>NC_060141.1:780841576-785841576 GCF_021461385.2 Schistocerca piceifrons
GGAATCGCGCGACCGCTACGGTCACAGGTTCGAATCCTGCCTCGGGCATGGATGTGTGTGATGTCCTTAGGTTAGTTAGGTTTAAGTAGTTCTAAGTTCTAGGGGACTGATGACCTCAGATGTTAAGTCCCATAGTACTCAGAGCCATTTGAACCATTTTTTGGATGGTCTGAGTATCTGCACTGGAAACTGCTGCGCATCAGGTGTTAGGAGTTGTCATGTGAAATGTGTAGCTTATCGCCAGTAAAATTGCCGAACAAAGCAACGTTTTACTTGTTATTCAGGTATCAGAAACTTACATATTTTATACTTGTAGGAGTACATTACTTTTTCTCAAAACTTTGCCACTTCCTGTGATAGTCTTGTTCTTGATAAGGTTTAGATTCTGTGGGGGAGGCTCGACACAGTCGGCATTGATGCATATGGTGAACAGTCTCGTCTTCTCCACAGTCACACGAAAATCACATTGATCAGCATAGCTCCGACATGCCAAATTAATCTTTGATTTGTCAACTCCTTATTCTATTCGGGGACGTTAATTTCTCACCATGATCCGGAGGTAGAGATTTCGAAATGCTCTTCCAAGCAGGGGGAAACCTGATCGTTGACCTCAATAGTTGAAACCTAGCTTTCCTAGCAGTGGTTCTAAGTACCGTGGATGTTCGAAGGCAGCTATTCCTTGACTTCCGTCGTTGTGCGTACGTTTCATGCGCACACAGAGAATACATTCTCTGCTGCTCCAGTTTCTTTACTTCCTCGGTCTCAGCCATTTACCAAATGCTCAAAATGTTCAAATGTGTGTGAAATCGTATGGGACTTAACTGCTAAGGTCATCAGTCCCTAATCTTACACACTACTTAACCTAAACTATAATAAGGACAAACACACACATCCATGACCGAGGGAGGACTCGAACCTCCGCCGGGACCAGCCGCACAAGCCATTTATCTTCGAAGAGGATGTGGTGCGATTCCTGTGAGCTGATAGAGCCATTCGACTAGAGTGGATTTCTAGCTGTATTTTATGATTCTTCAGGTGTCATTGAGTGCATGTCCATCTTATTGGCATCTATTGAAATATACTAAACACACAAAAAATGTTCAAAATGGCTCTCAGCGCTATCGGACTTAACATCTGTGTTCATCAGTCCCCTAGAACTTATAACTACTTAAGCCTAATTAACCTAAGGACATCACACACATCCATGCCCGAGGCAGGATTCGAACCTGCGACCGTAGCGGTCACGCAGTTCCAGAGTGAAGCGCCTAGAACCGCACAGCCACACCGGCCGGCCATACTAAACACAATCTGCCGCTGAATAGCGTAGCGTCATTTTCATAACTCTGTAGAATTTTAGGTTGACTGTCCCACTATGATCCGGCCAATTTCCTTGTATGGTTTTTACTTGTGGAAATATTTCACTTGCAATTCATGCAGTGCTTCTCAAAGTTAGTGTTGTACCGAGTGGCACTCCAAAATATTTTTCACTCTCACAGTGTTCCAGTTCGACAATTGAACATGTTATCTTTAATTTTCGACTAGCTTCGCTGTTCCCCAAATGAGAAACACACACTTTTGTCTATGTGGGATTTGGTTCAAGTTGATTTGTCTTAGCGTATCTGGAGAGTTGTTCAAAGTCATTAGTGATTGTGCTCCCCACTGATTCAAAATATGTGCTCTGGGAAGCTAGCTCAAGGTGTTAGACGTAGAACATGCTCCTGCTATTGGGTGGAATGGGTTGGCCATTCGTGTGCATATCGAACAGAATTGGGTGGAGGGCCGTTTTTCTCCAGTCTCCACAAACTACACTGTTCTTCATCATCATGCGTTCAGCGTCAATACAACATGAAAAATTTGAGATCATAAAGTTTACAAAACTGGGAATTAAATATTCGCACCCATACTAGGACAGAAATCGCTCGGATCAAACAGTGCAAATCTCCATAAGCACAAATGCATTAAACTCCACTTAGCAAACTTAGACATCGTCCTCATAGCGTAACTGTATTTTATCTGGTGCTTGTAATACTGTTAGTTTAGTGGAAGAGAGACTGCACCTTAAACCACATGGGAAACCGTACTGACACAGAGACAACCATGAACAGCGTATTACTTAAAAATATACACTTCTTACCCTCAATCTTTAGAAACACGCTGTCACCTCTGAATTATGGACAGTCCCTTAAAAAACGCAGAACATACGGAAGGCTGTGGCGAACTGAAAAGGGAACATTGAAGCTGACACTAATAATAATCGCGGGTAGATATTACGGCGGACTAGTTAAGTCTCTCCTGCGGTGTGAATTCAAATAAGTGTGCCTTTCAGGGCGCTGGTTATTGCGCACTGCCTGCAAACAGGGACAAGTTTCGCGTCATGAATATTTCAGAAGGCAGGACGGAAGGAAGAGGAATGGAGCACCATTAGAGCTCGAAAACGGCGACTCTCCTGTTCAGCTGTAGTCCGCCCTCAGAGGACAGCAGTTGCGTCGAGCCAGACTCAGCCAAGGTCCGCTTTCTTGTGCGCGGTAGTACCTACTCGTGGCCGCACAACATTCGTTCTGTATTCACGCGCGCGCTAAGCCGTCTGTAATTGCGTCACGGAATAGGCCACGGCGGAGTTTCGATAAGACCGCCGCTGGCAATGAAGCTGCCAGCGTGTGCGCCGCTTTTTCCGTGTCGCATTCAGCGCTGCACTCGACTGGCTCCCAAAAGGCGCTTTATCACATGCACAGACACTAACCGCCACCGGCCACGTAAGAAATTAATGATCCAACCACTACACAAACAGGCACCTACGTCGGTGGGAGTACTCTGCTGTGGGGAAATATGAAGGAGGCTAACATACAGTGGTAAACATATTCATTGCATCACCTCTTACAATGAAAAAAATTAGTTACAATCACTGAATAGCTGAGCTAATTCTGCCTGATTTCTCTTGATTTCTATCAGAAAAGAATATACACAATAATTTTAGTCAATCTGATTTTATTATTAATTTTAGTTTCTATAAAAATGCTTTTTTTTTTTTTTTTTTTTTTTACAATTTAGCATTTTCTTGAAAATTGAGTGTAAGTGGGCATGTCAGTTATTCTGTTTGTTATTCTGAAATATGAATACTAATGTTGAAAGAAACACTGATGGATTGTAGCATTTGTATTGCCTCGTATTAACACACTGTGTTATGAATGATGGCAAAAGTTCTTCACCTTTTCTTCGACGCACGAACAGTTTTCCAAGGATAAAGGCTTCCATCTAGGACGACGGGCGGAGAGCCCAGCCTCCAGTAGACTATTTCTTACAGTTCTACTGGTTACTGAGATGTCGCACATTTCTTCCCAGTGTCCCTTTCTACATCTACATCTTCGCAAGTCGCCTGACGGTGTGTGGCGGAGGGTGCCCTGAGTACCCATATCGGTTCTCCCTTCTATTCCAGTCTCGTATTGTTCGTGGAAAGAACGATTGTCGGTATGCTTCTCTGTGGCCTCTAATCTCTCTGATTTTATCCTCATGGTCTCTTCGCGAGATATACGTGGGAGGGAGCAATATACTGCTTGACTCTTCGGTGAAGGTATGTTCTCGAAACTTTAACAAAAGCCGATATCGAGCTACTGAGCGTCTCTCCTGCAGAGTCTTCCACTGGAGTTTATCTATCATCTCCGTAACGCTTTCGCGATTACTAAATGCTCCTGTAACGAAGCGCGCTGCTCTCCGTTGGATCTTCTCTATCTCTTCTATCAAGCCTATCTGTTACGGATCCCACACTGCTGAGCAGTGTTCAAGCAGTGGGCGAACAAGCGTACTGTAACCTACTTCCTTTGTTTTCGGATTGCATTTCCTTTGGATTCTTCCAATGAATCTAAGTCTGGCTTTCTGCTTTACCGACGATCAACTTTATATGATCATTCCGTTTTAAATCACTCCTAATGTGTACTCCCAGATAATTCATGGAATTAACTGCTTCCAGTTGCTGACCTGCTATTTTGTAGCTAAATCATAAGGGATCTATCTTTCTATGTATTCGCAGCACATTACACTTGTCTACATTGAGACTGAATTGCCATTCCCTGCACCATGCGTCAATGCGCTGCAGATCCTCCTGCATTTCAGTACCATTTTCCATTGTTATAACCTCTCGATACACCACAGCATCATCTGCAAAAAACCTCAGTGAACTTCCGATGTCATCCACCAGGTCATTTATGTATATTGTGAATAGCAACGCTCCTATGACACTCCCCCGCAGGGGGAATGACATGCTGCGTTCTGTTATCTAGGAACTCGTCAATCCAATCACGCAATTGGTCTGATAGTCCATATGCTCTTACTTTGTCCATTAAACGACTGTGGGGAACTGTATCGAACGCCTTGCGGAAGTCAAGAAACACGGCATCTACCTGGGAACCCGTGTCTGTGGCCCTCTGAGTCTCGTGGACGAATAGCGCGAGCTGGATTTCACACGACCGTCTTTTACGAAACCCATGCTGATTCCTAGAGGGATTTCTAGTCTCCAGAAAAGTCATTATACTCGAACATAATACGTGTTCCAAAATTCTACAACTGATCGACGTTAGAGATATAGGTCTATAGTTCTGCATATCTGTTCGACGTCCCTTCTTGAAAACGGGGATGACCTGTGCCCTTTTCCAATCCTTTGGAACGCTACGCTCTTCTAGAGACCTACGGTACACCGCTGCAAGAAGGGGGGCAAGTTCCTTCGCGTACTCTGTGTACAATCGAACTGGTATCCCATCAGGTCCAGCGGCCTTTCCTCTTTTGAGCGATTTTAATTGTTCAGTTGATGACAAGAGACCATTGTTGAGCGAAAGCCTTTTCAATACACTGTTCTGTTTAGCAGTAGACGCCCTGTCCCGACCTCTTCCTTTCTCACAATCAACTTTTCCCTGTATATTTTCAGTAACCTCGAAATCGTAGGCTGATTAAATACTGTCTTAGAGGCTATCTCTCTGGTGCTGAGACCAACAGACGAATAAGCAAGTATAGCAGCTTTCTTTTCTCGCGTTACTTCAACTGACTGGCCCATCTTCTCACTGCAAAGTCCCAACTCAAAATGGCAGTATAAGCACTGGTTTTAATGTAAAACCAAACGAAAGCAACAAAGAGTGGTGTATTGTAATAAAACATACGCGAAAAAGATTATTAAGGCAAGAGTACGTTAAGAAAGTTTAGTAACAATGGCACTGGTATAACCTGAAGCAAACTGCTGCAAAAGACAAAAAGATGAAGTAATTCATGGTGATGCAATAAATATTTCCACCACTGTACATCCTCTGTAGCTGTGACAGCATCCATGGTGAAGGTTCTCGATGGTAAATAAGAACAACAAGCTATTGGTTGTTAACTCTGATGTATTTCTTTTCGTTGAGATTCTTCGTGCAAGGTTTGGAAGCGTGAATGTATTATATGGAAAACCTAATACTGAGTAAAAGACATCAGATGAATTTACATGCATTAAATTCCATAGTTTCACATTCTATATCGTTTCTTTGGAATTTAGTATGATAGACAGTCCTGGCGTAAGCTGTCGCCAGCACACCAGTCGGTAAAGAGGTTGTGAGAAGATCGATATTAGGCGCAAGCAACGTGCTTATCAGGAGAGAGACGAAAGACAGACTCGCAAGAAACGCGTCACGAACGCCATCTTGGGCGCCAGTATTTAGATCGCCGCTGCGAACTGGAGGGTCCAGGCAGTCACCGAGTCGAGTCTTCAGTCGCAGCCCAGTCACTTGCAGTCTCAGACACAGTCTCAGTCTCAGGCACCACATAGAGGCCAGAGTAGTGTACTTCACCAGCAGTGAGGCTAACATGGACTATTACCGGAAAGCTTATACAACAACAACGTGCTTAAAGACAAGTAATTCTCTCTTCTGATAAATAAAGTACCCTGTTAATACATGCATGCAGCTGTGCTATGGAAAGAGAATACCTACCACTAAACTACATCCTTTCCTTACTTCCCATGGTACAAGCCTACAGTGACAATATGATTAAAAATAAACAAACACCTGTAGATTTCAAAACAATACAAAACTATACACAAGTACAATTCAATATTGAAACTTTCTCTGACTAGCTACATTGTTGTATTGTATTAATTGGCTTTCTACATGGCCCAGTTACATTAATGTGGCCACCACATGTGTTCGACGTCAACGTGCGAGAAGCACCCACAGACGACAGGTGGCAGCACAAGCAGTGGAGGGTATATGAAGCGGGTCGATCGGTTGTATACAATAGTGCAGTCATAATGCGGAAACAGAGGTATTTATCTGACATCCATTAACGTACGATAATTGGCTTTCAGAAAAAGGGTGGAAGAGTTTCCAAAATGGCTAAGTTTGTAAACTATTCGTGTGCAGACGAGGTTAAAGTACACCTTAGTATTTTCCTCGGTATTTTTCACCGTTCTTTCTCTAGTTCTGTACTGCTTCTTTGTAGTGTTATCGTCTCAATCACATTCACTCTTACTTCTTACTGTGTAATGTTCTCGTCTGTAGATAGTTTTATTATATTGTGTATATTTGTCATTGGTAATATAGAAAGTTCCACTTTCGCCATGTTATAGAGCCTCCCAGGTACGTAAATTTGTTCATATTTTGCACGTTCCCTCTTCGCGTTTTTCAATCCCGAGTGGTATTCTGTACCTTTCTTTTGTTCCAAAACTCCCCAGTCCGACTCTTATGGCTACCCTGGTATGGTTGTCGAGTTCGCCTTTTCTTCCGTCTTCTTGCTATCGCAATTTCGTCCGCAACGGCAAGACAGTCCACTTGGGTCTTATTGTCGTTTTGTATCCCCCCTCACCCCCCCCCCCCCTCCTCTTGTCACTGGTATTCCTATTTTCTCGATTATTGCTCTTCACTCTGTGATCTCTTAGTCCAGTACCGTGCTGAACAAAATTCATCTCCCTGCTCGACACTGGTCTCAAACTTTTCTGATAGTCGTCCTCTAAATCTCATCCTGGCCTTTGGGTCTTTCAGAAATTCCGTTACCAGGCCTATTGGAATGTGTCGTCCACTCCTCTGTTCTTCAGAATGCTTCCAAGAGACATCTGTCGATGTAGTGATATGCCTACGTGAAGTCCACGAAGTTTACAACGCTCATTTTGTTCTGTAAGGCCCAATGTTGCACGAGTTGTCTCAGAGTAAATACCTCTTCTATGCATCATCTTCCCTACTTCAGCTCTTTTTTATAGTCTCCAACTGTTCCTCCCATGCGTTGTTCTAGCCACTTCTCGCAGAGTAGTCGACATCTACTGGCGATATTCCTCTGTAGCTGTTTCCGTCGCTCTTCAACTTTCCTATGTACTGTAAATACGAATGTATGCTTCCGGCAAATTATTTTCCCCTCCAAACATTTCATATAACCTTGTTCATGTTGTCCACCGATTTGTCGCCTACCCACTTCATCCTCTTGGCTGCTACCCATATATCGCTGTTGCCTTCTTATTCTTTAGGTATATTCCGGAAATTTATGTGTGGACGATAATATAGCATAAAATTTCTTCACACCCACTACAGTGTCGCTCCAAACAACGCTATTGCGGTAATCCACGATATCTCGCATCCAGCAGACAAGTGTAGGTACAATGAGGTGACAGAAGTCCTGTGATATCTCCTAATATCGTCTCGGCATCCCTTTTGCTCCTCTTAGAGCAGCAAGTAGACGTAGCACGGGCTCAACAAGTCGCTGGAGGTCCCCTGCGGATATACTGAGCCATGCTGCCTCTACAGCCGTCCATAATTGCTGAACATCTACATCTACATTTAACCTCCGCAAGCGGAGGGCACTTTACGTGGCACTGTCATTACCTCCATTTCCTGTTCCAGTTGCGTATGGTTCGCGGGAAGAACGACTGTCTGAAAGCCTCAGTGCGCGCTCTAATCTCTCTAATTTTACATTCGTGATCTCCTCGGGAGGTATAAGTAGGGGGAAGCAATATATTCGATACCTCATCCAGAAACGCACCCTCGAGAAACCTGGCGAGCAAGCTACACCGCGATGCAGAGCGCCTCTCTTGCAGAGTCTGCCACTTGAGTTTATTAAACATCTCCGTAACGCTATCACGCTTACCAAATAACCCTGTGACGAAACGCGCCGCTCTTCTTTGGATCTTCTCTATCTCCTCCGTCAAACCGATCTGGTACGGATCCCACACTGATGAGCAATACTCAAGTATAGGTCGAACGAGTGTTTTGTAAGCCACCTCCTTTGTTGATGGACTACATTTTCTAAGCACTCTCCCAATGAATCTCAACCTGGTACCCGCCTTACCAACAATTAATTTTATATGATCATTCCACTTCAAATCGTTCCGCACGCATACTCCCAGATATTTTACAGAAGTAACTGCTACCAGTGTTTGTTCCGCTATCATATAATCATACAATAAAGGATCCTTCTTTCTATGTATTCGCAATATATTACATTTGTCTATGTTAAGGGTCAGTTGCCACTCCCTGCACCAAGTGCCTATCCGCTGCAGATCTTCCTGCATTTCGCTACAATTTTCTAATGCTGCAACTTCTCTGTATATTACAGCATCATCCGCGAAAAGCCGCATGGGACTTCCGACACTATCTACTAGTTCATTTATATATATTGTGAAAAGCAATGGTCCCATAACACTCCCCTGTGGCACGCCAAAGGTTACTTTAACGTCTGTAGACGTCTCTCCATTGATAACAACATGCTGTGTTCTCATAGTATGAAGGCTTTCACGACCGGATGACATACCTTCTGGTAAACCTTCCGGGATGTAAGGTCGTGGTCCATGAAACTCTTCAGCTCCTAACGTGTCGTCCAGCGCAGCTCTGCACGAAACGTTAGGAGCTGAAGAGTTTCATGGACCACGACCTTACATCCCGGAAGGTTTACCAGAAGATATGCTTTGTTCTGTTTGCTAAAGACTCTTCAATCCAGCCACACAGCTGGTCTGATATTCCGTAGGCTCTTACTTTGTTTATCAGGCGACAGTGCGGAACTGTATCGAACGCCTTCCGGAAGTCAAGAAAAATAGCATCTACCTGGGAGCCTGTATCTTATATTTTCTGGGACGTATTGACCGCTTTTGGACTGGTAGCGGTTGTGTAAGCGCAAGGCAGCCGTAGAGTTAATGGTTTAATCATATGTCATGGCAGGATGTGGTATGTTTATTTAATGATGAGCCTTAAGGCAACTGGAAGTGATCTATAAGTTTCCTGCTAATTTACTAGAAGACGGTAATGTTAGAGTATTGCTCGATAAGATTTTTGGGGGCATGATTATTACATATTACAGTGTGGCTGTGATTTCATCTTGTTTTCATTGCAATCTATTTGTGCAGCAGGCCATTTATTCAGTCTGCTCGTTTCCTGGCGTAGGTGCGGTTATGGGTTCTTGTCAGGACCGATCATTGTGAGGCCGGTCGGACTATATATAAATATATACCACCTGCTAGTGAGCCTGCGTACAAGCCGTGGGGAGGGAACGCTCGTATTGCCTGCCAGCCGTAGCGTTATTGCTTTCAAATACTTCTGTGAGCCTTAACGCTGTTCTCTAAAGTTAACTGCAATTTACGAATCATTCTCAGTCATTATGTTTGTTAGGTAAGTGAGACACTTTGTTAATATTAGCGTTTCTGTAACTCATTTTACTGGTTGAGTTATTACTAGCCATTCTTATTTAACACTTATGTTAATCATCTGTGTATCTTTAATGAATGTGCTACTTGTTATTTTTCCTGTGTGCCAGTTTTGTGACCTCGGTTGGCCCACTTTGCATTTTTAGTATAAGCATGTTTCACTGTGGACTTTATGTGCGCAGTTCAGTTTTATTAAGCTTTATGATCTCAGTTTTTTTTAACAGTTGCATACCAATGCTGTATGTTGCACTGGCCAACGCCAATGGGAGGGGTCAGCGACTGACCCCACAACCATCACACATTCTCTATCTAGGGTAAATCACATTCCTTATGTATTTCCATAATTTTTGCACATTGGAAGATTAAATGTTGTTTATTGTTATTGGGAAAGGGTTTCTGGGACATTTTTAGTAAAAAATAAATAGTTTTTTACATTTATTTGTATTAATTTCACAATTACAAGGATTACTCAGATTCACATTCAGAACACTTTACAATACGAACTACTACTTCTTTCTTGGTGTGTGCAGGGCAGATATAGTTCCTGCAAGAAGTGCAAGCCTTCATGTACTTACGGTCTTTGCGTCTGGCCCATAAGTAACAGTGTCCTTTCTTTGCCAGATTATGCACAGCAGCACGTGTTACTTTCCGTCGCGACTCCGTAACGTTGTTTCCTCTTCTCACAGCACCTTGATTTTGATTACACTCATGCCCAAAAGTTGATAACGCTGTAGTGAATTTTGAGTGTAGGCCTACAGCATTTTGAGCGCGTCTTTTAATGTTTAGGTCATAAAGTTCACGAGCAAGATCTTTCAGGCACTTCTTTCCTCCAGAACTCTTAATTCTTTGTCGATTCCTTGTGTGTATCTTGAAATACAGCATATGAATTGTATGCTGCAATGTCAATCAAGTTGAAAAACACCGCCATTGGCCATCGACGAGTTGCTCGACGGCAATTGTACGTTCTTACACACTTATCGAATGTATCCACTTTTGACTTTGTACAATTGTAGAATAGGATGACGTCTGGGTCACATTCATATCATGATGTTGGTTTGACAATACTGTAACAACCTTTCCCTTCTTAGGCACGTAAATGACTAAAGTGGCATCTTCACTAAAGCCAAATCGGATTGTTCCCAGCGTAGCTTTTTTTAGAGATACGGGACGGAGTTCTGTAGGAACATCGCATTTGTCATTTCGAATAGTGCCAATTGTAATTATTTTCTCTTTAAAAGGTCAGATGCGAGTGGAACGGTAGTGAACTTTCTGTCCATGTTAACATTTCTTCCAGATTGTTTCAAGTTAGACATTTAAATTAATCTTTTATTTCAGGGCCGCTCTTATGGCTCTCCTCATTAGCGTGCTTTCCAGAGTACGGATCCGCAGCGAAGCAGGATTTCGTATCTGAATCACATAACAGGTTCACCTCTATTCCATATTTTCCTGGTTTTGTTGTAATCCCACCGCGGCCGGCTTGAAGTTTATAATAAAGTCTGTTTTGAGTCAAATTAGAATTGTAAAACAATCACAAGCTTGTCCATCACTAGTGATCCCGGGCTTCCTATTGCCATTAAATAACTGTGGTGGGATTGTAAGTTTGATTTTCTAAAGAACTGAGTAGTACCAGGGTTTCATCACTTGAGTACGAATGACAGCGGCACCAATGCACTGCCCTGTTATACATCGTGTACGCGACACTTCCCTGATCCCTATATGTGCATATCGCTCTCCGTTACGATCGTCTCCTCAGTGCAGAGTAAAAATTTGGAACTGACATACCGCGATAGAGAACCCCACCAGCAGTCGCTGCTGATGACGGCTACCTGCGCAGCTCACTTCGGCTACCACACGGACGGGGGAAGGACTCTCTAGTCGGCCGCGCCTGCCTCGTGATAATCTCGATGCTTAGCGAGCGCGGCGCCGCCTCGGGGTCTCGGGAAGCGACGCGCCCGTCTCATTACCCGTGTACTTAGGCCCCACCCCACTGCCCTGCCCCTCTAACTTATAATTAATCTTATTAGGCGTCATCCCTAGTGACGGCACGGCGTGAGAACGCCGGTAGAAGAGCCACGCTTAACTTTGTGTAATTGGGACGCTGTTTGCGGGGGGAAACTTCGCGACTTGTCGGCGTCTTTACCTGTGCGCCAAATTACCTCAGTTCGTTACAATGCTTGCGGAGATTACACACTTCTCACGATTCGTTCTCCTTAGCTGACGGACAGGGCGAAAGCGAAAGCGTTGTGAAGTCGTAAGTAAGTGATGAAATACCTCACATCGATTGCAGAGAGATCAATGTCGTTCAGTCTCTTACTTTAAGGGCTGTGAATGGCAACGTTTGCATATAGGAACCTGACACACAACACGAACCTTTCCCCCTGTTGGGGACTGTCCGATGTTTTGATATTTATGGAGTATAAGAATCGTATGTACTACCATTTTGCAAGTCCAGAACCTGGCCTTTCGGCGGGAAATGCTCTTATCTTCTGAGCTAGCTAGGGAAAAACCACGTTCCTTTCCCATAGCGTGTCCTACCCACGCTGGAGCGCCAGAAAAAAAAGCTACTATAGCCATGCGTATGCAAATACACTGATATGTAAACAGGCAGAATACGGCGATGCGGTGGGCATAGTCTATATAAGACAACGGTTGTTAGATCGGTTACTGCTGCTACAATTGCAGGTTATCAAGATTTAAGTGAGACTGACCCTAGTGTTACAGTCGGTGCTCGACCGATGGGACGCAGCATCTCTGAGGTAGCGATAAAGTGGGAATTTTGTCCAACGACCATTTCAGGAGTGTACCCTGAATATCAGGAATCTGGTAGAACAGAAAATCTCCGACACTATCGCGGCCAGAAAAAGACACAGCAAGAACGGAACCAACGACGACTCAACAGAATCGTACAACGTGACACAAGTGCACCCCTTCCCGCAAATGGCTACGGATTTTAATGCTGAGCCATTAACAAGTGTCAGCATAGAACCATTCAACGAAACCATCGATATAAGCTTTAGGAGTCGAAGGCCCACTCTTGTACTCTTGATGACTGCACGACACAAAGCATAACCCGTAACCGTGGCCGGCCGGAGTGGCCGAGCGGTTCTAGGCGCTACAGTTTGGAACCGCGCGACCACTACGGTCTCAGGTTCGAATGCTGCTCCGGTCATGGATGTGTGTGATGTCGTTAGGTTAGTTAGGCTTAAGTAGTTCTAAGTTCTAGGGGACTGATGAACTCGGCAGTTAAGTTCCATAGTGCTCAGAGCCATTTGAACCATTTAAACGTAACCCGCGCTAGTCAACACCGACATTGGACTGTTGATGACTGGGAACATGTTGTATGGTCGGACGAGTGTCGTTTCGAATTGCATCGAGCGGTTAGACGTATACAGGTATGGAGACAAGCTCATGAACCCACGGACATTGCATGTCGGCGGGGCGCTGTTCAAGCTGGTGGAGGCCCTGTAAAGATTTGGGACGTGTGCAGTTGGAGTGATATGGCACCCATGATACGTCTAGATACGACTTCGACAGGTGGCACGTACGTAGAGATCCAGTCTGATCACCTGCATCCATTCACGTTAATTGTGCGTCCCGAAGGACTTGGGCAAGCCAAGCAGGACAGTGTGACACCCCACACATCCAGAATTGCTACAGAGTAGCCCCAAGAAGACTCTTCAGAGTTTAAGCACTTCCACTGGCC
This sequence comes from Schistocerca piceifrons, assembly GCF_021461385.2. Classification (NCBI taxonomy): domain Eukaryota; kingdom Metazoa; phylum Arthropoda; class Insecta; order Orthoptera; family Acrididae; genus Schistocerca; species Schistocerca piceifrons. The sequence continues at coordinate 780,854,917 of NC_060141.1, forward strand.
ACCGATCTATCCAGACATAAACATCATTAAGCATATGTGGGATGCCTTGCAACGTACTGTTCAGGAGAGATCTGCACCCACTCGTACTCTTACGGATTTATGGAGAGCCCTGCAGGATTCGTGGTCTCAGTTCCCTCCAGCGCTATTTCAGAGATCAGTCGAGTCCATGCAACGTCGTGCTGCGTCACTTCTGCGTGCTCGCTGGGGCCCCACACGTTATAAGCCAGGTGTACCAATTTATTTGGCTCTTCAGTGTACTTCCCAAACTACGCTCCCTTATCAAAACTACACGAACACTATTTTATAAGGTGAAATGACCACTACACGTGACGAGAGGCTGATCCACCGGTATCAGAAAAGCTGGGTGTTGTTGTTAGCAGAGAATCAGGAACAGCCGACAGTCGGTCAGCAGAAGTCAGTGACTTCCAACGTGGACTAGACACTGGATGAGTATCAAGTCCATCGGGTACGTTTCAGCCCTTCTGAAGCTGCCAAATTCGATAGCTGGTGAAGTGAGTGCGAAGTAGGAGCCGGCACGATCAACCATGGCTAAACCAAGAACTGGGAAACTTGTGCTGACGGACGAAGACAGTCGAGTATTGCTGAACGTGATTGTAAAAAAAAGGCATCAGATCTGCAGAAAGTATTGTTCATGAGTAAAAAAGTGCTACCAGAAGACCGTCTAGCGTAACGATGGACGCACGGAGCTAAAAACAAAGCGGCACATAGGTCGAACAGATCATAAGCCAAACATTTACGCAGTCACTGATAACCCAGTGTTTGAGGTGACGTAAACGGCGACGCCACTGGGCAGTGGATGATTGGAAACGAGTGATTTTGGTCGACGAATCACGATATACCCTGAGACAATCTGACGACAGGGTTTGGAGTGGGAAAGTGCCCGGAGAGCGTTCGTTGTCATCAAGTGAAGTGCCAACAATGAAGTAAGGAGGCATTGTTGTCATAGTAAGAGTGTGTTTTATGTGGTTATAATGCTTTAGGAACACTAAATGCGGACGGATAGCTGCATTTTTTTTTTTTACAGAACAGTGTACATCTTGCGTTAGAGGAACAGTCTGGAGATGACGGCAATGTGCACGGACGTGACAGCGCACCCAGCCATTAACCAGAATTCGTGGGATAATGCTTTCTGTAGAAGAACATTCCTGGAATGGACATGCCTTTCGAAAGTCCCGACCTGAAACCAATGGAACACCGTTAAGATGAGATAGGACGTCGACTTAGCACCAGACTACAGCGTCCAATATCACTACTTTGTCTGGTTGTGGCACTTGAGGAAATAAGGGCTGCTATTTATCAACAGATATTGAGAAACATACTGTAAATGTCCCCAGTGGATTTCAAGCGGTCTTACAAGCGTTGTATGGAGATTCACCACATTAGCACTCCGTCTTCAGGCGACGAGTGGCCTAACGGGACCATCCGACCGCTGTGTCATCCTCAGTGGAGGATGCGGATAGGAGGGGCCTGGGGTCAGCACACCGCTCTCCCGGTCGTTATGATGGTATTATTGACTGAAGCCGCTACTATTTGGTCGAGTTGCTCATCAATTGTCATCACGAGGCTGAGTTCACCCCGAAAAGTGGCAACAACGCATGGTGGCCTGGATGGTCACCCAGCCAAGTGCCGCCCACGCCCTACAGCCCTTAACTTCGGTGATCTCACGGGAATCGGGGTATCCACTGCGGCAAGGCCGTTGGCTACACACCAAATTAGCATGGACTAAAAGACCCACTAACAGGATCTGTAGACCTGGAAAGGGCAGTCCATAATTTTAATTTGTGCAAGATGTTCGAAATTCTGAGAAAAATAGGGATAAGCTATAGAGAGAGACGGGTAATATACAAGAGGGAATAATAAGAGAGGATGGCCCAGAACGGAATGCTCGGTTTAAGAAGAGTGTGAGACGGGGATGCAGTCTTTCACCCCTACTGTTCAATCTGTAGATCTACGAACCAAGGATGGAATTAAAAGGAACTTTCAGGAGTGGAATTAAAATTCAAGGTGGAATACCGTAGAGGACAATGGGAATGACTGGAACCAAAGTCTAGTTGAACTCAGAAAGAAATAGCCGGAGATTGGGATCAAGATGGAAGGAACACGGGAGAAGCAATTACACCCGGACGAATATGCAAGAAATCAACACAGTGATGGATAAAGCAAAAGGAGATTTACACGTGGAGCAGACGGCGGAAGAGGATATTTTGCATTTCCTGGAAGAAGAGTGGGAGAGGAGAAAGAAAAGAAAGAAACGGTTCTCAGAGGAGAAAAAGAAAACGCAGTCCCTGCAAGGGCTACGCTTCGTCCTGCAAGGGCTCTATGGGGAAGAATCTTGTAGATGAGGTACGAACAATGTGAAACCACTGAATGTGCTTGTGAGACTCCTTAGTACTTCCAAGAGAGCGAGAAGGAATAAAAGTATCATACTTTCAATGATTCACTCCCTCAGGCCACATGTCCCGCACCAGAAAACTAGATATGTGTTGGATCGCGACAAGGCCCCGCATGGCGTTAGAAATTTGACGCGCCTGTGGCTACACCACAATATATCTGAATAATTCATATAGTCCTAGGTAGCCATATGGGGACACCGATGTTAATAGCGACAAGACCTTAAACATTTTAATATAACAAATTGCAAATACAAGTCAATAAGTTTTATAACTGATCTGCAAAAACAAGCAAATAAATAATATAATAAATATTGTGAGCGATAACGGTATTAGAGTGAAATGACTTTCTGTTTAAGCTTTGTGTGTGTCTGTGTTGTAGGCCTGAAAGTCTCAATGGTGCAGTGCAGCGTACGCTAGACAGTGGTACAATGTCAAGGTGCATGGTTTCCAGTTCTAGCACAATAAGCTAACAGAATATAAATGCTTCACGAAATTACAAAACGGATTTTAAAAGAATAAATAACCACAAATTTTACCCCAAAATGTGCCCTGTGATGTTATGTAAGCAACTGGCTAAATAAAATTCCAAACTCTAGATAATACACTCGAAAATGTAACGCTGACCTGTAAAAATTAGACTGGTTGCTTCAGAAACGATGTGCAAAAATTGAACCTAATAACAATTTTGAAATGCAACGCATGGCTATGAATGATCTAACTACGACCTGACTAATTTTAAACTAGCACTAACAAACTTATATGCCTAACCTGTGGCAATGGAAACTAAGTACTGCTCTGAAGAGGTATCCATAAAGAATACAGCAGACCAGTTAAAAGGAAAGGAAGTCTTGCACAGCGCACTGCAAGGACATGAAACTATACTAAGCATGTTAAGTGTCAACTTTACTTCTCGGTTCCGCTCAGTGCAGTGAGGCGACATACAACGCAAAACTCTGATTTTCATGAGGAGACGGTGGAAAGTACTGCATCTACTAAACGACTGAAAACAGGCTAGCATTCAAGATTTACATAGTAAAATACGAGGCTCATGTTTCGACGGTTACGATCAACTTTACTAAAATTACGTCTTAATAAAAAAAATGACTCCCATGAAATGAATTACTCTGATCAGGTAGAGAAACTGGTACACCTGCCTAATATCGAGTGGGGCCACTGCCAGTACGCAGATCTGTCACAACGCGATGTGGCATGGACTCGACTAATGTCTGAAGTAGAGCTGGAGGCAAATGACTCCATGAATCCTGGAAGGCTGTCCATAAATCCGCACGCGTAAGAGGGGTTGCAGCACGTTGCAAGGCATCCCAGATATGTTCAATAATGTTCATGTCTGAGCACTTTGGTGACCATCGGAAGTGTTTAAGCTCAGACAAGTGTCCCTGAAGCCACTGTGTAGCGATACTGGACGTGTGGAGGGTCGCATTATCCTGCTGGAATCGTCCAAGTATGTCGGAATGCACAATGGACAAGAATGGATGTAGGTAATCAGACAGGATGCTTACGTACGTGTCACCCGTTAGAGTCATATGCAGACGTATCAGGGGTCCCTTATCACTTCAGCTGCAGCCACCCCACACCGTTACAAAGCCTCCAACAGCTTGGACATTTCCCTGCTGACATGCGGGGTCCATGGGTTCATAAGGTTGTCTCCATAGACGTCCAACCACTCGATACAATTTGAAACGAGACTCGTTCGACCAGGCAACATGTTTCCATTCATTAACAGTCCAATGTTGGTGTTGACCGGCCCAGGCGTGGCGTAAAGCTCTGTGTCGTGACGTCATCAAGGTTACGTGAGTGGGCCTTCAGCTCCAAAAGCTGATATCAGTGATAGTTCCATAAAAACACAGGAGAACTGCGGATATCAGTAACGTCCTACCACGATATTTCGGCGCAGAGTCTTCTGGCCACCTTCAGGTGAGTGCCACTGTAGTAGTATTGGCGAGTAAGCGCTGGGCTCTGGTATTTAAAACCTGCTGAGGTGACATTGCGCATGCGTTGCTCAGCGTGCGCGTTCATAACAACTCCGTGCGCTGCGCGTCGCGCCCTCCACGATGAAAGCTAGGCGTATCGTTATCAGGTCGATTTTTGTCTTTATGCAGATAACTATGTCGAATACGAAGTTTCTCTATAACACGATTCCACGCAGAGGTTAGCTGATAACCGCTATCGCGATTGATGAGAGTCTTATTGTCAGACAATCTTACTTCCACAGATTCATTGATAATCGAGCTTCAAAATTTTGATGTATGGGCCAAAATTTTTGTGTCGTTGTAATGGAATGGTCTGTGGAAATGCAATGTTCGGCGATTGCGGACTTGTTGGGTTGGAGAAGGTGAGTATGCCGTTGGTGTTCCACAATGCGTTCCTGACCTGTTCGTGTTGTTTGCCCAATATATAATTTGCCGCATTCAGACGGAATTTGGTTTACACCTGATTCTCGCAGGCCCAGGTCGTCTTTAACGGATCCCACCGGTGATGAAATTATGGAAGGACGGCGAAAGATGACTCGCACTTGATACTCTCTCAATATTCTTCCTATCTGTGAAGAAATATTTCCAATAAATAGTAGATAAGCAACTGACCTTGTAACCTCCCCACAAAAAATTTAAAAGACGTACAATATTAAATAGAAATGTTAGCCAAACGTAACCTTCCTGCATGAAATGTACTGACTATGACAATTAAATGTTTGAAACTCAATCTGACTTAAGGTGTAAGCTCTCACGAAAATAATGAAAAACAATTCAGTGATAATAAAACTTCAGTGACAATGAAAATTCAATTAAACCGAAATATCGGTCTTTGCCCCTGTGCAAAAAAATCAGAATTAATTTCTTACCTCAGTATAACTGCATGTCAAATTTCAGCTCTTATAGTTGGCCACGGCTTGGAGGAACTGCATTGCAAATAATATTTTTTTTTTTTTGAAATTTTACTGAAACTTTTCTTTAAAGGAAATGGCAGGAGATCGTTGGTTCAATTAAAAGGTTCTTTTGTAAAAATTGCTTTGAAATTAAAATTATTATTGGGGCGATTATTGCATAAATTAGTTACAGTTGATATACATTATTAGCTGAGCATTGCTGATTCGTTACCTTGTTTAAAAAATAATATACCTCGTCCTGAATCTTGACCAGAATGCCATGTCGACGCCCGCCGACTCCTCACACACAACTGCACTCGACTGCTACTACCGACATACTGCACTGCTCACAGACTGCCCACTGACAGACTGCTCGCAACTGTACTGCACGACGACTACCGACAGACTACTGTACGACGACTACAGACCGACTACGCGCCACACTCGCGCGGTCAAGCGCAGACTAACTACGATAAATGGCTCTCTGGTCAATGATTTTATCATGCCTCACCATCGCTGCTGCGTTACATACGTGTTTCATAACCCTCCACATCGCAAGAAATTTTTTTTTTAATTAATCAATTTTTTTTACAATTTACAGAATATTCAAATGTAGTACATAAATTAAATGTGGTGCACACGCACCGAGTACAAAATATATAACAGACAAAGACAAAATGTGAGTACAAAACATAGTAGCAAATCAGAAAACTGTATATACAAATTATTTGACAGATAACAGAGTGCACACGCACTGAAAACAATTCTGTAGCATTTTCAGAACAAATAAACAGAATGGCAGAAAATCATGTTGACAAGTGACATGAGTGTCCTCGCACTGGAGTTGAGAACATATCAGCAAATGACGAAATGTATATACAATGAGTAACAAATGACATAAGTGCATACGCACTGAAGAATTGAACATACAGAATGAGTACAAATCATATTGAAAAATGAGAAAAGTGCACAGGCACTGAAATTCAGTAGAAAGCATATTAACACATAACATAAGTGCACATGCACTGTAGTTCAGAACATATCATCAAAATAAAAATGTATATACAATATAAAAAACAAGAGTGCACATATACTGTACTTCAGAACAAATCGAAAAAATATCTTTCGCATTTTCACAACAAATAAACATAATGGCAAAAAAAAATCATGTCGACAAGTGACATAAGCGAATCGAAAAAAAAATGTATAGCCCATGAACATAAATAATGTTAGCAAAAAAATGATTTTCACTATTAGGATAGGAAAGGGAAGGATTGCATCATGGTTGTAGCACGTTAGATTGCACACAGTTGTTCTGAAAGTCCATATCTTTCCACAGAAGTACAACACCACGTGACACAATTTGAAGTTCTTTTCCCATCAGAATTTATCAGCGTAGCCAAGACACTGAACTGTCGTAGTAATGTTCCATGTTTTCATTTTGGCAGTACACTAGATACACCAAACAGTGGGACCATAATAACGTCTTCATCGCTCACGCTGGTGGACAGCATGTCGTGTCAACACCACGCTCTTACAAGGCACACCAACGTAGAATTGGTGCAAAAACCGAATATAGTGCTCCATGATCATGAGGATAGACAGGACAAATGGACATTGCAGTAATTCAAGGTAGTTAGCTCATAAGGTGAAGGACATTAAGTCACATAATATTGAGAATTACAGTAAGAGTTTGCGGCATTCATAGCCCAGTTATTGAACATTTCTGTACCAAGTATGTAGTATTACAGAATAATGTTCATAAAATTAAATTATTGGCATCACGGGTAATCGTATTACAATAAACAGTGGCAGTCCTTGGCCAGTTACAAAGCATATTTAGTATGTCAGAATAATGTTCATCAGAAGTCTTAATTGAAAAGGAGAGTCAATTATTGGCCTAGCATTAACATAATACATTGAGTGATACAAATTATTGGCACTCATTGGCCATTTACCAAAACATGAAAAGTCGACATTGAAAACAAGAGCTAATTAATGGCATAATTAATAACATAATTCATTTAGTGACATTAATTATTGGCACTCAGTGGCCAGTTAGCAAAATACGGAAAGTCACAATTCATTTAGTTATATTAATTATTGGCACTCAGTGGCCAGCAACTATTCAATAGTATAAAACATTGTTCATCATTCAGTGTTATTCAGATCATTAAGAAGTCATTATTAAAAATCAGTTAATTACAGTCATAGCATTAATAATCATGGGCATTATAAGTAGTCTCATTACGATAAACAGTGGCAGTTATTAGCCAGTTACAAAGCATTATTTTTTATATATATATATATATATATATATATATATATATATATATACATTTTCCTTTAGTATCATTAAGAAGTCATTACTGAAGTGACATACTATTCAGAGCGGATCAGCATTATTCAGAATTGTCCTAAACTAGTAACAGTATTTGGGAGTGGCAATACATTTTTTTGTTAGCAATGCATTGCGTTGGGATCGATAATTAATTGCTGAGGCATAACAATATTTGCTTTTGACCTATTGCTGCAAATGAGGATAGGTAACGTCATTCGTCATGAGTCAGCTGTAGCAAGGTTATGTAACAAGGCAGTATATGTGATCACATTTATAAATGATAGACACAAAATGGGTAAAAAATAAAAATGCAAGTACTAGAACAGGTATAATAAGTAACAGGTTTAGTAAGTATCATAAAAAGCTTCTCCTGGAAAAAAATACAAAATGGATTATTGAGCTGAAAGAAGAAACGTATACTATGCTGAAAAGTAGTGTACTTCGAATTAACAGGTAGTGAAATGTGTATAAAAATGTGTTCTATAGCTGTCCTTTCCAAAACTTTCCGTCATCCTACTATGCAATATAACACCTGCTGTCAAAGCAAACTGCAACAAATACTTAAATAACTACATAGCATAAATACATAACTTCAACATTATCCTCATCTGTAAAAAAAAAAACTTCATTATCAATCACTTCATTATCCATATTATCATAACTTCATTATTATCATCACCTGTAAAGAAAAACTTCATTATTCATAACAGCATATTCTTCATCATTATTCATCAGCATTCATTATCATCTGCAAAAAAAAAATCACTTCATTACTCATTACACAACTATTCCTTATCTCTAGCATATTTCATCACTAAAACTAAGACGTGTAGTTCTGTCTGACAGCCTGCATCAATCACCTTGTATTCTGAAAGAAAAAATTAGTTAAGACTGCTATTCTACGATGAGTATAGTACATTCTTGTTAATGCTTGTTAATCTTGATCCATTTACTCTTCCTCATAAAGTTATTGCATCTTCTTTCGTTTATTCCGTAAGTGAAATTCCCATTTCTGTTGAATTTATTTCTTACACGCATCATTTCTTTCTGAAATTGATGAACAAAGATTAATGTCTTGCATTTAAATCATATACCCACTAAATAATGACTGGTTTATGGTGACATAATTAACTATACAGCATAAGATGACAGAAAACGTAATATGTCCAAGACATTGACAGTGTTCAGATGCAAAAATGTCCACGGAATAATACACTGCAGCAGCAAAAAAGAAAAATGTAAAACAGTCACGATCTTGAGATGTCATAGGGCAAAAAGAATGTCAAAGTCAACTGGTGTGTGTTATATCTTAGCTATTTCACAGTGCATATAAACAAAGCTTGAAAACAATTATACACACAAAAAAAATGGAAAATGTGCACGGTCTGATGTGTAACGACAAGAAAAGCGACCTACTAACCTTACCTTGCCGGGCACTTACGAAGAAAAAAATACGATAATCATCAGTAATTAGTCATGTGAATATAATTGCATTAGTAAATGGCATCATAGTGTGTTGAATCATACAGTGTCTTCATTCAATAAAGGGTTTAATATTTGACCAATGGTGGTTACCTTTCGATTTTTCGGTTCTCAAAGTTTCGACGTGTACAACATTCGGGTGAGGGATGCTGCGAATCCGATATGGACCTGCGTATAGAAGTTCAAATTTACTGCTGGATTAATAGTGTGTACGTACTAATATTTTCTGTCCAACGTGAAAGTCGCGGCGTGTACAAACCTGTTTTTGCTGTCTTCTCCGGCGCTCTGCGGCACGTTTGATGTTGTTCAGCGCAATGTCAATTATTTCGTGGTGTCTTAGTCGACGACATTTAGGGAAGTTTACTAATTCTTTAATTTTGTTTGGTGGTGCAACGTTTTTCAGTATAACAGACGGAGATAGCATAGTGGATTCATTTGGAATGGAATTAATTACATCTTGGAATGAGAGTATGTGTGTATCCCAATCAATATGTCTTTTGTGGCAGTATATTCGGCACAGCTTACCAATTTCTTTCATTAATCTTTCACAGGGGTTCGAAGAAGCATGGTACTTGGATATATAAATCGGAGAAATGTTTCTAGCTCGTAACATACGTGTCCATATGCCAGAACGAAATTGTGATCCATTGTCAGAAATTACTTTCATCACATGCCCTACATGAAATAGAAAATGTTTTACAAATGCTTTCGAAACAGTTTTAGCAGTAGCTTTGCGTAACGGAGTGAAAGTAACAAATTTTGAAGTGAGCTCAACAGCGACAAAGATGTAGCAAAAAACTCTGTTAGTTCTCGGAATAGGACCAAAAATGTCTACAGCGGCCATGTGTCTTCATTTAACAGGTACAATTGGATATAAAGGAGGAATATGTGAAGTGGTGTCTGATTTAGCTTTCTGGCAAATTTTACAAGACGCTAAAACTCGTCGTATACGTTTTTCCATGTTGGTAAAATAACAGTTCTGTCTCTGTATAAGAAAACATTTTCTTGCTCCGTAATGTGCGTAACTTAAATGAGTGTACCAGATTAATTTGTTAATCAGTTCGTCAGGAATGCATAATAACCAATTGTTGCTGTCTGGATGAGAGCGGCGAAACAGAATGTCATTGCGTACAGTGTAATGGATTCCAATCGTAACATTATTCCTATCCTGCCAAAGGTGTTTAATTTCTTTCCACACGTTGTCTTTATTTTGTTCTTGTGCTATGTCCTGTAATGACGATGAAATAAAGTTTTCAAATGCAACTTGCTGAATGTACATGACACTGAAATTTGCTTTGCAGAAGTTGGTTGCTACGTCTTGCTGATTGTTGCTCAGAGAACGCGATAGTGCGTCTGCTATAACATTTTGTGTGCCGGGAATGTGAACAATTGTAAAATTAAATTCCTGTAAATACAGTTTCCATCTACTTAATCTGTCGTGAGTGAATTTAGCCGAAAGTAAAAATTATATCGCTCTGTGGTCTGTGTAGACGGTGGTATGTCTGCCATAAAGAAAGTGCCGAAATCTCGTAAAATCCCATACAACACATAATGTTTCAAGTTCTGTAACGGAATAATTTCGCTCAGCAGGTGACAGAATGCGACTTGCAAATGCGATGTTTTTAATTACTATTGAACCATCTTCTTCAATTTCCTGGAAAATATGTACGCCTAAAGCCGTGTTAGAACTGTCGGTGGCAATGGAAAAATTTCTAGTAAGATCTGGGTGCGATAAAAGTGGAGCATTCAACAAAGCATGTTTCAGGTTCACGAATTCAGAGTGTGCTTCCTTATCCGAAGACCAAATACTGTTTTTACCTGTTAATTGGCATAACCTGGGTGTGTCTAAAGCGGAGTGATAAATAAATTTACAAAAAAAATTAATTAAACCCAAAAAACTGCGTAATTGCTTCTTCGTCGTAGGAACAGTAATGTCACGTAAAGCTTGAAGTTTTTCCGGATCAGGCGCAATGCCTTCTGCTGTAATTACGTGTCCAAGAAATTTTATGGAAGTTTTGCCAAAGTGCGATTTACTGAGGTTAACTGTGAGTCCTTGTGCATGAAAAGTTTGCAACAGTTGTTCAAGAATCATATTGTGTTCAGACCAGTTAGCTTCTGCGATAAGAATATCGTCTACGTACGTCGTGATTCTGTCCTTAAGTTCTGTCGGAAGTATTGTGTTTAAACCGCGAATAAAAGCTGCAGAAGAAATAGTTAAGCCGAACGGTAATTTACAGAATTGATAACAGTCGCCAAAACAGAGAAATGCTGTGTATTTTCTGCAATTCGGATGAAGTTGAATTTGCCAAAATCCCGATTTCAAATCTAGTGTAGAATAAATAGCAGTACCATGAAATTTCTGTAGAAGTTCCTCTAGTGTCTGTGGTCGATCTGTTTCCTTAATTGTAATGTCATTAATGTGACGTGAATCAAGTACGAGGCGAAGTGACCCATCTTTTTTCTTAACAATATGTAGCGGGTTTATGTACGGACTAACTGCTGGTTCAATAATTCCTTGGTCAAGCATATCCTGCAATTCTTTTTTAACTGGTTCTCTGTGAATATATGGAATGGGATAATGCTTTGCTTTAAATGTGTCGTGCTGTTTCACTTGAAATTCATACATAAAACCGGACATAGTACCAGGAATGTTGTCGAAAACTGGAGCTTGCTGTAAAAGAATTTTGCGTAGTTGCGTGCGTTCGTCGTCTGTATTTGCACTGCTTTGTTTAACCTTATCGGAAATCATCTGCATTACGTCGTAATCAGTTTCGTCTGGAATATTATAGTTGTGTACGTACGTATCAGTGAACAATGTGGGATTACAGTCTATGTTACGTGACACGGAAATGACCTCTGTGCGATTAATTGTTTGCTCTTCCGCAGATAGTGAGTGCTGAAATTCTAAAGCAAATTGTATATTTTCATCCTTCAACATTAAAATAGAATTCTGAAAATCAATAACTGCGTCATGTTGTACCAGAAAATTCGTACCTAAAATAACATCTGTAGTCAATAAAGGAACTATCCAAAAATTTGAGTGAAAAGTATGACCTGCAATACAAAATGATAAGTGCGTCTGTAATTTAACGTCTACTCCTTTACTCGATACTGCTCCCTTCACTTTTGTTTTGCCTAAAGGTAATGTCGGATAGGTATTCTCTTTGTTGCACTCGTTAAAAGTTTCTTCATTTATTACTGATATAGGTGATCCGGAATCGATTACTGCTGAAAATTTCGATGAACCAATTTTAATTTCGATAACAGGATGTGAAATAGTTTTCTGAACAAATGGTCTTTCCTGCAAGAGAGTGTCTCTGATATCGTCAAAAGTAATTACATTTTCGTGAACAACATTTTGCGTGTCTAAGGTAGTGCTTGTGCTACTGGAAGATGCGATCTGTACAGTATCTAGTCAGATTCTATCTGACGTGTTACTATTATCAGGAGGATGTTGTGGCATTTCTACTATTTGAACAGTTCTATTACTTCTTCCAGACGTGTTACGCTCTGGATGATACCTACTGTCGAGTTCATTCATGAGAATATATTCTTGCGGATGAATTTGCTGTTGGTAAGATCGACTGTTAATATATGTACGCTGATAATTGTGCTCATCATTTTTACGTCTGTCGTAATAGTCATTCCTATACGGTGCATTGCGATAGGAATTGAAATACTGTCTTCTCTGTACATAGTTGTTTCCTTGCTGCCATGCGTTACTATTTGTTGGATCTGGGACTATACGTGCACGCGGCGGAACATTAAAGCCTGGTTGACCTTGTGCATTACATTGTTGGTTAGGTATGCTAACCGGCTGGTTTTGATGTTGTTGTTGTGAAACACCTCCACTGTTACTAAAGTGTGGTTCCTGTTGCTGAAAATTTTGACGATATTGATAATCAAAATTTTGTCTGCTATTAAAGTTCTGGTGATTGTCATTCCTAAAGCGTCTGTTACCTTTCCTATTAAAATTACGTGTCTGATCATAATTACTGTACGTCTGTTGGCCTTGTTTGTTATATGAAAAATTTTTGTTTACGAAAGAATAATCTGATTGCTGTACTTCCAAGAGCTGTAACAGATCTCTGAATGCTGAAATATTTTCTTTTTGTTGACCTGTTGAAAGTGACACTCTTAATGACCGTGGTAATTTAGAGATACATAATTGAATGAGTGCGGATTCACTATAGGGTTCACTTAAATACTGATTTTGCTGGACCATGTGCTCAAAAAATTGCGTCACACTGGGAAAATTTGAGTTCTCGTAATTCGGCAAACTAATTAACTGATCTTTAATTCCGCGCTGTGTCGTTTTCGACCAATACGCAGACAGAAAAGCTTTCTGAAATTCCTCTACTGAGTAGCATTGCCTCGCGATCGGTCTCATACGAGTTGCCGGTTCGCCTTCCAAAAAGCTGCAAATAAATTCAAGTTTATGCGTAACAGGCCAAGTCGGTGGAAAAGCATAGCTAACTTGCTGTATCCAATCCAATGGGTGAATCTGTGTTCTGTCATTCCTAAACACTTTAAATTTCCTCACTGATAGAAAGTGTTTGTGATCGAAACTATCATCTCTGTGTGATGGAACAGGATCAGGATTGTAAGAAAATCTATTGAACTGTGATTGTTCGGAATCTAAGTCCCGTACTCTCTGTAGATTACCCAAATTATACGCGCTGCGCGAGTCTGACAAATGCTCGCAAAGTGGCGTCTGCTGTGATGTATTATTAACTGAAATATTTTTCACCTCTGTTACCTCTTGCTGTAAGCTTGACAATTTTCTACGCAAGGTGTTGTTAGATGAATCGATCTCATTAATTGTCTCCTGTAAATTTTGAAATTCAGGTGTTCGGTTAAATGAAATCGGTGCAGTATCGTCTGATTTATTATCATTATTACTTTCAATAGCATCAATACGACTGGCTAATTCATCATATTTTTCAGTCAGTATTTTTGCCTGATCATCGGTTTTAGAATCGGACGAATTAATCTGTTTTTGCAACTTACGTGTAGTTTCGCTCAGTTTTTTAACATCAGCTTTGATGAAATCGCAATCCTGTGTTAGTTCTAATTGTTCGAATCTGTCTGTCACAGTTTGAATATCTACTGTGTGTGTATCTGTTTTTGATTTAAGATCAGAAATTTGATCACGTAATTCCACGTTCAACTGTTCGATGGTATTAATTTTGTCGGACACTGTAGTAATATTATTGTCTACATACGTTTTTGCCTTCGCAAACATTTTACGTTTGTCTTCTTGTCTTTGAGCAGTGATTGTTTCCATGACTTGACGTTTGACTTTATTTTGATCCTGAATAAATTTGCGGAAACGCGTATCACTGTTTTGCATGTAAAGATTAAAGCGTTCGTCAATCTGAGTGTTCTGCTGTTCGAATTTCGCGTCTATCTTTGCGTCCATTGTGCGCGAAAGTTCTACCGTCATTGCTTTAAACTCGTCCCGTAATTGTGTAGCTTTTTGAGAGCATTGTTTAGCGACTCCGCTAATTTCGTCTCTGAGTGTTTCTGTTGCAGCTGTTTGCAATTCCCTTAATTCCTGAGCAACAGACTTAATTTCTTCGCTACTTTTTCTTGAACAAGCGTCAATTTCCTCGCGCAGTTGTTCCTTAGTGTCATGACACTGTGCGGCAGCAACGTCTAATTTGTTCACTAAGCTGTCTAGAACTGTTATCTAATTTTTCATTTAACTGTCTGGAACTGTTGTCTAATTTTTCATTTAACTGTTTGTTCTGTTCACTAAGTTGTCTGAAATCTTCACTTTGTTTTTCACTAAGTTGTTTGAAATCTTCACTTTGTTTTTCACTAAGTTGTTTGAAATCTTCACTTTGTTTTTCCCTAAGTTGTTTGAAATCTTCCCTCTGTTGTCTGAAATTATTGTCTATTTTCTCACTTTGCTGTTGTAGCAAACTTGTCATAATTCGTACCAAGTCAAAATTAGCATTTCTGTTCTCTGTGCTAATTAATGGTGGAACTGGAATTGTCTCGTTTTGTGTGACCATTTGGTCATTCTGTAATTTACAAAAACGTTTATCAGTCGGATGTACACTGTCAGACACTATTGTCTCGTTTTGTGTGACCATTTGGTCATTCTGTAATTTACAAAAACGTTTATCAGTCGGATGTACACTGTCAGACACTATTTCGGAATTAAATAAATCCGTCCTACTTTGGGTATCCTGTTCATTTTCATTTGAAAAATTTGTCTGTTCGTCACTTGAATTTTCCAAACCGGGTGTGTTAAGCTGGCCAGCGCTCATTACAACAGAGCGCCCCGCATCATCAATTGTCGTCAAATTAACAGAGGAGACAATTGAGTTCGTTTGTTCATCAGTAGGATAATAATCATCATTAGAGGTTGGAACGCACTGATTGTCGGTGAACGCAGGATTGTCATCATTACACTGCGTGTCACAATTATTATCAGTCACGTTGTTTAAGTCGGTAAATTCATTCATAATACCTCGCGATACACTATTCATAGTCTTTCGCAGCATTTTTACAACAGTCACTATTATTCACAAAAGAAATAAGCACAATGCAAAAAGCAACAAACACAAATACAACAGAGCAAAGAATTGCCGATGATCTGAGGAAAGAAATTCACAAATTAGTAAAAGCGTTACGCAAAATCCTAATTATATTTAAGCAAATAAGAGCAGATATCTGTTTTTCAAAAGACTCTCTACGAAATTCGATCCTGGACTGGGTGTCGCCAAGTGTAACCTCCCCACAAAAAATTTAAAAGACGTACAATATTAAATAGAAATGTGAGCCAAACGTAACCTTCCTGCATGAAATGTACTGACTATGACAATTAAATGTTTGAATCTCAATCTGACTTAAGGTGTAAGCTCTCACGAAAATAATGAAAAACAATTCAGTGATAATAAAACTTCAGTGACAATGAAAATTCAATTAAACCGAAATATCGGTCTTTGCCCCTGTGCGAAAAAATCAGAATTAATTTCTTACCTCAGTATAACTGCATGTCAAATTTCTGCTCTTATTGTTGGCCACGACTTGGAGGAACTGCATTGCAAATAATATTTTTTTTTTAATTTTACTGAAACTTTTCTTTAAAGGAAATGGAAGGAGATCGTTGGTTCAATTAAAAGGTTCTTTTGTAAAAATTGCTTTGAAATCAAAATTATTATTGGGGCGATTATTGCATAAATTAGTTACAGTTGATTTACATTATTAGCTGAGCATTACTGATTCGTTACCTTGTTTAAAAAATAATATACCTCGTCCTAAATCTTGACCAGAATGCCATGTCGACGCCCGCCGACTCCTCACACACAACTGCACTCGACTGCTACTACCGACGTACTGCACTGCTCACAGACTGCCCACTGACAGACTGCTCGCAACTGTACTGCACGACGACTACCGACAGACTACTGTACGACGACTACAGACCGACTACTCGCAACACTCACGCGGTCAAGCGCAGACTAACTACGATAAATGGCTCTCTGGTCAAAGATTTTATCATGCCTCACCATCGCTGCTACGTTACATACGTGTTTCAACCTAACGGACATCACAACGATATCGATGATGTTTCGTTGAATGGTTCGCACACTGACAGTTCTTAATGGCCCAGCTTTAAAATCTGCAGCAATTTGCGGAAGGGTTGCACTTCTATCAACTTGAACGGTTCTTTTCATTCGTCATTGGTTCCATTCTTACAGGACATTTTTCCAGCCGCAGCGATGTCGGAGATTTTACTGGATTCCCGATATTCACGGTACGCACGTGTAATGATCGTACGGGAAATTCCCCAATTCTTCGCTACCTACGCCATGTCCCATCGCTCGTCTACCGACTACAGCATCATGTCTCTAGGTAGCGTCTTTGATTCATAACCAAAACGTCTTCGGTCCCGGGTTCGATCCCCGCCACTGCCTAAATTTTGATAAATAATCAGCATTGGCGGCCGAGGACTTCCGGCATAAGAAGTCAGCCTCATTCTGCCAACGGCCTTGTCAAAGAGGGCGGAGGAGCGGATAGAGGTTCAGGGCACTCTCTTCTCCTAGGGGTGGGAAATTGCCCCTAAAGGCGGAAGAATCAGCAAAGATCAACGACATGAGGATGCAGAAGGCAATGGAAACCACTGCATTAAAGACACGTAACGTGTATCCACAGGACATGTGGCCTGTATTTGAAGAAGTGTCATGATGATCTCTCCATTGGCAAAAGATTCCGGAATAGTCCCCCATTCGGATCTCCGGGAGGGGACTGCCAAGGGGGAGGTTACCATGAGAAAAAGATTGAATAATCAACGAAAGGATAACGTTCTACGAGTCGGGGCGTGGAATGTCAGAAGCTTGAACCTGGTAGGGAAACTAGAAAATCTGAAAAGGAAAATGCAAAGGCACAATCTAGATATAGTAGGGGTCTCTGAAGTGAAGTGGAAGGAAGACAGGGATATCTGGTCAGATGTGTGTCGGGTAATATCAACAGCAGCAGAAACGGAATAACAGGTGTAGGATTCGTTATGAGTAGGAAGGTAGGGCAGAGGGTGTATTACTGTGAACAGTTCAGTAACCGGGTTGTTCTAATCAGCATCGACAACAGACCAACACCGACAACGATATTCCAGGTATACATGCCGACGTCGCAAGCTGAAGATGAACAGATAGAGAAAGTGTATGAGGATATTGAAAGGGTCATGCAGTATGTAAAGGGGGACGAAAATCTAATAGTCATGGGCGACTGGAATGCAGTTGTAGGGGAAGAAGAAAAGGTTACAGGAGAATATGAGCTTGGGACAAGGAATGAAAGAGGAGAAAGACTAATTGAGTTCTGTAACCAGTTTCAGCTAGTAATAGCGAATACCCTGTTCAAGAATCACAAGAGGAGGAGGTATACTTGGAAAAGTCCGGGTCATACGGGAAGATTTCAATTAGATTACATCATGGTCAGACACAGATTCCGAAATCAGATACTGGATTGTAAGGCGTACCCAGGAGCAGATATAGACTCAGATCACAATATAGTAGTGATGAAGAGTAGGCTGAAGTTCAAGACATTAGTCAGGAAGAATCAATACGTAAAGAAGTGGGGTACGGAAGTACTAAGGAATGACGAGATACGTTTGAAGTTCTCTAACGCTATAGATACAGCAATAAGGAATAGCGCAGTAGGCAGTACAGTTGAAGAGGAATGGACATCTCTCAAAAGGGCCATCACAGAAGTTGGGAAGGAAAACATAGGTACAAAGAAGGTAGCTACGAAGAAACCATGGGTAACAGAAGAAACACTTCAGTTCATTGATGAAAGGAGGTAGTACAAACATGTTCCGGGAAAATCAGGAATACAGAAATACAAGTCGCTGAGGAATGAAATAAATAGGAAGTGCGGGGAAGCTAAGACGAAATGGCTGCAGGAAAAATATGAAGACATCGAAAAGGATATGATTGTCGGAAGGACAGACTCAGCATACAGGAAAGTCAAAACAATCTTTGGTGACATTAAAAGCAACGGTGGCAACATTAAGAGTGCAACGGGAATTCCACTGTTAAATGCAGAGGAGAGAGCAGATAGGTGGAAAGAATACATTGAAAGCCTCTATGAGCGTAAAGATTTGTCTGAGGTGATAGAAGAAGAAACAGGAGTCGATTTAGAAGAGATGGGGGATCCAGTATTAGAATCGGAGTTTAAAAGAGCTTTGGAGGACTTACGGTCTAATAAGGCAGAAGGGATAGATAACATTCCATCAGAATTTCTAAAATCATTGGGGGAAGTGGCAACAAAACGACTATTCACGTTGGTGTGTAGAATATATGAGTCTGGCGATATACCATCTGACTTTCGGAAAAGCATCATCCACACAATTCCGAAGACGGCAAGAGCTGACAAGTGCGAGAATTATCGCACAATCAGCTTAACAGCTCATGCATCGAAGCTGCTTACAAGAATAATATACAGAAGAATGGAAAAGAAGATTGAGAATGCGCTATGTGACGATCAGTTTGGCTTTAGGAAAAGTAAAGGGACGAGAGAGGCAATTCTGACGTTACGGCTAAGAATGGAAGCAAGGCTAAAGATAAATCAAGACACTTTCAAAGGATTTGTCGACCTGGAATAAGCGCTCGACAGTATAAAATCGTGCAAGCTGTTCGAGATTCTGAAAAAAGTAGGGGTAAGCTAAAGGGAGAGACGGGTCATATACAATATGTACAACAACCAAGAGGGAATAATAAGAGTGGACGATCAAGAACGAAGTGCTCGTATTAAGAAGGGTGTAAGACAAGGCTGTAGCCGTTTGAGCGTACTATTCAATCTGAACATCAAGGGAGCAATCATGGAAGTAAAAGAAAGGTTCAGGAGTGGAATAAAAATACAAGGTGAAAGGATATCAATGATACGATTCGCTGATGACATTGCTATCCTGAGTGAAAGTGAAGAAGAATTAAATGATCTGCTGAACGGAATGAACAGTCTAATGAGTACACAGTATGGTTTGAGAGTAAATCGGAGAAAGACGAAGGTAATGAGAAGTAGTAGAAATGAGAACAGCGAGAAACTTAACATCAGGATTGATGGTCACGCAGTCAATGAAGTAGAAAGGAATTCTGGTACCTAGTCAGTAAAACAACGAATGACGGACGGAGCAAGGAGGACGTCAAAAGCAGACTCGCTATGGCAAAAAAGGCATTTCTTGCCAAGAGAAGTCTACTAATATCAAATACCGGCCTTAATTTGAGGAAGAAATTTCTGAGGACAGCATTGTATGGTTGTGAAACATGGACTGTGGGAAAACCGGAAGAGAAGAGAATGGAAGTATTTGAGATGTGGTGCTATTGACGAATGTTGAAAATTAGGTGGACTGATAAGGTAAGGAATGAGGAGGTTCTACGCCGAATCGGAGTGGAAAGGAATATGTGGAAAACACTGGTAAGGAGAAGGGACAGCATGATAGGACATCTGCTAAGACATGAGGGAATGACTTCCATGGTACTAGAGGGAGCTGTAGAGGGCAAAAACTGTAGAGGAAGGCAGAGATTGGAATACGTGAAGCAAATAATTGAGGACGTAGGTTGCAAGTGCTACTCTGAGACGAAGTGGTTTGCACAGGAAAGGAATTCGTGGCGGGCCGCATAGAACCAGTCAGTAGACTGATGAAAAAAAAAACTGCCATTCTGGCAGCAATAACGGATCCAAGAAATGCGCCGTATTCTGCCTGTTTACATATCTGTGTGCCTATACCATTTTCGTTGGCACTTCAGTTTAGTAGAATGTTAAAGGAGCGGTAAATCCATACCTTCTGACTGCAAGCCTTGTGAACTGATAACTTTGCTTAATCATGTCTGAAGAATGAAACTAACTAACCTCAACCATAGAATAAAAATTAACATAAAATATCCCTTTTCCAAACACATGGCTAATTGGACGTAGGCAAGCAAGGCAGCAACAACAGCACCTGAAAATCTTCACATTTCTCAGATTACATTTTAGCAAATCACATTTCCAAAATTTAATATCCTCTATATCTTAACTCTCTGCTGTACACGCTATCTCCATACTACTCAGCAGAGTGACCAATACCCGACTCACTCGTTTGTCACATAAAGCTTCTGACCTCGACGATGATACTACCAACCAAAGATCAGATTGCTGGTATTCAGAACTCTGTGGCGCAGTGTACCGACTATTGGAAAAGTACTGTTTGAAAAAATGTCCAGAGTACGAATATAAATATGACATAACGAATTAAAACTAAGATCACATCACTCTCATTGCACATCAAAGACAGACTAGAAGTTTTACAGGTTTCGTAAGGCAAGTAAATGAATTGTAGATAAATAGTCAGAATTGAATCACCGCGTTGGCCGTACCCCTGCCCAGTAGATTGGAACCACCCCCAGTCTACGGAATACGGCAACGGTATCGACAGGCGCCTGAAGGGCTCAGCCCATACCAAGATAAATGGCTCTGAGCACTATGGGACTTAACAACTATGGTCATCAGTCCCCTCGAACTTAGAACTACTTAAACCTAACTAACCTAAGGACATCACACAACACTCAGTCATCACAAGGCAGAGAAAATCCCTAACCCCGCCGGGAATCGAACCCAAGAACCCGGGCGTGGGAAGCGAGAACGCTACCGCACGACCACGAGCTGTGGACATACCAAGATAACATCGAGCATAGCGAGGGAGGGGTAAAAGTGACGTCGGGCAGAGTGAGGGAGAGATGAAAGTGACGTACGTATTTTTCGATGAAAAATGTTCTGTAGGGTCGCTACTATGAGATGTATGCTGTGTATTGTCTATACTCACGGTAGTAAAATGTGGAACCGAACGAGGACATATTAACGTCAACTGCGAGAATGCTCAAACAGCATTGTGTAAATCTTTGGATGATAAGTAAATTTACGAAACAATTTTTACTGCTTCAGTAATTTTTACACAATATTTCTTAGCATGACGTGTTTCGGGAAAATGTCCAGTACCATTGGGTGCTTTACAGTTACATGCACGTTAACGTAAATTGTGATGAGGATTATTTGCTGAAGATTAGTCGCCGATCTCAAGCAATTTCATACAATATGGATAAAGTAACTGACAAAGAAATATCCTTATCGAGATATGTACTACATTCTCCCTACAAAAGTGAAATTAAACACGCAAACACGCAACCTGATGACGAGTGCATTTGTGGAAGTGAGTAAAAGATAGGTTCAGTCTCTATTTTTCTCCAGCTCTATATTCCGCGTAAGGTTAATGGCCCTAGGAAGCAAAGGAGAGAAGTAATTACATGGCAATTAAGTGATTAATTTGTAATTTTATTTTCTTTCGTTTTCCATTATTAGCAAATGTTGATGCGAATGGGCCAGATTATGCAACGTAACTTTCTATGAACTGTCAGCTTAAATTATAGAACTGTTTCACGTAAGGCCTTTGGTATTTAAAAAAATTAATGTTATGGAATTTTGGCTTTTATGGCTTCTAGCTGAATTTTCTTTCAATTAAGGTTGTTTGCACTTGAGGCGTAAGATTCTTTAGGCCTTCAACCTAATCTGAAGAACTGTTTCACGTAAGACCGTTGGCATTTTGAAGGTTTTAATTTTAAGTGATGCGCCTTCAGCGTATTTGAATTTAACTTGCTTGCTCTTGAAGTTTTTGATAATTTGGGCCTTCAGTCTAACTAGATAACTGTTATGAGAAAAGGGTTTGCCTTTTAATGTTTTGTTTCAGTTGAGTTTTTCCTAATTAAGAACTTTTTTACGTAAGGCCTTTGTTTCTTATTTTTGTTTTAATTTAATGTTGTTTACCCTTAAGTGTTTGGCTTTCAGCCGATTCTGAATTCAAATTGTTTGCTCTGAATATCTCAGATTCTTTGGGCCTCCAGCCTAAATAAGGAACTGTTATAAGATATGGCTTGCCTTTTAAATTTCTGATTATGTTTGCGTATATTATTGGCCTTCGGCCGTTTTTAAATTAAAGTAGCATTCAACCGGTAATTAAGTCCCAAAGATTAAAGCTGTGTATTTAAAAAATTTTGTTTTTGGGTTCTTGCGATGTTTGAACAAATAATAAAGTTGTATGTTCGAGTGTAACTGACAGCCCCTTATTTTGGCCCCTTTCCACAATTTAACCTACCTGTCCTGTCGTGCGGATAAGCAGGGCGTCTCTCACATGAACACATTTTTCGGCACTGAGAAACATTTCTGGCACTATGATTGTATTAGTATGCACTCTTTCATAAAGCAGCATCTGTGAGACAATGGCTTTTGCACAATAAGATACCTGAAACGGACTGCGCTGTCCAGATCCCAACGGGAGATCTCTGAGGTGAGACGGGTCGTCGACTTCATCCGGACCCAGCGTCCACTTTCTCTGGTTTCGACTCTTGACGTAGAGTGGGCTGCCATTGCTCCGCAGGGATTCAGACACCGCAGGAAGTGTTGGGGAGTTAGTACCAGGTCACCATCATTATGAAGCCTAGTCCAGGGCTGGTTCAGGTGATTTAATATTGTGGAGTTATGTACGAATGTTACAATCAATATCCTCAGTGCTAGACTCTGACACTATGATAATTTCCCCAGAAGCACTTCGTGCAGCAGAATTTTTAAATCCAAGCAAAAAGGCCGTGATGAAAGCACTGGAAATCGCTGAAAGAAAAGTACTAAGGAAAATTTAGGAACCAGTGAAACAGCAAACATAATACAGAAGAAATGAAAACTAAGACACATGCAACAGTTACTATTGCATACATTTATTTATGCTACTAGTCGCGGTGTTCCTTTACACCATTTTCAGCTACAGTTTAAAAATCAACAATTCAACCATACTCAAGTGAACAGCTATTCTAGTAAAATGACAGTATACAAATTGGGTGTTATTGGCTTCTCGATTTGGATACCGTCCTTTTTCTACTATGTCTGTTTATTTGAGTACTTTCTCATTGTTGTTTCTTACACAGGGGCCTCAAGATAGTGTAATGAAACACCAAAACTGGTTACATAAATCAATTAAATGCGAAACCGACGATATCTGGTGTTTTAATTTTCATTTCATACTGCCCAACCGGAATCGTGTTAACCATCCATTACAAGAATGGATACACAAAGATTAGGTGCAGAAGACGTCACATTAGTGACTTTTATACACATACTGTAAAAATACAGACATTATTAGTAAAACATGGCCGCATCCAAAGGCTGAAACTCAACATACTAACAAAATTTTGTTCCCGTACTTAGGTTAATTAGAGAATGAGGAACGAATGCCACTAGAAAGTAATTTGGTTGACGGTGACCTACATAGGGAGAGACGATTATCACAACAGAGGAAATCAGAGCTCGCACGGAAATACACAGGTGTTCATTTTCTCCGCTCGCTCTTCCAGACTGGTTCTGTGAACCTTCTGCCAGGCACGTAGATGGAGATGTATTTGGAGATGTAGATGTAGCTGTAGTTGCAATATTCCAGCGGATTCCATGAAAAGCCCAAGAAGAGGACCACAGCCACTTGGGCAGAAGAAAGAAGAGAGAAGCATCAAGAAACGACGAGATAAATGTGAAAGTAAAGTAAGGAGAATGAGCTGAAATTATTGTATTCCAAAAGAAGTGAACCAGCAAAGATATTTATAATGTTACTATATTACAAAGACACAAAAAGCGAAAAGAAGAGAAAAAATAAAAGTACTAGGAATTAGAAATGTCTTCATAATTACAAAAAGGGTAAAGGCTGTTAGACCCAGAGAGCCACCAAAGTTAAGTAGGGAAACCTATTATTACGTACTGAAAGAAAATGTTGTCTATCATCTGCAAAGCTCTTTCACTTGTAGCCAGGGACAGGGAAACGTTGCAACATAAACAGAATAAAGAACAAATCAAAGTAGGTGTCATCCTACATAACTGAAATAGAGCTTGGTAATCTTTCAAGAGTTTACTTTATCATCTATTCTATCAATTTTTATTAATAATATTCATAAGGGAGTGAGAGATTTATATAACAATTTCCACTATTTACATAGTCAGTATTGATATATGTTGAAAACTAAATGGATGAGATAGTATTTTGTGCTACGTTTCACAGATTTCTTGACAGAAGTAGTTAACTAGTGTCACATCAGTTTTATTCGAAATAAACAGCTTTTTTAATTTCTTTTCCGATTGTCTAATTTCACCCACTGGGCATTACAAAACGGCACTACACAAAAAATATATGAAGCCAAAATGAAAAACCAGCATGTGGTTGCTCATTTTTTCGTTCTAAACATATATCATGAAGTTACCAAACTCTTGGCCGACGCTGCTATGGTTCTGCTACATATTTGTTAAGTACGCCATTACGTGTGTTTCTTTCCAAACTGCTATGATGGTCATGACCTGCTGTATTTATTTACTTGTTTTACTTTTAATGTCTTATTTAGCCAGAGCACGATAATGTCATCTAGAACTCCACTGTGCTCGACTAGAAAACGCACATCATATGATATTTGTAATCGTATGCTCTACTTCGTAGGGCCTTCGGCTGTATAACAACAACAACCAATAGTATGAAAGTGCACAGCCTGTTGCCGGCGTCCTGGGTCTCTGCTGATGGGATAACGAGATTTATAGAAGACCAAAACCAAGGGTCGGTTGAGTCAATCGCAACGTAAATGTTTCTGCCCAGTTATCTTTAAAAGCTTGTGTCTAATAAAAAACAGTCTCACGATTTCTTTCACACAAT
The DNA here is from genome assembly GCF_021461385.2 of Schistocerca piceifrons. Classification (NCBI taxonomy): domain Eukaryota; kingdom Metazoa; phylum Arthropoda; class Insecta; order Orthoptera; family Acrididae; genus Schistocerca; species Schistocerca piceifrons. The sequence continues at coordinate 780,880,251 of NC_060141.1, forward strand.
GAAGGGAGAAAAATCAACAAGGATGGACATACAGCAGCTGACGATTTGCTTATTGTAGTCTGTATTTTGCTGTTTCCTCTACCGACTGGCTGCGCGGTAATATTCCTTAAGGAAGCGTACGACGTTAAAATAGACCTCGCAGTTTAATTAAACGGGCTTAATGGACAGAGGCTGCATACAAATGCGGGCAACAAGGTCCGCTTAAGGTCTGGCAGCGATCCAGCCGCCCCCGGTCGGGGTCAACGGGCTCTCGTAAACGGAGTACGACCACGCCTCTGTGTGACCCCAAAGTCGGCCCCCTTGTCGATGGGGACTATCAGAGTACAATCGTCGACTGTTCCTCGGTACATCGAATTATATCGCCAATTTGGTGTTTAATCGGACGAAGGGGCACAGCGTAACGAATATAAAATGGGCTCCAATTGACCTGAAATACCAACACATCTCGAAAAAGGTGTTTTTGGTACCGACCAGGAACAGACTTCTGGACTTTCATTTTCCTTTCTGGTGGTACATCTACACTTCGAATTCACGGAACTAATTTAAACTACTTCGTATTTGTAGTGAATAAATGGCTTTAACGACCGAAATTACATACAATTTATTGAAACATTTTTTCAATCTATTATTTTAGATTTTTTGAGTTTTCTGACCTGTATTAAAGTAGAAGAAGTATTTTCAAGAAGAAGAAAGAGAGAGGGAGACATTTTAACCCTGCTGTTGTCCTTGGGTCAGTTTTACCCAACAATAAATTTATCTTTGTTTCACTACGGTAACAACTGCATTCTGTAATTAGTTGATTTTCTTACGGATGCTGATACAAGGCGTGCTGGCAACTTGTACCTCGTCATGCTGAAAGCGAAGTGTTTCAAGTTACTTATCAATGTTTTATGTTTCATGAATCTGTATGTTTTATGTATCTGTATGACTCGGGGAATGGTGAGAGACAGAGTGACTCACTGAAAATGTGAATCCCGATTGAGAGAAAAAGTCTTCCTTTCTGAGGACAATTACTTTCAAGACAACGTAACACTGTTGCACTCGGATCATTTTTCCTGATTAGGACTACCAGGAATTACACACGGAAGCGCCAAAGAAACTGGTGTACTCGTGCGCATTCAAACACAGAGTATATAACTAGACAGAATACGGCTCTGCGGTCGGCAACGCCTATATAAGACAAGCGTCTGGCGCTGTTGTTAGATTGGTTTCCGCTGCTACAATGGAAGGTTATCAAGATATAAGTGAGTTTCAACTTGGTGTTATAGTCGGCGAAACAGCGATGGGACACAGCAACTCCGATGTAGCGATGAAGCGGGGATTTTCCCGTACGACCATTTTATGAGTGTACCGTGAATACCAGGAATCCGGAAAACATCAAATCTCCAACATCGCTGAGGCCGGAATAAGATCGTACCAGAACGGAACAAACAACGACTGAAGAGAATCGTTCAAAGTGACAGAAGTGCAACCCTTCGGCAAATTGCTGCAGATTTCAATGCTGCGTCGTCAACAAGTGTCCGCGTGCGAACCATTCAACGAGTCGTCTTCAATATGGGTTTTCGGACTCGAAGGTCCACTCGTGCACCCTTGATGACTGCACGACACAAAGCTATACGCCTCGCCTGGGCCCGTCAATACCGACAGTGGAGTGTTGATCACTCGAAACAAGTTTCCTCGTCGGGTGAGCATCGTTTCAAATTGTATCGATCTGGTAGATGTGTACGGGTATGGAGAGAAACTCATGAACCCACGGACGTTGTATGTCAGCAGTGGACTGTTCAAGCTGGTCGAGGCTCTGTAGGGGCGTCTGCAGTTGGAGTGATATGGCACCCCTGATACATCTAGATACGATTTTGACAAGTGACACGTACAGTGGCATCCTGTTTGATAACCTGCATCCATTCATGTCCATTGTGCATTCCGACGAAATTGGGTAATTCCAGCAAGACAATGCAATATCTCATACGCCCAGAATAGTTACAGAGAGGCTGCGGGAACACTCTTTTGAGTTTAAATACTTCCACTAGCGACCAAGCTCCCCAGACAAGAACATCATTGAGCATATCTGAGACGTCTTGCAACGTGATGTTCAGAACAGATCTCTACCCCCTTGTTCTCTTACGGATTTATGGATAGCCTTGCTGTATTGATTGTGTTAATTCCCTCCCGCTATTCGTCAGACATTATTCGTCTATGCCACGTGGTATTGCATCACTTCTGCGTGCTCATAGGGGTTGTCCACGATATGAGGCAGGGGTGCCAGTTCTTTGACTATTCAGTGAATTACCTCTCTACCAGACACGTGTATGGAATGATGGAAGATACCACTATTCGTAAAAAATGTTTAGGATGCCACGGGTGTTCTCTGCTTACCATAGACTTTATTTGAAATCGAGTTCCTTCAGTCTGCATTACAAGATGTGACTCTAATTTGCAGTTATCAAATCACAGCTTCCATGGATACTAAGGAAGACAGTTAGTGATAAACGTAAAATCCAAAAGTGTAATAGGAAATGAGGTTTCGTACAGTACACCAGTCACCACGTGAAGTTGGTTGACGTGCCAGATAGAGTGTGGGAATGGTGGACAAGCGAATGACATGCCACGTCTAGTAAAATAACATTCTTTGGTTCTCGAATATACTACCTGCAACGGAAAACCGGCAGCCTACTGGTCTTCCTGTTTGGTGTTTGGTGATTGGTGAACGAGGTTTATAAAAGATCAAGGAAGTTTAATGCAAGTGACGTCATGTGCTTGTAGCACAGTCACCGCCAAAAAGTAGTTCGGCTAACTAAGTTACTTGAGTTCTAAAAGCTGTCATACCCTCAAATACAAAAAGAAGGTATCATTTGCAAGGTGTATCTAAGAGAAACGAAGGGCCCACACGCTTAGGCGCAGATCAGGATCAGGACAGACCGCCTCGCTTTGCCTCTTATCTCAGAGACGTAGATGGTATATATCGTGACTTACCAAATTTGATTGCCTTCTATCAACGGTAATTTTAATTTGCTAGAGGAACTAAACAAAACATTATGGCTTTATTCAACGAGCACACTACGAAAATGTGCACGTGGATGATAAAAATCTCGGATAAATTAACAAAGATCTGTCTCACTTAAAATGAAGTAAATTCCCCGGTATTGAAGGGATAATCAACATGTAAGGAATTTTTTAAGTCAGCGGCAGTATGTAAAGGTAATTGCAACAGCAAAATCGAGCAAGCCGGCCGGTGTGGTCATACGGTTCTAGGCGCTACAGTCTGGAACCGCGCGACCGCTACGGTCGCAGATTCGAATCCTGCCTCGGGCATGGATGTGTGTGATGTCCTTAGGTTAGTTAGGTTTAAGTAGTTCTAAGTTCTAGGGGACTGATGACCTAAGATGTTGAGTCCCATAGTGCTCAGAGCCATTTTTTGAAAATCGAGCAAACACCATAAATCTTCCAAATATTACAGGCCAATTACTCTCTTGTCAACAATTTAGAAAGAAGCTGAGATGGTCATTGTTTTTCGCAAAGCATGCAGTGACAGATCAGTTCTCCGAAACACGCAGTTCGGATTTCGTCCAACCCTTTTAGCTTCACTTCAGTTGCTGCGGCTAGTGGAAGCAATTTCAGGTGGATATAATAATGCTAAATCCACTGCAGGTGTTCAAATGGCTCTGAGCACTAAGCGACTGAACTGCTGAGGTCATCAGTCGCCTAGAACTTAGAACTAATTAAACCTAAATAACCTAAGGACATCACACACATCCATGCCTGAGGCAGGATTCGAAACTGCGACCTTAGCGGTCGCTCGTTTCCAGACTGTAGCGCCTAGAACCGCACGGCCACTCCGGCGGCCCACGGCAGGTGTATACCTGGTCATTGTTCGAGCACGGAATAATGATTTCTTGCTCAATAAAACTGCAATTTCCATGTTATACAGTAATATTAATTAGTTAATGTCTTGAAGACCATACTTTCAGTGTATTCACTGGCGTCTGATATCTACACTATACGTATCAGCGTACAACAAGGTTACCCTCTCGGACCGACAGTGTTTAAGATACATTTATCTGTCATTCCGGACTTGAATCCGATCAACATAGATTCCTTCGCTGATGATACAGAAATATACTACTTTGATTACAACATACCGAAAATTCATGACAGACCTTAGTGGGCTCTACTACTACTTGAAAAATGTTTCACGCCGTGGCGGGTCAAGATATATGTCAGCAAAAGTCACGCTATGTTTAATACAAGAAAATAAAGTAATTACATACCCAGCTGCTACTATTCGGTGAAGGTATTCCTTCGAGTGACTTCACCAATGCTTGATCAACGTCTTACTTTTAACCGACCTCCGATCGGAACATTACAACAAACAATAAATAATAATAATAAAGAAGCTCTCAACATTCCGTCTTGCAACAAGTTTTTCCATTCATCAGCGTACCGTGATGCATGAATGAAACTTCCAGATTATAAAATAAAACTACGTTGCTACAATGCAGCAGAGAACGGTTCCGTATCATTCCGAAAGGCAAACTTAGAGTTGGTTTCACAGGAAAGACCAGTGTGCGAAAACGTCGACGCTGTCCTATTGCTCATAAGTTTCAGTCTACAAAAGAGTCATAACGTAAAAAGTACGGACATAATGAAGTGAGTATCAGCGGATCCCCGTCAGCGTGGGCTATTCGTCTAACATGGCGCAAACCGATAGGGTGGCTGAGCATTTGAAAATGACGAACTGCTCAATCCCATCCCTAACTAAATTTTATAGCTCGTCATTACTCCGTACAATGCGCAACAATTCTACAGAACCGGTCCGTTTTCTCGTAAACAAACGGAATTCGTTTTAACGAAATCAGTAAGGACAGAGCAAACGGAGAATGTCACATTCTTAAACTCTCGGAAGAAATACAGATCAAGGATTATCCAAAATTAATAAACCGTCACTGAATCAGCATTTAAAACTAAATTGTTGTTAAAAAAATTCAAAATTAAAATTAAAGAAGGACGTAGTAACCGAATGTTGCCGATGCGATGACATTGACGTTATTATCAATTCTTAAAGGGTGAACGACTTCATTGTGGTTAAGTTAGAAATTATTTACTAATTACTGCAATATAATATTAAGTACACTGCAACACATGTTTAGAAAGGTTTCCTACCTGTTCCAAGAGGAAAGCCGTGTTCTTCTACCAAGCATTTCGGTCACCTCGAAGATCTATGCAGAGCCCATCTGGATAGCCGAGTTCGAGGAGCGAGCCTACATAGAATTGAATCCGTCCTGCTAATTAACCGTGGGGTTTGTTTTCCCGTCCTGTTTGGCGGTGGTTTTTGCCTGTTTTATCGCATCCAAAAAGGTAAATACTGGGCTGATTCTCACGTCTTGTCTCACTTACCTGCTATGGAAACATTTCAAACATTCCCGCATTTGAATGACCAGACAGGTAAGGTGCTCAAACTCTGTCACAGGGGGGGGGGGGGGGGGGTGGAGTCCATGAAGGCCACGCGGCCATCAGGTGCCGTTACAAAAAGGAAGAGAGGAGGAACGACCAGAATGATCTGCAGCCTATGGGAAACCTATTATGCCTGAGGGGGGGGGGGGGGGAGTGGGGGGGGGCGTAAAGTGGTGAAAGGGGGATGTCTGCTTGTACCCTGCTATTAATCATCAGAACATTTTAAGTTTTTTTATGCCAGTACCCTAAACTCAAAAAACCATTATTGCAGTATTTGTTCAAAAAGTCGTAAAGACATTTGGGAAAGAATTCATGTATCTGAAAATGTAATTACAACCAGTGTATTCTATAATTTTGAGAGCTATTATTTTTCTTCTCATTACTTTCCTTTCTCTTCTTGTGTGTCCTGCAACCAGTCAGAACTGTTACCACGTGGCCAAAGAATAACCTTCCGCCGGTTCAAATGTGATATCTTTGTGCCCCTCCCTCCACGTGCTGTGTAGAATTACGGGTAACAGTTAAACGAAGCTACCATTGGTCGGCGGTCTGGAAGGAAACGTGAATGTGTTGACACAGCTGTTCCGTCTGTGTCAGCCTTGTGGGAAATTTGTGTGTGTAAAGTAGCGAAGAATGATACAAAACAAAACCTGAACTAAATATGTCACAATGGACAACTTGATCTAGAGTTATGCGCCAATCAGAAAACAACAACTCAATATATCGTAATCTTTCAGACTTTTTCATCGGTCTGTACCTACATGGATACTCTGCAAACCACACTCAAGTGCCTGGCTGAGGATTCATCGAACTACCTTCACAATAATTCTCTATTATTCCACTCTCGCACAGCGCCAGAAGAAACGAATACCGATATCTTTCCAAGCGAGCTCTCATTTCCATTATTTTATTGTGATAGTCGTTTCTACCCATGTAGACAGGCGTCAACAAAATATTTCGTATTAGGTGGAGGAAAATGTTGATGGGAATTTTGTGAGAAGGTACCGCTGCAACGACAAGCGCGTTTGTTTTAATGATATCGACCCCAAATCCTGTATCATATCCGTGACACTCCCTCCACTATATCTCGATAATACAAAACGTGCTGTTCTTCTCCTAACTTTCTCGACGTCTCTCTTAATCCTACGTGATAGGGATCTCACGCTCCGCAGTAGTACTCCAAAAGACGACGGAAAAGCGTAGTGTAGTCAGTTTACTTTACACTACAGTAGTGCAGCCACAGTTACAGTGCATAAAATTGTTTCTTTAAAAAGAAGGGGTTACATTGCCGGTTTCAACGAACAACGTCGTCATTTTCCAATTAAAACATCAGTTCGAGACTATATAACGGGAATTATATACTATTTCTCGTCATACTTGTCAGATGTATGGTTATAGTTCCCATTATGTATTCTGCAACGGATGTTTGGATGTTTTACATTTGAAAATGACGACGTAGTTCGTTGAAACCGGTAATGTAACCCTATTTTTAAAGAAAAACATTTTATGTTCTGTGACTATGACTTCACTAGTGTATTGTCAAATAAACATGTATTTAATCACACTCCTTACGGAAATTATGTGTGAATATAGAATTTTTAGTAGATCTCTTGCATCATCTAAGTGTTCTGCCAATAAATCGCAGTCTTTGGTTCGCCCTCCCTAGAATATTTTCTATGTATTCCTTCGAAATTAAGTTGCTCATAGTTGTAATTCGAGGCATTTAGTTGAATTTAATGCCTTTAGATGAGATCGATTTATCGTGTAACCGAAGTTTAACGGACTGCTTTTAGAACCCATTTGGATGACTAACACTCTACTTCATTTAGTCAGTTGCCAACTTTCGCATCATACAGGTATCCTTTTTAAATCGTTTTGCAATTTATTTTGATCTTCTGATTATTTTACTAGACGATAAATGACAGTATCATCCGTAAATAACCTAAGACGACTGCTCAGACATTCTCCTAAATCGTTTATATATTTTAAAAACAGCAGAGGGCCTATAGCACTACCTTGGGGAACGCCGCTAAATCACTTCTGTAACCTCTCTGACAAGTTGTAATCTTGAACGATCGCCGGATACCAGTGTCGTCCATGCACGCTATTTCGATAACGTGACTCTTTGTCTTCACCTGGTGCCACCTGAGAAGGATAGTCGACTGCAACGGGTCCGATGCGCCTGACAGCGATCAGGAATTCTGTTCTCGGTACGGTGCACCTGGTGCACTGTCTGGGGATCGTTCCTCATATCCTCGTTCCTAGTTTTTCTTTTCGATGAGTTCTGTTGCTGCAGCCGTTGCGTTTTTGGCGACTCAAGTGTATGATCCCAAACTCTGCTGAGTTGGTACCCGCTGTCACGATTCATGAGGTTTCCGCCACCTTTATCTCAATTGAGTCACTTACGACACTGTCCCAGTATCTAGAGGTCCGTGTCAGAACTTCACGTTTTTCTTTCTTAAATTGTGGTATGGTTAGGGGCACCACACTAAAAACGGAACGTCTCAGGACGATTGTATCGGAAACGGACCTCAGTCAGAGCTCCTAGAACCGACCATGGGACAGAAAGAGGAACACCACCTCTCGCTAGTGCGCACTTGACCGAAGACAAAATGTCTCAGTAGTTGTCAAGTGGGAACGGACCATAGATGGAGTGCCGACCACTGAAATGGCGGAGGGACGCAATAGGTATATTTGACCAAGCCTACTCGACTAGCAGCTTCTGGTAGCATCTGATGAAGACAACGAGTCAAGTTGTCAAATTATCGTGCATCGATGACACTCATATCTGGCAGAACACCTAGCACCACAGGATGTACTGCTGGATTAGATCGACACATGTGGAAGAAACGCAAATAGCGCCAGGACGTTAGCATACCACCGGAAGCATTTTCACTATGAAACAGTCCGGTTTCATTCATCTTGACAAATCTCTTATTTGTTCCCATCTTGAGTACGAAAAAAGAATCTGAGGACGAGATTTACATCATGAAACGCTGGTCGTGTGTACGATTACATCCATACAAAGGATTTGTGAAGTTCGGCTGGAGTGCATTTTTTCAAAACGAAAAATTTTATGAACAGTTGTGAATGTCCCGCAAAGGGTATATTACTACCAGAAGTATCGCAAGAAAGACAAATTTACCCACGGGCGACGTGCAGCAGGAAAGACAGCTGTTGACAGCGGATACTGTTGGAGGGCAGATGAGAGGAGACTCGACAGCAAGGCAAACTTCAGCACATACGACCGGGCAGTAGCTCCTGTGGATTGGAGTGCTTAGTTTGATTTGAACGAGTGGATTAACTTAGAGACGGGAGGAAGGATAAGGAAACTATGTGAGGGAACTGACATGTGATTGTAGTGGTATGAACAAATTTATTTTGACTAACTGAACGAAAATGGGGCGGTCGGGTAACAAAGTGTTGGTAACTCTACCCCCACAAAAGTGAAATCCAAATGAGACTAATAACTTTAAGTGATATTTGATATTTCTTACCCTTGAAGCTAGTCCATTGACAAAAAATTTCCTTGCAGATACAAACGACACACAAAAGTAATCAATGAACGGAGTATTAGTTTACGCGAGTTGGCACAGAATTCTCTAGACATGGATGTTTGCTTGTATCAATATTGCTTGTATGGTACGGAAACTATATATAAATTTCATTTGCAGTTAATTCATTTCAGAAAAGTAGTCAGATTTCGTCTAAAACAGAGTTAGATAACAAATATAACAAGATATAAAATTTATCTTGCACACGGACATTAATAATTTTCTGACACTATTATAATAAGATCATGCTTGTTTTAAAGGAACATAATTCTTTAAATACGACTTTTCCTGTGATTTGTACTTACATCCATGTTGCCATTATTCAGTGAGCTAACATGGTGCTTTTTATGTCTGTGCGGGCTCTCATGATCCTATAGTCAGCAGAAGGCAGCCAGGGAATCTAAATAGGAGGCTCACACCTCCCCATGAGGACAGACATTAGAGCTGTAAAAATATGTAGGCTACTGAAGACTATCATAAGTAAACATAGACTAAGGTAGCTTTCGTAGTTGACTTGGTCTCTTAAGAGGATAACTGCACTTCACATACATTAGGAGTGTTGCATGCCTATCAGGCGTTATCTCATTTTCATCACATTGTTGACATACGTGATTAGTGTCTTACTAGATTTCTGTAGAAAAGGAATGCATAACCTATGGAACATATTTGTTCTACTTAGCTCTCCTCTGTTAATTAAAAATAAACAATATTTACAGCAAAACAGGAACTGTCAATATTGATTCAGGTTTTATTTGAAAGTTGTTGATTTTTCATGTAAAAGAGAGTGGTGTTTCAGTAAAAAGAATACAGATTTATAAAACACTACCAGGAAACACAATTACCTCAATGAGAAAGGTAAATTAAAAAGGACACGCGCAAAACATATCGAAAATTCCTTCAATGCTTCACTGAGTTTATTAAAACATGTTTCTATTATTCATAAACAACTTTCGCACTTATTAATAATAACTGGGACATCTTGCATTCAATTACAATAATGAACATTCTCCTGAGTGCAACAACATAAGAACAACTATGAACATTTTTCAGATATTGTGTTTGTGAATTGTACTTGCACTGAAAATTAATTGCTTTTGGTACATAAGAGCGCAGAAGTAAAGTGATCAACAAATTTTTATTGCTTATAAAATGCAATTTATAATTTGTTTGATATAAAATACGCAGTGGACTAATGCTGAATGATGTGCAGTTCTGATTACGTGCAACTCAAACACTCTACCAAGCAAAAAAAAGTAATGCTATTGGCTTTAATTTTTTCTCTCACACATTCATTTTTCTTCCCCTACCAATCTTGCCAGTACTACCAGTAATACTGCGTGATTTATCTATTGAACCAAAACAACCGAACCATGATTCTGTAGAGAGCAACTCTAACGGGCAGTTTTCGTGAAACTGAGACTGCTGCTTGGTTTGTGATATTTTGGACAATGATGGTATCCTCGCCTAGCTGCTGCCAGCCATTGCTGTTCCACTACAGCCGTCTCTACAGAGTAATTGAGTTTACCTTTTTTGATACGTCTACATAATCTGCCTACCACTTTAGTGCTGTGCTCCCAATGCAATTTTTTTTCTTTCTTATATTAAGGCGTATGTCTAACATGAATGAAATTCTCTTCCCAGGAGTGTCCTCTTTGAGTGCGCTAATCTGCTTCTTATGTCCTCCTTGCTCCATCCGTCATGAGCTGTTTTGCTTCCAGTGCAGCCGAATTCATTAATTTCATCTACTTCATCACAACCAAATTTGATGTTTAGTTCCTCGCTGTTCTCATCTCTGCCACTTCTCAATACAATTGTCTTTAGTGGTTTACTTTCAATTCGTATTCTTGTAGTCATTAGGCTGTACAATCCATTCAACGAATCCTATAATTCTTGTTCACCTTCACTGAGAATAGCCATGGATCAGTCACTCTTACCATTGATATTCTTTCATCATGAATTTTAATACAACAGCTGAGTCTATCTTTTACCTCCGTCATGGTTCCTCACATGTATAAATTGAACACTACTGGCGAAAGACGACATTCCTACCTTACACCGTTTTCAACCTGAGTACTTCAATTTGGTCATCCAGTGTTACTAATGCTTTTTCTCGTTTTTGTATATATTGTGTATCACCCATCTTTCCCTGTACCTTGCACCTATTTTTCTCAGAATTTCAAATACCCTGCATCATTTCACATGTTCTAGATCGACGTATCCTGTGAGCGTATATTGATTTTTTACTTCAGTCATGCTTCTTTTATCAGTGCATAGTCAGAACTGTTTTCTGGTGGTTGTGCCTTCCCTGAAGCGAAACTTATCGTCATTTATCAGATCCTCAGTTTTATTTCCATTCTTATGTATATTATCCTTGTCAGCACATTGAATGCATGAGATGTAAAGCTCATTTTTCTATAGTTTTCGCACATATATGCCCTTGATGTCTTCGGAAATGTGTGTATGATCTATTTCCAAAAGTCTGATGTTACATCGTCGACCTCATAGATTCTACACTCTAACATGAGTACCTAGTGTGGTTTACATTTCGACCAGCGATTTTAGAAATTCATCTCGAGTGTTATCCGTCTCATCGGCTTTTATTTATCTCTAGTCTTCCAGAGCTCTTGTAAAGTCTGACTGTAATAGTGGATCCTCTACATCTTGTTTACCGACTCCAGTTTCTTCTTCTACCAAGTCATGAGACAAGCCCTCCCCCCACATAGGGGTCTTCAATCCCCATTTTCCACCTATCCGATCTGTGTGCCACGTTTAACAGTGGATCTGCCACTGCAGTCATAATGCTACCACTTACTTTTAATATCACTGACGGTTGTTCTTCAGCCATAGCGGCTCATTTCACCTTCCCACTACCAGCAACTTTCAGCTGGCGTCTCAAAAAGGGATCGGCACGATGTCTTTTCTCGGATGGCGTTCACACGTCTTCGTCAGGACTGGTCAGAAGGCAAAGTGTGATTCGCATATGTGGTGGGAATTTAGTTGTTCCGTTCTGTGCACCCATTTCCTGCTTCGCAAGCTTTTTAAACACTTTTCGTGTTTACGTTCATTGTGTCGCCATGGAGGTCCTATTATGTGGCTCTGTGATACTGTATTGCCTTCTCTGCTCTGTGTGATTCTGAAGTAATTTGTGTTAATCTACTGCCCAGCGCTTCCTGTCAAAAAAATTGTCTGTGGTTAATGTTGTTATGGTTATGCACTGTGCCCAGTTGTCACACATCGCTATATTAGGGGCCTATACCTTATCTAAGTTAAAAAATGTGTTTCTTTGAAATATCTTATCACAGAGAACCAGCTGTTTCAAAATTTTATGTGCACGATGTTCTAGAAGCTAGTGGGCTCGCTGGAACCACTGTTATCCAGTTCTTTAAGCATGTCGTGAGCTCCATCGAATTATAAGACCCTAGCGATTTGCTTTTTACATTCATTCTCGGAAGAAATTACAGTTCCTTTTCAGCAGTTCTCTGTCAGCGAAGATTATTTCCTAGGGTGTATCAACTTATTGGAAAGGCTCTATAAGTGCAATGATGGTTAAACCATAACTTTACTCATAGTATAATCCGGTTAGACACTTACGTTTCTTGTCCGTCACAGCACGTATTAAGTTGTTGGGGGAGAGTTTCGCGTCGGCGGCATTTTGCTGCGTGGGCCTGGCTTACTTGCGGCCGTGTGCACGGCTCTCGAGAATTTGCTAGCGCGGCTTCGTAGTTGTTTGCAGTCGAGCGTCTTATCTGTCTGTGCTCAATCTGAGTATCTTCTGTTATCTGACTTGTACTGCAAACGAAATTTTGCTGTCCGCCAAGAAGACTTTGATCAACTGCCTTCGCAAGAGAATTTTTCCCTTTAATATTTAATGTATATTTTATGCTTGCTTTAAGTGTTATTTTTGCTATAAACCCTTTGGGTAACCATTAAAGGCCAAGTGTTATCTTTGTTAATATCTATATTTGTGGGGCATGTCTAATGTCTTTGATTTGAATTCGCAGGAAGAGGTTTATGTGGAACTGTTTTAATTGGCTCATTTATTTAATATTGTTTAATTTAAAAATTGTAATAGATTTATTACTGTTAAAGCCTAATTTCTTGAATTAGTTTGAGATTCTTAACCCAGCAGCTGTCTCATTTCCCATTTTGAACGGCTTTATGTGTGTATCGGCAAATTAATTTCAATTTTCCTGACTGTTTTTCATAGGGAACTTGTTGTTACCCATACACATACATACATACATCTATCTCCCTCCATATATATATATATATATATATATATATATATATAATTGCAGAATTTGATTCTACACAAACAACTACGTACATTTTGTCTTAAACATTTGATTTGATTCTTGGTAGTTGGCGCTGTAATTCAAGAAAAGCCATATTCTCATTTTTGCGTGAAACGTGGTTATCGAGTTCACTCGTTAGTAAGTAGAGTGTTTGGTTAGTTAGTTAGCTAATCATATGATTTGTTTGATGATTAAAATTTGTGTGGTCTCATGACCGCGAAACAAACAAAACTTATACCAATCTGCGGAAAACATTTAATGTTTTCGTCTCCATCTGTAAAACTCTAATTCCTCTCTCTCAAACCGCACCCTATGGGGAGAGAGGGAGAGCTTTAGTTCTAGCGACTCAAAATTTACTAAGTAAATAAGTATTTTTTATTAATCCGTAACCATTTTCCACGCAAAAATGAGAACATGGGTATTCTTGAATTGCAGTGCCAACTGCCAAGAGCCAAAACAAATGTTTAAAATAAAATGTACTTAGTTTTTTATGTAAGATCTGATTGTGCAATAATAAATGGGGGTTCTCATTTGAAATTATAAAGTCATCTGCAGCCCCACCCTCAGGGAAGAGGGGTGGCGGGCTAATTTTAGCACCAGAAGATGTCCCCCTGGAAAATAATCAACTTTGGATTCTACAAATGGTTCAAATGGCTCTGAGCACTATGTGGGCATAAAATCTGAGGTCATCAGTCCCCGAGAACTTAGAACTACTTAAACCTAACTAACCTAAGGACACCACAGACATCGATGCCCGAGGCAGGGTTCGAACCTGTGACCGTAGAGGTAGCGCAGTTCTAGACTGAAGCGCCTAGAACCAGTCGGCCACACCGGCCGGCTGGATTCTACACATTTTTTGAGTTATTATGGTTTGTCAACTTAAAATTTACACCCTGTATATAGTGTGACTCATGAAGATACGCAAATATTTTAATATGTTATTCTACAATTAAAACTTAAGGGAAACGTCCATATAAACATAGGTCCGCAAATGTTTAGTTACAGAGTTACGGCTAATAAAAGATTTTTCCTGTAATTTAGCAACTTCGTTAATATGAAGTTATCGCAAAGCATTGCGAGGTTAAAGTAAAGCACGATATCCATTTATTTTGTTGTTATCGGTCTGGTGAAACTAATAAAACGTGTTTCAGACGTGTATCTGCAGTAGTTTTCCAGAACATCCAGAGAAGCAAATTTGTCTACTTTCCATTAAGAATTCAGGAACGTTTATGTCATTGTTGGAAATCATTGATTTGGTTTGATTTAATTTTGACAGGGAAACTAAAACAAATTTGGTCTAACCCGCCACTGCCCACACACAAACCGAGTTTATTGTGCGGTATCGCTCCCTGTATATCTAGTAGAGCTAACCAATGGCCTCAAATAGCGCAAGGAATCATTTTATCAGTTTTTTTGTAACACAATTTCTTCAGCTTTAGTTGTCCCGAAGATTCTGTATATTTTGCTCTCCAAAGCCATGCATTCAGAGATTCAGTGTGATGCTGTTTCTTCACCCTCATCACAGATCCTACATTTAGGGTCTTCTTCCGTTATACTTATTGTGTGTTGGTGATTTTTGAAATTCCCATTGCCGGTCATCAGTCCAGTCATGATTTTGATCTCTTTCCTGTTCAATCCCTGGATTACAGAGCTTCTTTCAAAACATGGCTTGGGAATCATTACCGTACCATGCTTTTGATTATGGACCCTGGTCCTTTATTCTACGGGCTGTTTTATGAGCCAGTTCCATAGTTCTAGTTTGATTATAGGCTTGGTGATCGTCAGAGAGGTTCCGGTCCAATGAACGGATTCGTTGCCCCCATCCTGGACAATCTGTCGACTTGTTCATTGCCACAGATCCCTGAGTGGATAGGGACCCTCCATAGGCTTTCGCTATTGCTTCCCCCTAGCTCCATCAGAGCCCTGTGGCATTCTGCAACAGTCTTTAATCTTGTTGCAGTAGCTGCCAGTGATTTCAAGGCTGCCTGGCTGTCTGAATTTATGTAGATGCTACGGTCATTGTATCACCCACGCATATTCTCCTCCACACATGCCCTAATTGCAGTAATTTCAACTTGGAATACAGAGGCCTGTTCTCCTAGAGAGTCTTCCTAGAGAGTCCAGTCTTGGCTGAAACCCGTGCCACCCAGCCCCAATGGCTTGGTCTGATTTCGACCCATTGGTGAACCAAACAATGTCCCCCGTCCCCCGTATGCTGTCGAACTGTTTTTAACTGTTTTTCCCACTGCTCCCTGTTTCCAATTATTATATTGTAAGGTTTGTTGAAGCAGTTGGAAGTTATTTTATAGTCGGCAGGCATATGTTTACCTCACTCACTATGTTAGTGTGTGATTCTGATATTCAGATGAGATTCAGTTTTTGCAAGTTTTAAGTTTGTATGCCCCAGCTGCTGCCTCCATCTTGACCAAGAGGTGTAGTGGAGGCATGTCCATCATGGCCTCCATCCCTTCGCTAGGTGTTCTGCTAATTCCGCCTGTTAAGGCTAAGCAGGCCAGTATCTGCATCTTAGCAAGCTCCTTAGCGGCAACCCGCTCTTCTAGCTTCTTCCACCACACTACGGCCCTGTAGGAAATCCTAGGTCTAACCACTGTGATGTATATCCAGTGCATACGTCTGGGGCTTAAGCCCCAGTTTTTACTACAAACCCTTCTGGTACTCACTAGAGAACATTTTGCTTAGAGCAGACACTCTTAATGTGAGGGGTCCACGTTAGTCTCTCATTTTTACTGTACCCTTCACAGATAGAGTTTCATCGAAGAGCTTTACATTCCAACTTGGGTGTTGGATATGCCTCTTCGTAAATGGCACCACAACAGTCTTCTTAGGATCAACCCTCACATCCTGTTTAATACACCAATTCTGCACAATGTCCAGTCCTCCTTGTGCCATATTTCTGACTGTGTCAGTAAATTTCCCAAGTATTACTATGACAAGGTCATCTGCGTATCCATGGCAGAAGCGTTGTCTGGAATTTAGTTCCGTGATGAGTTCCTTAACCACTAGAGTCCACTATAAAGGGGACAGAACTCCTCCTTGTGGGCAGCCTCTACTGGTGTTAATTACCATCTTAACATTCATCATGGTACCTCTACCTTCCTTCCACTAAGCGTGGCCTTGGCCCACCTACATATAGCGGTCCCTAGGTCGTCCACCTCTGCTGCCCGTACCATGGAATCGGACGCCGTGTTATTGAAGGCCCTCTCGATATCTAAGAAGATGCAGAGGGCTATATCTGGGAAGTGAAGTTCTTTCTCCACCCTCCCAGTGAGTTGGTGGAGAGCTGTCTCACGTGATTTACCTGGTTCATGTTGTGTTGGTTTGAATGTAGAGGGACCCAAATCAGCCGCCTCTCCCCAACCTATACATTAATCAGTTTTTCCAATGTTTTGAGAGTGAAGGAGGACAGAGTGATTGGTCTCACATCCTTGGTCTTGGTATGATCGGTTCAACATGGCTTTGCATGAAGACAGCATTCAGTGCCCTCCAAGCATTGGGAATGATTCCTACTGCTAGGATAGCCCTGAATAACCTGCTTAGGACTCTTATGAGATTCCCTAATGCCTGTTGCACAGAGGTGGAAAAATTCCATCTGGACCAAATGACTTGAACAGTGGGAATGTTCCCACAACCCATTGGATTTTATTAAAGTCTACACACTCTTTGGCCGATTCCCAGTCCTCTTTTAGAGTCCCTGGGATCCCGTTCTGGTCTGTGGGTTGACCAGCCGAGCATACTCAGAAAAGTGAGTGATCAGGCACAGTTCCTGCATCTCAAGTGTTGTCTTCGTAAATTCCCCATCCTCCTTCCTCAACGTACCTCTTGGATCGATTGGTACTCTAGTCAGTATTCTGTGAAATCTTGCTTGGGCAGCTGTGCTCTCCCTCACAGAACGCCTTCCAGGATGTCTTCTTTGCTTGTCTGATTGCGAGGATGTAGCTTTTCCTTTACATCTCACGGTGGTAAACAGTCTTCGTACCTGTTTTCTTTGAATTTCCAAGTTTTTGTTCCATCAAGGCACACTCCTATTTGTGCATTTCTTGGTGATTGTGCAGTTGCCCTGATATGAGGACACTATGGCAGAGGTAACAGCCTCTGCTACTTCCTCAAACTCTACTGGATTCCTTATCGACGTTTTAATTTCCGACAAGCCGAAGTTAAATTCGTTCTTATATGTCTCCTAGTCTGTTTTCCTGGTATTCCTATAGGTCATGGTCTGCCTGATTCCTATTTCAACCTTGAATTTAATGTACATGTGGTCCGATGGGGATGGCTCTAACACCAGATGCCATTGTTTGACATAGGTGTCCATCATCATGGAACCAAAAGTTATGTCAAATACTTATTCCCTTCTGCTATTCCTGAATGTAGGTTCATTGCCCCGTTTCAAACCCTCCAAGTTGTTAGCTAAAAGTAATTCAAGAAGGTACTCACCTCTACTGTTGGTGTCCTTGCTGCCCCACACTTGGTTGTGGGCACTGGCATCGCATGTCACCAGCAGGTGGTCACACTGGTGATGACAAGCCTCTACCAGTCTCCTCGCCCCCAAAGGAAAAACTGGTAGAAACCGACCCTGGGGAGCCCGGGGAGGATCAGTTTGGATTCTGTAAGAATGTAAGAACACGTGAGGCAATACTAACCCTACGACTTATTTTAGAAGGTAGATTAAGGAAAGGCAAACCTACATTTCTAGTATTTGTGGGCTTAGAGAAGTGTTTTGCCAACGTTGACTGGAATACTCTCTTTCAAATTCTGAAAGTGCCAGTGGTCAAATATAGGGGGGAAAAGGCTATTTATAATTTGTACAGAAACCAGATGGCAGTTATAAGAGTGGAGGGGCATGAAAGGGAAGTAGCGTTTGGGAAGGGAGTGAGACAGGGTTGTAGCCTGTCACCGTTGTTATTCAATCTGTATATTGAGCAAGCAGTAAAAGAAACAAAAGAAAATTTTCGATTAGGAATTAAAATAAATGGAGGGGAGATAAAAACTTTGAGGTTTGCCAATGATATTCTGTTAGAGACAGCGGAGGTCCTGGAAGAGCAGTTGAACGGAATTACAGTGTCTTGAAAGGAGAATATAAGATGAACACCAACAAAAGCAAAACGAGGATAAGGGAATGTAGTCGAAATAAATCGGGTGATGCTGAGGGAATTAGATGAGGAAGTGAGACACTTAAAGTAGTAGATGAGTTTTGCTGTTTGGGAGCAAAATAACTGATAATGGTCACAGTAGAGAGGATAGGAAACGTAGACAGGCAATGGAAAGAAAAGCCTTTCTCAAGAAGAGAAATTATTTAACAGCGAGTATAGATTTAAGTGTCAGGAAGTCGTTTCTGAAAGCATTTGTATGGAGTGTAGCCATGTATGAAAGTGAAACATGGGCGATAACTAGTTTAGACAAGAAGAGAATATAAGCTTTCTAAATATGGTGCTACAGAGGGATCCTGAAGATTATATGGGTAGATCACATAACTATCGAGGAGGTACTTAATAGAATTGGGAAGAAGAGGTATTTGTGGCACAACTTGACTAGAAGAAGGGATCGGCTGGTAGGACATGTTCCGAGGCATCAAGGGATCACCAATTTAGAATTTGAGGGCAGCGTGGAGAGTAAAAATCGTAGAGGGAGACCAAGAGATAAATACACCAAACAGATTCAGAATGATGTAGGTTGCAGTAGTTACTTGGAGATGAACAAGCTTGCGCTGGACAGAGTAGCATGGATGACTGCATCAAACCATTCTCTGTACTGAAGAACACAACAACAACAATAGCCTTAAGTTGTTGAAACTATAGAAAACACGAGTTCACGATCCTTAATAAGATTCATTTCAGCCCTCGGAGAGGCAAAAAGATGGTTCAAATGGCTCTGAGCACTATGGGACTTAACATCTGTGGTCATCAGTCCCCTAGAACTCAGAACTACTTAAACCTAACTAACCTAAGGACATCACACACATCCTTGCCCGAGGCAGGATTCGAACCTCCTACCGCAGCAGTCGCGCGGTTCCGGACTGAGCGCCTTAACCGCGAGACCACCGCGGCCGGCTCGGAAAGGCACAAAGAGTGCATTCCGTACAACTTAATGTCGCGTCCGAAGCCCTTCCATTTACAAGACCGTTTGCTTCCTGTGAGGAAGGGCGTCTGATTGCCTAGTTTCTTGCCACCTCCTTCCGAACAGAAGAAATGACATTCAAAATGACAAGGCGTTTTCTTGGCAAGAGGTCAGGCAAACTGTCGCGCATATCCATTTCTTCTCCATCCATACAATATTTGACTGTGGTGAGGTCTGGTACAGAAGGAGGCCCATCGAGAAGAGAAATCATATTTTGTTCTGAAAAACCAGACCTATACTATAGTTAACAAGACTGTTGAAGACTAATTCTGTTCCAAACATGTTAATTCCTTGGTATATAGATGTTTCATTCAGGATTTCACATTATTATCCACAGTTTAAGTGAAATGGAAAATATAAAGTCGATCATCGACGTTATGAAGCATCCCAACTTCACGGGAGCATTTCTATCTCCCGTCTGCCACTCACACATAGCTCCTCCGCCAGGAGTCATTTGCATGTACTCTACTTTCACATCTAATTGAAAACATTGTTTATTTTTAGCGTACGCCTGCTTTGTATCAATAACTCTTTGAAGATAGTTCATATAATTCGGAGTCATAATATAATGACCGTGTCGTTGTTGTTATGGTTTACCTGCACAATTGTTTTCTTCCAATCAATTTATTCTTGTCGCTGTGCAATCAGATGGCTTGTGGCTGAAGCACGTAACATGAAGTGATTCAATAAAAGAAACGTTGTGCTCATGCCTTTGTAATTGCGGACAACCATGACTGTTGCAGCTCATTTCACTTTTGTGCAATACAAGCTACCTGCTCCGGATTTGCTCTGATAGCACTAAGTATGTAATACTGGACAAACTGTCTGGTATAGGACAAGCTACGCTAACTGTGCAGGGTTATGATTAAAATTCTGAGAACAATCTTAGGTAACCTAAGAACACAACTTTCATGTAGCTTACGTAAATGAAGCAGAGCATGATGGATATTTCTCAGGGGACACAAATGTTACCTTTTCCATGAGTAACTGGGAGTTGTGTTGATGATGGGAGCTGTGAGCTACTGTTGGTCCCGTCTGACGGCGGTGCTATTCGGCGCAAGCTGAGGTCACTTGCTGACCGACCGACAGCAGCGCTAGTACGGCTAAGTTACATTTACTGTGTGGCCATTTCTTCCATTTCTCTTCACACCTTTCAAATAAGTACTCCATACGAAAAATCTGTTCTTATCACCTTAATATATGAAACATCCTGCATCAGAGAAACATGGTTACAGCTCATGCGACCTACCCTTATTGGTACCTCGAGCCAACCTCCTCGTGAATCTGTCTATTAGTGAAAACCTCATCTAAATCCCAATGGTAATTCCTGAGCATTCCTTTCTGATACGGACAGAAAAACGTTCTGTGCGACACTACCGAGTGTATGGATCATTCTAAGGAGTTTCCAGTGCTATATGAGAATGTTATGTTTTTCTGACAGTGGTGGGGATTTTAATTCATCATAGTTCAGCATTATATATTTATAAATTCTCTAATGAATCAGTTCATCCATTAGCGAAACAGCACAAGGTCGCTAAGTAGTTCATAAGATAGGCTAAATACACAGACAGAAATCAGGTGGCAGGGTGGGGGCAGGGGAGGGGTGAGACTTATATATACAGCGTGTTAGGGGTATAAGTACAGCTATTTCTGTTGATCACTAAGCACAGTATACTGAACAAGTCACATTTCTGGACCATTAATCGTAAGTATAACAAGAAGCATGTTTTTAGGTTGGTTAGTACTTCCCAGTATGCGTGGCACAAGCAAAGCCACTAACGCTTACTTTTCTCTGGGCACCAGTTAAGGTACTGAAATGTGGGCGAATGGACGCAAAACGGAATGTCCTTACTGACAGGTTGTAAGAAGATACGTTTTCAGTTCAAGTCACGTTTTTCTCCCTTGTTATCCAGTTTTACAACTTTGTACCACGTCTGTAGATATTACGTGGCATTCAGTGAGTAAAGTGGTACCGTAGAAAGCCAACACTCAGCTGTAGATTTCAATTCTCACGCTGGCTAAAGGAGCCGGTGGACCATATGGCATCGCCAGTGGACAGTAATGTGAGGCACTGAGGCTAGACATGAGAGCGCCCTTTACGCCAACAGCGAAGTACATAAGAAAAGCACAGTTACTTTGGTGCGAAGTCTTGTTCAGTATATATTTCCTAAGGAAAGTCACATTTTCCAATCCAAATATCATGAAAAGTCTACAGATCATAAGTACTTTTCCACAGAAATTTTACAACTCCAGAAATCAGTCATCTTAACATATAAATGAATAAAGCTCGTAAGGCGTCTGGGTTTTAGGGACCTTACATGAGCTTCAGGCTTAACGACAGGATGATACAGTATGAGATCCTCCGAAAATCACAATTATATTATATCAAGAGAAGGCAACTGCAGTTAATCTCATGTACCGAAAACTAAGAAAACGATATCTACCAATATATGGACTAGCATGAACAAATAAGTTAAAGTGAAAAGCATTTTGGAGTGGATCAGGCTGTTAATGATATCATAGAACTCCCATTTAACAAGAGAACAGCGAGCTTCAGAGCAGACAGGGATAAGGGCGGAACAATACACTCTTCCTTTTAATTTAAATAAGGACCAAGAGTAGGTGGCCTCACGTCATTAACAGGGCGAGGCTGCGACCCAGCAAGAAAAATAACAATGTATTCACTTCTTGCGAGACGGTGTTTGGCGGAAGCCATACTTCGTGACGTAGACGCGACACGGAGTGGAGATCCCCATTATATGAAAGCATTTTCAGACCTAAAATCCCTGTCTCTCTCTCTCTCGCGTCGCAGCAGACCACACAAGTGTGTGGAAATAAGCGAGGGCATTGAGAGTTTTGCTTTCTGCGGAGTAAGGACGATATTCTTCACTTAACGTATCGACACATAGCAAAGCGGTAGTTAATTATTCCTCTTGGAATTTTTGTTTGCAAAGATATTGTGCACGTCGCTCCAACCCACAGTGAGTGTGCAGTAGCTATTATTTCGACTAGGGAAAGAGTAACGTTCTACAGACTGCAGGAAAGTTGCAACTGAGTGAATTCAGTATAGGCCAGAGTAGGAAATTAGCATTTCAGATTCAGCACAGAGACAATGCCATTGCATATGCAACTTGGTAAAGTACCATCATGCACTAGGTCACAGTAAATGTTGAGTCTAGAATTTGTCAGTCCAACTTGCACACGCTTTGACCATAGAATATCAAAAGCTTGCACATTCTGTACATGAGAGTTTTCTTTTCAGTGGTTCAAAAAGTAAATTTATTCTTCACCAACTTAGTGCCTTGAACAGCTACATTAACTCAGATTTTAATGAGCTGATGAGGATTTTTAATAATCATTGTTTCCTGTGAAAAAAATTTCATATTTAGAGATAACGATTTTGATAATCGTCATTTCAATATATCCAAGAATTAAATATTTTGTTACTGAGTGTCAAAAGTAATTGAACATTATTGTTGTGTATCACTTGATCCCTGAAATCACAGTTGATAAATTATACGTAGAATAGCTGTTCTGTCTTTCTAGAATAGACCCCATACTTTCACTTTTATTAATTCACACATTCTAATTACGTGACAGCAGCATTTCTAATGATTTTTGTTGTGATCCACACCTGATATTAGCTGCATAAGAGGATGAGGTTCATATTTATTTAGAATGTCTGTTTGACACCCTGGGCTTGAGAAGACAGTACAGATGTTTGGACCATTTGCGCACTACGTGGTAAGCTAAGTTGGCACACATTATTACACTCACTGTTTATATATAAAGGTCGGACGTACGACAAGCTTAACCTAACGAAAGTTAACGAATAATTATGAAATATCTTGAGTGTAAGTACAAGTTACAGGCTGCGCGCCACAGCCGTCAGTCGCCGATAGGAATCTTTCGATTTTGTCTATATAAGACCCTGCTCTCGGTAAATCAGTAGTTTTCGGTTAATCATTATTAAACGTGTTGATATTATCAGTTTGTGGTGTTTAGTAAACAAGTACATCATAATGGCATCGCATTTGAACATTATTCGAATGATATAGCTTCCCACTTCCTATCTTAGAATCACACAGGAGGTAACATTGCACTTTAGAGAGTATCAGACAATGATCATACTGCTTCTGTGAGGGACGTTAACTTAAAGAGCTTTTTAGCGAAATAGGTAGAAAGAATTCCAAACGACGACACACTAACATAGCCCAAGGGCGGTTTGTCTTAATTTTTGCCAAACTCGAGAGGGAAAGCACGGCCAGTGATATCGTACGCGTCTTATAACATCCTCTACGAACTCACTGGCTAAACTGAGACATTTCTGGAGGTTTATCACAAGTGCGGGGGTTCACGCAATGCGTAGTCTACTTTGTAACGCAGTTATAACCGTGGGCGAAACATGAGGTAATTATGTGACGTATGTGCGGAAACACTGTTAGACAAAGTGAAAAAAACAACCGTAACACTCAGGTGGGTTCATATTAAGGAACCAATTATCACAATATCTATATCTGTAGCCCCGACGGCATGTACATTATTTCTGTGTAGGGTAACTTGATAAGATGATTGTGTAACGTTCAGAACCGCTCCATATTTTTCCCTTTTGAACAAGTGGAATGATCTCGCAGCTTTATTTTTTCCGTATATTGTTACGTGAATGTGACAGCAACTCTTAGGTGTGTGCCCCAGGATCTGGTTTCTCTCCTTCCGTCTCTTTCTGGCGGAAAGCCTGCCGTCTGCGTAGCGCGCAGCTTTTGCTGTGCTTCTTCCCGACGCCAGCCTTTCACCTAGGTTTCCTTTTGACGTGAGACTGAAATGCGCGTATCTCAGCCGCAGCAGATTTTCATTAGTTTCTGTGCCCACTCTGGGCTTCATCCCTTCACATAAAATGTACGTTTTTATAACGCTCGCACTGAAATTTCCTTTTGTTTTACTTGGCGGGGAAGACGGCACTGTACGTTACTTACCAGTAAGATATATGCATTCGCTAAACTTGATAAGTTTCATGCTTTGTCTGCAGTTCTGACTGTCCGTAAGTCCGATGGTACGCCCTGAACATCTCTCTATTGCTCGAAATTAGGGTTCTGGAAAGGATGTCATTTGCATTGATAAGAAGGCAGTTCCGGTGCCTACGCTCTCGAACCAGCCAACACATATTTGGCCTAGTGTTTTGGGCTGTCTGTAACGTATCAGCCAAGTGAAACGTGAAACTCACTGACAACAATCGTTGAAATGTTTTCGTACAAATTGAAATCGTATCACACATTGAGAACTTCAGCGACAATCTACCAACCTATAACAGTAAAATTTATGTAGGCGGTAGATGAATCAAAACTAGGTACACAAATGAGCCAACAGGTTAAAGGAGGAAAAATACTCCTGTTGGAGCACAAAAAGTGCGAATATGCTGATGTTTAAGAGACCTAGACTGAAAAAATGGGTACGAGCTGCTTCATTCTATCTTCTTGAGCACTTTTAAAAATGTTCGCAAAAATTTTGGCCTGCGAACATCTTCGTGCTCTTTTTAAGAAGCATTTCTCCTCTCACTCCCACACCCTCTACTTCATTGCTCATACCCACCCATTCCCAGCTGCCCTTCATCACTCTATCGCTCAGCCCAACTCTCTGTCATTATTTCTTTGTGTCTCTCTGTCAGTGTCTCGTGAATCACAGCCAGTTCCGTTGGTTCAGTCCTGCTACCACTGTCTCTCCTGATTGTCAGTGCTCATTCTTTCCTTCCTACTGCTGCTGTCTCATGTTAATGTCACTATCTCTCTCTTCGTCGTTGTTCACTTTCTTCCAATTTCTATTTCCCCATCTTTCCATCCCCCCTTTCCCTGGCGCTATTATCTCCCCTACAACTAGTACTGTTTTGTCACTATCAGCTATGTACCACTTGTACTACATCCCTTTTTTTCTCTCACACTGCCCTTGTCACCTTCAGTGTTTCTATACCACCACCACTGCCTATTATCCTACACTATTTACAACTTTCCCGAGTGTATCGCACTGCCATTGTCACCTTCTCCCTCGGCACAAAAAACGCGAATATGGTCGCAAGCCAAAATTTTTGGAAAAGCTTAAATGTGCTCAGAAAGTTAGAATGAGTCAGTTGATACCCTAGTTTTCACTCAGACTGTTTTAAACGGGAGTAAATTCGCATATTCTGTACTCCGACAGAAGCATTTTCCCCGCTGGTTCCTTTCTGTTTCCTGCTACACCAGAGCACCTTGCGCATATGAAACGAGCTTCATTGCTCAGAAGACTTTTTACAGTTTCCTTATGTGAAATTTAAATAAGGCAAAACAAACAATACATCTCCGACTGTATTTAACCCGCACAAAAATTCTGCATGTGCTTCAGAACTACTATATGGGGTTCCCAATCTGTTCTACGTCATCTCATAAACTACGATCTCATATCACACCGGATGTTACGTACGCATTTACCAATACAGGTAGGGTAAATATGAACCTCTGTACCTCCGAAACCGATAGGTATATGACGGAAATTCTCGAGGCGGTTAGGGATTGGGATCTTAGGAATACATTGAAAAAATTTCAGCCATTTACTGTACATAGCCTTCTTAGGCACCGCGTCTCGGTTTTGCTGCGAAATAATGAAAAAAAAACAACACTTTTTTGGAGGAGTCTAACAAACCATCCGTCAACTAACTAATGGTACCTCCATAAGCCTCCTTAGGCTCACCAAAGACCACAACAAATGCGAAAAGTACGATCCGATTTGCTCCATTTGCCTAAGCTGGAGGAATTGTGCATTATTCACACATTGCCTCTGTACTGTAGGATTGACATAAAAAGGGATCCTTCTGATTGGTGTACAAATGCTCTCCAGTTCAAGGGCTATCGAAAACCATGGCCCCTTTCTATCACCAACAGAACTATAATTATGAGCCCCGCAAGAATCTCGTTTTAATGCGCAGCGTTTTGGAACGTATTAGTTACGCATGCTGTGGCATACGTACCTATGAGCACTGACAGCTGCGAAATTGGAATGTGACGAAGTGAGGAAAGTATAAAAGCGGAGAGAGACAAAAGGCGAGTCATTCTAGCAATGATACGGACCCCAGCTGGGAAAATAATCTGACGTAAGTTATTTTCAGACTGTGTAGAAAGGACTGGCCGACGCCTGGGAATGAGCGTTTCCGAAATGGTGTAGCTGGTGGCTAGCTGCGACCATGCAGCTGTTCTGAACACCTCTGAAAGGTGGTCGAAGGACAGTGAAACCACGAGTGGGCCTCATAGTTTTGGACGTCCACACCTCATCGCAGAACGTTGATAAATGAGGTTTGTCGCTCGGTACAGCAGAACTGTCGGCAATATATCGCCTATAACGTTCATAAGGCATGTCGTAGAGGTGCCGAAAACAGCACAGTCGTCGTCGTATTGCGGAAACGGAGCGTTTCAAAAGAGCGTGACCATTGGCATTCCGGCCAAGGGTGGAAGCATTTTCGAAACGGCTAAGTCGTGAACTATTCGCGTGCTGCCAAGGTTAAAGTGTAGAGTGTGTGACAAAACGATGCGATAAAAAACCGGCACCGAGGCATTTGTGGTGCACCCCGGCCCAAAGATGACAGGAGTGAACGACCGCTGCGGAGGTGCATACGGCTGAATAGACGTGCAACTGTTGACCAACTGACCACCCAGATGAAATAAGGGGCTACCAACAGTATCTTCTCAACGACCGTTCAGCGAACTTTGCTGCGTGTAGTCCTCTGCAGCAGGCACCTGGCTCAGGTACCCATGCTGACTTCTGTTCATTGAAGACGAAGGATGGAAACTGCAAGCCACAGAACAATCACTTTTTACGCTCCGTCGGATAGATGGCTGTTGGCGTATACGGTATAAAACGTCTGAAAGCAAGTACCTTGCATGCATAACTGTCTGGAGAAGGTTCTCGTCGCATTCCGTGTGTAGTCTCGTTGCTGTGGAAACCACAATGCATCAACACTAATATGCGTGCATCCTTGGGCCCCATGTCCACACCTAAATGCAGTTAGTTTCTCCTCGGCGCGATGGTATGTACCAGCAAAATAAATCTCTTTGAGACTATACGGAACCGCCTCGATCGCGCTGTTTGCGCCCTGGATCCTCAATCGATGAATCTAGTGAAGTTGGTCTCGGCGCTGGAGTCTGCGTGGCTTCACATCCCAGGCGGAACATTCCAGAACCACATTGACCTCCATTCCCATGTCTCGTAGCAATCGACGCCGCGAAGTGTCCTTATTCAAGCTTTTGTAATGTGGTCACACTAATACGACTGGACAATGTACAAAGCTGGTGTTTCCGAGCACTCTCTGTGGCGCACACAATTTGGTGTTCCATAGCAGACGACAGCAGCGCGTTTGAATTCTGACCCAACGACGCCGTTATTTAAGATTTCAGAGGGCACGAGACCATCGCGATTTGACCATGGCTTAACGTAAAACGAGTCACTTGGTCGGACGAATCACGTTTATTGTTGCATGAAAACGATGGTCGTATTTGGATACACCAAGGAGAATGGCTGCTCTAAATATGCACCGCATAAAGCGTACAGCCCTTAGGGGACAGTATTGTACTGTGGTGGATATTCACCAGCGGTTTTTTGGCACCTGTTGTAGTAAACGCGTAATAGGTAATCATTATTGCGGGCCACGCTCATTCTTTCAAGTTTCATGTCTGCCCCGACGGTATGGCATCTTCCGGAAGGGTAACTGTCCGTGCCACAAGTCAAGAATTGTTCAAATTACTGTAAGCACTATGGGACTTAACATCTGAGGTCATTAGTCCATTAGACTTAGAACTACTTAAACCTAACTAACCTAAGAATATCACTCATATCCATGCCCGAGGCAGGATTCGAATCTGTGACCGAACCAGCAGCGCGGTTCCGGACTGAGGCACCTAGAGTTTGCTCGACCACACTGGCTGGCAGGATTTGTTCAAAAATGGTTTGAGGAGCATGATAGTGAACTCACGTTGAAGTCTTAGCTATCAAATTCCGTTACATGAACCCGATGGAACAGGAATAAATGTTCTAAAGCATTTCAAATGCGGACCAACACAGTTTGAAGTAGGTGATCATAATGTTTGGCTTATCAGCTTAACATTCTAAGTATGGATTCTGCTAATTTAATTGAAGAAACGTGAAGAAATTAACAAGTTTTACATGGAAAACATCTATCTTTTAAATTACGATTACACATTCTAATCTGGTCTAGCTTCCGCTACTCTGCTTTTGAACAAGTCAAAGAAAAAAAAATACAACTTCAGAAAAATTAGATGATTTATTCACGGGAAAGAGCTTCACAAATTAAGCAATTCAATAACACGTTGGTGAACAGCAGGACCTTATGCAAACAGTAGTTTGCAGCAAAACTTCACGAGTCATTCTCGCCATTTGCATTTTATTACTAACATTTTTCGCTTGTAATGGATACTACCAATAGCTGTTGCTTCGTCGCCTCTGCCTTCGATACAATAGTCATTTCATTCCTACCGTTTCTCAGACCTCCATATGTTGCACACGTTTCTTTTTAATGAACTCTTTTACTCAACTCTGAAGTGATCTGTAGAATTTACCCTTCTCGCCATTCTTTTTTAATGTGTTGCTATTCAGTTTCGCTGTAGTTTCAATTATTTCGTTTGTTTCTTGTTCATTTCTTACTTCTATCTCCTTAATTATGAGTATCATCCGAACCCACAAATTAATATGTTTTCCAGTATTACTTCACAAATAAATCTGTGATAGTGGTGTCGATCATTTTTATGCGTCTCTCTATCTTTGTCATAACTGGTTTGTTGTGTTGAGATTCTGGATGGCGTATTTGCTGAATTTCTGTTGCATTTATTGAATAACTGGTGCTTTTCTTCAGTTTAGATTTTTGCTCCTGGCATAAACTTAGCATTGTTTTATTTCTCTTCAACCACAATTCGCGCTGCAGGCATCTTTTTGAAGGGACCTGGTAGATAATATATTCTTGAGGAACAGATGTCCAGAAATTTACCGTTTGTGTATGAAGTAAGTTTGAAGATCTTATTACTCTCAAGCCTTACACATCACAGTACGCACACGAAGGGGAAGAGACCACCACCATAAATCCTTGTAATTATATGCTCTTACCGTAAGACTGCAAGATTGTCGGCGAGAAACCGGTACATTCTTAAATATGGCTATTTGACTGTGTTGCTCCACAGACGCGCCGTGCTATCGGTCAGAAGAGGAATTATTTTTCAATTTACTGCCTTTCAAGCAACGCCTATTGAGACATCTCGATAGTAACAAGATGATACGAAAGTAAAGGCAACACAACACTCAGTCTCCGAATGGAGAAAATCTTCGACCCGAGGACATCGTTCGTCAAGGGGTAGAATATCCGACGAGTATACTAAACACTGCCCATGCCATGGGTACCTATGGGGCATACAAGTCAGAGCTCATTGTCTCGTACAATGGGGCGATAGATACGAAAGTAATCTGAACATCAAACTGATACTACACCCAGATGAGTGTAAAATGTGTTCATTATCCTAACAAGTCCTTTTTACAACCCCTACAAGACTGTGATGCGAATTGTGAAACAACCAATGTAATTTTATTAGAGTCGACAACTTAGCAGTTCGGCCTCTTCTTTGCTGTTAGTAACTCGTTAACGACCATCCCAGTCAAAACAATATAAACAACAAGAAAGCGTATTTTTTCTTATCTTCTTTTTGTATTCTGTTGTTCTACTGGTTTGATGCAGGTTACCACCATTCTACCTCTTCTCCTTAATAATTTGCTATATGTATTCCTGTATCAATGGTATCTTACAGTATTTACCAGCTACATCTACCCCCAGTGCATGGAAGTTTCATCATGATATTCATCCTGCCCATCACTCTAGTTAGAGCGTCCAGAAATTCGTTTCCTTGCCGATTCGAGGCAGAACCTCTTCTCTATATTTATTTTCAGCATTCTACCGTAACACAACACACCAAAAACTTAAACTTTCTTCTTTTTTGCCTTAGTCACTGACAGTGATTCACTTGAATACCACATTTGTCTCCAGAGGCACATGGTTCTGTTGCTTGGGATTCTTCTGAAAAGCAAAGGTCTCCTCGACCCTAGAGTGTAATTATGCAATCTTTACTTCTTACCTCATAAAGTATTTGCTTTCAAGGTGGAAGAATTCCTTCAGTTTTTTCCCGGCGTGATCCCCAGTATCGATAATATCTCCTCTGTACCAGTCTGTGCTCACTGTTCATTCCCTTCAACATATTCTGCAATCCTTCCTGGTTTCCACAGAAGATATCAATGTCTTCAGGCAATCTCTCCTTTGATATTCTTTCAACGTGAACATTTATTCCACTTCTGAAACATTCTTCAATGCCCTTCTTTACATTTTAGATATTCAGGCTGAAATGAAGAAAAGAAAGACTGCATTCCGGCTGTACGAGGGTTTGTCTCTTGATCATCTACCGAGTTATTCCCTCAAGATTGTTCGACGTATTGTGTGTTACCTGTCTGTCACTATTATGTAGGCCTACTTTCCTGAGAATTTCAAACATTCTGCTCCACTTCACGTTATAATTTCTTTTAACGATTGACTAGTCCCACGAATTGGTTGACTAGTCCCATGAATGGGTAATGATTTTTCTTAACTCGTGCTTCTATTATTAACCGATAAGTCAAACCTGTCACATCAGCAGACGCTTCCTCCCCATCTTTGACGCCCTCAATGCGTTATTTCCATCTGTCCGCTCTTTCCTATGCGTTTACAAAAGGGAACTGCTTAGCCTCTGTCATCGCCCATTGCTTTCAATTTCTGTGAAAATCTTTCCTAGATTTTCAGTTTTGTACATCAGTTCTTTCAAGGACCACTTCATATCCGATTTCATTTGTATTTTCTCTGTATTTCTCCTTTTTGTCGAATCATATACGTATCTGTTCCGTTACCCGTAATTTCGTCACGTTCAATTATTTAATATCTGTAGTGGTCCATACAACAACTGTTATTAGCCATTTTGGAAATCTTCATTCACCATCAAGTGAAGTACCTTTTTGGTATTCAGGATCGCAGTACCTGCTGTTTCACAAACTTTGAACGCTATTTCTCTGTCATCTGAAACTCCAGTACCTTACTCGGTTGTACTTCGATTTCTTAAAACATTGTTCTTAAACATGAGCCCCCTCATTCCTACTACAAAATTACCAACAAAATTTCCATCTGCTCTGGATACTTACATTCCAATATCTCATTGTGGCAGTTCTGTCAAGATGCTGAATCTAACAGGTAACTCTGTCTTCGTTCCCATTCTACATCACTCAACGGTTGCACTCCCCTTCACCCTGCCGTGATTACCAGCTGTTCAATTCCGTTTCCATACTAAATTACATTTTCAGCGCATCATATGCTCTGTTTCGTCGTCTTCAGTTCGTGACTTCGACATTTATACCTAAACTGTTGTTGCTCACTTTTACTTGGTTTTCTTTCAGGTAAGAGTAAAACTATGTCACGTCATTGCTCCACCTGTCACCCATGACAAATACTACTCGCGTTACACCAAATTTTCTACTAAATTAATCTGACCAGATATCTTTCACCTTCATCCCGACTATCTTCACGA
Organism: Schistocerca piceifrons; assembly: GCF_021461385.2. Taxonomy (NCBI): domain Eukaryota; kingdom Metazoa; phylum Arthropoda; class Insecta; order Orthoptera; family Acrididae; genus Schistocerca; species Schistocerca piceifrons. The sequence continues at coordinate 780,912,297 of NC_060141.1, forward strand.
ACTCCTGCTGTACCCAGTTTTAGCTTTGGTGTTACACGTTTCAGGTTTTATAGCTTCCCTACCACTTTTACGTGCAGATGCTAAACCTCGAAAAAAATTCTTTTGGTGATATTTCCACTTTCTTCCATAGTTACCTCTAACTTCGCAGTCCCCTAGTACATACACGTGTAGAGAACTAATATGGAACACTTTGCATGTGGATAGATAATGACGACACTTTTTTCCGCTTGCTGCTATGTGTTAACTGAAAACGTACAGTTAGGTTACTTCCACACGTGCTTTATTTCAGTTTATTGTAATACATATTTAGAGTTATGAAACTTAATCATGTATCTATAAATATCTTTACGCTATATAAAGTTTTTATATAAGACAGAATGCTGTTATAAAAGTAGGATATGAACGGACTACAGTAATCGAGAAGGAACTGAGATACGGTTCAAATGGCTCTGAACACTATGGGACTTAACATCTGAGGTCATCAGTCCCCTAAAACTTAGAACTACTTAAACCTAACTAACCTAAGGACATTACACACACCCACGCCCGAGGCAGGATTCGAACCTGCGACCGTAGTGGTCACGTGGTTCCAAACTGAAGCGCCTAGGACCACTCGGCCACTCCGGCCGGCGAACTGAGATAGGTTTGTAGCCTATTCACGATGGTATTCAGTACTCAATAGAGCAGACACTGAATGAAATAAGAAAGAGAATGTTATAAAAGTATAAAGTTTCCAGAGATCATTCTAATTCTATCAGAAACGGCGAAATAGATGAAGTGCAGTCGAACGGAAGGGATAGTATCTTGGAAAGGAGATACAAAGTGAATGCCAACAAAAGTTAAAAGAAGGTTAACAGTGTACAGCTGAACTAAATCATGTGCTGATGACGAATTTAGACTAGTAAATGAGACACTAAAAACAGTAGGTCACTGTTCCAGTTTCGGCAACAAATTTACTAACGATAGCAGATGATAGTAAATGTGAAATTCAGCTTAGCAGTCACAACAGAAGCTTTTTTTTTAAAAAAAAAGAGTAAAGGGAAATTTGTGACAACACACATAAATTCAAGTGCTAGGAAAAGACTTCTGAGAGCATTTTCCTGGAGTGTAACCTTAGGTAGAAGAGAAATACGGACCACAAACAATACCGAAGAGAAGAATAAAATAGAAGTTTGTGAAATGTGTTGTAAAGAACAATACTGACCATTAGAGGGATAGATTGGATTGGAGAGAAAAAATGTTTTTCCGCATGTTTTGACTGAGATAAGGAATAGGTTTAAAAGATACGTACTGAGGCATCAAGGAACTGTTAACTTGATTGTAGAGGGATGCTAAAATTAAATACTGAATCTGATAATAAAATCTGACTCTTTTAAGCACTTTCGAGTGGGTGTAGTTTGAAGAAGTTATACAGAGTTTTGCTCGGAATTTGCCACTCTGAAAACCTGCATGAAACCAGCCTTCTAAATGAAGAGTAAGACATTAATGGTAACTACTGTACGTTAAGGTAACTGTCGCCTCACGTGATTGTGTTTCTACGCCCCCACACCAAACAACATATCATGAAAATGTCTAAAACTGTCGATTACCTGCATACTGGATACCTTAGAATATCATGCATCGTTAATTCGGTACCCATTTTCATGTTTTACTAAATGCAGTGGCTAATTCTTAAGTAAAGTATGTGGTTTGCTTATCTGAGATGGATCTCACCTTGTGTTATGCCCTTTTTTGTGGCTTTATCACGTCCAGATAAGAGAATATACTAGATGGAAGTGAGGTGTATGTCTTTTCCGTTTCACCTTTTCCATAGTACTTTACTTTTAGAAATTTTTTTGCAGTTTCTGGAGCGTCGCTAAGACAATTAGACTTATATTATTAATTGGTCAACTTCAAAAGAATCTGACATAAAACAAGGCAGGCACTGATTACTCTTCTTATTTTCTACGAAATATCTCGAAAGGGGAACATGGTTGGTAGGCTGTTAAGAACAATTGTCTTTGAAAAGCTTCTGTAATTACTTGAAGTAACAGCTGATAAATACCCGGAAGTTTCATCAGAAACTGGTTTCCCCGCACGCAGACTTCCTGTACCAAGAAAGAGTCTTTGTGATAAACAGTGCATCCCGTGCCACGAACAAAGAAGAAAAACTCTTTGTCTGTTATTAAAGTCGTCAACCGGCACTCGTGCAGGGTAATGAACAAAACGTCAGTTAATTATTGAGTTACGAAGAATTCCTTTCTACCACAGAATAAGAACAAAAGACGCTGTGATATTGTTGTTCGTATTGACATAGGGTTGCGTGCCACAATATCAAAGCGATAAAGTAAGAAGGTTGTGTCTGGAGCTTAGCACACTTTGTGAATGAAGACCGAAGTTCGTTCTTACGGTTTTTACATGAATATTCGAAACTGCCTGTGGAGCTTCGGCGTCGCATAGCTGTGAGAGGTTGCTTAACTTTGAGCCGATTCCTTACGCTTTGCCCTCTTTAATGGGATAAATCCATTCATGTTTTTGTAACTACAGCAACTGTCACGAAACTAAGCACCTCAACGCCATATCACCATCTTATAGCGTTGCCAATTAGTAATAAATTCCCGAAAAAAATATTAAACGTCTCTATTTTTAGCTTATAATATGCTGATGTACTTTCCGAAAATTCTTGCACGCTGCTACGAAAACAAAAGAAAATACGAAATAAAATCTAACATCACAAGAAATGTTAAAGAAAATCACTTTATGACTCATCCTGTTGAGAAAACAGAACCAGCGACATACTTGGGTGGAAAAAATATGTGAACGTTCTAAAAGTATATAAATGCATGTGATACGTAGTCCATCAAATTTCCATGCAGCCGCGCGAATAACGTTACTTCCACTGGTATTTCTGCCGCTTATTGTCCGGCCATACTCAGAGTAAGTCTTACGACCTAATGTGAGGAGTCAGTCAGTGGAAGAAATGTTGTTTTCGAGGCTGTATGCCCGACATTTAATAGACTCTTCATAACGCCGCTAAAAGTTGAAAACGCATAGCATGTGATAAGTATTTTAACTTGAAAATATAAAAGTATTCCGAAATAAAGTAAAATACCGTAAGAGGTGTGAAACTTTTCCGGCTGTGTATTGAAAAGTGTTGTTGCTGATAATTTTACGTTCTGTTGAACTTCGTAGAGACTTCCAGCGATAATGTTGTCAAGACAACTACCAAATTAATTTTGGTAACATCTCAGTTATCATTATTGTATCGTGTCACGTACGAATGCATTTTATTTGCGAGAGATTCCGTGCGGGGCAGCACGCGAATAGTGGCATGCCGCCGCCATTATTTTAGTTTCGGCAGCTCGCCGTTATACTACCGGCAATACTGTCTACATCCCGAAATTCTTTACTTGCAACTCTTACCGACCCTTCGTCACTGCACCCACAACCCAGATCGTCGATAGGTTCTTTCAGGCAAATATTTCCTTTGAAGTAGAACAACATATCTTTGTACGCATGGTTTTATGAAACCAAATTTTATCGAACTACACACAAAGACCATCGCCCTCAGCACTTCGTTCTTGCTGTTGCAACATTTCTGTATTCCATTAACAATTTTCACCCCTCATTACACTTCTCGAATAAAAAAAAAACGAAGTGAGTTGAGAAGACAAAATGTGGGAGTCTTTCAGCCTGAACAATTAATTTGTTTCACCGAGACCACCCTGTATGTTTCTAGTTGTTGGATTCTCTTTTCCGTCGTAGTATTTAAGTACAGTTCTGCGCAACAACATTTTGTGGAAATCGTGAAATTCTGTTGATTTCCGAGTTCATATATAAAATTTTTTTAAGAATCAAAGCGCCTACACATATGTAGAAATTCTGCCTATGTTAGTTCACTATTAATACGGAAAACAGTCGATTTCGAAATACCACAAGATGTTGTTGTCATTTTATGAACTGAAGCATAATTTATATTATTCCTGGCTACCTCACAGTTGTCCAGATCAGTAAATAATTTCGGTCCATCCGATTGTATTTTCGCACTTTACACACAGCGACCGGAGGAGCATAAGAGGTTGGCGCTTGCTCCAGCATTTTCCTCACCACCAAAAACACGTCACTGCACAGTTCTATGAGAGACTGAAACCACGTGTGAACACACGATATTCTACAGAAACATCGAACATTCAGCTGTCGCTGATCTACTGCGCTTTTAAGAGACTACGCGTGGCAATAGAACTACGAGACTGGCGCATCACGGTGCTGAGCGCCTATGAACTGCAAGCAGGAGGTGAGACATTGAGGTGTCTAATTTATTGACAGACGCTCTAGTTTCGGAAAAAAAGAAGCTAATGGATGAAATAAACAGCTTATATTTATGATATTGGAGAGTTTTTTCCTGTTGCTTTTGGTGACTTACGAATTGGAGCATTAGGTATTATTTGGCACTTACGGCTATAACGCGCCTATGATTTATGGTGGCTAAGGATAGCAGTGATTTCCCCTTCAAATCATGACGGTAACTTCTTGTTGTTCTGGCGTAATTTAGACTTTTCCTCTCTTCTCTGTGATTATACATAGCGGCGGAAGAAAGAACAGAGACTCAGTTTTAACACAAGAAAATTTTTCCTTACAAGAAGCGACTTTGTGCTAACGAAATTACTCTGCTACAAAGTGTATACTGTGCATCCTAAATTAATTAACATCTTCCACTCATATTTTAGCCTTGATTTTCCTCATGATCGTACAATGTGATTACTCAGTGTCTAATCACGCTAATGTGACCACCTGTCGAACGCCTGAATAACCACGTTTTGCAACGCGAACCGCTGCGAGACGGAGGAAGCGAGTTAGTGAGGCTCTGGAAGGAATCAAAATGGATGTGGAGCCATGTGTAGCCAGCGCCGTGGTCACCTGCGAAAGGTCTCTCGTATCACGAACAGCGGAGCGAGCAGACTGTAGTAATATAGGTTCTCGGTTGGGTTTAAATCCGAGGTGTTTGGTGGCCAGGGGTGCACGGTAAACTCATCCCGGTGCTTTTCGAACCACGGTCGTACATTACGAGCTGTGTAACATGTTGCGTTGCCGTGCTAGAAGGTGCCGTCGTGAGGAGGGAAAACAAACTTCACGTAGTGGTGGACACTGCCTCCAAGGATAGACACATTCTTGTGTTTTCCATAGTGCCTTCCTGAATCACAAGATCCACATCTATATTTATACTCCGCAAGCCACCCAACGGTGTGTGGCGGAGGGCACTTTACGTGCCACTGTCATTACCTCCCTTTCCTGTTCCAGTCGCGTATGGTTCGCGGGAAGAACGACTGTCTGAAAGCCTCCGTGCGCGCTCTAATCTCTCTAATTTTACATTCGTGATCTCGTCGGGAGGTATACGTAGGGGGAAGCAATATTTTCGATACCTCATCCAGAAATGCACCCTCTCGAAACCTGGCGAGCAAGCTACACCGCGATGCAGAGCGCCTCTCTTCCAGAGTCTGCCACTTGAGTTTGTTAAACATCTCCGTAACGCTATCACGGTTACCAAATAACCCTGTGACGAAACGCACCGCTCTTCTTTGGATCTTCTCTATCTCCTCCGTGAACCCGATCTGGTACGGATCCCACACTGATGAGCAATACTCAAGTATAGGTCGAACGAGTGTTTTTTAAGCCACCTCCTTTGTTGATGGACTACATTTTCTAAGGACTCTCCCAATCAATCTCAACCTGGTACCCGCCTTACCAACAATTAATTTTATATGATCGTTCCACTTCAAATCGTTACGCACGCATGCTCCCAGATATTTTACAGAAGTAACTGCTACCAGTGTTTGTCCCGCTATCATATAATCATACAATAAAGGATCCTTCTTTCTATGTATTCGCAATACATTACATTTGTCTATGTTAAGGGTCAGTTGCCACTCCCTGCACAAAGTGCCTATGCGCTGCAGATCTTCCTGCATTTCGCTACAATTTTCTAATGCTGCAACTTCTCTGTATACCACAGCATCATCCGCGAAAAGCCGCATGGGACTTCCGACACTATCTACTAGGTCATTTATATATATTGCGAAAAGCAATGGTCCCATAACACTCCCCTGTAGCACGCCAGAGGTTACTTTAACGTCTGTAGACGTCTCTCTATTGATAACAACATGCTGTGTTCTGTTTGCTAAAAAGTCTTCAATCCAGCCACACAGCTGGTCTGATATTCCGTAGGCACTTACTTTGTTTATCAGGCGACAGTGCGGAACTGTATCGAACGCCTTCCGGAAGTCTAGAAAAATAACATCTACCTGGGAGCCTGTATCTAATATTTTCTTGGTCTCATGAACAAATAAAGCGATTTGGATCTCACACGATCGCTGTTTCCGGAATCCATGTTGATTCCTACATAGTAGATTCTGGGTTTCCAAAAACGACATGATACTCGAGCAAAAAACATGTTCTAAAATTCTACAACAGATCGACGTCAGAGATATAGGTCTATAGTTTTGCGCATCTGCTCGACGACCCTTCTTGAAGACTGGGACTATCTGTGCTCTTTTCCAATCATCCAGGGAATGCCAGGAAAACATTCCCCTGACCATAACGCACGCTCCTCCGCCACGAAAATTCCGATGATTGCTGAAGGATATTACTTTCAGACGTTTCACGCCGTGCAAGCCAACGGCCATCTGTCCGATGGAGTATCAAAAGGCGATTGGACTGAAGAGGTCACCTGTCGACATTCACTGCACGTCCAGTTCGCGATACTGGCGTGGAAATTCCAGGCTTAGTCGAAGATGTGCGGCAATTAGAATGGGTGTATGAACCAAACGCCTACTGCGGATGTCCAGACTCAGCAAAGTTCGCTCAACGGCCGTTGAGGAGATATTGTTGATTGCCTATTATTTCATCTTGGCGGTCAGTTGCTCCACAGTTTCACGTCTATTCGCCAGTATGCACTTCGGTGGCCGTGATTGACCCCTGTCGTCTACGAAGATGGTGTGACCGAACGTTCCCCATCCTTCCATAATCTGATGCGACTGCTGACCTCAATGTCTAGTCCCCTCCCCCAAATCAACCAACCAACCAACCAACCAACAAACCAACCAACCAATGTGTGCTGCAATTGTCTCGGTGCCGTTTCTGGATAGCGGCAATTATGCAGGCCCGGTACAATTTAACCATGGCGGGTCTCGAACCGTTTTCAAGTTTATCTGTTTCGAATGCGCTTCCACTCTTACGCCGAAATACAAAACCGCTCTGTTTCCGCATTACGACAACGACTGTGCTTTATTTGCGCATCCACACGACGAGCATTATATGCCCTCCACTGTAATTCTACCACCTGCCGCCTGTGAGTGGTTACTGCAGGTTGAGGTAGAACATAAGCGATGGTCACATGTGATTGTGATCATGAAACAAGTAATGTACTTCATATGACCCTTATAAAATTTACAACTAAATTAACCAAAGGCGGAAGGAAGAGAGAAAGAAGAAGAAACAAGAACCGTTTGCTTGAAAATAGACGTCGAATTGTTTTGAAATTACTCTGATACGGAATGCAGCCTGCGTTCTTTATCAACCAAAACTCGTTACCATGCCCGATTTAAATCATAACTTTGATTTTACTCATAATTATAATTGAGTTTAATCGTGTTAAGGACTTCAATTTTTCAGCATTACAGTTTTTTTTTCTAACATGCGCTGGCTATTGGTTTATAGGCATGTCATGATTTATATATGTTCTTCTGTAAGGTATTTGACTGGAAAGGATGATTGCGGGTGGGTGTGAGGGTATTAGGGCGAGCCAGTGATCAGCATTTTAACACGGTCGAATAACTTACCTTGTTGTTGTTGTTGTGGTCTTCAGTCCTGAGACTGGTTTGATGCAGCTCTCCATGCTACTCTATCCTGTGCAAGCTTTTTCATCTCCCAGTACCTACTGCAACCTACATCCTTCTGAATCTGCTTAGTGTATTCATCTCTTGGTCTCCCTCTACGATTTTTACCCTCCACGCTGCCCTCCAATACTAAATTGGTGATCCCTTGATGCCTCAGAACATGTCCTACCAACCGATCCCTTCTTCTGGTCAAGTTGTGCCACAAACTTCTCTTCTCCCCAATCCTATTCAATACTTCCTCATTAGTTATGTGATCTACCCATCTAATCTTCAGCATTCTTCTGTAGCACCACATTTCGAAAGCTTCTATTCTCTTCTTGTCCAAACTATTTATCGTCCATGTTTCACTTCCATACATGGCTACACTCCATACAAATACTTTCAGAAATGACTTCCTGACACTTAAATCTATACTGGATGTTAACAAATTTCTCTTCTTCAGAAACGCTTTCCTTGCCATTGCCAGCCTACATTTTATATCCTCTCTACTTCGACCATCATCAGTTATTTTGCTCCCCAAATAGCAAAACTCCTTTACTACTTTAAGTGCCTCATTTCCTAATCTAATTCCCTCAGCATCACCCGAATTAATTAGACTACATTCCATTAGCCTTGTTTTGCTTTTGTTGATGTTCATCTTATATCCTCCTTTCAAGACACTGTCCATTCCATTCAACTGCTCTTCCAAGTCCTTTGCTGTCTCTGACAGGATTACAATGTCATCGGCGAACCTCAAAGTTTTTATTTCTTCTCCATGAATTTTAATACCTACTCCGAATTTTTCTTTTGTTTCCTTTACTGCTTGCTCAATATACAGATTGAACAACATCGGGGAGAGGCTACAACCCTGTCTTACTCCCTTCCCAACCACTGCTTCCCTTTTATGTCCCTCGACTCTTATAACTACCATCTGGTTTCTGTACAAATTGTAAATAGCCTTTCGCTCCCTGTATTTTACCCCTGCCACCTTTAGAATTTGAAAGAGAGTATTCCAGTCAACACTGTCAAAAGCTTTCTCTAAGTCTACAAATGCTAGAAACGTAGGTTTGCCTTTCCTTAATCTTTCTTCTAAGATAAGTCGTAAGGTCAGTATTGCCTCACGTGTTCCAGTGTTTCTACGGAATCCAAACTGATCTTCCCCGAGGTTGGCTTCTACTAGTTTTTCCATTCGTCTGTAAAGAATTCGTGTTAGTAATTTGCAGCTGTGACTTATTAAGCTGATAGTTCGGTAATTTTCACATCTGTCAACACCTGCTTTCTTTGGGATTGGAATTATTATATTCTTCTTGAAGTCTGAGGGTATTTCGCCTGTTTCATTCATCTTGCTCACCAGGTGGTAGAGTTTTGTCAGGACTGGCTCTCCCACGGCCGTCAGTAGTTCCAATGGAATATTGTCTACTCCGGGGGCCTTGTTTCGACTCAGGTCTTTCAGTGCTCTGTCAAACTCTTCACGCAGTATCATATCTCCCATTTCATCTTCATCTACATCCTCTTCTATTTCCATAATATTGTCCTCAAGTACATCGCCCTTGTATAGACCCTCTATATACTCCTTCCACCTTTCTGCTTTCCCTTCTTTGCTTAGAACTGGGTTTCCATCTGAGCTCTTGATATTCATACAAGTCGTTCTCTTATCTCCAAAGGTCTCTTTAATTTTCCTGTAGGCGGTATCTATCTTACCCCTAGTGAGATAGGCCTCTACATCCTTACATTTGTCCTCTAGCCATCCCTGCTTAGCCATTTTGCACTTCCTGTCGATCTCATTTTTGAGACGTTTGTATTCCTTTTTGCCTGTTTCACTTACTACATTTTTATATTTTCTCCTTTCATCAATTAAATTCAATATTTCTTCTGTTACCCAAGGATTTCTACTAGCCCTCGTCATTTTACCTACTTGATCCTCTGCTGCCTTCACTACTTCATCCCTCAAAGCTACCCATTCTTCTTCTACTGTATTTATTTCCCCCATTCCTGTCAATTGCTCCCTTATGCTCTCCCTGAATCTCTGTACCACCTCTGGTTCTTTTAGTTTATCCAGGTCCCATCTCCTTAAATTCCCACCTTTTTGCAGTTTCTTCAGTTTTAATCTACAGGTCATAACCAATAGATTGTGGTCAGAGTCCACATCTGCCCCTGGAAATGTCTTACAATTTAAAACCTGGTTCCTAAATCTCTGTCTTACCATTATATAATCTATCTGATACCTTTTAGTATCTCCAGGGTTCTTCCATGTATACAACCTTCTTTCATGATTCTTAAACCAAGTGTTAGTTATGATTATGTTGTGCTCTGTGCAAAATTCTACAAGGCGGCTTCCTCTTTCATTTCTGTCCCCCAAACCATATTCACCTACTATGTTTCCTTCTCTCCCTTTTCCTACACTCGAATTCCAGTCACCCATGACTATTAAATTTTCGTCTCCTTTCACAATCTGAATAATTTCTTTTATTTCATCATACATTTCTTCAATTTCTTCGTCATCTGCAGAGCTAGTTGGCATATAAACTTGTACTACTGTAGTAGGCGTGGGCTTCGTATCTATCTTGGCCACAATAATGCGTTCACTATGCTGTTTGTAGTAGCTTACCCGCATTCCTATTTTCCTATTCATTATTAAACCTACTCCTGCATTACCCCTATTTGATTTTGTGTTTATAACCCTGTAGTCACCTGACCAGAAGTCTTGTTCCTCCTGCCACCGAACTTCACTAATTCCCACTATATCTAACTTCAACCTATCCATTTCCCTTTTTAAATTTTCTAACCTACCTGCCCGATTAAGGGATCTGACATTCCACGCTCCGATCCGTAGAACGCCAGTTTTCTTTCTCCTGATAACGACATCCTTTTGAGTAGTCCCCGCCCGGAGATCCGAATGGGGGACTATTTTACCTCCGGAATATTTTACCCAAGAGGACGCCATCATCATGTAATCATACAGTAAAGCTGCATGCCCTCGGGAAAAATTACGGCTGTAGTTTCCCCTTGCTTTCAGCCGTTCGCAGTACCATCACAGCAAGGCCGTTTTGGTTATTGTTACAAGGCCAGATCAGTCAATCATCCAGACTGTTGCCCTCGCAACTACTGAAAAGGCTGCTGCCCCTCTTCAGGAACCACACGTTTGTCTGGCCTCTCAACAGATACCCCTCCGTTGTGGTTGCACCTACGGTACGGCTATCTGTATCGCTGAGGCACGCAAGCCTCCCCACCAACGGCAAGGTCCATGGTTCATGGGGGGGAGGAACTTACCTTAACTTTTATTAAAAACTCGTTACATACATACTCAGAAGCGGTCAGTGTCCTCGCAGCCTTCCGACCCGAACGCGACGCGGAAGCCCTGTGTCTGACGACGCAGCAGGGTGTCTGACGACAACAGCTGCCCGGCTAACAGAAATGTCCAGTATTTCTCTGCATTGCTAGTTGACTCGCGTGGCAGCGACCCGGCAATTCTGAATCAGCAGTGACGGAAATACGTGTACCGCGCTGGAGGGTGATCGATCGCTTGCCTACTTCACCCGTTCCCTTACACTTCCTCTTTTATGCATCCCCTATTCAGCGTTTAGTATGTATTTAGCATTAAGTATACAGGGTGATTCAAAAAGAATACCACAACTTTAAAAATGTGTATTTAATGAATGAAACATAATATAACCTTCTGTTATACATCATTGCAAAGAGTATTTAAAAAGGTTTTTTCTTCACTCAAAAACAAGTTCAGAGATGTTCTATATGGCCCCCTCCAGACACTCGAGCAATACCAACCCGATACTCCAACTCGTTCCACACTCTCTGTAGCATATCAGGCGTAACAGTTTGGATAGCTGCTGTTATTTCTCGTTTCAAATCATCAGTGGTGGCTGGGAGAGGTGGCCGAAACACCATATCCTTAACATACCCCCATAAGAAAAAATCGCAGGGGGTAAGATCAGGGTTTCTTGGAGGCCAGTGATGAAGTGCTCTGTCACGGGCTGCCTGGCGGCCGATCCATCGCCTCGGGTAGTTGACGTTCAGGTAGTTACGGACAGATAAGTGCCAATGTGGTGGCGCTCCATCCTGCTGAAATATGAATTGTTGTGCTTCTTGTTCGAGCTGAGGGAACAGCCAATTCCCTAACATCTCCAGATACTGTAGTCCAGTTACAGTAGCACCTTCGAAGAAAAAGGGACCAAAAACATTATTGGCTGAAATGGCACAGAAAACGTTCACCTTAGGCGAGTCACGTTTATACTGAGTTGTTTCCCGCGGATTCTCAGTGCCTCATATACAGACATTGTGACGGTTGACTTTCCCGTTAGTGTGGAAAGTTGCTTCATCACTAAACACAATCTTTGAAACGAAAGATTCATCTGTTACCATTTGAGCAAGAATAAAATCACAGAAATCGATTCTTTTAATCTTATCAGCTGCAGACAGTGCTTGAACCAATTTCAGACGATAAGGTTTCATAACTAACCTTTTTCGTAGGACTCTCCATACAGTTGATTGTGGAATTTGCAGCTCTCTGCTAGTCGATTTCCTGGGCTGCGAACAAATGCTTGCTGGATGCGTGCCACATTTTCATCACTCGTTCTCGGCCGTCCAGAACTTTTCCCTTTGCACAAACACCCATTCTCTGTAAACTGTTTATACCAACGTTTAATACACCACCTATCAGGAGGTTTAACACCATACTTCGTTCGAAATGCACGCTGAACAACTGTCGTAGATTCACTTCTGCCGTACTCAATAACACAAAAAGCTTTCTGCTGAGCGGTCGCCATCTTAGCATCAACTGACGCTGACGCCTAGTCAACAGCGCCTCAAGCGAACAAATGTACAACTAAATGAAACTTTATAGCTCGCCGACAGATAGTGCTTAGCTCTGCCTTTTGTCGTTGCAGAGTTTTAAATTCCTAAAGTTGTGGTATTCTTTTTGAATCACCCTGTATATTAATAATACACTACTGCCATTAACAATGAAGCACCATGTAACTGGCATTCAAAAAACTTCAAATTGTCGTCACTGGCGAATGAATCTCTTTTAACTGAAACCGCACACGCCATATACATTCTATACACAAGTATAGAATCCAAAGCGAGTTTCTCATACAGAAATAGCGTTTCAATGTTGTTGTTTGTGAGAAGATTTTGGCACTCTTTGCGTAAAAAGAAAGAGATGTCTACAAGAATCTGTCAGAAATTGACACCGCGGACCTTTCAGTGCTCAGCTCGGTTGGTATCCTACGAGTGCTGTATTGCTATGGAATTGATGCGTTTACGAAGACCGTGCCCAACACAATGGAGCATTTCAGCGGTTACATGTAACTAGCGCCCGAGGGGAGAGACATATTGTTCGCTTTTACCTGCAGGATAGTAAAGGAGCGTTATGTATTTTTTTTCAGGTAATGAGCTTGTCATCAGCAAGGAAGTACCCTTAATGGAAGCTCGTAAAGGTCTGGATTGCAGCACCACGGATTGCAGAACCGCCGGTGTTATTGCTGCTTTCCTTGGCACGTCAGCACAGAGATGTACATTCACTGTGATCCGTCCAACAGTTTTTGGACACAGGAGTGGCTGTACGTTGTATTCTCAGACAAGTACAGGTTCTACATACGGCATCAATGTTGGACATATGAATGTGTGGATGGTCCGAGGAGTACAGAAGTTAACTGACACCATTTATCATCGTGGCCCACCACACTCTCGTGATGTGATGGAATGTTACTGGGTGCACAATGCGATCACTGCCGATTCGGATAGCCGGTAATACGGACAGACCGCCGTTGTAGCCGAGCGGTTCTAGCTGCTTCCGTCTGGAACCGCGCAGCTGCTACGGTCGCTGGTTCGAATCCTGCCTCGAGCATGAATGTGTGCGATGTCCATAGTTTACTTAGGTTCAAGGGCACTACTGGCCATTAAAATTGCTACACCAAGAAGAAATGCAAATAAACGGGTATTCTTTAGACAAATATGTTATACTAGAACCGACATATGATTACATTTTCACTCAATTTGAGTGCATAGATCCTGAGAAATCAGTATCCAGAACAACCCCTGCCCGTAGTAACGGCCTTGATACGCCTGGGCATTGAGTCAAACAGAGCTTGGATGTCGTGTACAGGTACAGCTGCCCATTCAGCTTCAACACGATACCACAGTTCATAAAGAGTAGTGACTGGCGTATTGTGACGAGCCAGTTGCTCGGCCACCTTTGACCAGACGTTTACAGTTGGTGAGAGATCTGGAGAATGTACTGGCCACGGCAGCAGTCGAACATTTTCTGCATCCAGAAAGTCCCGTTCAGGACCTGAAACATGCGGTCGTGCATTATCCTGCTGAAATGTAGGGTTTCGCAGGGATCAAATGAAGGGTAGAGCCACAGGTCGTAATACATCTGAAATCTAACGTCCACTGTTCAAAGTGCCGTCAATGCGTACAAGAGACCGAGACGTTTAACCAATGGCACCCCGTACCATCACGCCGGGTGATACGCCAGTATGGCGATGACGAATACACGCTTCCAATGTGCGTTCACTTCGATGTCGCCAAACATGGATGCGACCATAATGATGCTGTAAACAGAACCTGGATTCAGCCGAAAAATTCACGTTTTGCCATTCGTGCACCCGGGTTCGTCGTTGAGTACACCATCGCAGGCGCTCCTGTCTGTGATGCAGCGTCAAAGGTAACCGTAGCCATGGTCTCCGAGCTGACAGTCCATGCTGCTGCAAACGTCGTCGATCTATTCGTGCAGATGGTTATTGACTTGCAAACGTCCCCATCTGTTGACCCAGGGATCGAGACGTGGCTGATCGATCCGTTACAGCCATGCGGATAAGATGGCTGTCATCTCGACTGCTAGTGATACGAGGCCGTTGGATTCCAGCACGGCGTTCCGTATTACTCTCCTGAACCCACTGATTCGGTATTCTGCTAACAGTCATTGGATCTCGACCAACGCGAGCTGCAATGTCGCGATAGGATAAACCGCAATCGCGATAGGCTACAATCCGACCTTTATCAAAGGTCTCCTCCTTACACGAAGCATCACAACAACGTTTCACGAGGCAACGCCGGTCAATTGCTGTTTGTGTATGAGAAATCGGTTGGAAACTTTCCTCATGTCAGCACGTTGTAGGTGTCGCCACCGGCGCCAACCTTGTGTGAAAGCCCTTAAAGCTAATCATTTGCATATCACAGCATCTTCTTCCTGTCGGTTAAATTTCGCGTCTGCAGCACGTCATCTTCGTGGTGTAGCATTTTTAATGGCCAGTAGTGTAGTTCTAGTTCTAGGGGACTGATGACCTCAGATGTTAAGTCTCATAGTGCTCAGAAGCATAAGAACCATTTGAATATGGACAGCAAGATCTGCATTTCTGATGCGTTAAGACCGATGTGAGAGCGTTATCCCCGATGTCCCCATGACGTTATCTTTCAACAAGATAACACAAGATGACACGTTCCCAGCGATGTCTTGACCTAATTGAGTGGAGATGATGTTCTTTTGTTGTACTGATCTGCACTTTTATCAGATTTATTGTCCACTGAAAACATGTTATCACGAATTACAGAGAGCCTTGCCTGCCACCTCATTCCAGCTCCCACAGGTGATGAATTCTGGCATAACGTTGGAGCAGCATGAAATGAAACACTCTTATCTTTCATCCAAGCTCAATCTCATTCGATTCCCAGACGCGTTAGAGCGACTGTTTCCTCCAGATGTAACAGCTCTGTGTAGTATGTTTAGCAGCATATACATCCACAACTAACATACAAAGATAAGCATTCATTCTCCCTACTGTAAAGGGGTCTGTTGTACCTTTATTGGTACACTTTCCTGAGTTTCGCCTCCAGACAGCCCTGTAATAGAAGTCTGATGTGTTTCCATATTCCATTTTCAGATTATGGCACTTATTTTTTTTTTTTTTTTTTTTGTGCTGCATTCTTTTTCGGAACTTTCAAAAATTAAGGTTTAACCATATGTTCAAACATACTTTAAGACACGATATGGTCATGTACCTAGGATTATAGGTTCAATTGAAATTTAAAAACACTGCAGTCGAGAAAATCTCGTCATTAATGTACTGTATTTCAATAATCTGTAAGGTGCCAGGCAAATCCAACACCTTCCATGAAAACCCTGACATGATAAGCAAATCCAGTAGTATGTCACATAGCTCCGAATAAATCGTGACATTAAATTAACCAAAGTAATACGAGTAACGAGTGGGCAAATGGAATACCACAGACTAACACAAGAATGCCTAAATGCATGTCATACCTTCCCACCGTGAGACAGACGCAGTTCCGAGGGGAGAAACGAGAACAGAAGCCGAGAGCAGAACCGTGTTAAGTTAGAAGGCCCTACGATAAGGGACGGACACCCACGTCGCCAGTTGACCGTTAGGACCACCCCCCAGCCCAAGCTAGAGCCCTCCAGAAAAACAGTATAGATCTTACGATAACACAAAAAGGGCCCCAGCCGCAAGTTTAACGTGAGACTTTTTCGCGTCTCTGTTACGTCAGGACCACCCCCAGCCCATGTTAAGAGATAGAACCGTCTAGAAGAACAGTATAGATCTTACGATAACGCTAAAAGGACCACACCAGCTGCAAGTTTTAGCGTGAGACTTTTTCGCGTCTCTGTTACGTTGCAAACTTTAAAAAACATTGCCCCACCAGGAAAAGTATAACGTCTCTCAGTGGACAGACAGAATTTGTGTAGGCGGAACTTAAGGTTAACATTGAGATCTTGACTGGTCAGATGAAAACACAGCCAGATAGTTTCTTTTTTTTAAACCAACTTCTGTAAAGTGTAGTAAGGAGAAGTTAGGAGAGAGTTGCTTCCGAGGCGGCGAGGTGAGCGGAGCGGTGCTGCCCGCTGCCCCCTGACGAACACCGACAAGGTAATGAACGCACGCGATGCCGCATAACAGCGCATAAAGCGTCACTCAGAACTGCAGAAGTCTCATCTGTTACACCCAGTTTTTGCGTAATACTAGTGTCGATCGTCAATTAAAGCTCATGGAGTTCACATTTGCCACTTGAAGTAAAAATCTGAAACGTGATGATTTTTCTGTTATATAGTTATTGAGAAGCCACATCAGCCACTGTAATTTACGACAAGTTAGATAAGTAATTAAAGATAATTGAGGGTCAGTGTAGACCATTTTGATAGTTTTCTCTCTTGTGAAACTTAATTTAAACATAGATTATAGATGTGATATGGCATAGGTCATCCTTCGATCCATTGTAGAACTTGGAAACCCACTCAGGGAATATTCGTTCACCTTTTTGTTGAACGCAGTTGGTGTTTACCATCCTGTATTAAAACATTTCCTTTTACCAATAGTGCAATTTATAAACAATGTTTTGTGAGTAGAATAAAATTTCCTATGGTAAACTTAACTGCTTTTACGACGTTATTTTACCAGCTAACTAAAAATGGGAAAGCCTTGAACCTCTTTCACTAAATTTACTTAGTATTAAGATTCTTTTACAGGGAGTGCAGTGGAGCTGACGCTGAAATCATTATGTATTTGGTTATATCATCGCTAGTCTCACTGAACTCTTATGAATTCTACATGTCATGTGTGGTCTGGCGTCTCCTTACCAGCAACAGGTCCCAGGTTCAAATTAGTCAATTACCTAGAAAACGCGCTCAGAGCGTCGTTGCGCGAAAGTGGTAGGGAGGCACGACATAGAACAAACAGACACCACGCAGAATGTTAGAAATCTATCGGTTACATTACACCAACAACCAGTAAGTAAACTTGAATTGAGCAGAAGTATTAAGAAAAACTAGTTACAAGTTAGATTCGTTTTGAAATATAAGCTACTGGAAACACAAATTTCTAATTTCAAGACGCGTAAAATTGTTAAGACATGAAAGAAAGTCAGTTTATTTGCAAGTTTCATATGTTTCTACCTGAACGTAGATGGAGGTGTACAACCGATGAAGTACGGCTCATATGTCGATATGTTGCATAAATACCTCTAAAAATAAATAGCATTGTAATCACAATAATGTTCTGAGCCCGAAGAGTTGTCAGTAGGGGCTGCACTGCAAACGGCTTTAATAAATTATACACTACTGAAATGTGTAGAAAATAAAACATTTACAATTTCTGCGTAAAACACAACTTCATGTCAGACAACAACAAAAAAGTGTATAAAATGGCGGAAACTGCTTATGGCGGTCTATAGTGCGCTATAGGGACCGCTCTCTGCCGGGCAGGGATTCCCTACCAGCTCGACATGACCTGTGCACCGATGTTACGTGCAGTAAAACAATATTCAAAATCATTATGCTTATAGCTGAAAATACACATCGTTGCTGCTTTCTCTGCACTGAGGCGATTACAGTCCAGACAAGAACTCGCTGAATCCAGTAGCAGACTCACTGCTGCTAAGGAAGCTGCGTCAGGTTAGAGTGGAAGCGATGATCCGTGATGCAGAGGTTTCGACGCCCGGCGGTGAGGAAGGCGAGCCCCGTCGGTAGCTCCGCTTTTCGTGATGGCGGTGACCGGGACGTGTGCGTTTTGACCCACACGCCGTTTCAGGGCATTCTCGTTCCTTCACACAACACTGTCCACGTTCTCCACTCAGGTGGAGCCCGATATTTGATGCCGCTGAATGCTGAACGTGGTCCGCCGCTACTGCAGGTCATCAGACCCGTGCGACGCTGGAGTTTAGGGCGCCTTCTGCCCTCAACTGGAGCTGGATTTCACCAGTTGCGGCTTCGGTTCGCTGATCGTCTCGTAGTGCAGCTAGTGCGAGATTAGTGATCGTCCCATAGGGGAGCAAGTGCTAGGTTAGCACCATATCAATCTCGCACACAAGATGTGACTATACCATCACCATAGAGTCGATTGCGAACGATATGAACGTCATCGATCATACCGGTGGAGTGCCAAAATCTAGCAGGGGTGAGTATTCACGTAACTGAGGAGAGGCTCTGTTTATGACGCCATTCGAAATGACCGATTGACCCGCTGTCTTCAATTCCGCTACAGTTGCTTAAAGAATTCGTTATAGGTTCTTTATTGCTTAGTCAGACAATCGGTATTCTTTCTTCAGTTTCGTACGTGGGTTCCTGTTCGTACCACACAATAGAGGAGGGAACGGGATGGAATCATGGTTGGCAGTCATAATTTATAATTAAGACAGTTTATTGACATTACGCCTTTTAAGAAATTTGACAATTACAAATTGTGGACGAGCTGCTAGATAAAGCTTTACAAATACAGTTAACAACCCAACGTTCTCAGGACCCAAATAAACAGTCTCTTAAGTGAAAGTTATAAAAAAAACTTAATGTGCTAGGCATTTATAGAAACCTTAGCCGCAGCAATTATCAATAACTTCACACAGCCACTTCATCAAACTCCTTAAAATCAGTTAATACATTAAGACATCCACACTTAAAACATTCTTCACTAAAATCCCTTATAACTTACCATTTCAATCCATTAAAGAAACACTTGTTAAAAAGGTCAATTAAAAACTTAACGTTGCTGTGCACTAATACCCCTATATTCCCTTATTAAAAAATCAGAATTACCGATAAACTTCAGAGATTCAAACTCCCATATAGGATTTCCCTCAAAGGACATATAATGAAAACAGTTCCGAATAAAGGATAACTTAATTACACTTCAACACTAGTGGCCAGCTAAGATTACATAACATGATAGAACAACTTATATAAAAACTACAGCAGAAACATTGATCTTTAAAAATGAATGTTCGCATGCTGAGACGTGTAAGTAAAAGACTACTAGAAAGAGCTGTGCAAGGAAATCAGCAGTTGCTATGCAATTTAAAGTTTAGGCAGTTGCCAGTCGCTTATATTTACGGAAACAGGTTCGTATAAGAACAGGTTACATACATTACATATTTATATGTCTACCAGCTTAACCCGCCTTGGTGGAAGGACGATAAATACTAAACTTTGGAAGGCGGTATGTGAACAACTCCCGGTAGTGGCCAGGTTCTTAAGCACTGCCAGGCCTATGCCTCGGATGACATTTCACTCCCCGCCAAGGCGCTGGCACAATCAAAAGTTTTTGCGCGAATCACAAAGACTTTCCGATAACTCTTAAACACAGAAACACTCGGCCGAATCTTTGACTCCACATATGGGCAAGAATGTAAAGGAACACATTACAGTACTGAAAAATCCTCAACTTTGACCTTAAGCGTTTTACATATGGACAGCTGTATTAATAGAGTGCAGGCTTTGAAAACGCCTACATAAAATCATTAGATTACAAGAAAAACAAATCACTAGTAAAACTACTGAGAAAGCTTTCAAATAAATGCCACCATTTAACTAGGGCAACTGAACTCTTCCACACCATCTTAAGGTTCGACTATGAAAGTCTCACCATAATAATAATATATAAATGCCTCTAAGTGCGACGGTCAACAAAACACAATAACGACCACTTACTTATACCACGTACACTATACGAAGGAGTGGTTTTTTCACAGCTTCACCGCTTCACTTCAAATTTTGTTCCCATCCAAGTCGCAGAACTTGTATCTCCAAGCTGCCCATGGCGCCAAAACACCCGACCAACTTCACACCACACCATATAACGGTCATCACTCACATTCGGCAGCCGTTGACACTCGTCTCCTTCCGAACGTCGCGCGATCTCGAGGGTTACCCGTTGAAGGCTAACAACCCAATCCCTTCGCCCTCAAACCCTGAAGATATGGCACGAGAAAAGCAAAGATATCTTAGCTCAACCACAATCGATGTAAACTTTCTATGAACAAAGTAACACTGGCGCCAGCTCGCCACGGCTCAATGTCCTACCTAGTGACTCTGTCAAACGTTACGGAATCATCGAAGTCGGTTGTGTCTGCACCGTTCTAGTAGTTGTCTGTTGAATTGCTCGCAGTCTCTCTTAAGAGCGGCGAGGTGGCTGTTTTTTTGGCACAGTAACGCTGTTGATATGCTTATGCTTCTCGGCTCGTGTGTGGCGACACTTCTGCATCGTTCAGTAACGCCGGCTGTTAGAACTTACAAATCTTTTACTCTCCCGTTCCCTTACTAATTTTGTTACTTAATAGGTCCTTCCTCCGTGTGAGTATGAAATCAGACACCAGACTGCAGTGCCGACCGAAAAACTTCGTATGTCCCTAAGCAGGCTATCATCTAGGTGTAACACTCTTCTTCTGAAATTTTTGTTCTTTGTTATCCTTCCTGATGTTGCAGATGTAATGGTTAATAGAGTTTTGTACGTTGTTGTTATTTTACAATTTTCTTTAGTGTGAATGATTACTTCAGCTCTGTTTAATGATCCACAGGCTAATCAGCTTATCACAGAGATGAGCAGACTGTAGTTCCTTCCTATAACATTAAGCTCAATGACATATACGCTTTTTTCATGGGCTTCAACGAATTGTTAGCTTTGGGGTTCACGTGTGCTTGCTTTGGACTCGGTTGTCAGTTGGCGTGTGTCCGACGTGCTCCATGGTGCTCAGTTGGAAAGGCGCCTATCATCGATGGACTACCACGCGTCTGTCATGATAAATGTCTATTACTGGGCCGCATTTAAGTATAAACAGGCCAGTTGGTAGCCCATTTACAGACCCGTGAAACCTATGATATAAACAATGATTCAGCCATTCGTTGATACGTTTTACCATACCTTAACTAACTTTACTCTCTTAGCCGACTATTACATTTGTTGTTCCTGTTCCGGCGTAAGTTAAGCGCCGGCACGCCAGTCATTAACGTTAGAACACGGGAGCCTGTGAAGAAAACGTCAGCCAATAGCACGCTGACCGCCCCTCTCTAGGAAGACAACGCGATAGCAGTGGCCTCTAGGCGAAGAGAAAATAAGCGCCACTCCCGACTGGTCGCACCGAATTCCACAGAAAAGTCAAGACCAGCGATCTGGATAGAAGCATCAACTGATTACTGTATTACATCACTATACTAAGTGACCTAGTCTATTTTCCACGTCGGCGCTTGTTAGCGACCCATCTGTATTTCTCCAAGTTAATGATTTGCATTTATTTTCAGCAATAAAATTCATTAATACGATTTGCTAGAATAGTTGTCTAGCGATCCGAGAAAGCAGGTTTCCGAGACACCCCATATTTGACGAGTTGGCGGGATACAACAGTTTCTCTGACACGTTCGTGTACCACCTCACGTAAGGACAAATTATGCACCATAGATGCAGGTTCTGTTGCTGTTTCTGACGCAAGAGGTCTCTAGTCTTTCCTCTTACGTTTCTATGCAGTTTCATATGGCTCCACAACTTATCCTCTGGTCATCTCATACTCATAATCACTTGGACGTTTTCGCTGCTTCAGACTAGTAACGCATTCGTTTCGTCTCATCAACAGTGTATATTGCAGGACCTACAAATATGGTGATGTATAGGTACTAATCCATAACTTTGCTCATCTCCGATACACATAGAATTCTAAAAGTTGCAGTTTAAAGGAATTGATGGTTGATACGTTTCAAGAACAATTACCGATAGTTTGATTTGGTGAATTTTTGTACTGGCGTAAAAAAGATGTTTTAAACTATTCGAGGTCGTGAAGACAGTGTAATGTAGTCCTTAATTCGATGAGCAAAAGAAAAAATAGAGCAAAACTTCTCAATAAACCTGAGCCGCCTACGGTGGCCGAGCGGTTCTAGGCGCTTCAATCCGGAACCGCGCGACTGCTACGGTCGCAGGTTCGAATCCTGCCTCGGGCATGGATGTGTGTGATGTCCTTAGTACAAATACACTCCTGGAAATTGAAATAAGAACACCGTGAATTCATTGTCCCAGGAAGGGGAAACTTTATTGACAAATTCCTGGGGTCAGATACATCACATGATCACACTGACAGAACCACAGGCACATAGACACAGGCAACAGAGCATGCACAATGTCGGCACTAGTACAGTGTATATCCACCTTTCGCAGCAATGCAGGCTGCTATTCTCCCATGGAGACGATCGTAGAGATGCTGGATGTAGTCCTGTGGAACTGCTTGCCATGCCATTTCCACCTGGCGCCTCAGTTGGACCAGCGTTCGTGCTGGACGTGCAGACCGCGTGAGACGACGCTTCATCCAGTCCCAAACATGCTCAATGGGGGACAGATCCGGAGATCGTGTTGGCCAGGGTAGTTGACTTACACCTTCTAGAGCACGTTGGGTGGCACGGGATACATGCGGACGTGCATTGTCCTGTTGGAACATCAAGTTCCCTTGCCGGTCTAGGAATGGTAGAACGATGGGTTCGATCACGGTTTGGATGTACCGTGCACTATTCAGTGTCCCCTCGACGATCACCAGTGGTGTACGGCCAATGTAGGAGATCGCTCCCCACACCATGATGCCGGGTGTTGGCCCTGTGTGCCTCGGTCGTATGCGGTCCTGATTGTGGCGCTCACCTGCACGGCGCCAAACACGCATACGACCATCATTGGCACCAAGGCAGAAGCGACTCTCATCGCTGAAGACGACACGTCTCCATTCGTCCCTCCATTCACGCCTGTCGCGACACCACTGGAGGCGGGCTGCACGATGTTGGGGCGTGAGCGGAAGACGGCCTAACGGTGTGCGGGACCGTAGCCCAGCTTCATGGAGATGGTTGAGAATGGTCCTCGCCGATACCCCAGGAGCAACAGTGTCCCTAATTTGCTGGGAAATGGCGGTGCGGTCCCCTACGGCACTGCGTAGGATCCTACAGTCTTGGCGTGCATCCGTGCGTCGCTGCGGTCTGGTCCCAGGTCGACGGGCACGTGCACCTTCCGCCGACCACTGGCGACAACATCGATGTACTGTGGAGACCTCATGCCCCACGTGTTGAGCAATTCGGCGGTACGTCCACCCGGCCTCCCGCATGCCCACTATACGCCCTCGCTCAAAGTCCGTCAACTGCACATACGGTTCACGTCCACGCTGTCGCGGCAGGCTACCAGTGTTAAAGACTGCGATGGAGCTCCGTATGCCACGGCAAACTGGCTGACACTGACGGCGGCGGTGCACAAATGCTGCGCAGCTAGCGCCATTCGACGGCCAACACCGCGGTTCCTGGTGTGTCCGCTGTGCCGTGCGTGTGATCATTGCTTGTACAGCCCTCTCGCAGTGTCCGGAGCAAGTATGGTGGGTCTGACACACCGGTGTCAATGTGTTCTTTTTTCCATTTCCAGGAGTGTAGGTTGTTTAAGTAGTTCTAAGTTCTAGGTCACTGATGACCTCAGATGTTAAGTCCCATAGTGCTCAGAGCCATTGGAATAAACCTGAGACAGTCATTCATTCTACAAAGAAGTATAGTAATATTCGACATCCCCGATGCATCTGAAGAGGAACAGACTTGTTGGGGGAATAATAGGACGTAACAAATTACCACTAGTCACTACTACGTTAGACGTCCCCTTGGTGTGTGCAGTGTTGTGAGTCATCCTACACATTGGAGCTCCGCTCTGAAACCATTCAGTGCTAAGAGGTACTCTCAAACGATGCTTGTCCGGCAAGATAAGTAGGAGTGCTTCCATGGATTTTGGAAGCCGCTGAGACACGAATCGATGTTCGTGCATGGATACACCGACTCGTTACTGCACTGTTAACGAAAAGTGACACTCGCGGTTATTGTTATCTTCCGGTAAGTAGTCTTATCCACCACGGTGTTCAACTCTAATCTGCACTATGTTACAAAAAGACATTTAATCAAATAATAACTCTTGCCATTCGCTATTGATGATGATAAGATTTACTCTCAGTTCCATGTGCTCTGTCATATTGTGACATATTCTACAGCTCACAGGCCATTTGCACGCTCCTCTTATTTATTGCGTGCCTCTTTACTCACAGTCATTATTCTAATGGGTGTACTCAATATTGTACATCAGTTCGAGGTTAATAATTATGACCTTTAGCGGAATGCAGCCTCATTTCTTCGTGTCTCGCTTTGTCTTTAGTGGAGTACAATTCACTACGTATCGCCATGTATTCCTGAGTTTTCGCGCGTAATTCTATTAGGTGTGTTCTTCTAGCTCACAGAGGATTCCCCAGATTGTAGAGTCTGGATTCATCCCAAAATTTCCAACCTGTTTATCTAACAGGGGTGACACAACTCTCATTTTTACAATTACAATTGCTTTGACGTAGTTACAATACATTTCTAGTGATACAATTTTAATTAGAGACTTAATCAAGCTGCAAGATTACAGTAAGTATACAGATACTAGATAACGAAAAAGACATTGGGCAGCCGATTATAGAGCTGCATCAGCTGTGTGTAATTTGGCAGTTTATGTACGTTACATATAAACTCGACATTGATCGATAGTCTCTGACTGCCTGGCGAAACGTGTGAAGAGGCTGAGCCATGATTCTTCGATCTACAATTGAAGCTTCAATTTAACAGTCAATTTGAGTTCTATATGATACCGAAACGTGTCCTTACTTCGATGTTGTATGGGTAAGTGTATATGGTATTGCTAACATGAAATGATCGTCCGTTCGAAAATAAACAGACCTCAGAATGAAGTAAGAAGTAATTAACACAGTCATGTGAGTGAATCACTAGAATAAGAGCTGAAATGAAGTAATTATTGCATTAAGGTGTAGTAACAAATGCACGTACAAACTGGATGCGCTGAAAATGCGTTTGAAGCCCTTAATTCCAGGAATATAGACAAAGTTCATTAGTCAATAGCCAATATTTACGTACAAATGTATGTTCAATATTACAATCCTTTCTACTGCCTCACAGTTAAATTCGTTTAGCGATGTGCTATGTTACTTATGTCTGGAGCACACGGGATTTCAAAAGAGTTTTGTTCCGGGTGCGCGAACACCATGGGAGAATAAAATACGTTCTTAAACTACACTTTAAGTCCTATAGCCTGTTAATATAATAAAGGAGCAGAAGCGCTTCGTTTCCTTTAATGTATTTTGCTTCTCAGAAAGGAAATTGCTTACCAGCGCAAGGACTCCTCGAGGAAGTCTCTGGGAACATTGTAGTTTGGAGAGCCACTGTAATCGTCTCCAGTAACGAAACAAGATGCAGAAGTTATTTCAGAAGCCGTTCTTCCGTGGTCGCAACAGGCGCCAACGAAGCACAAAAGGCCGAATCCTTACAGTCGCGCTCTGAATTTCTCGAAGAAACACCAAATGAAACCGCCGTTCATTATCGAATGACAGAGAACTACCGGGTCTTATAAAAGGCAATGAAAGGAAACTGAATTGTCATTTATTTTGCTGTCACAGATTCATTTCAAAGTTCAGAAACAAAAGAAGTAAACCGCTTTAGCAGTAAACCCCACCAGAATCACGTTAATACTGTGATATTTCCACGGCGGCCGTTGGTATTTTCAACGACGGCTTCTTGTAACACATCAAAACGCCATATTATAATATTCAAGAAAATCTTTCGAATATAAAACTATATAGTACTGAGTTTTACCCATAAAATGCTATTTTAGAGTTGATAGCCTTTCATCTGGTGAGTAGGAAGAATTCAGTCCATAAGTAGAGAGCAGGTAGTTGATCGATATGGAAGCTACATAACTACACGCGATCGAAAATGAGCAACTACAGAAATGAGAGGACAGGTTATAATACTCATTAATTGAAGGAAACAAAAGTGAGGGATTTGTACGTCTGATTCACATATTCTTTAAAAATGTTCACTACAAAAATATTCATTTCTGCGTCTCAAGATACTGCTTACATGTTTTTTCGTTTATTTTTGTAACAAGAAAATGTCACAATTCCTCACTACAGTCTCGTGGAGAGGGACTCACTCTAGTATCTTTCGTTTACTTGTATGGAAGCATAATGTAAGTTTCTGACCTGTAGTCTGTTGACTGAGTAATTACGGATTTAACTTATTTATCAGTGTTTGCTTAGTACGAATATCTGAAATATCTTGTTTCCATGTTACTAATATATCAGAAGTGTAAATTAATATTTTCACAGGAGGCAGACTTCAATAAGAATGCAATCGCATTGTTCAGTGACTAAACGATTTCAACAGCATGTAGGCCCTTTGTTAACCATTCTAGCATTAGAGAAGGAACCCATCTTTGGCAGAAACGAAGTCCGATAATTTTTTTTTCTGTGACGTAAGAATTTTATTGAAGTTTTACTATAGTCGTTGAGACACTACACAATGATGGGAGCCTTCCACAACCAAATGGCCTAACTATCCATCTATTATCGAACAAACAAGCGACTGGAGTGGAAAAATATATGTCATATTTTAATCATAATATAGTGATAATTTCTTTCAGGAGTTATTCAGGAAACGTGTAAGAATGGTAAATACCCCCATCGCTGGTGAAACGTGCATTCTTGACGAGAATAAATATCCACGCAAATGTTTTATATTATTCCCGTCTTTCAGTGTCGCTTAACTAGAGGGTTTTCCTTAGTCTAATAGTCTCTAAGAAAGAAGGCACATTTCAAAATAAAAGTGTAGAAAGGGAGAGCTGCAAGTTTTCACTGTACGTACTTAGCACTCTTATTGAAGAGGCTGGCTAACATATTAACCGAGCATATCAGCGGCATTGACCATGAGCTGGATCACGGACCATCCGATAGAGTTCACCGATTATTCCTTCCCTAACTGCAGATTCACTATGAAGAATACTGAAATTAATCAAATGAAACATGTTATCTAAAAAACTTCTAACTGCAAACTGTGTGACTTTGAGATTCCTTTTACAGAATTGTCCGTGGATTCTGATCTATAACATTCTTTGCCAACATAGTTATGAACACGATCATCAACAGGGTAAATTACTATCAGCGTGTGTGGTGCATGTGACTCGAAACTGAATCTGACTATCGGTAAATGAAAGTGAATACATGAAATGATATCAACAGCACACAGAATCGTCTCCCCATTAAATATTCACAACACACTGGCTAATTTTCGCGTCTTAAAACTGTGCCTTTTAGAAATATGACACTTACCAATTTACGTGAAAATTTTACAAGTAAATATAGTTTGTAATCCCACATCAGATAGTTAGTTTGGGAACTACAATACTTTCTTACCCTCAATGGATCATCCATTTCTGCTCTGTCTTGTTGAGCTGTAAGAATACCAAGATCTGTACTGCATGAACCTGAAATAAATCACTCTGTAGCTAACTGCCTCAACATTTCCTTTAGGCTACTGTGCCAGATGAGAATTTTGTTATCTTCTCAGAAGGTTAGCTGCCAACACAACAGTGCAAGGCCTGACATTGCGGTTATGGCACCATTTGCAATCAAATTCTGACTATAAACTTAGTGAAACGTTTTCAAATGACTAAAGAAGGTTGTACTAAAATTAATAACACTAAAGTGATACATACTGACGTAAAACTCTGATCTTCGCTCTCACTGTCATGCATAATGAAAACCAATGCAAGCAGTATTAATTTTACAAATTTATCCCTTACAAAATAGTTTTAGCAAAAAGTGGAAGGTGACTAATATTAATCGAAATTCTGAACACGTGACTGATAATTCGACATGGATAGAAAAACCTACATGTTATTGAGCAAGAGTAATCTTTGTACTATAATATCTCACAGCTAACACTTGCAAAAAATAAGAACTATACTGATGTTACCTTTTTCCTAAATGTGTCATCTCTCTGTGAAATTATCTCAAAATATTATAGAACCAGTCTTTAGCAACAAGCAGCTGGTCTTTCCAAATAGGGAGAGACAAGGCAACCCAATGATTTAATGCGGGCAGAATAAGAGCAGTGTTGTCTCTTCAAGTATTTACGGTTTGCTGCATTGAATTTAGACAATTTTCGGCGAAAGGGCCAGGTCTAAGACAGCCTGATGAATCAATATTTTATACTTACATAATGGTACATAAGCAATTCTGGTCATTCACCAAATGAAGGAGAAGTGGGCATCAAGGTTCAGTCTTCATACCGTCCATCTGAGAGCCCCTCTCAAAGTAATGTGTTCATGCGTATCTTTATGGTATTGAGCCCCTCTCATGTTTTTGCAGAACACATGAAGTATTGACTAATAGAAATTAGACATTACATTAAATACATTTTTATTCCTGGCTGGAGTAGAAGATTGATTGATAAGTGTATATGGCGAGATATTCAGAGAATAAGGTACCTCATTAAGCAAAACATATTCCTAATACCTTGGAGTGTTCTACACTGTGAAACGCCAAGGTTTGTACATATTACGTATGTAAGCAATAACATGAACATACCATCTGTAAATAATAAAATGTATCTTGTAGAGTAAAACCTACAGTCAGTACTTAAGTTATACAATGGAAATATGGAATGGATTGAACACTAAATAAGTACAAGCACAGCTAAGTTAGAAAACTATTTGTGTTATGATGAAATCTCATTTAATAAATAACCACAAGACAAGAAAAGGGAATAATCTAAGCTGTACCAATCTATTCAGTGCATCTCTCTACTAAGACATAAGAAACTACTACATAAAACTGCCACATATATAAAATATACTTAGGGGAGGGGGAAGATGATCACCATGATTTTGGTAACTACTATTTTTGCACGCTATTAGTACAAATAAACTGCAGGAAAACTCAGTCATGCTCATGTTCTTAATCCTAATTTTATTCTGTATTACTGGTCAAGTCTAACACCATGTTATAAAGCACTAGAGAAACTTTAGATTGAGTACATCGGAATGGTGCGGCAGTAGTGTCGCCATGAACTCGTTGGTAGTTTACATCCTACCTTCTTTGAAGTTAACTATTAATTACTGACGAAAATGATATATGAAGCAACAGTCTCATTTTTATATATCTTCTCGAAGTACTCATGGAGGCAAGGAATGAAGAGATAATATTTACCATTAAATCAACAAACGTAAACAGATATAACCAACTCACAATTGCCTCAATAGTGAATACTACAACAACCCATTCATTCATAACCCTCACTGTAACTGAAATGTATACAACTTCTCCATACTGTATTGTATCTCCTTTCTTCCCTACATTTTATTCAGATATCATCAAGATACAGACTAAACGAGAAGTATCAGTGTTCTCGGCATTGTGACAAGAGCCTTGTGAATTAAAACTATAAAAGTGTAGTTTGTACCTTGCTAGTACCTTGTATGCAGTGTACAGACTGCTTTCTCAAACAGTATGCAATAGTTTAACACAAAGTCGTACTACATACATCAGCCTTAATGTACTGTCACACAGAATTATGATTAACACAGGTTCTAACAATTAAATAAATCCCACATGGATATCAAATAATGTTATAAGGCAAATATTTGCACATGAATGTAATCCAACAAGACTAACAAAATAAATGACACAAATTAGTTAACAGCAAAAAACACTCACTCTACTACTAGCATACCTCGTTTCTATATGAACTGCCATTATTAATTATCAGTTATTAAGCTCTGCCTCAAATACATATTCCTACAGGCAATATCTTTTTCATCTAAATTTGTATCACTTACAATATATTGTACTGGTTTACTATTATACATCGAATAGTCTTACAAGATAATCATTACATTTTTCCTATTCCACAGACAGCAAAGAAGAGAAGAAGAAGAGTGGATTTTGAAAAATGAAGTAAAATTTCACTCTATTGCGAATGAACCATGCCATACCAATGGCATACTGTACAGTCTCTTATCTGCACAAGCTTAACAACACTTCAGTGTGCTAATAAATTTGTATTCTTTTTAAACTTTACTCTTTTCCACTAATCTGTGATGCCCAATTGAACAGACAAAACCTGTTTACAATGTTGCACATAATGCTTTGCCATCATTCCTGTATGGTAAAGTCAAGTCTCAAACGCTTTGTTCAAAGTCAGACTATGTTTCGGAATTGTTAGAGAGTTGAACCAAGCTGGTAACTCAATTGCTCCTTAAATTTTGCTGTTTGATTTTTAGAATAGCCGCTAAAGATTGTCTTTGACATCGTTATTTGTGGATGGTTGAATGTAGCTCATCTTCCTGTTCACAAGGAAGGATATTAATGAGTTTCACAGAAATTATTTCGTTACCTGTCTCCTTTATATCTTTTACATTCATGATAGTTTCTTCCTCTGTTTCCATCTGCGAATACTGTAATTGGTGTAGGTGGTACTACCTCTGTGTTTTCCGCTCTAGTCTTTGCAGTACTGTATCAGTCTCGAACTCTACACATACCTCTTGAAAAATTTGTACTTCTGAAGTTTCTGTTTCGAATATGATTCCATTTTTAGTGTCTTTATTTCTTCATTATTTGTTTCACTGTAACGAACATTTTGATCTGCTGCTGCATTAACACTTTCGTTTACTGCTGGAGTGGTTACTAACTGCTTTACCAGAATTACCTGACAACTGTTCTCAGTGCTCTCATTGTGTCATACACTCTGATCCATCACTGAATCAACCTTTCCATTTTCCACAGAAGGTTCTAATTTTTTTGTCCTAATTAGTTGACACCTATACTCTATGTTCTCATTGTACAGTACATATTGACCTATAAGGGTACCAAAATTTCTACTCTCAACTGGAGCAAATTGTAATTTATCTATATTTACTACCTGACAACTATACCCGATGTTCTCAGAGCCTGACGCCATCAGACTATGTTTCACTACTCTAAAGGCTTATTCTATTCCCAAGCTTCTAAGTACGTACTATCAGTAATATTCCTTATCTTCTCCCCCTGTTCCTTAATACTCTCATCTAGCCTATTATAATATTAATCTACTAGCTACATAGTCTCTTTACTACACTCTTTAACCTCACTAATAACAATACTGCTTTCGAATAATATTTTGTTCCCATTTTTTATATCATCTTGATTTAGATCATTTTACTTGAATTACCTTTTACCAGTAACTACCTTCTATGTTCCACTAGTACAATTCGAAGCACTATGCACCGGCTGAATATATCCCACATGTGGCTCAGCTGCCTCACCCATGGTGGAAAGAAGGGATAAATAAGTAGAATACTAATGAACACAGAAACTAAAAAAAATATCAAAAAAATCCTTATGCTTAAACCGCAACAAATCCAGCAGTCAGAAAGAGCACAAAAAATGTTAATAATACTTCTGCCTCAAAAACATAAGCCTCAAAGAGAAATGCACATAAATTCTACAGAATGTCAATAACACAAAAATCCATATTCAGTGAAACATCCACCATAACTCACCTACTGAATAAATATTACTAAAGGCCAAAAGTAATGTTGAGTGGAAAGAAAAAGATCTTTCATGAGAACACCGTGTCGAATACGTCAAGCAAGCAACAGAACTTTTATACTACGCTGTCACATAAAGTTATCTTTCCCAGTCACAGAGTTACGCAGCACGCAAACACTTATTATAAAACAGGAAATATGCAGGCAAAAAATAAAGAGTTAAAAATATTCTTAGTTGATGGAGTTGCTGAGCAGAGTTTTCCATCTAAATGCCGAACCAGAAGCCGCAAATAAGATCGTATCCTGGGCAGAAAGGCCGGTAGATGACACTAATCAATGATAAATGACACTAATTTACTGAAACTTGTTACATAATAACTTTAAGTTCTACGCTATGCGTCCTTTATTCTTCGATTATAGAGTCGTCCCTGGATACTGATCTAGGGTAGCCTTGGCTAGCCTCCTGGTGAATACAAACTTTGCGTAAATTACTTTCAATGTGTCTGGCGCCAGTTACTGCACACTAGATGTACGTGTAAATGAAACTGTACACAAAGAACGTTAACAACAGTATGGAATACGTATTCGTTATTAAATTATTTTAGACTGTGGTCAACCGCAGCCAAATTTCCTCATTCTGAATGACAAGATCCACATTCGCTGTAAAAAACTTTTTATTAGAAGTCACGACTGGTTTCGCGTCAATAGAAGACGCATGCTCAGGATATCTGTACAAATAATAAGGAAAACTTCTTTTAGAAAGAATCTTTAACAATGATCTATTGAATAAAGAAATAATGGAAAGTAATATTGTAGAACCTTACTTCATAAAGTACTCACACAGATTCTTCCTAAGAAGTCATCGTCGGAAGGTACTGCCATAGATCCACTCCCCATCATTCACATCAAGTTCGACGGAAGTAGGGCGCTAAAAGCAGTAGTTCATATTAGAAGGGGATCGAAGAACCTATAAAAATAAAACCTGGATGTTAACTAGAAGGTCCAAACAAAGCTGTGGGCTAGTAACGCACCCAGACAATTGCACAGTATGAAACCAGTAAGCAGCAAGAGAGTTAAACGTGCCACGAGCAGGAAGTCAGTTGAATAGCAGCAGACGAGGCAGCACAGACCGCATTGGATTGGGGAATATGTTTGCAGGTTGCGTCAGAGGCCACGGAAACAATTTCGTAGCTAAAGAAGATTTACGAAAATTACAGCCTGCTTTAGACTGGTGTATAGGTAACCTGCCGTTTTCTCCTAATATATATAGCCTAAGCAATGTGTTAAACTCGATTAGTACAAAAATATTTTGTCAACTGCAGAACTAGTTCTGACTACCTCGTAAGGCTCACAACGTGACTGCGTTTCATAAAATAGTTGTAGTACCATGTACAAACTTCCTGTCGCCGCCATCGTACCTCACCAAACGTCAGGCGTCACTAAAAGATGCGCTTCGCAAGTTCAGTATTTCTTATCTGGCTGTCAATGCAGAGGACTCACACACTGTCTCCTGCGCATAATATAATCTCCGGTAGCCAAAGAGCAATGTACCATTCATGTGTGTAGGCATCCAAAGACACTCAAAATAACGAATAGGAAACAAAGCTGCCATCTCAGATGATATACAGGGTGTTACAAAATGGTAAGGCCAAACTTTCAGGAAACATTCCTCACACACAAATAAAGAAAAGATGTTAAGTGGACATCTGTCCGGAAACGCTTAATTTCCATGTTAGAGCTCATTTTAGTTTCGTCAGTATGTACCTCGATTCACCGCCAGTTGGCCCAATTGAGCGAAGGTAATGTTGACTTCGGTGCTTGTGTTGACATGCGACTCATTGCTCTGCAGTACTAGCATCAAGCTCATCAGTACGTAGCATCAACAGGTTAGTGTTCATCTCGAACGTGGCTTTGCAGTCAGTGCAATGTTTACAAATGCGGGGTTGGCAGATGCCCATTTGATGTATGGATTAGCACGGGGCAATAGCCGTGGCGCGGTACATTTGTATCGAGACAGATTTCCAAAACGAAGGTGTCCCGACAGGAAGACGTTCAAAGCAACTGATCGGCGTTTTAGGGAGCACGGAACATTCCAGCCTATGACTCGCGACTGGGGAAGACCTAGAACGACGGGGACACCTGCAATGGACGAGGCAATTCTTCGTGCAGTTGACGATAACCCTAATGTCGGCGTCAGAGAAGTTGCTGATGTACAAGGTAACGTTGACCACGTCACTGTATGGAGAGTGCTACGGGAAAACCAGTTGTTTCCGTACCATGCACAGCGTGTGCAGGCACTATCAGCAGCTGATTGGACTCCACGGCTACAATTCTGCGAATGGTTCATCCAACAATGTGTCAATCCTCATTTCAATGCAAATGTTCTCTTTACGGATGAGGCTTCATTCCAACGTGATGAAATTGTAAATTTTCACAATCAACATGTGTGGGCTGGCGAGAATCCGCTCGCAATTGTGCAATCACGTCATCAACACAGATTTTTTGTGAACGTTTGGGCAGGCATTGTTGGTGATTTCTTGATTGGGCCCCATGTTCGTCCATCTACGCTCAATGGAGCATGTTATCATGATATCATACGGGGTATACCTGTGCTGCTAGATCTTGTGCCTTTACAAGTACGACACAACATGTGGTTCATGCGTGATGGAGCTCCTGCACATTTCAGTCGAAGTGTTCGTACGCTTCTCAACAACAGATTCGGTGGCCGATGGATTGGTAGAGGCGGACCAATTCCATGGCCTCCACGCTCTCCTGACCTCAACCCCCTTGACTTTCATTTATGGGGGCATTTGAAAGCTCTTGTCTACGCAACCCCGGTACCAAATGTAGAGACTCTTCGTGCTCGTATTGTGGATGGCTGTGATACAATACGCCATTCTCCAGCGCTGCATCAGCGCATCAGGGATTCCATGCGACGGAGGGTGGATGCATGTATCCTCGCTAACGGAGGCCATTTTGAACATTTCCTGTAACAAAGTGTTTGAAGTCACGCTGGTACGTTCTGTTGCTGTATGTTTCCATTCCATGATTAATGTGATTTGAAGGGAAGTAATAAAATGAGCTCTAACATGGAAAGTAAGCGTTTCCGGACACATGTCCACATAACATATTTTCTTTCTTTGTGTGTGAGGAATGTTTCCTGAAAGTTTGGCCGTACCTTTTTGTATCACCCTGTATATGCCTTTCCTCACCTCCACCCTAATAAACAAGAATTCTGCAGAACGTTTCTTGTTAAGGCGTATAGCAAGGGACTTTGAAGAAATCTGTTCATAATTAAGTGCAATTTACGAGAAAACACAAAAATTCATGCAGTTGTGAATTCAACAATTGACATATAGAACACAAATTTAATATACATCAGAGCAGTAGACATATGAAATATAATTAATAAACATGAATAGTTGTAATATAATTCGAATATCAAAACTTTCCTAATACCATTTAGATAACAATCTTTTTGATTGTAAGATAAAAGCCAAGCATGAGCAGTCATATATGACTGTGTAGTGTATACATTATCATAAGTACAGAATAATACGTAGTAAGTTGATTGAAAATATGATTTTCTAGGTAGTGAGTGAAAAAATTTACTGAATGACCTAGAACTATTTACAATACGCTGACAATAAAATATAACATGTCTTTAGAGACAAATAACTGGACTTAGTGAACTGTGAGAGACAAGAGAACCCTATGTTTTACTGCAGGCAGAATAACAGCAGTGTTTTCTCTTTCGGCAGTGAGACAATTTGATGAACCTAAATTCTGGCAATATTTCATAATGATTCACTCTACATGGTGCCCAGATAAGCGTCTCTGATCGTCCACCAAATGATGCAGAAGTGGGCGTCAAGGTTCAACCTTCATACCATTCGTAACAGAGCACCTCACAAACTAATATTTATGTGCTCTTCTTTATAGTACCGAGTGCCACTCATGGCTAAGAAGACACGAAATATGCACGAATAGAAATTAGTCATTGACTAAAAATAGAGATATATTCCAAGCCAGACCTCAAGATTGATTGATAAATGTATATAGAGAGAATATTTCTAACGAATCAAAGCATACTTGTAATACCCTGAGGTATTTTATAGTGTGAAATCCCAAAATTTTTGCATGTTACATAGCTTGGCAATAATTTGAACATACAATTTATGTACAATAAAATGTATCTTGTTCATTTAAGCCTTGGGTTTGTACTTAAGTTACGCAGTAGTGATATGGAAGGCATGTACACTGAATAATTACGATATAACAGACTACCTGTTAATATATTATTATTATTATTATTACACTGGGAACTCAGTTAATGAATGACCACAAAACGTACGAAGAGAGTAGTCTAGTATCCATCTATTTAGTGCGTCTACCTAAATTGACATTAGAAACACCGACACTAAACTTCACCACATAAATAACATGAATAGTTGTAATATAATTCGGATATCAAAACCTTCCTAATACCATTTAGATAACAATCTTTTTGATCGTAAGATAAAAGCCAAGAATGAGCAGTCATATATGACTGTGTAGTGAAAGATGATGACTGTGTAGTGAAAGATGATGACAATCGTTTTCCTAATTACTATGTATCGACACTATTAGTACACGTATCATAATTACAGATAAAACTAAATCAGTCATCCATCATGCTCAGGTTCTTAATTCTAATTTTATTCTGTCTTAGTGCTTACTTTGCCGTTTTCCAACTCATTATAAGTGACGCGCGAGCACGAAATGCAGCGGCAGCACTACCCGACAATCTTCACTCTTCTGAGATCAATATTTACAAAACCATATTTCCAAAAAGTGACGTCCTCTGCATTTGCATCTCTGTGTTCTGCCAGTTATTTACAGAACGCTCAGCAGCGTGACAATTGTTTCACTTACTTCAATCAGAATGTTACAACGACAACGGCGATTCTACCGAAAATGAAAGATGACACTGCTTGTACACAGAACCTCTGTGATGTAACATATCGACTATTGAAGAGTTCTGCTTGAGAAGTATCCATTGGACAGATATGAGATGTAATTCATCGAACAAAAGGAGAGCTAAAATCACCTTAATTAGGTATCGTGAATATTCTAGAAACCTTAGATATTAAGCTTCAAATCTGCCCAAACTCTGGTGCAGAGTGAAAATTCATTGCGATTAATGAACATATCGTTCGCTATGTTTTTTTCTGTCAGTTTAACCATATAGTTTTCATATTTTGGAACAATGGCTTTGCCCCCTTGTATAACTTTCTAAGGCTATACACAGGTTTTCGACTTAAGTTTCAGATGTGAGCAGTGTCGACACCGCACCGCTCGGGCAGAGAGCCTGTTCGCCAGTCTGCACTTCAGCCCACTCCGGCGGTCGCAGACTGCGCAAGCGGGGCCTAACGGCGGGCCCTCCACGGTTTTAATCAAGACGTTGACCCCACATGTTCTGCTGAATATGCAAATGAAATTACTTAGCCCGAGCAAACGTGGCCATCGAACCGCGCCCGAGTTGGCTGGAGCAGACACCACCCCCAGCCCGGACCTCGGCAACTGGAGCCGCCGTTCTCCAGAGCAGGGCGCGGGTAGGTCGAAGACTGGAGCGGGTATGGCCGCGCTTAACGCCGGCCATCTCACCGCCTGACTTCCCATCCCATCTCCGCCAAGGAATCGGAACCTGCTGCATATTAGCATGCTACAGTCTACTCGCGTAAGATTCGCTGCGAGATCATGCACCTACGGTACTCTGAAAACCCCTGCATGCCAGTCTCCATAACTATTGTCTCGTTAAGTTACTACTTCAAATCACAAAAGTCTCCATTGTACGAGGAACAAGGTGTGAGTATAATGTGTACACTGATGAGTCTAGGAAAAAGACCTCCCATATTTGCCAAGACAGCTACAAACAGCCCGCATCTCGTGGTCGTGCGGTAGCGTTCTCGCTTCCCACGCCCGGGTTCCCGGGTTCGATTCCCGGTGGGGTCAGGGATTTTCTCTGCCTCGTGATGGCTGGGTGTTGTGTGATGTCCTTAGGTTAGTTAGGTTTAAATAGTTGTAAGTTCTAGGGGACTGATGACCATAGATGTTAAGTCCCATAGTGCTCAGAGCCATTTTTAGCTACAAACAAACAAAACGAAAATACTTTTATTTCCGATCAACAAAGACTATACTATTTAATGTTAGTTTATTTTCAAAATTATGTCCAGTAAATCGCATGTTCAGTTGTTGACACACTGAAGAGACCTTCCCCGCAGGCGGCCACTGTGGGGGAGCGGTTGTAGGTGCTTCAGTCTGGAACCGTGCTGCTGCTACGATAGCGGGTTCGAATCCTGCCTCGGGCACGGATGTGTGTGATGTCCTTAGGTTAGTTAGGTTTAAGTAGTTCTAAATCTAGTTGCTGATGACCTCAGATGTTAAGTCCCGTAGTGCTTAGAGCCATTTGAACCTTCCCCGGATGTTCTCCACAATTCTTCATCCTAGTTAGTTGCCTCCGTAAGTGCTTGCAGTACCATGGGGAGACGTCTGTACACTTCAGCCTTTATGCGAACCCTAAAGAAAAAAAAATCACAAGTTGATAAATGGGGTGACCATGTGTCTGCGCGTTGTGGGAAGACGTCGAGGAAGCAACTATCCAAAAATTCCTAAGCCGGACGCAGTGCCCGTGTGGTTCTAGGCGCTACAGTCTGGCACCGGGCTTCCGCTACGGTCGCTGGTTCGAATCCTGTCTCGGGAATGGATGAGTGTGATGTCCTTAGGTTAGTTAGGTTTAATTAGTTCTAAGTTCTAGGCGACTGATGACCTCAGAAGTTAGGTCGCATAGTGCTCAGAGCCATTTGAAGTAATTTTGAAAATTCCTAGAGAACGCTGAGAAATGTGATCTTAGGTTCCCATGTTTTTGGAGCTATATTTCTCTCGCTTTACGATAAGCGAAAAATTGGTTTGACGTAGGTTAGAGCAAGGTCTCCACCATGCGACAGAAGCCATTTGAAGAAATTGTTACAGTTTCGTGATCTTCATTGAAAAAATACGGACCTCACACACCAGATTCAGTAACAGCACACCAGACTGTCACACGATGAGTATGAAGCACTCGTTGATAAAGTTACAGAGGGTGTTCTACTGTCCAGTGGCGGAGATTCTGTTTATTTACAGTATATATATATACACTCCTGGAAATGGAAAAAAGAACACATTGTCACCGGTGTGTCAGACCCACCATACTTGCTCCGGACACTGCGAGAGGGCTGTACAAGCAATGATCGATCACACGCACGGCACAGCGGACACACCAGGAACCGCGGTGTTGGCCGTCGAATGGCGCTAGCTGCGCAGCATTTGTGCACCGCCGCCGTCAGTGTCAGCCAGTTTGCCGTGGCATACGGAGCTCCATCGCAGTCTTTAACACTGGTAGCATGGCACGACAGCGTGGACGTGAACCGTATGTGCAGTTGACGGACTTTGAGCGAGGGCGTATAGTGGGCATGCGGGAGGCCGGGTGGACGTACCGCCGAATTGCTCAACACGTGGGGCGTGAGGTCTCCACAGTACATCGATGTTGTCGCCAGTGGTCGGCGGAAGGTGCACGTGCCCGTCGACCTGGGACCGGATCGCAGCGACGCACGGATGCACGCCAAGACCGTAGGATCCTACGCAGTGCCGTAGGGGACCGCACCGCCACTTCCCAGCAAATTAGGGACACTGTTGCTCCTGGGGTATCGGCGAGGACCATTCGCAACCGTCTCCATGAATCTGGGCTACGGTCCCGCACACCGTTAGGCCGTCTTCCGCTCACGCCCCAACATCGTGCAGCCCGCCTCCAGTGGTGTCGGGACAGGCGTGAATGGAGGGACGAATGGAGACGTGTCGTCTTCAGCGATGAGAGTCGCTTCTGCCTTGGTGCCAATGATGGTCGTATGCGTGTTTGGCGCCGTGCAGGTGAGCGCCACAATCAGGACTGCATACGACCGAGGCACACAGGGCCAACACCCGGCATCATGGTGTGGGGAGCGATCTCCTACACTGGCCGTACACCACTGGTGATCGTCGAGGGGACACTGAATAGTGCACGGTACATCCAAACCGTCATCGAAACCATCGTTCTACCATTCCTAGACCGGCAAGGGAACTTGCTGTTCCAACAGGACAATGCACGTCCGCATGTATCCCGTGCCACCCAACGTGCTCTAGAAGGTGTAAGTCAACTACCCTGGCCAGCAAGATCTCCGGATCTGTCCCCCATTGAGCATGTTTGGGACTGGATGAAGCGTCGTCTCACGAGGTCTGCACGTCCAGCACGAACGCTGGTCCAACTGAGGCGCCAGGTGGAAATGGCATGGCAAGCCGTTCCACAGGACTGCATCCAGCATCTCTACGATCGTCTCCATGGGAGAATAGCAACCTGCATTGCTGCGAAAGGTGGATATACACTGTACTAGTGCCGACATTGTGCATGCTCTGTTGCCTGTGTCTATCTGCCTGTGGTTCTGTCAGTGTGATCATGTGATGTATCTGACCCCAGGAATGTGTCAATAAAGTTTCCCTTTCCTGGGACAATGAATTCACGGTGTTCTTATTTCAATTTCCAGGAGTATATATATATATATATATATATATATATATATATATATATATATATATATATATATATATATATATATATATATATATGGTGTTACAAAAAGGTACTGCCAAGCTTTCAGGAAACATTCCTCACACACAAATAAAGAAAAGATGTTACAAGGACATGTGTCCGGAAACGCTTAATTTCCATGTTAGAGCTCGTTTTAGTTTCTTCAGTGTGTTCCTCCACCTGCGCTCAATGGAGCACGTTATCATGATTTCATACGGGATACTCTACCTGTGCTGCTAGATCTTGTGCCTTTACAAGTACGACACAACATGTGGTTCATGCACGATGGAGCTCCTGCACATTTCAGTCGAAGTGTTCGTACGCTTCTCAACAACAGATTCGCTGACCGATGGATTGGTAGAGGCGGACGAATTCCATGGCCTCCACGCTCACCTGACCTCAACCCCCTTGACTATCATTTATGGGGGCATTTGAAAGCTCTTGTCTACGCAACCCCGGTACCAAATGTAGAGACTCTTCGTGCTCGTATTGTGGACGGCTGTGATACAATACGCCATTCTCTAGGGCTGCATCAGCGCATCAGGGATTCCATGCGACGGAGGGTGGATGCATGTATCCTCGCTAATGGAGGACATTTTGAACATATCCTGTAACAAAGTGTTTGAAGTCACGCTGGTAAGTTCTATTGCTGTGTGTTTCCATTCCATGATTAATGTGATTTGGAGAGAAGTAATAAAATGAGCTCTAACATGGAGAGTAAGCGTTTCCGGACACATGACCACATAACATATTTTCTTTCTTTGTGTGTGAGGAATGTTTCCTGAAAGTTTGGCCGTACCTTTTTGTAACATCCTGTGTATATAAAAGACGGTTTTTTATTTCTACTTTATTTTTTCCTTTATTTGAGACTGATTGTGCGTGATTCATTGGGCTATTTGAAGTTCTCGATTAGATATTTTACTGTTCGCATCGCTTCTACAAAATCTTTCGTTGGTTGTATCTTTAGCATTTTTTATTGTGACGTACCATGAAATTTCGAACACTGGCGACTGCTGTGACAATCTCGTACTGTTACCATCAGTCACAGACTTAAACTTTTAATATTTTTGAGAACAGTCGGCCTATCCTTGTTCAAAATAATCCTTCCCTTATTTCATTGTAGAATTACGTGATAAATAC
Source organism: Schistocerca piceifrons (assembly GCF_021461385.2). Taxonomy (NCBI): domain Eukaryota; kingdom Metazoa; phylum Arthropoda; class Insecta; order Orthoptera; family Acrididae; genus Schistocerca; species Schistocerca piceifrons. The sequence goes on from NC_060141.1 coordinate 780,954,074, forward strand.
GTTATTTTTTTGTAATTTCCTTAAATTACCAGTGAGAATGTTTTGCTCATGCAACTTATTTTGTAGTAAATCAGAGTTTGCGGCTCAAAGTTCTGCCAAAGAATGCGTCACTTCCTAACTTCATTGTGATTAGCGCAAATAAACGTGCATTTTTGAGAACTCTCGAAAGCTACAGTTGTCCTTTGCATAATTTGTGAGGAAGCTGTAGCAGATTGGGGTTTTTGATTTAGTTACTGTAGCAGATATTGTAAGGTATTGTGTTACATAAAGTTGTCCGTTAAAGGACAGTACGCGTATATAATATCTGCCTGTTTCGTAAATTAACTCTGTTTTGAACTTTTCTAACAGTTTTAAATGGCTCTGAGCACTATGGGACTTAACATCTATGGTCATGAGTCCCCTAGAACTTAGAAGTACTTAAACCTAACTAACCTAAGGACATCACACAACACCCAGTCATCACGAGGCAGAGAAAATCCCTGACCCCGCCGGGAATCGAACCCGGGAACGCGGGCGTGGGAAGCGAGAACGCTACCGCACGACCACGAGCTGCGGACTGTAAAAGTTATAACTAACCTCAAAACGTTTTAGGAGACTAGTAATTTTCACCACAGGTTTTTCTGTTGTCTTAAAAGTAATCTCGTGTTTTGTATTCTTAGCAACTTTTTACCCGGCAAAATTAAAAGGTAAACAGCGCGCTACATTTGAAGTTATTTGTTCACTGTTTTGAAATACATTGGAGCAGCCAAAATGTAGCCCCATTGTGAATGCTGTTTCCGAAAACAGGGTGATTTGGTTGACATTCGTTAGAGCTGGGAATCACCCATACTACTGTCTAACGATTGGCAGCTGCTACGAACTGGTGTATTGGAAGAGCTCCTGAGTGCCGTCTACTTGTGATACTGGTACCTGAGGTACGCCCATACTTTCCCCTCCTGTGGATCCTCTCTCCTTTGCAGAAAGTAGAGGGTCATTACTCGTCCGCTTGAGTGCGAACGGCGTGTCGGTGGCAGATGTATGTATCCTGTACAGGGCGGACAGGGACAAAGCAAGACTTGCGGTGTTCTATCGATCCTCCTAACCAACAACTCTGAGGTGCTGTCTTTCACTGAATCTGAACTAGTGGGACTCACTTCACCTGTTTTGTGGAAATCTGTTTGGTCCAGTGACAAGAGAAAGCAAACGCCAAATGGTAAGGTTCTATTAGTCGTCGGCAGTTCACATGTACAGAGAATGAAGGTACCGCTGAGGGAAGTAGAACCAAGCGACAGGTTTAAAATGGTTCAAATGGCTCTGAGCACTATGGGACCTCACATCTGAGGTGATCAGTCCCCTAGAACTTAGAACTACTTAAACCTACCTAACCAAAAGATATCACCCACATCCATGCCCGAGGCAGGATTCGAACCTGCTACCCTAGCATCTCTGCAGTTTTTCTCTACTGTACGCAGTGCGCACTGTTACAGTAACGTTTTTTGAGATGCAATAAGGGGACTGAACCCTCATCGTGATAAACAGCCCATACCATAACAGCAGTTTCTGTTCACTTCATTGTTCGCACTACATACGATGGCAGATAATGTTCTCCAGGAATTCGGCAAACTTTCATCGGATTGCAACAGCGTACATGGTATTCATCACTCCAAATCACTCGTCTGCAGTCATCCACCATCCATCAGCCCTTTACACCACCTCAAGTACTGCCTGCGGAAATGTGTGGTTTATGAAGAGCTGCACGACCATTGCGCTCATTTTTAACTCCATACGCACAGTCATTGTGATACTTCGACTGCTGGCAGCACTTTGAAGCTGACGAGTCAGTCTTTCCACTGATTAGCCGCGCGGGATTAGCCAAGCGGTGTCAGGCGCTACAGTCATGGACTATGCCGCTGATCTCGGCGGAGGTTGGAGTCCTCCCTCGAGCATGGGTGTATGTGTTTGTCCTTAGGGTATTTTAGGTTAAGTAGTGTGTAAGCTTAGGGACTGACGACTTTTGCAGTTAAGTCCCATAAGATTTGACACACATTTGAACTTTTTTTTCCACTGATTGAAACTTTCTTGGCAGATTAAAACTCTGGCTGCTTTGGAAAGGTTGAAATGTTCATGATGAATTTGTTGCTCAGCACACATCCAATGACTAGTCTACGATCGAAGTCTCTAACCTCTCCTGATGGACCTATTCTACTGTTACTGCTTCCCTACTGACAACACAATGCTTGCCGCCTTTTTTATTTTTTATACTGGTGGGTCCGTCTCTCGTGGTATTTAGTCACCAATTGTAACGTTCTCTGGCAGCACGCATCCAAAGTGAAAGTTAAAACAACATTTCGATGTATAATGCTTACTGTAACAAATAATTTATATGTATTTCTGTTAATTAAATTTCAAAAGGACACTTAATTTTGTGATGAAAAGTACAATTATCAATTTTGCTATTATAAATGATTATTCAAAGAGTGTGAAATACTATCTGTGGCGGAGGATGTGAAAACTGCCACGGAAGAAACGATATGTAACGAGAAATGACAAAGACTGTAGAAGAATTAGTTGAGATGTAAATAGGCAGTATATTGTAATAGAATCGCTTGTCTTCTGCACTGACTGAATGGGAGAAGAACTCGTGACGTTGTATTAGGCTCTTACGTAGTCTTCATTTGTCATAAGTCGATGATCGACGCCATTTGTGTTGTGACTTGGCAAGACAGCCAAGCCACTATGAGAGGAAGCCGAAAGGCGCGCGTTTAAGCTCACGCAGGCTGGCGTGACGTCTGGACCAGTTAAAGGAGTTGAGTCTAGTAAAAAAAGTTCGTAGCTTCTGGAATACTTAACTTTAATCCATAATTGGTGAACATCGGTCTGACGGTACATGCATCACAAGATAAATAGCAATTGATAATGGCGCCTTGCTAGGACGTAGCAAATGACGTAGCTGAAGGCTATGCTAACTATCGTCTCGGCAAATGAGAGCGTAATTTGTCAGTGAACCATCGCTAGCAAAGTCGGCTGTAAAACTCGGGGCGAGTGCTAGGACGTCTCTCTAGACCTGCCGTGTGGCGGCGCTCGGTCTGCAATCACTGATAGTGGCGACACGCGGGTCCGACATATACTACCGGACCGCGACCGATTTAAAGGCTACCACCTAGCAAGTGTGGTGTCTGGCGGTGACACCACAATTTGTAGCTGGGATTGTAAAAGGTGTGTAAAGATTTTAATTGTTTCTGTTAAAATATAGTTATCTAGTAAAAACTGTTTGTCACAATTACTGCAAAGTTCGCACCGGACATTACTCATTTTATTTAAGAAATATCAGCATTTTATTGGATATCGCTGGCGGTGTGGAGCTGCGCCTCGAGCGAGCAGTCTGCAGCAGTGGCAGATTTAAATATGCGATTGCTATAACGACCACATCCTGAAAAGGGTACAGGTAGAGGTGAACGAAAACAATAAAGTGTTTCTTTTCACAGCATTCCAGACGCAGAACAAAAGGAGATAGTAGATTTTATCTTGTGCATTCACAGGTGGATACAAACTGCAGCTTTTGTAAATTTTCATTCAAAAAGTGATAAATTCTGAACATATCGTAAAGAGTATTTAAAAATGGATAATTTTCATGAGAGCTTAGCCATATAAAAATAAAACATTTTCATATAGTAAAGATAGTCTTACGCTTCAAAGCTAGTCGGGGTATATCCAGTAAACAAAAATCAACTGCAACGTGAAAACGTTTGCTAAGTTCGATGGACAATAATATTTTCATTCTTGCACAAATAGCTTTAGTACTTGAAGAGTAAAACTTCAATCATTATTTTGGGAATATTCAAAGAGATTCATTTTTATTAATCTGCAACAGAGTATTTCATACGTAAAGTAATAATCACAGACGAAAAATGTATTGCAACTTTTAATTTCTCATGTCCATCCATGTATATGTTAATTTCAATCTCAACGCTCTCCCAATCAAATTAAACACAAAAAGCAAAGAAAGTTTAAAACCAGAAGGTCAACTCCCGAGTAATTAAAACAGACAGAATTGCATTAAACTGTCGCCCAGAACGTGGGACCCTAATATGCAGTGGCCACAATAACTGAGAAATAGTTTGGGAATCGTTGCGATTTAAGTTAATTTTACCCTGACTACGGTTAAGTTGCGTAGCCAAAGGATCGTCAGTATGGATTCGGAACAGCAATCAGTAAGCAGTGATGTTGAAGTAGAAGGTGGGGCTCTGAATAGCACTAGCAATGTATTCAAGGATATACAATGTGAGAATCTGGGGGCAGAGGCGCTAGGAACGGTGCCACTGCCTACTAGTGTACCACTAGGAAGTAAAGAAACAGTACCACCTACGCAAAACAGGACACGAACCAGAGAGTGGTGAGGTGTCAGGGCGGCAGTCGGTACAAGCAGTGTTAGAACGCATTCCAAATTTTCAGGTTGGGTTTGTCCAACAACAGGCAGAGCGTGACACTAAGCAGGCAGAACGTGATCGGAAACAAGAGAGAGACCTGCAACTAATGTAGTCGCTAGACGTTATAGAGAGCGAGATTGCTAGCTTAAAGCAGAATTATGAAGCAATCCCGAAAGCCGTACAAGAACTGAGCGAAACGGTTAATAACCTACAGGTGGCCAACACCAGCATAGTTGATGATACAGGTGTACTGGCCAACCGAATGGAGAAGCTAGAAATAGACACGACACAAGTCACAGAACAAAAACTGTGTGAACAAGCCAATAAAACTGAAAAAGAATTTAATACGTGGTTAGAGACGAAAGATATTGACACTGCAAAAAAAATGGATGAAAAGGTACAAGCAGCAGTAGAAGGATAAGACTCAGGGTCGAATTAAGAAGTGCAGAACCTTAAACGAATACTGCACATTGATAGTCCACAATGGCAGCGGAATAACAGCAAACGTAAGGACATACTCGAGAAACAATTGTCAAGAAGTGACCGACGCAGCTTATGAAGAGGTCGGTGACTCCGACAAGTATGTTAATAAACGTAAATTCAATAACGTTCGCCGGACCAAACAATGACGAGCATTTAAATACTGAAGCTAAAACATATGACTGCGAGATGGAGCAGACGACTGACGCGGGTGATGTAAATAAGTATCATTCGGAAATGGTGATCGAAGAAAGTCACATAAAGAATAGACAGTTTCAGATCTTTACTACAGACAAAAAATCTATCCACCCCGTCGTGTTTATAAAGGGATTTAGGAACATCCTACCCAGTGCATGGGGCCATGCTCAAAAAATACAGTACGGGATGTCATATATACAAGGGGATGCCGCATTGTGGGCGACAGAAGCAGCTGACAACTGCGAAACCTACGAATAATTTGAGAAAGCATTTTTGGCTAAATACTGGTTAGCATGCATACAAGAACGATTGCATAAAGAAGTTTACAATCCGGAGACATATTTCCACGCCTAGGAAATTTAATGAAATATTTCGAAAAATATATAAATAAAACCCGCTACTGGGATGAACCACTTTCAGCAAGAGATCTGATAAGACTCTTAAAGTCGCACTTACCAATACATGCAAAAGAAAAACTCATACATGTGCCAGAAAATGACATGAAGCATTTTTATCTGTTTTTGACACAATTGATCTTATTCAAGAAGACGTAAAGGCAGCATCTGATCAGGCGAGAAATGACGGATCCATATACAGAAATGACCGAATTAATAATACGCCAAATACTAATTGAGGAAACGGCGGAGGAAACAATAAACGGCAAGAATTTGTGCAGAACGGGAATAATGGGAGGAACCGAAACGGCAATGGTCCACTGTTCAATAACGATAGGACACGGAGGTTCGATGACCGGTACGAAGCTGGACACCAAGGAAATAGCCGATGGAAAAGTTCCAGAGGTCCATGGAATAACATTAATTACAGTGACGGTAACCGAACCTGGCAACAGAATCGCAGGCCCAGCCTTGAGCGGCAAAGCGGCGAGCCATACTATAATATCATACCAATAACACAAAATGCACCAATTGCGCAACCGCGACGGCCGTCGCACCAAACTGTACATCCAGTGGAGGTCAATGACACGGAACGACCTTGCACGTCGACTACCAGCAATCCAACAAACTAAGTTCAGCCGAGATACGCTCTCCATCGTCGACCGCGGAATGGAGCGAGAACAATTCGGTACAATACGACATACCTGAAATCTATATGCTAAGGTACAATGACGGAATACAGATGGGGCAGGAGCTATTGACTGAAGCACACACATGTTTAAGAGAGCATAATGAAAAGATATAGGCGATACTAGAGGTCAAAATCATTGACTTTGAAGTGAAGGCTATAGCGGATACAGGTGCCACCGTCAGCGTTATGAGCATGGAGTTATTCAAGGTGCTGGGAAGAGAAAGGAATACTTTTCCCGTGAATAATTGTAGAATCAATGGAGCCATTAGTGCACAGGGACTGATAATCAAACACCAAGTGCGGGTGGAAATGTATATAGGAAGCGAAGACCTAGCATGATCGTTCTTAATAGTAAAGGGTTTGAAGGTGGGCTGCATCTTGGATGTAGATTTCTTGAGAGAAATTACTGACCTTTCTCAGGGAAAATTAAGTTTAATGAATTCAGGTAGAAGAGTAAAATTGCCCGTGCTGAAATCTGAGGAGGTACTTGTGCCCAGCCGTAATGAGATTAATGTCAAATGTGGGAATCAATGGATACTACATTTAGATAATCACTCGTTAGGAAGGGATCTCTATTATCCAGATATACAAAGTGGTAAATTCAGTGCAAATGGAGATGCACTTATGGATGAAGTGACACAATCAGAGAATTTAAACTTAGTACAGCAACGAGATTTAGTACAGTTGTTATGGGACTCCACTGAAGGGTTTTCTGACCGACCTGGAATCGTAAAGAGGTATCAGTACAATATCGAAGTGAAACCACATGAAACATACCGTCGTGCGCCGTATTCCATTCCTTGGTCCAAGAGAGAGGTAGTCGGAATAAACAGCAAGTGGCATTCAGTTCATAGCCGGCCGGACTGGCCGAGCGGTTCTAGGAGCTACGGTCTGCAACCGGGCGACCGTTCTGTCTCAGGTTCGAATCCTGCCTCGGGCATGGATGTGTGTGATGTCCATAGGTTAGTTAGGTTTAAGCAGTTCTAAGTTCTAGGGGACTGATGACCTCAGAAGTTAAGCCCCATAGTGCTCAGGGCCATTTTTGAGTTAGTATATACTGAACCTTTTAAAATAATCAGAGTGCCACATGAGAGTAGTTACTTATTAGCAGATCCTCAGTCGGGGAAAGTACGGGGACTGTACCCTCGAAAGGATGTAAAATTATTCGTACAGTGAATGACCAGTAGTAACATATACTGTGTATAGACAATATATCAGAGTGTAGAAAAATTTAGCAATAAGAATTTGTTTGTGTTTCCCTTTTTCTAGGGTTATTTGTGTTTTCTTCTTTGAATAATGATAAAATTGACAAACTCTAAATGATTGCACAAAGCTAAGCTATTGTCAAGGTGCAATAATCTGTCGTGTAAAGATGTTAAGGAGAACAGTCGAAATGAACAATTAACTAATAAATAGTATATGTGATGGACAACACTTAGTATGTGCAAAAAGCTAAAGCATTTGTTGGAACAAATTTTCTGTTATATGTGTGTAGATGTAAGACAAATGATTTTCATAGAACCCAGAATGATACTAGTTTTAAGAAACCCTGAGGCAATTATGTTTTGAAGTTATGTTATGAAACACAATAATGCAACCAGTAGTGATCTGAGTAAACCACTGGAGACAATTTCAATGACAGTAAACCCAAGCGAGGTTACGTAAAGTTACAAATAATTAAAGCTCAAATAAGAGCACGTGTGAACTGAACACGTAAGAATAACTAGCCATAACTTATGAAGCCAACCCTCTCCTACAGAAACAACACTGTTGTTATGTAGGAACATCTAAATGAAATATATATATATATATATATATATATATATATATATATATATATATATATATATATATGTTTGTTGTTGTATACTGTGCAAGCTTCTTCATCTCCCAGTACTTACTGCAACCTACATTCTTCTGAATATGCTTAGTGTATTCATCTCTTGGTCTCCCTCTACGATTTTTACCCTCCACGCTGCCTGGACGCTAAATTCGTGTTCCCTTTATGCCACAGAACATGTCCTACCAACCGGTCCCTTCTTGTCAAGTTGTGCCACAAACTCCTCTTCTCCCCAGTTATATTCAATGCCTCCTCATTAGTTATGTGATCTTCCCATCTAATCTTCAGCATTCTTCTGTAGCACCACATTTCGAAAGCTTCTATTTTCTTCTTGTCCATACTATTTATCGTCTATGTTTCACTTCCATACATGACTACACTTCATACAAATACTTTCAGAAACGACTTCCTGACACTTAAATCTATACTCAAGGTTAACAAATTTCTCTTCATCAGAAACGCTTTCCTTACCATTGCCAGTCTACATTTTATATCCTCTGTACTTCGACCATCATCAGTTATATTGCTCCCCAAATTGCAAATCTCCTTTACTACTTTAAGTCTCTCATTTCCTAATATAATTCCCTCAACATCACCCGTCTTAATTCGACTACTTTCCATTATCCTCATTTTCCTTATGTTGATGTTCATCTTATATCCTCCTTTCTAGATACTGTCCATTCCGTTCAACTGCTCTTCCAAGTCCTTTGCTGTCTCTGACAGAATTACATAGTCATCGGCGAACCTCAAAGTTTTTATTTCTTCTCCATGGATTTTAATACCTACTCCGAATTTTTCTTTTGCTTCCTTTACTGCTTGATCAATATACAGATTGAATATCATCGGGGAGAGGATACAACCCTGTTTCACTCCCTTCCTAACCACTGCCTCCCTTTCAAGCCCCTCGACTCTTATAACTGCCATCTTGTTTGTGTACAAATTGTAAATAGCCTTTCGCTGCCTGTATTTTACCCCTGCCACCTATAGAATTTGAAAGAGACTATTCTAGTCAGCATTGTCAAATGCTTTCTCTAAGTCTACAAATGTTAGAAATGTTGGTTTCCCTTTCCTTAATCTTTCTCCAAAGATAAGTCGTAAGGTCAGTATTGCCTCACGTGTTCCAACATTTCTACGGAATCCAAACTGATCTTCCCCGAGGTCGGCCTCTACCAATTTTTCCATTCGTCTGTAAAGAATTCGCGTTAGTATTTGCAGCTGTGACTTATTAAACAGTTAGTTCGGTAATTTTCAACTCTGTCAACACCTGCTTTGTTTGGGATTGGAATTATTATATTCTTCTTGCAGTATGAGGGTATTTCGCCTGTCTCATACATCTTGCTCACCAGATGGTAGAGTTTTGTCATGGCTGGCTCTCCCAAGGCCGTCAGTAGTTCTAATGGAATGTTGTCTACTCCCGGGGCCTTCTTTCGACTCAGGTCTTTCAGTGCTCTGCCAAACTCTTCACGCAGTATCGTATCTCCCATTTCATCTTCATCTACATCCTCTTCCATTTCCATAAAATTGTCCTCAAGTACATCGCCCTTGTATAGACCCTCTATATACTCCTTCCATGTTTCTACTTTCCCTTCTTTGCTAAGAACTGGGTGTCCATCTGAGCTCTTGATATTCATACAAGTGGTTCTCATTTCTCCAAAGGTCTCTTTGATTTTCCTGTAGGCAGTATCTATCTTACCCCTAGTGAGATAAGCCTCTACATCCTTACATTTGTCCTCTAGCCATCCCTGCTTAGCCATTTTGAACTTCCTGTCGATCACATTTTTCAGACGTTTGTATTCCTTTTTGCCTGCTTCATTTACTGCATTTTTATATTTTCTCCTTTCATCAGTTAAATTTAATACTTCTTCTGTTACCCAAGGATATCAACTAGCCCTCGTCTTTTAACCTGCTTGATCGTCTGCTGCCTTCACTATTTCATCTCTCAAAGCTACCCATTCTTCTTCTACTGTATTTCTTTTTCCCCACTCTTGTTAATCGTTCCCTAAGGCTCTGCCTAAAACTCTCTACAACCTCTGGCTATGTCAGCTTACTCCTTAAATTCCCACCATTTGGCCGTTTCTTTAGTTTCAATCTACAGTTCATAACCAGTAGATTGTGGTCAGAGTCCACATCTGCCCCTGGAAATGTCTCACAAATTAAAAACTTGTTTCTTAATATCTCTCTTACCATTATATAATCTATCTGAAACTTTACAGCATCTCCAGGCCTCTTCCATGTATACCACCTTCTTAAATATGATCAAATAACCGAACAATGCAGGTATAACTAACACAGGTATTTATAACCAACTGCAAGAGCCATGAGCTCTCCTGAGGAAGCAGGATAACATCGCTTTAATCAATAATTTGGGGTATGTTTGTACAAGCTTATAGTCTTTCAGACCACACAGAAGTTCTAGTTCGACTCTCTGTTTCATTTTCAAGATATGACAAATACCCACTATACGTTCCAAGCTAAAAGTACTTGAATACGCGCCGAACTATTCACTTCTCGAAAGACAAGGTTAATGCAACAGACATCACAGATAAAAGCAAAGATGGAATGTTTGGTGATAACTCCAACTAATCACAAACGGCATAAACACCAAATTATACATTAATAACACACCATTGCAAGACTCAGCGTGCTTATACGGACAGAAATTACAAACCAAAAGAAAAAAAGTCGAATACGCCACGATATTTTAGGTTGGTGCATGAGGTAGTAGCGTTCTTGTTTTGCATGCTGGTATTCCGGTTGGTTTGGGTTTATTTATCGAATGCCATTTTGTATTTGTAATTTGCTGTTGCTCATTGAGTTTGCATGCTGTCATTTTGTCATTTGGAGATAGTCAGTGAGCTGTAGTCGCTATAAAATGGAGTGCCAATTGGATAAATCGGAACATTTCCGATGTATTGTTTTGTGTAAGTTCAGTTGATGGGTGACGGCAGCGGATTCAGTCAGAAAATTTTGACCTATGTGTGGGATTAATACCACTTCACAGCAGGGTGAGAAAATGGTTTTCTTCTTTTAAGGGGGACCGTGTTGATGTTACTGACTCTTCACGTTCAGGAAGATTTGTGGGGTTAGATGAAGATCATTTAAACACATTAATCCACAATGAATCGCGTCAGTGAACTTGAGAACTGGCAAATGTGATGAACTTTAAACATTGCACCATCGTGCGACATTTTCTTGCTACAGGATAAGTTAAAAAATCGGTTGTATGGGTACCGCAGGCTCTAAGCCAGAATCACAAAAATCAGGGGGTCGCCATCTGTTGGCTCATGGTAAACACCGAACATTCCAATGCTGTGTCATTGTACATCTACATCTACATCTACATTTATACTCCTCAAGCCACCCAACGGTGTGTGGCGGAGGGCACTTTATGTGCCACTGTCATTACCTCCCTTTCCTGTTCCAGTCGCGTATGGTTCGCGGGAAAAACGACTGTCTTAAAGCCTCCGTGCGCGCTCTAATCTCTCTAATTTTACATTCGTGATCTCCTCGGGAGGTATACGTAGGGGGAAGCAATATATTCGATACCTCATCCAGAAACGCACCCTCTCGAAACCTGGCGAACAAGCTACACCGCGATGCAGAGCGCCTCTCTTGCAGAGTCTGCCACTTGAGTTTGCTAAACATCTCCGTAACACTATCACGGTTACCAAATAACCCTATGACGAAATGCGCCGCTCTTCTTTGGATCTTCTCTATCTCCTCCGTCAACCCGATCTGGTACGGATCCCACACTGATGAGCAATACTCAAGTATAGGTCGAACGAGTGTTTTGTAAGCCACCTCCTTTGTTGATGGACTACATTTTCTAAGTAGTTGATGGTAAGACCTTTCTTTATTCTAGCATAAGAAAAAAAAAAGGAACGATCGAGCCTAAACAAAGAAGCTACGCCTCTACAAAAACTTGCGAGCTTTTACAAGAGATAATGTTATGCATCTGGTTGATAAGCGACGATTTAGTGTACTACGAATTGCTTGTCCGAGGTGTAATCGTCACTGCTGACGTCTATTGTCAATAACTGAGACGTCTCGTAGACGCAATAATAACAGCGAAGTAATGCTACTGCACCATACCCCCCCCCCCTCCGCCCACATCGTTAGAAAGTATACAGAAGCTGGGCTGGAATATATTCCGCACCCATCTTATTCAACTGATCCTGCGCCGTCAGATTTTCGGTTTTGCCGCTCTCTCTAAAACAGCACGATGTACCGATACGCGGTTAAAAATATAAAGTTGTGCGTCGACATTCAGACACAAAACAAAGTCAAATGAAAACTGTAAAACTCTGAAAATGCACGTAAGAACGGTAATTTGTAATGAAATGAAATAATAATGGTACAAACATACTTTATAAAATAACTGTATTAGACTCTATGTAGTAATGTAATTGTTCTTTTAATCGCTGGCGCAAAGAAACCAAAAATACCAGCGTTATTACTCACTCTCTGTTCTAACCTTGGAGATAACGTATGCGACGGCAGCCATTCCGCATCGTAAGTTGTGAATTTTATATAATATACTGTAATTTATGCTAATCGTACATTTCCATTTCAAGTGTGTGTTGACCTTCATGTAGAAGTAAGAATAAGGTTTATTTTCAAGATTTTCATTACGCTGGATAAACAACAAGAACGGCCGAGCAGTCGACCATTCTTGGCAGACACCTCGCGTAGGAATAATTTCATTGCGTTCCATCAGCAACGGACGCTTTAAAAGAATCGCATCATTATTAGTAAAGAAAAGAAAGTGAAAACATTCATTTATTTCGTATTAAAGTGAAAACTAAGAACATTCAGTTCAGTACAGATGCTGGCCGCTTCTCGGTAAAACAAAGATTATTCCGTTTAAAATAGGGAAATACCTTCTTCAATTCAAAGGTTTCCTTTAATTAAATTTCGCTCGGGTAAAGGTATCCTGCAGCAATATTTTAATCTCATAAAACGAAATACAATATCTGGGATTACGTTTACGTTTTTTTGTCACCAGGAACGCTCCACGTAGACATCAATTTTCACAAATTCTAAAAGCGGCTAGCGTAAACCTATATTAACAAGGAGGTGAGTCGCGTGCTGTTACATAATCAGTGCTCAGAGAAATATTTTACGAACGTATAGATTCCGGCACCCCACATTATCATGATTCTTTCTTGTGTCCTCTCTGCCAAATAAGTGCTCTTGCAGGGCGTAAATATCAATCAAGTTAGGCATTATGTTTTCTTACGCTCTTTTCGTCACATTCGTTAAGTACGCATGACAAGGTGTCCGGACCTGGGCGGTAGCCGTAGAATTGGTCGACGAGTTCATTGTCTCAAAAGGATGTGATTTATACAGTCGCGGAAACGAAAAGTTACCCCAGCGTTGCCAGAATTTTGTAAATAGTGGAAGAGAATTTATTATTGATGACAAAAATGTCTGTTGTGTTTATTAAATTTACGTAAAAGCGCTACAAAGTTATGCACCACCTCAATATATGTAATGAAAAATATGTCACTGCTGTATCTGATAGCTCGGTTCCCATTCGGGGGAGAAGGAAATTTTGCACTGCGATATAGGCCTAGACGTCTCAGATTCAGTATAAAATTCGGTATTTAAGGACAAGCACTTCAGACACATTTTAGATGGTGTAATTATAATTTAATATTTAACAGTTGTAATTTCACGTTTCTATCCAGCCTATACAAACAAAAGCAGAGTACAGTCTGTCACCACAGGCACAGTTTCGTTAATACATTCGATGGCTTCAGCAATTCACAACCAAACTGTTGCAACCCAGTCTGATCTAGACCTCGGGCTACGCTGCTGACCAGTCTGTAACCATAGACAGGTTTTCTGCACTCACGCCTTTGTCAACAATCTCGTGCAATTTTACCATTCAGTGAGAAAACCATAGGGTCGGAAATTTACACCCATATCCATACTTTATAAACCACTGAGAACTACTCTGTAGAGGGTACTTCCCATTGCACCACTCTGTAGGACTCAAGGGATGCTGTACGTGAGTTTGTGAGGGGGGGGGGGGGGCGTTGACTTGGGGCGAGGGGGGGATAGAAAGAGTTTTTAAGATTTTGGAAGAGGACTGGGGACTTCTAAGAAGCTATAAAAAGCGTCTAGCTCTGACCCTGTTACAAACCTGCGTAATACCAGCTTTTAAATAATTTTCTTGAAAGAAAAACACCTGACTACACTATATTTGCCCCTTCCACTGAGAGCTAGAGGGAATAGGCCCCTTGTTACGTCTTCTTTCAGTTCCATTCACGTATTGACAGTCGGAAGAATGACTTATAAAAGCCTCTATGAGTGCTGTAATTACTCTAATCTCCTCCTCACTGTCCATGCGGGAGCGTTGTGTAGAGAATTGTAATACATTCGTGGCTATTTGAGTAAAACATTGTTTGTAGGCTTTCAAATGGTTCAAACCACTATTGGACTTAATAGCTGAGGTCATCAGTCCCCTACAGTTAGAACTACTTAAACCCAACAAACCTAAGGACATCACACATATCCATGCCGGAGGCAGGATTCGAACTTACGACCGTAGCAGCCGCGTGGTTCCGGACTGCAGCGCCTAGAACCGCTCGCCCACCACGACCGTCTGTTTGTAGGCTTTCTCAGGATTATTTGCTTCTATGCTTCACAATATTTTCAGTAAACGTAATCCGGTAGTCATTACAATTACCGGTAAAATTTTAAAATCAATATTCAGTATCGTCTCATATTTTCTAACACATGTGAGACAACCCACGAAAAACGTATAATATTTCCGACACAGTTATCACTTTCCCCAAGACATATTTAATTTTTATTGCTAATTACTACTGTAAAATGCGTATAATTCAATAAAGGCACTATTAGAGTTACGTCGAAAGTGCTTCCTAATTTTATTAATCCTGAAAAATCTATAATTTATTCCATTTGGAATATCGTTAGGCCATGCTTCAGATGAAGATCTCTTTAAATCCATTCGAAAATACTGCGTTGAGCGGAAATCACAAATCTTTTGTTTCATAAGTTTCAAATAAATGGCTCTCAGTACTATAGGACTAAACATCTGAGGTCATCAGTCTCCCAGAACCTACGACTTGTTAAACCTAACTAAGCTAAGGACATCACACACAGCCACGCCCGAGGCAGGATTAGAACCTGTGGCCGTAGCAATCGCGCGGGTCCGGACTGAAGCGCCTAGAGCCGCTCGGCCACTACGGTCGGCTTTCGTAAGTTTGTATCTGTCTTCAGCAGCGGCGCTGCAAGTGTAATAACCTATTCACATTTAATGAGACATATGCGTCACATGCGTTTGTTTCTCATAAATTCTGGTATTTCCTCCACCACAGACGTAGCAAACGTCATTTAGTTTCTGATTGGCTACAGACAGACTCTCTCTCTCTCTCTCTCAACCAATAAAGTTTTTTCTTATGCCCGAGGTTCATTTTTTTTTAACTTCTTGCCAACCGACTATCCGTATTTTGGAGAATACCGTGTTAATTACTTAATCACAAGCAATAGGTATGTAAACACAGTACGTTTGACTCAGGAACACGTCAAGGTACATAATACAACAAATTTCGTGGTAATTGCTTATCGAAATGTTATATCCGGAAGGGGGGAGGGGGATAACACATAACTGCAGCTAGACAATTGTTATAGTATCGATAATCAACATAAAAGTTACGCAGTCTACACTCAGTTACTTGTACATCATCCCAAAGGTAATTACTTGGATGGCCAACAGCCTTGACACACGTGCCCCGTTCTTCTCTACTCGCGGCGCCTTTCGCAGAACTGTGGGTGGAACACACGCCCACAACTAGCGCCCCGCCGCGAATGTGGAGCCCGTAATGGCCTCGGTATTCATCTGCGGAGTGGCGGCGGCTCGGCGAACGCCGCTTCTCGGCGAGAGAGGCGTGGCTTTTGTTGTCAGTGGCCGGAATTACCCGTTGCCTGGATACGGCGCGCACTGGTTCGCTCCGCTAACGACGCTTCGCCCTCCATCCAGGCCGTGGCGGCTGGTACGGCACGCCGGTTGCGCGAGTGTCATCGTTTGGCCGCCACTGACGCGCCGCAGATCGAAGCCATTAAAGTCGACGCAGGGGGCTCTCGTGCAGAAGCGTCGCAGATTGCCCTTTACTACTGAAGTGCAAAAATCAATATGATTGTCATAGGGTTATCACTTGTTGGAAGTGCTGCAGTTGTTACGTATAATTTCACCAGAAAGGTTTACTCGATAATGGAGTATTGTACAGAACGTGCTATGTGGGGCTAAACGTTTCTTTCAATGCACGACAAGAAACCACAATGCAGTTTCCCCACAAAACTGCGCGCGGCACTATTCTGGATCGATATTACGAGGATCACTCCAAAAGAAATGCACACTATTTTTTTAAAAAATCCATTTTTTACTCTACATGTTTGAAAGTCTTACAGTGTGTAGATACATCCTTTAGGAACAATATTTTCATTTCTCCAAATAATTTCCATCCCTCTCAACTGCCTTATGCCGTCTCGAAACCAGCGCCTGTATACCCGCACGCTAAAATTCTGGACCAACCTGTTGGAGCCACTGTTTGGCAGCGTGTACAGGGGAGTCGTCATCTTGAAACCTTGTTCCACGAAGAGAGTCTTCCAGTTTCTCAAAGAGATGATAGTCACATGGAGCCATGTCAGGACTGTAAGGCGGGTGTTTCTTTGTTGTCCATCCGAGTTTTGTGATCGCTTCCATGGTTTTCTGACTGACATGTTGCCGTACATTGTCGTGAAACCGAAAAACATCCTGCTTATGTCATTGTGGTCGAAAACGACTCAGTCGAGCTTCAAGTTTCTTCGGTGTCGTCACATATGAATCAGAATTTATGGTGGTTCCACTTGGCATGATGTTCACAAGGAAGAGTCCTTCAGAATCGAAAAACACCGTAGCCATAACTTTTCCAGCAGAAGGTGTGCTTTTGAATTATTTTTTTCTTGGCTGAATTTGCATGATGCCACTCCATTGATTGCCTCTTCGTCTCTGGTGAAAAATGATTGAGCCATGTTTCATCACCTGTCACAGTTCTTCCAAGAAATTCATCTCCACCATTCTCGTACAGTTCCAATAATTCGCTGTATACCATTTACCTTGTTTCCTTGTGAGCAACTGTCAACATCCTGGGAACCCACCTGGCACAAACCTTTTTCAACGCCAACACTTTCATTATTCTGCAAACACTTCATTCTCCTATCCCAACGCAGCGTGACAATTCGTTCACTGTGATGCGTCTGTCAGCAGTCACCAATTCGTTAACTCTCTGCACATTGTCTGGAGTGTGTGCAGTACGAGGCCTGCCGCTGCGAGGACAATCCTCAACATTGCCGTGCCCGCTTTCGCCACATAACCTACTTGCCCACCGACTAAATGTACTGCGATCGACAGCAGCATCTCCATACACCTTTTTCTACCTCTTGTGGATGTTTTCACAGCACAGGAATTCTATGAAGGCACGTTGCTTCTGACGAGCGTCAAGTGTAGCAGCCATCTTGAAGACATGCTGTGACGGTGCCACTCACGGCAACAGTTTGAACTAAGTTTGAAAACAAGCGGGAAGGATGTATCTACACACTGTATAACTTTCACACATACAGAATAAAAACTGTATTTTTACAAAAATTGTGTGCATTTCTTTTGGAGTGACCCTCGTACTTAACTGTGCCCGGTGCGAAGTCCAAGTAGCAGGATGCATATCTAACGGTTTCCAAGGACAACGAAAATTTGATTTCCAGTATTTTATATTATCACTGACCGAATTTAAAAATGTAGGATGTTGTAATAATCTACTTCGTATGTGGTATAATAATTCTTACGTTGAAATTTAACACCATACAACAAGTGTCGTGCAGAAACGGTGTACGTGTTGTGCATCGTAATTTACGACGCGTAAATTACACCGACTTGATTCATCCACGTAAATTACACTGACTTGATTCATCCAGTATTCGGGAATGGGAGCAGTTAGGGTCTTTGAAGAACATCTGCACGCAATTCCTCCCGCTGACACCTCCCACATATAATAAAAGGAACTATTTTATCGCTTACCGCATTCCCGTTGTTCATGAACTGAAAATGTCAACATAGTCATTTTAATTTATTACTTCTTTACCACTGACCCTTTAGGCACTATATTTAGCAGACAGTATTCACCTACACCACTGAAGGTACCTGCAAAATGTTACCATCGTACGACATACATAAGGAAACAAGATGTCACAAACATTGAAATGCGTGAAATTCTAGCCTTGATGTTAATGTTCCTTGCTTCAGTATTGTCTGATACTTAAAATATCGGATTCCAGTTTTCCTCTGATTAATACGTCTTCTTTTCTGCAATACTGCAGCGTTGGCGAAACTTTATTGCATGTTACTAGCAGAAGACGCAGTCTCCAAGAATGACGGTGTTTTACTGAACTTCGAAACGTCTCATGGGCTTTAATGCGAGGTGCGTTTTATAGCTTCCACAACGGAACTCTGTCTCTAAATATGACAGAAAACTCAAATAGATTCTGGCCGTATGCAAAGTACTATAGCAGCAAGACGCAATCAATATCTTTCACTATGCGATATCAATGGTAGTAATATCAATGACAGCCCCACTAAAGCGCAGTTATGAAATACGGTTTCCAGAAATTCCTTCACCAAAGAAGAGTGATAGAGTATACCTGCTACTATGAGTAACTTAGAAGTAGATATCCTCGTTATAGCGAAGCAGATATCATACAATTAACATTCCTTTTTATAGAATGCTGGTAAAGTGGCCCCATACATAGCAGTGACGTACAATCACTCGCTCGAATATAGACCACACCAAAAGACTGGAACCCTGCACAAGTCACGAAAGTAGTAGGAGTAACCTGCCGAATTGCAGACCCATGCCACTAACATCGATTTGCAGTAGGATTTATGAACACGTACCGTGTTCCAACATTATGAACTACCCCGTAGGTAACGGTCCGTTGACATACAGTGAGCACGAATTCCAGAAATATCGTTCTTGTAAAACAAAAATGGTTCAAATGGCTCTGAGCACTATGGGACTTAACATCTGTGGTCATCAGTCCCCTAGAACATAGAACTACTTAAACCTAACTAACCTAAGGACATCACACATATCCATGCCCGAGGCAGGATTCGAACCTGCGACCGTAGCAGTCGCGCGGTTCCGGACTGCGCGCCTAGAACCGCTAGACCACCGCGGCCGGCTCTTGTAAAACACAACGAGCTCTTTATCCGTATGAGTAATGAATGCTACCGGCAGAGGATCTCAAATTAGTTCCGTATTTCTGGATTTCCAGAAAGCTTTTGATACCGTTCGTCACAACATAGTCAAATTGCGTGCCTATGGAATATTGCTTCAATTGTGCAACCAGGTTCGTAATTTACTGTCATAAATGTTACAGTACGTAGTAATCGATCGAAAAATTAGTAAACTAGGTGTGATATCCGGCGTTCCCCAAGGACGTTTTAATGACCTTGTTCTATTCCTGATGTACATAAACGATGTAGGACAGAATCTGATCAGCGCTCCTCGACTGTTTGCAGATGATGCTGTCATTTACCGTCGAGTAAAGCAGTCAGAAAATCAGAAACAATTGTAAAATGAGCTAGACACACAATATTTTTATGGTGCTAAAAGCAGAAATTTTCTCTCAATAAGGAAAAGTGTGAAGTCATCCACATGAGTGCAAAAAGAAATTTCGGTTACTCTATAAATCACACAGATATAAAAGCTGTCTTTTCGAGTAGATACCTAACAATTACAATTACGAACAACTTAAACTGGAACTTTCATATAGATAACGTAAAGGGGAAGGCAAACCAAAGACTGCGTTTTATTTGCATAACACTCAGAAGATGCAACAGGTCTACTAAAGAAACTGCTTACACTACTCCGTCCTCTACTAGATTAGTGCTGTGCTGTATGGGATCTTTACCACTTAGGACTGACGAAGCATATCGAAAATTTCAAAGCGTGGCAGGTAGTTTTGTTCTATCGCAGAATAGGGGAGAAAAGTGTCACGGATGTGTTAAATAAGTTATGATACATCATAAAAACACAGGCATATTTATATTTAGTTGCGGAGAGGTCTTTTCACGATATTTCAGTCACCACCTTTCTCCTCTGAATGTGAAAATATTTTACTGTCGCCAACTGACATAGCGAGATATGATCATCATATTTAAATAAATCAGACCTCGTACAGAATGATTCAAGTGTTCATTTCTTGCCCGCTCTGTCAGAGAGTGGAACGTTAGAGAAATAGTGGGAAGCTGGTTCGAAGAACCCTCTGCCAGACAAATGTGAATTGCTGAATAGGCCTGTAGATGTAGATGTAGGGGAGGAAGTCGCGTTGAAACGGCAGTTAACCAATTTTGTACAGTATATAAGTGCTCCGGCTCCATACCTTTCATAGGTACCCAAATAATACAGATAGCTAAGGATCTGTCACTTTTGGCGATATGGTTTGGGTGACGACTCACTGGCACTTTGTTATTTACTTGAAGATTCTTTAGTTTGTATGGTATTAGCCATCTGAAATATCTTTCTCTGCAGCAAATAGGAGAAATAATGGCTGCGGAAGTAGGTCACTGACGTGTCCTGCAGAAAGCGCCAGGTACCACAGTCGTGCACAGAGAACCGGCCAGCGGACTGCGGCCGCACTGGACGAAGCGAGCCCGTGACGTCACCGCATGGGCTCAGCAGTGCGACACGCAAGCGCCGGTGTGCTGCGGGGTCGGCATAGTCGCGCATAGAGACCCAGTCCGCGGGACGCAGTCGCACTGCCCCTTAGTGTGGTAGCCCATGACGTCACTGCATGAGGCGGCCAGTGCAATGCGCAAACAGTGACGTACACGGGCCACGGACTGGTGGTGGCACTGACCGCTATTGCGAGCTACCGTCTACGAGCGGAAAGAAGAGCAGTGCTAGGAGGGTGCGACCTTTCCATTGTTTTCCTAACGCAAAAAATGAGCCCGGTAACCGTGATTTGCAGAGGAAGAAGAGCAAGTCAAGAAAAAGGGAATTTAAAGAGGGAACTAATCTATAGCGAGGATAGAACCACACAGCCTGCAACAAACGTTAATAGTTCGGACGGTATTTAAGGCTGTAGTGAATGGTGATGAATAAAACGTTGTTTGTGGTTCGCTGTGCTCATGCTGAAGGGTCAAGTGGCACTTCGCACTTTTCTCGTCATCCACGCGTGTCTAGTAAACGAGGATCTTGTATCGAAGAGGAACGCCCTCCTAAAACTGCGCAGGAGATAACTGTCGATAAATTCGTGGTTATGTGTGCTCGATACCTAAGGTCGTACGGTACTATATGATCTTCGATAGCAGAAAGTGCTAAAAGCCTATGAGATACAATTATGCGAGAGATAATCGATCATAAGGTGAATGTTCAGCAACTACAGACACGTGTATGTGCAGTGCAAGAAGAAATCATTACCTGACATGTACTGTCTCCTACTTTATTGATTGGAGTCTCAGATCTCGTGTGTTGCTTACATCACAGTTTCAAAAAAGAAATGGTTCAAATGGCTCTGAGCACTATGGGACTTAAAATCTGAGGTCATCAGTGCCCTAGAACTTAGAACTACTTAAACCTAACTAACCTATGGACAACACACATAGCCATGCCTGAGGCAGGATTCGAACCTGCGACCGTAGTAGTCGCGTGGTTCCAGACTGAAGCGCCTAGAAACGCTCGGCCACACTGGCCGGCTACACAGTTTCCAGATGAACCAGAAACGGGCGATAACAACTGAAGGGAACTGTTGAGACGCTTTGTGTCTCTTGGTATCCACAATTCTGATTTTAAAGACATGCATTTTACGGCTTATCAAGGTGGCAACATAGTCGCTCCACTGCGTGGTTAATTACGATTGAACTGTACCTACCATACGCTAAATACAGTACTAGAAAATACTATTAATGCAGAGTATACGGTCGTGGAATAAAGTATTCACACATTGTTGTTCATGTACATTAACTGTATTTGTCAGAACTACAGAGCACAACCAGGCAAGTTATCTGGTAAACTAACAGTGGTGTTTCCTTCCTAATCTGCACATGTAAAAGAAATAACTTAATTAGCCTTCTACAAAAAGTAATTAAATATTCAATGTAAGCTAATATCACACAGTGGGGGTAATGTACTCACACGTGCAAAGAAACTTATAAGGGAAATAAATGTAACGACAATAAGACTACTTCGTAGTCATTCCCCTTGTATATATCATTTCTGTGGTCCTGTTTGGCATGGACTGAACCTTACTTCGTATATCATGCTTTATGGCCTTTCTTCCAAGCATACAGGTAAGTGGATTAAGATCTCTGCTCTGTGATGGAAACGCGAAAACGTGGTGAGTATGGTACAACAACCACAGATAAAGAATTTCCGCTACATATATAGAGACCGGGTTTTGTTGAAAGTAGCAATCTGTGCCTAAACTCAAGCCAGAAACTTTTTTTTTTTTTTTTTGCAGATTTAACTTCAGGGTATTTAGATACTGACATATATCTATATTATCTTCAACAAAAGTAGGTCGCCCAACGCCAGATGTAGCGATGCATTCCCATATCATAATTCCTCCTCCACCATGCTATACCGTGGTGTGAATGTGTGTGGGATCCTACTCAGTATTTAGTCGTCTCTACACCAAAAGTCTACCATCATCCAGGAATACGTAGTAGTAAATGATGGCAGACCTTTGTTATGGTGACGACTAAATACTATCAGACTACTAAATACTAGCTTATTATTCTAGGCTCATTAGCCCAAAATGTCCAGAATGTCAATCATCTAAAGATGATTTCCCTAAGTGGGAGAAATATCAACTTCTCTTCTTCAGAAGAGAGTTTAAGAGTACTAATAGATGAAGATATAAATTGGACTGAACACGTAACAGCAATGTACAAGAAGGCAACATCTCCATGCCCTACAAAAAAATAAATAGCTCTTCTTCCTTTACCTGAAAAAACAACTACAAACTGTCATACCTTACATTATTGATTAAAACTATGTTATCCTGCTTTCTCAGGGAAGCTCATGGCTCTTGGAACTGGTTATAAATACCTGTGTTCGTTATACCTATATTGTTCGATTATTTGATCAAATTTCACCGTCATATGCGCAGCTATACTGGCTGCATGTAGGCAAGCGGGGAGATTTCCAGAGCCTCTGTCTCCACGACTGTCTTGTCAACGTATAATATCTCTCATATCTCTCCTAGATCTTTACGCTATTCCCTGAAGAAAATGGAGGATGCCCCGTTCCTATCACGTCAATATCTTTATGTCTACTCCCTCGTTCAGCCACTTTCTCGAAGTGCTTCACAGTGGCAGAGTCCCGACTCTGGAATAACCTTCCGCACGATATTAGAAAACCGAATAACATCTACAGCTTCAGAATACAGTTCATTACCAATTTAAGACAGCAACAATAATGAATACCGTTGCCCCTGTATGCACTTGGTACAATCGTATATATTTCTTTCCAATCAGATCTTCCTGATTTCCTCAGAAATCACTGTATCTGAAAACATCTATTTTGTACACTATAAATTCTTTTAGTATCTGCGGCTATCGATATTATTATTATTTTGATTACTACTGTTATTATTATTATTCTTATTATTTTTACTTTTATCTCTGTGAGTGGCAGTAGTAGAAGTAATGCCATTATTAACAATATTAGTTCATAGTGTTATTTATGTACTTTCTTACTATAAACACTCAAATAATTTTAATACCATTTCTCATATTAAATTTGTTATATCTTAGGTAACTATGATGTAAGACGTTTCTGAAAGTATTTATATGGAGTGAAGCCATGTATGGAAGTGAAACATGGACGATAAATAGTTTGGACAAGAAGAGAATAGAAGCTTTCGAAACGTGGTGCTACAGAAGAATGCTGAAGATTAGATGGGTAGATCACATAACTAGTGATGAAGTATTGAATAGAATTGGGGAGAAGAGGAGTATGTGGCACAACTTGACAAAAAGAAGGGACCACTTAGTAGGACATGTTCTGAGGCATCAAGGGATCACAAATTTAGCACTGGAAGGCAGCGTGGAGGATAAAAATCGTAGAGGGAGACCAAGAGATGAATACACTAAGCAGATTCAGAAGGAAGTGGGTTGCAGTAAGTACTGGGAGATGAAGAAGCTTGCACAGGATAGGGTAGCATGGAGAGCTGCATCAAACCAGTCTCAGGACTGAACACCACAACAACAACATGATGTAAGAAAGTGCTGTATGTGTAAAACAATGGTCCAATGTAAGAGATGCTTGATTACCCTAAACACATTAAATAAATAAAATATGAGACATTTTATGCCGTGTAACAGATTTAAAATTTTATATATAGGATCCTTCCATTATGAATCGTTGAATGCTGTAAGTTTTCAGAGAAATATTTCGCTGCTAGTGTTGTAACCGCAGATTGAACCTGCTTCTGAGGGAAGTGTGCCGGTTGCGATGGCCGAGCTGTTCTAGGTACTTCAGTTCGGAACCGCGCTGCTGCTACCGTCGCAGGTTCGAATCCTGCCTCGATCATGGCTGTGTGTGTCTTCCTTAGGTGAGTTACGTTTAAGTAGTTCTAAGTCTAGGGGACTGATGACTTCAGATGTTAAGACCCATAGTGCTTACAGCCATCTGAACCATTTTGAGGAAAAGCGTCCACGCCATGAAGACTCACAAATTATGGTTCAAATGGCTCTGAGCACTATGGGACTTAACATCTGAGGTCATCAGTCCCCTAGAACTTAGAACTACTTAAACCTAACTAACCTAAGGACACCACACACATCCACGCCCGAGGCAGGATTCGAATCTGCGACCGTAGCGGTCGCTCGGTTCCAGACTGCAGCGCCTAGAACCGCACGGCCACCACGGCCGGCTCACAAATTGTTACCTCTGCGCACCGTGTGGTTGAATGCCGCCTGGTGCCCTGTTTACCTGCGACACGATGAGGAAAGCAGATGTGATAGGCATTCATTCTACCGACGAAATGAGCCACAAATTGAGAAATCCATAGACATATACGACTTTGACAAAGTTCAGGTTGTTATGGCCCGGTGCTCCATAACGATCATATTGCTGACGGCGAAGCTTATCCATTGTTCATGGACAACGTCGTTAACATGTATGAGAAGTGGTTGAAGGATGGAGAAACCCCGAGTGGGCGACAAAATGTTGGACGTCCACGCGTCATCACGGAACGAGTAGGTCGGAGGCGTGGCCGCTATGTGGATCAAAGTAATGGGCGAACGGTGGCAGATTTGACAACAGAGTACAGTGCCGGTGGAGGCACAAACGTTACAGAGCTGGCCCTTCAGCGCACATTGTTGAGCACGGAGCTCCATCAGCTGATGACGCCTGCGTGTTCCCACTTTCACATATCGTCGTCGCCAGTTAAGATCGCACTTGGGAGGAGATCATCAAGATCTGACAGCGGCTCAAAGGATGAACGTCGCCTGGTCGGACTAATTTCGTTTCTTTCTATAATGGGCCGAGGGCGTGTTCGGGTATGCCTTCATTGAATTACAGACCCATATCGTTAACGTCGATATGCACCAGGATTTTGGAACATATATTGTGTTCGAACATTATGAATTACCTCGAAGACAATGGTCTAGTGGCACACAGTCAACATAGGTTTAGGAGAAATAATTCGAGTGGAACACAACTATCTCTTTATTCACATGAAATGTGAGTGCTATGCACAAGGGATTCCAGATCGATTCCGCATATCTGGATTTCCGGAAAGCTTTTGACAGTGTACCATACAAGCGGCTCGTAGTGAAATTGCGTGCTTGTGGAATATCGTCTCAGTTGTGTGACTGGATTTGTGATTTTCAGATCGTAGTAATTGACGGAAAGTCATTGAGTAAAACAGAAGTGATTTCTGGCGTACCCCAGGGTACTGTTATAGGCCCTTTGCTGTTCCTTATCTATATAAACGATTTGGGAGGCAATCTAAGCAGCCGTCTTCGGTTACTTGCAGATGACGCTGTCGTTTATCGACTAATAAAGTCATCCGATTAAAACAAAGTGCCAAACGATTTAGAAAAGATATCTGAATGGTGCGAAAAGTGGCAGTTGACCCTAAATAACGAGCCGGCCGAAGTGGCCGTGCGGTTAAAGGCGCTGCAGTCTGGAACCGCAAGACCGCTACGGTCGCAGGTTCGAATCCTGCCTCGGGCATGGATGTTTGTGATGTCCTTAGGTTAGTTAGGTTTAACTAGTTCTAAGTTCTAGGGGACTAATGACCTCAGCAGTTGAGTCCCATAGTGCTCAGAGCCACCCTAAATAACGGACAGTGTAAGGTAATCCACAAGAGTCCTGAAAGGAAATCGTTAAACTTCGGTTACACGATAAATCAGTCTCATCTAAAAGCCGTAAATTCAACTAAGTGCCTAGGTATTACATTTGCGAACAACATAAATTAGAAGGAACAGATAGAAAATGTTGTGGGGAAGGCTAACCAAAGAGTGCGTTCCATTGGCAGGACACTTAGAAAATGCAACAGACCTTCTAAGGAGACTGCCTACACTATGCTTGTTCGTCCTCTTGTAGAATACTGCTGCGATGTATGGGATCCTTACTACATAGGACTGACGGAGTACATCGAAGAAGTTCAAAGAAAAGCACCACGTTTTCTATTACCACGAAATATGATAGAGAGTCTCACTGAAGTGATACAGTATTTCGCATGGACATCATTGAAACAAGACGTTTTTCGTTGCGACGGAATCTTCTCACGAAATTCCAATTACCAGCTGTCTCCTCCGAATACAAAAATGTTTTGTTGATATCGACCTACTTAGGGAGGAACGATCACCACGATAAAATAAGGGAAATCAAAGCTCGTACGGAAAGATATAGGTGTTCATTCTTTCCGCGTGCAATAGGAGATTGGAATAACAGAGAATTGTGAAGGTGGTTCGATGAACCCTCTGTCAGGCACTTAAATGTTATTTACAGAGTATCCAGGAGATGATGATGTAGATTCTTGGTAAGGGCTGCACGAAAACATGCACAGAGCCACGGACAGCTCCTAGTATAGGCAGCATATGTGATTGGTGTAAGCCAAGGAATATGGCAGCTTCGGGCTACGTTGGAATTATTACGCAGCACCTGCATTCTTTCATGCTTCATGTGTTAGTCGACGGCGATGGTGTGTTCCAGAAGGATAACTTGTGAACAACACAGTCCCCAGATATGTACTTTTCGTAACTTTGACATTATATTTTGAGTATTTCAACACAAAAGAACCCACTTTACCTTCAAAATTAACTAAAGGAACCACTTCAGAGTTTGGTACCAAACTCTAAAAGAACATACAACACAAAAAAAATATCTCGTAAGTAATTAAGGAAATTGCTCTAACTTTGTCCAGTTGCCGGCCGGTGTGGCCGAGCGGTTCTAGGCGCTTCAGTCTGGAACCGCGCGACCGCTACAGTCGCAGGTTCGAATCCTGCCTCGGGCATGGATGTATGTGATGTCCTTAGGTTAATTAGGTTTAAGTAGTTCTAAGTTCTAGGGGACTGATGACCTCAGATTTCAAGTCCCATAGTGCTCAGAGCCATTTGAACCAATTTTTTTATTCAGTTGTAGCTGTGGGTGCCAAATAAACACACACTTAGTCATGTGTAGGCGGTAATATGACTTCCTACTGAATGTAAACACAGTTTACATAACTGAAAGTTGTCAAATTCAACGGCCGCAGCTCGTGGTCGTGTGGTAGCGTTTTCGCTTCCCACGGCCGGGTTCCCGGGTTCGATTCCCGGCGGGGTCAGGGATTTTCTCTGCCTCGTGATGCCTGGGTGTTGTGTGATGCCTTTAGGTTAGTTAGGTTTAAGTAGTTCTAAGTTCTAGGCGACTGATGACCATAGCTGTTAAGTCCCATCGTGCTCAGAGCCAATTGAAACATTTTTTTTTTTTTTTTTTTTAAATTCAACGTTTCCGTCTGTAGCGTGGCTCGCGCCAATGGCGATATGATTGGGGGTGCTGGGAGTGTAATGGCGGACGCCACAACTTGGGCGGAACGCCACATATCACAACAAAATAAGGAGGTACACCTTGTAGCATTTATGCCACGTTCCTCCTCGCTTTTATCCCTACATTACATTACAGGCTGCTGTGCATAGAGCGATGCTCCATCAGTAGCCAGTAGACAGTAGCTGACCTCGCAGCACGCGATGCCAGGTGGTCACGTAGTGTGGGAACACGGAACGTTCGAGAGAGGCTTCCTGTGCTGGAGCAGTGGGGAGCAACCGTTCGGACGGGGCGCCAAGCCGCTTATCGCTCACAATTTGCTTTAGCAGATTTCTATTAAATTTTGACTTCCATTCATACTGGTGGTCCTCCTTTAACTGAGAACAATCCTTTAACAATTTCAACAACTTAAATATTTTTTTACCGGAAAAGCTAGATGTTTTAAGTAAGATGTGCTTTTATTATATTCTGACACGGACAAATCAGAAGAGAACAGGAGGAGACAGAGTGAAACGGTGGTTAAGCGTCTGCAAGAGTCGCGATTCGGACTGAAAGCTATGATGAAGTCACAGGACACTGAGTGACACTGTAATTATTCGTGTGACATTACCATAAGATACATAAACTAAATGTTAACGCGTACTGCGTGCAATGAGACTTGTTATTGATAGTGTCGAGGAAAACTTTCATGTTACAAAATTTACTTCTACTCGCTCTGTGCGTCTGCAGGCGTTTCACGGCAAAGTTTCAGTAAATTTGGAGACACATTTGAGGCATCCTAAGTCAGTGTGCGTTCCTTAAAACTCGTCCGAGCCATAATTTGGAATCTTATTTTGGATCACTGTTCGTCGCTTACACCATTCTGTACAGTAGCAAACAACTTGCGACCTGTTCCAATGGGAACATCAATATCTACAAACACCAGCCACGAGACACCTGTAGAAAACTCTAGGTGAGCTAAAACCCCTTAGCTAACCAGTGAAGATATGAGGCGCAAATGCAGAAAGATGTTAGGAACTTTAATTTCACAGCGTCCGTTTATCTTCGTGTACTCATAACTTCGAAATTCAGTCCCGGCTGGTGCAATGTGTGGACACCTACGTCTGCATACCAATTATAAGCAGTACCTTGTAGGCACTGAGCAAACGCCTTGAAGATCAGAAACGGCAGGACACATTTCTTTCCACCGCTTGATTTTCACTTCGCTCTTTTTTCACCGTATTGTTGTTATAGCTTCTTCATACAGCAAAGCATACATTCATAAAAACACATCCCTACAAACGGAACGGTAAAACACATGCAATAATAGCTCAGTAAAACAAAATAGGGATATGGCGGTAGAAAATTGCAATGACTGCTATTAATGATGGGTCAACAATGTCAGGATAGAAAGCAAACACAATTCACAGAAATTCCACATACGTTTAAGGAAAACGAAGATTAAGAAAAGTTTTTCACCAAAGAAACAGCAGCATTGAAATCATGCAGAAACGCTTTGAGTCTCTACTGGGGGAGGGCACTTGCATTATAGCTTATCTGGTCATTACGATATGACGTTTGCGGCAGCTCGTTGATACTGGTGGCGTTTATGAGAGCTCCATCAAAATGCAACGGATACATCCTCTTCCTCGTTACGAGATTCTCCTGGTGGTAATGCTATCCTACGACGTTCTTTACATACACAATTCTGTTATCGCTATCCCACAAGTAGTTCTAAATTAGTATAAAGTTCACTCTGACTCGCCGATTGCGAAACTATTAAAAACGGTTGGCTCAGAGCACTATGGGACTTAACATCTATGGTCATCAGTCCCCTAGAACTTACAACTACTTAAAAGTAACTAACCTAAGGACATCACACAACACCCAGTCATCACGAGGCAGAGAAAATCCCTGTCTCCGCCGGGAATCGAATCCGGGAGCCCGA
The DNA here is from genome assembly GCF_021461385.2 of Schistocerca piceifrons. Lineage (NCBI taxonomy): Eukaryota > Metazoa > Arthropoda > Insecta > Orthoptera > Acrididae > Schistocerca > Schistocerca piceifrons. The sequence goes on from NC_060141.1 coordinate 780,984,053, forward strand.
GCGCGGGAAGCGAGAACGCAACCGCACGAGCACGAGCTGCGGACTGCGAAACTACAGTCCATCCAATCTTAACTATCACGATCGCGTATGGAGAGTTCCTCCGAAAACAGTCCCCCACACAATGAAAGGTTTAATAGTCTCCATGGTGACGGTTAATGTCGTGACGCATATGGCAGCTCATTACGTTATAAACGAGATAACTATTTTAAAGTATATTAGTTAGTGCAGCTGAGTTGTGTGCAAACAGTACGTTTCCAGCAACGGTCATCACAGTCCATTCGCGTAAACATCGTCACTGCTGTTTGCACTACTGCACGGACCTCGCTGTATTCACACAGCCTAACCTTTATCTTCATAACGTCCACGATGAAATGTAGGTCAAATCGTGGTCGAAACATAAGAAAGCGGGCATGAACTTTCGTGTGTTTCTGCGTAGCGAGATTACATAACACAAAGGGGGTTCCCCGAAGTCACGCACGGACAAAAAATGCCTCTGAGCACTATGGGACTTAACTTCTTTGGTCATGAGTACCCTAGAACTTAGAACTAATTAAACCTAACCAACCTAAGGACGTCACACACATCCATGCCCGAGGCAGGATTCGAACCTGCGACCGTAGCGGTCGCGCGGTTCCAGACTTGACGCCTATAACCGCTCGACCACAACGGCCGGCCACGCACACACACACACATACACTGTGTGTCAATGCTCGAGTGCCACTCTTGCGTCGTAGTTTATACAACCGTTCTGTATATTACATATAGTATCACACAACGCATTTCACAAAGGCATTACAAAGAAAATCAAAAATCTACTGAAACCTTAAGACAATGAATTAATAAACTGCACAAATCGAGCAAAAAAGTTACAATCATGTTATATAACAAAACAGAAATAGCTCAGAATTAGCTGACAGTATTATGCTTGACACCTTATTTCAGTGTATAAGCTTATTTCGGCTTTATTGATTTGATCAGTACATCTGGAATCCATCGCATTTATTTATACACATATGAAAAAAGTTTTGCATCACCCAAGTTCTCAGAACTCCTGAAGATAGACGTTGACTGTGAATATTGTATCACAGACACAGTCCCTTTGACTGTTCAGAGATAAACCCACCCCCAGATGTAAACAAACATGCCTCACGGAGGGGGTCCGACAGGCGATCAGTTTCAGTCATTCCACCAGGAAGGAGGTACCCAGCTCGTGTACTCATTAGTTCAACGATACCTAGACGGCCAATATCGCGGTCCGCTCGTGACAGCTTAGTTACTTTGTGCCAGGAAGGGCTATCAACAAGGGAAGTATCCAGGCGACTCGGTATGAACCAAAGCGACGTTGTTCGGACATGGAGGAAATGCAGAGAGACATGAACTGTTGATGACATGCCTCGCTCAGGCCGTCGAAGGGCCACTACTGCTGTGAATGACCGCTACCTACGAATTATGGCTTGAAGGAACCCTGACAGCAAATCCACCATGTTGAATAATGCTTTTCTTGCAGCCACAGGACGTCGTGTTACGACTCAAACTGTGCGCAATAGGCTGAATGATGCGCGACTTCACTCCCGACGTACATGGCGAGGTCCATCTTTGCAACCACAATACCAGCATGGTACAGATGGGCCCAACAACATGCCGAATGTAGCGCTACATATAGGCATTACGTTTTCTTCACCGTTGAGTATCGCACATGTCTTCAACTAGACAATCTTCGGAGACGTGTTTGGAGGCAACCCGGTCAGCCTGAACGCCTTAGACACACTACCCAGCGAGTGCAGCCAGGTGGAGGTTCCCTGCTGTTTTGGGGTAGCATTATGTGGTGCCGACGTACGCCGCTGGTGGTTATGGAAGGTGCTGTAACGGCTGTACGATACGTGAATGCCATCCTCCGACCGATAGTTCAACAACATCGGCAACGTATTGGCGAGGCATTCGTCTTCATGGGCGACAATTCGCACCTCCATCGTGCACATCTTGTCAATGACGTCCTTCAGGATAACGACATGGCTCTACTAGAGTGGCCAGCATGTTCTCCAGATATGAACCCTATCGAACATTCCTGGGATAGATTGAAGAGTTCCGTTTATGGACGACGTGACCCACCAACCACTCTGAGGAATCTACGCGGAATCGCCGTTGAGGAGTGGGACAATATGGACCAATAGTGCCTCGATGAAGTTGTGGATAGAGTGCCACGACGAATACAAGCATCCATGAATGCAAGAGGACGTGCTACTGGGTATTACAGGTACCGCTGTGTATAGCAATGTGGGCCACCACCTCTGACGGTCTCGCTCTATGTTAGTACAACATCCAATGTTTGGGTTCATGAGCAACAAAAAGGGCGGAAACGATGTTTATGTTGATCTCTATTCCAATTTTCTGTACATGTTCGGGAACTCTCGGAACAGAGGTGATGTAGAAGTTCTAGATGTACATATTTTTGTTAATATATAATTTATAATGGTTTTTTATATGGAGTTGTACTCATGTCCTGACATTGTAGATGAACGTATGTCAACTTTGAGTAAACTGATGTAAAGAGTGTATCAAAAAGAATAATCCGATTCGGCAATTCTATATTTCTGAAACTACAATGAATTTCTTTTTTGATGAACCAGAAACTCAATAACTTTTTTCATACCATGTCATAGGTGTGAAATATGGCCCCCTGAGATACACGCCATAAGACAATGAGGTATTCAATTGTTCCTGCACTGCAGGGAGAATGTTTTGAGTTACAGCTTCAACAGCTGCTGTTATGCGATGTCTCAGTTATTCACTGTCGTTGTTAACGGAGGGACATAAACAGAGTCTTTTATCAACCCCCACAAGAAATAACCACATACAGTCAGGCCCGGTGACCTTGAATGTCAGTAATGTTACGCTCAATCATTTGGTCCAGTGAGACCGATCCATCGTCCAGTGATGATTTGATTTAAAAATTCTCGCACTTCCAGGTGCTATTGTGGCAGTGTCCCGTCCTGTTGGTAAGTGAAGTCTCCATCTATGAGATAAGAAAGTTGTCAAACATATTGAGATATGTGCCTCCTGTAACTGTGTTCTGGGAAAAGAAAAACGGACCATACACCTCTTCCCCTGAAACCGCACAAAACACATCATATTTTAGGAAGTCCCTCTGTACCCCATATTCTTCTTATGACGGTTCACCCTTCCATTTAAATGTAGTGTTAAAATTGGTTCAAATGGCGCTGAGCCCTATTGGTCTTAACATCTGAGGTCAACAGTCCCCTAGAACTTAGAACTACTTAAAACTAACTAACCTAAGGATATGACGCACATCCATGCCCGAGGCAGGATTCGAGCCTGCGACCGTAGCGGTCGCGCGGTTCCAGACTGAAGCCCGTAGAGCCGTTAGGCCACTCCGGCCGGCAAATGGAGTGTTGCCTCGTCACTAAACACTGTGGAAGAAATCTGTCACTCTTCATCTTGCCAACAACGAAACTACAGAACTCCACACAGCGCGCAGTAGCTGAACTTTGTGTCGTTTCATGTGTAAACGTCGACGCAACACACGTCAGGAAATTTGGGGCATTTTAGGTGTCGAGCAGCTCCACACGTTTTGTGAAACTGTGGCGGACGTGTTCCATGTCTCTGTCAGAGACTCGTTGACGGCCCGGCGATTTGCCTTTACATAAACAACCTGTTTCTAAGAATTGTTCATGCCATCGTCTAATGCGCTGTACTTCAGGAAGATCCACACTATACCTAGTACGAAAGTCACACTGAACAGTTATTTCTGACCCGCACTGCAAGTAACGTAGAACGCAAAACGCTTTCCGTAGTCCCGAATTCATTTTTAATAGAAGTGAAGTGGTCACATCCTGCTGCTACCTAGCGGGAACCACGTAAAACTTCAGAGCTTGCTCTTTCCAACAGCACGTTTTTCAAGCACATGTCTCAAATAAAACTATAGTTGTTATTATTTTTAAATCGGGTGATGCTATTTGATTCACGCTGTTTTACTCCTGTCCGTAGTTGTTGGGTACAATATTTTTGTTAGTAATATTTTTAGGTTGTTGGATGATTTGATGTTGCACATCAATTGTAATATGAATTTTATTATTTTAACAGTCGTAAAAATCCAAGTTTGACAGTTAGTTGTTTACTCAAAGATACAGCGGATAGGCAACATAATGTGAACAGTGTTAGTAATGGAATGATTGTGTTTGACGGTCGACAACGGTGGTAAGGCACGTGTCGTATTGGACTGTGGGTGTTCATTTCGGCTTAGGTATCGTTTTGGACTCAGAGGCCGAGGTCAACGTGCAATGCAAGACCTAACAGAGTTCCAAAGAGGGCAGATTGTCGGTGCCCGATTAGCTAAAACTTCAGTAACCAAGACAGCCAACTTATTGAGTGTTTCAAGAGCAACTGTTTCAACAGTGATGACAGCCTAGACAAAACATGAGAAGATACCATCCTGTAAACGTAATAGTGGGCGCAAATCAAAACTAAATGACAGGGACTGCCGTGCGATAACGCGAATTGTATCAAAACAACACAAAACTACGGTGGCTGTCTATCGACACTGTCCGCCGAGAACTCCATAAAGCGAATACTCACAGACGAGCTGCTATACCGAAACCATTAGTAACGACAACCAACGCAATGAAGCGTAAAACATGGATTCAGGAGCAGAAACGCTGGACTGCTGATCAATGGAAACACGTCATATGGTCCAGCGAGCCAACGTTTTCGTTATTTGACACATGGGCCGGGTTTACGTCTGGAAAAGCCTACAATCCTGATTGCTTGATTCCAACGGTTAGGAATGAAGGTAGAGGGTGTAAGCAACCATATCATAGTGTACTGCTGGTCCCATCGCTACTCTCAAAGGCCGTGTTACAGCTAACAATTATGTGAATATTTCAGGTCATCAGGTGCACCCCATGATTCAAATGTTATTCTCCAATAACGATGCCATATTTCAGAACGATAATGCACGCATTTATGCAGCCAGGACAGTACAATCGTGGCATAAGGAGCATGAAACTGTACTGCAGCGTATTTTCTGGCCAGCACAGGCCCCGGACTTGAACATTATGAGATCTTTACGGGCTGTACTGGAGTGCAGACTCCGGATCAGATTCCGCCTCCCTCGTCACTACTGGAGTTAGAAGAGGTTCTGATCGACGAGTGGCACAAAATTCCACTGGAGACTATGCAGTCATTATATGACATTACTGCAAGAACAATCTCAGCTGTACTACGCCCAAATGAGGTTCCAACCTCTTATCGGTAAGTCATTCCCAAGTAAGTACAGGTGTTCACATTCTTTGCCTAACCCCTGTATTTCTGTCGTTGTGGGTCGTGTATCTACGCAACTGTTATTGACGTGTTTCCAATCTCTGGTGTCCTGGTTACCAATTATCCCTATACAAAATTTCAATAAAAGTTGTTACAACTACGTGTGCTTGAAATCCGTCTGTTTGTTTGGTATTTTGTGGGATAATCCTTAGAGTGCCTGTACATTTCAAATTCTTCCAAAACATTCATGGCTGGACGTTTTGGCATTTCATGCAGCACTTGCGGTGCCATTCAACGTTGTCAACTTTGTGTTCTTCGTTTTGAGATGTGTAAGGAAGATGGATCAGTTTATATTTGCTTCTCTAGTGTGGTTTCTGAATCTGACGATGAAACTTCTTCCCGTCTGTCCTACATAAAATTTTGTACAGTTATTGCAGTTAATTTTTTAGCTCCCAGAGTTTGTTTCGGATGTGTGTCTTTCCCCGAATGTAGTTTCGTAGCGAATACTTTGTTCAAGAATCACAAGACTAGGAGGTACACTTAAATAAGACCAGGTGATACCGGAAGACTTCAGTCAGATTACTTAATGGTCAGACAGAGAACCGAAATCAGATATTGAATTGTAAGGCGTACCCAGGAGCAGATATAGACTCAAATTATAACATAGTAGTAATGAAAAGTAGGCTGAAGTTTAAGACATTAGCCAGGTAGAATCAATACTCAAAGACGTGGGATACAAAAGTACTAAGGAATAACGAGATTCGTTTGAATTTCTCTACGGCTAAAGATACAGCAATAAGGAATAGCTCAGTAGGCAGTACAGGTGAAGTGCAATGTACATCTCAAAAAAGGGCCATCACCGAAGTAGGAAAGAAAAACATAGGTAGAAAGAAGGTAACTGCGAAGAAACCGTAGGTAACAGAAGAAAAACTTAATTTGATTGATGAAAGGAGGAAATAGAAAAGTGTTCCGGGAAACTCAGAAATACAGAAATATAAGCCGCTGAGGAATGAAATAAATAGAAAGTGCAGGGAAGCTAATACGAAATGACAGATTGTCGGAAGGACAGACCGAGCATACAGGAATGTCAAAACTTCCTTCGGTGACATTAAGCGCAAGGGTGGTAACATTATGAGTGCGACGGGAATTCCACTGTTAAATGCAGAGGAGGGAGCGGATGGATGGAATGAATACATTCAAAGTCTCTGTGAGGGAGAGATTTTGTATGATGTGATGGAAGAGGAAACAGGAGTCAATTTACAAGAAATAGGAGATCCAGTGTTAGAATCAGAATTTAAAAAAGCTTTAGAGGACTTAAGATCAAATAGCAACAAATCGTCTCTTCACGTTGGTGTGTAGAATATATGAGTCTGGTGGCATACCATCTGACTTTCGGAAAAATATCATCCACACGATTTCGAAGGCTGCAAGGACTGACAAGTGCGAGATTCAGCGCACATTTATTTTAAAAGCTCATGAATTCAAGTTGACCACAAGAGTAATATGCAGAAGAATGGAAAAGAAAGTTGAGGATGTGATAGATGATCAGTTTGGCTTTAGAAAGGATAAAGGCGCGAGGGAGGCAATTCTGACGTTGCAGTTTATAATTAAACCAAGAATAAAGAAAAACCAAGACACTTTCATAGAATACACCGACCTGGAAAAAGCCTCCGACTATGTAAAATGGAGCAATATGTTCGAAATTCTGAGAAAAATAGGGGTAAGCTATAGGGGGAGACGGGTGTTATAAAATAGGTATAAGAGCCAAGAGGGTATAATAAAAGTCAAATACCAAGATAGAGGTGCTCGGATTAAAAAGTGTGTAATACTTGTGTGTAGCCTTTTGCCCCTACAGTTCTATCTGTACAAAGAGGGAGCAACGACGGAAATAAAAGTAGGTTAAATAGTGGAATTAAAATTCAAGGTGAAAGGATATTAATGATACGATTCGCTGATGACATTGCAATCCTGGGTGAGAGTGAAATAGAATTCCATGATCTGCGGAACGGAATGACCGGTCTAATGAGTACAGAGTATGGATAGAGATTCAATCGAAGAAGGACGAAGGTAATGAGAATCAGCAGAAATAAGAACAGCGAGAAACTTAACATAAGGACTGATGGTCACGAAGTAGATGAATTTAAGGAATTCACACTAAATAACCAATGACAGACGGAGCAAGGAGAATGTCTAAAGCAGTCTAGGGAAGGCAAAAAGGGCATTTTTTGTCAAGAGAAGTCTACTAGTATTAAACATAGACCTTCATTTGAGAAAGAAATATCTGAGAACATACGTCTGGTGTACAGCATTGTATGGTAGTGAAAAACTGGAACAGAAGAGAATCGAAGCATTAGAGATATGGTGCTGCAGGCGAATGTTGAAAATTACGTGGACCGATATGGTAAGAATGAGGAGGTTCTGCGCAGAATCGGAGAGAAAAGAATGTGTGGGAAATAATGATGAGCAGAGGGAGCAGGATTATAGGACATCTGTTTGGACATGATGGAATGACTTTCATGGTACTAGATAGAACTGTAGTGGGCAAAACTGTAGTGGAAGACAGAGATTGGAATACATCCAGCAAATAATTGAGGACGCTGGTTGCAAGTGCTACGCTTGTGAAGAGGTTGGCACAGGAGAGGAATGGCTCTGAGCACTATGGGACTCAACTTCTAAGGTCATTAGTCCCCTAGAACTTAGAACTAGTTAAACCTAACTAACATAAGGACATCACATACATCCATGCCCCAGGCAGGATTCGAACCTGTGACCATAGCGGTCTCGCGGTTCCAGACTGCAGCGCCTGGAACCGCACGGCCACTTCGGCCGGCAGGAGAGGAATTCTTGGCGGGCCGCATCAAACCACACAAAAAACTGATGACCCAAAAAAAATGTCCATGCTAATATGATTTGTTGTCTTGAAAGCTAATTTCACGTTTTTAGTTTTCAGTAGGCCGTTTTTCTTATGAGCTATCTTTTCCATGTAGTTTGGAAATTTTGAAATTTGTGGTAAGATCTTATGGGACCAAAATGCTGAGGTCATCTGTCCCTAAGCATACACACTACTTAACGTAACTCAAACTAACATATGCTAAGGGCAACACACACATCTATGCCCGAGGGAGGACTGGAACCTCCGACGGGAGGAGCCGCGGGAGTCGTGACAAGACGCCTCAGACCGCGCGGCTACACTGGTTTTGGTTTAATGGTACGTAGATGGTTTTCTTTATTAATGGAGTTTCTTTCGTTAGTGTTATTTTATTATTTTTGGGGCCTTTTTTGGTAGTTTTTTATTTGTACAGCTGTAGCACGGTATTAGGGTCATAATTATTCTCTTATGTGATGTATTGTAGTTATTCATATATCTTTTGTACAGGGATAACGATAGCCAAATCATCAGATACTTAAAAGACATCAATAACATTTTTATAGATGCTCAACCCTTAACAACATAAATAGAGCTCTGAGTAAACAACTGGCGGTCAGACTTGAATTATTTCGACACTCAAAATAATGAAAAATGTGTAATAGTATATGCGCAACATCAGTTCATCGAACAAATTTAAAACATTGCTGAAAAAAATTACAGGAGCAGGATAGTCAATTTCCGTTGATCCCTTTACCACAAAATGTGCCTGATCTGAACTCGACCGAACACATGTGGGAAGCAGTCTGGCACCAGCTGTGTGCCGACAGATCACTGGTCAGTAATATACATATGTCACTGCGTTACCTGTATTTACCCATTTATTGCTGTGTACTTCCAGGAACCTACTAATGATTTGCCGAAATAAAGGCACGCATATTCGCTGCTTTATTGCATTCCATTGGTGGAATTTACGTTAACGGCATGACCTGTGCGTACGCTTCTAGTGCCATATACTACCTGAAACCTATCAGATACACGCCGAATTCATGACACACATGCCGTTGGTGGAAAGGCACGCAGTGTGCATCGTAAAACTGATGCCAAATTCATAAATTTTTTGGTCGTGTTTCTAGAGGCTGAACTGCCACTAACAGCGACTCTTATTAACGTAACAAATTTATGCGTTCTTATGTTGTCGTCTTTGTTAGTTTTCCTCAGTAAATGCTGCAAGTAGGAAAACTGCTTCATGATCTATGACGCACGTAAAATGAAAACCATGTGCCTCGAGTTTTTTCACAAAATTTCAACTTTTGTATTGGCTCTTACCAAGCACCAAAAATGGTATTTATTTTCCATTTATTGATTTCATTGTATCACTCCCCCTTGTTACTCCTGTCTGGGTAGTCGTGTTTCCTTAGGTCGTTTAGAAAGTCAATTGTAACTCCAGATGAGAATATATCTTTATCCCATAATGACTGAAATTTAATCTCTCCAATGTGGCTGTTACCTGTAATTCAAACCTTTTAGTGTGTTAATTACTATTCGTACACATACTTGGTGAACGAATTTAGCAAAATACTTTTCATGTATCATCTTATGGCCGTATAACACAAGGTGTAAATGGCAATCAATTCTATGCATCGTCATTGCAGTTTAATAACGCGTTACTGAATTTATGAATGGCAGGAACTCCCAGCAAACATGTAAAGGCCAACAGGTGCGTGGGCGTCCATAAACGGTAAACATCCTAAATCAAGATTAATAGCCCTCATTAAGGGGAACAACTTTCACAAGCGTACAGTGATAACAAACAGTGCAATAACGTTGGCAGTATCGTGATATAGTGGCTCTAGCGCCTGTTGCTGGAGCAGTTTCGAGGATTTAGGATGCATTTCGATGCACGCTTCTCACACACTTTACTGTAGTGTGGAACACACAAGATGTCAAATGCTTACAAAACCGCATGCGTGTATAAAATGTTTGCTCTTTCCCAGGAAATCAATCAAGAGCCTACAATAGCCCCCTTCTCGTGATAAGCGGGTACTCCGTAGACGGTGGTATAAGGGACGTGCAGTATGACTGGTCACGCTTTCCTTCCTGAGTTTAGCGATAACTGAGCCGGTCCGTCCTCGAACTGACTTGGTGAGCCGGCGAGTAGAAATTCTTGCTATCTGTTACGTGGAGATCCTCTCGGCACCGTAGCAGCACTGTCGGCTTCTGAAAGTGCAATACTACTGTCTATGTTTTACGTAATGTAGCGGGAAGAAGTTTTATTTTGCAGATAACTTTAAAACTGGATGCCATTATGGTGCGTTTATTTAAGAAACATAGTAAAATGAATTTCTTCACCCTGATAATAAGCTAGATATTAAAGGTACGAGAGCATTTTCTACCGCATGATGAGATCGAAAGGCATTCCACTGACGACGACCGACTATGGCCTACAGTATGTAAAGTGAGTGTATGTAACGTGAGTGTACAATCTGTTTAGTTCGTATGAGATCGTACATCTTCAGTTACGCCAAAATTATTTATTTACTTATTAACGTTTATCAACGTTTCCTGACATTGGAAAATTACTAAACGTTCGGAAGACTAAGTGGCGATGGGCAACTTTTGTAAATAAATATTTATTAACAACTATTATTTGATTCGCAGTAGAATAAATGTGCATACCCTGGGTATCTCTTTGTTGACGTCACAAGCAATTTCTACATCAGTAGCTCATCCCACCTGCCAATCAACTCTTCCTGCTAGCATGGGAACCTACCACTCGCTATTTCCTTCATACGTGCTGCAGGGCTGATACATGTTCAAATGTTCGAATGTGTGTGAAATTTTATGGGACGTAACAGCTAAGGTCATCAATCCCTAAGCTTATACACCACTTAACCTAAATTATGCTAAGGACAAACACACACACCAATGCCGAAGGGAGGACTCGAACCTCCGCCGGGACCAGCCGCACAGTCCATGACTGCAGCGCCTGAGACCGCTCGGCTAATCCCGCGTGGCGCTGATACATTCCCTTCACGTATGTGATACAGCAAAACTGGAAGTAAACTAAAGTATCCTCTTATTTGCAAATAAGGGTACTTTATAAACCAGACACGCCTCTAAGACCCAACCTGTAATTACTGTGCACAATGAATAATTAACACGAAGAATTTGTGGTCATAGATGGGAATCATAAAGTGCAGTATTGCACACTACTAATTTTAATATTAATGGAATGAGTCAACAGAAACAACTTTTAAATGCACACGTTAATTTCTTCTATAAACAGCAAAAAACTAAACGCATCTGACTATAAAAGTCCTTCAGTTGTGTGCTTGGTGAAATCACTAAGGAAAGCTGTCTGTTTTAAGCGTTACTTGACGATAAATGAGAATTCGTCCTTCAGACGCAACTGGACGTTCTAAACTACGAGCTTTTATTCAAATACAGTGAATGTTAGCCCAATAGATCGAGGAACGCTTGCATCTACTAAAGCGATGGAGGACTTGAGACAGTTCACTGTTGTGATCTAAGCAAATGAATGGCTCTGAGCACTATGGGACTCAACTGCTGTGGTCATAAGTCCCCTAGAACTTAGAACTACTTAAACCTAACTAGCCTAAGGACATCACACACATCCATGCCCGAGGCAGGATTCGAACCTGCGACCGTAGCGGTCGTGCGGTTCCAGACTGTAGCGCCTGTAACCGCTCGGCCACTCCGGCCGGCATCTAAGCAAATGCGGACCAAGTGTTTCTTACGATGCGGGTGTTGCACACAATGCTCAACTTAAGTATTCAGCGCGAGACGTGCAGAAACATGCAGTCTTGCACGTCCCTCTGCGGTACTGGGCGAGAATCGAACTCTCGACCCCGACGGGCTGCTAAGATGGCCACCAGATCCACATCACCCCGTCTCTGGAAGAAATCTTCGATCCCTCCGCGTCTCCATTGCACAGACAACCCTATATGTTCTAGTCGAGTCATACAGCCAGCTCATATCTTCCCACCAAAGAGGACATGCCCACCAATTGCTGAATAAGGGCACTCACAAGGAACCGCTTCACTCCGATGTCGCAAGAGGCCAATGATGTTTACCGGATTCGACGCCCCACATTTTGTCTACCACGCAGCCAAAATATTGGGTGCTACTGGCAACAAGGGCGGGGCTGGTGGTATCGTAGTGTGAGCACGGCATGAGGCTATGGAGCGTAGTTGAACTGCTTAGTCGACGAGAAACTCGCAACAGTCCTGTAGTGCTCGTTGTGTTTCTGCAAAGCAGAACAATGGCAGTGATACACAAAGAAAACGTTGCATTATGTCTACAACAACAGTTCCTGCGCTCGAAATTTTGTCAGAAACGATCCCAAGGAATTTCGCAGAGTGATACAGGAGTGGCAGGTGAAATATTACCGTTTCTGGAATATGAGTCAGTGGAATTAGCGGTGTCGAGTGCATTCAACTAAACGGACGATGTACGTGAGGACGATACGTGCCTAACAAGTGAAAGTGATATTCAAACAGGTGTCGACCTATGTAATTTCTCATCGTTGTCCGGCAGGAGTCACAAATGGTGTCTCCAGTGAAATCTAGTTAGTACACGACAGTCGTTGTCTAAGAAGCGGGTACTAAACATAGTTACGTACATGGATGATCATACGTTTCAGTGATGCTCTGTACAATTTATAGGTTGCATATGATAGTGACACATTACGTTGTGCACATCAAATTGGTTGCGACGTAGATTACAGTGATTTCAAAGGAATCAGTGGATGGTTGCGTAACTCCAAAGGGGGTTACAGAATTGACAGATAAGGAAATTTTAAACGAATCCTCAAACTGACGATGTACAGCAAACTGCTGAATCGGCACGAAAATTTGTGGATGAGTGTATGCACACCATAGATATTACTAAACCCATATGTCTTATAAGACACGTCACTGAAAATATGTTTCAGAAGCAAACCGTAACAACACGTTTAAATAATATAATAGTTTAAGGTCAAGAAAACTAACCACAATATACAAAAAAAAATTAGTGACGTACTCAGTGCAGGAAATTTCTCGGAACATAGAAAATACTTCCAGAGTGTGTCGACTCTGTCTTGAAACACATAATTCTACAGTATATGTAGGTGGACTATACATTTGCAACTGAATATTCAGGGAAAATTCGTTTGTGTGACATGCTGATGATAATTAAAGGTCTTCTTTCTCTTCTGTATATTAAGGGTTGTTATTTCGAAAATTGTATTTGTTCGATCTTCCGAACCAATATCTGAAGACCACAGAAAGACGAAAACTTCTTAATATCACCACAAAGTTCTTCCAGGCCTTATAAATCAACTCATACAATTGGACAAATTTACTGCTGTATCCAATTAGCGGGTTCCTAGCTATTGCTCAGATCAGGCCCTATGAGAGAATTCTACATTTTCGGAACCCTATTTTGTATCTATTTCTCTTAAGCGGAAGTTATATGGTTTATATACAGCTGAATTCTCAAGATGAGAAGAGTTGCAACCAACAAATACCTCGTATTCGTGATGACAATAATAATATTGCTTTTACAGACACAAATCGAACAAATGACACTTATACCTAAGCGGTCTCTTTCGTCCACTGCCATAGTGGTGGAGCAAAAGAAAACAAAATGACTAATTATTGTGATATTAAATTGTTTGATATGGGTATTTGAAATTTAATGGGGACAGACGCTATAGGACGTTCCAAATCTGTATTTACAACTCTGGTAACGCATATTTCAGAAATGGGAATAGACAGAAAGTCGTGATTTGCGGCACAATATTCACACACACAAGATATTATTTTCGCAGGTTCATTACTGACGAAAAGGGCTACCTCCCAGAGGAATGTCCGGTAGAGGACAAATCTGAATAACAGACCTAGGCTAACATCCAAACACGTTAAAGAAGCACACTACCATCACGTCTGAGTATCAGACAATGGCACACGTGGTTCGGGGAATCCGGAAGTTTCACGAAGAGGATGAGTTCCGCACGTCCGAGGAGGACTGATGCAGATGCATAATATCGCATGGCTATCTGACGTGTTATAGGCAGCACACGCTTTGAATTATGCTAATCGGTAACTAAAAATTTACGTGCATGCAGACACTATGCTTCAAGCCGCACCTTTGTAAAATTTCTAATTTACGAAAGCTATGTCATGAAACTTGTAAAGGTCGTTTTGGAACACGCTCTACTTGAGATCAAGAAAATTTATATTTGATATGTTTCCGGATAAAGTGATAGTGGGGATAGTGAACCAACCATTATTGTGAACGAGATAAAAAGTCATTATACAAACTATAAAACATCAGTCTTGCAACGATTTGAAAGGCGAATTGTCATTCGTATAACCCATGGGCTAGCCGACTCTGTAGCTCGAATCCGACTACTGCTTAAATTAATTTAGAAATAATTGAAAAGAATGAGGGACAGAATGAAAGGATGTTTGGTAAGTCATCACGGAATAACTTGCATGGTACTAGAGGGTTCATGGTAATAATTATAGGGGATAAACAAAGGATACATCCAATACATAAAGACATGCTGAAATGAAATGCCTCTAAATTTCTTATGTGAAAACTCTAAAAGTTCTGAATAAAAGAAATGTTTTTGGCATTTTGTGTCTTTATTAATCTTGTTTACATATTGGCAGTCCTCTGCCGCTAGTGTGTAACATAATAATGCTTAACGCAACTATTTCGTTGCGTGAGGAACAGCAGGCTGTGAACAGGTATCTAACAGCAAAAAAACGTGCTCCTAATTGGTATCAATAGAAAAATGAAAGCTGTGTACAGTGACGATAGTATCGACATCAGTAATGTGCGACACCAGTAATGTGCAACATTGTATGGTTTTGGCATCTGATGAAGTAGGCGGTGGCGCAAACTGCTATGTATGTGACAGTGCAAGGCGTGGGTTACAGCGCACACATACAGCAGCCAAAGAGACTCATTAGAATACGGTTGCTGAAATCATCAGAGAATATCATTCGATGATATAGGCTGAGCTCTGAGCTAAAAGTGGCATATCACAAGTATGTATACAGGCCACCACTGCAGAACTGCAACAGGGAAGACTGCTTCTATGATGGTTCTCACGACTTCTAACTCTTGACATGAAGTAGATAAGGTCGGAATAGTAGTATACGTATGCCTATTCGGAATCAGAGAACATAATTTTTAAAATTTTTCATTGTGAAACAAAGATATTAGTTTGTTACTTCACCCGAAAAAAAGGTATTTATATCCATGAGCGGCATTTTGATTTCATTAAGAAAATTTATTTATTCAATTAAATTTTAATATTCAAAAAAAGTAAATTTAAAAAATACAAAACTTCTAAAATTTATTCAAATTCAGTAATACGAGCTGAGTTATAAAAATTTTTTATACACTTTTCTTATAAAATTTCTTTACGAACTTGATAAAGCTTTTCCATTATGTTTAGTTATCAAAATTTCTGGTTTTGGAATATTGTAAGATGCTTTTTTTTCAGTTCTGTTAATTTAGTGAACACTTCTGTAGAACCATTATTATAACTGTTACTTTCACTTACTAGGTTTTCAATGCTACTAATCACGTTAATTTTTTATTTTGTTAGTGCAGAAAAAAATTTGGATCTTAGAAAATTAAAACATGTACCAAAAGTTAAAATTTTTGAAATCTGAATTTTTCAGTTTTTATTTTCTCTATCTGCCTAATGTATTTCAAACAGATATTTAAACAACTTGTTCTAGCTGTTTGTTCATTCATGGTAATTACAAATTTTCAGTTACAAATCTATGTTGTACATCATAAGTTGAATTCCTTTTACCATACACATCTATAGTATTCATGCAACTGTTTCATTAGGTATATTTCTACAAAAATGTACATTATTACGTTGTTGCTTTTTAAGCAGTTAAAACATTTATTCTTCTAGACATATTTATGACACAGATAGGATAATTTTGCTTAAAACTGAATGAATTTATGTTCACATCGTTATTTAAACATGTTATTCTATTAAAATCTCTAAAAGCATCATACGTTTTCAAGAAGTTATTCGGTGGATCAAGATTCCGTAATTCTTATGGAATAATTTTATTCCTTCCATTTTTACATAGATGTTAAGTAATTGAACATGAACAAATAAAGAAGAATCAATTAAAAGATTAATTTTTCAATTAGTTTAGAGAACAACGAAAATAGAGTATTGTATATGAAATTCGTCAGAATTATAATATAGTAATATCTGCTTCTAAATTTCTATTCACAATTAATGCAGAAATTTTAATTGTCTGTAGTTCAATGAAGATATTGGAATTTGTGGATTTTATAGTGTTTCTTGTTCAAGTTCAGGTGAATATTAACTTTCATATTTAACAACAGGAACATGAATTTCTGTATATTTTGCAACAATTTTACATCATTTGAGAAGTGTATTATTATCGTTATTAATAGTCCATCGATGAAGAGAATCTTCTTGATCTTTTCTTGAAGTCCAAGTGAAAATTACTGTTAAGTCTCCTTTCCAAATTATTTCCTTAAAATCCTTAAAAAATTCACCAAATAGTTCTAATGGGTTAAGTACTCCAATTTTTTAGTTTTTAAATTTGTCATTGTTAAGAAAATGGTTTTCCTCAGTTAATTCATTTGATAGAGATGAAGTTTATTGAATAAGAGTTGGTGAAGAAATGAATTGATGTGTTTTAGATGAAATATTGTTTCCTTTTTTATTGTAATAATACTAAACAATTTTTAGTGTAATATTTGATTTGCCATCATATGCTGAAAAATCTGTCCCATCTGTGTGAATAACATCAAATGTATTGTAAAGTTGTGAATAATTTGGATGATTCCATCTATCACTAATATGAATACTAATTTCTGTTACTTTTTTAGGAAGATTTAGACCTTATTTGTTTTATCATTAACAATGAAAGAGAAAAATTGGTAACTATCGCTATTGTTCCTATTTTACTAAAGAAAATTTTAGTAATTCCTGTTTAAGTGAGGGTAAGTATTAAATTTGGAATGTTATCAGAAATGGAAAGATTTATAGGATAATTTCACTCAAAAATTACTGGTCTTTGTTATTTGTCATTTCGTTTAAATGAAGAAATAACATCTGTATCTCTATGAAAGTGAACATCATATTTAACAAACATTCCATCAGTTAAATTAAAATTAATATTTACTAATTAAATTGGAATAATTTTAGGTACATTATTAACAACTGCTTTTGCATTAGATTCAATAATTTAATTGTTAAATCGTAAGATTTATCCAATACAATTTTCTTTTTCCATAAATAATTTGATATCACTTTCAATACCAACTGGATTAAAATTTTTGTCTACTTTAATGTGTATGTTATACTCTATCGATTCAATAAATTTTTCTAAATTTTTCAAACCATGTGACCAACAGGAATTTCTATCGGTCCTTCATTATTATGTAGTTTATTATTGGTTGCTCTAACATTTGGAGTGAAAAAATTGAATAACACAAACTAGAGGAGCATTTTTATTGTTATTGTTATTCTTAATAATATCTCAATCTTTTGAGTAATTAAATGTTGTTTATTAAGATGGGAATAATTTTTATTTTTACAGATTTCATTAATCTCTTTTAAAAATTTTTTAGTCAATTCACTATCTTTATTATTGGTATTGTCAATGGGATTTTGAAAAAGATCAATTGATATGTCTTTCTTAGGTTTACTATTTCTTTTTAAATTTTTGTTTTACAAGATGTTCATACTTCTTTTATATTTTTATATCTTAGTTCTATTGTCTTCATTTCCTCCATATTAAAACAATCAGTAAATTTCTGAAAATTTTTCTAATTACATCTGAAAAAAAATTTATCTTTTGAGTAACTTCCTAAATCAGCATAACTTAATCCACCTTTTTCTTTACAATAATTGTATTAGTTTTGAGACAGCTTAGATTTGGAACACATTTGGTTTTGATTTTATTTATACAGAAAAAATCCAGATATTAAAAATCAAAATGTTTGCCATTGAAATACACCTCTGAGTATTTAAACTAAAATTTCAATAGTTGGTATAGATAAGATGGGTTTGACAGAACTTATTCATAAAGAAAAGAGTTAATAGATTTTGGTTTTTAAATAAAATGAAAGTTTTGTTTGTTGGCTGAGATAATCATAATAGTTTAGAAATTATTTACAAAGAAAAAATTATTACATTTTTGTTTTTTAAAATAACGAAAATTTCATTCACAGTTATAGATAAATTTCTAAATGTGAAAAACAAAATATCTTAAATCTTGGTGTTGGATTCCGAAATTTATAACAAAATATGTTCTTTGGCCCAGAATCAGCATACTTGTAGTGCTGGGTGGACATGTTTCAACTATAGTTTTTCTGTTGTTAGTGTATGATAGGATGATGGGTTTCTTAACAACAATGTGAGACACAATGAAAACAGGGTTCACCATTCTGACTCTTAAAACAAGGGATCATCAATGGAGTTCAGCCACAATGTATCACTGACGCCAAAAGACTAAATTCATGGCTAAGGGCACCATCATAAGCTCTGCAAGCTACTGTGAAACAATCAGAAAGCTGAAGCACGATTTCAAAGCGTTTGTCCACAAATGGAGCACACTGTCCTTCATCTTGACAGTCCCAGACCACACACAAACGGTGAAACGTATGTAACAATCTGAACCATTGGCTAGACTGTAATCAATCATCTCCCATACAGGTTCGATTAGGCTCCATCTGATTTTTGTCCATTTCCAAAACATGAAGAACTCCTTCTCAGACTCGATGTTTATTCTGATGAAGCGATGTGGGCAGAGTTGAGATTGTCGCTCCATCAAAGACAAATGTTCTACAGTGATGATAACAATTACTGGTCTAACAATTACTGGTCTTTTCAGCATTACCTTGTATTTGATGGCACATGGTAAAAGTACTGCTCCAAAAAGCAGAGGTTGGCACAACAGATTAATTTTTTGCAATCCACATTTAACAAGTCTGTAGACTGATGACTCACAAGAAATTGTAGTTTCTCTGAAAACCTAGGGTCTCATAGGTTACCCTCACTGCTAATACTGTATGCACAAAAACCAGGGTCTTTGTAATTCCACTGGTTGGTTACTTACTGAAGCATTCAGGCTCCTTGATACCACTGGCAGTACCTTGCTACTATGAGAACTTGAAATTTTTCAGACTTGCAAACGAAGTATGAATGATAGATTGTAAATAAAGCTTTTCCTCGAAAACATTGAAGAATTACTGTTGACCAAATATTCTGCTGCCAAAGGGTTCATAACTACTGTATCTTCTTTTTAAATGTTATGTTATATTCCTCGTCAATTTTCTTCTGCGAACATGTAGGAGCCAGATGATGTCAGATCTGGCAAGCCTGAATGATATTTCCTCAAGTTGTATTTCAGGTCATTCAGGTTCCCCAGTGTCCATATTCCTTTCAACTTACATTTTCGGAACATAAATTTGTTTGTATTGATAAATCAGACTTTTACTCACTTATATTGCATCCCATTAATTAAAAAGCCTTAGCAGTATACTTGATGTTTAGACTTTGTACTACAATGATAAAACTCGATGTTAAATATAGAGGTGATATCCTTTCAAACAAAATAAGCATACCTTATCTATTTTGGTGGAGATTATTTACGATCCCTAGATGTCTTAAGCGAGTCTGAATAATTTTCGTATCTCTGCACGATACATCGATGAATTTTTTTCCAGGAAATCTAAGTTCAAATGCTCCAAATGGCTCTGAGCACTATGGGACTAAACTTCTGAGGGCATCAGTCCCCTAGAACTTCGAACTACTTAAACCTAAGTAATCTAAGTACATCACACACATCCATGCCCGAAGCAGGCTTCGAACCTGCGACCGTAGCGGTCGCACGGTTCCGGACTGTAGCGCCTAGAGCCGCTAGGCCACTCCGGCCGGCAAATCTAACTTCTTTTATGAATGTTGTATACTACGGAGTCGCAGAAGAAAGTAGTTTCTTGGGGGTAAATCACATTGACAAAAGTTTGGATTCACGACCGCTGAGGGAATAAAATTTGTTTGTATTGTCCTTCATATTACCAAGAAACAAATTCTGTTACTTCTGTAACAATAAGTGTTTCAGTTATGAATGCTTGGACGCATTCCGTCAACTGCGAAAAGCAGTTTCGTGCCGATATATTCTATCAGTTCAACAAAAATAACACTTGCGGATTTTGGAGTGATTTCTAAGGATAACTTCGTAATTTAAACTACATCTTTGCAATATGAATTCGCACTCTTCTGAGATATTCAGATGTTAAATGAAGTATTATAGGCACACGAATATATTTATTGAGAAATCGTCGGTATATTTAAGAGATGTAGTAATTCTTGGTCTTGGCACATTTTACTGATACTGATACATAAAATATTTCTCATTAAGTAAATAGGAAAAAAGTTTGATAATAGGTAAAAAAAGGACGCGTTTTTGGAAGTGTTTCTTACGAATTATGCAAACATTTCCGTTTCTTTTAGTCTCTTTCTTGGCACAGTAGGCAGCATTCTTACAATAATATTTCACATTCCTTACATATTAGCTACAAATGAATAGGGAATGGCGTATTTCTATGATTTTGCGTATTTCTAGAAAAAGGTGTGGATATAATATTTAAACTGCCTGAGCCCAGCGAAAGTAACGTTTGGCTGTTCAGTGATAAATCTAGTACTTTCCAGAGGGAATAAAATGTCTTTCGCTGTAATCTACTGTATTTTCACACCGTTCTTTCATTTCGTAAAGTATAAAACAAAATAAAAAGTGTTGAGAACTGCACAAAATGAGATCGTTAGGACCTCGAGGATCGCTTCGTGAGACACTTACGTGGAGTCAAAAGTAAAAGACGGTTGCTTAGCGTGAGGTCACCTCCCTCTGGTGCGGCAATCATGGAGGGTTGGTGAGGGGGATCGCGACCATAAATTGGGGGACAAAAGCAAACGACCGCCCCGGAATCCTAATGCTCTCATTTGCTGACTGCAGATTGCCTGCCGCACGGCCTAATGGGATCACGTACTGCCCCACTTTCGCGAGTCTTGCGCCGTACTTCGGCACACTTCATTTAACCGCTTACAATTACAAGGCCCGCCTTCAGGTGGCGCTGGGAAGAGCGACCGGCGTGGGTAGCAGGTACCGGGTAGCTGGAGCATGAAGGGGTTCATTAGCGGCGCAGTTCAGCCCTGTCTGGCATTCGCGGCTGGTGAGCGACTCGCAGCAACGCCTAGCGAATACTTAACCGCATAACACTCGACTTCACTCTAGGCAACAGCATTCGATATCTACCGAGTCAAGATAACCTGCCTTGCTTACCTAAAGAAGAAGACTGTCTCTGCTTTATTGACCAAGACTAAGAAGGGTTTTAAATACCTCGGCGAAGGTTAACACGCTGGACTCACTTCCTGGAGGACGACAGCTCAAACTCACGTCCAGCAAACAAGATTTAGTTTTCCTGTGGTATCCTTCAATTGTCCCAGAAAAATACTGGGATGGTTTCTCGAACCAATCTGAGCTGTGCATTCCTTTAAATACTTACATCACATAAATCTGAGGACATGACAACCAGTAAGTGACGTACCGGGCCAATTAGATGCCCTGTATGCGTAGACGCTTGGAGAACAATTGATTCAGTTCTACACTAACGCCCATTTACGAAGGTATAATCATATGGGTTGTTTAGCGAAAGAGATTACTCGATTGAACATGTCGTACCACCTAGCATGATAGCATGGATACAAACCTTATAGCAGATGTAGAAATATCTTGAATTGTCTACCAGTGACGTTCGTTGGGATTATTTTGTTCATGGTTTATATTTATAACCTGGCAGACAACATTAACAGTAACCTCTTACTTAATTTAGGCGACGAAGTTTTCTGTAATGAATCTTTATCTGAAATACGCCGGCAAAATACATCATCTGATCAAAAATATTCGGACATCTGCCGGCCGCGGTGGTCTAGCGGTTCTAGGCGCTCAGTCCGGAACCGCGGGACTGCTACGATCGCAGGTTCGAATCCTGCCTCGGGCATTGATGTGTGTGATGTCATTAGGTTAGTTAGGTTTAAGTAGTTCTAAGTTCTAGGGGACTGATGACCACAGATGTTAAGTCCCATAGTGCTCAGAGCCATTTGAACCATTTGAACCATTCGGACATCTACTAGTGGACAGTTATATGAGATTGTACAGTCTTCGAGCTGTGACAGCTTGAATTCTGTAGGAGATCCTTTGGATGAAGTGACTCAGTGTGCCTGGAACTACAGGTTTTCTTCTTCAAGCGCCAAAATCAGAGAAGGTACGAGCATATTGAATGTGTTTTCAACTATGTGAGAGGGTCAAAGACTTCTTAAGTAATAGGACCCAGTATGACATTGTAAATGGAAAGTGTTCATCAGAGCCAAGATTATCCTCAGGAGCGCCCTAGGGATCAGTGAGAATCTTTTTTTTTTCTTTTGAAACAATACTTTTCTGACAGGTCTTACGTGGCCCGCCACTAATTCGTATTCCGTGCCAGACAGCGTATCTGAGAGTAGCACTTGCTACCTATTGCTAGATGTATTCCAATTTCATTCTTCCTCTAGAGCTTTTGTGCTCTGCAGCTCCCTTTATTACGATGGAAGTCATTCCCTGATGTCTTAACGGATGTCCTATCACCCTGTCCCTTCTCTTTGTCGGCATTTTCCACATATTCCTTTCCTTTCCGATTTTGCCCAGAACCTCCTCATTCCTTACCTTATCAGCATACCTAATTCTCAACATTCGTCTGTAGCACCACATCTCAAATGGTTCAACTCTCTTCTGTTACGGTTCTCTCACAGACCATGTTTGAATATCGTACAATGCTGGGCCCCAAACGTACATTCTCACAAATTTCTTTCTCAAATGAAGGCCTATGTTTGATACTAGTAAACATATATTGGCCATTAATGCCCTTTTCGTCAGCGCTAGTTTGCCTTTGATGCTCTCCTTACTCCATCCATTCTAATGACCATCCCTTGGCCACTAGAAAAATTATTAAGTATTCCTGATGAGAGAAAAAAGAATAAGCAGACAGGCAGCCTCTGAACTTTCAGATGCAGAATTGTTCCTTACTCTAATCAGGTCTTCTTTTGTTCCTGGTATAAAATGATGTAAATAAATCTGTCTTTGATGTTACTTTGAATATGAAAATTGAGTTGACTTTTTCATCAAAAATAAAATATTTAGTGCTGTGGATCTTAATACTGTCTTCTTCGTTGAGAAGGAGTAAATTATTAATTTTGCAGTTATGTGTGACGTCTCCACAGTGCAATCTAGCGCCCCCAAGGTTAAAGTTCTTCTTATCAGCCAGCGTAAGAAACAGCTTTTCAAGATCTCCGTCGCAATGTAGCTCTGAAAAATTCTTGACGCTGTTATTGACTAGAAAGTCAGACGGATACGATTCTGAACAATTATGATTGTGTCGCAAGGGTAAGTTCCACAAATTTTTGCGTTTCACGAAAGAGAATTTGTTCATTCCAAAAGACTTGGTTATTAAACACGGAGCACACAGTACTATCTATCACTCAAAATCCTAAGTCTTCTGCTTGCTTGCACTTTATATCGTAATTACTAGGGGAGGAAAAATGAGCATATCAATCACTTCTGAAAGGAGAAAAATTTTACCTTTTAAGATACCAATAATTATTTCGTAAAAACGTTATTCTCAGTGCTCAACTGTTACAGTATATATTCAGCTTCTTACAAGAGCGTATATTCAATAAAAGTAATATTTTCTGATATCTCGCTGCAATGACGGTTGTCGTTTCTTTTATTAACAATAGAAGTACCCTTCCTTTGAAAATACGTCCTTCCTCGATCATGTCTACTATCAGAAAAGAATCATTAGTAAAGTCACGGAATACACAAGTTTGTTAAAAATCACGGAACGCTAACAAGCCAACCAAGTTTTTTAAAATGCTACGCTCTCGTAGTCACAAGTGGTAATTCAGATTAGTTATAACTGAGAGTTTTTGTGTTGCTTCTGCTTTAAAATATTTCACGAAATCCAGCCCTACTGAACAAACCTTGGCAGAATATCGTTATAGGAAAATATCTTTCGAGGCGTCGCAGCGCTCAGTATTCATATTTATGTAACAGTTTGCATTACACGTTATGAAGTGTTACTATACCGTCACTTGTTAATTTGCTGCCTAGGTAGGAGGTACTGTTTCTATACCTGCCCATGGGTATGCATTACATTCCAGTATCTGATTTCTGACTCTCTGCCTGACCATGATGTCAGCCGTCCTTTTACAAGTATACCTCCCCCTCTTGTGATTCTTGAAGTGAGTATAAGTGCCTACATCTCGGTGTCGATGTAACACAAGCGATTTGTGGTAACAGCCTTTACACAACACTACACACACTGGCAGTCACGAAACAAGTCCGTGCCTTGATGTCGTGAAGGTGATAGGTACCAGCCTATAGATCCACAGATAACGGCCAAAGTCGTTATCAGAATTCATTGAGCTGTCACACGTAACAATCCGAACTGCTAATCACACATGGAGAGCAAATGCACAGCCAGGTGTAATGCAGCACCCTCGTGTGGCAAGTAGTGGCCAACGAAGGACAACATGGTCCAAAGTGCTGTGTTCTGCTCGATGGTGAAGTGTATTTCCCATGTGACATCGCCGGCTTCTCCTGCATGATTTTAATACGCCAATCTGGGCAGGTTGGCGCAGTCAGTAGCAGTGTTCTCACATCATCGTCTTCACATTCCGAAGATAATAATACGTGTATCGTCACCCCCTTGTTTAATTTTTCTGTATTGCCAGAAGGGTCCCTGCCAGTAGGAAGCCGCGGATTCTAAATGCAGGAGGAGTTGGTCGACAGGCCAGCTGGAGATTCGGGCAACACTGGTGGAGGCACTTGACGTCCTGTGGTGTCGGTGTGCGAAGTGGTCTGACGTTACCATCAGCTCCATTGTGTCCGCGGGGGAGGGATCTGGGAACTGCATTCTGGCACACCAGGTGTCCGAATGTCCACCTCTTCGCTTTCAAAATGGAAATGGGAAAGAATCTCACTCCAGTGCCGGACATCTGAGGCACCACGCGACCTGTGACAGTTGGTTCTGTAGTGTTGCGTTGGAATTTATGCTGCGGAGTCGGACATAATGTCTGCTTAGTTTAGGAGTCATCAGTCTAATACCCTTGGCTTCTACTACCAGCATTTGTCAGACCTGGGTCGGCACTCAGAAACAAAGATTCTGGAAAACCAATATGAGACCCGACCGTAGGTGACGGCGCAAATTGCTTTTCTTTCCTGTTTCTGTGTCACCTGTCTTCTGACTGCCACTTTGGTGCGGTCCGAGAAGAATTCCTATCCTAAGCCAACCTCTTCATCTCAGAGCAGCACTTACACTCTACTTCCTCAGTCATTTGCTGCATATATTCCAACCTCTGTCTTCCTCTAAAACTGTTATCCTCTCCAGCTCCGCCTAGTACCGTGGAAGTCATTCTGTCATGTCTATCGTCATGTTCCTTCCTCTTGTCAGGGTTTTCCATATAATTCTTTCCTCGTTGATTCTGCGGAGAACCTCCTCATTGAAAACCTTTTCAGACGACCTAACTTTCAACGTTCTTGTGTAGCACCACATCTCAGAGGCTTCTGTTCCGTTCCCACTGTCCATGTTTCACCATCATAGAATCATATGCTCCAAACGTACATTCTCAGAAATTTCTTCTTCGTATTAAGGCCTATCTTTGATATTAGTAAGCTCAGGGATCCCCTTTTGCTAGTGTTAGTTTTTTATGTCCTCGTCTCTACGTCCGTCACAGGTTATTTTGCTGCCTAGGTAGCAGAATTCGTTAAGTTCATCTTCTTCGTGATCCCCAAATCTCGCGCTGTTCTCATTTCTGCTACTTCTCCTTACTTTCTTCTCTGGTCGATTTACTATCAAACCATACTCTGTACTCATTATACTGTTCATTCCATTCGGTTTATCCTGCAATCCTTCTTCTTTTTCACTAAAAAAGGGAATGTCATGAGTCACTCTGACATCCTTTCACCTTGAGTTTTTATCCCATTCTCGAACTTTTCTTTTGCTTCCGTTGTTGTATCTTCGATGCATACACTAAACAGAAAGGTGGGAGGGACTACATCCCTCCATAACGCCTCATTTTAATTTCAACATTTCGTTCTTGGTCTTGCACTATTATTGCTCTCTTGGCTCTTGCACGTATTGTGTATTAGCCGTCTTTACCTGTAGCGTATCCTGATTTTTGTAGAATTTCGAACATCTTGCGCATATTGACATTCTCGAACGCTTTTCCCAGATCGACAAATCCTATAAACGTATCTTGATTTTTCTTTAGTCCCTCTTCGATTATTAACAGCAACGTCAGAACTGCCTCACTGGTACCTTTATGTTTCCTAAAGCCAAACAGACAGTCGTGTAACATATCCAAAATTTTCTTATCTATTCTTCGGTATATTAATTTTTTCACGGACTTATATGCATGAGCAGTCCTCAGCTCTCGCATTGTTCGGAATTGTCTGGATCATGTTTTTCACAAAGTCAGATGGTATATCGCCAGACTACGCACTGTACACACCAATGCGGATAATCGTTTTGTTGCACTTCTCCTAGTCATTTTAAGAATTCGGAGGGAATGTCATCTATCCCTTCTGCCTTATTTGATCTCAAGTTCTCCTAAGCTCTTTTAAATTTTGATTATAATACCGAATTCCCTATCTCTTCTATATCGCGCCCTGTTTCTACTTCTATCACGTCAGACAAGTCTTCCACCTCGTACCCTTTACACCTATCTTCTGCATGTAACAGCGGAATTTTCATTGCAAACTTAATTTTACCACCATTGCTTTTAATTTCACCGAAGGTTGTTTTCGCTTTTCTGTATGCTGAGTCAATTCATCCGACAGTCATTTTGCTTTACATATCTTCACATTTTTCACGCAGTCATTTCGCCTTAGCTTCTCAGCACTTGCTGGTTATTTCATTCGGAAGTGGAAATTTGTTGTAAGATCTAATGGGACCAAACTGCTGAGGTAATTGGTCCGTGAGCTTACGCACTACTTAATCTAACTTAAAATAACTTACGCTAAGGACAACACACACACACACACCCATGCCTGAGAAAGGACTCGAACCTGAAACGGGGGAACGGGGGGGGGGGGGGGGCGAGTGGACCGTGCAAGACAGACCGCGCGGCTCTCCCGCGTGGCTCATTCTGATGGGCCTTGTATTTCTATAGTCCTGAAGTTTCTTGAACTTTCCGTACTTCCTTGTTTTTTCAATCAAGTGATGTATCTCTTTTGGTATCCATGGTTGCTTCACAGTTACCTTCTTCCTACCTACGCTTTTCTTTTTCCCTATCCAGCTTCTAGGATTGCCGTTTTCTAGATATTGATTACTCTTCAATCGAATTGCCTACTGAGCTTTTCCTTACCTATAGCCTCAGACAACTTCAAGAGTGTCTCTTCATTCCTTAGAACTTCCGTATCCCACTTATTTGCGGTTTGGTTCTTCCTGAGTAGTTTCTTAAATCTCAGCCTTCAGCCTCAGCTCTACCCAGAGAGTAATCGGGATGGCAGTCGGGCTGTTGAGGGTGTGTCATCCGTTACTGGAGGTCGAGGAGTTTCTGATGTCGATGGTTGTGCATCTTCTATCCCAGAAAGAGCCCACGGGTAATATATGCGACAAGGAACTAGGTTAAGTGCTCTGCATTTCCTGCGGCCTCCGTTATTATGAAAATCTCGCTGTTGAAAGTGCTGATAAACAATTCTGGTTGGCAACTTGAAGCTGGACAGGACAGAGCCATTTCAAGGCAGATTACGCCATCCTTGTGGATAAGGCCAAAAACGTGCTAAAAACTGTGCCAAAATTACGCCTGCGCGCAGCCATATTTCCAGAACGAACGGTTCAGAGAAATCGACATGTAGGCATTCCGATGGGCGCAGATGCATTGGCCAAGCGAGGAAGCGTTGTACTGGGACTGCCTGGTCGCCCCGCGAGTCTCAAGGGAGCGATTCCACCCCCCCCCCCCCCCCCCCCCCCGTGCTACGTAACGTTCGATTCTGGGCCAGTTCGCACGCCGACTTGTCAGCTTCCTCTTGCGTGGCAGACCACTGTGGTCTGCATGCAGAAATTCGATGACGTTCTGAAGTAGTAACAGCGGACCTGCCGTCCTGTAGTCAACACGGTCGTCGGTAGGTAGTGCAAGCGCTGCCTTGTACACGTGCAATCCGTTGTAAAAGGAGACATAGGTGCAGTGGTGTAGAGGTAGTTGACCATGGGGGGGGGGGGGGGGGGGGGGGGGGCTCTGGCGAGCCACACCGAGTATAACGTATTTGGTTGTTTGGAGTAAAATTCCATCCTCTGCTATGGGATACACGATTTCAGCTGTCGTGATGGGAATATCGTGTTCATCATTTTGCAATGATGTAGCAATTTGAATGTATATCGTATAGGGAGAGTCAAAAGTGAAGGCTTGGAGCCGTGTGGAGTTGGAGCAAGGCAGGGGCGTTTGCGAATTGAGTTGTTGGCCAGTAAGAATGGTGTATTTGTAAGTATTTTGTAAGAGGTATTGCCGTCAGGAGCGACAAGCCGTGTTATCTGGAAGCTGAATCTCCTGACTACAGAAGGAAACTAGAGTTTGTAATCTACGATTAGCTGGATATATTACGAATTTTTGGATATATTTGGGAGTAATTTATTCGAACAAAATTCAGAGTTTGGGATTCGTATGCGCTGCTCCACAAGAGGAACTCGTACGAAAGCCTCCAGCACCGCGCGCACCACTTCCACCAGAATGTGTAGGGTGGTACGGACACCGCCAAAGCATCAATCTTCGCTAGCAGACTAATTATACGTGGTATTATGTACCTAACACCCCTAGGAATGAAACAAAATAATAAACAACCGGTTGCATAGAGGAAATTTAATTTCTTTCCAAGTTTCAGAAGGTATCAATAATAAAATACATACAGGAAATACCGCTGTCATGTGGTCCACAGTGGCTGAACAAGGACTGATGATTGTTTGAGAAATATCGGGCATCCGATACATCGATATTTAAAGGAAAATGATAACAGGCTTTCGATATATCGACAAAAGGTAACAACATATCAGAGGAAAAGTATCGACCTAAGAAAATGTTGCCTGCACATTGTAAATATACTACTGGTTTTAGAGTTGTACATCGAAGTATTGGTTTATTGTTAGATATTCTGTATATCAACAAGATAGGAACATGTCTATCCCTCTTAGCCCAAAAATTGAAAGAAAAACACTTAATTTGAATATCTGGAAGTCAATAATTGTACTTTGTGCATATATAAGCCATGTATTACGATTCTTCTATTGCTGTCTGTAGTGATGTTAATTAACAACGGTGTACATGGTGCAGCGTCATGCGATATTGCCATTCCATTTAACCTGTTCTGTTTTATTTTCTTAATTTCTCATTCGCTACATGTCAAACTAAACCTTTTCTAAACCTATACTAGTGCGTTGTTCCAAGCACTATTGGAAAAGTTCTATGAACTATACATAGATATCCCGCTATGTCTGGACATTCCGATAAGCGTACTAAAGGCATGAACTGACGTGACTTCTCGTAGACGTCATCCGAGAAAAATCATTAACTTTTGCCGATATATGAAACTGTTTAAAAAACCTCTTGCTGTAACCACCTAATCTGTGTGTGCACCGCTTCATAGTGCGTTCGCGAAGTTTGTGCTTGATTCGGCCTTTAGAGGCCACCCAGCCTACAGCATTTGCGTGCGCAGCTTGCCGGCTGCGCCAGCTGTTAGTAATGGCTGTATAGGCTGGAGCGCAAGGCTCCGCCACTCTCGTTTCTATTATCTGTTGTACGTCATTTGTCTGTCATCTATTCA
The DNA here is from genome assembly GCF_021461385.2 of Schistocerca piceifrons. Classification (NCBI taxonomy): domain Eukaryota; kingdom Metazoa; phylum Arthropoda; class Insecta; order Orthoptera; family Acrididae; genus Schistocerca; species Schistocerca piceifrons. Next base: position 781,014,134 of record NC_060141.1, read on the forward strand.
TGCTTCTCCGTGTAATAAAGTGGTAGTGTCCTTAGGCTAGAACATCTGTATTACTCAAATACATCTGTACGGATGGCTGGACGGCACAAGAAAAGTGAAGGCAAGAGACGCACTGATAGCTCCGTTTATGCTTAATGCAGCCATTATGGCCCCATGCATAATAGCATTTTTGGGCTTTCTCTGGAACGAAATACGTCTTCCATTATGCGTATCATGAATTCGGCACTTTGTTGATAGGTTGTGGAGATATGTGGCATTAGATTTCTAAGCATAAGCCACCTAATTTCGGTTAACAACGGGCTGCTGATTTGTGAGTGCGGCGTTGGCGCCTGATAGCGGCCCAGCTTCACACCTGGCGAATTTGGTGGCCGAGCTATCAACGTGACTTCACAGTAATTTTCCTCAAAACACTGTCGTACTCTTCTGGCTTTGAGACACTGACAATTATCTGCTCAAAGGTGACGTCACGGTCGGGGAAACGTGAAGCATGAAGCAAAGATTGTGATCCGCAGCTGTTAGCGTCTCTTCGATTGCTGTCACATGTCCCATGCGACAGCTGCAGATTGCCTTCCACAGTATTTAATGCTCCAACCGGTCTGTGTCCTTGGTGTGGCACACGTTTCGAACAGCGGTTCGAGCGGATGACGGCGTTTGTGGAGACGACCATCGACCTGGTGTAGCAAAAATGTGACACATCCGATGAGACGGCACGTTTTCATTGATCCACTGCCCAGTCTCGGAGATGCCGCGCCCACCGAAGTTGTAATGACGATGTCGTTGGGTCACCATGTGAACAAGTGGGGGACATTCTGTGAAGAGACGTCGAAGTCCAGCCACTTATCGCCCGTGATAGTTTCATTGTCTTTCTAGCACTTTCCATAGATGCTCACCACAGTAACACGTGAACATTCGACCTGCTACGGTGTCTTCGAGATACTCTTTCATAGACTCTAATTAATAACAGTATCACCTTTGATCGTTTATGTCATTAGATATCCCGATTTGCGACCCGTATCGTTGCTAGAACGATTTCCCATTCGCCTTTGATCCACTTATATACCGGGTGATCAAAAAGTCAGTATAAATTTGAAAACTTAATAAACCGCGGAATAATGTAGATACAGAGGTAAAAATTGACGCACATGCTTAGAATAACATGGGGTTTTATTAAAACCACCCCAAATTGCTAGACGCGGGAAAGATCTTTTGCGAGCGTCGTTTGGTGATGATCGTGTGCTCAGCCGCCACTTCCGTCATGCTTGGCCTCCCAGGTCCCCAGACCTCAGCCCGTGCGATTACTGGCTTGGGGGTTACCTGAAGTCGCAAGTGTATCGTGATCGACCGACATCTCTAGGGATGCTGAAAGACAACATCCGACCCCAATGCCTCGCCATAACTCCGGACATGCTTTACAGTGCTGTTCACAACATTATTCCTCGACTAAAGCTATTGTTGAGGAATGATGGTGGACATATTGAGTATTTCCTATAAAGAACATCATCTTTGCTTTGTCTTACTTTGTTATGCTAATTATTGCTGTTATCATCAGATAAAGCGCCATCTGTAAGAAATTTTTGTAGCTTTTGTATTTTTTTCGGTTCTAATAAAACCTCATGTCATTCCAAACATGTGTGTCAATTTGTACCTCTGTATCTACATTATTCTGTGATTTATTCAATTTTCAAATTTATACTGACTTTTTTATCAACGTGTACTTTCGTTATCGTGTCACGTTCTTGCAACGCCATCAGAAGAAATTCAGACAGTTAATGACGAAAATGCCTAGAGCTCCATGCTACGTGATCTGAAGTCACAAGAACCGACAATGTACTCCAACTCACATTCAAAATTCCTCTCCCACTAATAAAGCATGCGATTGACCTCTTTTTTGACTGCTGACTAATACAGTGGCCAACCATCTTTAAATAGGGTGTTTCCGTAACAACGTGCAATAATGTAACAGACATACTCAACCAAACAATTTGAGGTAGGGAACCCGGCGGCGGAAAATCCAGATTAAGGAGATATCTTGTTAATCTTGTATACCTCTTTGTCTGGTATTATTGTTTCCCGCCTTAGTAACAACTCTCATGCGCACAGGTTTACACGTACTATGCTGTTTATTTATATGCACATTCTTTATTTCCTGTAAGGAAACAAGGAGGATGAGCCTGATTACTGTGAAGTCATAGTGCATGTTTTTCTTACTTTACTTGCCGTATGGCCAATCTGTTGTATCGTATATACATTGACTCGTGACAGAATGTGTTTCGAATAAATGATAGACCGATTCATTACCGTGTTACTCAGAAACGTACAGTGCAATACGATGGAGCAGTACCGATACAGTTTCGCAGAACTCACGGACATGCACCTTGTGTATGAGAGAAGTACCTTGCAATGCTCTCGCTGCTGAAAGACTGTTCAGGGAATGATTCCTAATAGGCATCATCCGTCATGACCAATGTGTGTATCTCTCTAAGGATGAATGCGGGAGACTGGATCAGCGGAAAGAAGAAACAAAGGACCCGATTTTGAAAAGGTGCTGGAACGTGTTGCAGCGGACGCCACGAACAAAAATGATACCCATATCACCAACAACGGGTCCATGCACTGCTTCTGGCTGACTTCGCACTGGGAGTCGTATTCTGTCAGTCGTTGCTCCATCAATGGAGTAATCCACCTGATTTCCTACCAAGCGTGGTATTTACTGACGAGGTCTCATTTGATTGTGATGGAATTTCGAACAGCAGGAACAGCCATGTGTGGAATGAGGAAAACACTCACGCTGTAGTAAAGTCACCAGAGGTTCTAGGCGCTACAGTCTGGAACCGCGCGACCGCTATGGTCGCAAGTTCGAATCCTGCCTCGGCCATGTATGTGTGTGATGTACTTAGGTTAGTTGGCTTTAAGTAGTTCTAAGTTCTTGGGGACTGATGACCTCAGATGTTAAGTCCCATAGTGCTCAGAGCCATTTGAACCATTTTTTTATTTTTTTTTTTTTTTTGTAGTAAAGTCACACCATCAAGAACGTTTTGCTGTCAGCATCTGGGCCGGCATTGCGGGCTGCAGTCTAACTGGGCCATATCTTCTATCTGGGTTTCTGAATGGCCACCTTTACCTGAGTTATTGGAGAACGTAATCTGGGCATTTCGTGAGAGGATGTGGTGGATGCAACATTGTGGCGCACCACCTCACTTCTGTGTGGATGTCCGTAGCCATCTCAATTCTGTATTTCCCGGTCGCTGGACTGAAAGGGGAGGTCCTATTCCATTGCCTGCGGGGTCACCTGACCTGAACCCACTTGATTATTTTCTATGGAGATATCTAAAGTTACTAAAGTTACTTGTGTATGAGACCCCAGTGGATATGGAAATGGAATTAGCAGCCAGAATTGTAGCTGCCTGTGATGTGATTCGAAACACACCAGAGTGCGTCAGAGTTCTGTCCGCCGATGTCATGCTTGTCTTGAAGTTGATGGCCGTCACTTTAAGCACATTTTGTAAGATACAGTACAAATTGCACGTTCATTGTGTCGATGGTATTTGCAGTTACCTGTATCTTACATAAACAAACAAGTACAGAGTCATGTGATTTTACTCCTGTTATCTTGCTAAGCTAGCTTCTCCGACCCCAGGTTCCCTACCTCAAATTGTTCATTTGGAGCATCCTCTATGTCCTGTTAAATTTTAGCACGCTCTTACGGTAACATGTTGTATTTACACTCTTTTAACCTAGCACCCTCCATCTTTGTACAGATTCCAGTTCACAAGTCGATGTACATGGAATTACGAAATTATAATTACCTTAAGAGCCAATTAGTAGAAATTATTCCTGTATTTAATCATCTGAAAAACTGAAATGAGTTTTCTGGATCTAAAGGGAGGATTGAACTAGACACTTCGAAGGCTCAGTAACAAAGCAGGTTGTAACTTATTGGACTTAAGCCATGGGGATGAAATGGATGGGGCCCCTTAAATCAGTCAGGTGTGCACTACACATCAGAGATTGCAATGTGTAGTGTTCACACACAGATTTTTTAAAAATAAGGCGATTCTCCATTCAATGCAGATAAAGACAGTTTCAGGGGAAACAAGAGTCTTAGTAGAAGATCGGGAGACATGCCCCATACAGACAACAGAATTAAAATCCTTGTGACTAACAGCCGAAACGTTTGCAACAAACTTCCAGAGTTTGAAGTATTCTACTAACAGCAAGTGGTAGTGTATTTGTTCCATTAAACAAGAATCATAGTACCTCTGAGATAGCGACTGACTCTGCATACGAGATTTTGTGTGCTAGGTTCATCAAGGATGAGCACAAAATTTTAGTTCTATATTTCTATCGACCATCAGAGTTAAAGACCCCATACGTGATCAAACTTGTTTGTTAAATTCGCTGTTTTGTAGGCAAAAGTTTGTCGTACAAGTACATACATATGCCAGTCATGTTTATCAGTTTAACCTCACTTTTGAATCAGACGGTGTTTAACTCGCAAAGGATTCTGACGCTACGTAATAAAATTAAAAAGCAGTCTCTGTCGCATAAGTACATAATGACCGCTTTCGTTTTGTTTCGGACCATCATAAGACAATACCCTGCAATGGGAATCAATTTATAGACTTAGAGGCTTGCCTAAACGAGAACTACAACTCAAATTTAGAAGTTATGTAGCAATAATATATTGATGATATGCTATGCTCAAAGGTTACAGGCGGAGAATGTAATACGGAGCTGGAACGGTATATATTGAAACATGGATATCAACTATTGGATATCGTGAAGAAGGTTCGGGTTAAGTAGAGGAGGCTCCATCCCCCTTCCCCCCTCCCTCCCCTGCCCCCTCCCCACCGCCACACGTCAATAGTAGCAAAACAGGTACGACGTGGAGAGAAGCACGAAAAAAAAAATACTTTCAATACGTGATTGTAGCACAAAACTTAAGTACAAAACTTAGAACTCTAAAGACAATAGAATTTGACGCTCTATAAAGTACTTGTAGATTACAAAAACGAAGTTATGATTTATCATTAAAACAGTGAACCAATAGCAACAGGTTCTACGAACATTAGCTGCCTTCTATAGGGGCTTAATGTTACTACGTAAGTTGTAACACCAGCAAAGAAACTCGAGGAGCTTCGATACGTTCCGTCTGCAGAGACCAAAGAGGTGAAAGTGGCTAAGATCTGATTTCACCAATATGGAACGCAAAATACGAAGGGCAGGTGTTGCATCAGTTGGGGGCTGTTGCCTAAAAGACGTCGGGAATATGCGATGAATCACCAGAAAATGTAGTAACAGCCGTGAGAGCCACGAGGAGACAACATGTACCCGAAAACTCGTACGATGTTAGCAGCTGGTAACGGGACATCCTCCTATAGCATCACTTTCCCTCAACAGTAGTTTTCGATACCAGTATTATTTTTCGAGTTTTGGACAGGTCAGTATTATCTCAGATGCTTTTCTGGTAAGTTTCGTATAATTTTATACACAGTATGTTATATTTCAAGCTAAATTTTATGAAAAGGCATTACTTTATAAAATATTTTAGTTTCGGTCTTATAATCGATAGTTACTACTTCTGAATGTACACTTTTTTTTTAGAAATATTTGAAATTACGAATTATTTGCGCAGTACAAATTTCTATAATTAATTACGCAATCCAGTAATGATTGCTATGTTTATTTCTGAATTCATGTAAGAAATAATAATCTAAATTAATAAGGTAACAAAAACTACTAGAATTTCATTTGTTGAGAAAAATTGAAAACCCTTCGGAATATTGTTATTTTCGTAGAGTGTGAGAGTCGTAAGCTTGCCTCTGGCGTGCTCGGATGTATTTTTGCATAATAGGTGCTAACAATGTAATGTTCATATGATAAATGTAAATACTTTATCATGTAATAAAACGTGAGAAAACCAGTGGTAAAAATTGAATCCCTAGACAAGAAGAACTGAAGCCATCTCAACACGACAAGCTAAGTAAATTGAAAGTTTATTCTAATATTCGCTCCTCTCATATGTTCATAAAGGACTCTGCATATTAATTACTTGGAATGGGCATTTCTTAATGTGGACAATAGATGGAAGAAGGAAGGAGGGGGGAGATAACAAGCTCAGAAGTAGGAGCAAATCAAATGGGATAGGGGTCAGCATAAAACGGTTGACATAAACAAATACAATCAACAAACATATGAAACAATTAATAACAAAATAAAGTAGTGTGAAATTTGGCTTAAAATAACATACACTAAAATTTATTTGCCAGATAACGAAATGTGATCGTGAAGCTCAGTATGTATACAGCAGAAGTTATAAAGCGAAAATGTTGAGATTAAAATGCCTCAAAATGGCTACAACTGACGTACAGAAGATAACTATACGAGTAAATAACAAAAAACCATCATCACAGTAAAATGTGGCCCAAAACATAAAACAGTAAGTGGCAAAATCCAGATGCAAAAATGGGTCAATACTGATCATCTGGTAGTCCCATTAGCACTATGAACATCTACAAACGAATGCAGTAGTCAAAATAATAAGAGCAGTTGCTTCTAAGTATTATGACGGAAATTACAAAACAGTGGTGTAGGTATTACGCAAACTGACGATAGAAAGGGGAGAAAGGGAAGGGACTAATAATAGCAGCTGCATCGGGAGTTTTATACGGAATCAGTGGTGATGAGAGAAAACGCGTTGCGAACCGGGACTCGAACCCAGGATCTGCTTACTGAGCAGTTGGGTTGACCACGACACCATCCGGCCGCAGTGTTTATCATAAATGCGCGGACTAAATGGCCACGCCCCCAGCCGACTCACACTCCCAACAAGCGCCAACTACCAGCAGATCCCGTCCATGTCCTCCATGTTTGCTAATTTCAGAGTCCTGCTGGAGGTCGACCGTAAACGTGAATCCGCACTGAAGGTTGTCCGAAAGCACAGACACCACGTGAAATCTGCACCTGTGATACATAGTATTTAAGTTGGAGGGACTTATTTTTATAATGTACAATAATTTCTGTTCCAGCTAAAGTATCCAAAAGTAGTCCTTTAGAGACATTGTCAATAATTCTCAAATTATAATTAGTGGATATGAATGATTTATTTGCATTATTTGTTGGCCGAATAGTGGTTAACTAGAGGCTGTACCTGGAAATTTACGGCTCATCTGCCCACGTATTGTTCAGCACAATTGTGACAGAGGAGTTTGGCAACACCAGGATTTAAAAATTAATAATTTTCTCACTATTTGGTATGGCTACCAATGCAAACTAAGCATTCGTTGCTTTGACTTTAGCACCGTGTATCAGGAAGGCAAAGAAAACCAGACGTTAGTTCAGGGAACGGTTCAAATAGACAGAGAAAATCCGCTAAAGTGAATATTACACACATATCCTGATAATGGTAACTCGTTCGCGTACGTGGGTCGAAGCTGTGTTGTTTTACAATGAATATGTCGAGGCCATTGGAGGGGTAGTAAACGACTTCCATAGTGCAGAGGCTTTGGCAGTTTGTCAGTGCAAGGAAACTTTTAATGATTCGGGTATTAAAAAAGACATTGCTGTGATTAGCACCAATTTTTCCCATATCCCTGCAAGTATGAAAAAGCTTGAAACTCAAGTTTTGACGTTGAACGATTCTATTCTGTTAATGAATAAAATTATTCTAGAGAACTCTTCAGTGCCGGAGGTATTCCCAAGACAACTTAAAGAAAAGTGTGGAAAGACTTTGAACAAAAACCCAGGGTTTGAACCCTTGTCCCAAAGTGATAGTTCTGTTAAACGGACGCGTCAACTTTTAACATAAACAGTAAGTTCCAAAATAATACCCAAATTCAAACACTGCTCAGTTACCACAATTGATGAAGAACGGCTCTTTTCTGCTTATAAAAATGTTTTGAGTGATCGCAGACGCAATCTTACTACCCAACATTTGGGTCAGTACATGGTCGTTTATTTTTAACATAGCAGAAAAATGTAAAATTTATTATAGATGATGCTCTGGTCCAATATTATTAAACAAAAGTTAATGCTGTTCAAAAAAATTCATGATTATGCGTTGTTTTTTAAACAAAATATTATAGAGTTTTTGAGCGTGCCCCTCTGCGTGCGATATATCTCGAAGTTGGTCCGGTACATATCTAGTGTTTCACTGCGAATCACTCGCATAGCATTCGCTTGTTACCGACAGCAATAGTAGGGAAGAAACTACTCTTGAAAAACGGTATCCGTCTCCAATTTGCAAATTGTTAGAAAAAAATCCTTGAAAGGCCCCCTTCTTAACCTCTACCAGAAAATATTCAGAAAATGATGTCAGCGTTCTTAATGTACCAATTTTTCGTGTGACCGGCGCTCTTCCTCGTAACTGATATGTACAGGTTCGACTTTGAGATATAATGGACGCAGTAACTACCATAGCCTTCCATTATTTGATCTTGCATATTTAGACAATTTTCATGCATTTTAAGAATTTTTCATTCATATTTTAACGTCTGTTTGATGCACACAATCCTGTCTCATCTTATTACACTTCAGCTTATTTGTTGTGTGCAGAGTACTTATTTTCTTATTAACATTCTCCTGTTTAATATAAGGCTGGCAAACATGTAACTGCTCTATCATTTTTTCAACTGCCGGTGGTCTTCTTTTGTCTGTGACTGTAATTTCCATAGTCGTGCAAACTCACAAGTAAGTGCTTTAAACTGCATTAGATATTTCCGGTGTAACGTCCACGCACACAATGTCTGCCGTCTTGTAAAATCTACCTTCAATCAAAATTTCCGTCAAACACCTGAAACAGCTTCATACTCTACCATATATTTGACAAACGCAGTTACTTCACAAAAGGTTTGATTGTGTCTTTGTCTCCTGCTGTGACAGCGAGCTGTGTGGTCACAACCCCTCTGTAAGCGACTCATCCTTTTACAACGCAGGTAGCGCGTGGCAGCCCAAGTGTCAGGCGAAGAGAGAGTGGCAACGATTCGTGCGGCCGACAACGGAGTTTGTGAGTATAACAGGATCTGCTTTGCAGTTCGGCAGTCTCGTGGAACAAGTACTCCGCTGTTTCATTTCACTGCGCAAACAAGATTATGAACCGCCCTTCCGTGGTGCAACTGAAACTTCCAGTTCTGTTGAGCTTAGCATTTACATCGCATCTGACATGACAAGGGGCAGTGACCTATTCGCCACACTCGCCGAGGAGGAGTTCGCCCTGAAATCACCTGTCCAGTGAGAACGTAAGACATCCTCCACCAGAGCAATGGCTGTGCCAGGAAGAAAGTCGTAATCACGGATTTTTGGATTTAAACGGGACACTGGCACAGGCGATGACTATTCGTAAAATGATAATGCAGTTGAATGATGGTGTTACTGAATACCATGCTTTATATAATATCTGTGTTTTTCACTTTAGCCTCCCAAGTAGCAAAATTCTTATCGGTATATGAATATGTATGTGATAAAATCTATTTAATAAAGTAATCTCATGCCTCCCTCTTTCAGGGACGGAAACGAAACCACAGAAGTTCGATAGCATTTCACCATTATTAACAGGAACAAGCTTTTTGCAATAAGCTCCACCATTATCATGTATCCGATATTACATATTTCGTAAGTAACGAGAAAGAAATGTGTCGTAGTAGTCAACAACATGCCTAAAGGAATGAAATAAAGTGCATACTCGGAACAATAGTAATTTGTTCACAGAAAAATAAGTGAAACAAAACCAATTTAAACATTAATTTTGCTCCTTCTGTATTTTATCAATGAAGAGATTTCTTTTGCGTTCCCAGAACCACATACACAAGAAGACCAATGTATAAACAATACATTTGTATTATTCCTCGTCCCATGGAGCAGGCGGCACAGTTAATAATTACGTAGTTTTCTTGGGAGTAAAGCTACAGAAATAGACAAACCATCTGCAATTTCAGTCAAACAATGACAATATAAGATCAAAAAATAGGTTGTTATAAATAGATAAATATCAGTTTTGAAAATAGGCGTTTGTAGTTAGTTTTGAGTTGTTATGTTTTGAAAATGGTTTCCAAATGCCGTACAGCTATCAGTCACGATGTTAAAAGAAAGAACATATCAGCTCACCAGGAAGTAGTTAACCGAATGGGACGGAAAGCGTAGTTGAGATGTACATATACAGACCAATAAATGATCTCAATTTCTGAAAAAATGGATGACATATTCAAGGAAAGAGCTTCAGAAGCAGAGGAAATCAATAACGCGTTAGTCCACCTCTGGGCTTGATGCAAGCAGTTTTTAGGGTTGGCATTGATTGATAGAGTTGTTTGACATCATCCTGAGCTACAGTGTGTCACATTCTGTCGAACTGGTGCATTAGATCGTAGAAATCTCGAGCTGATTGGAGAGTCCTGCCCATAGTGCTTGAAGCGTTCTCAACTGGGGACGGATCCGGTGACCTTGCTGGCTATGTCAGGGTTTGGCAAGTACGAAGATCAGCAGTAGAAACTCTCGCCACGTGCTGGCGTGCATTACCTCTCTGAAGTGCAAGCCCACGATGGCTTCCCACAAGTGGCAGCCAAACAGCGTTTAGAGTCTCGTCGACGAACCGCTGTTCTGTAAAGGATGCCGCAGTTGACAACCAGATGGCTCTTGTTATGAAAATAAATGGCACCTCGGACCATCACTCTTGGTTGTCAGGTGATATGGAGAGCAACAGACAGGTTGATATCCCACCGCTGTCCGGGACGTCTTCAGACATGACTTTGCTGGCCTTCGGGGCTCAGTTCGAAGCGGGACTCATCAATGAGATTGCAGGTCTCGATAGTCAGGGGAGACGTGTATGTAGGGTGCAACAATAGACAAGTATAGAGAAGGCACGATAGAAATAAGGATTGGCGACATCTCTAAATGTAACCTAAAACTTTACAGGCAGACTCGTTTGACTATCACCTAAGTTTCTCAGTTATACCGTCATTACTAGGGGAGACATTACTCCATCTACAATTGGAGTAATTAGACATGACATCTTGTTAAACAGTGTTAAGTGCTTTCTCTGGAAACATATCAGAGCAGATAGTTCGGAAGCTCACTCATCATCGTGTTTTTAGTCTTTCTCTTTCGTCTCCATCCCGTACCTCCACGGGGTCCGCGTGGTTCTTAAAGGATTTGGCATTGCTAGTGTTAGGTGGCGGCCGGATGACCTTCCCGTCACCACCCCATTACCCCACAGGACGCCACTTGTGTACACCGACATTCTGGCTATAGAGTTATCAACTGAAAATAGACGAAGATTTTCTAAGAGTTTGCAAATCGTGTAACTGAGGTGGGACCTGTGTACGAGGTCAGTACTTACCTATTCGGATGTGCGGAACCGTCTAAAAACCGCGTCCAGTCTGCACGGCACACCAGCCCTCGTCGTTGATCTTCCGGGTGTATTCTACCTAGCGGTGGCGCACCTGCCCGAATCCCGGTAGTGCCGTCCTAACACGCGCAACTATTTCGGTGGCTTTCACAAGCCCACTGATGGTGGATATACGTCGGAACTAAAAGCGACAGATAGACATGATTTCTTTCAGAATGGCCACATTGAAAGTGATATCAATAACAGTGAGGCTTATGTAGCAACAATGGCCACCAAAGTACAATAGGCATTAAAAATAAGCAGAAGAATTGTATGTTTCAGCAATGTAAATGATGTGGCAGTAGTATCGTATTTAGTAAGGGCCTCGATAAAGGACGTCGAAACTTTTAGCTCTGGAGAAGAACATGTAGAAGAACTATGGCTTACATTTAAAGGAACAATCAACCATGTACTTGACGGGTATGTACCTCGTAGAAGACTTCATTGTGGGAGGGATCCTCTATGGTATACAGTCATTTTAAAGAAACTTCTTACTAAACTGTGTGCTGGGTGTACGAAAAAGCGTAGGGCTGTAGACAGGGAAATCCCTCACGAAAAACTTCTACTGGAAGAGCAGCCTGTTCCCCAGTGCTGCTAAATTCCGATATCGAACTTCCACGGATTGCTGCTTAGGAAGTACGACGTGAACCAAAATCTACAAGGCAGCTACACCGAAGCCGAACATATTCAAGGAATAGAGAAAAGCGTTCAAAGGGCTACTAGAAGATTCTGAGACAGTCGGCCCAGCAAGCCAAGGGAACTTTACAGTCATCTAGCACGTCACGTTTGCAAATGAAAATTATTACACAACCTATTAGAGAATGACACAGACAGGGTAAGTGAAGACGATCCTGCAACGTAGTGAAGAGAAAGACCATAGATCCGATACACACTTCTCGACAACAAAAAGGTGAAGAAACTTCGTCCAGCATCTGCTGCGCCACCTAGACTCTGTCTCCATAAGCCACAAATGTCTCTTCGTCCATCTGTTAGCGACACTGGCGCACTAACATACGAAATAGCGAAACTCCTGACAGCGAAGCTCAGAAACTTTATGGACAAATTCCAGTACCATGTCCGAAATTCTGCGCGTTTCACTCAGCAGGTGTAGTGCCTTCAAGTGGGACAAGAAGACCTCATGGTGAGCTTCGGCGTGGCAACTCTCTTCACAAAATACTTCCTAAGCCACACACTAGAAAAATTTGGTCCAGTGGTAACAAAGCAGTTAGAATTCGTGCTTACGACAACCTACTTTCTGATCGACGGATGATATTACTAAGAAACAGACGGAGTAGCGATGAGCTGCCCTCTATCACCTGTGGTGGCCAATATACACTGAAGAGCCAAAGAAACTGGTACACCTGCCCAATATCGTGTAGAGACCTTCGAGCACGCAGAAGCGCCGTAACGCGATGTGGCATGGACTCGACTAATGTCTGAAGTAGTGCTGAAGGGAATTCACATCATGAATCCTGTAGGGTTGTCCATAAATCCGTAAGAGCGCGAGGGGTCGGAGATCTCTTCTGAGAAGCACGTTACAAGGCATCCCAAATATGCTCAATAATGTTCATATATGGGACGTTTGGTGGACAGCGGAAGTGTTTAAACTCAGACAGTGTTCCTGGAGCCACTTTGTAGCAATTCTGGGGTATGGGGTGTCGCACTGTCCTGCTGGAATTACCCAATTCTGTCGGATTGCAGATTGGATATGAATGGATGCAGGACATCAGACAGGATGCTTGTGTACGTACAACCTGTCAGAGTCGTGTCTAGACGTATCAGGAGTCCCATATCACTCCAACTGCACACGCCCCACACCATTACAGAGCCTCCACAAACTTGAATAGTCCGATGCTGACATGCAGGGTCCACCTATTCATGAAGTTGTCTCCATGCCCGTTCACGTCAATCCGCTCGATATAATTTGAAACGGGACTCGTCCGACCAGGCAATATGTTTCCAGTCATCAATACTTCAATGTCGGTGTTGATGGGCCCAAGCGAGGCGTAGAGCTTTGTGTCGTGCTGTCATCAACAGTACACGAGTGGGCCTTCAGCTCCGAAAGCCCATATCGTCAATGTTTCGTTGAATGGTTCGCACGCTGACAATTGTTGATGGCGCAGCATTGAAATCTGCAACGATTTGCGGAGGGGTTGCTCGTCTGTCACGCTGAACGATTCTCTTCAGTCATCGTTTGTTTTGTTCTTGCAGGATCCTTTTCCGGCTGCAGCGATGTCGGAGATTTAACGTTCTGCCGAATCCCTGATATTCACGGTACTGCTGACCACAGCGAGGTAATCTGCATGTTCAAATATAGAGATATGTACTTGAATATACATTCCTATACCAGTTTCTTTGGCGTTTGAGTGTATTACGGAGTCATTTGAGGTAGAAGTCCGTGAGTTGCAACGTACAAGGTCTCATGCCTTTCCTGATATCTAGACGCCACGTTTGTAATCTCACCATGTGGACGACGTCAAGTCTGAGTCCGCTGCACCAGAAGATCGATTTGACGATGGAGACAGAACAAAAATTATCAACTTCGATCAGTGAATCTGTTCGTCAGCGTGACCCTCCGGACAGCACAAGTGTCGAAGGCGAACTGTAGCACTTACAGGCCCTGTTCCCTATGGACAGTTACAGGAACATGCCTCAAAACAGAAGAAACCAGTAGCACACTTAGCTGTAGATGAAGATAAAGCGGTTTCAAAGGAGATTATTTCTTACGTCTGGAACACAAAAAAAAAAAAAAAAAAAAAAAAAAAAAAAAAAAAAAAAATTGAGAGAATTCTCCGGTAACACAACGTCAAATGCATGAACCGCCTAATAACCAAGACGAAAATTTTATTACCATTAAGCAAGAATGACCTAAAACTCCAGGGACCGGGAGTCTACGGCATCCTTTGCCAGTGTCTAATTAATGCATGTAGGCCAGACTATCGGGACGGTGCAGGAGATATGCATCGGCGATAAGCGCCACACCAGCATCCCCCCCCCCCCCCCCATGAACCATGGACCTTGCCGTAGGTGAGGAGGCTTGCGTGCCTCGACGATACAGATAGCCGTACCGTAGGTGCAACAACAACTGAGGTGTATATGTTGAGAGCCCAGACAAACGTGTGGTTCCTGACCAGGGGCAGCAGCCTTTTCAGTAGTTGCAGGGGCAGCAGTCTGGATGATTGACTGATCTGACCTTGTAACACGAACCAAAATGGCCTTGCTGTTCTTGTACTGCGAACGGCTGAAAGCAAGGGGAAACTACAGCCGTAATTTTTCCCGAGGGCATGCAGCTTTACTGTATGGTTAAATGATGATGGCGTCCTCTTGGGTAAAATATTCCGGAGGTAAAATAGTCCCACATTTGGATCACCGGGCAGGGACTACTCAAGAGGACGTCGTTATCAGCAGAAAGATAACTGGCGTTCTACGGATCGGAGCGTGGGATATCAGATCCCTTAATCAGGCATGTTGGTTAGAAAATTTAAAAAGGGAAATGGATAGGTTAACGTTAGATATACTGGTAATTACTGAAGTTCGGTGGCAGCACGAACAAGACTTTTGGTCAGGTGAATACAGCGTTATAAATACAAAATCAAATAGGGGTAATGCAGGAGTAGGTTTAATAGTGAATAAAAAAATAGAAGTACGGGTAAGCTACTACAAACACCATAGTGAACGCATTATTGCGGCCAAGATAGACACGAAGCCCAAGTCTACTACAGTAGTACAAGTTTATATGCCAACTAGCTCTCCAGATGACAAAGAAATAGATGATATGTATGAGGTGGTAAAAGAAATTATTCAGGTAGTGAAGGGAGACGAAAATTTAATAGTCATGGGTGACTGGAATTCGACAGTAGGAAAAGGGAGAGAAGGAAACATAGTAGGTGAATATGGATTGGGGCTAAGAAATGAATGAGGAATTTTGCGCAGAGCATAACTTAATCATAGCTAACACTTGGCTCAAGAATCATGAAAGATGGTTGTATACCTGGAAGATCCCTGGAGATACTAAAAGGTATCAGATAGGTTATATAATGGTAAGACAGAGATTTAGGAACCAGGTTTTAAATTGTGAGACATTTGCAGGGGCAGATGTGTACTCTGACCACAATCTATTGGTTATGAGCTGTACATTAATACTGAAGAAACTGCAAAAAGGTGGGAATTTAAGGAGATGGGACCTGGATAAATTGAAAGAACTACAGGTTGTACAGAGTTTCTGGGAGAGCATAAGTGAACAATTCACAGGAATAGCGAAACGAAATAAAGTAGAAGATGAATGGGTAGCTTTGAGGGCTGAAATAGTGAATGCAGCAGAGGATCAAATAGGTAAAAAGACGAGGGGTAGTGGAAACCCAAGGGTACAGAGTTTGACAGAGCACTGAAAGACCTGAGTCGAAACTAGGCCCCCGGAGTAGACAACATTCCATTAGAACTACTGACAGCTTGGGAGAGCCAGTCCTGACAAAACTCTACCATCTGGTGAGCAATATGTATGAGACAGGCGAAATACCCACAGACTTCAATAAGAATATAATAATTACAATCCCAAAGAAAGCAGGTGTTGACAGATGTGAAAATTACCGAACTATCAGTTTAATAAGTCACAGCTGCAAAACACTAACGCGAGTTCGTTGCAGACGAATGGAAAAACTGATAGAAGCTAACCTCGGGGAAGATCAGTTGGGATTCCGTAGAAATGTTGGAACACGTGAGGCAATACTGACCCAACGACTTATCTTAGGAGAAAGATTAAGGAAAGGCAAAGCTACGTTTCTGGCATTTGTAGACTTAGAGAAAGCTTTTGACAATGTTGATTGGAAAACTCTTTCAAGTTCAGAAGCTGTCAGGGGTAAAATACAGGGAGCGAAAGGCTATTTACAATTAGTACAGAAAGCAGATGGCAGTTACAAGAGTCGAGGGATATGAAAGGATAGCAGTGGTTGAGAAGGGAGTGAGAAAGGGTTGTAGCCTATTCCCGATGTTATTCAATCTGTATATTGAGCAAGCAATAAAGGAAACAAAAGAAAAGTTCGGAGTAGGTATTAAAATCCATGGAGGAGAAATAAAAACTTTAAGGTACGCCGATGACATTGTAATTCCGTCAGAGACATCAAAGGACTTGGAAGAGGACCTGAACGGAATGGACTGTGTCTTGAAAGGAGGGTAAAAGATGAACACCAACAAAAGCAAAACGAGGATAATGGAATGTAGTCGAACTAAGTCGGGTGATACTGAGGGAATTAAATTAGGAAAGGCGACAATTAAAGCAGTAAATTACTTTTGCTATTTGGGGAGCAAAATAACTGATGATGGTCGAAGTAGAGAGGATATAAAATGTAGAATGGTAATGGCAAGGAAAGCGTTTCTGAACAAGAAAAATTTCTTAACTTCGAGTATAGATTTAAGTGTCAGGAAGTCGTTTCTGAAAGTATTTGTATGGGGTATAGCCATGTATGGAAGTGAAACGTGGACGATAAATAGTTTAGATAAGAAGAGAATAGAAGCTTTCGAAATGTGGTGCTACAGAAGAATGCTGAAGATAAGATGGGTAGATCACGTAACTACTGTGGAGGTATTGATTAGAATTGGGGAGAAGAGGAGCTTGTGGGACAACTTGACAAGGAGAAGGGATCGGTTGGTAGGACATGGTCTGAGACATCGAGGGATCACCAATTTAGCATTGGAGGGCAGCGTGGAGGGTAAAAATCGTAGAGGGAGACCAAGAGATGAATACACCAAGCAGATTCAAAAGGATGTAGGCTGCAGTAGGTACTGGGAGATGAAGAAGCTTGCACAGGATGGAGTAGCATAGAGAGCTGCATCAAACAAGTCTCAGGACTGAAGACCACAACAACAACAACAACAACAACATCCGACGAAGTCTGCTGCGGCAGAGCACTGCATTTCCCAAGGATATACCATGAACTATTACGACACCATGTTGATGCAGCACTCCAACTCCTTCTGGGACTGTATTCTCATAGAAGCTATAGAGATCCGACTGCGTGACGGAATAGTAAATAAGGATAGCGGTTATCATTTAAGCAAAGCCTGGGACTCAGCCTTGAGCACGTCCAGAGCACAGCGGCAGCCTACGTGGAGGTCCGCTCCCGTAACTGTAACTGAAGAGGACGAAGAATCGTTGCCGCCCCTAGAGTGGCGCTATTGCAGGCGCGGAATCGACGCCGAGTTTCTCCCACCACCGGACCAAGCCTGCGCCGGAAGCGCCGGCTGAAGTCTGTAGGAGCAGAGGCGCAGACGGGGAAAGATGATATAAACATGGCACCCAGCATATATCATGCAGTCATCAGTAACGACTGAATATGGCAAGAAGTCAGCTTAGACGACGTCATCAGGCTGAATAACCGAGAGATAGTCAAGAACAAACTGATCTTCTCCAGTGATGATATATTAAAAGTTGCATACCAATGCTGTATGTTGCACTGGCCAACGCCAATGGGAGGGGTCAGCGACTGACACCACAACCGTCACACATTCTCTATCTAGGGTAAATAACATTACTTATGTATTTCCATAATTTTGGCAGATTAGAAGATTTAAATGTTGATTAGTATAACTGGGAAAGGGTTTCTGGGAAATTTTTAGTAAAACATAAATAGTTTTTTTACATTTATTTGTATCAATTTCACAATTACAAGGATTACTCACATTCAGAACACTTTACAATACCAACTAATTCTTCTTTCTTGGAGTGTGCAGGGCAGATATACTTCCTGCAAGAAGTGCAAGCCTTCATGTACTTACGGTCTTTGCTTCTGGCGCATAAGTAACAGCGTCCATTCTTTGGCAGATTATGCACATCTATACGTGTTGCTTTCTGTCGCAGCTCCGTAGCGTTGTTTCCTTTGCTGACAGCACCTTGATTTTGATTACAGTCATACCCAAAAGTTGATAAGGCTGCAGTGTATGTTGAGTGTAGGCCAAAAGCATTTTGAGCGCGTCTTTTCATGTTGAAGTCACAAAGTTCACTACCAAGATCTTTCAGGTACTTTTTTCTTCCAGAACTCTTTGTCGGGTAATTCTTTGTCCATTCCTTGTGTGTATCTTGAAATACAACATATGAATTGTATGCTGCAATTTCAATCAAGTTGAAAAACACCGCGATTGGTCATCGACGCGTTACTCGACGACTGCTGTACGTTCTTACACACTAAAAGAATGTATCCACTCCCGACTTGGTACAATTGTAGAATAGGATGATGTCGGGCTTCTCTTCCGTCACATCCATATCATGATATTGCGTTGACAATACTGTAACAGCCTTTCCTTTCTTAGGCACGTAACTGACTAAAGTGGCATCATCACTAAAGGCAAATCGAATTGTTCCCGGTGCACCTTTGTTTCAGAGAAACAGGACGGAGTTCTGTAGGAACATCGCGTTTGTCACTTCGATTAGTACCAACTGTAGTTATTTTCCCTTTCAAAAGATCAGATGCGAGTGGAACGGTAGTGAACTTTCTTTCCATGGTAACATTTCTTCCAGATTGTTTCAAGTTAGACATTTCAATCAAACATCTAACTATTTCAGGGTCGCTGTTATGGTTCTTCTCATTAGCGTGCTTTCCAGCGTATGGATCCGCAGCGAATCAGTATTTCGTATCTGAATCACATAACTGGTACACCTCTATTCCGTATTTTCCTGGTTTCGTTGGAATATATAGCCTGAATGGGCATTGCCCATGGAAGGTCACAAGTTCTTCATCCACTGTGACTGACTCACTAGGATTATAAAACTGAGGTAATTTACTAACCATCATGTTCCATATATCCCAGATAGGAGCTAATTTGTCGGTCTGTTCTGTAGCTGCTCGAGTTAGAGCATCATCAAAACGCAAGCACTTCAGTAAGAGCCTCAGTCTATGCTCCGAAAATGAAGCTCGGTACATCGGAAAGTTTTTTTTTTTCTAAATATATCATGTAAACTGTCCTTGTTCTGTCTATAGACTCCACAGTTCAATAGAATTCAAATTGCTGACACAATTTCTTCCCTTTCAAATGCTTTCGAATTTTTTATGAAAATATCCTCAGTTGATTCACTAATGTTTCCAAGCTTTTGATTGTTACACATCAAAATGTTATCCAGGATGTTATCATCGAAGTACATGAGAAAAGCTTTACCTGGTGTATCAGGTTTTATCCCTGGCTTAGTTCCTTTCGGGGTTCTCATTACGTTAGCAACAGACCTCCTCCTTTGATTTATGTAAGGGCTTCTCTTCCATATCATGCTTGACGGGGCCACCATGTCTTTTTCGAGTTGATTAATTTGTGCTTTCGGCCTGGGTCGTGTTCTTCTTGGTTGAATATCTATAAAAATATGAAAACAGAACCGAACACCAGCAAACTAAGCACTCTACCGAGACACACATCCTAATATACTCCAATATATCAGCAAAAAGTAATAAAAATCAATTTATCCTTATCACTTTCATCCAACTCGGTGCTGTCAGAAACTACTTGATCCGGAATTTCCGTGACTACATCTTCAGTTTCACTGCTTGAGCTTTCGGAGAGTTCATGACTGAATTCATAGTCTGAACTCTCAAGCAAAATTCTAATTTCGTCATCTGTCAATTTCATCTTCTTGTACATTCTGTCAAATGCCACAAAGATATTACCTTCCACTCACCACACTGTTTACCAGTTGAATGCGAGTGGTGATTGTTGACCTGATACACCTTCAGTTATAACAATCACTATAGCTCAACGATGAGTTTAAACCAAAAGCTGTCGATATTGTAGATTGTAGCAATTATAATTACGATAAATGTCATGTATTTGTGACACAAACTGCTGAACACGAGAGGAGTTTTAGCATAAAATCTTCGTTGGGGTCAGTTACTGACACCCCCCCCCCCCCCAATTGGGATGCAACTGTTAAACTGATAACTCGATAATCTTCACACTCGTCAACACATGTTTCATTTCAATTTGAATTACTACATTCTTCTTGAAATCTGAGGTTGTACGAGGCGCCAAGTGAGTCAAAAATTCATTATAGAATCAGACAGGAAATCCGTCGAGGCATGGAGCGTTAGTGATTTTACCTGGTTCTCAACACCATGGGCACTAAAATCCCCGTAGCTCTTCTCAGCAGTAGTTCGAGAATTAATTTCAGGCAATACACCTCGATTTGTAAAGGAACATTGGAAAATATTGTGCAGCAGATCCGATTTTACTTTCCTGCTCCCAGTTTCTGTTTCTGTCTCGTCCATGAGTGTGTGGACACTAACTTTTATGCTTATAAAAGCCTTTTCATCCGACCAGAATTTCTGTGGTTTTGTGACGGTTGCATCCGAGGCTGTTTTTGTTCTAAATCACTTATAAACCGGTTGCTGTAACAGCCTGGCACTATGGAATGGGAAACATTTTACCTGAGGACTATTCAAGAACTAACTGATCTTCACCGAGATCCAGCCAGGTGTCCGGATAGTTTTGATCACATAGCGTGTGTCGTTGAAGTCAGTGCCCTGTGGAATTATTGAACATGTCTGATGACGTTTTTAGAGAACGAAAATCTCCTGTATAAAAATCAATTTGCATTTCACAAACAGGGATCTTGTAAAACCCAGATCGCTCTGTTCCTTCATGACATCAACAGTGCTGTAGACGAAGGCGCTCGAGTTTATGACGTGTTTCTTGACTTCAGGAAAGCTTTTGACACCGTCTCTAACCAGATTTGGAATTGGATTCAAGACTTCCTTGCAGATAGAACCTAACATACCACTATTAACAGTACAGAATCAACTCATGTAAGTTCCGGAGTACCCCAAGGTAATGAGATAAGATCGTTGTTCTTTACAATATATGTAAATGATCTAGCAGGTAGCGTCATATGCTCCCTCAGACTGGTCGCAGATGACGTGGTTGTATGTAATATAGTAGCAATGCAAAAAGTCAGTGTCGATGTGCATAGGTTTGGTGAATTGTGCAAGATCTGGAAGTTGACCCTGTTCGTAAATAAATGTAACACATTGCACATACATGGGAAAAGAAAGACACTACTGTACAAGTACACTATTGATGAGGACCTGTCAGAAACAGTACCTATCGTAAAGTATCAGGCCAGTGCGACCTTAAGAGGAACGCCCCGTGAAACATGTAGTAGGAAACCCAGATGCCAGACTGAGATTCTTAGGAAGAACCTTAAGGAAATGTAATACATCTTTGAAGGAAGTGGCTTCTAAGACGCTTGGTTGACCGAATTTCGACTATTGTTCATCAATATGGAATCATTACCAGGCAAGACAATAGAAGAGACAGAGAAGAACTAACGAAGAGCCGCGCGTGTCGTCACGGGATCGTTTTGTTGGCCAACTCGGTTGGTAGACGTTACAAGAGAGGCGCTGTGCATCACTTAGAGATTTATTACTGAAATTTCGAGTGAGCACTTTCAGGGAAGACTTTCTCCGACATACATCTCGAAAAATGACCCCGAATAGAAAATTCGAGAAATTAGATCCAATATGGAGCGTTACAGACAGTCGTTCTTCCCACTCGCCATTTGCGAGTGGAACAGGGTTGGGGGGGGGGGGGC
The DNA here is from genome assembly GCF_021461385.2 of Schistocerca piceifrons. Lineage (NCBI taxonomy): Eukaryota > Metazoa > Arthropoda > Insecta > Orthoptera > Acrididae > Schistocerca > Schistocerca piceifrons. The sequence goes on from NC_060141.1 coordinate 781,036,072, forward strand.
GGGGGGGCGAATCAGTTAGTTGTACCACAAGCGCCATCCGCCACACACAATGAGGTCGCTTCCGGAGTCTGCTTCCCTTTGAGAGAGGGAAGAGTGACTGATAAGATAACTCTGCGGACACTATAATTGCTGTAACCTCGTCCACGCGATCCCTGATGAGCAGTTCGTGGATGGTGGCAGTATATCCCTAGGTCTATTATTTAAAACTTCTTCTTGAAACTTTGTGTGCAGTCTTTCATAGTATAGTTTGCGTATGTCTTTATGTACCTGCCACTTCAGTTTCTTCAACATTTCTGTGATACTCAAAGAAACCTGTGGTTGTTCACGCACCCTCTGACTATATACGTCAATATCTCTGTTAGTCATTGGGACAAGTCGATAACACTAGTCATTATTCTAGGATGGGACGTTGCACATGTGTTTTGTAAGCAATTTCCAGACTGAATACACTCACCTACTACTCTAGCACCCAACTAAAGTCTGCCATCTTCTTGATCTACGAGTGAGGCTATTCGATGATTCCGTTTCGTACCCTTAAAAATTCCATCTGTGCCTTGTTGTACTGTAGACATAGGAAACTAAGTTTTACATTTTTGAACATTTAAAGGAAGCGCCCAATACTTACACCACTTCAGGTCATATCAAGGTGCGATTGATTATTTGTGATGGTTTCCTCTGGTATTACTTAATTACAGATACAGTAAATGATCAAATGTATCCGGACACCTGGCTGAAAATTACTTAGACGTTCGTGGCACCCTCCATCGGTAACGCTGGAATTCAGTATGGTGCTGGCCCACCCTTAGCCTTGATGACAGCTTTCACTCTCGCAGACTTACGTGCAGTAAAGTACTGGTAGGTTTCTTGGGGCATGACAGCCCATTCTTCACGGAGTGCTGCACTGGGGAATGGTATCGATGTCGGGCGGTGAGGCCTGGTACGAAGTCGGCATTGCCAAACATCCCAAAGATGTTCTTTAGGATTCAGGTCAGAACTCTGTACAGGCCAGTCCATTACAACGATGTTATTATCGTGTATCCACTCCGCCACATGGCGTGAATTATTAACAGGTGCTCGATCGTGTCGAAAACTGCAATCGCCATCTCCTAATTGCTCTTCAACAGTGGGAAGCAAGAAGGTGCCTAAAACATCAGTGTAGGCCTGTGCTGTGATAGTGCCACGCAAAACAACAAGGGGTGAAAGCCCCCTGCATGATAATCACGACCACACCACAACACCACCGCCTGCGAATTTTACTGTTGGCACTACACACGCTGACAGACGACTTTCAACGGGTATTCGGCACACCCACACACTGCCATAGGATCGCCACATTGTGAACTGTGATTCGCTACTCCACACGACGTTTTCCCTCTGTTCAATTGCCCAATGTTTACGCTTGTTACACCAAGCGAGGAGTCATTTGGCATTTACCTGCGTGATATGTGGCTTATCAGCAGTCACTCGACCATGAAATACAAGTTGTCTCACCTCCCGCCCAACTGCCATAATACACCAAGCGAGGAGTCATTTGGCATTTACCTGCGTGATATGTGGTTTATGAGCAGTCACTCGACCATGAAATACAAGTTGTCTCACCTCCCGCCCAACTGCCATAATACTTGCTGTGGATCCTGATTCAGTTTGGAATTCCTGTGTGATGGTATGGATAGATGTCTGCTTATTACACATTACGACCCTCTCCAACTGACGGCGGTCTCTGTCAGCGAACAGTCGAGGTCCGCCAGTACGCCTTTATGCTCTTGTCCCTTCACGTTTCCGCTTCAATATCACATCGTAAACAGTAGGCCGGAGGACGCTTAGGAGTGTGGAAATCTCGCGTGCAGACGCATGACGCAAGTGACACCGAATCAGCTGACCCTGTGCGGCTGGTCCCGGCGGAGGTTTGAGTCGTCTCTCGCGCGTGTGTGTGTGTGTGTTTGTCCTTAGGATAGTTTAGGTTAAGTAGTGTGTAAGCTCAGGGACTTATGACATTAGCAGTTAAGTCCCATAAGATTTCACACACATTTGAACATCAGCTGACCACTTTCGAAGTCCGTGAATTGTGCGGAGCGCCCCATTCTCCTCTCTTACGATGTCTAATGGCAACTGAGGTTGCTGATATGAAGTACCTGGTAGTTGGTGGAATCACAATGCATGTAGTATGAAAAACGTATACTTTTTGGGGCGTCCGGATACTTTTAATTACATAGTGTTGAAGTATACTTGCGTTTGTACGTCCTGTGGCCCTCAGCAACGGGAGTGGCCTGAGATTTTTTCCAGTCGGTAGGTACCATTCGTTCCTTAGGCGTCCTATTATAAACTGCTGCTGGAAGGAGAGCAACTTCTTTCGCACAATCATAGCAGACCCTTGTATGTATCTCATCTAGTCCGGATGCTTTTCTTTTACTAAGCGACTGGAGATAATTTTCTGTTTCGTTATCGGTTATCCCAAGATCTGCCATTCGTACGATGATTGAAACGAGAGACTGTGTTGCTTTCTTCTACGTTGAAATAATTTCGGAAGACCGAAGTCAGTATTTCGCCCTTCTCTCCGTTATCTTCCGTTTCGGTGCCAGTAAGGTCTCTGACTGAATGAACAGGTGATTTCGAACCGCTTACAGATTTTACATAAGACAAAATCTTTTTATAGATTTTACTGGGACCCATTGACATAACTTTGTTCTCAAAGTCATTGAACGCTTTTGTCATTCCTCTCCTTACGCTAATTTTCTCTTCGTTCACCTTTTGTTTGGCAGATAGGTTTTTACTTCTTTTAAGTTTGAAATGCTCTCTTTGTCTACGGAGCAAAGTACTTGTTCAAATACTGAACGAGGCTTTTGAATTTTTTTTTCCATTAGTACTCAGCATTTTCTTCCTCATCTGTGAATATATGACGCTGACTACTCCTACATTCTACGATTTGCACCCTGTTTTTCTTGCTAAGCAGAAATATCTTCCTGGCTTTCGTAACATTCATCGTAAAACCGGTAGGCATAATTGTTATAAAAGCCTCGTGGCTACTGATATCTTCCTGTACGTTAACTGATTCGGTAATTTCATGCCTGGTTGTTGCTAGGGGTGTAAGTCGTTACCTATACGAGCTGGTTCTCTAATTATACGCTCACTGTAGCTGTTTGGCTAGTCATTCAGAACAAGGTCACACGAATCCCTTCTCGGGCACCACTTTTGATAGCATGACTCCCCCAGTCTGTAGCGGGCAAGTTGAAGTCACCCCCAATTACAGCAGCATGATCAGGAGAATTACAAACGGTATTGTGTAAATCTCTTCGAAGCGCTGTACCATTACAGCTCCTGACGCAGACCGTCTATAACAGCATCCGATTACCATTTTTTACCGACGTTTGATGCTTAATTTCACACACAGCTGTTCACATTCGGAAACCATGATAACCTCGCAAGATGTTATACAATTCTATACTACAATAAATAAGCCGCCACCATTGGCGACTAATTTCTCCTGGCAATAAATATTCGTAAGGGTCACAGGATTGGAAGCAGGCGCCTGGTGCCAGTACGAGTGCGAGCTGGCGCCATCTTGCAATGTTGGCAAACTGCTGTGTCAGCATACTCTTGCCGCACGCCACCTCCAAGGACACTGTAGCTGCGTCGCGTCGCTGGTCGCCTGCACGGGCAGAATTACTTCCAAAGTGCGTGCTTTCGACGCCGGATTTCTGTCTTTTTCATCCCACAATGGAGTCCCGACAGATCCTTATTTATTCGTGGTAGGACGTCAGACACAGATATGACGGGTCGGTGTATCGACCACTTCATTAAACACTGAAGCACCAAAGACACTGGTATAGGCACGCGTATTCAATTTAAGATATATGCAAACAGGCAGAATACGGCGCTGCGGTCGGCAGCGCCTATGTAAGACAACAAGTTGCTGGTGCATTTGTTAAAATGGTTAGTGATGCTACAGTGGCAGGTTATCAAGATTTAACTGAGTTTGAACGTGGTGTTATAGTCGGCGCATGAGAGATGGGACATAGCATTTCCCATATAACGATGAAGTGGGGATTTTCCAGTACAATCATTAGACAAGTGCGTCCAGAATATCACGAAACCAGTAAAACTTCAAATCTCCGTAGTGCAATCCTTCCGCAGATTGCTGCAGATTTCAATGCTGGGCCCTCAATAAGTTTCAGCGTGCAAACCATTTAACGAAACATTGATATGGGCTTTCTGAGGTGAAGGACCACTCGTGTACCCACGATGACTACACGACACAAGACTTCACGCCTCGTCTGGGCCCGTCAACACCGACACTGGACTCCTGATGACTGGAAACATGTTGCTGGTCGGACGAGTCTCGTCTCAAATTTTATCGAGGGGACGTATGTGTACGGGTATGGAGACAACCTCATGACTCCTAGTACCCTGTACGTCAGCAGGGGACTGTTCAAGCTGGTGGAGGCTGCGTAATGTTATGCGGCGTGTGTTGTTGAAGCGATACGGAACCCCAGATACGTCCAGATACGACTCTGATAGGTGACACGTACGTGAGCATCCTGTCTGATCACCTGCATCGGTTCATGTCTTTTGTGCATTCCGACGGACTTGGGAAAGTCCAGCAGGACAATGCCACAACCCACTCGTTCAAAATTGCTGCAGAGTGCCTCCAGGAGACTTCTTTTGACTTTAAACATTTCCAGTGGCCAGGAAATTCCCCAGACATGAACATTAATGACTATATCTGTGATTTCTTGCAACGTGCTGTATAGAGGAGATCTCCACCCCCTCGTATTCTGACGTATTTATCGACAGCCCTGCAGGATTAATGGTATCAATTCCCTCCAACACTAACTCAGACATTAGGCGAGTCCATTCCACGTCGTGTTGCGGTACTTCGGCGTGTTCAGTGGCCCTATAGGATATCAGGCAGGTGCACCTGTTTCTTTGGCTGTTCAGTGTAAATGTCCTCATAGAAATAAAGTACAGATACGCAAGCTGTGGTTCACGTGTGTCTGTATCTCATGGACGGGATGCCCACAATAATATTGATAAATATCAAGGGTGGCCCTCAACTGATGACAAAAGACTCATAACCGGAGATGTCAACATGGGAATAAATTATAGAGATCCTATAGACCTGAGGAGGTGCATCGATGTGCGAACTTCCACGAATTTCCTTGTTCCTGCCATATGTCCATGCCGAATTATCAGCAGCAGACGTCTTGACGTCGTCCATGAACAAGGGCATCAACGCTGGAATTCAGGTTAGTCTACTCAAATGTGGCTACAGTACGAAAGGCAGTGATGAATCTGTAAAACATTTGCTGTGATAGAGTGATTTTTTTGCGTACATAAACTAATATGACAGAATCAAACAATATAGCAGAATTTAACCCGAGAAACACGGCTATCTGCGGACCATTATAAATGATTTACGAGAAGCTATTCAGCCGTTAAAAACAATGAGAAGTGAGAGCAGCCTTACACATGACTTATCTATTGAAAGCTCTTGGAGCGCAGGTCCCATATACAATTGCCCGTTACTACCTTCAGTACCAGTGTTTAGCGGTAAACCCAAGGAAGACGTGAAAGTATTGTTCCGTAAACTTGAAGGAGCTGCCCTTTTGGGTTTGTGGACAGACTGACATATATTATCAGTTGCTAAATTGATAATTCTTCAGTGTGGAGCCCACTTGGGTGGAACCATAAGGTTACAACGAATTCAAAGCGACAGCTGTTCAGAGATTCAAAAGCAAAAATGCTATCAGATTCTACCGAGAGCGACTCCATAGCCTGCGGATGCGACGGGACGAATTTATTGGGCACTTTGTCGACAGAATTAGAAACATTAACGTTCAAACCTACGACATCGTGGAAGACGAGAATGAGATCGCAATCGAGCTGTTCCAAGACGATCACACAGCTTTGCTCACGTTCATCCACGTCTTACACGGCGAGGAAGTAACCGAAACAGACTGGTGCGATGTAAGGCCTTTCAGGAAGCAGCAGAAGCAACTACTGGCTTCGTGGAAGCATTAAGACGGCTAAATGATATATGAATAGAGGAGCTTCGCGTATTCAACACAAATGCAGAACGTTACAGATACAAGAAGCCTGATCATAAACGTAAAGACTGTGAGGAGAAATGGATTTGCTACAGTTGCCGGATATAGTACCACGCTCCGAGAGACGCCCGTAGTAAAAGGAAAGGTAATGCGATTATAGACAACTTGGCAGATCGATAATCAATTACTGGGACGTACATGGAGCAACATCGTCTGCCCTGTGCCCGATACAGCGATTCCTATTAGCTCCACCGAAAATCAGATCGACAATGACCTTGTGACAGGTGCCGCGTATCGTGCACGACAGATCAAGCTACTTATGGACATAGGAACACAGGCCTCACTAATGAGGTGTTACATTGACAAAAATGATAAATTATGACCGCCACAGCTAAACGTGCTTGAGTTAAATGGTTGAAACTTAATTAAACACCAAGAGATGGCATAGAATTATGTTTAGGCAAAGAAAAACACGTATCGAGTGTGTAAACACTTTCAAACAATGAAACGCTCTGCGACGGTGTACTTTGATTTGAGATCTTGTCCTCTAACGAGGCAGAGATATTTGTCGCAGATTGAAGGATCAGATTAGGTTGTAGAAACTACGACCTAAGAAATCTTTCTTCAGATCGTACGCAGAGGAGCAGCAGCACTGACGTGATGGGACAGGTCAACCAGATCGACGTATCAGTTGCAACCCTCCGAGTCGATGTACAGATTGATCAGCGTCAGCAAATTCCCGGCGGCGCAGGAGAAACAATATAAGTCGAAGTCAAGTCACCCCGATGCAGAGAAGGAACAATCTGAATTGTTATGTTTCCAGAAGCGTAAGGGTGGCTACATTGGTGAGAATAAATGTAACTAAAGTACCCATGACAGTAACGAATATGAGCGGAGAAAACACTGTATTGCTACAAGGAAAGAAGGTTGCTGAGCTGGCGTTCATAAGTAAATATGCTGTCATACAGATTTCAAATAAAGTTTCAAATGCCGTAGTTACGAAGACAGATTTTTGTAGTGATGCCGAAAAATTGCAAATCAGGAGTCGAAATTAATAATGAACTAAATAACAATATTAGGCAGAAGATAAAACATTTTACGGTTGAATACGATAAGATTTTCGCGCTTGTTTTATTAGAGTATACGGATTTTTCCCGAGAGCGTTGAAATTTACCTGTCTCTCATCTGGTTCAGCATCGTATACATACTGGACACCTATCAAAATACCATGCAGTCAAAGAGAGCTATTAGAAGAAGTGGCTCAATAGCAACTGGAAGTCGGGATCACGAAACCAAGAGATCCTGCAGATCACCCATGGTGTTCACCAGTTGTCATTGTTAAGAAAAAATCTGTTTCCGGAGAACCAGAGTCTAGTTCTTGCGTGGACTATCGAGATCTGAATGTAGTAACTACACCAGATATTTACCGCTTACCAAAGCTGTTATAAACCCAGAATTACTTGGGAAGATGTCGGATTCTTTCGGTTTGTGATTTAACCAGTGTATATCATAACTGCGAGTGCATTCAGATGATCGACTGAAAACTTCATTTGTGACAACAACATGAGTGTATAAATACTTGCCTATGCCATTTGGACCTTGCAGTGCGTCAGCCATCTTTCAGCTCCTAATGGATTGAGTTTTAAGAGGTCCGACACCAACATAGGTTCTAGTACACCTCGACGACGTAATAATTTTCGGTGAAAACTTGGAGCAAAATACTGAGAAATTTCAAGCAGTTTTCAAGAGTATAAGTAGCGTAAACCTGTCATTGTCAATAGATATGTGTCATGTTCCACAAATTCAGGTGAACTATCTTGGTCATGTTATAAGTAGTGAAGGCGTCCATCCTGATTCAAAATTAACTGAAGCTATCAAGAACTTTCCTGAACCACGGAATTTAAAGGAATTGCAATCATTCCTGGAATTAGCAAATTTTATATGAGTTTAATAGCCGGTTAAGGATATATAGCACACCCAAATGACTTCGGAAAAGGGAACAGCATTCAATTAGTCAACAGAATACACAGAGGCAATGGAAGAAACTGTCCTAACCACAGCGTCAGTGTTATTCACATTTCAGCAACCCCTTCTTTCCTTCAATATATGCTTCAGATTTATATGTTGACTCATGAAACTGAGACAGGGAGCTTTGTGGTTTGGTTGTTGGTATGACAGATAACAGATGTTATTTGACAGGAAGAGAATTAAGAGTGATTACGGACCACACCGCTCTTAATTGGCTATTGGACTTAAAGAACCCAAGTTCTAACCTAAGAAGATAAGCTTTGCAACTGAGCGAGTTTCAGTTGAATGTTATTCATCGATCTGGCAAAATGTACTTCAATGCCGACGCGATGAGTCGAAAGGTACGTGTCTTTGTTGCAATAAGTCGCGAGGAACATTTAACAGCAGCTCGAGAAATGGATCCACAATGCCAAATATGGAAAGATGATAAACGTTTTGTCGAAAGAAATGGATTCCTGTACAAAGCCACCAGCAAAGGAAACCACCTAGTTATACTGGAAAACATAAAAGAGCGAATCATGACGGAATAACACGATTCTTTATTATCTGGACACAGTAGTACAAAAGCAACAAATGTTAAAATAGGTAAGGTGTATGGACGGCCAAGTCGTAAACCCGACTTTTTTTTTTAATTTGCTTCACGATGTGATTCCTGTAACATACGGGATACTGTAATTTGGGGTCCAACTAAGGCATCATTACGGGAACGATCAGAACTTGTGAACCATTTTAAAGAGTAGGAAACGGGAAACGATGTCATTGTAGCTATGCCTAAAACCAACGATGGGAATGAATACATACTGACCATGTTAGACCATTTCTCCAGATATCTTCTCATGATACCAGTACCTGATCGGAGTGCCGAGACCATATCTAAAGATTTTATAAAAGATTGTATTCAAAAGTTTGAATCAACATTAAGCATAATCAGTGACCAAAGATGAAATTTCATGAGTGAATTGCTTATGTAGACTTGTAAGCTAATGCAAATAACGAAACCAGCACACAATGAAGGCAATAGGAGCTTCGAGTAAGTTAACAGAGCAGTCATTAAGATTGTTAGCTACTACGTAAGGAGCAGATATGACAATTGGGATGTGTGTTCTTTGTAAGATGAAAGTGCTTACGTACCAAAAATGCACACGTCAACTGGCCTAAGTCCATATGAAAATGCATATGGAGCTAGGATATCAGCAGTGACCATGTAAAGGAATGAGAGCACAAGCTAGACTGGGCATGGAAGGGAGTGGAACAGCAGAGTCATCAGTCTTCTCTGCAAGATCGCCAAGCAGTTGCATCAGAGTATGGGGTCGGAGATGTTGTCTACCTGAGCGATGTAGTGTTAAAGAAAAGTCAGGTCAAAAATTATGTACAAAATTTGGGAAAGGACCGCATCAAGTCTTGGAGGTGTTATCGCCGGTCACTCTTAAGCTCCAACTACCTATTCGTTTGATTGTCGTTCCGGTCGATCGTGTGAAACCATTTTCCAGTATACTACTTCTGGAACCATCAAGAGACAGCGACGAGGACCGACCGAGGGGCCGATCAACTATTCCTCAATCCAAGAAACGAGCAGCACGAGGTCGCAGTCCATACTTTGAGGTCGAGACGTCGTGTGTTTATTTTTGTGTCATGTGCAAATGTGAGTCCGTTGTGCAACTATAAACTGCGGCTATTACATAAAGTGAGCAAGTGTAACTAAATCGTATTCCACAGGTTACTACAAGAGACGAGTTTGTATTACATGCATTGTCTAACGCTAGTGTTTGAAGCCAATTAACCATGTTTATTGTAACTGTAAGTTTTTCAATGCCAATGTGTTGCATTAATGCTTAGTTTCTAAAAATAACGGTAACCATGTACTTAAATACAATCTGAGTGAGATTCAACAATTCAGTTATACTAAGAAGCAATTGCATAACAATTCGATTGCCGGCAAAATGCAGGTTGAGTCAACAATTGTTAATTATGGAAAAGAGATTAGCTGTTTCTCAAACCTTCTGCTGCACAAAACCTTAAATAGGAGCAATCTTGCCTGGTTTGATTTTGGACGAAATCGTACCTCATTTGAAACTTCAATAGCCGTAGGACGTTAGAGTCAAGATTTTAGCCCTTGAACAACGGTCTAGTACAAGTTCAGTTAACCTCCCTTATGAAATTTTGTATTAAGGAATACGGAAAGAATAGTTACTAATCACACATTGTTTGCTGAGCAAATTGTAAAGTAATTTGTTACACATTTCAGCATTATTCTTGATAAAATAAATGCAACCATCCGCAAGTTATCTGAAGAATTAAATGCTGTGAGCCATAAGTGCTGGCTTAGATTGAAACACTCTACTTTAAGAATTACTGAGAGTCTGCCGAATGCAGGAACCGATGCTCGTAACTTAAGAACCGTTCTAGAAATTAGTTCAAATGATTGCTTAATTAGTATTCTACTGCATCCAAACACAGTCTTACAGTTACTGCTGTTAACTGAACGTAAGTTAGATGCAACATCTAGTATGATTTACCCTGTTAATTCTAATAATTTTTATCCTTACTACAAGTTAACTACAACACACTCTACAATGATTGAAAATGAATTTACTATTATGGTTTCTATATCCACTGCCACATCAAAGCATAGCTTAGAGGTGTCTAAAATTTGTACCTGCCCTATCATGTAGCAACAAGCAGGCCTTCATGTTATGTGACAGCTAGAAGATTATTTACTAATGAGTGAGGATCGAAGTTACTTTTTATCTGCGAATGAGCATGACATGTATGTATGGAAACGCAGCCATAAAGTAACCTGCCCAGAATCGGCAGTATTTTTTTATAGTAGAGTCTACAGATGTTTGAAAGAATTGCTTATAAATAATCGTCCGAGAGATGATTGCCCTAGGAATATAGTGCATCTGTATCAACTGTTTCTTAAACGATGTTCTGAAGATATAATTTACTCATTCAATTTGACTCTTGTGGTCACATTTTGATGTACAACTTCTGGTACCCCGAATCAGTTTTTCACACTTAAAGTAAATGCTAGTGGATTAGTTTTAAACCCCATTCACTATCATTTATCATGCGATCTGCTTCATATGCCTTCTGAATCGTCAACTATTTCTCATGCAGCTGGAGAGCTCCCATTAACGAGAATGTTACCAGTTCACAGTAACGATTCATACATACTAACATCCTCTGTCCAGTTTTCCTAATATTAATGATTTAGTTATAGATGTCCTAGAAAATATAATGCCTACTAACAATGAATAAATTTCATACAAGCAGCGCATAGGATTAAGCGTTTTGAATTCATGTTAATCGATACTAAACTGTCAGTGTCATCTTCTTCTCACGTTTATTAGTTTGTATTGTGTCTACAGCATATTTCATGTACCAAGTTGAGATTTTAAAACCCGCTCATCAATCGTTACTGTGCCTACAAATGAGATATACGTTACAGTACCTTCTGATGCGTATTTCTGTACCTCACTGACGCACTGCTCACAATAGTTTTGACAAATACCAAGGGAGGACCTCAGACACCTACACAAAGCTCATAACCGCCTTATATATGCCACTCCTAACTTAGAATTTCATACGCACAAAATACGTTAATAATAAAAATCTGCCGGCCGGTGTGGCTGTGCGGTTCTAGGCGCTTTAGTCTGGAACCGCGTGACCGCTACGGTCGCAGGTTCGAATCCTGCCTCGGGCATGGATGTGTGTGATGTCCTTAGGTTAGTTAGGTTTAAGTAGTTCTAAGTTGTAGGGGACTGATCACCTCAGATGTTAAGTCTCATAGTGCTCAGAGCCAATAATAATCCATAGACAGGCAATTTTATTTTATTCACATTCAGTAAAATATTAGTGATAAAATCCCTGTGTTATTCTCGGCTCTGAGTGTCTCGTCCCGAAACTGACCCCGAGAATGAATAAGGGTGAACAATTATTTCTTAGTATTGTGGTGCTTCGGAATGAGACAGTCTGTGTCCACAGATTTTGTATATATGAAGAATTATTAATTTATCCATCTAAGGAGACTGTTGCTGTTCCGCAGTTGTACATTAATAGCGGAAAAATATTGCCAAGCAAATGCCACAAAGGTGGCAAGATAAGGAATGACTTATAATGTAAAGATTTTGCTTTTATCGACTTAATCTGCAGGCGTGCAATCATACAAGAGACTTATCTTGGCTAATAGGAGTTTTGAGGTAAATTACGTCCATGAAACTACTGTGTAAGGTTGAGGAACATACGAAACAGTTCTGAGACGGGGAGACAAATAGCAGATAAAAGCCTTTTATACCATTCCAACCTCATTAATGTTTCATATATGTTGTCGTCCATCTTGTAGTTCGGGGTAATCAACTGATATTCAAATTAATTATGAATTACTTGTTAATTATACACACACACTCGAACACCAAGTTCATCATATGTAACTGTAATAGTTATTACTGAATTTACAGCGCCACTACCGCATACACATTACACTGAACTTCACGAACACAAAACATTCTCGTGGAATACCACAACTGAATAATAATGTTGACAATTCCATTTACGATTCAAGTGTACTTTTACAGCTTTGGACAAAGTTTGTTCAATGCCACAGCCGACTTCTCTTGGGGACAAGGTGGTGCATTTCCGACACCTGCAATAACTGCAGAATAGTGGCTACACCACATCACGAATCACTCAGGGCGAGAAGGTGCTCGTAGACATCAGCGATGCCTTCTGGCAGATCTATCAACGGCGACTGATAACCATCTCGTCGATGTTATCAATCAATGCCTAGTGTTGAGGCTCAAGCATAGGGTCTCAGTACAATTCCTTACATATAAATACTTTTCTGTTTGAGTCACATAACGAGTGGGCTGTATTCGACTGGCTACGTTGTGTTTCAGTCACATCAATCGACCTTATATTAAAAACAGCAGCGCAATTGATGATATCTGTTTCCTCAGTCAACAATTCTTTGTAAATTGTTTACCTGTAGAAAACAAAATCCCATGATCAACACATTTTGACAAGCATGTAGTCCTTGGTACATCAGTCAATCTACCAACTTTCACAGTGCCCCCTAACAGCATCTCTCGATGTCTTACCATCGTGTACACAAGGGCTACAACGAGTGCAGTTTCGGCTTCATCGACTGACAGAGTGTGTCATTTCCTGTCTTCTAAGCCTATCCGTATTCAACAGATAACTAATTGAAGAATTATATTGCAGGAAAATAGACGCAATCAAGCTTGGATGAAAGCTTCGGAAGTGTAGCTCAACTATAGGGCAGACTTGCGGCAAATTCTTGAGTGCTACTCTAGAGTTTATGATTCCGACAAGGGTAGATTAAAAGAGGAGAATGATGCGATTTAGAAGTGTGATGCTGTATTTGTTGTCTATACGTGAGCATTATCAACAACTACATTTTAGGGTCGTTATTGCCTTAATATATGTAAACGATCTGACTGTTAGTGTGAGCAGCAGTCTACGAATGGATGCTGATGATTCAGTAGTGTACGGACAAGTGCCATGGTTGAGTGGCTTAGGAGTCTATACGATCTCTTAGAGTTTCTTTCCGCGATGAATCGCAACTTGCTCTGAATCTGGAGAACCGTAAATTAACGAAGATCAGGATTAAAAACGATCCTGTACTGTTCAAATATAGCTTTAATGGCGTGATGGTGGACACAGTCACAACGATTAAATATCTATACGTAACACTTCAAAGGGATGTAGAATCTAAAGAGCACATAAAGTGATTTCTAGGGAAAGCGAATCGTCGAATTCGGTTGATTGGATGAAAGCTTCGGAAGTGTAGCTCAACTATATGTCAGACTTGCGGCAAATTCTTGAGTGCTACTCTAGAGTTTATGATTCCGACAAGGGTAGATTAAAAGAGAAGAATGATGCGATTTAGAAGTGTGATGCTGTATTTGTTGTCTATACGTGAGCATTATCAACATCTACATGGATACTCTGCAAATCACACTCAAGTGCCTGGCAGAGGGTTCATCGAACCACCGTCGCAATTATCTATTACTCCAATCTCGTACAGCGCGTGGAAAGAATGAACACCTATATCTTTCTGTACGAGCTCTGATTTCCCTTCTTTATCGTGGTGATCGTTCCTCCCTATGTAGGTCGGTGCCAACAAAATATTTTCGCATTCGAGGAGAACGTTGTGACTGGAATTTCGTGAAAAGATTCCGCCTCAGCGAAAGACACCTTTCTTTTAATGATTTCCAGCCCAAATCCTGTATCATTTCTGTGATACTCTCTCCCATATTTCGCGATAATACAAGACGTGCTGCCTTTCTTTGGTACTTTTTCGATATACTCCGTCAGTCCTACCTGGTAAGGATCCCACATCACGCAGCAGTATTCTAAAGGAGGACGGTCAAGCGTAGTGTAAGCTGTCTCCTTAGAAGGTCTGTTACATTTTCTAAGTGTCCTGCCAATATAACGCAGTCTTTGGTTAGGCTTCCCCACATTTTCTATGTGTTCCAATTTAAGTTGTTCGTAATTGTAATACCTAGATATTTAGTTGAATTTATGGCTTTTAGATTCGACTGATTTATCGTGTACCCGAAGTTTAACGAATTCCTTTTAGCACTCATGCGGATGACCTCACACTTTTCGTTATTTAGGGTCAATTGCCACTTTTCGCACCATTCAGATATCTTTTCTAAATCGTTTTGCAGTTTGTTTTGATCTTCTGATGATTTTATTAGTCGATAAACGACAGTGTCATCTGCAAACAACCGAAGACGGGTGCTCAGATTGTCTCCAAAATCGTTTCTATAGATAAGAAACAGCAAAGGGCTGTTGGGGAACGCTAGAAATCACTTCTGTTTTACTCGATAACTTTTCGTCAGTTACTACGATCTGTGACCTCTCTGGCAGGAAATCACAAATCCAGTCACCTAACTGAGACGATTTTCGATACGCACGGAATTTCACTACGAACCGCTTGTGTGGTACAGTGTCAAAAGCCTTCCGGAAATCCAGAAATATGGAATCGATCTGATATCCCTTGTCAATAGCACTCAACACTTCGTGCGAATAGGGTGCTAGTTGTTTTTCACAGGAACGATGCTTTCTAAACCCATGTTGATTGTGTGTCAATAGACCGTTTTCTTGCAGATAATTCATAATGTTCGAACACAATATATTTTCTAAAATCCGACGTTACCGGTATATGCCTGTAATGCTGCTTGAGCTCAATAGTAATCTCTTGAGGGTACAAGACGCTCTATTCGCGAACGACTATTGAGAAACACGTTCTGTCGTTCTGTTCCACAATTTCTGTAAATTATAGAAATGACAACACGTAACATCTTACGCTTGTGTTCTATTCGTTCTTTATTGAACGAGAGGTTTCGTTCGAAGACTGTTAACCACTAGCTGTTGTGAAAACATCATGGATATAGGAAAATTTCATGTGGATGGGATGTTGGAAAATAGTACTTAATATGCAAGCAAAACTTTTAAATTTTTACGTATTTCCAGCATGACGTCAGGACAGGTCCAGATATTAGGATAACATAAACTTTTATTGTAATTCTCCCACAGTAGGGTTTCATTATGCCAGTCACTAGATTCGAACCAGAAAGTTCACTTTCAAACTAGGCCTATTATAGCTACTTGATTAGGTGACACTAAATCTGCACGTAGGAAATATACACTCAATACATAATCTAGTGTAGACAGTCTACTTCAACTGCCGTTTGTGAACATAGCTACATTTATAAATTCGTCTGACACTTCATGTGACAAAGTATTAAGTGTATCGCCACCTGCGACAGAGTTGCGAATATGAACAGTGATCCAAAACTGTCAAATGCTTTTTGTTCCCGTTTTTGATGTCAATATCATTTCCTTTGACGATGACCGGTTTCAGTCAGTAATTACCATCCTCAGGTCATTTCTACAGCATGTCGTAATGTGATAAGGGCGTAATGGCATCGTCTAAGGACGTATATTTATGTGTTTTGACGATGCCATTACGGCCTTATCACATCAGGACATGGGCAGAACATACATGAAGATGGTCATTACTGACTGAAACTGGTCATCGTCAAAGGAAGTGATATTGTGATCAAAGACTGGATTAAAAATTGTATTATGTGTATGTTTCTTATGTTCGAATTGACTATTACCTAACCAACCACTGTTAGTGCAACCTTCGTAGGCCTGGTTTCAAAACGAACTTAATAGGTGAGAACCTGCCGCTAGCATAGTAAAACGCAACAGTGACAGAATTACGATAGAGACTTAACCGATTTTTGTTAACAGAAAATTTACCTGTAACATAAAAACACAAAATCAGCAATACTATATTTACAAATGACGTTTAGTTCTACAGTGGTAGATGGATAGCGTATCAACTTAAGAAAACTGTTACCAGGTGTTGGATAATTCTCTTTGAACAATACCGGTCGCAAAATAAAGAAAAATTGTGAGTCAGATTAAGGTGTTACAAGATGCCATTTCTACGATATTATGGAGGGAGTTAGGATAACCGGCGTTCGGAATTGACCTCAAAATGATTCTACTGCCACTGACATACATCACTCTCTAGGACTGTGGAGACAAATGAGATAACTAAAGGGTCGTACGGCAACATATAGATAATCGTTTTTTCCCTCGTACCATCTGCGAATGGCGTAGGAAGGGGAATGACAAGCAGTGGTACAAGGTACCCTCCGTGATGCGCTGTTTGGTGATTTGCGATGTATGTGAATGTAGATCTAGATGTATAAGAAATTTAACGGCCGAGCATAAGCTTTACTAAGATGTTAAGAGTGAAGAGCGAGGCGTCTAGGTGTACGTGTGGAATAACTGACCACCTCCTATTACTATTAACCATCTACCACTTAATTACAAAACCAGAGAGGCATAATAAGCTTCAATAGTTGCTCATTGCGAACTACACTGGCTGCAGCTGGTAGAGAGACGTTTTCAGTCTTTTCCCACTGACTGGGGTCAGTGGGGGCCTGAAAATGTCATAGAGTTATTTAAACAATATAATGATAAAGTGGCCAGAAATTTTTCACTCTAACAGTTATAGTTCAAGCACAGACTGTGAGATGCTACTGTTCCTGAAATGAAGGCTCTCCTATTGTAAGTTACATTTTCTTCGTTCTCGTTACATTCACTGCAAACCTCGTTCTATGAAGCTTCAAAATATTCTGGAATTGTGCAAGCAAGAAATATTTCTCTCAAACAGCGTCAAAAGAAGGCAAAAGAGAAAACATGATAAAAACACAATCTACTGCGCCACCTTTGGTACATTTCCATTCTAACTGCATATTTCGAGCGCTTTGAATCCGGGCTATTGTGGTCTAAAACTCATTGCGAGAGGATTTCTTCCCTCTCCGTCTTCCTCCCTGTCTTTCTTTCTCTCCGTCGCTCCCTGTTAGTCTGTAGCTTGATGGATTTGATTGCCGCAAACGAAGGCACTGTAATTGGACGTGAAAGAAGACAATTACTCTTCGAAATAAAGCTTTCCCCACTGCAGAAAGTCGGCAGACCGAAGTAAGGCAATCTCGTCCCATTCCACGCGAAAGATAACGACCCCGCTGCCTTCACAATCCGCAAAGTACTCGGGCTTGCGAGTGAAGTTCCGGGAAAATTGAAACTTCTCTTCCCGCGCAAAAAAGTCAGTGAATCCATTATCGGGACGATATTATTAAAAAATTACGAGCGAAACTTTTCGTTATTCAGGTCTTCCCCATATTAAAAGTTGTTGGTTAGTTAAGTGAAGTTTCCTTTCAACTGCAGTAATGAGGGTCTGCCTCAAAGCTGCGGTGGGCTAGCCGCACTGAATTCTGGTTTTGCGAGCCAGCCGTGACGACGAATGATGTATCTCATTCATACGTTGGAGGAGGTACAACTGTCAAAATAATAGACTTCGTAAGTATGGCGTAGTGGTTAATTTTATAGCATATTTACGCTACTTGGTAGTATCAGAGAAATAACAAAAAAATGGAGAGAAAATACAGTTATCCGTTACGTTTCCTTACATTCTTTTTGATATGTTACTTGAGGAAACGATTGCAGAATATTTTCCCATTGTAATGTTGAAGACATGCGTCTGCTTTTCTAATGAAACAGATGCTATCAACAACACAAAGGAATTAATTTACTCACCACAGAGGTACACGTCAGAAAATTGACATAATACAACATTTGCAGTATCCCTTCCGGACCCCTGAGTAAACTAAAAATGGAAATTTCGAAATCCGTTTGTTTTTGTAACAGGTATATTCATAGGCAGATATATTAATTCGTAAAAAAACTTCTTCTCGCCATCACGTGGTGCATTGCAAGGTCTCCAAAGAGTGTTTACCGCGCGGGATTAGCCGAGCGGTCTGGGGCGCTGCAGTCATGGACAGTGCGGTTGGTCCGGCTGAGGTTCGAGTCCTCCCTAGGGCATGGGTGTGTGTGTTGGTCCTTAGGATAATTTAGGTTAAGTAATGTGTAAGCTTAGGGGCTGATGACCTTAGCAGTTACGTCCCGTAAGATTTCACACACACACACACACACACAAAGTTTGTTGGTGGCTCTTCATCATATCCATTTAAATTATCTTGCCCTGAAGATCAAGAAATAAATGCTTCTCCAGTAACCTGTCGATAACCCAGCGGATCTGAAGTGTTTGTATTTGTACTTTTGCAGCTTCAAATTCATCACTGTATAGCACCCAGGCATCAACACAAGTAAATGAATCAAAACTTTTAATGACCACTTCTTGATTTTCAAAAAGTCCGTCACACATCCACCATTTGATCACAGAGATAAACTCTCCCTGTACACTGGTAGCATCTCACTACAACTGCAGGACATGGCTCTGGTATGTACCGCTTTTCTGTTTTACTATATCTATGAATACCGTTCACAGGCTCGATTTCTGTGTAAGTGGAAGCAATTGTAACAACTTTTGAATATTCTCAGTCGACAACGACTCTTTTATCATCGTTCCTGCAGAATTCGTCTATGATTCCTCGATTCCGTCTGTTTTCTTCAGTCTGCTGAACATTTTTCAATCTTTTTCCGTTATGATTCCTGTTCCTTCCACACCACGGTCAAAACGCTGTTGCAGGAATGGCAAAGTCGTAAAATATCTATCAAAATACAGTTTTGCGTCTGAGCTTGCGAAAAGCACCGTGTGTTTCCAGAGAATTTTTTCCATTGAGCTGATTGGTGAAGCTGTCGTGAAACTTCAGAACTAACTGGTATTTTTTCAGAGGTACTACTGATATTTTCCATTGTATTTGAAGATTCAGGAAATTCTCGAAGTCTGTGTGTGTTTTGTGGAGGATATCAGGTCACATCTGAAAATTCTTCATCTTCGCTGAAGTCTCCAATTTTGGAATCACGTAATAAGGCGTCAATTTCCTCACAAGCAAGGCCTAATAATAAAAAACTAAAATGCACTGTGACAACAATGAGTAAGACCTTTTGTAACATGATATATCTGTATCATACTCTGTTCTAAATCCTAGCCTCAAATATTTACTGAAAACGAGCACATGCAAGCAATAGTGGCACTAGGTGGTTTCTTCGAGAGCGTGAACTGTTGCCCAATTTATTCCGGAAAGTAGATCCAAAATGGCCATAGAAGTGGCAACATCGCTCTGATATCATGGTTGGAAATTAAATTTTGGAGTAAAATAGGGCAACTGAGGTGACAACACTAACCTAGCTCCCCTCACTCTTCTCAGCCCGACACCTATGACATTATGCCCCCCCCCCCCCTCCCTTTTGGAATAGCGGGAATTTCAGATTTTTTGTATCCAGCTGGAGATTTGAAGATCATTTGACCTAGTTCACAGCACTACGACCAAAGGGCGACATCACTTTCCGCTCCCTCTCGTCTCTTCTCCTCCTTTATCAGTGAGGAAGCTTCAGTCTGCACTGAGCTGCCAGATAAGATGGTCTTTATTGTATGTGCTATGTGTTCAGTGGAAGAGATGTTAGTCTTGGACAAGGAAATGGTCGACACGTATATTAGTTGTAACCAAGCAGCTGAGGACTCTCTCAATAACTTCCTGCATGGTCCCTGGAAAGTGGATATACTCGAAGAGAGTAAGAATAACAATACATTTCATCAAATAATGAAGATTCAGCAGGATAGACTGAAGTTACATTTCGCAGTTCATGGTGATAGATGCTTGTGCTGGAACTGTAGTCCAGTCACTTCTCCAAAGCACAAGGAGCAAGATACTCATCCACTCCGATGTAGACATTTTGTACTGAATATGTTCAATTGAGAAAATGCTTGTGACGAGCAGGGCGGATGATAATAGGTGTACTGCATGTAAGCAAGCAGCTAAGGACTGAGTTCGTAGATCGCCAGATAAAGACAGAAAACGGAAGTTAATGGATAAGCATAGCAGGAATACCTTTTAGCCAACAATGGTGATTCATCATGATTGGTTGAAGATGAATTTTGCAACCCACGCAGATGCCTGCCTAGGCTATAACTAACTTTTCTGAAATGCCCCATCAGAATATATAAGAGATATGTGTGTGTGTTCTTAACCAACAATCGCGGACTGACTAGGTAGTTCAGAAAACTGCAGCAGATGGTTCCTGAAGGGTATTTGCTTCCCCACACCTCCTCTCAGGGCACTAATAGTACTTCAGCATTCCCTCTTCCCCATCTGAAAGTAGGTGGGGGCCGATAGGACTGCAGGAACGCTTTATCTGGTCACGTGAACGTAACAGTGGGGGTGATATAAGGCAAACGCTGTAATCCATCAGACTCAATCAGTTGAGTAGCAGTAGCCATGAAAGGTCAACAGTAGCCGAGATCCTCATCGACCTCTATTTCACAGAAGAAATGGAAGAGTAAATACTCATTACATGTGTTTACTACTTTACTGCATGTAGCAGTTCTCTGTTCAAATCCATGTCTTTTCCTCTGAATTCTTATTTTTCCTTCCACTTCTTTGTTCTACAGGTTTCTTCGAGTTTGGACAAGCTACAGCACCCACAGAGTTGTTGGAGAATGCAGCAACCTTTTCCATATTCAAATCAGCAGCAGCGGCAGCCAGTAGCTCGTGGAAACCTGCTACAACATCTGGTGCATGATGATCTGTAGCACCATGTGGTGCTGTCGCGGTCGTGACCATCATATTGGAGCAGGACAATGACTACCTTTTATCCATCCGACTCGTCAATTTGTTCAACGAAGACACCCAGCCTGTCCCCAAATCTCTGAAGAAATGTGCTGGCAGTCCAACAACACACGTTGCAGACAAGTAATGATCTTTGACATATGCACCATCCCAGAACATTGTGATGTTACTTCAAGGACAGGATGTAGATGTGGTGGGCGAGAAACTCCCAGTTCCTCCCAGCGTTCAAATTCTGTTCTATTCAAGTTATAATGTAACAACCAGCGCCTCAAAGCCCTTAAATATTGGTGTAGAAGCGTCAGTGGACAGTGAGTAGTGTGTTGTGTTGGAGATTGAAAATGCGCTGAGAGGTGTTAAGGTGAGGTTTACGAAGTTGGAATGACATACGCTCTGTAATTCGGAACGCAACACTAATCAGCAGGTAACCAAAGAGAGGTTTGCTCTGCGGGTTGGACGTTCTCTGAAACGTCACTGCTGCACGGCACTGCACAAAGCTGTAATTTTGTGGTCAGTGCCTTTATTTATAACAGGCTAACTTTATAAACTCGTTCGGTCTGTAGATGGTATACCCATTGTGTTGAAAAGATGAACAGATGGTTTCCTTATGTTCAAAGTGCATATAAAGACATTGTGAACTATCACCATAAGTATAGTGTGCATGTAGACGATTTAGAACACTGTATCAGTAAGAGACCTAAAGATGAAGCTAAAGGAGTATCCAACAGTTTGAGAGAAAAACACTCAGAATTCTGTACATACAAGAAACTTTATTTACTAAATATCGTACTGGTGCGAAGAAAGAACCAGTGGATCTTCCTCATGATTTGCTTCCTATGTGTGATTACTGAAACGTAAATAAAATATACAGTATTAGCGTATACGTTTCGTTTTCCTTACTGTAGCCACAGTAGCTCATTTGGTAAGGTGCTGATTACGCTATAGTGGCTACATACTTTATTACAAGTGTTGTTTCCATAAAACCCCAATTATCACCAATATTTAATGTAGTCGGTATCATGGCAGGCTGGGTGAAGCATCAGAGCTTCGCTGTAAGCAACTGGTCCTGTGCTGAAGAAGCTGCCCATTTGTGGCAAGATAAATGTTCTCGCATCACTGTTAACACACCTGGATGGAGTGTAATTTTTAGCCTGTGTGTGTATTTTCAAAGACGCTGTTTCAGCCCAAGTACCAGTTACCACAAAAGATACTACAAGGTGTCGATGGTGTAACATACACGATATTGAGCAAAGGCAATGAAATCTCTCCACCAGAAAAATGAAAACAAACCACCGAGTTCATATTTGATGATGCTGCTGTGCAAAACCTGGATGAATTTCTACGATATTTCTCTTTCGGCCGTCATATGGGTGTTCATGCACTTTATTTGAGCCAGGCAAATCTCATTATAGCATTCAAACAAGAAAATCTGAATTGAAAGCACATTTACTGGGTGCATGCAGAACATGAATTTTGAAGATATGTGGAGACTGGGCAGTAGATATAGGCATAACTTCCAGGAGTTTCGACACACACACACACACACACACACACACACACACACACAGACACACACACACAGTGTGTGTACCACCTATTTATAGGACAACTAGTCTAATGAACTTCGTGTTCGCAAATGCCGATAAAACTATATTCACCGAAAGAACTGGATATGTATATATATGGTGAGGCAACTAAGTCATAACACCCCCTGTATCTACCCAACCGTAATAGATGTAAAGATGCCTTTTGGACAGTAAATTAAAGGGACAGAGGCTACTTGTATGCATCACATTTCATGTTTGTGTTATTTTTTATTACAGAGATACGAGGCCATCTTTGGTTTTTTAAATGGAACCCCATGTTAAATTTTAGCGTACCATGATGGGTTTCAAATATGTATATATCATAATATTTAGGCGAATTGTTGTTGAGACACAGATATGTTCCCGCATCGTATTTGTCGTTCGAAGCGGCGTTGTCCAATGCGAACAACTGGTCTAATGAACCTCATTTTCCTAAATCCTACAAAAATTGTAAATTATTCACCCAAATGTCTGGAGATATATGGCGAAAGACTGCAAATGACCAGTACACACAATAAAGCAGGAAATTAACGCAATGAAGAAATCAAAACCATTATAAGATCTGTACTAGACATTCGATATAGCCCTGGTTATAGTATTGAAGTCCAGCATAAAATAGTCAGCAATCTACCGCCACACTATTTACACTAAAATGATCCCAATGATCTAACAGATGTATATGACTGCTCATGGCATCATGTGCTGTTAGCAGCACTGATCATTCGAATGAGGTTATTAAAGCGGGTTGCATGGCGGTTTGAGCGTTTGTTGCAGACAAGTTCGAATCTATGTCTGAACAACATTGAAATCAGTCGTGGTGGAGAGTTGCGTAATAGGAATTTCAAGACCGTGATTCATCAGTACGAAATACACCACTGCTCAAATTCACCGATATGAAGGCGAGTATCGTGGAACGTCTGAAGAGGGCAGCAAAAGTTAAAAGTGGATTCCTTTTTCTTCGTGGCTCGTACAAATAGAAAGCATCCTCCCAGATATAACTGCACAGTATATTCGAACGAGACGTAAGACCATAAAAATTACACCAATCGACGTCTATGACAATGGACTGATGGTTATGGTGCACTATGCTGGATTAACGTAAACATTAATTTGATGTGGCTGACTTTGTTCATATTTCAGCACTCAAGATAGCCTCTGAGAAGTCATACCTCTCAAACTGCTGAGCAAGATATTCACAGTTTCGAAAGTGCAGAGAACACACCCCAGAACTTACATCTTAAGGTATAGCAGTAACACTGCGACTTCAGGCTGCTTCTACACAGAGGAAATGCACAATAGGTCAGAACGACACGTCTTTCTCACAGAGCATGTCAAAAGACATCTAGGGAACAAATCTCTAGCTAAATTGCTTGATTTTCCTGCAAAACAAAACCGCTAAATTGACACTGAAGATTTTCTATATAATGGAGTGCACAGAAGAGAACCAGCACAGTAGCATACCATGCGCGGTAAGAGGCACATTACAGGAGGCGGTGGTATTACCGACAAAAATCCAGCTGAATTGTACATTCCGGGGTGTAACTACTGTGGACCTGGTACAAAGCTTCAAAAACGTTTTGATCGCGATATGGTGATTAATCTTTATGACGAGTTATCTTTGGAACGCGACACTGCAGACATAGATATTCCAGGAAGTGACATTACACATTGAATCTTAGCGAATTAAGCCAAGGCCATACGTGTGAGGAAGATTATTGGTATAGGACAGCGTACTGCAGCAACTGTAGTTGATAAAACCATTCTTGATAAAAACAAGCTGTAACTGGGCAAACAAGTCATGAACGCCGTACATCGTGCGCTGAAAAAGGAGAAGACAACGATATAGAGGAAGAAGGGGTGTTTAAAAAACTGTGTTCGGACTGCGATATATGTAGCTAAAAGCACTTTTAAGCATAAAGGACCGGTTAAAGCACCCCAGGTTCTGGCAGTACCCAAGACATTGGGGTGGAATTATCCCATTCCTCTTTTCTGCCCTCTCACGTCTCTTAGCGATGGGTTTGTGGCTGGTGGTGCTGCGGCTCTAGCCATAACGGTCAAGGAAGCACAGAACTCACATGAGCAGCTAGAGGAGGCAAGGAGACATAACCGCATGGGGGAACAGCAGTTTTGTTTTTTGAGAAAAATTCAGCTTTCTGAAGTTCCACGGAGTGGTTATGCGAGACACAATACCGAAGACTGTGTGGAAAATCAGAGAATGAGGAATTGTGACTTCAGATTTGCTGGAGGACCTGGAACCCATTGGGTGGTGCATGTTAAGAAAAATACAAAGAACGTCTTTTACCGCGACTCATCTTGAGTCATAACGATATTTCGCTAACAGAAGATGTGTCTACAATTTTCGTTGCTACCAAGATGTTAATACTTACCTTTGTGGACATTTATGCGTCATGATGCTCTGAATGGTCGTGAAGAAAGATATGGAAGGAGGTGCTTGGAGCACCCACTCATCAACTGAGGTTCAGATGCAATGTCATATATCTCTGACTTAAATAGAACGATAGTTTGTATTACGTGCAAATTACTTCCCACCAGTTGATTTAAGCGATGGATAGTGGAGTATTGCATTGCTAGGACTGGAGACATACAATAACATGCCGAATATCGCTGAGACTAACAATAAACTTAATCTGGATATTAATGGTCGAAAAGAAATTGTAGAACTAATGCTTGGTGCAAACGATATCGACTATTTAAACGAAGTTTTCCAACTGTCTGGAAAGGGGGATTGTGCTACGTAAAGATATCAATATTTAGCTTGATATAAAGACAGGGAATGTAACGATTAACGTTAACTAGAAAGGTGCAGTAGGGCAGCTACTAGGTTCCCCAAAGAGACAGATTTTGATGAAGGATAGATTTTCCTGTCAATAAAATCCGTGCTCACTGCAGCATTGCAACAAACTGCTACCTCGACAGTAGATTGATTCATATAATTTACAGATTCTTCCCATCAGGTATAATATTACTGTGTATAATATTACTGAGACCCCTACCAACGTCACAGGCGACCCCGTAACAGTTCAGACATTGGACTACATGGAGCTGTATATCATGGACCAGGACAGTCAAATTATCGACTTTCGTGGTGAAAAGATAATTGTACAACTACTCTAACGTGGAACTACCATTGATCCCAAACATGCAAAGACCAGCGGTGATCTCCAACCTGTCGGGATTTACAGTGGACCTGCCATCAACCTCTCAGGGATAACAAAGGTACCACCTACCTGGGAGACCAGAAGCGGCAACAGTGACCACCATCTGGTCGAGACTTGATGCGTGCCAGACGTCAGAAGGCAAGAGTGGGGGTAATACAAATAAAACGAACATGCACAGCTGACATCATGAACCCTCATCACAACAGAACAGCAAGATGACAACAAGTGCAAATTATGAGTTTCTTAAACAGTAGGACTGAAACTTCGTGATGGTGTCGTTCGATGTAATTAAAGCTGTAGAATATGACGAGCATATTATGAGTTAGGAATACTTCTTGCATAAACCTTATGCTTCAATCAAATTTAACCACGACACCATGCAGGGCGATACAGAAGGGCCCAACGAAGTGCTGAATGGACAGTTCAGGATTGGCATCATGTTCTCTTTACCGATGAGTGTCGCATATGGCTTCAAAGAGACAATCGTCCGAGACGTGTTTGGATTCAATCCGGTCAGGCTGAACCCCTTACACACACTGTTCAGCGAGTGCAACAAGGTGGAGGTTCCCAGATGTTTTCCGGTGGCATACTGTGGGGCGGCGTACGCTGCTGGAGGTCTTAGAAGGTGCCGTAGCGGCTGTAAGATACGTGAATGCCATCTTCCGACCGATGGTGTAACCATATCGGCATCATATTGGCGAGACACTCAAGGACTACAATTCGCGCCCCAATCGTGCACATCCTGTGAATGACTTCTTTCATGACAACGACATCGCTCGTCTAGAGGGGCCAGCATGTTTTCCATAAATGAAACCTATCGAAAATGCCTGGGATAGTTTGAAAAGGGCTGTTTATGGACGACGTGACCCTCCAACCACTCTGAGGTATCTACGCTGATCGCCATTGAGGAACGGGACAATCTGAACCAACAGTGCATTGATAAACTTCTGGGTAGTATGGCACGACGAATACAGGCATGCGTCAATGGAAGAGGGCGTACTACTGGGTAATAGAGGTATCAGTGTGTACAGCAATCTGGACCTCCACCTCTGAAGGTGTCGCTGTGTGGCGGAACATGAGGAAGGAAAGGGGCGGAAATTATGTG
The DNA here is from genome assembly GCF_021461385.2 of Schistocerca piceifrons. Classification (NCBI taxonomy): domain Eukaryota; kingdom Metazoa; phylum Arthropoda; class Insecta; order Orthoptera; family Acrididae; genus Schistocerca; species Schistocerca piceifrons. The sequence goes on from NC_060141.1 coordinate 781,063,150, forward strand.
TATGTTGATCTCTGTTCCAATTTTCTGTACATGTTCCGGAACTCTCAGAACCGAGGTGATCCCAAACTTTTTTTTATGTTTATATTTCGTTATTCACCATCCTAAACCTCACCTCCTTAATAGGACTCATGTTCAAGACGAATGTCAGGTACCACCTACATATCTTTTATGTTGACAAATAGGTTTCTGTAAATAAGAACAAAAATGTACGGTAATGAGTTTTTTTCGCTTCTTCAGTTCTTACAAATACAGTTTTATTCTTGAGATACAATTTAGTTCGTCATTTGTATGTCAATGTTCAGTGAAACAATTTTGATTGCTTTTACACATTGTTTCCTGAGATTCAATTCACAGATAGAATTTGTTTCACGTGATGGAATGTACTTTATTTTTAGGAAACATACACATTTTTAATACTTTAAGAATCACTTACAATTTGCTTCTCTTAGAAGACAGGTACTTGGGTATTTTAGAATTGGATCGAACAGTCAAATAGAGATACATTTTTCCCTCAAACTAGTGTTATTACTAATAAGAAATATAGCCTACAGTCCAAGCAATTTTGAGCAACATGAAATGGACAATATTACAGTAGTCGCACTAGATGTTTCTGGAAACATCCCGCAGGCTGTGGCTAAGCCATGTCTCCGCAGTATCCTTTCTTTCAGGAGCGCTAGTTCTGCAAGGTTCGCAGGAGAGCTTCTGTAAAGTTTGGAAGGTAGGAGACGAGATTCTGGCAGAAGTAAAGCTGTGATGACTGGGCGTGAGTCGTGCTTCGGTAGCTCAGATGGTAGAGCACTTGCCCGCGAAAGTCAAAGGTCCCAAGTTCGAGTCTCGGTCGGGCACACAGTTTTAATCTGCCAGGAAGTTTTAGCACTGGATGTTTCTGAAACATCTAAAAGTAGCACTGGACTGGGGAAAATAATTATTAAAAAAAGTAATAGGACTGGGATAAGTAGTGGCAGGCGAAACTTACTAGATTATTTACACTTGTACCTGGTACACATTCTTATATGTTGTGCCATCAGACAGTTTACGAAAGTAAAACATACTGCCATCTATTTTTTGTATAATATTTTTCTATATTTTATAACTTTTTATAGTTTTGTCATTTTTTCCATATAGATACACCGGGATTACATACAAGACACACATGGCGTGCATCCAAAGTATTTCACAGATGGTGTGCATGAAAATAAGAAATATTTACATAGTGTGGCGTGCATGAAAACAATTATTTACACTGTTGCACGCATGGTGTTCATTTACAGATTATGATAAAAGGGTTATACTATTCCACACACCTTCATTTCTCGTAGACCCTGATTCCTGTCATTCCCTCCACCCACGTCAGGATGTGAATTGTGTGAGTACAGGTGGGTTTCAACACCATCCTCTTAAATGACCGGCTTATCGTCATGAGGGGATCGGCTGATTTTAGACTGCAGCACAGTGAACATCCCCTGCCCTCATGATCCAGTACTAATTTGCCACATCATGTGCCACGTCTGTGGTGGAGCACACTACCACACAGGCACTGCAAGAAATCTTCTATCACGAGGGCCCTTGGCACAATATGATGCACGCATTTTGCCCACCTCTGGGTGGTACCTCCCAGTGTGTGCTATATATACATCCTGTATCTTAAACCCGCAAACTCCATAATCAGAAATTCATTCCCTTCATCTTTTATCGGGCCGTTAACCTTCTCGTTTAGTGGAATGATACGGTAAGGGTTATCAGGCATGTATAACGACATGTCGAATTCACCATCGCCGCACACCTGATTACTTTATATGGATCGTAGACCTTTATTGAAGAGACGAAACTGTCTGCATTCTTATAAAGTAACTTTGGACTAGTAAAATGAGTTTTTGCGAACTCGTAATGAAAGCAGTATATGTTGAGTTAGGATATGCCTAGTGCACACATTCCAACATACAGAGATTTCACAATCTGTGCAACAACATTCGCCATCTACACAGGCAACAGCAACGAACTTTTTATTTACTATATTGACCGACTTAAAATTTCGTCTGACAATGCGTTTCCTTATGCCACAACACCGATCCCGTCAAGTTGTAATTCGAATATCGCTGTGGTTTCTTAAGTTCTCCATAATTTTACCGAAAATAGCATTATTAGTTCATTTAAGAAAATCTATCATCATGCAAGCCCTCTCTGTACATACTCCTACAACCAGGTTTCCTACTGAAGGATATGGTGCAGCTAATTCCAACCAGACCACTCCTAATGGAAGACACTGCTGGAGTTTACAGTAACGAATAACGTACCTCTGCTTGTCACCCAGCATTGTTCCTCGCAGGAATGGTTGCTCTGGACAAATTGGCAAATTGGCATGTGCATCATGCGAACTAATGGGATATGTAAGGTCTCCCTCCACAACATACCCTACATCAGAATCGTCTGCCATGCCACCTACTTTAAATATCTCACCTAATCCTTTGAGATCTTCCTCGGGCAGCTACTGAAACCCACCAGTTTCCATTGAATGTTGCATTGCAAGCCCATGTAAGTTATTCATATTAACGATATAACAAGACTCAAGATTCGTTGAAAATCTCACCCGTCTGCGGTTTACTTCTGTCGGCATGCCTATGGACACATTAGCAAAGTGTTGAAAAATGGCTCTGAGCACTATGGGACTTAACAGCTATGGTCATCTGTCCCCTAGAACTTAGAACTACTTAAACCTAACTAACCTAAGGACTTCACACAACACCCAGTCATAATGAGGCAGAGAAAATCCCTGACCCCGCCGGGAATCGAACCCGAGAAACAGGGCGCGGGAAGCGAGAACGCTACCGCACGACCACGAGCTGCGGACAGCAAAGTGTTCCAAGGATCCCTACGCAAAGAGAAGCAGTATGTCCAAATCGGTTTAAAGCTCTGTGCTTTTGTTCGTTTTCTTGAGCACTGCATTCCAAGACAATTTTGGTGCTGTGTAATGGAAGGCTGGGGTAAGTTTTTATGTGGACATGCATAGGGTCTGGAATTTATTGAAAATGCCTGCATGCAAACATAGGTCCATATTCATGTACAGTTTAGCATAATAGCCCAATGTTAGGATATTAAATTCCTGCCACACATTCACAGCCATCCACTCATACAACCCATCCGTTAGGGTATCGCCCATGAGATTACTAGAGAATGCCGTTATTTTGGGCAGTCTTCTTTCGTCGAGTCTTGTCATACTACCGAGATATGCATATGAGAAAATCCCCTTGCTATATACATGATGGATCTTTTACACGTCAGGAAATGCAAATCGGGTAATATGTAAATCCTTAGGAGGTACAATCTCTATAACTTTCTGGAATGTACATGCATAAAACGTAGCGAGCCGAGGAAGTGAGCATAATTAAGGACATCATTCGTTTGGAGAATGAAACATAGTTCTTAACGCTTTGGGCAAGACACCGATATAGTCATGCTTCATACCGTATTTAGCCAAGTGCTTTGCAAAAAAGTGATCCCCACACCCATTAAAATTATGGAAGAAGACGGTTATGTGTCACTGCAATTGACACTTCAGGTTACATGCATTGTGAGCTGCAGCGCGAAAATTGACAATAAGATGACAATGGTGGCTACGACGAGGTTCTGGCTTCCAGTCTAACAGCTATTCACTGATAGGGCAGGCAACCACATTTTATTATAGATCAATATTTTCCTGGAAATTGGAGGTGGTAATGGTGGTGCTGTAAGGCTAACCACTCTCCCATGAGAGTATCTTGAGCTCAGTGAGCAACCAGTCACAGAATTATCCCCAACGTATGACCTGTGGCTGCTGAGACTGGAAACCAAATTACATATGACCTGGCTCTCTCTCGTGAACAGTATGTGTTTCTCAGTGACGATCATATGTGAGGCTCTCGGATCCCCATCACGTCACGTCACAGGAGCGAGAAGGCACTTGAAGTCAGCATACACTATAAAAAGACGACGCTCCTTAAGGTGATGGTTCTTAAACATTAAAAATTTGTTTTCCTCTGTTGGCATTTCGACACATAAAGCATCCATCAAAGACCAATCGATAGTATGCTCTGCTAATGACTCACTTGAGGAAAAGCTGTTGAGGCATCGGCAGCAAATAGACTTTTTATTATTGTGTTTAATCTGTTCGGAGGAATGGAGTCAGGATATGTCCTTGACCCACACTTGGTACTGATTTTAATCGTCTCGTGTTAGCAGTACATTAACGTTCAGCTTGCGCTGATCTGTAAAATCAGACAAGTGGAATGTCCGACGACTTTGTGGGTGATCACCCCTTGTTTTCGTCACCATCATCATCTGGCTTGCTCTTCTTCAGGCCCAAAATGTTAACCAAAATAGCCTCACTCTGTTTCTCGAATCTAGGTATGGCCTGAAGTTTAACGGGGAAATCAGTGTCATCGAAGCTGTATTACTCAGGAATATTATCACTTACATTGTATTTTTAGGACGCTCTAGATGTTGATTATAATTTCTCTCATAGGGCAGGAATGACCACGCATAATTGTCGTTGTACATTTTATTCTGGACATTAATACACGTCTCCTTGTCATCTATATCTTTCAGTAGCTTTACTTAACTGGATCCTCCATGTACTGTGTCATAGCGACGTGAGTGGCTGTAGGCACGTAGAACATGGCTGAGTGCTTTACTGAATCATCTACGAGCCATCTGTGAATGCCTGGCCCTTATAGCATTCCCTGGAACCATCCAGTAGTCGAAGTACCATGAAATATTACACTGCCCCCCCCCCCCCAAAGGTACAGAATACTCTTCTCTTCAAGAGCGCCTTCGTCCTTTGGAGGATATGATAGTGTGCAGCGTAGTATGGCGTTGCATTTCATGAAGGGTTATCGCAGACCATTTACGAGTTTGATGAGCTCTCTCTGCATGACAGGGTGGCACACCAACAACAAATTTGTAACATCGTTGTAGCATCCAGCCTCATTATCAATCCCTGTAAAAGAGATACACTAATCAAATACACCGTCAGTATCTATGTAGTGTAGTTCTGGCACGACGTTTGTATTCTGATGTCCTATAATAGGATGGGGCAGGGGACTGCTACTAGTCATATCTCTATCATTAGTGCTACTAATGCTATCACTACTACTGCTATAACAACGAACTGATGGCGACGGTGGTGGCGGTGGTGGTGGCGCGGGACGCCGGTGCGGACCACTGGCCCCCTTGCTTGACGTGAATAAACAGCCAGGTTATATAAATATTGGCCATTACCGCTTCGACTGCGGGTTATGGCGCCGCTGTTTCACTGGTCGGTGGTGTGCATGCCGGTCCACGACGGGTACAGCAGGTCACGCACTTTGCATTCGCCACAGAGTTTGTATGCATAAGTAACTCACCACCAGATACTGCCTGTTGGAAAGGTACATTAATTAAACACATAGACAGTCAGATGTAGAGGGAGATAGAAAAATGCATTGGTAATAAAACACCGATACTGGAAAGAGGGAAGTCATGGGAATACACTCCTAGAAATTGAAAAAAGAACACATTGACACCGGTGTGTCAGACCCACCATACTTGCTCCGGACACTGCGAGAGGGCTGTACAAGCAATGATCACACGCACGGCACAGCGGACACACCAGGAACCGCGGTGTTGGCCGTCGAATGGCGCTAGCTGCGCAGCATTTGTGCACCGCCGCCGTCAGTGTCAGCCAGTTTGCCGTGGCATACGGAGCTCCATCGCAGTCTTTAACACTGGTAGCATGCTGCGACAGCGTGGACGTGAACCGTATGTGCAGTTGACGGACTTTGAGCGAGGGCGTGTAGTGGGCATGCGGGAGGCCGGGTGGACGTACCGCCGAATTGCTCAACACGTGGGGCGTGAGGTCTCCACAGTACATCGATGTTGTCGCCAGTGGTCGGCGGAAGGTGCATGTGCCCGTCGACCTGGGACCGGACCGCAGCGACGCACGGATGCACGCCAAGACCGTAGGATCCTACGCAGTGCCGTAGGGGACCGCACCGCCACTTCCCAGCAAATTAGTGACACTGTTACTCCTGGGGTATCGGCAAGGACCATTCGTAACCGTCTCCATGAAGCTGGGCTACGGTCCCGCACACCGTTAGGCCGTCTTCCGCTCACGCCCCAACATCGTGCAGCCCGCCTCCAGTGGTGTCGCGACAGGCGTGAATGGAGGGACGAATGGAGACGTGTCGTCTTCAGCGATGAGAGTCGCTTCTGCCTTGGTGCCAATGATGGTCGTATGCGTGTTTGGTGCCGTGCAGGTGAGCGCCACAATCAGGACTGCATACGACCGAGGCGCACAGGGCCAACACACGGCATCATGGTGTGGGGAGCGATCTCCTACACTGGCCGTACACCACAGGTGATCGTCGGGGGGGACACTGAATAGTGCACGGTACATCCAAACCGTCATCGAACCCATCGTTCTACCATTCCTAGACCGGCAAGGGAACTTGCTGTTCCAACAGGACAATGCACGTCCGCATGTATCCCGTGCCACCCAACGTGCTCTAGAAGGTGTAAGTCAACTACCCTGGCCAGCAAGATCTCCGGATCTGTCCCCCATTGAGCATGTTTGGGACTGGATGAAGCGTCGTCTCACGCGGTCTGCACGTCCAGCACGAACGCTGGTCCAACTGAGGCGCCAGGTGGAAATGGCATGGCAAGCCGTTCTACAGGACTACATCCAGCATCTCTACGATCGTCTCCATGGGAGAATAGCAGCCTGCATTGCTGCGAAAGGTGGATATACACTGTACTAGTGCCGACATTGTGCATGCTCTGTTGCCTGTGTCTATGTGCCTGTGACTCTGTCAGTGTGATCATGTGATGTAACTGACCCCAGGAATGTGTCAATAAAGTTTCCCCTTCCTGGGACAATGAATTCACGGTGTTCTTATTTCAATATCCAGGAGTGTATTATTATCTGTCCGAGTCAACATCGCTGCTAAGTCATCGTTCTGGAGCCAGGAGGCTATCTCCAAAATTCCGCATGGATTTACTCAGGTGGTGGCAGTTCCTACACTCATTCAGCGTAGCTCCCAGGTAGTCTCAATGGCTCAGAGTCCAAGCCACCCAGTTACAAGGCTTCTCTGACGTCTCAGTGTCTGCTGGAGGCTATTCCACCACATGTTGTTGTTGGTGAACAGCCTCCAGCCACGTGCCTATAAAGGCAAGTGCCTCTCTGGTTGTAACTAGATGAAACATAATTTTCTAACGTCAAGTTACGCACACATTCAGAAATATTACACGGCTACTACATAGATACTTCTTCAATGCTTATGTAGCTGTTGCTGCTGAATATTCTCTGCTGGAGGCTGTTTCACAACACGTTGTTGGTATCGTTTTTCTACAGCTTCCAGCATTGCTTCCAGCTCAGACAGTATTCCTAACATGTTAAAATTTTGAACGTCAAACAATCGCTACTACTAAGAGAAAAATTTTAGAATTTTTTTAATTTTTTTAAATTTTTTTTATACTTACAAGGCAGTCCGGGCTGTCGGTTTTCCACAGGAGGCCAGACCTTAACAGAAGCGGGCCAAAGAGTCTGTCATAGTACAGCCTCCTCCTCCCATCTCTCCTCGCAACCTGGAATGAAATGCTGGAGTATCTCATAACGAGCGAAAAGAGCCGCGATTACTGAAGGGTAATTCACTATAGAATCTAACACGCAGAATTTTTCCGATTTCCACATAGGTCTGCAAAAGAAAAGTTATTTACTTACTTGCTAGTTCGCCTTCTACAAATGTACAGCACCTGCCGCAAATGTTGGAGCTGTTGCTGCTGAGTTTCACTTTTACACACACACATGCACATACAGGAAAAAACAGTCAAAAAACTATAGCCACCACAGCAGACAGGAGCAGAGTGAGGTTGAGCAAGGCGGTTCGGGGGCTTACACAGACTCACCACATTTCACAGACAACCCATCAGAGCGTCTCATTTCGAATGGACGCCCAGTCAGTAAGGGTAGTTGATGGGAAGTTCCGAAGGAGTAGTTTCAGGAACCAATGAGATACGAACTTTGACCGGAAGTTCCATAAATCCCTTTTTCGACTGTAAGGTGGTGTGATCCGTGACGTCATTGTTTGTTAGAGTGAGACAGGAGTCTCTCTCTCTCTCTCTCTCTCTCTCTCTCTCTCTCTCTCTCTCTTTCTCTCTATTTCTCACCACTGAGCAGGTCTTTGTATGAGACTCATGGCCTGTTACAAGGCATCCCATTCAGAAGCGAACAGCGCCAATGACCCCTAATATGATGGTCCTCCCCCACAATAAGCAGAATTCACAGCTTCTCCTGAACACAGAAATATGTTCCTTGAATATGATTAACACAGTTGTTTTGCCCCTAATAGGATGTCAGAATTTTCTCGTCTGTAGGACTGTGCCGCGAATTCCATTATCTTTTGAAACATGATACCTAATAGTGCAACACCCAATGGCACTGTGATTCGTGGCGCTCAGTTGGTGGGATGTGCGGCCCCTGAGCTCAGACTGGTGGCTGACGGTACAGACGGTGCCGACATGTTAAGTGGGTAGGAGAATACTTCAGGGAATGTCTGGAAGATTCTTATCCTCCTGTTGTTTGAGTGTACAGTTTGGAATTTAACTGAGGGTGTTGTGGCGTGGATGTGTGTACTGTTCTGTTACTGTCTTCCACTGAACTCATTAATCTGTGGCAATTCTTATTAATTGTTCTTACAAGCATAATACATTTGCGAATTCCGCCTGTTGGCAACAAGGAGCACGTTACAACATAGGTGAAATGGTTACGGCAGCTGTGTTCTTGGCCCTACTTGCATGAAGGCATGGCAGTCACATGGGTGTTTGTGGTGGTGGTTGTTAGTGTTTAACGTCCCGTCGACAACGAGGTCATTAGAGACGGAGCGCAAGCTCGGTTTAGGGAAGGATTGGGAAGGAAATCGGCTATGCACTTTCAAAGGAACCATCCTGGCATTTGCCTGAAACGATTTAGGGAAATCCCGGAAAACCTAAATCAGGATGGCTGGAGACGGGATTGAACCGTCGTCCTCCCGAATGCGAGTCCAGTGTGCTAACCACTGCGCCCACTCGCTCGGTGAGTGTATGTGGATAGTCCACAGGTTGTGAACTTACCAGAATAGGCCATTCCCAGAGAGGCGTTTCAGACGCAAGTGTTCTTATCCTAAGTTATCTCTTAGTGGGGCTACTGTACAGGATAATGGCGGACTTCTCGACCTGTCAGGTGTTCATGAACTTTTAATCACAGAGTAGGGAGCTCACCTCCTAATAGGTATTTGTTTAAATAAAGATACAAGAAACTTCCTCGCAGATTAAGACTGTGTGCCGCACCGAGACTCGAACTCTGGACCTTTGGCTTTTACGGGTAAGTGCTCTGCCATCTCAACACGACTCAGGACCCGTCCTCACAGCTTTACTTCCGCCAGTACCCCGTCTCCTACCTTCCAAACTTCACAGAAGCTCTCCTGCAATGCTGCGGAACTAGTATTCCTAGAAGAACGGATATTGCGGAGACATGGCTTGCCACAGCCTGAGGGATGTTTCCAGAATGGAGTCCCTACACTTTGGACCTTAACTTGGGGAATACGTCATGGCTGGAGCTTGGTTGTGGCAGCATAGTGGGAGTCAGCTATAAGCCATGTCATAGTGTGGCAGTGGCCACGGATATGATTCATAAGTAGGAGTGATAATCAGGTGCTTTTATTTGCGGGACATAGCAGATAAGAACAGATCGTTTTTACTGGTTCAGACTAAAATCAGAGGTCATAGAGCCTGTTATATACTGCCGTAAAGGATTATCACGAAACTTTAGCGATGTAAACTCATGTGTTTGCTCGGCTGCGGCAAAATGAGGTTGGATATACGTTTAGGAAGAGGTGGGTCGCAAGCAATTATTTTGCTATTGTTCAGAAGGCTGGCATGTTTCAGTTTGCAGATAGCATCTCCTGTCAGAGTTCAGGAATGTCTTTGAAGCCAGAATGCTAAACGGTTCATGAGACATTTAGACAGCAATTTTGTTTATGGAGCCCATTTAGTTGTGACAGGTACTACCTCCCTGTCTCCGCCCCAGGTGATGAGAAAGCTTTTAGGATTAATGGTAGAAAGATCTGGAAATAGCCATATTATTGCAGCTTGCTGACGAAACCTTTGACGATGGGGGAGATTAGAGAGTTATATCTCAGAGAGGACTATGTCTGTGAGAATGACATACAGAATTCATTATTTACTAACGGAGAGGACCGCTGGCTGCATACCATACGCGCACACACACACACACACACACACACACACACACACACACACACACACACATGCACACACACATACACATCGACATACACATATGTTACAAATGTATGCTGTGCTTCTAGACCGGCGACAGCTTCTGTTTGTTCACATCCATCTGTACACTTCAGGCTGAGTGCATATTTGTGTTTGGAAACTGCAGAATGCACCACATCACTGTTGTGACATCATAACAGGAACTCATATGCGATCTCAAGCAGCAGCTGATTGCATTGCTGCACTTAGTGCCTTGCTGAATTTCCATAACCAGCCATCAGGTATCGTGACAGTTGGTAGCATGTGCACCAGTTCCACATCTGCATGGAGAGCATCCCAACACCTGTCGTGGTGCTTCACAACCTTGGCAGCCGAGGACCTCGAGCCATGCCAAGCTGTGCATTAAGTATGTGATTGTGACCGTCATGTGCAGTAGTTTTTATCCTCTTCTGTGCTATCACACGGTAATTTAGAAAGCTCTTTGGTGTTGTTTTCAAATCCCAAGATATGCGAGTGTAATTTACAAAGTGGTGTTACTCGTTTTTAGCATGGTGTATGTGTAGTCAAATTTCTTAACATCACTGCAGCTCGAATTTTTTTAATGTTCCGTAATTTATTTGTATATACTAGTTTAGGTGGTGGTTACAGTTATGGTTTTGGATAAAGTCATTTCCCTGCCAATTCGAAAGTGGAGCAGAAAGACTTATTTCGTCTTGTAGGTGAAGGGAGGTCTACTTTGAGTCCATCTGTTACTAGTCTTGAAGTATATTGCCTATTTCTTTCCAACAGGATAACGCAATTTGTGTGACATCGTCAATTTTGAGCAAAATTGCGATTTTAGGCACTTGCTCTGTAGCACTATGCATAATGATGTGTAATGGGAAGCGGGCTCTGTTTCAGTTTCACAACAAAAATAAAAAATGTACATTGACCTTACCTTTCTCTCTGACAGCTGGACAGAGACTGAGAGTTTCCTGCCATCTCCAGGGATGTGGTGTTGGAGGGTGTGCACGATATAATAAGAGTGGGGGAGGGGTCGGAGGCTTAGTTACGTAAAGATACCCCCATTGCCCTACTTCCCACCTAAACTGAATTTCCCTCCTTAAGTCAGTGCAATGTTGCCACATTGGATCCGCCATCATGGATAAATTTGGCTACAATGCAAGCTTTCCTAGAAACTACTTAGTCCCACTACTGCCAGTAATATGCACAATTTCTCGTATGGGAATTACTGTCACTGTTGCTATGAAAGCACTTAAAATATTTCTGTGAACTAATGTTTGATTACTTCTGTAGACTTTTCAGACTCTCAAACACATTTTTTCATATCTCGAAACACGATGAGTAATGCAACATTAAGACTTTCCTCGACGCAGACGCTCGCCTCCCACCATCTTGAAAATTTTCAATGATTAGGATCCTGTATCTCGTGTCTGCAACCAAACTCCGATATGTATCTAGTTGTATTCATGAACAATCTTTCTCTCAGGATGAAACTAAATAGCGAAATAATATGACGCTGCACGGCAAATAAAACCCTTCCACACAGTTGTGCGTACTGAACCTGAAGGGGTATGCACCATCGTTTAAGTATGGAAGAAAGCAACAGTTTTTGCATAAAAATGTAATATTTTATTCAGCCGAAACTTTAAACAACAACAATGCTTTTTCCCATTGTTCATTTGCTGTTAGCGCTGTTCTCTAGCTGCTATCTTGCAATATACCAACAACCTATATTGCTCACTAAAGATAGGAGCACTTTTTGTTAAAGTATTCATTGCAGCTGGCCAGTCAAACTATGTGTGTGATTGGCGAACTTTTATTTATTGTCCCTCTGTATTGTCTCACAGTAAAGTTCTTTGATGTTGTACAATTAGGCCCCTATTTTACGAATTTGTAGAAATGGGTCCCTATGTTTCTCCCCTACGAAGAACGCAAAGTAGTGCCTTTAATGAACTGTGTCAGAGTCGTAAGTAGCCTCACTCAGAAACTCTTTCTACAGCCACAACCTGCGATCTAGCTACTTTCCACTAACCCCATAAATCAACGTCCTCTTGGTAATTAGATGCTTGTTTTTCTCTTGCAGCATCGAGCAGTAGAAATCTGCCAATCCTCTGACAAAACACTTAGTAACAGAATTAACAAAACAGGAAGTGATCAATAAAAATAGTCTTGAGTAAGAAACCTCCTTACAGAACAGCGCGTAAAAAACTTTTCTGTCTCGCTTGATTTAAACATGTAAATTTTCGACCGTGAGATGTTGCGAGGAAATCTCAAGTGTCTGTTAATCAGACATTTTCGACTATATAACGCACTAATTTTGCAATGCCCCATTAAATGATCAGCACAGCAGTTTATTAGGTAAATTCCACCTTCAATAATTCTGATCTTTTATCAGCTATGATTAACGCCGTTCTCTACAAAGATTTTTGTTGAATAAACAAAAATGCACATTGCATGGGATTCCTTCGATATTATACACTGTTCCAAAGAATTAGAAGAACACTTACGTCAGCGTTCCTTGTATTAAATCTGTTTTAATACAGGCGGTAACCGTCATCGTATTGCACTGCTTGAGATATTACTTTCAATGTAGGCAATAATTAAAATCATTCACTATCTACTAGCTTCGTTAGGCATCACAGTGTCAGGTGACCCCTCAGAAGAAAATGACTCCTTGTGTCCCATTGTTTTCTGTTGACGTACGCAGACGGCAGTTCTCATTTGTGGGCGTTGTTTCAACCAAGCATATGCAGTGCGACGTCTTAAGGTAAAGCGATTTGCAAGGGTGATCTGTCTGATCCAAAAGAGGGTTGACGTTCGGTCGCGTAACTTCAGATGCCAATATATCTACACGTGTCACCATATGTTGCAGATACTCTTCAGGCAGATGGGTCAGTACACAAGGCAAGTTGGCTGATGCTTTACAGGCACACGTGAAGACCGATGTCGGGCCATCTCGGCGTAGCGATGTCGTACGGATACCGCCAGAGCAATCCAAGACAATCTCAGGAGGACCATGGGGCAAGGTGCAAGTCGAACAATTACTGTACGGCCATGTGGTGGCTTATGATAACGATGATGGCCCTGAATTCCTTCTAAAGCCGAGGGCCATCTGGAAAGCTTCAGCAAGGATGTCTCGCCGAGCCTGGACGCAGAAGTACACGGAACGACAGGCGGTGATTCCCGCACTAAACCTCATCGTCCATATGTGCGACATGCTTGACAGGCATGTTGGTGATCGTTTTGTTCCGCCACAGACGCTCAAAGAACTACCAGCGGCTCTCATTAAATATTGGGAACGGATATAGTAGGTTAGCCTCCACAGACTTACAAGGAGCATGCAATGTAGGATTCAGGCTCTGACAAACGTTCACTGAGGTCATAAACATTACTGATTATCTCAAAATCCAATGAAGAGCACTCGGCACGACGTGATGAATTATTGTTTTCACTCTGCTTTCGACTTCTGAGCGACATTTCAGTTCTTTTTATGTAAACGACAGAGGATGTGACGGTGTTCTGTTCTGTACTTAATTTGTGAAAGAAAAAGGTGTACTTTGATAACACACGCCGTCTTCAGTTATTGCTCAGTGGAGTATGGCAGACGCTTAGAGTTATTTTCCCCTATTCTTTTGCCCATTACAGGTTTCCATAACAGGTATGGTTTTCCTTCACCATTGGTAGTATTGGAATACCAACTTTCCTTCTGAGAAGATAATTGATAATAACGGAATCCCGAACACGGCCAGCGTTAGGATAGGTTTAACGGAAATGCCCTGCTACCGTCCGACCAATGTCTCTCTTTCTGGTCAGAGGACTACCGTTTTTCAACATGGAATTAGTAGGGCGCCTCTTACAGCCCCCTTTAATGACAAATTGCTGTTGGTCTATTGTCTGAAATTTACCTAGGTGCTCTGCTTGTTTGGAACCAAATATAATTTTGTAACAATTGCTCCATACTTGGCACGCCTTGGTACAGTGATGCCATGTACCTGTCAATAATTTTCTTTTCTACGTTTTATTTCATAAATTCGACTTCTGCATCAGTAAACTAGAAGTTTTCCAGTACATTTATTCAAGCAAAATAAAAAGAGTTTTATGTATTAAATGAACTTGTTACTTCGTAATATTACATTCGGCTATGATCGTGGGCAGGGAAATGAAATATCAAGTCATATCTCAAGGTAATAATTGTCAATGTCAATGAAATTCACCAAGAGCTATGTAACTTAAGATGTTGTTTTATATTATTTTGAAGGCTACGAGTTTCAAGATTTCATTATGCCATCTTCAGGCCCCTTTGCATCTCTCCAAATGAATGAAAATGTCATACACAGTCATAAATCACTGGATGTCGTGAATTCCGTAATTACACTAGTGCTTCATTCGAGGACTTGATGGCGACTTCATTCAATTCGTGACATCCAGTGATTTATGGCTGTATATGACATTTTAGTTTATTTGGAGAGATGCATATGGGACATGAAGATGGCATAATGAAATGTTGAAACTTGTAGTTTTAAAAATAAAATAAAATAACATCTTCAGTTACACAGCTCTTGGTTAGTTTCATTGACATTGGCACTTACTTAAGTTTCGCCTGTCCCCTGCCCACCAACAGAGATATCTCAAACTGGCTACGCGTTGCTGTCAATCTGTGGTCATCGTGACTTACTACAGGCTTTTTGATACCGCGAGATGCTAGGAAGTAAGTATTCACTTAGTGCCGGAACGTCTGGGTGCGTCTCTTACAACTAAGGGAAGAGAAGATAAAATCGAAAGAGGCGATAGTTAAACACACGACGCAAAATTCTTCCCGACTTAATAGACTAATCACAGAAAATACTGAATTAACCAAAATTATGTCGTAATGTGTCAGAAAGTGTGTTATATGTGAAAGTATGATGAAAATATGATACGGGCATCAAATGAAAACAGAAAGGGTGAGACGAAAATAGAAAGCTGGAACTCATACTGGATAGTCACAATACTTGAATTAGCACCAGATCGGAACAATGCAATTCTAAATTTAATTGTTGCAAAGATGAAATTAGTTAACATTTGAAGATAGTTAATGATAATTATGCTTCCTAATGAAAGTGATTTCCTTTGCTAGAAGCATTTTCTGTTAATAATACATACAGGGTGTAAATGCTTCAACCACATGAATGTGAATAGTGAATATTACGATCACTTTCTTTTACATAATACTCTGCATTAGGTAATTGCTATATATTTTCAGTTTTGTTTTACAAAAAAGAAATTTGTGTCGCAATTATTTAACATTAAAATTAAAAACCATTCATATCCATCATATTAACTAAAGATACAGGGCGATTTCTCTGCCCTGTCATCTTTCTTCTAGACATTGTTTTCCATATATTACTTTCCTCGCCGATTCTACATATAACCTCATCATTTCTTGCCTTATCACCGAACCTAATTTTCAACACTCCTCTGTAACACCACATCTCACGTTCTTCGATTCCTTTCTTTTCCACTTTTCCCACAGTCCATGTTTCACTGCCAATCAATGCTGTGCTACACACGCACATTCTCAGCTTTTTCTTTTCCCAGGTAAGTCTTATGATTAAGACTAGCAGGCTTCTCTTGACCAGGAATGCACCTTTGGCAGTACTAGTCTGCTTTTTATGACCTCTTTCTTTGTCGGTTATGATTTTTGTTTTGCTTCTATTGTACCAGAATTCCTTAACTTTGTATACTTCGTGATCACTAATTGTAAAATTCCTCGCTATTCTCATTTCTGACATATTTCATTACTTACGTCTTTTTTTTCGGTTTCTTCAGTCCATACTCATTAGTCTGTTCATTACGTTCAACTGTCTTCAACTGTCCTTCACCTTCACTTAGTAAGGTCATCAGCGAATCTTATCATCGATATCCGTTCACCCTGATTTTAAATCTAACTCTTTCGATTTCTTTTATTCTGTCATAGGTCCTTCGGTGTAAATTCTGAACGCTAAGGGGTGAAAACCTACAAGCCTGTTTTACATACTTTCTAATCGGAGCTCTTTGTTCTACGTCCACCGGTCTTATTATTCCTTCTTGGCTCTTGTACATATTGTACAGTACCCGCCTTGCTGTACACCTTACCACTATTTTTCTCTAAATTTCTAATATTTTGCACGATTTCTTGAGGTCCACAAATGTTATGAACGTGTCTTGATTTTTCTTCAGTCTTGCTTCCATTATGTACCGAACCGTTAGAAGTGACTCTCTGGTGCCTTTACCTTTCCTGAAGCCCAAATAATCGTCATCTAATAGATCCTCATTTTTCTTTTCGATTCTTCTGTGTACAGTTCCTGTCAGACATGTGCATGCATGAACCATTAAACTTATTGTGTGATAATTCCGGCACGTGTCGGCTCTTGATGTCTTCGAAATTGTGTGGATGATATTTCCCTGGATGTCTGATGGTGTATCATCAGCCGCAAACGTTTTACACACCAACGTGAATAGACGTTTGGTTGCCTATTTCTACAGTGACTTTACAATTTTCCATGGAATGTTGTCTGTCATTAAAGCATTCTTTCTTCTTAAGTTTTCCAAATCTTTTTAAAGTTCTGTCTCAAATACTGGATTCACTATCTCTTCGCTGTTGACACGAGTTTCTTCCTTTAACTCGTTTTATACAAGTTTTCCTCCTTATAGAGATCTTTAATGTACTCTTTATATCTATTCCCTCTCTGCTCTGCATTTAGCAGTGGATTTCCCATTGTACTCTTGTTGCCGCCCTTGATTTTAATGTCACTGAAGAGTGTTTCGACTTTTCTACACTCTGGGTCACTCCTTCCACGCTTTCCAGTCACTTCTCCTTCAATTTCTTCACATTCCTCATGCAAACATTCCGTCTTAATTTCCCTACAGTTTCTATTCATATCATTCCTCGGCGACTTATATTTCTTTATTCCTATAATTCCCCAGACCTTTTTGTATTTGCTTCTTTCATCGATCAGCTGAAGTATTTCTTCTGTTACCCATGGTTTCTTCGCATTTAGCTTCTTTGCACTAATATTTTTCTTTCCAACCTTAGTGATTGCTGTTTATGGAGATGTCTATTCATTACCAACTGAGTAGCCTACCGAGCTATTCATTATCGAAGTATCTATAGCATCAGTTAACCTGAAGCGGTTCTGTTCACTCCTTAGTATTTCTGCATCCCACCTCTTTGGACACTGATTCTTTCTAACGAATCTCCTCAACTTCGCCGGCCGGAGTGGCTGAGCGGTTCTAGGCGCTTCAGTCTGGAACAGCGCGACCGCTACGGACGCAGGTTCGAATCCTGCTTCGGACATGGATGTGTGTGATGTCCTTAGGTTAGTTAGATTTAAGTAGTTCTAAGTTCTAGGGGACTGATGACCTCAGAAGTTAAGTCCCATAGTGCTCAGAGCCATTTGAACAATTTATTTCCTCTACTTCAGAGTGTTATTCATCATTATTCACTCTCCGCCCTACTTACCTAGTCGAAACAGATTCTACTCCCGTTATTCTATTTTCTACTGCTTTTGATATTATCCTACATACGTCTGACCAGAAATTCTCCTTGGTACGCTTTACAAGCTAGTACCCGATTCCGGGATCTCTGTGTGACCCTGAAGTAATTCAGGTGGAATCAGAACGTGTCTCTGGTCTTTTTCAAGAGTACCTCCTGCTCCCGTGATTCTTGAACAAAGTTTTCGCAGTTATCATGTAAAGTCTGTTTTACTACTCAATTAGCGTTTCTTCCTTCTCATTCCCGCCGCCAAACTCATATCCTCCCAAAACTCTTTTTATATTCCTTTCTATAGAAGAACGCTTAAGTTCCCCATCTTCATTAAATAAACGCTTCCCTATATATACTGAATCCCCGTTTCAGTACCCTCATAAACTTCATCTACCACTCCACCTTCTGCTTGCGACTTCGGTATGTATAACTGACCTATCGTTGTCGGCGTTAGTATGCTGTCGAATATGACGAAAACAACCGTATCATTATACTCATCCCAGTCGTTCATTCTCCGCCCTACTTACCTAGTCGAAACAGACTCTACTCCCGTTATTCTATTTTCTACTGCTTTGGATATTATCCTACATACGTCCGACCAGAAATTCTTATCTTCTTTCCATTTCACTCCAGTGACACCCACAGTATCTAGACTGAGTTCTGTGTCTCCCTTTTCAGAATTTCTGGCTTCCCTATTACGTCAAAATTGCTTACATTCCCCGCCCCGACAAATAGAACGTTACCGTTCGGATGGTTATTCAATATATTTCCCAAAAGCACTTCTCACTTGGCAGTTCTCAACCGGAGCTGAAAATGGAGGACTAATCCGGAATGTTTTGCCAATGGAGTGATCATCATGACAGTCTTTCAGTCAATGTTCGCATGTCATGTGGATACAAATTATGCGCCCTTAATGCAGTGGTTTCCATTGTCTGCTCCATCTTCATGACCTTGATCATTGTTCATTCCCTAGCCTTTTAGGGGTTGTTCCCCAATCCAAATGCAAAAAAGTGTCCTGAACATTTCTCCACACTTCCGCCCTCTTAGACGAGCCCGTTGACAGAGCGAAGGTGACTACCTATGCTTGTTGTCTTCGGGCGCCATTGCTGTAGAATTTTATTGAAAATATAAGCAGTGCCTCGTTCGGATCCAGAACCCAAGACATTTTGATTGCTAGTCAAAGGCTCTACCTCCCCCTTTTTCCCAACACCCTCCTCTTCACCCCACCATACATACGCCTTAAAACCGCCGAAATCCACTTGAGCAAGTTGCACGTAATTATAATCTTCGGAGAGAAAGTGTCATGAGTTGCCTTCCAGACTCTTTAAGTTGGGTGCCATGGTAGCAGATGAGCTTCTTCGTGAAAAATGCAGAAGCAACTTCTTCACATAGATGAATAAAATAATTTCTTCCTGGGTAGAAAAGTAAGTAACTCCTCTTGGAAATATGAGAGACTTTATCAAGAGAAGCAAATAAGTTCTGGCAAATTACTCTGGAAGACAACAGAAAAGAAAATTGTCTTAAAAGAAAAGCACTAGTTACTTCCCTTTACGAAAGAATTAAACCATTTAGGGGGAAAAAACAATGCAAACGATGTGAAATGGAGAAATTTTTCTTGAGAACAAACAGTAAGAATTTCCAGTAAGTGTAAAAAAAACCCTTTTATATAAACATCGATCTACTTGACTGAGAGAGGTTTCGAAAAAAAACTGCAGAAATTTTTTATGCTTTTTGTAACTTGTTTTTCAATACGCAGTGTCGCTGAATTAAGTAACCCGTAAATCCCATTATTTCTGGTTAATGTCGGCAGTACGTAACAGACAAAATGAGCCGCATACCACAATTAGCAGTTCTATGAAGTTTTGTTTTGTTTTATTGGGCTCATGTGAAACGGTATTTCAGGGAATCTTGTTGAATGCAGTTAGGACAATACGGGTCCAGTGCCATTCCTGTTCGAGATAGTTTCTATCGCGTTACCACTTTGTCATTAACATGATACCACTGTTACCGGACATTGGTGAGCAAAAAGAGTGGTGTATCTCGATCCCCACAAGAACCCAGCTCGTTCTAGTATGGACGATTTATCTTCAATGCGGGGGAGGTGATTCGAAGATTCATCTGTATGACACTGCTAAGATTAAGCATGAGTTGTCTTCAGTTGTGTAACATGAGTCAATATACACTACTGGCCATCAAAATTGCAAAACCAAGAAAAAATTCAGATGATAAACGGGTATTCATGGGACAAATATATTATACTAGAAGTGACATGTGATTACCTTTGCACGCAGTTTGGATGCATAGATCCTGAGAAATCAGTACCGACAACAACCACCTCTGGCCGTAATAACGGCCTTGATACGTCTGGGCATTGAGTCAAACAGAGCTTGGATGTCGTGTACAGGTACAGCTGTCCATGCAGCTTCATCACGATACCACAGTTCATCAAGAGTAGTGACTGGCGTATTGTGACGTGCCAGTTGTTAGGCCACCATTGACCAGACGTTTTCAGTTTTTGGAGATCTGGAGAATGTGCTGGCTAGGGCAGCAGTCGAACATTTTCTGTATCCAGAAAGTCCCGTACAGGACCTGCAACATGCGGTCGTGCATTATCCTGCTGAAATGTAGGGTTTCGCAGGTACCGAATGAAGGGCAGAGCCACGGGTCGTAACACATCTGAAATGAAACGTCCACTGTTCAAAGTGCCGTCAATGCGAACAAGAGGTGACCGAGACATGTAACCAATGGCACCTCATACCGTCACGCCGAGTGAAACGCCAGTATGGCGATGACGAATACACGCTTCCAATGTGCGTTCACCGCGATGTCGCCAAACACAGATGCGACCACCATGATGCTGTAAACAGAACCTGGATTCATCCGAAAAAATGACGTTTTGCGATTCGTGCACCCAGGTTCGTCGTTGAGTACACCATCGCAGGCGATCCTGTCTGTGATGCAGGGTCAAGGGTAACCGCAGCCATGGTCTCCGAGCTAATAGTCCATGCCGCTGCCAACGTCATCGAACTGTTCGTGCAGATGGTTGTTGTCTTGCAAACGTCCCCATCTGTTGACTCAGAGATCGAGACGTGGCTGCACGATCTCGACAAACTCGAGCAGCAATGTCGCGATAAGATAAACCGCAATCGCGATAGGCTACAATCTGACCTTTATCAAAGTCGGAAACGTGATGGTACGCATTTCTCCTCCTTACACGAGGCATCACAACAACGTTTCACCAGGTAACGCCGGTCAACTGCTGCTTGTGTATGAGAAATCGGTTGGAAACTTTCCTCATGTCAGTACGTTGTAGGTGTCGCCACCGGTGACAACCTTGTAAGAATGCTCTGAAAAACTAATCATTTGCATACCACAGCATCTTCTTCCTGTCGGTTAAATTTCGCGTCTGTAGCACATCATCTTCGTGGTGTAGCAATTTTAATGTCTATTAGTGTAGTATGGCCTGACTTACGGAAAGGAGGACTCTACTCTAGCTATGTGTTTAGGGGGCGACGTGTGAACGGGTATCTAGTGGAACATCAACGTTTTTGTGACGGAATCTGTTCTCACTGGAAGGATGCGATACGTGTCTTCACGACATAATCCATGCGCCTTGTATGGTGGTACGGGATCGCAATTTCGAACACATTCTTCAATGACGATCGTTGTATGTTTTTGTTGTTATATTTCTCTATCTTCCGTACGAAGTACAAAAAAACTGTTTACTGTCCCTATTCGTGTCCTATAGTTTTTGTTTTTTTTTTTTGTATTGTGTCGTCACTACTGCGCCAGGAATGTGTTTCCGACCATACATTGTTATGTAAATATCCATCTTCAGGGTGTACTGTACCTCTCCTGAAAGTTTCTAACTGCTATAGAGAAAGACACTGTCTGAAACTATTGCAGCAGAGGCTATACTGATCTAGCGAATAGAGTAGCTGATAATGGGCATTGTTGGCGGTGACCTCGTCGTAACGATATTGGTGCAGGAAGAGACTGATTAACTGTAATTTTCGCGGTAGTATTAACAGTACATTATCTCAGCAAATCGATTGGTGATGCCTCTTTGACGCATACACTTTTATATGTAGGAATGATCTGCTCGATCACACATGTTTTTGAAGACTAAGAACGCAAATCGTGCAGGAAAATTAGCCTGCCAGTCCATCGGTTATCAGGAGCTAACATGTCGTCATTGTTTATGTCGTATTTCGATTAGGAATTAACTGTGATAATGTTCAGAAAGGAGAAGTTCCGATCCTTGCCGCATTAAGGCCTGGAACAATTCATTGGCGACAAATGAAAATATGAACCAAGGCCGGGATTTCTAACCGGCTCTACTGTTTACTGGGCAGATGCGGTAACCATTTACGTCATGCAACTTCCTGGCAGATTAAAACTGTGTGCCCGACCGAGACTCGAACTCGGGACCTTTACCTTTCGCGGGCAAGTGCTCTACCAACTGAGCTACCGAAGCACGACTCACGCCCGGTACTCACAGCTTTACTTCTGCCAGTACCTCGTCTCCTGCCTTCCAAACTTTACAGAAGCTCTCCTGCGAACCTTGCAGAACTAGCACTCCTGAAAGAAAGCATATTGCGGAGACATGGCTTAGCCACATCCTGGGGGATGTTACCGGAATGAGATTTTCACTCTGCAGCGGAGTGTGCGCTGATATGAAACTTCCTGGCAGATTAAAACTGTGTGCCCGATCGAGACTCGAACTCGGGACCTTTACCTTTCGCGGGCAAGTGCTCTACCAACTGAGCTACCGAAGCACGACTCACGCCCGGTACTCACAGCTTTACTTCTACCAGTACCCCGTCTCCTGCCTTCCAAACAGTTTTAATCTGCCAGGAAGTTTCATATCAGCGCACACTCCGCTACAGAGTGAAAATCTCATTCGGCATTTACGTCATCTTGGCATAGCGGTTAGACGTAATTGTACGGACTACCTAGGGACGCCTTCCCTCTCAGCCCAGATTCCTATTAGCCACATACTACCAAAGTAGCGTCCCCTGGCCCTATTTTCTCTGTTTGCTCGCCGTATCACACGAGGTCAAAAGAAAAGTGCTGTTCATTCGGACGGACACCACTGATGTATATAAATATGTGACGTGAGAGCTTGTATGATGATTCAGTGGAGAGAACTCTTCACCCGATCTCGTGCGGGACTAGGGGTGATTCGACGGGCAAACAGAGGAAAAGGGTTGGCGGATGCTACTTTTGTAGTATGCGCTAATGGGAGTTTGATTTGAGGGGGGGAGGCGCGTTTGTGTAGCCGTGCAGGTGTGTCAAACCACTGCGCCAAGGTGGTGTGGATGAGACAGCATCAGCACGGGGTACCCGGGTCCGAAACACAGCCTTGTTTTAAATTTTCGTTTCTCGCCAATGAATTCTTTCAGTCCAAATTTTGCAAAGATCAGAATCTCCTGTTACTGAATGAATTCTACGTTCTGTCGCGGAATTAAACGCTGAAGTTGTGTCTGTTCTTTCGGAGATCTCCTAAGGAACAGATACTACTCATATAGATACACAATTGATCGTTACTGTAGATTCAGTGTATGTCTTAAACTTTATTGTTCAAATGGCTCTAAGCACTATGGGACTTAACATCTGAGGTCATCAGTCTCATAGAACGACTTAAACCTAACTAACCTAAGGGCATCACACACATCCATGCCCGAGGCAGCATTCGAACCTGTGACCGTAGCGGTCGCGCGGTTCCGGACTGAAGCGCCTACAACCTCTCGGCCACAGTAGCTGGCTCTTAAACGTGGATGGAGCACATTGGTCTGAAGCTGTATGTGTATACTCAGACGTATTACTGGATGAAAGTGCTCCATTTTTTCAGAGAAGGTCGTTTCTCAAAATAATGGTTCAAATGGCACTGAGCACTATGCGACTTGACCTCTGAGGTCATCAGTCGCCTAGAACTCATAACTAATTAAACCTAACTAACCTAAGGACATAACACACATCCATGCCCGAGGCAGGATTCGAACCTGCGACCGTAGCGGTCGCTCGGCTCCAGACTGTAGCGCCTAGAACCGCACGGCCACTCCGGCCGGCGATCGTTTCTCAGTTAATATGGTGACACCTTCTGTGAAATTAGGTGGTAACCAATCTCCTCTTAGTAGATCTCTAGAAATTTATGTCGGATTCGGTCCTATCATAAATTAATAGCAGTTAAAGAATGTTACATGGAATCTATCAATGCTCGGCTATTTGCTTGGACAAATGTGATCCATTACTACAGCTATTTCACTTATTCATACATTGTACTGATGACTGACTGTAGAAGTTTGTAAATATATCGTGGTGTGTAGGGTGAGAAGCCAAGTCGGGATATCTATGAGTGGCGATTTCGTATGGAAAACAGATCCTGAAAGTGCCCTAAAACGTGTTTTTTTTATATCTTATGTCACATATTCTATCCTATGAATCTGTTAGCGAATTTTTGATATGATGTTGTGCCCAGTGTCACTATTTTACAATAAGATATGTTGTAGATTTTAGCTGAAATTCTGATACCGAACCTGATAACATATCTCTGATTAGCAATACGTGTTGGTGGCACAATTATAGCTATGTACCGTTTAATTAACCCTATGTTTTCTGTGTGTTTTCGGTGTCTTCATAAAGCTGTCTCAGCACTAAGAATCAATGATTCTGGGAATGGTCTCTCCAGTACACAGTATCTTCTGGAAACTGGTACACTAGGAGTTTAAATTTTGGCTTCGTATAGAATAACCACCAAGCAATGCATTTCCGAATCTTGGGGGAAGAAGCGACGCAAAATGCCCAAAGTTTTTCGCTTTCAGTCTAAATAGTAAGTCACTCTTTAACCTTTATGACCACACACAAAAAATATACTTTGATCTATAACCAGGTTAACGGAATAACCCGATGATTTTTGTCGTACAGTCACGGTTGGCAACACTCATTTCTGGATACATACAAAATCGATACAACAGTGATTTCTAATTGATGCTGACCACTGTTGAATAACATTATATACCCATCATTATCCAGGGACGTAACTAAAAGTGGTTCTGAGGGGTCTCCCTGGTCCTGACTGCCCTCTGAGCTTACACTCGACCTGGTTGCCGTGTACTGAAATTGAAACATACTTTGATTTTCAATCATACGACGATTCTCGACAAGCTCACAGATAGATTTTAAGCATCGATATATCGGTAGCACTATCGGCTATCGCCCAGCACTACTTTAGCCAACACCAACTACTGTACGTTGCTATCGGAACAACTCTTATTTGCAGTTCAATTTAGTTTTAAGCATTGCCCGCCATTGTTTTCAGTTGTGGGCTGTTGAGACAGTTTTTAGTTCTGGGTAAATTTATAACACGAAAGAAGACGACAGCCCATTTTGATTAGTTAATTAGCTTAATGGTAAGTTAATAACATATGCGCACTGTATGTGTAGCCTGCAAATTTCTGAATAGGGAGGTAAGATAAAAGTCATTGACTAAATGCAAAATTACTTTATCAGTTCAGTATTATGCGTTTCGGAGTTTACCATCATCAGAGATCTGTTGAAACATATCTATCAGCATCCCTATTACAGCAGTATTCGCATACTTAATGCTGTCATCAACTGGAACAGCATTGGAAGTCTAGTTACCAAAAAAAACTTTGCGTATGCTATGAATAAACACTCCCATTCGTCCAAACCTATTTGCACAACTTACTCTTGGAATAGAAAGTAATGGATGTGTCAACTGCCTGTACCTAAAAGTTAAAAGGGAAAGTACAGGTTTTGCTACTATATTTTTCGTAAGCTTACTGCTACAAACATAAACACGGGTGCTGATTCGTGCCAGCCGCGCTCACACAAACGTTCATTTGTTCATGCAGTGTTTTTTAGACTTGCAAAACCGAGCCTTCATAGGTGTTGCGCAGACAGGGAAATTGATGTTATTGTGCAAATAAGCTTCCAGTCCTGTTCCAAATGATGACAACATTAATTAGCCCCCATTTAATATTCAGTTCACTTTTGTAAACGAATGGCTACTTCTTTCAGAAAATTGAAGTACAGACTGTTTTCCATACGCAGAAGAAACGTAGCTTCACCTTACGCACCTCAGTAGACCAGAACCTAGATAAATTAGGTCAGATGTTTACAGAATTACATATGGATGATGTGATCGTATATACGTTGGGCATATTTCTCGTGACTTCAGGAATGGTCTTAGAGACCAGAGATACAAGACCGCTACTGCCCTTGGCTGTCACTTAGTTAATGACACTCATTCTCTATGACCAATTGAATGAGCAACGTCCAGCTTGCACCTTGAGGGAAAGGTACAGATGTAGACCTACTTGAAGAACCTGCAATTTAAAAACATCGTAAGAATGATCTCACAACGTCCTGAACTCTAATCGAAGATGCGTCTTTGCATTTATAGTGTTTTGTTGTATCAATATTTCTGTTTTGCTCTCCCGTATTAAGTCACCACCTCCAGACTCACCTGTCTGCAAGGTTTCAATTATCATCTCCCCCCTCCCCGCACGCCCTCGCCCCACTTTTATCTATACCTGCATCTTTTATGTACATGTGTGCTCGTCACAATTTATTATTATGTTCCTGGCTTTCATGTTTAATCTTGGGCATGGGCCTCGTTTTAACATTGTTTTGTCTCCTATAAACAAAATATTACGTACTGCTCTGACCGCTATTCTGGATAGTGGCACGATGCTTGTTCATAGTGGTTGCACTGATCCTTAAAAGTGTATTTTTTTTCGTAGTACTACGTATCAGTATTAACTGTGTAATTCTTTCCAACTTTTATGCCATACCGTGTATCTAGATGCTTTAGTGCTTATGTACGCTACTTATCACTTTGGGTAGGCCAATATGTCGAGAGTTAATGATTATTCCTGCAGTGCATGGAGCTGTTGTAATGCTTACGTACGCTCCCTTTCATTTTGAACAAGTAGAGTGTTATACGGTTTGTGCCAATAAGTCGACACAAAATGTTTAATTCCTTCTAAATACTTACGCCAGCCAACCCATGTAGCCATTGCAGCGCTTACATACGAAATATGTAATTCAGAACCGACGGACAGTTGCTCCATTTCGTTGCGTTTGTATGTCGGCTCTAAATGTGTAATTTAATGTAGGTATTTAGGTCATGCAGTGTATGTAGTTATTGTAACACTTATGTTTGCTACTTTTCATTTCGAATAGTGACAGAAGTGTACTATATTGTTATTTCAATATGTGGGGACCAAATGTTTATTTCTTTGTAACCATTTACGACAGGCAATTAAAGTATTTATTTCAACGTGTATGTACACTACTTTTCATTTTGAACAGGCAGAGTCTTATATTGTTTTGTTTTATGGTAATAAGGTAGCAGTAAATGTTTAAGCCATGCAATGCTTGTAGGTGTTTTAGTGCTTATATACCAGACTTATTATTCAGAACTGGTACAGACGTATTGTTTCAATGTGCTTATATGTCGCCACTAAGTCTGTAATTCCTTGTAAATATTTACGCTATACAGTGCTTATAGCTGTTTTACCACTTATGGGTTGTACTTTTAATCTGGATCAGGAAGCGAAATGCAATGTTCAGGCTATATGTTTAGCACTTGACGTCTACAACCGAGCTTACTTTTTTGGCCATCGTTGTCAGTTTTCTAGCTATTATATTTGTATAAATCATTAATTACTATTATGTCACTATGTAGCGTCACACTTGCTAGTGCAGCGCCATCTGGCGTCGAACACTTGTACCCTCATCAACAGTCACAATGAAAATGTTGTGCATTATAGTTATCTTAAACTTTTGTTACTGTTATTGTACATTGCATTGTCTTTCTCTTGGTTTAACGCTGTCTGTAAGTCATCCATAATTTCATACACTGGGACGGTAGCGCAACACGCACACTCTTGTAAAGCCATCTGGTGTTCAGAACTTGAATCTCGGTATGATGGTCAGTAACTTTGTGTTAGCTAGTAATCTTGCCTTAGTCTACTCGTGTCTGCTACCATTATAACATACAACTATTATATCCACTTTTACATGTAACTACCACGTCTCATGGTTGGTTCCTATTCCAGGGTACGTGTCTCCTTGTGTTTGTAATGCTTTTATTATATGTCTATTTTGGTTTTATAAACTATTTTTGTTTCATGTTCAGTTAAGTGAGTTATTTTAGTTCAATAGATACATGATGATGGCAAACACCGAAACGCGAATTCCTGGATGAATAAAATCATTTTACCTTCAGGATATTACTTTTCCCTTAGTGAACTATTCACCAATAAGCAGACTACAGATGTTTTAAACTAGATTGCAATACTCCTTCGAGACTCCGTGTTATGTCTACGTTATTGTAATAGCCTAATTACCTACCTATAGCGGTTTAATGTTAGCACAGGTGTCGTAAATTGGTAGAACTTTGGGGTTACGTTATTGCAGTATTTCAGAAATCTGTGGAGTGGTAAACATCATTACAAGTAATATTAAATTATAACAGTGTATAGAAATTCACTTGCACTTTTCTGTGTAGTACAAAAATCGCGTTGATCAACAAAAACATAGCCCAGAAGATGATGGTTACGTTTCTCGTAAGGAAATTTGCTCAAACTTCTGTCATTACTAGCCCAAATGCCAAAATTTACACATAATGGTCATCTGGACGGTACTTAGTTATGAAAACCAATTATGATACAGGACGATGGGTTGGAGTTTGAGGAAAGCTGGGGAAGAGGGGGGGGGGGTATCTAATCAAAGCAAATTCTGTAGTTCGTTTCTAAAAGAGTTTTTCAGTAGGTTGCATGAAATCATCCTAGCAGACTGCATCCTGCATACACCCTCCGCCCCCCTCCTTTTTCGTCCGACATCAGTTTAAACTATTGTGGTGCCATAATAAATGAAATTATTGATCACTTAAAGAAACTGAAGAATATTAATGAAATGAAAGATACTTTATTATAGTGTAACACTGAATTGAGGAACTTGGGATGCTTTCATGTCTTGAAGGAATTCTGACTTAATTTAAGATAAACTGTAAATGTAAATGCAAGATGGTAGTAGGAGAGATATGGTTATTGTCAAAGGAGAATTGAACCCGTTTGACTTTACAAGTAAGTCAGCGCAAAATAAAAAATTTTCTGCCCTAGGATACTGAACTTTATAGTAGGAGACTGCACTGTGTTCTAACAAAAACTGCTCCAATTATTGTTCATCATGTCATCGTGTAACATACAATGTGAACGGGAAGTGTTGGTTTGTTTCCGATTACAAAGAAAATGGTTTTTAATGCGGAATTTCATGTGCCTGTCTATAGAGTGGGCCGAAATTATACGAGGTGTGATAGGAAAGTTTTAAAAATGGATCCGCCACTGCTTACTGGGTTGGCGGGCAGCTTCACAGAGGGTGGGGAGTGAGTCATTGACTTGTCATTGAACGCCCTCTGACAGGAAACTGCGTTTCCTTCATTCAGTTCTTGTGGCAGCTGGTTGAGAGCGGGTCTATTAGGGCTTGTAGCCACATCCTGTCTGCGTATTAATGGACATAAAAATGGAACAACGAGTTTGTGTGAAATTTTGTTTAAAACTAGGAAATCAGCTTCTGTGACTTATGAACTATTAAAAACAGCTTTTTGAGATAGTTGTATGAGGCAGCCAAATGGCCGTAAATCATTTGAAGGTCAACCACGTTCCAGCCATCCTTCCACCTCAAAAACGATTAAAAACGTTGTGTAAGTTCGCGACATAGTGCGCTCTGATTGCAGACTTACAATTAGGAAGATGGCTGATGAACTTAATCTAAGTTTCTATGCAGTTCAGCTAATTTTAACTTAAGATCTGAACATGCTTCGAGTGTCCGCAAAATTCATTCTAAAAGTGTTGTCAAGTGACCAGAGACAATACCGACTTGAAGTGTGCCAAGAAATGATTAATCAGACTAAACTTGAAGCAGACTTGTTAAATAAGGTAATTACAGGTGACGAATCGTGGGTATATGGATATGATCCTGAAACCAAAGTGCAGTGTTGGCAGTGGAAGACTCCTGGTTCACCACAACCGAAAATAGCACAGCAAATCAGTCGAGGGTAAAAACATAGTTGGTGATTGTTTTCGTTTGTACCGGTTTTGTGCATCATGAAATTACCCTTGGAGGACAGACAGTTAACCAGGAATACTACGAATGTAAACCTGAGCGTTTGTGCCAAAAGGTGCGGAAGAAAACGCCTGCATTGTGGAAAGCAGTTGGGTGCTACACCATGACAATGTTCCAGCTCATCTTGTCCTCTCCATCCTTGAATTTTTGACCAAATTCAAAATTCCTGTGCTTCCACAACCGCCAAATTCCCCTGATTTGGCTCATGCGGTCTTCCACCTGTTTCGTAAAATGAAATTTTCACTGAAAGTAAGGCGATTTAACTCGATTGAAGACACCCAGGCCAATACGGAGAGCGTCCTTAACACAGTTCAGGAAAAAATTTCCAGGATTGTTTCCAAAATAGTGCAAACACCGTTGGAATCGGTGTGTTAAATCAGAAAAGGGTTCTTTTGAAGGAGATGCACACACACACACACACACACACACACACATATATATATATATATATATATATATATATATATATATATATATATATGAGATTCCAGAGTTGAGATTCCCTGTGGCAAATATTACGTGATAATGCAAGGACATAGCCACGCTTTTGACAAAGTGGGATTAGTTAAAGAAGAGATTCAAAAGGCTCATGTTTCTTACTTATTCTAAACACACATTTATTTACTTTTTAATTTTATGTAAATAATTTCCTTTCGGAAGGTCTTCATACTAATACTATTTGGTCTATAAAATTTAGCAAGAAAAGCAATTCTTAGGAAAGGGCGACATATAAATTTTTATATGCTGTTTACATGCTGTTGTGATACTGTTGAGAATATATGTTACACTTCTTTAAGAGAAGCTTTTCTTACTGCATTTTATAGACCAAATACTGTAAGTATGAAGTCTCTCTGAATGGAAAGTATGCGCATAACATTAAAAAATAAAGAAATGTATCTTCAGAATAAATTAGAAACATGAGCCTTTTTAATCTCCTCTTTAACAAATCGGACCCCCTTTAGCAAAATCCCCCTACATCCTTGCTTTATCGTGTGAGCATTCCTGCAGTGAATCTTAACTTTGGTATCTCATGGGTGATATACGAGACCTTTCTATATCTGAAAACAGCAGATGAAACTATAAAACCAAAGGAAATTATACTTGAAAGTTATTGTCTACTGTTTGTCCAGAAGAGGATGGATTCAGTGAAGAATATTCTACAGATGAATGTATATGACGTAAGGAAAATGCTGCTGCTTTAGATACTGAAGGTGCTTTTAATGCTTGTAGTGCTAATGCTTATAGTGCTAATGCTTGTAGTGCTACTTTAGTTGAAAAAGAGGCGGGTGATAACAGTAGCGACGAAAAAGACAGAGCTGGGGAAATAGTGAAGCGAATGATTCTTCTGCGTAGATTCTAAGTAGTAAAGATGGAAGTGAATGGCATAACGAATGTTTTGGGACAAGGAAATTGTTGAACCCTAGTATTTTGCGGAAGGGGCTGATGCAACACGTGCAACCAATATTCTTTTTATGAACGACACCTTCAAGAATATTTATTTACAGATGAAATGTGTGATATAATAGTATGTGAAACCAACAGGAAGGCATATCAGATAGTTACAGATTACAACACCAGGTCAGAAGGAGCAGCGAATATGAGTAAAACGCCTACAATTGAAGAATTTGATGCGTATCTTGGCAAATATTTATTAGAGCAGAGTATGATTCTCTGACAGTGAGCACCCAAAGGAAATGTAGGAGAAAATCATACCCATTGTATCATGCAAACTTATCCCTCAACAGGTTCTGACACATAGGCAGATTTATAATATTTCGCACTGTCAACACCAGAGCTGAGCGTCTGGAAAAGTGACATAGCTGCTGCAGTAGTTGACATATTTGAAGCCCTAAATCCAAATCATCGAAACGCGCCTGTTGACTGCATCGGTATTGATGAACACTCACTAACTAAAGACTAGATTTACTCAGTGATTGACCTCAAAGTATGTCTTGAAAATTTGACGGGTTTGTGACACAAAACTCTTCTCCAATAAATGGCCAAATTTATACAGGTAAATCTCTTCCTGAAAGAGAAATTAATCAGTTGGAGAGGGTAGTACAAGATTTATGTTACTATTTGAAATGTACCCGCGAAACTATAGCCCCTGACAATTTTTTTACAGTTCTCAAATTAGCAAAGCTGTTGACTAATTTGTCCATATTTGGTACTCTTAAAAAACAAAGCCCTGGTACCCCTCGAAATGCAGCTTTCCTCTTCAAGCCAAGAGTGGTCGTCCATACTCAGATTCAGTGATGATAACGATTCTCTGTGTCCATATGTCCAAAGAAGAAAAAATTCGCTCTAATATTATCCAGAATGCATTATTATGCATTCACTTCTGGCCCTCTTTCGATGTCAGATGTTACACATTATGAAAACAGCACCTAAGAGGACCTTGATAGTACGGACAAGTGGTTTTCTCATCACAGCGTAAGAAGCAGGAAACAGAGATGGCAGCAAACATTATTTTACAACAATCTGGACACTGCTTTCGGAACGGCGTACATTGATTACACAGAAAACAATCCTCAAACAAAAAATGTAACTCATGGACGCAGGTTGTTTCCACTGAATTTATAAAAATATTTGGCAATGCCTTCCATTGCCTCTAGATTATCAAATAATAATTGCATAGGATAGTTTTTCCTTGAATCTGATGTTGAGTGCATAATAGGAAGACCTCCAGTTATGGTGGAACGAGTGGAGGAACAGCCAGAGCGAGATGCGCCTGGAGTGAAGAAAGTCGTTGGTGACTGTTTTAATTTGAATATCAGCCGAAGAAAAGGAAGAGGGAAACAACATTGTGTGCTCCATGCGAATAAATAGCAATTCAATATTTATCCTTCCATTTTAAGGGATAGCAAATATCCCAGATAACCCTGACGTCCTCCTGGAAGGACGACGTAACACACTGTTGGAATTATTTATTTTGGCGAATAACACATTGTTGCAACGGACTGTGACGCATTGTTATATGAAGTAGGCAGAGTCAGTTGCGCGCTGCGACATTCAGTTTGACGCAGTCGTTCATAGTGAATGATAAACTGTGTCTTGAAAATAGGGCCGACTTTACCATGGACGAACTGACTGACCTTGTCATCGATGGGTATGTATATTTTCTTTCATATTGAGTCAATAATTCTGAAACTTGTCATATAATATCTTAAAGAATTAACCTATCTTATTTGTGGGCTCATATTACGATTGAAAGTTTTCGTCAGTTGTAATTCAATAATGTTTTCAACCGTCCTTCCAGAAGGACGTCAGGGTAATGTGTTGTCATTTTGTATTCACAGAAAACGATGTACACTTATGGAACTTTTGGACATGTTAGAATCAAAAGATGAGGAAATACCTAATACTGGTGTGAATGTAACATTACACCCTCCTCTAAATTCAACTGATGACGTAACAGATGAAGATTCGGGTGCTGAAGAAAATCCAAGTGTAGATAAATTACCAGCAAGTCAGCTCAATGCTACTGCGCTACATGACCTAAAAGAGAGGGGCGTGGGAGCAACAGGAACAATAAGAGGAAACAGCATCAAGAATTGTACTCTATCATTTGTAGATAAAATTATAAAAGAACATAGAGGATCATAGGAAATTTGTTCTGACTCAGCACCCGGGATTTCCATTGTACGTTGGAATGACAACAATGTTGTTACGGTACTTTGACAGCGTGCAACCACCACACTCTGTAGCAAGATTTTCCAGGGAACAAAAGAAAAGGATTAGCGTTCTTCAACCTAACTTATTACACTCCTACAATACTCATATGGCAGGCATAGATCGAACTGACCAAAATGAATCCCTATATAGAGGCTCTATAAGAGGGAAAAAATGGTATTTCCTGATCATTGCACATTTTATAGACATTGCAGAGCAAGATGCCTTGGGTCTTTACAAGCACAACGAATAACCCATGGATCATCTGACATTTCGTCGTCGAATTGTCACTGCATTTCTTGAAACTAACAAAAGAGTCCCTACCAGCAGAGGACGTCCTAGTAAGAGGGCAAAACTAGAGTCTAGATTTGATGGAAGAGAACATTATGTTGCTGAATTACCAACGGACGAGATAACAAAAAAGAAGAAGCAGCTGAAATGTCGAAGTTGCCACAAAAAAACTGCTACTATGTGCGTAAAATGTGACGAACCACTTCATGTTTGTTGCTTTTTGTCTTATCATACTACTGCATGAAATATGTGTATAGGTTATTTTCTTTATTTTTTGTATTTATTAGCTGTTTTAGCCCATAATTCAAATATATGTTTATTTGAAAGTATAAAAACCAAAACAAGTTAATTGAGCAATGTCATATATTTTAAAAACATGCTCCCTTATTGTCCTGACGTCCTTCTGGAAGGACGCCCATTTTTGGAAATACTGTATAAAAATAAATACTCATAATTGGCTTTACTTTCTTCCTTGCAACCTTGTGAATGAATGTAGATAAGATATAAATCAATTTTGAAAAAAAATAATTCAGGACTATCTGGGTTAATACATATGATATTATGGAACTTATTGTGCCACGATTAGTAAACAACTGATATATTCTTCGTATGTTTATAACTGTTGCGTTATGAGTCGATTACTAATCAAGTAATAAAGCTACCAATAAAACTGCCAGTAAAAATGAATGTTCCTTCTCCTTCTTTACTACTAAAGCTGTTCACAACGTGTCTCGCAAAGGTAGTTAAAGAGAAATATAAAACCAAGAGCATATACCAGTGCTTTTTTTGTGACGAAATTTCAAATCAATCTGGCAGTAATTTTCTGAGATTGGCGGTTAGGAACATTTGCGGGGCATGCTACTGCTCGAGTTGGTATTAAAAATTGGAGTGCCTCAAATCCTCTCAGAAATATCAATCCACCACGACTTTGCTACGGTACCATACTTTCAGTGAAAAAGATGATGAACAGTATCATAGAAGCTACAATATTAAAATGATCTTTTAAAGAGGAAATTGTACTGCTACATCTACATTTACACGGAGGGCACTTTACGTGCCGCTGTCATTACCTCCCTTTCCTGTTCCAGTCGCGTATGGTTCGCGGGAAGAACGACTGTCTGAAAGCCTCTCTTGGAGAGTCTGCCACTTGCGTTTGCTAAACATCTCCGTAACGCTATCACGGTTACCAAATAACCCTGTGACGAAACGCGCCGCTCTTCTTTGGATCTTCTCTATCTCCTCGGTCAACCCGATCTGGTACGGATCCCACACTGATGAGCAATACTCAAGTATAGGTCGAACGAGTGTTTTGTAATGCACCTCCTTTGTTGATGGACTACATTTTCTAAGCACTCTCCCAATGAATCTCAACCTGGTAAACGCCTTACCAACAATTAATTTTATATGATCATTCCACTTCAAATCGTTCCGCACGCATACTCCCAGACATTTTACAGAAGTAACTGCTACCAGTGTTTGTTCCGCTATCATATTATCATATAATCATACAATAAGGGATCCTTCTTTCTATGTATTCGTAATACATTACATTTGTCTATGTTAAGGGTCAGTTGCCACTCCCTGCACCAAGTGCCTATCCGCTGCAGATCTTCCTGCATTTCGCTACAATTTTCTAATTCTGCAACTTCTCTGTATACTACAGCATCATCCGCGAAAAGCCGCATGGAACTTCCGACACTATCTACTAGGTCATTTATATATATTGTGAAAAGCAATGGTCCCATAACACTCCCCTGTGGCACGCCAGAGGTTACCTTAACGTCTGTAGACGTCTCTCCATTGATAACAACATGCTGTGTTCTGTTTGCTAAAAACTCTTCAATCCAGCGACACAGCTGGTCTGATATTCCGTAGGCTCTTACTTTGTTTATCAGGCGACAGTGCGGAACTGTATCGAAAGCCTTCCGGAAGTCAAGAAAAATAGCATCTACCTGGGAGCCTGTATCTAATATTTTCTGGGTCTCATGAACAAATAAAGCAAGTTGGGTCTCACACGATCGCTGTTTCCGGAATCCATGTTGATTCCTACATAGTAGATTCTGGGTTTCCAAAAACGAAATGATACTCGAGCAAAAAACATGTTCTAAAATTCTACAACAGATCGACGTCAGAGATATAGGCCTATAGTTTTGCGCATCTGCTCGACGACACTTCTTGACGACTGGGACTGCCTGTGCTCTTTCCCAATCATTTGGAACCCTGCGTTCCTCTAGAGACTTGCGGTACACGGCTGTTAGAAGGGGGGCAAGCCACGTATCACAATGTTTCCAACAGATATGTCATTCGAATTCAAACGCTTGCAGCTTTTGATGCGACTCGCATTTTCACTTATCATCATCAAGACACAGGGTCAATCACTAGGAGTGTGTGGATGAAATTTTGAAAATCCATCCTTCTCACATGGACAACTGTATGGCTTTCCCACGCGTTCGGGAATCGTCAAATTTTTCGTGTACGGACCAGGCGGAAATACCAGAAATATTGTGTATCCAAAAGTGTTTCAATAAACAGATAAAAACTTTCTTTCTTTTCGTTTCACTGCAACGTATGCCAGGTACGACTGTTGTTATATAATATAAAGTACATCATGTGTGAAATTTACACCGGTTCTAATGGAGGTATGTGATTACCTGAGTAGTCGGAGTATAGATTAGAGAGTGCATTATGTTCCTTTCCATTTTAAATGTTCTTCATTGAAAATATTTAAATTTGCTTTAATTATGCCAATTATAAAGATACAAATGAGGAAGTGCGTGGGGCTTGCGTAATTTAGCTCCAATTAACCTGATAAATAGGAAGTTGCAGTTAAAGCTTTACCTGGGAACCCAATATGGACACAGGAGTATAATGGATAGCATTCAAGTGCCAAAGGCCGTGTGCTCTAAATGCCTTTTGTTTCATTCTTCTCCATAAAATATGACAGCAGGAGTGATCGTAAAAACTAAGTGGGATAATTTCACTACTCGATATGTCAGGTGGTGGTTCAGTCTCCACATATATACGATTGAATCTGCTTGCACTGTTTTTTGAAGTATTGGTAAATACTGTTGGCGTCGGGAGGTCGTTGTGATAAACGTGTGTGAATTTCGCATCCGTAACCGGGACTACAACTGAAGTATGGTATTTGATTTTTCCCGTCTGTGGCACAGATAAAGTGTCTGACAAGAATTGTGGGTGTTCGCGGACAGGGAAACAGTTGTGCCAGTTGCATTTTAAGAAATTCGCTTCGTTCTAATTTCGCGCAGACGATGATTAACTGTGTGTCATGTGACTGGCAGACGTCGGAAGCCAGTCAAGTATAACGTCGTTTTAGTGCTGCCAAAGGAAATCCAGACCTTAAAATATTCCTCCTGATGTGTTACTCCATGATGAAGTTATTTAGCAGAGTGCTCCAATCTAGGTTAGAAAGCAAGATACTCAAGGTCTCGCGATCACGGTTAAAAGTAAACTATGTTTAAAATGTATGTGCGGCGCACCAGCCACCAGTATGCAAACCGTCGTCATGCAGCCGAGCATTTTACCGCCGCTAACCCCGTGCATTGCAATGAAAGGTGCCATGGAGATGCAACGATGCTAATAGAGATACGAATTTGCACACGGCAGCCTATATACATAAGTTTTCTAGATACTCGCTGATGAGTGACGTCATTGTTAAATGCACTCACTTTTGTCAACAGGTAGAAGTGTGCCTATACCTCGCTAATGTCCAGTACTTTTATATTTGACGAACTGGAAAGGGGAGCACCAAATTTTTCGATGTACTAGGTGGATTTATTTCTCGAGCTGATCGATATGAATGCATC
Organism: Schistocerca piceifrons; assembly: GCF_021461385.2. Lineage (NCBI taxonomy): Eukaryota > Metazoa > Arthropoda > Insecta > Orthoptera > Acrididae > Schistocerca > Schistocerca piceifrons. The sequence goes on from NC_060141.1 coordinate 781,100,887, forward strand.
AGGTCTAGAAAATAAAAGAACTGACCGCTACAGTAAAATTAAGAAATGAACAGTGTCTACTTTTTGTCATTGATTTGTTTTTGAGTTAGAATACCTATGTCATTTAAGTATAAAATTTATCAAATATATGATAATTAAAACATCTAATAGTCATTTTTATGAAGTAAGGGTGTCTTCTTATGCCTAACTATATATTGAACACAAAATTCCAGTTCTCATTGCAAACAAAAATTCATAAGTATTGAGTTTTAATCAGCAGCGAGCAAGCACAATACCATGGAAACACACTTCTTATTATCATATCAAACATTGTCAAAAAGCTTAGAATTCGATTTTCTAAAAATTTTTAGAACTGTTTCAAAACAATTTAATTCTGCTCATGGGAAGTTTGACTCATAAATTAAAAAACTTTGTGGAATCATCTCAATTATACGGTGTGGTGTACGACTCCTCGAGTCTGTGTCAGTACAGAAAAACGCCCCACCATCCTAATACCGAACCCTTTTGAAACCCTGATCATCTTGTGAAAACTGGGCGTGAGCCTCGGTCAGTTGTAACTACGGTCGGTACCCTCGTTTTATGGCATCGAATCCGGTGCACCAGAATATTGTGCTGAACAGGGTTAAATGCCGTCTTTTCCGCAGTTAACTTCTAATCGAGGTTGGTGCTCCAGGTCGATTGTCTTCAGTCGCTTCAGTCGTCCCACCTGGGCCAGAACATAAGCTTCCTTCCGCTGGCTTCCAAGGACTGAGATCGAGGTTGAAAATGGTTCAAATGGCTCTGAGCACTATGGGACTTAACATCTGTGGTCATCACTCCCCTAGAACTTAGAACAACCTAAACCTAACCAACCTAAGGACATCAGACACATCCATGCCCACGGCAGGATTCGAACCTGCGACCTTAGCGTCGCTCGGTTCAAGACTGTAGCGCCTGGAACGGCTCGGCCACTCCGGCCGGCGGAGAGAAGCAGGATTACATGTTGTAACTTGTCTGGGTAAACTGGCAGTCCACCTGGTGTGACCTATACACTTATAATACACTGACGGAAAAAAATCGTAATACCAAGAAAAAGTTGTACGACGTTAACTACAATTGGTAGGTGTGTTTCTACATCTGAAGTATGCCTATTCAAATTTCGCGCCAGTCGCAAAAGAGTGGCGCAAGTGTCACCAGGATGAGGGTGCAAGTCAGGTTTAGTTTAAAAAGACGCCGTAACGGGCGTGAGCGTTAGTTACATCTGTGACTGGAGGTGGTGAGTCAATCGTTAGTCAATAATGCATTTAAGGTGACAAAGACGCCAGTATGAACAGGTCACTGAGTTTCAACGAGGTCATGTGATAGGAGTACTGAAAGCAACATTATTGTTCAACGGTACTGCAGAAAGCCTTGGTAGGAACGTAATCGCTGTACGTGACTGCAGGCAGCGGGGATCACGAAAATGTACGGTCCCAAGAAGTCCGAACTCCGGACAGACACGTGGCATTGCAGAGAGGCAAGACCATCGCGTCCGGTTTGTGGCACAATACGAGCAACAGTTGTCATCACAGTGACTCAAAGAACTGTTGCAAATCGATTACTTGAAGTATAGCTCCGAGCCAGACGCCCTGTAGCGTGCATTGCACTAATGAAAAACCACCGTCATTTCCGACTTTGTGGTGTCAAACGAGAGCAAACTGGATGACAGGGTGGATGTCTGTAGCGGTTTCTGATGAAAGCTGCTTCTGCGCCGGTGCTAGTAACGGCCGTGTGTTGGTTAGAAGGACGCCATTTGAAAGCCAACATCCAACATATCTTCGTGCTAGAGACACTGGATTTACACTTGGAATTGTCGTCGGGTGCGATTTCGTATGGCAGCAGGAGCACTCTCGAGGTTATTTCACGCATCCTGGCTGCTAACTTGTAGGTTAATATAGTAATGCGACCTGTTGTGCTGCCATTCATGAGCACCATTCCAGGGAATTTTTCCAACAGGATAACGCTCGCCCACGTACTGCTGTTTTAGTAAAACCTGCTCTACAGTGTGTCTACATGTTGCTTTGGCGTGCTCGATCAACTGATCTGACTCCAACAGATCACATATGGGACACCATCAGTCGAAAAATGCAGCATCATCCAGAAACAGAATTAACCGTCCCTGTATTGACCGACCAAGTGTAGCAGGCATGGAACTCCACCGGTTATAATGTGCCAGCGTTTCACATTTGCAATAACTAAACTCGCGCTAAGATTAACTTGCAACCTTGCAATGTTAACGAGATAAATATGTTACCTAGACAGTTGTATTCCAGTAATGTGATTACTATACATTAATTACTTTTTGGCGCTGCGATTGTTTTCTTCGTCAGTGTGTCTTCCGTAACAATAACGTCTGCAGCAGCGGGCGAAGTCACATGTTGCAGCGTAGCTATGTACACCTCTGTCTCGTGTTAGTGATCCGTCAGGTCTGCTATCTTTGTTACAGATGTAAGTTGTGGTCGCTGTTAGGTACGTTTGTAGCACGTCGTTAATTTAATTACCTTATATGATCATCAGACCATACATTGCCATGACTACGAATATTTCGGAGTCGTTACTTATTTATTGCTGGTCTCAGTAGTTATCGTTTTTAGCTTCAAACTGGGTAAGGCGATAGGGCTATGTAGCGATTTAATTGCTCAGTTTCATAACGCTACTATTCTAGTTATTTTAGAGACCTTACTTGTGTGTGTCTGTGTGTGTTTGCTCAGGACTGAGGCAGAGAGAGAGAGAGAATGATTGTTTTTTTTCCCTCATGATTAGTTTTGGTGTGGTTGTTATTTGCGCAGTTCTTCAGGTGTGGCAACGAGAGTTTTATTGCACAGTGATGTGTATTCATTCAGTACTTTCTTTCGTTGGTCTATTGATTTTTGGATGTGATAGTTTTCTTCTATAGTTAATTTTTTGGTATAAGCTGCTACTAGTTTTAAGGATGTGTAGGTCAGTTTCAATGTTTGTGGAGTGATGATTATGTGCTATGAGGTGGTCTGCGAATATTGAATGTCAGCTATTGCTTTTCAGTACTCTGAGGTGTTCTGTATACCTGGTTCTGAAGTTCCTCCATGTTTGGCCAACATATACAGATTGACAGCAGTTGCTAGTAAGTTGGTAAATACCGGACTGGGTGTATTTGTCAGTGTTGGTGGTATTTCTTCCAAGTCTGCTTTGTATTGTGTTGTTGATTCTGTATGGTGCGTCCTTGTGCTTTTGCTTCCTGTATTAATATTGTCCTGTTGAGTGGCTAACGCATTTATTTGCTCCGTCGGTGCGGGTCGGTATCTAGCGAGGTGTGCCGTACAGTACCACACATATTATATAGAGACTATACCCCTTTAATTTTCGGTGAGGATGGTTCAAATGGTTCAAATTGCCCTGAGCACTATGGGACTCGACTGCTGAGGTCATTAGTCCCCTAGAACTTAGAACTAGTTAAACCTAACTAACCTAAGGACATCACACACATCCATGCCCGAGGCAGGATTCGAACCTGCGACTGTAGCGGTCTTGCGGTTCTAGACTGCAGCGCCTTTAACCGCACGGCCACTTCGGCCGGCCTCGGTGAGGATGACACAATTTTATTAATGCTCTTTGTCGATACCGGCTGTTCGCATTTTTCATTCAAGGTCACTTCTACGTCAGTCCAGATGAATTTTATTTCAAAATCTGCAGGATGAGATATTTGTGATAACGTGAGATCGCGCTGCGTTTCATTTTGTGAGCACAGCCTTTCTGCTAGTTTGAGCGTCGCGTCCGTGTTTCCGACATTATTTGTGGCTGAGATCTCTACTTAAATACGTTTTCTCGGAAGTGTTAGAGCTTTAATGAGTATATCAACTGACTAGGCGTTCCCGCCTGACACAGCTGTCACGTAATATGTCTTAGCATTGTTCGGTTGAAGATCGATATTGATATGCTGTAACCGATTAGTTACACCTAGGTGCTAGAATTGTTCCTTTAGAACAACCGCCTGATCGGATAAGGTGCATGTGCACGGGTGATGGAAAATGGAAATGAGCGTTTGGCGTCATTGGCCGGGAGGCCCCTTACGGGGCACATCCGGCCGCCTTGGTGCAGGTCTTATTACATTCGACGCCACATTGGGCGACCGGCGCCGCGGATGGGGTTGAAATGTTGATGAAGACAATACAGCACCCAGTCCCTAAGCAGTGAAAATCCCCGACCCAGCCGGGAATCGAACCCGGTCCCCTCAAGACGTGCAGTCCCTCACGCTGACCCTTCAGCTATTGGGGCGGACTTCGCCGGTGATTATCATAGATGACGCGAGTGCGATATCCCATAACGTTTGTACCGATATATGATGGGAGACGTTTCGCAAGATTGGCTCGAAATGATTTAATCTCGTTAGAACGTTATAGTGAGAATTCGTTGTCCACTGCTCATTTTCATCCAGAATTACTTTACCATTATTTGTCGGTGCTAATTGCACTTGCTTATGAGGAATTTCAAGGGGTATGCTGTGATGGTGAATGGTGAATAAAGCCAATCGTGCAGTTGACACAGATCCTTTACTCACCTCTCCCAACAAATTCGGAAAATCTTTCGTCCCTTTTGTGTGATCGACGATCGTTTAAGATTTTCGAACTAATCTTTACAAATATCGCATTTCGCAAGAACCCAGATTGTAATCCTAATACATCTTCCATGTTAAGAATAAGAGACGTCGGAAGCCAGTCAAGTATAACGTCGTTTTAGTGCTGCCAAAGGGAAATCCAGATCTTAAAATATTCCTCCTGACGTATGACTCCATGATGAAGTTATTTAGCAGAGTGCTCCAATCTAGGTTAGAAAGCAAGATACTCAAGGTCCCGCGATCACGGTTAAAAGTAAACTATGTTTAAAATGTATGTGCGGCGCACCAGCCACCAGTATGCAAACCGTCGTCATGCAGCCGAGCATTTTACCGCCGTTAACCCCGTGCATTGCGATGATAGGTGCCATGGAGATGCAACGATGCTAAGAGAGATACGAATTTGCACACGGCAGCCTATATACATAAGTTTTCTAGATACTCGCTGATGAGTGACGTCATTGTTACATGCATTCCCTTTTGTCAACAGGTAGAAGTGTGTCTATACCTCGCTAATGTCCAGTACATTTATATTTGACGAACTGGAAAGGGGAGCACCAAATTTTTCGATGTACTAGGTGGATTTATTTCTCGAGCTGATCGATATGAATGCATCAGGTCTTGAAAATAAAAGAACTGACCGCTTCAGTAAAATCAAGAAATGAACAGTGTCTACTTATTGTCATTGATTTGTTTTTGAGTTAGAATACCTATGTCATTTAAATATAAAATTTATCAAATATTTGATAGTTAAAACATCTAATAGTCATTTTTATGAAGAAAGGGTGTCTTCTTATTTCTAACTACATACTGAACACAAAATTCCAGTTCTCATTGCAAACAAAAATTAATAAGTATTGAGTTTTAATCAGCAGCGAGCAAGCACAATACCATGGAAACACACTGTCTGTCGAGAAATATGCACTTCTTATTATCAAATCAAACATTGTCAAAAAGTTATTGATTGGCGACTCCATGGAGTGTCCTGTGCACCACGACCATATAATGGGTATACTTGGAAGGAGAGACAGCATTGGTCGTATTTTTTTGTTTTATTAAACGCAAAATCACTAAGTGATCGAAAATCGATTTTGCGTTTAATAAAACAAAAAATACGACCAATGCTGTCTCTCCTTCCAAGTATTGTCAAAAAGCTTAGAATTCGATTTTCTAATATTCTTTAGAACTGTTTCAAAACAATTTAATTCTGCTCATGGGAAGTTTGACTCATTAATTAAAAAACTTTGTGGGATCATCTCAATTATACGGTATGATGTACGACTCCTTGAGTCTGTGTCAGTACAGAAAAACGCCCCACCATCCTAATACCGAACCCTTTTGAAACCCTGATCATCTTGTGAAAACTGGGCTTGAGCCTCGGTCAGTTGTAACTACGGTCGGTACCCTCGTTTTACTTGGATCGACTCCCGTGCACCAGAATATTGTGCTGAACAGGGTTAAATGCCGTCTTTACCGCGGTTAACTTCTAATCGAGGTTGGTGCTCCAGGTCGATTGTCTTCAGTCGCTTCAGTCGTCCCACCTGGGCCAGCACGTATGCTTCCTTCCGCTGGCTTCCAAGGACTGAGATCGAGGGAAGCAATAGTGCTCCAGCTGGTGAACACTACGCCGCTAAGCCCGAGACAGCCACTGTACAGGGAGTACCCTAGACCGCGGTTAATCAATTAGTTTACGGCGAACATAACGGCAGCGGTAGGACGTAGCTAGCAGAGTGTTGTCCACGTAGCAACAAGGAACGTGACAATGGACAGCTTTCGATACAGCATGCACTGCACACGGCATGGAAAGGTTCTTAATGGTTCAAATGGCTCTGAGCACTATGCGACTTTACTTCTGAGGTCATCAGTCGCCTAGAACTTAGAACTAATTATACCTAACTAACCTAAGGCAGGATTCGAACCTGCGACCGTAGCGGTCGCTCGGTTCCAGACTGCAGCGCCTAGAACCGCACGGCCACTCCAGCCGGCCAGCATGGAAAGAAATGGACGAAATCCGTCTAGCTGACTACCTGCGTACCTAAGTTTGACGCTGTTGGCATTATTACACTTACTACAGAAAACTTTGACCCATGAAAAAACAGCAACGCGATCGGACTGCGATTGATGAACTATTAGGTATAAGCCACTTGTTTGTGGCGCAATTAAATTTGTAACCAATAAACTCCTATGTGTGGTCCATGTTTAATCATGTTATGTTACTCGGCAGTTACGCTTTCGTCGTTAAGTTTTCCTCATCAATCTAGAGCGAATTATTGTTACATTGTTTTCTGCTTTATTAATTTTATTTATTACATTTTATGCACCCAAAATGAGGTCATTGCATTCCATTTGCGCACAATTGAATTTAGTACAGTAATCGAAGTGCACTTTGTAAGCCTTCTTCTATAAAACGTCTTATATATGAAGTATCACCACGCAAGTTGTGAACCAGTAAAGTGGTGCAAAGGCTCTGTTTGCACTGAAATGAAATGATCGTACGGCATTGTTGGCCGGGAGACCCCATGCGGGGTGTTCGGCCGACGACGAAAGCGTAACTGCCGAGTAACATAACACGATGAAACATGGACCAGACATAGGAGTGACTGACAAAGTACAGTAAGTACGGTAATTGAAAGAAATGCCCATGTGACGAACAGAAATGACACTTTTTTTTGCAATCAGTAATTACTCTTAAGTCAATGCGATTCATAATGGCCCCATTGGCATTCCGAAACTGGGGGACGTAGTTCTTAATGCGGTGTGTGATCACCTTGGTCAGAAATACAAGCTTTGGAACTTGCTCGATTGTCAGCCACATTGTGGGTAAGGAGCTCTTGTGGTGATGTGTGCCATTCCTCCACCAGAACAGCTGACGAGTGTTGGATGGTAGTCGGTGCATGCCGACGTGCCACAATATGTCTGCCCAGGGCATCATGCATAATTTAGACCATTGACTGTATCGTGTACAAACATTTGAAGGTCAGTAGGCTTGGATAACAAACACAATCACATTCGACAAAGTTGGACGTACCCTCATATGGCGAGAGGAGGGAACCTTTGATGCATCCAGGAACACAGCGGAACGTGAATTGCTGTCCGCTGTGTTGACACACCCTATTAAGAACCATATATCGCCATTTATACTGTCCAGGGTGCCATCATGAAACGCGATGACTTCAGAGTGATTTCAGTTCGTCTTACTGTGTAAGCCTTTCAGTCACCTCTTGTACTATACTACAGAACTTCGTTCTACCTAGTACCTAATTCACATCGAGCTGTGTTACTTAAGATTGACATATCATCCTAAAATTGCACACCGGTGTTTTCCCTTGCGTAGAAAAAATGGTAAGCAAATACCAGGAAATGGAAAAAACAAAATAAGTCAATAAATGAATAAAGATTGACGTTTCAGACAACGGCATATTTTATAATTGAATAAACGATGTCCAGATATCTGAGGTGAGAAAAGTGTCTGAGGAAAAAAAAAGATTATGCAATTACCACACTTGAACAGAGAAAATTGATTTTGTGAAATGAATTGCCTCGTGGCCGTTATATTAGTATAATTTACATTCATATCACGAAGTGATTCTGGAAAATGAAATATAGTGGAAATAAACAGATTGATTGCAATGAACAATTGCCAACAATTTAGTCACATCTACTTAATACTGTAGGTATACTGAGTAAAGTAAACGAAAATCGGCATCTGTAATCCTTCAATGGTTCACCTTTATTGATTATTAATAGTTCACCGTGTGTTACTCGTCCTGTCCGCTAGCTAGCTGCGTGCGATGATTGGGAGATCAACGTTCTAGTACAACTGTATCACTGTAAGCCATAATAGTTTACTGATACACCTCTCATTTTTTAGGAACGGTTGTAGGAATCCTGTTTAACCATGTTGAAAGCCTGGCAGATGAAAGTAATTGAGGGAATCCGATCGAAATGGGAACTTGGTGTACAAAGCGTTTGGTGATTATCAACATTTTTCTAACAACTACCTTTTCAATATTTATACGTAGAAGACAGATAGAACATCAGAATTGGTACATGCACTAGCTTTTACATGCCTGAGATACGTCGGACTATGTGTCGCTATAATTATCTTCATCCTACGTCACAGCTTATGATTGTATGTAATTGTGGATCAGGTGTTGTGTACAACTGTGACATGGACTTTGATCGATGTGACGCTCCTATGTCTGATTCTTTTGTTATTTATGTTTATAGGCTCTGAGCACTACGGACTTAATATCTGAGGTCAACGGTCCCCTAGAACGTAGAACTACTTAAACCTAACTAACCTAAGGATATTACACACATCCATGCCCGAAGCAGGATTCGAACCTGCGTTCGTAGCGGTCGCGCGGTTCCAGACTGAAGCACCTAGAACCACTCGGCCACACCAGCCGGCTATGTTTATAGCACTGATGACATCTGCACTGTCAGTCGAAATCCAGATCTGTAATGCAATAAAAAAGACATATGACATCACGAACGATTCTGACATTCTTTCTATCCAGGGCTATATCACATTCCTGGGGCACAGTCATTCCCATTGAATCAAAAGTGATTTATATGTATGTGTGTAAATATGGCACACAATAGAAAATCATGTCAAATAATACTAAAAGGACATTCTATTGGTAGAGTATGCGTGTATTTGGTATATAAATTAGCCCTGTGATCTGGCATAAACAAATTGCACCCTCCTCAAAAACAATGAATAGGTAATTCGTCAACTACGAAATTGAACAAGATTTCAGTTTATTATACTGAACATCAGAACAAACACAAACTATATATATACTTCTGTGTAATGTGTCAGGGTTTGATTCAAATAATAATGTCCCAGTATAAAATAATAATAGTCGTGATTGCTGAAATCTAAATACTGAAAGGTAGATAGTGCTACAAAGCGGTATTCATTTGCGTCTGTGGCTGCAGCTGAAATCATATTCATAGGAGAATCAGCAAGTAAGAGTTCAAACTGAAGCTTGAAAATTACTGAAACTTGGTGAAAATGATTTGACTGCCCTAAGGTCCACCTCACTGTTGCAGTTACATCTCGCCACATTAATCTGGATGAGGGAGATGAAATGGCTGTAGAATCACTGGTTTGGTATCTACAACCTGTGCCTGCACATAAGTGCATCTCATCCGAAATGTATCGAAGTTCACAGCTCACGTGGTCGAAGAGCCGCTCATCTGCTCGACTGATGTCGTGTGGAGGAGAAGTCTGCAGAGCAAGCGCCTGCCCGTAAAGTAGGAGGTGAAGTGTTTCTTTTGTCTGCTTCCGAGAAGAAAGATTTAGGCTTTTGCGTTTTTGTTCTTTACATCGTTCATCTTTGAATATTCCGAGCACCGACCGGTAAAAATGTGCCTTAGAAGATGTTGGTCTTCTCTATTCTCTTACCAAGTTCAATCATGCAGTATAGTATGAAAATGTAAATCCATTTAATAGCTACTTTCAAACACTGACACTGACATACACCTCAATAGTCAGTAGCGATTAATTATTCTCATATGATTAGACATTTTAACTCTGATTTCGTATTAGTAACAGGATCGTTTTGGGAGAAACAGTCTTGTAACATCACTTCCTTCCTGCTGAATTTTAAATTTATGCAGATACACTCAAAACTTGTTACAGTGCACCAAAGGAATTTGATTTATGAGTTGTCGGGATACTGTGCTCATTTGAGGTACCGTTCAGAATTAGGAATGTTACAAGCCTAGACACGATCATTGTAGTATATCACCCATTCAGTCTCTTTTGCTTAGCTGTTCTTAATTTCTTTTATCAAACATTGTAGGTGGTGTAGGAATAATGTCTCTTCCTTCCCCAATAACGTTGCAAGGTACATCAAAACTAAATGGTCAGTGTGCTTTCTCTTGGGCCACATTCTTGATCGATAAAAGTGGTCAGCAGACTTCTCTCATTACACAAGAATATCTTTCTATCCCTTTGGGTACGAATACAAAGTCTCATTGTTAATTTTGAGTAATGTGTATTTCTTTTTAAGTGTGAAACTGACAGCACGATTCATCTGGGCATCACATAATTGTTTGTTGGCAACTGCTTTTAGTCCCTACATGACAGCATCATTTGTATGCAAATAGTGTGGCTGTCACTCGTTTTTCCGTAGCGGCGGTGAGCCCTTGCTGTATAGTCAGGTGAGCGGTCAGTGACGCAACAGTGTGAGAAGTCCTCTTGTGTTGCGGCTCCCCTTTGTCGGTAGCCTTCCTGGAACGTAGCGCTTTCAGCATGCTGTGGGCTGCCCCGGCCTCCGCACCCCAGCTGCCTGCCTGGCTGACCTGGCTTTGCATGCCCCATACCTTTGCCTCGCGGTATCTCTGGCCGTCGCGCTCTGTACTCATTCCAATCGTCTTGTTTCGTCAGCCATAAGCATCGTTCTCATGCATCTTCCCAGCGTGTGATGGTGACATCGTGACACAATTCACGTAAGTACAGGACAGTCCACAAATACAATTATTCTTCCTTTAAAGCCATTACAGTTGCTGTTCTTGCGTCAGTATTCTCGTCTTCCAATAATCCCCTAATGAATTTATTGAGGTAACAACTCAACTATACACATTTAAATATCATCTGTTTTCACACTCACATTACATCATTACATCTCAGTTCATTACAGTGATTCTCTTTTATTTATTTACAGTTATATTACTTCATACCATTGGATTCACATAAAGTTTCCAGTAACATACCCATTAAAAACCTTTGGGTTGGAAGCTCAGATGAGGCTTATGTCCACAGCTAGTTTCTTGTCGAGTTATTAGTTTTTTGAAAGCACTAAAAACTATCGCAGATAGATCTACTAATACTCAGTAGCCATCTCTCAGTTACTCGTGCTTTTGCTGTACACTACCCTAAGACCACTGTGGCCACACTGCATACATTACTAGATTGAGTTACTCTTTTCTTGCACTCTGATCCTTAAGTATGTTAGTTCCCCTCCTGATAAACTTAAATCGTCCACATTTCCGTCTCCCTTTCACCTCGTGATTCGTTCATTATTCATACCGTTGATATTCAATAATGCTCAAACATAATTTGGCTCTTTACACAAACATGAAGTTCACACTATGGCAGTACATTTTATTTCATACACTTTTCACCACTATGGATATTTACCTTACCTTTCTCCACTAGTTCCTTTTACCTTCATCAACATTTCACCAATTTTCGTGAGCCGTTTCTCGTGGATCCAAAAAATGAAACCCATTCCTTCCTTCAATGTGGGGCAAATTTACTTTATTCTCTGGTTTATCTTCTGCTTTCGTCAACGTTATTCTCAAAAGTGCAACTCTCTGTTTTGTCAGTGGTACATGGAGTTACATAAAACTGTCATATCACACTCTCATTAATTCGCAAAGTACTCATATAAACCGGCGTATCGAACTCTTGTTAATAATCGACACATGACAGCATTACTTCATGTCTGAGAAAAACCTTATACTGCTGTGTTCCTTCACATTTGCTAATTCTAAGCGTGCAGCGTTCCTTCATGTCTGCCAATAAATCATCATCAAGCTCCATGGCTGTATCGTATCTGACGAACCTATAAGAAATAAACCTCAACCAATGGACACATTTTCATCTGGCCAATACAGCCAACGATCTCTGTAATGCCTCTCTTCCCAGTATATCTTACAGCACGTTCTCTGTTCCTTCTGATGACAATCGAACTCCGGCCATGCCAGAACATTCCATTCACTACGACCTCGTAACTCTTATAATCTTCACAAGATCACTTCATTTAAGTGTCACAACTGCATCCTCGTATGGCAGATCTGAGACTGGATTCCGAGTCTCTGCTTTTTTCTTCAACGTCTCTCATTCTCTGAAGACATATGGGAAATGTGGTGGTTTCCATTCGACATGGCTTTACAAATTTTCTACTTCTACTACAGTGTTGTGAACAATTTTTAGGACTCAGTGGGACATGTCTAGGTACTGGGTCCTCTTAGATCTCTTCCATGATCGTAGCAAAACACAGAGTAAATACCATCTCTTTCCTTGATAACAGGTGGCTCGTTTGTAATGTCTCTTCCACACATTTCATTCCACAAATTTTGTTTAGAATGGCCTCAAAATGTTTCTTCACCTTTCTGAGATTCCCAACACGTATTTCTTTCCCAGTTTTTTAACCCGAGTGTGTCGGTTTATAGGTCACCTTTCCTGTCGCTCTTATGTACTACGAGCAATAGTACGTCAAAAAATTTCTTATTTCCTTAAGTATCCTCATCACCGTTTGTGTACTCTACCCCTTCCCATGAGTCAGTCAGAGCGTAAGCCAAGTTATGAATTCGAAAATTCTTTTCTATCATATTGCGGTTTATATACCCTGTCTCGTCATCTTTGGATCCACTGCCCCATCCGTCCTTTCATTCGCCATCGTCTCTGGCATCTAATTAGCTTATCCTGTGCCAAGTTGCTGCGAACTAATCTGAAGTTCGGTCTCCCGAAGCCGGCTGTGAACCGTATCCAACTACCCAGGACGCACAGGTGGTAAGTTTCTATGGCGCCGCGGTTAGAAAGCATTATGCCGTGACATATTGATAAGTGTATTATTCTAGACATCGGTTCTTAAACGTCAGTACAATTCGTACACACCTACCAGATTCTCCCGTATCCCGATAACGTTTTATCCATCATCGCTCATTGTACGCACTAACCATGCCCCTGACTGCGACTCCTTCAAATCCCATTCCTCAACAAAAGCAATTATGCGGTCACGAATAGCTTGTTGACGTTGTGACTCGACTCAAAACGATGAGGTTTACGTATTTCGCTTTGATCATGTACTGTCATCGGATGTTATAGAATGAACTGTGTGCTCGCAGACCTAAATCACTGCGACATACTGTCAGTCTATTACAGGAAATATCATCAATACTGTGTGAATAATGATCACATGTTATGTCAATGTGGAGTTTTTCACTTTAAATTTTCGACCCCACGGAGGTCATTCTCCACCAGAAGTAGCTCCCACTGATTTATAACCAAAGTTCCGTCGCATCTTTTGAGAGAAATTAAGTCACTCCATCCAAGTGGTTTTCATATAATGCAGTGGAGTGCTTCATTGATAACAAATCGTTGAACAAGTAGAATATAGCTTTTACGTTACAAAAGTCTTCACATATAAAGCTTGCACGTTGCTGATTCAGCGGCAACTTATCTTGCAATATATCTATAGATATTATAAGCATATTGTAATTGCATAATAGATTGTGTACCTTCCCGGAAAAGATCTGAAATACCGACAAGATGAGTTTCCAGAAAATTTTGAAGTAATATTTTCTCGTCTGCACGTTCCCAAGGTACATACCCAAGTGCAGCAAGCTGCATTTCATTCACGTTAGTGCTGTAGCGGACTTTAGCTCTGGCTAGGAGAGCATCTATAAATGAGATTATAAAACGGACATCAACAAAAGTAAAACAAGAATATTAGTTAATGCATTCAAAGCAAATCAGGCGATGCTTAGGTTATCACATTAGAAAATAAGACTGTAAGTACTACATGAGTTTTCTTGTTTGACCAGCTGTAGTATATCGATTAATCCCTGCTACTGTAGTCTTATCTTGAAGCTGCGAGATAGGAGGACAGGCGTTCCAAGGCACGGAAGCAGAGAATATGCTGAGAGCAGACGGAACTAGGAGAGATATTGTTACATGAAGTAAACCGTAAGGGGAGAGCCTTGCGAAATTGCAGACGCCCCCAGACGCGGTCCCAGGTCGTTAGTTACTCTTCAAGGAATTAACACGTAACTTCATATGTCGTCTAGTCGCTGTGGTAGGTTGCCACCCTAGACCTTTGTAACCAACAGGCACGTACTATCGTATAAGGCCAGCTTGATACCATCCCTGAGAACAGCAAACTCAGTAGACTCACAAGGGTTAGAAAGAGAACGAAAACGCCAAAAACTGTTGACCCAGGAGTTCCTACTCCGGGGAGCCCGAGGGGCGGGGCTAAATGACGTGTAACAATAATGTTGCAAGCCTCAATTGGAAGAGGAGTTACGTTTCGCTTTCAGTTGAACAGTGTTGATAGCAAATACGGACTTAGTGCAACTGCATTAACATCCCCGCCTTAGGAGCAGTAGAGGGGACCTAACTAAGCCGTGATTGGCAGGTACCTGCGAGAGACCTACGAGATTGGCTGGGTGGTTTTCAGTGGGAAGAACAGTTCCTCCACGCGACCCTTTAAAACCTCTAGATTCCGCATTTTGGCAGAGTTCTCAGGCCGACGATCTGGGGAACGAATCCGCGTCCGTGGACTCCAGCCTCGGTCCAGCTCCGCGTAAGTCTCCTCTCTCACTTGGAGTGCCTCAGTGAACAGTTTCTCATTCAGTACGTTTCCATTTCGAACTAAGTTGTTGCCTGAAGGTTCTGCTAGTGTTTGCTACTGTGATTAGCATCAACTCCTGGGACTTCTGCACTGGCTCCTGTTGTAACAGTGTTGTTGTTGTTGTTGTTGTGGTCTTCAGTCCTGATACTGGTTTGATGCAGCTCTCCATGCTACTCTATCCTGTGCAAGCTTCTTCATCTCCCAGTACCTACTGAAACCTACATCCTTCTGCATCTGTTTAGTGTATTCATCTCTTGGTCTCCCTCTACGATTATTATCAAATGGTTCAAATGGCTCTGAGCACTATAACATCTATGGTAATCAGTCCCCTAGAACTTAGAACTACTTAAACCTAACTAACCTAAGGACATCACACAACACCCAGTCATCACGAGGCAGAGAAAATCCCTGACCCCGCTGGGAATCGAACCCGGGGAACCCGTGCCTGGGAAGCGAGAACGCTACCGCACGACCACGAGCTGCGGACTACGATTTGTACCCTCCACGCTGCCCTCCGATACCAAATACAGTGTTAATCATGCTTTTTATAACCATAGAACTAGCCTTCAGTGTATTAGTTAGTCCTGTCTGGAATAAAGAACTATATCAAAACCCTGTTTGTCCCAGAGTCTCCACCATGAGTTCCCTACCACCACCTGCATTTCTAGTAAATGCCTGTACCAGTGTTGGTTCAGATAGAAGAAAACAATCAAATGCCTTCACTGTGAATTGTCATTCTGCCTTCTGCTCTGTACCGCTCGGGAGCGCAGACTGACCAGTAACCCCTTTTTCCCCTCTCCCACCTAAGTCAGGTGGGAGAATAAAATAACTGATGACTGGCGACATAAAGAGAAAGGAAAATGTAGATTGAGAACTGCAAGAAAGGTGTTTACGATAAAAGAGGCATATGTTTACACACAACACACACTATAGTCAAAAGTACACGGCCACTCCTATCTAATACAGAATTTACCAATAGACGTCCTAAGAGGCCTACTAACCCTAATAAAAGGAGCGGGGGGGGGGGGGGTCCTGTGTTACAGGTAGAGAAGCAGAACCCGCAGAAAACGTTACTCACGAGAGATCAGAGACATAGAAATGTGGACTAGTCTCGATATCTCCCGAATAACAAATCTAGTAGCAACGTTTCATCTCCATTCATCTGTGAAGTGGAAAGCTAAAGGAAAGACAACAGGAAGGCCCTCATGTACTGGAAAAGAAAAGAGGGTTTAGCGTCATTGTCCGGGAGGCCCCTTACGGGGCAGGTCCGGCCGCCTTCGTGCAGGTGTTATTACATTCAACGCCACATTTGGCGACCTGCGCGCCGGATGGGGACGAAATGATGATAAGGACAACACAACACCAAGTCCCCAAGCGGAGAAAATCTCTGACCCAGCCGGGAATCGAACCCGGGTCCCTTAGGACAGCAGTCCGTTACGCTAGCCCTTTTTTTTTTTTTTTTTTTTTTTTAAATTCCCATTTTGTTCGCTTTCGTTCGTTGTATGAGCTCGGGGCGGACGTCGTAAGACAACCGTTTAAGTTCGTCTTTGATCGGTTAACTCAGTTCTTTTATTACAGAGGGCAGCTAAGCCTCTGACCGAACACCGTGCCGGCACCATTCAGCTATCGGGGCGGACACCTCACGTACTGACTGACAGGGACTGTCGAGTATATGTTCTGGCACTACGTTAGAAATATGGTTCAGATTTTGGCTGTTCGGAGCGATTATGAGATTCAATTCGCATTTACGGTCAATACTGTCACTAAATACCTCTTATTTTTATGTAATTAAGGCTTAAAATCATTAAATATCAAGATTTGGTCACGTGACCGAAAACGCTCTGTTATTGGCTGACACTCTGGGGGCGTCACAGACTTGGAGTAAGACGAAGCCATCAGTGTTACTATATTTTAAGTACTTTTTCTGCAAATACTTTGGCTATTTAGTGATGGAAAACACATTTACAACTCTTAAGTAGCAAAGGAAAGAAATTTTATGAACGCTGATGCCGGAAACCATACGAAATTGGTGAGTTTATGCTCTACTCATTTAGAGCAGCGATTTGTGCAAGGACGGACATTCTTTTCCCTGGTCGCTGCAACACGATTAAACCCGCTCGAGATAAAGGAATTGCGGAACTTTTGCAAAAACATTTTATATGTAATATGAATATAGCATTAGCAAGAACTCGTTGCGTTAGCTGTTTCGGTGGTGGGGTACACTGTGCATAGCATCACATTAATCCTAGTCTGAGAAATGGACAACTGGGGGTAGCTGCATCTGCACTGATTAGAAATAATTATCTTTCTCGGAAAACTTTGCTAGTATTGAAGATATCACCATACTCCCACAGTACAACAAGGTTTAGAAACATGAGGTGTTGTATGTGGAGAGATATAAAGCATGGACAACATGCAGTAAAATAAACGTAAGGGCTGTGGTACTTGTGAGGGAAAATTAACGTCATTTGGCTGAATCAAACCTAACTTCATGTTATGCAAGATGATGAAACTTCCAAATCTTAAACTATAAGGATCCTAGCTGGACAGTACAGAGATAAAAAAACATTCTTTCTCATAAGCTAAAGAGAGTGTGGTCACATTAACTAGAACATATCTTTTTGAATATGACGTGTGTGAACAGCTATTGCAAATATAAGCTTATGTCAACGCCAAGGAAAACACAAAAACACTCTGTTTCTAATCGGTGCGGTGAAGTTTTGTAACTGCGATTTGATTTTCGTATGAAAGTGTTGTCGATCTGTTTCATAAATACGTTATAATGTTACCGCACGTTAGATTCTAACCAGGGACCTATGAATATCATCTTTTAATATTCGACAGTCCACCCCACTACCAACCGAGCTACCAATGATGCACAGAGAAACGTGTATAACGACAATTTTCACGAAGAGTTTCATTCCGTCGCCTGACGCTATCTTTTGTAGCAGAGGGAAAGCGTATCTGGGAGGTAAACTAATGTTAGCTGCCGAGTGCAAGACATTTTTCATTCAGTAAGGGAACTAGGGCATCGACGTGATGGCATTTTGCCGGCACAGTGCAACCAATTTCTACGCATCTTCTCACTCTCTGAAACATTCAAAAACAATTTTTCAAGAGTTTTCATGCACGTATTTGTACAGTGTGTTACTACATAGTATTTGTAATCCATGATCCGAAGCATAAATTTCATAACATCACTGTGAAATACGCACATCAAAAAATGTTTTGCATCACCTCATTTCCGAGAGTTCCGGAACCTGTACAATACATTGGAATAGAGATTAACATAACATCATTTCTAGCCTTTTTACTGCTAATGGAAACCACGCGTTACATGTTGTACCACAATACAGCAAGACCTTGAGACGTGGTGGTCCAGACTGATGTACACGCCGGTACTTCTAATATCCAATAGCACGTCCTCTTGCACTGATACATGTCTGAATTCGTCGTGGTGCACTATCCAAAAGTTCATCAAGGCACTGGTGGACCAGATTGTCCCACTCCTCAACGGCGATACTGCGTAGATCTCTCAAACTGGTTGGTGAGTCGCCTCGTTCATAAACAGCCCTTTTCAATCTATCCCACGCATGTTCTGTGGTGTCACCGCCAGACACCACACTTGCTAGGTGGTACCTTTAAATCGGCCGCGGTCCATTTAGTACATGTCGGACCCGCGTGTCGCCACTGTGTGGTCGCAGACCGAGCGCCACCACAAGGCAGGTCTCGAGATACGGAATAGCACTCGCCCCAGTTGTACGACGACTTTGCTAGCGACTACACTGACGATCCTTTCTCTCATTTTCCGGGAGACAGTTAGAATGGCCTTCAGCTAAGTCCATGGCTACGACCTAGCAAGGCGCCATTAGTCTTACATAGTTTGATAGTTATCGTATGAAATGTCTCATCAAGAACGATGTATACAACAAGGATTAAAAGTTAAGTAATCCAGCAGCTGCATACTTTTCTTGTTACCACTTCATAAGTATCCTGTTTCAGACCTCTATCTAGCCTGCGTGAGATTGCGCGTGCCTTTCGGCTGCTTCAGTGTGGCGTAGCTGTCTTGTTACGCCACAACATGTTCGATGGGGTAAAGGTCTGGGGAACTTGTTGGACATTTGTTAAGTGATGTTGTTATACTGAAGGAAGTCATTCACGAGGTGTGCACGATGGGGCTCAGATTGTCGTCCATGAAGACGAATGTCTCGCCAATATGCTGCCGATATGGTTGCACCATCGATCGGAGTATGGCGTTCACGTATCGTACAGCCGTCACAGCGTCTTCCATGACAACCAGCGGCGCATGTTGGCCCCACGTAATGCCTCCCCAAAACAGCTGGGAACCTCCATGTACCTGCACTCGCCAAACAGTGTTTCTAAGGCTTTCAGCCTGACCGGGTTGCCTCAAAACACGTCTCCGACGATTGTGTGGTAGACGGCATATACGACACTCATCGGTGAAGAGAACGTGATGCCAGTTCTGAGCGTTCCATTCGGCAAGTTGTTGCGCCCATGTGTAGCGCGCTGCATGGTGTCGGTCTTGCAAAGATGGACCTCGCCATGGATGTCGGGAGTGAAGTTGCGCATCATACAGCCTATTGCACACAGTCTGTCGTAACACGACGTCCTGTGGCTGCTCGGAAAGCGTTATTCAACATGGTGGCATTGCTGTCAGCGTCCGTCCGAGCCATAATGCGTAAGTAGCGATTATCCACTGCAGTATTATCCCTTGGGCGGCCTGATTGAGGCATGTCATTAACAGTACCTGTCTCTCTGTATATTCTCCATGTTGGAACAACATCGCTTTAGTTTTCTCCGAGACACCTGGACAATTCCCTTATTGAGAGCACCTTCTGGCACAAAGTAACAACGCGGACTGCGATCGACCCGCGGTATTGACCGTCTAGGCACGGTTGAACTACAACAACACGAGCCGTGTACCTCCTTCCTGGTCGAATGACTGGAACTGATATGCTGTCGGAACCCCTCCGTCTAGTAGGCGCTGCTCATGCATGATTGTTTACATCTTTGGGCGGATATAGTGACATCTCTGAAAAGTCAAAGGGACTGTGTCTGTGATACAATATCCCAAGTCAGAGACTATCTTCAGGAGTTCTGGGAACTGGGGTGATGCAAAACTTTTTTTGATGTGTGTAGCTTTATGACAGTAGGAGAAGCGAGGTAACCAGTGACGTCACAGGCATCACATGAGTCTAATATAGAGTTTTAGCGGGCTTTCTAATTATTTAGATTGTATTTCAGTCCTCATAAAGGAATTCTGAAATTCTAGAAGGGAAAAAGCACGTTATGAGCCAAAAATGATATAATTTACCATTTAAGATGATTTCCAGAAAACACTCAAATAATGTTTTGCGTAGGGTTGAAGTAGAGAATTGGTGAAATCAGCGGATGTCATCGCTCGTGCTTTGCAGACTGCCATCTGCAATCCAGCTTGCTCACTGAGTGTACGTTGGTAGTTAAAAAGAGTGAGGTGCCACGGTCGACTGGCTCCCATGAACCACACATTTCTGTATTTGTGCTGAACGACGCTTGTAATCATAGTACGGAACAAGATTGCATAGTGGATGAGGGGAAGCGAATGATTTTGAATTATGAATCACGTTATATCCTGTGGCAAACGGTGGAATGGCTAGAAAACGTTACCAGCCTTCATGTGTGGTACATACAGTAATGTACTTAGTGAGTGGTATTGCGGTGTGGAGGTGGTTCTCGCGGTTAGGGTGTAGCGCCCTTACTGTGTTTAAGTATATGTTGCATGAGGAACTGTATGAACAGATTTAACAGCATTGTGTACTGTGTACAGTAGAGGAAGACGGTGGAGACGGTGATTAAAGGAGAAGGTAGTGCAATAGTTTGTGTACAATGCGATTAATGAAACAGACTCATCTGCCCAGAGTTCCGACATGAATCCACTGGAACATCTTTGAAATGAGTCAGAATGTCAACTAAGCTCCAGACGCAGCGTCCAAAACAATCACATTCTTTAGTTTCGACTCATGAGGAACAGTCGGCTACCATTCCTCTACATTGGGGCACCTCAATGCAAGTGTCCACAGCAGAGATCAAGTCTCTATAAAGGCGAGATGGACACACTCCAAATTAATGTCTACTAAAAGATGTCTGTCTGCGATAGATCAAGCAGTGTATAAATTCAAGTTTTAGAAATTCATTAATTGAATGGTCACTCGGCGCTTGAGAGCAAATGAAATAATTATTAAAGAAGAAGTATTATGCATTAGTCCAAAAAAATTATTTTTTACTTGGTTACACACCGGCACAATACACACAATTTGCTTAAGAATACTGGGAACATGTATTCTTTTTAATGTTTTAGGGATTTTCCGAAATCATTTACCTGGTCTGTAGCCGTATGTGGATATCGTACGCGAACAATAAATAGTATGAAGGTTTCCATACGTAGTAACACAGCAGAATCCATAGATTAGATGGGTACATCGAATAATTATTGAATGGATACTAAATCGCGTAGGGGGAGGAGAGTAGTTTATGTCTCCATTTGACCTAAAGGTCGTGAAGAGATTCATCAGTCTTCGGACTGAAGAAACAAACAACATCCTTGTGTCATTACGCGTCACTAGCTTCCATATACACTCATGCTCATAAGTTAAGGATAATTGCAGAATGTGGAGCCACCCAACGTGGAACAAAACGCCACTGTTTTCTGCGCATGTACCCCGACATCAATATGGGATATGATCACCATGCACACGTACACAGGCCGCACAACGGAATGGCATACTCTGTATCAGGTAGTCGAGCAGCTATTGGGGTATAGCCTCCCATTCTTGCACCAGTGCCTTTCGGAACACCTGAAGTGCCCAAGGTGTTTGACGACGTGCTCCGATACGTCGACCGAGAGCATCTCATACGTGCTCGATGGGTTTTAGGTCTGGAGAACAGGCAGGCCACTCCATTCGCCTGATGTCTTCTGTTTCTATGTACTCCTCCACTATGGAAACTCGGGAAGGAAGGGGGGGGGGGGGTCAGCGTTATCGTCTGTCAGGAGCACCCATTGCACCCCTGAAAAGGCGGACATATCGGTGCAAAATGACGTCGCGATGCACCTGACCTGTTACAGTTCCTCTGTCAAAGACATGCAGCTGTGTACGTGCACCAATCATAATCCCACCCCACACCATCAAACAAAGACCGCCATACAGGTCCCTTTCAAGGACGTTACGGGGTTGGTATCTGTTTCCTGGTTCACGTCAGATGAAAACCCGGCGGGAATCACTGTTCAGACTATACCTGGATTCGTCCATGAACATAACCTTGGACCACTGTTCCAATGAACATGTAATGTGTTCTTGACACCATGCTTTATGGGCTCTCCTGTGACCAGTGGTCAGTGGAATGCACCTAGCAGGTCTCCGAGCGAATAAGCCGTGTCGGTTGAGTAGTCTGTAGAATGTGTGTCTGGAGACAACTGTTCCAATGGCTGCTGTAAGGTCCCGAGCAAGTTTACTGCAGTACTCCGTGGCCGTCTGGGGGCAATGATGGTGAGATATCGGTCTTCTTGTGGTGTTGTGCACTGTGGACGTCCCGTACTGTAGCGCCTGGACAAATTTCCTGTCTGCTAGGATCGTTGCCATAATCTTGAGATCACTTTTTGTGGCGCATGGGTGGCCCGTGCTACGACCTGCTGTGTTTGACCAGCTTCCAGTCGCCCTAGTCTTCTACCCCTAATAACGTCATAAATATGGGTTCTTTGAGCCATTTTCAACACACAGTCACCTTTAGCACGTCTAAGAACGTCTGCACACTTACTCGTTGCAACGTACTGTGACATGCACCAACACGCCTCTGTTCTTGTGGACTGCTGCAAGCGCCACCGTGCGACGACCGCAGGTCAAATTCACCGCATAGTCATACACCGAGGTGATTTAAACCCGCAAACCGCCCACCAGAGCGTTATTTCACCATGTATCAGCATTATTCTTAATTTATGAGCATGAGTGTAGATCTCTGTCATCTAAAGTAATATCAGATAAATTTTGGTTAATTTATTAATGTCATGGCACCTCCCTTTAATAAAAATGAAATATGAATATAATTAAATTTTATTTGGTTAGAACGTCAAGTTGGGCAATAATTTAGTTCTTGGACCTATACAAAAATCTCCTGGAAGAATAGTTACCCGTGTTAAAAAAATACCCGGATACCTGGAATTAATATGTGACTGCACTAAAAATGTTCATTTGCTTCAGGAGCTTCTCATGAAAAAACTGAACACAAAACGTTAATTGAAACACTAATAACTTGCCTCATCTTCAAGCAGCAAATTAAAAGATGCACAATATCCTAAACTATCGACATTAAATTAGTACAATGTCATAATAATTCTCTCTGTAAATTGAATCATTGATCACCGAACGAAAAATACAATATATTTTCAGGCAGTATTTCAGGCACTGTTTCTTGTAGAAATAACTTCCTAACAAAATTTGACGAATATTTACCTTAGCCGCTGTAGCCTTGGTACAGTTACAAGGCGTCATGTCGCAACGAAGAAAATACAAGGACGGACAATGTCCAAATTTTCTTTCAGTTTGCATGACAAAGGCGGGTTGTGTACGCTATGTCACTTAGGTCTTTATTGCACGTCTCCAGCGCATTCACATCTTCCTCCTGGGTACTGAAATTCCTGTAAAGTGAAGCTGGATGGTGGCTACGACATTTGTTGCGCCACAATTTTTTCCAAGCTCATTAATAAAAGGTTTTTTGTTATATGTTTCATCACAACGTTAAGAAGACTCTCAAGAAATTGCAAAATGGATTTCTGTACGAATTTCGATAGCCAAAAAAGAAGCGGAAAATGGACAAACGGGGTATCAAAAGGAGCAACTTGAGGTTTATTTCTCTAAATAAATATTTAATTTCTCGAAAGAAATCAGATTGTTGTAAATATAACCAGTGATCTGTGGAAAAATTAAAATATTTCAGGACCAGCTGCTGCTAGCTACGTAAATGAAGTATCAGAAAGTGAATCTCATCAAGGTTCAGATATTTAGTGTGATGTTTAATTGTAGATATGACTTTCTCCGAAGTAAGCATCAAATTCAAGAGTCTTCATGAAAAGGAGATGCCAGAAAAACTAATGATGTGTCTGAAAGGTCACGTTTTCTGAACAAAACTTGAAAATAAATAGTAAATGAAACCTACATGTTTATTTATTGGTTTGTGATATGTTTTGTCGAAATGTAAGAAATAATACAGAGAAGAGAAACATTGGACATGTCATGGCACGAAGTCCTAAAGCATTTACAACAAATGAGCAACCGAGTCAGAATTTAAAGTTCAGTGTCTAACTTACAATCTTTGTATTTTAATGATCGTTAGAGGACATTTATCTGTTGGATTACGCAGCTCGTGTAGTATGCTATTGTGTGGCGTTGAGATACTTCTACCATCTACGTTCGAACTCGTGAAAAAGTGTGGACAACTTTTCAGTCTCAATTTTTTTTCAAAATGATCAAGACAGAGAATGATGATTCTCAATCGGCACCTCGTTGGCTGTATACGATTTCGAGAGTCTTGCTAAGGCTCGGAAAATGTTAGCACAGTTTATTTTATTTCATCTTTTCGCCCAAATCGTTTAACAAAATAGTACAGAATTAGTTCCTACATTATTTTTTATTCATTTGTCGCCCTTCTCTCGTCATTCATCAACAGTTTAACATCCAATGTATTAGTTACACTTTTGAAATTAACATCTTAAAAGAGGATTTTGACTAAACGTCCCAATTTACGGTACATGCAAGATTTGCCCGGAATGAAAGTTACAGAACTTGGAGTTTCTGACAAAACTGGTCACGGTGAAATAAAATCCACTAACCGTTCTTGAGCAACATGAAATGACTTATTTCCCAGTTAAAAACTCAAAACGCAGAAATGCGCTACCAAATAGCTATACGAAGATGTATAAACGTCAAAATATATAAACACTTTCAAATGACTCTGAGCGCTATGGGACTTAATTTCTGAGGTCATCAGTCCCCTTGAACTTTGAACGACTTAAACCTAACTAACCTTAGGACATCACACACATCCATGCCCGAGGCAGGATTCGAACCTGCGACCATTGTGGTCACGCGGTTCCAGACTGAAGCGCCTAGAAGCGCTCGGCCACCCCGACCACCGCTTATGTGATTTCTGTGATTATTATGGACTTCTTAAAAGGATTAAATGATTAACAATTATCTGTATTTTGGATTTGTAACGTAATTTCCTAAGATGATTTTCCATTCATAGATCGATGTACAATACTATTTTCTTTGCTACTTGTTCTTGTAGATAGATCTGGGTTCTTGTTCAGTACGAGTATGAAGTACGAGTTATGCATGGGTTGAGTTAGCATGTCGGTTGAACTTAACAGTATTCTGAAGTGAAATAACTTAAAATTACAGCTATGCGACAACAGAAAATTAACCAGTGTTCACATCATTTAATAAAATGAAGCAGAGTATCCCTAGACCAGTAAAAGATGTTGCATTTCGTAATGTGGTATGAACATGAACATGAACTTCCGACAACAGCGAAGAACATTAGCAGGTGAGTACCATGAAAACTGCATCTTTATTGTACCGTTGCCACCTTCCTCTGCAGTGTGTCTCTATCTCAGCGAGCCTGGTGCTGTGTAACTGTGACTAGTCGCCTAAACTTAAACTTACTTGAAAATTAATGAATCGACTCTGGGTTGTAAGGGAGTGGTGACAGAGACTTCCGGATGTACAAGCGTTTATAAAAAAGAATGGTACTTTTGGTGCGGTTAGCGTGAGGCATTAGCCTGTAATTTTAGGTCAGATTCCAGTCTGTGGCTGGGAAAGTCAGTGTGCCCAACGGTATCCCGAGGGTTGTTGTATCGAATCGCTATGCGGAAGCTTCGCTTTTTAATTTGAGTTTTACATTATACTTCAAGTAAACGCCCAGTGTATTGTATTCATCAATATTTTCATGGGAAGCATGAAAAGAAACGGCAAGGGAAATTTTCCGATAAGAGAGTGTAAGGTTAAGGGAAATTTTCCAATAAGAGAGTGTAAGGTGTACACGATAATTTGGAATATAAAATTAGATTGCTTTATTATCTAGCAACTGATGATTTATACGTGCAAAATTCATCGTAAAAAAAAGAAAAACTGTAATACTCTCACCACCTTGCACACGTCATAAACACCACAATTTTTCAATTACGTTGTTGTTTTAAAGTATCAGTAAAAAACATAGTCCGTTTTACTCATAAAAGATTCTCTTTCATCGCACAGTTTGGTAACAAATAATGCGTAACGCTTTATTTCGCCAAATTTTGTTGAGGAAAACTGGTGAGGAACAAAAAACGTGTTTTCATGCAATCTCCTCGGGATCTGATTTGTTTTTGTCGCTCTAGGCGATAACAGCAGTTTTGAAACTTTTTGATCAAATTCATTACCTGACAGTAGATGTATGTATGGAAGGGTTGCGGTAAGTGAGTGCGTTTTGATGAGAACCAGTTTAGTAGCGCCCGAAGGCAATCCTTGATAAATCTCGTCGTATCATTGTCGGTTTATTTGTCTCGCCACGGGACAGTTAACAGGAGACATTTGTCGTCTTGCACGAACAGCTTTATCATAACAGACAAAACATTTTTGTTACAGGCTGTTGTAAGTTTCAGAAATTGCGATGATGTAATGATATTTCTAAATTTTGCTGCAATCTCATCCAACGTCTTATGAATCCTCGATCCAGAACTTCTCTTCAACTTTGCTTTTCATGCCTTTTTATGAAAATACTAATAAATCCAATATAGTGAGCACAACTTCAGGTTATCTGCCGTTTAAGTAACGTAAAAATTGAGAATAATAGAAAGGATTCTGCGTAGGCTCTGGAACCCACGTCCCTCGGAGTACCGTTTTATACTCTCTCCTTTGCACCAAATCTCCATGGGGACCACGCTGATATAAATGGCTCATGTCTCAGATAAATCTCACGAAAAAACGCTATTTTTTCTAATCACTTGCCCATCTAGAGCAGAAACTTGTGACTCTTTCGTTTCTGTCCAAACCCTGAATATACCGTGAATCTGGACGATTTCGATGATGACGAGTAGGGGCGGTCCCCTTCTTAACGGGAATTTAAAAAAAAAGGTATGTAACGTGACCGTTGCAATTCGGATATAGACTGGACCAGTGGTTTCCACCCCTTCTGCGACCATTATTCCTGAACGTGATCAGATGATATCCAATACCCCGATCAAAGTTTGTGACCTAACTAAAAATTAAATTGTAACTTATTGACAATCGTCTTTCAAGATGAAAAACGATTTTAAATTTTTATTTAATGTTCAAACAATTTGAACTCATATGTTTTCTACGAGTCTCACTGCACCAAGAAAAATGTTTATTCAAATATTTTCTTCTAGTTTCCATTGTCACTGAAGTCGAAGGTGTATGTTTACACCTGTATCCTGTAAATGGAATCGGTGTTCTTAAGAATTTTTCCAGTATTAGTAGCTACTAATCACCTGTCCAAAAAATAGCTAGTAATCTCCGAACTTTCGCTAGATTGTTATATGTTCCGTTTCAAGGAAATCTATTTGGAATGTGTTACCTTTTCGAAGTGCCAGAAATAGTCCTTTCGCGCGAATATCGTTGTCTGAAAATATTCCGTCTGTCACAGAGTGTGATTTTAGAACCCAGATATTTACTTGGCACTTTTATTCCAAATCAGCAAAATAGTGGCTATTAGAATTTATGGATTACGACTAGTGATAAATGCTACCACTGGATTAACAGAAGAAGAAATAAATTTTATGCACATTAACTGGAGCGGCGAGTGAAAATTTGTACCAAGTCCAGGAATCGAACCTAGGACTCGTGCTGACTACGCAGGTGCGTTAGCCACTGAACCATCTTGGCACATCCATTCGCACAACTGCACGGATTACCCTGGCACGCCTCCTTCCTCAATTCAAATTCTCACTGCCACCCCAATCTACTTTAGATTCCCTCTTAAACAGGAACAGAATTTCAATGATCGAAAATAAGTTCGACATCCAAGCTGAATCCCACTTGCAGGATTTATACTAATGAAATGACAACTGCAGAGACTTTACCGGTTTCAAAGAGATATGAGTTTATAAATGTAGGCTGAAGTGGCAAGTTGCCACTAAGCCGTATTCACACAGCTGCGTGGATTGTATTGATATGCCTTCCTCCTCGATCCAAATTTTCACTGCAGCCCAGTCTACCTTAAATTCCGTTTTAAAGTCCGCCTTCTTAGCTGAGTGGCAATATGCTAGCCTCACGTGCAGTGGGACCGGGTTCGATTCTCGGCCGGGTTGGAGATTTTCTCCGCTCATGAACTGGGGTTTGTGTTGTCCTCATCATCACTTTATGCTCATCACCGGCACGCTAGTCGGCCAGTGTAGCGTCGACTGAAATAAGACTTGCCCTCGGCTGCCGAAGTAGGGCCTCCCGGCCAACAATACCACACAATCAATCATTTTTTCCCCCTTACACGCGAACAAGACTGTCGAGGTTCTCCGTGTTCTGGAATAGCATCTCAGCATCTAACGCAGATGCACCTGCGTTGAGGTTGTTTATGCCATTTAATTTCGATGCTCAGGTGCTGTTCCGGATCATGGTGATCTTTGGAAATTCTGTTCGTATTCAAGGGTGACTTTAAAGTAGCCTGGGGTGGCAGTCACGATTTGGATAGAGAAGGGAGGTGTGCCAGGGTAATACCAGCAGCTGTGTGAATCACTGTACTGAGGTGGTTTAGTCGGCAACGCACCTGGATAATAAGCGGGAAACTCTGGTTCGATTTCTGAACTTGAACTTGTTAAAAATTTTTACCCGCCACGTCAATACATGTACTCTCATCTATATGAGGCCAGTAAAGTCCCTGAAATGGGGACATTTCATTTGTAAAAGAAATAAACGGAAAAGTTAGACTGGTCTCCAGTTCTCACAACTATTTATAGCGAATCCTGGCTTTTAACATGAAAACCATTCTGACTTCGATGGCTAGTCAGCAACGCATGGGCAGAGGCATCTGCGTCTTACTGGGAAAGACAGGAAAGCAAACAAACGGTTTAGGGAACAGATTGTTGTCAAAAACATAATTGTGATATGCAAAAAGTGTGAGGTGGGGTGGAAGTAGTTAGGAAAGAGGATGGTGATACGTGTTACAAACCGGACACAATAGGAAGGACCAGACCCCTTTGCTTTTTTCTTTTATCACTCGTTTATTACATCAGAGAAATACACATTTTAAGACAAAATTTAACTACATGATATATTTCTCCCAGTAAAGGTTAACATAAGCAGTGACAGAACTTAGTTTTTGCTGGCAACAAATTTTAAGGAGGCAATGTAACGTTCATATCAATTTAGCTCAAACACGTAGCTAGTGATTGAATCACGACACAGCCACTTTAACAATTTCGGCAACAAATAAATAGCGTGAATGTGTACTCACAGTAACCAACTAAACAAGAGCCTGGCCATTGAATAAGTAGCAGGCCATTTTGAACGAATTAGCAACACCCACCAACTAGGGGAGTTAATACCAACAGTCTTTAAATGTTTTGCTCCCCATTAGATAAACAAACTTACGGTAATTAAATGAATAACAAATCAAACACACTACGCTCCACTCAAACTCCTCAGTGGAAGCCAAGCCAAAATGACGGTCCCATTAACTGACTAGCACTGAAGTCACACTAAAGCTCATTTCTGTGGTCCCAGACACACATGGGGAAACTGATACAAGACAAGATTTTGAGGGTAGCACATCAGTAAAACCAGTAGTGGAGCTAACTCGTGCCACTGAAAATTAAGGTTGCCTTAGTGCTATACTGCTCTCCAAAATATTAATTCAAATGGCCAATACAAAATTAAATACACACAAACCAGCATTAATTAACGCGGAGTGACACCGGTTCGCTCGAAGGAATGACAACACTTCATTGAAAAGACAAATGCCGGAGGCGGCAGTAACATCAAACACCTTCTCCGAGTTTTAACGAGGAGTCACTTCCCGCTATACAAGTAAACATTTAACCAAGCACAAGGAAGGAACCCCAAAGAGAAATTTCAAATAAAACCCCCAACTATTTAAATTTAAAAGAATCATCTCTCCCCAAAGGCAGTGTAAACGCTAAGGCCACACTTAAGACGAGCGCCACGGCTCTGATGGTACAGGGACAAAGGAAATTCTATCATGTATTCCAAGAAGTAACCAAAGACTGAGAAAAACTAACGGAATGTAGACGGCAATAGAAGATATTCAGGAGCCGTAGGGTTTCGTGTCGCTCAAAGTCGCAATGCATAGAAATATCCAGAGGCGGCTTTTATCCAGCAGTGGACGTCAAATTGCTGGTGATAGTGATGCTCCTATAGTGTACCATAATAGAGACTGCTTTGAAAAATTCGTTTTGAGTGGTCACTGCATCATCAATGAAATGAATTCAGTTTGCTTCTGTCACTCAGGAAGTTTAATTTTACCCTTCAGGGGGTAATTAATCGTAGGATGCGAACCTCTGCACTAGACGTTTCGACGAAATAGCCGTGAGCAAAGAACTCTATATATAAATCCCAGAGTTAATCAGTTAACGGAGCGGCCCCTGCGAGTTATGACAGGAGAAGTAATCTGGGAATGCGGAATAGCCCAGCGGAGCCGCCCCCTTGTCTTGTCCTGGCAGGTGCAGGTGGGGGCGGCTTTCAGTTTTAAATTCCGGCGCCAGGCAGCGCTGGCGACGCGGCCTCCCCGCGCTCTGCACGTAATTAAAAGTTGGTCGCCAGGTCGGCTGCTTTGCTGCTTTGCGAGAGGCGCGCCGCCCCCACTTTGACCCCTCCCTGTAATCAGGCGTCTTTGACCGCGCCGCAGCCGAGCTTAAAAAAAAAGTGAAGAAGAGGGCGGAGCAGTGTAAGCGAGCCAGCCCTAATGTCGACCAGCACTATGGATCGCCTAGCCCTGGCGTCTGTGGGAAGGAATTTTGTTAAGTCGAGCATTCCCGCGAATAAAATCTGTCTCGTCTCGTTGTCCACGGTTGTATTGTGGGGCAGGAAAGTGCTTCGGACAGCTTAAAGACTACGATTCCTCCATCTCTCTCTCTCTCTCTCTCTCTCTCTCTCTCTCTCTCTCTCGCTCTCTCTCTGTATCTATCTATCTATCTCTTTCGCTCTCTCCCAGAGCGTTCATCCCGTCGTACGGGATCCTCTGTTTTGTGTTTGACGATTTGATTAATTCACCGTGCGGTTCTAGGCGCTGCAGTCTGGAACCGAGAGACCGCTACGGTCGCAGGTTCGAATCCTGCCTCGGCCATGGATGTGTGTGATGTCCTTAGGTTAGTTAGGTTTAACTAGTTCTAAGTTCTAGGGGACTAATGACGTCAGAAGTTGAGCCCCATACTGCTCAGAGCCATTTGAACCATTTGATAAATTCATCTTGTATGATTCTTAGTTACACTTGTTAATTACCACCCGTCTTGCCGCTACAGCCATCAGTTACCCTAAGGGAGAGAAGTCGGTGCACTATCTATGTCTGAATAGTGTAAGTTTTTATGTATTATCATAGGAGGCAAGTGCAAGTATTAAGTGTAGTCAATTATTAATAATTCAAGCCAATAGCAATACAGCATTCCTGTACAGCATCACAGATAATATGTATTCCCTACACTCACTGACACTACGACACCACTAAAAAAATTTTACTTGTGAGAAGATCCCGATACACCTCTAACACGAGAACTGTTTTTGCTGTTGTGGTCTTCTGTGCAAAGACTGGTCTGACGCAGTTCTCCGTGCTACTCTATCCTTTGCGACTCCGGATAACTACTGTATCCTAAATCTTCCTCAATCTGCTTAATGTGTTCAACCGACGGAGGTCGGTTGCTAAGGTAGAATACTCAAAATATCTGTATGTGTACAATGAAGAGAAATTGAATTGGAAGAAACACATCGATGATCTCCTGAAACGGTTAGGTTCAGCTACTTTCGCTATTAGGGTTATTGGAAATTTTGGTGATAAACACATCAATAAATTAGCCTGCTATGCATATTTTCATTTACTGCTCTCATATGGCATCATATTTTGGGGCTATTCGTCATTAAGAGAGAAAGTATTCAATGCACAAAAGCGTGTAATCAGAATAATAGCTGGAGCCCACCCAAGATCACCTTGCAGACATTTATTTAAGGAACTCGCGATATCCACAGTACCTTCACAATACGTATATTCACTTATAAAATTTGCCATTAATAACCCATCCCAATACAAAAATAACAGCGAAGCGCATAGCTACAACACTAGAAGAAAGGATGATATTCACTATATTGGATTAAATCTCACTTTGGCACAGAAAGGAGTGAATTATGCTGCCACAATCGTATTAAAATTTTGCCAAATCGTATTAAAAGTCTGACAGATAGCCAACCAACATTTGAAAGCAAATCAAAAGAATTTCTGAATGACAACTCCTTCTGCTATATAGATCAATTCTTTGATATGAAGTAGTAACTGTAAAAAAAAATTAATTAATCAATTAGTGTAAAGAAAACTTATGTTAAACTAACACGTTCCACATAATCACGAAATGTATTCATAATCTATGGAACAAGGATTAATGTATGTGTGTATGTATATGTATGTCTCTATATAAAATTTTTACGCCTCACACTCCGTCCATTACTAAGTTGGTGATCCCTTGCTGTCTCAGAATGCGTCCAATCAACTTATCCTTTCTTTTGATCAAGTTCTGCCACATATTCCTTGTTCTGATCTGTACTTGCTCATTAGTTACATGATCGACCCATCTAATCTTCAGCATTATTATGTAGCATCACGTTTCGAAAGCTTCGGTTCTCGTTTCATCTAAACTGTTTATCGTCCATTTTTCACTCCCATACATGGTTACACTCCAGACAGACATCTTCAGGAAAGAGTTTCTAACACTTAAATCTATATTCAATGTTAACACATTTCACGTGTTCAGAAATTCTTTTCTTGGCATTGCGAATCTACATTTTATATCCTCTGTAATTCGGCCATCAACAGTTATTTTGCTGCCCACATACAAAATCTCATCTTTTTTTCGAAATCTGGTTCAATTAGCATCACCTAATTTAATTCGTCTACATTCCATTATCCTTATTCTGCTTTTGTTGATGATAATCCTATATCCTCCTCTCAAGACAAAATCGATCCCGTTCAACTACCCTTCCAAGTTTTTTGCAGTCTCTGACAGAATAATAATGTCATCGGCAAACCTCAAAAATTTTAATTATTCTACTTGAACTTTAATTCCCACTTACTCTAGAAATATTTCTTTGGCGTAATAGCAAAAGCGGTACCTACTATTACTGGTGAATACAACGGAATTTTCTCCAAAATCCCCATGATATTTTTCAACACCTTACATTAGGTGGTAACTATAGACATTAACATAAACCATTGTTCTTCAAATGCGAATTAATTGATATTCTGGTCACATTGCAGACACAGTGTCCTTGGTAGGAGTGAACGGAATTACTAAACTCCTCTGGATATGTTTAGACGTGATACAGCAGTGCTAAGCTATTACCACACAACAGTATGCAGTCCTTCAGAAAAAGTTACGTATTTAACTACCAGTTGGCGGCAATTACTACCAGCTTGTTTAGTTTACTCACCCTGGATCATCTTAAAGATGTCTGTCTATTTTTGACGAATGAAAGAGTTGGAATCTGTATGTTTCACAATGTAGTGTCCCTTACTCCTCTTAGTGATAGTAGTAGTAATTTGTAAAGAAACCACCATGAAGTGTTGCAGTTCAACTGTGGGCTGGTGAGTGTGATGTGGTGACAGGAAGGTCAGAATAATACATACGAAAAAGGACGCATAGGCAGGCAAACCGTGTTTGGCGAAACCTGCACCGGTCAGCTTAATAGCCAGAATCGGAAGGGCGATGTCACCATACACTGGCAACCCTGAAGGTTTGAGCTACGTGACCGGGAACTGGGTAACAGTAGAGCAAATACATCTCAGAGCTCTATAAGTTGGTGTGAATTTTGACGGAGATTCATTTAGTCAGGCAGTACTAACACGCCAGCTCCATGTCAGCTGACTACATGACTGGGCTCTGCCGGCTGCAGCCATGGGTTCATGGCCTGGTCGGGCAAGTCGCCTCCGGCACTGACAAGGGAACAGTCCCTAGTTCCAATAAAGGACCTTGATAAAACGTACTGGTTGTGCAGAAGAGCCAAAATAGTACACTACTTATTTCTTTTGTTTTTACCACATTTAACTTTTAAGGGGTAAAATGTACCCAGAAATGTAACTTGGCATTTTAGGTTTAGAGGGAATGTCTTCGAAACGATCATGTATGAAAACTGTTTTTCATATAAATTTTAACGGTAGTTAATGTGCTTGAAAACTTTAAAATCAACTTTTGTAATAATCTGAACTATTACAAAATATCCCAGGACCATTACTTAATTTTGAAAATGGAGAACATATACTACAACATAAATTATAAACGCTTTCAAACCACGTATATGCCAGTATAGTACAGCTGCTTTTTGAAATAAAATTTTTGGAGAACAAGCTGCACACATTCTGGTATCGGAATATTTCCAACATACCTAATGAAATTGTGTTAACATTCATTGCTATTTTAATTACTTATTTTAATTATACTTATTATATATTTAAATTGTTCTTTTAAGTTTTACATTCAAGGCTCTTTCTTGTTCCTCGGTTTAGTGTATCAGATACTTGCATTTTGTAAATTGAAAATAAGTAACGCATTATTATGATAGAAAATAATTAGAGACATGCTAAAAACAACGTGTTTTTTTACAGCATGCGAAATTCCTTCACATGTATACGAAGGAGAATACAATACAATACGAATTTCAGCAGGACTTAAAATCGTCATGGGTGATCGGCTAAATATCCTGATTACTACTAGGCATATTTCAGTTAGCTGGTAAGCCTTGGCGAATAGAAATGTTTATGTACTAACGAATGCAGCCTGGCTGTATTGTTTCCCAAGCGGCGATTAACATTACAATCATAGTATCAGAACTAAATCTGGAAATATTCTCACAAAGTTCTTTCGAAAGCGAAAGCCGTATGCAGCTTTCTATATTTCAAAGAAGTGAGAAGGTTTTCAGGTCTAGCTCAATGACGTATGACCTGTTTCGAATGGTTTCCGAGGCAGGACACATTTAATATCAGCTTGAATGACGCGAAATCCGCTCCCTCCAGCGAAAACGTGTAGCAGTACAAGATTAAAGTA
The DNA here is from genome assembly GCF_021461385.2 of Schistocerca piceifrons. Lineage (NCBI taxonomy): Eukaryota > Metazoa > Arthropoda > Insecta > Orthoptera > Acrididae > Schistocerca > Schistocerca piceifrons. The sequence goes on from NC_060141.1 coordinate 781,136,168, forward strand.
TATTAAGTTTTCTACAGAAAAGATGGTATTCATTTTTTTCTCTAGAACTAATGGTTTACGCGAAGAGAGCGTGAGATGTTGAAATACTAGCTCAACGCGCATGTGCTGTAGCTTACGTACTTTTTGTAGGCCAGTTCGAGCTAGTTTCCCGTCTTCATAGACCGCAAGTGTCCCGCATCAAACTGTCTCAACTTGCTACCTCAATAAGCTTACTCAAATTGACCCACAAAAACTACGTAAGCTACAGCGCATGCGTGTCGAGCGAGTTTTTCAACATTCTCGCGCTCTCTTCGCGCAACCCATTAGTTCCAGAGAAAAAAATAATAGAACCTTTTCTGTAGGAAATTTAATATAATTTGATGTTGTACCGCGTCATGTTTTCGCTGGAGGGTGGAGTTTTCGAGATATTCAAGAGAAACGTGCAAAAAGTGATATTAAATATGTACTACCTCGGAATAGGGCATATGTCCATATGAATTTTTTTGTTCACCACCCCTCAAAGCATGCACTTTTCCTCCTGTCTCACCCTGTATATTAAGTGAAGAAATTTCGTAGGCGTACGATCTAAGAAACTTCTCTTTGAAGTTAAGGCTTGTGTTTAATAAAAGTTGACTTTTGGTGAGAAGTGCTCTCAGTGCCTATATTGGTTTCATTACTATATCAATTTTTCGTCTTTCACATGAATAATTTCTTCATAGATATGGCCCTTTCGACTTGCGGCAACGACCGCCGACCAGCAGGAGGAGGTCGTCCGCGTAAGTTATGATCTATAGCACATCGCAACTGCTCTTTAAGTTGTCCTGGAGTTCCATATTAATATCCCAGAAGAGTGGGTCCAAGACAGCGCCCTATGGACACCCCTTTGTTATTTTTTTACTAAGATGTTTTACTAAAAACCTCTCACAGGCGAACCGATACAGTCAAAGCGACACTACATCGGTGTCGAACACGGGGTGTAAAAATGTAGCGCCGCGGCGCTGGCCACTGTGCCACCGCTTCTAGTGAACTACTTTATCGCTAAAAGGCACACAAAGTACCTCAAAAATTATTCAGAGGCGTTTTGTGAGACACGGTCAAATATCTATAGATAACCTACGACACGTATTCGCTTATTTTGAGCCACCTGCCAATGAGCGAAGTTTCTGAGAAATCGACTCACAGCACTTGCTGTGTTCTCCCTGTAACTTGGATACGTGTAATGGTGGAGACTAATCCAGAAGTCGATTATGTCGTAGTGGTGTGACACGGGCCTCAGTGAGGTGTGTGTGTGTGTGTGTGTGTGTGTGGGGTGGGAGCGCGCAGCCCGGGCAGCGGAGCGGCAGACACGGGCCCTCTGGAGCGCCGCCCGCCGCCGCCGCCGCCGCCACCGCCGCCACCTCGCGCCGCCGCCCCCCGCCACACCACACCACGCCCCGCCACACCTCACGCCACAACAGCTCGCGCCGCAGCGGGGCAGAGGCCGTTAATTGGATCCGCGAGTAACGAGCGGGCGGCCGGCGCGGCGCGGCGCTGCCACCCGGCACTCCGCTGGCCGCGGCGCCGGACGCTGACCGCCGTCCATCAGCAGCACAGCGGCGCGCGGCTTCGGCCGCTGTCAGCTCCCACCTGTGCGAGAGCCGTAGCAGCCGATCCCGCGGTACAGTCCTGCTCGCCTACAACGAGGACCTCCCGCATAGGTGTCGGTTGCTAATCCTATCGGGAATGTCTGCCGTCGACTAATGATCAAACTCACCATTTCGTTTTACCGCTGGATATGTGTGCTGCACTCTGGGGCCCTATTCTGTATCGTTCATACCGATCGGTGTAGTAGGTTTGTCTCGGTAGTGACGTCATTTTCGGTTCTGTACCGAAATATCCTATTCAGCAAGCTTCTGAGACCTGTTACCGAACAGTCCTCCACCGATTTTACGACAATTGTACCGAGAGGTTTTGCATTTCGGTGTGGCCCTGTCGATCGGTGACTTGTGGTTTATGTACACCTACAATTTGTTATTTTAAATATATTTAGCGGTTTTAGCTTTGGATTTAGTGATTGTGCTGCCAAAGAATCACCAGAGGACGCATCCGGGTGGAAAATGAGTTCATAATAGACTATTTTCTTTTATTATAAATGTGGTTAGGTTAGGTTGTTACTGTGAATGATTACATCCAAAAAGAAAACGTTTTCGGTCAATATTCTCTCAATATACCTGTTATTTAAATGCAAATAAGTGTTTAAAGATCGGTAAATATGAAGACCTCGGCTGTGCTTACGTATATTACATGAATGTGAACTGACATTACTTAGTAATTATTGAAAAATGTGTACAATTTTCAAGTAACAATGGAAAGCAATTATGTGATGCCTGATATTGGAAACCTTCCAAATTTTTACGCATTTCTGACTTACGCAGCATCGTTTGGCAACGAAGTCAGTCTACGTTCCTCTCCACAATAGCATAAGAATTGATGAAAGTGTAGATGTTTATTAGCTTGGCCAAATGGTTAGAGTGCGAGAGTGGTATATGGGAGGACACGGGGTCGCGAATGGATAGGAACAAAAACTTTTTTTTTTCCTTCATATATGCAACACGTTCTGAGACACTTTTGTTCCTGTAAGTTATTTCTGCAATTTCGTTATTACTTACAAGTAAGAGCTCTCTTCCTCTATAATGATTTCGTGATTCCTGTGTGTTTAAAAAACGAAACATGAAAATGCAGGAGATCAAATTGCTGTGAGTGAAACAACCGCTAGTGACCTTTATATATTCTCTAGTCAGAAATAATTCGCCATTTTTTCCGAATATGTAGCGATTTCCGAGTATGCGGTTAGACAGAAATTTAAGAGCACAAATTACATTACTGGGAATGTAATTACCAGCAGTCATCTTCATAATCTTGCTTGTCACAAGTATTTATCTGCGATCGAATACGCAGCAACAGCAGACAGACATGAAAGATCTCTGCCGTAATATTTTTAGACTGTAGCACCATATACGAAACGTTTTCATTTATGAGATGCATGTTATAAACTTCGACGAACTGCAGGAGATCTCGAGAACGCGTTTTTTCTGGTTTGTTTTTAAAACCCAAATCACTGACGTATCATATAGGGAAGTGGGCTACTTAATCATTTAGATCTCTAGGAGCGTGTTATAGCCAAATTCTATTTATCTTATTATTCTTTGAAACTCTCAGAATCATTTTTTCGGGTGTTCTTATAGATGTATTAGCGCAATGTGATAGTACACTGTGGTGTCACCGCCGGACACCACACTTGCTAGGTGGTAGCCTTTGAATCGGCCGCGGTCCGGTAGTATACGTCCGACCCACGTGTCACCACTGTCAGTGATTGCAGACCGAGCGCCACCACACGGCAGGTCTAGAGAGACTTCCTAGCACTCGCCCCAGTTGTACAGCCGACTTTGCTAGCGATGGTTCACTGACAAATTACGCTCTCATTTGCCGAGACGATAGTTAGCATAGCCTTCAGCTACGTCATTTGCTACGACCTAGCAAGGCGCCATTATCATTTGCCATTTATCTTGTGATGCATGTACCGTCAGACCGATGTTCACCAATTATGGATTAAAGTTAAGTATTCCAGCAGATACGTACTATTTTTGCTAGTCTCATATCCCTGACCTGTTCCAGACCTCACGCCATCCTGCGTGAGCTTAAACGCGTGCCTTTCGGCTTCATCCTAGTGGCTTGGCTGTCTTGCCAAGTCACAACATACACAGTGTTCCTAACTCATTTTCCGAAACGTAGAATCCAAAACACGATGTCAGTGTGAATGAGAATAAGATCACATTATGCGGCATTTACGACAATCTGCAGAATACAGTCAAATACGTTATCTTTTCTGTACTTGGAAGAATAGCGCGCCTGTGTCGTCTGCTAGCCACTTTGTGTTCGTGGCGAAGTGCGCGCTGCAGTGCGTATGCGAGGATCTGCAGCCGCTTGCTTTTGATTGGCTTGCGCGATGCGAAACGACAACAGCGCTTCGGTTCTTTAGACCCGAATGGTATCGCTGTCGAAATGCATACGGAATGACGCAGGGACTCTTATTCGAGTACTAGATCGTTCGGTGCTCTTGAGTAACGAAACGATCGGAACAATAGCGGAAAGATACAGAATAGGCACCCTCGGGGGTTGCACAGGCTTGTTACAGTACAGCAGTGTCATCTGGGTTGCTTACAAATCAGGCATGATGTAGTGAGACAACGAATGGTTAACCCATAATTCGGCTCTGGCCCCAATTAAGTTCAATTTATTGCCCTGAATTTTAGAATTGTCATTTGAAAACTGTACAGAGGTCGCACATATTCAATACTTATGGTGATACGCAGTGTTTTATATTATTTATGGATGTTGTGACCAGACGATACTACAATCGACAAGGCAGCACTGAGGGTTCTTTGACTGCTGTGGGAGAAGGGTCGTAAAACTACAGGACATGAATTATCAGTTCACTTTGTTACATCTGCATCTACATGGATTATCTGCAGATTACATTTAACTGCTTGGCAGGGGGTTCATCGAAACACCTTCACAATAATTCTCTATTATTCCAATCTCGAACGAAAGAGGCATTTGTTAAAATGATGTACACCCCAAATCCTGTATCACTTATGTGAGACTGTGTCCCTTACTTCAAGATGATACAAAACGTGCTGTCCTTCTTTGCACTTTCACGATGTACTCCGTCATTCCTAACTTAAGGATCCCACACTGCGTAGCAGTATTCTAAAAGACGAAGGACAAGCGTAGTGTAGGCAGTCTCTTTAGTAGATTTGTTACATTTTCTACATGTCCTGCCAATAAAACGCAGTCTTTGGTTAGCCTTCCCCACAACATTTTCTATGTGCTCCTTCCAATTTATGTGGTTCGCAGTTGTGATTCCAAGAAATTTAGTTGAATTTACGGCCTTTAGATTAGACTGCTCTATCGTTCTATCGAATTTTAACGGATTCCTTCTAGCAATTATGTGGATGACCTCACACTTTTCGTTGTTTAGGGTCAACTGACAATTTTCGCGTCATACAGGTATCTTTTCTAAATTGTTTTGCAATTTGTTTTGATCTTCTGACGATTTTCCTGATCGATAAACGACAGCGTCATCTGCAAAGAACCTAACACAGCTGCTCAGATTGTCTCCCAAATCATTTACATAGATAAGAAACAGCAAAGGGCCTGTGACACTACCTTTGGGAATGCCAGAAATCACTTCGTTTAAGTGAATAAAAGATTTACTGAAGTTTGACACGCTCGTTTGCCGCAGGAGTAGTGAATAATTTACAACTGTCATTCAGAATGAGATTTTCACTCTGCAGTGGAGTGTGCGCTGATATGAAACTTCCTGGCAGATTAAAACTGTGTGCCTGACCGAGACTCGAACTCGGGACGTTTGCCTTTCGCGGGCAAGTGCTCTACCAACTGAGCTCCCGAAGCACGACTCACGCCCGGTACTCACAACTGTACTTCTACCAGTATCTCGTCTCCCACCTTCCAAACTTTACAGAAGCTCTCCTGCGAGCCTTGCAGAACTAGCACTCCTGAAAGAAAGGATATTGCGGAGACATGGCTTAGCCACAGCCTGGGGGATGTTTCCAGAATGAGATTTTCACTCTGCAGCGGAGTGTGCGCTGATATGAAACTTCCTGGCGGATTAAAACTGTGTGCCCGACCGAGACTCGAACTCGGGACCTTCGCCTTTCGCGGGCAAGTGCTCTACCAACTAAGCTACCGAAGCACGACTCACGCCCGGTACTCACAGCTTTACTGCCAGGAAGTTTCATATCAGCGCACACTCCGCTGCAGAGTGAAAATCTCATTCTGGAAACATCCCCCAGGCTGTGGCTAAGCCATGTCTCTACAATATCCTTTCTTTCAGGAGTGCTAGTTCTGCAAGGTTCGCAGGAGAGCTTCTGTAAAGTTTGGAAGGTGGGAGACGAGATACTGGCACTCAGTTGGTAGAGCACTTACCCGCGAAAGGCAAAGGTCCCGAGTTCGGGTCTCGGTCGGGCACACAGTTTTAATCTGCCAGGAAGTTACAACTGTCATTGACTGACAGTCAGTTCCTTGACGCAACAGTTAACAATCTGTTCTCTTGAGGTACAATGTTAAACATTTACTACACCACAGTTTCATCAGAAACTTTAACAGTTGGTTGGTCCTACACTGTGGGGTTGACTCCTGCAGGTTTAAATGAAATTTGCCAATTTAAATGGAATTTCATTAAAGAATAAAAGTAAATAATCAGTTACCTTTTTTAAATTTTTGGCTTTTAGTTAATTTGCCTTTCTTTCTTTCTGTACGTACGAACGAACTTCGTTGTAGAACCTCTCATTTACGCGTGGTAATAAAGAATTTCATTTACACGGAACTAAGTACATTTAAAATTACGTGAACTCATATTAACTGATTAAGAATATTTAGTTGAGAATTAAATCCTTTACATAATTCGGCCTTGGCACACATTTTCTAAATGCAGTGGTTTTTTTTAAAATATTTACTGAATTCTTTCCCGGCGTTAGCTATGGAACACAAGACTGTCTCTATTAGCAGAAAACGGTTAAATATTGCCAAGCCGACGTTTAGTTATCACTGATAAAACACACATCCCTAAACATTTAAGTTATTTGAAAGAACCAAAATTGTTAAATTTCAACATTAACTATCCGCCTATGAATGCACAAATGTGAACTAATTTAAAATCCGTAAGCCTCAGGATCGCTGTAAGAGAAGAACATTTTCTTAATTCACTGCTAATTTTTATCTGTTCCCGATTTACGGGTTTGGTTAATTTTTCTTAGCGGAACAATTTTTTAAATGTGCCGCCGCTGCAAATCGTTCGGTCGCGGCACAGCCCAGCAACACCGCTAAAAATGCTGAAAATTCTTTCAAGAAATATTATAGATGACATGGGCAAGCTAATTTACATTAATAATACACACTTTTGATAAATTATAATATATTTAAACCACAACAAATATTCAACTCACATTAGTTTGTAATTTCTCCTCTAATGGCGGCTAAATCTAGCTACAGACAAAAGACGTCTACCCATTCATAAAATGCTTCGTCACAGCTTGCTCTCGCTTTCAGCTCTACAGGGAGACGACCAAAGAATACTCAGTACGTGGTGCTTTTATACTACTGCTGACTATTAACATCTCTTTGTAATCATATAACATTATTTTCGTCTGTGGCTCAATTTTACATTTTTGTTATCGCAGATATTGACACATTTCGCAATTATATTATGAATATAGAAATATTACCATCCTAAATACAGAAAGAATATTACTACAGAAAATATTGCAATAATAATGAATGTCCTTTACACAAAAGTCAATAATATTTTTTGTTAAATAATTACAGTATTTACAAATTGCTTTATAGCGGCGTATATGGTACAATTAAATTTTAGTTTATTAATAGTGTGAGTGTGCCAGGGAACGTTAGAAGGTGTCACGAACTGGCTGAGCTCTTATACGCTCGACGCTAGTTTGACCTCAGAATAAGGACACGGCTTTGATGAGAGGGAGTCGTGATCTTCTGGAGTACCTCCCATTGGTTTCAGCCGATCGCAGAGAGCGCACGCTAATGTCTGTGGTACCGATTAACATTGCCACTTCTCTACGATACCACGATTCAGTTATACCATGTGTTAACACCAACCATTATTAGAATTAAGATACCAATAAAACTGAATATTGAAAATATGATCGAATAAAAGCAACATACAATGAATGGAATGCAATCCCTGTTCCTTATCACTCAAGCGTTTCCGGTTACATCGGTTCTTTTCTTCTCCAGTGTAACCTGACTGTTAAAATCGCTCGATTCTGAAATAACCAGTTTCTGAAAAACTGATTTACCGTTTTTATCGCTATTACTTCTGCTAACAGGTCGACTTGTAATACCGAATGAATAATTATCATGAGGGTGAAGCGTAGAAGGTCGCTATCGACTTCCAGCTGAGGCTGCAGCAAAAATCGGTCTCATTACCACCGACAAAGACTGTGAAAGTAAAGAGGAAGAGTGCGGAGGCCACGAGAGCCAAAACCCACAAGCTTTAGCGTCTCCAATTTTTGTCTCACCCTGAAGAAACCACAAAATTAATGGTTCATTTATTACGCAAGATTTAGTACACGTCAATTAAAATATTGATATACCAGTCAAATTTACCTTCTCTTCAAAGGAACAATGAGGATATCTTCTTCTTGTATATGATGTCGCAAGTCTGTTGTGCCTACTCCCGTTTTTAATCCTTTAGAGCAAAAACAGTATGAACTTCACTGGTCTCGCACTTTGTAAAATCCCTGCTAATTAGCGTTGGCTCAATACTGCAAAGCAACTCTTGTCAGTGGACAACTACCGTATAGATCGGGTCAGTATACGTCTTGCACATAAGACTGCACGTACACGCCTACCGTATAGTTGGCCACGCCAATAGCTTTACCAGGTGTCTGTCTCTAGCCGGACATATCGTTGTGTTTACGTTCAAACACACATCACAAAAAAATTTGCATCACCCCAGTTGCCAGAACACCTAAAGACAGGCGTTGACTGTGGATATTGTATCACAGAAGCAGTCCCTTTTTCTGTTCAGAGATGTCACTAAACCATTCCAGAGATGTAAACAACCATGGATGAGCAGCGCCTATTAGACGGAGGGGGTCCGACAGCCGATCAGTTCCAGTCGTTCCACCAGGAAGGAGGTGCAGGGCTCGTGTTGTCTGTAGTTCAACCATGCCAGACGGTCAGTACAGCAGTTCGATCGCAACCGCATTGTTACTTTGTGCCAGGAAGGGCTCTCAACAAGGGAAGTATCAACGAGTCTCGGAGTGAACCAGAGGATGTTGTTCGGACATGGAGGAGATACAGAGAGGCAGGAACTGTTGATGAGATGCCTCGATCTGGCCGTCCAAGGGCTACTACTGCAGTGGATGACCGCTACCTATTATGGATCGGATGAACACCGACAGCAACGTCACCGTGCAGCCACAGGACGTCGTGTTACGACTCAAACTGAGAGCAGTAGGCTGTATGATGCGCAACTTCACTCCCGACGCCCATGGCGAGGTCCATATTTGCAGCCACGACACCATGCAGCGCAGTACGGATGGGCCCAACAACTTTCCGAATGGAGCGCTCAGAACTGGCATCACGGTCTCGTCAACGAAGAGTGTCACATATGCCTTCAACCAGACAGTCGTCGGAGACGTGTTTGGAGGCAATCCGGTCAGGCTGAATGCCTTAGACACACTGTCCAGCGAGTGCAGCAGGATGGGGGTAACCTGCTGTTTTGGGGTGGCATTGCGTGGGCCGACATACGCCGCTGGTGGTCATGGAAGGCGCCGTAACTGCTGTACGATACGTGAACACAATCCTCCGATCGATGGTGCAACCATATCGGCAGCATATTGGCGAGACATTCGTCTTCATGGACGATAATTCGCGCTCCCATCGTGCACATCTTCTGAATGATTTCCTTTAGGATAACGACATCACTCGACTAGAGTGGCCAGCATGTTTCTCCACAGATGAGCCCTATCGAACACGCCTGGGATAGATGGAAGAGGGCTGTTTATGGACGACGTGACCCACCACCCATTCTGAAGAATCTACGCTCAATCGCCGTTGAGGAGTGGGACAATCTGGACCAACAGTGCCTTGAAGAACTTGTGGATTGTATTCCACGACAAATACAGGCGTGCATAAATGGAAGAGGATGTGCTACTAGGTACTAGGGAAACCAGTGTGTACAGAAATCTGGAACACCACCTCCGAAGGTCTCGCTGTATGTTGGTACAACATGCAAATTGTTGTTTTGCATGAGCAATAAAAAGGGCAGAAATGATGCTTATGTTGATCTCCAATTTTCTGTACAGCTTCCGTACTTTCGGAACCGAGATGAGGCAAAATATTTTTTGTGTTTTTAATACAGTTTTTGTTAGGCTTTCTAATGATGAAATACGGAACGAGCAAATAAGGCCCGTTTCTGGCAAACGTAAGCACGAGTAACAGGAACGATTAGGAGTAACGAGCAATACTACAGGGATATACACTGAGGTGACAAATTCGTAGTATACCTCGTAACATCGTGTCGATGTGGCATGGACTCAACATGCCACTGGAAGTCCCATGTAGAAATATTGAGCCTTGCCACCTCTTCAGCAGTCCATAATTTCGAAAGTGTTACCTGTGCTGCATTTTGTGCACCAACTGACCTATCGACTGTGTCCTATAAATGTTCGATTGCATTCGTGTCGGGCGGTGCGGGTAGCCACGTCACTCGCTCAAAATTTCCAGTATGTTCTTCAAATCAATGTCTATGAATCCTGGCTCAGTGACATGCCATTGTTTTTTGGAAATATGAAATCCATTAATGGCTGCAAGTGGTCTTGAAATAGCCGTATATAAACATTCACAGTGAATGATCTGTTGTGTTGGACCAGAGGACCCGGTCCATGTAAACACAGCCCATATCATTATGGAGCCACCACCGGCTTGCACATTGCCTGGCTGACAACCTGTATACGAGGCTTCGTAGGGTCTGCGTCACACTCGAACCCTACCATCAGCTCTTAGCAACTGAAATCGGAGCCGATCTTGTTACGTAACGTAAGGTTCTGTGAATAACTTTGCCCGTTGTTTAAAAGAAGGTTTACCCGATCTAAATTTTAGCGAATAATTCCCTTACAGATTAAGTTTGCAAAGGTCGAAATGGATAACGCAATAAATTATTATGAGGCACACAGAGAAAACTACGTCCCGTTAGCTACAATTGTACCAAGAACTACGTATTTCAGTAGTATAATCATCAATGAAACAAATGTAACTCTATTTTTAGACGTATTGAAAAGGGATAAGTTAAACGAGCACAGAAATAGCTTCAAATGATGAAATATTTATTTTGGCTAAGAATTCACATGATAACAATAGTCTTTTGTATTTACTAGATAGACAAAACATTCTTTCTTGATACATTTATATAAACGAACCTTTGGCCTCACGTTCGCCTTAATCAGGCGATTCCTATTTGGGGGGGGGGGGGGGGAAATCTGGAGAGCACGTGGTCACTGCTCAGTTTCGAAACAAAATGTTGGCAAAATTTTTGTAAGAAGTGTTGTATGTATGTAATGGTTGGCATGGAGCAGGATTTTGGGTGACTGCATACCTTTGCGTGAAGGGCTTCGAATCAAATCGATTCATTCTTTGCCAAATACACACTCGATACAATTTTGCTAATAATTTAAAAGTCCACCAGAAATAAAATAATATGGCAAGCCGAAATTCTTTAGGCTTCGCCTACGCTTTGAATCTAGGGACCGCGTGGTCGCGACTAACGGAAATCATCTTACCATGCCACTGATCACCTGATCCAAAATTGTAACCAGAACCTAAATGGTAATTTAAAATATCTAAAAGAAGCAATTTTTGAGATTAAAAAATTATTAACTCATTCAAATATCCTTCGTTCGACGCAGACGTTTTGAAGGAACGTCTGGTGGCTTACCTGTCTTCCGAACAACTTCCTGCAACCGTCGCGTGGAGCCCGAGGTTGTGGGGGAGGCCCACGACCAACCTCTGCTTCGAAAAACGTTTTTGCTTTACTCATCTTTGGCCTAACCATCCTGTTCCTGATCTCTGCCTTCCACTGACACCATTTAAGTTGGTAGAAGACTAGAAAACCCACCACTTCTCTAGTCCGTCTGCTACTTTATTTAATTCATTCACACTTGACCACACAATTTCAGGAAGGGTGAGAGAAGGAAATCAGGACACAGGATGTGCTCATTAGACTGAAAAGAAATGTGTCGACCCATATTGTTTTTACAGGCATGCTGTTATCGGAGCAGAGATTAATTAGTTGCATAAATATTGATGTAATTATACAACATTATATGTCAGGTAGTATGGAGAATTGTTTTTGCATTTATTTTTAGTCATGTAACGACACCTATTTTAGTGTTACAATCTAACCATGGGATGATTGTGCGGTCGTCTAGGGGTCAACCGATAGGGTCGCGAGCCAGGGAGAGGTGCTGTAGATGATGTCGTGCTGTTAGCAAAGGCACTCTCGTCGGTCGCCTGCTAGCGTAGCCATTAACACCAAATTTCCCCGCCTGTCCTAACGGATAAGAGCTTCGTAGGTCAGACATCGATTTCTGCTGTTTTTTCCCGCACTATTGCTTGTCTGGCAGCACTGACAACTCTACGCAAAAGCTACTGCTCTGCGTCGTTAAATGCGAGGTAATGCTTTCCATGCGTCTAGCAACAACTACCGTTACGCGTTCAGAATCTGTTAATTCCAGTATACGGCCATAATAATGCCGGAAACATTTTCACATGAACACCTTAGCGCAAATGTCTGCTCCGTCAATGCACTGCCTTTTATACTTTGTGTACGAAGTATTTCCGTCCTTTGTGCCGGTGCATTTCGCTGTGCCATGACTTTTGTCACCTCAGTGTATAGATACACGAACCAGTGCTATTCTTATGTCTGTGTCCTATGTTTTTCTCAGTAGGCCTAACAAGTCTAACAGACACTGTCACAACCACGCTACGCGCAGAGCGAGCAAGGCGAATTAGAATTCGCAGATCAGCCATTGCCAAACGGCCGCGGCCCGCCACGCTCGCGTGTCGCTCCTAACCATGTTGAGACACCCAAATGCACGATGAAGAATTGTGTTCGTAATTACTGAAACTTGCACGGTATTAATTTGCAGTTCCAGGCCATAGTATGAAAGCTTAATCGATGGTCTCCTTCATAAACACCCAGTGAGCAGTGGAGTACAATAAATTGTAAACAGGCGCAACCACAAAGGTGATATGGTTGTTGTGCAGTTTAGAACTATCATTTCAAGAGTCCCACGAAATGAATTTTGAAAAATTTAATCTTTTAATAATGTGGCTGCAGATGAATTGTATTAATAGTTACCTACATATTAATGTTACTTGTTTATAAGTGTAATTGAAATGTAAGTTATTGAACATTTTTCGGTCTCTGTCCCAGAAGAACGTGCAGTTTAAAATTATCATTTCAAGAGTCCCACGAAACGAATTTTGAAAAAGATTATGTTTGAATAATGTGGCTGCAGATGAATTGTGTTAATAGTTAACTACATGTTAACGTTACTTGTTTATAAGTGTAAATGAAATGTAAGTTATTGAACATTTTTCACTCTCTGTCCCAGAAGAACGTGCAGTTTAAAATTACCATTTCAAGAGTCCCATGAAATGAATTTTGAAAAAAATAATGCTTTAACAATGTGGCTGCAGACGAAATGTATTAATAGTTAACTACATATTATTGTTGTTTGTTTCTAAGTGAAACTTAAATCAAAGTTATTGAACATTTTTCACTCTCTGTCTCAGAAGAACGTACAATTTGTTTATTTTGCGTACTAAAGAACTTTATTTTATTCCAACATAAGATTATCTCATAAAAACTAAATATCTTAGAAAAAGAAGGGTGAGGACTTAGTACTTATCATAAGTACCGAATAATAAGGCCGTGAACGTTTTTTTTTTTTTTTTTTGTGTAAATACGTTTCTGTAGGTCTTGTTATGAAACTTTCTGTAACTGATTATTAATAAATGATTCCAAACTACTAATAACTCTGTTTCTATTGACAGTTGGTAGTCCGGCCTTTATTGTTGTAAGTTAGTATATTCTGTTTTTGGAAATGGCAACTCCATGCCATACGGTAGTAGGTGCCTTATTGACTCTACAGCGCTGTACCGATATTTGTTCAAATGGTTCAAATGGCTCTGAGGACTATGGGACTTAACATCTGTGGGCATCAGTCCCCTAGAGCTTAGAACTACTTAAACCTAACTAACCTAAAGACAACACACACATCCATGCCCGAGGCAGGATTCGAACCTGCGACCGTAGCAGTCGCTCGGTTCCGGACTGAGCGTTTAGAACCGCTCGGCCACCACGGCCGGCACCGATTTTTGTGTCATGTGCTTGTTCCTAGATACCAACTACAGGCGTTGATATTAAAGTAGAGCTTGATGGTTTTAACACTTTCTATAATAATTCAATACTTTAAAGCAGTGGAAATTTTACTTTATTCTTGTGACAATCGGTCTATCCAGCTACACTTTGTCATAGGTTCGTCAGTTCTTTTACTCTCCGAAGGAATAACCTCTGAAAATCTGCTAAGAGAGAACACCAGTATGAAATACATTTTATTGTATAGAATAGCGTGTTCAATTAAATGTATCGCATCACATATAGGAATCAACTGTATCATACTTCGGAATAGAATATGTCTCACTTCAGGGTTATATTGACCGCTTCATAATTGAAAGAGTGTAAAAATATGGTAATATTGAATAATCCAGCATAAAAAGCTAAATTTTCCGTGTCCGTTACACAAATTTCGTAGGCAAAATTCAATATTTTCTTTAGCGAGTGAAATGTTTTAAGACTGCTTGTACATTTACTTTCAATCAAAAGTGCAGTACGACAAAATTATATTTTACCTCGAAAGTGAATGATGTTTTGGGAAGAAAAATTATGTCTAACTGTTACTAAACAACGAGAGAGAGTGTTCTCTGTGATTGTATGGTTCTCGTTTGTTCATCAGATACCGTACATGAAGGAGAAAGAGTAAGTTCTGTAAATCATTCGTAGTTGTTTCATCCGTTGCAATCGTCCTCCGCGTAAGCGGAGAGAGGACGACCCTGCCCCACTGGCCAACCACGTGTCTGTTACACGGGTCACAGCTTCGTCATGTCAGCATTGAGGACGCAGCACCGGCTGCCGCCGGGCGTCACACCTCGCCAGCGGCAGCAGAATCAGACGGGGGTCAGCCAGCAGCCACCAGCTGTCGGTTCTCGCTTGTCGGTACGCCGCATGGCACCGCTCCGCGCATCACGTGACGTCAGCTGCAGCCGCCACCAGTTGTTCTCCTTGCTGTCGGTAAGGAAGTGACATTTGCTCTCAATACCTCATAAAGTGAAGTAACTGTACATTACGTATTCTTGACTAAGCTCCGACGCTACCTAAACCGGTGACTATTCGATAAAACTACACAGTCTATGCTGGCAACAACTGCCGCTAGTTCAGTTAGTGAAAACGGGACTGCACAACTAGTAATCACGGTGACATCTTAGGGCTAAAGAAATTATTGCACACCAAACGACAGCAAGACAGGCGTAATTAAGCGTATATCTGCCGTGACAGCGAGAAATATGGATGCGTCGACTACTGATAAAATTACAGTCGTCCACGAAATACTGAGTAAGCTGCATAGTGACCCGAACCAGAAGAAGTTATGTACATCGCAGTCTAACTCAGTACGAAATAAAATATGGGCGCCCGTGCTGTCCCAAGCTAAGATAGAAGGAAAAACCTAAGAGATAAAGATAGAAAATGCGCTTGCGCATAGAGCTACCTGCTGCTTGTGCCCCGCACGCACAATACAGAGCTCTGCGCTTTCAGACAGAAATATCCGAACTCAGAGAGGAGAATCAGAAGTTAAGATTCGAATGCAGGCCCATCCCGGTATGTTTTCCAGCAGCGGCGGCCACCGGCTCAGCTGGAAAGCTGAGGAGCAAGGTGCAAGAAAGGATAGTCCAAGCAAAAGCAAAGCAGGGAAACCAGTGTTTTATTTCACAAACCAGAAAGCAGTCAGGATTCAAAGCTTGTGTGTAGTACCACAACAAAAACCACTAATCCTAGACAAGGTAGAGTCAAAATAGAAGCTATCAGAACAACCGCCAATACAGTAATTCTGGAAGCATAGACGCAGACAGACAAAAAGAAATCACTGAGAAAACAGCACAATTAAATGATATCTTATGTGAATAACCTCGGAAATTCAGATCGTTGTTGGCAGTATATCAAGCACCTACTACACTAACTGTCCCAGACTTTCTCGGAGAGCTATGTGAAATAATTCTTAGCGAAGATTACAAGGGATGAAATCAGTGACGATCTAAATATTAAATTTAAAACAAGACTGAGAGGAAGGCGTACTGTTAACTGTATTCTGAAAGTCACCCCGAGCGTTCGTCTCCTGCTGCTACAAAGTGAGCGGATGTGTTTACAATTCGAAGCGCTAAGCGTCATCGATTTCTTAGCAGCGCAGAACTGTTTCGACAGCTAGGGCCTGAACCATCCTCCGAAATGCTGTGACAGAGAACAGGTTGAAGAAGATGCGTGAAACCAGGAGAGAGGAAGGCAGACTGCAGTGAAGAAACAGCAGTTGGGTGTATTTCGTGCAAATATCAAAATAGGGTCTGCATTAATGCTGGGGACCTGAACGCTCAACATACAGACAGTTGTATGAACGACAAACTGAACGCACCGAATATGAAATCATGAACAGCTTTTACTAATAAAGAATGTAACCACGCCGGCCGTACAAAAGTCAACCTCAAATATAGGTACAGTGCATAAATGTGAAACTACATTTATTTACATTATTTACTTATTGCTTATTTAGCCTGACCAAAACATGGCCTTAAGCCCCTCTATTATATCTGCAAAATATTACGTAACAACCAAATTAAAAGTAATTTGAATTATTAATAAAATAACAATAATAGGCAATAATAATAATTAATAACAGCAATAACAAAAATAAGAACGATGATAATAGAACAGAGGAATTAAGAACCGTATTAATTAATAATTACATAAGAAACTCAATAACAGTAATTTATGTAATTAACAAACAGTAATAATTTGGAATTCAATGGAATGATTTGGCCACTCGTGTCACCCGATATGACTCCGAACATATATTTATGGGACGTAATCGAAAAGTCACTTCATGCCCAAAATTCTGCGCCGGCAACAGTTTCGTTATTATGGACGACTGAACCGTGGATTTACTTTCAAAATCTTTTCTTAAAGAATTTACTTTATGTACTAGCGATTCATCAAGAACATTAACACATTTAATCACACTATGTAAGCGTGGAAGTAGTTGCCAGTGGGTAACTGATGAAAACAAATTTCTTTCAACAAATGGAAATTTTATACCTAAAATCCTTTCCTTTAAAAAAAAACAGATTTAAAATTATAATCAGAAAGCACCCTCTAAATGTCAAGTTACAATTTATTCAGAGGGAGAAATAACCAGTTTTTTTTCTTGACAGTATGAACTTTCGGGCTGAGAACCTTGCCGCTCCCTTTTAACACGGCCATAGTCACGACCGCTCACAACAACTTCTGAAAGACTACAGGTGAAAATCTGCAACACACCAGATTACTTTATACTAAGAATTTTATCAAGTCGAGTGCTGTACTACGCCGGGCAAAAGGTGGTCTGACATGACAGTAGAGGGTGTTCCACGAGTTTTGTCACCACGGACTATGGACCGATATACAGGGTGAAGCGAAATTCTCGCACTCGGGCTTCGCAGCGCGACTCCTCACATGACAGCGATAAAAAAATGTCTGTCACAAAATTTCGTCAGGTGAGTGCATCCGGCAGAAAAAGGACATTACAGAGTGGCAATCTGGCAACGTTGTAACCAGATGCAGGGTAACCATATGTGTAAGTACGTATTTGTCGTTCCGTGCACTTGGTACCACAGATAGAGTTTTGGGTTAGCACGCAGCAGGTCAAATGTTCGATCCTGGGTTAGGGTGCATTTTCTTTATTTGCTAATTTCATTCCGATATTTCATACTGTTATCTACACCAGTTCATAGGTCACGTGTATCCAAAGTTTACAACATTTTGTAACGCTGAACATAACAAACACGTGGTTAGACAAATATGAAATACACAGCTGAAACAAATGACCTATCATAGGACAGAATAACTACAAAAGCAATATCAATTTCGAGATGCTTAAGATGATAGCACAGTACAATAACACAACATCTACTTGTCATTTATATTACATGTAATATGAGCGCTCAGGCGTCGCACATTAGCAACCAGTAATAATAACAATGTCCACATTAATGAAAGGCATAATTAGTGGGAGCATGGTGGTAACACATACAAATAGCAAACGAGTTTGAACATCATTCTGTCGTGTCCCACTGACGAGTCTTGAGAGGGAGTGGGAGGACTGCAAGGATGCGTGTCAAAGAACTTACTTGACAGAAGGTCTCGTGGTCATGGGCTGCCTTCTGTGCACCTGCTCCACCGAAAAGAGGGCTGCAGGCTGAGTTACAATACGGAACTCGGATGGGATCTCAGGGTACACTGGATGCAATCATAAAAAAGTGCATGAGCATATATACACTTGAATCACCCCTGGCACATCCGCTATATAAACAGTTCTACGAGGTGCGGCTAGAAAAAAACCGGACTGATGCTGGAAAAAACATTTATTTACAATTACTTACAATTTCATGTTATCTCCTTCAATGTACTCTCCTCCTCGGTCTCTACACCGCTCCATACGAATTATCCACTGTTCATAGCAATGCTCCAGATCATTTTCGGTAAGTCCATACATTACTTCCGTCGCTTGTTCTTTTACTGCTTCAACAGTCGCAAATCTAGTTCCTTTCAAAGCTGACTTGACTTTAGTGAAAAGAAAAAAGTCACAGGGGGCCAAATCAGGTGAGTAGGGTGGATGATCTAAGATGGGAATGTTGTGTTTTGCCAAAAACGTCTTCACGGACAACGCACTGTGAGCTGGGGCATTGTCTTGGTGAAGGATCCATGACTTTTTTCTCCACAAATCGTTCCGTTTTCTCCGTACTCGCTCACGTAGGGTAGCCAGGACGCTAATGTAGTAATGCTTATTCACTGTTTGTCCCTCTGGTACCCAATCAATGTGCACAATCCCTTTGATGTCAAAAAAAAAAAAACAATCATCATTGCCTTGAATTTCGATTTTGACATTCGTGCTTTTTTTTTGTCGTGGAGAACCAGGAGTTTTCCAATGCATCGATTGGCGTTTAGTTTCGGGATCGTAAGTAAAAAACCACGATTCATCGCAAGTAATAACATTTTGTAAGAAGGTGGGATCACTTTCAATGTTTTCCAGGATGTCAGAACAAATCATTCTTCGGCGTTCCTTCTGTTCAATTGTGAGACACTTTGGAACCATTTTTGAACACACTTTGTTCATGTTGAAACTTTCATGATGAATCTGCCTAACACTTTCCTTGTCAACTCCTAATAACTCAGACACTGCTCTGATTGTTAAACGGCGTTCTTGTCGAACAAGTTTACCGATATTTTATATGTTTGCATCAGTTTTTGCTGACAATGGTCTGCCAGTGCGAGTGTCATCACTGGTGTCTTCGCGGCCATCTTTAAATCGTTTAAACCACTCAAACACTTGTGTTCGCGATAAACAATCATCGCCGTACACATGTTGTAACATTACAAACGTTTCACTTGCAGATTTTCCTAGTTTGAAACAAAATTTGATGTTAACACGCTGTTCTTTCTGTACACTCAACATTTTCCGACGCACAGACAAAACGTCAACTACTTAAAACAGGCGCTACGGGCAGACTGAGTGCAGGAGGCAGATGAAACTCGAGCAGTAGGCGGAGCGAGAGTCACGTGACAGGCAACGCGACTTTCAGCCTTATTGCATTCGTTTTATTGTTTCACCAGTACTAGTCCGGTTTTTTTCTAGCCACACCTCGTATATACAAAGTCTACTAACTGCCTACTTAGTAGTGTAACTTCTCATAGTTTCCTGAGTTTAAGTCCAAATGTAGCAGAGGCGGTCGCGCCAGACTAAGTGTTGACTACATGGAAATAAGTTTAAGTCTCCTCGTAGTTCCGCAGCTCTGCACTGCGATCTCACAGCATCAGAGCCCGAGTTAAACCGTATCTGACCGACTGACCTGCTGACCCATCAGTGCCATCATTCCCATCACTCTCATCACCCCTCAACAATATGGCGGCTAGCCTTTTTATAGCGGTAGTGCACCCGGAACCACTTGTTCTAGAACTTTCCGGAACTCTACAGCATTGCGTGTGTGTCACGCGGTAGCACGTGATGCCTAAAAAAAATAGAAAATAAAAAGAACAGGCCGTACGCCGCTGTCCAAGGTTTGTGTCTTGTGACGGCTCTCGAGCCTCGTGTTGCGGCATAGTCCGCTCTTGTTAGCAGAGTCAACATTACACATACACTACGTCCGGTCACGTCCGTCTCGCTGGTAGCAAGATTTGCCAAGCCTAAATCTCACTTGATTTTCAACTCTATTTTCTATCATTCATGACAATTCGCAAAGCTCGTTGCGAGTCCTACTGGCAACGTAAGGCCCTAACAAAATGTAACCCACCTGAAGGAGGCAAGAATAAAAGATGGTAGTAATCTATGGGACCATTGGAGGAGGGTACTAATAGAACATGTTTCGCATCTACTAGATGAAATGGTGCGAATATTCACACCGACGACGTGGAAAGGGATTCTTTCAAAACTGACCAATCTTCCATTTCTACGATTTTAGCACTCGTACGTAAGTGCAAATGTTTTCTAGAGGACCCGCTGCAATCGCTGTTGTCGATTAAGATGCTAGATACCGTACCACCTGGACTACATTCACCAAATTAAAAAGAAAAAGTCTATACCACGGATCGACCCATCAACATCCTGCATGCTAACCCAAAACTCTATCCGTGGCACCTACAGAACAACTAAGAGGTGCTGACAGAAGTAGTTGCCATACATTTGGTTACAGGGTTGCCAGATTGCCACTCTTTTACGTCCTTTTTTCTGCCGGATGTACTCGCCAGACGAAATTTTGTGACAGACATTTCTTTATCGCTAGCATGTGAGGAGTTGCGCTCCGAAGGCCGACTGCGTGAATTTCGTTGCACCATGTATATCGGAAAATGTGCTACCTATTTATAACTGCGCACTTTGTTTATCAAGATTAGGCACTACGAAATAAGGTGCTGATGACAACTTACTTTCCTAAGAAGGAAACGCTGGAAAAATAGATGATTCCTATGTTTATCGTTTTTCATGTGAAATAATCAGTAATACCAAATCTAATGACATAATTTTATTCCAAACATGTTCCTGGTCCACATCAGACTCTCCTTGTAACCGCTGCAGCAGGTAAAAGTACCCGTTGCAGCCCGGATATTGTACAGCGACTGGAATTCCCGTAGCCCTCCTGTCGAATCCGAAACAAAACAATTTTGTGTAGGTCATTTTCTTTATATCTTCTATTAGCATGCATAGTATAACTGAAAATCTTAAGTTATCTTAATCTTAAGTTAAAACAAAATGATGCCTTATAAAATATCATCTTCTACGCCCATAAAATCGATAAAAAAGCGTCAGCAGAGAACAGACTGTTTTAGACATCGCAGAATGGCTACGAATCCTGACATAAATTCAATTCAGAATTCCAGAATCGAATTCCTGTACAAATCTTGTGTGCCGTTCTCAAGTATTATTTCCCGCCAATATGAAACATACGGTGAGGAGAAAAACGGGTTTAAAGTTTTAGGTTACACTTTTTACATACCGCTAATCAGTGATCCGGCGGCCATAAAGCAATCCTTCCAGATTCAAAGGCAAGTCCTCTATCTTCTTCTTGACCATGGTGACCCAGCGGATCTTCTGTCATCGAGTGCCGTGGTCGCTACATACGTTCATAACTGCTGTAAATCCTGATGAGCCGTCGTTGGAACTATGTAACACGGTAACCGAGTTTCTGACAAACTAGGTGAGAGCACTACACTAAAGCAGACAATGTAGAAAACATATAAGCAAAAAAAAAATCCGATCTTTGACATCTTACGAACTACATCGAGGAAACATTATTCAATTAGTAAGAGCAAATCGCCAGCATTTCAAAAAAGTATCATATGTCACTGACCGCGGTGGTAAGTCACTGCAATCCTTTCTCCATTTTGCATGCACTGCACATCTATTGAACAAAGTCTTGAACACGTTTAAGATGACGATTATTTGATAAATGAGGCTGCGGTGATTTATTCCACGACTTGTGCTGCCGAAGAAACCGTCCGTAGTATGAATAAAACTGGTGACACGGGTTCGATGAAGACAAGCTTCCAGCAAGAAAAGGAGACTAAGTGGAACAGCTTGTTTAGAATGCTATAGTCTGTATTTAGGCAGTACGAAGCTGGCATAGAAGTGCTTCCGGCGAGAGGAGTCTCTGAACAACGTTGACATTACAATGACACTGCAAAAAACTCGTGAAGTTTTTAGAGCCATTCAAACACGCAACAGAAGTGCTGGAAGGCGAGAAGTTGCCAAGAATATCTTGCATAATACACACTGTATTTCCATGAAAACTGCGTTTAATTTGGAAAAGCTGGTCTCAGTGTCACCGATATTTTGGCAGTTTGGAACAACTATTGCAGCAACTGTAGATGCTACGAACGCTGAAAGAAAGCTTTCTACTCCTTATAGAGGAGAAAATCGAAATTCGGACTTCGTACACCATAGTAACGCTCCTGTAGCCACCCTTGTGGTTATTAAAAAAGGTTTGTATTTGACAGAGATGAGACGTTATACACTGTACGTCAAACACATGATGAAATATCAGTTCCCGATAAGCTACAACACAATTATAAACTGGTAATAGTCTGTTAGTATGATGCCTACATGATATCTATAATTAATTACTTAGGGTCGTTGGGAGAATGTCACTCGCGTTCAGCAGCATATAGAAGGAAGCTCCTGTTTTTAGAGTGAGTGATCTGTAGACCATGACATACTCACCAATCTACCAATAAAGATGATCCGTATTTTAACCAAATAGATACTGCAAGCGACGACGATCCGCATGAGAGGCGGAGGACACTTTCCTAGCTCTTTAATTTATCGAAAATAACGTTTTGTGCGTCCAGCCTCAGATATGACTGGCGATATAAGATTCAGTGCGGCATGAAACATTATCTCCGACGAAACAAGTCTGCTCATTGCAGTTACACTAACAGGAAATAATTACGAGACTATTTTGCTCCTGTAGGGTTTCTAATTTGTTAGTTGGTCAAGTTAACATACACTGAAGAGCCAAAGAAACTTTTACAGCTGCCTAATATCATGTAGGGCCCAGGGGAGCACGCAGAAGTGCCCCAACACCACGTGGCATGGACTCCACTATTGTGTGAAGTAGTGCAGGAGGGAATTGAAACCATTAATCCTGCGGGGCTATCCATAAATCCGCAAGAGTAGGACGGGGTGGAGATCTCTTCTGAATAGTATGTTGCAAGGCATGACAGATAAGCTCAATAAAGTTCATATCTGGGGAATTTGGTGACCAGCAGAAGTGTTTAAGCCCAGAAGAGTGTTGCTGGAGCCACTCTGTACTAATTCTGGACGTGTGGGGTGTCGCATTGTTCTGCTGGAATTTCCCAAGTCCTTAGGAATCCACAATGCACATGAATGGATGCAGGTGATCAGACAGGATGCTTACTTCGTGTCACCTGTCGGAGTCACTCCAACTGCACACGCCTCACATCATTACAGAGCCTCAGCCAGCTTGAACACTCCCCTGCTGACCCTCAGGGAGCATAGGTTCAACAGCTTATCTCCATAACGGCACACGTCCATCCGCTCTATACAATTTGCAACTAGACTCGTCCGATCAGGCAACATGTTTGCAATTATCAACAATCTGCTATCGATGTTGACAGGACTAGGTGAGGCGTAAAGCTTTGTGCCATGCAGTCCTCAAGGGTACACTAGTGGGCCTTCGGCTCCGAAAGCCAATATCAGTGATGTTTCGTTTAATGGTTCGCACGCTTACACTTGTTGATGCCCCAGTATTGAAACATGCAACAGTTTGGGGAAGGGTTGCTCTTCTGTCACGCCGATGGATTCTCTTCAGTCGTCGTTGGTCCCGTTCTTGCAGGATCTATTTTCCGGCCGCAGCGATGTCGGAAACTTGATGTTGTACCTGATTCCTGATATTTACGGCGCACTCGTGAAATGGTCGTATGGGAAAATTCCCACTTCATCGCTGCCTTGCAGATGCTGTGTCCCACTGCTCGTGCGCCGACTATAATACCACGTTCAAACTCACTTAAATCTTGGCAACCTGTAATCGTAACAGCAGTAACCGATGTAACATCTACACCTGACACTAGTTGTCTTAAGTAGGCGTTGCCGACCGCAGGGACGTATTCCGTCTGTTTACATATATCCGTATTTGCATATGCATGCCTGTACTAGTTTCTTTGGCGCTTCAGTGTATATTTGAATCAATAAAGCAGTTGGTGTTATAAAAGAAAAGAAAAAAATCATAAGATTTCCCTTTACGAAACCGAAATTTTCGTTGTTGTATCACACTGGTGTTGCGATTAGACACTACCACCAGAAATATGCGTCTACATCGTAACCAAATTGATCTGTGTATTGTCCTGTCAGGTTCTAGGGATACTTCAGAAGCGACACCATTCTACAGACACACAAAACCGCTGCCATAATCCGATTAAAATTACTTCACATTTGACTTTCTACACTTGCTGCTATAGTGTTTCCACTTCGTCTGTCCGCTACCGCTCTGTTGTAGGTGACACAAAAATACGCCGGGTCGCTTTACAAGTGTTGTTAATGTGCAACGTGGAGCACTGTTGGGAGCAGCATCCGTGACGAATGACGTCAAGGCACGTTGCTCCGTTGCTCTGTCGACATCTGGTTTTGAGCGATTTATGAGGCATTTTGTAGCCATGAACTAAAATTCGTGTCCCAACATAACTACAACCTCGTGATGTGCAGTGCATCCAAGAAAACAGCGATCAGTAATCTGTGGCAGATCTAAAATCACGGTCGCTTGGTTTACGGTGGTTAAAGCTAACATCTACGAACAAACCAACATCGATAATTTCAGTTTCAGCATTAAAATCAAACAGTAATTCCCTCTATCCCTGGTTACTTTAAACTATTCTCATATTGGCTGCACATGCTGCCGCGTTACCAATCGATGAGCAGTCCCCGTTGGCACTTGGCTGCAGTATATAGGTGATTCCAACACGATAAAAGAATGACAGAAAGGAAAATTAGAGCAAATAAAAAAGTCAGTACGAGGATGGAAATCTCGCTGCGATGCATTAGAAATATAAAAACACATTAAAACTACTTTATTGAATAAAATAATTATCATGTGTTGATTATATTTAGAAATTAAAAAAAATAGTTCTATTTGACAATATGAGAACCTTCTATCTTCTACATGTCAGACTTACATGCAACTTTTTTTCCAGTCTTTCCTGATGATAAAGAAACGTACACAAAAAAGGTTCTCGAAAATAACGGAGGACAGAGTTAGGATCATAGTGTCTAAAATCCAGAAATAGTGACTCAGGTCATATTAACTGTCCATTGCAGTGACATTCCAACTATGTGGCGGGTCGTGGAAAAAACTCCAAAGGAAGTTGGAAAAGTATTGCCCGTACATTTTGATCGCAGACAATGGCGCAATATAGTTTGTTCGCGTAAGTCACAAAGTCGAGAACACTCTTCTAGCTAGCAGCAGGGAAATATCGAACTTCAAAGCCACACTTGCCGGAGTGGCCGAGCGGTTCTAGGCGCTACAGTATGGAGCCGCGCGACCGCTACGATCGCAAGTTCTATTCCTGCCTCGGGCATGGATGTGTGTGATGTCCTTAGGTTAGTTAGGTTTAAGTAGTTCTAAATTCTAGGGGACTGATGACCTCATGTTAAGTCCCATAGTGCTCAGAGCCACTTGAACCATTTTTCAACGCCACGGAAAGAGTTCACAAAGTGAATCATCGTCTGCGGCTAGTACACGTCATCCAAGAACAACATCGTGTGCGGTATAATTCGGCCAGGAATGGCATGTGTGAAGCAGGCCAGAATTCGCTGGACAAGGTTCCAGATATCTACTGCTGGGCCAAAAAGGGAGATATGATCGTCATTTCCGGCGCCCCGCACGCGATGAAAGAGGAGAGTCGTTTAGCTTAACTTGGTGGAGACAAGAAGGATTGGGTTCTCTCCCGTTGGCAGTGACGTACTACGCGGGGCGAGCAGCTGTGTCAAGAAAAGGTTCGTTCACTGCCCGACATATATTGCGGTATCTGTAGTGCTGGCGCTTCTGTTACATCACATTCGGGGCGCTGGCCAGTTGCATCTCAGTGTACACCACCTTAGTAGAAAACATGCCCACACGTAATTTAAGGAACCATTTGCACTCGAGCACAGACGATATTTAATTTACTTAACTTGGATTATTTGTATCGACTTTTTAAGACAAGAGAAAACCAAATAAAGCAATTAACATCGCTCTCTTGTTACAGCCAGTAGGCATCAACACTCTTATGTCATTCGTTGTCCTAGAACGACGTAATATTTAGTGTGGCTCCACAGTTAGCCATATTGATACACATTTGCAGAAAAGAGGCGCAGAATTAATAAGTCGCTCTTATTTGTGAATTATCTGCAATTATTTACCTAGAATTTTAAGTGTCATTTATATTGTGATGTATATGTTGAAATGAATATATGTTTTATTTAATCGTGTGCTTTTCTCTGTTTTAGTAGTTTTAGTCACTCCATTGTCATGATTGAAGCTGAGGTCAGATATCAGACTTTGTCTACAAAAAATATATAATGAGCCCTGGCTACGTTCCGTATATCTTCGGACGTGCGAAGCTCGATAAATTCACGGCGTAAATTTTAATCTCTCAGTTACTTATCCAAACAAACAAACAAGTATTATTATTACAAAATTATTATTATTATATATTACTATTTTATTATATTTTTATTTGTTAAACTGGCGTCTGTGTGCCAGGATTCATTATTGTATCCGTACTACAACTAATTGTTCTCTTCATGTTCATCCTGACCGGCAACAACCTACGTGACGAAAATATTGAAGAAAACGAATAAAATCTGGAGACAATTTGGACTGGAAATGCAATCTTCGCATCAAGACGACATGTACAGTAAGACGCAGCACTCGCGCACCCACAATTGATTACAAGCACATTTCTCATTCAAAAATATTTTTCTCAGCATTAAATTCAATATTCAGTTTCCATTCAGTAATTTTTTCTAAATTCCGCGAAATCTCATTATTCTTACGATTACATTCCGATCCAACAATACGCAAGTTACATTGCACAACATGGCCGACATTGCACAAGATTCAAGCAACATGGCTAGTCACCAATAACACGTAAGCTACTTTCGATCTTTAAAGTCATCTCTAAATCTTTCTCAGTCATTTAAACACACACATAGACAGTGCATTTTCACAATTTTTCTTTTGCCCAAAATTTATTCACGATATGGTAAAATCTCGACACCATTATACAATGGAACAAGAATCAAGTAACGCAAACATGGATACACAGACACATTCAGACACAGAAATTCAAACAGACAGGCAAACACATCAAAATAACCTGCTAGACATACACACACAAACGCTGAAAGAAGCGATTCAGAACCAAACGTGAGAGACCACGTCACGTCTAATGACGCGGCGGGGGCACGCTCATTTTGCAATCAAAATTTTGCCGCTGTACTGAGTTCAATTTTGGAAGGCGTATCCAATATTAAGCAAGATAATGACGAAAAATTCACACAATTAATGACAGTCAATGCTGCTTTCAGAAATAAAATCAGACTTCGCCACACTGACTCAAAAGGTAGATGAAATTAATACACATCTTTCCAAACAGGTCAACGATCTTACGGAAAAAATTGAAAATTTAGAGTTACGACAAAGCGACAATGCTAATCACATCCATGAATTGACAAAAACCTGTGAAATTATTAGTTGCAAATTAGAATCAAACACGCACGCATGTGACGAAATTAATTTAAAGGTGAATACAATACAAACAAACGTAGCTGACATTCACAAACAGATTCACACAACAATACATAGAGAGGCTGAACGCCATTTCTCCCCCATTAATTCACAAATTAAAGAATGGACAGCACACAAAGACCAAATTGAACAACAATAGACAAGTAATCGATGACGATATGCAAACAAAGACAACTCAGTGCCAAGCACAACAGAATAGTACACCCACTACACATTTTAACACGCACAGAAGAAAATCTCGATTCGGAAATGAACACATGTACTCACACGAATCTCAACACTCAAATACACAATACACAGACACGCATAGCAACAGATACCCCTCACCTGAAATACAATACAATTATCATTTTGATGAAGAGCCTTGTGCACACGGGAAAGATTTCAATGATTACACGGAAAGAAACAGACGAACACGTAACAAAGAAGAAGAAAGTCTATTCAAGCACCGTAAATTCCAACCTTTTATACCAGGCAAAAACACTGTACACCCTGTCATCTTCTTAAAAGCTTTTAGGGACGCATCCCACGTTCGTGGAGCGACCACAAACGCATTGCACACGTTGTGGATAACATTCAAGAGGACGCTGATGTCTGGGCTTACCATGAAAACGACAGATGTGTAACATACGAGCAGTTTGAACGCACCTTCTTGAATAGGTTTTGGTCACCCACTATGCAAGAACGTATCCGCAAACAAGTCACTGAACCCGAACACTTCAATCCTAAAAACGGCAATCTGCGCCGATATTTCGAGATGCACCTAAACATGATACGTAATAACTTATGTTTCATCACTTGGCAAATAAATAAAATACAACAAATTGCTCAGCTGCAGGTGGTACACATATGCATTCGCAATTTGGGGGGGGGGGGGGGGCAGTTTAAGGAACCATTTGCACTCGAGCACAGACGATATTTAATTTACTTAACTTAGACAATATGTAACAATTTTTTAAGACAAGAGAAAGCAAAATAAAGGAATTAACACCGCTCTCTTGTCACAGCCAGTAGGCATCAACACTCTTATGTCATTCGTTGTCCTAGAAGGACGTAATGTTTTGTGTAGCTCCACAACCATATTGATACATATTTGCAGAAAAGAGGCGCAGAATTAATAAGTCGCTCTTATTTGTGAATTATCTGCAATTATTTACCTAGAATTTTAAGTAAGTGTCATTAATATCGTAATGTATATATTGAAATGAATATATGTTTTATTTAATCGTATGCTTTTCTCTGTTTTAGTAGTTTTAGTCACTCCATTGTCATGATTGAAGCTGAGGTCTGATATCAGACCTTGTCTACAAAAAATATTTAATGAGCCCTGGCTACGTTCCGTTTATCTTCGGATGTGCGAAGCTCGATAAATTCACGGCCTAAATTTTAATCTCTCAGTTACTTATCCAAACAAACAAACCACTATTATTATTACAAAGTTATTGTTATTATATATTATTATTTTATTTTATTTTTATTTGTTACAGTAAGAAAGAGGCAGAATGATAACTGTTCTCCAGAAAAAGAGAGACCGATCTGATTGAAGGACGCTGGGATATTCGGCTGCGTCACCGTAGGCCAACGAGGGCAGGGCATATGCATCAAGTAATCAGTTGATAAAGTACGTCCGGAAACGCCGCCGAATCACCGGCTGTGAGCAGACACGAAGAGCCCTAGTTTGGTCCGGAATACAATGAAGACCCACATTCCGTCGATCCTGGAAAAGAGTGAGGGATTCATAGCGATTTTGAAGGTCATCCCCTGGCTAACAACAAATGAATCCATCACAGCTGAAATGCGGAGAGCCCCGATGTGTGGGATCGAAAGGATTTGGCCCATGTGAGGGAACCGTGACGCTATGTGAGTGTTGACGTAGTGTGTACGTTGCAGGAGGTCGACGGAGCTCACGCTCAGTGAGTCCACACCCGATCCGTTGTAAGCGTCGTCTGCAGTTGAGGGCCGCAGTGGGCCGCAGATGAGCCACAGATCAGCCATACAATCGATGCCAAGGAAACATAAAGTATCAGTCGTGTTGAGCTCACCCAACACTCCCCTCAGTAGGCCTTTAGTGATAGACATTGCCCACGACATTAAAGGAGCTGCCAGACCCTTGTATACCAGGTGACGTGTCAGCATCTCCGACTTTGATAGCAACGAGGACTTCATCTTCTGTCAGTGGAGCCTCCAATTTCATTGACACTTCCTATGGTAACATGTCGAACATAACGGAATGTGAGCCAGGAGACTTGCTCAATAAAAGGTGGTGAATGGGGACGGTAAGCATACAGCCTAGCATAGTGGACGTGTAAGGTTCATCCAATGCCTCATTGGGTGTCTTGTTACCTGCCTCCGTCGTCAGTGATGGTGTGAATTTAGGGCTTCGCGCTGATGTCGCCGTCAGCTAGAAGACGGTACTGCAAATGCGCTTCCAAAGCCATACAGTCACAGGTGCCGTCTTACACCGATGTTCCTTCAAGTTGGAGGCGAGTGGGGATTGCTCGGACATAAATATGAAATATCGTCATTGTCAGTGCCTAAGTATTTCAAATGTGACTGTTCGGTTCACTATTTTAGATCGTTCAGACGAAAACTGCGGCGTAGAGAAGTCCCTGAATTCTCGGCAATAAAAGTCTAAACATTGCGTCCTCCAAGCTGCCGAGACTGCGATATACGCATATCATGGCCTGGCGAAGGACAGGTTTAGCACAGGACAGTCACTATGACAACGTAGACGGCTAAGCGCCACGGCGGGGTAGCGCCGAATCCCAAGGCACCTAAGTAATCTGCCGACCGTCCGGTAACTCCAGTAGAGTCACATTTATTTTCCAAACACACTGCCCATGCCACACCCTCTCGCGGTGCACATATACTATGCACGGTCGGAAAAAGTGACAGCCCAAATCTCCGCCAGTGTCTTGTAGTACGCGAAACCAGGGTGGTCACCATGAACGTATTTCCAGCTGTTCACAAGGTCGATACGGTCGACAATCACGGCAAACTCTAAGCAAGATGAACGGTGCGGCAGCTGATCTTTGGGGTGGAGCGTGGAACTAAAATCGCCACCCACCGCCAACGCATCTTGCCGCCGCACGAAAAGAGGTAAGACCACATTTGCAAAGAAGGTAGAGCGTTCCCTTCGCTTCACTGACCCTGAGGAAGCGTAGACATTAATAATTCGGATACAAAGTGTGTGACAACCATACGTCTCGCACCCGGAAGATACTGGTCGTTGTCGGGTTAGGATCGCCACACCGCTACCGGAATCCACGCGTGGGATGTACCCATGGGTTACGAAAAGATCAGCATGCACTTCATGTAAGAGGGACACGTCTGTGTCGGCCACGTGGAGTTTATTGTCCAGCGTAGCGAGTCTATGTGGCGCACGGATAGTGTTGACATTACTCGTAGCTACGACAGTTCTGGCACTCCTGCTGTCGAGCTATGGGGTCTACGAATTGCATCCGGCCGAGCAGACTGCACATGACTGTTGACGCCACGGTGTTCACTGTGATGAGGTTGCGGAGGGCACAACAGGTTGAACGCGACGGCCCACGGTATTTGTAAGCCTCTCCGATTTCTCCTCTACGATGTCCATCCAAGAATCAGAAAGCACCAGTGTTTTGTTCTGCTGCAGAATCAGTGGTTCGCCGCCACAGAGACGGGGTTGTTAACAGAGGGTGCAGGTGGCAGATGGAAAGCCGTCGCACGCTGGGAAGGACAAGCCTCTGAGTTATGAGGGGAAGGAGGCACGCTCAACAGCAGGATTTCCGAGATCGATGTGTCGTCCAGCACCACATCGTCATCCTGTGCGACTATGCCAGATGGCGTAAGACTGCGTTTATTGCTCTTCCTCGGTGACTTCTGTTCAAATTCAAATGGCTCTGAGCGCCATGGGACTTATCATCTGAGGTCATCAGTCCCCTAATACTTAGAATACTTAATCCAAGCTATCCTAAGTACATCCCACACATCCATGCCCGAGGCAGGATTCCAACCTGCGATCGTATCGGATGCGCGGTTCCAGACTGAAGTGCCTAGAACCGCTCAGTCACACCCGCCGGCTGACTTCTTTTCCTGGACATATTTTTCCATATCGGAGCACGATCGGCCATCTTTCGACGCCACTCCAACTGGAAGCAGACGCTGG
This sequence comes from Schistocerca piceifrons, assembly GCF_021461385.2. NCBI lineage: Eukaryota > Metazoa > Arthropoda > Insecta > Orthoptera > Acrididae > Schistocerca > Schistocerca piceifrons. Next base: position 781,168,047 of record NC_060141.1, read on the forward strand.
TACGATTTCCAGATCGATGTCATCGCTACTGTAACATCACTTCTCGGGTGCCGACAGGCGCCTGAGGACATCGCTTCTGCCGGAGGTGATGGAGAGGGCACCCTATGACTCACCACCCTGTCACTGCCCACCAACGATGGCAGATCGGAAGGAATCTGGCCCAGGACATCCGACATATTCACAACAGATGCGTAGGTGACAGCGAGCACTGTAGGTGTCAAAGGTGGTACGACATCTCCTACCGCCAATCGTCAAATAAGATGGCAAGTACTTCGTCAGTTCAAGTTTGATCTGACGCACGCCATTTCAGAAGTGGTAGATTTAGAAGGTCTGCCACTTTCTCCGATGTGACTGACGGCACTTCCGTATGCTTGAAAGGTAGATACGTCAACGTCCTGTGGTACTTCGAAAGGGTGTGGAGGCCGAACCCTGTGTCACCAAACGAAACAGCTCTAATATGGCAATCGGGTCCCTGGATGAAACGTCGCACAACAGCGCAAAGTTCGTCAGTCTACACGTTGATTTATAAACCGCTGCTCGTGATCTGGGAATGTATTCATAAAAAATCGTGAGGAACTGGCTGAAGTTCGTCACGAATTAGCTGTTCTACTTCGTGCGCTCGAAGTCGTGCATGTTCCGCTTGAAAGGTGATCTTGATTGTCGCACAGAGGTAAGATAACGGCACTGCAGGTCAGAACGTGAATGAATATAGCGACGAAACACTGTGCGCTGACGTAAACAGCAACTGGCCAGCGGATCGCTTCTCGAAGAGCCGAACTCAGCTACCTTGTCTCACGGCTGTGTGAGCCGACAGCCGCTCACTGCGCTATGCCACTAATACTGCGTACTGCTGTTAGGTTTATGATTCTAGTGATCCAGTTGCAACAACGGATTGCAGCGTTCAGAAATTCTGCTTCACGCAATGTCGTGCCATGCTTTTGTAACACAATTCTATCTCTGTGATTACAATGACTGTATTATGTGACACCGAATCGCATCTTCTGCGGAAGCATCCAGTGTGTGAAACGTGTGTATTTCGATGGCATCGTTACACGTCTGGTGTGTTTGGTGTGGTCATCATGTGACATAAAATAAGAAACAACGGGGCCAGAACCGGGATTAATGATCCAAACACACCAAGAAAGAAAGCTGGAGAAGCTGTTGGACGTGAACTGACCAATGGTGTGGCAGAATGAGATTTTCACACTGCAGCGGAGCGTGCGCTGATATGAAACTGCTTGGCAGATTAAAAGTGTGTCCCGGACCGAGATTTGAAGTATGTGCTCTATCAACCTTTTTTTTTTCATTTTGTTCGTTGTTGATCGTTTAGTCTGGCCGTTGCGGACGTCACAATGACATCCGTTCAAGTTCGTTTGTTTATCCTTCCACTCAGTTATTTTTATTACAGAGGCCAACCAGCTCTCTGACCGAACACGCTGAGCTACCGTGCCGGCGATCAACTGAGCTACCCAAGCACGACTCACGCCCCCCTCCTCGCAGCGTTACTTCCGCCAGCACCTCGACTGCTACCTTCCAACCTTTACAGAAGTTGTCCTTCGAAAGCCGGCCGCGGTGGTCTCGCGGTTCTAGGCGCGCAGTCCGGAACCGCGCGACTGCTACGGTCGCAGGTTCGAATCGTGCCTCGGGGATGGATGTGTGTGATGTCCTTAGGTTAGTTACGTTTAAGTAGTTCTAAATTCTAGGGGACTGATGACCACAGTTGTTAAGTCCCATAGTGTTCAGAGCCATTTGAAACATTTTTTTGTCCTGCGAAACTTGCAGAACTAGTACTCCTGAAAGAAAGGATATTGTGGAGACACAGCCTAAGGGATGTTTCCAGAATGAGAAATTCACTCTGCAGCGGAGTGTGAGCTGATATGAAACTCGATGGCAGATTAAAACTGTGTGCCAGACGGAGACTCGAACTCTATACCTTTGCCTTTCGCGGGCAAGCGCTCTACCATCTGAGCTACACAAGCACGACTCACGCTCCATCCTCACAGGTTTACTTCAGCCAGTACCTCGTCGTAGGAGGTCCCGAGTTCGAGTCTCGATCCGGCCCACAGTTTTAATCTGCCAGGAAGTTTCAGTGTTGTGGCAGTTTCGCAACGGCGAACGATTCGTGCGTGACGTTGACTGCTCTGATTGGAGGAAACCAGCTCCAGCGCGTGAAGTGTTAACCATCAAGTAATTTTAATCTGTCTATAGGAAAGTTGCAACAGCAGCGCGGCGAGCACGACAAACCAGGCGGTCTCTGACCTTCCCACCCCACGGAGCCTCATTCGACACAGTCTGCTCGCTTCAAGCATTCATATACGGGATAGCCATGCCCGAGCCTGGTGGGCTCGAGCGAGTATGAGTGAACGTAGAGGCTAATTAGCTGAACTCTAGTATCCTGCCCCACAAAACGCCGGTCAAAGTGTTCCGTGGAATGTAAATAACTTTGTATTTGTGTGTAGACTCCTAGTTGGAATTATTCGCAATTCATTCCCCAGTTCAGTCCGCATTTTAGAATAACCTTTAACGTTAGTGTCTATACAACCTGTTGCTGCACTGCTCAGAAGCTCCCATCATTAAACAGTGTCACCGGCTTGCCAGTGTCAGGTCGTTTCGCGGCATCGCGCGATCTACTTGCAGGCCATTCGCGGCACCCGACGTTTAGCCCGGAGAGCGCTGCTCCCCGTGCGTCACGCACAGTGCGTGAGCCGGCGGCCATTCCCGCCCCCGCTAACGGCCGCCCCTTCACGTTTCCAGTCACCCTAATCAAGTCAAGCGGTCGGCCCTCGGCTGCTCGCCCGCCTTCGCTCGCCACCTCTGTCGCTAATGCCCCACTCCGCGGAGACGTACGGTTATTGCCTCTGCTGACGTAATTAAATCGAGCGCCCACAGAGCCCATTTCACTTTCCAGCTGCCGTTTCAATTCTGGGTCACTTATTCTGCGGAGGTAACTAGACCGGCAATTTATTTCCTACGAGCACCCATAGAACGGCGCAATGCCGCGGTACGTCGCCGGCGCCTTTTCCAGAAAAACAAAAAAGAAAAGGCCCCATCCAGCGTGATAGAGCTTTTAAATGGTTTCTTAGAGCATTCCAGGTCAATACTCTCCAGCGCCAAACGTTTTGCTACAATGGCTTTATTCCTCTTGGAACAAGATCGTACGTTTATTACTGAAGCCGCAGCTATGCATAGCCTATTGCACAAAGCTATACAGCATTTAATACCAGCTGCACTAAACAATGGGAAAGAAATACACCAACACATTTTACAGTTTAACAGTGTAAACTATCACACGTGTAAATACACAGCAATACAAACAGGACACTTCAGTCTACAAGCCCTTCCGAGATAGATGGGGATTCATCGGACATCAATATGAAATATCATCCTTCTTAGTAACTAATATACATCTAATAGCGCCATAGTTCCTCTCATGGCCAAATCTAACGAAAAGCACAAATCACCAACAGCACCTTACATGCTTCAATTTACCGTATAATTCTGACATTTATGCGATACTGCAGTCTTCTCTGCCATTTCACTGCCAAGGCTTGACAAGACTGCACACTTCTTCTACATCTACATCTACACTTATACTCCGCAAGCCACCCAACGGTGTGTGGCGGAGGGCACTTTACGTGCCATTGTCATTACCTCCCTTTTCTGTTCGCGGGAAGAACGACTGTATGAAAGCCTCCGTGCGCGCTCGAATCTAATTTTATATTCGTGATCTCCTCGGTAGGTATAAGTAGGGGGAAGCAATATATTTGATACCTCATCCAGAAACGCACCCTCTTGAAACCTGACGAGCAAGCTACACCGCGATGCAGAGCGCCTCTCTTGGAGAGTCTGCCACTTGAGTTTGCTAAACATCTCCGTAATGCTATCACGGTTACCAAATAACCCTGTGACGAAACGCGCCGCTCTTCTTTGGATCTTCTCTATCTCCTCGGTCAACCCGATCTGGTACGGATCCCACACTGATGAGCAATACTCAAGTATAGGTCGAACGAGTGTTTCGTAAGCCACCTCCTTTGTTGATGGACTACATTTTCTAAGGACTCTCCCAATGAATCTCATCTAAGTACCCGCCTTACCAACAATTAATTTTATATGATCATTCCACTTCAAATCGTTCCGCACGCATACTCCCAGATATTTTACAGAAGTAACTGCTACCAGTGTTTGTTCCGCTATCATATTATCTTACAATACAGAATCCTTCTTCTATGTATTCGCAATACATTACTTTTATCATGTTAAGGGTCAGTTGCCACTCCCTGCACCAAGTTCATATCCGCTGCAGATCTTCCTGCATTTCGCTACAATTTTCTAATGCTGCAACTTCTCTGTGTACTACAGCATCATCCGCAAAAAGCCGAATGAAACTTCCGACACTATCTACTAGGTCATTTATATATGTTGTGAAAAGCAATGCTCCCATAACACTCCTCTGTGGCACGCCAGAGGTTACCTTAACGTCTGTAGATGTCTCTCCATTGATAACATTATTGGTAGAATCCTGAAGCGATGCAGTCCTTCAACAAAGGAAATAGCTTACAATACGTTAGTTCGTCCAGTCTTAGAGCGTTATTCGTCTGTATGGGACCCTTACCAGTTGCGTCTGATTCAAGAGATTGAGAGCGTCCAAAGAAGGGCGGCAAGATTCGTGACTGGTACATTTAGCCATCGCGAGAGCGTTACAAACCTCATAGAAAGTTTGAAGTGGGGCACACTTGCCGATAGACGACGCTCTAAACAGTAGGGGCTGCTCACTAAACTCCGAAATCCAATCTTCGCCGACGATGTAGAGCATATATTATTACCACCAACTTTCAAATCGCGTAATGATCAATATTCAAAGATAAGGGAAATAAGAGCTCGTACTGAGGCGTTCAGACAGTCGTTTTTCCCTCGCGCGATCCGCGAGTGGTACAGAGGAGGGGAAATATGAATTTGGCGCGAATTGTGATCTCAGCCACACACCGCCTGGTGGCTAGCGGAGAATATATGCAGATGTAGATGTAGATACATCTGTATACACACTTCGCAAGCCACTGTACGATGAGAGGCGGTGGGTACCCTGTACCATTATTAGTCTATTCCTTTGCTTTGCCACTCGCAGATACTGCGAAGAACGAACGACAGTCTTTCTGTCTCCGCATGAATCCTAATTTCTCGCATCTTATCTTCGTGGTCCTTAAGTGAAATGTACATTGGGGGCAGTAGACTCACTTTGCAGTCAGCTTCCAAACCTGATTCCCTAAATTTCCTCAGAAGTGTTCCACGAAGTGACGACGCCTTCCCTCCAGGAATTCCCATTTCAGTTTGCGATACATTTGCGCCATACTAGCGTGTCGTTCAACCGTATCAACGAGATTACCCTACACTTCACTTTTTCGATGACCCAAGACAGCAGACGTATCCATTATGTGTAAGGGGCAGTCAAATTAAAACGAGACAAATGAAAAAAAGTAAGTAAACTGTTTATTATTTCTAAGGTAATCGCCATATTTCTTGATACATGTATCTCACCGTGGAACAGTTTGGCCAATGCCATTTTTGCGTTTGCGTACAGAACCATGGTTCTTCCCATGTGTCCGCATCTTCGTCCGAAGCAAACAGACCACCGCGAATGTCTTTCTTCAGGTCTCCAAAACCATGGTAATCGCATGGGGACAGACTGGATCTCTACGGACGATGAGTAAGAGCTTACCAGCAAAACTTCTACAACGTAGTAGAAACGACAGACCCGCCAGCTCCAGGAAACTGATGATGACCTTTTTCTTTAACTGCAAGGACCCAATACTCATTGACTTTCTGGAGCATGAAACCACAATTAACACTCAGCGATATGTGGGTACTTTGTGAAAATTGATCAGTACCGTCAAATAAAAATGCCCTGGAATTCCTTCGGACGACTTCATTTTGTTGCAGGATAGTGCCCGCCCACATGATGCGAAGGTTGTGCCGACTTTTCTGCAGAAGTTTCGCTGAGAAGCGATTTCAATGCGTCTGGAGTTCAAATGGCTCTGAGCACTATGGGACTTAACTGCTGTGGTCATCAGTCACCTAGAACTTAGAACTACTTAAACCTAACTAACCTAAGGACATCACACACATCCTTGCCCGAGGCAGGATTCGAACCTGCGACCGTAGCGGTCACGCGGTTCCAGACTGTGGTGCCTAGAACCGTACGGCCACTCCGGCCGGCATGCGTCTGGAGTCCTGAGGAAAGATCTTCTGTGGCTGTCGATTTGCTTCAGTCAAAGACGTGCATATTTGGGTACAGTCATGGTTCAGAGGGCAACCACAAAGGTTTTTTCGTTTTTTCATGAAGACATTGACCGTCTTGTCTCACAGAGCGGTACTCGTATTAACAGTTACGGCTATTACCTCTCGTTTTGGTTTGACTGCCCCGTATACGATATTAGCGTGTCAGATGTCGTCTTAACGTCATCAGCAAAGTGCTTATGTACCCAGTCACAAGAAAACACCTTACCGAACCATGAAAAATGGGTGAAATTTTGCCCAATTAGACGGAGTGTTAAACAAGAAATTTACCTTTGCAATATTTTTTTACTAACTACGACAGTATTACATGGCAAAGTTAGCAGCATGGCACTATATATTAACGGTGTATACATAACTAATTTGATGCTGAAAATTATATGTTATGCAAATATGATGAATGTGTTAAAGCTTAAACTGTGTGGTTGCAATTGAATTCCGACATCACAACTAATCTAGAGTTTGTTTAAGTATAAGGTAGACCATCCAGTCTTGTTTCTTGTAAGGTTTGTGCTGCGTCGTTATGTAATCTATAATAAAATCGTTTACATGGAGTATTACCATCTCAAACGTTAAAATAATAATCTCTGATACATTTCAAACTTGAATCCAAGTTCGTAGTTAAAAATCAGTAACATCTGCAAAGCGAAAATAGTTACCGCGCGATCGGTTTCAAATATAGCACAATGCCAATAAGATTACTTTATAATACTATATTGCACTGCATAATATTCCTGAATAACACAGGCACTGCAATATCGTATTTATTTGCCGAAACTGGGCATGCGACTTTCGATTAAAATGTCTTACCCGTACATGAATATACCTATGGATGTGCGAGTGCAGGATGTAAACATGTGGTTAGTAGCGTATGAAAGTTTTGGTATGCCCTGGAATCGTGCTCAGATAGCTTAATTGTGAGGCGACGGCTCGCGATAAGCGACAAATACGGGTTCGAGGCCCGGTCCGGCACGAATTTTCACTGTTGTCATTCCATTACGCAGCCGACGGTTATCCGTATTTGCAACTGCGAATACATTTAATGTACGTTACAATATTCCTTGCCAAGTGAGTGGCAGTTGAACTCTGAAAGGTAGAACAAATTAGTAAAATGTGCAGCAAATAAAGAACAACAGAAAGGCTAATATTGAGAAATGCTGCTCTCCCTAGAGGTGTAATATTTCTCAGCCGCTAGAATGCTCATTACTTTAAGACAGCGGCACTAAAATGGGTGTTCACCGCTCGAATTAACAGGAGAAAAATGCAGGAGAGTGGTCGCCGTATATTTAGGTTATAATCTGGTATCGATCGAGAGCACGATGAGAAGAGCGTCAGCGACTGCGGTCCTACACATGGAGCATATGTGGAATAAGATGTTCTGCAGTCAAAGAGTATTATTAAGGAAAGGTACCCAAAATTTCAAAGTTTCAAATTTAGCTGATATTATTAGGAGTCACTAGAAGCTATTACAGGACCCTATATTCCTGAAGTTTCGTATGTTGTAGAGAAATTTGTAATGTGCGGTAATTATGATGCATGCAGTTGGCAACAGTGCAGTATTTAAGCCACCCGCCACGTACAGCGTTAGTTATAAGCAATCACAAATGGCGACTCGTTTGGATATCTTATCTCGCGAAGAAATGCGCTGTTGTTCGGCTGAAGTGGGCGAAACACTTACCTTCTGCCGTTACCTCAGGTGGAGGTTTACGGAGGGCGTGCAGTGTCTCGTCCTCATGTCGAAGAATGGTCTTAGAAGTTGGCAGCCGGTAGAGAAAACGTCCCCAACAAGTATATTGTTGACGAATCCGGCATCAACAGACGTATACAGAGCTCACGTGGAGCAGCTGATTCATGACACCAGGAGGATCAAATTTTCGTACTTGACAGCAGAGTTGGGAATAGCATTCGGAAAGGTTCGTCACAGTGTTCACCGTATTCTGTTGCACCAGAAAGTTGGTTCCCGGTGGGTTCCATTAAATCGGTACAAGCAGCACAACGGAAATGCATGGGGCAAGTTTGCAACTTACAAGGGAACCTCCTCATTGCACCCCCCTCAGATTTTGCTATAAATAGGCACAGTGGATAGGCCTTGAAAAACTGAACACAAATCAATCGAGAAAACAGGAAGAAGTTGTGTGGAACAATGAAAAAAATAAGAAACTGAGTAGTCCATGCGTTAGATAAGCAACATAATGAATAGTGTGAGCTCAGGAGCGCCGTGGTTCAATGGTTAGAGTGAACAGCTGCGGAACGAGTGGTCCTAGGTTCAACTCTACCCTCGAGTGAAAAGTTTAATTCTTTATTTCCCGACGATTATTATCTGTCCGGCCGTCCGTCCGATGCGAGGTAACTGCGTCGCAGTATGGGGACGCTACACCTAAACAAACATCGAAACACACCACGTCAGTCGACTACAGCGCACGGAAGAGAGAGTATTCCTGCTAACGAGGCTCCCTGGCTGGCAGTTGACTGTTCGCTACTTTGGACGAGAGTGCATTAAATACGTGAGATGTATTCCGTGGGCAATATGATTCCAGCAAATATAGGTCGCTACATCAATAACAAAGTCAGTGAATATTTTCCGAACTGTAAGGAACCGGAAAGTTCCATAATGGATCGAACGATTGTCGAACATTTGTATGATTATTTCCTACATTTGTTGACAAACATTACGTGTGGTGATGACATTACCTTGCTGATTGCTGCGAGGCTGTATGTACCAGATGATGAGATTGTTGACGATCCGTACGTAGAACACAAAGAGGAAACACTGCGACTTCAATCTGATGGTATTTCTTTGGGTTACACGAAGGATATGCTCCAATACATGTTACTGTTCAAACCAATTAAAAGACGCAAATATAGATTATGGACTGAAGTAACAAATAAATTTAAGAAATTTAAGGGGATGGAGGAACAAAGCACAATTAAATATCGCAAAGACGTTGTGGAACGAGGTGGAACCCAAAGACAGAAGTTCATTGAACTAGGAAACCATGTAAACCGACAATATATTAACGCCAGAAATGAATTAAGTGCAGTGCATGATACAGACCTACAGATTTGGGGATTGCATTACGCCAAACAAATCGGCCTGGACTTCAAGGCTTCATCTCATTGGCTTGTCACGTTCAAAAGAAAGTACAAAATTACGAGCACGAAGATACGAAATATGTATGCAAGTACCACGCGAATAAACTGGAAGAACTTTCAGAGTGTTCCAAGACGTTTGTTACAGAAACTAACGTCAGATTCCAACAGTATGAAGACGCTTGTATTATCAACACAGATCAGTCCGGTTTTAAATATGAAATGGAATCGACCCGCACATTATCGTTTGTTGGAGAAGGCGACGCGGAATGTACTGTAGACAAGCTGCATGCCACTTCACATAGGTATACCATACAATACGCTCTGAACAAAGCAGGATTTCCTTTACCTACATTTTATTTATGTTTGCAGGACAAAAATGGTGTATTTGGACCGCAAGTTCAGCAACACATGAATACGGTACTTGCGCAAACGCCGAATGTCATTGTGAATTGCAGTGCGTCAGGTAAAAATGGAGGAAAGGCTAGCGAAACACTTAAATGAACTTGTGATTGCTCCTTAGGCAGAGAAAGATTTTGTCTTACCCCTTGACAGCTATACAGGACAGAAGGATCAGGCATTGTACAATTGTAGTGTGGGAGTAGACGTGATTACCATTCCTCCTGGTTGTACACCTCTTGTGCAACCGTTAGATGTGTTTGGTTTTCGGCAAGTGAAATACTTTGTGAAAAGAATTATGATTTTGCGAAGCTGCCCAGGTACACACAGCAGTATTGTTTACGTGATCGTGTGTCAATTATCAAAGTTCAGGCCCTCACACATAATCAACTTCGCTCTCGAAAATTCCAGGACAAGTTCAGATTTGCTTGGACATATGCAGGATTTGACGGTGTACACACGGACAATTTTGAAAACTTTAAAAACATATGTTTTGACAGAGCACAGGGAAAACTGTGCGACTGTGAAACTGTTGCATTCACTTGTTGCAGTTTATGTGTCAAACTCTTATGTTTTCATCACTTTCTTCGGAGTGATTATCACACCCACAAGAAAACCTAAATCGGGCAAGGTAGAAGAATCTTTTTACCCATTCGCCAAGTGTACAAGTTAGGTGGGTCGACCACATATTCCTGTCATGTGACACACATGCCGTCACCAGTGTCGTATGGAATAGTTCCACACAACTTCTTCCTGTTTTCTCGATTGACCTGTGCTCAGTTTTTTAAGACCTATCAACTGTGCCAGCTCACAACTAAATCTTAGTGGGGTGCGATGGGGAGGTTCCCTTGTTACCAGTGCTTCTCTACGCAGGAGAACAGTCTTTTTCCCTCCACTGTCACGAATAATGAAACACGAATCTCTCGCTACACCTTCAGCCGTCGTCATTGGAGTAGCAACATGCCTCCTCTACATTCTACATCTACATCTACATACTTACTCCACAAGCCACCGCATAGTGCGTGCCAGAGTTATATATATACACACACATAGTCTGAGTCACCTAACATTACCACTGGATATATTTCGTAAACCACATCAAATACTGACGAATCGATTCCACAGACCGAACGTGAGGAGAGGGGCTAGTGTAATTGGTTAATACAAACAATTAAAAAATTCACGGAAGTATGTTTTTTAACAAAAACCTACTTTTTTTAAATGGGACCCCGTTAGTTTTGTTAGCACATCTGAACATATAAACAAATACGTAATCAGTGCCGTTTGTTGCATTGTAAAATGTTTATTACATCCGGAGATATTGTAACCTAAAGCTGACGCTTGAGTACCACTCCTCCGCCGTTCGATCGTGTGTATCGGAGACCACCGAATTACGTAGGGATCCAAAGGGAACGGTGATGGACCTTAGGTACGGAAGAGACTGGAACAGCACATTACGTCCACATGCTAACACCTTTTTATTGGTCTTTTTCACTGACGCACATGTACATTACCGTGAGGGGTGGGGTACACGTACACACGTGGTTGCCGTTTTCTATTACGGAGTGGAATAGAGTGTGTCCCGACATGTCAGGCTAGTAGATGTTCAATGTGGTGGCCATCATTTGCTGCACACAATTGCAATCTCTGGCGTAATGAATGTCGTACACGCCGCAGTACATCTGGTGTAATGTCTCCGCAGGCTGCCACAATACGTTGTTTCATATTCTCTGGGATTGTAGGCATATCACGGTACACATTCTCATTTAACGTACCTCACAGAAAGAAGTTCAGAGGTGTAAGATCAGGAGAACGGGCTGGCCAATTTATGCGTCCTCCACGTCCTATGAAACGCCCGTCGAACTTCCTGTCAAGGGTCAGCCTAGTGTTAATTGCGGAATGTGCAGGTGCACCATCATGCTGATACCACATACGTCGACGCGTTTCCGGTGGGACATTTTCGAGCAACGTTGGCAGATCATTCTGTAGAAACGCGATGTATATTTCAGCTGTTTGGGCCCTGCAATGAAGTGAGGACCAATGAGGTGGTCGCCAACGATTTCGCTCCATACATTTACAGTCCACGGTCGCTGTCGCTCTACCTGTCTGAGCCAGCGACGATTGTCCACGGACCAGTAATGCATGTTCCGTAGATTCACTGCCCCGTGGTTTGTGAAACCCGTTTCATCAGTAAACAGGTAGAACTGCAACGCAACCTCTGTTAATGCCCATTGACAGAATTGCACTAGATGATTAAAGTCATCACCTTGTAATTGTTGATGTAGCGACACATGAAACGGGTGAAAGCGGTGACGATGCAGTATGCGCATGACACTACTTTGACTCAATCCACCGGCTCTCGGAATGATCCGTGTACTCATGTGTGGGTTTACGGCAACAGCAGCTAACACACCAACTGCACCCGCTTCTCATGTGACGGGCCTGTTACGGACCCGTTTGCGTGCTACGACCATACCTGTTGCATACAGTTGGCTGTAGATGTTTTGCAATGTGCGACACGTTGGATGCTCTCTGTCCGAATACCGTTCTGCATACACCCTGCGGGCTTCAGCTGCATTCCGTCGACACTCGCCATAGATGAGTATCATCTCCGCCTTTTCAGAGTTCGAATACACCATGGTCACAGTTCCTACAACACTACACTATCATAGACATCTCGTAACACGGTGTACTACAGTTGGTTTGTGGCGGAGACGAATGCAGAATAACAATAGCAGCAAGCGCTACGTGCGGACACTGCGACAGCTAGACCAAACCACAACAGTGCACTACAGCCACACTCGTAAACACGGTTGTCATCGTAAACATGTCCCTGCAGATGCTGCTCGCCGACCGTGGCCCGTGTTTGTTACAACACGCAACTGAACGTCGGAGGTTTCAAGCGTCAACTTTAGGTTACAATATCTCTGATGTAGTTAACATTTTACAATGCAACAAGCGGCACTGATTACGTATTTGTTTATATGTTCAGATGTACTAACAAAACTAACGTAGTTCCATTCAAAAAACGTAGGTTTGTGTTAAAAACATACTTCCGTACATTTTTGTATGGTTTGTATTAAACAAATACACTAGCCCCTCTCCTCACGTTCGGTCTGTGGAATCGGTTCGTCAGTATTTGATGTGGTTTACGAAATATATCCAGCAGTAACGTTAGGTGACTCACCCTGTATATACAGCCTGTCATTTCCTTTACTGTTCCACTCGCAGAGCGGATGAAAATATGTGTCTATATGTGTACTAATCTCTCTAATATTATCTTCGTTGTCGTTACGCAGGAGGTACGTTGATGGCTGTAGAATCGTTCTGCAGTCAGCCTCAAATGCCGATTCTCTAAATTTTGTCAATAGCGCTATTCGAAGAGAACGTCGCCTTCCGTACTCTGATTCACAGTAGTTCGTCAACATACCGGTAACAAACCTAGTAGTTCGCCTCGGAACTGCTTCCACATCTTCTTTTAATTCAAAATGGTGCGGATCCCAGACAATGGAACTTTACACAACAATTGGTCAAACTAGTGTTCTATATGCGGTCTGTTTTACAGACGAATCACACTTTCGTGACATTATCCCAGTACAGCGAAGTCGACCATTCGCCTTTCCTACTACACTGAGCCCTTGCTAATGCGGCCCTCAGTAGTCCGGCCTCTCAGTAATCCGGTTCACATCCCGCCTCTAGTCGCTCAAGCATAAATGATGACGCATACAATAATGAGTTCTCATGTGTATCAACGTTGTTAGATAAATACAATGTTACGCAATACTATACATGTTTGAAATTGTCACTTTTTACTGTTCAGTATCAAGGCTTCTAAAAGAAGCACCTTATGTTAGACCTCAAACAGATACTCGAGGTTAGACATAAATTGAACTGAGGTTCCTCGCAGGAAGCCATTGTTGCTGAGTACAATGTTGGAGGAGCTACTATTTACGACCAAACTTAAAACGACGAAAAGATAATCAAAAGCGTGCAGAAAAATTATGATGAAAGTGATGATTAAGAGGGTATAGAGGGAAATAACGTGAAGATACGTCACACTGCTATTACCGAAGCTGCGGAGTGAATTATGCAACATACATAACCGATTTAATGCTTGAAAAGTAGTTGTGTGATAAAGCATACTGCCGTCGCGGTATCGTTATAGTGACAACAAAAGTTAGGGGACATGTTTCATAGTAAGAATAGTGTTGTATACGTAAACGCTCAATAATTTAATTTTCTATGTAAATCGATGTGTCTTTAGATGTAGTAAAGTATTACGCCCATGAGTTTACACTAAATATAAGTCACTCTCAACAATCCGGCACTTGCGCTAATCCGGCACCCATATGTGCAAGGAATGGCCGGATTAGCGAGAGCCTAGTGTACATCTTACATGGTCATTCCATTTCATATTGCTTTGCAACATTATACCGACATATATAATGCACGTATCTTTGTGAAGCAGCACACTAATAATGGTACACTCGAACACTGTGGGCTTGTTATCATATTCATATCATGTATCTTTCATTTTTCTACATTTTGAGGTAGCAACCATCCACCACACCAACTGGAAGTTTCGTTACGTCGTCTCATATCATTCTGCAGTCACTCAGCAACGACCCCTTCCCATACGCCACAGCAAAACCAGCAAACAGCCACAGAGTGCTGCTGACAATGCCGCTGGATCCTTTATGTATATAGAAAATAACAGCGGTCCTGTCACACTTCCCTGCGGCACTGCTGCCAATATCCTTGCCTCTCATGAACACTCCTCGTAATTTCTCGATAGACAAAGAAGTTTAAGGTGACACCGTCTGCTGGGAAGCTAATGTCCATAATGTGTTGGGACCGCGTGGGTGTCAATTTTCGGAAGACTGACCGCTGGCTGATACTGCAAAGACTTGAAATCATAGCGCGAATAAGTGAAGAGGAAGTGGCTACGACTCCTTACCGACGGCATCGTCTTCCATCACGACAACGTATGATGTCACACAATCCAGAAGACCACCACGTTGTTGAAGCAGTTTGGCTGGGGAACCATGAAGCACCCTTCCTACAGCCTGGACCTTGCTCCAAGCCACGTTCACCTTTCGCCTCACCTAAATAACCTCTTAGAAGGCCAACGATTCACTTCAGACGAGAAGGTGAAACACTTCGCGACAACGCGCTGAACACGCAAGCACAGGATTTTTGTTCCAGGAGGGTATATTCAAACTCATACCACAAAGGAACAGGTGCTTAAATCGGTACGAAGACTGCGTCGAAAAATTACCTGATGATGCGCTCCCACTATCAGATGGCTCTACTGCTCGTGCGGAATAAGATGTACACGTTCCACGCCGTGCTTTGTAAGTTTACTTTATGATCAGTTCCCGTACAAATAGTCGTTCTATAACTTTACAGTTATTATAATGCTGTATTCAGAAAAGAAATTGCGACGGTTATTACTGGTGAGATTATCCCGTTTTGGTACATCTGAAAATTATAGTAATAGCCCGCCTTTTCGGTTTATGTGGAACGCTTTGTTCGCAGTATTTACAGTGAGTACAGAAAATCTTTAATTCATCATATTGACTGAAATAGATATTAAAATGTTAGGTATCGCATTTTTTGGTTGTTTTGACAATAACTGTCCATTGCAACCGTAACGCAAGTTACGTTCGCTGTGCACATGTTTCACTCATGATAAGTAAAAAACGAATTCGGTAACTGATCAGAACGACAGCTTGTTATTCTGGTGGACTGGAATACATATGCAGGGCTGAGTAATTGGCTTCTCTGCAGTTCTGTTTACTTTTTTTCCAATAGTGTTTGACACGATAAAATTTTTTGGTGAAATGTTCATTTTCGTTCGTGCGTGTTAGTGATGCAAAACTGTTTCTCACAGTCCATCCCGATTACGTGTCATATTTCGGAAGCCCCCTAATTGACAGATGCTTACATCGTCGACTGCATATACCGAGCGGAGTGTGACGCTTAGAAGATGAGTAACCTGAAACTCATGTGAAAAACTTCTGACATAAATAAACTGTGGTAGATCATGAAATGCGCGTTAAGACCGAAGCAAGGTATTATTCCGGCCTTTCTCAAAGGTTGTTCAACTTGCGCATGGAATAACCATAGAACGAACACAAGGAAAATGTCTGAAGAGTAATAAAAACAAATTTCGGTACTGAAATTCGTAGGTGACCGAATCTGACGATCAGGTAAAATGCCAGTTACACATAATACAAATAATATTTAGTCCCGAGTATCGGCTAAACATATCTTAGTGTAACATAAGGGAGGAGATGACATTATTAACGTCCCAATGCTAAACGAGAAGGTAGTAGAGGAAGTCAAAAAATAGCTACACATTGGGATTAGCGTTACATACGAAGGCTTAAATCGGCACACTATAAGGAGGACGCATTTGTAGTTGAGGAAGTCGTTTTTAGAACGGACGGTTTAAAGGATGGAAAAGAAAACTTTGCATATGTGTTGCCTTACGCCTATGAGTGAACTTAGGGTTGCGAGAGTGGTGGGTTGGTAAATATATCTTACTTTAGTTGTCAATACCAATGTTTATAATATCAATCAAAACAAACTTGTATTTTAATAATGCGATGCATGTGATCACATGTTGCTATATCAGTCGGCAAGTTTTGTAACTATTAAAGGCATTTCTTTAGAGCTGTAGTCAAATACAGTACTTATGTTTAACACATATAAATAAAGATTGTTCTCACAAGAGTTATTTCAAAGCAAAATAATTTATTCGGAAACACAATGTGGTACTAATGAACAAAATAACACTTCATATTTCCTTTATTCCCTATATTAAATATGTAAAGTGTTACGAATATGTTCAAGGAATCGATGAAAATTTGTTAATGATATTGCACATTATTAATTAATTTTTTGTTCTTTAGTTATGAGCTTCCCAATTGTAAAGCTGTAGTTTTATTAAAACTAGATTACTTAGCGACATTTGATTATATTACGATACTACAAAGTATTATAGCCTAAAATTTCTACACAGGTGGAAGTTATTTGTGTGAACCATGACATACTTCAATAGAAAACACCTTTTGTGCACTTCAGGACAAAAACTATTTACCTTTCCCAAAAGTATATTTGAAGAGGTATTGATGAGAAACCTGCCATTCCCTCGGATATTACATTTCAAAACTGAATTACATTCAAGAATACTTCATCCTTTTAACTGTGATTCTCAGGTTTCTAAAAAAATGTATACTTTTGTCAAAATTAATGCGTAAATTATAAAATTATTGTAATTAAAATTTTTCTGTTCCTCGAAAATTCAAAGAAGAAACGTGAGATTATTGATATGGTTGCTGCGTGCAAATACGAAGAGCCCTCGCTTCGTTTTAGGCTGGTAAAGATATTAAACCAATCTGTTTGAGATTAACTACTGGGAAGATATGATACTACTTATCTGAGGATGTTGGTCATTTGCCTCACTTGTCAGTAGAAGTTGTTTTGTGTACAGTTGGTTTTATGGTAATAAATGACAAAGAAAGTGCAAAAAATGTGTTTCACTCATGCCTCGACCTTAGACAATGCATGGGAAGCAACTGAAAATGATAAGCAAATCATAATATGTTATGGGTAATTATTTGTGCAGTAAGCCCTCGCCCCGCATTTGGGAATAATTGGATGGGAATTGTAAGGAACCCCTTATTTGAGGATAGAAGCACATTTTACTTTATCTCCAGTTTCACTATTTCACATCCGCGAAGTGAGTGTATCGGCGCAGCAGTACGTACGCCGTAAGCGGTAGGTTCCCACGCTGGCCGGCAGGGGCGGTTGGCCGTCTGGCGCTTTCGGAGTCAGTATTATGATGTACCGATGCAGAAATCGCTCGTGACGTCAGCAAAGAGGTATATAGGGAAAGCAGACGTCAAATGTGTGGGTGTGAATGTGTGTGAATTGTTAAGGGACCAAACTGCTGTGGTCATCGGTCCCTTGACTTACACGCTACTTGAACTAACTTGCGCTAAGAAAAACACACATACGCCTTTGCCTGTGGGAGAACTGGAACCTCCGGCGGGAGTTGCCGCCCAGTCCGTGACATGACGCCTCTAACCGCGCGGCCGCTCCGCGAGGCGAAAGCAGATGGATTCTGGCTCGGATCAAGTAACTGTTATTATAAATATCTGCTAACAAAAGCTGCCTTTTACCACTGAGACATTAGGTGGAGTCTACATGTCATAAATACCATTTTTCAGTAATTTAACAGTGGCAGGAAACGTTGATATTAATAAATAAATAATTTCGGCATAACCGAAGATTTAAGATCTTAAACGAACTCTACCGAAAGTATGCTCAAGTTATAGTCCGTGCGCCATAGCCGGCAGTGGTTGCTAGAACGCCTCTCGGTCTAGTCGTACAGTAGTCCATGCACTCGTACCGTTAATAGTCGGTTTATAATCAATGTAAACAAGTTCATTTTACAGTGTTTCTTAAATAATCGCACCGTAATGGCGTCCCGTGTTGAAATTAATTCCACAAGAAACTTCGTCGCGCTTCTTTACCTAAAACATAGACAGTAGTAATGTACTTTCAGAACCCGACGGCGCTGTTTCGGCTCTGCAAGGAGACATAAGACTACGAGAGCATCTACACATAACAGGTAGGAATAATTCCTACACGGAGGCTAACTAAATCAGTTAAAGATGGACTTGCTTAACTATCGCAAAACTCGGGTGGGAAAGCGTGGCCGATTATTCTGTACGACCCTTATGTCACCATCTACTGACTTACGAGCTAAACAGGGAGGTTTAGTGCATGTGGAGGGTTCTAGCAGAATGTTGAGACACCCCACAGGTCCAAGAGACTAAATTTCTCCAGATATACCAAAAACATTCAGGATCTTAAAATTGTGCTCAAATTCCAGTTTTCTTCTCATTTTGCGATAAAATTAATGTAGAGAAAATAAGTTAAAATTTATCCAGTGAACATGTGGACTTCCCAACATTTTGTAACAAACACACATAAATAATTACTTAACTCATACTTCATTGCTAATGTGGATAAAAATAGACAAATTACGTCTATTTTCCACTCACTTTGGCTTTATACTCCACACACGGCCCATTCTTTGAAAGATCTGGGCGAGCTGTAGATGTCAGAACGAAAGTAATGGGTAATTCCTTCTTTTGGTAGAGACAATAGAAATAACTTGAAGTACGCGTTTTCCAGTCAATTATATGAACATGATCTTGCAAGCTTGACTTACAGGACTTGACGATATTACAGACGGATCAGCCAACTGGAATGTATGCTAGTCTGCTCCATCAGTGAACACTCGGACCTTAACAACACCAAGACTTTCTTGTGAATAGCAGAACTACATGAATTGTGTTACATGTAAGCATTGTCGGCTATTTCTTTGTGCAGCACTCCCTTGAGTTTTGACGAAAATGACGTTCTTTCGGTAGGACTTTGCCGAACAATCCCTGAATTTCAGCAGCTCTACAGTTTTCGGTATTTTAAAATTAAAAGTAGTATTTGCGCTTGCCTCCATTGTTACTCCTGCACATTCTTTCAGAAAATATATGCTATCTACATTTCGAATATTTCTTTCTACCATGCCGAAACTCCTATCACACGGAACCTAAGAGAGGCTTTTTTCTATAAAGTGATGCGTGACGAACTGAAATCTTCCTTGTGCCACAAGCATTAAACAAATTCATACCATTGCTTGATTTTTATATTGACGTCCACAAGAGACAAAGAACAAATGAAGGTGTTTACCACGTTGCTCTAAATTTTCATTTATATAACGAAAATAGAGAACTGACTTAGTCAAATGGTTCAAATGGCTCTGAGCACTATGGGACTAAACATCTATGGTCATCAGTCAACAGACTTAGTCAAGACATTTCGTGCTAAGAGGCACTATCGATTTTCTCTCAGTTTAATAAAGTGCTGACGACTTAAAATTTTGAGAATGTGAATATCTTTTGTACGTGTGGAGTTTTTCTTCAGTTTGAGTGACACAATGGCAGCGTAACAACAAAGAAAGTGTGATTACTATGCGCTTTCCCTATGTCATAACTGGCATATTTGTTTAAAGTACAAGATAGTAGGTAATTCAACTCTGTCAAAACACGGCATTTGGTATTTCTCTATATTCCCATTCACTTTGTTTAATCTAACAATAATTTCTCACGTTTAACTGAGAACAGTATCTAATATCCGTTCCATAAACTATCAGAAGCGTCACTATGGCAGAAATTTAATTTAACTACATTACTCGTAATAATCAGGAGTAAGTGTTAGTATATTTATTGATACAGTGTGCGGCATATTTAGAGCTGGACGAGATGCTTTCAGCTCTATTTGGAGTATGAGTAGAACTATGCACAAAAACTACCCTCTTTAAAACACCACGGAAATGAGTCACGAAAAGTGCCTGGTGATACAGTCTCGCGGGCATTCTTATACATTAACCTCTACACTTACACTTCACAAGTCATCCGCGCTGTGTGTGTCGAGTGTGTTTCGTACACCACTGCCATATCCTCCATTTCTTCTTTCACAGTTTTTTTGGAAGCTTCAAATTCTGCACAATTGTCCAGTATTCTAGTTTTAGAGAAATGGTTCAAATGGCTCTGAGCACTATGGGACTTAACATCTATGGTCATCAGTCCCCTAGAACTTAGAACTACTTAAACCTAACTAACCTAAGGACAGCACACAACACCCAGCCATCACGAGGCAGAGAAAATCCCTGACCCCGCCGGGAATCGAACCCGGGAACCCGGGCGTGGGAAGCGAGAACGCTACCGCACGACCACGAGATGCTATAACAGAGAAAGGGTTGCACATTTTAAAAGCATTTTCCCGCTGCTAACCTACGTAGATGTGAACCAAAATGAAATGTCATAACGTACTGAAACTACGTTCTGTAAAAGCTTAGGAGCTGCAGAATCACTTTTCTAAGACACAAATCTCCACATGTCATACAATCATATCGATACAAAACGTTGTATAACGACAGACTATGAACCAAAACTCCAATATAGTTTGTGCTATGTGTTGTCGCCCATGAGAAAGTATATTAACGCTAATAAGTAACAGACGACCTACGGAGCCAGAAAAAGCATAAGTGTGAGCGTCTGCCCTAACATTTCCCGCGGAGAAGTCGTTACAGAGTTAGTTTGTCGCTTCAAGGGCCCCGGGTTCTAGTCCTGGTCATGCCCAGTCTCTATGCTGTAGTACGTGTGAAACTGTTGTATGGGACAATATGTTCCTGACATGTAAAATAACTGTTCAGAATTTATAGCCACGTTCTATTGCCAGTCCTCTTTCGATTTCTTTATATGAAAGTAGCAAGACTATATAGTACATCTGGAGATAACGATAAGAATAATTATTGTTATTACTATTAATATTAATGTGGGATGCAGTTGTTTCATAATTCTTTTGTCCCGCTTGTTTATTCTGTGAACCCTATATAGGTTTGCTACTTTCAATTAAACTAAGCGACAGTGGACTGCTAATATAATGTTGTTATAAACTCCGAATAGTCTCCTTACATGCAAGGAACATGTTTTATAAAACAGTTTAAAGCAGTTTCACAGGTACTACAGTACAAAAACTGGCATGACGACGGCTCGAACCCAGGACTCTTCGTACGACAAAGTAACTCTCTACCAACTTCCGTACGAGAGTTCTAAACCACAGGCGCTATCAATTATGCTTTTTCTATGTTCCGAAAGTCAGGTGTTACGTATTACTTACCGTTTACGTACGTTCTCCTGCACAACAGCACACAGCACAAACTATATCGGAGTTTCGGTTGATGCTCAGTCGATATACAACATTTGGTGCCAACCTGACTGTCTCACATTTGGAGGTTTGGATGTAAGACAGTAGACTAAACGTGTAGGACTTCACATTTTGAAGTAATCGCGCTTTCTGGTTATGCGGTTGCACTGACTCAAAGTGTGACGAATACGGGAAAAGTTTAATGTCATCCCATCGTTTGACATGTTCCAACCAAACGTTTCAACATCATAATACAGGGACGATAAAAATCAGAAAGTATGATATCCGTAGTTTTCTATGTGGCAGCATTCTTTAAATAATAAAACCAAGTCACGCGAACAGACGGATATAAAGGGTGTCGAAGCAATTGTTCACTGTGGTGAGAACTGGTTGTATGGAAAAAAGTAAGATAAATATATCTACTAAAAATGTGCTTTAAAACTCATACCTTAAGAGTTACGAGCACTTGTTCATCTTCGCTGTTGTGAAACCCATCTCATCTGATGGGCATGTGCTGATAGCTCATAACGTATGCGTTTTCAAGCCATTGTTTACCGGAGTTTTTCTTGTTTTGGTCGATACTACCACCCCCTAAAAACTGGAAGCTAAGAGCTTGCACACGACGAGATAATGAATAAATGATCATAGCTCTGAAGCTGTGAATATTAGAGCCCTCGCTTACTGGATTTTTTTTTCTTCTTTTGGGCCATACAACCACATACGTTATTCTGTATCGTCTCGTAGTCATTTATTACTGCAGCTATGAAATATAAACTACACAGTTATCACCAGTAAGTTGTAATTTGCTTTCCAGCTTCTAGTAAAATACCACAAAATTTCTCAGTCCTTTTGTTTCTACGCATTCTCAAACGAATATATCTTTTGTGGTGTTAATGGATTCCCGGAAGTTAACACAACACTATTTTGGCTTAGGATTATGATGGGAACAAACCTCTGAACTTTATCTCAGTAATAAAGCTCTCGGTATTCGGGGTAAAATCGCAAAGAACTGCAGACATACAGCTCCAGAGCTAAAGCCAAAAACATCAAATTTAAAAAATTAACTATGTTCTGAAAATAATTCTGAATCATTATTTATACCTGTGGCAAAAATTCGCTAGTGTTCCAATTATGTAACCTAACCAGGATCTGAACTATGGTAAATGAATATATCAGATTTGACACAATAATGCTGGGAATACAATGAGACAAGGTAGGTGTAATAACCAGTCGGATCAAGTTGCTTCCTAAACCGTCTGTTCAGTTATATTGGGAGCAGCCAACAAAATTCCCAAACACCTTAAGTTACGTATATATGGGCAACAGAAATCGCATATTGCTGACAGTATAGCCCGGCGCTGTTGTTTGGTAGCATTGGCACAACACTACAGCCATATGTCGCCGACAATACTGGCCAGTGGCCCCTGGCAATGTTTGTGGCATTATGTCTCCGCAACAAGAGTGTTTGTTTGCATGGGAAACAGTATTGCTGGAAAATCGACGAAAGAAAGCCGCTGCAAGTAAACGGTGCTCTCCCGCCTTTTCATCTGGAAAATGAGAAATCGGGCTTTGCGGCAGTTTTTTTTTTAAGTTAACTGAACAGCTACCGAGACCCTAGCTCGTGAACTGATGGTGGATATGCACTTCCTTCAAAACGTTGAAACACAATTTTGAATATGGGGTGAAACATGAGAGGTTAACTAAAAGGGAAGAAAGAAAGTTGTAAGTACTTGAACATAAACTGTAAAGAAAATTTCTTCTTTTTATAATTCAGTCGTGATCACACCACGTATGTTACAAGAACATAGGTGACTGATTTCGGTAATGTCACATGACCATCATCAGATATGTAATTTAATTTAGAAAGTAATAGAAAGCATACTAGATTGACTATAAAATATGACAAAATTGTTATAAGGATAAAATAGAATAACACGTGTTATACCCATGGCATCCTTCGAAGATGGTAGGTGGAGCACTTCTCAGCTGCTGTGATGTCAACTGGTGCCTGCAAGTGACAAGCATAAGCTTAAGTACGAAAGTGCTCCGCCTACCCCTTCTCCCTCCATCTCACGTCAACCAATCAGTAGAAAATGGGTTCACATTAACGTCAAAACGTAAAAAAAAGCTAACTACAATAATAACATAAAAATAGATATGTATAAAATATCTCTTTACAACCATACAATTACTTAAATGTTGTATAAAATATCAATTAAAACTAAAATAACGTTACAGACGATGTATACTCAGTTTGCTCTCTATGGGCTAAGGTGGTACTACCACAATGGTTTGAAAGTCAACGATATTGTGGAGGTGTCTCAAAAATGGCTCTGAGCACTATGGGACTCAACTTCTGAGGTCATTAGTCCTCTAGAACTTAGAACTAGTTAAACCTAACTAATCTAAAGACATCACAAACATCCATGCCCGAGGCAGGATTCGAACCTGCGAACGTAGCGGTCTTGCGGTTCCAGACTGCAGCGCCTTTAACTGCACGGCCACTTCGGCCGGCTGATATTGTGGAGGTCTTTGACATTGCGGCATCATATCGATATGAGAGTTGTGACTCGACTGCAAGTACACACCTATGCCAGATTCAGTTTGTCTGTCTTATATTAACTTTATTTGGCACTGGAGATATGTTATTTTAACGCTTTTAATTGATATTTTACACAATATTTAAGTAATTGTATGGTTGTAAAGAGATATTTTATACATAACTATTTTTATGTTATTATTGTACGAGGGCAGTTCAATAAGTAATGCAACACATTTTTTTTTTCTCAGCCAATTTTGGTTGAAAAAACCGGAAATTTCTTGTGGAATATTTTCAAACATTCCCGCTTCGTCTAGTTTCATTGACTTCCGACAGGTGGCAGCGCTGTACGGAGCTGTTAAAATGGCGTCTGTGACGGATGTGCGTTGCAAACAACGGGCAGTGATCGAGTTTCTTTTGGCGGAAAACCAGGGCATCTCAGATATTCATAGGCGCTTGCAGAATGTCTACGGTGATCCGGCAGTGGACAAAGGCACGGTGAGTCGTTGGGCAAACCGTGTGTCATCATCGCCGCAAGGTCAAGCAAGACTGTCTGACCTCCCGCGTGCGGGCCGGCCGTGCACAGCTGTGACTCCTGCAATGGCGGAGCGTGCGAACACACGCGTTCGAGATGATCGACGGATCATCATCAAGCAACTCAGTACTCAACTTGACATCTCTGTTGGTAGTGCTGTCACAATTGTTCACCAGTTGGGATATTCAAAGGTTTGTTCCCGCTGGGTCCCTCGTTGTCTAACCGAACACCATAAAGAGCAAAGGAGAACCATCTGTGCGGAAATCTTGCTCGTCATGTGGCTGAGGGTGACAATTTCTTGTCAAAGATTGTTACAGGCGATGAAACATTGGTTCATCACTTCGAACCTGGAACGAAACGGCAATCAATGGAGTGGCGCCACACCCACTCCCCTACCAAGAAAAAGTTTAAAGCCATACCCTCAGCCGGTAAAGTCATGGTAATAGTCTTCTGGGACGCTGAAGGGCTTATTCTGTTCGATGTCCTTCCCCATGGTCAAACGATCAACTCTTAAGTGTATTGTGCTACTCTTCAGAAATTGAAGAAACGACTTCGGCGTGTTCGTAGGCACAAAAATCTGAACGAATTTCTTCTTCATGACAACGCAAGACCTCACACAAGTCTTCGCACCCGAGAGGAGCTCACAAAACTTCAGTGGACTGTTCTTCCTCGTGCACCCTACAGCCCCGATCTCGCACCGTCGGATTTCCATATGTTTGGCCCAATGAAGGACGCAATCCGTGGGAGGCACTACGCGGATGATGAAGAAGTTATCGATGCAGTACGACGTTGGCTCCGACATCGACCAGTGGAATGGTACCGTGCAGGCATACAGGCCCTCATTTCGAGGTGGCGTAAGGCCGTAGCATTGAATGGAGATTACGTTGAAAAATAGTGTTGTGCAGCTGAAAGATTGGGGAATAACCTGGTGTATTTCAATGCTGAATAAAACAACCCCTGTTTCAGAAAAAAAATGTGTTGCATTACTTATTGAACTGCCCTCGTACTTTGTTTTTTTTTTTTTTTTTTTTTACGTTTTGACGTTTATGTGAACCCATTTTATACTGATTGGTTGACGTGAGGTGGAGAGAGAAGAGGTAGGCGGTGCACCTTCGTACTTAAGCGTATGCTTGTCACCTGCAGGCACCAGTTGACATCACAGCAGCTGAGAAGAGTGCTCCACCTACCATCTTCGAAGGATGCCATGGGTATAACACGTCGTATGGTATTTTATCCTTATAACCATTTTGTCATATTTTATTTTCAATCTAGTAAGCTCTCTATTACTTTCTAAATTAAATTACATGTCTGATGATGGTCATGTGATATGACCGAAACCAGTCACCTACGTTCTTTTAACATACGTGGTGTGATCAAGACTGAACTCTAAAAAGAAAAAATTAAAAAATTTTTGATCACTGCTCTAAAAAAAGTTTATTAAAATTCGTTAAAGGAAATGTTTGGTCTATACTATGGTAACGCAAAGCTGGATGAAAAGACCCAGCACAGATATCCACATGCTTTCACAACAATGAATAAGAATGAGGACAATAATTTACAGAATACTTCAATGAGAAGCGCGTCTTACGAGAACGGAGTGGATCAAATGGTTTCATGGAGAAGTCGGTTGATAAGAAACTAAGGGGAAGACCCAGAAGTACACAGGTATATGAAATTATAACAAATTGTGCAGGATGGGAGTAAATAATTGGCAGTAACAATAACAAGATGATATAACTGTCTGGAGGCTACATGTGAGATCGGCACGGGAGCTTCGAGTCCGTTAGAAGGCAAGAAGAAGAAGAAGAAGTAGAATTGGTAAGAATAAAGCCAATATAATAGATCGTATACCTATTTACAAATGAATTTGCAGCGGTTTTGCGGAAGAACTCTAGGAATTCGTAACGTTTGTGTTAAAACAGGAAATGATCAAATAGTGCAGTTCGAAAAGTCATTTCATGGCCTGTTGAAAATAAACTCACTCTAAGTTCTTGGAGTATCTAACGATCAGTTCAACTAAAACTGACATTTTGATTACACAGAATGGGCATCAAATTACTGGGTGTGAACTACCAAATTCCTGAGCTCCAGACAGATGGTAGTCTGTCTGGAAATCCCATGTTCAGGATCTTGTTCAAATACCAAATGCTACTGTATTTACCATTAGAACATTATCTCCAATAAGTGAGGGTCCATTGCAAAAATCAATCTACCTCTCTTATTTTCATTCGCTGATGGCATACGGTATTATATTCTGGAGGTACTGCTATCATTCACAGTGGACATTTTTTACTCAGTGGCAGACTATACGAGCAACGTGTGGTGTACTTTCACGAACTTTTTATCGATCCCCGTGCAGGAGTCTGGGAATTCTGACACTGGCCTCTAAATAATTTATTTCCTGTAATGTCGTTTGTTGTTAACAATATGAGCTTATTCTCAAAAATTGGTAGCTTTCGCTCTGTTAATACTAAGCAGATATCCACTGTGCATTTCGATTGCGTGTTATTGACTCTTGTGCATAAAACTATGCAGTATTCCGCTCCCTCCATTTTCAGTAGGCTATCACAAGAATTGAAACAAAATTGGCAGAATACACTGGCTAACCCGAAGAACTTCCTCACGGTTCACTCCTTCTATTCTGGCGGGATTTCCCGGAAATAGTTAATCAATTTCCTGTGTTATGTTGTTGATTATGCTGCTCTACTGTCATCGGCTTGTCGTCCGTGTAGGATTCGAGTAAATTATATCTGTTGTTAATCTGTCTGACCTTAGTTTCATTTACTGACTAATTCCTGGACTTCGAGATTTCGTTCTGTATTTTTTACTTCGAAACGAGGCGTTCGAGACAAAATAAAATACAACAAAATTATTTTACTGGAATTCACCAGTACACCGAAAGAACTAACAGTGATATTAAATTTTGGGAGTTACTGACTTATATATAGCTGCTCCCCTGCAGCCTTATACTGAGGAAGCAGACAGAGGGGCGATTTTATGTACAAGGGGTGATCAATTAATAAAGCAATACACTTTTTTTCTTGAAATTAGGTTCCTGTTATTCAGGGTTCCAATACATCATATTATTCCCGACGCTTTTGGCTAAAAACCCTGCCGCGCGGGTTTAGCCGAGCGGTCTTTGGCGCTGCAGTCATGGACTGTGCGGCTGGTCCCGGCGGAGGTTCGAGTCCTTCCTCGGGCAAGGGTGTGTGTGTTTGTCCTTATGATAATTTGGGTTGAGTAGTGAGTAAGCTTAGGGACTGATCACCTTAGCAATTACGACCCATAAGATTTCACACACATTTCAACATTTGCTAAAAACCCCGTTTTTCCACATAATCTCAATTCAATGCCACAGCCTTAGGCCACCATCCTGAGAAGCCCTGTATCCCCACATGGTGCGCCTCTACTGGTCAACGTGTTGCTGCGTCAATAACCTCCGCATCATCTACGTACTGCTACTCGTGAAGTGCCTTTTACATTGGCCGAAGGAGATGGAAGTCAGCAGGTGCGAGATCCGTTCTGTAGGATGGATGAGGGAGAAGACAAATGTAGTTTTGTGAGCTCTTCTCGGGTTCACAGATGTTTGTGTGACCTTGCCTTGTCATGGAGAAGGAATTAAACTACTGGCCATTAAACTGCTACACCACGAAGATGACGTGCTACAGACGCGAAATGTAACCGACAGGAAGAAGATGCTGTGATATGCAAATGATTAGCTTTTCAGGGCATTCACACAAGTTTGGCGCCGGTGGCGACACCTACAACGTCCTGACATGAGGAAAGTTTCCAACCGATTTCTCATACACAAACAGCAGTTGACCAGCGTTGCCTGGTGAAACGTTGTTGTAATGCATATTGTAAGGAGGAAAAATGCGTACCATCACGTTTCACACTTTGATAAAGGTCGGATTGTAGCCTATCGCGATTGCGGTTTATCGTATCGCGACGTTGCTGCTGGCGTTGGTTGAGATCCAATGACTGTTAGCAGAATATGGAATCGGTGGGTTCAGGAGGGTAATACGGAACGCCGTGCTGGATCCCAACGGCCTTGTACCACTAGCAGTCGAGATGATAGGCATCTTATCCGCATGGGTGTAACGGATCGTGCAGCCACGTCTCGATCCCTGAGTCAGCAAGTGGGGACGTTTGCAAGACAACAACCATCTGCACGATTAGTTCGACGAGCAGCATGGACTATCAGCTCGGAGACCACGGCTGCGGCTACCTTTGACACTGCATCACAGGCAAGAGCGCCTGCGATGGTGTACTCAACGACGAACTGGGTGCACGAATGCAAAACGTGATTTTTTCGGATGAATCCAGGTTCTGTTTACATGATCTTGATGGCCGCATTCGTGTTTGGCGACATCGTGGTGAAAGCACATTGGAAGCGTGTATTCGTCATCGCCATACTGGCGTATCTCCCGGCGTGATGGTATGGGGTGCCACTGGTTACACGTCGCGGTCACCACTTGTTCGCATGGATTGCATTTTGAACAGTGGACGTTAAAATTCACATGGGTTACGACCCATGGCTCTACCCTTCTTTCGATCTCTGCGAAACCCTACATTTCAGCAGAATAATGCACGATCGCATGTTGCAGTTCCTGAATGGGCCTTTCTGGATACAGAAAATGTTCGACTGCTGCTCTGGCGAGCACATTCTCCTGATCTCTCACCAATTGAAAACGTCTGGTTAATGGTGGCCAAGCAACTGGCTCGTCTCAGTACACCAGTCACTACTCTTGATGAAATGTGGCATCGTGTTGAAGCTGCATGTGCAGCTGCACCTGTACACGCCATCAAAGCTCTGTTTGACTCAATGCCCAGGCGTATCAAGGCCGTTATTACGGCCAGAGGTGGTTGTTCTGGGTACTGATTTCTCAGGATCTATGCACCCAAATAGCGTGAAAATGTAATCACATGTCAGTTCTACTATAATGTATTTGTCCAATGAATACCCGTTTATCATCTGCATTTCTTCTTGGTGTAGCAATTTTAATTACCAGTAGTTTATTTAGCATTTTGGTCGCGACGAACGCGCTGAAATCATTTCATAAGTTTGCTGAGGATAGTACAACAAGTTGACCGTTGCACCGTGAGGGAGGACATCTAAGAGAAAACACCTGCAGAATCCTAGAAGACCGTCGCCATGATTGTACCGGCTGCGGGTGCCGCTTTGAACTTTTCGTCGCAGGAGAGATGGTGTGGTGCCACACCACGCATTCCAGCCTTTTTCTGAGTCGAAGCGATGGACGCATGTTTCCCTATCTGTGGCGATGTTCGATAAAAAATTTTCGCTATCAGCCTCGTAAGGCGCAAGCAATTCTGCACAGACCGTCCTTCGTTGCTCTTTAGCCACTTCTGCTAGGCAACGAGGAACCCAGCCGGCACGCGCCACTAAGTACCGCAAATGATAGACGAGTGTGTCAGCACTTGCAACAGAGACGTTCAGTTGTGCAGCGAGGTGTTTTATTGTGATCGGTCAGTCATGCCGATTGAGAGTGTCCGCACGTTGCAACACTGCAAGTCTCATCGCTGTGTGCGGCCTTCCGCAACCGGGAGATCGGAAATGTTGGCTGCGTTGACGGCAGCCGCCTAGCACAACGACTCACCGTGCTTTTGTTATTTGCCCGGTCTCCGTAGACATTCTGAAAGCGCCAGTGATTGTGTGCGATGCCCTGCTTTTCCTCCAACAGAAACTCAACGACAACTCGCTACTTGTAACGCAGCTCCATCACAGATGACATTTGGAAGGCTGCGTATAGCGCCGCCACCTGTCGGAACTTCATGAAAGAATAGAGGCTGAAGCGGAATATTTCACGGCGCCCTACAGATAATTCAGCTTTATATTCAACCGAACTGACCGAGAAAGAAACTGTGTTGCAATACTTATGAAACGCCTGAGCTAGCAGGACAGAGCGGATTCGGTTGTAGAAAGGGGCCAAAATGAGTTCCTGTCAGTTGCACTCAACATTCAAACTTTATTATCAACACACAATATTACAAGAAGAATGCAAAACACTCAAAACTTTAATCGACCTCCTTGATTAACCTTAGATCGGCTCAAGGCCACATTTAAAATGGAAGATACAAGGCCCTAGCAAAAACTGAAATACAAGGTTCTTCTGGAGGTTTCATCCAAGAATATTTTATAAACCTTCAATCCAATGGGCTGAAGGCCTTAGCAATCTAATTTTAATGGAACTTGGCTGGAGGTCGCGTATTAAGCAATAAGAAGAGGTTCAGTCAAAAGGCAGAAAGCCTTATCTTAAAACACCGAATGCAAAATCCTGCTAAAGGCCCACACAATAGCATCACAATCTTATGCCTTAAGGGCAACACAAGAACACTAATTTAAGAGATATTAAAACTCGGCTGAAAGCCACACATCAACACAATAATTTAACGGCTTAAGGCCTTGAAGATGGGAAGAAAAATTCGGCTAAAACCCCGATATAAGGAATAACAATCTTATGCTTAAACGCCTAGAAAGGAACATTAATTCATGATATATAAAAAACTCGGCTGAAGGCCACACATCAACCAAATAACTAAAACTGAGACAGGGAAGTTACTATGTAACAGACAGGGAACGGCGCTCAGAAGGTTCCAAGGGTAAGCCAGGAATTGTAACACTAACGCCCGTTTAGGCGAGACATGCAATCTAACCAACAACTTCTAGATCGGAAGGTAACCCAAGCGACAGACAGCTGACGGACGAACCAACGACCTGATTTTGGTCAGTAGAAGAAAAGTACTACAACTAAAATGCCAACGAGTCGAAGAGACCAGTAACACTCGTTTTCAAATTCTGGTTTGTTAATAAGCCAAGGCACAATAACTACTGACTTGCAGGAACATCGCAACGGCTGTGGAACTAAACGCCGTGGCGGACACCATCGACACGATAACAAAACACTCACTCGCAGCTCTGTCGCAACCGACCAGCTGGCCACTGCAGTACGCAGACAGCACTACAGCGTTTGAAGCATTGCTCAGCCGAATGACACAGGGTACACAGAGACGCACGGAATACTGCCACAAGAATCTCGACACTCGTAAAACGAATCATTGATGAACAAGTAGAACAAATCACCGGCGGACACACACACAAACCCGAAGGACGGTCGGTGGCGAAACACACTTCATCCGACCAGACGATCGACCAACAACCAACCAAAGGCGTTGGCACTCAAACCATGTGTCTCCGCTGTCCGTCGGGAACTGGGAGACACGGTGATCCGGGCACACTCGCTCGGATCCAGTCATGCAGAGGTAACTCTTCCCTATTGGCTACGACGTCTCCGCGCAAGAAGGAACCGAGCCACGTTCAGCAAGATGACCTGAACAACAAACCAACTGTCTATCCCGCTGCCATATCCGTCCGTCGGACAGTTCATCCTGTGTCGCTAGCGATAAGCGAGTACTGGCTGTCCGCGTCTCCCCAGCGCTTCGTCCGTGACTGCTGCTACGTCCCGACTGCACTTCTACCGGGTTCCAACTCCAACCGCTCCAGGTCCGATCTCTCTCCACGACACACCACGACCGGGGAGTAATAGCCGTCTAGCAAAGATAATCGGCAGTGCAAATATCGATATGCGCTGCTGCTGCCACTCACGGACAGGAAAGACAGTAAAACAGTGACACCAGTAATCGAAATTTAAAATGACGAGGTGGCCGTACGATTAAACAAAATGTTACATAATAGATGGCAGGAACATGAGCCACGCACGGCTCAACTTATTGAACACCCCTCATAATTTCACAAGCGAGCCCGTTCATTAACCGCAAGTCGGCCGGGTTAATCCACGCAGTCGTTGTGGCGTCAAAGAAAGGCCATGTAAAGAAGGACCGGCCGGTAATACGTATCCATGCCCTGTGGGCACAGATGTGTTGATGTGTACGTTCCTGGAAGCAGTGTAAAGTTACAGCGCGGATGTCACTAATCGCTAGAAATATCCTCCGCTTCTAGCACACTGCTGGCTGGCACCAACCTCCATAACATTGGGATCACGTCAGCCTTCATCACGCCATGGACCAGCCAGTAGCCGACGCCTATCTCCGCAGCCAGCTCCACCATACTACCTCATTGTTCTAAGACCTTCCCGCCGATTTAGGTAACAAAACAGGGAACCACAGTAGTACCGAGTCTCCCCCTTGTAATTCAGCAGACGTTCTGGTCGGTGGCACTGGCCTCTCAGAGCCACATATGCTGACTCAGACACGCACTGCTGAGTCAGCAAAAAATGTTCGATGACGCTGTGCCACACTCATACAATATGTTTAGAGAGAATACACCGAATTTTGACTGTATACTACCGTATTTTTTTTTTTCCTCTACGATCTGGATTTCGGCTTTCACATTCCCAATAATGGCGTGAAATCCGAAATATAGATTCTACAGAAGAAAAATGCTCTAATATACAGTAAAACGGCAATATATTTTTTCAAAGAAAAGTGTCAGCAAAGCAGGATGCGGGCGTCAAACGGCCATCCGACCACTGCGGCCAATCTACGTAATCGGCATCGACAATGGGTCACATTCCTGCAGATGGCGAATCCAGGGGTGTTGCAGCACTTCATCACTGTGTCCGAGGACGAAGAAAATATGTTGTGTCTTCCAGCGGAGTTTTCCTACTCGCCTATCGTAAGCACTACAGTCTCCACAACCCACAACTCCACTGCCTCTACACCATACCAACCCCATATAATCCTGGTAGGTCTAGAACGTCTACGATCAGAGTCATGGGACGTAGAAAGCGATGTGTACGAATAAAATATTAAAAATTCGACTGTTGCCAATGTGTTGCCGTGAACACGGAAACACGCGATTAAAACATAAAAAAATCCCTTATCCATTGTAAAATACAAATATGAATCACTGTTGCAGGTCATGGCAGCAGCGTCGAGAACGTCCTTCATAAGCTCGTTGTCTTAGTGTACGTTACTTTAGATGTGCCATAGACAGGGCTATAGAAGTGCGTACCACATTTACGAAAGACACTGGTCAGAACATTTTGACCGCCTACCTAAGGGCCGGTATGTCCCCCACTCGCACGTATAACAGCGGCAAAGCGTCGTAGCCGGGAAGCAATGATGCCTTGGCAGGTTGCTGAAGGGAGTTGGCACCACATTTGCACACGCAAGTCACCCAATTCCCACACATTCTGGGCAGGAGTGCGATGAAGTCTGACGACTAGTCCTGTCGCATCTCAGATGTGTTTGATCGGATTCAGATCTGTGGGGCCAGACATCAAATTAGAACGTGCCACTGCGTGCCTCGAATCACTCCATCACACTCCTGGCCTTAAGACTGATACGTCGCGCGGCTGGCACCAGCACCTCTTTCTTGTAGTGTCATCTTTGCCATCGATTTATCTTTGGCCCGCCGCGAGTCAGGTATTCATCGCGGGTTCGGTTATTTAAGTCTGCAGCGTCGAGACAGCAGGGCTCACAGTGTGGTCTCTCGATTGCGGTTACATCTGAGTCTGGAGGTAGGCCCTTGCTTGGTGCACATGCTCATTGCACGTGGTATTACTGGAGTGCTGAGGCCGGAGACGGCGGTAAGGTTTGGGTTCCAGCACGAGCTGTGGTGTCTGGCTTTTCTCTCCACGCAGTGCATGTTGAGAAGAAGAGCTTGCCTCAGCGTCGCCTGGCATTAACCATTCTCTTGGGGATGTGTGTGAATTCAGTGACGAGTCCGTCAGAGTTATGTCACACGTGGTATGATAACGGGGCTTGGCCTTTCCATCTTAGTTTCCTACCACTTGATGAAGGATCTTCAGCTATAGGTAAGGAAGCCCAGTGAGCTGTTATTATTGAGTGATCGTATATCTAAAGTTGTTGTAATCTTGGTGATTAAGTACCAAAATTTGCACCTTAGTTTACGAGTAACGGAATACTATACTGTCTCGTAAAAATACACCAGATTCCATGAAAGTATAGCTCTGGTGAACTCTTTCCGGTTTAAAATAATAGTCAGCTGCTACTGTCACGTTTCAAAGAACAGTATTATCTACGCATATATTGTAGTGTTTAAATGAATTCTTAAGTGTTAAGTTTTTAAAAATTTTTTCCTGTTTAAATGTTATGTTTTATTCTTTTATGTAATATGAATGCCCAATTACAAGTATCCTGTCGTAGTTGATTTATGTTTCAGTTGTGCGTTGCACAATGTGCGAGGCGTGTTTTTTAAGTAAGTACCGTTTTGAAATTAAAAAAGACGTGCTAAGAATTTTTCAATAATTTTACTTTTACATGAAAACCTGTACCATAATCTATTTTTCTACATGATTTCCGTCAATATTGAGGCCCTTCTCCTAACGTTGTACCAGTTTTTGAATACCCTCTTCATAGAAGTCTGCCGCCTGACTTGTTAACCACTGCATCACCACTGTTTCGACTTCGTCATTGTCTTGAAGACGCCGACTGCCCAGGTGTTTCTTCAAGTGTAGGAACGGATAGTAGTCACTGGGCGCAAGACTGGGGCTGTACGGAGGATGATCTAGAGTTACACGTCGAAAAGATGTGATGAGATCTTTGGTCTGATTCGCCACAGGCTGACAGGTATTGCCCTGCAGCAAAACTATGCCCTTGCTCAACTTGCCACGAATTTTGTTCTGGGTTGAATGGCGCATATTATGCAATGCCTTGCAGTAAGCTGCTGCATTGATTGTCTCATTACGAGGCAGAAATTCCACAAGCAGTACTTCTTTTCTGTCCCAAAAACTGTGCACATGATTTTCCGGGCAGAAATACTTTGCTTAAACTTCACTTTTATGGGTGAATCTGAATGCCGCCATTCCATGGACTGTCGCTTTGATTCTGGTGTGACGTAGGCCACCCATGTCTCATCGCCCATGACAATTTGGCTTAAGAAATCATCACCGTCGTTGTGGTACTGCTCAAGGAAAGTCAATGCACTGTCTAAACATTTGGTTTTGTTCACATCCGTCAACATTTTCGGTGACCAACGTGCGCACAATTTTCGGTAATTCAAGTGCTCGGTCACAATGCCATACAAAACACTATGAGAAGCATTAGGAAAGTCATCCCGCAAGGAGGAAATAGTAAAGCGTCTGTTTTCTCTCACCTTATTGTCCACTTCCGGCACCAAACTTTCATTAACGACCAATGGATGCCCACACCGTTGTTTATCACGCACATTTGTGCGGCCATCTTTAAATGATCTCACCCAATTCCTTACCATTCCATCACTCATAATGTTTTCTCCGTAAACTGCAAAGGTCTCACGATGAATATCGATCGCATTTAGGCCTTTAGCACTAAGAAATCTTATAACAGCCCGTACTTCACAGTCGGCAGGACTCACGATTATCGGAGGCATCTAAAAAATCAGTACACAACGTAAACAAGGAAGAATCAGACTGTAATGGCGTCAGTGTGTAGACAACAGATGTAGGTACCCAGTGCGCAGAACGCCGACCGCAGCGCTGCGGCCACGGTGTGGCAAAACAGTACTTAATTAAAAAATACGCCTCGTATTTCGTCCGGTACGATGGAGCGTGGCACCTGGGCTTCAAGACTTGGCCGCTGCCAGTGGAACTGTGTTTCGTTAGACCGGGCTCCATGTTGCTGGTCTTCTGTCTCGATCTCTGCCTTAAGTTGAGCATTGCTGTTCCTGGCTCTGTCAGATCGTTCAGCCTTGTAGCTCTTACCTCCTCGAAATACGAATTTAAACCAGTAAAACTGGGTTTCACTCTGTAATTACTGCCTGATCAGAATGTTGGAGGCTCCGCCTTATTAATTCTGTATTCCCTTATCAGCCATTTGCTTATTATATTTGTACCTTGTGTGCTGGTTGTGAAGTTTAATTTTTATAAAGGAGCGTTTCATGTGCGTATGTTCCCAGGGAATGTTTAGACGCTCAGGCGCTGTTTTTTATTGCTGTTTGTACTTTTAGTTAGTGTCTCCGTGTACTGGCATCATTTGGACTATTATGTAGTGAGAAGTTATTGTGCCTGGTGTCTTCATTGCCCAGCGTTGAAGTTTTAGAAGTTGCTTTTATTATGACTTGTATGTCTTAAGTTACCTCTTAATGTTATACCTTGGTATGAATTTACATTGCAAAAGAGAAGTCATTGTATACGACAGTCTTGCACAATCCTGAGTTTGGGAAGTTTTGATTTTATGAAGTATTTACACCAACAGAAATTTTGCTAATGTTTTATGCATTTGTTATGCAGATTTTAGCTTGGGTTTAAGAAAAAAATTTGAGGTTGTTGAATTTATCTGTTTTATTCTACTGAATTGAGCAAGATAATAAATATTGTTTAAAACAAGCTGTGTATATTTGATAATTATGGCCCTGCTGCGTCCTGTTTTTCTATTGGACACAGATAACACATTCCAGTTACATGGTGCGCTATCTTGTCGAGAAAAGACACTGCCGTCGGGAAACATGATCGTCGTGAAAGGATGTAGGTGCTGAGCTACCAGTGTACGATGCTCTACCGGCCCTCATGGTGCCTTGCACGAGCTCCACTGAATCCATGAATGCCCACGAGAATGTTCTCCAGCTTATTTCTGTCCCGCAGTACAGGTATCGAGGAGATGCTACCCTGGAATACGACGTATTCGCGCCCTCTTATCGCAGGATGAAAGAGATATTGGGAGTCATCAGACCAGCAATGATCTGCACTGCGCCAGCTTCCACTGCCGATGGTGAAATGCCCATTTCAGTCGTAGTTGTCGATGTCTTGGTAACATTGACACATGCAAGGGTCGTCAGCTGCGGAGACCAGTTGTTAGGATAGTTCGGTGCACTGTGTTTAGACACACATGTACTCTGCCCAATTTTCCACTATGAAGTTAATTCCTCCACCGATAGACGACCGCCATGTTTCACCAGTTTTCCCAGCCTACGAAGTGCGATATCTGTAATGAGGGGTGGCCGCCCATCCCCACGATATCTGGTCGTGGTTTCACCTTGGTTTCGACATGTTTTGAAGAAACTCCCACAGCGCTACTCAGACACTCGACAAGTAGTGCAGTTTCTGAAATGCTCGTGTCGAGCCTCTGGGCTATCACAGTCTGGCCTCGGTCAAACTCCGACAGGTCGTATGCCTTCCCAACACTACTCAGGGACAGCATGCTCATTGATATGGCATGCAGCGTGTGTGTCCTGGCTAGGTGACGCTGCTGTCGCCTGGGCGGATTATATCCTTAGTAGTATTGTAACTGCGACCGGGACGGTCGCGGGGTGGAAATGAGGGAAAGCACGGTGGGGCCTGCGAACAACAACACAAAAGGAGATGACGGATACGGCCAACGAGGGACAGAACGAACAACAACAAGATCGAACAACGGAGTCACAAGGAAACCTAACAACCACGTGCACTCACACACAGAACAAGTAAGGAAGCTGTGTAACGCGAGGCGATGTGTCCACAGATGTACGCCAGATTAGACTGGCTGGCTGAGCTTTTTTTTTTTATTGTGATATCATTCCCCTGCCCCATATAGCCAGGGGAGGGCTGTCTGCGGCACAATCCGTCGCTCTTCTGCCAAATGACATGAACTTAAAATAAGAATAAAATGGTACATACAGAAGGCGATAAAGGGGAACTTAAAACAGAATAATGGGAGAAAATGGAGGCAAAAAATATAGACTAACACGGAGACGTTCATGGAGGACAGTTACAAGAAGTACCAGAAAATTAAAAAACACAGTTGGCGATTCTTCAAAACTCAGAGAAGACACTGAATGGACATGCACACGTTAAAAGTCGGCCACAGTAGTAAAAACATTCCGGAACAACACACTTAAAACCCACTTGGAGCACACACAACTAAGAAGAAAACTGCCAGGCGGGACCTGCCGAGGGAAAGGGCAGAGAGGATGGAAAAAGAGGGGTGAGTAAGGGGCAGCAGGGGAAGCAGCGGGAGGAAAAGAGGAGGGGCATCAGTGGGTACACGAAGAGGCAGGAGACACGTGGAGCGGGCGACAAAGAGGGAAGACAGGGCAGGAGGGAGTGCAGAGACACTGAAAGGAGGTGCAAGAGATGGAGGGGGAGTAGGAGTGGGAAGCCGCTCGGGAGGACGGAGGGGGAAGAGAGGGAGCCCTGAGGCCGGAGGATGGGGTTAGAGTTGGTAGGAAGGGTAGATGCCAGGGCGAAGCTCATCATTCGGGAGGGGTAGATGGTGGAAGTTGCGTTGGGAGAGGAGATGAAGGGTGTGGAGATGGAGAGACGGTGGGACACAACGGTAAAGGCGTGGCAACTGGTTAGGGGTGGAGAGGATGGGACGGATGTGTTCAAGGAAAAGGAGAAGGTGGGGGATGAGGGGGACCGAAGGCAGATGCAGAGGGCGAGGTGGAGCGCATGGCGTTCGAGGATTTGGAGGACGCTATAGAACCGGGGAGGGGCGGAAATCAAAGCTATGCTGGCATAACAGAGGATAGGGCAGATCATGGATTTGTAGTTGTGATGGATGGTGGAAGGATGCAGACCCAACATCCAGCCAGACAGGAGTTTCAGAAGGCGCAGGCGGTTGTGAGCTTTGTTTTGGATGGTAAGGAGATGGGGAGTCCAGGTGAGGTGGTGGTCGAGTGCGATTCCAATGTATTTGAGGGTAGGAGTGAGGTGGATAGGACAGCCATAAATGGTGAGGTAGAAATCATGTAGCCGGAAGGAGTGGGTGGTGCGGTCTTTGATAATCGCCTGGGTCTTGGAGCGAATCACTGGTTGCACCAAGCGGTGAATTGGTGAAGGTGGGTTTGGAGGGTATGTTGGGACCGTTGAAGGGTAGGATAAAGGGCTAGGAAGGCGGTGTCATCAGCGAACTGGAGAAGATGAATGGGAGGGGGAGGTTTGGGCATATCAGCAGTGTACAGGAGATAGAGGAGAGGGGAAAGGACAGAACCTTGGTGCTCGCTGGCAGAGGGATAAAAAGTATGGGAGTTGGAACTGTGGATAGTCACATAGGAGGGAGGATGGGAGAGGAAGGAAGCAACTA
The DNA here is from genome assembly GCF_021461385.2 of Schistocerca piceifrons. NCBI lineage: Eukaryota > Metazoa > Arthropoda > Insecta > Orthoptera > Acrididae > Schistocerca > Schistocerca piceifrons. The sequence continues at coordinate 781,207,664 of NC_060141.1, forward strand.
AATGGATGAAGTTGATGGGGAGAGCATAGGTCTGGAGTTTGAAGAGGAGCCCAGGATGCCAGACACAGTCATAGGCGTTCTGGAGGTCAAGGGAAACAAATATAGCGGAGGGTTGGGAGTTAACTTGGAGGGAAAGGAGATTGGTAAGGTAAAGGAGCTGGTCGTCGGCGGAGAAGGAAGGCCGGAAGCCAATTTAGGTAATAGGAAGGAGGCGGTGCTGATTAAGGTGGCGGTGAATACGGTGAGAGAGGATGGCCTCGAAGACGTTACTGAACACGAACGTGAGGCAGATTGGACGATAGGAAGAGGTATCAGAGAGGAGTTTGTTAGCTTTTACGGAACAGCAGCACTCGGGAAGTCTTCCACAGGTTAGGGTAAAATCCAGTGCAGAGGGGCACTTTGTACAGGGTAGCAAGGTCAGCCAGGAAGGACGGAGGGGATTCCTTGAGGTGACGGTAGGTGACGCCATCATGACCTGGGGCGGTGTTGCGTTTGGAGCGGAGGACGAGTGTGATGTCGTGTGCAGTGAGGGGACTGTTGATGACTGAGGGGGGGATAACCGATCCAAGTACTGGAAGCTTGGGGCGAGTGGGGCGAGACAGAGGTGTCAGTGCGGTCAAGGACGGTGGGGAAGAGGGAGTAATCAAAATGGGGATCGTCAGGAGTGGAGAAGACCTCGGATAGGTGGGAAGGAAAATGGTTAGCCATACTGAGGTTGTCAGGAAAGGGTCGATCGTCATGGAGGATGGGGTGTTGCGGGGTGGGATGGCTACCAGTAAGGCAGTGGAAGGCTGACCAGTACTTGGAGGAGTTGACAGGGAGGGTGGAGTTGAGGCGTGTGCATGTCTGGCGCTAGTCCCGGCGTTTCTTTGCTGCTGGCAGAGCGAGAAGCAGGCGCTTAAGTACTCTATCGGGGACGCCGCTGTTGGCCGCTGGAACCACGTGTTCCACTGTGGTGCCTTCACACTAAATGTGGGCCAGGAGGCGCGCGCCGCCACAGCTTATTCCACGATAGTGCAGAGACCTCCAGGAGTCTTCGACGTCCATGACGTCTGCCGCGGATTCAAATTCCGCGGCGCGCGGTACCAGAAGTAGGCTTGTAGTCATAATGTTGTAGCCGATCATTGTTTGCCCAATTCTACAGTCATGTTCACAAGAAACAATTCGATTACCTCTACGTACGCACCCTATCGCTACAACTCAAGCGTAATAGTAATACGTAACCGCTTTGATTACATTGCTTCTCGCTGCGACGTTGTACGCGTTACCCTACTATCACAAGACACGCCGGTTATAGATAAGTCTGAAACAGCAACCCAAGCGTACAAGCCTGGAACGGCCAACGTTTTCGTTACATGTGTTACACGATACACCTAACGTGGAAGTGTGCATCAGCGCGCCAGCAGTACATATTTGGAACTGAGGGCTTGGCTTCGTCGTGTACGTCACTGAGTGTGAAAGTTAATTCTTTTTAAAGCTGAAATTTACTCATATTGAAACTTCTCATATGTCTAGGTTCGTCTTTATGAAGCAGTCGTTGTTGTCAAGTGCAGCTAGAATGAAATTAAGACATGATTGTTGAGTATAATGACCTGAGGTGTTCGTTTTATGTTCGACAGTCGCTGGGAAGAATTATTGAAAGCGGGGACGTATACCCCCTGTCAATGAAGCAGTTTAAGCCCTATGATCCACAGGAATGTAGGAAGTCCATCAGAATGGACACGCTTTGTTTCGACAATTTGCTGTCGATCGTACATGTCGAGACTAGCGCAAATGACGCAATAGTGAGGGAAACCATTTGGCAGTAGTGTCACCGCACAGACACAGACACAGCCCTCAATGGTCCTGGTAGGCACAACTGCTCTAACTCATATCTACATCCACGTGATTACTCTGCTATTCACAATACAGTGCCTGACAGAGGGTTCAATGAACCACGTTCAAGCTGTCGACCGTTCCACTCTCGAACGGCGCGCAATATAAACGAGCCCAGATTCCTCTGATTTTATCGTGATTATCATTTCCCCCTATGGAGGCAGGTGATAAAGGAATTAAACAACTAAAAACCCTCCTCGATTGAGAGGCAGGTTTTTAGTTTTTTAATATATTAACCAACGATTGGTGACGCGCTGCGATGTTGAAGGTTCTTGACAAAAGAATGTTTTCGCAATCGGAGGATAAAACTGATGATTGTAATTTCTTTGTTATATTGATTGCTGCTCCATTTCACGTATCATGTATCATGTATTTCGCGATAAAACAAAACGAGGCGCCATTCTTTCAACTTTTTCAATATCATCCGTCAGGCCCGCCACATGCGGATCCTCCTCCGCACAGCAGTACTCCAGAATAGGGCGGACAAGTGTAGTGTAAGCAGTATCTTTGGTAGATCTGTTGCACCTTCTAAGTGTTCTGCCAATGAATTGCAGTCTTTGGTTTCCTCTGCCCACAACATTATCTATGTGATCGTTCCAGTTAGGTTATTTGTATTTGTAATCCCTAAGTATTTAGTTCACTTTACAGTCTTCGGCTTTGTTGTGGTTGGCAGGAGAGCCAACACCGTGTTACTAGAGGAAGCCGAAAGGCACGCGTTTCAGCTCACGCAGGCTGGCGTGAGGTCTGGAACAGGACGAGGATATTAGAATTTAGAATAAACGGACGTAGCTGGTGGAATACTTAACTTTAATCCATTAATGGTGAACGTCGGTCTTGCCGGTACATGATTCACAATATCAATGGTAACTGATAATGGCGGCTTGCTAGGTCGTAGCAACTGACGTAGCTGAAGGCTATGCTAAACTATCGTCTCGTCGAATGAGAGCGTATTTTGCCAGTGAACCATCGCTAGCAAAGTCGGTTGTACAACTGGGGCGAGTGCTAGGAAGTCTCTCTAGACTGCAATCTCTCATAGTGGCGACACGCGGGTCCGACGTATACTAACAGACCGTGGCCGATTTAAAGGCTACCACCTGACAAGTGTGGTGTCTGGCGGTGACACCACATTCCTCCCCCGCAAATCGGCGTACGGTGGTGGCATAAGGCTTCCGCCCGCCGTGGGGAGGACCCCGTGTTGACGTATGCGACGAGGTGGGGAGCCTAACAACTGGCGAGGCTGTGCCACCCGCACCCAGCCATTCGGACCGCGGGGAGCTAAGAAACGCCTTAAAACCTGCTCCAGGATGCACGCCAACATGCGGTGTATGCGCCCGCATAGAGACAGGAAGTTCGAAGGGTCGACCTCCATCGGGTCGGGGCAACCGCCGGGCGAAGACGACATATGGTCCGGAGCGGGCAAGAGTTCCATGTCGGAGGACATCCGGTCACGGGAAGCGATCGGCAGCGCGTGACCCAGGGAGGCGCCCGGCGGTTGCAGCGACGCGTCTACTGCGGGCGGCGCCGGCGGGAGCACAGGCGGCGGCGGCGGTGGCGGCGGCGCGTCGCCATGGGGCAAAATGGAAGGCAGCGTCGGTAACACCTGGGGCTGAGGCGAGCCACGCACCTCACCAGAGGCCCCCAAAACCAGATACATAGCGCGGCCGAGGCAGCGAAGAATGCGCCCTTCGAGCCAACACCGTGAACCTCGATAGTGGCGATAGTAGACAACGTCGCCTGGAGCAAAAGCAGATGCTTGCCGCTGCACAGGAACCTGATGCGGCGGATGTAGTAAAGACATCAAAGTTCGATGATGACGATCGTGGAGCAACTCAGCCGGCGAGCGACCATCTCGGGGCTGAGAGCGATACGAGGACAAAAAGAGCAATAATGCGTCCTCCCGAGAATGCGACTCTTTCAACTTCAACATCTGTGTCTTGAAAGTCCTGACCAATCGCTCAGCGGTACCGTTTGACTGTGGCGAAAACGGCGCGGACGTCAGATGTTGAATACCACTGGCCCTGCAGAATGACTGAAATTCTGCGGACATGAATTGTGGGCCATTGTCGGAAACAATAGTCTGTGGAAGACCTTCAACGCGAATGATAGGAGATAACGCTTGGATGGTGGCAGATGACGTCGTGGAAGACATCCGGACATCAAAAGGATAATTACTGAATGAATCAACCACAACCAACCGTCGAGCATTCCAGAATGGACCAGCAAAATCGATGTGTAAGCGTTGCGAAAGGGAAGTGGCTTTTGGCCATGCAAAGAATTTCCGCGGTGGGGCTGATTATTGTTCAGCACACACCATGCAAGAAGAGCACATATTCGTAATCGCGGCATCGATTCCGAACCAAGTACAGTGCTGACGAGCAAGTTGTTTCGTTCGCACTATACCCCAATGTCCTTGGTGGAGAAGCTGCAAGACAGAGGACTGTAACGAACGTGGGACCAAGACCCTGGACTGATCATTATCAGAACGCAACAGCAAAAAACCACGTCAAACATAAAGTCTCACCTTGTGAGCAGGAAATCGGCGAACCAACGGATCCCCGTTCCGTGACTTTAGCAAGGACCATTGCGTAGCAACAAAACGCAGAATGGTAGCAAGGACAGGGTCAGCAGCTGTGGCTGTAGCTACACGACGAAAATCAGTCGGAAACGAATCGACCACGTCATCGGTTTCCGCATCAATGAACATGCAAGCAAGTTCGGAAGAATCGAATGCTCTATCCTCAGCAACAGGCAAACGGGACAACGCATCGGCGTTTCCGTGCTTAGCAGTGGACCGATACAAGATATCGTAGCGGTACTGCGAGAGGAAAATAGACCAGGGAATTAATTTCTGCGCTGTACGTGGAGGTACAGGCTTGTTCGGATGAAAAAGCGATGTCAAAGGTTTGTGGTCAGTGATTATGGTAAATTGACAACCATACAAGAAATCATGAAACTTTGTAACACCAAATACGAGAGCCAATGCTTCTTTCTCGATCTGTGAATAATTTCTTTGCGCAGACTAGAGCAATTTGGACGCAAAGGCAATAGGACGATCGTGCGATCCATCTTTGTGCGCAAGTACAGCACTGATCCCGAAATCCGATGCATCCACCATCAACAAAATGGGTTTCTGGGGATCGAATGGCGTAAGGCAAGTATTGGAAAGCAACGCCGATTTCAACTGGCGAAAGGCGCGTTCACATTCCGCCGTCCAGACGAACGGAACACCTTTACGGCGTAAGCGATGAAGCGGAGCTGAAATAGAAGAGGCATGCGGCATATATTTATGATAATAGTTGATTTTTCCCAGCACACTCTGTAGCTGCTTCAAATTCTGCGGCAAGGAGGGGCCGCGGACTGGGATGTATTCCATGGGCATTGAGTTCATGTCCCAGGTAGGGCAAGTCACGAGCAAAAAACACACATTTGTCCTTCAGCAAGCGAAGACCATTTTGTCGCAAGACCTGAAGTAATGTTCTGAGATTGGCTAAATGTTCTTCTTCCATCTTTCCGGAGATCACAATACCGTCCAGATAGTTTGCTGCAGTAGGGACCGACGCACAAACAGTTTGTAGATATTGCTGTAACAATGCAGGGGCGAATGCACACCCGAATGGCAGTCGTTTGAATCGATACAAACCAAGATGCGTGTTAACCACGAAAACGCGCTGGGATTCTTCGTCCACCGGTATTTGCAAGTACGCATCTGCTAGGTCCAACTTCGAAAAATATTTACCCGGGCACAGTTTGTCAAAAAGGTCTTCTGGGCAGGGTAAAGGAAATGTTGCAATCACTAGTTGTGGATTCACTGTTGCCTTGAAGTCCACACAAAGTCTCAATTTTCTGGAAGGTTTTGGCAAAATTACTAAGGGTGATGCCCAGAGAGAAGCCTGCACACATTCAATTACACCTTGTGATTCCAAATCGTGTAATGTTTTTGTGACCTCATCACGCAATGCGTGGGGAACATTGCGCGCTCTGAAAAATTTCGGTTGCGCATTTTCTTTCAGTTCCAAATGTGCTTTATAGTTCTTAGCGCAACCAAGTCCTGGTGCAAAAATGTCTGCAAATTCTTCACATAGACGAGAAACACTGTCTGAAGGCACAGTATGGTTCACTGGTAGGACCTGATTTACTATAGACAAGTTAAACAACTGAAATAAATCGAAACCAAACAAGTTCACTGCAGAAGAAGAACGAAGGACGTAAAATGACACAAGTTTTGTTTGTCCTTTGTATGTTGCAAAAAGGCTGCACTGTCCCAACACAGGGATCTTTTGACCCGAATAGCTAATTAACTTAACATTTGCGGCACGCAACGCAGGTGTGCCCAGCTGTTTGTACATGTCTTGATTGATCAGTGAAACTGCAGCTCCGGTATCGAGCTGGAATGGTATCACTTTGCCGTTAATGTCCAAGTCTACAAAAAGTTTATTGTCCTGCTGACGACAAGACCGACTGTCTCGTGCAATGTGAACTGACACTAGTACAAAATCACTTGTGACATGACGGGATTTCGGGCGTTGTCGACGCACACTATTTGTGGGATGAACACAGTCACTTGTTAGAGAGAGTGGCACTGGGCGGAGTGGTAAGAACGACATGAATTTCCATCGGCGAAGTTTCGCAAGCCTGAGTGTCCTGAGCTCGGTTCCGATTCTGGGACGAAGCAAAGGGCCTGGAACGGTTTTGAGTTTCCGATCCGTGATTTTTCTGGCAAACAATCTGAACATGTCCTTTTTTATTACAGAAAAAGCAAATAGCCTGACATGACGGGCAATTCTCACGGGAATGTCTAGTAGCGCACCGCGGGCATGATTTTAGCACTCTATTTGCTTTCCGGCGCGGTACACGTGGCTGAGAGCCTGGCGGCAGCGGCGCGGCCGGACAAGAGGGCTGTTTACTGTTCCGTGCAGCCTGCCCGGTGGGCCAGTTAACCTGACACACGGGTGGCGAAGTTTCAAATGATTCCTGAGCTAAGTCAAGTGTGTCCTGCCAACCCAATATGTCCATCATTTGTTGTTGGGAGGGATTGACTAGTTTCAAAATATGTTCCCATATACGAACATCAGAAACGTTCTGTGCAATTGAATCACGTAAAATAGTATCTGACTGAGGGAGTCCACAGTGACACTCAAAAGCACAATCCCTAGTAAGGCATTGCAAGGTTGCAACCCACTCCCTATTAGTCTGACCTGCCGTACGTTTTGTACGAAAGAAGGTATACCGTTTGGCAACTACATTGACTGATTCCTTGAAATATGCATCTAATGCAGACAAAATTTCGTCGTAGGACAGAGTTGCTACATCGCGTAGGGGAAATAATTTGACTATCACACGGTATGTTTGTACGCCAACTGAAGACAACAAAAACGGCTGCCGCTCGTTACCTTGAATTCTGTAGGCGGCGAGATGGAATCCAAATTGGCGTGACGACTCTGTCCAGCTTTCCAGTGCAGCATCAAAAGGACAAAAAGTTGGTGCAACTGCGTGTTGTGGCTGCGTTAGCGGTGGAGAGGCGGCTGCCGCATCGTTTTGCATTGCACGTTGACCCTGGACTAGCTGTCCAAGGGCATCCAGTAAGGCCTACATCTGCTGATTCTGTAAGCGATAAAATTCGGACAGTACATCTGGAGATGGTGGGGAAGCCATTACACAAAGAAATCAGGGCCGTATAGTTAAGAACGCAGTGTTGCCTCGTCGCCAACGTTGTGGTTGGCAGGAGGGCCAACACCGTGTTACTAGAGGAAGCCGAAAGGCACGCATTTTAGCTCACTCGGGCTGGCGTGAGGTCTGGAACATGACAAGGAAATTAGAATTTAGAAAAAACGGACGTAGCTGGTGGAATACTTAACTTTAGTCCATAAATGGTGAACGTCGGTCTTGCCGGTACATGATTCACAATATCAATGGTAACTGATAATGGCGCCTTGCTAGGTCGCAGCAAATGACGTAGCTGAAGGCTATGCTGAACTATCGTCTCGGCAAATGAGAGCGTATTTTGTCAGTGAACCATCGCCAGCAAAGTCGGTTGTACAACTGGGGCGAGTGCTAGGAAGTCCCTCTAGACCAGCCGTGTGGCGGCGCTCGGTCTGCAATCTCTGATAGTGGCGACACGCGGGTCCGATGTATACTAACGGACTGCGGCCGATTTAAAGGCTACCACCAAACAAATGTGGTGTCTGGCGGTGACACCACGGGCTTTGTGTGACTTATCGCGTAATCGAAATTTAGCCAATTTCTTTTAGTACTCATCTGAATAATTTCAACTTTTCTTTATTCAGGGTCATTTGCCACTTTTCGTACCACACAGATATCTTATGTAAATCATTTTGCAATTTGTTTTGGTCATCCGATGACTTCACAAGTCGGTAAATGACAGCATCATCTACAAATAAACTAAGAGAGCTACTCACATTGCCTCCTGTGTCGTTAATATAGATCAGGAACAATAGAGGTCCTATAACACTTCCTTTGGTACCGCTGTAAATTACTTCCGCTTTATTCGATGACTATCCGTCTGTTACTACTAACTGTGACTTTTCTGACAGGAAATCCAGTCGCACAACTGAGGCGATATTCAATAGGCACACAGTTTTGTTAGAAGACGCTTGTAGGAAACGGGAGCGAAAGCCTTCTGAAAATCTAAAGATATTGAGTCAATTTGACATCTCCCGTCGATAACACTCATTACTTCATGAGTATAAAGAGCTAGTTGTGTTTAGCAACAACGATATTTTCTGAAACCGTGCTTACTACGTGTCAATAAATCGTTTTCTTCTGGGTACTTCATAATGTTCGATTACAGTATATATTCAAAACACTACTGCAAATAGACGTTAGTGATATGGGCGTGTAATTCAGCGGATTACTCCTATTTCCCGTTGTGGGTATTAGTGTGACCTGATCAACTTTCCAGTCTGTAGGTACAGATCTTTCTGAGACCGAGCTGTTGTATATAACTGCCAAATATGGAGCTTTTGCATCTGCATATTCTGAAAGGAACCTGACTGGTATACCATCTGGACCGGAAGTCTTGCCTTCACTAAGTGATTTAAGCTGCTTTGCTACACCGAGGATATCTACTTCTGTGTTTCTCATCCTCGCATTTGTTCTAAATTTTCAGTGTTCTGCCAATCAATCAGATTCTTTGATTTGCTCTACCCACAACACTATATGATCGTTCGAATTTAGGTTAATTGTAACTGTAATTCATAAGTATTTAGTTGAATTTACAGCCTTCAGGTTTGTGTGACTTATCCCGTGAACGAAATTTAGCCGATTTCTTTGTGTACTCATGTGAATGACTTCACACTTTTCTTTACTCAGGGTCGACTGCCACTTTTTGTACCATACAGATATCTTACTCTCAAAACACTATCCGCCCTGGAATGCTGAAATAACAGAAGAGATGAATTGAAATCCAACACCATTAGTACTTTCACCTATTATAGTGGTAAGTACACACATTGAAAGTAAAATTATATGCACATTTACGTAAAACATAAAAACTTCGAATTAAACCTTAACAGACGTAGGGGAACCCGACGTAGCACGGGGTACTAAGTTGAAAATATTGATTAAAAGGACAAAAGTGTTAAATAAGAGAGTTACCAACTTTTATATGAACACATTATGACGTATTAATCACAAAAATACAAGAACATTGCCATAAAATAAAAATATTTTTTCACTCAAAAACAGACAGGTAAGTCATTTTCCCCATTCTACCTCGTGCACGGGGCAGATTGGGGTGGTAAGTACAAGTGATTATAAAAACATATAAAATTATTGGAAATGCAGAAAATGTTAGCTTGTTCGGTATTTATTTATTTTCAAGTGAATGTTAATGTCAAACTGCAGTTTTCGTGAGTTGCATATTTTTGTCAAGCCTATTTACAAAATTCACGCACGAGAAGCGACTCATCGTCTTCGCTTTCTATTCCTGCACAAGAATCGTGTGCCCATTTTCTGCACATGGAAGAAGCGACCTAACCTTCAACTAATTTAGAATAAAACTCACCACAATATAAATATTCACAGTCAGAACTTACCTCATAAGCACTCTCGTTAGCATTGAATCTCTCTCCTTTTTTTCCATTTATCTTCAGGCCCTTTCCTTTCTTTTTTGAATTCTTAATTTTATTCGTTTTCGCAAATAGTTTTTTCTTTGGTCTTTCTTCTTTGGCAGAGTCCTTTTCCTCTTTCTCCTTAATAATAGCTTCTAACTCTTTTTTGTACGGCGAATCACTTAAAACAACGGTCCCCTACATCTTCCGTTTCGCTCTTTCCGTGCTTTCGTTAACTTTTGGCTAGGGCAGCAGAATTTCAGGTGAAACATGAAATGAGGAGGCATTGTCGTCAGTTGTCATCAATGAGCATCCAGGACTAGAACAATTACCCTCAATAACTTTGTCATTCTTAGGTTGTAGTTTACTGTTACAATTCGCTGAAACCTCGCCGGCTTGATCATCTAACCCGTTGGCGTCGTCTTTTTTAGTCTGTGTGCTAGATGAAGGCAGTTCCAATTGTGCAGCTCCAGCTCCAGCTCTTTATCTGACGGCCAATCAAGTCCGATGTGAGTTGCGTCTGCCGGGAGGAATGTGCATCGGTGAATATGTAGGGGTCCTTGGGCCATACTCCAGTAGCTTCGAAAACTTAAATAGCGGTTTTGTTGCGGTTTTGATGAAAGCTGAACCTAGAAGCGTTGAAATTTGAAAGATAGTTACGGCTTTCTCTGGGTTGCTCCATAGCCATTTTCGAAGATATTTCATAAGAGAAACATCAAGCGGCTGTAGTCTGTGAGAGCAATGTTGTGGTAAACATAGCATCGAAACGCCACTCTCCCTCGCTTAGTATATAACGTCAATGTTCTTGGTATGTGTTGAGTGACCATCTAATATAAGAACAACTGGGAAGTTTTTTGATGCCTTAGAAAATTCCATAAATTTTCGAAATCATACAAAGAATGACTCTGTGGTCACCCATCCCGTGCTATCGACCTCAGCCCAACCTCCTGGTGGCAGTCCTCAAATTCTTTCTGCTTCTTCTTTCGTGGAAAAATAAGCATTGGAGGCACGGAAGCTCCGCTTGCTGTCATACAAATGAGGCAGGATACAGTTTCGCTCCTTTCTGCAGATGTTAACGATCCTACTTGACGTTTCCCCTTGTAAGCTATGATCTTTGACTGGTTTTTAGGGTTAACCGAAACGCCCGTTTCATCACAATTAAATATTTGAGAAGCCATTAGTTTTTGTTTGTCAATTAGATTTGTTAGTAACGAAAAATCCTATCGACAGCTACTTTATTAAAACCCATGGCTCTTGTACCAGACGTTGCTTCGGGTCTGCTGGCCCAATCTTCGCCTAGAATTTCATTTTTACATCTATGAACAATGCCATTTCTTACAGCCAACTGATAAGCTTTATTACGCAAGTCTTTGATTGTTAAGCAGAATAACCTAGCCTCCATACTTTTCAAGTACTTAACGAGCGCAAGTTCCTCTTCTTCTGTAAATACGTTTTTAAACCTTCCAGCCATTCTATCAGTTTTGTAGCCAGGGTCTTCCATTCTTTTTTTAACGTATCCTTCCAGAGAAGTCTGGGAAGGTCTAATTGATTTGAAGCCTTCAAATACCCACAATGGCCAGAATTAACAGCTTCCACGGCATTGTTCGTGGCCTCAATAGACCATGACTGCCTATTTGTTTATCTCCCATATACTCGAACCATCTGAAATTGAAAGCAAAATAGATTAGCAGCCTAATAAAAGCGATCTCATTGCCAAAAATGTAGCGGGGCAGAATGGGGTACTTCCCCATTTCACCACAGGTACATGGTTTAGGTTATGGAGGTAAGTCCACTAAACAAAGATACGAAAACAAATATTTAACCGCATGAAACTGAAGATTATTAAACATATTTTAAGCATCTACTAACAATAGTCCTGTTGTAAATAAGTAGGTGTACTCTTTCTTACTTCCAATTCGCCAGACGTTACAAGGCAGGAGCAAAAATTAGCACGACGACAACTTCACGATCCTACGCTTGCGAAAATCAAACAAACATGGCTGCCAAGTTTGAGCAGTAACTTTCTGAACTAGTTCTACTTTCTGCCGATCGTTGGCAGCACCTCCTTGACACGAAAATACGTACATCTTCATTCTGCCCCAGTAATCCGCTCTACCCCGCGTTCCCCTACCTTATTTCGATGACTCATATCTAGAAAAACATACAAACACCTTTCCTTACTGCATGACTCAATAAGCACGCTTTCTTAGTTTCATCCCATTTCTACAATAAGATTCTGTGTTAAGATGTATGGTACAGTTTCCCTCAGCGGCAAACGAAAATTTTCATTAGTTTTATTATTGTATTATTGAAAAATGTGTAGAACATCTCGCACAGTACGAAGATGATTCGTTAATCGTTCACCTATATCCATTCTGCTGACCACAAGATGCATACAAACCAACAGCAGAAAGCCCACTCGGAATGCTGCGTTCTGTGCAAAGTCGCAAATACGTTTTCTATAGCGAACGCGTGGATCTACGGCAGCATAGAAGGGTTTCTACACTCCTGGAAATGGACAAAAGAACACATTGACACCGGTGTGTCAGACCCACCATACTTGCTCCGGACACTGCGAGAAGGCTGTACAAGCAATGATCACACGCACGGCACATCGGACACACCAGGAACCGCGGTGTTGGCCGTCGAATGGCGCTAGCTGCGCAGCATTTGTGCACCTCCGCCGTCAGTGTCAGCCAGTTTGCCATGGCATACGGAGCTCCATCGCAGTCTTTAACACTGGTAGCATGCCGCAACAGCGTGGACGTGAACCGTATGTGCAGTTGACGGACTTTGAGCGAGGGCGTATAGTGGGCATGCGGGAGGCCGGGTGGACGTACCGCCGAATTGCTCAACACGTGGGGCGTGAGGTCTCCACAGTACATCGATGTTGTCGCCAGTGGTCGGCGGAAGGTGCACGTGCCCGTCGACCTGGGACCGGACCGCAGCGACGCACGGATGCACGCCAAGACCGTAGGATCCTACGCAGTGCCGTAGGGGACCGCACCGCCACTTCCGAGCAAATTAGGGACATTGTTGCTCCTGGGGTATCGGCGAGGAACATTCGCAACCGTCTCCATGAAGCTGGGCTACGGTCCCGCACACCGTTAGGCCGTCTTTCGCTCACGCCCCAACATCGTGCAGCCCGCCTCCAGTGGTGTCGCGACAGGCGTGAATGGAGGGACGAATGGAGACGTGTCGTCTTCAGCGATGAGAGTCGCTTCTGCCTTGGTGCCAATGATGGTCGTATGCGTGTTTGGCGCCGTGCAGGTGAGCTCCACAATCAGGGCTGCATACGACCGAGGCACACAGGGCCAACACCCGGCATCATGGTGTGGGGAGCGATCTCCTACACTGGCCGTACACCACTGGTTATCGTCGAGGGGACACTGAATAGTGCACGGTACATCCAAACCGTCATCGAACCCATCGTTCTACCATTCCTAGACCGGCAAGGGAACTTGCTGTTCCAACAGGACAATGCACGTCCACATGTATCCCGTGCCACCCAACGTGCTCTAGAAGGTGTAAGTCAACTACCATGGCCAGCAAGATCTCCGGATCTGTCCCCCATTGAGCATGTTTGGGACTGGATGAAGCGTCGTCTCACGCGGTCTGCACGTCCAGCACGAACGCTGGTCCAACTGAGGCGCTAGGTGGAAATGGCATGGCAAGCCGTTCCACAGGACTACATCCAGCATCTCTACGATCGTCTCCATGGGAGAATAGCAGCCTGCATTGCTGCGAAAGGTGGATATACACTGTACTTGTGCCGACATTGTGCATGCTCTGTTGCCTGTGTCTATGTGCCTGTGGTTCTGTCAGTGTGATCATGTGATGTATCTGACCCCAGGAATGTGTCAATAAAGTTTCCCCTTCCTGGGACAATGAATTCACGGTGTTCTTATTTCAGTTTCCAGGAGTGTATATTTCCCCGGCGGATAGAACGCGTGCTAAAACAGCAGCTTCGCCCTTTCTGCCACTAGGTGGCAGGCCATCTGCACCTGATTCGGACACGTTACGTGTACCGTCTAATACCTGCTTTAGAAACGAGACGCGTGATTGAGGGTGAGAGAAAAGCATTAATAGGCAGGGAACGAGATAAGTGTGTCCCTGTCATACTAAATATGCTCCATCTCAGTGGACAACACCGGCAGCATTTAGCCAAGCCCCTGTACCTACAAGCGACAGCCAACTCCATGAGCAATATTTCCAGGTCATACTAAAATACTGCTGTGCATTACAGCTACATTGCAACAGTGCTGACGACAAAAATATTGTAGCAACACATCGTCGTAAATGATGGCCTGTGTAACCGTTCCTTCAAGTAAGGACGAAGTATCTTTCAGTGGAATCTCGTTAACGATGATTCGATTGATAGAGAATCTCTATCACCAGTCCTGGAAGAAAGGGGTTTGTATAAGAAAAAAACTAATATTATAAAAACAACCCTTAGAAATACATTTTTGGAAGGTAAATTTATGGGCGAATTATTGTAACCCTTTTAAATAAAAACGGAAGTGCGATAGGGGATGGGCTCTCACCATTGCGGTTCTACTGTTCGCTTGAGAAAGTAGTGACAAAATAGAACACAAATATTAAGAGTGGTATAAGACTGGGTTGCTGAATGAAGAATCCTTGAAGTAAAGAAACAAGCAGCGAAAATAGATCTTCACATCTCCTCTGAAAACACTAAGATATTGACAAACATCAAGCACTATTGTAAATACCTCAAAGTTCAAGAACAAAAGATTGAAATAGTCAAGGAATTCAAATATCTCGGAGAATGGATTAGTTGGAATGGTGGGGAAAGGAAAGCAATTGAATACAGAAAAAATGAACTTGAACTGGCCTTCCATCTAAGACAAAAATCATACAACAAAAAATTCCTTTCATGAGAGTCCTATATTACACATTACAAGACAATGATTAAGCCAGAAGCACTGTATGCAGTCGAAACACTGAACATGAATTTCAAAGGCGAAATGGATAAACTTGAGCTAGAGGAAAGAAAAATTTTAAGAAAAATCATAGGACCAAAATTTCATGACAATAAGGTTAAATACATGAAAAATGAAACTCTCTACAAGAAAACTGAAAAACTTTCAGATACTACGCGATAAAGGAGGATAAAATTTTGTGGTCATCTTCTCAGAATGAATTCCAACAGATTAACCAAACAAACCTTTGACCTTTTCCGTAACCGTGAAACGAAACCCAACTGCTTTCAAAAATTGAGAAAGACCTGGTAGAATTAAAGATTTCATAAGATTCACTTATCGGTCAAACAGCTACATTAATTGCTATAGATGAAAAGATATGGTTCCAAGACAAATCTACACAAAAGTCCAAACCCTTCATCTCGGAAGAAGAGAGGAAAAGAAGATCAGAAAGAAAGAAAGAAGGAATACTGAGCCGTAAGAAAAGAACACCTCACAAAGATATGATTGATCCAGCATACCCGAAAGAGGGTGATACGAAAGAAGAGGAAGACGAAGCTTCAATATTTTCTGGAATTTCCTTTCTTCTGTTGTTCCATATTGGATAATAACGTCTTCAGCGTACTTGCCCGATCAGTATAGGCGGTAGGATCTTTTGGCAGAGAATGGGTTGCTAGTAGTCGGTACATTACTATCTGCTGCGACGAGCCGTCGGTAACCGGGGTCGGGTATTGTTTGCTGTCTGTGTACTCTGTGCAAAGAAACACTTAAACTCTGGAACATAGAGCTGCAAACACTGGGGGAGTGAGTGGCCAAACAGAGGCCTCTGTGCCACTCTGTTGCCGCGGTTGTATCAGCTCTGGAGCTGGAGTTGAGCGATCCATCACTGCCACGCAGAGAGAGGTGCCCGTCACACAGCAGCCATGTCACATTTCATGGAGCAACGCTTTCGGCTCGTCCTGTTCCCTGCAGCCCACGAGCTCCACCGTTACGTAACTCCGTTAAGCCCTGCGCAAGCGGCATTTTCTCGACACGACACATGATACAGCTGAACGTCGACCGTTTTCATTTGCAAAACTTGCGTTGTTTTCTAGCGCCACTTTGCTCTCGACTGTCATACGGTACAAGATCAAAACAGACTTCTACTGTCATTGGCACCTGTTAAACCCACTGAAATATAGTTCACGATGTATTTTGTACCTCGTGGAAGCTTACGACCTCTATAACTACACATTTTCACAGAAGACATTCTGTTCCGAATGTGACGTTAGTTTCACAGTAATTTTAGGCCTTCATCCCAGAGCTATAATCAGTAGTGTAACGAGTTTGGACAATGAAGTTCATTTGGAATTACGCTCCTCTTTGGCAGCCAATTACAATTCAGTACTTAAACTGCAGCCTCAGAGAGAAGGCTACAAGGGATATGTAAACCGATATATATATATAAACCAAAATGGCCCTGCTGTTCTGGTACTGCGAACGGCTGAAAGCAAGGGGAAACTACGGCCGTAATTGTTCCCGAGGGCATGCAGCTTTACTGTATGGTTAAATGATGATGGTGTCCTCTTGGGTAAAATATTCCGGAGGTAATATAGTCCCCCATTCAGATCTCCGGGCAGGGACTACTCAAGAGGACGTCGTTATCAGGTGAAAGAAAACTGGCGTTCTACGCATCGGAGCGTGGAATGTCAGATCCCTTAATCGGGCAGGTAGGTTAGAAAATTTAAAAAGGGAAATGGATAAGTTAAAGTTAGATATAGTGGGAATTAGTGAAGTTCGGTGGCAGGAGGAAGAAGACTTCTGGTCTGGTGAATACAGGGTTATAACTACAAAATCAAATAGGGGTAATGCAGGAGTGGGTTTAATAATGAATAAAAAAATAGGTGTACGGGTAAGCCACTACAAACAGCATAGTGAACGCATTATTGTGGCCAAGATAGATACGAAGCCCACACCTACTACAGTAGTACAACTAGCTCTCCAGATGACGAAGAAGTTGATGAAATGTATGATGAGATAAAAGAAATTATTCAGGTAGTGAAGGGAGACGAAAACTTAATAGTCATGAGTGACTGGAATTCATCAGTAGGAATAGGGAGAGAAGCAAACATAGTAGGTGAATATGGATTGGGGCTAAGAAATGAAAGAGGAAGCCACCTGGTAGAATTTTGCGCAGAGCATAACTTAATCATAGCTAATACTTGGTTTAAGAATCATAAAAGAAGGTTGTATACATGGAAGAACCCTGGAGATACTAAAAGGTATCAAATAGATTATATAATGGTAAGACAGAGATTTAGGAACCAGGTTTTAAATTGTAAGACATTTCCAGGGGCAGATGTGGACTCTGACCACAATCTATTGGTTATGAACTGTACAATAAAACTGAAGAAACTGCAAAAAGGTGGGAATTTAAGGAGATGGGACCTGGATAAACTGAAAGAACCAGAGATTGTACAGAGTTTCAGGGAGAGCATAAGGGAACAATTGACAGGAATGGGGTAAAGAAATACAGTAGAAGAAGAATGAGTAGCTTTGAGGGATGAAATAGTGAAGGCATCAGAGGATCAAATAGGTAAAAAGACGAGGGCTAGTAGAAACCCTTGGGTAACTGAAGGAATATTGAATTCAATTGATGAAAGAAGAAAATATAAAAATGCAGTAAATGAAGCAGGCAAATAGGAATACAAACGTCTCAGAAATGATATTGACTGGAAGTGCAAAATGGCTAAGCAGGGATGGCTAGATGACAAATGTAAGGATCTAGAGGATTATCTCACTAGGGGTAAGATAGATACTGCCTACAGGAAAATTAAAGAGACCTTTGGAGAAAGGAGAACCACTTGCTTGAATATCAAGAGCTTTGATGGAAACCCAGTTCTAAGCAAAGAAGGGAAAGCAGAAAGGTGGAAGGAGTATATAGAGGGCCTATACAAGGGCGGTGTACTTGAGGACAATATTATGGAAATGGAAGAGGATGTAGATGAAGATGAAATGGGAGATATGATATTGCGTGAATAGTTTGACAGAGCACTGAAAGACCTGAGTCGAAGCAAGGCCCCCGGAGTAGTCAACATTCCATTAGAACCACTGACAACCTTGGGAGAGCCAGTCCTGACAAAACTCTACCATCTGGTGAGCAAGATGTATGAGACAGGCGAAATACCCTCACACTTCAAGAAGAATATAATAATCCCAATCACAAAGAAAGCAGCTGTTGACAGATGTGAAAATTACCGAACTATCAGTTTAGTAAGTCACGGCTGCAAAATACTAACGCGAATTGTTTACAGACGAATGGAAAAACTGATAGAAGCCGACCTCGCGGAAGATCAGTTGGGATTCCGTAAGAAATGTTGGAACACGTGAGGCAATACTGACCCTACGACATATCTTAGAAGAAAGATTAAGGAAAGGCAAACCTACGTTTCTAGCATTTGTTGACTTAGAGAAAGCTTTTGACAATGTTGATTGGAATACTCTCTTTAAAATTCTGAAGGTGGCAGGGATAAAATACAGAGAGCGAAAAACTATTTACAATTTGTACAGAAACTAGTTGGCAGTTATAAGAGTCGAGGGGTATGAAAGGGAAGCTGTGGTTGGGAAATGAGTGAGACAGGGTTGTAGCCTATCCCCGATGTTATTCAATCTGTATATTAAGCAAGCAAAAAAGGAAACAAAAGAAATGTTCGGATTAGGTATTAAAATCCATGGAGAAGAAATAAAAACTTTGAGGTTCGCCGATGACATTGTAATTCTGTCAGAGACAGCAAAGGACTTGGAACTGCAGTTGAACGGAATGGAATGGAGGGTATAAGATGAACATCAACAAAAGCAAAACGAGGGTAATGTAATGTAGTCGAATTAAGTCGGATGATGCTGAGGGAATTAGATTAGCAAATGACACACTTAAAGTAGTATAGGAGTTTTGCTATTTGGGGAGCACAATAACTGATGATGGTCGAAGTAGAGATGATACAAAATGTAGACTGGCAATGGCAAGGAAAGCGTTTCTTAAGAAGAGAAATTTATTAACATCGAGTACTGATTTAAGTGTCAGGAAGTCGTTTCTGCAAGTATTTGTATTGAGTGTAGCCATGTATGGAAGTGAAACGTGGACGATGAATGGCTTTAATAAGAAGAGAATAGAAGCTTTCGAAATGTGGTGCTACAGAAGAATGCTGAAGATTAGATTGGTTGATCACATAACTAATGAGGAGGTATTGAATAGAATTGATGAGAAGAGGAGCTTGTGGCACAACTTGACTAGATGAAGGGATCGGTTGGTAGGACATGTTCAGAGACATCGAGGGATCACCAATTTAGTATTGGAGGGCAGCGTGGAGGGTAAAATTCGTGGAGGGAGACCAAGAGATGAATACACTAAACAGATTCAGAAGGATGTAGGTGGCAGTAGGTACTGGTAGATGAAGAACCTTGCACAGGATAGAGAAGCATGGAGAGCTGCATCAATATATATATATATATATATATATATATATATATATATATATATATATAATTAATCTAGCCTTCTCTAGAAGCAAAAATTACTGTAACGTTCCAGCGTAAGGCACAGTCAACATTAAAATTAAAACCTATAGTACCGTGGGACCAAGTCGAATTAAAACTAATTAACTGAAGTCCAGCCCCGGCATCTCTTCACCACATGGTGCCAACCGACCACTGTACTATATGTTAGATTAATTTAGCCGGAACCTGGTAATGAAAGAGACTTTGCGCAACTAGGCTGATTCTTCAAAATATTAGTCTATCACAGTTGCTGACGGGGCTGCAATATGCTAAAAGTAAGTATATGTAAACGGCATTTCCGTGATATTATCTCATCCAAATGTCAATAGCCCACAAGTTTGACTGTAAAAATCCTACACGAAAGTAAGGTTTGTGTTGTGCTTAGGTCGCTGAAAGAATACACAAAATACGCTAGACATATCGAGAAGAGGTGTTCAAAATAGTGTGTTTGTAAGTACTAGTTGGTTGAGGAAAAATTACTGGAATTTTTGCTTAGTTGGTAGTAGCTCGAGGCGTCTGGCAATGTAATAGAAACACATGTGCAGTCAACTACATCCGCATCTACTACTTTCATTTTCTGTTTTTACTTTCGTACAGTGACTGTAACTTCAAACTGGATTTATTTTGGCGTTAGACACAGCTGTCTCTTTAAGTTTAAATTTTGGGGGAAAACGACGAGGAAATATGGATGCCAGGTCTAAAAATTGAGCAGCTGGACTCGGTGCCACATTCATCCGGCCATTTTGACGTAAAAGCTGCATTATCTAGTTTAAAAAGGAAGTAAAGCTGTGAGGACGGAGCGTGAGTCGTGCTTGGGTAGCTCAGTTGGTACAGCACTTGCCCGCGAAAGGCAAAGGTGACAAGTTCGAATCTCGGTCCGGCACACAGTTTTAATCTGCCAGGAAGTTTCGTATCAGCGCACATTCAGCTGCAGAGTGATAATCTCATTCTGACGGCAAAATTAATTTGTAAACTGTTCGCATGCCACTGTTGTTAAAGTACACCTTACATGGCAAAATGGCTCTTTTCTAAACTGGCGCCAAGGCAACTGCGGTCCACCACGGGCCATATACACTCCTGGAAATTGAAATAAGAACACCGTGAATTCATTGTCCCAGGAAGGGGAAACTTTATTGACACATTCCTGGGGTCAGATACATCACATGATCACACTGACAGAACCACAGGCACATAGACACAGGCAACAGAGCATGCACAATGTCGGCACAAGTACAGTGTATATCCACCTTTCGCAGCAATGCAGGCTGCTATTCTCCCATGGAGACGATCGTTGAGATGCTGGATGTAGTCCTGTGGAACGGCTTGCCATGCCATTTCCACCTGGCGCCTCAGTTGGACCAGCGTTCGTGCTGGACGTGCAGACCGCGTGAGACGACGCTTCATCCAGTCCCAAACATGCTCAATGGGGCACAGATCCGGAGATCTTGCTGGCCAGGGTAGTTGACTTACACCTTCTAGAGCACGTTGGGTGGCACGGGATACATGCGGACGTGCATTGTCCTGTTGAAACAGCAAGTTCCCTTGCCGGTCTAGGAATGGTAGAACGATGGGTTCGATGACGGTTTGGATGTACCGTGCACTATTCAGTGTCACCTCGACGATCACCAGTGGTGTACGGCCAGTGTGGGAGATCGCTCCCCACACCATGATGCCGGGTGTTGGCCCTGTGTGCCTCGGTCGTATGCAGTCCTGATTGTGGCGCTCACCTGCACGGCGCCAAACACGCATACGACCATCATTGGCACCAAGGCAGAAGCGACTCTCATCGCTGAAGACGACACGTCTCCATTCGTCCCTCCATTCACGCCTGTCGCGACACCACTGGAGGCGGGCTCCACGATGTTGGGGCGTGAGCGGAAGACGGCCTAACGGTGTGCGGGACCGTAGCCCAGCTTCATGGAGACGGTTGCGAATGTTCCTCGCCGATACCCCAGGAGCAACAGTGTCCCTAATTTGCTGCGAAGTGGCGGTGCGGTCCCCTACGGCACTGCGTAGGATCCTACGGTCTTGGCGTGCATCCGTGCGTCGCTGCGGTCCGGTCCTAGGTCGACGGGCACGTGCACCTTCCGCCGACCACTGGCGACAACATCGATGTACTGTGGAGACCTCACGCCCCACGTGTTGAGCAATTCGGCGGTACGTCCACCCGGCCTCCCGCATGCCCACTATACGCCCTCGCTCAAAGTCCGTCAACTGCACATACGGTTCACGTCCACGCTGTCGCGGCATGCTACCAGTGTTAAAGACTGCGATGGAGCTCCGTATGCCACGGCAAACTGGCTGACACTGACGGCGGCGGTGCACAAATGCTGCGCAGCTAGCGCCGTTCGACGGCCAACACCGCGGATCCTGGTGTGTCCGCTGTGCCGTGCGTGTGATCATTGCTTGTACAGCCCTCTCGCAGTGTCCGGAGCAAGTATGGTGGGTCTGACACACCGGTGTCAATGTGTTCTTTTTTCCATTTCCAGGAGTGTATGATGAGGGTGAACGTCAGCTGCGGAGGTGTGTGCGGGCCAACAGACGTGCAGTTGTTGAGAGCAACTGTCTGCCGAGATGAACCAACGGGTTACCCACAGCAAGCGCTTGGCTCATGCACCCATGCTGACTGTTGATCATCGGCGCCAATACCACAACTGAATTTTCACCGAGTGGCAACAAGTGGCCTATTCACATGAAGAACGTTTTATGCGCCTTTGGGTGTGGGCGCACGGCATGATACGTGTGAAAGAAAACACGGGACGTGGCCTTCACTGTGTGATCTTGTCATTTCTGAAGGCACAATGGATCTACGTTAGTGCTCATGTCCACCATTAGATGCAATCTGTTTTTTCCTCAGGACGAAAG
This sequence comes from Schistocerca piceifrons, assembly GCF_021461385.2. NCBI lineage: Eukaryota > Metazoa > Arthropoda > Insecta > Orthoptera > Acrididae > Schistocerca > Schistocerca piceifrons. Next base: position 781,229,946 of record NC_060141.1, read on the forward strand.
CATAAACCACCAGGAGAATGCTACATGTCGCACAGTTTACAGTGTACGTTCGTGGTTGAAGGAGCACCAGGGTGACTTCACTGTAGACACCTGGCCACCTAACTCCCAAGATTCTAACTAAATCGAGAATCCGTGGGACTATTTCTGTCTGGATTCTCGCTCCATGGATCCTCAACCGAGAAAGCTAACTCAGCTGGCGACGGCACTGGAGTCGGGGTGGCTCCACAGCCCTGTCGTTACGTTCCAGCACCTATTTCAATCTATCCCCACACGTCCGTGCTGCAAAGGTTGTTATTCAGACTTTTGACAGATGGTCAGATTGATGTAACTGGGCTGTGTAATTTGCAATTTATGATAAAAGCTAAGTGCCTGTGTTCTTTCTCGGGTAACATTCTGTCAAAATAAGCTAAACGTTCGTCATGAAACAAAGTAAACGAATATCTATACATATGGGATGGTAGACGGCAAGACACTAGACAACTTCGGACATTTCAATTAGACTTATAACAGCTGGGAGCGACGAACTGGCGTGACATGGTGGCATTGGCTGATCGGCAGACACAGTCTACTTGGACCCGCTCCTGTAACCTTAGCGTGACTGTAATATTGTATGTTCAGCTTGTTCGGCCTACGAAGCAGAACATAGGATAGCGCCCAGACATAAGAACACCATTAGTTGTTACATCTATATGTTTCTATCTTTATACGTCGTTATTCCTACATCCAAATAATGCTCGTGCTAACGTCATTATCCTAGAATGGTCCATAGCAGTGTGTTCTCTAAGTCATCGCTAAAACGCCTAGCAGAAGCCGGACATGTCGAACTTATACCGGGTGATCAAAAAGTCAGTATAAATTGGAAAACTAAATAAATCACAGAATAATGTAGGTAGAGAGGTACAAATCGACACACATGCTTGGAATGACATGGGGCTTTATTAAAACTAAAAAAATACAAACGTTCAAAAAATGTCCCACAGATGGCGCTTCATCTGATCAGAATAGCAATAATTAGCATAACAAAGTAAGACAAAGCAAAGATGATGTTCTTCACAGGAAATGCTCAATATGTCTACCATCATTGTTCAACAATAGCTGTAGTCGAGGAATAATGTTGTGAACAGCACTGTAAAGCATTTCCGGAGTTATGGTGGGGCACTGACGTCGGATGTTGTCTTTCAGCATCCCTGGAGATGTCGGTCGATCACGATACACTTGCGACTTCAGGTAACACCAAAGCCAATAATCCCGCGGACTGAGGTCTAGGGGCCTGGGAGGTCAAGCGTGACGAAAGTGGCGACTGAGCACACGATCGTCACCAAACGACGCGCGCAAGCGATCTTTCACGCGTCTAGCAATACTTTTTTTAGGTTATAATAAAACCCCATGTCATTCCAAGCATGTGTGTCAATTTTTACCCCTCTTTCTACATTATTCCGTGGTTTATTAAGTTTTCAAATTTATACTGACTTTTTGACCACCCGGTATATCTTCACTTTAAAACACATTTGAAACATGTAGCTCAACAAATATATATATATGACTAGGAATGATAGTAAAAAGCCGAACACCCAACAACCCTATCTGCGAAGTTGGAATCTGCGAATTAGACTCAGACCAAGTAACGTAACGTATGTGTGTTTATTACTTTTATCTTTGTAGCTCTCTGAATAGTCCGTTGATTTTTTGTCTTTTTTTTTTTGTCTTCAGTCTTCTGACTGGTTTGATGCAGCCCGCCACGAATTCCTCTCCCGTTCTTATTTCTTCATTTCTGAGTAGCACTTGCAGCCTACGTCCTCAATTATTTAATAGTTGTATTCCAATCTCTGTCTTCTTCTACAGTTTTTGCCCCCTGCAGCTCCCTCTAGTACCATGGAAGTCATTTCCTCATCTCTTAACAGATGTCATATTATCCTGTCCTTCTCCTCATCAGTGTTTTCCACATACTCCTTTTTTCTCCGATTCTGCTCAGAACCTCCTCATTCCTTACCTTATCGGTCCACCTAATTTTCAACATTCGTCTGTAGAACCACATCTCACATACTTCGATTCTCTTCTGTCCCGGTTTTCCCACAGTCAATGTTTTACTACCGTATAATGCTGTAATCCAGAAGAAATTTCTCAGAAATTTCTTCCTCAAATTAGGGCCGGTATTTGATTGATATTTGATATTAGCAGATTTCTCTTGGCCAGGAATGCCCGTTTTGCTATTGCTAGTCAGCTTTTGATGTCCTCCTTGCTCCGTCCGCCATTGCTTATTTTACTGCCTAGGTAGCAGAATTCCTTATCTTCTCCGTTACCAACAATCCTGATGTTAAGCTTCTTGCTGTTCTAATTTCTGCAACTTCTCAGTACCTTCGTCTTTCTTCGTTCTACTCTTGATCCATACCGTACTTATTAGACTGTTCATTCCTTTCAGCATAATATGTAATTCTTCTTCATTTTCACTGAGGATAGCAATGTCATCAGCGAATCGTATCATCGATATCCTTTCACCTTGAATTTTATTTCCAATCCTGAAACTTTCTTTTATTTCCATCATTGCTTCCTCGATGTGCGGACTGGGGACGAATGGCTACATCCTTGTCTTACATCCTTTTTAATACGAGCACTTCGTTCTTGGTCGTCCACTCTTAATGTTCCCTATTGGCTGTTTTACGTATTGCATATGACCCGTCTCTCCCTACAGCTTACATCTACTTTACTCAGAATTTCGAACATCTCACACCATTTTACAAGGTCGAACGCTTTTTCCAGATCGACATATCATATGAATGTGTCTTGATTTTTCTTTAGTCTTGCTTCCATTATTAACTGCAATGTCAGAATTGCCTCGCTAGTGCCTTTACCTTTCCTAAAGCCAATCTGATCGTCATGTAGCGCATCCTCAATTCTCTCTTCCGTTCTTCTGTATACTATACTTGTGAGCAATTCGGATGCATGAGCTGTTAAGATGATTGTCCGGTAATTCTCACACTTGTGAGCTCCTGCCATCTTCGGAATTGCGTGGGTGATGCTTTTCCGAAAGTCAGATGGTATGTCGCCAGACTCATACATTCTACACGCCAACGTGAATAGTCGTTTTGTTGCCATATTCCCCAATCATTTTAGAAATTCTGATGGAATATTATCTATCTCTTGTGTCTTATTTGATCTTAAGTCCTCCAAAATGCTCTCGGATTCAGATTCTAGTTCTGGATCCTCTACCTTTTCTAAATCGACTCCTGTTTCTTCTTCTATCACATCAGACAAATCTTCTGCCTTATAGAGGCTTTAAATGTATTCTTTCCACCAATCCGATCTCTCCTCTACATTTAACAGTCCAAATCCCGTTGCATTCTTAATGTTCTCACACTCGCTTTTAATGTCACCGAACGTTGATTTGACTTTCCTGTATGCTGAGTCTGTTCTTACGAAAATTATTTCGTTTTCGATGTCTTCACATTTTTCCTGCAGCCATTTCGTCTTAGCTTCCCTGCACTTCCTATTTATTTCATTCCTCAGTGACTTGAATTTCTCTACGCCTGCATTTCCTGGATCATTTTCATCCTTCCTCTTTTCATCGATCAATTGAAGTATTTCTTCTGTTACCCATGGTTTCTTCGCAGTTACCTTCTTTGTACCTATGTTTTCCTTCCCAATTTCTGTGATGGCCTTTTTAGAGATGTCCATTCCTCTTCAACTGTAATGCCTACAGAGAAATTCCTTATTGCTGTATCTGTAGCCTTATAGAACTTGAACCGTATCTCGTCATTCCTGTGTGTGTGTGATTTGAGGTTTTCGGGCGCTAAATAGCGTGGTCATCAGCGCCCAAACGCATAGAAACAGGAACACATGCGGTGAAGGGACGAAGACGGACAGCGAACAAAGAGAACGGCTAAAAGACACAGGCCTGACGCAGTTCCAAATCCTCACATACAGAGGCAAAACAAGAGGAAAAGAAACGCACTAAAAAAGGAAAGGAAACACAAGGAAAAGAGAACAGAAATCGAAGTGAAACAAGTAGGTAATCGTGACTGGCGGACCTCTTACCTAAAACCTGGGTTAGCCAGTCACCCAGCAGCACATTAAAATCCTCTCCCTAAAATCCGAGGCAACAAGTTGGGCAGGAATCAAAACAGTAAGACCTTAACCACAGTCGTTGCGTCATCTTGCAAAATAGAGGGCAAATCCGGTGGCATGGAAACCACCGCCCTCTGGCCAGAGAATAAAGGACGGTCAGGTAAAATGTGGCGGACAGTAATCTGGACGCCACAAGCACTGCAGATTGGTGGGTCCTCCTGCCGGAGTAAAAAAACCATGCGTTAAGGGACTGTGCCCGATGCGGCGGCGAGTGAAGAGAACCTCATCCCGCCTGCAGGACTGTTAGGACGTAAGCCATGGCCGCTTGGTGGCCTTGACCAGACGCAGCTTATTTTCACCGACTGCCAGCCACTCCTCTTCCCATTGACGCATAACACGAAAACGCAAAAGGGAGGTAACAGCATGGAGGGGGACGGCACATTCGACAACGTGAGGGAGGGAACATGCATCTTAGGCAGCCACATCCGCCACTTCGTTTCCCATAATACCCACGTGCCCCAGTACGCAGCAGAAAGAAACCTCCTTCCCCTGCCGTTGCAGGTGGAGTAGGGCATCATGGATGTTCTGGACGACCGTATCCGCTGGGTGTTGCATGGTCTGAAGGGCACTCAGGGAGTCAGAACAGATGAGAAACTTAAGACTGGGAACACATCTCATCTGCTCCAATGGCCGCAAGATCGCAAACAATTTGGCATCAAAGTTGGTAAACGCCGCAGGAAGCCGTAACTTGACGACTCGATCAGGGAAAACAACAGAACAACCAACAGAGTCCCCCTGTTTGCAGCCATCCGTAAATACTGGTACATGGTCGGATTGCTGGTTTAAAATATCGTAAAATAAGGAGGTATAAACAAACGCAGGAGTGCAGGTCCTCCGGTACTCTGACAAGTCTAAAATGACGCTGGGCCTCTGGAGCAACCAGGGAGGCAAGCGGGTAAAACCCTGGAGTTGGGGTGCTACACGCTCCTCACCAAGGGACTCAAGCAAATTCTTGGCACGAATCCCAAATGGTCTCGTTGCCCTGGGACGACTGGAAAAGAGACGTTCCATAGGCGGTCGGGCAACAGTAGGGTACGCAGGGGAGGTAGGACAGGCAAGGAATTGACACACCCGTCGCACCATGAGGAGTTTCCGCTGGATGGCGAGCGGCAGTTCCCCTGCCTCAGCACACAGGCTGGGGATAGGACTGGTACGGAAGGCACCAGTGGCCAGCCTGATACCCTCGAGGTATACTGCGTCAAGAATCTTCAGATAAGAAAGCCTCGCTGCCCCATACACGCTGCATCCATAGTCAAGACGCGACCGGACGAAAGCCCTAAAAAAGTGCAGCAGACGCGGCCGATCTGCTCCCCAGGACCGATGGCTCAGACACTTCCCAATATTCAGTGCCTTCAGGGCCCGCACCTTGAAGTCTTTAAGGTGCGGCAACCACGACAACTTGGAATCAAATGTGAGGCCCAGGAACCTCACAGTGTCTCTAAAAGGAAGAATGGTTCCCCTCAGACGCAATTCAGGGGAGGTAAAAGCACGTCGAGAACGATTAAAATGAACACACACACATTTGTCTGCAGAAAAGGTAAAACCCGTCTTCGCAGTCCATGCCTCTAATCGCTTTATCTTAAGCTGCAGCTGCCGAATAGCAGTGACAACACTGGAGGAGGAACAGAAAACAGCAAAATCGTCCACAACGAAGGAGCACTGAGCCAGACTCCGGATAGTGGACGTGATACTGTTAATGGCGATGGCAAAGAGGGTGACACTTAAAACGCTGCCTTGAGGAACACCATTCCCCTGCACGTACAAATCAGATAGCACACCACCAACCCGATATCGAAAGAGGGGGCGGGAAAGAAAGGACCGAAGATAGATGGGGAGATGGCCACGAAAGCCCCACTGATGGAGTTGATTGAGGATAAGGCGGCGCCAAGTAGTGTCATACGCCTTATCAGTGTCAAAGAATACACCTAGACAATGCTGGTTACGTAGGAAGGCCTGCTGGATGGCCGCCTCAAGCAGGGTCAAGTTGTCTATAGTTGAACGACATCTCCGAAAGCCACACTGAGAGTGGCTAAGCAGCTGCCAGGTCTCGAGCAGCCAAACCAAGCACGGTTGACCATGCGTTCAATTGTGTTCCAGACACATCTCGTCAAAGCAATACTCCGATAACTACTGGGATGCATTCGGTCCTTCCCCGGTTTGAGGAGGGGAATCAAAATCGCCTCCCTCCACGAGCCAGGGAACGTGCCAGATGACCATATCATATTAAAACAATTCAGGAGAACTTCCTTGGATGGCAGCAACAAGTGATGCAACATGCTGGACACGATTTGAGCATGACCAGGCGCAGTATCATGAGCCACAGACAGCCCCGAATCCAGTTCCCACATTGTGAAGGGGCAGTTGTAGGGTTCATAATTTGGAGACCGGAAGTCCAAGTGACCCCTCTCGATGGCAGTGCGGAAGCGGCAGATATCTGGATTACAGTTAATAGTGGCAGTAGATTCCGCAAAATTCATGGGCAGTGTCTGGGCAATATCTCTGGGTGCCCTGAGGAGACATCCCTGATGCAGCAATGCCGTGACAGGTAGTTGCGTTTTCCGGAAATCCTCCCGATGGCTTCCCATACTTTCGTAGAACTAGTGGAGCGGGAGATGGAGTTCAAGACCGTCGTTTGCTCTCGTTAATCACTCGCCGCGCCTTGGCCCTTGCCACCCGATAGGCCGCAAGATTGTCAGCTAAGGGACGGCACTTGAAGCGGCGCAGAGCTGCACGGCGGGCTCGGATAGCTGAGCAGCACTCAGTGGTCCACCAAGGGACAGGACGCCTCTTGGGACGACTTGAGGACCGTGGGAGATCACGGCTGTAACATGGTCGACCCATTCGTGGACGCTGGCATGGTGTTCCAAAACAGCTAAATGGCTCAAAAGTGTGCAGTCAGCTCTACAGAGGTGCCACCTGGGCGGCACTGGTAATGCCACAGTCTCATGCAGGAGGCGAATCCAAAGGGGGAGGTGGTCACTAGAATGGAGGTCAGCGGTAACCTCCCACAGAGCAGAATCCGCGAGGGCTGGAGAGCAAAAGGAAAGGTCAATAGCTGACGACGACCCAGAAGCAGTACAGAAATGAGTGGGAGCTCCAGAGTTGAGGATGCACAGTTCTTCGGACGCCATGAGGCTTTCCAGAACGCGACCCCTGGGGCAAGTAGTCGTAGAGCCCCATAAGACATTATGAGCATTGAAGTCCCCCAGAAGGAGAAGTGGACGGGGGAGTTGGCTAATAAGGTCTGTGAGAGCCTCAGAGTCTATTGCATCCTGAGGCGGTAAGTAAACGGAACAGATTGTGAGCCTCCGCCCCACAAGAAGGTCAACTGCAACTGCTTGCAAGTCCGTAACGAGAGGAAGCTCAGATGAGTGGTGCATGTCACGGACAAAAACCGCAACAACACCCTTTGCCCTTTCCCTCATCAGATCATCTTTTCGATACTCGGTATAGCCCCGTAAAGAAGGAGCATCAGTGGCCCGAAAATGTGTCTCTTGGAGACATAAGCACAAGGGGTGCTCTCGTACAAGGAGTTGTAATTCGGCCACATGCGTCCTGAACCCATTCAGTTTCCAATGTAATATGGGAGCCAGTGATCAGGGTGGCTGAATTTTCACCCTGCCCCTGTGCTTTGGAGGAGAGCCCGTACTGGCCGGAGATTTATTCCTGGGGCGAGAAGATCGCCCCCAGTCGACATCAATGTCCATCAGCTCCGATGGCGACCCAAGGGAGATGTCAGACAGTACGATGGCATCGTCATCGGACTGACCCTGACTAGTCTCCTCAGGAGGCAAAATATTCACCTTCGGCGTCTTTGTCTTGGGGGACTTAGAATGCAGAACCTTGTCAACAGTTGGAGCTTTACTCGCATGGGCAGAAGGCGCCATATGGGGTGGGGCAGGGAGTACCCCAATGTCAGCAACCACGGCCTTGTCCGACGTTGTGGGGAGAGCTGCAGGTTGCAAAACAACCGCAGCAGCACAAGTGCACTGGCAAACGCAGATATTAGTCCTGACACTAGCAACCTCCGTTTGTGTAGCAACAGTGGCCAACTGTACCGGTTTCTGCCGAGCGGAAGCGAAAGGTGTTGTAAACACAGGAGGGTGCATGGCCTTAAAGAGCTTCTTGGCCTCACCATAGGAGATGCGCTTAGATGTTTTGATCACCTGTATCTTCCGTTCCTCGAGATAGATGGGGCAGACCCGACTCCAGACAGGGTGACTCCCAGAGCAATTCACGCACTTCACAGGCGATGAACAATCGGCTCCTTCATGGGCAGGCTGACCACATTTGCCACAAGTGGCTATCCTATAGCATCCCAATGTAGTATGCGCAAAGTGCTGACTTTTAAAACAGCGCACTGGGTTGGGGAGATATTGCCGTACTGGCAAACGTAAGAAACCCGCTTTAACATGCTCTGGGAGTCTCGGGCAATTGAACGTGAGAATAAACGAGTCGGATTTGGCTAGGTCCCCATCGACTCGTTTCATAATATGCTGCACGTCGACAATACCTTCGTCAGCCCACTCAGATTTCAACTCGTCCTTGGGGATATCCACCAAGTCCCTACATGTCACAACACCCTTACTATAGTTCAAAGTGGAGTGGAGCTCGTAGTCTGCGAGACAGGTTGCTTTCCTAAGAGAAGTGACTTGACGGGAACTAGAAGTTTCAACTAACACAGTCCCATTGCGCAGTCGCTTCACAGATTTCAGTGTTTCTGCAATTCCCTCAAGACCCTTGTGGATGTAAAAGGGAGAAACCCTCTCAAAGCTACCTTCCTTCCGTTTGACAATCAAAAACACATTCTGGTTATCAGTATGTGCTCTGTTACGACAGTCTGATAAATCTCTAGTAACACCAGGCGCTGGAGGACTCGCACCACAAGTCGCTTGTTCGATGGGGTGTGTTTTCCTACCAGTGGCCCACCCAATCCACTGGTGGGGGGAAATGTAGAGGTCCCACGAGCAGCTAGGGAACTAAAGGTCCGCTCAGACAGAGCCCCGCGTGCCTGAGTGAGCCTTATACAACTGGGATGCGGCAGGTGCCCCAGAGGCTGCCCACTTGTGACTGTTCCACCCCAACAGCCATGCATCTTATAGGCGCGCAGCACACCGTAAGATTGAGGTTTTTTTTTTATAGAGGTTTACCTTCCTCGCAATCCAGGCGGTCAAGCCAAGATTACCACTCCCCGCAGCACACAACATTCCACCGCCGCGCCATGCGGTAGTCGCTGAAGCATGTCCGGGGGTTACAGTGACAGGAGACTGGTGGCGCTGACCAGTCCCCAGCTCAGGACCCCGGGGTCGCCAAGCCCGTACCCAGCAAATGAATGCTGAGCCCCTGGGGGGACGTCATTCCTCAGTACTTCCGTATCCCACTTCTTTGCGTAGTGATTCTTCCTGACTAATGTCTTAAACTTCAGCCTACTGTTCATCACCTCTATATTATGATCTGAGTCTACGTCTGCTCCTGGGTACGCCTTACAATCTCATATCTGATTTCGGAATCTCTGTCCGATTATGACGTAATCTAACTGAAATCTTCCCGTATCACCGGCTTTTTCCAAGTATACCTCCTCCTTATGTGATTCTTGAACAGAGCATTCGCTATTAATAGCTGAAACTCGTTGCACAACTCAATTAGTCTTTCTCCTCTCAGGTTCCTTTTCTGAAGCCCATATTCTCCTGCAACCTTTTCTTCTACTCGTTCCCCTACTACTGCATTCCCGTCTCCCAGGACTATTAGATTTTCTTCTCACTTTACGTACTGTATTACCCTTTCAATATCCTCATAAACTTTCTGTATCTCTTCATCTTCAGCTTTCGACGTCGGCATGTATACCTGAACTATCGTTATCGGTGTTGGTTTGGTGTCGATTCTGATAAGAACGATCCTATCACTGAACTGTTGACAGTAAGACACGCTCTGCCCTACCTTCCTATTCATAACGACTCCTACTTCAGTTATATCATTTTCTGCTGCTGTTGATATTACCCTATACTCATCAGACCAGAAATCGTTATCTTCTTTCCACTTCACTTTACTGACCCCTGCTATAGCTAGACTGAGCGTTTGCATTTCCATTTTCAGATTTTCTAGTTCCCTACGACATTCAAGCTTCTAACATTCCACGTCCCACGTTATGCTTCCGGTGATTATTCAGACTTTCTCTCATCGTAACCTCCCCCTTGACAGTGCCCTTCTGGAGAACCGAATGAGGGACTTTTGCCACTGTAATTGAGCAAGTGTCATGGTGCTGACACTTGCTCAATTACAGGCCACACTTCCCGTGAAAACACCTTACGTGTCTTTAATGCAGTGGTTTCCATTGCCTTCTGCATCCTCATGTCGTTGATCATTGCTGATTCTTACGCCTTTAGGGGTAATTTCCCACCCTTAGGACAAGAGAGTGCCCTGAAGCTCTGTGCGCCCCTCCACCCTCTTTGACAAGGCCTTTGGCAGAATGAGCGGTTACTTAGGCCGGAAGTCTTCGGCCACCAATGCTGATTATTAATCGTAATTTAAGCAACGGTGGGATTCGAACCATGGCTCGAAGACGTGAGATTATTTATCAAAGGCTCTACCCCTTGATTTATCTCATTTTGTTCTATATTGTTCGTGGCCTACGGGTAGCGTCTTTGATTCTTAATCAAAACGTCTTCGGTCCCGGATTCGATCCCCGCCACTGTCTAAATTTTGATAAATAATTAGCATTGGCGGCCGAAGACTTCCGGCATAAGAAGTCAGCCTCATTCTGCCAACGGCCTTGTCAAAGAGGGCGGAGGAGCGGATAGAGGTTCAGGGCACTCTCTTGTCCTAGGGGTGGGAAATTGCCCCTAAAGGCGGAAGAATCAGCAATGATCAACGACATGAGGATGCAGAAGGCAATGGAAACCACTGCATTAAAGACACGTAACGTGTATCCACAGGACATGTGGCCTGTAATTGAAGAAGTGTCATCATGATCTCTCCATTGGCAAAAGATTCCGGAATAGTCCCCCATTCGGATCTCCAGGAGGGGGTTGCCAAGGGGGAGGTTACCATGAGAAAAAGATTGAATAATCAACGAAAGGATAACGTTCTACGAGTCGGGGCGTGGGATGTCAGAAGCTTGAACGTAGTAGGGAAACCAGAAAATCGTAAAAGGGAAATGCAAAGGCTCAGTCTAGATATAGTAGGGGTCAGTGAAATGAAGTGGAAGGAAGTCAAGGATATCTGGCCAGATGAGTATCGGGTAATATCAACAGAAGCAGAAAATGGTATAACAGGTGTAGGATTCGTTATGAATAGGAAAGTAGGGCAGAGGGTGTGTTACTGTGAACAGTTCTGTTGTGACTTAGCACGACAGCCAAGTCAAAAAGAGAGGAAGCCGAAAGGCACGCGTTTCATTACACGCTGACTGGCGTTAGGTCTGGAACAGGTCAGAGAAATAAGACTAGCAAAACAGGAGGTAACTGGTAGAATACTTAACTTTAATCCACAATTGTAGAACATCTCTCGTTACGGTACATGCATCATTATATTAATTAGCGATTGAATACGGCGCCTTGCTAGGTCGTAGCAAATGTAGCTGAAGGCTATGCTAACTATCGTCTCGGCAAATGAGAGCGTATTTGTCAGTGAACTTTTCCTTGCAAAGTCGTCCGTACAACTGGGGCGAGTGCCAGTACGTCTCTCTGGACCTGCCGTGTGGTGGCGCTCGGTCTGCAGTCACTGACAGTGGCGACACGCGGGTCCGACGTATACTAATGGACCGCGGCCGATTTAAAAACTACCACCTAGCAAGTGTGGTGTCTGGCGGTGACACCACAAGTTCAATGACCGGGTTGTTCTAATCAGAATCGACAGCAGACCAACACCGACTACGATAGTTCAGGTATACATGTCGACGTCGCAAGCTGAAGATGAACAGATAGAGAAAGTGTATGAGGATATTGAAAGGGTAATGCAGTATGTAAAGTGGGACGAAAATCTAATAGTCATAAGCGACTGGAATGCAGTTGTAGGGGGAGGAGTAGAAGAAAAGGTTACAGGAGAATATGGGCTTGGCACAAGGAAAGGAAGAGGAGAAAGACCAATTGAGTTCTGTAACAAGTTTCAGCTAGTAATAGCGAATACCCTGTTCAAGAATCACAAGAGGAGGAGGTATACTTGGAAAAGACCGGGAGATACCGGAAGATTTCAATTAGATTACATCATGGTCAGACAGAGATTCCGAAATCAGATACTGGATCGTAAAGCGTACCCAGGAGCAGATATAGACTCAGATCACAATATAGTAGTGATGAAGAGCAGGCTGAAGTTCAAGACATTAGTCAGGAAGACTCAATACGCAAAGAAGTGGGATACGGAAGTACTAAGGAATGACGAGATATTTCCAGAATGAGATTTTCCGGCTGCAGCGGAGTGTGCGCTGATATGAAACTTCCTGGCAGATTAAAACTGTATGCCCGACCGAGACTCGAACTCGGGACCTTTGCCTTTCGCGGGCAAGTGCTCTACCAACTGAGCTACCGAAGCACGACTCACGCCCGGTACTCCCAGCTTTACTTCTGCCAGTACCTCGTCTCCTACCTTCCAAACTTTACAGAAGCTCTCCTGCGAACCTTGCAGAACTAGCACTCTACAAAGAAAGGATATTGCGGAGACATGGCTTAGCCACAGCGTGGGGGATGTCTCCAGAATGAGATTTTCACTCTGCAGCGGAGTAAAGCTGTGAGTACCGGGCGTGAGTCGTGCTTCGGTAGCTCAGTTGGTAGAGCACTTGCCCGCGAAAGGCAAAGGTCCCGAGTTCGAGTCTCGGTTGGGCACACAGTTTTAATCTGCCAGGAAGTTTCAATGACGAGATACGTTTGAAGTTCTCTAACGCTATAGATACAGCAATAAGGAACAGCGCAGTAGGCAGTACAGTTGAAGAGGAATGGACAACTCTAAAAAGGACCATCACAGAAGTTGGGAAGGAAAACATAGATACAAAGAAGGTAGCTGCGAAGAAACCATGGGTAACAGAAGAAATACTTCAGTTGATTGATGAAAGGAGGAAGTACAAACGTGTTCCGGGAAAATCAGGAATACAGAAATACAAGTCGCTGAGGAATGAAATAAATAGGAAGTGCAGGGAAGCTAAGACGAAATGGCTGCAGGAAAAATGTGAAGACATCGAAAAAGATATGATTGTCGGAAGGACAGACTCAGCATACAGGAAAGTCAAAACAACCTTTGGTGACATTAAAAGCAACGGTGGTAACATTAAGAGTGCAACGGGAATTCCACTGTTAAATGCAGAGGAGAGAGCAGATGGGTGGAAAGAATACATTGAAAGCCTCTATGAGGGTGAAGATTTGTCTGATGTGATAGAAGAAGAAACAGGAGTCGGTTTAGAAGAGATAGGGGATCCAGTACTGGAATCGGAATTAGAAGAGCTTTGGAGGACCTGACGGTCAAATAAGGCGGAAGGGATAGGTAACATTCCATCAGAATTTCTAAAATCTTTGGGGGAAATGGCAACAAAACGACTATTCACGTTGGTATATAGACAATATGAGTCTGGTGATATACCATCTGACTTTCGGAAAAGCATCATCCACACAATTCCGAAGACGGCTAGAGCTGACAAGTGCGAGAATTATCGCACAATCAGCTTAACAGCTCATGCATCGAAGCTGCTTACAAGAATAATATACAGAAGAATGGAAAAGAAAATTGAGAATACGCTAGGTGGCGATCAGTTTGGCTTCAGGAAAAGTAAAGGGGCGAGAGAGGCAGTTCTGACGTTACGCCTAGTAATGGAAGCAAGGCTAAAGAAAAATCAATACACTTTCATAGGATTTGTCGACCTGGAAAAAGCGTTCGACAATATAAAACGGTGCAAGCTGTTCGAGATTCTGAAAAAAGTATGGGTAAGCTATAGGGAGAGACGGGTCATATACAAAATGTACAGCAACCAAGAGGGAATAATAAGAGTGGACGATCAAGAACGAAGTGCTCGTATTAAGAAGCGTGTAAGACAAGGCTGTAGCCTTTCGCCCCTGCTCTTCAATCTGTACATCGAGGAAGCAATGATGGAAATAAAAGAAAGGTTCAGGAGTGGAATTAAAATACAAGGTGAAAGGATATCAATGATACGATTCGCTGATGACATTGCTATCCTGAGTGAAAGTGAAGAAGAATTAAATGATCTGCTTAGCGGAATGGACAATCCAATGAGTTCACAGTATGGTTTGAGAGTAAATCGGAGAAAGACTAAGGTAATGACGAGTAGTAGAAATGAGAACAGCGAGAAACTTAACATCAGGATTGATGGTCACGAAGTCAATGAAGTTAAGGAATTCTGCTACCTAGGCAGTAAAATAACCAATGACGGACGGAGCAAGGAGGACATCAAAAGCAGACTCGCTATGGCAAAAAAGGCATTTCTGGCCAAGAGAAGTGTACTTATATCAAATACCGGCCTTAAATTGAGGAAGAAATTTCTGAGGATGTACGTCTGGAGTACAGCATTGTACGGTAGTGAAACATGGACTGTGGGAAAACCGGAACAGAAGAGACTCGAAGCATTTGAGATGTGGTGCTATAGACAAATGTTGAAAATTAGGTGGCCTGATAAGGTAAGGAATGAGGAGGTTCTACGCAGAGTCGGAGAAGAAAGGAATATGTGGAAAACGCTGATAAGGAGAAGGGACAGGATGATAGGACATCTGCTAAGACATGAGGGAATGACTTCCATGGTACTAGAGGGAGCTGTAGAGGGCAAAAACTGTAGAGGCAGACAGAGATTGGAATACGTCAAGCAAATAATTGAGGACGTAGGTTGCAAGAGCTACTCTGAGATGAAGAGGTTAGCACAGGAAGGGAATTCGTGGCGGGCCGCATCAAAGCAGTCAGTAGACTGATGAGGAAAAAAAAAAAATTGTTCGTGGAATTCGTTCGGGGCTGACGTCCGATGACGCCCGTTCAGGCTCTTCATTGATCCGTTCACTCAGTTTTTTTTTAATTTTTTTTTTTATTACAGAGACAGCTAATCCCTAGACCACGGGTAGCTGACTTTATTTCACTTCTATTTCTGAGTGTTTCATTTTATCCGAGTAGAGCGAATCAGTTTTGTTGCAGCTGTACCCAAGTATTATTGTGCCTAATCATTTGCATGAAATTTCACACAAGTTCTTCAACTGCTGTGATTTGAATTTTATTTGTGTTCCTGTGGCGTTTATGTAACTTTGCTGTCTATGATTTATTCTATCGCGTAAGACTGCTTACACTGTTGTAATCATGTAAACGCGTAGACAAGACAGGTTACCCACCCCAGAGTGACAGATGTCAAGAAGTATGGTGCTGGTGTGGGAGAGCGATGCGAATAGACTGTGTTGTCCTTGGTGTCAAGATGCACAAAGATTTTTTAACTCATAAAACTATCTGTGTGACAATGCTGTAGACTCTATACACAGTAGCGTCTATAAAATTTCGATTTTAATTACTAAATATTGATCCGCAGAACTTAACAAATGATTATTTTAATGCCACGAACAATGCCGGTCATTGCCGACCTATCACGAAAGTGCGCCATGCGCACTCAGGCTGGAGACAGTAAGACAATTACTAAAGAAGTCAGACCATGATGTGAATACGTACCAATTACCAGGGTCTTTTTTTTACTTAAGAGTTTCACAAGTGGAACGGTAGTATGAAGTGAAGAGGTATACCATACGGGAACAGTGCGTTATTTTGTGTACACTGTAGTGCTGGAAGAGCTATAATCAGATTCAGCATTAGTTACAGTGATCAATGACTTGAGAGGGGCTTGTTTCCTAATTTTGGTTTGCATTAGTAAATGAAACGGTATCTCACATGTCGAGACTTTATCACAGCCGCGCAGAAGCATACATAAAGCCTGTGTTAGAAGCTACATCGTACAATAGCCAGTGAGACAGCGTGGCCACTGAGACAGGTTCAGAAGGCATGAAGTAAGGAAACCTCCATTTCGACGTCTAGCGAAGAGTCGAGTACAGTTTTCTAGGATTTACCTTTGCTGTTAATTAAATGTAGCCCTCCAAATGCAACCTTCTGCAAACTACAACTTGTGCGTGTCGGACGCAGTAATGCATCACGGAGAGGGACTATTTTGTTTTTTAATCTAGCTGTTTTAGGAGGGGTAAAGCTACAATTTTCTAGCCTTTCTATTCTATCCTCTGGTCTATCCTGTAACGATTCATAGAATGCCACTACTCCGTCGGTGAAACATCCTGAAAGATTAAAAATGTCTGCTGTCGCGAGACTCATATTCTAGACCATCGCCTTTGGTGGACAATTGCTCTACCAACTGTGATACCCAAGCATGGAACACAGCCTTACGTCCACCAAATATTCCGTCTCCTATTTTCCAAAGTTCTGAGAAGTTCTCCTGCCTAGCCTGCAGGATTAGCACCCGTGGAAGTAAGCATACTGCGGTGTCAAGGCTTAGTCACATTCTTGGTAACGTTTCTCGAAAGGATCACCCATCGTTCTAGCATAGCCGAGTTGGTAGAACAATTAGCTGCGAAAGATAGGACTCCCGAGTTTGAGTTTTTGCCCAACATGTAATATTAAGTTGCCAAGAAGCTTCAAATCAGCGCACACCTCGGAGCTCGATGAAAACTTCGTTCTTGTATTTCGTTGTTCCTTTTTGTCTTTTTCTCATGGTGTAATGTAATTTAATAAAATTTTAAATTTATTTTTCTGATTTGATATCCTATAATAAAATGACGAAGCAAAAGAGAAACAACTAATAATACTATGAACAGTGTAATGCATTTTCAACTGTAGCTCGACGCGGATCAACAGTCAGAAAACTAGCTCAATACTCAGGGCGGTTACGGTATTATAAATAATTAACCGTCTCTCACTTGAATTATCACAGCTATTCCCCGAGATACGTATATCCAAAGTATACTTAAAACTCATGTCCTTATAGCTCCCGATAATATTTCGTATGTCGGTTCAATGTGAAGTGATGCAACCCGTGGTTTCGTCTTGAATACCAATATAAGATAACAAGCCTAAACTTTTACGGATGAAATCTTATACTAGAACTAGAATCTTGTGACCACGCCTTTCTACCTGGGATATTACCTCGCAACCTTGAGAAAATCTGAAAGTGAAATATATTAAATTTGTTATAGCGGCTGCATAGCTCGTGGAATCTGAAAGAAAGTTTAGTGTGCTAACCGGCGGCACGTCTCGAAGCTGAAAGAAATTTACTAATTATTTTATAGTATGGCGCCTATCAATGGTCAATATTCCGTTAAGGCCACGTCTACTCAGGACAAGCAAGATTGGAGAATACACATTATTGAATCCTGTACACAAATTTCAAGTTACGAACAACTATATTTTTTCTTCGTTTTAAACTTACATAGACAATTACAGCAAGATGAACTTCAGAAAATAGTTCTTCAAGTCCGTTGACAGAAGAAGACGACAAAGGAATAGAGAGTTCAGACACAGAATCTCTAATGTCCAACGAGTATATTGCAACACAATGGATTTGATTACTCTTTGGAGCACCGAGCCTGCAATTCACACAATAACAGTCTCCACATGACATAAATTTCCAATTCATAACAACCCAAGGAGATTCAGTACAATGGACATCTCCCGCTTCGTAATGCAATGTTTGTAATGCCTCCTACATCCTTTGGCTGTTGATCATAGCTGATTCTTCAACCTTTAAGCGATCGATTTCCACCCAAAGGACAAAGAGTGCCATGAAGCTGTCATTGGCTGAATGGACGTTCCCTCTATACGGGAAGTCTTCTGCATCCGTTGCTTATGATATTTATTCAAAAATCGTAGCAGTTCCTGGAATAGAACCCGGCACCAAGGAAGTTCTGAATGAACACCAACCTCAGACCTTGATGACCGTCAACATACCTTTCTCGACAATTCAAGCGGTCGGCCAAAGAACGTTCTAACCCTCAACTTCCCAAAAATTAGTGTAATAAATATATTTCTTTTTTTATTAGAGTGGATCACATGTCTGCAAGTATTAGATTCCTCTGAATTGCTTTTAAGAACGGTGCAAAACATAAGTTGTTTCTTCTCATAGTAATTATGTTCTTGTCTTTGAGTATGAACAACATATAACATGCACTAACACAAAATCACGCTCTTGAGTGATATAGTCCATGCATTATGGAGAACTATTTGCAAAAATTATTATCTGAAAATAAAAAATATGACCATATAGGAGATTAAATTTTAAGTATAAATTGTTTTTCATGAAACTCGATCCAATGTGGTGGACATCGCAAAAAATCCACAATGTTGAAACAAGGGCTTAAAATAATTTAATGACTGATTTTTTATGCGGATCGACTGCTTTCTTGCGTTTCGAGACATATCGAAACCACCATCAACAGTTTGGTTCGCTATAACTTGTTAACGTTCACGTTCTCATAGTTGCTGTTTACTAAAAATATTACCCACGGTATGTTAAGAAAAAGACTATTTTGGAAAACGAAAAATACGAATTATTTTTTGACATATATCGATTTTTTGAAAAAATTGTCCTCCCAGAAACTGGCTACATCTTCTCAGCTCATGGTCCCCACAGTATTTGCTTTAGGCTCATTTTCTTCACAACAGTTGTGCTGCTCTGGTATTACACGGTTTTTGCGCTTTTATTAATTGTGAGGATTGAAAAATTAATTCGAGGTAGTTCCACTTTTTGGGCACGTTTTTTCTAACTAACTGTTTGAAGTTTTATTTTATGAAAGTATTTTTTTAAAGAAAAAATTGGTGAATTTCTCACGAACTAGAAAAAAAATTACTCTGAGATCTTCTGCAGCCGAGATAACTTTTTTAAAAAAAGAAATCTATTGGTCACAGTTAACATTTAACAGTGATACCGTTGATAGACCTAAATATCGGAGACACATGTTTTGTAAGTTAAAAATAATAGTATTTTTTTAACTGATGTTTACTAGTAGTGACTAAGGACGCGAAGCAAGCAAGCGTGGCGGGTGTCGGCTACATTGGGCGGCGGATTGGTGGGGAGGGGGAGGGAGGTTAAGGGGGGCGGAGGGCTCACAGAACCAACGACTACTCACTCTGGAAACTAATTCTAAAGGGCCCGTTGTTAAATTGTCTTTGGTATACAATATCAAGTTATCTTCGAATATTACTGTTGTAATAATACAAAATTATTTAAAAGAACAAAACCTGCAGAAAATAAAAATTAAGAACTTGTGCGGCTATTTTGCTAGTACACTGCGATAACATGCGTTATGCGACACCTCCCAGTACCATTTCGGCCCCCTTTTGTTCGGCGTAATGCAGTAACTCGACGTGGCGTGCACTCAAGATGTCGTTGGAACGCCCCTGCAGAAACGTTGAGCAATTCTATCTCTATTTTTTACCCTGAACTCCAAAACAGTTACCAAAATATACTTTAAGCAACACCAAATTTTACCTGTTTGTCGGACACCAACTCTCCTTTCGTTAAGCCGTATTCCATTCCCCCAAACCACCTCAGCCCCCCCATCCATTAGCCCCATCCGCCTTGACAGACTTCTAGAATCGCCCCTCGCCGCCCATAACTGCGAAAGTGTTGTCGGTGCATTATTTAGTGCACGAACTCTCGATTATGTCCTACTAATCCTCCATGGCTTTAATGTGAGATGATCTGGGTGGCCAAATCATTCGCTTGAATTACCCATAATGTTCTTAAAACTAGTCGCGAACAATTATGAACCGGTAACTTATTTGGGAACAGGAACTCCATGAAGTACATCAAATACTCTCCAGGTAGCTGAACATTATCATTTCCAGTCAATGATCGGTCCACCTGTACCAGAAGACCCATCCCTTCTACGTAAACATAGCCCACACCATCATGGCGCCACCATCAGCACGAATGGTACCTTGTTGATAATATGGAGCCACCACCAGCTTGCTCAGTGCCTTGTTGATAACTTAGGTCGATGGCTTGGTGGAGTCTGCGCCACACTCGTACCTTGCCATCAGCTCTTGCCAACTGAAATCGGGACTGATTCGACCAAGCCCCGGTTTTCCTGTCGTCTAGGATCCAACCAATATGGTCACGAGCCCAGCAGAGACACTGCAGGCAATGTTGTGCTGCTAGCAAAGGCACTCGCACTTGTCGTGCCTGTTGTGTCTAGACAAGACAGCCTAGACACAATGAGAGGAAGCCGAAAGGCACGCGCTAAGCTAAAGCAGGATGGCGTGAGGTCTGAAACAGGATACGTAATGAATGCTATAAAGAAAAGTACGTAGCTTCTGGAATAATTAACTTTAATCCATCCTTTTGGTACATCTGGAGATTGTGGCGATACAAGTGAGACTCTTTAGATACATGCAATGTTACTAATGGCGCCTTGCTAGGTCGTAGCCATTGACTTAGCTGAACGCTATTCTAACTATCTGCTCTGCAAATGAACGACGCTTCGTCAGTGTGCATCGCTAGCTACGTCGTCCGTACAACTGGGGCGAGTGCTAGTCCGAATCTCGAGACCTGCCTTGTGGTGGCGCTCGGTCTGCGATCCCTGACAGTGGCGACACGCGGGTCCGACATGTACTAATGGACCGCGGCCGATTTAAAGCTTCCACCTAGCAAGTGTGGTGTCTGGCGGTGACACCACATTCCTCCCCGCAAATCGGCGAACGGTCGTGTTATAAGGCTTCCGCACGCCGTGGGGAGGACCACATGTTGACGTATGCGATGAGGTGAGGAGCCTAACAACAGGCGAGGCTGTGCCACTCGCACCCAGCCATTCGGTCCGAGGGGAGCTAAGAAACGCCTGAAAACCTAGTCCAGGGTGCACGTCAACATGCGGTGTATGCGCCCGTAAAGAGGCAGGAGGGGCCGAAGGGTCGATTTCCATTTCGTCGGGGTACCCGACGCGCGAAAACGCCATGTGGTCCGGAGCGGGCAAGAGTTCAATGGCGGAGGACGGCTGGTCACGGGAAGCGATAGGCGGCGCGTGACCCAGGGAGGCGCTTGGCGGCTGCAGCGAAGCGTCCACTGCGGGCTGCGCCGGCTGGAGGACAGGCGGCGGCGGCTGAGGCGGCAGCGGCGCGTCGCCATGGGGCAAAATGGAAGGCATCGTCGGTAACACCTGGGGATGAGGCGAGCCAGTAGATGGGTCCCCAGGGCGCTGACCGGACGACACCGTCGCTGAAAGCAGACGGGGAGCGGCAGAACCCGTGCGACGACAGAGGCGCAGCTGATTGAGATGGCGACGCACCTCACCAGAGGCCCCCAAAACCAAATACATCGCGCGGCCGAGGCAGCGAAGAATGCGCCCTGCGAGCCAACGCCGTGAACCTTGATAGTTGCGATAGAATACAACGTCGCCTGGAGCAAAAGCAGAAGGCTGCCGCTGGACAGGAACCTGATGCGGCGGGTGCAGCAAAGACATCAAGGTTCGATGAGGACGACCGTGGAGCAACTCAGCCGGCGAGCGACCATCTCGGGGCTGAGAGCGATACGGCGACAAAAAGAGCAACAACGCGTCCTCCCGAGAATGCGACTCTTTCAACTTCAACATCTGTGACTTGAAAGTCCGGACCAATCGTTCAGCGGCACCGTTTCACTGAGGGGAAAGTGGCGCGGATGTCAGATGTTGAATACCATTGGCCTGGCAGAATGACTGAACTTCTGCGGACATGAATTGTGGGCCATTGTCGGAAACAATAGTCTGCGGAAGACCTTCAATGCAAAAGATAGCAGACAACGCTTCGATGGTGGCAGAGGACGTCGTGGAAGACATCCGGACAACAAAAGGAAAATTACTGAAGGCATCTACCAGAACCAACCATCGAGCATTCCAGATTGGACCAGTAAAATCGATGTGCAAGCGTTGCCAAGGGGAAGTGGCTTTTGGCCATGCAAAGACTTTCCACGATGGTGCGGATTGTTGTTCGGCACACGCCATCCAAGAAGAACACATATTCTTAATCGCAGCATCGATTCCGAACCAAGTACAATGCTGACGAGCAAGTTGTTTCGTTCGCACTATACCCCAATGTCCTTGGGGAAGAAGCCGTAAAACAGAGTACTGTAACGAACGTGGGACCACGACTCTGGACTGATCATTATCAGAACGCAACAACAAAACACCACATCGAACAAAAAGTCTCTCCTTGTGAGCAAAAAATCGGCGAACCAACGGATCCTCGATCCGAGACTTTGACAAAGGCCATTGCGTAGCAACAAAACGCAAAACGGTAGCAAGGACCAGGTCAGCAGCTGTGGCTGTAGCTACACGACGAAAATCAATCGGAAACGATTCGACCACGTCATCAGTTTCCGCATCAATGAACATGCAAGCAAGTTCGGAAGAATCGAATGCTCTATCCTCAGTAACAGGCAAACGGGACAACGCATCGGTGTTTCCGTGTTTAGCAGTGGACCGATACAAGATATCGTAGCGGTACTGCGAGAGGAAAATAGACCAGCGAATGAATTTCTGCGCTGTACGCGGAGGTACAGGCTTGTTCGGACGAAAAAGCGACGTCAAAGGTTTGTGGTCTGTGATGATGGTAAAGTGACGACCATACAAGAAATCATGGAACTTAGTAACACCAAACACGAGAGCCAAAGCTTCTTTCTCTACCTGTGAATAATTTCTTTGCGCAGATGAGAGCAATTTGGACGCAAAGGCAATAGGGCGATCATGCGACCCATCTCTGTGCGCAAGCACAGCACCGATCCCGAAATCCGATGCATCTACCATCAACAAAAGGGGTTTCTGGGGATCGAATGGCGTAAGGCAAGTATTGGAAAGCAACGCCCATTTCAACTGGCGAAAGGCGAGTTCGCATTCCGTCGTCCAGACGAACGGAACACCCTTACGGCGTAAGCTATGAAGCGGAGCTGAAAGGGAAGAGGCATTGCGCACATTCACTCACACCTTGTGATTCTAAATCGTGTAATGTTTTTGCGACCTCATCACGCAATGCGTGGGGAACATTGCGCGCTCTGAAAAATTTCGGTCGCGCGTTTACTTTCAGTTCCAAATGTGCTTCATATTTCGTAGCGCAACCTAAGCACGGTGCAAAAATGTCTGCAAATTCTTCACACAGACGAGAAACACTGTCTGAAGGCACAGTCTGATTCACTGATAGGGCCTGATTTACAATAGACAAGTTAAACAATTGAAATAAATCTAAACCAAACAAGTTGACTGCAGAAGAAGAACGAAGAACGTAAAATGACACAAGTTTTGTTTATCCCTTGTATGTTGCAAGAAGACTGCACTGTCCTAACACAGGGATATTCTGACCTGAATAACTATTTAACTTAACATTTGCGGCACGCAACGGAGGTGTGCCCATCCGTTTGTACGTGTCGTGATTGATTAGTGAAACTGCAGCTCCAGTATTGAGCTGGGATGGTATAACGTTGCCATTAAAGTCCAAATCTTTAATAAGTTTATTGTCCTGCTGACGACAAGAGCGACTGTCTCGTGCAATTTGAACTGACACTGGTACAAAAGCACTTGCGACTTGACGCGACTTCCGGCGACGTCGACGCACAGTATTTGTGGGACGAACACAGTCACTGTTAGAGACAGTGGCACTGGACGAAGTGGAATTAACTACAAGAATGTCCATGGGCGAAGGTTCACGAGCCTGAGTGTCCTTGGTTCGATTCCGGCGCGAAGCAAACGGCCTGGAATGATTAAGAGTGTCTGATCTGAGCTTTTTCTGGCAAACACTTTGAACATGTCCTTTCTTATTACAGAAAAAGCAAATAGCTTGGCGTGACGGCAATTGTCACGCGAATGTCTAGTTGCACACCGCGGGCATGATTACACTGCAGTTGTATGCTGTCGCGGCACACCTGGTTTAGAGCGTGGTGGCAGCTGCGTGGACGCGCGCGAGGGCAGTTTACCGGTCCGCACAGCGCGCCCGGCGGGCCGGTTAATGTTAAATACGGCTGGCGAAGTTGCAAATGATTCCTGAGCAAAGTCAAGTGTGTCTTGTCTATCTAATATGTCTATCACTTGTTGCAGGGAGGGATTAACTAGTTTCAAAATCTGTTTCCATATACGAACATCAGAAACGTTCTGAGCTATTGCATCACGTACCATAGTATCTGAATAAGGGAGTCCACATTCACATTCAAAAGCACAATCCCTTGTAAAGCCTTGCAATGTTGCAACCCACTCCCTATTAGTTTGACCGGCCATACGTTCTGTACGAAAGAAAGTATACCTTTTTGCAACGACATTAACTGTTTCCTTGAAATAGGCATCTAAAGCAGACAACATTTCTTTGTAGGACAGAGTTGCTACGTCGCGTCGGGGAAATAATTTCACTATCACACGGTACGTTTGCATCCCTACACACGACAATAAATGAGGCTGCCGCTCGATACCTTGAAGTCTGTAGGCGGCGAGAGGAAATCCAATCTGGTGTGACCACTCTGTCCATGTTTCCTTAGCTCAGTCAAATTTCCGGAACGTGGGTGCAACAGCACGTTGTGGCTGCGGTAGCGGTGAAGCGGCGGCTGCCGCATCGTTTTGCAGTGCACGTTGACCCTGCACGAGCTGTCCAAGGGCATCCAATAACGCCTGCATCTGCTGATACTGCAAGCGATAAAAGTTGGACAGTACGTCTGGCGAAGCCATGACACAATTAAATTAGAGCAATACGAACGCGAAATCCTCTTTTACGCCTCGTCGCCAAAAATGTTGTGTCTAGACAAGACAGCCTAGACACAATGAGAGGAAGCTGAAAGGCACCCGCTAAGCTAAAGCAGGATGGCGTGAGGTCTGAAACAGGATACGTAATGAATGCTATAAAGAAAAGTACTTAGCTTCTGGAATACTTAACTTTAATCCATCCTTTTGGTACATCTGGAGATTGTGGCGATACAAGTGAGACTCTTTAGATACATGCAATGTTACTAATGGCGCCTTGCTAGGTCGTAGCCATTGACTTAGCTGAAGGCTATTCTAACTATCTGCTCTGCAAATGAGCGACGCTTCGTCAGTGTGCATCGCTAGCTACGTCGTCCGTACAACTGGGGCGAGTGCTAGTCCGTATCTCGAGACCTGCCTTGTGGTGGCGCTCGGTCTGCGATCCCTGACAGTGGCGACACGCGGGTCCGACATGTACTAATGGACCGCGGCCGATTTAAAGCTACCACCTAACAAGTGTGGTGTCTGGCGGTGACACCACAGTGCCATTGCCCACTAACGGCAAATTTTCGTCGCACTGTCCCAAAGATAAATTCGTCGTACATCGCATACTGATTTCTGTAGTTATTTCACGCAGTATCGCTTGTGGCGCTGCTCTCGGCCTTCGAGTGAAGGCTGTCAGCCACCACGTTGTCCGTGGTGAGAGGTAATGCCTAAAATTCGGTATCCTCGCCAATACTTTACGCTGTGTATCTCAGAATACTGAGTTCCCTAATGATTTCTGAAACGGAATGTCCCATGTGTCTAGCTCCAACTACCAATGCTCTATTAATTCCCGTCGTGAGGCGGTCATGGCATTGGAAATCTTTTCATATGAATCACTCGAGCAAAAGTGACAGCCTTGCCAATCGGCTACCCTTTTATGCGTTATGTACTCGATACTACCGCCATCTGTCCGCGTGCACATCGCTATCCCATGAATTGTCATGGGATGCGATGGTGACTAAAATTCATGTTTACCTCGTCACGCTACCACTGACTAAGTAGAAAAGGATTTTTATAAGTAGTACAGAAGCCAAGATATCAGAGATAATGAGAGCGCCTGTCGTTTAGTATTAGTTTCCTGAACAAGCAAACGCCGTTTACCCACACTCTGCCTCCCGCTGCAGTTGACACACTTAGCGTTCGACATTTCACTTTATTACTCATTCACTAATACTAATAATCAGTGAAGCAATTCTTATATTTTTGTACTGGAAATATAACTACTAAATATTAAATACTTTCAAGTGCATCATTGTAAAATGTTAACTGCGTCACTACATTTAATAAGAAATAGAACTGGAAAAAAAAGTTATCTGATCTGTAACAGGTGGTACAGAATTTAAAAAAAAAATTCGTACAAAAATATCAGTGATTGCTTTCCTTAAAAGTTCCTTTCATAAAATGAAAACTCAGATTGCTAAGCACAAATAAAAAAATGGCGACAAAAGCGCAAGATCCTTATAACCAATTAAATTGTAAAAGTTATTTAATATCATGGTAGCACAACTCTTCGTGAAGAAAGTAACCCTGAAACCGTTAGTGGGTGGACATTCGCGTAAAATATCTAGCCATTTATCTACAGCACGTTTCTTATGTCTCGAAAAAACAAGTATTTTTTTTAATTTTTCAAGCAAGTGCTTTTTGACTTACCCGCGGCTATACTTACAGTAAATATAAAGAATGGGAACGTAAATGTTAACAAGATATAGCGAACACGATTTTTAGCTGTTTTATCCATATAGCTCGAACCGTAAGAAAGCAGTCGATACTCATAAGAAAGCAATCTATTTGTCTTTTTAAGGCTCATATTTTGTCAGTTGACATTTATCTATATGATGTTTTTTTTTTACTTAATTACAAAAAATGTTTATGCCATATATCCCATCTTAGATGGACTTCGTTGACCGAGGAACTCTGTGTAAAACTTAATTTACTGTATACTTACTTTTTTGCCTTCGGGCAATGTTTTTTGCAAAATTAACATTAAGGATCACAGAATTCTTGGACTAGTAGCACTTTGTTCTGCCGACCTTTCAACCCTCCTAGCAGCTACAATACTGCGGAGAACTGTCCCAGTCTCGTCCAGAGAGTTGTTTACCAAATGAATCCTTCTCTGTGAATTATAATGTCTTGTAACATCCCAAAAGATCGACCTAACTGAGAAACGTACCTGGATATTCGGTAATACCTCAGTCCTCGAGAAGGAACTTCTCAAATTAGTTCTGCTGAGGCACGTAGTTCGTTTGTCGGAAAGCTTCATGCTACAACATTTCACATTCATAATTAATGTTCCCGTTGACTGCAGAATCATATTGGATGAAATAATGTCGTTTACTGTTGTACAGGTCGGAAAAAATAAAACTGACACAAAATTCTTCATTTACCTGCAGAAGGGCCACCCTACATATATGTATCGGACAATGTTAGTAGTGTTCAGTGTCTTAAGGTGCATGAAATATTACCACAGCCAGGGATATTTTGCCAAAACTTTATAATGTTTGAAAGGTACTCTTCCCGTATTTTCTTGTCTTTCATTTCTAAGACACGAAATAACAGTTGTTTTCAAATGCTGAGCATAATAAAGTATACACAGTACCATCCCAGAAGTATTATTATTTATTTTTGTTTTATACTTTCTCACCCAAATATTTATGTAATGTGTTTTAAGGAAATATGTGATTCATAGATGTATTAATACAGTAGCTAAATAATTATTAAGCAAATAGTGACGGTGTGGTCACAATCACACTGCAGCAATAAAATCAATATTTTATATTTCACACAAGATTCTCTTCGACGGACAACATACTATATTACCTGTATTAAAGTGTCTCTTGATGCTAACATTACATCGATTGAATAGGTGTGCGTTTTCCTTGAGGTCGATTGTTCCATAGGTTCCACTAAATAAAGATAATATCCATCTCCATTATTTGCAGTTTCATTTGCAGCGTGTAGCAGGACTAGCATTTGTAGACATCAAGAAATCTTTTGACAATGTTTAGTGGAATAATCTCTTTCAAGTTATGAAAGTGGCAAGTGTCAAATACAGGGAGCGAAAAACTATTTACGATTCGTACAAAAGCCAGATGGCAAGTATGAGAGTCGAGGGGCACGAAAGGGAAGCATTGGTTGAGAGGGGAGTGAGACGGATTGTGGCGTATCTCCGATGTTATTCGAACTGTATACTGAGCAAGCAGTAAAGAAAACAAGAGAAAAATTTGGAGTAGCAATTAAAATCCATGGAAAAGAAATAAAAACTTTTAGGTCTGCCGACGAAGTGGTAATCCCGTCAGAGACAGCAAAGGACCTGGAAGAGCAGCAGAACGAAATGGACAGTGTCTTGAAAGGAGGACATAAGATGAGCATCAAGAAAAGCAGAACCTAGTCGAATTATATCAGATGTTGTCGACGGCATTAGATTAGAAAATGAGAGAAAGTAGTAGATGAGTTTTGCAATTTGGGCAGCAAAATAACTGATGACTGTTGAAGTACAGAGGATATAAAACGTAGAATACCTATAGCGAGGTAAGTGTGTCTGAAGAAGAGAAATTTGCTGTCGTCGAATATAGATCAGTTGTCTGGATGTATTTTCTGAAAGTCTGCGTATGGAGTGTAGCCATGTATGGAAGTGAAACATGGACGATAACTAGTTTAGACAAAGGGAGAATAGAAGCTTTCGAAATGTGGTGCTACAGAAGAATGCTGAAGATTAGATGGGTAGATCATGTAACTAATGAGGAGGTACTGAATAGAATAGAGGACAAGAGCAATTTGTGGCATAACTTGACTAGAAGAAGGGATCGGTTGGTAGGACACGTTCTGAGGCACCAAGGGATCACCAATTTAGTATTAATGGGAATAGTGAAGGATAAAAACTGTAGAAGGAGTCCAAGAGATGAATACACTGAGCAGATTCAAAATGATGTAGGCTGCAGCAGTTACTCGGAGTCGAAGAAGAACGCACAGTATAGAGTAGCATGTTGCGCTGCGTCAAATCAGCCTCTGTTCTACAGACTACAACAACAACAACAGCAGGAGTCAGCACAAAACAAACGCTGCTCATCACGTCTTTAATGCGACGACCATCGTCGATGGAAAGCGTCCGTTGGTTTCTCGTTGCAAGAAAAATGACTAAGCAGAATTTTACGTGCACATTCGACAGAGCGGTCCCAGATTAGTCTAGTGCAATATTCGTTTTACCGATGTAAAACACGAAGCATAACCAGTACTGTAGCAGCGACAGCCCCGTATTAGACTTCACTCACTCCTACTGCCCCGCAGAAGCGCTGCTCAGTCGCTGCAGGAGTAGTGACTAATCTTCGTGTATAACCGTTTCTGTTAATACATATAGATAAAACGGAAATCGTACTAAAATAATTTGTG
This sequence comes from Schistocerca piceifrons, assembly GCF_021461385.2. Classification (NCBI taxonomy): domain Eukaryota; kingdom Metazoa; phylum Arthropoda; class Insecta; order Orthoptera; family Acrididae; genus Schistocerca; species Schistocerca piceifrons. The sequence goes on from NC_060141.1 coordinate 781,259,144, forward strand.
ACCGCTCCATCTATTGGGCAAGTTAAATTATGATTTAATAGTCACTTTGTGTTTAAAGGGAGACAAACTGATACTTCTCGTTGACCCTGTGCGTCGGATATGAGACGCAATGAGCAGAATTTGTTTGGATTAACTCGACTTACAATTTGCAAAAGCGAAATTACAGATATCCGCGGAAACACCGGATACAATGTGCCTGATGACCCATAGCAGAGACACCGGGTATGTAACTCGCTTTTTCACCATTACAGAGGAAGATAGTAGGCACCTTTGATCCAAATTTCAAACTTCTGCTTCACAAAGGGAGACAATTACGGATTTCGAAAAAAGTGACCATATTTTGTGTTGCGCAGTGTATATGTATCAGATGTGGCGTAACGGTATACCGTATTAGCCGATTAGTTGTTACAGAAGAGACTTCACTGTTCACTTAAGATTTATTACATATGTGAAGATTTGGTCACTTGTCGGAGTCCGACCTACGCAAGAAATCAAGAAGCCATCGAAGAGCACAGTTTACAAACGAAAATATATTGTATCTAATGGAGCATTGTCAATCTTGTAGTGAGAAATGCTGCTCCCTCTAGTGTTTTAAATACAGCAACTGTTCATTGCTGCCTCCCAGAGAAAGCGGCGAGTGACAAATCTGGTCGGTCCCTGAGCTTGACGGTTGTGGTCAAAGTATGACCTGTCTGAATTAATAGTTTGCTGCTACGATCCATAAAGTTTCACGTGCCCGCGATGCGATCAGAATGAATTTAGCGCTGTTGCTCTCTTTTTTAATGTCGATAAACAAATGGCAGACACATAAAATGGAATTGTAGCGTTTCACGGACTTGCTCTCGCGTCGCAGTATTGGCAGCGGACTGAACGCTGGAAACGCATCGGTGGCGACGCGCGGAGAGGCGCATAATTCATATGCGTAAACACGGCCTGTGGGCGGCCAGCGGTATGTCGACCCGCTGACCGTAATCGATCTTAGTAAACCCCTTCGGCCCGCACTGTTCTTGCGCTAGAGGATTTCACGCTGCAGAGAGTTACTGTGCTCACAGCGTGCATATCTGTGAGAGAAAGACAGAGCGCACAGTAAAGACACGGTTGTACCAACACCATTGAACCTATGCCACTGCTGAAAAGGTCAGAGAGTACTGCGAGCAATTTTGCGTTTATGATGTCCCATTAAACATTACTTCGATTGACAAATATAGCGTCCTATCGTTAATATTTGAAAGCCTTGAAAAACTCCACAATAAACATTTACCTGGAAGATGTGTCTTAAGAAGTTTGAGTACCTAACAATACTTCAACTCTAGCGACGATGATGGTATTGTCAGGGGACGTTGGACAACGTATGATGTATACAGGTTTTCTTCTTATTCAGAGGGGACAGGAGGAGGGAATTAGTGTTTAACGTCCTGTCGAAAATAAGGTCAATTATAAAAAAGGGTCAGACCTTAATAACATGTATGTAACAGGTAAGGTTCCTAATTCATTAGTTAATTGTTATATCAGTACCCAAACTCACTTAACCACAGGTTTTTTCCCACGTCGATCACAAATTTAATATTGACTGGTACTTCCTGACCTGCATCTTGGCCTTTCAGTGTCATTAGTAACATGACGTAGGAGGAAGCGAATGGAGGTGGTGTTCGGATTTTCCGAGACGTATGAGGGCTATAGTAATAATTTTGATACTGAAATACAGCAAATAAATGTAATATACCTTGTTCCAATCTTCTGCACACATTCTCATCTGCTATTTCCTTGTTCACATTCTTGTGAGCTCCCAACTCGTTGCGAGTGGAAAGAATTGATGTAAGACGCTTATAGCACCCTGAATGGTAGCAGTCCCTTGGATGCATCTACACTCCTGGAAATGGAAAAAAGAACACATTGACACCGGTGTGTCAGACCCACCATACTTGCTCCGGACACTCCGAGAGGGCTGTACAAGCAATGATCACACGCGCGGCACAGCGGACACACCAGGAACCGCGGTGGTGGCCGTCGAATGGCGCTAGCTGCGCAGCATTTGTGCACCGCCGCCGTCAGTGTCAGCCAGTTTGCCGTGGCATACGGAGTTCCATCGCAGTCTTTAACACTGGTAGCGTGCCGCGACAGCGTGGACGTGAACCGTACGTGCAGTTGACGGACTTTGAGCGAGGGCGTATAGTGGGCATGCGGGAGGCCGGGTGGACGTACCGCCGAATTGCTCAACACGTGGGGCGTGAGGTCTCCACAGTACATCGATGTTGTCGCCAGTGGTCGGCGGAAGGTGCACGTGCCCGTCGACCTGGGACCGGACCGCAGCGACGCACGGATGCACGCCAAGACCGTAGGATCCTACGCAGTGCCGTAGGGGACCGCACCGCCACTTCCCAGCAAATTAGGGACACTGTTGCTCCTGGGGTATCGGCGAGGACCATTCGCAACCGTCTCCATGAAGCTGGGCTACGGTCCCGCACACCGTTAGGCCGTCTTCCGCTCACGCCCCAACATCGTGCAGCCCGCCTCCAGTGGTGTCGCGACAGGCGTGAATGGAGGGACGAATGGAGACGTGTCGTCTTCAGCGATGAGAGTCGCTTCTGCCTTGGTGCCAATGATGGTCGTATGCGTGTTTGGCGCCGCGCAGGTGAGCGCCACAATCAGGACTGCATACGACCGAGGCACACAGGGCCAACACCCGGCATCATGGTGTGGGGAGCGATCTCCTACACTGGCCGTACACCACTGGTGATCGTCGAAGGGACACTGAATAGTGCACGGTACATCCAAACCGTCATCGAACCCATCGTTCTACCATTCCTAGACCGGCAAGGGAACTTTCTGTTCCAACAGGACACTGCACGTTCGCATGTATCCCGTGCCACCCAACGTGCTCTAGAAGGTGTAAGTCAACTACCCTGGCCAGCAAGATCTCCGGATCTGTCCCCCATTGAGCATGTTTGGGACTGGATGTAGCGTCGTCTCAGGCGGTCTGCACGTCCAGCACGAACGCTGGTCCAACTGAGGCGCCAGGTGGAAATGGCATGGCAAGCCGTTCCACAGGACTACATCCAGCATCTCTACGATCGTCTCCATGGGAGAATATCAGCCTGCATTGCTGCGAAAGGTGGATATACACTGTACTAGTGCCGACATTGTGCATGCTCTGTTGCCTGTGTCTATGTGCCTGTGGTTCTGTCAGTGTGATCATGTGATGTATCTGACCCGAGGAATGTGTCAATAAAGTTTCCCCTTCCTGGGGCAATGAATTCACGGTGTTCTTATATCAATTTCCAGGAGTGTATTCTGTTAGGTTTCTCCAGTCGATGATATGGCACGGGCTGCAAGTAAAGAAATGAATAACTTCCGAATATCTTATCACAGAACTCTTGACACTCAGATAATACAGTAAAATGCCCCTCCACTTAGAAAGCTTACTCTGTGAAGAGAAGAAGATATAGACAATAGAGGGTTTTCAAAAATTCGATTACCAGACTGACACATAAGATGATAGAGATAAAAGTAATATATTTTATGTAGCAAACACTTGTGAGAAATGCATATTAAGTGAGTCCGGGATATCCAGGAGATATTTGGGTATGTTTGAGAATAAGACAGTGATGATCATTTATATGAACAATTGTGCCTATTCTTCTGGACGTATCCAATAGAACAGACACCACGCATTCATATAACTGATTCGCCTCAACAGGCGATTGACTGCGGATCCACACTTAAGTCCGACCTCCAGTTTACTGCTGAAGGTAATCATATCTTATTCATACCTCACAGTAATCCCCTTCATCTACATCCATACCTACATGGATACTCTGCAAATCACGCTGAAGTGCGTGGCAGAGCCTTTCATCTAACCACCCTCACCACAATTATCTAATATTCAAATCTAGAACAGCGTGGAAAAACCGAACTCCCCTATATTTCCGTGCGAGCTATGATTTCCCATATTTTATTATGATAATCGCTTCTCCCTATTTAAGTCGGCGTCAACAAAGTACCTTCGCTTTATGAGAAGAAAGTTGGTGACTGAAATTTCGTGAGAAGATTCAGCCGCAACGAAATACGCCTTTGTTTTAACGATATCCACCCCAAATCCTGTATGATGCCAGTGACACTCTCTACCCTACTTCTCGGTAACACAAAACGTGCTGATCTTCTTTGAACTTCCTCGCTGCACTCTGTGACTTGTGTCTGGCAATGATCCCACACCGTGCAGCAGTACTCCGAGAGAGGACGGACAAGCGTAGTGTAGGCTGTCCCTTTATTAGACCTGTTGCATCTTCTAAGTATTTTGCCAATAAAACGCAGTCTTTGGTTCGCATTCTCTACAATATTGTCGATGTGTTCTTCCCAATTTAACTTATTCGCGGTTGTAATGCCTTTGGTAGTCAGAGAAATTTACGACCATTCGATTTGAATGATTTATCATTTAACTGAAGTTCAACGGAGTCCTTTTAGCGCTCATGTGGCTTACCTCATTCTTTTCATTGTTTATGCTCAACTGCCAATTTTCGCACCATACAGAAAATTTTTCCAAATTGTTTCGCAGTTGGTTTTGATCGTCTGATGGCTTTACAAGACGATAGACCAGAGAAACGATCAACCTAAGTCGGCTACTTACAAGGGAACCTCCCCATCGCACCCCCCCTCAGATTAAGTTATAAGTTGGCACAGTGGATAGTCCATGAAAAACTGAACACAGATCAATTGAGAAAACAGGAAGAAGTTGTGTGGAACTATGAAAAAATAAGCAAAATATACAAACTGAGTAGTTCATGGGAAGATAGGCAACGTCTAGGACACTGGGAACCTAGAAGCGCCGTGGTCTGGTGGTGAAGTGAGGAGCTGCGGAACAAAAGGTGCTTGGTTCAAATCTTCCATCGAGTGAAAAGTTTAATCTTTTATTTTCAGTTTATGTGACAAACTCTTATGTTTTCATCACTTTTTTGGGAGTGATTATCACATCCACAAGAAAACCTAAATCGGGCAAGGTAGAAGAATCTTATTACCCACTCGCCAAGTGTACAAGTTAGGTGGGTCGACAACATATTCCTGTCATGTGACACACATGCCGTCACCAGTGTCGTATAGAATATATCAGATGTGTTTTCCTGTGGAGGAATCGATTGTTCTATGACCTTGCGATCAAATGTTTTCGGTTCCTATTGGAGAGGCACGTCCTTTCGTCTACTAATCGCACGGTTTTGCGATGCGGTCGCAAAACACAGACACTAAACTTATTACAGTGAACAGAGACGTCAATGAACTAACGGACAGATAATAACTATGCAAAAATAAAGAAAGTAATATTTTCACCCGGGGGAGACTTGAACCAAGGACCTCTACTTCTACAGCTGCTCACGCTACCACGGGACACAGCACTCTTGAGCTCATGTCCTCCTTGATGTTGCCTATGTCGCCCATGGACTACTCAGTTTGTATATTTTGCTTATTTTTTCGTAGTTCCACACAACTTCTTCCTGTTTTCTCAATTGATCTGTGTTCAGTTTATCAAGGCCTATCCACTGTGCCAAGTTATAACTAAATCTGAGGGAGGTGCGATGGGGAGGTTCCCTTGTTAGTTGGATTCTTAAATTGGTTATATAGATAAGGAACATCAGAATGCCTTTAACCCTACCTTGGAGAACGCCAGAAATCACTTCTGATTTAGTCGGAACTATTTGACAGGAAAACTCTCGCCCAGTCACATAACTGAGACGATATTCCATAAGCAAGCAATTTGACTACAAGCCGCTTGTAGGGTACAGTCGCAAAAGCTTTCTGGAGATATAGAAGTGCGGAATCAATTTGAAATCCCGTGTCAATACCACTCGACACTTCGTGTGAGTAAAGGGCTGGTTGTGTTTCACAATAACACTGTTTCCTAAATCAGTGAAAACTGTGTGTCAATAGACCGTTCTCCTCTAGGTAATTCATAATGTTCGAACACAATGTCTGTTCCAAAATCCTGCGGATATTGGCGTTGATGATTTGGGCCTCTAATTTAGTGAATTACTCCACAGCCTTTGTTGAATATTGGAGTTACTGTGCAACTTTCCAATGTTTCCGCATGGATAATTCATCGAGCGAACGGTTGTGTATGATTGTTATGCATGGAGCTATTGCATCAGCACCCTCTAAGGAACGTAATTGGTTACAGTGTGGATCGGAAGATTTGCTCTTATTAAGTGATTTAAGTTGCTTTACTACTATGAGGGTATCTCCTTCCAAGTAATGCACGTTGGCAGCTGTTCTTAATTCAAATCTGGAAGATTTACTTCGTCTTCTTTGGTGAAAGAAATTTGGAAGGCTGTGTTTAGTAAGTCTGCTTTGTCACCATTGTCATCGATAGTATTTCCAATGCTATCGCGCAGACAAGGCATTGGCTGTGTCTTGCCGGCAACGTATTTTGCGTACGACCAGAATCTCCTTGGATTTTCTCTCAGGTTTCGTGAATTGTTTCATTTTGGAAACTATTATAAGCTGTCGCATTGAAGTTCGCGGTAAATTTTGAGCTTCAGTAAAAGATAGCCTATCTTGGAGATCTTGTGATCGTTTGAATCTGGCACGCTTTTACTCTTATAACTGCAACAGTGTTCTAACCTGTTTTGTGTACCAAAGAGATCAGCTCCGTCGTTTGTTAATTTATTTGATATAAATCTCTCAACTGTTGTCTATACTCTTTCTTTGAATTCAAGCCACATCTGGTCTACACTTACATAATTTGGAAGCGGTTTAGATAGTCTCTGAGGCAGGTGCCAAGTGAAATTTTATCTGCATTTTTGAATATCTATATTTTTCATTTAATTTTGAAAAATTATGGAGTTGTAGTATTCAATCTCGCGGTGACAACGCTGTGTTCGCTAAACCCTGTATCCGTTTTAATGCTCGTCAGTAGCTCAGGACTATTCGTTTTTGAGAGGTCAAGTGTGTTTTCGCAATCATTTCAGATTCGAGTGGGCTTATGACCTAACTACTCGAAATAATTTTCAGAGAGTGCGTTTAGTATATTTCGGACGATGTTTTATGCGTACCTCCGGATTTAAGCATGTATTTTCGCCCTCATATCGAGGGTAAACGGAAGTCACCAAAAGCTATATTTGTATGAGTAGGGAACTTTTTTTGAAATTAGACTAAGGTTTTCTTTGAACATTCGAGCAATTCTATATGATTTATGACATGAGAGGTCAGTAAGAGAATCCAATTATCATATTGTTACGGTTGCCAAGAATGACCTCTACCCACAGTAACTCACAGGAACCATCTACTTCAATTTCACGACAAGATGAACTACTTCTAACAGCAACAAACACGCCACCGTCAACTGCTTAGCCTCTCATTTATAAACACCGTTATGTCTTTCACAAAAATTTCGTCTTATTTTATCTGCGGATGTAGCCAACTTTCAGTGGCTGTAACGGTTTGAGCATCAGTGCTTTCTATTAGCGCTTGGATCTCTGGCACTTTCCCACCACAGCTACAACAATTAGCAACTGTTATTCCGATGCTTCTTGTATATATGTTCTTCCCATGTTCGACCTACACCCTTCGGGACTGAAAACCTTTTTGTTTTTCCCTGAGAAACTCTCATCTAAAAAACCGCCCAGTCCACGGCACATAGACCCTGCTAACCGTGTAGCCACCTCCTCCGTTTACTGCATTCCTTATCTATTTAGCGGAACCCGAAACTCAACCACCCTATGGCCCGAGTAGAGGTATCAGAAAGAATCTCTTGCATTCCTAAGCGACGCACTTCATTGCTACTGGCGTGGGCCACCGTCTACCGTTGGCAGCAACTTGTGCTCTTCACATCATTCGGAAGGACCCGTTTCTTTTCTTGAAAGACTCCACCCAGTGTGCATACGTGGAGCACATTGGCTTTCTTCCTCTCCTTGGCAGCGATGCTCCCAAGGGACCCCACAACGTGCCTGACATTGGAGCTACCAACTACCAATATTCTCACCCTGCCACTCCCCCCCCCCCCCCCACCCATGCTCTCTGTTATTGCCTATTCTCTGTGAGAGCAGTTTCCTATGATGAAATAGGACAAGAGATTGAATTTAGCCGAGGTACAGTGTCAGCCACAGACAGCACCTGGTAACTGTTTGTCAGACTAACCGTGTAGACTATACCTGCGCCCCCCTGCCAAGTATTTCGCCACCTGTCACGCTCCGAGGCCACCTTCCACTCGGTCAACCTTAACCTCAGTGTGAGCAGTCACTGGGCTGGCCTCAGGCGCTGACCGATCCGCAGACTCAGAAGTATTGGACCTCCGTTGGAGCCCCATGGCCGGGCCACAACGGTAAACCCTATCCACTGCAACTTCAAGCTGTGTAACTGATGCCATCACGCCCTGGGGCTGAGACCAAAGTGTCACCAACTTGGCTCGCATCCGCTCATAGCCATCCCAGTCCCTATCCATACTAAAGATCTTGGAGCACTATGCAGACATACAAAGGACTATCGACACACGCTCCGGAGCTCTACTGTAGACACCGACAAAAACGCAAGAACTGTGTTTAATAAATTAGATTATTACGCGGAGTTTCGAAAACTGAACTACCAAAGCAACCACTCGCGAACAAATAATTCGTTCCTGGGATAAAAACTGTGAGTAGGCCGCCAAATCGGTTTACTTTCCCTTCTTTGGAAGACTAAGGTGAATTTAAGCGGATTAATTCTGAGAAAAGGCTATATAATATTTAAAACACTTTATCAGCGAGAGTGAAACATGTGTTCACTATCCACCTGATGCGCTAAGATTTTTCCTGTAGACCATGTTTTTAGGATACGATTAGAGATTCCCGTTGCCTATGTAATATCTCTTTATATTCGATGAGTTATTCTGATACAATTCTACCCTTTAATGACGTTTGCCAATTTTCTACATTCATACTCGCAGAATCCATGCGCAAAGTGGTTTCATACAATAGCTATGCCATTAGGGCATAATTATTCTTTGTAGTACTCTCTCTGGTGGTTGTTTGAAAAAAAACTTCCGAGAGTGTCTTCGTGCCGATTAGCCTGAGCATTGTTTGAAGAATTGTAATCCGAATATTGAGATTTAGAACAAAAGATAACTGATACGAAATTGTATGATTAAAAGGGAAATATATATATATATATATATATATATATATATATATATATATATATATATATATATATATATATATGAGGGGCGTTCAGAAAGTAAGCTCCGATCGGTCGCGAAATGGAAACGACTATAAAAATCCGATAAAGCTTTGCACAGATGTGTTGGGTAGTGTCTCTAGTATAACCCCAGTTAGCATCACGTCGCTCTTCTCATTTCTGAGCTCGCAGTGAGTGCGTAAAGATGTCTAGATAATAGTGTCTGCCGCCAAGTACGAGGGCCTGGTGAGAAATTTCGCCTGAAGCTATGCAGCTAACATTACATAACTGTCGTGCTGTTTCGTCTTCACGACAATTCTCAGCCGCATTCTGCAGGGGCAATGAAGATGCTCCTGCATCGTTTTCAAATGGAAATGTTAGATTACCCACAATACAGTCCGCAATTGTCTCCCCCTGAGTTTCATCTCTGGTCACATGAACCGCTGTCTTTGAAGACAACATTTTGACACAGACAACGAGGTGTAGGCCGGCGTGGAGAATTGGCGGAAAGCACTGGCGGCTGCCTTCTATGATGAGGCTATTGAAAAGTTGGTACAACGCTACGACAAAAGTCTAAGTCAGAACGGCGACTACGTAGAGAAGTAGCTGAAAGGTGTAGCTAATTGTTACAAGTAAAACATTTCTGATGTTCACTGTGGTTTCAATTTGGCAATCAATCGGAGCTTACTTTCTGAACAGGCCTCGTATATTGTTCCTTCATACAAAAGGTGTGTATTTGACATTTGAGAATTAATGATATTCATCGATATATTGCGTAGTTGTTAATGAGAAGGGAACTTTCGAAAGACTGGATACGAACCTGCATTTAATAATCCTAGAGTTCCATTACTTCTTCGGAAGGTAAAACTTCATCAAAGCTAAATATCCGCTTGATCTGAGGTTTCGCGACTGATTATACAACGCTCCCAAAATTAGGTGGCATTTTATTTGTACAGATTAGCAGACTGCCGCAAAGCACGAGCCTGCAGAGAAGAAGAATCATCGCCTGATTTCATTCTAATAAGTAAACTTTCTGAATCATTTTGAGTGACTGAGATATGATTGTGTTTCCTATTATGAATGATTGATTGCTCGAACGAATTGAGAACTACATAACTACATAATTACATAGATAGGAGGAAAAATACAGTGGCGCCAGTGTGACAGGACTCTCTTGGATTGTTATATAATATATGTATTGTTTGTTTCATGAAAACCAACGAGAATGAAAGGTAACTAATGTGAAGAGAGATTCGGTGCCCATAGTAAAAGATTGCTGATACCAAGGAACGATTTCAACTATTGGACAAGACCTATACTGCAGAACAAGGCCAGATAATTCCCATTTTTACATTTTTGTAGTTAAATCAGTTTGAAATTAATTTAGAAAGAACTTTTTTCCAGCCAGAAGTTAGATTGTAAAACTTTATATTGTGTGATTTCCGTATCTGGACATTGAACTTTATACCACCTGTGAAGTAATTTGAAAGATAAGTGTGTCTACGACAGTAAATTTGAAACTGTCTTTAGTGACTAGAACCTGATATTGACAGTTGTTTAATGGTATTGACTAGAACGGCATTTAAAATGTCATTGAATCAGCAACGAGAAGTGCAACAGCCTTCAGCTGTGTGCGCAGGAGCAGAGGCCACGGATAGCAATTCTGAGACTGTTGTGGCTAGCGGTAGCAATATTATTAATCCCGCTGGTTCAGAAAACATTCATACAACAGCTGATCAGACTGTTGTTGACACATTAGTTGTTATTATGCAACAGTTGTCTCTATTAGCCGAAGGCCAAACGGAGGTAAAACGAGACTTATCCGTTATACAATCTGAAGTAAAACGACACTTATCAGCCATACAAAATGAACTCCAAAATCAACTAGCCGAAAATCAATAAGAATTACAAAATCAATTAAGAGCATCCTTTACCGAATTAGATCAGAGATTAAATACCCAGACACAGGAAATAAAAGAACAGGCAGAAAGGACCGAACAGAATATTATTGCTCAAATTGAGCAGGTCCGCCAACAATGACAAGAAAACAATAGTAAATTAAAAGCGGAACTAACCGAATATGTATCCGTCAAAACTCACACGAAACAAAAACAAGTAGAACTGTTTTCTCAAGTAATGCAAGCTCAAGAGGACATACAGTGTTCCGTAGCTATGATACCAGAAATTATAGAATCCGACGATAATCTAAAGAAGCAATTTGACGAAGTGAAGGAAAAACAGACGACAGTGGAACATAGAATGAATGTACATGCAGGAATGTTTCAGAAATGACATTAGAGCGGAAACATTTTCCTTCGGAAATGATAGAATAAACTGTGAAAGTAGCTTTACAGTCGATTTTAGAGAGTTCCGAAGAGAATTTTTTCAACAAAGGGTTAAAGGAAGTTCGTGAACAACTTGTCGAAGAATTCTCTCGTTGGAAAGAAAATATCGAAAGATCACTAAATCTCTCGCAGGAGGATTTAGAAACAGCGAGAAATAGGAAACAAAATTCTCAATCTGCACGTGACATTCCGTCCACGTCAAGATCCGATGTAGACAGAACTAGATCGTCACAAGTTAGTTTCGATATAACGGATAGCCGCAGGGAAAAGCACAAACAGGATGATTTTAGGAATCGTAGTACCGTTGAGGAAAAGGTGATTAAACAGAGACAATTTCAAATCTTTAACCCTGACAAAAAGAATGTTCAACCTGTAGTCTTTATTCTACGTTTCAGAGGTCTATTTCCACGATCTTGGACAGAATGGCCAAAGATTAGTTTTGTATCTGGATATACACAAGGACCAGGAGCATTGTGGGCATCCGAACAAACATCTTCTTGTAAATGTTATAATGAATTTGAGCAGGCTTTTCTAGCAAAATATTGCTCTGCTGGAGTACAAGAAAGACTTAGGCAGGAAGTATTATATCCTGAGTCTTTCTCATTTTCTAGAGGATCTCTAAAGAGATATTTTGAGAAATACGTTGGTAAATCTTTGCATTGGGATGTACCGATTCCTTTTCCTGGTATACCTAGGATACTCAAGTCCAGACTACCCACAAGTATAAGGAATCAGCTGTTATATATAAATGATAAGGATATAGACTCATTTATGACTACGCTTGATCATACTGATATAATTGTGGAGGACAATAAAAGGTCAAGAGAATGTCGTATCAAAGAAGAGTAATAGAAGTCAATCCGAGCTACAACTCGAATGGGAATGGCAGTAATGGTAGCAGCAACAATAATCATAACCAACTAAACTCTCGGAGGAGACTTAGAAATGGACAAAATGCAAACAACAATTATTACCATAATGGAAACTTTAGTAATGGTGCAGCGAGGGGCTATTTTAGGAACAATAGGAATTTTAATCGATATAATCCAATGTGTGGCAAAACACGAGAGTTCTACCAACACCAGCAGAACAACAACAATAATTACACGAATCAAGCAAGACAATATAGACCGAATTCACCACAACAATCGATAATCACTGAAGTAGCGGTTGCTAAGATATAATGATGGTGAGCTGTTAACTGAAGAGTTAACAAAGGATTTATTAACGTGCCATAATGACAGATCGAGTGTTCCGGTATCGGAAGTATTTGTTGAAATGGAGGAAGTTCCAACGAATGTGATATTAGAGACCGCCGCTTCCTCCAATGTCATCTGGCGGTCTTTTTAGGAGAATTATTAGGAAGAAGAAGGTACCAATTTTGCCGGTCCAGAACTTCAAAATCATCGGAGCTGTTGGAGCACGCTCTCCCAATGTCAAAATACAAACACAATTAGAGATGAAAACGGGAAACGTAGCAATAAAATGCACTTTCCTTGTAGTGGAGAAGTTATTAGTGGACTACTCTTGGTATTGGGAGTATGGAGGAGTACGATTGTCAGATTGATTTTTTGGAAGGAATAGTTAAATTTAGATTGAATGGAGAAGAGATAGTACTGGATCTCAATAGAAAGGAGACGGTGCTCGAGAAATATTATCGCGGTGCCATAATTCAATTAATTGACACTACAAACGGTCGTTGGAAGGAGCTTTCAAAGGATTTGCTACAACATGAGGACTTTAACCAAACAACAATGATAAAAGCTAGTGAATCAAATCAGTTTACCAGAGAACAAAGGCTGCGGCTTCATTATTTGTTAAAGGGATATGAAGAGATTTTTTATGAGAAACCAGGAATGATTAAAGGGTATATTTGTCACCTACAAGTGAAGCCACATCAGACCTACTGTTACACGCACTATCCGATCCCCTTGCGTTTAAAACAATCTGTTCAAAGGGAGATAATTAGAATGTTAGACTGGAACTTGATTGAGCCATCAACTAGACCATATTGTTCTCAGCTCTTAGTCGTTCCAAAACCTGGAGGCAACGTAAGATTAGTTCTGGATGCGAGAGAGGTTAGTAAAATAATAGTACCTGTAAGAACTCATCCGGAAAATATAGACGAATTAATTCAAAATTTCCAGGATGCTTCGTACTTAACTAGTGTTGATTTGAGAAGTTCGTACTGGCAGGTCCAAATGGATGAAGAATCTAGGTAATGTACCGCATTTGCCGGGAGAAGTTACCAATTTAGAGTTGTTCCGTTCGGACTTAATATTAGTGCCGGAATATTTATTTCAACGCTGGATTATGTTCATGGACCAGAATTGCGTAGTCGTATAACTGTGTTTGTTGACGACTTATTAATAGCCACGAAAACATGGGAAGAGCATTTGCATATTTTGGAAAGGATTTTTGCTGTTTTCAAGAAAACCAGAATTACAGAAGTCTCATTTTGCTTTACTACAAATTAAGTTCTTAGGACATATGATAGAAGCGAAATGTATCCTGCCTACAGAGAAGGAGATAAGTGCAATTCAAAATTTTCCATCACCACGGAATAAAAGACAGCTGAAGGGATTCGTAGGTATGGCATCGTTCTTCCGTCGTTTCATAAAGAATCAAGCCATGAATTCTGAGGCATTAAACCGGCTTCTACGGAAGTATGTGCCATGGCAATGGACTGAAGAATGTGAACTAGCTTTTCGAGACATTAAAGACCAACTCGTTAACACATCATTATTATATCACCCTGATATGAATTGTGAGTTCTGTCTGTCCACGGATTCATCGGATGTTGGATTAGGTGCTTGTATATTCCAAGTAAGGAAAATAAATGAGGTACCAACATTCTGCCCGATAGTATTTGCTAGTCGAGTGTATCGCCCTGTGAAAGAGCCTATACGACCACAGAACCTGAAGCACTTGAAGTTATCTGGACATTCAAGAAGTTTAACTATTACTTATATGGTTCGAGAACAATTGTGTATTGTGACCATCAATCATTAACCTTTTTTGCAAACATGTAAATTATTACATACCAGACTGTCACGTTGGACAATGACACTACAGTAGTACCAATTTAAAATTTTTCATGTGCCTAGCAAAGAAAATATCATTGCGCATGCACTGTCAATATCCCCAGAAGATTTAACGCCGGAAATAGAATCAGTAAATACTTCGGATTTTTCCAGTATTACTGTTGCAGGACAATATCTACAAAACTTATTATGTACATCTTGGTAGAGATATGGTAAATTTACAACGAAAAGACCCTCGATGGAAGAAAATAATTCAGCTAAAGGAACAACAAAATTCAAGGGCTAGTTTAGATCATTATAAATTAGTAAATGGAGTATTATTCTTCAGATGTGGGAACGACAACAATCCACGGTGGTGTGTATATATCCCTAAGGAATATGAGGAAAGATTAATTAGGTTTACCCACTTATCATGGGGACATTTTGTGTGATCAAGTGTGCCAATAAAATAGGAGCATACCGTTATTTTCCGAATATTCGGAGAAAAGTGCACCAAACAATACAAAACTGTTTACTCCGTCAAAAGGCAAAACCGGATAATAGAGGTAGTAAGCATGTTCTTCATTCAACTATTCCACGAGAGCCAAGGGCGTTAATTTCGTGATATCTGCGGTCCTCTCCCACGATCAAGAGGAGGAGTCAAATACATTATGGGATTATTTGACGTATTTACAAAATATGTAAAACTGTATCCATTAAAGTGTGCTACTGCCAGAGCTGTTGTTGTGAGATTGGTGCGTTACTATCTTCCGCATGTAGGTTAACCGAAATCCATTATTACAGAAAATGCCAGAATTTTTACCGGATTTAAATGGAAGCAAACATTAACACAGCTTGGTATTCGACTGATTTTGACATCATGTTATCATCCACAAGGTAACCTAATAGAACGAGTTTTCCGAGAATTAAACCGATTCATGCGTACATACTGGCACAGTAAACAAACATCATGGGCTGATTATTTGTCAGAATTTGAACAAATATTTAATAATCTGGCACACAACTCAACTAACTTTACTCCAACAGAGCTTATGTTTAGTCAGATTGAAAAGAACTTATGGATAAACCATCTGCCAAAGTATGATGACCAGAATTTAAAATTGGAGGAAAAGATTCGACTCGCACTTGTCAATTTTACTAAAAAGGTAATACAACGGAAATTGACATATGATAAACAGATTCACCGGATTCAGACGTTCCATCTTGGAGAAAAGGTTTTATTGAGGCCACACATCCATTCCTCGAAACTGATGAAGAGCATAAAGAAATGAAATCTTATTTATACCGGAACATATGTTATTGTAAATATACCAAATCCTGGGTCATACTTGTTGGCATATCCCGAATCGAAAAGAATAAAGGGATTATTCCCGCATAATGATATTAGGAAATATATAGGATCGTAGATCTGTGATAGCAAATATGGAGAAGAATTTAGAGTGGAATTTGACTATGAGTCGAATGTCTAGTTAAATATCAAGATGTTTATGTTGTTTAGAGGGTAAGAGACAGTGAGATTACTCCTGTGATGGGTTAAGAGACAGTGAGATTACTCCTGTGATAGGTTAAGAGACAGTGAGATTGCTCCTGTGATAGTTAAGCACAAAATTTTAAGATAGGTAGAAGAATTTGTTAATTATTAGTGTTTGTAAGTGTGGACCATGAGCAGAAGCCATAGTGATATACAATGAAAGTGCATCTACATTTCCACAAGACACGGCACTTATGTGAGAATTGCGTGTGAAACTTGAACAGTGCGGGATATGTTGGTAAATACGCTGTGTGCGTGATGACCGCTGTTCTCGCAAGAAAACAAATGAACTGTGAAATGAAGCAACAGTCGATAATGTCAATGCTGCAAACAATTGAAGAAACTCTCTGGTTGCGCGAGAGAAAATTATTATAATTTTTAGATTTTTCATTATGCCTTCTCTACCAGGAGAATTAATTTTAAGATTTTTAATTAACAAGCCATAATGGATTATGTTAAGAATAGCAGTTTCTGTGTTTCATATTATGGACATAATGGTTGAAATATATGTCCAGAAATGTTCATGATAGAATGAAGAAGATTCTGTGAGTGAATGATTTCTTAAATCATCATACGTCATCATTAATGATTTTTATTTGCAGATGGATCTATATATCAATTAATTATAAGAATTATGAAAACTATTTAGATATTTTTTTCTAGAAATTATTCCCTTTGTGGAGTTAGTGTCATACGCCTATGTTTACAATTTTTCATCAGGTGTAAACTTAAATTTTATCCATAATTTCGTATTTGAAAGCAAACCTCGGATAGATTCAATGCTCTACTTCCACCTGCACTATAACAAAACGAGGATTAGATAAAAAAAAATTTTGAGAGGAATACATTCGATATGAGCTGCAACAAAATTTAAATGCCGACACTCTATTTGACAAGGTTTTGGACAATCAGCAGTTGTAATGCAAAACAACTTTGGTATTGAGGACTACAAGAAAATTCGTGATTGTCAGGACTGATGGATGTACCAGTCTAGTATAGATGGAAGAATATAAGAAACCACTCCGATTTTGATTTCAGCCATGAATATGGACTTCGTTGCCTTAATCCACTCTGTTCCAGGGATTTATTCAGTCAGAACCTTTTCTTATTCCACTTTAAACCAGCTCCACGTTCACGTCCCTGAACATCTGTTCCTGAGATTATCTTGCTGCTTCTACGGCACATTACCAGCTTCTGTCCTGTACCATAACCAATCGCCAGTCCTCTGTACCGCCTCCACGAAACGCTGTACGTCGCCTACCCGCCGTCCGTACCCAGAGTTCCTGTTATATCGACTTCACAACGAGATCGCCGGCTACTTCGTCGAAAGAAGAATTTCGAAAAAATTTTTGTAGCAATATTGAAAAAAAAAATTTTTTTTGGGTATGAGCCACTTTTCCTTCAATCTAATCTATGGAGCTTCTCTATATTTCAAAATTACTGGATTTAGGCTTTCCTGTCTTCTTTAACACCTGAGCTGGGGTCTATTTTTCCGGGTTTTTCAGGGTTTCCCTGTGAACGCCAGTTCCCAAATGGGTAGACCTTTTTCGTAATTACACCAATCTACATCATCCCCGGTTATGTACTCGGGATGAGGGTATACTCCGGTACATGTAAAAGCTACAGCTTAGGTATTCTCGTAACTTACTGTCTTAACATGTTACCCATACTCTTAATAGTAAAATTCTATTAATTCAAAATATTCCTCTTTTGAATAAACAACCCAAAGAATTTTTTCTGTTAGTTCGCAAAGTGTATTATGATTAACTTTGCTCGCTGCGAGCGGCAATTGTAATATCTCTTTATATTCGATGAATTATTCTCATACAATTCTACCTTTGAATGACGTTTACTAATTTTCTATCTTCATACTCGCAGAATCCATGCGCAAAGTAGTTTCATACAATAGCTATGCCATGAGCGCATAATTATACTTTGTAGTACTCTGTCTGCTGGTTGTTAGATATAAGCTTCCGAGATTGTCTTCGTGCCGATTAGCCTGAGCATTGTTTGAAGAATTGTAATCTCAATATTGGGTTTTATGACAAAAGATAACTGATACGAAATTGTATGATTAAAAGGGAAATATATATATATATATATATATATATATATATATATATATATATATATATATATATATATATTGCTCCTTCATACAAAAGGTGTGTATTTTACATTTGAGAATTAATGATATTCATCGATATATCGCGTAGTTGTTAATGAGAAGGGAACTTCCGAAAGACTGGATACGAAGCTGCATTTAATAATCCAAGAGCTCCATTACTTCTTCGGAAGGTTATACTTCATCAAAGCCAAATATCCGCTTGGTCTGAGGTTTCGCAACTGATTATACAACGCTCCCAATATTAGGAGGCCTTTTATTTGTACAGATTAGCAGATTGCCGCAAAGCATGAGCCTGCAGAGAAGAAAAATCATCGCCTGATTTCATTCTAACAAGTAAAATTTCTGAATCATTTTGAGTGACTGAGCTATGGTTGTGTTACCTATTTTGAATGATTGATTGCTTGAACGAATTGAAAATTACATAATGAGCAGGAGGAAAAATTACACCTAATACAACACGTAATAGTCGCTAGAATGTATGAGCTTGTATGGAATGTACGACGGAACAAGGAAAATAATGTGAGCCTATCTCTTTTGACCACAGGGCGAACGATCGATACTAAAAGGGAGGCAGGTACTTCCTAAATGCCTACATCCATCTTCATTGATTTGATCAGCAATTAGATGCCATTTTCATATACCTACAAACGCTGCAGAGAACTTCATTCCTCTAGCTAGTATTATTTCATTCTGACATCACCTTTTTATGGAGCATCAGCGGTCTGAATGGGGTGGTGGAGCCCGCCTCTTCTGTACCCACCTCTTGAAGTGAGACAAACACTTGTATCCTACATACTCAGTTATTTATTGGACATATTCCTATCTCTGATTTCCAATACAATTTCTATATTACACAACTCCCACTAGTACCATGGATATTATTACCACAAATTCTAAAACGCGATCAGTCATCGTGTCCTTTCCTCTTGTCAGTATTTTCCATATGCACTTATCTTTGCCTGTTCTGCAGATAACCTCCTTATTCCTTATCTTTCGGCTTTCTCAACATTCTCACTGTCCATGATTCACTACCTCATAGTACTGTGTTCCAGACATGTATTCTCAAAAATCTCGTCCTTAAACTAAGGACTCACTTTGAGATCAGTAGACTTCTATTTGCCATGAAAGCCGTCTTTACGTCCGGTAGTCGGCTTTCTATATACATTATCTATTTCGCTTCCAGGCTCGCAGAATTCCTTAACTTCATCTTCTTTGTGATCGCCAATTTTGATGTTAATTGTTTCGAAATTCTCAGTGCTCCTGCTTCTCAATATTTTGTCTCTAAGCAGTTTACCCTCAGTCCATGTTATTTATTCGGTAGAGCCCACTTTGCTTCCCACAGGTCTTGTACTTGTTATTCACTTTCACTGAGATGACAATGTTGTATTTATGGAGTAATAGGATCGTTATGAGTGTCAGCACAGTTAATTTCAGTCATAGTGACTACATCATTGATAGCCAACAGACAGAAAAGTTATTTAGATTTCGTAGTATTGGGTATAGGTCAACAAGTTCAACATATCAAACAGTTACCAAAGTTAATTTAAGTTTTGTTACGTTCTTTTCATGAATGTACTAGTTATTTCTTATTGTGGTGCTGCATTTCTATTCTAGATGCGCACTGCCAAGCAAGTGTATAATTTGATACGGTGACACGTGTATAATCTGCCACCAGTTTTACTAAATCATAGTAGGAATTAAGGTTTCAGCTACCGCGGAAGTCCGGGCTCAGTTAAGAGCAACATTCAAAAAAATGGCTCTGAGCGCTATGGGACTTAACGTCTGAGGTAATCAGGCCCCGAGAACCTAGAACTACTTAAACCTAACTAACCTAAGGACATCACACACATCCATGCCCGAGGCAGGATTCGAACCTGCGACCGTATCGGTCGCGCGGCTCCAGACTGTAGCGCCTACAACCGCTTCGCCACTCCGGCCGGCAGCAACATTCAATTAAACCGTTCCAACACAAGCGATGTGGCAAACTGGAAATTGCTTGTAAGGATAAATTTCAACAGAAACCGGCGTTAGTGATAAGTAAAGTCAAGGTTAATGATATATTCGTCATATCTCAACACTGACAACGAGGCTGTACATACCAACAGAATTAACAATGAACATAGGTACGAACAAAAAGAACTAATACAACAAACGAATTACGAAATTAAGCGTACGATTTTTATTAGTAGTGTTCGAACTAAGTACACCTTCTGCTGGAGCTCTGGAGATGGGAAGCTCGTGTCTCACAGGCAGCGACGTAATCGTTCGTGGCAGCGCCCCGTGGCACGGTGGAGGCTGTAGGAAACGCGGCGGCGTAACTGGCGGCGGAAGTATTTGAAGGCGCAAGTATTTCAAAGTACCCCAGTGCTCAACATATTTTTGAGACAACGTTGGGATCTCATTGTTCTACAGCCCACACTTCATTTACTACAACAACCCTCAGCAACCTAGGAACTCATGATGACTCGCTTGCAATATTTGAAGAAAGCAAGGAGAAGACTAAAAGTACTGCTGTTGCTGCCGGTGTTGTATTGGCTGAAGAGCCAACACCGTGTTACTAGAGGAGGCCGAAATGCACGCGTTTTAGCTCACGCAGGCCGGCGTGAGGAGGGAAGAACTATACTGACGTGAGGTCTGGAACATGACAAGGAATTAGAATTCAAAAAGCAGATGTAATTTGTTTGATACTTAACTTTAATCCATTAATGATGAACGTCGCTCTTGACGGTACATGATTCACAATATTATGTGTTCAGATTATAGTAACTGAATATGGCGCCTTGCTAGGTCGTAGCAAATGACGTAGCTGAAGGCTATGCTAAACTGTCGTATGTAGTCAGTGAACCATCGCTAGCAAAATTGGCTGTACAACTGGGGCGAGTGCTAGGGAGTCTCTCTAGACTAGGCCTGCCGTGTGGCGGCGCTCGGTCTGTAGTCACTGATAGTGTCGACACTCGGGTCCGGCGCATACTAACGGACCGCGGCCGATTTAAAGGCTGCCACCTAGCAAGTGTGGTGTCTGGCGTTGACACCACAGCCGGCACACTTTACAGTAAACAATATGGAAGGGGACCGCTGGAACTACTATATACAACGTTTGGAGCGAAAATACTTTACTAGCATAAGTGGGTCCCACTGAATTTGAACGTCTTGGGGAGCGGTCATTTTGTGAAACTTTGACTTTCTACTATTCGTACATTACAAGACATTCTCGAGAAATATTTTATGTCAAACGTTCATGTCTTTCCTGTCACGCATAGATGTTTCTAGAAGTCACGTCAAAGCTATACGGATTACTCAGTTACAGGAAGTGACTGGGGAATGTAATTGATAGACGTAAGAAGTTTGATGTAGACTCACATAATGTGCTTATCATGAAGTCCCCCGATAATAAATTAATAAATGACTTACTTAGTCCATCTAACCTGTTCTTACATGACTGTCTGACACTTTGAACACACGGAGAGGTGTATGCATCCGCAGAAGCATTGCAGTGCAAGGACACTGGCATATTTACAAGTCAATAGCCGGCATGGCCTGGTGACAGGCACAGACAGAACTGGAAAACATAGGGCACGCACTCAACTCGACTGAAACGGTCAGTCGACAAGTTCAGGAATGATCAGATACAATCCTATTCTTGCTGTGGCATAAACCACAAAAGAGATTACTGTTTCGATCAGAACGGGCGTCGTACTGACAGTAAGAAGACGGAATATAGGGTTGAGGACTGCAAAACAGTACTCACCCAACAAAACAATCAGCCACACAAACTTCCTGCAGCGGCTAATAACAAAAAGTATGTAACGAAAATGAGCAAAATCGAAAATTTTCAAAGATGCAGTAGTACAGAACTCCTATATTTTCTGTCAATATCAAGATGTTATCTGCAACCCTTCAAATTAACGAAATGCCGATCAGTTTTCCAACTGAAAACCCTGTCTCAGAATTTTGCAACAGCCAGAGTTAAAGAGACATACTTTGGTATTCAGTTACAGCAATCAGAAGGTTCCAGAAAAAGGGATAATTGAAGGGCTTATTTCCATAGTGTTTCAAGCCCATTTTTGTTCATCTAGAGGTACAGAACCCTAAAGTTAAATGAGCACTAAATAATCTGCAGTTGAGGTACCAGAAATATTCGCGCATATGGCTTCTTGCTAGAGCTAAACCTTTCTTTCTGTTTGTTTGGATCATTAATTTCAGAAGCATTATACGCAGAAAAGTGGAGGTAATGGACTTGTACCACTATTGAAATAAGCCCTTCAATTATGAGTACGTACTGCACGTAAACAATTTGCGGAACGGGCTTCAATTGTATTTGTTAATTCAAATAAAGTAACTAATTTGATAGGACTGGGTCCCTTCACTGCTTTGGGGTTCATATATTACAAAGGTAGGACTAAATTTAAAACTGACATTCTGACTGGAATGTTGAAACAGATCTTGCCAAAATATGTCGATACTCTTTTCTGAAGCAAAAAGCAGTATGAAAGATTACGACGCACACATTACATTAAATCCCAACGTGGTGTCCAAATTTTGCAAAGCACACATTCATTTTACATTAAAAGATTAAATAAGGCACAAACTCTATTTTCTTCAATAGAATGAGGTTATGGAAGACACATCAGTACTCAACGGGGAACGTTGGTCATGGTTGTACAGAAACCGATTGACTGTCTACACATTTGAGGAGCTTTCATAGCAACGGTTAATGCTTAAAGCCTCATGTGGAGTTCCCAAGCCGGAAGAAGTAGGGTGACAATTAGCTAGTGGAACGTACGTTCCCAGACGGGATCTAGAAGCATATCTGCAAATCCCTTTGGACGAAGACACAAAAGGTTTAACTAACAAATAATCCATTTGGTCTCTAACAGGAGTCCTTATCCCTGTGACATATAAATCTAATGTACTACAGATGCTACATCAATGCCACTTGTGGTATAGTTCGTACCCAGTTCAGTGCCAAAGAGCATTGGTACTGGAAAAATATTGTCAAGGACATTGAAGTGGTTTTTTTTACTAATGACAAGAATAGCAATCAGCTGCACCCCGACGATATTTTCCATGATCTCAGGTGTCAGAACCCTGGTCACGTCTGCATATCGATTCTGCACGGCCGTTTCTCAGAAGCTACTGTCTTATTCTCATCGGTACTTTCTCCAGGTTGCCATTTGTGTACGGATATCATCGATATTTGCAACA
The DNA here is from genome assembly GCF_021461385.2 of Schistocerca piceifrons. Lineage (NCBI taxonomy): Eukaryota > Metazoa > Arthropoda > Insecta > Orthoptera > Acrididae > Schistocerca > Schistocerca piceifrons. Next base: position 781,282,532 of record NC_060141.1, read on the forward strand.
AAGAATATTCAGGCCCTGTCAAACGTCTTCTCTACTCAAGGTTGCCCTTTTGGAATAGTCAACACGCTAAGTTGTTGCACAGGTATTTAGAACAAATAAATCAGAAAACTTTGAATATTGTGATCTACCTTGACAAATTAATGCCCTCAGCCACAAATCCATAGAAACTTCTACTACTGAATTTTCAGTCTTTCTTTAGTCTTCTACAAGCAGCATTTAGAAATGCTTCAAAAACAAGTGAATTTTCTTTCAACGCAAAGTGGAATACTTAGGACACATAATGTTTGCACACGACATAAAACTGACGCTGCAACATCTTGGCAGCATCGAAAATCTTCCGGCTACCGAGGACCTCAAGCTATTACGTTCTGTGTTACAACAAATAAATTATTTTCCGAAGTTTCTCCCTCATGCAACTTCGATCAGTGAATCACTGCACAAACTGTGGATGCCAACTCACAGTTAGCAAATAAAACAGTGTTTGCTTGACGCCATGTGTTTTGCATATGATTCCAGCAAGGTATAAGGTTTCATAAACATTCCTGCATCTACATCATGATTTACAACGACCAACTTGATTAGCTTCAAAGACTATGACTGTGTGACAAAGAAATTACAGTCAGATCAGGTAAATGGTTCAAATGGCTGTGAGCACTATGAGACGTAACATATGAGGACATCAGTCCCCTAGAACTTACAACTGCTTAAACCTAAGTAACCTAAGGACATCACACACATCCATGCCCGAGGCAGAAATCGAACCTGCGACCGTAGCGGTCGCGCGGTTCCAGACCGAAGCGCCTAGAACTGCTCGGCCACCTCGGTCGGCTTCAGATCAGGTAGGAGGCGATTATAATTTCAGCCCAAAAATTTCATGATTACATTTACCAACGCAAATTTATGATTGCAACAGACCACAAACCTTTATTGATTATCTTTGAACAGAAAAATACTGTTCCCTCACCGACAGCTCAAGGTTTGTAGCGCTGGACGCTACTTCTGTGGAATTACAGCTACGAAATTGTAGTCAGGGTCACAGCAGGACACTGAATGCAGATTTGCTTTCACATCTGCCAACAGTGCAAGTCAAAAAGTTACACACATCAGCTGATGTTTGTTTTTAAATAGATATAAGTAGTCAAGTAACTATGGAAAATCTTCCAGTAAATTCAGATTTAATTGCGAAGCTAGTTCCTGATATCTCGCAACAAGAGTTAGGATAATTTTAAGGAAATACACACGGAAAGTGGACGCACATATTTCATCATTTGTTGTTTTGCGGAATACACTTAATTGTTTATCAACAATATTATAATTACACTTAAAACAAACTTTGTTAAAAGAATAACAACGCTCACGACCATTTTAGAAAATCTTGAACAGGTTCAATTCATTAATAAGAAACATTAACAGAGTATAGCATTAAGGGCAGGACTTGAAACCATGAGTATACAGTCCCCAAATACAAGTAAGAATTCACACCTACTAGGCGTGGCTGCAAGTGGGTTCAACCAACTGAACTTTATCGATAAAATCAATTACAATGGCTATTACGAAATGTACTAAAAGTTCCCAATCATGGATGACACGTTACACAACTGAATAACGCCCATCGAAAATACAGAAAGGATAACAAGCCACGTCACTGATTTTGGCTGTCGGAAAGCCCTTAACAGTGTATAAGGTTTCATAAACATTCCTTAAGCAATAAAATGCGCAATCCCCCAAACTACAAGCAAAGTTGAGAAGGCATACAATTTAAATGTGTCTCCCAACAGGTGCACACCAGCAGAAGAATTGACAGTGATCCTTAAACAAATATATAGTTGACCAAAATATAAGATAAGCTGGAAGAACATGCAATTTAAAGGTGAATCCCAGCAACCAGAATCCTTAATAATGACCAATAAATAAAGATAAAATTGGCGAAAATACAAGATAAGCTGAGAAGTACAGCAGGCAGCTGTCACAGACAACAGAGAGCAAGCAAGCAAGTTTCACAATGAGTAGAGTTAGCTAAAGACTGTGAATGAAATGAAAGGCTCAACAGTACATATTCATAAGGCATTAAAATTTAACGCACTCCAGAAGTTGCAATAAGGGCGCAAGGTCTAAACGAGTAGTTAAAGAGCAGGTATAGTGACAAGGAACTTCGTGCTTGCAGAACACACTCTAAACCTAAAGAGATTCCTGGTTTTACTAAATCTGGGAGATTAATAGTTCCCGATTGATCGGCGTCACTCCAACGTGGCACGCATAGAACGATACTTTACTTAACTTCAGCCACCGTGACGTGGCTGGTAGAGGCATCAGCTTGTGGGACAACCTGGACGTCGTGCGACGACGGAAGTGCCGCCGCAGGGAACAGGAACGTGTCACCCACTGCCAAAGCCACCCTGCCAACACACATCAAAAGGCAACAGTAATCTGCGCAAATAACGCTACACATGATAACGCCTAAGATGTAGGAAATTTTAACTTATCGCGGAAACGACTGCATACACAAGTTACAAACTTAACAATGTTTGCGAGATTACTAGTAAATTACAAGCGCCTGCTGATGCAGTAACTAAGGCACACTCTTGTACAAAGTGTGCGTTGCCTCAGCTTAAGTTACAAAATGTAATTGCTTAAAGTGAATTTATAACAGAGAATAGTCGTACACTTGCACAGAATATGACCTAGAACAACAAATTACCATGAGTTACACTGATATATGATCACATATAGAATTCGAAACTGGTTGCTGTAGCATCCCGCCACACTCTTTGGTGTGACGTCATAAGCAAGTGATTGCGTGTGAGATCGCTCTCCAAGTTTTTATATATTTTTAGGTTTCAGATACATATTTTAACGGTTTTTGTGATAATATTTACTACAAAAGTGACGTATTAGTGGTTTCTTCATCCACCTCTGCCTTTCTTGTGTTGTGACCTGATATTTATGAGTGTTTCGTATCGAGCAACTTAACCTCTTGCCTGTGTTTACATTCCGCGCTGACCAGTTGCAGCTGTAGCGGCGCATCGAAGGCTAAGTACTAATTAATTGTTTGTGTATAGTGGTTTATTTAGGAACTTTAGTAGTCTTCAACCGGTGTTCTTGGTGTTTTCTGGTGAAACAATTTCAGATGAAACTTTTGGGAACTGTTTTCAGCTTCGATATTGTGTCATTAGAAGCTTGATTCTCTTTCTGTATTAGTCTTTTGTTATATTCACATTTGCTATTTATTAATGCTGTTAATAATAGTAGTTACTTCCTTTGTAGAGTAAATTTGTGATTATTGTAGTCAGGTTATTAACATCTTCTTATTGTAGTAGTGGAACTTAGAAAAAGTAAAATTTTACCATGAGTGAGAAGTGTGGGCTATGCCGTAGGTTCGTGAGTAGTGGATTGCGGTGTGAGACTTGTTCGAAGTATTTTCACTGGGGGGAATGCAATGGGGAAGCCAGTGGGCATTCTGATGAGATCCTCTCCTGGAACTGTAGGTTATGTAGCAAGAGTAAGTTGATAGAGGAGCAGGAGCGTAAGATCTATGCCCTTCAGGTGCAGTTGAAAAACGCGCAGGAGGAGCTGGATAGGATGAGGAGGGAGAAGGGGGTTGGGGAATGGCAGCTGGCTGTTGGCAAGAGATCTGCTAGTAGAAGAAGATTTTCAGATAATTTTACTATTGGTGTTTACAATAGATATGACCAACTGCCAGAGTCTAGTGGAGAGGAATCTCTAGTAGCTGTAGATGTAGGAAGTATGCTGCAGACCTCAGTAGTTACGGTGGCTAGAACAGTTGCAAAGTCGAAAAGGAAGAAGAAGGTTCTGCTGTTAGGTAGTTCTCATGGCAGAGGTGTAGGCCAGCTGTTGCAGGAAGTGCTGGGGAGTGAGTACCAGGTCATCAGCATTGTGAAGCCTAATGCAGGATTAGCTCAGGTGACTGTTAACATAGAGGGGTTATGTAGGGATTTTACTAAAGAGGATCAGGTAGTGATTGTGGGTGGGGCTGGTAATAGTATTCATATGGAAGGGGAGTATAACATAGATGGTGACCTGGAAAAGATAACCACTCAGACTGGCAACACGAATGTGCATTTCGTGGAACTGTTCCAGCGTCACGATCGGCCTCATTTTAACACAGCCGTCAGGCGTAATAACATGAGACTTGGGGGTGCGTTGATGTCAGAAAGCATGGTTCACATTTCAGTGGTGTCTGTGGAGTCCATCAGCAGGACGGGTTTCACTAGGCATGGCCTGCACCTCAGCAGGTATGGGAAGGGGTGGTTGGCAAAGCTTATAGGTGACAGCATAGGTGGGGTTGGTGGGATCAGTCGTGGGAAAATTCCTGCAGTAGTGGGTGTTAGAGCTGCACCTTTTTCAGATTGAAGTCAGCTGATAGGTATTCCTGCTTAAGGGAAGTCTCTCTAACAAAGGAACCACTTTTGACAAAGCTTAGGTATCCGAGTAATGAGGGAATTAGTATATTTCATCAAAACATACAAGGTATTAGAGATAAAGTTAGTAAACTGCTTATAGATGTTGGCTCTGAAATTATTGGTATATCTGAACACTTCTTAAATAAGGAGATAATTCAGAGGCTTCCTTTACCAGGATACAGGTTGGCTGGCAGCTTCTCGAGGAGCTCTTTGCGGTGTGGGGGAGTTGCCATGTATGTGAAAAACGGCATCCCATTTGAGCATCTGAGTCAACTGATGTTTCGAAGTACTGCACTGAAAAGGTGTTTGAATGTTGTCAGGTGTGGTTAAATTTAAGGGAGCTAAACTTCGAACTGTTGTTACTTATAGACCCCCGGACTCCGATTTCACAACATTTTTGCAAAAGCTAGAGGAAGTTCTTGGTTCACATTATAGGAAATACAAAAAGTTAGTTATATGTGGTGACTTCGATATTAATTGTATAAGTGATTGTGCAAGGAAGAGGATGCTGGTAGACCTCTTTAATTCATGTAATCTTATGCAAACCGTATTCTTTCCAACGAGAGTGCAAGGGAACAGTAGAACAACCATAGACAACATTTTTGATCATTCCTCATTACTAGAAGGGCATTCTGTTAGCAAAAAGGTGAATGGCCTTTCAGATCATGATGCACAAATTTTAACTCCAAAAGGTTTTTGTGCTGCAACACGTATTAAATATAGTCATCAGCTGTTTAGGAAAGCTGATTCAGTTGCTGTAGAGACCTTTGTAAACCATGTCGAGGAACAAGAGTGGCAAGATGTTTATAGCACTGATACAGCAGACAATAAATATAATGCTTTTCTCAAGACTTTTCTCATGCTCTTTGAAAGTTACTTTCCGTTAGAACGTTCAAAACAGGGTACTAGCACAAACAGGCAGCCTGGGTGGCTGACTAGAGGGATAAGAATCTCTTGTAGAACAAAGTGGCAATTATATCAAAACGTTAGAAACTGTCAAAATCTGAATGCTGCAGCCCATTACAAACAGTATTGTAAGGTGCTTAAAAATGTTATTAGAAAGGCAAAAAGTATGTGGTATGCAGATAGAATAGCTAAGTCTCAGGATAAAATTAAAACCATATGGTCAATCGTACAGGCAGTGGGTGGTCTGCAGAGACAGGTCGAGGATATAGAATCAGTGCGTAGTGGGAATGTCCGTGTTACTAATAAGTCGCATATATGTACACTACTTGATAATCACTTTCTGAATATAGCAGGTGAACTAAATAGAAACCTAGTCCCAACAGGGAATCATATAGCGCTCTTAGAAAAAAGTGTTCCGAGACTGTTACCTGAAATGCTCCTCCATGATACTGACAAGAGGGAGATTGCGTTAATAATTAAATCACTAAAGACCAAGAACTCTCATGGATATTACGGGGTATCTAGCAGAATACTGAAGTATTGTTCTATGTATGTTAGCCCAGTACTTAGCCATATCTGTAATTTTTCCTTCAGGAGTGGTCGGTTTCCTGACCGATTAAAGTACTCGGTATTGAAGCCACTTTATGAAAAGGGAGACATTGATAATGTTGACAATTTTAGACCTATTTCTATGCCATCGGTGTTTGTTAAAGTTATAGAGAAGGTTGGATATACAAGGTTACTGGAGCATTTAAATTCACATAATTTGCTGTCAAATGTTGTTTGGTTTTAGAAATGGTTTATTCTCTTTTCTCTGTGAGGTATTGGACGGATTGAATAAAAGGTTGCGAACGCTAGGTGTTTTCTTTGATTTAACGAAGGCTTTTGACTGTGTTGGCCACAAAATATTACTGCAGAAGTTGGAACATTATGGAGTAAGGGGAATAGCTTACAATTGGTTCGCCTCTAACTTTAAGAACAGAAAGCAGAAGGTAATTCTCCGCAATATTGAGAGTGGTAGTGATGTTCAGTCCCAATGGGACACTGTTAAGTGGGGCGTTCCCCAAGGGTCGGTGCTGGGGCCACTGTTGTTTCTTATTTATGTAAATGATATGCCTTCTAGTGTTACAGGTGATTCAAAAATATTTCTGTTTGCTGATGACACCAGCTTGATAGCGAAGGATCTTGTGTGTGATATTGAAACAGTAACAAATAATGTAGTTCATGAAATAAGTTCGTGGCTTGTGGAAAATAATTTGATGCTAAATCACAGTAAGACCCAGTTTTTACAGTTTCTAACTCACAATTCAACAAGAACCGATATTTTGATCAGTCAGAATGGGTATATTATAAGCGAGACAGAACAGTTCAAGTTCCTACGCGTTCGGATAGATAGTAAGCTGTTGTGGAAAGCCCATGTCCAGGATCTTGTTCAGAAACTATATGCTGCTTTATTTACCATTAGAATAGTATCTGAAATAAGTGACACTTCAACACGAAAAGTAGTCTACTTCGCACATTTTCATACGCTTATGTCGTATGGTATTATTTTTTGGGGTAGTTCTTCTGATTCAAAGAGGGCATTTTTGGCGCTGTTCGAGCTATATGTGGTGTTAGTTCGAGAACCTCTTGTCGACCCCTATTCAATAGTCTGGGAATTCTGACATTGCCCTCACAGTATACATTGTCTTTAATGTCGTTAGTTGTTAGCAATATTAGCCTATTCCCAAGAGTTAACAGTTTTCACTCAGTTAATACTAGGCAGAAATCAAATCTGCATGTGGAATGCAATTCCTTGACTCTTGTGCAGAAAGGAGTGCAGTATTCTGCTGCATCCATTTTCTATAAGCTACCACAAGAACTCAAAAATCTCAGCAGTAGCCCAAACTCTTTTAAGTCTAAACTGAAGAGTTTCCTCGTGGCTCACTCCTTCAATTCTGTCGAAGAGCTCCAGGAAGAGCTAAAAAATTAAGCAAATTCCAGTGTTACATTATTGATTTTCTTTATTTAAACTTACGAACTGTCGCCTGAATATGTTTCTTATATCTCATTTTATCTGTTTCTAATATCGTGTTATAATTCCATGTATTGACTCGTTCCGTGAGCATGGAGGCTTCTTAATATGGTCCCACGGAACAATATATGAATAAATAAATAAATATAGAATCAAATGGAGGCACGTTAATATAAGAGGTCCAAGTCCAATGATACACCCGCTAAACACGCTGGGCAGATCACGTGATTAGGATTGTGGAAAGGGCCAAATAAGTTTGGGATCAGTTTCACCTTAAAACTGTAAATTACTATAATTTAATAACAACCAAAGCGGCACAGAAGCGAACTTTTACAACTACGACGTTCAAACTCGCAATCGTTCACGGCTGAAGGCCTGCAAACAAGAAATCTTAAAAGGTAACGAGATAAAATGCAGTTAAAATTCAAAATAAAATATGGATAGACAAACATAAATAATATGCAATACAAATGTCTGAAGGCCCACAACACAATTTTCAAGATTTTAAAATAAATCACCTCAAACCTTCAAAGGCCAAAGGCCGCAATGTTTAAGGTTGAAACGTAATTTTAAGAATAAGGTTCCAGGGCTGATTGCCCAGAATTAATTTTCCAAAATTTTAAAAAATATAACCATAAGCCTTAAGTTTTAAGTAGCTGAAACCGGACTAAAAGAAAGTACAACACAATGGCAATAACCTTTCAGCAAATATCCACTTGCCGGAATTCAAACTTACTTACATAAAACACAGTGAAACCAAGAATTTTTCTTTTATCATTGGTTATGATAGATTATAAACAGACAAATAAACACCTGTGAGAAAGACAGTAAAGACAACAGCACTCAGAAGCCTCCAGTGTGTCGGTCTGCCCTCGTTCACTTAGGTGAGACAGGAGGCGAGCTCAACTACACTTCATCCGTCAGAACCCAACCAGAAGACAGAAAAAACGACTTACTTGTCAGCAATCGGTACATGAGAATTCAAACACAAAATGTTAAGGACGTGGTTATCCACAACCAAGTATGCATACTAAGCTGTCAAAACTATACACCGTGTTGGACAGCGACAACAGGTGAGGAAAGGACACTGTCTGAAATTACGTTAATCGCTAGGGTAGGTAACCGGAACACTAACGGCCACAAGGAAGCAAATTTGGCTGGTGCACTTGAATTGTAGTCAACCAATATAGTTAATTCCACCGCATGGCAGCTAAATTTCAGCAATACAAACACTCGGTGTCGCTCACAGGAAAACCTCCCCAACAGCGAAACACCACAACAAAGCACATAACTTGAATGGACGTGGCTTGGGTACTTGAAACCACTACGTCCTGGGACGGTGAACCACGAAGCTCGTAGCGATTGGACAGCTCCACACACGCTCCGACACTGCGCAGGGACTGCCAGCGGACTCAGCCGACTGGACCGGGCGGGGATAAATTCCCTGGTCCGCAGCAACCTACGGACTGCCTGCTGGTCCGTCCGCAACTGCTGCTCCGTCGCGACTGCACTGCTGCTGCGTCTCCCACTCACTTCCAGACACACGAAGGCGGAAATACTGGCTCGGACCCAGCCAAGCAGAGGAAACACGCCCATTGGCCAAACGACATCCCTGCACCAGGAAAGGACCGACCCAAGTTCCACAAGATGGTAACTGAACGGGCCCAGAAGCGCTTGAGAATCAGTTACATGTCGCCCGATGAGACGACCGACATCTCAAAGCCAGTACGCCGACAACAATTAAAATAACTTGTCAAAGGAAATAACGCCAACTACACACACAACGTCGGCCGGAGTGGACGAGCGATTCTAGGCGCTACATTCTGGAACCGCGTGACCGCTACAGTCGCAGGCTCGAATCCTGCCTCGGGCATGGATGTGTGTGATGTCCTTAAGTTCGTTAGGTTTAAGTAGTTCTAAGTTCTAGGGGACTGATGACCTCAGAAGTTAAGTCCCATAGTGCTCAGACCAATTTCAACCATTTTTGAACACACACAACCTCACAACACTTGCACGAAGACCTGAACGATACCCAACAGCAACTAAGCAAGCACAAAGACAAATTGGGAGTCGATGCGCACGCACGCGCGCGCGCACACACATACTCTCTCTCTCTCACACACACACACACACACACACACACACACACACACACACACACACAGCCGACTCATGACCGATCGTCGAGCCCAAAAGCGTCGTCCGGTAGGACGACCGACCGACGATCCACGAAGACCGTGACCCAGCTGAAGAAGTGATGCGTGGCGGCAATGGTCGGGCGAGCCATAACGACGCTGACCTCACTGCTCCAACCCGACTGCACTAGTGCCGAATTACAACTCCCCGACTGGCAAGTCCGGACTGCGCTCCAGACACGTTCGAACTGACTGATAGACCCGAACTCGCTTACGGCAGGCAACGACCGGGAATTAATAGCAGTCGACCAAAGATACTACGTGAGGGGATATATCGACACGCACTGTTAGCGCCGGTCATAGTCAGGCAAAGCAGCAACTCACTGTCAGTAGTAATTTAAATTAACGTTGTGAGGCGAAAGTACGTTAAAAACAGTGTGTAAAGTACATGATGGCGGGAACATGAGTCTCGCATAGCTCATCGACATTGGCACAGACGTGGCCTTATAATAACAAGTACCCAAAAAATAAGAAGTGAGTTGACAAGTCTTGCCTCCGACCGATTTAACCACTAGCGGTTTATCGAGGCCCGTACCGAACAGCAGGAGTCGCCCCAAAACGAACAACTTGCCAGACACGTGCCCTCCAGCTAACTGACTGTAACAGCACCTGCAAAACCAACAACACATGCCTGTAGGAAAGATCCTGGTTCCCGACGTATGATGAGATCGGTATCGGCAACCCAAGTAGCTAGTGGCATCAGAGGAGTGCCATGCCCCCAAAATTAAAGCCACCACTGCTCAGTACCGTGATATCTAGTTTTGTCTGTGATGAAGCAGAATATTCGAACATAGTGGTCTACTGGCCATGTCATCCTAGTGCATTCAGAACCGGGCAAGACAGGAGTTATTATCCCTGTGTTTTTTTAAATCTAATGCCCTACCAGCGCTACATCAGTGCCACCGTGGCACAGTTCGTACCCAGTGCATTGCTACTGGAAAAATATTGTCAAGCTCATTGATCCGATTTTGGCTAAATTCTACTAATGTGAAAAATAGCCGTCCGCTGCGCCTCGACAATATTTTCCATGATCTCAGGCATCAGAACCCTGGTCACGTCTATATATTTATTTTGCAGGACTGTTTCTCGGTTGATACTGGCTTAATGTCATAGATGCTTTCTCCAGATTTCCGTTTGTGATACGGATGTCGTCCATATCTTCAATAAAAGACTGCCAAAACCTATTGTCACTGAAAATGGCACACAGTTTTTTTATGAGGAATTTAAATTACAGGTGTCTCACCAAAGGAGTTTACAGTATTTCCACGTGAACAACTGAGGGAGTATTAATTGTAGCTTGATCCAATTGTGATTATATGGTGCTCTCATGATTAGTGTGTGGCCTACTCATTTGTTTTCCGTTTCTTCGTTTTCAGTTGCCGATATCTACGAGGGTTGGAACTTTAATAGTGGCAACTATTTATTTACAGTTCGTACAAAATAGATAAATGTTTCAAAGTTTTACTGACCTTCAAAGTAGTCACCAGCATTGCGTATAACACTTTGCCAGCGATGTGGAAGTCGTAGGATACTCTTAGCAGTGCAAGTTGTGTTAACAGTTCAAGCGGCACGGTCTATTGCCCGACGTATTTATAGCAGTTCTGAAGTGAATGCCGTGAAGTAGGTGGTATAGCACTGGCAGCCCCATCAGTCAAAGAAATCAATAGCAGTTTGCACTGTACGTGCTTGAGCATTGTCCGGCCAAATGATGCTAACGTCCGCGCTTCTGTCTCTAGGCTGGTCGTAGGCTGTGTTCCAAAAATGAACAGCATAGAGGCAGAAGTGGCGACACTTTCTGCAGGACCGGACCATGATTTTGCAGGACAAAGCTCAAGCACATACAGTGCAAAGTGTTACTGATTTGTTTGACTGATGGGGCTGCTGAGTGCTACATTACCTACTGCACTCCCCTGACTTAAGCCATCGTGAGTTCAATTCGAATTCTAAACTGAAGGAAACACTTCACAGCATTCCATTCAGAACTGCAACTAACTGTAATAGACCGGGCCACTCTAACTGTCAACACAACTGGCACTGCTAAGAGTATCCTACGATTTCCATATAGCTGGCAACGGGTTATACTCAATGCTGGTGACTAGTCTGAAGGTCAGTAAAACTTCGAAACACGTGCCTATTTTGTACGAGTTGTAAATAAATAGTTGCCACTATTAAAGTTCCAACCCTTGTATAGGAAAATAACAAGACAGCTGGAAACTTGTTCTTGCAGCAAAGCAAGTGGTATTTAAAGTGTTAGTGCAATTATGAAAACGTGGAAGAAGTGCAGAGACGACGGCAGGTCGATTTCGATACCCGGCCAACATCTCGTGTAACAATAACGTAATTTCACGGCTGAACCGTTGCGCAACCGATAGCTTGCGTCACACCTCCTGGAACACAATCTTTGGCGTGAACGGGGTGTGGCACGTTTTCTGCGAGTGCCGTTGGGACCGTTTTCCGGGTAGAGGCAGTCAGTGAAGCGGCATGAGCAGCAGAGGTCAGTGGAACTACGAGGCGGCTGTTTATTCTATCGCAAGTATGACTTCCAAGTTGTTCTGGCTGAGCATCTTCCGGACACGGGACTGTATACATTATTCCAATGGTCGTCCAGATATGGAGGTGAGCTGTGGTTCGTCATCACCCACACCTTCCCGGGCGGCTTCAACTTTTCCACTGCTCGTCATCCGACAACGGGGTTGGATGCTTTGTGAGCTACTTTTATTTCGTTGTGTTGGTGCCGACACCACACCGCTTTCGTAGAGGATAACCTTCCTACCTGCTATGAGCGAGATAATGGTGACTGGTTTGCTTCGTGTTCATGTCTGTGTGCTGCTGCTTCTATACTGGACTCGGTTCTGTCTCGTGTTGTTGTTGCTCTCTTTTCCTGTGTCTGGCCAGATGATTGCAGGAGCATGTGTCTCATATCAAACCATAATAGCTTCCATTTGGTAATTGTCATAGATACATAATTTAATCTTGTGTTTTGAATTATTGGAGTTATGTAAATTTATCGTATATTCAGTGTCTGTAATTACGACATCGACAAGATTTTTCTTGCCTACTATCTTGTATAGCGTATCACAAAGTCCCTGTTTTTAGTTATTCGCAGTCAGTAAGCTATGCGCCACACCCAGACAAATGTTGTTGCTTGTGTTCTGTTGGATTACACTTGCAAACCAGGCTGATGGGCTGAGTTGCATCAGCCAACCATTCCGCCTATGTTTTCAGTCCCGCGCGACTTTTAAATAAGTACTGCTTTTGGCTCGTGGCTCGATTTGATGCTGAATTTCGGTTGGCCGATGAGCTTCTTTACTGTCAGGTGCAAGTGGGAGTGGTTGCCTCGGCCAGTGACCTTGTTATGTTATAGCGGTTTTTCACACCTGTTTGTTTACGCAGCCAGCGCTTAATCTCAAGGTCTGAGGATATACGTTTTACTCGTTTATTTAAAAATTGCTTCTCTGTTCATCATGTTAGTGCACTAGGGCATGTGGTGAGTGTATATACATGGATGAATACACCTAGCCAAACGCAGGTATATATATGAATATACCTAGCCAAACGCAAGCCTCGAATTGCGGTGGGAGTGGGCTACCATCGGGAGGACCAGTTGAGATACAAGAATAGAACCCCGAAGATCGTCAGAGGATGGGGACGTCGCATAGCTATCGGCGCGGCTTTGCGCAGCTATACGGGCTTTGGTGCAGCTGATGGCGAATCGTTTTGTATTGGTCAGGTGAGCGTGGCTGTCGAGCATTGCATCGCTTCCCTGTTAGAGATAGAGTAGCCCTTAAAGTTTCTTCGCTTTTAACGCTCCATCGCACCCTCAGCTGTACCAGATGCAGGATCAAAGTACGCACTGGTTGCGTAGAGATGAAGATGTGGCTTCGATAACCACGATTTCCCAATTCAAAATTTAGGACGATCCGCTTCATACATGGTAAATTTGCAAATCAGTTTGAGTACCTTAAACTAGAAGAGTGATTAGGGGCTCAGTGAATTATAAAGTCCGGAGGCTACCAATAATAAAATCATTTCACTGCTGCCTCAAAGTGGCGACATAGAGAATCCGAAATCCAGTTTTGCTAAATTACCCAATCCCTTCTTGAACGTGTTGTGAGGATAGAATGCCTTGCTACCGATACGCAACAGGAGTTGGTTACATTGTTGTGATTTTCTGTTACCGTAGGAGAACAAATTAAAGATCTTAATATTCCGTGGGCTACCGTTTTTCAGTTGATGTATTCCTTGTGCAAAGGGTCCTTGGCCGAAATGGTCAGTCAGGTTTTAGCCAGGAAGGGCTGTTTGCGGAAATTGCTCGCCGGAGTTGTAAGGGAGCGCCTGCCTGTCAGGATTTTTTTCGTGTCCAATATGATTACGAGAACCTAGTGCAGTGAAGTACGCACGGCCTTTGATCTGGAGTTGGCTGCGGATGAGATTGTTGCCACCATTTTGCAAGTGATTAAACCGGTGGATGGTCCTAGGATCCTGTTTTTTTTTTTTTTTTTTCTGAGAGGCAGACTACACATCGTGACTTGGATAGCTCCTTCGCTCTTGTGGAGGGGATTTTAACAAGCCGATTAAAGGAGCGGCTGTGAGAAGGCATTATCTCAGTTTTACCCCAAACCCACCACGGGCGTCATTTCCGCTAATATTATGAGTCTCTCTCAAGGTAGGTGTCATCGCTGTGGTCGGCAGAGCTATTTTACTCGCCGAGATCAACAGAAACTGGAATTTCTACAGCTGACACCACAGGCAATTGTATAATAGGAGTAACCCATAACCCTCTTCCATTTCTTTGCATGTACGTCACTCATGAGTCGCTCTGTGGGCCATTAGATTCTGGCAGCAGTCTTTCCTTAATGAGTCGTAGATGGTACTTCCGATATCGGACCATTTGTAAGTTTCCTAATGTAAAGGCTTTAGGTAAAACTCTTAGACCTGTTAATGGTCGAGATCCTCCTTAGATAGCGTCCATTCACATTTCTTATTACGACCAGCTTCCAGTCAGACAGTCACCCTACCGCCTATCCCCGTCTATGATGAAGGCATTGTGTGAGCAGATAGATGGAACGTACTGAGGGGTTTATAAGGCCATCCAACTCGCTGTTCCCATAGCCAATGTTTCTGATGCCCAAGAATAATGGGAGGGAGTGGGGTGTCAGATGGGTTGCGGGCTGTCGTGTCCGTAACCACGAAGTAGTCTTGGATTCTGTCCCTCTTCCTTATCTACACGGGTGTTTTTCGTTGTTTTCCGGCTCCACATATTTTTTTGTTTTCTATCTTAAGCAGGCGTATTACAGGATTTCTCTTGCCAAAGAATCCAAGGCTCCCACTGCCTTTTGCACAATTACAATTTATACGAGTTCAGGCGAGTGCCTTTATCTCTTTCTAAAGTGGCGGCAATACTTTCTAATTTATTCGATTCCGTGCTCAGCTATCTGCAAAGTGTGTGTATAAGTACTTGGAAAATGTTTTCACTTATAGTACCAACTTCTCCGAGAACTTGTAGCAGTTGCGACTCTTTTTGGAGAGTCTAAGGTAAGGGTAGCTAATTGTCAAACCACCTAAAATTACCTTAGCTCGTCGTGGGGCATCTTTCCTTTGGCATCTAGTTCGCCCGAGGAGTCAGGATTGATCAGTTTAGGACCTGAGATATTTACAGTTTCCGCCCACATAAGAAAGCACTTAAGAGTGCTTTGAGTTATGGCCATTCCTGATTTCAATCAATCATCCATGCTCCAAACCGATGCCTCTAACCCAGGGATTGTCGCCATGTTGCTTCGGGAGCAAGATGGCGTGAGCAGGCCCCTAGCCTACGCCCTTAAGTGGCTGTCTCCAGGTGAGAAAAGATACTCTTTCAGGCGTTCTGGCCCCTGCTTATGTGTTGGTTTAAACCTCGACTGTTAATCTGCGTTTGGTTTCCCACGGTTATTGCAGTTGTTCTGTGGTTCTTCCTCTTTCTATGTGTGGCTGTAGTGACGTGTATCGAAATTCGTTCCTTGTACTATCTTTGGTCTGGTGCTTATGTTTTCTGGCTAGCCGGTGTGCAGCAGTAGGTCTGTTGGTACGGATCAGCCAGGAAATCTCTGCACGGCGCAGTGTGCCGGGCCCGCTGGCGGTCTCTACGCAGTGTCGGAGTGTATGGGAGCTGTTACAATTGCTGTTCGTCCCATATATCATTTTACATCCTGTTTTTACTATACTACCACCTCTTTATGTTATTTTCAATTACTGGTGTCACTGAGATGCCGCCTTGCCTACCCGTGAGCGGCAGCAGCGGCTCTTATCCATATATGCCCTGGCGTATTATCTTTGCTGACTGCTATTACTTCCCGCTTGTCGTGTGTTGGGAGTTAGTTCGGATCTGCCAGCGAGTTGGTAGGTGCTGGCAGTGCAGTTCGGTCCTGGCAGTGGTTGACTTAAGACGCGGCTGAAGTTCAGTCGGGGCGCGGCTGCAGGGAGATCTGGACAGCCATGACTCACCTGACTGTTGCCGATATATATCAGTTGAGTGCAGACCACCTTGGTTGGTCGTCGGTCGGTCGTCTTGTTGGATGACGTGTATGTTGGCCGGCGATCGCTAATGGGTTGCCTGTGCGTGCTAACTCGTGATTTGTCCTAGTTATTGCACAGTCGCGGCCGTTATTATTGTCAAGTAATTCGTGCAACTGTTCGTGAAACTGTGTGTAGCTTTTGATGTCGACTGCTCAGTTACTTTAGTGCTGTTTCCATGCTGATGTGTGGCAGTCCGTCCACTCTTGGGGTCGGTCTGCACTTGAAATATTAACGTTCCCTTAGGGGCGACAGGTAGTCGGCCGAACTATATCTGATCTGCCGGCAACCCAACCAAGAGATAGTCAACGGACCCACTGACAAGACAGCTTGCCTTCCTACTGACCAGTACACAAGGAACCGCAATGACAGAAACTCAAAGGCATAGACGCCCACAACCAAGTATGCAGAAGCTGTCAAAACTAGAGACACATAGTGGACAGTGACAACATGGTGAGGAAAGGACACTGCTTGAATTTTACGACAGTGGCCCACGCAGGTAACAGGAACGCTAGCGGCCACAAGGCAGAAAATTCCGCCGGTGCACTTGAATTTCAAATAACCAAAATACGGTTACACTCCACCAGATATGGTCCAAACTTTCGCCAACTCAAACATTAGCTGTTGCTCACAGGAATACCCCCAACAGCCAACCATGAAATTCAACGGCACCATGTGAACGTACTGGCTTTCGTAATTAAATCACCACACAACTTTGATGCCCTGTATCGGTGAGCCACGAACCTCGTAGCAATTGGAACAGATCCCACACTGACACTGTGTAGAGACTGCTAGACAGCCAGCAGGCCCGGCCCACTGTGCCGCGCGGAGATTTCCTGGCTGATCCACACCAACCGACTGACTGCCGCACACCGGCTAGCTGGAACCTATGAGCACCAGACCAAAGATAGTACAACGACCGAATATCGATACACACCGCTGCTGCCACGCGTAGAAAGAGGAAGAACCACAGCATAACTGCAATAACCACGGGAAACCGAACACACAGTAACAGTCAAGGTTTAAACAAATGCTCAAGCCGGGGCCAGCACAGCTCACTCTTCTTCTGAGTTGAAACGCTAGCTGTACTCTTCACGTTAGGAAAACTTAAATAGTACATCGAACAGTGAGAATTCACATTGGAGATGGAAAACGAAACCCTTAGTCGGGTTCTGCCTCGCCCACACTGTAACAGGGAGTTTCTGAAGGTGAGCTGACCGAATTATTGCCTTTCGCATCAATCTGTGTCTCATACTGAGCTCCGATAATGTTCATATTAGATACCTTAAGCAGAAAGCTTGAAGAGGAGGAGGTTTTCCTCCACACTATGCCGAGGTTGTAGAAAGTCTTATTCACTCAGTGTTGAGCGAGGTTCTGTCATTGTTTCCTGATTTTACTCAACAACAAGTGTAGGACTCCAGGATGGGCTCCACTAGGGAGCAGTTTACATTTGGTCACCAGGTAACGGCGTACGAATTGTGAGCTATAATCTGTGCCACCATGGGAGTGGAATGAAGTACTCAAAATCTGTCTGCCTCTGGCGCTTGTTTCGGCAGTTTTTAGACATTATCACACTTCTGTTTTGGGAGAGGGGGTCCCCTGGCTGTATTTACACTGCTGAAGAACCACAGAAACCGGTAGACCTCCCTCATATTGAGTAGGGCCCCCCAACGTGCACGCAGAATCGCTGCATCACTGTGTGGCATGGATTGAATTGACACCATGAACCCAGGTCTAGGAGTAGTGTCTTTGACTGATAATCAAAACGTCTTCGGTCCCGGTTTCGATCTCCGCCGCTGCATACGTTTTGATAAATAATCAGCATTGGCGGCCGAAGACTTCCGGCATAAGAAGTTAGCCTCATTCTGCCAATCGCCCTGTCAAAGAGGGTGGAGGAGCGGATAGATGTTCAGGGCACTCTCTTGTCCTAGGGGTGGGAAATTGCCCCTAAAGGCGTAAGAATCAGCAATGATCAACGACATGAGGATGCAGTAGGCAATGGAAACCACTGCATTAAAGACACGTAACGTGTATCCACAGGACATGTGGCCTGTAATTGAAGAAGAGTCATGATGATCTCTCCATTGGCAAAAGATTCCGGAATAGTCCCCCATTCGGATCTCCGGGAGGGGACTGCCTAGGGGGAGGTTACCATGGGAAAAAGATTGAATAATCAACGAAAGGATAACGTTCTACGAGTCGGAGCGTGGAATGTCAGAAGCTTGAACGTGGTAGGGAAACTAGAAAATCTGAAAAGGGAAATGCAAAGGCTCAATCTAGATATAGTAGGGGTCAGTGAAGGGAAGTGGAAGGAAGACAAGGATTTCCGGCCAGATGAGTATCGGGTAATATCAACAGCAGCAGAAAATGGTATAACAGGTGTAGGATTCGTTATGAATAGGAAGGTAGGGCAGAGGGTGTGTTACTGTGAACAGTTCAGTGACAGGGTTGTTCCAATCAGAATCGATAGCAGACAAACACCGACAACGATAGTTCAGGTATACATGACGACGTCGCAAGCTGAAGATGAACAGATAGAGAAAGTGTATAAGGATATTGAAATGGTAATACAGTATGTAAAAGGGGACGAAAATCTAATAGTCATCGGCGACTGGAATGCAGTTGTAGGAGAAGGAGTAGAAGTAAAGGTTACAGGAGAATATGTGCTTGGGACGAGGAATGAAAGAGGAGAAAGACTAATTGAGTTCTGTAACAAGTTTCAGCTAGTAATAGCGAATACCCTGTTCACAAATCACAAGAGGAGGAGGTATACTTGGAAAAGGCCTGGAGATGCGGGAAGATTTCAATTAGATTACATCATGGTCAGACAGAGATTCCGAAATCAGATACTGGATTGTAAGGCGTACCCAGGAGCAGATATAGACTCAGATCACAAAATAGTAGTGATGAAGAGTGGGCTGAAGTTCAAGACATTAGTCTGGAAGAATCAATACGCAAAAAAATGGGATACGGAAGTACTAAGGAATGACGAGATACGTTTGAAGATCTGTAACGCTATAGATACAGCAATAAGGGATAGCGCAGTAGGCAGTACAGTTGAAGAGGAGCGAACATCTCTAAAGAGAGCCATCACAGAAGTTGGGAAGGAAAACATAGGTCCAAAGACGGTAGATGCGAAGAAACCATGGGTAACAGAAGAACTACTTCAGTTGATTGATGAAAGGGGGAAGTACAAACATGTTCCGGGAAAATCAGGAATACAGAAATACAAGTCGCTGAGGAATGAAATAAATAGGAAGTGCAGGGAAGCTAAGATGAAATGGCTCCAGGAAAAATGTGAGGACATCGAAAAATATAAGATTGTCTGAAGGACAGTCTCAGCATACAGGAAAGTCAAAACAACCTTTGGGGACATTAAAAGCGACGAAGCTAACATTAAGAGTGCAACGGGAATTCCACTGTTAAATGCAGAGGAGAGAGCAGATAGGTGGAAAGAATACATTGAAAGCCTCTATGAGGGTGAAGATTTGTCTGATGTGATAGAAGAAGAAACAGGAGTCGATTTAGAAGAGATAGAGGGTCCAGTATTAGAATCGGAATTTAAAAGAGCTTTGTAGGACTTATGGTCAAATAAGGCAGAGTTTCTAATATCATTGGGGGAAGTGGCAATAAAACGACTATTCACGTCTGGCGATATACCATCTGACTTTCGGAAAAGCATCATCCACACAATTCTGAAGACGGCAAGAGCTGACAAGTGCGAGAATTATCGCACAATCAGCTTAACAGCTCATGCATCGAAGATGCTTACAAGAATAATATACAGAAGAATGGAGAACAAAATTGAGAATGCGCTAGGTGACGATCAGTTTGGCTTCAGGAAAAGTAAAGGGACGAGAGAGGCAATTCTGACGTTACGGCTGATAATGGAAGCAAGGCTAAAGGAAAATCAAGACACTTTCATAGGATTTGTCGACCTGGAAAAAGCGTTCGACAATATAAAATGGTGCAAGCTGTTCGAGATTCTGAAAAAAGTAGGGGTAAGCTATAGGGAGAGACGTGTCATGTACAATATGTACAACAACCAAGAGGGAATAATAAGAGTGAACGATCAAGAACGAAGTGCACTTATTAAGAAGGGTGTAAGATAAGTCTGTAGCCTTTCGCCCCTACTCTTCAATCTGTACATCGAGGAAGCAATGATGGAAATAATAGAAAGGTTCAGGAGTGGAATTAAAATACAAGGTGAAAGGATATCAATGATACGATTCGCTGATGACATTGCTATCCTGAGTGAAAGTGAAGAAGAATTAAATGATCTGCTTAGCGAAATGAACAGTCTAATGAGTACACAGTATGGTTTGAGAGTAAATCGGAGAAAGACGAAGGTAATGAGAAGTAGTAGAAATGGGAACAGCGAGAAACTTAACATCAGGATTGATAGTCACGAAGTCAATGAAGTTGTGGAATTCTGCTACCTAGGCAGGAAAATAACCAATGACGGACGGAGCAAGGAGGACATCAAAAGCAGACTCGCTATGGCAAAAAAGGCATTTCTGGCCAAGAGAAGTCTACTGATATCAAATACTGGTCTTAATTAGAGGAAGAAATTTCTAAGGATGTACGTCTGGAGTACAGCATTGTATGGTAGTGAAACATGGACTGTGGGAAAACCTGAACAGAAGAGAATCGAAGCATTTGACATGTGGTGCTATAGACGAATGTTGAAAATTAGGTGGACTGATAAGGTACGTAATGAGGAGGTTCTACGCAGAATCGGAGGGGAAAGGAATATGTGGAAAACACTGATAAGGAGAAGGACAGGATGATAGGACATCTGCTAAGACATGAGGGAATGACTTCCATGGTAGTAGAGGGCAAAAACTGTAGAGGAAGACAGAGATTGGAATACGTCAGGTAAATAAATGAGGACGTAGGTTGCAAGTGCTACTCTGAGATGAAGAGGTTAGCACAGGAAAGGAATTCGTGGTGGGCCGCATCAAACCAGTCAGTAGACTGATGAAAAAAAAAAAAAAAAAAAAAAAGAACCCAGCAGGGCTGTTGATGAATGAGTAAGAGTACGAGGGGTTGGATATCTCTTCTCAACAGCACGTAGCAAGGTATCCCAGATATGCTGAAAAATATTAATGTCTAGGGAGTCTGGTGGCCAGCGGAAGTGTTTAAACACAGAAGAGTGTTCCTGGAGCCACTCTTTAGCAATTATGGACGTGTGGGGTGTCGCATTGTCCTGCTGGAATTTCCCTAGTCCGTCGGAATTCACAATGGACTTGAATGGATTCGGGTGACCAGACAGGATGCTCACGTACGTGTCACCTGTCAGAGTCGTATACAGACGTATCAGGGATACCATATCTCTCCAATTGCACATGCCCTACAACATAACAGAGCTTCCACAAGCTTTAACAGTCCCCTGCTGACACACAGGGTCCATGGGTTCATGAGATTGTCTCCATAACCGTAAACGTCCATCCGCTCGATACAATTTGAAACAAAACTCGTCTGAGCACACAACATGTTTCCAGTCGTCAACAGTCCAGTGTCGGTGTTGACGGGACCAGGCGAGGCGTAAAGCTTTGTGTGTTGCAGTCATCAGTGATCCACGAGTGGACCTTTGGCTGCGAAAGTCCCTATCGATGATGTTTCGTGGAATGGTTCGCACGCTGAAACTTGTTAATGGCCCAGCATTGAAATCTGCGGAATTTTGCTGAAGGCTTGCACTTCTGTCACATTGAATGATTCTTTTCAGTCGTAGTCGGTCGTTTTCTGGCCGCAGCGATGTCGCAAATTTGATGTTTTACCGGGTTCCTGATATTGACGGCACACTCGTTAAATGGTCGTACGGGAAAATCTGTTCATCGCTACCTCTGAGATGTTGTGTCCCATCGCTAATGCGCCGACTATAACACCACTTTCAAACTCACTTGAACCGAGATAATCTGTCATTCTAGCAGCAGTAACCTATCTAACAACTGCGTCACACACTCGTTTTCATACATAGGCGCTGCCGACCGCAGCGCCGTCTGCTCCATGTTTGTACTTCTAGGTATTTGAATACGCATGCATATAGCAGTTTCTTTGGGGCTTCATTGTAAAACCTTTCACAGGATCCATCAGTCTCTAACCTAACCCAACCTGTATCATGATGTTAGAAAAATGGTTGGTCAGTGTTCGGAATGCAAGATAGCTATGCCGTTTTCCGATGGGCATAGGGTGTTGCTTCATTCCTCTTGTGTTGAGGATCCCATGAAGGGTCTTTTTGTTGATTATGTCAGTCCTTTTTCGTAGACCAAAGGTGGGCAGCGCTACATATTTGTTGTGGTTGATTATTTTACTCGTTAAGCTTGTTGCTCCCCAGTGGTGCTGTTACCACTTCTACGTACAAAGTATTAGACTTAAGAGTAAAATTTTCTGTTGTTCTTTCGGTCCTCAGTAGGTCACTGTTAACCCCATGTTTCTCTTCGAGGAAGTTCCGGGACATGTGTTTCCGATCAGGGGTTAAACACACCACCACAACATCTAATTACCTGTAACCTTCGTTCCCTGAGTGAGATATTCGTAATTTAAAATCCTCTCTGATTTTTATCCACTCTGAGTCTCTAATTAAATGCGATTTTTCTGTACCGCGGCTGAACCTAGCCTTTATACCGCCAGAAATGTGGCGCACACGAGGTTTCTTATTTACATACTCCATTAATTCTCCTTTATCAAATATCTGGTCCATACATGATTTATTGTCCAATGATAATAGTCCTGAGTTAATCAAGGATAACTGTCGTAGATCCAGGGCAAATGTTGAAATGTGTGTGAGTTCCTGAGGGACCAAACTGCTCAGGTCACTAGTCCCTAGCCTTACACACAATTTAAACTAACTAATGCTAAGAACAACACACACACCCACGCCCGATGGAGGACTCGAATCTCCAGCGGGAGGCGCAGCTCAATCCGCTTCACGGCACCTCAAACCAAGCGGAGACTCCGCGTGGCCCGGGGCATATATTCAGAATTCCCAAAAGAGGGAAGCGGCACGATACTGATTTACGGCTAAAATTCTGGTCGGAGACGTTGCCTGCAACGTTATTTATTACCCGTCTTGATTGCAAAAATGTTCATTCACATGACCGGTTTCGGTTTCTCTAGAACCATCTTGAGATCTGCAAATTCATTTACAGGAGTAACCCGCCCACACACAGCAACCTTCACATACTGTGTCACATGTATGTTACATGTATGTATGTGACGCATGCTGCGTCACATGTCTGGAACCGCGTGACCGCTACGGTCGCAGGTTTGAATCCTGCCTCGGGCAGGGATGTGTGTGATGTCCTTAGTTAGGTTTAAGTAGTTCTAAGTTAAGTCCCATAGTGCTCTGAGCCATTTTGCACCACATGTATGTCACATGTGTGTATGTGACGCAGCATGTGAAGGTTGCTGTGTGTGGACGGGTTACTCCTGTAACCGAAATTTCAGATCTGAAGATGGTTCTAGAGGAACCGAAACCGGTCATGTGAATAAACATTTTTGCTACCAAGGCGGATTATAAATAACTTCGTATAACCAGTGATTGCGGTATCCAATCAGATATTATGTCTGTTTTTGAAAAGATGTAGTCTGCGTCAGAAATTTTAGGGTTAGAGACCCTGCATCCTGAAAACTGTCACCCCGTTGGTGAGGTACCCACTCCAGTCATACGAAGAGAGTGGAAATTAGTTGCGGGTGCACCTTAGTCAAATTAAGGCAGGTAGTATTAATTAAATTTCTTGATGTTTATTCCACCTTTGTTTACCGTCCCGCATGACGGTTTGGTATTTACCGTTTCCACTTTGTGGCGTGGTCTGAAGCCGAACTTCAGTTGGCCAGATGCAAGTGAAAGTGGTTACATTGGCCAGCTACATAATTATTTTTATTGACTTCTCATAAATATTTGGCTACGCTGCCAGCGTGTAATCTGATGACTTACGTTTTACTCTTTTACATTAAAAATTCCTTCTCTGTTCATCAGGCTACCATTGTATGTTTATGCCTTGGAGTGTGTTCCCACTGGTTGCTTAAATAAGGGGGAGTGTGGCGACCTGAGTAACGGACCTGCCCTAAGTAATTTATGACCTGTTCGTCCGGACCACATTGCCTGATGTGTGGTGGTTTCATATCGAGAAGCTTTAATTGTTTTTTGGTTTTCTTTTGATGAACTTCTTCCGAGGTACTCCTCAACTATTTGTTGTATTTTAGTCAAACACAATCTAAAGCTGTTCGTGGTCTGCCTATATGAGGACTGTTATGTAACTTCAATAAGTGAAATATTATTTTTCTTCTCTTATTAAAATTCACTGTAAAGTATTTCAAAAAGTAATAATCATTGGCACAGATGATTTGCATTTTTTTTAAAAGAGAAGAACATTTGTTGTAAATTTAAGTTTGCGTACCTCATGTTCCCGTCAATGAATTCTAGAGTGTTGAGGGCAAATATCTGAATTAAGAGTATAATCTTTTGTTTTTTTAGCTCACAGAAGCATTTGATGACATTGTCGATCGATTATCAGTAACTCTTCTTAAGTAATTTTATTTACTTTAACAGTTTTGCTTTAATATGTCAAGGTCCTGTTGGCCTTATTAATAAAGCTATTCTGCTGACATGTGTTAATAAAAATCACGAACGATAGTAAACCCTTATTGGCTCTGGTTCTTGCACTCCCATTCAACCAGCAGTGTAATTCAGCGACGGATTTAAGAGGGAAGAAAATGAGGGTGATGTGAAGAAGCGACGGTGTCCGAGGAAGAATTCAGAAGTGGAGGAAAAAGTGATGGACGCAGTAATACCACCTTTCAAAACCTCTCCAAAGAAGTCCTTACGGCTGTCTCCGCATTAATTATGTGCAAGCAAATGAAGTGTTCACTACTTCTTAAACAAGCAACGTGGACATCTTATGTTCCCAGGTTGCTTCACGCGATGAATGAGGATGAACCGGATAGAGGTCTCGAATGTTGTTAATGATTTGGGATGATGAACAGCTGACCAATGTACTTTAGAGGTGATGTTTGAATCGAATAGAACTATCAATCGCCATAAGTGTTTGTACAGAGGGAAAGTTAACCCCAATGTTATGGAAGAACAAGCTGTTAATCTTCCAAGATTTACAAGGCTATACTGTCTTGACGGAATAGTGGCAGGTGTAACGTATCTTACCATGTTACAGGAGCCAACTGTATAAGTGTTAACCAATTGCATCAACATGAAGACTGCTTTGTACCGTCACGTTATCAAAATGACGTGTGGCAGTTCCTGGCTGAAAAATCTGTTGACACCTCGCTAGGCCAACAAGGAAGTAACTAATATTTTAGTTAGGTAATTTTCTACAGCTGTCGGATATTTGAAAACAGCATTTTTAACCAACATCTGTGTAAATAAACCTTTATTCCCTACCACTTTCAATCAGTCAGACATTCATCACTTGAAGATTTCTCTTGCGAATCAACTATATCCCCCCCACCATGAACCATGGACCTTGCCGTTGGTGGGGAGGCTTGCGTGCCTCAGCGACACAGATAGCCGACCCGTAGGTGCAACCACAACGGAGGGGTATCTGTTGAGAGGCCAGACAAACATGTGATTCCTGAAGAGAAGCAGCAGCCTTTTCAGTAGTTGCAGGGGCAACAGTCTGGTTGATTGACTGATCTGGCCTTGTAACACTAACAAAAACGGCCTTGCTTTTCTGGTACTGCGAACGGCTGAAAGCAAGGGGAAACTACGGCCGTAATTTTTCCCGAGGGCATGCAGCTTTACTGTATGGTTAAATGATGATGGCGTCCTCTTGGGTAAAATATTCCGGAGGTAATAAAGTCCCCCATTCGGATCTCCGGGCAGGGACTTCTCAAGAGGATGTCGTTATCAGGCGAAAGAAAACTGGCGTTCTACGCATCGGAGCGTGGAATGTCAGATCACTCAATCGGGCAGGTAAGTTAGAAAATTTAAAAAGAGAAATGGATAAGTTAAAGTTAGGTATAGTGGGAATTAGTGAAGTTCGGAGGCAGGAGGAAGAAGACTTCTGGTCTGGTGAATACACGGTTATAACTACAAAATCAAATAGGGGTAATGCAGGGGTGGGTTTAGTAATGAATAAAAAAATAGGTGTACGGGTAAGCTACTACAAACTGCATAGTGAACGCATTATTGTGGCCAAGAATAGTAGGCGAATATCGATAGGGGGTAAGAAACGAAAGAGAAAGCCGCATGGTAGAATCTTGCACAGAGCACAACTTAATCACTGCTAACACTTGGTTCAAGAATCGTAAAAGAAGATTCTATACATGGAAGAAGCCTGGAGATACTAAAAGGTATCAGATAGACTATACAATGGTAAGACAGAGATTTAGGAACCAGGTTTTAAATTGTAAGACATTTGCAGGGGCAGATGTGCACTCTGATCACAATCTATTGGTTATGAACTGTAGATTAAAACTGAAGAAACTGAAAATAGGTGGGAATTTAAGGAGATGGGACCTGGATAAACTGACTAAACCAGAGGTTGTACAGAGTATCAGGGAGAGCATAACGGAACAATTGACAGCAATGGGAGAAAGAAATACAGTAGAAGAAGAATGGGTAGCTCTGAGTGATGAAGTAGTGAAGGCAGCACAGGATCAAGCAGGTAAAAAGACGAGGGATAGTAGAAATCCTTGGGTAACAGAAGAAATATTGAATTTAATTGATGAATGGAGAAAATATAAAAATGCAGTAAATGCAGCAGGCAAAAAGGAATACAAACGTCTCAAAAATGAGATCGACAGGAAGTGCAAAATGGCTAAGCAGGGATGGCTAGAGGACAAATGTAAGGATGTAGAGGCTTATCTCACTAGGGGTAAGATAGATACTGCCTACAGGAAAATTAAAGGGACCTTTGGAGAAAAGAGAACCACTTGTATGAGTATCAAGAGCTCTGATGGAAACCCAGTTCTAAGCAACGAAGGGAAAACAAAAAGGTAGAAGGAGTATATAGACGGTCTATACAAGGGCGGTGTACTTGAGGACAATATTATGGAAATGGAAGAGCATGCAGATGAAGATGAAATAAGAGATGCGACATAGCGTGGAAGAGTTTGACAGAGCACTGAAACACCTGAGTCGAAACAAAGCTCCGGGAGTAGACAACATTCCATTAGAACTACTGACAGCATTGGGAGAGCCAGTCCTGACAAAACTCTACCATCTGGTGGACAAGATCTATGAGACAGGCGAAATACCATCAGACTTCAAGAAGAATATAATAATTCCAATACCAAAGAAAGCAGATGTTGACAGATGTGAAAATTACCAAACTATCAGTTTAATAAGTTACGGCTGCAAAATACTAACGCGATTTTTTTACAGACGAATGGAAAAACTAGTAGAAGCCGACCTCGGGGAAGATCAGTTTGGCTTCCGTAGAAATATCGGAACACGTGAGGCAATACTGTCCCTACGACTTATCTTAGAAGCTAGATTAAGGAAAGGCAAACCTACGTTTCTAGTGTTTGTAGGCTTAGAGAAAGCTTTTGACAGTGTTAACTGGAATACTCTCTTTCAAATTCTGAAGTGGCAGGGGTAAAATACAGGGAGCGAAAAGCTAATTACAGTTTGTACAGAAACCAGATGGCTTGTATAAGAGTCGAGGGACATGAAAGGGAAACAGTGGTTGGAAAGGCAGTGAGACAGGGTTGTATCCTCTCGCCGATGTTATTCAATCTCTATATTGAGCAAGCAGTGAAGGAAACAAAAGAAAAATTTGGAATAGGTATTAAAATCCACGGAGAAGAAATAAAAACTTTGAGGTTCGCTGAAGACACTGTAATTCTGTCAGAGACAGCAAAGGACTTGGAAGAGCAGTTGAACGGAATGGATGGTGTCTAGAAAGGAGGATATAAGATGAACATCAATAAAAGCAAAACGAGGATAATGGAATGTAGTCGAATTAAGTCGGATGATGCTGAGGGAATTAGATTAGGAAATGAGACACTTAAAGTTGTGAAGGAGTTTTGCTATTTGGGGAGCAAAATAACTGATGATGGTCGAAGTAGAGAGGATATAAAATGTAATCTGGCAATGGCAAGGAAAGTATTTCCGAAGAAAAGAAATTTGTTAACATGGAGTATAGGTTTAAGTGGCATGAAGTCGTTTCTGAAAGTATTTGTATGGAGTGTAGCCATGTATGGAAGTGAAACATGGCCGATAAATAATTTAGACAAGAAGGGAATAGAAGCTTTCGAAATGTGGTGCTACAGAAGAATGCTGAAGATTAGATTTGTAGATCACGTAGCTAATGAGGAGGTATTGAATAGAATTGGGGAGGAGTTTGTGGCACAACTTGACTAGAAGAAGGGATCGGTTGGTAGGACATGTTCTGAGGCATCAAGGGATCACCAATTTAGAACTGGAGGGCAGGGTGGAGGGTACAAATCGTAGAGGGAGACCAAGAGATGAATACACCAAGCAGATTCAGGAGGATGTAGGCTGCAGTAGGTACTGGGGGATGAAGAAGCTTGCACAGTATAGAGTAGCATGGAGAGCTGCATCAAACCAGTCTGAGGACAGAAGACCACAACAACAACAACATTGGCTATATTTGGTCAAAAAGTACGCCAGAGCGGAAGTGAGTTGCGACAGACGCAGCTGCAGGGAGACAAGAGTGTTACGCGTTGCGAAGCAATACAGGGCAGACAGACATTACGAAGCTCGGGCAGCTGGGTGCAGTATAGGAACAGCTGACACTGCAATACGCTAGCAGGAAGGTGGAAGCCTTTTCTCACTTGCTACTACAAAAGTGTCTAGAGTATGCGCCCTAAGACCTAGACGAACATAGTCAGGAGTGAAGAAGTACTCAGCCATTCGTGTACTAAAATATTCTCGTCTCAGTATCACAGCCCACACCACAAGCCTGTGACACGTGGAGCAACATCCCAGAATGTAGCAGGGGTATACTGTTCGACCTGGGTCAGGGCAGCCTGCACTGAGTTACGAGAGCGGCTGTCGCCGGAGAAGAGAGTTGCCCGCTAGCCTGAGTGAGGTTACAGCCACCTCTGAGGTATCTTCCACTCTGCTGCCTCTCTGTCATCACCGTCGCAGTCGCAGACATCGCTGAGAGCGGCATTCAAGTGACAGCATGCTTGGTCCTGCTCTTCACTCTGTATCAACGCCAGATGTGTATTGTTTTGAACGGCTTTCTTCACCAAGCTGTTCCTGATGTACTACGCCCGAGGTTCAGAATAAACCAGTAAATTAAACAAATATACTGTTGCCCTGATGTCTCATTTCAGTCTCCACAGATAACGATCCATTAACTCTAACTCGATCATCTAACACTATCAACAGAAGAAGAAAAAATGTAACGTCCACATTATATCCTACTAACCGTGTTAACACAGAAATTAAATAGAAATATAAAAGTACTTACACGGGTAAATATATTAGACGCAGAAGAAAATCGTCTTCCTCTTAGACAAGTCCTTAACGTCGCAATGAATATAAATGCCATGACCATAAATGGCAACAAGCTGGTCGTAGATTAACAAACAACAAAACGTAAAGCAGGTATCATGAAAGCTGATCCTAGTTGGCTAAAGAAGAACACTGATCACTTATTTAGTAAGAACACAAGTGCAGTACACCTGACCATATTCAATAACAACTGTCAATGAAAATGTACACAGTCAGTGGACAAACCACTCACAGCAGTAAAAGATGTCGTAGAGTATTTAGAGTGTGATGGAGACTAGTAATATACGTGAAATTGTAATGACACTACTTCTCAAATAACGATACATATGAGTGAAGGAACATGTGAAGAGAGAACAAATTCTGTTTGTATCTGAACTGTCAACACAAACCTTTGTAACCTAACATCTAAAGGGTGTCAATTTTAAGTTTACAAACCAGAATATCTCAAAAAAGAAGCTTCACACCAAAAAAAAATGTGTAGAATCCAAAGTTGATTATTTTCAGGGGGGACATCTGCTGGTGCTAAAATCAGCCCACCACCCCCAGTCCCCTGGGGGTGGGGTGGGAGGCAACATTAAAATTTCAAACGGGAACCCCCATTTTTTATTGTAGAATCAGATTCTACATAAAAACTACGTACATTTTGTCTTAAACATTTGTTCTGATTCTTGGTAGTTTGCGCTGTAATTCAAGACGATCCATGTTCTCATTTTTTAGTGGAAATTGGTCACGTATAAGTAAAAAATCCTTATTCACTTCGTAAATTTTGATTCGCTAGGACTAAAACTCTCCCACTCTCCCCATAGGATGGGGTTTGAGAGAGAGGAATTAGAGTTTTACAAATGTTGACCCAAATATCAATTTTTTCGCAGATTTGGATATGTTTTGTTTCTTTCGTGGTAATGAGGCCACACAACTTTTAATTACCAAACAAATCATGTGAGTAGATAACTAACTAACCAAAAACCCCACGTAATAACGAGTGAACTCGTTAACTAAAACACTAACTGACTCACGAACCTAGTTTTGTACTAGATCCGGAGTAATCACTCTTATTTGTGGAGAAGTCACACAACTAGGGTGCTTGCTTAGTTTGAGTCTTTTAGTTTGGTTGAAAAACCGTAGAAAACGACATTCATAAATTTATTGACTTCAATCACATTGTTCACACCTTTATTTTATTTCGGAATATCGCGGTTGTTACGTCGTTTAAATTTTTACAGTAATGCACGATAATCGATATCACACTCAGCCCTGATCGATAATCGATATTCTTATCTAGCACTTGCTGATGAGCGGTGTAACGTTTCAGAATGGGGCCGATACGTAGCGCAGGGACCATAAATTCGCCCTTTCTCGTAATATGACTGCGCTTTAGAAATTATAAGTATTAATGTAATAAACGCACTATATCTTTTACCAGTCTGAGCATTCAGACAGTAATACATCGTTTATAACGATTGTCTTTTGGGCGACTTACGTTCATTACCTTGTGTGACTGCGGTCACGGCTTCTGCTCGTTACGTCACCTTTTACGTGGGGTTAGTATTGCTAAGCGGAATTACAACGAGCGGGCCGCTTCTCGCTCGTAGAAATTCTAACCCTGCTTTCTCGACGCCCCTGACCTTTCCTCTCTTGAGATTAATAGGTGACGTACGTCATTATGAATTTCCTTTCTGTGGAAGAAAATATTGAGATGGTGTGCATATATGGAGAAAGCACGAGAAATTTTGACGATGCAATCGCGCTTTATGAGCACATTTTCCTGGCCAAGTACAATCACGGTCTTCTTCGAGTTATTAAACAATTTACTGCGGAAGGTAGTGTGAACCAGAAAATAAGAACCCGCGCAGCTACTGTTTGTGGAGAAAACAATCATTTGGCAATTCATCAGCTGTGGCTCCTGATCCACGTGCGAGCACAAGAGAAATATCAAGGCAATCAGGAATTTCACACGTGAGTGTTTGGAAAATCCTGAAACGCAACAAATTTCATCCATACCATGTATTCATGCATAAGGAACTCTGTGACTTCGAAAACCTTCTAACGGTTTGTCAGTGGGCAATTCAGCGGATGCAAACATACCAAAACTCTTTTTCCAGAGTACTTTTCTCCGATGAAGATTAGCACACTGGACTCGCATTCGGGAGGACGACGGTTCAATCCCGTCTCCGGCCATCCTGATTTAGGTTTTCCGTGATTTCCCTAAATCGCTTCAGGCAAATGCCGGGATGGTTCCTTTGAAAGGGCACGGCCGATTTCCTTCCCCATCCTTCCCTCACCCGAGCTTGCGCTCCGTCTCTAATGACCTCGTTGTCGACGGGACGTTAAACACTAATATCCTCCTCCGAAGAGGAAACATTCACAAACCACGGAGAAGTTAATTGCCGTAACATGTTTTACTGGAGTGAACAGAACCCACGCTGGATTTGAGAAGTCAACCATCAGCAACCTTGGTCATTTAATGTTTGGTGGGGTACAAATGGCGATAAACTTATCAGTCCATATTTTATCGACGATAATTTGAATGGCAACAAATATTGAATCCTACTTGAAAATGAACTACCGGATCTACTACAGGATTTGAGCATGGAACTTTGGCAAAACGTGTGGTTTCAACATGATTGTAGTCCACCGCATTAATCATTAGTAGCGCCCGATGTACTAGATCAACTATACCAATGATCGCTGGAACGGCAGGACAGGTCCTGTGAATTGTCCAGCCAGATCGCCTGACTTTACATCGCCAGATATTTTTCTTATGTGGTTATGTAAAGGATATCCGGAAATGCCTACCACTCGTGAAAACTTGATGCAAAGTATAAGAGTTGCTTGTACTGCAGTAACAACAGACATGTTATCGAGATGTGTGCAGGGATTAACAGCACGAGTCAATAAATGCATCGAAGTTGGAGATCATCACTTTGAACATTTGATTTCATATAACGGTGAGATGCAAGGGATTCACGGACAAAAAGATGGCTGAAAGTGAGAGGCGATAGGACTCGGTGGACACAAGCACCCTGAAATTCATTTACTTATAAGTATTTATAAATAATCAACAGTAAAACGAAACCAATAGTTCCTTTTCAGGACTACCAAATCTTAAACGGGAATACGTTCATCTGTAGTTAGGGAGTGGGTTAGTCATTTCCTCGGTTAGTCTTTTACTTTGCTTACTCTGTGAGTTAATGAATTCACTCGTTAGTAAGAAGGATGTTTGGTTCGTTATTTATCTACTCACATGATTTGTTTGATACTTAAAAGTTTTGTGGCCTCATGATCACGAAAGAAACTAAACTTATCAGAATCTTCGGAAAAGTTTTATATTTGGGTCAACATCTGTAAAACTCTAATTCCTCTCTTTCACACCACATCCTACGGGGAGAGAGGGATAGTTTTACTTTTAGCGAATTAAAATTTACGAAGTAAATAAGTATATTTTATTTATCCGTAACCATTTTCCATGCAAAAATGAGAACATGGATTTTCTTGAATTACAGCGCCAACTACCAAGAATCAAAACAAGTGTTTAGACAAGATGTACATAGTTCTTTAAGCCGAATCTGATTGTGCAATAAATATGGGGATTCACGTTTTAAATTTACCTCCCGCCCAATCAACTAAGGATTCTACACATTTTTTCGCGTGAAGCTTATTTTTAGAGTTATTCTGGTTTGTCAACTTAAAAGTTACACCTTGTATATCGCGAAAACACTTGTTTAGATAAGTGTTTCAACTACAAACTAATATCAGAAGGAAAGTAAATATATGAAGCTGGTATCTGTAAAGATATCACTGGTGATCTTACAGCTCTCGAAGAATGAAATTATAACAAAATCTAGACCTTTATAGCTGCCTACAGGCGTTGATAAATACTAACGGGGACAGTTGAAAAATGTGTGGTCTGACCGGGTCAACACAAATGTAGTGTGTGGACACTAAATTGGAAGAGTCAGCCTCACGGGGAGCGTGCCAGAGATAAGTCCCTGCAGTCACACTATCCGCTATGTCCTCGGTGGCTCAGTCGGATAGAGCTTCTGCAATGTAAGCAGGAGATACCGAGTTCGAGGGCCATCAGTGAGAAACCGGTGGAAAACAAAATTGGAAACAAACTTCCGCATTACAATCGGAAACCAATTTGGGAAAAGGTTTCGGAAAAAGTGTTGCCTAAAGATTCAAAGGAGACGTGGTACAAAATAGTAAACGGTACAAACCAACCAAAGACTGGCGGAGATAAAACTCTTCGCAAGTGACAAGTGCGACGTATGTGTCATGACGGACAATCTCCAACACCGTTTCACCTGCGGGAATGCCACCAACATATGGGAAGCATGCCAGCAGATGTTGGCCCACGTCAACAGCACGGCGCCGGGTAGCATCTCAGTGGAAGCAATCACTGCCCCAGACTCCAACCCATTGCCATGGCCCAAGCTACTGGCGACTCTCTGGATCCTCTCCATGATGGCACATGCCATCGTAGCGAGGAGGCAGACCGACCAGCTGGCCTTCCTGGTGGACTTATGGGAAGAAAACAAGACGGCCCAGCAGCACAGACGTTACAGCGAGAACTTCAAAAACTTCCTGCAGATTCCACTCCAGACAGGAATCAGCAGGGTCCTGTGACCCTCAGCACCGCCACGAGCCCCCACACTACACTCACCACAAGAAGAAAGTGTGCAGTGAAAATGAATAACTGCTCCCTAAAGGAGAAAGTGTTTCTCCTCTTGCCCCAAATAGTCAAGTATAATCTCTAAAGTGTTTCTTCTCAGTGAAATCAGTGTTACAAAATGCGTCCCAATAAACCTCTGCAATGTTCACATCCATAGTCAAAAGTACGTCCAATAGTATTACCATTGCTTCTAGACGTATATTTCAGAAAAAGAAAAACACAACAGATATTTCGGTTATGCGGTGTTGCATGGCATCCAGAGATACTTTATTATTTGTACTATATTGTTCAAGACAAAAGCATTACTTAGTGAAAAGCACCAACTACCCATCAAAAATGGAGGTTTCATTTACAATGTGCTCCTCTCCGCTTCTCTTATATAACAAGACCTTATTTTTGCTTCTTATTGAATTTACCTTCTAGTTGTGCTATATGTAAAAATTTCTCCCACTTCTGCTCCATCTGTCATGCTGATGTTCTCTCTCACACTGTCCCACCTAACAGTGCTGAGTAGAGAAATGTGTCAAACGCGCATGCTCTTCGTGCCCGTAGCACCACAAAGTGCATCACATATACAAATCTGAACTCATAATCCATTTGTTGACGATAGATATAAAATATTATGCCTGTTCTGCAGTGGTTTACCCAGAAAAAGACTACAAATGGCAATGGAAAAGGGTTCGAGGAACAACAATAAGAGAAGAATGCAAAAGAAAGAAATGTTTTAAAAACGTATTGCTGTTAAAAATTTAACTAAACATATATGGTTACAAAAAAAACTCGTCCGGGCACACATTTTTCAACATTCCCCGTTGATATTTATCAACGTCTGTAGGCAGCTAAACGTCTAGATTTCATTATAAATTCAGAAAGTAAAAAGGCTTCAAGCATGTTTTAAGTGCAGTTTTTTTTATATTTTACATTGTGTGTCCTGATGTATAAGAAATAAAACATGTTATCAGTTGGTGCATATGGAAACATACTACTGACAGTCTGCTTATATTAGCAAGTTGCATCGTTAACGGACGAAAATCGCAAGGGATAACCTGTAGTTATCTACCTATTCTTTGGGCTATAATGATTCTTAACCATACATTGCAATTTCGCTACAGTCTGGAACCACGCGACCGCTACGGTCGCAGGTTCGAATCCTGCCTCGGGCATGGATGTGTGTGATGTCCTTAGGTTAGTTAGGTTTAAGTACTTCTCAGTTCTAGGGGACTGATGACCTTAGAAATTAAGTCCTATAGTGCTCAGAGCCAGCCATTCCAATTTACCAAGGCGTCAGTCACCAGGTAACTGAAATCTCTAATAAGGATAATAAATGGGACCCGTTATATCTATTATAATGTTGTGAACCCCTCATGTCTTATATACGCGGATACTGGGTACTACAGTGAATTCATAACCTCAATATAAGAGACTTGGTATGTAGACGATGTACACAATGGGATCATATGTCAGATACGGGAAGTTTCCAGTTAGATTACATCACAGGCAGAGATTCCGAAATCAGATACTGGACTCTAACGCGTACACAGGGGGAGATATGCAGTTAGACCAGAGTCTAGTTGTGATAAAGAGTGGGCTGAAGTTTAAGAGACACAAAGAAATGGGATACGGATCCAGAGATGCACCTGAAGATCTTTAACGCTATAGATATTGCGATAATGAATTACTCAATAGGCAGTTCAGTTGTAGAGGATAGACATCTCTAAAAAAGTTAATCACAGAATTTGGAAAGAAAACCATAGGGACAAAAAGGTAACTGCGAAGAAACCAGTTAACCGTTGAAAGAAGGAAGTACAAACATTTTCACGGAAATTCAGGAATACTGAAATACAAGTGGCTTGGGAATGAAAAAAAAAATGGGAATAGCGGGAAGCTAAGACGAAACGGATGCTTGGCAAATGTGAAGAAGTCGAAAATGAAATGACCGTTGGAAGGACTGACTCAGCATACAGAACAGTCAAATCAATATTCGGTGAAATTAAAAGCAATGATGGTAACATTAAGAGTGCAATGGCAATTCCACTGTTAAATACAGAGGATTGAGCGGATAGGCAGAGAAAGTATACTGAAAGCCTCTATGAGTGTCTGGTCTGAGAACCAGAAGTCGATATAGAAGAGATAGGGGATCCAGTATTAGACTCAGAATTTAAAAGAGCTTTGGAAGACTTAAGATCAAATAAGGCGGAAGCATCAGATAACATTCCAGTTTTTAACAGAGTTTCTAAAATCATTGGGAGAAGTGGCAACAAAACGAATATTCACGTTGGTGTGTAGACTGTATGAGTCTGGTGATACACCATCTGATTTTCGGAAAAATATCATCCACACAACTCCGAAGACTGCAGGAGCCGATAACTGCGAGAATTAATGCAAAATCAGCTTAACAGCTCATGCATCCTACTTGCTGACAAGAAAAATGTAAACAGAAATGGAAAACATAATAGAATGTATGTCAGATAACGATAAGTTTGGCTCTAAGAAGGATACAGGCACCAAAGCGGCAATTGTGACGTTGTGGTTGATAACAGAAGCAACACTGCAGAAAAGTCGAGACAGGTTTATTGGATTTATGGACTTTGGAAAAATCGTTCGACAATGTCAAATGGTCACAAAATATTCAAAATTCTCAGGAAAAATTGTTGCACTATAGGGAGGGGGGGGGGGGGGAGGGGGGAGACTCGTAATACACAACTTGTACAAGTAACAAGACGGAATAATCAGAGTAGGAGACCAAGACCAAAGTGTTCAGATTAAAGACAGGATTGCAGTCTTTCGCATCAACTCTTGAATCGATAGATCAAAGAAGCAATGATGGAAACAAAAGAAAGGTTAAAGAGTGGAATTAAAATTTAAGATGAAAGGATATCAACGATAAGATTCACTGATGACATTGCTATCCTCAGTAAAAGTGAAGGCGAATTACAGGAAACACTGAATGGAATGAACATTCTAATGAGTACTGATCATGGGTTGAGAGTAAACCGAAGAAAGACGAAAGTAATTACAAATAGCAGAAATCAGAACTGCGATAAACTAAACATCAGGATTGGTGACCACGAATGAAATGAAGTTAAAAAATTCTGCTATGTAGCTCATGATGATCGGAGCAAGGAGGACTCAAGGAAGAGACCAGCACTGGCAAAATAGCATTACTGGCCACAGAAGTCTACCAGTATCTAACATTAATTTGAGGAATAAATTTCTGAGAATGTACGTTTGTAGCACAGCATTATACGGTAGTGAAACAGACTGTGTGAAAACTAGAAAATAAAACAAATGAAGTATTTGAGATGTGGTGTTACAGAATTATGTTGAAAATAAGGTGGACTGATAAGATAAGGAATGAGGAGGTTCTCCGTAGGATCGGGGAGGAAAGGAATATATGGAAAACACTGACAAGAAGAAAGGACATAGTGCTAGGACTTAAGACATCATGGAATAACTTATATGGTACTTGAGGGAGCTGTAGAGGGTAGAACTCTAGAAGAAGACAGAGATTGGAATACGTCTGGCAAATAATTGAGGACGTAGATTACAAGTGCTGCTCTGAGATGAAGAGATTGGTACAGCAGAGGAATTTGTGGTGGGCCGCTTCAAACCAGTCACAACACAGATGACTCTAAAAAAAAGAGAAATGTCATTTCGTGTCTCCTTTCTCCATTATAAAATTATATGTCGAGTTTCTTTCTCGAACAGCAGGAGGTGTATAATGGGGCTCTGTAAAAAACATCCAGAAGACCATTGCCCCAGTGTATGACGTATGGGTTTTCACACTCAAGTTTTCCTACGCAGGAGTAATCTAACTGGTTGCAAAAAATGGGGCTATATTATATAAGTGGGCAGTGCTCGTCTGATAATGCTAGTCACTATTGTGGACCTGTGTTCTGGTTTTCTGGTTTCTGAACGGCAGAGACTGTTCTCCAGGGTGGGGACAAAGGTCAAGCTTTCCCTTAACCCGGCTAAGTTGTGGTCTCTGGAACAACCAGGCAATTTCCGAAGGCTAGTGTTTTCCACAGGATGGACGGTATATCGTACTACTCTTTGGAAAAAAAAAGAAACATCTGTAGGTGTTGGCAACGGACAACAGATTTCAGAAGTACTATGAGCCTTAACAGGAAAGGGCAACTCAAAGTGTCTGTAGTCTGCTCAGGAGTGTGCTCGGCCAAAAGGTCTGCATGTTAAAATAATTTCGTAAACCGGTTTGGAGCTGGTGAAGTCGATAGGTTGGGTTGTCAACCTCGTGGCTGGCACGAGTCACCTTCACCAGCTGAGTAGCGTTGTGGACAGCAGAGGATGAAGCAACTAGCGAGCTGGTGTAGTTCAGCCTGGTCTATGCCCATCTTTTTATGGTCGGTCTTGCATGATCATATCAGATTTGTCGAAAAAATACTTTACGTTTGGGCAGAAGTTTGACGGTCTTGCATGTACTGAATGAAATTTGACAAAGTCGCAATAGACTCGTGGGCTGGAGATTTGTATATATGCAAAATTGCAAGCTTCTGAGGGTGCAGATTCACGCCAGTCATATTGCTCAAACTTAGTTCTGCTGACAGTCTATTCTCAATGACGCTAGAGGTCCCAGATGCCATTTCACTGTGTGTAGCGGCGGAAGAACGGATTTCAAAGAGCTGTAGAATGTCCCTTTGCCTCTGGCACGTGAAATCTAAGGATAACAACGACCGAGACAAGTGAAACCAGGCATGCGCCACAATGGTTAACAAGTGAACAGAAGTGGATCGTGAAGCATCAAAAGAGTTTATCCCCAGAGAGGTCAACTCATTTCGCACGGTTTAGGTAAGGATATTGGGAAAATAAAGCGTTAATGACATCTGGACCTTGAACGGAAGAATTTTATAAACCTTCTTTGTGGCACTTTTATTTACTTTCCTTCTTGAAATTCGAAGTTCACAGTCAGATATACAAGGACGCAAGTAAATAAAAGCCACTTTTAATTTTCTTGAGCAACAAACATTACTAATTGAGTCCCTCATACAAAATTTGGCGATTCAAGGTCCTTGTAGCTTCTGCCACTGGCAAAAAATCTTAACGCTAATGTGAGTCTCTTGCAGGAGCTGACAGTCACTCTAGTGGCACTATCTTCTTTTTCAGATTCTGGAGTTAGAAATGTTAACAACTTACACCACGTTCCTGAGTCCATACATAAGTAGTAGCGTCAATCTTCTGGTTCCTGCTGTAGTTCCCGGAGAAAATTTACATGGGAGAATGCCTCTCTTTTCAATAGCCAATCCCAGGGCCATCGTGACTACTTGAAGACTTTGTTTTCTTCTTCATTTAAGAGTCATAGTTCAATCGTCATCACTAACACTTCTTCCTCAATGACTGTTTCGGAATGGCTGAGCAAAAAACTCAGCGGTAGTTTGACAGGTGTAGCTACGCGATTTGTGTCAGTCTTGTCGTCAGCTTTACAAGATCATACGAGATTAACGACAAAATGGTACGTGTAAAAAAGGCTTTACTTGAACGCAAATAATTCCATTTTTGTCTAATAGAAATCCAAATTTTGGACTCCTTATCTTTGTCCTCCTTTCCAGCATTAGACTGATTCTTCTTGGTTTGTACAGAAGATGGTAGAGACTGATTGGTGGTGATGTAATGATGTAGCGGGACTTGCGCTACACTCGTTCCCTCAGACAAAAATTATACCGTCGCAGTGGTATGAGTGCTCGACGGCAGAGAGAAAATACTAAAATTGTTAACTGTTTTTTGTTTTTCTATCCGTTTCTTGTATTGTCTCTTGTTAGCCGAAGCTGAAGGCAGACGTGATCTAATGAAGACGTAAAAAAAAACTTATTAGCTAGTCTTGATCTGATTTTAATGTGTAGACATATTGAGGAAGTTGTTAAGAAATTCGGAGGATGGAAGTAGCAAAGTAAATTAAATTGCATACAGTATCAAGATGATTTTAAATGGTATAAATTAGTGGTTCCTGGACGATTGCAAGATTTCGGAGCAGACTGTTCACTCAGAATTGAAGTAGATTTTTGAAGACCTGGACGCCGTACGAAAGAAGACAAGTTTACCTGGTAAAGGATGAACTCTTATCTACGTCATTTCCCCCCTGTCAGTTACATTTTGTTATTCTCTGTACTTTTTCAATACTTTTTGTAGTAGAAATTGGTTTAACTTTTGCTCAAAAACGTCACAAGGACCACACCTACAATAGCTTTTCTGTAATACGAAGTCCGATTTGCTTTTCATTCTTTCCCTTTTTCACATTCTCTCTTCTCCATTTATTTTTTTTTTATTAACCACTACAACTGGCGACCGTGACCGGATGTTGTTCAATTTGTTTGCTAGCCTGCCACGCTAAATGTTTTAGCGTGACAGTCGAGGGGGCGATGTAGCGGGACTTTGAATTTCGCCGCGCTACACTCGTTCCCTCAGACAAAAATTATACCATCGCAGTAGTATGAGCGCTCGACGGCAGAGAGAAAATACTAAAATTGTTAACTCTTTT
The DNA here is from genome assembly GCF_021461385.2 of Schistocerca piceifrons. Taxonomy (NCBI): domain Eukaryota; kingdom Metazoa; phylum Arthropoda; class Insecta; order Orthoptera; family Acrididae; genus Schistocerca; species Schistocerca piceifrons. Next base: position 781,323,226 of record NC_060141.1, read on the forward strand.
TTGTTTTTCTATCCGCTTGTTGTATTGTCTCTTGTTAGCCGAAGCTGAGGGCAGACGTGATCTGATGAAGGCGTAAAAAAAAAAAATTATTAGCTAGTCTTGATCTGATTTTAATGTGTAGACATATTGTGGAAGTTGTTAAGAAATTCGGAGGATGGAAGTAGCAAAGTAAATTAAATTGCATACAGTATCAAGATGATTTTAAATGGTATAAAATAGTGATTCCTGGACGATTGCAAGATTTCGGAGCAGACTGTTCACTCAGAATTGAAGTAGATTTTTGAAGACCTGGACGCCGTACGAAAGAAGACAAGTTTACCTGGTAAAGGATGAACTCTTATCTACGTCATTTCCCCCCTGTCAGTTACATTTTGTTATTCTCTGTACTTTTTCAATGCTTTTTGTAGTAGAAATTGGTTTAACTTCTGCTCAAAAACGCCACAAGGACCACACCTATAATAGCTTTTCTGTAATACGAAGTCCGATTTGCATTTCATTCTTTCCCTTTTTCACGGTCTCTCTTCACCATTTTTTTTTTTTAACCACTACATTGGCTTTTTGTGGTGCTCGTTTTCCAATCGAGTGTTCGGATCTGGGAGTCTTTAGAAAGTAGATGGATTACTACAGGCCGCTGATCAGCGCTGTAGAAGACGTGATTACTTTAAACCGGTCTCACGTGTCAAAATCAGCCCAGAGATCTTGGTATAGACTCGTGACTATATCTGCAGCAGTGCTGCATAACAACAATCTAGGACTTGTGAGGAAGTCTAGTGAGCAATACGTCATCGAATACATCTCACGCACCACACGGCGCTAAATGTGCGCGGCCGCCTGCTCCAGACTCAAATGTATCTTCGTCAGAGACTGCCGAGGCTTGGAGTTGACAGACGAGAAGGAAATTTTCTGTATGACTACTATTCGGGTGAATAAGAAGATAGCATGGCAATTGTAGGTTTTCCGCGATTTCTCCAAATGGCTTACGGCGAATGGCAAAGACACGTAAATTTCATTTGGCGAAAAGTTATTGTCGTGTCACCGCCAGACACCACACTTGCTAGGTGGTAGCTTTAAATCAGCCGCGGTCCATTAGTACATGTCAGACCCGCGTGTCGCAACAGTCAGTGATCGCAGACCGAGCGCCACCACACGGCAGGTCTCGAGAGACGGGCTAGCACTCGCCCCAGTTGTATGGACGACGTAGCTAGCGATGCACACTGACGAAGCCTCGCTCATTTGTAGAGCAGGTAGTTAGAATAGCCTTCAGCTAAGTCAATGGCTACGACCTGGCAAGGCGCCATTAGCAGTATATTGTCTGAAACTATAGAGTCTCACTTGTATCGTCAATAGCGATGTACAACAAGGATGGATTAAAGTTAAGTATTCCAGCAGCTACGTACTTTTCTTTATAGCATTCATTACGTATTCTGTTTCAGACCTATCTCTAGCCTGCGTGAGTTAGCGCGTGCCTTTCGGCTACTTCCGAGTGGCGTGGCTGTCATGTTACGCCACAACAGTTGGCGACGAGGCATAAAAGAGGATTTAGCGTTTGTATTAATTTGCTTGTGTCATGGCTTCGCCACATTCTCCAGACGTAGTGTCCGAATTTTATCGCTTGCAAAATCAGCAGACGCAGGCGTTATTGGATGCCCTTGGACAGCTCGTTCAGGGTCAACGTGCAATGCAAAACGATGCAGCAGCCGCCGCTTCACCGCTACCGCAGCCACAACATGCTTTAGCACCCCCGTTCTGGCCATTTGACCCAGCTATGGAAACCTGGACGGCGTGGTCACGCCAATTTGGATTCCATCTCGCCGCCTACAGAATTCAAGGTAACGAGCGGCAGCCTTTTATATTGGCCTTTGTAGGTGTGTCCACCTACCGTGTGGTAGTGAAATTGTTTCCCCGACGCGACGTAGGGACTCTGTCCTACGAGGAAATTTTGTCTGCGTTAGATGCCTATTTCAAAGAAACAGTCAATGTCGATGCAAAAAGGTATACGTTCTTTCGTACAAAACGTATGGCCGGTCGGACTAATAGGGAGTGGGTTGCAACATTGCAAGGCCTTACTAGGGATTGTGCTTTTGAGTGTGAATGTGGACTCCCTTATTCAGATACAATGGTACGTGATGCAATTGCACAGAACGTTTCTGATGTTCGTATACGGGAACAGATTTTGAAACTAGTTAATCCCTCCCTTCAACAAATGATAGACATATTAGATAGGCAAGACACACTTGACTTTGCACAGGAATCATTTGAAACTTCGCCAGCCGTGTGTCACATTAACCGGCCCGCCGGGCGCGCTGCACGGAACGATAAACAGCCATCGCACTCGCCCGCGCAGCTGCCGCCTAGCTCTCCACGTGTGCCGCGTAAGCGAGCAAATGCAGTGAAATCATGACCGCGGTGTGCGACTAGACATTCGCGTGAACATTGCCCGTCACGCCAAGCCATTTGCTTTTACTGTAATAAGAAAGGACATGTTCAAAGTGGGTGCCAGAAAAAGCTCCGATCGGCCAATCACAACCATTCCAGGCCCTTTGCTTTGCACCAGAATCGAACCATGGTCAATCAGGCTCATGAACCTTCGCCCATGGACATTCATGTAGTTAATTCCACTCCGCCCAGAGCCACTTTCTCTAACAGTGACTGTGTTCGTCCCATAAATAGTGTGCGTCGACGTCGCTGGAAATCTCCTCCGGTCGCAAGTGCTTCTGTACCGGTATCAGTTCAAATTGCACGAGAAAGTCGCTCTTGTCGTCAGCAGGACAATAAACTTTCTGTAGACTTGGACTTTGAAGGCAAAGTGATCCCATTCCAGCTCGATACCGGAGCTGCAGTTTCGTTGATCAATCACTACACGTACAAACAACTGGGCAAACCTCCGTTGCGTGCCACAAATGTTCAGCTCACTAGTTATTCAGGACAGCATATCCCTGTGTTAGGACAGTGCACTCTTCTTGCAACATACAAGGGACAAACAAAACTTGTGTCATTTTACGTTCTTTGTTCTTCTACTGCAGTGAACTTGTTAGGTTTAGATTTATTTCAGTTGTTTAACTTGTCAATAGTCAATCAGGCCCTATCAGTGAACCAGACTGTGCCTTCCGCCAGTGTTTCTCGTCTATGTGAAGAATTTGCAGACATTTATGCACCGGGCCTTGGTTGCACTAAGAACTATGAAGCACATTTGGAACTGAAAGTAAACGCGCAACCGAAAATTTTCAGAGCGCACAATGTTCCCCACGCATTGCGTGATGAGGTTGCAAGAACATTACATGATTTCGAATCACAAGGTGTAATTGAACGTGTGCAGGCTTCTCTCTGGGCCTCACCCTTAGTAATTTTGCCAAAACCTTCTGGAAAACTGAGACTTTGTGTGGACTTCTAGGCAACAGTGAATCCACAACTAGTGATTGCAACTTTTCCCTTACCCCGCCCGGAAGATCTTTTTGATAAACTGTGCCCGAGTAAATACTTTTTGAAATTGGACCTAGCGGATGCGAAAAAGATGGATCGCATGATCGCCCTATTGGCTTTGCGTCAAAATTGCTCTCGTCTGCGCAAAGAAATTATTCACAGATCGAGAAAGAAACTTTCGCTCTCGTATTTGGTGTTACTAAGTTCCATGATTTCATGTATGGTCGTCATTTTACCATCATCACAGACCACAAACCTTTCACATCGCTTTTTCATCCGAACAAGCCTGTACCTCCACGTACAGCGCAGAAATTCATTCGCTGGTCTATTTTCCTCTCGCAGTACCGCTACGATATCTTGTATCGGTTCACTGCTAAGCACGGCAACGCCGATGCGTTGTCCCGTTTGCCTGTTGCTGAGGAAAAAGCATTCGATTCTTCCGAACTTGCTTGGATATTCATTGATGCGGAAACTGATGATGTGGTCGAATCGTTTCCGATTGATTTTCGTCGTGTAGCTACAGCCACAGCTGCTGACCCTGTCCTTGCTACCGTTTTGCGTTTTGTTGCTACGCACTGGCCCTTGTCAAAGTCACGGATCGTGGATCTGTTGGTTCGCCGATTTTTTGCTCACAAGGAGAGACTTTTTGTACGACGTGGTGTTTTGTTGTTCAGTTCTGATAATGATCAGTCCAGAGTCGTGGTCCCACGTTCGTTACAGTCCTCTGTCTTACGGCTTCTTCACCAAGGACATTGCGGTATAGTGCGAACGAAACAACTTGCTCGTCAGCACTGTACATGGTTCGGAATCGATGCTGCGATTACGAATATGTGCTCTTCTTGCATGGCGTGTGCCGAACAACAATCCGCACCGCCGCGGAAATCCTTTGCATGGCCACAAGCCACTTCCCCTTCGCAACGCTTGCACATCGATTTTGCTGGCCCATTCTGGAATGCTCGATGGTTGGTTGTGGTCGATTCTTGGTCCGGGCTTTCAAGTCACAGATGTTGAAGTTGAAAGAGTCGCATTCTCGGGGGGACGCGTTGTTGCTCTTTTTGTCCTCGTATCGCTCTCAGCCCTGCGACGGTCGCTCGCCGGCTGAATTGCTCCACGGTCGTCCCCATCGAACCTTGATGTCTTTGCTGCATCCGCCGCATCAGGTTCCTGTGCAGCGGCAGACTCCTGCTTTTCCTCCATGTGACGTTGTATTCTATCGCAACTATCGCGGTTCACGGCGTTGGCTCACAGGGCGCATTCTTCGCTGCCTCGGCCGCGCGATGTATTTGGTTTTGGGGGCCTCTGGTGAGGTGCGTCGGCATCTCAATCAGCTGCGCCTCTGTCGTCGCACGGGTTCTGCCGCTCCCCGTCTGCTTTCTGCGACGGTGCCGTCCGGTCAGCGCCCTGGGGACCCATCTACTGGCACGCCTCATCCCCAGGTGTTACCGACGCTGCCTTCCATTTTGCCCCATGGCGACGCGCAGCCGCCGCCGCCGCCGCCGCCGCCGCCACCCGCAGTGGACGCGTCGCTGCAACCGCCTGGCGCCTTCCTGGGTCACGCGCCGCCGATCGCTTCCCGTGACCAGCTGTCCTCCGCCATGCAACTTTCGCCCGCTCCGGACCACATGGCGTCTTCGCGCGTCGGGTACCCCGACGCGATGGAGGTCGACCCTTCGGCCCCTCCTGTCTCTTTACGGGCGCATACACCGCATGTTGACGTGCACCCTGGACTAGGTTTTCCGGCGTTTCCTAGCTCCCCTCGGACCGAATGGCCGGGTGCGGGTGGCACAGCCTCGCCGGTCGTTAGGCTCCCCACCTCATCGCATACGTCAACATGGGGTCCTCCCCACGGCGGGCGGAAGCCATATAACACGACCGTTCGCCGATTTGCGGGGGAGGAATGTGATGTCACCGCCAGACACCACACTTGCTAGGTGGTAGCTTTAAATCGGCCGCGGTCCATTAGTACATGTCGGACCCGCGTGTCGCCACTGTCAGTGATCGCAGACCGAGCGCCACCACACGGCAGGTCTCGAGAGAAGGACTAGCACTCGCCCCAGTTGTACGGACGACGTAGCTAGCGATGCACACTGACGAAGCCTCGCTCATTTGCAGAGCAGATAGAGTAGCCTTCAGCTAAGTCAATGGCTACGACCTGGCAAGGCGCCATTAGCAGTATATTGTCTGAAACTATAGAGTCTCACTTGTATCTTCAATAGCGATGTACAACAAGGATGGATTAAAGTTAAGTATTCCAGCAGCTACGTACATTTCTTTATAGCATTCATTACGTATCCTGTTTCAGACCTATCTCTAGCCTGCGTGAGTTAGCGCGTGCCTTTCGGCTACTTCCGAGTGGCGTGGCTGTCTTGTTACGCCACAACAGTTATCTCAGCAGGGTTGGTGTTCCGCTAACTTGAAAAGATTGTTAATTATTTATTTCGGTCTCAACTTTAGTAAAGTACTAAACTTTGTTGAGGATACTGGCTTACATCTTTTCTTGCATAGGAGTAATTGTCACAGAAAGGCAATCACAGTTTTAATTCAAAACTTCATCAGAAGAAAGTAAAGTGGTAATGAATCGAGTGGCCAATCGTACAGCGCAATAAGAGTTATTAGGTGGACAACTTTTCTCCTCCCGTTTTCGAGGCTTTATTGTGAAACCATTTACGCCAAGTATTTGTCATTGCTGGCAACAACTTTCTCCCATCTTTCTGGCAGCATGCGAAACCCGCGGCGGAAGCACTCGGCATTTTTTGATGAGATTCATGAATCGATCCAGTTTTGCACTTGTTCATGTGACCGGAAGTACTGGTCAGCCAAGCCGTGGGCCAAGATCGATAAAGGTGGCAGTCAGAGGGACCAATGTCTGTAGAATACTGCAGCTGCTGTAGTACTTCCCACTTCAACGCTTTCCAGTATGTTTCGACGGGTTTTGCGACATGGGATCGAGAACTATCATGTTGCAAAATCATCTTCCAGTGACTATCGCTGTGTTATGGCCGTTTGTCTTTCAGTGCTCTGCTCAAACCCATTAACCCATTCCCGGTGATTGTTTCTGTCGGTTTCAGTAGCTTGGAAACCTTTCTCTTTTATGACACTATACGGTACTTCGAGGCTAAAATCACGGTTCTTGAAGAGTTGAAACCATTCTCTGCACGTTGTTTCACTAATATGTGCCTCACCATAGGTCTCACCCATTATAGTACGAGTGTTAGAAGCAGATATTTTCATGGTAAAACAAAAATTAAAAATTCCCGCAAATGAGGAGAATTGGGCTCGTAATCTGACATATTCAGTTGACGATAAATTTATGATGCTTTGATAGATCTACTATTATTTTGATGTCGTTGTTGTTGCGCTGTTCAGTCCAGAGATGGGTTTGATGCAGCTATCTATGCTACTCTATCCTGTGCAAGCTTCTGCATCTCCCAGTAGCTACTGCAACCCACATCCTTCTGAATCTGTTTAGTGTATTTATCTCTTTATCTCCCTCTACGATTTTTACCCTCCACGCTGCCCTGCAATACTAAATTGGTGATCCCTTGATGCCTCAGAATATGTCATACCAACCGATCCCTTCTTCTAGCCAAGTAGTGCCACAGATTTCTCTTCTCTCCAATTCTATTTAATGGATCCTCAATAGTTATGTGATCTATCCATCTAATCTTTAGCATTCTTCTATAGCACCACATTTCGAAAGCTTCTATTCTCTTCTTGTCTAAACTATTTATCGTCCACGTTTCACTTCCATACATGGATACACTCCATACAAGTAGTTTCACAAACGACTTCCTGATACTTAAATCTATACTCGATGTTAACAAATTTCTCTTCTTCAGAAACACTTTCCTTGGCATTTCCAGTCTACATTTAGTATCCTCTCTACTTCGACCATCATCAGTTATTTTGCTCCCCAAATAGCACAACTCCTTTACTACTTCAAGTATCTCATTTCTTAATCTAAGTCCCGCAGTATCACCCGACTTAATTCGACTACATTCCATTATCCTCGTTTCGATTTTGTTGATGTTCGTCTTATATCCTCCTTTCAAGACACTGTCCATTCCGTTCAGCTGCTCTTCCAGGTCCTTTGCTGTCTCTAACAGAATTACAATGTCATCAGCGAAACCCAAAGCTTTTATTTCCCCTCCATGGATTTTAATTCTTACTCCGAAATATTCTTTTGTTCCCTTTACTGCTTCCTTGATGCCGTTACGTTGACAAATGCCTAAGCATATTCTACGACTCTTACGACCAGTCACCTGCACCATCACGAGTGGTCTATTGCAAAACGGAGGAAGCAAAGTGTTAGACCTAATATTTCTAGAGAGAGAAGGAACTGAAATACTACAATGCTGCTCTTATGCTACAAGTGCCGTTGGGACACGAGATGAAAGGCAGTATGTCAGTCTGTATTTTTCTCTACTTCGATCATTATAACTACATACCCGTCTGGTTACTGTGCGTGTCATGTGCCCGCATATCTGTGCACGGGACGAGTAAAAAGAAATCGGCTGAATAATTGTAGGCAGAAACGGATGTAACCTCAAAGATTCGCCCGTGTGGCGATCCAAGCACTGAATTGAATTCAACGTGCACGAATGTCGTGTGACGGGGCGACCCTGAGAGAGAGAGAGAGAGACAGAGAGAGAGAACGTGTAATTTACATGTGTAAACTTCAAACGCGGCTGCCAGCTCCGCGTCGACCCGGTGCCTGTAATCGATCTTAGTAAATCTGTCTCGCCATTTCGCTCATGCGTTGCTCTGCTTGGCACCGTGCCGTGATTTATGTGTACACAGCGCGCGTATCGGGGTCCCGGAAATCGGCGAGGGATACAGCACAGCGGGCCGTGAATTCGGTCGCGCCGTTGCCACCAGCCCGATGCGCCACCAGGCATTACTCAGTGGCAGTATTGCATCATTACTCACTGACAGTAATTATTATTACTTTCACGTTGCAGTGTACATAGTCTGATATTTCCCAAATGAGGGAGCACTCACCTTACGCATTTTTAACGTTTGGTGCTTTCCCTTGCAAAATGTTCAAATGCTGCTGTTGATGATAAGTTATTTCTTTGTCTGTCATTACTCATTCTTCGGTCATCCAGTTGAAAAATATAAAAAATCTGAACTACCGGTTAATTAGCACTATTGTGGCACAAAATGCGCAGGAAGAAATGAGGCTCCATTGATGATAGGTGTACTACTGAGAAGAACATCACACAATAGTGATGAGTATAATTCTACAAAGAGAACGAGATGCCGTAAAAAGAATTAAAGACAAACGTTTCCAATGGGCAGGACATTTGATAACAGTACTAACAAGAAGGATCATCAAGGGAGTAGCAGAAGTGCTCCCCGTTGGAAGACCCTTATCGGACACCAAAGTAAAAGTGATCTGGGAAATTTTCCAGTTGATTTGGAAAGGTTAAATCTGTACACAGACTGGAAATATGAGAGCAGAGAAGAATCATTCAGCATGGTTCGTTCTGCAGCGAAGAGCATTCATTACTTGCAGAACCTAAAACCCGAATGAATTTTAGGGATTTGAAAGGTTATGCGATGCTATTTCAGTTCAAAATGTTCAAATGTATGTCAAATCTTATGGGACTTAACGGCTAAGGTCATCAGCTTACACACTACTTAACCTAAATTATCCTAAGGACAAACACACACATCCATGCCAGAGGGAGGACTCGAACCTCCGCCGGGACCAGCCACACAGTCCATGACTGCAGCGCCTAAGACCGCCCGGCTAATCCCGCGCGGCGCTATTTCAGTGATTACAGTTACTCCTTTCAATCTTGCAACAAGCAACTGAGGCGCTGTGTCTGTTTTAATGTTTGAATATGATCGTTGGATTGGCAATCAACTTGTCTAGCTCCTTCTATAGTTAAGTAACATTTCTGAGTAAATTTAAAGCCATGACTGTATATTAGCTAGCTGCGCCAAGCTGTGATCTTATTGAGAATCAAGATATTCTGTCCTCATTGCTTGATTATTGTAAGTGGTTAACAGCTGCTGTGTTGCATGAGCTATTATTACTCTTTGTGGAAACTGTGTTGATCTAAGGCGAAACTAACAACCATAGATGTGGCGTATACGAGTGGTACCAGCTGGCCGCCCAGTCTGAAGTTAAAGGGAGTTTATTTTGAAAACAATTGGCTGGAGTTCACTTACTGTAAAAGGAACTAGCCTAGTGGCCATTGCATGGCTTAGCTGTCGAGTGATTTAATTTGTAACTTGTTAACTACTGTGAATGTTAGTTTACCTAGAATTTATTGTTAAGTTCACCAAAAGAGTTTTTAAGATTGAAGAAAGCTTTGGAAATTTTAATGTTGATGTCTTAACTTATTGTAAAGTGGTTTAAAGTTTTTAAGATTTAGTCTTATTGCAAGGTCTTGTAAAAATATATATTGAAACTGACATGGTTTGGCATGTATTAAGAAACTTCGTATAGAGCCCAACAAACGTATTTGAGATTTTCAGTTACCAGCCATTGACAGCCCAGTAAAACAAATAACACATCCTGGCTCAGCATTTCTCATATGCCACACGCTGGAACTACCTCTCTCTTCCAAAATTAATCAGTATTTGTCTGATTCAACTTGTGTGGAGTAACTTAAATTGCGATATTTACTTATGTACGGGAACACTCCGGCCGTCTTATACACTCCTGGAAATGGAAAAAAGAACACATTGACACCGGTGTGTCAGACCCACCATACTTGCTCCGGACACTGCGAGAGGGCTGTACAAGCAATGATCACACGCACGGCACAGCGGACACACCAGGAACCGCGGTGTTGGCCGTCGAATGGCGCTAGCTGCGCAGCATTTGTGCACCACCGCCGTCAGTGTCAGCCAGTTTGCCGTGGCATACGGAGCTCCATCGCAGTCTTTAACACTGGTAGCATGCCGCGACAGCGTGGACGTGAACCGTATGTGCAGTTGACGGACTTTGAGCGAGGGCGTATAGTGGGCATGCGGGAGACCGGGTGGACGTACCGCCGAATTGCTCAACACGTGGGGCGTGAGGTCTCCACAGTACATCGATGTTGTCGCCAGTGGTCGGCGGAAGGTGCACGTGCCTGTCGACCTGGGACCGGACCGCAGCGACGCACGGATGCACGCCAAGACCGTAGGATCCTACGCAGTGCCGTAGGGGACCGCACCGCCACTTCCCAGCAAATTAGGGACACTGTTGCTCCTGGGGTATCGGCGAGGACCATTCGCAACCGTCTCCATGAAGCTGGGCTACGGTCCCGCACACCGTTAGGCCGTCTTCCGCTCACGCCCTAACATCGTGCAGCCCGCCTCCAGTGGTGTCGCGACAGGCGTGAATGGAGGGACGAATGGAGACGTGTCGTCTTCAGCGATGAGAGTCGCTTCTGCCTTGGTGCCAATGATGGTCGTATGCGTGTTTGGCGCCGTGCAGGTGAGCGCCACAATTAGGACTGCATACGACCGAGGCACACAGGGCCAAAACCCGGCATCATGGTGTGGGGAGCGATCTCCTACACTGGCCGTACACCACTGGTGATCGTCGAGGGGACACTGAATAGTGCACGGTACATCCAAACCGTCATCGAACCCATCGTTCTACCATTCCTAGACCGGCAAGGGAACTTGCTGTTCCAACAGGACAATGCACGTCCACATGTATCCCGTGCCACCCAACGTGCTCTAGAAGGTGTAAGTCAACTACCCTGGCCAGCAAGATCTTCGGATCTGTCCCCCATTGAGCATGTTTGGGACTGGATGAAGCGTCGTCTCACGCGGTCTGCACGTCCAGCACGAACGCTGGTCCAACTGAGGCGCCAGGTGGAAATGGCATGGCAAGCCGTTCCACAGGACTACATCCAGCACTTTACGATCGTCTCCATGGGAGAATAGCAGCCTGCATTGCTGCGAAAGGTGGATATACACTGTAATAGTGCCGACATTGTGCATTCTCTGTTGCCTGTGTCTATGTGCCTGTGGTTCTGTCAGTGTGATCATGTGATGTATCTGACCCCAGGAATGTGTCAATAAAGTTTCCCCTTCCTGGGACGATGAATTCACGGTGTTCTTATTTCAATTTCCAGGAGTGTATAACACAGTTTCGTACGTGTCTAGTTCCTAAAGAGCTTCCTGCTTCTGGAATATCGATCACGCCAGCAAATCTTTCCTTTAGCAGACATTTCGTCTGATGAAGTCTGAGGAGTTACTAAGGTCCGTTGAAAGTACGCACAGGCAACATATCGTACTTTCCAGTGTGTTCTTATATTATTAAGTAGCTTCATGCACGGGCTTCGAAACGGAAAGTCTTTGCAGGCAGTCGCTTGTTGGAATCCTGTACCTCAGTCGGTAAACACAGAACCCTTGAGTGGATCACAGTGTGAATAAATTAGTGTTTCATATCTGTTCTTCGCTTTGTTGTTATTTCATATCTTTCGTCTTATACAGGAGGAGGATGCGGAACTCGGCTGTCAGAGTTATAATAGTCCGCTCTTATTTAAAACTGTAACAAAGAGGATAAGAAATGTTGTTACAGGAGAAACGTTACCCATGATTTAAAAACAACAAGCAAGATGAATTTGTTTGGTAGATAGACATAAAACGTTATGACTGCTTTCTTTTTTAAATTAAGAAAATCAAAGGACGAACAGCAAAAAAAAAAAAAAAATTCATCTTAAAGTCACTTTACAGAAAGGTGAAATACTCCAAATAAAAAACAGTGCACTGTGAAATCTGGATGTATAGCACTGAGGCAGAAGGATTTTAGGAGAAGAGAATATATTATACAAAGGTTAAGGGTTGTGGATACAAAATATAGGTTTCTGTTAGGTATGGAGATGAGAGTAGGTGTTAGGTTGTATAGGGTGTATAGTTGGAATACAGAGGATGATTAGGTTTTTGATGTATAGGTGGGGTGGTGGTATTAAGAGGAAGGCGACTGGGATGGATGGAGAGGGAGGAGAAGAGAGGATGTGCACTTGGATGCTGGGGAAGAGTTATTGTTGGTAGGAGCGATTAATATCAAGGCGGATCTCATTGTCTGGGAGACGGAGTTGGATGAAATTTCTGTGAGAGAGTTTTCGGAGGGTGTGTTTGTGTAGGATTGGTGTTATGTGTTGCTAGAGGCGCAGTAGCCTACGAGGATTGGCAAGCATAGGGGAAACTATAGGATGAGGATGGCGCAGGTTGTTTGGAGGCGATCATTGTGAGTGAGGAGAGACAAGAAATTGGTGAGTTGGTAAGGATTTCTTGTGTGGGGAGATAAACATATCTGGACAGTGAGGTGGAACGCATAGCATTCCAGGACCTGGAAGGACCTATGGAACACAGTTGGGGTGCACATCCATGTAACTTTTGTGTAGCAAAGCTTGATAAAGAACAAGGTATTATAGGTGTAGAGGACGCTGGAGAAGTGGAATCTCCGACATCGGCCAGTTAGTAGTCCTTAGTCTTTTATAGGCTTCCTGTTGGATGGGTACCAGGTGAGGTTTGTCTGTCAATGGTTAGGCCATGGTATTAGTTAACAGGATACAATGGTCGTAAATAAGGTGGAAGTCACAGTGGCGGAAGGTGGAGATAGTGCGCTCTATGTTAATTGCCTCGGTTTTGGAAGGGGTGATCTCGATGTGTCATTGGTTAAACCAGGAGGTAAACAGATTCAGATGAATCTGGAGGGATGTTTGGAATTTCTGGAGTGTAGGATGGAGGGCAACGAAATTGGTGTCACCAACAGAAGGAGGTGGACTGATGGAGGTAGTATGGGCATATCAGCAGTGTAGAGGAGATAAAGGAGAGGAGAGAAAGGAATACAGAGCCTTCGGGCACTCTTACAGTATGATGGACCGTACGGAATTGGAGTTCCTGACGGCGACAAAAGAAGGGCGATTAGACAGGGAAGAGGCAATAAGGCTGGCATAATTATTTGGAAGTGAGTGAGTCTGAAGTTGGGAAAGTAGACAAGAATGCCATACCTGGCAGAAGGTTATCTCTGGGTCTCGGAAGATAAAAAGGTGGAGTTATCATTTCTGACCAATATGACAAATATAAATGATACCTATCGAAAGAAGCAAAGCAGTTTCGTTAGATTTTTAACACATAGAGCGGATTCAGTGAAGCCGTATATTGTAGTCAAGTAAATTCAATGATGGTTTTTTATTCATATTGGTAAGAATGCTGTGATTAATTCTGTCACTGAAGTAAACTTGCGAAATACCTATCAGCGATGTGTATGCATTCTTCAGTATTGTAGGGAACCACTACTGCCACTACTACAGTTTACTACACTGTGACTAAAACAAACATCAGAACTACTAACGAGAGCAGAGTCCTAATACTTTAAATTACAATATCTTTTCCTTTTCCTGATACGATTTTCATAAAATAGACCCTACACTCTGCCCCAGCTATGCACAAGTTACCAGTGGAAACTCCATGAAAATTTATCTAGTAGTTTTGGAGTTCAGCTTTTAGAAACGAACAGACACGACGATCTTACATAAGACATAAAATACGATAACTTAGTTTTTCATCATCCGATTTTGATAAAAAAAGCCAGTAGGTGAGCTGAAAATACTGATGAGTTACCTGTGGAAAGCGCATGACAATTCCTCTGATAGTTTAGGTGATTAGCATGCTGAAACATAAAAACAGTGGGTCACTGCGATTTTAGATAAGACTTTAAATCACGACATTTTTTTTTTTTTTTTGATCCCATTTGGGCGAAATAAGGCATACGCGTTACGCCAAGTTACTTATAAAACCATCATGAAAATCTGCTTGATAGTTTAGGAGCTTAGCGTGTTCAGTCTATCGGACAGACAAGACTGTTTTACTGTTTTATTATTGGTACAGATGTAGGTGCCGATCTTCTCTCCTGTTTTGCGTTGTAATCAAGAATATAATGCCCTACTAGTACGACCAATTCATTACTCAACTTTCCGCTGAGCGCAGTGGTAAGACACTGGGCTCGTATTAGGGAGGATGGAGCTTACTATTCGCCAGCACTGGCGCAAAAAATATCGGCCTTCCACAGAAATTCGGTTCGTAGGCTTTGTTTTTAAGGCCTTTGTCGCTGTTAAATGACTGCAAATAATACGCTCTTGTTTTTCAGGGAGGACAATGAATTCCCCTCACCACCTTGTGACAGACACGAACACTGGTGTCGCTGATTCGGCGCAGGTACATATGGGGGTGTGTTGGCAGGCCTGGTGGCTTCACTGGACCAGCTCGTTAGCGGTCCGGCGCGCTGGGGCACCTGTCATGAATTTCGGATCAGCTGCAGGCCCAGGGTGGCGCGTGTTTAAACGACGCTCTGAGGCTTTGATTTACCAGTGTCTCACTCGGCGACGTTTAATATTTAACAACTCCCCATGGGGTGCGTTTCGCACCAGGCCCTGAATGAGGCGCTCGAAACGGTCCGGAATATTTATGCGGCAAAGTGACGGGCTTACAATGCCGGGTATGGATCGAAGACTGTCGAACACTCCGACAGGTAAGGTATTCGGCAAGTGTGAACGAAGAATCGAGTGAAACGCTGGTACAATCTTTCTGTCTGTCATTCGTGGCAAAAAAAATCTATGGAGGCACAAACGCGTATCTTCACGTTCTGGAACATCGCTAATGTTAACAGTCACTTCTTCTTCATGTTCTGGATTTTATAAAACTTTTTAGTATGATATCCATAGTTATTTACCTTTCATTTTCTACGCGCGATAGTGTGATAGGTAGCTGAACTTTATTTTCATTGAAGACACCATTTTCCTCAGTCAGCCGATAAAATAAGCTATATTTACGATTTCTTTGTAAAACCTAATGAAGCTATCGACGTCAATATTTTCGCACATTATTTCCTGATTCTTGGATAAAATTTTCTCATTTTTAAGACATTCACTCATCAAGAAGCCCCCCATCCGAAGAGTTAATGTTTCTCTGTGAAAAGTGAGTTGTGTCCATGACAGAAAACCTGCAGGTAGAATACTGTGCACGCAGTAACGGCACAGTTTTTGGAAATACAAAAAACGATAAAATGGCGGATGTTTCAAACAGAGATGGAGCTTTGTCTTGTGTTTCTGTCACGTTTTTATGGAATAACTAATTAATATATTAAAATTAGCCCACTACTCCTGGTGGACATGCTGGAGGAATAATCCAGCCAGATTTCCGAAAGACATTAGTGCGCCCACAACCCTTTCCGTTAGCTTGAAATACATCGCATTTAAAATATTGCTAAAATCGTATATATGGACCCTGAATTAGCAACAAGTTGAGAGTAGGTCACATGTGGTAAAAGATTTTAGCACTGTTCTTTCTCTACACCTAAAGCTGGAGCGGGCTGTTCAAGTTGTGGCCCGTTTAGAAACACGGTTCTTTCACCCAAAGATAGGGCAGAGTGACTCCCAATAGGGAATATTAAGGAGCGAATTTACAGGTTTAGTATTTACCTTACAAGCAAGGCCAATCTCCCAAAATTTTTAGTCAGATCGGGAAAGGGGCGGGCGACAGGTGGAAATAATTTCAAATTAATTGGGCAGCAATATGTTCCAGATTATGTCATGAAGTAAATTGTTGATGGTGTGCAGCAACCAGTCACAAGTTGCTTTTAGGTTACTTTATTCAAAAAGTATCATTACCGGTTTCGAATTTTTCATAATTCATCACCAGACGGCTTTTATATGCTTTCATCAAAACAAATTACACATTGGTTTCCTGTGAGTTGCTCCAGGAAAAACAATAATTCACAATGTCTAACGTGTAACCAAAAGGCTGCGCTACACAGTTGTATTGCAATGAAACATACGTGAAATGTCCATTTGACGAATTTGTTTTTACTGTTTTCTTGCAATGGAATACATTCTCAGTTTTTTTTTATTTTCAGTAACAAGCGTTGCACTGCATTGTAAACCATTTTATTTCAGTTCCAAATCGAATTCACAATGTGCACCACGTGTTTTGATCTCGTATGTTGCAAATCAAAGAATGGGGTATTCATTAAAAATTCGATTTGTGATCGAACGAGAGTGGTTTACATTGCAGTGCAACGTTTGTGACTGTGAAAATACAAACACCCTTCATTTATTCCATTGCAAGAGAACTGCAAAAACAAATGCACCAGGTGGACGTTTCACATAAGCTGCATTCCATCACAAATATGTTGCGCAGCCATTTTGGTTACAAATTTGTAACTGTGAGTTATCGTTTATCCTAGGACAACTCACAGGAAATTAATGCATAAATTGGTTTGGTGAAAGCACGGAAAAACCAGCTGATGATGAATTACGAAATATTAGAAACTGGTAACGGTACTTCTTGAATAAAGTAACATAGAATCATTTTGAGGCTGGTTGCTGCACACCATGAGCAATTTATTTCAAATAACAACCGTGGTCGCGCACCATGTCTTTATTTGACTAAATTGCAATATCGTGAAGGACTAATCCAACTGCTGTATTTGTGTACGGTTTTACAGAGTAAATTGGATAGCTGTCCTTACCCAAATTGTGCTCGATGATGAAATTGATTCGATGTACACTGACTGATCAAAATTAAGCACCCGCTAGGCATGGTCACATGTTAAAGCAACTTCGCACACATTGCCCAGCGTTGGACTGCATGGTAACGCGAGGGTAGGCATGCTCATCATCAAGGTTGCAGTCCACTACATGTGGCGTCATCAAGCTATGACTGTCAATGGATGATCGCGTTCTTGTACACCAATTACGTCATAGCACCTTCACATCTGCACATCCCGCCTCAGAATAATTAATGGACTCCCTACTGCTTTCTGTGTCATCCTTGTGGTGTCACCGCCAGACACCACACTTGCTAGGTGGTAGCTTAAATCGGCCGCGGTCCATTTAGTACATGTCGGACCCGCGTGTCGCCACTGTGTACTCGCAGACCTAGCGCCACCACCAAGGCAGGTCTCGTGATACGAGAGAGCACTCGCCCCAGTTGTACGAGAACCTAGCTACCGCCCAGTTGTACGAGAACCTAGCTACAACCCATTAGCCGAGAGACAGAATAGCCATCAGCTAAGTTAATAGCGACCAACTAGCAAGGAGCCATTTGTATCAGTGCCTATAGCTTACGAGTATTCAAGAGAGATGTATTCCAAGGACTAAATAAAAAGATAAGTAATAAGCATCTACATACTTTTCTTCTTATTCATTTATAAGTTCTCATGTTCCAGACTTCACGCCCGTCTGCTTTAGCCGTGCGTGCACTATCGGCTACAGCGTTAGTCTAGAGTTCATTTTCAGCAATCTCAACTTCACGGTGTCGGCCCAGCTACCGACACAACATTTATTGGCGACGAGCAAAAGTGTTTGTATTAATTCGTTTGCAACATTGGCGACGATTTAAAGTGTTCTGATTGCTTACATTTAATTGTGTCATGGCTTCGCCACATTCTCCAGATGTACTGTCCGAATTTTATCGCTTGCAGAATCAGCAGACGCAGGCGTTACTGGATGCCCTTGGACAGCTCGTCCAGGGTCAACGTACCATTCAAACCGATGCGGCCGCCGCCGCTTCTTCGCTACCGCTGCCACTAAACGCTGTTGCACCTCCCTTTCGACCATACGTGGCAGCCGATGAGACGTGGCAAGAGTGGTCTCGCCAGTTCGACTTCCACCTTGCTGCCTACAGAATTCAAGGTAAAGAGCGGCAGCCGTTTTTGCTTTCTTGTGTCGGTGTGTCCACATACCGTGTGATAGTGAAATTGTTTCCCCGACGAGACGTAGCAACTCTGTCATACGAGGAAATTTTGTCTGCATTAGATGCCTATTTCAAAGAAACAGTTAATGTGGTTGCAAAACGGTATACGTTCTTTCGTACAAAACGTACGGCCGGTCAAACTAATAGGGAGTGGGTAGCAACATTGCAAGGACTTACTAGGGACTGTGCCTTTGAATGTGACTGTGGTCTTTCTTATTCAGATACAATGGTGCGTGATGCAATTGCACAGAACGTTTCTGATGTTCACATACGGGAGCAAATTTTGAAACTAGTTAATCCCTCCCTTCAACAAGTGATAGACATATTGGATAGACAGGACACACTTGACTGTGCTCAGGAATCTTTTGAAACTTCGCCAGCTGTGTGTAACATTAACCGGCCCGCCGGGCGCGCTCGCGCAACGCGGCCCGGTCAACTGCCCTCGCGGCCGTCCGCACAGCTGCCGCCGCGCGCTAAGCCAGGTGTGCCGCGCCAGCACACACATGTAGTGAAATCATGCCCGCGGTGTGCTACTCGACATTCGCGTGAACATTGCCCGTCACGCCAAGCTATTTGCTTTTTCTGCAATAAGAAAGGACATGTTCAAAGTGTTTGCCAGAAAAAGCTCAGATCAGACAATCACAATCATTGCAGGCCCTTTGCTTTGCGCCGGAATGTGAACGCGCCTTTCGCCAGTTGAAATCGGCGTTGCTTTCTAATACTTGCCTTACGCCATTCGATCCCCAGAAACCCCTTTTGTTGATGGTAGATGCCTCGGATTTCGGGATCGGTGCTGTGCTGGCGCACAAAGTTGGCTCCCATGATCGCCCTATTGCCTTTGCGTCCAAATTGCTCTCGTCTGCGCAAAGAACTTATTCACAGATAGAGAAAGAAGCTTTGGCTCTCGTGTTTGGTGTTACTAAGTTCCATGATTTCTTGTATGGTCGTCACTTTACCATCATCACAGACCACAAACCTTTGACATCGCTTTTTCATCCGACCAAGCCTGTACCTCCACGTACAGCGCAGAAATTCATTCGCTGGTCTATTTTCCTCTCGCAGTACCGCTACGATATCTTGTATCGGTCCACTGCTAAGCACGGAAACGCCGATGCGTTGTCCCGTTTGCCTGTTGCTGAGGATAAAGCATTCGATTCTTCCGAACTTGCTTGCATGTTCATTGATTCGGAAACCGATGAAGTGGTCGAATCGTTTCCGATTGATTTTCGTCGTGTCGCTACAGCCACAGCTGGTGACCCTGTCCTTGCTACTGTTTTACGTTTTGTTGCTACGCAATGGCCTTTGTCAAAGTCTCGGATCGAGGATCCGTTGGTTCGCCGATTTTTTGCTCACAAGGACAGACTTTTTGTTCGTCGTGGTGTTTTGTTGTTGCGTTCTGATAATGATCAGTCCAGAGTCGTGGTCCCACGTTCGTTACAGTCCTCTGTTTTACGGCTTCTTCACCAAGGACATTGGGGTATAGTGCGAACGAAACAACTTGCTCGTCAGCACTGTACTTGGTTCGGAATCGATGCTGCGATTACGAATATGTGTTCTTCGTGCCCGGCGTGTGCCGAACAACAATCCGCACCGCCGCGGAAAGTCTTTGCGTGGCCAAAAGCCACTTCCCCTTGGCAACGCTTGCACATTGATTTTGCTGGTCCATTCTGGAATGCTCGATGGTTGGTTCTGGTCGACGCCTTCAGTAATTTTCCTTTTGTTGTCCGGATGTCTTCCACGACGTCCTCCGCCACCATCCAAGCGTTGTCTGCTATCTTTTGCATTGAAGGTCTTCCGCAGACTATTGTTTCCGACAATGGCCCACAATTCATGTCCGCAGAATTTCAGTCATTCTGCCAGGCCAATGGTATGCAACATCTGACATCCGCGCCGTTTTCGCCTCAGTCCAACGGTGCCGCTGAACGATTGGTCCGGACTTTCAAGTCACAGATGTTGAAATTGAAAGAGTCGCATTCTCGGGAGGACGCATTGTTGCTCTTTTTGTCTTCGTATCGCTCTCAGCCCCGAGATGGTCGCTCGCCGGCTGAGTTGCTCCACGGTCGTCCTCATCGCACCTTGATGTCTTTGCTGCATCCGCCGCATCAGGTTCCTGTGCAGCGGCAGACTCCTGCTTTTGCTCCAGGCGACGTTGTATTTTATCGCAACTATCGAGGTTCACGGCGTTGGCTCGCAGGGCGCATTCTTAGCTGCCTCGGCCGCGCGATGTATTTGGTTTTGGGGGCCTCTGGTGAGGTGCGTCGGCATCTCAATCAGCTGCGCCTCTGTCGTCGCTCGGGTTCTGCCGCTCCCCGTCTGCTTTCAGCGACGGTGCCGTCCGGTCAGCGCCCTGGGGACCCATCTACTGGCTCGCCTCATCCGCAGGTGTTACCGACGATGCCTTCCATTTTGCCCCATGGCGACGCGCCGCCGCCGCCGCAGCAGCAGCAGCCGCCGCCGCCGCCGCTTGTTCTCCCGCCGGCGCCGCCCGCATTCGACGCTTCGCTGCAGCCGCCAAGCGCCTCCCAGGGTCACGCGCCGCCGATTGCTTCCCGTGACCAGCTGTCCTCCGCCATGGAACTCCCGCCCGCTCCGGACCACATGACGTCATCGCGCGTCGGCTACCCCGACGCAATGGAAATTGATCCTTCGGTCCCTCCTGTCTCTTTACGGGCGCATACACCGCATGTTGACGTGCACCCTGGACTAGTTTTGCAGGCGTTTCCTAGCTCCCCTCGGACCGAATGGCCGGGTGCGGGTGGCACAGCCTCGCCTGTTGTTAGGCTCCCCACCTCATCGCATACGTCAACATGTGGTCCTCCCCACGGCGGGCGGAAGCCTTATCTCACGACCGTTCGCCGATTTGCGGGGGAGGAATGTGGTGTCACCGCCAGACACCACACTTGCTAGGTGGTAGCTTAAATCGGCCGCGGTCCATTTAGTACATGTCGGACCCGCGTGTCGCCACTGTGTACTCGCAGACCTAGCGCCACCACCAAGGCAGGTCTCGTGATACGAGAGAGCACTCGCCCCAGTTGTACGAGAACCTAGCTACCGCCCAGTTGTACGAGAACCTAGCTACAACCCAGTTGTACGAAGCCTTTCTCTCTCATTAGCCGAGAGACAGAATAGCCATCAGCTAAGTTAATAGCGACCAACTAGCAAGGAGCCATTTGTATCAGTGCCTATAGCTTACGAGTATTCAAGAGAGATGTATTCCAAGGACTAAATAAAAAGATAAGTAATAAGCATCTACATACTTTTCTTCTTATTCATTTATAAGTTCTCATGTTCCAGACTTCACGCCCGTCTGCTTTAGCCGTGCGTGCACTATCGGCTACAGCGTTAGTCTAGAGTTCATTTTCAGCAATCTCAACTTCACGGTGTCGGCCCAGCTACCGACACAACAATCCTAGCCATTGTCTCCTAGCCATTGATGCCGTATATCAGCAGCAGTTGCCGGACTAGGTAATTACTGTCCATTGCCCAGGTTGCAGTTAACACAGCAATAGAAATGGCTGCGTTTCGATGGTACCGTGGTCTTAAAGCATTGACTGCCGATGAACACAACAGCATTGTGTTCAGCGATGAAGCACGGGTTTGCGCTAACCTGGTTACCATCGTCCCCGTCTGTGAGGGAGACCTGGGGAGAGTTCTCATTCTCCAAATTCTTCGGAGAGGCACCATGAGGAAACTTCCTCGCTTCGTTGTGTGTGGAGGCAGTATGTATGACTTGAAGTAACGGCTGGCAATGGTTAAGAGAACCATGATGACGCAACTGTTCGTCATGGACATCCAGTGTCCGCTTATGCCACGTCTTATGCTACAGTATCGTGTTGGCATTTTGCACAGGTCACTGTTCTTCCAAACAAGGTACGTGTCTCTATGAACAGTGTGCGTAGCCAGCAAGATCCTCGGATCTGTCTACCGGCAGAACATACATGTGGCCAGCTTGGACGTTGACTACGTCACATTGCCAGTACCCACGCCATCAACGGGCAGTTGCAAAAGCTAGGACCCTTCCTAACCGAATCCATGTATTTATGATGACCAGAGTGCTCTCAATGTCGTACAGATTAGTGTACTCACATTGCTATTTCTTAGTAAATTTGATACTTTTCTAACAACCGAAATATCATCTAATACCACTCAGACCGTAGAATTTGATATAATTTCTTTCTCCCCTTCTGGGTGCTTAATTTTTCGTGTAGAATTTGGTTCAGAACTGTCTAATGTCAGTAAAATAGGTTGCTGCCTATTCCTTAGGCCTAAGACTTGAGAAAGATATTTGTTATTCACGTAGGATAACTTTACGAAGTTATAACTTTCAGTTAGAGTCGACATTTTAAAAAAAATTGTTGAATGTCCAATTTACCCAGCCCGTTTACCATCTTCTTCGTCCATTATAATCCGGTATGTTTGTCCGAAATAGACCATGGTGCAGTGTGCATCCGGGTTTCTTAGTCTGTGTCTCCCCCACCCCCACCCCATCTTTTGTACGGTGAGGCCATATGGATACATGGATAAAAGGTGTGTTACATTTAGGGGTATGACACGGTCTGTTACATCAGATTCCTACCGGTAGAGAGGCATCTTCGTATTCTTGGATCACTGCAGACATTTCGTGTCACTCCTAAGTAGGATGACACCATCTACAAAGAACAGGTGGTTAAAAAGATTTCCATGTTAATGCCTTTCAGTCGCTAGGACAGACACTTCAACACTTCTTTCAAAGCCAAGATTAATAACTTGGGCGAGATTTGCAACAAAAACCTATGCAGTAATCCAGTCTTCCTTTATGTTCACGTGCAGAGTGGTATTCTCGTAAATTTAGCGTATTAATTTGATGTATTTATAGTCAATGTTGGCTCAGTAAAGCCTAGATTTCTATCATTTGGCATGCCTTCTGGTAGTCTATGAAATCGATGTGACGTGAGACTGTATACTCGGTACATATCTCTATCAGTGTAACTACCGCTTGCGTATACTGAATAGTAATGAATCATTTTCTGGATCCTGCGTATTCGACTGGCTGGTAAAGGTCAAATTTCCTACTCAGGCCGTTCGTAATGAGTTTTGTTAGCAGCTTATAAAATACAAGGTTATTATAGATAACTGAAGTGATTTCACAGATTTGCTGTAGCTATATTATTTGACATAATGCCACAGGGCTTTTCACATACATAGAAAAACACAAGAAGGTTATTTTCACTTATTAAAAGTGTTTCATATGTGACCCCAACTGAAGTCGATAGTCAAGATCTTCCTACGTTTCGCGCACCATGTCACTTTCAACACATGTTCAAAATCACTTTAGGTGCGAGCTTCCAAATCTGGTAAGTTTCTTGGTAGATGCGAGAACACTGAATCCTTCTCATAACCCCTCACAGAAGAAAAAAAAATCCTATGAGGTTAGGTCCGGAGAGTGTGGAGGCCATGACACGGACAGCTCATCATCTGCCCTACCACTACCAGTCAACCGTTTTCTCAGTTTCCTGTTTAAGAATTGACAAAAATCGTGATGAGTGGTAAGTGAGCAGCATCTTGTTGGTAGACGAAATTCACGCTGTCGCTTTCCAGCTGAACCATGGGCCTGTTTCCAGAGCGTCAGATACACGTCTCCTGTAACGACCTTTTCGCAGAAAAAAGGGACCGTAAACTTTAAACAGTGAGACTGCACAAAATACATAAACTTTGGGGAAATCTCGAATGTGCTGCACGAAGGCGTGAAAATATCATGTTCCGCGGGTTCACACCTTGCACCCGTTCGCTGTGCCATTCACTAAAAGTATCGTTTCATCTGTGAAGATGAGTTTCTCACGAGTCTCATCTACTTCCGTAAGCTGTTCCAGCTGTGCCGAAAATTCAAAGCCACTGTTTTTGACATCGGAAGTCAGGCCTTGTAGCAATTGCAAGCGGTAAGGCTTCAGCTTCACTCGTTTCCATAAGAGCTTCCAACCGTCGGTTGTGGTGTGTTCAGCTCCCTGCTTGCTCTGTTCGACGTTCGAAATAGTCCGCACGCGGTTAACTCTACCTTCAATCACTGCTTGCCGAACCGTTGATTTCACCTTACAGAGGCATCCCGAAGATTTCAGCGCCGCATACTATCAACGAATGAATTTGAAAATTGGGTGGATCCTTGCTGAACTTCGTTCTGAAGTGTCGTTGCACTGTAATGATAGAATGATCTGAATGCATTTGAAGCACAACATATGCTTTCTCAGAGCCTGTTGTCATCTGGCCTAACTGGTCACTGCTGCGCTCTCGTGGCAAAAATTCTCAATTGCGGCTGCAACAGTACAGAACTGTCTGAGTTTTTCTATATGAGTAATGAGTCTCATGGCAGTATGTTAATTATCGTAGCTACAGTGAATTCATGAAATCGCTTCAACCATTTACAATGAATTTTTACAGGTAGAAGAAAAATAGGCCTCTAATTTTTGGCAAGAATAATGATAACTGTATATTTTTACACGACTCTGTATTTTCCCTTCCTCGAGACATTTATTTAGTAGAATTAGGATCTGTGTTGGTATATCTTCCACTTTTAAGCGTTTCATTGGTGATCTCGTCTTCATCTGGCGCCCTACAAATGTTAGTTGTTTCCATTTCATTGTTATCGACAGGTTCCAGTTCTTCCGATCCCACCTTCGTAACAAATCTTCGTGATAAGTCATGTAGGCTTTGCCTTGTCAGTGACTGACGTAGAGCTTATGATGAAAGTCCTCCACAGTATTTATAATTTTTTCTCTTTCAGTAAGAACTTCTCCTCGGCCATTCCGAAAGTGGTAGATGAGAATCTTCCCTTTTGGTTGACTGCAATAAAAGACCTCTTATATTTACAGTGATTTTGATGGTCTTCTCGAGCGTGTTGTGTTCGGCGTTGAGTGATCTCTCTTTCGCGCGTAATGTAGATGTTTTCGACCCATGTTTGCGTAGACTGGATCTGTAATTTCAGCTGCCAAAACCTGCTGTAAGCTATCAATTCTTTTAAAACTTGACTCGAATGCTCATAGAAAGTAATGAACTCAAAACATGAGTATGGAATAGTGATAGGATATGGCAAAGCTTACTCATAGTGCAATGAAGTAAGGGAGAGGGTAGGAGTTATTCGGAAAGGATTGGAAAAGGGCACAGGTCATCCCCGTTTCCAAGAAGGGACGTCGAACAGATGTGCAGAACTATAGACCTATATCTCTAACGTCGATCAGTTGTAGAATTTTCGAACACGTATTGTGTTCGAGTATAATGATTTTCCTGGGGACTAGAATTCTACTCTGTAGGAATCAGCATGGGTTTCGAAACAGACGGTCGTGTGAAACCAAGCTCGCGCTATACGTCCACGAGACTCAGGGGGCCATAGACACGGGTTCACAGGTAGATGCCGTGATTCTTGACTTCCGCAAGGCGTTCGATACAGTTCCCCACAGTCGTTTAATGAACAAAGTAAGAGCATATGGACTATCAGACCAATTCTGTGATTGGATTGAGGAGTTCCTAGATAACAGAACGCAGCATGTCATTCTCAATGGAGAGAAGTCTTCCGAAGTAAGAGTGATTTCAGGTGTGCCGCAAGAGAGTGTCATGGGACCGTTGCTGTTCACAATATACATAAATGACCTGGTGGATGACATCGGAGGTTCACTGAGGCTTTTTGCTGATGATGCTGTGGTGTATCGAGAGGTTGTAAGAATGGAAAATTGTACTGAAATGCAGGAGGATCTGCAGCGAATTGACGCATGGTGCAGGGAATGGCAATTGAATCCCAATGTAGACAAGTGTAATGTGCTGCGAATACATAGAAAGATAGATCCCTCATTATTTAGCTACAAAATAGCAGGTCAGCAACTGGAAGCAGTTAATTCCATAAATTATCTGGGAGTACGCATTAGGAGTGATTTAAAATGGAATGATCATATAAAGTTGATCGTCGGTAAAGCAAATGCCACACTGAGATTCATTGGAAGAATCCTAAGGAAATGCAATCCGAAAACAAAGGAAATAGGTTACAGTACGCTTGTTCGCCCACTGCTAGAATACTGCTCAGCGGTGTGGGATCCGTACCAGATAGGGTTGATAGTAGAGGTAGAGAAGACCCAACGGAGAGCAGCGCGCTTCATTATAGGATCATTTAGTAATCGCGAAAGCGTTACGGAGATGATAGATAAACTCCAGTGGAAGACTCTGCAGGAGAGACGCTCAGTAACTCGGTACGCGCTTTTCTTAAAGTTTCGAGTATATACCTTCACCGAAGAGTCAAGCAGTATATTGCTCCCTCCTACGTATATCTCGCGAAGAGACCATGAGGCTAAAATCAGAGAGATTAGAGCCCACACAGAAGCATACAGACAATCCCTTTTTCCACGAACAATACGAGACTGGAATAGAAGGGAGAACCGATAGAGGTACCCAGGGTACCCTCCGCCACACACCGTCAGGTGGCTTGCGGAGTATGGATGTAGATGTAGATGTAGAAGTAACACAAGTGTATAATGATCGTGAGCATTAACTACACTGCCTTGAAGCATAATACATTGCGACTTATAGGTCCGATTTGTGAAAGGACAAATGTTTCCGTTTTTGTCGTCTGTGGCGTACACTACGTAATATCAAGGAAACAGAGATCATTTATCGTGAAATTCATAGTTTACTATAGATATCTCAAACAACTCAAGAAATCCAGATGTACAAATGACGCCTCGTGACTAGGAATAAACACCGAGTCAGAAAATTTAACGCCCCTTCCGAATATCAGATCACAATAAAAGAAAAAAAAATTTCGCAAATCGTTTAGAAACATGCTCATGTGTGACAGAAGCCTTTGGTAAGTCATTTACACTTACAGAAACTTAACACAGAGACGTATTCCAAACGCCATATGTTCTGAAGCACTGAAACCGAGAGTCAAGACAACATATTGTGCACTGCCGGTATGCATGCGAGATCTAACACGAAAAGGATTTTCACGGTTCCAAGTCATATGAATGTAACTGGTATGCTCCCTGTTTGCTATAATCTCACCATTATAACGAAGGTTGTTTGTCGTGCCAGTCGATATAAAACACACAACACTGCAGCTACTGCGGTCCGTCCATTACGAGGGAAGTTTCAAACGGTACGACAGATCCAACAAACGAGACACGCCAAGCTTTGATATTTCCGTGTGAGGCCGCTGCACTTTAGTGTTTTGTGCGTAGTTGACCCCATTTCACGGTTGGAGGTTGTGAATGAACAATTGACTTGCACCAAGTGCAATGTTTCAAAGGAACTCAATACAAAGCGACCAGCTTCCACTGTGTTCTAAATATAATATCACGTGCTCTTTCTTTGTTTGCACTACAACTACTGGCTGCCTCGGTCTCACCATTGTAAGCGTCAATCGCCCTGGGTAAATCACTGATATAGATCACAGCGTTTGGAGACATTGTAAGTCCTGCTGTACTTAATCCCGTTCTCTAAATCTGACAAAATGTCTCTAGCTTCCCTTCTTAGACCAATGACACAGGTAAGCGGGATGTGAGTAAGAGGCAGTGAAGAAACAACCTAGAGATTGGTTCCAGAATCAGTCTTTGACTCAGAAATGTAACATGTGCTTTTGGGGAAATTTCGAGGCATACTAAAGTTGTGTGTTCGGTCAGTTGACGATCAGGTGTCACATTTTATTAATGTCAATAGTTGTTGAATCGTTCTATGTAAACGATAAGTACAGTTTTTGGAAACGTGGTATTTGGAATTAATCCTATCAGTTGGATGAATCAGTCACTATTTATCCCTTACAAACGCAGATATACATAATAAATTCCAAATTCGTCAGCAATTTTTTCAGTCAGCTAATTGACATTATCTAATATAGACGCAGGCTCCTAGATTGAAGAACCAAAGAAACTGGCACACCTGCGTAATATAATGTAGGGCCCTCGTGAGCACGCAGAAGTGCCGCAACACGACGTGGCATGGACTCAGTTATTCTCTGAAGCCGTGCTGGAGGGAAACGACACCATGAAGCATACAGACCTGTACATAAATCCGTAAGAGTACAAGGGAGTAGAGATCTCTTCTGAACAGAATATTGCAAGGAATCCCAGATACACTCAATATGTTCAGGTCTTGGGAGTTTGATGGTCAGCGGTAGTGTTTAAACTCAGAAGAGTGATTCTGGAGCCACTCTATAGCAATTGTAGAAGTGTGGGGAGTCGCATTCTATTAATGGAATTGCACAAGTCCGTCGGAAAGCACGATGGACTTGTATGAATGCAGCTGATGAGACAGGACGCTTACGTACGCGTCAACTACACCATTACAGAGCCTTCACCAGCTTGAACCGTCCCCTACTGATTTGCAGGGTCCATGGATTTATGAGGTTGTCTCCATACCCGTACACATCCATCCGCTACATACAATTTGGAACGAGACTCATCCAACAATGCAGCATGTTTCCAGTTATCAGCCGTCAAATGTCGGTTTTGACGGCCCAGGCGAAGCGTAAAACATTGTGTCGTGCAGTTTGTTACCAAGTGTACATGAGTCGGCCTTCGACTCCGAAAGCTCATATCGGTGATGTTTCGTTGAATGGTTTACACGCTGACACTTTTTGATGGCCTAGCAGTGAAAATCTGTAGCAGTCTGTAGACGGTTTGCACCTCTGTCACTTTGAACGATTCTCTTCAGTCGTCGTTAGTCCCGTTCTCGCAGGATCTTTTCCGGCCGCAGCGATGTCAGTAATTTCACGTTTTACCGGATACCTGACATTCACGGTAAAATCGTGAAAAGGTCGTGCGGAAAAATCCTCACTTCATTGATACCACGCAAATGCTGCGTCTCATCGCTCCCACGACGACTAACACCACATTCAAATTCAATTAAGTCTTGATAACCTGCCATTTTCGCAACAGTATCCGGTCCAGCAACTGCGCCAGACACTTGTTGTCTTATACAGGCGTCACCGACCGCACCGCCGTATTCTGCCTGTTTACATATGTCTGTATTTGAATACGTATTCCTAAAAAGTTGTTCAAATGGCACTAAGCACTATGGGACTTAACATCTGAGCTCGTCAGTCCCCTAGAACTGCTAAAACCTAACTAAGGACAACAAACACGTCCATGCCCGTGAGAGGATTCCAACCTGCGTCCGCAGCAGCAGCGTGGTTCCGGACTGAAGCGCCTAGAACCTCTCGGCTACAATGGTCGGCTACGTATTCCTATACAAGTTTCTTTGGTACTTCAGCGTATATTCAAGTGTCGGCACCCGTTCTTAAATGACATCAATTGTTCATGAAATATTACGTTGTAGACCTTGACATGGCTTCTTCACCAATTCTTCTCATCCCAGCTTTTCGGCGACCGTTGCACCTGCAGACAGATATTTGTCAGTACACTCCACGCCCCTCTACTCCATCCCTTTCCACTGCCCTCCATAATTGGCAGTAGTACCGTATTTAACAATAAAAACGGGAAAACATTTTCTTTGAACACTTCTGTTTTTTAAATGATGAAAGATAGAACGGTGAAGCGATTGTGGGTGCATCGCGAGTGCTACCTGGAATGACTTCTCAAAAAAAAAAAAAAAAAAAAAAAAAAAAGATTACAATCAATATTGAGGGTAGTATGAGATTCTCACTCTGCAGCGGATTGTGCGCTGATGTGAAACTTCCTGGCAGATTGAAACTGTGTGCCGGACCAAGACTCTAACTCGAGACCTTTTCCTTTCGCAGGCAAGTGCTCTACCATCTGAGCTACCCAAGCACGACTTACGCCCCCTCCTCACAGCTTTACTTGTGCCAGTACCTCGTCTCCTACCTTCCAAACCTCACAGAAGCTCTCCCGCGAAACTTGCAGAACTAACACTCTTGAAAGAAAGGACATTGCGGAGACATGGCTTAGCCACAGGCTCTGGCTAAGCCATGTCTCCACAATATAGGCTGTGGCTAAGCTATGTCTCCGCAGTACCCATTCTTCCAGGACTGCTAGTTCTGCAAGGTTCGGAGGAGAGCTTCTGTGAAGTTTGGAAGGTAGGAGACGAGGTACTGGCACAACTGAAGTTGTGAGGACGGGTCGTGAGTCTTGCTTGGGTAGCTCAGTGGTAGAGCATTTTCCCGCGAAAGGCAAAGGTCCCGAGTTAGAGTCTCGGTCCGGCACACAGTTTTAATCCGACAGGAAGTTTTAATATTAAGGGTAGCCACATTTCTTCTGAACTACTCCACCACATAGCGACATGGACTTCTCCCACAACCTGCATCCGCATTTAAAATCAATGAAGCTTACAAACGTGCGCTCTATACGTATTTCCGAAGTGACAGTAATTGGAAGACTTCACGGTGGCAATACTTTGTATCTGACCATTGCCAATGATAACAATAGTTACAGCAGTAATTATAAGATAAATAATACTAATACGGTGTGGGTGCTACAGCAGTGTAGCCGTTACATATCAACATTTTACTGTCCATTGCAGTATACATATTCAATAGATTTTTACGCGTATCTGACGCCTATTTCCCAACTTTACTAGCACAGATTCATGCTACAGTATGAAGAATGTGTGTAGTTGATGTGAAATTTGAGGAAGATGTCATGCGTTCGTTATACAAGCTGTAACCTCCATCGCAGTGAATCATGCATTAATGCTCGTATTTGAAAAACCAATATAATTATTGGTAACTTATGTTATCAATATTAATGTCTTACGAAACAGAGAAAATATCAGTCACTTACTAGAAACAGAAAGGAATTGCAGACATTGGCTGGGAGTGGGCACTGATTTAAACCGATGGGGGAAGTTGAAAATTTATGCTGGACCAGCATTCGATCCGGAAAAAGTTCTGCTTACTGTGCAGATCATCAGACCACCAGTCGTTGCTTGACCAAAACAGCGTTTCTTCGGCCATATCCGGAAGAACAGACACCATATACACTATGTGATCAAAAGTACTCGGACACCTGGCTGGAAAGGACTTACAAGTTCGTGGCGCCCTCCGTCAGCAATGCTGGAATTCAGTATGGTGTTGGTCCACCCTTAGCTTTGCAATCAGCTTCCACTCTCGCAGGCATACGTGCAACCAGGTGCTGAAAGATCTCTTGGGGAATGGCAACCCATTCATCACGGAGTGCTGCACTAAGGAGAGGTATCGATGTCGGCCGGTAAGGCCTGGCACGACGACGGCGTTCCAAAACAACCCAAAGGTGTTGTATAGGATTCAGGTTAGGACTCTGTGCAGGCCAGTCCATTACAGGGATGTTATTGTCGTGTAAACATTCCGCCACAGGCCATACATTAAGAACAGGTGCTCGATCGTGTTGAAAGATGCAGTCGCCATCCCCGAAATGCTCTTCAACAGTGGAAAGCATGGAGGTGCTTAAAACATCAGTGAAGGCCTGTGCTGTGATAGTGCCAAGCAAAACACGACCACAGAATAACACCACCGCCTCTGAATTTCACTGTTGGCACTACACACGCTAGCAGACGACGTGCACTGGGCATTCGCCATACCCACACGCTGCCATCGGATCACCACATTGTGTACCGTGATTCGTCACTCCAGAAAACGTTTTTCAAATGTTGAATCGTCCAATGTTTACGCTCCTTACACCAAGCGAGGCTTCGTTTGGCATTTACCGGCGTTTTTCCACTGTTCAATGGCGGAATGTTTACGCTCCTTACACCAAGCAAGGGCTGGCCGGAGTGGCAGTGCGGTTCTAGGCGCTACATTCTGGACCCGAGCGGCCGCTCCGGTCGCAGGTTCGAATCCTGCCTCGGGAATGGATATGTGTGATGTCCTTAGATTAGTTAAGTTTTATTAGTTCTAAGTTCTAAGCGACTGATGACCTCAGAAGTTAAGTCGCATAGTGCTCAGAGCCATTTGAACCATTTTTGAACACCAAGCAATGCGTCGTTTGGCATTTACACGCATGATGTGTGTGGCTATTGAGCAGCCATTCGACCATGAAATCCAGATTTTCTCACCTCCCGTGTAACTGTCATAGTACCTGCAGTGGATCCTGATGCAGTTTGGAATTCCTGTGTCATGGTCTGGATAGATGTCTGCCTATTACACATTACGAACGTCTTCAACTGTCGGCAGTCTCTGTCAGTCAACAGACGAGGTCGGTCCGTATGCTTTTGCGCTGTACGTGTGCCTTCACGTTTCCAATTCACTACCACATCGGAAACGGTGGACATAGAGATGTTTAGGTGTGTGGAAATTCGTGCACAGACGTATGACGCGAGTGACACCCAATCACCTGACCACTTTCGAAGTTCGTGAATTCCGTGGAGTACACCATTCTGCTGTCCCACAATTTCTAATGAGTACTGAGGTCGCTGATATGGAGTCCTGGCAGTAAGTGGCAGCACAATACACTTAATATTAAAAACTTATGTTTTTGAGGATGTCCGGATAGTTTTGATCACATAGTGTATATGCCTTTCAAGAACAATTTACTATCATATTCAGAAAAAAGCCGAACACCTTGAATAGGACAGGACATTCATATTCGCAGGACATGAAAATTAGTGTGTTCTGCCGAAATGATGCTGTTGCCTAGTAGCAACAGGGGCGCTAATAACTTGTTTCATGCGCGATGTCATTGATGCATACAAGGGAAGAAGGGCTTCCTGTGCCGTAGCCACCTATGCTTCATTAACCTGGTTCCAAAGTTTGTCTGGAATGGTAGGCACTGGTTCACTCCAATGCACCCAGCGGATGACCATATCTCACTCATTTTCGATTGGCGACAAGTCTGACGATCTGAGGGGTCAGGACATCCGGTGACATTAAGAAGGCACGCGGTCTTGCAGCAACATCTGATCGTACATTGTCTTGCTGGGTCTTATGCAGAAAGGGATGGCTACCGGTTGCAGTAAGTCATTCTCGTAGGCGACATTGGTCACATTGCCCTGGAAACGCACCAGCCATGATTTTCGGTTGCATCCAATAGCATGGCACACGATAACGTCTTGAGCTGGCGTCATATGTCTCGTGCGAATGCATTCACTTTGTTGTTGCTCCCCCTGTCTGCAGCGTACAAAACATGGCCATCATTTTCAAACAAATAGAACCTGGATTCGTCCGAAAACGCTACCTGACATTCCTGTTCCTAGTCACGTTATTCCATACACCATTGCCATCTAGCATATTTCTGCACAGTTGTCAAAGGTATAGGGAGAAGTGGACGACACGCACATAACCCTTGCCGTAGTAATCGGCGATAGACTGTCACTCCCGATAGTGTTCGATGTTTTCCACAGTCCCACTGCGCGCCAGAACCGAGGAGAACGCATATCCGCTCAGCAGTGACATTCAGATGAGGTGTCGATCTTCTCAGGAGTGTTCAGGGTGGTGCGACCTGACCCATCTCGTCGTGTTCTGCGGCCTTCAGTGGATCATCCTGCATTCACCCGATGCACTGCGGAAACAATTCGTCCCACATAGGTAGCAATTTACCTGATGGATGCACCATATTTTTACACGCCAGTAACGCACCCTCTTTCAAACTCACTAGTTTGACATACGTCCGTGAGGCAGTCGGAAAGCCCAAGTCACACCCATCCATTACCTTCGCTTTATAACGAAAACAAGAGCCACAGGCACATTTTACCGGGTCAAGTGTGTTGCGACATGATTCAAATATTAATCAATTCTCCAGAACATACCAATGTGCTTGTACTGTGAATATGGAAGTCCTATCTCTAGTCGTTAAAGGTATTGTGCTTTTTTCAGCAGATGAGTGCAGTTCAGTGGCCGCACGCAGCCCTATTGTTTTTGTTTTTACCCCGTAGAAAATTTCGTTCAATTCCTCATGGGGTAATAACCCTGAGGTTGCAAAGCACTGCTGTAGAAGTATAAATGTCTTGGTGTGACAGAACCTTTTTTGTATGGGAAATTATTTTACAGAGTAGAGTGAAATATATTTTACCATCGATCGTTTACGAAAAAGGTAACAAGCGGTGCCTTTCAACAGCATTTCAGGAAATGATGTCACGGAAGGAATACAAACTGCCTTGTGGTTTGCTATCCAAAGTGATTATGCAAGTTTATCAACACACATAAAAAAGAAACGCAAAGTATATCTATTTAAAAAAGCTGATAAAAATGCTCTTAACGCCTTTTCAAGAGACAGTCGGCACTCCTTCCGATGTGATCATGTAAGCGTAGAAACGTTGTGGAATAATTTCAAAGAGGTAGTATCGACATCAATTGAGAGATATATACCACATAAATTAATAAGTGATGGTTCTGATTCCCCACGGTACACAAAACGGGTCAGATCGCTGTTGCAGAAGCAGCGAAAAAAGCAGGCCAGTTCTATTACGACGGAAAATCCCCAAGACTGGAAAAGTTTTGCAGAAGTACGAAATATAGCGTGTACTTCCATGTGAAATGCTTTAAATACTTTCTACAACAAAACTCTGTCTCGAAATCTGTCATAAAACCCAAAGAGATTCTGGTGATACATAAAGCACACTAGTGGCAAGACGCAATCAATAACCTTTACTGCAAGATAACAACGGCGAAGTCACTGATGACAGTGCCAGTAAAGCAGAGTTATTAAAGGCGATTTTTCGAAACTCCTTCACCAAAGAAGACGAAGTAAATATGCCTCAATTCCAATAAAAAAACAACTGCGAAGATGAGAAACATAGAAATAGATATCCTCGGCGTCGCAGAGCAGCTTAAATCATTTAACAAAAACAAGGCTTCCGGTCCAGATTGTATACCAGTCAGGTTCCTCTCAGAGTATGCTGATACAATAGTTCCATATTTAGCTATCATATGCAACCGCTCGCTCACAGGAAGATCCGTACCAAAAGACTGGAAAATTGCTCAAGTCACGCCAATACCCAAAAAGGGAAGTAGGAGTAATCCGTTGATTTACAGGCCCGTATCACTAACGTCGATTTGTAGCAGGGTTTTGGAACATATACTGTATCCGAACATTATGAGGTACCTCGAAGAAAATCATTTATTGACACATAGTCAGAACGGATTCAAAAAATATCGTTCTTGCGAAACACGACTAGATCTTTCAACTAATGAAGTAATGGGTGCTATCGACAGGGGATGTCAAATAGATTCCATATTTTTAGATTTCCAGAAGGCTTTCGACACCGTTCCTCACAAGCGACTTAAAACGAAACTGCGTTCCTATGGATTATCGCCTCAGTTGTGGACTGCATTCGTGAATTCCTGTCATAAAGGTCACAATTCGTAATAATAGACGGAAAGTCGTCGAGTAAAACTGAAATAATATGCGGCGGTCCCAAAGGAAATGTTACACTCAATTTTTCCTGATCTATATGAACGACATAGCATACAATCTCAGCCGTCTTAGATTCATTGCAGATGATGCTGTCATTTACTGTCTCGTTATGTCATGAGATGACCAAAACGAATCGCAAAACGATTAAAATAAGATATCTGTATGATGCGAATAGCGTCAATTGACCCTGAATAAAGGAAAGTGTGAAGTTATTCACATGAGTACTAAAAGAAATCCGCTAAATTCCGATTACGCGATAAGCCACACAAATCTGATGGCTGTACATTCAACTAAATACTTAAGTATCACAATTATAAATACCCCAAATTGGAACGATCACATAGATAATGTTGTCGATAGAGCAAACCAAAGACTGCGATTCATTGGCAGAACACTTAGAAGGTGCAACAGATCTACCAAAGAGACTACTTACACCGCGCTTGCCCTATTACTGGAGTACTGATCAGCATCAAATGGGACTGACGGATGATATCGAAAATGTTCAAAGAAGGGCAGCTCGTTTCGTACTATCGAAAAATAGGGGAGATAGTGCCGCAGACATGATACGTGAACTGGAGTGGCAGTCGTTAAATCAAAGGCAATTTTCGTTGCGATGGGATCTTCTCATGAAATTTCAATCACCAGTTTTCTCCTCCGATTGCAAAAACGTTGTGTTGGCATCCACCTACATAGGGAGAAATGGTCATCACGATAAAATAAGAGAAATCAGGTCTCCCACACAAAAATTTAAGTACTCGTTTCCCCGAGTGGCGTTCGAGAGTGGAACGGTAGCGAGATAGCGTGAAGGTGGCACATTGAACCCTCTGCCAGGCACTTTATTGTGAATAGCAGAGTAATCACATACATGTAAGTGAGATACTAGAAAAGCCAGTACGTATCTTTGGTGTCAACTATAAAATTAAAACAGATGTACGTCCTTTATTTGACGAAAATAATAATAATAGGAAGAGAAAATGGTTCAAATGGCTCTGAGCACTATGGGACTAAACTTCTGAGGCCATCAGTCCCCTAGAACTTAGAACTACTTAAACCTAACTAACCTAAGGACATCATACACATCCATGCCAGAGGCAGTATTCGAACCTGCGACCGTAGCGGTCGCACGGTTCCAGACTGTAGCTTCCATATCAAATCTGTTTCCGAAGAGCTCACACTGCTATTCCTCTTTAATAACGGACATGCATAAGAATTACTTTCTGAGACTCGTCTACATCATTTCTGCATGTTACTTCATACAGTTAAAAACGGAGAAGTTAATCCGAGTCTTCGCGTACATGCGAAAAATAATGCGTCTCTTCCTATTAGCCGGCCGTAGTGCCAGAGCGGTTCTAGGCTACATCTACATCTACATCTACATTGATACTCCGCAAGCCACCCAACGGTGTGTGGCGGAGGGCACTTTACGTGCCACTGTCATTACCTCCCTTTCCTGTTCCAGTCGCGTATGGTTCGCGGGAAGAACGACTGTCTGAAAGCCTCCGTGCGCGCTCTAATCTCTCAAATTTTACATTCGTGATCTCCTCGGGAGGTATAAGTAGGGGGAAGCAATATATTCGATACCTCATCCAGAAACGCACCCTCTCGAAACCTGGCGAGCAAGCTACACCGCGATGCAGAGCGCCTCTCTTGCAGAGTCTGCCACTTGAGTTTATTAAACATCTCCGTAACGCTATCACGGTTACCTAATAACCCTGTGACGAAACGCGCCGCTCTTCTTTGGATCTTCTCTATCTCCTCCGTCAGACCGATCTGGTACGGATCCCACACTGATGAGCAATACTCAAGTATTCGCAATACATTACATTTGTCTATGTTAAGGGTCAGTTGCCCCTCCCTGCACCAAGTGCCTATCCGCTGCAGATCTTCCTGCATTTCGCTACAATTTTCTAATGCTGCAACTTCTCTGTATACTACAGCATCATCCGCGAAAAGCCGCATGGAACTTCCGACACTATCTACTAGGTCATTTATATATATTGTGAAAAGCAATGGTCCCATAACACTCCCCTGTGGCACGCCAGAGGTTACTTTAACGTCTGTAGACGTCTCTCCATTGATAACAACATGCTGTGTTCTGTTTGCTAAAAACTCTTCAATCCAGCCACACAGCTGGTCTGATATTCCGTAGACTCTTATTTTGTTTATCAGGCGACAGTGCGGAACTGTATCGAACGCCTTCCGGAAGTAAAGAAAAATAGCATCTACCTGGGAGCCTGTATCTAATATTTTCTGGGTCTCATGAACAAATAAGGCGAGTTGGGTCTCACACGATCGCTGTTTCCGGAATCCATGTTGATTCCTACATAGTAGATTCCGGGTTTCCAGAAATGACATGATACGCGAGCAAAAAACATGTTCTAAAATTCTACAAGAGATCGACGTCAGAGATATAGGTCTATAGTTTTGCGCATCTACTCGACGACCCTTCTTGAAGACTGGGACTATCTGTGCTCTTTTCCAATCATTTGGAACCCTCCGTTCCTCTAGAGACTTGCGGTACACGGCTGTTAGAAGGGGAGCAAGTTCTTTCGCGTACTCTGTGTAGCATCGAATTGGTATCCCGTCAGGTCCAGTGGACTTTCCTCTGTTGAGTGATTCCAGTTGCTTTTCTATTCCTTGTACACTTATTTCGATGTCAGCCATTTTTCCGTTTGTGCGAGGATTTAGAGAAGGAACTGCAGTGCGGTCTTCCTCTGTGAAACAGCTTTGGAAAAAGGTGTTTAGTATTTCAGCTTTACGCGTGTCATCCTCTGTTTCAATGCCATCATCATCCCGGAGTGTCTGGATATGATGTTTCGAGCCACTTACTGATTTAACGTAAGACCAGAACATCCTAGGATTTTCTGTCAAGTCGGTACATAGAATTTTACTTTCGAATTCACTGAACGCTTCACGCATAGCCCTCCTTACGCTAGCTTTGACATCGTTTAGCTTCTGTTTGTCTGAGAGGTTTTGGCTGTGTTTAAACTTAGAGTGGAGCTCTCTTTGCTTTCGCAGTAGTTTCCTAACTTTGTTGTTGTCCCACGGTGGGTTTTTCCCGTCCCTCACAGTTTTACTCGGCACGTACCTGTCTAAAACGCATTTTACGATTGCCTTGAACTTTTTCCATAAACACTCAACATTGTCAGTGTCGGAACAGAAATTTTCGTTTTGATCTGTTAGGTAGTCTGAAATCTGCCTTCTATTACTCTTGCTAAACAGATAAACCTCCCTCCCTTTTTTTATATTCCTATTAACTTCCATATTCAGGGATGCTGCAACGGCCTTATGATCACTGATTCCCTGTTCTGTACATACAGAGTCGAAAAGTTCGGGTCTGTTTGTTATCAGTAGGTCCAAGATGTTATCTCCACGAGTCGGTTCTCTGTTTAATTGCTCGAGGTAATTTTCGGATAGTGCACTCAGTATAATGTCACTCGTTGCTCTGTCCCTACCACCCGTCCTAAACATCTGAGTGTCCCAGTCTATATCTGGTAAATTGAAATCTCCACCTAAGACTATAACATGCTGACAAAAGTTATGTTAAATGTATTCCAAATTTTCTCTCAGTTGTTCTGCCACTAATGCTGCTGAGTCGGGAGGTCGGTAAAAGGAGCCAATTAATAACCTAGTTCGGTTGTTTAGTGTAACCTCCACCCATAATAATTCACAGGAACTATCCACTTCTACTTCACTACAGGATAAACTACTACTAACAGCGACGAACACTCCACCACCGGTTGCATGCAATCTATCCTTTCTAAACACCGTCTGTACCTTTGTAAAAATTTCGGCAGAATTTATCTCTGGCTTAAGCCAGCTTTCTGTGCCTATAACGATTTCAACTTCGGTGCTTTCTATCAGAGCTTGAAGTTCCGGTACTTTACCAACGCAGCTTCGACAGTTGACAATTACAATACCGATTGCTGCTTGGTCCCCGCATGTCCTGACTTTGCCCCGCACCCGTTGAGGCTGTTGCCCTTTCTGTACTTGCCCAAGGCCATCTAACCTAAAAAACCGCCCAGCCCACGCCACACAACCCCTGCTACCCGTGTAGCCGCTTGTTGCGTGTAGTGGACTCCTGACCTATTCAGCGGAACCCGAAACCCCACCACCCTATGGCGCAAGTCGAGGAATCTGCAGCCCACACGGTCGCAGAACCGTCTCAGCCTCTGATTCAGACCCTCCACTCGGCTCTGTACCAAAGGTCCGCAGTCAGTCCTGTCGACGATGCTGCAGATGGTGAGCTCTGCTTTCATCCCGCTAGCGAGACTGGCAGTCTTCACCAAATCAGATAGCCGCCGGAAGCCAGAGAGGATTTCCTCCGATCCATAGCGACACACATCATTGGTGCCGACATGAGCGACCACCTGCAGATGGGTGCACCCTGTACCCTTCATGGCATCCGGAAGGACCCTTTCCACATCTGGAATGACTCCCCCCAGTATGCACACGGAGTGCACATTGGTTTTCTTCCCCTCTCTTGCTGCCATTTCCCTAAGGGGCCCCATTACGCGCCTGACGTTGGAGCTCCCAACTACCAGTAAGCCCACCCTCTGCGACTGCCCGGATCTTGCAGACTGAGGGGCAACCTCTGGAACAGGACAGGCAGCCATGTCAGGCCGAAGATCAGTATCAGCCAGAGACAGAGCCTGAAACCGGTTCGTCAGACAAACTGGAGAGGCTTTCCGTTCAGCCCTCCGGAATGTCTTTCGCCCCCTGCCACACCTTGAAACGACCTCCCACTCTACCACAGGTGAGGGATCAGCCTCAGGAAAGGGAGGTAATGACAGTGGCACGTAAAGTGCCCTCCGCCACACACCGTTGGGTGGCTTGCGGAGTATCAATGTAGATGTAGATGTAGATGTAGCCTAGAACCACTCTGGCACTA
Organism: Schistocerca piceifrons; assembly: GCF_021461385.2. Taxonomy (NCBI): domain Eukaryota; kingdom Metazoa; phylum Arthropoda; class Insecta; order Orthoptera; family Acrididae; genus Schistocerca; species Schistocerca piceifrons. Next base: position 781,363,507 of record NC_060141.1, read on the forward strand.
CGGCCGGCTAATAGGAAGAGACGCATTATTTTTCGCATGTACGCGAAGACTCAAGAAAGCAATTAGCTTTAGTCGGATTAACTTCTCCTTTTTTAACTGTATGAAGTAACATGCAGAAATGATGTAGACGAGTCTCAGAATGTAATTCTTATGCATGTCCGTTATTAAAGCGGAATAGCAGTGTGAGCTCTTCGGAAACAGATTTGATGTGGAAGCTTTGTGCGATCCCTACCGCTTGCTGCCCGTATTCGATGAACATTTGTTCCAGTCAACAGCAACAAAATTTTATATTAGCAAAAATCTGAATTTTACGACATATACTTTAACAAAGCAGACAATGACTTTCTGTAAACAACAGGTGAGTAAAATGGTGCTTTGAAAAGGCATTGCGCAACAGGTACTTTATTTAGAAGGAGTGAAATGTTTTCTCGTAATTCAAAAAACCTGCAAATGTGGGTAAGTGGTAAAAGAGAGCTAGGAAATACGAAGACGGCATACGGAGTTAAGAGCCACGAAATGTGATACACATTGCAAACAGGAATATCCAATAAAATAAGTGTCCACATCATTGGTGTCAGTCGGTGAAAGGGTGGGCTACAACTAGTTTATCAGCTCAGCTGGGGATTGCAAAGGATCTGAGAGAAGATACGTACCGACAAGGGAGAAGTTAGTTAGAAACCAGGATCAGCGTGGGAGCTGGCTGGAATTGGTGGGATTAGTTCGGGCCACTGCAGCCTGTATGCCACTAAACCGTGCAGTTTGCCCACACCTCTATCCTTTCGCGAAATCACCACTGTATCTCTTATTAAATTCACAGAACACCTTGGGTTTAATGACTTGTTCTGATGATCCAAGAGAAAGGGTAACAAAATTTTAGGTCATTTTTTCTGGTTTTTCCCTTGGACACGCCTCTGTTGGTATGTTTGGCGGTCGCTTAGTCATATCAATATTATGCTATCGCGTTCATGTATTAAATAAACAGCTTTTACTGGAAAATACTGTCAAAGACCAATATAAATAAAAGATTTAGTAAAATAATCTAATGGAATGTGGGCTATTCTTGATCGTATGGATAACATTATTCTCTTATAGCTTTGTATTACAAGGCAGTACACACCCTAGACAATAACAAAAAAGCTGAGTAAGGCATACCTATAGCTCGATGTGCAAAGTATTAATAAGGGCTTGATTTAAACATGACAGAATTCCTTCCACGATGAATTTGGATAACTAATGTTAAACTGTGATTACTGATTTTCGAGACAAAAAAGCGCGTGCATTTAATTCTCTTTGCGTATTTCTACACATTAATAGCATATGGGATGACACACTGGTGAAGTTATACAGTTAAATACACACAATTTTTGTTGCATGGCCGGCCAGTGTGACCGAGTGGTTCTAGGCGCTTCAGTCTGGAACCGCGTGACCGCTACGGTCACAGGTTCGAATCCTGCCTCGGGCATGGATGTGTGTGATGTCCTTAGGTTAGTTAGGTTTAAGTAGTTCTAAGTTCTAGGGGACTGATGACCTCAGATGTTAAGTCCCATAGTGCTCAGAACTATTTGAACCATTTAGTTGTGTGGAAACATGCAATAAAGCAAGAGAAGAGAATTGAGGTTAAGGACATGGTTATTTAACGGGGAGTTTGAGTTCTGACTAGGGACGGATTTCCAAATTGACTAGTCATATATGTTTGAAAGGAACGATCCCAGCAATAACCTAAGGAGATTTAGGGAAATAAACAGTAAGTTCCAGTATCGGACCAATACTGAAATTAAGAAAGGCAGTACAGCCACTAAGACGTCAAAGAGCACAAAAACAAGTCATGACAGATATGTACGAAGGCAACTTAAACGTCGTTCAGACAGTTATTCTGCTCTCTTCTCTAATGGTTCTTACCAATATTTACAGATATGATCAACTGTAAGCACATAATACTGAAATAATGGAAGACAATATTTTTAATGAAAATGACATTGTATGCTACTATTACAGTTATTTTAGACATTATCTATCTTTCGCTCATTGTAAGTTCTATCAATGATTTTTGATCTGAATTTTTCTAATTAACTTTTTTGTTCAACTTAACATGACAAAAGCATATCTGCCTCGTTCTGTGAAGCTTGCAGCATGCAGAACAGTAGATGCACTAGAAAATTAACTGTAGATTAATCATGTGTTGGTAGAGTAGTATTAGTTGCTCAAAATAGAGTCACATACTGAGCGTGTAACTAGAACTTTTTCCTACCATTCTGTAGCTATCCAGGCCGTGGGGAACGCTCAAGCTGACAGTTCACTTTCATTTTTGTTTCACGTTGTCGATATAGTACCACGAGAGCCCACAAAATTCTGTTAGTTGACAGCAGGGAGTTGTTCTTCAGGACATTAGGTTATCAATAATAGAACAAGGTATACTCTCTCTCAAGTTTTCCATTATATATACAGCAATACTGAATCAGCAACGTACATAACAACGTGGTAGCTTCATTCACTGAATGTTTTTCAGAATTTTAAATGTTGTTTCTTCCTGTGACATCCTTCAATATCAACCCTCTACATCTAATTCTTCAGTATAGATCAAATAAAAACATATTATCAATTTTCTATATAAACATTATCAGCGTGTGAAGTTCCTGATGTATTTGCTATTACCATTTATCATTTTATCATACAACGAAGCAAAACTAATACTGTGGTTGATCTGAGCCACATTTCTTATTGGAAATGGATAACATGGTTATTCAATGGTCTTTGGGAAGTCAGTACATTATATATTAGTGCTAGTTATTCTTCCACCTTTCTTCAATGTTTATATTGTTGATCTATAACTGTTCCTAACATTGATGTGAAGTTTCAAGTAGTAGATAAAAAAAGAATTTTTGTTTAGAGTGTACTTTCCATTTCATTTAAATTTTGATATACAGTATGTACCTTAATGCTCATTTTAAATATTATTTAAAATATTTATTGCTATATGAACTATGAATAATGTTTGATGTGAATTTTCAGCCGGCCGTTGTGGCCGTGCGGTTCTAGGCGCTTCAGTCCGGAACCACGCTGCTGCTTCAGTCGCAGGATCGAATCCTGCCTCGGGCATGGATGTGCGTGATGTCCTTACGTTAGTTAGGTTTAAGTAGTTCTACGTCTAGGGGACTGATTACATCAGATGTTAAGTCACATAGTGCTCAGAACCATTTGAACCATTTTTTGTGAATTTTCGTATTGTCATAGAAAGGTGTGCCATGATGACATTGTAGTCAGAAAGAGCCATAGACTTTGTAGTTACAGTTGTTTGTATAACATATTTATAAGAATCGTAAATTCTGTCCACAACAGAGCCACTGAAACTTTAACATCAGTGGTTTTTTTTTCATAAAAATTGGAGTATCAGGAGACTAACACCAAAAGATTTATCTTCAGTCGCTGTTTTCAGTAACCAGAAGCTTACAGTTTTACCCCAGATGTAAAATTGTGTTCAGTCAAAATTACATCTTTTGGACCAAATGTTTTCTATTGAGACCTGAGTATTGTATATTTTTTGTTGAAATACGAATACAGTTTTCTATCAGGGGGTTCTGTCCTCAATCAGACTATCATAGAGTGTCATTCCCTATAAAAGTATTCTAGATTAACCACGATATTCTAAACTTTAACATTTCATTTTCTGACTTACTGAATGGAAGTGTTCTTCACTGAACCGATAGTGAGTTTATGTTCACAGTGTTATTGTTTAGCTGAGTAGAGCATCATGTGATTGAAGCTGTGGAACACTGCACATCCTATGCATACGTGAAGGACTTATTATCATGTGGAAATAACATTTATATAGCGAACAACACCTTGTCAAAGTTGTTTAGCTGCAGAATAAATGGGATAAATAGAACTTCGTGTTCATACGAATAATATCGACAGAACAGGTCTGTGATTGATCCCTCAAATTTTCTAATTGTCTCTACGCAAATTTCTTCATTATTACTGATAGAGTATAGATCAATGATCCATGATTTTTGTTCCTTAAAATACACCAGAATTCTACTAATGGAAAGCTAATGAGATGGAGTATCTTCACTATACTCAGTAATGAAGATGATGCACCAGTTGTTCACTCATCACTCCTGTATAAGAGTAAGATTTCTTTCTCATATATACATTTCGAGAGACAGTTACATCTCCACATAGTAACGATGATATTATTTAATGAAGAGGGACCCATTATTCTCACAGCTCTAGAAGAACTCAAACGTTAACCTTAATTTAGAAAAAGGGGATACCAGTTCCTTTTAAATTGGTCTTAGAGAGCTGAATGTAAGTTAAACATTACGAACCTGGCTTTTCCATACTGTGTCACGACTGACATCATACAAAAATACGTAAAGAAGAAAATGCACTGCCAGAAATGAAGGGTAAAGTGATGTCGTTCCATGTATCCTTTGTTCTTCTTGGTCTGTTTTGCATTGTGTGAAGTTTTGGTATTGTGCTTTTTATTGTCATCGATTGTCATGTTTTACTTTGGTTGTACTTTAACCGAAAATTTGCTCCTCCTCTGACATTCAATGTCAGTTGAATGTAGGATCTCACGAAAGTTCCCAAAAGCAGTAATTACAATGCATCCATAGCCAATTATATGTGGTAACTGGTAATACAAGAGCAAATTTTAGAATATCATGTCTTCATCGACTTCTCAATAATTTATAGCAGTTAAACATATCTCAACATTCAAGTAATAACAGTATTTGTGACAAACAAGTTAGATAAGAGAAGTACAGTTTACTAATGAAGAAAGTTCTAAAACAAATAAAATCATAGAGGAGTGGCAACAGGCATTAATTCATGAGCTTAAGAAACATTGGATAAACATAGTGCCACTAAGTAAAGTTTCACTACTTATTTAGATTTAGATGTTTCCGCAGGCTTCGTTCAATACCAAAACGCTCATAGCCTGGTGCAGATTTTCAATTTAAAATTCATCAACTATCACTAAGTACTATACAGCAATGATACATTGTTAATAACATTATAATAGATTTTCTGTGTAACTTGAACTAAATATATTTGGGAATTTATAGTTACATATTAATTGTTGTTTTTGTGATCCTCGTTACTGTATCAGTCCTTCTCTTTATAGCAGTCCATCTTATGCGAGGATCTCTCTGCATGTTATTACCTGCATACATCGTCAAGCCTTGATTCCCATCTACAAATGTTCACCCCTACATTACTCCATTACTAAATTAGTTATTATTCCATGCCTCAGCATGTTCACTATCAACGAAACCCAACAGTTTGTCATGTTATTCGATGACTGAGCAAAGCTAATACATGAATCTGTTGCAAACAGTACGTTGAAAATAAAAGTTACTGGTGAAGTGTCAATTGGGAAAATTGGCGTGGCGATAGAGATCATGCACCTTTCATAAGGAGGAAGGGGGGGGGGGGGGTTCCATGTATGATTCTACGACACAGTTAGCTATAATGTAGGTGCAACCACTTTACAGGGCTATCATATGAGAGGGCAAAAAATGTGTGGTCCCTGGAGACAGGGTACCATAGAAGCAGGGACTGATCAATTTGACCTTTTAACATTAGCTAACATAGCCCTCTATGAACAGTTGAAAGCAAAGGAACGCTACAGTCGTTATATTTCTTGACAAAATGTACATGTACTGTATGGCTTAATGCTGCTTGAATCATTCGAGGTACATCATTCTGGAGGTAAAATTTCCTACATTTGCATCTCTGAGAGATGGGGGGCCTCTCAAAAGGAAGTTGTCATCAGGAAAAACAGAACGTCCATTCTACGATTTATAATGTAGAATGTTAGGTCCCTCAGTCAGATAGAAAGTTTACTGATTTTATAAAGAGAACTGTATAGGTTGCGATAAGATGTAATTGGAATCAGTGTCATATGCTTCTAGAAAGCAAACGACTTCTGGCTGGGTGAGTAAGATAGGAAATACAAAATGAAGCACGGATAAACCAAGAATAGGCTTATTAATGAGCAATAAATAGAATTTCTGGTAAGCTATGGTAAACAGCGGTGTGAACGCTATTATAGGTAAAGTAGATATGCAGCCAACACTCTCCATCACACTAGTAGCATATATACTCCTCCTAGCTGCGCAAGTGATGAAAAGAATGATACAACTTATGATGAGATCAATTGCCTAGGGAACACGAAAATCTGTGAATGGAGACTAAAACTGAATAGTATGGAGAGGTCGAAAAGGAAAGGAGGTAGGAGTATGTGGACCGAGGAAGGGGAAGCCGCCTAGTAAAATTATGCACCATCCGGAAATCAACGAGATGGGTCCTGGTTGAACCGAAAGAATCACAAGTTGTTAAGAGGTTCAGCGCCGCAGTGAGGCAGAGGAAAGTATTACTGTTGAAATCAGTAGAGGCATGCGTGTCAATGGGTAACATACATGTTACCTAAGGATACATGTTACCTACAGATAAACCATATAGTCTGTAGGGGAGAACAGTGACCTCATATGGCAACCCACTGCCAAGTAAGAAATCTAGAGCTGTGATGTGAAAAGAGTATATTCTAGAAGGAAAATAAATTTGAAGAAAATATTATGGGCAGAGGAGTGTAGAGGGAGAAGAGACGGAAGGAAGAATACTACACGAAGAATTTCACTGATCACCGAATGAGTTAAGTCAGAAGAAAGACGATCAGATTAGCTAAAATCCTTGAGAGGGCCACTCATTACAGAACTATATGCTCCTATAGGAGGTAGACAAAATAACCTCACACGTAAAGAAGAATGTAATAATATCTAATGCAAAGAAGGCAAATGCGAACAAGTGTGAATATTACCAAACCTTTAGTTTAATAAGTCATAGTTGCAAAACACTCTCATGAATTATTTACAGAAAACTGGAGAAAATAGAAAAAAAGTCTATCACAGGGAAATGTAGTAAGTCTTAAGAAAATACTGATCCTATGAGATATTATAGAAGAAAGGTTGAAGAAGATACTGTATTCCATTGACGAAAGGAGAAAATATAGAAGTGCTGCAAATGAAGTGCACGAAAGGGAATACAGACATCTAGAAAGTGAGACCTATAGAAAGTGCAAAATGGATAAGCGAAAATGGCTAAAGGACAAATGCAAGACTGTAGAATTACATGTGGCTAGGGGAAAGTTAGATACCACCTATAGGAACATTAAAGATACTTTTCTGGGAAAGAGGAGAAACTGTATGATTATCAAGTGCTAGGAGAACAAACCAGTAGTACGTTATGAAGGGAAATATAATAGCAGGAAAGATTATATAGAGGGACTTTAAAAAGGAATTTATAAAATAAATAAAATAAAATAAAATAAAATATTAATTATTTTATCTGTATGATTGTGATTGGTTGTAATTAATATTTGCTTATCTGGAACGTGGACGTTTAATTATTTGGTATCAGACGCTTGACAATGGCTTTTTCGTAAACGCAATGTTATTCGTAGTTGACCGTGAAATAAGACTCAAATAATCGGACTTCGTATTTAAATCGTTTCCAAAGACTGCTGCGGTAGGTGCGGACTCAAATATAAATCTCAATATTAGAATAATTTGCCAGCCATGTCAATACGTCGTACAGAGGTGACTGTCTACTGAACATAAAAAGTTTACACAGTTAGTTAAATCAGATATATTCAACCAATAAGCCTACAGCCTACAGTTAAATAATTCTACTTACTTTCATAAATATAAATTCTTTACAGAATCGAGTGCCTAGTAAGATTGCAACTCGCAGTGTTCTTATATAACATCAAATATGGCGGTGTGCCAGTCAATGAAATATACGTGCTTCCCGCACCACTTATCCAAGACCTCTCTCTTCTTAATGAAACATAAGAGTATCGTAATTGTGTTTTTTGTTTTATCAGTGACATAGCGCTGCAGTTCTGTGCCATAGGCTTTATTTATTTGTCAGAGATTAATTATTTAATTAAGATTTCGCGTTTCCGAGGAAACTCACGCACGGCATGCAAATGTGCCTTTATAAATTCAATTAGAAGACAATGTTAGAAAAAAATTAGACGAAATAGATGAAGATGATATAGAAGTATGAAACTACGAAAAGAATTTGACAGAGTACTAACAGTCCCATTTCGATACAAGACCTCTGGGGTCGAGGATATTATTCAGATCGTTGGAAGCAACATGTGTGAGACTGTCTAAATACCCTCAGAACTACGAGTTCAAGAAGAAATTTTTGCAAAATATGAACACGCATTGGTTACATATGAAAAGAAAAACAGGTAGAATAAGACCTCGAGGAAGATCGCTTTTTATTCTGGACAGAAACACGAGGGACAATACTAACCCTACAGTTTATCGTCGACTGTAGGGGAAGAAGATAAAAATCTACGTTAATATCATTTGTAGACTTTGAGAAATATTTCGACAAAGTTGACTGGAATACATTCTTTGAAATTCTTAAAAGTAGTGAAAAGAAAATAGACAGAGCGGAATGATACATGCAGTGTTGGATTACCTTTTGATTGTCACCTCTGAAGAGTGAGATGAGATGTTAGGATGACAGTGGATTTGTTTAATTAACTTCCCTATTAGGCCCACCCGCCGTAGTACATCAGGAACTGCTTGATCGAGGCGTCCAGTTGCCTCTCATACGAAAGAATAGAAGCCGAACATTGATGACAGTGCAGAGAAGGGAGTCAAGCGTGGCGTCACTCGAATGCCACCGCTAGTGATGTCTCGAATGACGACCATGATGAAACCACGGCTGTGGAGCTGATGATACCGTGGAGGTGGCCGCGACCCTCCAGCGCTCAGAATATTTTAGTACATGTATGCCTGAGTACTTATACGCTTCAGACTTTGTCCTTCTAGGGCTTAAAGGCATGTACCGTAAACACCTCTGTGGTGGCAAGTGAGGAAGGCTTCCCTTCTTCCACCAGTGTGTTGCAGCGTCAGCTGTTGCCATATCGTGCCCATATAGCTCTGTTTCACAACGCCTGTCCACTCTGTTTTGCTTCGCAGCGCACAACACTCTTGCCTGCCTATGGCTGCCTCTGTTACATCTCATTCCCGCTCTTCCGCAATTTTGTGACCAAATGCAGTCGATGCGCTACAGCGATATCTATGGACACGGGACCACAGTTATAAGATTTGAAAGACATGAAAGAGAAGCACTTGTCGAGAAGGGACTGAGACAGTGTTGTAGCCTATAACCTTTGTTATTTAATCTGTACATTGAGCAAGTAGGAAAGGAAACAAACGAAAAAAATCTGAATGTAATGAAAACTCTCCAGTCTGCTAGTGGCCATGTAAATCTGCCAGAGGCACCAAAGGACTTGGAAGAGAAGTAGAACAGAATGGTCAACGACTTCAAAGGATGTTATGAGCATCAACAAAGTGAAACATGGGTAACTGAACGCAGAGGAATTATATCTGGTGAAGCTCAGGGAATTAGATTAGGAAATCAGGCACAAAGAGTAGTTGATGACTTTTTTATTTTGGCAAAAAATACTAATAATGGTCGAAGTAGAGAGGATGTAAAATGCACACTTTCTATAGCAAGGAAAGCATTTTTGAAAAAGAGGAATTTTTTAACACAGATTATATATGTGTTAGGGAGTTCTTTAGGATGGTATTATTATGAAGTGCACTTTTCTATGGAGCTAAGTCGTGGACGAAAAGTAGTTCAGACAGGAAGAGAGAAGGGTTAGAAATATGACGCTAATAAAGAATCCTAGATATTAGATCGGTAAATCGGTAATTAACCGGTACTGAATTGAACTGAAATAAAAACAAAAGTGTGGAAAAACTTTACTAAAACAAGGAATTGCTTGATAGGAAATATCTTGAGGCATCACGGAATTATTAATTCTGTAGTGGGAGGAAGTGCGAGAGGTAAAATTGTAGAAGGGGACTAAGGATAAACAAAAAGACGCATTTCCAAATGTATGTAAGATGCTGTACTTATGCAGAGATCAAGAGGATTTGACAGGGTAGACTAGCATGGAGAGCTGCTTTAAGTCAATTTCTGGACTGATCACTACAATGACACTTCTACTGGTTACCAGTTAAGTTAAACTTATTTATGAATGAAATCGTCGAATGTCCAAAAGCTTTTTTTGTGTGTCATCAAACTTTTGACTAGGTTGTGTCAGCCTGTCGTGAATTACTCTCCTGTAGCAATCTTTTATTCTCGGAGTAGCACTTGCACATTACATTCTCAAATACTTGACGGATATATTCCAGTCTCCGTCTTCCTCTACATTTTTTATTCTCTACAGCTCCGTCTAGTACCATGGAAGCTACCCCTGACATCTTAACAGATGTCTTGTCAAATGTTTCAAATGGCTCTGAGGACTATGGGACTTAACTTTCAAGGTCATCAGTCCCCTAGAACTCAGAACTACTTAAACCCAACTAACCTTAGGACATCACACACATCTATGCCCGAGGCACGATTCGAACCTGCGACAATAGCGTTCGCGCGGATCCAGACTGTAGAGCCTAAGACCGCTCCGCCACCCCGGCCGGCGATGTCTTGTTATTCTGTCACTTCTTCTTGTCAGTGTTTTGCATATACTCCATTTCTCACTGATACTGCTGAAAACGTCTTCATTGCTTACTTCATAAGCAACCTAATTTTCACCATTCTGCTGTAGCAAAACTTGTCACAGGATGCAGTTCAGGCAAATCGTGTACAGAAGGGCGAGGACGTTAAATTGTCTGAAATGAGGTTATTTTTCAGTACTTGGTGAAAACATAGTAATTTTGGTACTTTCTTTCAGGCACTAGCTCCATAATATCTGCATAAATAACCAAATTAAACAGAAACATGGTCGTCTAAATATGTGGAAACAGGAATAGCCAACTGGGGAATGTGAAATGAAATCAGTTATTCGAAGCAAACATTCACAAAGTCTGCACACGAAGGAAACGGTGGAAATTTGATGAGTAATGTTTACCACTAAAATGATAGTAGATGAAACTGAGTATAAGTCCGTAAAGCAATCCGTTTAAGCCAGAAGTTCTGTATGCTAGTGAATGCATGGTATTGAGTTTTTAGTTTCATAAAAATTGTAAGGAAAGTCATGGTTCTACTAAAAATTGTAGCCTCTAGATGTTGGTGAGCAGTTTATAATTAAAGCATCTGATGTGAGTAATAGTGACTAAACGAACTTCTTGTTGAGTGACTTGTTGCAGCACAGATGTTACTATCCGCAATTAGAAACTATGTCGACCACATTATAGTGTAGTTAGGTACAAAGCAGACCCATAGTATGTAAACATATAAGCTACTTGACTGGTTGGATCAATTTTACGACACCTCTCATAGAATGATATTCATATGGGGTCTGTAGCCGGAACGTAACGTCATTTTGACACTATATTTCGCCTCCATCTTCAGGTGGGTAAGCCGTCGCACTAACTCGCCGGAACAGTTAGTACGATAGCTTACTCACCTGAAATTGGTGGCCAGGTGGATCGCTGAATAATTGTGTAAAGATGACCTCATGTTGTGGCTGGAGACCCAATATGAATATCATCAATTACTAAGCCGGGAAAGTTTACGGAAGCCCACCGCTAAAAAAATATTCATCACAGAGCCGTCTGAACACCGTCTCTGAACATCTGTAAACTCAAAACAATAATCGATCTCAAGCGGGATGACGGCCTCATGTGACTTCTTGTCACACAAAAAAGTTTTTCTTTCTATCACTTCTATACATTCAAAAATTTTGTACACATAGTATTTTCCAAGACCTGCCTTTCGCATTAATTTTTGTTCAAGCACGCTTATAATTTCGTGCTATATGCTAAACCCGGCATTGCCCAGGTATTTATTTGTTCTAGTTCACGTCTTTCTCTTTCCTCTCTCTGTCAATCTCCGCTCCTCCTTATCTCTGTCCCTCCCTGACCATCTCTTCCTTCCACTCTTTCTGCCTACCTCCTCCTCTCCCGGCCCTCTGTCCATTTTCCTATTCCTCCATTCTAACCGGTTATCTTCCCCCTCTATCGATTCTCTCTGTCTCTGTCCATCTCATCCTCCTTTCTGTCTTTCTATCCTCCTCCCCCACTTTGTCAAACTTCTCCCACTCTCTCGTCCGTTTCCTTCTCCTCCCTGGTTCTGCTTATGCCTTTATCTCCGTCTTCCTCCCCTCGACTGTCTGCAAAATGTATTGCGTGCAGAGTTTGTAGTAAGGAGGTAATAAATTAAAAGTCGTGCCTAATGCGGCAGTTATACTACTTGGACAGCGAAAATATACTACGAGATTTAGTTTCATTATTCTGTTGGAGTGACAGCGGGAAAAAGTTTCTAAACGGTTTTTAATTATGCATTAAGTTTGTTGCAAGTCGCAATGTACTCTCATTCTGATTTGCTGTACGAATATGCTCTGGATGTTCGCGCGCGGTGTGATGCGCTTCTTGTTCACCTCCATATCCACTTCTTTGGGTGGTTGGTTACCTCGCACCCCAACTGTACTTCTCTACAGATAACAACTGATGTGTGTACCTACTTTGGCTAAAATCAAGCCCAATAATTTAGGAGAAGATGTTCATCATTCACACACACATACTTTTTGTAATATAGAGCGGCTTAAGGGGAACTAAACCAAAACAAGGCGGTACATTGGCTTTGTTATAGTTTAGGGTGTTTTCCGCTGCAATTAATAAATGGAAATCGTCTTACGCATGAGTAGTTTTGTGTGCTGTTGAAGACATCATCTGACTCCCACCACGTTTAGGCCACGTATTACTCATTTCCATCTTCGGATGGCCGGCCGCGGGGGCCGATCCGTTCTAGGGGCTTCAGTCCGGAGACGCGTGGCTGCTACGGTCGCAAGTTAGAATCTTGCCTCGGGAATTTGTGTGAGGTCCTTAGGTTCGGCTTAAGTAATTCTAAGTCTAGGGGCCTGCTGACATCAGATGTTAAGTCCCATAGTTCTCAGAGCCACTTGAACCATTTTCGGATGTATTCTTCTCGTTTATGTTTAGTTTTCGTATTTCTTAGGCAGGGGTCGATCTCCGCCCACCTAAACTGTCGAAGCCGATTATCCGCTTTACTGCAATACGCCATATTATATCTCATTTTAGGGAAACAGTATGTATGAGTAACTATTGAATCAAATGCTAACATATCGGATAATCTAGTTACTTAATAGTTACTTCTGTTAATGAATATCGGAGAACACAAGTGTAGTATGTATATACACCTCCATTGTTGGATGCCAGAGTCATGGAGTAATGTGCCCTGGAAAAAATACTCACGGTATTTACTGGAACGATTGTGACCAAGCCCATGCTTTCTTCTTACTAGCAATATAGCTGACATACACAGAGATAACAATTGGCTTGAGGTCAAAGGGAAGCCAGGCATCGTTCTCCTAGGATGAACTGTACAAGAGTCGGTCTCAACAACCCTGGCTGATATTAATTCCCAATGACTACGGGTTTGGAGAGTCTTAAATTCAAGAAGGTAGCAAACCACTTCATCTCTCCTATGTAGTTTCACTTTATTTCTATAAACACCATACGAACGTAACTTTCCAGATCCTATGTCATTCCTGCTCAGTAAACCTCGCATGTTGTCGTGTGAGATTTAACCAAAAGCATCTGTCTCCATTACGTGTAACAGTTGACTAGTTGATAATACATTACGTTGCGGTTCTCTATATTCCTGGGGCGATTAAACCAGGACGAGAATGACGACGCGGGAACTATGATCTCACAGTTTCGTCCCATAACGCCCTCAGTCAGTCAATCAATCAATCAGTCAACCAACTGCGAATGAAATTACAGCATGGTATGTAACCGTACTTAGAACTATCCAGTTCAACCTTCCGTAGTTGCTCCTATAATTATGGTTTCCCTTACCATGCTCGTGCAAGTGGAAACAATAACAATCGTAAAAAAGGCCTAGGACTAACCGTCTGCAGCGACATAAAGTCGACTGAACCAGAAAAAACTGTACGAAAAGCTATTACAGGATGAGGTTGATTGCAAATAGCTTAAGAAAATGTAATGTGACCACGAAAGAAGTGGCTTACGAAACAATGATTCCACCGTTTCTTGAATACTACTTACTGCTTGTCGGTCTGGGTTCCGTAGTAGGTTGAATTAATAGCAGAGACGGATAGAATCCTACAAGAGTGGCACGATTCTTCAGGTGATCTTTTAAGAACAGCGAGAGCGTTACGGAGGTAACGATCTCCTGTGGCGGACATTAAAAGACAGGCACAGGGCTCCATGCAGAGGTTTACTTTTGAAATTCCGAGAGTGTACGTTCGAAGGGAAGTCATAAATCAGGGTTCAGCGGCTTTCCTACTAACAATAGTCCTTAGTACACATTATTCGAAAATGCAAAAGGGAAAGTGAAAATGATAGTAGGACGAGCAGTACCCTCCACCACATACCGTTCCACAGTAGTCGAAGTGTATGTGTAGATGTTCATGTACAGTGTCAGAATTAGTAATGGGTTAAGAGAACGACAGGAAAAGTCGTAATTCCACTACAAAGATCCGTTTTCAAAGTGCGTCCACTGAATAATTTATTTCGCCATTTTGCAGAGAAAGAACGATATTTGACGAAAATCGCGAGCAAACCTTACCCCGAACACTATTGAGTCAGCAAAAGCGGCGCCCTGTCACCTTTTACCTTCTGACCCGTTTAAAGTTCACTGCCCTAAAAGCACTCCCTACCCGCCGTTTCATTGGGAAATATTAGCGGTTTCCCGTCCACTCGTGACGTGTGGTGTTAAAGTATTAAACGATACGCATCAAAGGTGCAGCGTTGTATAAAAAATTACTAAACAACAGAGGATTTTATTTCACCGAATAATAAACTGTGGATTTCACTCGATAAATAAACTCAAGTTTTCGTATCTTTTCCGAATATGTTTGCTCTATATACATCTCCTACAGGGCGACACTTAATTAATAATTAAATTCACACTGAAAATTTTGAGGTACTAATTTTTCGGACTTTATTCAAGTGAAGATAAACATTTGCCATATTTAGTGCTTTAAGAAGGGAAGGTTCGGTTCACAACAGTGAACAGCGGTAGTGGAATTTCATTTTTCTGGCAATTACTATTTATCTTTTCTCAAACCAGGATCGCGCTACGTTGTCGGGCAGGCACGTCATTGTGAAAAGGCAGTGAGACATGCTAAATTCCATAGAACCATTAGTAGTGTCATTTATGCGGTAAGTGCAGGTAGGCATAGATCTGTACACAATGAAGAAACTGTTTGAAGAGTAAAAGCTGCAATCACAAAGAGTCAAAAGGAATCAGAAAGAACGTCCATTCAGGAAATCCGCGTCCGCTGGGAAACAGTGCAAAGCATCTTGAGACATGAAATGATTTCCTAATAAACTAAAGGCACTCCACAACCTAAAACCTACAAATTTTGGAAGTCGTTTGGCCCTATGCAAGAATACGATTGCTTTTACCTTAGCCAATCAGAGCCAAGACATCAGGTAATCGGAGTAAATAGAAGCCGAGACTATGGACTGGACAATATGCATGTGAGATCCATGAACACACTTACTGCTGCTCAGTATTAGGCACATGGAAATATTTCTACATTTTTAAAATGAAAATTGTGTTATTGTAACTGTTAACGGAGATCGTTACAGGAAAATGTTTTTTTGAATTTTATGACCGGAACGCCGATTTTGGGGACTTCTTCCTTCAGCAAAACGGTTCAACAACCCATAAAAATATCGAAACAAGAAAACTGTTGCGTCAGATATTTCCCAGTCATGTTAGTTTGAGGTTTGTTGACATTGACTGGCCTCCTCGCTCCCCAGACAGGACTTCTCTAGATCTTTTTATTTGAGGTCATAAATTGTCACTCATTAGTTAACTGTCACCATGAGTCATCAACAGTATGTAATTATATAGTACCAACACACTATTAATAGCAGCACACGTTGATGGCGAACATGTTAACTGCTGTGAGAAGTTCACTCTCCACTTGGCATTACGTAAGGGAAATATGCAGTATAAAATGTATGCTGTGTGTGTACTGAGTGAGTAAAACGCTATGAAAGGTAAATCAATCTGATATACACAATAAATAAACATGATCACTGCTAAGTCGAAAAAATTATTATTTTGGCTTAAATCAGAAGGACAACTTACCCATTGTAGAATCCCAGCTATCAGTTATCTACGAATAAGTTAGAAATTAATCGAGATAAGGTTGGAATTAAGAATGATAAGAGGGAAGAGCTTGGCATGAAAACAACAGAACAACAAACCACCACTACGGGTATGGCTTCAGGCCCCGCTGCTTACAGCAAAGTTTACCACTGTTGCATGTGAATGGCAGAGAGCAAACGTATCATATCGTTCTTCGCTGTATTCATCGGCGTTACCCAACACAGGCTCCATAGCGAGCTGAGATGGAATTGAACTGTCCCTTTCTGGCGTCGGTGAAGTTATTAACTACGAAAAAAACCTAAAAGGCACTAATATTGATTAAATTTAGGACAAGAAAAACTATTACATGCCTTTTGGGATTAAATTTTAATTATTGCTTGCAAGCTAAAGTAATTTCGTTAGGCATTTACAGTAATTCGAGAAAAGGACAAAGATTAGCTTTACTGTAAATATTTTGTTTTGAGACGTTTTCAAGGCAGCACTTTCAGGATAGCTTAACATTCAGGTTATTCAGAAATGCATTGTTGTGGTTTAGGAATGATTTTATGTCTCCAATATTTTATTTTTCAAGTAG
Source organism: Schistocerca piceifrons (assembly GCF_021461385.2). Lineage (NCBI taxonomy): Eukaryota > Metazoa > Arthropoda > Insecta > Orthoptera > Acrididae > Schistocerca > Schistocerca piceifrons. The sequence goes on from NC_060141.1 coordinate 781,380,224, forward strand.
GTAAGGAGTTGTCTTAACTGTTAAATAATTAATCGCAGCGCTGTTGCTTATTTATTATTGCTGCTACAGTCTGGGCGTTATGTGAACTTGGTATTAACAGTACACCGATTCTTATAAATTTTTATCGTCAACTCGTCGGTCTTACTCTAGTACAGCACCACATACAAAGTCAAGCTGATTGGAGCATGGGAAACAAAGTCAAAGGAGAGTATCTTAATTTGCTCTACGGCACGGCCATTTATTTCCTACTACCAGCCCAAGCAGATTCGCTAAGGGAAATGAACGTATTCTAAATTCATCCTTAGTTATCGCTGATAATAAATTAAGCCTGACTATACCATATTACCTGGTCAACTGGTCAGTAGTGAGAGTTGTTGTCACGATAATAGGGTAATATCTAATTACCTTAGCACAATGGGCAAACTTTGACTTCTCACATCTCGCGTCATGGGTGGATAAAATGTCCGCTTCATATGCAAGATTCGTACGAGTTCCTGACTAGTTGAAGTAAACCTTCTAAGCCTAACACTTTTTAATTGATTTAACAAAAGAGAAACAACAACAAAACTCAGCAGATATACTGAGATACAGAGCAACCATCCAGTAACGAAGCTATTTACTTTTATTGAGCATGAATTTTATGTAACGGGTTACTCATATGATATCAGTAGTCTCCTAAGGGAAAACGAGGTGGAGGAATCTTGAAGAGCAATTAAACTTAATTCTGATATCTGGTTATTTCCTACAAAGGCTGACACCAGATTGGTCATATACAAAAACTTTGCAGGCTTATAATACAAAGAGAGATTGTTAATATAGCAGGATAACTCATCGCGAAAAGCCACTTTATTCATTTCAGAGACAGAAATTAACCATTTCAGATAATGATCTACTTTAGGATGGATCTACGGCATGCGCTCACATAGGGAAGTCAAAAGACAGAAATTACCATTCCAAATTGCACTGAATTCCAGGGAGCCGCGATTAATCATTTCGTACATGGACTGTTGGTGGTTGACAAAAACTTGGGCCTGAGTTCTCTCCAGTTAATGAATTTACATTGAAATTATGGTGGCCGCTGATCTTGTGGCGTCCGACACCATGGCATAAACTGCACTACTGGCCATTAAAATTGCTACACCACGAAATGAAGTGCTACAGACGCGTAATTTAACCGACAGGAAGAAGATGCTGTGATATGCAAATTATTGGCTTTTCAGAGCATTCACACAAGGTTGGCGCTGGTGGTGACATCTGAAATGTGCTGACATGAGGATAGTTTCCAACCGATTTCTCATACGCAAACAGCAGTTGACCGGAGTTGCCTGGTGAAACGTTGTTGTGAAGCCTCATGTATGGAGGAGAAATGCGTACCATCACGTTTCCGACTTTGATAAAAGTCGGATTGTAGCCTACCGCGATTGCAGTTTATCGTATCGCGACATTGCTACTCGCGTTGGTCGAGAGGCAATTACTGTTAGCAGCATATGGGATCGGTGGGTTCAGGAGGGTAATACGGAACGCCGTGCTGGATCCCAACGGCCTCGTATCACTAACAGTCGAGATGACATGCATCTTATCGGCTTGCCTGTAACGGACCGTACCCTAAGTAAACTGATGGGGACGTTTGCAAGGCAACAACCATCTGCACGAACAGTTCGACGACGTTTGCAACAGCATGGATTATCAGCTCGGAGACCACGGCTGCGGTTACACTTGACGCTGCACCACACACCGGAGCGCCTGCGATGGTGGTGTAGTCAACGACGAACCTGGGTGCACGAATCGCAAAACGTCATTTTTTCGAATGAATCCAGGTTCTGTTTACAGCAACATGATGGTCGCATCTGTGTTTGGCGACATCGCGGTGAACGCACATTGGAAGCGTGTATTCGTCATCGCCATACTGGCTTATAACCCGGCGTGGTTATATGGGGTGCCATTGGTTACACGTCTCGGTCACCTCTTGTTCGCATTGACGGCACTTTGAACAGTGGACGTTTCATTTCAGATGTGTTACGACCCGTGGCTCTGCCCTTCATTCGGTACCTGCGAAATCCTTCATTTCAGCAGGATAATGCACGACCGCAAGTTGCAGGTCTTGTACGGGCCTTTCTGGATACAGAAAATGTTCGACTGCTGCCCTGGCCAGCACATTCTCCAGATCTCTCACGAATTGAAAACGTCTGGTCAATGGTGGCCGAACAACGGGCTCGTCACAATACGCCAGTCAGTACTCTTGATGAACTGCTGTAACGTGTTGAAGCTGCATGGGCAGCTGTACCTGTACACGCCATCCGAGCTCTGTTTGACTCGATACCCAGGCGTATCATGGCCGTTGTTACGACCAGAGGTGGTTGTTCTGGTTACTGATTTCCCAAATTGCGTGAAAATGTAATCTTATGTCAGTTTTATTATAATATACTTCTCCAATTAATCCACGTTTATCATCTGCATTTCTTCTTGTGGTAGCAATTTTAATGGGCAGTAGTGTAATAAGACGCACTCAGCACTAAATTTAGATCAAAAGAAAGTAGTGCTTTGTGCATCTAGCAGCATCTTAAGACAATGGTGGAGAATGAGAACAAAATTAATTACGTATTTTGTAGCGTGAGCATTCGACATAGTACAAGCCGCCGAAAAAAAACAAAAGCAAATTCAAGTGGATCACTGTCGTCTTCTGATGACGCGCATACCAGCAGGTCTGAGCGTGAGCTAATTTAAGAAAATCTCAACAAGCTTAATATTTAACTCCACGTTGCACCAGAACCAGTGTATTAACAGGCTGTTCAGGTCAAAGTCTCTCCAACGGAACTTCAGTAAACCTCCGCTGGGCACTGTGCCCAGAGTCATATTCTTATTTAGGGGAGGCAACTGGGGACGCCTGTTAAAAACTGTGGGCCACTAAACTAACATGAGGGGGTTAACAAGACCAGATGGCCGTTGCCCTAGGTTCTTCCTCAACAGACTTAGTTTGGTTCAAATGGCTTTGAGCACTATGAGACTTAACTTCTGAGGTCATCAATCCCCTAGACCTTACCATAGCGGTCGCGCGGTTCCAGACTGTTGCGCCTAGAACCGCTCGGCCACTCAGGCCGGCAGACTTACTTTCCAGAAAGTTCTAAAAAAAGTTGCGCTAGATATTGCCTGGCCAGTCTCGATTTTATAACCGTGTGGAAGGCTCCGTTCGGCTCCTGAGTCTCGTTCGCACCAAGCAGGCACAAAGAAATCGAAGCCAACATTTCTCGGCTCCTAGAGAAACAGAGAAAGGAAATGACTTTAACTTGAATTTACTTCACATAGATCTCACCCAATCGGGGTGACTAACACGGGAGTTGTATATGATAATGAATGAGGCTGCTGGTTCTAATAACTGCGCGGATTATAAAATAAACTGAAATTGAATGAAATTTTCACTCTACAGCGGAGTATGCGCTGATATGAAACTTCCTGGCAGATTAAAACTGTGTGCCGGTCAGAGACTCGCACTCGGGACCTTTGCCTTTCGCAGGCCAGTGCTGCAGCAACTGAGCTACCCAAGCACGACTCACGCCCCGTCCTCATAGCTTTACTTCTGCCAGTACCTCGTCTCCTACCTTCCAAACTTTACAGAAGCTCTCCTGCAGACCTTGCAGAACTAGCACTCCTGAAAGAAAGGATATTGCGGAGACATAGCCACAGCCTGGGGGATGTTTCTAGAATGAAATTTTCACTCTACAGCGGAGTGTGCGCTGAGAGCTTCTGTAACGTTTGGAAGGTAGGAGACGAGGTACTGGCAGAAGGACGGGGCGTGAGTCGTGCTTGGGTAGCTCAGTTGGTAGAGCACTTGCCCAAGAAAGGCAAAGGTCCCGAGTTCGAGTGTCGGTCCGGCACACAGTTTCAATCTGCCAGGAAGTTTCATATCATCGCACGCTCCGCTGTAGAGTGAAAATTTCGTTCTAGAATCATCCCCCAAGCTGTGGCTAAGCCATGTCTCCGCAATATCCTTTCTTTTAGGAGTGCAAGTTCTGCGAGGTTCGCAGGAGAGCTTCTGTAAAGTTTGGAAGGTAGGAGACGAGGTACTGGCAGAAGTAAAGCTGTGAGGACAGGGCGTGAGTCGTGCTTGGGTAACTCAGTTGGTAGAGCATTTGCCCGTGCAAGGCAAAGGCCCCGAGTTCGAGTCTCGGTCCGCCACACAGTTTTAATCTGCCAGGAAGTTTCATAAACTGAAATGTTCAGCAGAAAGTTCTCATACAAACATCGGCATCTGACATACAAAAAGTATGATAGACGGAAATATTGAATAAAACAGGAATAAATCAGTGAAAGCTAAACTATGACCGTAATGCCAAAATAGCAGACCCCTTAAAAATTGTGCACAGTTTCTTTGATTTAGCTGCATTGCTAGGTAGCAATTTAACAGAAATTGTAACATCCAGTCCTAGATGCAAAAAGAAAGAAATGAGAAAACGAAATTATACCACTTTATTTGTGTTCTGCTGGCGACGCCGAAGGCTGTGTAGAAGTCTTCGTCTTCAAATAATCATATTTCTTTAAAATGTACACCTTCATCCCATATATTGGGTCTAATGTTCAACAACCATCAGCTTTAACTGCAGAAGACACGATGAGTACAAAATGTTTAACTTAGTCACTACATTGTTTCGTCCGACTGGTTCGATATTTTCCGTCATTCTCATTCAGTTTACCTTTACACAAATGTATTGTAGTTAACATGTTGTTAATAGGATATAATTTATCACTGAGATGTCCACTTGCTTTTAGACCTTACTAGAAACAAACAGAATTGATTCTGTGTCCGAGGTTTTTCTGCGTGAGCTCTTTCACACATTTGAACGCCTGTATCACACCCTGAATGTGTGCAATAGGCATCTACGCAGCTCACCGCTCAACTTGTTGCACAACGTGTTCACCACGAAAGTGGAACACATTCCTCCGGTACGTCCCATTTTACCGTGTCTACAGAAGCTGCTGGCATGGAATCATGTGCCATTAACCCCATACACACGCTACCCTACAAAGGTGCACAGTCACATGAATTGTTACAGAAAATCGGAGGCGTTTCTACGAAATGTTGGCGTGATCACAGCATTTATATTCCGAAATGTGTGAGAAACTCACCTAGTAGTGGTAAGGTAGGTGCACGATCTAGTACAGAAATCTTGCTATCATATCACAAAACAGTCTTAGTAGGTATTTAAAGAGGCCCTCCATCAGATTCTAGCAGAGGACTCGTATGTGATAACTGAGATATTTACGATCGCGAGTGGCACTTTTACAGTTTTCTGGTAACAATGAACTAGCATTACATTCACTCCGCCTAACAGCTATTTAAGCTTAGATTTTCGTCAGATTCCAGTTTGATGCAACATATATGAAAGTATGAACAAACTGCTGAAAGGTAGGAAGTTAAGGACATGCGACCTAGGTAAATTTAAGTAAGTGGAACTTGGTAAGAGTCTGACATTGAACAGTAATTAAAGATTAAAGGGAACAGATGAGAGAAACATGACTGAAGACAAGTGGGTACCACTGAGAGGTGCGGCAGTGAAGCGGAGTATCAAATAAGAAGACTGGAAACGTTCAGTAGAAATACTTGGACAACACAGGAGGTATTGAACGTAAGTAACGCAAAGAGAAAAAAATACAGTAAATGAAGATGCAAAAGAAGAAAATAGACTTGTAGAAAACTAAATGCACAAAAAGCGCAAAAGATAAGCAGGTACAGCTAGTGGACAACGGCGACCGAATAAAAACATGCATGCCTAGTGGAAAGGTAGTATCCTCCAATGGGCAAATTAAAGAGATATTATCATGAAATAGAAGCAGTTGTATCAGAAGAGCAGACAAGAAACCACTATTAAACAAAGAAACTGTGTGGCCATGTGATGAAGTGGTATGAGTTGTGGACTGTAAGTCGTTCGGGATCGATAGTATTTTATAAAACAGTTTATTAACAACATAAATACTTTATGAAAAGGTAATGACATCAAGGACGTTAAGAAATACAAATCAAAAAGACACGGTCTGGAGTTAACAATGATTGTGCGCGTCGACGCGATTGAGGTGGAAGTGAGTGAATGTCACTTTATAGGTTTGCTTCGTACTCTGTGACAGCAATTTTAGTCATTTTATCCACATTCCTTAGTTTTACTTAGAATAAGGGTGCTGATAACCTTGACGTTGAGTGCCCATTGCTCAAACCTAGGCACAAATAAAAAATACAATATAAAACTATATGAGAATGCAGGCTTTCTTGGCGAATCTCGATGATACAATTTTCTCGTGATGACAGCCGAGTCAGTGCGTTATTCTCCAGCAACGTTTCAGCATTTTCTAACCTGCCATCTTCAGGCGAAGACGGCAAGTAAGAAACTTGCTGAAACGTTGCTGGAGAACAGCGCATTGACTCGGCTGTCAACCCGAGAAGATTTTATCACAATATAGAACTCTTTATCTGTAGCACGTAACAGTCAGGCAGTTATATAAACATAGAACAATAATTGTACAAATGGAGACAGACTTCACCAGGAGCTTACCACAGCTAAATACAACCACATTACCAAAGGCTACCTGGACTATGGAAAACAACAGGAAAATAAAAGCATACGTACACCAAAACAGAATAGAGAACTCTAGTGATACAACAGCACGACATGCCCTCAGCGGAGCTTCAAGCAGAATACAGATTCTCCTTTTATTGCGCAGTGGAATACAGTCTCAACATCCATATTATAACAGTGTAAGCACTTTCTTGTTCCTCCACGGTCATCCTGTGCAATATCTGAGCAGAAATGAGACCTTCAAACATGAAACTGTACGTTAGCCACAGGCTTAATTTACTATAAACAGCGCGTGCCGTAGAGTAACGTCAGTGACATTTTGCCAGACGTTCTCCAATACTGTGCCCACTGAGCCACTCTCCTGGTGCTCCGTGAATTCTAGCAAAAGTTAAATTATACTTCTCCGTGTAGGGATATGGTTGCCTCCTTCCGTGGCCATGTGGTGAAGACTCGTCCGCCCTCCAGGTACGTGATGCACACGACCATTTGGCCACAGCCCCCGTTGCCCGTTGGCGGCAAATGCTGCCCAGCTCCACGTCCCAACTGATTCGCTCCGCTCCCCCGCCCGAGGACGGCTGCACAGGTGCTCACGTCGGCGTCCGTGGCTGTATCGAGCTCCCTGACTGAGAGCGCCATCCAGATCTCGCCAAACACTCCAAAAGCGCTGCTGGCTTCGGCACAGTTGAAAGGTAAGAGGAATATGCAGAAGGGCTATGCAACGGAAATAAAGAAGAGAATACTGTAGATAAGGGAAGAAGAAGTAAGCGAAGACGAGATGAGCGATACGGTTCTTCTTCTAGAATTTGCAGAAGCACTTAAGAAGTCGAAACAAGGAGCTTGGAGTAGATAACATTTGGAAGGAGACACAGCATTGGTCGTATTTTTTTGTTTTATTATCCGCAAAATCGATTTTCGGTCACATAGTGACCATCCTCAGTGCTGTAATATACAATTCAAATTGGTAGGCACTGGTATCAACAAGCTTAGAGTGATCACATTAACTGCTCAGTTTATCGCTCTAAGCTTGTTGATACCAGTGCCTACCAATTTGAATTGTATATTACAGCACTGAGGATGGTCACTATGTGACTGAAAATCGATTTTGCGGGATATAAAACAAAAAAATACGACCATTTCTGTGTCTCCTTCCAATTGTATCCATTATCTGGTCGTGGTGCACAGAACACTCCATGGAGTCGCCAATCAAGTAGATAACATTGCCTCAGAAATATTAAGATCCTTGGGAGAACCATCCCAATTGCAAAATATGTGAGATAGATACTGTAGCCGCAGGCGTCAGGCAGAGTGTAATAATTCAAACTCCAAGCAACGCAAGTGCTAATAGGCAGTTTCCGAAATGTCATTTGAATAAGTAATGTTTACAAAATACTGACGCCAATTAGTTACAGACGAATGGAAAAACTTGTACAAGCCGATTTCAGTGAAGCACAGTCGGGATCCGAGAGATATATAGGAACGCTCGAGCCAACACTGCCCCTGTGCCGTAAGTTAGAAGATAGGCTGAGTGAAAGAGAACTTACGTATATGCCTTTTGAGTATTCTACATTAACACGAGCTACTGTGATATGCACGGAAGACGGTACTTTTCCCTCTGTCGGTTATTAGTGCTTTTCCCGTTCTATCCACGTACTTCGCGGGGAAAGATTGTTCAAATGACTCTGTGCGTGCTATAATTAATATTGCCCTATCGATACCTATGGAAGTGATGTGCTTGGTGTTGTAGTATATTCGTAGGGTCATTGTTTATAGCTTGCGCCTGAAACTTTGTTTGACTTTTTATATCTTCAGAAATCTGCTGGCTCAATTTCATCATCATCTCTGTGACCCTCTCCAGCACCTCCGACAAACCTATGGCCACTGATGCTGCCCTTCTCTGTTTGTGCCACTAAAGCGGAGCTACTTAATACTGTTTTCGGAAGTTCCTTTGCCAAAAAAGGAGAAGTAAGTATTTTAGAATTCGAATCAAGAACTGTTGCCAGCATGGGTAATTTGGAAGCAGATTTCCTTGGTGTAGCAAAGCAGCTGTAGTGTAACGATGTAAGTTTCTTATAAATGATTTTCTTTCGACATATGACCATGTGTAGACTTCTTCACCTACGTCAGTTACAACCCACTTCAAAATTATTTATATTCGTTTTTAAATTGTCTCACAATGGTTCTTGAACGAAACTGTAAAACATCATTTCAGTCGTATGCACAGAATTACGTCACTCGGGCCAATTGGTTTGCGTAAACCTTTTCAATTTAGATGTCGTTTGTTTCTCCTCAGAAATTATATTGATACACGTTATCTGTTTTAATCGATATTAGAACCACATTGAATAAACTTTTGAGATTCAAAGTCGCGATGAACGCTGTCAAAAGTCAATAATCTTGTCAAATATATTATTAATTCATTCACATAATTCTTCATAAATAAATCCTCGGAACACATATTTCCACTTTACTAACATCCACTAGTTTATTATCTTCCTACATACAGATGTGAACCTGGGCCTTGACGAGAAAACACTAACTGTATCAATAAGATTAAACTCTCTACGACGTCATTGTTGTACAAAACATTACAAATTATTCATTTTCAATTTTTAGAAGCACGACGCAACAACTCGGTTTCAGAATCATCTGTCGCTCTTTGGCTGTCGACCCGCGACGTATAGCGGCCAGCAATTTTCTCTCCGGTCCCGGCAACGAAGATGCTGTCTCCGTTCGTTGCGCCGCCCTCTCCGTACATGAAACATAAAAAAATACAAAACCTTAGACACTTCACAACCATTACAAATATTACAAAAATACATAAACAAACTAAATTAAACTTATATTCATCTGCAAACTGGGCTGACACTGGTGGATGGTTGACGCTTCAATTTCGTCCCACTACACAGCTTATAACAATAAGAGCCAGTGTTCCGTTCCAAATAATATACCAGCTGCATTACTGTCTGAGTTTGCTGGTATAATAGCTCCGTATTTATCTGTGCTGTACAATGCAACCGCTCCCTCAATATGAGATTTGAACCCAAAGACGAAAGTTACAAATGCTCCACCAATACTCAAGGAAGTAAGTAACGGTGATCCGATGAATTGCAAACACATACTACTGACGTCAATTTGCAGTAGGATTTTAGAACGTATAATGTGTTCAAATATTATGATTACCTCGAGAGAAACAATCTGTTGACACACAGTCAGTATAGATTCAAAAAATATTGTGGTTGTGAAACATGCCAAACTCTCTATTCTCACGACGTATTAAGTGCTATCAGCGGGGGTTTCTCAGATTGATTCCATTTTTGCCTTATTCCCAAAAGGTTACTGATACCGTTAAAATTGGCTCATAACCGAATTACCTGCCTATGGAATCGTGATTTCATATCGGAAAGGCCACAGTTCGTAGCAACGGACAGAAAGATAACATGAAGTGAAATCTGCCGTTACCCAAGGACGAATTACAGGCCCTCAGCTGTTCCTAATCTATACAGGGTGTTACAAAAAGGTACGGCCAACCTTTCAGAAAACATTCCTCACACACAAAGAAAGAAAATATATTATGTGGACGTGTGTCCGGAAACGCTTACTTTCCATGTTAGAGCTCATTTTATTACTTCAAATTACATTAATCATGGAATGGAGACACACAGCTACAGAACGTACCAGCGTGACTTCAAACACTTTGTTACAGGAAATGTTCAAAATGTCCTCCGTTAGCGAGGATACATGCATCCACCCTCCGTCGTATGGAATCCCTGAAGCGCTGATGCAGCCCTGGAGAATGGCGTATTGTATCACAGCCGTCCACAGTACGAGCACGAAGAGTCTCTACATTTGGTACCGGGGTTGCGTGGAAAAGAGCTTTCAAATTCCCCCATAAATAAAATACAAGAGGGTTGAGGTCAGGAGAGCGTGGACGCCACGGAATTGGTCCGCCTCTACCAATCCATCGGTCACCGAATCTGTTGCTGAGACGCGTACGAACACTTCGACTGAAATGTGCAGGACCTCCATCGTGCATGAACCACATGTTGTGTCGTACTTGTAAAGGTAGCAGCACAAGTAGAGTATCCCGTATGAAATCATGATAACGTGCTCCGTTGAGCGTAGGTGGAAGAACATGGTGCCCCATCAAGACGTCACCAACAATGCCTGCCCAAACGTTCACAGAAAATCTGTGTTGATGACGTGATTGCACAATTGCGTGCGGATTCTCGTCAGCCCACACATGTTGATTGTGAAAATTTACAATTTGATCACGTAGGAATGAAGCCTCATCCGTAAAGAGAGCATTTGTACTGAAATGAGGATTGACACATTGTTGGATGAACCATTCGCAGAAGTGTACCCGTGGAGGCCAATCAGCTTCTGATGGTGCCTGCACACGCTGTACATGGTACGGAAACAACTGGTTCTCCCGTAACACTCTCCATACAGTGACGTAGTCAACGTTACCTTGTACAGCAGCAACTTCTCTGACGCTGACATTAGGGTTATCGTCAACAGCACGAAGAATTGCCTCGTCCATTGCAGGTGTCCTCGTCGTTCTAGGTCTTCCCCAGTCGAGAGTCATAGGCTGGAATGTTCCGTGCTCCCTAAGACGCCGATCAATTGCTTCGAACGTCTTCCTGTCGGGACACCTTCGTTCTCGAAATCTGTCTCGATACACGGCTATTGCCCCGTGCTAATCCATACATCAAATGGGCATCTGCCAACTCCGGATTTGGAAACATTGCACTGACTGCAAAACCACGTTCGTGATGAACACTAACCTGTTGATGCTACGTACTGATGTGCTTGATGCTAGTTCTGTAGAGCAATGAGTCGCATGTCAACACAAGCACCGAAGTCAACATTACCTTCCTTCAATTGGGCCAACTGGCGGTGAATCGAGGAAGTACAGTACATACTGACGAAACTAAAATGAGCTCTAACATGGAAATTAAGCGTTTCCGGACACATGTCCACATAACATCTTTTCTTTATTTGTGTGTGAGGAATGTTTCCTGAAAGTTTGGCCGTACCTTTCTGTAACACCCTGTATAAACACTTATAGGAGACGATATGAGCAGCCTTCTTAGACTGTTTGGAAATGTTGCTTTTACCGTCTAGTAAAGTAATTCTAAGTTTAAAAGCAACTGCAAAATGGTTTAGACTTGATACCTGTGTAGTAGGAAAGGTGACTATTGATTCTAAATAATGAAAAGTGTGAGGTCATCCACATGAGTACTAAAAGAAATTCGTTAAACTTCTATTATACAATAAATCACACAAATCCAATGCGTATCAATCAACAAAATAACTATGAGTTATAATTACGAAGAAATTAAATGGATCACATAGATTAATTTGTGGGGAAGACAAACCGAAGACTGCATATTTTTTTTTTTTTTTTTTTTTTTTTTTTTTTTTGCCAGAACCCTGGGAAGTTTGCAACAGGTCCACTAAAGACACTACCTCAGCTATGTCTCTGCTAACGTATTGCTGTACAGTACTGGATCCTTATCGGGTTGGATTGACGGAGATCATCGAAATAGTTCAGAGAGGACCAGCTCGTTTCGTATTATCGCGAAACAGGAGAGAAAGTGTCAAAAGATTTTTCCACGAAATTTCAGTGTCCAACGTCTTTCTTCTGATGTGAGAATATTTCTTTGACGCCTACCCACACAGGGAGAAATGATCATTGAAATAAAATAAATCAGAGCTTGCACCTATAGATTTGAGTGTCCGTTTTCGCCACGCGATGTTGTAGTGTGGAACGGCAGAGATATATTGTGAAAGGTAACTTTATGAGATGGAGCAGTGGAGGCAGTAGAGAATGAAGTAGACGAGATAAGACGCGAGATATTGAATTTAACTGACGACAGGAGGAAATAAAAATATGAAGTAAGAAATAAAGGAGATTAATAAGTTAGAAAAAAATGGAGGCTTTTGAAGGTTTGAAAGGGAATGTTAGGTACTATTTACTGAAACGCTCGAAAACAACACAGTAGATGATGACGGTACTTTTTTGACATGAACTGGCGAAACCAGAAGAGAATGAAATCCTTTGGAAATCCGTGGACAACAGAAGAGTTACTGCTTTTATCTTATGAAAGGAGAAAATTAAGATATGCAGCAAGTGCAGCAGCAAAACGCAATACCAAAATAAAAACTATGACTTTGATTGAAAACCCAAAATTGAATATAGCAGGAAAGATTAGAGGAGAAATACAAAGCCCTAGTCTAGTCTATCGGAAAGGTAGATGCCGCCTGTAGAAAAAGTGAAAAATCTCCAGGGGAGAAGAGAAGTAGCAGTAAGCTTATCAAGATCTCAGGTGGTAAGCGCATACTGAGCAAAGAAGGGAATTCTGGAAGGTGACAAGAGTAAACATATGGACATATAATGAAAACGAGTTTATGGACAATATCATGATGGAGTTGGGCTAGGAGACACGATACAGCGGGGGGAGTTCCATAGAGTTCTGAAAGCCCTCAGATGCAACCAAATATTAGCAGCAGACGTCATTCCTTCAGGTTTAATGAAATCCTTGACAGATCCAACCAGCAACAAATCATTCCCACTAGTATGAAAGCTCTATGAGACAGTCGAAATACCACAAGTCTAGAAAAATAATTCAAATACTAAAGAAAAGCAGGTGATGACTTATGTGAAAATACTACGGAACGATCTGATGAACAAGTCGTGGTCTAAAACATGTACCACATATTTTATACACAAGAACGGAAAAATCTGTGGAAGTTGACTCTAAAGAAGACCGGCTTGGTTTTCGGAGAAACGTAGGATCGCCCGAGGCAATACTAACTCTGTGGCTTATCTTAGGAGATAGCCTGGAGGAAGATATTGAGTCCTACGCTTAGGGCATTTGCAGAATTAGAGCAAACTTATGACAATGTTAGCTGCAATACACTGTTTGATGTCCTGAAGTATATAAAGATAAAATACAGGAAGCTAAGAGATAATAAGCGTTTGTAAAAAAGCAGACTCCAGTTTTAAAAGTCGAAAGACTTTGAAAAAGGCAATAGTCGAGAAGGAAATGAGACAAGATTGTAAACTATCCTCTAAGTTACTTAATCTGTACATATGCAAACGGTAAAGAAAACTAAGGAGCTATTTGGAACTGGAGGTAACGTTCAGGTAGAAGAAGTAAAAAATTCGATGTTTTAAAAATTATACTGTATATCGGTCTGTTAGAGACGCCAAAGACGTAGAAGAACATTTGGACCGAAAGGCTAGAGCCGAAAACAGATGTTACATTATGGATACCAGCACAAATAAAACAAAAGTAACTTCAAGTTTTTGAAATAAATTAAATGATGCTGTGGGAACTACTTTATGAAACGAGATCCTGCAGGTAGCTGATAGGCAAGGAATCATAAGCGACGGTGGCCGAAGTAGAAAATCTGTAAAATGCCCGCAAGTTACAGCAAGAAACGGTTTTGGGAAATGAGAAGTTTGTTAAAATCGAATATAAATTTAAGTGCTATCAAGACTGTTGCCAGTGTTATTTTCATGGTGTGTAGCGCTGTATTGAAAAGCAAAATGGATGTTAAGGAATTCAGATAAGAAGGAAACAGGAACTTGGGAAATACGATGCGACAGAAGAATGCTGGCGATTATTCAGGTACATTTGTTAATTTAACGTAAGTCAACGTAATGTGACTAAAAGCAGTGAACGATTTATGGGACACAATACTGAGACAACAGTACATCAAAAATTCGTGATCGATGGAGGTGTGGAGGATAAAAGTTGCACAGGAAGTCTAACGCTTGACTAAAATAATCATGTTCATCTGGATGTACGATGGAATGTATTTACAGAAATGAAGAGGCTTTGCATAGGGTACTCTAATGCAGATACCTCCGCACAGCAGTTTTTGGACTGAAGACATCAATAAAAACATCTAATTAACACTACGCACAACAGTCGCTGAAGAGCGTGACCGCGTCACAATCCTTAAGCTACCACAAACGATACCTCTACCAGTTAACAATTGACCTCTCTTTACAATTCGTCTGCCTCTGTCAGTCTTCGAACAGAAGGTATGCCACGTGATGCATAACGAACTATTGTTCTTAGGCTTTAACAGCAAAAATTTGCTCCAGTCAATGTGAAGCTGCCGTTCCTCATAAGTGGTGAAAGATGAAATGTGTCAACTCCTTTTCGTTATTAGTAAATTGTCTTTCGAAGAATAGCATTCAGAGGGCTATTTTTTTGGGGGGGGGGGACATACAAATTCTTCTCTAGTTACAGTTACTACAGTAAACTTATGCTGGCTCCAGTTTCACCAGATGAATAGCGGCAATACAGCGCGAGTCCGTTTCGCTGTATGCTTTATCCAGCGCCCAAACACCTAATGGTGTTCGTACCCTCTCATCTACCTATGCAGCACTGCTAATGACTTCGCTAAGCTCACGTCAGGCAGCTTCTGTCGTTTCAAGCCAAGTAAATCCCACCGCTTGTGCTAATCTCTTTACCGGTAGTCCCGTAATTACGTAGCCTAATAACCCACTCTAATAACGCCATTGTCCTTAAATAGTGCAGTCGATTTACCCTAGTGATTTCACAGTTCCAAATAAGGATAATATTCACGTATCTTCCTATCTAACCAATTTGCTACTTCGTAATCAGAACAAAACTGGTTTTATACTCTGTTGGAACAGTATTAGGAAGTCAGGAAGGTAATTCCGCGAAAGCTTGAGATGACTATACTGGAAACCGTTGTGCCGCTGTACAAGGCCAGTGTTCCATCTGATAGTGAAGCATGCATGCTATTCCTTGTGTAAAATATGAGTGCGCTGAGCCTTGCTGGCGAAAGTATTTCACATAATGCATCAATTGTCAAATAGTTTTTCACACATTATTAATTTAATTGGAGCTTATATATCAAGTCCTTTTCTCAAGAGTCAGATTTCCAGGTTGGCGGAAACATTCACACATAAGTGAAGGGTAGACGGCGTGCCACTTTGATAAAGAGAGAAGTGATGTAAAGTTGAACTGCAGTTATATTCTTGTGGCAACCTCCTATGTTCGATGTCAACGTGTAATAACCACTCACAGACGGCAGGCGACAGCACTAGATATACAGGGTTTATAAAGCATGTCGAGGTAGCAAACAACAGAGTCCAGTTGTCGTAATGCGGAAACGGATTGATTTATTTGAAGTTCAAAAGGGAATGATCATTGGCTTTCTGGTTAGGAATGGAGGAACTTCGTAACTAGCCAAGTCTGTTAACTGTTTGCTTCCAATCGTGGTTAATATGTACCGCGCATGTCAAAATGGGACCATCAGCAACCGGCACCGAGGCAACTAGATGACAGGGCTGAACGACTGCTGTGAAAATATTTACGGGAAAACAAACGAGTTACTGTTGAGCAACTGACTAGTCAGGTGAACCAAGGGACTACCAACAGTGTCTCTTCAGCAACTGTTCAGCAAACGTTGCTGTGTACCGACATCCGCAGCAGGTGCCTCGTTCACGCACCCAGGCTGACTGCTGTTCATTGACGACGAAAGCTGGGGACTGAATGCCCGTACTGCAACTTATGCTCCATCAGACAACGCCTCACACAGGTCGCCGCATACGTGCGTGGTTTGAGGAGCAGCAGGGTGAGGTTACGGTACTCCCCTGATCACCAAACACTCCGGAATTAAACCCAGTCGAGACTCTGAGGGACAACCTCGTTCGGGGTGTTGGCGCCATGTATCTATCCTCAGCCGAGAAATCCAGTGGAGATGACCGCAGCGCTGAAGTTGGCATGCTAGAAACGTAGGTTTGCCTTTCCTCAATCTTTCTTCCAAGATAAGTCGTAAGGCAGTATTTCCTCACGTGTTCCAATATTTCTACGGATTCCAAACTGATCTTCCCCGAGGTCGACTTCTACCAATTTTTCCATTCGTCTGCACGGCATACCGACAATCCTTCTTTCCACGAACAATACGAGACTGGATTAGAAGGGAGAACCGATAGAGGTACTCCTGCACATACGGTCAGGTGGCTTGGGAGTATGGATGTAGATGTAGATTTCTCTACATCCATGTTGATACTTTCCAGAGTATCATTACCTGCACGTTTCGCAGCAGTCCGCACTACAACAGAAGGTTATACAGGCTTTTGACAGGTGATAAAATTAACGTTAGTGGAAAGCGTATAAAGAAGGTTTACAGAGCGAAAGCAGAAATCTCTTCTCTCTACATAGGTAACCTGGCATGTGGGAAAGGCCCAGATCCTAGCTGCATAATAACCGACAAAATTTGTCACCATTCGCCCCCTAAGCTGGGTCGTTAGCCTCTGTCTGCGACGCCTGTTGAATCAATGGGCCCATGTCGCTTCCTTTTGAGCTGGTGGCAGCTTCAATTCATCACAAATGCCTCTTTTTGTTCCTGCAGAATAAGCGGCTCGCCGCTGGCCCTGACGCTTCTCATGGCTCATACACTGTCAGCCCCTCTGTTGACATCCCTTCTGTTCTTACTTTCTCCGCTGGGCACCTCCACAGTGTGCTCTCCACCTTTTGTGGGTCACTGCCTATGTCCACAATGACCTGGCCACCACCATCGGATGGTGGCCTTATGAAACCTCATGGATTTCGCTGCACCTCTAGTCTGCAATCATGGAAGTTTTGGTGCCTAGCCTGGCTTCACCTGCTCCAACGAATTTGGCAACCTGGACGTGGTTTCTTGATGACATCCCTGCATGTCCCTCATTCTTGGTTCTCTATTTGTCCAAACCCTGTCTGCCGAATGACTGCTTTCCACCGTCTGCACTTGATCCTGCTTACACCTTCTGGTGAAGCCTATGACCATCGCTGGCCTTCATTGTGGTGGGAGCTCAATGTCCTGGGCTCCTCATATTTGTGGTGATGAGGCATCTGACGACCCCTCACGATATCTTGCTTGCATTGTCACGTCTGGACGCAACTTCGAGAATGTCCTCTCCATCTGTTATTATCTGACTCGCCTTGCTGGGGTCGTCGCTTCCCAGTGCTCACCTTTGGTTTGTGTTTCTGTTTCCCATTGTGTCACTGACAGCTTGGTGATCTCCTCCAGACCAGCCATGATCGCACTACACACCATCCCTTGAGGTTCCTGTGCTGGACGTCTGCATCACCATCGGCCTGCACGTCACTGGCCCACATAAGCTGCACACTTCTGGCCCTCACAGTTCCAGCCCACAGCACAGAATGCTGGCCAGCATTCCTCAAGCACATAAGCCTCTGGCCTACAAGCCTCCAGCCCACTTGCCTCTGACCCACAAGCTTCCAGCACACCTACCTCTGGCATATACATCTGTGGCCTGCATATTGCAGGCCTGCACGTATCTGCAACACATATTTCCAGCACACGACACAATGGGGCACTCGACAATCTTCACCATTAGCCCCTTCCTTATGTTTGCTTGCTACTGGCTGAAGCCTACTGCACTCCATCATATTCTTAGTTCGATGATGGCATCTCTCCATCCTCTGCTGCCCCTGCTATCTCCGCTTAGTCTTCTCTGGACACATGGCTCTTTACCCCATAGTCCTTCGTGCATGCTTCTGGCATTCTGTCCAGTCCTCAGATCGCTCTTGACCATTTGATCCTGCTCACAGGTCTAGAACATCTCGTTGTGGTCATCTCCTGCAACCTGCCGAACCTTCCCATTTCAGTAGAGTGCCAGCTTCTTCTCTTATGGGCACCTTCTCTGGGTCTTCAGCAGAGCATTGCCAGCACTCTTGTCCTCCAGTCCTGAAAGTGTTGCTGGAAGCCTGGCCTCACCTGGTCATACCACACTCTGTGGCCTAATAGCTTCTCTTGATGACAACCTTGACTGATTCCTGTATTTTTCTCATGTCTGGTTCTCTCAGATGGTTCACGTAAGACTTCCATGGTGAGGAATCGTGCTACATTTTCGGTTGTCGTCTCCACAGCTACTGCCAACACAGCAAGATGCCTCCACCAGCCCCTACAAGGGAATTATGAATGTACTGGCTGGTAACTTACCATCCAGCCACACAACAGAGTGCTGCGGACTGCCACTCTGTCAATGAACCTGCTACTCGAGAGTTGTTCATCTTCCATGTGAGAGCTGCTGCAGTAGTGGGGGTGCCACGTCGACCAAACACAGCTGGTACTTGGTCGCGTTCTTGCATTGCACGACAGTAGGCAACTTCTGGGTATTCTGCCACAGGATGGTCTTTACAGGACACCACCCAGATGCCTGGCAGTCAGTATGAGTACCAGGCTTGACATCAGGGCTCTGCTTTGAAAGTGTTGTGAATATATTCCTCAGAGTACAGCATACATTACCAGAACAGTGCCTGTGTAGCCAATGAACACCATGCTTTGCCAGGATTCCTTGATGGTGAGACACTGAGTGTTCAACTTGCACCTACTAGAACTGTTATCTTGTTAGTGGCAATCTTTCATAAGGTCAGGGTGATCTTTACGTTTCCTTCACTAGCAAGCTGTTTCATTCCTTAGTGTGCACATTCTGTGTTGATAGAAAGTTCTGTCGTTCTTGGCTAGTAGGGCAGATATCTGATCCTCTCATCCCACTACTGAATATCACAGGACCACCAACTGATTTTATTGCTTTATCTTTTTTCGTGTGTGATGGGTGTATATGCAGGAAGTTACTGTCATACTTAGGAACAGTTTCGACTGAAGAACTGCCGTAAGTCTTTATTCATCGAAAATGATGAATAAATGTTCGTATGCTGAACCCAAGAGGTTTTGGCCTTATATGTGAATAACTCGACATAACTATCAGATTCATCTTATGGCTTATATCTGTATATTCTTGATTTTAGGCTCAAATGGCCAGAACAGCTACCCATGCCTGGTAACGATTCTTCTGTGACGGATGTAACACTTCATCTTCAGCAGTTCAACACAATACTGAGATGAACACTAACATAGCACAGCTGGGAGTTCATCGCATCCCTGTAGCTTCTGGAATCACCTTGAAGATTCTCTAAGTTCCCCACGTTCTTCTCACATGTTCTACTAAGTG
The DNA here is from genome assembly GCF_021461385.2 of Schistocerca piceifrons. Classification (NCBI taxonomy): domain Eukaryota; kingdom Metazoa; phylum Arthropoda; class Insecta; order Orthoptera; family Acrididae; genus Schistocerca; species Schistocerca piceifrons. The sequence goes on from NC_060141.1 coordinate 781,399,796, forward strand.
ACTCTGAGAATAAGAAGAAAACTCACATGAATTCTAGGGCAGCAAAGCTAAGATTCCATACCAAAACACACAAATAATGTTGCATTAATCTGTTCCGATATCATGTGACATTAGAAATCTACACACTAATACCCATCTGAGAATCTCTCATAGTCAACAGCTGAAACACCACAAAAAATAAAGAGCTTCCCTTGCTGATAATCTTGAATTCATGGACCTGCTTGAGCTAGTCCGAATCAACAACTATTTCTGATGTAATAAGTAAAGCAAGTACAACTGCCGATATATATATATATATATATATATATATATATATATATATATATATATATATATACGTGTGTGTGTGTGTGTGTGTGTGTGTGTGTGTCCGCTCTGGATACAATTATTTATTATGACTGTTAAGTGGTTAATACGTTGCTCTTGCTGGATTGGGATACAAAAACTGTTGACTGCAAACTCTATGTGCTCAGTACAAAGGGACAAAAACATAAGATTTGTTGTTGATTATTAAATACGTCAAACTATCATCTTCCTGGACGTAAACAAAAGTAAAGATAACTGTATACACAATGTGAAAATCCACAGGAAGACAGTAACAACAATAGAAACTGCCATACACAACTCATCTTTCCACCCAACCAATTGCAACAGGCATGCAGGACACTGATTAAAAGAACTAGTAACATACCAATGGATAAAAATGCAATGCACAATGATCTTAGGCTGATAAAACAAACAGCTGCTATAAATGGATACCATGACACACTTTCAATCAGCCTCTCACTGAATATAAAAAAAAGTTAACAAAATAATCGCTACGCAGAAAATATGTTTAGAAACAAAACCCACTGCTTGTATGCCATTCACAAACACACTCTTTTCCAGAATAGAAATACTTTTCAGACCACGCAGTATTTGCACAGTACATAACAAACTGCAGCACACTGAGGCACACACGGACAGATGAACACACGCCATCAGGCATTTACAGAACAGTATGTGGTACATACTGGTAGGTAGGTTAGAAAATTTAAAAAGGGAAATGGATAGGTTAAAGTTAGATATAGTGGGAATTAGTGAAGATCGGTGGAAGGAAGAACACGACTTTATGTCAGGTGAATACTAGGTTATAAATACAAAATCAAATAGGGCTAATGCAGGAGTAGGTTTAATAATGAATAAAGGAATAAGAGTGCGCGTACGCTAATACAAATTGCATAGTGAATGCATTATTGTGGCCAAACTAGACAAGAAGCCCACGCCTACTAGAGAAGTACAATATTTTATTCCAACTAGCTTTGCAGATGAGGAACAAATTGATGAAATGTATGATGAAATAAAAGAAATTATTTAGGTAGTGAAAGACGGAAATTTAATAGTCATGGGTGACTGGAATTCGAAAGTAGGAATAGGGAGTGTAGGAAACATGTAGGTGAATATGGATTGAGGGTAAGAAATGTAAGAGGAAGCTGTCTGGTAAAATTTTGCACAGAGCATAGCTTAGCTAACACTTGGTTCAAGAATCTTAAAAGAAGGTCGTATACATGGAAGAATCCTGGAGATTCTAGAAGGTATGAGATTTAGGAAACAGGTTTTAAATTGTAAGCCATTTCCAGGGGCAGATGTGGACTCTGACCACAATCTATTGGTTATTATCTGTATATTAAAACTTAAGAAACTGGAAAGAGGTAGGAATTTAAGAAGATGAGACCTGGATAAACTAAACCAAAGGTTGTACAAAGTTTCCGAGACAGGATAAGGACACAATTGAGAGGAATGGAGGAAAGAAATACACTAGAAGAAGAATGTTACGGTATATTAGTATTTTTACTTATGGACGGTCTGACAGCAACTGAATAAAACACAATTTTAGTGCCATACGCGTTTCGCCTTTATTTTCTGCAAGGCATCATCAGTGGCATGAAATATGTACATATGTTAGCTATTTTATTTACATCTTTGTCGCTGTGCCTATAGTTTATAAACAGATCTGGTGGTTGCTATTTCCTATTAAGTAGTAATGTATTGAACTGTACTTACAGGTTGTGTGGACAATTTCTTACATATTACGCCCCTGTTGCATTTTTGGTGTTGTTCTTCTTCTTATGAACGCCAATTTACGGTTTTTTCCACATTCCACAGCACTATGCACTGAACGCTTGTTTTTATGCAATTTTTTGTTTTTTGTTGCCGACTGTCAAATTTTTTTGCTAAAGATCGAAACTTATGAGTATAATTGCTAAAGTTTCTCTGGTCTGTTCGTTTATGCATTTGTGTGTGCGTTTGTGTATGTGCGTGTGTGTGTGTGTTCTGGTGTAATATTAACTTTTTTTGTGCTCTGTGTGTGCGTGTGTGTGTGTGTGTGTGTGTGTGTGTATGTGTTTTGGTGTGAGATATATTTTTCTATGCTGTGTGTGTGTGTGTGTGTGTGTGTCTGTATATTGGTGTGGTAAAATTTTTTTTATAAGTGTGTGTGTGTGTGTGTGTGTGTGTGTGTGTGTGTTTGTGCGTGTGTGTTTGTGTGTGTGTGTGTGTGTCCAGATGGTGTGGGGAAGAGTTTTCTTGTTTTATGTTATCATTTCCTTAATTAAGTGTAGTAGGGAACTTGTGCTGATGTGTGTTTGTTCATTATCACATGTTTGTTTTCTGTTATGGCTTTCTGGATGTGGAAGTTTTCTTGTGTTTGTATAGGATGTTTGTCATGGTTGCTTATTCTCATTATTTTCATTTCTTGTTCCATGTTTGTAGGATGATGGTTGTAGTGTTTTAAATGCTCTGCAAATGTGGAATGGTTTGTCTCATACTTCCAACTTCTGATATATTCATTGTATCTTGTTTCAAAATTCCTGCATGTCATGCCTACGTATACTGCATCACAACTTTGACATTCAAGTTTATATATTCCTGATAGTTGGAATTTGTCCCTCTTGGTAGCTGGTTGGCTTAGGTGTGATTGAAGGGTTTGCCCAGGCTTATATGCTATTTTGAAGCCCTGTCTCTTTAGGATGTTTGCAACTCTGTGTGTTAGTTTATGTGCGTAGGTCATGGTGTACCATCTGGTTCTTTTCTGTGTGGTGTTGTCATTGTGTGTGCTTGTTGAGTGTGTTTGTAAGTTTTCAGTGTGTGAGTTCTTTTGTATTCTGGAAATGTTGTGTTTGTTTTTTATTGGTGTTTTTATTTTTCGATTGAGCCTGTGTACCACATGTGTGTCATAGCCGTTGTTCTTAGCTATTTGTATGATTGTACTCATTTCTTGTTCATAGTTTCTCTTGCTGAGTGGGATTCTGTTTAATCTATGTAACATGTGGCTTAGTGCTGCAAGTGTCTGGCTGTGGGGGTGGTTGGATGTGGAATGTATTATTGTGTCTGTGGCTGTTGGTTTTCTAAAGATGTGAAATGTATGTTTGCCATTTCCTTTTTTAATTGTAATGTCAAGAAAATTTATTTGTTTTTCTTTTTCAAGTGTGAATTTTATGTTCTGATGAGCTTTGTTTATTTCTGAATAGAGTTCATCTATTTTTTTCACTTGGCTCATCTACCAGACAAATGATGTCATCCACGTATCTGTACCAATATATGATTTTGAAACTTTCATTTGTGGTTATCTTTTCAAATATCTGATTTTCTAGGTGACTGATGAGAATATTTGCTAGTGTTCCTGATATTGGGTATCCCATGGGCAGTCCATCAGTTTGTAGATAATACTCTTTCTCAAACTGAAAGTAGTTTTGTTCAGTTGTCAGTATGAGCATATCTGTTATTTCTTTTATTGCGTCTGTGGTGAGGTTGCTGTGGGATGAGAGATTTTGTTCTATGATATCTATTGTTTCTGTGGTAGGGACGGAGGTATACATATTTTCTATATCAAATGAAATCAGTGATGCTGTGTGTGGTACCTGTATGTTTTCTATTAGGTTTCCTGTGTTTATCAATGATCTGTTGTTTTCTACTTTATAGTGTTTTCTAACTAACTTTTGTAGGTGTTTGGCTATGCGGTATGTTGGGGCTTTCTTTGAAGTTGATAACAGCTCTCATTGGCATTCTGTCTTTATGTACTTTCGGTTGACTGCGGAATGTTGGTGCTTGTGGGTTTTTCTGTGTTAAGTAGTATTTCTGTTTGTCTGTGAGTATGTGTTCAATGTTTTTCAGTGTTCGTTTCACATTTTCCTGGAATCGTGTAGTTGCATCTGACTTCAGTTTTAGTATGGCATTGGTGTTTATATATACCTTGGTTTTTTTGATGTATTGCTCCTTTTCCATGAGTACTGTTACATTTCCCTTGTCTGCTCTTGCTATTAATACATTGTTGTTTGTTAACTTTTGTTTTAACCTTTTCATAGTGGCTGCTTCTGTTTGGTTGTTCTTATTGTGTGTCTGCTGTGTTTGTTTTATTATGCCTTTTATTTCTTCTTTTACTAGCTCTCTTGTCAGTTCTATGTTTATTTCACAATTATTTTGTTGTTCTTCACGTGTAAGGGTGTGTTCAGTTTCTACTATGAGATTTTCTATGTATTGATTGTTCACTTTGCTATTGGTGCAGTGTTTCAAACCTTTTCCCAAGAGCATTTTTTCATTTTGGTGTAGTTCAGTCTCTGGTAGGTTAACTAAGCGTGGATGGAATGTGTGTTGGAGTTCATGTGGTTTCACATTTAAAATGTAAATGTATTTTAGCGTCTTTTTTACTGTTAGTTTCATTATCTTCTGTTTATGTTTGTTTTGTAAATGTTTCATGGCTGTGTACGTGTTGTGTTCAGTTTTTTCTACTAGTGCCATGAAAACTGCGTCGTTTCCCACGTTTTTTGCCAGTTCTAGATGAGCCTCATAGAGCATCATGTTTAGGTGCTGTTTTTTCGAATAGAGCATCTTAATTTCATGTAGTAACCAATATCGTTCTGCAAATGATTTCGACTTTTGTGCCACTGTAGAACTGTTTTTAACTTTTACATTAATGTAACTTGGAATTAAATCGTTCTTTTTGCATGTTTTGTTGAATTTTATGTGCTGTATCATCTTATGGAGTCTCAAATGTATTTTCTTGAACCTGTTGTACACGTTGACAGGGAATGCTTGACATCGCTGTATTGACTTCTTCACCTTTGTAGTCCTGTCTTCTTCAGTTGGGTGTAATATTACGTTATACTGATAATTTTTACTTATGGACCGTCTGACAGCAACTGAATAAAACACAATTTTAGTGCCATACGCATTTTGCCTTTATTTTTCTGCAAGGCATCATCAGTGGCCTGGATTATGTACACATGTTAGCTATTTAATTTACATTTTTGTCACTGTGCCTATAGGTTATAAACAGTTCTGGTGGTTACTATTTCCTATTAAGTAGTAATGTTTTGAGCTGTACTTACAGGTTGCGTGGACAATTACTTACATATTACGCTCCTATTGCATTTTTGGTGTTGTTCTTCTTCTTGTGAACGCCAATTTGTTGTTTTTGCACATCCCACAGCACTATGCACTGATCACTTGTTTTAATGCAATGTTTTGGTTTCTGTTGCCGACTGTCAAATGTTTTTGCCAAAGTTCGAAACTTATGAGTATAATTGTTAAAGTTTCTCTGGTCTGTTCGTTTATGCATTTGTGTGTGCGTTTGTGTATGTGTGGCCTATGTATACTGCATCACAACTTTGACATTCAAGTTTATATAGTCCTGATGTTGGAATTTGTCCCTCTTGGTAGCTGGCTGGCTTAGGTGTGATTGAAGGGTTAGCCGAGGCTTTTATGCTATTTTGAAGCCTTGTCTCTTTAGGATGTTTGCAACTCTGTGTGTTAGTTTATGTGTGTAGGTCATGGTGTACCATCTGGTTCTTTTCTGTGTGGTGTTGCCATTGTGTGTGTTTGTTGAGTGTGTTTGTAAGTTTTCAGTGTGTGAGTTCTTTTGTATTTTGGAAATGTTGTGTTTTTTTGTGTGTGTTTTTATTTTTTGATTGAGCCTGTGTACCTCATGTGTGTCATACCCGTTGTTCCTAGCTATTTGTATGATTGTACTCATTTCTTGTTCATACTTTCTCTTGCTGAGTGGGATTCGGTTTAATCTATGTAACATGTGTCTTAGTGCTGCAAGTTTCTGGCTGTGGGGGTGGTTGGATGTGGAATGTATTATTGTGTCTGTGGCTGTTGGGTTTCTAAAGATGTGAAATGTATGTTTGCCATTTTCTTTTTTAATTGTAATGTCAACAAAATTTATTTGATTTTCTTTTTCTTTTCCAAGTGTGAATTTTATGTTCTGATGAGCTTTGTTTATTTCTGAATGGAGTTCATCTATTTTCTCACTTGGCTCATCTACCAGAGAAACAATGTCATCCACGTATCTGTACCAATATATGATATTGAAACTCTCATTTGTGGTTTGTCTGTGAGTATGTGTTCAACGTTTTTCAGTGTTCGTTTCACATTTGCCTGGAAACATGTAGTTGGATCTGACTTAAGTTTTAGTATGGCATTGGTGTTTATGTATTCCTTGGTTTTTGTGATGTATTGATCCTTTTACAAGAGTACTGTTACATTTCCCTTGTCTGCTCTTGTTATTAATACACGATTGTTTGTTAACTTTTGTTTTAGCACACACACACACACACACACACACACACACACACACACACACACATACAAAAAAATAATACCACAACAAAGTACAGACACACACACACACACACACACACACACACACACACAGCGTAAAAAAGTGTATCTCACACCAAAACACATACACACACACACACACGCACACACAGAGCACAAATAAAGTTAAATTAATATCACACCTAAACACACACACACACACACACACACACACACACACACACACATACACAGACACACACATTCACAAACGCACACACAAATGCATAAACGATCAGACCAGAGCTACATTAACAATTATACTCATAAGTTTCGATCTTTGGCAAAAACATTTGACAGTCAGCAACAGAAACCAAAACATTGCATTAAAACAAGCGTTCAGTGCATAGTGCTGTGGAATGTGCAAAAGCCACAAATTGGCGTTCATAAGAAGAAGAACAACACCAAAAATGCTATAGGAGCGTAATATGTAAGAAATTGTCCACGCAACCTGTAAGAATGGTTTACTCTGAGGAATGAAATAGAGAAGGCAGCAGAGGATGACCTAGGTAAAATGATGTGGGCTAGTAGAAATCCGTGGGTAACAGAGGAAATATTGGATTTAATTGATGAATGGAGAAAATATAAAAATGCAGTAATTGAAGCAGGCAAAAAGAATACAAAAGTCTCAAAAATAAGATCGACAGGAAGTGGAAAATGGTTAAGCAGCAATGGCTAGAGGACAAATTGAAGGATATAGAGGCTTATCTCAGTAAGAGTAAGATAGATACTGCCTACAGGAAAACTAAAGAGACTTTTGGAGAAATGAGAACCAATTGTATGAATATCAAGAGCTCAGATGGAAACCCATTTCTAAGCAAAGAAGCGAAAGCAGAAAGGTGGAAGGAGTATATAGAGGGTCTAAACAAGAGCGATGTACTTGAGGACAATATAATGGAAATGGAAGAGGATGTAGATGAAGATGAAATGAGAGATACAACATAGCGTGAAGAGTTTGACAGAGCACTGAAAGAACTGAGTCGAAACAAGGCCCCGGGAGTAGACCACATTCCATTATAACTACTGACGGCTTTGGGAGAGCCAGTCCTTACAAAACTCTACCATCTAGTGAGCAAGATGTATGAGACAGGCGAAATACCCCCAGACTTCAAGAAGAATATAATAATTCCAATCCCAAAGAATGCAGGTGTTGATAGATGTGAAAAATACCGAAGTAACAGTTTGACAAGTCACAGCTGCAAGATACTAACACGAATTCTTTACAGACGAATGGAAAAACTAGTAGATGTCGACCTCGGAGAAGATCAGTTTGGATTCCGTAGAAATATTGGAACACGTGAGGCAATATTGACCTTACGACTGATCTTAGAAGAAAGATTAATGAATGGCAAACCTACGTTTCTTGCATTTCTAGACTTAGTGAAAGCTTTTGACGATTTTGACTGGAATACTCTCTTTCATATTCCAAAGTTGGCCAGGGTAAAATACGGGGAGCGAGAAGCTATTTACAATTTGTACAGAAACCAGATGGCAGTTATATGGATCGAGGGGCATGAAAGGGAAGCAGTGGTTGGGAACGGAGTGAGACAGGATTGTAGCCTCTTCCCGATGTTATTCAATCGGTATATTGAGCAAGCAGTAAAGGAAACAAAAGAAAAATTCGGAGTAGCTATTAAATTCCATGGAGACGAATTAAAAACTTTGAGGTTCGCCGATGACATTGTAATTCTGTCAGAGACAGCGAAGGACTAGGAAGAGCAGTTGAACGGAATGGACAGTGTCTTGAAAGGAGGATATAAGATGAACATCACCAAAGGAAAATCGAGAATAATGGTATGTAGTCGAATTAATTCGGGTGATGCTGAGGGAATGAGATTAGGAAATGAGATATTTAAAGTAGTAAAGGAGTTTTGCTATTTGGGAGCAAAATAACTGATGATATTCGAAGTTGAGAAGATATGAAATGTAGACTGGCAATGGGAAGGAAAGCGTTTCTGAAGAAGAGAAGTGTGTTAACATCGAGTATAGATTTAAGTGTCAGGAAGTCGTTTCTGAAAGTATTTGTGTGGAGTGTAGCCATGTATGGAAGCGAAACATGGGCGATAAATAGTTTGGACGAGAATGGAATAGAAGCTTTCGGAATGTGGTGCTACCGAAGAATGCTGAAGATTGGATGGGTAAATCACATATTGAGGAAGTATTGAATAGAATGGGTGAGAAGACGATTTTTTGGCACAACTTGACAAGAAGAAGGGACCGGTTGGTAGGACATGTTCTGAGGCATCAAGGGATCACAAATTTCGCACTGGAAGGCAGCGTGGAGGGTAAAAATCGTAGAAGAAGACCAAGAGATGAATACACTAAGCAGATGCAGAAAGATGTAGGATGCAGTAAGTACTGGGAGATGAAGAAGCTTGCACATGATAGGGTAGCATGGAGAGCTGCATCAAACCAGTCTCAGGAACGAAGACCACAACAACAACAATGTAGTACATGCAAAACCCCCGATGAGTGCGAAATAAGGACAATTTCCATAAAATATAGAAAAAAATACATTGATGCCTATCAAATAAACGATCACTGCTGAATCAGTAGTAGTCATCCACATCAAGGACACTGGTTACCCTTTCCGTTATACTGCGAATGTTCTCCAAATAATGTTTAGAAAGGCAAGTGTTGCCAAATACACTTTTGTGAAGAGCTAATAACTTGCGTTCTTGGCACGGTGTATGATAACAGACGGGCAATCGATAATCTGGAATGTAAGAATGTAAATTTTTCAAAAAACTCTCCTGTGTAGTGCGCTTGTTTCATTAATACAAAATGATTTTAAAATTACTGAATAACAGAGGAATACCATATAATCGTAGCATTTAGTACATACCATGACATAATTGTGTTTATATGGAAAACGTTCCCTTTTCATAGTTTACACTGTCTTACCAACTGAAATAAATTTATCTTAGCAGCTAAGATTCTCGGGATTTAAAGTATACATGGAAGTATCAAGCGATTATGATGCCTTTCTTGCGGAGACTTTTGTGCAAGTCATAAATTTCCAGCACAAAGTAAGTAAACACGTTAAGAAAATGATTTAAACATACAACTCAGTTAACATTTACATTGAAGAAAATGAATATTTCGGTACAGAGTTATACTTTTACATGGGTGCGACGAAATGTAATGCCTCCGAAAGTTTTAGGTGACAACATCCTCATTTATCTTACGAATTTTCTCATTACACTTAGCCGGTATTTCATTTATTCTTGGAGCATTTAATGTTACCGTGCCTTAAAGGTTTTTAAATGAAACAAACTTTAATGGCATTCTAAATCTTTATTCTTCATATCTACGTATTTTCAGCCCTTTGCGGCTTGAGATCTCTGAATTGTGGGGTGTAACATGGCGGTGTGTAGCGAAACTATGTCGGTACCTGAGCGTGGTGTAATCAAATTTCGAATGCGAAGAGTTCATCCACACATGGCGCACCCTCTCCTCCAGCATGAATGTGCCAGATCACACGCGGACGCTGCAAAAATCCGACGCCTTGGGTTCACTGTCATCGATCATCCTCAATAATGTCCCAACTTGGCCGCATCCGATTTTCATCGGTTTCCAGAATCTAAGTTACACCTTCGAGAACTTGATTTTCATTCGGAAGTTATAGCATCTACAAACTGTTTTCTCCTTTGGAGATATGTGTTCGACACCAGGGTCAGTATGTTGAGCAAGTAATACGTAGAAATGAAGAATAAAGATGTAGAATGTTACTAACATTTGATTTGTGTAATAAGATATAAGAGTTATCTCCTAAGAAATTAGAAGGATTACTTTTCTGCACGAACTCGTAATTTAGTGTGGCTCATTGGCTTCTTGATAGTGTCGCAATTCGATGGCACTGTGACGATTTATGTGTCTCTACTCTATCAAAGTTATCCAGTCAGGGAATAGGAACTGGTAGTTTAATGGTGCGCCGAACAATCTTATAAGCAACACTTATGATGTAACAAGTCAGGAAAATTCCTAAGCAACAGTCCTTGCACGTCCCATCGGATTTTCAATATTCTCGCGCTCTCTTCGCCCAAACTATTAGTCCGGAGGAAAAATGAATAGGAACTTGTTGAAAGAATGGCTATTGACATAAACCAATCTCTGGTAGGCAGCCTCTACCAGATAGCTTACACCAGTTGTGTAAGAGGTGCTCATGAGCGTAGAGGCCTGTCTGGGTCGCCATTAGTTTCCCTCGCTCGTCGTGGAATTCCTATGGAGCAACCTAAATTCCAATCTCTCCTGACGGGACGGGCGCACAATCTAGAAGTACCTTCACCCACCCGACCAAGAGAGCTCGCTTGGTCAGTCCTCCCGAGAAGAATCTCAGAATTATACTAACGCGGCACTAGTTTGCTATAAAACTTTCATTCTTATCAAGAGAGAAGATGGAACCACTGGGAAGGTCTACCCTTTCTACACAACTAGCCATTAAAATTGCTATACGAAAAAGAAATGCAGATGATAAATGGGTATTCATTGGACAAATATATTATACTAGAATTGACATGTGATTACATTAGGGTGCATACATCCTGAGAAATCAGACCCCAGAACAACGACCTCTGGCCGTAATATAGGCCTAGATACGCCTGGGCATTGAGTCAAACAGAGCCTGGATGACGTGTACAGGTACAGCTGCCCATGCAGCTTCAACACTATACCACAGTTCATCAAGACTAGTGACTGGTGTACTGTGATGAGCCAGTTGCTCGGCCACCATCGACCAGACGTTTTATATTGGTGAGAGATCTGGAGAAAGTGCTGGCCAGGGCAGCATCGAACATTTTCTTATCCAGAATGGCCCGTACAATACCTTCAACATGCGGTCGTGTATTATCCTGCTGAAATGTATGGTTTCGCTGGGATCGAATGAAGGGTACAGCCACGGGTCGTAACACATCTGAAATGTAACGTCCACTGTTGAAAGTGCCGTCAGTGCGAACAAGAGGTGAACGAGACGTGTAACCAACGGAACCCCGTACCATCACGCCGGGTGATACGCCAGTACGGCGAATACGAGTAGACGCTTCCAATGTGCGTTCACCGCGATGTCGCCAATCACCGATGCGACCATCATGATACTGTAAACAGAACCTGGATTCATCCAATAAAAATTACGTTTTGCCATTCGTGCACCCAGGTTTGTCGTTGACTACACCGTCACAGGCGCTCCTGTCTGTGATGCAGCGTCGAGGGTAACCGCAGACATGGTCTACGAGCTGACAGTCCATGATGCTGCAAACGACGTCGAACTGTTCGTGCAGATGGTTCTTGTCTTGCAAATGTCTCCATCTGTTGATTCAGGGTTCGAGACGCGGCTGCACGATCCGTTACAGCCATGCCGATAAGACGATTGTCATCTTGACTGCTAGTGATACGATGTCGTTGGGATCCAGCTCGGCGTTCCGTATTACCCTCCTGAACCCACCGATTCCATATTCTGCTAACAGTCATTGGATCTCGACCAACGCGAGCAGCAGTGTCACAATAGCATTAACCGCAATAGCGATAGGCTAGAATCCGACCTTTATCAAAGTCGGACACGTGATGGTACGCATTTCTCATCCTTATACGAGACATCACAACAACGTTTCACCAGGCAACGCAAGTCAACAGCGTTTTGTGTATGAGAAATGTGCTTGAAACTTTCCTCATGTCGGCACGTTGTAGATGTCGGCACCGGCGCCAACCTTGTGTGAACGCTCTGAAAAGCTAATCATTTGCATATCACAGCATCTTCTTCTTGTCGGTTAAATTTCGCGTCTGTAGCACGTTATCTTCGTTGTGTATCCGTTTTAATGGTCATCTTCGCGGTGTAGCAATTTTAGTGGTCAGTAGTGTATATTCACAAATCACTGGAAGGATTGCTGGATCCTTAAAAAGTGTTTAGCGCCTTCGCAATGGAACACTTCTTGTTGAAACTGCTACGTCAAACCAAGTATCTAAGTTTCAGGGATGTGAGGTCTCACGTGGTTACTCAGTTGTGACTGAGTTGCATAACACTCTTCATCTCTGTAGAGACATAGTCACCTGCTTCGATATAATGGGAACAGACCCCGTGTTGTTGGGCGAAGAATGCAAATATATAAGTGTTACGCGAGTGCAGAACTGCGTAAGTGCAGTCAGTGCCACATTGGAAATACCTGCAACCTTTTTCTTTGAGGTTATATCTAGTTAAATTCGTACCGCGACATGTTTTCGCCGGAGTGCGGTTTTCGAGTCATCAAGAAAAAAGTGCAAAGGTGATTTTACATGTGTTCTATCTCGGAAACTATTCGGAATAGTACGTACGTCCGTACGAAGTTTTTGTTGAGAATTGCTAACACTATCACCGCTCCAAGTATTTGCCTCTCATTCTGACTCATCCTACATTGCGCTGTAAGACTGTTTGGGAACAGTGGACGTCACACTTACCAGTGTACTATTGGTTGAAGCGCATGAATCTCCAACCCATGTTTGCTAGCGGTATCTCTGCAGTAAATTTGTTCTTTAAAGAAAACAACATGAATCCAGCAATCATAATAGGCTTCAACTTAACATGCTTAACGGACGCCTCTGGATACCGAGAACACTATCTCTCCCAAGCCAAGTTTACTTAGATATTCAGTTTTGAAGAACATAATTAGAGCACATAGACTAAATAGCTTTAGCGTCCCATTCGCATTGGAACTGTCCAGGGTGAATGTAATAACTGGCATTACCTTTGACCGAGAGGCTCACACCATTACAAAAATTTTAGCCCAGTTTTTATGACAGTACTGGTAGCAATACAGATCCACACTGACGGATAGAAAACCAGGATCTCTATCCGCAGCGCAAAAGTCAGTGCTTTTCAAATTACCAACAGAGTCAAGTATCACAACAGCAAAACTTTTTCGTGACTTTAGACTGACTTCGTTTCTATTCGCAGATGACAGCATCTCGAGATATACTACTCAGTAACTTTTTATCTGCTCTAAGAGTAATTCGTATTCAATACGTAGGCACCTTGCCTCTGTAACAACCACACTCAAATTGAACCACGGGTACATCAATAAACATCATCATAAGTTGCACATCGTAAAGACAGCTTTCTGTCCTTGTAGAGAAGAAGAGGACGCGGATCATCTTTTCTGTGGACGCTGCAGACTACATGGAGGTACTGTAGCATTTTTAACTGAATTTGCGAAGTTAAAATATCCGCAGCCAACAAGTGATAGAGTTTTTTGATTTATTATTTTTCTATGTTGAGCGACACAGGATTGCAGACACTTCTATTCGATGTAAGGATTCACTTTTGCCGCAGGTACCTGCGTGTAAGACCAATATATCACAATACACTGTTCAAAACTGCTCTATAACAGTTGGTTTTGCGATGAATATACAATATTGGTCAGTGACTGTCTACAGCGTATGAGTGTGCATGTGTGTGTAATGCAAACGAACGAATATTTTGATACCAACTATCTATTAATACCTATACAGTTTACGCATGTTCAGTTTTTATCCATCTACAGCCACTCTATTTGTGTTTATTGAAATAATCAGCAGCCAACTGCACAAAAGAAATTTTATTTCCTTAACCGGTTCCAGGTACGTAGTGCACATCTTCAAAAGGTTAAAACTATCGCAGTATATGGTTCGTTGTGACTGTGCTAAAAGAGTACGAGGAGGTGAAACAACAAATGCAGACATCATGCCAGAGCTGGTTTTATGGATTAATGTAAACTGCGCAAGACTGTTCTATGACACTTGATTTTGCAATGATTGGATGGTACTTGTATGTGATTATGTACGTCCTCTCTACACAACGCACACCAGCGCGGGCGCGCGTGCTTGTGTGTGTGTGTGTGTGTGTGTGTATGAGAGAGAGAGAGAGAGAGAGAGAGAGAGAGAGAGAGAGAGCGCATACGCGTTCAATCAGACTAATAATCTGAGACAAAGTAACAATCACTATGAGCTGGCCGTATAGTGTCCTCTAAATGCCAAGAAATTCAGTTTAAAAAAGTTGCTTTGTTGAGCTCTCGCTATTAGAAACCTAAAATAAAACATCTTTTTTGGAGATTTACAATGGCAAAACAAAAGTCATAACTGGGGTGCCAGAAATCGCATCTGACAGCATTCAAAGATACGTTATTGCAGAGCCTGTGTTGTTCAGAAGTACTATGCAATGTTCTTTGCTTCGTGCTTCTGAACAACACAGGCTCTGCTATAATGTATTTATCCATCGACATCAGGCAAGTGACTTTTAATTAAGGTGTCTGCCCTGTACAGGAATACACGTAATGGATGTAAGAGAGCGGGTTGTAGACACGTGGCTGACGACCTATGGAAGTTTGGGTTTGGCCGTGAAGCGTTCTTGGGTAACATAATGTTACGATTTTCAGCGGCCGTCTCATGCGGAATTATCCTGCGATATGCGGCCGTCTCGTTCCTCTACGGTAAGTCTGAGCGTTTATTGCAGCATTCTGCTGTAGTGTTCGTGTATTCGTGAATATCAGGAGATGCAAGTTTGAGTCAACTTAATAGAGCAGACACTTCGAACTTCACCTTCGATCGGAGCTTTGTTAAACCGAACTCTTATGAATTGGAATCTTTACTTGAAGACTCTGCGAAGATAGGTTTTGATCATTTACTACCGATCTCTCGATCGTGAGTCTAGTGGGTAGCGTTGCTGCCTCTGGATCAAAGGGTCCCGGGTTCGATTCCCGTTTGAGTTCTGGATTTTCTCTGCCCAGGGACTGGGTGTTTATGTTGTTTTGATAATCATTCGTGAATGTGGGCAGACTGGACTGTGTACAGAATGGGACTTTGTATGGATGCCGACGACTGCTCCGTTGAGCGTCTCACAAACCAAACATCATCGTCATCTCGATATTGAGCGCTGTTGTGTATGTCAAACTGATTATTGCCGATATTTGTGATAAAATTGTCGAATATAGTGGATGATCCTTTAGGTTTTAGCAATCTGACGGAAACGTTCGTGAAATTAGTGTTGCCCACGACGGTTTCGATGTAAGAACTACAAGGATTTTTGAATTACCATTCGAAGTCTCGGCTTGTGGGGAAGTGCTCACAAGGGAACCTCCCCATCGCACCCCCCCTCAGATTTGGCACAGTGGATAGACTTTGAAAAACTGAACACAGATCGATCGAGAAAACAGGAAGAAATTGTGTGGAACTATGAAAAAAAAAGCAAAATATACGAACTGAGCAGTCCATGCGAACGTAGGCAACGTCAAGGACAACTTGAGCTCAGCAGCGCCGTGGTCCCGTGGTTAGCGTCGGCAGCTGCGAAACGAGAGGTGTTTGGTTCAAGTCTTCCTTCGAGCATAAAATTTTATATTTTGTTTTCAGACAATTGTCAGCGTTCAGGAACTCAGACATATTCAACTTAGCTCTCCAAAATTCCAGGACATGTTCAGATTTGCTTGGACATATGCAGGATTTGACGGTCTACACACGGAAAAATTTGAAAACGTTAAAAACATATGTTTTGACAGAGCACAGGGAAAAGTGTGCGACTGTGAAACTGTTGGATTCATTTGTTGCAGTTTATGTGACAAACTCTTATGTTTTCATCACTTTTTTGGAAGTAATTCTCACATCCACAAGAAAACCTAATTCGGGCAATGTAGAATCTTTTTACCCATTCGCCAAGTGTACAAGTTAGGTGGGTCGACAACATATTCCTGTCATGTGACGCACATGCCCTCACCACTGTCGTATAGAATATAATCAGACGTGTTTTCCTGTGGAGGAATCGGTTGACCTGTGACCTTGCGATCAAATGTTTTCGGTTCCCATTGGAGAGGCACGTCCTTTCGTCTACTAATCGCAAGGTTTTGCGGTGCGGTCGCAAAAGACAGACACTAAACTTATTACAGTGAACAGATACGTCAATGAACGAATGGACAGATCATAACTTTGCGAAAATAAAGAAAAACTTTTCACTTGAGGGGAGATTTGAACCAAGGCCTTTTCGTTCCGCAGCTGCTCGCGCTAACCACGGGACCACGGCGTTCCTGAGTTCAGATTATCCTTGATGTTGCCTATCTTCGCATGGACTACTCAGTTTGTATATTTTGCTTAGTTTTTCATAGCTCCACACAACTTCTTCCTGTTTTCTCGATTGATCTCTGTTCAGTCTTTCAGGGCCTATCCACTGTGCCAACTTATAACTAAATCCGAGGGGGGTGGTTCCCTTGTCAGTAATATTTCAGAAAAATGGTCGAACTCAAGTGTTTCCGGTGCTAAATGGTATCAGACAGCTTGAAGTGGATGTACAGAAACACATCCCATCTTGTATGAACTTTGGTGGCCACCGAGTTATCGTCATGTATGAAGGACAGCCTGGAATGTGCGCAGTGTGTGGCTCGACGGGGCACGTTTGGGCCCATGTTTACAACGGCATGTGGCCCACCCGCAAGCCGGCAAAGCTTTTAGATCTGCAGCTATGTGCTCCATGCCGTTAACCTACATAGCGGGTGTCACTGGACTCCCACTCCACGTCCCTTCAAAGCGATAATGCTACTGCCACCAGTGCTCCAATGGAAGTCACTGAAGTAGCGGAGGGCATTCCGATCGCACCGCAACCGACCGAATATTCCAAGGGAGTCCTAAGTGAGCCAGTTTCGAATAACATCCCGAAATAGGATGCACCGTCTCTTGACGGGAACGTCACTGAGCCTAGGCAGCATATTGCAGCAGAAAGTTCTGCAAGTTCACCGAAAAGTCGCTCCTGCAGAAAAATAAGTAACGAAGGACTGCACATCTAGCTGCTGAGCAAATAATTCCACTGATGTGCCAGAAGGTCCAACAAGTAGTCTGTTCACACACCAGTAGTCGGTACTGCCCTCATCCGCAAGGAAGCAAAACAACACACAAATGCAGCTTCCTACAAAGGTACCGCAGAAATGCGCTGTACAACCGCGGATGACACGTTCAGATCTCCGTCTGCGAAGAACTTGGCGGACGAGATCGCTGAAGGTGAGGAAATGAAACTCTTTCTACATTGAGACAAACATAGTCAATGTCAGCTCACGAACCAAGTCACAGAAGACAGATCTGTATCTGACACTTTTTGATAGCTTTCATACTGCCTGGTTGTGATGAAAGAGTTGAATTTATAAAACGTAGTGCATTATCAACCAGTCTCGAGCCTATAGGATTGGAGCTTTGAACATCAACAACACACGTAGTGAAACATCCCCTTAGAAAAGTTTATGAATTACTGTGCTGGTAAACCCCTTACGTTATTTGATTTTCAAACAGCTGAGCAAAACTGAACGTGCTCAGCTATTTCTCTCTTTACTTATTCTGATCATCAATAAACTGACACACAATATTTTTAACGCAACGCAATCGGACTTCTAATAATCCCTACAAAATAATGGCCCTGTCTAACAATATCCTATTCCTTTCATGAATCACTTACAAAAATCTTTGTCTCTTGAACTACTGCAATACAGCGAGCACCAATACTGCCAGCTGAATAAATGATTCTAACTACTGGAAGCACTAACTACTGATAGGCATAGTTAGCAAATGAAAGATTTTGATAGAGAACCAACAATGTATTTACCTAAATAGTGTTCAAAAGTCAAAATATATATATATCACTTCATGACATCCAGTCATACAAATTTACTGTCTCCGTGCAGATCATCCGCTCTCAAAACACCGCCATCTCTCTCCCCACTTCCACCACTGCTGGCGGCTCACCTCCAACTGCGCACAGCTACGCGCTGTTCACATCCAACTGCCCAACACTACAATAGCGACTATTCCAACAATGTCAATCAGCCATAGACTTCACACAGTACAGTTAGTGATTTTCATATAGAGCGCTACGTGGCGTTACCAACATAAAAACCGAAACAGCCTGCTTACATATTAACCATTTAAATATATTACTGAACATTAAGTATTATTTGATGTAGCGATTTTTCGTTCTGTATGTACCCGACGTAACGAGAAGATGGTAACCATGTAATTTTGGTGTGTCAAATTCTCCAGATTACTAATAAAGCCGAACATAGGCCAAACAAAAAAAACTTATTAGTACACAGTTGAAAGTTATGGCATTCATAAATGTTGTCTGTCAACTATTGGATACTGAGAAACAAATGCATCCGAAATGCACAAAACGAGCATTGGATGTGTTGGTATATATGACACCCCAAAGCCCAAATGTAGGAGGCCTGGATGAGATAGAGCGCCATATCTCATAGTGCAGATACAGTACTCGGACCCTAAAGCCAAACAGGTTACATCTGGCGCCGCGTGGGGACTAGATGTACGGCTCCCCTGGTTCGATTCCCGGCGGGGTCAGGGATTTTCTCTGCCTCGTGATGACTGGGTGTTGTGTGATGTCCTTAGGTTAGTTAGGTTTAAGTAGTTCTAAGTTCTGGGGGACTGATGACCATAGAAGTTTAGTCCCATAGTGCTCAGAGCCATTTGAACCATTTGGACTAGATGTAGCTACCGCTCAGACGTCAGTCCGCGGCTTTGAGCCTTGACTGTTGGAGCAGCAACACTGCGTCCGCGCAAAAGCACTGTGAAGGGGAGAAGGCTGCTGCAGGAGGGACGGAAAGAGCAAGCGACATAAAGCTGGCGCCAGTGGTGCGCGCCAGCGGCCAGACAGGGAGCGGTGCTGGCGGGGGATAGCGTGGCACCTGCCGGGGCCGGCCGCTCCCTCCTGCGTCCGCCCCTCAGCTTTGATCCTGCGGGCAAATCAAGTTATTGGTCACGACTGCGGCAGCAGGGGCCGCCCCACGTTCGGTAGTTCATCAGTAAACAGAGAGCAGCTCAACCTCCGCCCCCATGCGCCTATATCAGATCAGTAACTGTATCGGCTCTGTGGGGTGACTTTCGTTATCTCACTGGATTACATTATGTCTGTAATCCGTTCTTGTGATGTCATTTATTGTATGGCTACCAGCTTCTGTGCTTCAATGCACCGCCTTTACGCCTTAGCTGATGCTGCAGGGGGTTAGTCCTTATACACTACGCATAAGCGGCCAACATAACTGCTTTACTCAGACTACTTGTAAGTGTGATAGTGTCTCTCCAACCATCAGCAGACACCTGATGGTTGGAGAGAGAACATCACACTTACAGGTAGTCTGCGTCAACCAGTCATGTTGTCCACTGATGTTTCGTGTATACTGATGGCGTTCACCCCTTCTGCATCAGCTAATGCCTGATAATGGTGAACTGAAGCGCCGAAACTGGTAGCCATATAATAGATCTCATTGTAAGCTCGACTTTAAGTCGTCCATTTTCTTGGGTAAGTGAACAGCTGTATTCCCCCAGACATCCAGTCACAAGGATGGACACACAAAAACTCAATTTTATATCTGTACCACGCACGAAAGTGATGGTTAAGGTAGCCCTACCATACGTAAGAACTATTACCATTTGTCTGATAAACCTGGACTATTACTTTATATCTTTTTAGATGATGATGTAGAGCAAGTAAGAAAGACTAAATTTAACAGACCAATAAAATTAACGAAGTATGCAACTATTGTCCTTGGCGTTCCACGTAGAAGATCAGGGATTTGATTAAAATATTTTAATATTCAGTATAACATAGATTGTCACCGAGGTGACGAGAGTATGGGCATTCCACCTAATATCGTCTCGGACCCCCTTTTCCTCAACGTAGCGTAGTGCAGTACCTCGATGTGCCATGGACTCAACAAGTCATGGGAAGTCCCTTGCGGAAATACTGAGGCATGCTTCCTTCGTAGCCGTCCGTATGTCCAGTATCTTGGAATGTCCAATTTACATCTCAGCTCCCTACTGATTATAGCAAAATTCTGCTTCCAACAGCTTCCGCGCAGTGGAATGGCGTCATATGTTTGGAATACGGGAGCTCAATTGGCCCTTGTCGGCTTCTGTCGTCCGCGGTTGCTATCAGCCCATGGTGGAGAACTGGTACACATCTTCTTCATCACTGGACTCCAGATGTCATTCAGTGTCACGTCTTCCCTATTCCTAATGTAAATCTCGAGGTGTTTTACAGTCTCCATGACCTCTCTGTAAAGCATTTCATGGTATCAGATTGTGGCTGCCTGTAGTTGAGTCCCATAAATATGAATGTGGTGGTCCCCCAGCTGCAAAGCATGTTCCGCAACAGCTTATCTGTCCATCTCCCCTCTTCTGAAATCGCCCTTGTGCTCTATCGTTTTTCAACCATTATTTTTTTGTACACGCGTATACCTCCACACAACTACACGGAATCCTATAAATTCCTGCTTTCTCCAGAGATTGCCGAGCATCCTTAGCCGATTTTATGTGATCTTGTATCTTCCGTTCGGGTCAAAATTTTTCCTATGGGGTCAGTAACGTCCTTAGTGAATCACAGGGAAACTTTCGATTTCACCGGCACTTGAGCGTCCCTATTATGCCTACGCTGTGGTCTTAACTCTATTTTCACCTCAGTGAACGAAAAACCATTGTTGAGCAATGCATTTGTAATGTGTTTTAATTCTATGTCAAGCAGCTCTGGTTTGCAAATTTTCCTTGCTTTATCTGCCATCATAAATGATGCTTCGCGTTAGTTGCGAGTGGTGGTTCGAATGCCGGTAAAGATAATGGCCTGTGTGCATGGGTTTTCGGTAAACCGTGTGCCCCAAACTACCATCTTTTACTTGAAAACTAGCATGTCAAGAAAATTTTTTCTTCCGCCTGCCTCCACCTCCAGGGTAAACTGAAACTGCAGGTTGATCCAGTTCAGATGTTTGTGAAAAATGTTCACTTCCTCCCTGCCATGCCGCCAGAAACCTAACGTATCATGCACGTACCGGAACCAAATATTCGGTTTCCTGTTCGCAGTTTCCAATGCCTTCTCCTCGAATTCTTCCATAAAGAACTTTGCTGTAAGTAAGCTTAAAGGGCTCCTCATAGCGATACTATCCGTCCGTTCGTAGAAGTCATGGTTCCATTTGAAATACAAGGTTGTGTGGCAATATTTAAACACTTCTGCAACATCGGGAGGAAAAATCCAATTCAGCTCTTGCAACACTTCATTGAATGGAACCATAGTGAAAAGTGATACCATATCAAAACAAACTAATATGTCCTCCGGATGTACAACTACGCGGTCTAATTTACTCATAAAATGTGCGGAATTCTTGATATATGAATCCTACTTGCCCACATACGCTTCTTGACAACATAATTAGGACCATATGTGGGCCGATCGGTTTAGTATATCAAGAGTCCGGCGCATTTTATCAGTAAATTAAACAGCATATTGGTACAGCCGGAGGACATATTAGTTAGTTCTGATGTGGTATCGCTTTTTACTATGGTTCCACTCAATGAAGCGTTGCAATAGCTGAATCGGATATTTCCTCCCAATATTACAGAAGTGTTTAAATATTGCCTCACAACCACGTATTTCTAATGGAATGATGAATTCCATGAACAGACGTATGGTGTCGCTATTGGGAGCCCTTTAATCCGAGTTACAGCGATGTACTTTACGGAAGAATTCGTGGAGCAGCACTGAGTGAAACCACGCGGAAGCGGAATTTGCTCACGTGCTCAGGAGAGGAGTTGCGTGCTAAATCACTCTGTTAACAAAGGCTTTTGCCACAGCCCATTAGCGACAAATTTTGCCGCACTGTCCCAACGGCCACGTCCGTCATACGGCTGGCACTGATTTCTGCGGCTATTTCATGAACTGTTGCTTGTCTGTTAGCACTGACAACTCTACGCAAATGCCGCTGCTCTCGGTCGTTAAGTGAAGGCTATCGGTCACTGCGTCGTCCGTGGTGGGAGGCAATGCCTGTACGTAGTGTTCTCAGCACACACTTGACGCTGTTGATCGCCAAGTGCTGAATTACCTAACGATTTTCGAAATTGAATGACCCATGCGTACAGATCCAACTACCAATCCACGTTGAAAGTCTATTGAGTCCCGTCGTGCAGCCATAATCACGTACGAAACCTTTCAGTCTGAATCACCTGAGTACGAATGACAGCCCCACCGACGCACTACTCTCTCATATCTTGTGTACGCAGGATTACTGTCACCTATATACCTCCATGTTGCTTTCACTTGTCTTTCACAGTGTATTGTAATGCAAGAAATATTAGACGCAAATAGAGAGACCCCTAAGCAATATTTTTCCGAAAGGGTAAATCGTTTGGATTAAGTCGAAAAATCTGCAGGGTTCTTACCATTCAGTTATGGCTTCAAACAATCACGGGAAGCACTCCAGTTCGAATGGCTACATCCGAATAAAAATAATATGAAAGATGGAAATTTCTCTGTTCTAGCACTCGCCTAGAGCACAACGCACAAATCGCCGCCAGCCGGTGTGGCCGAGCGGTTCTAGGCGCTTGAGTCCGGAACCGCGCGACCACCACAGACACAGGTTCCAATCCTGCCTCGGGCAAGGATGTGTGTGATGTCCATAGGTTAGTTACGTTTAAGTAGTTCTAAGTTCTAGGGGACTGATGACCTCAGCTGTTAAGTCCCATAGTGCTCAGAGCCATTGGAACCATGTCAACCACTAATCGCCCAAAACAGAATCGAGTGACCGACATTCATCACAGTATCAACGTGAGCCACAAACAACGATTTATTCGGTGCTAAATAAGAGCTTTCCTTGAATTAGCGGATATTAAGGCTTGCACCGAAATTTAATAGCTCTTGGAAAATATCGTAAGAATGGAGACTCATGATAATTAGACTGCTTCAGCGCGAATACCCCAAAAATTATATGGCACATCCACATGTTACCCTTTTCAAATGTGCTTAATGTTTCATTCAGCTGTGTTCTAAGCAGTTCATTCCACCACTTCATTTCGATGACGTATTACCGAGGGTACTAAGACCACTTACGAACTCGTAGTGTGCTAATTCAGACTCTGGAAGTAATGCTTGGCGAACATTCTAAATACTTACAGCAGAAAGGCAACATGTCCACATTTCCTACTTGCACATTAGGGACGGGCTAAAATAGGTTTCTTTCAATTTATGCCATGAGGTTTACTTCTCGTCTCTTGGCGCGGATATATACATATAATAATCAAGTATGACATAAGGGGAATTGGGGGGGGGGGGGGCGGGGTGAAGACTTCATGTTGTTGGACACATACACCACTTCATGCAGTACACTGTTTTTCATATTCCTTTTGGACTTAAGTTATTTGTTTTCATATAGTATTGTACGCATAAAAGTCCTTTATTACGATAAACATTGTTTGTTACATATTAGTCGGCCGGTGTGGCCGAGCGGTTCTAAGCGCTACAGCCTGGATCCGCACAACCGCTACGGTCGGAGGTTCGAATCATGCCTCGGGCATGGATGTGTGTGATGTCCTCAGGTTAGTTAGATTTAAGTAGCTTTAAGTTCTAGGGGACTGATGACCTCAGCAGTTAACTCCCATAGTGCTCAGAGCCATTTAAACAATTTTTATTTTTGGTTACATATTTCTGAATAATATTTAACTTTTGCGTAGTTGCCTTACTCAGTTATCTTCACATATACTACAGGATGTCGTTGTTGTTGGTCACGACGTGACTAAATTCCAAATCTTCTTCTTATCTTGACGGACACAGACCAAATATTTCTTGATGTAACTCATTTTCTTGTTATTTGTAGATAATACAGAAATGCAGACATTATTTGAATGAAGTTCCTAACGTTGTACAACTATTCTCAGCCTAAAAGTGTCCATCGTCAAATTAGCAATATTCATGTTGTACGCAACACCATACGAATTTCCAGCACAAAAGTTCATCTCATGGTATTTTGAAATAGTAAGGACCCTTTTCATGTGTAGAGGAACGAACGTCTTTACAACATGAATCTGTGCGTGGCAGTGGTTGTGCCCTGTCGTAATTAGCTAGGCGATGGAGGCGGTGAGGTCGTAGAGGAACTGTCGTTCGTAAACTGTAACTGTTGTACCCTCTTGCCTGGTGCAGGATCCAGGTCGTCGTAACGCTATTCTTCGGTCATTCTCCTTTCGGCATAGGCGGCTCTGAAACAGCTATATTGTTCCGGCGTAACGACAAGCCCTGGCACGACGATGAAGAAAGGAAGAGCAGAGAGGGTTGTGAGACGACGTCAGCCAGTAGCACGCTGACTGGGACGACACCAAGAAAGGAGCTGCCTCTAGACGAAGAGAACATAAGCGCCGCGCAGCGATGGGGTGGAGGAAGAGCAGTGATACAAACGCTACAGCAGTGACTTATGCACTTGATTATGTGCTTGTATTGAAATTGTATATACGGGTGGACATTGTTCATTTGCATGTCGCCAGATGCTTGTGACACACCTTTGTGAATACCCAAAGCTAAGAAATGGCTTTGAGCACTATGCGACTTAACTTCTGAGGTCATCAGTCGTCTAGAACTTAGAACTAATTAAACCTAACTAACCTAAGGACATCACACACATCCATGGCCGAGGCAGGATTCGAACCTGCGACCGTAGCGGTCGCTCGGTTCCAGACTGTAGCGCCTAGAACTGTACGGCCAGTCCTGCCGGCCGCAAAGTTAAGAATTGTCAAGTTAATTCACTGCGATAAACTCCATTAATATGATTAGCTTGAACCGTTGTCTAGCGATCTGAGAAAACAGCTTCCCAATCACCGTATATTAGACGAGTGGGAAGGACACTACATATACAGTAACAAATTCGTATATAATGACAGTAATACTTCAGATAGACGATGCAATAACTAATGTCAAGGACACAGGTTTTAAAAGGGTAAAAAATTTGCCTTCACTCGCAGATCGTTGTTACAGTTCACCCATTTTGCCACACCGGCCACATTCGCGAATCTGTCATCTAACAAATAACTTTCAAATGCAGGAAACTGCTTCGTTGCTTTTATAGCGACTGTTAAAGTATTAAGGGCGTGTAAATTATTTATCTTGCAAACGAAAAGTTTTATTATAGATTAGTCTTCATAACTCACACCAGAGCGAAGAATCTAGTCCAGCAGGCAATAATTATTGTTCACTCGCGTCGCCTTTGGGCATTGTCGTTTCAGTCCACGTGGTTCGCAGTCGTCAAAACGGTTTAACATTTTCTTTTCACAACGTCCACGTCAATATTAAGCAGACGTCGCTTTCGGAAAGTGGTGTCAGGCTCCCGCCCGGTTAGCCTTGTGGTCTAACGCACGGCTTTCCGGTTTGGGAAGGAGCGCCTGGTCCCCGGCACGAATCCGCCCGGCGGACTTGCGTCGAGGTCCGGTGAGCTGGCCAGTCCGTGGTTGGTTTTTAGGCGGTTTTCCATCTGCCTCGGCGAATGCGGGCTGTTTCCCCTTAGTCCGCCTCAGCTACACTATGTCGGCGATTGCTGCGCAAACAAGTTCTCTACGTACGCGTACAGCAACATTACTATACCACGAAAATATAGGAATTACACTCGTCCGGTGTGAGACGTTCCCTGGGGGGGTCCACCTGGGGCCGAACCGCACAATAACCCTGAAAGAGTGGTCCGGTGTGGAGCGGCGAAGGGGGGAAGTGGACGGTGGTAGTCGTCGTGGGGTTGTGGACCACAGCGCCTGCGACGGGGACGGAGCCTCTCCGTCGTTTGTAGGCCCCCGGTTCACATACAATACAATACAATACAAGTGTCTGACAGTACTTCAGTAACGTGCGATTCCGATTCGAGCCCGACCCGTTATCCACTACATACAAGCGATCTTCCGGCCGGACCACCTCTCACTGTTCTTAAGGCCGTTCTCCTTTTCAAATCGTAATTATCAGAGTTATTTCACAGATAATCTTAAAATTAAAATTATTGCGTGCTAAATAAATAAATACATTAAAATACATTACAATAAGACATTAGTGTCTTAACATATTAAATAATAGTTGCACTTCACACTGTAGAACAAGACCTGTAAAATCCGATTCTTTAAGGAATCAAACGTCAATGTATTAAACAGCTTCAAACTCTATAGTAAAAATGAGTTTAAGTGTTGAATTCGTGACATTAAGCATGTAATCGAGAATCAGTTTAGAAAAGGTTGAAATTAAGAGGTTTGCTGGAAGACGATAAGTGCTCTGATTATCAAACACTGGGTAACTCTACTCAGAATAATTAGCGCTCCGTTCTCAGTAAGAGCCACTTTTTAACCTATCTCATTGCTTATGAGATAATTCCTAAAGTACGTCTCGTGTACTTTTCAGGTAGAATTCAGTGGTATACCTGGGTACCGTCTACAGAATGTATTGCTAATAGTAAAGTCGCAATAAATTAAAACGTCACTCGTAATGCATGATGAACGTTTTTTTCTTCATCGTTCTATGAGAACAGTCAGCGCAAAACATAAAGGAAAGTTTAGTCAACGTTTGAGCTGCGTTTAAACATTCTCGGAATTCGCTAAAGCAGTCGGCACACGGGCCGTGCTTCCAAACGTTGAGTTTTGAGCATGCCGAGTTTTTGACGTCATAGCGTAGAATAGCACGTTCGGGTGTCTTTCAGAACGTGCAGAGCAGTATCTGGCATGTCAGATATTCTGAGCGTGCGTCTGAGCGCTTACAAATGAGATGGCACAACTCCACCAACGTCACACGCACGCCGTCTCCCTTCAGTACTGAGTTGTGAGGCGCCATATTGGCATTCATTTCAAGCCTATATGTATATATGCCGTTTCTGAGCACAAGGAAATTGAGAATCACTGGAAAACCCGTTAACTGTGCGATTCGGTCTAATAAAATATTGAGAAACGTCATAATCGTGCAAAAGAATTATTGTAACTTACGTATAATGAGAGTAGGCAATTTGAAGGAAGCGACACACTGAAGATCCACCTAAAACGCATTATTCTTGGTACAACTAGTTATAATTAAATTTCAGTTTGTAACATATCTACGATTAAGGTTTTCAGCAAGGGGTAACATACTATGATGAAACACAAGGGGTGTGTTGGTTTAGCGCAATGAATGGCGTCACTGTCGTGAGTCGTGCTGTTTGTTTGGGGCGGTGCTTAGCGTCTTGACACTTCCCAATTTTTTTTCCTGATATTCGCGTTTTTATTAGGTCCTGATGATTTATTATTAGTTTAATATAAGTATATAATTTAATGTTTGATGTTACGTAAATATAAGTTCACCTTTTTTGAGGGGTGACTTTGTTCGATTGGTTTAATCTACAGGACAGCTTGCGCTAATTGTATAAAGATATTTTGCTCCTTTTTCCTTTACGCTACGTAATTCACATGTTGCAAAGATTCTGTAACTGGGTGGGAACAGTGAATCTAGTAAGACTGACCTTGAGGTTTTACTAAAATGTGGGAATGATGAAGTAATATTTATCTTATGCTGTGAAGTATTCCAAATTTGTATCGCACTGTTTGTAATGGAACTTTTATAAGCCTGTGTCCTTATTGATTGGACATGGTACTTTCCTTTTTGTTAAAGTAGGAGGTACCGTGTGTTTTAATAGAGCTAACGTGGGAATTTTACGCGCGCCAGTTGAGTAAATAGTATGATTTACGACCTAGCAACATCCCTCAAGTGCCGCTGGAGTGCGTTGCGATAGCGTATACCACGTCGGAGCCCACGTACCGTATGCACAAGTCGCATCGTTACTGAGCGTTCAGCAGCACGTTGAACTCGGCACGCTCAACGTTAACGTTCGACAGCACGGTCAGTGTGCCGACGGCTTAAGCGTTGCGAGTGTGTGTGCTGAGTTGCAGCGTCTCAGGATATGAGAGGCAGTCAAATGAGACTCGAGCACCGGCCACAAAGTAACATAGTGTTTTTCCATTCATAACTGATCACCACAAGAGAGTTAAGACAGTTATCCACTGGAATGCGAGACGACCATCTCTTTCTTCGTACAACGCGGTTGGCCGCTTCACACACTTAGCCCTCCGTGTCAGACAAAAACCGATGTCCACGTATGCCTTTCTTCACGTCGCCAAAGACGTGAAAAATACAGGGTGAAAGACCCGGTCTGTCTGTACGGGGGAGGATGATGCAGTGTTTCCCAACCAAATCGCTGAATATTAGCTTTCGTCCAGTTGACAGTGCGGTGGCGGGAGTTATCGTGAAACCGAATGCTTCTGTCCGACTGCATTCCGACAACCCGAGGGCAAATGCCAAAGCCAACTGTAGAAAATCTCGTATCTCCTGCGCCAAAGAAGTCCATAACTGTTCACATAAGCTCCGGTAAGATCATGATGATCTTCTTCGATTGCAGATGCCCACTGCTCGTAGATTTCATCAAGCTTTGCAAAAACAGACATAATGTCTGATGCAATATCCGCAATCACTGGTTTTTCCAATATTATTTACAATCCGTCTTGACAGCAAAAGTGTTTATTCACATGACCGGTTTCGGTTCCTATAGAACCATCTTCAGAACGGCAATTTCGGTTACACGAATAACCCAAAAGGAACACTACCTGAATTTACGTCAGTGGCCAGGGGAGGTAATCAGAACTGTAAAGGCCACAAGGCAGAAAATTCCGCTGTTGCACCCGAACTGTAGACAACCAATATAGATAATTACACCACATGGCGGCCAAATGTCAGCAATAGAAACACTCGGTGCTGCTCACAGGAAAACCTATCCGACAGCGAATAACCGAAACGAATCACCACAACCTGAAAGGACGTGTGTTGGGTTGTTGAAATCACTTCATAACTTTGACGTCCTGGGTCGGTGAACCAAGAATCTCCTAGCTATCGGACAGCTCCACATATGCTCCGACACTGTGCTGGGACCACCAGCGGACCCAGCCGACTGCACCGCGCGGAGATAACTTTCCTGGTCCGCAGCAACCAACCGACTCCGCTCAGAATGCCTAAGATATCTAAAATAGTGGTCAGTGGAAATAACGCCCATACACACACAACACTTGGACGAAGACGTGAACGATACCCAACAGTAACTAAGGATGCACGAAGACAAATCGTGAGTGGATGCACACACACACACACACACACACACACACACACACACACACAGGACCCATGAACGTTCGGCGAGCAAAAACGAGTCGTCCGGCAGGACGACCGACCGACGATCCACCATGACTGTGGCCCGACTCAAGTGATGGGTGGCGTCAATGGTCGGGCGAGCCATGTCGACGCAGACCTCACTGCTGCTCCAACCCGACTGCACTAGTGCCGCACTGCAACTCCCCGACTGGCAAGTTCCAACTGACTGGCAGCCCGAAGGCACGACCCGGATTCCTTCCGACAGACAACGACCGGGAAGTAATAGCAGTCAAGCGAAGATACTAGGAGAGGGGATATATCGATACGTGCTGCTAATGCAACACACGGTCAGGCAGAGCAGCAACTCAGTGACAGTAGTAATTTTAACTAACTTAGTGAGGTGGAAGTACGTATGGAACAAGGTGTAAAATACATGATGGCGGGAACACGAGCCACACACGGTTCGGGCCCCTCCACTTAAAAAGCTTAATCCGTGAAGAGACGATAGAGAGTGTTAAAAAATTCTACTCATAGACTGACACGTAAGATAATAGTGATAATAAGGAATATGTTTTATTTAGCGAAAACTTCTGAGAAATGCGTATTAAGTGAGTGCAGACTTTCCAGGAGATAATTGGGGGTGTTCGAGAATAAGACAGGAATGAGCATTTATATGAACAGTTATGCCCGTTCTACTGGACATATCCAAAAGGACAGACACCACGCATTCATCTAACTGATTCGCCTCAATGGGTGATTCACTGCGGATGCACACTTACGTCCGACCTCCAGCGAGAATCTAAAACTATCGAGCATGGTAGACATGGGCGGAACTGCACAGAGGCGGCGCTAGATGGAAGTGAGGGTCGGCTGAGGAGCGTGCCGAGGTAGTCACGCATCTACGATTAACACTGGGTCCAGGAGGCGCAGTGGACAACGCACCTGCGTAGTAAGGAAGAGATCCTTCGTTCGGGTCCCAATCCAGCACACTCTGTCACACGTTGATTCGTATAAAGTTCTGGTGCAGCAGACATCGTTTGTTCTCTCCCTATTCTCTTTGCTCCCCCCCCCCCTCCACGTTCAACTACATAATTATTAACCTGTTTCAATCCTTTATTGTTCTGATCGGTATTACAACTGACGCTCATAATGTGCAGCATTATCTGAATCGCCAGGCCGTTGTCGACATAGCAGGTCATCAGGGAGCGTTCATTAACTACGTGTGGCGTTTAGGGGTTAGGGGGGGGGGAGCGGAAGGGGGGAGTTGAGCCAAATCTTACGTAACGTCACATGGAGGAGAGAGAGAGGACCTCGGAAAATATCACGTAATTATTTTCCTCAAGGAACAGTGTAAAGTCGCGAGAGAACTGGGTAGATGCCATTTTCCTTGACTTACGGAAGGCGTTCGATGCAGTTCCGCACTGGCGCCTATTAATCAAAGTAAGAGCCTACGGATTATCAGACCAGCTGTGTGGCTGGATTGAAGAGTTTTTAGCAAACAGAACACAGCATGTTGTTCTCAATGGAGAGACGTCTACAGACGTTAAAGTAACAACTGGCGTCCCACAGGGGAGTGTTATGGGACCATTGGTTTTTACAATATATAATATAAATGACCTGGTAGATAGTGTCGGAAGTTCCATGCAGCTTTTCGCAGATGATGCTGTAGTATACAGAGAAGTTACAGCATTAGAAAATTGCAGCAAAATGCAGGAAGATCTGCAGCGGATAGGCACTTGGTGCAGGGAGTGGCAACTGACCCTTAACATAGACAAATGTAATGTATTGCGAATACATAGAAAGAAGGATCCTTTACTGTATGATTATATGATAGCAGACCAAACACTGGAGCAGTTACTTCTGTAAAATATCGGGGAGTATGTGTACGGAACGATTTGAAGTGGAATGATCAAATAAAATAATTTGTTGGTAAGGCGGGTGCCAGGTTGAGATTCATTGGGAGAGTCCTTAGAAAATGTAGTCCATCAACAAAGGGGGTGGCTTACAAAACACACGTTCGCCCTATACTTGAGTATTTCACATCAGTGTGGGATCCGTACCAGGTCGGGTTGACAGAGGAGATAGAGAAGATCCAAAGAAGAGCGGCTCGTTTCGCCACAGGGTTATTTGCTTAGCGTGATAGCGTTACGAAGATGTTTAGCAAACTCAAGTGGCAGACTCTGCAAGAGAGGCGCTCTGCATCGCGGTGTAGCTTGCTATTCAGGTTTCGACAGGGTGCTTTTCTGGATGAGGTATCGAATATATTGCTTCCCCCTACTTATACCTCGAGAAGAGATCGCGAATGTAATATTAGAGAGATTCGAGCTCGCACGGAGGCTTTCCGGCAGTCGTTCTTCCCGCGAACCATACGTGACTGGAACAGGAAAGGGAGGTAACTGTGGTGTCACCGCCAGACACCACACTTGCTAGGTGGTAGCCTTTAAATCGGCCGCGGTCCGCTAGTATACGTCGGACCCGCGTGTCGCCACTGTCAGTGATTGCAGACCGAGCGCCACCACACGGCAGGTCTAGAGAGACGTCCTGTCACTCGCCCAGTTGTACAACCGACGTTCATAGGAATGGTTCACTGACAATCACGCTCTCATTTGCCGAGACGATAGTTAGCATAGCCTTCAGCTACGTCATTTGCTACGACCTAGCAAGGCGCCGTATTCAATTGATATTTATTTTGAAGCATGTACAGTCAAGAGCGATGTACACCAATTACGGATTAAAGTTAAGAATTACATCATCTACGTATTTTATTTGCAATTCTCAAGACATTGTCCTGTTCCAGACCTCACGCCGGTCTTCGTGTAATTAAACGCGTGCATTTCGGCCTCCTCTAGCAACACGGTGTTGACACTTCTGCCAACACTTTAGTAATGACAGTGGCACGTAAAGTGCCCTCCGCCACACACCATTGGGTGGCTTGCGGAGTATAAATGTAGATGTAGATGTAAAATTAAGTAAAACACGGCTCTCCACTAAGATGTGGATTAATCCTACACAATAATATTTATCGCTGCTAAGCGAACGCCACGGAACAGTACAGTAGTCGTTCGATTGTTTAGCCACCAGCGGCCTGCAAAACGTGCGACTCTCCTAACGCCGCGGCGTAAGAGCCGGGTGGCAGCGACGCGCGAGCAAGTCACGACCTGCTGTGTTCACGCCCGTAAATGTTTCGCTACTCGACGGCTCTGTAAACGCTGTCAGTCAGAATTTATATGTCGCACGGGCGAAAAAGCACGTCTACAAGTCGTAGAAGTGCTACCGGGAGGAAGTGACAAAGTTACGGCACGCAGCGAAGCTGAAGTTCCCAAAAAAGAAAGGAAGACTTGGTGCAACACATTCTGCATGACATCGAAGAGCTCCGAAGAGAAGTAGCGGAGGAAAGGCGCGAACTACTCTGGCACTCCTTCGTAAGGGATGCCAATCATCTCTCTTTCTATTTTGTACACGAGACATCTCGAGATCGCGATACGGAGAGGGAATACGCTACAATCTTTACATGGGTTTTCACAATCGACAGTTTTGCTGTGAAAACAGATTCGCCCAACACACACTACCAACAAAAATCATCGTATTTAACGGGTCCAATTCAGCCACCGAATTCTGGATGTTGCTTCCATTCTTTTCGGTACATCTGGTTTCTGTGTAGGAGTTTGTCTGAGCTTTCGCCCTCTTCTTCTTTTCTGAAATTCCACGACCTTCTCTCTTTCCTGTTTGAGATCACACATAAGTTCCCGTTCACTGAATTAGAATGAATATTCTCTCAGGAATTTTTAGTAGTTCCTTTTAATTAAGCAGTTTACTGTCCGATTTTCGCTCGATGATTCCAGATTACGTTGTGTCTTAAATACTAGTCGTAACTGGTCATAAATAAAAACAGTTGAGCAAATTATTTTTTATGTAAACTCAACGCAGTCAAACACAGATTAACATATACACAAGAAATAGGCATTTTGGAAACTCGCACATGAGATTGGGGGAACGGTAGGAGGGTCGAGCCAGATCTCACGCCATGTCACCAAGGGGTGTGTTGTGTGTATGTGTGTGTGTGTGTGGGGAGGGGGGGGGGAAAATGAAAGAAAACGTCAAAATCGCCTCACGTAATTAATCGATCCCCCCCCCCCAACCCCCACCCTTCAATGTAAGTCCGTTCTGTATGTATGGAATTGCTGAAAAAATTTTAAGAATTATCTCCTCAATTTCAGTTTTCATGCTGCACCACAGACAGAAGTCTAATGAGAAGTGGTCTTAGGATTTTGCAGGCCGGTCCCGTATATACTGAAGCGCCATATTAACTGGTATAGGAATGCGTATTCAAATACGGAGATATGCAAACAGGTAGCGGTCAGCAAAGCCTGTGTAACACAATAGGTATCCGGCACAGTTGTTAGATCTGTTACTGCGGCTACAATGGTAGGTTATCTAGGTATAAGTGAATTTGAACGTTGTGTCACATTCGGAGCACGAACGTTGGGACACACCATCTCCGAGGCAGCGATGAAGTGGCGATCTTCCCGTACGACCATTTCACGAGTGTACCGTGAACACCAGGAATCCGGTAAAATGTCAAATCCCCGATATCGCTGCGGCCGGCAGGAGATCTTTCAAGAACGGGACCAACGACGATTGAAGAGAATCGTTCAACCTGACAGAAGTGCAACCCTTCCGCAAACAGCAGCAGATTTCAGTGCTGGACCTTCCACAAGTGTCAGCGCGCGAACAGTTCAACGGAATATCATCGATATGGGCTTTCGGAGCCGAAAACTCACTCGTATACCCTTGATGACTGCGTGACACAAAGATTTACCCCTCGCCTGAGCCCGTCAACTCCGACATTGGGCAGCTGATGAATGGAAACATGTCGCCTGGTCGGACGAGTCTCGTTTCTAATTCTATCGTTCGGATGGACGTGTACGGGGATGGAAACAACCTCATGAATGTATGGACCCGAAATGTCAACAGAGGCTTTATAACGGCGTGGGGCGTGTGCAGTTGGAGTGATATGAGACCCCTGATACGTCTAGATACGAATCTGAGAGGTGACACGTACGTAAGCATCCTGTCTGATCACCTGCATCCATTCATGTCCACTGTGCATTCCGACGGACTCGTGTAATTCCAGCACGAAAATGCGACACCCCATATGTCAGAACTGCTACAGAGTGGCTCCAGGAACACTCTTCTGAGTTTAAACGCTTCCACCGGCCACCGAACTCCTCAGACATGGTCATTATGGAGCAAATCTGGGATAACTTGTAACGTGCTGGTCAGAAGCGGTCTCCACCCCTCATACTCTTACGGATTTATGGACGCCTGCAGGATGCATGGTGTCATTTCCTTCCAGCACTACCTCAAACATTAGTCCATGGCATGTCGTGTTACGGAATTTCGGCGCGCTTGCGCAGCCCTAAACGATATTAGGCAGGTGTACCAGTTTCCTTGGCTCTACAGTGTACATAGGTATCTGAAATCGCGAGTGTATTAGGTGAATATGTATTTGTAGCTTTCGTAACATCGTTTCTCTATTCTTAAATTTATAAAAGAATTGTACCTTATATATGTTACAAACAAAGGTCCACAAAAAGACACGCATATTCCAGTGCACTGTTTTGCCACAATTTCAAAGCATTCGGTCGAAAACTTTGCAATTAGGAAGATTTATAACTTCTACATAAGTACAAATGTTACTTTCGTTGCTTGAAAATGTCAGACCTCAGAAAGTCCTTCACGGATTTCTTTGAAATTTTTACACAACCTTGTATTCGAATAGTAATGTCTTTTATACATCTACTGGACCGTCATGTGGTATATGTGTCTCATAATATATATGTAATAAAAATGGAATAGTCATAAAAGTGTAAATGACGGTTTGTTTAAAATCGTTAACTGCCGACAGTTCTTGTCTGTTTGCTTTTAAAGTTTGACACAATGATGAATTCTAATACAGTGTACTTTAGTTACCCAATAATATCGTATACATACATACGTTTTTGAGATATTTTATAACTACGTTCCCCTATTATTAAAATTACATAAATTTATTTACTATATATACAGTGACAGGTAAGAACCAACAACAGGAAAAAATAACTAATGTAGAGGAAGGAAATTGCGGGAACAGATTTGTGTAGGTAACATATTTAAGTGATTAACATTGGAAGATGGCAGGTTAATATAGCGTGAGGTAAGCCACTGCCAATGTGAAATTTATAGCCGATATAAACACCGTAACTTTGAATGCGAGCATGTAAACGTACATTGTGTTGTTCAGGTACCGGATGTCAGTTTGTAGAATGAAGTTCCATGCATGTTGCGCTTGATCGGTCAACACAGGGACGGTTATTGTTCTTTGTAGATGAGCCTCGAGTTATCCTCCGATGATATTTCATATGTGCTCGATTTATGATCGAGCAGACCAAGACAACATATCGACACTCTCTAGAGTATGTTGGTCTAAAACAGCGGTATGTGGGAGAGCGTTATCCTGTTGGAAAGTCCATTTTCGAATGCTATTATAAATGGCAGTACGAAAGGTCGAATCACGAAACTGATGTACAATTTTGCTGTCAGGATGCGTGGACTAACCTTCCAGCAGGATGCAGCAGGACTCACCACAGCCATACGTCGAACACGATGCTCTCGGTACTCAAGGTGGCCGTCCCAAGACTTGCGACCCTGCATTCTAATGACCACCGCTGCCATCTATCACGTACAGTGTCTACGTACCTGCCACGTCTTTCTGCAATGTCGCAGGAGGGAGATTCAGCTTTTCGTAACCTTATTACACGCCTCGTTCAAACTCAGTTAGGTGTTGACAATGGCGTCTTTGTCGCCTTAAAAGCACTCTGGACTATAGTCGACTCGCCACGTCTAGTCTTAAAGGCAACTAACACTCACAATCGTTACAACGTGTATTTAAAGCTGCATCTTCATAGCAGCGCTACTTTCGAGACTCTTATGCCACCTACGTGAAATCTAATAGACGCGTTCTTTCAGACGTAGGAGCACGCCATCCATCTTTCGTCTATGTCCCACAACCCCTTCTTGGAGTTGTGAATTTAAAAAAGCTGTAAATAAAAACATACGCGAATACCAATGGAACATTGTGTGAAAAAAGTTTAGATCGTCCGCTCAAAAAATTTTGTAGATTTGCGACTAGTAACATCTACATCATCTGTATAAGAACAACCTGAGATGTTGTTCTTCAACGCAACGTTGCATTCGAATAAGGTGTTTTTATATACCTACTGGAAAGCTATCTGATATATATATATATATATATATATATATATATATATATATATATATATATATATATATATATTTTGCAACAACAAGAAGAAATACAGATGATTAACGAGTATTCATTGGACAAATCAAATATATTATACAGTACTAGAACTGACATGTGATTACATTTCCACGCAATTTTGGTGCATAGATCCTGAGAAATCAGTACCCAGAACATCCACCTATGGCCGTAATAACGGCCTTGATACGCCTGGGAATTGAGTCACACAGAGCTTGAATGGCGTGTACAGGTATAGCTGCCCATGCAACTTCTACACGACACCACAGTTCATTAGGGGTAGTGACTGGCCTATTGTGACGAGCCAGTTTCTTGGCCACCATTGACCAGACGTTTTCAATTGGTGGGAGATCTGGAGAATGTGCTGGCCAGGGCAGCAGTCGAACATTTTCTGTACACTGAAAGGCCCGTACAGGACCTGAAACATGCGGTCGTGCATTATCCTGCTGAAATGTATGGTTTCGCAGGGATCGTAACGTCCACTGTTCACAGTGCCCTCAATGCGAACAAGAGGTGACCGAGACGTGTAACCAATTGCACCGCATACCATCACGCCCAGTGATACGCCAGAATGTCGATGACGAATACACGCTTCCAATGTGCGTTCACCGCGATGTCGCCAAACACGGATGCGACCATCATGATGCTCTAAACAGAACTTGGATTCATCCGAAAAAAATGACGTTTCGCCATTCGTGCACCCAGGTTCGTCGTTGAGTACAACATCGCAGGCGCTCCTGTCTGTGATGCAGCGTCAGGGGTAACCACAGATATGGTCTCCGAGCTGATAGTCCATGCTGCTGCAAACGTCGTCGAACTGTTCGAGCAGATGGTTGTTGTCTTGCATACGTCACCATCTGTTGACTCAGGGATCGAGACCTGGTTGCACGATCCGTTACAGCCATGCGGATAAGATGCCTGTCATCTCGACTGTCGACTGCTAGTGATACGAGGCCGTTGGGATCCAGCACGGCGTTCCGTATTACCCTCCTGAACCCACCGATTCCATATTCTGCTAACAGTAATTGGATCTCGACCAACGCGAGCAGCGATGTAGCGATACAATAGACCGCAATTGCGATAGGCTACAATCCGACCTTTATCAAAGTCGGAAACGTGATGGTACGTATTTCTCCTCCTTACACGAGGCATCACAACAACGTTTCACCAGGCAACGCCGGTCAACTGCTGTTTATGTATGAGAAATCGGTTGGAAACTTTGCTCATGTCGGCACGATGTAGGTGTCGCCACCGGCGCCAACCTTGTGTGAATGCTCTGAAAAGCTAATCATTTGCATATCAATCTTCTTCCTGTCGGCTAAATTTCGCGTCTGTAGCACGTTATTTCGTGGTGTAGCAATTTTAATGGCTATATATAAAGGAGTCTGCTGGGGCACACTTGTATGTGGCACCCGAATATGATGTGAATATTAATGTGAGCTAAACTGAAACTAGCATACTACAAGCGATGTATATCTCCGTTAAGCTTGATAATGCGGACCACTGATTGTGCACGACCGCAGAGCTAAAGATACTGTTTCTGTTCTGAGATTGTAGTGTTGGAGTAAGGCAGTTGTGGGCGCACGGTTGGACGGAGCAGTCTGTGAACGAAAGACGTTGGAGTAAGCTATTCTTGTGGTGTGCTGTGTGAAGCCACCAAGTGCTTCGTGAATGTAGGTATGTCAGTATTGTTGAACATGTAAACAGGAGTCTTCATACAAACAAGATAAATATGTTAAATAATTTTAATTTTTATTTTGCCAGCGCATTAGAATAGATGAGTTGGCTGATAATATGTAATTGTTGAGTAACTCCAGTATATACGTAAACTGATATGATAGATAGGCTAGTTAGATATTTCACTTTTGTAATGCTTCAAAGATTTGTTGACAGAATTATATGTGATGTTGTGATTTGCATTTATGTTCGATTAGTGAGGTTACATAATGCTTGCTGTTTAAATCTCATTGTTTGTGAATCAGTCGTGAGTAATATAAATTCAGTGGTGTGATGTTACTGAACAGACGAACTTAGTTTGCAATATAATTTTGCTAAAGAATAATAATCGATGTTAGTAATTCACCACAATCATATGTTTTTCAAAGTAGTTGCACTTTTCATAAATGTTTTCATTTATCAGCCAAAACAGCTAGCGTATTTATATTTTTTGTGAGAGACCAGAATATAACGCGTTCCACCAATGCTGCTTTAGAGGCAAGATAATTCAGTTTATTTGTTATGTGTGCAGGGACCAAAGTTATCAGTTTGGAAAAGTGCCAGATGATTCAGTGCCTAAAGGGCTGAATTTATTTCGCAGTGACTGTATTTTTTATTCGTATTGGGAGTTACTTTGGCCATTCAGCTCGTACAAAGTTATTGCTAACAATAACGCAGATTAAGCACACCAGTTGCAGTTACAACAGGCTACACGATAATTTGAGTTTAGCATTCATTCCACAATCAGACATTCATTCAATGCAATCGT
Source organism: Schistocerca piceifrons (assembly GCF_021461385.2). NCBI lineage: Eukaryota > Metazoa > Arthropoda > Insecta > Orthoptera > Acrididae > Schistocerca > Schistocerca piceifrons. The sequence goes on from NC_060141.1 coordinate 781,439,162, forward strand.
GAAGTTTTTCTTTTTTTAAAGAACGTTATAATGTATAATGGTTTCTAACTAGAATAATACTGCGGAATGAGAATTTGCTATGACAATAAAAAATGCTGAAAGACAGTGAGAGTGGAAAGTGGTGATGGACAGAGGGGTGGGAGGAAATGGACATAGAAATCAGGAAGGAGGAAATGGTAAGAGAGGGGGCAGGATAAGCTGGTGGGATAGGGGAAGGGTAAGATGAACAAGGAAAGGTGGGAGGAAGTGATTGATTGAAACACAGTAAGAGAGAGAGAGGACGAAACGAGATGGAGTTAGAGGGGAAGGAGGAAGAGATTGACAAACAAAAGTGAGGAGGGAAATGGACAGTAACAACGGATAGAAGGAGATGAAAATGTATGTCCAATTCCAATACATGTTAGACACGTGTGCTTTATCTTTTCTTTCTTGTACATTTAAGCACACAGCGCCACAGCAGTGCGTGGCTGGGTAAAGCTAGTTTGGGTGGTGTGTTTTGAAATACACTCCTGGAAATTGAAATAAGAACACCGTGAATTCATTGTCCCAGGAAGGGGAAACTTTATTGACACATTCCTGGGGTCAGATACATCACATGATCACACTGACAGAACCACAGGCACATAGACACAGGCAACAGAGCATGCACAATGTCGGCACTAGTACAGTGTATATCCACCTTTCGCAGCAATGCAGGCTGCTATTCTCCCATGCAGACGATCGTAGAGATGCTGGATGTAGTCCTGTGGAACGGCTTGCCATGCCATTTCCACCTGGCGCCTCAGTTGGACCAGCGTTCGTGCTGGACGTGCAGACCGCGTGAGACGACGCTTCATCCAGTCCCAAACATGCTCAATGGGGGACAGATCCGGAGATCTTGCTGGCCAGGGTAGTTGACTTACACCTTCTAGAGCACGTTGGGTGGCACGGGATACATGCGGACGTGCATTGTCCTGTTGGAACAGCAAGTTCCCTTGCCGGTCTAGGAATGATAGAACGATGGGTTCGATGACGGTTTGGATGTACCGTGCACTATTCAGTGTCCCCTCGACGATCACCAGTGGTGTACGGCCAGTGTAGGAGATCGTTCCCCACACCATGATGCCGGGTGTTGGCCCTGTGTGCCTCGGTCGTATGCAGTCCTGATTGTGGCGCTCACCTGCACGGCGCCAAACACGCATACGACCATCATTGGCACCAAGGCAGAAGCGACTCTCATCGCTGAAGACGACACGTCTCCATTCGTCCCTCCATTCACGCCTGTCGCGACACCACTGGAGGCGGACTGCACGATGTTGGGGCGTGAGCGGAAGACGGCCTAACGGTGTGCGGGACCGTAGCCCAGCTTCATGGAGACGGTTGCGAATGGTCCTCGCCGATACCCCAGGAGCAACAGTGTCCCTAATTTGCTGGGAAGTGGCGGTGCGGTCCCCTACGGCACTGCGTAGGATCCTACGGTCTTGGCGTGCATCCGTGCGTCGCTGCGGTCCGGTCCCAGGTCGACGGGCACGTGCACCTTCCGCCGGCCACTGGCGACAACATCGATGTACTGTGGAGACCTCACGCCCCACGTGTTGAGCAATTCGGCGGTACGTCCACCCGGCCTCCCGCATGCCCACTATACGCCCTCGCTCAAAGTCCGTCAACTGCACATACGGTTCACGTCCACGCTGTCGCGGCATGCTACCAGTGTTAAAGACTGCGATGGAGCTCCGTATGCCACGGCAAACTGGCTGACACTGACGGCGGCGGTGCACAAATGCTGCGCAGCTAGCGCCATTCGACGGCCAACACCGCGGTTCCTGGTGTGTCCGCTGTGCCGTGCGTGTGATCATTGCTTGTACAGCCCTCTCGCAGTGTCCGGAGCAAGTATGGTGGGTCTGACGCACCGGTGTCAATGTGTTCTTTTTTCCATTTCCAGGAGTGTACATGTCACCAACACATTATTGTTTTATTTATGGAATTAAAGTCAAAGTCAGATCAAACAAGGGTAGCTCAACAGGGCTCCATTACTTCGAGCAGCTTTATCATTCGTAAGATCTTTCCTTTGCAGAACCTGACTGACACGAACTTTCTTCAAAAAAGACTCTTGAGTTGGACAGATTTGAACAACCAAAAATACAGATGAAACAGAAACACGCGCCGTAATGTTTCGTTTAATCTTTGTCTTTCTCTTTCTTGGGCACAGGATCCATTTTGATCACTCAAAATTCTTTGAAAAGAAAATGATGCCAAAGAATAAAATCAGAATAAAAACAATTAGTCCAATAAGAGTTACTTTAAAACCAATATATCAATAGGGCTTCAAGGTATCCATTACGAATTACATTTGTATTACATAAGATTACCTGTGTTTTGTTTTCATTACTGGAGCGAGTATCGCGTACAGAAGGTATAAAAGGGCAGAGAGACCATTTCAGTGTCAACTTGGAGGAACTTTATTTTTATTAAATGATATCACTTTCTGATTGCACTAACATTATATGAGTGCACTGTGGTGAAAAATGTCAAGCGATACCTGCCGAAATCGTTTTGGACTTCCTTTTTCCCAGAGTAGTGCAGCAAATAGACGTGGCATGGATTCAGTAAGTCGTTGGAAGTCCCCTGCAGAAATATGGAGCCATGCAGTCTCAACAGCCTTCCAGGATTGCGAAAGTATTGGCGGTGCCGGATTTTGTGCACGAACATACTTCCCGATTATGTCCCATAAATGTTAGATGGGATTCATGTCGGGGTATCTGGGTAACCCTATTATTTGCTAGAATTGTCCAAAGTGTTTTTCAAACAAATTGGGAAAAATTATGGTCCGGTAAAATGTTTGGAAACATGAAGTTCATGGTTGGCTGCAAATGGTCTTCAGGTAGCGGAACATAACCATTTGCAGTTAATGATTGGTTCAGATAGGCCAGACCATTCCATGTTAACACAACTCACTGGTGTGGAGACATCACCAGCTTACACAATGCCCTTTAGACAACTTGGATCCATGGCTTCGTCGGATCTACGCCACACTCGAACCTTACCAACAGCTCTTGTCAAGTGAAACAGGTATTCATCCGAACGGACCACGGTTTTCCAGTCGCCTAGGATCCAACCGATATGGTCACGAGCCCAGAGGGGCTCTGCAGGCGATGCCGTACTGCTCGAAAAGGAATAAACTTCGGTCGTCTACTGCCTTAGCGCATTGACACTAAGTTATGTCACGCTCTCCTAACGGATACTCTTATCATATGCCGTATGTTGGTTCCTACGGTTATTTCAAGTAGTGTTGCTTGTGTGTTCGTACTGACAACTCTGCGTAAACACCGCTGCTCTCGGTCGTAAATGGAACGCCATTAGCCACTGTGTTGTCCGTGATGTGAAGTAATGCCTGAAATTTGGTATTCTAGGCACATTTTTGATATTATAGATTTCGGATTATTGAATTCCCTAACGATTTCTGAAATGAGACGTCCAATGCGTCTAGCTTGAACTACCATTCCTCGTGCAGAGTCTGTTAATTCCCGTCCGGCGGCCATAATCGCGTCGGAAATCTCTCCACATTAGTCACGTGAGTAAAAATGACAGCGGCGCCACTTCCCAGCAAATTAGGGACACTGTTGCTCCTGGGGTATCGGCGAGGACCATTCGCAACCGTCTCCATGAAGCTGGGCTACGGTCCCGCACAACGTTAGGCCGTCTTCCGCTCACGCCCCAACATCGTGCAGCCCGCCTCCAGTGGTGTCGTGACAGGCGTGAATGGAGGGACGAATGGAGACTGCGATATTGCTCCCCGTGCAGTGGGGAAAGCCATGCTGATAAAACGTCAGGGTGGACTGCATTTAGTGGAACGAGAGACTGCAAATATGCCATCCTTACTGGGAGAGTCTGCAGCCAGGCAACGCAGATCACTTCTCTCAGAAGTAATGGACGAAAGAGTTTTTCATTAATTGGGTGACCACGGAATGCGTTCCGGTTAACTGCAGAATTCCAGCAGAATTACCATTGTAGAGGGAAACAGAGAGCGGTCAAATTTCGACGAAAATTACGGCTGCTTATACAGCTTCCTAGAAAGCGGAACAGGAAAAGACCCAGCCGTAGGATTAGGCGAATCACTTTTAACGGTATTCAGTAATTTCAGTGTTCATTTCCATGGATTATTAGTAGTTAAAATTTCAACACGCTTTCAACTCCGCCAGTAGGTGCACATGCATATACTTTTGCTGTATTTTATATCTCTATGCTGTAATCATCGGCGGGCAGGAGAAGACCTCTGTGAATATGATTGTTTTGTCCAGACAATCGCATCCACAAACCGTGTCCAAGTTTGCCAATGTTCTTTAAATTTGTTTGTTGTTAATTTGATAAATTAGGTATAATAAACTGAGATCACTGCTGCCATTGTTTATTTTCGTAGTCGAAATTGACGACTCAGCTGGTGATAAGTTTCTTCCAAACATCTCACGCCACAGTTAGATCCGTGCGAAAATATCTTTCCAAAATGGAACTTCATTTCCAAAAGGTTTTTTATCTCATCTTATTAATTACCATGACAACTAGATAAGTCACTTTTAAGTTGCTGGCGCATGACTACTTTGTATGTTATATTGCGGAAAAATAGGGTGGTAGTATATGCTATCTCTGTCCAGCGGAAGACTATCGTCAAACTTTTTGAAACGATTTTACCGCGATCTCCATTTTTCTGTGTATATTTGTGTGATTTGTGTTAGGAGGACACTAAATTGCGATTGTGTTTGTGCGATCTGAGCATTTTGCTGCACTTTACCAAGTTTCATTGAAATGTTAGGCCACTGGAATTGCAGTTTCTGTTATGGCAGGAACTAGGATTTTAGCGAGGTCTAGCGAGGTTCGGAGAGAACTTTCGGTTTATTCAGAAAGAGTAGACAGTGGATCAGGTATGGAGATACAGAAGGAGAATGATCTACATGTTGGTGTCAGTGAGCCATCGGTTGAAGCATCGCAAAATAAAACGAATGGAACGAACGAACAATGTGAGTCACAGGACAGTGAAGAAACTTCACAAGTTGAATTTAGGACGGAAGACGATAGAGAAATTTGACGAGCAGCCGATACTCCCGAGGTGATGCGTCTCGAACGCAGGACAGAGTGATGTAACTAGCGAGCTCACACCTCAACAACGAGAAGCATTCTATCTGCAGATTTTTGTTAATGAAGTATTTGGGAAAAGCGAAAAGTTAAACGATGAAAGATTTGCGAAAAGCGAAAAGGAAAGTGAAGCTCGGTTCTGTAAAATAGAAAACAATTCGAAGAAAGTGACAAATCATTCAAGCAGAGTGGGGAAAACAGGGACGCACATTTCGAAGAGAACAGGAAACGCTTATGTGATTACAGGCTTTGTCGGCGTATTTAATTGATAAAATCTTCTCTACGTCTTCTGACAGATGAACAGGTATGGGCAGTGAGTAAGAAATTCGAAGATCATGTGACGAAATACGAGGAAATAGCAACTTCCGCACAGATGCACCTGTTACAATAAACTATTGTTCGTTTATCGCTATTAAAATCATCAAAATTAAAATTGTCTTGTTATAAATTGTATCTGTACTTAACGTAGTATGCACTCACATAAAAAAAAAAAACTGTCAGACTGTGGTCTCTGCAAAAGCCCATGTTACAGAGTTTTAAGATGCAAATTTTTCTAGTATCAAAAGATTATACTTTGTATCTTTCCTTTTTTTGTAATTCATAACTTTTCTGAATGCCGTTTGAGTAGCTAACTGCAGAAGGTTTGGAAGGGTCTCCGGACATCGCTTGTGACCGTGTATGATCTAATGCTCCTCCCATCCACGCATTAGAAACTGGACAGTTTCTGAAATTTCCGGACCAGAATTTGCTTGGGTTGCCTTGGCAACTATTCAATTAGTTGCCGCTCTTTTGCTGTGAGGAAGCTGGGGAAACCTGGGATCACCACTGTGCTGGCCTGAAAAGTGGTAATCGATTATATTCTATCGACATTTCCCTGGCAGCATCTCTTGTCGAGCTCAAGGATGGGCACGTCATGCGGTGCTCCAGCGTGTCTGTTCCACCACAGTTTGCCAATGTGAGGTTGGTCCTACGGAGTTGTTCGTAGGTTGGTAACGACGCATTAACAACCTTATACCAAGTGGCCTGCAGGTGTAGTGAAAGGTAACGAGCTTAGATGTTCTGCCGCACTTCTTCCTAGTGACGTATCGTGGCCCTGATTTCGTGCTTGTTCCTGGTAGATCTGACAGCCTCATACTGTTGAGTGTGTTTAAGTATTCCTGCCGTATGTAGCGCTTCAAATGCTAGCCGGGAGGGGATCGTCCAGGGACTGATTTGAGCTAAACCTGTGAAGCCGAAGTGCCCCCTGACCATTGCCACTGTCGGACTGTTTGGACGCTTTGCACATGTGGCATTTCTTCTGTGCACCAAGGGCGCAGCGCATTTGGTCAACAGGTTGTTTAGTCTCAACCCTACCTCCGGTAGCAGCGTGCACGTCGGTGGGCAACTTAAATATGCCCATTTCCATGGCATCCAGTTATCAGATTGCCTCATAGCTCTGCTAATTTCCTTAGATTTGTTGAAAATTCGTGCTTAAAGCCAGATCTTTGACATGAGGGAGGGGTTGGTCAGTTGAACTTTCTGTGCTAGTTTCTATAGGAATGAAATTGCCCTAATTTAATTCAGAAGCACACGTCAATTGCAAGTTTTCGTTTCCTGCAAGTATGCCTGAAAAGAGACACGTAAGATTTTTTGTTGATCACAGATCTGGAACCAATCGTCTTGCGGTCAGCGATTCGTATAAGGATGAGAACCGTCTTACGTCATCTAATGTCGAACCCTGATGCTCGCCTACATAATTGCAATATGGAGTGTGCCACATCGATGTTCATCCTGCTACTAACAAACGAAGTCATCTGTGTATTCACGACAGAACACCCGTGCGTCGCAAACCAGTACTCCTCAGCACATGGGTCTTAGTTTGCGCGGCAGAGGATCCAGTGTAATCACGAAGAGCCCCTTGGAAAGCGGACAGCCCCGCTTTACTGATCATTGAACTTCTTTAGAGTTCGACAGCTAACTGTTAATCATAGCCCTAGCGTCCGAGATTCAAGATTGCATTAGTAACTTGGCACCAAAACCAAATTTCAACACAATATTTTTCAAGCAATTGTGACTGACATTGGTGAATGATTTCACAAAGGCCACGCAGAGGAGCGCTAGACGTGTTCGAGTAGTTGTGGAATTGGCTCTAGCACCTGTGAACGTAAGCAGGGCGTCGAAGATAGTACGGCGAAGGATCGCGCAGCACAGACTTTCGCTGATACTTTCTCATCGCGGTTTTTAGGTGAGGAACAAAGCACCGTCCAACGAATTTGCGGTTGGTATTCGTACATTCACGTACAGTAAGTTCTCTATTTGTCTTTCTCGTGTGCCTTTCGGCAGTAGAACTATGAAACGTTTTAGGAAGGCTGTGAGAATTGGAATTGGATTAAATACTTCATTGACGTGCTCTGTAATCATTGCGACCAACACTTCCCAGAGCCAGAGGTAGAATTAAGAGGTTGCACAGTGGTTAGCATACTGGACTCGCATTCGGGAGGACGACGGTTCAAATCCGCGTCCGGTGTTCCAGATTTAGGTTTGCTGCGATTTCCCTCAATAGCTCCAGTCAAATGTCGGGATGGTTCCTCTGAAAGGGCACGACGGATTTCCTTCCCCATCCTTGACACAATCCGAACTTGTGCTCTGTGTCTAATGATCTCGATGTCGACGGGACGTTAAACTTCCTTACTGTTCCATCTCCCAAAGCTACCCAGAGGGTAGGCCGTCCGGCTGTGGCGTCTTTCTTCAAGCTCTGTTTCTTTGTAGCATTACGACTTTCATCTTTATTGAAGCGTGGACTTGCCCCTTTTGTTCTGTTTTGGATTCCTTGTGCAAGCTATCCATGGATGGATTCTCATATCCTTGAAAGTGAAATATCTGTGCGCCTCCGATATCGCACCCCGGGTGCTGACCTCCGTTTTGCTGTTGCAATCAACCCATTGTACGTTGGCCGAGGCCCTTGTGTTCCAGCGTAATATGGTAATCGATAGGTTCCTCCCCATAGATATTGCCGACTGGTTGACTTCTAAAATTCGTGTCTTGCAAATAAGCTTGTTGTCGGACAAGGAGCTCTGTCTTGATGTGTTTTAATGGCGGTCAACGTTGGATAATTGTCTGACATATGGCAGTGTGGTGCCCATAAAACGTTAGAGATGGAATTCCATGGTAGACTTTCGCCAAAACGCTTTTCCCGCGCTATGAGATTTCAGGGTCAATCTCAAAGCTGATTTCACGTTTGTAGTCCACCAATTTATGCTCCTGTGGAAGTTAGTGCGTTTGTCGAGAGACTGGTCTGGGTTTTCTGGAGTTCAAATCGAAATGGGTCATCCGGCAGATGTGGGATATTCTAGGCTGCCTCTGTTTCCCATTTACGGCAACTGCACTCGGCCCATGTATGCACAATAACCAGAGAATGCGAGAGGTTGTATTTCAGTGCTCATTATAGAAGGTGCGCAATTTCTTGTCCCGAAAATGTAGTCGTTTTGACGTAGTAATGAGTGAACGACATGAGAGCTGTCTACAAAAGTGACGTCATATTTTAACGTTTGCCGTCCTTGACACTTGATAGGCCTCGGTTGTTGGACCGAGTCGAGTGTAATAGTATCATGAAGCCATCGTGACCATGAAACACAAGGTACATATTGTTAGTTAAAAACCGGCTACCTGCTCGTCAATTATTTTTCCTGGCGAAGCATAAATCTTATCAAAGAACACATGTTCCTCTGAACAGGGTACGCCGCGTCTGTTCAGTCATCTGGAATAGTTTTTAAAATCTAAGGATTCAATGACAATAAGTGCCGTCCCGCACTTGGGTTCTGGGTGGAAATTTAAGTCCTAAAACCTGTGAACTACTCGACTTTAGCGGTGATCGCTTCTTGCTTTAAGAATCTTTGGAAATCTGTCTAGGCATCTAGTTCAAAGTGACGGTCAGTTCTATTGATATTAAGAGCCGTAACAACAAATGTATTCCAAAGCACAGTATGCCACTTACACAAAACTATAGATGACAAATTAATGTGAAAAGTCAGCGTCTCCTCCTGGACCCTCTCGTCTTTTTATTAATTTAAGTTTTTTATTTTTTTTATTTTAGTTTTTCTGAGGGCCTTCGCTGTGCGAATGCCACCGTGAGTGCTGGGGCAGAGCAGCCAAAGCGCAGTTCTCGCTTTTACGTTTCATCGGTGGTAGATTTTTCTCGCCAACGGCCTTGTCGCAGTAGTAACACCGGTTCCCGTCAGAACACCGAAGTTACGCGCTGTCGGGCTGGGCTAGCACTTGGATGGGTGACCATCCGGTCTGCCAGGTGCTGTTGGCAAGCGGGGTGCACTCAATCCTTGTGAGGCAAACTGAGGAGCTACTTGATTGAGAAGTAGCGGCTCCGGTCTAGGAAACTGACATACGACCAGGAGAGCGGTGTGCTGACCACATGCCCCTCCATATCCGCATCCAGTGACGCCTGTGGCCGAGGATGACACGGCGGCCGGTTGGTGCCGTTGAGCCTCCAAGGCCTGTTCGGGAGGAGTTTTGTTTTTAGACTTTCCTCATGTTATGCTTTCTTCAAGGTTTGTTCAAATGGTTCAAATGGCTCTGAGCACTATGGGACATAACATCTATGGTCATCAGTCCCCTAGAACTTAGAACTACTTAAACCTAACTAGCCTAAGGACATCACACAACACCCAGTCATCACGTCAAGGTTTGTTGTTTCCGCTGTTCCCGCCTATGTTACTCACTCGTTGTTTGCACCAGCAGCCTAGGACGAGACGCCTACTGGTCGGTCTCGTTACTACTGCTTTCCCTGTGTGGGGCTTCCTTAGCAGTCTTCTACATCCGTTTTGGTTTCAAGACTTCGTGTGTCTTTAAGTGTCACCCGAGTAATTTTTGGGAGAACTTAAAACGGCAAAGCAGTGAACATTCCTCCCTGAAGGGTGGCTGAACTTGGGTATCCAAATACATGGGGTAGAGGTTATGCGATAGCGTGAACCTCCACCTGTATCTGTGCAACATGAACTGGTTCTAAAGATGGCGTCTAAACCATTCGGACTACCTAACTAAACAGAGATTTGACATAGCTCTGTCAGCAATCGAATATTCCTTTGGCAGTTCGACAGAACGCCATCCTTCATTGGGACAGTCTCTCCGAAGGTGGTCCCCCGAGTTCCATTTCGGCACGTTTGCGTTGTCCGCTGTATGAACAAGTGCGAGAGAACATGCTAGCTCAGTGCTTCGCAACCTTTTCAGCCTGTGGACCCCTTTTTCAGTCGAAAATCCATGGCGGACCCCTAGTAAGTCAAAAGCACAGTAACTGTAAATTTCAGAGTGAACCCATGGGATCTGGAAGCTTCTTAATGCTAGTCCCATGTTCCGAATGACCCCCCCCCCTAAAGTATCAATAGTCTTTGGTAGAGAGATGAATGAAAACAACATAAAAGTCAAAAATCGACTTATGAAATATGTAGTGCACTGACAAAGCAACTTTAACATTTAATGATACCTGGGGACGGATACGTGCCAGCGAGCGCTGTGATTGGTCGACAAAGCTCGCTCCGCGCATGCGTAAAAGTTTTGAGCGCATCTACCGCCGTGAGCCGTCGCACAAAAGACCCCCGTATTGTTGCGAAACAATCGATCAGAGAAGCCGCATTCTCCGGCACTAAACTGTGCATGCGTTCTCACTTAGGAACCGCAAAGGCTGATTGGGAATACGACCAAAAGTACAGATGTTTTTCACACGAAAAAAATAGTGATGAATTTGATGTTCATATTTTACAATATTTCGTGAAGGGTGGCCGCGGACCCCCTAGAAAGAGTCGGCGGACCCCTAAGGGGTCCGCGGACCACACGTTGGGAAGCCCTGTGCTAGCTTAAGCCAGTTCGAGCATACTGAACCGCAGTATCGGCTTGACAGTAGTATGAACTGGGCCACTATTTATCTGTTACGCTAAGAACCTGTCTGTGGGAACATAATGCATTAGCTGTTTCCTGGTTCGGATATTCGAAAGGTTCCTTCAAATCTCGCATAGTTCGAATAGTATAATCTGCGTGTTGCACAGTAACATAGTAAATGCTGCCATCAATAGGCTTGAATTTTTGGATTCCACTATTTTCCGACACTGGCCTTCCACAGATACCTTAGTTTGCTAGCTTGAGAAATGGAGAATAAGTCTAACTGAATGGCTGCTAATTCGTCTTGTGGCAAACACAAAACATCTAGTTTCCGACAGAAATTTCGAATCTTTTTGACCCTTTCGAGATTCTGTCGAAAGTGTATTGCACCGTAAAATTCGTACAAGCGTTTACAGCAATTTCACTCGCCGATCTTCGGAAAAGTCACCAAAACTGAGTGTTGCAAAGTCGCCTTCACAAAGTCACAGCACGGAGGTCACCAGCGGTATCGCTATAGAGGGGTCGGAGTTCGCAGCATGGACGTGTTGACAGATGGGTAGCCAGCCAAGTGCTGGTCACGCCCGGGATGCTTCATCCTAGGACACCTAGCGGTGGTGGTCAGGTAGCTCGCACCTGTTTATGTTACTTAGTCTCCACCCAAGTGAATGTCATATAACGGTTTCCGTATGAGATAGTCTCTACTGAATTTTGTGTGATACTTCAGTGTCAATAAGTTTTATAGAAGGCTCCGCCTTTTAAAGAAAAAAGAAAATATAATAAAAATACGGGTTTAACAACCCCTACCCCTCTTCAGTTTTCACCTGTACAAAAATTCAGGTCTAAACTTCTTGCAGGTTGGGTTTCTTGGTATTCTCAAGAAACATTTTATTTCCAGTGATTTCTGAAGACATTCAATTGTTATTTGTGTACTTCCAGAAAAGTAGTTCAGTTCCCTGCTGTTCATATCAAGGCTCTAGAAATGACTAAAATAACACCTAAACTGTCTTTGGAGAGAGTCATAAATGAAATTTTAGATAAAGATTCTAACTCTAACTCTGGAAGTGAAAATCAGGGTGGTACCATGGAGTATGATTGAGATTGGGGAAGTAATGTGGACGTTGGAGGCAATGAAGATAATGCAGCCACAGGTAGTCACGGTCAGGATGTGATTGTGGCCAAGGTTGGAAGGCGGTAAGTAATCACACAGTAGAGAGGTCTCTTGCAAATATAGTAAGGGGACAGACCAGAGAAACTCCAGCCGGTGTTTTCCAGTCTTCTAGGGAGGCGTTGATGTTACTTTCTACACCTCATATTACGGACGTTATAGTGAAACATTCGAAGGAAGAGGCAATTGGGCTAAGCCGGCCGGGGTGACCGAGCGGTTCTAGGCGCTACAGTCTCGAATCGCGCGACCGTTACGGTCGCAGGTTCGAATCCTGCCTCGGGCATGGATGTGTGTGATGTCCTTAGGTTAGTTACGTTTAAGTAGTTCTATGTTCTAGGGGACTGATGACCTTAGAAGTTAAGGCCCATAGTGCTCAGAGCCAGCGCTATTAGTCTAAATGATATTCCTACTAATCGGAGAGAATATTATGCCTTCATATGAGTACTCATACTCATCCATGAGACGTTCATTAAATAATGCTGCAAGCCATCGCCCACTTTAATCATAAATATATGTTTGAGTAAAGCTCCTCACGTATGACCAAAATAAAATAGAAACAGTGAATAGTAGAGGGAGGATGAATGAGAACAGTGGCGTATTCAAGTTTACAAAATAATAACAAGCTTTATGGACTCTTTAGTAATTACAACTAGCTGATAAACTTACACGCAAATGACAAACACAAATCAGCTAACGATTGGTATTTGATAGGCAAAGCATACATTGGTGTGGAAGCTATAGAAATTCTCCCCTGAATTAATCCCTTTTGGAGCACGAAATAACTTTGTTTACGCGAGTCCATTGTGAGATTTAGCTGCATTCAAATGGAAGCAACGACGATCTTCTATACAGTAAAAGAAGGTTCACCTGATAACAGGGAGCTGTGAATATCATTTAACAACCCTACGCCGGTGCAGTAGTACTTTACCCTTTCACCTTGATTCAGGCTGCAGCAGAAAGCGGCGTGCTGTGTACAAGGAGCGATCGCTGCGGCAGTTGTAATGATCAGATGCATCCACGAAAATATGCAAACTACGGGGATATCAGAACGCGGGGAGCTTCCCAATCAGAGCCCTGGAATCCTGACAGATTTCAGTGTCAGGGGCACCCGTTCGCTGGTCTGATCAATTTGACTCAGAGGCACGACGGTGCCTGCTGCTGGAGTTGTCAGTCAGACGGCCGGCTCAGGACAAATAAATTCACCCTCGTGACACGTGATATGTCCGAGATTATATGCGGTTAGTCTGAAAGTACAGTTGGACACTACCACTGGCTCTTAGTCCACCACGAGATACTGACCACAAGTCGCACCCACTAGGGAAAGACCTGAAGTCACCCTCCATCGGAGGACCAGAAGACGAAGTTCTCCAAGAATCACCACCTCTTTCCACCAAACCTCGGTACGGCAGCCGCCCCCACATTGCACAGACCAATCGGTCTATTTTTTGCTCTTTGAATATCCCCTCTTCACTGTTCTGTTGGCCGGTGAACCAATTCAGACACAGAACTGGGTTCCCAGGCATGGGGAGCATGCCCCTACTTTGCATATCCTGAGAGAGGAGCCATATCTTCGTTGCCTGAAAACAGAAGATTTTAAACTATTGAAATATCGTTCTCGCGGTAAGCAAGGCCATGTTTTGGCAGAAAATACCTAGCTAGACTAGAACCACAGACGCTTATTTATGGAGTGATCTAATCATTTTGGGCCGGCCGTTTCCAGTTTCTGAAAGAAGACTATTAGGCTTCCCAGACAGTCGTTCCGAAAAAGTACAAGTTTTTGCCATGCACTAAAAAAAGGATCATCAAAGGAGGGATGGGGAGTTACAGTCCTACCTCCAGTTGACACATGAGGTGAAGGGGGGTTACGGTCCTACATGACATATACAACAGCCACTTTGCTCATATCATCCCAGCTCAAAACATGAGAGTGAACGGAATTCTATGATCATCCCACCATTTGCACAAAAACTCAGTTTACAGCGGTCTCTCTCAAATTGGTTCTTCCTCCAATTTTCTGCCATAGAGCCTTCTTCTTCCGTGACAGTCTGGCACCTGGCCCAGGAAAAATGTATTTCAAATCGGTGCCGTGTTATCTGACCCTAAGCAGAAGGACGAGTGTGGTTCTGCCAGAAGTCCCTAAGCAGGTAAGAACCACTGAATACTGTTTCCCAGAATTACTCTCATGGCCAAGTCACTTGGCTCCGCACTGATGACCCCCAATTCATATTGTTCCCCGTTCTCAGTCACATCTGCTTCGGAACCCCGATTACAAGCTGTCTACTGGTTATACACGAGAGCATTCTGCCCGCAGCTTCCTCATGTAGAAAAAGTCATTAACCACACATAGCAAATGCAGTACCGGGGAACGTTGAGAGTACGCCCTAAAACATGAACGTTAATCTGAATGATAGTGTTGTTAAAGTGAGAGAATGGAGTGCCACCTCTCACTGTAACACACTTCTTTCTGGAAGTAGTTTGATTTTATTCAGGACTGCAATACAACATATTGTACTCCATTCTGCAAAACCCCATTTCTGAACACAATTTCCCTGGCATGCGACGGCCTTACGCCACGTTACTGGCAAGGTCTGTGTGCCTGTATCGCACCACTTCACAGGTCGACATCGGAGCCAGCGTCTCAGTGAATCAATAACCTCGTCATTACCCACATTCAACTTCCCGCGGAGTGCGCTCTTCACTAGGCCAATCAGATGGAAGTCGAGATGTAGATTGGATGAGAAGGAACAGTCTAATGAAGTGTTGTGGGCTCTTCGCGGATGCACATACTTGGGCGAGGCCTAATGTTGTCATGGAGAATGAGACTTTCGTTTGCATTTTTGTGGCGACGAGCACGCTGAGATGGTTTCTTCAATTTCATGAGGATAGCGCAATACACTACAGAGTTGCTCGTTGCATCATGAGGAATGACACTAAACAGTATACCCCCCTTCAGAGTCCCTTAAGGCTGTCGTCATGACTTTACCACCTGGCATTGAACTTTTTCTCGGGAGAACGGGTGGTGACGCCACTCCATGGACTGCCTTTATATTTCCAGTTCGAGGTGATTAATCAGTATTTCATCGCCTCGGATGATGTTCGACAAAAAATTGCCACTATTGGCACCGTAATATGCAAGCATTTCTACAGAGATGGTCCTTTGTTGCTCTGTATGGTTTTCTGTTATGGGCGAGGAACTCAGCGAGTACTTTTCACTACTCCAACTGGTGCACGAGTGTGTCACTACTACCATCAGAGACGTCCATCGGTGCACTGCCATGTTTGTTTGACATCCGTCGATCACCTCGAGTGAGAGTGTCCACAGGTTCCAACAATGCAGGAGTCACGGCTGTGGGCTGCTATCCGGCACGCGCGAGATCGGACACGCCTGCGCTACCTTGTTGCGGTGATGACAGACGCCTCGCCCAACGACTCTCCGTGCTTTTGTTCACGTCCAAGTCTCCGTAGACATTCCAAAGGGCCTATGTACATTTGCAATGTTCTGATTTTGCGCTAAAAGAAAATCAATGACAGTTCTGTGTTTGGAACTCACCGCCGTTAAGGATGCCATTTTGAAGGTTACGCAGAGCGCCGCCAGCTGTCGGAACTTCATGAAAGTATAGGGGCTGAAGCAGGAATGTTGCACGACGTACACAAGAATCCTGCACTTTTTCAATCGAAATTTGCCTAGAAAAAATAAGTGATGCATTACGTACTGAAGGTCGTAGGTGCAAACAAGGACAAATCTGTCAGTGTACACAATCTCCGGTCAAACCTAATGTGTCGACGTACTTGCAAAGGTATCATGATAAGAGAAGGTTTCAAAAAATGGCTCTGGGCACTATGGGACTTAATATCTGAGGTCATCAGTCCCCTAGAACCTAAAACTACTTTAACCTAACTTACCTAAGGACATCACACACGTCCATGCCCGAGGCAGGATGCGAACCTGCGACCGCAGTGGTCTGCAAAGGGAGTATCTCATCAGTGATGTTGTGCACTCCTGGATTATACGGTAGTGGAAGCCTAGCGTTCACCCTGGTGAAAACTCCTGGGATTGCTGAGAAATTGTCTGCTTAAAGTCTTTGCCGGCGGGTAGTTTTGTCATCAAATCTAACGATTCACCGAAACCTTCTAGTTGGCCGCTGTGACCGAGCGGCTCTAGGAGCTTCAGCCCGGAAACGCGTTGCTGCTACGGTCGCAGGTTCAAATCCTGTCTCGGGCATGCATGTGTGTGATGACCTTAGGTAAGTTAGGTTTATGTAGTTGCAAGTCTAGGACTGATGACCTCAGATGCTAAGTCCCAACCAGCCGGTGCAGCCGAGCGGCTCTAGGAGCTTGAGTCTGGAACCGTGCGACCACTACGGTCGCAGGTTAGAATCCTGCCTCGGGCATGGATGTGCGTGATGTCCTTAGTTAGGTTTAAGTGGTTCTAAGTTCTAAGGGACTGTGAAAGGTGGCTACACTGAGACACAGCGCCAGAGATTGCGCCAGAGAGTATTATTCAGCCGCCTCCACTGGCAGTTCTTGTCGAGAAGTCGTGGTGGGCAGTGCTTATTGAGAAGTAGCAGTAGGCAGTGTTTGTTGAGATGTGGTGGTGGAGAGTTCTTATCGAGAAGTCGTGGTGGAGAGTGCTTGTTGAGATGTAGCAGTGGTGAGTCGTTGTTGAGAAGTTCCCATGGAGAGTGCTTGTTCAGATGTTGTCATATGGTTTTGATGGGCTAGACTCCAGAGATTGTTAGATTGGGGATGCTGTAATGATCAGAGTGTGCTTTTCGTCAATATATATGAAGGTAAATAAATTCCTTTATTTTATTATTTCATTCTCTTAAACAATAACGCCTCTTGGTCACAGGTTCAGTCAACAAAGCATCAGGCTCGTGTTCTTGTATTAGACTGTATTTCTGGTTTCTATGTGCAATTATAGTATTACTGGTTTTATTTAATTAATTCGGTGTAAATGGTATTGAAATACCTTGTCTTATTGAGGAAGAACCGTGCCAGATGTGTACGTTGAATCACAATTCCACACACAGAACAGTTATATTTGTGTTTTGTTGTTTCGTTGATTTTATAGTTGCTGGGGACTTAATTAATTAGTTGTGTTAACGGAAGTTTTCTTTCATTTCTTGTTGTTATTCTACGCAGTCAGATTGCGTACAAATACCAGTCGGGGCCAACCGTTTACGAGACTGCGTAAGCGGAAGTCAGCTACTAAAATTAATAAAAGTATTTGCATTCATTAAATAATTAAGCCCCCATGCAACTGGTAATCTCAGATGTTAAGTCCCATAGTGCTCATAGCCATTTAAACCATTTGTTAAGTCCCATAGTGCTTAGAGCCATTTGAGCCATTTCAACGAAGTTGTCTAGACCTAGACTTATCATGTGACATCATGCTAACGATTTTTGTGTCAGTTATAACGATAGGAAGATATGTACAACACAACATACAGTCCCTGAGCGCAGAAGATACCCGACCCGGCCAGCAATCGAACTCGGGCCCCTCCACGTAGGTACCTGAGGCGCTGACCTCGCAGTTGCCGAGGCGGACGGGACAACATTTTTTGGATGGGCAGTCACGGGGCAAGAGGTAGCTAGAAGAAGGAGTGTTCCCCCATTCCCCCTCACCGTTAACAGGCACTCATATGAGCTGGCTACAGTACTTCTCAGCCATTTGAAGTCGGCTGGCCGACGCGGGCACCCTCAGCAGCTGCGGGTGTTCCGGACGGGTGAGAGTGACGGGTCTCGCGACGCCCACACCAGACCGGCGGGCCAGCAGCGTGGCGGGCACGCACTCGCAGGACCCCTTTAGCCGGCTGTCCTCACCTCCAGCCTGGAGCCTCCAGGCCCGTCGCTCCCCATTAATTATCGCCGACACCGGGAGGGCAGAGTGCGGGACGAGAGCCCACGGCACGCGGGGGACTTCATTAGGCAGCCCTGCGCTGTTTAACGCCGCCACGAGGGCGCCCGAAAGGCTGCCCATCGATCCGCTGCCACCGGCTCCTCGTGATCTCCCAGCCTTAAAAAGCTACCAGTGACGTCACACCACTCTACCGGCCAGCTGCCGCTGTGGCAGCTCTGGCCTACGCTGCCACTTAACGACTAAAGTCTCCACCTACAGTACTACCGCTTCCCGCTATCCATCGATTTTCAACGCTATACTCAAGAACTGTTGGTTAGCACACTGTACTCGCATTCGAAAGGACGACGGTTCAGTCACGCGTCCGGCCATCCTGATTTAGGTTTTCCGTGATTTCCCTAAATCGCTCCAGGCAAACGCCGGGATGGTTCCTTTGAAAGGGGCACGGCCGACTTCCTTCCCCATCCTTCCCTAATCCGATGAGACCGACGACCTCGCTGTTTGGTCTCTTCCCCCAAAACAACCCAGCCCCCAACCCCCTCTAAAACTGTGCTATCTGGTTAAGCCACTACTATCGCTACCATAGCACCTTCTGATTACTGATCTATTTGCACTCTTCCTGTACTGTCCAAGGGTTTAGAATAAATAGTCAACGACGAGAACTTCACTACCTGACTACCAACAACCTACATACTTATCAGAATTCCGTAAACACTGAAGCACAATATCTGGCTTACGAAAGGTAACAGATGACCGGAAACTTCCCTTGGATGCACAAGAAATGATCGTCATGTGCTTCTTAGACTTAAGA
The DNA here is from genome assembly GCF_021461385.2 of Schistocerca piceifrons. Lineage (NCBI taxonomy): Eukaryota > Metazoa > Arthropoda > Insecta > Orthoptera > Acrididae > Schistocerca > Schistocerca piceifrons. The sequence continues at coordinate 781,457,969 of NC_060141.1, forward strand.
AAAAGTCTTGACACTGCCGACTTCGAAGTTTTGCTTGTCAAACTTAGCAGCCCGCAGTTCTCACTAATTGCACTGCAGTGCTTTTGTTCACACCTGACATCTCGCCAGCAGTGCGTCGTGTCCAACGCCATAAAGTCACAATGGAGGCAGGTAGTAACAGGCACCACATGGGTTTGGTATTGTGTCTTATGCTCTTTTCATTGTATGTCCATGATGTGTCGTCAGTTTTGTACTGCTGAAAACACCACACGCATACTGATGACTACCGGCCAGAGTGACCAAGTGGTACTAGGCGCTACAGTCTGGAACCGCGGAACCGCTACGGCCGTAGGTTCGAATCCTGTATCGGGCATGGGTGTGTGCGATGTCCTTACGTTAGTTAGGTTTAAGTAGTTCTAAGTTCTAGGGCACTGATGACCTCATAAGTTAAGTCCCATAGTGCTCAGGGCCATTTAAAGCATGCGGATGACCTGCAGTTGTATCCAACTGAAAAACCAATATCCATCAAGAATCCCAATACCGACCTGAATGCACTATAAAATGGAGCATTTAATGTTGAAGCTCAACCCATCCAGAACCCAGTAGTATTGCTTGGTCAGTCTATGCTAATCAGCCAGAAATGTCGGGAATACTTACCATCCTTAACTATAATTGGGACAAATATCAACTTCTCTCCTTCAGCACAGAGTCCAGGGGTAATAACAGATGAAAATATGTATCTCACTTAGCAAGTAAATGTAAAGTGAAAGCTGGCAGTTGTGGCCGAGCGGTTCTAGGCGCTTCAGTCTGGAATCGCGCGACCGCTACTGTCACAGGTTCGAATCTTGCCTCGGGCATGGATATGTGTGATGTCCTTAGGATAGTTGGGATTAATCAGTTCTAAGTTCTAGGGAATGACCTCAGATGTTAAGTCCGATAGTGTTCAGAGCCATTTGAACCATTTGTAGAGTGAAATATTGCATCAGCATCTCTTCATGTTGTTGTTGTTGTGGTCTTCAGTCCAGAGACTGGTTTGATGCAGCTCTTCATGCCACTCTATCCTGTGCAAGTCCCTTCATCTCCGAGTAACTACTACAACAGTCCTTGTGAATCTGCTTACTGTATTCATCCCTTGGTCCCATCTACGATTTTTAACCTCCACGCTTCCCTCAAGTACTAAATTAGTGATCCCTTGATGCCTCAGAACGTGTCCTAACAACCGATCCCGTCTCCCAGTCAAGTTTTACCATAAATCCCTTTTCTCCCTAATTCTGTTCAGTATCTCCTCATTAGTTACGTGATCTACCCATCTAATCCTCAGCATTTTTCTTTAGCACCACATCTCGAAAGCATCCCTTGTCTTCCGGTCTAAACTATTTATCGTTCATGTTCCACTTCCACGCATGGCTACAGTCCATACAAATACTTTCAGAAAAGGCTTCTTGACACTTGTATCTATACTCGATGTTAATAGATTTATCTTCTTCAGAAACGCTTTCCTTGCCATTGCTAGTCTACATTTTATATCCTCTCTACTTGGACCATCAGCAGTTACTTTGCTCCCAAAACACCAAATCTCATCTACTACTCTGTGTCATTTCCTAATCTAATTCCCTCAGCAACACCTGATTTAATTCGACTACATCCCCTTGTCCTCGTTCTGTAGTTGTTGATGTTCATCTTATGTCCTCCTTTCAAAGCATTCGGTTAAACTGCTCCTCGAGGTTCTTAGCTGTCTCTGCCAGAATTACAACGTCATCGGCAAGACTCAAAGTTTTTATTTCATATCCATGAATTTTAATTCCTACCCAGAATTTTCCTTTTGTTTTCCTTACTGTTTGCTCAGTATACATATTGAATAGTATTACAATTCATGGAGGAGAAGTAAAAACTTTGCAATTCTGTCAGAGACAACAAAGGACTTGGAAGAGCAGTTGAACGGAATGGACAGTGTCTTGAAAAGAGGATATAAGATGAACATCAACAAAAGCAAAACGAGGATAATGGAATGTAGTCAAATTAAATCGGGCGATGCTGTGGGGATTAGATTATGAAATGATACACTTAAAGTGGTAAAGGAGTTTTGCTATTTAGGGAGTAAAATAAATGATGATGGTCGAAGTAGAGAGGATATAAAGTGTAGACTGGCAATGGCAAGGAAATCGTTTCTGAAGAAGAGAAATTTGTTAACATCGAGTATAGATTTAAGTGTCAGGAAGTCGTTTCTGAAAGTATTTGTATGGAGTGTAGCCGTGTATGGAAGTGAAACATGGACGATAACCAGTTTGAACAAGAAGAGAATAGAAGCTTTCGAAATGTGGTGCTACAGAAGAATGCTGAAGATAAGGTGGGTAGATCACGTAACTAATGAGGAGGTATTGAATAGGATTGGGGAGAAGAGAAGATTGTGGCACAACTTAAGGAGGGATCGGTTGGTAGGACATGTTTTGAGGCATCAAGGGATCACAAATTTAGCATTGGAGGGCAGCGTGGAGGGTAAAAATCGTAGAGGGAGACCAATACACTAAGCAGATTCAGAAGGATGTAGGTTGCAGTAGGTACTGGGAGATGAAGAAGCTTGCACAGGATAGAGTAGCATGGAGAGCTGCATCAAACCAGTCTCAGGACTGACGACCACAACAACAACACATAGGCTACAAACTTGTATCACTCCCTTCCCAACCTCTGCTTCCCTCTCATGCACCTCGACTCTTATAACTGCCGCCTGGTATCTGTACAACTTCTGAATAGCCTTTCGCTCCCTGTATTTGATCCAGGCCACCTTCAGAATTTGACAGTATTCCAGTCAAATTCGTCAAGACCTTTCTGTAAGTTCTCAAATGCTAGAAACGTAGGTTTGCTCTTCGTTAATCTATCTTCTAAGATAAGTCGTAGGGTAAGTATTGCCTTGCGTGTTCCAACATTTCTACGGAATCCAACCTGATCTTCCTCAAGGTCGGCTTCTATCAGTTTTTACATTCGTCTGTAAAGAAGTCGCCTTAGTATTTTGCAGCCGTAGCTTGTTAAACTGACAGTTCGGCAATTTTTAGACCTCCTGCTTTCTTTGGGAATTGAATTATTACATTCTTCTTGATGTCTGAGGGTAATTCGCCTGTGCTCAACAGACGGAGGAGTTTAGACACGACTAGCTCTCCAAAGGCTATCAGTAGTTCTAATTGAATAGTGTCTACTCCCGGAGCCTTGTCCCGACTTGGTTCTTTCAGTGCTCTATCAAATTCTTCACGCTGTATAATACCTCCCCTTACAACTTCAGCTACATCTCTCCATAATATTGCCCTCAAGTACATCGTCCTTGTATAGACCTTCTGTGTGCTCCTTCCACCTTTCTGCTTTCCCTTCTTTGCTTAGAACTGGTTTCTTATCTGAGCTCTTGATGTTCATACAGGTGGTTCTCATATCTCCAGAGGTCTCTTAAGTTTTCCTTTAGGCAGTATCTATCATACCCCTAGTGATATATGCTTGTAGGTCCTTACGTATGTCCTGTAGCCATCCCTCCTTAGCCTTTTTGCACTTCCTGTCGATCTCATTTTTGAGACGTTTGTATTCATTTCCGCCTGCTTCATGTCCTACAAAAATACAAAAAAGCCATTCTTTGTTGAACTAAAAAAGAAATTTTTACCAACCTTACGCTTACAATTATTCATACAGTGATATTATTTATCAAAGTCTTTCGCTTAGGAGCCCAAGCCACTTGGAATTGTTCGTAAATTTCTTTATTCCATTATATTTGCGATTTTATACTCATTGTTCGTATTTCTCGATCATATGCGCAGCCATTCTGGTTGCGTGCAGACGAGCGCAGAGATTGCCATACCCCCTACCTTTTCGGCTGTCTTATGAATCTACACCGCCACTAAGACCTCCCCTCGGCCTTAATGAATTTATCTGAACCATACGGTAGAATCACTCATTCGCATCAGAGCAAAAGCATTTCTGTTCCACTCCAATGTTCAGTCACTTATTCACAATCCTTCTCAGTAGCAGGAACCCGATTCTAGAATAACCTCCCGCATTGTAATAGATATCTGAAGAAAATCTCAAGCATCAGGAGACAGTTTATGACATATCTAGTAAAGTAACATTAAGGATTGGCATTTTCCCCGTACGCACTCGTTACGCTTTTACACCTTTCTTCCCAATCAGACCTTTTTCCGCAGTATTCTTCGATGGTTCTGTCTCCTTAATTTATTTTGCCCAGAATTCGCTCTAACAGAATACATCTATTTTGTTCATCAATAATTTCTTTTTATATCTGCCACTATCATTATTATTATTATTATTATTATTATTATTATTACCTGCAGCAGGAGCAGAATTACAAGTACTATCAGTATTAATTTTATTATATACTCACATTGCCACTTCTGATCTTAAAACCTTTCTCTACTATATGTCATATTGATATTGTTATATCTTGATATAATATTATGTCAACAGGATATTGTATGTGTGAAAGCTTGGAATGATGTAGGAGAGGGTCTGGTGGCCTTAATCAGATCATGTTAAATAATGAAATAAATACAATTAAATATCAATGCTTCATCACATATGCATGCAGACGTTCTCTGTGGTATTTGAAACATAAGCTGTGCCCAATGTAGATAAGAAATAGCGTCGGAATTTCTTCTGATTCGGGACCTCTACATCTACTACTCTCTATCTGTACTACTTAACAAATCACATTCTCATGGTTTGGAAAGAATAATGTCAACACCGCATGAAATGCATCATTAAACATAAACGCAGGTGCTAACCAAGCCTGCAGATGGCTCTCTTTTACGTAGCCACGAACTTCACATGTGCAATGTCCTTAATGTGTGGCAACTGTCAGTCGTGGTCAGAACAGCTATCTGTGTAGTCGTGAGTGCGTTGGAGCTAAATTCGAACGTGGACAAATTGTTGGTGCTTGTTTTGTGGGTGCTCCCGTAACCACGGGATCTGAGATGTTGGTATTGTAGGGGTCACCGTATCGAAGGTACAGATAGCATACTGGGGCAACGGTAAAATACATACGCGAAATCACAACGCCGACGGACTTGTGTTTCGAATGATCGTCAAAGACGAGGGCCGCCAAAGTCACTGCATAACCAAAGTGTCATAGTTGTGAACCTTGTCAACATCAAATCAAAGCGAAGGGAAGCCTCGTAAACTTGGATTTCCAGGGCGAGCTGGAATTCGAAAACCACACATCAGTGATGCAAAAGCACGTAACTGGGAAACGTGGTGGCGAATCATTAAAACCTTGAATATGCAGCAATCGATGAACGTCATTCGGTCGGATTTATCTTGTTTCATATTTATTTGTATTTTCTGCTACCAGTCACTTTTTTTATTGTTTTATGTTCAATCTAACAAAATGCAACGCGTTTCGAACATGTTTTCTTCATCTTTATGCGTTTATACATACATACATACAGGGAAAAGTCACAAATAAAAAACCGTGTAAAACTAGACCAACCTAGAACTCTTTTTCTATTGTTTGTTACTGTAGTAGCTGATGTGGCGATCGATGGTGATGAAATTTTAAGTCCTCAACAGTCACATAAAAGCCTTTCACGCTATTTTCACAACGCACAACAGATGCAAAACTACCTGCATCCTATACAGGCTGTGATACCATATATAGTCAAGCGCAAGGAAATCCACCAGTAGAAGACATCACTGACATCGATTTGTCGCCATCCCCTACCCCCCACCCCCCGCCCACCCCACCACCAAGTGACTCACCAGTCACTACAGTAGCAAACAATGGACAAAGAGTTCTAGGTTAATCTACTTTAAGACGGTTTATTTTTAAGTAACATTTTTCTGTATGTATGTATAAATAAACACCTTAAGATGAAAACAACATGTTCGAAACGCGTTGTATTATGTTAGATTAAACATGGAACAAAAAATAAAAATGTTACTGGTAGCAGAAATTAGAAACAAATAATTATCCCACTCAATCACCGTTCACAAACGTAGGCATTATGGCCGAACATAATTGTTTCATACTGTTTCTAGCTTCTCGTCAAGTTTGCGTTTGTCACGTGCCATACCATGTCTACAATGCAGACTGCTAGCTGCAAAGAGTGAAACATGGAAATGGTCCAGTGATTCTTGGTATTCCATCGTCACTCTGAAATTCGCTGTACTGTGACCATTTTGGCTAATTAGCTCCACCTCATGGTTGAATACTTCTTCCCCTACGGTGATGCTTTCTTCCAAGATGCCCCTGTTCACACAGCTCACATCCTCCAGGACTGATTCTGTGAAATATGTTAACACTTTCGACGGAGGGGTGGGTGATTGCTATCCACCAATATCATTGTTACCTGACCATGCTGTGGGAAGAATAGTATTGGATAACCTTTAAACCAAAGCGGGACTTGAATTTTCCCACTCCGAGACGACTGGAAGCTGTTTTTAATGCCAACGGTTTCATTTACAACGTATTAGAAGTGGTAATGTTTTGGGTTTTTGGTGGTTCCGAGGTTTGCGTTGCCCCTGTAACTGCTTGGCGGAGGGTTCATTGAACCTCTTTCAGAATGTTTCTTTACCGTTCCACATTCGTGTAGCTCGAGGGAGAAACGAAGACTTACATCTTTCTCTACGAGCAATGATGTCTAGTTTTATTACAATCGGATTCAACAAAATATTTTAGTATTCGGAGGGGAACGCTGCTGACTAAAACTTTGTGAATAAGTCTCGCAGAGGAGAGAAACGCAACTCCCGTATTATATCTGTGATAAAACTAGATGCTCTTTTTTGTGCTTCCTTTGTGTCCTCGATCAATCCAGTGAGGATAACGTACCACACACCAATATTCCAGAAGACGATGGACAATCATTATGTAAGTAATGTCTTCAGCAGATTTTTTTGCATCTTTTAAGTATTCTGCCAATAAAATGCAATCTTATATTGCCTACCTCACACCATTTTCTAGGTATTTAGCTGAACTGACAATCGTTAACAATTTATCTCATTTATCATGTAGCCGAAATTTAACAGATTCCTAATAGCACTCATGTGGATTACTTCACAGTTTTTATTGTGTACAGACAGTTACCAGTTTTTCGTACCATACTCCAGTAGCGCACCGGCTAATGAACATATCTACAGTTTTATGTAAACTGAGGTGGGAGGGAGGAGAATGAAAGGGGAAGGAACTAATGATATCTGCTGCATCGTGCCTTTTGTGAAATCAGCGGCGACGAATGAAAAAACAGACACTACCCATTCATATAATACCTACGACATTTCAGCTTCCTGCGATGTATACAGCCCGCATTGCCTTACTGGGATCACCTTCGTTTTAATTATAACCACCCGGTACAGCTGTATGGCCACAGCACCTGCCACAATGACGTCATGTAGAAGCAATTAATGTGTTCCATTCGTAAATCGGATATCGACGCGGCAGCAGGATGCTATGGAAACACGATACATACATCGCGGTGACGCCAACAGAATGGCCAGATCGTATAGAGTAACCTGTGGTGCAGTATTTTCCATGGCAGGTGGGTGAGCCTGACACGAAGCGAATCCGCACTGCGTGTTACTGACAGTGTTTGGTGCTCTTGCTGGGCTAAGTATGACTTCTGAGTGGCTTTCCATACTCGTTTAGACAAATGTTGTGCCCGTCCCAATTTCCGCTTCAGAAAATACGATGCACGAACTGTTAAAGTACGATCACACTCTCTCACAACAAAGTTTCCTCGATACACAGTCACGTGACGCACTTGTCTGACCTCTCTTACATATATGATGACTGCAGCGCAACGGAGGGCATCCGACTGCAAAGTTAAATAAAATAAGATTACTATATTTGAGTACAACAGATCCCATACTAGACGGGGCGCTAAACGCACTCAGCACACTTGCATTGCATTCAGCAAGTTATATTTTAAGTAATGGCAAAAGCAGCATGCTTTCTTTCAGCGTATTCTAGGGAAATGCATTAGCGCTGCAACTCTCAGATTATTCGCTTTCGTACAAGTAAGCCACGTAAATATTACCAGTCAGTACAAAGTCATATCATGACCACATCAAGATATAGTCTAAAGGTCCACGGAGATCGAAAGTAAAAGCTCTCCTTTGAAAAATTTGCGCATATGAATAATAACACAAATCATTTTCTAAAGGTAATCTGTTACACGGGATATTGATTAAGGAGGCGGGGAGGGGCGAGGGAGAAGTTTTGGAAGAGATAAGGTGCTGGGAATCATTTTAAGTAGGATGTTACCACAAAGTTTTTATTAAACTGTTCTGCTACTAAATGACCTGAATAACTTGTTTAGTAAACACATCTCCACAAATGATCATGGAAGAGCATTACCCAATTCAAAAATAAAAAAAGAAATATCCATAAACTGAATAACAACCTTTACCTCGCTGAACTGATTAATAACATTTATCTCAAATATTAATGAGCTTTTTAAATAGTAAAACATTTAAACCCGTAACAGAGTTTTAATTAACCATTCTTGTATCAAAAAAGTAATTGAAGTGTACTTCAGATTCACTGACGTGGGCATAACCTGCCGACTGGCGCCATAAATAGGCAGATAGCAAAAGCATTAAACAAATTACACAGATTGTTATAAACAACAATTTAAGAACGACTTAAATTTGGTCACTAGAAGTATGAGAGATTCTCAAACTTACTTGGGTAAGTTTACAGTAAAGTAGTTCCCGAGGTAGAGTCCCGGCAAACAGTTTAAATCTGCTAGAAAGTTTCATACTTGACTAAACATTTAAAATACAAGAAAATATAGTTAAGATTGAATTCTGTGAACTACATTCCGGTTTTGCGCTCCCAAAATTAATATAGCTGGGGAAGAACAAACAATAGCTGTATTAAAAGGGTTTGCTAGCTGAGGTAATAATAATGTAAAGAAATTATACAACGATTATCATGATTCTCAGAAGAATATCAGTAGATGATATCCCTCAGAATAAAAGAGTATGGTGAACACAAAAGGCATTCCAGACTCAGATTGGAAAGGACAACGTTAGACATAAGGTTGCCACCAAAATTGTTTTCCTCTGCAACTGTTCAGGAATAACGGATTGATAGCCATCGGTGTCGTGTGCCAATGTGAATGCACTTGGTCTCACTCCTAAAGTTCCTTCTCAAAGTTAACAATCGTGCAGGACACTGCTGGAAACTCACCAGAAGTAAACGCCATAAGCAGAAGCCTCCCGGTTGGTCACAAGAAGGAACAATATTACTAAGTAACACATCACACTCATGAGCGGGGTCAATGTTGGCATTTCCTCTGGCACGCGATAGTCTTGGTAAGCACGACCCCTGCTCAAGTCAGCATACGCTGGTTGCCCCCACTGGTCGACAATACCAAAACATACACGTGAGTACAGTAGAGATAGACACACATCCATTATCGAACCCAGGCACTCACACAGGTCAGTCCTTCTCTCATGTAGCCTGTTCTACAAGGCCTCGTAAACTACTCTTAGCCAAGCGGAGCATTATTTGAATCTGAACCTCAGGAAATGAAGGAAAAGTAAGAAATCATAGCATCTGAACTGATAAATAAACAAATTGTTCGATCACAGAATCCCACCAGCGTGGAAGGTCGCTCTGTTGTGAGACTAGGACTCCTCAAGAAGGGCCAACTGACATACGAACTGAAAGTTTGCAGATGTAGCATTGAAGGAACTCTTCGGAAGATTAATTCAGATACAAAGAAAATTCTCATAATAGAAGAACTATAGGTAAATGTAAGAGAGTTACAGCAATGCGTTAATTTGCATCAGTGAGGAAGTAGGCAGGGTGTAGGATAGGGTGGTCGTGATGTGTGCGTGTAATAAAATTTTAAACATTTATGAAATCCACTTACAGCTCTGTTGCATGGTATTCGTGAAATGTCCATTGGTAACAGTGTGCAAGAAACAGTACACAAGAGTTATATATTTACTAAAATGTTTAAGTTAATTCTGTACCTTTTCGTAGTAGGAGCGCTTATTTGAACTTTGATCGCATTGATAGGGAAGAGGAGTGGGGTGGAAAGTAGTGATGTTCCTGGAATAATTTTAACCAGGATATTTACCCAAAATTTTCATTAATTTATTCTTCTACTAAAAGACGTACCTACGTAAAGGTATTTGCCAACACATTTACACATTTCGTCATGAAGCATCATTACTTAATTCAACAGTAAAAAAATAAATAGTCATAAATTTAATAATAGCCTTCAGTTACCTGAACTATCTTTACCTCAAGTATCATTCTCTTTAGAAAACAGGAAAAGCAATAAAAACGTAAACTAACAGCATTAAGTAGTGACTCTTGTCTTGAAACTATAAATGAAGTATACGTCTGGTTCACTGGTTTGGTACAACCAGCAAATTGGCGCCATGGAATTGTAATATGAAACGGACAGGATAAGAAGTAATGGGTACTGTAACAGACAGAAAGCAAAAGTACTTAAAACATAATTTAGACTGTTAAACAAACCAATTTAAACACCAATCAAATCTGGCCACTAAAAGCACGGGGGATGTGCAAAAATACTTAGCAAAAACTGAAAACATTTAAAATTACAACAAGAAACGAAGAAAGATAGTAATAGTTCAGTGCTGGCGTAAAAACAATTTAAAAAACACAACTTTCAGCTGCTATCACTCGACATAGAGGAATATCAGCACTTGTTGTCCCTCACACTGAAAGACGCTGGTGGACACAAACATATTGACAGCAGAAAGTCAATGTTCAAAGCAATTCTCCATTTAAATCCAAAGGAACACCAATTAACGTATGGCCTCACCAAAGTAATTTTCCTCTGTGCCCATCAAGGAATAACCATTCCATAGCCATCGTTGCCTTGTGTTAATGTTACTGCGCTTCTGCTCAATTCCTTCTTAAGGCGCTTCTCAAAGTTAAGAACGAGGCTTGCAGTGCAGGAAACACACTCGAAACAAAGGCCACAACAGCGAGCGATATCATCAAGTAGTACACTTAACGTACGACTGCCTTGGCGGGATATGCCTGTTGGCCCCTCTGGTCAAGAAACGTGAACACATACTTTCGAGTCTCGCAAAGATACTGTCTCACACATTCACACTGCCCAAATGTAAAAGTTACACTTCTGCAAAAGTTTCACGTGATGATCCTGCCGGAATACGATATTACTGGAAGCCTTATGTATAGGCGTTGGATGAAGCCTCTGCTTTGAAATTTTGCAATTTCATTTACTACTTGTGTAACTTGGTATTTGTCTATACAGGGTGATATTTTTCCACCATTTACGAACACTAAGTATTGATCGTTGAGAGAATACGGAACCCAAAAGTATAATGGCCTTATTTCCGGAAATGCTTGGTTTCCATGCTAGGGACCATTAGTTCAAACACACAGTGTTACAGGCAGTGCGATCCAGTACGCGCAGTACCATGCAATCACAGTTACACTACGTGTTGAAAATGTTTACATATGCCTCAACGCATGCGTGTACGCGTCCTAGAATGTTCTGTCTAACACGTTCACATCAGCCAGGTTGCACCCGAACAGTGTCGAAGACAGGATGCGCCAGTGTCTCCACGTCTGGAATGGGCTCTGCATACACGATACTTCTGAGATAGTCCCACAGCCAGAAATCGCTCGGAGTGAGATGTGGAGAGTGAGCAGGCAAAGCAAGTGGAACCCCTCGCCCGATCCAGCGACCAGGGAAGACACGATTGAGATACGTCCTAGTGTTAACGGCGAAGTGGGCTGGACCACCATCATGTAGCAGCTACATAATCCCTCGGGTCACCAATGGCACTTCCAGCAGAGAAGGAAAAGTCAGCGCAAGAAACACCTATATTAGGGAGCTATTAGGTGATGTGCAAGGAAGAATGGTCGCAAAATACGGTCACCAATTATCCTGGTCCACACATTCCGGCTGCCACAATGCAGATGGCTCGCGGTCACCGTACCTTGGGGGCTCTGCATACTGCCACAGATGACAGTTACGAAAGCTGAAGATACCACTCTGCGTAAAGGCGGCCTCATCTCTGAATAGGATGGATGGCACAAATCCAGGAATTGTGGTTGCCTGGTGATGAAAAGAGTGACAGAAATGCTTCCGATGTGGAAATTCTGTCGATAGTAAGATCTGCACACGCTGTAAGTGATAACGGTAGTAACAAATGTTGTGGAGAATGTTCCACACGGTCGTCTGGCTTACACTGCACTGGAGTGCCAACTGCCTGGTACTGACACGACGGTCGCCTTCCGCAGTGTTAATCACATTTCCCTTCAAGTCTGGTGTCGGAACATTTCGGGTACGTCATTCAGGATTTCATGCTTCCATATATCAGACAAACTGCGAAATGCTGTTGCAAACATTGAATGCTGTGGTTGTTTTCGGTCGGGATAGGTCTCCTGATGCAACCTTGTTGCCCGCTGCTCGTTACCACTTGCCTTTCTGCAAGTAAACACAATGTTCTCGATTCAAATACGGAATTATTGTGTAAATAACGTATCACGTCCACTACATGGTGAAATCAGCAACAAACGTGAATAGGACAGAAAATTACCAGTTACTATGGCAGGATAGGGCTGTAGGACATGACGTATACGGAACAGTACGACCCGCTAGGAGGAAATTATGCGTACTGAAACTGTGGCTGCGTGGTGCAGTGCATATTAGAACACAATCTCCATAGCAAAGTTCGATTAAATAAATGGTCTCTAGCATCTAAACCATGCATTAGACCTTTTATGTTCCGTATCTTCTCATCGATCAATCCCTAGAGTTTGTACACGGTGGGAAAGATCATCCTGTATGTTTTATGATTTGTGAAATAAACACACACGTGTTTTCGCGCTGCACAGCATTGCAAGTGAGACACATATTTGATGCTGAAATGTGTCAAAGCAGTAAGCCTCGTCACTTTTCATTCCACAATATCTCATTATGCAAACGATTCCCATATTTATATGCAAACTGAATTCGGTTTTGATTTGAAGATCAACTTCATTTCAAATTAAATCCAGTCGAACCTGGGGACACGGTGGAATCGCACGTTTATTTTCAATTGCAACACAACAACAGTAATTTCGTAGGTTATTTCTTTCTTTTTTCAAATCTAGAGACTGTAGACGTTTCTGCATGCTGTGCCCGGCGCACAGCGACTGGTGCAGTTCAACAGAAGAACTGTTCTCCCGGACATGCTTTGTCAGCCACGTTAACTTTTACTGCCAAGGACAATCTATGTAAGTCTCCCTGTTGGAAAGAGGATTTAGTAAACAGCACAGTCAGTTTTTGAGCCACTATTAATGCAATGTTATCTAGGGGAGATTTTTTTCAGTCGTCAGTTTTCCGGCTGGTTTGATGCCGCCCGCCACGAATTCCTCTCCTCTGCCAACCTCTTCAACTCAGAGTAGTACTTGCGGCCCGTATCATAAGTAATGAGCTGGATGTATTCCAGTCTATCTCTAGTACCATGGAAATCATTCCCTGATGTCTTAAGAGATATCTTATAACCCTGTCTCTTGTCTTTGTCAGTGTTTTGCACATAGTATTTGCCTCTTCGATTCTGTGCAGAAACTCCACACTCATTACCTTATCAGTCCACCATATTATTCAACGTTCGTCGGTAGCATCACATCTCAAATGCTTCGATTTTCTTCTGTTTTTCCCACAGTCCATGTTTCACTACCATACTATGCTGTGCTCCAAACATTTCTAAGACATTTTTTCTTCAAATTATAGCCTATGTTTGATACCAGTAGGATTCTCTTGTCCAGGAATGCCCTTTTCGTCAGTGCTCGTCTGCTTTTGATACCTTGCTCCGTGTGTCATTGGTTGTTTTGCTGCCTAGATAGTAGTAATCCGTAACTTCATCTACTTCGTGAGCATCAATCCTTATGTTACGTTTGTCGCTGTCTTCATTTCTGCTACTACTCATTACTTTCGACTTTTCTTCGATTTACTCTCAGTCGATATTTTGTGCTCATTTAATTTGCTCATTCCATCCAACAGATAATGTGATTCTTCTTCACTTTAACTGAGGATATCAATGTCATCAGCGAATCGTATCATTGATACCCTTTCTTCTTGAAGTTCAGTTCCACTCCTGAACCTTTCTTTTATTTCTGTCATCGCTTCTTCGATGTACAGATTGAAGAGTAGGGCTGAGAGACTACATCCATGTCTTACACCGTTTTCAATCCGAGCACTTTGTTTTAGTCGTCCACTCATATTACTCCCTCTTGGCTCTTGTGCATATTGTGTACAAATTTGCCAAAAGGAGTGTGTGGTGTTAGAGACTATAACCCGTAAATATGTGTATACCCCTCTCTCCCTATAGCTTACCTCTATTTTCTTCAGAGTTTAGAACATCTTGCACCATTTTACATTCTCGAACGCTTTTTACAGGTCGACAAATCCTATGAACCTGTCTTGAGATCTCTCTAGTCTTTCTACCATTATCAACTGCAACCTGAGAATTGCTTCTGTATTGCTTTTACTTTTCCTGAAGCCAAACTGATCGTTATCTAACATGTCCTCAATTTTTTTTCCCATTGTTCTGTAAATTATTCTATAGGGGACGTACCGATCTGGAAAGTTTGATAAAGAGACTGGCAGTCGCTGGGAATGATGGCCACCTGCTTTTGGCCTCCTCAGTATTTTTCTCTTTCTGTTTCTCAGTATTTTCTCTTTTTTCTGTTTCTCTTTTTATGTTCAAATGCTAGAGAACCGAGCACAAAAAAGGCGTCAAAAAAGGCGTCCGGATTTGCTGGTGTATGGAAGAGGGATTCAACCATACTTTATCAGAAGGGCCGCCTTTTTATTTAGGCGGTGGGAGTGTAGCGGCGTCTGCATTATTTTTTTCATCAGTGGGACAAAAATTTAACTTTTTGATTGGAATTTTCTGTTGACATGTGTGAAACGTCACAAGAACGGATGCGCTCTGAGCTTTCAACTTCAGGTTCTGCTCTGAGTCGAACGAATTCAGACTCTGCTTGCAGAGAGGACATTTCGACCTCTGCTTTCAGCAGAGTCATTTCGCATTTTTCCGTAGGAAGAAGAGACGTCGGATTCCCCTCCCTGTCCCGTTTACTGATTCTGACGAAATCCAAATGTTACACAATGAGAAAATTGAGCACAGTTAGCAGACAATGAATAAAAAATAAATACAAACTTTTCCTATGGAAAATTAAAAGTTACTAAAGTAATAGATCACGAGGTTGTACCTATGTCTGGATACAGTTGTCACGTAAAGATGGTAAGCCAGCCAGTAACTCCTCAAGCAGTAAGTGAAATTGTTAATATGGTAACAGAGCAGAAAGCTTAGAGGAAACAAACTAAGTCTTGTGTGAAATTAATACTAGTACTTCAAAAATTTGTCAAAAGTAAACTGAAGATTAGGATTGGCTCAAATGGCTCTGAGCACTATGGGACTTAACTGCTGTCATCAGTCCCCTAGAACTTAGAACTACTTAAACCTAACAAAACCTAAGGGCGTCGCACACATCCGTGCCCGAGGCAGGATTAGAACCAACATCCGTAGCAGTAGCGTGGTTCCGGACTGAAGCGCCTAGAACTGCTCGACCACCGCGGCCGGCGATTAGGCTTGAAAACACAGAGATAGAACCAGTTAGACCAAGCACAGAGTACTTATAGAATATTACAGAAGTTCTCACCGATATAGTGCGTACCCAGAAAACCGGTTGTGCAATGATCTGTTTGAAAACTAATAATGTGTTTTGCAGTGTACATTATGACAGTTAGTTTTGGAAAAAGGCTAACAGGCTTGGGCACACTGGAATTGTGACAGACCATTGTGAGCAACCGTATGAACAGCTTGTGTGTATTTAATTGGGAATTCTAGATTACTGGAAGAAAAGTGCGATCTAAGCAAATTACACAACGGCTTATCACAATGAGGTTTTCCTCACCTCATGTAAATAAACAAAGCTGGAATACCAACAGCCGACTAGTAGACTCCCGGTCGAGTCGAACTTTACTTCTTATTTCAAGTTCCAATCCATTCCTTTTCCTCTATCGTGTCTGTAGATAAAAAGAAATTGTGATGATTATCCTGTAAGAGTACTCAGTGAGAGACCCCTGGAGTGATAGTAAATGAACCAACAACTATAAAAAAATAGTAGGTTGATTATTACTTGTGGGAAAGGACCTTCTGAAGAAAGAGTTCAGTGTGTAGGAGTCTGTACGTAAGATAGAGCATGACAGCTAATAATCCAAATCTGTATGTTTGCTAGACAGAGGTAATATGTGCAATGTGAAATTTACAATCCTCAAACCAGTCACAAAGGGAAATCACAAGAAAACGCAAACACAGGCTTGTAGTTCACAAAGATTTGTCACACATATCCCCATAAACAGTTTTACAAAATCTTCTACAAAACCGGCCTTCCAATAGCCACCAATAACAAATAAAGGGCCTTGCCACGGTCCACGCGGCTCCCTCCGTTGGAAGTTTGAGTCCTCCCTCGGGCATGGGTGTGTGCCGTCCTTAGCGTAAGTTAGTTTAAGTTAGGTTAAGTAGTGTGTAAGCTTAGGGACCGATGACCTCAGCTATTTCGTCCCATAAGATCTTAATACAAATTTCCAAGTAACAAATATAATTGAACATCTTATACAGTCTTTACAAGAGTAGATGGAATGAAACAAGTTAAGTAATGATCATACCTTTTAACTAAATAACAAATAGCCCCAGATAAATATAGATGGCAAGCATAATTGCCCACAAATTTAACAGGAATTTACCGGGACTGAACCCCCACTGGTAAAACAAGCAACAGTACAGAATATTAAATAACAAATTTTAAGTAAAAGAGGAAATTCTCAAATGGGGACCTTAGATTAATAAACAGATCATAGACCAACGGAACTCCACCAGTTATGTAGTAAGTTATTCCACTCAAGTTACTCGCGAAATCCCTTCCAAGTACAACAACAATATTTAGTCAGAAAAGACAGCTATCTTAGCAGTCAGTTTAACTTCCACTCAAAAAGGGGCAGGTCCCAACGGATGACACACCAAAATGCAAGAGCGACCAAACTACTAGGAGCAGGGACGCACCTAGGCACAGGCCGAAAACATTAACGATAGGAATCTCGTAATAGGTAAAAGAGAGAATACTCAACTTTTATCAACTACTGGGGCGAAAAGCGACTCTGACAGGACACAGCCAAGCAGCGCCGAGTCACCAAAACGTAGCTGGCCGAGCTAACGGCGTCCGCACATATTTCAAACAAGGCGTCTCCCTCTGTATTGATCAATCCGGAACTGATTGTGCACGCCGCTCATAGTACACTGAAACATTAAAAAAAAAATTAAAAAGAAGACAGACAACCAATCCAAAGGACACATCACAAACCCTCTTATTTCAGAGTTTAGGCCCCACCTCCACCCCCTTTATATTTAATACCCTTAGCACATGCAAGACCTGAAACCAATAGCATGGAAAATTATTCACTTCTTACAGCTAATAATTCTTTACTCTTACAGGCAGACCCCAATAACGAGCATAAAGTCTGGAGGAATTTTCGGCCTGCCGAACCAGGATAATAAAAGAACCAAAGTCACGACCCCTTCAGATGGCGACCGCAGTATAAATCATATGATACTCAAGTAACATGACAAGCACACTGTATTAACACTAAACACGGCCTGCGCACTACCCTAGAATGACTCATGCAGCCCTCACACTACTCACGCTTAGTGCTTCCGTCACTGAGCAGTGTTTTACACTCTTAACACCACCACTCAACATATACCGGAACCAAGGATGAATTCCATATTCCGATCACGGCAGAGGTAATCGCATACAAATGACTGTTTCCGGCTGTGAATAGATATTACTATCAGTTTGATCGCAAAACGTAACTTCAAAGAAATAGCATATGTTCACCATTTGTAGCAGCAAACGACGACAATCCCCATACCATATATGTGCATCCAGCATCAGGTGGTACGATAACACACTTGCTAGTACATTGGAGGCCATCACCACCAGCCCGTCGCCAACACACTCCTCAAATCATAACACAGCACCGTGAACAGCCAACGCTCGTCCGTAACGGTCAGTCCAAGAAACGGGCAAGCACAACCACTAGGGCCCCGGAGCGGGAAACCAGTCGAACCATAGCCAGAAGCACAGCGTTTAAATAGCGGTGAGAAGAGGAAAACCAAAGAGAAAACGAGCTTGCCAGAAGGAACGGGATTACTGCCCCCACTGGATAAGAGAATCACTGGCGCCAGCGGCTTCCCCACGGCATAGATGGTGAGCATTTTTACTGTCGAGTAATTTGTCTTGCAGTATTTTTTATTAGATTATTTGCTTTATCTGAATAATTTCTTTATTTGAGGAGTCTTGTGTTATTCTTTAACCTGTGTGACAGTAATTTAAATTTTCTTATCGGTTATGGATGAGATTTGAGTTAGACATATGTGGTAAGGTGTTGCCTACCGTTTCAGAAGCAGAAACTGTCGAGATATTTTATGTCCTATAGTAACAGCGTATAATGTACATTCTTATCGTCATACAAGACATATTTGATCTTCAAGCTTATTGTCATAATGTTAAAAATGCTGTTTTTTATTGCATCTTGGTTGTCACTGAGTATGAAGTGGTGAAGAAAAGATGAATGAGAAATTGTGGAGAACGCATGAGGAAAAATAAAAGCTTATTACGAGATGTGTGATGCTTTAGGTAAATGGATTACAAGAGTTTTTTGAAGCATATGTATAAAGAGGTAAGAGTTTAATTCTGTAATTACTAATATTAATGAAAGGTTGGTTGGAAATATGTAATGAAGAAAATTTCTTCGATTTTTTTGCGAATAGGAAAGAATAAAAAAGTTTAATGCGTATTCATTAAGTCGGCCGAAAAGATCGTTGCATTTGTTCCTAATTTTAACACACACTACAGATACAAATAACAGCGAATTTGGCCGTTAATAAAGTATTCTCCTTCACTACTTACAACATCCTGACAAACGTGGGGTAACTTTTCGATTCTGCGTCTGTAGAAATCACGTAGTTTTGAGGTGACGAACTTTTAGAACCACGTTCGGAGCGCAGTTTCATCGGGGAAGAAAGTACCTTGAAGATTTTCCATAGAGAACGGAAAAGGCGAAAATCTGAGGGCGGAAGATCAGGTGAATAATGTGGGTGCGGAATGACTTTTGATCACAACTCCTGCACAGTATTTTATTGCCAGTCTAACAGAATGCGGACGGTCGTTATCGTAGTCTAGCAGCACTTCATGCAGTCTTCCTGGTCGTCGTTATTGAATTGCGTCTGCATGACGTTTCGGTTAGAAAAAAATGTCAGCAGTGAGGACTACAACCCGCCAAAGCTATACGTAATACATCACACCATCGCTCTTCCAGCAGATGTAAAAACATTATCTTTTGTGTATACACTAATTACTTTCGTATAGGGAGTGCTGCTTTGTTTGGGCTCAACCACTACTTTCTTTTCCTTATTTTAGCATAAGGACACCATTTCTCGACCCCAGTAACGATACAGAATAGGAACGATCGGTGTTGTTCACAAATCAATTGACGACGAGCAAGCAGATATGCATATACGGCACCGTCCGCCCCTATAGCTGAGTGGTCAGCGTGACGAATTGCCATCCTACGGGCCGGGGTTCGATTCCAGGCTGGGTCGGGGATTTTCTTTGCTCAGGGACTGGGTGTTGTGTTCATCATTACTTCATCCCCATCCGGAGCGCAGATCGCCCAATTTGGCGTCAAATGTAATAAGACCTACACCAAGGCGGCCGGACCTGCCCCGTATGACGCCAAACGCTCATTCCCATTTCTACATATGCTACCTACTGGCTTTCATGATTCTTGGCTTAGTGCATGAGGTAGTCGCACACTCAAGTTTCGAACCCTCTCCTCGTCATGAAAATGTAGCACGATGATGAAATGATCACAGTTCATCGCATTCGAGTGCAGTGATGTGGATCATTCTGGATTAAGGCGTTTAATGTAGCACCATCAAACCACGAAGGTCTCCATCAAACCCCGAAAGTCTTCCTGGACTCGGCGTCATTACTGTCAAGACGATCGTCCCTAAAACGATAAAACTTTAGAACTTCTTTCATGGTGTTCTCTGTCCAATAGCAGCATCTCCATTCATGCAGCAAATGTTTTTGGCTGCCTCCGCTGCTGTCAGCCCCCTTTGTATTAGGACTGGAGAGTTTGTCAGAAGTGTAAATGTTCCAATTGCTCCCACTGGCATTCTATTTTCTAGCATCCAAAGCTGCGCCCACTATCTCCAAGTGCCAAAATTACAATACGTAAACTCAAATACCAACAGTGATACACAAATAAAAGTGAAAATCGATAAATAAATCCATAGCAGCCGGAATATCAACGTGCAAAACTAAGACGCTACGAACTTATGCACCAACCTAATGTTATGACCCGTGGAAGAGAAACGGTAGCATACTTCTAAAGGTAACGGTTTTATTTTCTGAGGAAGGATATAGCTAACAATGCAGGTTACTGAGCAGGGCTTTGTGAAGATAGGAGAGAGAAACCCTCTTCGTTGGTGATTAAAGAAATCATTAACCATTTCAACATCTACATCTACATGGATACCTTGCAAAACATAGGTAAGTGCATGGCAGAGGGTTCATCGAACTATCTTCACACCTCTCTATTATACCAATCTCGTACAGAGCGCAGAAAAAACGAACACCTAAATCTCCCCGTACTAGCTCTGATTTCCCTTATTTTATCGTGGTATTTGTTTCTCCTCATGTAGGTCGCTGTCAACAAAGTATCTTCGCATTCAGAGGACAAAGTTGGTGATTGGAATTTCGTTAGAAGATTCCGTCGCAACGAAAAATACCTTTCTTAAATGCTGTTCATCCCAAATCCTCTATCATTTCAGTAACACTCTCTCCCCTATTTCGCGATACTACAAAACGTGCTGCTCTTCTTTGAACTTTTTCGATGTACTCCGTCAGTCCTATCTTGTAAGGAAACCACAACGCGCAGCAGTATTCTAAAAGTGGACGAAGAGCGTAGTGTAGGCAGTCTCTATAGTAGATCTGTTACGTTTTCTAAATGTCCGGCCAATAAAACGCTTTGGTCAGCGTTCCCCACAACATTTTCTATGTGTTCTTTCTAATTTCAGTTGTTCGGAATTGTATTTCCTAGGTATTTAGTTTAATTTACGGCCTTTTGATTAGACTGATTAATCGTGTAACAGAAGTTTAACAAATTCCTTTTAGCACTCATGTGGATCGCCTCACACTTTTCGTTGTTTAGGGTCAACTGTCAATCGCACCATTCTGATAACTTTCTAAACCGTTTTGTAATTTGTTTCGATCTTCTGATGACTTTATTAGTCGGTAAACGACAGCGTCATCTGAAAACAACCTAAGACGGCAGCTCAGATTGTCTCCCAGATCGTTTATATAGATAAGGAACAGCAAAGGGCCTTTAACACTACCTTGGCTCTGAGCACTTTGCGAATTAATTCCTGAGGTCATCATTCCCCTAGAGCTTAGAACTAATTAAACCTAACTAACCTAAGGACATCACACACATCCATGCCAGAGGCAGGACTCGAACCTGCGACCGTAGCAAGAGCGCGGTACTACCTTGGGGAACGCCAGAAATCACTACTCTTTGGTAGATGACTTTCCGTCAATTACTACGAACTGTGAAAGCTCTGACAGGAAATCACGAATCAGGTCACATAACTGAGATGATATTCGATAAGCACGCTATTTCACTACAAGTCGCTTGTGTGATACAGTTTCAAAAGTCTTCCGGAATTCCTAAAATACGGAATCGATCTGAAATCCCTTGTCAATAGCACTAACCCGCACATTCACCCGATTTGACTTCTTCCAATTGTTTCCCGTGGGGATTACTAAAAGAGAGAGTTTACATAGATGTAGCAACAACCCCTGAATATCTGCGGAAGTGAATTCGCAATGAATGTGCAAATATTAGCGCAGAGATACTAATATATGTCGGATTGTCAGTCAGGCACAGAGTTACAATGAGCATCACAAACAGTGGAGCAGCTGCACTGAAACACTTGTGAGAGGCAAGGTCACTCACAATAGTGAACCTGAAGGGAACACATTACTACTATTTCTAGTACGTTGTTCCTGAGTGACGCTAAATGTAATCTAAGAATGCACTACGGGGGAGTAGACGGCGTCACATGATAGCATTTTCCCAAATATCAATTAATGTATTTTTGTGAGATATTACTGTTTTACAACAAATTTCACCCCATGTAAATGTGTGTAGATCACAACGCCATCTATCATGAAACGAATAAAAATGTTTAACACAAAAGTTTTTTCACGGGGAATACAAAAATAAAATGTAGGGATTCCTTTTTAAGATTTCAAAGTCATCCCTCTCCCACCCCCAGAGGTGGTGTCGGGGAAGAGGAGGGGCCGGGTGCAACCGTTATGTTAATGAATGTCCCTCTTCGAGGTGAACAACGTTTATTATCACTGTTATACTATATTACTTACTATATTTCTCAGCATGGAACATTTTGTCAAATACTTGCTTGCCACGGTACACGCTTTTCCCGAGTAGAAGTATAAAGGAGACTCAATTCAAAAGTTTCTATTGTTCTCAAATAGTCAGTCCGAGAGGCTAAGACATCTGTGTCGAGCATTGGTTGAAATAAGAGAGAGAGAGAGAGAGAGACAGACAGAGAGAGAGAGAGAGAGAGAGAGAGAGAGAGGGGGGGGAGAGAGAGGGAGGGAGAGTGAGAGTATGTGCTAGCTTGGAGGCATGATTTCGTGATGCTGTTTCTGCAGCTTGGAATATATTAAATAAAGTAATATCCAGCCACATGTGCTAGCATTGCAGAAAGTTTCATGTCATGTATAAAGAACTTTTCAATTATGTCTTGTAAATTTTCGCTTTGGAGAATGTGTGGGACATATGAATTTTCCGAACAGCACGTAAAAATAAACTTTCCCTGCTACGGTAATAAGAATCATCTATCATAATTATTGTAGATATCAGTATCAAAAATGGGTGGCTGAAAAATTCATCTTCTATTATTCACTGAAAGGACAGTTACTGCCGCAATGATAAAGGTCTATTTTTCTGTAGGTTTTACTCATTAATAACTGTGATGACTTCATTAAGTTTACAGTTACAGTAAGTCGTAATGTTGGTGCTATAAATTTACGCTTACGTTTTGTGTGAGTACGGACACACTGCAGTTAGCCTCGCTGTAGAAGCGACAAAGGAGCCCGAGATTACACAGCCGCATGTGTCTCTCACCTAGTTGGACGTGCTCTTGGGTTTCAACGTCTAATTATGATAATTGCCGCTAACGAGGGTTGCCGAAGCTTTGTAATGGACTACTCCAACACCGCAGTTTCGCATCGGTCGCATTAACGTCGCCGTCTGCAATTAAGGTCGATCACCTAATTGTAGAAGCGGTTCAGATGATGAGGTGCGATACCAGACAACTTCCGCGGAATGCCGTTTCATTAGTGCGAAACCGTCACCCGAGTCGTCGCCGTGAGATTAGCCCAACAGCCACTCCTAGCTCTGCCATAAACTGCAAGACCCGGAAATAAAGAGCGGAAAAGTCACTTGTCATTAAGGAAGTTAAAAGAACTTATGACAGGAATTAAAAGAACAATTTCTATAAGAGAGCGTATGATTGTGCCTTACAGATAATAATATTGTGCTAGTCAAATGGCCGAGAGCAAGCCTTTCAATTGGAACCCACTTGCGTGTCTCCAATCTCTCATTTTACCAGCTAGGGAACTGGGACCTACGGTTTAACGACGAATTCGAACCAGGTGTAGTTACTGGCGAGTCTTCACGTCGTTGGGAGGTGAAGGCTAGGTTAAGGGTTAGACTGGGGATTTGCCTGGTCCTGCTGTGATCCGATCCTGGGACCTCCTTACTCCTAGAGACTCGCTTTACCGCTGGACCACAAAGCTCGACTATGATTAAGATTTATTTAAAAATGGTTCAAATGGCTCTGAGCACTATGGGAATTAACATCTGAGGTAATCAGTCCCATACAACTTAGAACTACTTAAACCTACCTAACTTAATGACATCACACACATCCATGCCTGAGGCAGGACTCGAACCTGCGACCTTAGCGGTCGCGCGGTACCGCCTAGATCCACTCGGCCACTCCGGCCGGCAGATTCATTTATTATGCGTATTTAATGTATAGGAAAATCTGAATAAAACATATGAATAAGTTCCATATGTGGAAATTTGAAGTGTGATAAACTGGTGTACGAAACGTCTTAACATTCCTCTACATATGGTTGAGTGCAAAATGGAAGCGAACAGAAAGGTTGTGTTTGTGTCTGACGAGCACATTGCAACTGGAAAGGTACACATTAATCTTCTACTTTCCTCGAATGGTGGTAAAAACGAAATCTCATAGACGGACGGAGTCCATAATCTCTTTAATATATTTGGCTCTCCTTTATCTGTTACTTTTGCCGAGTAGAAATTTCTGATACACCATTACAGATCATCGTTTGAGTGGTAACCACCGAATAACAGCAGTCGTCTGGGTATCACCTGAGCAGCTCATCTTGCGTCACTCAATTGTTATCTGTGACCGACATTTCTACTACATCACTCCATGGCACAACTATTGGGGATTTTCCCTCATTGTGCAACCACTGCAACGTCGTTTATCTCGGAAGACTCTCGGAAGATTCCTGTGCACCACATTTTTATTGTGTTCACCTGCGTCTTAATATTATCCCAGACCGGAGCCATGTATCATCCGTCTCTTCGTTGTTCCTTTTACACATTTCGAGCTGTCGTCGTTGTCACACTGTTACCACACTGCAGTCTGTTAACTGGTTAAACACAGTTATGGCAAATACTACTTTCATACTGCGAATATGATCAGACTCCAGCTGTAAAGTGTATTGGTGTCAATGAAAGTTTTTGCCGGATTGTGTTTCGAACCCGGATTTCCAGCTCTGGACTTCCATATGTCAACGTGTGTCTACGTCCCGTACCCGCACAATCGCTATGATTACAGCACAAGGATAGAGAGAGACCTATGATTATTGTCGCGCCTTGTGTTGGCTGTGTTTCTACGATGTACCCTGCAATGCCATTCAGACATTCAGTGATGAATTATACATATGCTGAATAATATCTGCGTTGAACAGTATTCAGATCTGCAGTTTATCATGATTAAAAACGATGTCGCAGTTTAACTGAAAAGGAGTACTATATTGGAGGGCCTCGGTTTTTATGATGTACCATGCAATGTCCTGTTTAGCGCAGGTATTATGCAGCACACGTATTGTTATTTGGTGAACGTCCGCCGTCTTTGTTTTACTTCGTGGCTGAAATATGTTGCTAGCGTAGGAGTATTGGGAGAAAGCTCCAACTGCTGGATGATCAATTCTGAAACAAATCTGGAAGTGCTTACGACATTTGTTCTAATATTAATGCCAAAAATGATCAAAGGTGTGTGAATTCCTAAGGGAACAGACTGCTGAGGTCATCGGTCCCTAGACTTAGATACTACTTAAACTACCGTGAAGTAACTTATGCTAAGAACAACACACACACACCCATGCCCGAGTGAGGACTCAAACCTCCTGCGGGAGGGGCATCACAATCCGTGACAGGGCGCCTCAAACCGCGCGGCCACTCCTCGCTGCATATTAATGCCTAGCCCACTAGCTTCTGAAGTAACGCACATTAACAGTTGTTAATTAGATCGGGTCTTCAGAAACACGCATATAGTTCTTATTCAACCGGTGTCTGTACACGGACTGTCCGCTGCCCAATTTAATCGGGCTACTGTATTGCTTCCTTTTTATCAGTTTTCTATGTGGCCTAATGTGGCATGTCACGATTTCCACCAACAGACCTCTCTTCATGACTGGAAACCGCACACATTTTCCTGATTACAAGGGCTCTTCTTATTTCAATGGCCGATCGGTAGCGAAATTGAAACCACAGTGAAAATGAAAAAATATTTAATTCGCAACATTTGGCCACACGTTTCAGCTACATTCTACGTCGTCGCCGCTCCAACTTAGGCATCTGTCGTAGCTTTGTATCAACGTTCCAAAGCCCTCGTCATAGAAGTCAGCAGCATCGGCTTTCTGCCGCTTCTTTACACTTGTCTGCAGGTCGTTGTCTCTGCCAAAATGCTGTCATAGTCAGCGGTTCACATGAGCAAAGACACGAACATCAGACGGAGTCAAGTCCGGACAGTACTGCAGGTGATAAAGCATTTCCCATCGAAAACGCTGCAGAAGTGTCTTTGTTGCAGCTGCAGTGTGAGGCTGAGCATTGTCGTGATGAAGACGAATGCCTCGTGACAATATTTCCTGCATGATGAACGTCTGTCCGTCTTGCTTCAAAATTCATGCACTACTGCCGCACGTTGCTGTCACGCATGAGAGTACGTTTTGTGGGCTGCACGAAATCTGGCGGAAATCCTCGGCATCAAGAAATCGAATGACAGCAATGCTTCGCACTCGGCTACAGGCATTGTTGTTCTAGGCAGCCTGACGTACTCAATGTTCCCTCGGGAGTGAAAAGTGTGAGAAGAAGCAGTCGACAGGAGTATTGCAGATGCTACATAAGACAGCAGCGTGAAGCTTCTTCAGATTTTCACTATGATTTTAATTTCGCCATCGATCCGACATTGAAAAGAAAAGTGAAATAGCTCTTATATTTGTTGTGTGTATTATAATCTCAGTCTTCACCTACAATTTTTTTCCTCACTAGTTCCTCTGGTACCCTGGAAGCTATTTAATATGTCTTAACACATTTCCTGTCTTTCTAACCCTTCTTTTAGTTCGAGTTTTATATGTATTCCTGTACTCGGTGATTGCCTGAAAGACCTCGTAGTTGGTTAGAGCATCACACCACTCCATGTCCAGGGCTGAGATGTAAAGCGTCACATAAAACGCGTCATTCCGGTTTCTGCAAAGTCCACTAGTCGCCCTCACACGATATTGTACTTTCCTTTCTGAATTTTTAAGTCTCGTGCTGGTAGACCATTTTAATCGAGGAATGCACATTTTGCCTGCGTTGGTCTACTAAGCTTGGGAACACCAGCCAGGACTGCCGAGAGCGCTAACACGCTGCTTCCTGAATTCGGATAGGCGCGCCGGCCCCGGATCGAATCCGCCCGCCGGATTAACGACGAGGGCCGGGATGCCGGCCATCCTGGATGTGGTTTTTAGGCGGTTTTCCACATCCCCTGAGGTGAATGCCGGGCTGGTCCCCGCGTTCTGCCTCAGTTACACAGCTCGCGGACATCTGAACACATTGCACTATTCCAAGGATTACATTATACGCACACAGTTGGGGTACGCTAATTCCGTCCCGGGGGGGGGGGGGGGCGTGGCGGTATGGGGTTGTGGCAGGAAGGACATCTGGCCACCCCTTAAATTAATATGTCAAATCCTATTACCCATGGCTGATCCTGCACAACCGCGGAATAAGGCACAAGCGATAGATAGATATCTAGATAGACAGATTGATAGGTCTACTAAGTTTATGCAAAATTATGTTCGCCCATACCCCCTGTTCTTAAAAACTTGCGGCTTCTCACATTTACTCTTATTCTCTATTTTGTTCTCAGCATGTTGTTCATCCATTTCGACTGGTGCTATCATTCCTCTTTACTTTCACAAAGGACAGAAATATCACCTGTAGTTCCGGTCTCTTTGTCCCTGATTCCATTATAGCATTTTCCTTCCTTTCCACTTGCTGCTTGCACGATCTAGTTTTCCAGTCCAAACTTTTAATCAATCTTCCAACGCATGGGTAAACACTGTTGTAGGTATTTCATTCTCATAGTGAACATGTTTCCCCATCGGTCTTTTGCCAAATGATATCTTCCCCAGCTATGACAACAACAATAGCCTGTGTGCAAATATGACTAAGTTTCTCGTATGAGGAAAATGCTTAATTTTTATATCACTAAATGTAACCCACACGGAGAAACGAGAGGAACTGCTGCAGTATTCCGCTGCTTTGCGTTGCCATAATCAGAGAACTAGGCTGGTAACCAGGTAAATATATGTAGTAAAATAACAACTGAAGTGCAAATGAAAAGCAGAATTGAAAGGAGATCGAAAAAAGAAACGTAGATAAAGATAAGGTGGAAAAAGCATGACGAACTACTAATATCGGGAACTGATCAAGAGCTAAAATAATTCATTAAGAGCTCGAGAACAATAGGAACTGCGTACAGACTGAGCCCAGGAGATCCGTAAATATTGCACCAGATTAGACGAAAATTGAATCTTGACAGTCAACACTCAGCACAACCATAATTAACATTTCTCCCATGTATGATACTACGCAGTGTTGTGCAGCATATTAACCATTCCTAGCAATGAGACGACCGTAACAGATGAAAGTGACACGTAATATTCGACGTAGATACAGAATTTTTTAACTATAAAATCTGGAAGAAGACATTCAATGTCAGTGTGGTGGGTTCCTGGTTATTATATAGCCAATGATGGTGACTGAATCGCAGTTATTCTTGGCTGAATCAATAGTTACGCCAATCTCGTACGCTATATGAAAAAACTTCGGTGAATTTATGAGTACGCTGCATAGAGAGTAGCGTAAAGCCGGTAGAAGAGTCATGATAACCCACTATGCAGCTACTTCATGGAGACGCGTTGTGTTACAAGAGTTCCAGAGGAGAATCCGTCACTATGCCGAATACTCTGACTATTTCCCCTGTACATTTGTCTCCATTTTATTCAGAAGTTTGAGGAAGGACTACAGGCAGTATAGGAGGAATAACACACAAATAAAATTCTGTGAAATATGAGACACTTTAACACAATAATTACCTTAAAACTAGCATAGCCGTACCGAGTTATTATTTCGCAAAGATTAGCAAAACTGGCAGAAATTACAATGTTTCCTTAAAGGAATCCAAGGCCGTGTTATTCTGACCTATGGAATCCAGAACTAAAGGAAACATGCAGCAAACAGTAATATTGTTTTCCGCGTTCCTTCGACAGTCGCGGCGTTGTTTACTGACGAACAGTATTGCGCACTCACTCTGGTACTCATTTTTGTTACTTTCGTGACACGTTTGTCTCGCTAACACGGAAACAAGCTTCATGAATGTTTAACGCTACGCGTAAACATATCTTTCAATACGTGGTCGGTGGCCGTGCTTGTGCAGTTTTTGATGGTACATTGGTTATCGAGTGTTATTTCAGTTTCTCTGGAAACCAATATCCAATGGAAACAACAAGGGTATTTTAATCGACTCGCGTTCCATATAAAAGTTATCACGGAAAAAAAAAAATGGAGCGACAGCTTGAACATGTGGCACAATTTGCGGCTTACGGACCAGCACGGATGGAGCTGACTGCTGCTAACAGCGCAAGGAAATCCATCTGGAAATGTCACATAAATGTAATATTTCATGTGTTTGTAACGAGAAGAATGTCCGTAATTCACGAAGTACACCTACATTTCAAAAACGATTACGCCCAACGGTGCTTGTCCTAGCGAGTGGATTAAAAATAGGTCAGTTCTCTAATCAAACGCGTACATACGCTTTTATAATGGACATGAGACCTTCGAAATATTGTTTGACGATTTAAATCCATTAGTAAGACAAAACAAAAGTAAAAATTACTTTGTGAAAATATACAGCAAGTAAAACGAGACTTGAGCGTACTGTTGTCACAGAAGTACTGCACAAAACCAGTTTTATGCATACAGCATAAATGAAAATATTTTGTATTGTCCATTGCACTGATATGGGAGGAAGGGAGAAGACACACAAGTTGTAAAGCTGTTAGGATGGTTTCGAGGACCAACCGCGATGAAGTGGCATTTTAGGTTTGGAAACGAGTCCGTCTTACATTGAGACTGCGAAGTCACTGAATGGTCACCAACATCATGTGCATATAGATCGACATAAGTCTCAAACGATATCATGTACATTTACCCGAGACGCTATTGATCGATACTGGCTGTTACGCTCTCCGTGGAGTAAGGCTGCTAAGGAAATACGAAGTGTTGCCCTTGTAGCCACCAGAATGATTACATTACAATTCTGAACACCTACCACAGCAATCACAGCAAAGTGAGTTTTCTAACCGGTGTGTGGCGTGGGGTGGGGGGTGGGGGGGTGGACTTTAGAGGTGGTGGACGGGGCGGTGTGGTGCGGGGGCGTGGCGTGGAGGGTGGTTCCGGGAGGGGTGATGTATCCAAACGTACCATAGAATTTAGACGAGTAGAAGACAGTTCTTCTTACTGATGAGATTTAGATTTTACGGTGACAATTGGTAGCTCAAGCTGACAAAGAGCAGGGATGTACAATTACTCTTCAGTTATCCATCGAACCTATCTATGTCGGTGAAGCAGAATGTCCATTAGAGATGGTATATTATTACGATGTTACAGTGTCTGCGTTGTTAAGAAGAACGATTCAGTGTTCCTCCGAACATATTAATAGGTTAACACGCAGATTTCCGTATGTTGCTACAGAAAATTATCTAAACAGCAGGAATTCTCTGGTCTCCTCTATATGTTGTTGCGTTTGAAGGCGCTAGCCTTCATCGTTCAGCCCAGCAGAGCTTGAATCGATGTGTGATAGCCTTAATATAATATAACTCTGTGTATGGCATGATCCACATGGTCATCCGACACGCAGAATGTGCTGGCCGTGCTTTTGGAAGGCACGTTGCTGCTCACATCATCCTAACAAAACCTCTCGTGCATCATGAACAGTGTTTTCAATCAGTATTTTACTAACTTGGTGAGGTACGTAAGGATATCTTTTGCACAATGAATCGATCACTCTTCAACAACCTTTCTCAATAAGGGAGATCGGGACTAATTGTTACAATTTTCTTTGAAAGTTCACATATCTCGACATAAAGCATGGGAAAAGTGCCTAACGTTAGCACATCATTTAATCTTCAGACAACAATTTTTGTCCATTAATGTGAGTTCAGAATATTAATCCCTATATTAACTTTTTTTAACTAGCATGGTACAACAACGTCAGTACCCGGCACGTTTTTACGCTATACGGTGCTAGTTGTCACAAAATAATTGGAAAGAAATTTATTTTTGGTTCTATAACATATATTTATTTAATCAGAAATTTTGGTCCCAGAGAAACAATTTTATGACGTAACGAAGCATAAAACATGAACACAGTACTGATGCTGGCATACAGAATACGTGTAGTTATCATAACTCTAATAATAAATGTCAATTACCAGAATGAGATTTTCACTCAGCAGCGGAGTGTGCACTAACATGAAACTTCCTGGCAGATTAAAACTGTGTGCCGGAGCGAGACTCGAACTCGGGACCTTTGCCTTCGAGTCTCGGTTCAGCACGCAGTTTTAAATATAAATTTCTTTATCGGACTTGCCGTTTTTCCAAAGAAGAAAACTGTGAGGCATGGCACACCTATCGTGTGCCCCTCTTTGACTCTTTGTGCACTGTAGCCATGTGGTTGGTGGTTCTGATCAAAAGTAGGGCAGTCGCCTTCTTCATCAGATGATTCCTTGATCTGGCATTTTCGTCTTCATCTTTTAGGTTTCTTGTTATAATTTTGCTGGGACAACACCAGTAGTGGCGTTCCAGACTGCTTTTGCTTATTTGCCTCAGCTGTCAGTGCGGCCTTTAGTGGCGAATCAGTCAGGACAGCACTCACTGGTTTATTCTTTCTTACTGTCCCATCGGGAAAGGTCTCAGTGGTTCAGGCTGCACATGTTTATGTGTGAACTGTACGGCAGCAACTGTGGAGGTGCTGGGCATGGGCCTGGATTGCACAGTTGTTGTTGTGCTACAAAATGTCCAAATGAGTTCGTAAGAGACGCAAAAAGCGGAGTTTCATCGTCTCCGTGTGGCCAGTCCGTCATAGCGGAGGAGGAAAATGTCATCGTGTATAAACATTTCTTTGTTAAATGCCCATATTCCATTCACCTGGAATCCAGCCTTGATGTTCCTTGGAGTAGCAGCTCTAAGCAAAGGTTGGTTCATTGTAAATGGAGTGTCATATGTTGTCATAGTGCTTCCAGCATTGTTTTTCATGCACGTGTCTGATGCAGACATAATATATTTTTTATATGGGCCAAACGCCGCTGTGTCTAAAGATTACTATTTATGATACGTGTGTGGCGGAAAATTAAGCAGGATGACGCCGTTTTCTTTGCCTATGTCTATTACTGGAATATCAAGCTGCGAATGATGCTTATTCAGAAGAAGGAGAACCGGTCACTGTCATGTAGCCGCGGAAGGGTGGGTGAAATGATGCAGGAATGACCTGAAGTTTTGCCGTGTCATTCACCCTGATTTCTTTGCAGAGCCTGTTCTTCCACATGGTCCATTTCGGAGAAAATAATCCCCACATTTCTTTCTTAGAAACACAAAGAAAGGCGAGATTGAGTGTACAGTCTCATTTAGAGGCAGGGCAACAATAAATAGCGTTCCTCTTTCAGCAGAGGTCACAGCACCGACTTCTTTCACGCCGGTATTTGCTACAAGTTGGGCTGGCGGTTGTACCGTAATGACACTGAAATTTGCATGGATCATAAACATCACTCTAATTTGCAAAAAAAAAATCTACATAAATTATGCCGGTTGAAACTTGTAACCCTGCTTAGCCTCCGGTGTGCGGATGGAAAGCATCTAGTTCTGCATCACTCCATCCAACGGAAAATTTGACGATATTGTTCACGGCGTACTGATATGCTAGATTTTTCACTTGCTTCACGGAAATTCCGTAGTAGAGCTTAACAGCTTACTAATGTATTCTTCAAGCTCTGCGACCTGCCAAGGTCACTTATAATCAATGGTTGCCACAAGCCCGATTCTGGAAGTAAACAGATAAGAAAAAATTTTACCGGCCCCTACACACTCTTCTGCACGCATATATTATGATCGAGGAGATTATTTTACTTTATATATACTAACGTATTTGATCGTTATATTACAGAAATAATTTGCAGTCCCCCAGTGGGCAACGCTAACGACGCAAATTAAGCTCCCTAGCTCCTTTTGTTGCTTCCATTCGCTCACGAAACCTCTACAACTACATATAATTTATGTTGTACTTTCAGACCACTTTTCGCAGAGAAGATGAGCCACTCGGGTCTTCATTCACTTCTTCATCATGTGTTTCGTAGGGCGTAATGCCTCTATCAGTATCTTTTTTATAATTAGACATTGTACCTGAAGGTTAACATAACTTTGTAAATTAAGGGAAAGTAAAAACACTCCGTGGCAAGTTGTTCAACCGTAGTAAGAAATGCACGTTTTCTGTCACTAGCGCCTTATTACCAACTGACGGCCGTTATGTAAAGGGTTGGAGGAGGCAGAATGTCAGTGCTATCATCTGGTGGAGAAAAGAGGAAACCGCTCTAACGGTTAAATTATTACAACTAGCCCCAGTCTCCCCTACTCAACATGACAGAAGCTGTCCTATATAGGGTGTCACGGGAATAAGTGTAGATATTTTCATATGTGGTATATTAATTAAAACAACAGCTGATTCCTCAAACTGGGGGGGCTATCAAGTACGGGTCCCACAGGGTTCGGTCTTAGGTCCTTTACTGTTCTTGATATATATTAATGACTTACCATTCCACATTGATGAAGATGCAAAGTTAGTTCTTTTTGCTGATGATACGAGTATAGTAATAACATCCAAAAACCAAGTACTAGGTGATGTAATTGTAAATGATGTTTTCACAAAATTATTAAGTGGTTCTCAGCAAACGGACTCTCTTTAAATTCTGATAAAACAGAGTATATACAGTTCTGTACAGTAAATGGCACAACTCCAGTAATAAACATAGTCTTTGATCAGATGTCTGTAGCTAGGGTAGAATTTTCAAAAATTTTAGGTGTGTCCATTGATGAGAGGTTAAACTGGAAGCAACACATTGATGGTCTGCTGAAACGTCTGAGTTCAGCTACGTATTCTATTAGGGTTATTGCAAATTTTGGTGATAAGAGTCTCAGTAAATTAGCTTACTATGCCTACTTTCATTGACTGCTTTCGTATGGCATCATATTCTGGGGTAATTCATCGTTGAGTAGAAAAGTATTCATTGCTCAAAAACGTGTAATCAGAATAATTGCTGGAGCCCACCCACGGTCATCCTGCCGACATCTATTTAAGGATCTAGGGATCCTCACAGTAACCTCACAGTATTTATATTCACTTATGAAATTTGTTGTTAATAATCCAACCCAGTTCAAAAGTAATAGCAGTGTGCATAGCTATAACACAAGGAGAAAGGATGATCTTCACTATGCAGGGTTAAATCTGACTTTGGCACAGAAAGCGGTTAATTATGCTGCCACAAAAGTCTTTGGTCACCTACCAAACAGCATCAAAAGCCTGACAGATAGCCAACCAACATTTAAAAATAAATTAAAAGAATTTCTAGATGACAACTCCTTCTACTCATTGGCTGAATTTTTAGATATAAATTAAGGGAGGGAAAAAAAACCACTTAAATATTAGTGTCATGCAATATTATGTGTAATGTAATATCTTGTACACACATCATTTATTAACCTGACACGTTCCACATCATTACGAAGTGTCGTATTCATGATCTATGGAACAAGTATTAATCTAATCTAATCTAATCTACACATCTACATCTACATCTACATCGATACTCCGCAAGCCACCTGACGGTGTGTGGCGGAGTGTACCTTGAGTACCTCTATCGGTTCTCCCTTCTATTCCAGTCTCGTATTGTTCGTGGAAAGAAGGATTGTCGGTATGCCTCTGTGTGGGCTCTAATCTCTCTGATTTTATCCTCATGGTCTCTTCGCGAGATATACGTAGGAGGGAGCAATTTACTGCTTGACTCTTCGGTGAAGGTATGTTCTCGAAACTTTGACAAAAGCCCGTACCGAGCTACTGAGCGTCTCTCCTGCAGAGTCTTCCACTGGAGTTTATCTGTCATCTCCGTAACGCTTTCGCGATCACTAAATGATCCTGTAACGAAGCGCGCTGCTCTCCGTTGGATCTTCTCTATAACTTCTATCAACCCTATCTGGTACGGATCCCACACTGCTGAGCAGTATTCAAGCAGTGGGCGAACAAGCGTACTGTAACCTACTTCCTTTGTTTTCGGATTGCATTTCCTTAGGTTTCTTCCAATGAATCTCAGTCTGGCATCTGCTTTACCGACGATCAACATTATATGATCATTCCATTTTAAATCACTCCTAATGCGTACTCCCAGATAATTTATGGTATCAACTGCTTCCAGTTGCTGACTTGCTATTTTGTAGCTAAATGATAAAGGATCTATCTTTCTGTGTATTCGCAGCACATTACACTTGTCTACATTGAGATTCAATTGCCATTCCCTGCAGCATGCGTCAATTCGCTGCAGATCCTCCTGCATTTCAGTACAATTTTCCATTGTTACAACCTCTCGATACAACACAGCATCATCTGCAAAAAGCCTCAGTGAACTTCCGATGTCATCCACAAGGTCATTTATGTATATTGTGAATAGCAACGGTCCTATGACACTCCCCTGCGGCACATCTGAAATCACTCTTACTTCGGAAGACTTCTCTCAATTGAGAATGACATGCTGCGTCCTGTTATCTAGGAACTCCTCAGTCCAATCACACAATTGGTCTGATAGTCCATATGCTCTTACTTTGTTCATTAAACGACTGTGAGGAACTGTATCGAACGCCTTGCGGAAGTCAAGAAACACGGCATCTACCTGTGAACCCGTGTCTATGGCCCTCTGAGTCTCGTGGACGAATAGCGCGAGCTGAGTTTCACATGACCGTCTTTTTCGAAACCCATGCTGATTCCTACAGAGTAGATTTCTAGTCTCCAGAAAAGTCATTGTACTCGAACACAATACGTGTTTCAAAATTCTACAACTGATCGACGTTAGAGATATAGGTCTATAGTTCTGCACATCTGCTCGACGTCCCTTCTTGAAAACGGGGATGACCTGTGCCCTTTTCCAATCCTTTGGAACGCTACGCTCTTCTAGAGACCTACGGTACACCGCTGCAAGAAGGGGGGCAAGTTCCTTCGCGTACTCTGTGTAAAATTGAACTGGTATCCCATCAGGTCCAGCGGCCTTTCGTCTTTTGAGCGATTTTAATTGTTCCTCTATCCCTCTGTCGTCTATTTCGATATCTACCATTTTGTCATCTGTGCGACAGTCTAGAGAAGGAACTACAGTGCAACACATCAATGTGTTGTAGTTTTTTCTCTGCATCGAACAGTCTTCCAACATACACGTCACGAACTTAACGGCATGTTGTTTCTCAGCAGGAAATGAGCATTAACGGCTTTCTCCTGCCACATTTACTTGAAGGTACTAAGCAACCTAAAAACTTACGACTTGCAATGCCTATAATTATTGGCCTGGCGTGCGGGGTAGCCGCGCGGTCTTAGGCGTCTTGTCACGATCCGCGCTGCTCCCCTCGTCCACGTTTGAGTCCTCCCTAGGGCATGGGTGTGTGTCTCGTCCTTCGCGTAAGTTATTTTAAGTCAGATTAAGTAGTGCATAAGCTTGGGGACCGATGACCTCAGCAGTTTGGTCCCATGAGGTCTTACCACAAATTTCCAAATTATTAGCCTAAAATTGGTGTAAATACTGATGTTGTTCAGTGCACAGCCTGTACTTATGCCCGTTATAATCTCTTACACCGTCCTGGCACAGAAAGAAAATGAAGTCTGGTAACTAATCTAGGGGTCAGGCTCAGGTGGTGCTGCAGAGCTAGCTCGGTGAAGTCGTTGTCGGCGTGCGGTTAGACGGTTTTCATCTACATCCATGTTCCAGATGTTATTACTAACATCGTGACAAACTATTGGCCGGTTGCGGTGGCCGTGCGGTTCTAGGCGCTGCAGTCCGGAACCGCGGGGCTGCTATGGTCGCAGGTTCGAATCCTGCCTCGGGCATGGGTGTGTATGATGTCCTTAGGTTAGTTAGGTTTAAGTAGTTTTAAGTTCTAGGGGACTGATGACCTCAGATGTTCAGTCCCATAATGCTCAGAGCCATTTGAACCATTTGAACAAACTATTGGCTTTGTTACATTCCTCTCAAATCTGCGTTACTCGAAATATGAACGCCCTATAACAAAGGTTGCCCGCGAACCTTTATCTCAGACAAGCACTTCTACACAACGTAATCAGTAATTTTTTGGATGTACTCCATTCTCTGTCTTTCCCTACCGGCTGTGCTCTCAGTGGCTACCTACAGTCCCGTCGAAGTTCTTCCCTAATTAATTAACACATGTCCTGTCACAGCCGGCCGGTGTGGCCGAGCGATTCTAGGCGCTTCAGTCTGGAACCGCGCGACCGCTACGGCGCACGTTCGAATCCTTCCTCGGGCATGGATGTGTTTGATGTCCTTAGGTTAGTTAGGTTTGAGCAGTTCTAAGTTCTAGGGACTGATGACCTCATATGTTAAGTCCCATAATGCTCAGAGCCATTTAAACCTTTTTTTTCCTGTCACGCAGTCCGTTATTTAGTCAGTGTTTCCCACATGATCATCCCTACAGATTCTACGGACAACTTCAGTTTTATCGGTTGACTTACTATTGAGCATCCTAAAAAATATAAGCACTTCAATTCTCTTCATTTTTCCCACAGAGCATTACTGAGCTCCATTCAATGATACATTCCAGACACACATTCACGTAAATTTCTGCCTCAAACTAACGCCTATGTTTGACATTAGTATACTTCAGTTAGCGAAGAAGGTGATATCACCTTGTGCCAGTCTGCTCCTTATATCTTTGCTTCGTCTGTCATACGTAATTTTGCTTCCAAGGTAACAGAATTTCTTCACATCGTTTCCTTTTATTCAAGACTGGTTTCATGCGGCCAGCCATGAATTCAGTTCTATGTCAACCTCTTCATCTCAGTGTAGCATTCGCATGCAAAGCCCTTAATTATTTCTTGGATATATTCTTATCTCTGTCTTTGACAATAAATCTTTTGCTCTCTAAACTTCCCTGAAGTAGACAGACGTTATTCCTTGTTGTCTTATCACACGCTTCATCACGCTGTCCCTTATTCTTATCAATTTCTTACACATTCTCCTCTTGTCGCCGATTCTGCGGAGGACCTGCCCGTTTTAGAATCATATTAGTTCTTTACATATCGAACACTTCGAATCTGTTCTTTTCCGGTTCTCTCGAAATCCATGATTCGCATCCATACGATCGTGTGCCCCACATGCTCATTATCAGAAGTGTCCTCTTGAGATTAAGACGAATGGTTGATACTCCTAGACTTCTTGTCGTCACAAATGCCCCCTTCGGTTGCGTTTGAACACATTTTATGTGCTCTATGTTTGATTAGCACCGTGTTAAAATTGCAGAACTTCATCACTTCTTCCGTTTGTCGTCGGTTTTGATGTTCAGCTTATCGTTAATCTCATTTCTGCTATGTCGCAATACCTATGTCTTTGTTCTGGTTACACTACATAATGTTTTTCCATTAGGTTTCGCCATTGAAAATCTCGCATATTCTTTCCTCGCTTTCACTGAGGATAGCAAAATCTTGTCACTGATATTCAAAAAAATCTATAGCGTTTGCAACTGCAGCCAATATATGTAGTACTGAGTGATAAAACCGTTTCAGCTGTACAATCCTTTTACTCTTCAGCATTATCAGCTGCACTGCGTTTACAACTGCATCTTCAGATTCAAATGATTATATAAGTAGAAAAACAGCCATGTCGAAAAATAAATCATCCCGAATCTAAAATGAAATCGCAACGAAAGAGTTCTCACTGTAGTCAATTGATGATATACATAACATATTATAGTAACGCTGGTCTTCCCAATATATATTGTGTATATCATGAACTGGCTCCAGTGAGTACATTTTCCATTATTTTTTTCGTGTTCGGTTTGGGATAACTTGTTTTTCTATATGAATGTTTTTCTACTTATACTCAGATTCGCACCTGGAGATGTGTTCTAAGTGCTGTGAAAGAGGTAGTGCCTACGAATAAAACGATTGTATAGCTGAAGCGTTATCATTTGTCGCTGATAGTCTTCCTTCATGAATGTTAATTTCACTCTGAAACGTTTCACCTATTTGTGTCATTATTCCTTGATGTATAGATTGAACATTTGGGGCGAAAGACTACATCCTTTTCCCACCCTTATTTTAATTCTATCACTTCGCTCTTGCTCTTCCATTGTTATTTTTCTCTTTTTGTTCTTGCACATGTCGTATATGCCCGACTTTCTCTACAACTTTCAGCGGAATAACACGTGGGCTGGGACATGAGTGGGAACTTGAACTGAGGGTGGAGGCGTGCTGTTGTAGTTCGTGCAACTATGCCAAGCCACTGTACCAGGATGGCGTAAGGGTTAGTGCATCTTAATAATGAGCAGGAGACCCGGGTTCGAAACCCCTGGCTTGGTACAAATTTTCACTCGTTGGTTCAGTTTCCATGCATAACTATAGCTTACAACTGTTCTATTGATAACATCCCCCACCATTTGCCAAAGTGGACAAATCGTACGAAGATGTCTTCATTTCTCTTAAATTTCACTTCTATTGACTTCAGTCTGCATGCGGTATTTACCTATAGCTCACCCCTATTCTCCTGATATCCAACACAATTTGTCGACGTCGGTAAATTGTATGAACGTGTCTTGACTTTTGTTAAACTATTTTCACGGGCAAGGTCAATTTTGCCTCTCTGGTGCCATTTACCGTTCCTACATGCTCTCTTATCTCCACAATTCTTTTTCCTGCTACAGCTCAGTACTTTCTCTTCATGAGTTGATACTCAATCATATTCTGTCCACATTGGACTATTCATTTCATTTAACGGATTGTGCATATGGCTCTCACCCTCACGTAGGATAGGAATATCCTCACCGAATCTCATCATTCATATCCGTTCACCCTGAAATTTATCCTCCCATTTCTTTCATTACTTCTTCGGTGTCACCAGTATAGGATATTGAGTGCTTTTTTTCTGTTATACATGTTATGATTCGTTTGATGCGGCCTGCAACGAATTCCACTCCCGTGCCAATCTCTTCATCTGAGAGTAGCACTTGCAACCCACGTTCTCAATTATTTGCTGGGTGTTTTCCTATCTCTGCTTCCTCTACAGTATTTACTCTTTGCAGCTCCCTCTAATACCATGGAAGTAATTCCCTGATGTCTTAACAAATGTTCTATCACCTCTCCCATTCTTCTTGTGAGTGTTTCCATATATTCCTTTCCTCTCCAATTCAGCGGTGAACCGCATTTCTTACCTTATCAATTCACCTAATTTTCGACATTCGTCTGTAGCACCACATCTGAAAAGCTTCGATTCTCTTGTGTTCTGATTTTCCCACAATCTGTCTTTCACTACCATCAAACGTACATTCTCATAAATTTCTTCCTCGAATTAAGGCGTATGTTTAATACCAGTAGACTTCTTTTGGCCTGGAATGTCGTTTTTGCCAGTACTTGCCTGCTTTTTATTTTCTCATTGCTTCGTCCATTATGTCACTGCCCAAGCAGCAGATTTCCTTAACTTCATTTACTTCGTGACCATCAATCCTGACTTGAAGTTTCTCGCTGTTCTCATCTCTGCTACTACTCATTACTTTTGCCTTTCTACGATCTATTCTAAACCCATATTTCGTAGTCATTGGACTGTCCATTTCATTCACCACATACTGTAATTCTTCTTCATTTTCAGTGAGGATAGCAATGTCAATAACGAATATTTTCAATGATATCAATTCGCGTCGAATTTTATTTCCACTGGTGTACCTTTCTTTTATTTCCTTCATTGCTACTTCTGTTTATAGATTGCGCAGTAAGCGCGAAAGGCTAGACCACTGCCCTACACCCTTTTTAATCCGAACACTTCGTTCTTGGTCTTCGACTCTTGGCTCTTGAAAATGTCGTATATTGCCCGTCTCTCCCTTTAGCCTACCCAATTTTCCTCACAATTTCAAACATATCGGACCATGTGACACTGTCGAACGGTTTTTCCAGGCCGACAAATCGTATGAACGTGTCCTGATTTTTCTTTAGTGCATTCCTACCTCAGGATATTTTTAATGCGGGCTCTCCTTCCTTGATTAACTCCAGAAGAAAATGAGAAACGTACATTTCGGCTATACACTGTACGGAAATAGAATCGACAAATAATTTATTTCAGCATTTCATTTACGTCATGCCTTTGACCTACCTGTTCAGTATACACTAGCGTCAGAGCAGACGAGGACTCTGCCACACGCAGCTCCGAGACGGTTCAGTGGTGCTGCCGGCACTGCTAACGCCATCTGTTGTGAGGGCAGCGTACTCTTCAATATTGACAATACGTTTCCTCTTCTCTCGCGGTGAAAAAGCACTGGAGTGCTCGAGCGAGAGAAACTGACTGTGAGTTGCATATCAGTTCACGTGACATCGTCATCTGTTTTATTTTTCACATTCGTAACTGATAACTAGATTCTGTATAAGAATACAGGTGCCTACATTATGTTTCAGGCCTGATATGTTTGTAGGAACGTTTATGAGCAGGATGCTAACCAAGAGATTTCTTTGATAATGTTAACTGACTAACAATTATGTTGTTAGGAAGACAAACCACGTGTTTACTCAGAAGATAACGCTTCCTTTATTCTGGCCAATCACACGAACTTCAACGTTAGGTGAGTTATACCTTTGACGTACATATGATCGGCCAAGGCATCATTTGCAAAGACGTGAGGCACATACTTCCAGTACATGCACAGTGCCTTCATTGAACACTGTTCACGTGATATAACGATGATAGCAGTGCGCCGATACAGATGGGAAACAGACCGATAATGATCCGTTTAATACGACAGTCTTTTCAAAAGTTCCCCTCAGTGTGAGACAGAATTCAAGAAACTAATTTACTGCACAAAATACCTTCAAAGGCCTTCAATATAACCTCCATTTTTCATCATGAGAGCTTCCCAAAGTTTTGGCAACTTCAGTATTCCGGATAGTGCGCCTTCACTGTTGAGCTGATTACCCTGGTCACTTCACTGGTAACATCAGTATTGTATCAAAACATGTTCGATGGAAATTTTCTTTCGGTCTAGGAAACAAATAGAAGTCTGGCGAGCTCATATTACGAATGTCTGATCCGTGGGAAAGTATTTCCTATGTATAATTGTCGAGCTTTTCTCTCAACGGTAAGGTGATACGCATTATGGTGCAAAATGAAGACACCAGCTGCAAACATATCAGGCCCTGTTTGTAGCTATGACTCTGTTCATACTGCAAGCTCATCATCAGTTTCACTTTTGACTGTTGGTAGCTGAATTTTTTCGCGCGTGAAAAGTCGGAACTTTTTCAGGTGTTACGACTGAGACTTCATTCCTGACTGCAGATGCCGTATCCAGGTTTCATCCAGTCAAACTTTCCGTTTCAGAAATTGATCTCCTAGTGTTCTATAACACTGAACCAGTTGTTCAGCGATTTTTTGCGACCTTCTTTCTGTTCTTCACTCAGACGATACGGAATCCACCTGGCAGCACCTTTCCTCGACTTCGATTTGTAGTTACGATTCTGCATCTTATACAATTTCCTCACATGTTTTTCGTCGATCCTCTCTCAAAACATTATTAAGAATAGGCTGAGTGGTGTAGTCTGTTTAGTTGATGATCCCCCACTTGTTCGGTTGTCATCAGTGCTTACCCGACCCTCAGGGAAACAAACATACCACCGTAATATAGCGCTACGATCCTCTTCTCCATTTTCACACACCTCTCTCAAAGTGCTAAGTTTACATTGGATTCTTTCCTCCCTGAAATTCTGTTTTCATGTAAGAACGTCAGTCACTACTTGTAATCCGACCTCTCTCGGTTTCAGCTTCCATTTTAAAACTGTATTACTCACGACACAGCCCGCGAACCAGTATACACAGATACCTTCTTTACGCCTACGCCGGCCGATGTGGGCGAGCGGTTCTAGGCACTTCAGTCGAACTGCGCGACCCCTACGGTCGCAGTTTCGAATCCTGCGTCGGAGATGAATGTGTGTGCTGTCCTTAGGTTAGTTAGGTTTAAGTAGTTCTAAGTTCTAGGGGACTGATGACCTCAGATGTTAAGGGGCTCCGGAACGCCCTATACTTGCAATGTTAAATTAACGCTTATAAATTACATCTTTCCTCACAAAGTATTTGAGGTAGGAAGTTGAACTTTTTACAGAGTGTTTATTGGAATATGGGCTACAACTTAACACAGGGATTTTACAAAATTTTAGTTCAGTTATTAAAGATGATTTGTTTTCAATTGTAATGAAATTTCACAACATTTTTTTGCAACTTTTCATTCATATCTTCAAAAATATAAGGTTTTTTGGAAAAAGGCTGTGTTAAATTATGCAGAAGGTACTGTGTAACATTTACTGAAAATTTGAAACAAATATGTTTGGAAGATCCTTAGAAAACATGTAATTAGTATGAGAAAATAAAAGTTTTGGGAATCGAGCGACAAAGATTGGATTAACTTTTTAGTGCATTCCAGGTCCATACGATGTATTGTCTTCATCCTCTGCAAACTCCTCCTCCAGCTTCCTCTTGTTCCTCCTCCTGTTTACTCTTGCTTGTATTTCTAGACTCTTTACAGCCCTGTCTGCAGCCCGAAGGCGTTCCTTGTCTAAAGCAAGCATCGCTCGTACCATGTTAGAACCTACCTTCATTCCTATATTTCTAAATACCTTGCACCTTACAATGCTCCTTTTCTTAAAAGCCTTCAGAGGATTTCTAATAACTTTACTTTTGCTCATTGTTATACTTCAACAAAACAGAGACTCAAGAAACAGAATTAATTACGAATATTTTCGAGATAACGACAGAGTAAATTAACATGAAACAATCGACAGTCACACCAGCGATATATATTGAACCATCACAGGTTAGCCACAACACATACTTTATCTCACATCACTAAAATGTACCTAATGAACACGGACGTTAATAATA
The DNA here is from genome assembly GCF_021461385.2 of Schistocerca piceifrons. Lineage (NCBI taxonomy): Eukaryota > Metazoa > Arthropoda > Insecta > Orthoptera > Acrididae > Schistocerca > Schistocerca piceifrons. Next base: position 781,501,914 of record NC_060141.1, read on the forward strand.
ACACCATTTGACAGCAGTTTAACAGCGCCACAGTGGGTCACGCCCATGTAGAACACATTTAAAAAAAAAAATTTAAAAATAGTAGTAGTCTTCGGAATTGAATAAATTATATATCTATTAAAAGGTAATAGTCTGCAGATTCAGAAAACGCAAAAAAGTAAAAATTGAACTTTTCATGATTTTGAGCCTTTCCGGAGCCCCTTAAGTCCCATAGCGCTCAGAGCCATTTGAACCACTTTACGCCCACAGTGTCGCTCACAACTGACATGAATTTCAACTTGATCACGCTACCGTATCGGCCACACATGCGAAGTGGGCAAGACTTTTCAAACGACCTGTAATGTGCAGGCAATATCGAACTTTCCTCACCATGAAGTTGCTGAGACCCGTAAAAGACCATTGTGCATGAAGCACCAAGTGAAAAAGGTGTTTTACTTAGCGAAATGCTGAATCACATAATTCCGACAGCAAGAAAAAAGAAGTGAGCGTATGCCATCATAGTCCGGGAGTCTCCGTTCGGGAAAGTTCGGCCGCCAAGTGCAAGTCTTATTTCAGTCAGCGCCACACCGGACGACCTGCGCGCCAGTGACATGCATAAAGGATGATGAGGACAAAACAACACTCAGTCCACGAGCGAAGACAATCTCCAACCCGGCTGGAGATCGAACCTGGGCCCGCTTGCTCGGGAGACAAGCACGTTACCATCCTGCTAAGCAGGCGGCCTTTCCAACAGCAACTTTTCTAAAATGATTTAAGAAAGTAAAACTTCCTCCTACATACTGTAACATTTCTGCCTCTGGGAGCAGTAATATTGAGCCCCAAACCTTGTAAGACATCGTTGTCTCCTGACCTACATTGCTTACGTATTCCGCCCTCACAATCATATTCCGCACATCAAGACACTTCATTCGAACACAAACACGATAAGTTAAAGTAAATGTTGCATGAATTCATGTAAACGATTGCAAATAACTAGTAAATCGCAAGTGTGCACCAAGATTGAAATTCTCGAGGCTGGCGTACACACACACATTCAAGACACGATTGTCGCAGGGGCTCTTAGTTCGAGAGAGGCAAACCGCACACTGGGCGGCCAGTCCCTTCAGAGGTCAAGTCAATCTATCTACGTCAGCCAGCGACCTCCTGTAGAGCAGACAGCGTTTGCCTGAGTGAAAGGAAGAACAACCCCGTGTTCGGCTTAGAAGCAAATTCCGCTACATTGTGTGTGAGCGCCCAGCCTACGCATTCTTTACAAGAATATCACGCAGTTTCAGAGATTTTCGCAGAGAGACAGCAAACGCCAAACCCCGATGCTGCAGATTTCCGGATTGGTCGCCTTAAACGAAACGTCATTCTCCCATTTTAGAAGAGCAATGCTGATTGGCAGACGATATTCCTGACGCCTTGAGCTGAAGGAGTAATGGAAGAGACCGAAAGATACACCCCTTCACATCTGGCGTGGAGAGGGGCTCTTGGAGCGAGAACACGTAACGAGAGCGTGTGCGCTCGTAGGTATACTCAAAGAGCGAGGAACAAGTCTCTCGTTTGTACTTCACTGGGAGAGCACCTCTGTCGAGAGCGAATCGGAGTGCGACTCTATATTGAGTCCTTGCGATTAAGCGTTGTTCACTATGTTGGCCGCCACACTTATTGTGCGTTGTGAACGGACAGAGTTATAGTTAAACGCCAGCGAGCGAATTTTTGAGTGGCATTGCGGTGGACTGGTTATCTGACCGGTGTACCACGCCAGTAGTTAGACTAGGGGCGAATAGGAGTCCTTGACTTCATCAAGGCGTAGGGAGAGTTTGATTGGCGAAGGTCAATGCAGATAGAACGAGAGTTATCTTATTTGTCAGCAGCGAGCGGCGCAGACAGCAGTCATCACAGCTTACAGTATTGTGTGCTATAGCTCTTGTGAGCCCCATATTTCCTCCACAACAGTACACTTCACTGCATTTCACACGCAACATCCTCGACCGTACCTAGCAACATTCTAACGGATAATTATTCAAGTTGAGTAGGGGCGGCTCTCTGCCATTCTGCTAAGTCAGTAACAATCTTAAACTTTGTATAGAAACTTCATTAGCGAAGCCTATCCTTGAGAGGTAGCTTCACACTCCAAAAGAACCTGGAAATAACGTGTTCAGTTCATAAATAAAAGTGCCATTGTGATTTCTCAGAATTTTTGGAAAATAAATAATAATTTTCGTTTGTTTCATGTTTTTCTTCCACTAACTAGCACTATTCCAGTACCCAAGTATCCCACTAGTTACGTAAGATATTTTGTGAATTTTTGTGTCATTTTCTTACAGCGGACGACTCCAGGAGATATTTATTGGGGAAAGGTTTTCAGGCATTTCTCTCTAGAACGTTAGGAGGGTCTGTCTGACTTCCGTAGTAGGGTGGGGGTGGAAATTGCATTTTGCAGGAGCCACAGGGTAAAGGGAACATCTCAGATTAATCCGTTGCGCAGAATGACAGAATAGCACCCACACGTTCACAGCCTCACTGTTGAGATAGAACCCATTAGCTGGTGCCTGACGTAAGTATGGTGAAGACAACGGACGGTACAACGAGTGTCAACGAGTTCTATGAGAAACTGTGACAAATTAGTAGTCATACGATCTGATTGGGTGCCACGACGCGAGATGCTGGAATTACTCCTTGGCTAGGTCGCAAAATCTCGCGTTTTCATTTTTTGGGCTTTGTTAAAGTATTATTCAGATATCTTTGATTATTATAGACTATATCGTTTCAACAATACTTTGTCAGCATATGAACTCCGCAAGCCACCGTACGGTGCGTGGCGGAGGTTATCCTGTATCACTACGTGCTATTTTCTTTCCTGTTCCACTAGCATGTATGTCTCTTCGTGGTTGTTACGCGAAGCGAGTGGTGGTGGCAGCAGAATTGTACTTCAGTCAGCTTAAAATGCCAATTCTCAACTATCTCAGTGGAGTTCCTAGATACGAAAGTCCCTCCAGGGATTGCCATTTTAAATCGTGAAGCATCTCTGTAACACTTGTGTGGTGTTTGAACGCATCGGTAACGAATTTAACAGCCCGCCTCTGAGTTCCCAGAATGAGATTTTCACTCTGCAGCGGAGTGTGCGATGATATGAAACTTCTTGGCAGATGAAAACTGCCAGAAAGTTTCATATCAGCGCACACTCCGCTGCAGAGCGAATATCTCATTCTGGAAACATCCCCCAGGCTGTGGCTAGGCCATGTATCCGCTATATCCTTTCTTTCAGGAGTGCTAGTTCTGCAAGGTTCGCAGGAGAGCTTCTGTAAAGTTTGGAAGGTAGGAGACGAAATACTGGCAGAAGTAAAGCTGTGAGTACCGGGCGTGAGTCGTGCTTCGGTAGCTCAGATGGTAGAGCACTTGCCCGCGAAAGGCAAAGGTCCCGAGATCGAGTCTCGGTCGGGCACACAGTTTTAATCTGCCAGGAAGTTTCATATCAGCGCACACTCCGCTGCAGAGTGAAAATCTCATTCTGGAAACATCCCCCAGGCTGTGGCTAGGCCATGTCTCCGCTATATCCTTTCTTTCAGGAGTGCTAGTTCTGCAAGGTTCGCAGGACAGCTTCTGTAATGTTTGGAAGGTAGGAGACGAGATATTGGCAGAAGTAAAGCAGTGAGTACCGGGCGTGAGTCGTGCTTCGGTAGCTCTGATGGTAGAGCACTTGCCCGCGAAAGGCAAAGGTCCCGAGTTCGAGTCTCGGCGGGCACACAGTTTTAATCTGCCAGGAAGTTTCATATCAGTGCACACTCCGCTGCAGAGTGAATATCTCATTCTGGAAACAACCCCCAGACTGTGGCTTGGCCATGTCTCCGCTATATCCTTTCTTTCAGGAGTGCTAGTTCTGCAAGGTTCGCAGGAGAGCTTCTGTAAAGTTTGGAAGGTAGGAGACGAGATACTGGCAGAAGTAAAGCAGTGAGTACCGGGCGTGAGTCGTAGCTCAGATGGTAGAGCACTTTCCCGCGAGAGGCAAAGGTCCCGAGTTCGAGTCTCGGTCGGGCACACAGTTTTAACCTGCCAGGAAGTTTCGCTTCTGAGTTGCTTGGATGTCTTCCCTTAATCCGACATGGTACGCGTGGTATTACGTATCGATGCCATCCCACGGCGTATCGGGGTTGATAACGCAACTGCTAGTTTGCTTCTCGTACCAATAGTGGTCGCGTGGAGTCCGGCGGACTCAATGTTGCACGTCCGCTGAGCCACACCCCCAGCGGATCTGTATAACGAGTCCCCTCTGCCGCCATAATATTGGAGAGATGGTGGCAGTGAGACGTCCCAGCTGATATCGGAAACCACTTCGCCGTGTGTTACTAAGCAGACGCCGTCCAGTCGTGGTTCCGACACTAAAGTTCATGCTCAGTACAGCGAGACACTCCCTTGTTGAGACTGCGCTATTAGGACTCTGTTTCTCCCTGCATTTTTTGCAGTGAGACTTCGTTCTCTTGGAGAAATATAAGTTATTAAATCGTCTGTTTATTGCGATAACTTGTTCGCTAATCAAGGGGGTATGACCAGCTGGATGTTCCTTCTGCGATACTGCTGAAAGACTTGGCAGGAATGCAGGCATTGTACATGATTGCTGGCAGCGGTGATCACGAGAATGTACGGTCGCAAGAAAACCGGACTCTGGACGGCCACGTGGCACTACCGAGAAGGAAGACCATCGCGCTTGGTTTTCGACATCACAGTGTCACAACAAGTGTTACAAATCGGTTACTTGAAGGACAACTCCGTGCCAGATGCCCTGTAGCATGTGTTCCACTGACCCAAACCCATACCGCCATTTGCAATTTCAGTGGTGTCAAGCGAGAGCTCATTAGAGGACAGGACGGACTTCTGTTGTATATTATGATGATAGCTGGCCCTGCCTCGCCTCCAGTGACGGGCATGTATTGGTCAGAACGAGGCCAGCTGGGGATCTGCATCCAGCCTGTCGGCGTGCTAGACACACTGGACCCTCACCTTGTGTGATGGTCTGTGGTGCGGCTCATCTGGTAATCCTACTGTCCCTCACTGCAAAATTGTGATAACCAGTCTGGTGATTCGACGTGTTGCGCTGCCATTCATGAATAACATTGCAGGGTGTCTTTTCTGACAGGATAACACTCCCTCAGCCACATTCAACTGTTGTAACCGAACGTGCTCTACAGAAAACATACTGCCTTGGCCTGCTCGATGAACTGATCTGTCTCCAGTCGAGCACATATGGGACATTATTGGACGACAACTCCAACGCCATTCATAAACATTAACCGTCCCTGTATTGACGGACCAATGCCACAGACATGGAACTCCATACCATAAAATGACACCCGGCACCTGTACAGCACAATTCGTGCACTTTTGGGCGTTTTCATTCAACATCGCGGAGGATACACTGGTCATTAACGTACAAGCGTTTCACATTTGCAATAGCTTGTCTCGCACTTACGTTATCCTGGTATATTGTAATGTCAACCACTTAAATATGGTCAGCAGCACGTGAACGTGCGGTAGCGTTCTCGCTTCCGGCGCCTTGTGATGACTGGGTGTTGTGCTTAGGTTAGTTAGGTTTAAGTAGTTCTAAGTTCTAAGGGACTGATTACCAATAGATGTTAAGTCCCATAGTGCTCAGAGCCATTTGAACTTAAATATGTTACCTAGACAAATGTCTCCCCGAAGTTTCGTTACACCGCATTAGTTTTTGGTGTGGCAATTTTTTTACATCAGTGTATATTTATCGTATTTGTACACATATTTCACCTGTACCTGCAGCTTCATCTCCGCACGGGTCCATGTTTACGACATCGTATTTCCCGATGGTTGGTTGTTTGGTTGTTTGGCGAAGGAGACCAGACAGCGTGGTCATCGGTCTCGTCGAAATAGGGAAGGATGGGGAAGGAAGTCGGCGTGTCCTTTCAGAGGAACCATCCCGGCATTTGCCTGGAGTGATTTAGGAAAATCACGGAATACCTAAAGCAGGATGGCCGGACGCGGGATTGAACCGTCGTCCACCCGAATGCAGTCCAGTGTCTAACCACTGCGCCACCTCGCTCGGTGTATTTCCCGAACTACGAGTCGTACAATGATATATACCTGAAGGTGCGTCTACTAGTACATGTCGCTACTGTCTACAAGATTTGTTGTGAATGGAGTTAGTAGCAAGGAAAGCTTTTGACACCGTTCCTCACAAGCGGCTTCTAATCAAGCTGCGGGCCTCTGGGGTATCGTCTCAGATGTGCGACTGGATTCGTGATTTCCTGTCAGGAAGGTCGCAGTTCGTAGTAATAGACGGAAAATCATCGAGTAAAACTGAAGTGATATCAGGTGTTCCCCAGGGAAGTGTCCTGGAATCTCTGCTGTTCCTGATCTATATAAATGACCTGGGTGACAATCTGAGCAGTTCTCTTAGGTTTTCGCAGGTGATGCTGTAATTTAACGTCTAGTAAGGTCATCCGAAGACCAGTATCAGTTGCCAAGCGATTTAGAAAAGATTGCTATATGGTGTGGCAGGTGGCAATTGACGCTAAATAACGAAAAGTGTGAGGTGATCCACACGAGTTACAAAAGAAACCTGTTGGAATTTGATTACTCGATAAATAGTACAATTCTCAAAGCTGTCAATTCAACTAAGTACCTGTGTGTTAAAATTACGAACAACTTCAGTAGGAAAGACCACAAAGATAATATTGCGGGGAAGGCGAGCCAAAGGTTGCGTTTCATTGGCAGGACACTTAGAAGATGCAACAAGTCCACTAAAGAGACAGCTTACACGACACTCGTTCGTCCTCTGTTAGAATATTGCTGCGCGGTGTGGGATCCTTACCAGGTGCGATTGACGGAGGACATCGAAAGGGTACAAAAAAGGCCAGCTCGTTTTGTATTATCACGTAATAGGGAAGAGAGTGTGACAGATACGATACGCGAGTTGGGATGGAAGTCATTAAAGCAAAGACGTTTTTCGTCGCGGCGAGATCTATTTACGAAATTTCAGTCACCAACTTTCTCTTCCGAATGCGAAAATATTTTGTTGAGCCCAACCTACATAGGTAGAAATGATCATCAAAATAAAATAAGAGAAATCAGAGCTCGAACAGAAAGGTTTAGGTGTTCGTTTTTGCAGCGCGCTATTCGGGAGTGAATGGTAGAGAGATAGTATGATTGTGGTTCGTTGAACCCTCTGCCAAGCACTTAAATGTGAATTGCAGAGTAGTCATGTAAATATAGATGAGTTCTAAATTTAAACGTCATGCACGATGCGGCAGTCTGTCAAGCATTGCAGCGTTTATCACATCTTATCTCCTGAACTATTTGTCATACAATGACGTAATTTTGTAGATATATTTAGTGGTGTATGTAAATACTGCCTTAAAAATGCCTTACGAGTAGTGTTAGTAGAAAAGATGTAAAATAGTTTAAACGTCATGCACTACGCGGAGGTTTTCATACAGCTCAGTTTTTATGACGTAGCTTACCCCGATAAAGTTTGTTGTCAGAAAATAATTGATATGTGTACAAAGTTTGGTTCAAATCGACACAGTAATTCCGAGAGAAACGTGTGCTATTCCTCTGCATACAAACACACACACACACACACACACACACACACACACACTCACACACATACATACATCCGGTTTTTTATAACAATAAGACGGACGTAAGATGTCCATCTGTGATAGTGGGATACGAAACATTTCACGGTACCCAGTACAGTATCAGTGGGAAATATGACTCAGCAATGACTAGGATCCTGTCCTGAGAATGCTGAAGACAGAGTGGCGTGGCAGTCGGAGCAGGAGAATGAGACAGTAGAGCTAGGTGGTGAGGTGCTTTACCAGCACCAGACGTTGCTCTGACAGATGAGAAACATGGTGGAACTCGAAGCTACGGATTTCCGCTCGCAGAGTGGGGTGTGCTGAGGCAGCATCTGGCGCTTCGCTGCAGCTGCTTGCATTCGGAGGGAAACTGCTGAGACGCGGCAGAGAACTTGGTGGATACAATTAGGGAGTTGTCGGCGAGGTGTCTGCTATGATGAAGGATCGTCTGCCCCGCGAACAGATTACGGCCAGTAACTGCGATTACTCGTGTCAGCTGCTAATTCAAAGACTCTTCCACTAAAGGACGGCTTGATCTCTTAAAGAATTCCGAACATCAGGCTGTACGAGCTAACACGTGAAAAACCTACCCTTTTTTTTTCTAGAGTGAAGAGTGATTGAAGATTTAAAGCAATTTGAGAAGCCGTTATACATTATTCTATATCAAGGACTGAAACGGCAAAAAATGCTGTAGTACTGCATAACTGGTAAACAGAGCGGCGTGTTCCGGATTGAGCTTCAGCTCCTACGAGAACTTCACCATCATCATTAGCGTGAGTCTTAGGCAGAAAATGGCTGTGGGCAGTATGGGACTTAACATTTGAGGTCATCAGTCCCCTAGACTTAGAACTACTTAAATCTAACTAACCCAAGGACATCACACACATCCACGCGCGAGGCAGGATTCGATCCTGCGACCGTAGCATCAGTGCGATTCCGGACTGAAGCGCCTAGAGCCGCTCGGCCACAACGGCCGGCAGTCTTCGGCAGAATATTCTTTGTTTTTGATGTTGATGTCCTCAAATATGTTAAAGCTTACAATATGAAAAACATGTTTGGGTTCCGTGATAGTTAATTTCTGCATTTCAATTACATACGCAGTTACTCCGCAAGCTACAGCTTCATTTTTGTTACTACTAAAGCAGTTATTTTTCTTTTGCCTTCCAAATTCTCACTTGTCTATAATATTGGCCGCTTTCTTGAGCAGCTACAGCCTTGTCTTCTTGCAGGTGTATAATTCTTAGTCGGAAAAGTTACTCCAAGTATCACTGTAGAATTTCTTTTAGTGTTGAATTCTACCATTTTGCTCTAATTTTGTACAGATTAAGTTTACTTTTCCCTGCTGGCTGTATAGACTGTGCACGTTATACCCTTTTTCTTTTTCTTTCATCTTCTCTGAACTGTATAATCATTATATTTCGCCCATTGTAGTCGGTTGTTATCAAACTTTGTAGACAGAGGGTTCACTGTTTCACGCTCGTCACCATCTCTGCCACATTATTTCTCTATTCCCTTACTCCCTTCATCTCAGAGAAGTACAACTAGGCAGTCTGCTCTCGAATCAGCGTGTTTACATAAGAATCTCCACGAGCACGTCTATAGATTAACGACGGTATCAACAATAGCATATTCAGAAATGTTGCTGATAACCTAGTACCAGTCTTGAAGTATTTAATATTTATCTCATTTAAGTGAAACATGAAAAGTGCGATCGATGTCTAGAAACTAAAATCTACAGTCACCCTGTCGTTACCGGCCAATCAGAAAGTTACTCGCTATATCTAAAGTCCTAGAATATATTGGTCACGAACAAATTAATGAACACTTACGCATATTGAACTTAGATAAGTGTCCTTCAAATTTTCGTAACCAGCATATCACAAACACTACAGTAATAAAGATAATCGACGACGAGAAGTATTTCATAGCAAATTTCGACATAATGCGGAGAAATAAGCAACAGATGAAGTTTTCAGTTACTGCGCGGAAAGGATTTGAAGTCTACTTGAGAAACTGACTGCATCTTGTTGTCCTTGGGAATGGAAAGTCGTCTTAGAAGCATGTTCTGTCAGGGGCGTCAGGGGCGGCGCTGAATCCACGACTGTTCTCATCGTATATCAGCTGTAGCTCTTCGTTTCTGTCCTCCTGCAACTCAGGTACAGGAAATAGTTAGGGGGACACTTCTATTAAAGTCTTGGACATAAACGAAAAACTTCTTGTATTTACTAACAAACTTACTCAATTATATGACAAATATGCCCCCAACGGACCGGAAAAGTAAAAAGAAAACTTATAAGCAGAGCAGAACAATGTCAACCTGTTAGAATTTAAAACTCACGCATGCACGTACTTTCAACGAAAAGAGAAATAACCCAGATGTCCGATGGAAAAATCTGGGTCTAGGTACTGGCAAAGTAAAAGCTGCAGAAGATCTCATTGTCCCAGCCAATGAAGTGAACCGGTACTGCATATTACCTACAACCACAACTGAACCTAAGGGGGTAAATGACTCTAGCCATGAAAAATTCTATCTAAAGCAAGTTACTTGCAATACCGTCCAAATAGTCATCAAGTGTATCAGATCAGCATCTAAAGGACACAGTGGCATCACAGTCCAAATGACGGGGCTTATTACTGACCCACTACTACCCACTATAAGAGACATCTTCAATCACTCCTTAATGCTAAGAGTTATCTCTGAGGCCTGGAAACAGGGAGTATTAAACCTATTAATTGAAAAGGACGTTGCCATAGCGTCCTCTTATTACCGTCCTATTTGCATTCTCTGTGGCCGTCCACACCGTCGATCCACCTACCGTGAAGAAGACAACCGCGCCAAAACAGAGCGAGAAGCCGTCTGAGGTTCTGCTCAGGGCCCTACCTTGGATCTGCGACGAGGAGAACCTCGAAGAGGGGCTGTTACGTACCGGATTCCGGAGTACAACTGCAAAATTGCACAACCGGGCAAATAAAAGGCGACCGCCGCTGTACTTCGTCGTCGTGAATACTGCGATGGCTAAGGATGCGCTTAAGGTTCCGTGTGACCGCCGAAACTCTGTCAGCATGGGCCCTAGGCCCCAGTGCTTTAGATGTGAAGGTGAGGGAGATATGGCTAAATACTGCAGCACCTCACTGCGGTGCGTCAAGTGCGCCGGCGCGCACGACACCCGCAACTGTGGCAGACGATGAGACGAGGCGCCATCTTAAGGCCTGGCCAGACAGAATCCGGCCTGCCGCTGCGACGGACGGCGCAGCGGTGGACCGGACCCGTCAGCGGCCAGGGACGCCACACAGGCAACGGCCGGCCGCAGCGAGTCTTGATGCGTCAGCTGTTACACTGCGGAAGGGGCCGAAACCCATTACGAAGCTTGCATGCGTAGCGCGGTTGTCTTGGCGTTAGACGATTTGGAATCTTCACGCGGGACACGTTATCTTTGTGCGAATTCATTTTTTTTTTAATTGCAGAAATGAGTAGCTTGCACTAGCGATACGAAATGGCACCAAGAAGAGGAGATGTTGGGTGCACGACATTGATAGCAAGAGAGAAAGCTTAGGAGAATACCATCGTCTGTGTATTGATCTAGAGTCTGACGAAGATAGGTTCTGCGAATATTGTATGTCGCGAGAATGTTTCGAGGAAATGCATTGCCTGATAAAAAGGTAGTACCGAGAAGTGCACAACGAACCGGAGAAAGCCAATTGATACAAGGCACAGACAAGCCGTTTGTTTGAGGTAAGTTTTATCGATTGTGGCCTCTTTGTGCTTGAAATAGAAGTCATATAAATTATTCCATTTCAGTTTTTCTGTATCATATGAAAGGTTCGGCGGAAGAAAGTGCTGTCTCACAACGTAGTTACGAGTGGAGTGATAAATTTATCTACATTGTTTACGAATACAGCAAACGATAGTAACACCTAGTTTCTTATGTCCCGCTAGAGACATTGTATTCATAACATTGTCATTGAATTTCAACAAACATATCTTTGGCCGTTAACTTATCTATTCGTTCTATCGGCATAATTGATTTTAATCTTTTCCAGATACTTGACTACAGGCGACAATCACCAGACCATAGCTTTTTCTTTTCGGTTAGTACGTTCAACAGCCTCAGATATTGTGAAACAAGTGTGCCAGGCAATATGGACTTTCTACAGCCCAAGTATTTACCTACTCCTACAACAGAGATGTGGAAGAAATCTGAAGAAGGATTTATAGAACTGGGGGTTTCCGAACTGCCTTGGAAGCACAGACGGAAAGGCTATCAGGTTAAAATGCCCGAAGGATAGTGGATCCCAGTTCTTGTGTTACAAACAGTTCTTTTCGCTAGTTCTCCTGGCGATCGTTGATCCATACTACCGAGTTTACAGTAGTTGATATTGGAGGTTATGGACATCACAGTGACAACACTATTCAGCTTTCTATAAAGAGTATATCGAGGACAAAAGTATTCTACCTCCAAATCAGGATTGCGTGTATCATACAAAAAGTTGTATTCTCTCACCTCCTCTATAAGTCTTTCTGTGTGCATCCACTACGAGCTGCAAGACAAAAACCGCCTCATGCCGCTGCTTCGAGTCTTGACAACAGAACAGTTGAGTGGGCCAACAGTGGCAGGCAGCGGCTCCGGCTTGCGGCGAATCTGTAATCTGTGACAACACGGCCGGTGCGGCAGGCCGCGTGCCGGTGCGTCAGAGCCGCACTCTGTGTGACCGCCGCCATACACTAACGAGAGATTCAACAGTGCGGCCTCAGGCTGCTGTTCAAGACCACAGGACGGACGGCCAGGCCGCATTCTGTCTGGTCAGGCCTTTATGCTCGCCGCGGCGGGCCACATTTGGCCAACTGGTGTGGCTGCCGGGCCTCTGCGAGCAACGGATGCGCTGGGTGCCTATTTGTATCCTTCCGCCATTGTGCCGATCGTTTCGGTATTAAAGAGTACCGAACAGTCTAGTACTCGAATTAAAGTCCCATCTTTATACAGTATGCATTTCGGTAGCGATACCGTTCGGGTCTAGAGAACCGAAGCGCTGTTGTCGGTTCGCGTCGCGCAAGCCAATCGAAAGCAAGCGGCCGCATATCCGCGCATGCGCACTGCAGCGCGCACAGCGCCACGAACACAAAGCGGCTAGCAGACGACACAGCCGCGTTATTCTTCGCAGTACCAAGCTTGCGTTTTCGCAGTACGAAGTGTTGCTAAAATACCAGCGGAAATGTCAGACGGAAATGAGGTTGGTAGATTCACAGTTCAGTGGCACTGAAAGAGCGTTAAGGATTCCTATTGTGATTGTCGCATATGGGTATTTTATTTGAAACAAAAACAGCAACCCTGGGTATGTAGAGGCACTTATTATTGAACAGTTTTGGCCAGAATTTGTAGCCTGTGCTAAAAATTGTAACCATTAGGTGATGACTGAGAGCTATAATTCCAGAATGGAACAGTAGATAAATGGTCTGAAAGTGATTCGATTTCATCTGTAGTTCAGTCTTTCGTTTCAGTGTTCTGCTAGTTACATCCGCAGTATTTTAAGTTGTGCTCTTAGATTCCTGTCTAGCCGCATACTCAGAAATCGCTACATATTCGGAAACAGTGGTGAATCATTTCTGACTAGAAAAAATATAAAGGTGACTGTCGGTTGTTTCACTCACAACAATTTCATCTCCAACAATTTTATATTTCGTAGTTTAAACACACAGAAATCAAGAAATCATGACTGAGGAAGTGCGCTCTTATATGTAAGTAAAATTGCAGAAAAATCTGAACTTACACGGATAACAATTTCTCAGAACGTTTTGCATATATGAAGAGGAAAAAAATTTCTTAGCACCCATCCATGCGCTAACCACTTGACTACGCTAAACAGTGGCTAATCGTGGCTGAATTCTTGTAGTAATGCGGAGGAACGAAGGCTGACTTCGTTGCCAAATGATGATGCGTAAGTCAGAAATGCGTAATAGTTTGGAATGTTTCTAATATCAGGCTTCAAATAACAGTTTTCCATTGTTACTTGAAAGTTGTAAACACGTTTCGATAGTTACTGACTAAACCATTTGTGGGAAAAAGTACACAAAGTCACTAGTACCATCAGTTCACACTCATGTAATATACGTAAACAGAGCCGATGTCTTGCTATTTAATGATCTTTAAACTCATATTTGCATTAAAATAACACGTATTAAGAGAATATTGATTGAAAACGTTTTATTTTTGGATGTAATTAAATTAAATGGCTCTGAGCACTATGGGACTTAATATCTATGGCCAACAGTCCGCTATAATTTAGAACTCCTTAAACCTAACCAACCTAAGAACATCACACAACACCCAGTCATCACGAGGCAGAGAAAATCCCTGACCGCGCCGGGAATCGAACCCGGGAACCCGGGCGTGGGAAGCGAGAACGCTACTCGCACGACCACGAGCTGCGGACAATTTTGGATGTAATCATTCACAGTAGCAACCTAACCTAACCATATTTCTAACAAAGGAAAATAGTCTATTATGAACTCACTTTCCAACCGGATGCGTCCTCTGGTGATTCTTTAGTAACACAATCACTAAATCCAAAACTAAAACCGCTAAATATGTTTAAAATAACAAATTATAGGCGTACATAAACCACAGCTCACCGATCGACAAGGCTGAACAGCATATTTCGATAAAGAACCGAAAATGACGTCACTACCGAAACGAACCAACTACACCGATCGATATGAACGATACAGAGTAGCGCCCCTGGAGACAGGGCGCAAACCGAGAAGAAACGCCGCAAGCGCCGCCGAAGACAGAGCCGAGACAGCTTCCACTAATGCCCACAGGCGGCCGCAATATCGCACATGAGAGCGGCGCCGGAGACTGGCGGACGGCGGTAGCACAGCAGGAGGTGCGCGCCATGCTGGTGGAAGCGGCAGATTAGGCAATTGTGGCCTTCTAACTCTCCACGGATGCAGAGAGGGCAACTCGTAAGGTCACCCCGTCCGCAGATATGGAGGAGGCGTGCCGCCAGCTGCGGCAGTTGCGCTCGCACCCGGCACACGATCTCCTTGCCGACGCCACAGGAGAAGGGACGACAACGGCCGCCTCTCCTCAACGGAGCAGCCGGCGAAGAAACACAGTGCGACCGACACATCGAAGAAGAACACGGGTTCCGCCGAGAAAAAACCAGACCCATAGCTCCGAGTAGCTAAGCTCCAACTAGTGGGCAGCTGCAGCGACCAGGACGCTCTAGATTATCGGCTACGTCAGCCGCCACACAGGGTAGCCTCAGCCAAGCCGCTCACTGGCCTGTCAGCGCAGCCAACGGAGCAGGAGCGGTGCCGCTACGCGACGGTCTCTGGTCGTTTGGCAACGAAGCACGCATACGAGACACCGATGGGTGACTTGGCCTTCCCCGCGCCCGGTCACGACTTATGCATCGCGGCAACTCAAACAGCAGCACACTGTGAATAACGTTTGTCACAAGACGGCGACAGTCGTTGAGCTGCCGCAAGAGCAGCAGAACGAAGCAACAGAGATGCCGCGTTACTACAGGGGGAGCAGGCGTTCACGCCACACAGTTTATGAGGCTGTCGACAATATCGACATTAAAGTTCATAATGTAAATGGGCAGGTGTTTTTGCATGGTGGTGGTGGTGGTGGTGGTTAGTGTTTAACGTCCCGTCGACAACGAGGTCATTAGAGACGGAGCGCAAGCTCGGGGTAGGGAAGGACTGGGAAGCAAATCGGCCGTGCCATTTCAAAGGAACCATCCCGGCATGTGCCTGAAACGATTTAGGAAAATAACGGAAAACCTAAATCAGGATGGCTGGAGACGGGATTGAACCGTCGTCCTCCCGAATGCGAGTCCAGTGTGCTTTTGCATGGCCCATCTGTCTTTTGTGGAGGAGTTTTTAATTTCACTCTACAAAATAATGATGAGAATAGAGCTGGCAAGGGATAGGCGCCGCACAGTAAAGATCAACAGATGGCTTGACCCAGTATCCGCTTGCGTGATACCCACTATTAAGCTATCCTTGCATGCGTTGTGGCACTCAGCAAGATATCCGCTACTACTCTTACTACCCGACCCAACTATCGCTGAGGGTTTTTTTTTTTTCCTTGTCTCTGGCTTTGATACTTTTTTCCCTTCTGCCCTTCAAACCGCTACCCTTCGTTCACTTTTCGATCCAATCTGTCTCCAAATGAGCGCGTATTGATGGTTAACCTTAACCAGCCTTACGCAAACATCGCTTTACCCACATCCTGCGAGACTTCAGTGAGAACTAATCCTTAAGCAGAGATGGTATCAGATCTTTTCTGTCGGCCATCATGCCGGTGTGGGAATGGAGAGGCTCCACCTCTTTATAAAAGAGTATACTGTTGCTTATTCAACTTATAGGCAGTTAGTGCATACTGTAGAAGAGTAGATGACTATTGGATGGTAGATACATAAGGTGACAAGGCAAAATGTGAGATATGATGACGAAATGAGTAAAGGTTGTAGTTTTTTCTTCAGCGTTGGCCACCTGTTTATATTAAGTGTGACATGTTTAGTGCAACTTGAAAAGCGATTGATTTTCAAAGAATATTCTTAAGAATTTATTTTATTTACTGGCGATTCATCAAGAACATTAACACATTTAAACACACTGTGTAAGCATGGAAGTAGTTGCCAGGGAGTAACTGATGAAATCATAACCAAATTCCTTTTAACAAATGGGAATTTTATTTACTTTAATAGTGCCTAAAAGCATTTTTCTAAAGGAAACAGATTTAAAATTATAATGAGAAAGCACCCTCAAAATATGCAAGTTACAATTTATTCAGAGGCAGAAAGAAACTAGCTTGTTTGAGCTTTTGGGCAGAGAACCCTACCGCTTCCTTTTGACATGGCCGTAAATACGACAGCTTACAACTGCCTCTGAAAGACTACACTGGTGCAAGTCTGCAACACACCAGATAACTTTAAACCAAGAGTTTTTACAATTTACACAAGCACACAAACTGTGCACCTCCCCGTGGGAGGATTGAAATAGTACAAAACACTAACAATTAAAATTTTAACCTTGCCATCGAAGTTGCAACTTGATTTTAACTTCTAAGAAAAGTCTTACGGTGAAAGGGTGGCAACTTTATATACTAAAATGATCATTTAAATAGAAGCCCATTAAATTCAATCTAATTAAAATTCTACAACGGTGGCCAAACAATAGTTAAAATGCTCTACGGTAAGCAGATACCGCCTCTCAATATCATAGGCAACACTACCAAGTTTCCAAAGATCAAAACGTATTTCAGGTATTAGGCCGTTAAACTCCAAGCAATTAATTCGTTAACACACCAAATCCGACGAACATGACAGAGGCAGCTACTAACGTGCGGTAGAGTGATAGGGAGATTACTGAACAACCCGAACCTCAGGTTACTCTAACAGCCCCTATTCCACAAGGGAAAAACGGACCACCCAATTTATAAACAACGCCCTTCCCGCGGGTGGGCAAACGGAGAAGAATGGTGGGACGACCCCAAAGGAAAACTGCTAGTGACCTCACCAAGAAAACAAGAACAATTTAATAATAGTAAATCAAACAACATATCACTAATCACTTAACTTCTAATAAATAGTGATTTCTCGAGAAGACCTGGCACAGCACCCCCAAATCGCTCTCCCGAACCGTCCGCTGCCAACCGCTTACACGGACGTAGGAAGGCGCGCCGATCTCCCGTCTCACGGCGTCGCAGCTCGCACCGGCCAGACTGATGTCGTGGGTTGACTCCTGTTGCTCTCGTGTCGACCGCGAAGTCACTACCCCTCGCTATACTCCGCGGCCCACTGAACTCACGTGGCGACCTCCCAAGCGCCGACGCTCAAGACGGACAAGTCATCTCGTGTCTCAGTGCGCGACCGACCAACCGATCGATCCAACCTCCAATGACCATTGCCAGAGTAAACTCGAGCAGACTGGCGGCCTAACGCGCAGACTCTGATGCAGGAATTAAGCCACGACCGGGCGATCACTCGCTGAGTTCTCTTACAGGCGGAGTGGAAAGACTCTCATTTTGCCGGCTTCAAAGATTGATCCGAACGACCGACAGACACTAACTGCCTAACAAATGCGGACTAGCAACCTGGGGATGACCCAGACTGACTGACTGGCGAGCTCATAACGCCCCTTACATGCCCGTGAACAGACAACCTTTCCCCTTTCCCACCAGAGGGAGACACCAAAGCTGCAATTGCCACAGCGGCGCCACAGGCAGAAACGGAGGGCGACTGCTTCACACTACGCACTGCGGCGCTCTCTTCAAAACAGCAATTTTTTACCACGGCCCAGGTGTTTTCACAGGTTTTTATATCAATAACTTTTTTATGACGCTATCCTAAAATCTCTTAGTCCTCATAAAGACGGATGTCTCGTCGAATAGAATTCGGTGTCCATTTCCTAAGGTAAGTTCTGCCATGGCTTATGTTTCTGTATAGCGTAGGCATAAGCACCTCTCGTGTTCCGTTCGGCGTTGCCCCACAGTGCGTACTGTTTGGATGACGTAGTAACAGCCACACTGACATCATATCTTGTACGCTTCAGGCATTCTAAGCCCTAGATTGTCCTTCACAGCCCTCATGACCTGTCGGATTTTTGCAGTGGGCCTGAACACCGATGAAATGTAATATCTCTTCAGTAGCCGGCTAATCTTTACCGACACTGCACCACAGAAAGGCAAAAACACAAGTTTTTAGCTTTCTTCTTCGGTGGTGTTCTCTTCTCTGTTGATGTGTTTCTTGCGTGTCACAACAGATATAGCTTGTGACACCTGTCTGTGGATGTACCCGTTTTCCCGGAAGACTCTTCGGAGGTGGCACAGTTCTAGTGGCAGACTTTCAGAGTCTGAGACGACTTTAGTACGATGGACGAGGGCATTCAGAACGCCACTGTTTTGTGCAAGATGGTGGTGGCTGAGAGCGTGCAGATACCGATATGTGTATATCAGTTTCCTGTAGACACTGTGGCTGAGGTGCCCATTGGTTTTTCGTCGAACGAGGTCATCCAAGAAGGGCAATGCACCATCCGTCTCCACTTACATCGTAAACTTCTTAGAATACCTGAACAGCATTCATGGCCACATCATGTTTACGATGGAAGTCGAGACAGATGGTGCACTGCCTTGACGTACTTAGTAGCAGATGGTCAGCAAGGCCTTCGTCAAAAACAGACGACACACATACACACACACACACACACACGCACACACACACACACACACATACACGCATTCAGACGCAACTCATACACACATGACTGCAGTCTCAGACAACTGAAGCTACATTGTGAGCAGCAGCAGCAGTGTGTGATGGGAGTGCTGGCTGGGTGGGCGTAAGGAGGAGGCTGGAGCAGGGAGGGGGAGGCATAGAAGGGTACGGGTGGGGGGACGGTGAAGAGCTGATGAGGAGCATGCAGGGACGTGGTGGAGAGAGATAGGGCAGCTGTGTGTAGTTGGGAGATTAAATGGTGGGCAGAGGACAGGTGAGGGGGGGAGGAGAGAAATAAAAAGATAGGGTGTGACTGTGGTAATGAGGGCTGTGTAGTGCTGGAATTGCAACAGGGACCAAGCTGGAGAGGTGAGAACAATGACTAATGAAGTTTGAGGTGAGGACTATTATGGGAATGTGGGATAAATGGTAGGGAAAGCTCCCACCTGCGGAATTCAGAAAAGCTATTGTTGGTGGAAAGGATCCATATGGCACAGGCTATGAAGAAGTCACTGAAATGAAGAATATCGTGTTGGTCAGCGCGCTCAGCCGCAGAGTGGTGGTCTTATTTCTTGGTCAGAGTTTTTCGGTGGTCATTCACGTAGACAGACAGTTTGTTGGTTGTCATGCCCAGACAGAATGCAGCACAGTGGTAGCAGCTGTTTATATAGGTCATATAGCCCTGTCATTGGTGGCAAATGTGATGTTTGTGACCAAACTGCAGTAGGTGATGGTAGGCAGATTTATGGGACAGGTCATGCATACAGGGCTATTACAGGATATGAGCTATGGCAGATGGTGTGGTGTAGGGAACGACGAATATATTAGGCTCAGTGGATGGAGGAATATCACTGAGGGAGGAGTGCAAAGGATGATAGACAGGACAGTCTCATTTCAAGGCATGAAGAGAGGTAGTCGACAACATGGTGGACAATATAACTCAGTTGCCGCAGTCCTGGATGGTTTTGAGTTAGATGGGGAATGCTCCTCTGTGGCTGGACGGTTTTGACTTTGGGAGGTGGTGGGAGACTCGAAAGATATGGCATGGGAGATTTGTTTTTGTACAAGATTGGGATAATAATTATGGTCTGTGAAGGCTTCAGCGAGACTGTTGGTATGTTTCGAGAGGAACCAATCATCACTGAAGATGCGATGACCACTGGTTGTTAGGCTGAATGGAAGTGAGTCTTTGGTATGATATGGGTGGCATCTGTCGAAGTGGAGGTATTATATGGATAGAAGTACTGATGTACCCATCATTGAGGTGGAGGTAAACATCTAGGTTGACATCTGCTTAAGACAGTATTGCTAAGCAGTGCACATATTGGTTGAAAGCACCGATGAAGGCTGTTAATCAGTTGAAATTGATTTGCAAAAGTAAATAAATAAAACATAAATAAATGAAACTTGATTTTGTGACTGGTTGCTGCATATTTGGTAATTTTATGGTTTACGGTGGCTGCACAACGTGGGAACCACATGGAGCCCGCCATTCATCTAGGAAGTGGCTTATTGGATTGAGAAGCTGGCACAGTCCTTCTACCAGGTAAATCTTGCAGTTCATAACAGTGGTGAAGCCTTTGTTATGATTATAAGGTTGGAATGAGTTGTTAGATGGTGGACTGCCGTTCTTTCTGTGGATGTAAGGTTGGTTTGTATGTTGAGAGATTTGGCAAATAATGGTGAGCAAAGTTCTCGGTTAAAAAATTTGGGAAATTTAACAGGGGCGGATTTGGCGGCATTAGGGGTGGATCATGGCTGGAAGGAGGAGTGAATTTATTCAAACAGGGTTCAACATTGGTCTTTGATTGAGTCTGATTGGTAGGGTTGTTGGCGAAGAAGCGTTTCAACTGTAGGAACCAAAAGAAGGAGTGAATATCAACTCCTGCAATGGTAGAATTTAGGAGTGCGGCAAAAGGTGAGGCATTTGGAAAAGACTCACTTCCTGTGGAGATACAGCTTCCAGATGAGAGGTTGATAACTATGTTTCATGTCTGTTTAGGTTCTGGATTCTCTGTGGTGGTGCAAGAGGGTTTTGGTGGGTGGGATAAATGTCGCAGATTTGCGAAGCAGAATTTTTCAGCTATTATGGGATGTGGGGGAGATTTGGAGGTTTTTGAGAGGTCGTGGATAGTGGAAGATCCAAGCGGGAGTAAGAAGTGTGCAGGTTGGAGGGTTTTTTGAGGTGGTGCTGTGCATGTCGTTCTAGTTCTCGTAGCGCAAGATTTTAAACGAGTTTTATGCGTTCAAGGAACTTGCGATTGCATAGCAGGAGTATTTTGTGGATGGAGATACGGTTCTGCACAGATATTTGGGCTTGGTTGAAATGGTTTTGCAGGACAAGGTTAGTTAGCGCTATGGACAGGTGGAATCTGAACAGATGGACGTCACTGAGAAAGGAGATGGGTAATTTAATGGTTAGGTCACTTGGGGGGATTTCCTGAGCCAAATAACAAAGCATGAACAGAATGTGGGACTGGGTTCTGGCTAGGGATCTGGGAACTTTATTCTATTGACGCAGACTGAAGGAGCAACGATCCATGGTGGCCATGGTGGTGGACAGACTGCGAAATATAACGTAAATAACGTAGCATTACGTCAGAAAATATTCGCAAAAATACACACAGATAAGTGGGAAAAATCACGAGAAGGACGAAACGGATGAAAAAGCGGGAAAAATATGAAATTTGTTGGAGTATACGATAGCGAAAGGCGGAAACTCACTAAAATTAGCTGAAATTCACAATGGGATTAAAGAAAAGAGGCAAATAATAAAAAATATACGTGGAAGGAGAGACAGCATTGGTCGTAATTTTTTGTTTTATTAAACGCAAAATCGATTTTCGGTCACTTAGTGACCATCTTCAGTGCTGTAATATATATACAGCACTGAAGATGGTCACTAAGTGACCGAAAATCGATTTTGCGTTTAATAAAACAAGAAAATACGACCAATGCTGTCTCTCCTTTCAAGTATACCCATTATCTAGTCGTGGTTGCACAGGACACTCCATGGAGTCGCCAATCAATAAAAAATATATTACTGGAGTAACAGGTCTGAGGGTGGATAAGCGTGAAGAAGGAGGACGGCAGGTGTGCCTGGATGAAGTGGAATTAGTGAGTGCAAACTGGGACAGAACGGAGAAAGTGTGGCGGGTGAGGAGGGGTGTGTAGCATGAGATACAATATTGTTTGCCACTGGAAAGATTCATGAAATAACACGCAAAAATAAGGGAGGAGGACACAAGGAGTGTGATTAACTTGACGGTATAGGATTAATAATATCGATGGGAGTAATGTGGGAGATGATATGCTGCATCAACTTTTGTAGACAAATATGTAGTGTTGGCAGAAGCGCCAACACTGTGTTGCTAGAGGAGGCCGAAATGCACGCGTTTAATTACACGCTGACTGGCGTGAGGTCTGGAACAGGACAATATCTTGAGAATTGCAAATAAAGTACGTAGATGATGTAATACTTAACTTTAATCCACAATTGTAGAACATCTCTCTTGATGATACATGCTTCACATACTAAATATCTATTGAATACGGCGCCTTGCTAGGTCGTAGCAAATGACGTAGCTGAAGGCTATGCTAACTATCGTCTCGGCTAATGAGAGCGTAGTTGTGAGTGAACCCTTCCTTGCAAAGTCGGCTGTACAACTGGGGCGAGTGCCAGGACGTCTCTCTAGACCTGCCGTGTGGTGGCGCTCGGTCTGCTATCACTGACAGTGGCGACACGCGGGTCCGGCGTATACTAATGGACCGCGGCCGATTTAAAGGCTACCACCTAGCAGTGTGGTGTCTGGTGGTGACACCACATCAACAATCAAGTGGTCATGTATCCGTCTGTTATGCGCTGTCGAAACTGTCGATACAGTGTGGCTCGTAAGTAGAGCGTGAAGTGCCGTTTGCAAGGCGACAAGAGAAACACAGTAAAGAAGAGAATGAAGGACAGACATTAGAAAATAGCAACAAAAGAATACAGCCCTGGGTTTGCATCAAAGAGAAGACATGGCAAAATAATCAAACACTGGAATATCTAGGATGGAATCCAAAATATCATGATAAGGAAAATTACTAATCACAATACAGCGGAGATGGAGAGTCGCAGATAGCCACAATAAAAAGATTATGACAAATAAGTTTTCGACCAGCAAGGCATTCATCAAAAACAGTCGAATAACACATGCACACACTTACGCAGTTGCAACTGACGCACATGACTTGTCTACGGCAACTGAAGCCACACTGCAAGCAGCAGCACCAGTGCATGATTGAAGTGGCACCTGGGTGGGCGTAAGGTGGATGCTGGAGCACGAGGATGGGGGGGGGAAAGTATGGAAGGGTAGGAGTGGGGGCATATTAAAATGCTGATGGGGAGCGTGCAGGGACGTAGTGGAGAGAGGGTAGGGCAGCTATGTGCAGTCAGGAGGTTAGATGGAGAGCATTTTAGAGGTGGGTGGGTGATGGTGATGGATAAGGATTAAAAAGTCTGAGTGAGATGGTGTAATGAGGGCTGCGTAGCGCTCTCGTGGGAACAGGGACCAGGCTGGGTGGACGAGGACAATAACTAACAAAGCTTGAGGCCAGGAGGGTTATGGGAATGTAGGACATATTGTAGGGAAATATCCCACCTGCGCAATTGAGGAAAGCTGAAGTTGATCGGAGTAATGAATATAGCACAGGTTGTGAAGCAGTTGCTGAAATGAAGAATGTTGTGTTGGGCAGAGTGCTCACCAACAAAGTGGCCTACCAATTTCTTGACCACAGATTGTTGGTGGCCATTCATGTGCACAGACATCTTGTTGGTTATCATGCACACATTGAATGCAACGCAGTGGTGGCCACTTAGCTTGTAGATAACATGATTGGTGTCACAGGTGGCGCTACCTTTGATGGGATAGGTGGTGGGAGGATGTATGGGACAGATCTTGCATCCAGGTCTATTACAAGGTTATATGCCATGAGGTAAGGGGTTCGAACAGGGGTTGTGTATCTATAGCCACAACCCAGTCCCACATTCTGTTCCCACTTCGATTTGTGGCTCATAGAATCGCTCCAAGGGCCTTGCCATTAAATTACCCATCTCCAGCTGCTACCCCTCCTTCCACAATGTCCTCCATCTGTTCGGATTACGCCAATCCATAACTGTCACTGACATAGTCCTGGAAAAACATAAAAACCAATCCCAAACGTCCTTGCAGTATCCTCTCCTCATCCACAAAATTCTCCTGCTATGCAACTACAAGTTTTTGGAACCCGTAACACTCATTGAATCTCTTGGCCTCTGGGAACTAGAACAATATGCACAATGCCCCCTTAAAAAACTCTCAACCCTGATCACTTTCAACTTCCTCCTTGTAGTAACCACACCTACAGTAACCTCCAAACTTCCCTTATGTCCCCTCATGGCTGACAAACTATGTCTCACAGGCCTACTATATTTACCCCTACCTCCAAACCTCCTTCCCACCACCACACAGAATCCACAACCTAAACACTTCCGACACATAGCCATTAACCTTTCTTCTAGTAGTCTTGGCCCCACAGAAACATCAGTGCTGACCAAAGGCCTTACATTTTGCCCCACTTTCAAATTCAATCTTGCAGGACTTCTTAAAATTCTCTCCTTCATCTGGTCCCTACAGTGGAAATACAGTTCGCCACCAACCCTACCAATCATATTCAGCCAAAGACCAATGTTGAAACCTGCCTTACTCAGTTCACTCCTCCATCCAAATGTGATCTGAACCCACTGCTTCCAAATCAACCTGTGTTGGCTTTCCAAAAAATCTTAATCTCAAACCATGCCCACCATCATTCCCAAACTCCCTCAACATGCAAACAAATCCTGCATCTGCAGGGAAAGCAGCAGTCCACCATTTAACAGCTGAACCCAGCTTTATAAACCTAACTGTAGGCAAAGGTTGCACCACTGTTATTTTGAACTGCAAGGATTACCTGGAAGAAGGACTCCGATATCTGATGAAACCGTCACCTAAATCCCTTGCTCCAATTACATCATTTCCAGTAATCAAGCAGGATCTCCAGTCACTCCTCATATCCTTAGGCCCATTCCAGAACCTCTCCCGAAAGTTCATCTTTCTGCTCATCCCTGCCACTCACCACACTCCTACCATCTACATGTTTCCTAAAGTCCATGAACCCAACCACCTAGGACGTCCATTGTGGCCAGTCACTGTGCCTCCACTAAGAGAATCTCTGCTCTCTTAGAAGAACATCTTCAACGTGGAACCTTGCCTCCTGTATAAAAGAAAGCAACCATTTCCTCAACTGACACTCCTCAGTTCTTCTCCCATTACCATAGACGACCTTGCTGGTCCTGTACATGCTACCTTCCTTTACACTACCACCCCTAACGCACATGGCCTTATTGCTATTTAACACTACCTTTCCCCACACTCGACGGATTACAAGCCATCAACCCTCTTCCTGGTCGAGATGACCATGTAAATCCAACCGGCCAGTTCCTCAAAGATGGCCACAATTACTGCCCCTTTGAAAGAATTACCTAGAAACCAATCTGGGGTACAGCTGTGGGCATCTGCAAGGGACCACCCTATGCCAACCTATTCATAGGTCACCCAAAGAAATCCTTCGTGAACACCAAGAATCCTAAACCTCTCATCTGCTTTAAATTCACTGATGGATCTTCGCAATCTGGATTAAGGATGAAAACACCCTATCCGCATTCCTCCAGAACCACAACAGCTTCTCTCATATTTGCTTCTCCTGGTCCTCCTCAACCCAAAAGTCCAGTTCCTACATATTTACCTCCACCTCAAAGGTGGCTACATCAATACCTCTATGCATACAAAACCCACAAACCACAAGCATTACTTCCACTTCCACAGCTGCCACCCATTCCATACTATCAACTCGCTTCCATACAGCCTAACCACCAGTGGTCATCGCATCTGCAGTGATGATTGATCCCCCTCGAAATATACCAGCAGTCTCGCTGAAGCCTTCACAGACCATAATTATAATCCCAGTCTTGTACAAAAACAAATCTCCCTTGTTATATCATTCAAATCTCCATCCACCTCCCAATGTCTTGACTTTACCTTGTAACCCATTAGCCTCCAGGACTCAGGCAACTGAGTTACATTCTCCACTAGGGTTTCGACTACCTCTAGTTGTGTCCTGAAAAGGGAATGTCCTGTTTACTATCCTTCCCACGCCTCCCACAGGGCTATTACACCATCCACTGAACCTAATATACTTGTCCATCCCTACACAGTACCTGATCCCTTGGATCATATCACTGTAATAGACCTAGATGCAAGGCTAGTCCCATATATCCATCCCCCACCATCAGCCTACTCCAGTCTGGTCACAAACATCACCTATCCCATTATTGACAGGACTGACTGTGAGACCAGTAATGTCTTCTTCATGCTAAGCAGCAACCACTGTGCTGCATTCTATGTGGGCATGACAACCAACAAGCTGTCTGTCCGCATGAGTTTCCACCAACAAACTGTGGCCAAGAAACAAGTTGAAAACCCTATTTCTGAGCATCGTACCCAACCCGACATCGTTCATTTAAATGACTGCTTCACAGCCTGTGCCATATGGACTCTTGCCACCAACACCAGCTTACCTGCACTGGTGGCAACCTTCCCTGAAATGTATCTTATGTTCCTGTAATCCTCCTGGCCTCACCCTTCGTTATTGTCCTCACCCATCCAGACCATTCTTTGTTCCCATTCCAGCACTGCAGAACCCTCATTACACCAACACACCAAGTCTTTCTACTTCTCTCCTTTTCCACTACCCCCATCGCCCCACATTTATCCTGCCCTTCATCTAACCTCCAGATCGCACATAGCTGCATTACCTTCTCTCCATCCTGTCCCTGCACGCTCATCATCAGCACTTCACTGTCGCCCTGCCCCTAACCTACTATCACATCCCTCCCCACTCCAGCCTCCTCTTTACCCACACCCAGCTGCCACTATCATCATGCTCTGGTTCTGCTGCTCGCACTGTGGCTCAAGTGCCAGAGACTGCGGTCATGTGTATGTAAGTTGCATCTGCGTGAGTATGTGTGTGGGAGTGTGTGTGTTTCTATCTGTCATCTATTTGTGACAAAGGCCTTGCTGGCCGAAAGCATATTTGTTGTGGTTATCTGCGAATTAGCACCTCCGCTATATGGTGAGTAGCAACTTTACTTTTCATGATATTGTTACATTCCATCCCGGAATTTCCACTGTTTGATCTTTGCCTGACAGCTTTTCTGTGATCCTAGCACAATTATGTTTATTTTTTTGTTAGTATCTTCTAATACATTACCATGCTCTACATCTGCCTACTATTTTCTAATGTCAGTCCTACTTTCTCTTCTTTACTGTGTTTCTCTTGCTCCTCACAAACCGCAGTGTACCCTCTATCCATGAGCCACACTGTATCAACCGTCTCGACCACGCCTAGCAGGCGGCTACAAGACCAGGATGATTGTTGGTGTAGCATCTTATGAACCATATTATTCCCACTGATATCATTAATGATACACCTTCAAGTTGATCACGCTCAATGAGTCATTCTTCTGTGTTTTGGCATGTTTTATCCCGCAACTTTACAGTACCAAGCGATATTCTACCTCATCCTGCGAACCCTTCCCCAGCCGCCACACTTTTTCCGTTGTGGCCCAATTCGCACCCACTAATTCCGCCTCAGCCAGTCACACCTGCCGTGCCCCTTCTTCACACTTATCCACCTTCAGAACGGCTACGCACAGTAATATGTTTATTTTATTATTAATAACTTCTCTTTAATTCTATTGTGTCTTCACACCAATTTTAGCGGCTTTCTGCTATTCGCTGTCGTCGTCTACCTTATATATCGTCTTTATAGGCCCTTAATTACCTGTTCCACCCATCTCGTGGTTTCTCCCACGTATCTGAGTGCATTTTTACGAATTTTTTCGTCGTAATTCTACGTTAGTTACGTTATTTTTCGCATTCTTTCCACCACCGAGAATCCTTGCTCCATCAGTCTGCGTCAGAACAGAAAAGTTTTTTTATACTTTGCCAGAACCCAGTCCTACATACTGTTCCTATGTTGTTACTCGCTCATGGAATCGCCCCAAATGGCCCTACGATCAACTTACCCATCTCCAGGTGCCAGCCATCCTTCCACAATATACTCCATTTCTTCAGACTCCGCCAATTCTTATCCCTCACCAACCCAGTCCTGCAAAACCATATCAACCAACACAAAATCTCCTTGCAATACCTTCCATGCAACCAAAAAATTCTCCTGCTCTGTAATCCCAAATTCCTGGAACGCATAACACACATTGAAGCTCTTGAGCACATGGAACTAAAGCAACATGCACAAGACACCTCAAAAAACTCTCCATCCTGCTCATTTCTTGCTCCCACGTGGGAGAACCAATGACTACCTCGTGTACAACACCCTCCAAAACGCCCCACGTCTTCTCATAGCTGACAAACCCTGTTTTGCAGATCTACTAAAGTTACCCCATCCTCCAAAATTACCTCCCACTACCTAACAAAATCCAGAATATATACAGTCCCAAAACACAGTCATGAGCTTTTCCTTTAGAAGCCTTACAGCCAGAGAAATGTCAGTCCTTTTCAAATTCGTCACCTTTTACCTCACCCCAAAATTTAGTCATGCAGTTCTTGTTAAAGATCTTCTTTCCTTTTATCAGACCCCTACGGTGGAAACGCTTTCTCGCCACAACCCTTAATAATCACATTCAGTCAAAGTCGAGTTTTGAACCCTGCCTCACTCAGTTCACTCCTCCATCCAACGATGATCCACCACCACTGCGTCCAAACCAACTCCCTTAACTTCAAAGAATTTCTTAACCTCGAATTGTGCCTCACAATCATTCCCCAAATCCCTGGGCATGCGAATTAGCCTTACATCCGCAGACAGAACAGCAGTACACTATCTAAAATCTGATCTCGACGTTATAATCCTACCAGCGGACAATGGTTATAGCACTGTTGTTTTGAATTTCAAGGACTACCTGGCAGAAGGATTCCGCCAGCTGTCAGATACATCCACCTACAAACCTTGCCGCAATGACCCCATTCTAAAAATCCAGCAGAAACTCCAGTCACTCCTCAAAGCCTTAGCCCCTCCCCAGAACCTCTCCCCAAAGTCCATCTCTGTGCTCACCGCCTCCAGTTCCTGCAATCTGACCTTCTACATACTTCCCAAAGTCTATAAACCTAACCACCCAGGATGCCCCATTGTGGCCAGTAATACTGCTATCCTTTTCATAGTGTTTGGAATGACCTGTGGCTGAGAGAAAGATTCTTCGAAATTTTGGCGCATGGATGTGCTTAACTCAACGTTCTGTTGGGTTGCTGCGCCACCGTCAGAACCAGAAGAGAGTAATCCACAAAATTACAGGTCCATACGAAGGGCTTATTTCAGTAGTGGTACAAGTCCACTTTTGACCATTCTGAGATACAGAGTCCTAAAGTTAAATGAGCGCTGAAAAATCTGCAGTTGAGGTAATGGAAATATTCAAGCATATATCTTCTTTCTGTTTGTTTGGACCATTAATGTCAGAAGCATTATAGGCAGAAAAGTGGAGGTAATGGAGTTGTACCACTATTGAAATAAGCCTTTCATATTATTAACGTCGATATACAGCAGGATTTTGGAACACATATTGTGTTCGAACATTGTGTATTACCGGTCTATTGACACACAGTAAACACGGGTTTACCAACCCAACTAGCTTTTAACTTGCACGAAGTGTTGGGTGCTATTCACAAGGGATTTCAAATTGATTCCGTATTTCTATATTTCCCAAAGGCTTTTGACACTGTACCTCACAAGCGGCTTACTGAGAAATTGTGTGCTTATTGAATATTGTCTCAGTTATTTGGCCTGATTTGGTATTTCCTGTGAGAGAGTGTCACAGTTTGTAGTAATTGACGGAAAGTCGTCGAGTAAAACAGAAGTGATTTCTGGCGTTCTCCAAGGTAGTGTTATAGGCCATTTGGTGTTCCTTATCTATATAAGCGATTTGGGAGACAATCTGAGCAGCTGTCTTAGTTTGCTTCCAGATGACGCTGTCGTTTATCGGCTTATAAAGTCATCAGAAGATCAAAACAAATTGCAAATGATTTAGAAAAGATTATCTGCATGGTCCGAAAACTGGCAATGGACCGTAAGAAGCAAAAAGTGTGAGGTCGACCGCATGAGTGCTAAAAAGAAATCCCTTAGACATCGGTTACACGATAAATCAGTCAAAACAAAAGACCATAAATTCAACAAAATACTTAGAAATTACAATTATAAACGACTTAAATTCGAAGTAACACACAGAAAATGTTGTGGGTGAGACTAACCAAATACTGCGTTTTGTTGACAGGACAGTTAGAAAAACAAAAGACTTACTAAGGAGACTGCCACACAACGCTTGTCGGTCCTCTTTTAGAATACTGATGTGCAGTTTCGGATCCTTACCAGATATGACCGACGGAGTACATCGAAAAAGTTCAAAGAAGAGAAGCACGTTTTGTATTATCGCGATATAGGGCGGAGTGTGTCACTGAAATGATACAGGATTTGGGGCGAACATCATTAAAACAAAGGCATTTTCCTTGCGGCAGAGTCTTCTCACGAAATTTCAATCATCGAGTTGGTCCTCCGAATCTGCGAATAACTTCAATGGTACTGGATGGAACTATGGAGAGGTAGCGGTTGGGTTGTTTTGGGGAAGGAGATCAGACAGCGAGGTCATTGGTCGCATCGGATTAGGGAAGGACGGGAAAGGAAGTCGGCCGTGCCCTTTCAAAGGAATCATCCCGGCATTTGCCTGGAGCGATTTAGGGAGATCACGGAAAACCTAAATCAGGATGGCCGGACGCGGGATTAAACCGTCGTCCTCCCGAATGCGAGTCCAGTGTCTAACCTCTGCGCCACCTCGCTCGGTTTGTCCTCCGAATACGAAAATATTTTCTTGAGGCGGACCTACATATGGAGGAACGATCACCATAATGAAATCAGGGAAATCAGAGCTCGCACGGAAAGATATAGGTGTTCGTTCTTTCCGGGCGCTTTACGAGATTGGAATAATAGAAAATTGTGAAAGCGGTTCGATGAACGCTGTGCCAGACACTTAAATGTTATTTGCGGAGTATCCATGTAGATGATGATTCTTTCTTGTCGCTTGAGAGAATCTTCCGCAGATTTTCTGTTCCCAGATTCGCATCCTCCCTACGGAACCGATGGAGCTGGACCCTTCGCCTTCGCCGCCGCAGCAGCCAGCAGCTCAACTTCTGAATAAATTCGGGACGCTTGTCCAGGTGCCCGTGCCTGGACCCGGCGCCGTCTCCGTTGTCATCGCTGCCCTCTCCATTTCTCGTCGGACGAGCTCAGAGATAGAGAAGGTGGGCGCCCTTTCTGCGTTTTCCGCCCGTCGTTCCCCTCGGAGAGCAGGACGGATATCACGGCGCGCCTGGGGAATCGGCGCCGATCCCTGTTGCGGTTGCCGGCTCCTTGCGCAACCCAGCTTCCTGGCTTCACCTCCGTTGTCGTAAGATGGCTCCTTACACGTCAAAGGTGCGGCGTTCCTTTTCCTTTCCGGGGCGGGGGGGGGGGGGGGGGGGGAGGGGAGGAGGAGGAATGTGCAGTCCTAAGGCATCTAGTCAGTGCAAACCGACCAACGCCACGCCGCGAAACGGCTTCGAGAATGCGCTGATCTGAGAGCCAATGGAAAGAGAGCGCATCGCCACACCTCCAGAAAGACAAGTACAGCGTCTCCCGTCAACGCCGGTTTAAACGACCGCCCATAGCTGAACACCCCAGTTCGGCCGCAGTCTACGAGAGCATCAGTACTGAGTATTGTCAGCCCCGATAGCTCCGATAGCTGAGTGGTCAGCGTGACAGTTTGCTGTCCTACGGGCCCGGGTTCGATTGCCGGCTGGGTCGGGGATTTTCTCCGCTCAGGAACTGGGTGTTGTGTTGTCTTCATCATCATTTCACCCCCATCCGGCGCGCACGTCCCCCAAAGTGGTGTCGAATGTAATAAGACCTGCACCAAGGCGGCCGGACCTGCCCCGTCAGGGGCCTCCCAGCCAATGACGCCAAACGCTCATTTCCATTTCAAGTACAGCGTATTACGGAGACGATTCTTAGCCTGCGGTCCTGCGTGGAGTAATAGACTGTCATAGTACTTGTAGATAGGAGGTACAACAAGTTAAGTAGTAGTTCTCTTCTGTGTAGAAAAAGTGTTATATTAATGTTAAAATTTAATGTGCTAATATTGTGGTGTCACCGCCAGACACCACACTTGCTAGGTGGTAGCCTTTAAATCGGCCGCGGTCCGGTAGTATACGTCGGACCCGCGTGTCGCCACTATCAGTGATTGCAGACGGAGCGACGCCACACGGCAGGTCTAGAGAGACTTCCTAGCACTCGTCCCAGTTGTACAGCCGACTTTGCTAGCGATGGTTCACTGACAAATTACACTCTCATTTGCCGATAGCATAGCCTTCAGCTACGTCATTTGCTACGACCTAGCAAGGCGCCATTGTCATTTGCTATTTATCTTGTGATGCATGTACCGTCAGACCGATGTTCACCAATTATGGATTAAAGTTAAGTATTCCAGAAGCTACGTACTTTTTTTACTAGACTCAACTCCTTTAACTGTTCCAGACCTCACGCCAGCCTGCGTGAGCTTAAACGCGTGCCTTTCGGCTAGCTCATAGTGGCTTGGCTGTCTTGCCAAGTCACAACAAATATCATTTTGGATTCCTGTCAACGGCCATCGCAACTGCTCCTCTTTCTTGTTTGTGTTGTCGTTGACTCCCACACTAGCCGACAAAACATAAACACCTACAAACTAATTATGTACAGCGTGTTATTCTGCAAATTGGTGATATCTCGTGCTACAATGAACCATGCCGTAGGGTGTAATTCAGTATGTTACATGTGATGCTGTTGCGCCAGCGTGCCCTAGAATTTTCGTTTTGCTCATATCCTGGAGAGACTTTTGGATTCCGGATAGCTACTGCTCATTTTTTATGAGTCACGGGCTGCTCGCTCTACAGCAGAACAATGCTCTTTGAATCATTTCAGCAGTGGATCAGCTTCTCTAACGTGTAAACTATGCTACAATATTTTACCTTTCGGAAGAATACGTATTACCTCAAAGAAAATAAAATAAATCTACAAGCAAGTGTTGATGAAATGTAGCCTCTTATAGGGACTGAAACTAACAAAATATATCTTTAGGATACCGACACTTAACAGAAATTCCCGTTTTCAGGGCAGGTGAAACTGTGAAGGCATTAAAGAAACCTAGTTCACTCGCAAACATTACATATTCCACGGTGGAAGGATATAACATCGTGTACGACCGAGAATGTCTGACTAAACCATCCACACGTTATTGACTAGTTCTAAAAATGTAAAGAATTTTACTCTCTATAAAATTCTGTAACTGAAGAAATCACAATGCTCTCAACATAACAGTAATACGCAGTGCATCCGTGAAGCTATGATGCAGTTTTTATTAGACACAGAGAGGTAATGACACAAGATATAAGTGTGAAACAAGATGGAACTGAAACTGTCAGAGCGTGCATACCTGTTGAGCGCAGTTCGACGTGGCTTGCATTACATTCCCTACATCCCTCACATCCCTCTAGTTCGCAAAATTTTGTACATGGCTGCGCGTTCAAAGGCCGTGAATAGTTACAATTAATAGAAAACAACCCTCGGTCACTAATTTCTAACGAATTAACCGGGTTTCAACACTGCTAGGAGTGTCTTCCTCAGAATTTAAACGAAAGAATGGTCTATGACATGGTCACAGAATTATGACTAAAATCGTATGATACAAATTATAGGTACCGAATTATCGTGAAAGACTGGCAGTACTTATATGTCATTTATAGTCATAATTCTGTGACCATATTATAGACCATTGTTTGGTTTAAATTCTGAGGAAGACACTCCAAGCAGTGTTGAAACCCGGTTAATTGGTTACAAATTAGTTACCGAGAGCTGTTTTCTTTTAATTGTCCCTCTAGTTCTTCCCATACACATTTAATGTCATATCTTTCAACTGAGTGAACAGCGTCTGTGATTCTCTCTTTTAAATGATTAATGTCGTTGATAAGCTCACTGCACACACGTTGCTTCACGTTACTGAAAAAGTACAAGTCTAATCACGTTATGTGGCCCTAAGTTAAAACCACTCTGTCATGTCAACTTGTGGAGAAATTTTGTATCCAGAAATTTGCAAACATTTTTGGTGTATTATGGGGAAACGCAGTTTTGTTGAACCACGAGACCTTGTGGAAATCTGGGCACTGCATAAAACAGCAACAGGTCAAGGGACTCGTTTGATGTCACTCTCTATTCCGCAAAGAAAAATGGGCCTATAGCTTTATAATGCGTGAGAAAACACCACTCATTCACCTTAGAGGTGTTACGATCTTACTCAGTGTAGTTAAAAGGATCTGCAGAAGCCCTTATTCTGACATTATAGCGACGAACACGACCAGAAACATGGAATGTGGCCGGATTGCTAAACACAATCGTAAATCGTTCATCATAGTTGAACTAATTATGCATATTTGCAAGAAACTCGAACCGTTTGGGTCCATCAGTCAGTTTAATAACGAGCAAGAACTGCAAATTGTAACCCTAAAACGGAGACGTTTCTTTAAAATCTTAAGCACTACAGCGTTTTTAGGCCTAGATCTTAGGTTCTTTCTTTTTTTTTTGAGGGGGAGGGGGGGGGGGGTGTTCTCAGATAGCTATCCGCAGCTGCCACACGGTTCGTTGTGTAACATCATCACCTGTGCGCATATCATTGAACATTATACTACAGAATCTCTGTGCGATACTGTCCAATGTAGCGTAAGTTACAAGCTTTATTTTCGTTTACGTTGGCCACAACAAACATTTCTAACCGTATCATGACTTTACGGGGGCGCTGTATTAGATAGAAATTACATATGTTGAATTCTAAATACCAGTTTTTGCTAATTCAGCATGAAAGACAAGCTTATGTCTATAAACGGCGAAAACGGCAGAAAGTTGCACAAACTGCTTTATAGCGCTCTGTACGTCGCATTGTGATTCTAAAATCAGTCTCTGCCCTGAAGTGCCGACCAAAATACATCATGTGTTCCTAGTTACACTGTCCTCAGGGAACGACATTCCTCCTACTGTATTCTTTCGTATTTTTTCCGTTAACCTGTAATAGGTACATTTTTCGTCAAGGAAGACAATAATAGCCCTACCACTTTCTCTTTCAGTTTCGATATGTGCTGTAGACAATCGTTTGCATATTATAAAAAAAACAGCAAATTACGAAAACTTATCACAACAGTTACATAAGCTTCCGTAATTATCGGCATTAGAGATATTTGACAACGGCGCATAAAACATGATGCGGCCTAGCACGTTCTCCGGTTCTATCTTGTTATAGTAACTGTTTTATACATAACTAGCTGTCAGTGATTTCGTTCATCAGCTCCAGATTTATGTCCGTTAGCATGACAGCAGCAACACAAGATCCCCGATTCTTTAAGGAACCTATCGTATATAAACCATCAGTTGCAATCGTATCAATGATTATGACATTATATCTCCTGAACTGCGTGCCATGAAGTGATGCAGATATGTGCAGCAGCATATATGGAAATATTCTGCAAACTATGTTGCTAACAGAGTTGATAGAAAAGAAGTCGAAATCCTAAAAATCGGTCCTAACACTAAAGTGTTACTGCATCAACAGCAAAATAATGGTAAGCAATCAACTTCTTTCTTTCATTATTTTGTGAGTGTGTCAGTTGGAGAAAGCTTGGAAGTGGTTTGAAATTACGTGTAAAACTTGATGGAATTCGCTGAGTTCTCTCATCCTCAAATAATGTGTGAATGTAGTATGGGTAACTTTCGCACAGTGACATGCTGACTCAACAGATATACACACTTTCCCGCTACAGTAATTGATTTCTGATAAACGTTTGACGCAAGTTTATATTTCTTTATGAATAGCTTATGACAATATGTTAAATTTTTAAATACAGTTAATAATCATATGAAATACAGAAAGTTTACTTTTTATCTCCCCTGGAAGCTGTTAGATAGGATATATGCACTTGTAACTGAGTGTGCGGGTTACCGGGCGACGATTTGAAGCATTCTGTGCCATAAGTTAACAGCTGCTAGCAGGTTTCTGTATTTTGCGTGTTACATACTCAAAACACGGTGTGTTTGCGTGTCAGTGTGACAGCCGCCGTAATCTTGGATATAATTTCACTGAGCAGCGCTTTAAAGGACTGGCAAGAGACTGACGCCAGCAAACAATCTGCGCGAATGCGGCTGCGCAGCCAGCGGTGTTCCGCGCGGCACTGTGTGCGACCCACCGCAAAGCGCTGTGTGGGTGTGTGTGCGGCTGGCGCCATTAGGCAGTCCGTGTGTGCGGCGCGCCAGGGCAGCAGCACTCAGCGCGTTATCCGGTCCTGGAATTACCGCCGCCCTGTCGGGAGGCGGCCCTACTATCTCCAGGACTGAATTATTACCGGGCTCGCTTTCCACATACAGCGGGGAGCACGCAGCAATGCTAGGTTAACCGGAATTTTACGTACAGGGGTACTGGCGAGTGCGAGGAAGGTTACCTCAGTGGATCATTATTCAACTGTTTCTCCCAGCAGCAGAGGCTGTATAACATGTTCAGGCTCACTACCGCAATGGAGATTCTCAGTAACAGTATTTGTTCCAGATATAGCTTACTTAGGGTTTGACCCTAGGGAATCTTCAAATTACATCAACAACTAGAAAGAATAATTAAGGAAAAGAAGAATGGAATAAAGAGAAAGAAATACAAAAGTCGAGTGGAAATGAGCGTATGGCATCGTTGAGCAGGACGCCCCATCCGGGGATGTTCGACCGCTAAGTTCGAGTCTTAATGCATTCGACGCTACATTGGGCGATGATGAGGATGAAATGATGATGAGGCCTCCCACAAAATTACCGACCCATCAGCCTTCTGAGCTCGCTCAGTAAGATTGTTGAGAAGGTGATTCTCAAACGCATCACTAGGCACTGCATAACAAATGACATCCTGAGACCGGAGCAATTCGGCTTCAGGAATCACCACTCCACAACACAACAACTCCTACGGGTCGTTGAACATATAACATATGGCTTCAACATAAACAAAGCTACAGGGGCGGTGTTCCTGGATATCGAAAAGGCTTTCGACCGTCTATGGCACAACGGCCTCATCCGCAAACTCAGCGACGCGGGATTCCCCGACGGGCTGCTGCGTCTAATACACTCACACCTCACAGACAGGAGTTTCAACACTCACGTGCAGGAAAAAACAATCAACACGACACGGTATACACGCGGGAGTACCCCAGGGAAGCATCCTAGGGCCCCTACTGTTTAACCTCTATATAAACGATCTCCCTACCACACACAACACAACGATGGCAATCTACGCGGATGACACAGCTATCCTTGCGCAAGATTGGAAACCATCAAACATTACGTCACGCCTACCGACTGCTCTCTGAGTGGCTGAGCCTTGGTTGGAGAAATGGCGTATTAGAGTAAACGTCGACAAGTGCGAAGCCGTTCTGTTCACTAGAACTGCGCAAACACCGCTACTGCTGACCAATAACTCTAGATGCACGTCCAATACGTTTCCGCGAGAAAGTCAAAAACCTCAGTGTCTGGCTGGACCGGAAATTACTCTGGGGGGACCACATACAACACATGACCAACCGAGCTAGCGCGAGGCTCAAACAGCTCTATCCTATGCCCAACAGGCGTAGCACACTGAACAGAAGGGTGTCGAGGTCCATGTACATGACACTTATCGGACCCCTGATGACGTACGCAGCTCCTGTCTGGGGATACGCTGCACCTACACGCCTGCGCCGTCTGCAGCTCATACAAAACAAAGTACTCAAAATCATAAGCAATGCTCCACGATACACACGCATTGCGGACCTTCACCGGGAATACCGACTTGAGACTCTCACGGAGGTAATCCACAAACTCACCACAAGACTATACAGAAACTCCAGACATTCGCAGAACCCGTTTATTCTTAATCTGGGGAACTACGACCACAGCCATAGATGGAAACATAAAAGACATACTTGTAATGACATAACATCTATGGCCAAGCATACGCAAACATAACGGCACAGGTGAGCCCCTGTTAATCAGACGCCATTATTGGATGTCCAGCTGAAATACACTGCCGAATAACTGGCACCACACAGGGAAGCCGTACCGTACACCCCATGCAGACAAGCTCCACACATCCCCCACACAGTGAGGTGATCTATGGCCGATCTCCCACTACTGTATAACGATCTTGATTGTTCCAGGAATGTAGCAGCTGCAGCAACTGGGACACATCGCCATCGCTTGTCACAGTAATGATGCATGATACCTATACTAACAAATCCAACCTTGCATGAACTATCGCAGTTAGTAAGCCACTAGTGCTCTTACTACCCATCCCACTGTCGCAGAGGTTTTTTTTCCAACGGTACGAGCCATAGCACTTTTTGCCCTCTGCTCTTCAAATCGCTACCCTCACTCGCGTTTCGTCCACTATCTATCACCTGATGGACCGTGTTAATGAGTAGTCTTAGCCAGACGCAAGGACAACATCACAGCCCAGCATCCTGTGATCCACTTACTAGATAACTAACATGTTTACGGAGGTGACAGTAGAACTTTTGGTTTGGTCACCACGTTGGTGCGGGCGTGGAGGGGCCCCATCTCTATAAAAACCCAGTCCACTAGCGGAGAAAATTTCCAACCCGGCCGGGAACCGAAACCATACTCGTTTGCACGAGAGGCAACCACGTTACCGCCAAGCTAAGCAGGCGGTCTATATAGATCAATGTCTGTTAAACAAAGATCAATGCCCAGGGTTTCCTACCACCATCTGGTTTGGTCCGAGTCGTGTTCAGTTCTCTAAGGGATCCGATGGAAGCACTCTAGAGGTAGTGGAAACGATATATGTAACTGTCTGCACTACCTAACGGCAGTCAGGGCCCTGTATGTGTATCCAACCGCTGCTGTGGACAGTTGCTGATGATCTCTCTGTGACATTTCGAACTCGTTCCACTTTCGTCATGAGAGTTTGGTAGTTGGGCTTTTGACTCGCACGAAGGATTCTTGGGGTTGTAACGCCGCTTCCTTTGGACGAAAAATGGTGAATATAAAAATTGTACCCGAAAGCCCAAAAGAAAAATCAAGATCCAAATGTCATAAACGAAAGAAAAAAAAAAGTCGCTTTTGGAATAATCTTGCTTGAATAGTAGCACGTAAAAAGAAAAGAAATTCAGTACCAAGTAGCTTAGTGTTTTGAAAAAGAAAGAAAAAAAATAGAATCCCATTAGTTTCAAAATGAAATCATAGTAGTTCGCAAGGTACGGTAATTAGAAATCACGGAGTAGGACGAACTATTTCAAAGAATACTCCTTATGAGTACTCTTTGAGAATCGTGTGTAATCAAAAAATGGCTCTGAGCACTATGGGGCTTAACATCTATGATCATCAGTCCTCTAGAACTTAGAATTACTTAAACCTAACTAACCTAAGGACATCACACAACACCCAGTCATCACGAGGCAGAGAACGTGTGTAATCTCTAACAAAGAGCCATGCAATCTTACTATGTTGCGAGAGTTTGTCGGAGAAATTCGTACCTGAACGTGTACTCGTATACGTGGGCACGACGAAATTGTTTTTTAAACGCTAAAGATTTGCGATTTACAACGACGCACTGAACGTGTAAGAAGTAAATCAGTAACTTCAAATAGGATATCACGTAGAATCCAAATAGTGATAGATTCGAAATGGTCTTACAATTGAATATTTTTAGTAAAAGACTGGACATTACCCAAAATTAGAAACTGTTAATGATGGACCGATATAGAGACTAAACTTTGAAACCGAATTTTGAGAAAAGAATTAACTTCCATAAAATCAGTTAATGGACTCCGGAACTTGCATAATATCTTCGACTTACGTATACGTCATTAATTCCACCCAGATAGGAAAAGCTACTTTCTTACGGCTATGTTAGGATGTGAAAATAATGCAATAAACCATCATTCAGTGTTATTACTGCGTTAATAGATTCTTTCAGTGCATTCAATGTTGTGTACTCAGTAAATAATTATCTGTGCGACGACATTGATTGTCCAAGGAATGCGGCGTGCGTAAGTACTTTTTGCCGCATAAACAAATTATCACTCTGTTACGAACTATTAGGCTCAAGTAAACTGAAAAACTTTCGTGGAGATATTGGTGTTATGTATGTACTGAAGCTATGATTAATACCGAAATAGGAACTGATATATCCCTACGCGTAGCTGTGTTTGAATACGCCGGGGAGCACGTAATTGCTTGACCAGATCGAGACGAATTATACGCACTCGGTGGGATTTCAGCGAAGCACAGACAGATTTTTTATATAACGTCAATATAAACAGCTTTACCGCTAGTTAGCCAGACTGCGACGTTATAGGGTGAAGACGAGCAATCTGATTTCCAGGCAGGCACACAATGCGCAGCGCTGGCTAACAGGCCCACGGTGGTTTTCCACTGGTTGACAAACGTCGATATCGCAGTTAGTGGGGGATTAATTCTTCTACATTGTTGTCCACTATCCAGCAAGAGTAAGCGGTCTTTTTATGAGAGGTGGAGTGAGGCTGAACAGCCCAAAGTGCTTCAGACTAAAACGGGCCTGGTTCATGTCCGTGTTCGTTCAGACTGAACATCTATCTGGATGGTACAACGCCTGCTGAGCGATACGACAGAACTGCAGTCAGCTTCTGAAAAACCAAATCCAGCGCTCCTGATCGCCCGTTGTTTGCGTCGGATGCAGTTTAAGATCCGGGTAACTTGTTTGACATATTATTGAAATACTTCACTGTTGGAACTGTTTTTCAAAGGTGATATGCTGTCTGAAATGCCGCGTAGCTGCTTTGGACTGCTGCTGCGTTTTATTGTACACTGAAGATCCACAGTATTATGTTTCTACCTGCTTAACAACGTTTTGGTACATTTTTAGACGCAATACGGTAA
Source organism: Schistocerca piceifrons (assembly GCF_021461385.2). Classification (NCBI taxonomy): domain Eukaryota; kingdom Metazoa; phylum Arthropoda; class Insecta; order Orthoptera; family Acrididae; genus Schistocerca; species Schistocerca piceifrons. The sequence continues at coordinate 781,542,851 of NC_060141.1, forward strand.
CGTTTCTGCTTAACAATGATTCGAAATGTCCTTGGCAGGCTACTGCAGGTATGTTGGACCAGATGTTGCAATGATCGATTCAGCTTTTTCTAATTACAGAATTTTAATTTTACTAGAGGTTGCAAACCAATCAAAGCGATAGGGAGCGTCAGCCGCAGACATGTAATTGTACTTATCACAAATATTCTCTTTAGCAAGAAGAGTATTTAGATCCGTGGGTATAAATATAGACTCGTATGAAAACTGAGAGACGCTTTCGCACGATGCTTCGCTACAGAGTGACATAGCTCTCCGAAACTTGGGACATGAATGGAAAGACTTGGTACAGTATATCGCAGAAGGTAACTCAAGAAATACGCAATGAAAAGATCAGAGATGACACTTTTATTCAAAGACAATATTTACAACTACGTCACCGGATTTATGATATTCCCTCAGACAACACAGAGGGTGGGACATGTCTCTTAATATACGAGGTGCACTCAAGTTCTAAGGCCTTCGATTTTTTTTCTAATTAACTAATCACCCGAAATCGATGAAACTGGCGTTGCTTCTCGACGTAATCGCCCTGCAGACGTACACATTTTTCACAACGCTGACGCCATGATTCCATGGCAGCGGCGAAGGCTTCTCTAGGAGTCTGTTTTGACCACTGAAAAATCGCTGAGGCAATAGCAGCACGGACGGTGAATGTGCGGCCACGGATAGTGTCTTTCATGGTTGGAAAAAGCCAAAAGTCACTAGGAGCCAGGTCAGGTGAGTAGGGAGCATGTGGAATCACTTCAAAGTTGTTATCACGATGAATCTGTTGCGTAACGTTAGCTCGATGTGCGGGTGCGTTGTCTCGGTGAAACAGCACACGCACAGCCCTTCCCGGTCGTTTTTGTTGCAGTGCAGGAAGGAATTTGTTCTTAAAAACATTTTCGTAGGATGCACCTGTTACCGTAGTGGCCTTTGGAACGCAATGGGTATGGATTACGCCCTCGCTGTCCCAGAACATGGACACCATCATTTTTTCAGCACTGGCGGTTACCCGAAATTTTTTTGGTGGCGGTGAATCTGTGTGCTTCCATTGAGCTGACTGGCGCTTTGTTTCTGGATTGAGAAATGGCATCCACGTCTCATCCATTGTCACAACCGACGAAAAGAAAGTCCCATTCATGCTGTCGTTGCGCGTCAACATTGCTTGGCAGCATGCCACATGGGCAGCCGTGTGGTCGTCCGTCAGCATTCGTGGCACCCACCTGGATGACACTTTTCGCATATTGAGGTCGTCATGCAGGATTGTGTGCACAGAACCCACAGAAATGCCAACTCTGGAGGCGATCTGTTCAAAAGTCATTCGGCGATCCCCCAAAACAATTCTCTCCACTTTCTCGATCATGTCGTCAGACCGGCTTGTGCGAGCCCGGGGTTGTTTCGGTTTGTTGTCACACGATGTTCTGCCTTCATTAAACTGTCGCACCCAACAACGCACTTTCGACACATCCAAAACTCCATCACCACATGTCTCCTTCAACTGTCGATGAATTGCAATTGGTTTCACACCACGCAAATTCAGAAAACGAATGATTGCACGCTGTTCAAGTAAGGAAAACGTCGTCATTTTAAGTATTTAAAACAGTTATCATTCTCGCCGCTGGCGGTAAAATTCCATCTGTCGTACGGTGCTGCCATCTCTGGCACCTATTGACAATGAACGCGGCCTCATTTTAAAACAATGCACATGTTTCTATCTCTTTCCCGTCCGGAGAAAAGAAATCGGAGGCCTTAGAACTTGAATGCACCTCGTAGTAGGGTGTGTGATCACCAGAAGGTTGTTGAGTTCTTGTGATATGGCGTTGCATACGTACAGCAGCACAACTGACAATCGGTGAAATGCCGTTGGTGCACTTAGAGAAACTGCAATACGTCTTCACAGTACATCTCTCAAAATCTCGATGGGATTTAACTTGGGAGAACGGACAGGCCAGTTCATTCGCAGAAATTCCTGTCCTTCAAAATACTCCTCCACCCGCTCTGTCACGCATAAAAATGATGCCAGTACTGAATGAACTTATTACCAAGCGCACATGCGGAAGGACTACACCGTTACAATGCAGGCGTACAGCGTCACAATAATGTCGACTGGTAAATGTCCCGTGTTCAAAAATTTGGATGTTAGCGTGCCTGTACAATACCATGCCTCCCTGTACCATCAAACATGGACCACGAAAACGATCATGTTCGAGAATGTTCTGGAGGTACTAGGTGTTCCCACTCTTGCCGTGTGAGTTTACATCAAGTATTGTCGAACATGATCGTTTTGTTGGTCCTGCTGTTACAGCGGGGGTACGCATAATGTTTCAGGGGCATAGTGACCATATTTTAGAACACAGATTACTAATCTGTCAGCGTATTGTAACACTGTGCTCTTTCCCCATGCGTATCTTTCCAGCAGTTTTATGGATAAAAATGCGCGACCGAATCAATCAATGCATGTGGAAGACGCTTGATGCTACAGAATATATGGCAAATGGACTGGATTGAGCGTTCCCCCGATTCAAGTCCCATCAGGGACCTGTGGTATGTGAGGTGTAGACTTACTCCAACACGTCCACATGCACCAATGTTGTCAGATGCTCTGCTGGAAGAGTGTAACACTCTACCACAAGAGCTCCTTACCAAAATTGTGGCCAGCAGTGGTACACATTGCAGAGAATCATGTCCTGTCCTCTGTAATTTCCAAGGGATCATCAAGAATCACGATGACTGCAATCTAATTGTTGTGTTTCAATAAAAGTGTAATTTTAGTTGGTCTCACTGCGCATTTATTTCAGTTACCCACTGTGCTGTGTTACACGAAGGGCTTATTTCAATAGTAGTACTAGTCCATTTTTGTTCATTTTAAGATACAGAATCCTAAAGTTAAATGAGCGCTGAAAAATCTGCAGTTGAGATAGCAGAAATATTCAAGCATATGGCTTCTTCCTAGAGATGAACCTTTATTTCTGTTTGTTTGGATCATTAATGGCAGAAGCACTATAATCAGAAAAGTGGAGGTAATGGACTCGTACCACTACTGAAGTAAGCCCTTTTATATCAGTTTGTTTCTATGTGTGGTTCAAGTTCGATCGACGCGTGTTACTCAGCAGTGACACGTTATGCGACAGTTACTTTCGTCTGTAAGTCTCCTACTAGCACATATTATAAAATCGCTATTGCTATTAGAGTAAAATAATAATAAGCCTATTATAACAAGACAGACTCTGAGAGTCGTTACAAGATTTTCAAATCATTTTTGCTAAGAAACAGACGTTTTTCACAGGTGGACTTTGATGGGACTGCTGTAGTGCAGGTCATTTACCAGGTGGTGGCCGGTTTACTGGCAGTGAGGTTGTCAAGTCGGCTAGTCGTATCTTGCACCAGGTTCTCTGGATGCGGTGCCCGCTATCATTCCTACAGCTGCGGCCACAGCTGCGTGTACACCGTTAACTGCAGGGTGCTCAGAAGATACCAACGCTCTCATCAGAGTACCCACTTTGCTGTTTCAAATTAACGTCTGTATATCGACTCTCGTTGGGAAGTGCGCCCTGCATTCCAGTCAAGTCTTTCACCATGGACGATCGCTTAAGGTTTTGAAGAGTTCTGGCAAGTGTACCGTGCGTAGTCCCCTTGTCAAGACTCAAACTCTGCACGACTGCTTACCGTTCTGAAGAGCTCTTTCTCTCCTCTGGATTGGCTAGGGCCACGTCATTGTTGCCAATATACTATTTTACAACATCCATTTTAACTACTTCGTACAATCGATAATTCTCATAGCAGAAAGGCCGCGCACAATAACCAGGTAAGATATTTCTAGAATGAATTCCCTCGCTTGGCAAACTGCTCGTCGTCTGTCAAGAATTGGCGTCCTTGGTCTTGCGGGCGCGCCCGTTTGTCGTCTATGGCTTCGTATTTGCAAGCTGGCTTTGGTCCAGCTTGACAATATGTGTTTAGGTCTGCGATTGCCACAATACCTGGTACCCACACAATACGGGCCGGGTGAACAAGCTAGGCCGCCTTTCGGCATACAACTCCCTACTGCGCGAGTGTTTGTCGGCTCACGTCAAGGCAGCTGTTGTGCGGGAGGCAGGCTGATTGTCTCGTTTGGAAAAACATTGGAATATCTTTATACAGGTCAAGCAGTTCCTGTAATTTAAGGGCTCATAGTTTGATGGTGCTGAGCCGGCGCTCAATTGGCGCACAGTAGCACCCAAGTCATGTTCCGTCAGGCTTCGATTAGGCGAATTTGGTGAACGAGACATCAACGTGAGTTCATTACCATACTCCTCAAACCACGACAGCAAGACTGTAGACCTCGTGATACGACAGTTATCCTGCTGAAAGTTGCTACCACCCTGAGCGAAAACTCTCATTCCCGATGGAAGGCCAGGCGATTAGGCACAGCATAGTGCAGTCGTCATCGGTCGGCGTCCGCGGCGCAATTAGTGTTTCGACCAGTCATTCGACTGGATGATGGATTATCCGGACACGACTTTCAACCTCTGGTAATACCGATTGAGATTCATCCGAGCAGGGGACAGGTTGGCATTCATACACGCTTAGATCAGGATGATCCATTGTCCACCGCAGTTGTTCCTGGCCATGGTCTTGGTTCAGCATGGGAACACAGTGGAGTCGTCTATGGGGGTTGGGTTGTTTGGGAGAAGAGACCAAACAGCGAGGTCATCGGTCTCATCGCATTAGGCAATGACGGGGAAGGAAGTCGTCCATGCCCTTTCAGAGGAACCATCCCGGCATTTGCCTGGAGCGATTTAGGGAAATCACGGAAAACCTAAATCAGGAAGGCCGGACGTGGGATTGAGTCATCCTCCCGAATGCGAGTCCAGTGTGCTACCCATTGCGCCACCTCGCTCGGTCGGAGTCGTTTATTGCTGGGCCTAATTGTCAACAATGTGCGCTGAACGATGAGTTGCGGAACACTAGATCCTGCAGCACCATTCCATCCGGCAGTCGGATCAGTGACATATCACTGCTTTTCGTGCTTTTACGAAGCGGTCAGGCCTCCGACCTGCACGTTCTGTGACGAGGCGTTGGTGTCCAGCGCTTATTATCATCCTTCAATCAGTTTTCATAGATGATCACAACAGTATAACGTTAACAACGGAACAATTCCGTCGATGCCGGGACGCACTTGCCCGGGCTCCAGACCATAACAATCTGACCTCTGTCGATGTCTCTTATGCAAACTGACTTCCTGCTTTGCATCTCGTAGCGTCGTTAGAACGATTTCCATTTGTCACTGCTCCGCATATAAAGAAGGGCGTACTGAAAAGAAACGCTTCCGAAGTTTTTATTGAAAATTTCTTAAAGCTTTTTAAATAAGACAAATGTTATTAGCATTGAGCATCTTTATTCTTCATGTTTACTTATTTACAGACCTTTGCCGTTAGGTAGGTCCGAACTGTAACCTATAACTTAACTATGTCGGTGCTTGGGAGAAAGCGCGCTGTAATCGTCTTTCGAATTGGAAGAGTTCCTCCACTCATAGAGTACCATCTTTGAACCGTGAATTTACTTTTTAAAATCTTTTCTTAAGGAATTTACTATACTTACTAGTGATTCATCAAGACAATTAACATATTTAAACACACTATGTGAGTGTGGAAGTAGTTGCCAGTGGGTTACTGATGAAAACAAATAAAAATTTTTTTTAATAAATGGAAATTTATTCCTAAAAGCCCACCTTTTTTTTTTAAACAAGTTTAAAATTATAATCAGAAAGCACCTGTAAATATCAAGCAACAATTTATTCTAAGGGGGAAATAAGAAACAAAATTTTTTTTGACAATATGAGCTTTCGGGCTGAGAACCTTGCCGCTCCCTTTTAACATGGCCGTAGTCACGACCGCTCACTACAACCTCTTAAAGACTACACTGGTGCAGATCTGCAACACACCAGATAAATATGAACTAAAAATTTTTACAACTCACGCGAACACATAAACTATGCACCCCGTAGGAGGGATGGAAATGGCACAAAACACTCACATTAAAAATTATTTTCCACCGAAAGTGCAACTTCATATTAAAAGAACTCTTACGGTGGAAGGGTGGCAAATTTATATACTAAAATGACCATTATAATAAAAGCGCATAAAAAGCAGTCTTACATATAAAGTACAAACATGCTCTACATTACACATGAAACGTCCCCTTTTGAACAATTATACATGTCTGTGCTTAAACTGACACACAATATTTTGTTAGCGCAACGCAATCTGACTTTCAAAAGTCCCTACAAAAGAATGGCCCTGACTAACATTAAACTATACCTTTCACAAATCACTTACCTCACAAAAATCTTCGTTGCTCAAGCTACTGCAATACAGCGAGCGCCACTACTGCCAGCTAAATAAAAGATTCAAACTATGGAAGGCACTAACTACTGATAGGGATAGTTAGCAAATGAAATATATTAATAGAGAACAAACAATGTATTTACGTTGATATCTTCATATATAAATATAGCAGTTCATGACAAATTTCAAAACTCCGCCATCTCTCTCTCCACATCCACCACTGCTGGCGGCTCACCTCCAACTGCGCAACGCTACGCGCTGTTCACATCCAGCTGCCGCTGCCCAACACTACAATGGCAGACAACAATGCAAACTAGAACAGACTGCGCACAGCACAGCCAGTGATTTTCATACAGAGGTGGCGTTACCAATAAAAAAACCTAAACAGCCTACTTACATAGAGAAAACATAAACAGCCTACTTACATAGAGAAAACATAAACAGCCTACTTACATAGCGAAAACATAAACAGCCTACTTACACACATATACCACCTCTCAAGATGACAGGCAAGATAAAAACGTATTTTAGGAATTCGGCCTTCATACCTTAAGCAATAAATTCGTTAACACCGAATCCGACAAACATGACTAAGGCAGCTATTAACGTATGGCAGATTGACAGGGGGATTACTGAACAACCCGAACCGCAGATTTCTCTAACCCGCCCCAACTCCACAAGGGAAAAAACGGACCACCCAATTCATAAATAACCACCTTACCACCTTCCCGCGGATGGGCAAGCAGAGAAGAATGGTGCGACGACCCCAAAACAAAGCGGCCGGTGACCTCTCCAAGAAAACAAGTAGAATTTAATAAGTAAGTGAAACAACATATCACGAGTCACTTAACTTCTAATAAACTGCGATTTCTGGCGAAGACATGGCACAGCCCCCCCCCCCCCCCCCCCCCCCAACGCTCTCCCGAACCGTCCGCTGCCAGCCGCTTCAACGGAAGAATGAAGGCTCGCCGATCTCCCGTCGCACGGCGTCGAAGCTCGCCCCTGCCAGCCCGATGTCGTGGTTCGACTCCTGTTGCTCTCGCGTCGACCGCGAACCACTACCCTTTTCTATAGGGCGCGGCCCACTGGATTCACGTGGGGACCTCACATGCGCCGAGGTTAAAAGGCGGACAAATCATCTTGTAGCTCAGTGCGCGACCGACCAACCGACCGATCCAACCGTCAATGACCATTGACAGAGCAACTCGAGCAGACTGGCAGCCTAACGCGCAGACTCAGATGCAGGAACTACCTGGCGACCACTAACTGAGTTTAGTCACAGGCGGAGTGGCCAGACTCTCAATTTCTGGGTTTAAAGTCTGATCCAAACGACAGACAAACTAGCACTCCGACGGCAGACAAACACTGACTGCCCCACACTGACCCGGCTGACCAACTGACCAGAGTCGCCGACTAGCGAGCTCATAGCGCCCCTTACATGCACGTGAACAGGCTACCTTTACGCTTTCCCACCAGAGTGAGACACCAAAGCTGCGATTGCCACAGCGGCGCCACCACCAGAATCGGAGGGCGACTGCTTCACACTACGCGCTGCAGCGCGCTCATCAAAACAGCAAATTTTTACTTCAACTCAATCTCCTTCAACGTAATTTCACGGCCCACACGAGCGCTGTGTCATCTGTAAGAATCCGATGCCTTGTCCTCGTTGGCATAGAGCATCGTCCACACAGTTCCCACTTGGCCCCATCCGTTTTTTCATCTGTTCTCAAAATGTAAAGACCCTCGAGTACTTCACTTTGACATTGATGAAGCGGTGCACGCGATGGCGAGGTTGTGGTTCCGCAACAGTCAGATATTCTGCAGTGACGGTATCAATAAACTCGTCTCTCGTTGGAAGAAATGTGTTCGTCGTCTGGGTGAGTACGTTGAGAAATAAAAATGTAGAAATGGAGAATAAATAGGTCAGTTTCAATTTAAAAGCCTTAAGATCTTTCCCTTGAAGAAATCGGAGGGATTACCTTTCAGTACGCCATTGTACTTCCTTTATGACATCATAAGATAGCATCAATACCAGTTGGTGTTCTCTCACTGTGAGCAGTGATGACGACGATGTTTCTGTTCATGCAGTAAGCTACTTGGTGTGCTAAAGAGGTAATGAAACAGATAACACTGCGACAGATCGGGCAACTCTCTGCTGTCCTACTTTTGTAGACCGGCGTATTCATCCCCTTCAGTCGGTCGGTCCATGTTTTAGCTCAGTGAAAACATCACGTGATTTTTGAAAGCGTCATCAGTGGAGTTTTACCCCGAAGACCCAGTGCAGGGCCCTCGCAAGCACGCAGAAATGCCGCAACACGAAGTGGCATAGACTCGACTGCTGTCTGAAGTAGCGCTGGAAGGAAATGACACCATGAATCCTTCAGGGCCATAAATCCGTAAGATTACGAGGGGGTGGAGGTCTGTTATGAACAGAACGTTGCGAGGCGTCCCAGATATGTTCAATAATGTTCATGTCTGTGGAGTTTGGTGGCAAGCGGAAATGTTCAATCTCAGAACAGTGTTCCTGGAGCCATTCTGTAGAAGTTCTGGGCGCGTGGGGTGTCGCATTGCCCTGCTGGAATTGCCCAAATCCGTCGGAATACAAAATGGACATGAATGGATGCCGGTGATCAGACAGCATCACACATGTCCGAGTCGTATCTAGAAGTATCAGGGGTCCCATATCACGCCACTGCACACTCCACACACCATTAGAGAGCATCTATCAACTTGAACAGTCCCCGGCTGACACGCAGGGCCCATGGATTCATGAGGTTTTCTCCATAACCGTACATGTCCATGCGCCCGGTACAATTTGAAACGAGACTCTTCCGACCAAACAACATGTTTCCAGTCGTCAACAGACCAGTGTCGGTGTTGATGCGCCCTGGCGAGGCGTAAAGCTTTGTATCGTGCCGTTATCAAGAGTAAACAAGTGCCTTCTGCTCCGAAAGCCAGTATCGATAATGTTTTGTTGGATGATACGCATGATGACACTTGTTGAAGGCCCAAGATCCGGAAGGGTTACACTTCTGTCAAACTGATTGGTTCTCTTCAGTCGTCGTTGGTCCCGTTCTTGCAGGATCTTTTTCCGGGCACAGTGATGTCGGAGATTTGATGTTTTAACGGATTCCTGATATTCACGATATGTCGGTGATACTGGATATTGGGTCCCATCGCTCGTGCGCCGATTGTAACACCTCGTTCAAACACACTTAAATCTTGATAACCTGTCATTGTAGCAGCAGTAACCGATCTAACAACTGCGCCACGCACTTGTTGTCTTACATAAGTGCTTCCGGCCGCAGCGCCGTATTCTGGCTGTTTGCATACCTCTGTACTTGAATACGCCTGCCAATACCAGTTTCTTTGGCCCTTCAGTGAAGTTGTGTGTTACAGAAATGGAGCAGTGCAATTTAGACCAAAGTTTCGTCTTAAGTTTGGAAAATTCGCTAGTGTGAACTTTGAAAAGTGGAACATTGCTTATCGAAGATCAGAAATGTACCGCAGGCACTGAGCATTACTGGATGACCGAGAACACGTTGAAGATTAATCTCACTCACGAAAACCAGCATTTTCTTATGAGATTGTCCCTCGAAAACAGTCTGTCAACTAAGTGTCCTTGAAAAGCTCAGGAAAATGGTGAATCTAGTGAGACCGGATACTGCAGACATGTGGGTGCTGTATCGTGACAACACCCCATGTCACACTGCCACTTCAATCGTGGAATGTTTGACCTCAAAACGCATTCCTGTTGCTTCCCAGCCCCCTTTCTTACCTGATCTGAGTCCTTGTGACGTTATATTTACCCAAAATTAAGGAAAATGTCTTTAAAAGAACGCCATTTTGAGATTATGGACACCTTAAATAGAATATGCCACGCCAGTTGAAGCCTTTCAGCGGTGCTACCGAGATTGGGAACGACGACTTCGCCGGTGTGTAGCTCAAAAGTGAACTACTTTGAAGAGAATACTATTGTTATTTGGGGAAGATAAAAAAATCTGCCTCATTATTTTGTCAGAAGTTCGTATAATTACACCATTCTCGTCTACTAACTAGAGTCAAAACCCCAAACATGACAATGAAATAAAATATTCTCCTGCACAGAGCGCTTTTGAGTGAGTTCTTGACTGTAGACACTGTAATATCGGTTGTTTTGCTTGAGTCTCGAATTCGAGACTTTAGGAGCTGTCACGGAATTTGTCTCTTTTGTGTAATATCTGTACCCTCTGACGCTGTTAGACGTGAGCTTACTTTTGTGGTACAGACAGAGAATCTCTGTATCATTAAGCGCCTTATTTCCAAAAGGCTTCAAAGATTCGCGCAGTCCACCTGTTGCCTGTTCATTTGCGCTCGCCCGCCGCTGTCCTGCCTCTGCACCCCCCACCTTTCCCTGCCCTCCCCCACCCTTTGTCCCCAGGATCAGAGTGTCCCCCGCTCCGCCTCATTAGAGACCCGGGGCTTTCCTGCTCCTCGTTAGCCGTCTACCGGGCGTTCCTCTCTTTCATATGTAGACTATTGTTTGGTATCCAGCGGCAGAACCCTGGACTGAAGACGGCGCCCTGCTGCCGTTCGACTTGCTTGTTAGGCCCTGCCACGACGTCGGATTCGTAAGTCAGGACGGTGGCTAGCGGTCCACGGCGCTCCTGTTTCTGCTAGCAGCTCAGCTATGCTGATCAGATTTTCAGAGCAGGTACCACGACAATAAATCACGTTGGTGCATAAATTCGTAGCGTTTTTCTGTTATTTAATAAGCACAACAGATACACAGCAGATAATTTACTCAGCACCAGTATATTCTCATTCACTATTTACAACAGTCCGCCAACGGTGGGGAAACTTTTTGGTTCCCCGACTGTAGAAGTCATGCGGATTTGAGGCGAAGAACTCGTAGGAGCCATATCTGGAGCTCATTTTCATGCAGAAAGGTCCTTGTAGGTTGTTCGACAGAGAGCGGGAAAGATGAAATTCCGAGAGTGTAAGATCAGGTGAATAAGGTGCGTGGTGAAATTGCGCTTTAGCATCACACATTCATCCATGGGCCACCTAGGTACACAATTTTGCGTTTTCCGTCGATATCTGTGTGAATATCGATTTGTAACCAGTTTGCATTACTCTTTCGTAGAGTGTCGTTTATTTTGCCTTAGAGTTTAATTGGGGATTAGTGACTTCAGACGTAAACGATCTTCATGTTAAACGTCGAGTGGTTAACACGTATTAATTAGGTAGACAGACTACTGAAGCAGTTTCACTTTTCAGGATAATATCACTGAAATGCGTATAGAATCTGTCTGACAGTGCAACACGAAGTCGTGCTGGAAATGGAGGTCCATAAAAGTCCGCTCTACATATACTAACATGTTCTACAAACTACTGGGATACCTAAGTACTTACCGTTGCCTCACATGTTATACCGACTACTGTGATACCACCAGAGGGTACTTAGCGTTGTGCCACATGTTCAAGTTTCTTCCCATTCTAATTACGTTTGAGGGAGCGGGACGAATGGCCTTTTAAAAGGCGCTTTGCTGTTATTGGTCTAAACTTGTCTTTCTGCTCTCAGTGTTTGCGGTATCTTCGAGGCTGAATTGTATTTGTCGATTCATATCTTAAGCCTAGGACGCCCAAGCGTTTTTTTCTAACTTGAATGCCTAAGTGTGGGGGGGGGGGGAGGAGGGGGGGGAGGGGGAGAGTTCGGCGAACCCACAAGTATTAAATAAGTTTACTGACGAAAAATTACAACTTTGAAAATCGTTTATGTATTTTAACTAAGACATCGGTTTATAAGTGTTGTTCTTTGTTATAAATATTGGATTGAGTGAATAGAAAGTAGACATATTACAATACAAAATACAGATGTGTTCATATACAATAGACTACTCTGAGTCCTCAACTTAAAGGCAGGAGCACACTTCACAATTTTTTCTGTATGTGTGTTACACACATGTTTATGACACTGTCCACAATACTGTTTTGGTTTACTTAGATCGTTGTACTTCTGCTTCTTTGTTTGAGCTTCTCTTACACAAATATGGCACCGATCTTTCCCTACAGGAGGCAGACGTGCTTCTGTTGTCACTTCTTTGATTTTCTTTTGTAGAAGAGTCTCCATTGATTGAACAATTTGGTTAGATAACCCTCTTACAGGGGCACGTCTTTCTTCTACCTGCAATTTCACTAGTTCCATTTCAGCTTTCAGAAGATAAGGTTTCCATTTGTTATGTTTCTTTTTATTCCATCTTGGAAGTTGCTGGATGAATATGGTGTTTGCATTCATAGCACAAATGTCGATGAGAGACTAAAATACAGATAGAGCCCATCTCTTTGTTCCTCTCTTGCAGCTGTACATACACGCCATTTGATCAATGTTATCAATTTCACCTTTAGTGGAATTGTAGTATGCATTTACCTCGGTTTTATTCATCTCTCCTCCAACAGTGCCTTTATCTTGGTGCATTGTTGACAGCATCAGTAAGTTTTTACTTGGTTTTGTTTTTGCTATGTAGGACACCAAAGTTACTGGAGGCCTACCTGTTGATGGGTCTGTGAACAAGAACATTGATGCATATAGCTCTCGATTTAACGAGTTCTTCATTATGTGGAAAATACTTCCTGTTTGACTGGAGAGTTCCTGCTGTAGTAACTTTGTAGTCTTCGTATAACTCTTCTGCCAAATCCACCCATGTGTAGTATCGATGTGTAGTAATATTTCGACCAGTATTTTTCACAGGTGCTACCAGACGTCTGACGACAACTGCTGAACCTCGTTCTTCTTTCGACAAATTCTAAATATTACCTGCACAGGGTTCCCTATTCAAGACGTATCTGTCAACTGCATCGGACACCATGCGTACAAGGATGCCATACTTGCCCGTTTTATCCTTCAAAAATACTCTGAAGGGGCAGCGCCCTCTAAACAAGCTGAACATCTCATCAATGGTGAGGTGGACCACCGGTTTATACAGTAGTGGAAACCTATCATTCACTTTGTTGAAAACATCACGAATTACTGTGAACTTGTCTGCTTCCCTTCTTAGCTGGCGGATACTTTTGTCATCAAACCTTATGATTGCAGTAAGTTTCTTGAAACGTTCTCTTGCCATTATAACCTTGTAAACTGGCCGACCCATTAGGTCTGACCTAAGATCCACCCTTAAGTATCAGGATTCCTATAAAGGTATACAATTCTTTCTCAGTAGTCAAAGTAACATTTCACCTAACTGCCTCTTCATTTGAAGGTTTTGCTATCACATCCATGATGTCAGGCGTAAGAAATAACTTCAAGGCTTCTCCAGGTGAATGGCAAACACCAGCTGGAGTTACTCCTGCCTGCTTTCTTACTATATTAGCAACTGACCTCCGACTAATTCTAGGCTTTGTGGTTACGTAACCTTCTTCGAGACTTGGCCACAACAACATCCTGATCGTCACTGCCTGAATCTGCGCTATCTTCATCCTCTCTAACATCCACATCACTTGCCCAGTCTGAATCATATTCCATAACACCATCCTCATATTCACTTTCACTCCCCTAGTCAGAATCTTCATCTAAAATTTCATTCAGAATTCTTTCTAAAGAGGAGTCGCGTATTCTTTTAGTAATTTATAAGTCTGGGTGTGAACAGTAGGGAACTGCACTAACTCACTGCAAGTTTACAACATAAATAACAGCTGACTGACATCAACAATCACTTCCTCTGAAAGTGAACCTATTGTTGTGGATATCAAGGATACCAACCAACAAGAAACTAACTTGCATTGTTGTGGAGGTGATAAATACGAAATCCTACTAAGGGAAATTTTCTATAGCATGGAAGCCTAATGGGGGGGGGGGGGGGGCGGAGGAAGGTTTCTTGGACCCATAATATTTATTTTTTCTTTCAAAGCAGGAATTTTCTATAAAATATATTGACACTAACGTTTCATAAAATAGCCAACAAACAATAATTCAAAGGAAATATGTGGTACGAAAGTTACTTAGGCAGAATCAGGGGACATAAAAAAATTGTGGGTTCAAAGAAGGCCGCCCCCCCCCCCCCCCCCCCCCCTTAGGTGTCCGAGGGTTAATACTAGCACTTGGAACTGCACTAGTAGGCTTTAGTGGAAAAATCGACGTATGTCTTTAAGGGTCGTGCAGTTGAGTTTCTTTAGCATTTTTGTGACACCTTCTCATGATCCAAACCAGTCTGTGACCGTTGGTTAAGCCTTTAGTGTAAACAAACCTATCCCCTGTAATTCCTATTTGGTGTGGGTCCGACATGCTTGCGCATTACACTAATATGCACCACCAACTTGTTTTGTAAGCAGTCTCCAGTGTATACTGCTTTCTGGCCATATAATAAAACAAAGTAGGACACCTACATCACCTACAGTTGATGCTGTTTGGTCATTCCATTTCATTCACATACAATTTGTCATACCCTGGTAGCAGTCTGAGTAGCCTTATGCCTATTGTTACTCATTGATACTCTAGCCACAGGTAGCTCACAATGTACACACCTGATCATTCAAAGCTAGTTGTCAGTCTCTGTACCTCTTTGAAATCCTATCAAGATTTCTATAGTTTTCTCAGTTAATACTTCATTACAGATTACGGTATTAACTGCTACATTCTAAGATATTGTTAAAATTGTACTCCAAGTCATTAGCCCTCGCAGTATAACAATATAAAATGGGCCGGGGGGGGGGGGGGGGGGTGTGTGCATCAACTTTATGCAGTTCTTTCAAAACTGTTGTTGTAATCTAGTCAGTTACCTAATATTTTAAATTCTACAATTGTTTTGTACTTTTCAGTTAAACTTAACCCAAAACTGTAAGTCTTAATAGTAAATGTCACTTTCACCAGTGAATATCATATTCGCACTTTCATGTTTAGTACCATACTCACACAGCAATACTCCTTTGAAAGGAAGTCAACAAAGGTGAACGAAATCTGCGTTTGTTAGTTTTTATGGTGGTCATAAAGTACTCTCACCATTGTGCTACAAGTTACTGAACGTATGGAGATAAACGAAGATTCACCTATCTCGGACACCTCTATCGAATGGATGAAAATAGACTAACAAAACTAATACTCCCATATTGCTGGAAGAAGGAATCGGCAATAGCGTGGATTACAGAAGTAAGGAAAGATCTAGAAAGAGAAATGTCAGAGAATCAGTAGGAAGTAACAATTTTAAAAATAAAATACTAAATTTGGAAAGCTTTCAAAGCAGAAGAATTAAAAAATCGTTAACAGCATGGACAGAAGAAAGGAAGAGACTTCATGCGGAGAAAATGAGGGAATGCTGGAAAAATAGGAAACAACAAAAAAGATGAAGAGGAACTGAAGTTGTTAACATGATCCTAGTCGGTCAATACGATTGTGAAAAAAAGGCAACAACAATTAACCATTTTTAATGGTGGGCACAACGTACTCCCAACCCCCTTTCCCCTTGCTAATGCACATAATGGGAAATGTGTTTATGTTGCTAGCGTTAATATACTAAATGAACAGTAATGGTCCCAGTAGACATTACAGGGACAAAGCTGAAGTTACTTCTTTTTCTGTCGATGGCTCTCCGTCCTAAGTGACGTACTATCTTCAGTCAAGACACAAATTTTCTTCGATATCCCAACTGATGGTCTTTTATATATGAGTCACACTTTGCTGCGGACCGTCGTGAATTCCATTCGTTCAACAACATCTTCATCTGCGAGTAACGCTTGCACTATATGTCCTCAATTATTTGATGTCTTCCTCTACAATTTTTACTATCTGCTGCTCTCTGTAGTGCCGTGGTAGTTACTCCCTAAAGTCACATCATCATCTCCCTTCTTCTGGTCAGTGTTTTCCGTATTGTGTTCCTTTCTTCGCGGATGCTGCGAGGAACCTTCATGTTCCTTACGTTACCAGCAATCTGATTTTCTACACTCTTCTGTAACATCATATCTCAAACTCTGCGGCGATTCTCTTCGGTTCCGGTTTTCCCGTTATCTCCGTTTCACTACCATACTATGCTGTGCTCCACACGTACATTCTCTGAAATTTCTTCCTCAAAGTAAGGTTTCCGTTTCATACCAATAGTATCCGCTTATCCTGGAATGTCCTCTTTTCCTGTGCTTTGCTGCTTTTTTGTCCACACTGCTTCGTCCGTTGTGGGTTATTATGTCAGAGACAGCAAAGGATTGTAAGAGGAGTTGAACAGATTTAACAGTCTTTCGAAAGTAGGATATAAGATGAACGTTAACAATGTAATGGAATATAGTCAAATTAAATCAGAGAATTAGATTAGTAAACGAGACCTTTAAAGTACTAGGTAATTTGTTTTGTTTGGGCAGCACAATAAATTATGAGGACCACGGTAAGGATATAAAATGCAGATTGTCAATGGCAAGAAAAGCATTTCTGAAGAAGAGAAATTTGTTGACATTGGTTATAGATTTAAGTATTACGAAATCTTTTCTGAACATATTTGTCTGAATTGTAGCCATGTAAGGAAGTGAGACATTAACGACAAACGGTTTAGGCAAAAAGAGTATAGAAGCTATGGAAATGTAGTGCTTCAGAAGAATATTGAACATTAGGTCGGTCGATCACATAACTGATGAGTAGGTACTGAATAGAATTGGGAAGGCAAGAAATTTGTGGCACAACGTGACCAAAAGAGGGGATCGGTTGATGGGACACATTGAGTCATCAATGGATCACCAATTTAGTATCGGAGAGAGGTGTGAGGCGTAAAAATCACAGAGGGAGAACAAGAGATTATCACATTAAGCAGATTCATCAGGATGTAGGTTACAGTAGGTGGTTATTCAGAGATGAAGAGGCTCGAACAAGATTGAGTAGCATAGAGAGCTGCATCAAACCCACCTTGAGAGTGAAGACTACAACAACAACAAGTTACAGAAGGCTAACGAGTCAGCACAAGGACCACATTTTCCAAATACAGAGTGGTAGTATATAGTTCATCTGCACTTTAACATACTGACCCCATCACCAACATTTACATATCCCTGTTAGTACTCTACTTGTGATAATGCTCATTTCAGTCGGTTCAATGTAATGCTTAAGTGACCATTTCAGTGCATAATAGACCTTAAAGAATATATTAATTGTACGTCAATGAGTAAATAGTATTTGAGGGAGGAAGTGAAGACTGCTTAGAAATTTGGTCTGTGTCTATGTATACTTCCACTTTGATAACTCAATACTTTTTATCTTAATCCTCAGTTAATTCCGTATTCAAGCACACTGTACCTCCAGTAAGACGAATCGTTAAGTAATTTCTTCACATATGGAGTGTTTGATGTAATTATTTACACGACCTCTCGTCCGATAGTAATTTGTTGAATCAATACAAGCGGTATCGATGCAGTCAAGAAAAGCTGAACATATTACAGAAGGTTATCTTAAGTAGTAATATGTTGCTTTGTACTTTTCTACGCATAACTGATTATAGTAAAATTCACAGTATAAAATTGTTCGTTTCCTTTTTTTGTTCACTTCAGTTTTCACATATATCTCTTGTAAAAGACGGTAGTACATCTAAGCGTTTTTAGGTCTGAAAACGAGATCATTACCGTTACACATGTAAATATATTTCCAGATCCTGCTAACAATTATGTCTTTTAATTTACCAAATTTAGGCAATGAAGATAACCTACCTCGGTGTGATACTGTGACTCTTCGATGCGATGCTATAGAGAGTAATTACCGCTTGCTATTTCTTTTACGTAAAGCAGGTAATATCGAATGAGATTTAAGTAATACTATTCCTACAACTAAATATTTTTGAACGTCCCATAGCCTTTTGTCATATATGTTTTTTCTAATTCTGGTATGGTCAAGAGCTGCAAAAATGTGTTTCTTACGGTTTCTCCCAGAGCTTGTTCTCCTTTAGGCGATAGTGTTAATAGGTTATCCGTTTAGTTAGTTTCATTAAGATTATTAAGGTGGCTAATTCTGTAGGTGTGTATCGATCTATGTAAATAGGTAAATTATGTACAATATTTTCTATTGTTTCAACAAATTACATCCATTGTGTGTAGGTACCAGTATAAGTTTTTACAAATTGAAATGCGTTGAGCTAGAGTACTTTAAGGGTGGTACTGTGATCTCAAAATTTGCTTAACACTTTTACCTTGTGAAAACTCATTCAGTGTTTTGCACGTAAAGTTCTAAGCATTGTCTGTGAGAAATGTGACTGACTGCCAACTAATTGTATGTAACGTTCGAGGATCTGAATAATTATAATAGATGCTGCCATTGACCTGATAGAATAGAGCTTGACATGTTTTCAGCAAATAGAATACAGCTTCACATATTTTAAGTAAACTAAATTCTGGATGACACATCTTCCAGAGGGCATTGCTCCACTTACGTCAAGAGACACAATTAGTATTGGCTGTGTTGGTAAGATAAAGTGTAAATCCCTGTAGTGGCCCTAATCAGTAGGCTTTGCTTTTTGATACAGAAGACAAGTTACTAAGAAGGCAAGTTATTAGTGGGAACGCAAGATACCTTCAAATATTTAGAAAGTGTAGTGAACTCGAGAAGCTATTTTCTGACATCACATACCATGAAAATCATCAATCAGGTGGCCCCACGATGGGTTCCAAAATTGTAGTGAACTCGAGAAATTAAATGAAATGAAACACAAGTGGTTCGTAGGTAAGGGGTTCATGTATGAATGTAAAAGATTGCATATATAATCAAAAATGAAATAAGTGTATTTATTGTTTGAGCTGTTTATACGAAACAAAACAAAATTATAAATCTCAGGGCCGATTTGACTGGGCGTGGATACGACTCAGTTACTAAGGAGAAGGAGGATGGAACGAATCGTCTCACGATTCTTCGTTATCGCTCGTCGTGTACTACTGTCGGCAGGAGACGCTGCTTCGGTGCCGTGCGTCGCGTCTGAACTGTGCTGCACGGGTTGTCTGCCGTCATTTAGCAATCGCGGTTTTGCGGCGGGTCCCAGGTACAATCTCCGCGTTGTCTGCCCGTCGTCGGTTGCGTCGCCGAAGCTGTGCTTTCACGGCGTCGGAAGGCGGATGTTCGTTCTGGATGGAAGAGCGACAATGCCCTCTACCTTCGGCGGTGTTTCCACGACTCCCCATTTCGCTTTTCATGTATCTCAGCTGAACTCCTCTTCGAAACATTATTCCCTTCGGGGTTGTCATTGGGAGCCGAAATTTCCAAGGTAGCCCAATGACAGATCGCGGTTTCATCGCCGCGCCTCTCCGTGCAGAACGGAAATTTTCTATCCGGCGTGGGCTGGCGTGTGCCTCGTGAATTGGCATCTTTCTCACATTTCCACATCCTTGTTTTCCTGCTTTCCGAGGTTGTTGGGAGAGCACCTACACAACACCTCTTTATAACCGCTCTTTCTGCATGAGCCCTGGACAGATTCATGTTTGGGTTATGTCTCAAAATCTGCCGGCGTCCGTCAATTACAAGAAATGTCCTCACTGTCGAGGAAAACATCTTCTTATGAATGCTGGCTTCTTTCACACGCCTCCCTGCGCCGATTCCCCGCGCTTTTTCCACGTTCCTCCCTGTGCCCGTGGGGTTCTGGAATTGTCGGGCCATCCCTGTTCCCTAAGGCAGGTAAAATGACTGCCGTAAGGCCAGACAAAATAAGTCAAATGCTTTCGCGCGTACATTCTTGGCGTTCCGTCCTAATGGCTGCAGGTGTCCATCAGCTCTTGGATCGCTTCTCGCTGTCAGGCGGGCGTTTCGCATTGTGTCCCTTCTTGAGCGAGGCGAGGACGTCGGCCCAGCTTCTAGCTGAGTGCTTGCAGAATGGCTGCACCCAGGGGCTCGCCCCCGGTTGTCCGTCCCCTTCCTCCCGCACGGTTGCTATCGGCGACTTGGCGAAAGTGGCCGCGGAATTGCAGTATTAATATAAATTCAGTTCAATTAAAGATTTCGGGGCACCATGGGGACCACAAACATGATGAGCATGCCAAACTAAGTTTTCTCTGCAAGTATTTGGACAGCAGTTGTCGCTGGAAACATTCTGTCTGTAGAATGCAATGTTGTTTTGTAATGCTGTAAAATTGGTGAGATTTTGTAAGAAGAGTCTTTATTGGCAGTGTTGTTATGCGCATCTAGATAGCATTGTCTGGAGTGTGTGTCTTTCATTAAGAAATTTCTGTAAAGAATTAATTGTCCTGTTAAATCTGGACGATCAGTCAGTCCATGCGGTAGATGGGACAAGACATCATCCTCAATATTATTCTGATTTTGCATGCATTATATCGAAATTAAAATTCTGTAGAAAATCTGTCCACTTAGTAATCCTAGGATATAGCAGCTTACAGGATAGTAAAAAGCTTAGATGTGGTGGTCAAAAAACACTTTAATGTATTTTCCGAAAATGTAATAATTCAACTTCTTAAAAGGCAATATTACGGCCATAGCATGTAACTCAATGGTCGAATATCCACGTCCACACAACAAGCAAAACCAGTTTCCGAAAAAGATGCGTCTCTGGCAACTCAAAAATCAAAATTCATATCAGGTTGACACAGGATTTCAGAACTTAATAAAGCATTTTATTATTGCGTCAAAATCTGCTAGACAGTTTTCTGACCAGTGTAATTCAACTTTTCTTTCAAGTAGATTCGCAGTGCTGCATTATTAAGTAAATTTTGAGGAACAAAACGACGAGAAACGGAGGGCAAGAAAAGGTATCAACTGCCGTTTTGTATTTGGAGCTGGAACATGCAATTTTTTTTTTTTTTTTTTTTTTTGGAGCTGGAACATTTTTCACTGTACTTACTTTATCAGGATCAGACGTTACTCCAGCACGACCGAAGAATTTCATTTCCTCAGAACCATACTTAGATTTCTGCAAGAGCTCCAACCTGTGAGGATTTACGTTCTGTCCAATATTCATGGTGAAGCAGTTACAATTAGCATGAACATATAGTTTCACTTTGCATTGGAGATCAGGTCTGAGAACTGTGTCTGTTGCAGTAATAAATAAGCAATAATGTGAAGTCGTTACGGTTGAACACAGTACTGATAACTTTGGCCAACATGGACATAAGTTGTGTAGTTCGGAGTATCAATTGACAATAAGAAGTGCCAGTAGGATCAGCGGGTTCTTTTGTTACTCAAGTAATGTACTGCGTGAAATTTTCGTGATTGCTCTTCCCAATTTTCCGGTTGCGTGCAGACTGGTATAATTATTTTATTAACAGTAAACGCATCCAGAACGACACGTACATTTTGCGTTAGGATTATGTCCTGTGATAATGGACAACAGTATGGTGGATGTGATGGTTCAATTACTTTCGAGTGAAAGGTTGTCTTCTTAATAGGTCAACAACCGTTCGTTTCGCCCACAGAATAGAGAAAGAATTACGGCAAAATGTGACATATTCCATCACATCCATGTAGTGCATATACTGGGTGATCAAAAATTCAGTACAAATTTACAAACTGAATAAATCACGGAATAATGTAGAAGAGAGTTACAAATTGACACACATGCTTGGAATGACATGAGGTTTTATTAGAACCAAAAAAATACAAAAGTTCAAAAAATTTCCGACAGATGGCGCTTCATCTGATCAGAATACTTATAATGAGCATTATAAAGTAAGACAAAGTATAGATGATGTTGTTTCAAGGAGATGGTCAATATGTCCACCATCATTCCTCAACAATAGCTGTGGTCGAGGAATAATCTTGTGAACAGCACTGTAAAGCATGTCCGGAGTTATCGTGAGGCATTGGCGTCGGATGTTGTCTTTCAGCGTCCCTAGATATGTCGCTCGATCTCGATACACTTACGACTTCAGCTAACCCCAAAGCCAATAATCGCACGGACTCATGTCTTCATTTGGGGATTCGTGAAGGACCGCGACAAAAGTGGACGATATTCCTACGTTGCGACTTCATATCACTAATGCGATTGCAACAATAACAGAGCAAATGTTACAAAGAACTTGGCAAGATATTGAATATAGACTCGATATTCTTTATGCAACAAATACTTCACATGTAGAGGTGTATTGATGATAAATCAATAAATTCTTTGAGTTGCTCTAAAATGTGGTGCATTTTTCATTCTCGTATCTACTGCGGTTTTTCTCTAGGTCTTTGAAATCTGGGAGGTTTGAGTGGGAAACCCTGTATATTGCCGTATGCATGCGAACACATTCCCCGAAAAAGCTGGCGAACAACATGTGCACGCTGCCGAACACACCATATCCTTCTCAGCCACATCGGCTTTTCTCGCGAAGAAGAATGAGGGAATCTCTCTCTATGAACAATTAGAGTTAGAGGGAGGGTTGATATACGGCCCTGGAATTGCAGACTAAACGTAAATAAAGAAGAATGTTCTTTGGTTTATTTTTGGCCAAGTTGGTCTACAAACAATTATTTGTCCGCCGTTATTGGATTAGCCAATTTTAATTTTCGAAATCTCACTTTATATTTGTGTTCAGCGACATCAAAAAAATATAATAACTCTTTGTTTTAATGCGAGTTGAACTAATATTACATATAAAAGTTTTTCCTAGACTTTAAACAGATTATTCTTGAGAAACGATTTTTCAGAACTGTGTGCAGCATAAGATAGAAAGAGTTCAACCTGTTAGCTTCTACCTTTCACCCCCGAGAAGTTAATACTTTCCTTGTGAGCTTATACCTATAATATATGAACTGTTTCAGTATTAACTTTCTAGTGTAAAGCCATAAAGAGTGAAACAAACTTCCAGGAAACGTACTCAATTTTCCGTTTAGCACCATACCGCAAAATTTAATGTTATTTCTTTGCTGTTTGGTATAAGCTCCCATAAATTTAATATAGTTTCAACTGATGTTATCCACTTTTGATTTCAGATAACTATTGAGAGGCTACACTGCAGGCAGTCTGCGTATTTTAAACTCGCAGGCCCTCGGTCAAACCATACTTACGGGCCCCAATGACGAAAGTGGCGGCTGAGCACACGATCATCACCAAACGACGCGCGCAAGAGATCTTTCACTCGCCTAGCAATACTTTTTTTTATTTTATTATAATAAAACCCCATGTCATTCCAAGCATGTGTCAATTTTTACCTCTCCATCTACATTATTCCGTGGTTTATTAAGTTTTCAAATTTATACTGACTTTTTGATGACCTGGTACGTGTTTATTGTACCAGATTTCTCCTCAAAAACACGTAACCACTACAGTATTATGTTTCTTAAATATAATTGATGTTGTGTATCCAGATAAAAAGATTCCATTGCCTTATCTTGTATAAATGCTTTATTATTGTCATTTTAACCATAGTGGGTGCAGAAACAAGCTTCACGTAAACCCTTTGCCTTTAAAAGTTTTACTTTCATTCTCTGGTAATACTTACCATATTCCTCAAGTCTTTTCATTTTATAACTGCCCAACGGTATCCTATAAGGTGTATTAACTGACCTGTATCTATTAACAGTTTACTATGCACTCTTTCACAGCCATATTAATTACAGTCTGCTGTTATGGGGTTACTCTTCGGGTCGTAAGGAGGTGTTACTGCTAAAAAAAAGGAAAAAAGGCAACGAAGAAACTCTCAGGACCATTAAATCAAGTAAAACACAGGATCACTGTAAACCTATACTTACCAGGTGAGGAATAATGACAGTATTCTGCCAATATGTGTTTCTATGCCTCAGCAGTGTAAAGAAAAACCAAGATGATTTCAGAAATAGGCAATACACTGATAATCACGACACCTACAATGAGAGGAACATTCAAGTAACAAGTTGCTGACTGACTGGAACCCAAGCCCTAAAAATTTCAATACAGAGGACCGAGAAGTGCAGTCTCCGCCGCTAGGACTGTTCAAATGGACAATTACACAGAACTTGAAAGATCATTCATTATATTCTATTGGAGAATTTTTCAATATTGACCAAAGTGAATGTACAAAATAACATTGTCTTAATATGTTATATATGCCCTTATTGTGAATACTTTTCTATATGTTGTATAAAATTGTAACCATATCTTATATATGTAGCCCTGACACATTCTGTCCAGTCATGATTGGTAAATGATGCAGACCTATTAATAAAGTATTCATTGGTATTGATCTTTAGACCATATCTGCACAGCTTCCAGAAGTATAAGATAAGCTTTGTTAAATTTCCTGGCGCGTAATACTGTATCGACAACATGTTTAAATTAGCAGTCAATTTCTCTGTGTTAGTAGGTTATTTTTCGAACTGCACGTTTATGTCCCCCTCACAACTTTAAACTCTTGCAAACAATAAATCAATAAGATCACTTGCTTGACCGGCCATTTGTATGTTCCTTTCTTGTTACATATTTACTTCAGTTGAAATACTGTTGTCAGCTTGATGAACTACACTTCGTGAAAGATGACCTCAATGAGCATCATTCTCACACGATAAATTATCTGCCATAACGACTGTATCAGTTTCACAGTGCGATTCGAAATCAGTCTCCAATACTTGTGCATTTCCAACTTTCAAATGTCAGCAGACTCCTTCTGCTGAAGGTTAACATCTAAATTAATCTCTTTTTGTGTAATCATTTTGTAAATCTTACTTATATATACTATAATACTAATTTATATTAAAAATGTATTTTTGAGAAACTTTGACTAGCCTTGATAAAAAAAATCTGCTATGTAAAAATACACAGCTCAGAAATGCTGGTATAACAATGTAAATGAGCACACCATATTACTGATGAAACATTACTGTGTAAATCATCTTGTGATATACATTCACACAGTCTTACAGAGAATGTCAAAACTTCTAATACAGAATATACTGATATTGAATGACCTGGATGACAATTTCAGTATCACACGCCATATACAGCATAAGAATCTAAAGTTAAACTATATGGATTGCCCATACATTAAATAGTTGTTCTGAAGATGATTCCTGAATTTAATGAATGGAGTTCTCTGTATTTAATGATAAGTTTTCCTCCTCTTCATTGAGACATGACACATGCAAAAAAGAAAAGCAAACACTGTTAGACAGTTATAAGTCTTTTCACAGTCCCTCTATTCACAACTGTTCTTCAAGTTTGGTGAATAGGTAATATTTTTTGTAGTGAATATATGTCACAAATGGGTGATTATAATGATGAGATGAATGACGAAAACCCGCTAAGCTTGTGTTGTAGGGCTATCTTTAACAGGATGAGCCATGACGATCAGGAGACGATTAATCAGTTTTGTACATCATAATTCTGAAATAAAACGTCGGCTAATCCATTGCACCATCATATAAAGGTTATTTGCTGAAAGACATTAAAAATTATTAGATATAAATATAGAGTAGATTAAATAATCCAATCCAATAATGTAAGTCTTGAGAATCATATAATTCGATTTATTAAAACATTCATATTAAGGCACAACCTTTTATTCCATTAGGTCAACTAATTCAGCTACAACGTGAGAGAGTAAATGACATTAATGAGGAATACTAACATGTCTCTTAAAAGTAAATCAGATCGAAAACCATTCATTGAACATGTCCATGAGATCAGGAACCTGTGATAATAACGATAAATTGTGTGGTTGCAGATGACAGGAATAACTGCAAATATTTGAAGGTTGGGGCTGACTAGCTAGCTGCCCAAATCACCAGCCAATATGATTAATGCAGTTTGCATGCTTTGTGACGCAGTTCAGTGTCCCTAGGAGCTGTTCAGGAACTGCCTTATTACGTAGATTAATGTGGAACCTCGTCTCACAGTGTTTTGTTTGGATGAAGAAAATGTTATATTCTGTGGTTTCTTTATCGTGATCGTGAAGCAACTACAGTTTACTATGTTTTAGTGGACGTTTTGAAAGTGTACATGAATTTGCTTGGAAGTTATTCGTGAGTGAACATTTTTGTCATACTAAAACATTATATGGCGTGTTTCGTGAATGTCTCGGAACATTTGGCCTCTGACATCATTTTAAGAATAGCTCTGAATGGCCTGATGTAGTAACATATGAATATCTGTGGATCAGCTACCACATAGAATATGAAAACTATTTGGGTTAGACTGGTGAATGCTTGGCTTCCTTTGTGTGAAACTTCATTGTAAAGACACTAATTACCACCAACAATAGTTAGGCAGTTAACACGGACTTGACAGATACTTAAAGCTTTATTTGAAAGCAATGTAGCATAATTAAACTGTCATTAAAGTTATTCACAGAAGTTATTTTTAATGCAGTATGTATGAAATTTTTATGAGCTTAAAGGTGCTGCTCTGAGACTTGAATTATGTAGCCTTTGCATGCGAGGTATTTATTCGAATACTCTTTAGTGCTGCTTTTGTCAGTTCCAGTATCTACCAGTATAGAGTGAGGGAGCAGACCTTATGAAGCATAACAAGGTAGGCGGACTGTACTGTTAGAGGAATCAAATTACAACATGACCCACTGCATAGTGTGCTACCAAGCGATAAAAATAAAGGAAAATCAATTACAATTAGACTTAGCAAAAATGAAGTACATACATTTAATGGAAAAAGGTTATTAGATATGTAATGAAAAGGCAGAAGTTATTGGACTAGCACAACATGCAGGTGCATATTTACAATTATTCTTTGCTGCATCAGGTGCATTGGGCTCATTAGATGATGGAGCTGCTGCAATTACAAATGCTGTTCATAAGGAACAAAAAGAAGACATAGAGTTAGCAGAGGAAAAGAGTCATAACGATCTATTAGAAAAACGGGTAAAGGCTTAAGAACACGTTCCAGAAAATAATTGATAAACACCATAATGAATCAAGTGATTTTGATATAGGAAAGTGTGTTAAGGAATAACACTGTGGACTAATGCTTACAGGTTAGATTGTAGCGGCAGCAGCAACTAACATGCTTGCATGCGGATGCGAATTCTACTGCAGCGCAGAGTCTTTAATTCTAGTATAACGCAACGTTTAATCAGTAGTTAAAGATGTGTGGCTTTATTTCTCTTTTTTGTGTGAGGGCGTCATAATGACGTGGCGAAGAGAAGGTGAACCAACCACAGCTGTTGTATTGGACATCCAGAATTAACAAATTACAGCCAGCAAACGCGAGAAGGTTGCTCAAGTTACATCAGGGACGTCTTCTTTCACTCTTACATATGGTGTTAAAATTCCAATTAAAATTACGGAATAAATAGACAGGCAGTGGTAATAACTGCGTGAAGCTCAGAGTCAGGGTGCAAGTCCTTCAACTGGATGCCGCTTGCATATCCATTACCTACCCTGTAATCGAACTAGGGAAATGGGATCTACAGCTTTATGAGAGATTCTCATTCAAATGATAAAAAAATAGGCAAAGTCCGGGAACTTTTTTGAGGCAATGAAAAAACGGACCAAAAATCTAGTTGGCTTTTATGACTGATCATACTTTCAGCTTAACTTTAGACTTGCAGTAAGGAAAAGCAAAATGGGGCCCATAAGTATGGTTTGACCAATGGCTTGCGAGTTTAAAATACACAGACTGCGAAGAGTGTAGCCTCCCAGGAGTTACCTGAAATCAAAAGTGGATAGCATCAGTAGACACTACATTAAATTTATGGGAGCTTATACCAAACCGCAATGAAATAACCTTAAATTTTGCGGTATAGTGCTAAATTGAACATTGAGTTCGTTTTCTGAGAGGTTGTTTCACTCTTTATGGCTTTACAAAAGAAAGTTAGTATTCACACAGTTCATATATTATAGGTATAAGCTCTCAAGAAAAGTGTTTAATTTTCGGGGGTCAAAGGTAGAAGGTAATAGGTTGAACTGTTTCTATCTTATGCCGCATGCAGTTCTGAAAAATCGTTTCTAGAGATAAACCTGTTTAAAGTTTAGGAAAAACTTTTGTACGTATTATTAGTTCAACCTGCATTAAGAAAAATGTTGTTATATATTTTTGATGTCGCTGAACACAAATATAAAGCTAGATATCGAAAATTAAAAATGTCTTATCCAATATGGCGGAGAAAACATTATGTGTTGAACAACTTGGCCAAAAATAAACTAAAGAACATTTTTCGTTACTTACATTTAGTCTGCAATTCCAGGACCATATATCAACCCTTCCTCTACTTCAAATTTTTCCTGGAGAGCAGTTCCCTCTTTTTTCCTTGCGAGAACAGCCGATCTGGCTAAGCTGGATATGCTGCGTTCGGAGCCTGCAGATGTTGTTCGTCAGCTCTTTCGGGGAATATGTTTGCATGCATACCGCAGTGTACAGGGTGTCCCACTCGAACCTCCCTGATTTCAAAGACCTAGGAAAAAAGAACAACGGTAGATACGAGAATGAAAAATGGACCACATTGTAGAGCAACTGAAAGAATTTATTTATTTATTGTCAATACACCTCTACACGTGAACCATTTGTAGCATGAAGAATTACTAATCTATATTCAATATTTTGCCAAGTTCTTTGTAACATTTCCTCTGTTGCTGTTGCAATTCACATTTGTGATACGATGTCGCAACGAGGAATATCGTCCAGTTTGGTCGCATACACGCGGTCCTTCACGAATCCCCACATCAAGAAACCAAGCGGCTTAATGTCCAGTTAACGTGGTGGCCAGGCAATGGGTCCTCCAAGTCCGATCCCACGACTGGGAAATATCCTATCCAGGAACCTGCGAACAGCCGTTGATCACTGCAGCGGAGCTCCATCTTGTTGAAAAGTAATGTCGGGTTGCAAGTCTTGTATCTGAGGGTACACAAACTGCTCGAACATGTCCAGATACACTGGCCCATTCACTGTTTGTTCTACAAAGAAGAACGGTCCAACAATCCTGTCGTGCTTTAGCCCGTATTTTTATAGTCGTATCCACTGTGGTTTTCCTCTCCTGCGTCCTTGAAAACAGATATGTTTGAGTGGGACACCCTGAAAATCACTTTGTGAACGTGCGTCACCCCAAGATTTTGTACCTGAGACTCGAGTTTCCCACTGAAAGAATTCCACGGAGCAGTCATACTGTTTGGAACAGTGGGCTGTAGAAACTTTAGTAACGCACGGAATAAAAAACAATTTCGCTCCAACATTCCAAACTCATATACCTTTCTAAACAATGCAATAAAATCGAATTTTTGACCATTTTGAATGAGAAACTGGCCCTGACGTTGAATCAGAACTCAAAATGCTACGATTTCTTGACACCACAATAATGTTCTCATTATAGGAAATAGCTCTCTCGGAGATGTATAGCGTGCAGATATTTGCGATGGTTGACTACCTCCGCAGTTCGCCGTAGCCGCTGCCCAATCTCTGGTTTGCTGCACAGTTGACGGATTTTGCAGCCGTTTGTCGATCTGCATACCTACAAAATGCTTAGGCAACAATTGTAATATGACTGCATTAAAACCCTTCGTAAGTCTTCTCTGTAACTCGTATGACGTAGAACAAGCGTGGAGGCGAACTATGTCCTTTAATTGACTTCAAATTTGACACAGTAAGCCTTCGAGTCTTAATATTGCCGTCTGGTTTCTGTACAAGTTCTAAATAGCCTTTCACTCCCTGTATTTTAGCCATGCTTCTTTCAGAATTTCAAAGAGTTTGTACTGGTCTAAGTCTACAAATACTATAAATGTAGGTTCTCCTTTCCTTAACCCGACTTCTAAGGGAAGCCACAGTCACTATTGGCTCACTTGTTCCTACATTTCTCCGTAATCCTAACTGATCTCCTCTCGAGGTCGATTTCTACCAGTTTTTCCAATTTTCTGTAAAGAATTCGTGTTAGTATTTTGCAACCATCCCTTATTAAACTGATAATTCGGTAATTTTACACCTATCGGCAACTGTTTTCTTTTGAATTGGAATTAGTACCTTCTTCTTGAACTTTAAGGGAATTTCACCTGTCTCATACATCTTGCACACCAGATAGAAGAGTTTTATCATGGCTGGCTCTCCCAAGGCCATCTGCAGTTACAACAGAATATTGTCCAATTCTAGGGCCTGTTTCGATTTAGATCTTTCAAAGCTTCATCAAGTTCACGTTGCAGAATCATGTCTTCCACCTCAGCTTCATCTACGTCCACTTCTCTTTCTATAATATTGCTTTGAAGTTCACCTCCCTCGCATAGACCTTCTATACACTCCTTCCACTTTTCAGACTGCTCTTCTTTGTTTAGGACTAGTTTACCATCTGAGCCCTTGTTATTCATAAAGCTGCTGGTCTTTTCCCCAAAGTTCTCTTTAATTTCCCTGTGGGTGGTATCTGTCTTTCCCCAAGTGAAATATGCTTCTAAATGCATACATTCCTCTAGTCATTCCTGCTTATCAGTTTAGCACTTCCTGGCAGTCTCGATTTTTAAACTTTTGTCTTCTCTTTCGCCTGCTTTATTTGCTGCTCTTTTCATCAGTTAAATTCACTATCTCTTATGTTTTCTGTTAAGCCTTGTCCTGTTACCTATTTGATCCTCAGTTGTCTTCACTATTCCATCCCTTAAAGCTACCCATTCGTCTTCTACTGTATTCCCTTCCATGCTCTTGTCAACAGTTGCCTGACGCTTCCTCTGAAACTCTCAGCTGTCTCTGGTTCATTCAACTTATCTAGGTCCCATCTTCTTAATTTCCTACCTTTCTCCAATTTCTTAACTTTCAGTCTACAGTTGATCACCAATAAATTGTGGTCAGAGTCCACATCTGCCCCAGAACATGTCTTTCCGTTTAAGAACTGGTTCCTTAACTTGGTCTAACCATTACGTAATCAAGCTGAAACCTTCCGGTGACTCCAGACTCTCCCACGCATACAGCCTTCTGTTGTGATTCTTAAACCAAGTATAATCAATGATGAAATTTTTCTCTGTACAAAATTATATTAGGCTGCTTCCTCTTTCATCCCTTTTCCCCAGTTAGTGTTCACCTGTTATTGTTTTTCCTCCTCCTTTTCCTACTATCGAATTCCAGTGCCACGTTATAATTAACTTTTTGTCTCCTTTAACTATCTGAATAATTTATTTTATGTTATCGTACGTTTCTTCAGTCTCTTCGTCATCTGAGGAGCTATTTGGCATATAAACTTGTACTACGGTGGTAGGTGTGGGCTCCGTGTCTGTCCTGGCTGCGATAATGCATTCAATATGCTTTCATACTAGCTTACCCGCATTCTAATTTTCTTATTTATTATTAAAACCACTTCTGCATTGCTCCTATTTGATACTATATTTATAAAACTGTATCCACCTGAGCAGAAATCCTGTTCCTTCCTCCATCGAACTTCAGCAGTTACCACTACACGTAGGCTCAGCTTATAATTTCGCCTTTTTTTTTTTTTTTTTTTTTTTTTTTGCAGCCTAGCTACCCTATTAAAGCATATAACATCCACGCTCCGACCCGTAGTATGCCAGTCTTTTTTCTCTTGATGACGACATCCTCCTGAGTAGTCCGCTCCCGGGGATCCGAATGGGGGACTATTCCAGAGAGCTGAGCTAATTTCAATTGTGACGAAATGCAACGCCAATGTTAGTTTACTTGAAGCTGTTTACTTTGCTACTACTTAGGTAACTCCAGCTTCCTGCTGATGCTTTGTTAAGACAGTACACAGGCCCATGGGGAAAAGTCGCGTCTTATTTCTCGCCGGTGTCGTCCTGCATTTGGGTTCCCATGGTATCCTCTAAATCGCTTATGGCCGAACTAAGATGGTTATTCTCGTCATTCTTTCACTGTGCTCTATCTCCGATGACTTACATGCCCACCGGTCGATAAATTTTAGTATAGCTTCCCCTATTTTATTTAGTCTCTTGCATTTACTTAAAGCAAACAATTTAGCTAACAACAATTCATACTTGAATAATGCGATATTAGTTGGTTGGTCCCTACTTGTTACGACATACGAATAATCTACTATTGTATTTGCAAATGCTTTTCGTAGCAGAATGTTGTTGAGTCTGAAGGGTCGACGCAACAGGGGCTGTCATGCAGCTCCCGATGTAGATGGCCAGTATTAGTTTTTACGTAAACGTAGTCCAGGCAGTACAGAGCAAGGAAACCCGCACAGATGCTGCTCCATTTACCCGAGATAAGAGCAGTAGAGCTTCACAGAGGGGAAGTTTTGATGATAAACCAACCTTGACATTTTATTTGGCATTTATTCAGCACTATTCCTGAAAAGACTAAGAGAGGAAGAAAAATATTTTTCACTAACGCTTCGTACTTTTGTGTTATTTTTAGTAACGGATGTAATTTTTGTTCGTGTGCCTTAGCGACGAACGTAAAAGACTACCCTTTTTACAACATTTTTTAAATGTTTAAGACGTATTAAGGGATTTCAGAAACTCTATTTGTTAACATGTTTTATATATCAGAGATTTCAGTGAAACACAAAGTTTGGCGAAGGCGAAAAATGAAAGTGTTATTGGTGTGGAAAGTGGTAAAATAATTGCAAGCGCTTAGTGTTAATATTGTCAAAGGATCGCTTTCAAAAGACTCAGACATGTGCCTGACAATGTGATATCCGCGTTCGCAAAGTACGTAAAGAGAATATACAAGATTCATCTTACATTTTGCAGTTTGTATTAGTGCTACAGGTGAATGAAAGAAGTAAGGAAAGAGGGTTAAGATTAACATCACGTCTGCCACGAGTTCATTAGAAAAGGTGCTCCTTCTTGTTTTGGGGAATGATGAAGTGACAAAATTAACGCGTACTTTTATATCGCATCAAGCGCTTAAGAGAAACCAAAAGTGAGACGGTCTCTGTGTATTTCAGACGTTCCGCTGCCGCGCGTTTTCTGCCTCTCCACTAGGGACGGACTGCTCGAAACTTTGAAGAGCAGTATAAGAGACCTTCTCGTGGCAACTGGATTCCGGCTCGCATACGTGAGTTTGCGGAAATTACGTCGGCTCCCGGCCCTTTGATTGTCAGCTGACTTTGTAACAGGAGCTCCCGATATAGGAGTCATGCCAATGAAATGGTATGGGCATGTTGCTGTGCGCTCTTCCCAGTGGATCAGTGTTGTACTTCGGCTAGAAGTGTGCATCAGATCTTGAGCGGAGCGTGGAAGTAAATACTAGATTCCAGCCGGGTGGGTGCTGCTTGATAAAGTGCTGTTCTGTGCAGTCAGAATCACAAGTTCACCGCGGCACGTAAAGAGGTACTGAACCTCTGTTCGAAACTTCCACTTTGTGTCCCTGTGGATGGGAAGCAGTATGAGAATCAAAACCTAGGAGTTCTTACGTAATTTGATTTTGTGGTGACAATCCGTTCTTGTAATCTCACGGTAACGAATGGTCGATGCATATTTACTCTTTACTTTGTTTACTAGCAACTTGTAGCGCCAGTTGATTAAATAGCGAGAACAGGGCCGTGAATGACCTGAAAGTTTTCGAAGGCGTTAATAACGGCAAACACTTGGATGTAGTATATACCGAGTTCTGAGAAGCAATTCCTTCAACTCCATTCGAACGCTGAGTGAAGGAACTACTGTCTGATGAGGTAGAAATAGTCGCAGCTTGGGTCGAAAGTCGTAACAGTTGCAGATGCAACTTCAGTATGCCCACGAGATGTGTGTTCGGTCGTTTTCGGTTTACGTTTTATATTAACGATCTGGGAAAAGATTTAATTAATCTCAGGCTTTAGCAGATGATAATAATATCCCTGAAAAATTTCTGACACATCTGCGCAAATATCCAGCCAGAATTTTTATTCATCGTTTGATGTCCATATATGTATAAATGTGTACTTCAGGAAAAAGAAAAACGTTATACCCTGTGACTAACATATCAGTTAGCTATACAAATACCTGGGCGTTACAGACGATTATATAGGCGCAAAGATAAAATAAGGTGTGTTGTGACCAGGTGAAACTTCATGACGCCGCAGCTGTCGGTTCTTTCATTGCTCTGGGAGAAGGCTAATCAAATTGGAACACATGAAATATTAATTCACTTTATTACATAAATAAATAAACGAAAGAGTTACTGCACCAAGACTTACATCTTTGCTACAGCAGTGCTGGATGGTTTACAAATGTCACGAATTAGCAAAGTACCGCATAATGCAGTAATTAAAGAAGTGTTCTTGTGAGTACAATGTTGAATATTAGCCAAAGTATTAGCCCATCTGAAACTTCAACTACTCGTTGGTCCTATACTATAATGTTAACGCTTTAGTTGAATCTGTAACTGGGCAGAGGTCTTGCATGTTCAACACTATATTGACCTCAGTGTGAGGGCGTTGCTATGACGAGAGGGACTGTGTGGTGTTCTGGAATGACCCGGAGGGATTATTTTTATTGATTACAGCGAAGCCTCACTGATATTATGACGAATGGGAGAGGGAGAGAGAGAGATATATCTTTGGCGAGAGGGATTTACGTGTGTATGATAAAACCCCTCCCTCGAAAATTTCTCTCCTTCGTAGGTCCTCTGTGTTACCTCAAATGACGTGTCACTTATGTCATTTATACCAACACTGCAGTACACGTGAGGTGTCTATTTGCTTCCAACACCCTGAGTGGAATGCATAAGTTGTAATTATGTTCACGAACCTGCAGTCTTCTTTAGTTGTTCTCTACTGTGTAGAAAACAGCACCTAGGCTGTGAATCCGTTATCTTAGCGGTGAACTGATATAGGATGAATAATTAAATCTTCAGTTGCTTTGTTAATACAGGATTCCATTCCATTTTTAATTGCAGAATACGAGAAACTGCGCAATTACATTCTAATTTATGAATCATAAGTAATTTCCATTTACCCATTCATATAAACTAAACAAAACAATGAACAACGTATTTGCGTAGCCACTATCAGTTCTCAGTTACATATCCAAATAAGCAGAGTTTCCTAATTAAGCTCTTAACTCATACCGACCAAAAACAGACAACACATCGGTCTTCCGAGACTGCCGAACCAGTTCTAATCTCAAAGCCGAACCGCTTCACCCACTGTCCAACTTTGGCAGGTTCCGAAGGCCACCGAAGTGCTTCGTCTGCCTTTTCGTGTAGCACTTGTTTATTATTCTGCTGTTAACTAACACATTTGAAATCATGGAATGATAGCCTACTATTGGGAGATGCTTTTATGGGAAAGACAAATAATTTCACTGCATAGTTTTTTCTAATTTTAATGATAGAAGTACATCATTTTGGCGCTCTACTTCCGAATGCAACAGCCAATGAAGGAAGGGGACCGCAATGTAGGCGGTCTTTGTCACGACACCCGTACCAAATGAACCATCTGTCATCGGTACCTCACACCACATTAATGCATCTGCTCACATCACAAACGCTCTGAGAAAGCATTTTTCAGCTGAACATGATGGTTGTAAAGCCATAAATATTACAAAGTCTCTGGTATTGATTCACGTTGTCGATTTTGCATTGACAATGCGATCTCTGAAAGATATCATGAAGCAAGTTCGTGACTTCAGTTAATTGGTGAGATACTGGGAAAAAGGAATCAGTACATAAATTATGCCGTTAACAAAAGGCCCGTGTGTTGAACCACGGAATATTGCTAAACCTAGTGGGTCTCGTACCAAATACGAGTAATAGGGATTATTGAACGAACACAAAGAAAAGCTATAAAACTGGTCACAGGTTTCCTGGCGCGCGATAGTGCGCCAGAGAAGTGCTTAAAACCCTATACTAGCTGACGTTAGAAAGTAGTCGTGAATTAGATCTCGAAATCCAACTTACAGAATATCGACATTCAGTTAAGACACGTTTCTAGGAATGCGTTAGAGCCCACTGCATATCGGTCCCATAGAGACAGCGAGGATCAGATTATACTAATTTCAGCTCCAACGGGTGCATTTAAGCAATTATGGCACAGGACGAATTATGGCACAGGATGAAATGAAAAAACTGGTACCCTTTCCCTTACAGTTCACTCTCGTTTGCAAAATATGGATACATACTTTTATTTAAGGGAGACTGAAGCCAGGCAGATACTGGTGAGTTACTTTTCCGTTATTCGCATTAGCTCTGTGGTATGGGTAAGTAATACATTGGTATCAGACTAATCAAAAAGTATAAGTACGAAACGGTCTGGTAACCTTGGGCAGACATGGTATGTCTCTTTCATGCAACAGAAGAAAATCAATGGATCGGTCTCCTTTTAAATGAATGAACTGCGACCCTACCAATAAGTGACTTAAGGAATCCACAGGAACTTGAATATGTACGACCGTTAAAAAAGTGAACCGTAGTCCTCCCGAATTATGAGCCCATCCTCTCGAATACGAGTCTAGTACCGATGGTACTCTGTGGGAATCTGGGAATTGCCTCCTGTGGAAGCTCTTCTAGAGCTGTGGAATTACAATGCGTGGGGTCAAATGTCCACATTGCTGCGAGTATATAGGTGTGTGTGTGTATGTGTGTGTTTCCAGGGCGGTTGACGTCGTTCACATCATGACGTTCGTTGTGAATACGATGTATGGAAGAAATAGAATAAGCACTGTGGACGTTACTAATTATTTCTGTTCAAAACTTTCCCTGTGGTATGCAATGAATTGATGAGGAGTTAAAGCCTTACATCTACTATCTGTAAATATTTTGTTATATTTGGGTATTACCCCTCTTCTTCGCCACAGTCAGATTTATTGAAGGATAATGTCGAATATTTTCCATTCAAGCGTTGTACTCGTGAATTCTCTGTTACCGCCAAAGGTGAATAAACATACTTCAAGACAGTGGTTAATACTCCTGCCTCAAAGACATATGCCTACAAGATATTCATGTTTGAATCCTGCACATAATTTTTATTCCTTTCAGTTGTGCAATGACTGTTTCTAGTCCAATTGAGTGATTACACCAGATTGGATCCCACAAAATATCAGTGTTAGAAAATATATAAAATAAAGTTACTGACTTCTATATGCGTAAAGATGGCAATTATTCTTATGTCAAGAGTAACTGAACCCAAATGTTTTAGTTTTTCTACTTTAAGTTTTCATGAACATACTTATCTAAGGGCTTAATATTTGTAACCTGTTTATTATTTCGCGTTGGTATACCAGATTTCTAGGATATGGAATATTAAACTGGATGAACTTCGTTTTCGCAAAGAAAATTCATTTACGATTTTTCCTGTTGATGCTTCTTTGCTCATCTTCACAGCACACCTTGTATTTTCTGCTAAGAGAACTCAAACCTTCGAACCTTGTGGGACATTCACTATAATTCAGCCCTTTGAAGAAGATGTGGCGACCTTCTTTTCATTACTCGAACAGCCTAGAATAACTTTCTGCGTTCTGTTTCAAAGGTAAGCACGAAACCAAGCACATATTGAAGTCTGTGAACCATAAAAATGTAATTTTTACAATAGAATATTATGAATGAAACTATCAGAGACCTTCGATAAGTCATAGGAGTTTACAGCTGGTGATATTTTATCATTTAAAGATTACACCTTATGTTCAGTGAATGTTTAAACACATGACTGAGTATAATTAACGATTTTAAATGCAAACTTCTAATTATCCCATTGCTACACTGTTGGGTGACAACCATGGAGTACATTACTTTCACAGAGATTTAAGGAAATTATACCTGTTAAAAAAGGATACCTACATCGATGATGAGCATCTGACAAAACCCCTGGGCTGTTCGACAGGTACCAACATGTCTTCTGCCCAATATTAAATCACACGTACAATTATTCGTACATGGACCGACAATACCACACCACATGTACAGCACAACATAAAAAGTCGGCAGGCACAGTTTCGTCGTTCGGCGGTGTCAGTTACATTATTTTTACAAAGTTGACCTTAATGTAAAACTGTGAGTCCTCATAGATGGAATAAAAGTAAAAAATTCCATAGATGGAATAAAAGTCAAAAATCTACACTAAATTTAATCATAAAATATTTTTTGGTAACTGCTTTAGAAAAAACTTGAGAAGATAACGTTAGTCTGACCAAGGTAAGTAAATTGAAATTTCTCACATAAATTAATTCAGTACGAAGGATCTTTCACACTTAATATAGTTACATTTGTCTGTATTCCTGAATCGAAAATATGAATAAAATACATAAATATTTCCCATCTGCTTGGCGAATGAAAACAGTGATTCACTAACGGCTGATTGGGCGCAAATGCAACAAGTGCTGAATATTGAGCTCAGCCTATACGTCACTCTGCTAGGCGAAACCTAACCAGTCACACTGCCACTGGATATACTCCGTGCCGTAAGAAAACGAAAGCAGTAACACTTTACGTCGGATCGCTAAGCAAAGTGCAAAGACAAGAGCAAAATGTGCTAATGAAAAAAAAAAAAAACTTAGCTTCTCTTCCAAAACTAATATTGCAGATACCCTTAATACCGATACCAATATCAATACCAGAGAAGGAAAGTTGCTACTCACTTTCCTTCTCTGGTACTGTTACATTCCATCCTGGATTTTCCGTTGTTCAATACCAATATCATGCACTGTTTCTCTTCAACTGAATGGCAATAGAATTATTGGACAACAGCCTGTCTAATACAAACAACTTCCAACAGGCATCTTCCAGCTCAGCACTGCCTACTCACACGACCTTACAATGAGATGCAAGTGGGCATAAAACTTGCCAGTGCCGATTAACTCATAATAAAATGCACACACCACATCACAAGCCGACTTAGGGCTGTACACGTCTGACAACAATCGCACTGCTTCCATACACCTCCCTCTTTACAACTGCCACCTTGAAACTGCCTCCCTTCCTCCTTTCAAATACAACTCGCTTACTGCGACCACTATGACCTAGACGTTCGTTGGATGAATTCGCCAGTGAAACCTAAGTATGTCCCATTTAGCAGTGGGATATCTAAATAAACCGGCGACAAATCGGAAAATATACAGAGAAGTCTCCAGTAACCAATAATCACTGTCAGACAGACAGTGGGTGGTGGTTACAAACATCCCTATTGATGATGAGACCTAATTATGAAATATTTCAATCAGTCGGGGAAACCAGCATCAATTAATGATACATTGTGTTAGAGAATAAGTAGAATACATATTATAGGACC
This sequence comes from Schistocerca piceifrons, assembly GCF_021461385.2. NCBI lineage: Eukaryota > Metazoa > Arthropoda > Insecta > Orthoptera > Acrididae > Schistocerca > Schistocerca piceifrons. The sequence continues at coordinate 781,582,117 of NC_060141.1, forward strand.
ACACCTCTTCAGTGTCTTATTGGAGATATTATTCACATCGCATGATATTTTAGTTTTCGCAATTGTGTAGGTATTCCATATTTCAGATGGAGATATCAGATAAGTTTCTATTTCACTTAATGTCCTTTGTATTTCTTCTTAAACCTACTGCTTCGATTTCTCTTCTGAATCATTTGCACCCTGTGGCTTTGGTATGAAATGCATGCATAACAGATAGTATGTAAGGACATATTTATTCATATCAGCTATCGTTGTATTCGCATTATATGTCGGGCTTGAGGACATCATTACCTACGAAATGGGGTTGTACGTATTTGGGGTCACTGCCTTTGCAACATGCGCCTAGTCAGAGGTAATTATGGTCCTGTATCTCGAATGTTTTGATCACTTCAGTATGCATGCTTGTTGCTATTGAACTGAACGTCATCTGGAACATTGCATTATATTTTCGTATTATTAGTAGTAAGAAACATCTCTACTGCGGTGTGTCCTCTTGTGTGAATGCGTTTAATAAGCCTAGTGATCGGATGGAGGTACGGCAGCCTATTTTTATAACACATGCCGGATGGTACAGCAGGAAACAGTTTAGCGCTGCAAAGTGAACATAATGCCGTCATTTCACCCACATAAAGAATTAGTATCTCTGCATATGTCTCGCGAGGTAAATAATGATCGACCAGCATAAAGAGGTGTGGATGTGCCTCTAACTGTGTCTCATGTTTTTTAGCCGTGTCTCACACCTGCAGTGGAGTCAAATGTGCTCTTGAGTGGGACGTGTTATTTATTGAAACCTCGCAGCACAGTCGTCGGCAGACTTGAACGTTCAACATGTTGCTGCAGTTGATCACATCTGTGTATGACGTCTTTCCTTGTCGTGAGGACATTCTGGCGCGCGTAACACTTTCTTGCGTTTGGCACAGGTGCAAACTCGACCTATTGAGGTGTGCTTTCGTCTTGGCACGTGGCGCCTATGAACAGCGGATCTGTTGCAGTGGAGGAGATGTGAATCGTGTTCAGCTCCAGTGTTGAGACATGTCAGTGTCATTCAGTCATATTACTCAGTGTGCAACGTTGGTCTCGCATTTAGTGGACTTGCCATTATGTACTGACACACTGTTATCTGCTGAAAGATGGGAATGGGTAGGCTTATCGTAGGGGGTAGGGGGGAGGGGGCAATATATAGGAGTATGGGTGGCTGCCTACCTGATTATCGCTAGGGGGCATGACATGTATGCTGTCCTCCAGAGCAGGTCAGTACCATGCCCACACAATAAATGTGTAATGCATGGTAGCCTATATGGCAGCGTCTTAAAATGATTGCGTATCTGTCACATTTATATTATTTATACGTGCGTGCGTGCGTGTGTGTGTGTGTGTGTGTGTGTGTGTGTGTGTGTGTGTGTGTGGGAGAGAGAGAGAGAGAGAGAGAGAGAGAGAGAGAGAGAGAGATTATGCATGAGTTTAATACAGCTATCACCATTTCTTGCTTCCAATTTTATATTGCTCCTTGTCCATCTAGTCTCCATATTGCAGATCTCTACTTTACATTACTCCATCTACATCCTGTTTCCATGTTCTCACTGGTCTACCTATATTTCTTCTTTCAGTGAATATTACATTAGTATAATATCTCTGTAGACTAGGATATATTACTTATATGCACAGTGTATTGAAACACGAAGAAATTTATTACACTCGCTTTGTGACTCTTCATTAAAATATGGACACAGTATTTTAATAATGCAGTTCACTAATACAGGGCTATATCTGGCATTTCAACATATAAATACTTAACTCAAAGTAATATATACTTCTGAAATAAAAAGTTATTTTTAATAATTCATATGAACGCTAGTAAAAGATCTGGCAAACTGATGCTGCATTCATATTATGTGTATCTGTATAGAATTTACAGTAGTGGCTAAAATTTTTCATATAAATTTAGTAAACTTATCTGTTATTGTTTCTGCGTGGAGTTGATTTGAAAATCACTGTATTGTGGTGATTACTGACGTTGGCAACATTCTAATCACACATCAGATGCTCACACTGTTCATTTGCTGTAGATTTTATGAACTGTTGTAACTAGAAACAAAGATAACTTCTAAAATATCAGGGTTAGAATGTGATGCTCAAAAGCTGCAAAGATGTCATCTCAAGGCCATGAATTTTGAGGTTGATTTGGTTTTTCATTGGCATGTTGTGCAACCTAATTTTCGTAGAAGTGTAATGTTCATTCCCTCTTTTGAATCTTCTGTATCCTCTGCTGTCCCGATTCCCTGTGCAGGCAAGCATGCTCTCTCCTGCCCCCTGCAACAACCCATATTCTGTCACTCAGCTGTACCTGAATATCAGCCTCTGCCAGCTTTCCTGGGCCCCGAGGCCACAGATCCGACTGACATCGGATACAAGCGCGTAAGTCAGCCTCTTGTAGCGTCACAAAATGTTCGAATTACATGACTTTGCTATGGAGCAGAACAGAGCCGAATTCCTGTACTGACAAAGTTACTTGCCGTTAAGTGGCAAAGCGCCCGCGAGACTTTCAATTACTCTCAGTGTGTTTATGTAGAACAGAAAACACACAAGTTGTCCTTTCACGTTTAGAGACACAGTCTACAATAACGAATTGCATTGCACAGGTTACCTTCGACGTCGGTTACACAGGTCGCTGTCAATAACGAATTCAACTGCTCAGTATAACAGGTGAAAAAAATCATACATCGAAACTCTAGAGGGTTGGGAGAAACTCTTTTCCTATATTTTCCTCTCATAGATAGCGGTGTTACTAGTCACACTAAGGACTGGAAGTGGACTGGATTTGTGTTCCAACCACGTGTGAATCTTGAGGTGCATGCAACTAATTTCCTGTGTTTCATTCTACTATCACCAGTCATGGCAAAGACTCGAAGTCGAGTAGGTTTCTGTTCTAATCCCATATGGCTACAGAGGTGGGTGTACAACCCAATGCGAGAGGTACACAGTTTGCCACAGTGACGAGAGGTGGTTGCAGGTGGAGCAGATTCTATTTTTCCATTTTGACTCGGAATTTTCTTTTCATTTCTACACTAGCTCTTATAGTGCACAGTATGTCACACGTTTTCATCAAAAGGAAGTGCAGTGCACTTGCTATCTCCAGATTGAACGATTGAGGTCTGAGGTCTCCCACTTGTTAACACACCTCCATGTGACACATCTTCTCGTTAGTTTGAATTACATCCTTAAATTGTTACCTTTGGCATGCCACACATCGTTTGGTTACCGTTGACGCAGAGTAAAGTACTTTTCTTTGCGTCTGTGTCATCATGTCATCCGCAGAAAAATCCTCAGGCATCGCAGGTGACACTCTTTCGGTTTCTTTAGATGCTATTTAGTATTTAGATCCATAAAGCAAAATGGGAATTAAAACTGCATTGCAGATGAGGATCTCTGTTGCGGTAATGACATTGTGAATGTGATATAATATACAGTATCAGTCTGAAAAATTATGCACCAGTACCATTAAATCTTTATTGAATTTCTGAACCTATATTTGCTCTTCAAGAGAGGATGCAGCCAGGATAAGGAAACTACTTAAAGAGTCAATCAATCCATGGTTATTTATATGTTATTCCTGACGCGATGGTTGCTGAGGAATCTTTACTTTGCATATACAGAGTTTGGGACCAATCTTTGTGTATGCTGTGGAGAAGGCATTCAGGATTAACACCACTTCTTTTTAGGACTGAGCTACAATTGCATTATAATCAGCATATGGTAACTCAACTAATGCTAGAAACTGTCAGAGCCCTTCCTTTTAAACAGTCCGGATTAAAAAGTTTCTCATCCATTTTGAAACTTTACTGTATTCCTGGGTGTAGATCATCTTAGTCTAACTGCACCATAGTGACAGCACATAATGAAAATAGCGTGGGGGTATTCAAACCCTTGCTTAAGACTAGTATTGATATGGAATCGCCGGCCGGTGTGGCCGTGCAGTTCTGGGCGCTTGAGTCTGGAACCGCGTGACCGCTACAGTCGCAGGTCCGATTGCTGCCTCGGGCATGGATGTGTGTGATGTCCTTAGGTTAGTTAGGTTTAAATAGTTCTAAGTTCTAGGGGACTGATGACCACTTATGTTAAGTCCCATAGTGCTCAGAGCCATTTGAACCATTTTTGATATTAAATGGCACATCAGTAGAATCTTGACACTTGTGATATATTCACTTGCTATCTCATTACTTGCGGCAACACAACTAAGAAGAAACCAAGTTAATGTAACATATACCAGTTAATGGTAATTTAGTATCACGAAATGATTGCATACAGGTCACTATCTCTCCTCATTACGTAACTCTTTTGATTACATTTTCATAACTAGCTGACATCCTATCGTAATATTTCTTACATACATGTGAACTATTATTTGACATTAAGAACACACCACGACTGACCCACAACACCATTAAACAAAGTGGCATGAGACACTCACTTAATAGACGCAGAATGACCATTTTAGCAATGGTATGTTTCAGCATACTGCTTCATGCTGTTGACTTAGACATCGCTTATTTTTTTGCTATCGAAACATATTTCTCAAACAGCAAACTGTAACACATAGAGCAGCTGTCTGCGAAGCAGCCACTCATGAGTCATTTCAGTACAGGTGCAGTCGGTCTTCACGGTATAAGTCGCTGACCCTCCACAGGCTTCACTCTGCCGTCACTTTGTTCCTTTTCCTTATACCAGTGATATTTGGTGGTGGTGTATAAACGTAAATTATATGCTGATATTACACGATCGTTCTTTCTTTTTTTTCATGCTGCTTCGTAACTCATGTAAAAACCTTAATAAAGAGTCAAATCTAATAAGAATATATTAATCCTCAATGGCTAATGAAATGTGAGCCTGGACCAGTAATCTCCAGTACCAAATTACTTAGATTAAAATTTTTACTTTAATTTGCAAGCACAACTAAACGAGAAGCAACAACAGAAAGAATATGGATTCTGTGGAGAATGAGGAAAGCTACAATCCATTTATATTTACAGAAACCTCGTTCTTCACAGTGTGAAAGAGCCCGACATTCAAGTATTAGATCTGGGCTGGACAGTGTTTTGAAAGAAGTCCAAACTCGCGCAATGCAGATTTCATCTCTAGGATGTGCAGGGACAGCAGCGATATATTTGAGGAAGCTGTGTAGTGCCACTTAACGGTAGAGTCCCAGAAGAATTACAGTTGTGGAGAGGAACATAGGGTAGTCCAAATTTTACAGAAAAACTTGGCTGTTAAGATAACAACTTAGAAACTGGAATGAGAGCAAAAGGATTAGGGCCCCTTTTAAGACTGTGGGTTGCCGACACATCGCCCAGGAGCAACAAACCCGAGGGGTTAAAGAAATGTAAAAGTGGTTACCATTGGTTCAGATAAAAGAATTAGAAGTGATAGTATTTGTTATGGTTGTTCTTAAAGACGTCCTTCCAGACTGACCACCAGACTGACAAAGTAGGCAGAGAATGGGAGTCACTGGAACAAATTTTGGAGAGCCCAGAGTAACATATTTCGTAGCTAGTTAACCACCGGAAATGTGAGGGAGAGACCGTGTCTTACGTTAAGACAAATTCTTACGGATCATCACTCGAAAGCATGATTATTTAGTTAATCAGTAACCACATAATATCGGAGAACTCAGAGCACAGAGTCGGTTTGTCAGAAGAATTCTGTGGAAAATTACTTCGGGGGCAGACTTCTCCCAAGCTAATGTCCTCATGGGCACAGTTTCCATCTAGACGAATTCCCCAGGCTCGTCTGTAACGAGAGTCTCTTACGTGGCTGAACTAAACTTAGATGGAGACAGTGAGGAGCACTTGGTACAGACCCAGTGACATATACTGCCACCACCGTGGTTGCCACCGAGATGGTGACACCCAGCTGCAACAGCGAAGCGAACTGTAGGGAAAAACGAATCATTTGTAGTGACGTACAATAATTTCGATCTTCATTCTGAAGAGTTGCCGGCGATTAAAAGTCCAACATCCTTTCAGCTGCGGCAATAGGTGCACATGCATATCCTTCTGAAGTATTTTCTCTCTCTACGCAGTAAACTTTCGGCAATCACGGTATGACTCAGACAAACATGAATGTTTTGTTCAGATACGCGTTCACTTGAATCACATTCTAGATACCATGTCCAGGTTTGCCAAGACATTAACTTGTTTCTTTCAGTGATTGTTAAACCACCTATTTATTGTGAATTTAATTATGATTGTGTGTAATAAAGTGAGATCATTGAGGTTCTCGTTTAATTACGTAGCCAGTGACATTCCTATATATCCGTGTTTTGATGGGTGATGATTTAGTTGTGTCGGATACACAGTCCCAATTTCACATATTAAATATAAGATTCCAATGAAAATACACCACCCACTGTCACACGAGAAGGCGTAAGTTACCACTGATCGTTCCCAGTTTAATCCAGATAGCGTCTGTGAGAATATAACTTTCGTCATTAAGGGGTCGAGAAAATATGAGAGTCTTATAAATAGTTGTAATTAAAATGGTGTCAATTTCACTAGACGTCATGTAAGGTAATATATTATATCCTAGGGAACGATAGTGTGAATTTTATTGATTGGCGACTCCATGGCGTGATGTTACTAACGCAACAGGATTAAGCGTTGCATTTAATGTCCATATTGTAGGTTCGAAATATATTACATTTTTCAGAAAAGAACTGCGAAATGTAGGTGTAACCCATTTTGTCGTAGTTGCAAATAAGGCAACTTTCTGAAACATAAAAGTAATAGATTTCTTTCCCTAATTGCGTTTCGATGGTTGATTTAGACCTGTAAGACCTTAGTTTCAACCGCCGAATACAATGATCAAGTAACCATAAGCACGGTAGACATCCACCTTATGCAAACCAAGATCATCCTTTACGGAACGTTAAAGGACTAGTTTGGTGATCGAAACACACGCTTCAAAACATATTTCCCCAAAATACGATCAATCCGCTTCTAAATGCTCTCAGCATAAAGGAAAAAGGCCACAGACTTTGGGGCTACCTCAGTATTATCAATATGCACCCGGTGGATAGTAGGTCGATAGCGCCACGGACGTCTAATCTGTCTTCCACCGTATTGCGCTATCAGCCAATTGTGCACTAGGTGAGTGATGATAATATCGAGACAGCACCAAAATCTTACTTATTTTGGGCTTACGCAGGGAGCATTTCGAACATGATTCTTTCAGGTTCTGTGGAGAATGATCTTCGTTTGTTTAAGATCGGTGTCTGCCGTGGTCCTTGCAGTTGTCGCTTCTCATACATTGGTAAGACTATAAGGACTGTGGAGAACTGGAGTACTGAGTATAAGTGGCACACATACTTACTACAGCGGAGCATCTTTATTTTCATGGTATTTGCAGTGTGTGTGTGTGTTGTGTGTGTGTGTGTGTGTGTGTGTGTGTGTGTGTGTGTTTGTTATCTCTGTAACGGAGGTTTTAGGTTGCCTTGCACAGCGCTAAAATTCTGCAGTTTTCTCTTAAAAATTTTCCTATCGAAAAATCGGTGGCTGTCAACGTCATCCGGCTGCATTTCTGTAAGTTATTTGAATATTTCTACCATTATCTTCTATTAAACTCAAATGCTGCACGCAACCGCCCATTTTTATAATTACCAGATATAATTAATATGAAGGATTTTCCTAAAGTTAACTTGGAATTCCATGTTAAAAACACCTTTAGTGTATCCATTGAATAAGAAACAACACAATTTACAAATTTCGTAGTATTTTTGAACACTGGAGTTAAGTATTTCATCTGCGCTCTATTTACCGTAAGCTCTGTGGCCTCTACCGGTACAGGCTGCTCATCTTGGCCAAAGTTTTCTCCATTCCTTATCAGATGCAGCTGATAGGTTTGACTGCATTCATTGCCGAAAGAGGGTTAGAAATTCTTTTGGCTCACGTATTTCAGAGACAACTGTAATGAGATGTCTGGTTACGGATATATCTGATAACCTGTATTCAACACAGTCACAGTGTTGCTCATCCATATTGGATAAAAGTCTTATTCTTTAGGCTAATACCCAACTATTCAATCCGGTAATGAGTGACTGTACATCACTTACCCCTTCCATTGATGTAAGAGATTTTCTTAAAACGTTGGACTTCTTCTTGAGATCATAGTTTCATTCAAATCTATCAAAGTGTAACTAGGTCAAAATTCGTGACTGCGATATTCCTCGCTTTGTTTTAATGAGAGTTTCATCAGAGGTCTGCCTCTAGTGAACAGGGATTCCAAAGAGCACATTATGTCTACTATGTGTGTATGTGTGTGTGTGTGTGTGTGTGTGTGTGTGTGTCTTTTAAATTTTATGTTAATTTTTGTTATACTTATTACAGGTGGTCCGTTTGGTCTATTTCTATAATTTAATTCTGTTGATTGATTTCATGGTTTACTAATGAATATTAAATGAATTTACAAATTATTTGAATGATGGTAATTGAAATAATTTCCCCCAATATAACATTCTGGTAACTATGATATCAGGAGATTTGTTGCATTGGATTTTAAACAGGGTTTTAAGGGAGCAGATGAAATTTATGAAGGTGAATCAGCGCTATGGAATTTTAATTTCCCGAGTCTGTCAATGGTTGCCTTTATCTAATCATTACCTTATTACACAATAGAATGTTTTGCATCGCATCTTAACTCAGTCTGTACGTCTAAGAGTTACGATATTTTACTTAGGAATTTAAATGTTGTCTGCCAAATGTAAGTCGCTTCATACATTCTGTTTTGATAGTTTCTGCTTCGAAATCTTTTAAGACATCCAAGGTGAAAGAGTGCGTTCAGAGGAGAGTGGGAGGAATATAAAAGTTACAAAATCTGCTAAGTTTTATGAAAATGCTCTCTTGTAAATTAATTAAGGCGAATCCCGTATCACATAAAGAAGGACGTCCGAACACGTATGTGACCTAACTGAATACAAAGCGTTTCACATGTGTGGCTAAAGAAGTAGTAGTTTTCTTTCGCAGTGTACGTCAGATCACCGAAAGAAATGGGCACCATGTGCTTTTATTAATGATGTCTTCTTTATTCATTAAATGTTTGCTTCCCTCAGACATCTGCTAGCACCCTTTTTGTTGAATGAAACACGTCATCAAATATTCAAAATATTATTTCGCATGTGTTCTTTGAAGAAGACGCATGAGATGCTCTTTTAATACTTCGAAGAAACGAGAGAAAATGAACTGAATGGGGCTACACAATACTGGAAGGTACAGGAAACACAAAGAAAATCTATTCGTCCAGGCCCGTCCCTTGGCGCAGTTCCCTTAGTAAGTCCCACACATTTAGTATAGCAATTGTTCCAGCACTGAAATATGTGTGTGAAACACTACTTTGTAAGAATACAGTTAAATGACAGTGTCCATTGGGCCACATATGAATAAAGAAAGAGAAACAGCACGTAGTCCGTCTATGTCTAAACTCTAAGGCTTTAAATCCCATAAAACATGATGCTAGTATGACTAATGATACGGCAAATGGCAGGAAACTAAAAATCAGTGAGCCAGTAGAATTCAGAGTTCGTCACCTAGCATCAAATTATTATTATTTTCTTGAGCCATCAGACTTTTGACTAATTTGAAGTTGCCTGACAAGAATTTCTCTACTGCGCTAACCTTTTCTTTTCAGAGCAGCGCTTGTACCCTACATCATCAGTTATATGTAAGCTGTATTTCCAATTCTGTCTTCCCTTACAGTTAATACACTCTAAAGCTCCCTCTGGTACCACGAAAGTTATTTCCTGATGTCTTAACACATATCACACCGACACGATCGCATCATTCTGTCCCTCCCTCTTGTCAGCGTTTTTCGTATCTTCCTTTTTTCACAGAAAAAGCTCCTCTCCCTTATCTAATCTCTCCTCCAACTTTTCCACACATTTCTGTATTACAACATCTCTAACGCTTTAATTCTGTTCTATTTCGGTTTCCCTGTGTACTTGATTCACTATCATACAGTGCTGTGCTCCTGACGTACATTCTCAGAAGTTACTTCCTCGAATTAAGGACAATGTTTGATACAAGTAGAGTTACCTTCGCTAGGAATGCAATGTTTTCCTGTGCTAGTCTGCTTTTTATGTCCTCCTTGCTTCGTTCGTCATATGTTACTTTGGTTCCAAGGAAGCTGAATTCCTTAACTTCGTCTACTTCGTGATCACCAGTTCTGGTATTAAGTCCTCGTGTATGCTACTTCTCACTACTTTTGCACATTTCCGTGTTACTGTCAGTCCGTATTCTGTATTCATTAGACTGTTCATTCCATTTACAGGACCAGTAAGTATTCTTCACTTTCTCTGAGGATAGGGATGACTTTAGCGGATTTTATCGCTGATGTCCGAATTTTTGTCCCACTTTGAATGTATCTTTTACTTCCGCCATTGCTTCTTAGATGTATAAATTGAACACCATTGGTGAAAGACAGCATCCCTGCCTTTCACCCTTTTCAATCCGAGGACTTAGTTCTACGTCCTCCAATCTAATAGTTCCTTCTGGTCTCTCATACGTACTGTATGTAATTCATCTTTCCTTATAGCTTACTACACCCTTACCTTCCCATAATATCGATTCGGTATCGCTTCATAATTTTAAAGTAGGTAGTTAAGTAATGAAATGTTTTGTTACGAAACTACCCACAGAAAAATACGAGAAATTACGATTCCTTGTTGACTGAGTTCCGAACAGATTTTCTGTGATCCTCTGGATGAAGATCAGGGTTTAAAGTCACGTCGACAAGGCATGGAAGTTCAGATAGTCAAGCAATGATGTCGACTCTCCTTCAAAGGAACTATTCAATAATTTGTTGTAAACGCTTAAAAGAAACCAGCGAGTACCTACGTCTAGCTAACCAGACGTCCCGAATATAATACATAATTACGTGTTACATACCCAGCAGCATGTATCTGAATAATTTCGTTGTCTATACTCATGTCTGTCTGATAAGGTCTCCGCACGCCGAAACAATACTTTAGAAATTGTTGCACTAACTTCCTGCACATACCTACCTGAACTGAGACACTGCATTTCTCGCAGAAAACAATCTCCCAGATCGACTATCCACCATTAATATCGGTGACAGAGGAGAGAAAAACCTGTCAACGATATATAGTTGCACAGGGCAGGTAACTGCAGTGGCCGCGGTCTTAAAGAACTGAAGAAGCCATCGTAAGCCCTTAACATAGTCCCGTGACGTGAATACTTGCAAGACATCAAAGACTGCATCTGCCATTCACAAACCAGAATCATTAAATGCACGGACGTATCGCTCCTAGCCGATCGTCATCTGACCTGTCTCTACTGCGGACAGTTCAAGATGCTGTAACAGCCATTTTAGTTTAACTCTATGTTTTATTAAAGTTTTTTAAATTTTTCCCTCCCAAAAAAGTCAGTCTCGTCTGCTAACATTCGGGACCTTGCTAGAACCAAGTGCAACAGGCACACAAGCTATTCCCGTGAGTATTCTATCACAGCTTTCCCGAGTTGTCTTTTATATTGTCCTATGATATTTACAGGATGACAATTATTGAACTATATGAAATGAAACCTTCATAACTTCTGAACGGTTTGCGTCAAGACTTTCAAACTTTGCGGTTGGTCGTAGGACGTTAAAACTGCATGATTTGTCGCGGGGCATGATGGGAAATTTTATGTGCATTGACGGTTGGATTTTAGCGAAGAAGCCCACTTTTATTTGGATGGGTTCGCCAATAAGCAAAATTGTCGTTTTTGGGAGACTGAGAATTCGCATGTCGCGATCTGGAGGTTTCGTCACCCTCAACTGGTGTGCAAAGTCTAGTTACGGTACAAACGGTGCGTTTCTTGTACGGTATGTGAAGGTTTTGGAAGATGACTTCATGCCCATTATCCAAAGTGACCCTGATTTCGATAAGATATAGTTCATGCAAGACGGAGCTCTACCCTATCGCAACAGGAGAGTTTCTGATGTCCTGGCGGAGCACTTTGGGAACCGCAGTCTGGCTCTGGGGTACCCAGAGGGCTCTGGCATGGGCTTCGATTGGCCACCATACTCTCCAGATCAAAATACATATATCTCCTTTTTCGGGGGCTATATTAACGACAAGATGTACAGCAATCAACCCAAAACCACTGCTGAGATGAAAACAGCCATTCAGGAATTCTCGACAGCATATATGTTCCGACACTTCATCGGATCATGCAGAATTTCGCTATTCGTGTGCGCCACTTCACAGCCAAGGACGGCAGGCAATAGTGGCACATGTCATAACCTAAATCAGAATATCTGTAGTGACGTTTACACGTTGAATGAAGTGTGTGCATGCCGTAGTTTCTCATATAGTTCAGCAATTGTCATCCTGCACTAAAGAACAGTGGCACTCATAACGCGAGTGAGAACTAATATAATGTTACGTTACGTAAAAGCTTCCGTTCTATCACGGAACCTGGAACCGATTGCATTTGCTGGTTGCCTATCTAATGACTCCTAGGCCCAGCAAAACTTTGATTTTCAATACCTCATGTGATTATTCACCGAATTCAGAAATTTACATCAATCTGCTTATTAAGAGGTATAATGTTATGTTCAAAGTTTAAATTATTACGTTAAGTATTACAGTTAATTGCGTGTGCGTCTAGATGCAGCGTAACTGACGGAATGTAACTGCCCGGACATTATTCATCAAATAGTGAGAAACGGAACACTTAGCGACTTTCAACAAATTTTACACATAATTTCAAACCTTTACAAAAATTTAAATCGCTGACACCCTCCCACAAAATGACGAAAGAAAAATGTTTGCACCTACAACATTCTCGCTGTTCACGAAGTAAAACTGAAGCATAAGACATTACGTTTTACTTCATTACTTCCTTACTACCGATTCTACTAGTGGCACAGTTCGCGGAGTCCACATATACCACAGAATGAACCTAGGAAATTATGACGTTGTACGACAATTACCTTATTAGATATGACATCATAGAAATTGAGACGATTGAAAAGCATGGGTTTGCTTAAAATGGAGCGCAAATTTCCCATACTAAAATCATACAGTGTTTCATAACGAGAGCACTTATGGATTTAGTGGAAACTTTAAGCATAATGTCAAACAGTTTCTAAACCTCTTCTCGCCTGCATGCTTAACTACAAATATATAATACATCAGCTCATTTGTGATGTAATGAGATGTATGAAGCTGTTTCATACAAGGGAGGTTGATTCATTAGCACTTTTTGGATCAACTTTCTGTTAAACCTACCGCGCCAGATTATAGGTTGCTCCGCGATTTTCTCGCTGAGCGAGCCATCCGTCTCTCGAAGACTTGATTCCTTACGTATGAAAACAATGTACTGACATCTCGCTACTTGTTTCTTGACGGGTGCTGCCTTCTGTTTTCAATTTCGAAAATTATTTCGAAAGACACATTAGTGAACGGAACATCTGACATCGCTTTTGGTTGAGCCAATACGATCGCACTGACGCAATATCGTGCGCATACTAGTTATGTTTCGCTGTTCGCTGTAATTCTGCTGCAAATGCGACATATTTGTTTACTGATCAAGAAATTTTGGAATACCAGACGTACGAAATTACTCAGTAACTCACCTAGCACTCTTTCTCTGCAAGGATAATTATAGTTTCTCTTTTTAATTTTTTTAATTTGTCATTTATCAGCGAACTAAAGCAAATATGAACATAGATCTGGAAGATCGATCTTTCTTTTGGAATATATTACTCTTGAAGATACATCAATTACGTTTGTGCCAATAACGCTTTAAATAACGGCATTTGTTTCGCCCGATATTTTTCTGAGCTGTCAGTCTCCAAAGAATATACAAATCGGGAGAAAACTTCTCTCTAGACCTGGATGGGCAAGTGGGTCATTAGCTAAACCTGGTATGAATTTATGCTGTTTACTTTACTGACTCAAGCAAGCAGAATTTCCGCTCTTTTAAAGTGAAAATTAATGCACTGTGTAGCCTCTGATCATCAATTTAGCGCATCAAGCTATATTATATATTAGGAAAAGTGTAAATCGGTCATACAGACTTTCAAGTGAAGCACAGTGATATGAGTTTAATGACCAGTGTCGGATGGCCGTTACAGCAGACGGTGGAAGTGGTTTGTCAGTATCAGCAGCCAATAGTGCACCACCGTGGGCGTGGTAGCTGTGGAATGGTGGGTGGGATCCTGGTAGGCATGATCTGTATCAACATAATTGACTAAACGCACATTTTATTAGTAATTACACGACAGCAATGGTAAGGAATCTCACCGGTGGCAACGCCCTCCACGTCGGCTGCTGAGGCAGCAGGTGTGGCGGTTCTGACGTAAGCATGCTGCCTGGAATCTGTGGCCGCCGCTTTTTTGCTCATAACTCACAGCAGTATGCACGACATTACTAGCTTTCTGCTGCTGTCCCCATACAGCAAGCTCTCATCACTTCTATCGACACTTACAGGTGGAGGTGGACAATGGTAGTGTGCCCACATAGGTGAAGGGTATTTAGCCAACTGCACTTCCCTGGTTTCGAACAGTAGCCCCCCAGCGTAGGAGGCTGAAAGCGGATGGAAGTATGTCGAGAGGTGGTCTTGTGATATTTCTGGTTTTACAGGCATCATATCAAGGTATAAGAAGCTCTTCTTATAGCAGTTGAGAAGGCAGCACTGATAAGTTGACGTAATGCGGTGCTAGGTACCGATGACAGACACATTGTTCGCTATGGGTATAATGAGAAAGTGGTTCGACAGTACGATCAGAATTATTTTGGCAGTGTCAGAGGACAGATATTTTGGCAGATGCGGCCGGTGTCAGTTAAGACCTTATTAACAATATCGCTTTATTTGGACGTGTGGTTGAGAACAGTGTAATAGTAATTACAGAAATACGCAGTTCGTTGTTCAGTTGAACAATGGAAATTGTTCGTGACCCTAAAGTGGAAAGTAATAGTACAGTCTCTAGTGTTCTGCTAATAAAAAGCGATTGGCATCCCGTGCAAACAAACTAATTGGAGACTTAATTACTTCTAAAATATTTTTTCATCGCTAACAGCTTATTACAGACTCAAGATAACGGAGTCACGACCTAAATACTGTTTGCTGGGCAGGGGACAACAACTATAGAACACAGCAGATTGGTGAACATTCAGGGCGGCGGAAGCAAATAGGCACCTCGCATTTACTGCAATGTTAGCACTAATGACATCAGTGACACGTCATCTGTGGCAACGCAGAGAAGGTAGTAAGGAGAGATATTCTCGATGGAAGGGGTTTATCGTACGCATGTATGTTAATTACTCTCTACCTCGACACATCTCTTTCAACTTGCCGTAGCCTACAGGCTCGAAAGCACTAAGTCCACAGTATTGAACTCAGAGCCAGTTAGAGGAGGCAAAGTCTCATGGTGGCATGCTGTAATTTGTGTGGACTCGTGACGTGGAGCGCTCCTCGAAGCCTTTGGCTGCCAGACTGTATCTCTGTATCTAAAAATTAGCCGGCCGAAGTGGCCGTGCGGTTAAAGGCGCTGCAGTCTGGAACCGCAAGACCGCTACGGTCGCAGGTTCGAATCCTGCCTCGGGCATGGATGTTTGTGATGTCCTTAGGTTAGTTAGGTTTAACTAGTTCTAAGTTCTAGGGGACTAATAACCTCAGCAGTTGAGTCCCATAGTGCTCAGAGCCATTTGAACCATCTAAAAATTAGAGCTATACTAGCATGACGCGTATTTGTTTTGCCAAGGCATCAATAACGGTCAGGTAGCCTCAACTGAGGTTATGCCTCAGATCAAAGGGTGATATGGACCACTCCTCGAAGCTTCTGGCTGCTAGAGTGTATCTATTTATCTAAAAATGAGGTATATTCCTAAGGGATTGGTGCATATTTGTTTTGGCACTGGAGCAGTTACGGTCAGGTAGCCCCAACACAGGGTATGCCTTTGACCAACTTCTGCAAGAACGAGCCGAAAAAGCGTGCTGGTTCCTCTCATGGAATTTTCTTTGGAGTCACCGGAATATAAAAAAGTATATGTTTATTAAATCGCAACGTAAATGTAACTGGCTGCTTCGACGGCACCAATGAATGTGACAGTGGGTGGCCAACGAGATAGACAGGGGCATGGGGCGGGGGGGGGGGGGTATTGTCTGTGTGTGTGTGTGTGTGTGTGTGTGTGTGTGTGTGTGATTATAAGAAATAGAAATTAACCACTGCCTCGGATGCGAAATAATCAAGCCACAGTGCCGCAGGCTCTGTCCTTTTGCTGTGTCGTTGTAATAACTACGCTGGTCCTCCTCCAGGGCTGGCGATATGGTAATTCCCCGACGTCGCTGCTGCGGTTCTTGTTGTATCAGCAGGCCGCCCTTTGTTTAACACCGTCTGGTCCGCTCTGCTTCGACCGGTTCCCATGGCCGCTTCCATTAGCTGAGCCGGCACTGCTGTCTTATTCATTAACACTAAAAAATATTGGCGGCGCTACGTGTCCGGCAATGGGCTCACACATATCCGTAGCTTAACGTCTCTTACAGGAAATTAAGCCACTGGTTTTGTGTATCAGTCGTGTTTTTGGGAAACTGTGGAGCGAAGAGTACAAACTTATTAATGCTTCAAAACACTTGCGTCTTAGGATAAAAAGTAAGAGAGCCGACCTACAAATGGGAATGAAAACATTTGAACTCACTGTACAACAGAGGACGGCGCTACACAGTGCGTGCAACAAATGCTTGTCACTAGTGATTGCCTACAACTAGTTTCTTATAGTGCCTAGCTACGATTGACAACAAAACCGCCCGTAGCATTGGTTGCCAACATGAGACTGGGATACGAAGTAAAAGTTCATAAACCTACCCACTGGAATACTAGACTTCCACCTTCAGAAGTACACTGGTGTCCAAAATCGAAGCAACAGACCGCTATTTCCCAGTCATGTGTCTAATTCACGATACAATTATACAAACTCTCATCTGATGTCCGTACGATAGTGTTCTGCACGGAAGATGGCATTCCGATCAACGGATAACCACGGTAACGATGACTTCAGGGCACCTATCAGTGGGGGTAATGTTTGCACGGTAGTTTCACATCCACAGTACCTGCGTACACCGTCACAGACGGTGCAGTGTGGCAAGTTGAAGACGCTTGCCTGACTCTCTGCGGTGGAGGGCCATAGGAAGAATAGAAGCAGAAGAGTCTCATACTGATGGGGCTTAATGAGAACCGTTTTGTTGTTTCCCGGATGTGGTGACAGTTTACAGAGACCGAAACGTTATCCCGAAGATCAGGGCAGGGCCGACAAAGCGTGACATCAGAAAGAGAGGACCGTTGTGGCTGCAAGGTCACTATGGTGCCGCCTTAGTACCGCACGGCAGTTGGTATACGATCTTACAGTTACCAGTGGACGTGTTGTACAAAGGCAAACGGTGTACAGAAAGCTCCGGAAGGGTGGCCTTTATTGTTGGAGACCTGCTGTGCCTGTACTTCTGATGCGTCTTCAGAGAAGGAGACATCTAAAGTGAACTCGTCAGCATAACACCTGGGTGGTAGAACAGTGGGCCAATGTTCTTTTCATCGACGAGTTCCGATTTGATATGTATAGTGATTCTCGACGGATTCGCATCGATTTCTTGACCCAGGCATTGGGGAAACAGGTCGATATCGAGGAGATCTTCGCTGATGGTGTGGTCAGGGATTAGGTTGACCGCTCGGACACCTCTTCACGAAATTGTAAGAGTTAATCGGCAAGGTATAACTGCTCTCAGGCATCATGACGAAATCTTGAGATGTCATGTCCGGTTGTTGCGAGACGATGTGGGACCATACTTCGTACTGTTGGACGATAATGCTCGACGTCAGAGAACACAGGTGGTTGATGTTTTCTTCGAAAACAGAAGATATTGCAGGCATGGCGTGGCATGCCCGCTCTCTCGATTTGATTCCCGTAGAGCATGTCTGGTATGCACTACGGGGACGGGTTGCATGACGTCAGCATCTCGAAGTTTTGGCAGCAGCTCTGCAGAGGGAATGGGCGATATTGCCTCGAGATTGATGATGTCATTCACAGCATGGAGTGTACCTGTCAGGCATATCACACCCACACTCAACACATTAAGCTGTTGTCGGAATCTCCGATGCAACATTTCATAAGTCCACTTTGCTAAAATTGTACCTTTTGTAAAATGTTCGTTTCGCGATTGGTTCGTGCGTCATTCACATTTGGAGCTGTCAAAACATTGAGAAAGACCCTTACCTTAAAGCGGAAATATAGCTGTCCAAATGTTTCACCACATAATGAGATACCTATCGTGGTATCGATAGCTAGGATGCCAGGGCGTAGCTGCCAGTTAAGTTGGCACTACGACAGACGACGACGACAGCGCCCTCTGGCAGGCGCTGTTCAGCTCTACGATCACCACTGGAGATTCTACCCATTTTATCAAGAACAGACGGCCGGGGCACATCGCTTCAGCTTTGCTCTATATACGACTGGTCTAAGACTTCGCACCTCATTGGAAAGTTATGTAACCATGTATTAACTTGTTGTTGACCTATAGTAAATATCTGTAAGTTGAAACGCAGTACCGACGTGTCTTACCTTTTCCTTCTCCTACTCACTGCCTACATTCGGCCAACCTTTCAGTTTTCAGGAGCAGACCCACGCGCCGCCTTCCAGGCAGAATAAAAACCTATTACAGTTTCATTGCTCATAAAGTAGAATCATATTCATATCAGCAAAGAGAAAGTTAATCTTTATGTACAAAATCTTACTGAATGGGCTTGTTAAGTATTGAAAAGAGACAGTAAACCCGCAAATATGACCACGCCCATCTCGTTTTAAGTTTATCAGAAACGCCATTGAAACAAGCGCATATGAGTATTATATAATTTAAATCAATACAAAGTGTGAATAAAACATTATTTCACCGGGCTCTATTTTAAAATGGTACCTTTGTTTTTGATCGTGCCTTATTTACTTGTGCATCTACAACAGATGTGTATATATCCTGCTCGTTAAACACAAATTGCGCGTCTTGCTTAGTTGTGAACGGCGGGATTGTATGACTGAAGAGAGGATGATGTAGCAAGAAATGCTACAGGTTTACGTGAAAAATAGCCGCACTCGAAACTAGCTGTGCTTAACAAAGTACAGTTCTTAAATTCATCATGGTGGAAGAAAGTCTTCCTCAAAATATATCGAGTCTTCTGTGGCAACATAGAAAAGAATTGATCAAACTCAGGGATCTTTCTATGAAATTGTGTTAATAAGTGTCGAGTGCACCGTAGTATTACACTGTTCTTTAGCTCTTAGCGTCCCAGGCGTAGCCTCACAGACCGCTAGCACTTGTTGTCACTCTTTTGCTAATGCATCGGACGGGGTAGTACGTTACAGAGATATCTAGTTTTTGTTTCTCTCAGTTGTCGTGGTTTCCATTGTCAGTAGCCACTTGAATGTGTTGTGGACCTATAGACTATTACTCCTTTTGTGCTAGAGGTCTCTGGCACCGTACCTTTTCGTTACGGTTTCAGAAACCAGGTTTTCGTCTGACCCTGACTTTAAAGATACTGTTTTCAAATGGTTTGAGGACAGTTTAGGAAGTGATGTTGGATCAAATAGAGACAATGGATTTGAAAGTGAACGTAAATCAGAATAGGAACAATGAGGAAGAGAAGACGAATTTGTTTTGGCACCTGTGAATTCCATGAATGAAAGAAGTGATCAAAGTGATGAATATAGAAGTTAGCTAGAAAAATATTTGTCGAAACAAATATCTCTGGTCGTCGGAGCCTCTTGCATAGATAGCCAATGGCACTATTTTTCTGCATGTCGGACATAAGTGGGTTCAAAATGGTTCAAATGTCTCTGAGCAACATGGGACTCAACATCTGAGGTCATCGGTCCCCTAGTACTACTTAAACCTAACTAACATCACACACATCCATGCCCGAGGCAGGATTCGAACCTGCGCCCGTAGCAGTCACGCGGTTCCTGACTGAAGTGCCTAGAACCGCACGGCCACCGCGGCCGGCGACAGAAGTGGGGTGATTGCGTTTCTCCTTCACAATTCCTAGGTGAGCCGCTTTAATTTTCTGAAGAAGTTTAGAGACTCGTTATTGAGTCAATAAAGGAAAAGCGAGTCAAAAGCTATCATGAACGTGATGCTTCCTTTTTTGGGTGTAGCAGAAACGTGAGTAGAACTCATTGTAGAACGGCTGGAAAAATGTAGATCATGCTCTACCTGTCACCTAAGAAAGAAGAGAAAGACGCCTTATACTCGTCAGTGTTGCAAGAAACCAATCTAACTTCACTTCTCTACAAAAATTTCCAGTGTTTGCAAATGAAACCTCTGAGAAAGAAACTAAAAACCTTCGAAGTACCATTATAACTTTCATTTTTTAAATGTCAATTTGGAGTTTTTTAAAGAATGAAAATACAGCAGAAAGTAAAATTTAGAGTGTAGGGTGTTTGAGTTTTCTTAGCTTCAACATTATCATATGATATTATGTTCCAATATAATGTTCATTGTGTGCAGATTTCTATTTAGATGCACTTTTTTCCGTAAAAATAACCTTGAAAATTTATCTAAATACGTTTATTGTGAGGCATTAATGCAATCTTTTGCTTAAAAAACTTAAATGTTACATTGAAATTTCTGAATGCAATTTTTATGTCTATTTATGTATAGCGGTGTGTCGGATCGCATATGGGACAAAGGCTAAAAAAAAAAAAAAAAAAAAAAAAAAAGACCTGTGAAGTTATGCCTTAATTTTCTCCCTACATTTTAGAACAGGGTATGTGAAGTACATACAGTGTAAATAACTTGACAAATTCGAACAGTGTACATGGAATGACATTTAACCGATTGTCTGTCTCTGCTTAAAATTACTGCGTGACTGAAGCCTTTAGAAAAAATATCGCACAACTGGTTCCACATCTAGGTGACAACTGGATTAGTAGCGCCATTTCTGCCACAGACCGTTCGTAGGTCTCTTTCGCGGCCACTAAATCTGTCAGTGGCAAAATTTGTTGTCCTCTCGCATTACTGGCGCCACCTGTGTCACTTATATTTCATTAGGTACACGCGTCTCTTGTTCATTCAGCGTCAGGCGGTCGGTGACGTCACGCGCTGTTGACGCATTGACGTTATCTGCAGGGTCAAGCCGAATTGCGCTGTGCGTCCGCCGATACAGCGCCCTCAATGCACTCCGGAAATATCCTGCGTGATTTATTGGATGTCCACGGTTCTACTGTACGCTGATCGCTTCATCATTTGCTCCGACTTAACACGGGCCATGCCCGATCTACACACAGAAGTTGAATAGGCCCTGTCGATAGCTGTCCCACTATTGTGTCAAATCTGACACTGAGTCACCGATGAAGAGAATTAACTTGTGTGTTCTCCTGCACTCAGTGCGTTATCTGCGAAGAAATTGTTTTATTAATCTATTCATGGTTAAAATTTACTTTGCACATGTTTGAAAAATAGGTCAAAAACTTTCTTCCTTTGTGATAAATACTATGTAAAGTACCCCTTGTGTTCAGGCCATAATTCATTTCCTTGTTTTCCTGTTTTACACTTTTATATTGTTTCTTATAAGAGTCGAGGTGTGTGAGAAGAAAGCAGTGGTTGGGAAGGGAGTGAGACAGGGTTGTAGCCTCTCCCCGATGTTATTCAATCTGTATATTGAGCAAGCAGTAAAGGAAACAAAAGAAAGATTCGGAGTAGCTATTAAGATCCATGGAGAAGAAATAAAAACTTTAAGGTTCGCCAATGACATTGTAATTCTGTCTGAGACAGCAAAGGACTTGGAAGAGAAGTTGAACGGAATGGACAGTGTCTTGAAAGGAGGGTATAAGATGAACATCAACAAAAGCAAAACGAGGATAATGGAATGTAGTCGAATTAATTCGGGTGATGCTGGTGGAATTAGATTAGGAAATGAGACACTTAAAGTAGTAAAGGCCTTTTGCTATTTGGGGAGCAAAATAACTGATGATGGTCGAAGTAGAGAGGATTTAAAATGTAGATTGGCAATGGCAAGGAAAGCGTTTCTGAAGAAGAGAAATTTGTTAACATCGAGTGTCAGGAAGTCGTTTCTGAAAGTATTTGTATGGAGTGTAGCCATGTATGGAAGCGAAACGTGAACGATTAATAGTTTAGACAAGAAGAGAATAGAAGCTTTCGAAATGTGGTGCTACAGAAGAATGCTGAAGAATAGATGGGTAGCTCACATAACTAATGAGGAGATATTGAATAGAATTGGAGAGAGGAGGAGCTTGTGGCACAACTTGACTAGAAGAAGGGATCGGTTGGTAGGACATGCTCTGAGACATCGGGGAATCACCAATTTAGTATTGGAGGGCAGCGTGGAGGGTAAAAATCGTAGAGGGAGACGAAGAGAGGAATACACTAAGCAGATTCAGAAGGATGTAGGCTGCAGTAGGTACTGGGAGATGAAGCTTGCACAGGATAGAGTAGCATGGAGAGCTGCATCAAACCAGTCTCAGGACTGAAGGCCACAACAACAACATTGCTTCTGCCAGGTATCGTGTAGCGCTCATTGAGTAAAGCGGTACCGCAGAACGCACACAGTCGAACGGAAGAGTACATACAGTTCCCACGCTGTCGGAAAGAGCCGGACATGGAGGACTTCCCGGCGTTGTCAGTGGGCGGCGGTGTGGAGCGCTGGGCTAGACGTGAGACCGGCCGTTACGTCAGCAGCGAGGTACGCAGGGAAACCACTGTTGTTGTTGACGTGCACAGCATGTGTCGCCGACAGAATGCCTTCCAACCTAGTTCTGTCGTTACACCATGATCCTGGAAATTATTACCTTATTATGAAGTGTGTTGATATTATCAGTTTATGGCGTTTAGTAAATAAATGCATCATAATTACATCCCTTTCGTATGTTATTCTGAATAAAATAGCCACCCGCTTCTTCACCTACAATCGCATGACGGCGCTGATACTGCTTCTGCGTGGCACATGTAGATCGTGAGATTTTCTGTAAAACAGGTAGGAATAATTCCTACATGATGACTCTCTAAGATAGTCCAAAGACGGATTGTCTTAATTTCCGCAGCGCAGGTGTAAAGGCACGGACAGTCACGATGTGCCCCTCTTATGCCGTCCCCTATGGACTTAGTGGGTGAACTGAGCCATTTCTGATGGTTTAGCACAAGTGGAGGGTTACTTCCAACTATGAAAAATGTTTTAAGCTAACCAAGTTTGAAAATCGGTAATATGAGACACATCTGTCCTGTGGCTCTAACTAGTGTAACACCTCGGACACTAAATGTAACCGAATTTTCTCTTTTGATGCTAGTCAATTGTCAGGATGAGCATTACTGCAAAGGGCCTTTGATTCTAAAGCATTATGTCAGGGTGAACATACTAAATAAATTAATTTGTCTCTCTTAACCCTAGCATTACCAACGTATTTTTTGTTACATGTAATACCAACGGGGGGGCCTCAAAGGCCCATAAAGAATACCACAATTTATTTTATCATAAATCAAGTTTATTTACTTCTGATACCTCTAATAACAATTCAAAATGCTTAGACATTGTTTTTGTATACTGGATAATAAAAGATGTTATTATAATAGGAATAAAATGAACAAATCACGAGATTCAGTTTATATATTTTTTGGAATAATGTTTCAAAATAGTGTTTTCTTATAAAAACGACTTTTTTAATTCGATACACTACATGAAGCAAACAAAATTTACTGTCTCATTCTGCAACGCATTTTTCACACAACACTGTCTTCCTGCAGTGTTTCCCACAGACGTGTTTGTGCCACTGAGAGCAGGTAACAGTTGACTTTCCCAGCTTGTTGTACTTGATCTTTTTAGATGCTGCTTCTTGGCAGCATAGGTGGCACCGTCCACGTGTTCCTGGTTCTGCTGTTGAGGATGATGGTTCTACAGAGCAGCTGAGCTTCCGTTGTGTGATGCTTTCCATTGCCATTATTACTGGCTTCTGAAGTCCATACAAATTTTGTGCCCGTTTATCTACTTGAGATCATATTAGTTCGAGACCTAAGTAAGTGATAAAAACTCTTCTGCGGTTTAGCAAATTCTTTTTCCAATTCGGAAAGTTGAGGAGGAAGAGTGAATATGCATTTATTGCTGCTATGTCAATGAGTGTGTAGAAGAGGGACAAAGGCCATCTTCTTGTTCCTGTCTTTGTGCTGTAGTGTCTTGCCATCTGGTCTATGGTGTCCACGCCTCCCTTTGTAGAATTATAAAAAAGATTTATCTTAGTCTTATTTGAGTCTTCATTCAACACCCCTTCTGAGTGATAAGTTGAAAGCATCAACAGCAGTCGTTTTGGCTTCTCGCGGACTAGCGTTGATGCAAGAGTAACTGGTGGCCTCTGTGTCTGAGGGTCAGTATAAGCAAAGATGGAAGAGTGTAAACTGCGGCCAGTTGTAGTCTTCAGCTCTTCAGGTATGTGTCGTCTGTTAGACTGTAGGGTGCCAACAAGTGTGAGGTGAAAATCATTCCATAGAGTCTCAGCAAGCTCCACTGAAGTATAGTACCGATCTGTGGTGACATTACGGCCTGATTTTTCAATAGGTTTTATTAGTCTCTTTACAATTTCCATCGGTCCATTTGAATGCTGTGTATTTCCTGACTTGCCTGTATAGATGTCCATGCTGATCACATATCTAGTCTCAGAATCAGACAGCATTCGAATTAGAATGCCGTATTTTCCAGGTTTTTCTTTTAGAAACACCTTGAATGGACAGCGACCACGGAACAAAGACAACATCTCATCCACTGTTGTATGTAGAACAGGAATGAAATACAATGGAAGTGAAGAATTGAAGCTTTCAAAAATTTCCCTCATTGGAGCAAACTTGTCAGTCTGGCGACTAATTTCTCTTGTGTTCTTATCATCAAACCTCAATATTTTAGTCAATTCGAAAAATCGGGTCCAACTCATTGATCCATAGTACACTTGTCGGCCCTGAAGCAAAGACCATAAATCTTGGACAGGTATCTTATTGTCATGATTTGAACCCATGATTAGCAAGAGTCCTATATAACAAAATAACTCATCTTCATCTGTGTGCTGAATACCTAGTCGAGAAGCCTCTTCATTTGAGTGTAGTTTTATTAGATTCATAATTTGAGGTGTAAAAAAGAGCTCTATAGCCTCTTTCGGAGACGCAATTCTTCCTTGATGTCCTAGCCCCATTCTTTCTCGCACTATATTTTGTACAGAACGCCGATATTGTCGAGATGGCTTCGTAATATACTCTCGTCCACTTTTTGCAATGAATTTATCACATTACGTATCATTATCATCTGGTGGATTGGCTTCAACCTCATCTTCATTCTCAGACGATGAATCAGTTCTAATTTCTTCCACATCATCATCCACTTCACTTTCCTCTAAATCTGATTCGTTCAAAACTTCTTCTAGCACTCTTTCAATGGAACTATCACGTAAACGATGTCTACTCATGTTGCTGGTTCAACAGCAGCAGAAACACTGAAAATAACAATGGTGCGCTTCATAATAATATGTCTGAAGGCAACAATGCCAAATTCGTTTCATGGTAAGAATTTGAAACGAGAGACTCAACCTCGTAAATCTTTCCTTGCTATTACCAACGGGTGGGCTTCTAAGGCCCACAGAGAATTAAATCAAGTAAATGAATTTTAATTACATTTTTATTCCGAAATTGTGTAATGAGTCAATAGTACATTCAATAACGAACAATTACCTTTGCTTTCAAGTTCATATATCAAAGGGTGTGGATACAACATAGAAAAACTGAGTCAGTGGGCCTACGAGGCCCCCCCGTTGGTAATGCTAGGGTTAACAACATGTGGGTATGGTGGGTTCTTCCTTGGCTCGGGTATGAGGTAGAATGAAAGAGCATTTTTACGTAACATACCTTTTAATGAAAGTTTTGTACAACTGTTTGCTTACTCAATTGTTCTTGCTGGGAGAGCGGTAGCTGCGTCGTTGCGAAGCCTCTGCTGCGGCAGCGGCGGCGTCTGATTACGCCTGGCGGTGTGTATCTCGTGTCGCCGTCTCGCCCAGTTGACTGGAGACGCGCCTCGTGCGGTGGCCCGTTTAATTATTACGAGCGAAGTCGTGCATCGGACGCTGATACCTTGGATGTGGCGTCCCAGTGTTTCTCTTCTCTAAGCGGCCGCGTGTGTTGTGTGTCGGCCAGCGGAGCGGCGCGGCGGGGGAAGGTCAGTGTCCCGGACTCGAACAACGGACTCCCGCTTGCCAGTCTTCGGCTGTCAGATCTTCATCCCAGCTCACAGGTGACTGCTGAAGTGAGGCCGTCTCCTTCCCGTCCTCACGATTCACCCGGGTACGTAAAAATCTGACTTCAAATACCTTTTAACTTCTGTCTTCTGGCGCCGAGGCTGCTGCTTGCTATTCTATTACAGTGGCGGACTTGGTTCGTCTGTGTATGATGTATTCTCTTCGTGTATTACGGTCTTCAGCACCGAAACTGACTGAAAACTACTGCTACTCTCTTTGTCGGGCCCACTGCGTCTCGCATATTTATTCACCTCAGTTCACTGGAGGTGAACGACTTCACGGTCATTGCCTCTTCTGTCACGTTGAAAAGCTTCACGAAGAATCTTCTTAACTTCGGTCATTGGCTCATGGAATGTAGGCGAGGGCCCTTGCTCACATGTGACAACTGAGAAACACGTGAGCCGGGCGGGCGATGCCCTGACGGCTGAATCGACAGCGCCCGCTTCTTTTCTATTAAAATTATCTTCATTGTCATACTGAAAACTGGGTTAAATATAATGAAAAGTATATAAATAATTAATATGAGTAGGTGGGCGTTATTGCGCCTAACACCCGAATCTGCCGGCCAATCATAAGCAAGTTCAGTAAAATTGGCGGGCTCTCCCACGGTACTGGAACATACTGTACTATGTGTCGCTTGTACCTCACCCCACTTTTGGACTATATACTACTTCACATGTATCAAGCTGCATCGAGGCGAGCTTCTAGCAAAATGAAATACTGGCCGCCACATCTGCGAATATCACACTATGTTTCATTCTAGATGTGTGCTTTCTGCATCTCTTACCTCTTTTCTACGTCTGTATCAAAAAATTGTGGCGATTTTTTATTGATCTTGTTTCGCTCTAGCAAGTGTACTTCGGAAGTATTCGTTGCTTCTGCCATCGAACAACATTGGCATTAGGACTGCTGACACACTTAAATACGAGTGATACGTGGACTTCCGTAAGTGGAAGCTTGGAGACTGGTAGGACCGCGCGATGGGAAATTGAACATCATTCGAAACGGTAATAAACACTGAAGTGCTGAAGAATGTGGTACAGGCAAGGGTACAGAAATACAGAGATATGTAAACAGGCAGAATACGGCGCTGCGCCGGCAGTGGCTATAAAAGACAGAAAGCGTAGTTGTTACATCGGTTACTCCTGCTACAAAGGCCAGTTATTAAGATTTAAGTGACTTTGAACGTGGTGTTGTAGTCGGCGCACGAGCGATGGGACACAGCAGCTCCGAGGTAGCGATGAAGTGGGGATTTTCCAGTACGACCATTTCACGAGTGTACCGTGCATACAACGAATACGGGATAACATCGAACCTTCCACATTGCTGCGGCCTGAAAAAGATCCGGCAAGAACAGCACCAACGACGACTGAAGAGAATTGTTCGATGTGACAGAAGTGCAGCCCTTCTGCAAATTGCTGCAGATTTCAGTTCTGGGAAGTCATCGAGTGTCAGGGTGCGAACCATTTAACGAAACATCATAGGTTTGAGCTTTAGGAGACGGAGGCCCACTCGTGTGGCCCTGATGACTGCACGACACCAAGCTGTACGTCTCACCTGGATTCGTCAACACCGACGTTGGACTGCTGATGGTAGGAAATATGTTGCCTGGTCGGACGAGTCTCGTTTCAAATTGTATCGGACAGATGGACGTGTACGACTACGCAGACCACACGAATCCAAGAACCCTACATGTTTTCAGGGGCTGTTGAAGCTGGTGAAGACTCTGTAATGGTGTCGGGCGTGCACAGTAGGAGTGATATGGGACCTCTGATACGTGTCGATACGACTCTCACAGGTTACATGTACGTAATCATCGTGTCAAGCCACCTGCATCCATTCATGTACATTGTGCATTCCGACGGACTTGGGCGGTTCCAACAGGAGAATGCGACACCCCACACGATCAGAATTGCTACAGAGAGGCTCCAGGAATACTGTTCTGAGCTTAAGCACTTTAGCTGGCCTATGAACTCCCCAGTCCGCAACATTATTGAGCATATCTCGGATGCCTTGCAACGTGCTCTTCAGAAGTGATCCCCACCCCTCGTATTCTTGCCTCACCTGGGTTCGTCAACACCGACGTTGGACTGCTGATGCTAGGAAACATGTTGCCTGGTCGGACGAGTCTCGTTTCCAATTGTATCGGACAGATGGACGTGTACGACTACGCAGACCAAACGAATCCAAGAACCCTACATGTTTTCAGGGGCTGTTGAAGCTGGTGAAGACTCTGTACTGGTGTCAGACGTGTGCAGTAGGAGTGATATGAGACCCCTGATACGTGTCGATACGACTCTCACTGGTTACATGTACGTAATCATCGTGTCTAGCCACCTGCATCCATTCATGTCCATTATGCATTCCGACGGACTTGGGCGGTTCCAATAGGAGAATGCGACACCCCACACGATCAGAATTGCTACAGAGAGGCTCCAGGAATACTCCTCTGAGTTTAAGCACTTTAGCTGGCCTATAAACTCCACAGTCCTCAACATTATTGAGCATATCTCGGATACCTTGCAACATGCTCTTCAGAAGTGATCCCCACCCCTCGTACTCTTGCGGATTTATGGACAGCCGTGCAAGATTGATGGTTCCGTGCAACACCCGGAACCACCAATACAAACGGCAGAGTAGAGACCAGCTAGAAGTTGTTCAATCTGCTAGGCCTACGTGGGACCGTCTGGTCATGTGGCGAATGACACTGCGTCGACTGTACTCAACGACAAAGAGCTACTTAGGACTGAGCGGCGAGTATTTATTGTCACTCTTGCCAACCTTGATGAGACAGTGCCGCACCTCCGATCACAGAGGCTACAACTGCAGCCCAACATTGGGCCACGTGGAAACGCAGTTCATCACTGCGGCAGGCTGGAGTCTTGCACGGTACTGTGCCAACTGGCAGTAGGATTTCACAGGCCGTGCGTCTGCCCACTTCTCAGTGGGTTGCGACGTCTGGACAGGTCTTGCCGCAACACTAATGCAACCCTCCCACTAATGAGCCGTTACAAATTACGGTATTAAACAAGTAGTTATTCCCCATTCTATTGCTGTTCTTCACATTTGATCTGTTTAGCTACGGAGCTACATAGCGCCGTACATAGATTGCTGACCATTCTCTTCGACAAGTCCAGTAAGTCTTCCCTACAGTAATACCAGAAGACCTATGGGTTTTACTACACATGTCTGCTCCACTGACACTTTTATTCATATGAGAATGAAAAGGAACTTTTGGTATCTGTCTGAGATTACCTGCACTGATCACTGTAAATTAATCTCGTTCCATATCACAAGACCTGATAATTCTGATGCGAACTGTTTCCTCACAAGAACTGCGAAGTGACATCTGGCCTAAGATAAAAGTAACTTACCCCATGCTCAACATTCTGTTTTGTGTCTGGTGTACTGACGATCCTGAAAGAAATCAGCAGGTGAAGCAGCTAAAGAAAAAATTAACTATTCACTACAGATTGTGTTTTTTGCCTCTCAGAAACAGTTTACGGATTCCTATGGCACAAGGTGCAATGCACACACGACATACTATTCAAAATTTTACTAAGAGTGATTGACTTGGGTTTTGCTTTTATGAAATTCGTTCTCGAAAAATGAAACTGTGGTTACTGTTGAAAAATGACTGTAAAATATAAGAAGACCCTAACAATTACGAAATTATCTCAATACAAGGATTACAGATATTCCAAATGATACGCTATTTTCCTGTGTGAAATATATTCTTCGGATTGTTGTCATTCTTGTTGACTGTAACGTTTAAACAGCATTTACGGTCAATATCCTCATGAAATATCTGTTATGTTTGCGTAATTAAAGCTTAAAAACTATTAAACATCAAGAACCGGTCACGTGATCTAAAATGCTCTGTTACTGGCTGATGCACTGGTGCCGTCATAGAATAGGACGAAGCTGTACGTGTGCTATTGGAGCGTTAGCCGAAGTTAGAGGTGGTTACGTACTTTTTATGCAAATAGTTTAGCTTTTTAGTGAACGAAAACGCCGTTACAACTTTTAAGTTACAATACAAAGTAATTTTGTCAACGCTGACAGTGGAAGCCTTGCGAAAGTTAGTTTATGCTCCACCCATATAGAGCGGCGATATATGCAGCGACGAACAAACTTTTCCTGATCTTTGCAACATCATTAAACTCCCTCAAAACTAAGGAAGTAAAGAATTTTAGCAAATTCCGTATATTGTAATTAGATTGCCGACTATCAGTAATGTGCTAGACCCAAATAATAATTCTTGGAAAAACTTAGTGCTGATTTCGTCACTATATGACACTCACCAGAGGTAAAGGATTCTGTAGGCGCTCGGTGGCGCAAAGGATAGCGCCTCTAACTACAGATGTTTGTGAGCGTGAACTAACGTTAGCGTCTGAAG
Organism: Schistocerca piceifrons; assembly: GCF_021461385.2. Taxonomy (NCBI): domain Eukaryota; kingdom Metazoa; phylum Arthropoda; class Insecta; order Orthoptera; family Acrididae; genus Schistocerca; species Schistocerca piceifrons. Next base: position 781,612,824 of record NC_060141.1, read on the forward strand.
CAGACTTACTTCATTTTTATGTAAGATGATGAAACTGCAAAAGTGTAAACAATAAACACACAGCTGGACAGTACTACGATAAAAACATTGTTTCTAATAAAGTAAAAAAGGTGTAGTTACATTAACTAAAAAGTATGTTTTCGAACGTGACATGTGTGGACCGCGATTGCAAATGTAAGCGCGTGTAAACAGAAAGTTAAACACCATAATACTTTGTTTCTGACCGGTGTGGTGAAGTTTTGTATTTGTCATTTGGTTTTCGTTTGAGAGGACTGTTGGGTCATTTCACAAATAATGGAAATGAACCAGCGACCTATGCACATCATCTATAATGAACAAAGTAAGAGCATATGTACTATCAGACCAATTGTAAGATTGGATTGAAGAGTTCCTAGATAACCGAACGCAGCATGTCATTCTCAGTTGAGAGAAGTCTTCCGAAGTGAGAGTGATTTCAGGTGTGCCGCAGGGGAGTGTCGTAGGACCGTTGCTATACACAATATACATAAATAACCTTGTGGATAACATGGGAAGTTCACAGAGGCTTTTTGCGGATTATGCTGTGGCATATCGAGTGGTTGTAACAATGGGAAACTGTACTGAAATGCAGGAGGATCTGCAACGAATTGACGCATGGTGCAAGGAATGGCAATTTAATCTAAATGTAGACAAGTGTAATGGGCTGCAAATACATAGAAAGAATGATCCTTTATCATTTAGCTACAATATAGCAGCTCAGCAACTGGAAGCAGTTCATTCCATAAATTATCTGGGAGTAGGCATTAGGAGTGATTTAAAATGGAATGATCATATAAAGTTGATCGTCGGTAAAGCAGGTGCCAGACTGAGATTCATTGGAAGAATCCTAAGGAAATGCGATCCGAAAACAAAGCAAGTAGGCTACAGTTCACTTGTTCACCCGCTGCTTGAATATTGCTCACCAGTGTGGAATCCGTACCAGATAGGGTTGATAGAAGAGATAGAGAAGATCCAACGGAGAGCAGCGCGCTTCGTTACAAGATCATTTAGTAATCGCGAAAGCGTTACGGATATGGTAGATAAACTCCAGTGGATGACTCTGCAAGAGAGACCCTCAGTAGCTCGGTACGGGCTTTTTTGAAGTTTCGAGAACACACTTTCACATAGAAGGGAAAACCGATAGAGGTACTCAAGGTACCCTCCGCCACATACTGTCAGGTAGCTTGCGGAGTATGGATGTAGATGTAGATCTTAAAAAATTCGGAATGCTACCGCTCTAACAACTGGACTACCGAATAACGGAGACGCAGTTGGGTAATACGATAATTTACACTAGAAGTGTAATTTCGTTGCATGACGCTAGTTTTCGTTGAATGGTGAGAGACCATATCTCGGAGGTAAGTCAATGTTAAATTCACAGTGCAACACATCTTTAATTAAGTTAGTGAATTTGTGTGTCGACGTAGTAGCAATTTACTGGTACAGTGCATCCGCATTTTACGCATCTCCTCATTCTCTGGAACACTTAAAACCACTTTTCAGGAGCTTTTTTACAGTGTGGTACTCCACGCCATTTGTAATCCACTTTCGGAGATGTAAATTCCAAAATAAGATATCAGTGTGAATTACTATTTGACAGTGGGAGCAGCGAGCTATCCAGTGACGTCACAAGTACCGCATGAAACGAATGGAGCGTTTGAGGGGATTTCAGATTATTTGAATTTCATTTCCGTTTTTATACAGAATACTGTAAGTCAAAATGAAGAAAACCATGTTAGGAGAAAAAATTGACATAATTAATAATAGAAGACAACTTGCAGAAAACTTATACCCCATTGCGTTATTTGTGACATAATGAAAGAAAGGAAGCACAGTAACACTAATCATGAATGTTATTAGTATCTGAGGCACAAAGATTTCCTGCAGTTAATAGTTCTGACAAGCAACCATTTCATTGTTGCGCATACATTGCTCCAAAAAATCTTTTTCATCAGTAGAATCAGCAACATATGATTAGAAATAAGTTCCAATCTCCATAATAAAGAAGTCTACGTAAGTTCTCTCAGATTCTCTAAAAACACAAACGCTCGCTACTATTCATACCCTTGTGCTGCACAACTGACAACCAGCAAGTGAACCATAGATTAACTTAAACACAGAGTCATGGATCTTATTCACTACTCGTACAGCATTCAACCTTGTCCCACTAAAATGAAGGTCAAATATTTACAGTAGTAGAAAACATATGGAAACCTTACATATGGAAAGCAAAGTCGTCACAGTAGAAGAGATCTGCTTCGTAACATCGGAGATGAACAAGTGCTCATACCTCTTCAGGTATGCATTAGAGCCTTTGGTTACTACATATTTTTTACCTATTTCAATACAAGGAACCTCTTCCGAAAGTTTGTCAGCGAGTTTTTAGGGACAGCCTGTATAAATGTATTGGCAACAGGAATATTTGAAAAACTCACATATGCGGAAACAATCTTGTCGTGAACCTAAACAGTGAATAACAAATAAACAATTTGAAGCTGATTTTGGCAAAAGTATCAAGAAGAAGTGCTTTTGTTCGTTATTTCAACAAGAGATCCAGGAAAATAATTTTCACACGTGTAACATTAGATTGTGTGCTTGAAATCCAGCTATTAAAATCATTGTTTTACGCAAGTAACTTGTTGAAATCTGACGGACTATTTTTATGTGAATTACTGCAGCACTTTTAGGCCCCTGCGGAGGATATGGCAATATAAAAAGTTCATAAATACCGCCCTAGATTTCTTAATTGTATTCTTGTTATGAAATTCCTTTGACTTCCTTTACTGAATATTCTACGTACGTGTTGAACAACAACTTACGTGTCAGCAATATGAATGAAAGTCAGAGGATCTATACCGAGATTGAGGGCCCTGTTTGTGTAATCTATGTTCGATAACAGTGAAGCTCAACAGCGATTATCATGCAGCAAGATTATGCGTATGAGGAACTTGTACCTCCGTGTGGTCCCAACGTGAGTGAGGTACTGCCGACCGACGAGTAAACCAATGCTGACGATGGCTGGCTGTGTGGGAGGGACCTGTCAGTGATGAATGGCTGGCGTGCGGATGACAGCGGCAGCACACACGCCAATAACTGCGCGTGCCTAGTAAAGCGACTCAGCATCGTCTGCGAGGGTGGAATGATAAGTCAGGGACATGTCTATCGGGCGACGGAAAATTATATGTACATGTAAAGTTCGAGAGCGTAACTACTGCTGAGGGTCATGCGTATAAGTTTTATTCAAATGGCCAGATCGAAGTAATTTCGTCCTAGATGTGTTGCGCAATAGGTGATCGTTGTTAGTAAACGTACATAATGAAGAGTATCTTTTGATTGTAAAGAGCAACTCGGGCAGTTTTTCATACAAATGTTCGATATGAGCACCGTTCGACACGCCACTAATCGATAGGTTGGTTCTTCCCAGATTTTGATTAGTGTGACCGCAGTAATTGTTGCAACAATACGGAGCACATACACATTATCCTTTATAAACCCCAAAAGTTAGAGATCGGACGGCGTCAGATTGTGTGTGAGTTGGGAGGTTGTGGAAAATAAGTTGTATCATCCGCTCCTTGCGGTCAATCCAGCGGTCGGTTACAACGCCGTGTAAACAATCACGTGGTGAGTTACACCACAGAGGCGACGCGCCATCTTGCAGCCAAATAAAATTCTGTAGTTCAGTTTCTTCAAGCTGCCCATTAACATTCCGCCAGAATATCACCCAAAAAATCAATTTAAGGAAGTCTGGTTGCAAGTGTACCATGTAGTGGGGACTCGCTGACAGCCAGATGTGAACATTATGTATGTTCCGATTTTCCTCTTGGGTGATATGTCGTTTCATCACCGAAGGCGACATGATCTCCAAAACCTTTATAGTCATGCAGCAGCATTTCGTCTGCAATGTTGGCACGTAAATCGAAATGTCTAGGCTTTAGAGCAGGGGTGTCCAACCTTTTAGCTGGGCCACACTTGAATAGCCGGCCGCTGTGGGCGAGCGGTTGTAGGAGCTTCAGTCCGGAACCGCGCTGCAGCTACGGTCGCCGGTTTGAATCCTGCCTCGGATATGGATATGTGTGATGTCCTTTGGCTAGTTAGGTTTAAGTAGTTGTAAGTCTAGGGGACTGAAGACCTCAGATGTTGCGTCCCATGGCGCCTAGAGCCATTTGAACCACACTTAGATAAGACGAGTATTTTTGAGCCACAGATTACATGTCAACACTAACAATAACAGCTGAGCACTGTCAAAATGGCTGGGAGAGGGGGGGGGGGGGGGGGAGGGGGGAAGCAGTGGGAGGTATATAGGTACCACATTTAAGTAATTTATAATCTATTAAATTGTGATTTTTTTCTGTAAAAAAGAACGATGGAATTGATTTGACGTCTTAAATATATCATCACTAACGTTATGCATAGGTAATTACAAATGATAGAATTAATGTGACACTTGAATTATCGTACTTACAGATTTACGGTACTGTTAGGTAGCAAGCACTGATAGTAACTGCAATCCGCACGATGATTTATGACTTCCGCTATCTTGTCATCAAAACGACGGGCAATAAGGTTCTTTATCACAAAAATCAAATGGCTCCAAGCACAGTGGACTGAACATCTGAGGCCATCGGTCCCCTAGACTTAGAACTACTTGAACCTAACTAACCTAAAGACAACACACGCACACCCATTCCCGAGGCAGGATTCGACCCTGCGACCGCAGCAGCAGCGCGGTTCCGGACTGAAGCACCTAGAACCGCTCGCTCACAGCGGCCGGCTCATTATTACAATTTTACTAAAATACGCAGAACTTCCTCCCAAATCCATAAATTAGTTTCATTAAAAGTCTCTAAATCTCTAGTTTCACAGTTGCGACAAAAGTAGCCGTAAGATAAAAGGGTAGTGGGTGTGACGGATTGGCCTGTCATATGAACGAGACTCTGGCGCTTAATGGATAGTACTGGCTGCAACGATAACAACGGTATGGGTCAACGAGAGAATTTTCAAACACAAAATATTCGATTTATCACAACTATATACAAACGTAATTTTATGGCCTTTCTAAAGACAATTTACGATCTAGTGACAGGTGCCCACTTTTTGGGTTGCACTGATACTTACTTTGGGCCGCACGCGCCCCTCTGGGCACGGGATCGACACCCCTGCTTAAGAGCTTGTTGCACTTCACTCTTGGCCGTTCCATACATACCCTTCCTCTAGCTCACATGTATACAAAAAAAATGTTTGAATCACTCTATCATTTGATATATCAGTTGTAAACATAAATTCGATGCAATAAACGATACAAAGCCTAAAAACTCGTATATTCTTTTTGAATCACGCTGTATGTTGAAAGAATAAGTGCCGCTGGGATTGGCATTCAGGTGAGTGAAATTTATGGGGATCTGCACAACCAGCGTTTAATACAGCAGGACTGAATTGTTATGGGCTTGTACGAGCTCAGCAGACGCTTCTCGTTTTGGATGAACCGATTGAGGTTCGTTCTGAATAAATTTTGGATGAAGTTCATTTTAATATTGGAAGAATATGCCTCGCATATGAAATGTCACACAATTTGCTGAACAAAATTACACTCACAGGCTAAATTTTCAATGTGAAACGGAATATGCGATTATTTGAAACTTCCTGGCCGATTGAAATTACGTAGTATGTACCAGACCGATTCTCGAATCTTGGAGGTTTGTTTTTCACCGTAAAGTGCTCTACCGACTGAGCTATGCAAGCACGACTTGCGAACTACCCTCATAGGTTTGCCTCCGCAAGTACTTCATCTCCCAACATCCAAACTTCACGTGACTTGTCCTGCATTAGTTGTGGGACTAGCACTTCTGGTAGAAAGACATGCCCTAGCCACGTCTTGGGAGACCGCTTCCAGAATAAATTGTTTTGTACTAGTAACAATCCCTTACAAGCTCCTCAGTCCTGACCGCAAATTTCGTGAATGAAAATTCTGCACTGGTGGTTAATACCTTGTTCTGCGATAAAATAAGATTAAAATACTAAACTTAAGAAATTGGTGTGATTCGTGAAAATTTTTGAATGTGTTTAAAGAAAGGGTAGATGTTCAGTGTGAATAACATTTACGTCAGTAAACTCAATATTAATTACCTAAAAATTATAAAATCGGTGCAATAAGAGTGTGACAGTATAGGTTGTCGCCAAATGTGGTTCCCGTGCTACATGGGGAATTTATATTGGTGTATTATTAAGAAATAAACAGTTACTTACACATAGCGTGAGAACGTTCTCAACACATTCAAGCCGAAAATTGTAAAATACATGCTGACACAGCGATAAATAAATGATTTTAATCAAATGCAGTCACCTACTGGGACTAGGTAGAGACAAAGCAACTGATGCACTGAAAGCACATGATGCAAAGTATATGCTACAGTCATGTACAGCGAGTTCAGTTTGCTTCCTGAGCTGAAAACAAAAAAATATTTTTAATGTAGTACACATTCTCAATAAGGATTGAGGAGGTAAATAATGTGTAGGTCTACAGTTGGAGCAGACTACAGAAGCAGTTACTCATGACGTGAGTACCACATATCCTTGGTAGGCTTCTGGAGGAATCTGGCATCAGATGTCAACGCACAACTGACGGAATTCACCTGCATTAAAGGCCAGTGATGTGTGGGCTTGGATTGCATTCCTTGTTACCAATCTACCACGAATCCGACCTAGTGGTGCGGAGAGTTGTTCTACTGGAAAATGCCATAGTCATCTGGTGAGACAAACATTGTAGGATGTAGAGTGTAGACATTTGTTCACGTGTACCGCATCTGTCATAGTGTATTCAACTGGTACCACAGGTTCGAGGGAAGCCCAGGTGAATGTCAGTAGCATAATACTGTTGTCACCCACCGACTTGCATGGCACAGTGCATGTTTTAGACAGCACTGCGACTGGATGAAAGCTCATCTGTACATGACGATCAACCTCGCTGAACAAGAAAAGTAAGCAGTGAAAGATGAGCTTCAAAAGACTGTTGATCCACTACCACAGTACTCTGTCGTCAGGTCTACCCTAAATGGTAGCCAATCCAGCTGGAAAGACTTAGCATGCCTACGACCTGCCCGTTCTGTGATGAGCTGTGGACATCTAACACCTCGTTGCCTACTAATGGTTTCACTGCCGTTACGTAGTTATCCAAAGATGCTCACAATGGCAGCATTTGAACTGCCGATCAGCTACGCCGTTTCCTGTGATGGAGGTCTCCTTTTCCGTGGCATCTCGACAATTTTCCGCTGCTTTAAAAATAGCTAATCTCCGATGTATTTCAGGATCCTGTGGCAACATCTCGATAAACATTTCCTTAAGGTAACAACTGCAAACACAGATCTGTTAATCTGACATGGGAATCAGGGAAAAACCGAAACGGAATCTCCTTAAGTACGGAGTGGTAGTGATAAAATGAGCTAGTAAAAGCTATAACTACTGAAGGCATCACACAGAAGTACGAAAGGCACTACCTCATACTTGTAGTATTTCGAAGCAAACGATTGATGACTTGTAAGATAAATTATTAGACTGAACTTGTGAGGGGTTAAGGTCGCAAACTGATTCGACTTCCCCTACATCTCTCACATAAACAGCTGTCATCTGTTGGGGTCAGAAATACTGCTACCTCAATCTGCAGCAGCGTCCTTTCTTCTAAGATGACGTCGTAATTTGAAGGTTCGTGCTGGAGATCTATGTAGATGTTCTACGACGAAGCTGTGCCAGGCGACCAGGAGGAAAGATGTATAAGATGAATTGTGATTTTACTGTGTGACGGCGCCCTTTAAAGAAGTCTCCCTATATCTCATTCTTCGTTACGTGTTAGACCTGTTTCTTTGGATTTTACTTCTTGTGATCTCCGACAACTAAAAATGTGTCTCTGGAAGTCCCCTCCATAGAGCTATGTTTAACTTGGTTAACCAGTGAAATTCTTCTCACACTTTCCCCAGCAGAAAGTAGTTCCTTCCTCTTTCCGTCTCTTTCTTCAGCCAATAATGGAGCATACTTCATGCATTGCCATGCTCTCAGTCACTCTCGGAAAAGTTGCAGAAGAACCAATGTTACTGCTTCTTATGTTCTTAAGCAAAATTTTTTTGTGTAAGAGCCGCCTATTTAGCGGCGTCCCACGGTTTTCAGACACTGAGGGCTTTCTTTCCTCCTGCCCGATAGCAATCTCAAGTATCTGTCACAAAAGTTGTGTCTATGTTCAAGAGACAATAGCGCTTTCCGCTAAGGTTCCTCCTCTCCCCATCTCATAAAGCTTTTTCTCAGGTGGCCGTTACAGGGATCTCTCCTCTTCGCAAAGTTGGCACAGTGGGGCTACAGGGCATCAGAGAAAGCTCTGACGGCCTCGGCCAGTGTATGACGGCCAGACCTTGTGGCTCCATCTCAGGAGAAGAGCAACTGGGCACCTGGCCGTCAGTGTTTGGTTCATTGGCCATGTCTTCCATTTGCTTCCAAAATACAGGGTGAGTCGTAAATGAGGAAAAATATATCGTGAAAATTGTCACACACTGGGCTACAAACATAAATTCGTTTTCCGCATGCTCGTATGTCAATAAATGACAATGCAATTGAATGGTAAAAGTCTGGAAATATGAAGTGGACTTCAGGGTGTTACTGTGCGCCGACATTGACTGAGGGGACAGATCGGCAACTGAGCACAACACGCAAGTATTGCAGGTAGTCTAGCCGCTCACGAGAAGGCGAGTCATGCGGCGTCAAGCGACGGTCTGCGCGACACTGCGGGCAATGACAGCGCCCACATCTAGCGCGTACCGGTTGCGCTGGCCGGTATTATGTATCGTGGCTAGTTGGCATAGGGAAAGGAACGTGAGGAGGGGCTGCACTACTGTACATGCACGTTTTATAATTTGGTTTTTGTGTCCCAGACTTAGTTTTAAGAAACGAGTATATCTATGCAGAGTACAAAATACAACTACACAGGTATGTAGCACTTAATACAGACGAGTACAATACAGCTGTTCAGATCGAAACTAACATAGAAACACATGACCAGAAGCTGCAGTGGCGGTGTATAAGTAGTGTTCGAAATGATGGCAACGATGTGTGTGGCAAAGCTGAACTCTACGCAGGAAGGATTCTTGGACACGATCCAACATGTCTGCATCTCTTTGCGTAATATCACAGGCGTGTTGTATTCTGCGTTGAAGGGTGTTGACATCAACAACCTCTCCTTTATAAATCACAGATTTCAGATGGCCCCACAAAAAGAAATCCAATGGATTCAGGTCTGGCGATCTTGCTGCACATGCTACAGGGCCTCCACGACCGATCCATTTCGAAGGGAAGGCATTGTCCAGGTGGCGTCAGACTGTGCCGCTGAAGTGAGCAGGGGCACCAAGATGCATGTACCACAGGTTCACACGGGAGGCCGAACTAACGCCTTACAACAATTCCGGTAATGTAGCATCCAGGAGACGCAGATACTGCTCTGCAGTAAGCCTTTGTGATAGTGCATGTGGACCTATGAGATGCGCATCAATAATACCACCCCAGATATTGACACCGCATCGTTGTTTGTACCCTCGTATCACTGTGCAGTGGGGGTTTTCTTCCACCCACTCGTGCCAATCATGCAAATTCCCTATACCCTCCTTCGTGAAATAGGCTTCGTCGGTGAACAGTATTGTTCGTGAAAAATGCCGCTCGTGGGTCTGACGCCGTAGGACAAAGTTGCCGAAGTCCAGCCTTCTCTGGTAGTCTTCCGGCAATAATGCCTGTACCTTCTGCCTGCGAAAGGAATGGTAATGGTTTCTATGGAGTACTCGCATAACAGTAGATTGTGACATTCAGACCGCAGTGGCGAGAGACCTGGTGCTTATTGTTCGGTCCTTCGCAACAGTTTGTAACACTTTTTCTTCGTCATCTGCACTGTACGTCGACGGTCGGCCTCGACCACTAAATCCTTGAGGTGCTACACATGCAGCATACTCCCTCACGCGCCAGTCTGCAGAGTAAAACGTTTTTGCGGATGGAAGGCACAGGCTAGGAAACCTCTCGTGACACAGTTGCCTTGCAACGTCAGCTCTTCCATCTGCAACCCCGCAGGTGAGGTGGATGTCGGTGTATTCCTCGTTTGTGAAACTTGCCATGGTACTCTAGAAACACTACGACGCGGTCGTTAGCAGCTGTCGACACGGCGAGTATCTGGCACAGTGAGCAGCGCAGAAGTGTTGTAAACACGTCATGCACGCCGCGGTTTTACTTCCACCGTTGACCACTCTCCCCGCTTACAGGACACAGGTTCTCTAGCATGGGAATGTACACTCAGGTAAAGCCGGCAACGCGTGATTCACTACTACTGATACAATTTCACATACATTACGACGGGATTTGTTCTTTCTCGCACCATTCTAACTCTGGCAGATACACATCAGCTACTTGGTGTGTCATGTGTTGTATCTATGGGTGAATGACATGTCGTGATCGTGAGGCTCTTTGGTATCTCATTCAATAGTTAACAGGTGTTTTGTTTTATGTACACAGTACACCGAGGAAACGAAATTAACAACGGTGTGCCACATGTTACGCAAAGCAGCATGCGGCCCTCGACATATTTTCCCTCATTTATGACGAACCCTGTACTCCCTTACTTCTCAACAGCATATAAGCCATTTTTTAAGCTAATGCAACTAACGGTCATTCGTACAGTTAAGCTCAGTTAATTACATAGGTCATTGGTCGGTCTGTAATTTCGATCTGCTCAATGAGAATATATTGCGAGGACATTTCGGAAAATGGGCACTTGACACCTACAGATTTCTACCCAGGCATGTGCCATAACACTCAGGCAATTGTCGAAGTAGCTCATGACAGTCGATTTCCGTATTTTTGGCCCTTATCACCGTTAGGATGACTTCCCATTCGTCACCGTTTGTATACTTTCCTTACCATGTTATGTGCCTACAAAACCCGCAGATGCCGTTCTGTCCCATTGTGTATAGTGGTCATAAAATAAGTGAAAGCACTTCAGTGGCTCAAGTCGGTTAATATAAACTAATCCTCGACATTTTGCCGAGTAATATTTAAAATAACTATCACTGACTAAACCGAAGTATAGGTCACAGTTACAATGACCTTCTTGTGGGTCTTTCATCTGCGTCAGTCCAGTTTTAGTTCATTTACAATATGACACGACGCTATGTTATGTGGTTATAATTATTTTTCTCACGAGTATAGTGGGATATTTTAGATGACTCTCAGTCAACAATGCTGATCATTAGCTCAGTATATGCTAAAATGTACTTGCCTTCAACGTGTTCTTGATAGAGAATGTTTATAAGGGAGTGTCGAGTTGCCTCCTTATTGTGAATATCAAACGAATCTTCTCATAACCCTTCATCTTAATGATGTCTCCAATTCAGCAGTTTTTTTTTAATTTGGGTAACAATTATTGACTGTGAAGAGTTGATTACTGATACACTAAGTAATGTATTACTAAACGTTCTCAAAATAATAACTTTCGTTCACTTAACCTGTAAAACTATTTAAATTTTAGTTTACTGTTATTACTATCCATTGAAGTTTTCTTTCAGCCCTGTTAAATTTGTTCCAAAATAGGAATAAAACAGAATTCAGGACACCTGTCAGGTAAGTGCAAAAGAAAGATAATGCCTTTTACAACACTTCTTCATTTCAATTCATTTATGTCTCTTGGGCGGTGCCATACAGTCACCCCTGTTGGTGTGGTTAATAAGAAGGGATATTAGTGCGATCTTGTTTTGATCCAGAATGAAAACACGCCATTACTGTCAGAAAAATGACCACAATCAGAAAGTAATTTTTACTATCATTGCACACACTTAAAATTCGAAATGACGCCTGGAAGTCCAAATATGTAGCGTAATACGAATTCTCATTGTTGGGAGCCAGACCCTAACGTAAACTGATATACTCGAACTAAGTATATCTTGGAGGCAGCATGAACATCATGACTGGTATTGAATCCACTAAAAACAAATCAGCTAGCCAAGTACCTCGATGTAATATGCCTTCTAAAGAAACCGTTTGATATATATTCTGATTGATATTTGAGACCAATACGTTACTAGACAGTATAATGCAATGCACAGTATTTTGCCGTTCTCAAAAAGCGTATTAAAAACTTGTTAGTCAAAATAAATGAGCGATTGTTAAAAACACAACAATGATATCAAATCCAACTCCTCCCTCAGCGCCTCGCAAATCACAATCAGCCTAATGGAAGTTACAGATTTCAGCTCAATAAAATACACTGACAAAAAATAGGCGCTACACCAAGTAGGAGTTGTGCGATGCAAACGAAAGTTGTTAAGTGTGTTTCTCCCTCTCAAAGGTAACGTCTATTCAGATTTTGCGCCAGTCACATGACAGTGGCGTCAGTTACCTTTCAGATTGGACGTGAGGAATTGATGTTAGTCAAGAATATCTTTAAAGTGAAGAAGGTGCCATTATAAGCAACTCAAACAGTCATAACAAGAGGTGTAGTACGGGTGGATGTTCCCTCCGCGATATTGCAAGAAGGCTTGGTAGGAATGTAGCCAATATACGTGATTGCTGGCAGTGGTGATCAGGAGTATGTATGGTTGTATGAGACAAGGGTCCGGACGGCTGCTTGAAACTACCAGGAGGGGAGGTCATAGCGTTCGGCGTTTGGCTCTGGGGCACTATACTGCATTTTCAACAGCACTTTTAGCAGCTGTTGTGCCGAAACCAACTGTTACAAATCGTTTCCTCAAGGACTGATCCCAGCCATATGCCATTTAGCGTGTATTCCAATTGCCCCAAACTACCACTACTTGCGACCTCTGTGGTGGCAAGCGAGAGCTCATTGGACTTCAAGGTGATGGTCTTCTGTGTTTTCTGATGGTAGCCGGTCCTGCCTCGATGCCAGTGACGGTTATGTGTTGGTTAGAACGAGGTCAGTTGAGGGCGTCCACCCATCTTGTCTGCGTGGTAGACACACTGGAACTAATCCTGGAGTTATGGTCTGGACTGCGATTTCGTATGACAGCAGGACCACTCTCGCGGTAGTGTCATGCGCGCTGAATGCAAAACTGTACGGCACTCCGAAGATGCGATATGCCGTTCATGAACAGCATTCCAGTGGGCGTTGTCCAACATGATAACACTCGCCCACATACCGCGGCAACCCAGCATACTCTACAGAGAGTCGACATGTTGCCGTGGATGCTCTATCACTAGATCCGTCTCAGTCGATCACATATGGGACGTGACTGGACGACAATTCCAGCGTCATCCACAAACAGAAGTAACTCTCCCTGTATTGACCGACCAAGTGTAACAGGCATGGAAATCTAGTCCACAAAAGTGACAGACCGCACCTGTACGACTCAAAGCATGCCCGTCTGCATGTTTGCATTCAACATTCTGGTGGTTACGTCCACTGTTAATCTACCCGGATATTACATTTACCTCGCGTTGATATTAAACTGTGATTTTGCTCTGTTGAGAACTTAAATGTATTACCTAGATAAATGTGTTCCCGAACTTCCATTATCATACACTAACTGTTTTTGTGAATGAGTTTTTTCTGTCCGCGTATTTCCATTTTTGTTTATTTCTATGAGATGCATAAAACATGCACGGGAAATTCACTCATATGCTCTATAAAAAAACTATATTATAAGTATCACCGAGCGAGGTGGCTCAGTGGTTAGCACACTGTACTCGCATTCGGGAGGTCGACGGTTCAATCCCGCATCCTACCATCCTGATTTAGATTTTCCTTGATTTCCTTAAATCGCTCCCGGCAAGAATGCTGAGATTGTACATTGGAAACGGAACGGCCCACTTCCTTCCCCGCCCCTCCCTAATACGATGACACCGATGATCTCGCTGTTTCGTCTCTTCCCCCAAGCAACCGAACCCCCTATAAGTATCACATTAACATCAACTCATAGCCAATAAACATCTCTTTTCAGACATACTGTTCAATAGAGTAACACCGTTTAAGTATAATCACCATCGATACGGAGTTCTTACCTTCTACAGCGAAAATGGGAAATATGCTGGGACACCTCAAATTCGTCATTTTCTTGTACAGCCGTGAAATGTGCGAGTGATATAAATGAAACTAAATTTAACGTTCTGTTGCTTTATCAACTGGGAGGCAATATTAACAGTTAATATACTTCCTTGTATTTGTGATCTGTATCGTAAATAATCGTTATCGGCTTTGTCTAGAGTGAATATTACTAACATCTACTACATGGCGTAACTATTATTGTGCCTCCCCGAATGAAGTAACCCCTAATTCTGACCCCCAAGTGGGAATTATGAAGAAGAATGCTTCCATCGGTATGAGAAAAACTGGCGTTAGAACGTGACTCGTAAGATCTCTCAACAGCACAGGTATGTTAGAGAATTTGATCAAAAAAATAGATAAGTTGAGATTGATATAGTGGGTCGATCTAATTTTAAAAAAAGAAATAAAATACGATTGCTGGTCACTTACTGTGAACAGCATAGTGAACACATCTTCGTAGCATTGGTAGATACATAATTATATAATTAATACACCCACATTAGCCCAAAACTTTACTCCTGTTAGCTCCAAAGACGATGAAAAGATTGACTGAGAGAAAAACAAATTAGTCAAGTACTTTAGGGACACGAAATTTCAGTATAGAAGAAGGAATGGTATTCGATTAAAAGAAGACGAAAGATACGAATCTGCGAAAGAGGACAGCTGCAGTCTGTCAAAATTATTATTCCTGAGAGATTTGTGTACTTTAACGCGAGGCAGAATTGTGTATCCGACTTATCTTTTAAAATAGGCTGAGGTAAGATGATCCTACGTTCGTAACATATACGGATTTCGAAAAAGGTTTAAACGGAATATTCTCTCTCTCTCTCCCCGAACAGACCTCGGAAGGTCCTACGGTACTGATTGACCTCTGTGTCATCCTCAGCTTATAGGTGTCGTTGATTGCGGATATGGAGCGGCATGTGATTATCTCACCGATCTTCCGGCAGTTGCCAGTTTTCGAGACCGGAGTCGCTACTGTCCAGTCAAGTAACTCCTCTATAGACCTCAGAAGGGCTAAGGGCACCGTGTTGGCCAACCTCGTTCGACAGGCCCAGACGGATACCCGTCCAAGCGCTAGCCATGCCCGATATCGCTTAAATTCGTTAATCTGACGGGAAACGGTGTTACCACTGCGGAAAGGCTTTTGGCTTTAACCAGAATACACTCTCCGAAAATTTTAAGACTGCGAGAACAGCGAATTCTTATCTATAAATGGTACCGATTCCAGACAGCGGTTATGAATCGAAGACCATAATACTGAAATAGCAGCTGCGAAGGGAGAGAGAGTGGTGTAGGCTGTTCCCGATGTTTCTCAGTCTGCTGACGAAGAAACTTTGAGGGAAACCTGGGACAAATTTCGAAAGGGAATTGAAGTTCCGAAAGAATATAATAGTATGATGTTTGCCGATGACATTTTAATTCCTCCAGAGACTGGAAATTACTTGGAAAACAACTTCAATTGAATCCATAGTGTCTTAAAGACACATTATAAGACGAACATCAGCAAAAGTAAAACACCAATACTGAAATATACTCGCAACGATATAGATGCTGCTAGAGCATTAGCTTCGGTAATAAGACATTAAAAGCAGTAGATGATTCTGGCTATAAAATAAGGGACGATGGCCGTACAAGACATGGTACAAGAATAGCATAATGACAACAGCAAGAAAACTGTTTCTAAAACAGATTTCTTAACATTTGTTAACTTGAATCTGTGGATTTCTTCTTGTAGGTATTTGGAGTGTAACATGGACGATGAACATTTCAGACAAGTATAGAATAGAGACTTTTGTAATGTTATACTGCTGGTGAGCCGTGGCCAGCTCGCATTGATGCCGTCTGTTATTTGGCATTTTGTCACAATCCAGTGGCGTCTTATTTCTCCCTGAGTTAGTACCATAACGAGTTGCTGACTTGCCTCCATCAGTGGCAGCATCTGCGCTTATCGATAACAGTACTGCGGTACCATATTTGCTGTGACCACTATATTTCCATGTGGTGGTGTGTGTGGTTGTCGATCGGTTGGAACAGAGCAGCAAGGAAGTCTCTGCAGCGCGAGGTCAGACGAGGAACGCTGGCGGCGAGCACGCGCTGTCAGATTGTGAGGCGCTAGCTGCGAGAGCTACAAACTTCGTTGGCCACCAAACCTGGACATTGAAGTTGAGTGATCAGTTAACCTGTTATGAAAACGTCAACTGGTGTGACATCTCTTCGTTCATTGCCGGGTGTTGCTTCCTGGGCCATTCCGGCTAGCAGCAACGTATGGTGTGTCCAAGGCAGCTAAATTTTGCAGTCGTCTGTCTGTATGATCTTTAACTATTAAATTCGTTGTTACTTATCAGTGACGTGCACCCACGGTATTTTCTGCCTTGTGGCCGTTAATGCCCCACTTACTTGCCCTGGTCGTTAGAGTAGTTTTCCGGCAGTGTGCTTTTCCTCCCCTTTTTGGTGCTGTCCGTCACGGCATGTAGCTCAACAGCCTTTTAATTGTTTGTTCATATTTTTTTCTTAGAGTGGTTATTGTGCCTTGGCTGTTTTTAGACGCCAATTTTGAAGACATAGTTGTGCTGTTATCTGCGTGCTCGGCTGATACTTTCTGTTGTCGTGCTGTTGGCCGGGTGAAGGGAATTGATTAGGTGTTGGTCGGTCCTTCAGCAATCTCTGGGTCAGGCTGCCATCTGATTATTTAACCTTACACTTGGCTACCTGTCTCACTTCACCTTGCGTTAGAGCTGACCCTTGGAACATTTCTGAGCACCACTGTTCTGTTGGTTTTGGATTATGATTTTCATTTCAGTCTGAAACGCTGTGCGAGGCCTTCAGTCGTCTATAAATGTAGTTTCTTTTAATTTTAAAATAAGGACTTCAGCTGAGTTAAATTAAAATTTGAAGATTAATTTGCTTAAAAACTAAATTCTTAAAGTTCTTTTATCTGAAATTCTTGCTATCCAGGTCACAAGCCCTTAGTTGTTCAATATCTAGTGTGTGGCCTTCAGTCGAGTATTTACGTCAGACATTTTTTAAAGTAAGGCCTTCAGCCGCATATATTCCTTAGGGCAATTTTTGTAAATTGTGTTCAGGCCTTCAGTTGTTGTTGTTTTTGGTGTGATTTTGGGCCTCCATTCCAGGAAGTATCTCAAATTTTCTTAACCTGGCCTTCAGCTATATTGTTTTATTTTGATCCTTTTAATGCAGCGTGTAATTAAATGGTTCTTAGGAAAATAAAAGTTTGTGTGCTTTGGGCAACTGTTTACGGCCCCCCCCACCACAACCCTAATCTTATCCGCTCTATCTTCCTTACCTGATTTCAACAGGAGATGACTAAGGGTTTTGAGTGGAATTGCTGAGATAACAATATTATGGTACAACTTCAATGACTATATAGTTGTGGAATTTTGGTACCATTCTTAGTCACGAAATCGTCAGTTCAGTAATGCAAGATGTGTGGAGGGTTTAGAATTGAAGACATGCGAGGAAAAACTAGCTAAAAATGTAAATACTTTGAGGTAAGTGTTTCCATCTTTTGCTAGGTACTGGATCTATCAAAATTGTCTTTCTCTCGCCTCTAAATATCACTTAGGAGTAAGACCAATATCAGTTTTGATAGTTCCCGTACCCAGAAACATATGGCAAATTGTATATATAAAGTTTTACACTTGACGATTAGACCGTATTTCCGCGCCTCTCTTCGATTGTAGATGGAAACTAAATATCGACTACAACACGTAAGATTCAGATGAACGGAACATGTGCATAGATGACGAGTCCTGGACACGATAGAGTAGCTCGGAGAGATATATCATAGTAGTCTTAAAACAGAAGACCGTCGCTACGAAACGCTGAGTTCGTGACGAACGCTGCAGCGAGGTCTCATGTGAGAAAGCTAAAAATCAGTTACACTTAACGGTGAGGATTGAAGGTCTAGTTGATATTGTTAGAGGGAGACCGGAGGTTGGACATACAACGAAGGACTTTAATATTAATGTTGGTGGTATAGGCCGTTACTTGGTTGTAGAAAGTCAGCCAAAGCTTAGAAGTTAACAAAAGAAGAAAACATATGCTGGACGACTTATGGTACTCATTGGAAAACGCCTCTAATATTGTAATAAATATACTCCTATAGGAGATGTAATAATTTCAGGTTAATACTCTGCAGCTTTCACTGGTATTGTGCAAAAATATGTCTACATCTACATAAATACTAGGCAAGCCACCGTACGATGCGTAGCGGAGGGTACCCTGTACCATTACTAGTCATTTCCTTTCTTGCTCCACTCGCAAATAGAGTGAGGGAGCTACGACTGTCTACATGCCTCCATATGAGCGCTAACTTCTGGTATCTTATCTTCGTGGTTCTTATGCGTAATGTGTGTTGGTGGCAGTAGAATCGTTCGGTAGTCAGCTTCAAATGCCGGTTCTCTAAATTTTCTCAATAGTGTTTCTCGAGAAGAACGTCACCTATCCTGCAAGGATTCGCATTGGAGTCTCCGATATTGGACTGCTGATATTTTTAAAAATATCGGATATCACTTATATCGATATTTAAAATAATGTCATCATCGCCCTCGATATACCGGGAAGAAGTATAGATATATCGACGGAACAAGTATCGACGTACTGGCCTATATAAATACCGGCTGCACGTTGTAAATATAATGCTGATTTTATAGTCGTATATTTAAGTACTGATTTACTATTAGATGTTATGTACATCAACAAGCTTGCAACTAACTAATCTCCCTTAACGCAACAAGTAACAGAAAAACGATGCACGTTAACGCTTGACGATAACCACTTTGCTAACGAGGTACAATGAAAGATATACGACGCGTCCGTCGTTCAGTATCGTCACTTATTGGATTTGTTTGGAACACTTCATGTTGACGTCCCCGGTTTTCATTTCCGCAAACGCCAGCGACCAAGCAGTCGTAGTGTCAAAATTCCGTGGTCAAGTAAACATTGCATTTCCTGTTAACAGTGACGAGCACCGATTATGTCAGCATATCCAGCCCCTCTCCCCGCGTCTATGGCCACCGCAAAGACAACTCTTGTCTTCCAGATTTGTGTTCATCATTTTCAGCAACTGTTTGTGAAGGACTCCGATGTGAAGAAGCTGGGCACTAGCTGCGTTAAGAATTCTTTTTCAATTCACCCCCCCCCCCCCCCCCCCCCTCTCCTCACCACTCCGGTGCATTCTTTGTGCCAGCGATAGGACTGGTCGTGATGAAAGCTCAAAAATTCGAGACTCCTTCACATAGTGAAGGTAAAGTTACGTTTTACTACTACTTCAAAGAACAATTTTAAATATTGACCGATGACTACGAAAAAATAATATAATATAAAAATATCGGTACCAGGTATTGCCATTTCGGTATCGATGTATGAGGAAAGAAACTGTCACCGACATTTATCGATATGTTTGGAAGAAATATCGATATATCTATATTTTGTTAATAGCACAGTCCGGAAGTACCTTCGTAAGATATATTTGTTGTTCGAACACAGAGGTAACAATTCCAGCAGGCTGACTCTGAATTGCTTCAAAGCCTTCCTTCAATCCGACCTGATACGGATCCCAAATATTCGAGCAGTACTCAAGAACAGGTCAACCAGCGTACTACATGCAGTCTCCTTTACAGGTGAGCCAGGTTTTCCTAAAATTCTCCCAATAAGCCGAAGTCGACCATTCGCTTTCCCTACCACAGTTCTAACATGCTCAGTTAAAATACAGACAGAAAATACCCTTATGAAATGCAGCAAAGTTATAATGAAAGCATTTCAAAAATGGTACCAAAATCCCAAAACTATATAGCCATCAAAGATACAAAAATACTATGTCCATTTGTAATTACAGTACACGAAATGTTCACCAGCTCAAAACAGCTCAAAGTTCAAAATGATGATTTAAAAATTAACGCATTCGAGATGGTGAGTAGAAACTCATGTTCTGGCTATCCACAGTTTCGTAATACAAGTGGAAAGTGTTAGCGTATTGCACTGGAGCACGTTCTAACGTCTCGAAAGGTAAAGTACCTTCAGAAGCGAAGGTATGGTAGGAGCCATTCAACGTTCAAAATCAATCATCTACACGATCCAATACCACTCGTCATCACCGGCAGGTCTGCCTCCTTCAACTATAGACGTAGAGGTGTCCAGAATCGCCCCCCTGAGCTCTTCATTTGAAAATTCACAGTCTCTAGTTGACTCCAGTAGCGTCCCATTACTGTCTGCTTTTCCATTGGCTGGAGACCGTCCCCTTCAAAAATAGACCGTTTTAAATTTTGACAACATGATTTGACACAACATGACCACTACCCATACTAAACTAGTATATTACAACTACATTCAAGTAAAGAAATGTTATAAACATTTGGACATACCATTTACAATAAGTATAAATGAAGCATTGTCCATAAGTAGATATACCACTAATACATTGCAAGTATGTTCACGATAAATGAGCACCGATGGTCATTAAATATCGGCAGGAAACCGTCTTCACCAAAAATAGACCGTTTTTAATATATTACAACAGTATTAAACCAAAAATATATTAGAAACATGAAGTGAGACTCAGCCCATTTGCAATAAGTATAAATAAAAGTCTGTTCATAAATAAATAAGCCAGTATCCTTGCACAAGTGCGTTCATGATAAACGACAAGAGATTGTCGTTAAATATTGTTTAAACAGTTATTTACGCCTGTTTCTCAGAAGCGTGTTTTGTAACTCTTTTACAAAGGTGATCTCAGCCGTCACATGCAACTGACAACTTCTTAGGCAAAAATGGTAAACTTTTCATTAAATAAATGCATAAGTATGACAAAATGTGAGATATTCAAACTGTATTCATTTCTGTGAATTGTGGAGTCTACGGTGTTCTGAGAATCATTTGGGTAGAAAAAGATATAAAACGCGTAATAAATAAGAAATAAAATAGATACAGATACGACCTTTCAGGAATGGCAGCTATAGCGCAATGCTGTCATCCGAGATATAGTTTGTTGAAATCGAATGAATTTTAAAGTTGTTAATTCAGAGGTTCACTGCGAAAATGTTTATTTACTGTGGAATAAAGCCTTCTGTAGTATTATGGATAGTGAAAATATTATTGAGTCGTTGGATACGTCTCATTATTTGAGATGGCAAATGTATTCATATTTGAATGTATGATGTATTCATATAATACTTGACTCTTTGTGGCCCTCAGAGAGCTGTAAGAAGCCTTATTTCAATTTGTCTGACACTCAGACAGCCATTTTTGGCGCCTCTCCTGCACAAAAGCCTGGCGAGTAACACCCGTCCAAATTCAGAGCTTTGGGATTGGCCCACCTCTGGCGATGCTGCCCGGCTTTATACCTTGACTTGCCTGTACCGGTCACTTAAATGGTGTTCCACAGCCCACCCTCACCCCTGCGCCCTGAATCATTCAGCCGTACAACAATTTCACCTGTAGGATTTCACTTAAATAATTAATTAATCAAAACGTCATCACTGATGCGACAGTTTTTCCTGCGTGAATAGCGAAAATGTAGGAATTGATAAACTTTTTTAGTTTCGTCATTTTTTGGTGGTTGTAAGCGAGAAAAATTTTCGTAAAGCTTTGAAATGATGTGTAAGTTTTATTGCAAATCAGTAAGTTCTTGTGTTCTCAAGTACTGAACAGTGTAAATAGAAGCTACTGTATGCATCATATACCGTGTGCATTACGCAATAGTAGCGTAGAAGTATGGAATAAACCTATTGGATATTGCATATTCGTTGTATCCATTACATTAAATCTTATAACGTAGCTCATACCAGTCAAGAAAAACATTTTCACAGATAAGATAAATATCGTAGGTCAAAGAGTAAACTGCTTTTTCAGAGAGTAATTAATTTTCCCTAATTCGCGTAATATTCTTCAAATCAACATGTATCTTGCACTACACCCTTTCTAAAGCAGCTTATGTTCTTCCTCAGTGTTCATGTTACCTCCTTACCAACTGTCATCGAAATCGGTTCAGCCGGTTAGTAATGATAAATTGAAACGTCATGTTTGATTGAGTAGTTTTTTACGCATCTCAATGTTTATGATGTCTTATATCAGGAACTATTCGTCGTACAGCGATATAATTTGGCGCTGAATTCGGTGTTATGTGTGAACACTGTCTGCAAAGTGTTTTGCAAATGCAGTGAGTAGTAAAGAAGTAATAAATGATAACGTAATGCCTGACGGTAAAATGAAAATCAAGATATAGTATGCGACAATCTTCTTTCCTTTTATCACTGTGTGGAGGGTGTCAGCGAGACATATTAAATTACGTATAAAGTTTCTTGGAAGTCAATATAAGCTCTGTTTCTCAAATACTGGGTCATTAATATCTGAGTATTCGTGCGTCGTGACATTACTCGTTTGATAAGTTCTAACCTGCAGAGCGATTCCTTCCTGACAGTAAGTGATGTGTGTACCAAGTTTTGCTGAGGTCTGTCCAGGGATTTGGGAGGAGATGTGCAACATACATATATACACACGTACATTTTTATAATATTTATGAATATCTTTCTGCCGTTATCCGTTCTTGATTAAATGTAGCCTACACTGTGTCCAGCTACGCAGTTACTAGTGAAAACCCCATTAAAATCAGTATAGTTTTGGAGATTAGTGAGTTGAGTGAAACAGAGGGACAAACAAGACTATTTTAGTAAAACTTTAAATCACGTTACCTTTTTTCCCGTGGTCCGATATTGATGAACTGAAACGTATACTGTGCAGGAGACTATGCTGCAGTTTCCTACGAAAACCCCATCAGATTTCATCTAGTGGGTTTGGAGATTAGAGTGTTGAAAGACATACAGACAGACACGACGGCTTCACAGGTTCATTATTAGTACAGACTGCATGGAATTTATGTTGTATTGTGAATTGAACCTGTATGAAATTCGCCCCGATGTAAAATATCTGTGGTGAAATAAGTGGACGGTTATAGATTAGAGGATATTGTCTTGAGTTTCAACCAATGCACTCAGTGATCCTCTTGAAAATGAATCGGTTTTATGAAAGCTGTTGGTGGTAGGTCCTTCTCCAGACTAGCAGGCCATACACCTCCAGATGGCAAACGGAGCTCCCTCTTGTTCGGCAACGGAGCAAAGGCAGAGAAGCGAGAAAAGGCTGGGCTAACGAGAAGCGGAAGGCAATAGATGGGGTGGCGGATTGTGTGGGGGGAAATGAGGACGGAATGAAAGGTGACAGCCAACGCTGTCGGCAACGGATGGGGTGCGTTACTTCCAAGCTTCCGCTGTTGGAAGCTTATTGCTGAGTTCCCCGCAATGGTGTGGACGCGACTGAGCTGTCTAAAACAGTGACTACGATATCCTTCTCTTCTTCCACTTCGTTTCTGATTTTCGGCCTTAATTTCTACAGTTTTGCGTTCACGAAAGAAAATAATCCGTCTGCGTGAGATAAACAGAATCGTGGAGGATGATCCCGATATATATAGAATGGTCCAAATGGCTCTGAGCACTATGGGACTTAACATCTTAGGTCATCAGTCCCCTAGAACTTAGAACTACTTAAACCTAATTAACCTAGGGACATCACACAAATCCATGCCCGAGGCAGGATTTGAACCTGCGACCGTAGCAGTCCCGCGGTTCTGGACTGAAGCGCCTAGAACCGCAAGCTGGCGATATGTAGAAGATCTCGATGTTTGTTTAGGGGATCACTCAGCTGGCAGAAACAGTGCTACACCACCTGGAGATTCTAGGACATACTGCTGTAAAGTGAAATATGAATTTAGGAACATGAGTTAAAAAGTGCAGGGAGCTTAATGAAGCTTTAAAACGTGGAATTCGAATAGTATATATGAATTTATAGTAATTTAGGATCTGTGCCAATGATGCTTCCAGATCCTCGTGTGTCCTGTGATTTCTTTAACACGTAGAGATGACGGTATCCGTTACAAAAACCGTAAACAGTTAGTTATTTGCTGACAGAGACTTTTTTCTAGTACACTGTTGTCATTCAGAGAGAATTCGACAGCAGGTGCGTAGTGTGCCTAGGAGCCCATGACATATCCTTGTCAATGTTGCAATCCAACGAACGATTTTAGAATCACATGAAGAAGCCCTCATTAGTGACTGGCGTAAGCAGTTTCTAGCATTTTCTACGGAAACATGAGGGTGTGCTCAGTGCAGCGTGTGTGAGTGTTACGAGTTCTCGATAATTAAGTCCATACAACTTAATAAAGCTACTTTGATGATATGGTTAATTATTCTGTTACAGAGTTTTATGGTGGGTAATATTTCGTGTATGTTTAAAACTAGTTACATAACCAGTGGACGCTTGAGCTATACGTACCGCGTCTTGCACCATCTCCTTGCAATGCAAGCCGTGATACTTGCAAATCAACTGAGATTCTTTTATGTCCGAATAGTTTTCCCCTCCTCGAAAATGGAAAATTGTGTTATTTGGAACCGCGCGTCCGCTACGGTCGCAGGTCCGATTGCTGCCTCGGGCATGGATGTGTGTGATGTCCTTAGGTTAGTTAGGTTTAAGTAGTTCTAAGTTCTAGGGGACTGATGACCTCAGGAGTTAAGTTCCATAGTGCTGAGATTCATTTGAGCCATTTTTTTGTGTTATTTGCTGATGGCTTGTATTTGAAGTGGGTTATAGCTTGTAACTTGTGTTTGGTACTAAATCTGCTTAATTTGATTTCCCTTACTGTTCACTGGTATACAGCAGAGTAATAATGTAACACATGCATATTAAATAGAGTACTGATGATATTTTCTCGATGAGAAGGCTTTTAGATTTACAAAGAATATTTTTTCCTACGTACATGAAGAATTTTTCACATTTGGACAAACCCCAATTATTCGTACTAACTTTTGTGGGTTTTCAAAAAGCTGCAGTAGACATAAAGCGAATGCGTTCATTTCCTAACTGAAGAAGAAAAAATTTACCTTCTATTGCAGGGCTGCCTACAGGCGAAAGGTTGGGAAGTATTCACAGAAACGATACACTCACCTTCATACGCAGAAGATCCTGAAACAGGTCGACTCCTCTCATACCTTACACAGTCACCTACTTTTATTATTGTTTCCTGTTTGTGATTGAAACTGCAAAGGGGTCTTCGTTAAATTAAGTATCTTAAACAAAATAAGATTTTACGTGCTGCATCTGTGAAATGATTCAATGTACCAAGAAGGAGCCTCCGTTAGAGGGTAATCTCAGGGATTTCACACAATAGGCAAACTAGTAAAGTCACAACTCTCGCTCACGACTAGGACGACCACTTCGTTAATCTTTTGTTTCTCTAAAAAATCTTTCACACTTTCAACGAAATTGTGTTATACGTCTACAATTCCACCCCCATCCTATCCTCTCATAGCCTATGGGTGTAAGGTCTCCAGTTCCTGCATGAAATTATTTTTATAAGTGCAGTGTTCTTCTTTCACGACCGGCCAGTGGCGTTAAAAATGAATGCCTTCAGTTAAACAGTTCATTTCCAGGTTTCAAACTTCCTATTTATTGTTTCATTTGCTACGCGGAATCCAATAACGGGAAATCCACAAAGTTTGAATCATGCCTGCGTTCCACTGTCTCTAAATACCCTTTCGCACTGAAATTTAATGACGGATCCGCACCAGTCATTGGCCTAATCTCCAGCAACCAATCAGAAGCCGTCATAATTAGGTAATTCACCTTCACCCACACGTCAGAGCTCTTAAACCTCATGTGCACTACCTCTAATTCTAATCCTACGCCCAACACTATGGGGCGAGCAACATCGATGATACTGGAAACATTATCGGCTGGCAAAGATTACTTTTTTTCGCAGGGAAAGGCTTAAGTACCCGAGGCTGCATGACTACAAATACGTTACATATCGATATATAGAAACATGAAACAATAAAAGTAACAAAATAGCCAAAAAATAATAACTTTCGACGACCTGTGATGATACAGCGTCATCGCAATCCGAAAATCTTTTAATTCGCAGTCACATGTCTGAATGGGGTGTGTCATTCATGTTCACTGTCAAAAGCGCCAAGAGCTTGTCAGCCAGAGCGACGAACAACAGTGGATATGTCAGAAATAACGTGAGATGAATTTCTTTTTCCTTCTAACTGATTTGATGCTACCTACCGCAAACTTCTCTCACGCCTAACCTCTTCAGCAATTGCACAATTCGTTCTCAATTAATTAAGAGATGATTTCCAATCGCTGTCATCCCCTATGGCTTTTTTATCCTCTGCAGCTCCCTTTAATGAGATGGAGATTATTCTCTGATGTCTTATCACATGTCCTGTCATCCTGACCCTTCTTGTGATTGTATTCCGTATGTTGCTTTCATCACTGATTCTATGCATTAATATTTCATTCCTTATCGTATCAATGCACAAAGTTTTCAACATTAGTCTGTAACACCACTTCTCTAAAAGCTCGAATATTTTCGTTCCTTTTTTCCACTGTCATTGATTGACTACCATACAATGCTGCGAGCGAAACGTTCTTACTCAGAAATTTCTTCCTCAGGCGATATTTGTCACTACAAGACTTTTTTTGCTACGAATACCTTCTTTTTCCATGCTTATGTACTTTCTATGTCCTCTTTGATTCGTCCATCTTGCGTTATGTCACTTCCAAGGTAGCAGAATTCCTTAAATTTCTCTATCGCTGGTCACGTTTTCGCTACTCCACATTACGTTACTTTTTCTTCTTTTCTGGGTTTATCATCAAGAGATATTCAATACTCACTATCCTGTTCCCTCTATCCAATAGATTTTGTAACTCTTCTTCGCTTTCGCTGCGGATAGCAATGCCATCTGAGAATTTTATCACTGATATCCTTTCATCCTGAGTATTAATACCACTCTTGAACCCTTCCTTTATTTCCATTATTGGTTCTTCGATGAATAGATAGAGTAGTATGGGTGAAAGATTACGTGCCTCCTTGAGATCCTCTTTAATACGAGCACTTCGTTTTTGGCCTTTTAATATTAACGTTCCCTCATAATTCTTTCCCTATGCTTATGTCTAAATTTTTTGAGTTTAGAACATCTAGCATCATACGAATTGTTGGTTTTTCTGGATCGACAAATCCAATGAGCGAGTCTCGACTTTTCTTAAATCCAACTTTCACTAGCGAGCGCAACGTCATGATAGCCCCTCGGTTGTTTTTGACTTTCCCAAAGCTAAACTGATCTTCATCCAGCAAATTTTCTATTTTCTTTTTCACTCTTCTCCGAGTTCTGCACATTTCTAACAACTACGAAAGATTGTGGCCTCTGTTATGGAGATAAATTTCGGGTGCCTTTCGTGCGATGTTTTGGAAAATACGAAAGAAAAACAGTTTTCACTAAAAGACTGTACACGACGAAAAAACTGCTTCTCTCCCTTGTAGTTATCTAGCTGCACACACAACATGCCCGGGCTATGTATTTATTCGAAACTTCTAGTAATCCACCTTGTCCTTGCCCTCTCTCTGTCTCTACTTTCAGCCTTTCTCTGCTGACTTCCTCCACTCCCCTCTCTGTGCCTATCTACTCCTTCTCCCCCTACCTACTCGTCACTACCTCTCTCCTTTTCCTTGTGAATTTCCTCCTCCACGTACATCTACATCTACATCTACATCTACATCTACATTTATACTCCGCAAGCCATCCAACGGTGTGTGGCGGAGGGCACTTTACGTGCCATTCTCATTACCTCCCTTTCCTGTTCCAGTCGCGTATGGTTCGCTGGAAGAACGACTGTCTGAAAGCCTCCGTGCGCGCTCTAATCTCGCTAATTTTACATTCGTGATCTCCTCGAGAGGTATAAGTAGGGGGAAGCAATATATTCGATACCTCATCCTGAAACGCACCCTCTCGAAACCTGGCGAGCAAGCTACACCGCGATGCAGAGCGCCTCTCTTGCAGAGTCTGCCACTTGAGTTTGTTAAACATCTCCGTAACGCTATCACGGTTACCAAATAACCCTGTGACGAAACGCGCCGCTCGTCTTTGGATATTCTCTATCTCCTCCGTCAATCCGATCTGGTACGGATCCCACACTGACGAGCAATACTCAAGTATAGGTCGAACGAGTGCTTTGTAAGCCACCTCCTTTGTTGATGGACTTCATTTTCTAAGGACTCTCCCAATGAATCTCAACCTGGTACCCGCCTTACCAACAATTAATTTTATATGACCGTTCCACTTCAAATCGTTCCGCACGCATCCTCCCAGATATTTTACAGCAGTAACTGCTACCGGTGTTTGTTCCGCTATCATATAATCATACAATAAAGGATCCTTCTTTCTATGTATTCGCAATACATTACATTTGTCTATGTTAAGGGTCAGTTGCCACTCCCTGCACCAAGTGCCTATCCACTGCAGATCTTCCTGCATTTCGCTACAATTTCCTAATCCTGCAACTTCTCTATATACTACAGCATCATCCGCGAAAAGCCGCATGGGACTTCCGACACTATCTACTAGGTAATTTATATTTATTGTCAAAAGCCATAGTCCCATAACACTCCCCTGTGGTACGCCAGAGGTTACTTTATCGTCTGCAGACGTCTCTCCATTGATAACAACATGCTGTGTTCTGTTTGCTAAAAACTCTTCAATCCAGCCACACAGCTGGTCTGATATTCCGTAGGCTTTTACTTTGTATATCAGGCGACAGTGCGGAACTGTATGGAACGCCTTCCGGAAGTCAAGAAAAATAGCATCTACCTGGGAGCCTGTATCTAATATTTTCTGGGTCTCATGAACGAATAAAGCGAGTTGGGTCTCACACGATCGCTGTTTCCGGAATCCATGTTGATTCCTACATAGTAGACTCTGGGTTTCCAAATACGACATGATACTCGAGCAAAAAACATGTTCTAAAATTCTACAACAGATCGACGTCAGAGATATAGGTCTATAATTTTGCGCATCTTCTCGACGACCCTTCTTGAAGACTGGGACTGCCTGTGCTCTTTTCCAATCATTTGGAACCTTCCGTTCCTCTAGAGACTTGCGGTAAACGGCTGTTAGAAGGGGGGCAAGTTCTTTCGCGTACTCTGTGTAGAAGCGAATTGGTATCGCGTCAGGTCCAGTGGACTTTCCTCTGTTGAGTGATTCCAGTTACTTTTCTATTCCTTGGACACTTATTTCGATGTCAGCCATTTTTTCGTTTGTGCGAGGATTTAGTGAAGGAACTCCAGTGCGGTCTTCGTCTGTGAAACAGCTTTGGAAAAAGGTGTTTAGTATTTCAGCTTTACGCGTGTCATCCTCTGTTTCAATGCCATCATCACCCCGGAGTGTCTGGATATGCTGTTTCGAGCCACTTACTGATTTAACGTAAGACCAGAACTTCCTAGGATTTTCTGTCATGTCGGTACATAGAATTTTACCTTCGAATTCACTGAACGCTTCACTCATAGCACTCCTTACGCTAACTTTGACATCGTTTAGCTTCTGTATGTCTGAGAGGTTTTGGCTGCGTTTAAACTTAGAGTGAAGC
Source organism: Schistocerca piceifrons (assembly GCF_021461385.2). Lineage (NCBI taxonomy): Eukaryota > Metazoa > Arthropoda > Insecta > Orthoptera > Acrididae > Schistocerca > Schistocerca piceifrons. The sequence goes on from NC_060141.1 coordinate 781,642,402, forward strand.
TCTCTTTGCTTTCGCAGTAGTTTCCTAACTTTGTTGTTGTACCACGGTGGGTTTTTCCCGTCCCTCACAGTTTTACTCGGCACGTACCTGTCTAAAGCGCATTTTACGATTGCCTTGAACTTTTTCCATAAACACTCAACATTGTCAGTGTCGGAACAGAAATTTTCGTTTTGGTCTGTTAGGTAGTCTGAAACCTGCCTTCTATTACTCTTGCTAAACAGATAAACCTTCCTCCCTTTTTTTGTTTTCCTACTAACTTCCATATTCAGGGATGCTGCAACGGCCTTATGATCACTGATTCCCTGTTCTGTACGCAAAGAGTCGAAAAGTTCGGGTCTGTTTGTTATCAGTAGGTCCAAGATGTTATCTCCACGAGCCGGTTCTCTGTTTAATTGCTGGAGGTAATTTTCGGATAGTGCACTCAGTATAATGTCACTTGATTCTCTGTCCCTACCACCCATCCTAAACATCTGAGTCTCCCAGTCTATATCAATTTGAAATCTCCACCTAAGACTATAACATGCTGAGAAAATTTATGTGAAATGTATTCCAAATTTTCTCTCAGTTGTTCTGCCACTAATGCTGCTGAATCGGGAGGTTGGTAAAAAGAGCCAATTATTAACCTAGCTCGGTTGTTGAGTGTAACCTCCACCCATAATAATTCACAGGAACTATCCACTTCTATTTCACTACAGGACAAACTACTACTAACAACGACGAACACTTCACCACCGGTTGCATGCAATCTATCCTTTCTAAACATTGTTTGTACCTTTGTAAAAAATTTTGCAGAATTTATCTCTGGCTTCAACCAGCTTTCTCTACCCATAACGATTTCGGCTTCGGTGCTTTCTATCAGCACTTGAAGTTCCGGTACTTTACCAACGCAGCTTCGACAGTTTACAATTACAATACCGATTGCAGCTTGGTCCTCGCATGTCCTGACTTTGCCCTGCACCCGTTGAGGCTGTTGCCCTTTCTGTACTTGCCCGAGGCCATCTAACTTAAAAAACCGCCCAGCCACGCCACACAACCCCTGCTACCCGTGTAGCCGCTTGTTTCGTGTAGTGGACTCCTGACCTATCCAGCGGAACCCGAAACCCCACCACCCTATGGCGCAAGTCGAGGAATCTGCAGCCCACACGATCGCAGAACCGTCTCAGCCTCTGATTCAGACCCTCCACTCGGCTCTGTACCAAAGGTCCGCAGTCAGTCCTGTCGACGATGCTGCAGATGGTGAGCTCTGCTTTCATCCCGCTAGCGAGACTGGCAGTCTGCACCAAATCAGATAGCCACCGGAAGCCAGAGAGGATTTCCTCGGATCCATAGCGACACACATCATTGGTGCCGACATGAGCGACCACTTGCAGATGGGTGCACCCTGTACCCTTCATGGCATCCGGAAGGACCCTTTCCACATCTGGAATGACTCCCCCCGGTATACACACGGAGTGCACATTGGTTTTCTTCCCCTCTCTTGCTGCCATATCCGTAAGGGGCCCCATTACGCGCCTGACGTTGGAGCTCCCAACTACCAGTATGCCCACCCTCTGCGACCGCCCGGATCTTGCAGACTGAGGGGCAACCTCTGGAACAGGACAAGCAGCCATGTCAGGCCGAAGATCAGTATCAGCCTGAGACAGAGCCTGAAACCGGTTCGTCAGACAAACTGGAGAGGCCTTCCGATCAGCCCTCCGGAATGTCTTTCGCCCCCTGCCACACCTTGAGACGACCTCCCACTCCACCACAGGTGAGGGATCAGCCTCAAAGCGGGCAGTATCCCGGGCAACCACAGTTCTCCTCTCTGATCGTCTCCTCCTTCTCCCTCTCTCTCTGCCTCTCTCTGCCTGCAACTGTTCTTGTCCATCTCCTAAGCTTAATTTTTTCTGTCCATCTCTTCCCCTCTCCTCTCTCTGCTCATTTGCCCATTCCCCTCTCTCTGTTCCTCTACTACACCCTCTATCTGTGTGCATCTGCTCCTACCAACTCGCTGTTAGTCCATTTCCTCCACTCCCATTTCTCCCGATTTATTATCACGCCTAACCCAACATCTCAATAGCGGTCTGGTGGTTCTTACATCCAAAGGATTTCTTTCCAGATTAAGAATAATAACTGAACCAGCTTGGGCTGAATTCGTTCCGGGGGTTTAGGATGAGCTTCTTACCTTTGTCTTTGCCCGCATACACACATGTCTGATAAATTTCACGCATTTCATACGTATTAAAGCACATGTTCCACCTGTATTTCTAACGAATTTCTAACTCCAGCTTCATTTCCAATCAGCTGAATGTTTAAGATGTCGTATCCTCTGAAGTATGTCTCCTACGATGATATGATTCAGCAGGAACATACAGTTGTATATGTAGCTACTGTAGGTGAAATGTGTTGCACGTAGAATTAGTAGTAAAGAAGTAATAAATGAAAACATCATTTACGACACTGTAAGTTTCTCGCATCTCCGTGTTTAAGACGTCATATCTCAAGAACTATGTGTTACACAATGATATACCACCGTTGCCCAGAATGTAATAAAGAGCATTTTTTTCTTCAACAGTTCTTTATTGAACATAATGAGAATTACACACACAAAAGGACGGTGTTTTATCTACGCACCCTATTTTTTCACGTAATCCCCATCTCATATCCCATTCTTTGGCCTTCCTCCGGTGCGAATCAAGGGCGTGTATTTGCTGTCGGTACCAATCCTTGTCCTGGTGGCGAAGCCAGTGCATCACTGAGTGAATCACCTCCTCATCTTCCTCAAAATGTCTTCGACCAATGGCAATGGCATCCTTTAATGGCCCAAACAAGTGGAAGTCTGGGGGGGGGGGAAGTGGGGGGGGGGGGGGGGGAAGAGGCCATAGTTTTGGGTGGGATAACACCGTCCCAATCTGGTTTGCGATGTGTTCAGCAACCTTCAAACTTGTGTGGGGCCGAGTGTTATCGTGTGGCGGCAAAACATCTTCTGGGTTGCTGTGACGCCAAAGTTGCCGGAAGCGTCTTGAGTTTTGTTAATGTGTTGACATATCCTTCTGAATTAATGGGTACCACCTATAACTTCTAAGGTCATCAGTCCCCTAGAACTACTTAACCTTAACTAACCTAAGGACATCACAAACACCCATGCCAGAGGCAGGATTCATACCTGCGACCGTAGCGGTCGCGCGGCTCCAGACGTTGCTTTGAATGTTGTCTTCTGTGTGAGAGTGGGAATAGCGCCATTCCATCGAGTGGCGTTTTGTTTCAGGCTGAAAATGGTGATCACAGGGTTCATCAACTGTCACAATCCGGGACAAGGAGGTCTCTCCCTCAGTTTGAAAACATTGCAACAAATCAAGACAATTGTTTTTCTGTGCGATTTGTGATCCAACGTTAGAACCGCGGGATCCATCTTGCACACACTGCATGGGGGCTTAATTAAATATTAATGAATGCAAATACTTTTAATTTTTTAGTAGCTATCTGTCCGATTACGAAGTCTCGTAAACGGCTGGCCCTGACTAGTTTTAGTACGCAATCTGAATGCCTAGAACAACAACAAAGAATGAAAGAAAAATTCCGTTAACGCATTTAATTAATTAAGTCTCCAGCAACTATAAAAAATACGAAACCAAAGCACAAGTGTAACTGTTCTGTGTGTGGAAGTGTGATTCAACGTACACATCTGGCACGGTTCTTCTTCAGTAAGACAAGAAATTTTAAACACCATTTATACTGAAGTAAATAAAAAAAAAGAAATACTATAATTGCGCAAGAAAACCAGTATTACACTCTAATACAAGAACACAAGCCAAATGCTTTGTTGACTGAACCTGTAATGACGCATTATTTAAGACATTGAAATAATAAAAAGAAACGGGAATTTTTTTACCTTCATATATATTGACGAAAAGCACTCTGATCATTATAATATCTCCATTCGCACAACATCTGCTGTCTAGCCCATCAAACAACTGCATAAAACATGGAACAAGCACTCCCTACTACAACATCCCAACACCGACTCGACTCCTACTGTTTCTCAACAAGCACTGACTACTGCCACATCTCGACAAGCACTGCCAGTGGAGGCGGCGGAATAAAACTCTTTGGCGTAATCTCTGGCGCTGTGGCTCAGTGTAGCCACCTTTCATTTGCCCTACCTCCACGGGCCAGAATTTGATGGTATTTTTGCCAGCATTGCTGGTGAAAATACCACCAAATTCGTCCACAAAAATACAGACAAAAATAAAAGCGTAAATATCACATAATTAGATAAAATTTTAGGCTTTGCACTGACCCTTCAATAACCTAACAGTAAGGAATACAAATGATTTCATACATATGATTTTACATAATAGTTTAGATAAGTATTATTCAATCAATGGCACGCAGTAATGTTAAGCAGGTGCAGACACCAACAAGTGACATTATTTCAGTAGAAGCAGTTCCATTAGTGGCACCTAGCAATGTTGAACAGGTGCAGACACCAACAAGTGACATCATTTCAGTAGAAGCAGTCCATCAGTGGCACACAGTAATGTTGATCAGGTGCAGACACCAACAAGTGACATTATTTCAGTAGAAGCAGTCCATCATTGCACCCAGTAATGTTGAGCAGGTGCAGACACCAACAAGTGACATTACCTCAGTAGAAGCAGTCCATCAGTGGCACCCAGTAATGTTGAACAGGTGCAGACACCAACAAGTGACATTATTTCAATAGATGCAGTCCATCAGTGGCACCCAGTAATGTTGCACAGGTGCAAACACCAACAAGTGACATTATCTCAGTAGAAGCAGTCCATCCGTGGCACCCAGCAATGTTGACCAGGTGCAGACAGCAGTCCATAATATTCACTATCACTAATCACACTGTTCATCAGACTTTATCAGCAGAAATTAAACTTGCCCTAGTGGCCACAATCATGTAGAAAAAGTGCAAGTAACAGTCCATAATATTCACTATCACTAATCACACAGTTCATCAGCAGAAATTAAACATTTCTAAGTGTCACACATCAATGTTGAACAGGTGCAGGTGTGAACAACAGTTTGAATGCACACACAATTGCTTTTACAAAATTATTATCAATGCTCTTACACTAAACATACACATTATAAGAAACACACAAATGATATCAGATATTTGTCATATTAACTATTACAATACACAAATATCAGTAAACCTATAATATTTATGGGTGTCAGTGCAAGCCACAACAAACAAGTAAAATAATATTTAGGAGGTAGGTCGGTATCTGGGATTAGGAAGGGAAAACACACAAAACACGCTCACTTATCTTTCGTCCACATTAGTGCTAGTCTCTAATTGAATAGTGTTAACTGTGTAAATGCAATTCTGTCAAAATTTGATGTTCATCATGTGTATCAAGTAGTAGTGGCAGCAATGTATAACAGTCTATAATAGTTAGTCTACGTCATAGTCATCATGTCAAGACCAATGTCTGCCAAGCCAAATCAAATGTACGATTGCTGAACAACTGTCAGTGAGCCAAGATATGCAAATGCTTCCTCTCTCAAAAAGAAGTATATACTGCTTAGTGATTTGACCAAGTGTGTGTGTAGACAATCTTCCTTCTACTTCAGTGTTCTAGTCTGCCATCTTCATCCTCCTTGTTCCATATAAACCAACAAAAAAAAAGCTCCTCACTTACTTTACCTCTTATCCACCAAAACTCCAATAGTCATCAGCATCACATAATCTCAATACTTCAATAATACCTCTTACGTCGATACACATAAATCTTATCATCAATATCATTTACCTTACCTCTTGTCCACCAAAACTCCAATAATCATCAGTATCACATAATCTAAATACTTCAATAATACCTCTTACGTCGATACATATAAACGTTATCATCAATATCATATACCTTCCATAACAACTCTTTCCTCTAGTCAGTCTCCTCGAACAGGTACATATAAAATCCTAGTGCAAACTTCATCATCCGATACAATCTGTAGACACAATGTCCACACACAACCTCTGTGTAATCCATCTGACCCATATCTTCCACTCGTTATGAATTATAAAATACATTTCGTTACCTTGCCCATCATTAAATAAAAGAAATGCATACATGACCTCTAACACACTTTAGTTCGAATAACTCTCAGTAATTAAGTACGATTACGGAATGTGAATGATCATAATATTTCATAGTGTGTACACCACTTCAAGAATCATGGCAGAAGCAAACATGTGGAGTATTTTTGTGTCAAGTGTCACTTGCTATTTCAATTGCTCACGAAGAATGCAGTGTAATAACTGTCAATGGTCTAAACCTAGTGTTGGTATGTCATGTCGTTAGCTTCCTTCCTATTACTTTTATACAGCTTCCATTAAACCTCCAGCTCATGTGACTTCTATGAAGTTTCTTGTACTAATGTCGTTCGTCGAATTATAGCAGTTCATTTTCTTATCTTAATGATATAAGGCACTGAGCGTAAGCAAAACATGCAATAGCGAGTAAATATACCAGTGGAGAACAGAATGTCAACAAGTGGATGTAGCACAATCCCTACAACGAGGCTCTGCCAGGCGAACAATAATTAATACCATAGTGTATCCTAAACTCTATGTTCGTGCACTGTACATCAGCTTTGCTATATTCTAAATTGAAGAGTAGTTAGGACAAGAAAACAGAAATGTGTAAATATGCAATCCATATGCAAAGCAGCAAATATATATCTCACATAATAAACAGATCATTAGCCTCATATCAGCATAAGCAAATAAATGTTCATATGTAATCTTAATAAGTAAACACGAAGGCGCAAGCAGATAAATCACAAAGTATAACTTACATATATAATTATATAAACACAATTAATCATGTGACAATTATAATTTAAATAAATAAGCACAGCTGGCACATAATAAAAAAATACAACATCAGTGAAAAAGCAGTGCAGCCAAGCAATGTATAATATATACAAATAACAACCCTGTTCATTAATCAATCATTGTCAAAATCAGTTAACGTACGCAAGCACGTCGCTTCACAAGTAAATTCATAGAACATGAAATTTAGTACTAAGTCTGAATCACAGAATCGCGAGCAGTAAATTACGTCTAAAGTACATACTTAGGTGGAAATATGTTACCTGAAAAATAAACTCAATTAATAGTTACCCTTTTTAGTTTATTACTTTTTTCTTCGAAATGAGATTCTTCCTGAAAATTTCTCGATCGCAAGTCCTCTTAACGTCGGACACACACAGAATTTATCTGAAGTTCTTAAATATTTTATACAACCGTATCCTGAAAAATACTGAACGTTAATAACATAATTTATCAAGTCACTATAGCTTTATACTGAACTGAATCAGAGAAATTAGACTGTGTATTTGTTTACGGCTGTCAGTGCACTCGCGCGCTCGATCAGCTGTAGGCGCTTGACGTAGGAAGTAATTGCTTGCGGTCAACGACTGCCTTGTGCGGTGCGCAGACTTGACTGTTGCTTTGAGTATGTGCCGCCGCCAAAACACAGCGTGGTATCCTTGTATTCTCTGCATGTTTACATGTAGCTGTTAGTTTCTCTAAAGTATGTCATTCCACAAAAATTTTAACGTTCGATATGTGATGTATTCCCTTAGAGCGCTGAGATTTAAGAGTTTCTACTTCGACAGTGTTATCATGAATAATTTTGCGAATTCTATATGGACCGTTATAAAGCAGAAAAAATTTGCGACACAAGCCTTTTTCTTTGTGAGACAAACGATGAGACTTAACTAACACCTTCTGACCAACTGACAAAATTTTTAAACGACCGGGATGTTTAGCTGAATTCTCTCTTCTAGCAGCCGCAGATGCAATATTTTGCAGAGCCAGGTTGACAACTTCAGAATGCCGCAGTTTCCGTGAAGGCGGAAAAGGAACGATTTCAGAAATGCGATTTGTCGGTGCTTTGTTTTTTAATATCAGTATAGGCGGTAAAGAAGTTGAAACATTAGGGAGTTAATTCAGAATGTTTTGAAAAATATGAAGATACTGATCCCAAGTTCTGTGATTCTGATGACAATAAAGACGACACAATTTATTGATTTCCTTCATCCATCTCTCTGAAGCGTTTGATTGAGGGTGAAAAAGTGAAATGAAAATTGGTTTAATCTTACGACGCCGTAGAGTACGAAGCCAAATTTTAGAGCGAAACTGTGATCCATTATCTGATATAACCTTATCAACATGACCAACTTCTTTAAGAAAATGTCTGATGAAAGCATTGGATACCGAACGAGCTGTTGCTTTGCGTAAAGGTGTAAAACACACATATTTTGATGTCAATTCCACTGCTACGAAAATGTACGCAAAACCATTAGTAGAACGAACCACTGGACCGAACAAATCGACTGGAGCCATGTCTTTTAATTTCGCTGGAATGATAGGAAACAATGGTGCTCTGTGAGAAATAGTTGGCGGCTTAGCCTTTTGACATAATTTGCATAAACGAGGTGTGGCCAAATTGTCCAATCTAACAAAGTGTCTAAGAAAATTACAGACAACAAGGAAACTACGAACATCACGTTTTGTAGTAGGAAGAGCATAATTACGAATAGCGTCTAATTTCTCTGGATCAGGAAAAATACCTTCTGTAGAAATAATATGACCAAGAAATTTCACCTGACTACGACCAAATTCAGATTTTTCCAGGTTCACTGTAATGCCAACTCTTGCAAAAATATGTAATAATGAATCCAAAATTTTGTTGTGCTCACTCCAAGAACGTTTCGCAATAAGAATATCATCAACATATGAAGTAATATTGTCACGAAGATAAACAGGTAAAATTTCGTTTAAAACTACGAATGAATGCTGCTGAAGGTACAGTAAGTCCAAACGGTAATTGATCACGTTTTGTGGTAAAATAGTCATATCCGGTTACTCTTTACCTACTGTCTAGATAGACTGATAGTCGAAGAGTTGTTTTGACAGATGCAAAGAATAGTAAAAGAGTAGGCAGCGGTGCAGTAAACTAAAAGGGAAATAGCACCACTACAGCTCGGGGCCCTATGCACGCTACGGCACACATTCACTTAGTGTAGTGAATCCCCTGAGGACTTTAATAGCCGCACATAATTTCCAGTTTGTGACTTAGTGGCCAATTTGGTGGAAGTGCATGCGTGAATTGATCTAACCATGCACATGGATGTATGTCGTTCTTAGAATTGCGAAAGATCTTAAATTTCCGAACAGTTAAGAAGTGTTTATAGTCAAAGTTTTCTCCTCGTGGCGACAAAGACCTACCGCATCTGTCCCAGTCCCAATGTCGATTATTGTCAAGTTCGCGCGTCTGGCGCTCTCTTGTTGCATCCCGTAAATGAAACAAATTACTTTCTTCAAACCCCTCTGCTATTTGTGATTCTAAATTTCTTCTGCTGTCTTTTCCTACGATTTCGTCTTCAATTTGTTTGACTTGCTTTTGTATTGTCTCAAATTCCCTTTTAATGTGTTCATTAAATTTTCCCTGATTTTCAACATGATTATTTATGTTCTGGTACTCTTCGGTTTCTGCAAATGGCAATGCAACTGTATCATCCGAATCTCTGTCCCCATTTTAACTAAGACTTGTCAGTTTATCTGAAATCTCCTCAACTCTTTCCGATGAGTCACCTATTTTTTCTTTCTGTTTATTTACGTCTTCCGTAAGTGTCGCGACTCGGATTTCGGTATTGTCACATTTAGTAATTAATTGTTCATGCTGTTGTGTTAAGTTATTTATTCTGTCATTTGGTACGGATTCCTCGATTCTTTCAAGTATTTCTTCCTTATCATGTGTACGTTGTAAATTTAACTCTGAAAATTATTGTACTATCATGCGATCTCTTTCTTCCTGTTCTCTATCCTGTTCCTTTTGTCTGATTTCTATTGAAATTAATCTATTATTGTGAGCATTCAAAATCGGTTGTACTTCTTTTCTGATTTCTTTCTTTAATTCATCTTTCATGTTTTTGAAACATGTCCCTATTCGTGAGTCTAACCGTGTTTCCATTGTTCCCATATCAGTTTCTAACCGTGTTGCCAAAGTTCCCATCTGTGTTTTTAATTCAGATCTTAACTGTGTTTCCATTGTTCCTATATCAGTTTTTAATTCACATCCCAAAGTTCCCATCTCTGTTTTAATTGTTCCTATTTGTGATCCCAGTGAGTCTAACCGTGATCCCATTGTTCCCATATGTGATCCCAAATTTAATATAGCACCAATCAACTGCTCCATGTTAATTGGTTCGAAATTCTTTTCACCCCTAACATTTCCCGCAAAACCAACTTCTTTCCTCATAGCTCTAAAGCTATCTGTGTTCGATACTATTTCAGAATCTTCTATCGTTAATCTCGTATTCTGTGAATTTTCTGATTGAGAAAAATTTTGAAATGGTTCCGGACTATTACCCGACTTATTAAATTGTTTTCAACTTCATTATTCATCACACTGTTCTCCTGTGTTGGCGAGTTCGCCATGTTAACAATTTCGTCATTCTCACTATCCATCATTTTTGCCTTTTTCATCGATCGCGTAATCATATACAAAATGTAAAAAACTCGTCACTGTACGAAAATTACACACAATGGCTCTTTATCTCCAACAATACCATTCACACGAAATGTTTCCCTCAAACACGATTAACAAACAATTGAAATAATTGCACTAAATTGTCAAACCCGTAGACAAGTCAACAAAAATTAAATTCTACAAAAAAAAAAATACCATTACAAAAATGACAATTACCAAATCTACATATGCAATATAGACTACAATTACTAACTACAAATTACTACAACAATACTACTGTCTACTATTTTTACAATCAGAAAAATTCCAAGGGACGATCCGAAGCAGCGGTCGCCACGTGCATGGGGGCTTAATTAAATATTAATGAATGCAAATACTTTTAATTTTTTAGTAGCTATCTTTCCGATTACGAAGTCTCGTAAACGGCTGGCCCTGACTAGTTTTAGTACACAATCTGTCTGCATAGAACAACAACAAAGAATGAAAGAAAAATTCCGTTAACACAATTAATTAATTAAGTCCCCAGGAACTATAAAACCTACGAAACCAAAGCATAAGTGTAACTGTTCTGTGTGTGGAAGTGTGATTCAACGTACACATCTGGCACGGTTCTTCTTCAATAAGACAAGAAATTTTAAATACCATTTATACCGAAGTAAATAAAAAAAAATAGAAATACTATAGTTGCGCAAGAAAACCAGAATTACACTCTAATACAAGAACACAAGCCAGATGCTTTGTTGACTGAACCTGTAATGACGCATTATTTAAGACACTGAAATAATAAAAAGAAAAGGGAATTTTTTTACCTTGATATATTGTGACGAAAAGCACTCTGATCATTACAATATCTCCATTCGAACAACATCTGCTGTCTAGCCCATCAAACAACTGCATAAAACATGGAACAAGCACTCCCTACTACAACATCTCAACACCGACTCGACTCCTACTACTTCTCAACAAGCACTGACTACTGCCACATCTCGACAAGCATTGCCAGTGGAGGCGGCGGAAGAAAACTCTTTGGCGCAATATCTGGCGCTGTGGCTCAGTGTAGCCACCTTTCAACACTATCGAATATCCAAGAGTGCGGATAATTACATCCACACCTCCTTTGCTGATTGACAGATGCAGTGCCAACTGCCGTGTTTTAATGCGTCTGTCCTGGAGAATGGTAACATCAGCTCGCGGCAACGTGACTGGTGTGACAGCCGTGGATGGTCTCCCCGACGGCTGCAAATCGTGGAGCTCCGCCGAACCACCTTCTGATGACCCCACCCTCCGTGCCCAGCGACTAACTGTACTTCAGTCCACAGCAGATGCACCACCGACTTTGCACAAGCGTCTGTCATTACTCCACTCTAATGCAGGCACGTTGCTTGGGACGTACATCACCTACAGACGCCATTTTGAAATTGTCCACCCCTTTGATAGGTTGGTGGCGTAGCCCTCACAGCGATTCTTTCCAAACAGTAAGTGAAATGAATACGAAGTTTGGTTGAGATCGATCTAGAGTTGTAGGAGGAGATGTGAAAAATACATAATTACTTACGTATATTTACTGTGCATATGGATCCAAGCAGTTCTAACGAACTAAACGCTGAAGTTTTGAATGAATGTGGGATCAGCATCAGTCAGGGAAAACTGACGTATCTGCATATATTTCAACTAAGCAAATTTTCAGATGGTAAAGATTAAAATTTACTAAACAACATGGCCTGGATGTAGTTCTTAAATTTTAAAAAAAATGTGTCATATAAAGGACAAGTAAATTCCTTTTACATCCCGAAGTGTCAGGATGTGTCTGATTCTAAGTGGACGGAGCATGGTTAGTTTGTAACATCCTGTCGACAGTGGGATCATTAGAGAAGGAACAGTTTCTACTTGAATTATAGAATGCAGGGAAACAGAAATAAACAAGCAAGGACGTAAACTACGCTATTTCAGAAAGCGAGATGAATATCTTAACAACACTGAAATCCTCTTAGTCTACGTAATGCAATTTTCAGACAGCGTCTTCCATACAACTGCAAATATATCCTTCGCGATACGTCGCTTCAGCTGTTCTAGATTTCATGTTTCGTATGGAACAACATACCTTCGACTTAAGTGCTTGACATACCTCAGAAACTAAAGGGGTTTGTAATTTTTCCATAAGGAAAAGGAACTCAGCTAATGTATAGGTGTTCTAATTGCCGGAAGCACACCTCCATTTGCTGAGTATCTTCCCACAGTCTGTTCAGTGACTAATGGTCACTATAATGGCTTATCGTCATGTCACTGCACGGTCTAGTTTACGAGTGAAATCCTATCTGGAAAAAACTCGCTCTTTATTTGTAACTAAGTGCTGCAACCGTTTAAAATTCGGTGTTTGTTTCTCTGTATCACATGGGCTTCCTTCGGATACCGCATTACAGGTATATGTATCCGATCCAGGTTTCTTTAAATTCCCGTCCGTGCAACACATAGCGGCACTTCGCTACAGAGACAGATCACTTCATACATATGCATTAGCCGCCACTGTATTTGAGAGATGATTGATTACATGACTCTGGATCAATATTCGCACCCTGGGAATTTATGTATAGCCTTACAGATTCCCTCAGATATTATATGGTGAACATTGTATTGTCAGATTATCCAGTTTGTGGATTGAGTAAACACAATCAATTCACTGTATTCAATAGTGAACGCTGGTGTACTTCATCAACAGCGTGTCTCGATCAATTACTCCGTTCGTTTACGCAGAACGGCAAACACTGATGAAATACCCAGGCATATTCCGCCGTGTGACAGCGTAGTATTGAAGCAAGTTTGTGTGTCGATGTCTTTAGGGTAAGATGATACACAATGAGATTACGGATTTCACAGATGCTCAGATGCTCAATCTTTGTAGCAACACGAGACTCCTATACCGTTCAGTGCCCGAGAAAATTTCATTGGTGAAATTCAGCAAGAATTTTCATATGTCTACAGTATTAATTGACAACAGCTTCTAACGAGTTCAACATAAAGAGGACACACGAACGATTTAATCCCATTTTCGTTGTCCTTGTACATCAGATATGTTCACCACTGTTAATTACACTCCTGGAAATGGAAAAAAGAACACATTGACACCGGTGTGTCAGACCCACCATACTTGCTCCGGACACTGCGAGAGGGCTGTACAAGCAATGATCACACGCACGGCACAGCGGACACACCAGGAACCGCGGTGTTGGCCGTCGAATGGCGCTAGCTGCGCAGCATTTGTGCACCGCCGCCGTCAGTGTCAGCCAGTTTGCCGTGGCATACGGAGCTCCATCGCAGTCTTTAACACTGGTAACATGCCGCGACAGCGTGGTAGTGAACCGTATGTGCAGTTGACGGACTTTGAGCGAGGGCGTATAGTGGGCATGCGGGAGGCCGGGTGGACGTACCGCCGAATTGCTCAACACGTGGGGCGTGAGGTCTCCACAGTACATCGATGTTGTCGCCAGTGGTCGGCGGAAGGTGCACGTGCCCGTCGACCTGGGACCGGACCGCAGCGACGCACGGATGCACGCCAAGACCGTAGGATCCTACGCAGTGCCGTAGGGGACCGCACCGCCACTTCGCAGCAAATTTGGGACACTGTTGCTCCTGGGGTATCGGCGAGGACCATTCGCAACCGTCTCCATGAAGCTGGGCTACGGTCCCGCACACCGTTAGGCCGTCTTCCGCTCACGCCCCAACATCGTGCAGCCCGCCTCCAGTGGTGTCGCGACAGGCGTGAATGGAGGGACGAATGGAGACGATGAGAGTCGCTTCTGCCTTGGTGCCAATGATGGTCGTATGCGTGTTTGGCGCCGTGCAGGTGAGCGCCACAATCAGGACTGCATACGACCGAGGCACACAGGGCCAACACCCGGCATCATGGTGTGGGGAGCGATCTCCTACACTAGCCGTACACCACTGGTGATCGTCGAGGGGACACTGAATAGTGCACGGTACATCCAAACCGTCATCGAACCCATCGTTCTACCATTCCTAGACCGGCAAGGGAACTTGCTGTTCCAACAGGACAATGCACGTCCGCATGTATCCCGTGCCACCCAACGTGCTCTAGAAGGTGTAAGTCAACTACCCTGGCCAGCAAGATCTCCGGATCTGTCCCCCATTGAGCATGTTTGGGACTGGATGAAGCGTCGTCTCACGCGGTCTGCACGTCCAGCACGAACGCTGGTCCAACTGAGGCGCCAGGTGGAAATGGCATGGCAAGCCGTTCCACAGGACTACATCCAGCATCTCTACGATCGTCTCCATGGGAGAATAGCAGCCTGCATTGCTGCGAAAGGTGGATATACACTGTACTAGTGCCAACATTGTGCATGCTCTGTTGCCTGTGTCTATGTGCCTGTGGTTCTGTCAGTGTGATCATGTGATGTATCTGACCCCAGGAATGTGTCAATAAAGTTTCCCCTTCCTGGGACAATGAATTCACGGTGTTCTTATTTCCATTTCCAGGAGTGTATTTGCCGCGAAAGGGACTGCAGGTACGAGGCTTACCACTCTGTCCTTCACTCCACGACAGTTTTCCTCGTCAGCATTCCAAATGAATCTAATAACTTCTTAAATTTTTATGAACGATTTTCTTGCATTGTGTCGCTCTCCGTTCATGCCCATTAGGTACAACTCAGCCCCTACTCGTACTGGATTACGAGTGGGGCGGATACCTTTTATAGAACTCTTCACTTACGACCAGCCTCCTAACTCTCTTTCATGTTATACTTAAAAATGTTACTTCATCTTCTGTCCTGTGTGCCAAGAATGATATTGCAGTTTTAACACAAGGGTCTTGCAATCTCACCTCTTCATTGCTTCTTCCGATTTTCTGTCGAATTTTCACATATTTCAAAGAAAGGATCTTCAGTTACTTGACCCGATCTTGGCACAAAGTTATTTTTGTAGGAACTGCTAAAGGATATGACTGTATTTCAATTTAGTGCTATGAAAAATTTTTGGTTCCATAGCACTGCAACAGCGACCGTATTTAACTGTATAACGGAAAAAATCACTTCGAATCGCAACAGCTATTTATTAACATTCCGGTGACTGGTTTCAATCCAAGCGAACATCTTCAGACTAGGAACTCCATAATGACATATGGACCCGCTACACAGCCCTACTGTCGTCGACTAGTACTTTTAGGTTCGCACAGGAGCTGTGTGTTTCGTCTCCACATGTCTTCTTGGAACTTTTGGTCTGAGGATGGTCACTTACAGTGAAACCATTTACTGCAATCAATAAATAATTGTTGAGTTTTTTAATGACATTTATTCTATGCTACTCGTACATTCAAGAAATATATTACGAATACCAACTACTGACTTCGAATTGTTGACCAGAAGCACTCGTAAAACATAATTGTTACTAACATAAGGTGATAAAATAGCAAAGTCTAGAGTATTGAATCTTATTATCTCAAAACTGAACAGAGATTAATCTCATTTTTGCCTTAACAATGCAGCAACATGAGCTGGAAAGACAAATCAATGGCTTTCTTGTACTAACTCATTCAGGATCTTGAATGCCGTACCTTGACAATGAGGCACGGGTGAACCCTAGTAGCTAATTAGAAAACCCCGAAGAGACATAATGATAATAATTTCCAAATGATATTCTGCCTGGAGTCAAATACTGCCATTTCAGTCAAAATAATTATGAGTTTACGTCGATTTTACTTAATTAACAGTATAATTCTATTTCTTTTGTTATACCATATGGAAGGATCGTATTGGAAAAGCCAACATCATTGACACGTTAGCGTTGTACCGGTATTTGTTCTCTGGCAACTGTTCACTCTGTGAAATATATGGAATTACAGTGTCTATTTCCTCGTGCTCTGGCATCGACACAATACGGATGCAAGTTACACGAGACGTATCTTTTCGTCAATAATAGTTGGAATATTGCGTTTCAAGCTTGCATTTATTCTGTTAAACAACAGACCTCGCTATTCTCCTATTTCAGATAAATCGTGCAGTTAATTTCTGGTCATTTAAATTATATTGGAATTGGCTTGTTTGGTGACGCAACGATCGAGTGCCTGAAGCTTGTATGAGTTTATTAAAAAGACGAGCGCACATCTTAATTCGAAGTCCATTTAACTTTTCGCAAGATAAATTCTTTTGCATGAACATTAACTACTAACACGGTTATGCGTCACAAGGAGCACCGTTATACAATAGTCATATTTTTCCCTAAAGCTAATTTTCACTGTCAGTTAGTCAATGAGTATAACTTCTTTTGAAATAAACAAAATCAGCATTTACTATAATTTCATGTACCAATGAAAACAGCATACCTCACTCTTTTATCGTCCTTGGAGTGGATCCTTCTGTTGCGGACTCTATGACAATTTTATAATACGGAATGCTAATCGTTTTGGAAGAAAGGTTTCACTCCAGTGTGTAACAGTCCTGGGTTGTTTCTCCGTTTACTGCACTGAATCTCTGCATTTCTCCGTCCGATCCACTTATAATTGTTTCTGTGTGATTCGTGGCTTTTGCTGGGGCCCTGGCTTTTCATTGTAGTTATTACTACTTTCTTATCCTTCCCGGTAATTGTGAGAGCGATCAGTACGGATATTATACAAGAATAAGTGAGCTCCAGAAAGTTAGTCATCTCGATATTTGTTTTGATCTAAAAAAAAAAAAAGGAAATAAATACCTTGCAAAGTAAAAATAATGTAAGGAAACAAATTATTGCAGTAATAAAACTTTTTCGCCAATATCGGCAAACTCAGAGAACATTTGGATTGATATAAATATCCATATATGTATCTTGTCTTTGTACTTGTTGTTGACATCACTATGGTTATGTAACCAAAGGAGATTATCTGTTCTACAAGAAAGCAATAAGCATGTATTAAGAGCTACGTTTATGTAACAATTTAACGAATGCATTTACAAATTTTTGTGATCTTCTTCTGTGACTGTAAAGAACAAGATTGTTAACGTGGTTATGGAAGTATGACGTCGAAATAAAATTT
This sequence comes from Schistocerca piceifrons, assembly GCF_021461385.2. Lineage (NCBI taxonomy): Eukaryota > Metazoa > Arthropoda > Insecta > Orthoptera > Acrididae > Schistocerca > Schistocerca piceifrons. The sequence goes on from NC_060141.1 coordinate 781,659,937, forward strand.
AAAGTCGAATACCGAAATGGTGTTTCAGTTACTGAAAGTATAAACCGGAACTGATCGTTTGAAAGCTGTATAGCACCACTGCGGCGGATAGATAGTGTATGCAGAATCAAAATACGTACCATTTGTATGTTTAACACCACGTCTAAGACAAAACTGCCATTAGTACTGCACAAAGTTATTTAACACTTAATTTGCAATTTAGGAAATTTTGTCTTTCGTGAATTCATTACAGTTTTCATCACAGTATGTTAAACGCATATATATTACTTATTTTCTTACTTCATGTGTTATATGACTTGTGCTACCATATATGAACTTCATTCTGTGGATTCCAAGAGGTACTCTCATCGCACTAGGAATATCACGGTCATCTAGGATCTAAGAGTCTAACCTTAGTGCAGGACATGGTGAAACAGTCTGTGAATCACACTCTCTCTGTCTTTTACATATACCTCCTGTACATTTAGAAGGAACTGCACCATTTAGTCAGAAAAGCGCAACTGAAAAACGAACTACAGTCGAAAAAAGTACCTAAATTTCTGCAAAAAACTGTGCACTATTATGAAAACTATGTACCATTTTGCAGGTTCCATTTTAGTAGGTGTTCTGTAAGTGTGAAAATGTAAATGACCAACTCCTGCTTTTCATAGGTATCTTCAAAGACTTTATGTTACACATTCCTCTTACTGTGTACAGGAATTCCTATCAGTGGCTCAGAATTTTTGATCGTAACGTACGGCACATTAACATATACAATGGCGAAACTTCTGTTGCATAGTTCCCTTTTCTACTTATTATAGTCTTAAGAGTGTTCTTGTATTTATTTAATGATTCGCTCCCTTTACCTTCATATGGTACCACGAAACCTAATAAAGTTAAAAATAAAAAACGGGAAATTGTCCTAATGTAGGAATAAAATTTCTTCAGACCAATTTCCTCGTTGTATTGCTTAGCGTTTTCTCATTTGGGGGTAACATTGTGTTTTGTAATTTGTTATTTCCCAATCATTTTGCATTGCACTACCACCATGTCATACTGACCTCCTGAAAGTCCATTTAAGTTGTGACGTTTCCCTAGTTAATCTTGATCCTACATTTGTCTGCGATTAGGTCTAGTCCATGTCACTCTCCCCACAAACGTAGAAAAACTAGTGCCATGATATGTCTTCTTCTCGGGATTACGACATCGTAGGAAATATCCTGGTTGATGGTAACCAATCAGCACTTGTTTCCAAATTCACTTAACGAACACAGACTTTCTGTTAGCTTAGGATCCATGTACGAAAAGTTGATATTACTCATAAGAGAGAGCCTCTCGTGACTAACTTGTTAATTATTCTTCTTGTTATCCCAAACCTGGTCTTGAAGAATAAATTTGTGAATTTAAATCATGAAACAACGGCAGCAGCTATTTCTATTGTCTGGATGTTTACATCATTAATTATAATGCAACATGAAGCAAGTAGCAGTCCACCTAGCCCCTTCCGTTACTAGTCTCTCCTTCTATCTTCCTCTGTATTCTTATCAGCCAGAAACTGATATTTTAAAATAATATTCGTAAACCGACATTGTGATCTAGTGCAGTAACTCCTTCGCAGTAGCAGTAATTATTGGTATGGTGTTCATCAGTCTATTATTTGGAAAACCATGTCAAAATGAGCCCACAGCCGTCAAGTAACACCTCATAAAATGCAGGATTTTTTAAATTATAGTCTCCGCTGCTAAGACAGTTTACTTGTTTCTGAAGGTTAAGAAGCGAACTGATATTTAAGTGCTTCTGACAAGGTCACCGATGAGGTATTGAAGCCCTGTTTCGTTTGTTGTGTCTGGAAAATTTGATGTCACCTTTCGCTTTAGCTGACACAGTCAGATCAACAGCATCATAATAAAATTTTATTTCTCCTCGATAGCCTTTTAACTAAACATAAACAAATTTCCGATTGTGTCCTCCATACCGTTGATTTGCTCTTATATAAAATGTCTCGGCAACTATTAATTAATTTATTTATACATTTACTTCATTGACAAGATGAAACCTCAGATTTTCTGTAACATGAAACACACTTCCTTCCTAATTATCCATAAAAATTGTATGGTGCACTCGGAATAAGTAATTACAATGATAGTAATAACAACAACGTAATGAATTAATGTAGGTTGAATATATGAATATAACTATATAAACATCTCATTCTTTCGTCACTGTGTTCCGCAAAGTAGAGTGTGGCGATACAATTAACTACAAAAATGAAATTCTATTTCAAAAACTGAAACTCGTTGTCTGAGTATTACAATAATCTTTACAAAAAAGCTTACCTTTTATAACGAGTTTCACTCTGCCAAATCTTTTAGCTAAATGGCAAAGGACTGATAACTACATAATTTGTGAATACAAGCCATGTCACCTGATAACTTTACACACGTCTGTGCAATACCACTGACTGACACAAACCCTTACAGAAGGATTCCACTAATACCTCGCGTTTTTCTACATATCATGATTTCGCGCACGCAAGCAATGCAGCCTAGCTTTAACTAACAAAGAAGTTTTACAAAAATTCTTCAATTGTCTAGTTAATCTTTACAAAATCATAATTCAAAATTCACTTTTCTGTATCTTTAACTCTGTGTTCAGCAAGCCATATACAACGGATCAGTAGCATGGCCAGCACCCGACTCTCTCCTTAGCTTCTCTTAGAATACACATTGCGACGAAAACGCTAAAATCAACCAAACATCTCACTGTTTGTACTCAGAATTTCTATGGCGAAACACATCGACTTCGAAAATTATTGTTTAAAAGTATCCTGTACACATATGTAAAATGTGATACATCGAAAGAAAACAGTGATTACATCACCTTGTTTGAACACCAAAAATAAACTAGAGATCTTACACTGGTGAGAGAAAAAGGAAGGAACAATCGGGTAAGATTACCAGATGAGATGGATCTACGACATCAGAAAAGTATCAGAAAAATTTATATGGATGTTTCTTAAATACTTTTACAAATATTAGTGGACTGGTTCTTTTTCCTCTCAACAAGAACAAAAGTTCATATAAACATTTGTCTGAAAATCCTCAGTTGATCTTCCAACAGTTGGTCTATGGAGCATACCACCCTAATGCTGAAACTTGTCGTTGACCTCTATGGAGCCTTGCGAAATCATTCGAAAGCATCATGGAGTATGCGAAATGATACAAGAGTCCATTATTCGATGAGGGTATGTATGTTTGAAAGCAACAGCAGGACATTTTGAGCGTTTATTTCGTGTTTATGTGTCGATAAGGTCCAGTCATCTGAACTGTAGATCCTGTCTGATACTCTCTGGTGATTAGATACGGTCTCGCTGGTATCCATGACACGTCGATGAAGAATTTCTGCATCTGTATGGTCTGCTTCTTCGAAGAATTGCTTAAGGTGCCCTTAGAGATCAGCGATAATAATGCAAAGATTTGAGGTCGGGAGAAAGCCATAGAACTGCTCTTCCTCTACATATCTATCTGTCATTATAGTGCGTCTCCAACAATTTGGGTTTATCTTTATCTGCAGGGCCACACCCTCTAATAGGTGTAGGAGTGTGATGTGAATAAAGTTCCTGTAGACAGCACCTGTAGGACGTGCTGTGGGAGAACACATGGACCAACCAGAGGGCCACATACAATTCCAGCCCATACATTTATGTTAAAATGATACTGACTTCCAAACCGCACTGTAGCATGTAGACTACGATCAGCCTATGGGTGTTGGTTGTGGAAATTTGTTATTCCATCTCTTCCAAATATTGCCTCGTTTGTGAAAAAAAAAAGAAACTGGAGGAACAAATAACGGATTTGCAATTTGTGCAACACACTATTCGCAAAAAGTTCTCCCGTAATCGGTGACTGGCGGGCGTAAGGCCCTGCACACATTGAAGATGATACAAATACATGAGTTGCTTGTGAAGTATCCTCCGTACTCCCCGGCTTGGCATTGTGCGAGACATCAGGGTCTTCTTCTATAGCCAATGCTCTTTCTGGTCAGGTATACGAGCGATGCCGGACCTCCTTCTACATCTACATTTACGTGTACTTCATTATTGATAACTGCATCATCTGCGAAAATCGGGGGATACTATCTCAGTATTGTACTATTTAAGAAATTCATCTCTTTCATTTTCACAAGTAATGTGTAGAAAATCCTTCCTGAAGCAGCATTAAAATTATCAATTCATGCCTATGCATGACTTTGAAAGTATCATGTCCGAAATTATCTTTAATAGTGAAAGTATCTGCCCAAAATTCTTTCGTTTTTAATCAGTGAAAGTATCAAAGTAAAAATTGTTCCAAAATAGGACTACGAAGGCTTTCCCGGCGTAATAATTGATAATATTCTTCTCGGGTATGCAGCCGGATCAAAACGTCTTCATGACACAATATTTCCGCGATCCAACTGGCCGCCATCTTCAGGTGAGAGTGCTGGTGCACGATGTCACCGAAACTGACTTCCCAGTGCCAGCGGCGGCCCCTATATAGGCCGCAGAAGATCCACAACGCGTGCGCGAGAAGGTGCCGTAACTGCCCTCTAGCGCAGTAAACACACCGCGCCGCCAGTGGTGGAAACAGGCGAAATCGAGATATCGCTGTCAAAAATTAAAAAAAATTTAAAGCAATTTTATTCCGACGATCGAAACACAGAACGTTGTTTTTTAATGTCAGATAACACCGGGTCCCAAGTCTTACTTAAAAGATAACCCTTGTCTCTATTAACAAGATTGTCAGATAAACGAATCTCTATGGATTCTTTTAATACACAGTCCCAATAGCGAGATGCAGGGGCAACCATTTGTGTCTTGTCATAGAGCATCCTGTGTCCCTCGGTGAGACAGTGCTCCGCCACTGCAGATTTCTCAGGTTGAAGCAGCCGTGTGTGCCGCTGATGCTCAACACATCGGTCCTGAATGGTCCGAATTGTCTGACCAATATAAGCCATAGCGGTAAGACTAGAGTAAAACTAATAGAAGTACCTGTAGTGTAGAATAAAAGCTGCAATAACTGTATCATTATTAAGACCCACTAATGTAGTTAGGTAGTGGGTTATATGAATAATGTAATGTAATGTTTTGAATAAAGATTTCATTTTTTTTCAAAAAAAATATAAGCCTTCCCACAGTGGCAAGGGATCTTGTACACACCGGGCTTCCTCAAACCCAAGTCATCCTTAACAGAGCCAAGAAGCGCTCTAATCTTGGCTGGCGGACGAAAATTACTTTTGATATTATATCATTTCAGAATTCTTCCTATCTTCGAGGGAATGCTCCCAGCAAAAGGCAGAAAAGCCACCGATTTGCGTGTATCTTCTGGTGGTTCAGGCGATGGTCCAAACTGGAAAGCACGACGGATCTTTTTATCTGTATAGCCATTCTGCTTGAACACAACCTTAAGATGGTCCAATTCTTGTGTCAAGCTTTCTCCATCTTAAATGGCATAAGTTCTTCTCGCCAACGTCCGCAGGACCCCCGTACGCTGGAATGATGGATGACAGCTAGAAGCATGCAGGTAACGGTCCGTGTGCGTAGGCTTTCGATAAACACTGTGTCCCAGTGTCCCATCAACCATTCTGTACACCAGAACATCCAGAAACGGAAGCTTGTACGGGTGACACACTAGGGGTATCTACGGCTTTGCTTTTATTAAAGCATCGGCGGGAACCCAGTCAAGGTCTACAGCAAGGACTTACGGCGGGCAGGATATTTTTTGGCGACGCCCGACAGCAAAATTGTCGTGTGTTCCTCTTCCAACTGCGGGATGTCGAGCTCCAGTGGTACTTTGGGGTCGATGCGGCCAACCGCTGTCGACAAAAAGCGCGTCTTGTCGTTGCCGCGGGCCGCGTCGTCGGCCGTCTCGAGCGCCCCAGCTGCCGCAGAGCCGCAGAGCCAGGGAAAATGTGGGCCAGGACCTGGGAGGCGGCCGCGGAACCGCAGAGAAGGTTTCCGCCGCCGCCGATCAGACCTCCGCGTCCACAAGGAGAATAGGGCCAGCAATGCAGCCGGGCCACCTAACGGTGTCAGCGAAGGCTGTAACTGGCACATCCCCTGGCAGCACCCCCCCTCTCTGTTCCGGACGTGGCAAATAACACAGCAAAAAATGCCACCCTACACAGAACACCAACAACGTCATACATCGTCAGTACTGGCAATCCCACCCCTCCTAACCTCGTCCTAACCCCGCTCCTGCTTGCCCACGCCATCGACACACTACCTGAATACATTGAATCCATGAAAAATGGCAAGCAGACGAACCGCCTGCTGACCAAAATCCTCCCCAAACCCACCCCCTCGTCTCAGTCCTCCACCCGTTCCAAATACCTTAAATCCCCCCCACACAAGTCCACCACATCAAAGCAGCGGCGTGTAAAGAAGGACAGGAAGGAGAAGCACTCCAAGGGGAAGAAGCAATCCACCACCCCCACCCTAACCAATTCCACACTCTCCGAGGAGCTTGCGTCCCCGACAGCACCTGTCGTCGCTCTGGGAGGTGACCAGGAAACACCGGCACTGGAAGGGAACCGCGTAACCGGGCAGGACTCGGATGGTTTCGTGCTGGCGAAGAAAACGTTTCGCCAGCCGAGGCTTCCGCCGGCCCGGGGAGTGGAACCCACCCCAAACAGATTCCAGGCGGTTGCTGAGGAGCCAGAGATAACAGAAAACACAACACAAACACAGAACCAAGTCGCCCACCACCTCCCCCCGATTGTCGCTGAGTTTCCTCATAACTACGAGGAGCTCTTCGAGTTGCTCAAAACAGAAATCGGGGGAGGCAGTTTCCAGGCAAAACCCCCGGTAGAGACAAAATAAAAGTCACAGTACACACACTCGAACACTACAACAGAGTAAAAACACTATTCAACACAAGAAGCATACCTTACTACACATTCCCAACAACAAAACACGGAACAGGAACATAGTTATCAGAGACCTTCCAAGACGAGTGTCCCCCCAGCCAATCAAAACAGACTTGACTGCCCGGGGGTACGTCGTCAAGGTGGTCCAGCAAATGGGCAGCATTGACAGTAAGTGGCCGCTGTACCAGGTAACACTCCCTGACATACCCCAAAACAAGAGCGAGATTAAGATGGTCCTGGCAGTGCCTGTCACCACGGAGCCGCTGCGCCGTAAAAACAGGACGGTGCAGCGCTTCAGGTGTCAGGGCCTGAACCACATAGCTGCGCACTGCACCATGCCAGTGAGATGCAGGAAGTGCGCCGAGGCCCACGACACCAGGACATGCACACTCAAGCACACAGACCCACAAATAAGGTGCGCGCTGTGTGGCAAAAACCACACAGCGGGTTACCAAGGTTGTGAGGTCCACAAAAGACACTCACAGCAGGCAAAGGGCGCAAAGGCCGCCCCCCACACACGTAAACATAACACGACAAACCCAACCAACCACACAAGAAAACAAAATACAACAACACACACAGACAAGGCCTGGGTAAAACCAAGACCGGACACACCCAGGGAAACATATGCAGAAGTGGTTTCTCCCCGGAGAAACCATGAAAGCGTGGCCCTGTCGCCACAACACCAATCACAGTCACAAGAACAACACCGGGAAACACACAACAACAGCGACCAGGTCCACCAAGTCAGAGGAAGCTCTAGGGAACCCCACACACAGTTCCCCCCCCCCCCCATGGACCAGTTGTTAGGCGTTATGGTGCAGACCATGAACCTCGTCATGGAAATGATGAAGGAATTCAGGGAAGCCCAGAAGCAGAACACGCAGATCCTCCTTGCCCTTCAGGCAACAGTCCAGCAGTCGCTTCCCTCTGCGACTTCCTCAGTAGTTTCAAACCCCCATCATGGATAGACGACCAAAAATCCATGGCCTGACAATGTGCGTCTTTAACGCAGACGGCATTGTTAACCAAGAGGTCGAGTTCAGAAAACTCATGAAGGAGTTCTCCATCGACATATGCATGATGGGGGAAACCCACTTAAAACCGGGAATAAAAGCGACAGTCCCCAACTATGTTAGCTATCGCAAAGACAGGCCAACACATGGCGGAGGAGTGGCTATATACATAAAAAGAGGGATCCCCCACCACCAGGTATTCTTACCAGCTACCAATAAAATCGAAGCAGTGGCAGTGGAAGTAACCACTGCCACAGGACCCCTAACAATCGTCGCAATCTACCGACCCCCGCAAGACCAGATAGATGAGGGAGACATAGCTACTCCAGGGCAAATTGAAGGCAAACTCATAATAGGGGGCGACTTCAATGCCAAACATCCTGATTGGAATTCTAGAGTAACCTCCAGAGCAGGCGCCAGATTGCAACAACTAGCGCGCAACCACCATTTCGAAACATGGGGTCCAGTCGAGCCCACACATTTTCCAAAAAATGGAGGCAGGCCCGACGTGTTAGACATAGCTCTCACTAGGAGTATTACGGGGTTTGTGACCGCGAGGACGATCAACAGAATGTCCTCCGACCACAACCCAGTGATCCTAGAGGTCGACGTGGGAGAATGGGTAGCACTCTCACGGTACCAGACGTCTTACAAACGTACAAACTGGGAGCGATGCCGAGAAACTGTCGCCTGTGACATCGCTCGCGCTCCGCCACCTACTGCCGAAACAGTAGAACAAGCGCTACAAGATCTAACAGGTACCATCCTGCAGGCAGCAGAAGAGGCCACCCCTCCAGAAAGGGATGGCCCGCCGCCGCAAATACAGCTCCCGGAACACTTGCTAGCTCAAATTCGACATAAGAACAGAGTGGCAAAAGAGTGGAAGATAACCAGAAACCAGGCCACAAGGAGGCTGCTCAATCGTCTACAGAGAGAATTAAAGGTAGCGCTCAATGAGCACAGAAACCAGCAATGGCAAAACCGCCTCAGAAGCCTCAAAGTAGACGATCACACACTTTGGCAAGCAACCAAACAATTCACAAAAAGACGCGCTAGGATGCCACCACTGCACGGCGAGCGGGGTATGGCCCTCAGCCATGCTGAAAAGGCCAGCGCCCTCGCCGACACTTTCGAGAAGCAGTTCCAAGCGGCTGAACCCCAGGATGATGAGCATGAAAGAGTGGTCCGTCGTCAACTGGCCGTCTTCCTCAATGCTGAGGAGGACCCAGAAGACGAACCCACAGTTTTTGCCCCTGAAGACGTGGCAAAAGTAATTAGGTCCCTCCCCTCCAAAAAGGCGCCAGGACATGACAATGTCACCAACCAGTTGGTCAAAAATCTTCCACCCACGGCGATCGAACACCTCGCGAACGTCTTCAACGAGATTACTCGTACCCGCGAGTTCCCAGCTTGCTGGAAACACGCGGAAGTGGTCGCAATACACAAACCAGGGAAAGACCCTCTATTCCCGCAGCACTACAGGCCGATTAGCCTCTTGCCAACTCTCAGCAAGATCTATGAGCGCCTCCTGCTATGACCCATACAAGAACATATCACCAGAGAGCAAATTCTGCCGGATTTCCAATTCGGATTCCGGCAGAACCACTCTGCCCCACAACAGATCATGAGAGTGGTTGAAGCAGCCACAGAGGGCTTTAACCACAGAGGCTACTGCGGGATAGTGCTACTAGACGTAGCCAAAGCCTTTGACTCGGTATGGCATAGTGGGCTACTCTACAAGTTGTACACTCAAGGGTTCCCCGGGAGTATAGTTAAGCAGGTCAAAAGCTATCTCTCGAACAGAACTTTCTCTGTCAAAATAGAAACAGCCACCTCCACCAAGAGGCGTATTCGTGCTGGGGTGCCACAGGGATCGGTCCTGGGGCCCGTATTGTACAGTCTGTACACTGCGGACACTCCAACGGCCCCCCTTGTGCACACCGCCCAGTACGCTGACGATACAGCCTTCTACACAAGAAACGCGAACAAGGACCTGGTCATCCGTAGGCTACAAAGAGTTTTAGATGACACAGAAACTTGAACCCGTCGCTGGCGAATCACCATCAAATCTGAAAAGACGCAGGTGATGCGGATTACCCGTAGGCTCGGAAGGCGCGAACCTCCTCAACGCCCCCCCCCCCCTCTTCCACCTTCACCCAAACGGAACCCAACTCCCCTGGCGCAGAACCGGCAAGTATCTTGGCGTAACCTTGGACTCTCGTCTTACGTGGAAACCCCACATAGACGAAGTCCATAGGAAGGTCTGCGCCAGAATGTCCATCCTGTACCCAATCCTCAACTCATCCAGCTCCCTTTCCTGCTCAGTAGCAGTGAACGTATACCAGGCCCTGATCCGGCCAGTCATGGAATACGCGTGTCCTGTCTGGGGATACGCGGCGAAGCAGCACCTGGACACTCTCCAGAGGCTGCAGAACCGCGCCCTCAGGAGGGCACTGCGTTTACCCCTTGGATTCCCTATCGACGATTTGCATGCCGCTGCGGAAATCCCACTCCTGAGAGAGCGTTTCCAAGACCTGGAAAGGGCCTTCTATGATGGTACTTCCAGGTCGGGAAACGCCCTCATCCACTCCCTAGGTCGGTATGACATGTCCCGCGATAAACACAATCGCCCCATGACGATCTTCGACGACTAAGTCGAAGAGAAAAATCCCAATACCCATTCCCAAATCCTACTCCCACCCAAAATACTACAATTACCTTGCCAAACCTCAGGCAACTACCAGACTCGCACAGAACAAACATCATATCTCACAGACATCTAGAAAGTACAGAAATAATCACACACACAAGTACACAGGGGAGTAAAAGCCGAAAGGCTACAAACTCCCCCTCACACTTCCCCAAAGAGGGGAAAGTATTAGATGTAAGCAGCAACTGCGAAGTCAGTTCCGGCGAGATCGTGCACCAGCACTCTCACCTGAAGATGGCGGCCAGTTGGACCGCGGAAATATTGTGTCATGAAGACGTTTTGATCCGGCTGCATACCCGAGAAGAATATTATTGTTCCAAAATAGTTATTCAACAAACCTGCATCTGACTGCGTCTGCGAACTTGTTTCATGCTCCTCCATTTTGCCAGTAATGATACATGTATTTGACTCAGGAATCAAGTTTAAGAGAATAATGGCCTTTGTGCAATGGAATTAAGATAGTACTGAAAAATTAACTTTTGGCCCTGATGTTTACCTAATGATACTATATCTTGACTTGAATAATGCCAGTGGTGCAGTGGCATAACATTAGTTATTTTAATTAATTCTGTATAACTTTAGTTATACAGAAATCGATTTCAAACCATGAACTGCACATATATATTGCATAGAGGCGTCATTCTCTTTACGTTCTTTCATTTGGTGGGTAAATTTACTTTACTACTCATTTTCATATTCAACAAATGAAAGGGTGCAGATTATGATCCAGGCTGTTAGATTTAAACACAATGTTTATCTCAATATGTATACTGTTAAAAATTTAAGTAATATAAAAGAACGCTTACTGCTTCAAAACGTGGACATCCAAATCCTAAATCTGAACATTATCAAATAAAAACGATTTTGAAATCATTTTATAGCTTCTCCCATTAAGGTGATAAAGTTTTCTCGGTGTACAATCAGAAATCTGCACAGTGCGAATCCTACCTTAAATCTGTCACCACACGTCTGCTTCCTCCAGGCACCTACCAGCGACGACCGAGTATTTTAACGCGCGCGCACGGCTCTCTTAACCACCAAAGATCCTCCTACTCAAACATATTATACTCATTTCACATTGCGGTTGGCAACTATGGACTTCATTTTCTGGATGTACCCTGATCAGACCATAGCAAATACCTTTCAACTTTTTTCATCCTGTGACTTTGATTAATGCACAGGTGCACTGTTTTTGGAACTCCTTTAATCAAAACTTATAAACATCGATTGGGGATATGAGAAGTTTGTGGCACAACGTGACTAGAAGAAGGATAGGACATGTTCTGAGGCATCAAGGGATCACCAATATAATACTGGAGGGCGGCGTGGAGGGTAAACATCGTAGAGGGAGACCAAGAGATGAATACACTAAGCAGATTCAGAAGGATGTAGGTTGCAGTAGTTACTGCGAGATGAAGTAGCTTGCACAGGACAGAGTAGCATGGAGAGCTGCATCAAACCAGTCTCAGGACAGAAGAGCACTACAACACAACAATCATGTGGAGTGTTTAACAGTCGCAGTCACACTCATTATCATTTGGATGAAACAGAGAACAGCCGGCCGCGGTGGTCTCGCTGTTCTAGGCGCGCAGTCCGGAACCGCGCGACTGCTACGGTCGCAGGTTCGAATCCTGCCTCGGGCATGGATGTGTGTAATGTCCTTAGGTTAGTTAGGTTTAAGTATTTCTACGTTCTAGGGGACTGATGACCACAGCTGTTAAGTCCCATAGTGCTCAGAGCCATTTGAACCATTCTGAAACAGAGAACAATCGATTTGACACAACAGATACATTTGCGTCAGTAGCAAGAGCAATGACTACGTGACGCCTCTACATATGTTCCTCATTCGCATACTCACACACAGACACTGCGAAATATGTTTCCATTCAGAAATAGTCTCCATCCGCCTCTTTGAACTTCTGTAGTGCTACGGATCCTGCTACGGCAACGCGACGATACGCTGCACCAAAGGTTGGGCGCCGCGACTGGTTTTGGTCTGGGAACGAGTTTCCCATGCAGCCGCGGCAGCCCCGTGCACAGTACCAGTCGCGCAGCCTTCTATAAAAATTTTGTCCCCCTGCCTTGTTTGAACGGATCACTTCCAGTCAACGCACTGGTTGTAACTTAGTACATTTATGTAATAGACACTTAGAAAATAAGAGCATGACGAATGCAAACACGTCTCGCTAGCAACACAATGCTATCTGTGATACAATGAGTCAATCAGGTGATTAGATAGAGTTGCGGAGCTTGGCAATTATTGTAGGGAAAGCTGAGAATTACAAGTTCCGAAAAAAGAAATGAATCTCAAAACAAAAACTTATAAAATAGAAGCACTGCAAAAGAAACTTAATTACGTATTTCCACTGGGATAGAAACTACTGCGGAAATTGTTGTAAGCAAATAAATAAAAATGTTAAACAGCCGCATATTAATTAAATACAACACACACTCAGCGGAAACACCGATCACATGAGAAAGGAAGTCTGGCTGTTTGGTTGAAGATTTCAGAGTTCTCTTCTCTACAGTCAAAATAACCAAGTTTGTCAATCTCTTATTTGTCATTATGTTGCGATGGCAGGTTTTAACGCTTTTTAATGTACTCATGCCTCTTTCGTAAGACACAGTGGTTGCTAGCATTGTAAGAATCAATGATAGTAATTAATATGTTCAGAGATGTTTTTCTTCCATTATTTATAATGTATTTAAGGAGTTCCTGGGGCTGTATATGTTTATCCTCACAGCTGTAAATAAATGTAAATCCTCCTTTCAGTTTTTCATTGTCAAAGAAAGTATGTATTTTAAGTAGTTTTTCAACTTCGCTTATAGAGAAATCATTTCTTCTATTATAACCTGAGAACTTTTTCTTATTTACAAGTTCTGTAACACCTGCTGCACGGAAGTCCTGGAATCTAGATTCCATGTTCATGCTAAATTTATAAGGCTATAGCTTCCACTGTGCATTTCAGAACAATTTCCTAACATCTTAGACTTTCAACAGCCTTAATGCAGTTTTCAGTTTCGACCTTACAGCGTCTTGTGTCCACAGTTTTACTTTTCAAGATGTCAAGCAAGCTACTTCTAGCCAGCCGATGTGGCCGTGCGGTTAAAGGCGCTGCAGTCTGGAACTGCAAGACCGCTACGGTCGCAGGTTCGAATCCTGCCTCGGGCATGGATGTTTGTGATGTCCTTAGGTTAGTTAGGTTTAACTAGTTCTAAGTTCTAGGGGACTAATGACCTCAGCAGTTTAGTCCCATAGTGCTCAGAGCCATTTGAACCAGCCAAGATACTTCTATGCTGGAAAATCAAATTGTACAGCTACAGCAGAATAAGAAAAGTTTGATAGTCCAGTAAAACATTTAGCCCAGTTGCTTGATGTAAAGAACTACCATCCCACCATTCATTGTTTATCACGCTATTAAAAGCTGCTCTAAGGTCTATATTGTGAAGAACAATGGTTTGTACAGCGCATGAATGCAAACTCCACCATGTTTCACAAGGACTTAGTAGATGAAATCCTTTTTCCCCCAATAGTGCACTTCTTTTACTGAAACGGCTAATAATGCGTGAAATCCTTATAGATTTCCCACAAAAATGTTTACGCACGTAATGTTTCGACAGACATAGAGGAAGACCAAGTTCAACTGATGTGCGTTGCAGTGGATAATTAAAGCATGAGGATATGCTTGTTTCACAGTAGAATGGACACCATAATTATTCTCTGCCACTGCGCTGCAGCCGTCGTACGTTTGCGACTGTAATTCCTTTTTATCAATATTACAACTCCTTAGCACTTGCAACGAAACAGTGGCTGTGCCTTGTGCACTTCGGTCTTTCGATACGTCATAAAACCCTACGAATCTGTCTTCTATTCCTCCTGATTCGTTTTTTGCGAAACAAAAAATTCCACTTATTTGACTTCTAGTTGAGGTCCGTTATTTCGTCGGCTTGTACTAATATAAAAGGACTACTTTTAATTTAAATTGAAATTTGTTCTTTAACAACATTGTAATACAACCTATTAATTCATTCTGTGTGTCAGTGGAAGAGCACTTAAATAGTCTGTCGAATGCTAAATGATCTTTCATGAATGGTTCTTCTTCTGCTAAAAAAGCCCAAAAGTTCTAAATAATTTATTTTGTTTACTGACACCTCATATTCGTCACGATCTAGAAGAGCTAACTCTTGCCAGGCTAAAAGGTAGATAGCAGAAACAAGTCTCTTCATAATACTTCTGTTTCGATCAACCTTCTCATTATGTTTCAAAGCCTCCAGGAGTGTCGCTTCTGAAAGAACGTAGCCAATTCTTTCTGTGCGTAGCTGATTATATTTAACGGCTGTTGTTATATGTGAAATGGAACATTAATGCTTTTAGCTTACGAAAGGAAGTTTCGAAGACTCTCTTCATGTACTCCCCACTTACGCCACTCAAAACCGTCAGTACCCGTTCCAATTCGTACACAGTAATAACAAAAAAGTTTGTTCTTTGCAACGCTGCCACTTAAACACGGTTTTGAATTGTACCACTGTCTTTGGAAACGACATAAATTTTCCATAAGATTTTTAATAGATAGTTTTAGTTCTTTCACCAGGAGTTTATCTTCCAAAGATAGACGAGAGAAGAATGCAGGGTATTCTATTAAAAAATTCAGTGGATCTTGTGATGAAATAAACGCTTCTGTGGCAGTGTGAGGTAGTCAGGAATACCATGCGTTAGAAGATAATTGTTTCAGTACTAGACAACTTACAGTTTGCCTCTGGACAACACAGTGCAAGACAAATTGTCGATGACATATATAGCTCACAATCAGTTAATCACTGCCCAACTTACTACAGTTTAACTACAGAATTCATGTCCCAGGTTTGACCATAAGCACGTCTAACATTGCTGATACGAAAACTTACTGACACGTTTCGAAACTACCAACGTTTGAAATAAGTAAGGCTACTAAATTTTAATCTGAGGAGCAATTAAAATACATAAGCCATTTTCCTTTCATCTTGTAACAACATCCAATGATGCATTCACGTTTATTTTCAATGAATTATGAATACCTTCTTGTCCTTTAGCGGTTTATTAAATTACAGCCAAGGTGATTTACATATATGATATGTTACTGCGTTTATAAGCTGATGAAAAGTATTTGATATGAGAGGAGGACATGAGCCTCTAGGAAAGTGATGAAATAAACAGAACGTGTGAAAATCACGTCATCTATTCGATTGCTTCAAATCCAACTGAGTGTAAGAGGGGCTGATGTTATCAAACAACCAAATGTTGCCGACTTATTACACGTAATCGATCCAAATTTTAGCTGTTTGTGCCGGGTTGAATTACGTAAAACTAGTCAATAACTGGCAGGGCTAAAGACTGGAGTAATTTCTGTTTAATGTGTGGTGGAAATATTTTGCTAAAATTTTGGATTACATGGGGGCGGCAGAGAGATTTTATGTAAGCAACAACAGTTGGTTTTTCCAAGTTTCGTCCGTCATCCAAGATAGCGCGAAATATCCTTTACTGTTTTTTGAAATTTTAATTCACTAGCATTGAGAAGTGTTGGAGGAATAGATTCATGCAAATGTCAGCTGGCCAACTTTCGGTGTAATAGGAGGATAAATTGTGACTTCTTTGGGTTTAGTTTCAGAATCAAGCTTAGTGCCCATCGTGATACTGACCAAGATCGTCATTCATACCTTGTAAGGCAGCTGTAATGTTTTGGGGATTGACACTTAGGTACAACTGAGTATTGTCAGCTTATAAGTTGTAGATACGAGAGTGAAATATTATTGATGTACAACGGATATATTAATGGTCCTTCGTCGGCTCCAAGACAGCAAGTTTTTCCGTGATGACTTCTCTGACACACACATGGCTCGTCGACATCAGTTGTTAAGGTGTCTGTCGAATCACAGTATTGCGCTGACTCAAAAATTCACTGCTATATTTTAATGTGTGTTATATAGAAAAGCATTGCTTTTAAGCTATCCCTTCTGTTCGATTTACATTTTATGTCCTTCTTCGCCAGTTTCATAATTTTGTTCAAATGTGTTCAAATGTGTGTGACTTTCTAAGGGACCAAACTGCTGAGGTCATCGGTCCCTAGACTTACACACTACTTAAACTAAACTGAACTAACTAAAGTTTAGAACAATACCCACACCCAGGCCTGAGGGAGGATTCAAACCTCCGGCGGGCGGGTCCGCCCAATCCGGGACATCGCGCCTAAAATCGCACTGCCTCTCCGCGCGGCTTATAATTTTGTATTGCGTCTGTGGATATCGTGTAGCGTTCAGTGGGTAATGTGGTAATGCAGAACGCACAATGTCGGGAGTGAGATTTCAGTTCCCACACTGGCTGAAGTAGCTGGTGGACCATATGAAGTTGGCAAGCGCTGAGGTTGGTGTGAGGCGCTAAAGGTAGACATGAGAAAGCCCGCTACGTCAGCAGCGAGGTACGTAGAGAAAGCACAGTTATTCTGGCGCGAAACAAGTAATCTTTCTTAATAAATATTTGCTAACAAAACTCACATTTTCCAGTTCAGGTATTAGAAGAAGCCTACAGATCATAAGCATTTCCTTAGAACAATATTACAACGTCAGAAATCGATTATCATAATACATAAATGAATAATGTTTAAGCTAACGAAAATGTGCAAACGCCTACGAAACACCACGAGTGTAAGTGCGAGGTACAGGCTGCACGAGTCGCCAATAGTATGTCTTACTCTCTACTTCTGTGATAAAAGAATGTTCTCAGGAAATTGTTATTAGTTTTCAGTTAATAAATATTAGTTATGTCGATATTGCTCCGATGTAAAATGGTTAAGCGGGTCTAATGCTTTCAATCCTTTGTTGACAGTTCAGGTGTGGAAGTTGAAGACAGGAAAATGAAACACGAAGTTTTAAACTTCATGTTCAAGAAATCGTTCACCCAGGAGAATCGTAAAACCATACCGTCATTTGACAGTTGGGCAGACTCCCGTATGGACAACATAGTACCAAACATTCCTGGCGTAGAGAAACAACTGAAAGATTTGTAAGCAAATAAATCCTCAGATCTGGATGGAATCACAGTTCGGTTTTACGAAGAGTACTCTAAAGCTTGCATTTATCGTGAACCTCACGCCCAACAAAAAGTGATGAATGGCAGCTAACTCTAAATGTAGAAAAATGTAAGTTAATGCGGATGAGTAGAAGGAACAAAACTGTAATTTTCGGTTACAGTATTACTCGCGTCCTGCTTGACACAGTCAAGTCGTTTAAATATCTGGGCGTAACGTTGCAAAGTGATGTGAAGTGGAACGTGCATGTAAGAACTGCGATAGGGAAGACGAATGGTCGACTTCTGTTTATTGGGAGTATTGTAGGAGCAAGTGGTTAACCTCTAATGGTGCGACGTGGTCTTGAGTATTGCTCGAGTATTTGGGATCCGTATCAAGTCGGACTCAAGGAAGACGTCGAAGCAATTCTGAGGCGGGCTGATAGATTTGTTGCCGGTAAGTTCGAACAATACGTAAGTGTTACGGAGAAGCTTCGGCAACTCAAATGGGAATCGCTGGAGGAAAGGTGAAGTTTTTTTTGGAGAAACGCTATTGAGAAAATTTAGAGAAGACGACTGGTGATGGATTCTGCTGCCGCGAACATGTATCATGCGTGAGGGCCACGAAGAAAAGATACTAGAAATTATGGGTCATGCAGGGGCATGTAAACTGTCGTTTTCCCCTCGCTCTGTTTTCGAGTGTAACAGGGAAGGAAATGACTAGTTCTGGTACAGGGTGCCCTAATCGATGCACCGTACGTTACCTTGCGGAGTATCTCTGTGGATGTAGATGTAGTAAATAAACACATAATAATGGCATTCCCTCTGAACGTTCTTCCGAACATCATAACTTCCCGCTGGATCACTTTTCGAGTGGAACCGGAAGGAAATGACTAGTAGTGGTATTGGGTGCCCTCCTCGACGCACCGTACGGTGGCTTGGGGAGTATCTCTGTAGATGTAGATGTAGTAAATAAACACATAATAATTGTACTCCCTCTGAACGTTATACCGAAAAATATCCGCTGCATCACTTAGAATCACAGGAAGTAGAACTGCACTTTACAGAGAACCCGACGTAGCTGATACTGATTCTGTGAGGAACATAGACTACGAGAGCTTCTTGGCAAAACAGACAGAATTCATCGTACCCGACTGATTATCTTAGTTTCGCAAACCTCGGACGGAAAGGGAGTGCTAACCATAGTGCCCGCCTCTTACACCCTCCTCTACGGACGCACTGAGACATTTCTTGAGGTTTAGCAGAACTGAAGAGGTACTTTCATGCTGAAGCAGCGTTAACATGGTCGCTCCATTCCTGTCCATGATATTTTTGATGTTGTCAGTGTCTCTGATTAATGCATTTGCTGCTCTATGGTGTTTTTTAACTCTACTGTTCGTAACTGGCAATTACATGGGGTCAATCGCGTTATCACAGGTTTGAACTCAGAAAAATCGGTTCGACACAACAGATACATTTGCGTCAATATAAGGTGCACATGGCTACGTAATGCTTCGGTATATGTTCTTCATACGTAAACTCACGCACACACAAACACTGCGAGAAATTTTGCTATTCGGACTTGCCTCCATTCGCCTCTTCAAACTCTCATTTTATAACATTCCTTACCATTAAAATTATTGAAAAGCCACGATCGCTTCAATATCGTTTACTAGATGACCGATTTCAGCACTCTGAAGATACCATCATCGGATCTGAAACGTGGGTTAACATTTACAAAACCATAAGGACATCCGATGACGGCACTTTCAGAGTGCTGAAACGGGTCATCTAGTAAACGATATTGAAGCGATGGTGGGTTTTCAATTACTTTAGAAACAGAGTGATCGCCCTACGACACACCATGTCTTCACTGCAAAATTCTTGACCTTGTAACTTACGCACTCGAGAGTCGCGGACTTGCTTATAAATCGTGAGGTGGAGATGCCCTCTCTCCGGCGGCAGTGTCGAATACCAGCTGTTGCATAGCAAGTAGCGAGACGGCGAGAGGAGCTGGCGGCCCGCGAGCACTCTTGCTGACGCCTCTCGAAGCGCGGGTGACGGAGGCGGGGTGAGCAGGGGGGAGGGGCCACTCGAGAGGGAGCCCGGCCAGACAGCCGGCCCCTGGTGACAGCCGTCCAAGAGGCGCGGCCCACAGCGGAGGCTTCAAAAGGTGAGCGGCGGGGAAGCGAGTGCGGGAGGCGGCCTTTAAAGCAGCCAGTTCCGCTGCAGGCGCGCCATTTCCACAGACTACGTCTCGTGAAATGTTGCTGGTGGCGTAGACAGACTTGACGCAACGAACATCTGCATCGATACACACTGCACAGCGCTTTAACACAGCACCTTCCTAACATCGAAGTTACACTCACGGAAAAAAAAATGGGACATGAGAAAATAATTAAAGTAGAGTAATTAAATTTCTTTGTGTAACACATTTAAGTGATCAATATTGTAAGAGAGCGTTATAATGAAACACCATATAGGTCATTGCCAATACACTACTGGCCATTAAAATTACTACACCAAGAAGAAATGCTGATGATAAACGGGTATTCATTGGACAAATATATTATACTAGAATTGACATGTGATTACATTTTCACGCAGGTTGGGTGCATAGATCCTGAGAAATCAGTTCCCAGAACAACCATCTCTGGCTGTAATAACGGCCTTCATACGCCTGGGCATTGAGTCAAACCGAGCTTGGATGGCGTGTACAGGTACAGCTGCCCATGAAGCTTCAACACGATACCACAGTTCATCAAGAGTAGTGAATGGCGTACTGTGACGAGCCAGTTGCTCGGCCGCCATTGACCAGACGTTTTCAATTAATGAGAGGTCTGGAGAATGTGCTGGCCAGGGCAGCAGTCGAACATTTTCTGTATCCAGAAAGGCCCGTACAGGACCTGCAATATGCGATCGTGCATTATCCTACTGAAATGTAGGGTTTCGCAGGGATCGAATGAAGGGTAGAGCCACGGGTCGTAACACATCTTAAATATAACGCCCATTGTTGAAAGTGCCGTCAGTGTGAACAAGAGGTGACCGAGACGTGTAACCAATGGCACGCTATACCATCACGCAGGGTGATACGCCAGTACGGCGATGACGAATACACGCTTTCAAAGTGCGTTAACCGCGATGTCGCCAAACACGGGTGCAACCAACATGATGCTGTAAACAGAACCTGGATGCATCAGAAAAATATGACGTTTTGCGTTTCGTGAACCCAGGTTCGTCGTTGAGTACACCATCGCAGGCGTTCCTGTCTGTGATGCAGCGTCAGGGGTAACCGCAGCCAAGGTCTCCGAGCTGATAATACCAGCTGCTGCAAACATCGTCGAACTGTTCGTGCAGATGGTTCGTGTCTTGAAAACGTCCACATCTGTAGACTCAGGGATTGAGACGTGGCTGCCATGCGGATAAGATGCCTGTCATCTCGACTGCTGGTGATACGTGGCCGTTGGAATCCAGCACGGCGTTCAGTATTACCCTCCTGAACCCACCGATTCCATATTCTGCTAACAGTCGTTGGATCTCGACCAACGCGAGCGATACGATACGATACGATAAACCGCAATCGCGATAGGCCACGATCAGCTCTATCATAGTCGGAAACGTGATTGTACGCATTTCTCATCCTTACACGAGGCATCAAAGCAACGTTTCACCAGGCAACGCCGGGCAACTGCTGTTTGTGTATGAGAAATCGGTTGGAAACTTTCCTCATGTAAACACGTTGGAGGTGTGATCACTGACGCCAACCTTGTGTGAATGCTCTAAAAAGCTAATCATTTGCATATGACCGCATCTTCTTCCTGTCGGTTAAGTTTCGCATCTGTAGCACGTCATCTTCGTGGTGTAGCAATTTGAATGGCCAGTAGTGTAAATGTGGTGGATTAATAACTGGTGTAAGCACCAGAAATTTGAATGTAAGAACGTCAGTTCGCACGTAAATGCACCGAATGCCAGTTTGTGGCATTGAGTTTCATGTCTCTTACATTATATTGCGGGTTAATGCTTTTTGAGGATGACGTTGGAGTCGTCATCCAGTGATGTCCCATACGTGCTCGGCTGGAGACAGATCTGGTGATCCAGCATGCCAAGGCAACTTGTCGACGTTCTGTGGAGCATGTTGGGTTACAACAGCGGTGTGTGGGCGAGCGTTATCCTGCTGGTAAACACACTGTGAAATGCTGATCGTGAATGGTAGCACAGCGGATTGAACCATCAGACTGACTTATACATTTGCAGTGAAGGTGCGAGGGATAACGACGAGAGTGCATCTGCTGTGGTACGAAATTGTACTAGACAACATAACTCAAGGAGGGATGCGGGGTGGTCCAGTGTGTCTAGCAAACCGACAGGTTGTTTGCACGCCCTCAACTAGCCGCCTTCTACCCAATACATGGCCATCAATGGTACCGAGCCACAACCAGCTTTCGCCACGCAACACAACACATATTCACCCTCCCTTCTGAGCCGGTGGGTTTCTGGTGCCAGGCGATATCGACCCTTACATCCATCTTTGATCATTGTCCGTGTGCCCTGTTCTCTTTGCGCCTTTGAGGCAGGCTATTTATGGTGGCGCGCGTGCGCAAATCGAGGAGGGTGGGTCCGCCCATGAGGCGAGTCAGTCTGTGACTTGACGTACTTTCGATGTTGTTGTTCTGGGGAGTTGGCGACACCATCTCACTTGGCACGGCCGTATGCCGCGAGGACCAGTTGAGTTGGAGCAATGAAGAAGCATGGGCCGCTGCCGGAAAGTATTCAAGTTGTACTGACACGGCTGGCTAGTGGCGACCAGGATTTGCTAATACCTCGACAGCTATGTGGATGGGTGGCGTGTGAATTTCACATGAAGAAGATAAAACTGATCGCCCAGCTTTCGTGATGGGTTCCTCCTTCTACACTCCTGGAAATTGAAATAAGAACACCGTGAATTCATTGTCCCAGGAAGGGGAAACTTTATTGACACATTCCTGGGGTCAGATACATCACATGATCACACTGACAGAACCACAGGCACATAGACACAGGCAACAGAGCATGCATAATGTAGGCACTAGTACAGTGTATATCCAACTTTCGCAGCAATGCAGGCTGCTATTCTCCCATGGAGACGATCGTAGAGATGCTGGATGTAGTCCTGTGGAACGGCTTGCCATGCCATTTCCACCTGGCACCTCAGTTGGACCAGCGTTCGTGCTGGACGTGCAGACCGCGTGAGACGACGCTTCATCCAGTCCCAAACATGCTCAATGGGGGACAGATCCAGAGATCTTGCTGGCCAGGGTAGTTGACTTACACCTTCTAGAGCACGTTGGGTGGCACGGGATACATGCGGACGTGCATTGTCCTGTTGGAACAGCAAGTTCCCTTGCCGGTCTAGGAATGGTAGAACGATGGGTTCGATGACGGTTTGGATGTACCGTGCACTATTCAGTGTCCCCTCGACGATCACCAGTGGTGTACGGCAAGTGTAGGAGATCGCTCCCCACACCATGATGCCGGGTGTTGGCCCTGTGTGCCTCGGTCGTATGCAGTCCTGATTGTGGCGCTCACCTGCACGGCGCCAAACACGCATACGACCATCATTGGCACCAAGGCAGAAGCGACTCTCATCGCTGAAGACGACACGTCTCCATTCGTCCCTCCATTCACACCTGTCGCGACACCACTGGAGGCGGGCTGCACGATGTTGGGGCGTGAGCGGAAGACGGCCTAACGGTGTGCGGGACCGTAGCCCAGCTTCATGGAGACGGTTGCGAATGGTCCTCGCCGATACCCCAGGAGCAACAGTGTCCCTAATTTGCTGGGAAGTGGCGGTGCGGTCCCCTACAGCACTGCGTAGGATCCTACGGCCTTGGCGTGCATCCGTGCGTCGCTGCGGTCCCGTCCCAGGTCGACGGGCACGTGCACCTTCCGCCGACCACTGGCGACAACATCGATGTACTGTGGAGACCTCACGCCCCACGTGTTGAGCAATTCGGCGGTACGTCCACCCGGCCTCCCGCAAGCCCACTATACGCCCTCGCTCAAAGTCCGTCAACTGCACATACGGTTCACGTCCACGCTGTCGCGGCATGCTACCAGTGTTAAAGACTGCGATGGAGCTCCGTATGCCACGGCAAACTGGCTGACACTGACGGCGGCGGTGCACAAATGCTGCACAGCTAGCGCCATTCGACGGCCAACACCGCGGTTCCTGGTGTGTCCGCCGTGCCGTGCGTGTGATCATTGCTTGTACAGCCCTCTCGCAGTGTCCGGAGCAAGTATGGTGGGTCTGACACACCGGTGTCAATGTGTTCTTTTTTCCATTTCCAGGAGTGTATGTATAGCGAATATTACTGTGTACTTAAGGACTGTTGCCTGTTGCAGTTGCTCGTGCTAGTGGCCAGCAAAACATTCACTGCAGTGGTGGCGAGGCGAGTTATGTTCTGGAACGGCCATGAAATTATGTTACTAAAGTGGCTAGAAATAACGCCTTTCATTTGTAAGTTTGGATTTGGTACTTAGTGCACGCTGAAGGTAGCTGGTTCACTTGAACGTCATTTCTTAATTTAGTTATAGATTTAGAAATTTCTGGTTTTACGAATTAGTAGTGGTTATTGTTTCTCAATAATTTCTTGGGTGTATGGATTGCAATATCAAATACCTGTCTGAAGGTGCGTTGTCACGTTAGGTACTGCACTTTTTATTTATATGGTGTCAGTTATTCAGCAATGACAGATTATCTTGTAATGTGGACCTTAAGTTACTGGGTGTAGACTGATACATCTTTTGACGTAGTATCTAGATTTTTATTATATTTCATTTTATTTATTTAATTTTTTTTTGGATCAAAGGAAACTAAGCTCCTTAATTCTGTTCATTGGTTAACTTGAAATATGTTTATATTAAGGTATTGTTTTCCTATATATATATATATATATATATATATATATATATATATATATATATATATATGTGTGTGTGTGTGTGTGTGTGTGTGTGTGTAACTCGTATATACTACAGTGTGTCTGCCGCTCGTGTTTTCCTGTTTTCAGAAACGTGTATAGTGGTCGACGCGAGCAAACCTCTCCTGCGAGCTTGCAGTGTGACGGAAATCTCAGGATTTGAACTGAGGGTCGTCCGGACCCCGTTAACGCGCGATTATTCCATTCAACGAGGGGCTTGTTTTAGGCAGAAGATTTCCTACAGCCCAAAGTATAAGTTCAGCCCTTGGATCGTGTGTTTGTGAAACTGTAATAGATTAACGTTTGTTCGCGTCCGTCACATGTTCATCAAATTGACGTTTTGCCTTAAAGGGGCCGTTGTCACAAGTGTGACGGTTAATATAGTAAATAATAATGTGGATAGGGCCTTGATAGGCAAATGCTGTTAATTGATTATTACTGCTGATGAATTCATGTGTATGGGTAATCAATAAAGAAGTGTTGCAACTAAAACTTGGTTGTGTTACTGGCATACAAGGTTACAGTGTGCAATCGCCACACCACCATCCCATGAGCTCTATCTTTATGCCACGGAAGTCGTAAATGGCGATGGTTTGGGGTCAGTGGAATGCACGCTACTGAACGTCTGACACGACGCTGTCGCTGAAGTAACCGATTTGTAGCTGCTCCTTGTGCGACTGTGATGCAAACTGCTGTTCGAAATGTTGCCGCAAGCGCAAAACTGTGCTTCAGAGTCTTACACCGAATATAATTGTCTACCCTCCCGATATCGCCACGTGGCCATTCGAGGCACGTTCACCTTCCGACCATACGGTCCCCTGACTACCTCTGTAAGCAATCATTTACAGTGGGTACATTCCTGCCAAGTGTTCTTGCAGTATCGCAGAAGGAACATGCAGCTTGTTGCATCCCGGTTGCATTACCTCGTTCCAACTCAGTGAGGTGCTGATAATGTCACGTTTATCGCCTTGAGGAAATACTTGATTAATATCAATTCGACACGTCCAGTCTAAGAGGTAACTGACGAACGACCCTTAGATCGTGCATTTAAAGCCAACCTGATTTGCACCCTCATTCCTTTTTGTCATTGTATTTACACATTATCTTGCCCCAGTAGTGTGTATTTTACGAGTATAAACAAACAATAACGGTCACAAGCCCGATAAATTCTGATCAGCGTGATAGTTTCATGTTTCGTCTTGACCGTAAAATGTTTCCTAGAGATCCTCTTGTTTTTGGGTGCAAAGAATTATTATTTTGGTGTACTATGTATAGCTTATTAGCTTTTTCATCAATGGGTTGTCAGTTTTTCCCTCAAAGACGCAAGCAGAAAGGGTAATTTCGTATTGATGACTGGGAGGCGTTGTTCAGCACTCTAATCAGAAAGCGTGTTCTTCCTCGGCAGACTTCTGCCTGTTTCCAAACAGTGTATGGGAGTCGCATTATGAATATATCTAGTGCGTAGGTGATTTTAATGGACATGTAAATGGAGCGGTATCATGTATGCCACTGACAGAAAGATTGATCGCTTGTTTGGTTGAGTGTTTAAGGTGACCAAACAGCGAAGGCCATCAGTCTCCTATTCGACGCCCAGGGCAGGAACAGGGTAACCACTGTGTCTGTGTAAAGAGTAAATTCTGTGTGTTAGTGCGACAAAGTGTTTTAAATGGTAGCGAAGTCTTTCTTTGAGGAGGAACCCGGGAACCAGCTCGGTATTGGCCTAGTGGGAGTGAAAAACCGCACAAAAACCATATACATGCTGGCCGACACACCGTTCCCTCGTCGTAAACCGCCAAGCGAATTTGTTCCGGAATCTTCGCACCTTCCCGTCCCGGAAGCTAGCGCGTTAACACTCGCCTTTAACCTGGCTACCCACAGACGCTACTGCTCTCGAACAGATGAGTGCTTCGTATAAACAGGTGAAAGGGTTCACTATCGTTCGATAACACTACAGGCGACAAATCCCTGGAAAAGGTAACTTCCGTAAAACATCCTGTGGTAACAGTCTTCAGATGCGTAAAGTCGAATGACCACATAAAACCTACAGTAGGAAGGGCAGATGCTACATTCAGAGTCATTGGGCGTATCTCGAGGAACTGTTGTTCATCTACGAAAGAAATAGCTCGCAAAACACATGTTTGACCGAATTCTGGGTATTTCTCATCACTCTGTGGCACTTGACAACTAGGACTGATAGAAAAAAAATCTAACTAAGTGCATCATGTTTCGTGAAGGAATCGTTTGATTGACACTAGACCATTACAGAGACGCTGCAGACACTGCAACAGAGGTGCCGTGCGTCATGGAGAGGTTTATTAATGCAAATTCGTTAGCTGATGCTTAAAGCAGAATTGGGGAACCTATTACTTCCAGCCACAGGCAACACACGGGATGTCGTCTATGAAAAAATTAGAGAAATTAGACTTTTACCAACAGTCATTATTCCACAGTGCTACTCTTTGTTGGTACAGGAAAGATGGGAAAGAGTAGTGGTAGCAACACGACGTGGTTGGAGGAGTATAGATGCAGATGTGGTGCATCACCAAGGCATCCACTGGGTTTAACGTGAACGTCCGACCCGATGCAGAGTCGTCCACAGTCTTACATTGCTTCATTTGGTAAGACTGTGGACAACTTCAAAATTTCATTCAGGACAAATGTAAATTCACATTATTGTTACAGTAAACGACAAATGAGGCAGACGACAGCACAAACCAATAAGCTGAATTACATCACTAGGTCACATAAAACTAAGAAGATGGCAGATTTCTGTAATACGAATCAATAATTCAAAGCGTTTCTTTATATAGAACAAGAATCTGGAAGCTGACAAAACGACATACAAGAGAACTATAAGTCGTGAAAATGGATTTTCTGAGAAGAAATTGTAGACCGTCAAAGCCCGAGAAATATTAAATAAGGAATTCGGGATGCGAATGAAACGCCCACATACATCACCGAAGAGGAGGAGCAACGGTGTTTAAAATAATGCGAGCATGTCATGAGATGCGGGGATGAATCACGGCCGAAAACAGTACCTTTTTTGCAACCTACAAGAAAGACAAACAGAGATATATAAGCCTGTGAGGAAAAGTAAAAAAACATCAGTTGAGGGTTAATATACAACGAAAGCTTGAAAGAAACTTTATACAAGAATCGAGAGGTTTAGATGTTACTTAGCGATAAACGGCCGCAATAGTTGTAAACAACTCGTATGTAGTATAGTGATCGGGCCAAATATCTCACGAAATAAGCATCAAACGAAAAAATTACAAAGAACGAAACTCGTCTAGCATGAAGGGGGAAACCAGATGGCGCTGTGGTTGGCCCTCTAGATGGCAATGCCATAGGTCAAACGGATATCAACTGCGTTTTTTTTTTTTTTAAATAGGAACCCCTATTTTCTGTTACGCATTCGTGTAGTACGTAAGGAAACATGAATGTTTAAGTTGGACAACTTTTTTCGCTTTGTGATAGATGGCGCTGTAATAGTCACAAACGTATAAGTACGTGGTATCACGTAACATTCCGTCAGTGCGGACGGTATTTGCTTCGTGATACATTACGCGTGTTAAAATGGATCGTTTACTAACTGCGGAAAAGGTCGATATCGTGTTGATGTATGGCTATTGTGATCATAATGCCCAACTGGCGTGTGGTATGTACGCTTCTCGGTATCTTGGACGACATCATCCAAGTCTCCGGACCGTTCGCCGGATAGTTACGTTATTTAAGGAAACAGGAAGCGTTCAGCCACATGTTAAACGTCAACCACGACCTGCAACAAATGATGATGCCCAAGTAGGTGTTTTAGCTGCTGTCGCGGCTTATCCCCACATCAGTAGCAGACAAATTGCGCAAGAATCGCGAATCTCAAATACGTCGGTGTTGAGAATGCTACATCAACATCGATTGCACCCATGCCATATTTCTATGCACCAGGAATGGCATATCGACGAATTTGATCGTCGTGTACAGTTCTGCCACGGGGCACAAGAGAAATTTCGGGACAATGACAGATTTTTTGCACGCGTTCTATTTAGCGACGAAGCGTCATTCACCAACAACGGTAACGTAAACCGGCATAATATTCACTACTGGGCAACGGAAAATCCACGATGGCTGCAACAAGTGGAACATCAGCGACCTTGGCGGGTAAATGTATGGTGCGGCACTATGGGAGGAAGGATAATTGGCCCCCCATTTTGTCGATGGCTGATTTCCTACGCAATGTTCTACCGATGTTACTACAAGATGTTTCACTGCATGAGAGAATGGCAAAGTACTTCCAACAAGATGGATGTCCGGCACATAGTTCGCGTGCGATTGAAGCGGTATTGAATAGCATATTTCATGACAGGTGGATTGGTCGTCGAAGCACCATACCATGGCCCGCACGTTCATCGGATCTGACGTCCCCGGATTTCTTTCTGTGGGGAAAGTTGAAGGATATTTTCTATCGCGATCCACCGAGAACGCCTGGCAACATGCGTCAGCGCAGTGGCAATGCGTGAGCGAACATTACGGAAGGCGAACCACTCGCTGTTGGGAGGAATGTCATTAGTTGTATTGCCAAATGCATTGCGGTTGACGGATATCATTTTGAGCATTTATTACATTAATGTGGTACTTACAGGTAATGACGCTGCAATAGTATGCATTCTCAGAAATCATAAGTTCACAATGATAGATGTATCACATTGGAATAACCTAAATCAAATGATCAAACGTACCTACGTTCTGTATTTTAATTAAAAAAAAATACCTGTTACCAACTGTTCGTCTAAAATTGTGAGCGGTATATTTGTGACTATTACAGCGCCATCTATTACAAAACGAAAAAAGTGGTCCAACTAATACATTCATGTTTATTTACGTACTACAACAATATGTAATAAAAATGGGGGTTCCTAATTTAAAAATCGCAATGGATATCCGTTTGACCTATGGCAGCGCCATCTAGCGGCCCAGCCATAGCGCCATGTGGTTTCCCCCTTCAAGCTATACAAGTTTCGTTCTTTGTAGTTTTTTCGTTTGACGCTTTGTGAGATATTTGGCCAGTTCACGATCAATGGACCACCCTGTATAGCGGATGTATGTGAAATGAATGTGGAAAGTGAGAAGACTGGGAGAGTGGTTCATAACAAGCCAGTTTCGCTAGAAACTACCGTCCGCGTCCCTTAGGGCACGGCAAAGAAATGGAAACGAGCGTATGCCATCGTTGGCCGGGAGGCCCCATCCGGGAAAGTATAGCCGCAGAGTGCAAATCTTATTTCATTCGACGCCACATGGGGCGACTTGTTCGCAGGTGATGAGGATAACATGATAATTAAAACATCACCCAGTCTACGTGCGGAGAAAGTGTACAACCTGGCTGGAAATCGAACCCGGGCCTGCTTGCACTGGAGGCGAGTACGTTACCACCCAGCTAAGCAATAGGGTACGGCGCTTAGTGTCATTGAAAAGCATCGCGCGCCGCTAATAATGTGGGCAGACAACGTGTCATCCGGGCCGTCATTGTAGGAGGTCTGCAGAGCAACAATTTCAGTGTATTTGTTGACAGCGGGGTAAAAGAGATGTCGGCTTGAAGTTTTATGACCTTTACTAGCAAAAACTGTCGTCGACATAGTAGCGAATATTCCAGGAGGGACAACACTACCGGTTTTCCGGTTGGACGTGAACGCGTAGCTTTTGTTTGCCCAAATGCATGTTTGATAGGTGTTGTATAAGAGCAGCACCTGCGCACACTGTGGAGTCTCGAAATTGTTCCTGTGGGTAGAGGACAGGAATCAGAGTGCTATTCTTGGGAGGAAAGGGCTGACATGCACTATATTTACGGCGTTGCCGATGGAAATACTCACGCTGTCTAACGTTTATACTTTCGGCGGTTCCGATTCGTCGAGTGTCAGACCCGCGCACGCATTTAATGCCATCCACAGGTTCCTGCGACAGACAGGTTAACCGTTTTTCACTGGCACGTTCTGTAGTGGCACTAGTGGATTCAAGGCCTATCTGGAAACCCAATGTAATCATTTTGTGTTGCCGGAGTGAATGCCCGACAGACGCGGTCGTCAACGGAAACTGCGTTCACCAGGGTTTGAAGAGGGGGCGTTAGCGCAGCTGGGAAACACACCCTCAACAAGCTGGAGGCGTGTTGCACGGGAAATGGATGTAAGCCTTTCCTAATTTCTCTTGTGATACGTGAATATAATTTGCCCCCTACAGCCTTCAGAATGTTCACGCCCTTAGGCCTGACTATTCTCCACGTCGTAGGAAACGTGGGGGAACGGGAAAATCCACCAGCTGTCTGTGTTCGTGGTCACCACGAACGCTACGCCGTCAACATTTGGGTCGGCTTGGCAGGCGATAATGTACGAGCAGTCGGTCCATATATGTCCCTCTGGCGAGTGAACGCAGACACTTAACATTTTTACGAGAAACTCTGGAAGAGTTCCTATTAAATGTTCCGCTCACTATGCACAGTGAATGCGGTACCAACATGATGGTGCAGGTGCGCACTTCGCAGATGCATTGTGAATGCATTCGAATGAAACCATTGGTGATAGGGTGCGGTTGGCCGGTGGAATAGCCTGCAAGTTCCCCTGAATTGATGCCCACTGTTTTCTTTTTCTGCTGTGGCCACCTCAAACCTTTCGTCTATGAAACACCAATTGATACTGATGAAGAGCTGATAGCGCGTGTTACGGGAGCCTCCGATGAAATTTCCACTTTGCGAGGAGTGTTTGAAAGAGTGTGACAGTAACTCCAGCGTCGTTGCACGGCGTGCGTTCAAACAGGATGGCGTAAGTTTCGAGAATTTTTGTAACTGTTTTTAAGTAAAGTTTATAAAACTTCATCCTAACTTCACATTTACCTTGATGCCACAAATATACTGAAAAAAACATTGCCCTGCAGACCTGCTACCATGTCTCGGCATGTTGTATGTCTACCCTCCAGTCAGCGCGCGACGATGTTTACTACATGCTGAGTCATACACGACGTAACACCCCTTTTATTTCGTGAACGGTTACACATATCGAAACGAGGTTTTCGATAAACAGAGCGTGGCTAGGCACAAATTTTCTTATTAGGTAACGTTTTAGCTCTGGTATCAACGGAGATGTTGAAGCAAGCTTTTTCTTTTTTTTTATGGAACCATATAATTTTCATAACTGCATTCGATAGCTCTTGAGAAGACAATTATGATGACATATCGTGTGTTAATGTTGACGTTGAAACCTGCCGTAGAACAATCCGAGAAACGTGCTAGAATTTGAGAACACGTAGCCGGAGTCGGCATTAGTAGAACTCTCGCACTACACTATGTTAGAATGTCAACACATTCAACACATTTGCCTGTTTTCGTTCTGGACTGCAAGTCGCTCATTTTCGCTTGAATATTCGTTGCGTGCAGACATATATACCAATGAGGAGATGTTGGATGTACTACTCTTATATGGTAGAAGTAAAAGAAATGTCGTAGAAAGAGTACAGCGGTACAGGGCTATCTATTTGGATCGCCATTGTCCGACGCGCCGGCGATTCCACGAATTTTTAAGATGGTAGTGCGGGCAGGCTACTTGAACGTCGAAAAGGGAAAACGAAATAAGACTGCATCAGACAGAGAACACGAAGGAGCTGTTCTAGCTACGACGCTAATGAATCAGCATAGTGGTGGGAGACATACAGCCGAGGAATGTGCAGTCAGCCTGACGAGTATGAATCGCATCGTGAGCAGACAGCCGTTCTGGCTGCTCTAGACCGCAGTCCTGTCAGTGAACGACAGATTGCACGCGGTTCTGCAATAACCCATAGCAGTGTGTGGAGAATTTTGCACAGGCATAAGTTTCATCCTTACCATATCTCACTCT
This sequence comes from Schistocerca piceifrons, assembly GCF_021461385.2. Lineage (NCBI taxonomy): Eukaryota > Metazoa > Arthropoda > Insecta > Orthoptera > Acrididae > Schistocerca > Schistocerca piceifrons. Next base: position 781,692,414 of record NC_060141.1, read on the forward strand.
ACCAAGTACTGTAAGCAAATGACTGCCGTTTTGCACTTCAGCGGTCGCACTGTCATTCTGTTCGTAATTTCTCGTTTATCGATGAAGCTTCATTAAAAAAATTATTCTCACATGAATCTGTGAAACATGCACTACTGGTCAGTGCAAAATCACCATTGGCTTCTCGCGTTTGCTTATAACGTTAATGGGATGTCTATGTTCGGTATGGTATCATTGGTAACCGCGTATAGGCCCCTATTTTTAACACGTAACATTAACCGGACGACAGTATGCACCATGAAACTTCATATCAGCGAACACTCCGCTGCAGAGTGAAAATCTCATTCTAGTATGCACCATATCTGCAAGACACTCTACCCCTTCCAATGGAGGACGTGGGATGTGAAACCCAGCTATCAAGGTGATTCCCTCATGACGGACACCTCGTATACTAAGCACTTGTTCCCTGCAAGTTATGGACTTAATGTTTTCAAATTGGCTGATAATATGGGGAGGTCCTGTGAGTTGGGTAGGTCGCTCCCGACTGAACCCTGTTAGGTTTCTTTCTCTGGGTCGCAATGAAAGAGTGTGTGTACCAAGGACGCTCAACGACAGCAGAGGATATGCAACAGCTTATTCTCGCTGCGTATGCATCTGTGTGATCCTTGGCACTTCGAACATCTGTTGAGGGGACGCAGAATTACCGGACGTGATGTTGCTGGTTATTTGAGAGTGCACTTTCCACGCTGGATGTCACGCCCAAACTTGAAGGTATGCCACTAACTATTGTGTTTAACACACTAGAAGCACGTGATATCAGCAAATTTTGCGTCTACTTGTCATTTATTATGTATAACGAAAAACATACATGTGCCATTTAATGTAACGTAATATTGTGTTTACTTTTACGGATTGTGCATTCTGTCCATTGTGTGAGCCCCTGGCAGCAAGTTGCAGGACAGTGCAAACAACCCTTGCTCTGTGCTTTACGGCAGAAACCGCGCCGCAGTCGTCATTATGAGGTTTAGAACAGTGAAACAAAGTCTGCCATCACTAACGTTACCTCTAGTTTTTACATTCGAGGAAAAAAACGCACATGTGACATTTAATAAACCTGCCTCTGTGTTAAAATTGGTGCTCGTTGACCGTTATGGATTATACGTGCCTGCCCCAGTGAACCCCTGTTAAAGGTGCATCCCTTAAAAATGGCACTTCTCACATTTTGTTTCATTTAGAAAATGAATCAGGTGTTTTTACGAAACACCTTAAATTTGATATCTGGCTTAATGGTGCCCACAACATTTCTCTGTAACGGAGGAAATGCATGGAGACTTGCGCTATTACCCTCCGCCGCGACGTGCTTCAAACAGAAAAGTCTCGACACACTAAAAGAAAGTCACAGCTCAGAAAATCATGTGACGTGTAAGTTGGAGTAATGATATCACATTGGCAATAAATTTGTCCAGAGTTCTGCCCAGTGACGCAATGGGCGTGGCACTATCGCAAGGTCGTCGCACGCTCTCTGACTCACGTCTCACCCTTTGCTTTGACCGCCTCTGCCACGGAAGTCAGCACTGAGACGCCCAGTGTTGAAAACTCGTGCCTTTCTTATGAGTGGCCGAGGGAAACATTTCAGACATGGCGCAGCTCAGAATCGGTGCGAAAAGGCGTCAGCGGATGGCACAGAGTACCTGGAGCGTTGATTCCCAAAGGCTGTTCACAGGGTGATGCGTAACAGGAAGATTTTCTGCTGACACCCTCGGGCTTTTCAACACTTCTCTAAGGACATTGCGAGGTTCCACCGCCATTGAACGTAATCGAATCATTTTGGGGCGCAGTGCAATCGCTGATTTGCTGTTGTTCACAACTTGGAACCTCTAGCGACCAGCCGGCCGCGGTGGTCTAGCGGTTCTAGGCGCTCAGTCCGGATCCGCGCGACTGCTACGGTCGCAGGTTCGAATCCTGCCTCGGGCATGGATGTGTGTGATGTCCTTTAGTTAGTTAGGTTTAAGTAGTTCTAAGTTCTAGGGGACTGATGACCGTAGATGTTAAGTCCCATAGTGCTCAGAGCCATTTGAACCATTTGAACGTCTAGGGACCGGTCATAATCTTCCGACGAGTTTTGAACGTGATCCCAAGCGGCTAAGTGTGCTTGCGTGTTTTCAGCGCTCCTGCTTTGTATACTTCTGTGGCTTGATCACAGCTGCATGCGACATTAATACATGCTTACATTCGTCAATCTAAGGCCTTCCAGTTCCACAGATCCCTCAGTGGCATCCTCCCAACTTTATTGCGAAATTTTGAAAATGTACCTTTATAGCCGGAACCCGTAACGAATCGTAGGTGCAAGCAGACTGGCAACATCTTCGACACTCTCCGATTCTGTATGTTTTAATGTTCCAAATTTCAGTGATGTTGAGCGGTTCCTAGTGGTCTTTTACGCCACCCCGAGGGCTTTCCGTGCCGATTCTGAGCGACGGTGAGTGAGGAATGCTTTCCTCGCCCACTTATAATGAAACCGTGTGATTTAAGCGTTGGTTCTAACTTCAATTGCACGAGTGCTAAAAGAAGGAGTGCAATTTGAGTAGTGGCAGTTGTAGTGTAACGACGTAAGTTTTGTATAAATGATTTTCTTTGGACATATGACCATGTGCACACTTCGTCACCTACGTCAGTTACAACACACTTCAAAATTATTTAAACTCTTTTTAAATTGTCTCTGAATGGTTCTTGATTGAACCTGTGAAACATCATTTGAGTCGTATGTGCAGAATTACGTCACTCAGTCCAATTGGTTTGAGTAAACTTTTTCAATTTAGATGTCGATTGTTTCTTCTCAGAAATTATATTAATGCAAGCGATCTGATTTAGTAAATATTAGAACCACATTGAATAAACTTTCGAGATTCAAACTCGCGATGAACGTTGTCAAAATTAATAATCTTGTCAAATAAATTCCGTTACATAATTCTTCATAAATAAATTCTCGGAACACGTATTTAAAAGTTAGTAGCATACACTGGTTTATTATCTTCCTACATATAGACGTGAACCTGAGCCTAGACAAGATAGAACTGAACATTTACAACATGATTAAACTTTCTACGACGTCATTGTTGTAGAAACAATGCAAATTCCTAATTTTTAAAATTTTAGAAGCACGACGCAACAACTCGGTTTCAGGATCTTCTGTTGCTCTTTGGCTGTCGACCCGCGACGTATAGTGGCCAGCAATTTTCTCTCTGGTCCCGGCAGTGAAGATGCTGTCTCCGTTCGTTGCGCCGCCCTCTCCGTACATGAAACTTAAAAAATAAATACAAAACTTTAGATAATTCATAGCCATTACAAATATTACAATAATACATAAACAAAACAGTAAATTGAATATTTATTCACCAGCAAACTGGGCTGACACTGGTGGATGGGTGACGCTTCAATTTCGCGTCCCACTACATACCCCACCCACAAGCTCACTTTGACAGCTTTCAACTGAAAATAAAACTTCTTCAATATACAATATTTTCCGTTATCTAGAGTCCTTGCTCTTAGATAGATTTAATCCTCTTATGACAATATTGTTGTGACTATTTGTCATTTACTTTTAATTGTGCTATTATGGTAATTCACAACCGAATATATGGAGATTACTCCTTTTCATTTAATAGTTGCTAGTAAATAATAATTTAGTACGTTCTTTAACGTTGTTACATTAGGACAGAGCGCTCAAATTGCGATGGATTAGTTTGTTTTATTCATTTACTAGAGTTATTCTTTCCAAAAATGTATATTACTAATAAGTTTCTCACAATAACTAATAGTACTATTTACTTTACGTCGTTCTTTTCCCTAATTATTTATTTATGCCTGAGGTCAAAAAGAAATCAAGCAAAACTTTCTTTAGAATCTCGGCACGGCTTTCTCTACCTTCGGACACTTTGTTGGGTAATGGCAATTTCTTCGGGAGAAACAAGCGAGACAGACCAGTTTCGTGTGTTCTATATTAAAACTATTACAAATCTCTATCGAAGGCACTCTGCTATGTTCTCGTGAGCCATACAGCTCTGGACGCCCATGGTCCCTAAAATTATTAACCATCCCCTTTGGTTCCTACTATCCGAGTAAATATAAAATATACAAAATTCCTTCTGACCTAATAACCAAATTTTCTTCCATATAAATCCCCTTTTAGTTTTCTTTCCCTTTTGAAGTACCGGTAGATTATTGTAGAACACTTGTTTAAACTTCCTGTCATTTCTTTAAAAATAACACGTAACTATCACGAAAAACTTCACATGAATAATCTATGAACGCTCTTACGTATGTAAAATATACTAAATATTAACTTATTTAGGAATGAAAGGTTTCATTTGATGAAGGTTCCATAAGAAGTAATGCTTTGGGATGTACAGTCTTATGTACAACATATGGACCTTCAAAGATAAAGATGAATTTTCTACATTCCTTATTGATCTTCGATCTTTTAGGATGAGATCGTACTAATACATGATCTCCTGCCTGAAATGAGGGTTCTATAGCATGTTGATTATAACTTTTAATTCTCCGTTCAGCATTTTTAACAATCTGTTCGCAAACTTTTTCGTCTGGGATGCATTATTGGATCTCATTTACTGGTGGCCAAGGTAGAGCAGCTAGTAAAGGCTCACCTATAATTCGTTTGCCTAAAATTTCTATAGGTGATAATCCCGTCGTTAGATGAGGCAATTCATTTAATATCTTTTCGAATTCAGGCATTAGTTTTGCCCACCGAGTATGATTATGTGCACAATAAGTTATACATAATCGTCCTAATTCTTTCATGACTCTTTCTGCTAAATTACTTTGTGGGCGATATTTCGAAATTAAGATATGTTTGATTCCATATAGTTTTATCACATCTTGAAACTTTTGACTAATAAAGCCACTACCGTTGTCAGACATAAGTCGTTTAGGAATATCCCAGTTAACAAAGTAATTTCGGGTAAGACAGCGAATAACGCTTGCAATATTCCCTCGTTTCAAAGTATATAGCTTCACATGTTAGGATCAACATTCCATTACAACAACACATAAGTAAATCCGCCTGAACTACGAGCCAAAGGGCCGAAAAAATCTAATGACAGTAGATCCCACAGACCTCGAGGAATTACAGCATATAATTTATAACGCTTAGATTTGTTATTAACTTTAGCCTTTTGACAGGTTTCACAAGTCCTAATAATACTTCTCACAATACGGGACATATTTTTGAAATAATAATACTTCATTAGATGTTTAATACATTTATGAATTCCAAAATGCCCGTAACGTTCATGAATATAAGTAATTAAATCGTACACAACAGTTTTCGGAATGCAGATTTTCCATCTCTGGTGTTCCCTCTGTGCTTTCCAATACAACAAGTCATTGAAATATAGCCACACACCACGGGTGTTAACTGTTTCGTCCCCATTATTAAGGTTTTGTATAACTTCCCTATATTGATAGTCATTTTTTGATTGCATCTAATAGCAGTTACTATCCGTTTAACCTTACGTTCGTTCTCCTGAGTTAAAAGGAAATAAACATGGTAATTTGTTCCTGTTTCTTCTGCAATGTTAATATTCTCCATTCCTACTGGAAGTCTCGACAAAGCATCCGAAGCTACATTCTGAGATCCTTTTATATACCTAATTTCGTACTGAAATTCTTGCAAGCATAATACCCAACGTAATAATCTACCGTGAAGTAACCGACAATTGTTCAAAAAGGTTAAAGCCTGATAATCAGTATATACACTCCTGGAAATTGAAATAAGAACACCGTGAATTCATTGTCCCAGGAAGGGGAAACTTTATTGACACATTCCTGGGGTCAGATACATCACATGATCATACTGACAGAACCACAGGCACATAGACACAGGTAACAGAGCATGCACAATGTCGGCACTAGTACAGTGTATATCCACCTTTCGCAGCAATGCAGGCTGCTATTCTCCCATGGAGACGATCGTAGAGATGCTGGATGTAGTCCTGTGGAACGGCTTGCCATGCCATTTCCACCTGGCGCCTCAGTTGGACCAGCGTTCGTGCTGGACGTGCAGACCGCGTGAGACGACGCTTCATCCAGTCCCAAACATGCTCAATGGGGGACAGATCCGGAGATCTTGCTGGCCAGGGTAGTTGACTTACACCTTGTAGAGCACGTTGGGTGGCACGGGATACATGCGGACGTGCATTGTCCTGTTGGAACAGCAAGTTCCTTTGCCGGTCTAGGAATGGTAGAACGATGGGTTTGATGACGGTTTGGATGTACCGTGCACTATTCAGTGTCCCCTCGACGATCACCAGTGGTGTACGGCCAGTGTAGGAGATCGCTCCCCGCACCATGATGCCGGGTGTTGGCCCTGTGTGCCTCGGTCGTATGCAGTCCTGATTGTGGCGCTCACCTGCACGGCGCCAAACACGCATACGACCATCATTAGCACCAAGGCTGAAGCGACTCTCATCGCTGAAGACGACACGTCTCCATTCGTCCCTCCATTCACGCCTGTCGCGACACCACTGGAGGCGGGCTGCACGATGTTGGGGCGTGAGCGGAAGACGGCCTAACGGTGTGCGGGACCGTAGCCCAGCTTCATGGAGACGGTTGCCAATGGTCCTCGCCGATACCCCAGGAGCAACAGTGTCCCTAATTTGCTGGGAAGTGGCGGTGCGGTCCCCTACGGCACTGCGTAGGATCCTACGGTCTTGGCGTGCATCCGTGCGTCGCTGCGGTCCGGTCCCAGGTCGACGGGCACGTGCACCTTCCGCCGACCACTGGCGACAACATCGATGTACTGTGGAGACCTCACGCCCCACGTGTTGAGCAATTCGGCGGTACGTCCACCCGGCCTCCCGCATGCCCACTATACGCCCTCGCTCAAAGTCCGTCAACTGCACATACGGTTCACGTCCACGCTGTCGCGGCATGCTACCAGTGTTAAAGACTGCGATGGAGCTCCGTATGCCACGGCAAACTGGCTGACACTGACGGCGGCGGTGCACAAATGCCGCGCAGCTAGCGCCATTCGACGGCCAACACCGCGGTTCCTAGTGTGTCCGCTGTGCCGTGCGTGTGATCATTACTTGTACAGCCCTCTCGCAGTGTCCGGAGCAAGTATGGTGGGTCTGACACACCGGTGTCAATGTGTTCTTTTTTCCATTTCCAGGAGTGTACAATTGCTTTTCTTCCCATTAATAATCCTCTAAATCTTTGATAACCCCATACCACTGCGAGAGCTTCCTTCTTGGTTACAAAATTATTTCTTTCATGTTTATTTGAAGTTCTACTAGCGAATCCAATAGGCTCATATAATCCCTTTTCATTGGTCAGATCATCTTGGAATATTACGCAAGGCACACCATAATCAGAGGCATCCGTACACATACAAAAGTCCTGATTGAAATCTGGATGGTATAACATTTTGGCTTCTGTTAACGCTCCTTTTATCTTATTAAAAACTTCCTCTTCCTCTTTTCCCCAGAGCCATACTGATTTCTCTTTTAATAAATCCAGTAATTTAGGATTAACAATATCCTGCCCTGGAAGAAATATTCTCAGAAATCCTACCATTCCTAAGAATGATTTCAGTTGTTTCCGATTTCTAGGACTCGGGCATCGAGCAGTAGCTTCAATACATGCTGGGTCTGGCCTAATACCTTTACTGTCCACTATATGCCCCAAAAATCTCACTTCGTCCTTTCCGAAGTAAGACACAGATAATCTTAAAGTAATTCCTCTGTCAATTAAACGGTCAAACAACTCCCGTAATATCGTTACGTGTTCTTCCCACGTTTTAGTGGCTACCAAAATATCATCTACATATAAAATCATCTTTTGTAATAATTGCTGACCCAAAGCAGAATCTAATGCCCTAATGAAAGTTAACACTGATATATTAAATCCAAAAGGTAAAACTTAGAACTGGTATGATCTGCCTTCAAAAAGAAAAGCCGTATATTGCCGTGAATCCGGGTGTAATATTACTTGATGGTAGCCAGCAGTTAAATCCATTGTACTCATATAATGAGAACCAGCAATCTTAAGAAGTACGTCCTCCGTAGGAATAGGTCTGTCTCTTTCCATCTCCATAATTTTGTTTAATTCACGAGCATCCAGAACCAGTCGTGTGTATTTAATCTGTAAGGATTCGTGGCGATTCTCAGGTGCTCGATTATCAGAAAACCTCACTTTAAAAGCACATGCCTCCTCATGGATGGTAATGGAAAAGTCTTTAAAATCTAATATAGCTTTATATTTACATAGCCAATCTATACCTAATATTATGGCCACATTTAAGTTGGCTACGACAAGTACAGAGTGAGATATTAATTGTTTAGTAGTTTCAAAAGTTAAATAAACTTCCTCAGTAATATTTTGACTTCTTTTACCAGTAACTCCTATAATTTTCACCCCAGTTACAGGTAAGGTTAGGAAATTCCAATATTTTCTTTTAAGCTGAAATAATTCTTTAGATAAAATACTTACTTCGCTACCCGAATCGATTATAATATTTACTTCGGTATCTTTAATATAACCTTTAATAACAGGTTTATAAGTTATTTTCTCCCTTATCTGATTGTCTTCCTGAAGTAAATCTTGTTGCCAATCACCTTCCTTTTGGCAGCTTAATGATAAATTGCAATTGGGTCTTGTATAATCTTGACTAACAGTTCCCTTTAGTTGACCCATACTAAAGGACTTTACTAGTTTTCCGAACTTTCTATGATAACGTCACCTACAACTTGACCTTCATTAATTACTTGAGGATGATTTATCTCATTATGGTTATTGTGTAATTTCCGCATTTTAGAGTTATTACCACGATTTTGTGGCTCTCTTTATCTTTAGATTGCCGTTTAACATAACAAAACCGGCTATGATTGTTGTTGTTAAATTTTCGTGGTTCTGAATTATTGTTATTTCGAGGATTGTCATTTCTACCAAATCTAAATTTCTCGTCTTCCCGTTCTCTATTAAGTATATCTAACTGTTCTAAATATCCTAATAATTCACAAGGTTGTGACCATTCCATTTCTATCATTCTTTCCTTTACATAGTACGGTAACCTACTAATTAGAACTCGTATTAGATGACTTTCAATAATTGGTTCTTCAATTAATTTAGCACGGTTTAAATGCCATTCGAAATAATTCCTATAACCACCCCACCGTTTAGAATATGGAGGAGGGTCTAGCAACTCTAAAGTTAAGTGTTGTTGTTTTCCTCTTGACCAATAATTATGTTTAAACTGCTTAACAAAATCATCCCAGTCCCTAAATTCAGTTCTATGCAGTACTGCCCATTCCGCAGCTTCTGCCTCTAAATGTCCTATTACAAATTGAATCCGATTTTCATTACTCCATTTAGGAGATAATGAAGTTTCAAAAGCTTTTATAAAGAATATAGGGTGAAGTTCGCCTCCTGGTTTGAATACAGGAAATCGACTAGCTACATTTGAATTTGTCGTTATATCATCCCAACATTCAGCGAGAGACATAGTTGGATTTTGTTTAGATTGCAGAGACGGAGTTGCGTCGGATTTGCTTGCCGTGATGTCTTTATTTGTATTGTTGTCGTCCGAGCTAGCAAACGTGATGCGACTGTTGTCTCTGATTACGTTATTACTTCTACTACTTGAAATTTTTTCATTATTATCTAATTCCGATAACCGTTTAGTAATTTCCTGTATTCGCATTTCTGTATTGGATACACGGTTAGTTAATATCGATTCTTCACCGTGTTCACGATGTGGACGCTCTGTACCTTCGTCAATGTTATTATCTTTGGAAGTCTCAAGGTTACTGTATATTTCGATAATTAGAAATGTCATGTTCTCTATTTCAGTATGATCTTTTTCCACTCGATGAGTTAATGTCTCTATGTCTACATTATTTATTGAAGAAATCTCTACAGGTTTGGTAGAAACCTCTTTAATAGTTTCGAATAATTCTCTACGAACAGTTTCTGTTTGCATAGAAAATTCATCTCGTAACTTATCGTTATTTTTCTCTATTTCATTTACAACTAAGACATTGATATTATCTAGCCTCTTGGTTAAGTACGTAATATCATTTCACATGCGAGCTTTCTCCTCACGCGATTCCTGGATACATTCTTCTAATCTTTTACAATTATCAGCAATCTTATTACTAAGTCCTACTAGTTTTTCCTGCATTTCAACTTTAGAAGCCTCTATTTTATCACTTAATTCTCGACTGGTTTGATTAAGATGTTCCTGTAACCTGTCTGTCGATTTTGTTAGCTCCCCTTTAAGTTCCTCTTTTAATCTAGCCGTAGATTCTTCGTTAGACTGTTTTAACTGTTTTAATCTAGCAGTAGATTCTTCGTTAGACTGTTTTAATGCCTGTTTTAATTCCTCTTTTAATCTAGCAGTGGATTCTTCGTTAGATCGCCCTAAAACAGGATCTCATGCTCCTATCGGACATAGATTGCTCTTCGTCTGACATTTCACTTTCCTGCATTATTGTAAGATATTAACTAGTTACAGACGCAGACTTGTAATAAAAAATCCTATTAAAAGCACACTCCCTATGTACAACACTCCACTTCCAACTTAAAACAGACTCACCGGACACTAATATGGTAGTTTGTAGTTCTCGGTGATCAGTGCGCTGCTACGGGCTGTAGAAGTAACAGCCGTCGATGCAGCCGCTGATATGCTGCGACTCCGCTTCCGCAACCGGCAGGACGCTGAGCCGAACTCCGGAGACGTCAGTGGCTGCAACCACGCCCGGCCGCACCGTAGACAGGCCAAGCCCTGAGCAACACCTCTAATACCAGCCGGAGGAAGCCCTCCCCGCCCCCCCCCCCCCCCCCCCCCCATCCGCTGACGTACTGGGCCTGTTAGTTTAGGAAGAAAAGGTTGTCGGGGTTTGCAGCGTTCAGCTGCTGTCCATGAAGGCTCCACGACAACTCGCGTTGACTTCCGAAGGACTCTTGATGTTTTGTTTCGTACTTGTGTGCCTTAGTTGCACACAAGTCCTGTCACGGTCGCCACGGTGTAGTGCAACGACGTTAAGTTTTGTATAAATGATTTTCTTTGGACATATGACCATGTGCACACTTCGTCACCTACGTCAGTTACAACACACTTCAAAATTATTTAAACTCTTTTTAAATTGTCTCTGAATGGTTCTTGATTGAACCTGTGAAACATCATTTGAGTCGTATGTGCAGAATTACGTCACTCAGTCCAATTGGTTTGAGTAAACTTTTTCAATTTAGATGTCGATTGTTTCTTCTCAGAAATTATATTAATGCAAGTGATCTGATTTAATAAATATTAGAACCACATTGAATAAACTTTCGAGATTCAAACTCGCGATGAACGTTGTCAAAATTGATAATCTTGTCAAATAAATTCCGTAACATAAATCTTCATAAATAAATTCTCGGAACACGTATTTAAACGTTAGTAGCATCCACTAGTTTATTATCTTCCTACGTATAGACGTGAACCTGAGCCTTCACGAGATAGAACTGAACATTTACAACATGATTAAACTTTCTATGACGTCATTGTTATAGAAACATTGCTAATTCTTAATTTTTCAATTTTTAGAAGCACGACGCAACAACTCGGTTTTAGGATCTTCTGTTGCTCTTTGGCTGTCGACCCGCGACGTATAGTGGCCAGCAATTTTCTCTCTGGTCCCGGCAGTGAAGATGCTGTCTCCGTTCGTTGCGCCGCCCTCCGTACATGAAACATAAAAAATAAATACAAAACTTTAGATAATTCACAGCCATTACAAATATTACAAAAATACATAAACAAAACAGTAAATTAAACTTATATTCACCTGCAAACCGGGCTGACACTGGTGTATGGGTGACGCTTCAATTTCGCGTCCCACTACACTGTGACGACCTTTCCATTGTGTAACACGTTCACAGTGTCGTTGGGAAGAATTGTGGCGAAGCTTGGACCAATGTGACATCATAAATCCAACCTACACGTCATATGAACTCCCGATCTGTGAGCGTCTCTCGTATAAATCAATACTTGCTGTCTGAAGCGTCATAGAGCCTCAGGGTAAAAAAATAGTTCAAATGGCACTAAGCACTATGTGATTTAACATCTGAGGTCATCAGTCTCATAGACTTGGAACTACTTAAACCTTACTAAACTAAGGACAGCACACACATCCACGCCCAAGTCAGGATTCGAATCTGTGACCTTAGCAGCAGTGCGGTTCTAGACTGAAGCGCCTAGAACCGCTCGGTCACAGTGACCGGCTCTGAGAGTAACATCGCGGGGTACCACGCTTTTGCATTATCATAGAAGAATATTGTAGGAACATTTCCATCAGTGGGAGTTACGCTGTTTCTGAGTAGTGATCCTTTAATTCTGCTGCAACTGTGTGGTGTGTGTGTTTGTGTGTGTGTGTGTGTGTGTGTGTGTGTGTGTGTGTGTGTGTGTGTATGATTGTGGGTTGGTGTGTGTGAGAGAGGGGGGTGGGGAGAATTTTGATGATAAACCTTACCTCTCCGAAATGGTAACATACAGTTGGGAATTCAATGTGATGTTCTCACCTAAGAGAAATTGTCTGCATCCTCTGGCTCGCAAGGGATATCTTTTCTTTCTAAATTCCGTACCCACATCCGTGGTCTATGGGTAGCGTCTTTCATTAATAATCAAAACCCCGTGGGCCCCGTGTTGGAAACCCGCCGCCGCTTAAATTTTGATTAATAATCAGCATTGGCTGCCGAAGACTTCCGGCGTAAGAAGTAACTCTCAGTCTGCCAGCGGTCCTGTCAAAGAGGACGGAGGAGCGGACAGAGGTTCAGGGCACTCTTTCGTCCGAAGGGTTGGACACTGCTCCTAAAGGCGGAAGAATCAGCAATGATCAACGACATGAGGATTCAGAAGGCAGTGAAAACCACTGCATTAAAGACACATGATGCGTATCCACACGACAGGTGGCCTGGAATTGATAAAAGCGTCATGATGATTTCTTCATTGGCCAAAGATTCCTGAATAGTCCCCCATTCGGACTTCTGGGAGGGGACTGCCGAGGTGTAGGTGACCATGAGAAAATGATTGAATAACCATTGAAAGGATAACGTTCTACGAGTCCGGACGCGGGATGTCAGAAGCTTGAACGCAGCAGGGAAGCTAGAGTATCTGAAAAGGGAAATGCAAAGGGAGACAAGGAATTCTGGTCGGATGAGTATACGGCAATATGAACAGCAGCAGAAAATATTATAACGGGAGTGTGATTCGTTATGAATAAGAAGATGGGCAGAGTGTGAGTTACTATCAACACTTCAGTGATAGGTTTGTTATTATCAGAATCGAGAGCAGACTAACACCGACATCGATAGTTCAGGTATACATGCTGACGTAGCAAGCTGAAGATGAAGAGATAGAGAAAGTATATGAGGACACTGAAAGGGTAATACAGTACGTAAAGGAAGATGAAAATCTATTAGTCATGGGAGACTGGAATGCAGTTGTAGGGGAAGGAGTAGAGCAAAAGGTTACAGGAGAATATGGGCTTGGGACAAGGAATGAGAGAGGAGGTAGACTAATTGAGTTCTGCAACAAATTTCAGCTAGTAACAGCGAGTGTTGTATTCAAGAATCGCAAGAGGTATTATTGGAGAAGCCCGGGTGATAAGAGAAGATTTCAATTTATTACGTCATGGTCAGACAGAGATTCCGAAATCAGGTACTGGACTGTAAGGCGTACCCAGGAGCAAATGCAGACTCAAATCACAATACAGTACTGATGCAGAGTATGCTGAAGTTGAAGAGATTAGTCAGGAAGAATCAATACGTAGACAAGTGTGATACCGAAGTAGTAAGGAATGATGAGATACGGTTCAAGTTCTCTAACGCTACAGATACAGAAATAATGAATAGTTCAGTAGGTACTACAGAGGAAGAGGGATTGACATCTATAAAAAGGGCAATCACAGAAGTTGCAAAGAAAAACACAGGTACAAAGAAAGTACCTGCGAAGAAACCATGCGTAACAGAAGAAATGTTTCGGCTGTTCGATGAAAGAAAGAAATTTAAAAAAGGTCATGGAAATTCAAGAATACGGAACTACAAGTCGCTGAAACATCAGATTAATAGGAAGCGCTTGGAAGCTAAGAGGAAATTGCTGCATGAAAAATGGAAAGAAATCGAAAAAGAATAGATTGTCGTAAGGACTGACTCAGTACACAGAAAAGTCAAAACAACCGGTGGTGAAATTAAAATCATGGGTGGTAACTTTAAGAGTACAACGGGAATTCAACCGTTAAATGTAGAGGAGGGAGCGGATAGGTAGAATGAGTGCACTGAAGGCCTCTACGAGGGGTAAGATTTGTCTGACGCGATAAAAGATGTAACAGGAATGGATGTAGAAGAGACAGTGAATCCAGTGTTAGAATCAGAATTTAAGAGAGCTTTGGAGCGCTTAAGATCAAATAAGGCCGAAAAGATACGTAACATTCGATCAGAATTTCTAAATTAATTGGGGAAGTGGCAACAAAACGACTATTGGCATTGGTTTGTAGAATGTATGAATCTGGCGACATACCATTTGACTTTCGACCAAGTGTCATCCACATAATAACGAAGACTGCAAGGTTAACAAGTGCGGAATTACCACACAATTAGCATAACAGATTATGCATTCATGTTGCTGACAAGAATACTATCCAAAAGAATTGAATAGAAAATTGAGGATATATTAGATGTCGATCAGTTTGGATTCAGGAAAGGTAATGGCACCAGAGCGGAAATTCTGACGTTGCGACTGATACGTACGCAACACTAAAGGCAAAACAAGACACGTTCAAATCATTTGTCGACCTGGAAGAAGCGTTCGACAATGTAAAATGGTGCAAGGTGTTCGAAATACTGAGAAAAGCTATAGGATGAGAAGGGTAATATACACACATCAAAAAAAGTTTTCCGTCACCCCGGTTCCTAGAACTTCTAAAGAGAGACGTTGACTCTGGATATTGTATCACAGAATCAGACTCTTTGACTGTTCAGAGATGTCACTAAACCCGCCAAAAGATGTAAACAACTATGCATGAGCAGCGCCTATTAGACGGAGTCCGACAACCGATCAGTTCCAGTTATTCCACCAGGAAGAGGGTACACGGCTCGTGTTTTCTGTAGTTTGACCATGCCTAGACGGTCAATACCGCGTTTCGATCACATCCGCATAGTTACTTTTGTGTCAGGAAGGGCTCTCAACAAGGGAACTTTCCAGGTGTCTCGGAGAGAACCAAAGCGATGTTGTTCGGATATAGAGGAGATACAGAGAGACAGGAACTGTCGATGACATGCCTCGCTCAGGCCACCCAAGGGCTGCTACTGCAGTGGATGACCGCTGCGTACCTATAATGGCTCGGAGGAACCCTGATAGCAATGCCACCATGTTGAATAATGCTATTCGTGCAGCCTCAGGTCGTCGTGTTACGACTCGACCTGTGCGCAATAGGCTGGATGATGCGCAACTTCACTCCCGACGTCCATGGCGATGTCCATCTTTACAACCACGACACCATGCAGCGCGGTACAGATGGGCCCAACATCATGCGAATGGACCGCTCAGAATAGGTATCAAGTTCTGTTCACCTGTGAGTCTCGCACATGTCTTCAACCAAACAATCGTCGGAGTCGTGTTTGGAGACAACCCGGTCAGGCTGAAAGTCTCAGACACATTGTCCAGCAAGTGCAGCAAGGTGGAAGTTCCCTGCTGTTTTGGGGTGCGTTATGTGGAGCCGACGTACGCCGCTATGGAATACGCAATAACAGCTGTACGATACGGGAATGCCATCCTCCGATCGATGAGCAACCATATTGGCAGCATATTGGAGAGTGATTCATCTTCATGGACAACAATTCGCGCCCCTGTCGTGTACATCTTGTGAATGACTTCCTTGAGGATAACGACATCGCTGGAATAGAGTGGCTAGCATGTACTCCAGACATGAACCCTATCAAACATGCCTGGGTTAGACTGAAAAGGGCGGTTTATGGTCGACGTGACCCACCAACCACTCTGAAGGATCTACGGCGAATCGCCGTTGAGGAGTGGGGCAATCTTGACCAACAGTGCCATGATGAACTTGTTGATAGTAAGCCACGACGAATACAAGCATGCATCAATGGAAGAGGACGTGCTACTGTACCGATGTGTACTGCAATCTGGACTGCCACCTCTGAAGGTCTCGCTATGTGGTGGTAGAGCATGCACTGTGTGGTTTTAATGAGCAATAAAAAGGGAAGAAATAATGTTCATGTTGATCCTTATTCTAATTTTCTGTACAGCTTCTGGATCCCTCGGAAGCGAGGTGATGCTAAACTTTTCTTGATGTGTGCACAATATGTATAAAACCCAAGAGGGAATAATAAGACTGGACGACTAACAACGAAATTCTCAGATTAAAAAGCGAGTAAGACAGGGATGTACTCTTTCGTCCCTACTGTTGAATCTGTACACGGAAGAAGCAATGATGGAAATAAACAAAAGGTTCAGGAGTGGAATTCAAATTCTAGATGCAAGGATATCAATTATACGATTCGCTGATGGCACTGGTATCCTCAGTGAAAGTGAAGAAGAATTACATGATCAGCTCAATGGAATGAACAGTTTAATGAGTACAGAATATTAATAGACAGTAAATCAAAGAAAAAAGAAAGTAATGAAACGTAGCAGAAATAAGACCAGCGAGAAACTTGACATCAGGACTGATGGTCACGAAGTAGATGAAGTTAAGTATTTCCGCTACCTAGGCAAAAAATAGCCGATGACAGACGGAGCAAGAAGGACATCAAAAGCAGACTAGCACTGGCGAAAAGGGCATTCCTGGTCAAGAGCAGTCTAGGAGTATCATACATAAGTTTTAATTTGAGGAAGTATTTTCTGAGAATATACCTTTGGAAGACAGCATTTTATTGTAGTGAAACATGGACAGTGGGAAACCCAGAACAGGAGAGAATTGAAGTGATGAGATGTGGTGCTAGAGATGGGTGTCGAAAATTAGGTCGACTAATAAGGTGTGGAATGAGGAGGTTTTGCGCAGAATCTGAAAGGAATATGTAAAGACACTGACAAGGAGAAGGGAGAGGACAGCAGCACATCTGTTACGACATGAGGGAATTACTTCTATGGAACTAGAGGAAACTTTAGAGGGCAAAAACTGTAGAGGAAGACAGAGGGCGGAATACATCTAGCAGATAATTGAGGACATAGGTTACAAGTGCTACTCTTTTGATGAAGATATAAGCGGGCCGTATCAAACCAGTCAGAAGACTGATGACTCAAAAAAGAAAATACTGCTATTCTTTCACTGAAAAAACTTATGTTCATTTCAAAAATACTAACCCAATAGAGACAATGGGAGGAAAACACTATGGTGTCTAGAGTGACGGTATAGTGAGCAGGTCACTACTGAAGAATGTGATATTAATTAAATGTAATTTCCGTTTTTGACTCTGAAATACTGCACATTAATTTTGGACAATCGGGATTTTGGCTTTTTAGCCACTTTCAAATGCTAGGTGACTGAAAAAATATGGAAGATCCACATTACACGGCTCAGAGTATAGTGTGAAGATCGTTAAAGTCACCATATGTTCGAAGA
Source organism: Schistocerca piceifrons (assembly GCF_021461385.2). NCBI lineage: Eukaryota > Metazoa > Arthropoda > Insecta > Orthoptera > Acrididae > Schistocerca > Schistocerca piceifrons. The sequence continues at coordinate 781,710,029 of NC_060141.1, forward strand.
ACATCACTTACGTGGCACAAGTTGCCCGACAGGCCTGCATTATGCGTCATCGTCGAATTTTTTTTCGTAGTTGTTGTTTCATTTCCCCACGAAGGGGAGAGCTCGCAGCGAATGAGACGACTCTTCAGCAGGAGGTTATACAAACGAAGAACACGGTTTAAAACACATAAAAACAAGTAATAACAACACATTCGTGTAAAATATTTACGGTTTTTACATAAAAATGGTAGGTAATGAATGAAAATTTATTTCAAAACAGTGGTGGACAATAGTGATGGATTTTTCACTCTTTACAGATGATTTTATATTACAGTTCTAATATTGTCACTGATGATAATGGGAATGACACTGTGGTTTAGTGGTGATGCTGGCTATGGTTGTAAATTATCATGGTTATGGCGGAGGCGGATATGAGGGTGTGTGATGTCGCCCTGTTGAACAGGCAGGTTGCCCTTAGAAGTCAGCAATCTGTAGGGGATGAAGTAAAATTGAAGGATTGTATGAGATGAAGCGTCTTGACTAGGCTTCGGAAGAGCGATTCACTAGAGTTGATTTCACCTTTGAGGATTGGGAGCTGTTTGAACTCCGAAAGGAGAGGATGGATAAGACATGAATGTGAATGAAAGGTGAAATGTGGATGTGGTGACGTAGTATGGTACATAGGTTGGTGATTGGTGGGTGATATATATATGCCGGGACTGGAGTTTGAGATTAATGTAACGGATTCGAAGGTGCTCTGCAAAGAGAAGGAGACGTGGGAGGTGACTGAGTTGGTATAGAATACCAGTTGCGAAAGGTGTGCACTGCGGAAGACGAAGTGGAGTGTGAGCCTTCCTGGATGTCAAGAGACTTCTAGTATTTATGGGTGGAAGAGATTCCGTCGGATTTGGCTTGAGGACTGGGTGGATGAAAGATTCGTAGGTGAGTATACCGGTAGAAAGATGTAAACTCGAGATGCGGATGGTTATTAGTTTTACTCCACATCGGTCTCTGTGTTGGGTGGTAAAGAGAAACGTGCGTTCCATGCCAATTTTCTGTCGAGGGTTACTCCTCCGCGTGTCGTCTTCGCCAAGGGTCGAAGGGGGGCGTCGTCGCTGGAAAGCAGCGCTGTGGGTGTTTCCGCTTGAGTCAGATTAAAGTGTTCCAATACTGATGATGTTTTCATGTGTTGTCACTGGCCAGCATCCTAACAACGACTCAGCACCTCTAACCAACCTTCCCACGGTAAAGGCTATCCATCATGGGCCACCGCAATATAAACTGCGTATGTTAGTAATGGCTTTTAACGAATACGGCAGAAAATACGCGATACGAGAAGCAAAAAAGTCTCGCAATACATGGTTTTTAAAAAGAATGCCTTAAAAGCTGTACGCACTTCCTCATGTTTCCTACTGTGAAAAAGATAAAATGGTTCAAATGGCTCTGAGCACTATGGGACTTAACGTCTGAGATCATCAGTCCCCTAGAACTTAGAACTACTTAAACCTAACTAACCTAAGGACATCACACACCCATGCCCGAGGCAGGATTCGAACCTGCGACCGTAGCGGTCGCGCGGTTCCAGACTGTAGCGCCTAGAACCGCTTGGCCTCACCGACCGGATGAAAAAGATATCTTCCATCATAAGGGCCTAGTTTTCCGTATATTGTATAGAGGTAGTATGACCAAGACAAGAAAAGGAATATCCTGTATCTGCATCTATAACTACGGGATTATTCTGCTATTCACAATGACGTGCCTGGCAGGGGTTCAATGAACCACCTTCATGTTGTCTCTCTACCGTTCCACTCCCGAAAGGCGCGCGGGAAAAGCGAGCACTTAAATTTTTCTGTGCGAACCCTGATTTCTATTATTTTATCGTTATGCTCATTCCTCCTATGTAGGTGGGTGCCAACAGAATATTTTCGCAATCGGAGGAGAAAACTGGTGATCGAAATTTCATGAGAAGATTAAGTCGCATCGCAAAACGCCTTGGTTTTAATGATTGCCACTCCAATTTCACTTCCACCGAGCGAGGTGGCGCAGTGGTTAGCACACTGGACTCGCATTCGGAAGGACGGCGGTTCAATCCCGTCTCCGGCCATCCTGATTTAGGTTTTCCGTGATTTCCCTAAATCGCTTCAGGCAAATGCTGGGGTGGTTCCTTTGAAAGGGCACGGCCGATTTCCTTCCCCATCCTTCCCTCACCCGAGCTTGCGCTCCGTCTCTAATGACCTCGTTGTCGACGGGACGGTAAACACTAATCTCCTCCCCTCCCTCCAATTCACTTATCGTGTCTGTGACATTATCTCCCCTATTTCGCGATAATACAGAACGAGCCGTCCATCCTCGTGTTTTTCGATGTCATCCGTCAGTCCCACATGATGCGGTTCCAACACCGCAGAGCAGTACTCCAGAATAGGGCGGACAAAAGTAGTGTAAGGAGTCTCTTTAGTAGACCAATTTCACCTAAGTGTTCTGCCAATTAATCGCAGTCTTTGGTTTGCTCCATCCACAACATTATGTATGGGATCGTTCCAATTTAAGTTATTTGTAATTGTAATTCCTAAGTATTTAGTTGAATTTGCTGCCTTCATATTCGTGTGACTTGTAACGTAATCGAAATTTAGTGGATTTCTGTTAGTACTCATGTGAATAACTTCATACTTTTCTTTATTCAGGATCAACTGCCACTTTTCGCACCATACAGATATCTTATCTAAATCATTTTGCAATTCGTTTTGTCGTCTGAAGACTTTATAAGAGGGTAGATAATAGTATCATATGCAAACAGTCTAAGGCGGCTACACAGATTGTATCCTACGTCGTTAGTATAGATCAGGGTCAACAGACGGCCTATAACAATATCTTCGCGAACGCCGAATATTACTTCTATTTTACTCGATGAATTTTCGTCTATTACTACGAACTGTGACCTTTCTGGTAGTAAATCACGAATCCAATAGCATAACTGAGGCGATATTCCATAGGTAAGCAGTTTTGCAAACATGGCCTCTAAGTCTTCAAGGACCATCAGTTCGGTAAATGAGATGTGTTTCACAGTAGCGAAAATGAAGAGGTACTCTTAGCCCTTGATATCTAGATATTTTTTCGTTTTCGTCCATATTACCACCTCTCAAGCTATGAGAGCAGAGAGCTTGCAAGAGAAGAGATTTGTTTCGCAGTATCGACGATGAAGACGTGCTTACAGCTCTTAAGGTATTCGTTTCAGAGCTTATGTGTACTACAATTTTTTCCTGCGAAAGATCGTTCCTGTCATATCCGCAAAAGTTGACCATTCGTCTTGGGACACACTGTATTACTCGGCCGCCGCCACAACATCCAGCTGAACAGTTATGTACGGTGTGAACTGTGAGCGTTTGTAGCTCTCAAAATAAAATTGACTGATATTTGTGTTAAACTGATTTGTACACATTTGCGCTAAATATATGAATTACACGATACAAGAAAAAAAACTTTACATTAAAAAATTTATAGTTCATTTTTCTATCTCTTTAGAATGTTCGCAACGACTGAGAAATAATAACGTTTGTTACGCTATACTGTCTAATAAATATTGTTCTGATTTTGTAAGTTACTCGGAAAACATCTTATTTGGTACACACTATGCCGAGGACACCCTCGTTATGTAGAAAACGTGGTAGGCCCGGAGGAAATGCGTAGTAGTCAGCTTAACATTCTCCCCCAGCTGAAAACAACACGTTGTCCGAACTTGTACATTTCGTTACATGAACGTGCTGTACTCAGTATGACAGTATGAATAATGCACAGTAGAAGTCTCTTAACTCGTAGAGAGCGTACGTTTCGGTTATAAGGCTCAATTTATTACAGCCGTTAACATACGTAGGAAAAAGTATTCTTAGTCGCTTCTAACTTTATATTTCTTCTGCCCATGCAGCAAGTTTAGAATAATTCCGACAGACAGCAGGGCCGTAGCGATTGACCAAAATTTACTGTCGTTAACATACATACGGAGAGTTTTGGTCTGTCCATATTTTATATTACTGCTACACATGTGGCAAGTTTAAGACAATTCGGACACATGGCAGGGCCGTAGCGATTGACCAAAATAGCGTCCATGCAAGTCATTCTTTACCCATGCTGTAATTTAATTCTTCCTTGTGGGAAAAATAACGTGGTGAGCACCAGTAAATACTTGAATGCAATGGATTGTAATGATGCAGTTCATGAGTATATTATTGGTTGACAGGTGAAGATAGTTAAAGTGTCACGGAGTGCAGGAAACTTATCTCCATGTTCCATTGTCAGCCACTTTCGTTGTGTTCCGCCACATTAAATACTCGCGGTTTGGTGAATCGCACGGATGCGGTTATTTGTGGGCACCTCAACCCGTTGACTCAGGCTCTCAGAATACGGCACTCTTGTGGATATCATAGCCTTGTCTATACTGTAGTCCAGGCCTGGCGTTCTCATACTTCGTTTGGACCACTTGATGTTTATCTGAAGATGAGAGCGTGATTCATGCAGTGAAAACATGGCCATAAGCACACGACCGGAGGTTTTACCCACAGCGAGTACAGGATTAAAAAATTGCTGAATTAAGGCGTTAGAAGGTGATGGAGACTGTAGATAAAGAGCAAATATAAAAGAAATTTTGACTGTTAGTATACCAAATTCCAACTCTTAAGAACAATTACATTCTGAGATAAATACTGTGGGATTTTATTTATTCAACAACACTAGGCTACTACTAATAAAAGGAAGCGCTTGAGTTTAGTAACCAACACATAACTGGAATGCTACTTCTGGTTACAACGTTTTGTCAGCTGCAGACATGTGTACATGAGATAGCAACTACGAAACTTCTGTGTTTCTAATTGTTGGAGTGATATATTGCAATTATTTACTGGTGCAGAATTTCTCGTATTAACAAAAACAAACACTGTAAGGTTTCATACAATAATGATTGTTAAGAAGGAACGTTTACAAACGACAATGAATAGCGAAGTCAGAAAAAACTTCTATTAAAATTGATGCAAGAAATCGTTTACAGTGTGAACAGGCACTTCCTAATTTATCACGCAAAGGAAAGGTGTTAGTATTTATTATTTGTCGCATTCAGAGTGCCCATATTGCATAAATCCTCAAGGCCTAGAGATACCATCGAAGGCGGAAGTGGATATAATCTCGACTGTTTATTTCTGTGTCTGTTCAATACGAAATCAGGTTTTGCGTTTTAAACGCAGGATGTCATATGATAATTTTTTGTACAAGGATAGAAACTAGATTTAATCTGATAGCACCGTTGCTAACTATCATTTCTTCATAGCTATTACAAGTCTGAAAAATTTTATGCAACGTAAATTTCACCAACTTTTGGTTTACCAGCACTGGAAGTTAAATCACAGAAATTATCATAAAGTAATTTCTACACCTACATTTATACTCCGGAGGTCACCCAACGGTGTGTGGCGGAGGGCACTTCACTTGCCACTGTCATTACCTCCCTTTCCAGTTCCAGTCGCGTATGGTTCGTGGGAAGAACGACTGCCGGAAAGCCTCCGAGCGCGTTCGAATCTCTGTAATTTTACATTCGTGATCTCCTCGGGAGGTGTAAGTAGGGGGAAGCAACATATTGAATACGTCATCCAGAAACGCACCCTCACGAAATCTGGACAGCAAGCTACACCGCGATACAGAGCGCCTCTCTTGCAGAGTCTGCCACTTGAGTTTGCTAAACATCGGCTTAACGCTATCACGCTTAGCAAGTAACCCTGTGACGAAACGCGGCGCTCTTCTTTGGACCTTCTCTATCTCTTCCGTCAACCCGACCTGGTACGGATCACACACTGATGAACAATACTCAAGTATAGGTCGAACGAGTGTTTTGTAAGCCACCTCCTTTGTTGATGGACTGCATTTTCTAAGGACTCTCCCAATGAATCTCAACCTGGCACCCGCCTTACCAACAATTAATTTTATATGATCATTCCACTTCAAATCGTTCCGTACGCACACTCCCAGATATTTTACAGAAGTAACTGCTACCATTGTTTGTTCGGCTATCGTATAATCATACAATTAAGGATTCTTCTTTCTATGTATTCGCAATACATTACATTTGTCTATGCTAATGGACAGTTGCCACTCCCTGCACCAGGTGCCTATCCGCTGCAGATCCTCCTGCATTTCGCTGCAATTTTCTATTGCTGCTACTTCTCTGTTTACAACAGCATCATCAGCGAAAAGCGGCATGGAACTTCCGACAATATCTACTAGGTAATTTATATTTATTGTTAAAGCCATAGTCCCATAACACTCCCCTGTGGTACGCCAGAGGTTACTTTATCGTCTGCAGACGTCTCTCCACTGATAACAACATGCTGTGTTCTGTTTGCTAAAAACTCTTCACTCCAGCACACAGCTGGTCTGATATTCCGTAGGACTTTACTTTGTTTATCAGATGACGGTGCGGAACTGTATCGAACGCCTTCCGGAAGTCAAGGAAAATGGCATCTACCTGGGAGCCTGTATCTAATATTTTCTGGGTCTCATGAACAAATAAAGCGAGTTTGGACTCACACGATCGCTGTTTCTGGATTCCATGTTAATTCCTAGACAGTAGATTCTGGGTTTCCAAAAACGACATCATACGCGAGCAAACAACATGTTCTAAAATTCTACAACAGATCGATGTCAGAGATATAGGCCTATAGTTTTGCGCATCTGATCGACGACCCATCTTCAAAACTGGGACTACCTGTGCTCTTTTCCAATCATTTGGAACCTTCCGTTCCTCTAGAGACTTGCTGTACACGGCTATTAGAAGGGGGGCAAGATCTTTCGCGTACTCTCTGCAGAATCAAAATGGTATCCCATCAGGCCCAGTGTACTTTCCTCTGTTGAGTGATTTCAGTTGGTTTTCTATTTCTTGGATACTTATTTCGATGTCAGGGATTTTTTCGTTCGTGCGAGGGTTTAGAGAAGGACCTGCAGTGCGGTCTTCCTCTGTGAAACCGCTTTGGAAAAAGGTGTTTAGTATCTCAGCTTTACGAGTGTCATCCTCTGTTTCAATGCCATTATCAACCCAGAGTGTGTGGATATGCTGTTTCAACCCACTTACTGATTTAACGTAGGGCCAGAACACCCTAGGATTTTTTGTCAAGTCGGTACATAGAATTTTACTTTGGAATTCACTGAACGCTTCACGCATTGCCCTCCTTACGCTAACTTTGACATTGCTTAGCTTCTGGTGATCTGAGAGCTTTTGGGTGCATTTAAATTTGCAGTGAAGCTCTCTTTGCTGTCGCAGTTGTTTGCTACCTTTGTTGTTGAACCACGGTGGGTTTTTCCCGTCCCTCACAGTTATACCGGGCACGTACCTGTGTAAAACGCATTTTACGATTGCCTTGAACTTTTTCCATAAACACTCAACATTGTCACTGACGGAACAGAAATTTTCGTTTTGGACTGTTAGGTGGTCATAAATCTGAGTCCTTTTACTTTTTCTGAACAGTTAAACCTTCCTCCCTTTTTTATATTCGTATTTACTCCCATATTGAGGGATGCTACAGCGGCCTTATGATCACTGATTCCCTGTTCTGCGCTTACGGAGTCGAAAAGTTCGGGTCTGTTTGTTATCAGTAGATCCAGGATATTGTCTCCACGAGGCAGTTCTCTGTTTAATTGCTCGAGGTAATTTCGGATAGTGCACTCAGTATAATGTCACTCGATGCTCTGTCCCTACCACCCGTCCTAAACATCTGAGTGTCCCAGTCTATGCCTGGTAAATTGAATTCTCCACCTAAGACTATAACATGCTGAGGAAATTTATGTGAGATGTATTCCAGATTTTCTCTCAGTTGTGCTGCCACTAATGCTGCTGAGTCAGGAGGTCGGAGAAAGGAGCCAATTATTAATCTAGCTCGGTTGTTGAGTATAACCTCCACCCATAATAATTCACAGGAACTATCCACTTGTATTTCACTACAGGATAAACTACTACTAACAGCGACAAACACGCCACCACCGGATGCATGCAATCTATCCTTTCTAAAAACCGTCTGTGAATTTGTAAAATTTTCGGCACAGTTTATCTCTGGCTTCAGCCAGCTTACCGTACCTATACCGATTTCAGCATTGGTACTTTCTTTCAGCGCTTGAAGTTCCGGTACTTTACCAACGCAGCTTCGACAGTTTACAATTACAATACCGATTGCTGCTTGGTCCCCGCATGTCCGGATCTTGCCCCGCACCCTTTGAGGCTGTTGCCTTTACTGGACTTGCCCGAGGCCATCTAACCTAAAAAAAAAAACGCCCAGTCCACGCCACACAAACCCTGCTACCCGTGTAGCTGCCTGCTGTGTGTATTGGACTCCTGACCTATCCAGCGGAACCCGAAACCCCACCACCCTATGGCGCAAATCAAGTTAACTGCAGCCCACACGGTCGCAGAACCGTCTCAGCCTCTGATTCAGACCCTCCACTCGGCTCTGTACCAAAGGCCCGCTGTCAGTCCTGTCGACGAAGCTGCAGATGGTGAGCTCTGCTTTCATCCCGCTAGCGAGACTGGCAGTCTTCACCAAATCAGATAGCCGCCGGAAGCCAGAGAAGATTTCCTCCAATCTTTAGCGACACACATCATTAGTGCCGACATTAGCGACCACCTGCAGATGGGTGCCTCCTGTACCCTTCATGGCATCCGGAAGGACCCTTTCCACATCTGGAATGACTCCTCCCGCTATACACACGGAGTGCACATTGGTTTTCTTCCCCTCCCCTGCAGCCATATCCCTAAGGGGCCCCATTACGCGCCTACCAGTAAGCCCACCTTCTGCAACCGCCCGTATCTTGCAGACCGATGGGCAACCTCTGGAACAGGACAAGCAGCCATGTCCGGCCGAAGATCAGTATCAGCCGGAGACAGAGCCTGAAACCGGTTCGTCAGACAAACTGGAGAGGCCATCCGTTCAGCCCTCCAGAATGTCTTTCGCCCCCTGCCACACTTAGAGACGACCTCCCACTCTACCAAAGGTGAGGGGTCAGCCTCAATGTGGGCAGTATCCTGGGCAGCTATAGCCGTAGTCCGATCGGGGGATGCATGGGCGAGCTGGCCGTCCCCGACAAACCCCCGTCCGGACCCCCACAGTGATGCCTATTGCCAGCAGCCTAAAGGTGTGTGACCGAAGCCAACACTGCCGGAAGGTGGGAGCGAAGGGATGCCAACTCAGCCCATATCCGAACACAGCTGTCGCAGTCCTTATCCATGCTAAATACTGTTGTGCAAAGAACGTCTGAACTAATCTACAGAGAGCACAAACAGTTCAACACAAAATTTAAACGGTTATTAAAATGCAAGATTGCCTAGTAAATGCAGTAATGCCGCTACTTGCGCACTGCTCACACACTGTTCGGCGGCAGAAGGATAACCGTACTGTCAGTAACGTACAAAGACTATTTGAAAGAAATAGACGACTACGCGAATTTTCACGTCACATATATTAAAATGTAAATCTGCCCCTGCTAAATACGAAACTGCACAATGACTTGGCGGATTTAACTAAACAAGTGCGCTAAAAACACTCCAACAAATTTTCAACTTTACTACAACACTTATATGAAAGCTAAATAATCCACTTGCTGCTACTTGCGTACTGCTGACACACTGCTCGGCGGCGGATGGCTAACTGTACTGTCGGTAACGTACAAAGAGATTTGAAAGAAATGCCAATAACATTAGCTAACACGCTGTACATGTTGGGCAACGTTCACCTCTTTCCTTTTGCTCAGTTTGGTTGCACGTTCACGAGATTTCCGCAGTTGAAATGACCGTTCCGCGTCTACGCAAATTAAATGTCGTGCTAAATGAACCCACCATTACTCTTGTGGCTGCAGTGTAATTTCCGTGTCGCTCTGGCGTTACCGCGCTGTAAAAAATTAATTTCCTTCGATTTCTACAGCTTTCCATTGCATGCAATTTTTACTGTAGTAATTATTAATCAAGTACATTGTGTGTAAATTTAGAGTAATTTCCTCAGATATACTGGATGTATTGTATGTATATTCAAATACAAAGGTATTAATTGTAACAGCATTTCCACTCATGTCACCTGGATCTAATATCAAGTGAACTGGAATCACCCTGTTATATACAATAGCAACCTGTGCATTGCAATGCTGCTAGGAATTACGTGTAACAAAATGTAAATGAGGTGCTTTACAATTTGTACAACAAAAGTCAGTTTAATCGTTAGACAAAATGTTACTTTAAACGAGGTAAAACCGCATAAAAGGCTTTAATTAAATAAGAGGTCGACAATATATCAGCAAGGAATTTTCTCTTCTTCTTCAAATGGTTCAAATGGCTCTAAACACTATGCGAGTTAACATCTAAGGTCATCAGTCCCCTAGACTTAGAACTATTTGAACCCAACTAATCTGAGGAAATCACACACGTCCATGCCCGAGGCAGGATTTGAACCTGCGACTGTAGCAGCAGCGCGGTTACGGAATGAACTGACTAGAACCGCTCGGCTCTTCCTCTTCACGGTAACAGATCAGCAAGATATTCTAATGTGCTGTGGCCATTCTTGTACTTGCATGTGACCGATAACTACACGTCTCTTTATCCAAAAACCCCTCTGAAGCAAGAAGAAAGGATTGAGGAATAGGTTAACTAAAACCATGCCTTCTGTGTAAATTTACGTGATACCACGGTTAATGTGGCGGTCTTTGTGTTCCAACGGGTACCAAGTCCACAATAGATACCTAATTATGTCTAAATTAAGAACTGCAGATCTCTCTCCATTGATGAGTGAAAGAGCGATATCTGGTATGTTTCTTGATAATGTTGTTAGGATACATTAACTACCTCTAATTTTAAAAAAGGCTTCAAAAATATGTTAACGTATGGGAATCGTGCAGTATTAATTACGCACGTTACCGACGCGTCTGACTGGCACGCTAGATCCACTGCAGTCATCTTCGATATTTAAGCGCTGTGCGATGACGTACAGTGTCCTGTGTTAATAACTGGGCCATACGTCGTAGACTTTTTGTAACCTTCACCACAGTTATTCACATCCGTTATGAATACGCTAGATTTTGGTTCCACGGAAAATACCATTAAGTCTCTCTTAAAAACTGGTTCCCAGCCCATTATTATATACCATACATACTGTAGAGAATGAAAATTTGTTGCGACCTATTAATAAACTATAACAATATGCAGAAAATATACACCCTGTGAGAGCGTGATTAGCCGAGCGGCCTAGGGCTCTGCGGTCATGGACTGTGCGGCTGGTCCCGGCGGAGGTTCGAGTCCTCCCTCGGGCATGGGTGTGTGTGTTTGTCCTTAGTGTAATTTAGGTTAAGTAGAGTGTAAACTTAGGGAATGATGACCTTAGCAGTTAAGTCCCATAAGATTTCACACACATTTGAACTTTTTTTTTTATACCAGGTGATCAAAAAGTCAGTATAAATTTGAAAACTGAATAAATCACGGAATAATGTTGATAGAGAGTTACAAATTGACACACATGCTTGGAATGACATGGGGTTTTATTAGAACAAAAAAAAGTAAAAATGTTCAAAAATGTCCGATAGATGGCGCTTCATATGGTCAGAATAGCAATAATCAACTTATCAAAATAAGACAAAGCAAAGATAATGTTCTTTACAGGAAATGCTCAATATGTCCACCATCAGTCCTCAGTAATAGCTGTAGTCGAGGAATAATGCTGTGAACAGCACTGTAAAGCATGTCCGGAGTTGTGGTGAGGCATTGGCGTCGGATGTTGTCTTTCAGCATCCCTAGAGATGTCGGTCGATCACGATTCACTTGCGACTTCAGGTAACCCCAAAGCCAATAATCGCACGGACTGATGTCTGCGGACCTGGGAGGCCAAGCATGACGAAAGTGGCGGCTGAGCAGACGATCATCACCAAACGACGCGCGCAAGAGATCTTTCAAGCGTCTAGCATTATAGGGTGGAGCGCCATCCTGCATAAACATCCACGTTCCAGCAGGTGTTTATCAGCCAGGCTGGGGATGATGCGATTCTGTAACATATCGGCGTGCCTCTCACCCGTCACGGTAGCAGTTACGAAGCCAGAATCACGCAGTTCCTCGAAGAAACTGTTTTAGGTTGTAATAAAACCCCATGTCATTCCAAGCACGTGTGTCAATTTTTACCTCTCTATCTACATTACTCCGTGGTTTATTAAGTTTTCAAACTTATACTGAGTTTTTGATCACCCGGTACATTTCACAGGACAGTAACATTTCACTAGCGTACGTACCATATAGATCCTACCTCAAGATCACTTCGTTGCTGGCCGATACGAATGGGCAAATTCTTGTGTTTATTCCCATATATGTGCAGATTCTTGCTCCGTAGATAGAGCCGAATTTCATGTGACAAAAGCCACTTCAAGAATATATTTCTGGGGCATTTCTATGACTCACATTTGACTTATCATTCTAACATTAGACATTTTCGAATCAAAGACAAGCGATAAATTTTCCGCGCTTTGGAATTACTATAATTGTAAATGTCGTGTGACTAGGGCCTCCCGTCGGGTAGGCCGTTCGCCGGGTGCAAGTCGTTCGATTTGACGCCACTTCGGCGACTTGGGCGTCGATGGGGATGAAGTGATGATGATTAGGACAACACAATACCCAACCGAGAACCAAACCCGGCCACTTAGGATTGACATTCTGTCGTGCTGACCACTCAGCTACCGGGTGTGGATGGCATCAGTATGTGCAGCGTACATCCCGCCACAATGTCATTGGTCAGTCGCTGGAACGATGTTACTTACGTAGCGATGCGATTATCTATCACATCGGAAACAAGCTGGATCACGTGGAATTAAAAGATAACGACGACCAAAAATTCTGCTTTCGGAAATGCCTCTACATATTTGGCTCTTTTAATGGTTGGTAAATTGATGTTCCAGAGAAACCAAATACATGAACCTTGAATCGTTCGAGAATTAACTGGCCTACAAAACATTCCCGTTCGACTACCCTCTGCCAGGCACTTAAATGTGATTTGCAGAATGTCCATGTAGATGTAGACTAGGGCAAGTAGAAGAGCCTCCACTTTTAAACTACCTTTTCTCAGATATACCATCCGGGCAACATCTGTCGGTCTCCCAAACTCGATACGTTGACACTAGACCAGATATTCATAATAACCGTGCAGATGCGATTAAAATATTCTCTGACGGTTCGAATGAAGCAGAAAATGCTAATGAGAATAGCACCTTCTTTTGCCTTATCTCATAGCTTAACTTCCACAATCCCTGCTTCAGAAGACAGCAATAATTATCACATCGCGGTAGTCATCGTAAAAGCTATGCAATTCGTCAGCGCAGTATCTCTGAATCAAGTCACCATCATCTCTAACTCACTATGTTAGGCACTAGCCGTAACGCACTTTAAGTGATGAGAGACGGTAACGTTGACATGTGCAGGACCTGGGTGAGCTGCGAACGCGTGCAGTTTACATAAATCTTCTCTGTATTCCATCGTACCGAGCCATCCAACAGAATGAACACGCGGACAAGCTTATACAGGGCGCAGTGTTGAACAGGTACTTAAAATACTCCATATTTAAATGTAATCGACTACGTCCCTGAACGGAAAACGAGAGTATGTAAGACACGAAAAGAGGAGAGGAAAAAATAGGTCGCTACGATGGCTTTCAATAGTTTAAGCAGCATACAGAGAGAGGTGACGCAGTAGCGAGACACTGGACTTGAACTTGGGAGGACAGTGGTTCATATCCCCTATGACACTCCAGATTTAGGAGGTTTTTCGCAGTTTACGGCAGAATTAATGGTGGTTCCTAAGAAAATAACACGATATATATCCTTCTGTATCCCTATGTGAACATGTGTTGCATCTCAGCCACGTCATTAAATGCGCCTAACTTGCATCTCAGCAGAGAGGACCTGCTATAGATGAAACCTAATGTTCTTAACATTGCAAATTGACAACGCAAGCTTCCTAGGCACATTCATGGAACAGGTGACACTGTCTGAACAATTAGTTCCTTCTGCTGAATTTCAGAATGTTATTTACTCGTAAATCTTACATTGCTCTGCAAAACTAGGGAAAGAGATAGATAAAGTAACGTATTCAAAACTCTGTAGAAAGGAATGAAGGTGCGGGAGCAAGTAGTCAAGAGATCTACCAGCTGTACACAGAAAGCCGGACGTCACATGGAGTGAGATCGGAGTGTCAATACCGCCAAATGAGACTAGTCCCTTGGCGAACTGTTAACGGAACACTGTGGTGGTTTTCTTCATCACAGCACGGCCCGGAAACAAGACCTGGATGTCGTCACTAGGTGAGGGTTCATCGAGATACTGGAAAACGGACGAACTGAGACGAGGGTAACCCTGGAGTCTGGTATTGTTCATACCGCAATTTTACTAAGATAGGGAACGTTCTGAACCATCTAATTTCGAAGGAGATTAGACGGTTGACCACGGTCAACTATGTCTGCTCCTTTGTGCAAAAGGTAAGAAGGGACCCATGTCTGCAAGGAACGCCATCTTAACGCTCCACAGTGACTAGGATCTTGTGCTCTTCTCAGATGAGCGCAGATTCAGTTCGAGTAATAATTGTGGACGTACACTCACTGGCGAGAAGTGGGAACACATAATGAACCCTGGAAAGTTGTCGAAAATGATCGTTTTCCTGTACCATGTGTTATGGTGTCGGGAGACACAATGTTGAATGTAGGTATTGACCTTCAAATATTTCAACATGGTACATTTACTGGTCAACTTTATTGAGCCGTGCGCAGCTCGTTATCAGGCCATTTATTGCGTGGCATCATGTCATTGTGGTTATGGCATCTCGTTTCTTATTCGATTTACTGGCGTCACTAAGTTGCTGACTTTCCTGCCTGTGAGTGGCAGCAGCAGCTCTTATCGATACGAGTACTGTGGTACTATATCTGGAAGGACCGCTAGTATTTTCAGGTCGCGTTGTGTGGAGTGGGGTTGCAAACGGACTTCAGGTCGGTTGGGGGCGCAGCAGCGAGCAGGTCCATGCGGCGCCTGGGCGTGCCCGGGCCGCTGGTGGCATGCTGACACTGCTGGATCGAGGAGGGGTAGCTGCGAGAGCGACGACTTCATTGCACACAGGAAACCTGGACGTTTAAGTTGAGTGAAGAATTAACTGCTAATGCAACCTCAACTATTCTGAGTTCTCGCCTTTGGTCGGTGGGTTCTTGCTCCCACGGCCGCTGAGCCTGGCGGTAACGAGTGAAGTGTTTCGAGTCGGTGAAACTTTGCACTCGTCCTTCTCTATTTGTTATTCATCATTGAATTTAGTATTATTCCTGGCAGTGAAGTGCAACCAGCGGTATTTTCTGCCTTGTGGCCGCTAACGCCCCAGTTACCTGCCCTGGAGGTTAGCGTACTTTTGCGACAGTGTAACTTTCCTCGTCGTGTTGCTGCTGTCCGACACGGAATGTAGTCCGACAGCCTCTTATGTTGTACTGTGCATATATTTTTTTGAGAGGTCTTGCTTGATTCTAGTGTTTCTTCGTCCTCGGGTGTTTTCTGAAGACTTAGTGCTGTCTTTCTCTTTGCCCTTGCCTAAAGATATACCATCGTTGTACTGGTGATCGGACGTTAGGCGGATTGATTAGTCGGTCGGTCGGGGCTTAAAAATTCAAATGGCTCTGTGCACTATGGGACTTAACATCTGAGGTCATCAGTCCTCTAGAACTTAGAACTACTTAAACCTAACTAACCTAAGGACATAACTCACATCCATGACCGAAGCAGGATTCTATCCTGCGACCCTAGCGGTTGCGCGGTTCCAGACTGAAGCGCATAGAAACGGTCAGCCATCCTGACCGGCGTCGGTGCTTAAGCTGCCCCTAGTTTGAGTTGCCATCCTGTTACGTGAGTGCAACACATGGCTCCCTGTTTCACCTTACCTTATGTTTGAGTTACCTTCCCAGGCCAACCCTTGGAACGCTTTCTGAGAACCGCTTGGCCTGATTCGTTAGATTGTGATTGTTGTCTTAAGTATATTTGCAAATTTCTGATTATTGTTGGTGTGACCTTCAGCCGAGCAATAATTTCAATTCTTTGGTGATAAAGCGTTCAGCCGTGTTACAGTAAGTTTTCTAAAACAAATTTGTTTTAAAGGATTTATTTTATAAGTGCTATTTGGAATTGTTTTCCTGACTTCTACTTCAGGTCTTCAGCCGTTTGTGATTTGAAGTCGTGTGTGGCCTTGAAATGAGCCATAATTTCACTTCTTTTATAACATGGCCTTCAGTCGTGTTACAGTTTATTTTAAAACCAAGTATTTATCTTAAGATGTGCTATTTCGAATTCTTCTGACTTCTAATTCAGGGCTTCAACCGTTTGTTGTTTGAGGCTATTGTTGGTGGCCTTCGGCACTAAAATTGTGGAATTTTTTATTTGTGATAAGGCCTTCAGCTGTCATATAGTCAATTGTGTTTTATTAAGAGACTGTTATAAAATTTTAATTTCTTTAAATGAAGTTTACGTATTTGCTGTGCAACCGAGAGTAACTGATTACTGCCCCATCCACAATCGTAACCTTATCCTGCTCCGTCCTGAGAATCCAGCTCTCATTTATTGTGACACTGTACTTCTTTTCCACATGCTTCTTTTCAGGATTGCATTCGGCCCTCAGTTCAATCTTATGAATGACAATGCGCGACCGCGTGAGAATGCGTATGTAAAGGAGTTCTTGGAACGAGAGGACATTGGACGAATGGAATGACCTGTCAGTTCACCAGACTTAAATTCACTGAACCTGTGTGGCATGCGGATTCGGAGAGCTATCGTAGTACGACCATGTGCACCAATGACCATCGAGCGTTGTCAACCGTTCTAGTGGAATAAATAAACAACTAAACTCCCTACCACAAGAACTCCTAATCAACCTTGTGGCCAGCAAGGGATATCGTTGCAGAGGAAACATTGCTGTCCGTCGTGGTCACACATCATATTAAGAATCATCTCCTGCTTTTGTAATATCCGGGAGACCACCATAAATCGCGGTGATTCCTGGGTATTTATTGTCTAAGTAAAAGGTTGTTTCTGCTCGAGCCCTGGAGTATTTCAATTACCTATCGTACTAAACTGTAGCAGTCATATCTATTTGTGGTCCATGTTTCATCGAGCTATGGTTCGTGGTAGTGACACGTCATGGGAAGACACTTTCATCCTTAAGTTTTGCGCACTAGTGTATAATCATATTGTATGCGTGTTATCGTTATCAACGTTCAAGGAGATTTTTACACCAGTGCTGAGGCACCAGACACATGTGTCGTCGCATCAAATAACGCACCGTACAGAATATCCAAGGGGTGTATGCGTGATATCGTTATACAACGTACAGAATATCAAAGGAGGTCGTTAGACATGATTATCTTAATGGGATTGTCGCGATCGCTCTTTAAACAAAAATACGGCATTTCAGTCTCTGATAGCAATTTTTTGTTTTCAAAGACCGGTTTCAGGCTAGCTGCCCATTTTCAGATCATATATTGCAGTTACAGAGTAACTTGTCAGTACTGAACTATCGGTTCGCTGTCATAACTGAACTGATAGTTCTGTACTGACAAGTTACTCAGTTACTGTAATATATTATCTGAAGATGGTCAGATAGCCTGAAACCGGTCTTTGTAGCTTGGCCTCGTTACAAAGTGTCTGCTCATATCACACCATGGAGGGTTAGTCAAGCGATAGTGCTACACTGATGTGGACGTAGAAGTTTACTTTTCGGGAGACATCGTAGAACCCGAGTAAGCTACTGCAGTATCACTTTAGAAAATTGTAATGTATTTACCAGAGACTAGACTCCTGCGGAGGGCTATCGTTAGCATTCGAAGAGTCACTACGCCTCGATGTCCAA
This sequence comes from Schistocerca piceifrons, assembly GCF_021461385.2. Lineage (NCBI taxonomy): Eukaryota > Metazoa > Arthropoda > Insecta > Orthoptera > Acrididae > Schistocerca > Schistocerca piceifrons. The sequence goes on from NC_060141.1 coordinate 781,727,913, forward strand.
AGCAGAATTCCTAGGAAGGTGAAGAGACTCAGTTTGTTAAGTTATTGGCAATTGTCACGTATAGAAAGAAATATTTTGGGATCAATGCTGAGCCGTCATAGGACATGCGTTAAAGTATGCCCGTGAAATTACAAGTAAACCGCATTGTGCGACATGCACCGTGGGGTATGTTCCGACGGTGACTGGTCATCCTTGGAAGGAATATCACTTCTGATGTACGCAGAATGTGAGACGTTCTCTCGACAGATTGGCGAGAAAAACTAATAAAGGAGAGTGACAACAACGAGGACTGGTGGGCAGCAATTACACACTCGGGGGATAGTGCTGATGCTAAACACAGTCCTGACCTTGGGTCAGGGGTGGAAGGTAAACGAAGTTTTTATGTGGACGTGGAAAGCGTGAATGGGGGACAGTCTACGATATGTTGCTGAATGGAGGAGTCTTTTATGTGAGGCTGAAGGCGACCCTTCGGAGTTCAGCTGTGAAGTCAGCGACCGCCGCACACACAGCCTGGAAGGGCACACCATGTGCCAGCGACCGAGTGCAGGTGTAAAGTATGTTTACTTGACGGCCCATTCACGCACTGAGCCGGACAAAGGATCCTTTCAGATCGCCACTGCGCCAGCAGCGGCACTCCTCGCACAACTCCAGGTACTTAATTCATTGCCTTTGTTCCGACCTGTTTCAAGCGGCGATGAATGAACCGAGTATACTTCGTCAATGTTTATAAAGCTGTACTGCATTAATATTAGCTCTTTTAGATCTCATCTAAGACTTCCTACACAAATCCCTCCAAAAACCTGTAAAAATGTTGATCTAGAGTTAAATCTAGCTGTGTCGCCGTCGGCAGGAGATGAAACGAGTCGATGCAGAGGTTAAGGTAAGCATAGTTCAATAGTAAGGTTATGTTTACTTACGATACATTGTTCTTCACTTTTTTGGTCAATAACATAAATTAATCGTATGTGTTGCCTGTTACCGTGACCATGTTTGTTGCCTGTAATCATTGAAATTTCTCTTATATATCGGTTTATGTAACATGGAACCGTCTTGATTGCACTGATTTTTATAAAAATATGATCGGGTTTTAGCATCTCGTAGTAGGCCACGTTCAGATAATGCACCATCCACCTGAAATGATGACGCTTGGAACTGCTGTACTGACGCCAGTCAGTGAGCAGTTCTGCTACTTGAGCTGTTCCAAGCGTCATCACCATCAGTTGGCTAGTATATTATCTGAAGATGGGCTACTACTAGGGGCCGAAACCGATCATATTTTTTTATCAATGTCTGTGTGATCAACACTGTTATTTACTAATTTTACTTTACTAAAATTATTATGGAATGTGGTGCTCGTTTTATAATTGTACACAAAACGGCAAAAAACGGCAATACATTTGGAATCAAACTGCAACTTATTTTGTATTAAATTTGTCGGATTATGCTATCCAACAAGTAAGATTAAACATTCACTGACATCTTTCAGTACCATTCATTAATTACTATAATACTTCTGTAGTTGCTTCAAATAAAACGTCTGCTGGAAGTAATAAGCTTGACTAATTGTTACAGGAACGTCGTGGAAAGAATACTAACGGTAAAAAATATAGAAGAATCAAAATTTATGCATTTGATTCAAACGAATAAATACTAAATTTATTAGCATGAAAACCTGAAGAAGAAATTGAACCATGAATATATTTCATTTGAAATTGCAAAAACCATTTGCGATTATGTGAACGCGTTTCAATGTAAGCTGGTTGCATTCAGTTTGTTATATAAAGCATTATTCAAATTACATTCGACGTTACGTGTCTATCACTGCTAAAAGAGGAAGACTGAAAAAAATTAACCACCGTGTTTCCACAGTGCTAATTTAACTCTTGTCATCATTATTAATGGCATATTCATTGAATGTGTGGAAACAGGCAATAACTTTCAGTAGCTCTCCGTTGCAGAAACCATAACCTTTCACAGACTTCTAACCGAGCAAAGTCGTCATCATATGTATGTTCATATGGGCTAAAATAATCTAAACCAGAATTGTATATATTCCACATCACAACTGTAAAACGGTTTCATAGTTTTTGCCGGTTTCGCCATGGAAGCCAGTCAGTCCTACAGCTGTAACGGTTGTCACCATTATGTGCCAAAGTATTATGAACCGGGAACTGAAAAGACAATTATGTTCAAACACAAACTTATGGATAATGAGCAACTATTTCAGTCGCATTGATGCATTGCGTCTCTTGATCCGTCAGTGTTACACAATGAGATTAAATATATTTCCAAGTCTTCACAGCCCAGCACTGCTTCAGCAAAAAGCAGTGTCAACAAAAGCCAGGCACATGGCAAAAATATTTCGCCACAATTAGTCCGTCACCAATAGCGCGACATTGACCATGATGTGTAACAGTGCGATCGAACTCAGTGGAAAAGTGTAAGAGAAGTACACAGTAAACATTCTTTGTTGCCCTCATAGCATCATAACATAACCTGTCGGGGGCCACCACAGTAGCAATGGTACTGTAAGCAGAGATTGAGACTGCTGACTACTCATGCTAAACTGGACCTGTTTCGCACAGCAAAGTGTCTTCTACGACCATCTAGCTTGGAGGCAGTCAAGTGGCAGTATCGATGGCGTCCATGTCGTTTACATTCGATTGCCTAATTATTGTATTGTAGCACGTTGTGTTAGATAGTTCCAATATTGTCACTCTGTGCCAGTCATACTCTCGCTGCCTGGTATGATGACAGCAGTTCCATAACGATGTATAATTGACACCAGAGTCTAGGTCATAAACTGCCACTAACAGGTAGTCCAAGCGTGCACCAACGCCAATATAGTTCTGGACATGAGATGCTCTGACACTTAAGCATTGTATGGACGATAGGGCATACCAAACCAGTGGACCAGGATCAGCACTCATCACAACACCAGACGTCACAGTTCTGAACATGCCAGTCCATCTCATAGAGATGAGAGAGAGATAGAGAGAGAGAGAGATCACCCTCAGGACGACAAGTGAAACGGTCACATAAGCAATGCGGTCACGCCTCCTTCATAGCAGATCTTCTGCCTGGGAAGTACTTACAGACCGGCTTGTGGGCAACCCTTCATGTCACAAGTCGCCACCCTGTGCTAGAGACTGCCATAGCAGCCTCCGCCAGCCTTAGTGCCACTGATGACAGCACATTCCATTCCAGACTTCACAGCAACTAATAAATTGAGTAATAACTGAAGCTGAAAGACAGAATTCCCCAAAGTCTTTGCCAGAACAGATGGTTTAGAACTGTTTATCACATGTGAGTGTAGTGGCGCAGTGGTATGATCGCTACACAGGGCTGGGGACGCATTATTCGCGCTATCAAGGTAGCATAGTCACTCCACCACCCATGCACTGAAGGGTATGACAGACTGTGACGAACTACAGAAATCCGTTAAATGCGAGGCCGGTCGCAGCAAGGTAGTTATAGTTCAGGGAAGCTCTTCATTGTCAATTCAACCTAGAGCAGATTCAGATGTGCACTTTTGCCTAGTGGGTTTATCCTGGTATCGCTCCGTGATGTCGTTGTATTACTGTAGCTGAGGCAGTCATCCACATAGATCACGTATATTGCAGGGAGGGAACACGCTTAGAAGGCAGCGGGTGGAGGCACCGCCACAAGCAGCGGCCAGATGAACCTGCCACAGCATTCTTGTGGGCCGGAGCGACTGTGGTTACTACGGTTGGAGGTGACTTGGCGTGGGCTTGATAGTTTCCGTGGGGAGCCAGGTGGCGTAACACCTCGGACCACAAGAAGCCTGGCCGTCAGCTGGCTAGAAGAGAGTTTCCGATCTGACAAACTTGACAGCTACACTCCGCCGCCAAGTTCTTCGCTCACTCGTTCGCTACTGATAGGCTGAAGTTTGTAGCAATTCACCCCTGGATGCGTCACTCTCTGACAGGGTAAATATCTCAAAATTCCTTGGGAAGACAGTGTTATGTCTACACTCAACAAAAGTTAATATACAACAAAGGAAACACATATAGTTAATAATCACTTTTTCCTCGAAAAATTTAAGAGTTATCCTTATCTACGAAAATAATGGAGCCGGCCGGAGCGGCCGAGCGGTTCTAGGTGCTGCAGTCTGGAGCCGAACGACCGCAGGTTCGAATCCTGCCTCGGGCATGGACGTGTGTGATGTCCTTGGGTTAGTTAAGTTTAATTAGTTCTAAGTTCTAGGCGACTGATGACCTCAGAAGTTAAGTCGCATAGTGCTCAGAGGCATTTGAACCATTTTTTTTTATAATAATGGAAGCTGAGAAAATAAACTGAAATTTGTGCCACGACAAGGAATTGAATGTTGGTGTCCTTTCTTCCTAGGCGGGAGTGTTGACCATACACCAACACAGGACTATGGCTAACATTGGTGCACGGACTACCCAAGTCCAATGCCCTCCCCCCATCCCCCAACCCCGCCCACCAAACACAAACTTTGTATCATCAGCTAATTCTCCATCTCAATAGTCACTACTGCCAGGGCTCTCTGACATTGGAATATGTAAAGATATTGCTTTCCTCAAAGTTAATAATACTTTTTTCTTTTATGCATTACCTTGTCATAGTACGTATGTATCATTTATTTCAATTATTTTTAATTTGTTAATATGTCACATTGTTTATTCATTCATTTTGCTATTGTTTTATATTTTATATTGTACGAATATGAATGTTCTGGTTCTATATGCTTTGTAAATCTTTGGTTAGGCTAAGAGAAGTACTGCGTCAGAGAGAGAACGAACGACTATCGATAGAGAGCGTGCGGGTTGTTGGGGTATCGTGGTCGGTTCGCGGGTGAAAACCGTTGCAAATTTTGTCGTGAAAGACGGTGATACGGGGAGGAACAATTAATTACAGTGCGTCCGCTGTGTTAACCGGAGATCGTGCATTATTAAGTGAACAGTAAAACTTGAAAAGTATATCGAGTGTTAGCGGTGATGATTTTAGAAACTGTGTGACTTTCTGACAATTAGCTATGAATCAAGACACCACAGTCGTATGGAGACACTAACTGTAAGTGGAACAAACCAAAATGTTTAGAAAAAGAACAGTGCTGTGATTTGATCAAGAAACATTTCTTTATATCGTCCAAACTGTCCTAAAGACGACGACGTAAATTGAACTGATGTTTAAGGGACTGTTATAGTGATGAATACATGTGATTCTTTTCCTCTGACAACACGGTGAAAGAACTGTGCAAACTATTGGCATTAACCGGATATATATCGTAAATACTAAAGACATTGCATAATTCCAACCTACCCGCACCGCGTGATTAATAAACTTTTAACAATAAAACGTCGCGCGCTCAACGACAACGCACATACTGGAACTAGTATTATCGCGACAGTGCTGCCAGCTGATTCGACTACAACGGAGACGTGGGCCACCGCCGTAACTGGGATATTAATGAAACAGGAGGATCCACCATTATCTTCACGCCACAAACCAGGATTCACTTCACACATCGTCCGTGCGGACCACCGGTAACGGCATCGCACTGTCTGCAGCAGCAGTTAAGACGTTAAAAGAAAATTATTACGCTCTCTCTCATTTCAGAATTAAAGACAATTGCAGTTAAATTAACTTTTTTAAAAATTTTGTTTGGTTCCAATATATATTCTTTCCATTATTTCGTCTTGTTGACAGTGTAGAAAACCCACCAAATTAAAGTTCAATTACTAATTTTCTTTCAAAATTCTTCTCAGACATTTTGCTGCTCACTATAAATTTATTTTATTGTTTGTGTCTAAATTCTTCTGAAGGGAGCACATATTTTATTTTTTGTGCAGTAAAATTAGCTACCATAAAATTTCGTATATTACCAGCTGATGCTGTCCGCCGTTACTGCATGAATACTGCACCTAATTTCACATCGGCTGTCAGCTTCAAACAAAACTTCGTATTTCGTGGGCATCTAGTAGACGCGCGATGTCTATGTAGGTCCCTACAATAATTTGTTTTTACTTTTGCAGGTTTACTGGAATTATATTGACTTTGATTGTTCATTTGGCCCCAGTTAAAGTGATTTATCGCATCTATATAATAATTGTACTGAATTACCAATTTTTTTTTTCTTTTTGGTTCATGACTAGGAGGTGTAATCAGGTTCCTTGTATAGGTCATGCTTTATTATTTAAAAGATTTTTTTTAGAAGTAGAGAACCAGTTTCTTTACAAATATCACCCAAACGATCGACTTAATGGGGAAATCCTGCAGCTCAGGTGATCTTATACATCAGATAATTAAATTTTCCTCGAGACATTTAAATATCATCTCTATCTTTCGTAATGTTGGAAGCTGAGTCCCGGCGGTGGTACATTTTTAGTCATTTACTCTGTTTATGTGAGGACTTGGTGTAACTGGTGAAATCGGAATTACTACTGTGAGCTGAGTATGACGTCCTTCCGTCCACGCACGCTAATTTGTCCGCCTTTGATATTCCATGCTGTCTGGGACTGGGTGCTGCGAGCCGCACTGGATATTTACAGGATCATCAAATATCTGCTATATCGCGCGTTTATGGTCACTTTCTCTCACACAACGATGTTCCCACCTCTATTGCCTGCGTTTTATGGCTTACTGAAATCTTTGTTTGAGCTACAGCTCTGTTGATATAGGTCATTTATATTTCTTATCAGTCAAATATTTGGCTCTGTATGTAATTGTGGCAGTATTGACGATTTCTGTATGCCACGGAGAGATTCATTCTAGTGTATTTGTGTTGGCTATACACAGTGTGAAAGATTCAGTGGTTAACCTTAATGTTAGATTTTCCCACTGATATGGCGGTCGGATTTCATCTGCCGTAGTATTTTGGGAAAGGGTTTTGGCAATAAGCTGTGGAAAAAATTCTGCAGATTCAGGTCTCATCTTAAGTATTCTTAAGGATTCTGCTTTTAATCTTTTATTTTATGTTTTGTTTGCTTTAACAAAAATTTCCTGTACTTAATATATATGTTAAAATCCAATTGTAGATTTCCATGTCTAAATAGCACTGGACGAAGCGTTGCGTGCAAAATCTAATTGTCAAGCACCGCCTCGTAGAGACAAGCTTGTCATTTTCCCTACGTCACTGTTTGGTTCACACAAGGTATCTTGTGATGTGGTTTGGCTAAATTACTTTCAGATCTTATCCTCTGGGCGTTTATTAAGTTCTCCTGTATCAAATGTTGTTCAGCTACAGGGTTTAGGACACATTGCCCTCGCCACTACTAACAAGGGAACCTCCCCATCGCACCCCTCTCAGATTTAGTTACAAGTTGGCACAGTGGATAGGCCTTGAAAAACTGAATACAGATCAATCGAGATAAGAGGAAGAAGTTGTGTGGAACTACGAAAAAAATAAGCAAAATATACAAACTGAGTAGTCCATGCGAAAGGTAGGCAACATCAGGGAATGTGTGAACATACGATCGCCGTGGTCCCGTGGTTAGCGTGAGCAGCTGCAGAACGAGAGGTCTTTGGGTCAAGTCTTCTCTCGAGTGAAGATTTTAATTTTTTATTTTCAGACAATTATCAAAGATCAGGCACTCACACATAATCAACTTCGCTCTCCAAAATTCCAGGACATGTTCAGATTTGCTTAGACATAAGCCGGATTTGACGGTCTACACAAGGAAACATTTGAAAACGTAAAGACATATGTTTTGACGGAGCGCAGGGAAAACTGTGCGACTGTGAAACTGTTGCATTCATTTATTGCAGTTTATGTGACAAACTCATGTTTTCATCACTTTTTTGGGAGTGATTATCACATCCACAAGGAAACCTAAATCGGGCAAGGTAGAAGAATCTTTTTACCCATTCGCCAAGTGTGCAAGTTAGGTGGGTCGACAACACATTCCTGTCATGTGACGCATATGCCGTCACCAGTGTCGTGTAGAATATATCAGACATGTTTTCCTGTGGAGGAATCGGTTGACCTATGACCTTGCGATCAAATGTTTTCGGTTCCTATTGGAGAGGCACGTCCTTTCGTCTACTAATCGCACGGTTTTGCGGTGCGGTCGCAAAACACAGACACTAAACTTATTACAGTGAACAGAGGCACAATGAATGAACGGATAGATCGTAACTTTGCGAAAATAAAGAAAGTAAAATTTTCACTCGAGGGAAGACTCGAACCAAGGGCCTCTGATTCCGCAGCTGCTCACGCTAACCACGGGACCACGGCGCTCCTCAGCTCATATCGTCCTTGATGTTACCAATTTTGTCCATGGACTACTCAGTTTGTATAGTTTGCTTATTTTTTCATAGTTCCACACAACTTCTTCCTTCTTTCTCGATTGATCTGTGTTCAGTTTTTCAAGGCCTATCCACTGTGTTGATTTATAACTAAATCTGAGGGGTGTGTGATGGGGAGGTTCCCTTGTTAGCATCATTGAAATTTTGTAAATTTGGTTAAAGATAAGTTTTTCAAATTTGGTGGCATATTAAGAGGCCTCATGGGGCCATTTGGTCGTTAATATGTGCGTAACTTCTTTTTGTTTGGCCTATTGCACCTGAGTGTTATTTGTTAACAGCCTTCTTTAGTCTTCTAACATTTGCCAACGGTATTTCAGTGACTCTTGCCCACGAGGTGTTTGCTGCTATTACATAGCGCCTAGGCGTTTACTGTCTGCGTTTGAAGCGTGTCTGCAACTGCCATAGCACGCTGGTTTACGTTGCATGCTAATAAATTTTAAGTTGCGTAATGACTATATTACTTAATGTCCTGATCTATGGAAACTTACTTGAAGTATTAATTAAAGTTGTACACCTCCTTCGGTATATGCTTGTATTACCCATGTTATGAATTTCGGGTAGCTAAGTCTGTTTTGCTTAAGCACAAGATTCTGTCTTGATTATTATATTAATTTCAATATTTCCAAATAAAATTAACTGTAATTACTGGCCAGAGCCTAAATTGGGATTGCGCTTGCTTCACGTTTGGCCAAAATAATCTATTTTACTGCTTTTGTATTTGATAAAATTTTCAGTAGATTTTATGCTGATTTTATCAGGGTGTTTGCTGTCTTATGTGGCAAGGAGCTGTTTAATTTAAAAAAAATTAACTCCTTTTCGAAAATCCTTTGAAGGACTTACGTGACCTTTTGTCAAATTGTCTTAAAAATATCTTTGTTGATGCTCTTTGATGGGCTTCTGTTTAATAAGAAAGTGTTTACTGCTCATATTTATTCTGGCACAGTGTTTTGTTACTTGTTGACGAGGAATCACTCGTTAAATCTGATTATTGCTCCAAGCAACTAATTAGCTTGTCCTATTGCTCTTAACTGTGATTATTGTATTTGTTTATTCATGCTGTTATGTGGTGGTTAAATAAATGTAACCATTCAAACGAAAAATGACGCTGCTATTGTTCGTACTTCCATGCTTTACGTGTCCTACCCCTTCCTGTGTTTAGCGATTTCAATAACATACCGCGGCAGCGTAGAGTATATCGAGACGAATAATTTGATAGTGGACACTGTGGCTTATCATGTCGGTAAACTATCTCAGATTGGCCTACAAAAACTACCTAAGGTACAGCATAAGCGCGTAGCGCGAGATTTTCAATAGTCTCTACCTCTCTTCTCGAAAACTCTTGCCCCTAGACAAAAAATGAATAGACCCTTTACTGTAGAAATTGTATTGCAGTTTATTTATGTACTATGATACGTTTTCTCTAGACTCCGCTCTTTTCGAGTTATTAAAAAAAATAAAAAAAAATGAAAAAAACAGGACGGCACGCGCAGTAGCGCCATGTCACGGACTGCGCGACTTCTCCCGCCGGAGGTTCGAGGCCTCCCTAGCCGTCTGCTGCGGCCGAGCGGTTCTAGGAGATTCAATCCGGAACCGCGCGACCTCTGCGGTCACAGGTTCGAATCCTGCAGTGGGCATGGATGTGTGTGATGTTCTCAGGTTAGTTAGGTTTAAGTAGTTCTAAGTTCTAGGAGACTGATGACCTGAGATGTTAAGTCCCTTAGAGCTCAGAACCATTACAACCATTTCTGAGTCAATATCCAGCATGTGTGTGTGTGTGTGTGTGTGTGTGTGTGTGTGTGTGTGTTGGTCTTAGTGGTAGGGTTCCTGCACTTAACATAGGATCCATTTAGCAACTAATAAGTACACGAAACCCTCCGTTGGCAAATTTACCTTTATTGTAATTGTAATTAACGTGGAAGCCGTAAAAACACCAAAAATGGAGGCAAAATGTACGCATCTAAAGGCTACTTAAAAAAGGAATAAAATTACTTAAATTTGTTTAAAGAAGAGGAGAATACAACGTCCCAATTCGGACCTCGCAAACACTTACGTTTTACTGACATTAAATATAAAAAGATAAACAAACATGTGACGATAACAAATGAATAACATTTTAAATTTTTCCAGATGAAAATACGACTATATCCACGGAGGTTCGCGCCGTGGCAAGAGAGGTACTTAACTTCAACATATAAGGTGATTACAGTAGGCCCTAATTCCACTCGACAAACGTAGTAACGATATAAGCGAGACAAATGTACTGAAGCATGATAACCGGATGTGCCGCAGTAAAAAAGGCCACTATCAACCCCGTCAGGACGCGACCCCCGCGAACGTCAGTTTCAGCTACCTGAAACATACACAGGGTCATTTGTAGCTTCTTACAAACAATTAACATGAAAAGGCACAACGCGTAACACTCTAATAAAGTATAAACGACTACTCCACAAAACTAGCTCCTCTTTAGACAAAGCAAACAGCAGAATATTAATAACACGTAAAATTCTTCTAACGTATAACAAACTAAGGTACCACGTAATAGAATATCGTCTTGAGCTCATAGAATACTCAGTTTGACTCTCCTGTTTATAGGTCTTACAACTCAACAGTGTCAGCTTAAGCAAACCCGCGAATACAAAACTCAAAATATGACAGGAATAATGATTGAAGCCAATGACAGTGCTAGGCTGCCACACAGAGGAGACAATAGTAATTTACAGCGGAAGACAACCGACCTTACATCTCCAATTTAGTATAATCAGAATAAACAATTTCGTGTATAATAATTACTTACAGTACCACGACAACCTCCGAATAACACTCATTATCCTAGGTAGGCGCTGGTATCGGAAGGAACCTTTAGTAATACAGAGTTCGAAGGTATTCACTTATTGGAAGAGTTTTAACTTTACATTCCTTTCCACATAGCTCTCTGTTTACACACTTCTATAACTTCTGCTACTAAAGGAGGGCATATAAATGCACATATAACTGACACAGATTTAAGCAGAATAAAACAGTACCTTTGTATGGGGCAAATGGCTTCATTTGCCTTACACGTGGGAGTTATTGAACGCAGTTTTCCGAAATTCCTTCACCAGGGAAAACGAATGGAATATTCCAGAATTTGAAACACGAACAGCTTCTAGCATGAGTTTATTAGAAGTAGATACCTTAGGGGTTGCGAAGCAACTCAAATCGCTTGATACGGGCAGGTCCTCAGGTCCAGATTGTATACCGAATAGGTTCCTTTCAGATTACGCTGATACAATAGCTCCCTACTTAGCAATCATATACAACCGCTCGCTCACCTATAGATCTGTACCTACAGATGCAGGTCGCACCAGTGTTTAAGAAGAGTAGTAGGAGTAATCCATCGAACTACGGACCTATATCATTGACGTCGGTTTGCAGTAGGGCTTTGGAGCAATTACTGTATTCAAACATTATGAATCACCTCGAAGGGAACGATCTATTGATACGTAATCAGCATGGTTTCAGAAAACATCATTCTTGTGCAACGCAGCTAGCTCTTTATTCGCACGAAGTAATGGCCGCTATCGACAGGGGAACTCAAGTTGATTCCGTATTTCTAGATTTCCGGAAAGCTTTTGACACAGTTCCTCACAAGCGACTTCTAATCAAGCTGCGGGCCTATGGGGTATCGTCTCAGTTGTGCGACTGGATTCGTGATTTCCTGTCAGGAAGGTCGCAGTTCGTAGTAATAGACGGCAAACCATCGAGTAAAACTAAAGTGATATCAGGTGTTCCCCAGGGAAGCGTCCTGGGACCTCTGCTGTTCCTGATCTATATAAATGACTTGGGTAACAATCTGAGCAGTTCTCTTACGTGGTTCGCAGATGATGCTGTAATTTACCGTCTAGTAAGGTCATCCGAAGACCAGTATCAGTTGCAAAGCGATTTAGAAAAGATTGCTGTATGGTGTTGCAGGTGGCAGTTGACGCTAAATGACGAAACGTGTGAGGTGATCCACATGAGTTCCAAAAGAAATCCGTTGGAATTCGATTACTCGATAAATAGTACAATACTCAAGGCTGTCAATTCAACTAAGTACCTGGGTGTTAAAATTACGAACAACTTCAGTTGGAAGGACCACATAGATAACATTGTGGGGAAGGCGAGCCAAAGGTTGCGTTTCATTGGCAGGACACTTAAAAGATGCAACAAGTCCACTAAAGAGAAGCTTACACTTCACTCGTTCGTCCTCTTAGAATATTGCTGCGCGGTGTGGGATCGTTACCAGGTGAGATTGACGGAGGACATTGAAAGGGTGCAAAAAAGGCAGCTCGTTTTGTATTATCACGTAACAGGGGAGAGACTGTGGCAGATATGATACACGGGATGGAAGTCATTAAAGCAAAGACGTCGCGGCGAGATCTATTTACGAAATTTCAGTCACCAACTTTCTCTTCGAATGCGAAAATATTTTGTTGAGCCCAACCTTCATAGGTAGGAATGATCATCAAAATAAAATAAGATAAACCAGAGCTCGATCAGAAAGGTTTAGGTGTTCGTTTTTCCCGCGCGCTATTCGGGAGTGGAATGGTAGAGAGATAGTAGGATTCTGGTTCGGCGAACCCTCTGCCAAGCACTTAAATGTGAATTGCAGAGTAAACATGTAGATGTAGATGTAGATGTAGATTCATAAATTCCGAAATATATTCAACAAGGCGTGAAAGTAAGACGTCGCCGTGGTATAAGCTATTTACTTCACATAATTTCCTACACAGACACAAGGCAGACGAAGCGTTTTCACATGCAACAGCGGTGAGCATCACACATTTCCTCCGTCACGCCATAGACACATCTCAATGACAATGGCCAGTAACAAGAACCTATACGTGCCCTCGCAGCGGAAAAGCCCCAAAACATAACAGTACACCACCGCGATACCAAACTTGAGGTCCCATCAAGTCACTGCCGGGAGCTCTCGCTGACCCTGCCCATAGCGTACAGGCGACGTACCACAGGCCTCACGGTAAACATCGACAAGCCACCTCCGACCCAGAGAATCCCCACCCGCTGTCCTCTCTCCGTTAACCACCCGACCTACGGCCTGAATCACGGAAGGCAAAGATGGTGACCCTATGATAGATGGCAGCGATGCCATTCTAAGTGCGAGAACACTGGCGCCAGCCGCGCCACGGCTCACTTAGCGTAAGTCAGTTTAAGTAGTGTGTAGTTCTGGGGACCGATGAGCATACCAACTACAAAATTGACATTTAAGGTGTTGTAATAGAGAAGCCATTCAGAATGCGGCACATCTCCATAGGAAGTTATTTGTTGAGAATCACCAATACTGTCACCCCTCTTCCTGTCTCACCTTATGTATGGTGACATGTTAGCGCACTAACCGATCCACAAAAACAGCACTTAACATTCAACAATTTTTTACGTGATCAGAAACTGGCTGGATTTCTCGACCAGCTGAAGACGCTGTTATTGGCGGTTAGCCGTCTGTAGGATTACAGTTGCAGTGGCGTCAGAGAAACTAGTGTATTGCCAAGTGACATCTCAGACGTCGCTTGCTTCGCCCACGGGCTCTTCCATAATGTCTGAGGTGGGAAAACCTGGCTTGCCGCAGAATGAGTGGAGCGTTGTCACATGTTCACGTTACTCGATGCAAAGAGTAAATATGAGGATTGGCCATCTGGACTCGTCCATCCACCTTGCCAGTGGACATAAGGCTGTGTATTCAAAAAGAGCCTGAGTAAGTACACGGAAGGGATGTTTTGCTAGTTACCAGAATCTCCAGTGTTAGGCGCTTTATGCATCCCCATAAGGAAATAACGTCCATATATGGAAATAAGTACAATGTGTGCTCGGTATGTCTGGCCAACAACTTCGTCCGAGATGTGTACGAAGCTTTTAGCAGTGAGGGTGCAGGGTGCAATCATCTTGAAGTTGTCATGTCCGTACCAATGATGCCTGTCCATGGGGTTCTCAGGCCATCCTCAGTACCTACGAGCAGCGGTGGAAGTAGTGAATGCTGACCTTGATCATGGGGCGAAACCAGAGCTTACAGATTTCAAATGAGATCTAGTACTAAGTAAAGACGCTGTGAATGTCCATGTTTTAACCGTAATTGTCGACAGATTCGGAACAGAATCTTTGAACTTATCACTCTCCAGGAAAGTTTCCACGCTAAGATTGTACTCGGAATAGAGAGCTGGGTGAAACTCGATGTAGAAGGCTCCGTATTATGCAAAGAGGCATGACACGCGTATGGAAAAGGCTGGAAGATAGGTGCTCATTGCACAATATTGTGTCTGTGAGGTCCATATAATGTCTAATCGCGAAGAAATGTGGACACAAGTAACCAGCCTAGATGAGCTCAAATTAATAATTTTGTGTTTTTACCAGCCACCCAATTCAACCGTAACAGTCCCTGAATCATTCAAAGAAAGTCTACGTTCGGTAACGCGAGAACACACCGCATATGTGACACTAGCATCAGGCTGTTTAAACCAACCTAGTATTGAGTGGGGCGTCAATGGATTCACAGCAGGTAGTGCGCAGAAGTCTTATGGAGTAGTTCTCAAAACATTTCCCGAACACTGTTTTGAGTAGCTAATTCGACAACCCATGGAAACAGGCATGTTCTTGTTGAGAGTATCAGTGTAGAAACTGTGGTTAGTGGTCACCATGTAATCATACCAATGGTCGTTACTAAAGATTATAACTTCATCTAGAAGGTGAGAAGAAATTTTATGCTGCAAAGATGAGTTAAAATTTTACAGTTAATGGGTGTCAATTATTTGCAATATTATGGACGCCGTTGAATTAATGGCAAAGTTGAAACCCATTGTAAATCGTGCTCTGGACAAGTATGTGCCGATTAAGCGAACTTGCGATAGAAAATAAGAACCATGGTTTAATAAAAATAAGTAAATAATATGTTGAAAATGCGGCGGAAGTAGAGATTTTTTTCACTTGCACACCAAAACAGAACCTAAAAATCTCAAGAGGCCGAAGTTAGTAAGAATTTGTGGCTCTGTAAATACCTCGATGCATGAAGCATACGGGGTTTATAACAACTTCTACAGTCATACCTTGGTGAAAGACGTTGCTTACAACCAAAGAAAATTCTGCTTCCGCCTAAAATCTCTAAATGAGGCAAACACTTTCATACGATTACTCTTCGACCAGTATGGTGTACCAGAAGGAGAGAGCGAAATTTTAATTTAACATTTAAACCTTCATTCACGCAGGAGGACCGTATAGATATACCATCCATTGACAATCGCACTGACTGCTGTATGGGAACATAGAAATAGGCACCCTCGGCGTTGAAAAGCAGCAGAAGTAACTGAAAACCAATATGTCGCCAGGTGCGGAAGGAAATCTAATTCGTTTACACGCAATCATCGGCATTGATCTTTACTTAATATGCAACTATCGTATATCTCTCGCCGAGCACAAAGTACCAACCAAACGAAAAACCGCTCAGGATAGTGCTGTTTATGTGGAAGGTAAAAGAAGGAGCCCGCACAATTGGATGCCTGTATTCTTAACATCGGTTTGCTGCAGAAATATTGCAGAAAATCTTTTGTGCACAAATTAGCACAGATTCGGAAAGCTTCGCTAGTGGAAAACCGTGCTTGCCCTTAACTCGCACGATAGTTCAAGGGTAACAGGCAGGTTCATATTCCTATCGGGAAGTCGTGTGATTTAGAACCACACTGCAGACTGTTAAGGAAGGTCCGGCGATGCGGAATATGTTCTCAGATATGAGAGTGGTTGGAGGACATCTAAAGTAAGAGAACAGTACGTCGTCCTTGATGGCGAGCGTTCATTGGAGAAAAAGGATTTGCCCCGAATGCTTCAGCGAAGTGTGACAGGACCAGTGTTATTTTCTATCTACGTAAATGATTTGGCGGACGGGATGGGCAGCCATCTGTGGTTATTTGCTCATGATGCAGTCTTGTACGAGGATGTGTCGTCGTTGAGTGGCTGTAGGAGGATGCAGAATGACTTAGACAATATTTCCAGTTGGTGTGACGCGTGACAGTTGGCTCCAAATCTAGAAAAATGTAAGTTAATGCACATGAGTAGAAATAACAGCTCAGCAATTTCCGTATACAGTATCAGCGATGTGGAACTTGACATGGTCAAGCCCATTAAACGTGTCGGAGTAATGTTGCACGGTGCTATGAAGTGGAACTAGCTCTTAAATTCAGCAGTACGTTTATATGGAGAATTCTAGGAAAGTGTACCTCATCTATAAAAGAGCCTGCGTATACAGCACTAGTAAGACGCATTATTGAGTACTGTTGCAGTTTTTGGGATCCCCACGAGGTAGGATTAAAGGTAAGCGCAGAAGCAGCTGACAGCCGTGCTGTAGGAGGTGTTACCACTAGGTTCAGCCAACACGCAGTAAGTGCAGTGGTGCTTCGTTAAATCAAGTGGCAAGCCCTGAACGGAACTAGGTGCTGTTTTCAACACAGGCTGAAGAGTACATTTAGATAATCGATAGTTACGACTGACTGCAAGACGATTAAACAGTCAGTAACGTGCATTTCGCGTAAGTATCGTGAACACAAGGTAACAGAAATTACAGGTCAGACAGACGGTTTTCACCGCTCGGTTTGCCAGTGGAAGAGGAAATGCTGGATTAATAGTAGTACAAGATATCCTCCGTCATGCACTGTGTGGTCGCTGAAGAGCATGTATGTAAATTTAGATAAAGAAAAAGGTAATTTTATCAAAAGAAAGATAAACTTTGTGATCAAATTTTCGATGTAAAATTTTATTACTTAAAATTGGTTTCACCAGTAGAATCAAAATACCACACGAAGCAGAAACATGTTTAGGCACAAAACTGAAACGTTACTTTCATTATAGGCAAGCTATGAAACCCAATGTTGTGATTTATTCTTTGGTTCCTTACTACTTTGCCTGAGAAAAACGTGCAGCTCCCAAAAGGGGATGAGAAAACGGAATGAAACGTCACAGGTTGGGAGGGTAAATGGAATTACGTCAGTGACTACAATAACGAGTCAAATTTACAAAGAACTTGGCCGTAAGAGTGTAATTATCAGCATGATGTTGCACCAGCTATGGCTTGGGTGCAACCACTTAGTCGGTCGGGAGGGGTGTTAGAAACCTGTTGTATCCTCTCGTAAGGCAAGCTGTACCAGAACTGCTGTAACTGCTCCTAGACATCCTGGATGCTGGGCACGGGGAGGGATTTCTACAGGGTACGGCTTTGAAGATGTTGCAGGCCACATGTATATCTCAACATCGTGCATACAATTCAAAGATACGCTTGTTGTGTGGGGAAGCGTTGTCCTGCGGAAAATTACTGTCACGAAGCGGCCGAAATAAATGTAAGAAATGAAAACGTGGGACGCCCATGACGTACCGTTATGATGTGGGAGTTCCCTCGTTCACTACCAGCCATCTTCTGGAATCATACCCTTTGCCTTTTCACACCTTAAGGTAGGGAATTACATCACCATACCTCCTCTGAACGTTGGAAGCATGGACCCTGTCTCTAGGCCGCCGCTATACTCCCGTACTGTGGTATTTTTCATCGCTGAAGACAATGCGTCGTCATTAATCACCAGCGCACTCTTCCCGGTCTCGGAAACACTCCATATGCACCTGCATCTACATCTACATCTACATCCCTACTCCGCAAGCCACCTGACGGTGTGTGGCGGAGGGTACCCTGAGTACCTCTATCGGTTCTCGCTTCTATTCCAGTCTCGTATTGTTCGTGGAAAGAAGGATTGTCGGTATGCTTCTGTGTGGGCTCTAATCTCTCTGATTTTATCCTCATGGTCTCTTCGCGAGATATACGTAAGAGGGAGCAATATACTGCTTGACTCCTCGGGGAGTATGTTATCGAAACTTCAACAACAGCCCGTACCGAGCTACTGAGTGTCTCTTTTGCAGAGTCTTCCACTGGTGTCTGTCTATCATCTCCGTAACGCTTTCGCGATTACTAAACGATCCTGTAACGATGAGCGCTGTCTCCGTTGGATGTTCTCTATCACTTCTATCAACCCTATCTGGTACGGATCCCACACCGGTGAGCAGTATTCAAGCAGTGGGCGAACAAGTCTACTGTAACCTACTTCCTTTGTTTTCAGACTGCATTTCCTAAGAATTCTTCCAATGAATCTCAGTCTGGCATCTGCTTTACCGACAGTTAATTTTATATGTTAATTCCATTTTAAATCACTCCTAATGCCCACTCTCAGATAATTTATGGAATTAAGTGCTTCCAGTTTCCGATCTGCTATATTATAGCTTTGGTGTTAACGGTAGTCTTCACTTGGGACGGTATTTCCCTAGTCGGTTGCTTCTAGTCTTCGTCCAGTTGTGAGGGACAATACAAAGTGCAACAAGGAATCCATTATACCCAGAACGAAATTTTCGCTCTGCACCGTAGTGTGCTATTTGAAAGGTCCGGTACACAATTTTAGTCTGCCTTTCGCGAGAAGTGATCATCGGCTCAGCTGTCCAAGCACGACTCACGATCCACTCTCATAGTTTGACTTCCGCCAGTTCATAATGATGAGGTAGTGGCGGAAGCAAAGTTTTGAGAACAGGTCGTGAGTCGTCCTTGGTCAACTCAGCCGGTGAGCACTTTCCCGGGAAAGGCAGATATCGCAGGTTCGAGTCCCAGTTCTGCACAGTTCTCATCCCCAAGGAGGCTTCTGTTCACTGCTTTTTCTCGGATGGCAGAAGTAGATGTGAAGGGCTTACGTTATGTTCGGTGCGCAGTACGTCGAGCCTACCTAGAGGTGGTCAGACGTTGTCGACGAAACATTGACGAATATGGCTGCACTCACGTTCCGACGCAGTTCTAAATCGGGCCACTGTCGCATCTGAACGCCCCAAACGTCTTGATACTGTGTGATACACCCAGACGGTCAAGCCGACCGCTGTGACGAGCGGTTCTAGGCGCTTCAGTCCGGAACCACGCGGCTGCTACGATCGCAGGTTCCAATCCTGCTTCGGGCATGGATGTGTGTGATGTCCTTAGGTCAGTTAGGTGTAAGTACTTCCAAGTCTAGTGTACTGATGACCTGAGATCTTAAGTACAATAGTGCTTAGAGTCATTTGAACCAGATATTCTAATGGAAGCCCGTAATGAAGTCCCATTTAAACTGCATTACGTGCAGATGACGCTGTCTCTCTTGCGTACACGGCGTCCCCGGGTGCTTCATAGTGGTCACTCATCACCTAACGCTATTCAGTTTCGTTTCCATTTATGTCCGGTGCTGACAATAAAGCAATATGCAACATTTATTTTGACAAAATCAAATGGTTCAAATGGCTGTGAGCACTATGGGACTTAACGTCTGAGGTCGTCCACTAGAACTTAGAACTACTTAAACCTAACTAACCTAAGGACATCACACACATCCATGCCCGAGGCAGGATTCGAACCTGCGACCGTAGCGGTCGCGCGGCTCCCGACTGCAGCACATAGAACCCCCCCCCCCCCTCTCCGTCCGGCATATTTTGACAACTGCATTTTATTCATGCAGGCACTATGATTGTGAACTAGTCTATGACATCAGTGTTGCCAACGTGGTGCTGTGTTCTATTTTTTACTCCGGCTTACGCAGCTATGTGCATACGGTCCAGTGGCGTCATGAAATTCGTGTGATAACCTACATTGACCTAGCTATAATTCACCTTCCATGTGGCTGCGTCGCAAGGCAAACCTATTTAGTTCCTCCCACTCTATTCAATTAACGCGCCGACTGCTCTCGTTCGATTTAATGTGACCACGCCTCCCTGAACATCGACGTCGTGAACACATTGAAGCGGAATTTCACCCACACTAACCACATGATTCGCAAAACACTTCCAGTGACCCAAACTAATGTTTCGAGAGTATTATACGTATAATACTTTGTAATGATAATCTAACGAAAGTTTTTGTGTACTAATAGTGTGGAAGCCACCTGAGTCAGACGAATTAATTCATTCTAGTTTTTCTTTATTATACTGATTTTTCGATGCTGTTCTCCATTTCTTAGCTCTGATTATCTGCCATTGTTTTTTGGCTACTACCCCAGAATTCTTTATAAAGAATCATGTTGATCATTATATTTGCATACCCTCATTGTTTTTCGCACCTGTGTGCTCCTTCACCCACAACGTATCCGCTCTTCTGTTCAGTACTTTCTGTAGTCATTATTCATCCACAAAATATTTTGAAACCGGTGTATGCTTAATAAATCCACTTAATTTTTAGCTTTTTCATACGACTTGTTACCTAACGCGAGTTCTGTCACTTTCAATATTCTTACAGCCCTCAAATTTCCACAAACAACTGTACTTTAGGACATACCATTCAGAATGCTCTTATTGAGATGTGTGGTCTTTTGCTTTACTAAACTTCCTTCACCTGCCTTGTATCAACCAGACTTATATTATTATTTGTAACTGTTTGTAAAATACTTCCCAATCTAGGGAAACAGCACTGTTTACCGCCTGCTGTTCATCATTCCTCGGTTTCTATGTATCCCCTAGCATCGATCAGACGGTAAGGGAATTACTGGACTAATGCATCTTCTCCTTGCTGCGAATACAGACAGAACAGTGAATAAGTCCTCGTGATTTTTTAATACTATTATTTATACATTTTCGTTACTTTTGCTGATTCACAATTTTCGGACCAAATGGTTGAGAATAGCTTTAAATAAAGGAATGAGTCTGAACTCATCTGGTGCACTCAGTCAACCTACGAACACCTGTCATGCAGAGGGAAATGTACAGGTAACGTAAAAAAAATTTGAAGTGGACACAACCGATAGTAGGACACAATATACCAACCACAGATGTTTTGAAGAAGCCTTTTGTATTGATTTATGTGACTGTAGCCATAAACTGCAGCAACCGCTGAAATCGGTCAATAGGAGAAAGGCATTGAATACATTAAATGACCAAAATGATTCAACTTTATTTATAACGAATGAAATTCTCTTATTCATGAGGTAAGATTAGTAATGTTTCGGTATTAATTTCTCAATGGCATGTCGTTTGCTATTTATTTCCCAGTATCACTTTAATACACGGTGATCAGTCACTATGTTACTCGATCAGAGCTTCACTTTCTCTCTCTGGTAATCCTTGAAATGAAACAACGTTTGCCGGCTGATGTGATCGAGCGGTTCTAGGCGCTTCTGTCCTGAACCGCGCGGCTGCTACGGTCGCAGGTTCGAATCCTGCCTCGGGCACGGATGTGTGTGATGTCCTTAAGTTAGTTAGATTTAAGCAGTTCTAAGTCAATGGGACTGATGACCTCAGATGTTAAGCCCCATAGTGCTTAGAGCCATTTGAACCGTTTAAAAAAGGTACAACTCGTTGGATTAGCTCGACCGTCCATACTACAATCACCCCAAATGATGATGCAATAATTCAGACAGGTTGAGGTGACATACTTGAGTTTCTTACATCTTCATGGCCGTACATAATCGTCAAGTCTCAAGTTCCGAAGAATATACCGTGGCACTACTGACTGGTCATTTCCTTTCATGCTCCACTATCAAACAGAGCGTGACGGAAACGACTGTATATATGGTCCCGTGCATGCTCTAATTTTTCCTGTCTCCTCTTCATAACACTTACACGAAACGTAAGGTGGCGGCAGTACTAGAATGAGTCAAATTAAAACCTTAAATTTGTAACAACAAATCGAAATTTCGCACCGTTGTCCTGTAAGTTAGCGTGCTACAAACAGCGTGCTGAATGTCCTGTAGGTGGCAGCATAGTGCAGATGCATACATACCGTCGCAGTATCAGTGTAAAGACGGCCGCCTTACTTGCGACTTGCACCAGGGAAGAACAGCATTCTGTTATTCGGATTTTGTGTAGTGAAGGTGTGAAACCTACTGAAATTCATCGACGAACGAAGGTTCAGAACGGTGATGCATATTTGTCACAGCAGCAAGTCTACGAATGTAGTAGGAAGTTTACAAATGGTGTGACTTCAGTGGAAGATGCTACTCGTCCAGGTCAGGCACAACGAGTTGTGACTCCACAGAACATTGCAGCAGTTCAAGCCATAGCGAAGGAAAACAGCCGAGTGACACTGAATGACATTGCTGCATGTTGACAGTTCAGTCATGGGCAGCATACCACATTGTGTATTATGTGTTCCAGTTCCACAAAGTGTCTGCAAGATGGGTGCCACAGGAGCTGACTCCTGAAATGAGAGAACGACGTGTTGATGCTTGTGAAGAACACCTTCAGCGCTTTGAACGAGAAAGTGATGGCTTCCTTGCAAGAATCGTTACTGGGGACGAAACCTGGGTTCACTTCCACCAACCGGAAACGAAGAGAGCGAGCAAGGAATGGTACCATTCCTCATCACCAAAACCAAAGAAGTTTCGAACAGAACCATCAGCAAGGAAGGTTATGCTGACCCCCTTTTGGGACGAAAAAGGCATCATTTTGGAGCATTACGTTCCTAGAAGGACCACTGTCGCCAGTGCATCACACACAGACCTCCTAAAAATCATCTGCAGCCTGCAATCAAGTCAAAGTGACGTGGATTGCTGTCAGCAGGTGTCCTTTTGCAACATGACAATGCAAGACCCCACACTGCCCGTACAACAATAGCGGAAATCGCAAACCGGCATTTTTAGTGTCTTCCTCGTCCAACATACTCACAAGACCTTGCCCCAACTTATTTCCATATGGTTGAACCGCTCAGAGACGCAATGGGTGGAAAGAAGTTCCGTTCTGATGAAGAGGTACGCCACGAGGTGCATGAGTGGTTTCGCGGATTACCAAAATAATTTTTTTCTAAAGGAATTTAACCACTTTGTAAGCGCAGGAGGACTTTCATTGAGCGTGAGGGGAGACTATAATGAAAAGAGATACAGCTGTGTACCATTTCTGCACAATAAATAATATTTAAAATTATATTTAAAGTTTTCATTTGACTCACCCTCGTAGAATTATTCTGCACTTGGCTTCAAACGCCAGTTCTCTAAATTTCCTCAGTCGAGCTTTTCGAAAAGAACGTCGTCTTCCCTTCAGGGAGTCCCATTTAAATTCCCGAAGTGTCTCCGTAACACTAAGGTGTTGTTCGAGCCGAACAAATCTAGCATCCCGTCTTTGAATTGCTTCGATGTCTTTCTTAAGTCCGACATAGTTCGGATTCCTAATGTTCGAGCAGTAATCAACAATGGGTCGCCCAGAGATGAACCACATTTTTCTAAGATTCTCGCAATCAACCGAAATCGATCACTCACCTTCCCTAATACAATCCTCACTACCCTTGCTCCATTTCATGTCGCTTTCCAACCTTACGTTTCTATATTTAATCGACGTGACTGTTTGAATCATTGCTATTGCTGTATTGGAATATTATGGGTTTCTTTTTCCTAGTATTCTTTATTAACGAGATTTCTCTACCTTTACAGCTAGATGTCATTTATAACACTAACTACAAAATTTGTCTCAGTCGTCTTGTATCCTCCCTCAGTCACTCAAAGAGGACACCTTCCCATGCACCCCAGCATCATTAGCAAACAGCCGCGGATTGCTGCTCTCCCTGTCCCCCAAATCATTTATGAATATAGAAAATAATAGTGGTTCTATCACACACCCTTGGCCACTCCTGACGATCCGTTGTCTCTGATGTACACTCGATGTCGAGAACAAAGTACTGGTTTCCGTTACTTAATAAATCGTCGTGCCACCTACATATATGGCAACCTATTCCATATGCTCGTACCTTCATGAAGTGCCTGCAGTGGAACACTTTGTCAAATGCTTTTCGGAAATCAGGGAATGTGGAACCTGCCAATATACCTTCACCTATGGTTCAAAAGATGTCATGCGAGAAAAGAGCTGATAAGTTTTGCCGGAGCAATGCTTTTTAAATCTGCGTTGGTTCGTGGACAGCAGTTTTTCTGTCTCCAGGGAATTTATTATTTTTGAACAGCCGACAGTTATGACCGAACGGTTCAAGGCGCTTCAGTCCGGAACCGCGCTGCTGCTGCTGCTGTCGCAGGTTCGAATCCTGCCTCGGGCATAGATGTATGTGATGTCCCTAGGTTTAAGTAGTTCTAAGTCTAGGGGACTGATGACCTCGGATGTTAAGTCCCATAGTGCTTAGAGCCCTTTGAACCATTTTTGAACTCATCGTTATGTTCAAGAATTCTTCAGCAAATCTGTCTAAACGATACTGGTCTGTAATTTGTGGGTCCGCTCTTTTACCCTTCTCATAGACAGCAGCCACCTGCGCTTCTTTCCAGTCGCTTGGGTCTATGCACTGGACGAAGGTCTCGCGATAAATGTCAGCTAGGTAAGGGGCAAACAACGTCGAGTGTTCTTTGAAAACCCAAAATGTTATTCCATCATGACCTGGTGAGTTATTTGTTTAAAGTGTTTCAGATATTGCTCCACGTCAGGAAAGCTTGTTACTATGGCCTCCATACATGACTGTGTGCGATAATCAAAGACGGTATAATTGAGCGATTCTCCAGCACGAATGATTTGTTAAATACATTTAATTCTCTTACTCACTCGCCTTGTGTTATTAAGTCCTTAGCTAGTCAACATCATTTGGGTCAATACTGCGTCCTTTTATAATTGATATTAAAAATGAAAAAAATTCCTCCAGCTCTCTTTAAGGTGTCGATTTTATTTTGGCAACTAGTTCAACGTTATGACAGCGTCACCTTCTGGTCCATACACTTGTTGACGTCTACTGGGTGCGACTGATACTAGAAGTCAGTAGTGAGATACGGACGGGTTCGGTGTGGAAGGTTGTTTATTCACGTCTGGCTTCGCAAGGTGTAGTTTGTCTACTAACGCAAAATATAGACACCATAGGTGTGGTGGAAGTATTCTGTATTTTTTAATCCATCGTCAAATATGTATTTCACTTTAGTTGACGACCTATTCTTTGTGGAGCCAGACTTGAATATTAAATCCAGTGCAGATTGAAGTGATTCAGATGGTGTTTGTTTGTTTACTACAATAGTGCTCTTTGTTGGGTGATGACAACAATACGAGTACTAGGAATTACAATATCAATCATGGTAATTTTTATTTATATGTTCGTAGTGGCTGATGATTTGGGATGGTGTCAATGAAAAAGAATGCAAAATTTCTTCCACAACCTTACCATATCCGAGCTTCATCTTGTTTCTAAAGACTTTTTGGCTGACTGGACCTTATACCTTAATGTTCCTTCCCTCCTGTCCAAAGAATTGCTTACTTCATCACAAGGGCAAGTGGATACATTACCCTACTATTTTATTCCATTATTATATAAAAGGAAAGAGGAAATAACAACTGTAATCACACAGAACGAATGACAATAGAACCATAACCAGAAGCATAACTGGCGTATGTCAGAATGATTAATAGCGTTATAGATGCTGCGAGACTCTAGTACTAAGTACAAGTAGGAAACGTTACAAGGATCATTAGAAAGCTGCCAACTACCTAGGCCCTTGCCTCCAGAGTGAGAGAATCTCAGCCGCAAGTAATGCCTGAGGTAAAATTTCACGATGCCGTTCCCTCTGCCAACGCAGAATGCAACCCATCCGGGTTGCCCCAGTAGACGTGTGATTTAATTAGGTCAGTGCGTTCGCGGAGTTATCCAACGCCGTGGAGTTAGCAATAGCTTCGGGAGTGGCTTGGAGCTCACGGCCGCAGACCTGTGGCGGCGCCGGACAAACTTTAAACCGCATTAACGTTAGCCCGTCCAGGCGGTGCGAGGGCGGTGTGTGCGAGTTTGACGGTAATGGCTGCACAACTAGGCCATCGGTGTGCCTCGCCCCCCCCCCCCCTCCCCACCTTCCCCGCCTACCCATTTGCGGCTACCCGTATCGTTAGACAGCACCCTAACGGATGCCTCGTTGTGTTGGGAACTGAGTCAGGGTGGGATCGTTGTGTGAATCCCTTCCATTCTCTCTTCGATGTTGTACATGTGGTCACTGTCACCTTTACAACAGCCAACATTGCGGCCACAAACGTAATCACCATCGTCTGCTATTTTACACTAATTTAGGGACAAAAGTCTTCTCTAGATTTGAAATTAGTTATAACAGTCAAGATCTCAAAGACCATTTTTTAAAAAGTGATTGAGTTGGATCATATCGTCACATAGTCATCCGCAGACCTACAACCATATTGATAGGCAACGCTTGTGCATGGAGAGGGAACCGCTCAATGATTATAATCATTGTCGACTGAGTTTTTAACTATCGCCATTCAGCGGTTCCTGCTCCACGCAGAACCACTGTACTCGTAAATCAACATGGTCGTAGGTCTGACGATTAACGTGTGATGGCTGCTACCAGTCACCTTTTAATAAGCGTGTTTTTAGACGTAAGCTTTTACGATTAATTGCAATTACGCTATTGTGATCACTGTCTCTTCCAATAATGTTTTCAAAAATAATTTCGCTTCTAGGCTGTTCAGTGCTTAATGGCTTTCGACTATAGACCTTCACACTAAATACCAGTAATGTGATTAACTCATGTTTGTACGCATTTTGGGACAGGCAGCAATTTGTATGGAATACCTTTAAAGTCTCTTGTAGCTTGTTAGGGTTTATAAAGAAAGTACACTGAAGAACCAAAGAAACTGGTACACCTGACTAATATCGTGTAGGGGCCCGGCGAGCACGCAGAAGTGCAGCGACACGACGTGGCATGGACTCGACTAAAATCTAAAGCAGTGTTGCAGTGAACTGACACCATGAATCCTACGGTGCTGTCGAGAAATCCTTAATAATCAGAGAGGTTGGAGGTCTCTTCTGAACAACATGTTGCAAAGCGTATCAGATACGCACAATGATGTTCGTGTCTGGAGAGTCTGGTAGCCAAAGGAAGAGTTTAAACCCAGAAGAGTTTTCAACGAGCTACTCTGTGGCAATTATGGATGTGCGGGGTGTCGCATTGGGCTGACGGAACTGTCCAAGTCTTTCTAATGCACAATGGGTATCAGTGGTTGCAGATGATCACACGGGATGCGTACGTTCGTGTCACCTGTCAGAGTCGTATCTACATGTATCAAGGGTCCCATGTCACTCCAACTGCTCACATCCCACGCCATTACAGAGCCTCCACCAACTTGAAGAATCCCCCGTTGACATGCATGGTCCATGGATTCATTAGGTTGTCTCCATATCCGTACACGTCAATCCGCTCGATACAGTTTCACCCGAATCTCGTCCGACCAGGCGACATGTTTCCAGTCGTCAACAGTCCAATGTCGGCCATGACGGGCCCAGGCGAGGCGTAAACCTTTGTGTCGTGCCGTCATCAAAGGTACACGAGTGGGCCTCAGGCCCCGAATGCCCATATCGATCATGTTTTGTTGATTGGTTCGCACGCTGACAGTTGTTAATGGTGCAGCATTGAATTCTGCAGCAGTTTGAGGAAGGGTTGCACTTCTGTCCCGTTGAACTAATCTCTTCAGTCGTCGTTGGTCCCATGCTTGCAGGATCTTGTTCCGTCCACCGCGATATCGCAGATTTGAGAAGTCCAGTGTTGCCGAGCGGCTCTAGGCGATTCAGTCTGGAACCGTGCGACCGCTGCATCGGGCACGGATGTGTGTGATGTCTTATTGTTGGTTAGGTTTAAGTAGTTCTACGTTCTAGGGGACTGATAACCTCAGATGTTAAGTCCCATAGTGCTCAGAGCCCTTTGAACCATTTTTCGGAGATTTGATCTTTTACCGAATTCCTGATATTCACGGCACACTCATGCATTGGCCGTACGCCAAAATCCCCACATCATTGCTACTTTCGGGGACGCTGTGTCCCATCACTCTCGTGCCGTCTATAACGCAACGTTCAGACTCACTTAAATCTTGATAACCTGTCCTTGTAGCAGCAGTAACCGATCTAACAAATGCGACAGACACTTGTTGTCTTACATAGAAGTTGCCGACCGCAGTGCCGTCTTCTGCCAGTTTAAATACCTTTGTTTTTGAATACGCATGCCTGTACTAGTATCTTTGGCGCTTCATTGCCGTGTCTTTGTTTTTTCGTGTGGTCTAGGTATTAAGACTGGTTGACACTTAGTTATTTATTTGAGTGATAAGAATACACAGAGTATTCTTTAAATTTTCAAGTCCAGGTTAGGAAATTAAACTAACTTATTAAGACATAAGTTTTAATTTATTTTTAGTCATATGTCTTTAGTTTGATGCGGCTCACCAAGAATACCACTCCTAACAAAAAACAAACATACGAAAATTAAGTCAACCAGCCTTTACTCAGAATCGAGCAACTGCAACAGCTTTTTCTTGTGCCTTCAACTAATCCTCCTCAAAACAGGTATCAGGGCAACATAGACACAGACGTTGCGTTGTCCGTATGTTTATACACTCACAGAGTATTGACCTCTTTAAATATCCCTATATCGTTACGTTGTCCTTAGATTTGTCAACACCCGTTCGTAATTGTTTATTGATCACCATGTCCAATTTGTGTACAAATGGTACGAATTCTCTTAGCTTCACACCTGCTTGGAGATAAGTTACTTTGGCTGCCTACAGCTATTTTCCTCGGCTTGCGTATTTAGTGTGGATGTCATCCTACGCATCGGCGAATTAGTTTCCGGTATCCTTTTCTTCCTTTCGGGATTTGCGGGTGCTTCCTGCCCCAAGTCAGAAGGAGCAAACCCTTCCAGGTTCATTAAGGGCTACGTCTAATTCCTTTTTGTGGTTGTATTTATACCACACTCGACAGGCATAGTCACCAGCCGAAACAGTGCCGTAGTGCACTACTGGCCATTAAAATTGCTACGTCAAGAAAAAAATGCAGATGGTAAACGGGTATTCATTGGACAAATATATTATACTAGAACTGACATGCGATTACATTTTCACGCAAGTTGGGTGTATTGATCATGAGAAATCAGCACACAGAACAACCACCTCTGGCATAATAATAATGGACTTGATAAGCCTGGGCATTGAGTCAAACAGAGCTTGGATGGCGTGTACAAGTACAGCTGCCCATACAGCTTCAACACGATACCACAGTTCATCAAGAATAGTGACTGGCGTATTGTGACGAGCCAGTTCCTCGGCCACCATTGGCCATACGTTTTCAGTTGGTGAGAGATCTGGAGAATGTGCTGGCCAGGGCAGCAGTCGAACATTTTCCATATCCAGAAAGGCCCGTACAGGACCTGCAACACGCGATCGTGCATTATCCTGCTGAAATGTAGTGTTTCGCAGGGATCGAACGTATGGTAGAGCCACGGGTCGTAACACAACTGAAATGTATGGTCCACTGTTCTTAGTGCCGTCAATGCGAACAAGAGGTGACCGAGACGTGTAACCAATGGCACCCCAAACCATCACGCCGGGTGATACGCCAGAATGGCGATGACGAATACACGCTTCCAATGTGCGTTCACCGCGACGTCGCGAAACACGGATGCGACCATCATGATCATGTAAACAGAACCTGGATTCATCCGAAAAAATGATGATCTGTCATTCGTACACCCAGGTTCGTCGTTGAGTACACCATCGCAGGCGCTCCTGTCTGTGATGCAGCGTCAATGGTAACCGCAGCCATGGTCTCCGAGCTGATAGTCCATGCTGCTGCAAACGTCGTCGAATTTTTCGTGCAGATGGTTGTTGTCTTGCAAACGTCCCCATCTGTTGACTCAGGGATCGAGTCGTCGCAGCACGATCCGTTACAACCATGCGAATAAGATGCCTGTCATCTTGAAGGCTTGTGATACGAGGCCGTTGGGATTGCGCACGGCCGGCCGGAGTGGCCGAGCGGTTCTAGGCATTATAGTCTGGAAGCGCGCGACCGTTACGGTCGGAGGTTCCATTCCTTTCTCGGGCATGGATGTGTGTGATCTAGGGGACTGTTGACCACAGCAAAGTCCCATAGTGCTCAGAGCCATTTCAACCATTTGATCAAGGACGGCGTTCCGTATTACCCTTCTAAACACATTGATTCCGTATTCAGCTAAATGTCATTGGATCTAGACCAACGTGAGCAGCAATGTCGCGATACGATAAACCACAATCGCGATAGGCTACAATCCGGCCTTTATCAAAGTCGGAAACGTGATGGTGCGCATTTTTCCTCCTTACACGAGGCATCGCAATAACGTTTCATCAGGCAATGTCGGTCAACTGGTGTTTGTGTATGAGAAATAGGTTGGAATCTGTCCTCATGTCAGCACGTGGTAGGTGTCGCCACCGGTACCAACCTGGTGTGAATGCTGTCAAAAGCTAATCATTTGCATATCGCAGCATCTTCCTCCTGTCGGTTAAATTTCGAGTCTGTAGCACGTCATCTTCGTGGTGTAGCAATTTTAATGGCCAGTAGTATAGGTATTCGTAACAGCTGGTGAGGGGCATACCAGTTACAGCCAACAATGCCGCATTACTTGCTCGCGCGTTTCAGGATTGCATACGAAACAATGGAGTCGCGCACAGTACGGCGGTGATGCAGCGAACCCTGCCGCTGCACCGCAGCTATCTCGCCGATCCCAGCAGAGCAGCAGCCATTGTTGGTGAATGGTGCAGCGCACAGGCGTTCTTAACCCCAGCAACACCTCTCGTCGGCCTCCCATGGACGCAGGCGGTTTAGAGGTGGGGTTGTTTACCGAAAGGTTCAAAAAACTCTGAAATGTGCAACACTTCTCGCAAGGATTATCATGATAGGATTAAAAAGAGAAGCGTGTGTAAAGTTATTTTGATAGTTTCGTTGCTAAGTGAATGTGGGGAGAAAAAGTGCAATCAAACATCACAGTTGTACTGCTTTTTCCTTGTGTTCTAAATAAGGCCATTTAAAAGTTGTAATAGCGCTAAGCAGTAAATGCTTCGCTTCCTGGCTATTAATGTACAAATATTCGGGTAACAACAACACAACAACAGAATGAGATTTTCACTCTGCAGCGAACCGTGCGCTGATATGAAACTTCCTGACAGATTAAAATTGTGTGCCCGACCGAGACTCGAACTAGGGACCTTTTGCCTTTCGCGGGCACTTGCCCGCGAAAGGCAGAAGGTCCCGAGTTCGAGTCTCGGTCGAGCACACAGCTTTGATCTGCCAGGAAGTTTCAACACAACAACAGTCTCAAATTCTGTTACGTCGTCTGGTTCAGAGTACGCTATACTTTGTTGTACTGCAGTCACAAAATACATAATTGCAGACATTTCAAGAGCGGTATAAATTGAATTGTGTTTCACGCTAGGGAATACATTGGTTGAGTGTTCACTGCAATTTTATCGACCACATTTAGCACATTTGTCTTGCAGGGTCTGTAAAGTAATTAGCAAAAATTCTTCTTACATTGATAAGTGACCTTCCTCCAGGGGTTTTTGGGGTTATATTGTCCTAATCACTCAGTATGCTTTTCAAATCCCTTGGCATTTTTCAGCTACCTTTCTGCAGTGAAGTGTGGTATGCATTCTTTGTGCAAAGCTTCCCACACAGCTTTGCAAGCTATCCTTACGATTTTATATAATATTGTGTGATTGATTCTCTATTGATAAAGCAAACCAATTGCAGTGCTGAAGCTACCCACATATTTGCAAAAGATGAACAGTTGACGCTACAGCTGTTGATTTAGTGACAATTCCCCAACCGACCGTTCATTTATTGGAAAATAAAAAAAATACCTTCATCTTCTGTTAAATCTATAAAGAGTGTCACTAACGCTCTTTTCAGCAAATAACTACCATTATACTTCATTATTATATGCGAATTAGACTTTCTGCACTCATTATACCTCACATTGAGATCTCATGGTCAATAAAATTGTCTCAAAAATCAAGATTTATTCTTCTTCAACAGTAATAATTAGATATACGGCTGATTTCAGCATCAGCATTGCAGCTTTAAATCGATTCCGTAAATTTCATTTTGTACTGCCATTTATTATTGCGGCTATGTATTTCTTCTCGATGATGTATTAGAGAGAGAATTATATATCTGGTAAAAAAATATGAATCGTTTTATTATTATTGTTTAGATGTTTATGCATTCATAGGTTTTTAATAATTAATGAAAATGTGACTAGGTTGGTTGCTTGGTTTAAAGATTAAAGGGACCAAACTGCAAAGGTCATCGGTCCCTTGTTTCATAAAAACACAGAGCACATTGAAGCTATCCACCAGTCAGGCGAAGCACTAAAATAAAAATTCCGGGGGAAGAAAAGCCCCAAGGTCAAATGCGTAGACTACACGGAAAACAGAGCACAGCAACAAAAACAACACAGAGAAGAAAGGCAGAAGGAATTAAAACTGTACAGCAGAGGACTGTGGCTGGCTGATCACGAAAATAATAGGATGAGCCAGCCAGTCTGCAACACGTTACAACCTTCAGCCGAAAAGATTAGGGTGGAGTCGAATTGCAACACAAAACTAAGTAAAATATACAGCACAAAAGAGGGTGACGCAATAAAATTAAAAGGACCTATAAAAGCCACTTGTTCGAATAAAACTTAAAACACGATCTGCCATAGAGACATTGTCACCTAAAGGAGATGATAAATCACCCAGGAGAATAAAAGTTCGCCTGAGGGCGGTTAAAAGGGGACATTCCAACAATATATTGACCACCGTCATGTTTGCACCACAGCGACAATGAGGGGGGTCCTCTCGATGCAGCAGATGACCATGCGTCAGCCAAGAGTGACCAATGCGGAGCCTACACAGAACAACAGAATCCCTGCGAGAGGCCCGCATGGAGGAACCCCACATAGTCGTGGTCTCCTTTACCTGCCGCAGCTTGTTGGGTGCAGACAGAGTGCGCCATTCGTCTCCCCACATCCCAAAGACCCGACGGTGCAACACCTTTCGGAGATTAGTTGCCGGGAGGCCGATCTCCAGCGTCTGTTTGCGGGTAGCCTCTTTGGCTAACTCGTCGGCGAGTTCCTTTACCGCGATCCCAACGTGTCCCGGGGTCCATATGAACACCACCGAACGACCACGCTATTCAAGAGCGTGAATGGACCCCTGGATGGCACCAACAACGGGATGGCGTGGGTAGCACTGGTCAAGAGTCTGCAGACTTCTGAGCGAGTCATGCAAAAGACGAAGGACTCTCCAGTGCTAGTACGAATACGCTCAAGGGCACGAAAAATGGCTGTTAGTTCTGCAGCCTTCCGACAAGGAGCGCTGGTCGTCATAGTCCGCATGAGCATAAGCGTAACCCACACGGCCATCAACCATCGAGCCATCGGTATAGACAACCTCCGAGTCACGGTATGCGCCTAGGACAGCAAGGAATTGGTGGCGCAAGACTGCAGGAGGAACTGAATCTTTTGGCCATCGGCAAAGTTCCAGCTGAAGCTGCGGCCGACCAATACACCAAGGTGGTGTATGTGGGCGGAACTGGAAAGCAGATGGAAGAGGCAAACACTCGAGTTCACTAAGGAGTGACCAAACACGGATCCCAATTGTATGGCCTGATCGCGGCCGCCGGTGTGGGATATGGACTGCCGCATTAGCGAAAAGGAGACGGTAGTTAGGGTGACGGGGCGAACAACGGACGTGGGCAGCATAGTTGGCTAACAGTTGTTGACACCGAATACGAGGCGGAGGAACCCCAGCCTCAGCAAGGAGGCTATTAACAGAGCTGATGCGGAATGCTCCTGTCACCTGTCCAACCCCACAGTGGTGAATGGGGTCTAGTAGTTGCAATGCAGAGGGCGACACTGAGCCATACGCCAAACTCCCATAATCCAATCGGGACAGCACGAGGGCTTTGTAGAGCTGCAGTAGCGTATTACGATCTGCACCCAAAGTTGTGTTGCTGAGGCAGCGGAGGGCACTCACATGCTGCCAGCAGTGACGCTTGAGCTGACGAATATCTGGAAGCGAAGTAAGCCGGGCATCCAACAGCAATCCCAGAAATTGGTAAGTGTCAACAACCCTGAGCATGGCATCCTGAAGATACAGCTCAGGGTTGGGATGGGCAGTTCGACGCCGACAAAAGTGCATAACACAAGTCTTTGCAGGAGAAAATCGAAAGCCATGGGCTAGGGCCCACGCCTGCGCCTTGCGTATGGCTCCCTGCAACCTATGTTCTGCAACACTAATGGTGGAGGAGCTGAAAAAGATGTAGAAATCGTCAGCATATAACGTGGGTGAGACAGACGGCCCTACTGCTGCTGCAAGGCCATTAATGGCCATAAGGAACAGGGGCACGCTCAATACAGAGCCCTGTGGAACGCCGTTCTCCTGGATATGAAGTGAACTATTGGATGTGCCAATTAAAACGGAATGTCCGAACAGATAAAAAATTCTGAATAAAAATGGGGAGACAGCCCTGGGGACCCCACCTGTGCAATGTGGCGAGAATATGGTGCCGCCACGTCGTGTCATATGCTCTGGAGAGGTCGAAAAAGACGGAGACGAGGTGTTGGCGCCTGGAAAAAGCAGTGCGGATTGCAGACTCAAGGAAGACCAAAGTATCGGCGGTGGAACGGCCCTGACGGAAGCCGCTCTGGCACTGAGCCAGAAGACCCCGAGACTCGAGCAGCCAACACAGCCGTCGACTCACCATACGTTCCAGTAGCTTGCACAGAGTATTTGTCAAGCTGATGGGCCGATAGCTATCCACATTAAGCGAGTCCTTACCAGGCTTCAGCACCAGAATGATGGCACTTTCTCGCCACTGAGACGGAAAGACACCATCGCCCCATATGCGGTTGAAGATGGCAAGAAAACATCGCTGACAGTCCAGGGACAGGTGTTTGAGCATCTGATTGTGGACGTCATCTGGCCCAGAGGCTGTATCAGGGCACTGTGCCAGGGCGCTTTGGAGTTCCCATGAACTAAATGGGGCGTTATACGCCTCAGGGTGGCGAGAAGCAAAAGAAAGCCGTTTGCCTTCCTCCCGGCGTTTTAGCGCGCGAAACGCGGGCGGGTAATTCCCTGACGCAGAGGCCCGAACGTAGTGCTGTGCGAAATTCTCGGCGATTGTATCGGCATCGGTGGATAGCGCCCCGTTGATGGTAAGCCCTGGGACACGTGTAGAGCGCTGCAATCCAAAGATGTGCCGAATCTTCATCCACACCTGAGAGGGTGAAGTACGGGAACCAATGGTGGAAACGTACCTCCCCAGCACTCCTGTTTCCGCCTTTTGATGAGGCGCCGGGCCTGAGCTCGGAGACGTTTGAATAAAATGAGGTTCTCCAAAGACGGGTGCTGCTTATGTCGCTGAAGAGCCCGTCGACGTTCTTTAATGGCTTCAGCTACCTCTGGAGACCACCAAGGCACTGACTTTCGCCGGGGGCACCCTAACGAACGTGGAATGGTACGTTCTGCAGCGGAAACAATCGCTGCAGTCAGTGTCTCAACCGCCACATCGATGGTACCGTGTGGGAGAGATTAAACTGTGGCAGCAGAGGAGAACGTTTCCTAGTTTGCCTTACTAAATGCCCATCTAGGCAAGCGTTCATGGGAGCGACGCTGGGGTACTGAAAGGAAGATGGGAAAATGGTCACTACCACAAAAGTCCTCATGGACTCTCCAGTAGACCAATGGTACAAGCCCACGGCTGCACAACGACAGATCTATGACCGAGAACGTGCCATGCGCCACACTGAAATGTGTGGCGGCACCAGTGTTTAAGAGGCAGAGGTCGAGTTGGGAGATGAGATTCTCGACATATCTGCCTCGGCCAGTAATCTTCGTTCCACCCCACAGGGGATTGTGGGCGTTAAAATACCCCAGGAGAAGAAAAGGCGTGGGAAGTTGGGTGACAAGCGCAGCCAATTCGATCAGGGTGACTGTACCACCTGGAGGGAGATAGACACTGCAGACGGTTAACTCCCGGGTAGTCCTTACACGGACAGCCACAGCTTTCAAT
The DNA here is from genome assembly GCF_021461385.2 of Schistocerca piceifrons. Taxonomy (NCBI): domain Eukaryota; kingdom Metazoa; phylum Arthropoda; class Insecta; order Orthoptera; family Acrididae; genus Schistocerca; species Schistocerca piceifrons. The sequence goes on from NC_060141.1 coordinate 781,764,025, forward strand.
GATGTGTGAAGGGCCGGCCGCGGTGGTCTCGCGGTTCTAGGCGCTCAGTCCGGAACCGCGCGACTACTACGGTCGCAGGTTCGAATCCGGCCTCAGTCATGGATATGTGTGATGTCCTTAGGTTGGTTAGGTTTAAGTAGTTCTAAGTTCTAGGGGACTGATGACCACAGATGTTAAGTCCCATAGTGTTTAGAGCCATTTGAACCATTTGATGTGTGAAGGGGCACAGGAGCACTATATCCAGAGGTAAGGAAATACACGCAGGCTCCACCTGATACACTATTGTAAGTGTTACAGTTGCAGTAATAACCCCAGTATCCACGAAGGTCAGGGGTCCGCATTGCCGGTAACCAGGTTCCCTGGAGGGCAATGCATAAAGCATGTGTAATGCTTAGAAACTTACGTAGGTCAGGTAGATGGCTAAAATAACCGCCACAATTCCACTGGAGGATTGTACAAAGCGTTTTCTGTAGGGGCATGCAGGCACTGAAAAGGCAAATTACCTCGCAGGGTCACATGCTACCACCGACTGATTGACGGACGTCGCTACGTCCATCGTTTCTGAGACAGCGAGATCCAGGTCATCAGGGGACACAAAGAGTTCGAGCTCATCCACAGAGGCTGAGCTGACAGGAAACGGTGGTGCGGGAACCACTGGGTCCTTATCCTTCTTGGAGAGCTTCCTCTTCTCTCTCTTGTCTTTGGGAGTAGGGTTTGCATGCTGGGAGGGATTCCCTGACGCATTTTCACGAACAGAGGAAGAGCGTGAAGCCGTTCGACCAGCAGTTGGTGGCTTCTTCAGCTACTGGCTAGTGTCTTGTGAGACACTGGGGAAGTCCTTGGAAGGGACTCCCCCGAGGGATCCCTTCCAAACAAGTTAGGCCGGAGGAGGCTGTTGCGTCTCCGACTGACTTCCCCGGTTGTTTGGGGCGCACTGCTCCCAAACTGGGTGTTTTGAGAGTAGTGGATGAGAGAGTGGCCCCCACCAGTGTTGGGGCAGGCGTAACGTGACTGTTCTGTAGGCCAACTGTGAAAGGAGTCTTTGCAGGAACTGGTGGCGGCAGTGTGACGGTAGCATAACTCCTCAACATAGGTGTGGGGTTGAGTCGTTCTAGCATCCTCTTTGCCTCTTGGTAAGTTAAACGGTCCAAGGTCTTAATTTCTTGTATCTTCCGCTCTCGTTGGTAGAGCGCACAGTCTGGTGAGCAGGGAGAATGATGCTCACCACAGTTAACGCAGGTGGGAGGCGGAGCACATGGAGCATTAGGATGCAAAGGTCGACCACAATCGCGACACATGTGGCTGGCAATGCACCTGGGGGACATGTGTCTGAATTTCCAGCACTGGAAGCATCACATAGGGGGCGGGACATAGGGCTTGACATCGCACCGGTAGATCATGACCTTGACCTTCTCAGGCAAACAGTCACCCTCAAAGGCCAGGATGAAGGCACCGGTAGCGACGCTATTATCCTTCGGCCCCCTAAAGACATGGCGGACAAAGTGTGCACCTCGTCGTGCCAGGTTTTCACGTAGCTCGTCATCAGACTGTAGCAGAAGATCTTTATGAAAAATATTCCCCAGGACCAAATGTAAGAACTTACGGGGAGTGACGGTAACGGGGATGTCACCGAGCTTCTCACAGGCGAGTAATGCCCGGGACTGTGCAGATGAAGCTACTTGTATCAGAATGGCCACACTCCTCATTTTGGAAAGAGACGCCACTTCCCCAAACTTATCTTCGAGATTCTGCACAAAGAATAGAGGCTTAGTCCCCAAAAACGAATCCCCATCAGTTCAGCTGCATATAAGATGAATATGGCTCCTGTCTGTCTGCAACCCTACGTTTGTGCCATGGTGTGGCTAGGGAAGAGAACGAGTTGGGATTATATGTCACAGCGTTAAATTCCACCTTACCACGCTTAGACACACTGGCGGTCGGGCGACCACCAGATTGAAATTTCACCCACTTCACTGCAGGGCATCCGCCCCGATGTCACCCTCTCCGACCAGGGGCTCTCCCCACGGGCGCCACCCAGCCACAGCAAAGCCACCAGGCAGGATGGCCGATGCCGGGAGTCCCGATGCCCCAGACAGATGGGCATCCACTCCTTGGCTTACGTCGGGAGGTGTCAGCTCAGGCATCGGCAGTACGATACCTGTGGTGTCAGGGGGCTACAACCTAGAGGGTACATGACGACCCCACCACAATGGGCTGGCTACCGTGCTGGATTTTGGGTGCCAGGGGTGTCCATGGTGATCGTGGGTACAGAAGGTGACGCACTAAGGGCGTAACTTACACAATCCATCAGGTGTGTATGACCAAAATGAGGGATAGACGGTGCAGTTACGACGCCAAGACGATAAAGAGTGCCAAGGTCTTAGAGCACAGAGGACTCATGGTGCACCACGTAAGGTGTCCTTCCCCAAAAGGCTTGTACTTCTGTTGAATTTGGAAAAATGGAGGTCAAACCCGAATGGGGACCAACACATTAAAGGCCGAAACAGTTGGGACTCGTTTTAGTCGCCTCTTACGACAGGCAGGAATACCACGGGCCTATTCTTACCCCCTAACCCGCATCGGGGAAAGTCTGACTAGAATTTTAATGAGTTGAGAATGTTAGGTGTGTACACTGTCCTAACTGCTGGTTGATCACGAACTTCAAATTTTTCTTGCTCAGGCAAATTCATATACAGTTAGGTTAGCTTCAATTTTATTATCCTTAATTATTTCAATTGGTAGTTTTAACATTCTTGATTTTATGAGTTATTAGATTTAGTGTTGATTTATTGTTAATTCTTTCCCCTTATTTTTAACCTGTTTTTCTTCCTGTTTGGCTGAATCTAACCGAACTCCTTTTCGTATTGCTGAGGTTGGTGAACCAACCACTGTATGAGTCCAATAGCTCCAGTTGCGTTTCTTAACGTATTCATAGACGAATAAGCAAGACACTAAATGCTTTCATCTGCCAACGTGCATGCCAGCTGACTTCAAATCCAGTGCTGCTGGGCGACTGTGATTGTGATGCTGCAGTGTGTGCTTTAAATCGATATCTGACTCCGAGACCTCACTGATAACACGCGTGGGTGTTACTCACTCGTGAGCATAAAAACTTAGACACTTTATAACTCTACTGTCTGCTACTACTGTACCATAACCTTAAAGTAGTAGGCAGGTCGTGAAATAAAACTATCTTGCTAAAGCAATCATGGTATAAAGCAACAGAGCAGTGTTACCCTCTGAGAGGAATTCTTTTATGTTGATCGTGTTGTACCTAACGGAGGTGGCTTATCGGAAATGAAAGTTGGAATTACGTAAATATTTGGACAGTAACCAACAAAATTTAGCCTATCCGCACTGTTTAACAGATAAAGAAAACGGTCGCCAGCCTAACTAGGCAAGAGAATGATTAACATTCTCGTTCAAGAAAATAGTTATTAGTAACTTAAACGGATAAACACAACCTATACTTTGTCACACGCGAATGCAATGAACTCTGCACATACATATGTTTACGGTAAAACTGAAACTAACAGCTAGAGCAGCACAAACTATTTGCAAAATTATAACAGATATCGAAACACACTATTACTTTCAGGGCTTGTTAAAATTGTATGGTCTTTATAACATTACTATTAACATTCACTGCAGGATCATACATTGGACATAGGTAAAGTTTCCCTCAGTTAAGTACTTTACTATTTAAAATGAAAGTTAATTGGAATCCACTAACAGGTCGCTTCTCACTATCTTTTCAATAAAGATATTATGGTTTTCATAAATAGTGGTCTTCCCATTACTCATTACCTAGCATCAGCACAATAGACAAACTGTGGATCCAGTCATACTATTAATATGCACTTCCAATACTCAAGAGAGACAAACACTTAGTAATAATGAACATATAATTTTCCATAAATGCGGTTTTCCACTTTTACTACAGTGGAACACAATGTTGACAAATTTGCAAGAAACTGACTCACCTATTCAAATTTACTACAGGTAGCACTATGATCATTAACTGAGCAAAACTTTATAAGCCCCAATCTTAAGAACGTTTAATTTTGAAGTTGGGGACAACATATTAATAAGCAGTTTTAATAGAAAAATTATTTTCTGGAAGCATCGATTACTTTAGTTCGCTTTCTTGCCACATTAACTTTAACTTTCTTTTTACTATGTTTAAGAGGCATTAATAAGCAAAACACTGGTCTTTAATGTTCTTTCAGCAGTGAAATGAAATGTCTTGTGGCTAGGGCCTCCCGTCGGGTAGACTGTTCGCCTGGTGCAGGTCTTTCGAGTTGACGCCACTTTGGCGACCTGCGCGTCGATGGGGATGAAATGATGATGATTAGGACAACACAACACCCTGACCCTGAGCGGAGAAAATCTCCGACCGAACCGGGAATCGAACCTGGGCCCTTTGGATTGACAGTCTGTCACGCTGACCACTCAGCTACTGGGGGCGGACTTTTCAGTAGTGACACTCGGTAATCACTTTAGTTCAAATGGAGAGGAACATGAGAGGTGTTATGATAAGGAAAAAATCAAGGTAGGTAAATAAATTCAGTTATAAGTTACCTTATGTTTGTGCACTCTAAAACATCCAGTAAGCTGATCCTTCACTGTACATCATTATACTATTCCGTTACAGTGATTGCGCAATGTGGTGGCAACTGCATGTTGGTAGGTGGATTCGGAGGCAGATTTGCTGGACTCTGGCCCCTCTTGGTGGCGATGATGAATACCAATTCCAGAATCGTTCCAGCAGTTTATTCATCCATCCGAGGCATTGGAAAAGTAGCAGATAAAGCCTCTTTCGGAACCAGCACAATATGCAACATTCACATGCCAGCACACAGTTTGGTAGCTCGTCCCCGACTGACTCTTACTTCCACCTTTTCTACCTACGCCAACCACAATTGGCGCCCGCTACAAAGTTCCGTTCCCGAGGGGAACCGCTACACCTTTCACATACAAACTAACTAAGAATCCTAAGTGAAGGTCAGCAATTTACATAACAGCAAACGAACACATTAAATAAAACATATTGACATTTCTACAAAAAATTATTCACGCAGAAATTACAATTACGTAAATAAGTTTTGTTCCCTCCAAATGGGACAAAGAATTTAAATGACAGATATAATACATTGCATAGAATCAAACCACGACATCAAAAGTTTTACAAAGAAAGGAGTATACAATTATGTGTTATCGATTCAAACACATTTACAGAAATTCAACGAAGTAATATTAAATAAAACAAAAGCAAAATAAATCAGTAGAGCATTAGAGTTAGGGTGTTACACTTGCCCCATGTTCCGTTGCAGTTTTCCGTCAGGGATAGTTCAAGGAAACATCCATAACACCTAAGTGGTGTTGGCTACAAAAAAAAACATTATACCATCCAACTTCAGTTGGCAGAAAAAATACATATTACAAACATACGGTATATTCACTAAGAAATTTCATACATTTCTTCCAAAAACATCCTCAAAATAAAACATTTACAGTAATTTTCATCCACAGACTGGTTTAAGGAACTAATTTTGCATCGTTACGCAAGACATTTTTAAGCATGTTCTTTCATACACACACAGTTCAAATAACAAACAAATAGGACATAAACTAATCTACATATTAGTAGAATACGTATAGTCTTCAAATAAAATAGAAAAATATTACACGTATACATTAGCACAGAACATTTTAACTTAACAAAGCAGACGTTTGTCTTTCAATTTTTTTTAAGGAATGTAAATATTCAGAGACACACAAGCATGTTAATGGTCATAGTACATTTCACAAGGTTCAGCAACTAATGAAATATTGAAAAATTCAGTTTGCATCCATATATGTACCAATATTTACACAAAACAACAATGAGAACATTTTCCAACTGACTCTTTAAATACAAAAGTAACTTTTCGAGGTTTTTTTTCAGTTAAAATTACTAACATTAAAGCTGCCCTTCGTTAATAGCAGTCCAAAATGTTTACTGCACATAAACACACTAAAATACTCAGAACCTATCTTTAATTATCACTGCTGTGGTTTTAAAAGAAGACAGTCCCATTTTTAAGTTACACCAGAAAACTTAATCTGAAAACATCTACAACTATTTGAAAAAGACTCGAAATACATTTTATAATAACTTTTCACTGACTTTGGTAAGAAGAGTCAGTCTATAACATATTGCTCAAAAAACCTAACTTACTTCACTGCTTGCCTCAGCATAAGTAGTCCATGTTCCACATTCTGTCCATTATTGGTTTGGCAGTCTTTGTATGTAAACATTTAAGCATAAAAACAGAATTTAGGTTAAGAATATTAAAAAACACATTTTTTAATTAACACACTGCCCCATTCTCTAGGTTAGGCAGTTCATGACCACTCATCAGTTCCTTGCCCCCATAATGGAAAGTTCTTCGGCTACTGCTCACACAGCATATTTGGTAGCCCTCAACTTCAGGACCAAAGCATTTTTTTCTTTTGTCTTGTTTTGCTGCCAAACAACATATTTTTGAGCAGTTTATTGACATCATCTTTAAGTTTTTCATCATTATGTCACATCTTTGTTACCAATTGCATTAATGGTATAAAACATAAAACCTGCAACTTTGAAACAGCAATTAGACACTGGTAATATTAAATTTTTCTTTACACCATGACAAAATCAGACAATATACAATCATTAATAGAGTAAATTTTAAATGACATTTTTGGTATAATGACAATTTTCAGGAGTTATTTGAGAGTCCCAGATGTGTGGTGTTTCTCCCCACTTTCTCATCCAGTATTACTTCTTCATCACGTATGTCAAGATCAGGACAATAATGTTATATACCAGTGCAAGTGATTTCTGCCAACTTTTTGTGGCACAAGACATATACATCTCATATCTCTCTTATACACATTAGTCACGTTCATCTCCTCAGTTATTGACACACACAGTTTTTCAACATCATAATTATCCCTAATTTCAAAAAAAAAAAAACATTTACATTCAGTCATATTATGGCATTCATTTACCTTCTTTTCAGTATTCTTACCTTTTCTCATCCATATTATTCTTTCCAATTACTTTTCCATTACATTTGTTCTCTACAATTTCCACAATACTTACATTATAATTGGTCATTTTCTAGTGTTATTAATTTTCTACTCCACATCTCTGTCACAGACATCTCTGTATCTTACATTATTTCACCACTATTCAATTTATTCTGATAGGGAATAAGGAAAGAAGATAGTAAAAGTTCTGAATGATGAAGAGGAAGGTTGGCAGCACAAAAAGAAACGGAAGTAGTGCTGACAACGACTCGGGTGCCTGGTGCTTGTCAGGCACCTGACAATGCAAAGAGTGCATGTCTCCTCAGGGTTAACAACCCTCATCTGAGGATATGTACCTTTAAGTAAACAACATAGTGCAAACACAAGCCCTTCCTGATCTTTAAGTATTTTAGGAATGAATTATTAACTTCTGGAGTTCTTTGCACTTTCATACAGTTATCATAATCATCATTATTCACAAAGTTCTCAGATATCTGACACTACATGCCCCTATCTTCATTATTAGACTGGCAACAATAAGTAATCAATTGAAAATAAAGTTTCTAAGCAAAATCATATAGTACACTACAATAAATAAACTACCTCCCACAGGTCTCAGGATCAAAAAAACAATAACTCCCTTTCAGGTAACACTCAGATACAATAATAATAAAGTCGTGCATTATTTTAACAACAAAAAAATGGCTCTGAGTACTATGGGACTTAACATCTGTGGTCATCAGTCCCCTAGAACTTAGAACTACTTAAACCTAACTAACCTAAGGACATCACACACATCCATGCCCGAGGCAGGATTCGAACCTGCGACCGTAGCAGTCCCGCGGTTCCGGACTGAGTGCCTGAACCGCTAGACCACCGCGGCCGGCTAACAACATATATATATATATACAGCCTGCCCCTAGTGTCTTTATTAACAAGACAGTCTTTTATGGTTCATAAATCAGTTACTTATGTCTGGTGGCTTTTTAGGCTTGCTATCTTCTACATCTTTCACTATGCTATTCAGATCTTGCCAATGCTTTGTTTCATCAGGTGGCTCTTTGGGTTTTGGAATTTCTTTAGCAATGTACAACATTTCCTGTTCTGCTATTATTTTATCAAGTGGTTCTTTTTTTCCTGTAGTTCACATCCATTCAAAACATTGGTTAAGGCTTGCCCCAGTATAGTATCATCTGGAGGTTCCTGCAAATTATGCCCCTGTGTTACATTACTGAATAATTCCTTCGGTTTTGGCCGAGTTTCAGTTTCTGTATCTTGCTTTGGAAAAATATCACTAATTTTCTCATACCCTCTTTCAGGGAAAGTATATTCACTTTCGTTTGCACCTGAAAATTCATCTTCAATGGAGTCATCACTACTCTCTTCCTCACTATCAGATTCACTTAAGTACCCGACTTTTGCACAATAGGGAAAGTTGGTATATTCATTCTTATCTGTTTTCGTATACCCTTCATCACCTGAACTATCACTAATTTCGATTTCGTCATCAGATTCGAGCAGGAAGGCAGCTTTAAGACAGTGGAGCAGATTATGTCTAAATGTTTCAGCCACTTCGTTTTTCGACTCATTTTCTACACAATGCATATCTTTTGGACACTCAGACACTTCAGCTGTATCATTTTGAACGATTTCAGCCTTAACTTCATACATAGTATAATCATCATATACTTCGATAACCTTCATTTCATTTTCTTCCTTACTATCATTTTCAGACAATCGTGCGAAATTTCTACTTCATCTTTCTGCATTAGAATCACAGAACACCTTTCCATCAAAAGTAATTTCATCTGCACTGCTTATAATGTCACGCTTACTAACGTCCTTCTTTACATCCCTCTCACCTATTATAAATTTTGCACACATCTTTTGCGTGTTATATTCTACCTTCCTTTCCTCTTTATTCATCATAACCTCCCCCACAACCACGTCTTTTACCTCATACACATTATTAACAGTACAAGTATTCCCCTTTTCACTGGCCTTTCTGTCTCTCTTTCTTTCTTTAATAATGTCTTTTCGCACGATTCCGATATTGAGTTATCCTTATCATATGACATATTAACTTTATTTCCATTTTTACATTCGTCTATTACAGAAACCGGCCAACGGAAGTGTCCGATCCCGCCTCTTCTGTTTCTCTCTACGCTAGCCATCTTCTTCTGACGTCTGCCACTTGTACGTGTTACCAAGTGCAATGTACGGTGCTCCAGCAAGCGCTGCCCCGAGCACAAACAGTCACGTGACTTCGCACTAAGCTCGCCACTATGTATCACTCCGCGCACGTCTTCCATAGGCGCGTCCTTAACCATCCTGCCCTGTAGTTTACATCTTTCCTTCTCGAATCTGTTATTTGACATCTTTTCTTTGGGCCCAAAATCGGTCTCCGTGTGAATCCGGCCCGTAACACACGCGGTTTTCAGTTTTCCATTTCGTCTCTGGTTTGGAAATTCCGCGCCATGTATCCTCTGCCGCGCGTCATATAATTTCCTCTACCTCTTGCGCGACCTCTTTGAATCGTGTTTACAAGAAATCTATCATTTTCAGGTGGTTCGTTTTGGTAATTACCTTCTCGTGAATAATTGTTGTTATTATGGGGACGGGACTCGCGATTTATTCGCCAGTGATCTTCATCCTCTACCCTTTCCAAGAACGCAGAAAAACTCCTGAGAGTACTCCCAACATACCGTTGAGAGTCCTCAGGCAGTTTCTGCCAAAGAACCCAAACGATCTCGGCTTCAGTTCTTCTTGCTTTTAGGTGTATCAGTTTTCTATACCACGATTCGCAAAACTCTCATGGTTTGCCTACCTCTGATATCATACAACCTGGCCATTAGGAACTCAGGCGACACCTGGTCTTATTTTTGTTCTGACCAGTACTCGTCAATAAATTTTTGCTTAAAATTTTCAAAAGACATCTAGTTTGTATCCAGATTCAACCCCCACCTTTTTGCTTCTCCCATTAATGCACTGATTAAAACATTAATTTTTTCCTGGTCAGATAAATATTCAGGAAAGTTCCTTCAGCAGTTCTTTACAAAATCAAGGGGGTGCCATCCGTTATGTCTCTTTGCAGGGTCGAATTTTTCCTCGGGCTCTAATATTTTACTGAAAGGGATACTTTCTGTAAATTGTGTAGGTCCTGTTTGTATTTTTCTTTCTAAGTCATACACTTTGCCTTGGATTTATGAAGTGTTATGGTCACACTACTTTTCGCAATTAGCAATCTGATACGTTAGTTCCCTACTTTTTTCTGTTATAGATTGTTTAATCTGTGCAAATTCCGCGTTACATTCTGTTTGTATTTCGGATTTAATACCGAATACCTTTTCGTCCACTTTAGTACAAACTAAGGGTTCTATTTGATCTTGAATTTTAATTACTTCAGAGGCAAATCTTTCATTAATGTCATCAATTTGTTCTTGTACATTGGCAATATTGCCATTGATGAGAGTAATTTCGCTTTTAATGCTTTTGATTTCATTACTCACTATTCCTACCCTAGAGGTGACTTCTTTAATTTGTTTACTAAGTCTGATGCCCTGCATTTCGATTTGTTTACTTTGTGCTCTAATCTGTTGGTTTTGCGCAACACGTTGGTTATTAATGTTTCGCCCCTGTGCTGCTATTTGTGCATTAACATTGTCACTGTGTGCTGTAATCTGTGCCTTAATATTGTCATTGATATTGTAATTTTGCGCTGCAATTTGTGCCTTAATATTGTCATTTTCTGCTGCATTTTGTTGTCCCTGTGCTGCAATTTGGGCAGACAACATTTTTAACAATTCTATCATATCTGAATTCTTTTCACTTTTACGTTCTGCTACATTTTCGTGTTCAAGTTCCACTTCCCTTTCAGTTTTTGGTGATTCAAACATATTCCGCGATTCATTAACATAACCACTGTCTTCCACAACATCACTCATATGGTCTTGCTTAGTACGCGCTACACACATAGCTTCGATCTGTTTATTGACGTCTGCGTGATAACGTACGTAATTAAACTCGCGCGTAATGCCATCTGTAGGTGCACTGCCTGATCTGCTCTCGATTGCAATCCCTTCTCGCGTATCTAGATTTATTTCTAATTTCCTGTCCATTTTAATTGCTATTAAGTATTGATATTTTTAATATTCAATTTAAGCTGTACTTCACTATCCGTTCTGTTAAATAATGTACAGGTTCGTGCCGCTGGACGTTTTATGTTCACTCTATTTCTTCTCGATGATGTATTAGAGATAGGATTCTATATCTGGTAAAAAAAAAAAAAATCAATCGATTTGGTGTTTCAGATTGGATCGCTGAAAGTGTTGTCTAATACGAGTGCGTTACCGTGTCGTATCGTTATAGTTTTTGCACCGCCTTTGTCTACCTGCTATTCCGGCGTTGGTGTCTTAGTAGTTATTACCCCAGGATAGCTGGGAATTTTTTGGTGTGCATAGTCCTTTCGTGCCGGGCCCCTGCCCATGTCAGGCGGACCCGTGTCCACTATGGAGAAGCTCGCGGAGCAGCCTTCGCGATCCTCCGACTCATGCACCGCCGCCATTCGGGCAGAACCGCGTGGGAAACGCCGCTTGCCCCGGCCTCCTGTCGCGCACAATGCCCCGCCAACATCGCAACGGGCGAAGGATCGCTTGAATCGCGCCAACCGCCACAAATCGCCGGTGGACACCACCGGCACTGAAACCGATCATCATGAAGACTGTCCACCGTCGCGTGTCAGGGTCCGTTCATCCGCGTCGTCGTCGTCGTCGTCCGACGATTCACCTGACCGCCTAGTAATTGATCTTTCTCGTAGTGAAGCGGCGAACACATCGGCTCTGTCTGACCACCACACGGCTGTACCTGCACCTCTTTTCACGCCGTCCCGCCACCGTGGCGAGTCTTCTGGACACCCTGACCCAGTCGGAAAGTCCCCTAGCCGTCGCTCCAGACGCCCTTCCGCCCACGCGGGCTGTGGTGGCAGCGGATCGTGTTCCGATACCCCCCTGCCGGGGGACGCCGCACCGGATGGTCCGGATGGCTCATGCTCCCGACCCTCCTTCTCAAGAGATCCCGTCAAGCCCTCTGAAGAAAGAGAAGATACCCCCCATTGTGGTATATAATGTTACTAATTATACGAAACTGAACACTGAGCTTCAGCGGCTCATTGTCGGCCAATTGAGAGCTGTTTACCAAAAAGATCATGTGAAATACCTGCTTGACAGTTCGGACGACTATCTTACTATTCTCGATTTCGTAAAATCAAAGGCGATTCCTTACTTTACCCACGAGACGTCGTGTAATCGCCGCACCAAAATCGTCATCAAGGACTTGCCACCAGAGGTTACGGCAGAGGAGGTCAAGGAGGAACTACTTCGACTCGATTTCGAAGATACTTTGGTCCACCAGTATTGAAAGAGGAATCCTGAGACCAGGGCATTGATCCCCTGCCCTACCCACGTCGTCTCCTTTTCCCAGAGGGAGGACATAGAGCGGATTTACCAAATCCGGTATCTTCTGTACACAAAAGTCCGGATTTAATCGTACGAGGGCCGCAACGGGCCAGCCATCTGTCGCAAATGCCAACGTTTAGGACATACTTGGAATTACTGCTCCCTGCCGTTGCGGTGTGTTAAGTGTGCTGGCCCACATTTAGTGGAGAACTGCACACTCCCTGCTTTGGAGTAACCTACCTGTGCCAGATGTTTGGGAATGACGTACAATCCCCACCACATGGCATCCTGGAGGGGGTGCCCTGTTTACCAGAAAGCACTGAAGTCTTCTCGTCCGACCAAAAAGAAACCAAGAACAAATCGACCTGCCTCACTGCTACGGGACATGACCAACTACCCTGTTTTGCGGGGTTAGCCAGGTGCACTGTCTTCAGCAGCCACTCTGGTACCAGCCACTCAGGCACCAGATGGTTCGGTGGCTCCTGTGCCCCTTCCTGCCCAGACTCCCACGACATCCTTTGCTGCTGCAGCCCGGTCTCCTCCTCATTGTCCGTCTTCCGTGACGGCTCTCAATGCTCACCAACTACAGGAGCCAGCTGCAGCTCCCTCCAGTCCATCTGTGGCTCTGTCTCAGCCCTCTGCCCCTACCCCCACTCTGCCTACTACTACACCTGCACCTGCACGCCGTAGGGGCAAGCAGACCACCCAGGACCCTCCCCCAGTGGTGGAGACTGATGCGTCTTTTCGGGCGGACATACGCGAAATCCTCCAGGTCATATCCTTTTTCACGAAACCCCACATCCGGGCTGAGTCCAATAGCTCCAGTTGCGTTTCTTAACGTATTCATAAACGAATAAGCAAGACACTAAATGCTTTCATCTGCCAACGTGCATGCCAGCTGACTTCAAATCCAGTGCTGCTGGGCGACTATGATTGTGATGCTGCAGTGTGTGCTTTAAATCGATTTCTGACTCCGAGACCTCACTGATAGCACGCGTGGGTGTTACTCACTCGTGAGCATAAAACCTTAGACACTTTATAACGCCGACCGATGTGGCCGTACGGTTCTAGGCGCTTCAGTCTGGAACCGCATGACCGCTACGGTCGCAGGTTCGTATCCTGCCTCGGGCATCGATGTGTGGGATGTCCTTAGGTTAGTTAGGTTTAAGTTGTTCTAAGTTCTAGGGTACTGATGACCTAAGAAGTTAAGTCCCATAGTGCTCAGAGCCATTTGAACCATTTGAACTCGTTATAACACTACCGTCTGCTACTACTGTACCATAACCTTGCTGTAGTATACAGAGAAGTTGCTGCATTAGAAAATTGTAGCGAAATACAGGAAGATCTGCAGCGGATAGGCACTTGGTGCAGGGAGTGGCAACTGACCCTTAACATAGACAAATGTAATGTATTGCGAATACATAGAAAGAAGGATCCTTTATTGTATGATTATATGATAGCGGAACAAACACTGGTAGCAGTTACTTCTGTAAAATATCTGGGAGTATGCGTACGGAACGATTTGAAGTGGAATGATCATATAAAACTAATTGTTGGTAAGGCGGGTACCAGGTTGAGATTCATTGGGAGAGTGCTTAGAAAATGTAGTCCATCAACAAAGGAGGTGGCTTACAAAACACTCGTTCGACCTATACTTGAGTATTGCTCATCAGTGTGGGATCCGTACCAGGTCGGGTTGACGGAGGAGATAGAGAAGATCCAAAGAAGAGCGGCGCGTTTCGTCACTGGGTTATTTGGTAACCGTGATAGCGTTACGGAGATGTTTAATAAACTCAAGTGGCAGACTCTGCAAGAGAGGCGCTCTGCATCGCGGTGTAGCTTGCTCGCCAGGTTTCGAGAGGGTGCGTTTCTGGATGAGGTATCGAATATATTGCTTCCCCCTACTTATACTTCCCGAGGAGATCACGAATGTAAAATTAGAGAGATTAGAGCGCGCACGGAGGCTTTCAGACAGTCGTTCTTCCCGCGAACCATACGCGACTGGAACAGGAAAGGGAGGTAATGACAGTGGCACGTAAAGTGCCCTCCGCCACACACCGTTGGGTGGCTTGCGGAGTATCAATGTAGATGTAGATGTAGATGTAGTAGGCAGGTCGTGAAATAAAACTATCTTGTTGAAGCAATCATGGTATGAAGCAACAGAGCAGTGTTACCCTCTGAGAGGAATTTTTTTATGTTGACCGTGTTGTACCTAACGGAGGTGGCTTATCGGAAATGAAAGTTGGAATTACGTAAATATTTGAACAGTAACAAACAAAATTTAGCCTATCCGCACTGTTTAACAGATAAAGAAAACGGTCGCCAGCCTAACTAGGCAAGAGAATGATTAACATTCTCCTTCAAGAAAATAGTTATTAGTAACTTTAATGTATAAATACAGCCTACACTTTGCCACACGCGAGTGCAGTGAACTCTGCCACGTACACATGTTTACGGTAAAATTGAAACTAATTGTTAGAGCAGCACAAACTATTTGCAAAATTATAACAGGTATCGAAACACACTATTATTTTCAGGGCTTGTTAAAATTGTATGGTCTTTGTAACATTACTATTAACATTCAATGCAGGATCATAAATTGGACATAGGTAAAGTCTCCCTCGATTAAGTACTTTACTATTTAAAATGAAAGTTAATTGGAATCCACTAACAGGTTGCTTCTCACTATCTTTTGAATAAAGAAATTATGGTTTTCATAAATAGTGGTCTTCCCGCTACTTCTTAAATTGCATTAGCACAATAGACAAACTGTGGATCCTGTGATACTATTAATATGCACTTCCAATACTCAAGAGAGACTAACACTTAGTAATCATGAACATATAATTTCCCATAAATGCAGTTTTCCACTTTTACTACAGTGGAACACAATGTTGACAAATTTGCAAGAAACTGACTCACCTTTTCAAATTTACTACAGGTAGCACTATGACCATTAACTAAGCAAAACTTTATAAGCCTCAATCTTAAGAGCGTTTAATTTTGAAGTTGGGAACAACATATTAATAAGCAGTTTTAATAGAAAAATTATTTTCTGCAAGCATCAATTACTTTAGTTCACTTCCTTGCCACATTAACTCTAACTTTCTTTTTACTATGTTCAAGAGGCACTAATAAGCAAAACACTGGTCTTTAATTTTCTTTCAGTAGTGACACTCGGTAATCACTTTAGTTCAAACGGAGAGGAACCCGAGAGGTGTTATGATAAGGAAAAAAATCAAGGTAGGTACATAAATTCAGTTATAAGTTACCTTATATTTGTGCACACTAAAACATCCAGTAAGCTGATCCTTCACTGTACATTATTATAGTATTACGTTACAGTGATTGCGGAACGTGGTGGCAACTGCATGTTGGTAGGTGGATTCGCAGGCAGAATTGCTGGACTCAGGCCCATCTTGGTGGCGAAGATAAATACCAATTCCAGAATCGTTCCAGCTATTTACTCATCCAGCCGAGGCATTGGAAAAGTAGCAGAAAAAGCCTCTTTCGGAACCAGCACAATATGCAACATTTACATGGCAGTGCACAGTTCGGTAGCTCGTCCCCGACTGAATCTTAGTTCCACCTTTTCTACCTAGGCCAACTACAATTTGCGCGCGGTACAGAGTTCCGTTCCCGAGGGGAACCACTACACCTTCCACATACAAACTAACTAAGAATCCTAATGAAGGTCTGCAATTTGCTTAACAGCAAACAAACATATTAAATAAAACAGAACATCTGTACATATTTAAGATTTCTACAAAAAAATGTTCACACAGAAATTACGATTATGTATAGTAAATTTTGTTCTCTCCAAATGGGACAAAGAATTTAAATGACAGAAATACCACATTGCATAGAATCAAACCACCACATCAAAGTTTTTACAAAGAAAGGGGTATACAATTATGTGTTATCGAATCAATCAAACACATTTACAGAAGTTCAACGAAGTAATATTAAATAAAACAAAAGCAAAATAAATCAGTAGAGCATTAGAGTTAGGGTGTTACAACTAGAACTAGCTGCTTGTATCGCTACAACAATTCGTGCATTTGTTGTTTAATCTCCACTTACAAGCACATTAGATCCAAAGATAAGTGCTTCAGAACTATTCTAAGACCGACAGATCCGATTTTAGCCAAAACGTGCAATAGAGTTCGACACTTTACTGCATGTCAGTGTGCAAAGTGAACACTCCTGATTTTAGAACTAATCAAACTTGGAAAAAATAAAATCGGACTTTGGGTATAGCTGTTTTATGAAACAAACCTACACTGAGTCAATGACCTGGTTGTTAAATCTTATTTCCTACAATTGTCTTTTTATTCGAGTTCATCTCTATAACGCTCATCAGTAGCATATCTATGGGGAAAGCGGCCCATACTTGAAGTTTCCACCGCTAGTAGGCGCTGCTTTCGTAGCGCCGAAGTCACTGGCCCTTGCAGGAAATTCAAAAATTCAAATCCGCGAAACACAGTATTAAGCGAAATAGCCATCAACAGCGTAGTGCTTTAGCTGGCATTCCAGACTGCAACAGAGCCAGACAGGATCCAGCTAGACTGGGCACAAAAGTATCTGAATGATCTGAGCTTTTGTGCCATCTTCAAAAGTAATTACGCATAAAAATATACAAAGGTCGTTTTAGGTAGTAGTTTCACATCTGAAATACGTCATTAAAATACACACACACAAACACACACACACACACACACACACACACACACACACACACACACACACACACACATACAGTGTTTACAGCGTGTATCTACAGGTTAAGCAGCGCTAACCAATATGCATGTCTTTACCGTAGTTGGTGTAAGGCACAACTTACATTCAAATTATATGTCATTCCTAATATGTCAAGTGTCAAAACGTTAAGAGAAAGACTCAAATGTCTTTAAAAATACATACGCAATTCAGAAAATACAATTTTTATGAAAAGTTGCGTAATATTCTTTACGACACACTGAGACACATATCCGCCAATTTGGTGCCCGAAACATGATTCCGAACTCCTGAATAATGTACCTCAATGCAATTTTTCCTACCTAGACATCGGTAGCAAGAAAAAACATTCTGAACAAGCAGTCAAATTCATCTTTAGGTCTAATTGAGGTAGTATAACAAATTAATCTAACCAAATTTATAAATGCAGGTAATACATATTGACTGAAAAGCTATGCTTCACAGGCATACACGAAAACAACCTGGCAGTCTTACTTACTGCCTAATACCTTACAAACTTCATTAATTCAAGTTTGGGACCTACACTTGCTAAGCTCAAATGAAACCTCAAGTTAAGTATTTGTATTTTCAAATGGTTCTGTGATGTTCGCCAAGTGGTACACTGCTATCTCCGCGTTAAAACTGCGTTAAGTATTAGCCCGCCCGGTTGGCCGTGCTGTCTGACGCACGGCTTTCCGGGCGGGAAGGAGCGCCAGTCCCCGGCACGAATCCGCCCGGCGGATTTGTGTCGAGGTCCGGTGAGCCGTCCAGTCTGTGGATGGTTTTTAGGCGGTTTTTCATCTGCCTCGGCAAATGCGGGCTGGTTCCCCTTATTCCGCCTCAGCTACACTATGTCGGCGATTTCTGCGCAAACAAGTTCTCCACGTACGCGTACACCACCATTACTCTACCACGCAAACATAGGGGGTACACTCTGGTGTGAGACGTTCCCTGGGGGGTCCACCGAGGACCGAACCGCACAATAACCCTGCGTTCGGTGTGGGGCAGCGGAGGGGTGAAGTGGACTGCGGTAGTCGTCGTGCAGCTACGGCGGGGACGGAGCCCCTCCGTCGTTTCTAAGTCTCTGGTTAACATAACATAACATGTAGTCATTTGAATATTAGGCTCATAAAACGAACCCATATCGCCTACATATTTTGAATGTTTTCCAATAATGTATCGCCTTAGCAAGCACCATTTTAGCGCGGACGAAAATAATGCACCTCGTCCTACAGCAAGAAAATATAATCTATATTATTAATTGTCAATTATAGCTTATACGAACAGTATTACTTGACAAGGAAGACAGTAATATTTGGCCATTGGAGCTCTGCTGCCTGAGCGGTGCAGTTCTCTTCTATATCTAACCTGTCGATGGTGCTTTTGTGTGGTCACCTTTGCACAAGAGCGCTTCTGCGGGGCCGACAGTAAAGCCTCCCTAGTTGTAAGGTGTGCTCCAAGCAGTAAGAGTCGGAGCAAGCACCGTGGCGTGAAGGGAAGTAGCCACGGAGTGCTAGTTGGTGAAGCCGTGAGACTGCTGGGGGCAGGCGGGTGTTTTGGACTGCCATAGGTGTTGTATGCATGGATCCCAACGGTGACCGAGCCACATCCGCTGCTTGTGCCAGCCTTGTGATGTTTCGGGGATCCAGTTTCTGTACGGAGGGGGAAAAAAGCTTTCTGACCGGCCTTCATGCCGTGGGTCATTTGCGGGTTCATCGTTGTCAGTAGACAAAAACCTGAGTATGAGCGTGGTGATACGTATTACTTCTAGGGGTCTACTGGTTATCCATACTTATTGCCCTCTAACTGTAGGCCGTGTTCTTGTAATTGCTTACTAGTAGTAACTGTTCCCTGAAAATTCTCCCAAACTGTAATTACTATTTTAGTGCCAGCTGACGAAGAAAATTAGGCCTCTTATTTACGACCATCACTGCCTGACATGTCGTGAAATGATCTCTTGAATTTTTTTTTTTTTTTTGAGACTGAAATCGATTTTAAAAGGCCCACAGTAGTGTTAGACTTCCTCAGTTGACCCTTGCTATCTTACTATTACGCCTGTGTCTCGGCCTCCTCCTAATGTGATATTGCTTTGTGTGTTAACTGCTCTGTAATTCTGTAATCTAACTTTCGTTTCCTTTTTTATAGATTTTGGCAGTGCTCCGTCTAATACGCCCGATTGTTAGCTTGCCTTGCCTTGCAGACCAAAGCGCTGTTAAGCTGGCAGTTGGTCGGTGACCCACCCGACTGCTAGCTGTGCGATCATACGGCGCCATTGCCAACCAAGCCATTTCCGTAGACATTGTATAATTTTTGTATCTCGTTTGATGTTGTGGACGTTAATCATGACTTTGCTTACCAAGCACCCCTGTTCAACTATTCTTAAGAGATAAACGTTTCATTTATTGATGAAGCTAGCAACTGAATTAAACCAAAGCTTTTACGATACTGGATTTTGTTATTTTTAAATTTGTTAAATATGCTAGCTTCACAGCTGTAACTTATTTTGAATTTGAAGTAGATGTTTGAGCCATTTATGATAAGTAATCCACAGGTTCACTAAGCAACAGTGGTTTAACACACTACATTTTGCTGCGTCTTTCATCAAATAATATGTTGTATATGTTTGAGCTCTGAATGATGCTGGTGTTGTTAACCCCTTGGGTCAACCATTCCACCTACAGCCAAGTGTGCTGAAACCTAATGTAGTATGTTAAATAATGCATTGCGTTTCTAGTGCCAAGACTCTCTACAACTTTCATTTTTTAAATTTTCCATTGTCAACTGCTAAATATCACCAAAATGTCTTCAGTAGTTAAGTCCTACAGTGCTGAGAGCCATTTGAACACCAAAATGTAAACAAATATGCGATGCAGAAACACGCATAACACAGCTGAAAAACGAAAAACCTGATCAAATATCAGTTTAAAGCACGAAATTTGTATTGCAATGCTATTCAGTAACGACGGGCGCAGTGCAACATTACACAAATGGCGTCTTTTCGATGCGGTATGCAGTGACCTGGTGTCAGCATTCGCTGCTAGGTTCTGAGTCCTTTGAGCTGCTACTTCTCACTCATACAGTTTAGAACCACGCGACCGCTACGGTCGCAGGTTCGAATCCTGCCTCGGGCATGGATGTGTGTGATGTCCTTAGGTTAGTTAGGTTCAAGTAGTTCTAAGTTCTAGGGGACTGATGACCTCAGGTGTTAAGTCCCATAGTACTCAGAGAGCCATTTTGAGCCTTTTCACTCTGTTGTCATCACAAGGTTTAGTGCAAACGTACTCACTGCTCCAACTAAGGAATAATTTCTGGCACCATCGGGATTCGAACCATGGTCCTCTAAATAGCATGTCAGACACGCTGAGTACTGAGCTACAGAGCGGACTGTCAGTTCTGAAACGAGAAATAGTCCCCCTTACTTACACAACACAAAACCAGCACTTTTCAGTCGTTTTCCAACTCTATATTTACGCCAGTGGTAGTAGAAAAAGGGAGAGATTATACCAACCGCCGTCACATTGTGGGATATTTGTGGTTATAGTAGTGTATACTCCGGAGATACAGAGCTCTCTGTTCTATAATGCGAATTTACTTTTAAAATGTAATGAAATAAGTCGTGCAACGGATAACGTCGTATTAATTCTCACCTTTAAAAGTTAAGTCAGGTGTGAAATACGTAGGTGAACTAACACAGGAAACCATATTGCAGTAAAGGGAGGCCTCTAAGTATTGAATGATTTGCACGCTTATAGAAGATGCTACCTATTTCCATCAACGTTCATTCAAGTGGGAATAACTTCAACAAGATGACAATGAATGCAAGGTTAAAGGGACAATTATGTCTAACCCTGATCTTGGTACCAATTTTAGGATCGCATAATGAGTATTGCCAATGGACAGCCTAACACGTATCAGAAAGGGATGATTAAAAGTGAACTCGGAAAATCAAACACCGTTCAGAAATGCAAGGTGCATCTCACAAATTAAAAAACTAACTGAAGTCATCAATTACCGAAACGGCCAACTCCGCGAAGTTGACAGATACCGCGCCCTCTGGACTATTACACGGAAAAGCGTTGCTCGCCTAATCTCAACAAAGAAACTTGCAGTGCTCGGCTGTTTTTGCAA
Organism: Schistocerca piceifrons; assembly: GCF_021461385.2. Classification (NCBI taxonomy): domain Eukaryota; kingdom Metazoa; phylum Arthropoda; class Insecta; order Orthoptera; family Acrididae; genus Schistocerca; species Schistocerca piceifrons. The sequence goes on from NC_060141.1 coordinate 781,785,399, forward strand.
CGGCTGTGAGTGGACGCGGCATCGCGTGTGCGACTCGCATGGGTATCAGCAAGACCGCATTTCTTGGAGGCAGAAGGCCGAGAGCGTATCTAAAATCTTAACTTCACTCCGCAGTTTTTGTAAATACTCCAAGTCATCCACCAATGACGACATTGATCCCGGGCGCCGTCTACTCTCTAGCTACGTTTGGCAGAGACTGCGTCATAAGAGCGAGGCATTTTGTTTATTTTACGGGCAGAGACACGGACAGAAGCTAAGAATCTTTCTAGTCACGTTCCAGATCAGCCGCTGGGACCGTGTGCCTTAATGTGTCTACTGAAAACTTCCAACCGCCACTTTTTTTAAGTAAAAGAGACATTCCTCCATGTAGGCATCGCGTCTTTGCATAATGTCTTTCAAGCCACCCTGCTTGTTACATCCTGTCGCGTCCGCTTGGCCAGCCCCGATTCGCGGAAGCACAAGGGTGGAGGCTGCATTGTTCCTGAGGACCACTTAAAGCTACATCTTTACAGCTGTGGTGAAGGTCGAATACCTGCATCCTTCTTATGTCTCTCCCTGCGATATGCTGTGCCCAATAAACGAAATAACACAGCTGCTCACAAACCGGAGTGAATAGCTAATTCAGTTCCTAGCTTGACCATAGGCAATATGTGGAATTACATATGCATTTTTCAAGTAGTAATGCGATTTACAAAAAGAACATCTCAGTTACCCATTCATTATGTCAATAGACCCTGGGAGTACTACTACAGCATAAAATATGAATAAAACATGTAGGGAGGCGCTGTATGAATAACTAAGCCAACTGAGCATAGAGAAGAAAATGTTACCTGTTTCAAAGCCCTTTGTGATTAAATTTACTGTTACAGCACAAAGCACTGAAGACTATACGAATGCTAGATTGTGCACCATGGTGGCTCATACACAGTTTGTTCTCTCACCCTATTCATTCAGCACTGTGCAAGTTTTGTCATGGAAATTATCATTCAGTTCTAATATGTGCGGAGACAAAAAATTGAACAAACCGCTTACTTGTGTTTATGGAATGTCGTCATAGACGTAAGTAGCCAACTTGGTCATTGACTGTATATTATAACCACCGCAACAATTTGCGTCAGATTAACTCATTGAAGATATGATGCTGCTTCAGGTACATGCCGCAGTTGATCCTTCTAGACAGATTTGAGTTGCTGTTTGCATGAAAACACTATGATACGAAGTGGCCTTTTGAATGGATTGTAATAGCTTTCAGAAGTCTGGACCAGACATTTTATTATTTACAATACCGCCTTGTGCGTATCCACATTCTGTCATTTTCAACATACAACACAAAAGTGGTATCAAATAATATGCAAATATGTTACTTTTCACCATTTATTACAGATGTAGTATAATTCTCTGGCTTACCAATGTTACTTCAGTCATACAGGTTGTAGTGAATGAAAGTGGCCCAGAGACCAAAGAAACACAGCAGAGGAAAAAAAAAATACATTACTAAGCCGACTATAGTAGATGTTGAAAGCGACTGCCATTCATCTCTTATGTGTTTTAGGCCCTGGTCAGCAATTTGCTGAATGTGGATCGAGGGTGGACTGCTGGGACTATTGCGACCTCATCCGAAATATTTTGCTGCAGTTCGTGACTACTGTGAGGGTTATCCTGATGCTTTTTAGACTTGAGGGGAGCTCCCCACACGAAGTAATCGTACACATCAGGTGACCTGGGTGGCTAGCTACGGCCGCTGGCACACTGACCTCTGCTAATAACTCTGTCCAGCTTTAAGATTGTCTAAGTGTGCCCCAAGGCTCGTCGGGCTGTATGGATAGTTGCTCCATCCTGTTGCAAGACACTGTAGGTCTTTTCATCCTCCATCAATGCTGCCATAAATGGTTTGAAAATGATTACAATATAACGAGCTGAAGAAAGAAGATGCGGCCAGTAATGCGGCTTGCAGACACTGCACACCAAACCCAAACCTTCTTATCATTGCAATGGTGTTTCGTGGAAGTTATGCGGATTCTCCGCTGCCCAGAATTTGTGATTCTGTGAGTTGCCATAATCAGTCAGGTTGAGACGTTCCATGCCCTCTTTTGCATGTTGCCTCTCATTTTCAATAATTTTATTAATGTTTTATGCCATTGCACGGTGACAAGAGACCGAATAAGATTATTGTAATGAGATTCTTTGTCTGAGAGCTCAAAACTCTTTTCACTTGATTCCTATGCATGTTGGGTTACTTCCCTGGGTGGCCTGTGCGAAGCGAGCACTGCGTTTCCTGTTAGGGGCTGCACGTCTCCAAATACTGAGAGGGTCGTATATCAGTAGGCTTAAGCACCTGGCGGAACGACTGACGTCGGTCGAGTTTCGCCTATTCAATTGGTTCAAATGGCTCTGACCACTTTGGGACTTAATTTCTGAGCTAATCAGCCCCCTAGAACTTAGAACTACTTTAAACCTAAGAAACCTAAGGACATCACACACATACATGCCCGAGGCAGGTTTCGAACTTGCGACCGTAGCGGTCGCGGGTTGCAGACTGTAGCGACTAGAAACGCTCGGCCACCGCGGCCGGCATTTTCGCCTATTGTATGAAGGCGAAACGACCTGCGAGACGGTCACCGCTGTTTATGTGTTTACTGTTCCGGCGTGTCCGGAACGAAGACTGCTGGCACCGACTGACTGCATTGTCCTCGTAATTCAGAGAATACTTGTGGACCGTGACCTGCTGGGCGTGACTGTCTGGCGCCGAATGGCTGGTGGTCTAGGCATGTTGTTTTCGTAGCCAGTCGAACGGTAACTTCAGTGGTCTCAGCTGAATAGCAGAGGCATGATTGATCCACTTAAACGGAGGATAGTTGACATCATAAAGCCCTGATCGAAATTGGAGGGAACGATTGCTATTAGCGCGAATGATGTTTTGAGATAGTATGGAGGTAGTTTTGATGCATATCTGAATGCTGATTCATGGTTTTCGCTGGGATTCGGGATTTGATCTTCGTCATAGTCGGACGGTCTTGAGACTTTGTCGCACTTTTTCGGACAGCCTTCGGGGTCTGGGGTTGAAACCGAGTTGCTGCACAGCAGATGTCGGCGCCTATATCATCAGAACGCTGCCTACCGACGATGTGCTGCAGATTTCATGCCTGGTACAGTATTTTACGGCTTCGGTATTGTAGGACCTATCAGTTTTATATTGAATCCCTCAGCAGCTTGCGCGCTCGCTTTTCTACAAGTCCAACTTAATCTGTTTCTCCATGCGATCCCATTTGAGTTCTCACTACTATTCGCAATCCTGCAATATAGACGGGAGAGTAATATTTGATTCTTTGTAAGCTCCAGTCATTATTGTCAATCTATTGCATCACAGAGAGTAGGAACCCCTTGCTCTCCAGCCAACTCTTATCCTCATAATAGTTCAGTATACCCTATCCTTTAACCTAACGATTGTGTCGATAATCATGTACCTTTATGTTTCGATTTATAATAAATCTCATTGTAATATTTAATCCGCATATAATTTCGTAGATATATGCAGAATAACATTTCCTGTTTTTTTAGTATGATAAATTTCTCCTCTTTTTCCTGAGTAGATTACGATTTTTATAAAATTATTGTGAGTGTGCACGCCTTATTTTACCAACTAGTGGCGTCCACCATCATTTCCTTTCGTTGCCGTTGCGTTCATAATTAATTTGGTACTGGGTGAGGAGGGGCTCGAGTGCAAGTCTTGTTCTCATTCAAAATTCGTCAGAATTAAAGAGGTACAAACTCTCCTCCACTGCAGCTCCTCGCATAATCATCAGACGTAAAGAAATGACCCATGTCCAAGCGATTCATTGTTATCTCAGTGAACAACAGGCACTCATAAAACTGGAGGCACCGGGGAGCATCTGCTGGTTTTAATGCATGAACAACAGAAATTCGGTAGGGATGCATGAACAGGTTCAGGTGGAGAAATCGCCTGCATGTAGGACGTGCTGTGCCAATCTCTTGTTGCAGGCGTCGGTTTGGTTTGGAAGGACTCCGAAGCATTTTCTGGTGAACTGCAGTGACATTTTCTGGTGTCCGTATAAGTTTTGGAATGTCTTTAGACTTGTTCAAAACAGATCCTGCGTGATGCCATTTGTGGAATAAGTTATGTACAGTACTCTTTGCTCGCACTTTGATACGATTAAACTTCTCAGCAAACAACTGACCACAACGTTTACAAAAGTCTGGTGGCACGTAACTTTCCACAACGGACACCCGCTGCTCCACTGTGAGTACCGTCGTCCCCTTTGCACCGTTCCACTCTTACTGGCACAGCCCGCACTACGCTCTAAACCGGTGTGGATCACGTGGTAGGCGTACACATGGTGTGTGCGTCACAGGGTGATGTTAAATGCTTACATTCACGTCCAATCATATCCACTCGTTCGTTTGCCCCACCCTGTATAAAACTTTCAGTGGATGCATTGTATCTCGTCAACATTTTCAATCACGAGACAAGTGCAAACTGCCAGCAAGGAAAAAATTGGAAACCAAGTGGACAGAAGCGCTATGCGGCGCAGTTTGCATGGTACACGCCGCATGTGTCTGTTCACAACCACATTCTCATAGTTACACCAATAAAACAATATCATTCGTAACCATTTCATGGAAATCATTTTGCAATGTTTTACAGATGTATTTCTCTACAAAACCAGTGCGTAACTGATCTTTTGGCTGGTCGAGAATAATACACTGGAAGACACCGTTGAGCAGCGCTAGGGTACGCAAGACAAATAGGCTGTTAAAGAACAGTTTCCTTCAACTTACAACGTATAAATCACTAACATCAGTAAATGTTCATAATTACTTTTAAATAGAAAAGGCAGATTTGGTTGGTTGCCATTCACTATGGCCAGAACTGATGTATGGAGTTCCAAGATTGCGCCTTCTCCAATTGTCTGAATTTCCCGTGTGGTGCTTATGCATTTGCTCTTATTGGCGCAAATGGCAATCCATGGGCGCCATTTGTTCTTCATAAGTGAGTGCTACATGCCTCAGCTGGTATTTCTAAGCTTCGTTAATTCTTGTAAAATGGGATTTATGAACTTTTACTGATTATAGTAATTTATAAACTGTAAGTCGTCAAAAATTGTTTGTTAATAGACAGTTTTCCTCATGTGCCTTACCGTCCCTCACAGGCCTCTTTCAGTATATTATTTCCAACTATTCAAATGATCTGTTACGCATTGCTTTGTAAAAAAAGTGCCTTATTTTAAAAAACTATAAACTGATGTCCACGAATTATTTATTGTTGAAAATGTAGTTTGAACAAGCAAATGCAGCGTATACCAAGTATTCAGCGCCACCTAGTCCATTTTGGTTCCAATTTCTTCCTTCGTCGTAGTTTACACTTGCCTCCTGATCGAGAATGTTAGATACAATGTATATACTGAACAACTGCATATGACTGAAGTAACATTACTAAGTTAGGAAACCATACTCTGCTGATTAAATTCTGTCTCTAATCAATGGTGAAATGTAACATATTGTCTTATCTTCTAATGTCAGTCTTTTGTTGTACTTCATAGCCTTTCAAAATGACACAATGTTGGAAAGTGTAAGGCGATTTTGTAAATAATAAAAAGTTTTGTCAAGACATCTGAAAGTTGTTAAAGACATATTTAAGCTGTAATAATTCATACATACACTGCCCAGTCACATTAATGTGACCACATGTCCAGAGCCTGAAAAAGCACATTACGGACGCTGACCGCTGTGAGATGTGCAGGAAGAAAGTCAAGGTGCAGACACTGTTGTGGAATCATGGCGACTCCAGTGTCATGGCTATCTCCCCTATGTTTCTCGGTTGAGGATCCTTGGTGTAAACAGCCCGAAAGAGGTGGCCCAACAGATTCTCGACTGGGTTCAAATCCGGAGAATTTGGTGGCCAGGGGAGCACGGCACACTCATCCTGGTGCTCTTTGAATCACACACGTACACTGAAAGCCGTGTGACAGGCTGAATTGGAGTGCTGGTAGATGCCATGGTGCTGTGGAAATACAAACATCATTTAGCGGTGGATACGGTCTCCGCGGATAGACGCGTACTTGTGTTGATCCATTGTGTCTTCCAGAATCACGATATCACCCAACAATCCCCTCTGGGCTAAACCATTCTGAAAACTTTTGCTAGATCTTCGCTCTCAAACGTTTCATGCCGTACACCCCAACGGGCATCTGCCCGACGTGGCATAAAACGTGATTCATCTGAAAGACCACCTGCTTCCATTCAGCGGACGTCCAGTTTCGGAACCAGTTTTCAAATTCCCGCTCTCGTCGCCGATGAACACTAATCAGCACCGGTGTATGAACCAGCCGTCTGCTGCAGAGGTCCACACGCAACAACGTTCGCTGAACGGACCTTGATTCATCTGGTCGCTCACTTGCTCAACAGTCGCACGTCTATTCACCTGTACACATCTAAGCAGCCGACGTTCGCCGATGTCACATAATGGTCAGCGGAGTGCCACAGTTGCCTCGGCGCCGGTTTTTGATAGCGCCATTTACCACACAATGTATCTTTAGCGAGAGCGGCACGGAAACAGTTTACAAACTAAGCCGTTTTGGAAATGCTCTAGCCCGAAAGCTAATGATCGTCTCCTTTCTGTAAGATATATGACTATTTTCGCGTTACGTAAATGATCTCGGTGATAATCTGAGCAGCCCCCTTAGATTGATTACAGATGACGCTGTAATTTACCGTCTAGTAAAATCATCAGACGATCAATTCCTGTTACAAATTGATCTAAAGAGAATTTCTCTAAGGTGTGAAAAGTGGCAATTGGCACTAAACACAGAAAAGTGCGAGGTCATCCACATGGGTACTAAAAGAAATCCGAAAAATTTTGGGTGTACGATTAATTACACAAATCCAAGGGCCGTCAATTCGACTAAATACCTAGGCATTACAATTACGAGCAACTTAGGTTGGAAAAACCACATAGTAATGTTGTGGGAAAGGCGAAAGAAAGACTGTGATTTGTTGGCAGAACACTTAGAGGAAGCGACAAACCTAATAATGAGACAGCCTACATTACACTTGTCCGTCCTATGCTGGAATATTAGTGATCGGTGTGGGATTCTTACTAGGTAGGATTGAAGGAGGACATCGTAAAAGTGCAAAGAAGGGCAGCTAGTTTCCTGTTATTTCGCAATAGGGATGAAAGTGCCACTGATATGATACGCGAGTAAGGGTGGCAGTCACTGAAGCAAACGCGTTTTTCTTTGCGGCGATATCTATTTACGAAATTTCAATCATCAACTTTCTCTTCCGAATGCTAGAAAAAAATGTTCAAATGTGGGTGAAATCTTATGGGACTTAACTGCTGAGGTCATCAGTCCCTAAGCTTACAAACTACCTAACCTAAATTATCATAAGGACAAACACACACACCCATGCCCGAGGGAGGACTCGAACCTCTTCCGAGATCAGCCGCAGAGTCCATGACTGCAGCGCCCTAGACCGCTCGCCTAATCCCGCTCGGCCCCACCTACGTAGGCAGAAATGATCATCATAACAAAATAAGAGAAATCAGATCTCGAACGGAAAGATTTAGGTGTTCATTTTTCCCACGCGCCATTGGAGAGTCGAATGGTAGAGTAGTAGTATGAAAATGGTTCGATGAACCCGATGCCAGGCACTTAAGTGTGAATTGCAGAGTAGCCATGGAGATGTAGATGTAGATGTAGATGTAGACGACGATGACCGCTCACCGACATGTTTTAAATACCCTCCACTGCTAGTGCTTCCATCTGCTGTCTTATTTCGCGTTGACGTCGAACATGGTCGTCGATTGCATTAATCCGACTGGACCGTTTATGCAGGTTAGTAACGACGTGCCTCAGGTCCACACAGATAGAACTATATACCTGCCTCCAGTGACAGGTCTGGCCTAGCGATAATTTTTTTTTATGAGCCATGATTGATTAAAAGCACTTTCAAATAACTTTTAGAATTTGAGCAGTATACGCCCAAAAAGTTCTTAGGATGCACGAAATTTCCTCGCCGAAATTTAATTTGCTTTTGGAGTACACCTCGTGGCAGTTATGGTAGCTACAAGTTACCGTACCGCCTGATTCGTCTAGCCGCAGCGCAAGTTCAGTATGGGCTACCCTCATTATCCCGGCGTTCATCAGCAACACAATACAGGTCGAGCTTCTCGCAGCAACACATTTCAGCGCGAGATGAGATCACTGCCGACCACTCCAGTGACTCCAGTGCCACACCGACGTGAGCAACATTTTCTGTGTATGACCTTTTCCCACATTTTCCTTCACACCACTTACGCATTACGTTGAAAAACGTCTTCTCATCAGCTTACTATATATCCTGCATCGCAGGTAATTTTAGAATTAAGCGGTAGCTGACACCAGCTGCCTGGTAGCTCTTACAATCCTGGTGCGGCAGTAGGTCAGCGTTCCTCATCTTGAAGCTGTTCCGCCTTTCACCACTAGATGGCAAAGAAGGCGTTTTGACAGGAGCAAGGGACTTCCGTTCAACATAGTTCAGTCAATTCCTCAAAAAAAATATTTATCAACTACGTACACAAATCTTCGTAGTGAGTGAGTCTATAAATCAGTTAAAAACATATCCAAACCCCTCCAGCACTTTCTGACATTAGCATGGACGTACAGACAGCAACAGCACCAGCAGACGTTGGTCTACACTGCTGGGAAAAAATGCAACACTCTAAAAGGCAAGTGGGGTTGTGAGTATTTCATCGTTTTAGGAGTATGCTGTTGTTGTTGTGGTCTTCAGTCCAGACGGTTGTTTGATGCAGCTCTCCATGCTGCTCTATCCTTTGCATGCTTCTTCATCTCCCAGTACCTACTGCAACCTACATCTTTCTGAATCTGCTTAGTGTATTCATCTCTTGGTCTCCCTCTACGAGTTTTACCCACCACGCTGCTCCCCAATACTAAATTGGTAATCCATTGATGCCTCAGAACATATCCTACCAACCGATACCTTATTCTAGTCATTTGTGCCACAAATTTCTCTTCTCCCCAATTCTGTTCAATACTTCCTCATTAGTTAGGTGATCTACCCATCTAATCTTCAGCATTCTTCTGTAGCACCACATTTCGAAAGCTTCTATTATCTTCTTGTCCAAGCTACTTATCGTCCGTGTTTCACTTCCATACATGGCTACACTGCATATAAATACTTTCAGATACGACTACCTGACACTTAAATCTATACTCGATGTTAACAAATTTCTCTTCTTCAGAAGCGCTTACCTTGCCATTGCCAGTCTACATTTTATATCTTCTCTACTTCGACCATTATCAGTTATTTTGCTCCCATAATAGCAAAACTCCTTTACTACTTTAAGTGTCACATTTCCTAATGTAATTCCCTCACCATCACCCGAGTTAATTTGACTACATTCTATTATCCTCGTTTCGATTTTGTTGATGTTCATCTTACATCCTCCTTTAAAGACACTGTCCATTCGGTTTAACTGCTCTTCCAAGTCCTTCGCTGTCTCGGAGAGCATTACAATGTCATCGGCAAACCTCAAAGTTTTTATTTCTTCTCCATGCATTTTAATACCTACTCCGAATTTTTCTTTTGTTTCCTTTAGGAATATACGATAGCACATTCACACAAAGGGGAGCACAAATCCCATAGTAAAGCTTACCGAAACAGTCGCATCAGGTCACCGTGTACCTTCCTCTGTCGGCTCTGGAGGCGTGTATTACATAGTTGCCGAATGGCAGTCTAAGAGTCCCTAGATCTTGAGCGATTTGTGGCAATTGGGCAATGGTTTCTACAGGTCCTGTAGAACGAGCAAGTTCCCGCTTCATCATGCCGCCTAGGTGTTCTATTGGCGAGGAGTCTGGTGACCTTCCTGGTCAGGAACGTTTTTGTAGATCATGAAAATAACGGTACACACTCGTATGTGAACGTGCATTGTCCTGTTGAAATACTGCATCACCATCCTGTAAAAAATGGCGTTATCAAAAGGATAACAACCTGTGAAACGTAACGGGAATGATTATTTTACCATGCAGAAACATCAAAACTGATCTCTAGTTTTTAGTGAGGGGCACCCCACAATGAAGCTTCGGATGGGACCTGTAAGTCGTGGGCGAACACTCGGTGGAATATGCAACGTAACAGGTCTTTGCCAAGCATATGTACATCTATCACGCGAATAAGGCAAAACACACTCTCATCGCCGAAGACATTAGTGTATCTTTTCACTCTACAGTCAACTCTTTCACGAGATCAGAGTAACCATACTTGATGGTGTAGCGGTGTCAGTGATAGCCTGGCAACAGGAACCTGTGATCTTCACCTGCTGGAAGTAGACTGATGACACAGACGGTACAACACGTGCCTAGATTTCATACCTGAGTGATGTTCGGTCGGCAGTCACTGAACACAAGTTGGCTCGGTCTTGATGTGTGTCTGTACTATTCGGACGTCCGGAATCAGGTCTGCAGGTGTGGAAATGCGCCACAGACCACCACTGCACGCCGTGACACAACGCCGACACATTGTGCTCAACATGTGCAATAGCCTATAGATGCGTCCATCCACCTCCCCGCAGGCCCACAGTGTGACCCTCTTTAAATGACTGAAGTCTTTCAAATGAAGTATTTACTCGTGGGTACGACATTGCTGTACCTATACTGAATGTAACACACACATGTTCACCTCTATACTCGGCACAGTTACTGTCTGTAGAGCCAAAACGTAGGATGCACGGCGAGGCCTTCTGAGCGTCATCTGATGGTCGAAGACTGTAGCAAATGAATCAATAACACTAAAGGCCATCAGTATGCATTTATTATACACTGGTGCCACTGAAACACTACTTGAGGGAATCGTATGGTTTTCCCCAGATGCTAGTATAGTATGCACGGTTAGAAGATACACTGCTCCACAAAAGTTCGGAATACTGTCTTAAAATGTAGTCTACCATACTAAAGGTCTCATTGACTTAGCCATTCCGTGCATTACCAAGTTAGAGTCCACATATTGGACGCTATTTACTACAGGCACGCTTCGTGGCCGTTTCCCAGTCATGTAAACATACCGCTGTCGCGAGCAGTCCATTATCAAGAACAGCTACGTTCAGCTTGTGTTCAACACTGCAGTAACATACCAAGTAGAGGCATACAACACACTGATACAGTCAGGATAGTGGCTCTACCTTCAGCTGCTCCCACACAGCCCGAAGTCGACGATTGATTACATGTCGTTCAGTGTGATGTGTGTTAGAGGTGGAGAAAGTATAGAGAGACGGGAAATGCGCACGACAGACCTCCCAGTGGACGGGCTCGTATGATAACACCAGTGCAGGGTCGTTTCCTCCAACTGCCGGCTTGCAGGTGGCCAAAGTCAACTGCCAGAAATATTTGACAAGATTTTCTCATGGTACAGGGATTCGTATCTCAGACCAAACAGCGAGCTGTTAATTTCAAGTTACCGATGAGAAGTTTTGCACTGATCCAACGGAAGCGGCACAATCGAAGGACACGGGCTCTTTCACTTCCACATTGCACCATAGCAGATTAGAGCAATGTCGTGTTTGCTAATGAGACCAGGATTGGTTTGCGACGAAAACCGGACGTGTTAGGGTTTGGAGAGGCACTAGACGACACCAAGAGCGCCGATACATTCAGGAAGTCCATCCGTTGGTTCACACCTGGTATTTTATGTTCCCTATGCCCATCATATCAGGTGTAATGGCTCGCGATCTTCCACCATAATCGAGTCCATCAACATGAGGTGGCAAATATGAGGTAGCCATGGATGTGGAGAACGTGGGTTCTACTATGCCAAGACTGTTTGGTAGCTACAACAGGAAAAGACAATTAACTAGCAGGAGTACAAATTAAGAAAGTATTTATTACTTAACTTTGCTGTAGTCCATGATCAGTTGGTTGTCAATTATAGAAGACGCGACTATACTAAGCGTCTGTAGAATGACATAATTTACAAGTCACAAGTCTCCCAGTGACTCATTAATCTCTCGCAATTTTGAATGTCGAATCCGGCGATTTTGAAGAATAACCTGGAATGGAGCTACAAAGACTTGATGGCAGCAATGACTGAGCTGCAAACGATGACTAACGTCGGCGCTGGCTGACCACTGAGCGCGGCTACGAACTGTAGACTGGCACAACTGCACCACTCTCCTGCTGCACATGAAGTGGCCTAGCGGCGAACATAAGTACTGCGACTGGCTGTGTACTCTTTGGCTAACACAGCCATTCTTCTGTTCCGTTTATCGAGAGAATCTCATCCGGTGGACCGATCTCTCAGGTGGCGGTGTGGTCGTATGACTGACGACATTACATGGTGAGCATTCCCCTATCCGCCACCTGGGGTAGCGCCCGATGGGACACTATCAACTCCACACGGGATTATACAGTATTAATCTGTAAATACATATTAATCTGTGAAATGAGGCACACATGTAAGGGACGATCAAAAATTTTTCGTTCCAAGACCGTGCGGTCCAGTATTGGTGTGCAAATCGGGAATAAACCGCCGTTAATATTGAGGGAATCATCCAACCGACGTACCAAGTATAAGATACCAGGTTGGTAAAACAATGTGTCCAGCCGCGTGAAGAAGTCCGTAACTGCCTGCTGCGCATCCTCGTCCGACAGGAATCGTCGACTCTTCAAGGTCCCATTCAAGGGACCGAGGGCGCGATATTCTCGTGGGGAAAGGTCAGGAGTATAGGGCGGGTGCTCGAGTGTACCCCACTTGAGTTGGCGGAACTCCTGCGACACGACATTTGCGATGTGGGGGATGTGCGTTTTCATGAAACAACAGCACACTTGGTCTCGTACCGTTACCCAACGGTGTGGATTTCGACAGATATTCTTCACTATAAGATGGGTGTCTACCTTTGTTTTTCCTTCGGCAGCCAAGGAAAGGATGACAGTGCGTCGGTCCAGTTTGGAGGCATTTCGCAACAACGTCGTCATAGTTCAAGTTTCCGCATTTACCGCTCGATGTTTGGAGAGACACAAATTCCGCACTGATCGCTTGCCTACATCTCGGTGCTTATACACCATCATCGGAGTCGCGCTGCGTTTAATACACGCTGCAGAAAAGACGGCAAAACGAAAATTTTTGATCGCCCGTTTTATATTCAAACTCTTAATGGTAGCGTAGTAATGAATTTTCCTTCCATATAATTTAGCATTAATTTGAATAAAAACGCCGCCCTAAAGCGAACTGCTGGAGATCAGATGGCTCTATACCGTAACAGGGGACTGACGAACGCACAAGAAAGTGTGCGAACGTACGTCATAAGGCACTCAGTAGACTGTCTGTTCTTGTATTTTTAACGAAGAGGCTCTGTTTTTTGAGAGCGTAAGTTGAATCTCTCCATAAACAACTGCACGGCAGTCAATTCATTAAGGAAGGCATTCAGAGACAGAAAAATCCTCAGATTATATACGACCTCTCTTCCCTTGTGGCCTGGCAGACGTACCATGAAGAGAAATTCATTAACATCACCGAGACGGGGCGGTTATTAGGAGCGGTATACGCATCTAATACCGAATACTTCGGTCGTAACAGCATTTGACAAGACTTAATGCGTCCTAACTCTTGGGAGTATAACGCAATACACATCTGATTTTATTCTAGGAAGAGGTTAGATAGGTTCCGGGAACAAAGGCGAAACATAATCTGCTCTTACATTCTTTCAAAACGATACAATTTACTGCATGAAACGATCTATGATGTTTCAACACGAAACTAAATCGCATTGTGCTCATTTTCAAACGTACATTATACCATTTACAGTATCTCAGACGTACTTCGTGTATCTGGTGGCAACCTTTGTGTAACGAAATTACGCGCTACTGAGGTTTTCTATTGCGAAGCAATTCTCGTCATTTTGTAAGAAGAAAGTTTCATGGAAGTGTTATGTTATGTTGTATTAACCGGGGACCTAGAAACGACAGAGAGGCTCCGTCCCCGCCGTAGCCGCAGTGGTCCGCCACCCCACGAAGACTACCGCAGTCCACTTTACCCTTCCGCCACCCCACACCGAACCCAGGGTGGCTTTGCAGTTCGGCCCCCGGTTGAACCCCCAGGGAACGTCTCACACCAGACGAGTGTTCAAATGGCCCTGAGCACTATGGGACTCAACTGCTGAGGTCATTAGTCCCCTAGAACTTAGAACTAGTTAAACCTAACCTAAGGACATCACAAACATCCATGCCCGAGGTAGGATTCGAACCTGCGACCGTAGCGGTCTTGCGGTTCCAGACTGCAGCGCCTTTAATCGCACGGCCACTTCGGCCGGCCAGACGAGTGTAACCCCTATGTTTGTGTAGTAGAGTAAAGGTGGTGTTCGCGTACGTGGAGAACTTGTTTGCGCAGCAATCGCCGACATAGTGCAGCTGAGGCGGAATAAGGGAAACTAGCCCGCATTTGCCGAGGCAGATGGAAAACCGCCTACAAACCATCCACAGACTCGCCGGCTCACCGGACCGCCGGTCGGATTCGTGCCGGGGGACCTAGCGCTCCTCCCCGCCCGGAAAGGCGTGCATTAGACATGACGCTAACCGGGAGGGCTTTCATGTGTAACGTTCCCTGGCAGCACACACACGGTTAATACACTCCTGGAAATGGAAAAAAGAACACATTGACACCGGTGTGTCAGACCCACCATACTTGCTCCGGACACTGCGAGAGGGCTGTACAAGCAATGATCACACGCACGGCACAGCGGACACACCAGGAACCGCGGTGTTGGCCGTCGAATGGCGCTAGCTGCGCAGCATTTGTGCACCGCTGCCGTCAGTGTCAGCCAGTTTGCCGTGGCATACGGAGCTCCATCGCAGTCTTTAACACTGGTAGCATGCCGCGACAGCGTGGACGTTAACCGTATGTGCAGTTGACGGACTTTGAGCGAGGGCGTATAGTGGGCATGCGGGAGGCCGGGTGGACGTACCGCCGAATTGCTCAACACGTGGGGAATGAGGTCTCCACAGTACATCGATGTTGTCGCCAGTGGTCGGCGGAAGGTGCACGTGCCTGTCGACCTGGGACCGGACCGCAGCGACGCACGGATGCACGCCAAGACCGTAGGATCCTACACAGTGCCGTAGGGGACCGCACCGCCACTTCCCAGCAAATTAGGGACACTGTTGATCCTGGGGTATCGGCGAGGACCATTCGCAACCGTCTCCATGAAGCTGGGCTACGGTCCCGCACACCGTTAGGCCGTCTTCCGCTCACGCCCCAACATCGTGCAGCCCGCCTCCAGTGGTGTCGCGACAGGCGTGAATGGAGGGACGAATGGAGACGTGTCGTCTTAAGCGATGAGAGTCGGTTCTGCCTTGGTGCCAATGATGGTCGTATGCGTGTTTGGCGCCGTGCAGGTGAGCGCCACAATCAGGACTGCATACGACCGAGGCACGCAGGGCCAACACCCGGCATCATGGTGTGGGGAGCGATCTCCTACACTGGCCGTACACCACTGGTGATCGTCGAGGGGACACTGAATACAGCACGGTAAATCCAAACCGTCATCGAACCCATCGTTCTACCATTCCTAGACCGGCAAGGGAACTTGCTGTTCCAACAGGACAGTGCACGTCCGCATGTATCCCGTGCCACCCAACGTGCTCTAGAAGGTGTAAGTCAACTACCCTGGCCAGCAAGATCTCCGGATCTGTACCCCATTGAGCATGTTTGGGACTGGATGAAGCGTCGTCTCACGCGGTCTGCACGTCCAGCACGAACGCTGGTCCAACTGAGGCGCCAGGTGGAAATGGCATGGCAAGCCGTTCCACAGGACTACATCCAGCATCTCTACGATCGTCTCCATGGGAGAATAGCAGCCTGCATTGCTGCGAAAGTTGGATATACACTGTACTAGTGCCGACATTGTGCATGCTCTGTTGCCTGTGTCTATGTGCCTGTGGTTCTGTCAGTGTGATGATGTGATGTATCTGACCTCAGGAATGTGTCAATAAAGTTTCCCCTTCCTGGGACAATGAATTCACGGTGTTCTCATTTAAATTTCCAGGAGTGTATACTGAAATGACGTTTAATTGTACTATGTACGCCGCTATGAAGCAATTCGTATGTACTGTAATTGTTTAAGAAAAAATATTATTTAATTTTGTATAAAGGCGTTGGTTATTATTGTAATATTTTCTGTAATAATATTCTCGATGTATTTATGATTGTAATATTTCTATACTCATAATGTAATTACGAAATATGTTAATATCTGCGATGAAAAAATGTAAAATATTGCCACAGAGGAAAATAATGTTGTAAGATTACAAAGAGATATTAATAATCAGCAATTGTGTAAATAGCACTACATAATGTGCATTCTTTGTCGACTTCCTCGAGAGCTGAGAGAGAGAGAGGAACCTGTGACGTAGCATTATATGCATGAGTAGACTTTTTTTGTCTGTATCTATCTTTAGCCGCCATTAGAGGAGATATTATAAAGGTGTGTAATTTTAATTATTGTTGTGGTCAAAAAACATTATAATTTATCAAAATTGTGTATTACTAATGTAAATTAGTTTGCCCATGTCATCTACAAAATTTATCTAAAGAATTTTCAGCACTTTTTAGCGATTATCGTTGGTGTTGCTGGGCTGTGCCGCGACCGAACGATTTGCAGCGGCGGCACATTTAAAAAAATAGTTCCGCTATAAAATTAACCAAACCCGTAAATCGGGAGCAGGTAAAGTTAGCAGCGATCCTGAGGCTGACTGAATTTATTACTGGTTTTACATATGTGCATTCATAGGCGGATAATTAACGTTGATGTTGTTAATCTGTTGGTTCTTTCAATTTCTAAAGCAAATAACTTAAACGTATAGTGAAGTGTGTTTTGTCAATGACGATTAAACGTTCAGGTCGGCTTGGCGATATTTAACCATTTTATGCTAACAGAGACAGTCTTGTGTTCCATAGCCAATGCCGAGAAAGAATTCAGTAAATATTTAAAAACTCACTGCATTTAGAAAATGTGTGCCAAGGCCGAAATACGTAAAACAATTAATTTAAATAATTTTCAAAGTCATGGATGTTATTAACCAGTTAATTTGAATTTATCAGCATGAGAGGGTTGCTGAAGTTCACCTAATTTTAAATGTGCTTAATTCTGTCTAAATAAATTTTTATTACCACACGTAAAAAAAAGGGTTCTACAACAAAGTTCGTACTGAAAGAGTAAATAACAAAAATATTTAAAGCCATTTCTGCCTCATTTTCATCCAGTCGTTTTACATAATAAATTTTTTTTTTCATTAAACATGGAAGTGTACATGGTGTGTTAAGTAGTAAAGAAAGAATGAAGGAATGAAACGCAAAGCAGTGAGCGCCGGGAGACCTCGAGCGGTAGCTGGGCGTATTATTTTTAACCTTTCAGTCCCAGTCACAGATTTCCTACACGAGGGGTGACAATTGTGCATTATTTATTTATCTAACCCAGATTTAAAGACCTGTTACACGATATTTTAAATAAGTTGTACATATTACAGTTGTCCTTTGCTATCTGTTTTGTACTCTTTTTGTTTTGTTTTTATTCGTAATATTTGTTAAAGAATAATACATTTTTAAAATAACAATAATTTAATGTTGAAATATGAGTGAAATTTTGTTGCTTTAAGAAGAATGTAAACAGATGATAAAACAGAGGAAAAATTTATGAGGTCCATCACTGATTGTGATTTTTGGTGAATACCACGGAATGGTTTTTTCGAGCTGTCGACCGCCAGTCACAAAAAGATAGTTTGTAGTTAGCGGTAGAGAAATGGTAATACTAATCCTATGTATTAACATTGGGTACTCAACTGTGAACAACATTGTGTGCTTTGTTGACTAGACTGCCAGTACTTTACACTCTAATATTCGTTATCCTTAACCATTGTTTAAATGGTATGTACGATTTGTCAGTGCATTTTGGCATATAATGTCTGATTAATAAATTTCTAGGTGTGTTACTTACTGTCACATCTCAGCTTACTCCTCCTGCAGTTCCTCTTCAGTGATACTGTTTTCGCTGTCAATGTGGGTGTGGCTGTCACGCTCTACGTGTGTTGTTTTTTGAAATGCTCTTTGTTCAAAAATGTCCAAATGTGTGAGAAATCTTATGGGACTTGACTGCTAAGTCAGTCATCAGTCCCTAAGCTTACACATTACATAACCTAAATTATCCTAAGGACAAACACACACGCCCATGCCGGAGGGATGGCTGCTCTTTGTTAATGTGGTGAGTTGTGCCCTTTGTTCTTCATCTGTTATTGCTACATACGTATGTCTGTTCATGTATAGTTTAAGTATAGTGTATGCTATTGTTCGCGTATTGCCCACAGAAGAAGACAGTGTGTTCAGGGAAGCCTTCTTCCCCACATGTGCATGTAGCTGTGTGTTTTAGTCTCACCTGATTAAGGGCGTAGAATAAGGTGCATGTCCTGTTAAGAAATGTTCCATACCGTGCCTGGAGTCTATAAGTGTCATTTTCAACTGGTCCCTTACGACAGGGAGGAAGTCGTGTAATGTTCTCACACTGCCATGTGTCCAATCTTATATCCAAACGCCAACTTTCAAGGTGATGTGTCATCTGTATCGGTACATTGCATTTGTGTGTATCTTATTTAGTCTGCATTTTGCCTTATTGTTTCCAGATTTACTGTGGTTTTTCTCCGTCAGTATAATTTTATCGTTTCCCCACGTATTTGTCTTTAACGAGTACCTTGCAGCTATGAATTTCGTCTTGATATCTGTGTGGCACATTCCGAGCACCACACATAGTGCATCCACTGAGATGGTGCCAAAGAGTCCAGATAGTCTAAGTAGGACACATTTCTACCCTCGTCTGACTGATCCTTTGTTGGTGACCAGATACTGTGTGTGTGTGTGTATGTGTCCACGTGCAAGCTGCGAAGCTGAATATGGGTTAGGAAACTGCACAGTAGCATGTTCGTATGACTGGTGGAGGTAGTCTGTACTGTTTTAAATTTAACCTCTCTTGTTTATATAGTATTTTTTGCTTCTTCTGTTGTTAGCCTTATGTGTTCATGTTAATTCAGTTTCTCATCTGTTTGTACCCCAAGACAACGTGTAGCATGTACTCGTCCGATGTTTATACCCCCTACCTTAACTAGTCTCTTTTGGAGCGACCCCAGTAATGTGTATGTTGTAATGTTTTTGGCTATCCTAAGTTTGTTGTTGCCATACCATTGTGTAGTATTTTTGTAGTGTGTAGTATTCTGCTGGCTTTCTCTTCTAGCTGGATTCTGTTGTTTGCAGCGACTAGAGTTAAAAGGTCATCTGAGTAGGCGACAGCGATCTGTTATCCCCAAGTAGAAGTCGTGGGAGGGGTTCGTCTATTATGGCCCAGAAGGTGCGGTCGCAGATAGACTTTTCAGGATAGCCTTTGGTCATTCTTTTGTTTTCCAGCTGTCCATCTCCCATTCGACTATTCACGTTCGACTACTCCGTCTTTATAGTAGTCCGGGAACTGCTGTACAGTGATTTCAGTACCTCCAGACGCCTTATGTTTTGAAAAATGGCGGACCACCAGAGGTTATCAAAAGCCCCCGACATTGTCAATTATTATCTCCGTGGCGTATTTCTATATTGTAATATTAACTTTGTGTAGGGCATGGTTGATGGCATCATCTACGGATTTCTCGGTTCTGAAACCAAAGTGGTTTCTGCCTATTACCCCGGAGGCTCTGCGGATTTGCAATAGATTATAGATTATTTTCTCCAGAATTTTTGAGAGAATGTTTACTAGCCATATTGGTCTATAGGTCTTTGGATCTGAAGGATACCTCTATGCTGATTTGTTATTAATGACGGTTTTGAAGGTATTTCGTGCTGTAGGTGCTCTTCCCAGCAGGAAGGTTCAAATGGCTCTGAGCACTATGGGACTCAACTGCTGTGGTCATCAGTCCCCTAGAACTTAGAACTACTTAAACCTAACTAACCGAAGGACATCACACACATCCATGCCCGAGGCAGGATTCGAACCTGCGACCGTAGCAGTCGCACGGTTCCGGACTGCGCGCCTAGAACCGTGAGACCACCGCGGCCGGCCCAGCTGGAAGGCATCGGTTAGTAACATTGTATGTGTATGTAGGTCTTCTTTTAGTGTTGTGTGATATTGTGTGTGTGTATCGATGACGTCGTCATGGGGCAGTTTATACAGCAGGAACTCCGCATTCTGCCTTATCGTTGCCAGAAGTACTGTGCTTTTTCTCCGTCAGTATCATTTTATCGTTTCCCCACGTATTTCTCTCCGTTTGTTCCCATTGTTGTTTACTCATTTTCTATAGTCAGTGTGTATGTCTATTTGCCTCAGGTCTTACGCGTCTGTGTCTTTCATCGCCATTTCATATAATTTTCGGTTTCTTGTGGCATCTTTCTTGAGACTCTTGAGATCGTTGGTTCGTGGTACTGGTAAGCGTTTTGTGCTCATTTCGTTGGTATTGATGTTTCTTGCGCATGTTGTATTGCCTGTGTTAATTTGTATGCTCTGTAATCGATACCTCCATTGAAGTTTTCTAGATGGTGTTGTTAGATAATTCCGGTTAATTTGCTCCAGTCTGTTTTGTGGAACAATAAGCATGTGTTTTGGCAGTTGAGTTCTGAGTGTGTGTTAGTGTGTATGTTATGACACTGTGATAACGACTGGTTATATTGTCGTGTACACTCCAGTTTGTTACGTATTACATTGCTACATTATTTGATACCGTTAAGTCGGTATCACTGCTCGTACCATTGAATACTACGTATTTTAGTATAGGCCCCAGTGTGTTCATTACATTTTAAGGTTTTCTTGTATTAGGTGGGTGATTATTCGTCTTTTGCCATGTGTTCTGTCTAAGTTTCAGAGGGTGGATCTTGAATTAATGGCAGCACAGCACTTATCACTATGTTCTTGCCCCTGGCATCCTGGCATACATTGCTAGGTCTCTGACGTCGACTGTGTAAGTTTTATTATTATTATTATTTATGGCTGTATTAGCTGTACTTGGACGCAGTCATCCAGGGAATGTCCTCATTGGTTAATTCTATGGAGACTAAATGTTGATTGCATAACAGTCCAATCTTAATACGTCATAAGGTCTATTTAAATTTTCTATAGCATTTTTACAGTTACTGTGGCCTGTTATTATTGTAGCATGTGGGCTTGTAGACATATTAGTTGCTCATGTGTAAGGTTCACGTAAGCACATAATGTCTGCCTGCATATCTTGTGCTATTTTCAGGATTTCCACGCTATCTGTTGTACTTATTTCTGTACTATACTGCAACGTATTAATTTTGTGTCTGTGTGTTTAATGTGTACAAAGAATTTACTGCCTGTCTTTGTATAATCGAAGTATGTTCGTCTATGTGCACTTACATGATCTGTATATATTTTGTCCAAGTCGAATGATTCTGACCTGCGGAGTCAGACCTGGAGCATGAGGTCCTGCAGCAACTCTGCTAATGTAAGAATATTCTCTGTCATTTGGATGATTCTATCAGTCTCATTAGTCACCAGAGATACAGACACACTGTCGTCTGTGTCTTCCGTAGCTAAGTGAAATAAAGCGTCTGCCATGTAAGCAGGAGATCCCGGGTTTGAGTCCCAGCTAAAGGTCTTGATTTCATTGTAATTTCATTCTTCGAGAGCTGCAAGATTATCAGTGGTACCTGTTCTTTCGGACATGTCACAAAGAACAGATACCATCTTCATATTAGCATGTGTTGTGGTAGCTGAATTCTGAGTGTATGCTACTGTGTGATTCTCTTACGGTTTCTGCGATGGTGCTTGATGGATTGTGGTTTAAGTTTGCCACTGATTTGAAGACATTTAAAGATGTTTTTGAGACATCACACGGTTACACTACATTTTGCCACGTTCTTCTTCAACACTGTTTGCCTTCACACGTGTTTCACTGATGTTAGCTGTGCTTGCTGGTGTGCTGTTAGCGATGGTGGTTATTTGTGTTGGGGTTCGGTTGTTTTGGGGAGGAGACCACACAGCGAGGTAATTGGTCTCATCGGATTAGGGAAGGATAGGGAAGGAAGTGGGTCATGCCCTTTTCGAAGAAACTGTCCCAGCATTTGTCTGAAGTGATTTAACGAAATCACGGAAGACCAAAATCAGGATGGTCGGACGTGGGATTAAATGTCTTCCTCCCGAAAGCGAGTCCAGTGTGCTTACCACTGCGCCATCTCACTTGGTGATTTGTATTGGGCTGACTGTATGTGTAGTGGTGTCTTTCTTGATGTTTAGGGTCGTGGTTCTTTCTAGATACACGCTGAGATGCAAATGTCACATGTGTCTCCCTGGCATCTCTCGTCAACCAATTTGTCTGCTTTTATAGGTATGTGCATTGTATTGGTTTGTTGTCTGATTTTTTTGGCGTCTATTGATTGAAGTTCTATGTATCTGTCAATGCCTTCCTTCCTCTGTGCGGGGTGGAAAGCGCCCCTCGATACGAATTTGACTGGTTCAATGTATTGTTCACATTTATGTATGTCGTAGCGTCTTCAAGATGATGGTGAAACCAGTTTCTGTATGCCTTGTGTATGTATGATGTGATGTATTGGGCTGGGTGAAGTTGTGTATGTCTGTATGATAGTCATGAACCTACCAGCAGGTAGGGAATTTATTGCAGTTTTATTAAGAAACCAACTAGATATTCGTGTCTCCCCAGCTGGGAGATGCCATTCTCCTTTCCCTCGTACTCCTCTCCTTCTGCTATGCTGTCTAGTTGATAGGTAAACGCAATCATATGTTTTTTTACTCTCATTATCTAAATATGTTGATGAAATTAGTTTTGCATACCATAAACTGTAATAATGGATGTTTGAATTATTATTATAAGAAATAGGAGCCTGTAATATTGCACAGTGTTGAAAATTTTGATTCTGATTTTTGAAAATATGGTATTGCTTAAAATTCTGAGTGGGATAAGTTAACAAAATTGTACATTCCAGAAATATTTCCTATAAAACTTTGAAGGTATTAATTAAAAACTAAAAATATAATTAAAGATCAATTACTTACATGATTCTGAAAGCCCTTTCCTTTGCAATCAGCAGTGGTTGCAGTGAGTTGTAAGTCATGTGAGGGATTTAGTGCCAGTTCTAAGATTATGTAACTGTTGTTGGAGTTATAAGTGTGCTGTCTAAAATGAAATGTACTTATTTGTTGATATATATATGTTTTTTTTCAAAGTTTTTCATCAATTATGGTTTGTCTTTCAGTGGTGAGTGCTATGAAGTACAAATAGATCATGAGTTATGCAGTAATGAAGTTTGTTTATTTAGCAATGGTATTTTTAAATTGTAACAGTGTAATGTTTTTCTTTTAAAGGAATTTGATCATTAATGAAAGCAAAGCAGTGGGTTAATGAATGCTAATAACAATTTTGATTTTGATGATAATGACATTAAAAATATGACATCGACAAATCATGAGAAAAATTTGGAAAGAAACTGAGATAGTGGTAATATGTTAGGAAGCTTGTCTTTGTTGTAGTTAATTCTTTTATAATGAATTAACTTCAGTTGATCGTGAATGGTAAAAGGAAGCTAAGAAAAGAAATATGTTAATGGTACAACCAAGAGCTGAATAAGTACAGTAGTACATAGTATGTGTATAGTTCACAGAAAACAATTGTGTTTCTTCTATAAAGTTTATAGCATTAATGTGAAGATATTAAACATTTTGGCACTTATACAGTAACAAATTTAAGAATTAAAATGAAGTAATCAATATATAACACATAATGAAGTTATAACCGGTATTAAGTAATTTTTTTTGTAAATATAAGCATCCTTGTCTCTCTTTACTATGTTAGTGTTTAGTAACAATATCCTGTACTAGCAATTTATGCTTCAAGTTATTAAATTCAAGAGACTTTTACAGTTCTTCCATACCTTATTCATAATATGTGACATGTTAAAAGTTTACTTGCAACTCATTTAGTCTGTGCAAGACGCAAAAATCTTACTGCATACTTGGTATACAAAAGCATTATAGTGTGACAATAATCATAAGTGCATGAGAATATAAATAGATCTTGAGCTGTTATACTATTGTGTTCCTTGCTCTTTACTTCTCTTATACCAATACCTCCAATGAACACCTAATGCACGATTACATACAGCACAATAATTATCATACATGCATTAGAAAATAATTGGAGTCCTTCCTTGTCATCACTAAACTGTTCATTTGCTCTAAAATTCTCCTATACCAACTCAGAAATGGATACTTAATATACACATAGATACATGCACAATAATCGTCATTAATACACAAAAAATAACTGGAGTCTTACCCAGTTAAAACCGAAGTACATACTTCACATATGACACTAATCATAAAATAATCAAAGAAATTTATTGTGTGGTTGGAGATATCAATTAGTAGGATGTATCATACTGATCACATGAAACCTACCACTGAGAAAAACACTTTCAGAACAAAGCATCTTTCAAATTTTACTACCTTAGTTGCTTTAATAAGTGGGTTTACCTTACTTTAAAGTCAGTTACATCAGATTCACTTTTATAACTCGTCACTGTTCAAAATTGCTAGTACAGGATATTGTTACTAAACACTAACATAGTAAAGAGAGACAAGGATGCTTATATTTACAAAAAAAATTACTTAATACCGGTTATAACTTCATTATGTGTTATATATTGATTACTTCATTTTAATTCTTAAATTTGTTACTGTATAAGTGCCAAAATGTTTAATATCTTCACATTAATGCTATAAACTTTATAGAAGAAACACAATTGTTTTCTGTGAACTATACACATACTATGTACTACTGTACTTATTCAGCTCTTGGTTGTACCATTAACATATTTCTTTTCTTAGCTTCCTTTTACCATTCACGATCAACTGAAGTTAATTCATTATAAAAGAATTAACTACAACAAAGACAAGCTTCCTAACATATTACCACTATCTCAGTTTCTTTCCAAATTTTTCTCATGATTTGTCGATGTCATATTTTTAATGTCATTATCATCAAAATCAAAATTGTTATTAGCATTCATTAACCCACTGCTTTGCTTTCATTAATGATCAAATTCCTTTAAAAGAAAAACATTACACTGTTACAATTTAAAAATACCATTGCTAAATAAACAAACTTCATTACTGCATAACTCATGATCTATTTGTACTTCATAGCACTCACCACTGAAAGACAAACCATAATTGATGAAAAACTTTGGAAAAAAACATATATATATCAACAAATAAGTACATTTCATTTTAGACAGCACACTTATAACTCCAACAACAGTTACATAATCTTAGAACTGGCACTAAATCCCTCACATGACTTACAACTCACTGCAACCACTGCTGATTGCAAAGGAAAGGGCTTTCAGAATCATGTAAGTAATTGATTTTTAATTATATTTTTAGTTTTTAATTAATACCTTCAAAGTTTTATAGGAAATATTTCTGGAATGTACAATTTTGTTAACTTATCCCACTCAGAATTTTAAGCAATACCATATTTTCAAAAATCAGAATCAAAATTTTCAACACTGTGCAATATTACAGGCTCCTATTTCTTATAATAATAATTCAAACATCCATTATTACAGTTTATGGTATGCAAAACTAATTTCATCAACATATTTAGATAATGAGAGTAAAAAAACATATGATTGCGTTTACCTATCAACTAGACAGCATAGCAGAAGGAGAGGAGTACGAGGGAAAGGAGAATGGCATCTCCCAGCTGGGGAGACACGAATATCTAGTTGGTTTCTTAATAAAACTGCAATAAATTCCCTACCTGCTGGTAGGTTCATGACTATCATACAGACATACACAACTTCACCCAGCCCAATACATCACATCATACATACACAAGGCATACAGAAACTGGTTTCACCATCATCTTGAAGACGCTACGACATACATAAATGTGAACAATACATTGAACCAGTCAAATTCGTATCGAGGGGCGCTTTCCACCCCGCACAGAGGAAGGAAGGCATTGACAGATACATAGAACTTCAATCAATAGACGCCAAAAAAATCAGACAACAAACCAATACAATGCACATACCTATAAAAGCAGACAAATTGGTTGACGAGAGATGCCAGGGAGACACATGTGACATTTGCATCTCAGCGTGTATCTAGAAAGAACCACGACCCTAAACATCAAGAAAGACACCACTACACATACAGTCAGCCCAATACAAATCACCAAGTGAGATGGCGCAGTGGTAAGCACACTGGACTCGCTTTCGGGAGGAAGACATTTAATCCCACGTCCGACCATCCTGATTTCGTTAAATCACTTCAGACAAATGCTGGGACAGTTTCTTCGAAAAGGGCATGACCCACTTCCTTCCCTATCCTTCCCTAATCCGATGAGACCAATTACCTCGCTGTGTGGTCTCCTCCCCAAAACAACCGAACCCCAACACAAATAACCACCATCGCTAACAGCACACCAGCAAGCACAGCTAACATCAGTGAAACACGTGTGAAGGCAAACAGTGTTGAAGAAGAACGTGGCAAAATGTAGTGTAACCGTGTGATGTCTCAAAAACATCTTTAAATGTCTTCAAATCAGTGGCAAACTTAAACCACAATCCATCAAGCACCATCGCAGAAACCGTAAGAGAATGACACAGTAGCATACACTCAGAATTCAGCTACCACAACACATGCTAATATGAAGATGGTATCTGTTCTTTGTGACATGTCCGAAAGAACAGGTACCACTGATAATCTTGCAGCTCTCGAAGAATGAAATTACAATGAAATCAAGACCTTTAGCTGGGACTCAAACCCGGGATCTCCTGCTTACATGGCAGACGCTTTATTTCACTTAGCTACGGAAGACACAGACGACAGTGTGTCTGTATCTCTGGTGACTAATGAGACTGATAGAATCATCCAAATGACAGAGAATATTCTTACATTAGCAGAGTTGCTGCAGGACCTCATGCTCCAGGTCTGACTCCGCAGGTCAGAATCATTCGACTTGGACAAAATATATACAGATCATGTAAGTGCACATAGACGAACATACTTCGATTATACAAAGACAGGCAGTAAATTCTTTGTACACATTAAACACACAGACACAAAATTAATACGTTGCAGTATAGTACAGAAATAAGTACAACAGATAGCGTGGAAATCCTGAAAATAGCACAAGATATGCAGGCAGACATTATGTGCTTACGTGAACCTTACACATGAGCAACTAATATGTCTACAAGCCCACATGCTACAATAATAACAGGCCACAGTAACTGTAAAAATGCTATAGAAAATTTAAATAGACCTTATGACGTATTAAGATTGGACTGTTATGCAATCAACATTTAGTCTCCATAGAATTAACCAATGAGGACATTCCCTGGATGACTGCGTCCAAGTACAGCTAATACAGCCATAAATAATAATAATAATAAAACTTACACAGTCGACGTCAGAGACCTAGCAATGTATGCCAGGATGCCAGGGGCAAGAACATAGTGATAAGTGCTGTGCTGCCATTAATTCAAGATCCACCCTCTGAAACTTAGACAGAACACATGGCAAAAGACGAATAATCACCCACCTAATACAAGAAAACCTTAAAATGTAATGAACACACTGGGGCCTATACTAAAATACGTAGTATTCAATGGTACGAGCAGTGATACCGACTTAACGGTATCAAATAATGTAGCAATGTAATACGTAACAAACTGGAGTGTACACGACAATATAACCAGTCGTTATCACAGTGTCATAACATACACACTAACACACACTCAGAACTCAACTGCCAAAACACATGCTTATTGTTCCACAAAACAGACTGGAGCAAATTAACCGGAATTATCTAACAACACCATCTAGAAAACTTCAATGGAGGTATCGATTACAGAGCATACAAATTAACACAGGCAATACAACATGCGCAAGAAACATCAATACCAACGAAATGAGCACAAAACGCTTACCAGTACCACGAACCAACGATCTCAAGAGTCTCAAGAAAGATGCCACAAGAAACCGAAAATTATATGAAATGGCGATGAAAGACACAGACGCGTAAGACCTGAGGCAAATAGACATACACACTGACTATAGAAAATGAGTAAACAACAATGGGAACAAACGGAGAGAAATACGTGGGGAAACGATAAAATGATACTGACGGAGAAAAAGCACAGTACTTCTGGCAACGATAAGGCAGAATGCGGAGTTCCTGCTGTATAAACTGCCCCATGACGACGTCATCGATACACACACACAATATCACACAACACTAAAAGAAGACCTACATACACATACAATGTTACTAACCGATGCCTTCCAGCTGGGCCGGCCGCGGTGGTCTCACGGTTCTAGGCGCGCAGTCCGGAACCGTGCGACTGCTACGGTCGCAGGTTCGAATCCTGCCTCGGGCATGGATGTGTGTGATGTCCTTCGGTTAGTTAGGTTTAAGTAGTTCTAAGTTCTAGGGGACTGATGACCACAGCAGTTGAGTCCCATAGTGCTCAGAGCCATTTGAACCTTCCTGCTGGGAAGAGCACCTACAGCACGAAATACCTTCAAAACCGTCATTAATAACAAATCAGCATAGAGGTATCCTTCAGATCCAAAGACCTATAGACCAATATGGCTAGTAAACATTCTCTCAAAAATTCTGGAGAAAATAATCTATAATCTATTGCAAATCCGCAGAGCCTCCGGGGTAATAGGCAGAAACCACTTTGGTTTCAGAACCGAGAAATCCGTAGATGATGCCATCAACCATGCCCTACACAAAGTTAATATTACAATATAGAAATACGCCACGGAGATAATAATTGACAATGTCGGGGGCTTTTGATAACCTCTGGTGGTCCGCCATTTTTCAAAACATAAGGCGTCTGGAGGTACTGAAATCACTGTACAGCAGTTCCCGGACTACTATAAAGACGGAGTAGTCGAACGTGAATAGTCGAATGGGAGATGGACAGCTGGAAAACAAAAGAATGACCAAAGGCTATCCTGAAAAGTCTATCTGCGACCGCACCTTCTGGGCCATAATAGACGAACCCCTCCCACGACTTCTACTTGGGGATAACAGATCGCTGTCGCCTACTCAGATGACCTTTTAACTCTAGTCGCTGCAAACAACAGAATCCAGCTAGAAGAGAAAGCCAGCAGAATACTACACACTACAAAAATACTACACAATGGTATGGCAACAACAAACTTAGGATAGCCAAAAACATTACAACATACACATTACTGGGGTCGCTCCAAAAGAGACTAGTTAAGGTAGGGGGTATAAACATCGGACGAGTACATGCTACACGTTGTCTTGGGGTACAAACAGATGAGAAACTGAATTAACATGAACACATAAGGCTAACAACAGAAGAAGCAAAAAATACTATATAAACAAGAGAGGTTAAATTTAAAACAGTACAGACTACCTCCACCAGTCATACGAACATGCTACTGTGCAGTTTCCTAACCCATATTCAGCTTCGCAGCTTGCACGTGGACACATACACACACACACACAGTATCTGGTCACCAACAAAGGATCAGTCAGACGAGGGTAGAAATGTGTCCTACTTAGACTATCTGGACTCTTTGGCACCATCTCAGTGGATGCACTATGTGTGGTGCTCGGAATGTGCCACACAGATATCAAGACGAAATTCATAGCTGCAAGGTACTCGTTAAAGACAAATACGTGGGGAAACGATAAAATTATACTGACGGAGAAAAACCACAGTAAATCTGGAAACAATAAGGAAAATGCAGACTAAGTAAGATACACACAAATGCAATGTACCGATACAGATGACACATCACCTTGAAAGTTGGCGTTTGGATATAAGATTGGACACATGGCAGTGTGAGAACATTACACGACTTCCTCCCTGTCGTAAGGGACCAGTTGAAAATGACACTTATAGACTCCAGGCACGGTATGGAACATTTCTTAACAGGACATGCACCTTATTCTACGCCCTTAATCAGGTGAGACTAAAACACACAGCTACATGCACATGTGGGGAAGAAGGCTTCCCTGAACACACTGTCTTCTTCTGTGGGCAATACGCGAACAATAGCATACACTATACTTAAACTATACATGAACAGACATACGTATGTAGCAATAACAGATGAAGAACAAAGGGCACAACTCACCACATTAACAAAGAGCAGCCATCCCTCCGGCATGGGCGTGTGTGTTTGTCCTTAGGATAATTTAGGTTATGTAATGTGTAAGCTTAGGGACTGATGACTGACTTAGCAGTCAAGTCCCATAAGATTTCTCACACATTTGGACATTTTTGAACAAAGAGCATTTCAAAAAACAACACACGTAGAGCGTGACAGCCACACCCACATTGACAGCGAAAACAGTATCACTGAAGAGGAACTGCAGGAGGAGTAAGCTGAGATGTGACAGTAAGTAACACACCTAGAAATTTATTAATCAGACATTATATGCCAAAATGCACTGACAAATCGTACATACCATTTAAACAATGGTTAAGGATAACGAATATTAGAGTGTAAAGTACTGGCAGTCTAGTCAACAAAGCACACAATGTTGTTCACAGTTGAGTACCCAATGTTAATACATAGGATTAGTATTACCATTTCTCTACCGCTAACTACAAACTATCTTTTTGTGACTGGCGGTCGACAGCTCGAAAAAACCATTCCGTGGTATTCACCAAAAATCACAATCAGTGATGGACCTCATAAATTTTTCCTCTGTTTTATCATCTGTTTACATTCTTCTTAAAGCAACAAAATTTCACTCATATTTCAACATTAAATTATTGTTATTTTAAAAATGTATTATTCTTTAACAAATATTACGAATAAAAACAAAACAAAAAGAGTACAAAACAGATAGCAAAGGACAACTGTAATATGTACAACTTATTTAAAATATCGTGTAACAGGTCTTTAAATCTGGGTTAGATAAATAAATAATGCACAATTGTCACCCCTCGTGTAGGAAATCTGTGACTGGGACTGAAAGGTTAAAAATAATACGCCCAGCTACCGCTCGAGGTCTCCCGGCGCTCACTGCTTTGCGTTTCATTCCTTCATTCTTTCTTTACTACTTAACACACCATGTACACTTCCATGTTTAATGAAAAAAAAAATTTATTATGTAAAACGACTGGATGAAAATGAGGCAGAAATGGCTTTAAATATTTTTGTTATTTACTCTTTCAGTACGAACTTTGTTGTAGAACCCTTTTTTTTACGTGTGGTAATAAAAATTTATTTAGACAGAATTAAGCACATTTAAAATTAGGTGAACTTCAGCAACCCTCTCATGCTGATAAATTCAAATTAACTGGTTAATAACATCCATGACTTTGAAAATTATTTAAATTAATTGTTTTACGTATTTCGGCCTTGGCACACATTTTCTAAATGCAGTGAGTTTTTAAATATTTACTGAATTCTTTCTCGGCATTGGCTATGGAACACAAGACTGTCTCTGTTAGCATAAAATGGTTAAATATCGCCAAGCCGACCTGAACGTTTAATCGTCATTGACAAAACACACTTCACTATACGTTTAAGTTATTTGCTTTAGAAATTGAAAGAACCAACAGATTAACAACATCAACGTTAATTATCCGCCTATGAATGCACATATGTAAAACCAGTAATAAATTCAGTCAGCCTCAGGATCGCTGCTAACTTTACCTGCTCCCGATTTACGGGTTTGGTTAATTTTATAGCGGAACTATTTTTTTAAATGTGCCGCCGCTGCAAATCGTTCGGTCGCGGCACAGCCCAGCAACACCAACGATAATCGCTAAAAAGTGCTGAAAATTCTTTAGATAAATTTTGTAGATGACATGGGCAAGCTAATTTACATTAGTAATACACAATTTTGATAAATTATAATGTTTTTTGACCACAACAATAATTAAAATTACACACCTTTATAATATCTCCTCTAATGGCGGCTAAAGATAGATACAGACAAAAAAAGTCTACTCATGCATATAATGCTACGTCACAGGTTCCTCTCTCTCTCTCAGCTCTCGAGGAAGTCGACAAAGAATGCACATTATGTAGTGCTATTTACACAATTGCTGATTATTAATATCTCTTTGTAATCTTACAACATTATTTTCCTCTGTGGCAATATTTTACATTTTTTCATCGCAGATATTAACATATTTCGTAATTACATTATGAGTATAGAAATATTACAATCATAAATACATCGAGAATATTATTACAGAAAATATTACAATAATAACCAACGCCTTTATACAAAATTAAATAATATTTTTTCTTAAACAATTACAGTACATACGAATTGCTTCATAGCGGCGTACATAGTACAATTAAACGTCATTTCAGTATACACTCCTGGAAATTTAAATGAGAACACCGTGAATTCATTGTCCCAGGAAGGGGAAACTTTATTGACACATTCCTGAGGTCAGATACATCACATCATCACACTGACAGAACCACAGGCACATAGACACAGGCAACAGAGCATGCACAATGTCGGCACTAGTACAGTGTATATCCAACTTTCGCAGCAATGCAGGCTGCTATTCTCCCATGGAGACGATCGTAGAGATGCTGGATGTAGTCCTGTGGAACGGCTTGCCATGCCATTTCCACCTGGCGCCTCAGTTGGACCAGCGTTCGTGCTGGACGTGCAGACCGCGTGAGACGACGCTTCATCCAGTCCCAAACATGCTCAATGGGGTACAGATCCGGAGATCTTGCTGGCCAGGGTAGTTGACTTACACCTTCTAGAGCACGTTGGGTGGCACGGGATACATGCGGACGTGCACTGTCCTGTTGGAACAGCAAGTTCCCTTGCCGGTCTAGGAATGGTAGAACGATGGGTTCGATGACGGTTTGGATTTACCGTGCTGTATTCAGTGTCCCCTCGACGATCACCAGTGGTGTACGGCCAGTGTAGGAGATCGCTCCCCACACCATGATGCCGGGTGTTGGCCCTGTGTGCCTCGGTCGTATGCAGTCCTGATTGTGGCGCTCACCTGCACGGCGCCAAACACGCATACGACCATCATTGGCACCAAGGCAGAACCGACTCTCATCGCTTAAGACGACACGTCTCCATTCGTCCCTCCATTCACGCCTGTCGCGACACCACTGGAGGCGGGCTGCACGATGTTGGGGCGTGAGCGGAAGACGGCCTAACGGTGTGCGGGACCGTAGCCCAGCTTCATGGAGACGGTTGCGAATGGTCCTCGCCGATACCCCAGGATCAACAGTGTCCCTAATTTGCTGGGAAGTGGCGGTGCGGTCCCCTACGGCACTGTGTAGGATCCTACGGTCTTGGCGTGCATCCGTGCGTCGCTGCGGTCCGGTCCCAGGTCGACAGGCACGTGCACCTTCCGCCGACCACTGGCGACAACATCGATGTACTGTGGAGACCTCATTCCCCACGTGTTGAGCAATTCGGCGGTACGTCCACCCGGCCTCCCGCATGCCCACTATACGCCCTCGCTCAAAGTCCGTCAACTGCACATACGGTTAACGTCCACGCTGTCGCGGCATGCTACCAGTGTTAAAGACTGCGATGGAGCTCCGTATGCCACGGCAAACTGGCTGACACTGACGGCAGCGGTGCACAAATGCTGCGCAGCTAGCGCCATTCGACGGCCAACACCGCGGTTCCTGGTGTGTCCGCTGTGCCGTGCGTGTGATCATTGCTTGTACAGCCCTCTCGCAGTGTCCGGAGCAAGTATGGTGGGTCTGACACACCGGTGTCAATGTGTTCTTTTTTCCATTTCCAGGAGTGTATTAACCGTGTGTGTGCTGCCAGGGAACGTTACACATGAAAGCCCTCCCGGTTAGCGTCATGTCTAATGCACGCCTTTCCGGGCGGGGAGGAGCGCTAGGTCCCCCGGCACGAATCCGACCGGCGGTCCGGTGAGCCGGCGAGTCTGTGGATGGTTTGTAGGCGGTTTTCCATCTGCCTCGGCAAATGCGGGCTAGTTTCCCTTATTCCGCCTCAGCTGCACTATGTCGGCGATTGCTGCGCAAACAAGTTCTCCACGTACGCGAACACCACCTTTACTCTACTACACAAACATAGGGGTTACACTCGTCTGGCCGGCCGAAGTGGCCGTGCGATTAAAGGCGCTGCAGTCTGGAACCGCAAGACCGCTACGGTCGCAGGTTCGAATCCTGCCTCGGGCATGGATGTTTGTGATGTCCTTAGGTTAGGTTTAACTAGTTCTAAGTTCTAGGGGACTAATGACCTCAGCAGTTGAGTCCCATAGTGCTCAGGGCCATTTGAACACTCGTCTGGTGTGAGACGTTCCCTGGGGGTTCAACCGGGGGCCGAACTGCAAAGCCACCCTGGGTTCGGTGTGGGGTGGCGGAAGGGTAAAGTGGACTGCGGTAGTCTTCGTGGGGTGGCGGACCACTGCGGCTACGGCGGGGACGGAGCCTCTCTGTCGTTTCTAGGTCCCCGGTTAATACAACATAACATAACACTTCCATGAAACTTTCTTCTTACAAAATGACGAGAATTGCTTCGCAATAGAAAACCTCAGTAGCGCGTAATTTCGTTACACAAAGGTTGCCACCAGATACACGAAGTACGTCTGAGATACTGTAAATGGTATAATGTACGTTTGAAAATGAGCACAATGCGATTTAGTTTCGTGTTGAAACATCATAGATCGTTTCATGCAGTAAATTGTATCGTTTTGAAAGAATGTAAGAGCAGATTATGTTTCGCCTTTGTTCCCGGAACCTATCTAACCTCTTCCTAGAATAAAATCAGATGTGTATTGCGTTATACTCCCAAGAGTTAGGACGCATTAAGTCTTGTCAAATGCTGTTACGACCGAAGTATTCGGTATTAGATGCGTATACCGCTCCTAATAACCGCCCCGTCTCGGTGATGTTAATGAATTTCTCTTCATGGTACGTCTGCCAGGCCACAAGGGAAGAGAGGTCGTATATAATCTGAGGATTTTTCTGCCTCTGAATGCCTTCCTTAATGAATTGACTGCCGTGCAGTTGTTTATGGAGAGATTCAACTTACGCTCTCAAAAAACAGAGCCTCTTCGTTAAAAATACAAGAACAGACAGTCTACTGAGTGCCTTATGACGTACGTTCGCACACTTTCTTGTGCGTTCGTCAGTCCCCTGTTACGGTATAGAGCCATCTGATCTCCAGCAGTTCGCTTTAGGGCGGCGTTTTTATTCAAATAAATGCTAAATTATATGGAAGGAAAATTCATTACTACGCTACCATTAAGAGTTTGAATATAAAACGGGCGATCAAAAATTTTCGTTTTGCCGTCTTTTCTGCAGCGTGTATTAAACGCAGCGCGACTCCGATGATGGTGTATAAGCACCGAGATGTAGGCAAGCGATCAGTGCGGAATTTGTGTCTCTCCAAACATCGAGCGGTAAATGCGGAAACTTGAACTATGACGACGTTGTTGCGAAATGCCTCCAAACTGGACCGACGCACTGTCATCCTTTCCTTGGCTGCCGAAGGAAAAACAAAGGTAGACACCCATCTTATAGTGAAGAATATCTGTCGAAATCCACACCGTTGGGTAACGGTACGAGACCAAGTGTGCTGTTGTTTCATGAAAACGCACATCCCCCACATCGCAAATGTCGTGTCGCAGGAGTTCCGCCAACTCAAGTGGGGTACACTCGAGCACCCGCCCTATACTCCTGACCTTTCCCCACGAGAATATCGCGCCCTCGGTCCCTTGAATGGGACCTTGAAGAGTCGACGATTCCTGTCGGACGAGGATGCGCAGCAGGCAGTTACGGACTTCTTCACGCGGCTGGACACATTGTTTTACCAACCTGGTATCTTATACTTGGTACGTCGGTTGGATGATTCCCTCAATATTAACGGCGGTTTATTCCCGATTTGCACACCAATACTGGACCGCACGGTCTTGGAACGAAAAATTTTTGATCGTCCCTTACATGTGTGCCTCATTTCACAGATTAATATGTATTTACAGATTAATACTGTATAATCCCGTGTTGAGTTGATAGTGTCCCATCGGGCGCTACCCCAGGTGGCGGATAGGGGAATGCTCACCATGTAATGTCGTCAGTCATACGACCACACCGCCACCTGAGAGATCGGTCCACCGGATGAGATTCTCTCGATAAACGGAACAGAAGAATGGCTGTGTTAGCCAAA
This sequence comes from Schistocerca piceifrons, assembly GCF_021461385.2. Taxonomy (NCBI): domain Eukaryota; kingdom Metazoa; phylum Arthropoda; class Insecta; order Orthoptera; family Acrididae; genus Schistocerca; species Schistocerca piceifrons. The sequence continues at coordinate 781,821,617 of NC_060141.1, forward strand.
GAGTACACAGCCAGTCGCAGTACTTATGTTCGCCGCTAGGCCACTTCATGTGCAGCAGGAGAGTGGTGCAGTTGTGCCAGTCTACAGTTCGTAGCCGCGCTCAGTGGTCAGCCAGCGCCGACGTTAGTCATCGTTTGCAGCTCAGTCATTGCTGCCATCAAGTCTTTGTAGCTCCATTCCAGGTTATTCTTCAAAATCGCCGGATTCGACATTCAAAATTGCGAGAGATTAATGAGTCACTGGGAGACTTGTGACTTGTAAATTATGTCATTCTACAGACGCTTAGTATAGTCGCGTCTTCTATAATTGACAACCAACTGATCATGGACTACAGCAAAGTTAAGTAATAAATACTTTCTTAATTTGTACTCCTGCTAGTTAATTGTCTTTTCCTGTTGTAGCTACCAAACAGTCTTGGCATAGTAGAACCCACGTTCTCCACATCCATGGCTACCTCATATTTGCCACCTCATGTTGATGGACTCGATTATGGTGGAAGATCGCGAGCCATTACACCTGATATGATGGGCATAGGGAACATAAAATACCAGGTGTGAACCAAAACTAGTGGCTGCTGCCTTGTAGCGTGATATTGCCTTATCAAGAACTGAAGGAAGTAAAACTTGAGAATAAATTAGCTGATCGCCCAGGTTGGGTGTTGTGCAGTGGGCCAACCCCTCTCTCCCGTGAAAATATTAAAATGCTGAACAACCCCATAATATGCCGCGCAAAACTCCATTCTTAGGCGACGAACTGGCGAAGAAAAAAGAAAAATTAAATTTCGATGCTGGAATGTGCAAGGTATCTCCACAAAATTGAATAATGGAAAGGCTATTTGTAGAATTATTTAAAGGGAGTAGAGAGGAAATATATGAATACATAAAACCCACTTTTATAAACATAGCAACACAGGTGCTGGGCATCAGGTGAAACAATCACAGCCATACAACAGAATGGTGGTCGGACGAAATGCAGATGGTAGTTAAAGAAAACAACATAGTATTCAACCAGTGACTGAATGATAAATCTGAAACAACAAGAACTATCTAAAGTAGAATGACGTGACAAAAAAATAAGGACATCAAAGAATGAAGGAGGGGAAAGGTTATGTGCCAATGTCAATAGCAAACTAGCGTTTGGGAGAGAGAAAGAAGCTTCGTCAGTATTAATGGGACTTCGACAAGAAACGAAAGGAGAAACCAATCTTCACATAATAACATCAAGAAAATGGGAAGAATATTTCCGGAAATTATTAAACGAGGATAGAGAAGAGTAACAGGGGGAAGGAAGAGAGGAAGAAAAGGGGGGAAAGATCCAAATTTCAGAAAGCGAGATGAGTAAGGTATTAAGAACAGGGAAAAATGGTAAATCATCTGGACCAGGCAATATCAATCTGGAGTTCTTAAAATATGGTGGTGACAAAACTGTGAAACTAGTAACGCGGTTATTGAATAAGATGTTACATGGAGATTTAGTACCCAAGGAAATGAGGATAGGCTACATTAATACTATATACGAGGGGCGTTCAGAAAGTAAGCTCCGATCGGTCGCGAAATGGAAACGACTATGAAAATCCGATAAAGCTTTGCACAGATGTGTTGGGTAGTGTCTCTAGTATAACCCCAGTTAGCATCACGTCGCTCTTCTCATTTCTGAGCTCGCAGTGAGTGCGTAAAGATGTCTAGAAAATAGTGTCTGCCGCCAAGTACGAGGGCCTGGTGAGAAATTTCGCCTGAAGCTATGCAGCTAACATTACATAACTGTCATGCTGTTTCGTCTTCACGACAATTCTCAGCCGCATTCTGCAGGGGCAATGAAGATGCTCCTGCATCGTTTTCAAATGGAAATGTTAGATTACCCACAATACAGTTCGCAATTGTCTCCCCCTGAGTTTCATCTCTGGTCACATGAACCGCTGTCTTTGAAGACAACATTTTGACACAGACAACGAGGTGTAGGCCAGCGTGGAGAATTGGCGGAAAGCATTGGCGGCTGCCTTCTATGATGAGGCTATTGAAAAGTTGGTACAACGCTATGACAAAAGTCTAAGTCAGAACGGCGACTACGTAGAGAAGTAGCTGAAAGGTGTAGCTAATTGTTACAAGTAAAACATTTCTGATGTTCACTGTGGTTTCAATTTGCCAATCAATCGGAGCTTACTTTCTGAACAGGCCTCGTATTTAAAAAAGGGTCACGGTCTGCGCGGCTTCCCCCATCGGAGGTTCGACTCCTCCTTCGGGCATGGGTGTGTGTGTTGTCCATAGCGTAAGATAGTTTCAGTTTGATTAAGTAGTGTGTGGGCTTAGGGGCTGATGACCTCAGGAGTTAGGTCCCGTAAGACCCTACCACAAATTTCCAAAAGCTGCTGGAACTGTCGAGGAATTTGTGTTACAAGCAAATTAACGAGACCTTTTGGGAAAAAAATTAAAATAAAAAAAAAAATTTTAAAACCCAAGAAGAACAATGTGCCTACACAGATTATAGTTCAAACGGTGACAACATTTTTACATTACGACAGCTCTTAGAGAAACATAGATGATGATGATGGGGTCCCATATTCCGAGGCGCGTAGGGGACGACGCGGGAGAGCCGCACTGTCGTACTTGGGAAGGTCCTAGTGCAGGAGGTTTCCCATTGTCTTCTTCCTATCGTAATGGGGATGAATGATGATTATAAAGACGAGGCAGGAAAAATCCCCGACCCGGCCGGGAATGGAACCCGGGACCCCGTGTGCAGAAAGCGAGAAGGCTACTGCAAGGCCACGAGCTGTATCCAGAGAAAAATAGGGAATAATAAAAAAAAACGTTGAATTAATTTTTGTAGATTTAGAAAACCATATGATATTGTCTCGAGAAAACTACTTTGGATCGAATTACATGTGGCGAAAATAAAGGGTGAGTTAATTAAAATAATACAAGAAATACATAAAAATAGCATACGTCAAGTGAAAATTGGTAGTACACTTTCACAGAAATTTAGAACAAGCAAGGATCTGTTGTAAGGCTGCCCCACGTCACCAACATTATTTAAAATATATATAGACGGGGCTAGAAATTAAAAATGGAGTTTACATACCTCACCCACTATTTGTTGATGATCAAATAGCTATAGCACAAGACAGGGAGGATGAAAATTATATGTGTAACCAGTTGGCAATGGAATACAGAAACTGGGAATTGAAGATTAATTATCAGAAAACGGAATACCTCACCAATGATCCAGATGAGTTTTGCCTAGAAGGAAGGAAAAATCAAGCAGATCAATAGTTTCTTGTATTTGGGATCCAGTTTAGAGATGGAGCGATAATCGGAAGTACAAATTTATAAAAGACTTAGTAGTGGAAGGATGGTCACTGGGATGCTCAACACATTCTTATGGAGCATAAATGTAATAAATCGAACCGAATGAATCATATGTAAATCGATACTAGGGATCAGAGTTATGTATGGAGTGGAGACTTTGACTACTAACATGAACATTTAAACAAACTTCAAGGAGTAGTAACAGAACTCTCAAGAAGACCAGCAAGAATTTCTAGAAAAGAAAAAGTAAGAAACGACGAAATAATATCGAGCATGGAAGAAAGAGCAAGAATATATCACGTGATCGATATAAGGATGTTACAATGGTACTGGCTTGTAAGAAGAATGGAGGGAGCCGGAATACCGAGAGTGGTCCTGGAATTGGAACCGGAGGGAGAGAAGAAAAGAGGCCGCCTGTGTCCACCTGGCCATGTTCGAGCTCACTTAGCTCCGATAAAATGCACTCACAACTACACAGATCACTGTGGCCGCCACGACCGACAGTTGCAACCTGTTAAGGACAGTGCAAAGGTGCGGTTAATGGTCAGGTAAAACAGAGCCACCTGCTGTCTTGCGCTGTTTCCAATTTTTACCTAAACTCTCAACATTAACTATCGTAGGACATCATATCCCATTTCAGTTAAACAATTTTGCTATGCTACAACAACAAAGGTACTGAAGTACTTACAAGAGTTTTGAATTAGGACTGTGCATCTAAACAAGAATGCCTTCACTTTTTCAGTTGTATGGTACTGTAACGGGACGTCCTCTTCTAGCATTACTTTTCCTAAACAGTCGTTGTCGATACAAGTATTGTTTTTCCTGTTTCGGACAGGTCAATAGTATCTCAATTGATTGTCTGAAAACTTTCATATAATTTTATACGCAGTATGTTATATTTCAGGCTAAAAGTTATGAAAAGGGTTAATTTATAAAATATTCTAGTTTCGATATTATAATCGAAAAGTTCTAGTTCTGGATGTACAGTTAAAATTATTTTTTTTAGAAACATTTGAAATTACGAAGTATTTGCACATTTAAAATTTCTGTTATTAATTATGCAATCCTGTACTGTTTACTATGTTTATTTCTCGATTAATTTTTGAAATAATAATCGAAATTAATAATATAATGAAAGCTAGTAGGAATAAATTTGTTAAGAAAAATTGTAAATCCCTTCGAATTTTGTTTTTCCCGCAGTGTGGACGAGTCGTAAGCTTCCCTCTATTGTGAACGGACGTATTTTTGTATAAAAGGGGCGAACAATGTAATTTCGGCTTTGTTAATGTGAAAAATCAGAGGACTGTGTGATATATTAGAACGTGAGAAAATATATTTACATGCAAAAATCTCCAACAACAATCTTCAAACTATTTAGTTCAAACCGACAGTGAGGACCTGCTGTGAAAATTTCAGCTTCAAGAATCAGCCCGCTAGACAAGAACAACTGGAGTAATCTCAACTAGACGAGCTTTTAATCATCGCTCTTCTCAAAATATTCATTTAGACTTTGCTTATTAATTACTTGGACTGGGCATTGTTTAATGTGGACAATAGCTGGAAGAATGAAGGAGGGGGCAGATTATAGAACTACGTGACTATAAACTTGAAAAGGAATTGAAAAGAGTCTGACGAACTGTTTTACGCAAGTTGGTGACAGATTTAACACGGTTTATAAAGCGAAATGCATCTTTCAAGGAGTTTACTGACGGAGACTCCTACAAGGCAATGGCAGGTGTAATCCCAAGGCAAACTCAATTACTGGAGCAGATTACCTTCCACCCCACAAAGGGTGAAAGTAATCGCGTCAGAACCGTCTTGATGAGATGCCGCAAAGCGGTTCCCCGTCCACGGGAATTTTCGTGTTCACCCGGGCTTAAGTCGGCGCGTACCAACGCTTTTCCTTTGTTTCCAGAGGCAGTAATCCCCTGCAGCCGCGCCTTCCAGTGGGACGGTCCCAGAGGAGAAACATTCTCGCGCGACTGCTGCGGCGTGTAATTCACGCCCTCCTTGAGCTAACAGGGCCTGCAGGAAAGCACCTGCGTGGGAACGTGCAAGATGAAATTGCGCGCCGCGTTCTAGAAAAACACAGAATGTTGCGCTTACATGGAAAATACAGCACCGTATTTTTTCCTCGAGCACCGTAAAGGCGTCCAGTGTACATAGGCGCTGCCTAGCCCAAATACTGACACAGAAAGAATGTTCATGAAAAAATTTAAGAAATAAATACAACACCGATAGTAGGTAGCATTACATTTTCTGTGGTTGTAGTGCAATTCGTGCAAATTTTAGATGTGGCAACAATATAACCATTCCATTGCCATTATCTGTCATGAAATTTTCTACAGAGTTGTTTGCATCTGTGCTGTTGTTATTTCAGTATCGTACTGTAGGTATGATTTTGCATTCGTTTCATAACCTACTAAAGTTTGCTTCTGTCCATTGTTCATCTTAATTTTTATTTACATTACTTTTCGCATTATAAATGGATCACTGAAACACCTTACTATAATAAGCTACCTCCACGTAAGTTTCTGGGCAGTTTTCCCAATCATTACAGTGAATTTGGGTATCTGCTCATGTCACCGTCTCTTTATATACACTTCGCGAAGTATAGCTACCGCTACTAAGAATCCTACTAACTGATCTTCAGAGTCATTCCCCCTTTCACAAAATATGGCGGTCTTGCGTCTAGTCTTGACATTCATTTAGCGCTTATGTCTGTTTCTTTAAAGTGACTTAATCAAACAAAGATTGTATGGTAAATCATTATCTGAATTCTAAGTAAGAAACTTCAGTTTCATTAAGCTGGTCACATTGATTCAACGCTTACATGATCAATGTTAACAATTCAGCAACATAAATAATATACTACAATTCAGAGAGTGATTTTGGTGTCACCTAAAAATCTGTTTACGATCTAATTAGTTCTCACTGATTTTCTGCTAATAAAAGCAGTCAAAATTACATGTTTAGTGAACTAATTAAATATTTGTCTTGAAAATTGGTCCCTCATTACGTCACAGAAATCAACTACACCATTGCTGTGCGAGTGAAAAAACTTGTATATGCATCCTGAAGGAAAGAAAGGACACACCACAGAGGAATTATCCGAATGGGACTGATATCGATAGATGCAATGTACATAAACAGACGAACAAATGATTATAATCTGAAAAAAATTGGACTAGCTATTCAAGACAAAGAGCTTCATAAATTCAGCAAGTCAGCAACGCGTTGGTCCACCTCTGGCCCTTATGATATCTGTTGACATTGATTGACAGAATTGTAGCATGTCCTCCTGACGGATATCGCACCAAATTTCATCAAACTGGCACGTTAGATCGGCAAAATCTGGGAATGGATGGGGAACCCTGTCCATGATACTCCTAATGTTTTCAGTTTGTGACAGGTCCGGCAACATTGCTGGCCGAGGCATGCTTTAAGTAGTAGATCCTCTCGCCGTGTGCGGCGGGAATTACGTTGCTGAACTGCAAGCCCAGGATGACTTGCCAAGAAGAGGGTGGCCACCAAGAGCTGTCGCAGGACGATTGATTCACGGATCCAGTTATATGGCTCCTCCCGTGCATAGCGATTTGACGACTATAATAAGTGGGGCCTGATGATGGCATCAATGTAATGCCGAAAGTGGTAGCACACAGAAGTTCATAACGTAATATAAGTTTCTACAAATCATAGGGCTGTTGGTAAATTATTGGATTAAGAAGTTCATGCCAGCCGTCATCCCACAATCCATAATGGATCAACGAAGAATATCTGAAGCAGTGCTGGAAGGAACTGACGCCATGAATTCTGCAGGGCTGTCCATAAATCCGTAAGAGTACTAGGGGGTGTAAATCTCTTCTGAACGCCACGTTGCAAGGCGTCCCAGATTTGTCACTAATGTTCATGTCTGGGGAGTTGGGTGGCCAAAGGAAACGTTTAAACTCAGAAGAGTTTTCCTGGAGCCACTCTATAGCAATTTTAGACGTTTGGAGTGTCGCACTGTCCTGCTGGAATTGCCCGAGTCCGTCGGAATGCAAAAGGGATGTGAATGGATGCAGTTGATCAGACAGGATGCTTACGTACGTGTCACCTGCTAACAACATTAGTATGCGTGTCAGATCTTTGAAGAAATCTCAAATAAATTTCGTTCATATACTGTTATTGAGTAACTAAGACAGCATTCTCTCCTTACCACAGTTCTATGAATACCAATGAACAAGCTGATTGTACTTAAGTGTTGTCCCACTAGTTCTGATGCAAAAGGTTCTGTCGTTAAAAATAACAATTCACTTGATGGCATCTAGTACAGTTAACGGTATGATCTATGTTTATTTCACGCAGGACAATGCAAGAGCACACATCGTCATTGCTTCTTTGACATTACAAAGTGTCGTGGTGATGGATGCTATGCTTTTGCAAAATTCGTCCGTCGACACACTAGTATTACTTCGTTTTTAGTTTGTGCATGATTCTGTCAGCAGATGCAACTAACACTCCAGTCTCTTTGCCCCCCCCCTTTCTGTCTGTCTGTCTCTCTCTCTCTCTCTTCCTCTCTCTCTCTCTCTCTCTCTCTCTCTCTCTCTCTCTCTCTCCCCCTCTATCCTCCGTCTGTCTAGTTGTTTAGTTGATCCCGAATTGATGAACTAAAGCAGACGAACTTCTTATGTCCTTCACCATCCCCCGAAGACTTTGGAATCCACCAGTTCTGTGATGTCATCAAACCTTCACAGTCATTGCCGCCCTGTTCTCCTTGCGCCTGCGATCTTCCCCCAAAAAAATGGTTCAAATGGCTCTGAGCACTATGGGACTCAACTTCTGAGGTCATCAGTCCCCTAGAATTTAGAACTACTTAAACCAAACTAACCTAAGGACATCACACACATTCATGCCCGAGGCAGGATTCCAACCAGCGACCGTAGCGATCGCGCGGTTCCAGACTGTAGCGCCTAGAACTTCCCCAGGATGACGGTATTTTCCAGAGAATCGTGTCGTCTCATGATGTACGCAAAGTAGTTCAGTTATGTTTCAGTATCAGGCTTTCCAACGAGCAATTTGGTTTTATTTGTTGTAATGTCGATCTATTCGTTCTCTTTGCTGTCCATGGAACTCTAAGCAGCTTCCTCCAGCACCACATCTCAAAAGATTATATTCTACTTCTCGTAGCCTTCATTACGATCATGCGCTCTGAGACGTTTCTTTAAAAAGTGTACGTCTTCTTCTTATTGATATAAAGGGCAGAACCGATGTGTAGTTCGTATGTGCACCTTTCCTTCTTTAATTGTGTATACACACATTCTGTTTAATTCCATAGCTCAAAACACAGATATCCTATGAAAGACACCAGCAACCTGTATTTCAAATCACACCATTCTAAACACTCTGAAGCATGCGATATCCGTTTGCTACGTTGTTTAATAGCGCTATCTCACTTATATCTTGTTTTATGTCTTCTATTTTTTAGAGTATTCAACGACTAGAACAGCGACGTTGCCAAGAAATTGTTGGGAGACTTAATGACCGAACACATACAGTGATCAGTCACTAATTTGTCCCTGAACAAGACACAAAGCGGCCCTGAAATAGATAACTGGTCATTTAAAGTATATTGCGGTAGTTTTCGTGCAATCTATCCTGAGAATGAAACGAAATGATCGTATGACACTGTTGGCCGGGAGGCTCCATTCGGGGGAGTTTAGCTGCCGTATTGCAAGTCCTTTTTACGTGACGCCACATCGGCGACTTGCGAGTCAATGATGATCAAGGACACACAACACCCAGTCTCCTGCAGGGAATCGAACCCGGGGCACATTCTTTTCGAAGCACCGAGCGAGGTGGCGCAGTTGGTAGCACACTGGACTCTCATTCGGGGCGACAGCGGTTCATACCCGCAGCCGGCCATCCAGATTTAGCTTTCGTGCAATTTCCCTAAGTCTCTCCAGGCAAAATGCCGGGATGGTAACCTTCAAAGGACACGGCCGAGTTCCTTACCCGTCCTTGATATAATCCCATCCTGTGCTCCGTCTCTTGCGATCTTGATGTCGACGAGACGTTAAACCCTGACTTATTTCCTTCTTTCCGAAGCACGAACGCTGTGCAATAACTGAATCTGTTACTACCACCAAACGAAGTGTTGTCCTCTCGTGGCGATCCTTTACCGCATCTCTTACATGCATGTGATTCAATTTACAAAGTTCTATTGAATTGTCTCTCTGAAAACATCAGTAGTCTTCACACATTTCTCTCCTTGATATCTTCAGGATTGTGTGGTTGATATTTTATGCAAAAGTCTAATGGTATGTCTCCACACTCTCAAATTCCTCACACCAAGTTGAATAGCCGCTTGGGTGCCATTTCCCACAGTGAATTCGGAAGTTCTGAAGGAATCTTATCTATTCGTTCTGCCTTGTTTGACTGCAAGTCTTTGAAAGCACTATTAAATACTGACCGTGATACTTCATCACCTACGATTGCCTTGTCGTTTCCCGTTTCGCACACAATCACGCCATCAGACACGTCCCCCCCCCCCCCCCCCAGTCCCCCCGTCGTAGAGGCCTGCACTTTTAATTTTGACGCCCTAGCTTTGAATTGCACCAAGAATAGTAATAAGTCCTCTATATGATGACTGAGTACATTCTTCGCATCTTTTTCTGCACTAATTTCGCTTTGGATTCACTGCAGTTCCTATTTATTTCTTTCCCATGTGACTTATACATTGAAGAGTCAAAGGAGCTGGTGTGGGCATGCGTATCCTAATACAGGGAAAGCACGGCGATGCGGTCGGCATCGCCTATGTAAGTGTCTGGGGCAGTTGTCACATGTAATACTGCTGCCACAATGGAAGGTTACCACGAATTAAGTCAGTTTGAACGTGGTGTTATAGTCGGCGCACGAGCGATGGGACACAGCATCTCCGAGGCAGCGATCAAGTGGGGATTTTCCCTTACGGCCTTTTCACGAGTGGAACGTGGATATCAGGAATCCGGTAAAACATCAAATCTCCGACACAGCTGCGGCCGGAAAAACATTCTGCAAGAACAGGACCAACGACGACTGTAGAGAATCGCACAAGGGGCGAGAAGTGCAACACTACCGCAAATTGCTGCAGATTTCAGTGCTGGGCCATCAACAAGTGTCAGCGTGTGAACCATTCAACGAAACATCATAGATATGGGCTTTCGGAGCCAAAGGGCCGTTTGTGTACTCTTGATGAGTGCACGTCACAAAGCTTCACGCCTCGCCTGGGCCCGCCACCACCATGATTGGACTGTTTATGACTGGAAACACGTTGCCTGGTTGGACAAGTATCGTTTCAAACTGTATCGAATGGATGATCGTGCACGGGTGTGGAGAAAACCTTATGAATCCATGGACCCTGAATGTCAGCAGGAGCTGTTCAAGTTGGTGGAGGCTCTCTAATGGTGTGGGGCGTGTCCAGCTGGAGAAGTATGGGACCCTTGATACAGTACTCTTGCAGGAGACAAGTACGAAAACATCCTGTCTGATCACCTGCATCCAGTCACACGCAGTGTGCATTCCGACGGACTTGAGCAATTCCAGCACGGCAGTGCGACATCCGACACTTCCAGAATTGCTACAGAGTGACTCCAGGAACGCGCTTCTAAGTTTAATCACTTCGCTATACACCAAACTCCCCGGAAATGAACATTATTGAGCATATTTGCGATGCCTTGCTATGTCCTGCTCAGATAATATCTCGAAACCCACCAACCCTTATGGATGTATGGAGTGCTCTGCAGGATTCATTGCGGCAATTCTGCGTGCTCACGGGTGCCCTCCACGATATTAGCCATGTGTACCAGTTTCTTTGGCTCTTCAGTGTATTTCTGTATGCCTGATGTTCCCAAAACATTTTTGTACTTCCTTCTTTCGTGGATTAATTTTATTACTTCTCCTGTTACAAACGATTACTTCACAGTTACCTCCCTCTTACGTATGTTTGTCCTTCTGACTTAATTAATTACTCGTGTTATGGACGCCCATTCCTCTTCAACTGAACTGCTGTTCTGCTGTTCATTATCGCCGTATCTATAGCATCACACAACTTCAAATCCCTCTCATCATACCCAAACATGGCAGTTTTTTAGATATTCTTCCGGTCGAGGTCTTATTCTTCAAACTACTCTTCATCATTACTAAACTGTGATCAGAGTCTAATTCTGCTTCTAGGTAAGCCTTAGAAACCAAAATCTGATATCGAAAACTCTTTTTACTCATTCATGTAACTCATTTGCAATCCAAGTATTTCGGGATCTTCAGACTTTTTTCAAGTATACCTCCTCCTGCTGCGATATTTGAACAATGAATTCGCTATTACTAGCCGAATTTTATGCAGAAATTTGTTTTACTCTCTCACATGTGCTACTAAGTCCATAACATCCAGTGACTCAATTTCTATGCTCCTTCCCCTAGTACCGCCTTCCAAACCTCAATTATTATTAGTTTATCATCTCCTTTCACACAATGTATGACCTGTTCAATTTTCAGATACGCTTTATCTATCTCTTCATGCACAGCGTGCGACGTAAGCATGAATACTTGAACATATCTATTTCAACATTTCTTGTAGGTTTACTGTCGTTTCTGATGATCGTCCCATCACTCAACTGTTGGCAGTAACTCCCTACTTGCCCTACTTTCCTATTCATAACAAACCCTGTTCCCGTTGCTCTAATTTCTGCTGCAGTTGATATTAGCGTATGTCCCTATCTACTCTCTGTTCCTCCTGACTGACCTGCATTATATCTTGACTGAGCCTTTACATTACCCTTCACATTCCACGATCTATTCGTCCAATGTTACCCTCTCGATGGTTATTCAGTCTCCTTCTCATGGTTACCACCGCCTGGTGGTTCCTTCCAGGAGATACGAATGGGTGGCTAGTCCGAAATCTTTTGCCAATGGATAGATCACCATGCTACTTTTCCTGTTATGTCCAGTGTATACACATAATTTGTCTCTAAAGCTGTGTTTTCCACTGCCTTATGCATCTTCATGCCGTTGATCATTGCAGATTCTCCCGCCTTTTGGGGGCACTATCTCACGCCAAGGGCAACAGAGTATCTTGAAACTCTCTCCTTTTCGTCATCCACTTTCACGAGGTCGTTGACAAAACGAGGGTCACTCCTTATACCTGGAGTCTTGAGTCGCCATTGCTGATGATCATTGTCCGTACAAGGATGTACAAACGGTATTGTCGATGGGACAGTGGCTCGATTTGATGATGAGGATGTTAGTAAGGCTCATGCGTTGTATTTATTCTGAAAATTTCCCTAAAAACGATGACCCATTTTATACGACAATGATCTTGAAGCTTTCAGGAAGCAAGAATACAGGCTCGTTACTTAGGAATACAGTATTTTGGCAAACCGCTAAGATACAAAAATGGTCTAGTCTCCCTTCACTCTATAAAGTCAATTTAGGGTCTTCTTGTTTCGCTCTGGATTTGAGGTGAGAAAGCGATCTAGAAAGTAAGTGCGAGAATTTTTTGGCACATGGTGATTATCAGCAACGTATCTGTTGGAATAAAGAATGCCCTATTCGACAGAGAAGCTGGATCAACAAGAAATAAACACCAATGCAAAGGATATGGAATTATTCAACCATACAGCTTCCTAAATTTCTCCGTTTAAGTATGCATCTCTAGTATCTTGCAATGTATAAAGACAATTTACTGCATTAAAGAAAGTTCCGCCAGACAAACGCATGCATCTAAATGAGGAAAAACTCTATATGCCCATTTTTTTAGAAATGGTCGCATGACTCAGCTGTTCGATAGAGAGCGTCAAATTAAAAAGAGTGTCAAATTAAATACATTTAAGGCGTCAATTTTCAACCCTATTTTATGTATCAACTAGTTTCAGAGTTTTACTACGCTATCTTCAGGCCCCTGACTAATGTGTAGAAAGAATCTACCTCGGTTGTGTTCAAACCAGTGGCCAACAATACTGGTATTTGTATGTATTTGCCACAGTGATCACTTCAACCAATGCCTGCTGATCTTGTCGTCTCAGACGAATTGAGGCAGCCCACTAGAAAAATCTTGTAAACGAACGAACTACAGAATGTGCTATCATCACATACATCTTCCGCTCTCCACAAACCCTTTCCTATCTCTTCGTATCGAAACAGGTTTCCATATCTGCGTATCCACCGGACGACGAACCTGGGCGATATTTTGACGTTAGGGTTACTAACAGTAGAGTATTGAAGAGATTTTTTAGAGATTTACAACCATCGCCATTTGGGCAGTATTCGAGCAACAAATACGAATCCAAATGGATTTCTATAGACTTATTTTAATTTAATGTCATTTGTAGTGATTGTTAAGGCTCTGCTATGTTGTGAAATACCGAAATATTGCACTTTCGACCAGCATCCAAATAACTACGCTACTGCTACCATTGAACTACTATAGATAGGTATTTAGGCTGTTATAGTAGTGTATACGCTTTTTTGACATGCCACAGAGCAAGTTGACGAATCAGTTGCGGTTTTAGTCTTCTTTATTTTTACAAACTTATCAATTATTAGAACGTAACATAAAAATACGCTGGACAAACACAATAAACGATAGCACTTGCAAGAAATTGAACTTAAAGTGAGAACTGAGCTGATTAACAAAGCTACAACTGATCTCAGGAAGGCCTACAATGTACAGTAGCTACTCTTGGCTGAAGTAGGAATGGGTAATAACTGATAGTGCTACCGATTTGTAGATAGTTTAAGTGTATGGTTAGTCTTGTTAACTATCCGTAGTGCGTAATCCTTTTTCGTATTATAATGGGAAATCAAACCATCTTCCAGTTCGACTACTCGACAAGTAGGTCGTTTGTAATATCACTCAGTTGATAGCTACGGTCGCAGGTTCGAATCCTGCCTCGGGCATGGATATGTGTGGTGTCCTTAGGTTAGTTAGGTTTAAGTAGTTCTAAGTTCTAGGGGACTGATGACCACAGCAGTTGAGTCCCATAGTGCTCAGAGCCATTTGAACCATTCAATTGATAGCAGTGGTCCGCATTCCCTGAACGCCCGCTTTGGCTACGTCCTTAATTCGTAGTTTAAGCAATGGCCGGGTTGGGGCCGGGAAGCAGTACGTTTTGTTTACTAATCAATGAAGCTACCTGTAGCCCCAGGGTCACCACGACTACCGCAAACAATGACGTTTTGCAAAAGACATTTTCTCGAACGAGTCAACTTTCTATTTATTCGCCAAACAGAACCGACACAGATTTCGTACATTGGGATATTCACTCTGAGTATCCTGATGTTGCACGTGAAATGGAGCGGCACACAAGAAGTCGATCTGTAGTGCGAAATTATACAATTGCATCCTTGGTCCAATATTTACAGCCAGTCTACCGCCAGCTGGAAATACAAGCGTTTGTGCTGCCACAATTGGGATACTACCAATCTGATGTCATATTTCAGTAGTATGGGGAACCGCCTAATGGTCCCAAAATGCCTCTGATATCTGAATGAAAAGTTTCCGTATAGGCTGACTGGACGAGTTGGCCAGATTCGGCGGTAGTGACGAACATGCGACACAAACACACACACACACACACACACACACACACACACACACACCACTATTACTACCACTACTATTAGACTTCATGCTCTTGGGTTTTGAAAAGGATCAGATGTACCGTACCTAGATTACGGACTTACAGGGCTTGAAGATGCACTGACAGTGCATTTCAACACGTCGCTGTTGAGTTAGTGGAGAGCACACGGAAAGAAATTGAATACCTACAGATCGTTGTCCGAGCCACTTGGAATGAACAGGATGACAAGTGCGAATGAGAAACGATATCTTCACGAGTCATCTTGACTCATGTCAAAAAAAGTTCTTATTATGAAACACTATTTATGGACGCTCTGCAGAAAAAATGCGCAAAGCATTCTTTTAAAAACCCCTGCCCAACCATCCGAAGTTACAAACTAAGGTTCTACGTAGCCGTGGTACATCTGTTACGACGAGAATCTGGGAAGCTTCTTTGTAACGGACACGGCGTTGTATTTCACTCACTCCAAGTTCCTGCTGCCTTTCTAATGACCTCGTAGTCGAAGTACTGCCGAAGCCTAATCTTATTTCTTTTATTCATATATCCCTTCTATGTCGTAGTTTCTACTACTCTTTGATATTCAGTTTATATTTTTCAAACTTGTATTTTTAATTGTATCATCTTAATTTTGTGAGTGATTATTGTATTTCAACAAAATCGTAACTGCTAACACAGCAATAACGATAACGCACTCAAATATTCCAAATATAAGCACGTTAAATATACAAATTACTTACGCAGTAGACTGATTCTTCTATCTCACACTGCAGTCACTGCGGTTTCCCATCCTCATCCACGCATTTAGTGCAACTAGTAGAAACATCTCTGTTCCCTGCTGAACACAGACAGAATTAATCGTTGCTGCATTCGCTGCCGCGAGCATCTGCATCTAGTTGTCGGTGTTCATTTGCATAGAGCATTATCAGAGCACACACAGAGGGAATTTAACAGCATCGCCTCGTTCCTACCTTAACTCAGCACCATATGAAACTGTCTTCCAACTCAAAACCAGTGAAATTGCATTATATTCGCAGCAGTGGTTTAAGGCTTCAGGAGTTAATTAGTAAGCAGTGTAGTAATTTCCTCTGACTTTCTTAGCACAACAGAAACTGCATAATAGTACTGCAATGATTCCCTTCAAAGAATGCTTTCATGTACATGTTTCTTAACTATACATAAAAGTTGTGTGATCTCTTCCGCCATGACCTAAATTAAGTTAGGCTGCGTTTGTGGTGCGTATGCCGTTCTAAAATAACTCACAGTTTGGATATGAGTAGTTTGAGGTACCTGTAATGTGCGACAATTCCTCCTAATCAAATTTTCCAAGTAACAACTGATTAGTATCATTACTTTTTTCACCTATAAATCGAAAAAATTACGCAGTTAAGGTTCACTCACCGCACAATGGTTAGAAACCTTTCGGGTGCCATATCCTGTCGGTCTTTGCAGTTAAATCTTAACAAAGTTGTAAACTTTACGTTCCTCATGGTTGTGTGTGAATGCATACCGCCTACGTCCACCTAATAATAGAAATTTGACTTCTTCTTGCCTTCGTAAATGGTTAATGTTTTTAGAATCCACATCGTCATTATCGTCATCATTGGCATCTTCAAGGATTTAATCTTTAGGTCTTTCCCGTCTCACATCTGTTCATGCCATCTCTTTAACGGAAGTCCACCGTTTTTCTTTACTGTTACTGACATAAGAAAATAATCCAGCCACCTATGCATGTGAGCAAGCTGAAGCGGGAAATGAAAATTTGTACCAAGGCCGGGATTCGAACCAGTCTATCATGCTTACGTAGTATGTCGTCTGTAGTTATCTTATTACATGATCTTTATTGGTCAGTCTGTATTTTACGCTTACCGCCATAACGGACTCTAAACTTAGCTTTCGTCTCATATCAGTGGTTGTTCTCTGGTACAGTGATGAATAAGCCGGTACAAAGCCAAGGAACGTCACCTCTGGTCATTCCATTTGTCGTAATTGACTTGGTATTAGGGTCCAACATTCACTGCCATATAGCATCAAATCCAATGCTGTTACTTTGTAATGTATAGTGTCTCATTAGTACATTGCGTTTTAGTGCTGTGGGACGGCGGGTGGATATTTCTAGAATAAATGTTTTGTATTTATGCTGTTTGCCGTACTCAACAGTGGCTCTCTAACTACAATATTGGCAACCAGAAATTGATTAGCAAAACGTGAAGCCTGTAATTAGAATTCCTAGTGCCCACTTAATCTGAGAAATACATTTATAGCTACAGCTTATAGCTCTGAGGAATTAGGAGATTGTCTGGGATTCATAATCAAAAACCATTCTCTCTAAAATGATCACTATATTCTGAAAGTCGCAGACCAAAAAGAATCCACATAATCCAATTACCAGAGCAGTTCACAGTCTAATGCGCTGATGCCACTATAACTGTTCAACTTAAATGTTTAAGTGAATGCTCGCCATAATTTGATGATAATGTTCATCAAACGCCACGCTAATAATGGTAGAATGTCTGTCCTGCGACGGCACGTGAAAATACGACATACGCAAACTAAAGACAGATCATTAACGTCATCCCAAAATTAACACTTCACTCGAAAACGATTTCATGGTCACGCATATCCCGAGTAACTTATTACTGCAACCGAGGCTGTTTATATCAACGATACCGACGCGACGCGACTCCCTGCACAAGTGGTGCGCTGATCAGCGTCTGGAGAGAACTGGGGCCCATTTTCTATCGCGCAGCGTTCTTACATATAAAGCCGCAGTGCGGACGGCTAAGGGAATGCCTGATCAAATCTGCTCTCCCGACTAGCCGCTGGGCTAGTAATGCACCACTTTAAGTTATCGAATAAATCATTGCTTCCTTTGCTGATGGCCGATGAAGCTTTCAATTTAATTGTGCAATCAGCACACAAGTAAGTAATCATAATAAAAGTCTGATGTAGCTATGTGAAATATTTTGGGCGAGAGAATTAATGTAATTACACTAAACGCAGTAGACGAGCTCTGAACTTGCTCTTTGGAGATACGCTATAGCAATAGTTTTATAGTTATTCTGTTGAAACTTCAACATTTTTATGAATATAGCGGATCTCCCTTCTACTTAAATTTAAACATCCTAGCTTTATTTATTCGCCTACTTAATCTATCTTGCTTCCTTATTTTCTAAGATAAAAACCAGAAAATCATGAATTTCAACTAAAATTTTAATTTGTGAGATCCAGAATACTGTTTCTACTAAGTTATTATGCAAAAGGAATCTAAATATGAATTTTTAAGTTTCTAACTCTTTTCTGTTGCGCCAATGATTTTTACAGAAAAACGTCCAAATTTCGAAAATGGTTAAAGTTATTGAACTGATATTCAACATATATTGATTTAGTATTACTCCTGACATGCTAGAAATGTTTCAGGTTATTTAATTGATTTTTAAAGTATTGCGCAACATTTATGACGTCAGCGGACTGGCTGGCACACAATGGAAAGACTGATGTGAATTTTATAAGGTGTGAGTAGGCTGCTTCCCTACATCACCCTCTACTTAATTTTTTTTAATGTAAATGAAAAAAATATTAATTACAAAAAGGGAAGCAAGAGTACAGCTTAACTCCCTATGAAAAGTAAAACTGAAATGTAAACATATAGAAATATGAAAAGAAAACTTATTACCTACCTCAATTATTCAAATTGCTGGCATGTTCACTGCCTCTTAAGCAACATTATCACTCTAAATTTAAGCAAAATCAATGAAACACTTTGGCATACATATTGCCTTAGACAGACAAACACATAATAAATATGTAAACTTAAGAAAATCTTAAATCCATTAAATTGTCTCTAAATATTTTTACATACTCAAATTCACAGAAAATAACACAGTTATTCATGATACATAAACAGATAATTATATCTTAGCAGTCTTTTCTAAACCTGAAAGAAAATTCCACAAATCATGACAATTCCATTTTTACACACGTGGTTGTAGCATTCCAAATATTCAATGAAACGATCCAGATTGTCTCTAGGGGCAGATATAATTCTAGTTTGCCAATACCATGGCATTTTGGCTTCAAGACCTAGTATTATCATCTCAGGTTTTTGCTTTTGGGCCAAATGTGACAAATGTGAGATCCATGACCTGGCAAACTCTTTAATAGATTCCGTGCCTGCATTGAAGCGTTTTCCACTCCAAAATTCTCTCAACACTTCATTTTGCTTATTGCTAGACCAATACTCATTAATGAAAGCTGTTTTAAATTCTGCTAATGTTTTACACTTCAACATAACATCAGCTGACCAACGCATGGCGTCACCCGCTAAGTGGATTCTAATAAATGAGATTTTTCTCTCGTTCAGACCAAGTTGGTGGAATCACATCTTCAAAATCGTTCCAGATATCTAGCGGGTGGATATTTTTATCTGGATCGAATCCCAAGAACTGCCGACACCCGATAAAAGCGGCGTTTGCAGCTACAACTTGTTGCATACTACCATTACCGGAAGTTACTGAAGCTACTTTACTCTCAATGTTAGCAATGTTAGTACTAATATTTTCTTCTCTCATTTCAACATTATCTACTCTTTGCACAATATGAGTAGTATCAGTTTTGATTGCGTCTACTTCTGCTTGACATATGTTTACTTTTATATTAACATCTTTAAACCTATCTGAGCACAGTTCAGATTTCACCTCGATCTTTTCTGTTAACTTATGCTCCAGCTTCGCATTTTCCATTTGGAAGTCTTTGCGAACCTCAGCAACTTCGGATTTTACTGTTTTATACATCTCAGATAACTGTTGAGCAACCTTTTTCTGAATATCCTCATGGTTGTAATCAGTTTTATAATTTAAACTGTCCAGATCCTCTTTCATCTTATTGCAGCCAGTCTTGAAGGAAGTTTCTAATTCAGCTTTATTGGATTCTAATTTAATGTCCATTGCCTCAAACCGTTTACTAAAATTGGTTTGGCTGGCCACAATCCTGTTATTTACCTCAATTATATCTGATTTTAACTCAGCTGTCATTCTAGCATTACTGGCTGACATTTTTGCATTACTGGCAGCTATTGCTTGTAATATTACATTTAAATCAATAGCCCCAGTATCTTTGGGTGGCTCACTAGCTGGCTTTTTATCAGACTCAGGTGACGAAAAACTAGCTCCAACACCAGAATCATCAAAACTAAATGGAACTCCCGATTGATCAGTCATATCTAACTTCTCCTTTTTAAACTCTACCATCTCTGATGATTGTTTCATTTTTAATTCATCAGAGAAACTATCATCCAATAACTTAACACTTTCTGATTTCTGCTTTACTGCAGGGGTCTCTACTATTGAATCGTTGCCCTTTTTCACACTACTGTCAGGAGACACTAGTTCGGATTTCACTTTAACATTACTATTTTCATGCAAATTTACACTTGAACCGTTGTCTGGATTTATAGTTCCTTCAACAGACATAGGTCCTGATTTTAACTTCTGTTTCTTTTTGCGGTTCCATCGCCGACAGTTGTTTAGTGCAGGTTAGGAAAAGTTTTAACAGCTTTTCACTTAACTTAGTTCCTTCTGCACGACGTATGGCGTTGCCGGCGCGGCGTACCTGGATTACTGATGTGACGTGGCGCGTTGAACTGCAGGCGGCACTTCGACGGCTGCTGTGTGTTTGCTTGGCCTGCAACCGCAGGCGCAGCTCCGGTTGCTCCGAGGGATGACTGCGTTGAGGCGAAACTGGCTTCTCGCAATGCCGGCAGCGCCGCTAGACTCAGTGCCAGCTCCATCAATCCAGATGCGTTGTCAATCCAATTGCGTCGTCCACATGCACACATAACACTATCACTGTTCTATTACTCAGTTGCGTGTCGCATTTCACTCTCGAATCCGAATATTTGAAAATCACTTTCCTTTTACTCAGTTTCTTTCCCGGCCGATGCACCATACGTGGGGCGGCAGGTAGATACTTTTAGAATGAATGTTTTGTATTTATGCTGTTTGCCTTTCTCAACACTGGATCTCTAACTACTATATTGGCAACCAGAAAGTGATTAGCAAAACGTGAAGCCTGTAATTAGACTTCCTAGTGCC
Source organism: Schistocerca piceifrons (assembly GCF_021461385.2). NCBI lineage: Eukaryota > Metazoa > Arthropoda > Insecta > Orthoptera > Acrididae > Schistocerca > Schistocerca piceifrons. Next base: position 781,842,602 of record NC_060141.1, read on the forward strand.
CACTTCATCTTAGAAATACATTTATAGCTATAGCTTATAGCTCTGAGGAATTAGGAGATTGTCTGGGATTCATAATCAAAAACCATTCTCTCTAAAATGTTCACTATATTCTGAAGGTCACAGATCAAAAAGAATCCACACAATCCAACTACCAGAGCAGTTCAGAGTCTAATGCGCTGATGCCACTATAACTGTTCAAACTAAATGTTTAATTGAATGCTCGCCTTAATTTGATGATAATGTTCATCAAACGCTACGCTAATAATGGTAGAATGTCTGTCCTGCGGCGGCACGTGAAAATACTACATACGCAAACTAAAGATAGATCATTAACGTCATCCCAAAATTAACACTTCACTCGAAAACGATTTCATGATTACGATTATCTCGAGTAACTTATTACTGCATCCGAGGGTGTTTATATCAACGATACCGACGCGACGCGACTCCCGGCACAGGTGGTGCGCTAATCAGTGTCTGGAGAGAACTGGTGCGTTCCTTAATTTCTAAGACAAAAACCAGAAAATCATGAATTTCATCTAAAGTCTTAATTTGTGAGATCCAGAATACTGTTTCTACTAAATTATTATGCAAAAGGAATCTAAATAAAATTTTTTAAGTTTCTGGCTCTTTTCTGTTGTGCTAATGATTTTTTGAGAAAAACGTCCAAATTTCGAAAACGTTTAAGGTTATTGAACTGATATTCAACACATATTGATTTAGTATTACTCCTGACATGCTAGAAACGTTGATGTTATTTACATGATTTTTAAAGTATTGCGCAACATTTGTGACGTCAGAGCAAGTTACAGCGGACTGGTTGGCACACAATGGAAAGACTGGTGTGAATTTTATAAGGCGTGAGTAGGCTGCTTCCCTACAATGCTTATGATTCCACAGAAATATCTGCATCTGGTCTAATTGAGCTCTACATCACCCGACTTGGAAAATTTAAAATAGCATTCTATATACTTAAATTCTCTTACTTACTAAACTTTCTTCCCTCCTTTAACAATTTTAGCTCTTACACGTTACAACCTTTGAAACGCCATAACTTTTATTTTATCTGTTCATATTCTCATTCCGTACTTAGCGGCCTGTTTCTTCAGATTTGCTTATTATAAGCCGATTTTCAGCAAACAGCAACGGCAGCATATAAAAGTCATTGATGTGGTTGCATGTAATCTACAGTTTGCGAATGATATCGTCAATATAACTACTGAAAAGTGTAGGGGATAACTCACAGCCTAGTCTGACTTCACGGTTAATATAGACAAACCCTATGCCAGTCTTTTCACTACGTATCCCTATTTTACTATTTACGGCAGTTCAGCCATTCAGCTGCCGTAGTCGGATGTGCTGGAACTCCCATTTCCTTCTGTGATTTTCCTTTTTACCTTGCCAAATACTTTTCACGATTGGTAAACTGTGAAGAGTTGGTAATCCGAACTCTTATTTTCTGGATAGCTTGTGCCAAAGTGAGCACAGATTCAGAACACGATAAATCTTTTCTAAATCCATGTTCTAGCTCTAACATGCGTGCTTCAGTTGTTGGTAGTATGGTTTTATGTACAATCTATCATACATTTTTCAAATTTAGCAGATTTTTCTCAATGAGGATTGTGGTTATCTCCTTTCTTGAAAATATGTATATCAAAGTTCTCTTCCATCCTTTGACATTTGTTCACTCAGCCAGAAAGGATTCGTACAACTCACGTTTATGCTTTAGTTGATCACATATTTATTTCATCGGCCACGTGTTTATATTATCAATTCTCGACAACATTTTTTCTTTCTTGAATAAAACTTGGCACTTGTGACACTAGTATCATATCTAAACAGTGTTTTAAATTGGTATTCTTACTGGTTCTTATTCATTAACAGTCCATAAATATTTAAACTAATTTCAGTATTCCTTTTCGGATATTATATTTGGTTGTGAACTACCTCATTCTAATTTATTCAAGCGCTCTATGATTTTTATGATTTCTTTTGTCTTTCTTGATTGTTCTATTACACTCACATACCGATTCCAACTTTCCATTTAATTTTACGTATTTCTGCTAAAGCAGATTTACTCCTGTAAATTTCTCTGTGACTCAAATTATCAGCTAATAATAAAGCTTTTATCTTTCATTAGTTTGCGGACGTGGTGGATTCAAATCGTTGGTATCCTTTTAAAATATTTGTTTCTACTTCTTCATAATGCTTCACCGGCTGCTTTCGTTATAATTCTGTTCAATAGTATTCCATTCTGCATCTACGTTGTTATTTGCTTGATTCATTTTTCATTCTCATTTAGTCACTTTTGATATACCAGTTCTATACTTGGCGTAAGCGCACTTTGTAAGTTCTGGCACTATTCTGGATCTCTTACGTGGTTTCTTCTTAAAAAAGTCATATCACTTTCTACTGGAACGTGGTCTGATGATAAATTTAAGCTTTTGCCATTTATTCTTACCCATACCTTACTTTCCTATCTACTTTATCCACTTCTTTCCATGAAAGACTAGGGAATGGAAGTGAGGGAAAAAATCCACAAAATTGCACGAATGCGACAGGAAAGACATTGAATAAAGGTCACAGCAAGCTGGAACAGTTAGATATTACCTGCAACTTCATTAAGCGACAACTTGCATCTCGCACCATTGGAAGCATTTATTTCGCGCGCATGTTGCAAATTTAGGGCTCTCAACTATGAGGTTAATAATTGCTTTGCTAAAATAGTCCGAGACGAACGTAGTTAAAAAAAAAAACAGAAATTAATAATATCAAAAAATAGAGTTTCAATTAAAATTACAATAATTCTCTCCGATTTTCACTCACGTTTACCAACCCAGTCAATCATCAAGCATGAAGAGAGTAAAAGTAACATCTTCACACATGTTAAAACGCGCTTTTAAATTCCCAGCTGACCTGCAGCATATAAGGCTTAAAAAATCTCAGAAACTGATGAATACGTGTTAGCCACCCTGGGAACGTATTAAAACGTACGCTAGTGGTCTTGGGAGGAAGTCAGACTTACCACAAGGTCTTAAAAGGCGTACCTCATCCGTTTCAATACTAGCTAAAGTGGAGAACACGTAATTTGGAAAATTAAATTTTGCCTTCTTTTCTGAATATAAAATGCATTCATTTAAAATGTTGCATAATGAAGCAGCGAGCTCTGATGTAGTGGAAATGAGTTATTCAGTTATGAGAAAAATTTACAGGCCAAAACGTGAATCATTATATCGATATTTCGAATGGAAAATACCATCTATAGGAATGAACAATAACTTACCGAACGGCAGTTATTGGGAACTGTGTTCCCTCACTTCTGCTAATCTATTGAGATTGCATTTCTTAGAAAATGCTACAATAATCTAGAAAGAAGTCTTTAATCAAATGAAACTACACTGAAGAGCCAAAGAAACAGGTATACCTGGCTAATATTGTCTAGAGCGCTACACGACATTGCATGGACTCGACTAATGGCTGAAGTGGTGTTGGAGGGAACTGAAACCCTGAATCCTACAGAGCTGTCCACAAATCCGCAAGGGTACGAGGGGGTGAAGATCTCTTTTGTTGCAAGGCATCCCAGATATACTAAATAATGTTCATGTCTGGGGAGTTTGATGGCCAGCGGAAGTGCTTAATCCTCGACGAGTGTATCTGGTGTCACTCTGTAGTAGTCCTGGACGTGTGGAGTGACGCATTGTCCTGCTGGAATTGCCCAAGTGCATCGGCATGCTCAATGGACATGAATGGATGCAGGTAATCAGATAAGTTGCTCACGTATTTTTCACCTGTCAGAGTCATGTCAAGAGGTGTTAGGGGTCCCATATCACTCCAGCCGCACATGCCCCACACCATTATTGGCCTCCACCAGCTTGAACAGTCCCCAGCTGGCATGTAGGGTCCATCGATTAATTAGGTTGTCTCCATTGTGTATTGCGTGTATTGTGTATTGAACGGGGACCTAGAAACGACGGAGAGGCTTCGTCCTGCCGTAGCCGTCAGTGATACACAACCCCACAACAGGCCACGGCAGTCCACCCCACACCGAACCCAGGGTTATTTGCCGTTCGGCCTCCATTGGATCCCCCACTCACCTAGGGAACGTCTCATACCAGACGAGTACACCATAAATGTAGAGTAATTATGGTGTTCGCGTACGTGGAGAAAGTGCTTGTGCAGCAATCGCCGACATAGTGTAACTGTGGCAGAATAAGAGGAACCAGCCCGCATTCGCCGATGCAGATAGAAAACCGCCTAAAACCATCCACAGGCTGGCCAGCACACCAGACCTCGACACTAATTCTCCGTCGGATTCGTGCCGGGGACCGGCACGCCTTCCCGCTGGGTAAGCAGCGCGTTAGACGACGCTGCTAGCCCGGCCGTCAGGTTGTCTCCTTATTTGTACACATTCTCCATACCCGTACATGTCCATCAGTTCTTTGCAATTTGAAACGAGACTCTTCCGACCAGGCAACGTGTTTACAGTCATCAACAGTCCAATATCGGTGTTGGTCGGCCCATGCAAGCCGTAAAGCTTTGTGTCGTGCAGTCTTCAAGGATACACGAGTGGGCGTTCGGCTCCGAAAGCCCATATCGATGATGTTTCGTTGATGGTTCGCACGCTGATATTTGTTGATGATCCAGCATTGAAATCCACAGCAATTGGCGGAAGGGTTGCTCTTCTGTCAAGTTGAACGATTCTCTTCATTCTTCGTTGCACCCGGTCCTGCAGGATCTTGTTCCGTCCACAGCGATGTCGGAGATTTGGTGTTTTACCTGATTCCTGATATGCACGGTACACTCGTGAAATGGTCGTACGGGAAAATGCCCACTTCATCGCTGCCTCGGAGATCCTGAGTCCCATAGCACTCACTGAAATCTTGATAAACAGCCATTGCAGCAGCAGTAACCGATCTAACAACTGCGTCAGATACTTGATGTTTTATATAAGTGTTGCCGACTGCAGCGCCGTGTTCCACCTGTTTTCATATCTCTTTATTTGGATTAGCAAGCCTATGCCAGTTTTTCTGGCGCACCAGAGTATATGGTTCCGGAGAACGTTTCAAGTTGTAAGCAGCTGTGATGTATGTATGGAGACTGTGATATTATTGAATTTCTGACATTTTGCATATGAGAAAAGGACAGCCGTCGAGCTGTAGTTTGTAATGATACTAAGTATGACAACGCGAGAGTAAAGAAACGAAATCTGTTTATAACGTGCGCCTATACCAAGACGCGCGGCCAGCGTTTGAAAGGTACTTTTAAACACTATGACTCGCTGGGAGCAGATATTTAAAATCGTTGCCGCAGCGCTTGATAGCAAGAAGCTGCGAAACAGAAGAAAGAACAATTTATCATTTGTTAGGAAAATTCTAGAGTCTTTATAGTTAGTTGTACTTCTGGTCGCCGATATGTTAACATGTACTTCATTACCTTTGATGTTTGGTCGCCGACTTGTTAAGACGTGTTGTGTAGAACCACTACAAGTCATATTTCATTTAGTGTGAAAAATCACGTTATCACCAACAAAAAGAAACGCTTTTGTAAACCTTGTGACGATAAAAAACACTTACGCGCACGCCAGGGCATTTAATTTTTACAAAATATCACACATACAAAAGCAGCGATTGTTGGCCTGCTCCATGTATGAGAAAAACATAGAAATGTAAGTTTTGTATTCATTGTAAATTTGTTGATGTTTACAGTTTAACGCCTTTGTTTTTTGAGAATATATTGATGCTTCACTGTACAGAAAATTTATGCTTATTCTTTTCTTTAAATTAACCACAGATAATGTTTATGTTTAAATGAACTTCGTTACAGGTTCGCTCTTTATCGCGGTGTCTCGATTGTATTTGGGAGACCATTAATGTGTTCAATTTCCGAACTGACAATTTTTTTACAAAATTTCACTGTTTTGCATTCATTTCCAAATTCTTTTGTTATTCAAGTAGGTCCCTTAGGTAATTTCATTGAAGAGTCTGATTGCGTGAAAGCAATCCGGGTTAAGAGGTCATTTGAGAAACTATTTTCGCGCAGTCAATCTGCACGTCTCCTGAACACAATCGAGAACCGACGCATCGGCGATCATTCATAAATTTTTCTCTCTTTCCAAGTCGTACCAAAAAACGGCCAAGGAGAACTGCCGTGAGTACGCAGTCTAGTGTTAAAGGTTGCATTCTTTATCTTGTAGGCAGACATTGCCATATATTATCATCATCAATGCTATATTTGGTTATGTGAAAAGCAAAAACCTTTTAACGCTAGAAGATTAAAGCGAGGAATCAAAGTTGGTACCAAGTCTCCTGTTCGCTATGCAAAGTCGCAATGGCGCTATAGCTTTGGACAGCTGTACAGACCTCCATACTGCACCGCCTCAGTCCGAATGCCCTTTCATCCCGCTTTCCACTATGTATTTCCTCTAAACTCCAGTAACATTTCAGTGGCTCTCCAACTGTATTGGAGTAGCACCTCAGTAATAACGAAAAGGGGGCTGAGACGTGAATGGGGATTTTGACTGAGGAGGTAGGCTTGCTAGGGTAGTCTGCGCAGTTGTGCAAAGCCACAGAGGTATGTGTAGTGTAACGACGTATTAGTTTTTCGTTTGATATATGTATGACCATGTGCAGACTTCGTCACCTACGTCAGTTACAACCCACTTCAAAAATGATTCATATTCTTTAAAATTGTCATAGAATGGTTCTTGAACGAAACTGTAAAACATCAGTTGAGTCGTGTGCAAAGAATTACATCACTTGGGCCAATTGGTTTTTGTAACTTTTTCGAATTTAAAATTCGTTTTGTTTCTCCTCAGAAATTATATCGACACACGTTTCGTTATCTTGATCTAATCGATATCAGAATCACACATTAAATAAACTTTTTAGATTCAAAGATTCGGTGAACGCCGTAAGAATCACGAATCTTGTCAAATATATTATTAATCTGTTCACATAATTCTTCATAAATAAATCTTCAAGACACGTGTTTCAACTTTAGTAGCATACACTATTTTATTAGCTTCCTACACATACAGATGTGAACTTGAGCGCTGAGAGTTAATGACTGACATTTCAATAAGATTAAGCTCTACATGACGTCATTGTTGCAAAAAAAGAGTATAAAACTTCATTTTTAATTTTTAGAAGCACGACGCAACAACTCGGTTCCAGGATCTTCTGTTGCTCCTTGGCTGTCGACCCGCGACGTATAGCGGCCAGCAATTTCCTCTCTGGTCGCGGCACCGAAGATGCTGTCCCCGTTCGTTGCGCCGCCCTCTCCGTACATGAAACACATAAAAAAAATACAAAACTTTTAGATAATTCACATCTATTACAAATAATAAGGAAACACATCAACAAAACTAAATTAAACTTATAGTCACCTGCAAACTGGGCTGACTTTGGTGGATGGGTGACGCTTAATTTCGTCCCACTACATACCCCACCCACAAGCTCAGTTTGTCAGGTTTTAACCGAAATTAAAACTTTTCAATATACAATATTTAACTGTTAATACATTTTCCTCACATTTTACGTAACCTAGAGTCCTTGCTCTTAGATAGATTTAATCCTTTTAATACGATATTGTTGTGACTATTTGTCATTTACTCTTAATTGTGCTATTATGGTAATTCGTAACCGAATATAGGGAGATTGCTCCTCTTCAGTTAATAGTTGCTAATAAATACTAATTTAGTACGTTCTTTAACGTTGTTACATTAGGACAGAGCGTTCAAATTGTGATAGATTAGTTTGTTTCATTTATTTACTAGAGTTATTCTTTCCAAAAATGTATATTACTACTAAGTTTCTCACAATAACTAATAGTACTATTTACTTTACGTCATTCTTTTCCCTAATGCCTTATTTATACCTGAGGTCAAGAAGAAATCAAGCAAAACTTTCTTTAGAATCTCGGCACGGCTTTCTTTGCCTTCGGACACCTTGTTGGGTAATGGCAATTTATTTAGGAGAAACAAGCGAGAGTGCCCCGTTTGGTGTGTTCTATATTAACACTATTACAAACCTCTATTAAAGGCACTGTGCTATGTTCTCGTGAGCCGTATAGCTCTGGACGCCCATGGTCCCTAAACTATTAACCATCCCCTTTGGTTCCTACTATCCGAGTAAATTTAAAATATGCAAAGTTCCTGTTGACCTAAGAGCAAAATTTCTTCCATATAAATCCCCCTTTTGGTTATCTTTCTCTTTTTGAAGTACCGGTAGATTATTGTAGAACACTTGTTTAAGCTTTCTGTTCCATTCTTTAAAATAATACGTAACTATCACGAAAAACTTCACGTGAATAAACTATGAACGCTCTTCCGTGTGTAACATCTACTAAATATTAACTTATTTAGGAATGAAGGGTTTCATCTGATCAACACTATATAATCCTTTAATTACACCTGATGAAGGTTCCATAAGAAGTAATGCTTTGGGATGTACAATCTTATGTACAACATATGGACCTTCAAAGATAAAGAAGAATTATCTACATTCCTTACCGATCTTAGAACTTTTAGGATGAGATCGTACTAACACAAGATCTCCTACCTGAAATGAGGGTTCTATAGCCTGTTGATTATAACTTTTAATTCTCCGTTCGGCATTTTTTACAATCTGTTCGCAAACTTTTTCGTCTGGAAAGCATTGTTGGATCTCATTTACCGGTGGCCAAGGTAGAGCAGCTAGTAAAGGCTCACCTATAATTCGTTTGCCTAAAATTTCTATAGGTGATAATCCCGTCGTTAGGTGAGGCAATTCATTTAATATCTTTTCGAATTCAGGCATTAGTTTGGCCCACCGAGTATGTTTATGTGCACAATAAGTTCTACATAATCGTCCTAATTCTTTCATGACTCTTTCTACTAAATTACTTTGAGGGTGATATTTCGAAATTAAGATATGTTTGATTCCATATTGTTTTATCATATCTTGAAATCTTTGACTAATAAAGGCACTACCGTTATCAGACATAAGTCGTTTAGGAATGCCCCAGTTAACAAAGTAATTTCGGGTGAGGCAGCGTATAACGCTTGCTGTATTCGCTCGTTTCAAAGTATATAGCTTCACATGTTTGGACCAACATTCCTGAACTACGAGGCAGAGGGCCGAAAAAATCTAATGACAGTAGATCCCACAAAGCTCGAGGAATTACAGCATATAATTTATAAGGCTTAGATTTGTTATTAACTTTAACCTTTTGACAGGTTTCACAAGCCCTAATAATACTTCTCACAATACGGGACATATTTTTGAAATAATAATACTTCAATAGATGTTTAATACATTTATGAATTCCAAAATGCCCGTAACCTTCATGAATATAAGTAATTAACTCGTCCACAACAGTTTTCGGAATGCAGATTTTCCATCTCTGGTGTTCCCTCTGTGCTTTCCAATACAACAAGTCGTTAAAATATAACCACACACCCCGAGTGTTAACTGTTTCGTCCCCATTATTAAGGTTTTGTATATTTCTTTGATTGCATGTAACAGCAGTTACTATCCGTTTAACCTTACGTTCGTTCTTCTTAGTTAAAAGGAAATAAACATGGTAATTTGTTCCTGGTTCTTCAGCAATATTAATATTCTCCATTCCTACGGGAAGCCTCGACAAAGCATCTGAAACTACATTGTGAGATCCTTTTATATACCTAATTTCGTACTGAAATTCCTGCAAGCATAATACCCAACGTAATAGCCTACGGTGAATTAACCGGCAATTGTTCAAAAAGATTAAAGCCTGATGATCAGTATATACAATTGTTTTTCTTCCCATTAATAATCCTCTAAATCGTTGAAAACCCCATACCACTGCGAGAGCTTCCTTCTCGGATACAAAATAATTTCTTTCATGTTTATTTAAAGTTCGACTAGCGAATCCAATAGGCCGATATAATCCCTCTTCATTGGTCAGATCACCTTGGAATATTACACAAGACACACCATAATCAGAGGCATCCGTACACATACAAAAGTCCTGATTGAAATCTGGGTGGTATAACATTTTGGCTTCGGTTAACGCTCCTTTTATCTTATTAAAAACTTCCTCTTCCTCTTGTCCCCAGAGCCATACTGACTTCTCTTTTAATAAATCTAGTAATTTAGGATTAACAATATCCTGCCCTGGAAGAAATCTTCTCAGGAATCCTACCATTCCTAAGAATGATTTCAGTTGTTTCCGATTTCTAGGACTCGGGCAACGAGCAATAGCTTCAATACGTGCTGGGTCTGGCCTAATACCTTTACGGTCCACTATATGCCCCAAAAATCTCACTTCCTCCTTTCCGAAGTAAGACTTAGATAATTTTAAAGTAACTCCTCTGTCAATTAAACGGTTAAACAATTCCCGTAATATCGTTACGTGTTCTTCCCACGTTTTAGTAGCTACCAAAATATCATCTACATATAAAATAATCTTTTGTAACAATTGCTGACCCAAAGCAGAATCTAATGCCCTAATGAAAGTTGACACTGATATATTAAGTCCAAAAGGTAAAACTTGGAACTGATATGATCTGCCTTCAAAAAGAAAAGCCGTATATTGCCGTGAATCCGGGTGTAATGGTACTTGATGGTAGCCGGCGGTTAAATCCATTGTACTCATATAACGAGAACCAGCAATCTTAAGAAGTACGTCCTCCATAGGAATAGGTCTGTCTCTTTCCATCTCTATAATTTTATTTAATTCCCGGGCATCCAGAACTAGTCGTACCCCACCAGTGGCTTTCTTAACTACCCACAACGGACTGTTAAAAGCGCTACATGATCGTTCGATAATGTTTTGTTCTAGCATCTTACTTATTTCTCTACTAGCCGGTTCTTTGAATTGTACTGGAATGGGATAAGGTTTCTTAAAGAATGGTTTTTTATCTTTAATCTTAAGTTTACAAACGTAATCTTTAATTCTCCCCGGTTCATCTGAGAAGACGGCTCTAAATTCTAACATCAAAGATTCCAACTCTTCCTTTTCTTGTTCGGATAGACAATTCGTAGAATAACATTTTTCTTTCACTTCGGTTTCGATACTATTACTAGCCTGACATTGGTATACTGCATACTCAAGATCACTAAAATCTGTTAATAGATTCATGGTCGGTGCGTACTTAATCTGTAAGGATTCGTAGCAATTTTCAGGTACTTGATTATTAGAAAACCTCACTTTAAAAGCACATGCCTCCTTATGGATAGTTAAGGAAGAGTCTTTAAAATCTAATATAGCTTTATATTTACACAGCCAATCTATACCTAAAATTATGGCCACATTTAAGTTGGCTACGACGAGTACAGAGTGAGCAATTAATTGTTTAGCAATTTCAAAAGTTACATAAACTTCCTCAGTAATATTTTGACTTCTTTTACCAGTAACTCCTATAATTTTCACCCCAGTTACAGTTAAAGTTGGGAAATTCCAATATTTTCTTTTAAGCTGAAATAATTCTTTGGATAAAATACTTACTTCGCTACCCGAATCAATTATAATATTTACTTCGGTATCTTTAATATAACCTTTAATAACGGGTTTATAAGTTATATTTTCCCTTATCTGATTGTCTTCCTGAAGTAAATCTTGTTGCCAGTCACCATCCATTTGGCAGCTTAATGATAAATTGCAATTGGGTCTTGTATAATCTTGACTAACAGTTCCCTTTAGTTGACCTGTACTAAAGGACTTTACTAGTTTTCCGAACTTTCTATGATGACGTCACCTGCCACTTGACCTTTATTAATTACTTGAGGATGATTTATCTCGTGATCGTTATTGTGTAATTTCCGCACTTTAGAGTTATTACCACGATTTTGTTGGCTCTCTTTATCTTTGGATTGACGTTTTATATAACAGAACCGGCTATGATTGTTGTTATTAGCTTTTCGTGGTTCTGAATTATTATTATTATTTCGAGGATTGTCATTTCTACCAAATCTAAACTTCTCGTCTTCTCTTTCTCTATTAAGTATATCTAACTGCTCTAAATATCCTAACAATTCGCACGGCTGTGACCATTCTCTTTCTATCATTCTTTCCTTTACATAAGACGGTAACCTACTAATTAGGACTCGTATTAAATGACTTTCAATAATTGGTTCTTCAATTAATTTAGCACGGTTTAAATGCCATTCAAAATAATTCCTATAACCTCCCCACCGTTTAGAATATGGAGGAGGGTCTAACAACTCTAAAGTTAAGTGTTGTTGTTTTCCTCTTGACCAATAATTTTGTTTAAACTGCTTAACAAAATCATCCCAATCCCTGAATTCAGTTCTATGCAGTACTGCCCATTCCGCAGCTTCTGCTTCTAAATGTCCTATTACAAATTGAATGCGTTTTTCATTACTCCATTTAGGAGATAATGATGTTTCAAAAGCTTTTATAAAGATTATAGGGTGAAGTTCGCCTCCTGGTTTGAATACAGGAAATCGACTTGCTACATTTGAATTTGTCGTTATGTCATCCAGACATTCTGCGAGAGAAATAGTCGGATTTTGTTTAGATTGCAGAGACGGAGTTGCATCGGATTGGCTTGCCGTGATTGCTTTATTCATATTGTTGTCGTCCGTGCTAGCAAATTCGATGCGACTGTTGTCTCTGATTATGTTATTACCTCTGCTACCTGAAATGTTCTCGTTATTATCTAATTCCGATAACCGTTTAGTAATTTCCTGTATCCGCATTTCTGTATTGGATACGCGATTAGCTAATATCGATTCTTCACTGTGTTCACGATGTGAACGCTCTGTACCTTCGTCAATATTATTATCTTTGGCAGTCTCAAGATTACTGCATATTTCAGTAATTAAAAATTTCATGTTTTCGATTTCGGTATGGTCCTTTTCTACTTGATGAGTTAATGTCTCTAATTCTACATTATCTATTGAAGAAATCTCTACAGGTTTGGTAGAGACCTCTTTAATAGATTCCAATAATTCTCTACGAACAGTTTCCGTTTGCATAGAAAATTCATCTCGTAACATGTTGTTATTTTTCTGTATTTCATTTACAACTAAGATATTGACACTATCTAGTCTCTCGGTTAAGTCAGTAATATCGTTTCGCATGCGAGCTTTTTCCTCGCGCGATTTCTGGATATGTTCTTCTAACCTTTTACAATTATCAGCAGTCTTATTACTAAGTCCTACAAATTTTTTCTGCATTTCAACTTTAGAAGACTCTATTTTATCACTTAATTCTCGACTGGTTTCATTAAGATATTCCTGCAACCTGTCTGTAGATTTTGTTACCTCCCCTTTAAGTCTAGCAGTAGATTCCTCGTTAGACTGTTTTAATCTAGCCATAGATTCTTCGTTAGACTGTTTTAATCTAGCAGTAGATTCTTCGTTAGACTGTTTTAATTCCTGTTTTAGTTCCTCTTTTAATCTAGCAGCAGATTCTTCGTTAGACTGTTTTAATTCAGCTAGAAAATCCCCGTTAGATTGTTTTAATTTAGCGATCGCCCTAAAAAGGGATCTCATGCTCCTATCGGACATAGATTGCTCTTCGTCTGACATTTCACTTCCCGACATTATTGTAAGATATTAACTATTTACACACGCAGACTTGGAATCAACAATCCCATAAAAGCACACTCCCTATATACAACACTCCACTTCCAACTTGAAACAAACTCACCGGACACTTAATATTGTAATTTGTAGTTCTCGATGATCAGACTGCTGCTATGGGGCTGCAGAAGAAACAGCTGTCGATGCAGCCGCTGAGATGCTGCGACCCCGCTTCCGCAACCGGCCAGGACGCTGAGTCGAACACCGGAACTGACCGGCTGCCACCACGTTCGGCACCGCCGTAGACAGGCGAGGCCTTCAGCAACACCTCTAATACCATCCGGAGGAACACCCCGCAGCTGACGTACTGGGCCTATTAGTTTAGTGAGAAAAAAGGTTGTCGGGTTTTGCAGCGTTCAGCTGCTGCCCAACAGACGCGCCTTCTCGTGGAACAACTGCGTGACCGTACTGCTTGGCTGCGCTCCGTCAGTTGCCACACCCGCGAAGTCGACGCTGGCTGGTGCAGGCTCCACGAAAACTCGCGTTGACTTCCGAAGGACTCTTGATGCTTTGTTTCGTACCTGTGTACCTTAGTTGCACACAAGTCCTGTTTCTAAGGTCGCCACGGTGTAGTGTAACGACGTATTAGTTTTTCGTTTGATATATGTATGACCATGTGCAGACTTCGTCACCTACGTCAGTTACAACCCACTTCAAAAATGATTCATATTCTTTTAAATTGTCATAGAATGGTTCTTGAACGAAACTGTAAAACATCAGTTGAGTCGTGTGCAAAGAATTACATCACTTGGGCCAATTGGTTTTTGTAACTTTTTCGAATTTAAAATTCGTTTTGTTTCTCCTCAGAAATTATATCGACACACGTTTCGTTATCTTGATCTAATCGATATCAGAATCACACATTAAATAAACTTTTTAGATTCAAAGTTTCGGTGAACGCCGTAAGAATCACGAATCTTGTCAAATATATTATTAATCTGTTCACATAATTCTTTATAAATAAATCTTCAAGACACGTATTTCAACTTTAGTAGCGTACACTATTTTATTAGCTTCCTACACATACAGATGTGAACTTGAGCGTTGAGAGTTAGTGACTGACATTTCAATAAGATTAAGCTCTATATGACGTCATTGTTGTACAAAAAGAGTATAAAACTTCATTTTTAATTTTTAGAAGCACGACGCAACAACTCGGTTCCAGGATCTTCTGTTGCTCCTTGGCTGTCGACCCGCGACGTATAGCGGCCAGCAATTTCCTCTCTGGTCGCGGCACCGAAGATGCTGTCCCCGTTCGTTGCGCCGCCCTCTCCGTACATGAAACACATAAAAAAAATACAAAACTTTTAGATAATTCACATCAATTACAAATAATAAGAAAACACATAAACAAAACTAAATTAAACTTATAGTCACCTGCAAACTGGGCTGACTTTGGTGGATGGGTGACGCTTAATTTCGTCCCACTACATATGGTGGCGTAATGGTTAGCATATCTGTCTATTGAGAAGGATACCCAGGATCGAATCTCAGTTTGGTACCAATTTTCATTCGCCGCTTCAGTCTGCATAAACGCATACGAGGTTAGATTGTGTTCGTATGTCAGCAATCCCTTTTAACTACAAATATCACATTCTGATAAAGCATTTTCTTTGTTTTTGTTTTCGGGCGCAAATTCAACGAGCTTCATACCCGCGCATGTCAAAACTGTAAAACACGAAGACAAAGGGAGGAGTTAAGAACGACTCCACATCAGTCCTAACTGACTGAAAATAAGACAGCTAAAAATAGGGACTTGGAGAAAGGTCTATAAAATACGCCATAGAGAAACGCAGGTCCAGAACTAAAAATTTAATGGCCTTCCCCGTATTGCTAAGACGAATAAAACGTAAGCCGCAGTCGACGCGTCGTTCGCTAAAATGGCCGATAATTCAGACGGGAAACACGAACGGGAACGTAAGCTGTTAAAAAAAGGGCATTTCGTCAGGAAACGGCAGACAGTTAAAAGTCGGGTGCAATATGCACCAAGAGGTGGCGGAGCACCACTTAACAAATGACGATGGCTAAGATGGCAAGGACCAATACGCAGCCTTCCGAAATTCCTTCACAAAAGAAGATGAAGTAAATATTCCAGAATTCGGATCGAGAACAGCTGTCAGCATGAGTAACGTAGAAGTAAATATCCTCGGAATAGTGAAGCTACTTAAATCACTTAATAAAAGCAAGTCTTCTGGTCCAGACTGTATACCAATTAGAGTCCTTTCCGAGTATACTGATGCATTAGCTCCATACTTAACAATAATATACAACCGTTCGCTCGATGAAAAATCCGTACCCAAAGACTGGAAAGTTGCAAAGGTCACACAAATATTCAAGAATGTTAGTAGGAGTAATTCACTACATTACAGGCCCATATTGTTAACGTCGATAAGCAGCAAGATTTTTAGAACATATATTGTGTTCGAACATTACGAATTACCTCGAAGAAAACGGTCGAGTGACACATAGTCAGCATCGGTTTAGAAAATATCGTTCCTGTGAAACACAGCTAGCTCTTTATTCATATGAAGTGTTGAGTGCTATTGACAAGGGATTTCAGATCAATTCCGTATTTCTGGATTTCCGGAAGGCTATTGACACTGTACCACACAAGCGGCTCTTAGTGAAATTGCGTGCTTATGGAATATCGTCTCAGTTAACTGACTGGATTTGTGATTTCCTGTCAGAGAGGTCACGGACGGAAAGTCATGGAGTATAACAGAAGTGATTTCTGGCGTTCCCAAGGTAGTGTTATAGGCCCTTTGCTGTTCCTTATCTATATAAACGATTTTGGAGACAATCTGAGCAGCCGTCTTCGGTTGTCTGCAGATGACGCTGTCGTTAGTCGACTAATAAAGTCATCACAAGATCAAAGCAAACGGCAAAACTTTTTAGAAGAACTATCTGAATGGTGCGAACAGTGGTAGTGGATCCTAAATAACGAAAAGTGTGACGTCATCCGCCTGAGTGCTAAAATGAACTTGTTAAACTTCGGTTACACGGTAAACCATTCCAATCTAAGAGCCATAAATACAACTAAATACCTTAGGTATTACAATTACGAACAACTTAAATTGGAACGAACACCCAAGAATGTTGTGGGGAAGGCATGCCAAAGACTGCGTTTTATTGGCAGGACACTTAGAAAACGTAACAGACCTACTAAGGAGACTGCCAACACAACGCTTGTCCGTCCTCTTTTAGAATACTACTGCGCGTTGTGGGATCCTTACCGGATAGGACTGACGGAGTACATCGAAAAAGTTCAAAGAAAGGCAGCACGTTATGTATTATCGCTAAATATGGGAGAGAGTGTCACAGAAATGATACAGGATTTGGGCTGGAAATCATTAAAAGAAAGGCGTTTTTCGTTTCAATGGAATCTCCTCTCAAAATTCCAATCACCAACTTTATCCTCCGAATGCGAGAATATTTTGTTGACACCGTCCTACATAGGGAGGAACTATCATCGCTATAAAATAAGGGAAATCAGAGCTCGTACGGAAAGATATAAGCGCTCATTCTTTGCGCGCGCTATACGAGATAGGAATAATAGAGAATGGTTCGATGAACACTCTGCCAGGCATTAGAATGTGATTTGACGAGTATCCATGTAGATACAGATGTATATGTAGATCCGTTGCACAAACTGATGGACGGTTTAAAGCACACAGAGGCATTGAAGGGCGCTGAGAGAGTCGCAGGAGACGACGCAATTGTAAAGCCTGTGTCGTTGGATGTACCGCGCGGCCTGATACAGGGCAAAGAGCTCTGCTGTAAATACTGAGCAACGTTACGAATTCCGATACTGAAAAACGCCGGCACCAATGACGATGGCGCGCCCGACACTATGGTCGGTCCGAGAGGCATCAGTGTATACAAAGGTAGTATCACAAAGTTCCATGCGAAGGTCGTGGAACTGAGTGCGATGGAGCGAGGCTGGAATGGTGTCCTTAGAAAGCGAATGAAGGCCGCCGCACGAACTCAAGATGGTGAAGGGGTCACTACCACCGGGAAAGTTGTAGATAACGGTAAGGTAAGCTGCCAGTTGCCGAAAGCGAACTACAGGGGGTAACAGAGAAGAGGGACGCGCCCCATACTGGCGACCATAGGAGTCCTCGAAGAAAGAGGCATAGGATGGGTGGCCACGCATGGCAGACAAACGGCATCCATATCTCCTGAGGAGAAAGTGGCGGCGGTAGGACAGCGGTAGTTCGGAGCTTTGGCATACAGTGTCTTAGTCAGGTTGGTGTGAAAGGAGCCAGTGGCCAAACGGATGCCACGATGGTGGATAGTATTCAGACAGTGTGAGAGGGACGAACATACAGATGGATAAACGAAACACCCACAGTCCAGTTTCGAACGGGCAAGGGACCGGTACAAACGAAGTACGGTGGTTCGATCTGCAGCCCAGGAAGTACCATTGAGGACATGTAAGACATTGAGGGACCGCATACAGCGTATTGCCAGGTAAAAACGAGGGAGAACCACGAAAGTTTCCTATCGAGCATGACCCCGAGGAATTTCGTAGTTTCAACGAACGGAAGAGCAATAGGTATAAGATCTAAGGACGATGGAAGAAACCAATTGCACCGCCAAAAATTCATGCAAACGGTTTTGTCAGTGGAAAAAAGAAAGTCATTTTCGATGCTCCATGTTTAAAGACGTTCGAGACACAGGTAAAGCAGTGGCGGCAGACGCATGGCCAAGATGAAAAAACCATGAGTTGTTTCTTTTGGTGCTCTCATTTTTTTTCTTAAATGTAACGTTTGGAAACTTTTGCACATTAATAGCAGTTGCACGTCCTTTCTCCTTCGTCCTCACTTTTCGTTTTAGTTAATTTTTACCTGTTAATGTTCTCATCTTCTCTCAGCATGCCACGGTCTCTTTTCCCTTTTGGTTTAAAATGGTTTATCTGTCGTAGTCTGCCTGGGCCCATTCATTTTTAGACCTTCATCCCATTTCACTTTGTTTCCGTCCAGTTATTTTTCAGACTACAGCGTTTCGACTCCTTCTGGATATCCCCAAATCGAATTTTATCTATTCGAATTTTAGATCTACTAAGAAATCCCATTTCTATTTCTCAGTTCTACGGCACGTCTTAGAACATCAAGGAATAACTTCCATGGTACTTGAGGGAGCTACAGAGGTTTAAATCTGCAGGAAAAGTCTGATATTGGGATATATTCGACAGGACTTACCGGAGCTGCGTAGTGGCTAGCACACTGGACTCGCATTCTGGAAGACGACGGTTCAAATCCGCATCCGGCCATCTTGATCTACTTTTTCCCTGATTCCTTAAATCGTTTAAGGCAAGTGACGGGATGGTTCGTTCGAAACGTTACGGCCGCTTTCCATTTCCTTCCTTCCCCAATCCGAGATCGTGCTCCGTCCCTAATCACCTCGTTGTCGACCGGGCGTTAAACATTTATCTCGTCCTCCTCCTCCTGCTCCTCCTCCTTCAACATAGCCAACAAATAATTTAGCACGCTGAGTACAAGTGCTACTCTGAGATAAAGATGTTAACACAGGCGAAGAATTCGAGACAGACTACATCGAACGATTATTAAAAGCGTTGGGAAAAAGTTTTGTTTTTGAAAAAGCTGTCGTCACTCCACTGATAAGAAATATTATTTGGTTTTTAATTATTGTTGAGACATCTGCTTGTGGCAGTATGAATTTCAGCAGAATTCGTAAAGTGTGAGTCTACAATTTTTTAATGATTTAGACGACACACGTTGTGTGACGGGATGTATATAAGTAGAATAAAATCCACTCTGCATGAATCAACCGAAAATAATATCGTCACACTACCAACCGTGTGTTTCCTAACATCGAAATGATAAATTAAAGCAGCTGAAATTCTCAAAAACCGATCTTTATAAAATTGTCACGACTAGTAAATGTGTTGGACATAGATTGAAAGGCACGATATGGCGATCCAACACGGTATAATGTCATTGAGATGTTTAAAACCTAATTGAAAATTTCCCGAACAAATCAAAGTTACATCACTTACGTTTAGAATGTGTAAGTTGCACATATGAGGCACTGTCATGATTGACTTTGGATCCAAATATGACCATGCTTTTCCACTATATTAAACGAAGCAGCAGTTGTGGTGCTCTTTCGCTCAACAACGCCTACTTGTCGTCACTAATAGAAGTCGTGGAGAGGAGACCACAACGTTGGCAGTTGGCATCTCTATGTGGATCTAATCTCTAGAACTCGAGTGTAGCCATGATGCTTCATTATGTTGATATCGGTCAGTATACAAACTGTCGTCCGTTGAGTAATAAACGGTTTTTATTTGGTTTAGATTTTCGTTATGTCATATTACGCGAATAACAATACGACTTAAATTTTGTAGAGGGAATCATCGAAATACTCAAGGGAACATTTGAGCATCTGTTGTAACAACAATGCTACAGGTTTAACGCAGACTTGTGACCGCTTTCACGCGGTATAAATAGTCATATATCAGTTAAACGTAACAAATGCTTCTTACTTAGACGGATGGCCTTCACGTACAAAATATATTGGATCATGTGTTAATAAACCGTTGTCCAACTACCATAAAACTAATAGAAAAGATTGGTCCCTTTGATAATTGGTTTTATTGGATTTTAACCGAAAACTGAGCATGAAACTAGTTAAAGGGAACTTCATTCTTTGGTTGATGTTCTAAAGCACGAAAAATCTATATGGGACATTTGCAATAAGTATCAACAAACTGACGATACAGACGCTATTATGTAGTTGATTATCACAGGAGAGAATTTTTCGTTTCACGACTACGGCACTAACACGAAGTAATATCTGTTTCTGTGGTTTAGCACAGAATAGCAAATCAAAGAAGAGCAAGATAAGAACTCTAGAAGGTGCATTTCATCGCTTGTTAGAAGAATTTTCAATTGTGAATTTCGCCTCTTATACCTAAACGTGAATGATTCAGGGGTACTACTGGGGTGGTGATGCGAACTGAAGCCTCTCTCACTCAAATGATAACGTCTACCTGATTGGAAGGCATTGATGACAGAGTATCAGCCGAATAGCTATATGATCGTGTGCACCAATACCCATTCTACAGGAGACAGAGATATGACTGGCGACGTAGAACATGGCAGCCCTATCTCCAGTCTTACCTGCTCTCGATTGGTAATCCATTAACGAACGTTCCAGAACACTCCCAGTTCCCAGTTGGTAACGCCTCGAGCTAGAGAAAAGGAAAGAGAAAGTGGGTAACTGGAATAATAACATTTGCTACACGGAATGTAAGACAAATTGCTTACAAAGAAAATGAAATAGGAAAGATATCTTCACAACCGATAGATCTTGCTCCAGTGTCAAAAACTAGGATTAAAATGAAAAGTAACAGATGCGTTGGAAAACATATACTGCTGTGTAGTGGAGTGCAACAGAAAAAAAAAAACTAAGTGAAGAGCCGCGCGCGGTTAGCCGAGCGGTCCGGGGCGCTGCAGTCACGGACTGTGCGGCTGGTCCCGGGGAGGTTCTAGTCCTCCCTCGGGCATGGGTATGTGTGTTTATCCTTAGGATAGTTTAGTTTAAGTAGTTTGTAAGCTTAGGGACTGATGACCTTAGTAATTAAGCCCATAAGATTTCACACATATTTGAACATTTTTTTGGACTAAGTGAAGACCACAAAAGTACATAAATAGAAAATATTTCAAGAAGTATGAATACACAAATGAAACAATTGTTATAGCAACGATAAAAACGGAGGAAACGTAACATTGATAGTAATTGATGCAAAAGAGGAAGACAGGATTGAGCAATTGGTGACGCTTTATGACAACCTTCAAAAGTTACGCACCAGGATTGCAAAAGAATCTCAAGTTCCTTTGTTTGGTGACATAATGCAAGGTTGGGAAAACATTCAATACTTAGTTTTGTTGGAATGCACAGTGAAATCACTTGTAATCGGAATGGGCAGTTAGAGGATACAGATCGGTTATTGATAATATAATTTCGAATAGAAGAACTCAAGGTTAACTAAAAGATACAAACTATACATAGGTAGGCCGGAGTGGCCGAGCGGTTCTAGGCGCTACAGTCTGGAACCGCACGACCGCTAAGGTTGCAGGTTCAAATCCTGCCTCGGGCATGGATGTGTGTGACGTCCTTAGGTTAGTTAGGATTAAGTAGTTCTAAGTTCAAGGGGACTGATGACCTCAGATGTTAAGTCCCATAGTGCTCAGAGCCAATTGAACCATTTCTTGTAAGATGTCAAACTGACACCTTTTCTAAATGGAGGCAGAAGAAAATATTTACTTCATAGAATCAATACGACGTGTACAAAGGATATTCACCACAGAATGGAACTATTAAGGGTCTACACCACAAGAGATTAAGAAAAATTAAGACAGTTAGCTACCTGGGACACTAGTAAAGAATAATGGAGAAACATTATAGAATCAATAAAAAGTTTTATATGAGTAATTAAAAAAGAGCAAGAAATATCGCCGAGTGCGTGGATCAAAACTTGGTGTACAGTAATTACGGAAGCAATAAAAGAAAGACAAAAACTTAAAAAATATCTTTCAAACCCTACCCTGGAAAGCAAACAGAAAGGAATTACATAAAAGAAATAGTCAATGAAGTGCTCCAAAGAGCACGGGACTCACAAATTGGTGAATTCGAGCAAATTGGTGAATTAGAGCATGATATTAGAGCATGATATTCAAGGCCATACTCAAGTATCGTAAGCAGCTTTTGAAGCATAACAGAAAACAGAAAAAATACATTTCGTTGTATTAAACATATGAAGCCAACAGTTAAATGAAGAAAAAGAAAATGTCGAGAAACAGACGTTAACAGAATCTTTACTAGGCGAAGGAAAGGTCAGATTTCGAAACGAACAATCATAGGCTGATGCAGAATTCATTTTACTTCAATTTCTTTTTCCATCCCTTGCTATACAGTTCTCCCATTTCACAGCCTGTTTCAGTGCACTCTTTGACTGGAGAGTAACAACATAATTCCTCCTGCACTCTAAAGATAAGCCTTTGAATATCTTTCAAAGCCTACCCCGGAAAGTAAATAAAAAGGAATTACATAAAAGGAATGGTCAGGGAAGCCTTGGAATATCATTTCATCGCAGGTTTTGTTGCAGCGTATATAAAGTACATCAAAGTATTGAAATAACAAGACAGAAAAAACAGCAAAATGTTTACTAACTGCAGAAGAGATTAGAAAGGTTTGATCGCCTACGATGCAGTTTCTCGTTTACTCCGAGTTCTTCTTTCAATCACGTCGATAGATAGTTCCTCCATCTCGATCTATCCTCTCCACTAAGCGGCAGAATTCATCTTGCACTCTTAAGATGCACTTCTGCATATCGTTACATTAGTGGTTGTTCTGAAATTTTTTTTGCTGAATCAGTCCATCAATCATATCCTTTTCAAAATCTTCGCGATTTTGGTGCAGCCATTTCGCCTTGTCTTCATTCCACCTCCCAGTCATTTCAATCATAAGTAATTGAGGCTGCTCCGTTTTCGTCATTTTTGAATATTATTAATCTTCCTTTTTCCGCTGTGAACTGAAGTATTTCTTCCGCCACCCAAGGTGTATTCGCTGTTACCTTTGTTATACCTACATAGTCTCTCCAACGTCTTCGGTTGCCATTTGTAGAGATGTCTCTTCAACTGAACTGACTATTGTGGTATTCACTGTCGCAATATCTACAGCGTTATACAAGTTCAAATACACCTCACCATACGTCTGTTCCTCAGTATCCCCCTCGTTCCATACTGACTGAGCAGAACGATTCTCTTAAACTTCAGTCTTCCCTTCAGTACCAAACAGTATTATGAGTCTGTATCTGCTGCTATGTACACCATACAGTCCACAACCTGATTTCGGAAAATCTTTCTCATCATACTGTAATCCAGCCAGTATTGTCCTATGTCATAGCCGACAAACAGAAGGTGAACAAAGCAAAACTGAGGGTAAGGAGAGCAATGAGAGAAGTGTTCTAAGATTTTGAAAGAGAAGTCTTGTCAACAGATTTCAATAAAAACTGGCACCGAAAGGAAGATAACAGAGAGAAGGTCGGAATACTGAATTCATTCTTATGAGTAACTTTTACCGTGGAAGCCTGTAACACGGTCCCTTATCTCAACCATCGAACAAACGTCAAAATCGCAGATATAGAAATAACCGGTCGTGTAACAGAAAAGCAACTACGGTAACATACATGTGGAAAGACATCAGGATCAGGTGAGATACGTATGAGATTCTGAAAAGATTATGCGGAAGAATATGCTCCCCTTTTAGCAGTTTTTCGTAGATCACTAGCACAAGGACGTGCAAGTGGAGAAAAGTGCAGGTCCTTCCAGGTATCAAGATGGGCCTATACTGCTGGCGTCAATCAGTTGTTATGGAATATGTTTTGCGGTATAGAATTATGTCATGTTTGGACAACGATAATCTCTATAAAAGTCAACGTGGATAGTGCAAAGAATGACTCTGCGAAATTCAGTTTGCTGTGTTCCTCTGTGAGATCCACAGCGCCGTAGGCAAGAGCGCTCAGGATGATGTCGTGTTACTTTATATAACGAGGGCATCTGCCCCTTTTCGCACAGCCGGTTAGTGGAAAAAATACGAACTTACCGAGCGTCGGACCCGATTTGCGATTGGATTTAGGATGACCTTGCTGGCAGAACTCAACACGTCGCTCTTAACGAAACAAAATGGACAAGAGGAAAATTACAGTACTGGCCATTAAAATTGCTACACCACGAAGATGACGTGCTATAGACGCGAAATTTAACCCACAGCTAATAGATGGTATGAAATGCAAACGATTAGCTTTTCAGAGCATTCACACAAGGATGGTCCCCGTGGCGACACTTACAACGTGCTGACATGAAGAAAGTTTCCAACCGACTTGTGATACAGAAACAGCAGTTGTTGCCTGGTGAAACGTTGTTGTGATGCCTCGTGTAAGGAGGACAAATACGTACCATCACGTGTTGTGATGCCATCACGTTTCCGACTTTGATATAGGTCTGATTGTAGCCTATCGCGATTTCGGTTTATCGTATCGCGACTTTGCTGCTCGCGTTGGTCGAGATCCAATGACAGCAGTATATGCAATCGGTGCGTTCAGCAGGGTGATACGGAATGCCGTACTGGATCCCAACGGCCTCGTACCACTAGCAGTCGAGATGACAGTCATCTTATCCGCATGGCTGTAACGGATCGTGCAGCCACGTCCCGTCCCTGAGTCAACAGATGGTGACATTTGCAAGACAACAACCATCTGGATGAACAGTTCGACGACGTTTAGAGCAGCATGGGCTATCAGCTAGGAGACCATGGCTGCGGTTACCCCTGACGCTGCATCACAGACAGGACCGCCCGCAATGGCGTACTCAATGACGCACCTGGATGTACGAATGGCAAGATGGTTTTGTTTACAGCATCATGATGGTCGCATCCGTGTGTGGCTACATCGCGGTGAACGCATATTGGAAGCGTGCATTCGTCATCGCCATACTGGCTTATCACCAAGCGTGATGGTATGGGGTGCCATTGGTTGCACTTCTCGATCACCTCTTGTTCGCAATGACGGCACTTTGAACAGTGAACGTTACATTTCAGATGTGTTACTCACCCGTGGCTCTACCCTTAACTCGATCCCTGCGAAACCCTACATTTCAGCAGGATAATGCACGACCGCATGTTGCAGGTCCTGTATGGGCCTTTCTCGATACAGAAAATGTTGTGACTTGTCAAGACAGACAAGCCACTATGCAAGGAAGCAGAAAGGCACGCGTTTAAGCTCACGCAGGCTGGCGTGAGGTCTGGAACAGTTAAGGGAATTTATAGTAGCAAATGACGTAGCTGAAGGCTATGCTAACTATCGTCTCGGCAAATGAGAGCGTAATTTGTCAGTGAACCATCTCTAGCAAAGTCGGCTGTACACCTGGGGCGAGTGCTAGGAAGTCCCACTAGACCTGCCGTGTGGCGGCTCTCGGTCTGCAATCACTGACAGTTGCGACACGCGGGTCCGACGTATACTAGCGGACCGCGGCCGATTTAAAGGCTACCACCTAGCAATTGTGGTGTCTGGCGGTGACACCACATTCCTCCCCCGCAAATCGGCGTACGGATGCATTATAAGGTTTCCGCCCGCCGTGGGGAGGACCCAATGTTGACGTATGCGACGAGGTGGGGAGCCTAACAACAGGCGAGGCTGTACCACCCGCACCCTGCAATTCGGTCCGAGGGGAGCTAGGAAACGCCTGAAAACCTAGTCCAGGGTGCATGCCAGCATGTGGTGTACGCGCCCGTAGAGAGACAGGAGGGGCCGAAGGGTCGACCTCCATCGGGTCGGAGCACTCGACGGGCGAAGACTACAGATGGTCCGGAGCGGGCCACAGTTCCATGGCGGAGGACAACTGGTCACGGAAAGCGATCGGCGGCGCGTGACCCAGGGAGGCGTCCGGCGGCTGCAGTGACGCGTCCACTGTGGGCGTCGCCGGCGAGAGAACAGGCGGCGGCGGCGGCGGCGCGTCGCCATGGGGCAAAATGGAAGGCAGCGTCGGTAACACGTGGGGCTGAGGCGAGCCAGTAGATGGGTCCCCAGGGCGCTGACCGGACGGCACCGTCGCTGAAAGCAGACGGAGAGCGGCAGTTCCCGTGCGACGACAGAGGCGCAGCTGATTGAGATGCCGACGCACCTCACCAGAGGCCCCCAAAACGAGATACATCGCGCGGCCGAGGCAGCGAAGAATGCGCCCTGCGAGCCAACGCCGTGAACCTCGAAAGTTACGGTAGTAGACGAGATCGCCTGGGGCAAATGCAGGTGTCTGCCGCTGCACAGGAACCTGATGCGGCGGATGTAGCAAAGACATCAAGGTGCGATGAGGACGACCGTGGAGCAACTCAGCCGGCGAGCGACCCTCTCGGGGCTGAGAGCGATACGAGGACAAAAAGAGCAACAATGCGTCCTCCCGAGAATGCGACTCTTTCAATTTCAACATCTGTGACTTGAAAGTCCGGACCAATCGTTCAGCGGCACCGTTTGACTGTGGCGAAAACGGCACGGACGTCAGATGTTGAATATCATTGGCCTTGCAGAATGACTGAAATTCTGCGGACATGAATTGTGGGCCATTGTCGGAAACAATAGTCTGTGGTAGACCTTCAATGCAATAGATAGCGGACAACGCTTGGATGATGGCAGAAGATGTCGTGGGAGACATCCGGACAATAAAAGGAAAATTACTGAATGAATCGACCACAACCAACCACCGAGCATTCCAGACAGGAGCAGCAAAATCGACGTGTAAGCGTTACCAAGGGGAAGTTGCCTTTGGCCATGCAAAAAATTTCCGCGGTGGTGCGGATTGTTGTTCGGCACACGCCATGCAAGAAGAGCACATATTCGTAATCGCAGCATCGATTCCGAACCAAGTACAGTGCTGACGAGCAAGTTGTTTTGTTCTCATTATACCCCAATGGCCTTGGTGGAGAAGCCGTAAGACAGAGGACTGTAACGAACGTGGGACCACGACCCTGGACTGATCATTATCAGAACGCAACAGCAAAACACCACGTCGTACAAAAAGTCTCTCCTTGTGAGCAAAAAATCGGCGAACCAACGGATCCTCGATCCGTGACTTCGACAAGGGCCATTGCGTAGCAACAAAACGCAGAACGGTAGCAAGGATAGGGTCGGCAGCTGTGGCTGTAGCTACACGACGAAAATCAATCGCAAACGATTCGACCACGTCATCGGTTTCCGAATCGATGAACATGCAAGCACGTTCGGAGGAATCGAATGATCTATCCTCAGCCACAGGCAAACGGGACAACGCATCGGCGTTTCTGTGCTTAGCAGTGGACCGAAACAAGATATCATAGCGGTACTGCGAGTGGAAAATAGACCAGCGAATGAATTTCTGCGCTATACGTGGAGGTACAGGTTTGGTCGGATGAAAAAGCGATGTCAAAGGTTTGTGGTCTGTGATGATGGTAAAGTGACGACCATACAAGAAATCATGAAACTTTGTAACACCAAATACGAGAGCAATGGGTTCTTTCTCGATCTGTGAATAAAGTCTTGCGCAGACGAGAGCAATTTGTACGCAAAGGCATTAGGGCGATCGTGGGAACCATCTTTGTGCGCAAGCACAGCACCGATCCCGAAATCCGATGCATCCACCATCAACAAAAGGGGCCTCCGGGGATCGAATGGCGTAAGGCAAGTATTGGAAAGCAACGCCGATTTCAACTGGCGAAAGGCGCGTTCGCATTCCGTCGTCCAGACGAACGGAACACCTTTACGGCGTAAGCGATGAAGCGGAACTGAAATGGAAGAGGCGTGGCGCACATAGCGATGAGAGTATTTTTCCCAGCACACTCTGTAGCTGCTTCAAATTCTGCGGAGGAGGCAAGTCTTGTATGGCACGGAGGTGCTCCGGACTGGGATGTATGCCTTGGTCATTGAGCATGTGTCCCAGATAGGGTAAGTCACGAGCAAAAAACACAAATTTGTCCTTCCGCAAGCGAAGACCATTTTGTCGCAAGACCTGAAATAATATTCTGAGGTTGGCTAAATGTTCTTCTTCCGTCTCTCCGGAGATCACAGTATCGTCCAGATAGTTTGCTGCAGTAGGGACCGACGCACAAACAGTTTGTAGATATTGCTGAAACAATGCAGGGGCGGAAGCACACCCGAATGGCAGTCGTTTGAATGGGTACAATCCAAGATGCGTGTTAACCACCAAAACGCGCTGGGAGTCTTCGTCCACCGGTATTTGCATGTACGCATCTGCTAGGTCCAACTTCGAAAAATATTGACCCAGGCACAGTTTGTCAAAAAGATCTTCCGGGCGGGGTAAAGGAAAAGTGGCAGTCACTAGTTGTGGATTCACTGTTGCCTTGAAGTCCTCACAAAGTCTCAATTTTCCGGAAGGCTTTTGCAAAATGACTAAGGGTGATGTCCAGAGGGAAGCCTGCACATGTTCAATTACACCTTGAGATTCCAAATCGTGTAATGTTCTTGTGACTTCATCACGCAATGCGTGGGGAACATTGCGCGCTCTGAAAAATTTCGGTTGCACGTTGACTTTCAGTTCCAAATGTGCTTTATAGTTCTTAGTGCAACCAATGCCCGGTGCAAAAATGTCTGCAAATTCTTCACATAGACGAGAAACACTGGCTGAAGGCACAGTCTGGTTCACTGATAGGACCTGATTGACTATAGACAAGTTAAACAACTGAAATAAATCGAAACCAAACAAGTTCACTGCAGAAGAAGAACGAAGGACGTAAAATGACACAAGTTTTGTTTGTCCCTTGTATGTTGCAAGAAGGCTGTACTGTCCTAACACAGGGATTGCTTGTCCTGAATAACTACTGAGCCTAACATTTGTGGCACGCAACGGAGGTGTGCCCAGCTGTTAGTACGTGTCGTGCTTGAGTAGTGAAACTGCAGCTCCGGTATCGAGCTGGAACGGTATCACTTTGCTGTTAATGTCGAAGTCCACAAAAAGTTTATTGTCCTGCTGACGACAAGAGCGACTGTCTCGTGCAACGTGAACTGACACAGGTACAGAATCACTTGCGACTTGGCGGGTATTTCCGTCGATGTCGACGCACACTTTTTGTGGGACGAACACAGCCACTCTTAGAGAGAGTGGCACTGTGCGGAGTGGGTGGAGTGGAATTTACTACATGAATTTTCATGGGCGAAGATTCACGAGCCCGAGAATTCTTGGTTCGATTCCGGTGCGAAACAAAGGGCCTGGAATAGTTATGAGTGTCCGATCGGAGCTTTTTCTCGCAAACACTTTGAACATGGCCTTTTTTATTACAGAAAAAGCAGATAGCGTGGCGTGACGGACAATTCTCACGTGAATGTCTAGTAGCACACCGCGGGCATGATTTCACTGTAGTTGCATGCCGGCGCGAGACACGTGGCTGAGAGCCAGGCGGCTTTGGCGCGGCAGGGCGCGAGGACTGTTTACTGTTCCGTGCAGCTCGCCCGGCAGGCCAGTTAACGTGACACACGGGTGGCGAAGTTTCAAATGATTCCTGAGCAATTCCTGCCGATCCAATATGTCCATCACTTGTTGAAGGGAGGGATTGACTAGTTTCAAAATCTATTTCCGTATACGAACATCAGAAACGTTCCGTGCAATTGCATCACAAGCCATAGTATCTGAATAGGGGAGTCCACATTCACACTCAAAAGCACAATCCCTAGTAAGGCCTTGCTAGGTTGCAACCCACTCCCTATTAGTCTGATCGTCTGTACGTTTTGTACGAAAGAAGGCATACATTTCTGCAACGACATTGACTGATTCTTTGAAAAGTGCATCTAATGTAGACAAAACTTCGTCGTAGGACCGAGTTGTTACGTCGCGTCGGGGAAATAAATTCACTATCACACGGTACGTTCGCACCCCTACACACGATAATAAGAAAGGCTGCCGCTCGTTACCTTGAATTCTGCAGGCGGCGAGATGGAATCCAAATTGGCGTGACCACTCCGTCCTGCTTTCCAGTGCCGCATCAAAAGGACGAAAAGGTGGTGCAACGGCGTGTTGTGGCTGCGTGAGCGGTGGAGCGGCGGCTGCCGCATCGTTTTGCATTGCGCGTTGACCCTGGACGAGCCGTCCAAGGGCATCCAATAAGGCCCGCGTCTGCTGGTTTTGTAAGCGATAAAATTCGGACAGTACACCTGGAGATTGTGGCGAAGCCATGATACAAGTAAATTAGGACAATATTGGTACAAACGCGAATTGGCTCGTCGCCAATTCTCGTCGCCAAACTGTTGTGACTTGGCAAGACAGCCAAGCCACTATGCGAGGAAGCAGAAAGGCACGCGTTTAAGCTCACGCAGGCTGGCGTGAGGTCTGGAACAGTTAAGGGAATTTATAGTAGCAAAGAACGTAGCTGATGGAATACTTAACTTTAATTCGTAATTGGTGAACATCGCTCTGACGGTACATGCATCACAAGATAAATAGCAAATGATAATGGCGCCTTGCTAGGTCGTAGCAAATGACGTAGCTGAAGGCTATGCTAACTATCGTCTCGGCAAATGAGAGCGTAATTTGACAGTGAACCATCTCTAGCAAAAACGGCTGTACAACTCGGGCGAGTGCTAGGAAGTCTCTCTAGACCTGCCATGTGGCGGCGCTCAGTCTGCAATCACTGACAGTGGCGACACGCGGGTCCGACGTATACTAGTGAACCGCGGCCGATTTAAAGGCTACCACCTAGCAAGTGTGTTGTCTGGCGGTTACACCACAGAAAATGTTCGACTGCTACCCTAGCCAGCATATTCTCCAGTTCTCTCACCAATTGAAAACGTCTGGTCAATGGTGGCCGAGCAACTGGCTTGTCACAATACGCCAGTCACTTTTGATGAACTGCGGAATCGTGTTGAAGCAGCATGGGCACCTGTACCTGTACACGCCGTACAAGCTCTGTTTGACTCAATGCCCAGGCATATCAAGGCCGTTATTACGGCCAGAGGTGGTTGCTCTGGGTACTGATTTCTCAGAATCCATGCACCCAAATTGGGTGAAAATGTAGTCACATGTCAGTTGTAGTATAATATATTTGTCCAATGAATACCCGTTAATCATCTGCATTTCTTCTTGGTGTAGCAGTTTTAAAGACCAGTAGTGTAATTTCCCAAGGAAATATGATAGAACCGTTACTGTTTACAATAAACATAAATAAATGATCTAGTAGCAAGTGTCGGACGCTCTTTAAGGCTGTTCGCATATAATGCGATTGTCTATAAGAAAGAAGCAACGCCAGAAGCCAGGGTTGATTTACAGATATACCCGCACAGGATGGATAAATGGCACGGGCTGTGGCATTTGACCCTCAACATGTACAAATGCGGCATCTTGTGCGTACATTGGAAAAGAAGTCCATTTGTGTACAACTACACTATTAATGAGAAACTGTTAGAAACAGTATCCCCCGTAAAATGTCTGGGAGTAACTATGTAGAGCGACCTTAAGTGGAATGGTAATATAAAACAAATAGTAGGAAGAGCGGTATTCCTAGTAAGGTTCTCTAAGGAAATATACCTCATTCAATAAGGAAATAGCTTACAAAACTTTTTTTTCCGACCGATTCTTGAGTGTCGGTCATCACTCTGCGACCATTACTAGTTAAGACAGAGAGAAGAGTTACAGAAGATCGAACGAACAGTGGCGCGTCGCTTCACGGGATCCTTTAATTGGCTCGAGAGTGTTACAGAGACGATCAACAAACTCATTATCAGACGTTACTAGACAGATGTTGTGCATCAAGTGAATGTTCAGTGGTGAAATAGCAAAATAGTTCTTTCCGGGAAGAGTTGAGCAACATATTACGTCCGCCCATATACAACTCACGAAATGACCACGATAAAAGAATTCAAGATATTAGAGCTAATGAAGAGGCTTATCCGCAATCATTCTTCCCAAGTGCCATTCGCGAGAATACCCGGTTAAGGGGGATGGTTGCCGATACCAAATAAACCCTCCGGCTGACACCGTCAGGTGGCTTGTGTAGTGCGATTTAGCTATGGATGTGAAAGTACGCTACCTGCTCTTATGATTTTGACGATTTATGTAAGTACAATAATTTAAGTAAAGTACTTATGTCTTGTAGCTGCAGTGGTCCAGTGGAGACTCCGTTCCTGGAGCTGCCAGGAATTATCCCCGGTGGCAGTGGGAAATTATTCTTGTACCAGTCCCTCCAGTGCTGGCCGAGGTACCCTCAGTCTGCTACCAGGTTGAGTACCGAGGATCAGTCCCGGAGTACACAGAGACAGTGGCAGCGGGCCATCCATCCTCCCCCTACCAATGCCGCGGCTGCGCTCTAGCTGCATTCAGGCCAACAGAACGGTCACAGGCTTTCGCCAAAGACATTACCGTTTTCCTTTCAATCCACGCCATACTTCTCACTGGCTATTTGTAACTTTTAAGCTGGCCGGGGTGGCCGAGCGGCTGTAGGCGCTACAGTCTGGAACAGCGCGACCGCTATGGTTGCAGGTTCGAATTCTGCCTCGGGCATGGCTGTCCTTAGGTTAGTCAGGTTTAAGTAGTCCTAAGTTCTAGGGGACTGAGGGCATTAGAAGTTACGTCATTTGAACCATTCTCTGTAAGTTTTAATTCCTATGTGTGTAATAGGCTACTTCTTAACGTACAGTGACATGCAAAATTTAAGGACGTGTTACCACCAAGAAACATAGCTCGATGAAACTTGGACCATACAGAGAAAGAACTGATACAGCATAGCACACAAGGTAACTGAATGACGTGCTACTAAACGAACAGCAATGACACTTACATTCAAAGACAGTAATTTATCGTGCAGTCACCGCGAATTATGATGGTCCCCTTGTAACACAATCACCGACATTACCTATAATTTTCTTATCTAACTTCTTTCTCTCTTATTTACTTAATGTGACTTCTGTATAACGATGCTCATTGATGTAACATCAATGTAAATGTTTTGTTCCTTGTTTATGATAACTTATGTAACTGTACTTAATCTATGAATATAACTTCAAAAGTAATATACTGTAAGAGATTAAAAATGATAAAACTTCACTTGTAGTTCTAGTTCATGCATAGGGAAACAGGTTTTAATCACATAAAACTTGGATGAAAGTCCCTCCGCGAATAGAAAAGGTGGATCTGGCGGGCGAAATGCACGGCTTCTGTGTGAAAGAGTCAGTCTGTGGCTAGCAGGCAAAGTTTGCCCATCTTGCGAACAGACCGAAGTGAGAAGAACTGCAAGATTATATAATATAACCTAGGTTGTGGGCGTAATTTGGCTTATTATTCAGGGTTTCCTTGTCTTTCTCTGTACTCTGAAAATCCGACACTAAGAAGAGAATTATCAGAGGTACTTTTGCCGACTTTTTTGAATAACACAGGAGATCGACACTGCCACCATCTTCCTCTCAAATTATCAGTTGAGAACTGGATAACTGCATGGACCATTTATGTGGTTTCTTTTTCAAAAATAAGTTTGTATATCGTAAACTTCGTTTTGGGACACCGTATTGTACCCTCAGTCTCTTACCTAGACAGGGTCCTGGACCAAGTGCTACGATAATTCCGAGTATTCCATTTTACTGAACCGGAAAGCAATTACCTTACTTAACAAATGTTATTAAAACTTGGGAGTTTAAAAATACATAATTATTTAGTGGGCGTAAGTTTTTAAATACTCCACGTAATTGTCTTTAAAGGACAGTCAGTGTTTCATCAATGTACAATTACTAACAAAAGATTTAATGTGTTCAGTTTAAAGATTCTTCTTCTTGAGTGTTCATTATTTTATGTGTAATGCTCTCCATGTTATTAGTTAAGCAGACGTTTAAATTTCATATTACTGTTACAGTACTCAAGAATTACCACTTTCATACTTATATCCTGTGTGTACTATAGTAAACGAATAGCTGCAACTATTCAAACTATACTAGATTTAGTTATCACATGTTTCATCTGAGCTAAATTTTGTAAGAAAGTTGATGTTCCTTGAGAGTATAAATAATAATCAGTACAGAAGATATAATTACCCGCTAAGTATTTTAATGGTAGCTATTTCCTATAATTAAACAGACACAAGAACACCTAGTGCAAGTTAGTAATGCTAAACCACAAGTAATCACTTACCTGTAGTCATCATTTCCTGCCTACAGTAACGTACAGAGAGACAGTGTTAGTGAGAGGCAGTTATTGGCTAAACGTATTAATACCCCTTCTGTGTAGTTCCTGTCACACCACTGGTACATTAGTCGCTAAATTTCTGTACTGCCTTGTATCTTATCAGCAAAACAGAATTTCAGTACGAAGTAAAGTGAATCCAAATGCACTCCTGGAAATGGAAAAAAGAACACATTGACAGCGGTGTGTCAGACCCACCATACTTGCTCCAGACACTGCGAGAGGGCTGTACAAGCAATGATCACACGCATGGCACAGCGGACACACCAGGAACCGCGGTGTTGGCCGTCGAATGGCGCTAGCTGCGCAGCATTTCTGCACCGCCGCCGTCAGTGTCAGCCAGTTTGCCGTGGCTTACGGAGCTCCATCGCAGTCTTTAACACTGGTAGCATGCCGCGACAGCGTGGACGTGAACCGTATGTGCAGTTGACGGACTTTGAGCCAGGGCGTATAGTGGGCATGCGAGAGGCTAGGTGGACATACCGCCGAATTGCTCAACACGTGGGGCGTGAGGTCTCCACAGTACATCGATGTTGTCGCCAGTGGTCGGCGGAATGTGCACGTGCCCGTCGACCTGGGACCGGACCGCAGCGACGCACGGATGCACGCCAAGACCGTAGGATCCTACGCAGTGCCGTAGGGGACCGCACCGCCACTTCCCAGCAAATTAGGGACGCTGTTGCTCCTGGGGTATCGGCGAGGACCATTCGCAACCGTCTCCATGAAGCTGGGCTACGGTCCCACACACCGTTAGGCCGTCTTCCGCTCACGCCCCAACATCGTGCAGCCCGCCTCCAGTGTTGTCGCGACAGGCGTGAATGGAGGGACGAATGGAGACGTGTCGTCTTCAGCGATGAGAGTCGCTTCTGCCTTGGTGCCAATGATGGTCGTATGCGTGTTTGGCGCCGTGCAGGTGAGCGCCACAATCAGGACTGCATACGACCGAGGCACACAGGGCCAACACCCGGCATCATGGTGTGGGGAGCGATCTCCTACACTGGCCGTACACCACTGGTGATCGTCGAGGGGACACTGAATAGTGCACGGTACATCCAAGCCGTCATCGAACCCATCGTTCTACCATTCCTAGACCGGCAAGGGAACTTGCTGTTCCAACAGGACAATGCACGTCCGCATGCATCCCGTGCCACCCAACGTGCTCTAGAAGGTGTAAGTCAACTACCATGGCCAGCAAGATCTCCGGATCTGTCCCCCATTGAGCATGTTTGGGACTGGATGAAGCGTCGTCTCACGCGGTCTGCACGTCCAGCACGAACGCTGGTCCAACTGAGGCGCCAGGTGGAAATGGCATGGCAAGCCGTTCCACAGGACTACATCCAGCATCTCTACGATCGTCTCCATGGGAGAATAGCAGCCTGTATTGCTGCGAAAGGTGGATATACACTGTACTAGTGCCGACATTGTGCATGCTCTGTTGCCTGTGTCTATGTGCCTGTGGTTCTGTCAGTGTGAGCATGTGATGTATCTGACCCCAGGAATGTGTCAATAAAGTTTCCCCTTCCTGGGACAATGAATTCACGGTGTTCTTATTTCAATTTCCAGGAGTGTAGTTAACATTCCTTATGAACCATGCCAAACTCGGTACCACTTTCCCTAATTAGGTTGTAGACCGTCGCCTTGTACGTGATTACAGTTTTCGTGACCACTAATAGCGCGTTGATTCGATTCCCATTTGTTCTACTATTGCTTCATATGAATAAAAAACTGTAGAGATTCGAAAACAGAGGGAAACCTTAACCAGCTTACATACGTATTATCGATGTAAAATTAAAATCCATTCGCAAGAATTACATTATCGGTGTGTAGCTACTTTAGTAATAGCCGATAGTGTTAT
Source organism: Schistocerca piceifrons (assembly GCF_021461385.2). Taxonomy (NCBI): domain Eukaryota; kingdom Metazoa; phylum Arthropoda; class Insecta; order Orthoptera; family Acrididae; genus Schistocerca; species Schistocerca piceifrons. Next base: position 781,878,751 of record NC_060141.1, read on the forward strand.
AAGTGGCCACAGTGACAGTAGTAGGAAAATGGAGAGAAGTAAACGTAGTAGGTGAGTATGGATTGGGGCTAAGAAACGAAAGAGGACGCCGCCTGGTAGAATTTTGGGCAGAGCACAACTTAATTATAGCTAACACTTGGTTCAAGAATCATAAGATAAGGTTGTATACATGGAAGAAGGCTGGAAATACTGACAGATTTCAGACAGATTATATAATGGTAAGACAGACATTTAGGAACCAGGTTTTAAATTGTAAGACATTTCCAAGGGCAGATGTGGACTCTGACCATAATCTACTGGTTATGAACCGTAGATTAAAACTGAAGAAACTGCAAAAAGGTGGAGAAACTGACTAAACCAAAGGTTGTACAGAGTTTCAGGGAGAGCGTAAGGGAAGAAATGGCCGGAATTGGGGAATGAAATACAGTAGAAGAAGAATGGGTAGCTTTGAGGGATGAAGTAGTGAAGGCAGCAGAGTATCAAATAGGTAAAAAGACGAGGGCTAATAGAAATCCTTGGGTAACAGAAGAAATATTGAATTTAATTGATGAAAGGAAAAAATATAAAAATGCAGTAAATGAAGTACGCAAAAAGGAATACAAACGTCTCAAAAATGAGAACGACAGGAAGTGCAAAATGGCTAAGCAGGGATGGCTAGAGGATAAATGTATGTAGAGGCTTATCTCACTATGAGTAAGATAGATACTGCCTACAGGAAAATTAAAGAGACCTTTGGAGATAAAAGAACCACTTGTATGAATATTAAGAGCTCAGATGGAAACCCAGTTCTAAGCAAAGAAGGGAAAGCGGAAAGGTGGAAGGAGTATATAGAGGGTCTATACAAGGGCGATGTACTTGAGGACAATATTATGGAAAGGGAAGAGGATGTAGATGAAGATGAAATGGGAGATATGATACTGCGTGAAGAGTTTGACAGAGCACTGAATGACCTAAATCGAAACAAGGCCCCAGGAGTAGACAACATTCCATTAGAACTACTGACGGCCTTGGGAGAGCCAGTCCTGACAAAACTCTACCATCTGGTGAGCAGGATGTATGAGACAGGCGAACTACCCTCATACTTCAAGAAGAATATGATAATTCCAATCCCAAAGAAAGCAGGTGTTGACAGATGCGAAAATCGCCGAACTATAGTTTAATAAATCACGGCTGCAAAATACTAACACGAATTCTTTACAGACGAATGGGACAACTAGTAGAAGTTGACCTACGGGAAGATCAGTTTGGATTCCGTAGAAATATTGGAACACGTGAGGCAATACTTACCCTACGACTTATCTTATAAGCTAGATTAAGGAAAGGCAAACCTACGTTTCTAGCATTTGTAGACTTAGAGAAAGCTTTTGACAGTGTTGACTGGAATACTCCCTTTCAAATTCTGAATATGGCAGGGGTAAAATACAGGGAGCGAAAGGCTATTTACAATTTGTATAGTAACCAAATGGCAGTTATAAGAGTCGAGGGGCATGAAAGGGAAGCCGTGGTTGGGAAGGGAATGAGACAGAGTTGTAGCTTCTCCCCGAGGTTATTCAATCTGTATATTGAGCAAGCAGTAAAGGAAACAAAAGAAAAGTTCGGAGTAGGTATTAAAATCCATGGAGAGGAAATAAAAACTTTGAGGTTCGCCGATGACATTGTAATTCTGTCAGAGACAGCAAAGGACTTCGAAGTGCAGTTGAACGGAATGGATAGTGTCTTGAAAGGAGGGTATAAGATGAACATCAATGCAGTCGATTTTAAGTCGGGTGATGATGAGGGAATTAGATTAGGAAATGAGACACTTAAAGTAGTAAAGGAGTTTTGCTATTTGGGGAGCAAAATAACCGATGATGATCGAAGTAGAGAGGATATAAAATGTAGACTGGCAATGGAAAGGAAAGCGTTTCTGAAGAAAAGAGATTTGTTAACATCGAGTACAGATTTAAGTGTCAGGAAGTCGTTTCTGAAAGTATTTGTATGGAGTGTAGCCATGTATGGAAGTGAAACATGGACGATAAGTAGTTTGGACAAGAAGAGAATAGAAGCTTTCGAAATGTGGTGCTACAGAAGAATGCTAAAGATTTGATTGGTAGATCACATAACAAATGAGGAGGTTTTGAATAGGAGTGGGGAGAAGAGAAGTTTGTGGCACAACTTGACTAGAAGAGGGGATCGGTTGGGAGGACATGTTCTGAGGCGTCAAGGGATCGCCAATTTAGTATTGGAGGGCAGCGTAGAGGGGAAAGTCGTAGAGGGAGACCAAGCAGATTCAGAAGGATGTAGGTTGCAGTAGGTACTTGGGGATGAAGAAGTTTGCACAGGATAGAGTAGCATGTAGAGCTGCATCAAACCAGTCTCAGGACTGAAGACCACAACAACAACAACAGTGACAGAACATTCATTAGCTTCTTGTAGAGTCAAACATAGATCGTAAATTTCTCATTCTATTTAGATATAGTTCGTTGCGTTTAGTCTGGTCGGACGTCACAAGACATCCGTTCAAGTTGATCGTTGATTCTTTGACTCAGCTTTTTTATTACAGAGAGCACGCAGCACTCTGACCGAAGACGCTTTCTTTTATAAAAGACATTTATTCAAGAAACATTCCTAATACATACTAAGTACATATACTATGTGCAGATGTTATACACGAATTGATTAAACAAAGACAGTTTGATAATTGCAATTATGCTGATGTTAAACAAATACAACAGAAGATTGTGTTCTGACTAAATTACCAGAAACAGTAAAGTTAAAGATCAAGAAAAGTTTTTTATAGACATTCAAACTTACATTGAAGAAATAAAATCTGCACCTTGAATTACATGTGCTCCAATCTTTACACAAGCATAATTAGCTCTTTATGAAGGATATCAGCAAGTTGGTGGGATAATTTTTAATATATTTATGAACACGAGGAAATCGTCTGTGTGAGAGACAGATTAATGGTAGAAACTGATATTTAACCTACTCACAGTAGTCAGAGTAGCTATGAGCATTTCACACAAATGTATGGAAGTCACCAATAAGAGAATATGGAAGATTTATGCCCATCGCACATAAAAACAATTTAATAATGATATTAGACTATTTCTGAAATACTTGAGAATGGTGGGATGGGGATGTTATACAGTTAACTAGCCTTCCAACTACACTTTCTGGACTTTAATTGAATGTTAAGTATCTGAAGTGATCAGATCTATATAATAAGTCTTTCACTGCAAAACTAACTTACACATCACAGTGCAAAAATTAACATGGCAAAAGTGCCACCCATTGAATATTACATTATAACAGATAGAATCTTATGGTTTTAACCAATCGATAAGGACATTTGCATAAAAACTCTCAATTTCAAGATTTCTAATATAAACCAATAATGCAACTTTAACGTTTTATGTTTCGACACTATTAGACACTCAATCGGACTGTCACGTATGCTCTGTAAATTAGCTTGTAAAATTTCAAAAACTACTCTCTGAAACTAGAAAAGCACACACCAAAAATTTACAGTAAAATTTTAAACAATATCATTAAGGTAACCACAATGCATCACTGTCAACACAGTCTTCTTTCTTATATTAACCAGTGCCCATTCTTTCCAATATAATTTTTAACATATTACCGAACTTTTTCTAGTGATTGGAATATCTTCTAATTTTGTGGAATTCACACAGCATGTGTACCTTGAGCTCTACGGTGCTGTCGGATCCTAATTAGATAAGGGCGTAAGTAAGAAAATTTCCCAACAACCAGTACACAGCGTTATTTTTTGCCTCTGGGAAATAGCGTGCTTCAGGCCTGTGTATCAATGACAGCGATATATACTCAGGGGATGTGCTTGAATGCAGAGCTGTGTGCTCCCGGATCCACTTCCAACTATTTATGTGACCACTGCAAGTATATCTATGAATTATTGTGTCAACTGGATGGCATTGTTGACGTAAATTTGTTTCACAGAGTCCGATTGCATACAATCTTTCATTGGATCTACCTATGTTGTTAACCGTCTTGTACCATGACGTTTTTATATTAGGCTTGAGCACATTAGAACTAATGTTTTTCCAAATCTCAGTCCACTCAATGTGTGGAAACTGTCGTTCTGTTTTGTTCCTTCCTTCGCTATTCTTTCGTTCCCGCATTATGGGCTCTTGATGTTCAGTGTCGTGACTGCCTGAGCTCGACATAACTGAACTCAACATAGAAAATCCTCACATGCTGAAAACGACTGTTGATATTCTGCCCGTCAGTTGGGGGAAGCAGGTTTCATGACCTCGAAAAGTTGTTTGGTTATACTTTCTAGCGTGTTTCTTATTAAATTAACCTGCCTTTTGATAAAAACGCAGAGGCTTTATCCGTTATTTCAGTTATTCCTAGTCCACCATTTCTAGGACGTCTACTTTAGCAGGTACTCTGAGCACTTCACCTCTCCATAAAAAGTTGGTGATTTGGGACACTATTCTCCTCGCTATCATTCTCGGTATTGGAAACAGCTGGGCAGTGTAATAGGCTTTACCAAGGATGCATGAGTTGATATACTTTGTTCTTCCAACTTGGTTCATATATCGTGTTAAATTCTCTACAATGGCTTCTTGCATTTTATCTCCTTTTAAAGCCGTCATTTTCACGGGGAATGCTGAGAGGGTGATCCCAAGATTTTTATGTTGTCGGACTAATTTTACCCACTCGACTTGGTTATTAACAAAACCTCTGAGAATTAACATATTACTTTTTTTCGTTCACATTCGCTCCAGATGCTCTGCAGTACGAATCAGCCACTGTTGCTAGCGTGCTACTTCGCCATTATTCCTTATAATTACCCCTATATCGTCAGCATAGCCCCTTATAACTGTGTTATCTCCTGGTAATTTAAGCCTTTTAATCTAGCATGGACATGTCTGGGGAGAGGTTCCAGCGAAATGGCTAAGAGCGACATGGACAGAGGACTTCCTTCAGTGACACCTTCTTGTATTTGTATCGGCCTGGACAGTAGGCAATTCACCGGTATTTTAGCGTTTATCCAGTTGCTATGTTCTTAATCAACTGTATGACCCTATCGTTGAAACCTATTTTGTTCAATGTCTGTAGAAGATATTCATGATTTACTACAGGGAACGCTTTATAAAAATCTAAAAAAATACAGCACACTTTATGTATGTTACAGAAATTATTGCAAAGATATACCTGAATTTTGCTGTATTTTGAAAAATGAATCTGCCTTGCGTGCAGTTCTGATGTTGACTAATAATTTTATCTGCAAAGCATAAAATTCTCTTGTTTACTATTCTAGCTATTAATTTATAGTCAGAATTCAGCAGTGAAATTGGATGAACATTATTAAAATCTTTGTTTCTATAATTTTTTGGCACTAGAACAATTTTACTCTCATATGTGATCTGAGGCTCTCCCGACGAATGTGCTGTATCCAAGGTTCTCGGGTGTCCAGCCGGATTCGATCGTCGAAGTTCCACGATATTTCGGCGAATAACCGCTTCGCCATCATCAGGTGGTGCTGATGGAATGATCTGTGTGCGCTGTGTCCGTGGTATTCATGTCCGCGGGGAACCGAGTCGTACCCCGGCGGGGGCGGCCGGCGGGGTCCGCGTGGTGGGAAGGGTGGGGGAAGCTGCAGCCACGCCCGGTGGTAGGCGCAGATCATCTCCGTCCGCCGCGGCGGAAGGATCTCGCGTCCGCTCGCGCCGTTGCTCTTTGATTGTGTTTAATAATGGTTTCCAGGCCTTGCAAGGTTGAAACCCGGTGTCCCTGTTGATGAGGTTATCTGTTACCCGAATTTCTATGGCCTCCTTGTAGATACAGTCCCAGTGGGCACTTGTGGCAGTCAGGATTTTTGTCTCTTCGAAATTCGCTGCGTGTCCGGTTTCAATGCAGTGTTCTGCTAGGGCCGAATGGCTCGTTCAAAATGGTTCAAATGGCTCTGAGCACTATGGGACTAAACATCTGATGTCATCAGTCCCCTAGAACTTAGAACTACTTAAACCTTACTAACCTAAGGACATCACATACATCCATGCCTGAGGCAGGATTCGAACCTGCGACCGTAGTGGTCGCGCCCGAATGGCTGGGTTGGCGTAAGCGGGTGTGACGTTCGTGTTCCTTGCATCGGTCCTCGACCGTGCGAACTATTTGGCCGATGTAGGATTTGCCACAGCCGCAAGAGATTTTGTATACGCCTGCTTTCTTAAGGCCTACGTCATCTTTTGCCGTTCCTAGTAGGTCACGAATTGTTACTGGTGGTAGCAAGACTGTGTCAATCTTGTGTCGCCCTAACAGTCTCCCTATTTTTGACAACACGATGCCAGCAAATAGCAGAAAGGCCAGAGCTTGCTTCTCTTCTTCGGGTTGTTCTTCATCTCAGTTCTTGCTGCACTTCTGTTGTCGGAAGGCCCTTTGCATTTGGCGGTTGCCATACCTGTTCTTGAGGAACACGGTCTCCAGGTGTTTGAGTTCCGTTGGCAAGTTCTGTTTATCAGTGATCGCGTGTGCTCTATGTACCAAGGTGTTGAGCATTCCATTAAGCTGCGCCGGATGGTGGCAGCTAGAGGCATGTACGTTCAGGTCAGTGTGTTTAGGCTTGCGGTACACACTGTGACCCAGTATCCATCAGACCTACGTTCCACTAGGACATCAAGAAAGGGTAGTTTTCCATCTTTCGCAATCTCCATGGAGAACCGAATGTTACTGTCGACCGAATTTAGACGTTGTAGAAAAATCTGTAGCTGTTGTTGTCCGTGTGACCAGATGACGAACGTGTCGTACACGTAGCGAAAGAAGCATAAAGGTTTCAGTTTGGCGGCTTCCAGTGCTTCCTCTTCGAAACTCTCCATGAGCAGGTTGGCCACCACTAGGGAGAGGGGGCTCCCCAAGGCTACTCGGTCGGTCTGCTCGTAGTATTGTCCATTGAAGAAAAAGATGATATTCCCGAAAATAACCAAGTGAACAAGTGTAAAGCCAAGAATTATAGTTTCCATTCTGAGAATGGGAATATATATATATATATAAAGTATAAACAGCTCTAAAAAAAGACAAAAAGAACCAAAAAATCTAACAGAAGATCAAGACATAATTATATTTAATAATCTATGTTCACCTACCAAATTCAGTGATGAAGGAGCAGCCATATTTGATGACCTTAAAAGGAATCACACCCGCTTACGCCAATCCAGCCATTCGGCCCTAGCAGAACACTGCATTGAAACCGGACGTAAAGCGAAATTAGAAGAGACAGAAGTCCTGACGGCCACAAGTGCCTACTGGGACAGTATCTACAAGGAGGCTCTAGATATTCGGACAACAGATAACCTCATCAACAGGGACACCAGGTTTCAGCTTAGCAAGGCCTGGAAACCATTATTAAACACCATCAAAGAGCAACGGCGCGAGCAGACGCGAAAGCCTTCCGCCACGGCAGACGGAGATGAACTGCGCCCACCGTCGGGCGTGGCTGCACCTAAGCCCACTCCTCCCACCATGCGGCGCCCCGCCGGCCGCCCGCGCCGGGGTACGACTCGGGACCCCGCGGACATAAATACCACGCACACAGCGCAGACAGATCATTCCATCAGCACCACCTGATGACGGCGAAACGGTTATTCGCCGAAATATCGTGTAACTTCAACGATCGGATCCGGCTGGACACCCGAGAATCTTGTATACAGCACTATTTCACTCTCCTTAAACTCAACCGGAATAATTTTACCCTGAATAACCTCATATACAATGTCCGCGATTTTCACACCTACTACTGGCCAGTAACGAATGTAAAACCATGCTGCCACACCAATCGGTTGTGGGGATTATTTTGGTGGTGCGGCGTACAGAGTCTCATACACGTCCTCTTCACTGACAACCTCGAGAAAATTTTCGATGTCACCTTCTGTCAGCTGTGGGGCTAGGATGTCAAGGAATTCTTCCATGGAAACATCAGTTCTTTGATGTACAGAACATAGCTCGCTATAACAGCGATAAATCTCGTCCATGGTATCCTGCTTGTTTCTGAGAATCGTACCGTGTTTTGTTCGAATATCATCAACAAAAGCCCTTCTTCCGTTTTTCGTATGCTTCACTAAATGATACAGGGAAGTAGTTTCACCTTCTGACACCGAATTTGCCTTCGAATTTATTTTCAACCCTTCCATTTGACTTCTCTTGATATTAAGTAACTTGGTTTTGACTTTTTTGATGTTTGCTATCCGAAGTGAGGAATCTGCTTGGACTTAATCACATATATCTCTCAAAACGGAATAGTAATATTCCGTAGTGCATTTCATTTCTCTTTCGCTCTGGCCACTGTAATGAATAAGACCCTTCCTCAAGTTTGGCTTAGCCATTTTAAACCACAAGTCGATAGCAGTTGCACGGCTACTACGGGCACGCAGGCATATTGCCCATGTTTCTTTAATCGGGTCTTCTAAATCATGATTTACGGAAAAGGAAGTGTTCAAACTCCGTTGATTCTTGAATCGGCGAACTACCTGTCTTGTTAGATTTATCCAAGCTAAGACACCTGAATGGTCTGAAAAGTACGTAGGAATGGTTTCTACATCTGCCACGGAAGTTTCAAGATTTTTAGAAACATATAATCTATCAATCCTGCTACGTGATGTTGCCGTGACATAAGTGAACTCAACAATGGAGTGGTATATGATTTTTCATATATCCTTTAATTTTGTACTAGTAACAAGTTGATTTAGCTCACTTGAGAAATTGAAATTTGGTAGCTGATCATTTCGATTTAAAACACAATTAAAATCACCTCCAAGTGATAACTGTCTTGGAGTTTTCCTTAATAAGTATATCAGGTCATCTTTGTAGAAACATGCCCTGTGAGCTCTGTGAGAACTTCCTGAAGGGGCATACAAGTTTATGGTAGTCGTATCATAGATATTCAGTCCTGTTCCCCTTCCGGGTTCCAGTCGTCCCACCTCGCTTACAGTAATCCTGTCCCTCACTAAAACACCTGTTCCAACACTTGTTTCAGGAGACATTTATGTAAATGACAAAACCGAGGATTACTAAATCCGAAATTAGAACTGCTTGTAACAGGGAAATATCAGTCGCAGATTGAAACAAAAATTCCTTAAAGGCCAATAATTTCAAACCGGACGTAATTTTATTTATGTCTGCGTCATAGCGCTGTCACTACGTAGTTGTATTGATGAACTAATTTAGTTTCCTGTGGTTCAGGGTTCAGTTAAGCTGTAACAGTTTTCTCGAAAGGCTGAACATGGAATAACACTTCAATCAGTTTATTAGTTACTGTCCCGTTTTTTTTCTATTTCTGATGTTTTCTCTTGTACCTTAAACAGACTGATTTCCTGGTAAACTTTCTGATTTTTCCTCCAGTGATTCGTGTAGGACCGTTTCGGACCGAACATTCTTTGGGCTTGAGTCGCCCTTCCCGGATTTTTCCTTCCCTTGGTTACGAGCTACATTCTCATTTGGTTGGGTCGGTATTTTACTTCGCGGCTGATCTGAAGCAGAAGCAGACGCTTTCACAATTTCTACTGCCGGTACCTGCTCTGAGGTGTTCACCGTGATTTCATTTTGGCCACCAGTTCTTTATTAATGTCACTTACTTCCTGACAGAGAGAAACAAATGGAGACTGCCGTTTTGCAACCTCTCTCTGAATTTGTCTATTAACAGATAGCTGCTGTTCTTTGAAATCGGCTACTGCACCTGTTGTTTCTTGCAAATTAATACTGGTTACACCCCTTTCATTTTCTGGTACAGTGTGTGTATTATCTTTCTGTTCATCAGTTTCCATTCGCATTTTGCCTCCCGGTTCTTCTGCCTCCTCATCGCACAGTTTTTTATTGCTGAGTGAGGGAGCTGGACAGGACAGCTCGTCCTCTGAACAACTAGCAGTGGACTCCAGAGGTGTTTTTTTCGGTTGCATTTCAGCCTCACGAGTAGCGGTAACAGGGTTTCCCTTTGTTGCTAACGGAGAAAATTGACTGTTATCGTGACGGGAGACGCCAGCTTGGCCTGCTGCGTTAACATGCTCAACCAGTTGATCCGGGCTATTCTTTGGTAACAGACCATCTAAGGTAAGCTTCTGACACTGTATCAAATTACTTTTGAGAACAACACTTCGCCGCGGACATTACTGTCTGAAGTGGCCGGTTTCGTCACATATATGACATGTAGCTTCCTGACCTCTATGAATAATTTGTGCCTTATACCCACGAACAGTTACGTGAGACGAAATATTCGTCTTAAACTCCATCTCTACACAGCGTAGCCCGTTGAAACATTGCAGTTTAAAGCGAGGCAACCATCTTTCACTTGTAATTGATTTAACGTCCCCGTAGTTTGTAAAAGCTTCCTTAACCTTATCATTTTCAATTTCAATGGAAAGATTCAAGACACGAACAGTTTTGTTATGAATGTCCGCTCTATATATGGAAACCTTACTTTTATAACCGTTTCTATGAACAAAATCTACTTCATAGCCCCACTTCCGTAACACCTTATCAACCGTTGGAGCACTGATTAACTTGACAAAAACACAGTATTTTTCCTGATCCAGTCTCCAGGTATGGATGGCTTCAGAACTGAGACCAATTACCTGTGTAATCCAGTCATCTATTTCCAGGGATGTCGACTGAACAAGATGGAGGTCTTTGTCAAAAGCAAATACCTGAGTGTTCTTCCTTAGGTTTGTAGCCATGGTTAATCCAGCGACGCAGTTTAGGTTAAACAACCGAAATTCCAATTCTGAGCAGCAAGACCAGAAAGAGCGATCAGATCACAAGGAATAGGAGCGAACACGGAGATCAAGGGACGGACAGCACTCAGCGAAGCACAAGTATAGCAATGTAAACACGGAAGTGCTGTGCAGCAGTAAACAGCAGCCACTCGCTAGCGCGGCTGGAACGGAGCAATGTATCGCGGAGCCGGATAGCAGTTACTGAATTGAGTACACTGGTAGCGCCACAGAACGTCCATAAATGATCAGATACAGATGATGAGGTCGTCATAAGGAAAACAGGAACTAAATGTTGGAGCAAATGAGAAAGATTACGTGGAAGACGGTATTTCTGCAAATGAATCAGTTGATGTATTCAGTTCCCCACAAGTAGAAAAAGAACCGATCAAGACACATGAGGTTGAATTAGAACATGAAGATACGGTATAGCGTGAATGATAGGCTAAAAATTTTGTCTGTGAACATCGAACTACAAGGCTGCAGGATTAACCGTCAGATTAAGGCACAAGTTAGTGGTACTGGTAATCAACACAAAACACGAATTAGTGGTCCTGATAGCCAGCTCAAAACACAAGATAGTATCGTTAATAACCAGCTGAAAGCAGAAAGTAATAATCTTGAGAATCAAATGAAAACACATGGTATAAAGAACACAATCAGATCGGAAAAGTAGACGAAAAAGTGGGCTTTTTGAGTATCGCAATCAAGCTCAAAAGTCGAAATAAATACAGTAAGTACCAATGTCGCCACTGCAGGGGCAGGTCAATGATAGCAACGAAAGATTCGATTTAGAAATCAGGTAGATCTAAGATAAGGTAGGAACTTTGGTAGTAACGAAAGTGGGCGATTAAGATTTCGGTCTGAAAACCAAAAGTGCTGACCAATATAGAAATGATATTTCACATTGGCGAGACAGTGATTGATTCTGAGCAACAAATAAACAAATGTACAAACATTTGCGGACAGAAGAGTGACCAAAACATTTCACAAATTCAAGGTACGATCTGCAATCTTGGAATGAAAATAAGAAACAATCCCGGTTGTGCCAAAGATATAATACCTCATAACAAAGTATTAGAGGGTGAAGAAGGCTCTGATGCTACCAAAAGACATATTTGCTGCCAACCATTGGATTCCCCGAAAAATGGCGAAAGGGTTTTCCTGAATATTTGACACATCAGGAAAAGATTAACATAGTTATCAATGCATTAACAGGTGATGCTAAACGATAAGGACTAAATTTGAACACTGATTAACTGACGTTTAACGAATTGAAACAAAAGTTTACCGAGGAACACTGGTCAGAAGGGAAACAAGATTATTTATAGCGAGAGTTCATAATGGACAGTTTTACGACAACAGAAACGAAAACACCAGCGAAAGATTCTGTGGAAACGGGTACCGACGATCCGAATCCAAGATTAGTTGGGATCTATAGAAAAAGCTGTCATTCGATGAGATACGTGGGAAGCAGTAACAAAAGCTCTTCGCGTTTCCAAAAAGAGGGCGAAGATCATTGGCGAAGTAATCGTGAGTATGGTCAGAATAATATTAACAGCAGTAACCACAATGACAACGAACAAAATGACGTCGTTATGTATCGCGTTAATATGGTTCAGCGAGGAATGGGGAAAGATGGAGATACTTCCGTCGCTCCTGATAGAGGATTTTTGCCGGCCGCTGGTGGCCGAGCGGTTCTGGCGCTACAGTCTGGAACCGCGCGACCGCTACGGTCGCAGGTTCGAATCCTGCCTCGGGAATGGATGTGTGTGTTGTCCTTAGGTTAGTTAGGTTTAAGTAGTTCTAAGTTCTAGGGGACTTATGACCTCAGCAGTTGAGTCCCATAGTGCTCAGAGCCATTTTTGATAGAGGATTTGCACCGCGACGGTACCACGACAGCAACCACGCGAAAACCTGAAGAAGAATATGTTGTGGGCCAAACTAAGGCGGATATATTTTCAAGGCCCAAACGTTAGAAACAATTCCGCAGTAGACATAATAATTAAGTACTCGAGAGAGCGACTGCGAAGCACCGCAAGCCACTGAAAGCGAAGCGACATATGCTCTCAGGAATGAGTCACAGCAGGCAGGGAGCCTGCCAGTAGCGAATAAATCATATCAGTCAGCTCTCCCCATTGAAGCTGTAGTTAACGGCAGCAGGACAGAGTGAGGGCGTCGCATTATAATGCAATGAACTCGCTGCGGCAGATACCGACTCCGTAGCAACAGAGAACGTAAACTTACTGGTAGGCGACGAAGAATGAGCGGAGAACACATTAAATGATAAAATTTCCTAAAGTAAGTTGTCAGGGATTACAGGTTGGTGTGAACAGATCGGTGATCTGAATCAAGGACTAAGACAGTGCGAGTGGGATGTTTTCGAAAGGAATTATGTGACTGAAATGTTAGGTATTAGTGAAAGGAGAAAATGGGACATCGAGGATAGGACGTGGGTCGATAGCAAGACTGAAATGAAAGTATTTAGCGTCACGCGAAGTTTGCAAGGAGTAATTACATTACTGGCCATTAAAAATTCCTACACCACGATGATGACTACTACAGACGCGAAATTTAACCGACAGGGAGGAGATTCTGTGATATGCAAGTTATTAGCTTTTCAGGGTATTCACACAAGGTTGGAGCCGGTGGCGACACCTACAACGTGCTGACATGAGGAAAGTTTCCAACCGATTTCTCATACACAAATCGCAGTTTACCGGCCTTGCCTGGTGAAACGTTGTTGTGATGCTTCGTGTAAGGAGAAGAAATGCGTACCATTACGTTTCCGACTTTGATGAAGGTCGGATTGTAGCCTATCGCGATTGCGGTTTATCGTATCGCGGCATTGCTGCTCGCGTTGGTCGAGATCCAATGACCGTTAGCAGAATATGGAATCGGTGGGTTCAGGAGGGCAATACGGAACGCCGTGTAGGATCCCTACGGCCTCGTATCACCAGCAGTCGAGATGACAGGCATCTAATACGCATGGCTGTAACGGATCGTGCAGCCACGTCTCGATCCCTGAGTCAACTGATGGGGACGTTTGCAAACAACAACCATCTTCACGGACAGTCCGACGACGTTTGCAGCAGCATGGACTATCAGCTCGGAGACCATGGCTGCGGTTACTCTTGACGGTGCATCACAGACAGGAGCGCCTGCGATGGTGTACTCAACGACGAACCTGTGTGCACGAATGGCAAAACGTATTTTTTTCGAATGAATCCAGATTCCGTTTACAGCATCATGATGGTCGCATTCGTGTTTGGCGACATCGCAGTGAACGCGCATTGGAAGCGTGTATTCATCATCGCCATACTGGTGTATCACCCGGTTTGGCTGTATGGGGTGGCATTGGTTACACGTCTCGGTCACCTCTTGTTCGCACTGACAGCACTTTGAACAGTGGACGTTAAATTTCAGATGTGTTACCACCCGTAAGTCTACCCTTCATTCCATCCCTGCGTACCCCTACATTTCAGCAGGATAATGCACGACCGCATTTTGCAGGTCCTGTACGGGCCTTTGTGGATACATAAAATGTTAGACTGCTGCCCTGACCAGCACATTCTCCAGATCTCTCACCAACTGAAAACGTTTGGTCAATGGTGGCCGAAAAACTGGATCGTTACGATACACCAGTCACTACTCTTGATGGACTGTGGCATCGTGTTGAAGCTGCATGTGCAGCTGTATCTGTACACGCTCCTCAAGCTCTGTTTGACTCAATGCCCAGACGTATCAAGGCCGTTATTACGGCCAGAGATGGTTGTTCTGGGTACTGATTTCTTCAATGGTTCAAATGGCTCTGAGCACTATGTGACTTAACATCTGTGATCAACAATCCCCTAGAACTCAGAACTACTTAAACCTAACTAACCTAAAGACATCACACACATCCATGCCCGAGGCAGGATTCGAACCTGCGACCATAGCAGCCGCGCGGTTCCGGACTGCGCGCCTAGAACCGCTAGACCACCGCGACCGGCACTGATTTCTCAGGATCTATGCAACCAAATTGTGTGAATATGTAAACACATGTCAGTTCTAGTATAATATTTGTGTCCCATGAATACACGTTTATCATCTGCATTTCTTCTTGGTGTAGCAATTTTAATGGCCAGTAGTGTAGTAAAGGGGTGGTAGACAGTGAGGGAGCCGCACAAAGTATGCGAGCTTCCAATAACACTGACATTAATAGTAAGCAAAGATATACGGTCACAGTGAGGAGAATGGAAGGTGATATCCTCAGCTTCGGTGACAAAGCTTTCCCGTCTAATGAATCACTAGCAGAACTAACGGTTGTCAGTAGACGTGGATAGGCGAACTCGGACGATTCCTTATGATCTACTGAAGTTCACGATTGCTACACGAACTACATAGAAAAGGTAGAGGTCATTAGAGCCGATGAAGATGACAGCTCGGACGAAGAGCCTGCTGTGAAAGAAAAAAAACTAATAATATTAGGAGAAAACCGTGATACTGTGTATCTAAGACCCGACAAAACATCGGCTGAGGAAATTAACATATGTGTAACAAGGGAGAATCCCCATAGACTAACCCCCCTGTCAGATTTACAGGTAAAATGGCCCTCTGGATATCCCATCAAAACTGAACGCAGATCAAGCATGAAAACGGAAAGAAGGTGTTCTGCACTGTGAAAGAAGAAGACAAATGGAAACTGTGAACGGTCCAAGCTCAAGATCTGTAAGAGCGAGGAAACTGCAAGAAAGAACTGTAGCGTCAACGTTCTGTGGTCTCAGTGTTGGACTGCAAAGCTGTAGATCCATGTTCAAATCTCCCTCGTGCTCAAATTATTTTTTTTAACGAAATTACGAACGCTCCTTCTGTAGCAATGTCGTACTATACGATGATTATAGAAAATGAGTCATGTAGTAAGAATGTAGTACCGTTGCAAGTAAATATGATCAATAGTGATGGCCGGGGAAATCCCACACCGATCTGTGACAGAAATGAAAACAACAAGTAAACGGGTGTGGACTATGTTACAACTAAAGAATTAAAGAGTCAAAACTTCCAAAACGGAAAGCAAGAGTCATCATATGCGGTAATTTTGTAGAACAAATAAAAGAGATACGTACGTCTGGAGGCCCCTTCCTTACACCTCGCTGTTGCAAACGGACATTTCACCACAACACACACACACAGATATGAATACAGCGAACACACACGTCAATGACCGGACGGACAGTTCATAATTTTGTACAAAAAAAAAACAAATATGGGGCACGATGGAGATTTTAACATGAATCTCCCCCTTCGCACTCCAACACTGTGACCACATAACAACGACGCCGTGGCTACTCTGATTCACTCGATATTGCACATCTTGAATTGGGACCGCTTACTGTTTCTATTTTGCTTCTTTTTCTACAACTACATCTACATCTACATCTACATCTACATTTATACTCCACAAGACACCCAACGGTGTGTGGCGGAGGGCACTTTACGTGCCACTCTCATTACCTCCCTATCCTGTTCCAGTCGCGTATGGTTCGCGGGAAAAACGACTGTCTGAAAGCCTCCGTGCGCGCTCTGATCTCTCTAATTTTGCATTCGTGATCTCCTCGGGACGTATAAGTAGGGGGAAGCAATACATTCGATACCTCATCCAGAAACGCACCCTCTCGAAACCTGGCGAGCAAGCTACACCGCGATGCAGAGTGCCTCTCTTGCAGAGTCTGCCACTTAAGTTTGTTAAACATCTCCGTAACGCTATCACGGTTACCAAATAACCCTGTGACGAAACGCGCCGCTCTTCTTTGGATCTTCTCTATCTTCTCCGTCAACCCGATCTGGTACGGATCCCACACTGATGAGCAATACTCAAGTATAGGTCGAATGAGTGTTTTGTAAGCCAACTCCTTTGTTGATGGACTAAATTTTCTAAGGACTCTCCCAATGAATCTCAACCTGGTACCCGCCTTACCAACAATTAATTTTATATGATCATTCCACTTCATACGTACGTCTGGAGGCCCCTTCCTTACACCTCGCTGTTGCAAACGGACATTTCACCACAACACACACACACAAATATGAATACAGCGAAGTTTTTCGAAGTTCAGTAGAGCTTCTTCCCGCTTTCATGCTTTATCTTTGTTCAGTTCTTGACAGCACCTCCATTGGGGCATCTTACCACTAAATCTGGGGGGGGGGGGGGGGGGCGGCACTGCAATGGGAAGTTTCCCATGTAGGACAAGTGTTTCTATCAGGACCGAACATTGGCCCAGAACGGTCAGCTATAGAAGGTAATTTGCATGAGGAATATATTGAAGTAACATAAATCTAGGAATGCGTGACAAAATGTTGTTTTGTACCACCAGATGAAGCAATTTCAAAGCAAGAACCAGAGGTAAACTCAGAACCCAGAAAGAAAGAACCGGCGGACAGTGTTATATATTATAAAAATGAGTTCAGGTTGCGAAAGATTTTGAAAACCCAAAACTTAAGAAACGCCCACACACACGTAAAATACATGCCGACATCCCATGGATGAAATCAGAACCTCTTTAAGACTTGTTATGGTAAGATCAGGAAAATGAAATTACTCTGTGTAGAGTAGCACGTACTGTACCCATAATTACAGAGCGTGGGGCAGGTTTATTTCAAATTTTAAATATATTTGCAACGATTAGTTTGAAGTGCAAGAAAGTCGTCACAATCACGCATATCATCTGGTGTACCCAGAATCAAAGAAGCCCCTAAGTTTTAGCAATATTGTGGACTGGAAACCTTATGCCCACAAAAGATAATAAAAGGGAACACTGTTTGGAAACATGTCATGACTAATATGTACTGTATTATAATATCTTTATTCTTGAAAAATGTGTATTGCAACATATCCTGTGTGAACTCTTACTGACATAGTTTTCCTAATCCATGTCTATAAGTTTTATATTATTAACGATGTAAGTGTTTTAAAATGAAACGGACATTCCAAAAAAAAGGAAAAGTGAAATGGCATGCTAAAAGGTTGTTCTGCACAATGAGCACATCTTATTGAAATGGGCTGTCAATATGTGGAACGGGCAGCGTAATTTCCTGCTAAATTAACAGAGCAGGAAGGCTGTTTAAGATGAGCTACCAAAAATCTCAATGGGTAGCTTAATGTTTCCTTGGTATGACAAAGTTTGTAAATAAAGGTGCTGGTGTGGACTTTGAGAAGTAATGATGGAGCAGTAGAAAAGATTGAGCTTATTGTAAATAATGTTCTGTTATTTTGTTGAACTGCATAAAAATTATTGCAGCCAAAAACAACTATGCGGTGAAGATAATAATAAGTACCCATGATTGTACTGTACACTAACTGAAAGTAAAATCTTCAGTAATATTTACCGAAATGACAAAATTTTAAAAAGTTAGTATTTACTTTAAAGCAAGACAAATGAAATGCCTAAAAATTGTGGTATACAACTGTAAATGCCGAGCAAATGTAAATAATGTTTATATAAGTGCTTGTATCACATTTTCTCCCCTGTATTTATGTAACTGACGAGAGACACTATGCCTCTACGCATCATTACATTCCCACTGCGCTCCCACAACTGAAAAGAGCGGAGAGACGTGAAGCGACGGACATGGATACTACAGACAGTACCAACACATTTGAGCAAAGATTCGGGGGAAGTTCTTTGTCGTTTGCATTTCACGACTTAAGGTACCTTACATTCCTCGTATTTTATGGTAGTGATGTTGATAGCTTTTATAAATATTTATAACAGCATTATATGATACACAGGTGTATCGCTTTTTTTTTAAACACAATCGATTTCGGTCTGGGATCAAATCATCATCGGTTCAAATGAGATGGACGTATGAGACAGAACAATCTGTTATTCCCACTATGGAAATGCATAGCTGAGATGTGTTTGGGCCTGATAATGGTATGTACCTAAACTGTAATCGATCGTCTCTAGTAAAAGATTCTTACACTGCAGTGAATTTCGTAGTGCACTTATTAACAATCAAAGTACTCTTTGTAAATCAAGGTCACTGGGTGTAGAGGCTTAGAAAATATCTGAAATAGCATTTAAAGTAACAAAAATTTTAATACTAATTTGGAACCAGTGTTTACCTGATATGAAGTGTTTTGAGTGAACAGCATTTCATGATGCCCGTTGCATCAGTCAGTTACGCATTTCATTTCTTTATGTGTGATGTCGACATCTTCATGGCGTCCACCTGAAAATGATTCTAGTTATTGATCTTTTACTCCATATAATGCATTTTTGGTATTAGATAAAGATATCACTCTAACCACAACAAGGATTATCGTTTAAGTGATACTCTTCAAAACAGAATTCTGTCCCAGTTATATTTGTTTTACAAAATTTGTGGTGGTAGCGTAGATTTCTTCAAGTTATTTAGCCAATGAGAAGGAAACTATAAAACATTCCTGATGCAATTACTGAACCATAGTTCGTGTTTCTTATATAACTTCCGAGGTGATAATTTATTCTGTTGAATATCCCAGTGATTGTCTGATTCCGTAAGAAATCGGCCTGGAAATAGTCGATTTATTTTATATATAGAAAAAAAACTCCGCTACGCCGGTCCCAAGCCCGGGGCCTCACCATACAAGAGGTGAGGAAGGAGGAGGGGGAGGAGTAACAACCTCGTTAAAAAACCAAGTTTCACCTGGCCCGGGTGATAGCACCTTGTAAGGGCTCCTTGCTAGGACTACAGTAAAGACCTCAACGGTAGTGAAGGCGGAGGGAATAGTTCTCGGTACGACGGAACTAGCGGAAGAGGCAACCAAAGAAAAAAATCCACTTGGAGTCTGTCTTGAAACAAGTGGCTGAGTGGTCAGCGTCTGTCCACCAGTGGTGCGGCTGAAAACCATTCCTCGGAGCTAATAACCTCGTGTAGAATCCTTAGAGGACTTGTTCCCCTAACGCAACAAACAATCAACAATGGATACGCACCTTGTAAGAGATTTTACCCCAGGGAGTAACCAATCTCCAATTTCTAAGGAAATTAAAAGTAGGCATTCGGATTCTGGGGGCCTACAGCAATGTGCGAAGGATGAGTCGAAGCATCCTGAAACCTGCCTTAAGCAAGCAACAAATAAAATTAAACACAAAAATATAAACTACTTGGCAACGTTCAACGTAAACTCACTTCTAAAAACAGGAAAACTTGAAACGTTAATAAATTTTATAAAACAGAAAATTATAATGATAACTGCACTCCAAGAAACAAGGTATACTGATGAACATTCATTTTATTCAGAGGGATTCAGACTCTTCAAAGGGAAGCCAGGAAAAAGAGTTATGAAGAATGTACCCCAATTTGGAACAGGATTCATTATAAACCAAAATATATTAAACTCGATAGTAGAATTTAAATCTGTCAATGAAAGGCTTTCAACATTAACCTTCAAATCAGTAACCAAACTGTATACCATTGTAAACTCACATGTACCAACAAATTAGAAAAACAGAACACAGCAAGGACAAACAGAAATACTTTGGCTGGAACTGTCAAACACCTTAGACCAGATTTCATCCAAAAACACAATAATATTGTTGGGAGACTTTAATGCCCAAATCGGCAAAGAACGTCGTCACCAATCCATAGTAGGCAAATTCCCTGCACATAAAAGAACCAATGCAAATGGAGAAAGACTTATTAGTTTATGCAGAGAACATGACATAGCTCTAAAGTCTACATATTTCAAAAAACTCCCTAGAAGACAAACTACATGGGTATCCCCGAATCCAGTCTGTGGGGAGAAACAACTTGACCATGTTGCTATAAGCAGACTGTCTGCATCAGAGATACTCAGTGTATAAGTTGCTAAGAGTGCAAGTTTAGATTCAGATCACTATCTATAGTTAAACTCAAAATTAGACCAATATATAAAAGAAAGAGCGAATATCAACCTAAAAAGTTTGACACTCAGAAATTAACCAAGGAACACAATTTCAGGACACTTTTGGAAAAGAAAACACCTAAAACATGGGAACAACTTCAAAAAGATATAGTACAGACAGCAGAAGAAACCATTCTCCTTACCAACAAATGGAAACATGCCTGGTGGAATGATGAGTGTGACAAACTAATCCTAACAAGACACAAGACAACGAGCTTGGAACATTAGGAATGTGAACAGAAATGATAAAAATAGGAACTCCCTAAAAGAAGCCCGGAAGGAAGCTTCAAAAGGCCCTAAAAAGATCCAAGTTCAATACATAAAAGACCAACTAGCATCAATAGACTCCAACTTCAAACAGAACAATGCTAGGGACTTTTACAAATCTTTCAAAAGTAACATAAAGAAATACTCTCCTCCTAGTCTATTTTTCACGGACCCAAAAATGCAGAAAACTGCATACAATAGCATAGAGAACTGTAGAATACTTGCTGAATATTTTGAAGAACTACATAACTGTTATCCACCGATAGTAAAATTTAATTTCGATATTGTAAACCCAACACCACCCTACTCCAAGCCGCCAACCACAGAAGAATTAAAAGAAATCATAAAAGAGCTTAAAAATAATAATGCCCCTGGAGAAGATAATATAGTTGCTGAACTATGGAAGTACTCTAGTGACAACATGATACAGTGTCTATCAGAAATACTAAGAGAAATCTGGACAACACACAGATTACCACCAGACTGGACATCTGCATTAATACATCCACTACATAAAAAAGGGAAGAAAACAGATCCTAGCAATTATAGGGGAATCACCCCCTAACCAGTGACCTATAAGGTCTTATCTAAGGCGCTTTTAAAGAGAGCAAAAGAGATATTTGACAAACAGTTAGGAGAGTATCAGGCTGGATTTAGGAAGGGAAGGTCGTGTGGAGAACAAATACTAAATTTAAAGAACATAATAGAAATGAGGAAAATCAGGAACTTAAAATATGTAATTACTTTTGTGGATTTTAAAAAAGCCTATGATTCAATTGACGGAAATACACTGCTTGATATCTTAAAAGAATTGGGACTCGATGCTAAAACTACTGCAATAATTAAAGGTACTTTGACAAATACAAAATCGAAAGTAAAATTTAGGGGAGAGCTCTCAAAATCGTTTGAAATAAAGTCACGTGTTCGACAGGGAGATGGTCTGTCACCTCTGCTGTTCAATTGTGTCTTGGAGAAGGTAGTTCGAGAATGGTGGAAGGCCATCAATACTAAAGGGATTCAACTAGGGAGAAATCCAAACAAGATCACTGTCGACTGTTTAGCCTTCGCAGATGACATGGCATTGATTACAGATTCACTAGACAATGCCCAAGAACAAATAAGAGAACAACAAAAACAAGCAGCCAAAGTAGGACTACAAATATCCTATGAAAATACAAAGTTTCTGACAAACATCTGTAATGCTCCTCAAAATATTGCAGTTGACTACAACACAATACACAAAACAGATTCCTTTAAGTACCTAGGAGAGTGGATTACATACAATGCCAAAGAAAAGATAGCTATAGAAACTAGAGTGCACAAAATGGAAAGAGTGTTTCATATGACCAAAAACGATTATAATAAAAAATCCTTGTCCTGGAACACGAAATTAAGACACTAACAAACAGTGGCCAGACCTGAAGCTCTCTATGCGGCAGAAACACTTAAACTAACAAGAAATGGAGATCTTGAGAAACTAGAGAAGGTCTAAAGAAGAATTTTAAGGAAAATACTGGGAGTTAAAAGAAACGATAATGCTGAATACAGGTTAAAACCAAACAGAGAGCTATATCTGAAAACGGAGAAACTAACTGATGTAGAGGAAGAGGAGACTACAGTTTTTTGGACATATATTCAGAATGGATAACAACAGACTAACCAAGCGGATATTCACATTACTCAATAGCTACAAATCCAAGCCAGCATGGTTCATAGAGACTGAAAAGGACATTGAAAATGCTGGAGTTACAATAGACACAATAGAAAACAGAACACATTTCAGAAAGGCAGTTCAAAAGGCAGAATTTCAGGAGAGAAAGAAAATAACTAGACGAAAGTGGACTCAAGAAGAAACGGAACAACACTCTAAAAGGATGAAGGAAATTTGGAAACTGAAGGAATCTAATACAATGAAGAGTAGCCAAAGTTCATTCATCGTACCCTCCAAATGGGTTATTCGGAAAAAAAATATATAGAAACAGACTTTTATACATGCGTGTTCTAGTGACCGATAACAGAACGCATACTCCTATAGATACCAACGCTATTCTCATTAGCCCTAATATCATTAGCTTCGAAACTGCGTCCCAAACACTATAAGGCCTCATTTCGGATTTATCTCGTAGTACTGTTCAATTACTGTTGACACAAGACCCCGTTCCTGAATTAAAATTGTACACAACGATAGCCCTCTCGATACAAATTTTTTATTTGTGCATATAAAAATATTTTCGCACAATACACGTGTTTCACTGAGGCAGTTTTTCCCTGAAACTCTTGTTTTTATTTTCCACTATTTAACTTCCAGCGCACGCAATCATAATGAAAACAGCTTTATTTTAACTCGGTTATGGATAGAATTAAATTCATCTCATTTCATTTGAACAACGACAAAACCGATGGCGGCTAATTCCAGCATGCTTAATGAGACGATTATCATAATGACGCGGCGCCAATACATGTGCGATATCTGCCACACGCTTTAAAATGCATTCCAGATTATACGGCGAGCTATTGTCAGAACCGTCAACTCGCTCTCGTTGTTATTTTACCACGTGCAGCACGCGTATCTTCCCAAGTGTTCAGACGAAAACAGCAAATTCTGAAACCTCTCGTAGAAATGTAGTTTATGCTGTAAATATTATGATGTATAAGAATTATTATTACTCGTCTCTTTATCGAATAACACAGCGGAGAGCTTTGGTGCTATCAGTGTGGAATAGTGGGTACCATCGCATCTTGGGGGCTGCAATCGCCGGAGTAGTACTTGCAACGCACGTTATCAATTATTTGCTAGATGTATTCCAATCTCTGTCTTCCTCTATAGATTTTACCCTCTACAGCTCCCTCTAAAACCATCGCAGTCATTCCCTGACGTCTTAACACATGTCCTATCATCATGTCTCTTCTCCTTGTTAGTGTTTTCCACATAATCTTCACCTCTTCTACTCTACGCATAACAACCGCATTCCTCACCTTACCTGTCCACCTAATTTCCAATATTCGTCTGTTGCATCACATCTCAAATGCTTCGATTCTCTACTGCTCCTGTTTTGCCACAGTCCACGTTTCTCTACCCTACAATTTGGTGCTCCAGACGCGCATTCTCAGAGATTTCTTCCTTAAATTTAGATCTGTGTTTGAAACTAGCAGGTTTCTCTTAGGCAAAAATGCCTTTTCTGCCAGTGCTAGTCTGCTTTTCATGTCGTCCTTGCTCCGTCCGTCAATGATTATTTTGTTCCCTAGATAACAGACTTCTTTAACTTCATCTACTTCTCGACCGCCAATAACCGAGCGAGGTGGCACACTGGACTAGTATTCGGGAGGACGACGGTTTAATCACACGTCCGGCCATCCTGATTTAGGTATTCCGTGATTTCCCTAAATCGCTCCAGAAAAATGCTGGGATGGTTCCTTTGAAAGGGCACGGCCGACTTCCTTCCCCGTCCTTCCCCAATCCGATGACACCGACGACCTCGCTGTTTGTTCTCCCCCCACAAACAACCCAACCCCAACCCTTGACCACCAACCCTGATGTTAAGTTTCTCTCTGCTCCCAATTCAGCTGCTTCACATTACTTTCGCCCGCAGCCCGTGGTCTCATGGTCGCGTTCTCGCTTCCCGAGCACGGGGTCCCGGGTTCATTCCCGGCGGGGTGAGGGATTTTCACCTGCCTCAAGATGGCTGGGTGTTTGTGTTGTCCTCATCATTTCATCATCATTCATGAAAGTGGCGAGATTGTGCTGAGCAAAGGTTTGGACTTTGTATGGGCGCTGATAACCGCGCAGTTGAGCGCCCCACAAACCAAACATCATCATCATCGTCATAATCTCATTACTTTCGTCTTTCGGCGATTTACTCTCAATCCATATTGTGTACTCATTAGAGTTTTCATTCCATTCAGCGCATCATATAATTCTTCTTCAGTTTCACTGAGGGTAGCAATGTCGTCAGCGTACTGTATGAATGATATCTTTCCACCTTGAATTCTAGTTCCCTTCCTGAACTCTTGTTTTATTTCCATCATTGCTTCTTCGATGTACAGATTGAACAGTAGGGGTGAAAGACTCCATCCCTGCCTAACGCCCTTTATAATTCCAGCACTTCTTTCTTGATCATCCACTCTAATTATTCCTTCTTTGCTCTTGTACATATTACATATAACGCGTCGTACGCCACAGCTTACCCCAATTTTCCTCAGACTATCAACATCTTGCACCATTTGACATCGTCAAACGCCTTTTTACAGTTAAGGGATCCTATGAACGTGTCTTCATTTCTCTTTAGCCTTGCTTCCATTACCAGCAGCAACTCCAGAACTACTTCTCTGGCGCCTTTATCTTTCCTAAAGCCAAACTGGTCGTCGTCTAACACGTCTTCAATTTTCTTTTACGTTCTTCTGCATATTATTCTTGTTAGTAATTTGGGCGTATTGTCCGATAAGCCAATTCTGGAATAATTCTTGCACTTCTCAGTTCTTGTACTCTTCGGAATTGTGTGGATGATATTTTTATGAAAGTCAGATGGTATGTTGCTAGATTCATACATTCCACACACCATAGTGAATATTTCTCTTGTCGCCACTTTCCCCAATGATTCTAGAAATTCATGGTTGAATTCTTCTGCCTTAGTTGCTCTTAAGTCTTCCAAAGCTTTTTTAAATTCTATAATAGTGGATCCCCTATCTTAACTATATCGACTCCTGTTTCTTCTTCTATCACTTTAGACATATCTTCCCCCTTATAGAAGCCTTAAATGTACTCTTTACACCTATCCGCACTCTTCTCTGCTTTTAACAGTTGAATTCCCATTGAATTCTTAATGTTAAAGCACTTACCCTTAAAGATTGTTTTGACTTGCCTAATTACTGAGTTAGTCCTTCCGATAATGATCTCTTCTTCAATTTCTTCACATTTCTTATCCAGCAGTTTCGTCTTAGCATCGCTGTTCATCCTAATTACTTCAGTCCTCAGCGACTTGTATGTCTGTCTACCTGAATTTCCCTGCACATTTTTGTACGTCCTTCTTTCATCGATAAGCTGAAATTTTTATTCTGGTGTCCTGGGTTTATTGTGGTGTCACCGCCAGACACCACACTTGCTAGGTGGTAGCTTTAAATCGGCCGCGGTCCATTAGTACATGTCGGACCCGCGTGTCGCCACTTTCAGTGATAGCAGACCGAGCGCCACCACACGGCAGGGCTAGAGAGACGTACTAGCACTCGCCCCGGTTGTACGGACGACGTAGCTAGCGATGCACACTGACGAAGCCTCGCTCATTTGAAGAGCAGATAGTTAGAATAGCCTTCAGCTAAGTCAATGGCTACGACCTAGCAAGGCGCCAATAGCAGTATATTGTCTGAAACTATATAGTATCACTTGTCTCGTCAATAGCGATGTACCAAGGATGGATTAAAGTTAAGTAATCCAGAAGCTACGTACTTTTCTTTATAGCATTCATTACGTATCCTGTTTCAGACCTCACGCCATCCTTCGTGAGCTTAAGCGTGCATTGCGGTCCCCTCAAACCACACTGTATCGGCACTTCTGTCGACACATCATATGGCGACGAGTCAAAAAAGGGTCTTGTTCTTTCTAATTGCTTACATTTACTTGTGTCATGGCTTCTCCAGATGTACTGTCCGAATTTTATCGCTTGCAGAATCAGCAGACGCAGGCGTTATTGGATGCCCTTGGACAGCTCGTCCAGGGTCAACGTGAACTGCAAAACGATGCGGCAGCCGCCGCTTCACCGCTACCGCAGCCACAACCTGCAGTTGCACCCCCATTCCGTAATTTTCAAGCCGACGTGGAAACATGGACGGAGTGGTCGCGCCAATTTGGATTCCATCTCGCCGCCTACAGAATACAAGGTAACGAGCGGCAGCCTTTTTTATTGGCCTGTGTAGGTGTGTCCACCTACCGTGTGATAGTGAAATTGTTTCACCGACGCGACGTAGCAACTCTGTCCTACGAAGAAATTCTGTCGGCATTAGATGCCTATTTCAAAGAAACAGTCAATGTCCTTGCAAAAAGGTATACATTCTTTCGTACAAAACGTATGGCCGGTCAGACTAATAGGGAGTGGGTAGCAACATTGCAAGCCCTTACTAGGGATTGTGCGTTTGAGTGTGAATGTGGACTTCCTTACTCAGATACAATGGTGCGTGATGCAATTGCACAGAACATTTCTGATGTTCGTATACGGGAACAGATTTTGAAACTAGTTAATCCCTCCCTTCAACAAGTGATGGACATATTAGATAGGCAAGACACACTTGACTTTGCACAGGAATCATTTGAAACTTCGCCAGCCGTGTGTCACATTAACCTGCCCACCGGGCGCGCTGCACGGAACGATAAACAGCCCCCGCGCTCGTCCGCGCAGCTGAGGCCTAGCTCTGCACGTGTGCCGCTTAAGCGAGCAAATGCAGTGAAATCATGCCCGCGGTGTGCGACTAGACATTCGCGTGAACATTGCCCGTCACGACAAGCTATTTGATTTTACTGTAATAAGAAAGGACATGTTCAAAGTGTTTGCCAGAAAAAGCTCCGATCGGCCAATCACAACCATTCCAGGCCCTTTGCTTCGCGCCGGAATCGCAGCAAGAATACTCAGGCTCGTGAACCATTGCCCATGTAGTTAATTCCACTCCGCCCAGTGCCACTTTCTCTAACAGTGACTGTGTTCGTCCCACGAAACGTGTGCGTCGTCGCCGGACATCTCGTCAGGTCTCAAGTGCTTCAGTATCTGTATCAGTTCAAATTGCACGAGACAGTCGCTCTTGTCGTCGGCCGGACAATAAACTTTTTGTAGACTTGGACTTTGAAGGCAAAGTGATCCCATTCCAGCTCGATACCGGAGCTGCAGTTTCGTTGATCAATCACGACACGTACAAACAACTGGGCAAACCTCCGTTGCGTACCGCAACTGTTCAGCTCACTAGTTATTCAGGACAGCAAATCCCTGTGTTAGGACAGTGCAGTCTTCTTGCATCATACAAGGGACAAACGAAACTTGTGTCATTTTACGTTCTTCGTTCTTCTACTGCAGTGAACTTGTTTGGTTTGGATTTATTTCAATTGTTTAACATGTCTATAGTCAATCAGGTACTATCAGTGAACGAGACTGTGCCTTCAGAAAGTGTTTCTCGTCTATGTGAAGAATTTGCAGACATTTTTGCACCGGGCCTTGGTTGCGCTAAGAACTATGACGCACATTTGGAACTGAAAGTAAACGCGCAACCGAAATTTTTCAGAGCGCGCAATGTTCCCCACACATTGCGTGATGAGGTCGCAAGAACATTACACGATTTAGAATCACAAGGTGTGATTGAACGTGTGCGGGCTTCTCTCTGGGTCTCACCCTTAGTAATTTTGCCAAAACCTTCCGGTAAACTGAGACTTTGTGTAGACTTCAAGGCCACTGTGAATGCACAACTAGTGATTGCAACCTTTCCTTTACCCCGCCCAGGAGATCTTTTTGATAAACTGTGCCCGGGTAAATACTTTTCGAAGTTGGACCTCGCAGATGCGTACTTGCAAATACCTGTGGATGAAGAATCCCAGCGCGTCTTGGTGGTTAACACGCATGTTGGTTTGTACCGATTCAAGAGACTGCCATTCGGGTGTTCCTCCGCCCCTGCATTGTTTCAGCAATATTTACAAACTGTTTGTGCGTCGATCCCTACTGCTGCGAACTATCTCGACGATATTGTGATCTCCGGAAGGACAGCCGACGAACATTTAGCAAAACTAAGAACATTATTTCAGGTATTGCGACAAAATGGTCTTCGCTTGCGGAAGGACAAATGTGTGTTTTTTGCTCGTGACTTGCCATATCTGGGACATGTCATAAATGCACAAGGCATCCATCCGAGTCCAGAGCACCTCCGAGCCATACAAGAGTTGCCTTCGCCGCAGAATTTGAAGCAGCTACAGAGTGTGTTGGGAAAAATTAACTATTATCATAACTTTATCCGGCATGCCTCTTCCATTTCAGCTCCGCTTCATCGCTTACGCCGTAAAGGTGTTCCGTTTGTCTGGACGACGGAATGCGAACGCGCCTTTCGCCAGTTGAAATCGGCGTTGCTTTCTAATACTTGCATTACGCCATTCGATCCCCAGAAACCCCTTTTGTTGATGGTAGATGCATCGGATTTCGGGATCGGTGCTGTGCTTGCGCACAAAGATGGATCGCATGATCGCCCTATTGCCTTTGCGTCCAAATTGCTCTCGTCTGCGTAAAGAAATTATTCACACATAGAGAAAGAAGCTTTGGCTCTCGTATTTCGTGTTACTAAGTTTCATGATTTCTTGTATGGTCGTCACTTTACCATCATCACAGACCACAAACCTTTGACATCGCTTTTTCATCCGAACAAGCCTGTACCTCCACGTAGAGCGCAGAAATTCATTCGCTGGTCAATTTTCCTCTCGCAGTACCGCTGCGATATCTTGTATCGGTCCACTGCTAAGCACGGCAACGCTGATGCGTTGTCCCGTTTGCCTGTTGCTGAGGATAAAACATTCGATTCTTCCGAACTTGCTTGGATGTTCGTTGATGCGGAAACCGATGACGTGGTCGAATCGTTTCCGATTGATTTTCGTCGTGTAGCTGCAGCCACAGCTGCTGACCCTGTCCTTGCTACCGTTTTGCGTTTTGTTCCTACGCAATGGCCCTTGTCAAAATCGCGGATCGAGGATCCGCTGGTTCGCCGATTTTTTGCTCACAAGGAGAGACTTTTTGTACGCCGTGGTGTTTTGTTGTTGCGTTCTGATAATGATCAGTCCAGTGTCGTGGTCCCACGTTCGTTACAGTCCTCTGTCTTACGGCTTCTCCATCAAGGAGATTGGGGTATAGTGCGAACAAAACAACTTGCTCGTCAGCACTGTACTTGGTTCGGCGTCGATGCTGCGATTACGAATATGTGCTCTTCTTGCGTGGCGTGTGCCGAACAACAATCCGCACCGCCGCGGAAACTCTTTGCATGGCCGCAAGCAACTTCCCCTTGGCAACGTTTGCACATCGATTTTGCTGGTCCGTTCTGGAATGCTCGATGGTTGGTTGTGGTCGATCTTTCAGTAAGTTTCCTTTTGTTGTCCGGATGTCTTCCACGACGTCTTTTGCCAACATCCAAGCGTTATCTGCTATCTTTTGCATTGAAAGCCTTCCACCGACTATTTTTTCCGAAAATGGCCCACAATTCATGTCCGCAGAATTTCAGTCATTCTGCACGGCCAATGGTATTCAACATCTGACGTCCGCGCCGTTTTCGCCTCAGTCAAACGGTGCCGCTGAAAGATTGGTCCGGACTTTCAAGTCACAGATGTTGAAGTTGAAAGTGTCGCATTCTCGGGAGGATGCGTTGTTGCTCTTTTTGTCTTCGTATCGCTCTCAGCCCCGAGACGGTCGCTCGCCGGCTGAGTTGCTCCATGATCGTCCTCATCGAACCTTGATGTCTTTGCTGCATCCGCCGCATCAGGTTCCTGTGCAGCGGCAGACTCCTGCTTTTGCTCCTGGCGACGTTGTATTCTATCACAACTATCGCGGTTCACAGCGTTGGTTCGCAGGGCGCATTCTTCGCTGCCTCGGCCGCGCGATGTATTTGGTTTTGGGGGCCTCTGGTGAGGTGCGTCGGCATCTCATCACAACTGCGCCTCTGTCGTCGCCCGGGTTCTGCCGCTCCCCGTCTGCTTTCAGCGTCAGTACCGTCCGGTCAGCGCCCTGGGGACCCATCTACTGGCTCGACTCATCCCCAGGTGTTACCGACGCAGCCTTCCATTTTGCCCCATGGCGACGCGCCGCCGCCGCCGCCTGTTCTCCCGCCGGCGCCGCCCGCAGTGGACGCGTCGCTGCAACCGCCTGGAGCCTCCCTGGGTCACGCGCCGCCGATAGCTTCCCGTGACCAGATGTCCTCCGCCATGGAACTCTTGCCCGCTCCGGACCACATGGCGTCTTCGCGCGTCGGGTGCCCCGACGCAATGGAGGTCGACCAATCGGCCCCTCCTATATCTCTAAGGGCGCATACACCGCATGTTGACGTGCACCCTGGACTAGGTTTTCCGGCGTTTCCTAGCTCCCCTCGGACCGAATGGCCGGGTGCGGGTGGCGCAGCCTCGCCTGTTGTTCGGCTCCCCACCTCATCGCATACGTCAACATGGGGTCCTCCCCACGGCGGGCGGAAGCCTTATAACACGACCGTTCGCCGATTTGCGGAGGAAGATTGTGGTGTCACCGCCAGACACCACACTTGCTAGGTGGTAGCTTTAAATCAGCCGCGGTCCATAAGTACATGTCGGACCCGCGTGTCGCCTCTTTCAGTGATAGCAGACCGAGCGCCACCACACGGCAGGGCTAGAGAGACGTACTAGCACTCGCCCCAGTTGTACGGACGACGTAGCTAGCGATGCACACTGACGAAGCCTCGCTCATTTGAAGAGCAGATAGTTAGAATAGCCTTCAGCTAAGTCAATGGCTACGACCTAGCAAGGCGCCAATAGCAGTATATTGTCTGAAACTATATAGTCTCACTTGTCTCGTCAATAGCGATGTACCAAGGATGGATTAAAGTTAAGTATTCCAGAAGCTACGTACTTTTCTTTATAGCATTCATTACGTATCCTGTTTCAGACCTCACGCCATCCTTCGTGAGCTTATAGCGTGCATTGCGGTCCCCTCAAACCACACTGTGTCGGCACTTCTGTCGACACATCATTTATTCGAAGCCACCTTTTTGTACCCATGGTTTTCTTTCCTACTTGTGATTGCCCTCTTTAGAGGTGTGCATTACTCTCCAACTACACTGCCTATTGACCTATTCCTTATGACAGTATGGATAACCTCAGAGAATTTCAAGCGTATCTCTTCATTTCTTAGTATTTACCGTATCCCATTTCTTTTGGTATTGATTCTTCCTTATTAATCTGATAAACTACTCTTCGTCTCTACTAGATCATGATCTGTTTCTTTATCTTCAACTGGGTACGCCTTACAATTCAATATCACATTTCGTAATATCTGTCTTACGGTGATGTCCTACTGATATCTTCCCGTATCTACTTGCGCTTTCCAAATATATTCTTGAACAGAATATTCGCAATTACTGGCTGATATTTATATCAGAACTCAGTTAGTCCTTCTCTTCTCTCATTCCTATTACCAAGTCCATATTTTTTCGTAATTGATTCTTCTACTTCTTCTCCTACAACACCGTTCCTCTTCCCCATCACTACTAGATTTTCACCTCCATTTACATATGGTGCTACCCATTCAATATCCTCATTTACTTTATCTCTTCATCTTCGGCTTGCGACCTCGGCATGTATACCTGAGCCACAGTTGTAAGTGTTGATTTGTTGTCGATTCGGATGAGAAAAACCCTATCATCGAACTGTTCAAGTAACAACTCTCTGCCGTACCCTCCTATTCATTACGAATCCTACTCCCATTATAACATACTCTGGTGCTTTTGATATTACCCTATGTACATCTGAACATAAATCATTATCCTTATATATTATTTCATAATTCTCATTTCAGGAAGATTTTTTCAAACATGTTGTGTTTGTGATATCTGTATGTCTAGAATATTTTTTGGTATTAAAAAAGAGCAAAGGAGTCCATGGAAGCAGTAAATGATACATCAGGCATCAATCGGAGTCCTCAGGAGATGCTGGTCAAGACCCGACGAAATGACTGAAAGGATTCTACCTAGAAGCCAAATAAAGCAGAACGCATGTCACGACGTGTGTGGCCAATGTGTACTTACACTTGGGTGGCACAGGCCAGCTCTGATTCGAAAACAAAGAG
Organism: Schistocerca piceifrons; assembly: GCF_021461385.2. NCBI lineage: Eukaryota > Metazoa > Arthropoda > Insecta > Orthoptera > Acrididae > Schistocerca > Schistocerca piceifrons. The sequence continues at coordinate 781,911,459 of NC_060141.1, forward strand.
AAGCTCAATAGGTAGGACCAATTGGTAACAATCAGCATAAAATCCTCATAATGGAAGAAGAGTTGAAGAACACGGCACAACGTAATGGATAAACGACACAGTGATATACACAAAAAGTTTTGGCTCTATGCCACATCATTAATCCCAACATGACAGAAGCCGACAAAATCTCATACTTAGTGAAATGAGTTGCAGAAGCGGTAGAGAGCTATTCTCGTAAGGGATGTCACAACGACAGAGGAATTCATCAAGCTGTACCAGTAAATCGTGGTAGTCGAACGAAAGAGGTGTGACCAACTGGTGAATGTGGTCACTGCGGCAGTCCTAGAAAACCGCCATGAGCTCGTTCTCTCATACACCAGATACGAAGGGGAGATATCAGTGGCGGATACATACGGAGGGCGGGAGCCTCCCCCGCCCCCCCCCCCCCCCCCCACACACACACACTGCCCCTTGCAGGGCCGCTCGCGTTGCCTCCTACACCGCCTCTGCCAGTCAGCCCGCACGCTATTCGTTTCTTTCGTCAGTCGACTCGACTGAATCGAGTTATCGAGTAGTTGTACTTTCCTACATAGCACGCGCGTCCGCGTCAACATATTTTAAGCGTTTCTGTCTTGTACATAAATAGCCAACATATACTTACGAGAAAAGTCGAGGCCATGCTAGTGATCTAGCACATAAATAGAATCAGTGCTTAACTGAACTACCGTTCTTTGAAGAAGAATCACTCTTTGTGATTAAAAAGAGATTACAGATTAATGGGAGAAATTCTTCAAAACAAGCAAACGAGCATAAATTCCCTTAACGAACGTGATTCTGTTATGCAAGCGATGTCTGTTTCCTGGTAGAGCACTTGCCGGCGAAAGGCAAAGGTACCGAGTTCGAGTCTCGGTCCGGCACACAGTTTTAATCTGCCAGGAAGTTTCTAAGTCTGTTTGTCCTAGATCTGACTACTCTACTTTGCACACACTGTACAAAATGTTTTCTTGTCTACCTGCATCTATTGTTAAAGTAGGAAGAAGTTTTTCAACATTGCGGCGTACAAAGATACGGCTGAGGTCGTCAGTGAAGGAGATCGACTTAATGGCTTAGCTCTGTTGAAAACCTATCCTAACATTGACGATGTAATTAACCAATTCGCTAGGAAGAATAGGCGCATAGAATTTATCATTTAAGGAAGAGATCCGCAATTGTAACATTTTTATATCATAAGATGGCATGGTCTTGTATATGTGTATAATAAGTTTAAATAAAACTTTCTTAATCTTTGCATGTGACTTGATTATATTCTATTACGGTAAAAGTAAAGGTAGATCAAAACTTCTTTAGCGACCACTCCATGAGGTTCTTCTGTATCCGCCACTGGAAGAGATACGGCAGTAAATGGCTGCCAGAAATGTCATCGAACGCACAAGAGACAGAAGCCATGAATATCGATCCAATGGTTCTGAAGGTAATCAAAAATGTTGAGGGACAGGTGTTTATGTCTCAGACTTAAGCGGCTGCTGTCCTTGGTCCTCTCCGATTTTGTGAAGAAGAAGGACGGCAAATGACGTTTCCGAGTCGACTACCGACAACTGGTAAAGATGCCAATGAAGGATGTCTGTCCATTGCAGCACATATATGACGCCCCAGAAGTCTTTAAAGGAGATTAGTATTTCTCTGCTATGGACATGCGGACAGGATAATCGAGGTGTATGAGGGTGGCAACATAACTCCCGAAGTTTTGCACGGGTTCAAAGTTATGCCGTTGGACTACGTAATGCTCGATCCACCTTCGAATCTGTGGTGGACAATCTGCTTCAACACCTTAAATCAACGACACAGATAACATTGTCGCTTTTTTATGACATTTGGAGAACATCTAGGCCACAAGACAACCAACATCATTTAAAACTTACGGACGCTTTATCTCGGAGGATGTCTCCCGCAGTCGGAGAGGAAACGTTCAGGGGAGAGTTTTATACATCGAGCACGGCCTGTCAGGTCGGAAATTTTAAATGAAGAAAACATCGACCGTGAAACCCTACATTGTATGATCAACCATGTTAAAGTCTGTTCAGACTGCAACTCTCACCGTGAATCCAAAATGTGCCTCTTCATCGACCAAGGTATGAAAAATTTGTGGCACCTTCTGAATAGCGAGAGTCAGTCCATATCAAGACATTAGAGTTGTCACTTTTTAGAATTTCTCATCACATTCACTGCTTGATGTACATCTGGTAATCGGAGGCTCGAGGATGCAACAATTTGAAAAAATTAACAAAGCATAGTGCGGCACTGCCCGCTGGGCGCCTAGCCAGCCGGTTATGCAACCCGCCTCGCTCGGCGCTAGGCTGGCTCACCAGCACACGCGCGCTCATAGTACAGCCAGAGCGCACGTACGCTATATTTCTCTCCCGCTGGTGCGCGCAAAGTCCGTTATCAGCGCGTTACGTAACGAAGGTCACGCGTTCGCTATACAGCCAATTCATAAGGGACTACTATAAGAAGACACATCTCTTGCCAGTACTATTGCAGGGAGATGCCAAATTTTCCTCGAACGAGGAGAAAGAAGACCTTTACTTGTCCTTATGGACAGCTCTGTATGACGAAAGCGCAGAGACAAAACTGCACACCAATGCCAGCAGTTCTTGTGATGGGGCAGTTCTAGTAGATCTTCCGGAAGGTACTGAAAAGATGATAGGTCATACTTCCATAGTACTCTCCAAGTTCGAGCAATATTAAGTTGCAACCGGGGAAGAAGGCCTTAAGTTTCCATCAACAAGTTCCAGCTGTACTAGTTGTATAAACAACAAAACCGTGGAGGATCATCATTCTCTACGCTGGCTGACTAGACAGAAGGATCTGTCGGGTCGACTGGCGAAGTGGGGAGTGAGGCTACATAAATCACAAAGGTATGAAAAACGGACGCTAACTCAACGACGCTTACAGCGTTTCAGGGAATTCGTTAGCAGAATACAACATTTTGGACAAAACCTCATTCATCTATGCATCAAATGACATTGCTGGTGAACAGAGGGAGAACTCCGTGTTGGTAAAAACCATTGAAGTGTAAGAAAATTAGGAATTGACCAATGAAGTATTTCAATTATTAAACGGAACATTGTTCAAGAGGAATGGGGCGGGAGTGGTTGGCCGTTACTCCAGCTCATATGCGTCCTGCGACCATGGAGCATTTTCACGACGTTCCAATCAGTATTCACATGGGATTCGTGAAGACTGTAGACTGAATCATCCAGAGGTACCATGGACCAGTTATCTACCGATCCGTGCCGCGCGGGTTTAACCGAGCGGTGTAGGGCGCTGCAGTCATGGACTGAGCGGCTAGTCCCAGCGGTGGTTCAAATGGCTCTGAGCACTATGCGACTTAACTTCTGAGGTCATCAGTCGCCTAGAACTCAGAACTAAATAAACCTAACTAACCTAAGGACATCACACACATCCATGCCCGAGGCAGGATTCGAACCTGCGACCGTAGCGGTCGCTCGGCTCCAGACTGTAGCCCCTAGAACCGCACGGTCACTCCGGCCGGCTCGGCGGAGGTTCGAGTCCACCCTCAGGCATGGGTGTGTTTGTCCTTAGGATAATTTAGGTTAAGTAGTGTGTAAGCTTAGGGACTGATGACCTTAGCAGTTAAGTCCCATAGGATTTCACGCACATTTTTCTACCGATCCAATCAACAGTGTGAACCACTGAATGCCAAAGGCGGAAGCACGTGCTGCAATTATCTCTCAAGCAAATGGGGCCAACCGTGCCTGCGGAGTCTCCATTCAGCGTAAGTGGAATCGACTTCTTGTGAAGGTTCTCGAAATCAGCAACGGGAATCGATAGATTATAATCTGCACAGCTTACCCCACCCGCTATGCTATCGCCAAAGCTGTGCCTACTGACGAAGCTCTGATAGTACAAAAGTTTTCTAGTCGATTCCGATGTTAGAGAAAATATCCCTTTGCTACATTATCTACAAAATGACAACGGCCTACAATTCACGGACAAATAGTCTCACAGAGCTGTTTAATCAGATGTTGACCATATGCTCTCGAAGTACGTTTATCTCGGACAGAGAGATTGGAATACAGTTCTGCCTGTCTTGAGATTCGAATACAAATCAGCGGAGCAAGGTTCACACAGTTCTGTCCCATCCACGATAGCGAGGTCAAACGACAGTGAATACACTGTTCCCCTATGAACCGGGTATGCACAGGAGGTCTACGTGATGTACCTCATCTCCAGGACCGAAGAAATAAGCCATCTGGCAATCATACAGACCCCAGATTCCTAGGAGGAAGACTGATAGCGATATAAAGCCAAGTTCCGGCCGCTGAGATACTTCCTTGCAGACATGGTATATAGTTTTTGTCTGTGAGGAAACTGGGAATATCATCAAAGCTATTAAAGTGCTATTTGGGACTGTACCTTATTGGACGCTACATATGAAGTCGAGAATTATGACCCTTCATCAAGAAGTAAAATGCGCACAGACGTCATACATGTCCTCTGTCTGAAGCCGCACTACAACCTAGAGGCACGGAGCGACTGAAGACCCACTCGACAGTCGCGAAGTTTCAACGTGAGGGACTACTTTTTATGCTCATTGTAATGAAGAGAACGTAGCAACACGACCAGAACGAGAGGATCAACAAGCGCCATACTGAGGACCAGTGACAAGATGTAGTTCCAGAGTGCTGTAGTCAGGTGCAATGAAATCTTGTGAAGCTGGGAGTCGCTGTTCCTTCAGCAGCTGTAGCAATGCTGTCACTTGTTCTGCACACACTGTGGCGTAGTGGTTAATGTTGCTGCCTGTTACGCTTCATTTCGCGGGTTCAAACTGACGATCAACAACAGTTTGTGATGTAGTATTTACCTTTTTTGGTACATTAATGAAATTTTTACCATCTGTATACCCAACAGAAGGATGTCTTACTCCCCTTTAGTCAAATGGAGCCAATCGGCCGGTTCTTCTTGCTTTATATACGGTCTACCGCGCGCCTTAATGGTCTTGTGGGGCGCCATGTAGCTAATGGGAGATTCCTGAGAATACGGTATTTTGGTACGAAAAACGAGCCGCCGATTCCTAGACATTCATGCACAGAAAATAGCTGAAATTGTTAATGTACATTCCTAAGATCCGCATCACAAGCAAAACTGAAAATTTTCTTGATGACTTTATCCGTTTCCGAAAGAGGGAGTTTCAAGGATACCCTATATGTACAGGCACATTAATCACGTAACATTCAGTGTGAGGCCAAAAAATAGTTTGTAAAGTGACGCAGTATGCAGAAATAAATTGGAATGTGTCTCCGCTCTCATCAGAAGGCTTCTGGGGACCCAACTGTGTAGTACTGAAGCGCATGAATAATTTTTGCGTAGGTACTTGAAATCCAGTACGAGGTGTAAAGCAAGTTTTGTGTTATTTAAGTTTCACGGTGGTAAACGGTCAGAATTTTATTGATCCATAATTCTTTTTCATATAAGGAGAATGCTCTGCTGTAACAGGGAAAAGAGGGAACAACGTAAAAATGCTCCTATCGGAGAACAGAAATGGCTGATATACTTCTTTTTTAAAAGGCTCTGACTGAAAGTGGTATTCCAGCTGTCTCATTCTACCTTCCTCAGAATCTTAAAAAATGTTCCCAAACACTCTGGGATGAGAACATATTGGCTTTTTTATGCTGGGAGAGAAGAAAACAGTGCCAGTAGGAAAGAGAAGGAAAAGTAATAAATACTGGACGACAGTGGACAGGTGTTGTGATGTAAAAGTAGCGAAGGGACAATGGCAGTGTGGGAGAAAGAATGGGACGCTGTGGCAGTGAAACGTAGGTGACAGCAACAGAACTGTGCTAGGAAAAGACTGAAGGAGACTGTGAAAATGAGAGAGGCATAAAGAGAAAGAGAAGTGTAAGTCGATGAGAACCAGTGATAATGAGATTCTATCACAGTGATAACGAGGAAGGGAGAAACAGTGAGAAGACAGAGCCACTGTGAAAGAATGAGTGGCACAGTAGCAGTAAGACAGAGCAAGAGCGAGATAGAATGAGACGAGATAGTAGTAGTGGGACAGAACGAAGGAGACGGTCGATGTGAGACAGGAGACAGTAGCGATTAGAGGGACACAAAGAGGCAATGGCAATGAGTTGGGCTGAATGAGTGAGAGATAACGGGCAGGCGGGAGTGGATGGGTATGAGCGATTTACAGTATTGGACTATATGGTTTGAGCTAGTTACAGTTAGGGGAATTTGTGGACTTGAGAGGTGAATGGGAAAAATTGTAAAGGATCTGTGAAAGGTACAACGAGGCAGCTGGTACCCCATTTTTTAGTTCAAACAGGTGCATATTCACCCTTTTTGCTTTTCGGTAGGAGCGTTTTTCTGCTGGTGAAATATTGTTGTAAGTCAAACAGCGTGACCGTGATATAATGAGGATATGAACGATCACGTATACCTGGCGTAACATCAATTCGATGCAGTCGCGTCAGGTGCTAACACCAGCATGCCAATGGTAGACATTAAGATGTCAACCCGAGCGTTATAGAGCTACAAACGTTGTAGCACTACAGTCCCCTGTCATGGGACACAAAGTTGGAAGGTCAGTTTTTACTGAGGTGCTTCGCTGCACACTATGCTGTTGTTGTGTGATTATCAACCTAAAAGATCACGTGGCTACAGAAGAGCAGGATAAATGCACCGCAAAGCTCAGGTAAGTGTGGTACAACGGGTTACTTACTTGTCAACAGTACATATATGAAACGCTTAGAGACGCTTTTGGGTTTCGCGGAGAACCTTCTCCGTTAGCTTAAAGCGCTAGATGGAAATGCAGCTAAACGACTGCGCTCCAGTGAATAAAGGATGAAATCAATCTCCACAAATAAAATTCTGACGGCTATTCAGTGATATTTTAGGAGTAATTTGGTATTAGTCGTAAGCGACCTGACCTTTCGTCTCTTATTCTGAGCACACGAAATTATGTATTCGAAATTTGCCCTGAATAAATGCTCTTTTCAGCATTACTTTTACACCAAAGAACCGCGTAGAAATCAATCTGACTGTATTAAGAAAAATGAAACATATCTAAAAATAGATATTTCTTACTTTGCGCAACGGAAAGAGTAGCAAACTTAAATTTATATTGAAGTGAAGTTTATGTTAACAGTTACTGCAAATACTCTTCTCGGGTTTGCCGTCAGATCATATTGTGCAAATCCCACAATTTTTAATCCATACAAGTGATCAGCGTCTTCAGGCAGTATACAGGGTGTTACAAAAAGGTACGGCCAAACTTTCAGGAAACATTCCTCACACACAAAGAAAGAAAATATGTTATGTGGACATATGTCCGGAAACTTTTACTTTCCATGTTAGAGCTCATGTTATTACTTATCTTCAAATCTCACTAATCATGGAATGGAAACACTCAGCAACAGAACGTACCAGCGTGACTTCAAACACTTTGTTACAGGAAATGTTCAAAATGTCCTCCGGTAGCGAGGATACATGCAGCTACCCTCTGTCGCATGGAATCCCTGATGCGCTGGTGCAGCCCTGGAGAATGGCGCATTGTGTCAGAGCCGTCCACAATACGAGCACGAAGAGTCTCTACATTTGGTACCGGGGTTGCGTAGACAAGAGCTTTCAAATGCCCCCATAAATGAAAGTCAAGAGGGTTGACGTCAGGAGAGCGTGGAGGCCATGGAATTGACCCGCCTCTACCAATCCATCGGTCACCGAATCTGTTGTTGAGAAGAGTACGAACACTTCGACTGAAATGTGCCGGAGCTCCATCGTGCATGAACCACATGTTGTGTCTTGTAAAGGCACATGTCCTAGCAGCACAGGTAGAGTATCCCGTATGAAATCATGATAACATGCTCCATTGAGCGTAGTTGGAAGAAACTAAAATGAGCTCTAACATGGAAATTAAGCGTTTCCGGACACGTGTCCACATAACATCTTTGTTTGTGTGTGAGGAATGGTTCCTGAAAGTTTGGCCGTACCTTTTTGTAACACCCTGTATAATATAGCAGTGTCTGTGTTATTCCAAATTACGATGCTGTGTACGAAGGAACAGGTGCTGCGGCGGCTACAGCCGTTATGAAATACAAGAAATGTATTCGCAGTTGCGAATATGTGCAACCATCAGTCGTACAATGGATTGACGACAACGAAAATCTGTGTCGGACTCGAGGCCGAATTTCCCGCATGCCTGAAGAAACAGGCAATGCAGCGACTACGGCCGTTGTCAAGTACAAGACGTGTATACCGATACATAATGGTAAGGCGACCTCTCGCGATAAGCGGGAAATACAGTTTTGAGTTCTGGTCCGGGACAAAGTTTCTTTATCATTTATGCATTATAGAGAAGATGGTGGTCCCTATTTGCAACTACATTTCTTTTATGTTCTTCAGTTGGTGGTAATTGCCACTGTTATTGCTGCACTAATACAAGTCACGCCTTGTAACAGTGATACACGGCAACTACCACCACTACCAAGTAAAGACACTGAAAGGGTCCTGTAGCCACCTTTCATTAGTCCGGTAGCCCATTTTCATTAGAATTTCTCTTTCTTTTCGTTGTCTCTCTTTTCTCATATCTCTCATAGTGGTGTGATTGAATGAATGTGGTTGTGCGTCACGTTGCTAGACGGTGGCGTAGTCTGCTGCAGAAAGTCTGCGATAGTCATAGAGATTCAGAAGCAGTTGTACAGAATAGCCTACTCTCGTAGTGGCCAAGTAGGCAAAGAGGTTTGCGCTACTTGTGAGAAATCCACCTGCGTTAGGTTGGTGACGGAACTGGAATCTTTGGGTTTTCCGGGCCACGTGGAGCGTGCAAGAGGCTGGAGAAGAAAAAGGGAGGCAGTCTGCCGCCGGTACAGGAAGTGTCCACAGCTGTGCTCCAATCGTAGAAGGGTGAGTTACACTGACCGCGTGGAGCTTTGTTACTTGGCGAGAGGAGAGCTGCTAGCTTTTGGTCCCGCTTTTCAACTCAGAAAGATTGCCAAGTGAGCACTCGCTTCTGTATGAATGTCTGTTTGCCTTCAGCTGTGCCTGTATAAGCCTTTTTTTTCTAAATATTAACAGTTTTGCCTTCTCGTAAATTTTCCTTGGTTTATGTATCTTTCGTCCGTGGGGAGCCAACCACGTGGTTGAACTTTAGGGTTTGTTGGCCTACCGTCATCACTAACCGTCCGATGTCATGTTTGTTTTAAAGAATGTTAAATGTTCATGATTTTGTGACGTGATATTGTTGCAACTTGGTCACGATGCCTAGAAATTGCATCTCCACAAACCACGTGGGCACGCGGGTGTACTGCGAAACGTGTATCGTTTCACGATTTATTGCGATCAGTTATCAGGCAACAGCAGTTGTGTGAATGATTCACACCAATGATTTTAGGTGTAGATTATAACGGTGAACGTATCGATGCTTTTCTTTAATGTTTTAGGGATTAATGTTACCAGGAATTGTGTACATGCCTCACATCCATGTCTTAGAAATAAATGACTTAATCCACAATTTTCTCTTGTATTCCGAGGTTACGTTCTTGCACCTAAGCCATTCACCTCGTAGCTTTCCCGTTAGCACATCCAACGATTTTCCTTACACACAGCCGGTCGCTGTGGCCGAGCGGTTCTAGATGCTTCAGTCTTGAACCACGCTGCTGCTACGGTCGCAGGTTCGAATCCGGCATCGGGCACGGATGTGTGTGATGTCCCTAGGTTAGTTAGGTTTACGAAGTTCTAAGTATAGGGGACTGATGACCTCAGATGTGAAGTACCATAGTGCTTAGAGCCAATTGAACCTTACGCACAGGTCCAGTTGTTAGTTTCCCATTTTATTTTAAAACAAATGCTTTAGATTAAGTCTTACTTTCAGGTGTGTTGCTGGGAGCTGATCTTTGCACATTATTCATGCATTTTCTATTTTGTTTTAAATGTTTGATTCTCGTGAGCAGTGCACGGGCAATACTATCAGATACATCGCATCTCGTATGAGCGATACCACGGCGTATGAATTTCTATGAGTTTTTGGTCTGTGATCAAAATAATTTATTTTCTGACTCGACCAAACCTTTGATTAGTTGTCTGGTTAGAGGCAGTGGCGACCCTAATCTTAACGTAATAACCGGTAGAAACAGGTTAGTTACAATATCGATCACTTGTACCGATGACATATTGTGGATTTTGCATAATATGATGCTACGGCAAGCACAACAAGAACATTTGCAACAGATCTGTAAGGAAAGCCTGAAATGTCACATCACAGTTACCTATTAGATTTCGTGAAAGTGCAGACAACCTACGTTATATGCAAAGGACAATGAACAAACGTGACTCAGTCTAATAACCTCACCCTTCTCAACATGGAAACATACAGTAAAAAAAAGAAATGCGTCGAACATCATATGATAAATAGCCAACATTCTCGGAATCTCTAGGCTTTCACTTGCTGTCTTATCGGTAATGCATGTGAAGATTAGCAAAGCCTTTTGCCGATTTTAGTTCCTAAAATTTGTGCAATTACTGCAGTAGAAGTTAATTTTGACCAGTATTCCTGTATATAAAATTCATGGTCTAGTTAAACGGAGGTTCCAGTGTGCACCCAGTACCACCAAAGTAGTAGAACCCTCAAACGTGGAATTATCATTGACACAGGAATATGAATAACTAATATAACCTTCAAATCATTTGGGGAATATAAGAATGAAATTTTTACCGTGCTGCAGAGTGTGTGCTGATTTGAAACTTCTTGGCGAATTGGACCTGTGTGCCAGACCGATACTCGAAATCGGGGCCTCTGCCTTTCTGGCAGACACTTGTTCTTACCGACTGAGCAACACAAGGTTTGCACTGCCACCTTAATCGATTATCTATGCAGTGGTGATAGTGGCTGTCGGGGAGGCTTTTTAGTATGGCACACAGGCTGGTGTTGATCCTCACAGACTCCCAATTCGGCGATTGATAAACAGAAGAACCAATATGTCGGAGACCATATAGGCGTGCAGATATTGAACAGTGCCGTCCGCTTCCCTTGGGAAAAGGGCATCAAGGCATTTTCCAGTGTGGAACTGTTGACTGCCTCGCTAACAGGAGCATTACGAACAACAGTTCCACCCAAAACCCGTCTCTCATACGGATTTCAGCTCGACGGTCAAGAAAGCTGCTTATTACGGCTGGAAGTGTGAATGGCACTTATCTCAGCACCACAAGAGATGTCACCCGGCGGCCATTGTAAGCAATCTGTCAGAACCCGCCATTACATTGGAAACAATATACCGAACTTGCCGCTAGACTTTCCATTGTGTAAGCACTCAGATATCGATGATAACAATCTGAGAGCGAATCATCGGAGCATGATTCTAAACACTGCTGTGAAACGAGATCTGTATGCGAGAGTGGAAGTAGTGGTGTCGGTCGAGAACTGCACATACGTCGGTGATTGCAGATCTTACCACACTCAATGTCTGATTTCTTTTTATAGCCACGACAGATTTAGATGGCTTAACTACGCTTGAAGATGGAATTCAGGGTAAAATTCGCAAGCATAGCGCAAACGCAATTGCAGGGTTAGGCTCCGAGTTTGCAATAATCGAATATTTTGCTTGTCAGTTATGGTAGCTTCCTCATCCTCCCAATAGTAATAATTATTCTCCACATCTAATTAATAAATAAATCCTGTGGTTATTAAATGCCAATGTAACTTTGAAATTGAAATAATTTGTTAATGTGGCACTTATGTCATTGTCATTATCTATTACTGGTGTTTAGAATTTCTGAAGTCATAAGTGGACTTAATTTATGAAATCCCTTCTTGGAAGTTATTTAGTAAGCAAGCAAACTCCTTTTAATTAAATTCATTCCTAGTAACAATAAGCATTAGCCGCTGCTGCCGCTAGCTGCTGGGTATTGCTGTAAACCGCATGGAAAAAGACAGTGTCTGAAGAGGTGAGTGCAAAACTTAGTACCAAAACAGAGACACTGACACATCAAAATAAATTCCGTTGCACAAGCCAGATTCTGTATCACTTGTAAATTATCGTTCAAAAACGCAGTCAGATAGCTCAGGTATTCATTGCTAGAGGTTCATTTGCACCTATAGTTTTTCATATTCAAATATGCAATCAGGTAGCTTAGCTAAATGTTAGTTTTACGATTTCATCTAATGGTCTATTGAAGGCTTAAATGACAGTGAAACTGACACACATGCAACATGCACACAATGTTATGCATGTTAGATTCCTTTTATTGATAGCTGAGGTTGCTTATCGACTCTACGTTGAGTGACGAACATAGGCATATTTGCTGTAGTCACACTGGCGTTTGTTGCATATACGTTACACCGTTCAACCGAACATCTCATCGCCATGGTTCACCTCTGTGAAGCTTAGTGGACGTCATGAGACCTCTCCGTGCCGCGGGACACGTGATGTTACCTGGCACAACTACACCGGTTGAAAATCATCGCTTCAGGAAATTTCGATCAGGACACAATGACGGTGGCGGATCTAAACCACATGTACCAAGCACTCGGATCCACAGGTGGTCTTGTACAGAAAATTGGTTGTGATATGCCACCCACTCCCTAGAAGTGTAACTCCTTTACTTCACCTATTTGACTTGCATAGGTATTATTTCCTCGCCAACTATTTAATACACTCCGATAGCCAGCTTTGATCTATAAGATGTGTGGATCTTGTCCTTCCCGCAACCAGCGCGCTTCGAAAACTGCGACGCTTATTTGTATTTTTATTTTTGCATTGCGAATATATCTTTGTAAACGAAGCCGTTCTCTAGTTATCAGATATAAGCTGTTGTGGATGCTGTTCTCCTCTGGGAAAACAAAGATTTGAAACCTGGGTTGCAATTTAGAGTTTTTTAATTGCACAGCCAATTTATCTTGGTACTTCACACTCCTATCATTGTTCTACTGAGAAAATTGCACTAAGTTATCTCGACACTGTTCTGAATACTGGTGGCTGCATGGCGTTCGTTTCTTAATGTTTTTATTTTACCTTGAGAGCTCGTTTTTTGTCCTGCTGTGAAAACTGCAGTCATGTTTAATGTGGCAGTTTTGTGAATGTTGTCGTTTGTCTTTGCTACCCGAATCCAAAACAAATAAATAAATAAATTATGAAAAATACCAACTGAGCTACCCAGGCACAATCCTTACCCGTCCTCAGAGCTTTACTTCCGCCATTACTTTGTCTCCTACCTTCCAAACTTCGCAGAAGTTTTCTTGTGAAACGTAGAGAGCTAGTGCTCCTGCAAGAAAGAATGTTGTGGTCACACGGCTTAGCCACAGCCTCCCAAGAAAATTCACATCGGTGCACACACTGCTGTAGACTGAAAATTTCATTCTGGAAACGTCCCGTAGGCTGTGGCTAAGTCATGTTTCTGCAATAACCAGTCTCCGAGGTAATTTAATCTTACACATTTCCCAGGAGAATTTCTGTGACGTTTCGAAGGTAGGAGACGAGGTACCAGCGAAAGTAAAGCTGTGAGGATGGTTCATGAGTCCTACTTGGGTGGAGAATTTGCCAGCAGAATCTAGTGTTAGCAGTTAGCCAACACTACGGACACTACATGAGAGAGGAGGCCGAATGCACGCGTTAAACTCACGCAGGCTGGAGTGAGGTCTGAAACAGGATACGTAATGAATGCTATAAAGAAAAGTACGTAGCTTCTGGAATACTTAACTTTAATCCATCATTGTTGTACATCGCTCTTGACGATACAAGTGAGACTCTGTAGATCATGCAATGTAATACTAATGGCGCCTTGCTAGGTCGTAGCCATTGACTTAGCTGAAGGCTATTCTAACTATCTGCTCTGCAAATGAGCGAGGCTTCGTCAGTGTGCATCGCTAGCGAAGTCGTCCGTACAACTGGGGCGAGTGCCAGTCCGTTTCTCGAGACCTGCCGTGTAGTGGCGCTCGGTCTGCGATCACTGACATTGGCGACACGCGGGTCCGACATGTACTAATGGACCGCGGCCGATTTAAAGCTACCACCTAGCAAGTGTGGTGTCTGGCGGTGACACCACACAGAAGACGGAAGTCTGGACTCTCGCTCTGCCACGCAGTTTCAATCTGCCACGAAATTTAAATTGATAATTACTTTGACTCAAAACAAGCCATTGAAATCGAAGAGAATGGAGTTGCCCTTACAGGAAATATGTGGCATAGTGTGCCTCCACAAAAGAACCACATGAAGGCAAGAAATGCTATACGTTTTGGAAAAGTTTGTATCCGTATTTTATATGTGATCTTCGGTAGGGCCATACTGAGGAGCTTCTGCATGGTCATGGAACGAGTTAGTACATGGAATTATAACAAAATAGTAATAACCGAAAAATGAAACGCATATGAATCCTGTGAAGACTTCAATCCGTAAATTGAAATTAGTACAATGTACAGTGTAACATCTATCCTTTTTTTTTAATTTTTCTGCGATTTCCTCGACAGAATAGGAGGAGCGAGCTATGACGAATCTCTTCAGTTACGGCCTCAAAGTTCGGATTACTACTAAGTTTTTGGAATTATTGTGGCAGCTTATTGAAAATGGATGCTGCAGAATACCGTATGCCTTCCTGCACAAGAGTCAAGGAGATGTGTTTCAAATACAGATTGGATTTCTGCCTAGTATTGAGTAAAAGCCGCTAGCGCTTGGAAATAAGTTGATATCGTTAACAGCAAATTATATTAAAGAAAATATATTTATCGAGAGGTCAATGTCCGAATTCCCATATTACTGAACAGGGACCAACAAGACGTTCTCGAACTTAACACCACATACTGCTCGAACCGCCAATTTCTGCACCAAATACCCCCGCTTTCTATCAGATAAGTTACCCCAAAAAATAATACAGTACTTCATAAGCGAACGAAAATGAGTTTAGTAGACTCCTTTTTTGTTGAAGTTTCAGTTATTTCAGATATTGTTCAAATGGTAAATAAAGCAGCATTTAGTTGAAAGCATTTAGCTAACCAAGAATTTCTTTTAATTTACGTCAATGGTCACAATAGTTTCTGTTTAACAGATTACTGGTTTCGGTCTTTAATGGCCATCATCAGATCTGTTTCATAAAAACAAAGTCCTAAACAGATCCGATGATGGTCATTAAAGACCGAAACCGGTAATCTGTTAAACAAAAAAGATTGTGACCATAGACGTAAATGAAAGGAAACTTATTACATATACGGGTCACTGTGTTCTTTCGCGACGATGTCGCAGCTTGTGAAGCTAACCAAGAGTGTTATGAATTGAACAAGCTTATTATTTGGAGGTGTAAAGACAAACTTATTCTGCACCACGTTGGTCAAAACTAGCGGCCTCGCTAAACACTGACCGTTACGTGAGAAAGCAAATGAACGTATGTTAAAGATCAGAGAACACTAGAGAGAATATTATGCCTTGCGCTATTCTAGCCGTTTATAATTCTTTGCATGAGAATGACCATCAGAAATCAGCTTCAAAGTAATTAACATACCACCCGTCCATAGCAGAGCTGCAGCAAACGACAACACGGAAACGCCGACTAGAAACGACCAGACGAACTCTACTAGATTTCTTTGAGTTATTTTGACGGATTTGCATACAGAGAACATACGACGGTGCGCGGTTGCAATTAGCTACTGCTCAAACTCGGCCAAGTATATCCCCCTGATTCCTACTCAGCTAGTCAATGACTGTGATAACGTCAGCAGTTGATCATTTGGTGGAGAGTATCTTAGAAGTATTACGGGAACTGAAGATGGAGGGGTGGAGAAAGAAAAGGAAAGGGATGGAACTACCATATCAAGTGCGTCGGGACTCCATGCAGAATCAGCGGCAACGAGTGAAAATTTCGGCTGGGCCCGAAGTCGCACTCGGGACCTCCTGTTTACTAGACAGTCCCGTTAAGCACTGAGCCTCCGGGACACTGTTCAAAAATGGTTCAAATGGCTCTGAGCACTATGGGACTTAACATCCGTCGTCATCAGTCCCCTAGAACTTAGAACTACTTAAACCTAACTAACCTAAGGACATCACACACGTCCTTGTACGAGGCAGGATTCGAACCTGCGACCGTAGCAGTCGCGCGGCCGGGACACTGTGCTCAGCGCTAATGCGCAGGCTGTCCTGCTGCGCTCTCGCTCACTCACATTCCCACGTAGCGCTACTTATCCATAGTGTCGTGGACTGGCAAGACAGCCAGTCCACAGTGACGAGTAACCGAAAGGCACGCGCTTAAACTCACGCAGGCTGGCGTGAGGTCTGAAACAGGATACGTAATCAATGCTATAAAGAAAAGTACGTGGCTGCTGGAATACTTAACTTTAATCCACAATTGGTGAACATTGGTCTTGTTACTGTACATGCTTCATTAGATACATAGCAAAGGATAAATGGCGCCTTGCTAGGTCGTAGCAATTGATTTAGCTGAAGGCTATGCTAACTATCGTCTCGGCAAATGAGAGCGTAATTCTCAGTGAACCTTTCCTAGCAAAGTCGGCTGTACAACTGGGGCGAGTGCCAGTACGTCTCTATAGACCTGCCGTGTGGCGGCGCTCGGTCTGGATTCACTGATAGTGGCGACACTCGGGTCCGTCGTATACTAGCGGACCGCGGCCGATCTAAAAGGCTACCACCTAGCAAGAGTGGTGTCTGGCGGTGACACCACACATAGTCCACGTCCATGTCTTCCATGCTCGTTAATATTAGATTCCTGGTTGGAATCTAACGTGAACGTGCATCTACACTGAAGGTTGTGGGTTCTTTGAGGAGAATAAATTATATGAATGTGAGGTGTCTTTTCTTTCAGATATTCGAAAATCTTGCTTACTTTTCACCTCCAGTGGGAATCCAAAATTAACGAGCATTGAGGACTGCGAAGACGTGGCGCTACGTGGGAGTGAGTTGGTCGAAGTGCGTGCCAGGATATTCCGAGCATTAGCAGCCGTGGTGGGACAGTGGTTAACGCAAGTGCCAAGGAAGTGGCAGAGCCAGGGTTCGAGCCCTGTTGTGGTGCAAATTGCAATGACTAATGTCATTACTCCCTCCTCCACCTTTCGAATGGTTTAAATGGCTCTGAGCTCTATGGAACTTAACATCTGAGTTCGTCAGTCACCTAGAACTTAGAACTAACTAACCTAAGGATATCACACACATCCATGCCCGAGGTAGGATTCACACTAGCGACCGTAGCGGTGGCGCGAAAACAGACTGAAGCGCCTAGAACCGTTCGGCCACACCAGCCGGTCCCCACCTTCCATTTTTTCCTCTCCACCTCCAGTTTACACAATATGTATCAGAGCTGGATTTCCACATGGCACATGTCCTTTCGGGCATGTCCAAAAGAACAGGGACCACGCATTCGTATAATCTTTGACGCGTGCTTGCGGCAAAGAATACTCAGAAGCAAGAATGTCTTTGAAAGTTGAGATTCTGACAAACAAATTTAAAATGATTCATGGTCTCCAGTGGCTTGTCGAGGAGATGTAACCAAATTAGGATTTATTCGATTTGTTACCACAATTGCATCAGTAACTGTGAAAATACCGTTACAACCATGTGAAAAAACTAAAAGAAGAACGCAAGTATACAGATACAAAAGTACTGTGATGTGGACGCCATTACTATGAGAACACACAACAAAAAGACGCAACTTGCCACTGGTTTTGAGAAAATCGAGCTTGAAAAGTTTAGGTGTGGTACTATAATTTTTACATGCGTAAGGATTCATGCAGTCCATAGCCCAGTGATTG
This sequence comes from Schistocerca piceifrons, assembly GCF_021461385.2. Lineage (NCBI taxonomy): Eukaryota > Metazoa > Arthropoda > Insecta > Orthoptera > Acrididae > Schistocerca > Schistocerca piceifrons. The sequence continues at coordinate 781,929,202 of NC_060141.1, forward strand.
GTGCAATGTTCATTGATATAGGTCTTCCAGCACCTAGTGCGCCTCCATTGCCATTAGTGGACAATCCCGAACGTTTCGGGATCATGTTCATGCGTGATATACAGCGCACGGTCTCGTTTAACTATAAACGTTTGCTTAAAGCTCTCAGCACGACCGTACATGGCGACCTCCTGATAGCACTGGATATGATACAACGGAGGGATTTGGTTACCATTCATCGGGCTTCGCGACTACAGCATTTAGCACAGGTTTAGACCGATCTCAAAGGCAATCCCACGCAGACTTCAGGCGGCGTTCGGCTACTTTGTAAGTGCGGGACTTATCTTCAAAGTTGTCTTCGGCTCGCTGAAGCTTTTACCTCGGGACGGCAGCCTCGGTCTTGTCACTGCCCAAGCGAGAGCAGCTGCCCTATATGCAACTACGATGTTCTCGCCGCCGAACTGGATAACCTCGTAGCCTGATTGATGAACTGGCCCCTTCCTCCCAAGTGGCACCCGTTGCAGTGGCACATATTGTTCTCTCTCTCACACGTGTCAGAATCTTTTTCATTGAATACAATTATGTCGATGGCTACTTCCCCAGTACCAGGAAACCTACGGAACGTATTTGTCACCTAATGATGAGAAATCATACTCGGAATGTTTTGGAAAGCCGATATCCTACGATCACATGACCCGTAGTTTGGTTTTCTGTGCACCAGCTCCTCCTCGACACGAACGCTCGTGAGACCTAACATCTGGTTGTTAATGGAAAATACATGACACAGTTCCGTCTACATGCTATTAAAATGGCAGATTCGCCGCTTTGCCGCCGTTGTCATGCGCTTGATGTGGACGAATGTGGATCTTCTGCAGAGGTATGGTAGCTAATTCAGAAAATGCTTCTCTTTCTTCTACGTAGGCTACCTACGCCATTATCTCGAACACACTTCTGTTCACAGATGAGACTTATTTACCACGTAAGAAGACCAATGAGTTGAACAAAGACCTCTCGATCTCTTATTTGTTCCATGAAGGAGATAAGAGTGTTCTTGGGTACAGGACGTTCCTGCAAGATCGCTTTACCTCTCTAGCGCACAATCCGAGATACCGACAGTAGAATGGTAACTTTTGGGTAGTGCCTTCATGATAGCCATGCAGCTGGAGTGTCCGGGTTATGCGAAGGTGATTTCAGTGCGAGTGTGAAATACCAGGACTCGGCACAATGTACCGCCAAATGGAATATTCTAAGTGAAGACGTGGTCGGAATATGTCTGACGGCCTTGGCGGGGCGTGGGTGCCATTTTGTGTGTTTTGAAAGGAGTGTGTCTTCAATTTTATTTATGATTTGTTTGTTATTGTTGCTAACTGCTCGTCATTATTTTTCACCCGGAGGGCATCCCGTGTGTTCTAAATTAGTTCAACAAAAAAGCATGCGCAAAAAAGTACTGGGAGGGTCTTTTATTTTTAACAGTAAAAAAACTGTGTCCAGGCGTCCTGATTTAAATTAAAAAGAAATGGTGGGGCGACCGCTCGTGATAAGCAGAAAGTGCGAGTAAAAAAAGTGGGTGAGCGCTTAGTTTCATCAGCGCAAGATCCCTGAATCGAATCTCGCTGTCGGCCATGTTTTTGTTTTTCATTATAACGTTTAATTTTTAAGACGGGGATCGTGTACTAGCGTGTAGTATCCCAGCAATTTCTCGTAAATGCACTCCGCTCTCGCAGCCTTTCGGCGTTTATTTATACTGTCAGATGCAGAACCTCATAAAGCGACTACAAAACAGCGCGTATACCGTCAAACGGTATTCAGAGGTAGCTTGTTAGAGAAGACTGGATAAAAATTCTGTCAATCATACAGCTTCAGTTGTCTGCACTAATATTTGTGAATCGTGGTACGCTGCGAAACTATGTGATGGCCGAGAACCGTTTATCAATAGAAGCCAAGTTCAATACACATATTAGAAAACCAGCTGGCCGCTGTGGCCGAGTGGTTCTAGGCGCTTCAGTCCGGAACCGCGTGACTGCAACGGTAGCAGGTTCGAATCCTGCCTCGGGCATGGATCTGTGTGATATCCTTAGGTTAATTAGGTTTAAGTAGTTTTAAGTTCTAGGGGACTGATGGCCTCAGATGTTAAGTCCCATAGTGCTCAGAGCCATTTTATCCATTTATTACAAAACCCATACAAATGGTAATATATCTTGCGATGCATGTTGCTTAAATATATTTTCCCATGTTTCCACGGTCAGTATCATCCAAATTCGTGAAGTGCTCTATTTTATACACATTATACTTACTATACAAATATAGATAAAATAACATAAATAAAATTTCTAGACTGATTTGGTTGAAAGTTCTCCTGTGTCCTTTCTCTAATTCCAGGCTTCCAAGAATTTTCTCCTTCTTTTTGGAATGGAGATTGTGCGAATAATAACTGATTTATTAGATATTGATTGTTAGCATAAAAATTAGGTGGGTGTGTAAAGGAGTACCAACAGCGCTATTCGACTAGAGACCTCGTGCTTAAGAAGCTCTGCGCTTACTGAATTGGCTGTGAACCCATTAAAGTAAATGTCGTGTGACTAGGGCCTCCCGACGGGTAGACAATTCACCGGGTACAAATCATATGGTTTGACGCCACTTCGGCGACTTGCTCGTCGATGGGTATGAAATGATGATGATTAGGAGACCACAACACCCAATCCCAGAGAGAAGAAAATTTCATACCCAGCCGAGAATCGAACCCAGGTCGTTAGAACTGACGTTCTGTCACGTTGACGACTCAGCTGCCGGGGGCGGACTATGAACCCATTAAACAACTAGCTGTTATACAAAATATATGATCACGTCAATAACTTTCACAAACCATTTTATCGAAAACAATTGAGATTTGCGTCTTCCTGTTTACGTACGTCGAAGTCCTAAAAAATGATTCAAATGGCTCTGAGCACTATGGGACTTAACATCTGTGGTCATCAGTCCCCTAGAACTTAGAACTACTTAAACCTAACTAACCTAAGGACATCACACACATCCATGCCCGAGGCCGGATTCGAACCTGCGACCGTAGAGGTCACGTGGTTCCAGACTGAAGCACCTAGAACCTAGTCCTAGTCGTGGCCTATAGACCTTGGATTTCACAGGCCAACGAAAAATTTCTTTCGAAAAACTTTTTTTTACTTTGATACCTGATCTTTATGGCTTTTTATGAGCTGAATCCAAATCCTATGCTATACGGTAAACGGGGAAATTAATCAAACGCTTTGTTAGAACATAAGCATGTTTTGTATTTACAGTAATCTACTTAAAACAATTATATGTGTTAGTAGAGGTTGTCAGCTGGAACTCGTTTGTATTCTCTTTCTCCTTTTTCTTTGAAACTTGTTGTGTAGCTTTCCTTACGATGAGTCGCTTGCTGAACTTCTCGGTGAAGTGACCAACAATTGTCCCCCATCATATTGGGGTTCCAGCGGCCTTGGTAGCGGTTTTCCATCACTAGTGTCCTGGTGAAAACGCTCTCCTTGCTCCTTACAAATATATCCCATACTGTGCAGGAAGTAATTAGAGTGACTGTTCAAAAAGTGAACTTTCAGGCACATTAAACATCCTAAAGTTTTAAACTTCTTTAACATGGTAACTATAACAGAAACATATTCTGGGTTTTTTCTTGTCCTAAGAAAATTCTAACGTCTTGCCTGAATGATACCCATGCTTCTTTCTTATTTTACGGTCATTGTGGATTCGGATTAAATATCAATCTTCAATTTTATAATGTCAGGTCCGACAAAGACGCCTTCTTTTAGTTCAGCTTCTGAAAGGTGTGGAAACTTCTGGCAGAGATACTTAAAACATGGTCCATCTTTAGGTAAAGTCTTTACAAACTGTTTCATTAGGCCTAACTTTATATGTTGAGGTAGGAGTACGTTATTTGGATCTAAAAGGTTTTTGCGTAGAATGTTCTTCTTTAAAGACCCCCTCACAGGCCAGTTCTTTCTGCACCAGTGCTGATCCCTAGCCCTACTGTCCCAGTCACACAAGAAACATGGAAATTTAGTAAAGCCACCTTGCTGACCAAGGAGCATGCATGTTACTTTTAGATCGCCATATATCATCCTACCATGAGCAGAATAGCCTATTTTATTTAGCACTATTTCTACGTTTTCATAGCTTTCTTTCATATGTACAGAATGTCCAACAGGTATAGATGCACACATGTTACCATTGTGTAATAAAACAGCCTTTAAACTAGTTTAGGATGAATCAATAAACAGCCTCCAGTCTTCCTTTTTCTATTCAATACCAAACTCATTCATCAGATCCCGAATGACTGAGCAGTAAACTAAATCACCTTCTTTTTGAATAACTTGGAAAATTGCTACTTTCTCGTTCTATACTAGTATATGCTAGTTGCAACTGCCAATAAGTTGTTCTCTTTTAATCTAGAGCCAAGCAATTCATCTTTTTCTTTCGTTAAGCCCAGATCCCTAACCAAATTGTTGAGCTAGGTCTGAGTAAACAATTTGTGCTCTAGACTTTCTGCATTGCGACGAAATTCATCATCATCTTGTCCATCTAAATGAGATTGTTTATCAGAAAATACTTCTATTGGAATAGAATTTAAATCATCTGGTGGCTCAGGAGCCGGCAAATCTACACCTTGCTCTACTGGTCGGATGGTGGACGGAAGTGTAGGGTTGCTTATTACCTTTGTTTTTCGAAATACAGCCTGTAATATGAAAACCGCAAAAATAGCAATCATCGGAATGATTTCTTGGCTCCCTCCATATCATAGGAACAGCAAATCTAGAGGCTTCTTTCTCCTTTTTGGACCATTTTCTCTGATATTCAACACACACATAACATGCCTTATGCAGCGCCCAAGGCTTACATTTATCACCAAATTTAGATCCAAAGTATGATAGATAAACCCTTTCACAAAGTCTGTAATGTTTCTTTGGTGTTGTTTGGTCACAAATTCACTACAAATATAACAAAAACTGTCAGCAGAGTTTTTACAACCACGATTAGGCATTGTGCTGAGAACATGTACAGGAAACGAGAAAGTGACGTCAAGATGACAGTAATGAAAACACCAGCTGTTAACACAAAAATGGAATCGACCCTTTACGTTTAGAAGTAGGATAACTCTGAACCCCTGTATCTGGGAAATGGATGAAGGTATCAAGAAAATTTTCAGAGCTGTTCCAGATCATGATCTTAGGAATATACCGTAAGAATTTGAACCATTTGCTGTGAATAGTGGTCTTGGAATCCTCGGCTCGGATTTGCTCCAATCGTTGCGGACATAATAAATTAAAAAAGCACATTTTGTGGGGTATTGCGAGGAATCGCCCATGAATTAGTGATGCCTCAATAATTCCCATCAAACCCACTGCAGACCACATCAAATGCAAAAACAATCAGCCGATCAGCTCCACTTTCGCAAGCGGGAGGAAGTGTGTAATATTGGTACTCTGACATGTACGGTACTATAGTAACACTAAGACGATCCTTCTGTTAGCTATGCATATTATCGAAAACGTTCTTATCACCACTAAAATCCAAGGTATGAACACCGTAGAATCCCGTTTCTATACGCAGAGTTTTGGAACATATTGGGTCTGCATGCTGTCACGTGTATGTCGGTATGATATGTTGTAAACTGAGTCGAGCAAAGTTTCACATGAGGGGATGAGGCAAGCATGAGGTTCACTCATCATTGGCATGTACTGTCGTGTCTCACCCGGCAGTCAGCCTCTTGAAATATGCCTCATCTACCGTGCGTCAGTATGTTAGGTCTCAGTTGTTGAGGTATGCGCTCGGCCGGTGTCTGGCAGTGTAAGTTCCTGTGAGGCTTCGTTTTGGCCCACAAACTTTCAGTTCTGTTTAAATCCGACACTCTAGCAGACCAGTCGATGACGTCAGGCTGTTGAAAACTATTGATGAACGATTCGGCTCTTGTGTATTAAATACCGCATCCTTACACTCGGTATCATAGTATGTTTCATAATGTGCACGTTCTGATACTCAGCGAGATGACTATAAATTCAATGATGAGATACACCCACTGCACGAGACTGTGATACGGCCGACACGCGAATGTTGCCCCACGTACTGAGGGTCATATCGTGCTCCCCGTGGTCCTCAAACCATCACTGGACCTTTTTTCATTGAAACAGACATCGACTAGTCTGAGAAGATGAGGTGGCGCTGGTCATTATCTAGTTTAGCGATGGCAAAACTATAGAGTTTGTGCTCATCAGAGGGGTCTTTTTACTAGGAGCCCAATGGGCTCTAAGGCCAGCACACCCTAAGAAGTTGCAAATGATTTCCGATCTTCCAGGGATATTTATCTTGTCCTTGAGCTGGACAGCATTTAAAAACGGACGTTCCATCCAAGTTGTTTTGCTGAAGCGTCGAACCGTTCCTATGCGCGATCCTCTAAGACGCCCAGTTACTCCCGTCCCGGGTCACCACTTTACGCAGCATTTAACTGTCACTTCATGCGCACTGAAAACATCATGGTAGACGAGTGCCAGGACGCTATCCCTGGCGGCTGCAACATCCTGACAGAAAATTACTGTCATATACTCGTCGCTGGCGCAATGCGTTATTATGTTCTGTTTACCTCGGGTATATTTGTTTTCCGCTTGTAACACATCAACGAACAATACAACATTAAAAAAAGTATGGAATCATGAAGACGCAAACCCTACATACTTCACACACACAATTCTAAAGGGGTTCTACGTATGTTGCTGTCGCCGTTGCCAATGAGTGTTGCGTAACCACTGGTGCTAGATGTACACAACCAAAGGTATCTGAGTTATGAAGACATTTGAACGGTTTTGTTTTGTCGACTGTACAGCTCGCTGACACCTCAGATATAGGTTGTATTCGACCTAATCATCTTAGTACATATTAGGTGTCATGATCTATCGCAAACAATATGTGCTCCATCACGCACACACTGCTCCATCACGCTCGAAACACGTTCCCCAACATCGTGCGAAGTAACTTACGCCAGGGGTACAATTTGGGGCTAATTAGAGGACTTAATCGAAATGTCTATATTTCAGATATATTTATCCTTACTCGAAAAAGGGAAGGCACGGACGCAGACATTGGCAAACATTCCAACTCTTAACCCATGTTTTGGACACTTTTTCTTGTTATAATAGTCTGTCACGTACCAGTTTCTGCTATTACTGATCCGTCCTGTAAGAACAAGCTAAAATGCTTCACTATTATGCTTCTACGTAAATAAATATCGTATGGCCATAATTTCCACCAAGGCCGTAATTTCCATCAAATATGAAACTTCCTGGCAGATTAAAACTGTGTGCCCGACCGAGACTCGAACTCGGGACCTTTGCATTTCGCGGGCAATTGTTCTACCAACTGAGCTACCGAAGCACGACTTACGCCCGGTACTCACAGCTTTACTTCTGCCAGTACCTCGTCTCCTACCTTCCAAACTTTACAGAAGCTCTCCTGCGAACCTTGCAGAACTAGCACTCCTGAAAGAAAGGATATTGCGGAGACATGGCTTAGCCACAGCCTGGGGGATGTTTCTTTCAGGAGTGCTAGTTCTGGAAGGTTCGCAGGAGAGCTTCTGTAAAGTTTCGAAGGTAGGAGACGAGGTACTGGCAGAAGTAAAGCTGTGAGTACCGGGCGTGAGTCGTGCTTCGGTAGCTCAGTTGGTAGAGCAATTTCCCGCGAAAGGCAAAGGACCCGAGTTCGAGTCTCGGTCGGGCATACAGTTTTAATCTGCCAGGAAGTTTCATATCAGCGCACGCTCCGCTGCAGAGTGAAAATCTCATTCTGGCTCCACCAAATGTGTTCATTGGGTCGAGGTCCACAATGCTAAAAGCGCCACCAGCAATGAAGGTCGATTACAGTGCGATGACTAAAGTCATGGGGTTTACAGACTTTGAACGCAGAATGGTAGTTGGAGCTAGACGCTTGGGAAACTCCATTTTTAAAATCGTTAGGGATTTCATTATTCCGAGATCCACAGTGTCAAGAGCGTGCCGAAAATACCAAATTACAGACATTACTTCCTACCACGGACAACACAGTGGCCGACGGCTGTCACTTATCGGCTGACAGCAGCGGCGCTTGCGTCAAGTTGTCAGTGCTAACATAAAAGCAACGTAGCGCGAAATTAACGCAGTAAACAATGTGGGACGTACGGCGAATGTATCCGTTAGAACGGTGCGGCGAAATTTGGCGCTAATGTTCTGTGGCAGCAGCCAGCCGACGCTATTGCCTTTGCTAACAGCACGACATCGCTCGCAGCGCCTCTCCTAGTCTCGTGACGATATCAGTTGGACGCTAGACGACTGGAAAACCGTGACCTTGTCAGATAAGTCCAGACATCAGCTGGTAAGAGGCGATGGCAGGTTGATGGTAGGTTTTGAGTGTGGCGCAGAATCCCCATGAAGCAATAGATCCAGGTTGACAACAGTGCACTGTGGAATCTGGTGGTGGCTTTAATATGGTATGGTCTGTGTTTCAGTGGAATGGACTGGGTCCTCTGGTGCCACTGAAACGTTCAGTGACCGGAAATGGTTGTGATCAGCTACTTGGCGACCATTTGCAGCCATTCATGTACTGTAAGTAGGCTGTTTATGTTTTCTCTATGTAAGTAGGCTGTTTATGTTTTCTTATTGGCAACGTTACATAGCGCTCAATATGAAAATCACTGGCTGTGCTGTGTGCAGTCTGTGGCTGCTTTGCATTGTTGTAATACTCGCCATTGTAGTGTTAGGCAGCTGGCTGTGAACAGCGCGTAGCGTTGCGCAGTTGGAGGTGAGCCGCCAGCAGTGGTGGATGTGTGGAGAGAGATGGCGGAGTTTTGTAATTTTTCATGAACTGGTATATTTATATATGATGATATCAAGGTAAATACATTGTTTGTTCTCTATTAATATCTTTCATTTGCTAACTATCCCTATCAGTAGTTAGTGCCTTCAGTAGTTTGAATCTTTTATTTAGCTGGCAGTAGTGGCGCTCGCTGTATTGCAGTAGCTTGAGCAGCGAAGATTTTGTGAGGTAAGTGATTTGTGAAAGGTATAGTTTAATGCTAGTCAGGGCCATTCTTTTGTAGGGAATTTTGAAAGTCAGATTGCGTTGCGCTAACAAAATATTGTGTATCAGTTTAAGCACAGTTATGTATAAATTGTTCAAAGGGAACGTTTCATATGTCGACCCTTAGCCTAGGATACCTCAGTGGAATCTTCTGATTTTTTCTTGTAGTTTGTGTATTTAGTGTAGCTTTTGTTTATTGCTAGCGCGTAATTGTAGAGAGAATTTCCTTTGTAGTTGCAGTCTTTCATTGTTGTATAGTAAAACAGTTGTGGCATGCATGTAGATTTGCACCAAGTATTTCGCAGCTGCGATTGCAATTAACTAGATATTATTTTCAGTGCTATGTTAATGTGTTCTTTTATTTTTGATCTTCAAATTGTGTTTTTCTGTGTTGTCGTGTGAAATACTGTGACAATAATGGCGTGTGAAAAACGTAACACTAGGCTCCAAACTGAACTGAGAAATAATAGTGATGACGAGCGTAGCTTATCAGCGCCGCCGAGTAATGAATTTACTAATGTTCAAAGTAGTAATTTGGTAACTGTGCACAGGGAAATGGAGCGGGCGTCAAACAATGGCGTGGACAGTGAAACAATTAGTGAAGGGAGAAGTATTATCGATCGACCGGTCGGCAATAGCTCGCCTCAGGAAGCCGAAATGACACGACACGATCTCGCAAATACTGTCGATTCAGGTTTTGGATCCTCGCCGTTTTCTCGAATAAGTCAAGACACATTTTCTGCTTGTCAAAATGTGAATGTTTCCGGTGTAAATTCACTGCCGAAAAGCACTGAGGAACATGTTTCAGACACCAATGCATTGTTATTACAATTAATACAACAAATGGGACAGACACAGCAAAAGCTTCAAAAGTTAGACACAGTGGAACAAAATCTAAAAAAGTTAGACACAATGGAACAACACCAGAGACAAACACAGCAACAGTTAGACACAGTGGAACAAAATCTCAAAAAGTTAGACACAATGGAACAAAATCTTCAAAAGTTAGACACTACACTTGAACAAACACGTGAAGATTTAACCACTGAGTTACATAACATTGAATCGAAATGTCAAAAAGTCTGTAATGACGTAAAAACACAAATTTGTGAGCATTTTCAACCTATTTTTTCGCGGCATGAAAATGCATTACAGAATCACGAAGCAGCCATAAAAGAACTGCAAGCCATTGTTCATGAAAATCATGAGACCTTGTGGGCTAAAACTGACTCAGTTGCATCTACCGATTCGGTTACGCAACTTGCAAAAACTCAGGAAAACTTAAAGGACACAGTAGATACTCTGAAACTTGGTTCAGAAAAACACACTGAGGAAATGTGTTCACTATCGGAGAAAGTAGCCGAACTTTCGGATCAGGTCACTAACTTATCTACAAAGGTAGATGATGATCTGAATAACACAAGACCTGTAGCCTTCACTGACACTGAAGAGTGCGAACAAATTAGGAAATTCAAACAAAATCAGAATCAGATTAATACGCAACACCAAAGAGAAATCCGGGAAGTACAAGATCAGCTGACACAGTTAATACAAGAATTACGTATTTCAGAGGATACTCGTGCCCCAACTTGGGAAGAGGGACTTAGAAACACGGAAAAGCCGCAAAATAATAACACAGGGCATTTCGGAAGTTATGAAAGAAATTGGCAATGTGCACCGAATTTTGAGATGGAACGGCCGACACGACCTAACAATGACCGATATGCGACTCGCCGACATGATGATTTTGACTATAAGCTGTTCATTACTACACGTAAATTCAAAACATTTAAGAATTCTGCCAACGACATTCATCCACAAGCGTGGCTCCATCAATTCTCTCATTGTTTCCCTCCCAACTGGTCATTGGAGCACAGGTTAGAATTTATGTGTGGCTACTTAGAGAATGAACCAGCTGTAAGAATGCGATCGGTCATTCACGATTGCCACAGTGAAGGAGAATTTTACCATGCCTTCCTCTCAGCATATTGGTCTCAAGCCACACAAGACCGGGTAAAACATGGTATCATAATGATGAAACATTTCGAACAATCTGAATTTTCCAGTCTTGTGAAATATTTTGAAGACATGTTGCACAAGAATCAATACCTGTCAAACCCATACAGCCCCTCAGAACTCATCCGCATTTGCTTAATCAAACTGCCTAAACATTTACGACATATTATTTTAGCAGGACGTTGCAAAGACGACATTGAAGCTTTTCACGGACTGTTACAAGAATTAGAAATTGACACTGACAATCGCGGAACGCGAAACCAGGAACACAACAATTACAGGTCACATCCGTCGCAAATCCGCGATGAAAGAAGTAATAACTGGACACGACAAGGCTATTCTCACAACACATATCGTGACCAAAACAGACACCACCCGTATGACAACCGTTGGCAGAGTAGTAATAATTACAGGGAAAGATCACCTCTCCGTGGTAATGACTATCACAGAGACAATCAGAGAAACAGACAATATGGGAACCAAAACAATTATTACCAGGGGAGACAGAATAACTTCAGACGCAACAGTTCAGCGCGGAGTTACGATTCAGGGAGAAATTCTCCACCACGTGACCGACAAGGAAGAAACTACGGATTCTACCGAAATGACGACAGACGATATATTCGTAACGACAGACCTGAATTGCATCAGAACTGGCGGGATTCAAACAGGGCAGGGCCTTCTCGTCAGAGAGAATTTGTAGAAGTTAGGTCTCCTAATCCCAATAACGGCGCGCGCCAACAAAGAGACAGACAATGACTCGCACAGCAGGCAGCCGCGTGCGCCCGCTGGCTCCGAGAAAAATAACATACGACGCTAGCCTGGAGAAAAATTTTAGCATTCTTTACCGATGTATACAACACGATAATCGCTTTGAAGTTGAAACTCTGTGCATTAGGAAGTGTAAAGGATTACACTACATTTCACATGTAAAACCGTTTATTGAAAGATAATCTGCTTTTTAACTTTGTCTTTGCCATAAAACGTTTCACTTCACGTTACTAGTATGCTTTAGAAACTGTTAACATGTAACAATGTTTGAAGTGAAATATCCAGTCAAGAACCAAGAGAACTTATTTAAACAGAAACGACGAATGCATTGTTATAGTGAACAGACGTCACAGTGTTATTGTGTGTGTACATTCTTGCTTGTTTGTTGCACGATTACGTAACGACTATAAGGCTCACATACTTAGAACATTTACCAGTACTGCTAATGAGATTTTAATGCAACATTTTGGTTTATTTGAAAATACATTCTGAATTTAAAGTGCTTTCTGAGAGATACCAGATGACACAGAGGTTAGTTTATGTGACAGCTACACGATTTTATCACGACGCTACTAATGAGTGACAATTTACAATGTTGATTTTGCGGTGTTTCTGTTTTATATCTGCACAGTTTTCTGAATTCTTCTGGAAAGAAAAACATGTTTTAGTAGTAACTTTTGTGGTATAGCAACAATGAGACAGCCTTTTTCGTGGCACAACATTACGTTACTGTACAGTGCTTTCTTCATCACGCCAATAAGTATAATAACTACGATATCTATACGCAAAGCATTTCACTTTTATTTATCATGAGGTAAGTACATTGGCTTCTGCAGAACTTAGCTTTCGGAGGAAAATAACTACGACACTTCCACAGAGATTATCTTACAACAAGATGCACATTTAGCGCTACAGGACACGCATTTCAGTGATCAATTTTATACTTAAAACATTTATTTTTAAAGATTTTTGAATTACAAAGAAAGTTTTCCGTGATATATTTCATTCCATTGGTGTAATCTGTAACACCTGAGGGTATAATTACATTAATCCTCAGGGGGGTACACGCCTACTTTGTGTACCATGTGTTTGGCAAGCACAAGGAACCCTAGCTAATATGGTATTTGCTTATACAACTTTACACATCGGTACCATATTTCTCTAACACACAAATTACACAGCTATCTGATCATTTAACTGAGAGAGACAAACATTTATTTTTACTATATCAGTGACACATGTTTACGCAATTACACAGTTGGATAACTTCACACTTATGAAACTGTATTTTGTCTGTACTTTGTAAACTGTTCATATTTTTTCGGAATCACTGTGATACTATGAGAGCTTTGAATGATATATTGGGTATGAGATCATGATTTTTAAAGTACGTTTGAGGTAGATGACACTATTTAAATGAGCAGAGAATTCTTTTTAGGCTTAGAAATTATTGGAGGAAGCTACGACGATTTTGAGATTTGACTGAGGTGTTATGATGTTATTATTACGATGACGATGTGTATTATGTTGTTGAGGAATGTTTATTATGCTACGTATTTCTTATGATGAAATACTGAAGAAGTGTCGACGAATAAGGTAAGGAATAATGAGTAGTGTTTAGGGACTCTGATTTGTGGAAAAGGTTGTTGGAAACCAAGAATCGTACTTTAAGAGTTATGAAATGTGTGTGTATATTCGTGAATGTATTACAATGCAGACGAAAATTTTTTTGGACACTGTTATATCAATAGCATTTTGTTTCTACAGATTTGCAACGCTAATTCTTGACCTGTGAAATATTTCTATGTGAGACGGTAGCAGAAACTGCTGTCGTAAATATTTCCGTACGAAAGTTAAGTGACCACCTGCACGTAATGCGTCGCGGGCACCCAGCTGTGTCAGACGCCTGGAGAACAAGCCATTAGTGTGAGTGCCTCGTCAGAAGCACAGGTAGAAAAAAAAAAAAAGAAAGGGAAGGCCATTGTCCGCGCTACTGACATCTCCTTGTTGAAAGCATACTGTGGAGCTCGTAATTTATGATATTTACTGAAATGCCTAATGAAACGATGAGAAACATTTCACAGCTATTGTCTTGCTAGTTAAGAAAAATGCCATATGGCTTGCTTTATGTATTTATTTACACATTTTGTTTAATATCAAGTTTCTAGCTGCACTGCAGCATTGGTTAAAATAAAATTTAATATATGTACTAATATAGTTATGTTATGCCTACAGATCCAGTCAATAAGAAATTTATGATCTACTTACAAGAAAACGAGGGCACATAAATAGACATTTCCCTTCACAGGAATTGCATAAATAATTTCTTTACGATTTGGTAACTTATCTGCTAGTGTAAGTTCTCGTGATGCATCACTCTAGTGTTAAGATGTGACATAGGTTTTAGACATGGCCATTTTAGTGTAATATTTTTTCTGCTTGAGCTATGTCATGTCTAGGTATAAGTTGCTGCTGTTTGCCAGGCGTAGTGCTACTGAATTTTAATTTGTGTTACTCTGCTAAGCCAGGTTTAATGCTGCTTGCTTTGCAAATTTGAATTTTTTTCGTCATTGATGTTTGTGTTAATTGTTTTGTGCTGCTGCATTGCCTCGTCCCTTAGTTTAGCATCTGAGCTCAGTAGATTTAAGTTAGCTTAAGAGGGGGTAGACTATAGAAGAGAATGAGTTGCGATGAATTGGAAGAAATGCATTGAGAATCTATACGAAAAACGTACAGAAAGCAGGTATAGGTAGGATTTTCTAGGAAATAAATGATGAGGTAAGATAATGGAAAATAAAAATGAGGTAAGAAATGTGTGAACATATAAATACAGAAAGCATGCTTAGATCGAATTTTTTTGGTGGAAACAAAGGATGAAATAAGAGGAAAGATATATGAAGTTTTGGGTTGGACTGCAGTACCAAATGTTACACTGAAAACGAACCCTGTCCTTTCCTATTGGTGTTATCCCACTATATGTTTGTGTACCCTTGTGTATTTGTTTTCTTCCTGTCTCTGTGTAGTTTCATAGAATTTTTTTCTTCTTTTAATATTAAGCTACATTCACTATGATGAGGAATACTGTTATCCTCAAATATAATTGGCATTAATAATATGTTATTTACCTTATAAATATGCTTACACATTATTTATTCTGTTTAATGCTCATGTGTAAAGTTGATGTTTCAAAAGTTATTGTGATCTTTTATGTATGTACTCATGTCATAATTCCACTGATGTATATGTTAGTTCGATTCTTTTGTAAAGCCTGTACTACAAATGTTATCTGTATTATTATGTTCTTTAATGATGTATTTTGTACCTTTGTAATTGTATTCTTATGTTATAAAATTGTAATTGTAACCAGTTCATGATATTATTAACTTGTAAGTTACATTTCACTGCACACGTTTCTGTTGGTCATAGTATATGGACAATATGTGAGAAGTAGGGACTGTCAGTGTTTGCAAGTGTATTAATAATTCAGCAAGGGACTGGATAACAGCATTGCTGGTTCTAAGGACAATTCCAGAAACTTTGTGAGTGCACAAGTGGTGGTTTATGGACTTGCTATATTCTCTGCAAGAATCTTCGATGGTGATTGTGCACCTGCACAGTCGCAACGGATGGCTGCTGGCCGTCTATACCAGGACTACAGTGGGTCTGCACCTCAGGTGGCCCACCAATACCATTATCTCTACAAGGACTACAGTGGGTCTGCATCTATGATGACCTATCAACGCCATTATTTCTACAAGGACTGCAGTGGGTCTGCACCTCTGGTGGCCCACCAATACCGTAATCTCTACCAGGACTACAGTGGGTCTGCTCTGTGATGACCTACCTACCAATATTCTTCAAAACTTCGAATGACTCTGCTGTGGGTTTGCTCTGTTGTGACCCATTACTTGTCTGCATGTCGAGAGTCAGCACTGTCTTTCCGTTGGAAGGAAAACACTACTTCTTCAAGACAGCATGGAAATCCACTACTTCTGTGTGCATTTTCTTTTACTGCTCAGACTTTGAGAAAAACACTGCAATTTTACTGTGACGAATGATGAGGACTGTCTTTATGGACTGTGAGAAAATTTTAGCTTTTGACCAACATTGTATCAATAAGTGTGTGCATTTGATTTCTTTGTTATTGTAATTATGAAAAATTTTATCAAATCATTATTGGCCACTGCCCAAAAAAAATTTGTAAAATTTTTTGTGGGGAGCATGGGGGCTATGTAAGTAGGCTGTTTATGTTTTCTCTGTGTAAGTAGGCTGTTTATGTTTTCTTATTGGCAACGTTACATAGCGCTCAATATGAAAATCACTGGCTGTGCTGTGTGCAGTCTGTGGCTGCTTTGCATTGTTGTAATACTCGCCATTGTAGTGTTAGGCAGCTGGCTGTGAACAGTGCGTAGCGTTGCGCAGTTGGAGGTGAGCCGCCAGCGGTGGTGGATGTGTGGAGAGAGATGGCGGAGTTTTGTAATTTTTCATGAACTGGTATATTTATATATGATGATATCAAGGTAAATACATTGTTTGTTCTCTATTAATATCTTTCATTTGCTAACTATCCCTATCAGTAGTTAGTGCCTTCAGTAGTTTGAATCTTTTATTTAGCTGGCAGTAGTGGCGCTCGCTGTATTGCAGTAGCTTGAGCAGCGAAGATTTTGTGAGGTAAGTGATTTGTGAAAGGTATAGTTTAATGCTAGTCAGGGCCATTCTTTTGTAGGGAATTTTGAAAGTCAGATTGCGTTGCGCTAACAAAATATTGTGTGTCAGTTTAAGCACAGTTATGTATAAATTGTTCAAAGGGGACGTTTCATAGTACATGATGAAGCCAAAGAACAATGGGATTTTTATGGATGAGAATGCGCCATGTCATCGGGATCACAGTTGTTCGCGACTGGTTTGACGAACATACTGGACAATATGAGCGAATGATGTGGCCAACCAGATCGCCCGACGTGAATCCCATTGATCCTTTATTGGATATAATCGACAGATTGGTTCGTACGCAACACTTACCCGATTATTGGCAGCTATAGAGGCACACTGGGTCACTATTGCTGCAGGGGACTTCCATCGACTTGGTGAGTCCCTGTCACGTCTAGTTGCTGCACAATGCTGGGGGAAAGGAGGTCGCACTCAATGTTGGGAGATATCCGGTGACTTAAGTCACCTCAGTGTACTGTATTTACGACATTAGCAAAATGACATTAGTAAGTGAAAGACCAGGAAAAGCAACTAATGTCTGACGGATGTGAGGGGCAGGCGACGGGGTGCCAAATCATCTATCGCTAGTATGGAAAGCCGTTTAGGAATCGTTTGATTAGAAGCATTGCTGCCGTCTCATTTTGTATAGAAGATTCCGTAGAGGTCCTTTGGGTGTGGGAAACGAAACTAACTAGGCAACTAGAAGAGCTTCACATAAGCGTTCTCGGTGTCATTCACGGCGACTGTTCCAGGAGCTGAACTGAATGCTGGCTTGCACGGACAACGTTGACACCATCGGAGATGGTTCAAATGGCTCTGAGCACTATGGGACTTAACATCTATGGTCATCAGTCCCCTAGAACTTAGAACTACTTAAACCTAACTAACCTAAGGACATCACACAAGACCCAGTCATCACGAGGCAGAGAAAATCGCCGACCCCGCCGGGAATCGAACCCGGGTGTGGGAAGCGAGAACGCTACCGCACCACCGCGAGCTGCGGACTCCATCGGAGATTAGGCTATCGTATCCACCAGTTTCGCTCACCTTGAGGTACCAGAAACAGGTAGAATCGTACGTATAGTTATCTAGGTGCCTCTCTATGCCGTTTTCCGTAGCCTATGAGTAGAAAAAATAGCAAGCACTCCTAAGGTGCGGAGGCGTCAACCATCAGGGCCTGCGATCGCTTGACAATTCCGGTCGATTTTCGTCCTCGCTTGGTGGTTCAATGCTGTCAAGGTATTGCACCTGATTATCGGAGCGAAGAAAAGGCATCTGCAAGACGGTGAGGCTTTATGTTCCTACCGATTACGGCAGTTTCCGTACATCACCCAGCCGTCACCTGCGTCGGTGGCCATACAACACTCACATTTCATCACTTGGATATCATTCCTAGAGCTACCATCCGTAAGCGGCCAAGCGACTGTCATCTGAAACATTCGGAGTGGTCCGAGATGGTGGTATAGACTAATTCGAATTAAACATTCGGTAGAACACGTCTTATATTTTTATCCATTATAGAGATACAGCTGTCAGAATGTAAACATAACAAATACTCACAGCAGACGTCAGTTAACAGCAAATGATTAAATTCAATGGCTGGCTCTGAGCACTATGGGACGTAACTACTCAGGTCATCAGTCCCCTAGAACTTAGAACTACTTAAACCTAACGAACCTAAGGACATCACACACATCCATGCCCAAGGCAGGATTCGAACCGGCGACCGTAGCGGTCACGCGGTTCCAAACTGACGCGCTTAGAACCGCACGGCCACACCGGCTGGCGATTAAATTCAATGTTGATGTTCGTAAATTCTACTTCCGACATCAAATCACTATCTGATTCTCTTGGGAAACCAATGCTCGCCTCTTCTGACATGCTCTTGGGCTTCTTTTACGGGAACAGCACTGTTTAAAATCGGATCGTCTCTCTTGTTTATACTTTATTAGCAGATTTCTTTTACCAACTACCCCTACTGGCTAAAATATAGAGAGGTAAGAATCAGAGGCCTTGTGGGCGTAAAAACGCGACCATTTCAGCCGATCCACCTACCGAGGAAGGTTATTTTTAAGAGAAGATTCAGCTGACGTCTACAATGTCAAGGGGATCAGTCATGTTGGAACAATATACTCACCCTTCCAGCCAACTGTGCATCACCCAGTAATGTTGGAACCGGGTTCTCAAGGCGGTCAACATAACTCTCACGAAGACGATGCCGTAATACAACACGTACCATTAACTTATTGTCTACCATAGCGCTCCGTACACCTACAGAGAAGTGTTCTTGAAAATGTGCCTCCCAAAAGTGGTAATTATTTCCATCGGACCATCGACGCAAGCTACACGTGTAAATGATATAGTCACGAGTGAGAGGGTCTGGTGATAGTTCTGGTCATTTTACATTGCCGAACACTTTTACCAGATCGACAAATCGAATGAACGTGTCGATTTTGCTTTAGTCTTACTTCCATTATTAATCGCATCGTCAAAATTGCCTGTCTCGTGCCTTTTCCTTTCGTAAAGCCATACTGATAGTCATCTATCGCATCCTCAATTTTCTTTAAAATTCTTCTGTGTATTATTCTTGTAAGCAATTTGGATGCATGAGCTGTTAAGCTGATTGGGCGGTGATTCTCGCACTAGTCAGCTCTTTCCGTTTTCGGAATTATGTGGATGATGCTTTTCCGAAAGTCAGATGGAATGTCGCCAGACTCATACATTCAGCAAACCAACGTCAATAGTCGTTTTGATGCCACTTCCGCCTAACGATTTTAGAAATTCTAATGCCTCTTTTGATCTCAAGTCCTCCAAAGCTTTGTTAATTTCTGATTCTAATACTGGATCCCCTATCTCTTCTAAATCGACTCCTGTTTCTTCTTCTATCACATCAGACAAATCTTCCCTCTCATAGAAGCTGTCAATGTTTACTATCCACCCATCCGCTCTCTCCTTTGCATTTAACAGTGGAATTCCCGTTGCACTCTTAATGTAATCACTTTTGCTTTTAATGTCACCGAAAGTTGTTTTGACTTTCCTGGATGCTGAGTCTGTCCTTCCGACAATCATTTTTTTTTTCGATGCCTTCACATTTTTCCTGGAGTCATTTCGTCTTAGCTTCCTTGCACTTCCTATTTATTTCATTCCAAAGCGACTTGTATTTCAGTATATCTGAGTTTTCCGAAACATTTTTGTACTTCCTCCTTTCATCGATCAATCGAAGTAGTTCTGCTGTTACCCAAGGTTTCTTCCCAGTTACCTTTCTTGTACCTATATTTTCCTTCCCAACTTCCGTGATGGCCAATTTTAGAAATGTCCGTTCCTCTTCAACTGTACTGTCCACTGAGCTATTCCTTATTGCTCTATATACAGTCTTAGAGAACTTCAACCATGTCTCGTCATTCCTTAGTACTTCCGTGTCCCACTGCTGTGCATATTGATTCTTCCTGACTAATGTCTTAAACTTCAGCCTACTCTTCATCACTACTATATTGTGGTCTGAGTCTATGCCTGCTCCAGGGGACGCCTTACAATCCAGTATCTGTTTTGGAATCTCTGTCTGACCATGATGTAGTCTAACTGTAATCTTCCTGATCTTTTCCAAGTATATTTAAATAACTTAAAACCGAAATCGGGGAATTTGATAAGAAATTAATTTCTGAAATGTTTTGTGGCTCTTATCCTCAGCCGTATGCTTTGCATCCACACGTGTGTGTGTGTCTGTGTGTGTGTGTGTGTGTGTGTGTGTGTGTGTGTGTGTGTGTGTGTGTGTTTTCATTGTTTGACATATACGAGTTAGATGTTATTTATTTATATTAACTTATCACTAGTCACATTCCCATAAGTCTACCTGGGTACATTCAGTCTCTTACTCTGGTGTGAGGCAATTATTCTTGTTATCTGATGACAGAACTTTTGTGTGCTATACAAGTAATCGTAGGATGATTGCTCTGGTTTTTCATTCATTGCACGATATAACGCTTTCTCATTACTTCACATAGAAACATCTCTCTCTTGCAGTGTCTCCTATGATTACTCCGATATTTCATTGCGTGACATTTCGCATAGGAATTAATTGTGACATTCGGGCCAGTGAGCAGAGATTCGTTGATTTGGCCACTGGTGTGCCTTACGTGGAACAGCGACCGGACAAGCAGTTCATTAAGCGCTGGGTCAGTATAGGGGAGGGTGCGGGAATCTCCTAAGCGGCTTCCTTTCTCTGCGACCGGGATTGGTGCTCCAAAAAGTGGAGTCTGTTAAGGCCTGTACACACACGGGGCAAACCTAAAGCTTCCTATGGAATTAGAGTCTTTCAGACAGTCTTCCTTGCCTCCAGTCAATAAAAGAGAGAACAATCTAAGTTCTAAATCAGTAAACGTTTCTAAATAAACAGTTCGTTCGAGCAATGTGTTGGCTTGTTAGTTCGTCCACGTTGGACAAATGAACTGTTTTACAGTGGATTTTAATGTGTAATTGTTAGATGAAAAAGCTCCGCGTTGGAGAACATTCCAAAAATACACTCCTGGAAATTGAAATAAGAACACCGTGAATTCATTGTCCCAGGAAGGGGAAACTTTATTGACACATTCCTGGGGTCAGATACATCACATGATCACACTGACAGAACCACAGGCACATAGACACAGGCAACAGAGCATGCACAATGTCGGCACTAGTACAGTGTATATCCACCTTTCGCAGCAATGCAGGCTGCTATTCTCCCATGGAGACGATCGTAGAGATGCTGGATGTAGTCCTGTGGAACGGCTTGCCATGCCATTTAGACCTGGCGCTTCAGTTGGACCAGCGTTCCTGCTGGACGTGCAGACCGCGTGAGACGACGCTTCATCCAGTCCCAAACATGCTCAATGGGGGACAGATCCGGAGATCTTGCTGGCCAGGGTAGTAGAGTTACACCTTCTAGAGCACGTTGGGTGGCACGGGATACATGCGGACGTGCATTGTCCTGTTGGAACAGCAAGTTCCCTTGCCGGTCTAGGAATGGTAGAACGATGGGTTCGATGACGGTTTGGATGTACCGTGCACTATTCAGTGTCCCCTCGACGATCACCAGTGGTGTACGGCCAGTGTAGGAGATCGCTCCCCACACCATGATGCCGGGTGTTGGCCCTGTGTGCCTCGGTCGTATGCAGTCCTGATTGTGGCGCTCACCGGCACGGCGCCAAACACGCATACGACCATCATTGGCACCAAGGCAGAAGCGACTCTCATCGCTGAAGACGACACGTCTCCATTCGTCCCTCCATTCACGCCTGTCGCGACACCACTGGAGGCGGGCTGCACGATGTTGGGGCGTGAGCGGAAGACGGCCTAACGGTGTGCGGGACCGTAGCCCAGCTTCATGGAGACGGTTGCGAATGGTCCTCGCCGATACCCCAGGAGCAA
Organism: Schistocerca piceifrons; assembly: GCF_021461385.2. NCBI lineage: Eukaryota > Metazoa > Arthropoda > Insecta > Orthoptera > Acrididae > Schistocerca > Schistocerca piceifrons. The sequence goes on from NC_060141.1 coordinate 781,951,174, forward strand.
CAGTGTCCCTAATTTGCTGGGAAGTGGCGGTGCGGTCCCCTACGGCACTGCGTAGGATATTACGGTCTTGGCGTGCATCCGTGCGTCGCTGCGGTCTGGTCCCAGGTCGACGGGCACGTGCACCTTCCGCCGACCACTGGCGACAACATCGATGTACTGTGGAGACCTCACGCCCCACGTGTTGAGCAATTCGGCGGTACGTCCACCCGGCCTCCCGCATGCCCACTATACGCCCTCGCTCAAAGTCCGTCAACTGCACATACGGTTCACGTCCACGCTGTCGCGGCATGCTACCAGTGTTAAAGACTGCGATGGAGCTCCGTATGCCACGGCAAACTGGCTGACACTGACGGCGGCGGTGCACAAATGCTGCGCAGCTAGCGCCATTCGACGGCCAACACCGCGGTTCCTCGTGTGTCCGCTGTGCCGTGCGTGTGATCATTGCTTGTACAGCCCTCTCGCAGTGTCTGGAGCAAGTATGGTGGGTCTGACACACCGGTGTCAATGTGTTCTTTTTTCCATTTCCAGGAGTGTATATTATGCAATTAATTCAAAAAATGGTTCAGATGGCTCTGAGCACTATGGGACTTAACTACAGAGGTCATCAGTCCCTTAGAACTTAGTACTACTTAAACCTAACTAACCTAAGGACATCACACACATCCACGCCTGAGGCAGGATTCGAATCTGCGACCGTAGCGGTCGCGCGGTTCAAGACTGTAGCGCCTAGAACCTCTCGGCCACTCCGGCCTGCGCGATTTATTCAGTACAGGGCAGTATCAGTTGACACTATTTCATAAATTAGTTATTGCGCTGTAGAGCACCGATTTGTTATTACTTGTGGATGCATCTTAACTGTATTATTAATCGGCTAAAACTGTGTTCCATCCCGATTGCTGAATTTCTATCAAATGGCTTCCACGTTTAACAATTACTTTATCTTTAGTGTTTCATATAATTATTGACCAACTTATTTATAATGTAGCTTATAGGTTTAAACCAGTAAATCAAATGTATTAGTGTTAGGAACATTGTATGTGATCGAGGTAGAACAATTCACGGCTGGAAAATTACTCAGACTATATTCATCCAGCATTTAAGCCCGTCCAACGGACTTCAAACATAAATGAAACCATGACTTCCAGAGCAGCACTAGTCCATCAACCTTACTTATGAGAAAACCTATTATGTACATACATCTCTGAAACTATTTAGTCTATTAGAGGTATTATGTGATAACTGCGGATATGGTCGGTTCTTCGCTGTAGTGACCAGATTTCCCTTACACATCCACAGATCATGAAACATTTGTAGATTAGGTTCGTGCAGGACTTTTTACCAGTGCAGTTTCACTTGTCTTCTGATGTGATATGACCTTCACGAAATGTATTAAGCGTTTTTAGTCATATTCCATTGTTCAGCGTATCTCATTTTCTCCGATTCTCATTTGGCAGCCACTAAGAATACACTAGCCTCCTACCGCCATAGTTTGTGCACGTGAGAAAAGAATAACTATTTATGGTACATTATGTTTCAAACTGTGATATTCCCTCCCGCATCTCCCCCCTCCACCCTCTCCCCCCCCATTTTTTTAAAAAATTTTAATCACCTGTTACTGTGACCCACACAAGTTATCATGTTTGGCAAATAGCACTTTTACAAAAAAATGGTGAGCTCACATATGGCCAGTGAATTGGCAGAGAGTGGCCTAACTAATCGTATACACTTGTATAATCCAATCTTTCTGGATATCTTAAGTAGCACATTTACTGTGAAAAACCTTTCACAAACATTCTGTTATAAATAAATTTCTGGTTATAGTTTCTATTTTAAAAGTGGATAAGATATTATGAGCTTCTTATGTCTAATGATATTTTAATATTTTATCGATTTTGGGAAATAGTTGATAGGGGAACCAGTTTTGTCGTGCATGTTTAAAGGGCACATTATGTACGTTCGATAAATTTTCTAGGTTTTTATTTTATCAAGGCGGAGAGTTTTTCGCTTTTCCTTTCCTTTTTGCTTTTTATCTCCGTGTCTGTTTCAATACTGATTCCTTCATTGTTTAACTTATTTTGTAATAAGATAACTACTCATTATCAAAAGAATGGGTGGTACTGTCTCACAATAATGTTTTTAAGTCGTCTTTTCTGTGAGACATTTTATCCACTCTTAATTAACGAGTGGAAAGCAAGAGCCCAGCCTGCCCACAAATGAATTTGTTTTATTTACGAGCCAATCATCTGAAATGATATCAAAGTTTCATTGCACAGTTGCTTGCTAGTACGAATGCGACATATGCGTTATTATATCCTTTTAGCGTGCATATTTTTATAACACCTATTTTAGACATTTCATAATATGGCTGTTTATGAATGATGAGTGGCAGTGATGCTGTCGCACCCTGTGACATTTTTATTCCATCTTTACGATTGTGCCTGTGGTTTGTAGCGAGCTCTCGTCTGTCGACCTTATTGCGTCAGAACATTGGTCACATTTAATAACATTTTTCACCAGTGAGTTGTAACTAAATTATTTCGATTGTGTGAATAAACTATGTAATCTTCAAACATTGGTGGTTACTTTAATAAAGCATCATTTCCCATTAAATTTTATTATATGACATGCAAGCAAAAGTGTTTCCTTTTTACCTTCCACATTTCCTTGTATAAAGGTGAACTAAGTTTTTACGTACTTTTGAAATCACCTAACCGACGTGTAGGGGCAGCGTCTAGTGGGATTGGATGGGAACATGTTTCTTGTCGTTCCACAGCAGCGTAACTGTGCCTCACTTACGCGCAGTACGCACGTTTCAGTTGTGCTCTGTACATAACGCAGTTTTATTTACGGAAGTCTGCGGACTTCCGTGGCAGTTGTCACTGAAGTTATAAACTTCAGGGTTGCTAGGCCGCGTCATATTTCCTTCTAAAATAATCGATGTTTCGACCCCTCTACTGGTATCTCCTTCAGGATGTGTTCTACCAATAGTGGGCACAGAAACATGCTGAGGAAGATCCCAATAGAGGGGTCGAATGTCGATTATTTTAGAAGGAAATATGAGGTTGCCTGACAACACAGAAGATCTTAACAATTATATTTGTTTGACGAAGCCCAAATGGCAAATGCTTTTGATTGCACCATCCGCGTATTGGCGTGTATGTATAATATTGCACGTTTCTACTCAGGTATAATACGTTGGACTGTTGTTTATAGTGTTTACTGCTTTACAGTTGTATAGTTATGAGTGAGTTTGTAAATAGGCAACCTCTATGTAGTTACATTTCTGAAGATGGTCATGACCAACCGAAATTAATTATCTGATTATTAACCTTGTTGGAAATAAACATCGTGATCCATGACCGTAGTCATAATAAATCAAATTCTAGGTCTGGCTGCTGTTTTCATATGATTGACAGATGATTCTGATAAGGAATCTGCGACCATTCGATTATGCCGTTTTCTACGTTTGTGATCTTTCCGTTCTCACGGGTTACCTCAAAGCTATAAAAATACGATAATGTGTCATAATGAATGGATTTTTGTACTTTATTTTTCACTTAACACTCTTATTCCGAAAACCTTGCCAGTTCGTATAAAAATATGGCTCTATTTATCCCAAAATTATCATATTATTCCTGCTTGTCTCGTTCAGAAAGTATCTCACTCTCAATAATTGTAGAAATTAGGTACAGCTCCTGTACCTGTTACTGCGGCACGACTGATGAACTTGCGTAACAAAACGTTCTTTCCATTCGATCTCTTTGGGCTCAGGCTTATATAACAAAAACCTGCAGTTAAAAGTCCTAAATTATTTTACTTTGACGTAACCAGTTTAATCGCAACAATATAGGACCCATACTATGGATACATTATCTGAATGGATTGCTCTAAATATAAAATTCTATGTAAAGAAATTTCGTCTCTTAAGACTAGCACATTCGCATCTGTAAACCAATTTACTTTTACCTTCAGTACTGGGAAAACAATGAAATTACAATTTCTTGGTTCAGGTTTTATTATGGTTTGTGATACGGCACTCGTCTTTCTTGCTGATTCTAGAATTATTCCCATGGATTTCCCATGTAAAGTTCTCGTTACTTATTCTTTTCACGTTCTTTGTCTACTAAACATTTATTTGTTCTTTATCGTCACTACCACTCATCCTACTGAGCACATTAAGCCCTTGTAAATATCTTACAGATTCCTTGGAATAGACCACCTTCTGATCGATAGCGTTTTCCTCCGCTATGAGTATGGGCGCTCAGTTTTTTTGTTTGAATGCTCCCAGTTGTTTGGGTTCCAGATATTCTTTTATAACCATAACTATTACGAGGGCGTTTCTGAAAGTGTCTTCTTACGCTACATTTCCTGCTGTCGTCATCGCATGTTTGTTCAGTCCCGAAATGGGACTGCTTCCTAATGTCTTGGTGGTTGCTCCTTATTCTTCCTTTTCCTGCATCATTGTTCAAGGTATACAACAGCTGTAAGTCATTAGGTATTTCGATAACTATGTCCATACTTTGACAATCATCTTTTAACGTACTTAGGTGGACATCCAACTGCTGAGCATTTTTTAAGATTGTTTCATAGGAAGATCCAATCCTTCTTGAAATACACTCGAAATATTTTCTAAACGAATCCTGTTTTACGCTATCATCATTATCATTTGCTGTGGACCCACTTCAACGCGGGGTCGGCCTTGTTACTATGGATTTGGCGATGTTAGTGTCAGAGGGTGGCCCAATGCCATTCCTGTCGTCACCCTGTAACCCCCCCCCCATCCCCCTACCCCCCAGGGATGGAATTAGTGTAACCCAGTTGTCTATATCGAGTGTAAACCATGACATAGCGCGAACGTTTTCAGATGTCTATGAGTGGTGTAACTGAGATAGGATGGGGGCACCAGACCAGTATTCACCTATCGGGATGTGGAAAACCGCCTAAAAACCACATCCAGGCTGACTGGCACACTGGCACTCCTCATTAATCCGCCAGGTGTATACGATCCGGGGTCGGCGCTTAACCAACGTCTCACCCAACACTCATACTTTTAGTTCAAGATGTCCTATTGCAAACCTGATCTACTTTCTGCCAGTTTTTGAATGTTTGAGAAATGTAATGGAGTGTAGCGCACTCCTGGTTCAAATTAAAAAAAAATTCATTGAATAGGTATCCACTATTTTTCAGCTCGAATTATTCTCACCAGATTATTCTATATTTCCCTGTAGTTGATCTCTACTCTGATGCTCACTTTCCCTATTCTTCACATTTGCTAGCCACTGTGTAGCTTCCTCACTTCTCATGCACTATCCAGTACCTAATTTCAAACGTTAGTGTCTCTTATAATAACCTTGTTGGTTATTCGTTTGGTAACTTCATTCATTATTTGTCCTAGAGGCGGTTTGAAGGGCTCTCTTTTTCCAGAGTTTACATCCTCTTGCACAGAGTTCTACAAAATTTAAAACCTCTCAGTCTATTTCCTTTTTAAAATCAATTATTGTCAGTATTGTTGTGACGTAACAAGACTGTTACGCCACACTGAAGTAGCCGAAAGAAAGGCACGCGTACACACACGCCGACTGGCGTCAAGTCTGGAACAGGATACGTTATGACTGCTATAAAGAAAATACGTAGCTTTGGAATATACTTTATTTACTCCTTGTGATACATCTCTCTTGACTATACAAATGCGACTCGTAAGATACATGCACTGTTACAATTGGCGCCTTGCTAGGTCGTAGCCATGGACTTAGCAGAATGCTATTCTAACTGTCTCTCGGCAAATGAGAGGAAGGCTTCGTCCGTATTGTCGCTAGCAATGTCGTCCGTACAACTAGGGCGAGTGCTCTATCGTATCTCGAGACCTGCCTTGTGGTGGCGCTAGGTCTGCGATCTTACAGTGGCGACACGCGGGTCCGACATGTACTAAATGGACCGCGGTCGATTTAAGCTACCACCTAGCAAGTGTGGTGTCCGGCGGTGACACCACAAGTATATTATTATTGAATTCCAATACTATTCTGCCATAACTTTCTGTTCGTAATTTTCTTTGACTGTCGATTGTTGAAGACGTACAAAGTACTTCTGTCAAAATTTCAGCACGTAAAGTACGTTCAAAATGTACGTTAACTTTTTCATTGCTGTGTAATATTTCACCCTAGAACTTTGTGTGTAATTTAGGTAATGGTTAACTAATTTCAGCTACATTAGTTTGTATTTGGACTCTGCCTCTTTGAGTTTGTTGCAGTGACTCGATAACTGGTCAAACTGACACTTATTATACTCTCTGTATGCAGAATATTATTCAGCAAAATTCTAATTCACTCTCTGAATCGTTCAGATTTCGGTTGTATGTTAGCAACTCTTCCGAAACCTTTTCATCGAGCTCCTGCAATTAGTCCAAAAACTATTTCCCAATGAGAAAGTATTAGCAACTGCATTGTGTTTATTATGGTGTTCTGTGTGCCAGACAAATAGATATGCAGCAAAAGCGAATGAATCATAATGCATAACCTCACTGGCGGGTTCAGCAAATAGACCTAATCACACTTCAGATTAATGTAAATGTGGCTGTAATGCACCTGATAATGTCAGCATACTATTGAAATGTGTCGTGCCAGTAAATGTTAGCAAAAAGTGTGTGAAGCGGAAAACAATTATTTCATTCAATTATGATACAGTCGCTCTCCTCAACAAATTTATACAGCACGAAGTACCTTACGTACTCTGTGGAGACACTACAGAGATTGCTGGCAACGTTCTTTTCACTCGGAATAATGAAACAACATTTTGTTGCTGAAGTAATCTCTCTGATCATTGTAATTCGCTAGAAGAATCGAAGAATATGAATTCATCTCCCTCTAATACAGTTTACCTAATTCTGATATTCAATGAAACACTAAAAACAATTCAAATTACACCTTCAGGGAAAGAACACTTTGGAATGAACGCAACAGATGGCACCAAGTTCGTGTCACTCATCCTCCTAATGCGGTTAACTATAAACGTAAAACACCACCAAGAAATTTAAAGTATGTCGCCTTCGTTGTTAACGTAAAATCAGCGTTTTAGAAGCCTTATACAAAGATTGTTTTCTCGACATTAGCATTGAGTGACCTCGTGACACTGACTAAACCACGTTAATCATTCATTTGAACTGGTGGAAGAAGCCTGTGCTACTGACACCTGAGGAAGGTGTGTAAGTTTTACAAGTGTTTCCTGTAAACAAGCATTGTCAACGACATATCGTGGAGATAAAACGAGTTTCGTGTACGCAAAATAAAAATTATTTTCCAGTTCTGATAATTTCGTTTGTTGAATTTCAGATGGCCTAAGTTCATGTCAGGAATGACGAGTTTGAATGGAGCTTGGAAGGTTCAAAATGGCTCTGAGCACTATGGGACTTAACATCTCAGGTCATCAGTCCCCTAGAACTTAGAACTAACCCCAGGACATCACACACACCCATGCCCGAGGCAGGATTCGAACCTGTGACCGTTGCAGTCGCTCGGTTCCAGACTGAATCGCCTAGAACCGATCGGTCACCAGCGGCCGGCGAGCGTGGAAGGTCTGAATAACCAGATAGGAAGCTATTGAAAACCTATAGCTATGGAATAACCACAGTCGTTTTTATAGAGGGTACTCCTCCTCCTCCAAGACCACATTCCGCCCAAAAGAGTGACAGTTAAAATAACGATGATGAGTATCGAAATTCGAAACGTTGTCTCATCCAGCTTACTTTGGTGAACTAATATGGACTAGCTGTAATAAATTTTTGTCTACTGGGAGAGTGAACATCCCTATTGTGGAATTATTTATGTAAAGACTTTACTAAACATTATTGGAATTACAGGAAATGAGACAATACTGCGTCAAGTATATAACTAGAGAGGAAGCTATGTTGAGAAATAGAACTTATAACAAAATATTAATGCTCTTTTTCGAAACTAAAATACAAAAATATGCATTTTCTTGGTATTACTTCGTTTAAATAACCAATTTTCGTCTTAGAAGACCACTATCAGACTGTAACTGACATTCGTCACGAAGAACACTAGGGCAGCAATAAGTAACTTTGAAAAAGGTGTCTATCAAAATGAGAAAATGTACCACCACAGATAAATTAATGTTTTTTAATAGGTCTCTGTAATAAAAAACCCAGTCAACACTGGCGACGGAAGAGACATTCAACAGAATAACTCAAATATTGGAGTTAGGGAAAGCAGGAAAAGGTGTTACCGTTGATTGCACAGTAAAAACATACACTTTATTTAAGGAAATAATTTTTAAAAACAATCATCTCAAAAAATTAACTGTAACATAAGTTACACTGACGGTTGAAGGCCTTATTAAGAAGAATACAAATTATTTGCCAGCTGAAGGCCAAAAGCAATAGGAATAATTTAAACAAAACATTAGTTTTAAACAATTGACACAATCAGACGAAATAAAGAAGGGAGTGATCCACAGACAGTGCTCCAATGATCGACCTGAGAAAAGTCCCTATAGCTGCGTAAGCAGTGAGATAGGCAGCCAAAACTTATGGCAATCAATCATCTTACAAAATCCACCTAACGTGTGATAACCAGTAAAACGATGGAATAATTCGAGCGAGGGCGAAGTGACAGACAGCACTGCGTCATCAGAATGCGGTGTTTAAAACATCGACAGGCAGAAGGAACCACAATAGCCAAAATATACAAAAGAAACGAGAATCCACATCGAAATCAAGGAGGTTCTCGAACTAGACATCATGCCTGACAGCATTCTCAAGACGAGGAAAAGAACAACACCGCAAAAAATACGCTAACGATCAGGGCAGGTTAACTTGGGCGTTAGCGACCACTAGGCAGTAAAATGCCGCTGGTTGCACTTCACCAACAATAACACAAAATTCAAAAACTTATAGGCAGTAGAAGACGGTTAATAGATTCCGCCAACTCTACACGCTCCACTTAATGTTTGTCTCACGGCGACCCTGCAAGCAGCAACGCATGAACAAACGGCGTGATCACAAAATATTGGAGGTTTCAATACTGGATTAATGGTCACTCAACTCAGTGTCCTCAGTCCAGCGGACAACGAGGTTGTCGCCTTCGCAACTACAGCCCCTCGATCCTGGAATGCCTGCATACCACCAGCGGTCCCGTCCTGCCGGACCACTGCACTGCTCCGTCCCAACCGAACTACCGACACACCCGACCCAGAAAACAAGTTCCTCTAAAGATAGTACCACCGTACTAGATACCGATAAAGGCTGCTGCTGCCACTCGTGGACAGACAACGCCAGCAAACGTTGTGGCGCCAGTAAACAGTAGAAGAAAACGAGACATCACCACCACTATTAAACAGTGCCAACCTACCAATGTCATCAACGCGAGCCGCACACGGCTCAATATCTTATTACATTTCTTCTAGATATAAAGAACCTAATTGCACATTAAAGCAGAGCTGAAAAGTAGAGGTTAGAAGGTAAATAAGGTAATAAGGGTAAGAAGCGACGACGAATTATGCAATATTCTTTAGTGCGGCAGACTGCAGCTATAACTTTTTATGGCTCAAAATGGCTTATATCAGCTCCGTTTGCGGTTTAGTACTAACAACGAGGGCAAGTGACCTCAGAGTTCCTTAAGAGCAAAGAAGTCTATTCAGCAAGAGACACACAGCCTCATCGTTTTCCTGTGCAGAACGCTTGATAAAAATTAAACTACAACAGTTTCTGTGGAGTAGAATGAGAGTAGGAGTCGCAGCAAGGACAACAGCCTGAAACGGTCGACACTTCCACTCTGTCGGATAGGTGAGAAGAGAGATATCTGCTCCCCCGATGGCCGCCGAGTCCCCGGCTCTCTGCAGCGAGTGGAGGCGCTAGAGTGCGCCAGTGCCGTCCACTTAGGCCCTCACTTCAAGTGGCTGAGGCCACCCGTGCGTATCGCTTTCACCTCACGCCGTCGCACTTTCAGCCGGATCCGAGACGCGCTCAAGGACACACAAGGATACAACTGAGCGCAGTACGGTATCACACTACAGGCCAAGTAAGGTGTTTAGTGTAGTAAACAGCTTTCACAGCTATCTTAGGCACCTGTCACCGCGGTCACATTGCCTTCCAAAGCGGTGCGATGACGTTCAAAGGGACTGCTGGTATGTCTCTAGAGAAGGGTTGGAGCGTCCTTTAGGTGTCAGGAGTGTCAACAATCGTCAAGCGTCATTGAGATGTCAGCAGCGTAAAAAAATTGTCACGAATGTCGTTCTGTTGCTCATCGCAAAGCTAGCTGTCGTTTTCGGCCTTGAAATGTGTCGTAATCAATTCCATTGAATGGAATTGTGGTGGAATTTGCTGCAAAGTGACATGATTAACCCACTTTACACCAACATGAACTTCAGAGCTGTAACCCTTTTTCGAATATGTGGACATCTCCCTGTCTGAAGCGTCACCACGCCAGAGGGTGACGTCGCAGGGAGCCATGCTTTTGCACCATTACAGAGGAAGAAAGTAGGCACCTTTGAGTCAAATTTCAAATGTATGCTTCGCAATGGGCGACAATTTTGTCGTTCCGAAAAAGTGATCCTTTAATATTGTTTCGCAGTGTATTTTAAAAAGGAACATATCAGCGTTCGGTAATGCTGTAGGCTAACTTTATGCCCCATTACATTCATTAGACCACAATACACGGCGTATCAAGCAACAGCTGATGGACATGATGACCATGCTACAGTATTAGACTGCAGGGAAGAGACTTGTGCCACGCATTTTGTGTCGGTAGTATTAAGAAAAGATTGAGGAACATACGTAACTGTCGCAAAATACGCTATAAATTTCTGCAACTATCTAAACTTCTGAACGCCTTTCTTAAAGGCGGCTAGAGATACGAACCTGAGAAAAGAACAAGCGAAAAGGAACGGTTTTGCATACGGCCAGAGCCTAAACCATACGCACATCCACGTCATTCATTGATATCTCAGTTTAGTCAGACGCTATGTCGGAACAATGTTTGAGTAGCAGTTTGACAGAAAAAAAAGAAAACACATAAAAGCAACTACAACACAGAAAGGTTCAGTAGCGGAGTTTACAGACGCTGCGTAGCAGCAAACTGGCCAAACATTCTTAAAATATTTAGCGTCCCACGTAAGCTAACACGCAGCTACGTTGTTTGTTATGCCGACCGAGCTCCATATAGTATTAATGTTGTTTCCTACAGTTGTTGACGATTACTAGATTGGATTCACGCACACATCCCACAAGCACTGTACAGAAACATATAAAGCAAAGCACTCACGGAACACAGTACACTAGATCCCGTTGTCGCTAGCGCCCACGAGGTATCCACTACATCTTCGATAGTTAAAAGCTACCCACATAGAGATCAATAGCAGGTAGGGGAGAGTTGCCTATATTGCACCGGTTCCTAATATGTACCACCGTTATAGAATTCGAATGTTTATATTAACCAACATTTAGAGAAGTCAGCGTGGAATACGGGCTTTTAGGAGCCATATTGTCACTTATGAGCTCTGTGTATTGAGGAATACATCGTGTGAAGACAGTATTGATTTTGTTGTAGTTTTCATCTAAATTTTCGTGTAAGTGGCACAGAGAATGACAATTACAATGTAAGTGGCGGTATAATGTTTTTATTGATGGGTCAATATACATGAAACAATCTTATTTTTCCGACAATCATGAATATCGGTTTGTTCTGGTTGGTTTTTGGGAAACTAGCAAAGAGAAAATGACAACGTTGCCTGTAATGCACCGCCATAAGTTCTTGATAGCCCTAAGTTTTTGAGTAAATAATTCTTTTATATTACAGTACGGCAACAGAAAAGCTTTATGGAACATGTAGCGCAGATGATTTGCATTTACCTGTATCAATTTATCAAATGAGTATTATCGATAAAATGAATGTACGATCATACATAATGTGCCTAACGCAAGGCGCGTGCTGGCAATTAAATAAGAAAAATCAAACTAAGATATAAAAAGTTTTGGCCACAGAACTGTGTCCTACAACCTAAAAATGATAGGAACAGCATATTCTCCCTTTTGATGAGATGAGGTTCCATTTAAGTAGGTCGAACCGAAGGCAGATTGCGTTCGACATTGCAGATGGAAAAGGATGGGTCCTCAGTTTCAACGAAGAAGAAGCTAGGCAGGAAAAAAATTAGACTGAATGTGTCTATCCAAGAAGTATCGCCGAGTACAAGGAAAACGAGGAAATCTCAAACCAAATCATCCAAGACTTAGCCAGGAAGCCTACAGCCGAGGAGTTGCCCTAGGTCAAATTAATAAAGGAGTATTTTGGAGACTGCAGAGCCATCGCAAAAAAATCAGTCGTTAAACAGACGGCTGGTGCAGGGAGTTGTGAGAGGAAGAGCAAATGGGAGACATGTTCAGTTACATTAAATGCATACAGTGGAATCATAGCAAACTGCGCAGCGGTGGGAAAGGAGGAATAATGTTGTACTGGAATGCCAAGAGATAGTAATATGAGAACCAAAATAAAGAAATTTGCTTAATCTTAGGTAGACAAGCATATTCCTTTACGTTCACGCACATAGTTTATATGGTTGGTACATTTTGTGCACCTGCAAATTAGAAAATGTGATTCCTAATTTGTATCATTTGTAGATGTTTAGAAAATTAAGTGTGGTTAGTTTACGTTTCTCGGAACTAGTTCCAGTCCTTAAATCAGATATCAAGAACAACATCCTGCTGTTGAGACAGCATTGTTTCAAATAATTTTGTCGTATTTAGACTATATTAAATAAAATCCCAAAAATGTTGCAATTTAGGCAGCTCTCCCGAAACTGAAGGGAAATAATGCAAATTTCACTGTGGAATAACAAAGTTCTTAGGTGCTGCTACGAACACACAAATCGACTCAGCGAAAATATCGACTGCAGGCGGTGTAGTATTATTATTTCAATTGCTTACAAAATTATCAGGTATAACATTGTTAACTGTGTTCTAGCCTTCCTTCGCTGACGGTATCAAAGCATATTTGACGAAGGAATATATTAAAAAACAAAGACGATTCTTCAATAGACAAAAAGTCTATAGCTGAACAAGGACATTATAAGCTGCAGGACGTGTGCATCTTGATATGTTCACGGCGTATTGACGAATCCATTAAATTAAGGTTATGCAGCCGTAGAATCTCGATTTCTGTGATTGTACACCAGAAACATTTCGACTCAATGAAATAAATGTTTCTTCTGGAAATTGATTTATTTCATTTCTTAGTGTGTTCTAAATATTCTATTGTTGCATTGCATTCTTATGCATTGTAGTTACATGTTATTTGGAATCCTACAAGGAACAGATTAACCAAATGTGAAGATGCTGTGAGGCCAAATAAACATTTCAGTAGGTGTATGGTGGAATTTTCTTGTCCCTATTCAACGATCATCATAGCTCTCGGCTCCACGCATTCTATAACAAAGTGGAGAAATACGCCATGTTATTGGAAATGCGGGTTTGTGGTCTGTTTGATATCAGTAACAGAATGTACACTTTCTAGCAGTACCGTTTTCTGAATTTTTCGTCATTGCCTAACACAAATCAGAAACCCGTGTATAGGTCTGTATGCTTTCCGGGCCTTTCTCATTGAATGAAATTTTTTCCACGCAGCTAGGATACGTCATGTTTCTTCCACATGATCCATGTTTCTATCACTCTGCAGGATACAGCTTCAGGACTTTGTGGTGTTTACGGGTAACTGAACACTGTCACTCACCAAAGTGAGTTTTCCCGCAGTTACGCTGAATAAGGGGAGGTATTAGGGTTCTCCTGAACAATAGAGCGATACGACAATTTCATTTTCTTTTGTCCACTGTCTGCTTTATCCCAGTTGCTGCATTTGTTGGTCTATAGAATATCCGACAGTACTCTAGGACACAGAGTGTACTGAAAATCTACTGATAGATATAATTATTTAAAAGTCACTTAGCACCACCGCACAACTCAGAAACATGTAATGCTGAACATATCTACATCTACATTTACATAGATACTCTGCAAATCACATTCAAGTGCCTGACAGAGGATTCATTGAAACAACTTAACGATGGCTATTATTCCAATCTCATATAGCGCGCGGGAAGATCGAACAGCTATATCTTTCCGTACGAGCTCTGAATTCCCTTATTTTATCGCGGTGATCGTTTCTCCCTACGTAGGTCGGTGTCAACAAAATATTTTCGCCTTCGGAGAAGAAACCTGCTGATTGGTACTTCTTGAGAAGATTCCGCCACAACAAAAATTGGCTTCCTTTTAATGTTGTCCAGCCCAAATCCTGTGTCATTTCAGTGACACGCTCTCACATATTTCGCGATAATGCAAAACGTGCTGCCCTCCTTTGATCTTTTGCGATGTACTCCGTCAGTCCTACCAGGAATGGATGGCACACCGCGCAGCAGTAATCTAAAAGAGAACGGACAAGCGTAGTGTAGGTAGTCACCTTAGTAGATCTGTTACGTTTTCTAAGTGTCTTGCCAATAAACCGCAGTCTTTGGTTTACCTTCCCCACAAAATTTTCTGTGTGCTCCTTCCAGTGTAAGTTGTTCATAATTGTAATTCACAGGTACTGAGCTGAATTTATGGCCTGTAGATTTGACTGATTTGTAGTATAATGGCAGTTTAACGAATTCCGTTTAGCATGTGGATTACCTCACAATTTTTTTTCTTTAGGGTCAACTGCCAATTTTCGCAGCAATCAGATATCTTTTCTAAATCGTACTGCATTTTTTTTATCTTCAGATGACATTATTAGTCGATATACGACAGCGTCATCTAAAAAGAGCCTAAGGTGGCTGCTCTAATTGTATCCCAAATGGTTTATATAGGTAAGGAACAGCAGAGGACCTATAAGATTTCCTTGGGGAACGCCAGAAACCACTTCTGTTTTACTCGATGTCTTTCCGTCAGTTACTACGATTTGTGACCTCTCTGACAGGAAGTCACAAATCCAGTCACATAAATGAGACGATATTCCATAAGCATGCAATTTCACTATAGGCCGTTTGTGTGGTACAGTGTTAAAAACATTCCGGAAATCCAAAAATACGGAATCGATCTGAAATCCCTTGTCAATAGCATTCAAAACTTCATGCGAATAAAGAAATACATGTGTCTCACCAGAACGATGTTTTCTAAACTCAAGTTGACTGTGTGCCAATAGACCGTTTTCTTCTACGTAATTCATAATGTTCGAACACAATATATGTTCCAGATTCCTGTTCATATCGAAGTTAATGATATGGGCCTGTAATTAAGTTGGCCGGCCGCGGTGGCCGAACAGTTCTAGGCGCTTCAGTCCGGAACCGCGCGACTGCTACAGTCGCAGGTTCGCATCCTGCCTCGGGCGTGGATGTGTGTGATGTCCTTAGATTAGTTAGGTTTAACTAGTTCTAAGTTCTAGGGGACTAATGACCTCAGACGTTGAGTCCCTTAGTGCTCAGAGCCATTACTTTTTTTTTTTTTTTTACTCCTACTGCCCTTCTTCAATTTTGGTGTGACCTGTGCAACTTTACAGCCTTTGGGTACGGATCTTACGTCGAGCGGACAATTGTATATGATTGTTAAGTATGTAGTTAATGCATCAGCATACTCCGAAAGGAATCCAACTGATATACAGTCTCGACCAGAAAACTTGCTTTTGTGAAGTGATTTAAGTTGCTTCACTACTCCGACGATATTTGCTTCCACGTTACTCATGTTGACAGCTGTTCTCGATTCGAATTCTGGGATATTTACTTCGTCTTCATTTGTAAAGGCATTTCGGAAGGCTATCTTTAGCACTTCTGCGTTGGTAACACTATCTACGATAGTATCTCCATTGCTATCGCTCAGAAAAGGCATTGATTTTTTCTTGCCGATAACATACTTCACATACGACCAGAAACTCTTTGGATTTTCTGCCGGGTTTCGAGACAAAGTTTCTTTGTGGAATCTGTTAGTCTATAAGTATCTCGCTTTGAAGTCCGTGCTAAATCTCCTTTGCCACTTTGGGGGTTTTGCGTCTGTTAAAATTTGGTATGTTTCCTGGTTTCTGCAACAGTGTTCTGAACCGTCTTGTGTGCCTAGGATCAGCTCCGCCGTTTGTTAACTCATTTAGTATTAATCTCTCAATTGCTGCCGATACTATTTCTTTGAATTCAAGCCACATCTGATATACATTTATATTGTCAACTTGAAGGAGTCGAGATTGTCTCTGAGGAAGGCGTCAATTGAATTTTAATGCTTTTATGAATATATATATATATATATATATATATATATATATATATATATATATATATATATATATATTTGGAAGGTTTGGGGGTTACAAAATTAAATCCCGCTACGACAAACCAGTGTTCACTAATCCCTGTATCCGTTTTGATGATCGTTACTAACTCAGGATTATTTGTTGTTAAGAGGTCAAGTGTGCTTTCACAACCGTTTACTATTCGCGTGGGCTCATAAACTAACTGCTCGAAATAATTTTTACAGAATGCGTGTAGCACAATTTCGGATGATTTTTTATGCGTACCTCCGCAATTATACATGTATTTTCACCAATATATCGACGGTAAATTAAAGTCAGCACCAACTACAATCGTACGAGTTAGGTACGTGTTTGAAACCGAACTCAAGCTTTCTTTGAACCTTTCAGCAACTGAATCATCTGAAATGGGAGGTCGGAAAAAGGATCCAATTGTTATTTTATTCCGGTTGCGAATAATGACCTGTCCCCATAGTAACTCACAGGAACTATCTACTTCAATTTCGCGACAAGATAGCAACAAACACGACAGCACTATCACACACTATCTGTTTGTTCGGAACACCGTTAGGTTCTTCGCAAAAATTTCGGCTCAGATTATCTCCGGCCTTAGCCAGCTTTCAGTGTCTACAACGATTTGAACATCAGTGCCTTCTATTAGCGCTTGGGGCCCTGGTACTTTCCCAACACAGCTACGACAATTTACAACTGTTATGCCTATGGTTCCTCTATCTATGTTCTTCCTGTGTTCGCCCTGCAGCCTTTGTGACTGAAGCCCTTCTTGTGATTTCCCGAGATCCTATAACCTAAAACCCCGACCAGTGCACACCACACAGTCCCTGCTACCCGTGTAGCCGCCTCCTGAGTATAGTGGACACCTGTCCTATCCAGCGGAACCCGAAACCCAACCACCCTTTTGCGCAAGTCAAGGAATCTGCAGCCCACGGGGTCGCAGAACCGTCTGTGTTATGAAGCGGCTGATCCTTGTTCAATCTTCCCTTGTGGCTCCCTCACAAACTTATGAACTTTCCGTTCAGTCGCTGACGTGTCTATTCTCCTTCTGTACTCTTGGCATGTGTCATATTATATGTTGGTTAAACACAGTGACCAAACAACAACCACACGATGCTTCTGACACTTCGCTCGATGTTGCACATCTTTAGCTTGGACTGTTCCCTCTTTCTATTTTTCGTCTTTTATCACAGTTCAGTACACCTTCTTCCTGTCCTCATGCCTGATCTGTGTTCAGTTTTTGATGGGCTGCCCACTTGGCCATTTTGCCACGAAATCTGAGGAAGGTGTGCGAGGATAGCCTCCTTGTGAGTGTGGCTGTCAGGGACTGCTATAAGGACCTTGCGCTGTGTCACCTGCATGGGATCTTAGCGTATTGGGCTCCTGTTGGTGCTCTGGTGAGGTGAAGCTGGCTGAACCCACACGTGATACAGTGCACGCAGAATAACTTGGTTGGCAGATGCACACATGACAGGGTGTGTATGGGGGCAATGGTAGTGGTGATGGTTGTGGGCAGACGGTGTGGGAGAAATTGAGAGCGCTGGAGGGAAAGTGCCGCTCTAAACTGTAGCCTACTATCACATTTTTTGTAAATAGTACGTGGACCCCTTCTACGCCCATACTGGCAAGATGACCAATCAAAAAGATCTATTGCCTCCTCTGCTTTGCTTACTATCTAACTAGACTTACGTCCTCTTAATATATCCGCCTGACTTGTTAACTATTTGTAGTTTCAAGAAAAACTTCATTACTCCTGAACATCGGCAAAACCTACATTTCTCACGTTGCCATGTTAAAATTTCATTGGTTTGCCAAGACACAGCGGAATTTAAAAAAGCGTGCCGCGCTAAAATGTTGTGCACACGCAGTTAGGAGAGATTTCTCGGTTATTAAGTTTATTAACTGACAAACAGAGGATAAATAACATCAATAGCTTACAGAAAAGCACATCGTCAGTAGCATAATATATGTGTACTGTCTTCAATTATGTTGTGCCAAAACCCTCAGAATTTTTCTTTTCACCACCTATCGATAGCCCTTAAAAAATTCTTACATCAAATAGACTCTAATTGCTGTAATAACAGCGTAGATAATGAAGATTTGCGTAGTAACCATATGAAAAAATACATTCCTCTTTGGCAAAAGACGCAAATATCTCATTTGGCAACACACCTCCTGGATCGCTACTGACTGTAGCGAGCCAGCGGGTGTGTTGGACCTTCCATCGAGCTACAGACCCCCTTGAAGATGTCTCCCGCAGACGGGGACAAGACGTTGAGAACTGAGACAAAATTCATCAACCGACCACGGCATAACAGCCGGGATAATCATAATGGACTAAGAGGACATACGCCTTCTTTTAGAACTCCAGCGTCCTCTCGTTCTCTGCCTCCAGGAAACCAAATTATGTCCTCACGACTGCTTTAACCTGTCGCATTTCTTCCAGGTCCACTTTGACCTTTCCCCCTCCTCCCGAGTATGACATTCCATCTCATGGGAGAGTCATACCGTTTATCTGGGATGATGTCCATAGTCAACCCATCTTCCTGACTACCTGGCTTCAAGCTGTTACAGTCCGCATTTTCCTTCCTCACGACCTTTTGCCTTTGCATTTCTTACATCCCACTGTCTTTCTATGTCACCACCAGGGCGGACTTCAAGTTTATTGGTGAACTCCCTCACCCTTTTTGTGCTTGGTGACTTTGATGTGCACCGTCCTCTTTGGGAGGAAGGAGGGCTGGGAGCGTTTTCCCAGAGCCTGTCCGAGAGATGATCTCTTGGATGACCTTCCTATCAGCCTTAACACGTCAGCACCCACATTCCTTTAAGACTTCAAGTACACTTATTCTCATTTGGACCCCTCCTTCAGCACTACTTAGCTTGACCATCGTCTCGAGTGGTCCGTTCTCTCTGACACATACCCGAGCGACCAGTTCCCATGTGCTATCTGTTTCCTGACTCTTGCGCCACCTACGAGCACACCCAAATGGCAGCTTTGAAAGGCTAACTGGAGGCTTTACTCCTACCTGGGGATCTTCGACGAAAAACATTTCCCCATATTTGATGAACAAGTAGACTTTCTTACCAACGTCATCCTTTTCACCACAGAATGTTCTATTCCTCGCACTTCCTCCTTACAATACCATGTCCCTGTCCCTTGGTGGACTGAGGCATGTCACGACACAATTAGCGTTAGGAGACGTGTCCTCCGCATTTTTAAGCGCCATCCCATGATGACAAATGGCAATCGTTATAAACACTTACATGTGTCGTCACCTACTTAACGATAGCATGAAAGGTAGCTGGATTTCCTTTACTAGTTCTTTTAACAGTTCATATCCATCTTCTGTCGTGTGGGCTAACCTCCGACGGCTCTATGGGGCCAACGCCACTCACCAATTTCCAGCCTGGCAGTAGCAGACGATGTCATAGAGGATCCTGTTGCTATCTCCAACACCTTGGTCCGCTATTTCGTGAAGATTTCGAGCTCCTCCCACCATCGCCCCACCTTCCTCCATCTAAAACGATTGGAGGAGGCTCTGGCGATACCCTTCTCAGAATTGTGATGCTACAGTGCCGCCGTTACTATGAGAGAGGTAGATCATGCTGTCACTTGATCCCAGTCCTCTGCCCCAGGGCTGGATGATGTTCCATTATGTTGCAGAACCTTTCTCCTGCAGGTAAGCACTTTCTGTTTAATACGTACAACTGCATCGGAGCAGGGTGAACGCTTCCCAGACGATGGCGTAAAGCCACTGTCATACCCATACCTAAGCCCAGTAAGGACAATTATCTATCTTCTAGCTTCCCCCCCCCCCCCTATCTCTCTCACCAGGTCATGGAATGTGTAATCAATGCCCGGCTGGTATGGGGCTCGAGCCTCGCAACTTAATAACCACTGCCCTGTGCGGATTTCGAGCGACATTCTGCAGCTGACCATCTTTGTGGGATGGAGTTACACACCTGCTGCATTTCATCGGTCAATAAAGGGTTGATTAATGCTGTTTGTGTATATGATGGACTTGCCATCCGATGACGTCCCATATGTGCTCTATTGAAGAAAATGTGCCGTTCATGCAGGCCAAGGCATGCAGAGCAGAGCATGTTGGGTTTAAGAGCAGTATGTAGACGAGTGTTACCCAAGTGGAAAACACTCACTGGAAGGCTGTTCGTGACTGGAAGTATAACAGGTCGAACCACATGATTTACGTGCAGATTTACCTTCATGTTGCTTGGAGTAGTGACGAAAGCGCTCCAACTGTAAAGTCCAAAAATGCTATTAAGCATGAGAGGTGGCACAATAGACGCTCACTTTATCAACACTGACAGATTAATGTTCATGTTTTTGGTTATGCCATGATGAAGGCAGAATTATCATATCACATAACTGCATGTGTAGCCTGAAGACAACTTGTACTGGAGGGGTCATCGTGGAGGCGACAGGGAACTGGGAGAGAGATGGATTGCAGATCATAAATGCTGAGTCCAGTGACGTGGCTGCGTGAGTGATTCTGGAAAGCAGCGCTCTGTATATTGTACATGCAGAGAGACTTCAGGCCGTGGCATTCCCCTCTTTCCACTTAGGGTTGGAGCAGGAGGGCGCGGGTTCGCAAAACATTTTACCTGGGTCAGGTGATAGCCCATCGTGAAGGTGGCCAGTTGGCAGAAGGTAGGTAGAGGAAGCCATGTAAGAGAGACTGCTCTAAACTGAGCTTTTTTGAAAACTGTGGGAAGATCATGAAACACCTAGTAGTCTCATATTAGAACCTAGGAAAATAAAGGCAGAGCCACTGGAGTACATGTTTAGTACAGGCAAGACTGCAACTCCCCTGACGCCAGGAAGCAGCCTGGTTCATTTGCTAGTGGCAAAAACATATATCTCATTGGCACAGTTGTCTGGGAAGCTTAACAGCTTTCTTTCAGAAATTGAAAATGGTCGGCCTGGAAAGATTAGACCTCTATGTAAATGAGGGACTGTGGTGACATTTAGGTAGTTTTTTGCCGAAACATGGCCATGCTTACCATGAGAACGACGCCTCCGTAGTCTAAAATCTTGTTCTTTGAGACAGGGGAGATTTTCAATCGCTGATTAGCTCCTTTCAGGATATGCAAAGCAGAGGCTCCCTCCCTCAGCATAGGAAACCCAGTACCATGACTGGGGTGGCTACCAGGCCAACAAACCAGTCAAGAGGGGAGATTAAATGAGCAGAGACTAGCTCAATTGTTATGTACAATGTGGAGGCGGTTTCTTTTATGTTAATTTTGCTCCCATACCGCGGCTTGGTGGAACGTGGTTGTGATTATTGACCTTCTTCACCTCAATGGAAAAATTTCACAGTGGCGTTCGAAGAAAGTTCGGATAATTTTTGTTACTATTCTGCAGAAAACTGCGGAATTCATCCTGCGTGCGCTCCTGCCCCTTCCCTGGCTTCGTAAACTCACGCGGCCACAGAATATTTTATTGAATATTGGACTAGACCACTGGCTATGAGCTACGCAAATTTCACGATGACATAGCTTAAACAGGAAATCAGGCACCGGGAGGAATGAAATATCTTGACTGTAAAAGGTTGGGAAATACCCAACACTGCAGAAGGGCTGTTGCTGGTGCCTTAATTAATTTTGTGCTTCTAGGTCATATTTTTTCTTTAGGTTATTCATCGCTTATAAAAGATTTATAACAGCCTACCATCTTTCGTCTTCGCGTACATCCCATTACATATAGAAAACACCATGTATTTATTTATTTAACCTGATCAGATTAGGGCCATCAGGCCCTCGCTTACATCGGACCAGTGTTCCACACATGCAGCATTTCACACATCAGAGTTACATCATGAACATAGTTTAAATGAGAAAATTAGGTCACTCTAGTGACAATATGAATGAATACTACTGACTAAGACCTAATAAAGTAAATGCAGAAGTATTTTTACAACAGGTGCTATACATACAGATTATGATAAAAGCAATAATAATAACAGTAAAACAAAAAATCAAATAATAATGATAAACATGACTAAGACCTAATCAAGTAAATGCTGGCAGTATTTTTACATCAGGTGCTATACATACAGATTATGGTGAAAGCAATAATAATAACAGTAAAGAAAAATCAAATAATAATGACAAACATGAGAAAGATTGGCAATAGTAATGAAGGTTTGTGCAGATGTACATTAATATCTTGGTGTGTAAAGTAGATGTTTACTAGTATAGCGAGTTTTGGGTAAGGGAGATTTGAGGAGGGGGAAAGAGGGAAGTAATGAGGTGAAGTGCACTCATGTACAGAGGAAGGCATTACTGTTGCTTAAGTAGATACGTCATTAACTGTTTTTTGAAGCTGGTAATGTTTTTAAGTTCTCTAACATAACGAGGGAGGTTATTCCAGAGTCGGGTTCCCGCTACTGTAAAGGACTTGGAGAAGGTGACTGAGCGATGCGGTGGAACGGAGAGGATTTTATTATAATGGGAACGTGTGTCTCTGTCATGTTGTTCCGACATGAGCGTTAGGGACGAGGAGAGATGTGAGGGACAGTATACATTTATAAGGCAGTAGATGAGACAGAGTGTAAGGATGTCTGCGTTGGTCTGCTCACAGCCAGGACAATTTTGCGTATGCTGGTGAAATGTGATCAAAAAGTCGAACGTCACAGATATATCGGACGCAGGCATTCGTGACCAGTTCTAGACGTCCGGAATTTTCCTGAGAGAGGCCTTGTAGGATAATATCGCTGTAGTCAATGATTGGGAGTATAAGCGTTTGTACTAAGGGAAGAGTTCTTTATATATTTTTGTAGGACATGAAGGGATGCTGATGCTTTTTTGCACATTGCAGTTACGTGCTCTGTCCAATTTAGATTTTCATCTATTATTACTCCCAAACTCTTTGCTGAGGGAGAGAAGTTAATATTTGTTCCATTTAGGATAAGAGGTGGTACAGATTCCCAATGTTTTGGGCTAATGAGCTTAGAGTGACCAACAAGTACCGCTTGGGTTTTAGATGGGTTTAGTTTTAGACCTATGTCCTGTGCCCATTTTGACAGTGCATCGAGGTCAGTATTGAAATTTTCAGTAGCTTCCTTGAGATTGCTTTGTTTCGCACTTAGATACAACTGAAGGTCATCAGCATACATATGGTATTTGCAATAGGTTAGGACCGATGACACATCATTGACATAAAGAGAGAAGAGTATAGGACCTAATATTGAGCCTTGGGGCACGCCTGACACATCCTGCCGCCATTGTGATTTTATATTCCCAGACAGGACGCGTTGCTGACGAGACGTCATGTATGAGCGAAACCATTGCACTGCGCTTGGTGAGAAATTAAGACCGCTAAGTTTGGCTAGTAAGATGTCGAAGTCGACAGTATCAAATGCTTTGCTGAAATCTAAGATGCAAATAATAGTCGCTTATTGTCTGTCCATGGCAAGTTTCAGGTCATCTGTCACCTTTATCAGAGCGATGTTGTGCTTCGATGTTTACGGAAACCTGATTGGTATTCGTCTAGTAGATTGTTAGTAGTTAGGTAGTTGGTGAGCTGGTCATGAACGATATATTCTAAGGCCTTTGATAGTGTAGAAAGAAGGCAGATGGGGCGGTAGTCAGAGGGTGCTGTGCGATGTCCTTTTTAGGCAGTGGCTTAATTTGTCCCAGTTTCCAGGCCTCAGGGAAAACACTTGTGATTAATGAATCGTTGAAAATGTCTGTTATAGAGGGCAGTAGTTGGTCAATAATAAGTTTTACCATCTGGATAGTGATACCATCATGTCCAGTAGATGCTGATCTAATCCGCATTATGGCTTTCTTGACACTACTTAGCTACAGTCGTTCATCCCCTTGAAGTAATCAATGATTCTGTTTTTTCTTTTTTTTTTGCGGATCAATTTTGGTTGTAGGTAATGTGAAGAATCGCTTTAGTTCTTCAGCTGGGACCATGGGATTTTCTGCAACTTTTATTTTGCCTAAACCGAGACTACGGAGATTTTTCCACAGGATAGCTGGTCTAAATCCATTGTCAGCTAATGTACGGGCATGTCTGAGCTTTTCGTTTCTCACCACTTGACTGACTTTGTTTCGTTTCTGCTTGTATGCAGCATAATTTTTAGGTGTAGGGTGTATCTTGTAGGCTCGATGTGCAGCATCTCTGAGATTCATGAGCTGTTTTAGTTCATCAGTCCACCATGGTGCAGGTTGCCTTTTTACTTTTCTGGTCTTTATTGGAGCATATTTGTCATATAGTTGAGTAATTTTGTTAGTGAAATCCTGGAGTTTGTCGTTTATGTCCATGAGGGGAGTAGAGGTCATCCCCCAAACTATTTCTTGAGTCTCAGTTTCGAGTTCAGGGAAGTTTATGCGTTTGAGGTCTCGGTATGTAGACAGTTTTTGTTTCTTTCTAGGGCATTCTAGTGAATACGTCATGGAAATGATGTCATGGGCAGACATGCCAGGCGCAGATATTTGATAGGTGCGGATTATTCTGTTCGGAGAGTTCGTTGCGAATATATCTATGAAAGTGTGACTGGTAGTCGTGTGATGAGTAGGTGCCAACTGAAGTAGCGTCATATTTGAGGAAGAAAGCATCCTCTTAAATTTCCCAGTGGAAGGACTATTGCACAGAAAATTAAGGTTAGTGTACTCAGTTCACTTAGCTTTTAGGCTGAGTTTTCGCTACCTAGTCCCAGTATTTCGGTGTATTTAATCGACATTCGTGTCGCACACGAATCTATTCTCAAACTCAAAAATAAAATGCATTCTGATACACTAACTCACGTACATCTGACATTTGCCGCCGCCTGATGCCAACCTGATTTGGTAATTCTGCATAAGCTGTAAGTTGAATGTTAAGAGTTACTTCATAAAGGAAATCAGGAACTACCAGGGTCAGGGAAATTACATGAGAAGACTAGACCCCTTTAACTAGTATCATTTATCATTTTCGCAACAAACGCTTACTTTCTTCAAAGTGACAGCTGGTCCCGTTTAAGGAAAACATTTAGGAATGTCCCAAGTTAATTTGCGATGAAAATTTACACACGTCAAAGCGTTCAAAATGTTGAATGATACATTCAGTGAGTTACAATAATAACAATCATTAACTAAATGCCAGAAAAGAAGGCTTTAACAATACTGACCGTTAAAAGAATTTAATAAACCAACAAATAAAAATAATCAAAATTATTTTCTAGATAGATTTCTGGAAGTGCGCTCAAAGCCTACACATTTCGCTGATCCCCAATAGATAAATGGTGAGTAGTTAAAGAGACAACATTTTGCCTCCAGACTTACCCGTAGGGTTTCCACCAAATAATTTAAAATAAGATTCAGAACAAAGTTATAACCAGTATTAAACAGAACAATAACATCAAAGAGAAAATTCCCCGTGCAAAGGCAACTAACCTGATAAAAGCTTTTGGACCGAAAGCAAAATTACTTTTACAGTGCAAGTCAGATAACATAGGTAACTTACCTCGAGCACACACCATAAGGACAGGCGAGTGTAAACAAGTAGAAAGCTGTGCTAGAAATTCTGGAGAGGCGTCCACACAGCTGTGAGCAAGACGGGCGCAGGTGGCAAGAAGTCACCATCACGGAACGCTCTCCGGCAACTCAGTTGGTGCTGTCAGCAAACACCAAACATCTGTGTCTCACTGAATTACCCTACAATTGAATGTTATTTTTCAGCCACGACTGCACTTACAGTGCCTTTCAAACAAGGTCTTAGGCCCTAGGAAATAAGCCTCGCTAAAAATGTATGGTGTAAAAGAGAACTGCTCAGAGATAGCTGCAAATTCTTCCAGGAAAGAATGTAACCAACAAGTCACTAGGGTGTTAAAACAATGGGTAATTGTAATACCAGTACGCACACTAGTTTCTAAAACACAGTGTAAACAAATATTAAAATAAAGAAACAGTTTGTTCTCTTACACAAAACAATTTAAAAGAAAACACAAAATTTCAAAAAATTACTATAAAATTGATTAGAAAACAGGATTACATGATTATGGAGAAAAGACAGAATACCTGCCCATAGGTACGAAAACCAGAAAAGATGCACCTCTGACTGTAGATGGGTACAATTTCAAGACTGCTGACCACTTCACGTACCTAGGAAGTCTTTTTAGTAATAACAACAGAACAGATATAGAAATAGATGCTCGTTTATCAACAGCAAACAAGACACTTTTTAGTTTCATCAAAATTCTAAGACATAGATCACTTAGCAGTAACTTCAAAATCCGCTTATATCAATCGACCATTATACCTGTGATGTTATATGGACGTGGAACATTAATATTTAGAAAGAAAGATGAAGAAAAACTGTTAATATTCGAAAGAAAAGTACTAAGGAAAATTTTTGGACCTGTATACGACAAAAATAATACGGAATGGAGAATAAGAAGAAATGAAGAATTAAGAGGCTTGAACAAACACCGTAACGTCGTCGTAGCGCTCAAGAGAAGAAGGTTGAATTGGGCAGGCCTTATATCAAGAATGACAGAGAATGGACTACCTAGAATGGCATTCAGCAGAACAATAGAAGGAACGAGAAGAAGAGGGAGACCCAGAATCAGATGGCGGGATAACATTCCGGAGGACACAGCTAGGATGGACAGCAACAGCAACCGGACAAACAGCGCTTTGGGCAGGCAGAAGTGGAAGAGGCTCATAGAGCAGGCGTACGGTTGATAAGGCCCTTGCCACATGTAAAGAAAATTAAAGTAAATATAATTCATAGGCTCCTGGTAAATTAAGCTTGAAAGCTGGACAAAACGTTAGTCATGACAAACTTTTAGAGGGAACCCTGGCCAGCAGATTAATGTAAGGTTCTTCAGAAAAGCGCACAGAGCAGAAAGGGCAGTAAATTGGTCCTAGAATGACATGCAGTCAAATAACAAAGGTGTGACTGAATAAAAACGCGAAACATCAGCTCAAACAGCTTACAGAGAGGGAAACAGGTCCGTAGAGCATAAGAACCAAATACGCGTGGCACAGGCGAACCAAACCTCTTACCTTCCGTCCAGTCCTGGCGAAGAAGCGCGAACGACGACCCGGAAGACCTCGTGCCGCTCCGCACCGCATCTCCGTTGCTCCAAGTAGTGGCACTGGCCCCAGCTCCACACTGCGCAAAAACTACACGCGAAAGTGATAGCAATGGAAACACTATAGACGACAGTGCTGGCAAAGCAGAGTTACTAAACACTGCCTTCCGAAATTCCTTCACCAAAGTAAACGAAGTAAATATTCCTGAATTCGAATCAAGAACAGCTGCCAACTTAAGTAACCTGGAACTAGATACCCTCGGAGTAGTGACGCAACATAAATCACTCAATAACAGCAAGTCTTCCGGTCCAGACTGTATAGGTACCAGTTAGGTTCCTTTCGGAGTATGCTGATACAGTAGCTCCATACTTAACAGTCGTATACAACCGGTCGCTCGACGAAAGATTCGTACCCAAAGACTTCCAGCTGCACAGAACGCACCAATATTGACGAAATGTAGTAGGAGTAGTGCACTAAAATGACAGGCCCATATCGTTAACGTCGATATGCAGTAGGATTTTGGAATATATATTGCGTCCAAACATTATGAATTTCCTCGAAGAGAGCAGTCAGTTGTCACACAGTCAACATGAATTTAGAAAACACCGTTCTTGCGAAACACAAGTAGCTCTTTACTCACATGATGTGTTGAGTGCTGTAGACAAGGGATTTGAAATTGATGGCGCATTCCTAGATATCCAGAAAGCTTTTGACACTGTACCACACAAGCGGCTTGTAATGAAATTGCGTGCTTATGGAATAACGTCTCAGTTACGTGACTGCATTAGTTATTTCCTGTCAGACAGGTCACAGTTCGTAGTAATTGACGGAAAGTCATAGAGTAAAACAGACGTGGTTGTTGACGTGCCCCAAGGCAGTGTTATAGGCTCTTTTCTGTTCCTCATCTACACTCCGGGAAATTGAAATAAGAACACCGTGAATTCATTGTCCCAGGAAGGGGAAACTTTATTGACACATTCCTGGGGTCAGATACATCACATGATCACATTGACAGAACCACAGGCACATAGACACAGGCAACAGAGCATGCACAATGTTGGCACTAGTACAGTGTATATCCACTTTTCGCAGCAATGCAGGCTGCTATTCTCCCATGGAGACGATCGTAGAGATGCTGGATGTAGTCCTGTGGAACGGCTTGCCATGCCATATCCACCTGGCGCCTCAGTTGGACCAGCGTTCGTGCTGGACGTGCAGACCGCGTGAGACGACGCTTCATCCAGTCCCAAACATGCTCAATTGGGGACAGATCCGGAGATCTTGCTGGCCAGGGTAGTTGACTTACACCTTCTAGAGCACGTTGGGTGGCACGGGATACATGCGGACGTGCATTCTCCTGTTGGAACAGCAAGTTCCCTTGCCGGTCTAGGAATGGTAGAACGATGGGTTCGATGACGGTTTGGATGTACCGTGCACTATTCAGTGTCCCCTCGACGATCACCAGTGGTGTACGGCCAGTGTTGGAGATCGCTCCCCACACCATGATGGCGGGTGTTGGCCCTGTGTGCCTCGGTCGTATGCAGTCCTGATTGTGGCGCTCACCTGCACGGCGCCAAACACGCATACGACCATCATTGGCACCAAGGCAGAAGCGACTCTCATCGCTGAAGACGACACGTCTCCATTCGTCCCTCCATTCACGCCTGTCGCGACACCACTGGAGGCGGGCTGCACGATGTTGGGGAGTGAGCGGAAGACGGCCTAACGGTGTGCGGGACCGTAGCCCAGCTTCATGGAGACGGTTGCGAATGGTCCTCGCCGATACCCCAGGAGCAACAGTGTCCCTAAATTGCTGGGAAGTGGCGGTGCGATCCCCTACGGCACTGCGTAGGATCCTACGGTCTTGGCGTGCATCCGTGCGTCGCTGCGGTCCGGTCCCAGGTCGACGGGCACGTGCACCTTCCGCCGACCACTGGCGACAACATCGATGTACTGTGGAGACCTCACGCCCCACGTGTTGAGCAATTCGGCGGTACGTCCACCCGGCCTCCCGCATGCCCACTATACGCCCTCGCTCAAAGTCCGTCAACTGCACATACGGTTCACGTCCACGCTGTCGCGGCATGCTAATAGTGTTAAAGACTGCGATGGAGCTCCGTATGCCACGGCAAACTGGCTGACACTGACGGCGGCGGTGCACAAATGCTGCGCAGCTAGCGCCATTCGACGGCCAACACCGCGGTTCCTGGTGTGTCCGCTGTGCCGTGCGTGTGATCATTGCTTGTACAGCCTTCTCGCAGTGTCCGGAGCAAGTATGGTGGGTCTGACACACCGGTGTCAATGTGTTCTTTTTTCCATTTCCAGGAGTGTATATAAACGATTTAGCACAATTTAGGAGACAATTGTTTTCAGACGATGCTCTCTTTTATCGATTATTAAAGTCATCAGAAGATCAAAACATATTGAAAACGATTTAGAGAAGATATCTGTATGGTGCAAACATTGGGAGTTGACCCTAAATATCTAAAAGTGTGAGGTCATCCACATGAGTGCTAGAGATCAGACTGGCTACACGACGCTTGTCCGTCCTCTTTCAGAATACTGCTGTGCGGTGTGGGATCCTTATCTGATAGCACTGACGGATAACATCGAGAAAATTCATAGAACGGCAGCACGTTTTGTTTTATAGCGAAATATGGGAGGTGAGTGACACTGAAATTACACGGGACTTGTTTTGAACATCACTAAAACAATGGCGCTTTTCGTTGCGGAAGAGTTTTCCCACGAAATTTCAATCACCAATTATTTCATCCGAATGCAGATATTTTTTGTTGACGCCGACCTGCATAGGGAGAAACAATCATCATAATAAAAGGGAAATCAGAGCTTGCACGGACAGATATAGGTGTTCGTTCTTTCCGCGCGCTATACGAGATTGGAATAATGGCAAATTGTTAAGGTGATCGATGAATCCTCTGTCATGCACATAAATGTGATTTGCAGAATATCCATGTGATTCTAAACTGCCGGCACTGCGCTGTTCCAAGGCCTCTCCCTAACGCCGCTTTTTGAAGCCTAGCCGGAGCAGCGAGAACAGCACAAGGGAGCAATACGCACCGCCTTGTGAGACCCCAGCTAGAAGTTATCGACAGTGAGAAGCTGAAATGAGACGCTGTGGCTGAATAATGAACTCAGAATTTGCAACTCTCTTCTATGTTGTGCGAAATAATATATCACACTAACTGAGTGCATGCAAAATCAGGAACACGAAAATGCTATGAATTGTTTACATGAATCTCATGCCTCAGACTTTCTTCAAGTTATTTTACAAGTTACCAGTAATACATTCAGGGTGAGAGACGTAATTCCTCTCATACTGACGGTAGACTCCGCAAATTAAAACAAGAAAAGCTCGGATCCTTCGTTGACACACTGAAATATAATATGTCGATTGCTACCGTAAGTAATTACAGAAAATAGTTCTTAATGTTAAGCGCTGTATGATAACCAGCGGCTGTCTAACATACCCTACTCTCCAACACTACTGCAACAACATCACAGCGTTAAGGCATGTTCGGATATTTCCGTAAGTTCACAGAAGCGGCTCTATGTAATTCAAATTTTAAGTTCACTTACAAATACTAAACATGAACACTTAAGTTGTAAACTAATATTACGTCAAACGACCCTGTCAGTTTCATTATTCCTGTTCTACAAATTAAAGCAAAACTTCATTTGAGAACTGTATTCTTGATTAACGGATATGTCCAATAAGTAATGTCTCAGCCCAGCATCCGTCTAATGAGTCCATTCGTAATTAACGTGAAAATACGATATTACATTAATTACGTTTCCATCACTTTCCAAAGTAGCATATTCTTATGTTACCCTATATGTGAAGGACGTCTGCAGGAAAATAATTGTGTAACACGGCTACAATTTCAAAGCAGTAAACGACACAATATCCTCAGGAACACCATGAGTCGAACAAATTTTCCAGATAACATGACTCCTCATTTCTCTAATGTAACGTAAGCTGAGTTTATGATCCATAGCAATTAAAAATGCGATATTGTTAATTTATTGAACAATAGATGGTTCCGCTCTGCACAACGTTTTATTAATAAAGACCAAAGCTCTTCAAAAATTCGTTGTAAAATCAATATCTCTACCCGAACCATCTAATCTTTGCCGACGATGTTGTGGTCATAAGCGATGATCTGGAAGAACTTAAGAGTTTGATGTCAGAAATAGACCTTGGCTCTGAAAAGACTGGCTTCGAAATGAACATCAATAAGTCAAAAACACTAAACGTAGACAATTAACCGCGTTCAGTCGGAAACCAGTCTATACAGGCTGTTGATGATGCTAGAAAATCACACTAGGCAATAACAGTCAAAATTGAAAAACTTGATAAAATTTCTTGCAGACGATGAACTTATAAAGAATGTATGTATGTAGATTCATATACACATCATACACACTGTTCTAGGACACCGTCATATTTCTTGTGTTAAGCATTACATATCTTATTTAATTCTAGCATAAGTTTTCGTTTCTCTGTATTATCTCGTATGTGAGCCGACTGGGAGGTGAATACACAATCAATTAACTAGAGCCAACCTCATATTGAAGACAACTTTTATAACACCGAATTAGGAAGCCCATGTTGCCAAAGAATTTAAATTCTATTTGGAACAACCAATTTATTCACCCTGGTTACAAGCTGGATACTTCTTGCGGTATAAACATTGACAAATACGTCTCACTCCAAGCAGCTCCATTTATGTCTACATTATGCTGATGCCCAAGGCTTTAATTTGTCCACAGACATACGTTCCACCTTCTACTCGAATAGAGTTAGTAGAATTCTCGAAGCGAACTGTCAGAGGTATTCAATCTTCCCAAACATTCTGAAATTATATGAAGAACTTTGAAATAATTTAGATGGAACAGAACATAGTAAGAAGTTCCAAAAACGTGACTCACTGCAGCAATTCTCAATATCTGGATATAGTATATCATATTGAAGCAGAGAACTTAACCACACTTCCAACGAACCATTATATGCCAAACTATAAAACCGAATGCAAAAATGCTAGAGAACCATTGCATAAAAGAACTAGCTGTATAACTGAACAAGTTTTAAAAAAATTGTGCAAGATTATGACCCTTCTTGACGTGAACTGTTGTAATTTTTACACCCCATATGACTGTTCAATATAAAATGAACGTTTGGTACATGTTAGAATATAGCCTAAAATCTGTAAAGCAGACAGTATGTTTGTATATATATGATCTCCACCCAAATGTCTGGATACATTTCAACCAAACTTGGCAAACAAACAGAAAACATCACTATTATCAGAACTGTGTGATATATAACCCACCAACACCAATATGAGGCATGAGCAAAAACTTGTATTTTTTGCCACTGCTGTACAGATTAACCTGCACAACTGGTGTGGTGCATGGGAATAGCATCAGTCTATTGCATCAACCATGCTTAGCAGAATAGCTTACATGTCACTGGCAAGAAACCGTTTACCACCCCCAACTCATATGCTGTGCTGCACTACAGGAATATTGTGACAAGCCCATCAGCCTGCTTTATCAACCCATTTGGCAGGGGCTGTTGTGTGGATGGGCATGGGCGGGGGGAATTTGAGACGGAGGTGATGAACAGAGAATGGGGAAGGAGGGGATTGGTAAGGAGACAGGAGGCAATTAGAAATGGACAGAGATGGCAGGGCAGGAGTGGACGGACAGAAAGAGGGAGAAGGCAGGGAAGGACAGAGAGGAGAAGGAAGGGGAACAGAGAATTGACAAGGAGATGGACAGGGGGAAGTGTAGCAGATTTGTAGGGAGAGAGGTGAAGGAGAAGACGAATATGGTGAGGTGGGGAGGAAGAAATACGGTGGCAGTGGGCAAGAGGAGATGCAAAGAGAGAGGGGGTATGAGGACATGCATGGAAGTATTGGGACAGGAGGAGATGAACACAGAGATAAGGGGAGAGAGAAGGAATAAACTGACAGAGAAGGCTGGCAAGAGATGGACAGAGGAGGTGATGGAGAGGGAGCAGGAGGGGATGGGCAGTGGGAGGGATGCAGCAGAAAAAGGACAGAGATGAGGGAAGGAGATGATAGGCAGAACTGTGAAGCAGATTTGCAGAAAGAGGGGTGAGAAGGAGAGGGACACTGTGGGTATAAGGGTATTGACAAACATATAAATGAAGGAGGAGATGGTCAGATAGAGGTGGAGGAGGTGGGCAGAGTGTGGGGAGGAGGAAATGGACCAAACGTTTGGGGAGAAGGAGATGTGAGCAATAACCCTGTCGAGCTGTTAGTTACATGGGTAAGCCACAGGGTAAAGGCTACTTTGCTGAGTATTTCTGAACCCATTAGAATTTACATGTTCTTCATGCGGCAATGTTAAATAGGACACTACCCAATCAATTGCTTGGACGAGAAAGTAGTCTAGTACTACACTATCTGTCATTAAAATTTCAACGTCAGGAAATGTGTCGTTTTGTTGTCTTCAGTCCTGAGACTGGTTTGATGCACCTCCCCATATTACTATATCCTGTGCAACCTTCTTCATCTCCCAGTACTTACTGCAAACTACATCCATCTGAATCTGCTTAGTGTATTCATCTCTTGGTATCCCTCTACGATTTTTACCCTCCACGCTGCCCTATAATGCTAAATTTGTGATACCTTGATGCCTCAGAACATGTCCTACCAACCGGTCCCTTCTTCATGTCAAGTTGTGCCACAAACTCCTCTTCTCCCCAATTCTATTCAATTATTCCTCATTAGTTATTTGACCTACCCATCTAAGCTTCAGCATTCTTCCGTAGCACCACATTTCGAAAGGTTCTATTCACTTCTTGTCCAAACTACTTATCGTCTATGTTTCACTTCCATACATGGCTGCACTCCATAGAAATACTTTCAGAAACGACTTCCTGACACTTAAATCTATACTCGATGTTAACAAATTTCTCTTCTTCAGAAACGCTTTCCTTGCCATTGCCAGACTACATTTTATATCCTCTCTACTTCGACCATCATCAGTTATTTTGCTCCCTAAATAGCAAAACTCCTTTACTGCTATAACTGTCTCATTTCCTAATCTAATACCCTCAGCTTCACCCGACTTAATTCGACTACATTCCATTATCCTCGTTTTCCTTTTGTTGATGTTCATCTTATATCCTCCTTTCAAGATACTGTCCATTCCGTTCAACTGCTCTTCCAAGTCCTTTGCTGTCTATGACAGAATTACAATGTCATCGGCGAACCTCAACCTTTTATTTCTTCTCCATGGACTTTAATACCTACCCCGAATTTTTCTTTTGTTTCCTTTACTGTTTGCTCAATATACAGATTGAATAACATCGGGGACAGGCTACAACCCTGTCTCACTCCCTTCCCAACCGCTGCTTCCCTTTCATGCCCCTCGACTCTTATAACTGTCATCTGGTTTCTGTACAAATTGTAAATATCCTTTCGCTCCCTGTATTTTACCCCTGCCACCTTTACAAATTGAAAGAGAGTATTCCAGTCAACATTGCCAAAAGCTTTCTCAATGTCCACAAATGCTAGAGATGTAGGTTAGCATTTCCTTAATCTATTTTCTAAGAAAAGTCGTAGGGTTAGTATTGCCTCACGTGTTCCAACATTTCTGCGGAATCCAAACTGATCCTCGCCGAGATCGGCTTCTACCAGTTTTTCCATTCGTCTGTAAAGCATTCGCATTAGTATTTTGCAGCTGTGACTTATTCAACTCATAGTTCGGCAATTTTCACATCTGTCAACACCTACTTTCTTTGGGATTGGAATTATTATATTCTTCTTGAAGTCTGAGGGAATTTCTCCTGTCTCATACATCTTGCTCACCAGATGGTAGAGTTTTGTCATGACTGGCTCTCCCAAGGCCATCAGTAGTTCAAATGGAATGTTGTCTACTCCGGGGGCCTTGTTTCGACTCAGGTCTTTCACTGCTCTGTCAAACTCTTCACGCAGTGTCGTATCTCCCATTTCATCTTCATCTACATCCTCTTCCATTTCCATAATATTGTCCTCAAGTACGTCGCCCTTGTATAGACCCTCTATATACTCCTTCCACCTTTCTGCTTTCCCTTCTTTGCTTAGAACTAGGTAACCATGTGAGCTCTTGATATTCATACAAGTCGTTCTCATTTCTCCAAAGGTCTCTTTAACTTTCCTGTAGGTAGTATCTATCTTACCCCTAGTGAGGTAAGCCTCTACATCCTTACATTTGTCCTCTAGCCTTCCCTGCTTAGCCGTTTTGCACTTCCTGTCGATCTCATTTTTGAGACGTTTGTATTCCCTTTTGCCTGCTTCATTTACTGCATTTTCATATTTCCTCCTTTCATCAATTAAATTGAATATTTCTTCTGTTACCCAAGGATTTCTACTAGCCCTCGTCTTTTTACCTACTTGATCCTCTGCTGCCTTCACTACTTCATCCCTCAGAGCTACCCATTTTTCTTTTACTGTATTTCTTTCCCCTTCCTGTCAATTGTTCCCTTATGCTCTCCCTGGAACTCTGTACAACCTCTGGTCTAGTTAGTAAATGCAGAAAATTATAAATCTTAATCGTTGTATGCATACAGTACAATACCAGATGTACATGGTTAAATTATTAGAGCACTGTCGGATTGCAAAATTATTATAAATCGCCGACCTACCTCAGGCAGCAATCTATGTTAATAACTGGCCAAATCCATGACGCAGCCGGAGTTGCTGGTTGCCTATCTAACGTCCTCCAGGGTATAAGAAAATTAATTTAGAAATTCAAAACACCATCATGATCTACTCATTAAGAGGTCAAATTGTACATTAAGAGATTAACATAATAGCCCTAGTATTACTGCTAGAAAATTTGTATATATGTTCAGGCGTCGTAGTTCATTGCATGCAAAGTATCCAGAACATACTAATCTAGTAACTGAAAATGACAGCACATAACGACTGCCAAAATTAAAAGTGAAAACTTTTGATTGCACATTAAAAGACGAAAGCTAGTAGCTTTGTACAATTTAGCTGTTAATAGAGTAAAACTTTTAGAAGTCTTGTTTTTGTTTTTCAGTTTAGTATCTGGTTCCCCAATGTCTATCACACATTTATATGAGCCATCTAAAATCTGTCTCTTAATCTCTTCCAGGAATACCACTGTATTCACTATTTTTAAACTACGTGTCTGCTATGATTAAGTTGTACTCATCTAAGCCCACCAAGTATCTTTCCCTTACACCCCTTCCCTCCCCCCTCCCTGTTCTCCTATAGCGAAGCTTACTTTCCCTAGTCTCCCTTAACGCAGTGAATTATTTACCTTATTTTAAAATGTTTCGATCAGTTCATCATCTGTAGAGTTGGTAGGAGTGTCATTACTTGCTCTCTATTTTGGCGATAATAATCTGTTGACTATGATGTTGATAGCGGTTTACCACCATTCTTATTTTCTCTCTCATTAGCAGGTCTATCAGAGTATTCGTTTGTATCTCTTTACTCACCTAACAGAACAGCTTTTCTCCCTTTCGTCTAGAAAGCAACAAATTTCTTACTCTTTTCGGGTTCTTACACTGGACGATGACTGGTCCAACATCCCACGCTGTGACCCTTAGAACGCCACTTCTGCTGATAACAGTAATTCTCGCACAGACATCCGAATGGCGCGCTACGTTGCATGAGCAGTATTTCGATTCAAGAGAATGCCATCATCAGCAGTTCTTATATCGTATATCCTTGCGAATTATAACAGCTGTAATTTCCTTTTATCCCTAGCCGTTTGCAGTACTTACTAAGCAACTCCCTTTTGGCTAATATCAAAAGGCCAATAACTCGTATGATGATCTTCTTCAAAAGCGTTAGAGTATTTCTCGAACTTCGCAGGCTCTACACACAAACTTGATTTGTCTTTTGCCCACAATGATTCCGTAGGAACGTTATCTATGTATTCCGCTTAATCTGATAGTGAGTCATCCAAAGATCTGTCGAACTCTGACTCCAGAACTGGACCCCAGTGGATTCCGAACTGACTCTCATTGCTTCTGTGTCGTGTAAGGGGTAGCTCTTCATCTCGTAGGAGCTCTCACTGTAACATTTAGTTGTGTTCCCCCCCCCCCCCCCCCACCCTTTAACTCTGCTGTTAATGAGTCATTGTGACTATTTATAAACGATTTTTCGGCCTCTTTTGCGGACGATTTTCACTCAAAATTTAACAAGTGCCTAGGATCAAATCATGGATCAGAATGTTTTGATTAATGGTGAAAGACGCTGCCCCTAGACGGTATGGCTTTATGTATCGTTGGAAAAAGCAGGATACAAGGTGCAAGGCTCTTGGAGAGGGAATTGTGTATAATCTCTAGCAACTGAAATGTGAGGGAGTTGCCTGCTCGAATTTTAGAGTGCACGTAATTCCTAGCTGTAATCTCCCTGAAACATACTTGCATTTACCTCAGCTGCCGTTAACGCACTTTGCTGAGTAGTTACTCAGTTTCATTGATTGATAGTTTTGGAAATTCCAAATCGTGAAACACTAAGAGATAGAGACCTGGAGCAGAAACAATCTATAGTGAAATAGGCAAGTTTCCTGTAATTCATTGTCACTTAGAACTGCGTGTTATGATGAAAGATGGACCAGAAACCACAGTAATGATGAAATCCAGTCAGGTATGTATATACGCATATGATGTTGAAATTGTAAAGAGAGACATATACACATTTAATATGATAAATGAAGTAATGGAACAGAAGGAGCAGTCAATGGGCTCACTGTACGTGAAAGTTATATAATATATATGGATATCAGAGTTCCCAAGCAAACTTCGTCCCAAGGTTCCCATGTACATTGGTACCTTTAACATTCAGACCATAATTCAACCTGGAAAATTACACAACTTAGTAACAGAGCTAGACCAACAAAAAATTAAGATCTTAGCGTTACAAGAAACTAGATTCACGGATGAAAATACAATAGACTATGGAAACTATCGCATCTTCAAGAGCAAGACTGACAAACGAATTTCCAATGGTACGCCACTCCTGGGCATGGCATTTGCGGTGCACAGAAATATATTAGGCTCAATTAGAGAGGTCTCTTCCATAAATAATCGCCTCATGACCATGCGTATCCAGTGCGCCAACAAGAAATACACATTGATAAATGTTCATGCACCCACAAACATAAACAACAAAAAACGCCAACTACAAACTGAAAAATTCTGGACTAAACTTGAAGATGTCATGGCCAAAATTCCCCGGGATGATATCAAAATCTTAATGGGAGATTTCAATGCACAAATTGTCAGAGAGAAAGAACACCAAAAAAACTGTAGGAAAATATCCAGCACACAGATTCACCAACTGAAACGGGCTGAGATTTATTGAACTATGCCAACAAAATAATCTAAAAATAATATCTACATCTTTGAGAAAAAAACCTAGAAAACAAAGGACCTGGAGGTCCCCCATACAAGAGATCGGCGAATATCAGATTGACCACATTGCCATCTCCTATTTCGTACAGAAAGAGATCCATGATGTCCAAGTCTGCAGAGGGGCGAACATTGACTCAGACCACTACTTAACACGCATTAAAGTGAAATTCACCCCAAAAAAATTCTATCCGAAGAAAACACACATGATGAAATTTGACACACGAACAATCAAAGAAACCAATCTGAAGGAGGAGTGGGAAAAGGAACCAGCTGACTCTTGGGAAAAATTTCGAACAAAAATTACAAAGAAGGCAAAAGAACTGATCCCATTGTAAAAGAACACAAAACACCCCTGGTGGGACTCTGGATGTGAAAAAGCGCTGGAAGAAAGAAAGAAAGCCTTTCTGAAGTATAACAGTAAAAAACACCCAGAAAATCTAGATCACTTCCACAACACCAGAAGACAGGTGGCAAAAACAATCAGACAAGTCAAGAGGAAGTACCTCAAGGAACAGTGTGAGTCTATTGAAGAAAATTTCCGTAACTATAATGTACGAGACTTCTATAAGACCTTTGCTTGGAGAATCAATGGATACGGCTCACGAAATCTATGTTTTAGAAAACCAGATGGAAAACTAGCGCTCACAAATCGGGAAAATTGTGAGGAGCTGGCAAGATACTTTTCTGGACACCTCAATTGCCCCGAACCTTCTTCAAGATTCCCTCAAGAAACTGCTATCTACACAAATCCAGAATCCCCACCACCTACACTAGAGGAGATCCAAAGACATATTCATAGACTGAAAAACAACAAGGCGTCCGGAGAAGATAATATCACTGCAGAACTACTTAAAAATCTTGGACCAAATTCCCTCAAAGAACTCACTCAAATCATCACAGACATTTGGCAGACAGAAAAACTACCAGAAGATTGGAAATGCGCCCTAACTCATACACTGCATAAAAAGGGAGACATGGCAGATATAAACAACTATCGAGGAATCTCCCTTTTCCAAGTCACTTATAAAATCCTCTCAGCTTGTCTTCTTCAACGAACACAAGAACAACTCGAACACAGTATTGGTGAATACCAAGCTGGCTTTCGCCCTCACCGATCCTGTGCAGAACAAATTTTCAATTTGAAGACAACACTAAAATACAAAGCAGTCAGAAACAGTCCGATCATTTGTTCCTTTGTTGATTTCGCAAAGGCTTATGATTCAATCGATAGGCAATCTCTCTTTATTATCCTTGAGGAGCTAGGACTCGATCCGAAAACCCTAAACCTTATCAAAGAAACGCTCCCAAACACAACTTCTAAGATAAAATTCCTGGGTGAAATATCAGAGCCCTTCCTGATCAATACCGGCGTCAGACAAGGTGACGGCTTGTCTCCACTCCTCTTCAACCTTGTCTTAGACAAAGTCATCCGAGAATGGGAAAAAGAACTGAAGAATCAAAATTACTGGAAGCCTATACAACTAGGAAGATCTAAAGATGGTATTAAAATTTCATGCTTGGCATTTGCAGATGACGTGGCCATTCTAGCAGAAAACGAGACCACAACAATTAAACAGATAGACATTCTCAAAGAATGCGCCGAAAAAGTTGGGCTACAAGTTTCCTTCCAAAAAACCAAATTCATCTGCTCAAAATTTGAAACTCAAAAACTGACTACAAAATATGGACAAATTGAGAGAGTTCCATTCTTGAAATACTCAGGCGAGGTCCTAGAACCCACAGGGGGAGAGAAAACTGCACAAAAAGTTCGACTGCAAAAACTGAAAAGAGCATACTGGAAAACCCACAACATCTACAATAAAAAGTGTCTCTCCATTCACTCAAAAATACGACACTACAATACAGTAATCAAGCCCGAAGCACTAGATGCCAGCGAAACACTCACACTCCATAGAAAAGGCGACCTGGAAGGCATCCTGAAAGAGGAACGCAAAATTATCAGAAAGATTCTTGGCCCAAAAAGAACGGAAGATGGATACAGGTCACAGTCTCGGAAAACTACAGAAAAATAATCTAACCTCGCCGCAGACATCCGGAAAGGAAGACTAAAATTTTACGGTCATATCCACAGACTCCCAACACCCAGACTCTCCCACAAAATTTTAATACACATTGAAAAATTGAAAACCATACCCTGGATACAAGAAACCAAAACAGATCTAGCAAATGCACAAATAAAACCCGAGAATGAAGTTTGCAAGAGACAGGGGACAAAATGGACAGCGGAAAGAAAGAGAATTCATGGGGAAAGAATGAGAGAAGTTTGGAGAATTAAAAAATTGAATCGGAGAAGCTTTGGGTGATCCGTATGGGTCCAATCGCACATAATAATAATAATAATATATGGATATGTCTAACTCTGAGGTCAGAAGAATACCACATGATCTGAGTGATTATAAAAATGTTGTAAGCTTTTAAACTGCTTCAGTTGTCAGGTTGTTCTTATGTGTGGCAATAAGATAATTGGGTAATGTATTCTAGAAAAGATACGTGCCGGAAAGTGAAACAATTTAGCAAATATACGGATACTTCCGATTTATGGTAATAGAAAAACAACGAAATTAGATGTATTCTGGTCCCTTTCAGGACCAGCTGATGAACACAGGTTAGATGTGTGGATAATTACAACAGCGGATTTAAGACGTTCCTGTATTCCAACGAAAATTATTACATGATATCTATGGAAATTTCTAAGAACAAGACTTCTGAGACTAGGTCAAACCATGAACTACATCACAATATTCAGCGGAAAGATATAATTAATTCAGTAAATTCTCAGACAATATGCTGCTAGAAAACATGGAGAAGATGACCACTGACAATGCGGAAGTGAGTAACAATAAGAAGTGTCAATCAAGACTAAGTTAGAAGGAAAATGTATTGGAATGATCTCACCATGGTGAGAACTCGAAGTTGGAGGGCGAATGGAGAGAACAGAGATGTGCCGAAGCAGATTTATGAATAGGCTATGGAATATCAATGGCTGTGGTGGCAAAGAAGGAGAAGAAGGATTACTGCCACAACATGATTGTGGAGGCAGAACTGTTATCGTTGTTCCGCAGAGACAGCCAGTCTGATGCAACAACTACAATGTCTTTGTAAGAAGAGATACAATCAACTTGGAATACTTTTGGCTGCAAAGAGCGAGCCGTGTAGGCTCTAATCGATGGTCTGCCTGGATACACTCTTTGCCTGTTACAAAGAAATAGCATCACGCGTGGTTTCACAGAGGGCGTGCGCAACGAGTTCTGAGGCTTTTACAGGCGGGCTGGGCTC
The DNA here is from genome assembly GCF_021461385.2 of Schistocerca piceifrons. Taxonomy (NCBI): domain Eukaryota; kingdom Metazoa; phylum Arthropoda; class Insecta; order Orthoptera; family Acrididae; genus Schistocerca; species Schistocerca piceifrons. The sequence goes on from NC_060141.1 coordinate 781,993,222, forward strand.
GCATGGTGGAGTGTTGATCCGGAGGTCAAGAAGGAAGATTTCACCTGGCAAACAAGAGTGCTGTCTCGACTTTCAGTAGACAATCCGGGCTGGCACCTTCAGAGCAGTACGTGACCGACTGCACGATGCTGTTGTCAGGGCCCAAGCATAGAAGTAATGGAGCGTGCATGCTGCAGGCAAGGTCGGCAGCCGCACATCGCGCGGAGAAATCATCGCGTCGTAGGACGCTGCCGAAGGGACACTGGCGTACCTGTGGCCATTTGGGATACTCGTTGTCGTACGAAGAAGAGATGAACCTTGTGAGCACTTTCCAGAACATTACTCAGTTCTGTAGACGCCCCGTGTCATCAGCCCCAGAGGGTCTTTGGTGGATCCAAGAAAATCTTGATTTTCTTCACTGCCAGAAAGAAGCTCTGCACTTCGTATTTCTTCATGATTCTTGCGGGCTTGGCCGTTGATGGCGCCGCGTACGGAAGGGAGCACAACTCTTGCTTTCATCCAGTTCACTCCTCTCCTCTTCTTATCGGTCCTCAAGGCTCTTCTGATTTGTGTCTCGCGGCAGAGAGCATCTCGACACTTCACCTGAAGATGATGGATACGGAATCCATTGAAACGTTGCGAAAAGACGACGACGCCACTTGGCTGGAAACCCTGATAATATTTCGTAGCTGAAGTACCCCTATAAAGCCTGCAATGACATACAAATTATTATCGCTACACCAGATAAATCGTACGGCGATATACACTTCGCGCTACCCATACATACAGTATCTGTGGCTTTGTAGAAAGCGGTATCCAAATTCTCAGCGTTTCGTTTGAAACAGTGTACTGGCACTTTTAATACCTTTCTTATAATGATTTTATTTCAGTTTTGACGTTGTAAACCCCCGTAAGAGTAGAGATAGAAATTCCAACAACGCGTTTAGAGCCTGTCTGGGTACACATGGTCCCTTCCACCTGGCAAAATATTAATTGGATATGTAAGTGAAGAAATAAATTAATTTCAAAGTATTTCTAAGTGGTGAGAGAATGGTGGCAAATGGTAAAAAACCGTTTGCGTTAGTTATTTGTGGAAAAATTCACTCCATATTGTCAACACAGAACTTCCGGCCCGCTGCCGAGGTTCGACTGACGGGAACGCGGTACACGAATGAGTGACTTGCCAGCGCTCCTGACGTGGGATAATCAACAATCCGTCAATATCACAATAAAAAGAGGACTAACGGAACTATGTATCCATCAGTCTTCGCATTGTATTCATTGTGGTCTGACATGTCTATATTTGCGAGAATCTAGAGCTATCGCAGTTATTTTTACACTAATTTAAAGTCTGTTGGCAAGTTACATCGACCTGGCGCCGTGCCTGCATTTCTGTTTAAAGACTATATCTTTTGTTGTTAATCCTGTAGCCAGGCGTTTCCTTTAGACAGCGAGGTAAATTGAGAATATTTTTATTTTGTTTCCAGTAACTGAGTGCCGGACGCAGGATTTATTTTTAGTAATTGCTGCCTGGAATTGATGCAGGTAGCTTTAGTTTTCCCTTTTTTCACGTTTTTTATTTATTTCATTTATCTGTATATTCTATGGTGTTTAGCGACGCCCGGAGGGGCGGAATATTAATGAAAGTACGCAAATGCATATTTGGGAACCGTAGCCACGATTTTTCGCCTGGTATGTTAACATTCATAGCGGATTTGTATTTTAGGCCCGTAATGGAGGTGGATAACCTGAGGTAAACCACAAAAACAGAATCCGGGATACACTCAATAATTTTACTTCCGAAATACGAACTAAGTAGTAAAGTCAACCAAACTACTCACGTCGAACAGAAATATACAGCAAGATGCACAAGACGATCTTCAGGATGATGGACAGGCGTCGCCGCTCTAGCAGTTAAAGAGGCGTAAGTTTCTCACTGACGTCGTGTCTGAGTAACTGACAATCGGATGAATGCATTTTTATACGGCAAGTAACAGATTGTTTAAATGACTACCGTGTAGTACTGTGTGGAGCCGGGCGGGTTGATCTCTCACTGTCCTTTAAACAATGAATCAACCTGCCTGGATTGATTTCAGACTGTCTGCCCCTTCACTCTGAGATATTAGATACTGGTTTAGCCGACGAAAGCAATGTTGTTGAAAATTCGACTAAATACCCACCAGCCAAAGGCCACAGAAATCCAGTCAATGGGTAGCAGCTGAAAGTTAGATAAACTATTGTGTGTACGGGATTCTTGCACGAATCGTTTGACAAAACGTAAAAATATTCTCTTTTAGTTGGTTGACTGTCTTTAAAAGAAGGAAAATGTCTATCAAGTCCGTATTTAATATTCCGACATCAATTGTGGAATGTTACTGACGTCTCTGTTACAAGTTCACACCCGGAAGCAGCCACAACATATTTAGTCCGGTCCGATATTTTAAACGTCCTAAACAGTCACAGACCCACAACCAATTGCGAGTTAAAACACTCAGTCGTTCAGTATGCTTCTTGTAAAGAAGTGCCCATCATAATGTCTCGTTTCTGCACGAAAAACGCCACGCGATGTTAGGAAGACGTGAAATACTAACACGCAAATATTTCCTTAAATAAACCAATCACAAAGCTCAAACTTTCACAAAATACTCAACACTGTTGTTACTTTTCATCAGCGATAGGAGAACCAATCAAACGTGTGAATTTCTTCATTTTGGAACAAATTTGATCAGCGCGATGTAACGTAAGTCTTTACTACAAGACGGCTCCCGAGCAATTCTGTCAACTCCCAGATGTGAGGCGCAAAGCGCTGCTCAAACGCGCGGGAACTGTAGGATTCCAGTTGGCTAGTACGTTAAGCAGCCAATCAGATTATCTCGAGCATTTCTATAGTCGCGGTGTTCCTAGTGTCAGCCAATTAGGTTACCACCAGTAAACTGGACTAGAAATCTCGTAATTGCGATACTAATTAAAGTTTAATGAAAACAAAATACGACTCCTCTTCACAAAATAAATTACTAATAAATTTAGTACTAAACGCTACTTCTGGCCACCATTTACAAAACCAAGCTCACTCGGACATACGTCACATATTCACCTGTGCACAACAGCTTTTTCACGCATACACTTACATACATTTAATACAGTATCGCATTCTCACTTTACGTACGTCCTCCATGTATTCTCTCGATCTCTCCTAAACATTCATACAAAAAAACGGGAAGAAATAATAATTTTCCGAAGTACCTTTAATTACGTCAGAAATCGTGGTAATAATAATAATAATGGCGTGTGACGAGGGCCTCCCGGCGGTTAGACCGCTCGCCTGGGTCAAGTCTTTCGATTTGACGCCACTTCGGCGACTTGCGCGTCGATGGGGATGAAATGATGATGATCAGGACAACACAACACCTAGTCCCTGAGCGGAGAAAATCTCCGACCCAGCCGGGAATCGAACCCGGGCCCTTACGATTGACAGTCTTTCGCGCAGAAATTCCAGAAAATTAGGTTATATGAAGCTACGCTCTTGTTTATAGTTTCAGTTGACATTATAGATGAATACATTACAGCCCTAACTCCGTTTCACAATGCCAGCAAGGTTATTACGTGTTTTAGGTGAAAATGTATATATTGGAAAGTATCAAGTTATTTACTTGAAATTTTAACAGTATGGTTGTGCTATCCATATAATTTGGTATCCAAAGTATGAAAAAGCTCGAGTAATATTTAACATTACTTCTGCATATTCATGGAGAGTATGTGTAACGTATTGCATGCAGCGTCAGGCAGTTACACTGCTCGCAAAGCCTAGTAGCCAGAGTCGGCTGTGCGAGCGTGAGAACCAACATCTGCTCTCCTGGCGGCTACACGGCAAGCTAAGCTTTCTGTGGAAGACTCGTAATAATTTGCTGTGTTACACGTATCGTAATACTTGTAAGCATAAAGGTGTCGAGAGAACAACCTGAATTTACCTGGTGCCCCGATACCGGGCAAGAGCAGATACGCAGAAACGATCTTATTTCATACTGCCTATTTTCCGAATCAAGGCCGTAAATATGCGATAGGCTGCCTGTCTTCCGGTAGCACGATGCGTAATGGCACTTCCAGTCAGGACTAGCAGAGCCCTAATACGTGGCAACGACAGGAATTATGTTTCATTCCGAAGGTTCATTGAAAAGGACCAAACACTGTTTTTATATACTTCCTCCCAGTTGTGAGGTAAACCTTACACTATGTGACCAAAACTATCCGGACACCTGCCTGAAAATGACTTAGACGTTCGTTGTGCTCTCTATCGGCAATGCAGGAATTCAATATGGTGTTGGCCAACCCCTAGATTTAATGAGAGCTTCTACTGTCGCAGACATACGTTCAGTCACGTGCTGGAAGGTTTCTTGGGGAATGGCAATCCATTCTCCACGGAGTTCTGCATTGAGGAGAGGTATCGATGTCGGACGGTGAGGCCTGGAGCGAAATGGGCTACCAAAACATCCCAAAGGTGTTCTATACGATTCAGGCCGGGATTCTGTGCAAGGCCACTCCACTACTGGGATGTTATTGTCGTGTAAGCACTGCGCCACAGTCAGTGCGTTAGGAACAGGTGCTCGATCGTGATGAAAGATGCAATCGCCATCCCCATATTACTCTTAAACAGTGGGAAGCAATAAGGTGCTTAAAACATCAGTTTAGGACTGTGCTGTGATAGTGCCACGCAGAATAAATAGGGTGCAGGTCCCCTCCATGATAAACACGACCACACAATAACACCACCGCCTCCCAATCTCACTGTTGCCATTTCACACGCTGGCAGATTTTGTTCACCGGGCATTCGCCATACCCAAACCATGCCATCGGACCGCCTTACTGTACCGTCATTCGTCACTCCACACAAGGTTTTCCCACTGTTCAACCGTCCTAAGTTTACACTTCTAACACCAAGCGATGCGTCGCTTGCCATTTACCGGCGTGATGTGTGGCTTGTAAGCAGCCGCTCGACAACGAAATCCACGTTTTCTCACCACCCGTCTAAGTGTCATAGTACTTACAATAGATGCTGATGAAGTTTGGAATTCCTGTTTGGTGGTCAAGCACATGACGACCTTCTTCAACAGTCGGTGGTCCCTGTCAGTCAACAGACGAGGTCGTCCTGCAGGCTCTTGTGCTGTACGTGTCCCTTCTCATTTGACTTCACTATCACATTGGAAGCAGTGGATCTAGAGATGTGTAGGAGTGTGGAAATCTCGCATACAGACGTATGACACAGTCACCTGAGCACGTTCGAAGTCCTTGAGTTCCGCGGAGCGCCCCATTCTGCTCCCTCACGATGTCTAATGACTACTGAGGTCGGTGATATAGTTTACCTGACAGTATGTGGCAGCAAAATGCACCTAATATGAATAACGTATGTTTTTGGGGATGTCCAGATACTTTTGATCAGATAGTGTATCTTAATGACACCATCCTCGTTGGGACGTTACTAGGTTCATGAGAAAGAGATAAACTAACAGAACTTTTATCTAAGCATACCGAAAATGTGAATTTCATTGTTGGTCCAGGGTTTTCGGCACAGTAGCTCAGCTTCGTCGGTCAGAGGGCTGGCTGTCAGCTGTAATTAAAAAAAACTGAGTGACGTATCTAACTGTTGTCTAGACCAGTAATCATGTGATATCAGCACGGAACAAATACTTAGAATAACAATGACCCAACCCGAAAAAAGGGAGAGTAGCGAACTTGATAAGTAACCAAACGCCCTCTGTCCCAACCCCTTAAATTTTGATTAGAAATCATCAGAAATGGCGACCGCAGGATACCGACGTAAAAAGTCACCCTCATTCCGCCTACGAACTTGTCAAAGGAGGCGGAGGACTGGACGGAGGTTCAGGGTACTATATTGCCCAGGGTTGGGAACCTGCCTCTAAAGGTCAAAGAATCAGCAACAACCAACTGCATGAGGATGCAGAAGGCCATGAAAATCACTACATTAATGACGCATAAAGTGTATCTACAGGACATGTGGACTGTAATTGAAGATGTGTCATGACGATCTGTCGACTAGCTAAAAATTTCTGAGTAGTCCCTTATTCAGATTTCCTGGAGGGGACTGCCAAGAGGGAGAGGACTGTTAGAAAAAAATTGAATACCAACGAAACAATAACGTTCTAAGAATCAGCGGATGGAATTTCAGTAGCTTGAACGTGGAACGGAGGTTAGAAGATCTGAAAAGAGGAATGTTAAGGTTCAATGTAGATATAGTGTTGGTCGGTGAAGCGAAATGGAAAGAAGACTAGGATTTCTGGCCAGGATAGCATAATATCAACAGCAGTAGAAAATGGTATCAAGAGAGTAGGATTTTTTGCGAATAGGAAGGTAGGAAAGAGAGAGAGAGTTACAATGAACTGGACACTGGTAGGGTTGTTCTCATCGGAATCGACAGCATACCAACACGGACAACGATAGTTCAGGTATACATACCGATGTCGAAAGAAAAAGATGAAGAGATAAATAGATTAGGATACTGAACAGGTAATTCAGTACGTAAATGGAGAGGCAAATCTAATTCTCATGGGGGACTGGGTTGCGGTTGTAAGGGAGGGATTAAAGGAAAGAGTTACGGGAAAATATGGGACTAGAAAACAGAGACGAGAAAGATTAATTGAGTTCTTCAATAAATGTCATCTAGTAATACTCTATTGAAGAATCACAAGTGGAGGAAACATAGTCGGAAAAGGCCTGGACTTACGGGAAGATGTCAATTAGATACATTAATGGTCAGTCAGATATTCCGAAATCAGATACTGGAATGTAAGGCGTGCCCTGGAGCGTATAAGGACTCAGATCACAATTTATTAGTGACGAAGAGTAGGCTGAAGTCTAAGATACTAGTCAGGAAGAATCTATCCGCAAAGAAATGGGATATGGAAGTGCTAAGGAATGAAGAGTTACACTTAAATTCTCTGAGGCTATAGATACTACGATAAGATATAGCTCAGAAAACAGTACAGTTGAAGAGGGATGGAAGGCTCCAAAAAGGAAATTATAAAGAAAACATGATTAACACAAGAAATACTTCAGTTAGACGACGAAAGAACACATTAAAAAAACGTTCCAGGAAATTCAGGAATACAGAAAAACAAGTCACTTAGAAACGAAACACTACGAAGTGTAAGGTAGCTGTGGCGAAACGACTGCATGAAAAATGTGGAGATCTCGGAAAAGAAATGTTTGTTGGAAGGACTGAATCAGCACAGAGAAAAGTCAATGAATCTTTCGGAGAAATTAAAATCGAGGGTGGTATCATTACGAGTGCAATGGGAAGTCCGCTGTTAAACACAGAGGAGAGAGCCGATAGATATTTACGGCCTCTATAAGGCGGAAGACTCGTCTGATTACGTGACAGAAGAAAAAACGTGTGTCGATGTGGAAGAAATAGTATTTAAAAGTGCTTTGAAAGACTTCAGATGCAATAAGGCAGTGCGAGAATTTTCGCACTGTCAGCTTAACAGCTCATGAATCCAAGTTGCTGAGGTGAATACTACACAAAAGAATAGAAAAGAAACTGAAACATTTTAGATGAGATCAATTTGGCTTTAGGAAAACTAAAGGCTCCTAAGATGTAGTTTGGTCATTTCTGTTGATAAAGGAAACAAGAGTGAAGAAAAATAGAGACACGTTCAAAGCGTACGACTAAATCAAATAGTGCAAGATGTTCGAAAATAGGAAAATAGGGGTTAGCTGGGTACTAAAAGTACAATCGTCAAAAGGGAATAATAAGAGTGGAAGATCAAGAGCCCGAATTGAAGGGGATGTACGGCAGATTCAAAAAGCTCCAAGCACTATGGGACAACATCTGTGGTCATCAGTCCTCTAGACTTAGTTCTAATTAAACCTAACTAAGAACATCACACACATCCATGCCCGAGGCAGGATTCGAACCTGCGACCGTAGCAGCAGCACGGTTTCGGACTGAAGCGCCTAGAAGCGCTCGGCCACAGCGGTCGGCTTGTAAGGCAGGGATGTAGTTTTTCGCACGTACTGTTCAATCCGTATATTGAGGAAGCAATAATGGAAATAAAAGAAGGGTTCGAGACTGGAATTAAAATTAAAGGTGAAAGGATATCAATGATCAGATTCGCTGAAGCAATTGCTGTCCTTTCTGAATGTAAAAAAGAGTTATGGGACCTGCTGAATAGAATAGTCTATTGAATGCTGAATACGGACTGAGAGAAAATCGAAGAAAGATAGAAGTAGTGGAAAGTAGCAGCAATGAGAAAGTCGAGAATCTTAATATTAGGATTGATGGTGAAGTAGGTGAAGTTAACGAGTTCTGCTACCTAGGCAGCAAAATAACCAATGACGGACGGAGCAAGTAGGACATCAAGAGCAGACTAGCACTGTCAAAAAGTGCATTATGGCCAAGAGAATTCTGCAAGTATCAAACATAGGCCTTAATTTGAGAAAGAAATTTCTGTGAATGTACGTTAGGAGCTCAGCATTATACTATACTGAATCATGGGCTGCGAAAAACCGGAACAGAAGAGAATCGAAGTATTTGAGATGTGGTGTTACAGACGAAAATACGTGTAGCTCCAACCACCCTTCCCCCTTCAAAGTCTGTTAATTCTCGTCGTGCAGCCGTGATCACGTCTGAAAACTTTTCTCATGAAGCACCACACTACAGGTGACAGCTCCGCCAAAGCGCTGCCCTTTCACAGCTTGTGTTCCCAATCCTACCGCCATCTGCAAATGTAGATATCGCTATCGCTTACCTTTTGCCACCTCAGTGTAGAATTAGATGAAATGAACCTGGCGCCCAGGAGAAGGATTCCTGATATTCTGTGTTCGTGTGTCTGGGACAAATGGACGCAGGAGGGGACAGAAACGATAAAAAATCTTGGAAATATGTTACACTCAGGGGTTGCCGTTCAGCTGGAGTGATCGAGTGAGGAACTTAGGCATTCTGCAGCGAAACAAATTGATAGAGTATATAAAGATCATAATGAAACGAAGTGATAGAATCAGTAGACATATATAACCTGTTGAGTAGGTGATAAAAATAATACTTGAAAGGGATGGTAGAGGAAAAGGATAGCAGGTGAATATCTAAATATACACTATGTGTTTAAAACTATCCGGAAACCCACAAAAATATACCTTTTACGTATTAGGTGCATTGTGCTGCCACCTAATGCCAGATACTCCATATCAGCGACCTCAGTAGTCATTAGACATCGTGAAAGAGCACAATTGGGAGCTCTGTGGGACTCATGGACTTCGAATGTGGTCAGGTGATTGGGTGTCACATGTGCCATTCGTCTGTATGCGAGATTTCCACACTCCTAAACATTCATAGGTCCACTGTTTCCGATTTGATAGTAAAGTGGAAACGTGAAGGGACACATTCAGCACAAAAGTGCACAGGTCGACCTCGTCTGTTGACTGACAGAGACCGCCGACTGTTGAAGAGCGTCGTAATGTGTAATAGGCAGACATCTATCCAGACCATCACACAGGATTTCCAAACTGCATCAGGATCTACTGCAAGTAGCCGTACTATAACAGTTAGGCGGGAGGTGTGAAAAGTTGGATTTCATGGTCGAGTGGCTGTTCATAAGCCACACATCACGCCAGTAAATGCCAAAGGACGCCTCGCTTGGGGTAAGGAGCGTAGACATTGGACGTTTGAACAGTGGAAAAATATACACAATGTGGGGATCCGATGGTAGGGTCTGGGTATCGCGAATGCCCGGTAAACGGCATCTGCCAGCGTATGTAGCGCCAGATGTAAAATTCGGAAACGGTGGTTTATGGTGTGCTATTGTAAATCATGGAAGGGGGCTTGCTCCCCTTGTGGTTTTGCGTGTCACTATCGCAGCATAGGCCTAAATTGATCTTCTAAGCACATTCTTGCTTCCTATTGTTGAAGAGTAATTCAGAGATGGCGATTGAATCTTTCAACACGATCGAGCACCTGATCCTAATGCACGGCCTTTTGCGCAGTGGTTACACGACAATATCATCCCTGTAATGGACTGACCTGCAGAGAGCCCTGAACTGAAGCCTATAGAACACGTTTGGCATGTTTTGGAACGCCGCCTTCTTGCCACGCCTCACCGACCGACATTGATACCCCTCGTCCGTGCAGCACTCCGTGAAGAATGGGCTTCCATTCCCCAAGAAACCTTCAAGTACCTGACTGAACTATGCCTACGAGAGTGGAAGCTCTCATTAAGGCTAAGGGTGGGCCAACACCATAGTGAATTGCTGCATTACCGATGGAGGGCGCCACGACTTGTAAGTCATTTTCAGCCAGATGTCCGGACACATTTGATCACATAGTGTATATGCATCCCCCGTTCGAAAACAAGTAATGAGCTCCCTGCGACGTGCTGTGTCATCCTGAAACATTGTTCGATGAGCAGCAGCAGCAGGACTAGGTAATTACAGTCCAATTCGTGGGCTGCCGTTAACACCAAAACACAAAGAGTTCTAGGGGACTGATGACCTCAGATGATAAGTCCCATAGTGCTCAGAGCCATTTGAACCATTTAATGGAATTATTGATTAACGTAATTATTGAATGTAACTTATTGCTAATTAGTAACTGCTTTTAAACGTTCCAGGTTATGTTCGCATTTGAAAATCGCTTGTATGTTATGACGCTCGTATCTATCTGTATGTGCGTGTTTTATGTATGTTGACATTTACCTTGAATATTTATTTAGGATTCTCGATCCTGTTAAAATCATGTTTGTAAGTTTTAGTTTAAACATTGAAATGACTTCAGGTATTCTCCCACCCCGTTAAGTTTTATTTCGTTTCTTCCTCCCTTTCAGGGTGATTAATTTCTTTTTGTCAGGCAATTTATTTCATATCTCTGCACAGGTCAATTGCGTGAATGGAGTATCAATTCTGTTTCCTAATAGCGTTACACAGGATGTGTGGGGAGGCAAGATCAGTGTTTCACACTGTGATAGTATAAATAATTCTGAACAAAAAATTTTAAATGAACATAGGTCCGCAAGTGCTTAGTAAGGGAAGTATGTTTATTGAAAAGGACTTTAATTTGGCAAAACTGATGTGCGCAAAGTGAATGTATACGCAATACATCTGGACCGTAGCATGATTTTCTTGAAAACAATCTTACATTAAAGGCAAAACGTACTCGGAAATGGCTATCCTCTGAAGCGTATGTATTTTCCTGACCATCGATAATTATTGGGTGTGTTGTTTATTCCATGTCGTAAAAACTGGACTTCGTCAGTGAATAGTATGTTTGGAAGTCAATGACTGTTCTCAATTACCCAGTGACAGAATTGAAGTCGTTGGGCATTGTCGCCAGCGTGGAGGTTTTGGACGCGCTGTGTGTGGAATGGATACAGGTTTTCCGCATGTAATGTTTCCCATACAAGTGTCTCTGGGACATTCATACGCAGGGAGATTCTTCGTATGCTCGTACGCGGACTTCGATCAACACTTGCGGTAATTTCTTCCTGTTATTGCAAGGTTTGTTGACGTGCACGCTCATACGAAAAATGTCTACCTAGAAGAGAGCCTGTTGAACGCTAAGTGATAAACACTTTGGTAAATACCCTGCGATCAGGTAATCGTCAAGTCGGAAAGCGCCTGAGGTATATTTCTCTTTCAGCGGTAGCACTACTGTCACAGAAACCATAAACATAAACCATATCTGAGTAGTCCTCATTACTGTAAATGTGTGGAATTGTTAGCAGCGCTTGTACAAACACGGTTCACACCATACACTACACAGCTAACCGATCCGTCGCCGGTACATTACACAATGCGGTTTACCCAACACAACTGCGCAAACAACGTATGACCGTACTACGTACGTCACATGACCATGGCACGTGGTAGATTGCATAGCGTAAACATGGCATGTTCCCGTGCATTGTTTACAAGAAAATCACGTTACGGTCCAGTTGTATTGCGTATACGTTAACGATGTGCTGTACCCATACCTCCCTAACGAAGCACTTGCGGACCTATGTTCATATAACGTTTTTTCGTTCAGAATTACTTATACTATCACTGTTCATAATAGTGACCTTTCCTCCCCAAAATCCTTGTATAACAGATATTCTGCTAATTGCTTTGTTGATATGTAAAAGTTATTAGATTTTCTTATATATCTTTCTTAGGATGCCTTCGGTTTCAAATACTTGCAAATAACGTACATTGAACACTAGTGTACGCAAACAATCTTGTCTTTGTAAACTTTGTAAACTGCTTGGGTCTGCAAGTCTTAAAAGTATCTACAGTTGTTTGGCTATGCTCCTTTTTTTCTATATCATATTTTGAGAATAGCTCGAAACAGCAAAACAACTTATATTATTTGAGGGCATCGGGCGTAAAACACGGTAACTGATGTTATTGCCAAAAATGACTTACGCCACTTAGGATGTAGTATCTTGCATGCTGAGATAAATGCACGAGCTAGTTTCCAAAAATCTCCACAGATGGCAGCAGGATACACGTTGTTTTCTCCTGGTAAATAGCGGCATTTGCATGTATTACATGTTATCTGTGAGAAAATGGTTACCCTGAGGAAGTTGGAGTTTGGAGGCACGTTGAATGCGGCCGATTTTGCGATGTTAGCTATTAAACTGTGATTCTGAGTGTGATGCAGTGATAAAGATCTAGATTACCACGAGACAGACTATGAAAATAAGGTCAGCGGTAATAATGAAGAAAATACGGTAAGTAGTGTCACTAACCCCATATTTGCCTTTTCGTGTAAACAATGGTATCTACTGTAGTTAACATATTATACGTCCTATGGAGATATGCAGATGCTATTTGCTGTAGTCACCGCGTTATACATGCTATTGATTAATACAGAAAACTGCAGTTAATGGTTATGTACTGTAACATTCTCAAGTGCAAACGTTTGTCTCTATATTATGTTTTAAAGCGTGTAGCTTGCTCGGTTAAGTAATATAATATATCTACATGTTATTGGCAGCCTCATTTATAATTCTAAGCTAAATGTTTGAAATTTTATCATCAAACTTTAACCTAAGACATGATGGTAAATTTCAAAAGGAAAACTACTACAGGAAGTAGCCGATCTTCCATCGCTATTCATGGCGGTGCAACTAGGCCTTTGGATTCTGGAGAGACTAGAACATAATGTTCGGATGTGTTGTAGATTCCTAGTACTTCTTCAAAGATAAGACCCAAGAAAAGGCATCTACTGGGGATTGTGAACATCAACACACTTATGAAAGTTGGAAAACTAAAACACCTAACAGACACTCTCAATCAACGCAACATACTTATATCAGCACTTCAAGAAACAAGGTATCTGGATGAAAACGCATTTGAGTCGGGTGGATACAGGATCTACAAAGGAAAATCAGCCATTAAAAAATCCAATAATACGACTATATTAGGGACCGCATTTATGGTAAAACAGCAACTTACGGAATCAATAATTTTAGCTCCCCTTCAGAACGAATTTCATTTCTGTCGTTCAAGTCAGGCTGTAAACGTTACACTATTATAAAGGCACATGCTCCTATCAACCAACATAACAGAGCAAATGTTGACAAAGGGGAAGATATTTGGGAAATGCTATAGCACGAAACATCCATATTATCAAAAGAACATATAAAAATTAAGTGGGTGCCTTTAATACACAAGTTGGCAAAGAAATAAAATTTAAAAAAGTAGTTGGAGATTATCGAGCACATGCAAGAACCAACAGGAATGGGGAAGACTGATAGATTTTTGAAAACAATTTGAACTAAAACTAACGTCGACATGTTTCAGGAAACTTGCAAGAAAGAAAAAAAAAGTGGGTATCACCTAATCCAAATCGAGGTGAATATCAGTTGGACCATGTGGCAATAACGTCTCGTAAGTACAAGGAAATCTTGGATGTCAGAGTGAGGGAGGGCCTAAACATAGATTCACACCATTATCTGACTGAAATAAATACCATGTAACAACCAAACAAACCTAAACCAAAACCAATAAGATTTCCAAGAGTAAACACTGAATTTCTCATGCATAATCAGGACAAATTCTGTGACATACTAAACACAAGAAAAATGGATGATTGGGAAGAAATTAAAGAAACAATGCTAGAGTCAGTTAAAGAAATGGCACATCCACAAAGAATACCAAGACACAGATGGTGGAACGAACTGTGTGCTAAAGCAACTGACAATCGACTAAAGGATTGGAAAAAATGAAACAACAATAAGAAACATGAATACTGGGAAGAGTTTAAAGAAGAAAGGAAAAAGACAGCAGAAATCATCAGATCAGTGAAAAGAAAATATGACAAAGACAAATTAGAAGAAATGGATCCGGACTTTAAAGGAACAACACTAGAACTTCTATAAGACCTTCAGAAAAGTTTTAACTGGATTCCAGTCACCAAGTTTACATTTTAAAGATAAAAATGGAAAAATGGTTTTAAGCAATAAAGAGAACAGCCCAATTTTAGCTGAATACGTTGAAAATCTGTTAAACTGTGAAGAGCCTAATGATAGATTACAATTTCGAAAACCACAACATGAAAATCCACCATCGGAACCACGTACAGTAGAAGAAATAGAAAAGATTATCAAAGCATTGAAGAATAATAATGCACCAGGAGAGAATGGGATAGTAGCAGAAACGTGTAAACTAGGGGGCTTATATTCATGGCAGAAAATTCACAAAGTAATTAAAGACAGTGACTGGGAACAAGCATTGATCCATCCTCTCCATAAAAAAGGAGCTAATACAGACACCAAAAACTACAGGGGCATATCTTTGCTACCAGTGACATAAAAAATACTTTCTAAAGCACTTATAAATAGAATAGAGGAACCAGGAGGACCAATTATAGGAGGTTATCAAACAGGATTTATAAAAGGTAGATCATGTGCGGAACAGATTCTTAATTTAAAAACAATTTTGAGCGTGAGAGCTATACAAAATAAAAATCCAATAGTTACTTTCGTTGAATTCAAAAAGCCCTACGACTCAGGTAAATACTTGTTGAACAGATACATCGTCAAGAATTAAGTTTCAAGGCGAAAGTTCTGAACCATACAAAATCAAAACAGGAGTTCGGCAAGGAGATGATCTGTCCCTTATTCTCTTTAACTAGGTTTTTGATAAAATAGTAAAAACATGGGAAAGCACATTAAAAACAGAGGCACAAAGGGAATAAGCATTGGGCCAAGGAAAGATCAAATTTGAAGTGGAATTTTAAGCCTTTGCGGGTGATGTGGCATTGATAACTGAAAACCGAGCAGACGCTACAGTTATACATGATCTGTTACACGAGATAGCTGAAAACACTGGGATAAAAACATCCTATGAAAAAACCGAGTATATGGAACACAAATATTGTACAGAAAAGTTTATGAAAACAAAGTATGGAGAAATTAAGAGAGGTGATAGATTCAAATACCTGGAGGAGTGGATCCAAGCCAATGGACTGGATAACACACAAATAAAGAAAGAATAAAAAAGTTTGAATATGCACGTAAATTAACACAAACTACTACAATAAGAAATCAATATCCTTACAAGCGAAGATTAGGCATTATAATTCGGTTATTAGGAAACAAGCAACGTATGGATCAGAGTGTCTAACACTGAATAAGAAAGGCAAATTAAGATAACTAGAAAAAAGAGAGAGAAAAATACTAAGAAAAATTCTAGGACCTTAGAAAAACAAGGAAAATAGGTGGATTAAAAGGAGAAATGAAGACTTATACAAAAATACAGAAAAGATCACAGATACAATAAGGAAGAAACGGCTGAAATTTTATGGACATTTAAAAAGAATGGAAGAAACACGCATTACAAAGAAGATTTTTAATTACGTTAGTAAGCTGAAAAACCTGTGGGATGGATAGAAGCTTTAAAGAAAGACGCCAAAAAAATACGTGTCACAGAAGAAATAATACGTGACAGGAATCACTTCAGGCTACTGATAGAAAACGCAAAGTATGAATAAAGATGAGCCAGAACCTCGACCCAAGAGTGTGTGGACATATGAGCAGAGACAAGCAGTTGGCGAGAAAATGAAGAAGTACTAGGAAGATCGGATGGAAAAGAAACAACATAAGTCTTAAGTTGTATGCGGTCCACAGCTGGCCAAATTCATAAATAAAAAAGACCTACAAAATTATTTTCAAAGTATTTTTCAATAAGGTTTGATTATAAGAACTTTAGTAGAGTAAAAACTGTAAACCAATATCAGTGTGTGTTTTTCAACGCAAATCTTTTCTTTTTTAAATTACGTTACGCCTATTGATTTATTTCTTTTATCTTTTAGAATAATGCAGATCTGCATCTACATCTACATCTACATTTATACTCCGCAAGCCACCCAACGGTGTGTGGCGGAGGTCACTTTACGTGCCACTGTCATTACCTCCCTTTCCTGTTCCAGTCGCGTATGGTTCGCGGGAAGAACGACTGTCTGAAGGCCTCCGTGCGCGATCTAATCTCTCTAATTCTACATTCGTGATCTCCTCGGGAGGTATAAGTAGGGGGAAGCAACATATTCGATACCTCATCCAGAAACGCACCCTCTCGAAACCTGGCGAGCAAGCTACACCGCGATGCAGAGCGCCTCTCTTGCGGAGTCTGCCACTTGAGTTTATTAAACATCTCCGTAACGCTATCACGGTTACCAAATAACCCTGTGACGAAACGCAACGCTCTTCTTTGGATCTTCTCTATCTCCTCCGTCAACCCGATCAGGTACGGATCCCACACTGATGAGCAATACTCAAGTATAGGTCGAACGAGTGTTTCGTAAGCCACCTCCTTTGTTGATGGACTACATTTTATAAGCACTCTCCCAATGAATTTCAACCTGGTACCCGCCTTACCAACAATTAATTTTATATGATCATTCCACTTCAAATCGTTCCGCACGCATACTACCAGATATTTTACACAAGTAACTGCTACCAGTGTTTGTTCCGCTACCATATTATCATACAATAAAGGATCCTTCTTTCTATGTATTCGCAATACATTACATTTGTCTATCTTAAGGGACAGTTGCCACTCCCTGCACCAAGTGCCTGTCCGCTGCAGATCTTCCTGCATTTCGCTACAGTTTTCTGATGCTGCAACTTCTCTGTATACTACAGCATCATCCGCGAAAAGCCGAATGGAACTTCCGACACTATCTACTAGGTCATTTATATATATTGTGAAAAGCAATGGTCCCATAACACTCCCCTGTGGCACGCCAGAGGTTACTTTAACGTCTGTAGACGTCTCTCCATTGATAAGAAAACATGCTGCGTTCTGTTTGCTAAAAACTCTTCAATCCAGACACACAGCTGGTCTGATATTCCGTAGGCTCTTACTTTGTTTATCAGGCGACAGTGCTGAACTGTATCGAACGCCTTCCGGAAGTCAAGAGAAATAGCATCTACCTGGGAGCCTGTATCTAATATTTTCTGGGTCTCATGAACAAATAAAGAGAGTTGGGTCTCACACGATCGCTGTTTCCGGAATCCATGTTGATTCCTACATAGTAGATTCTGTGTTTCCCAAAACGACATGATACTCGAGCAAAAAACATGTTCTAAAATGCTACAACAGACCGACGTCAGAGACATAGGTCTATAGTTTTGCACATCTGCTCGACGACCCTTCTTGAAGACTGGGACTACCTGTGCTCTTTTCCAATCATTTGGAACCTTCCGTTCCTCTAGAGACTTGCGGTACACGACTGTTAGAAGGGGGGCAAGTTCTTTCGCGTACTCTGTGTAGAATCGAATTGGTATCCCGTCAGGTCCAGTGGGCTTTCCTCTGTTGAGTGATTCCAGTTGCTATTCTATTCCTTGGACACTTATTTCGATGTCAGCCATTTTTTCGTTTGTGGATTTAGAGAAGGAACTGCAGTGCGGTCTTCCTCTGTGAAACAGCTTTGGAAAAACGTGTTTAGTATTTCAGCTTTACGCGAGTCATCCTCTGTTTCAATGCCATCATCATCCCGGAGCTTCTGGATATGCTGTTTCGAGCCACTTACTGATTTAACGTAAGACCAGAACTTCCTACGATTTTCTGTCAAGTCGGTACATAGAATTTTACTTTCGAATTCACTGAACGCTTCACGCATAGCCCGCCTTACGCTAACTTTCACATCGTTTAGCTTCTGTTTGTCTGAGAGGTTTTGGCTGCATTTAAACTTGGAGTGAAGCTCTCTTTGCTTTCGCAGTAGTTTCCTAACTTTGTTGTTGTACCACGGTGGGTTTTCCCGTCCCTCACAGTTTTACTCGGCACGTATCTGTCTAAAACGCATTTTACGATTGCCTTGAACTTTTTCCATAAACACGCAACATTGTCAGTGTCGGAAAGAAATTTTCGTTTTGATCTGTTAGGTAGAAAGGCGAACAGATACGTGGCAGAAAAAGGAAGAGGCGTATGAATCAACAACAGAGATGCCAAGAAGCTCGCAGTAGAGGCTTAGCTTAGGTTCAGAAACGGGGGAAAGGGATAGTGGAGAGCGCACTGAAGTTGGTAAGACTGCTCTCATGAATATTCATGGACTACAAAGAAGTAGGGGTCGTTTAGAATATATGATTTAGAATACATCGTTTAGAATCGTCGTTTAGAATAAGTAGTTCAGAAAACATTCAAAATAAGGAAAGGTTGTAAGACTCCTTCAGAAGATGTAGGAGCTAAACTCCAACATCACCCTAAAAAGTATTCGAGTGCAGATACTGAACTTGTCAATACTGCCAACGTATACCAGTCAATGCAAAAGAGGTTATTGTCCAAATAGGAAATTCATGAGCATGTAGTACACAATAGAAAGTTGCTATGACCAAAACAAATAATAATGTGAACAAATACAGAAATTTATTGAATCCAGTGATAAATTTCGAAGGATTTTTGTAGACAAGCACAACATATCCCTTAAAAACCATAAATCAGACATTCGCAGCACCTGCGACTGCCTACATATTAAAACAGAAAATGCAAAATAGAAGAAAGAACAAAACTTATCAAAACCCTAATCTGCTGAACTTGAATTACATCAGCGCAAAGCGAAAGCAGGAGAGGATATTATTACGCTCGTTAAAAAAGAGTCGGAGAGAGACAAAGATATTTTTATCATTACGTTTGATTTGCAGCAGGCCCTACCAACTCCCAAAGTTCCAACTGGTCCTACTTTCTACAAAAAGAAACTCTTCTGTTACAATCTCAGTTTCCATTCTTATTCAGAAAGAGGATATTTCTATGCGATGAGTGGAGGAGGAGCAGATAAAATTGGCAGTTGTTAACTGAAGCACTTCGAGGGAAATGACACTTGGGGGGAGAAGTTGATAGCCGTATCTGACAACTGTGGAGGCCAAAACAAACCCTGGACCATTGTTGCTGTATGGTTGAAACTTGTAGCAGGGGGTTAAAATGGTTCAAATGGCTCTGAGCACTATGGGACTTACCATCGGGGATCATCAGTACCCTAGAATATACAACTACCTAAACCTAACTAACCGAACGACATCACACACATCCATGCCCGAGGCAGGATTCGTACCTGTGACCGCAGCAGTCACGCGGTTCAAGACTGAAGCGCCCAGAGCCGTTCGTCCACCGCGGCCGGCATAGCAGAGGGCAGATACAAAACTGTCACACACACATTTCCGCAAGTAGGGCGTACAATGTTGACTTCTGATCGTGATTTTCGCGTTGTTGACAAATACTTATGGAATCATTGTCAGTATGTATTCTAGCCTAAGGAGTGGATAGAGGTCTTGAAATGTCAGAAGAAGAAACCTATGAATGTGTTCCGAGTAACCACAGATGATTTTTTAAAGGTTTCAAATTTATAGGACAAATTCACTCAGGCTTGGGAAACAGGTTCTGGCGAAATGTCTGGGATCAGAAATATTGTGAAGATGGAGCTGTCAAGGCGGAAGCCCGAAAAAAATGAAAGTATGTGATTCGTACCATGGTGAAATGGATACTGTACCACTAAGATGAACTGGTCGTCACTACTGTTCCTCGAAGGCCTCAAATGTCTTCTATCAATCCTGAACAGAGGTCCAAAACCCACTGACGCAACCAAATTGATGTCCTATCTTGTTTACCTTACATACCAGATGTACATCACGCTTATTACAAGACATTAAAAACAGCTGAGCAATCCGGAGCAAACGACCAGAGCAGTGACAGTGAAATTTAAAAACCACTATTAGTGTTTTCAGTTATTAAAACTCTTCAATTTAATTACATTAAATTGTGTGATTAATATGTTGGCTTAAATTATTGTCAACTAACTTCATAATGTCAAATTTTCCTGTGCGAAATAAACATTTGTACTGCAATGAATACCATGGTATCTACATTTTACGTTCACGAATGGCATGGTATCTACCACATAATTTTTTCAGTTTGTTACGTATTGCTTCTTTTTTCCAATTAAAAAGATTATTTCCATTTTGTAACCTTACCGATGCATTTCTTAATGTTCAAATATTTAGTTAAAACATAACGAAAAAAAATAACACAGTAAAACGTGTTATTATATTTTTATGAAACTTCATATTCTAATATCTTCAAACCAGTAAAATGTCAGTTACAATATTTTACGCACAAGCTCCTCCTTTGTAAAATAACGTTTAGCCACTAAAATTCACCTATTGCTAATTCGTAAAGATTGTTCCTCCTTATTCCCATCAGACACTATATATATAAATTGTATTTGTTATTAAGCGGCGTCAGAATTTAATATCTACAAAATTTGCTATATGAAACGTTTACCATTAGCATGGGCCATCACAATTAAATTACACTTAATATACGCAGGAACGTCTATCTGAATAAACTGTAGTTTTAACTCTTTGCTGAACTAATGTTTACAGATAGAACACTCATGAAGACATCTCGCATGTGTGGGTTTTTTAATCGTGCTCAGAACGATCGATTAGACATATTAAATTATTCATCGCCTACTATAAATGACTGTGTTTTATGTTTCCGTCGTTAGAAAGGGATTAAAAGTTCCTCGCTCCGCTACTTTGAGCTATTATACACACAATTAAATTACACAATTTTGATCAGGACGATAGCCTTAATATAATTATTTCACATAACTTGTTTCTCATTACTACTGCTTTCAAACATTCTAGAGTCACGTCGCATTAACATATCAGGTGCATGGTATTACATGCAAGTGCAATTCTATGCGCATGCCTTACGTACGTTGACCTCTTCCTTGAGTTTATATTTAGGTTTCTTGATCCTGTTATACTCGTATTTTTAAGGTTTTGTTTTTTCGTGACTTGACAAGTCACTTAATTCTTACCATAAGACGTGTAAATTGCGATCATATGTCTGAGGACTTACGAATCTAGATATCACTATTTTTAATTAGTGTAATCATATTAGCGCGTTAAGTGTCCATCATATGACACATTACGTGTGTTTGCATGTGCGTGCTTTACGTATGTGAGTCTTAAACACAGATTAGGTATTCGTGACCCTGTTACACTCGTGTTTTAGTGGTACTATGACTAAACAAATCACTCCATTATTGCCGTTGGACGTGTGACTTCAAGTAGATGCACTTCTGCATGTAGTTGATTTATAATTTTAATTTGTATACATATCTTTACTCGTTTTATTCATTTTTTATTAATATTTACGTCTACATCTACATGAACAGTCTACAGTCCACAGTTACGTGCCCAGCTGGGGTACTTCGAACCACCTTCATACTCTTTCCGTACCGTTCCGCTCTCAGCGGAAGGGAAAAATGAACCCTTAAATCTTGGCCTACGAGTATTAATGGATCTTATTTTAGTACCACGAACATTTCTTCCTATTGGGTAAGAGGAAAATATTCTCATCCTCGGATGAGAATGTTGATGATTGACATTTCGTGAAAAGATCTCATCGCAATAAAGAACGCCTCTGTGTTAATGATTTCCACCCAAGATCGTTTATCATGTCGGTGATGCTCCCTCCCCTATTCAGCAGTAAGAAATAAAATGAGCTGCCGTCCTTTGGACTTTGTCGATGCCCTCCGTCAAACCTATCTGAGAAGGATCTATACCGCACAGCAGTACCCCAGCAGAGGATGGAAAAGCGTAGAGTAGGCCGTCTCCTTACCTGACCTGCTGCATCTTCTATATGTTCTGCCAGTAAAACACAGACTGTGGTTCCTTCCAATTCAAGTTGTTTGTAGGCGTTTAGTTGAATTGCCAGACTTTAGATTCGCGTGATTTATTGTGTAATCTAAATCTAACGGATTCCTTTTGGTACTCATGTGGGTCACCTCACATTGTTTTGTTATTGAGAGACAATCGCCACTTTTCGCATCACACATATGTTTTGTCCCAGTTATTTTGCAAATAGTTTTGATCTTCTTATCACTTGAGTTGAGGACAAATGGCAGCATAATCTGCAAACACTCTAAGAGGGCTGGTAGGGTTGACTCCTAAATCATGTAGACAGATTAGGAACAGCAGAGGGCGTGTAATACTTCCTTGAGAAAAACCAGATATCACGTCTCCTTTACTTAATTATTTACCGTCTGTTACTACCTACTGTGTCTTTCCTGACAGAAAATTACGAATACTCACTGGAAATCTAGAAAATAGAGTCAATTCGAGATCTCCTTTCGGGAGCATTCTTTACTTCGTGAGAACTGACAGCTAATTGTGTTCCACAAAAACGATATTTTCTGAATCCGTCCTGACTATGTGCCAGTACACCTTATCTTACAGGTAATTCCTAATGCTCGATAGCAGTGACTGTTTCAGAATCCTACTGAATGTTGACGGTAGTGATATAGTCCTGTAGTTCCTCAGATTACTTCTATTTTATTACTTGAATATTGGCATGACCTGTGCAACAGTCTACTCCGTTAGTACAGGTATTAGCTCGAGCGGTTGGATATGATTACTAACCAAGGGGCTGTTGGATTGACATCATCTGAATGGAAACTAATTTGTAAAATATCTGGACCAGAAGACTTTCCTAAATTAAGTAGTTTAAGCGGCTTCGCTACAACGAGGATATCTTCTTTTAAGTTTCTCCTGTTGAGAGCTTTTCGTGAATCGAATTCTGAAATATTTACTTCGTTTCCTTAAGGACGGAGTATCAGAAACAGTGTTTGATAACTCCATTTTATTGGCGATGTCATCGGTAATGTTAATATTGGTATAGCACAATGCGTCTTAGCTCCTGTGTGCAACAAGAACCTCTTTGGAGTTTGTGGCAGATTTTTGGGCATAGTATCATTTTGGAACCTATTATAAGCCTCTCGCATTGATACTCGCGCCTAGTCTCGAGTTTCAGTAAAATATGACCAGTCTTGGAGATTTTGTGTCATTTTACATTTGGCATTGCCTATTCGTTGTATCTGCAATAGTGTTCTGAAGTGTTTTGTGCATCATGGAAGATCGATACCGTCTATAATCTTTATTGATCAAATTTTTCTGTTACGTGTACACATTTTAGTAACGATATGATGTCAATTCGATATACTACTACATGTATAGTCTCATGTTCTCACCCTCCGGGAGTTGAAATCCTGACACTTTACCGGTATTGTAATGCAAACACCGCAGTGCTAAATTAATGATTCATTTCGATGTTCATTGTAGATGTAGTTTTTATTCTTATGCAAGATCACTGTTGATTTTTTTCTTGCCAAATGACTCGCGTCCCACACAGGTTGTAGAAGAGCAGGTATACTTATAACACCGGACGTACTTGAATTCAGACTGTTGGGAACAACGCTCCAGCAATTCACAAATTAATATTCTAGAATGGGTCTTAAGATCCCGCAAAAGTGCCCTTATGTTTTCAGTTTCAAAGTTCTCATACTAAAATTTTAGGTATGACATAATTTCGAAGCTTCAATCGTAAAAATATGTTTAACAACCGTATGTGGAATGACTACATTCATTATATGGTAACTCTGTCTTACAATGCTGCTTCCACGTAGCTGCAAAGTACTTATCATCGTTTTCTGACGTTTTATTATTAATATTGTTTTTAAAATTGTTTGTATTTCGTATTTTTACGAACAGCTTAAAAATATACTGTAAATCATTAGGTAGCAAGCATATAGAGTCTATCCTATAATCGACCAAAGTATTTCTTGAAACATCACCCAGACGTAATAATAGGAAATTACAATGAAATGAACACCCTTAGCTGCTTACAGGCGTTAATACACGTCAACGGGGACAGATGAAAATGTGTGCCCCGACCGGGACTCGAACCCGGGATCTCCGGCTTACTTGGCAGACACTCTATCCATGTAAGCCATGTAAGCAGGAGATCCCGGGTTCGAGTCCCGGTCGGGGCACACATTTTCATCTGTCCCCGTTGACGTATGTCAACGCCTGTAAGCAGCTAAGGGTGTTCATTTCATTGTAATTTCATTCTAATTAGCTCCTTGCTCACCGATGGTGTCTGTTCTTTCGGACATGTAAGTAATAACGGGACATTAAGCAGAGCACTGTAATTTTTGTGTTGGGCTACTGTTCTACTAAGCTGCAGAAAATTACAATAATAGCTAATGATGTTTTTGCGCCCTCTCATGAAATCGAGATTAGATCAGTGAGGGTGGAGAATTTCTTAAAGTTGGATCTAATCCAGACCTAGGAGCCAAGGGATTACACTACCGCTTTTGTTAAGATATTACAAAGTTCTCCTCCGCAGTCCTGTAAGAAGAAATTTGAACTTCCTAATGATGAAAGACTACTGTGACTGACATTCGGCCAGAGGCTAAATAAACACAAAAATCAGATTCAGTTTTGAGATTCACTTTTCCCCAATTCAACAAAACGTGATAACTGCGCGTTGTGGAACAGTGAGCTGCTAGGAGTAACTGTGCACGAACCATTGTCCTTTCCAAAGCCGATCGCTTTCGCATTAACACCCACTTTACCGAGTCGTTTGGCAGAGCACTTTGCGGCCGTCGGAGTCGTGTTAGCTCGCTGACCCCACTGGAGTCAGGCGCACAGCACTTCGATCCCTTTACGCCTGGCAAAGTGCCGAGAGCCGGACAGCCGCAGATCACATCGCAGATGTGTTGATCGCGCCTGGCAACCAGATACTGTTTAGCAGGATTGAATGTGGATCCTTCTCATTCGCGAGTAATCCACCTACAGGTCCCCACAGGAATATTTGATCCGTTAAAATTTCCCATTGCCCTCATAATAATGTTGCTGATCTGCATTAGATAACAGGAAGAATACTGAGAATAACTGCGCAGGTAAAGGCTGTGGGTTGATCCCGCTTTCATTTTGTAGCGTATTTATTGTAACGCACCCGTGAAAACTAAACATCTGAAGCTTACCAGTTTTAGGACAATCCGATTCTTATAGATAAGTTAAATCATTTTTATGCTCGCCCCTTTTAAAAATCCAATGTATTCACTGCACAGGAAATCTATTTTGTAATTTCCTTCAAAGAAGAATGTTTTTGAAAAAGAGGATTTGTTAACATTGAATACAAATCCAAGTGTTATGAAGTCATTTCTCAATGAAGTTGTCTTGAATGTAGCACTGTGCGGAAGTGATACTTGGGCAATAAATTGTACAGAAAAAAATAAAATGTATGAGTTCGAAACATAGTGGTACAAATGAGTGCTGAACGTTAGATGGGTACATCAGATAATAAACGATGAGGTATGGAATCGAAGCAGTAAGAACAGGAAGCCGTGGTGCAAATTGGCTAAATGCAGAGATAGTTTGACAGGACTAATAAACTTATTTAATAACTGATGCAGGTGTGAGTGTGTGTGTGTGTGTGTGTGTGTGTGTGTGTGTGTGTGTGTGTGTGTGTGGGCGAGGGGGCGTGGTGTGAGGGGGTGGTGAGGGGAGGGGAGGAAAATTGTAGAGGAAGACGGAGACATGACAAAAGTAAGCAGGTTCAGCTTTGGTGTAGGTCGCAAGAGAAAAGAGCGTTGTGCAGCATAGACCAGAGTGAAGAGTTGTATCAAGTCTGAACTCCGACTGAAGGTGAGAACATCAACAACCAGAATTACTAAAAGATTCAAAAATGCGCAGTGCATAGTTCCAGTAAATGGTTTCGTATCTTACGGTTTTCAGGGGCAATAAAAATTTATTTTCAGTATTTTATATTAGTACTGATTGAGTTTTGCAGTTTAAAAAGCTGTCATTAGCTTTTCGTAAGGATTATAATCTTACGTTAGAGGTTTAACACAATAATTCAAGCACTGAAGTTGGAACTTTATATCTGTCTCTTAGCAGTTTAACTCACAACAAGAAATTTACCAGTATTTGAGACCGAGTGCACTTAGTGAATTTCAACAAAATTCACACATACTTTTAAATCTTTGAGAAACTTTTTCTCGATATCATCCTCCAAAACAGTCTAACGCTTATGCCACTTTTTGTTTCAAGTAGTAAAATTTCTTCATCACGCACATCCTTTCCATTTATTATTTCTTTAGTACGCAGAACACTTTGCAAGCACTGTCCACATATACCACTGAATGCACCCGCATAATTGCATCATTGTACGACCGTTGTTCAAAAGATTATTATGACGTCACAATAATTGGCCTGTGTGAAAAACAAGCCTTTCTTAAAACGGAGATGAAATTACGCAGAGTATGCTCATGCAGAGCTTCATAGTGAGATCACTTAGTGACTTTACCAAAACTTTAAACATAATCTCTGTCCTTTATTATTCTGTGCGTGAGTAATCGACAAAAAACAATATAATTGAGGTTTTACAGCTTCAAATTAAAAGGTTTTACATGCTCAACGTCAAATACTTAACACAGTAACTCACTTGTAATCAGACGTTTGGAGCTACTTCATACGTGGGAGTTCCATTCTTTTAACAAGCGGTGGTCGGTGGATTACTGGTTCCCTCTAAAACGTCATCTGTTTTCGGTTCAGCGTGGAAAAAGAAAATGTTTTTATCTGAATTGCTTTTCGTACTTTGAAAATAGCGGAAGAGTGACTTTGTGCCAATTCTGAATGAGAATGAGTGTGAAGAATCTTTTTAATGCCAAATCCATGCAACGGATCTGTGTGATAACACGCGCCTGTTGTAACAGGCATTTCTTGCTATAACATTCTTTGTCGCCTCAGATTTACCTTGCTATATGAATAGCAAATTAATTTTTGAAGCACTGTCCTTATAACAGGCCCAAAACTATATTTTTCTGTGGACGCAGTTGCTAAAGGAACTGCAAACATAGACATACGTAACTATCTTGCTTGAGCTCATTCCAGCGACATATGTTATTTCAACTGTACGCAGTCGTTTGTGTTGTAGACTGTCATTTATGTGGTGCACAGAATGAGGAATGAAAATTACGTTAGCGAGAACTCAGACGCGCTTCAAACGATGAGCGGAAACAGAGTAGGTCAGATATAGTGGAACTATTTAAACTACGAAGCATGTCAAAGGACTGCCACGACTCGAATTCTTTCCAAGTCCGCAACGAATGGAGAACAGAAACATAGTAGTCGCGTGTAGATGTTGTAAAAATTTTAGTTAGTTCTAGTTGGTACAGGGTTTACACCACTTTCAGTTCATGCAATTCTGTTGTTGTACTCATTACGTTGCATTAAACATATTAGTTTGTTCAAATTTGTACTAATTTTATAAGTGCGAAAGTAACTCTGCTACGGGTCCACGACTACACTCCTGAACCCATTTTGATGAAATTTGTCACTCAGGTAACTTGAGCCCAGAGGAATATTGTAGGCACTTTATAAAATTAAAATAAAAGGTTGACCCTTAGAGGTTGTATAGGGAACGGCCCATCTTTTTTTCATAAATCAGTGGACATAAATATGTTAATAAATTGTTCAATTTGTGGCGACGGAGTGGAGGGCAAAGAGAACGCACATCATGCCTCATATTTAACCGAACAGGCAGACACGTTGACCGCTGCTGGTGTTACTGCACGTTTAAAATATTGTAAATTTTGTACAGCGCCGAACTACAAATTATTTATATTCTTTTTCCGTCGGTTTAACGCTGTTTAAAAAATTCATTAAGTCCACATTAAATTCTAGTATCTAAGATATGGAAAAATAATAGAAACGCATTTATTATATAACTACACACACACACAGACACACACACACACACACACACACACACACACACATCTATCGTACCATACCTAATGTATACCCAGATATTTATAAATTACTTGCTTATTTAGCCATCATCGCAACAAACCTGAGTGGTTGGCTACTAGTAACTTGTCTGTCATACAACCTAACAGAAATAACAGACCGCAGGTCTTTATGAAACAGCAAAAAACAAAAGGATGAGTTACGTAGTAATAAATAGCTTTTGTTACACCGTTTTCCCGTGAAACAAATATGATGACACTATGCCGAACCAACGAATTTCTCTCGCTGTCATTTCATTTCTTTCCATTTCATCCCCTTCCATTTAATTTCATTTCTTTTAATTTCATTTCTCCACAGGCTTCCAAGACCAATGCTATTATCCATGGTCACATAAGTTTTATGAGATTGAGACTTTGGCCAATCTTCATATTTCCGTATTTCTTCTTGTTGTCTGTAGTCGCATTTTTCTTTATAATGATTGCCGTTCCTTCCATATTAAAACATCTGCAGAAACAGTGTAGCTGCTGATGAACTCGTCAGTTAGTGACAAATCGTTGGCTAAACGCAGCAACATTATGTTTATACTAGCATACGTGGCAGTGCTTTACAATTGCTAAATATGTACGAGAATTGGATGTATGTCGTCATCTCCTTCTTCCCCTCCCACTCTCCATCTCCCTGCCCTCTCTGTCCGTCTCCTCCTCCGTGTATCTCCACGTCCTTCCCCCTTTCTCTGTCCCGCACCTTCTCCCCCTTATCTGCTCCCATTTCCTCCCGCACGAAACGGTTATTAGAGCATCGTGTAAAATTTTAGTGATTTTTGGTAACAACGTTGAACAAAAATTTGTCTTCATGTAAAACTATAGATATATCGATGTTATTGCATTTTATTAGATTATCATGTTCCACAACTTCTCTCTGGTCTTGACTTTGCTGTTTTCAGGATGATTGACTGAGAAAATGGAAGTAAAACTGTATTGTAGTTGTAAGTAGTAGCGAAAAAGGAAACAATATTGCAGATATTCACAGCGCAACAAAGCGCAACATATCTTTTCTCGCAGACGCTTTAAACAGTAAACCTGATATAACCATTGTGCCCAACTGCTTTCCATCCCACCGCCACACCTTCACCTGCCCATGTTAGGCAAAATTTTTCTGCCTGACTCATGTAATACTTTCACCGTCAGAGGGTGGTACGGGACTGCAAGTCCCACCGCCACACCTCCAAAGCGAATTGCAGTGACGGAGTGTATTGCAACATATCACACATAAAATCATCCTTCTAAAACAATCGGCACCAAAGTTCCACAGAGCACTCTGCTCCACTCACCATCCTGGAAGAATCGAGTTTGGGGTGTGACACGATAGGCCCAATACGACCACGCCCTTCTGTCCGCTTCGTACAGTCACTAGCAGTGGCCTGTTCTCGTCCAGCCTGATTTCTCCTTCATCCTAGTTCGCGCATTGCTGCATCCATCCTCTGTACTTCCACCGTCGGAGGGCGGCACGGAACCTAAAGTTCCACTGCCACTCCTTCAAAGTGCTATGCTCGGCACGATAGGCCCAATACGACCACGCCCTTCTGTCCGCTTCGTACAGTCACTAGCAGTGGCCTGTTCTCGTCCAGCCTGATTTCTCCTTCATCCTAGTTCGCGCATTGCTGCATCCATCTCCTCTGTACTTCCACCGTCGGAGGGTGGCACGGAACCTAAAGTTCCACTGCCACTCCTTCAAAGTGCTATGCTCGGCTGTTCTTCAGCTGTTGCTTTGAGTCTCTCCCGGCCGGAGTGGCCAAGCGGTTCTAGGCGCTACAGTCTGGAACCGCGCGACTGCTACGGTGATGTCCTTAGGCTAGTTAGGTTGACCTCAGAAGTTAAGTCCCATAGTGCTCAGAGCCCTTTTTTATAATTTTTTATTTTTGAGTCTCCTCTCACCTGCCCACCGAGACATTTGGACCGGATCTCAGCCGGTGACGCTGTGTAATAGTACATAAACTGCCACAAAAGAAATTGTCATCATCCTCCCAGTTGTTTTATGAGGCTTTTCTTTTATTAGCCTATATCGTTTGGTTGTTTACGTGTAGTTCGTGATTGGTTAGTAGAAGTGTTCTGAGCGTGGTGAAGGTATGTCGAGCTTGTAAACTGTCCAGTAGCCTGATGATGCTCTGAAAGGTCGTAGACTTAAACTGGATGCTCAAGAGCCAGCAGGGCCCCGGAACCCCTATATACATCGTAGCTCAAAACAGAATGCTCAATAGCACAACGCGTAACGAAGCTCGGAATGCTCGTAGACCTAAACCGAATGTCTAAGAGCCCAACAATGCTCCGTAATTTTTGAGACTCTTCGATAGCTGGCAAAATAAGCTTTAGTGTAGCTTTTCAACAAGATAAGTAAATAAATTACTCGTTTATTTTTACACCGAAAATGTGCTTTTTTTGCCCAAACAGGGTTAGTTTAACATGGCAACAAGAGAGCTGTAGTTGTTACTCAAACTTCGCCCCTGATGGAACAATGGTTCACGGGTGAAAGCACGTTTCATTTGTTACATTTATAGCCAAGGAAATGGATGAATGACCACACTGAAAAAACTTGTACGATTATGCTCTGAAACACTTCGTTTGTGAAAATGGACACCTGAGCACTACACAAATATGAATGGACTCAGTGTTTGTTTTGATAACAACAGTGTCAAATGATTGTAGGTAACAACATCAACATCATTTATAACGAATTGTTTTTGGATGTAAACAGCTAATTAGGTTGTAAACACGTTTCATTAAAGTCCTGTGATGATACGTTATTTGAATAGAACTAAATTCATTTGGAGACTGAAATACGCATTTCGCTGCTGCTGAAAAGAGGAGTTTAAAATACCTTCAGTATTTTGAGGAATAATGTCAACAATAGGTGCTTCAAAAAATGGCTCTGAGCACTATGGGATTTAACTTCTGAGGTCATCAGTCCCCGAGAACTTAGAACTACTTAAACGTAACTAACCTAAGGGCATCACACACATCCATGCCTGAGGCAGAATTCGAACCTGCGACCGTAGCGGTCGCGCGGTTCCAGACTTAAGCGCCTAGAAACTCTCGGTCACTCCGGCCGGCAACAGGGGGTGGGCTCTTGAAAGATGCCTAAAGGGGGGGAGGGGTGATTTGTATAAGGCAACACCACAGTGAGCGCCAATAAAATGTCGTTTTATACTATGTTCATTGTTGGAGCTATTATCGATAGCTATGTAATGCCAATTTTTTCGAGTATTACGAATTAAAGTACTCTGCAAAGCCTCAAGGATGCCCTCTTCCTATCGTTCTGAATCTTCATGAATTTCAGAGTAATGCCCACGTTTCTGGAACAGACCTATATATGTGCAATGTGGCCTTGCGGCAATCCATGTTTTGACCGATTTTCTGCGATATTTCTCGAAATATATGAGTACATTCGGAGAAAAAGCCGGCAACTGCCACAATTATGTTGCTAGCATCGTCCATACTTTTTCTCTGAGATGTAAACTATGTGCTAGAATAAATAAAGTGTATATGAAACGTCGCACTGTACAACGTACTAGCGGTGAGGTACAGTCAGAACTCCGTCCCCCGTGGCCTCTGGCCTGTCGCTCATGCAGGGCACTCCTGAATCCATGGATAAATCTCGGAAATCCGAAGACTTGTCACCACACACGAGTGGACGTGGCCAGCGAGATTAGATTAGATTTACTTTCATTCCAATTGGTCCACAGTGAGGAGGTCATCCAGGATGCAGAACATGTCAGAAAAACAACAATACATGACAAATATTCACAATTCAAACTAATAAGCTAATGTACCATTCCACGGGTCCCAAGTGGAATGATCATTTTTTAATGGACTCTATATGAAAGAATCATTTTACAAATACTAATGCACTGAATTTAAAATAAAATACGTTTTTTTATTTATTTTTAAGATAATAAACGTGTAATATAACTACTATAATACTTATTTACAATGAACACATTACTGCACTGAAGTGGTGCAGAAGTTAGATTGAACTTACGCGCACACACACACACACACACACACACACACACACACACACACACATACACATTTACAATGAACACATTACTGTACTGAAATTGTGGAGAAGTTATATTGTGCTTATATATATATATATATATATATATATATATATATATATATATATATATATAAATCAATAGGTTCTACTGAGAAATTCATAAATGGAGTAGAAGGAGTTGGCCACCAATAAATCCTTTAGGCTTCTCTTAAACCGAATTTCATTGGTTGTTAAGCTTTTATGGCTGCTGGCAAGTTATTGAAAATGTTTGTTCCTGAATAGCGCACACCTTTTTTAACAAGACTAAGTGACTTTAAATCCTTGTGAAGATGATTCTTATTTCCAGTGTTTATTGCATGAATTGAGCTGTTGGTTTGAAAAATTGATGTATCTTTAATGCAAATTTCATTAAAGAATAAATATATTGGAAAGCAGTAGTTAGTATCCCTAGTTCCCTAAACTGGCTTCTGCGGGATGTTCTTGAGTTCACACCACATATAACTCTTACTGCACGTTTTTGTGCCCAGAAAACTTTAGCTTTGCTTGATGAATTACCCCAAAAAATAAACCCATATGACATTATGGAATGAAAGTAAGCATAGTATGCCAGCTTTTTCATTTTTATATCCCCTATGATTGGAAAGACTAGATCCGACGCACGTGGACCGTACTTCAGTGGGAAATGTCCGACCTCAGATCGGCGGGCAACATCCGGCAGAGGTACCCGCGAAACTATAGCGCCACTATGACCCGTCGCGGCATTCGCTGTGACTGAGAAGACAGTCTCAGTGCATCTCATACTTTCGATCTCGTAATAAGTGCCGTAGACGCACCTACACATTGGTTCCAGCGAATGTGTGTGTCAAAGTTCCGCTCTCTGGTACTTCCAATTCCCTCTTCACCTTTAAATACCGCACACATTATTTAACTTGCCCCATTTCCGCTTTCCAAGAGAGATCAGTTGAGGATTTCATTTCGTCGGAGTCCAACCAAACACGCCAAGTTTCGTCGGGGCACCGACCGTCAGCGTCGTTCGCCGGCTCCTGCTTCCTTGACGGGACGGGACGGGGAACAGGCAGCCAATATCCGGTGGCGGATGACGCTGGGGAGGGGGGGGGGGGGGGGGAGGGGCGAGCCCAGCGTGTGACGTCTGTATCCCAGGCCTGCGCAGCCCCCGACGTTCTCTGTGACAGGCCGAACCACGTCCCAACCCCCCCCCCCCCCCCCCTCAAACACCCACACGTGTTAGACGCACGCCGGCCGTCGGCAGCAACTGATAAAACTCCCTCCTCCTCATATCAATGTAGCAGGTCCAGTCCGACATACGGTGTCACATATGCTGGGGCTACAGCCGTACGTTGTCACAGGCTGTAGCTGCCACATTGTCTCCGTATTCTGAATTGAACATATGGGACCCACATACACCCGCCCAGACAGTGACAGACCTGTTTATATCCAAACCGTACGATGTCAGAATAGAAAGTGAGAGGGGCTACATGTAGGTTTAAAAGCAGCTAAATAGAATTAATAATAAAGTGAAAGTTGGGTAGGAAAATGTAAACTGCAGATTTTCATGCATTTTTGTCATATGATGACAAATCATCTCAGTGACAAATCTTAAGTGTTCAGTGAGAACAATTTACGAGTGCAACAATAAGAATGCTGTGGGAATGCATTTACATCTGCTGGACGAATTTTAAGAAAACAAACACTCGAAACCGACGTTTCACGTAAGTCACATGCAACGAAAATCTGCAACGCCACCATCTGTGTGTGACGAGTTTATAATTATATATTATTTATATTTTAGGACAATTAATATCTAGAAAAACACCACATGTCATAAAGAAAGCATGTAAACCGTCTGAGGATGAATCACAACGATTCGAAATCAGTAACGGTAGCCTTTGAATAAAGGAACTGAAAGTAAGTTTGAGGCTGGTTGCTGTCTTAAAACCATCAACATTTGTCTGCAGTTTTTCAGTTGGTCATTTACGAAATCTCAAAATCATTACCGAACAAGTAGCGTTTGCATTCAAAAAGCAGATGCGCAGGCATTTTAGGCTCAATCACTGCAGTGAAGTAGCTTGAAATAAAGAAAAGGAATTTAGTTGCTGTTCACCCGTAACTATGAAACTGTTCATCAAAGAAGCCATGGAAATACGCAACAGGGAGAATAATTTAAAAAATCTATATTTACATATAAAGTACAAATAAAAACAACCGTAAATCGGCAAACGATTTAAAAAAAACGTTTCAAATTGCCTTTCAGTACCTGTGATTGTCATCTTCATAACCTGCGGATTGACCAACTATATTTTCGAGTTACTTCTAACAAATATTATACTTAAATTAGTTCATCTGTACGTTGTTGCAGCAGCCACTGGTGACGTCATTTACATTTGAAAGCTGATTATACTAAAATTCTTGTATTTTATGTCACAAGAAAATGCAAAAATCGAAAGGAGGGTCCAGCAATCGGGAGAATCCTTGAATGAATAATGTCAAAACATGTAGAAGGTAAATGTTTCAAGGCCACAGCAAGCTTACTTAGCTGTGTTGCACTAAAGAAATGCTGGCAACGTGTTACTCTCCTCGAGAGCAACGAAGAAGATGGGGACAAGTCGGTCTATTAATGCAGTGTGCAAACAGAAATAAAATGTTACACTAAGTATAATGAACTAAGTTACGTGTCGTAGTTTACTCATCTCTGACATGACATGACGTGCAGATTGCTAAACAGATCGTCGCAACTAGGCACCAATAATTAGCTACTTCGATCACATATTGAAATGAAACAACAGAAGGTTATGAGATTAAGGAATTAACATGCGAGTGGAATTAATTGGTGGATTAAAATATGAAATATTTGCTATTATTGAGTAGCTTTTACATGAATTACAAATCTCAAAGACGATTAGACAGGGCATGAACACGACTAAGTAATTGAGAGGGGAATTATTCACCTCAGCATTCCTTGTAGTCATTTGTCACGTGGTGATGTCGGCGGCAGATACCGAGTCGGTACGACGCATCGTCACCTCTTAGCCGAGTGGCGGGGAGTCGGCAGCTCTAGTTAGTGTTTCGTGGTTTTGCGGCGAGGCCCTGGAATGGTCTCCGTGTAGACTGTTCGCCATCGATTGCGTAGCTGAGGCAGAGTTTCGGTGTAGGGAGGTGGATATTAGGCATGAAATTGTAATGCTCACTCTAGTGCTTCTTTCTCAGCCTCTGGGCCACACGGATTCGTCCATTTAACATAGAACCGGAAAAGAATAAGTTAGAAACTGACGATGAACATTTGGGTCGACGCTAGGATCAGAATCGAAGTCAGGAGGCTTGCTGGTGATAGGTGGGTATGCTTGCACCCTGTCGCACCGACTGCCTCTAGACTTCTCACGACTCTCTTTAGCACACAGTCCTCGAACATTTCCTCCCCTTGGGGTTTTCACTGGCGGAATAAACTTGCGTTGACACTCAACGACTAATCGTCATTTCGTGGCCATGCCTCCCAGTGAAGTGTGGAAATTTTCTATCCCGTGTGGACTAGTATGTGACTTGGCAAGGCATTTTTCTCACCTGTTACCTATCGAGGCTGCTCCCTGCTTCGGTCGCAGTCAGTACATCACTTGTTCCAATGTTGCTGTGAAAACAGCCACACAACACTTGTGTCTCTGCGTCAGTCCTGGACAGTCTTACATTATTCCTTCGTCTAGGATTCTGCTGGCCATCGTGATTAGTGGGCAACCTTAATGTTGTCTGGCAAACATTTCTTTAAGCAGCGTCATTCGTCTTCCGCAGACACATAGTTTCACCCACCTCCCTGCGAGCACTGTTGTCGCTTTAGTGTCTATGCTCCGTCTCAGTGCCTGCAGGATTCAGGAATTATCAGCATGTTTCTCTCATTTTAAGGCAGCAAGTCTTCGGTTTCACAAGCCTCCACGTGTGAAACTTACGACAGCGGCTTTTTCTCTTTGTGCACCTGGACCTTGGCAAGGCGTCTATTCTTAAGGGAACCGAGGTCTTCGCCAAGCTTATCCCCCCCCTCCCCCCCCCCCATTTGTGGGTGACCAATGCTCCCATGTCTGGCGGTCGCTGTGTGAAGTTTAGCCTTCCCCCTCCTGCTGGGCCGCTAGCGCTGGGAGATGGAAAAAAGAGTCCGGCAACAGAGGTATTTCAATATATTTCACAAACAGTAGCGATCGACACCATTATAAATAAGGTACATACATGATACACGCAAAATATCTTGTGTGTGTGAAATCTTATGGGACTTAACTGCTAAGGTCATCAGCCCCTAAGCTTCCACACTACTTAAACTAAATCATCCTAAGGACAAACACACACACCGAAGCCCGAGGGAGGACTCGAACCTCCGCCGTGACCAGCCGCCCAGTCCATGACTGCAGCGCCTACGACCGCTCGGCTAGTCCCGCGCGGATGCAAAATATCTCATCACATCAGTGTACATAAACGTATTTCTTTATATCGTTCTTACGAAAACAGTTTACATCACCTCTTTCAGAGATCATGGTCATACAGAAATTTATTGGACTAATAACACGTAACTGAAATTAATAATCTGAAAAAAATTCAAGAGCAGAAAAACGATGTAAACAAAATACATGGCATATCTAGGATGGAATGACGGTTCCTTCTGAAATCAAACATGAGGTTCGGCCATCTATTTGAAGTATGTAGGTCGAACCTCTAATGCTACATTACAGCATAAACAGATGTTTGTTTTCAAACTTTATCTGAGATGAACCACCTTACTTTCGTACCTAAGTGAAATTCTGTAGCGAAAATATGTCATTCAATGCAAGAATCGTAAATGTGATCCAAGTGTACCAACTAAATGCATAAAACATATTACGCAATGATAGATTAAATATTTATTGAAATTTCAGCCATTTAAAAACTATGCACTACTGAAATGAATGGAAAATTAAAATGTGGTCACCTTGATATCATTTCAATTTGCAAAGTAAATCACCGATGACTGATGTGCTTTTCCAATAAAATATAGAGTAACTTCCTCTCGTAGAACAAACTTCCGTAACAACTTGAATAAAATCAATGATAAATGCAGCTGCCACTTCTCTGGAGCAATCTTAAGACATTAGTATCATATGAATACAACGACTGTGTTATGATGTCATATTTTCCTAGTCTTGAGAAACCAATGGCTATTCGTGATAGCAGAGCCTTCTTAGACCTCCAGTCCATCCTCAAAAATCTTCTGCATGCTCCATTTTCTGGAATATAATGCTCAGTGTCAGCTCATTTGTTCTTCAGAAGTATGATGCGATGTTTCTATGGACTTGCAAGCAAGCAAGGAACAGGCACTGCACTGTTTACAGCCGTCAAGAAATACAAGAAATGTAATCCCAATTGCGAATATGAACCACCATCGTCTGTATATTGAAACAACGCCAATGAAAATATGTGTCAAACCAGGACTCGAACCCCTATTTAGCGCTTTATGCGAGCGGTCTCCTTAACGTCTTCGGCTATCCGTGCACGAATCATGGCCAGACCCCAAACTTCCAAATATCGTCGGCTACGTGTCACCACCTGTGCTCGTACGTTACTTAATATTCACGCAAACTAAGTTGACATTCGGTGCAGTGGCTGATAGGAGCGTCTGGGAAATGCCGTAAAGCCGCTTCTTAGTTTGTGCGAATTAGTATGTTCCCGTCAAGGAAAGAAGTATTTGTTGAGAGTCTCAACAGCACGAAGTAGCAGTACTTGTGTTATTAAGAATTACAGTGCACTGTTTCTTGCGACATGCAAAAATGATGTGTCAATGGAGGTTGTTGGAGAATCACAAACGACGCAGACCAAGTGTATTACTAAACTAGAAGCAGTTCATATAGCC
This sequence comes from Schistocerca piceifrons, assembly GCF_021461385.2. Classification (NCBI taxonomy): domain Eukaryota; kingdom Metazoa; phylum Arthropoda; class Insecta; order Orthoptera; family Acrididae; genus Schistocerca; species Schistocerca piceifrons. Next base: position 782,031,223 of record NC_060141.1, read on the forward strand.
TAGTTTTACAACGTGGGACTTCCATCTTCAATATTAACAAAGCGTTTGAGGCTGGGACAGATACCAGTCAGTCACTGTGCTGGGCTTAGCAGCATTCCTTCAAGTACCCATAACGCTAATCGACGAGTGTTCAAAGTAACACAGTCTAGCGCGAAGAAGTAATTTTTCCGCCAAGGAAAGAACAGCAACCGTAAAACATTTCTTGTTTCTCTTTGGAATCCGGCTTAGTATCCGCAAAAAAATAAATAAATAAATAAATAAATAAATCTCCAATTATGCTAACGTCGACCGTGAATTCCTGCATTGTAGTTCAAAAGTAAGTTTATCATGAATGTTCGAGACCGATTTCAGAAGCTTCAACACAAGGATTTTCAGTTGTATCATTAATTAGGATAGCGAACCACTGATATTGTTTGTGGGTGGTGAGGTAAACCTTGTACCATGCTGCTGATCCTGTAGTGTTTTCACACCCAGTACTTCATCGGAAATTTTCTTGCAAGCGATGACTCCGAGAACACATTGAGATGAGGAAGAAGTTAATTGTTTTTCTGTTTCCTTATTTTATCGTGTGGTTCAAACCTTGGGCTCTTATTTCGAAACAGCCTATACACATATTTACGAAAACAATAGCTTGAAACTGTCTGCGAAGGAAAATTCCATGTTTCTCGTTAGCCTCCATATTCGCATAATAAGCAAAGGCCGCGCGGGGTTAGCCGAGCGGTCTTAGGCGCTGCCGTCAAGGACTGTGCGGATGATCCCGGCTGAGGTTAGAGTCCTCCCTCGGGCTTGAGTGTGTGATGTTCTTAGCATAAGTTAGTTTCAGTTGTGTGTAAGCTTAGGGACTGATGACCTCAGCAGTTGTGTCCCATAAGATTTCACACACATTTGAACATTTTTTGAATAAGCAAAGACTGAACATAATTATTTTATTTCACTTCCAATAAATGCTTCAAACAGAATAAAGCTTCTTTAAGGCGTTAAGAAAGTTATCTCTGCGATGAACTATTGTGTCACATAGATGTCAACTTTGCGACACAATGCTGCTTTATATACTATCAGGTGACTGTACGACTTTTTATTTAAACTAATATGTGCAATGATTGCAACAAGAGCAGCTTGATATGCCACTCTGACAGACGTTCGTAAATAGCTTCAGGCTTTCCACCTCCATTCCTCTGAAGATTCAAATACTGTCTTGTGATACTACTACTATTTCTCCTCCAATGTCACTGTCCCATATCTGCTGATTGTTCTGCTGACAGAGTGGGTACGCTATCATCACCAATGCATGTCGCAAGAACTTTCTGTGATGTCTTTACCTCCGTGTAGTCCCGTTTTTACGTACGGTATCATTTATTGATGTAATCACAAAGGCAGGTGCTACTACAAATTGATATGTTTTACTGTGCGTCATACAGATGTCGTCCACGTATTGAAAATGTGTTACCCGCTTTGCAGTGTTTGAAATTATTATCGTTCTTCGTAATTTAACGTTTACAAGTACGGAAAAATTCAGAACAAAATGAGACAACACCCTCTACGTTATAATAACTGACCTTATGCTACTGTTGTTGTTGCTGTTTTCGTCGTCGTCAGTCTAAAGACACAGTTCATGCATCTCTCCATGCTAGTATATCTGAGAAACTATCTTCGTTTCTGTACAACTACTGCAGCCTGCATAAACGTGATACTACTTACTGTAAATCCATGCTCTTCCTTCAAAAATGTGCTCTTCGCACTTCACGAATTGGCGCTTATTCTATGACTGTGGATATGCCATCATCTGGTAACTTTTTTCTAATAAAGCATTACAAATTCGTTTCATCGCAACGCTCATTTAGTACCTGTTTACTACTTTTCGATAAGGATGCCAGTTGAAGGCATGAATTAAAATTTGTGGCAAGGCCAGTACTGGAACCAAGTCTCCTGCTTACAGGGCCGAGGTGTTATCCGATACACCATCTTTACACGGTGGGTAGCAGTGCTGTACAGATTATTCCTGGCCAAGACCCTGCCTAACATCAACCTCAATTCACCCCTCCGCATTTTAAGAGCTTTTCTGTTTATGCCTGAACTATTTATCGTCCATTTGTCATTACAGCACAATGCTATACTCTAAATTCCTTCATGAACCGTTATACAACCATTAAACGCAACTTTGCCTTTCTTCAGAATCAGTCTCCACATAGTCAATTTTCTGTACATATCATCAACTCGTCTACTACTCTTAGAGTCTCATTTCCTAATCTAATCCTAAACGCATTGTGAGATTTGGTTCGACCACATTAAATTGCAAATTTTTACTTTTCGTGATATTAATATTATAAGTTCATTTTAAGACACTATCTATTCAGTTCAACAGTCCTCTGCTGTCAATGATAGAACTCTGCTATAATCGGTGAAAGTGACAGATTTTATTTCTTCTATCTGAACTTTAATACATTTCCGAAAATTCTTACTTGGTTTCTCATACTTCTTGCTCAATGTATACATGGACTAATACCAGGATTAATAACTCCATTTCACTCCATTCGCGCTCACTTCTGCCCCTTCATATCATTTAACCTTTCTACCTACGATATGATTTCTATACAACATTTGGTTAACTGGTGGCTCCCTGTATTTTTTTCTGGTTTCTTAAGAACTCCACCCAACATTGTCATACGTTTTTTCTAAATATATAAAGGAAATAATGGTAGGTTTTCCTTTCTTCAGTCTAACTTCATAGATAAGTTGTAGGGTATGTATAGCCTCTGCGGTTCCTACATTTCTCTGATATCCATACCTATCTTCTGCGATGTCGGCATCGTCTCGTTTCTCTATTTTGCAGTAAACATTTCGTGTCATTGATTTGCCAACATGACATACTAAACCAACAGTTCAGTAATATTCTTTCACACGAGTCAGCACTTGTTTTCCTTGAAAAATGAACTGATACATTTATATAGGAGTTTGAGGGTATTTCACCTAATCTCATATGTAACTTAAACGATACAGTATTTACGACGTGGCATATACCACATAATCCCCTTCGGTATAAATGAAACTCTGAGTAACCAAGAAGTAAGATAAGTAATATTTTATACCTATACGTCTATGAGAAACATTGAAAGGTGGCTACACTGAGCCACTGCGCCAGAGATTGCGCCAAAGAGTATTATTAAGCCGCCTCCACAGTGCTTGTCGAGAGCTCGTAGTAGTCAGTGCCTGTCAAGGACTCGGGGTAGTCTGTGCTGAGATGTTGTAGCAGAGAGTGTTTGTTGAGATGTGCTATTAGGCAGTGCTTGCTGAGATGTGATATTGGAGAGTTCTGGTTGAGATGTGATAGTAGAGAGTCAGTGTGAGATATAATGTAAGGATTAGAGTGATTTTCATCAATATAAATGAGGTAATAAACTCCGTTGTTTTTTATTTCAGTGTCCTAAATAATGCGTCATTACAGGTTCAGCCAACAAAGCATCTGGCGTGTTTTCTTGTATTAGACTTTAATTCTGCTTTCTTGCACAATTATAGTATTTCTAATTTTCTTTTATCAGATCAGTAGAATTGGTATTTAAAAATTCTTGTCTTGTTGAAGAAGAACCATGCCAGATGTGCGTTGAGTCATACTTCCACATACAGAACAGTTACACTTGTACTTTGGTTTCGTAGGTTTCATAGTTGCTGGGGACTTAATTAATTAATTGTGTTAACGAAAATTTTCATTTCATTCTTTGTTGTTATTCTTTGCAGTCAGATAGCGTAATAATACTAGTCAGGGCCAACCGATTACGAAACAGCGTAATCGGACAGACAGCTATGAAAAATTTAAAAAGTATTTTCAATCATATTTAATTAAGCCCCCATGCACGTGGCGACCCTGCCTGGATCGTCCCGTGGAATTCTTCTGATTGTAAAAATAGTAGACCATAGTGTTGTTGTAGTAATTTCAGTTTAGTAATTGTAGTCTGTATTGCATGTGTAGATTTGGTAATTGTCATTCCTCTAATGGTATTTTTCAAAATTTAAATTGTTGTTATGTCTACAGGTTTGACAATTTAGTGCAATTCTTTCAATTGTTCGATTGATCGTGTTTGAGGGAGACATTGCATGTAAATGGTATTGTTGGAGATAAGGAGGTATTGTGTGTAATTTTCGTACAGTGACGAATTTTTTGTATGTTTGTAAATGATTACGCGATCAATGAAAAAGGCGAAAATTATGAATAGTGAGAATGACGAAATTGTTGACATGGCGAACTCGCCAACGCAGGACAACAGTGTGATGAATAATGAAGTGGAAAACAATTTAATAAGTCGGGAAAATAGTCCGGAACCATTTCAAAATTTTTCTCAATCAGAAAATTCACAGAATACGAGATTAATGACAGAAGATTCTGGAATAGTATCGAACAAAGATAGCTTTACAGCTATGACGAAAGAAGTCGATTTTGCGGGAAATGTTAGGGGTGAAAAGAGTTTCGAACCAGTTACTATGGAGCAGTTGATGAGTGCTATATTAAATTTGGGATCAAAAATAGGAACAATTGAAACTGAGATGGGAACTTTGATATCTGAAATTAAAACATATAGGGAAACAATGGAAACACGGTTAGACTCAGTGGGATCACAGTTACGATCTGAATTAGAAATTGATATGGGAACAATGGAAACACAGTTAGGCTCACGAACGGGGACATGTTTCAAAAACATGAAAGATGAATTAAAGAGGGAAGTTAGAGAGGAGGCACAATCGATTTAGAATTCTCACAATAATAGATTAATTGCAGTAGAGATTAGAGAAACGGAACAGGATAGAGAACAGGAAGAAAGGGATCGTGTGGTAGTGCAGAAATTTTCAGAGTTGAATTTACAACGTGCGCACGATAAGGAGGAGATGTTTGAGAGAATCGAGGAATCCGTACCAAATGACAGAGTGAATAACTTAGCGCAACAGTATGAACAGTTAACTGCTAGATGTGACAACACCGAAACCCGAGTCGCGACATTTATAGAAGACGTAAATAAACAGTAAGAACAATTAAGTGACTCATCGTAAAGAGTTGAGGAGATCTCAGATAAATTGACAAGTGTTAGTTTAGCAGAAGGGTTTGAAGAAAACAATTTGTTTCATTTACGGGATGCAACAAGAGAGCGCCAGGCGCGTGAACTTTACAATAATCGACATTCGGACTGGGACAGACGCGGTAGGTCTTTGTCGCCACGAGGCGAAAACTTTGACTATAAACACTTTTTGACTGTCCGGAAATTTAAGATCTTCCGCAATTCTAAGAATGAAATACATCCATGTGCATGGTTAGATCAATTTATGTACGCACTTCCGCCAAATTTTCCACTAAGTCACAAACTAGAAATTATGTGCAGCTATTAAGGTCCTCAGGGGATTCACTACTCTAAGTGAATATGTGCCGTAGCGAGCATAGGGCCCCGAGCTGTAGTGGTGCTATTTCTCTTTTAGTTTTCTGCACCGCTGCCTACTCTTTTACTATTCTTTGCATCTGTCAAACCAACTCTTCGACTAACAATCTATCTAGAGAGTAAGTAAACATTAACCGGATATGACGATTTTACCCAAAGGAGATTTCGAAAATTACTGTTTGGACTTACTGTACCTTCAGCAGCATTCATTCCTAGTTTTAACGAAATTTTACCTGTTTATCTTCGTAACAATATTACTTCATATGTTGACGACATTCTTATTGCTAAACATTCTTGGAGTTGAGCATAACAAAATTTTGGATTCATCATTACGTATTTTTGCAAAAGTTGGCATTACAGTGAACTTAGAAATATCTGAATTTGGTCGTTCTCAGGTGAAATTTCTCGGTCACTTTATTTCTACAGAAGGTACTCTTCCTGATCCAAAAAAAAATTAGACGCTATTCGTAATTATGCTGTACCTACCAAAAAACGTGAGGTTCGTAGTTTCCAAAATTTTTGTGGAATGATATACTTTTGAAAAATTTTTTTGTGGAATGACATACTTGTGAGAAACTAACAGCTATATGTAAACACGCGGAGAGTACAGGGATACCGCGCTGTGTTTTGGCGGCGGCACATACTCAAAGCAACAGTCAAGTCTGCGCGCCGCACAAGGCAGTCGTTGACCGCAAACAATTGCTTCCTACGTCACGCGCCTACAGCTGATCGAGCGCTCAGTGCGAATGCACTGACAGCCGTAAACAAATACACAGTTCAATTTCTCCGACTAAATTCAGTATAAAGCTTTAGTGACTTAATGAATTATGTTAATAACATTCAGTATTTTTCAGGATACGGTTCTATAAAATATTTAAGAACTTCAGGAAAATTCTGTGTGTCTCCGACGTTAAGAGGACTTGCTATCGAGAAATTTTCAGGAAGAATGTAATTTCGAAGAAGAAACTAATAAACTAAAAAGGGTAACTATTAATTGAGTTCATTTTTCAGGTAACATATTGCCACTTTGGTACGTACTTTAGACGTAATTTGCTGCTCGCGATTACGTGATTCATACTTTGTGCTAATGTGTGAAGCGACGTGCTTGCGTACATTTGCTGATTTTTGTCAATGTTTTATTAATGAACAGGATTGTTATTTTTGTATACTATGCATCGCTTAGCTGCACTGCCTTTTCGCTGATGTCATACTTTTTAATTATGTGCCTGCTGTGCTTATTTATTTAAATTATAATTGTCACCTGATTAGTTGTGCTGATATGTATGTAAGTTATACTTTGTGATTTATCTGCTTGCGCCTTCATGTTTACTTATTAAGATGACATATGAACAATTATTTGCTTATGCCGATATGATGCTAATGACATGTTTACTGCTTTGCGTATGGATTGCATATTTATACATATCTGTTGTTGTCATAACTACTCTTTAATTTGGTGTATAGAAATGCTGATATACTGTGTACAAACAGAGAGTTTAGGTCACACTATTGGATTAATTATAGATTGTTCGCTTGGCAGAGCCTCGTTGTAGGAATTGTGCTGCATCCACTTGTTGACATTCTGTTCTCTACTGGTATATTTACTCGCTATTGGTTGTTTTGCTTACGCTCAGTGCCTTATATTTTTAAGATAAGAAAATGAACTGCTATAATTTGACGAACGACATTGGTACAAAGAACTTCGTTGAAGTCACATGAGCTGGAGGTTTTATGGAAGCTGTATAAAATTATGCTAATAGGAAGGAAGCTAACGACATGACATACCATTACTAGGTTTAGACCATTGACAATTATTACACTGCAGTTTTCATGAGCAATTGAAATAGGAAGTGACACTTGACACAAGAAATACTCCACATGTTTGCTTCTGTTTGCCATAATTCTTGAAGTGGTGTACACACTGTGAAATATTACTATCATTCAAACTCCGTACTCGTACTTAATTACTGAGAATTATTCGAACTAAGTCTGTTAGAGGTCATGTACGCATTTCTTTCTTTATAATTCATAATGAGTAGAAGATTTGGCTCAGATGGATTACACAGAGGTTGTGTGTTGACAATGTGTCTTCGGATTGTATGGGATGATGAGGTTTGCATTAGGATTTTATCTGTACTTGTTCGAGGAGACTGACTAGAGGAAAGAGTTGTTATGGAAGTGAAGTGATATTGGTAATAAGGTTTATATGTATCGACGTATTGAAGAGGTATTGTTGAGGTATTGAGATTATATGAAGTTGATGATTATTGGAGTTTTTGTGGACAAGAGGTAAGGTAAATGCTATTAATGAAAAAGTTTATATGTATCGACGTAAGAGGCATTATTGAAGTATTGAGATTATGTGATGCTGACGATTATTGGAGTTTTGGTGTATAAGAAGTAAAGTAAGTGAGGAGCATTTTTATTTTGGTTGGTCTATATGGAACAAGGAGGATGAAGATAGCAGACTAGAACACTAAAGTAGAAGGAAGATAGTCTATACACACTTTGTTAAATCACTAAGCAGTATATACTTTTTTTTGAAGAGAGGAAGTATTTGCATATCTCGGCTCACTGACAGTTGTTCAGCAACAGTACATTTTGATCTGGCTTGGCAAATATTGGTCTTGTCATGATGACTATGACGTTGACTTAACTATTATTGACTGTTATACATTGCTGCCACAACTACTTGATACACATGATGAACAACAAATTTTGACAGAATTACATTTACGCAGTTAACACTATTCAATTACACAGTAGTACTTAATGTGGATGAAAGATGAGTGAGTGTGTTTTATGTGTTTTCCTTTCCTAATCCTACCCACCTATCTCCTAAATATTATTTTATTAGTTTGTTGTGGCTTGCACTGACACCCATAAATATTATTGGTTTACTGATATTTGAATACTTGTAATAGTTAATATGAAAATTATCTGACATCATTTGTGTGTTTGTTACGATTTGTATGCTTAGTGTAAAAGCATTTGTATGTGCATTCAAACTATTGTTCATGCCTGAACTGTCTGATTAGTGATGGTAAATATTATGAACTGTTACCTGCACTTTTTCAACATAATGTGTGACACTTAGGAATGATTAATTTCTGCTGATGAACTGTGTGATCAGTGATAGTGAATATTATGGACTGTTACTTGCACTTTTTCTACATGATTGGTGCCACTAGGACATGTTTAATTTCTGCTGATGAACAGTGTGATTAGTATGTGTATTCAAACTATTGTTCATGCTTGAACTGTCTGATTAGTGATAGTGAGTATTACGGACTGTTACTTGTACTTTTTCTACGTGATTGGTGCCACTAGGACATGTTTAATTTCTGCTGATGAACAGTGTGATTAGTATGTGTATTCAAACTATTGTTCATGCTTGAACTGTCTGATTAGTGATAGTGAATATTATGGACTGCTACTTAAACTTTTTCTACATGATTGGTGCCACTAGGACATGTTTAATTTGTGCTTATATACTCTGTTGAACAGTGTGATCGGTGATAGTGAATATCATGGACTGCTCTCTGGACCTGCTCATCATTGCTAGGTGCAACTGATGGACTACTTGTATGGAAATGAAGTCACTTGTTGCTGTCTGCAACTACTCAACATTGCTGGGTGCCACTGTTAGAACTGTTTCTACTGAAATGATGTCACTTGTTGGTGTCTGCACCTACTCAACATTGCTGGGTGCCACAGATGGAACTGCATCTACTGAAATAATGTCACTTGTTGCTGTCTGCACCTGCTCAACATTACTGGGTGCACAGATGAAGCTACTTCTATGGAAATGATGTCACTTGCCGGTGTCTGCACCTACTCAACATTGCTGGGTGCCACTGATGGACTGCTTCTACTGAACTAATGTGACTTGTTGCTGTGTGTACCTCTTCAACTTTACTGGGTGCCACAGATGGAACTGCTTCTACTGAAATGATGTCACTTGTTGGTGTCTGCACCTGCTCAACATTGCTGGGTGCAACTGATGGACTGCTTCTACTGGAATGATGTCACTTGTTGGTGTCTGCACCTGCTCAACATTGCTGGGTGCAACTGTTGGACTGCTTCTACTGGAATGATGTCACTTGTTGGTGTCTGCACCTGCTCAACATTGCTGGGTGCAACAGATGGACTGCTTCTACTGAAGTGATGTCACTTGTTGGTGTCTGCACCTGCTCAACATTGCTGGGTGCAACTGATGGACTGCTTCTACTGAAATGATGTCACTTGTTGGTGTCTGCACCTGCTCTCAACATTGCTGGGTGCAACTGATCCACTGTTTCTGCTGAAATGATGTCACTTGTTGGTGTTTGCACCTGTTGACCATTGCTGGGCTGGAATTATCAACTATTTGTTTTTTTTTCAACAATTAAAAGTATTTTATGTGAACATTTGTATAAACTGATTTTTGTGTATTGTGCAAACTATAATGTAAAGCCAAATGTATGAAAAGAATTTGTATTGCCTACTGTATTTTATATATTAGGTTATTAAAAGGTCAGTGCAAAGCCAAAATTTTAACTAATTATGTGATATTTAGGTATTAATATTATCTTTTATTTTTGTCTGTATTTTTGTGGACGAATTTGGTGGTATTTTCACCACCAATGCTGGCAAAAAATACCATCAAATTCTGGCCTGTGGAGGAGGGGCATAGAAAGGTGGCTACACTGACTCACTACGCCAGAGATTGCGCCAAAGAGTATTATTAAGCCACCTCCACAGTGCTTGTCGAGAGCTCGTAGTAGTCAGTGCCTGTCGAGGACTTGGGGTAGTCTGTGCTGAGATGTTGTAGCAGAGAGTGTTTGTTGAGATGTGCTATTAGGCAGTGCTTGCTGAGATGTGATATTGGAGAGTTCTGGTTGAGATGTGATAGTAGAGAGTCAGTGTGAGATATAATGTAAGGATTAGAGTGATTTTCATCAATATAAATGAGGTAATAAACTCCGTTTCTTTTTATTTCAGTGTCCTAAATAATGCGTCATTACAGGTTCAGTCAACAAAGCATCTGGCGTGTTTTCTTGTATTAGAGTTTAATTCTGCTTTCTTGCACAATTATAGTATTTCTAATTTTCTTTTATCACGTCAGTAGAATTGGTATTTAAAAATTCTTGTCTTGTTGAAGAAGAACCGTGCCAGATGTGCGTTGAGCCATACTTCCACATACAGAACAGTTATACTTGTGCTTTGGTTTCGCAGGTTTCATAGTTGCTGGGGACTTAATTAATTAATTGTGTTAACGAAAATTTTCATTTCATTCTTTGTTGTTATTCTTTGCAGTCAGATAGCGTAATAATACTAGTCAGGGCCAACCGATTACGAAACAGCGTAATCGGACAGACAGCTACGAAAAATTTAAAAAGTATTTTCAATCATATTTAATTAAGCCCCCATGCAACATTCAGTGTAAAAAACAAAACAAAAAAATTATGCGTTGCTAAAGGTACTAAAAATCTTTTGGTTGCTAAACACGCTTCACAACGTTTTGAGATAAAAACAAATATGCCACTGCAGGGTTACGCAGTCTTCCAAAGCTGACAGTTCATATTCTATGTGGATAGTTTCGTTGATCAGTAGTATAAAGTATTGTTGCTACTCCTTACCTCAACATATTTCATTGAGGCATTTACATACCATTATCCTTAAAGAGACGCGCAAGCAGACATATCTTTATGGAAGGTGTGCTGTTTAACATAGCTGTTTCGCCTAGTTGGATCAGCTACTTTCCTCGTGTGAGGCTCTTTGCTTTGCTAAAACTAATAAGAGAGCTAATCGCGAGAACTGGCTTTGAATTGTGCGTGGTGTGGCTGCATTTAATCCTGAGTTTTATTCTTGTGCTTATTTGGTTCTATTTGTTCACACTGTCTGAGGTTGCTGTTTCACAGCTGGTATTTTCTGTGCTGTTTCCAACGCGTTTTGACTGTGTAGAATATGTTACACTCTTATAAAAAGCTCAGGCTGTATGGAACTTGTGGCTTTACACAAAAGTCTGAATCATACTTAACAAACAAACAGCAGATGTGTGAGGTGAATGATTCAAACTGTATTGTAAGGACAGAAAATTTTGGGGAATGGGGAGAAACTATGGGGCTCAAGTTTGGGTCGACTCCTATTCCTTATTTACATGAATGACCTTCCACTTAACATTCAGCAGGTAGAACTGGTACTTTTGCAGACAGTGCCAGAGCTATGATAAATCCTATTAGAGAGAAAGCAACACAAGGTAAAAGAACGATATATTTCAATAAAAATTAAGTGGTTACCTGAAATAGACTCTCTCCAAATTTTGAGAAAACGTACTGCATTCAGTACTGTACAACAAATAGTCATACCAATAATTAATGTAGCACATGAAAATGAATCAGTAAATAGCGTAGAATGCTTCACGTGTTTTGGTGTACATTTCGATGAAAACTCTAGTTGAAAGAAGCGCATTACTGAGCTTCTGAAACTATTAAGTTCAACTACTTTTGTTCTTCCATAACTGGAAACGAACGAGTCAATCTCCAGGCATAATTTACATATTTCCATTGAATAATGTCTTAAGGAATAATTTCCCGGGCTAACTCACCATTTAGAATGATAGTACTGCTTGCACAAAGGCCGGTAGTTCACTCAGAGTGGTCGTCATGTAGGTATCTAGGAGATAGGAGGCATTTTAACTGCACCCTCACAATGTACGTATTCGCTCACGAAATTCGCTATAAACAATTAATCACGGTTTGAAATGAACAGTGATGTCAATATCTCTGACACTAGGAAACATGACATTTATTACACATTATTAAAGCTGTCAGCGGTTCAGAAAGGAATTCAATATGCGACAATAAAACTTCTTGATTCGTTTTCTCAAAGTCGCGGTTAGGCACGGCAAGTCTTTTGTTCTGACTTAGTATTATGATTGAAACCAGAACTTAGCTCTTACTGAACTGATCTGCAATATGAGTCCACGTAGTGTGGATGGCGCAACATAGCATTGCCCTCCATGATCCTGCTACATACTAAAACTACATCTCATTCAGTAACAAGTCGGTGCTATTCTTTAACATCCTTATTTTATGTACCCTGTAAAGTTATTTATTTATTTTGTGCAATATACAATTCCTTAGTCCGTAAAATGTGTGGTTTTCTAACATAGCACGTTATTAACAAATCTGGTGACGATGTGACCGTTTTCTTTCAAATCTTCCTTGCTTTCTTTCGATAAATACGTGCTAATAAAACCACAACCTGCCACAGGTGACACAGTCATTCCGTGCTCTTCTTAAATGCACTCCCACTCACGAATATATTGTACGATTCACCATAGAACTTGTATGATTATATCTGGTGTTTAGAAAACAGAAATGAATTCAATTATTTATTACAAACTACAAAAGATAGAAACAAATTGCGAATGTCACTGGGTATAGGGAGGTTCAAAGTTTTGAGACAACTGCGCTGATGTTTGTTTGTACAATCATGGCAACTACAACACAAAGGAAATCATTTTGGGACTTGAAATTCGAGTGAATTCGGACTGTTCTTGAAGTACAGCGTGCATTCCGCCGCCAGTTTAGCAAGAAGTTGCCTTTGCACAAACATATTTATGAATGGCATACAAAATAATTTTGGATGCATATGCAAAGAGAAGAGCATTGGTCGGTAACGCATGTCTGATGAAAATGTCGAGCGTATCTGAGGTGCGTTCACACAAACCTCTTGAAGCCCACAAGAAGGACAGGTCAAGAACTTCGACTTCCTCAAAAAACGGTGTGGCGTGTTCTATACGAAGCCTTGCAAGTTGCAGTTACTGCATCAGTTGCATGCTAGTGAAAGTACGAATATGGCATTTCTGTTCTCCAGAACATGGCAGAGGACTCTTATTTCCGAACGACTCATCTTTTCGGAGGAATCGACGTTTCATCTGTCAGGTAAAGTAAACCGCCATATGCACGCATTTGGGGCTCAGGAAGTACTGGCGTCTTCGTCGAACATGAAGGATACTCACAGAGACCTAGTGTATTTTGTGTAGTTTAAGATTCCAACTATTTAATTTGTAAGCATGAGGGCGCCCTGTCTCACTTTCTCCTTGAGGTGCGGTGTTAGCAACACCGTCCTAGAACGCTTTATTGGAAGAGGTGGACAACAAAATCTTGTACACAGCTTTTTGCCACCCATGTCACCACACCACACACTTAGCGACTTTCTTCTGTGGGGTGCATAAAAGACAGAGTCTTTGTCCCACTTATGGCAGCTACTTTTCAAGAGCTCAGAAATCGAATTGCTGAAGGTATCGATTCAATACTCAGGGACCCGCCGACTCGTGTGAGGAATGAAATGGACCACTATTTCATGTTTGTCAAAGCAATGCATGGGGTTCATGTTAAGTGCGTGATATAGTGTCTGTGCAAATATTAAACTTTGATCTTTCCTATGTCAATTGACATGCGCAATGTGTTTCTATCTGTCGTAGTTTTTCCATAATAAAGATTTAATAACTGAAATCTGTTCTCTCTCTCTTTCTCTGTATCAATTAACAATTCGTCGGCCGGGGTGGCCGAGCGGTTCTAGGCGCTACAGTCTGGAACCGCGTGACCGCTTCGGTCGCAGATTCGAATCCTGCCTCGGGCATGGAAGTGTGTGATGTCCTTAGGTTAGTTAGGTTTAAGTAGTTCTAAGTTCTAGGGGACTGATGACCTCAGAAGTTAAGTCCCATAGTGCTCAGAGCCATTTGAACCAATTAACAACTGAAACCTTTTCTTCATCTTTCAATTGCCCTATATATATGCAAAACAGAAAGCTGTTCCTCTATTAGAATTGTGTATGGTATATGTAGGGCAATCCAGAGAAAGAACAGATTTCAGTTGTTAATTGTTTATTGTGGAAAAACTATGACAGAAACACATTGCGCATATCAATGGATATAGAAATGTTCAAAGTTTAATGTTGGCATAGACAGTATACCACACACTAAACATGAACCCCCTAACAACCGAAATCTATTCTTTCTCTTGAATCGCCCTATTCAAAGAGAAAGAATAGTTTTCAGTTGTTAATTGTTTATTATAGACAGGCTTTGACAGTTTGAAACACGTTGCATTGTTCAACGGATGTATATATATATATATATATATATATATATATATATGTAAGTACTCGTCTAGCAGACTGATGGTAAATCCAGCAGCCTATCAGCACAGGCTGCAGGTCACCTGCTAGCAAACGCTCAGAGAAAAGATACCTTCTTTCGTTTTCTATTCAGAGATAAGTGTCTTTACAATTAAGTAAGGTCGAAGGTTCATTAGATTGTACAGACTACATATAGGTAGGCATTGCATGTAAGCTCATCTATAAGGCGATTCCCAGTACACTAAAAGATTCATTAATTTTTCATTCCTTTAATTCGTTGTACTCCTCTTTCGGTACCAAGCAATCATTTCTTTCTGAGACTTTCGAGTCTGGATTCGCGAAGATTAAATTCTACTCAGTTCTCATTAGATTAGCCAGTTGGAAAGTTACATATAATTTATATTTTTTGCTGTCAGTACTTCAGTTAAAAGAGGACTGCAGTTGATCTGAACTAATGTAGTGGTTAATAAATCACATAAATCACAACCACTGAAAAGGAATGGAGAGTTTCCCGTTATGAGTAGTCTGAAATGCATGTTACGAATGTACCATATACCTAACGGCCGTACCCACACTGAGATAATGGACGGAGCACAGCGTCGATTTCGGTGCGTGGGCAGATAACGGCTCTTTCAGCGATGGCGGCCACCAGGCACTGAGCGCTTGTATTGTCTTCCACTGGCACAACGGCCCTTAAACTGATGGCGCGCGCTTTCAATGACTGACGTCAAGAGAGAATGACGGGACGCCGTAGCAGGCGTGCGTAACAGCAGCTGCAGAATGGCTGAGCGCGACATTCGTGACGGCCAGCGGCAATGGCGAGTGGCAGTTACCACGCCACCTGCTATATACGGCGGACATTTAGAGGAACGCCACTCACATCTGAATCCAAGTCAGCACTGGTATAAACGTGTGACAGAGATGAACACGTGATTACACTTTCCTTATTTGGAAACGAGCGCATTTTAACATTGTAATGACAAGCTAAGTTAAAGAGTAACGCTTGACAAGAAAGATACATTCAAGGTCACAAACAATGAAACTGAAGCTACTGCTTTATATTACGCGAGGAATACAATCGTATATGGACAGATTCCTTTTGCAGTGATTTCACTGCCTGATATGTGTACGTGGACTTAAACAGCGAAGAACCATGAAAACAATTGATATTATAATAGAATGATAGTCATTTAATAAAGTGTTATGGAGTGACACCAGAAGCGAACGATAAGATAGAAGAAAATGAAACTGAAAATTACGTTGCTAGATATCACATATCATCACATCAAGTGGCAAAACTAAGAAACAAAGAGAAAATGGTGCAAGCATTGCAGAATGTCTTAAAGTGATTCATTAGTTGAAAATGTGATTCAAAATCACAAAGAGCTAATTATGAAAATAATAAGATTCACGAAATACAGATAGCTGAGTTACGGAAAGACATTTGGGGAATGAAGAAACCAAAGGAACGTAAGAGATGATGTTTCAGTAGGAATGGTTAAAACCGGCGATTTGATATTACTAGTATCTCGCAAAATTATTTACTGAACAGAATTGGAATAAAGGTGTATTTACTTTTCTTCACAACAAAGAGGTCTGACAAGACAAAAAGGTGCTGAGCCGTTAATTCTTCAAGTTATACACTGCCATTATCCCCTTTCACACAGAAAAACTGTGGATTTCAGTTAGATAAAGGAACAAGCTCAATTTAGAAGAGGCCTTAGCGTGATGGAGCACTTACAGGGGACAGGCGAAATAAAGGGAACACCTGTACTTACTTGGGAGTGGTTTATTAATAAGAGGTTGGATCCCCATTTGCTCACAATGCAGCCTCTACTCTTCTGGGAATACTGGCACATAATGAATGTATAGTGTCCAGTGGAATGTCATGCCGCTCTTCCATCAGACCATCTTCTAACTTCTGTAGTGACGAGGGATGCGGAAATCAGTTCCAATGCCTCCCACAAGGGTTCCATATCGTTTAAGTCCGGGGACTGTGCTGGCCAGGGAAGACGCTGCAATTCAGTTGCTTCTCCTCATACCACGATTGTACTGTCCTGTCTGTGTGAATGGGTGCATTATCGTCCTGAAATATATGATCGTTGAGAACAACATTGGAATCATGTGGTACTCCTGGTCACCCAAAATGTTCACATAATCGTTGGCTGTAACACAGCCTTTCAGAGTAATATTCGGACCAGCAGAGTATCATGATATAGCCGCTTGGCACACCGAAGCTAGCTAGAAAAAGATGTCGTAGGTATTATACCGGCACTGAAAGCTTTCTGTTGTTGACAGTCTAATCTGAGGTCGTTGGCGGACAGCACTGTGTTTAGCATGGTGTCTGCTTCTGCGTACGAAAACAAACATAGCACGTGAAATAACGACACATTAACAAAAGTAAGCTCAGTGAATACAACACCGAAAAGAGACAACGTCGGTGTACCCTGCATTGTATACAGTATTGAAGTTGGTCCCGACCACAACCAAGTGAATGTTGGTCTAAAGTGTTACACCGTCTTGCTACTTTCGTTTATTCCGCTTCGGTCACCAGTGTCATCGATTATCTCTTGGGCTGTGCGTTTAGTGTGAGCCCTCATTTTCTTTGCAATTCAAGCATTTTGTGAAAGCTGTATATCAGATTTTCACGAAATTTATATTAACTGAACTAGAGAAGCATGGTACTGATTCAGTCTATCATAAAAGTAGGTCTGTTGTGTATGCTGACGATCACCCGGTAGCTTCCATTGGGCTGGGGCATTGCGGATAAAGGCTGTGCGTATAGCCGTTTAGCGGAACGACAGTGTGGCTCAGAGATTTAAAGGGAGATAGTCACTGACTGGTGTTCATACGATACGGTCAAGTTGCCGGACATGTGCGTAATGAGATAGTTTTGTATTACAAAGAAGGTGGCAGTTATATGTGAATCTATTCTCACGATGATGCAAGTTGTGTCGACATGGGAGAGGACCACTGCAATGGAGACAAGTTATTTAGAGGACCTAACCTTATGTGAAGTAATCTGAACATACCTCTACAAATGGGCTAAACATGTGAAGGTATTGAGATGTCGAAATACAATGAGTGCGGTTTGTCTGTCGCTAAATAAACACAAAATTGTGAAATGTAACTTATAGACATAAAACATACTTAAGTTTACAATAATGTAGTGGTTTTCTTCTTCAATTTTAACTGTGATTCAATTTTTATGGCACGTGAGTCATTACTGAATGGAAATACTCTAGTGTGCAAAACTAAGGAACGAAAGAAAGTTTAGCATGATGTGTCACTGCAAGGCAACAAATCTCGAAGGAAATTGGACGAAAGAACAACTACAGTATAGTACAGAAGGTAAATGAAAGAATTACGCAATGAGACGAACAAACACGGCACTATTATTAAAAGACAATTATGAGACTCAAGTCACCGCGATTCACGATGGTCGCCTAGACATTACGAAAGACGGGACTGGTTCTCAATAGGATGTGTGATCGCCACCAACAGCAGTGCATGCTCTGCAACTTTCTCCTGTGTTGGTGACGAAGTTGTTAAGGGGTTCTTGTTCCCGGCGCTCCATTTCTCCAACGGCGTTTTATGGTCGTTGGTACATACAGACAGTAGTACGTCCACCCCACACGTGCTTGAGGGAATTTATTTAGCGGGAAGGGGCAGGCTGGTCCAGTTACTCAAAATTCTGTTGCTCGAAGACTTCCAGCCTTAAGCGTTGTTCGATGCGGTCACTCGTTGTCATCCGTAAAAATGAAGTCAAGGCAGAACGCACCTGTGAAAAGACGCACATGGGGAATGGGATAGAGTGCCCGAATTATGTTGACCGGTGAGTGTAGCGTGGTCAAAAGATTCAGAGGTCAGTACGCCCATTCAACATTATGGCACCCCACATCATAGTGCATGGATCATCAAAAGGATCATTTTAGACAATTCTGAACGTACAATGAAATGGCGAGAGGTGGGAACACAATGCATCGAGGATCATCATCGAACATGGACGTTTTTGGTGGTCGAGAGGTTATGAAGAGGAAACGCATATTATTCCATAGGCATACTTACCTACAAATTTTTGAAATTGGTACCCTCAACGATCAGCAAATTGTACTCCTTTCCCACATGCATCTTTTGATGTGTATTCTGCCCTGGCTATATTTTAATGGTTGACATCGCGCGACAGCATCAGCAGAGCTGGTATAGTAGCTTCTGGAGTGGAAGGATATTCGGCGAATGCACTAGTCTGCCCATTCCCCCTACTTAAATCCCCATCGAGAACTTGTAGGATTGCGTTTGGAAGACGTATTGCAGCATGACCACATTCACCAACGACCAGTCACCAGCTCGCAGACGCACTGATGTAGGGATTGAAAACCCAACCATAAGGATTCCTTACCAATCTTGTGTCCAGCATGGGAGCACCTTGCGTAGCAGGAACTACCGTCCCAGGTGATCAGACACCCTATTACGAACAGTGTCCCGCAGTTTATAACGTCCAGAGGAAGATCAGGAATCATTGTGACTTCAGTAAAATTACTGTCTTTGAATAAAAGAGTCAGTTCTGTTCGTCTCACTGCATATTTCCTTCAGTTATCTTCTTCACTATATTGCAGCAGCTCTTTCTATGTATTGAACAAGTTTCATAGATTTGTGTTACTTGGCAGTGGCACATCGCGCGATAGTTGGTTTCTCCCTTGTATTTGCATTCCAATATACAACACTCGGGACATGAGTGCCTCTATCCATTAATAATTCAGTGCCAAGACTTCACATCCTCATATAGCATTTTCTGGAGAGGAAGATTAATGCGATCATAGGATACTGAAGAATAAATACGTCAATGCTACAGCTTCATTGCCGGGAGATTTCTATGCCAACAAAATTATTTGCAGCATTGCTAGAGGACGAGTTTCATTGCTCACAGCCAACACATTGGTGTCTATAAGTGGCGTTCAAACCACTTCACCACATTATCTCAATAAAGTAGCTGTCACATTTTTCAGAGAATAATTTCAATGGTGACAGCGTCGAAACCTTTGCTGACATCTAAATGTGTCAGTATCGTGGCCATGACCTATTCACGTTATAGGTTACTTTAATTTATGCAATATTTGTGATACGATGCATAAAAAGTCGATCCTATATTTGCATATCGGTTTAATTCCCGTAAATGTTCAGTACTTCGCTCGTGAATAGTATATACCGGAGATTTTTATATACCAACTGACTGGTCAGTAATCACAAAGTGCTTACCGCTTTGCGATGTTAGAGATACGTCAATCAGTGCTTCGAGTGGGATTTGTTCCATTCACGAAGGTAAAACTTAAATATGTCTGCGAAAATATGCACTAAGCATCCGCCCACACTTTTAATCATGATTATGGTAAAACTGTCGTTTGCCTGTCGCTTTAGAAGAGCTTTTTGTTATTTTTGTGATGTTGGATTTATTGTTACGTAGTTAAGTAGAGTTTTCTGTGGTTAGTTATGTAGCCTGGACATTTTCGCGGACGATAGCTCTTTGGCACTTGGGAGTTTATGGTGCTAAGAATGCAAGTAATACTTCAGCTGACACCTGAACAGCAACTTCTGATTTTGGCATTCTTATACCCAAGCTACTCTTACTTATTAACTCTTTTTTTAGGACTGAATGTATAAAAGTGTGACTGTACTGTGTGTGTTGTGTGGATTGTAATGGCAAAACGTGTATATTGTTGCAGCTAAACAGTTCTCTGGTTAATTTAGGAGGGAGTACCTTCCAAAAGGTATATGTTCTTGTCTTAGAGTGACGTATTCGTATTCGCAATGAACCGAATGTAACTCCGACTGAGAAAAGTCGCTGAGCCGATGTTTGGGAACTTGAAGACACCAGTTAAGCACCGGTAACTCCCTACCGTTATTTCAATAAAATTTTCAATTCTGCGCGATACCAGAACACATGTCCTTTCGTGCAAACTAGTAATAGTTTCCCTCTAGTAAATATATCACGAGGCTGCTCATTTGATACATACTAGTGTATTCTGGCAGCCGTTGAAGGCCAAAATGGTAAAATTACTTTTCTTATTTGCCTACATTTCTGGAACAATGCCGTGCTGCTATACAATTCAAGTTGTTTCCATCACTTTTATCAGTGACAGCGGACCACATCTTTATTAGATGACCCACACTGATAGTGTCTACATGTTACTCAGTAAATTAACGCTACCTGAGACAAAATTTCATCGTTTCCTGTAAGCGTTCCTTTCTCTGCCGGCATTCCTTTTTCCTACAGGCACTCAAACAGGGTGCTAAAGACATTACGAGTTACAAAGTGGGATCTACGTTAACAGTTTGTGTACATTTAGCAGTACAATCCATCCTCTCATAGTATTAAACTCTATATGAGACTGTAGGTTAATATTGGACACTTATCTCTACAGTTGACAAATCGTTACTTCGAGTCACCAAGCTACAAGTGTTCTGAATTCATCATCTCAGTCTCTTCCAGCAATTACATAACATTCAGTAACAGAAATTCGTATTTCAATTGAAACACACATTCCTACACAAATGAAAGTAAAGGAAGCTGAATATTGTGTGTGAATGTAAATTTTGGAAGTTTAAGCGATATTCCTTGTACTCGCTCTTTCTGAATCAAAGCCAGGATAATTTCCTCTGTTAAGATCTCAGATTTAGATTACAGTTTATTGTTTGAATCTCATGTTTAAAGTTCTTTGGCATTTCTCTTGCTTTCCTGATAGTTGATTTCTTTTTTATTTCTTAAAATTTGTGTTTTGTTTCAGGTTGTTGCGACTTTGTTTGTAATTTACTGCATATGACACAATTTATTATGATAAATTTCATCAATTTACTTTCGACATCATGTGTATCTGTGTGCTTTTGTACTGCAGTGATATATAATTCGTGAATACTTAAAATCAAGTAACATTTGAATCGTACTACCAAGAACCTTAATAATAGTTTTATACTAAAATTTTCGAAAGTAAATACATTCACTAACAAAATCGAGAAAATTTTTTCAAGTGACGCATACTACGTACGTTATACCCCGTATACTGTTGCTAACACCGAAACGAATTGTTCCTAGTTGACTTCAACACGAGAGACGCGCTGACTATTGCAGAAGCTCAACGGGTGAAACTCATCGATTGAGAACTGCAAAGATTGACAGGAAGACTAAGCGAACTTCGAAATCGGATACACGAGTGGAATGGACAATGGAAATGGAGCGGACACCTGCTGGAGCAGTGAGGAAAATGTTTCCCCTGAGAAACTAAATTCTAGTGTCGGTCAATAGGAACCGGTGACCCCGTGGGACGTGGTTTCCACGCTTGTCCAGCGGGAAGCCAGAGCAGAGTATTAGCAACCTTGCCACACGACGTCTAGCCACACAAAGGCAAGTCGGTGCAACACGGAGACCGTAGAGAGCGCTGGGAAACTGCACACGTCTGTTGAAGGAAATGCCTAAGGCTTTAATATTGTCCACTAACACAATAATGCACAACGATATTACAATTCCCTCTAAGGACAATTGTCAAGCAGGACAATGACTACTACTGGCACAAAGTGCTTGCCCTCGGTTAATTTATGACACTAAAGGGCTAAGGGCAGCCGGTCTTCTTACCCAAGGTCCAGGTTTTCTATCCAGTAGCTTCCAAGGGCAACATCAAATTGATTTTCAGTTTATCGTGTTATTATTGACAGAATTTAAAACTGAAACTGTTTAATTATCTCCGCATTAACAAGTATAATCTTACATTTTCGTGTAAGACAGTTAATCATGTATCCTACAGTAACGGAAAAAAGTCGCAGCACAAGAACGAGTTATACAACACAGGCGAAAGTTGGTAGGCATGTTTCTACAGGCATAAGATGATTAATAAAATTTCGAGCCACTCACACAAGAGTGGCACTAGTAGCGGATCTGTGAGGATGCATCTTGGGTTTGGTTTTCTTCTGCGATTTTCAGGAATGACCTGGCAGGAATGTAGTCACTGTGCATAATTGCTGGCAGCTGCGGTCACCAAATGTACACTACTGGCCATTAAAATTGGTACAGCAAGAAGAATTGTAGATGATAAACGGGTATTCATTGGACAAATATATTATACTAGAACTGACATGTGATAATTTTTTCACGCAGTTTGGGTCGATAGATCCTGAGAAATCAGTACCCAGAACAACCACCTCTGGTCGTAACAACGGCGTTGATACGCCTGGGCATTGAGTCAAACAGAGCTTCGATGGCGTGTACAGGAACAGCTGCCCATCCAGCTTCAGTACGATACCACAGTTCATCAATAGTAGTGACTAGCGTGTTGTGACGAGCCAGTTACTCAGCCACCATTGACCAGACGTTTTCTATTGGTGAGAGATCTGGAGAATGTGCTGGCCAGCGCAGCATTCGAACATTTTCTGTATCCACAAAGGCCCGTACAGGACGTGCTACATGCGGTCGTGCATTATCATGCTGACATATAGGGGTACGCAGGGATCGAATGAAGGGTAGAGCCACGGGTCGCATCACATCTGAAATGTAACGTCTACTGTTCAAAGTGCCGTCCATGCGGACATCAGGTGACCTAGACGTGTGACCAATTACAACCCATCACCCATGCCGGGTGATACGCCAGTATGGCGATGACGGATACACGCTTCCAATGTGCGTTCACCGCGATGTTGCAAACATGGATCCGACCATCATGATACAGTAAACAGAACCTGGATTCATCCGAAAAATTGACGTTTTGGCATTTGTACAGCCAGGTTCGTCATTGAGTACACCATCGCAGGCGCTCCTGTCTGTGATGCAGCGTCAAGGGTAACCGCAGCCATGGTCTCCGAGCTGATAGTCCATGCTGCTGCAAACGTCGTCACACTGTTCGTGCAGATGGTTGTTGTCTTGCAAACGTCCCCATCTGTTGACTCAGGGATAGAGACGTGGCAGCGCGATCTGTTACAGCCATGCATATAAGATGCCTTTCATCTCGACTGCTAGTGACACGAGGCCGTTGGGATCCAGCACGGCGTTCCGTGTTACCCTCCTGAACCCAGCGATTCCATAAGCTGCTAACAGCCATTGGATCTCGACCAACGCGAGCAGCAATGTCGCGATACGATAAACCTCAAGGGCGATACGCTACAGTCCGACCTTTATCAAAGTCGGAAATGTGATGGTACGCATTCCTCTTCCTTACCCAAGGCATCACAACAACGTTTCATTAGGCAACGCCGGTCAACTGCTGTTTGTGTATGAGAAATCGTTTGGAAACTCTCCCCATGTCAGCACGTTGTAGGTGTCGCCACTGGCTCCAACCTTGTGTGAATGCTCTGAAAAGCTAATCATTTGCATATCACAGAATCTTCTTCCTGTAGGTTAAATGTCGCGTCTGTAGCACGTCATCTTCGTGGTGCAAGAATTGTAATGGCCAGTAGTGTACTGTATTGAGATGAGTACTACAATTTCGCGTCAGTGACATAATAGTGGCACTAGGATCGGCTCTATGCGGATGCATCTTGGTTCAAATGGATCAAATGGCTCGGAGCACTATGCGACTTAACTTTTGAGGTCATCAGTCACCTAGAACTTAGAACTACTTAAACGTAACCAACCTAAGGACATCACACACATCCATAGCCGAGGCAGGATTCGAGCCTGCGACCATAGCGTTCACTCGGTTCCAGACTGTAGCAGCTAGAACCGCACGGCCACTCCGGTTGGCATGCATCTTGGATTAGGTTTAAATACACACTGTAACGTTCGTAAATTTTAGTTACATTTGCGACATGACGTGGTGGGTTGTGTTAGCCGTTATCGACACCTTACTGAGTTTGAACGAGGTGGCTTAATAGTGCTACGAGAAGCCGGATTTTTTTCTGTGACACTGCCACTGACTATGATTGCTGCTAGCGGCTGCACAGGAATGTGTGGTCGCAAGAAGGCCGGGCTCCAGATGCCCACGTTGCATTGCCGAGAGGGAAGACCATCGTGTTCGGCGTAAGGCTCTGTCGCATCGTACTGCATCTGCAGTAGCAGTCTGAGAAGCAGTTGACACCACATTGATAGGACGAACTGCTAAAAATCGGTTACTCCAAAGACAGATACGAGCTAGATGCTCTGCAATATGCATTATAGTGACACCAAACCACCGTTATTGCGAATTCTGTAGTGTCAAGCGAGAGCTCATCGGCAGGCTGGGTGGGGATCTGTTGTGTTTTCTGACGAAAGCTGATTCAACCCCGGTGCCAGTGATGGCCTTGTGTTGGCTAGAAGGAGGTCAGCTGAGGGCATGAAACCTACCTGTCCGCGTGCTGGACACAGGTGACCCACAACTGGAGCTATGGCCTGGGGTTCGTTTTCGTATAACAGTAGAAGCAATCTTGTGTTCATCCCACAGCATTCCGGGAGGTGTTTCCACTAGGATGACGCGTATCAGCATGCCATTGTTGGTGACTTTCAACAAACTTGACACATAGTTTCAAACCTTTTCGAACCTTTTTATCGCTGACACCAGTCCCCCAAACAAGGCTTTGGTGGCATGACAATTTGCAGGAAGTATCTACATATAACAGTGAATGTATCTGCATAATTACACTGTTGTTCATTAAAATTGATACACCAAGACGAAATGCAGGTGATAAATGGGTATTCATTGGACAGATAAACTAGAACTGACATATCATTACATTTTCACGCAATTTGGGTGCATAGATCCTGAGAAATCAGTACCCAGAACAACCACCTCTGGCCATAATAACGGCCTTGATACGCCTGGGCATTGAGTCAAACAGAACTTGGCTGGCGTGTACAGGTACAGATGCCCATGCAGCTTTAACACGATACCACACTTCATTACGAGTAGTGACTGGCGTATTGTGACGATCCAGTTGCGCGGCCACCATTGACCAGACGTTTTCAATTGGTGAGAGTCTGGACAATATGCTGGCCAGAGCAGCAATCGCAGATTTTCTGTATCCAGAAAGACCCGTACAGGACCTGCAACAGGCGGTCGTGCATTATCCTGCTGAAATGTAGGGTTCCGCAGGGATCGAATGAAGGGTAGAGCCACGGCTCGTAACACATCTGAAATATAACGTCCACTGTTCAAAGTGCCGGCAGTGCGAATAAGAGGTGACCGAGACGTGTAACCAATGGCACCCCATACCATCACGTCGGGTGATATGCTAGTATGGCGATGACGAATACACGCTTCCAATATGCGCTCACCTCGATGTCGCCAAACACGGATTCGACCATCATGATACTGAAATCAGAACCTGGATTCATCCGAAAAAATGACGTTTTCCCACTCGTGCACCCAGGTTCGCCGTTAGGTACACCATCGCAGCCGCTCCTGTCTGTGATGCAGCGTCAAAGGTAACCGCAGCGATGGTCTCCGAGCTGATAGTCCATGCTGCGGCCAACGTCGTCGAACTGTTCGTGGAGATGGTTGTTGTCTTGCAAACGTCCCCACCTGTTGACTCAGGGATCGAGACGTGGCTGCACGATCCGTTACAGCCATGCGGGTAAGTGCCTGTCATCTCTACTGCTAGTGATACGAGGCCGTTGGGAACCAGCATGGCGTTCCGTATCACCCTCCTGAACGCACCGATTCCATATTCTGCTAACAGTCATTGGATCTCAACCAACGGGAGCAGCAATGTCGCGATACGATAACCCGCAATCGCGATAGGCTACAATCCGACCTTTATCAAGTCGGAAACGCGATGGTACGCATTTCTCCTCCTTTCACAAGGCATCACAACAACGTTACACCAGGAAACGCCGGTCATCTGCTGTTTGTGTATGAGAAATCGGTAGCCGGCCGTTGTGGCCGTGCGGTCCAGGCGCTTCAGTCTGGAAACGCGTGACCGTTCCGGTCGCAGGTTCGATCCTGCCTCGGGCATGGATGTGTGTGATGTCCTTAGGTTAGTTAGGTTTAAGTGGTTCTAAGTTCTAGGGGACTGAAGACCACAGATGTTAGGTCCCATAGTGCTCAGAGCAATTTGAACCATTTTTTTGAGATGTGGGTTGGAAACTTTCCTGATGTCAGCACGTTGTAGGTGTCGCCACCGGCGCCAACCTTGTGTGAATGCTCAAAAAAAGCTAATCATTTTCATATCACAGCATCTTCTTCCTGTCGATTAAATTTCGCGTCTGTAGCACGTCATCTTTTTGGCGTAGCAGTTTTAATGGCCATTAGTGTATATCATTGTACGACACAGAATTGCGGTTATTTGACGCCATATAAATTGAGATATATCAGAACCAACTTTTTCTTGAAACGACTTCTGTATGCATAACGTGAAATGTTTCACATGTTAATCCATTTCTAAACTAATCAGACGTTTTATAGATTGCAGACTGATTCTTTGAAGAATCGGTGCTGAATGGGGCTGCGTATAACTCATTTGTGTATGACGTAGAGTTTTTCGTCTTCTGATCTGAATAATTTTATGTAACGAATAAGTAACTAATATACCTTCTAAAATTAATTGTAAATGCTTTTAATGTTAATCACAATGCCTACCAAACATACACAAGGGTTTGATGTTTGCGCTTGTAACACAATCACACAATTGTTCTATATTTTAAAATGTTCTGGGAAACTAATAATCGTGTTTCAATAGAGAATAAGATTCGAATTCATTAATAATCTGATGTATGAACTGCAGTTTCAACTAGCTTTATCTAATATTCAATCAGACGTGTAATTTTCACTGTTTAACAAGTGG
This sequence comes from Schistocerca piceifrons, assembly GCF_021461385.2. NCBI lineage: Eukaryota > Metazoa > Arthropoda > Insecta > Orthoptera > Acrididae > Schistocerca > Schistocerca piceifrons. The sequence goes on from NC_060141.1 coordinate 782,058,504, forward strand.
ATTTCTAGTGAGGAGACTTCCATTTTACTGAAGATTTTGCTTACATTTGAGACTCACGCGTCACATTCTTCAATCCCCTTAATAATGTGCTGCAAACTGCCGGAAAAAAGGATAAATTGGTTCACCTGGAAAGAGCATGTCGATTTCTATCCGATGACGGCTTTTGCCACCTGGGGTATAGTAAAGTACTGATAATGGTTTCAGCATTGTCCACCAGCAGATAACGTAGTGGCATTTGCATCTACACCTCTATGGGGAACGCACACAGCCAGAAGGTTCAGCGTGGTGCAAACGTGTGAAGCAAGCAGCCAACCATGCCATGGAGATGCACTTGAGCTTCTTTTAGCCAACTGATCTGGTTTCAAAGAGATCAAATTGTGGCCTTCCGATTGGTGGTAGGGTCCTTCCAGAGAACTGCCACACAGGTTGGACCTGCTGCTTCAGTTGTGCAACGATGCTGGTACCAGTGGTCAAGTGAATAATCTTACATCCACATACGAGGTTCTGGACGTCTACGCGGAGCAGACGACCGCAGCAGTGTCAGATCGTACGGCTACCACAGCCCAGACAATAGGGCTTGCGATCCCAGGCGAGTCAGCACGAATCATTGCGAACCAGTTACTAACAACGGGACTATGGGAACGCTCACTTCTAGTCCATCTTCCTCTCTCGCGCACCATCGACGTGCAGAGCTTGATTGGTGCCATCAGACGGTAACATGGAAAGATGGAATGGCGAGCTGTGGTCTCCAACAATGAAAGGAGACTCTGCCTTCACGCAGGTCACTGTCGTTCGCACGTACGACGTGCACCTGGCGAGCATTACCTCGTAGAGTGCATTCGTCTAAGGCACAAGAGCCGCACCCCAGGCCTTATGGTCTGAGGTGTGACAAGCTACAACTCTCGTTTCTACATTTACATCTACATGGATACTCTGCAAATCACATTTAAGCGCCTGGCAGAGGGTTCATCGAACCACCTTCACAATTCTCTGTTATTCCAGCCTCGTATGGCGAGCGGAAAAGACAAACATCTATATTTTTCCGTGCGAGATCTGATTTCCCTTATTTTGTTATAGTGATAGTTTCTCCCTATGTAGGTTGGCGTCAAGAAAATATTTTGATATTCGAAAGAGGAAGTTGGTGACTGAAATTTCGTGAGAAGATTCCGCCGCAACGAAAACCGCCTTTGTTTTAATGATGTCCTCCCCAAATTCTGATCATTTCAATGACACTCTCTCCCTTGCTTCACGATAATACAAAACGTGTTGCCCTTCTTTCAACTTTCTGGATGTGTTCCGTCAATCCTCGTTCACTCTTGATGTTTCTGGAGGGGCCGGTAACCAGCGCTCGGTACGTGCACAATGTTGTTAGACCCTCTTTTGCTGTTCTTGCAGCAGGAAGGTGGTGTATTATTCCAACACGATAATGCTTTTGTTGTGAATTGGCAGGAGCCAATTCACGGAGTTTGGAGGAAGCCGAAAGGCACGCGTTTAAGCTCACGCAAACTGGCGTGAGGTCTGGAACAGGACAATGTAATTAATATAGCCAATAGGGTACGTTGCTGCTGGAATACTTAACATTAATCCATAATTGGAGAACATCGCTCTTGTTGATACATAAATAACAATCTCAATATTAACTGGTAATGGCGCCTTGCTAGGTCGTAGCAAATGACGTACCTGAAGGCTATGCTAACTATCGTCTCGGCAAATGAGAGCGCATTTGTCAGTGATCCATCTCTGTAAAAGTCTGCTGTACAACTGGGGCTAGTGCTAGGACGTCTCTCTAGACCTGCTGTGTGGCGGCGCTCGGTCTGCAATCACTGGTAGTGGCGACACGCGGGTCCGACGTATACTAGCGGAACGCGGCCGATTTAAAGGCTACCACCTAGCAAGTGTGGTGTCTGGCGGTGACACCACATTCCTCCCCCGCAAATCGGCGAACGGTTGTGTTATAAGGCTTCCGCCCGCCGTGAGGAGGACACCATGTTGACGTATGTGACGAGGTGGGGAGCCTGACAACAGGTGAGGCTGTGCCACCCGCACCCTGCCATTCGGTCCGAGGGGAGCCAGGAAACGCCTGAAAACCTAGTCCAGGGTGCACGCCAACATGCGGTGTATGCGCCCGTAGAGAGACAGGAGGGGCTGAAGATTCGACCTCCGTCGGGCCGGGGCAGCCGACGGGCGAAGACGATACCTGGCCCGGAGCGGGCAAGAGTTCCATGTCGGAGGACAGCTGGTCACGGGAAGCGATCGGCGGCGCGTGACCCAGGGAGGCGCTTGGCGGCTGCAGTGAAGCGTCCACTGCGGGCGTCGCCGGCGGGAGAACAGGCGGCGGCGGCGGCGCGTCGCCATGGGGCAAAATGGAAGGCAGCGTCGATAACACCTGGGGATGAGGCGAGCCAGTAGATGGGTCCCCAGGGCGCTGACCGGTCGGCACCGTCGCTGAAAGCAGACGGGGAGCGGTAGATCCCGTGCGATGACAGAGGCGCAGATGATTGAGATACCGACGCACCTCACCAGAGGCCCCCAAAACCAAATACATAGCGCGGCCGAGGCAGCGAAGAAGGCGCCCTGCGAGCCTACGCCGTGAACCTCGATAGTTGCGATAGTATACAACGTCGTCTGGAGCAAAAGCAGGTGGCTGCCGCTGCACAGGAACCTGATGAGGCGGATGTAGCAAAGACATCAAGGGTCAATGAGGATGACCGTGGAGCAACTCAGACGGCGAGCGACCATCGCGGGGCGACCATCGAGGACATGAAGAGCAAGAACGCGTCCTCCCGAGAATGCGACTCTTTCAACTTCAACATCTGTGACTTGAAAGTCCGGACCAGTCGTTCAGCGGCACGGTTTGACTGAGGCGAAAACGGCGCGGATGTCAGACGTTGAATACCATTGGCCTTGCAGAATGACTGAAATTCTGCGGACATGAATTGTGGGCCATTGTCGGAAACAATTGTCTGTGGAAGACCTTCACTACAAAAGATAGCGGTTAACGCTTGGATGGTGGCAGATGACGTCGTGGAAAACACCCGGACAACAAAAGGAAAATTACTGAATCAATCTACCACAACCAACCATCGAGCATTCCAGAATCGACCAGCAAAATCGATGTGTATGCGTTGCCAAGAGGAAGTGGCTTTCGGCCATGAAAAGAATTTCCGCGGTGGGGCGGATTGTTGGTCGGCACACGCCATGCTAGAAGAGCACATATTCGTAATCGCAGCATCGATTCCGAACCAAGTACAGTGCTGACGAGCAAGTTGTTTCGTTCGCACTACACCCCAATGTCCTTGGTGGAGTAGCCGTAAGACAGAGGACTGTAAGGAACGTGGGACCACGACCCTAGACTGATCATTATCAGAACGCAACAGCAAAACACCACGTCGAACAAAAAGTCTCTCCTTGTGAGCAAAAAATCGGCGAACCAACCGATCCTCGATCCGTGACTTCGAGAAGAGCCATTGCGTAGCAACAAAACGCAAAACGGTAGCAAGGACAGGGTCAGCAGGTGTGGCTGTAGCCACACGACGAAAATCAATCGGAAACGATTCGACCACGTCATCAGTTTCCGCATCAATGAACATGCAAGCAAGTTCGGAAGAATCGAATGCTCTATCCTCAGCAACAGGCAAACGGGACAACGCATCGGCGTTTCCGTGCTTAGTAGTGGACCGATACAAGATATCGTAGCGGTACTGCGAGAGGAAAATAGACCAGCGAATGAATTTCTGCGCTGTACGTGGAGGTACAGGCTTGTTCGGATTAAAAAGCGACGTCAAAGGTTTGTGGTCTGTGATGATGGTAAAGTGACGACCATACAAGAAATCAAGAAACTTAGTAACACCAAATACGGGAGCCAAAGTTTCTTTCTCTATCCGTGAATAATTTCTTTGCGCAGACGAGAGCAATTTGGACGCAAAGGCAATAGGGCGATCATGCGATCCATCTTTGTGCGCAAGCAAAGCACCGATCCCGAAATCCGATGCATCGACCATCAACAAAAGGGGTTTCTGGGGATCGAATGGCGTAAAGCAAGTAGTGGAAAGCAACGCCGATTTCAACTGGCGAAAGGCGCGTTCGCATTCCGTCGTCCAGAGGAACGGAACACCTTTACAGCGTAAGCGATGAAGCGGAGCTGAAATGGAAGAGGCGTGGCGCACATATCTGTTATAGTAATTTATTTTTCCCAGCACACTCTGTAGCTGCTTCAAATTCTGCGGCGAAGGCAAGTCTTGTATGGCACGGAGGTGCTCTGGACTGGGATGTATGCCTTGGGCATTGATTACATGTCCCAGATAGGGTAAGTCACGAGCAAAAAACACACATTTGTCCTTCTGCAAGCGAAGACCATTTTGTCGGAAGACCTGAAATAATGTTCTGAGATTGGCTAAATGTTCTTCTTCCGTCTTTCCGGAGATCACAATATCGTCCAGATAGTTTACTGCAGTAGGGACCGACGCACAAACAGTTTGCAGATATTGCTGAAACAATGTAGGGGCGGATGCACACGCGAGTGGCAGTCTTTTGAATCGGTACAAACCAAGATACGTGTTAACCACCAAAACGAGCTGGGAGTCTTCGTCCACCGATATTTTCAAGTACGCATCTGCTAGGTCCAACTTCGAAAAATATTTACCCTGGCACAGTTTGTCAAAAAGACCTTCTGGGCGGGGTAAAGGAAAAGTTGCAAATACTAGTTGTGGATTCACTGTGGCCTTGAAGTCCACACAAAGTCTCAATTTTCCGGAAGGTTTGGGCAAAATTACTAAGGGTGAGGCCCAGAGAGAAGCCGCCACACGTTCAATTACACCTTGTGATTCCAAATCGTGTAATGTTCTTGCGACCTCATCACGCAATGCGTGGGGAACATTGCGCGCCTGAAAAATTTCGGTTGCGCGTTTACTTTCCGTTCCAAATGGGCTTCATGGTTGTTAGCGCAACCAAGGCCTGGTGCAAAAATATCAGCAAACTCTTCACATAGACGAGAGACACTGGCTGAAGGCACAGTCTGGTTCACTGATAGGACCTGATTGGCTTTAGACAAGTTTAACAACTGAAATAAATCGAAACCAAACAAGTTCACAGCAGAAAAAGAACGAAGAACGCAAATTGACACAAGTTTTGTTTGTCCCTTGTGTGTTGCAAGAAGGCTGCACTGTCCTAACACAGGGATAGCTTGTCAGGATTAACTATTTAACTTAAAATTTGTGGCACGCAACGGAGGTGTGCTCAGTTTTTTCTATGTGTCTTTATTGATTAGTGAAACTGCAGCTCCGGTATCGAGCTGGAATGGTATCACGTTGCCATTTATGACCAAATCTACAAAACGTTTACTGTCCTGCCGACGACAAGAGCGACTGTCTCGTGCAACGTGAACTGACACTGGTACAGAAGAACTCGCGACTAGACGCAACTTCCGGCGATGTCGATGCACACTATTTGTGGGACGAACACAGTCACTGTTAAAAAGAGCGGCACTGGGCGGAATGGAATGAACTACATGAATGTCCATGGGCGAAGGTTCACGAGCCTGAGTATTCTTGGTTCGATTCCGGCGGGAAGCAAAGTGCCTGGAATGGTTGTGAGCGTCCGATCTGAGCTTTTTCTGGCAAATACTTTGAACATGTCCTTTTTTATTACAGAGAAAGCAAAGAGCTTGGCGTGACGGGCAATTCTCACACGAATGTCTAGTACCACACCGCGGGCATGATTTTAGCACTGCATTTGCTTGCTTGCGCGGCACACGTAGCGGAGAGCTTGGCGGCAGCTGCGCGAACGTGCGCGAGGGCGTTTTACTGTACCGTGCAGCTCACCCGGCGGGCCAGTTAACGCGACACACAGCCGGCGAAGATTCAAAGGATTCTTAAGCAAAGTCAAGTGTGTCTTGCCTATCCAATATGTCCATCACTTGTTGAAGGGAGGGATTGACTAGTTTCAAAATAAGTTCTCTTATTCGAACATCAGAAACGTTCTGTGCAATTGCATCACGCACCATAGTATCTGAATAAGGGAGTCCACATTCACACTCAAAACTACAATCCCTAGTAAGACCTTGCAAAGTTGCAACCCACTCCCGATTAGTCTGACCGGCCGTACGTTTCCTACGAAAGAACGTATACCGTTTTGCAACTACATTGACTGATTCTTCGAAATATGCATTCAATGCAGACAAAATTTCGTCGTAGGACAGAGTTGCTACGTCGCGTCAGGGAAACAATTTCCCTATCACACGGTAGGTGGACACTCCTACACAAGAAAGCAAAAGGGGCTTTTCCATCCAGCTTTCCAGTGCCCCATCAAAAGGACGAAAAGGTGGTGCAACTGCGTGTTGTGGCTGCGGTAGCGGTGGAGCGGCGGCTGCCGCAACGTTTTGCATTGCACGTTGACCCTGGATGAGCTGTCCCAGGGCATCCAATAAGGCCTGCGTCTGCTGATTCTATAAGCGATAAAATTCGGACAGTACATCTGGAGATTGTGGCGAAGCCATGACACAAGTAAATTAGTGCATCTATTGGTACAAACGCGATCCCATCCTCGTCGCCAATGTTGTGAATTGGCAGGAGCCAATTCACGGAGTTTTGAGGAAGCCGAAAGGCACGCGTTTAAGCTCATGCAAACTGGCGTGAGGTCTGGAACAGGTAATTGTAATTAATATAGCCAATAGGGTACGTTGCTGCTGGAATACTTAACATTAATCCATAATTGGAGAACATCGCTCTTGTTGATACATAAATAACAATCTCAATATTAACTGGTAATGGCGCCTTGCTAGGTCGTAGCAAATGACGTACCTGAAGGCTATGCTAACTATCGTCTCGGCAAATGAGAGCGCATTTGTCAGTGATCCATCTCTGTAAAAGTCTGCTGTACAACTGGGGCTAGTGCTAGGACGTCTCTCTAGACCTGCTGTGTGGCGGCGCTCGGTCTGCAATCACTGACAGTGGCGACACGCGGGTCCGAAGTATACTAACGGACCGCGGCCGATTTAAAGGCTACCACCTAGCAAGTGTAGTGTCTGGCGGTGACACCACAGCTTTCCTGCACATTGCCCGTGAAACTCAAACTGGTCTGCAAGATCTGCAGCTGCCTCCCTGGTCAGCATGATCTCTAGTCTTTTCTCCTATGTGTGGAATATGAAATGAGTGAGAAGTTACTCGTGCGACATGTCAGCCATTACCTCTTACAGAACAACGTAAACAGGTCGAGCAGGCGTGGCATAACGTATCCCAGGCCAGTTTTCGCCTTTGTGCAAGCGACTGGATCCCAGAGTCAGCACCTGCATTGCCGCTCATTAGATGCTACACCACATACTAAAACACGGTACCTGATACCTCAGAACCGCTTGTCCTTTTGATCTTTAAATATAATTATTTCATGTACTCTACTCGCACAGTTGTATCAATAGATCATGAATGAACTGGAAATCTCTAAAAAGGTGTACTAATTTTTTTTTCCAGCGGTGTATTTCATTAAAACACCAGCTATGATGTATTTCCCTAATTTATCATTGGTTATTTTGTTAATTTCCTGAATCACTTTCATTAGCGGTGGTGTAGTATCTCTAGTAGTTTCTTTTACTTTAGAGTTGATTTGAAATTCGAAAACAATTTTCAAATTTTGTAAGAGAGTGGAACACATTTCAGACTTTCGCCTTTAGCCAGCCCTGTAATTGAAACTTAAATTCCATTTTCATATGATAGCATTTACTTTTTTTTTACAATGTTATCTTTTCTAAAATTAAAAAAATACCCCAGAAAAGTCAGGTTTTTCCAAATTTCACACAAAGTTCGAAGGTTCAGAACGGTCATGTATACAGGAACAAACATTCAGTTTGAAAGTGTTGCTATCCACAAAATCTTGTTAACAATGTATTTAACAATGTATGTTTTATATTACTACTCTGCTACGCACCAATAATCTGTAACTGAATTCGCCGGCCGCAGTGGCTTAGCGGCTATAGGCGCTACAGTCTGGAACCGCGCGATCGCTACGGTCGCAGATTCGAATCCTGCCTCGGGCATGGAAGTGTGTGATGTCCTTAGGTTAGTTAGGTTTAAGTAGTTCTAAGTTCTAGGGGACTGATGACCTTAGAAGTTAAGTCCCATAGTACTCAGAGCCATTTGAACCATTTGTAACTGAAATAAAATTAAGAAATATGATCAACAACCAGTTAGAAGTGAAACTTTTTAAAATTAGAACCTGTTGACAACAAACACAAATTTCCATTTTCGAGAAGGAAAAATTGTCAAGACATTAAAGAAACTGAGGTCATTTTCAAATGTTGTGTGTTCCATGATCAAGAGACCTCCCTTTGAAGATACAAGACAGATCATGACTGACGAAGTATGCCGGAACAGTCTACGCGCTCTGTAATTACTTGTGAAAATACAGTATGAAGCAAGAGAAAATGTACATGCCTTGAGGGGTGACAGTTTTAATTATTCTGAACATAAAAACGTCATATAGACACAATTGATAATGACTTAACAGCAAACTAACAATTACCTGAGAGCATTGCCTTGCGAAGCCTATGGCACCCATTCTGTTTGTTTTCCCTACATTCGTCATATTTCGTAGCCGTTCGTATATTTTCGTTAGCCTGAACCGTTTTCGTTTATTTATTACGATTATCGATATCTGGGATTTAATTACTGTTGTAAGAAAGTGCTTATGACCTGTAGGCTTCACCTAATATCTACACTAGAAAGTGAAAATTTCGTTAGCAAATATTTATTACAAAAGATTATTTGCTTCGCACCGCAATAACTGTGCTTTTCTTACATATGTCGCTGCAGACCTAACGGGTGTTCTCTTTATCTAGCCAGAGCGCCTCACACCACTGTCCACTGACATCGCCATATGGTCCAACCGCTCCTTCAAACAGGATGGGAACTGAAACATTACTGCCGAGTGTGTGCGTTCTGCAGTACCGCTTTACTCACCAAATTCGACATGATATCTGCAGACGCGATACAAAATTGCAAAACTGGAAAATGAGAAAGTAAAATGTGGCTCAAACAGATAGTTAAGAAAGTATTAGTGTCGATAATTAATGGTATTATAAATTAAAGACTACTTCTAAATTCTGTACACTGTCGTCAATGGCTAATGGAATAATATATTTCAGCTTGTGATTCTGGTAAGATCACAAACTTTCTCTGAAATGTTTGCCCGTGTTTTGTTGATAACTAAGCGTAGAAATGACTTTCTTATGCGTCCGGTGTCGCAACAAAAATTTTGTAGTTCTATTTGCGTGCATGGGACGATGTCTGCTGCATAGTGCGAAGTGGATGTGGCAGCCGGAATTGCACTTCAATATGCACTGCCACACTGCGTCACAGAGTATGGAGAGCGTATTCTCCATAGGTGGCCTGCATTTTTCTGGATGCAGACGATGAAACAAACACGAGCGCAGTTATGTGTTGCCAGGTTTTAAAAAGTCAAGCGAGAGGCACACACAGTCCGCTCTGCTTGTTTTGGGTTGCGTAGCTTGCGTTTTAGGATGACGGTATACGGAGACCTGTTTGTGTTGTTTAACTAGAGATTACACTTCACAGAGACCGTTAGCAGAGAGAACCGGTGCTGTGTAGACGAAAGTTAACTAGCTTTTACGGAGAAACAGCAAGAAACAGAAAACTATTTTGTCGTTCTAAACAATCTTTCACTGTATTTTAAAGCAGTTTTTAAAGTGAAAGTAATAACATAGAGATCAGTGATGGAGCGGTCTGCTGACTGTCGAATCTCTGGAATAGTTCTGAAGCGAAAGCCACGGAGTGGTTCCTTCATCTTCGGAATCAAATAAAAGTCACAAGGTCTTATGTCCAGGGAATATGGTGGATGGTACAGTACTTACCTGTCCCATCGGCAGAACAGAGCAGCCACAGCTTTGTCGTGCAAAATGATGGGTTCGTTGCGCAGAAAGTGTCACTGCTTCTTTCGCAAAGCTGGTCGCAGGTGATGCTACAAACACGAACAGTAATATTGTGCAATGACGGTCTGCTGTGGACGAACGTAATGCGTTAGGATAACACCATCACAGTCGTACACGAGGATGACAATAACTTTAGACCGCTCCATTCGCACCATCAACTCTTTTTTCAACGGTTGTACACTCCTGGAAATGGAAAAAAGAACACATTGACACCGGTGTGTCAGACCCACCATACTTGCTCCGGACACTGCGAGAGGGCTGTACAAGCAATGATCACACGCACGGCACAGCGGACACACCAGGAACCGCGGTGTTGGCCGTCGAATGGCGCTAGCTGCGCAGCATTTGTGCACCGCCGCCGTCAGTGTCAGCCAGTTTGCCGTGGCATACGGAGCTCCATCGCAGTCTTTAACACTGGTAGCATGCCGCGACAGCGTGGACGTGAACCGTATGTGCAGTTGACGGACTTTGAGCGAGGGCGTATAGTGGGTATGCGGGAGGCCGGGTGGACGTACCGCCGAATTGCTCAACACGTGGGGCGTGAGGTCTCCACAGTACATCGATGTTGTCGCCAGTGGTCGGCGGAAGGTGCACGTGCCCGTCGACCTGGGACCGGACCGCAGCGACGCACGGATGCACGCCAAGACCGTAGGATCCTACGCAGTGCCGTAGGGGACCGCACCGCCACTTCCCAGCAAATTAGGGACACTGTTACTCCTGGGGTATCGGCGAGGACCATTCGCAACCGTCTTCATGAAGCTGGGCTACGGTCCCGCACACCGTTAGGCCGTCTTCCGCTCACGCCCCAACATCGTGCAGCCCGCCTCCAGTGGTGTCGCGACAGGCGTGAATGGAGGGACGAATGGAGACGTGTCGTCTTCAGCGATGAGAGTCGCTTCTGCCTTGGTGCCAATGATGTCGTATGCGTGTTTGGCGCCGTGCAGGTGAGCGCCGCAATCAGGACTGCATACGACCGAGGCACACAGGGCCAACATCCGGCATCATGGTGTGGGGAGCGATCTCCTACACTGGCCGTACACCACTGGTGATCGTCGAGGGGACACTGAATAGTGCACGGTACATCCAAACCGTCATCGAACCCATCGTTCTACCATTCCTAGACCGGCAAGGGAACTTGCTGTTCCAACAGGACAATGCACGTCCGCATGTATCCCGTGCCACCCAACGTGCTCTAGAAGGTGTAAGTCAACTACCCTGGCCAGCAAGATCTCCGGATCTGTCCCCCATTGAGCATGTTTGGAACTGGATGAAGCGTCGTCTCACGCGGTCTGCACGTCCAGCACGAACGCTGGTCCAACTGAGGCGCCAGGTGGAAATGGCATGGCAAGCCGTTCCACAGGACTACATCCAGCATCTCTACGATCGTCTCCATGGGAGAATAGCAGCCTGCATTGCTGCGAAAGGTGGATATACACTGTACTAGTGCCGACATTGTGCATGCTGTGTTGCCTGTGTCTATGTGCCTGTGGTTCTGTCAGTGTGATCATGTGATGTATCTGACCCCAGGAATGTGTCAATAAAGTTTCCCCTTCCTGGGACAATGAATTCACGGTGTTCTTATTTCAATTTCCAGGAGTGTATATAAACAGTTCCCAGTATTTAAGTTCTAACCTCATATATATGAAACATACCTGCAATGTCCGAAAGCGGGCACAGCCATCGGTATAAAGTTCATTTTAAACCCCTGGAACGATTTTAATCAAATTTGGTACACATATTACTTACCGTCTGGAAAGAAATACGGTGGGTGTATGAACCACCAGCCACCTACTATGATGAGCGTGGAGTAAGAAGGGGGCAGGAGGAGATGGAGGAGATGGACAGAGAGAGAGAGAGAGAGAGAGAGACGAGAAGAAAATTGGCAGAGAGATAGATATGGGGAACACAAGCAGCGGAAGGAATGAGGAGGAGATGAATAGAGAGTTAGAGGAAGGACGATATATGTAGAGAGAATGGGTAAAGGAGACGGACATACAGAGGGGGAGGGAGAAATGGACAGAGAAAGGGAATAGAAGGGGATAGACAGAAAGTGGAAGAGGAGGAGATGGACAGGGAAAGTAAGGAGAAGAAGATCACCAGGAAGTGGGCGGAGGAGGAGTCAGTCAGAGAGAAGTGGGAGATGAAAATAGACATTGAGAGGGGTGGGGGAGGAGGAGACGGACAAAGGGAAATGGAAAAGGAGACGTATTAATAGAACACTGGCGCATGTACATGCCAGAGCAATGCCAGGTACTCTGTTAATTTGCCAATAAAAGATGGAAGACTCTCTCCGGTATAGGACTAACATTTACGAATTCGATCTTAGTTATCGGTGCAAACGAAAATTAATTTAACTGTAACACAGAACTTACAGTTACCTTACCGAGCTTTACGTTGTCGTTACTTGGACTATGTGGTCAAAAGTATGCGGACAGCTGGCTGAAAATGACTTACAAGTTCGTGGCACCCTCCATCGTTAGTTCTGGAATTCAGTATGATGTTGGCCCAACCTTAGCATTGATGACAGCTTCCACTCTCGCAGGCAAACGTTCGATCAGGTCCTGGAAAATTTCTTGGGGAATGGCAGCCCATTCTTCACGGAGGGCTGCATTGAGGGGAGGTATCGATGTCGGTTGGTGAGGCCTATCACGAAGTCGGCGTTCGAAAACACCCCAAAGGTTTTCTATAGGATTCAGGTAAGTACTCTGCAGACCACTCCATTACTGGGATGTTACTGTCGTGTAACCACTCCTCCACAGGCCGTGCATTATGAACAGGTGCTTGATCGTGTTGAAAGATGCATTCGTCATCCCCGCATTGCTCCTCGATAGTGGGAAGCGAGAATGGGCTTAAAACATCAATGTAGGCCTGTGCTGTGATAGTGCCACGCAAAACAATAAGGGGTGCACGCCTCCTCCATGAAAAATACGACCACACCATAACACCACCGTCTCCGAATTTTACTTTGTCACTAGACACGCTGGTAGATTACGTTCACCGGGCATTAGCCGTACCCACACCCTGCCATCGGATCACCACATTGTGTACCGTGATTCCAAGTTTTCTTCAGCTCCTGCCTAACTGTCATAATACTTGCAGTGGATCGTGATGCGGTTTGGAATCCCTGTTTGATGATCTGAATGGATGTCTGCCTATTACACATTACGATCCTCTTCAACTGTCGGCGGTCGCTGTCAGTCAACAGATGAGGTCAGCCTGTACGCTTTTGTGATGTACGTGACCCTTCACGTTTCCACTCCAGTATCACGTCAGACCTATGGATGTTTAGGAGTGTGGAAATCTCGTGTACAGACGTATGACACCAGTGACAATCACTTGACCACTTTCGAAGTCCGTGAGTTCCGCGGAGCACCCCATTCTGCACTCTCACGATATCTAATAACTACTGTGGTGACTGATATGGAGTACCTGGCAGTAGGTGGCAGCAGAATGCACCTAATATGAAAAACGTATGTTTTTGGGGGTGTCCGGATACCTTTACTCACATAGTGTACCTTATGCCTTATATTTCTGTGATTTTCTTCGCGCAACGATTTGTGTAGATTCTCAGGTTATTTGATTGCATATAATAGCGGAAACTGAGGTGGACAGAAGCCGATCTTAAAATTAGTTATCTAACATGTGGACGGTTAGGCTGTACTTCCTCAGCCGTACACCAACACAGAAGTTTGTCTGGAGTGGAACATGCAGTTTTTTTGTTTGTTTTTTTCAAATGAACGGAGTTTCTTTACAGTCTTAATCATTTTACATTCGTTAATAATGGAAAATTCTGTTGATCAGTTATAGCTATTATTTCAAAAAATGCTTTGCTGCACAAAAGATAAGGACGAGATAGATAAAGTAACATAACCTATTACTAAATCAGTGAAATGAATAAAAGTGCGGGAGCATAAGCCCAGCGATCTCACAGTCGTGCACGAAAAGCTGAGCGTTACACGGTGTGAAGTCAATGTGATTATAGCGCCAAAACGGGCTAGCCAAGCAGCATGAGTCACTTTAACGAACGCGAAAACAACGTGTTTGTCAATTAATTAGCATGTTCGGTGCACTGAGGTGATGTTCTTAATTACTGTGTAAGCATTCTAAAAATTTTGGCTTGTTGTGGGAAAATTGAATACAGTGATTTTCAAAGCCTTCTCTTCATACAATGTGTACATTAGGTGTAGTATTGAGTTGCTTAGCAAAACTGGCTGTTCGATGGCACTGTGCAGCGCATATGAACAGTGCCGTGAAATCAAACTTAAAACTTCATGAAACACAAAATTTTACATAAATACGACTATTTAAATGCATAAAAGATACTAATTGTGTGCTCAGTGAAAACTATTTAACTAAAATACTGTAAAGAAACACATTATGAACGATGCTAGATATGAAGTATGTGGTATACACCACTTCTAACGAACACCGAACAACGCGCTCCAGTACGCGGCCGCCAAATACATCCATGGCCGCACTTCTCTGGGCGGCCCGCTGCTTCCATCGCTGGCTGTCTTCACACGCACGCTCCCTAACGTGGACGAGAAATACATCGCTGGCCGCACATCTCCGGGCGGCTCGCGGCTACCATCGCTGGCCGCCTTCGCGCGCGCGCGTTTGTCAGCACACAGCAATTGGCTACGCCAGGAAACATTGCGATTGGTTTTCCCTGGAAAACAGCGATCCCAGCCGACGTATCCATTAACTAGCAAGCCTTATATAAACCCGGCAGCCGCCGCAAACGACAGTTCTCATCGGGAAGTGCAGTACGCCGTGTTCCAGCTGCTTGTGGATGACTCCCCGCACCACTCGAGGTTACCTGGCTGCTCGGCGGAAATCTAGCGACTTCACTTGGAGAGACTGAACTTCACTGGACTTGGGAATAATTACGGGACGTGCACCCCACTATGCACATTTGGACATTGGTATAACCAAACTTTAATTATGCATTACTTCTGAGTGTGAGCTTGGGAAGTCGCTTGGCTAACATAATTGTTAAAAAGTGAATTGTGATTTAATAAATCAGACTGACGAGGTTATTGTGTTATTCCTGGTTATAACACAACAAAATGGAGACGAGCACGCACCAGGAGACCTTGGAAGATCTCCTCAAGAAACTTCTCCAGCAGCAGGACGAGAACCACACGCTGCTACTGAACACCCTCCAGCCACTTATACAAGGGTTCATGCAGACACAGGCCACGCAGCAAGTACCGCCGTTTCCGTCTTTTGAAGAAACGTTAGAGGACTGGGAAGCCTACGAATCCCGATTGCTGGAACATTTCCATGCTTTCAAGGTAACTGACGTTGGCCTCATGAAATCTTTGTATTTGTCTTGGTCTAAACCTGAGATTTATCGACTCTTGTGCAAACTGGCCCCCTTATCAAAACCTTCGGAGCTGACTTTTGCCGAGATTCGCTCGTTGCTCACTAAATATTACCAGCGCCATACCCATGTTATTTCATCTCGAGTCGCCTTATACCAATGCAAGATACAGCCGAATCAGACTCATAGAGAGTGGGCAGCGGAATTGCAAGGTTTGGGGCGACGATGTCACTTTGTTACCTCTAAAAATATGGACTCCTACGCCGAAGAAATGATCCGGAACATGATAATCCGGGGTACGCCAGACAGGGAGTTCAACATGAGGCCCTTCAGCTCGTCGACCCCTCATTGGATATAGTCTTGGACTTGGCACAAAGTTTCGAGGTGACCCGTGCAGCAGGCAAGAAACTAGAGTCATGGATCGACACTGCAGCAGTCAATGTAAACACATCAGAGCCGGCGGCTAAGACCCACCGGAGTGATGTTTCCGAAATAGCGATAGTGCGGGCAGGCCGCCGGTCCACTCAGCAGAACCGTCCGCCACCTCGCTCCAAGCGCTCAAACCGGTCGTGGGTGCCAAAACGTTTGCCATCATGTCCTGATTGTTTTAAAAAACATCAACGAGATGACTGTCCTGATCGATGGGCCTTTTGCTACAAATGTTCTTCCGAGGGCCATTTAGCTTCTGTGTGTCGAAAGTCCCGCCGGCCACAGCAACCTTCGCAGCTTCCGATGGATGTTAATCTGGTCGCCGCTATCGATCATCAGGAGACCACCAATAGGCTTCTTATTGAAGTCCTGATTGCGGAAAAACCGATTCAATTACAGGTCGACACTGGCGCAGCCGTGAGCATTCTAAAATACGCCACATATTTGAGACTTGGCGCTCCTCCCTTGCACGACACGCAGCGGCGCCGCATGGCGTATGGTAAACATTCCATTCCAGTCCGCGGTCAAGTCGACTTGCCGACGACATACCGGAATGTCACCCGCCGTGTCACCTTCTTAACAGGGATTCCTTTGAGAATTTATTTGGGCTGGACGCATTTCGTAAATCTGGTTTTTCAGTCGAAGATTTTGTGAATTTGGTGTCGTACGAGGTTCCGTACTCGGATCTGGACAGGCTTTGCAAGGATTATGCAGACCTGTTCACCCCCGGCCTCGGGTCCCCAAAGAATTTTGAGACACACATCACTCTGAAACGGAATGCGCGGCCTCGGTATTTTCGTGCACGTGCCGTTCCTTTAGCTCTCACATACCAAGTGAAGAAGGAGTTGGACCGCCTCACGGGAAGTGGCGTTCTTGAGCCTATTCCTTCTAGTCAGTGGGCTACTCCCCTCGTCGTTGTTCGGAAGCCGTCAGGGCAGCTCCGTCTCTGCGGCGACTTTAAAGAAACAGTTAACGCCCAATCAGAGATCGAGACATATCCTATTCCAAAGCCGGAGGAGTTTCTGTCCAAATTGAAGGGCGGAAAATTCTTCTCGACAATAGACCTCGCTGAAGCATACCTACAACTCCCACTTGATGCCGCATCTCAGCAGTTCCTGACCCTCAACACACCGCACGGGTTATGTCGTCTGAAACGCCTTATGTTTGGGATATCCAGTGCCCCTGCTCTTTTCCAGCGGTTTTTGGAACAATTAGTCCTTAAAGTGGATGGATGCATTAACTATTTGGACGACATCGTGGTGACGGGTCGTACGACGGAGGAACACCTTCACAACCTGCAATCTTTATTCCATGTCTTACGGGAGGCTGGCCTAAAATGTCGGAAAGAAGAATGTTGTTTTTTTCCAACCTGAAATTGAGTACCTGGGCCACGTCATATCCTGTTCGGGTGTTCGTCCTTTAGAGAAACATATAGAAGCCGTCATCAAGCCACCACGACCTACAACGCTAACACAAGTTCGTTCCTTTCTGGGGAAGATTTCAAATTACCGAACATTCTTACCCACGGCTGCGACGGCAACTGCCCCCTTGTCTGAGTTATGCAAAAAAGGGGTTCCTTTCGAGTGGACGCCGGCATGCGACCGCGCCTTCCACAGGTTGAAATCCCAATTACTGCAGGCCCCGTGCATCGCACGTTGTGACCCTACTAAGCAAATCGTCGTTGCAACGGATGCCTCGGATACAGGCATTGGGGCGGTCCGGGCTCACAGGGAGGCAGATGGGTCGGAGCACCCTGTGGCCTATGCATCGAAAACAATAACCGATACGCAATGACGGTATTTCCAAATTGAAAAAGAGGCCCTGGCCATCATCTTCGCCTTAAAGAAGTTCCATGTTTTTGTGTATGGTACAAAGTTTCACCTCTTTGCGGATCACAAACCCCTGATATCAATATTCAATCCTGCAGCAGAGATCCCTGACCGGACTGCTCACCGTCTTCAGCGCTGGGCTTTGTTTTTGGCACGATACCAGTATGAAATCCACTTTCGAAACACAACCGAGCATGCCAACGCTGATGCCCTCTCCCGCCTTACATGGGGACAGGATTTGGATTTCGACAAAGAGGATATTCTGTGTTTTTACGTAGACGAAGAAGCACAGGCCGCTGTAGAGGCGTTTCCCATTACCAGCTCTCGGGTAGCGGACGCAACCAGTAACGACGAGGTGCTCCGACAAGTCTGTCGTCAGGTGCGTAATGGATGGCCCGAACGACCGCCTCCCACGGCTTCTGCGGCGTTTCGTCAGTTCTTTACTGTCCACCATCAGCTTCAGTTGGTTGACGGGGTCCTTCTGCTTCTTTCGGACGACGGACATCCACGGGTCGTCATTCCGCAGTCTTTACGTCAGCACGTTCTGCACCTGTTACACCAGGGTCATTGGGGGATATCCCGGACGAAGCTTTTGGCTCGCCGGTTCACATACTGGCCCGCTATGACTCAGGCGATTGAACGCCTCACGCAGGCGTGTCCCTCCTTCCAACGCCAGCAGGCAGCTCCACGACATTCCTTTGCCTCTTGGCCACCATGTGCTCGCCCTTGGGAACGGGTGCACGTTGATTTTGATAGGCTGGTGTTTAATGCCATGTTTCTAATTGTCGTCGACGCATGTTCCAGGTTTCCATATATTGTCCGCCGCAACTCCGTTTCCACCTCCACCACTATTGCAGCCTTAGAAAAAATATTTGCCATTGAAGTTCTGCCGGAGGTTCTCGTCTCAGATAACGGTCCGCAGTGAGGATTTTCGGGTTTTCTGTGCCCGTCATGGCATTCGCCCCCTTCCATCCTCAATCTAATGGCGAGGCAGAGAGGATGGTCCGCACCTTAAAAACGCAAATGAAAAAATACCTCCAGGATCACTCCCCCGACGCATCTCTTACTTTTTTCTTGAGCAGTTACAGGTCCACGCCCATCGGAGATAAAAGCCCGGTGGAACTTCTTCACGGACGGCAGCCCCGGACCCTCTTGAACCTGCTTCTGCCGACACCTCGGTTGGCTCCGTCGCTGTCTGCTTCTCGTTTCCGCCCAGGTACTCTAGTGTGGGCGAAGGGCTTCGGCCGACAACCAGCCTGGATTCCGGCCACCATCATCAAGGGCAGGGGCAGGAAAGTCTTCCGGGTACAACTTCCCGACAGGGAGGTTCTTCGACATGCCAATCAGCTTCGCCCTCGCCTGCCTTCCCCATCGTTTTTCTCCTCCGCCCCTCAGCATA
Source organism: Schistocerca piceifrons (assembly GCF_021461385.2). Lineage (NCBI taxonomy): Eukaryota > Metazoa > Arthropoda > Insecta > Orthoptera > Acrididae > Schistocerca > Schistocerca piceifrons. The sequence continues at coordinate 782,077,424 of NC_060141.1, forward strand.
TTCTCCTCCCGTCCCCTGCTTCCCCTGATTTCCCACGCCAACCAGAGGAGGACACGCCAGGGTGGTCCTCTCAGTTGGCACCCGGTCGGCTCACGGACGATGCCTCCCAGCCAGAGCTTCTTTCCCCGGACGTGGACCAGGCCCAGCCACAGCCAGCCGGGGACTCCGAGGTCTCCCCCGATCGCCACCCCCAGGTCACTCCGGATGCCGATGAAGATATGCCACTGGTTCCTCCTGCACTGCCTCCTCTGCTGCCGCGCTCCGCACGCTATAACCTTCGCCCCAGTCTCACCGCGGACGCCGAGGTTTCGGAGGAGGAGGACGCCATGGACGTGGCGTTCATTCACTGCCACTGTTTCCACGCTTCCCCACGGGGGAAGGGGTGTGGTATATACCACTTCTAACAAACACCGAACAACGCGCTCCAGTACGCGGCCGCCAAATACATCGCTGGCCGCACTTCTCTGGGCGGCCCGCTGCTTCCATCGCTGGCCGTCTTCACACGCACGCTCCCTGACGTGGCCGAGAAATACGAGGATTATTCCAAAAGTAAGGTCCGATTCGCCGTAACTATTGAAATTTGGCGCCAATGACAAAACACGCATTCGCGCCGACTCCCGGCAAGCCTTGCGCGTCAAACGCCGCCATTCGCTTTGTTACTGTTGCTGAGTGTAGTTCACAGTGTCACTTTACAATGTTTAAGACAATTGATCAGCCCGCCGATTGTGAAGTAAGGGCAGTGATACGGTTTTTGTCTGCAAGAAACAATTCAGCGGCGGAAATCCATCGGCAGATTACTGAAGTGTACGGTCCTAATATAATGAGCGACAGTAAAGTGCGCAAGTGGGTGCGAGCTTTTAATGAAGGACGGGATAATGTGCACGATGAACCACGGTGTGGCCGACCATCAGTGATTTCAGACGATTTGGTCAATACGGTTGACAAAAAAATTCGTGAAGATCGCCGATTCACTATTACAGACGTAGACATGCATTTTCCGAATGTGAGTAGAACAACTTTGTACAGAATTGTGTCTGAACATTTGAAGTTTCACAAATTGTGTGCCCGTTGGGTTCCCAGGCTGCTTACTGAGCCCCAACGAATGAAAAGAATGGCTTTTGCTCTTGATTTTTTGGAGCGATATCATAAGGAAGGTGACAGTCTTTTAGACAATGTTGTCACAGGGGATGAGGCATGGGTTTCTCACATCACTCCAGAGTCTAAACGTCAGTCAATGCAATGGCGTCACACGTCATCGCCAGTCAAGGTCAAGGCAAAGCAGACAATCTCAACACGTAAGGTTATGGCGACTGTGTTCTGGGATAGACGTGGAGTATTGTTAGTCGACTTTATGGAGAGAGGAACAACGATTAATAAAGCCGCCTACTGCGCTACCCTGACTAAACTTCGACGTGCAATCCAGAATAAGCGACGTGGTCTTTTGTCGTCTGGAATCTTGTTGTTGCATGACAATGACAGACCCCACACTGCAAATGAAACGCAAGCTCTGATCAAGAAATTTGGATGGGAACAGATGGACCATCCTCCTTACAGTCCGGACCTGGCGCCAAGTGATTTCCACCTGTTCCGTTACTTAAAGGAGTTTCTCGGCGGCAAGCGCTTCGACACAGATGATGAAGTGAAAGAAGCAGTTAGGGACTGGTTATCGTCACAGGCGGCCGATTTCTATAACATGGGCATTCAAAAGCTTGTTGAACGATGTGACAAATGTTTAAATAAGTATGGAAGTTATGTAGAAAAATAGATAAAGATGTAAGGAATGTAAATAAAACAATTGTTTTGAAAAAACATTTTAGTTTTGATTTTTTTTTTATAACCGGACCTTACTTTTGGAATAACCCTCGTACATCGCTGGCCGCACTTCTCCGGGCGGCTCGCGGCTACCATCGCTGGCCGCCTTCGCGCGCGCGCGTTTATCAGCACACAGCAATTGGCTACGCCAGGAAACATTGCGATTGGTTTTTCCTGGAAAACAGCGACCCCAGCCGACGCCTCCATTAACAAGCAAGCCTTATATAAACCCGGCTGCCGCCGCAAACGACAGTTCTCATCGGGAAGTGCAGTACGCCGTGTTCGAGCTGCTTGTGGATGGCTCCCCGCACCACTCGAGGTTACCTGGCTGCTCGGCGGAAATCTAGCGACTTCACTTGGAGAGACTGAACTTCACTGGACTTGGGAATAATTACGGGACGTGCATCCCACTATACACATTTCGACATTGGTATAACCAAACTTTAATTATGCATTACTTCTGAGTGTGAGCCTGGGTAGACGCTTGGCTAACATAATTGTTAAAAAGTGATTTGTGATTTAATAAACCAGACTGACGAGGTTATTGTGTTATTCCTGGTTATAACAAAGTACAATGTTAGACTACAAATATTCTCAAAAGAAAGCATCTTTACTGTTCTACTAAGAAGAAAATAACTGTTTGAAATTAGCAACAGTGTTCACTGAAAATTAGTGTACTTGTTAGCACGATACCTGACGATGCCGACTGCGCACTGTTTTCACAATAATGTAAGGGGGTGTGGCCTGAAATAAAAGGGACTTACCTCTTGGTCAGCATGGTGGTTTTGAGTGTGTGTGTGTGTGTGTGTGTGTGTGTGTGTGTGTGTGTGTGTGTGTATGTGTGTGTGTGTGTCTGCTGGAGTACTGACCTTCACGAAAGGAAATTCAAGTCAACAGAAGCAGAAGCTAAAGACAATAATCTACTCCAAATTTCTTTTGTCAGAGACCATCTCCTGTTTCGTGTGACACAAGATGCAGTGTTCAAACGATAAAAATTCAGAACTTTACTATGAATCACGGAGATAATTATACGTCAAAGAAAACTGTTTTTAAGAAATAGACTGATTACTGAGAAAAAGACAGCACAACACAATAGGCCTGTAAAAACTACAAAATTCTCTCATTACAAATACTACAAACATACCTGCACAATTCGTCCAAAATCTTCATCAATACAAAGTACACGGGAGATATTATGAATCAGTGTTTTTTATCTTCATAATAAAGTAATCTAGATAGCTTCTCCCAAATACACAGAAACAGATCTCATTCTTCGAAATACTCAACTGATCGCTACTATGCCTACGATAAGAATGTCTCAGCGCTGTACAACTGACTAACAAGCAACCACAAATAAAACTAAACACAGAGCCAAAGATCTTACTCACTAGTCCTGCACTCGTTTATCTTTGTCCCAGTACGGTAAATGTGAGTTACTTACAACAGCAGAAAACATATGAGAACCTTACAACTGTATTGCCCAAACACGATATTTGGATGACTTCACACAGGGAAAAAGTAACGGAAAACTGAAATAAAGACGAACTGGGACGAATGCAGTTCAGGGCCCCGGTATTACTCACAGAATTCTCTCACGAGCATTGACATTCTTACGAAACACAGTCACCGCTGTCCGAAGGAGAGGAGAAGATGGCCACGGGCAGATACAGAAGCAGATGAATGCCACACACTACATTAACTGAAAATGGACTCAAATCAGACATAGAATGCGACTTCTAGGCACAATTAACAGAACTGCAACTCCCGGAAACTCACGCCCCACAATGGCACGATGACCTCATGGTGATTGCCAGACGACCGGTACTTGTCTTCCGTTTCAATCCGCACTTCGGTTGGGACAAAATCATAGTTACAGCACCAACATGCAGTGGGGTCGCGTGCTCTTCTCTGAGAAGAGACGGTACAGACTGGGCACCGATACTATACTACTGGGCATTAAAATTGCTACACCACGAAGATGACGTGCTAGAAACGCGAAATTTAACCGACAGGACGAATATGCTGTGATATGCAAATGATTAGCTTTTCAGAGCATTCACACAAGGTTGGCGCCGGTGGCGACACCTACAACGTGCTACATGAGGAACGTTTCCATCTGATTTCTCATACACAAACAACAGTCGACCGGCGTTGCCTGGTGAAACGTTGTTGTGATGCCTCGTGTAAGGAGGAGAAATGCGTATCGTTTCCGACTTTGATAAAGTTCGGATTGTAGCCTATCGCGATTGCGGTTTATCGTATAGCGACATTGCTGCTCGCGTTGGTCGAGATCCTATGACTGTTAGCAGAATAAGGAATCGGTGGGCTCAGGAGGGTAATACGGAACGCCGTGTTGGATCCCAACGGCCTCGTATCACTAGCAGTCGAGGTGACAGGCATGTTATCCGCATTGCTCTAACGATTCGTGCAGCCACGTCTCGATCCCTGAGTCAACAGATAGGGACCTTTGGAAGACAACAACCATCTCCACGAACAGTTCGACGACGTTTGCAGCAGCATGGATTATCAGCTCGGAGATCATGGCTGCGGTTACCCTTGACGCTGCATCGCACACAGGAGCGCATGCGATTATGTACTCAACGACGAACCTTGTGCACGAATGGCAAAATGTAATTTTTTCGGATGAATCCAGGTTCCGTTTACAGCATCATGAAGGTCGCATCCGTGTTAGGCGACATTGCGGTGAACGCACATTGGAAGCGTGTATTCGTCATCTCCCTACTGGCGTATCACCCGGCGTGATGGTATGGGGTGCCACTGGTTACACGTCGCGGTCACCTCTTGTTCGCATTGACGGCACTTTGAACAGTGGACGTTACATTTCAGATTTGTTACGACCCGTGGCTCTACCCTTCATTCGATCCCTGAGAAACCCTACATTTCAGCAGGATAAGGCACGACCGCATGTTGCAGGTCCTGTACGTGGCATTCTGGATACAGAAAATGTTCGACTGCTGTCCTGGCCACCACATTCTCCAGATCTATCACCAACTGAAAATGCCTGGTCAATGGTGGCCGAGCAACTGGCTCGTCACAATACGCCAGTCCCTACTCTTGATCAACTGTGGTATCGTGTTGAAGCTGCATGGGAGCTGTAGCTGTACACGCTATCCAAGCTCTGTTTGACTCAATTCCCAGGCCGTTATTACGGCCAGAGGTGGTTGTTCTGGGTACTGATTTCTCAAGATGTATGCACCCAAACTGCGTGAAAATGTAATCACATGTCAGTTTAGTATAATATATTTGTGCAATGAATACCCGTTTATCAGCCACTTTTTTTCTTGGTGTATGAATTTTAAAAACGAGCACTTAAATTTTTCTGTGCGAGCCCTGATTTCTCTTATTTTATCGTGATGATCATTTCTCCCTATGTAGGTGGGTGCTAACAGAAAGTATTCGTAATCGGAGGAGAAAACTGGTGATTGGAATTTCATGAGACGATCCCGTCGCAACGAAAAACGCCTTTGTTTTAATGATTGCCACTCCAATTCACGTATCAAATCTGTGACACTATCTCCCCTACTTTGCGATAGTAAAAAACGAGCTGCCCTTCTTTGTTCTTTTTCGATGTCATCGGTCAGTCCCACCTGATGCGGATCCCAAACCGCACAGCAATACTTCAGAATAGGGCGGAAAAGCGTGGTGTAAGCAATCTCTTTAGTAGACCTGTTGCACCTTCTAAGTGTTCTGCCAATGTATCGCAGTCTTTGTTTTGCTCTACCCACAATATTATCTATGTGATCGTTCCAATTTAGGTTATTTGTAATTGTAATCCCTAAGTATTTAGTTGAATTTACAGCCTTCAGATTTGTGTAAATTGTTGCGAATCAAAATTTAGCTGATATCTTTCAGTACTCATGTGAATAACTTCACCCTTATCCTTATTCAGGGTCAATTGCCACTTTTCGCAACATACAGATACCTTATCTAAATCATTTTGCAAGTGGTTTAGATCATGTGATGACTTTACAAGACAGTAAATGACAGCATCATCTGCAAACAATCTAAGACGGCTACTTATATTGTCTCCTATGTCGTTTATATAGATCAGGAACAATGGAGCGCCTGTAACACTTCCTTGGGGAACGCCGGAAATTACTTTTCTTTCACTCGATGACTTTACGTCTATTACTACGAACTGTGACCTTTCTAACAGTTCAGTTAAAAGATATGCCCATTTGCGTCACCTATTTTGATACCTGAAAACCTATAGGTTAATTCGAGTTGACCAAGAATCATTAAATCTGGCATGAAGCAAGAATTCGCAGTACAAGTAAAGTCTGTCCGTTTATCTGTCTCGCTATTAAGACCCTTTCCTGTGGTACTGGTTGGCGTATAGATTTCAAATTTACATCACATATCTAGATCTATGTTCTCTTGGCGGTATAAAAAATTATAAGCTTCGAGGTCAATGCAGTCAAAAGATACGCCCTTAAAGACACACATTTCGATACTCGAAAACCCACTCACCAAAACCTATATGGTGCTTCTCGTTTACGTACAATCAAGAAAGTTGGCGAGAAGCAAGGTTTCGCAGTCAGAGTAAAGAAAAAATTCGAAAGTTAATAGTGTATAATTATTCAGTCGAAAAAATACCCTTTTTGTTAATTTTCATTCGTCTGTCTATTCGTCGGTTACGACCGTTTTTTCTCTCGAACAGTTTGGCGTATCAAGTTCAGATTTATGTCACTTATGGTCGCTTGGCGGTGAAGACATTTAAGCATCTTACTCAATCCAGCCAAAGGTACGCGCCATTCAGGTCACATATTTTGATATTCGAAAATTCACTCATCAAAGCTAGTATGGTGCTTTCCGTTGATCTAGAATCATGAAATTTGGCAAGAAGCTAGTTTGAACAGTTCACGTAAGGGGAAAATTCAGATATTGCCAATTTGTAATTCTTCTTCTTTCGTTTCACCCTCTTTGGAGTACGCTGGATCAATCATTTCTTTGTGCGTGGTTCTTTTCATAGGGCTCAGTATTTCTTCATTCTTTCTGATCTCCTTCTCCTCTCTTCTTCCGAGATGATGGGTTTGCACTTTTGTGTAGATTTGTCTTGGAACCTTATGTTTTCATCCGTAGTAATTAACTTAGCTGTTTGATAAATAAGCGAATTATCTGAAATCTTTAATTCCACTAGGTCTTTCTCAGTTTCTTTAAACCAATTGGGTTTCGTTTTGCAGTTACGAAATAGGTCAAAGATTTGTTTGGTTAATCTGTTGGAATTCATTCTGAGAAGATGACCATAAAAATTTATTCTCCTTTTCCGCATAGAATCTCTAAGTTTTTCAATTTTCTTGTCGAGAGTTTCATTTTTTATGTATATAATCTTATTGTATTGAACTTTTTGTCCAATGATTTTTCTTAAAATTTATCTTTCCTTTAGCTCAAGTTTCCCCATTTCGCCTTTGAAATTCAAGTTCAGTGTTTCTGCTGCATACAGCTCTTCTGGCTTAATCACTATCTTGAATTGTTTAATTTTGGAACCCCATGAAAGGGATTTTTGTTGTTGTATGTAGTTTTTGTTACTTGGAAGGCCAATTCAAGTTTATTTTATCTGCATTCCATTGATTTGCTTTCTCCAGCATTCCAACTAATCCATTCTCCGAGATATTGGAATTCTTTTACTATTTCAATCTTCTGTTCTTGAACTTTCAATTATTTATATGAGTACTTGATGTTTGTAAATATCTCAGTTTTTTCAAAGGAGATGTGAAGACCTAATTTAGCGGCTTGTTCCTTTAGTTTAAGGATTTGCTCCCGTGCTTCTTCGATTGTTTCAGCAAACAGTACCATATCATCTGCAAAAGCAATCCAATTTACTTTAAGGTTCTTCTTTTTGTAACCCACTCCTATACCACTCTTAATGTTTGTGTTCCATTCCCTGACTACTTTCTCAAGCGCACAATTAAACAGCAACGGTGAGAGCCCATCCCCCTGTCGCACTCCCGTTTTTATTTCAAAGGGTTCCGATAATTCACCCATAAATTTAACTTTCGAAAATGTATTTGCAATTATATTACACGAAAAATATATTTCTTTTATGACTTACTATCCAACTTCAAACCTGAAATTAAAACATACTCGGAAGCCTTAGAAACCCTGGAATCAATATCTTACCAGTATCAGTGTCGATAAAAGGGTAATATCGTCTACATCATAGATGACCTTATTGATAAACCTTTCAGTATAAATAATTAAGTTTGCACGGAAACTTCACTGTGTGAGTCCTGGTCACACCTGGCCAATTTTTTATGCCTAACTGACTACACTATTCCGATCCATGATATGGGGCAACAACTGCCGAAAGGCGTAACAAATCCGGGATACGCTGATTACTGCGAGGATAAACCACTGGAGAACATGCGAGAAGCTTGTTGTAGCTGACAGCAAGTTTCACGTTTCCAAGTTGCCAGAGACGTCATCTGCAGACAGCTGCTAATTACGCAACCGCCACACGCGTTGCTGTGCGTGCCACGCACAGGTCGCACGCACATTCCGTTCCTCCCCGGGGCGCCTCTGTTGCTTACTAGTTGCTCAGACCTCACCGCAACATGACCCTTGCGTGAAGCTCGGATCGTGCTTGTCATCGTCCGTCATACGTAATACGGAAACACCATAGGTAGGTGCAGCTGATATGTGGAGCAAGAGGATATGGTACATTTTATAACAACGTTTACACATCAATTCTATGAACATCATGTTGCGGAGCTGAAAAGAATGTTAGTGGTTTCATCTAAAAACAGTTATCATAAACAGAAATTCTTACACGTATTGTTCAAGAACAAATAGCATACGTAGTACACTCCGATGCTATCCCTCGAACTAAGAATGAGTTGATCCATTAGATATCGAAATGTTTTGAGTTAGGCAGCCTATTGGAATACCTTAGCTGTTGCCAATCGCTGGAACTCTTGTTGTTGTTGTGTTTGTGGTCATTGCGAAAATTTCTTCGCTGCTGCCTTCCACGCTACTCAAATCTGTGCAAGCCTCTTCATATCTGCATATCTACTACAAGCTACAGGGTGACAAGTATTGAACTATATGAAAGTAAACCGTCATACCTCCTGAACAGTTTGCGTTAAAATGTTCAAACTGCACGATTGGCCGCGGAGCATGATGGGAATTAGTATGCGAATGCATGGTTTGGTTTAGTGACGAAGCTCACTTTCATTTGGATGGGTTCGTGAATAAGCAAAATTATGACAATCAGCAATTCGCGATTGAGAAGTCTCTTCACCCGCAACGGGTGACAGTGTGGTGTGCAGTGTCCAATCACGGAACAATCGGTGCGATATTTCTTGATTGCACGGTGATTGCCGAACGATACGTGAACGTTTTGTTTTCACCCCATTATCGAAAGTGACCCTGATGTCTACAATATGTAGTTCATGGAAGACGGAGCTGGACCCAACCGAAGCAGGAGAGTGCTAAATGTCCTGGAGGAGTTCTTTGGGGTACCCAGGGATCACTGGGGTGGACCTCGATTGGCAGCCATATTCTCCGGATGTGAACACACGCGACTCCTCTTCGTGGGGCTATATTAAAGACAAGGTGTACAGAAATAACACCAAAATCTTTTCTGAGCTGAAAACAACTTTTCCGGAGGTTATCGACAGCATCGATGTTCCGACACGTCAGCGCGTCATGCACAATCTCACTTCTCGTCTGAGATAATGATGGCAAGCATATCGAACGTGTCAGAACCAAAGTCCGAATATCTGTAGTGACGTTTACATGTCCACGCCGTAGTTTGTAATTAATTTACCTTTTTTATCATATAGTTCAATAATTTCCAGCCTGTACATTCACTTGAATCTGCTTGCCATTTACGAATCTTAGTCTGTTTAGTTTCCACACTTGCCTCCAGTACCAGATTCATGATTCCTTCAAGTCTCACTATCTGGCCTACCAACCGATTCCTTCTTTTACTCATAACTTACTCTTTTCTTGTGTGGCACAAGTTTTCAAAGACTTGTGACCCTCTTGCGTGTGATCGATTTCACTTACGTACAAGACAACACTCCACGCAAAAACGTTCTGAAAAAACTCTCTAGCATCTGAATTTATGTCGGAAGTTAACAATTCTTTCTTTTTAGGGTATTATTTTCTTGCCATTGTCAATATGCATTCTAAATCCTCTCTACCTTGGCCATCATCAGTCATTTTGTTGCGGAAATCACAAAACTGATCTATCACTTTTAACGTCTTGTTTCTAAGCATAATTCACTCTCCATCGCCCAATTTAATTGGAGAATATTTCGTTACCATTCTTTTAGTTCCTTTTGTGTTCATCTTACAAACTCTTTTCAAGAGAACATTTATTCTGTTAAACAGCCCTTCCCAGTCCTTCGTTGTCTGTGCTTGAATTATGTACGGAAACTCAAAGATTTTAATCCCTCTCCCTAAACTTCATTCTGTTTCTTTATCTCTCATTGGTTTCCTTGACCACTTGCTGAACATAAAGATTGAATTACATCCAAACTACAGCTACTCTTAAATGTTCTTTGGATCTTATAATTGTAGTCCAGTTTCTGGAAAAGTAGCAGATAAAATTTTGTTTCGCGTTTTCCCACATTTCTCCGGAACGCGAACTATCTTCCCCGAGGTCCACAACTACCTGATTTTCCATTATACTGTAAATACGAGCGTAGTTCGTCACGATAGTTAACAACCATGAGATATTAAATTGACTGTTAGGTACAATTCATAGTTGTTAGCACGTGCCGTCTTGGGAATTTCTTCTTTAAGTCTGACGACATATAGCTGCAATATGTCTTGAACAAAAGGTGGACTAATTTTGTTACGCCTACCTCCACTGACGGCATTCTGAAGGAATTTTGTCTGCTCCAGGGCTATCGGTATTATGGTACTCTAAAACCACAGCATATCTGCAGGAGAATACGAAGAGATCGTTTCATACTCTGTTCGAAATAAGTAGGCTGCATAACGCACAATTCGTAAATTTGGACGAGTAATAGGGAAGAAACTAGTAGTAAAAAAACATCAGTAAGGGTGCAGAGGAGGGGAAAGATGGTGAATAAATCTGTGTCTGTCAGTAAGGTTACCCAAGATGTTTGCTGTGGAGCGACATCAATAACAGAACTTGTCTTTTAGTGTACGAGAGCCATAGATTCGAAATCTGAAAACAATATTCAAATTCTGGTAGAGAGTCGAACGCATTTCAGATTTTCGCCTCCAGCCAGCCCTATAATACAAGTTTAACATAATTCCTCATACCATTTTCGTGTGACAGCATTCAATTTGGGTTTATTGTAGCCTTTTTCTGAAATTACGAAAATTACTCCGGAAAAGTAAGTTTTTTCCAACTTTCAAACGATGTTCAATGGTGTAAAATGGTCATGTATCTTGAAGCAAATATTCAGTTTTGAAAGTGCTTCTGTCGAGAAAATCTTGTTACCACAGTATTTAACAGTCTAGAAGTTACAGTATTACTCTACGACACACCAATGCAATTGAAATCATATTAAGAAGTATCTTAAACAAATAGTTACAAGATAAACTTTTTCAAAGTAAAACCTAATGGCAACCAACACAAATCTCCATTTTCGAGACATGAAAAATTATCAAGACATTAAAGGAACTTAGGTCAGTTTTCAGATGTTGTATGTTGCACGGTCAAAAGGCATCCCGTCTGAAGATACAGGACGGACCATAACTGACGAAGTATGTCTTAACACTCCGAACGTTTTGTAATTAGTTCTGAAAATACAAGATGAGTCAAGAGGAAATGTACATCCTTGAGGGGTGACAATCTTAATGACTCAGAATAATGATTTTAATGATTCGTGTAAACGTATGCATGATCCCGAAAAAGAGCACATTTAATTGTTTAATTGAAATTGTCATTTAATTTCTATATTATTCAAACACTGTTTACAACGGACCGAAGTAGTTTGGAGGTAACTACCTCAAATTAGCCTACAAGAAGTACCTAGTCATGCGCATCGCCCGAAATTTTCAGTATTCTCGCGCCTTCTTTGCGCAAACTATTAGTCATAAAGAAAAAATGAATGGGACATTTTTTTGTACAAAATTCAGTGTAGTTTAATTTTGTACTGCGAGAGTGTTTCGCTGGAAGGTGCTATTTTCCAGCTATTAAAAAGAATACAAGAAAGCCTAACAAAACTGATATTAAATAGGTTCGATCTCCGAAACGCTACAGAATAATGTGTCCATATGAAGTTATTTGTTCAGAATCACTATCATCCCTCGAAACATGTATCTTTTTTCCTGACTCACCGTGTATATAGAATTTTTCTGCCTATAAAAACCTTTAACTGAAGTTAAAGTTACCAAATAAGCATCAACTAGTCGCAAAATCATATTTTCTGTATTTACTTTTACAAATCGATTTCAACTGATTAACAGCCATCATCGGTGCTTTCAACGAATATGTGCCCTGAGTTGTAACATTGTCTTAAGCAGAAGTCAAACTTTATGTTACTACTCAGGGCACATATTCGTTGAAAGCAGCGATGATGGCTGTTAATCAGTTGAAATCGATTTGTAAAAGTAAATAAAGAGAACATGATTTTGCGACTGGTTGCTGCTTATTTGGTAATTCTATGGTTTACTGTCGCTGCACAACTTGGGAACCACATGGAGCCCACCACTCTTTAACTGAAAAATTAACTATATCGGCAAAATAGCATACAGCACTTAAATACGCAGATGTAATAATTAGAAACGCTGCGGAAAACACAACCTCACGTTTCATACCAACAAAATGGCAGAAAATACAGGAAACTGTTTATGGAGGTCTCCACCGCTAGTTCCTTCACGTGATTCTAAAACTGTTCACTAGACTGCTATACCAGTCAGATAATATCATGTGGTCCTATTCCCCAGGTACAACACTCTCCCCTACTAATGGCTCAAACTGTTATACACTGTGATTTTTGCACCGTATTCAAATTCTAGCGACTGATTCATGAGAGTATACGAAGAAAAAGGTCTACTGAACTTATGTCCGGAAATGCAAGGCTCCATGCTAGAGCCCATTTATGTTACAGAGACAGCGGTACAATACGCGCTGTACAATGCTACAGGACGTGTTTAAAATGGTTTCCATGTGCCGCAACGCATGCATGTACGCGCCGTATCATGTTGAGCCTCAGACGTTCACATCGAACAGGTTGCATCCGAACAGTGTCAAAGGCGGCGTGAACACGCTGCTCCAGTGTCTCCACATCTGGAATGGGCTCGGCTTGCACGATACATTTGAGATGACCCCGTAGCCAGAAATCTCACGTGTTTAGATCCAGTGAACGAGCAGGCCATGGAACTGGACCCCTTTGTCCGATACATCGACCAACAGAGACACGATTGAGATGCGTCCGGACGTTAACGACGAAGCATGCTGGAGCGTTATGATGTAGCAGCCACATAACCCTTCGAATCATCAATGGCACATCTTCCAGCACGAGAGGGAAAGTCACCCGCATGAAACACCCATGGTCCGGCCTGTTAGGCTACATAGAAGGAGGGCTGGTCCCGAAATACGGACTCAAGTTATTGCGGGCCACACATTGCGGCTGCACCGATGCTGATGATTCGATGTCACCATATCATGGGGGTTCTGCATACTATCCCACAAATGACTGTTATGAAAGTTGAAGGTACCACTCCGTGTGAAAGGGGCCACATTTCTGAGTAGGATAGGTGACACAAATCCCGGAATCGTGGTTGCCTGGTGATGGAACCAGTGACAAAACTGCTCCCGATTTGGAAAGTCTGTCGCTAGTAAACTCTGCACACACTGTAAGTGGTGCGGATAGTAACAGTGTCATGGAGATTGTTCCACACTGTCGTCTGGCTCGCCCTGTACTGACGGGCCAACTGCCTGGTACTGACTCTGCGGTCGCCTTCCACTGTGTTACTCTACGGCCATTAAAATTACTACACCAAGAAGAAATGCAGATGATAAACGGATATCCATTGGACATATATATTATACTAGAACTGACATGTGTTTACATTTTCATGCAATTTCGGTGCATAGATCTGGAGAAGTCAGTATCCAGAACAAACACCTCTGGCCGTAATAACTGCCTTGCTACGGCTGGGCTTTGAGTCAAACAGAGCTCGGATGGCATGTACAGGTACAGCTGCCAATGCAGCTTCAACACAATACCTCACTCCATCAAGAGTAGTGACTGGCGTATTGTGACGAGCCAGTTGCTCGGCCACCATTGACCAGACGTTTTCAGTTGGTGAGAGGTCTGGAGTATGTGCTGGCCAGGACAGCAGTCGAACATTTTTTATATCCAGAAAGGCCCGCACTGGATATTCAAAGCGCAGTCGTGCATTCTCCTGCTGAAATGTAGAGTTTCGCAGGGATCGAATGAAGAGTAGAGCCACAGGTCGTAACACATCTGAAATGTAACGTCCACTGTTCAAAGTGCCGTCAGTGCAAACAAGAGGTGACCGAGACGTGTAACCAATGGCACCCCTTACCATCACGCCCGGTGATACGCCAGTATGGCGATGACAAATACACGCTTGCAATGTGCTTTCATCGCGATGTAGCCAAGCAGAACTTGGATTCATCCAAAAAAGTGAGGTTTTGGCATTCGTGCACCCAGGTTCGTCGTTGAGTACACCATCACTGGCGCTCCTGTCTGTGATGCGGCGTCAAGGGAACCACAGCCATGGTTCATGCTGCTGCAAACGTCGTCGAACCGTTTGTGCAGATGGTTATTGTCTTGCAAACGTCCCCATGCGTTGAATCATGGATCGAGACGTGGCTGCACGATCCGTTACAGCCATGCGGATAAGATACCTGTCATGTCGACTGCTAGTGATACGAGGCCGTTGGGATCAATCACGGCGTTCCGTATTACCCTCCTGAACCCACCGATTCCATATTCTGCTAACAGTCGTTGGATCTCGATCAACGCGAGCAGCAATGTGGCGATACGATAACCCACAATCGCGATAGGCTACGATCCGACCTTTATCAAAGTCCGAAACGTGATGGTACGTATTTCTCCTCGTTACACGAGGCATCACAACAACGTTCCACCAGGCAACGCCGGTCAACTGCTGTTTGTGTATGAGAAATCGGTTGGAAACTTATTTAATGATAGCACGTTCTAGGTGTCGCCACCGGCGCTAACCTTGCGTGAATGCTCTGAAAAGCTAATCATTTGCATATCACAGCATCTTCTTCCTGTCGGTTAAATTTCGCGTCTGTAGCACGTCATCTTCGTTGTGTAGCAATTTTAATGACCAGTAGTGTAACCCTCCAAGTCTGGTATCCGAACATTTCGGGTACGTTCTTCGGGGTTTCCTGCTTCCTGAAATGAGCCCGTCTCAGACAAACAGTGAAACGCTGTTGCAAACATGGAATGCCGTGATCGCCGTCTGTGGCAACAGTTCCTCTGATAAAACCTTACTGCCCGCCATATATCTTTCAGTATGGAAACACCTTTTCGGCAAGCTAATAGTTGAAAAAGGAACCACTGTGTACAACGCTGTATCACACCCACTACGAGTTAGCAAGAGAACTGATTCGGACAACACATTACCAATTACTATTGCAGGAGAGGGCGATAGTGCATGATGTAGGAGGATCAGTACCAACCTCTAGGAGGATACCATGCATACTGTAACAGAATATGATTCAATAAATAGTCTCTAGCATGGAAAACATGCATTTCTGGACATTAGTTCATTGGACCTTGTTTGTTCTGTATCCACTCATCAGTCAATACTTAAGGTTGGTACACGGTGGAAAATATCACCCTGTACAGAAGTGGTGAGCGTGAGAAAACCAGAGAAGAAAAAGAGACTGGAAACTTTTGATACATAGAGCTATACATGTGTATGAAATACTAACTGACAAATATGGTATTAGGCGGATATTCGTTTTTCAAATTTTCTATTAGAAATGAAAACAATTACAGTGAAGTATCGAAGGACTTTCATCTCCGTGTATTCGTGAAAACACATTTAAAATTATGAGGCAGCCGTACACAGAAATATGCATAATGAACAAATGTATAAATGCAGTATTCAAATTAAAAAACATGATCCGGGACTGTATCTTTACACTACGCGCAACTCCGTCGCAAATCTACAACGCGTTTTTGTAAACGCCTCTTCATAGCTCTATAGACGGCTATCGTTTTCGCCTACAGCCTTTTGCTTTCGTAGTTGTAAGCCGTCAAAGGTGCTGTCAGGTGTCAGGGATTTTCTTAGGCTAAATCGAATGCAGGAGTGTGTCAGTAAAAAGAATAAATATCTTCATCCATGATGCGGCATTTTTTCACGTACCTCAGTGTTTGTGGCGTAATATGTCTTGAACTACATCTCACACTGCGATATATTTGTGTAGGTACATTCAGTGACGTACGTGGATAGTGTCATCGAAATTTATTGGGAGTAGAATTAGTAGCAAAGAAGTAATAAATCTATACGTCAAGCATGATGTTCGAGTTTTTCGCACATCTCAGTATTCATAACCTGATATATGCTTGACTATGTGTGGTATCATGATATACTTTTGTAGGTGAATTTTAGTGGCATATCTGGATACTGCGAATACAGTTAGCAGCACAGACGTAATGCATTTAAGCGTCATGTGTGATGTTGCAGTTTTTCAAGCATGGCTTTGTATACGATGTCATATCTCCTGAACAGTGGTAGGTAGTTGGTTCTTACCCCCACTGCGACTGGTGACTGACAGTTTAGTTGTAATCAGACCAGTGGCTCAGGAAGACACACACACACACACGCACACGCACAAACACACAACACAGACGCATAAGTCAATTTTTAAAATGGGAATGCGTAACTGTGGTACTACAACGAGATATGGCGAGATATTATAAAAATAGAAACTTAAGACACTATAAATTTGGTACTGAAAAGAGAATTACAGGAGAAGTAACAGAGATTGAAATTTTTTAATAAAGTGGGGAACATTGTACTGGCTATTAGGTTAACAGGTACATGAAATTGTAACGCTCCGCACACGACAAAAATTTATGATGGTGGCCAAGACTGAACAACTGGCGATGTAAGAAGTACAGAATGGTCGTCAACAAAAGGGATACTAAGGCTCTGAATGGTAGTGCTGCCTAATTTTCTGTAACTTTCCAATTTTCCAGAATATTTACTGTGTCTATCCCATCAAACGTGAGTATGTCCCACCACCAACGACATTAAGGGGCTCCGGAAGGGCTCAAAATCATGAAAAGTTCAATTTTTACTTTTTTGCGTTTTCTGAATCTGAACCTTTTAATAGATATATAATTTATTCAATTCCGAAGACTACAACTATTTTTAATTTTTTTTTGAAATGTGTTCTACATGGGTGTGACCCACTGTGGCGCTGTTAAACTGCTGTCAAAAGGTGTTATTATTAACGTCCGTGTTCATCAGGTACATTTTAGTGATGTGTTGTGGCTAACCTGTGATGGTTCAATATACACTCCTGGAAATGGAAAAAAGAACACATTGACACCGGTGTGTCAGACCCACCATACTTGCTCCGGACACTGCGAGAGGGCTGTACAAGCAATGATCACACGCACGGCACAGCGGACACACCAGGAACCGCGGTGTTGGCCGTCGAATGGCGCTAGCTGCGCAGCATTTGTGCACCGCCGCCGTCAGTGTCAGCCAGTTTGCCGTGGCATACGGAGCTCCATCGCACTCTTTAACACTGGTAGCATGCCGCGACAGCGTGGACGTGAACCGTATGTGCAGTTGACGGACTTTGAGCGAGGGCGTATAGTGGGCATGCGGGAGGCCGGGTGGACGTACCGCCGAATTGCTCAACACGTGGGGCGTGACGTCTCCACAGTACATCGATGTTGTCGCCAGTGGTCGGCGGAAGGTGCACGTGCCCGTCGACCTGGGACCGGACCGCAGTGACGCACGGATGCACGCCAAGACCGAAGGATCCTACACAGTGCCGTAGGGGACCGCACCGCCACTTCCCAGCAAATTAGGGACACTGTTGCTCCTGGGGTATCGGCGAGGACCATTCGCAACCGTCTCCATGAAGCTGGGCTACGGTCCCGCACACCGTTAGGCCGTCTTCCGCTCACGCCCCAACATCGTGCAGCCCGCCTCCAGTGGTGTCGCGACAGGCGTGAATGGAGGGACGAATGGAGACGTGTCGTCTTCAGCGATGAGAGCCGCTTCTGCCTTGGTGCCAATGATGGTCGTATGCGTGTTTGGCGCCGTGCAGGTGAGCGCCACAATCAGGACTGCATACGACCGAGGCACACAGGGCCAACACCCGGCATCATGGTGTGGGGAGCGATCTCCTACACTGGCCGTACACCACTGGTGATCGTCGAGGGGACACTGAATAGTGCACGGTACATCCAAACCGTCATCGAACCCATCGTTCTACCATTCCTAGACCGGCAAGGGAACTTGCTGTTCCAACAGGACAATGCACGTCCGCATGTATCCCGTGCCACCCAACGTGCTCTAGAAGGTGTAAGTCAACTACCCTGGCCAGCAAGATCTCCGGATCTGTCCCCCATTGAGCATGTTTGGGACTGGATGAAGCGTCGTCTCACGCGATCTGCACGTCCAGCACGAACGCTGGTCCAACTGAGGCGCCAGGTGGAAATGGCATGGCAAGCCGTTCCACAGGACTACATCCAGCATCTCTACGATCGTCTCCATGGGAGAATAGCAGCCTGCATTGCTGCGAAAGGTGGATATACACTGTACTAGTGCCGACATTGTGCATGCTCTGTTGCCTGTGTCTATGTGCCTGTGGTTCTGTCAGTGTGATCATGTGATGTATCTGACCCCAGGAATGTGTCAATAAAGTTTCCCCTTCCTGGGACAATGATTTCACGGTGTTCTTATTTCAATTTCCAGGAGTGTATATCGCTGGTATGATTGTCGAATGTTTCATGTTTATTTACTCTGTCGTTATCTCGAAAATATTCGTAATTAATTCTGTTTCTTGAGTCTCTGTTTTGTTGAAGTATAATAATGAGTAAAAGTAAAGTTATTAGAAATCCTCTGAAGGCTTTTAAGAAAAGGAGAAATGTTGGAAAGACAAAGGTATGTGTTATTACTGTAAACAATAAAGACGATAACCCAGTGAGTGAACCTAACCTCTCAAGTACACCCGCCCATAGCAGTCAAAGTGGGAAAGAAAATACTTCACAGAAGAAGCTTGGTTCAATGAGTGAAAACTATGAATGTTTTATGGGCGAATCGGATGTGAATGAAATATTTGATATGTCGGTTCTCAAAGGAATTTTTTCAAACTGTGTAAGATGTATTCATTGTAGTGAAGTTGGTCTGGAACTCTCCATAATAAACCACGTAGGACTTGCTAGTGAAGTACAACTGAAATGTGATAAGTGTTCATACATGACCACCTTTTGGAACAGTGTTGCAGTAACTGTAACTGAAGAAAATGGTAGCAAAATCTACGAACACAACAACGAGCGATGCTTGCTTTAGACAAGGAACGCCTTCGGGCTGCAGACAGGGCTGTAAAGAGTCTAGAAATACAAGCAAGAGTAAACAGGAGGAGGAACAAGAGGAAGCTGGAGGAGGAGTTTGCAGAGGATGAAGATAATCCATCCTATGGACCTGGAATGCACTAAAAAGTTAATCCAATCTTTGTCGCTCGATTCCCAAAACTTTTATTTTCTCATACTAATTACATGTTTTCTAAGGATCTTCCAAACGTATTTGTTTCAAACTTTCAGTAAATGTTACACAGTACCTTCTGCATAATTTAACGCAGCCTATTTCCAAAAAACTGTATATTTTTGAATATATAAATAAAAAATTGGAAAACAATGTTGTGAATTTTCATTACAATTGAAAAAAATCATCTTTAATAACTGAACTAAAATTTTGTAAAATCCCTGTGTTAAGTTGTAGCCCATATTCCAATAAATAATCTGTAAAAAGTTCAACTTCCTACCTCAAATACTTTGTGAGGAAAGATGTAATTTATATGCGTTATTTTTACATTGCAAGTATAGGGCGTTCCGGAGCCCCTTAAAGAAATTTCTATTATCTCTGAAATATAAATGTATCTGAGAAAGATTTCTCCTATACCATAAAAAAAGTTGTGCATTTTTGTGAACTTCTATATTGAAACAGAATGATACAGTATGCTGAGATTAGGCATGACAAATAAGACATTATTGAAGTCATGAGAAGGAACCCAGTGTTATGTGGAAGGGCAAAATGCCGATACCAACACGGGCAGAAGGTGCCGTAAACGACTCGGCAGAACCTGCTGATACAGCTGCTGGGTAAACGCACCACGCACGTTATCGGCAGCCCCTTAAATCATGCCCCTCCGCACACTCCAGCACTTATTTTTGTCAGCAGGAGCCACAGCAGGGTCGTCTTCCTCCGAGTCGCTTCCCACGTTATCTGCCTGTACACAACATTTTCCACTGAAGTGAGAGACCTTTGTTATGATGTTCCCCATTGGGCAAAGGCGATACCTGGGTATTTTACTGATAGAATAATTCTTATATATTGATGTCTTCGGGTTTTGACATACATCCGTAATCGTAATGTACTTAATCAGCGACCATAGGATCTACTACGGTTGCCCAGGAAGTAATGCACCGCACTTTTTTTCTTCAACGGTTCTTTATTGAACTTCAAGAGGGTTCAAATGGCTCTGAGGACTGTGGGACTTAACATCTAAGGCCATCAGTCCCTTAGAACTACTTAAACCTAACTAACCTAAGGAGATCACACACATCCATGCCCGAGGCAGGATTCGAACCTGCGACCGTAGCGGTCGCGCGGTTCCAGACTGAAGCGCCTAGAACGGCTCGGCCATACATGCTGGCGAACATTATGAGAATTACACATTCGAAAGAATGGTGGTTTATCTACACACCCTGTTTTTCCACGTAAGCCGGCCGGGGTGACCGAGCGGTTCTAGGCGCTACAGTCTGGAACCGCGCGACCGCTACGGTCGCAGGTTCAAATCCTGCCTCGGGCATGGATGTGTGTGATGTCCTCAGGTTAGTTAGGTTTAAGTAGTTCTAAGTTCTAGGGGACTGATGACCTCAGAAGTTAATTCGCTTTTTCCACGTAATCTCCATCGCATTCTATGGCCTTCCTCCAAGGGAAACAAGGGCGTGTTTGCCCTGTCGTACCAATCCTTGTCCTGGTGACGAAGCCAGTGCTTCACTGTGTGAATCTCCTCCTCATCATCCTCAAAATGTCTTCCACGAATTGCATCTGTCCTCGCGAATGACAACATCAGCTCGCTGCAATACGTCACGCGTGACAGCCGTGGATGGTCTCCCCGACTGCCGCAAATCTGGAATTCCCCCGAACTGCCTTCTGATGACATCACTGCTGTCGGCAACTAACTGTACTTCTGTTTACAGCAGATGCTCCATAGGCTTTGCACAAACATTTGTGAATATTCCCCACAGTTTCTTTTTGTGTTATCCTCATCGTTTTGTCATCATCATGATTCGTGAAAGTGGCTAGAATGGCCTGTGTAAAATTTGGGACTTCGTATGGGCGCTGATGACCCCGCAATTGAGCACCCACACAAACGAAACAACATCATTAAGACATCATCAGTTTCTTTCTCTGCAGTGAGAAATTCAATGACGGCACGTTGCTTGTAACGTACATCAACTACAGACGCCATTTTGAAACTGTCCTGCAGCTACGCCATCTGTCGGAAGAGACGGAGACTTGCAGCGCTCACTCAGGAGGCTTCAGACAATACACACGTAACGTTTCACATTCGTAGCATTGTTGTCGGCTGTGAAAAAATAACGGTACGTTACTTTCTGCGCAACCCTCGTGCATCTCACAACATCCACTCACACATGTAGGACCCTAACCTGTCTCATCGACTACGCAAATTTCGAATTTTCTCAGCTCTTCCGGTGTTTTATAACTCCCTTCAAGCTATTCAAAGTTACATACTCTGCCTTACTTTCCATATCCGAATACCTATATCCAATACTAACATACGTAGTTCTCTCAACTCCTCAACATCTGGAATATCATCGCCAGCTTCCGTGTAACCCACGAACACAACATTTCCTCCCAAATCCTTGAGATCATCACGTGTCACCTTCCACTCACCTCACAACAGTTCAAATCATCACCGAGATCCTATTTATGCGCTTTCTTTTCCAGAGCGTGAGGTAATGCCTCAGACCCCAACCATCCACCTACCTGCTAAGTTTCCCATCTTTCTGAATGCAAATTATGGCTACAGTTCACACTGTCCGTTCATAACTTTAACATATCCCTAACTTCTACATCCCAGCAATCAGATCCTTCGGCTATGCACACAGTCTGATGAAAAGTATGCGGACACCACTATGTAATGTGAAATTCGCTACAAGATGTCTCGAGCAGCTGACCGATTCCGTATGAAAGGAGGTCGGGAGTACTGTGTTATGAGTAGTGAATCAGTAACAGAAGACTGGGGTCAGTCAGGAGAGGTCAGTAACTTCGAACGTGTAGTAGTCACTGAATGTCACTTAGATAAAAATCCATCATAGATCTTTTAACCCTCCTAAACCACCCAAGTCGACATTTGGTGTTAAGACTGTTAAACGCAAACGTGAAGAAACGGCCGCAGCTAAAGCAAAAAGTGGCAGGCCCCACGTAGTAAACGGATAGGAACCGTCGACGATTCCAGAGGTGGGTTGTAAAAAACCATATGTAATCAGCGAAAGGAATAACACATGCGTTCCAAAGTGCTACCAGTACTTCATCTAGTTAACTGATTGCGCGTAGGTAACGATAAAGAATGGGTTACAATGTCCGAGCAGCTCCTAGTAAGCCACAAATTCCTGCAGTTAATATTAGGCTTCAGGTGGTGTGAAGTACAACGCCACTGAACAGTGGATGAGTTGAAACTAGTGATGTTGAGTAATGAATGAAGGTACACTGTATGGCAATACGATGTAAAGTGTTCAGTTTGGCGAATGCCTAGGAAACATAACCTGCCGTTATGTGATGTGCCAGCATTGAAGAGGCGAGGGAGTAGTGTTACAGTATAGGTGCGTTTTTCGTGGGTAGGGACCCTTGCTGCGCCTAAAGAAACGCTATGTGAGATAGGATATGGACACAATTTACGGCGCTGTGTACTTCTTACACTTGAGGAATAGTTCGGAGTCGACTTTTGTATCAGCACGACAATGCACCCTGTCATAATGCTTCATGTGTGACTCAATTGTTTCTGAATAATAAATTCCTGACATGGTCTTACTTGCCGAGACTCCATTGTAGCGGGATTAGGATGAGTTACAACGATGACTTCACTCCACACGCCAGCGTCGACCTTCACTGCATTTTTTAGTTTCGTTCGCAGCTCGTGGTCTGGTGGCTGGCGTTGATGCCTGTGGATCACGGGGACCCTAGGTTCGATTCCTGACCAGGTTTTCCCTGACTGGGGACAAGGTGTCTGTGTTGCCCTCATCATTTCATCGTCATTCGGAAATGTCACAGGATTTGGCTGTGTAAAGATTGAGGCTTTGTACTAGCGTCGATGACCGAGCAGTTGCGCGCCCCACAAACCAAACATCATCATCCTCACTGTGGTGTCACCGCCAGACACCACACTTGCTAGGTGGTAGCCTTTAAATCGGCCGCGGTCCATTAGTATACGTCGGACCCGCGTGTCGCCACTGTCAGTGATATCAGACCGAGCGCCGCCACACGGCAGGTCTAGAGAGACGTCCTGGCACTCGCCCCAGTTGTACAGCCGAGTTTGCTAGCGACGGTTAACTGACAAATACGCTCTCATTTGCCGAGACGATAGTTAGCATAGCCTTCAGCTACGTCATTTGCTACGACCTAGCAAGGCGCCATTACCAGTTTATATTGAGATTATTATTGATGTATTAGGAAGAGCGATGTACACCAATTATTGATTAAAGTTAAGTATTACAGCAACTGCGTCCGTTTTTCTAAGTTCTCATTTCCTTGTAATGTTCCAGACCTCGCGACAGTCTGCGTGTATTTAAACGCGTGCATTTCGGCCTCCTCTAGCAACACGGTGTTGGCTCTTCTGCCAACACATCACTCACCATCATCTCTAGTTTCGTATCTTGCGGTAGGATAGGCTGCCAGTCCTCCACAGACATCACGGTGAAAGTGTCCCCAGCAGAGTTCATACCGCCATGAAGACGAAAGCTGGAAATATCACATAAGATAAGGTCGACGAATCGGGTCGGGAAATAGTCCGGATCGAAATGGTATAGGAAGTGCTCCCACATAGCGGTAACTGTTGGAACTCGGTGAAGGAATTGAAACTGGAAGACATTGTTGGACGTGTTCGCTGTTGTGCAAAATTTTGTGCTGTTTGTGAAACTTCAGAAAATATTCTACTTTGTAAAACAGCTTTGGATTTAGATTAATATATCTCTGATAATTCGTTTAGTAATTTGTGAAGTATTCGTTACGCAATAAGTATATATACTGGAGAAGAGATTATGGTGTTACCGGCGCGTAAATACGTTTGCGCAGGGCCACCAATGTAGGGAAAAAATATTCTGCATTTTCGGCAAATCGTGTCATTACAATCCGGGTGAAAAGGGTGAGTACTTTCATTTCGATTCATTGAAATCATTATATATATATATATATATATATATATATATATATATATATATATATATATATATATATTCGTTTTGTATTATTTTGCTTTAGTTTTTTCATTATAGATATGAAAATATAAAAGAAAAACTGTTACTTCGTGTTCCGAGAATGACTTTCAAAAGTCAGCGCCATGCAGCGTAATTGTTTGGTGAGCAACATTCCTCTCAACTAAGACGACTAGAAAGTGTAAAACACGCTCCAGCAAAGGTAAAAGGTCTTCCAACAGTGTTTAATAATGGGCAAAAAAAAAAAAAAAAAAAAAAAAAAGAATTCGCTCCAAGAGTCCTGACGTTATGTGCATGTGGCTTACCACTGGATTCAGATACTGTGAGGATGGCTGCCTACGAGTTAGCAGAATCCAACCAAAGAAAGCATACATTTTCAGGCGCCGACAGAATGGCAGGTAAAGAGTTGCTAAACGGGTTCACGGAACGAAACCAAAATTTGTCTTTGAGGAAAGCGGAACGGCTTGCAGTGATTTGAATGAAGAGGATGTGGCTGACTTCTTCTCCTTGTTGAGAAAAACTATGGGCGATCGTGATTACTGGACAAACCTCTGCTGATTTATAATGCAGATGAATGAGGTTGCCAAATGAACAAGAACCCCACACTAAAAGTATTTGCTCAAAAAGGGAGCAAAGATGTTCAAGCACAGACTTCTGTACAGACAGGAGAGATTGTCACCATCTCAAAAAATGGTTCAAATGGCTCTGAGCACTATGGGACTCAACTGCTGAGGTCATTAGTCCCCTAGAACTTAGAACTAGTTAAACCTAACTAACCTAAGGACATCACAAACATCCATGCCCGTCACCATCTCAGCTTGGGCTAATACTTTATACATGTACGCGTACACATATACTCCAGAAGCCACCTTACACTATGTGAGATGGGGTCAGTTGCGTGCCTGTATGAATTCCCTGTTTTCCTGTTACAGTTGAATGGTTCGCAGAAAGAACAACGGCGTGTAAGCTTTCGTGTCAAATCTAATATCTCGATTTGATCTTCACTATCATTTCGTGAAAAATACGTAGAAGGAAGCAATATATTGTTTCACTCTTCCAGGTATCTACGCTCTCAGAAAATTAAAAATATATTACACCATAATGGAGAACACCTCTTTTGCAGCGTCTGCCACTGCAGCTGATACAGCATCTCCGTGACGTTTTCGTACGTACTAAATGAACCTCTAACGAAAGGTGCTGGCTCTTTTTCTCGGGAAGTAATCATTCGGTTTTTTTTCTCAACAATGTTGTACCTAAAACGTCTCTTGTATCATAAAATAACACAGGGCTATTTTAGAGGCACAGACCGACTAAACGATCACATACATTCCTCTGCGCATTGGATGTTATGTACCTCGTTCATTAATGCAGGGGATGGCCGAGCGGTTCTAGGCAGTACAATCTGGAACCACGCGGCCGTTACGGTCGCAGGTTCGAATCCTGCCTCGGGCATGGATGTGTGTGACGTCCTTAGGTTAGTTAGGTTTAAGTTGCTCTAAGTTCTAGGGGACTGATGACCTCAGAACTTAAGTCCCATAGGTCAGTTTTGAACCATTAATGCAGTCTGCTGGATATCTGACCAGCGACAACAGCGTGTCATATGCTTTACCGCACGTCTAGTTTAAGACCTTTACTTCCAACATCTAATACCATTTATCACACCTCCTGAAGAATAACTTTCTCTGCTTCACCATTCTCTGTCAGTTCGCTTGTATCTTCATTAATTGGTCATTCTCTAAGGCACCCAACTCAACTGTCCACAAAGAATCTTGAGAAATTCTGCTTCTTATACTGTTGTTCAAGACCCTCTCCATTAGTTGCCTGAATCTAATCGCGATTCTTAACCTCTCATGACACCCAGCAAATGTCTGAGTCTCCTTCCAATGCAGCTTGGCCGTATGCAATAACTGCTCATCCATCCAGAAGCTGGGCCTAGTGATTGTCACATCGTCTATGAAATACGACACATCCAGTTCCGACAGTCCTGAAACGGAAGTGACCACAGACGTTTACGAAACTTGAGCTGCTAAACGTTGCTCCTTACCCGACAATAAGAGACTAAAGATCATACTATATACATACATTGTTCTTATTTTGCTACGTTAGCTGTTCTCCTGGAGAAGTGTCATGCTGCCCTTATATCTCTACGTTCTGCTGAGCAATTCTATCTCATTAATTCTGTTGAAAATTCAAAGACTGCCGACAATGCTGAGGAGGACGTTGGGGGTGTGGTTGAAGGGACTTGGGTGCAGGGAATGCTTGACATAATATACCACACAGACGTGGAAATAACGATGACATACTTAATTTTTCAGACTTCGTGGTCTGAAGTTTGCTAATAACCACACATAGCCATTTTGCTCATAACGTCTCTAAGTTCCCTTATCAGTCTATTTGAACACTGATCTGCATCCACCACTACACTGTCGCAAAATTTTCGACATTTTTCTAGAATTAATAAGCATAAAGTTGTATTTAAGGTAGCCAACTGACACTGTAGCCGGCCGCTGAGGCCGAGCGGTTCTAGGCGCTTCGGTCTGAAATCGCGCTGCTGCAATGGTCGCAGGTTCGAATCCTGGCTCGGCCATGGATGTGTGTGATGTCCTTAGGTTATATAGGTTTAAGTAGTTCTAAGTCGATTGGACTGAGGAATGGCTCAAATGGCTCTGAGCACTACGGGACTTAACTTCTGAGGTCATCAGTCCCCTAGAACTTAGAGCTACTTAAACCAAACAAACCTAAGGATATCACACACATCCAAGCCCGACGCAGGATTCGAACCTGCGACCGTAGCGATAGCGCGGTTCCAGACTGTAGCACCTAGAACCGCTCGGCCACCCCGGCCGGCGGCACTGATAACATCAGATGTTAAGTCCCATAGTGTTTAGAGGCATTTGAACCATTTTTGACGCTGTAACGCACTCAACATTTACTGCCACAGTTCGTTTATTAGGAGTTCTTAAAAGCTGGTTTTGGCACTAGGTGTTGAGGGGCAAGTTCTATTTGCTGGGTAGACGTTTGGAGGCAGAACAGTTAATGCGGCTGACGCCGGCAGAATCCGATACCAGACTCATCACCAGTATTAAATTATCATGTTATTAAGGGTCAGAATGTAGAGTTCTGGGACCATACTACCATCTGTCTATGGGAAAAGTCCCCCATAGAGATAAAAACATCATTTTATTCGCAGATGAGTACTACTGTTAAGACATTTATTCCTGTTCTGTGGCCTTATCTGTCATTACGCACTTTGCAAAATGAGAATAGCGCAGCAATCAGACTCATTTCATCGCGATAGCCTACCCCAAATTCCAGACTGACACAGTCTGTCTTGAGTGATAGACAGCAACTATGCTACAGAGAGACAGTGTATTTATAAAACCAAACAGTTCATCTAGCTGGCAAAATGATGTTGCTGTTCACCAGTACATCTTATTTAGCCAATTGTGGATCGCAACGTGTCAATGTTCGGATTTCGTCAGTCACTGAGCTTGAAATGGTAACTGAGATAGAAATGTATTACATCATAGGAAGGTTCAGCTGACTCAAGCACAGTGGTAACCT
Source organism: Schistocerca piceifrons (assembly GCF_021461385.2). Classification (NCBI taxonomy): domain Eukaryota; kingdom Metazoa; phylum Arthropoda; class Insecta; order Orthoptera; family Acrididae; genus Schistocerca; species Schistocerca piceifrons. Next base: position 782,105,461 of record NC_060141.1, read on the forward strand.
TTGTATGACAGACTACCATACATACAGCCGATTAACTATCGAATACTAGCCGGACCAAATTGTCAGTGTTTTATCCGTCAGTACTGTAAACACCAGCAACAGTAACAGTAGCAGCAGCAGCTATCTTTGCTCCTTGATAATAACTGAATTGCGTGGTACAACGCCTGCGCTATTGAATTTGGAGACATGAATAGTGTAATGATAAAAAAGCAAAGTGTCGCAAGTCCTCTTCGGTAATAGTCCTTGCTTTAGGTTTCACAGATGGCTGATTTATTGGCATCACTGTTGTTTTCAGGTGGCTAGCCAACTGAAAACAACAGTGATGCCAATAAAGCAGCCATCTGTGAAACATAAAGCAAGGACTATTACCGAAGAGGATAAGAAGTTCTCTGCCTTTACTGCTCTGCGCAACGCTACGCGCTGTTCACAGCCAGCTGCCCAATACTACAATGGCAGACAACAATGCAAACCAGCCACAGACTGCACACAGCACAGCCAGTGATTTTTATACAGAGGTGGCGTTACCAATAAAAAACCTAAACAGCCTACTTACAGAGGGATCAGAAGATAACTGTACTAAGACAGAGGGAACTTAATGAACTGAAAATAACCATGTCATTAGTCTTAGTAACGCAAACAATTTTTAAGTATTTCTATGTCTTCATGTCTAAAGACAAGCAAGCATGACTTGAGACACGACGCCAACAATGAAATATTTTAAAACTAATAACAGTTGAACATCATTGCTCCTGGCTTTTTAATATTTGCGCACCAGAGAAGCCTATTTGGACCTTACTGTTCGTGATCTATTTTGATAACGGGCAGAGAATGGTATCCTCAGACTTTCGCAGAAGATTTATTTATCTGTAACTAACTTCCATCCGTAAAAAGAAACTGAAGGAATACAAATTCACAACTTTATATGATAACGTCTTGCTTGAAATATTCTCAAATGTAAAACCGCACAGTTAAAGAAAGAACAAACGTAGTATGTTATGACTGCAATATTACTGATTTACAAATGGAATGATTAATCTCATATAAACAACTGCGGGTAACAATTTGTGGGGGGTGTGAAATTGAATGTTTAAATAGGTTAGGTCGTTGCTAAAGGTACATGAATGGATTCACAAATTAGCAGGGTACAGAGAAAACTTGGATGAACGGAGGATGTAGAAAGGATACCAACAGGGACAACGCAAATGCACTAATAGTCATAGGTAGCGGAAGAGCGTCTCAGGAAGCTGAAAATTCTGAAGTGGCATGCTCTTGAAAACAGACAGAAAGTATCCTACGAAAGATTTCTTAGAAAGTATCTTGTTCCAGTGTTATGAGTGTGTGAAGAATCAGGAGATACGTTTCAGCCCCCGCGAAGAGGTCCTGATTGGACATGTTCTATACATCCTTATGTATACACGTGTAAAGGAGACTATAATATTTGTATCCCTTTGTTTCAGTAAGGGCCTAATCTTCTTCGGTCTCTTAGGGGTGACGTCTTACGTTCTATTACGCCGCGTAATTGTAAAAAAAAAAATGGCTCTGAGCACTACGCGATTTAACTTCTGAGGTCATCAGTCGCCTAGAACTTAGAACTAATTAAACCTAACTAACCTAAGGACATCACACACATCCACGCCCGAGGCAGGATTCGAACCTGCGACCGTAGCGGTCACGCGGTTCCAGACTGAAGCGCCCTTAACCGCACGGCTACACCGGCCGGCCCACGTAATTGTAAGAAATTTTCCTTCAATCATATAGCTGTACATATTACAATACATGACGTCATACTGTGTCTACGAAATCAGAATTGATACTAAGTAACTTTGACAGTGAAGGTTTACTTTACAGTGCATGATACCTGGCGCTAAACAAATAATAATTACGACCTGTGAATGCGTATTCCCGCCATTTATTTCAGTAGTCATGTATACAATATACTCAGTTACCTAAATGATGTGATCGACGTATAAGACGTTAACAACGGTAACAGTGTCAGTAATTTATGCCATTTTTATAATTGCTGAGCCTCGCTCTGTTTTATCGTAAGCTTATTTATACCGAACATAGGGATAAGACGACGGCTTGTCGACATTAAAGATTAAATATTTTAAATTGTGACATATGCTAAACAACTGTGTAGGTAATATATTGTGGTTAGGATTTTATTTTATTCGACAAGCTCGGTATATATGCCATTATGGTGTTAGTGTCTCCGTATATTAGTTAGTTCAGTACAAAGCAAAAACTGAAACATTAGACACTACCTCTAGCCCAGCCTAATTTAACTAATTTCTTTTACAATAAATATAGTATACTATGAGCCTTAGGCGGCTTATAAAAGTCACCATCTGTTTATAGGCGGTTCCACACAAAACCTCGAACAACCATGATTTTTAGTAGCAAAATTTCCAGGTCTGGGAACGGCTACCTCCGTAATTTCTATTCATGGCATAATGTCAAAAAGTTTGCAATATATTCTTAAGATGATGTTCTCGGAGAATCTTGAAAATTTTTTCTGATATCAGTATCCGTTACCGAGATCCAGACGTTCAAAATTTCTGTACTTATGCACATAATATATCCGGTTGTGGCGTTAAATATAGTTTTAACTGACGCGGTGAACACATAGCAAGGCTTCTGTGGTCATAGTTATGATTCTAAAGCCACCCCACTATGTTCTTAGTCGCCATTCTTTCACCCCTAAAATTTCATGATGAGTGATCTCTATACAACGGGCACTTCACGTCTGCCATCATCTGGAAATTATTCGACGCTGCCACGTGGCAGCGTAAGCACCTTATAAAAAATAATTTTGAAATACGAAATTCTTTGTGCATGCAAATCAGGCACCACTTTCTTCAGTTTGTTGTACCTGTAGACTAAGAATTATGATCATTTTTCTGCAAAGTAGCGTAAAGCGAACTTGTGTTCGACGGGTGACGATTTTGTATTAATCTAGTAGAAGGGGTGATATGCAACGTAGCGCGACTTTAGATCGGGTATTTAAGCAACGACATGCAGAAACTGATTAATGTGGCATTCGTGTCTTTCCGACGTGTGTCCTGTAAATGCGGAAACGTAAACTATGGCAACGTTATTACCTAATTCGTTCAAACATGACCAACGTGCCGATATTCTTCTTCGGCTACCGAAGGACAAACAGCCGTAGACATGCATCGGAGACTGAAGAATGTGTGTGCGGAACATGCCTCTAGGAAACCACCACCAGGAAAACTGCGACAACAAATGCCGCTGGTTCGTTGAACCGCATTTACCGGTGGCAAATGTCGTAATGCGGGAGTCACGTCAACTCGAGTGGCAGACACTTGGGCACCAACCCTATATTCCTGATTTGTCTCCATGCCTCCGGTCCCTTAAAAGAGCCTTGATAGGTCGACGATTCCTGACGGACCAGGACATGCACCAGGCATTTATGGACTTTTTCCCGTGACAGGTCACGGCATTTTACCAAACGAGACATTTCTAATCTGGTGGGATGATTGCCACAACGATCACAGTGATTAGGCATGATTTGCATACTGGTTCTCCACGTTACGGCCTTCTAACTGAAATGTTTTGATCGTTCTTTATATTATGCCTACATCTTTGCACACTCTGCTACAATAGCGTAGTAGGAAGAAGATGGGAAACAACTGAAAATATCACGTTCTTGTTTACGGCCTTGTCTCTGTGGTAACACCGGTTCCCTTCAGCTCACCGAAGTTAAGCGCTATCGGTCTGGGCTAGCAATTGGATGGGTGACCATCCGGCCTGCCGAGTGCTGTTGGCAAGCGGTATGCACTCAGTCCTTGTGAGACAAACTGAGGAGCTACTTGACTGCGAAGTAGCGGCTCCCGTCTCTGAAAGTGACGTATGGGAGGGAGAGCGGTGTGCTGACCACGTGTCCCTCCACATCCGCATCCGGTGATGCCTGTGGGCTGAGGATAACACTGCGGCCGTCGGTAACGCTGGGTCCACCAGGGCCTGTGGGTGGTGTTATATGTAATAGTGTAACAGGGAACATGCGTGAACTGAACTTCTTTTTCAACAGCGCATGGCACAAACATACTCATCTTTGGAAGACTTCGATGGAAAACTGTCTGAATCGTCAGCCTTCCTCACGAAAAATTTTGGCATGCAAACATAGTTGTGCTTTAGGTGTGAAAAGAAGTTATCAGAGAAACACTGACATGAGAAGACAGAGAGACAGAGACAGTGGGAGAGGAAGAGACAGAAGACAGTGATGGTAGGAAACGGAGTTGCAGTGAAAGAAAAATAGGGATAGATGAAGATAATAGCACTGGAGTCGAAGAGAGAGGGGAGACAGCCATGGTCAGTGAGAGACAGTGGCAGTAAATGAGAAAGAGAGGTATACGAAGATAATGTGGAAGTAAAAGGAGAGGAAACAGTGCAAAAGCTATAGAGAGATGAGTGGTGTCCATACATGGGTTTTGGTTTGGGGTCTGGACCCCTCCGACCCCTCCCCCCTCCCGCCACTCCCTAAATCAGGGAATTTTAATACGAAAGTTTGACCACTTTGCCCCATTCCCCATAGTCATGTGTTCATGTTTCCCGCTATAGGGGTCAAACGCCGAGAAAACCATCCACAATGGCATGTGTGGAGAGGTGACAATGGTGGTTGACGAGGGGGGCAGTAGACTGTAAGTGTGACAGAAAGAGAGCGTGAGTGTGGTAGAGAAAAAGTATGGGACAAAACTACTGCAGAGGGACAGGTTGACTGTGAGAGTGGCGGAGAAAGAGACAGTGGTAAAGTAGACTGTCAGAAGGAGATGATGACAGACAGTAGAAAGAGCAAATGGGAGAAAGTGCAGACAGTGAAACAGAGACATACAGGCTGTAAGGAGTGTAGGTACAGTTATTGTGATAATTGATACCTTAGTATCTACCTGCTTCAGTGTGTTAGTTGTTTTTATTCTGCATCTGATGGTTTTCCTCCAAATACATCACGTTATTTACTACCTGATGTTTCATGCTCAGTCACAACTGTGCCGTAAAGTAGTCTATGCCTGTCTCTATAGACCATGCGTTTTGCATCCACGGGACGGCAATTCAGTACATGACCTGCTGCCCAGGATAAAAAACTTTATAAATACTGATGTAATGTTGTTCGTTACACTATCCTCAAAAGTAACAGAAATATCTACGCTTATACTGGCTTCACCCTGCTTACAGACAGTGGCAGTGAGTGGATGGAGAGGAGGAGGAGATGAGTAACGTCCCATCGATATCGAGGTCATTAGAGACGGAGCTCGAGCTCAGATTATGGAAGGATGGGGAACAAAGTCGGTCGCACCTTTTCTAAGGAACCATCTCAGCATTTTCCTGAAGCGATTTAGGGAAAATCACGGAAAACCTAAATCACGATGGCCGGACTCAGACTTGAATGCGACTTCCCGAATGCGACTCCAGTGTGCTAACCACTGTGTGAGTATGACGCTGAGCGTGAAAGCATCACTGAAAGAGAGACAACGGGAAAATGATTCAGAATGTTCTGTGTTAAAAGAGCGGGAATATGTTAGCATTTGGTGAGGAGAGAGGGTTGAGGATTGAGGCAGCTGGTTCCCCACTTTTCTCTCAGAGTATTTTGAAGAGGAGCACATTCGACCTTTTTTTTTTTGCTTCTGAAGGAACTTTTATAGCTAATAGAAACACTGCTTTGTATTTTCTATCATACCAGCTGGTAATGGCCATACTGCTGAAACTGCAGCAGTGGGTCGCAAAAATAAATAATTCTACAGGCAAAGGCGAATCTGTCACTTAGAAGGAAGTTCCTAAGGTAATGCAAGGGAAAGATTGGACTAATTACAGTGCACATAGAGACATTTAAGCAGTCATACTTCCTGCGTTCCGTATGTACATAGGTAGCGGCATCAGTGACACATAACTGGTACGAATAACACAACTGACGCAAACCTCAGAAGCATTACCCGAGGAGATGTCGACACGGAATCGGCTAGACATGCTAAACAAAATTAGAGGCCATATCCAATTGTACTGTGACAACAGGTAAAAATATAGTGTTAAACAGTTTCTCGGTACAGATACTTCCAGCGCCTGTTGCCATAACAGCTAACATCATGCGGAAGAACTTTATTTAAGGTACGTTGCGACATCTTAATACTGCCAACCACGAAGGGTGTTCCAAACCTCGCAGATGTAAGACAAAATCGCAAGTCTCTCCTGTTCGACAGCGTACACAAAAGTACGAGAACTGTTACACTATTTTTATAAATATCTAATCAACAGATGGGAGCCAGTACGCATAGAGCCGCCAGTCGACGTAACAGCGACAACAAGTGGCTTACCATACATCAAATATACTTTATTGTAGTTTAGTTAGGCTCACAAGAACAGTAATCTGTAGCATGTATTAACTAACAAACAGATATATTTCTAACGAAGAATAGCAAGAAAAATGTACTATGGGAAATACACCATCAGATAAACTGGAATATTTTCCGGATGAACTTACCCAGCAGCATTTCACCATCCAGTACTATATGGTACATGATCGTCAAGGAAAATATAGCAACCAACAAAAAGTTATACAGGATTCATCTCCGAAATAGTTCCACATTTGAAACATGCAGCCTCACTAGCTCAACCGTATCCGAGATCTCGTCTCATACTCAAAGAAGAGTTGGAGCACAGATGGCACAACTACATGTTCCACTGACCTTTAGGAAATGGTAATGTCGTAATAGTTCCAACATTTACATATTCAAAAACGACGCAGTACTAATTTGAGTGTTAGGTCTCACTATTACCTACGTACTTTGCAAACTATCTATCAGCATTTTTGAACGCATCCACAACTAGACTATCGAATAATAAGCTCCCATAAGAACTATGCCGAATTAATTGGCTATTGCCTATACACAATGTACACACCATCGTAACTAAGAAGGAGAGAACGAAGAAGAAGAAGGGAAAAATAGTAGGAGGAGGAAAAAGAGGCTGCAACAATGGTCGGCTAAAAACGAAGAGCTCTACTTTGTCGAAGAAAAAGCCATATGTGACGTCATTAGCGTCTATAATGTGGCATAACTACAGGAAATACTACGAGCAATACTGCCAAATATCCGACATCGGTGTTATGCATTTCAACAGGGTGTCCTTGTTAGAGGGAAAATGTGCTACTGAATTTCAGCTCAGACGTCATCGTGGCTATGGATTTGTGTGCGTAGGCGCCACCAGTGTTATAACATGGATGAAACATTCCATATATGGGAACACGTGTGCTCAAGATGAGAGTTGTAGCAATCGCTCTCAAACTGTTGTGCACAATTTGCATTTTGAACATTCTGAACGTTGACAGACCATAAATGCTATCTGCTACATTCAGGCTGTTTTTAAGCTTCGCCGAGAAATGGGCGATGAATACCCTGGGAAGAATGTCATCCTGCAACAGGATAACGCCTGACCTCAAGTTGCTCATGCCACTATGAAAAAGATGGATGGAAACTCTTCCACATCATCCCTAAAACCCCTACTTGGCACCCTCTGACAAGCATCTTTTCAGTTCCGTTGAGGAACAGATGCAAGGCCATCGTTACGAGACGGTGGAGGATGTATAGCGAGCAGCGCGTCAGTGACTTCGGGAACCTGGGACGGTATTCTATTTTAGGGGTATTATCGTGAGTCTGTGATGAAAAGTGAGTGAAAGTGCTTATATTAAGATTAAGTCTTTGTCTAAGAAATAATGATAAAAAATTAAAAAGAAATTGTATCTCATTACTCGCTGGATGGCCCTCGTATTATACTAATAAATGTAGATTTTTTTGGTTGTAATTCATTGTGCACTGTAATTTACAAAGTCATTGTTAATAGATTTCGTTGAAAAATACGCTGTCAGAATGGGCTGAAATTGTAATATGTTCCATAAAGCTAAATGTGGCATGAGCTTCACTATGGTTAGCTGAGCACCCATACAGTTGCTCACTGAAGTTACACAAATTGAAGTGGCTTGGGAACTGTCTTACCACTGTTAAGACATTCTCTCACGGTACTTGACAACGCTTATGGACGAGGAGCTGACGATGTCACTACGTGGAATTCAAAGTTGCCATAAACTGCGAAGAGTGAATTGAAGAACGTTTCATGTCAGGTTTTAGTCTCGTGGAGAGGAATATAGCCAGTGAGATGGGATAGTGCTTTACGTGGGACATAGGATCCGCCATATTGTATAGCGTTGAACCTCGTATTTGGTGGGTTTTCTTTCTCAGAAAGTACGTGGGGTGAATATAAACTGTTTCAAAGCATCAGAAAATGAAAATCTCTTGAAAACGCGTCGATCTGACTACGATTTCTTATACCAAAAAGAACAGGAACTACGTATCGGCAGGTGAAGGCTTCCTGTTTGTAGTGCTGTAACATGTGTGCGACGGAAATATACCATTTCAGTACCACGGCAGAATAATGATTTATCAGATATGTCCATTTTGGTACAATTTGCATATTAAATCTCAAACAATAACATTTGTGAATACAGTGGTCAGTCTGTGTATGTCATATACGAAAGAGTTGTTGCTATAGCGAAACTGCCGTACAATTGTTAGCGTAGTGAATTCAGCTTTTGGGACAGAGAAGTAGCAGGTTCACCTCCCTTTCTTCTAAGCTTTTTTCCCTAAAGGATTCTGGGTTTTTCTCGTTCATTTAATAGAAGTATAATCTCAGAAGACGATGATATTTATTGTAAATAATGTATTTCCTGCAGCAATTCGAATGTTTTCCCAGTGGTGGTATATCCCACTGTGACTGTCAGTCTACCTGTATACCTGAAAGAAAACTCCAGTTACATACTGGAAGGTTTTGCTATTATGAAACTTTTTGCAAAATATTTATCGAGTGGCTCATATTTGTAAGTTACCAGTCAATATTGTATTCAGTGATGGTGAGCACCTTCGAAAACATCTGCCCTTCCATTCTGATGAATTAACGAACTGAATCTCGATCTTGAAATCTATGTAATCAAATACTCCTTTTCAGGGTGTTGGTAGTCAATGCAACGTCGATAATATGGATATTATGCATGCACAAACTGACATTAGACGCAATAACATCACTATCTTGCTTTTAATACAGAAAAAGAGATGAAAATTCAGTTGAGTAGCGGTAAAATTCTACTAATATGTATCTGAGATAGTAGAATAACATATCTAGTTTTTCTCTACCGGGAATACGCTTTTCAAACCATCCACGAGACCAGAACCTCCTTCTCAATTTTGTACGGTCTTCCTCGACAGTCGCTAACAAAGTAAGTGCAGCTGTTCTAGTGCCTCCATTTTCGTAAGGGAATTGTGTGGTTTGCTAGCCAAATAAAACCGACAAAGATTCTGATCGCTAATCATTACGGTTTTAGAAAGCACCGACCGTGTGAAACCCAGCGTGCCCTTTTCTTACATAAGGTCCTGAGAACCATAGATGAAGGGCAACAGGCGTATTCCATATTCCTAGATTTCCGTAAAGCATTTGAAACTGTGCCACACTGCCGACTGTTAACGAAGGTACACGTATACGGAGTTGGTTTCCAAATATGTGGGTGGCTCGAAGACTACTTAAGTAACGGATTCATTATGTTGCCCCCGACGGCGACTCTTTATCAAAGGCAAGGGTATCGTCAGAAGTGCTCCAGGGAAATGTGATAAGACGAATGTTATTTTCTATATACATAAATGATCTGGCGGACTGGGTAATCTGCAATCTGAGGCTCTTTGCTGATAAAGCCAGAACGTATTTTATGGTATTGTCGTTGGGTGAATGTAGGAAGATACAACATTAATTAGACAAGTTTTCTAGTTTGTGTGATGAATGGCCGGTAGCCCCAAATGTAGAAACCTGCAAGTTAATGGAGATGAGTAGGAGAAGGAGACCCATAACTTTCGGGTACAGCGTTAGTAACGTGTTGCTTTATACAATCATGTCGATTACGGTTGAGAAGAAACAGAAAATGGAATGACCATATAAGGATATATGGTTAACAATTTTTCTTCTTTAGGGCCAGTGGCATAATATATGTCTGATAACGACGTGATTATTACAGTAGATGCACCACATAGCTGCTTGTAATAAGAGATCTTTATTCACGACAGACTATTTCGGCTCTATCGCCATTTTCAAGTAGCTGGGATTGTAATTTTGCTGAGAACATGTATGAACGTGAATGTCATTTATATTAAAGTAGCTGTATTTTACTCACGTCTAGATTGATGTGACGTCCGTATTACGTCATTAGTGGACTGTATTATAACTGTTACTGTTTTAATAAGATGGTAAATGATGACAATATGTTGAAAGTAAAATGTTAATTACGTTGTGACAGTAGTTTGACAGTGTCACCCGCCCAACCCTACATGTTTATAAAGATTGTGCAGCCTATTTGGCCCATCTACTGTAAAAATCACCTCGTTATCAGACAATGTAAGGATTGTAGTAGGGAAAGCGAATGGTCGACTACGGCGTACTGGCAGAATTTTAGGGAAGTGTGATTCATCATTAAAGGAGACCACGTATAAGATACTAGTGCGACCTACTGTTGAGTACTGCTAGAGTGTTTGGGATCAGCACCATTTCGGATTAAAGGAAGAATTCGAAGGAAGTCAGAGGCCCGCTGCTAGCACTGTAGCCGGCAGGCTCGAAAAATTTTTACCGGTAGGTTCGAAAAATATGCAGTGTATTATGAGAATGCTTCGGGAACTCAAAAGGGAATCACCTGAGGGAAGGCGGCGTTCTTTTCCAGGAGCAATATTGGGAAAATTTAGAGAACCGGAATTTGAGGGCGAGTGCAAAATGATTCTACTGTCACCGACGTACAATTCGTGTAAGGGCCATGAAGTTAAGGTTAGAGAGATTAGGTGTCGTACGGAGGCGTTTAGGCAGTCGTTATCCCTTCAAAACGTATGCCACTGAAACAGGAAAGGAAATGACTAGTAGTGGTGCAGAGTACTCTCCGCCACGCACCATATGGTGGCTTGCCGAGTGTGTATATGTAGAACTGCCGCTGCAGAGCGCTGAGAGCGCAAATCATGTTAACAAACTCGTCCCGTGTGCAGACAGCGCTGTCTCTCGTGAGTTGCGATGTCCCGCCCACGTCCACGTTATTGTTGCTTGCTCCGTCCCCTCTGATTCTTGCTTGGATGTTAATCTGCTCTTCGCCGAGTTACTCGGAGCGTGGCAGCCGCTCAGGGGACGGGGGCTCTGCCAGTTGCCGCTGACCTTTGGAAGCCCCCGTATCTGGCTGTCTGGCGCCGCCACCTCTCCCTTCCTGCCCCCGCACGACTGCTGGAAGCTCTTGCGGCCCCCGCGTGGGGCGGAAGGCCTCTCACGTCATCACAGGTGGGTGACGTGTGTGGACGGCTGGAGAGCGCACCACAAGTTGGCTAGGCACACAACTCACCACGCCTTACAACTCTCCACTCTCCGCCGTCGCTCGCCGATAGGTGCTCTCAGGAGGAGTCGCTTAGCGACGCATCGAATTCACGAGCTGTCTGTAACAGGTGACAAGTGCTGGAACGTACTCTCCTTCCGATCGTTCTTTGCCTTTCTCCCCACCGAGTAAATCGTATGTGTAGCCTGTGTATTTTCCATAAGCCAGCAACCCTGCACGGCTGCTACACTTTCATTAGAATTCTTCACTAATGACTCTTGATAACCAGCGTATACGAAGAAATTTCCTTGATCTCTTCTTCAGTTACTACTGCTGGTGCAATGCCTATGCTCCGAACAAACAAAAAATGTAGACGTCAGTATGAATATGTATATCCATTAGTTATTTACATAGTACGAGCTGAAATCTCAAGCAAATTAATCGTTTATAGCCCGTATGTTTATGTAGAGCGAATTGTAATTACACATACATTCAATTTATTATATTAGGTATGATTAGGATTGCCAACTTTTTTTTGCAAAATAAGGCAGCCGACTAAATTAATAGGTCTATCACAATTTATTTAAATATAAAAACAGGTTTATTGCATGGACAAACTAAAAAACATATTCATAATAAATATTGGCTGAGGGTCTACAGAATTTTTTACTTACAACTACATTTTTTGTACACTTTTGGCAGCAGTCTGAAGTTTGCGATCGTTCTTTACAAATTGGACAAATTCATCACATGTGTAACAAAAATTAACACTTATTTGCAGTTCAGCTTTCATTTAATCTAGATCGCAACGGTTCCAATCGTCAGACCATTTGCTGGTCATCAACCAAAAAATTCATTCAGTGTGATCATTTGATGCCGGTATACTGAGAAGAAAGCCAAGAACCTTATTTATCACCTTCGCTTTAATTTCTTTGACCCCTGCCCTAATCATAACGCATACCCACTTTTCAGCTGTGCTACCGTCGCTGGCAATTTTTTTCGTTATTATACATTTCAAAGAACAAAATTCATAGCACAAGTTATATTTATTTATATCTTACTGAATATGAGTAACCATGTTCTGAAAATCATTAAAATTAACCGATTTCTTTAGGGGCAGTGGGAGCAAGGACTGAAAAGTAGCACTGTCAGAAAAGTTTACATTTTTTACAATGTTAGTATGAAAGGTATCATAAAATTCAACAAGATTATTTTGAATTCTCTTCTGATTGACAGGACCTAATTTATTAAAAATCTCGTGTGTATTGCTTTCAAAAAACGAGTTATCTTTTTTTTCAAAATTTTCTTTGACAAAGCTTCAATGGAGCTACAGGATCCATTAGAGTTAAACCTCAAATCTCTAGGAATTTTGAGGTTTCCAAAATAATATTTCCAATTTAAGAATATATTTGAAGATATGTTTCGAGGATTAACATTTTCCTCATAACTAAAACACAATTTCAGAGCCTTAGCTGTTTCATTTGCTTTAAAAATAACTTATTATTGGCCCCCAGTTCTTTATTAGCCTATCAGCAGCCACCTAGTAGGCATATGACTTAAAATTTCACACCAGTCATTGCCAAGAACATTAAAAAAGGATCTTAATTCTTCCTTACGTTTTGCAGACACTGAAAAGTGTCCATAAATCGCAACAACTACTATTTCTGTGTCTACATCTAAGACATCAAAAGCGTATTTAGTGCCATTATGGATTATGTGCACGCTTGCAAAGGGTGCAATATGTTTTACAATTGTTTCCTTTTACAGGATTAACCCATAAATGAGTTACTTCCCATTTCTTCTGATATATACAGAAGTACTTTCGTATCTTTTAATGCGGAGTTTTGGATTCTTCTATTTCGCGTAACTTGGATTAGGCGGAACGACAAAGAAACAAGATAATCGCAACGTGCCTCGGGACACCGTGTTATATTTTGTGTTCCCTACATATAGATACGGTACCTGTATCGATAATACTGTGCAGTATCTGTTAATCTATATAGCCATCGTGCAGCAATGAGATTTGAAAAATATGCAGCAGGTTTAAATCTTAACCGGTGTCATTATCTCAAATACCGGAGACTGTATCTCCCGTATAAAATAAAAACGAGAGACGGGAGTAGGTTTAAAAATTCAGAAGAATACGGTAATTCCCGTATAATATGGGGCAGTTGGCAACCCTAAGTATGATCAGGAGGTGTATCTACACTGTGATTCCGCTGTCCATACCGATGTCATTTTATGCATCCCGCAATGTTATAACCGGCCTTCAAAAACCACGCACGAGACTTTCATATTCTTGCAAGCGCTAGTCGATAACTATTAGCCCCTACAGAAAAATATAACGGGTCTTTTTATAGGAAATTTAATGTTGTTAAAGGTTCGTACAGGGAAACGTTTTCGCTACAGGACGTAAAGTCATTCAAGAAAAACGTTCAAAACTGAACTTTGAACACACCCCAAGTACCACATGCAGCCCCCACTAGCCAGGATTTCTAGTATGCTGTTCATGTTACTCCCTCCTAACACTGTTCAAAAATTTGCAACTGCAACAAGGTGTATTACGCCACCTGCTCAATCGATCACTTACATACTGTAAAATAGACTTGTTTGTAACTTTTATCCAACGGTGCTGTAAATTGTAACAGAATAATATAAACAATTACTTCGTTGTATTCATGAGGCCTTCTGATTACGGGTAAACTGTGCTTGTAAGAGTTAGGTTTGGATCGAACTGTCACCGTAATTGACTTCATTGTAACGCTTACAAAAGTCGTGTTACTTTCATTTCATTCACGGGCACGTTTAAGTTAATAGTGTGAACGAAATAGATGCCTATGCTGGTGGGATAACAGCCCAGTCAATAGCTTAAAGAAAAGGTCGAATATCGGAAACAGATCGTGTAGTGGGAAATTTTTTTTATTGTGTTAGGAGGGAATGTGACGAACAACATATTAGAAATCCTGACTGGCGAGGAATGAGTATGCAGGTTGAAGCGCGTTTGAAGGTCACTTATGTACCTTTTTATTGAATAACGCGGAAACCGTGGCCTCCGGCGAAAACGTACCCTAGTACAAAACTTAACTGTATTAAGTTTCCTACATGAATGTTCTATTGGGTTTTTGTGTTAAAATTAAAGTTTGGGCGTAACAAGGGAGAGAATATGAAAATTTTGATCGTGTTTTTTGAAGGCCAGATAAAACATACCCGGTTGCATGAAACGTTACCACTAAGTGCATTTAAAGCATCAAGAAGTCGATATATAGCTTCGATTCTTTGAGTGTTCCATTCCTCTTATGTGTAAGATAACTTGGAATAAGTTAGTATCAATTGAATATGAATTTAAATAGGGTTTAAATATAGACAACATATGCAGGATGACTCAGGAGGAATTTCACATAATTTGTGAAGTTATTCTACATGTTAATGTAAAGAAAACATTACAGTACGATCAGTTATAGTCGAAATATTGAGAAATGGACCAGGAAGATTATGAGTTTGCTGTTACTTTCGTTGCAGACATATTATAGGAAGTAATTGAAAATAATTACGAGCGAGTCGAAAAGCGGAGCTGGTGTGACGACCTATAAGACGCAACACTTCCGTACTTTGATAGCATGAAATTTTTTGCAATGCCAAGAAATCCATCCGCACTATACCCTTTCCCTACGTGAACACATTGCCAGCCCCAGAGTCAAGCAACAGCTGCGTCCGTGTTCGTCTTTGTGTGCAAGCACGAGATTTCACAGTAGTACTCCGCAATATCGATTCGCTGTTTGTAGTAAATCGTCGATGTATTACACAAAGTTATTGACCAGTATTACTGACAGTATAGGGGTCGCTTAAAATGTCCTTATCATCTGTATTACATGTAAGTTCTTTATTTGTCTTGCCGCCCCAACCATTTTCTTTGTCTGTTTTTGTGTTTCGGAAGACTATATGGTTCTACCTTGTCTATCTGACTTCCTACATCCTCTGTGGCTACCTGTACACCGTAACACGTCTTTTCGTCATCTCGTCTTCTATTCTAGCACAGGATAAGTATATTTCCTTATTTGGTTTCACAATCCAATTACCACCTTTATTCTCTGGTGACCTAGTAAGTTTCACAAAATTCTTTTTTCCTTATTTTCCAGATCTTCTAATGCTGTTTGGAGTCCAGCTAAAAATAGTGTTCCTGACCCGTAGAAAACTTCCGGTTTTGCGACTGTAGTATAATGCCTTAATTTGACATCCTTAGAAAAACCCTTTTCTATTGTACTTCCATGTATGATCTTCCTATTGCTCCTGTTTCGGTTTCAGTTGCTTCTATTTAATTTTTTATGTGTGTTATTTAAAGTTGATTGCTTTTTTTATGTTACTACACATGGTTTCCTAAATGTTTCATGAATTACTTTCACTGATCACGTACTCTGTCCTTTTAAATGATACGTGCAGACATGCGTTTTCGTCTTTTTCCTTCAGAAGCTTCATTCTTTTTCTTCTTTTCTTTCCATTCTCTAAGACTGCAACTTTTATCACAAGATCGTCTGCAAAAGCCAAACAATTTACTTGCTTATTTCGATGTACCCAGTATTAGGTGGTTATTAATTTATAGATATTCTTCCTCTGTATACCGTTCTCTTATACCTTCTCCAGCAAACAATCGAATAACTGTAACAAACTGTTTCTTTGTATGACACCTGATATATGTATCACCAATACATAAATTCATAAAGCATTGAAGTATATTGACGTCCAGGAAGAAAGAAAGCTTATTTCGAGGGAAAAAAATAAAGTATTCAAAAGTAAATACTACAGCTTACTTCAAATGTGTCCTAGATCATGTTCGTCACTAAACATCGTTGATGATCGAGTAGAAACCTGTCTCACTCCTTTCAGAACTAAGTATTCTTCGTCCTCACAGTCCAGGTGCTGTGATTTGATTGAATTGGCCAACATCTCTGTAAAATGAATACTCTTTTAGTGAAGAATCATAGTTCCACTTAAAGAATGTGAGAAATTATGATTACAGTCCTGCAGTCCGTTAATGAGATTCAGGTTAGTAGAACAGTAAGTCCTAATTTGGTGGTTTCAGAGCCGATCTTCGTCTTATCTAAAATTTTAATCATATATTTAACCACACATAAATCTTCGTTAAGACTTTCGAGTAGAGCTATTCTGTTTAGCAGCGTTATAGTTTTCTAATCTTAGTAATGGTTGTGGTTATATCTTTATCCATCGAAATCTTTGTGTGATTATTTTGTGAGTGAGGATTCTGTACTGCGATATTGTTAAACAATTATGATCATTCTCTGTTTCGGTGGCATGATAATGTAGAGTGAGAAAACCATAAATAAGCATATCAAATTTAACTTACAATCTGCTGGAAAATGTACTACGTGTGTGTTATGCCACCTAGCACTTCTATACAGGACGATTGGTATAATGAGGAAGTGACGAAATAATAATGACAAATTCATGATTAATTGTTGCTACCCGAAACCGTTGATCCACATTTAGTCAACTAGAACTCATTTGAGTCTTACTCAGACTTATAGATACTTGCAGATATCAGTAAGAGTTCTAGAAAGAACATAACACGCAAGAAATCATTTTCCGATGCCTTTTGGTTCTACGATCTTTTCCACCTTCCTACTCACATACACCACTGTTCGTTACATATTGAAGTTATGTAGTAAGCATGACAATATTTGTAATGTTGCCTTCTTCATCCCGTGTGGATTTTAATTGCATTTTCCAGCAATAAAATAAAATGTTATCGAAGAAAGCGACATCACACTGAATTCTGAAAAGAAAAATTCTTTTCTGATAAATGCGATGTCAAGGCGCAAATTTAACTGTAGTGCCATAAAAGAACATTCCTTGCCGGAACTTTTTAAGGAGGCAGAGTTCATAGCAGGAGAACAGTGAGCTTCGTGACAAACTCTGCAGTTATTATGGATATTGCCAAACATCTGAATTGCTTGAAAATGGTGATTATAGTCAGACTTCGCTAAAATAATTTATTGCAGGTGCAAACGATATACATTGTAATTTAGAATCGATACCATGGTCATGTCACACATTCGATGCATCAACAAACCGACCACTGCCAATGGATTTAAGACGCTAAAAGATACACAGAAGAATTGTGATTACTGCAGCATTGTGTCAAATATTCATCTAATAAAAAACATAGAACGGATTTTAACGATTTAGTTAGTATTTCATAATGAAATAGCGCCAATACGCGATACAGAACATTCTCGTGTGGAAGCTCCAACAGGATGAAGGACGAGATTAATTTGCAAATCTTTTTAAGAGAACCGACGAACTAAAATCCCACAAGTAGCAGAATATGCGTTAAAGTGAAACTTTTTATGGTGCAGTTAAGTCTTTGACGTCGATTTGTAACGATACTACACAGCGGAGCCAAATTACTTTAATTGTACTTCAATTAAGAAATTTATCTGTATATAATTTCTTGTAATAAACACTACCGATGGTTTAATTCATTTAACTGTCTAATAAAAAACTCAAATACATAGCTAAGAGACAGGAATCTGGTAATCACCTAGTATTTTATGAAGTATGAAATCTCCGGTGTCGGTACATGGTTCCACTGCTACTGAACGCTAGGGTTGATAGCCCGTAACAGAATAATAAATAAGCAGGTTATTAGCTTTTTGTGTAAGCTTGTTCACAATGCACGATAATTCTACATTTCCACACTCAGTGTTGAACACAATTTCTCTTACATACTCAGTCATAGGGGAAAGCTTTGCTTCCGTCAATCACATCAAGCTGATACACCATCTTACACATTTAAGAAAATGGAAACTGATGGAAACCCATGTTCCAGCATTGTCTATGGCTCTGTAGTTCCTACGAGAGTGTTGCTAGATCCAGCTTCGATTTGCGATTGAGGTCAATAGTTTGTCGTTGCAGCATACCATACGACAGTTCATACTAATTAGAAATTTAGCCCAAGGAAGTTACACCTTCGTGCACTGTATGATGAACATTATTTGTACTGTTATAAATCTACCGTCAACGTTCGAAGTTGTTATTGAAGGCTTTGAGTCCGGTCAGTAAACACAATGTTCAAGAATCTTAACAACTAATGAATTCCATATCGAGATACACTTTATAGAAGTGTCATTTATACAACAGATTATTAATCGAAATCCTTCGTGGTAGCCTATTAAAACATCCAACATTTCTTTAGCCAACGTTCTTTGCGCTTATCGTAAACTTTCTCTAAGAGGGATTCGATATCTGCAAATTACCTGAGGCTTTCACATAAATGATGAATCTCGGACTACTATCGTCCAGTATTTGTTACAAAACTTAGTTTATCATATATATATGCGCCAAACTGATTCCCAGCATGATGTCAGATCTCCTTTGCCTGATCTAGCCCATGCATTTTTGATCCACTTTGTGTAGCAGTATTTTGTTACTTACATGACCCAAATATTTCTTTATCTGTTGACGACCTTTTGTGGAAATCAGATATATGGGAGGTAGATTAACGTTAAAGCAGACATGAGTAGTAGGAAGTTGCTGGTTCTGCTGTGGTCTGCATCATTGCCAGATTTCTGCTCATACATCTACAAGATGTCACCTGATGTTATCATAAAAATTTGCCAGATTTCGCCACCACCTTCGGTGATGTCACAATCCAAGGCTGCACACCTAGGTCACTTGTACTAAATGTAGAATTTCAGATGTCAAATCCAACGAACTTGCGCTAATTTTAAAACTGGGTTTCCCCCACCCCTCTGACCTCACAGTACGTTGGGAGAGACTGCATGGTTGGGAGGTCACTTGTGCAAACCCTAGCAGTCTAGAATTAAATGTGGGCACTTTTACTGAGTTTAACATGGTGTAAATATGAAAGGTACACTTTAAAACTGCCTGATTTCCTATGTTTAAACGATTTCCTCTGTCCCAGTTGCCATAAATCTAAAATTGTGTGACATCACAATCCACTTGTGCAGCATAGAATGTTCAAACGATTATAACTTGTGTGTGTGTGTGTGTGTGTGTGTGTGTGTGTGTGGGTGTGTATTAGGACAGGAATATCAGAAGAACAGCTACTGCAAATTATTTACTTACCATTTTATTTGTTTAAACAACCGCTCACATTGTGTTGGTGGGAGGATGGATGCCTCTACTCCACACGAAAAGATGAGTCCACTGCTGCTGCTGTTGTCTGCCTCCAGCCGGTGACTCTATAGTGTCTATTTTAATAATCAAGGAGGTAGGATACCAGTGCTGTTTCTACCAAGATACAAGGTGTAGACTGTTGGTGACACACTCCCATGAGCAATATTTCGTATCGATAGTGTAACTCTCCTTTTTCAGCAGTCTTGCACAATGGTTTCAATCTTCTGATGATCTAAATGTCGAATTACCTCATGTTAACATAAAGCAGAGTCACTACTGCTTAATATATGACTGACACACAAATCTTGTACATTAGGTTACTGTCTTCATCCTTGTTTTCCAGAACATAGATAACACAGTGTTGTGCTACTGTTTCTACATTATGTACCGGAAAATCCAAAGGTGTCGTGGAGTCACATGCAGATAAGGATGTATTGGTCACTTCGAGAGTATAAACAGTGATGAGCCAAAAGCTTATGACCAGTAACAAGTTGGTTCGCCTTTTGTATCTAATACAGTGATTATGGCATGGGTCGAACTTCCCAGAAAGCAGGACCAGTATTTTCATAAGCTCTAGCTGTAGTTTTGCTGTAACATGTCAGTATATGTATTTTGTTATAATTTTACTTGAGACAGTTATGTATGGGTTGCAATTTCTTAAAACTTTACTGTAACGTAACTTTTTACTGGACGGTTTGTTAGACTTTTACTGAAAAATGGCATTTTATCAGATGAATTTATCAGATGTCGTCACTTTGCGATTGCGTAAGTTAGTATTATCAGCAGAAGACGATTAACATTCTGGACAGCAAGATAAAGTTTATGCCTTAGCATGGAGTTGCAATAATGTTTGAATGATTTTCAAAGATAAATACATGTTGGTACTTCAGAGGATAGCAACCATCATATCTCAGCAATGCAAATGTGTGTCCTAGTGTTCTGTATGTTATTTCATTGAAGTGTTGTGGAGTTTCTACTGTGTGTCAGAGCAAACCAGTCACTGACAAGTAGATTTTGTCCTGAAATGTAGATCAATAGTAGTACCGTATGTGTTTTAAAATGTGACAGAAGAAATCTTTATAGAACCAGTCTTCATGTATTTTGATAAATGATACTAATGACGGCCGCAGTTTGTGTGTGGTCATTAAACGGAAGGTCTAACTAAGATGGAGCCTATCTGATGTAGCTTCTTTGCTGTTCCATCCAGCAGTAGACTATTCTCAAATAACTTACTATCGCATTCCTGCGGTGGTGACGAGAGTCAGCAGTAGGTCTGTTACCAAAAGGATTAGTTTTGCATTAAGGTAGCGAATATACATTTTGATATAATATTGAAATTAGCAAATTTCCTGTAGAAACTGTTAAATTTTGTCTGACAATTAGTCAATGTTGTGTCAGATTCATGCACTTTTGTGACAAATTATTTCAATTATGTATGCGAAATGTGTGATGTAAAGTTCCATGAGAAGACCTTAGACACACCGCAAAAGGACTGAATCACTCACGTATTGATCATGCTAATATGGGGCTATTATTAGCTACAACGTCATGACATTCACAAAACCAGTCATTCACTGCTCCCAGATATAGCAGTGCAGATCAGACTGCTGTTAATGAAATATGAAGAAACGTAAATGCGTCTCTTCTTCTAGAAAAGATTTGTGCACCCTAGATGTGGCTTCATTTTTATGTGGTATACACAGTACAGGAACAGTTGGTAGTTTATAACACACAGAATTCATTGGCGCAATCTAAATACTTTTTTTGCACGTTCAATTCATCCACCGAGTCAGAAAGATTGCAGTGTGTTGAATAAGATACATGTAATTATTAAGTCCCATATCTTTTGTGTCGACACCATCGAATTTTGTGTTGAAATCAGCGAAATTCGCCAAAGTTGGAATCCATTGGGTCCTTGTGTATGCAGCGACGGCAGAATATACAAACTGAAGGAAGATCTGTAGTCAGTCAGAAAATCCGTAATTAATGGCTGCCATGATAGGCTAGAACGATTTTGGCATCCCATTGTACGACGTTTTGGTAATTCACCGACGATGGATATGTTATAATTGAAATCCAGATCTGCAACAAATTACAGATTTAGCTACTGACTGTGTCCTTCTTTCAGTCTGAGTAAAATTTGTGTGAAAATTCGGATCGATTAAACTATTCTTTCGGTTTTCCAAGTCTGCACCATATTCTATAGGAATTTAAGTGTCTTCTTCGAATGACTGCAGGTTCAGGTTGTACGATAAGAGAAAAAACATACAGAAAATTGGTAATTAAGTAACCCCAGTGGCGGATCGATGCAGGAAAAGTCTGAAGAATGGAACTAGCAGTACAATGACTATTAATATAAATACGTGGACCGCTATTGTAATAAACTGGTTGGACAAATTTTGAATAGAAGTTCACTATATTAGAAATCATTCAAAGCTGCAAAGACTGATGCTTACATGACAAGATCAGGATGGTAGAAGACAAAAGCAAAGAGACAGGCACCTTCTAGCTGCCCTAAAGTCTGGGCAGTTATTTCTTTCTACAGATAGCAGCAGCAGATGACTACGAACAGTTTTATCGTCAGTCAAAATATCGATTACACGTGCGTTGGGACACATGTACACAAAAGTGTACACAGAAAATGGTGAAGGGAACTTTCAATGCCGCCTAAATGACTGTAAAACAATTTGTTCCTTATTGTTGTAGTCATTCAAGTCACAGAAGGAAACTAATATACTTTTTTACACGTTCGGGAGAAACAGTCCCAGGGATGACTATTTCATTAGTTATCAAGCTCTTATCCAAAAGTGCACATCAGTATAACATGTGAGCAACGCTATTGCTCTGAGAATGAGAGTGGAGTTCAGACACTTGTTGATTTGTATACGC
This sequence comes from Schistocerca piceifrons, assembly GCF_021461385.2. NCBI lineage: Eukaryota > Metazoa > Arthropoda > Insecta > Orthoptera > Acrididae > Schistocerca > Schistocerca piceifrons. The sequence goes on from NC_060141.1 coordinate 782,127,890, forward strand.
AGTGCAATGCATGTCGCAAGTCCAGTGGATGAGTGACGTCAGTCGCAGCTTACATGACGTCACCTCGGAAGCGACAGGCTGGCAGGTATGATTCCCCTCAGTACACTTCATTTCTGTGTACACAGTACTGCCATAATACTTCTCACACTAATCTCCGTACGCTTAGGTGCGACAGTGCCAAGACGCTGGGATTAATGAAACATTTGTATCAAGCCATCAGCACTTTGAAAAAGATGCACTATGTGGTGAATACAGAGTTAAAATACATAGATTAATGAATATACAGAAGAGGAAGTTTGGGTTTCTTTCTTCCCAAACGACAAAGAATAACTTGAGTTAACAATATTCATATTACGTACAGTAGGAGTTACTTATTTTCATTCGATTTTAGTTCACTGCAGAGACTTGGACATTGGCCAAAGCGCAAGTACAGTTTGAATTCAGATGAAACTGAAAGTCTTTTTTTTGAAACAGCACGTTGCCTATCAACAAAGGTCAAACGTTGACAAATTCAAATCAATGCCATTATGTCTATCCTTTGTTCTTTGCTTACTTACACGCGTTTCAGCGTGTACATTTGAATTTCAATAACACGCTTCACACATCCGTTCAGCGACAATCACATTTTACTGTAAGCGCACCCGCTGCTTAGTTTACACACGACTGTTTGATGCGTCACACAGTGTTTATGTGATGCGAGTTTTTCTCATGTAGACACCTCTGCATTCGGCAAAAACGGTGGTTATTTGTGCTAACGTTCGTTTAGCCCCCAGCCAGGGCTTAGGATTACGCAAATTGCCCTAATTCAGTGTCCCAGAAAATGATTGGTCTCTGTTTTGTCACTTGCACACCACTAGTTAAGTTTCACTGAGTATACGTTTATGTACCTTCATACGACGTTTCTTATGTGCTATGGGTACTCCAAGTAATTTTATCAAGTGGAAAACAGCACAGTACCTACTACCAGAAACTATTCAAGTACGAAACAAACAGACGATCCCCAAAAACCACAGGAGGAAAAACTAAAAAATTTCACATCAGCAGTACACTATAATTCATGTTGCTCAGTAGTATTTGGTGTGAGCGTCCTCGTGATGTTTACTTCGTGAACAAGCAAGTCATTACGTATTTCTGTGTGATAGTGTTGTGTCCAGATGGTATATGACATTGCAGTGCATCTATAAAAACGTTTTCATTGTTTGACAGGACATCAGACTTTGGCATTTTACTGTTCACTTAAATTTGTATTTTTACGACCACCTCTTACTCTCTTTACACATTCAGTTTCATTATATGTATAAAAGCGTTAAGCATAGTGGATAATCTCCAATGTGTAAGTCTGAGTTGCGCCTTTCCTCTCATAGAAAACAACCTTACACCTACACAGGTGAAAATACCTAGCATTATAATAAACGTAAGAAAACTATAGATAAAAATGAGTTGGTGCTATCGCACACCTTCTTTATGTTAATGTATGAGTTCATATGTAAACGGATAAATACAGTTCCAGTTAGTGTAACGCCTGTATCACTGATTCATATGTATGTTGCAAACATAGTGCTGATTCCCAAACGAAGTCAGGATTTTTGATGTTCCATGTGTTTATTTCATTCGGCGATCAGTATAACGAATATGCTCGTAGCTGGTACTTAACTTTCACAATGTTCATTTACTGGGTATGTGCCCGTTGCATCTTCTTCAGATCTTTCTATGGGCACAAACATTGAATCATATTGGCCTTTTGATTTGTGAGTATATAACAACCAGGCTGCGGAATGTGTGTGATGACATATGGTCTTTCAAAGAATAACGCCCACTTGCTGTTTCTTCGTTTGAGCTGTGAGTATCTGCGGTGAGTCCTTATTAAAACACATCTTCCTACTTCATAATTTTGCGGCATTTTTGAGCTGCTTGTCATGCTGCGGTTTTCCAAGATGCGTCGGAGAGTGAGTGAAATCACACGTATCTTACCTTCTCTTCGTAGGATTCTGCTTGTCCTGGAAATTTCGGAAGAGGGTGTATGCACTCGTTGTTTTCTTTGGCATTAAATATCTATTCTGCAGGAGTGTGTAGCGTGTCATACATAGGAAGATGGTTCATTACCTGGGTTCAGCGCATATTGGAAAGTGGCGATCTTGCTTTCGTTTCACACTTTGTGTCATCGTAGTGTCCCTCCCCCCCCCCCCCCCCCCCAAGCTTGATGTGTATACGAAATAAGTTTATCTACACTGTTAGTCGGTACGCAAATGCAGAAAAAGGTTGGCGTTCGGTTACCGTCTATAGCACTACGGGTGCGCCCTGCAATATTTTAGGAAAACATACGGCCAAATATAAAAGAACATATAATTACTCAATTCTATCCATTTCACGACAGGTATAACACTGAACGAGTCCTTAATTTATGTCGAATAGTTCAATTTGGTTAAGGAAATAAGGCGGTTTATTCTGCTTGTGGTGTCGACAGTATTCGGAACGTTTCACGCCAACTGTCTTCCTTCTTCCATTGCTGCTAACCTTAGCTATCTAACAGTAGGTGCTGTTTTTAAATTAAACAAATATATTTCAAAATAGTGAGTGATGATAAAGCCATCCCTGGCCCACCGAGGTCATCTCTTACACTAACGAGAAGTGTAAGGAAGAGAGAAATAATTATTGGGACGGCAGAATGCAGCGCTCTGAAGAGACAGAATGGTCACATAATTGTCACATTGCTACAATCATAAAAATATACACTGGTGGAAATTATTGAGTCATTTAATAGTGAACGTAATGGTATTTATAAATGTTGCACTTGACACATGGTAAGGTTTCATGGGGCCAACAAAGTAACATATCAGATATATTGTAAGAAACAAGCAGTCCAAGACTGCAACCATGGAGTGTAAGTTTCTTACAACATAATGCTTCATGGTCGTTCATAATTAATAAATGCCTCTCATGTCATTTTCTTCAACTCCTTGCAATGGAACTGCCTTACAACAGTCTTACCTCAATTTCACAACTTTTGATACAAATAATGAGCATTTAGGGAACCCTTTGATACTTCTGCCTTGCATGGGGGCTTAATTAAATAAATAAGAATGCAAATTCTTTTTAAAATTTTTCGTAGCTGGATGTCCGATTACGAAGTCTCGTAAACGGTTGGCCCTGACTAGTTTTAGTACGCAATCTGACTGCATAGAATAACAACAAAGAATGGAATGAAATTTTCCGTTAACACAATTAATTAATTAAGTCCCCAGCAGCTATAAAACCAACGCAACAACAAAGCACAAGTGTAACTGTTCTGTGTCTGGAAATGTGATTCAACGTACACATCTGGCACGGTTCTTCTTCAATAAGACAAGAAATTTTAAATATCATTTATACTAAAGTAATTAAAAAAAATAGAAATACTATAATAGCGCAAGAAAACCAGAATTAGACTCTAATACAAGAACACAAGCCAGATGCTTTGTTGACTGATCCTGTAATGACGCATTATTTAAGATATGGAAATAATGAGAAGAAAAAGGGGAATATTTTACCTTCATATATATTGACGAAAAGCACTCTGATCATTACAATATCTCCATTAGAACAACATCTGCTGTCTATCCCATCAAACAACTGCATAAAACATGGAACAAGCACTCTCCACTTCTCGACAAGAACTTTTCACTATGACATCTAAGCAAGCACTCTACCACGAGTTCTCGACAAGCACATTTCACTACGACATCTCAGCAAGCACTGACTACTACGAGTTCTCGACAAGCACTGCCAGTGGAGGCGGTGGAATAATACTCTTTGGCGCAATCTCTGGCGCTGTGGCTCAGAGTAGCCACCTTTCATATGCCCTTCCTCCACGGGCCAGAATTTGATGGTATTTTTGCCAGCATTGGTGGTGAGAATACCACCCAATTCGTCCACAAAAATACAGACAAAAATAAAAGATAATATTAATACGTAAATATCACACAAATAGATAAAATTTTGGCTTTGCACTGACCTTTCAATAACCTAATATATAAAATACCATAAGCAATACAAATTCATTCATACATGTGACTTTACATAATAGTTTACACAATACACAAAAAATCAGTTTATACAAATGTTCACATAAAATGCTTTCAATGATTAGTTCCGGCAGTAGCACCCAGCAATGGTCAACAGGTACAGACACCAACAAGTGACATCATTCAGCAGAAGCAGTTCCATTAGTGGCACTCAGCAATGTTGAGCAAGTACAGACACCAACAGGTGACATCTTTTCAGTAGAAGCAGTCCAGCAGTGTCACCCAGCATTGTTGAACAGGTGCAGACACCAACAAGTGACATTATCTCAGTAGAAGCAGTCCGTCAGTGGCACCCAGCAATGTTGAACAGGTGCAGACACCAACAAGTGACATTATCTCAGTAGAAGCAGTCCATCAGTGGCACCCAGCAATGTTGAACAGGTGCAGACACCAACAAGTGACATCATTTCAGTAGAAGCAGTCCATCAGTGGCGACCAGCAATGTTGAACAGGTGCAGACACCAACAAGTGACATCATTTCAGTAGAAGCAGTTCCATTAGTGGCACCCAGCAATGTTGAGAAGGTGCAGACAGCAACAAGTGACATTATGTCAGTAGAAGCAGTTCCATCAGTGGCACCCAGTAATGTTGACAGGTGCAGACAGCAACAAGTGACATTATTTCAGTAGAAGCAGTTCATTAGTGGCACCCAGTAATGTTGAGCAGGTGCAGACAGCAGTCCATCAAATTCACTATCACTAATCACACTGTTCATCAGAGTTTGTAAGCAGAAATGAAACATGTCCTAGTGGCACCAATCATGTTGAATAGGTGCAAGCAACAGTCCATAATATTCACTATCACCAATCACACAGTTCATCAGCAGAAATTAAACATTTCTAAGTGGCATGCATTATGTTGAACAAGTGCAGGTAACAATCCATAATATTCACTATCACTAATCACACAGTTCATCAGCAGAAATTAAACATTTCTAAGTGTCACACATCAATGTTGAACAGGTGCAAGCACGAACAACAGCTTGAATGCACACACAATTGCTTTTACAATATTATTATCAATGCTCTTACACTAAACATACAAATTATAAGAAACACACTAATGATATCAGATAATTGTCATATTAACTATTACGAATACACAAATATCAGTAAACTTATAATATTTATGGGTGTCAGTGCAAGCCACAACAAGCAAGTAAAATAATATTTAGGAGATAAGTCGGTACCACTACTCTGGGATTAGGAAGGGAAAACACACAAAACACACTCACTCATCTTTCATCCACATTAAGTGTAATTGAATGGTGTTAACTGTGTAAATGCAATTCTGTCAAAATTTGATGTTCATTATGTGTATCAAGTAGTAGTGGCAGCAATGTATAACAGTCAATAATAGTTAATGAACGTCATAGTCATCATGTCAAGACCAATGTTTGCCAAGCCAGATCAAAATGTACGGTTGCTGAACAACTGCCAGTGAGCCAAGATATGCAATTACTTCCTCTCTCCAAAAAAAAAAATATGTACTGCTTATTGATTTAACAAAGTGTGTGTAGACAATCTTCCTTCCCCTTTAGTGCTCTAGTCTGCTATCTTCATCCTCCTTGTTCCATAAAACCAACAAAAAAAATATGCTCCTCACTTACTTTACCTCTTATCCACCAAAACTCCAATAATCATTAGCATCACATAATCTTAATACTTCAAGAATACCTCTTACGTCTACACATATAAACTTTATCATCGATATCATTTACCTTACCTCTTGTCCACCAAAACTCCAACAATCATCAACTTCACACAATCTCAATACCTCAATAATACCTCTTCAATACGTCGATACATATAAACCTTACCATCAATATCATTTACCTTACCTCTTGTCCACCAAAACTCCAATAATCATCAACTTCACGCAATCTCAATACCTCAATAATACCTCTTCAATACATCGATAGATATAAACCTTATCGCCAATATCATTTCACTTCCATAACATCTCCTTCCTCTAGTCAGTCTCCTCGAACAAGTACAGATAAAATCCTAGTGCAAACTTCAGTTCATCATCCCATACAATCCGAAGACACATTGTCCACACACAACCTCTGTGTAGTCCACCTGAGCCAAATCTTCTACTTATTATGAATTATAAAATACATTTTGGTTACCTTGTCCATCATTAAACAAAAGAAAAGCAGACAAGACCTCTAACAGCCTTTAGTTCGAATAACTCTCAGTAATTAAGTACGATTACAGAGTGTGAATGATCATAATATTTCACAGTGTGTACACCACTTCAAGAATCATGGCAGAAGCAAACATATGGATTATTTTTTGTGTCAAGTGTCTCTTCCTATTTCAATTGCTCACGAAGAATGCAGTGTAATAACTGTCAATGGTCTAACCCTAGTGTTGGTATGTCATGTCGTTAGCTTCCTTCCTATTAGCATTAGTTTATACAGCTTCCATAAAACCTCCAGCTCATGTGACTTCTACGAAGTTCTTGTACTTATGTCGTTCGTAGAATTATAGCGTTTCATTTCCTTATCTTAAAAATATAAGGCACTGAGCGTAAGCAAAACATGTAATAGCGAGCAAATATACCAGTGGAGAACAGAATGTCAACAAGTGGATGCAGCAGAATTCTTACAACGAGGCTCTGCCAAGCTAACAATCTGTAATTAATACAATAGTGTGACCTACACAGTACACAGTACATCAGCATTTCTATATATCAAATTAAAGAGTAGTTATGACAACAAAACAGAAATGTATAAATATGTAATCCATAAGCAAGGCAGCAAATATGTTATCTAACATAATAAACATGTCATTAGCATCATATCAGCATAAGCAAATAAATGTTCATATGTAATCTTAATAAGTAAACATGAAGGCGCAAGCAGATAAATCACAATGTATAACTTACACACATAACCATAGCCAGCACAATTAATCTGGTGACAATTAAAATTTAAATAAATAAGCACAGCAGGCACATAAAAAAAATTGTAACATCAGTGAAAAAGCATAGCAGCCAAGCGATGCATAATATACATAATTAACAACCCTGTTCATTAATCATTGTCAAAATCAGTTAATGTACGCAAGCACGTTGCTTCACACGTAAATTCATAGAACATGAAATTTAGCACAAAGTCTGAATCACGTAATCGCGAGCAGCAAATTATGTCTAAAGTATGTACCTAAGTGAAAATATGTTACCTGAAAAATAAACTCAATTAATAGTTACCCTATTTAGTTTATTACCCTTTTTTTTCGAAATTACATTCTTCCTGAATATTTTCTCGATAGCAAGTCCTCTTAACGTCGGACACGCACAGAATTTACCTGAAGTTCTTAAATATTTTATACAACCGTATCCTGAAAAATACTGAACGTTAATAACATAATTCATCAAGTCACTATAGTTTTATACTGAATTTAATCAGAGAAATTTGACTGTGTATTTGTTTACGGCTGTCAGAGCATTCGCACTGAGCGCTCGATCAGCTGTAGGAACGCGTGACGTAGGAGGTAATTGTTTGCGGTCAACGACTGCCTTGTGCGCCGCGCAGACTTGACTGTTGCTTTTAGTATGTGCCGCCGCCAAAACACAGCGCGGTATCCTTGTATTCTCTGCATGTTTACATATAGCTGTTAGTTTGTCAAAAGTATGTCATTCCACAAAAAATTTAACGTTAGAAATATGATGTACTCCCTTAGAGCGTTGAGATTTAAGAGTTTCTACTTCGGCAGTGTTATCATGAATAATTTTGCGAACTCTATATGGACCGTTATAAAGCAGAAAAAATTTGCGACACAAGCCTTTTCCTTTGTGAGACAAACAATGAGACTTAGTTAACACCTTCTGACCAACTGACAAGATTTTTAAACAACCAGGACGATTAGCTGATTTCTCTCTTCTAGCAGCCGCAGATGCAATATTTTGCAGAGCCAGGTTCACAACTTCAGAATGCCGCAGTTTCCGTGTAGGTGGAAAAGGAACAATTTCAGAAATGCGATTTGTCAGTGCTTTGTTTTTTAATATCAGTATATGCGGTAAAGAAGTTGAGTCATTAGGAAGTTCATTCAGAATGTTTTGAAAAATATTAAGATACTGATCCTAAGTTCTGTGATTCTGATGACAATAAAGATGACACAATTTATTGATTTCCTTCATCCATCTCTCTGAAGCGTTAGATTGAGGGTGAAAAAGTGAAATGAAAATTGGTTTAATCTTACGACGCCGTAGAGTACGAAGCCAAATTTTAGAACGAAACTGTAATCCATTATCTGATATAACCTTATCAACATGACCCACTTCTTTAAGAAAATGTTTGGTGAAAGCGTTAGATACTGAACGAGCTGTTGCTTTGCGTAAAGGTGTAAAACACACATATTTTGATGTCAATTCCACTGCTACGAAAATGTACGCAAAACCATTAGTAGAACGAACCACTGGATCGAACAAATCGACTGCAGCCATGTCCTTTAATTTCGCTGGAATGATAGGAAAGAACGGTGCTCTGTGAGAAATAGTTGGCGGCTTAGCCTTTTGACATAATTTGCGTTTGGCAAGAACAGATCGAATACGTTTTTCCATATTACTAAAGTAGTAATTTTCTCGTAATTTATGAAAGCATTTTCTGGGACCAAAGTGTGCACAACTGAAATGTGTACACCAAATCAGTTTATTAACACACTCATCAGGAATACAAACTAACCAAACAGAGTTGTCGACCGATTTTCGTTTAAAAAGAACTTTCCAGATAGTTCGCAAAAACGAGGTGTGGCCAAATTCTCCAATCTAACAAAGCGTCTAAGAAAATTACAGACACCAAGGAAACTACGAACATCACGTTTTGTGGTAGGAACAGCATAATTACGAATAGCGTCTAATTTCTCTGGATCAGGAAGAATACCTTCTGTAGAAATAATATGACCAAAAAATTTCACCTGAAAACGACCAAATTCAGATTTTTCCAAATTCACTGTAATGCCAACTCTTGCAAAAATACATAATAATGAATCCAAAATTTTGTTGTGTTCACTTCAAGAATGTTTAGTAATAAGAATATCGTCAACATATGAAGTAATAGTTACGAAGATAAACAGGTAAAATTTCTTTACGAATGAATGCTGCTGAAGGTACAGTAAGTCCAAACGGTAATTTTCGAAATCACTTCTGTGTAAAATAGTCATATCCGGTTATTCTTTACCTACCATCTAGATAGATTGATAGTCGAAGAGTTGTTTTGACAGATGCAAAGAATAGTAAAAGAGTAGGCAGTGATGCAGAAAACTAAAAGGGAAACAGCACCACTACAGCTCGGGGCCCTATGCACGCTACGGCACATATTCACTTAGTGTAGTGAATCCCCTGAGGACATTAATAGCCGCACATAATTTCTAGTTTGTGACTTAGTGTCCAATTTGGTGGAAGTGCGTACGTAAATTGATCTAACCATGCACATGGATGTATGTCATTCTTAGAATTACGAAAGATCTTAAATTTCCGAACAGTCAAAAAGTGCTTATAGTCAAAGTTTTCGCCTCGTGGCGACAAAGACCTATCGCGACTGTTCCAGTCCGAATGTCGATTATTGTCAAGTTCACGCGCCTGGCGCTTTCTTCTTGCATCCCGTAAATGAAACAAAATATTTTTTTCAAACCCCTATGCTGTTTGTGATTCTAAATTTCTTTTGCTGTCTTTTCCTACAATTTCGCCTTCAATTTGTTTGACTTGCTTTTGTAATGCCTCAAATTCCCTTTTAACGCGTTCATTAAATTTTCCCTGTTTTTCAACATGCTTATTAATGTTCTGGTACTCTTCGGTTTCTGCAAATGGTAATGGAGCTGTATCATCCGAATCTCTGTCCCCATTTAAACTAAGACTTATAAGTTTATCTGAGATCTCCTCAACTCTTTCCGATAAATCACCTATTTGTTCTTTCTGTTTATTTACGTCTTCCGTAAGAGTCGCGACTCGGGTTTCAGTATTAACACATTTGGTAGTTAACTGTTCATATTGTTGTGTTAGATTATTTATTCAGTCATTTGGTACGGATTCCTCGATTCTCTCAAATATTTCCTCCTTATCGTGTGCACGTTGTAAATTTAATTCTGAAAATTTCTGTACTATCACGCGATCTCTTTCCTCCTGTTCTCTATCCTGTTTCTTTTGTCTTATCTCTACTGAAATTAATCTATTATTGTGAGCACTCAAAATCGGTTGTACTTCTTCTCTAATTTCTTTCTTTAATTCATCTTTCATGTTTTTGAAACATGTCCCTATTCGTGAATCTAACCGTGTTTCCATTGTTTCCATCTCTGTTTTAATTGTTCCTATTTGTGAGTCTAACCATGTTTCCATTGTTCCCATCTCAGTTCTAATTGTTCCTACATCAGTTTTAATTTCAGATCTCAAAGTTCCCATCTCTGTTTTAAATTTAGATCCCAACTGTGATCCCAGATTTAATATTGCACCCATCAACTGCTCCATATTAACTGGTTCGAAATTCTTTTCGCTCCTAACATTTCCCGCTAAACCAGCTTCGTTCATCATAGCTGTAAACCTATCTGTGTTCGATACTATTCCAGAATCTTCTGTCGTTAATCTCGAATTCTGAAAATTTTCTGATTGAGAAACATTTTGAAATGGTTTCAGATTATTATATCGCCTTATTAAATTGTTTTCCACTTTATTATTCATCGTACTGTTTTCCTCTGTTGGCGAGTTCGCCATGTTAACAATTTCGTCATTCTCACTATCCATCATTTTAGCCTTTTTCATCGATCGCGTAATCATTTACAAAACATACAAAACTCGTCACTGTACGAAAATTACACACAATGACTCTTTATCTCCAGCAATACCATTCACACGAGATGTTTCCCTCAAACACGATTAACGAACAATTGAAATAATTGCACTAAGTTATCAAACCCGTAGACAAGACAACAAAAAATAAATTTTGCAAAATACCATTAGAAGAATGCCAATTACCAAATCTACACATGCAATATAGACTACAATTACTAAACTACAAATTACTACAACAATACAACTGTCTACTCTTTTTACAATCAGAAGAATTCCAAGGGACGATCCGAAGCAGTGGTCGCCACGTGCATGGGGGCCTAATTAAATAAATAAGAATGCAAATTCTTTTTAAAATTTTTAGTAGCTGTATGTCCAATTACGAAGTCTCGTAAACGGTTGGCCCTGACTAGTTTTAGTACACAATCTGACTGCATAGAATAACAACAAAGAATGGAATGAAATTTTCCGTTAACACAATTAATTAATTAAGTCCCCAGCAGCTATAAAACCAACGCAACAACAAAGCACAAGTGTAACTGTTCTGTGTCTGGAAGTGTGATTCAACGTACACATCTGGCACGGTTCTTCTTCAATAAGACAAGAAATTTTAAATATCATTTATACTGAAGTAATTAAAAAAAAATAGAAATACTATAATTGCGCAAGAAAACCAGAATTAGACTCTAATACAAGAACACAAGCCAGATGCTTCGTTGACTGAACCTGTAATGACGCATTATTTAAGATATGGAAATAATGAGAAGAAAAAGGGGAATATTTTACCTTCATATATATTGACGAAAAGCACTCTGATCATTACAATATCTCCATTAGAACAACATCTGCTGTCTATCCCATCAAACAACTGCATAAAACATGGAACAAGCACTCTCCACTACGACTTCTCGACAAGAACTTTTCACTACGACATCTAAGCAAGCACTCTACCACGAGTTCTCGACAAGCACATTTCACTACGACATCTCAGCAAGCACTGACTACTACGAGTTCTCGACAAGCACTGCTAGTGGAGGCGGCGGAATAATACTCTTTGGCGCAATCTCTGGCGCTGTGGCTCAGTGTAGCCACCTTTCAGCCTGTAAAATATAACTATCTTAGTCGCTGGTCAGAACCAGGCGCACAGGCATCCGTGGGTGGATAGCACTGTTCGTGAAATTCTCCTAACCATCCCCATTCTCACCACCCTTCGCCCTGTAGGCACCGTGGAACTGACAGTCACTTTTTAATAATATCTTATTGAAAAAGCATACCTTTCAGTTGTCAATAAAATATTATTGAATAGGGAAACAGGATGAGAAAATTATGTATGAGAGCTGCTTACTGTTTGACCTCGAGCTGTCCGTGATTAAAAGAATTTCATTTCATATTCATTACTGCAGATCAGCAGTGTTGATAGTATTTCCGGATAGTCGTGTGTTCGGAAGTCAGTTGGAGACAGACCAGGAGTGCAGTCGGGAACAGAGCACCGTCAGGGGCAGAGCGCCAGTAAGGTGATTACACACAGTACTTGCCGACCGCTGGGGACACACATGCACTGTCTGAAGGAACGAGAGTGGAACGAGAACGACTGTTCGTTGGTCGTACGGTTCGTCGTCTTATCGGCCGACGTGTATTTGGTCTTTTGACCGTTTCCGTGTGAGCGGCAGTCGGTCGGTTGGGGCAGAGCAGCGAGGAAGTCTTGTAAGTAGGCTGTTTAGGTTTTCTTATTGGTAACGCCACGTAGCGCTCTGTGTCAGAGTCACTGGCTGTGCTGTGTGCAGTCTGTGTCTAGTTTGCATTGTTGTCTGCCATTGTAGTGTTGGGCAGCGGCAGCTGGATGTGAACAGCGCGTAGCGTTGCGCAGTTGGAGGTGAGCCGCCAGCAGTGGTGGATGTGGGGAGAGAGATGGCGGAGTTTTATAATTTGTCATTTTATAAAAATAATTAATAAAAAAACCAAAATAAAATTAAATTTTTGTATTTCTTCTGTTTTTTTTTTTAATGAAGCTATGTAAGTAGGCTGTTTAGGTTTTCTTATTGGTAACGCCACGTAGCGCTCTGTGTCAGAATCACTGGCTGTGCTGTGTGCAGTCTGTGTCTAGTTTGCATTGTTGTCTGCCATTGTAGTGTTGGGCAGCGGCAGCTGGATGTGATCAGCGCGTAGCGTTGTGCAGTTGGAGGTGAGCCGCCAGCAGTGGTGGATGTGGGGAGAGAGATGGCAGAGTTTTGTGATTTGTCATTTTATAAAAATATTTATTTTATAAAAATATTTATTTTTTTATATTTATTTAAAAAAACAAAAAAAATAAAAATTTTTGTATTTCTTCATTTTTTAAAAAAAACATTAAGAAATACAAAAAATTTAATTTTTTTGTTTCTTTTAATAAATATTTTTATAAAATGACATTACAAAACTCCGCCATCTCTCTCCCCACATCCACCACTGCTGGCGGCTCACCTCCAACTGCGCAACGCTACGCGCTGTTCACATCCAGCTGCCGCTGCCCAACACTACAATGGCAGACAACAATGCAAACTAGAGACAGACTGCACACAGCACAGCCAGTGATTCTCACACAGAGCGCTACGTGGCGTTACCAATAAGAAAACCTAAACAGCCTACTTACAGTGTCTGTGGCGCGTAGTCTGGCCAGAGGCGCTGGCAGCTTGCACGCACAGGTGGAGTTGTGAGGTGCTTCTTGTGGGGGTTACGAAGTTCATCGCCCACCGATCCTGAACACTAAAGTTCAGTGCTCACATAACCTACTGTCAAGCCTCAACTGCTGTAACATATCTTCGTTTGATCCTGGTTGCCGCTTTCTGGGAGATTCCCACGAGCGAAATCATGTGTTCTTTGAAGTCGGCTAGAATTCCAGCTGTCTTCCTATGTGGTGTTTACATTAATTTAATTCATTCATTCACAGCGGTATCTGCTGGCTTTTTGCTGTTGACGTTCCGGTCACCTGCCTGGGTTCAAACGGCTCTGAGCACTATGCGACTTAACTTCTGAGGTCATCAGTCGCCTAGAACTTAGAACTAATTAAACCTAACTAACCTAAGGACATCACACACATCCATACCCGAGGCAGGAGACCGTAGCGGTCGCCCGGTTCCAGACTGTTGCGCTTAGAATCGCACGGCTACTCCGGCCACCACCTGCCTCGGCATTAACGTAGTTTTCGGCAGTGTGTTTTCCTCATTGTGTCGTTGCTGTCGAGCAAGGCCTGTAGTCCGACAGCTGAGATGTTGTTGGTAGTTTTGGGAGTTTGTTCGGCTGGATTGAGCACAGGTATCTAAAACTTTGTGCTATTGATATCTTGTTGTCGTTTTGCTCGTCTGGTGGAGAAGAAATGATCTTGTTGCTTGGTTCGTCGGCTGGCTTTCGGTTGGCTTGCCTTCCGATTACATCTACATCTACATCCATACTCCGCAAACCACCTGACGGTGTGTGGCGGATGGTACCCTGAGTACCTCTATCGGTTCTCTCTTCTATTCCAGTCTCGTATTGTTTGTGGAAAGAAGGATTGTCGGTATGCTTCAGTGTGGGCTCTGATCTCTCTGATTTTATCCTCATGGTCTCTTCGTGAGATATACGTAGGAGGGAGCTATATACTGTTGACTCTTCGATGAAGGTATGTTCTCGAAACTTTAACAAAAGCCCATACGGAGCTACTGAGCGTCTCTCCTGCAGAGTCTTCCACTGGAGTTCATCTATCATCTCCGCAACGCTTTCGCGTTTACTAAATGATCCTGTAACGAAGCGCGCTGCTCTCCGTTGGATCTTCTCTATCTCTTCTATTAACCCAATCTGGTACGCATCCCACACTGCTGAGCAATATTCAAGCAGTGGGCGAACAAGCGTACTGTAACCTACTTCCTTCGTTTTCGGATTGCATTTCCTTAGGATTCTTCCAATGAATCTCAGTCTGGCATCTGCTTTACCGACGATCAATTTTATATGATGATTCCATTTTAAATCACTTCTAATGCGTGCTCCCAGATAATTTATGGAATTAACTGCTTCCAGTTGCTGACCTGCTATTTTGTAGCTAAATGATAAGGGATCTATCTTTCTATGTATTAGCAGCACAATACACTTGTCTACATTGAGATTCAATTGCCATTCCCTGCACCATGCGTCAATTCGCTACAGATCCTTCTGCATTTCAGTACAATTTTCCGTTGTTAGAACCTCTCGATAGACCACAGAATCATCTACAAAAAGCCTCAGTCAACTTCCGATGTCATTCACAAGGTCATTTATGTATATTGTGAATAGCAACGGTCCTACGACACTCCCCTGCGGCACACCTGGAATCACTCTTACTTCGGAAGACTTCTCTCCATTGAGAATGACATGCTGCGTTCTGTTATCTAGGAACTCCTCAATCCAATCACACAATTGGTCTGATAGTCCATATGCTCTTACTTTGTTCATTAAACGACTGCGGGGAACTGTATCGAACGCCTTGCGGAAGTCAAGAAACACGGCATCCACCTGTGAACCCGTGTCAATGGCCCTCTGAGTCTCGTGCATGAATAGCGCGAGCTGGGTTTCACACGATCGTCTTTTTCGAAACGCATGCTGATTCTTACAGAGTAGATTTCTAGTCTCCAGAAAAGTCATTATACTCGAACATAATACGTGTTCAAAATCCTACAACTGATCGACGTTAGAGATATAGGTCTATAGTTCTGCGCATCTGTTCGACGTCCCTTCTTGAAAACGGGGATGACCTGTGCCCTTCTCCAATCCTTTGGTGGTGGTGGTTGTTGGGATGTCTAAGGGGGACTAAACAGCTAAGGTCATCAGTCCCCCACCAATCCTTTGGAACTCTACGCTCTTCTAGAGACCTACGGTACACCGCTGCAAGAAGGGGGACAAGTCCCTTCGCGTACTCTGTGTAAAATCGAACTGGTATCCCATCAGGTCCAGCGGCCTATCCTCTTTTGAGCGATTTTAATTGTTTCTCTATCCCTCTGTCGTCAATTTCGATATCTACCATTTTGTCATCTGTGCGACAATCTAGAGAAGGAACTACAATGCAGTCTTCCTCTGTGAAACAGCTTTGGTAAAAGACATTTAGTATTTCGGCCTTTAGTCTGTGAACCTCTGTTTCAGTACCATTTTGGTCACAGAGTGTCTGGACATTTTGTTTTGATCCACCTACCGCTTTGACGTAAGACCAAAATTTCTTAGGATTTTATGCCAACTCAGTACATAGAACTTTACTTTCGAATTCATTGAACGCCTCTCGCATAGCCCTCTTCACACTACATTTCGCTTCGCGTAATTTTTGTTTGTCTGCAAGGCTTTGGCTATGTTTATGTTTGCTGTGAAGTTCCCTTTGCTTCCGCAGCAGTTTTCTAACTCGGTTGTTGTACCACAGTGGCTCTTTTCCATCTCTTACGATCTTGCTTGACACATACTCTTTTTTTTTGGTCATCAGTCTACTGACTGGTTTGATGCGGCCTGCCACGAATTCCTTTCCTGTGCTAACCTCTTCATCTCAGAGTAGCACTTGCAACCTACGTCCTCAATTATTTGCTTGACGTATTCCAATCTCTGTCTTCCTCTACTGTTTTTGCCCTCTACAGCTCCCTCAAGTACCATGGAAGTCATTCCTTCATGTCTTAGCGGATGTCCTATCATCCTGTCCCTTCTCCTTATCACTGTTTTCCACATATTCCATTCCTCTCCGATTCTGCGTAGAACCTCCTCATTTCTTACCTTATCAGTCCACCTAAATTTCAACATTCGTCTATAGCACCACACCCCAAATGCTTCGATTCTCTTCTGTTCCGGTTTTCCCACAGTCCATGTTTCACTACCATACCATGCTGTACTCCAGACGTACATCCTCAGAAATTTCTTCCTCAAATTAAGGCCGGTATTTGATATTAGTAGACTTCTCTTGGCCAGAAATGCCTTTTTTGCCATAGCGAGTCTGCTTTTGATGTCCTCCTTGCTCCGTCCGTCATTCGTTATTTTACTGCCTAGGTAGCAGAATTCCTTAACTTCATTGACTTCGTGACCATCCATCCTGATGTTAAGTTTCTGGCTGTTCTCATTTCTACTACTTCTCATTACCTTCGTCTTTCTCCGATTTACTCTCAAACCATACTGTGTACTCATTAGACTGTTCATTCCGTTCAGCAGATCATTTAATTCTTCTTCACTTTCACTCAGGATAGCAATGTCATCAGCGAATCGTATCAATGATATCTTTTCACCTTCTATTTTAATTCCACTACAGAACCTTTCTTTTATTTCCATCATTGCTTCCTCGATGTACAGATTGAAGAGTAGGGGCGAAAGGCTACAGCCTTGTCTTACACCCTTCTTAATACGAGCACTTCGTTCTTGATCGTCCACTCTTATTACTCCCTCTTGGTTGTTGTACATATTGTATATGACCCGTCTCACCCTATAGCTTACCCCTACATTTTTCAGAATCTCGAACAGCTTGCACCATTTTATATTGTCGAACTCTTTTTCCAGGTCGACAAATCCTATGAAAGTGTCTTGATTTTTCTTTAGCCTTGCTTCCATTATTAGCCATAACGTCAGAATTGCGTCTCTCGTCCCTTTATTTTTCCTAAAGCCAAACTGATCGTCACCTAGCGCATTCTCAATTTTCTTTTCCATTCTTCTGTATATTATTCTTGTAAGCAGCTTCGATGCATGAGCTGTTAAGCTGATTGTGCGATAATTCTCGCACTTGTGAGCTCTTGCCGTCTTCGGAATTGTGTGGATGATGCTTTTCCCAAAGTCAGATGGTATGTCGCCAGACTCATATATTCTACACACCAACGCGAATAGTCGATTGGTTGCCACTTCCCCCAATGATTTTAGAAATTCTGATGGAATGTTATCTATCCCTTTTGCCTTATTTGACCGTAAGTCCTCCAAAGCTCTTTCAAATTCCAATACTGGGTCCCCTATCTCTTCTAAATCGACTCATGTTTCTTCTTCTATCACATCAGACAAATCTTCACCCTCATAGAGGCTTTGAATGTATTCTTTCCACCTATCTGCTCTCTCCTCTGCATTTAACGCATATTGTACGATGGTTTTGAACTTTGTCCACTGATTCTCAACTCTATCTGTACTTGAGACAAAACTTTTGTGTTACTCTGTAATCTGCTTTTTGTCACTTTTGCTAAACAGAAAAATCTTCTTACCTTTTTTAATATTTCTATTTACGGCTGAAATCATCGATGCAGTAACCGCTTTATGATCACTGATTCCTTGTTCTGCGTTAACCGCTTCAAATAGTTCGGGTCTGTTTGTCACCAGAAGGTCTAATATGTTATCGCCACGAGTCGTTTCTCTGTTTAACTGCTCAAGGTAGTTTTCAGATAAAGCACTTAAAAAATTTCACTGGATTCTTTGTCCCTGCCACCCGTTATGAACGTTTGAGTCTCCCAGTTTATATCCGGCAAATTAAAATCTCCACCCAGAACTATAACATGGTGGGGAAATCTACTCGAAATATTTTCCAAATTATCCTTCAGGTGCTCAGCCACAATAGCTGCTGAGCCAGGGGCCTATAGAGACATCCAATTACCATGTCTGAGCCTGCTTTAACTGTGACCTTCACCCAATTTATTTCACAAGAGGTTGTCGGTCTGGCTGCCTGTCTCACCTAAACGTGCGTTAGTGTTACATTCCCAGGCTGATCCTCGGAAGCTTCTAAGCGCCGCTCCTAGTGTTTTAGATAGTGATTTCTTTTTAGCCTTAAGTACTCTGTGTGGTCATCAGCCGACTGTTAACTTATTAAAAGGTAAGGCCTTTCTTCCCAGGCCTTAAGTCGTAAAAAGGAAAATTGTTACTTGTTTGGTATGAGGCCATCAGACTTTCAAAATTAAAATTGAAAATTCCTTGTGCCTAGGGCTTAAGCCGTAAATTTGTTACACGTTGGTATGTGGCTTTCAGCCGAATTTTCAGCCTATTCAGATCAAAGTTGAAAAATATCATGTAGGCCTTAAAGCATAAGAAATATTTTGTAGTTTGTATGTGGCCCTCAGCCGAGCTCTCCAGCTTAAATTGAAAATGGTAAATCTTTGTCTGGGCTATAAGCCGTGAGATTCTTCGGGTTTCGTTTCTGTCCTTCAGCCGAGAGTTACGTGAAGCATTTTAGGATAAATCCTTTAGCCTATTTTAGTTGAAATTTAGAAGCTCTTCTCTGTAGGCCTTGAGCTGTGAAACTGTTTTGTTGAAATGCGGCTTACAGCCGAGTTTTCGGCCTATTTAGATTAAACATTGAAAATCTTTGACTCGGCCTTTAGCCGTAACACTTTTCTTGATTAATGTGTGGCCTTAAGTCGACTTCTGTGGGAAAGATTTAAGTTAAGGCTTTCAGCCTATTTATATCGAAGATTAAAAAATAATTTCTAAAGAAGTGACACCACCATAAGACCTCCTGTACTCAATTCCTTGCTTAGGCCTTGTGCTTAGAATACCGATGTGGCCTTCAGCCGATGTAAATTAAATTAAAGGTCTTTCGTTAGAACTTTGAGAGTTTTGATTCTTGCTTCTATGGTTGTCTGTTTTAACAAATAAAGCTTATATGCTGAGTGCAACTGACAGTAACTTATTTTGGACCATTTACACAAATATAACTACATCCACTCTGTCCTGCTGGCCCAGGGATTTCATTGCTACTTCCGAGCGTCATTTGCACTACAGTTTAGTGATCCAGTAGAGTCATGACAGAAGATTCCAACAAGGCTAACGGATCTTGATAATTATTGTTGGCAGCAGTGTTAAACCCGTAGAGGCACAAGAATCCAGGCCCAGACGGAGGTCGCGTTGCCATTGTTGTGCGCTTGACGTTATCGGAGAACTTTCAGGTGATATGTCAGTGATGTGTTGTCAGCGTACGTGGGGCCCGTGTTTTATGTACAGCTTACTGCTTATTTTCATAGCGCTAGAAGTGACTCTTATATGCAAAATGAAATCGAATAAAGTGGACATATATCTGAAAAACAAGCATGTCGTCCAAGAATCCGATTCTGGGAGTGAACAAACACTAAGTGCAAGTGAAAAGCAAAACAGCGGCCTACTCGTATGTACAATAAAAGCTACTTAAGGTGCGGTTTCACTTGGACTGGGAGTGAAGCTTATCCTTTCCCACTACGCACAGTATGTGGGTATAAAATGGCAAATGAATCTCGGCTTCGTAGTGAACTGAGAAAACATTTTAAAACAGTGCATTCACATTTGAAAGACAAACCAGTAAGCTACTTCAAGAGGTTTTCTGATCAGCAAACAAGGGCAGCAAATTCTTTTATAAGTGTCATATCTGTTTCCGATAAGGCTCTCATCGCATCCTACCAAGTCCCCGAACTAACAGCAAAGAGTATGTAGGCTCATACTGTAGGTGAGTCACTTATTTTGCCTGCTTGCAAAAAAATGGTCATGACGAAGCTAGGAAATGACGCAGCTACGAAAATAAGCAAGACTCCTTTGTCGACTGATAGAGTTTACAGGAGTATTATAGAAATGTCTACTGATATTGACAAAAATGTGTGCAGTAATAAACTGAAGCACATAAGCTATGCAATGCAAGTTGAAGAATCAACAGACATTACCAACCAATTGTAACTCATAGCATTTGTTCGTTACATAATTCAAGATCAAACAGTAAATCAGTTTTTTTTTTGCAAAGAATTATGTGTGTCCACTAAATGTAAGGACATTCTCTACATTTTAATTAATTATGTTACCAAGTGGCAGGTAGCATGGAAGTAGTGCGTAGGCATTTGTACAGATGGTGCCTTGTCATTCGTAGGCTGTGTTAACGGCCTTATTTCTTTTGTAAAAAAACAAAAAAAAGGTGAGGATATTATCGTAACTCACTGCTTTCTTCATAGGTAGACCTTAAGAGCAAAATCGTTGGTGGAAAAATTGAGAGATGTTGTTAAGATGGTAAACTTCATTAAAGCAAGACCTGCCAAAATTAGTTTATTCGTAAAACTTGGTATCGATATGCAGTCAGAAGACAGACGGTTGCCTTTACACACAGAAGTCCGGTGATTGACGAAGGGGAAAGTACTTACCCGTGTGCACGAGCTACGTCAAGAAGTTCTTGTGTTTTTCGAAGAAGCGAAACATTTTCTTTTTTGCAGCATCTTCCAGAGTGAATTTTGAATTGGCAGATTGCAGCACTTGGCCGACATATTTCAGCAGTTCAATATTTTGAACACCAGCATGCAAGGGAAAGAAGAAAATATCCTCACATCCACCGACAAATTTAAAGCGTTTCACAGAAAACTACGAATATGGAAAAGAAAAGCTGTTCAAAGTAACTTGGAAATGTTCCCGTTGGTAAGGAACACGTGCATAAATGAAATCCTTCCCATAGTAGTAGATCATAAAATAAGTTTAGAAGAGAGACTGAGTTCATATTTTCCGTCCCTCAACACTGAACAGTACGACTGGATTCGAGACCTATTCATGAAAACTTCAGCTGATTTCAGTTTAACATTAACAGAAGAAGAAGAAGAACTGGCAGCTGATCGTGGACGATGGTTAACCATAAGGAATTATCTCTTGATGGCTTTTGGATTTCCATAAAAGAAGAATATGTGTCGATATCTAAAGAGGCTTTCAACATTTTATTTCAATTGTCGACGTCATATTTATCCGAAATTCGATTTTCTGCTCCTACCACAATTAATTGTAAAAAGAGAGGAACTGTCCAATGTATTGACGAGGAAATGTGGACTTGCCTTTCAAATATATCTCCAAACATTGGAGAAATTGGGAGGACATATCAGGCTCACGTTTCTTATAAATACTAGAAAGAGTAGACGTAAGGTACGTTTCATTTGTATTGCATTATTGCTTTTCTCTATAATTTGAATTAATCGTCAGTTTTCTTGCATTATTTCATTTCAATACGTTTCACTGAATAGTTTATCTTGCCTTGCATTATGGCAGGGAGGACGCAACACGGCGCTCGGGCGTCGCATTCGGGTTACAATCGTCCTTCATGAATCCCTCACATATCTGTTGAAAAATTCTTTGTTCATACTGTGTTAATGTAGGTTTTTTAAAATATAAGTTGTATTTTTCTGTAGTTTGGACGAGCAATTGAAGACAAAATGCCATAATTGTTTTTATCACAGTATTTATTTCCTGTACTAACTGCTGTAAAATATTACTCCGAAATGTGTATATATTGCGCCCACAGTTATTTCCAGCCTTTTATGTGTGCCAGAAGTGTAAAAAGTTTGAGAACCACTGGTGTAGGGTGTATTATTACAGCTGGTAAGCATTTCGAGGTATAGGGTCATGATCGACGAAACTCTTCTGTCCCTGACGTTTCGTCCAGAACAGTGCTGTACAAGTTAAGAGGCGTTGCTCCTCCATTGAGTCTGGCACACTGACGAGTCGGAATCTGAGAGCGACATAAATACATCAAAAAAAGTTTTGATCACCGTGGCTCTCAGAACTCCTGAAGGTAGACGTTGACTGTGGATATCGTATCACAGACGCAGTCCCTTTGACTGTTCAGAGATGTCACTTAACCCTCCCAAAGATGTAAACAACCATGCATGAGCAGCGCCTATTAGACGGAGGGTGTCCGACAGCCGATCACTTCCAGCCATGCCACCTGGAAGGAAGTACGTGGATCGTGTTGTCTGTAGTTCAACCATGCCTAGACGGTCAATACCGCGGTTCGATCGCGTCCGCTATTTTGCTTTGTGCCAGGAAGGGCTCTCAACAAGGGAACTGTTCAGGCGTCTCGGAATGAACCAAAGCGATGATGTTCGGACATGGAGGAGATACAGAGAGAGAGAAACTGTCGATGACATGCCTCGCCCAGGCCGCCCAAGGGCTACTACTGCAGTGGATGACCGCTAACTACGGATTATGGCTCGGAGAAACCCTAACAGCAACGCCACCATGTTCAATAATGCAATACGTTGCATGATGCGCAACTTCACTAACGACGTCCATGGCGATGTCCACGACACCATGCAGCGCTGTCCACATGGGTCGAACAACATGCCGAATGGACCGCTCAGTATTGACATTACGTGCTCCTCACCGATGAGTGTCGCATATGCTTTTAACCAGACAATCGTCGGAGACGTCTTTGGAAGCAGCCCGGTCAAGCTCAACGCCATAGACACACTGTCTAGCGAGTGCAGCAAGGTGGAGGTTCCCTGCTGTTTTCGGGTAGCCAGTAATGGCTGTACGATACGTGAATGCCGTGCCCCGACCGATAGAGCAACCATATTGGCTGAATATTGACGAGACATTCGTCTCCATGGACGAAAATTCACGCTCCCGTCGTGCACATCTTGTGAATGACTTCCTTGAGGATAAAGACATCGCTCGACTAGAGTTTCCAGCATATTTTCCAGACATGAACCCTAATGGACATTCCTGGAATAGACTGAAATGGGGTGCTTATGGACGACGTTACCCATCAGCCACTCTGAGGGATCTACGCCGAATCACCGTTGAATGTGGGACATTTTGAACCAACAGTGCCTTGAACTTGTGGATAGTATGCCTCGACGAATACAGGCATGTATCAGTGCAAGAGGACGTGCTACTGGGAATCAGAGGAACTGGTGTGTACAGCAATCAGGACCATCACACCTGGTCTCGCTCTATGGTGGTACAACATACAATGGTTGTCTTCATGAGCAATTAAAAGGGCGGAAATGATGTTTAGGTTGATCTCTATTCCCATTTTCTGTACAGGTTCCAGAACTCTCGGAACCGAGGTGATGGGAAACATTTTGATGTGTGTATATACAACAGAAAAAGGACGTTGCCCTACTTACACGTGATAAGTAGTGACCAGATCGGAAAGATTTTACGAAAATACCAGATTTCAGACCAACAGTGAAAATATATCAAGCACTTATATCTGTGAAGGATAAACGCCCCCCTCTATCAGCACGTGGTGTCTATAAAATTCCGTGTACGTGTGGTGAAGTTTATATTGGAACAACCAAGAGAAACGTGAGTACACGGCTAACGGGACACAGATGTTTTTGCCGACTAGGGGAAATAGACAAGTCGGTTCTAGCAGCCAGGAACTGTCCAGGTTAAGTTTTCTAAATCAAAAATTTTATCTGTGAGGACGAACTATTATCCACGGCTATGTAGAGAAGCCATTGAAATATATAAACATGTCGATAATTTTTATGGGAAAGAAGAGACCTTGGCCGCGCGGGGTAGCCGCGCTGTCTGAGGCGTCTTGACATTGTCCCCGCGGCTCCCCCAGTCGGAGGTTCCAGTCCTCCCTCGGTCATGAGTGTGTGTGTCGTCCTTAGCGTAAGTTAATTTTAGATTAAGTAGTGTGTAAGCTTAGGAACCGATGACCTCAGCAGTTGGGTCTCATAAGACCTTAATAAATATTTCCAAACAGCGACCGTGAATCGTAGCGACATGTAGACAGTAATTATACAGAATCGTTATATAGTATTCTATCTTTGACGAGAAACAGTCGATGGTTAAGTTGTATCTCTGACAAAGATCATCTGTGCTTCTACGTGACACTCAGTCACTCTCTGTTTGCTAACGTTAATCTGTGGATATTAATGAAGTATTGTCAGTAGTGTTTGTCTTTCATGAGTGAAGTTGTGAAAGCCTCTGAAATGTTCTAGTGTTTGTGCGCTTTCGTTACGCCTTGTGCCCATGTAGACAATGCGCCAGATAAAATGTTTTGTTTTTTGGCTACGTGAATTACTTGAAATGAATATTATTCTAATTTTGTGTGTTTACATACATTGTAAGAGTAGGGAAGGATTAGAGATGAAGGTTTTTTTTTTTGGTGTGGGGGAGCGCGAAATCATGATGAGTGTGGACATATGTGTATAGTAGTGCGATGGAGTGTGAGTTAGAGGAGAAGGTGAGGAGCAATAAGTGAAATGAAATTATGAGTGGGGAAGGGGCGAGGGGAGGGAGGAGTAATGTGGGAGAGTGGGATTGAGTGAAGCATGGAAATGGCTCTTTTCTTTTTCATATAGTTTATCAATCATTTTATATATGGTCTGATTTTTTGATATTCATATCTTTATCAGTCTTACACAGTATGTAAATACACAGCAGAAAAATTAAATAGAATTACACACATACAACAACGTAGTAAAAAAGAAAAGAGAAATGGTTTTAAGACAAACTAATGGAAAGGCTATGTTGGCAACACTACAAATCATAAACCACATCACATACTTAGAAGTACAAAAACAAACAGAAAACAATGGTGTGAGTAAAAGTGTACCGTGGGAAACACAAGAAATGTACAGCGCTGCAGAACAATTATAAATTAGACCAAAATTATCCGTGTCTAATTGAGAAAAAACATCAACGATGTGCTAGCAGATGGCATTTCCCGATGTGAGTGAGAAATTAAGCGAAATTTACAGTAAGTACAAATCAGCATATCCTTAACGAACAGTTTTTTGATCTTAAATCAAAATGTAAATAACTTAATTACAGACCACTGATGATCCGTTACCTCAATTAAGAGAAATGCGTCTGACGAAAAAAATCCCGTACTTTTTGTAGTTGCAACGACAGAACAAAAATACCTTCAAGAATTGTAAAGGAACTACGGACAATATGGCCACACAAATGAAGGACTTTGTATTTCTGTCATAAAGGTAGTAATTGCATATTTTTAATGCCCACGCAATTGCTAATATTTCTAATCCTCTCGCTGAATAAGAGCGCTCACATTCTGCGAGTGTTCTGCTTGCAAAGCTAATTACTTCACACTTACCATGTTGTTGGTCAATTTAAAACTGGCCTGAGCCCAAAGATGCATATGTGGCATTTGTAGCCACACAATAATCTTTACTCATGTCAGGATAATTATCTGAATTAACTAATGCTCCCTTGACTGTGTTAAAATAATTTGTGCATTTCTGTGTCCAAAGCCATAAAGTGATCTCCTTAAGTAAACCTAGTAGTGTTGTGCTACCTAATAATTAGTCTATGACGATGCGCTGGAAGCAAATGCTGAGATCTAAAATGCTTTTACCTGCTTCTTGGGGTTTGGCTATAGGGAAATTTTGGTTGCGCTGTTTTATCAGGATCTGTGAGGGTTTGTGAGGATATTATGCGGTCTATTTGTAATTGACAACGGATAAGCCGGTACTACATAGTTAACAAAGATTTCGCAGAGCATATTAGGTTGGCTACAGTTTTTTTGTTCGTATGTTACTTAAAATACGGCTATGTGGTCATAATCGAATGGCAGTTCGTCTGATACCGGTAATTATTTCTTTTTTATTTGTAGTCGTACAGCCCATGAATTATTCCCTTACGAATGTAAAACCATCTAACAATAAAATTTTCTGAACATTGTTTCAAATCTGAGTAGTTAAGTGTTTGTGTTTGAGCAAAATGTAGAGAAATATGAATATGTGGGAAAACTTCATAACTGGCTTCGGATTAGACATCAAATCATTAGCGGGGAACTGTGCACCATAAGCATTTTCATTACGAAAATTTCGTGCAGTTTGCATACGACTGGAACTTTTACATTTGGGTGCAATAGTAAACGTGGAATGTGGTTACTTTCTTGTGCTAGGTTTAGTTACTTTTGGAGTTTAGACAACTATGAAGCACAGTTTGTTATCAAACTAGGGTATTTTTGTCAAAAGTTTGCATTTGCTTAAATTCATGAATCTCATTGTCTGCAAAGAATTCATTCATTAAGCGTTACACCGCTCGAAGTAACTCTGCACTAAAACAGTTATCAATGTGCTTATCTTGGTTATCTTTCTACTTGCAAATAAATACTGCTAAAGGTGTGCATCGGGTCATCGAATTGTAACTTTAAATTACTTTCCTGTTGAGTAGTGAAATGTTATACTTTAGACTGAAGTGTATGTCCAGTGACATGGAGTGTGGTATTTTTACCAGTGAACTTACCTATATTAGTAGACAACGTTTGACAAAAATTGAAGTTTAATACACTGACGGCAACGTCTCTTGTAGTTGCTTCACATTTTTATTCTCTTGCGATATTGGCCCAGTAACTAGGGTTGAAGTTATTAAACAGTGACAGCAAAACAGATACAGTCGATGAAAGCTCTGAAATTTGTGTTGTGGCATTTTTGTTGCCTCATCCAACTTCGAGGACATTTCGTCTAATATCATTGATGCAATTTCATTTTTAAACATCGTCATTCCACTTTTAGTGGGCGTATTAGCTAATATTTTTTGCAATCTTTTGTAGTATATCGAATTCACTTGAAGCTCGTAAAGGCGGTAACACAAGATCGGCTGAAGGTCGTACAACTGCGTTCGTGATTTGTTCATTATTTGTAGGCGGTGGAGCACCTGATTGAAAGGTGTCGCTTTCCAGATGCGCACTGTTTTCACACATACCAGCAATAAAACTCTTCATGTCTGGACTGATTCCTATTTCGATATTTTCTTGTACTGAAGATACGTTAAAAGAATTTGTCTCTGCCACTGTTTTTTTCTTACTGATTTTGACCATAATATTCAAAGAAAAGTGAGTGGAAATCAAGCGTTTCTTGCGTTGGATAACAATATTTGGCGATGGAAAATGGTGATGGAAAATGAGTAAAATTTATATATCACAATCTGCGAAATAACCACAGCGATGATTGCATTTACTTCGATAACGAAATTTACCATTACTCAGGATACGTAAGAAGATCGTCCATCTTGGGCCAGCTAAGCTGCATATTGTTACGTTCGTTATTGTTAACTGCATGACACTGTATGAAAATGTAGAAAAGTAATGTGCTGCTGAGACATTTAAGCAAAGAAGCATAATATCACAGTCACTCACTACACCAAGTAGTAAATCACAATAATGGATTCTCTGTTTTGCAATTCTTTTTGCCCATTTTGTTTCAAAATTCGTTCCGTTCAGTGTAGGTTTCCAGTTAGTTTGTATGTCCATTCTACAATGTTTGGAGGGATCGATAGACAATGAAAGAAAGATAAACAGTTACAATAATAGAAACAATTACAATTTTATACGATAGATATTAGTAAACAGGCGCCCTGTGACAGTCACCAGTGTCAGCTGACTGCCAATTCTGCTCACTAAATAAGTACCGAAGCAGTGAAATATAGCACGTTGTAATAGTCACAGGCTGGCGTTGGGAGCAGTACAGTTAAATATGTGGACTGGTCGAATTTTTTAATATGAGTACAAATTATATATCACAATTTGCTAACCGTCCTTGGCTGTGTTATTAGTTAAAATTCTCGGACATTTCCTTCGAATGACTGCAGGTTGCACAATAACAGGAAAAAGGTATTGAAAATCAGTAACAAGGTCATGCCAGTGGTGGATCGGTTCCACGTCGAAATGTTGCATCTCTGAAACATGCAACTCTCAGTGGTATGATTATTGACATAAATATGTCGAATAGTATTATAGTTAAGCATTTTATCTCATTCTGCGAAAATAGTTATTTCGTTATGTTGGGAATTATTCAGAGTTACAATGACCGATGTTTGCATGACAATATCAGGATGGTAAAAGACAAAAGCGAACAGCCAGGCAGTTCCTAACTGTCCCTAGAGAAATAGAAGGACGCGCCCTTGGTCATTTGCACATCGAGTGTAAGTATTCTATGAATATATCAATTACATATTCCTTTGCACAAGCATATACAAAATTTTACACGCAAAAAAATAATAATATTTGGGTGAGGAGTTTATGACACAGTAGGCTGCACAGCATCCGGATAATGCAATGTTGCATGTACTTACTTTAATTTTCCAGAAATCACATTCTTACATTGAAAGTATGAACTACTGAAGTGGTGAAATTTAGAGCTTGCTTTGTTGTTGTTATGGATTTCAGATGCGGTTCGCGACACTAGACTATTCTGTGCTTGTCACTCTTCATGTCTCTATAAATTCCACAACCCACAATCAACAGAACCTGCGGTAGGTTGTTATCTATGTTTTTTGTCGCCCTTTTGCTTATAATCTATGCAAATACTTCTTAGAATTGCAAACATATATTCGATACCCCAAAGGAGTCCTGAGCAATCTTTAATATTAACCGATTTTGACACAAATTTCACTGATTTCAGCGCTGAATTAAGTGATTTCCACACAAAATTTGATGATATCGATACTAAATTGACTGATTTCGGCAAATAATTGACGGTTTTGAGAAAAAAACTGAACTCATCTCTCCCTAAAGCCGAAATGACTTCTTTAGACTGGATTCGAAGTGATTCAAACTAATGGAAAACTTCATCTCCTGTCGAGTTACTTAAATCACGGGCACCATATTATCATCTTAATGGTGCAGCTGCCCTAACCAAGACATCTACATCGACAACTACTTCTTCATGGATGCTGTACAAATTACACTTAAGCACGTGGCAGAGGATTCATCGAACCGGCTTCACAATAATTCTCTATTGTTCCACTCTGGAACAGCGCGCGGAAAAAGACAACACTTACATCTTTCCCTGCGAGCTCTGATTATCCTTATTTTATTATGATGATCGTTCCTCCATATGTAGGTCAGCGTCAACAGAATATTTTCACATTCGAAGGAGGAAGTTGGTGACTGAAATTTTGTGAGAAGTTCTCGCCGAAGCGAGAAACGCTTTTGCTTTAATGATGTCCACCCCAAATCCCGTATCATGTCCGTGACTCTCTCATACCTATTCCTCGAGAATACAAAACATGATGTTCTTCTTTGACCGTTCCCATGTAGTCCGTTAATCCTGTCTCGTAAGGATCCCACACCGCGCAACAGTACTCCAAGAGAGGACGGACAGGCGTAGTGTAGACCGTCTACTTAGTAGGTCTGTTACATTTTCTAAGTGTCCTGCCAATAAAACACAGTAACTGGTTCGCCTTCACTACAACATTTTCTATGTGTTCCTTCCTATTTAAGCTGTTCGTAGTTGTAATTCGTAGGTATTTAGTAGGATTTGCGGCTTTTATATTTGACCGATTCATCGCATAATCGAAGTTTAATGCATTCGTTTTAGCACTCATGTGGATGACCTCACATATTTCATTATTTGGGGCGAGTTGCCAATTTTCGCTCTCATGGGGGTCTACCTGTTGCGGATCAACGTTCATTTTCCTTCGGACGGCACAAAGGTTCGTAGCTGACAGCTCACCCAGCTACTCGACTTCCAACCATGGAACTGGTGTTCGAGATGAAGTGCGACTGAGCATGTGGAATCACTTTATCATTTCCAGGTAACGCCCCAACTGTTGACTTCTACAGTGCCTCATATCAACCCTCCTGGAACAGTCGCCTGACGTCATTGTGTCATTAGTCGTGGCCTGCCCTGCAGTGAATGACTGGCTTTAGATGGCTTTGACGGTCGATCTATTAACAGGCCCATATCACCACGATCAGTGTGCGCGTGGCGTGGACTTGTTACGGTCTGTCCAACATCTCACACGGAGATCTTAAGTCTACTTACGACTGGTGACATAGTCCGAAGCCCTCGTCAAATGGTTTAATCGTGCTGGTGCAAATCATTTGTGTACCTTATAAAGGAGTCACACAGCTCCCTAGTTCTCAAGCAGCTTCTCTAATTGAGTAACGTCATTCGTTGCTACTCACACCCAAGTTCTCAACATAACGAATGTAGGAATTACTAATTTCCAAGTGCAGGACGAAATCTTTGTTTCACTGATTACGTAGCAACCACCATACACAATGTGCTTGATTACCCCAAATGGATTTACAGGTCATAACATACTGCTGTCAACGTGCGTTAACTACACTCCTGGAAATTGAAATAAGAACACCGTGAATTCACTGTCCCAGGAAGGGGAAACTTTATTGACCCATTCCTGGGGTCAGATACATCCCATGATCACACTGACAGAACCACAGGCACATAGACACAGGCAACAGAGCATGCACAATGTCGGCACTAGTACAGTGTATATCCACCTTTCGCAGCAATGCAGGCTGCTATTCTCCCATGGAGACGATCGTAGAGATGCTGGATGTAGTCCTGTGGAACGGCTTGCCATGCCATTTCCACCTGGCGCCCCAGTTGGACCAGCGTTCGTGCTGGACGTGGAGACCGCGTGAGACGACGCTTCATCCAGTCCCAAACATGCTCAATGGGGGACAGATCCGGAGATCTTGCTGGCCAGGGTAGTTGACTTACACCTTCTAGAGCACGTTGGGTGGCACGGGATACATGCGGACGTGCATTGTCCTGTTGGAACAGCAAGTTCCTTTGCCGGTCTAGGAATAGTAGAACGATGAGTTCGATGACGGTTTGGATCTACCGTGCACTATTCAGTGTCCCCTCGACGATCACCAGTGGTGTACGGCCAGTGTAGGAGATCGCTCCCCACACCATGATGCCGGGTGTTGGCCCTGTGTGCCTCGGTCGTATGCAGTCCTGATTGTGGCGCTCACCTGCACGGCGCCAAACACGCATACGACCATCATTGGCACCAAGGCAGAAGCGACTCTCATCGCTGAAGACGACACGTCTCCATTCGTCCCTCCATTCACGCCTGTGGCGACACCACTGGAGGCGGGCTGCACGATGTTGGGGCGTGAGCGGAAGACGGCCTAACGGTGTGCGGGACCGTAGCCCAGCTTCATGGAGACGGTTGCGAATGGTCCTCGCCGATACTACAGGAGCAACAGTGTCCCTAATTTGCTGGGAAGTGGCGGTGCGGTCCCCTACGGCACTGCGTAGGATCCTACGGTCTTGGCGTGCATCCGTGCGTCGCTGCGGTCCGGTCCCAGGTCGACGGGCACCTTCACCTTCCGCCGACCACTGGCAACCACATCGATGTACTGTGGAGACCTCACGCCCCACGTGTTGAGCAATTCGGCGGTACGTCCACCCGGCCTCCCGCATGCCCACTATACGCCCTCGCTCAAAGTCCGTCAACTGCACATACGGTTCACGTCCACGCTGTCGCGGCATGCTACCAGTGTTAAAGACTGCGATGGAGCTCCGTATGCCACGGCAAACTGGCTGACACTGACGGCGGCGGTGCACAAATGCTGCGCAGCTAGCGCCATTCGACGGCCAACACCGCGGTTCCTGGTGTGTCCGCTGTGCCGTGCGTGTGATCATTGCTTGTACAGCCCTCTCGCAGTGTCCGGAGCAAGTATGGTGGGTCTGACACACCGGTGTCAATGTGTTCTTTTTTCCATTTCCAGGAGTGTATATAATTCATTGCCAAACTGCTGGGCCGCTGCACATGTTACCGCTGTCATGGTCTGTGAACTCTGTGTTTTTGATAGAAGCACAGATATATATATTACGTGAATGCCCCGCCAGTAATCTTATTACTTTGATTCATACTCCAGCGCAGTACGAAAACGTAGTACGCTTAAGCAGTTATATGATAGTGTTTTGTTTAGCATTAAACTGTATGCAATCTGCTCCTAACCATTCATACTTTGCCGCGGGCTTTCGAGTGGCTATCAGATGTTAATGAATGTTCATACACGGCTTGAGTTACGGTTCGACGTTATTCTCAGATAAAAAGTTCTGTGCCATCTGCTTATCCACAAAGGTATATCGGAAGGGATATCAGGGTACCTGAGAATGAAGAAATAAGGGTAATAAACGTAGAATTACTATGAAAGGAAGAAGGGAAAAAGGCTAAATAAGTACCAACCCTACGAAAATGCTCCTTTTTTCACATCTCTGAGATCAAAACTGCTGTTGGGTAACTTTCAGTAAAGTGCTGCTCAATTCTGTATACTGTAAGATACTAGTACGCTCATTGGCATGTTTCTGGTCAAAACCGCACACTCTTCGACAGTGGTCCTCCTGAGGAAGTTATTGCGATGACGGACAGCAAATGTCAACCACTTAATCTATGCTTAATTGAAGCACTGTCAGACGTCACAGCAGGTCATATCATTTTCTTGATTCCTGGATCCTTAAAGTCTTGTGGACGGGGGGCGTCCACGTTGATGAAAATCTCGCTGCCACCGAAGAAGACCAATAATTGTATTTTTATAGGAGGAATGCTTGGGTTCTAGTGCAGCACACAATGAAAGTAACACATAATAGCGAATCGTAAAATATAATACTCAACTTTGGTTACGCTGGGTACAGCACTGTGGACTGGAGGTGTAGCCTATCTGTGCTGCGTTGATTACAGTTCCACGAACAGAAACAAAATAAATTTCGCTGAAATAAAGTCGGAAGAAAACTAATCTTCTATCTTGATGTACTATTTGAAGAACAGTTCCCGACTAACAGTACGAAGTTAAATCGCTAGGCAGGCCGTTTCTGTCCGTACACGATAATTATATTTACTGTTCTGTTCCCTATTTAGGCTAACCACTGCCTGCCTATCGGCACACAGCCGGCCGGTTTGGCCGAGCGGTTCTAGGGGCTTCAGTGTGGAACCGCGGGACCGCTACGGTGGCAGGTTCGAATCCTGCCCCGGGCATGGATGTGTGTGATGTCCTTAGGTTAGTTAGGTTTAAATTCTAGGGGACTCATGGCCTCAGATGTTAAGTCCTATAGTGCTCAGAGCCATTTGAACCATTCTATCGGCACTGTTTCACTCAAATACTTGAAGTGCTGAAGACACGACGAACATTCAGAAGGAACTGTCTAACCTGACCGGGACTCAGTTACAAGTTGCAACTGACAACTTCTGGCTGTGCGCGGTTACTTAACGCACGTCCCTCTCTTCCTGGCGGCGCTGCCTCTCCAGGGCGTGAGTCTTACAGACAGTGTGATGCGTTTGCTCGCAGCGATGTTCCATCTGTGGACTGACGTCCACCGTACTTCTGCTACCACCTGTCGCAAACTCTTTTCGTGTCATACCTGAGAACACCACATAAGGAACGATCCAAGAGGTCGATGTGGAACGTACACTGACGATATTATGACCACCTACTTAAAAGTTTTTGTTGTGCATATTTGGAATTAAATACGTCACTGATTCTGCTTATCAGGGATCCGAAAGTTTGTTGGTAGGTTTGTGGAGGTATGTGACTTTAGATGTCTACGCATAGGTCATGTGAATTGTGGTGTCACCGCCAGACACCACACTTGCTACGTGGTAGCCTTTAAATCGGCCGCGGTCCATTTAGTACATGTCGGACCCGCGTGTCGCCACTATCAGTGATTCCAGACCGAGCGCCGCCACACGGCAGGTCTAGAGAGACTTCCTAGCACTGGCCCAGTTGTACAGCCGACTTTGCTAGCGATGGTTCACTGACAAAATACGGTCTCATTTGCCGAGACGATAGTTAGCATAGCCTTCAGCTACGTCATTTGCTACGACCTAGCAAGGCGCCATTATCAGTTGCTGTTGATATTGTAAAGAATGTACAGACAAGAACTACGTTCAACATTAATGGATTAAAGTTAAGTATTCCACCAGCTACGTCCTTTTTTCTAAGTTCTATTTACAGTGTCGTGTTCCAGACCTCACGCCAGCCTGCGTGGGGTTAAACGCGTGCCTTTCGGCTTCCTCTCAATTTAGTGGGTTGGTCTCCTGCCAATCCACAACATGAATCACGTAAATAACGCACCTCTGATTTGCATACGCCGTGATGGTGCCCGATGGGGGTTACATAGGATTTACATTAAGCGAATTTGGTCGCCGAGATGTCAATGTTAGGTTACTCTAAAACTCTGCAACCACTGTAGCACAGTTCTGGCTCCGCGAAGCGGACAATTATGCTGCTGAAAGGCGATATCACCGTAGAGGAAGACCTCAAGCATGATGGAATACAAGTGATTTGCAACTGTCAGCGCGTCTTCCACTCCTACCACATGCCCCATAAAAGTGCAGGAGATTGTTTGCCATAGCACTATATTGCTACAACCAGCCTGCGCCCTTGGCGCGCTGCATGTTTCGAGCAGCTGTTCACCTCGATGACGGCGTTTGTGGAGACGACCATCGATCCTATGTAGCAAAAATGTGCTTCACCCGAAGAGCCGACACGTTTCTGTTAATCGACGGTCCAATTCCGACGGTTCCGTGGCCACTGCATTCGTAAATGACGATGTCGCTGGGTTAACACGTCGACACGATGAGGCCTGCTGCATATTGATGAATGTATGGTGAACGGTGTGCTCCGAAACACTTGTGCCTGCACCAGCACTGAGATTGGTCGCCGTCTCTTGGCATAATGCGAATTTGGTACGGAGGTGCACGTGGTCAGTACGCAACTCTGCCGACTATTTTGCCGACTTTGCACAGCGTGGAGCTGCCATTTCTCATTCACGTAGCTGCTCAGTTACGGACAGGA
Organism: Schistocerca piceifrons; assembly: GCF_021461385.2. Lineage (NCBI taxonomy): Eukaryota > Metazoa > Arthropoda > Insecta > Orthoptera > Acrididae > Schistocerca > Schistocerca piceifrons. The sequence continues at coordinate 782,162,963 of NC_060141.1, forward strand.
GGGTAAGAGCACCCCATACCGCTCCTCCCACAAATGAAAAATGCTTGGCACTAATGGGAATCTAATCTGAATTCTCTCAATGGCAGCCACACTGACCAGTTACTTACAGAGGCAGACTATCGATCGTAGCACTGCACTGCCCTCAAATTAGGCTTGGTTTTGACGAAATGAGTGTAACAGTAATAAGACATACCAGCCCAAAATATTTGTGACTCACATGCATACGAATACATGCCTGTGTCCAATAAAGCAATACCAATCGCCATTATTTAGGTTTTCGGCTGCTAGTTTCGACGATACACTACGTCATCTTCAGACCTGTTTCAATGGAGTAATCTTGGTGTTACAAAATACAGCAGCACTTTTAATTGGTTTCATAACGATTATTACGGGCATACCTGTTCCTTGTCCAAGATAATGCCCTTTCTCACTGTCCTCTTCCGCCACCGTCTAATCAGATGCCTTGACTAGAGAGTCTCCAGGAAACCGACCCACATCCATTTTTACCAGCACGCCATCAGCCGCCATCAGAGAAGCGTACTATCCTACAAACATTGGAGCATCGTGCAAGAATGATATGAGACGCCTGATAACCTGCCGCATGACCTGGGACAGCTGCACAACGTCTTCGGGAACAACGGTTATATCGTTCATGAAAGAAATGAAGTGATTCTATACAAGAATCACAGTTAAGACCACCGAGAGGTTCTGTTATTCCGTGTCGGGCAAGTTATGGCGGGTGTTGAAGAGACACAAGGACTCCGACAAAAATACTTCGATTACTGAGACCAATTATAGACACAGAAGCTCTCAGAACACATGGGGGTCTACTGTTATCTTGCGGTTGTGGCCAGTCTCGCGTCGGGCAGACAGTGCGCCTTGTTTAATAACGCAGGAAGTACCATGAAAGACTCTTGCGCATGCGCTACCCCAAGAAATCTGCTTTAGCTGAGTATGTTGACAAATAGGATACCGGATAAAATTTGACAAGAAGTCCGTCTTGGATGGCACTAAGCCCTTCGGGGATTGTGTGATCAAAGAATCACTGAAATAAAGCCACAAACAACACCTTGCATAAGAAACGGTGGCCTATATCGGCGAGGGATCCAGTCATTGCGCGGTTGAAGAGGACACATGGAACGCCGAGTCAACAGCAATGCCCACATATGGCGATACCGCAAGTACCACTGGATAATGTATGTAAGTGGTATACTAAAAGCCCACTGGCACGCGTAACACTTGACAATGGCTAAGGAGTGCTCAGCCGAACCCGAGTGTAATTTTAATTACTTGACGCGGTTGTAATGCCGAGAAATTTTTATTAATCTTTACTGTAATTTACATGCTGCTGCGTTAGACACAGCGCCAAAAATCAACAGTTCCGATTATTGTATATAATGTTTCAACTGTGAGGTCAATCAGGTGTGAGTAAGTTCCGACTGCGGAATCATGCAACATTTCTTCACCAACGATCACGTACCGCTCTGTGCAGGTGTCGGGTGATACTTTGAGAGAGTCTCCAACGTTGCACTCTTTTGATATAGCTGTAAGTAAAGATACGCTGCAGTACGGTAAAGAACATCAGATATCCTCCCATCTTGCCTGTGTATGTTGGATGCAACAGATATCTCTTTCAACAGGTAGTGTACACCAGGTATGTACGATATCATTGACTTCATTTCTAGTACGTGATTCCTACACCGTTCGGTGAACAGCCCTTTGATTCATTGCTTTAAGAGCTCTCTTTCATGGCTTGATGTTTACTATGTGTTTCTACAGGTACGTGATCATTACTGGCAATTTTCCGCTATCTTACTATTATTAATTGACATAAGACAAGTATATTCTCGTTTATAAAACCACCTATAGACTTACGCAGTTTAGTGTTTGAAGTGTGATTTCTGCAGTTTTCTGGAAGCAGTCTTACCGGAGTTGCAAAATTAACATTAACGAGAAGGGCATCCGCATTCTAAATGTAGCTTTCTCGCAGCATTAACGAGAAAGGAATTCTTATTCCAAATGTAGCTTTTTCATAGACTTCATTTCATCCTCCGAATATATACCTAGATTATTCCTCAAACAGATACGTAGGAGAGCAAATAGGTTAACACCATCATTGTGACTGTGCAAAAATGAAATATTAAGAGCTTACTCAAAATTTATAATTGAATAAAAATATTGGGTTTAACCGTGAACTAAATAGATGTTGGTCTCTCTACCTCAGGCATGTGAACAGTGTGGGGCAAAACACGAAGTATGCGATAAGTAAAAATGTGGCTCCCCTGCAATAAATATATTGTTGTGCTGAAGAATCGCCGATAATACCACAAATTCAGAATGACACTTTGCACCGTACTGCCAAATTATCCCAGTAAGTAGAGGGATGCCTCCGGAAGTCAAAGATCTGGCTTCCATTTCTGCACGTACATAATGCTTCACATTTCGTGGTAGATTTCCCTGATCTTCTACATGCGATCTGTTGCACGATAAAAATGCCTTATGGTAAACATCTTGCAAGATACTAGTAAACTATGCGATGACATAGTCCTACATATGGCTGTATTAGGCTTACTCCAACCAAAAAACACACGGAAATCTCTGCAGTCTGGTGACACAGGAAAGGAATGTTCGGTAACTCTTATATGAACTGTATGGCGTAGCATCGTAGTAGAATACTGACCTCGGAAGTCCGGATTGGAACTCCGATCGACACAGTTTCGTAAGTTTCAGGAGGTTAAATCTTCAGACGCTGGAGAAGTAAGAAGAATATCAACGTAAACGGTATTTTTCTAAATATTAGTCTGTTGGGTTCCAACTAAAATAACTGTTAGGGAAGGCGCTAGAAGGACTCTCTCTCTCAGGGTTCCGCACCAACTTAATTATGTGTATGAGACAGTTCATCCACACCAGGAATCGAGATACTCGGCGATTCTTATCTCTAATGGAAATTTATATTGGCAAGTTATCGGTCCCAAGAACTCCTAGACTTTCAAGAATGATTAAATTTGAATTCTGAATCTGAATAAAAAATTATTTGTATCTGATATAATTTCCCTTACTTGTACAGTGGAGCTTCCCTTCTCGTCAACCTCTTTGATTCTAGGTCGTGTCTTTCGATTGCATTGATTTAGAAGCTTACATTTACTACACCACCAAGGAACAGTAGTCCTTAGTACGTGACATCAGACAGCTTACAAAAAGTGAATAAATAAATAAAAACTCTTCTGATATAATTACGAACTAAAAATTTTCGAATATTTATCCATTACATTTAAAATGAAACCTTGATTGTTGCACAAGTGAGTTTTCGAGTATCAATATGTTACGTAAGAGAGTGTATCTTTTGACAGCGTTGACTTAGAAGCTCACGTTTCTTACACCGCCAAAGGAGTATAGACCTGAGTATGTGCCATAAATTTCAACGTGATGCGTCTACACATTCATGAGGAAAATGGGCTTAACCAATGAACAGGATAGACAGACAATCGGAGAGCAGATAACAAAGAGACTTTTTTTTCGTGTGATACAATTACAAATTTAAAACTTTTCGGATTTTTTTCTCTAGTCTTAGTGGTAATCCTAGCGTCTTGCGAATTTCGTGAGTCTACGTCAACGCGAAATACCCCATAGATTTTTATGTTTGAATTCACTAGTATCAAAATATGTCATATAAATGGCCGTATCTTTCCATTGCATTTCCTTGGAAATTTCAATGTTTTGGACCACTAAGGGATTGTATACTTTAGTATTTGGCATAAATTTCAACTTGTTACGTTTCTCTATTCCAGAGGAAAAAAAGTGTCATAACAGACGGGCAACAGAAAACCGGGCAACCAGTAACTAAATGTACTTATTTCGTGTGATATAAATAAAAAATTGCAATTTTTGTATTTTTTCGTGTGGTTTTACTATGAACGTTTGGTACACGCCAAAGGTCAGCGGCAAGTATCCTACGGATTTTAATGTGTGAGGGCGGGTCGTGAGTCGTACTTGGGTAGCTCAGATGGTAGAGCACTTGCATGCGAAGGCCACAGGTCCCGAGTTGGAATCTCGGTCCGGCACACAGTTTTAATCTGGCAGGAAGTTTTATATCAGCGTACACTCCGCTGCAGAGTGAAAATCTCTTTCTTAATGACTGTCAATGACTGGGTCTGCAGGATCAAACCGTGTGACATAAATAGTCGTGTCTTTTGATTGTACCGATTCAGAAGCTTAAATTTCCCACACCGCCAAGGAACTGTGGTCCGTATTACGTGACATCAGACAGCTTACTAAAAATAAATAAAAATATAAATAAAAACCTTTCTGATGCAATTACGAATTAACTATTTTCGAATATTTCCTCTACAGTTCTACGACAAATTTATTATTGTCATATAAATGCAAATCTCGGCCAAAGGGAAGCACGCTGCTGGTTTTGATGGGTGAGTTTGTGAGTGTCAAAATACGTGCGATAAATGGCCGTATCTGTTGATTTCATAGATGTAGAAGCTTCAATTTTTTGCATCGCCAAGGGACATTTGACCTTAGTATGTGGCATAAAATTCAACTTTACATGTCTACCGGTTCCTGAGAAAGAAGGATTGATAATAGTCGCACAGATAGACACGCAGAGAGACGGAGAACAAAGTGATGGTATAAGGGTTCCGCTTTCACAGACTGAACCCTGAAAGAGAAAACTGTTGGAGATCTCTCAACTGTGGAGATATTTACGTTCCGAAGGTCTTAAAAGAGGGAGAGAACAGTCAAAAATTAAGAAAAATCGCTTTGGCGTATTTTGGGTAAAGTACAGTAAATGACGTATCAAAAAGGAATTGGCTTATATGGAAATTATATACGAAAATGTATGATGATTCATTTGCAGATGAGAGAAATATACAGTCGTTACAATCCTGTGAACAAGTCACCTTCTGCATTTCGTTCTAATTTAGATCAACGACATTAATACTGTAGGTCTGCTAACGTTTGTGGAAGTAGACGCCTGTTCTCTATTTTCAGAAATAAACACGGGGCAACCGTTCGCCACTTCGTGAGCGAGCTTCAGTGTCTCTTCGTCTGATCACACAGACTCAGAAACAAAAAGTTTGGAAACTTCTTATGACAGGTAGTAGTTGAAAACAGGAAAGATACCATCACAGAATGCAAGAAGGAGGAAAGATTAAAAACTTTTGCAAGACGAAGACAACAAATCAGATGAAGTTCAAAAAGAGAAAACCAACTAAATACTGGTTAAAATGAAAAGGTAACTTAAAATGTCTCTACCTCTCTGATTTGAATTGACTATCAGCGGCAACAGAAACTTGGAGTTGTGGACTCGAGATTCGGTTCTGTAGCGCGAGTTTTTGTTGGTCACCCGATCTGCAGCTTAATCTATCGGTCAGAGATAAAGGCCTGTTTTTCTTTTCTTTGCCGCTTTCCTTCGTTCCTCTTGTGCTTAATTTTAACATTGCTCGAGATTTATAAGTAATTTCCTTCGTCCTCTGGTGTTTCATTCAGCCATAAATAACGTTTCTTTCTACACACAAATAACTGAGAATTTATGCCTTCGTTTTTCGACATTCAGTACTGTATATCGTTCTGTTCCTTATTCGTCAATGATCATAAAATGGTGATCACTGTAATCAACACTTGGATGTTGCAAGGTGAATTTGGTACTTCATCTACAGGGCTTGCTTTAGCACATGACTACTTCTTACTCAACAGGAATAACGCGTGGGAATGTAACAGACCCGTATTGGAAGAAGGTAATTTCTAAACGTTGTGACGTGGAAGAAACTTTTGCTGTGGTGGTTCTTTTTTGGCCTCTAAAAACACAAACAATGCAGGACACATATTTTTAACTTCCTTACACTTAAACTTTTCCTCGTGTATCTTGTGAATGTTTGTATTGTTAGTGAACGTTTTTCACAAATGTAAACAACTATTAGCTCACGTTAGGACTGTAACTAATTACACTCACCTACACACACAGCCCTTAGTGGGTATGTTATACCGCTATACACATACTCGTTTTTCCTGCACGTCAACAATGAGTACGTCACGAAGCATGGAGGATGATACAGTAATGTAACTTGTAACCTCCAATACACTTTTTAGCAATGAGTGAGGAGAATAAATGTAAACATGAATGCCTAGCAAGTGTTCCAGTTAAAGAAACGATTGCAAAACTGCTCTTGTAACTTCGAAATTCGATTTCATAATTCCATTACCAATTCGTCATAGAGCCGTGCCGATCTTAACTGTAAATGGTGACAGCATATTAGCCTTCTACGCAGTTATGTACGCAACAATAGGCAGCATATGGAATGTACAACACAGATTGAAGAACAAGAAAAACAAGATGCAAGTACCTACTCTACACAGTATAAGGCAATCGTCAGAAAACTTTATTTGTTGATTTTAAGCAACTTCCATTTAACGTTATCAACTAAGCAGAACATTTTTATATATGATTTATAAGCTGTTTCTTGTGGACAACCCTCAACATAAGATGTTCGGAACCTACGGTATTTACAAATTATTCGTTAAAGGCTCGTCGAAGTAAGTCACCCCACACTGTAAAAACAGGAGGTGCGTTTCTTACAAAAATATGTAAAAAAACTACACTTGATGTATTTCATGGCTATGAAAGATAGCACGATCTTAACATGGTACGAAGGAGTGCCGAAAAGTACTGCATCCGGATTTCTTATCTGGTACATCTTATAGTTTTTCAAATAAAACGAAAGTTACTAACATTCTACATCTTTATTCTTTTCGTCTACGTATTTGCAACCTTCTACCGCCAGAGTGTTCCGAACTGTAGCGCGTAACATGGTTCTATGTAACGTAACTACATTTCTGTGTGAGAAACAATATGCTATAATCCAGATTCGAATTCGAAGATTTCGTCCAAACTTGGAGCACTCTCTTGCGACAACTACAACTATCTGACGCCATGACTTCACTGTCATTCATCATCCTCCTTACAATCACGACTTGGCCCCATCCGCTTTTCATCTGTTTCCAAACCCTAAACAATACCTTCGAGGACTTCACTTTGATAGTCATGTAGCGGTGCAATCAGAGGCGTGCTTATGACTGCGTCAACGAAGTCAAACGTTCTACAGTCACGTTATTAACAAACTGGTCTCTCGATGGGAGAAACGTGTTCGTCGCCATGAAGAGGACGACGAAAAGAAAAAAATGTAGATATGAAGAATAAATATGTAGTAAGTTCATTTATTTTAAATGCTTCAGTAGTTTCGCTTAAAATACTGGGAGGTATAGCTTTCCAGCTTGCCCTGTTATTAACATGTAAAATGAAATCAAATTAAGTATGGAAAAGAGACATTTTTATTTATCGATATTTGTACAAAGACTCTGATCCTGTTCATAACAAAGATAAGGAGTTGATTTATAATTGGATGGTGGAATGACAGCTATGTTCCTTCATAGAGAATACTTTATCACCAGAAAATCAATTCCTTAAGGAAGGGACTACCATCATTAAATTAAGCACTTGCACAGCTAGTAATACCAACGCAACGTACTAATGTTTCAATAAATCCAACACAAGACTTGACGTGAAAGTTATAAATGATGAAAGAAGATGAGGTACAATTAATTCTAGAAGCGAGTGATACAATTGGAGGATGATAGAGGTAAATGGTTTCAGGAAAATACAATGTTCAGCCTAATGCACTTTGATACATAATTTATTACATTATTAATATGTTATTTATTATACTGAAGTTAAGAAATATAAATTGTCCTAATAGGCAGACACAGGTTGCTACAGCACGAAAGCAAAGTTCTTATGCTGTAAAGAAAGCTTCCAGTAAAGTATCACTGCGTCTGATGAGAACTACTTTCATCTAATTATCCTGTGTAATTATGGCGAACTTTCATTTTTTCTATTGCCTACGAGCAGAGAATGTATGCTACATAAATACATCCAGTAGGATGAAAGTGTCGTTTATTCATGCCAAGGAACTGTGTAAAATCTGTTTGAAGGAAATAACGGCGAATGAATCAATAGGAGGATGATAGAGGTAAATGGTTTCAGGGAAATACAATGAACAGCCTAATGTACTCTAATACATAATTTATTACATTATTTATATGTAATTTATTATACTCAAGTTAAAAAAAAATTGTCATAATACGTAGACACAGGTTGCTAGAGCACGAAAGCCAAGTTCTTATGCTGTAAAGAAAGCTTCCAGTAAAGTATCACTGCGTCTAATGAGAACTACTTTCATCGAATAATGCTGTGGAATTATGGCGAACTTTCATTGTTTCCATTGCGCACGAGCAGAGGATGTATGCTACATAAACACATCCAGTAGCATGAATGTGTCGTTTATTGATATCAAAGAACTGTAGAAAATCTGTCTGAAGGAAATAAAGGCGAATTTTCTGTGCTAAGTCAATATTTTAAGTCGATTAGTTTATATTTACTTATATACTTCTAACTATCGAAGGCGATCCATTTTCGGGATTATGGTGAATCTGATGTGTTTCACATATGTCTTTTAGGTCTAGGATCAGTAGCTGATTATTAATTCCATTCGTTCACTATTGTAGACTGGCCATTCACCATCGATGATATTTTTACTAGCTGAAGAGGGCTCATAACTTCACCTAGCCACACCAACTCTTATTCTGCGGCATTCTGTAATATCTCCCTGCGGCATATGACATATCTTTGTAAATAACCTTCTTTCGGTACGATATTGCTAACTTTCTTTTTATTATAAACGAATAGACCCGTTCTATGTACGGCATATGCGATCCACACCTAGTTTCTTAACTACATGCACAACGTTTCCACCCTTGTTGAAATCTGATCACTTTTTTAAGATATCTCAGATAAATTTATTTTCCCATCATCAAACCGATAATCCATAAAAATTTTGTATAGCGATATACACCAGGAGATGCAACTTAAAATTTGAAAACACGGTTGGGTGCCTCTCTAATCGACTTCAATAAAAACAGCTATTGCGACCTATTTGACTCTTCACTTACTTTGATATTTTAATAGTTTTAACACTTATATATACACCTGTATATAAACACCTGTTACACTGCATTAGTTGGTTGAAGAATATGATTCGGAAGTTCAAATTCACTGACAATCTGTGAATTGCTCCTGCGAGAAGCCGACGGCCAATTCCGCCCCAAATGGTTGACGATATACTTATATGGATATGGTGTCTGTTCTTTCGGACATGTGCGAAAGAACAGATACCATATCCATATAAGTATATAGTTCTGGCAACACCAGCCATGACCTACTTCTGTACCGATGCACACATATTCCCCGAACTCTTACGGGACTTGGTATGAATGTCTTCCACGAGTAATGAGTGTGTTGGGGTGGGACACTACGAATGTAGTGTGGACAAAGAAAGTGAGAATATGGGTCTCGCAGGAGGCGTGCGCGAGATAGTCCCTGAAGTTGCGCTATTTTCCGTGCCCTCGGTGGCTCAGATGGATAGAGCGTCTGCCATGTCTAGGTGATCCCGGGTTCGAGTTCCGGTCGGGGCGCACATTTTCACCTGACCCCGTTGCTATATATCAACGCCCGTCAGCAGCTGAAGGTCTTAATATATAATTCTAATTAATGGTTGAAGATGTAACTGGTGTCATGGATGAGGATTCTGGACCCAATGTGCAATCTTCAAACAGTGCACGAGCTGTCACGACACTGAACATTTCGTGGTTCACCGTGCCAAACGTGCTGCCAACAACTGTGAAACTGTGTCACTAGTAAAGTTCCCGGCTGACGTGGATGCGGGTGGACATCACGTTGAGCAACGTTCATAACATGAAACATAAACATGGTATGTAAATAACGAATGTTATCCTCTAATGTGGAAATTAAAATGTCATTCTTTCAATGGTCTGTCCCTTACTTCCCTTCTGCATTTCCTCGCAAATGTTTTCACAATATTTCATTGTCCTAAGATCAGTCGTTTGTCACGAGGGCCCTGTCTAGTAGTTAATGTTTAATTGTAACTATCCTGTATGCTACAGGGCTTTCCGCTCAACGTCAATATGTTAGCAGCTGAGACAGTGTCTTTTGTAATTCCTTCGAATGTTTGGTTGACGGCTATCTTACACACTATCAGCAAACATGTTGATCAGTACTTTCAGTTTTAGACTACAGTGTCCGCTATATTACGACAGAACGAATTTATGTTACGAAAATCTTTGGTAGCGACGAAAACAGAGCTTCCGTCTCAATAAATCTATCAAATGTTGATCGAGACCATTCACGTGACCTTTCTTTGATTAAAAGAGCTGGAAAATCAGCAGATTTATATCACAAAGAGCGTTGACAGTTGGCAACTTCTCACAATCTACTAAGAAAATTTCAAATCCCGTATGTCCCGTATTTAGACCACACACTGCCAGATTTCCAGAATCACGGCATATCTTTATAATGTGACGTGCAAGGTGTGTGACGTAGCTTTGGTTTCCACGTTACTTCTGCAGACGTAAGAAGCAGCAAATAGTATCTCTAGTTTCTGCCTGTGCTCAGCTTTCCCTCACATGGAATGAAGTGCAGACAAATGGCAATGTGGTACTGAAATTAACTGCCGAACTCGCTTTTAAGGGCAACCATCTATCTGAAACAATTGCAGACTGCAACGACATTACATCTGAGGAAATAAACAGAAGGCTTAGGCACTAGACAGGGTGTAACAAAAATATCCGGCACAAATTGCAGGACACATTCCTCACATGCATACGAAAAAATTATGTTATATAAACTCTCGTCTGGAAACGCTTTGTTTCGTTGTTACAACTCACTCTCTCCAGTTCATTAGTGACGGGATAACACACACGAACAGAACGCACCAACATACCATAGGCAACTCTTTCTCACAGAAGATGTTCAATATGCCGTCCGTAAGCATTTATACATGCACCAACCCGCCGTCGTAGTGAAACTTGGATGCATTGAACTATCTGTGGAGTGCTGCGTATGGTTTTGCAAACTTCCATAAAACGTGCACGGAGACTCTGAAGTTCTTGTACTGGGGTTCAGTACAAAAGAGCTTTCAAATGCCTGCACGAATAAAAATCAAGTCGGTTTAGGTCTGGACAGCGTTGGGGCCAGGCACTTCGTCCATTTCTATCTATCCATCTGTCACCGGCTCTGTTTCTTAGAAGCTGACGGACATTAACACTAAAATGAGGAGCTCTGCCATGTTTTGTCCCACATCTAAAGGCACTTCTGCCAGCAGGTCAGGTAGAGCATTATCTACTAAATTGTGACAACTTTGTCCGTGGAGCCTGGGTGGAAGAAATTGAGCCGCTACGAAACAGTCATTAACAATCGCGGGCCAAACACTGACGGAAAACTTTTGTTGATGACTTGCTTCAAGAGTTGCATGAGGTGTGACGACTGTCCACACAAAACGATTGTGAACATCTACAATCTGATCTTGTTGGAACCACTTCTCATGTATGAACAGCACCTTTGCCCTAAAAAAAACAAATCGTTTCCAGGCATATGTTCATATTCACTACTGGCCATTAAAATAGCTACACCAAGAGAAATGCAGATGATAAACGGGTATTCATTGGAAAAATATATTATATTAGAACGGACATGTGATTAAAATTTCACGCAATTAGGGTATATAGATCCTGAGATATCAGTACCCAGAACAACCACCTCTGGCCGTAATAGCGGCCTTCATACGCCTGGAGATTGAGTCAAACAGGGCTTGGATGGCGTGTACAGGTACGGCTGCCCATGCAGCTTCAGCACGATACCACAGTTCATCAAGAGTAGTGACTAGAGTATTGTGACGAGCCAGTTGCTCGGCCACCATTGACCAGACGTCTTCAGTTGGTGAGAGATGTGGAGAATCTGCTGGCCATGGCAGCATTCGAACATTTTCTGTATCCAGAAAGGCCCGTACAGGACCTGCAACATGCTGTCATACATTATCCTGCTGAAATGTAGGATTCTGCAGGGATCGAATAAAGGGTAGACCCACGGGTCGTAACACGTCTGAAATGTAACTTCCACAGTTCAAAGTGCCGTCAGTGCGAACAAGAGGTGACCGATACGTGTAACCAATGGGGCACTTATGCAGTTTAGCAGGTACGGAAAAAATTGTTCATTCCAAATGTATCTGGCTTGGAGAGCTTTGTGGGTGAATATGTAAAGTTTGTTGGTGGTTGTACTTTGTATTTTCATAAATAAAGTGATCTGTAGCGTAGCCCACTTGAGGTTAGGTTGGGAGTTTCTTTTTTTGGAATGCGGCCGCGGCAGCGGCCGCCTATGATTTGAAAATACTGATTAGTTAGTGTATTACGCAATGTTGCGTCATCGACAGCGCCGCGCTTATCGGGCAGAAGATGTCGCCGACGGTCAAGGGAAAATGAAAATGGATGTTATATTCGAAATCAGCGCATCAGAATTCAATATATCGACAAAATATTGAAAAATAAAAAAAATTAAAAAAAAATTAAAACAATTTTTTTGATGTAAATAATTGACTGGGGCGAAAATAAATATCGTATTCGTAATCAGCGTATCAAATTTGACTATAATCGATCAAATTTTGAAAAAAAATGAAAAATTTTTTCCCTACCTGCTAAACTGCATAAGTGCCACCAATGGCACCCCATACCATCACGCCGGGAGATATGCCAGTATGGCGATTACGAATACAGACTGCCAATGTGCGTTCACCGCGATGTCGCCAAACACGGTAGCGACCATCATGATGCTGTAAACAGAACCTGGATTCATCCGAAAAAATGACGTTTCGGCATTCGCGTTCCCAGGTTCGTCGCTGAGTACACCATCACAGGCGCTCCTGTCTGTGTTGCAGCGTCAATGGTAACCGCAGCCATAGTCTCCGAGCTGATCTCGCAAACGTCCCCATCTTTTGACTCATGGAACGAGACGTGGCTGCACGATCCGTTACAGCCATGCGGATAAGATGCCTGTCATCTCGACTGCTAGTAATACGAGGCCGTTGGGATCCAGCACGGCGTTCCGTATTACCCTCCTGAACCCACCGATTCCATATTGTGCTAACAGTCATTGAATCTCGACCAACGCGAGCAGAAATGTCACGATACGATAAACCGCAATCGCGATAGGCTACAATCCGACCTTTATCAAAGTCGGAAACGTGATGGCATGTATTGCTCCTCCTTACACGAGGCATCACAACAACGTTTCATCAGGCACGCCGGTCAACTTCTGTTTGTGTATGAGAAATCGGTTGGAAACTTTCCTCATGTCAACACGTTGTAGGTGTTGCCACCGGCGCCAACCTTGTGTGAATCCTCTGAAAAGCCAATCATTATCATGTCACAGCATCTTCTTCCTGTCGGTTAAATTTTGGATCTGTAGCACGTCATATTCGTGTTGTAGCACTTTTAATGGCCAGTAATGTAATTTCTTCGTCTACGTGTGAGGATTGTGTACTACAATTTGTGCCGCACATTTTTGTTACGCACTGTATGCATTCCGTAGATCAAATAAAAAGAGACAGAGGCCAAAGGGCTTCGATGTGTTGTACTAAGACGACATCGTATACGGCAAAATATATCAAAGATGTTTAGATCAATCAAAGCTTGTACCTCAGTCCCCACTGTCATTTGACCCAAATCTTTTCGATGATCTCTGTGAGGATACGTTTAAAATTTAAAGTATTCAGCAACTCCGTTGATACAGCTGTAGAACTGGAGGGGTGAAATGTGCAGTGGTGTCATGATCTACGAGATGATCCAAGTGTGTCTCAAAGATTTCGTAACCCACTACATACACGAGTGCAGTATCGCCTCCAAATGTGAGGCCGACGTGTGATACTCATTTCTTATCGGGCACGTGGTTATCGAGTAACATGTCGAAATAGTATTTCTTGTTAAGGTACCGCTTGCGTGAAGTATCCTCCCAATTAGATGTGAATTTACTCGGAATAATTACGTTGCAAATTCACTTGAGACACTTATTGCACCAAGGGAATTAGTCCCAAATTTATTAATTTCTATTTTTTGATGACTATGATTCTGCGTGCATCAATGCACCTTTTAACGCAAAGAGGAATAGCTTCTTCACGATAACACGCGGAAACGAAGCCTTTGATACAAATAGGGAATTAGACTGGGACAATTTGATGGAACGAAGAAAGATACTACGAGGGTCGTTGAATAAGTAATCTGTTAATATACATAGACAAACGTCCTTGTTGAATAAACATTTCATGTTTGTTATGTGTGTCGGTGAAGATTCGAACCGTTCTGGCAGATGACAGAGCCGCAATACAGCGTCAAAATGGCGTCTACATACGAATCACGTTACGAGCAGCGTCCTGTTATTGTAATTCTTGTGTGCAGTCTATGGCGACGCTGCAATTGATAGGACAACAGTTGAGCGATGGCTAAAGAAAGTTACTGCTTCAGGAAACGCAGAAACAGAGCTTCATGATCAACCATGCTCGGGACGTCCATTCACAGCCACTGCTCCAAACACGCTGAATCGTGCGGATGCCATTATTCGTGCCGACCGGCGCATCACAACTCGACAATTGGCTCTACATTTGTCAGTCAGCATTGGAACTGCGTCTGCAATGATCGAGAATTTCGGATATTCAAAGAGGTGCTTACAATCGGTTCCACGAATGCTCACAGCATTCAAAAAGGGACCGATGACCGTAGCAGTCTGGTCCCTTTAATCCCGCAAACCAACCAACCAACCATTCAAGAAAGGCCATTTCATCTGAATTGTTATAGCGTTTTGAGACCGACAGAGAGGTCTTTCTTCACGGATCGTTACGAGGGACGAAAACTGGATGCACCAATTTTTGCTGGAGACAGAAGGACCGTCCATGGAGACGCATAATCCTCATTCACCGCAAGGGAAGAAATACAAGACAACCCCGTCTGCCAGAAAAGTCATGGTGACATGCTTCTGGATTTGTGATGACGTCATTATCTTGGATATTATGCCAAGAGCGTCAATCATCAATTCAGAGGCATACGTGAATACTCTGAATAAACTGAAGAACCGTTTTCGACGTGTTCGATCGGACAAGACTCCAACAGAAATCTTGCTCCTACACGATAATGCACGTCCACACACCAGTCTGAGAACCTGGGAACACATCGCCAAATTGGGTTGGACATCATTGCCTCATCCACTCAACAGTCCAGACCTGACACTCTTGGACTTCCATCCCTTTGGGCAGTTTGAAGATTCTCTACGGGAAACACACTTTGAAGATGATGAGAGTGTCAGTCATGCAGTGAAAACATGGTTACGCCTACAGGACAAGATCTTTTACCAGGATGGAATACATGCTCTTCCACAACATTGGGGTACGGCCATACAACGTGATGGACACTACGTAGAGAAATAGGGCATATACAAGACATGTTGATGTACAGGGTGATCAAAAAATCAGTATAAATTTGAAAACTTAATAAACCACCGAATAATGTAGATAGAGAGGTAAAAATTGTCACATAGCTTGGAATGACATGGGCTTTTATTAGAACAAAAAAAAAAAAACAAAGTTCAAAAAATTTCCGACAGATGGCGATGGACAGCAAAACTGGTACCGTGACGGGTGAGAGGTACGCCGACATGTTACAGAATCGCATCATCCCCTGCCTGGCTGATAAACACCTGCTGGAACGTACGATGTTTATGCAGGATGGCGCTCCACCCCATATTGCTAGACGCGTGAAAGATCTCTTGCGCGCGTCTTTTGGTGATAATCGTGTGCTCAGCTGCCACTTTCGTCATGCTTGGCCTCCCAGGTCCCCAGACCTTAGTCCGTGCGATTATTGGCTTTGGGGTTATCTGAAGTCGCAAGTGTATCGTGATCGACCGACATCTCTAGGGATGCTGAAAGACAACATCCGACGCCAATGCCTCATCATAACTCCGGACATGCTTTACAGTGCTGTTCACAACATTATTCCTCGATGCAGCTATTGTTGACGAATGATAGTGGACATATTAAGCATTTCCTGTAAAGAACATCATCTTTGCTCTGTCTTACTTTGTTATGCTTGTTATTGTCGGACATTTTTTTAACGTTTGTATTTTTTGGGTTCTAATAAAACCCCATGTCATTCAAAGCATGTGTGTCAATTTGTACCTCTCTATCTACATTATTCCGTGATTTATTCAGTTTTCAAATTTATACTGACTTTTTGATCACCCGATATTTTGTCACCAAACTGCGACTCTTAAAATAAATATGTTGTAAGAAAAAAATGTGGGGCATTACTTATTGAACGACCCTCGTATACGGTGGAAGACGTTGTTGAACTCATAAAACCTTCCTCACAAAGTTACAGTAAGTTTTCGTGTTCAAATGAAGGTGGATTCTTTTGTGGATTACAGTTCTTCGTCGCGTACATTCTACAAAAGTAACTGCCCCAGCGATGATCCTATGCTAAAGCCATACCCACACACGTGTAAACGTCTCTCTATTTGAAAATATGATGACATGACCTTTCCAGCTCAAATGTCACATAGCGTTACGTGAAACATTAATATTGCTGGCTGAGTAAATCTGCACAACGTTTGGAACTCGCTTCGAAGATAGCCTGTATATGAGTACTGCCTATACATAACAACAAACTGGCTGAGATCAAGAAATCTTTGATCTATATCCCTAAAGACAGTTGGCATTTAGGAATATAGTCACATCATGGTCAACAACTACAGCATCTTTGATGTGGATAATTTAGTAATGCAACCGTGAAAATTTTCGAGTATTGTTCAGAAATATGTAACAAACAATGTTTATCGCAATGTGAGACGTTCATATATACATACATAGAAGTAACCCATTCGCAATTGACAATATGGACAACCGTGAGTCGTATAATGGATTGACGATAGTGAAAATGTTTGCTCGACTGCAAAGCGAACCGCAATTTCTTGCTTATCGCAAGGGGGTCGCCTTACCATTACGCTAGCCGTGCACGACTCACAGTCCGACCAAACTTCCACATGTCGTCAATCATGTGCTCACAAGCAGTACATGTACACCTATTGTGTATATTCCCATATAGGGGAGACATCTTACTTGACAGTCACTTGCTCGGTGTCAGCAGGTAAATATGATATTATAGTGCCTGTGTTAGTCAGAATTACGATTCGATGTTCCTTCGAACATGCAGGAACATGGCTTCAATACTCGGAATAATACTTGCACTGCAGTATCGTGTCTAATGTAAAATTCCATTTTAAGTCTAGTAACTTAACCATAAATTAATTTTAAGCCCAGTGTACTGCAGAAGGGGAACATGTTCAACACCAACATAGTCGTCCTCCTGTTTCTCGTTAAGCTATACTTCAGTTTTACATGTATATAAGGAGCAAGTATATCTACAACAAGAAACACAAAATACGTATCAGGAAATAAATTGTATTAAACGGGTTTCCATCAGTTCTTTTATGTGCTGTGAATGTAGGATATATGGACGTGTTGCCTTTCTGCCGTAAGTGGTTCGTTTGTTCCAAGCGGAAAAATGTCTCACAGTAACTTCTTGTAGCCATACATTCTTAACGGTACCGCAAACGGGGCCTAAACCAGCTCTGTTGACCAGATGTATCGTTCCTTAAGCCTTCAAAAATATTTTGCCTAACATTTTTGGAGTCATACAGTGGCAGTCCTTGTATTCATCTGATTATTTTCTTAAGAATCAATACATTAAAAAACACTCCAAAGCACATCTATTTGTATTAAACCTTTGTTGCCTCTTGCTACTACCTCTTTCGGTCTCTGTTCGTTCCGACTGGAACTCATGGTACGTTTACGTACAAATTTTTCTTGCGTAAGCAACACTTCACAGCTTTCTAGATGACGTTTGATATTCAAAGATAACGTTTGTATAATCTTTTGTGACAGCTGAAGATCGGATTTGGAGTGAGCGTATTCGTTACGAATACCGTCGTTCAGGTGTGTGTAATTTTTTCATATACCAGCGTGGAAATAATCAAAGTTCGCAAAATTATTCAAAAATAGTAATGGGATTCAATTATAATTACTTGGGAAAATATGTACTCAGTGTCAGTTACAAATTAATTTTTCAAAAAGTAATTGGTATAATTACAATTTCTCATCAAGTGGATGTATTAACGACCTAACTTTAAAAAAAACTATTAACAGAAAGGCCGCAGGGGGCAAACATAAAGTACAGTATAAGAATACGCTGACTAACTCACAGAACAAAAGAATCCAACATCCCCTACTTGTTCACTTACCGATTTTGCTGTACCCAAAGGAATAGTGAATCCGTTCACCTTGTAACTTGGTCATCAGCGGTCTCAATGAGAAAGAACGGGCATTGTGACAACCATCACTGATAGAGGAAGATAGCAGGATCATTGTACATGAAAAAGACCCGGAACGCAACTGTTAATAGAACGATACACATTTCTTTGTCCAAAAATTTAAAAAAAATGAGGATGATACAAAAATGAATACAAATATTACGAACACATTCGGTGTCCATTTACATTTTTAGATTACCACTGACTTTGCAAAACAGCAGCATTACAAAGTTCTTGTCATTGAGAGCACTAATGGGTATCCCTGCACTTAGTTTTAAAAATAATGTTTTTAGTGACGTATACTGCATGGGAAATTCCACTTCAGTTGACTACTGGAGATGTATGAGGCTGCCTCATCCTAATCTCCAGGGTGTGTTGTTGAAGAAACAATGTTGAAAAACAAATCTTGTTCATCACTTCCTTCAAAGGTTTCTTCATTTTTCAGAGGAAATGTTTCACCACAATCCATCCTACAGATTGTAAGCAGTTCTTCGTTTAAGAAACATATGTCTTCCTTTTCATGTCCTTGTAACCAGGAAAATTTTTGTGCTTGTATCAAACCTGCTGGTATGATTAGTCTCTTACCTAGCATGATGGGCCCAAACCCTTTTTGTAGAACTTTCATTAACGCTCTTGCCAGAGGTCTGCAATACAATATGAAACTTCTATTACTTCTTTTTATTGTTTCCGCTGCAAAACCTTGATAGCAGGAAATAAGTACCCTTTGTACGTATACTTTTCAGCTTGGGAAGTCATCAGTGCCACTGCAATATGCTTCATGACCTGAAACTAAAATAATTAAATTAAAATACATTAATATCATAACATACTAATGTTTAAATTGCACATGTTTCATGATAAAGTGAGTTTAACTGGCTGTAGAAGTTAACTGAATCACTCTATTAAAAACGAACAAACAGAGAAGTTAAGTTATTAGGACATTTAATTGTGTTAAGTTCAAAAATCTTCATCACCTCAAATGATGTCTCTGTGGATAAAACAGGTAGCTGCTGTTATTAACCACTGAAGAGTTAATAAGATTGGAAGTAAATTTTCTTAACTTTTTTTTCTTTTTATGTTTAGTCGCTGGCGACTACCAGTTATGTTTACGATGATGGCCTTAAGGTATTTTAAAAATAATTTTCAAATATTATTTTGCCTAAAATGCATTTCGCTAATGCGTATAGGGCTAAGTGAACCATATGTTTTGGGGTTATCTAGTCCATGGTTTAGTTAAGGCCACTAAAAACGTGTTGTAGATACCCCTACACTCACTGGCACACACCAATAGAAGCATTAGTGTTCATTAGAATTAGGCATTCTGTGAATTGCAGGGTTCATAACGCCAAGGATAAGATAGACAAACGTTGATCTGCTGAAAAACGTAGCTAGTCAACAAATCCATAAAAAATTTATTTATGGAAACTAGAAAGAAGCACGAGCATTCCTAGGTCATCGCTTGAACGATACACAGAAAAGGCCTTTATTCTAGAAACTGACAACAACAATTCTAGGCTGTCAAATTAACATCTAACATTTTTTACAAAAGTGGAAAAGCAGTATCTGACTATATTACTTCTGCACGCGATATTTATTATGACGAGAAAACAGCTATAATTCTTGAATATGGATTTGCTAAAGAGGATGGAAATTCTGTACCAATGAACAGGGAAAGGGAGAACACAGCTAGACTGGAGTGGTTCACGATATTCTTGAAGCTAAACAGACTTTCATGACATTTAACAGAAGAGACAAGTGTATGAACGACCACTACAATACAGCCGCATATGTGGAAGTGTTAGATAACAATAAGGTTTTCCTTGAAAAAAAGGAAAATATAAATTTTAACTGCAAGAAATGTACCGTCTGAATGAGACAGAAGCAACCTCTGTGCAGAAGCCATTGAAAGTACTGTGTCAGTCTGGCTACAGACCGATTGGACAAGCTACGTTTGCTGCAATAAATGGAATAACTACCCTGTACCCACATGGGTCGTGTTTCCTCACGTGCACTTCAATTATCCCATTTGCACAGTGTCCCACTTTGCTCTGGGGGTGAGGCTGGAGCCACAGTCTCACTTGCATGACTAGTGAATTGTTTTGAGCAGTTATACATCAGACAAACATGAAAAGACGATAAAAAACTCCCTAAGTTCACGATTCAGGACAATACAAAAAGCTACATCAGTGCGCAAGCAGTATGAGATGTAAAAGACATAGGTATTATTTTACTTACTCTGATACATCACACAAGCCAAGCTACTTAATTTTGATCTGGAACTTTTGTTTCTTTCAAGAAATTCCTTAATGCAGCACTTTGCTTCTTGTAATAAGCACAGAGTTATCAGTCACAACCTGCGATGTTCATGGATTACTCGCCAGAGGATTACCAGCAGACATACATGCATCAGCTTAACCCATTTTGTAGTGAACAACTGAACACAGATATTGTTCTGTATGAAGATTATGAGCCAGTTTATTTGACTCACTGACAAAGATTTGCCCGATGATAATGATGTTTAGAATGTAGACGATGAGGCACTGGGTGTAGAAGGGTCATTTATTTAGTTCAAACGAAAAATATCTGCATGGGCTCCATTATTGTTATTGATATTTATCAAGGGAGATACGAAGCCCTGTAGAAGGGATTTGAAAACTATGTATAGGAAGAAAGACTAGTTTTAGGTTTAGGAAAGTAATTCTCAGAGACAGGGGACTGTCCTGTGATAACATTTGTACTTCCACTGCCCTGCTTGAAACAATAAACGTAGGGAACACATTGACCTTTGCCACAATTAGATGAATAGGAAAGTTTACCGTCAGGCATTTCCCTTTCTTAGAAAATGAAAAACGGTGACTTTGGTTTTTCGACTTCATCGCCTGAATTGCGACACTTTTGTGGAAAGACAACAAAACTGTGTGTCTGGATTTCAATTACCATGGAAAACAAGTAATGTTTGGGTCCAGAAAGGAAATGAATGGCACCAAAATCAGCAATCAGTGCTAATCTGTAGTTAAGTTCTTCCACTATAATAAGAGATATATTGACCGCGTCGATAGACTTAAATCTGTATACGGGATGGGATATATGCGAAAAGTGTCAGCAGTAACTGTTTTTGAACGTGACAGGAACACTCATCAATCTTCTCAAAGGTTTGGTGCGGCCGGCCACGAATTCCTCTCCATTGCCAACCTCTGCATCTAAGAATAGCACATGCAACATTGGCTGAATGTATTCCAGTCCTCCCTCTACAAATTTTGCCCTCCAATGCTCCCAATAGTACCATGAAACTCAGTCCATGATATCCAAACAGATGTCCTATCATCCTGTCCCTTCTTCTTTTTAGTGTTTTCCACATAGTCCTATCCACTCTGAATCTGCGTAGAACCTCCTCATCCCTTAACTTATCAGTCCATCTAATATTCAAGAGTCGTCTCTAGCACCATATCCCAAATTCTTGGAATCTCTTCTGTTCCAGATTTCCCACAGCCCATGTTTCATTATCGTACAATGCTGTGCTGCAAACGTACATTCTCAAAAGAGTCTACCTCAAATTAAGGCCTATGTTTGACACCAGTCGACTTCTCTTGGTTAGCAATGCACTTTTCGCCAGTGCTAGTCTGCTTTTCATGTCCTCTTTGCTTCGCCCGTCGCTGGTTATTTTGCTGCCTAGGTAGCAGAAATCCTTAACATCATACTTCGCGAACATCAATCCTGATGTCAAGTTTCTGGCTGTAATCGTATCTGCTGCTTCTTATTACCTTAGATTTTCTTCGATTTACTCTCAATCCATATTCTGTACTCATCATACTGTTCTTTCCATTCAGAAAATAATCACATAATTCTTCTCCAATGTCATCAGCGAGACATATCATTGATGTCCTTTCATCTTGAATTTTAATTCTGCTTCGGAACCTTTCTTTTATTTCCAACATTGCTTCTTCGATGTACAGATTGAACAGTAGGGGGGAAAGACTACAACCCGATCTTACACCCTTTTTAATCCGAACTCTTCGTCCTTGGTCGTCCAGTCTTATTATTCCCTCTTCGGTGTTGTACACTTTGTAAACTGCTCGTCTCTTCCTATAGCTTACCCCTGTGTTTCTCAGAATTTCGAACATCTTGCCCCTTTTTACGTTGTGGAACATTTTTCCCAGGTCGACAAATCTTATGAAAAAGACTTCACTTTTCTTTAGACATACTTCCATTATCAACCGCAACGTTAGAATTGCGCATAGGGAATTTTCTTTTCCATTCTTCTGTATATTATTCTTGTCGGCAATTTGGGTGCATGATCTATTAAGCTGATTGTGCAATAACTCTCGCACTTGTCAGCTCTTGAAGTCTTCGAAATGTGTGATACTTTTCCGAAAGTCAGATGGTATGTAGACAGACTCATATGTTCCACACACCAATGTGAATAATCGTCTTGTTGCCACTTACCCGATTGATTTAAGAAATTCTGATTGTTTTCTATCCCTCCTGCCTTTTTATCTTAAGTCCGCCAAACCATTCTTAAATTATAATACTAACAATGGATCCCCTCTCTCTTCTAAATCGACTCCTGTTTCTTCTTCCTTCACATCAGACGAATCTTCCCAATCATAGACGTCTTCTATGTACTCTTTCGTCCTATCCGCTCTCCCTCCTTTGCACTTGACAGTGTTATTCCCGTTGCACTCTTCACGTTACCACATTATTTTCAGCGAAGGTGTTTTGAGTTTCCTACCTGCTGAGTCAATCCTTCCGAGAATCATTTCCTTTTAGATATCTCCGCATTTCTTATGCAACCATTTCGTGTTAGCTTCCCTGCACTTCCTATTTATTTCATTCATCAGCGACTTGTGTTTCTGTATTCCTGAACTAAATAACCAAAGGAAAGACTGGGCTGGTTTTTGTTCATTTGCACGTAGTTGATTGTTAGGTAACAGAGTCTTTATTTATCATTAAGTTATCCTTGACAGTACAATACAGTGATTATCAAGGAATTAAGAGTTATATTGAAAACGCTTGTAACAATCTAGCGACATAAAGTATTTCACACACAGCCTTGAGGACTAATATAAAAAACAACTAAGACGGAAATACAGCAAATTCCCGAAGTAAAGCCCCAGAAGGGCTGACTTTAAGAAAAAGCAACTAGAACAAATGATGCCTGGAGGGCTAATTAAAGAAATGCAACTAAAACGTCAGTAACTAACTACTACCTGAAAAGTTAATTTTGAAACACGCTTGAAGGGCTATCTCAAACACACGCTATTTGACAACAAGGTATTTGACTGAATAATTAACAAGACACTGCAAACAGTAGCAAAAGTTCAACAAAGGAGTTACAGTAATAGGAAATCTTTAAAATTTCCACAGTTAATAATTACAATTGGCAATAAAATAACTAAAGATTTGGTTCTAAACTCTCAATTAGTGACAGCTGCTTCACATTACGCTCATACATGACCTGGCCGGTACACCACAGCCGGCTAGCAAACCGCCAGTTTACCGCGGGAGTGCCCATGACTCTACGACGGACTAAAACATTCAGTTACAAGCTGGACTGACAATTAAGTACGATAATAACATCAGATACGTTGCTGTTGTGCAGCTATGTTTAAAAGACAGAAATGAGAACCTAAACTAAATTATGCTGACTCCATGTTAATGAGTTGCCGCCGCAAGGAAGCGTTTTGTTACCGAAATACAAGTCGCGGCCCCAGCCGCCCATTAAACAAACACACGTGAGATACTAACAAATCGTACTCACAAATTACTTTCTCCGTGAAGTTGTTAAAGGAACAGAGCATCTTAATATTGGGAGCATCTTAATATAGCGAGGGTCGGATTGAGCCGACACAGATCATCAGTAAGTACTGTCAGCCAGTTCAAACCGCGTGATGACTTACTAGAACGGCTGGCGATAGCGATAGCGGAAGAATCTTGAGGAGGTGCCACACACTTCTACATCTACATCTACATTTATACTCCGCAAGCCACCCAACGGTGTGTGGCGGAAGGCACTTTACGTGCCACTGTCATTACCTCTCTTTCCTGTTCCAGTCGCGTATGGTTCGCGGGAAGAACGACTGTCTGAAAGCCTCCGTGCGCGCTCTAATCTCTCTAATTTTACATTCGTGATCTCCTCGGGAGGTATAAGTAGGCGGAAGCAATATATTCGATACCTCATCCAGAAACGCACCGTCTCGAAACCTGGCGAGCAAGCTACACCGCGATGCAGAGCGCCTCTCTTGCAGAGTCTGCCACTTGAGTTTATTAAACATTTCCGTAACGCTATCACGGTTACCAAATAACCCTGTGACGAAACTCGCCGCTCTTCTTTGGATCTTCTCTATCTCCTCCGTCAAACCGATCTGGTACGGATCCCACACTTATGAGCAATACTCAAGTATAGGTCGAACGAGTGTTTCGTAAGCCACCTCCTTTGTTGATGGACTACATTTTCTAAGCACTCTGCCAATGAATCTCAACCTGGTACCCGCCTTACCAACAATTAATTTTATATGATCATTCCACTTCAAATCGTTCCGCACGCATACTCCCAGATATTTTAGAGAAGTAACTGCTACCAGTGTTTGTTCCGCTATCATATAATCATACAATAAAGGATCCTTCTTTCTATGTATTCGCAATACATTACATTTGTCTATGTTAAGGGACAGTTGCCACTCCCTGCACCAAGTGCCTATCCGCTGCAGATCTTCCTGCATTTCGTAGTGGTCTACAGAAGCTAATACTAATTACCGTACACCAGGCTGCTAATTTCAAATCTGAACTAGTAAAACCGGAGTGGATGGCCTCTAACGAATCCCACCTGTGCGTCCCACTCAAACACCGAGGCCGTCATTCCATAAATCCTTGAGGGTTGCAACTAGCACATAGCACCGTGGCAACAGCCCGTACTGAAACGTCCACAAGCAGCAGCGTACGGCGTACTCGTTCCTCCCCGATAAGGCCGGACGTGTTTAGTTCCACATGCAAGCAACTACCTCCCGCTAAAAGCACACACATTGCAACCTACACGCTACCGCGTGCCAAGCCAATGCAGAACTCAGTGCAAGACCTTTCGCATTGACAGCCAAGGCTCGACTCTCTATTACACACTCCTCCAAAGACTCTCCCCATGCACTCACTAGCCTCTCTGACAAGGATTATTAGCCGCAAGTAGGAAAGATAAACTAGCCGATCGCTGATGGCGATCAGCAATCCTGCTCGGTATCCAATCCTTGTCCTCGAAACAGCTGCACAAACTCGTGGAATTGTGGAGATAAGATTTTGCGGTGCCTATGCAGATATTGCAGTTCAACACATCTATAAATTATTCCTTGGTTCTTTGACATTAGATGAGCTCAGATATCTCACCTTCCTTCAAGTTTATCCCGTAACGACAGAATGGGACTTAGATCACGTTCTTCAGTTCCTCACCTTTATCTTTTCTATTGAAATACACTCTGCACAACTTATAAGCGTGTGTGGGATTACTGTCCCGCTGTAGAAGAAACCAGCGACCAATAACTCTCTTGGCTGATAAAACTGCATTGCTCATCAGTATCTGGGGATATCCACCATCTTTTATGTTCCATTAATTCTCATTAGATCACCGACTTCATTACTCACAAAACATTCCCATACCAAGACCCCCCCCCCCCCCCCCCCCATGTTTCACCGTTGGTGTCAAATACTGACTCTTCCTACGTTCTCCACTAAGCCATGAACGAACATTTGACGATCGCTGCCGACGTGGATTCCCCGTGAATGACACCTTGGGCAATCACTGCACTCTCCCATTTCGATGTTACTGTTCCCATTATAATATTTTCACCTTATTTTGTTTGCGTAATAAAGGTTATTAGGCCGATATGTACCCCTGCAGTTCTTGTTCCTGAGACGGTTTTGCAGTGTTCAGACAGAGATGGGAGCTGCTCGCATACTGTTTACATACTCGTCAATGTCAAATGTGATATGAGTGCCCTGACGTTTAATCTACACACATATGAACTGATCTTCCCTTTATAAAGAGACTCGTGGTCATTCATATCGCTAACAATGCACTGGAACCAGTTTGGTTGAAACGCTGTTATGTATCCACTACTGTAGCTTGGGCTACTGAAACGTTTGTTGCTTTTGTCTTAATGGAACAGCCTTCCTGGCGCAGAGCTACATTTAACAACACAGATTTTTAATTCCAACCTCCTGCTTTCGTTCCGTTAGGCGGTAGTATGGTATGAAGCTTATCATGTGTGACAACACACTGCAGGTGCGTACAACCTAATGTAAACTATTGGAACTAATGGCTGCACAGACAGCTAAAGGACCCAAGACCATTCGAATGGAACCTATTAGATTGTAGTGCATACTTATCAGCGCCCCTGTATGCGAACAAACTGTCAAATGCACGACAGGGGCGCTAAGTATTTAGAAGTCCATACTTGTTTTATTATCAGAACACGGATATGATCTAATAATAAAAACGAAACACCTGTTTTACTTATAAATCCATAGCTGTGGTAGGTGATCGAAAGCTTTTGAACAGTAGTGTATTTCCTATATTGTGAGTTGCACGGGAAGATTCCACTGCTGCAGTTCCCAAAAAGTGTTGCTCAAGGATTGATGGTTTAAACAAACGTAAATAGCGTCAGTCCCAGAGCAAGAAGTCAAAGTCTGATGATGTAAAAGAAGCAGCAAAACGAAAAAAAATTTAATACTCAGTCGCAAAGGCTGTAAGGTTACAATATAAAGGTTTTCACTTTTGCAGCAAACAAGGGAAGCTAAGAGGTATGTGGGAAAAAAATTTTAATTTCACCCATACTCAGTTTTGTTCGTTTTGTGGAGTAATGTTCACTGATTTGCGCTTTCTAGCACATTTTCCTGGCAGATTAAAACTGTGTGCCGGACCGAGACTGGCAGAAGTAAAGCTGTGAGGACGGGTCGTGAGTCGTGCTGGGTATTTGGGAACACTTGCCGGCGAAAGGCAAAGGTCCGCGTTCGAATCTCGGTCAGGCACACAGTTTTAATCTTCCAGGAAGTTAAATTTTGTTCTGTTCCTTAAAACATGTATTTTCTGAGGACTGTAGTCCAGCAAGTTGGTGGAGGGTCAGGTGACACTCAGTAATACCACCTTTGTAAAATAGGGAAAAAGATAAAATAAAAATAATGAAAACGTTGACTGTTATCATGTTACTATTTACTGCTGTGCTCCATAAGAAAAAGTGAAAAAAATATGTCGTTTTGATCATTCAGGCAACAAAGAATTTGTTACACTCAACGTTTTTTTGTCTGTTATTAAGGTGAACGCACATCTACAGAAGAAACCAACATAAAATCGACGACGGGCTACTTAATTGCTCCACAGCACATCGGGAGGAATAGGAGTCTGATGTGAGTGTAGTCAAGAACGACGCCGGGTGACGTCGGACGACATCGGGTCACGTGATCAGTCTACGTCGGCTAGGGAAGTGTGTGGGAACACTGTGCGTGTCGGACCCTACCAGCCTGCAGTGACGAAGTATGGCATAGCAGGTGGCGGCCGAGGCAGGCAGGTAGAGATCCGCCAGCAAACCGACGCACCTGGCCATGGAGTCGACCGCTACAAAATCGCTCACAGAAAGGCGAAGGGGCGAGGCGGACCAGTTCGACAGTGGGTAGGTGCGGGTGGGGGGTGAGGTGGGGGTTGGGGTGGTAAGCTGACTGGTTGGCCTGAGGCACATGGTTCCTTTCATGAGCGGAAAAGGGGCGGGTCAGGCATTACCCTAATGCATATGTACTCTGTTTGTTCTATGGGCGAGAGGACACTGCTGTTAAGCGCGTGCTGCCAAACAACGGAACGGCGGGCAGCAGCAGGGGCGGAAAGAATCGTGGGTGGGGGGCGCTGGACAATAGGGAGGAAGCAGCGAGAGTGGACCTGCGCTGCTCTGTCCGCTCATGCGAGCCGCGCCGAACGCTTCGCGCCAACAACGGCCGTTAATCACAGCGGAGCTGATATGCATCGAGAGCCGGTGGCCCTCAGTGAGACTGATGGGCCGTCTGCAGAGAGTGCCACCGACCTTCACGTCGGAGCGTCCTCCAACACAATGTAAACTGAAACCCCGAATTCCAATTTAGCTTGATCAGAGACATACTTCATATATATATATATCGACCAAGTGAAATGATAGATCTGAGAATCGGTTTTGGTACGGCTGAAGCGCCCGCGACTACTTCACCGCTCGCGTTACAGAGTGAATTGGATGCACAATTTTTGGCTCATGAGTAGCAATGTGGATGCTTCCTCGGTCGAACAGTATTCTGTAAGTCTTTGTTGATCCATGATGGCCAGGGGACATTTGCTGGTATGTACTTTTCAATGTCAATAAACTTCACCAACAGCCTCGTTCGGCCCCGGTAGCTGAATGGTCAGTGCGACAGAATGTCAATCCT
Organism: Schistocerca piceifrons; assembly: GCF_021461385.2. NCBI lineage: Eukaryota > Metazoa > Arthropoda > Insecta > Orthoptera > Acrididae > Schistocerca > Schistocerca piceifrons. The sequence continues at coordinate 782,191,707 of NC_060141.1, forward strand.
AAGGGCCCGTGTTCGATTCCCGGCAGGGTCGCAGATTTTCTCCGCTCAGGGACTGGGTGTTGTGTTGTCCTGGTAATCATCATCATTTCATCCCCATCGACGCGCAAGTCTCCTAAGCGGCGTCAAATCGAAAGACTTGCACCCGGCGAACGGTCTACCCGACGGGAGGCCATGGTCACATGACTAACAGCCGTGTACTTTAAGATATGTTATTTTAATCTGAAAGCAACCAGTTTCGGCCATTCATTTTGCTATCTTCAGGCCCCACACGCTTTTACCCAAATAAAGGAACATATCGTATAGCACTGCGATATGCAGTGTTTTATGGTGCTATACGATAAGTTCGTTTATTTGGATAAAGATGTATGGTTCCTGAAGATGGCAAAATGAATTGCTGAAATCGGTTGCTGTAGAATAAAATAAAATTTCTTAAAGTATACGGCTGCTGGCGAAGTATATTCACACTGAAAAATTTTCTTCTAGTGGCTCGTAAGTACAGTTTACGGATATACAAGGATAGCCGTATTGCTACTCATGCCATGCCTAGGTCGTTTGCAGTATTCATATTTCATGCACGTGTAAAGTTCCAAATTCGACTCTGAGGTGCTGTAAATTTATCAAGGAGCGATAGTTTCCGTGATAGAGTGTACCGGGAATCCACAGAAATCCAGAAACACCTGTAAGATAGACAATGACGCACTTTTATTAGAAAAGTTGACGGCCTCAGAACCACATAAATCAAACAGCGCCAACTCTTGTGTAACACAGCTCCGTGACATTCGGCATCTGGTTCATTGCTCATGTTTAAATTTTAAAACGAAGACAAAAAAACATGTAACTTCCCTGTTTCCATCTTTCCACGTCTAGACTTACAGTATTTCCTGCCAATGGTATTGTAACAGTCCTAAGTGCAGTGTAAACTATTTAGGTTTGTGTACTTCATTGGGAAAATCTCCTCTCACTGAAAATATCACATCGTTATCAGAAACTTCAGGAAAAGCATTACCATAGTCAAACGAACGAATATACCTTTCATTAAGTTTTTATGTAAAACCTTAATTTCCCTTTAAAAGGGGCTGTGTGTCCCAATTTCGTTGATTTTGTTTGTTATTTGCCTCACAACTTGTTGCCAGGAGCAAAATATTTTATTCTCTTATCGGTGAATTTAATCGTCTAGGCAAAGAAGGAGAATGCACATGTGTATATTTATTCCTTCATCCTCGTGAGGTCCGTTTCGTTTCCATTCCATCCTGTTTGAGTGGGAATCTGTGAAAATGGTGAAAATGGGACTAAGGGCGTGTGTGCTCCATCTAAACCAGACGGTATCATAGTGCAGTTGGTCCTGGTACCTGGGTAACTTCTCCTCTGCCTTGACAGTGGTTCGTCGTTGGAGAGAGAGAGAGAGAGAGAGAGAGAGAGAGAGAGAGAGAGTATGAACTGAGTGTATGGTATTGTTGGCTGGGAGGGGAGGCCCCTATTCCGGGAAGCTCGGCCGCCAAATGCCAGTTGGGCTACTTGCGCGCTGGTGATGAGAATGAAATGATGAGGAATACACAACAACCAGTCCCCGAAAGGAGAAAGTCTCCAAACGAGCAGGGAATCGGACCCGGGTCCTGTTGCATGGGAGGCGCTCGCGCTACCACTCCGTTAAGCGGGCGTACCGTTTAGGTACCATTGGACACAAAGCTGTTATGTCACTGTTCCCTTCGGTTTGGTAAGTTGCGCACGGCCTTAGCTGACTCTGCCCTACGATGGCTATCAACGTGTTTACTCGTTACTGTCAAATCCATATTTCCGAACGTCTGTTTCCATCATTTATCATTACGTTTATTGTGTAGTTTACTGTGTAGACTAGTGTTTACCAAAGAATTCTAAATTTTTATTTTTGCGTAAATATTAGTGCATATGTTTTTAGTGAAACGGCTTCTTTGTGTAATTTTTCCGTCGTCAAAAGCGCCACATCACGTGACAACGTTTAAATCTCATTTTAGTACACAGCTTATAGCTTAGACCAGTGCATTAGTGTTTCGGTATTTATTTTCTTCAGTAACGTGCGTTAGTGTTTGGTTATTTATTTTCTTCACTAACGTTTATGTAAGCAGAGTTTCTAGTGAAAAAGAAGGAACTTTTGATAAAAAAATATTCATCAGAGAAACTTATTTCTGTTTTGAAAGCAGATCCTGTGGTCTCGGGCTACAGTGAAAACACTGCAGAGCAGATTTTAGTGTATGTTTCGTGTACTCTTATGCTTTGCGCACATTCCAACCTCTGTAGTGCCACAGTAGGGAACTTTCACTTTTTCAGGGGTTTGTAAGTACTTTCAAAGTTACTCGTGACTCCCTCGTCTGTATATTTTGAGACCTCATGTCAATGTCTGACGCAGTATGATACGGCTAGGAACTGTACTTGTACTCGTCTGTGAGTGGGGGACAGTACTGAGCTCGTGTCACTGGGCAGAAGATGAAAGGCAGAACAGGCTGTACGGCTGGGTCCTTACGCATACAAAGTGTTGATAATACCTATGAACCAGCATGGGATGCCTCTGCTGTTGGTCCAGTAGCCGATTTTTCTGTACACTCCCGGAAGAGGGCGGCTACGCAAGTCATTGTGAACTCCAACTTTAGACAGGTAACGGAGCCCTACAGGGAAACTGAATCCACTGCGGGAAAGACTGCCAATGTGCGCTCACGTTTGATGTGGGTCTTGTTGCGGCGGTGCGGTTTCCTTTCGTCCTTTACCTGCGCCTAACTGTGAACTCGTTGCAGCAGGTCGCCGGTAGGAAAGCCGAGCAGAAACCTACCGTACTGCAACTCGCACCAGGCTGCATACTACGTAACTAATCCGAGAATCGGGAAACTTTGATAATTTGGAATAAAAGGTGGTAATTCTGGCAAAATTTCGATATATTCTGAACCTTGATAATGAACACGTTCACTCCCAAGGCCATTCTAATGTTAACACAGTCATGCACAAACCCTTTCTTTAACGTTAACAAGTTTATGGTAAGGTATTTCCCGAAATCTGAACAGCTACTTAGCAAGGATTGTTCTTGAATGAAAATGCTCTCCACACTATTAAGTCTATCGGTGTCTAATGTACTCAAGTTTTTGAAACATGTTGCACAACTAAGACTGGCAAATTATAACTTTCTTCGTAGCTCATACTGCACACGACCGTAACGTTGAAGGGCTGGGCACCGACCATACAGACTGCTGTAAGCAGAAGAGAAAAGACGCTCGAAGAGTACTTCGCTCTGTTTGGTCAGTTCTCTTTAAGGACAAAAGGAAAACATTATTCTCCCGCGTTAGTCAGCGCTTTTCATGACTAACCAATCAGCAAATTACACACTTTCGAACTGTACTTTGCCGGCCGCGGTGGTCTAGCGGTTCTAGGCGCTCAGTCCGGAACCGCGAGACTGCTACGGTCGCAGGTTCGAATCCTTCCTCGGGCATGAATGTGTGTGATGTCCTTAGGTTAGTTAGGTTTAAGTAGTTCTAAGTTCTAGTGGAACTACTTAACTTCTAAGTTCTAGTGTGTCTGGCGTGAGGTCAGTCGCTTGATGGCGCGTTCGGCGCGGGCCCGCCCGTTGCCGGCGCGCCGTAAGGCACGGAGGCTCGCACTGGGGCGTATCGCTTCCCAGTCGGGTGTGCCGCGGCAGTCCTCACAGGGGAAGTGAAGCACCTCTTATAGCCTCTCCTTCCCAAGTGGCTCTTTCCGCCTTGCCGTGGTGCCAGACGTTAAGCTTGGCATTCTGCCTTGCAACAAAAGGGAGAGCTGCGACCCAACCCGAGGCGAAAGCGAAGGGTGCGTGGCACAGGGGGAGCTGTGTCGAGGGACCGAACACCAGTCCCTTTCTGTTCGCAGGGCACAGACCAGCAGGTGCTCTGCATGCCGGCGACTTCGTTTGTCGGCGTGGGATCACGGCGCGAGTCGGCAAGGGTGCTTCGCCGCGCCCCTGGGTAACCGGGGCGTGTGCTGCCAAACCCAGGAGGTGGTGACATCGCCTGGGCAGGTTAGATGGGCCCAGACCGCTGAACGACTGGGCGACTGACCCACCACCTGAGTAGGAGTGGGTCCCTGGCCTTCGGGTGGAAACTCGGGCTAGTAGGCGGCGAAGGGCGAGGGGTGCATCCGCCTCTCCGGAGTGCGGGGTGCACTTGCCGAGGAGCGTCGTTTGAAATCGTCGACGACGAGGCCTTCGACGGGGACCAGTGCGCTGGCGACGGCGCGCTGAACCCAGCAGCTCTGGAGTGCCCTTGACCTAGGGGCGAGGTTGGTGGGCGAGCTGCAGAAGTCCCCCCCCCCCCCATGCCAGAGGAGCCAGTCCGGGGCAAGAGACGGGCTCCCATCCTATTATCACTCGTCTACAAACATGGCTGAAACAGAGACGAGTGACTCTAGTGCGACCTCGAGGGCGTCGATCGCTACTGTTCCTGCCTCACAGGAGGAAGCGGAACAGAACGAGCAAAGCACACTCGAAAGACATACTAAAATTAATCAAATACTTGACTCGAGTGTGAAAAACAGCAAAATAAGCCAGGCTGCAGTCCTGGCAATCAAAAATGAGCTCGCCGCTTGGGCTATTGCAAGTGCTAAGCTTGAGGGGCGACTCGAAGAACTCGAGAAAGAAAACAACAGATTAAGACAGCAGCCAACCAAAACCTGGGCTGCAGTGACTGCACAAGCAGTCACAAAACCCCAAACCACTAAAGAGACAATTGCTAAGGTCACCAAAAGGCCGGACACGGCGGTCTTCTTAAGACCCCTGCCCGGGCAAACAGTCAAAAAAGTACAGGAAATATTCACCACTACAATTGACCCTGCTAAGGATAAAATTAAAATAAATAAAGTCAAGGCGACAAAAAACGTGGTAGTAGTTGACGTAGCAACCGAAGAAGACAGGGATAAAATCCTAAAAAATACCAAATTAAATACAGCAGTCAAATGTGAGCCACCTAAAAAGCGAAATCCGCTGGTGATCCTCTATGACATACCAACGGCGTTAACAGAATCAGATAGTTATGAGACGCTTTATAATCAAAATTTCGATGATCTGGAATGGGAAAGTTTTAGAATTGACTTCAAATTACGTTTCAGAACAGGGCCCCGGGAGCGTGACGTCGTACATCACGTTGCCGAGGTCTCTGGAAAGATATGGCGCAGAATCACCACTATGGGGAGAGTCTACATAGGCTTCCACGCAATAAACGTGCGAGATTACTTAGTGGTTCCAAGATGCCACAACTGTGGCGACCTAGATCATATACATATGCATTGTGAGAGGAGGCCGGCTTGCTCCAAGTGCGGGTCAGAAGATCATACAAGGAGAAACTGCAGCAAAACCGGAATTTGCATACCTTGCACAAAGAGAGGCAAAAATCCATGTAACACTACCGGCAGAAATTGCCCTACCTACAGGATGTTTGAGCAGAGACTCATAGCCAGAATCGACTATGGTTGAGCCCCAAAATTGGAACAGGAAGCCCAAAAGAAAGTCTCCTAGCAAGAGGACGTGGGATGCATTAAGGGCCAACAAATTCAAAGAATTTATACAGAAGATCACTAGGTCACAACACCTTGTTATCACAATGGAAGATGTCTGTATTCAAACAGATCCTTGTGATCAGAAAGAAGCACCCTCCTCTCCGAATCGGGGACAAAGGTCGTCTAAAGATCAAGCACGACCACTCGGGCATCCTGTGGTAGGGAAATTGTCAGTGACAGAAGTTCCGAATACAAAAAGTCAGGAAGAGCAAGTACAAGTAAACAAAATAAGCAGCACTAGTGAACCAACAAACATAGCTACACCAATATGTCCACCTATAGAACGAGGGCCAGGAACAGATCCTGCCAGGATTTATCCCAACCTGGAGCACGCTTTACAGCTGCCCAGACTTGAAGAGCCGGCCACCCTCACAACAGCCTTGAGGCATGTGGTGCGTGTCGGCCATGAATACGGCAGAGACATTACCTTCCCAGTGATGGAGGCTGTAGACTGAATACAGCTCAAGACAATGAATCTCCCCACAGACTTCGGAGCCCTGCGAGACCTGGTTAAGAAAGTGTTTGAAAGGCGCAATGAAAAGTTCGACCTCAATGAACTATATAACCAATCTGTCATCACCAACGGCAGAATAGCACACGACTGGCGCAAAAAGTGGCCAGAGTCTCATATACATACATACTTCCCACGTGAGCCAGTTAAGAGTGGGACAGATAAACGCACATAATAGCAAACTGGTTTTGCAGGAGCTCCGGAGGGTGGTGGAGGAGAAGAGTCTAGATGTAGTCTGCATACAGGAACCATACTCCCTGGCTGGACGGATCCCGTTCACTGCAGCCAACTGGCAGCAAATATACAATGCAGGGGAACCAAAAGCCGCAGTCATAATCACAAATAAAGCATTGAGAGCCACTGTATTAGCACAATTTTTGGATGACCACTGCAACGTCGTGGAGCTTCATTCACCCACAGGAATACTATACCTGGTCAATATGTACTTTCAGTACGGAAGACCAATAGATGAATTCTTAGATAAGCTCGTGCAAATAGCCACGGCGTTGCGGGGGCAAAAAATTCTTGTGACTGCGGACATCAATGCAAAATCCCCCCTGTGGTTCAGTGGCACTCAAGACGACCGAGGAGAAAAAGCTGTCGACACCATCATGTCACTACAACTCATGGTCGCTAATAAACAGGGAAACCCTCCCAGCTACACCAGGGGGGGGTAGGACACGGTACAAACATTGACGTTACCCTGGTAACGCCAAACCTTGCAACAAAAATATCGAATTGGACAGTTTGGGACCAGATTACCACAAGTGATCATAACCTCATAACATTCACCATTGGAGACAGCGAGTGCCACTGGGACATAGGGTGGGAGACGCAACTCAATTACAACAAAACCGACTGGGACCGGCTGGCTAGGGAGTGTGACATCCCTGCATTGCTGGAGGGTGATGTCAACATAGAAGAATATGCCCGAGATCTCACAAGTGCGATAACCAGGGCAGTTACGGCAGCCGTACCAACCAGGAGGAGGGCTGTCGCGGCCTCCCCTTCACCATGGTCAGCCGAACTGGGACAAATGCGCCAAGCAGTATGGAGGGCGAGGAGATATTACCAGCGGTGTGTCGTCTGGCACGAAAAGCAGCGATGGCTGCAGATATACAGAGAAGCCAAAGAACAGTTCCAACAGGAACTCAAGGCTGTCAGGATGAGGAGCTGGGAGAAATATGTGCAAAGCCAATTGGCTACAGACCCTTGGTGACTACCTTACAAAATAGTAAGGGAGAAAATTAAATCACCTATGGTGCTATCTACCATCAGGAGTGGGGACCGGATGACGGAGACCTGGCAGGAAACTGTGGGTGTCCTACTCCATGCCCTATTGCTGGACGATAGAGAGGAAGATGACTCAGAAGAACAACAAAGAATAAGAAGAGAGAACCAATGGGTCTATGAAAACAATCGTGCGGTCTACCCCTTCTCTGAAGATGAGGTAAACTCTCAAATAAAAGCGCTCAGTAAAGGCAAAGCTCCTGGCCCAGACGGTATTACTGCGGAGGTGATACAGTACCTCGCCCCCCAGCTGGTGGCACCTCTCACTCAGCTGTACAACGAGTGTTTACGGTTTCGAACCTTCCCCTCCATATGGAAGCAGGCGAACGTAGTCATAATCAAGAAAGGCCCGGACAAAGACCCCAAAGAAGCCAAGTCATGCAGACCCATATGTCTGCTGGACTTGTTGGGCAAGCTCTTTGAGAGGCTGCTGGCGGACAGGTTGGCTGCACACCGAGTCCTGTGCGGGATGAGTGACAGGCAGTTCGGTTTTCGGACGGGGCGATCGGCGTCTGACGCAATCGCCCTGGCTGCAGATGTCTGTGGCTCTGCCCCGCACAAGTACATAGTCGGCATCATGGTGGACATTAGTGGCGCCTTTGACAACCTGTGGTGGCCTTCACTCTTCTCCTGCTTGTGGGAGAAAGAATGCCCAGGGTCGCTGTATGGCTGTCTGAGGAGCTATTGTGAAGACAGGGAGGTCCGGCTATCGGCACCTAGCGGCAAAGTCAGTAAGAAAATCACCAAGGGGTGTCCTCAGGGATCTGTCCTGGGGCCACTCTTTTGGGATATAAACATGGAACCACTCTTGGAAGAACTAAAGAGCAGTGAAGATGTGCTAGAGGTCATAGCCTACGGAGATGACCTCCTCCTGCTGGTCGACGGCTGCAGCCGTGAAGATCTGGAACCAAAAATAGAAAGAGCTATTACAATATTGACCACATGGTGTCACAAAACTAAAATGACTATCGCACCCAGTAAGTCAACTTACCTGCTGCTCAAAGGCCAACTCACAAGAAATCCAACTGTAAGAATAAATGGTCTACCAGTCCTCAGACGCCGTGAAGCCCGGTACCTTGGTGTCATCGTCGACGAGAGGTGGAACTATGCATCGCACATAGACACAGCAACACAAAGATCTCTCACAGTATTACACAACCTAATAGGAATAGGACATAAAAGATTCCACCTCCCACCTGATCTTATTAAATTATACAATAACAGCATCCTCACATCCATAGTAGGTTACGGGTCAGCGGTCTGGGCACACAGGCCCACGAGGGTCATGCCTGCCGTGGCCGTAAGAAGAGTGCAGCGAAACATGCTCCTACGTTCAGTGGGCGCATACAGAACAACTCCAGGAGGGGCACTTTCAGTACTGATGGGGCTATGTCCACTGGACATAAAAATCAGGGAACAGGCCGCCTGGTATTGGATAAAGAAAAATCGAAGGGAAAAAATAGAAGAAATTATGGGGATATATGTAGGGGACAAACAAAGTATCAAAAGAAGGGGCATGGAATTATGGCAAAATCTCTGGGACAGCGATGAAACTAGCCGAAGAACACACGAACTGCTACCCAACATAAAGGAACGGCTAGAACTCACCTACATCAAACCAACAAGGGGATTGCTGCACTTTCTTACTGGGCACGGACCCTATCCAACATATCTTTGTCGGTTCGGGAAAAGGGCAACACCAGCGTGTGACTGTGGAGCAGTGCTGGGCACTCCAGACCATGTGGTGTACGAGTGTCCCCTCTTCGACGATGTTGCACAACAACTTAGGGAACAATTGCCGAACAACGACACGTACCACTTGCTCAGGCACGAAAATACATTCAACGTCCTGAACCACTTAACAAACAAAATATCGAACAAAGTCCTCAGAGAATATCTTGGTAACAATCGATAAATAATTACACACCGGAATTGTCGCGTACGCCCCCCTGTTCCGCCGGGACGTGGACTTGGCCAGCCGCCTCACGGCTGGAATCCGCCAGGTTTTCGGAATAGGTTGGGGGGTAGTACATCAAAATCGGACTTGACTATGCACCGATCATGACATTAGACGTAAGGTTAGTTATAAGATCAAACTAGGATAATAGAAATAGTATAGAACTGCAGCGAATATGTTACCGGCCAGCCCAGTGCCAGGGGCACTCCCACTGGGATTAGCTCAGTGGGAACGGCCAATAAGTAGGTTTGTATCTATTCTGGCACACTTGTAACGCTGCAGGTAGAATAGTCATAATAACAACAACTATTAGCAAGTAGTATCATAACAAATTAAGCAAACCAAGCTAAAATCTAGGAATATTAGACTAACAGTAACATAGAATAGTGAGTATGGTAGATTAACCCCCATAGTGGTGATGGAGCGTAGTAAGATAAACCTGTAGTGTTAAGCATCATAGCTGCAGGTACAACTTAGAAATAGTAAAATGTAGAACCTACTAATGTATTTAGGTAGTAGGTTACATTGTAACATGATAATGATGAAATAAAGATATATTTAAAAAAAAAAAAAAAGTTCTGGTGGACTGATGACCACAGATGATAAGTCCCATAGTGCTCAGAGCCATTTGAACCATTTGAACTGTACTTTTTCCCGAGACAAATATTTTACAGTCAGATATTTTGTTTATACTTTATTTTATCAACTAATTTCATTTGGACTCGAATTAGCTTTGCTTTTACCATAAACTTACTTAACATATTATGAGTCAAAATTCATCACTTGAGCAGTGATCTACATATTTACTTCAAAACACATTCACGCATCATTCACAGTATTTGGCCCTGAGCACTATTGGACTTAATATATGAGGTCATCAGTCCCCTAGAACTTAGAACTACTTAAACCTAACTAACCTAAGGACATCACATACATCTATACCTGAGGCAGGATTCGAACCTGTGACCGTAGCTGTCGCGCGGTTCCAGACTGAGACGCTTAACATAGCTCGGCCCCAGCGGCGGCTTCACACTACTAAAGGCGTATAGACCTCTTTCCTGAAATCTTTGTGCGCTACTGGCATCTAGCAGATGCTGAACCTGCTTCAAACCATCTGTGAATGTGCACACATGAGTCATTCTTCTTATACTCAGGCTCTAGACAGGAGCGATATAAGGTGCCCTCAATGGGACTGAAGGGCCGTCTGCAGAGAGTGCCACCGACCCATTCCTACACACCACGTCCTCCAGCACAATGAAAACTGAAATCCTTAGCTTGATCAGATGATGATGATCGTGTCTGGTTTGTGGAGCCCTCAACTGTGTGGTCATCAGCGCCCGTACGAAGTCCCAATTTTTACACAGTCCATTTTTTACACAGTCCAGTCGAGACACTGCCACGAGTGATGGTGACGATGATGAAACGTGTAACGTAGCTCTGTAACTTTGGCACCACTCTGTGATCGTAGGACCTGTCTGGTTTATTGCTCATGTTTGAGCTCGGAAATGAAGATACGAAACTATAGACATTATGTCTGTAACTTCCCAGTTTTTGTCACCACACGTCTGGCTTAGTTTATAGTATTTCGCGCCAGTGGACAAAGGAACACTCCCATGTACAGTCGAAATTATTTACGTTTCTGTACTTTATTGGGCGAGTCTTCTGTCAATAAGAATATTACATCGTTGTGAGAAACGTCAGGAGAATCATTATCACAGATCAACAAGCTAATATATTTTCGTGAATTTTTTAGATTAACCTTAATTTCCTTTGGAAAGGAGTAAGTCCTATTCCGCTGATTTTATTTCCTCTTTGTCTCACAGCTTGTTGCCAAAAGCTAAATATTTTAGTTTTCTTATCGGTGAATTTAATCGGCTAGCCAAAGAAAGAGAATTCTCATCTGTTCATTTATTTATTCTTCAGATCCGCCCCGATAGCTGAATGGTCAGCCGGTACGGTAGTTCAGCGTGTTCGGTCGAGGAGGTAGTGGTCTCTCTAATGAAAAAATGCTGAGTGAAGGGATCATCAACGAACTTCAACGGATGTCGTGTGACAACCGCTACGACCAAATGCAACAAACTAAATGCCTCTCACCCCCCCCCCCCAAAAAAAAATGGTCAACGTAAAAGAATGCCGTGCTAAGAGGACCCGGGTTCGATTGTTGGCTGGGTCGGAGTTTTCTTCCTCTCCGGGACTGGGCGAACGTCCTCCTCACCATCATCATCGCATCCCCATCGACGCGCAAGTCGCCGAAGTGTCATCAAAAGACTTGCACCAGGCGACCGTCCTACCCGACGGGAGGGCCTAGCCACACGACATTTTCATTTTTGTCTTCATCGCAGTACAGTTCACTTCATTTCCAATCCCTCCTGTTTGAAGATGAATCTGTGTAACTGGGACTACAGGCATATGTGCTCCACCCAATGCTAACAGCATCATAGCGCAGTAGGTTTGTAGTACTGGCATAACTTCTCCTCTGTCTTGTGGGAGGTTTAGAAACGTGAGTGAGGCGAATTTCTCGTGTAATTTGTCAGTCGCCAACGGCACCACATCGCGTGAAAATGTTGAAATGTTGTTTTATAACAGAGGTTATGGCTTTGATCAGTGAATTAATTTGTGCATATTCAATTTCTTCACTAACTTTTATGCAGACAGAGTTTCTAGTAAAACAATAAGTAACTGTTGATACATACATTTTCAGCAGAGAAATTTATTCCTGTTTTAAGAGCTTGCGGCTCTTGCAGTCTCAGGCTATAGTGAGAACTCTGCAGGGCAGATTTTAGTGTTTGTTTCTTCTCCTAGATTCTAATCTTAGTGGCGCCGCAGTTGGGGAACCTTCTTTTTTGTGGGAATTTGTAAGTACTTTCTAAGTTACTCCTGACTGGTTTATTTATATTTTCCGAGACGTTATATCAATATTTTACACCATATGAAATAGCCACGGAGGGTGCTTGTCGTGAGCGGAACCAAATGAGAATTTGGTGCTGCCAGTGAACCGCAGGAAGCTGCACAGAGCACAGTCGCAGGCTTCTGGCAACTGTTCAAATCTGTAGCGACATCGGGGCAGCAGTGGCGAGAACTGAAATACCTTTGTCTTGTTTGCGACAAGGAGGAGATGCTGTCTACGGCTGTCAATATACTAGGTGCAACTAGCTGCAAATATAGGCACATTTCTGCACGAATGACACCTTTCACTTGATTTCTGAGGCCATCCTAGGCTCCTTTCGGCCAATGGCAGAGTTGGTGAAGGCACCAAACGTCATACTCTGGATGTGGCCTATGCTGATTGCTTTTAGCATCGTACCCACAGTGATTGCGTTCCTAACTTTTGGAGCAAAGTGGAAGGTCTAAATCAGAGAATATGTATCATTTATTTAAAATCATAATGCCAACATAGTATTAGAAACAGGAAGTTAGTTGACGCTGGAAGTGAATATCAACGAATTTAAAAGTTCAGACTGGAATATTTATTGCAAGGACAGATTAGTCGTGAATGGTGGCTGAAACTCCCGCTAAAACGCTGGGAAGTACAAGTGATTAGGATTGTGGGAAGGGCCGAAAAAGGTGTCGGTCAGGTTCACTCAAAATTGTAATTTATTGTAATTTAATAACACCTTTAAACCAAAACGGCACATAGCCGAACCTTTAAAACTACGAGTCTCAAAATTCAGTTGTTTCACGGCTGAAGGCCTCCAAACAAGAAATCTTTAAAATCATCAAGATAAAAATGCTGTTAAAATATTAAATAAAATAATTAGAATATAAAAAGCCTCATGGCAAAAGTTGATAGAACCAATACATGCAACGAGCAATACAAACGGCTAAAGGCCCACGGTAAAATTTTCAAGATTTTAAAATAAATTACCATAACCTTCCAAATGTCTAAGCTTGAAAGGTAATTGTAAGAACAAAGTTACAAGTCTGAAGGCCCACAATTAATTTTCCAAAATTAAAAAAAAAATATCCATAATCCTTAAGTCTTAAGTAACGGAAACCGGACTAAAAGAAAGACAACAGGACGGCAATAACCTTTGAGCAAATATCCATTTGCCGGAATTCAAACCTTTTACATAAAACATAGTAAAACTATGAATTTTTTATCATTTGCTATAATAGATTATGAGAAAGACAAAAACAGCACTAAGAAGCCTCCAGGGGCTTAGTCTGCTCACTTAGGTGAGACAGGTGGTGAGCCCAAATGCACTTGATCCGTTGGAAACCAACCAAGAGACAGCCACGGACCGACCAACAAACGACTTGCTTGTCACCAATCGGTACATAAGAATTCAAATACAAAATGTTGGGAGCGTGATTATCCACACTATGTATATGTATTAAGCTGTGACAGCAACAACAGGTGAGGAAAGGACGCTGCCTGAAATTACGTTAGTGGCTAGGGCAGGTAACTTGAACACTAACAGCCACAAGGCATAAAATTCCGCTGGTGCACTTGTGTTGTAGTCAACCAATATAGTTAATTCCACCGCATGGCGGCTAAATTTCGGCAATACAAACACTCGGTGTTGCTCACAGGAAAGCCTCCCCAACAGCGAACCACCAAAACGAACCACATAGCATGAATGGACGTGAATTGGGTACTTGAAACCACTACGCAGCTTTGACGTCCTGGGTCGGTGAACCACGCAGATTGTAGCGATCGGATAGCTCCACACACGCTCCGACACTGCTCAGGGTCTGCCAGTGAACCCAGCCGACTGCACCGCGCGGAGATAACTTTCCTGGTCCGTAGCAACCGACCGACACCTCTCAGAATGCCGACAACATCTAAAATAGACGTCAGTGGAAATACACCAACTACACACACATCCTGACAAACACTTGCACGAAGACCTGAACGATACCCAACAGTAACTAAGCACGCACGAAGACAAATCGGGAGTCGACACATACACACACAGCCGACTCATGAACGATCGCTGAGCCAAAACGCGTCGTCCGGTAGGACGACCAACCGACGATCCACCAGACTGTGGCCCAGCTCAAGTGATGCGTGGCGGAAATGGTCGGGCGAGACATGTTGATCCAGACTCACTGCTGCTCCAACCCGACTGCACTAGTGCCGCGTTGCAACTCCCCGACTGGCAGGTCCGGACTGCGCTCCAGACGCGTTCCAACTGCTTGGCAGCGCGAACTCGCAACCCGCACTGGCTTGCGACAGACAACGACCGGGAAGTAACAGCAGCCCAGCAAAGATACTGCGAGATGGGATATATCGGTACGCGCTGATAGCGACGCTCACAGTCAGGCAAACCAGCAACTCAGTGACAGTAGTAGTTTAAATGAACGCAGTGCGATAGAAGTAACTTATAAACAGGGTGTAAAATACATGACGGCGAGAACATGAGCCACGCACAGCTCAGTGGCGGCGTATTCATTGTAGTAAAGAGAGCTCAATAGTATCTAATGAGGTTATCGCGGATTCCGAATGTGAATTCATCAGGGTGAAATTAGCCGTCTAAGGTCAGTAAAATGGTGATCAGACGTTTTTATAGACCGCTTGTGTCAAGTGCTATAGGGGTAGAGCGGAATATCGTAAATCATTTTCCTGGTCGGCCTGTTATAATGGTGGGGCGGAAGTAGGCTGACTTCAAATTGTTCGATATATATCTCTAGCATCGTACAATCGAAACTGCTTCCAGAGACAGGAATTCGTGTGACGCTACTTTATTCTGAATGTTTTCTCCGAAAATTACTTCAAGCAGAAAAGAACCAAACAGTGAAGGTTACGTCTTAGACATCCTAGCAGCAAACATGTGTGTATTTATGTAGAGATATCAGTAAGAAGAAGGCTGCGATAGAAGGAATGTTAAGTAAGGTAGGGCAATGCTTTTGTGTAGCAAGAGTGACAGGATTCAAACCACAGAGTGTCTGACTGGTTAGCATCAAACATTCAGTAATTGGTACAAAGAAGAGGAGCAAAAATGGAAAAAAAAATTCAAAAGCATCGTTCAGTGTGCTTCAGACAAACGTCTTCTAGGTCTGCACTGGCTTGAAAGACCCGCCGTGGTTTAATAGCCGTGTTAGAAAACTGCTACGTAGTACGTAATACAAGGCAGTTTTATCAGTGATTGAAGAGAAATCAAAGCCTATCCGAGTAACAAAAGATGAACTAAATGGAAATGAGCGTAGGGAGAGTAATGAGTTAAAAGCAAAATTTTGTCAGATGATCTGAATAATAACGCTAAGAGAATTTGATTTTATGGTAAACCACTAAGTTATTCGGCATCCTGTATTCATTCACCGACACTTAACAGAGAGAAGGCAGAAATACTGATTTTAAAAGCAAAATTTTGTCAGATGATCTGAATAATAACGCTAAGAGAATTTGATTTTATGGTAAACCACTAAGTTATTCGGCATCCTGTATTCATTCACCGACACTTAACAGAGAGAAGGCAGAAATACTGATGTCGGTCTTCCGAAATTCTTACACCGCGGAAGATCGTAAGACGGTCCCTACCACGAATCATCGTATGAACGTCGAAGTGGCAGTTATTGAGATGTGAAAGAACTTCCTACCCTTCTAGCAACAGTTTATCGTAGATCGATGGGGCAACGAACGTTAACTGGCGACTGAAAATAAGCGCAAATACTCTCGTTTTCAAGAAGGGCCGTAGGACAGATGCACATAATTATATGCCATTATTGTTGATACTAGTCGGGTGTAGAACTATGGAACATGTTTTAAGCTCACGAATTAGGAAGATTTTGGGGAAGGGAAATCTCTAGAAAAATCTATTTGAATTCCGCAGACAAAAACATTACGAAACTCAAGTCGCTCTGTTCCTCCTCTGGAGTTTAGGTGTATATTTCTGGCCCTCAGCTAGCACGTGCTCTTGAAATCCGAGTTAATTCACTTTCCCCGAGGTAAGTTTCTAGAGCTTTCCCCACTGAGTTTACCAATGCCCCGTGGGCTTTATTAAATAGAAAATTTTATGAAATCTGATGCTATACGTAATTTAAAAAGCTTTGGCTTCAGCCACCACGTGAAACAAAACGCGATACCAACTAATTTTAATTAAGTTAACTATTCGGTAGTTTCGTTTCTCTAGCCAATGATACGCTACACGTTCGTACAAGCGGAGTGTGTTGGTTAGTGAGCAACTGTCGTGTGAGTGGTAGATTCTGGCGCTCACTCGCCACGTGTTCCTTTGTGCCACCATCTGGCTTTGTAGTTCTGGCCAGGGCATAGTGAAGTAATGCTAATAATTAATATGGTAATCTACATGTACAGTAAGTTTCTGCAAATCAGTGAGTTGTATATGTCTGTCCCTTGCACGCGTCTATGATGAATATGCCGGCCACACACATGTGCACTTGCTGGCATTAACCTACTAGGGCCTATGGTGTTTCCATTCCTTCAAACCACTACAGGAAAAGTTGTTTCATGACTTCTCTAGGCGTGTATTAAGAGTGAATTCCGGTCTCGATGCCCATTTAAGCATCAGACGTTATAATATGAATCGCACAAGGTACAACAATAATGCAACTGTTTTCTTGCTATACAGGCAAAAATGATAACTGAATATAAAACTGTTACCCTATTTGAGTTAAAAGTCAATGTAATTGGAAAAGGGCTCCATTTTAATTATCTCACTTCTAATCCATGGGTTCCGTTCTTTTTAACGAAGCGAAATGACAGTTATAAACATTAAATCTCAAGCTCTGATAATCTCCTTCCACAAATTTTATTCATTTAATACACTGCTAACGCTGTTAGTTTAGAAATGTATTCTATGCCAACCGTGTGTTGACAACATCCTAAAGATGTTATCCATTGTGTGAAAACACCTTAGATCAATTACGTTTTGGGCCTTTTCGTTCAAACATTATATCTGGAAGTAACCGAGTGGCCTGTAGTCGAATTAAAGTGAGCCGACCAGATTTCAAGAGCAGAGCGTAACTGATCACCGAACGGGGTAAAAGTCTCTGGGATTAATCTTGCACATGTCTGAGGTTCAATAGAGATCTCTGAATAGGTATGACGGATAGAAGGGGTGGCTTGCACATTTTATGGGTGACAAATCCATATCAAGTTTTTTTTAAGAAATACAGATTTGTCACAAGGTGACTTCTGTTAATCAGGAAAACTAGTAAAACACTTGTAATTCGAATGAAAGGCAATTTTATTTCCCAATACGACCGAAGCTTTTGTGGAGTACGAAAATTAAAAGCCTTTTTATTATGTGTCCATTTACTCATATTTTCCTTCTATCTTCTCTCTGAGGCATCTAATATAGACTTTTCTCCAATGAATCGTCTGTAAAATGATCTGCTTCAGTCTTCCAACATATCGCTATTCCTTTCGCTATGATATCGTTTTTGAATCGCTACGATATGTTTACGATATGCAGTAGCTCACCTGGTTCCTCAGCATCACGTACGTTTACAGGGAAAAATCAAGGTGACTCTTCCAAACGAGAATCTAGCAGTTTATCAAACAGCCTAACTCTCTGAAAGTTTGCAGCGTGTTGGGTATAGGAGGAACATCAAATTGGTCCTTTTTATTGCGTAAGAACTTCGTAACCACCTTCTTTAACAACGTCCTAGACCCACTCTCATCATTGGTTGAAAGTCGGACATCATTATTTGTATACCAGGGTCGACAATCGCTCCATCTTTCAGTTTCACCTCTGTTAGACGAGAAAAACATATTATAAAGATATTTGCAATCTTCGTTACAAACTGTTTCGTCGCGCTGCGTTTGATGTGTAGTAGCGTTCATAGAATTTTGTTTTTCGAATTTAGTGTTTTGAAAAAGTAGGTGAACCAAAGAAATTTCACAATGGACGGTATTTTCTAATCAGAGCAACCTCCGCTACTGAAATTTGAACTTAACATTGTTGTTAATTGAAACATATTGAGGATGGAACATGTGTCATTAAATTCTCTGAAAAAATTTTCACTTGTGGAATGTTAATTGTAAAATAGATATAGCTGGGAGCTACGGCTTCTTTTGGTAGTATGTTAGGGTTAAGCACACTAAAAACCACAAAAATTAGTTACTTTCATCAAAAAGTATTTAAACTGTTTCTGTCAGTTAAATCCCTATTTTATCGTTATCTGGGCAACGGAAAGAACTTCCTTTCGCATGACGTAATCTGACTGCAACGAAACCCTATTGGCAGTCTCTGCAACATATAATGAGTTCCATAATGATTATGAAACAGTATTCTCCAACACGTGTCTATAATATTCTCTTTGTTAGCTGCATTTTTTCACTTTCCATGTATATTTCACGTGCTATTGTCACATCCATCTTTTGATCTCTGGATTCTGTCCTAAAACTGTTGAAGTTATCAATATTTCTTTATGCACTCACCTCTTTTGTGCCCGGCTATATTATCGTTGAATCTCTGTGCGTCCTACGTCTCTCTGTTCCGTTGTGACACTGCTTTGACCTCCCTACGGTAGGTTAGTACCCTCGTAGCGCTGTCTATGCTAAGTAAATCTTCCATCCGGTTGACGTCCCCAAAATAACACGCGTTATACGTGTGATCTACCGACATGTGCAGTATGCATTCTTCTGAACTATCTGTTCTTATTAACGATGTGTTTTACGTGAAACTGCAACATAGGTTGGGGGCTGAGTTCCGGGAGAACATAAATATTACTTTACCTGCACAAAATTTTTATACTTATGAATTAATAAAATGTGATGGGACATCGAATGCTTCTAAGGATATGGTCAGCTTGCATTGGAACCTGTCCACAAGACTGTTATGATTACGTTTAACTTTAATTCTTCAAGGGGTACTCTGTTCATAGCTCTCGACCTATCAAGAATATGATACTAGAGGCAGAACTCCAGCAGCTTGAAATGATTTAATGATTATTAATATCTTCAGCAGCAAATTCTCTACCCCGTAGAGTGATGTTACTCCACCGCACGTTGCACAGTGTGGGATGTGGAGGGATCATCCGGTTTAGCGGTAGTGACGTCATCTGGCGGTCACGGTGTCGGCTGAGTGCGTGGGTTTGCGCTGTTCATTAATTTGTCGCCATCCCGGTGGGGATTAACGGGGTGTTGCCTGCCGACGCAACTAATCCAGGATTAGCGCTGAAACGCCGTTCCGATGTGTGCTCTTTCGTTTCAGTCTTCGGCCTTCAAACCGAGTGATGTAAACTGAACACGTGGCGATTGGAACCAGCAAATGAGTGCACGTTATTAGAGGTAGCCCGTTAGAGCTGTGGCACACCGTAGTCTCCGATGTTTAGCGTATGTTCATGTATTCCAGAATTAGCACAGTGTGAACCTGTTGTGTTAGCTCGTAAGATCCTGACACATGGATTCTTATATTTTTCGACTTGTATGTCTAACCTGTGGACCACGATACCTGCGCATTTGCTGTTCTGCTGTCGTACGCCACTTTTGGCGTGACCGGTGAAATCCAGTTGCTGCTTTCTTTATAGTACTTTGAGCATCTGTGTTAACCCAGTATTACTCATTTTCCTGATTAATATCCTCCGTTCCTTGGACCATTTCGACGTCTCATTGCGGATGACTTGAGACTGGTTAGTCCTGTCTAACAAGAGGTCCTTCATAGTATTTGTTTCTTTACTTGATCCCCATGGGTCCAATGGTTTTGAAACCTCCCCTTGGGAAAATTAGTGATCTACTGCGCTGATAAACCTTATACGTTATTTGATTTTCAAACAGCTGAGCAGAACAGACCTTTCTCTCTTTACTTATTATGATCAACACTAAACTGACACACAATATTTTTAGCGCAACGCAATCTGACTTTCAATAATCCCTACAAAAGAATGGCCCTAACTAACAATAACCTATACCTTTCATGAATCACTTACCTCACAAAAATCTTCGTTACTCGAACTACTGCAATACAGCGAGCGCCAATACAGCCAGCTAAATTAAGGGTTCCAACTACTGAAGTCACTAACTACTGGTAGGCACAGTTAGCAAATGAAAGATTTTGATAGAGAACAAACAATGTATTTGCCGTAATAGTGTTCAAAAGTGCTGGCGGGTCATCTACAACTGCGCAACGTTACGCGCTGTTCACATCCAGGTGCCCAAGACTACAATAGCGAATATTCCAACAATGCTAACCACCCACAGACTACACACAGCACAGCCAGTGATTTTAATACAGAGCGCTACGTGACATTACCAACATAAAAACCTAAACACCCTTCTTACTGTTTTAGCTTTGTTTACCAGTCTGAAGATCTTGTAGGACAGCCTAGGGGGAGTCCATTCTGTACCGGTAGCCATAGAAAACAACTCGTCTTCGACTGATACCATCGGTGAGTTTTTCCTTATGGTGGTAAACTTATCGATGAAGTTTATACCACCGTTTCTCTTCTGGTAGGGTGCTTGGTCTCACTGCCTGTCGCATAAATTTCCTCTCTTGTAATTCGTGGCTCTTTATTGGGGTATTCTTGGTAAGCGATAAACACTCTCCTCGATAAAGGACTGACAGTCTGACTGCAGTGTAATAGTGTCGTAGTTTAATGCGCATTAATAGATGTTTCCAGACGTACATGTTTCTTCAGGCATACTGTACCCCCTGTAGTTGGGTTTTCCTTTTTTCAACAGCTGCAGTATCACAGGGATCATCTGAGGTTTATTCGCCCAAGGATTGGGTGGTTATAATTAAACTGACGGTATTCTGAGTGCTGTAGAGCGGGCTATATAAACCGCAGGAAGCTGTAACATGGTAAATACTTCGTTAAAGTTCCGCTCGCGCAGTCTGCTGGAAAAATAATAGTACCACATTCAGCTGTCTTGTGAATATGTGGCACTGTAAGCAGTCAGAATGTGGCGTGAGTGCAGGAAAAGGGGAAGAACAACGAAGGTAACGATGGAATACCTGATAATGGTGGTTCTGGAACGTTTTTTAGAATATGGTCACAAGTAACAAGTATCCAGTATGTTGCGTCAATTCAGGGTACACAGTCAGTTGCTCCTGACGATGGTGGAAATCGTGGAAGGCTCTAGGTTTTACCGTGAACTGACGCTGCGAAAAGTCCGAGAGTGTTTTATACAACAGAGCTGTTGCGAAAGACTTCGTTCTCAAGTATTAAGTATTGCCTACTGACCCAGCAACATTCTACATACCTAACATGGCATGGTCGACAGTTGCTAGAAGCATATCCGGTGAAGTCAGAGCGGTATGACTTCGTATGCTACCCTTCAAATCAGGAAGGCTCCAGGTATATCCCTGATTGTCACAATCTGTCATATTTCTCCACAACCAGAAGTCACGTGGATTTATGTCGGTGGATATGAAAGGTCAAACGTCTCGAAATTTCCTAGAACTGATTCAATCATTACCGAAGGATACTCGAAGCAGATATTGCTCTTGGCAAGCGGTTTGTGGTAGTGTCCTATCTTGCGCGAAAGTGAACACAGTTGCGTTCTTCCAACCCTGGAATCACTTGTTGCACATTGAGGTCCTTATGTGCAGATGTGACTGTACATCTTATACGCCTGTGAAGTGTTATTTACTCCAAGAAACACGGGCCGAGAATGAAGAAGCTTGTGAAACCACACCACATACATATACAAGATGAATGCAGTGGATGTCCCTGAAGGCCACATTGCGGAGCAAAACTCCATATGCAGCGGTTCTGTCCATCCACGGCATCGTACAGAGTACGTACCTCTTCCATACAGAGAATATTCCCAGGCATTCCAAAAGAAGGCGGCTTGATTTGGTGCACCAAGTGTCTTTTAGAGGTACTAGTGTGATATGCTTCCCAATGTCTTTTGAAATATGGACGAGGGGACAGATAATCAACGCGACTCAGCTCGAGCACTGGCTGCAGAATTTGAGGCACATGGTGCACTGTTCGCTATAGTTACATGAACTTCATCAGCAATATTCATGGGAATGGGGCAACTCCATAACCCTGCTGCACAGCCAAATTCACCAGTTTCTTCAAATTTATGGATCGTATTATTTAGGCCATTCTTTTGACATACAGCCTGTTCGGAGCTGTATCTGTAGGCGTTATTGCCGCACTGCAACGCTGCTATTGCTGCCGTTGTGATATAACAACTGTACTAACAGTACAAGGTCTTTCTTCTCAATAGTCATTGCGTTTAGTACGGAGGACTTCAACACTGTTAAGATTTTACACCAACACACCTGGCGCAGATGCAACACTTCAGGAATGAAATCAACTGACGCTAGAGGACAGACAGCATACTGTCCTCAAAATTGGAAACGTTTAACATTTTATCAGCTTGCAACGCTATATTTTCACCGGTATCAGGAGCGGAACAATTACTTTTTTCTGCATACTCGGCGAGAGCAGCTATTAAGGAACACACCTGCGATGTTTCAGCGTCCTTCGATGTATTCAACCTACACTGCAGCACTCGAAATTATGACCACTCTCTTTTGGCTCTGCTTATGTGCTTGGCAGCACTTTAATACTGGTAATGAATTTGGCCTTTCCATTGTTGATCAGTAGACGTGTTTTCACTGCTGTTAAATGCAGTGCTTGGAGCTGCATAGAAGCCTCTTGCGTGTCGTTTGACAGTAGAGTCAGGGCATCAGGAAAAGCCAGGCTTGGAATCTTTAGGTGGCCCGCTGTGATCCCTGTCTTTATCCGGTGTTACCTGGTAGAGATCTGGTCTATTCCATGGGGATTTTTTTCCAGGACACAGTTAAACAACATACAGAATACTACATCCTTGTCTAACCCCTTTATTGTTCGGGAAACCCACTCGAGGGTGGCCTCTAAACTTGACTTTAGATTTGGTGTTACAGAGGATGGTCTCCACAGGCATAGTAGGTTTTTCGTTGAATCCTAGTTCTCTTATTAAATATGGACAGTTGCAACAGGAGTCGGAATTCACCTCTAAAAGGTAAAATTACCCGCTTAAATAGGTTGTATTTCAGGTATCTGTCTGTGTTATCTTTCTTGCTACACATTGACAGCCTCATGCAAAACTATCATAGGACTTCACTATTGGGGACAAAAGTGAAACGCGAAACCCAGTGACCGAGTGGAGTACGTTTGATAATTCCTGCTGACCTCTGTCCTATGCTCCCTGGATCTTTTACTGGTCTCATTGCAACTCACCTCTGTGAATGATGTAAGGATGGTAACCCGAGTTACTAATTCTTGCCTAATATGAAGTTCTGCAAGGCCTTTCTCTATTCGCAGCAGCGAAGATTTTATTCGGCCGTGTCAGGAGTATCGTGACGATTAAAGAGCTCACGTGGATATGCCTAACACATATGCAATACTTCCGCTGCGGTTGGAAAAGACGAAGCAAAAGAAACTTACGTAATGGCCATCACCAATATGTTTTGGCTTCTCTAGAGGCGGCGGGGATCTCTGCGTGTTTGCCAGGATTGCATACCCGTACAGGTACCTGTAAACAAACAAATAATTACGCGGTTTCATTTTTCGCGGTAATCATTAAGGCATTGCGACTACCTCCGCTACAGCCAACAAACCAGCAATAATCACATCAAGTATAGCGTATCCTTTAGCAGTTTACAACATTCTTCTAGCGTGATAAATGCAAAATAAATGTAATTTTCGTATTTTGCTCCGAAATAGCTAAAGAAGTATTTTACTAATACTGACGTAAATAGTAGCAGAATTTTACTTAACTTTCACTCCTTCGTCGTAGCCAGGATGACGATTTGAAAAATTAATCCTGCTTAGCTGCAGCTTAACTCAAATTCTGGTTCTTGATCCAGGTAAGATAATGTATTCCCATTAAATAAAATGAGCATCGATTCTTTGATTCAGTCTTCACTCTGTATTAAACGTTATCAGGAAGTACATTAACTTCACTGGATACTGATGAAACTGCGCCAAGGCAAAAACGAGTCTAACTGAGCCTAAAAGATGAACCTGAGACAGATAATGAGTGTTTAGGTGCTCATCTACAAATAACAAGGGCATAATGATAAATTTATGTCAAAATATTGACATGATGGACTAAATTACCTAGAATTGATATTTACTTCTCTATAAAAATATGGGTTCACAGTTTGACTAATAAAAAGATACCGATGAGTCGTGCTCTGCCCGCGGTCATTCCGTTTATTGCTCGTCACCTTGTTGTGGTGGTTCTGTCACCTCGTTTTTCTTTTAATTCGATTTGCTGGCGTCACTAGATTGCTGGTATGCTTGCCCGTGAGTGGCAGCAACAGTGATTATCGATAAGTGCACATTTGTATTATCTCTGGAGCGACCAGAAGTATTTCCGAGCCGTCGTGTGTCCAGATTGACAGTGGGGCCCGGACACCCAGTCAGTACTCGCCGACCGCTTGCGACACACATGCACTGTCCGACGGAAGGAGACTGGAGCGGGAACGACCGTTGGTTGGTTGTTCGGTCGGTCGTCTCATCGGGCGACGTGTATCTGTTCTTTTGACCGTTTCTGGGCCTCGTCAGTGGGTCATCTTGCCGGACGTGGGTCGATTCCTTCCTGTTGCAGAGATATCGGGTGGCCAATAAGCGCGTGTTACCTCTGCATGATTCGGTCCGAGCCAGTGTGCCAGGAACGCTGCGTCTCTAGTTCCGAGCAGGCATCAATTGAGACGGAATGGAGCTCCAGTGAGGTCTGCACAGCCAGTACTCGTCCGACCGCTGGGGACACACATGCACTGTCCGACGGAAGGAGACTTGAGCGAGGACGACAGTTGGTTGGTCGTTTGGTCGGTCGTCTCATTGGGCGACGTGTATTTGGTCTTAAGATCACTTCTGGGCCCCTTCAATTGATCATCTTCAGAGACTTTGGTCGGTTCCTTCTTTATGCAGAGATGTCGTGTGGCCAGTGGGCCAGTGTTCCCTGTGCTTGGTTCGGTCCAATACAGTGTCTCCGGGGCGTCGTCCGTTCGAAGTGAGTCGGGATTGAGCACCTGTGAGGTCCAGATAGCGAGTACTCGCCGACCATTTCCGGTCCCCTTCAGTTTGTCATCTTCAGAGACATGGGTCGGTTCCTTGCGAGTGCGAAGATGTCGGGTGGCCAATGTCCAAGTGTTCACCCTGCATGGTTGGGTCTGAGCCAGTGTCTCTGTGTCGTCTTCCGTCCGAAGGAAGTCGGGACGCAGCAGCAGTGAGGTCTGGACGACAATGACCCACCCGACCGTTGCCGATACACATCACTTGAGTCGGACGACCTTGGTTGGTCGTTCGGTCGGTCGTCTCTTCGGACGACGTGTATCTGGTCGCCGACCGCTTCTGGCTTCTCCGTGTGTGACGACTTGTGGTTTCTCCTTATTATTCCGTAGTGACTGGTTTTAGGATTGTCGCAGTTCTTGGTGTAAGTGTTTACGTGGAACTGTGTATAGCTTCTGTGATTTGCGCTGAGCAGTAATCAATGCTGTCTGCGTACTGGAGTAGCCAATCGGTCGGGTTGGACAGAGCAGCGAGTGTGTGTTTTCCTCGCCGCGTTGATGCTGTCCGGCATGGTGTCTAATTCGACAGCCTTGGTGTTAGTTTATATTTTTGAGTGGCTATTGTGTCTTGGTTGTATTTAAACGCCAGTTTTCAAGACGTAGTGCTGCTGGTACCTTCGTCCTCGCTGATTTTTCCGTTTTCGTGCCTTTGGTCGAGAGGCATTGATTAGGTTGTTGCTCGCTCATTCAGCCGTTCCTGGGTCGGACTGCCATCCGATTATTTAATCTTACTGCTGACTGCCTTTCTCACCTAAACTTATGTTAGAGTTATTTTAAAAAAAGGGAGATTTTGCTCTATTTCAAATCTTTCTTTTCAGGCCTTAAGCCTTCTGTTGTACAATGTTCAATGTGTCGAGTATTTATGTAATTTTTTTCTTTTTTTTTCTTTTAACTAGGGCCTTCAGCCTTGTGTATTCATTAAAGCAATTTCAATAACTTGTGTTCCGACCTTCAGCATTATTGTTTTTGAATCATTTTAAGGGCATGTGTGATTAAGTGTCTTTAGGAAAATAAAGTTTGTGTGTTTTGTGCAACTAACAGTAACTGATCTTCGACCCTATCCACAACCATAACCTGATCCGCTCTTTCCTGCGAACTCAGATTTCAGTTGACATATTTCGTGAAAATCAAATTGCTACAGACAGAAATTTTTAATACAAACTATAGTTAACTGACCACTTTAAGTATTCGACTAAAGACATTTACTAATTTATATTTTAGTCACAAATTGATTTTGTTAACTTATACATTCATATTATTTTAATTAAAGAAGTAGCATTGTACAATTACTGTTTCTGTTACAAATAATTTGGAAAGGCAATTTTGAGAACTGATGTCAAACCGATTTCCTGAAATTTTATTTGAAACTATATGTGTTGTAGGAACAGTAATGTCACGTAGAGCTTGAAGTTTTTCCGGATCAGGCGCAATGCCTTCTGCTGAAATTACGTGTCCAAGAAATTTTATAGAAGTTTTGCCAAAGTGCGATTCACTAAGATTAACTATAAGTCCTTGTGCATGAAAAGTTTGTAACAGTCGTTCAAGAATCATATTGTGTTCAGACCAGTTAGCTTCTGCGATAAGAATGTCGTCTACGTACGTCGTAATTCTGTCTTTAAGTTCTGTCGGAAGTATTGTGTTCAAACCGTGAATAAAAGCTGCAGAAGAAATAGTTAAGCCGAATGGTAATTTACAAAATTGATAACAGTCACCAAAACAGAGAAATGCTGTATACTTTCTGCAATTCGGATGAAGTTGAATTTGCCAAAATCCCGATTTCAAATCTAATGTAGAATAAATAGCAGCATCGTGAAATTTCTGTAGAAGTTTCTCTAATGTCTGTGGTCGATCTGTTTCATTAATAATTATGTCATTAATGCGACGTGAATCAAGTGCGAGTCGAAGTGAGCCATCTTTTTTCTTAACAATATGCAGCGGGTTTATGTACGGACTAACTGCCGGTTCAAAAATTCCTTGGTCAAGCATATCCTGCAATAATTTTTTAACTTGTTCTCTATGAATATACGGAATGGGATAATGCTTGGCTTTAAATGTGTCGTGCTGTTTAACTTGAAATTCATACATAAAACCGGACATAGTACAGGAACATTTTCAAAAACTGGAGCTTGCTGTAAATGAATTTTGTATAGTTGCGTGCGTTCGTCGTCTGTATTTGCACTGCTTCGCTTAAGTTTATCGGAAATCATCTGCATTACGTCGTAGTCAGCTTCGTCTGGAGTGTTATGGTTATGTACGTACGTATCAGTGAACAATGTGGAATTACAGTCTATGTTACGTAATACGGAAATGACCTCTGTACAATTAATTGTTTGTTCTTCTGCAGATAATGAGTTTTGAAATTCTAAAGCCAATTGTACATTTTCGTCCTTCAACATTAAATACGAATTCTAAAAATCAATAACTGCGTCGTGTTGTACGAGAAAATTAGTACCTAAAATACCGTCTGTTGTCAATAAAGGAACAATCCAAAAATTTGAGTGAAATGTGTGACCTGCAATAAAAAATGATAAATGCGTCTGTAATTTAACGTCTACTCCTTTACTCGATACTGCTCCTTTTACTTTCGTTTTGCCTAATGGTAATGTAGGATAGGTATTCTCATTGTTACACTCGTTGAAAGTCTCTTCATTTATTACTGACATAGGTGATCCGGAATCGACTACTGCTGAAAATTTCGATGAACCAATTTTAATTTCGATGACAGGATGTGAAATAGTTTTCTGAACAACTGGTCTTTCCTGCAAGAGAGTGTCTCTGATGTCGTCAAAAGTAATAACATTTTCGTGAACTACATTTTGCGTGTCAAAGGTAGTGCTTGTGTTACTGGAAGATGCGACCTGTACAGTATCTAGTCAGATTCTATCTGACGTGTTATTATTATCAGGAGGATGTTGTGGCATTTCTACTATTTGAACTGTTCTATTACTTCTTCTAGACGTATTACGCTCTGGATGATACCTACTGTCGGGTTCATTCATGAGAATAGGTTCTTGCGGATAATTTTGCTGTTGGTATGACCGACTGTTGTTAGATACACGCTGAAAATTGTCCTCATTATTTTTACGTCTGTCGTAATAGTCATTCCTATACGGTGCATTGCGATAGGAATTGAAGTAGTGTGTTTTCTGCACGTAATAATTTCGTTGCCGGCGTGCGTTACTATATGTTGCAGTTGGGACTATACGTCCACACGGCGAAACATTAAAGTTAGGTTTACCTTGTGTACTTCATTGTTGGTTAGGTATGCTAACCGGCTGGTTTTGTTGCTGTTGTTGTGAAAAACCTCTATTGTTACTAAAATGTGGTTCCTGTTGCTGAAAGTCTTGACGATATTGATAATCAAAATTTTGTCTGCTATTAAAGTTCTGGTGGTTGTCGTTCCTAAAGCGTCTGTTACCTTTTCTATCGAAATTACGTGTCTGATCGTAATTGCTGTACGTTTGTTGGCCTTGGTTGTTATATGAAAAATTTTTGTTTACGAAAGAATAATCAGATTGCTGCACTTCTAAAAGCTGTAACAGATCTCAGAACGCTGAAATATTTTCCTTCTGCTGACCCGTTAGAAGTGACACTCTTAATGATTGTGGCAATTTAGAAATGCATAATTGTATAAGTACAGATTCACTATAAGGTTCACTTAAATACTGGTGTTGTTGGACCATATGCTCAAAAAATTGCGTCACACTGGGAAAATTGGAGTTTTCATAATTTGGCAAACTAATAAGTTGATCTTTAACTCCGCGCTGTGTCGTCTTTGACCAGTACGCTGACAGAAAAGCATTCTGAAATTCTTCTACCGAGTAGCA
This sequence comes from Schistocerca piceifrons, assembly GCF_021461385.2. Taxonomy (NCBI): domain Eukaryota; kingdom Metazoa; phylum Arthropoda; class Insecta; order Orthoptera; family Acrididae; genus Schistocerca; species Schistocerca piceifrons. Next base: position 782,220,756 of record NC_060141.1, read on the forward strand.
TTGTCTTGCGATCGGCCTCATACGAGTTGCCGGTTCGCCTTCCAAAAAACCGCAAATAAATTCAAGTTTGTGCCTTACAGGCCAAGTCGGTGGAAAAGCAAAGCTAAACTGTTGTATCCAATCCAGTGGGTGAATCTGTGTTCTGTCATTTTTAAACACTTTAAATTTTCTCACTGATAGAAAATGTTTATAATCGAAATTATCGTCTCTGTATGACGGAACAGGTTCATGATTGTAAGAGAATCTATTTGTCTGTGTCTGTTCGGAATCTAAGTCTAGTACTCTCTGTAGATTACTCAAATTATATGCGCTGCGTGAGTCTGAAAAATGTTCACAAAGTGGCGTCTGCTGTGATGTGTTATTGACTGAAATACTTTTCATCTCTGTTACCTCTTGCTGTAAACATGACAATTTTCTACGTCAGGTGTTATTAGTTGAATCTATCTCATTAATTGTCTGCTGTAAATTTTGGAATTCAGGTGTTTGGTTAAACGAAATCGGTGCAGTATCGTCTGATTCATTGTCATTAGTACTTTCGATAACATCAATACGACTGGCCAGTTCATCATATTTTTCAGTCAGTATTTTAACCTCATCATCGTTTTTAATGTCAGTAGTATTAATCTATTTTTTGTAATTTACGTGTGGTTTCGTTCAATTTTTTAACGTCAGCTTTCATGACATCGGAATCCTGTGTTAGTTCTAAATGTTCGAATCTGTCTGTCACTGTCTGAATATCTGCTGTGTGTGTATCTCTTTTTGATTTAAGATCAGAAATTTCATTACGAAATTCGGCGTTCAACTGTTCGATGGTATTAATTTTGTCCGATACCGTAGCAATATTGTTGTCTACATATGTCTTTGCCTTCACAAACATTTTACGTTTGTCTTCTTGTGTATGAGCAGTGATTGTCTCCATGACTTGACGTTTTACTTTATTTTGATCCTGAATAAATTTGCGGAAACGCGTATCACTGTTTTATCACTGTTTTGTATGTGGTGATTAAAACGTTCGTCAATCTGGGTGTTCTGTTGGTCGAATTTCGCTTCTATCTTTGCATCCATTGTGCGCGAAAGTTCTGCTGTCATTGCATTAAACTCGTCGCGTAAATGTGTAGTCTCTTCAGAGCATTGTTTAGCGACTCCGCTAATTTCGTTTCTAAGTGTTTCTGTTGTAGCTGTTTGCATTTCACTTAACTCCTGAGCAACAGACCTAATTTTTTGGCTACTTTTTCTTGAACAAGCCTCAATTTCCTCGCGTAACTGTTCCTTAGTGTCATGACACTGCGCGGCAACGGCTGTAATCTGCTCGCTAAGCTGTCTGAAATTATTGTCTAATTTTTCATTTAACTGTCTGGAATCGTTATCTAATTTTTCATTAAAGTATTGTTTGAGTTTTTCATTATCATGTTTGTTATCTTCGCTCTGTTGTCTAACCTGTTCACTAAGTTGTTTGAGATCTTCATTATTATTGTCTAGTTTTTCATTAAGATTGTCTTGTTTTCTATCTAGTTGTTTGAAATTTTCATTAAGCTGTTTGAAATTTCCACTAAATTGTTGTTGTAGCAATTTTGCCATAATTTGTTCCAAGCCAATATTAGCATTTCTATTCTCTGTCCTGTTTAGTGGTGTACCTGCAATTGTCGCGTTTTGTGTGACCATTTGGTCATTCTGTAATTTCCAAAAAGGTTGATCAGTCGGATGTACACTGTCAGACACCATTTCGGAATTAAATTAATCCATCGTACTTTCTGTACACTGTCCATTTTCATTAGAAAAATTTCTCTGTACGTTACTTGAATTTTCCAAACAGGGTGTGTTAAGCTGGGCAGCGCTCACTCCAACAGAACACCCCGTGTCATCAATTGTCATCAAATTAACAGAGGAGACAATTGAGTTCGTTTGTTCATCAGTAAGATAATAATCATCATTAGAGGTTGGAATGCACTGATTGTCGGTGAACGCAGGATTGTCATCATTACACTGCATGTCACAATTACTATCGGTCACGTTGTTTAAGTCGGTAATTTCATTTATAATACCTCGCGATACACTATTCACAGTCTTTCGCGGCATTTTTACAATAGTCAAAATTATTGACAAAACAAATAAGCACAATGCAAAAACAACACACAAATACAACAGAGCAACTAATTGCCGATGATCTGAGGAAAGAAAGTCATAAAATTAGTAAAAGCATTGCGCCAAATGCTAATTATATTTAAGCAAATAAGAGCAGATATCTGACTGTTTCTTAGAAGATTCCCAAAGAAATACGATCCTGGCAGGGTCGCCAAGTGTAACCTCCCTACAAAAGTTGTATAAGTACTCTTATTCAAATGCTAATGGACATAGAGCTAAGTGTAACCTCCCAGCAATGGAATTTAATGACGATGACAATAAATGAAAAATAGCAATCTGACCCATGAGTAAGCTCCCCACAAAAATGTAAGTCAATTCAAAAATAAAAGAAATCACAGTGACAATGAAAATGCAAGTAGACCGAAATGTCGATCGTAGGCCCTGTTCACTAATTAAACTCAAATTCCTACCTCAGTAAAACTGATTTTGCTCTTATTTTTCGCCATAGCTTGGAGGAAATGCATCGCAAATATTCTTTGAATTTAAGTGAAACTTTTCTTTAGGGAAATACATGGGAAACTTTCTTTCAATTCAAATGATTGTTTTCTTAAAAAATTACTTTGAAAAAAAAAATTATTATTGGGGCAATTCTTGGACAAATGAATTACAGTTAAGATACATTACATTATCAGATGTGCGCAATGCTGCTTCATTACCTTATTTAAAAATTTTACCTCGTCCTGAAAATTGACCAGAGGCCCATGTCGACGCCCGCCGACTCCTCACGCACAACTCCGACTGTCTCTCGCGCGCTACTGGCACTAATGAACTACACGCTCTCGCGACTCGCTACGTACAACAACTGCTTGCTACTCGCAACTGAACTCTCGCGCGGTCAAGCGCAGACTAGCCACGATAAATATCTCTCTGGTCAGAGATTCTGTCATGCCTCGCCATCGCTGCTACTGAATACGAATACATACGTGTTTCAAACTCCTCTAGTTTGTATAGGCAGGATGCCTCAATAACCAACGGACTTGCCGCAATGGTACCAGCAGTTCCCCACAGATCACCGAAGTTACGTCCACCTCCGTAACTGAGTGGTCAGGGCGGCAGAATCTCATGCGAGGGACGCGGGCTCGATTCCTGGGCGGGTCTGAAATTTTTTATGCTCGGGGGCTGGATGTTGTGTTGTCTTCGTCATAATTTCAACCTCATCCGCACACAGGTCGCGGAAATGGCGTCAACTAAAAAAAAAAAAAACATGCTCCCGGCGACCTATCAACCCAACGGGAGGCCACACCCACACGTCACATTTACAAATGTTAAGCGCTGTCTGGCTTGGCTTACACTTGAGTGGGTGACAGACTGGACTGCAGTGCGCGTTGCAAGTGGGCTGCATCAGCCCCTGTGAGGCTAGTTGACGAGCTCCTTGATTGAGAAGTAGCGACTCTGGTCACGAAAACTGACCAAGTGTGAGAGCGTTGTGCCAGTCAGATGCCCCTCCTTGTAAGCATTCAGTCATACCTATCGGCTGAGGATGAGACGGCGCTCGGTCAGTACCGTTGTGCCTTCCAAGGCCTGTTGGGACGGAGTTAATTTTTAGGATGTCTAAAGAATGTGACTTGAATCTTCTTTAAGTCCGTATAGCAATCGCCTACTGGGCAGATTTTGTGTTATGAGATTTCTTGTCGATTGGCGGTTCCTTAGATTGTTCACACCTATAATACTCAGAAATGAGACCAAAAATTAGATTGTCACCTTTGAGTACCTTCATAACTACTCTCCTGGAAATGGAAAAAAGAACACATTGACACCGGTGTGTCAGACCCACCATACTTGCTTCGGACACTGCGAGAGGGCTGTGCAAGCAATGATCACACGCACGGCACAGCGGACACACCAGGAACCGCGGTGTTGGCCGTCGAATGGCGCTAGCTGCGCAGCATTTGTGCACCGCCGCCGTCAGTGTCAGCCAGTTTGCCGTGGCATACGGAGCTCCATCGCAGTCTTTATCACTGGTAGCATGCCGCGACAGCGTGGACGTGAACCGTATGTGCAGTTGACGGACTTTGAGCGAGGGTGTATAGTGGGCATGCGGGAGGCCGGGTGGACGTACCGCCGAATTGCTCAACACGTGGGGCGTCAGGTCTCCACAGTACATCGATGTTGTCGCCAGTGGTCGGCGGAAGGTGCACGTGCCCGTCGACCTGGGACCGGACCGCAGCGACGCACGGATACACGCCAAGACCGTAGGATCCTACGCAGTGCCGTAGGGGACCGCACCGCCACTTCCCAGCAAAATAGGGACTCTGTTGCTCCTGGGTTATCGGCGAGGACCATTCGCAACCGTCTCCATGAAGCTGGGCTACGGTCCCGCACACCGTTAGGCCGTCTTCCGCTCACGCCCCAACATCGTGCAGCCCGCCTCCAGTGGTGTCGCGACAGGCGTGAATGGAGGGACGAATGGAGACGTGTCGTCTTCAGCGATGAGAGTCGCTTCTGCCTTGGTGCCAATGATGGTCGTATGCGTGTTTGGCGCCGTGCAGGTGAGCGCCACAATCAGGACTGCGTACGACCGAGGCACACAGGGCCAACACCCGGCATCATGGTGTGGGGAGCGATCTCCTACACTGGCCGTACACCACTGGTGATCGTCGAGGGGACACTGAATAGTGCACGGTACATCCAAACCGTCATCGAACCCATCGTTCTACCATTCCTAGACCGGCAAGGGAACTTGCTGTTCCAAAAGGACAATGCACGTCCGCATGTATCCCGTGCCACCCAACGTGCTCTAGAAGGTGTAAGTCAACTACCCTGGCCAGCAAGATCTCCGGATCTGTCCCCCATTGAGCATGTTTGGGACTGGATGAAGCGTCGTCTCACGCGGTCTGCACGTCCAGCACGAACGCTGGTCCAACTGAGGCGCCAGGTGGAAATGGCAGGGCAAGCCGTTCCACAGGACTATATCCAGCATCTCTACGATCGTCTCCATGGGAGAATAGCAGCCTGCATTGCTGCGAAAGGTGGATATACACTGTACTAGTGCCGACATTGTGCATGCTCTGTTGCCTGTGTCTATGTGCCTGTGGTTCCGTCAGTGTGATCATGTGATGTATCTGACCCCAGGAATGTGTCAATAAAGTTTCCCCTTCCTGGGACAATGAATTCACGGTGTTCTTATTTCAATTTCCAGGAGTGTATATCCCACGTATGGTGAAATGTTGTACTTAAACTGAGACATGACTTTAGTTCTCATAATTTAGTCCGATGAACTTTTTGAAAAATTTCGTCATGCTTTCACTTGCCATTCTCTTTGTTTCATGTACGATTGTACAATTTCAGTCTTAGGCTATTTTCAAGTACCTGAAACGGAAGCATCATACGAGGGCTGGGACTTTAATAGTGACAACTATTTATTTAAAGCTCGTACCAAATAGATATGTGTTTCAAAGTCTTACTGACCTCCTAAGTTGTCACCAGCATTGTGTATAACTCGTTTCCAGTCATGTGTAGGTCGTAGGATACTCTTAGCAGTATCAGTTGTGTTGACAGTTCGAGCGGGGCGGTCTATCGCCGGACGAATTTCGAGTAGTTCTGAAGCGGATTCCGTGAAGTGTTTCCTTCAGTTTAGAAATCGAGTTGAACTTACGAGGGCTTAAGTCATGTCCTGCAGAAAGTGTTATCACTTCTGTCTCTATGTCGTTCATGCTTGGAACACAACCTACGACCAGCTTAGATACAGAAGTGGTGACACACTCAGCAGGACGTGGCCATCATTTTGCAGGACAATGCCGAAGCACGTACAGTGCAAGCTGTTACTGATCTGTTTGACTCATGGGGCTGCTAAGTGCTATACCACCTACTGCACTCCCCTGACTTAGTCCTCGTCAGTTCAACACGATTTCTAAACTTGACGTTCCTGAATTATTCCACTGAAACGATTGATCCTTAGTTCCGACGTTACAGCCGTAAACCCATGTTCGTCATCCTTCACGACACGTTTCAGTAACTCTGCATATTTTTTACTTCACCTAACTTCATCTAACTCCTGAACATCCGCCGTTTGCCGCTGTTTGTGTTGGAAATCAAAAATTTTGGAAGAAATTTTGCTGTCTCACTTTTCAAAAATATTTCTTGGTATGATGCATTTGATATGTAAATATCCTCACCGATTTCCATGACTGTGATTTAGCGATCGTCCAGAATCATATTTTTCTTGTTTCATCACAATTTCATCCGTTGATCTGCGCTGGGGAGTCCAGGGTGGTCGTCATCTTTAGATTCACGATCTTGTTCGAAACGTTAGTTTCACGTATTTTACTTACAGCCGATTCAACAAAGTAATATTTAACATCTCTGAATGTTTGCGATTCTATTGCAAAACTCATAATTATAAAAATATTTTCGCTACTTTTTGACCACAAATGGTTCAAATGGCTCCGAGTACTATGTGACTCAACATCTGAGGTCATCAGTCCCCTAGAACTTAGAACTACTTAAACCCAACTAACCTAAGGACATCACACACATCCATGCCCGAGGCAGGATTCGAGCCAGCGACTGTAGCAGCCGCATGGTTCGGGACTGAAGCGCCTAGAACCACTCGTCCACAGCGGCCGGCTTTTGACCACATATCCACCCGATCTCCATGACAGATTATGATACCACTGCATTAAAGTTACCTCCTGAGGCTTTTAGATCAGACGGAAACGGAATGTAAACTGAATGGAACAAACACTAAGCTCAATAATACGGTACATCAAGCGTTGGCTGTTAATACAAGCCTTCATAAAAAGTTATAGTAATATTAGTTACAACTCTTCCAAAATAGTTACAGGAAGATGTGGAACCATGTGCCTACGGAAAGATGTCAAGATGCAGTACAGGTACAACGATCAGACCAACAAGGAAATATTGAGACTACAATGTAAGGCAACCTCACTATAACAAGGGGCTAGGCTGTATAATGTGCCCGCTTTTCTAAAGTACTATTATCTAGTCGGATTTATTTTATTTTAAAATTTTGAAAAAGAACATACATGAATTCTTCCGCTAGATATCATAAATGTTCTAAATTTTTCAGTAAATCGGAACACAAAAACTTAGGTGATATTAGCAGCTGTCACTTTTCGCAGTGAAAGTCATGTAAATATTTTCAGGTTCAGGAGCTTACATACACATCAGTATTTCTTTAAATTGTATGTTGTGAATAAAAGTCGACAACAGTTGACGAAATCTGCATTCTAATTTTTGGTGGTAGTCATAGTATAGTTGGTAGGACATGATATTAGAGATCTGTTGATATTGCTAAGAGTGTGCTAAACGACATTTTTGGGTTCTGAACCCCAGTTACATACCATTGCCTCTTTAATTGGTATCTTGTTCATATGAATCAAAAAAAATTACACGTGCTTACCAATTTTTAGACCTTTGTATGGTCAGGCGTAAGGTATCTACCCCCCCCCCCCCCCCCCCTACCCGGCCCCTTTTGGTAAATCGCACTAGGATAGTTGCGTGGGTTGTCTAGGGTTAATATTTAATAAAATGAGGGGCTGTGATGATCAGATTTTAGGATATCTTTGCGTAAATCCTTATAAATGTCTAACTGTAGAACTTTGTTGGGACTACTTTCTTTTGCGATTTGATGATGCATTCTAGTGTACAGTGGAAGGTTTCCAGTACACGGAAAGTGCTAACAGATGTCGGTTGTTACCAGTAATTGTCGTCCCGCAGTACATGGTGGATATAATTAAACTTTCTCTAGACGGAAAACAATTTACCGAATGGGTATCCATCTTTATAGGAATGATTTTTAGAGTGTGCACTGCAGGATTTACGTTGTTGGTAGTGTTAGTATCACGACTTGCCGTTAGACGCCGGTATTGGTATGGTGACGTAGCAGGAACTCGGACGTCAACCACGTGCAGCGTTAAGAATACAGGTTCCCACGATGTGCTTCGCCAAAATGTGATCCCTGCTCTATGGAAGAGAGGTGCCTTACTGTCAGCTGTTTTGATGCACGATGGCTCTCCATCTCACTTTACTCGTGATGTGACTGGGTTGCTAGGTAGCACATTTTGAGAATGAATTATTGGCCGATCGTTCCAAATTTGAACCTGTTGGACTTCTAGCTGGGGGGTTACCTGAAGGCCAAGAAGGCTTATCGACTGGACACTAGCTCACGCTGGAGGTTAAAGGTGAGCCTAGCGAGTGAGACAGGCAACAACCTACCTGAGATGTTTCGGGCAGCAGCAGAGCAGTATCTGTACGGCTGTCGTCGATTCAGATGGTCATCGCTTTGATGAATTGGAATGTAAACATGGTAACAATTGTTACCGTCTCATATGGAAATTAAAATGTATTTCACTCAACAGTTTATTCATTATTTCTCTTTGGCATGTCCTTATAAAATTTTCCTCGTAGTTTCATTGCCATTTGATCAGTCGCTCTTCATGGAGACCCTCTAAAGTAGTGGAAGTTTAATTACAGCTATCCTGTAAAATCATATTCTACTTCTAGCTGACAGGTCTCTCGTCATCGAACAGTTGTGAAGAAATTATGAAGGTGTTCTACTCTGGAACAAATATTGGACTATCTTGTATTCAAGTCACCAGTTTGTATTTTCAGTGCTGTCAACCTATTTTATCTAGTACAATGAAGCGTCCTTCTAGATCATCTCCGAGAGCACACTGGATAAAACATAAGCGACGTGAATAACGTGATAAATGTGGACATTTTCTGGTAATTTCTGTGGGACCAAACTTGTGAAGTCATCAGTCCCTAAGTTTACATTCAATTTAAGCTGACCTACATTAACTTACACTAAGGACAACACACACGGTCATGCCCGAGGGAGGACTCGAGACTCCGACGGCTGGAACCGCGCGAACCGTGTAAAGGCGCCTTAGACCGCACGGCTACCCCGCGTGGCAGAATAACGTGAATCACCGCTACTCCTATTTAACTAAAACTTGTATGAATTTAAGCACACTGCACAAATAATTAGTGTCAGGCTGACACACCGCACTAAAGCAGTGCCACCCTTCATAATTCGGGAAGAATGCGCTCTTAAAATTTCATCAATTACGCCATACCTAGTTGAAAGCACGCAGTCTTGATTAGTTAGCGCAGTGCTACTAGACTTACAGGATACAGACTGCTATGTTATGTCCACTGTTCCAAGCAGATGCAATGTTTTTGATGAGTTAGCTAGCCTGCCACTGCAGGAGTATGTTTCACATTTATTATACATTATGTAATTTTCTTCGAAGAGTTAAAGATTGTATGTTTATTGACGTTAAATACATCATATCTTTCACTACATTACGGATATCTATAACTGATATAACCTACTTAAGTGTTCGAAATGCCGTGTGGCTTGGGCCTCCCGTCAGGTAGACCGTTCGCCGGTGCAAGTCTTTCGAGTTGACGCCACTTCGGCGACTTGGGTGTCGATGGGGATAAAATGATGATGATAAGGACAACACGACACCCATTCCCTGAGCTGAGAAAATCTCCGGCCCGGACGGGAATAGAACCCGGGCCGTTACGTATGACATTCCTTCGCGCTGGCGATTCAGCTACCAGGGGCCGACGTTTAAGCGTTTACATTTGGTTATAAAAAAATTGTCAGTTATGAAGAAATTACAACTCAGTTTATATGAAATTACCGATCAGGAAGTTCCAAGAAGTTAGCATGAAAAAAACTGAATACAGTTTACTGATGCATAAAATAAAGTATACAGTAACTTGTTTCATGAAACAAAGTAACTTTTAAGTTGGAACATATGTCTGTACTCGAAAAAATTAAGTAATTTAGAAGAAAATTGGATATTTTAGAAAAGATTATTTAGACGTCATATTTTACGAAATTTTCTATTAGAGCAGGTTGTTTAGCGAAAAGAAATGTGTCAAGGATGTTACTCATTACTGTAAAAGTTACGGTTACCCTGAATTTATTGTGAATGTGTTATTTCTCACGCTGCTGTCATGGACTGTGCGGCAGGCCCCAGCGAAAGTTCGAGTCCTCCCTGGGGCATGGGTGTGTGTGTTTGCCCTTAGGTTAATTTAGGTTAAGTAGTGTGGAAGCTTAGGGACTGATGACCTTACAGTTAAGTCCCATAAGGTTTCACACACATTTGAACATATTTGTTATTTCTCATAACAATTTCACAGAAATACTACTGCCAATAATGTATTCATTGTCACGCTTCGTTATTTTTAGTTGGCTGTTAGTGAAGCAGGGGTTTCATGTGTTCATGTGGGTTGTCAACGGCTGCACTGGTATTAGTTGGAGTCTTGTATCCGCCTGGTCGTCGATGCCTCCGTCCAGACCGTGAGGGCAGCCGTGCGTAAACAGCTCTCACCAAACAGAGATACTATCCTTGTATGCCCTTGGCTGTTTACCACGGAATTACACGCCGCCTCCACAGCGTCTTGGGGCGCTGACATCACCGACAGGCAGCGTACCGTTAGCAGCTGAGAACACTGTCGGCAAGGCACTAGTTTGCTTCGCCAGGTCACGTGTTCTCCCTGCACAACGCTGATATCCGTCCGCTCCCGACTATTTAGGTCACCGCGGACCGGGCGAAATCAGTTACGTCCCACGCTTTAAGTCGGCAGTTTCAGCAGTCACGTCCGGCCGCATCAGCAGTTCAGTTCCAGCGCTACCAGAAGGCAACACCAGCAGTTCTGTCTCAGCCCTCCACGCCGGCAGACCAGGCCCAGTTCGTCGTGGTCTTCAGGAGCAGCACGCCAGCCATCACTCACTGGCAGCACCTATTCAGTAAAGTCTTAAGTCTTCACGCCGCCGCCTACCTCGACTGTGGAGTTCGTCGTGAGGGCACATCGCCGACAACATCACAGGAGAAATATTTCAGCTGTATGCAGACGTGTGCGTATTCATTCAAGGACACTATGATTAAGTTTAATTTTGCTGATGAAATCATTCTTTTAATAGTGTCCAAAATAGTTCAAATGGCTCTGAGCACTATGGGATTTAACATCTGAGGTCATCAGTCCCATAGAACTTAGAAGTACTTAAACCTAACTAACCTAAGGACAACACACACATCCATGCCCGAAGCAGAACTCGAACCTGCGACTGTAGCGGTCGCGCGCGGTTCAAAACTGAAGCACCTAGAACCGCTCGGCCACACCGGCCAGCTTTAATAGTGTCTCCGATCATTCCTCATTGCGACGATGGTACATAATAAATGAAGGAAATTTATCAAAGTCTTGTTCTCCAATATTTTCAGTTGTAAAACTTGACCTACGAGAATTGTTCAACTACTCTGAATTATGAATCTTCCTGGCATAAAAAAACTGTGTGCCAGACCGAGACTCGAACTCGGGACCGAGTGTCGATGCGGCACACAGTTTTAATCTGCCAGCAAGTTTCACATCAGCGCACACTCCGCTGTAGAGTGAAAATCTTATTCTGGAAACTTCCCCCAGGCTGTGGCTAAGCCATGTCTCCGCAATATCCTTTCTTTCAGGAGTGCTAGTTCTGCAAGGTTCACAGGAGAGCTTGTGTAAAGTTTAGAAGGTAGGAGACGAGGTACTGGCAGAAGTAAAGCTGTGAAGACGGGGCGTGAGTCGTGCTTGGGTAGCTCAGTTGGTAGAGCACTTACCAGCGAAAGGCAAAGGTCCCGAGTTCGAGTCTCGGTCCGGCACACAGTTTTAATCTGCCAGGAAGTTTCATATCAGCGCAAACTCCGCTGCGGAGTGAAAATCTCATTCTAAACAGAATTATATTCGTAAATGGACAATAAAAGAAGGTCATCAGCGTTAAACAGACATGAACATCGACGAAAACCACTGTCCAATTTTTGAAGATAACTAATACAACCTGCTCTCGAAGATTGTATTGTTAGCAACACTTCTCAAATAGTTGTTCATGAAAAATGGAATTCAGAAACCATAAAATGGTCTTTTTGGATGGTAGGAACGTTATAAGACGTAGAACAAAGATCACTGAGGATTTAAAAATAAACGTCCCTCTTCATCAACCGACGACATAAAGTCTTTATCATAAACAATTTAAATTCATTACCACCGGTTTCGGCTATTGTCATCTTCAGATCTCTTACAAATAAAAAAAGGCTGTGATGTAAATAACTAAGTTCAGTTAGCTGAAGTAAAATCTATAACACACCTGGTGATACATAATACCAATCATACGTACCAAAATACTCTGATGACGGTATCAACGTCAAATTCTGTACACGTAAATACGTACGCTACAGATCATTAAAATTCCTACACCAAGAAGAAATGCAGATGATAAACGGGTATTAATTGTACTAATATATTATACTAGAACTGACATGTGATTACATTTTCACGTAATTTGGGTGCATAGATCCTGAGAAATCAGTACCCAGAACAACCACCTCTGGCCGTAATAACGGCCTTGATACGCATGGGCATTGAGTCAAACAGAGCTTGGATGGCGTGTACATGTGCAGCTGCCCATGCAGCATCAAAACGATACCACAGTTCATCAAGAGTAGTGACTGGCGTATTGTGGCGAGCCAGTTGCTCGGCAACCATTGACCAGACGTTTTCAGCTGGTGAGAGATGTGGAAAATGTGCTGGCCAGGGAAGCAGCCCAACATTTTGTGTATCCAGAAAGGCCCGTACAGGACCTGCAACATGCGGTCGTACATTATCCTGTTGAAATGTAGGCTTTCGCAGGGGTCGAATGAATGGTAGAGCCACGTGTCGTAGCACATCTGAAATGTAACGTCCACTGTTCAAAATGGCGTCCATGCGAAAAGGTGACCGAGACGTGTAACCAATAAGATCACGCCAGGTGATACGCCAGTATGGCGATGACGAATACACGCTTCCAATGTGCGTTCACCACGATGTCGCTAACCACGATAGTAAATGCTGCTGCAAACGTCGTGAAACTGTACGTGCAGATCGTTGTTGTCTTGCAAACGTCCCCATGTGTTCACTCAGGGACCGAGACGTGGCTGCACGATCCGTTACACCCATGCGGATAAGATGCCTGACATCTCGTCTGCTAGTGACACGAGGCCGTTGGGATCCAGCACGGCATTCCGTACTACCCTCCTGAACTCACTGGTTCTATATTCTGCTAACAGTAATTGGATATCGAGCAACGCGAGCAGCAGTGTCGCTATACGAACAACCGCAATCTCGATAGGCTACTACCCGACCTTTATCAAAGTCGGAAACGTGATCGTACGCATATCTCCTCCTTACACGCGGCATCACAACAACGTTTCACCAGGCAACGCCGGTCAACTGCTGTTTGTGTATGAGAAATCGGTTGTAAAGTTTCCTCATGTCAGCACGTTGTAGGTGCCGCCACCGGCGCCAACCTTGTGTGAAAGCTCTGATAGGCTAATCATTTGCATATCACAGCATATTCTACCAGTCGATGAAATTTCGTGTCTGTAGCACGTCATCTTCGTGGTGTATAAATTTTAATAGCCAGTAGTGTAGTATCTGCTGGAGAAGGCCTGGATGAATGTGGTATATATATAAATAACTCAGGGCACTATAGCTAGGGTACATGAGTAAGCCTTATCGTGAATATAATACTTAAAATGCAGTATGCGTAGTCATTAATTTAAGTCATTTTACATGGCGAAATGCATTGCTGACAATAAAACATGAACTGCCATAACATATGTGGAATTAGATCCACACTTAGAGTCCACATATATGGTGTAACTAGTAATAGTGGGAGGCTCCTAGCCTCGCAAAGCAAATAATATAAAATAAAACGGGAACCGTAATTACTACTGAATAAACAGAACGAGTGATATACTTATTTTGATGTACTGAGAAACTAACTAGTTCAAGCAGCGTCGAACGCCGCAGCAGCTTGGCGTGCGGTCATGCGCGTCGACCACCTATGGCGAGGAGACTGGACCTTCTTCATCTAGCTCCACTACAGGAAAATTAGAACTTTCTTCGGAGAAGTCACGAGATGATACCATAAAAATCCCACCCCAGATGTTTATTGACTACTTAGTTTTAAATTAGTACTCACTGTATTGTTAATTAACTTACACTTACAGCTATGGTTTAGTTGTTTAGTCATGCTGGATGATTTCAATTTATAGATGTGATATTAGTTTTAAACATTTAGTTTGACTTTTACGCAGCTGGGCGTTATATACTTTGCAAGGCTAGGAGCTTCCCATTATTATTATTATTATTATTTTCACCTTTACAAACAAAATATCCCGCTTCATGTTCACGGTAACGGGTCAGAAGGTAACAGCAAAGGTACTAAAACCATCTCCCAAATCTCACAGAATCTCTGCAGGCCTGCATCATACCCTCCACACACAGAGAGGTAAATGCCTCATTGCACAGCAGGTACTCTTAACGCCATCCATCTTATGAAAAGTGGGAACATCGACACCTGGTTTACTGAACCACTGGACAAGCGTCCAGTCAGCTATTGTCCTGTTTCCTTGTTTCTTAGCCACGCCATGGCCTCTCCCATTATACTAGACTCCAGACATCCACTGCAAGCTGTTTCCTTCGTTATTTCGTCCAGAAATTGGTTGAGATGTGTTTTGGTTGGCAGGACAGCCAACACCGTGTTACTAGAAGGAGGCCGAAAGGCACGCGTTTTAGCTCACGCAGGCTGGCGTGAGGTCTAAAACAGGACAAGGAAATTAGAATTTAGAAAAACGGACGTGGCTGGTGGAATACTTTAATCCATTAATGGTGAACGTCGGTCTGACGGTACATGATTCACAAGATCAATAGTAACTGATAATGGCGCCTGGCTAGGTCGTAGCAAATGACGTAGCTGAAGGCTATGTTAAACTATCGTCTCGGCAAATGAGAGCGTAATTTGTCAGTGAAACATCGCTAGCAAAGTCGGTTGTACAATTGGGGCGAGTGCTAAGTAGTCTCTCTAGACCTGCCGTGTTGCGGTGCTCGGTCTGCAATCACTGATAGTGGCGACACGCGGGTCCGACGTATACTAACGGACCGCGGCCGATTTAAAGGCTACTACCTAGCAAGTGTGGTGTCTGGCGGTGACACCAGAGGATGAACCTTAATTCTTTGGCTACAGCAATTTCTGTAGCATCTGAAGCCGATTGTCATTGGCAAGGATCGATAATCGTCTCCAGTCTCTGGGATCTAATTACGACTATCACGTTACACTGCGGCGAGTGCTATACTATTATTAGGAGAAAAGTTGAACAGTGCAAAGCGATACACCAAAAAATCGCACATGTTCATTTACAGTATGTTCATAGGTACATCTTAACAGGACAGTTTCTTTTATTCATACTAGTACGTCTCCACTTGAACTCACTGTATGACTGTCTCAACACTTAACCTACCAAGACTTGCGTGAACTTTGATAAGTCATACGACCACATGCTATGAGTTCAACAAAATCTACAACGTTCCAAGGTGACAAGGCGACCAGTCGACCTCTAGGCTCTTTTAAGTAGATGAATAATATTTTGTCCGGTGAATCTGTTGCCACTCCCTCTTTTTCGACAGTCTTCTGACTGGTTTGATGCGATTTCCTCTCCTGCGCAACCTTTTCATCTCAGTGTAGCAGTTGTAATAAACGTCCTCAGGTATTAGTTATATGTATTTAAATCTCTGTCTTCCAGCAGTTTTAACTACCACGGAAGTTACTCTCCGATTTCTCACAGGATGTCCTATCATCCTGTCCATTCTTCTTGTCAGTATTTTCCATAGGCCTATATCAACCTTACAAGCCGTCTTTCATGAACTGAAATTGTATGTACAGTTTCGTATCACAATTCGGCGAACACAACTACAAAAATTAACGGAACGGAAACTTACGTTGTAGTCACTCCAAGGACTGACTTTGCCTGCTTATTCAGGTGCAGGCCGGTTTCCAACTTCAGACATCGTTACTTACACCTGTAACATCATTTAATAAAATAGGGTTATTTGACCTACGATAAGTATCCCAGATATTCGAAATTCTGAGGAAAGTTGGTGTAGGCTACAGGGAATAATGGTTAACGTACAATATGAATAAGAGCTAAGAGGGAGAATTAAGAACGAAAGACGAGAAAGAAATGGTGAAAATAGACAAGGAATAAGATAGAGATGTAATGTTTTGCCCTACTGTTCGAAGTATATCTTACGTAAGTGCGACAGGTTGATAGGTAGTCAATGATAAAATTCGCTGATGACATTGCTGGCGATACGTTACGTCAGCTGGGGTGACAATCATTTTATGCGGCGAGAGACTGCATGTAATTTCCATCACCAACTTTATCTTTCGAATGCGACGAAGTTTTGTTCACTGCCCTCTATATAACAAGAAATGACCATCTTAATATATTGAGATAAACAGATATTCGTACAGAAAGATAATTTTTTACCCGTGCTGTTCGAGAGTGGAACGGTCGAGAAATAATTTGAAAATTGTTCAGCGTACCCTCCGAAAGCTACTGAAAAGGGAAATGCAGAGTTTCGTTTAGATGTATATGTAGATGTTAAGCTGGAATGTCCGGTCATTAAACTGACGGACAATAAAAATTTTTACATACGTAGTTGCCTTCTTGGACTTGAGCGATATTTTTTGTTCGCCCAAATGTAGAAGAGAAACACGAAAAGTGAAAGGCAGGATACTAGAAGGAACTTTTGATACATCGAGGTTCATAAAAATCGCTTCATACTCAAGTATGTTTGACGCCATTAACAATTTAGTGATAAAGTACCACGTAGACCACCTCGACTGTTTGAAGTTGAACATTGATGCCGTATTCAGTGCTTGCTATTGTTGTTCGTCTCAGATGAGCAAAACTTTAGTTTGTTAAAATGGGAGAGGTTAGCCATCAAACGTTTCCTAATAAGTGTGGTATGTTTATAGGTTGGAGGAGGCACATCAGAGTTTGTAACGGAAGGCTACGTGATAGTTCTGAAATTTGTAGGACACTTAGCAAAGGAAGACGTAGAAACAGAATACCGTTAACACTGGGTAGTTGTCCTTGGAAGGCCGATAGGAATGCATAGCATTCAAGTATTTGGGAGATGTATAGTTTGGGATTATAGGAAGAAGGGGATGTATCTAGGATAAGGGCGATTCAGTTTCCGTGTTGCAGCTGTTAGTGGCTTTTGTGACTGTGGTCTGTTCTGAAGCTTGTTTCTCTCGGTGGTTAGTAGCTAAAGATTGCAGATTACTTCCTGGACGAATGATAGTTTTCAGTGTTTAGTCCAATGCTTTAGACGGTTGTAGGCTGTTACATGAAGAGGGCGTAGTTAGTTTTACCTGTAACAACTACCTGCGGTCTTGTTGACGATGAGAGGGATGCCAGCTGTTACTCGATATGAAAAGCGTCTAGAATTGTAAGGACTGATGAAATAAATTGAGCATTGGTATGATTGGGAGGAACGTTGTGTATTCAAAATACTCCAGACTCCACCTGAGAGGTCTTAATTTTGAGACAGTAACCACGTGTTGGGTATAATAGAGCGCTCATTTGTGCATCTGAGTGGGAAAGATGACTGTTGTTTCTTGTTGCGTAGGGTGAACAATAGCTCAGCATGGATGCCATTAAGTCGATTTAATAGGAAATACATATATACGGGGTTCGAACGCGAGCCCGAAGGTCTGGAATCATATGAGTTGCCAATAACGCTGTAGCAGTATGACAACAACATGCAAAAACGAGAAACAAGCATTGAATGTACTATTTACTTGGATATGAAAATGATTAACTTTTCAATGCAGACGTGCTGATTGAGTGGAATTCCATGTGTATGCTGTAGGTAAGGAAAGATTACACCCCTGGCTTCTTGCACAGAGAACGCATTTGATTAATGATTTCTTGTGAGAAGATTTTACTATGCATTGCGTAGGGTGGATATTCTACCACCACCTCTCGGAATTCGACAGTGGCAACATCGTAGACTATGGAACCGCCGTTTATTGATCCAGTGTCCCACAACTATCGTGTGGGTATAGAATATCATTGTTCAGGGACCCATACTCAACGCCATGCGGCTTCTCAGCGGTCCCGTGCGAGTAGCGCACGAGAGGACATATATAGCGTTCGCTTCGCCATGGAGGATCGTGCAGTTGCAGGGTTGTTTGCACAAAGAATCGTATCGATACCGACAGTGCCACTTCGGGGGACTAAGAACTCTCAGAAAAGCGACTTTTCTTGTGATTTCCCTAGACCTGCCAGCAGAGAGGGGCGTACCAATAGTCGTGCGGCCAACGACAACGTTGGGCAATCGAACGTCACTGCGAGCGACGGAGCAACGTGTGGAAGCTTCGAGGAATCCGTACAGTACCAGACTGCATTCGCCGTCGTCATGTGAAGGTGTTGCACAAAAATATGGAGACAGCAAAATGAATCCATGCTTGAACATAAATGCAGACGTTAGCCTAGCCTGCGGGTTGCGATGCTGTGTTTGACCATGAAAGGTAGTTGGATAGTGTCCTCAATATGTTGCAAGTGTCAGTCTTGTTCAGGACAGTGTTATGTGTAGTTGCGAGTGCATTAGGTCGGAGCTAAATGAATTTCAACGTGGGAATATTGTTGGTACTCGTATGATGAGTTCTTCCCTAATCACAGGGGTTGAAGTGTTTCAATAGATACAAAGATTCATACCGCTTACAAGCAAAGCAGGACAACATCATTTGCTACACCACAACGCGAACGAAAGTGTGTTTTGAATGATCGTGACTGACGACCATCGAAGAGGACTGTGGTGGATAACTACTGCAAAAGCCACTGCAGAGTTGAATGCCGCGCTCGCGAATCACGTCAACACCAAAACGACATTAAGGGAACTCCATAACAGGGAATTATAAGACAAGCTGTAATTCGAAAACAACTCATCAGTGATGCAAATACCCGCAACACGAAAGCGTGGTGTGAAATTTTTAAAACCTGGTCTCTAGACCAATGGAGAAATCTCATATAGTCGTTTTGTCTTGTTTCACATTCTTTCCATCTTATGGCTGAGTTTATATCCAAGCAGCGAAACATGGTGCAGGTTCTGTGATCATCTGGACAGTCGTATCGAGGTATTGCTCAGGTCCCATGTTTACTCTGTAAGGATCCATTACTACCAAGGATTACGTGATCATTCTAGGTGATCAGATGTATCCTATGGTACAGTTTTTGTTCCCGGATGTGTTCGAAGACACAGCTCAAGCGTCCTGGACTGGTTTAGCGAGTATCAGTTCGAGGTATCACATCACGCCTGACCACCACAGTCAACAGATCTCAATATTATCGAGCCTTTTGGTCTGCTTTGGAGAGAAGGGTGCATGACAACTATCCATCACCATCGCCGTTGCTTCAAGTTGCCACTACCTCGCTTGAAGGATGACATATGATTTCCTTAAAAACCACGTGGGTCCTGTACATATCCATTTCGGAACGACTGGAAGCAGTTTCCAGTGCGAACGGGTTTCCTACTCCGTATTATTCACGGTAATGTGTTGTGTCTTTGGTGCCTCCATAGTATTATCAAACACGTGTAGGACACACCATCTGGCTTTAAAGTATAAGGTGTGATTGGGTAAATAACGCAATCACCTACCTATTATATAGGTCAACAGGCTTTACACACACGACGTGCAAAAGGCGATGTCTGCCGCCTATTTTCGATGTCTCCGTGACATTACCTTCCCACAAGTTCACGGTAGACCATACGACGCCGCTGCTGTCTTGGCCCGTTTGGATTCAGTGGATGTTGGATCATTGCCCCGATAACCGCACTTTCCCTAAATGTTGCCCATTGAAGACAGGTGGCCATTTGTCGCTGAAAGAGTGAAACTTAACGACTCGTCAGCCATTACGATTGACGAACTCTGTCAACTAGTGCGTACAGTATGGAATGACACAAAAGCCGGCCGAAGTGGCCGTGCGGTTAAAGGCGCTGCAGTCTGGAACCGCAAGACCGCTACGGTTGCAGGTTCGAATCCTGCCTCGGGCATGGATGTTTGTGATGTCCTTAGGTTAGTTGGGTTTAACTAGTTCTAAGTTCTAGAGGACTAATGACCTCAGTAGTTGAGTCCCATAGTGCTCAGAGCCATTTGAACCATTTTTTTTGACACAAAAATAACGGTCCCCGAATCTTAGTTAACCAGGTATTCTACCTAAAATACTGCATACACAGAATAGGTGAAATTTGTTTACCTTCTATTCCATCTGCTGGTGTAGTTTTACCGGGCAGCGGTGTAGGTATAGCTGATCATCTATGGCACACAGTTGATAGGGTATGGGTATGGGGCAGTAAGAAGAGGAAGGTTTCTAAGGTTTTACAACGAGTAGTCTTCGACGCTCGAGATCGTGTACAGAAGTAGATCAGAAAAAAAATTTCAAATGTCTATGAGATCTTATGGGATTTATCTGCTAAGGTCATCTGTCCCTAAGCTTACATACTGCTTAACCTAAATTATCCTAAGGACAAACACACACCCACGCCCGAGGGAGGACTCGAACCTCCGCCGGTACCAGCTGCACAGTCCATGACTGCAGTGCCTTAGACCGCTCGGCTAATGACTCGTGGCAGTAGATCAGATATTTGGCTTCTAGAAGGTTCATAGGATATTATACAAATGGGGCGGTAACCAAAAGTTGGGGTGTATTTCGGTATTGGAGTGGCTGTTACTAGTTTGGTCGATCCTGTTGTGTTGACAATTATGAACAAACTTGCGCTATCTCTCTTAAGCTGACTGCCACAGTTCGTATCACAGACGGTCTGAATGAAAACAGCTTGCCTGGGTTAAAAAATGGTTCAAATGGCTCTGAGCACTATGGGACTAATCATCTGAGTTCATCAGTCCCCTAGAACTACTTAAATGACCTAAGGACATCACACACATCCACGCCCGAAGCAGGATTCGAATCAGCGACCGTAGTGGTCAGGCGGTTCCAGACTGAAGCGCTTAGAACCGCTCGGCCACTCCGGCCGGCGCTTGCCCCTGTTAGCGGGACACAAATGTTGATAGGTCATCGGGATCTCATGTTATTTTTCTACCCGGTATGAGACTGTGGGAAGGCATGGACTACGATCCTACTTGCAAGGAGCCACTGAATCTCACATTACCATTATACTCAGACCGCTTCAGTGCGTGAACTACTACCCTAACTGCAGGAAGCCATTGATCTTAAGGAATATTGAGGGTGGGTGGTAGAAATCGCAACACAAATAACACATTTAGAAAACAGCACCGAGAGATGTATTCGGAAATCAGTATAGAACACCGTAGTTTTAACCGAGGGTAGCCTCTACTTACGTAGACACATCCACAGAATGACGTATAGAGAAAGCACTCATCTAGAGCTAGGTAAGTTGAACTGAGAACACTTCGGAGTGAGAACCCTGAACCATGATAACTAGGTTGCGGCAACAGGAGCGTAGAGGGAAGGGGTAGTGTTGCAGAATTCAGTGTACCTTATCGCATGACAGGCGCTGTTGCTCTGCCGTAGTATCGTGGAATACTCGCGATCACCAAACATTGGAAACGGCGATCAAATCGGAACATCATTACTAGACAATGTTCTTGGTCACGATCCATCAAGCTTTACCGTGCTAAGGCACTGAAAGCTAGATAAAACAAGATATAAGCTCGTCCGAAATTTTTGCAAAGAAATTAACGGTTTCCGAAAGGATAGGCTAATCACGGTTGGCGGTGGCGTGTTTGTTGCTGTCAGAAGTAGATTAACTTGACGCGAAATTGAAGTAGATACTTCCTGTGAGTTAATATGGGCAGTCATCGTTGGCAACCGGAATAAAATAATAACTGGATCCTTTTACGGACCTCCCAATTCAGATGATACAGTTACTGAGAGGTTCAAAGAAAACTTGAGTTAGATTTCAAACACATACGCGACTCATACGATCATAGTTGGTGGTGACTTTAATTTACCCTGGATAAGTTGGCGAAAATACATGTTCTATTTCGGAGGTACGCATAAAATATCCGAAATTATTTCGATCGGTAAGTTCATGAGCTCACACGAATAGTAAACGGTTGTGAAAACACACTTGACCTCTTAGCAACAAATAAGCCTGAGTTAATAACGAGCATCAAAACCGATTCAGGGATTAGTGAACACATGGTTCTCCTAGCGAGATTGATTATTGCAATCCCCAAATCCACGAAAAAGTAGCGAAAAATATACCTATTCACAAAAGCATATAAAAATTCACTTGGTGCCTTCCTGAGAGACAATCTCCACTCATTCCAAATTGACAATATAAGTGTGGACAAGATGATGGTAGGATTCAGTGAAATATTATCGGCAGCAATTGAGAAATTAATACCAAATAAATTAACAAATAACGGAGCTTATCCTCCTTGCTGCACAAAACGGGTTAGAACACTGTTGCACAAACAACGAAACAAACATGCCAAATTTAAACAGACGCTAAATCCACAAGACTGTAGATCTTTCACAGAAGCTCGAAATTTAGCGAGGACTTCAATGCGAGATGCTTATAACAGTTTCCACAACGAAATTTTGTTTCGAAACCTGGCAGAAAATCCATAGAGATTCTGGTCGTATGTGAAGTACGTTAGCGGCAAGAAACAAACAGTGCCTTCTGTGCGCGATAGCAATGGCGATCGTATCGAAGACTGTGCTGCCAAAGCAGAATTACAAAACACAGCTTTCCGAAATGCCTTCACAAATGATGACCAAGTACACATTCGAGAATTCGAATCGAGAACAGCTGCTAACATGAGTAACGTGAAAGTAAATATCATCGGAGTAGTGAAGCAACTTAAATCATTTAATAATACCAAGTCTCTGGTAAAGACTGTATAACAGTTAGGTTCTTTTCGGAGTATGCTGATGCATTACTCTATACTTAACAATCATATACAACCGTTCGCTCGACGAAAGATCCGTACCCAAAGACTGCAAAGTTGCACAGGTCACACCAATATTCAAGAAAGGTATAAGAGTAATCCACTAAATTACGGGCCCATATCGTTAACGTCAATATTCAGCAGGATTTTAAAACGTATATTGTGTTAGAACATTATGAATTATCTCGAAGAAAACGGTCTATTGACACACAGTCAACATGGGTTTAGAAAACATTGTTCCTGTGAAACACAACTAGCTCTTTATTCACGTGAAGTGCTGAGTGCTATTGACAAGGGATTTCAGATCGATTCCGTATTTCTGGGCCGCGCGGGATTAGCCGAGCGGTCTAATGCACTGCCGTCATGGACTGTGCGGAGGTTCAAGTCCTCCCTCGGGCATGGGTGTGTGTGTTTGTTCTTAGAATAATTTAGGTTAAGTAGTGTGTAATCTTAGGGACTGATAACCTTAGCAGCTATGTCCCATAAGATTTTACACACATTCGAACATTTTTTCGTATTTCTGGATTTCCGGAAGGCTTTTGACAGGGTACCACACAAGCGGCTCATAGTGAGCTTGCGGGCTTACGGAATATCGCCTCAGTTATGTGACTGGATTTGTGATTTCCTGTCAGAGAGGTGACAGTTTGTAGTAATAGACGGATAGTCATCTAGTAAAACAGAAGTGATTTCTGGCTTTCCCCAAGGTAGTGTTACAGGCCCTTTGCTGTTCCTCATCGATATAAACGATTTTGGAGGCAATCTGAGCAGCCGACTTAGGTTGTCTGTATATGACACTGTCGTTTATCGACTAATAAAGTCATTAGAAGATGAAAACAAACTGCAAAACGACTTAGAAAAGATATCGGAATGGTGCGAAAAGTGACAGTTGACCCCAACTAACAAAAAGTGTGAGGTCATCCACATGAGTGCTAGGAAGAATCCGTTAAACTTCGGTTACACGATAAAGCAGTCTAATCTAAAAGCCGTTAAGTCAACTAAATACCTAGGTATTACAATTACGAACAACTTAAACTAGAAGGAACACCTAGAAAATGTTGTGGGGAAGGCTAGCCAAAAACTACGTTTTATTGGCAGGACACTTAGAAAATGTAACAGACCTACTAAGGAGACTGCGTACACTACGCTGGTCCGTTCTCTTTTAGAATACTGGTGCGCGGTGTGGGATCCTTACCATACAGGACTGGCGGAGTAGTTCGAAAAAGTTCAAAGAAGGGTAGCACGTTTTGTATTATCGCGGAATATGGGAGAGAGTGTCACAGAAATGATACAGGATTTGGGCTCGTCATAATTTAAATAAAGGTGTTTTTCGTTGCAACGGAAATCTTCTCACGAAATTCCAATCACCAACTCTCTCCTCCGAATGCGAATTATTTTTTTTTTTTTTTTTTTACGCCGACCTACATAGGGAGGAACGATCACCAAGATAAAATAAGGGAAATCAGCGCTCGTACGTAAGGATATAGGAGTTCATTCTTTTGGCGAGGTATAGGGGACTGGAATAACAGAGAATTGTGAAGGCGGTTCGATGAACGCTTTGTCAATCACTTAAATGTGATTTGTAGAGTATCCATGTAGATGTAGACGTAGACCGTCACGTGGCGGAGCGCACCTAGAGACAACAGGCGGTGGCGGGCGAGACGGCAGTTAGTGGACGTTCCAAGAAGACGTTCCAGACGAACGGCGATGCTCAGGGCTTTTGTTAACACTTCACAATAGTGTGTGTGCGGCTGAAAAAGTAGTTCCGAGTCAGCTTGCTGGGTGGTCAAGCGCCTGTCTGTCGGCTGCTGGGCCGTGTTTATATACAGCGTATTTAATCAAAATCGACGAATAGTTCAATATTTTGAAGCACATAGTTCATTTAGATCTCTCATTTTATTTTTAAATGGGCAACGCGCATCAGCTGTGACGAACACAATAGGGTAAATGTCAGGTTGAACAACGTAACGAAGCAGTAAATTAAGTCATATTAACAGAATCTTCCGTCGGTTCTTGGTAGAACAACATTATAATAAATGAAAAGCACCAGTTTGCTTTTGTTGGTGCAAAGCCTAGGCCTTTGGGACGGCGGGATGTTCTGTGTTCGTGAGCACCACAAAACGAAGAAAACACTTCATTTGAGGTTTTTTTATTGTTCTATTTTGGCTTTGAATTACAAGGACCGTACAGCCAACAACGATTATAAAGTGCCAAAGAAACATAATCACAAAGAAGCTGAACAGCCCTAAATTGCGAAGTTAGGATATAAACACACTGTTGAAGGAAAATAAAAGCGTAGCTAGAAGAACACCAGAGAGCAGACGGCAATGATTACAATGACATAGGAGCAGAATTACAAATAGCACTATACAGCAACATTATGGAACACATACGTATGCTGTTATAGAGAAGGCAAAACATTAAATGCCAAGCACCGTAAAATTTACAATAGCTGAAGAACAGCATTGCAAATAACATCATATCAGAATCTGAGAATTATAACACGCAGATAGACGTACTTAAACTAAACGTAAAACCCAAAATAACAAATTCAATACTATCGTTCGTATGTACAATAGTGGCAGTAGAACAGTAACATAAAACACTCAAGAGATACAATGAAAGTTTAATATACTAAGAGGTCCGTATGTCAATTAAACTCCGTTTGACTGGAACATTTATAACGCCCGCCGCCATTTTCAACCATTTATTATTTCCTCTCAAAATGACGGAAGCCTAGATCTATTTAAGGAATTCCGTTCCTCCGTTCTTAGGGAATAATTGTGACAACGTTTCTTTCGTTTCCGTAATTATTTAGATCGTTGAATCGGCTTTTAAATCTTTAGCTATATAAAAATAAAACAGATATGCAGATTATAGATGAAGCAGCGGTTTATTTCTCGCCAAACCGGTCCCGAAACTGTCAACTGATTTCGTAATTATTAATTACACTACTGGCCATTAAAATTGCTACACCAAGAAGAAATGCAGATAATTAATTGGGTATTCATTGAACAAATATATTATACTAGAATTGACATGTGATTACATTTTCACGCAATTTGGGTGCACAGATCCTGAGAAATCAGTACCCATGACAACCACCTCTGGCCGTAACAACGGCCTCGATACGCCTGGGCATTGAATTAGACAGAGCTTGGATGACGTGTACAAGTACAGCTGCCCATGCAGCTTCAAGACGATAGCACAGCTCATCAAGAGTAGTGACTGGAGTATTGCGACGAGCCAGTTGCTCGACCACCATGGACCCGACGATTCCAATAGGTTAGAGATCTGAAGGATGTGCCGGCCAGGGCAGCGGTAGAACATTTTCTGTATCCAGAAAGGCCCGTACAGGACCTGCAACATTCGGTCATGCATTACCCTGCTAAAATGTAGGGTTTTGCAGGGGTCGAATGAAGGGTAGAGCCACTGGTCGTAACGTCCACAGTTCAAAGTGCCGTCAATGCGAACAAGAGGTGACCGAGACGCGTAATCAATGGCACCCCATACCATCACGCTGGGTGATACGCCTACACGCTTCCAATGTGCGTTCACCGAGATGTCGCCAAACACGGATGCGACCATCATGGTGCTGCAAACACAACCTGTATTCATCCGAAAAAATGACGTTTTGCCATTTGTGCACCTACGTTCGTCGTTGAGTACACCATCGCAGGCGCTCCTCTCTGTGATGCAACGTCAAGGTTAACCGCATCCATTGTCTCCGAGCTGATAGTCCATGCTGCTGCAAACGTCGTCGAACTGTTCGTGCGGATGGTTGTTGTCTTGCAAACGACTCACGAATCGAGACGTGGCTGCACGATCCGTTACAGCTATGTGGATAAGATGCCTGTCATCTCGACTGCTAGTGACACGAGGCCGTTGGGATCCAGCACGGCGTTCCGTATTTCTTTCCCGAACCCATCGATTCCATATTCTGCTAACAGTCATTGGATCTCGACCAACGCGAGCTTCAATGTCGCGATACGATAAACCGCTATCGCGATAGGCTACAATCCCACCTTTATCAATGTCGGAAATGTGATGGTACGCATTTCTCCTCCTTACACATGGCATCACAACATGTGATGTGTATGTGAAGTCGGTTGGAAAGTTTCCACATGTCAGTACGTTGTAGGAGTCGCCACCGGCGCCAACCTTGTGTGTATGCTCTGAAAAGCTAATCATTTGCATATCACAGCATCTTCTTCCTGCCGGTTAAATTTCGCATCTGTAGCACGTCATCTTCGTGGTGTAGCTATTTTAATGGGCAGTAGTGTACTTCCATTGTTTCCGCCCTTTCGTGCCCGCTCACGCATTCGTCCCTGCAATAGTTGCTCCTAATAGGGTTCGTAACTTGATGCGTTCAGAAACTGCCTTGCGACGGGCAGCTGTGATCCGTAGGAGGATGGAATACATGCATAACACTTCTGCAGTCGTCCTCCGTTACCAGCTTAAATTGTGCCAGTCAGTGTATTATCCTATTATTCGCCATTTATTTGCCAACATCCACTAGACAGACATGGGCCCCAGAATGCAGTCATTGCTGGCTGCGTGGGCCGCTCCGACATCTAGCGGACGAGGCGCCCGTGTTTACATTGAAATCCAATTTGGCGCGTAGCCCGCGGGTAACCGGATGCCGCCACCAGAATGCAGAGTGCGGTCAGTGGCTCCGCAGGCGGGCGGTGACTGCTGATAAACACGTCCACTCTGCCGGCCCACGTTCAATCCAATCACATCCAGCACTGCATACGCCACTGCGGAAACCGCCATGCCACAGCACTTCTGCAGTAGGCTACATCAGATATGACAGAACTGTTTAACGTCTAACAGCGCCGTGCAACAGAACGAAAGTTTTTCCCTGCCATATTTATTTTACACTAGAATGTACCGATTCCTTTCGAATTTTCTGTGCAGTATTTCCTATAGTGAAATGCAAATGAATAAATACGGTGAACCGCCAAATAAACTGGTATAGGCATGCGCATTCATGTACAGAGATACGTAAACAGGCAGAATTCGGCGCTGCGGTCGGTACCGCCAACATACTGGAGGATAAGAAGCGCCTGGCGTACTTGTTAGGCCGGTTACCGCTTTTACAACGGCAGTTTATCAAGATTTAAGTGAGTTTGGACGTGGTGTTATAGTCGACGCACGAGCGATGGGGCACAGCATCTTCCAGGCAGCGACAAAGTGGGGATTTTCCCGGACGACCATTTTACGAATGTACCGTGAATATCAGGAATCCGGTAAAACATCAAGTCTCCGACATTTCTGCGGCGGGAAAAAGACCGTGTAAGAACGGGACCAACAACGATTGAAGAGAATCGTTCAATGTGACAGAAGGCAACTTTTCTGCAAGTTGCTGCAGATGTCAGTGCTGGGCTGTCAACAAGTGTCAGCGTGCGAACCATTCAAAGAAACATCATCCATATGGACTTTTGGAGCCAAAGACCAGCTCGTGTACCCTTGATGGCTGCACGACACAAAGCTTTATGCCTCGGCAGTACCCCTCAACACCGACACTGGACTGTTGACGAGTCAAAACATGATGCCTGGTTGGATGAGTATCGTTTAGAATTGTATCAGGTGGATGGATGTGTACGGTTATAAAGAAAACCTCATGAATCCATGGATTCTGCATGTCGGGAAGGGAATATTGAAGCTGGTTGAGGCTCTGTAATGGTGTAGGGCGTGTAGAGTTGGAGTGATATGGGACGCCTGAAACGGTTAGATACGACTATCACAGTTGTCAAGCAGGGGTATGTAAGCATCCTGTCTGATCACCTGCATTCATTCAAGTCCATTATGCATTCCAACGGACTTGGGAACTTCTAGCAGGACAATTTGATACCCCACACGTCCAGTATTACTACATAGTGGCTCCAGGAACACTCTTCTGAGTTTAAACACTTCTGCTGGCCAGCAAATACCCCAGACATGAAAGTTATTGAGTGTACCTGGGATGCCTTGCAACGTGGTATTCAGAAGAGATCTCCACCCCATCTTACTCTTACGGATTTAAGGACAGCTCTGCAGGATTCATGGTGTCAATTCCCTCCAGCACTACTTCAGACATTAGTCGAGTCCATGCCACGTCGTGTAGCGACACTTCTGCGTGCTCGCGGGGGTTCTACACAACATTAGGCTGGTGTACCAGTTTTTTTGACTCTTCAGTGTATAAAATACCTGTATGTAAGGTCAAGAGTACAGTCTACTCTCATATGTCCGTTCCACTGTAAATCCTTTGCCTGCTAAAGCTTATTGCTGAAAGATGATATTGTGAGACAACCTTCAGTTTGACTTTAAGCCCATTTGCTTCCTCGTGATAAAGTGACCGAACTACTGAAGAAAACCTTCAATTTTCCGTTGAATAAAACAATTCATAAGAGTTATAGTTTCTCCATATTAGTAAATAATAATCCTCTGATACAGTACCGAAAAGTGAAGCCCTATCTATATTAGAATCTGAGGTTGGACTCTTTACGTTGATTACAATCAATTCCTCTACAGAGAGACTTTGCGGACGTAAATACACCTAATAAAATATTGATAGAGTAGCCCGAATATCACAAGCAGAAACATGAATGCCTTTCAATAACCATCAACCTTGCGTCATCAATATCATTACGACAAGATTAACTAACCCATCATTTCAAAAAGTTTCGAGACTGGATGAATATAAAACAGAGGAATAATAATATGATACATATAATGTTTCAGGTCTTTTACATGGTCTCCCTCCTAATGGGTACACCACACAGGAAGTTCATATCACCATGTGCGACTGTTAGGAAATACCTTCTTTGGAATGCTTTTCAACTCGCTCCTCACATTGGTATAAATGTTACTAATGTCGCAAAGCGCTGAGACTTCAGGTAAATTTCTGCACCGTTTCACCTTGTTATAGGTTCATTGTGCCCGACTATTGGTTTTTCCACAAAAGAATTGTCTGTGTTTTGCATGTCAATGAAGTTGCCACTGGCGTCTACACGACATTATTTTTGTGTGGGAGTCAAGGGGTGCCGAGCAAATTCTGGACACACTTCCATGCTGCTGTAGATGCATTAGTCAACAGTATGAAAGCAGTTGTCTGGTAGTTAACATTTATCAGCCAAAAAGTTTCATATGTTGTGCTTCTAAGGATGCCAGAAATTCCACTAAAACTAAAGATGGTTTGATGAAGGTGATGTAATTTTCTTCATACATTTGTACACTCCTGGAAATTGAAATAAGAACACCATGAATTCATTGTCCCAGGAAGGGGAAACTTTATTGACACATTCCTGGGGTCAGATACATCACACGATCACACTGACAGAACCACAGGCACATAGACACAGGCAACAGAGCATGCACAATGTCGGCACTAGTACAGTGTATATCCACCTTTCGCTGCAATGCAGGCTGCTATTCTCCCATGGAGATGATCGGAGAGATGCTGGATGTAGTCCTGTGGAACGGCTTGCCATGCCATTTCCACCTGGCGCCTCAGTTGGACCAGCGTTCGTGCTGGACGTGCAGACCGCGTGAGACGACGCTTCATCCAGTCCCAAACATGCTCAATGGGGGACAGATCCGGAGATCTTGCTGGCCAGGGTAGTTGACTTACACCTTCTAGAGCATATTGGGTGGCACGGGATACATGCGGACGTGCATTGTCCTGTTGGAACAGCAAATTCCCTTACTGGTCTAGAAATGGTAGAACGATGGGTTCGATGACGGTTTGGATGTACCGTGCACTATTCAGTGTCCCCTCGACGATCACCAGTGGTGTACGGCCAGTGTAGGAGATCGCTCCCCACACCATGATGCCGGGTGTTGGCCCTGTGTGCCTCGGTCGTATGCAGTCCTGATTGTGGCGCTCACCTACACGGCGCCAAACACGCATACGACCATCATTGGCACCAAGGCAGAAGCGACTGTCATCGCTGAAGACGACACGTCTCCATTCGTCCCTCCATTCACGCCTGTGGCGACACCACTGGAGGCGGGCTGCACGATGTTGGGGCGTGAGCGGAAGACGGCCTAACGGTGTACGGGACCGTAGCCCAGCTTCATGGAGGCGGTTGCGAATGGTCCTCGCCGATACCCCAGGAGCAACAGTGTCCCTAATTTGCTGGGAAGTGGCGGTGCGATCCCCTACGGCACTGCGTAGGATCCTACGGTCTTGGCGTGCATCCGTGCGTCGCTGCGGTCCGGTCCCAGGTCGACGGGCACGTGCACCTTCCGCCGACCACTGGCGACAACATCGATGTACTGTTGTGCAATTCGGCGGTACGTCCACCCGGCCTCGCGCATGCCCACTATACGCCCTCGCTCAAAGTCCGTCAACTGCACATACGGTTCACGTCCACGCTGTCGCGGCATGCTACCAGTGTTAAAGACTGCGATGGAGCTCCGTATGCCACGGCAAACTGGCTGACACTGACGGCGGCGGTGCACAAATGCTGCGCAGCTAGCGCCATTCGACGGCCAACACCGCGGTTCCTGGTGTGTCCGCTGTGGCGTGCGTGTGATCATTGCTTGTACAGCCCCCTCGCAGTGTCCGGAGCAAGTATGGTGGGTCTGACACACCGGTGTCAATGTGTTCTTTTTTCCATTTCCAGGAGTGTATGTCACACTGCTAGATGTCAAAAACTTTCTTGCATTTGACGTTGAACTACAATTAACACAGTGAAGAATTCTTCTTAATGTTTCCCCATTTTGTTTATTTACTTTTTGTACGGCAGTGTGTGACTCGATCGTAAACAGTATATGATTCCTGTAATTGTCTTAACTGCCGACACTGAACGTAGTGGTGCAGTGGTTAGCACACTTGAGGCATACTGTTCAAATCACCGTCCGACCACCGAGTTTTAGGTTTTCCGTGTTATTCTTAGCTCCCTAAAACAAGTGATGTAATATTTTGTAACAACGGGCGTGGCCGATTTCCTTCCACATTCTTCCATAACCCGAGCTTTTTCTCCGGCACTAATGGCCTCTATCTAAACGGGACGTTTAATTCTAATCTTTCTGTTTTCTTCAGTCTCTCTCAGCACAGCAGAAAACAGTCCCATCACAGGTTATCTACTATCATTGGGGACTTAGACCATTGGCGGCGCTGCCATCAACTTGTTCTCGCGATCTACGTCACAATAGAGCGACATAACCCCTGGTTTGACGTCATGTCACGTGGCTCGAGGGTCCTGTGGAATGCATTACAGAACGTGACACTAAAGGTCTCGAGAGCAGCATCCACCGTCTCCGGCAAGGAGAGAGTTACTTCGTAGTTGTGCATTTAACCCTTAGTTGGTAACATGTGAAAAATTGGCCCTTACGGTAATATCCGTCTGGGAGACTGAGATGACCAAATTTTTCAAAGAATTTCCACTGTAGTGAATATCGAAAATAAATAACAATTTAATGGCTTCATCAAAAATTAATACTAGTATTTTTATTGTCTTTCAATTATATTTTGCAAACCAATAAGAATAAATTATTGAATTAAGTACTAGTTTTAACATGACATAGGCTATAAAGTACATTATTCCTTTGCAAAAGTCACAAATCTAATATTACTGTTTCAAATTAAATAGTTTCTAAACATAACAAGAGATTTCTCAAATATCTTGATATGCATGCAAATAAACGGAAAAAATTACAAAATTTATACAGACATATTACATATTTTCATGGAACACTGTAAGCAATTGGGTTCATCACATTTCACACATTTGTATGCCGTCATTGTGTTCAATGTGTAGGGACAATAACGTCAGTTTTTTCTCTTTTCTAGGTTGTCGCTGATTTTTCTTTTTGTTGAATTCCCATATCTTTGCTTTTTACCCAAAATACCTGAAATAAATTTTCTGAAGTCATCTGGTAAGTTTGGAATCAGGAGGCTTCTCTGCAATCACATCTGATTAAGTTCATTCCTACGCTCTTCATTAATTCAAATCTTGATATCATACCCTTATGAAGACACATAACATAGGCATTTGCACAGCTCACAGACCTACTGCCAGTGATTATCTCCTTGTTCTCCGGTTAGGTGAGTAGTTGCAGCACTTCATGTCTAGAGCGTCTACGCCAGATTTGGTGGCATTATAGAAATTGATAATTTCTGTTTTGTTGCTACTTTCATCAGTATACGCAGTGTGGTGCAATGAAGAAAGCGCTAAAACTGCCTTAGACTTATTTTTGGACGAAAGACAATTGTGTAAGATCCTTAGTAAAGCCATAAATACTGTAGACCAATTCTTTCTTTGGGTTTGGAAGAAACCCCTTTGGAGCTTCTCTTTTGTTGGATTTTAGAGTTCCAACATATGTCAACCTGTATTTCAGCAGCTCCTTACACAATTCAGTGGAGGAAAACCAATTGTCTGCTGTGATATTCCTTTTTGTCCCGTGTGTACATTTGGAAAGACGAATCACAGACTGTACTGGCTTTTGGAACTTTTTTTCTTCGTCAGATAGTATTCCTCCATCATTATCTTTCCCTACATAAATGTAAGCATTATACAAATATGAAGAATGTGTATCTGTGAGGCACACGACATTTATGCCACATTTAGCAGGGTTCTTGGGCATAAATATTTTGAATCGGCATCTGCCTCTAAATGGGATTAGACTCTCATCAACACATACATGAGCCCCAATCGAATACACCTTCTGACAATCAGAAATAAATATGTTGAAAATATTGGACACAGCTGCTGCAGGATCATCTCTTTTCCTTTGTTCGCGAGTAGATGTATCGCCAAATTTGAGAGCCACCAGTAAAACTTCACATCGTTTTAGAGACATGGTTCCACGAAAAACTGGACGTCCAGTGCAGTCATTTTGCGATGAGTTATGCCAAGTTCTCACGTCCAGATTTGAAAATGGAACATAGCACCATCAAACCAATCAGTGCCTGAATTTCAGTTTTGTCAGTATCCTTATAACTGGAACACGAAGGATTTTGTAATTTATTCCTTATCACTTGTAGTTCTGAGTTGGTACGTACAACTATCTCGTCCAATATCTGAGTTTTAAAAAATAAACACCACATTTCTTCTGGGTTTGCATCGTTACCTAACTGATAGGTAGGACCTAACCACGATGACAATCTAACTTTTATTAAATTTTTGTTTGCTGTCTTAGTACCGCAATCGAGTGCTCTGGAACTCCATCTGAGGCAGTTCACCTTGCCGTGGTAAATTGTGTCAGTTTCGGTGCAATCATTTTCCCTATTCTGAAGAGAGTCATTCTCGGACGTGCAGAGAATATCATTCACATCTGTTTCAGAATCATTGTCATGGTCTGAATCTGAAAGTGGTCTTCCTCAGGAACACAAGAATCATCTGAATGATAATCATCATCGCTTTCTTCAAACTGCTCTAAAGCCATCTGCACCATTCTTTTGCTTCTCTGTGACACAAGTTATCCCTCCACGAGTAGCCATCTACAAGTAATGAGATATTTGAAAAGTAAGGAGTATAACAAAAAAAAAAACTCCAAAGGTTACTCTTCCTTTCATCGTTCTCGCCAGACTTAGTGCTCCACAGGTTGTGCCCCATTACGGAGCTAAATATCTTTTGTGGAGTTCTGTCATCTGTTATCAGACCACTGTGGTAGAAAAACCCACTGAGTGTTTGTCACGCTGGAACTTTGTTATAATGCGAGCGCGGAAATATTACGTTCCGGGGAGCCAGCTGTTATGTGCTTGCTGATAGTGGTACGTGGGTGGAAGGTGGTCAAAGAGGTCTGTCGTCGCCGGAATTTGGGCAGGCTAACAAAAGATTAGTTGATAGAAGCGTATTTTAAATTAATGCATTGTACTCAACTTGTGGGTGACGAAATGCTACACTGTTGACAACTTGCAGCAGACACATTTAGTTGCCGGGCGGCATAGCCGCGCGGTCTCAGGCGCCTTGGACGGTTCGCGCTGCTCTCTCCGTCGGAGGTTCGAGTCCTCCCTTGGGCATGGGTCTGTGTGTTGACCTAAGCATAAGTTAGATTAAGTAGTGTGTAACCTTAGGGACCGACGACATCAGCAGTTTGGTCCCACTGAACTTTCCACAAATTTCCGTTTCCACAGTGAGCTATAAGCCAAACATAAATGTGCAAATAAGTCCACTGAATGTTTGCCAGTAGAGCTAACTATCTAGAACGTGTTGTAATGTTCAGCTCCAAGTAACAACTAGAAGTAATCTTGAACTAGAAGATGTTCGGCGGTCGTAATACTGCCCTGGTGGTCTTCAATGGTCGGCAGTTTGGAGGTTCTACATCGGTGGCGCGGCGTCCTTAGGAATATTTGGGGCACCGTCTCCAGCTGTTTCAATAGGCTACGATACTACACTTCTCCACCCAGAACCCACTGACCTCATCATATAATAACGATAGTTGCAACGACAGCGGGGAGGTCGATGAGAGGGGGAGAGGGAGGCATGCATGAAGGAAGCAATGAGAAGACTAGAGCCGAAACTCAAAAATGGCTCTGAGCACTATGGGACTCTACTGCTGTGGTCATCAGTCCACTAGAACTTGGAACTACTTAAACCTAACTAACCTAAGGACATCACACACATCCATGCCCGAGGCAGGATTCGAACCTGTGACCGTAGCAGTCGCACGGTTTCGGACTGCACGCCTAGAACCGCGAGACCACCGCGGCCGGCAGAGCCGAAACTGTGGCTGATGCCCAGCTTCTGTCCGACCCTCGCCATTCAGCTTGAGATTGTCCCAGCCGAGAAACGAAACAGACGGTTCGTCCCTCCATTCGGTGATGAGGCGAGGTCTTCCAGTGGTCGAAGCCCAACGGTGTGTTGAATTGACGCAGCGGCCGCCTGGTCGGCAGCGAAGTGGAGGGGACCAACGCCTGTGGACATCTGATGCACCATATGATTCCCTCTTGGCGACGAATAAGGTGTTGGGACCATCCGTTCAGAGTCAGCTACTGGAAATGTAGGTCCCCAGCTGGACGGGAGGCAGGCTGCATCATCTGGGCAGGCATTCAATCTGGGAACAAAGATTCAGCGGCAGGATCACGCAATTTGCTGGTGTTTTTGATTCAGGTGTCGTCATTGCAATCCGCCTGAACGCTGTAGGAAAATCGAGCAATTTCCGAGCAGATTTACGGCGATGCCGCGTTCGCAGCGTTCTCGTCTGCTGTATGGTCTGATAAAAAATAGTCATTAATTTTACACATTGCCTGAGTGGGTGAAGGAGGTGCCGGCCGCCGTGGTGGGTGCAGTGGCGCTGTCCACGAAGCAACTGCATCAGTGATGCGCAGCTGCGCATCTAGGAGCGGTAGGACGACAACAGGAGCAGCAAAGGGTGGTCCAAAGTCTAACAGGTGTGTAGTTTATCCATCTGCAGCTTAAAAGTGCCAAAGGAAGCGTTGTACTCATACGTTGGACTATGGACGAAAAGGCGCTGGTGATGTTGCGAAGCCTGTTGGCTGTCAGACGTAAGATGAGATCCATTGTAATTCACAAGCAACTCTGGTGTCCTAAAGGCAAAATAACGACTGCGATGCTTGAAGGGTGCAATGCGTAGTCGTAGATTGCATGGAAACCACGAGAGGTAATTTCCAATGTGCGTCGACGACAGTCATCCCACGAGTGCTCCAGTAGGGTGCAGCAAAATCCAAAAGCAAGCACTGCCAAGGCGCTCCAGGCTTCGGCCAATCAAAAAACCCTTGAGAAGGTACTCCCAGGTGTTCCGCACAAGGATGACATTGAGATATCATCTGATTTGCGAGGCCATGCCAAACCATGTGCAATGCCGGCGACATAATTGTTTCATGAGAACTGCACCCCAGTGACCCTGATGAAGCAAATTGTCTGGAGAACCTTTGCTATCAGATTCAGTCCGTAGCAACAGGACATCCTGCAACACAGGTAAACCATGCCAACTTGCAAAGTATCGGCCAATCACAGGACTAAGAATTTGTTTCACAGTACGAGGTCAGACAATGCAGAACTAACCGGACAGAGTCAGCAAGCCCGAATCCACAGCTGTGACCTGGTTGATGTAATGGAAACTGTTCAGCTTGTCCGAGTCGTTTGCTTCGATGTGGTATCAAGATGCTTCTGATGAGTCAAAGTCTGCAACCGTTCTCAAGGGTGGATGCGAAAGTGAGCCTGCATTGGCACATTTGGATGTGGGCCTGTACATGATCCCGTGCTGGTATCACGATAATATGAGAGTCCAACGTTGTAATTTCAGCGCATTGTGATTCGGAATGAATTGCCCGTGTTAAAAAGTGACTGCAAAGGTTGTGGTCGGTTACCAAGTACAGCTTTTCTCGGTACAAGTACTGATGAAATGTAGTCATTCGATAAATGATGGCTACAGCCTTCTTCGCTATTTTCGAATAGTTGCACCGAGATTTGTTAAGCAGTTTGGAGGCGAAGGCTATTGGTCTGTGGGAGAGCACGGTTCCAGTGCCACACAAAATCACATCCGCGGCCAAGACTACACGTCTGGAAGGATCATAATGAATTTGGCCACGATACTGAGCAAAGCGTCTTTGATTCGTCGAAAATGAAAATCAGGTTCCTGGGACCACAGAATAGGTACATTATTGGGCGCGAAGGCGGTGCAACGGTGTGGAAATCCGCGCTGCACAAGGAGTGAAGCGGATGTAATACGTCAGCTTCCCTAGCACTAATTGTAATATTCCTTGGAGGTTCGAGCTCACAAATGTCTTGCAAGCGTGACTGCGTCGAACGAAAAGTCCAAAAACTGATATGAAACTTCCCGGCAGATTAAACTGTGTGGCGGACCGAGATTTCGAACTCGGGAACTTTGCCCTTCGCGGGCAAGTGCTCTACAATCTGCCAGGAAGTTTCATATCAGCTCACAATCCGCTGCAGTGTGAAAATCTCATTCTGGAAACATCCCCCAGGCTGTGGCTAAGGAGTGCTAGTTCTGCAAGGTTCGCAGGAGAGCTTCTTTGAAGTTTGGAAGGTAGGAGACGAGGTACTGGCAGAAGTAAAGCTGTGAGGACGGGACGTGAGTCGCGTTTGGGTAGCTCACATGGTAGAGCACTTGCCCGCGTAAGGAAAAGGTCTCGAGTTCGGGTCTCGGTCCGGCACATAGTTTTAATCTGCCAGGAATTTTCATATCAGCGCACACTCCGCTGCAGAGTGAAAATGTCATTCTAGTATAAAAATTATTTCCTTGCTTTAAGTACTCAACCTCAGTTTCAGTAGTGGCCTTACACCATTACATCATCTAAACAATTCGTGCACAAGGCACAGATGCAGTGGCATCAGGCCATCATCATCTCATTAAGCTGAGTCATTTGTGGCGTTTGTAACTGAGAAAGCTGCGTTAGATCGAGCGTGGGTGACAAAAGCGCTTGAATCTGTGGAGCCACAAAGTGCGAGGCAGCCATGATTGGGGATTGGAGCGGTGTGGTAGCCACAGCGAAGGAAAAGCGGCGAAAGCTGAATCAATGTGCGGCAGCACAAACAAGTAAGCTGAACCAAAATGTTAGACTCCTATCTGAAATAGAAACATTCGCAAGCGTAAATGATAAAAGCGCAAACTAACATGTCCAGAAAGCGATGAGAAATAGGCGACAAAGTAAGTAAACCATGTGCCGTCGTAGATTCGACAAGGTTCGGAGCTCATGCTACGGCAAGACTCCGTGATCGTTATGTTCCGAAGAGACAAATGTCCCGTACTTGCTACTAATGATACACGAGTGGAAGGTGGGAAGGTGGCCGAAGGTATCTGTCGCCATAGGAATCTGGACAGGAAAACCAGAAATTAGTTGACAAAAGTGCATTTTAAATAAATATACTGCACTCAACTTGTGGGCGGAGAAATTCTATACTGGCGACAACTTGTGGCAGATGCCCGATAGGGGGGTGCGTCCAAGTACACTGAATGTTTGCCGGCAAGGCAAGAACTCGGTGTAAAGTTCGGTACCAACTAGCAACTAGTAGTAACCTTGAACAAGAAGACTGGTACCGGGATGCGTACCCCTTATAACACTATCCTGCAGGACTTTCATTGATCGGCGGCCTGGAGATTCATCATTGGCGGCGATGTCCAAAGCGCCGATCAGAGCGTTTGCAGGAGTTTTGGAGGCACTGGCTCCGCCAGTATCGATAGGCTACGATGCTACAGATTTTAGCTGCTTTGGAAAAGACAATCAGAGTCCTGCAAAGAGTGGATCGCGATAGTAGATGGTGTAAGTCGTCGCTGCGAATGTCTGTGCCAAAATGATAGGTGTTGAAATCCGTATGATGACGAAATTATTACAGTCTTGATCACTAGGGATACGCTAGGTAAGGATACGCGCATGCAGACTTTTGTTCTCTCTGACTCCACATGGTATACATTCTTAGACTACCTCAGGCATTTGCACCCAATCAGGAAATAGATGGTTGATGTCAGGACCAATCCGACGGATCTGCACAGTGCACGAGTCCTAGATAAGGGAAACAGCAATCCTAGTATAAAAGTACGGACACATTCAGTGTACACGTTCCGATTCGGTAAACATGACCATTTACAGAATATAGACTTCTCCCAGCTAGAGCAGGATGAGCATGCACGTTTACGTCCACTGTGGTGTGGTTGTGAGCCTTGATGGCAGGCACTGGAAACGTCAATCGAGAGATGCTGGCCAGTGCGACCGAAAGGTAATCACAGAACTGTCAGACACAGAGTTGGTAGACGTCACAGCATGGGTTTGGGGGGCAGAAACATGCCGCAGGTAGGATAAAGCCAGTACTCCGCTTTTGCCCTAACCTGGACAGGGGAAAAATCGCAAACCGTGCTGTAGCTGTAAACACTGAATTTAAAGTTGGACTGTATCAATGCAATGGCATATTGCGAAAAATTACATTCACAAAATTCGAAGATTGCCTAACACAGCAACCAGCTATACTAAAATGATCGTGCTAATGAGAAGATAACATTGTCGATAAACCTGTCGACAGTACGCTAATTAAAATTTTTAATGAAATGTATATTTTTGCTGGACACAATATATGTAACCGTTTCATCCGTCGAGATACGAACACAAACAGTATATCAGACGATAGCTGAAAATGTCGGCTAACGCTTTTGGAAGTCTCAGACCTGTGAGTACCGCACAACTAGAGACACAATGCTATTAACTAATACTGAATATGCAGATCGAGCCATAACTCGAGTCCCCTACACAAACTACATGAATAATTGTGTGAAGGTCAGAACGTCTTACTATTCTTCTGATATGCAAGACGTTCAACCTTGTATAAGAATAAGTGTTTAGGACATTAGAAAAGGAAGCAAAGGAAATAACTACTGATAAACTGCATGAAACTAAAGTTCACTTACAATGTTTAGCTTACGCAGACGATCTAGTGATCTTTGCATACAGCTGAGAAGAGACGATTATTACCGTAGAAAACATCCATGAAGTAGCAGCTAAAAGTAGACTGATAATCTCTTACGAAAAATCCCATTACATCGATGGTTCTGCTCGATACCTTCATGGACAAGCTATATTTGCACAATGAAGCAAAATGTGTTACGTATCCAAATACAAATACCTAGGCGAAGTGTTTCAGACCTCTTGATTTAACTTTCTATCAATCAAAAGAGAATCATTAAATAACAACAAGCTTATAAAATTACATGAACAGATAACATAAGAAAATCAATATATCCTAATGCAAAATTGCAAATTAAATCACAGTAGTCAAATATGAAGCCTTACGTGCATCAGAGACGTAATCCAGGGTGTATAAGACCCGGGCCAACCTGGTGATTCGGGAAAAACTAGGGAATTTTTTCATCCGGGAGAAAACCGGGAAAAACCCGGGAATTTTTTAGAATTTCGGGAATTTTTCATCGTTTTAGTTTTCAGTTAAATTTTTGTAACTTTTACTGGTAAGATCCGATACTCTAACATCGGATATTACTGTATCCTGCTACTGCAGAATAATACTTCAACAATAAAACATAAACGAGAGAAAAAACGAAAATAACCTAAATGGCAAAGGAAATGCACCATATACAACAACGACATACAGTGCTCATACAAGCGTCTGCCTACAGAAAAATTTGTCAAATGCTTTAGGAAGACTATGCAATGCTTCATAACAACAAATTGCCTCCGATGAGTCACAACTGTTTACATTAGATTCGTTCTAGCAGTTAAGAGTGGGCTCATGCGCATGCGCAGTTTAGTCGCGTTTGGGTAGAGATTCTCCCGCTTCAGGCTACAGCAATGTGGCTATTGGCTGTGCTAGCAGTCGCAGAATGCAGCCAGATGCTACCGGGAAAAGGGGGAGGAACATTCATATTCCTGAGGAAAAAAAAAAAATTGTTTCACAAAGCGCCTAGCATCCAGAGCACGCTGGTCTATCTATTATTCATGTGATTTTCAAAAGCATCCCTGTTGATTTATGAACATTTTTGAACACATTTCAAATTGATTTCTGCATGAATCTTAAGTTAATTTTTGAATGCGTGCATAGTGTACGTGATGTCTCTGTCAGGAGAATTCTCGTCGCAACTAGAAATAAACTTTCTGCGGACGAAAGGGGACGGGGCTGTACGAGCTGAGCGGAGTAAAGCCGAACGGATGAATGCCAATCGCTGTCTGATTATGTGGTTGATTGGGTTTGCGAATGATCAGCGTTGTAATAATTACTTGCGAAATCCATGGATTCAGAGTACCAGAATGGAAATAAACAACTAACAGGAATAAAAGGTGAGCATGATTAATGTATTACCTTCTCGGTGAATACAAGAAAAAGAAATTTTGACAGAAAATTTTTGGTCAGGTCGCTACACTAGTAAGGACCAGTTGTACAGTCCTCGGCTAGCAGCCGCTTAAGTTATATTCTGGGAGTAACGCGTGAAACGTGTTGTACGAACATGTAAGAACGTCTGACCGGAGAATAATCGCGGGATAACTAAACTGTGATTCTGGCAGATTTTGAAAATGGCAGGAATAGCTATAGAATTGACAAGATTGTTTGTTAGAACGAGGAAGAAGAAACAGGGACATCACACAAATTATGGAAGAATAAGACGGTTCCCAATTTATACAAAAATTTCGTAATAGTACTTTTCGATCTCATGCTTGAGAAAGTGGTGCTTTTGAATGAAATGTGAAACTATTTCCTAACTTAAAGCATTTTGCTTGTAGTATGCATATTGGGCATTTGATATTGATACTTCGTGAATTATATTTGTCGAGTTATAAAAATCACCATTAGTGCCAAAACAGTCTCGTTTATTTGGTGTGCGTTACAAAATTGCTGAAATGTTAGAAAGGCCAATTTTGTTTTATCTAGCAGACAGTGACAAAGTAGACGTCATCAGATCGAGAAACCACACCAGTCTAGGGTATTATTTGTATTAACAGCTTTTTCGGTATTAGATAAGGCCATTTAGACTTCTCATGTAGCAAAACGTTTGATGAACTTTGATGAGTTAATAGATTCTTTCACAGAAAGAAAAGCACGCCATGTAAAGCTGTAGCAAGATTAGAGGGAAAAAAGTGCTAGGAGCTAAGGATTGAAGAAATCTGTACTTTCTTGCATGTCTCTTGTCTTTATTGGTT
Organism: Schistocerca piceifrons; assembly: GCF_021461385.2. NCBI lineage: Eukaryota > Metazoa > Arthropoda > Insecta > Orthoptera > Acrididae > Schistocerca > Schistocerca piceifrons. The sequence continues at coordinate 782,263,229 of NC_060141.1, forward strand.
TTATGTATCCTATATTTAATTTTATGTCACACAGAACAAGAAGTTATTAGCCAATAAGCAATAAAGAGTGCAAATTTTGTTAGGAGTTCTTGTTCTCCCGATTGCAAATAATCCCATCCGCTATTAATTGCGAGACTTTTCTCTTTAGGAGGGACAGGCTGTCTAACCGGCCGACTGGGAGTAGGAGAGGCACCACAGGATATCTCAATTTCCATTGTCCTAAATACAGTTTGATGACATCTATTACAAAATATACACGTTTCAATTCCATAGAGCGAAATACAGTGACGCGCGATAGAAGAATACTGTATGGAGAGGCGTGGCACTGCACTTTGGCACACATAAGATCAAATAACATGTCTTACATTTCCTCTAACACATATGTTTTATATTTCAGACTTTTCAGAAAGATGTGCGCTACAAGACGAACCTATTTTTGAAAATTCGATTTTTTAGTATTGACCCTGTTAAAAATATCGAAGATCCGGGGCTGATGCACAGAGCAGTCTTGAGTTATTTATAGTGGGTAGTCTCCAAATGACACATGTTTACATTTAGTGATTTTGCTGTTTCCCCTTACGTTTATCCTCACATCAAATGAAAACAAAACGGATATCTGTGGCCGGGAGCTATCAAGTGAATTAAAATACATTCCTGGAAATTGAAATAAGAACACCGTGAATTCATTGTCCCAGGAAGGGGAAACTTTATTGATACATTCCTGGGGTCAGATACATCACATGATCACACTGACAGAACCACAGGCACATAGACACAGGCAACAGAGCATGCACAATGTCGGCACTAGTACAGTGTATATCCACCTTTCGCAGCAATGCAGGCTGCTATTCTCCCATGGAGACGATCGTAGAGATGCTGGATGTAGTTCTGTGGAACGGCTTGCCATGCCATTTCCACCTGGCGCCTCAGTTGGACCAGCGTTCGTGCTGGACGTGCAGACCGCGTGAGACGACGCTTCATCCAGTCCCAAACATGCTCTATGGGGGACAGATCCGGAGATCTTGCTGGCCAGGGTAGTTGACTTACACCTTCTAGAGGACGTTGGGTGGCACGGGATACATGCGGACGTGCATTGTCCTGTTGGAACAGCAAGTTCCCTTGCCGGTCTAGGAATGGTAGAACGATGGGTTCGATGACGGTTTGGATGTACCGGGCACTATTCAGTGTCCCCTCGACGATCACCAGTGGTGTACGGCCAGTATAGGAGATCGCTCCCCACACCATGATGCCGGGTGTTGGCCCTGTGTGCCTCGGTCGTATGCAATCCTGATTGTGGCGCTCACCTGCACGGCGCCAAACACGCATACGACCATCATTGGCACCAAGGCAGAAGCGATTCTCATCGCTGAAGACGACACGTCCCCATTCGTCCCTCCATTCACGTCTGTCGCGACACCACTGGAGGCGGGCTGCACGATGTTGGGGCGTGAGCGGAAGACGGCCTAACGGTGTGCGGGACCGTAGCCCAGCTTCATGGAGACGGTTGCGAATGGTCCTCGCCGATACCCCAGGAGCAACAGTGTCCCTAATTTGCTGGGAAGTGGCGGTGCGGTCCCCTACGGCACTGCGTAGGATCCTACGGTCTTGGCGTGCATCCGTGCGTCGCTGCGGTCCGGTCCCAGGTCGACGGGCACGTGCACCTTCCGCCGACCACTGGCGACAACATCGATGTACTGTGGAGACCTCACGCCCCACGTGTTGAGCAATTCGGCGGTACGTCCACCCGGCCTCCCGCATGCCCACTATACGCCCTCGCTCAAAGTCCGTCAACTGCACATACGGTTCACGTCCACGCTGTCGCGGCATGCTACCAGTGTTAAAGACTGCGATGGAGCTCCGTATGCCACGGCAAACTGGCTGACACTGACGGCGGCGGTGTACAAAAGCTGCGCAGCTAGCGCCATTCGAATGCCAACACCGCGGTTCCTGGTGTGTCCGCTGTGCCGTGCGTGTGATCATTGCTTGTACAGCCCTCTCGCAGTGTCCGGAGCAAGTATGGTGGGTCTGACACACCGGCGTCAAAGTGTTCTTTTTCCATTTCCAGGAGTGTACATTCACATACTTACGGAAGGCTAAAATATGTTATTAGTTCCAGATTTTATTTTATTTCTACCTTTCTGACAATCAAGCATTAATCGCCTTGCAGAACAATTAAGTTATTTTTGCCTGTTTGCTAACGAAATTTGGCTTTTATTAACCTTTTCTGCAGCGGCAGTCAATGTATTTTAAACAAAGTTGTTTAATTGTACAGTACTGGCTAGTTTAAAATATTCGCTGCATTTCAAGTGCACGTTTTCATCTTCTAGCACCTATGGCATTATGACCTAATGAAGAACCAAATGTGATGTAATACAGTACTGGTGCGCCAAGAAAATTTACATCCCGAAAACCACACTGATAAGCTTAATATCAGGTCGAGGTCTACTTCATTTGGAATCTGGACATACGAATGTTCACTTTAAGTATGCACTTTAAATGTGCACATTTTAGTACGGTTCAAGAAATTCCGATGCTCTTGGAGTATCCTCTGATGTCTTGTTTCATTTATGACATAATGTACGATCTTTCAGTTTTACACGTACGAACATACGGGCTTCCTACGTCATGGTAGCTGCGCAAGCGCGGGTTCGCCTGTTATCTGCGCTCTCTGGAAACTGCTGAAACGAACCGATTTCTAACAGATTGAGGGAAAATATTGCGAATGTGGGTTTGAAAAGCGTTACTTGCAAAGTAAATAGCCTTTTACGAAAGTTGAACTGTGTGCCAGAATGTACCACGAATTTCTTAAATCACAGAGCGTCTGACTCTCATTTAAAAATCAACTCTTTGATGACGAGCCATTTAGAAGAATTTCGAACCCAGAAGATCAGACATTTATGTCATTATTAAAAATTTTACTGGCACATTTGTGTGATACCTCTTAAAGTGTAACACGCGTAAAAAAGATCCATATTATATGCGTATGGTTTGCGTCTCTTGCAGCTTATTAACTTTAGAGACCAAAACTCTATGTGAAAGCTTTTCTTTTCTTGTAGCAACACTATGTATATTAATTTAAGCTATTTAATATTCCCTGTTTGTGTGTTCGTGCTACTTAACAGTGATATTGCTGTTGTCTGACTACATCACGTGTCCTATGTGCTCTGAATATCGGCTGTCATCGGCTGGCGAGATCACGTAACATTACCTATGACTGGCTTACAAAAGAACATCGCAATCTCGATTTCAATGATTCGGAAAGTAACATGCGGTGTTTGTGTAATTCCAATGTATACTTTCCTAATACGAAAATAAGCAGAGTACATGTTGGTGCACATCGAAGATAACTCCAAAACGTATGTTTTTCCCTGGGTTTCGTTTTCTAAACGGCCGGGAAATTCTACGCCCCTGTATAAGACCACAACCATTCAAAGTACTGATAAGTTTTGCAGTTCCGAGGGAAAATATGCTGTCTCTTAACAAGGAAAAACTGTGTTTTCACCCAGGAGAAAGTGTATTTTTAACCGGGAAATCCGGGAAAAATCGAGGAATTTTTTTCCTTGTCCGCCTATACACCCTGTAATCAGTCGAGGTAGATCATTAACTTTTTTTTTGAGTCATCCATCTTTCGAATGGTTTGATGCGGCCCGCCACGAGTTCCTCTCCTGAGCCAACCTTTTCATCTCAGAGTAGCGCTGGCATCCTATATCCTTAATTATTTGCTGGATGTATTGCAATCTTTGTCTTCCACTACAGTTTTTGCCCGCTGCAGTTCTGTCTAGCACCATGGAAGTCATTCCCCGATGTCTTAACAGATGTCCTGTCATCCTGTCTCTTCCCCTTGTCAGTGTTACCCACATATTCCTTTCCGCCCCGATTCTGCTGAGGACCTTCTCAGTGCTTACCTTATCTGTCTACCTAATTTTCAACTTTCCTTTGTAACACCAGATCTGAAATGTTTCGATTCTCTTCTGTTCCAGTTTTTTCGAAGTCCATGTCTCACTACCACACAATGCTGTGCTCCAAACCTACATTCTCTAAAAACTTTTCCTGGCCTTAAGGGCTATGTTAGATGCTAGAAGTCTTCTCTTGACCAGGAATGCCTTTTTTGGCAAGGTTAGTCTGCTTTTGACGTCCTCCTTGCTCAGTAAATCATGTTTTCTTTTGCTACCTAGGTATCAGAATTTCCTAACTTCATCTGCTTCGTGACCATCAGTCCTGATGTTAAGTTTCTCGCTGTTCTCATTTGTGCTAACTTGACATTACTTTCGTCCTTCTTCGATCTACTTTAAATTCTGTAGTCATTAGAGTATTGGTTCCATTCAGTAGAGGATGTAGCTCTTCGTCACTTATACTAAGGATAGCAATGTCATTAGCAAATCTTATCATTGGTGCAGTATGTCATCTAAGGTATCCGGACACCTGGCTGAAAATGACTTACAAGTTCGTGGTGCCCTCCATCGGTAATGCTGGAATTCAGTATGGTGTTGGCCCACCCTTAGCCTTGAGACAGCTTCCACTCTCGCAGGCATACGTTCAGTCAGGAGCTGGAAGGTTTCTTGGGGAATGCCAGCCAATTCTTCACGGAGTGCTGCACTGAGGAGAGATATCGAAGTCGGTCGGTGAGGCTAGGCATGAATCCAGCTTTCCAAAACATTCCAAAGGTGTTCTATAGGATTCAGGTAAGGACTCTGTGCAGGCCAGTTCATTACAGGGATGGTATTGATGTGCAACCACTCCGCCACAGGCCGTGCATTATTAACAGGTGCTCGATCGTGTTGAAAGATGCAATCGTCAACCCCGAACTGCTCTTCAACAGTGGGAAGCAAGAAGGTGCTTAAAACATCAATGTAGGCCTGTGCTGCGATAGTGCCACGCAAAACTACAAGTGGTGCAAGCCCCCTCCATGAAAAACACGACTACACCATAACACCACGTCCTCCGAAATTTACTGTAAGCAATTCACACTCTGGCAAATGACGTTCACCGGGCTTTCGCCATATCCATAGCTTGGCAACGGATCACCACATCATGTACCGTGATTCATCACTCCACATAACGTTTTTACACTGTTCAATTGTCCAATGTTTACGCTCCTTACACCAACCGGGGTGTCGTTTGGCATTTACCGGCTTGATGTGTGGACCTAAGGGTGTTTACGTGTGTGGAAATTTCGCGTACAGACGTATGACGGAAGTGACGCCCAATCACCTCACCACGTTCGAAGTCCGTGAGTTCCGCGGAGCGCCCCATTCTGCTCTCTCATGATGTCTAATGACTACTGAGGCCGCTGATATGGAGTACCTGGCTGTAGGGGGTGACACACTGTACCTGATATGAAAAGCGAATATTTTTGGAGATGTCCGAATGCTTTAGATCACATAGTGTATCTTTTCACCCTGAAATTTAATCCCACTCTTGAACCTTTCCTTTATTTCCGTCATTGTTCCTTCGATGCATAGAATTAACAGTAGGGGTGAAAGACTACACCATTTTTAATCCGAACACTTCGTTCTTGCCCTCCTATTATTATTGTTCCCTCTTCGTTCGTGCATGTATTTTACTTTACCTGCCTTCCCCTCCAGCTTACCCCTATTTTTCTCAGAATTTCGAAGATCTTGCACCATTTTACATTGTCTAACACTTTTTACAGGTCGACAGATCTTATGTATAAGTCTTTATTATTCTTCACTCTTGCTCCCATTGTCAATCGCAGCTTCAGAGCTGCCTGTCTGGTGCATGAACTAGAGTCGTAGAGAAAAAGGACAATATGAAGGCAAATTTGTGGTCCAGCTTGTGGAGAGTATGTGAATGAGGGATGAGACGGACATCTAACGAGTTATATCAAAAATTGGAGAAAATCTCGGGCACTTTCAGTAAAAGAAAATTTTATGTTCACATACCTACGAGCGATAATACAATTACGAGAAGGATTCGTTGCGTTACTCTTTCAATAAAAGTTGAAAACAATTATTTTCTACTGGAAATTGAGAACTGTTTTCAGAAAATATGAATTAAAATTCTGAAGAACAGGACTGCATTCAAATATTTAATGGACAAGCATCAGTTTTAAGATAAGCCAAGTGTTATATCTAAGAAAGCATGCACAGAATAACATAGCAACTCGAGTGATAAAATAAATGGATTTTGGCAGAGGAATGAAGCAAGCGCATCAGCGAGATAAATACAAAAAAAAAAAAAAAAAAAAAAAAAAGAATGGACTAAAGTAAGTTTAATCGGGCGGCTCTACTATAAAATCTGATTACACCACCACAAAGAGCGCAATAAGCCACATAAAATATGGCAGTTTTGATGCATCGTGTGTAATTCAAAGCGTCTGTATATATTTACTGGTTGATGCAGGTACGGTGTGTTTTATTATTTAATGTAGTACTCACGTTCTGTTTTGCCAGGTCTCGATAGAACTAGTAAGATGAGGTTCCACTGCAACATAATTTAATTCCGTTTGGTGGATGAGGTTTGTTCAGGTTTGCTGTTAAACGGTAGAGCGGGAAAATATGCGAGCATGTAAGCCACTGAGATGCGCGAGCGGGGTCTGATACACTGTGTTGCAGTTAGGAACCGGTGATTTATGTTGACAAGACGGGCGCCCGAATGAATCACTTTTATTCGCACATCCAGGAATTTCGGAGAGACCGGTAATACAATTTGTCACCGCTGATACAAGCTTTTACGAGGGGGAACTCGGAACTTAATTTTCAAGCAGCAAGTGGTAGAGACATGGCCTTTTTCGAGTGCTACTTGAGACTTAGCATTTGTGCGTGCTTGCCATAATTTACTCTGTTCGAGAATATGCTTCTACAGTTCTTATATTTTGAAAATCTGAACAACGGCCGGCCGTGGTAGCCGAGCGGTTCTAGGCGCTCAGTCCGGAACCGCGCGACTGCTACGCTCGCAGTTTCGAATCCTACCTCGGGCATGGATGTGTGTGATGTCCTTAGGTTAGTTAGGTTTCAGTAGCTCTACGTTCTAGGGGACTGACGACCAAAGATGTTAATTCCCATAGTGCTCAGAGCCATTTGAACCATTTCTTGAACAACGCTTTAGGTCCACATATAATGCGCTTCAGTTTCTAGGTGCACCATTTGAAGCTCCTTTAGATTTTGTCGACTGCGTTCTATTCTTGGTTCGTCGTAGCTCATTAAATTGTGCTATGTTACCCATTTATTCGTTTATAAGAATTCTGTTTAGATAATTTCTCAGTTCGGGCGCAATCTGATGCGTGAGTGCAGAATTACATATGTCACCAGTTGCCCCTGCAGGGCGTGAATCTTAATGGTGTGCGGCCCGCCCCCAATACCGCCAGTGAGCCAATACTAGTATCTAGGATCGCAAATTTGCCTTAAATTCAATTATTATTTCGGTAATTTAGCATACAGAGGTGGACGAAACTTAACGACGACAGTAGCTTTCGCGTGATGGGTAACTACCAAGTAGCATAGCTCGATGAATATTGGACCATACGTAGAAGGAATTGCTACAGAGTAGCACAGAAGGTAACAAACAAATAAAGATGAGACTAACAGAAATGACATTTTTGTTCGAAGACAATAATTACACTTGAAACGCCCGCTAAAGCCGCTATAAAGAACAGGTAATGGGATTGAGGAAAGGGCCAAAGGTAGACGTCAGTTTCTGCTTCTACTTGTCATTTATTGTAATGTAATATCCCTACAATGAAAGCGGCACATAGCCGAATCTTTACCGAATGCAACACTTTCACAGCTGAAGGCCTTCAACAAGAAATCTTAACAATAAAATAATTCAAAAACAACGCACGCAAAGTGCAATACAACTGGCTGAGGGCCACAATTAAATTTCCCAATTTTAGAATACATTACCATAGACCTTTAAAGGCAGTAGACCGGCATGTTTAACAACAATAAATCTGAAAAATCAACAGGATAAAAATCCAGTGAAGATAGCACTAAAATAATTTAAAGAAGCAACATATGCAAGGTGCAATACCAATGGCTGAGGACCATAATTAAATTCAAAATTTTCAAATATATTACCACAATCTTTAAAGGCAGAAGGCTGCAGTGTTTAAGCTTGCAAGATAAATTTCAAAGTTAATTTTGCATAATTTTAAGAACCAAAACAAATAAAAGCCTAAAATTTAAAATAGCTGACAACAGATATTTAAATACCGGTGGCTCTCAAAAGGCCCCAGGGAGGTCGGTCTGTCCTCGTTCATTTGGTTGAGACAGGTCGTGAGCCCAACTATACTTGATGCGTCGGAACCCCAAGCATGGGACAGCCACGGACGGATGGACAAAATGACTTGCTTCCTGTCAACCAGTACATGAAAACTCAAAACGGCAATGTTATAAACGTGTTAGTCAACAATTTAGTATGTATTAGCTGCCAAAATGACACACCATTTTGGACAGCGACAACAGATGAGGAAAGGACGCTGCCTGGAATTACTGTAGTGGCCACGACATGCAACAGGAACACTAACGACCACAAGAGAGAAAATTCCACTGGTGCACTCACATCGTTGTCGACCAAAATAGTTAGTTGCACTGCATGGCGGCTAAATCTCAGCAGTAGAACCACTCAGTGCTGCTCACCGGAAAACCCCCACAATAGGAAACCACCGAAGCGAAGCACCACAAAATGAAGAGACGTTGCTTCTGTATGAAACCACTACTCAACCTTGACGTCCTGGGTCGGTGAACCACGATGCTCGTAGCGAACGGACAACTCCACACGCCCGCATCTCGTGGCCGTGCGGTAGCGTTCTCGCCTCTCACGCCCGAGTTCCCGGGTTCGATTCCCGGCGGGGTCAGGGATTTTCACTGCCTCGTGATGGCTGGGTGTTGTGTGCTGTCCTTAGGTTAGTTAGGTTTAATTAGTTCTAAGTTCTAGGCGACTGATGACCTCAGCAGTTGAGTCGCATAGTGCTCAGAGCCAGCCAACTCCACACACGCTCCGACACTTCTCAGGGGCTGCCAGCGGCCCCAGCCGATTGCAGCGCGCGGAAATAACTTCCCTTGTCCGCAACAACCGACCGACTCCCTGTTGGTCCGTCCGCGACTGCCGCTCCATCGCGACTGCACTGCTGGTGCGCCTCCGACTCACTTGCTGACACACATGACGGCGGAAATACTGGCTCGGACCCAACCATGCAGAGGAAACAGGCTCACTGGCTAAACGTCATTCCTGCACCAGGAGAGGACCTACTGAAGTTCCACAACATGGTAATTGAAGAGGCCCAGATGCGCTCGGACAACCAGTTACACATCGGCCGAAGAGACGACAGATCTCTCAGAGCCAGTACGCAGACAACAATTAAAATAACTTGTCAATTAAAATCACACAAACTACACGAAAGTCCTGACACTCACTTGTACGAAGACCTGAACGATACCGAACAGTATCTAACAAAGACAAATCGGAAGTCGATGCACACACACACACACACACACACACACAGCCGACTCAGGAACGGTCGGAGAGCCAAAACGCGTCGTCCGGTTGGGCGACCGACCAACGATCCACCAAGACCGTGGCCAGGCTAAAGTGATGCGTGGCGGCAATGGTCGGGCGAGCCATGTCGACACAGGCCTCACTGCTGCTCCAACCCGACTGCACTAGCGCCACATTGCAATCCCGCGACTGGCAGGTCCGGACTGCGCTCCACACGCGTTCCCACTGACTGGCAGACCCGAACTCGCGACCCGAATTTCCGACGTGAATTCTCCTACGACAGACAACGACCGGGAAGTAATAACAGTCAAGCAAAGATACTACGAGCGGGGATACATTGATACGCGCTGCTAAAGTTGCTCGCAGTCAGGCAAAGCAGCAACTCAGTGACAGCAGTAATTTAAATGAACGTAGTGAGGTGGAAGTACGTTAAAAACAGGGTGTAAAAAAGATGTTGTTGTTGTGGTCAGTCGAGAGACAGGTTTGATGCAGCTCTCGATGCTACTCTATCCTGTGCAAGGTTCTTCATCTCCCAGTACCTACTGCAACCTACATCCTTCTGAATTAGTTTAGTGTATTCATCTCTTGGACTCCCTCAATGCTGCCCTCCAATACTACATTGGTGATCCCTTGATGCCTCAGAATATGCCCTACCAACCTATCCCTTCTTCTAGTCAAGTTGTGCCACAAATTTCTCTTGTCTCCAATTCTGTTCAATACCTCCACATTAGTTATGTAATCTACGCATCTAATCTTCAACATTCTTCTTTAGTACCACATTTCGAAAGCTTCTATTCTCTTCTTGTCTAAAGTATTTATCGTAAATGTTTCACTTCCAATGGTTCAAATGGCTCTGAGCACTATGGGACTTAACATCTGTGGTCATCACTCCCCTAGAACTTAGAACTACTTAAACGTAACCAACCTAAGGATATCACACACATCCATGCCCGAGGCAGGATTCGAACCTGGGACCGTAGCAGTCGCGCGATTCCTGACTGAGCGCCTAGAACCGCAAGACCACCGCGGCCGGCTGTTTCACTTCCATAGATGGCTACACTCTATACAAATATTTTCATAAACGACTTTCTGAAACTTAAATCTATACTCAATGTTAACAAATCTCTCTTGTTCAGAGATGCTTTCCTTGCCATAGCCTGTCTACATTTTATATACACTCTACTTTGACCTTCATCAGTTATTTTGCTCCCCAAATAGCAATACTCATTTACTACTTCAGGCGTTTCATTTCCTAATCTAATACCCCTAGTGAGATAAGTCTCTACATTCTTACATTCGTCCTCTAGCCATCCCTGCTTAGCCATTTTGCACTTCCTGTCGATCTCATTATTGAGACGTTTGTATTCCTTTTTGCCTGCTTTATTTACTGCATTTTTATATTTTCTCCTTTCATAATTAAATACATAAAACATATCTGGGGGGAACACGAGCCATGCGCGGCTCAACACTGAAGTCGTCGCGATTTATGATGTTCCAATGGACGATACGAAAGGCGGGATGTGGTCCTTACTAGGGTGTGTTATCACCACGTACGGCAGCTCAGCTCTGCAACGTGCTCGCATGGTAGCAACAAGGTTGGTAAGGAGTTCTTGTGGCAGTGCGTTCCATTCTTCAACAAGCACTGCTGAAAACTTCTGGATAGCCGTGTGTGCCTATAGACGTGCTGTTACAGTTCTCAGCAACGAATCTCACACATTCTCATTGGGATTTAAGTCTGAGGAAACGGCAGGCCAGTCCATTCGCCGAATATCGTCTCAAGAGTCCCTCTACATTAGCTGTTCGATTTGGTCGCTCATTGTCATCCGTAAAAATAATATCAGAACCGAAAGCACCCCTGAAAAGTCGCACTTGGGGAAAGAGCACAGTGCCACACTAACGCTGTACCTCGTTGAATGGTTTGGAGCTCGGTACTCCCAAGCAACGTTACCTCCCTCCATACCATAACATCTGAGGACCAAAACGATCATATACGAAATGTCTCTGGATGCATTACGTGTTCCGGCCTATGACGGTATGTCCAGAATCACTACTCACACTGTAACAGCTCTCTAGTCCTTCTGGTCTTGGCACTATCGCAAACGGTGCCGATCTACGGGTGTCAACTTAAAACGACGCACTGGTCGTTGGGCAAAGAGACCGCCCCCATGCTGTCGCAATGCCACTGTTGAGGATAAAATTGCATGCCTTGCAGTCCTGTAAAATATGTTCGCACTTTCACCAGCTTTTTAACCTGGGTCATATGCCGCAGTAGCTTATCGCGGCCCTTCTCCTTCGCGCAAATGTGCCTTTGGTTCGAAATGCTCTCCAATCACGTGAAGCAATGCTGTGGGCAATACCAAACTCCTAGGTTACATTCGTCTCACTTCGTCTGTCGTACAGTTTCCTGATGTTTCGTCCCGGTGTGAAGTCATCCATATGTTGTCTCCGGGCCATGTTGTAATGAAGAACACCACAGCAGCTCACAGTAAACGGTCTCTGATAGAAACAAACTGTTCTTTTCCGTTCCTCAAACTGCCTCGAGACACGGCGCCACGTCCATTTGGCGCTATATTCGCGTTGACTTGCCTGCATGTGATGTCAAACTTAATAGGCACGACTGGAGGAACTCTGGCGACAGAGTAGAGTGCGTTGTTTCGCTTCATCGATATCGTCCTTAGGTTTACCAAAGCAATTAGGAAAGCGGAAGAAGCTTACAAGTACGGGGCAACCTCAACTTCAGCAAAACCATCGCATTCTAAGCGGAGTTCAGACTCCACTACGATGGTTCAGCTGCGTGTCCGCATTGCTTTTAGCAGCATGGCTGTCATCATTGTCCACATCTATCAGCCACCCGTTATCATTGTGGTACCAGATGTCTCATTAACAGCGTATGCTAATAACTCAGCTCACAGAAACAATTAACAGTATAGCTGTCTGGTATTTGTCTCTTGAAAGTTTTCGTTGACAGACTAGAGAGGAAGTACATTAAATGAAAACTGTAGTGCATCCAATACGTATTAAATAGCTAGAATTTGTCTAATTACCAATATATGCTTGTAACTCTTCTCACAGAGACAATTAATAACGTAGCTGTCAGGTACTCGTCTCACGAGAATTTTACTTGACAGACTGGTAGGCCCTCGCCAACGTAGCCCCTGCGGGCCGACAACACATATAACACCACACAGGACTGAGGTTGTCTATGCCCAAGGCGTAAGCAATGGTAAAGATGGGCTGTTTTGGAAATAGACAATCCGCGTACTATTTCCCGCAGAGGGAGTTCGAGACGACATGCAGGAAGTATTACTACACAAAATCGGATTGGCTGGCCAATACTATTTAAAGGCTAGAACCAGCACCGGGCGTCAGTTCAAACCGAATACCGATCTCAAGGACGTCTCCTTGGAAGACTACGTCATCGCCACCGGAATAGGACTTGGAATGAAGTGTATGTGTGTTACCTTGGACTCTTGTGGGAAACGTAGAAGTTATCTTTTGTTGCCTCTAGTAGGAAATTCTTGCTGGCTTTGTAATTGTGAATTCTCGTTGTTATTCACTCATTTCCATGTAGACTCACGTAAATAAAAGTCACGTTGTAAAATCTTTCAAATTGTCTATTACAACAGATGTGGCTACGAGATTGTGTCTGCGTGTGTCTTAATCGTGGCGGGAATAGTGCTGCAGCAGCAGATCCAAAGTGTGCACGACTTACTACAAGGTTTTCAACAGTTTTGCAAGAAATCTCAGGATATACAGGAACGTTTCTTTACGGAACTCTTGAAAAACTAACCGGTTCCGCCGCCCCCGCTGTTTCTCGTTTTTGTCCTGGAACCAGTCCCATGTGTATGTTCTATTGACGAAACTACAACCTCGACCTTTTCTCCCAGATTTGTGAGGTTCTCGCAGATTACTACCGACGACGTTTCCATATGTTGGCTGCCTGGGTCGAATTGTACCAGTGTCGCAAGAACGCAGGCCAATCCTATCGCCAGTGGGGAGCGGAACTGCCAGGTCTCAGCCGGAAGTGTCACTTCACCACACGGGTCTCCAAAGAATCCTACTCTGACGCGATGGTCCGCTATCACCTCATACAAGCCGCCGCTGACGTGACTTTTCGACAGGACGCCCTCAGACTAGACGATCCTACACTGGACCAGATCATTGATCTGGCATTCAAGTCCCAAATCTCTACGGCGACCGACAAGCGTTTGGAATCCTGCGCGGAAGTGGCGTCCCTCCTAGACGACGGAGCCTCGGAGCCCGTCGCATGGCTGGCGGAGGTCGAAGACACTGCCGCCGTCCTTTACGATGACCGGCGACGGCCGCTAGGTTCAGCGCAGCGACGGCACGGCAGCCGCCCTGTCCAGGACTTCACACCCTCGGCCGGCTCCGCGGACCCGGCGCGCAGCGTTGGTGCACAGACGCCCCGTGCTGCTTCTTCCTCCTCCGGACCTGGGATCCACTTCCCGGCCCCTTCTTGGCCCCGCTGCTGTTGGACGGAGCGGACGTTCCCATGCCGATTGCCCAGTCCACCGTCGCCTCTCAACCGCCACTGCTTCGACGTTCCCTCCGCACCGCTCGGAAGGCAGCGCCCTACTTACCGGCGTCCGGTTTCTATCGCCCCCTTGAAAACGACATAGCTGCCGATCGGCCTACGGCACGGGGCTACATTGATGCTCTCTCCCCCGAGGCCGCCTGTGCCGCTTCAGCAGGGGGAGGGGTGTTACGCCGTCGGCAAGATAGCTCCTGCGGGCCGGCAACACATCTAACACCAGACAGGACCCAGGTTGCCCATGCCCAAGGCGTAAGCAGTGGGAGACATCGGCTGTTTTGGAGGGAGTTCCAGATGACCTGCAGAAAGTAGTACTACACCGACATCTGGCCAGTACTATTTCAAGGCAACAACCAGCACTAGACATCAGTTCACGCCATATACCGACCTCAAGGACGGAAGACTACGTCATCGCTACCGGAATAGGATTTGGTATGAAGTGTATGTGTGTTCCCTCGCACTCTGGGAAACTTAGAAGTTTCCTCTCGTAGGAAATTGTTACTGGCTTTGTGATTGTGACTTTTCATTGTTAATTCACTCACTCACATGTAGACTAACGTAAATAAAAGAGGTGTTGTAAACACTTTCAAATTGTTAGTTACAACACAGGAAGAACATAACATTAAAACTGCAGTGCGTCCAGTACATGTTAATTTGCTTAAATTAATTGTTAGTGAAGTTATAGATGCTTCGCAAATACAGTCACGGTTGAAGCACACAAGGGTGCTTCATAATCCTTAATAAATTTTTACTGAGCCATGCTCACAACCACTGTGCGATTTCATGAACTTTGCTGTCCATCCTTGTTTGGTTTCCCACCCTTGTTGCGGTTAAGTCATGGTTCTTCTTCCTTGTACGTGTGGCAACAGCGATGTGTATCGATATCTGCACCGTGGACCGTATTTGGTTTTTTGCACACAGTTTCCGGCTAGGGAGTCGGTCGCTTGCTGCGGACCAGGGAAATTATCTCGGCGCAGTGCAGTCGGCTGGTACCGCTGGCGGTCCCTATCAGACCCGTGTATGGAGCTGTCCCATTCCTACGAGCTTCGTGGTTCACCGACCCAAGACGTCAAAGTTCAGTGGTGGTTTCACCTACACAAGCCACGTCCATTGATCTTGTGTGGCCCGTTCCAGTGGTTCACTGTTTGGAAGGATTTCCTGTGAGTAACACCGAGTGTTTCTTTTGCTGAAATTTAGCAGCCATGCGGTGCAATTATCTATATTGGGTGACTACAATTCAAGGGCACCAGCGGAGTTTTCTGCCTTGTGGCCGTTAGTGTTTTGGTTACCTTCCGTGGCCACAAAACTAATTTCAGGCAGCGTCCTTTCCTCACCTGTTGTAGTTGTACAACGTGGTGTGTAGTTTTCACAGCTAATACATATTTCATTGTGGACAGTCTGATTCGGAACTTTTAGTGTTCGAGTTCTCATGTACCGATTGGTGGCATGCAAGTCGTTTTGTCGGTCGGGCCGTGACTGTCCCTTGGTTGGGTTCAGATGGATCAAGTGTACTTGGACTCACCACCTGTCTCACCTAAGTGAATGAGAGCAGACCGACCTCTCTGGGGGCTCCTGAGACCAGTTTTTTTTTGTTGTCGCTCTCACCGGTGCTTAGTTGTGTTAATAATCTATCATAGCCAATGATTTAAAAACTTCTTGCTTTAGCTGGATTTTATATATTTTTGGAAACTAAATTGTGGGCCGTAAGCCAGTTAAATCCTCATTCTAAAAAGAAGCAGTAAGAAAACAGACATTGCGGCCTTCTGCCTTTTAAAGCTTACGGTAATTTACTTTAAAATCATGAATATTTCTTTGTGGACCTTGAGCCATTTGTATTGCTACTTGTTTTTGTTTGTCTATTCACCTTTGCCTTGAGGCTCTCAGCCGTGCTTTGCATTCATACAAGAAATTTTAAAGCAATTGGATAAATCTCAATTGGTAAAACTGTGCGCTAAGTCCGCGGCTGGCGCGCTGCCAAGATTGCGTAAGCCAGCGTCGCGCGCTGGGGTCAAATGTCAAACTGATAAGAACTTTAACATGGAACATGCTGTTGCCTCCTTGAGCCCCCGGTTCGTGATGTATCCTTGTCCGGTTCTCAGCTACGCTACAGATCAATTTATTTATGGAAATACAAAGTACAGTCTCCAACAAATTTTACATATTCACATACACCATTGCCTTTAACCCAAATGAATACAGACTCATTTACAGATATTTCACGTCTACTACGGGTGTACAGGAATAGTGGGGAAGGTGACATATAAACAGATTTACCGTGAAGAAGATTGCTGCTAATGTCCTCGTCGACGGCCCCTGTGTATTTGTTGGATGTAGACTTAATTTTAGCATAGACCTTAATGATACATTCAGTCATGGTAATGGTTGGCTTACTGTAGCTATTGTACGAGGTGGTACAGGAGTACCTAATGTTCCTGGCCTTGAAAGTTTTGTAGACAGAGACATTATTGCCTACCGTACCTATCATATGGCTGAATTGGCTAATAAAGACTTTGGAAAATCAGCATATATGTCAACTTCTGCACTAACTTTGTATACTCGTAAGAGAAGGAAAATATCTGTAAATGAATCTGCATTTGTTTGGATTAAAGGAAAAGGTGTACGTGAATATGTAAAATTTGTTGGTGACTGTACTTTGTATTTTCACAAGTAAACTGATCTGTAGCGTAGCTGAGAACCGGACAAGGGTACATCTAGAATCTGTCGGCATAGAGTATGTAACAGCATGTCACGTCAGCACACTGAGCATTTGACCTTTGACCCTGCGCCGATAAGGCCGTCCGACGTCATCTTGGCAGCGCGCCAGCCGCGGACTTATATGTCACCTTCCCCACTATCCCTGTACACCCGTAGTAGACGTAAAATATCTGTAAATGAGTCTGTATTCATTTGGGTTAAAGGCAAAGGTGTACGTGAATATGTAAAATTTGTTGCAGACTGTACTTTGTATTTCCATAAATAAATTGATCTGTAGCGTAGCTGAGAACCGGACAAGGGTACATCACGAACCGGGGGCTCAAGGAGGCGACAGCATGTTCCATGTTAAAGTTCTTATCAGTTTGACCTTCGACCCCACCGCGCGACGCTGGCTTTCGCAATCTTGGCAGCGCGCCAGAATGGCTTTTGCCGTTAAATAATTGCCTTTTTGAAACTCGTTGTTCTAAGGGTTCGGCTATGTGCCGTTTTGGATTAAAGGTGCTACTAAATTACAATTTTGAGTGAGCCTGACCGAAAGCTTATTTGGCTCTTTCCACAATCCTAATCACCTTTTCTGTCCAGCAGGTTTTGCGGGCGCATCACTGGTAGCAGTGCGTGGTTGCACTTGTGTTTACAGACTTAGTTGCGTTCAGTTTCACTCTTGTTTCGATTGTGTCTGTGGCATCTTATTGTTTGGCTTGTATTGTTTCAGAGGTTAAGATAACGGCAGTCAGACCGTGTCCGGGGATCGGCCTGATGAGAAGTGACCATCGTATTTACGAGTTGGCAGCAAGGCGTCAGCCGACGGAGCGCTGTGTTCCAGAATTGGTAGCCCCTATGCGCGCTGCCGTGCTACAGCCGGTTGACGTCACCTCGGCGGTGATCGGTGAGACACGTGCGGCCATTCGATTTCTTGGTGTGGCTCTTAAAGGTCTTGAGGAGACTATTGGTCTTCTAGAAGGAACCCAACCTAGTGACAGTCGTCAGTTGGGTCGGGTGCGGGCACAGTTTGCGCATTTAACTAATCGGGTGGCTGATTTGAGTATGGTAGATTAGGGAGAGCATCACAAAAATTAGGCCTCTGAATTGGAAACTCTGGTGAGCGCGTTGCAGTTTAAGCTTACATGCTTGGAGTTGGATGGGAGGAAGTGCGAAGATACTGACTTGCGCTATCAGGGGGAACATGAGGGACAGTCCTGGGGTGGCATTGTTCCAGCGGCTGTTAAGTTAGATACCGTGTTTGCTAAGTTATACATCTACATCTGCATCCATACTCCGCAAGCCACCTGACGGTGTGTGGCGGAGGGTACTTTGCGTTCCTCTATCGGCTCTCCCTTCTATTCCAGTCTCGTATAACATTTCCTGCTGTTGTTGATATTACCCTAAACTCATCTGGGCAGGAACCCTGGTCTTCTTTGCATTT
Source organism: Schistocerca piceifrons (assembly GCF_021461385.2). Classification (NCBI taxonomy): domain Eukaryota; kingdom Metazoa; phylum Arthropoda; class Insecta; order Orthoptera; family Acrididae; genus Schistocerca; species Schistocerca piceifrons. The sequence goes on from NC_060141.1 coordinate 782,281,375, forward strand.
AATTTTGCTGACCCCCACTATATCTAGATCGAGTTTTTGCATTTCGTTTTTCAAATTTTCTAGCTTTCCTAGCACGAAAGCTCTATTTGCCATGCATCTTTCCTCTCTTGTCCATATTGTTCTGTCTGTAGTATACATAAACAAAAACTTCAATATCCATGAACCACTTATAAGACTAAACGGAAAATCTCATGTCCAATCACAAAGGACATTAGCTTATGAAACTTCACAAAATCAGAGAAACTCGCTCCTGGGCGAGAGCGCTCTTACATTTACATCCCATCGAATACAAATAAATATTTCTATTAATTTAATAAGGAAGTCTCATAACATTTTTGAAAACGCGAAAGATTAAGAAAAAATTGTAACAGCAAGACGCGAACCCACTACACATTGTTTTGTTATTGTGCACTCTTACCAATTATGCTGTACTGAACTTGCACAAAAAAACGACCTATTTTATGTTACAGTGTTTTGAAAGCTTTAACAGAGAAATCGTTATTAACTGACATTTAATTATAACAAGTCTTACCAACGACGATGCGTTTTTGATGAATCTTCAGTGTGATGTTGCCTTGAAACGGCGTATTTTCGAGAGGTACACGACGATAATAACTAAATACGAAAATTCTTTAACCGGAAGTATGACGTTTTCCTTCATTTCATTGCAGCAAACCGTACCCACAAGGACGCGTTTTCGTGAGATCCTCAATATCATGGTGCTTGGAAGCAGCATATATTCATAGGGTGTAATTTATAATAAAAGCGATCTTATATGGCCTTCAAGTGAAAACGAAAAATACGGGGACTCGCAAGTTCTGCTAGTTACGTAAAGAGAGTTTTGCCTCTTATTGGTTCGTATCGAGTTGTCGAAATAGAACAAAACTTATCTTGTGTTTCACGCGAGGAATGGCTCATCAACATCAAATAGCAGGAAGTGTCATCACAAATTTCATACAGCTCTATGTTAACGTAAGCTAACACGTTCCATGTGAGGACGGCTTTATCAATTACGTCTGACACCACACGCCTAAATACATAGCAAGAGACACAAGTTAATGCTACTGACGAATTGAGAGAGAATTTCCTGGGGGCCACGCCCTCACAGAACCCCACCTAGACAACACCAAACCGTCTCACATTAGCATTTTCCAAACGCAAAGCATCCTAAAGAAATGTTGATATCTAGAGGATGAATGATGCGAATGTTGGGGAAATCCAAACACATCACGAACCAGCGAATTTGCAAGTCTTACTTTTACCAAAGGGCAACGCTGTAAAATTACAGAGTACTACATAGGGAAGCTTTACCGCGCAGTGGATACGAAAAGTAAAGTACAAGGTGAGATGAACTGAGGAGACAGAGACGCTCCTGAGTGGAGCATTTGGTTGAAGGTTCGTTTAGAAAGCTCGAGAGCATTTCGGATCTGCTCATCAAACACAAGTGGCTGGCGCTCCACGAGAGATTTACTGTCAACATTAGGATAACTTTTGTTCGACAAAGCTTTTGTGACCATTGTCATCCAATGCCAGATATCACGAGTTCACACATATGCTGAAATGGATCAACTGTGCTGCAACGGAGTATCCATTCATTCGAATATACACTTGATTTAAATGTAACGAAAAACACCCTCCATCAGATCCATATTGCCTAAACCACAGTTTCATTCTCGCTATGAGCAGAGCGTACTCCCACGCTGACGTTTACAACCTACTGCTACAAAGATGCCGTTTAGACCATTATTACAGCCCGATTAAGCTGACACTTAACGCCTTGAAAAAGATCCCTCTAATCATAGCTCTCTACATCAGAAGTGAAACATGCACTGGTTCGAGTCGCGTACCGGCACACAGTCTTGATCTGTCGGGAAGTTTCAAAACAGACCAGATGCTACTGCTATGGAAGAGAAATTACTACACAGAGCATGCCTGGGCCACACTAAGGAGGCGAGAAGTAGCCCGTCACACAACAGCAACGCGTATTCCAGCCGTCCCCATTGTCTAACCCTCTGGCTTATTTCTTTCAGGGTCTGACCGAATTGATTGTAGAGCGGATTGGTCAAGTAGAATATCTAAGTACGCGGCCACCTTTCACGCTCCGCACCACGTGATCCTGTCGTCGCTATATCCGCTAGCCACAGGCGAGTTGCAGAACATCTTCTCACGGGCCATGGCTGAAGATTTTACCTTGCAACAATTAAGGGGGCTTGCAATTCGTCAAAGATTAACCACCAGGGTTCGGAAATAACTTGAGTGCCGCCGCATTTGGGAAGTGCAGCGGGGTGTTGAGCAGTTATATCAGTATGTCGATAGAGTCCACACAGCTTCCTTGGCCTTGCTGGTTGAATCACCTGAACACGCATTAGTTTCTATTATTCTCAAGGGAATGCGTGCGGCGGGTAAGTAGCATTTTGTTTTCCGTAAGCAGCCTGAGACCTGTGGAGAACTCCGTGACGTGGTTGTAGCAGCATCCACATTACCCCTTGAGAGCCACGGGCGTCGGGAAGTAGCAGGGCGCGACATAGGGGCCGATTCCGGATTATCCACATCCGTGGAAGTTAGCAGAAGGGAATCCTGGCGTTGTTTCATATGCGACAGTACAGCTCATTTGGTACGCTCTTGTGATCAGCCTCGTGCTCTTAGAGCAAGTAGATGACGCCGGGTTGGTAACCGAACACGGGATCGAACCCTTAGGTCTTCGCGTACTCGCGTGGTCGGTCCCGCATCATATCCTTTGCCTTACGTTTATTCTCGGGTAGGTGGCGAGCACGTTTACGCTCTCTTGGTTTCCGGTAGTTCTGTGTCGTTATTGAGCTTTGAGTGGTTTTTGTGAGTCGGGCATGTTACTAGACTTCGTTCGGTCCCGTCCCCAGTGCAGAGATGTCGGGTGGCCAACGGCCAGGTGTTATCTTTGCAGGGTGGGGTCCGGGGGAATGTATCGTTTGCGACTTTTCCTGGCCTGTATCTTTAGCTTTGGTTAAGGATCTGCCTGTTAATATAATATTGGTGTGTGATTTCATTTATAAAACCGGGCTCATTTTGAATTATTCCGGACGCACCTTTTTCCTTTAAGTTCTCTCATGGCGAGAAGCTTGGCCCTACCGAGTGCGCTAAACCTGGTGCATGGCGAACTGCCGGGACCTTCGGCGTAGAAGTGGCAGCTAATGAATTTGGTCTGGCCCCTCTCCTGCCTAATCAGGCGTCTCAGCTACGATTTGTGTTTCTCAACTCCTTAGCGATAACCTGGGTGTCACCAGCGTTCTTGAATAGCATACCCGTTTGTCGGATGACACCCCCATTATGCAATCTGAATACCGCCTCTCACCCCCGAAGGTTAACATACTCAAGACTAATCGCAGATGCTGGAACAAGGAGTCATCAGACCCTCTACTTCTGCTTATGCGACTCCAATTTTTCTTCTACCTCAGGATCAGGGGCGGGGTTTAAGACCTGTCGTTGACTACCGACGTTTGAACGTCATGGTTGCACTCGAGTCAGTACCTTTGCCCTATTTACATGATTCTTTTACCTGGTTTGCCGGGGCTTATTGGTTTACGGTTCTTGATTTGAATGAGGGCTATTATCAAATTCCGCTGGCTGAGGAATGTAAACATGTCACTGTCTTTCGTACTGATTGGAACTTGTTTGTGTTTAATAGAGTCTGCTTTAGGTTAGCTACCGACCGGCGGTGCTTACTCGTTTATTCCATAATATTCTTGGGGATTTCACGTCAGTTTGTGTCTATAATTATTTGGACGACTTGGTTATCTATAGTCGTTCGTTAAAGATAGCAGGAAACAAAACAACTTATACATTGCTAAAGGGTATCCTGCGCAGGAACCCAATAGTCAAAATTGGGGACACAAACATAAAAAGACTAGCAGTCACACGCTATCTAGGAGTATACATTGATGAACGATTGAACTTCCACGAACACATGCGAATATGCACAAACAAAGCAGAAAAGATACTACACAAACTGGCTAGGCTAAATTCGGAGCAATTCAGACTACCCCTGTCAGTGACACGAACATACCATTGCGCTCTCTTCGAGTCAGTACTATGCTTTGCTGCCAGTACGTGGGCCCACAGGTTAAATCTCTCAACCAACAGAACCATTGTACGTCGAGGCCAAAGAAGTGTTCTACTTCGACTAACAGGGGCATTCAATACAACATCAAATGACGCACTATGTGTCGTCATGGGAATTTTCCCCATAGATATCACCATCAGGTACCGCGCAGCAATGTACTGGCTTAGGATGGGGAGAATAGACCAGGTTCGGCAGATCACTGGTGTACCGATTGAGACAACACGCCAACTCAGAGCATGGCGAGTGGATACCTGGCAGAGCGAGTGGGCCAACAGCGATAAGGGCCGCCGTGTCTACAACTTCTTCCCTGACATCCGGGAAAGACTAAAACTAAAACATATTGATCCCAGCCGCGGTATGGTACATTTCATCACAGGACATGGCCCTTATCCCACGCACCTGTACCGCGTTAGTCTGCAGCAGACTAATAGATGCACATGCGGGGAAGTAGGTTCCCCTGAACATACTGTCTTCTTATGCGGACAACGCACGAACACAAGACACACAGTACACATAAATCGCCTGAACACACAGAACGAACTACATGCCATAATACGCGACCCGGAAAGGTGGACTGAACTCAACAAACTAACGGACGAAATCTCGAAGATCCAACAAATAGAATACTTGCGCAACAGACCCTACCGAAGGCAAGTCGGTCCAAACAGACGTCACGATGCCCAGGGGGATACAGATATGATTAGCACCACGAGTGATGAAGAAGAAACAGATACAGACCAGGGCACCAACACAGATATTGAAGCGTCCAGCGCGGATGATCCATAGTGTCAACCAAGTCAAATTCAAAGAACAGAGTGGAACAACCGACAAGAGGTGCACAAGTCACACACAATCCTAAAAACAGATTGCACCGTATATATAAATAGTTTACAGCATCTCCATGTCCAATAAGAGCTTAAAGCTAGGTACCTCTTCAAGGGACCTACACCTTCCGTTAAGAGGCAGCGCACAGTCTGTATGGAAGGATCTTAATTGTGGTCCCTCTCTTTTGAGCCCAACCCGACGGATACCTATGGTAGATCGGGGAAAACCACCGCTCAGGCTGTGTTGCTGGCGGGGCCGGAAGGTGCTAACTGCCACACCACGTATCATTGTAAGTCTCATTGGCTCAGTGTGAACTGTTTGTACAACCAACCTACACAGCCTATACCTCAACCTCCACTATACTAAGAACCTCTCATCTGAAGCTTAAAGTTGGGCACCTCTTCAAGGGACCTACGCCCCCCTGGTAAGAGGCGGCGCACGTCCTGGATGGAAGGATCTTAATTGTGGTTCCTCTCTTTTGAGCCCAACCCGACGGATACCTATGGTAGATCGGGGAAAACCACCGTTCAGGTCGTGTTGTCGACGGGGCCGGGAGGTGCTTGCGCCTGATGTACTCTACTAGGAGCCTTGCAGGCTCAACACAAACCGTTAGCGTCATTACCTTATTACTTTTACCACGAGTACCCTTTCATTAGCAACTTTGAGCCAAGCACAATATCAGTTACCTCTCTATTGTATATCGTAAATAGTTTAGCAGGCTGGACATGGAGGTCTTAGTCTTAGTTTCTAGCTTTAACGTACCCTAATCTCTTCTAGTTAAGGTAGTTTTTAGGATGGTAGATGTTAAAGGCATGGTGAGCAACGGCCAGCGTCTTGATGGTCATTCCAAGACCCGGGCCGCAGCCCACAACCAGGTGACGGGCCATATTATACATATAACTTCTCTATTCAGTTCTCTTCCTTCCTTCTTTCTAAATATTTAATTTCGTTTTGTTTATTAATATCTTACTTGATTTTGTATTAGTTATAAGTTTTTCTAATGCTGCACAAAAAAAGATAACAAATGGATGTAAACAGAGCCCGCCTCCACGTGGCGGGACACGGGCAACGGTGTGAGTGGGGACGGGTGCCGGTGTGGTGTTACTTTAAGTCACTGCGGACCCCGGACCCAGTCACAGCGGCTAAGTGGCAATATACGACCCACCATAAGAAATTAGACGGTGGGTCATAAAATATAAGCAGCTAGTGAAAAAAAAAAAAAAAAAAAAAAAAAAAAAAAAAAAAAAAAAAAAAAAAGTCGTTCGTTTGAGGATCATTTGGAGCATATCCGACGAGTTCCTTTGAGGTTACAGCGAGCTGGTCTAACTGTTAATCGTGTAAAATTACGCTAGCTAGGCGGGAGGTATCTTTCTTAGGCCATATTGTCTCGGGTCAGAGTATTCACATTGACCAAGAATGGACGAAAGCCCTGCGGGAATTGCCCTCTCTTGTTGATAAGCTGTGAATCGCTTAATTTATAGGCATGCAAATTACTTTATGCGCTTTGTGCCCAATTTTGCTCAGCTGGCGGCACCCTTAAGTCAGTTACGCCGTAAAGGTGTGCGTTTCGAATGTGGACCTGCCCAGGAGGCCACCTTTGAGCATATTATGACTGCGACAGCCAACCCGGCGGTTCTTTGGGTACCCGATTTTAGCAAGAGGTTTATCGTGCAGACTGATGCTTCTAATGTCGGTATTTCAGCTGTTCTCCACCAAGAATTTGAGGGGCAGAGACAACCAGTAGCTTACGCGTCTCGGCGGTTAACACATGCCGAGCATAAGTACTCTATCTATGAGTGCGAGGCCTTGGCCGTTTTGTTTGCCTCACAGAAGTATCTCTTCTACCTCGAGCATCGGGTTTTCCAGTTGGAAACCGACAATCAAACGTTGAGCTGGGTACTGGCGAGGCCGCATAAGACTGGCCGTATTGCTAGGTGGGCAGTACGTATTTCGGCGTTTCAGTTCGAAGTTAAGCATGTTAAAGTTTCTGAAAATGACTTGGCGGATGTTCTCAGGGAAGCAAGCAGATAGACGGCGACCATCTTAATTGTATAGTGTTAGGTGGAATTCCCCTTTTGTTCGAAGACACTACACACCATCAGGATCAGGATCCTGTGTGGGCTGGTATTAAGCAACGCGTGTTGGCCGGAGAGATCCCAGAAGAATATAAGATAAAGAGGGGGATTCATTGCAGGAAGGTGGGCAATGCTAAGCAGTCAAAGATCTGTTTGCCTGCTACCTTGGTGCACCCGATCTTTCGTTATTTTCATGATTCGTTGATGGGCGGCCATTTAGGGACTTACATGACGCTCCAAAAGATAAAGGAAGATTTATTTGGCCCTCTATTGAGCAGCAGGTTAGACAAATGGAGCTCAATGTCGCTTGTGTAACGTAGCCAAACCCAACAATGCCCTTCAACATGTCTGGTTGAGTTCTGAACGAGAGTCGTCTCCCATGCACAAGCTCTATATTGATTATTTGGGGCCTTTGCCTCGGACTAATAGGGGTCACCGATGCGTACTCGTTATGATTGATGGATTTTCTAGGTTTACTTGGCTCCTTCTGAGCCGCAACCTTACCGCTACCACCCCGATTAATCACTTGGCTAGTGTCTTTAGTGTTTCCGGGCCACCTAAGCAGCTGGTTGGTGATAACGTTCCCTCTTTTCTTTCGGGCCCCTTGAAGGCCTTCTGCTTTCAGAATAGAGTTAAGCATGTCACCACCACCTCTTGCGGAAAGGGTTAATCTGGATCGTAAGTCCGGTTTGATCAGAAAACACCCAGCAAATGGGACCCAAGTTTTCCTGGCTCAGTTTTGTCTGTAATACGGCCATTCACGAACTCTCGCGAGTTACGCTTGCATCCTTGATATTTTCCTACCCAGTTAATTCCCCTCTTTCCAACTTGTGGGGGATTCAGGATATTATTCCACCTGACCATAATCCAAGTCTCATCAAGGAAAACTGGAATCGAGCCAGGCACAATATACTCAGAACTCATATTAAGCAAGTCCAGCGTTATCATCTTAATTCGGAAACCTTTAGGGGTAGGCCTGGGGACCAAGTTTACGTCCGCAACTTCCAAGGGAGGCAGCTGCGCGGCGGGAACCCTAGTAAATTTACTCCTCGTTTTTTGTGGCCTTGCACTATTATGCCTATATTAGGCATAATAAATCTCTTGGTAAAGGAGAACAGCTCAGGTAAGCAATATCCAGTTCACCTTAGCCAAGTTAAGTACAAGTAGCTCGGGCTCTGAATTACCCCTGTCTGGGTTAAGTTTGAGGGGGGGAGGCTGAACCACGCTCACTCTCAACTATGCGTTTTCGTGAACTTCGCTGTCTATCTGTGTTTGGTTTCCCACCATTGTTGCGGTTACGTCGTGGTTCTTCTTCCTTCTACGGGTGGCAGCAGCGATATGTATCGATATTTGCACCATGTACCATCTTTGGTTTTTTGCATATAGTTTCCGGCTAGAGAGTCTTATGGAGTTGGTCGGTTGCTGCGGACCACTGAAGTCACCTCCGCTCGGGTGCAGTCGGCTGGGGCCGCTGGCAGCCCCTGCTCAGTGTCGGAGCGTGTGAGGAGCTGTCCGATCGCTACGAGCTTCGTGGTTCACCGACCCAGGACGTCAAAGTTGAGTAGTGGTTTCAAGTGCCCAAGTCAAGTCTATTCACGTTGTGTGGTTCGTTCCGGTGGTTTGCTGTTTGGGAGGATTTCCTGTGAGCAACACCGAGTGTTTCTATTGCTGAAATTTAGCCGCCTTGCGGTGCAATTAACTATATTGGTTGACTATAAATCAAGGGCACCAACGGAGTTTACTGCCCTGTGGCCGTTATTGTTCCGGTTAGCTGCCCTGGCCACTAACGCAATTTCAAGCAGCGTCCTTTCCTCACCTGTTGTCCCTGTCCAACATGGTGTGTAGTTCTTATTGTGGATAATCTGGTTCGTAACGTTTAGTGTTCGAGTTCTCATGTACCGATTGGTGGCAAGCAAATCGCTTTGGAGGTTGAGACGTGGCTGTCCCCTGGTTGGGTTCCAACGGATCAAGTGTAGTTGGACTCACCACCTGTCTCACCTTAGTGATCGAGGGCAGACCGACCTCCGTGGAGGCTTCCGAGTACCGTTTTCTTTATTGTCCTTCTCGGCGGTGTTCAATCGCCTGTTTATAATATACCATAGCCAATGATTTACAAAAATCTTCTTTTTACTGCATTTTATGTATTTTTGAATGTTGGAAAATCAATTGTCGGCCTTCAGGCACTTAAATCCTTATTCTAAAAACAAAAAATTGCTGCCTTCTGCCTCTCAAAGGTTATGGTAATTTATTTTAAAATCTTGACAATTTTATTGTGGGCCTTCACCAGTTTATATTACATCTTGTTTATTTTTGTCTGTTCACCCTTGCCTTGAGGCTCTCACCCTCGCTGTGTGTAATTCTCTCTCTCTCTCTCTCTCTCTCTCTCTCTCTCTCTATATATATATATATATATATATATATATATATATATATATATATATATATTGTTGCTTTAAGATTTCTTGTTTGGAGGACGTAAGCTGTGAAATAGTTGCCTTTGTGATACTCGTAGTTCTAAAAGTTCCGCTATGTGCCGTTTAGGTTTAAAGGTATTATTAAATTACAATTTTGAGTGAACCTGATCGACACCTTATTCGGCCCTTTCCACAACCCTGATCACCTGTTCTGCCCAGCGGGTTTAGCGGGCGTGTCAGGTAGTCATATTAGCTTCACCAGATATATAAAAAGTAGTCAGAAAAGGAAGAACGTATGGCGATCATCATGAAGTTATATAATATGAATTTTCCAGTAATTGTTTTGTCATTAATTCAACAAATGCAGGAATAAATCGAGATTAGTCGTATTTACACAAAAAAATGGCTCTGAGCACTATGGGACTCAACTGCTGAGGTCATTAGTCCCCTAGAACTTAGAACTAGTTAAACCTAACTAACCTAAGGACATCACAAACATCCATGCCCGAGGCAGGATTCGAACCTGCGACCGTAGCGGTCTTGCGGTTCCAGACTGCAGCGGCTTTAACCGCACGGCGTATTTACACAATTAGGCTTTTCAATGACTTATTCAGCTGGTATGAACTGAAATTCTGTCCACTCGCTGTTGAGAGGAATGTCGTTACACGTATTGCCAAATGCATTGAGGTTGACTTACATCATTTTGAACATTTATTGCATTAGTGTTGTATTTACAGGAAATCGCGCTGTAACAGCATCCGTTCTCCGAAATTATACGTTCACAAAGGTACATGTATCACATTGGAACAAACGAAACATAATGTTCAAATGTGGCTACGTTCTGTATTTTAATTTAAAAAACCTAGCTGTACCAACTGTTCGTCTAAAATTGCGTGCCATATGTTTGTGACTATTACAGCGCCATCTATCACAAAGCAAAAAAAGTCGTCCAACTAAAACATTCATATTTCTTTACGTACTACACGAATATGTAATAAAAATGTAGGTTCCTATTTAGAAAAACGCAGTTGATATCCGTTTGACGTATGGCAGCGCCATCTAGCGGGCCAACTATTGCGCCATGTGGTTTTTTCCCCCTTCAAGCTAAACGACTTTCGTTCTATGTAATTTTTTCGTTTGATGCTTATTTCGTGAGATATTTGGCCCGGTCACTATCAATGGACCACCCTGCATATTAACATACGACGTTTTTTATCACGCAAATGTTTGTCAGATCGTCGTATTCTCCACAGTTACACAGCAAATCAATACAGCATGAATAATTCGAGTTTTGCCATATTTCAGTACTTATTTAGTGAACAGTTTACTATTCTGCCAGTAACTGAAAGTGGTATTAAAATAACTGTAGCCGGGCGGTTCTAGGCGCTTCAGTCCGAAACCACGCGGCTGCTATGGACGCAGGTTCGAATCCCGCTTCGGCCATGAGTGATGTCCTTACGTTAGTTAGGTTTACGTAGTTCTAAGTCTATGGGACTGATGACCTTAGATGTTAAGTCCCATAGTGCTTAGAGCCATTGGAACCATTTTATTAAGGAAAACTGTGCTAGTTTCAAAGTGGTCAGCTGCATATTTTAGCAGACGTCACGATTGTAAACAGTGCCAAAAGACAATTCTGTAAAGAAGGCAAAAATAATTCCTTAATAGTATTTAACGACAGATCGTTGTCTTTTAACGTGAGAGCTCTTGAGCTTATTTACTTATGAAAATACCTTTATTTGTAATTATTGTGAATGATGTGTGGCCAAATATTCGTAACATTCCTTTAGTTAAATATTATTGTAATGTATTAATTTAATCTGGGAAATGGTCATGTTGAGTAAGGTCGTATCTGAAGAGGTTAAAAACTGTGTATTTTTGGTGCAGATCGCCTGTAGCTAATGGAGAAGCAAACAGGAGCCAAAAGCTACAGGAGTCATGTGGAGACTGGTACTTTTCCGAATGAAGTGCGCTGTGGCGACTTAGGAGACTTAGATGTTCGTTCTGGAAGTAGTCAGACCTGCTTCCGATATCGTATGGTTTTGGTGGAGTAAGTGATGGAATACCGGTCGCTGCTGTAATTTCTCAAGGGTCTTTATATTTATAGATGTCTGAATGTGCTACAGTGCAGGACTCTTTGCGCTTGATTTACGGAATTGAGAACAGACATAGTAAGAGTTACTTTTCTTCCCACTGCACGTGTTAATTTGTGAATTAACATGTTGAAATGTGAACTGTTTCGAGCTGGTGAATATTTCATGTGATGTGATTACGAAATGGACTTAGTGTCCGCGTATCTTTGATTACTATTTAATTTGTGTATTTTGATATCATTCTCGTTACGCTCTCAAAGTAACTTTAATGCATTTTAGAAGAGCATTTATGATTGTGTCATACTTAATTATCGTAGGACCACATTCCCTTTATTTGCGATGTCTCTTCTTGAATAAACATTATTCAGCATATTTCTCTGTCGTCTACATGAATTACAGACTGTTATTTTGAATTTGCCGGCCGCGGTGGTCTAGCGGTTCTAGACGCTCAGTCCGGAACCTCGGGACTGCTACGTTTGCAGGTTCGAATCCTGCCTCGGGCATGGACGTGTGTCATGTCCTTAGGTTAATGGCTCTGAGCACTATGGGACTTAACAGCTGTGGTCATTAGTCCCCTAGAACTTAGAACTACTTAAACCTAACTAACCTAAGGACATCACACACATCCATGCCCGAGGCAGGATTCGAACCTGCGACCGTAGCAGTCACACGGTTCCGGATTGCGCGTCCATAGGTTGGTTAGGTTTAAGTAGTTCTAAGTTCTAGGGAACTGATGACCACAGATGTTAAGTCCCATAGTTCTCAGAACCATTTGAACCATTTTTTTTATTTCTGTGTATTTTATTAACTCACCATCCTGGCCAATGCGTTCACTATTCAACTGCAGAATCGCAGCTACAGGTTATTATTAGCTGTGGGGCACCAAAGCATACATTCGCGCCTCAAACCTATGACTACATCGAGCTGCTCTTTCCAAAATCGGCTGTGCATAGCCCAGGTACCTAAAATACGAGTAACCACTCGTAAAGACGTAACTGGATAACTCGTATGGGACGCATAAGCGTTAGGTACCGTCGCAACTGGGGTTTCCTCGTACGAGGTATGAATTAAATCCATTACTACTGTAGTTCTAACACTTTACAATGTTCTGTGATCCAGGTCCAAATCCATAATTGCATGATAGGCAGTTTGCGTTGGGCCTGCAGGAGTAAGATTTTACGGCAGTTGAGTGCATGAGAATTGGTAGGAAAAGTTAGGTGTGGGGAAGTTAGGTGTGGAACTTTAAGACAGAAGGAGAAGAATTCGAGTCTGCAGCGGCCAGTGGAGGCTGACGGTGGCAGTAGGAGCGCGGGCCATCAGTGGCGACTTCATTCATGAGTCGGCGCCAGCAGTTTGTATACATCCAGCGGCAGCAGTACAGCAGAAGTAGGCAGCATCGCGAAAAGTAAAGTACATGTACCGACAGTATAGATATGTGTGAACCTGCAGCGTCATCGTCAGTAGCAGAGCCTACAACGAATTCAGAACCACCAGTCTGAGTGGTTTATATAATGCTAGCGGGCCAGTTAGTCATAACGTACAAGTGATATGTAACATACTGATGAGGCACATAATACAGCACCAGAGAGGGGAAATAAGTTTTCAAACAATACATTGTCGCAATTAATGCTAATTTTGCTGTACATGCAATCTAATATAGTGGTATTGACTAAAATAATGAAACAAGTAAATTCCAGTCTTAGTTTAAATACCGAATGCGTAAAAGCTGATGCGAAGGATATGAAATCAGATATTACAAGATTTATTGACACAAAGTTAGAAGTTGTAAGTCCAGATAAGGGACCAAATTTCTGAGTGGGATGGCGTGGTTAACACCAGAGTTGATACATTACAAAATATTAAATGCAAAATTAGGTAGCGCCAAGCCGGGTAGCGATATCAAAAATTGCACGCTGGGGCAATATGCGCTCGAAGAAGTGGCCTCTAAATCGGTTAATAATTTGTCAGATAGCGTAGTAGAACGTTAGAAAGAGGTGCTTGAGTATAGAGTATATTATGAAGCTGTATTCATTAAAATACGAGGCTCGTTCTATAAGTAATGCCAATTTCTTTTAAAAACCATTAATATACAGTACACAGACAAACGTCTTTGTTGGTGCTTAACATTTGATATTTGTTCTGTGCGCCGATGAAGTTTCGAACCGTTCTCGCAGATGGCAGAACCGAAGTGCAGCGTCAAAATGGCGTCTAAATACGACTAACGTTACAAGTAACGTGCTGCTATTCAGTTCTTGTGTGCAGAAAAAGGAACGGTGCTGAACATCCATAAACGTTTGTGTGTAGCGAATGGCTATGGCGCAGTTGATAGTACAGTTGTGCGATGGGTAAAGAACGCTACAGACTCAGGAAATGCAGAAACAGTGCTCCATCATCAGCCATGATCGGGATTTTCTGTCACAGCCACTGCTCCAGACACGCTGAATCGTGCGGATGCCATTAATCGTGCCGACGCGCGCATTACAACTCGACAATTGTCTCTACAGTTGTCGGTCAGCATTGGAAGTGCGTCTGCAGTGATCGACACTCTCGGATAGTCAAAGAGGTGCTCGCAATGGGTTCCACGAATGTTCACAGTGGGCCACAAGATCCACAGAAGGGCCATTTCATCTGAATTGTTGCAACGTATTGAGACCGACGGAGAGGCCTTTCTGTCACGGATTGTTACGTGGGAAAAAGGCTGGGTGCACCACTTTGCGCTTTTACCAGCAGGGAATACAGGGCTATTAGAAATGATTGAAGCGATTTCATAAATTCACTGTAGCTCCATTCATTGACATATGGTCACGAGACACTACAGATACGTAGAAAAACTCATAAAGTTTTGTTCGGCTGAAGCCGCACTTCAGGTTTCTGCCGCCAGAGCGCTCGAGAGCGCAGTGAGACAAAATGGCGACAGGAGCCGAGAAAGCGTATGTCGTGCTTGAAATGCACTCACATCAGTCAGTCATAACAGTGCAACGACACTTCAGGACGAAGATCAACAAAGATTCACCATCTGCTAACTCCATTCGGCGATGGTATGCGCAGGTTAAAGCTTCTGGATGCCTCTGTAAGGAGAAATCGACGGGTCGGCCTGCAGTGAGCGAAGAAACGGTTGAACGCGTGCGGGCAAGTTTCACGCGTAGCCCGCGGAAGTCGACGAATAAAGCAAGCAGGGAGCTAAACGTACGACAGCCGGCGGTTTGGAAAATCTTACGGAAAAGGCTAAAGCAAATGCCTTACCGTTTACAATTGCTACAAGCAACGCTTTGAATTTTCGGCGCGGTTGCAACAGCTCATGGAAGAGGATGCGTTCAGTGCGAAACTTGTTTTCAGTGATGAAGCAACATTTTTTCTTAATGTTGAAGTGAACAGACACAATGTGCGAATCTGGGCGGTAGAGAATCCTCATGCAATCGTGCAGCAAATTCGCAATTCACCAAAAGTTAACGTGTTTTGTGCTGTCTCACGGTTTAAAGTTTACGGCCCCTTTTTCTTCTGCGAAAAAAACGTTACAGGACACTTGTATCTGAACATGCTGGAAAATTGGCTCATGCCACAACTGGAGACCGACAGCGCCGACTTCATCTTTCAACAGGATGGTGCTCCACTGCACTTCCATCATGATGTTCGGCATTTCTTAAACAGGAGATTGGAAAACCGATGGATCGGTCGTGGTGGAGATCATGATCAGCAATTCATATCATGGCCTCCACGCTCTCCCGACTTAACCCCATGCGATTTCTTTCTGTGGGGTTATGTGAAAGATTCAGTGTTTAAACCTCCTCTACCAAGAAACGTGCCAGAACTGCGAGCTCGCATCAACGATGCTTTCGAACTCATTGATGGGGACATGCTGCGCCGAGTGTGGGAGGAACTTGATTATCGGCTTGATGTCTGCCGAATCACTAAAGGGGCACATATCGAACATTTGTGAATGCCTAAAAAAACTTTTTGAGTTTCTGTATGTGTGTACAAAGCATTGTGAAAATATCTCAAATAATAAAGTTATTGTAGAGTTGTGAAATCGCTTCAATCATTTATAAAAACCCTGTACATGCTCTTCCACAACTTTGGCTTTGGACATAGAGTGTGATGGAGACTACGTAGAAAAATAGGACATGTTGATGTATAGTGTCACCAAATCCTGACTCTGAACAACAAATACGTTCTGGGAAAAATATGTGGGGCATTACTTACTGAACGACCCTCTCCGCAGTGCACCATGAACAGCAGTTTAAAGACATGAAGGCAGAATTAAAATCTTTAGCAGCAAATCAGGCAACTACTGTGAGTGGTGTTTTACGGGTTAATACAGGAACTAAAAATTTTCTACGAACAATGGAAGACACCATCCAGCCGATTTTCTTGTGGAATGTGGAGATGGTTTTGTGAGAGGAGGGTCGGAGGAGGCAAAAATTAAATTCGCTAAAAGACACCCGGAGGCCAATGCAGAATCACGGGTAAAAGTTATGTGTGATTAATTTACTTCCTAAGAAGCGTCTGAGAGTAGTTTCCTGAACAAATCCTGGTGCTAAGCAAAACAAACACAACTTCACAATGTGTCCATAAAGTGACCAAGTTTCAAACGTGGAAGTGGGTCAATACGGGATTTTTGTGTGCGTGAAATGGTTACGTCGACGCATATAAAAAGTCTTCTGGGGGTGTTGATGTAGATTGAGACGCTCAGAAGATGGTTATCTGAATTTTTACAATGGAAATAAGTGCGCAGTCAGACAAATTCCACTGATGAGTTTTTGGATTTTACTGCGAAACCTGAACAGGCATTGAAATACAGGCAGACTGGAAAATGGGTAACAGAATCGAAACAATAATAGTATCCCCAAAATTCACAATTATCACCAGAGTAATTATTACCACAGCGGTAACAATCATTTTTAAAGCGAAACGGAAATGGGAATATTAACAAGGAAAATGAAATCCAGGAACGAAGATCTGACGGACAGTAGCCTCACGAAATGCAACGTAGAATACGAAATCAGGAAATTAGTGGTCGTCGAGTCTCAGGACCGGAGGAGGTGTAATAAACCTGTTATAACCAGGAATAACACAATAACCTCGTCAGTCTGGTTTATTAAATCACAAATCACTTTTTAACAATTATGTTAACCAAGCGTCTACCCAGGCTCACACTCAGAGGTAATGCATAATTAAAGTTTGGTTATCCCAATGTCCAAATGTGGATAGTGGGGTGCACGTCCCGTAATTATTCCCAAGTCCAGTGAAGTTCACTCTCTCCAAGTGAAGTCGCAAGATTTTCCCGCCGAGCAGCCAGGTAACCTCGAGTGGTGCGGCGAGTCATCCACAAGCAGCTGGAACACGACGTACTGCACTTCACGATGAGAACTGTCGTTTGCGGCGGCGGCTGTGTTTATATACGGCTTGCTAGTTAATGGAGCCGTCGGCTGGGGTCGCTGTTTTCCAGGGAAAACCAATCGCAATGTTTCCTGGCGTAGCCAATTGCTGTGTGATGACAAACGCGCGCGCGCGAAGGCGGCCAGCGATGGTAGCCGCGAGCCGCCCGGAGAAGTGCGGCCAGCGATGTATTTGGCGGCCGCGTACTGGAGCGCGTTGTTCGGTGTTTGTTAGAAGCGGTTATACCACAAATCCGTTGTTGAAAATGACAGGATATTTAAAAAATTCTATAGGTGTCGGATATTCGGCAAATAAACCACATATATTGGACGTTGTAAGATCCAAAAATGGAATGGGGAATAATTTTAAGCAGCGCAACCATAAGCTGGACACACGAAATATGGTAAAATGTGTTGAGTGATTCGATAATGATGATATGGGGGGTTCAGAATTCATTTTGTGAAAGCGAAGTGAGAGGTGGAGTAGTGCATGTTTGCTGAAAGATTCTGTGATCAAAAAAGAGGCAGAGGTAGATCTCATTTTGTTGGGGATGAAATGTGTGACTACTTGTAACAAGACAATTATAGTATTGTATCTGGTTGTAAAGTAGATGATTTTGTATCGGAGGAAGAAAATGAAGCTATCTGTGAAGGCGGCGAAGCTGTAATCTCGTCAGATGGAGATGAATTTTGTACTGTATCGACAGAACTATGTGTAGATATCTGTGAAGGTAGAAGACAAACTGTAGCAATAAGCACTATAACTAATGTACATCATCACCTGACTAAACCTATCTTTAATACCTGAAAAATTACAGGATGTTTTGCAGTATGATTCTCACTCAGAATCAGAATAATTTTATTAGAACTATAGAACTAAGAAATAATGCATCCAGAAGTGTTCTAGACATCTATTGGAAACCCATGAAGAGAGTTCGCTTTATTTACATAAATTCAGTAGAAAAGTAGGCAGTTAGTTTCCAAACGCAGTAACTAAAAATATTAGTTGAATGAAAAAATGTAAGAATTGCATATAGCAAAATGGTCAACACCATTCATGCATCCATATATTTATTCAAGGCTTGCCTCCTTCTTGTTTCATCTTTATCAGCGCATTCCTGTTCTCCTACTAATACTCCATCCAAAGTGGACCAAGAGTATACAGAGTCAAAATTTTCATTAGTTTAGCGTAAGTTTCGCTGATTCAATACTGATTACTCTTCTAACACAACAGCCACTGTTGTCTTCCAGGGAATTTCACATGTGGGAACAAAGCATGTGAATTTCTGCTACTGGTATTTTTGTTAATTTGTGCTGTAACCATTGTTAGGTTTGTAAATTGAAGAGAACAGCTCACAACTCATTGCACGGGTTATCCTTTCCTCCTTATTTTTCAGAACTAATAATATCTAAGAGAGCAAGTCTCATCACACATCTATCTGCATGCAATTGTCCCTAATGACATGAAATAACATGTCTCCATCAACATAACTGTAGATTTTAGTAAAATGAAATAAGTCAACAAAATTTTAAGATATGTATGCGTCAGGGAATCAGAAACAGACAAATTTGCGCTCGTTGCCTAAGGCTCTTGGCAACTGACGGATAAAATGTCGCTTGTGGCTTTGTTTCCAGCTGCTGCGTGAAGCGATATTCCTGAGGTTATTTAGAAAGTCTTGAGACACACGGTGTGAAGCAAACACAGATATCAACTGAGGTAAAGGTAGTCTTGTGTGTAACAATGGCAATGGCCGAAAAAAAAATAGTTTTCAATCACCATCGCCTGCGACATCTAACGCTGTCGTGACGATGTAACATCTCTGATACTACGTACCCTACAAATAATTGCCTATCATAAATTTGGGAGCAGAAGGTATTGTCAAGATTAAGTAAAAATTACTTTGTTGCCTTTCATAACATAGGAACATTAACAAATCGTAACTGCAAATAGCTGCCCCTAAATTTCATGGGGAATCCGAAGCGGTAAAAATGTATCTATTATACAAAACGCTCTGCGCTGCCAGGGAACCATTAAATACTCTAGAAATTTGTTCACAATTGGGACCGATACAGCACACTAATTCATGAGTGCGCTGCTTTATTGTTGGCTCACATAGCTACATAGCTTATTAACTGAAAATTTACTTTTGTAACACCATTTGACAGTTCTTGTAAGGAGGGGTAAAGTTTCTAGCATTCATATGTAAAAATTCTGACACCTTATTCCATGAGCTTTAGCCATCATGAGGTACGTTGAAGCACTCACCTGAGATGACTGGATGGTTTTCAGAGAAAATATCCTGGCAAGTTGTCTACATGAATCTCCTGCAATTTCGAAAGCTCTTGGAATGTTCGCTAGTCTTGCAAAACTTCAGCAATCCCAACAGTGACTTCTTCCATAAAAAACGACGCTTGCAAGATGTGATGATTAACTCTCTTTGTATACAGTTCAATGGATTTCCGCTACTGAAGCATCCAGGAGTATATAGCACACCACTGCGATCTATCAGTACATTTCAATATGAAATGTTACCATCTGCATGTTCGGGTTCTCTGTATTCAAGAATCCTTAACAATTTTACATTAAATTGACCTGCATACTTAATACCGGGATGAATTAAACTTCTTCTGCAGAAAGGAAAACCTGTACCCGGACTACGTGAATGTTGTACATACTTCTTTCTTGAAAATACTTCCTCTACGTACTCAGAATTAATGAGTGACATTTTGATACAAAGAAGAAAACGTTCATAGTTATAAAACTGGCAAGAAATGTGTATCACGGGTTACAATATTTAGACTTCTATTTTTCTTCGCTCTAATCTGCACGAAAGTTTTCGATCATTTTGGTGAAAGGAATGCTGTACTATTAGCCAAGCTGCAGTAAAAAAGTTAACGACTGTGTTTCAGTATCTTAAATTGTTACCAAAGTCGAGAATCCTAATTATTAAATACTCTATATCGTAGCCTTCCAAAATTAATTGCTGTAGACTGATTCGTGCCTATCTCTCGACATCGACAGGAACAACAAAACATCATCATAACAGTGTGTGCGCTTCCGAACAGGCATTGCTTTTATTCTGGAGATATCATCAATTCGTACTTAAAAAACGCTAACATGGTCGTCACGTACGCAATATCTACTGAATAAATAGTCTAGTGTTGAAATAATTTAATTTGATTAATTCGATGTCCCAAAAGTAACTGACTGAATCACATTCACCATTACCCGTAGCGTCCACCGAAATTCAGTCGTAAATGTACAATTACCATTTGTTCTGTGACTGTTCACATTTCTGCTAAGTTTTACTAGCATTGTAAATCTCCCATGAGCACTGTGCCACAACTTCGCTGCCATTAGCCCTATTATTTGGCAGTTACCAGGAGTACTCCGTGTATCAAAAGATTAATTTGTGGACTACCGCTAAAGTAATTGCGCGTTTTAACTCACCCAACACTAGCGTGTGTCGTCATTTAGAGAGCTATTCATCGCCACTGCAGATCCTTGTCAGCAGCAATTGTCGCTAAATATCGACACAATATGGCAATAGCTGCTTCCAAATTAATTTATTTCTGCACTCAGCTACCATTACAGCAATGTAATCTGCATCGAAGTTTTGACGCTGCAGCACATGCATTAACATATCCTGGAGTCACGTAGGCCAAATGCGCTGTAACTATACTCCTTACCAGTGAGATACTGTTAGAGCAGTATTAACTGTTAACTGACAGCTATAACTGTTACATGTAAGTTATTCAAATTTCTTTGATATATCGTAGATGCGGTGGTAATGAAAATTTTGTTAACTACACTAAAGTTCAGTTGTTCTGTAGAAACAATGATCGATCGAGCAATAATCTCTCGTTGTCAAGTGGTTCAAGTGGCTCTGAGCACTATGAGACTTAACTTCTGAGGTCACCAGTCCCCTAGGACTTAAAACTACTTAAACCTAACTATCTTAAGGATATCACACACATCCATGCCCGAGGCAGAATTCGAGCCTGCGACCGTAGCGGTCGCGCGGTTCCAGACAGTAGCGCCTAGAACCGCTAGGCCACCCCGGCTGGTCCGCGTTGTCAATAAAAACTAAGTCATAGAACTCTTGCATCGAACGATTTGTGTAGTTTGCACTCTTTTTAACACAGAAACTAGAGAGTTTGTAGAATGAACTAAAAGGTGGCTACACTGAGCCACAGCGCCAGAGATTGCGCCAAAGGGCATTATTCAGCCGCCTCCACTGGCAGTGCTTGTCGAGAAGTCGTGGTGGAGAGTGCTTGTTGAGAAGTAGCAGTAGGCAGTGCTTATTGAGATGTTGCAGTAGCGAGTCGTAGTTGAGAAGTTGCGGTAGTGAGTGCTTGTTCAGAACTTGTAGTATTGTTTTGACGGGCTACACACCAGATGTAGTTGGATTGGGGATGCTGTAATGATCAGAGTGTGCTTTTCGTCAATATATATGAAGGTAAAAAATTCCTTTTCTTTTATTATTTCAATGTCTTAAACAATAATGCCTCCTGGTCACAGGTTCAGTCAACAAAGCATCTGGCTCGTGTTCTTGTATTAGACTGTATTTCTGGTTTCTATGTGCAGTTATAGTATTTCTGTTTATTTTTTTTTATTACTTCAGTATAAATGGTATTTAAAATATCTTGTCGTATTGAGGAAGAACCGTGCCAGATGTGTACGTTGAATCACACTTCCACACACAGAACAGCGACTATTGTGCCTTGTTGTTTCGTAGGTTTTATAGTTGCTGGGGACTTAATTAATTAATTATGTTAAAGTAAATTTCCTTTCATTCTCTGTTGTTGTTCTATGCAGTCAGATTGCGTACAAATACTAGTCAGGGCCAACCGGTTACGAGACTGCGTAACCGGACAAACAGCGACTAAAATTAAAAATATTTGCATAATATATAATTAAGCCCCCATGCAGAACATTTAGTGAATAACACACGAGTCACTATTGTATCCCTTCCTAAAGCTATTTAATACGACTCAGATCCACAGAAGGAAAATACAGAATATAAGACAGTGTTTTATATAGCCTTTATATGGCTAAATGTTGTGTCATTTGTCGAATCCACTGAACCGGCTAACACCAGAGTAAAGCGGGGTGCTATCGATACACTTATTCATGAACATAATTAAGTTGGTATTTGAGAGAAAGTGGCCTCAGTTTTTTGCGAATGACGAAGTAAAAAGACACAGCTCCTCACAAAGATCGCAACTTGCAATGGGCGCTTACGTAACTCATCTTGTGTGGCATTTAAAAATGGTTCAAATGGCTCTGAGCACTATGGGACCTATCATCTGAGGTCATCAGTCCCCTATAACTTAGAACTACTTAAACCTATCGAATCTTAGGACATCACACACATCCATGCCCGAGGCAGGATTCGAATGTGCGACCGTAGCGGTCTCGCGGTTCCAGACTGAAGCGCCTAGAACCGCTCGGCCACACCGGCCGGACCCGCATTTAAAAACCACGTGGTTCGGTCGAAATACATGGAATCTTCAATTTGTCCGTATCAATATTGTTCAGTGTCATACTATAGCAATATCGGAATTAGAAGCTCCCTCTAGATCATCTAGATGGCTGATAAATGAATTCAAAACAAGCGCCTGGATATGGATTTGCACCAGCGATACAATACTTCGTTCGTCACACTATCGTAATTAATGAGCTGGGATGGTGTTTCTTTTAGTGGATTAAACCACAGTCAAAAGATTTATTTACACATTGTTACTTTCGTAATAAAACATACTTTATAACATTGGAATAAATGAGAAATTAAATATGATATGCTTGTAATCTTCATTTCGCAAAAAAATTTCAAGGAGGGATCTTTCATGTTAATAACAAATTTCCACAATGGTAACTACACAGGGTGTTCCATAAAGCTTCCAGGGGAGATGGGGCACATAATAAAGACTGAGATTTGCATTGCAACCCATGTCCGTAGACGTAAGGCGTAAGTAATAGCAGAGAACGAAGATCGGAAATTTAACAAAAGAGTGATTCATTAGAGACGTTTATTGGACATTATGAGTACGCATGGTGTACGACATGAACGCAGGCCTACTGCTACAACAGATGCTCGACGTTTGCAGCATCGGACGGCACGCATGCTTCACACCGACGGTGTGTTGACAGCCGGACATCCTCGAACGAACAGGGAGATTCTTCTGTTGTGGCTGCTGCGCAGACGATTCTTGCGGCTAGGTCAATTTCAGATCCCGCTGGATCGCGATACGTAAGAGATTTCACGGCTCGACGAATCCGGCGAGCGTGAGGGCCAGGGAACCGGTCCACCACACCCAATCCTTCGACAGCGGCGTGACCAGTTCAGATGCCTGCACACAGACAGTCGAAACTGAGCAGGCGCCCCTTTATGCTGGAACCACAAACTGCGCCTCGTATATGCTGCAACATCTTCAAGCAAGGCGGGAAGAGCCTGGACCAGAAACATCCGAAATTTCACGGCTGTCAAAGGGGATGATGAAAGGTACGCACGATAAGCAGTCGCCGACGAAACCGACCCACACATTAACAGTGAAATGTGGTGTAGCGTGATGCCGCACACCGTCGGGGTTTTCTGGTATCCACAAATGGCCTTTGTGGTGATCGAATACGACATCCCTAGTGAACAACATATAAATGAAGTACTACCCAAGAAGTCAATTTCGTTTTCAGGAAGGCTTTTCAACAGATAATGCTGTATATGCATTCACTGATCAGATATTGAATGCTCAGAGTGACCTAACATCACCCTTCTAAGATATTCTATGATCTCTCAAAGGCTTTTCATTTTGTGAATCATGAAGTTCTGGTAGATAAGCTTAATTACTGTGGTATGAGTGGAACAGTGCACAAATCCCGTAATTCGTAGTTATCTGTAAGAATGCAGAAGATTGAAATTAACAGTACGAATAGTTTACAGAAATGAACATAGTCCTATGATTGGGGAAGTATCAAGAACGGTGCCTCGCAGAGTTCAGTCTTGGGTACCATATTGTTCTTATCTGTATATATTATTGACTCGGTACTCTATATTTATGAATATGCTAAGCTAGTTCTATTCGCTGGTGGTAGAAGGATAGTAAATCACACCCAACAAACAAGAGTTAGCTGAGAAAACTGGAAACAGTGTCCCTCAGAAAATTATTGAGTGGTTCTCTGTAGATGGATTCTCACAGAATTTTCCTAAAACATGGTATATACAATTATGTACACTAAATGGCATAACCTCATTTAACCGTGCGACTGCTACGGTCGCAGGTTCGAATCCTGCCTCGGGCATGGATGTGTGTGATGTCCTTAGGTTAGTTAGGTTTAAGTAGTTCTAAGTTCTAGGGGACTGATGACCACAGCAGTTGAGTCCCATAGTGCTCAGAGCCATTTGAACCATAATGCCATTTATACATATAGACTCTGAACAGAAATCTGTTGCTGAAGCAGAATATCCTAAATATCTGGCTGTGTGCATTGATGAGAAATTGAATTGGGAGAACCAGTGATGTTCTGCTGAAGCGGTTATGTTCAGCTACATGTGCTGATAAGGTCACTGAAAAATTTGTCGATAAACATATCAGTAAATTAGCCGACTACGCCTATTTTCATTCACAGCTTTCATATGGCATCATATTTTGCTGTACTTCTCCATTGAGAGAAAAAGTATTCGGTTGGTCACGGTGGCCGAGCGGTTCTAGGCGCTTCAGTCCGGAAACGCGAGACTGCTACAGTCGCAGGTTCGAATCCTGCCTCGGACATGGATGTGTGCGATGTCCTTAGGTGGGTTAGGTTTAAGTAGTTCTAAGTTCTAGGGGACTGATGACCACAGATTTTAAGTCCGATAGTGCTCAGAGCCATTTCAACCATTTTTTAGCAACTGTAAATATAGCCCGCTCGGCTACCCGCGCCGTCTAACGTGCTGCTTCCCGAGCTGGAAGGCGTGCCGGTCCCCGGTACGAATCCGCCCGGCGGATTAGTGTCGAGGTCCGGTGTCCCGGTCAGCCTGGTGATGGTTTTTAAGGCGGTTTTCCATCTACCTCAGTGAATGACGGCTGGTTCCCCTTATTCCGCCTCAGTTACACTGTGTCGGAGATTGTTGCGCCAACACCGTTTCCACGTACGCGTACACCATAATTACTCTACCACGCAAACACTTGAGGTTATTCTCGTCTGGTATGAGACGTTAATTTTTGGAACACAACATACGACCAGCCTAGACACAGAAGTGATGACAGTTTCTGCAGGACCTGACCATCATTTTGCAGGACAATGCTCAAGCACGTACAGTGCAAGCTCGTACTGATTTGTTTCACTGATGGGGCTGCTAAGTGCTATACCACTTACTGCATTCCCATGACATAAGCCCTCGTGAGTTCAACGCTATATCTAAAGTGAAGGAAGCACTTCACGGTATTCGTTTCAGAACTGCTACAAATTCGTCGGGCAATAGACCGCGCCGCTCGAACTGTCAACACAACTGGCACTGCTGAGAGTGTCCTACGACTTCCACATTGCTGGTAACGGGTTATGAACAATGCTAGTGACTACTTTGAAGGTCAGTAATACTTTGAAACATGTATCTATTTTATACGAGCCGTAAATAAATAATTGCCACTATTTAAGTTCCAATCCCCGGACATCTTGAAGAAAAGTAAGTGGCCTTTACAATTTACTTAGCAATAACTCGTGGCCATTGATCCATCCATACTATAGAAATGGATGTACGTACATACATTTACCTGTATGTATGTATGTTCCACATCTGTTCCTAAACCACTGGACCGATTTCAATAAAACGTAGAACGGGTATCCCACACTGTTTGTAAAGGATCGCTGTCTGTTAAGAACTACCTAAAAGGAGTGAGAGCGAGGGTGGAAAGGCGGTGTAGCCCATGACACCAAAATATGCTTAGTTCATTCACCCGGTATTTGAGAATTAGAGTACCTAGTGACTTGTAACTTACTTTTCACATGATTTCCAAACTTCATGAAAATTCTCGCTTCACAGAGTGATAAAATTTAATTGCTTGCTACATTATCGTTGTTCATGCCGTGAAAGTTTCACTTGATTAATGAAGTTTTAATTTATTCCTTTGTTACTAATAACTGTACAAGTAAAATATTTTTCAGGCAGTATTCACATATACCAATGCAAGTACCAGCAAAATTCTATCTTTTACGAATCATTGTTCATGACATATGGTGTCAAATACTGAGATAAGTGAAAATCTACCGCACTATACACGACCTTACTTCTTTACTACTAACTCTATTCGCAACGCATTCCGTGGACAGTATCCACATATGCCACTGAATGTAGCGAGTGAAATATATCATTCTACGACACATATTTCAGGACATATGACATCGTAGACACTGAACTGTGGGAAAAACTGCAACATCAAATATGACATTTTAATTTATTTCTATTTACTACTGACTGTATTCACAACACATATCACAGACAGTAGACACGTATGCCGCTGGATGTATCTGTGTCATTGTATGATTGTATGGCATGGGATCCAAGAGAAACGACGTCATAAACGTTGACCTGCTTTGGATGGAACAGCAGGGTGAAATTCGCTGGAGATATAGGAGATATACGTTTCAAAATAGATGAGAAATATATTAAACATATGTGAAACACATTTGACATGTGTACGTGGGCAAATACAAGGGTAAAAAACTCATCTTCATCCCCTGGAACGATTTCAACTAAATATGAGACACGTGATATTGAAATGCTGTGGGTGTAAGAACCAAGAGGGTGAGGGAATGAGAAGATAGGGTGAGGGGGAAGGAGGTGATAGATTAGGTGAAGACTGGAATAAATACACACCAAGACAACATCGGGCACGCAGTTTGTATAAATCTAGTGATGAATATCTTTATGTTCTAAATGATCTGTATACACTTCTAAACGCAAGTGTTGTATCTACTGCTACATAGGAATGGTCGCCTTGGCCGTTTTTCACTCGGTAGGGGCCGTCGTGCAAAAGGTAGAATTTGAAAATCTTCTTTTCACAGTGTGTGAATGGAGCTAATTCTAGACCAGGAGAAAGTATCCATCTTTGGTTGTTGGGTTCGTCAGGGTACAGTCATGCTGTACTTTCCTGAATGGTTCCTTCCTCCTAATTCTCCTTAGAGCAACTGCTTATTTGGTTGATAGATATGGTTCCTGTATATGAAGGAGATAAACTCGCTGTTGTTCCACGTATCAAAAACAGGTGGAAAGAAAGGCACTATTGTGAGCTGTACCAACTTCTTTTAGTGCGTTCTTAGAAGTATTGTCGTCAAATTGACTACGAGATGTATCCGAACCGTTGTGAATTCAAATTCCCCGTCACAGTCTCCTGTTACCTCAACGTAATCAACAATAGCTAAACACAGCCCTTCCTGGAGCATCGTTTGGTTTCACAGAATGCCATGTGCGGTACCTTGTGCACTCCACTGCTCAATGGAGTATATTCTCTGCATTATCTCTTTCAGGGATGATTAGACTACAGTTAAAACTACTTTGTGATTAGCAAAATGCGATGAGGTGGAGCAGTGGTGCCGGTGTACCAAGGGTGCTACAAGTGGTTACAGCACAGACAACACTGACGGCATATGGTGCTCGAGAAAGAACTACGATTGCATGGCGACTGGTCCCTACGAGGCAGCTCTCTGCAACGTCAGTCATAGTCGTTTTAATCAGAGTAAGAAGGCTCTTTATAGGTGATTATTTCTATTTATAATTAACAGTATTCTCACTTATTTCAGACTCACCTATTTCAGACTTTTCACATTAAGTATCAACAAACATCTTTGGAATATGATTAAAAATATATTTTCTAAATATTTAGCTTTTTCATTTGCTACCTTACTGATCATTTAGTTTGAAACATACCACATATAAACTTAAAACGTTACCATTTTATCGTCAACTACAAAAACGTGTCACATCAATAATCATTTGAATAACACAAAAAGATTTACTTTGAAGGTTGTCATGAGTACTGCTTCGGTATTAAGTAGCATAGTATTATTGAATAGATAACCATGAATTCTCTGGAACGGCAATGTTTTGTGTCACGTAGGTTCAAATGGCTCTAAGCACTATGGGACTTAACATCTATGGTCATCAGTCCCATCGAACTTAGAACTACTTAAACTTAACTAACCTAAGGACAGCACACAACACCCAGCCATCACGAGGCAGAGAAAATCCCTGACCCCGCCGGGAATCGAACCCGGGAACCCGGGCGTGGGAGTGTCACGTAGAAACCGTAATTCTTGTGGCATGACACATCTAAAACCTGATCAAGTAATTTATGTAAAAAACGGCATCTTTAGGCCTTTGCCCTCCCCCTCTCGAGGTGGTCTGCCTCAAATGACATGTAAAATGGTGCTTGATTCGTCTAATAATCTGTAATTTTTTCTCTAGTTGCCGATTTTCTCCATACTGGCGGCTGGACTTGTTTGCGAAGGTGTTTCCTTTGTGGTAGCGGAACACAAAAATCTTCGATTGGAATTGGGTGCACAGGAGGTCAGCTTTGTCCTGATATCAGAACTGCACGTAGATTTTATTTGTCCCGTCTGGCATATTCTAATACTAATGGTCGTCGTTAGCCAGTTCGTTTGCCTGCTTATCGTTTCTTCAGTGGAGGTTGTCGGATGTTTCGCGCTGTTGTTTAGAAGGGAGCTGTGGTGTCACCGCCAGACACCACACTTGATAGGTGGTAGCCTTTAAATCGGCCGCAGTCCGTTAGTATACGTCGGACCCGCGTGTCGCCACTATCAGTGATTGCAGACCGAGCGCCGCCACACGGCAGATCTAGAGACACCTCCTAGCACTCGCCCCAGTTGTACAGCCGACTTTGCTAGCGATGGTTCACTAACAAAATACGCTCTCATTTGCCGAGACGATAGTTAGCATAGCCTTCAGCTACGTCATTTGCTACGACCTAGCAAGGCGCCATTACCAGTTACTATTGATGCTGTAAAACGTGTACCGTCAAGAGCGATGTTCACCAAATGGATGAAAGTTAAGTATTCCAGCAGCTACGTACGTCTTTTGTTAGTCTTATTTCCTTGACCTGTTCCAGACCTCACGCCAGCCTGCGTGAGCTAAAACACGTGCCTTTCGGCTTCCTCTCATAGTGGGTTGGCTGTCTTGCCAATCCGCAACAGGAGCTGCTTTCAAGCACTACCGCCGTTGTCGACGCTCATGTCGCGGCTCATTAATAGTGCGCGTATGAAATGCTGTGGAAACGTAATCTTCCTAGTAACCGTGTAACTCATACATTTCTGATTCGGATTTTGGAGATGATCAGATTTACTCCGAGGCTCGTGTTATCGTACTTGTTCACGGGCATTGCAGCTTCGGTTGTCAATGGGCAACTGACGCCCCCGATTACGATCCGTCGGGACCCCGCTCCCGATGTCTTTGTTTGTCTTACCTATGGAACCGCTGCTTTGGAAGCGGCTCCCCCCGTCGGAGGTTCGAGTACTACCTCAGGCATGGGTGTGTACGTTGTCCTTAGCGTAAGTTATATTATGTAGTGGGGCGACCGATGACCTCAAAAGTTTAGTCCCATAGAATCTTACCACAAATTTCCCATTTTCCTGCGTTGGAAGTCTGCTTCCCAGCTTCAGAGTCGGACACTTTATCGAGGGAGCCTCGCTGTTTGCGCGTACACTGGTGAGGTGATGGTTTTACTCCGTCCACGTGCATAGATACCTCTGCTCAAGACTATCATTGATGATTATTGCCGTGTCTCGAGACTGCTACTTAACGACGGCAAAAGTTAACTTCTTGATTAGTGGGGTTTCGATGGAGCATTTACCACGTGGGGCACTGCTGTGTACCGACATACGTCACTGGGAGCTGTTATTGGTCGTTGTCCGCTCCAAATGGCGACTGTCATTTGGAAGCGGTTACTGAGCGGTTCTGAGGGTAATGCTGGAAATTGAATAACATTTTCTTACCCTTCTTCTTATTTGGTCTTCAGTCCAGAGACTGGTTTGATGCAGCTCTCCATGCTACTCTACCCTGTGCAAGCTTCTTCATTTTCCAGTACTTACTGCAACCTACATCCTTCTGAGTCTGTTTAGTGTATTCATCTCTTGGTCTCCCTGCACAATTTTTGCCCTCCTATACCAAATTCTTCTTCTTAAGGTATGAATTTTGGATACGCATGTGTTGTGGAAGGAATATTACATCGCACAACTTTTTCCCCTTCTCTCAGTGATGAGTAGGAAACTGAAGCAGTAGTCCGGTCGCTTTTTATTTTGGTCGATTTTTATGGACACGTCATGCATTCTTGTTGCTATATGAGACTGTGACGAAGCCATGTTGAGCCGGCCGGTATAGCCGAGCGGTTCTAGGCGCTTCAATCTGAAAACGCGCGACCGCTACGGTCGCAGGTTCGAATCATGCCTCGGGCGTGGATGTGTGCAATGTCCTTAGGTTAGTTAAGTTTAAGTAGTTTTAAGTTCCAGGGGACTGATGACCTCAGATGTTAAGTCCCACTGTGCTCAGAGCCATTTGAATCATTTTTTGAAGCCATGTTGTCTCGGCGGGTCTATCTTACATGTGTGGCGCACCATTTTGGTGATCACTCAGAACTTATATAACTTGACGTCGCTGCTATACATGTTAATCGGTCCAGTGACTCTTCGTCGCCGTGTTGACGTTGGTCTTCTGAATTTTAAGCTGAGACACATTCGAGAGTTCTACGTAGGCGTGACGTCTTTGAGAGCGGACATATTGCTGCGGCCGAAGTTCATGACCAAGTTTTTGTTGACGCGCTGGGAAGGGACTCCCTGCCCCGATCCCGTTGAACAATTATCACTTCGAATATCGTGGAAAATTGTGTGGACCAACAAAAGCCTTCTGGAGCTGCAGTGACCTCCAGCTGGTACAGACTAGTCAACAATTTGATTTCCGCTAACGAGCGTCTGTATCGTACTGGGACTAGTAGCACAGATAAACGAGGAAGGTGTGCGTCCCTAGATATGCAGCAGCGCCGGTTTACTTTTCCTGCTCATGTAGCAAACTAGTCCTGGCTCAGGAAGCAATTGGCTTTCCTCAGTCAACTGATAAAATTCTGCAGCGGCTACTTCTTTTTTCCTGAGGACAAAGACTAAAATCATCACATGGTTGGTTAGTCGCTTTGTACATTTTGTCGTTACTGATGAGGGTTACGATGAGCGTTGGCTATTTCGCCAGTCTACGTCTGCGGTTTAATGGTCCTGCTTGCAATTGCACCGATTTCGAGGAGTCTTTGCCAGGATGCTGAATCTTACCTTTCAAAGAGAGGGTTTCCGATAGTTCTGGCAGCATCTACTGCTTTAACTGTGCTTTTGTTTTCACGTCCCTGTATTTCCTCTGAATTTTTTCCTTTTGCGCTATTCGTGATACCTGCCCAACATGTCTCCAACAGCCTGAAGCTGGCTGGGTTGCATACTTTTCGTAAAATATATTTCCTGTTGGCACGAATATTCAGATTCTTCTAAGAGGGAATTGAAAAACAAATTATATACGGGAAAAGCAGTAAAGAGCGTGGCTGTGAACCGGCATTGTGGGATCGAATCTCGGTGAACCTACTGATTCTTCACTCTTTGTTGAAACCTAGCTTTTAACTCTCAGCGAAGTGACAAACAACACGTGGTTCGGAAAAAAAGATAGCCATGATCGCTAAAGCACACCTGTGCCACGACACTCGTCTCAGAGTTAAGGCGGTGATGGTCTAGTATTATGCAGGCAACGGAAAAAAAAGTGGTGGAATGTATTTCCTGTCACCAGTCTTTGAGCTGATGTTCAGGATTATATTCCTAACCTTTCCACATATGAGGGCATGTGACAGAGTTGATGTGATCCCTCAGTGGAATAATTACATTAAGCGCAGCGGCCACCTTAATGCTATCTGAGAGAAAGAGCAACAGGTTTCACCATATCCTTGCTCTCATCATCATCATCCAACAAACATAACTCCAAGCTTTTATTACACTCTCATTCACTGCAAAGATGCACGTAAGACCCAACACTCACATACCTGTATAGAAATGTGGTTCTGCGGCGGCAAAAGAAAAGCCTTTGCGACTAGGTGGCTGAATGCTGGGCTTTCCAAGCCAACAATGCTATTTTTTGCTCCTTCTGCTGTGTCGCTGCTTTTCGGGGTATTCAGGGTGCGAAGGTCTCTACGTTAAAGTTTCACCCGTGGACATCCAGCATTTAAATGCTCAAGAAAGAAACCTTTAACGTTAGCTTCGGTTGACTTTTATAAACGACGAAAGTAATGCCAACGGCCATTGCCAATGGTGAAGTGTCCATTCCCTAGTCAGCTTCATATGAAAAATCTTCTGCTTTTATCACAATCTTGTTACACACTTTGTCACCTCTCCACATAAAATACCGACCATACCATACCATATGCTAAGAAAGCGCACTAAAAACTTTGATCTTCTCCATCTCTAAATGCGACTCGCTACTACGTCCTCCCACGTGCTAGCCTCTTTTTCACAGAGCGGAAGCAGCATTCCGCGTTCTCAATTATTTTTGGATGTATTCAGATCTCTGTCTCCTCCTACTGTTTTTACTCTCTACAGATTCCTCTAGAACCATATAAGTTACTCCCTGATATCTTAAAACGTATTAACAATCCTATCCTTAATTCTGTGGAGCAATTCCTTATTTCTTATCTTACAAGTATCACATCAAAAAGCTAGTTATCAGTTTCTTTCACCTTTGGTTGTTCATAATCAAACAGGAACGCATTATCTATGTTGGTGCTTACACATTCCAATAATCTATGAGCCGCAGCAAACAGTTGTTAGGAAAGAGCCTCTACACATCCACGCTAATCGGCTACCACGAAGTAATTGTTACCGTCTGAACAATTATAGCTCACAGCCGCCATTCTGTTTATACGTCTATGTTACAGTAAGATCACTGGAATTTCCTGCACACCTCGTTTATCCATCCTTGAAACATGTCTGCTATTACCGTCGACTTGTTCCGTAAGGGTGCAACGAGTATGACCAGCCATACTGCTGTTTCTCCAAGGAACCATGAACTTGTGTCATGTGGCAAGAGTGTCTGAGAAGTAGCGTGCTGTATATATCGATCAGGGCAGGGACTTTGCTTTGCAAGAGCCAACAAGAGGCCTTCCTGTGTGTTTTGGTTAGGGAAGAGCAGCGGAAAAGACATTCTGTCAGGTTTAGTTCTCACCTAGTCAAGGATACGTTATGGATGCTCATCTGCGCATTTTTCACTTCAATTTTTTGCCAGACATATTGTGTCATGTTCTTCCACAGAAAATTCTCATGTTGTGTGATTGTTTAGCATTCCTTTGTGTTAGGTTGGGGAACAGGGACCCACGTGTGTTTCTCACATCCGTGAGTGAACCGCTGGACTTAGGGAAGGCAGGAAAAGGTGTGGACTTGGCCTAATCAGTTACCGTTTGTTGCACAGTAAACACATAAACTTAATACTTAATTTAAGGAAATAGTTTTTCAAAAATAATCATCCAAAAAAATTTACTGTAACACAAGCTACACTGATGCCTGAAGGCCTTACTAAGAAAGAATTCAAATTATTTGTAGGCTGAAGGCCACGAGCAATACTTCAAAACAACTAACAGCTGAAGGCCTGAATTACAAATGAGGAAGAAAATTACACATTAAAAATACCAAAATAATTTTTTAAAACAATCATTATAAAAGTCAACTGTAACACAAGGTACAGTCACTGCAGAAGGCCTTAATAAGAAAGAATTCAAAATTATTTGTCGGCTGAAGGCCACCAGTAATAGGAATAATTTAAACAAAATTTTATTTTTCAACAATTGACACTGTCAGACGAAATAAAAAAGTGAGTGATACACAGGCAGTGCTCCCAGGATCGACCTGAGAAAAGTCCCTACAGCTTCGTCACAGGTTAGACAGGTAGCCAAGAGTTATGCTCAACTAACAAGATGGCAACTCAAACTAGGGACAGCTTAAACGTCGATCAATCCTCTTACCGAATCCACCTCACGTGTGATAACCAGTACAACGATGGAATAATTTAAGTGACGGCGAAAGGACAGATAGAACTACATCTCCTGAATCAGGTGTTTAAAACATCTAAAGATAGATGGAACCACTACGACGAAGATAGGCGCCGGCCGGAGCGGCCGTGCGGTTCTAGGAGCTACAGTCTGGAACCGAGAGACCGCTACGGTCGCAGGTTCGAATCCTGCCTCGGGCATGGATGTGTGTGCTGTCCTTAGGTTAGTTAGGTTTAATTAGTTCTAAGTTCTAGGCGACCGATGACCTCAGAAGTTAAGTCGCATAGTGCTCAGAGCCATTTTGAACCAAGTTAGGCAAAAGAAACCACAATCCTCAACACGTCAAGTAGGCTGTGGAACTGCACATCGTTCCGGACAGCATCGGCAAGACGATGAAAAGTACACTGCCGCAAAAATACACTAACCGCCAGGGCAGGTAACTGGGACGTTAGCGGCCACAGGGCTGAAAAATACCGCTGGTTGCACTTCACCAAATAATGAAACAAAATTTAAAAAGTAACAACAGGCAGCTAATAGATTCCACCAACTCGATCCGCTCCACTTGTTGCTGTTCATCTCACGTCGACCTTGCGAGCAGCAACACATGGACAAATGACGTGATCACAAAATAATTAACGTTTCACTACTGGATTAATGTTCACTCAACTGGAGGTGCTGGGCCCGGTGGATAACGAGGTTGTGGCCCTTGCAACTACAGCCCCGCGATATGGCAGTGCCTATGTGCCGCCAGCAGTCCCAGCATGTCCCCGCACTGCCTGACCTCTCTACTGCTCCGTCCCATCTAAACTTCCTACACACCCGACCCGTAAAACACTTCACGTCCTTCCAAAGATAGTACAGGTACTAGATACCGAAAAACGCTACTGCTGCACTCGCAGACAGACAACACTGGCAAACGTAGTGGCGCCAGTAAACTGAAGAAGAAAACAGTGCCAGACCTCTCTGCTGCCCCGTCCCAATTGAACTCCCTACACACCCGACCCGTAAAACACTTCACGTCCTTCCAAATATAGTATAGGTACTAGATACCTAAAAACGCTGCTGCTGCCACTCGCAGACAGACAACACTAGCAAACGTCGTGGCGCCAGTAAACTGAAGAAGAAAACAAGACGCCACTATCCCTATTACACGATGCCAACCTACCAGTGGCACCAACGTGAGCTGCACACGGCTCAGTGAGCATTCGCGGGAATCAAACTCAGTCTCTAATCGTCAGTAGATAAAATGCTACGATCGCATGCATTTTTGCTGGTGTTGTAAAATTCGGGATTTGATGACAGTTATGGATTGCCTGGAACGGTTTAGAATCGTTTTTATGGTGCTCCCTATAATGTAGCTGAAGTCTCAAATTTTGGACCCTCTTTGAAAAAGAAGCTATATTCATCTTTGCATAGTATTTAAAATTCCCTCTGTTTGAGGATGATACCTCTTTCCTTTGTATATTTACGATTAGTGTGGGGTCTCTCACGATATCTTGTCACATTTAACAAGTGAGACCAAAATTAAAATAACTCTCGTTGTAGCGGCATGCATTACTCGTTTGTCCTACTATTTTCAGCTCCGCGGTAAGTACTAGTTTAGAGCAGTGAGTCTGAATACAATTGCGCAGACAGTATCGTCTTCAGGTCAGTCTACAGGCGAATATTGTCGGTAAACAATATAGCTCAAATGCGATTTCCATTGATATTTATGTTTATATCGTACAGGTGATAAAGGTAAGATAGGTCCCATTACACAGAGTAAATCTACAGAACTCCTTGTTAACACTGACAGAGTTCTTTTCTTTTTTTTTTTTTTTTTTTTTTGAAACACAGTAAAGATGGTTACGTTTGAAACGTCCCCTTTGAACAATTATATACGACTGTGCTTAACCTGACACACAATATTTTTAGCGCAACGCAATCTGACTTTCAAAATTTCCTACTAAAGAATGGCCCTGACAAACATTAAACTATACCTTTCACAAATCACATACCTCACAAAAATCTTCGCTGCTCAAGCTACTGCAATACAGCGAGCGCCACTACTGCCAGCTAAATAAAAGATTCAAACTACTGAAGGCACTAACTACTGATAGGGATAGTTAGCAAATGAAAGATATTAATAGAGAACAAACAATGTATTTACCTTGATATCATCATATATAAATATATCAGTTCATGAAAAATTACAAAACTCCGCCATCTCTCTCCCCACATCCACCACTGCTGGCGGCTCACCTCCAACTGCGCAACGTTACGCGCTGTTCACAGCCAGCTGCCGCTGCCCAACACTACAATGGCAGACAACAATGCAAACTAGCCACAGGCTGCACACAGCACAGCCAGTGATTTTCATATTGAGCGCTACGTAACGTTGCCAATAAGAAAACATAAACAGCCTACTTACATAGAG
Organism: Schistocerca piceifrons; assembly: GCF_021461385.2. NCBI lineage: Eukaryota > Metazoa > Arthropoda > Insecta > Orthoptera > Acrididae > Schistocerca > Schistocerca piceifrons. Next base: position 782,317,715 of record NC_060141.1, read on the forward strand.
AAAACATAAACAGCCTACTTACATACAGAAAACATAAACAGCCTACTTACATAGCCCCCATGCTCCCTACAAAAAATTTTTACAAATGGTGTTGGGCACTGGCCAATACAGATTTGACAAAAATTTTTCACAATTACAGTAACAAAGATATAAAATGCACACACTTATTGATACAATGTTGGTCAAAAGCTAAAATTTTCTCACAGTCTATAAAGACAGTCTTGATCATTCATCACAGTGAAACTGCCGTTTCTTTTCTCAAAGTCTGAGCAGTAAAAGACAATGCACACAGAAGTAGTGGATTTCCATGCAGTCTTGAAGAAGTAGTGTTGTCCTTCCAACGGAAAGACAGTGCTGACTCTTGACATGCTGACAGGTAATGGGCCACAACAGAGCAAACCCACAACAGAGTTCATTCGACGTTTTGAAGAATATTGTTAGGTAGGTCATCACAGAGCAGACCCACTGGAGTCCTGGTAGAGATTGTGGTATTGGTGGGCCACCAGAGGTGCAGACCCACTGCAGTTCTTGTAGAAATAATGGCGTTGGTAGGTCATCATAGATGCAGACCCACTGTAGTCCTTGTAGAGATAATGGTATTGGTGGGCCACCAGAGGTGCAGACCCACTGCAGTCCTTGTAGAAATGGCCAGCAGCCATCTGTTGCGATTGTGCAGGTGCACATTCACCATCGAAGAGTCTTGCGGAGAATATAGCAAGTCCATAAACCACCACTTGTGCACTCACAAAGTTTCTGGAATTGTCCTTAGATCCAGCAATGCTGTTATCCAGTCCCTTGCTGAGTTATTAACACACGTGCAAACACTAACAGTCCCTACTTCTCACATATTGTCCACATACTATGACCAACAGAAACGTGTGCAGTGAAATGTAACTAACAAGTTAATAATGTCATGAACTGGTGACAATTACAATTTTATAACATAAGAATAGAATTACAAAGGTACAAAATACATCATTAAAAACATAACAATACAGGTAACATTTGTAGTAAAACAGGCGTTACAAAAGAATAGAAATAAACATATACATCAGTGTTACAAAAATAATGACATAAGTACATACATAAAATAATGAGAATAGTTTTCGAAACATTAATTTCACACATGAACATTGAAACAGAACAGAATTGTAAACAACTTTACAAAGAAAATAACATATTATTAATGCAACTTATATTTGAGGATAACAGTATTCCTCCTCATAGTGAATATAGCTTAGTATTAGAAGAGAAAAAAATTCTATGAAACAGTACACAGAGACAGGAAGAAAACAAATACTCAAGGGTACACAAACACATAGTGGGATAACACCAATAGGAAAGGACAGGGTTCGTTTTTAGTGTAACATTTGGTACTGCAGTCCAACCCAAAACTTCATATATCTTTCCTCTTATTTCATCCTTTGTTTCCACCAAAAAAATTCTATCTAAGCATGCTTTCTGTATTTATATGTTCACACATTTCTTACCTCAACATTTATTTCCAAGAAAATCCTACCTAAACCTGTTTTCTCAATGCATTTCTTCCAATTCATCGCAACTCATTCTCTTAGAGGCTACCCCCTCTTAAGCTAACTTAAATCTACTGAGCTCAGATGCTAAACTAAGGGACGAGGCAATGCAGCAGCACAAAACATGTAACACAAACAGCAATGACCAAAAAAATGCAGAGTGCAAAGCAAGCAGCAGTAAATCTAATTTACAGATAAAATGCAAAATTACAACTAATATGAGCCAATGTGCAGCAACATGAAAAATCAATGAGTAGTAAAATTGGCTTAGCAGAGTAATGTAATGTGAAATTTAGTAGAACTATGCCTGGCAAACAGCAATAGCAAATGCAATAACTTATATCTAAACATGACATAGCTCAAGCAGAAAAAATATTACAGTAAAAACAACAATGCAGATAAGGGAAATGTATGATCACATCTTAATGTCTAAGTAATTAAAGTTTTGCACCACAACAACTGATTGTAAAAAGAAATATTACCATGTACTTGAAAAGAAAATTATAGATGCAGTTACTGGTATTAGTCCCTTCTTATTGTTCTTTCCTTTCCAAGTGCCCCTTTTTTAAAGAATGTGGATCATAAAATAATTATTTAATAGATCTGTTGACAGAAAGTGTTCACATTAGCAAATGCATTTTATTTTATAAAAGCAATGCTGCAACACAGCTGGAAAACAGATGTCAAATGAAATAAGCAACTATGAAAAGCAAAGCATAAAAATATCATTCAGTAGTCATGTGACATTTCGTAAGTTAGTAGAAATTCTCTCAACTCTCATAGAAAGACGCTTGTCATAATCAGGTGTGCAGATGTAAAAATATTTCTTGTCATTTTATTAGGCATTTCAGTAAATATCGTAAATTAAGAGCTAGTGTAATCATATGTTTTCAAGTAACGAGGGTGTCGCATTAGCGATGAAAGGCACACCCTAATGGCTTGTTCTCCAGGTGTTTGACACGTCCCACGTCCCCTTTTTTTTCTACCTGTGCCGCTGAAAAGGGCTCGCAATAATGGCTTTTTCTCCAGGCGTCTGACACAGCTGGGTGCCCGCGACGCATTACGTGCAGGTGGTCACTTAACTTTCTTACGGAAATATTTACCGCTACAGTGGCAGCCTCACATAAAAATATTTCACAGGTCAAGAATTAGCGTTGCAAATCTGTAGAAACAAAATCCTATAAATATAAGTGTCCAAAAAAAATATTGGTCAGCATTGTGATACAGTCACACATTTCATAACTCTTAAAGTACGTTTCTTGGTTTCCAACATCCTTTTCATAAATCAGAGTCCCTAAACACTACTCATTATTCCTTACCTCATTATACATATACATATTCGTCGACACTTCTTCAATATTTCATCATGAGAAATACGTAGCATAATAAACATTCCTCAACAACATAATACACATCGTCGTCGTAATAATAACATCATAACACTTCAGTCAAATCTCAAAATCGTCGTAACTTCCTCCAATAATTAAAAAAATTCTCTGCTCATGTCAAAAGTGTCAGCTGCCTCAAACGTACTTTAAAAATCATGATCTCATACCAAATACATCATTCAAAGCTCTCATAGTATCACAATGATTCCGAAAAAATATGAACAGTTTACAAAGTACAGACAAAATACAGTTTCATAAGTGTGAAGTTATCCAACGGTGTAATTGCGTAAACATCTGTCACTGATGTAGTAAAAAACATGTTTATCTCTCAGTTAAATGATCAGATAGCTGTGTAATTTGTGTGTTAGAGAAATATGGTACCGATGTGTAAAGTTGTATAAGCAAATACCATATTAGCTAGGGCTCCTTGTGCTTGCCAAACACATGGTACACAAAGTAAGCGTGTACCCCCCTGAGGATAAATGTAATTATACCCTCAGGTGTTACAAATTACAGCAATGGAATGAAATGTATCACGGAAAACTTTCTTTGTAATTAAAAAATCTTTGAAAATAAGTGTTTTAAGTATAAGATTAATCACTCAAATGCGTGTCCTGTAGCGCTAAATGCGCGTCTTGCTGTAAGATAATTCTGTGGAACTGTCGTAGTTATCGTCCTCTGTAAGCAAAGTTCTGCTAAAGTCAATGTACTTACCTCATGATACACAAAAGTGAAATGCTTTGCGTATAGATATCTTAGTTATTACGCTTATTGCCGTGATGAGGAAAGTACTGTACAGTAACGTATTGTTATGCCACGAAAAAGGCTGTCTCATTGTTGCTATACCACAAAAGTTACTACTAAAACATGTTTTTCTTCCTAGAAGAATTCAGAAAACTGTGCAGATATAAAACAGATACACTGCAAAAGCAACATTGTAAATTGTCACTCATTAGTAGCGTCGTGATAAAAATCGTGTAGCTGTCACATAAACTAACCTCTGTGTCATCTGGTATCTCTCAGAAAGTACTTTAAATCCCAAATGTATTTTCAAGTAAAGCAAAATGTTGCATGAAAATCTCATTAGCAGTACTGGTAAATGTTCTAATCGTACAACTAACAAGCAAGAATGTACACACACAATTACACTGTGTCGTCTGTTCGCAATAACAATGCATTCGTAATTTCTGTTTAAATAATTTCTCTTGGTTCTTGGCTGGATATTGAACTTCAAACATTGTTGCATGGTAACAGTTTCTAAAGCATACTAGTAACGTGAAGTGAAACGTTTTATGGCAAAGACAAAGTTAAAAGGCAGATTATCTGTCAATAAATGGTTTTACATGAGAAATGTGGTGTAAACGAGGGATTTCATGGAGCAATATTGCAAATGTTGTAAGTGCACCATGAGGTAAGGACACCATGAAACTACCACCAACTGCTAAGCCATGAGTGAAGTTGTCGAATGCATTAGCCAGCAGATTCAGGTAGCCACTCACCGAGTCGAAGCGCTTCCCGGCTCCAGATGTCTGGCAGCAGGTGCAGGAACACATCGCCCAGCAGACAGCCCACTGCGAAGCTCAGCAGCACCTTGAGCGTCCGCGAGCCCCCCTCTTCTGATTTTATGTTGGCTCCTTCTTCGATGGGGATCACAAGAAGAGGAAATATTCCACTAAGTCCAATAAATGTTGATCCGATCAGTGAGAAAACCCATGGATGATACTCAAATCCTGAAATGCCTGAAGATATGGCAAGCAAAAGTGAACTCGGAATTAAATCAGAAACCATGTCCTTATAGGCATACCACAATTCCGCCGAATTATTAGACTGACAACTTATGAGAGACGCACTATCAGTCGAGCACATTGTCTACTACAGTAATTTTTAAAGTTGTCACTTCCTACTAAATGCACGAGACCACTTATTAAGTTCTAACAGCAGAGCTGCCGCTCATGTGGTATGATTAATGTTTGCGTTCTCCTCTAAAAGAGAATGATAGCTTCAGATATGACCACTGGCCATCGACGAACAAAATCAATGACCGATATGAATAAAACAAGCGCTCTCAGATAATGCTAAAGTGTAATCTGATTATGTTATTTGTACACGATTTCAAACTGCTCACACACACTGGTGCACAGCAGTTTGTGAACTGCCGACTGAGATTACATCCCTTGTGTTTACAACGACTACGTAACTCACGAACTCGTCGGTCTGTCATCTTCGTTGAATCCATAGCACGGCGGAAGCGCCGCGGACGTCCCTGAGCTCACGAAACGCCCGAACATGTAGTTGTACTACATTAGAATTTATGTGTGGCTACTTGGAGAATGAACCAGCTGTAAGAATACGATCGGTCATTCACGATTGCCACAGTGGTTACGTTTTTCACACGCCATTATTGTCACAGTATTTCACACGATAACAAAGAAAAGCACAATTTGAAGATCAAAAATAAGAGAACACATTAAAATAGCACTGAAAATAATATCTAGTTAATTGCAGCTGCGAAATACTTGGTGCAAATCTACATGCATGCCAAAAATTGTTTTACTGTACAACAATGAAAGACTGCAACTACAAAGGAGATTTTCTCTACAATTACGCGCTAGCAATAAACAATAGCTACACTAATTACACAAACTACAAGAAAAAATCAGAAGATTCCAGTGAGGTATCCTCGGCTAAGGGTCGACATATGAAACGTCCCCTTTGAACAATTATATACGACTGTGCTTAACCTGACACACAATATTTTTAGCGCAACGCAATCTGACTTTCAAAATTTCCTACTAAAGAATGGCCCTGACAAACATTAAACTATACCTTTCACAAATCACATACCTCACAAAAATCTTCGCTGCTCAAGCTACTGCAATACAGCGAGCGCCACTACTGCCAGCTAAATAAAAGATTCAAACTACTGAAGGCACTAACTACTGATAGGGATAGTTAGCAAATGAAAGATATTAATAGAGAACAAACAATGTATTTACCTTGATATCATCATATATAAATATATCAGTTCATGAAAAATTACAAAACTCCGCCATCTCTCTCCCCACATCCACCACTGCTGGCGGCTCACCTCCAACTGCGCAACGTTACGCGCTGTTCACAGCCAGCTGCCGCTGCCCAACACTACAATGGCAGACAACAATGCAAACTAGCCACAGACTGCACACAGCACAGCCAGTGATTTTCATATTGAGCGCTACGTAACGTTGCCAATAAGAAAACATAAACAGCCTACTTACATAGAGAAAACATAAACAGCCTACTTACATACAGAAAACATAAACAGCCTACTTACACGTTGCGCATACGAAAGTTTAAGTGTTTTCACTAAGTAGTTTGAGCCAAACTGCGTTTACACAGTTGCTTGAATGTTATATGTCCATAAATTATTTTAAAAGCTGTATTCAATTGGACATTTATGTAGAATTATAAGGCTGTGAGGGACGGGGGAGTAGGGGTTTGAAATGGTTCAAATGGCTCTGAGCACTATTGGACTTAACATCTGAGGTCGTCAGTCCCATAGACCTTAGAACTACTTAAACCTAACCAACCTAAGGACATCACACACATCCATGTCCGAGGCAGGATTCGAACCTGTGACCGTAGCGGTCGGCCGGTTCCAGACTGTAGCGACTAGAACCGCTCGGCCACTTTGGCCGGCAGGAGAACGGGGGGGGGGGGGGGCGAGTGATAAGGTACAGGTTCAGCTAAATTATATCTTATTAAACAGTAGTTTATAGCAAAAAAACAATTCAACAATTTAAAATTAGTAAAACAGAAAAGATGAGAGAGGCAGCATAAACGACAAGTAAACCCATGGCCCAACTAATCAAAAATACAATTTTTAGATGCATGGATTTACAGGCAATCAAACAACCGCAGCAGCCGATCCAATATACAGAAAGAATTAGGTAAGTCAGGCGTGCAGATTCGGCAAACAAACAAATCACATTATAATTATTACGTCGGTAGCTAGTTCGGCAAGCTAATGCGGATTTACCAAATTAGATACCTTTCCCACAGATGTACTAGGATTTTACATTGCCGAAAATAATTTGATGAATGCCATTAGACCAACTATAAGTAACAGAGAAGGCTCCTTTCCACGGTCGCTCTTGAATAAACAGCGTATTGAATAATGATTATTCTATCCTGTGATACACACACACACACACACACACACACACACACACACACACAAACAGATTTGAACACTATTGTAGTAAAATAAAGAGCAGTAATAAATAAAACAAGGCTGGCAAGCAGTGAATAGGCAATACGCCAGACAAGTAGTTACAGAGAAGTTTTAACGGTAGGCATGGATTTGCATACACAGTCAACCAAGCCTAGCGTGGCTTGGTTGACTGTGTATGGTAACTAAAAATCAAAATCCAAATTATAAAACCACGCTCGTCATAAATCACGGATACGTGTCCAGAAAGTATCCTGGTATAAAAATACAAAAGTGTGCCTTCGCCCACAACAGAATATCGGAGGAACAACCACGATCTGAAAGACACCAGGACACAGTGGGACACACGCCACTTAAGAACAAAGTTATTACCAGTTCTAGAAAAAATGCTCACAATGAAGTCTACAATAAAGTCACGCGACGGTTTCCCGCCCAGGTCCGGTTTCTCCTGTGGTTGGGTAGCAAATTGTTGATTTCCGACGGCCGACTTGGCGATAGTAACAATCTATAGACAATGCCGCGGCCTTCCAGCTGTGTTCGGCCAAGCGGAGCGCTCACACGTCCTAAGTAAAGCCGGATCTCCAGCTCTCCATACTGCTGACATCAATTACCTTCCCTTCTGTTTGCCGGGCACGACACTGTATCCATGGCAGCGGCTGATAATGCACCACCATTCTGGCCAACGTCCCACAGTTTCCCAGCAACAGGGAAGAGACACACACAAGGCTGATACTGTTGGTAACCGAGCGCCTGTGGGAGCACGGCACAAGGTACAAGATGGTGTTTAGAATTCATGTTGCATGAAAGGATGTTGTTTTGAGCTGACCTGACTGTAGCCCACGCTTTCCTGCTCACCATACTAAAAGGTCTCGATGTTACAAAGCAGTGCAGATATAACTACAGAGTGATAGATTTAGAATGGTGTGTAACTCAGCTTGACCCGTGAGGATGACAGCGCTTAAGAGGATTTCACGTAACCTTGATGTAGCTGGAGGAAGTAAGGCAATATGACCTTAGAGCACTGAGATCGTACTTAATGTGGCCAACAGACTCTTCAGTTTCTGTATGTAAATCACTGAAACCCTAAAAAACAATGCTTTCTGGACAAGGATATCATTATCTTCGAATACAAAGAAAATCCTTTGACTCATAAAACCCAACAATAATTCGATATGTTAACGATATTATCACTATGTGTCTTAGACGTCGAAAATATGATCAGACAAATTTGTTGCAAAACTGGTTTTCCTCTTCTTGGCACCCAGCTTCGGATACCCCAGCATTTAAAATTTCTCACAGTAAAACGCGGTTGTCAACCAATATTAACTTTATGAATGGTAGTCACTTATACTTTCACCATTTCTGTAAAAGTCTGTGATTTGTGAGAGCGTATGTCCAGAAGGGTTTAAAGGATGTAAACTGCACACACTGGAGTGCGTGTGCCTCTCTGTGTCCTACGCTATAATTATTTTCAGTTCTGTGGCAGTAGCGGCATTCAGGCTTTCACTATGGGGATGCTTGGAGAGATTGCGCGTAAAGTTTACGTGTTTCAATCTGTTTGCTTGAGGGAGGTGATGCTCTTCTAGTCAGCCCGAGTCATTACACTGATGTGCTACCAGAGCCAACAAGGTACATATGGAACCAAAGATTGGGGGTTGGAGAGAAAACCGATGGGGTTCAATTCAATGTGGCGACTGGCATTTGTTTTATCTGATTAGGTCTGTGGATACTGATACCACATATCCTCTTTGCTTTAGCTATGACAGGTGCTTTCCCAAAGCCCTCCAGTTTAAACCCCAAAATAACATGCACGTTTCTGCATTTATCAGGCGCATTTCCTCGTTTTAATAACGGGCCAAACTATACAGGGTTATTACAAGTGATTGAAGCGATTTTACCGCTCTACAATAACTTTATTATTTGAGATATTTTCACAATGCTTTCCACACACATACAAAAACTCAAAAAGTTTTTTTAGCATTCACAAATGTTCGATATGTGCCCCTTTAGTGATTCGGCAGACATCAAGCCGATAATCAAGTTCCTCCCACGTTCGGCGCAGCATGTCCCCATCAATGAGTTCGAAAGCATCGTTGGTGAGAGCCCGCAGTTCTGGCACGTTTTTTGGTAGAGGAGGCTTAAACACTGAATCTTTCACATAACACAACAGAAAGAAATCGCATGGGGTTAAGTCGGGAGAGCGTGGAGGCCATGACATGAATTGCTGATCGTGATCTCCACCACGAACAATCCATCGGTTTTCCAATCTCCTGTTTAAGAAATGCCGAACATCATGATGGAAGTGCGGTGGAGCACCATCCTGTTGAAAGATGAAGTCGGCGCTGTCGGTCTCCAGTTGTGGCATGAGCCAATTTTCCAGCATGTCCAGATACACGTGTCCTGTAACGTTTTTTTCGCAGAAGAAACAGGGGCCGTAAACTTTAAACCGTGAGATTGCACAAAACACGTTAACTTTTGGTGAATTGCGAATTTGCTGCACGAATGCGTGAGGATTCTCTACCGCCCAAATTCGCATATTGTGTCTGTTCAGTTCACCATTAAGAAAAAATGTTGCTTCATCACTGAAAACAAGTTTCGCACTGAACGCATCCTCTTCCATGAGCTGTTGCAACCGCGCCGAAAATTCGAAGCGTTTGACTTTGTCATCGGATGTCAGGGCTTGTAGCAATTGTAAACGGTAACACTTCTGCTTTAGCCTTTTCCGTAAGATTTTCCAAACCGTCGGCTGTGGTACGTTTAGCTCCCTGCTTGCTTTATTCGTCGACTTCCGCGGGCTACGCGTGAAACTTGCCCTCACGCGTTCAACCGTTTCTTCGCTCACTGCAGGCCGACCCGTTGATTTCCCCTTACAGAGGCATCCAGAAGCTTTAAACTGCGCATACCATCGCCGAATGGAGTTAGCAGTTGGTGGATCTTTGTTGTACTTCGTCCTGAAGTGTCGTTGCACTGTTATGACTGACTGATGTGAGTGCATTACAAGCACGACATATGCTTTCTCCGCAGCTGTCGCCATTTTGTCTCACTGTGCTCTCGAGCGCTCTGGCGGCAGAAACCTGAAGTGCGGCTTCAGCCGAACAAAACTTTATGAGTTTTTCTACGTATCTGTAGTGTGTCGTGATCATATGTCAATGAATGGAGCTACAGTGAATTTATGAAATCGCTTCAATCATTTGTAATAGCCCTGTATATCCGCCATCTTTAGTACGGAAAAGAGCTGTGATTGCTGTTTTTAATTGTGAGCTGCGTTGGTGATCCTTCGCTCACAGCCCCATGTAATGTCGGCTTCAGCCAAATGGCTTGATGCTACTGCCAATGAGCATCACTTGGGTGACCGGAAGGGAACGTGGGGATCCGAGGGATGTCGAGCATTCCACATATCCCCTCATCGGTCCACTACTGTGGTTAACCAATCGCTCTTGGTCGAGTGGGAAGTGGTTGCATGGTATATTCCCCAGTTCATCTGACGAACAGGTACCAGGTGTTGACTGTGCCTTTAAACAGCCTGAGCCAGACGTAATTGCTTGCCCTCTTTCAGGGGACGCCTCTGGGCCTCCAGAGGTATGGGCAGTCACAGAGGAAGGGATTACTGGTAGTTTGGAGCTCCAACGTTAGTCACCTAATGGGACTCCTTACAGATATGGTTGCCAGAAAGGGGAACGAATCCGGTATGCAATCTCTGTGCATACTGGGAGGAGTCATTCCGTATATGGAATGTGTGTTTCCAGATGCCATGAAAAGACCAGGGTGCAGTGAACTGCAAGAAGTGCCTCGTGTGTTCCTTTGGACTGGAAGAGATTCCCTCTAGTTTCCGGTGGCTAGCGGAAGTGATGAAGGCAGCCTGTTTTGTTTGCGAGATGAAGGTGGAAGCTCACTATCTTTAACATTGTCGACAGAATCTACTGTGGTCCTTTGGTACAGAGCCGAATGGAGGGTCCGAATCAGAGGCTCAGCCAGCCGCGGTTGTCGAGCGGTTGTAGGCGCTTCAGTTTGGAACCGCACGAGTGCTACGGCCGCCGGTTCGAATCCTGCCTCGGGCATGGATGTGTGTGATGTCCTTAGGTTAGTTAGGATTAAGTAAATCTAAGATCTAGGGGACTGATGACCTCAGATGTTAAGTCCCATATTGCTCTGAGCCATTTGACCGATTAGGAGGCTCAGAAAGTTCTCTGATCTGGCAGACTGCAGCTTCCTCGACTTATGCAATGGCGTCGTGGGTTTTCGGTTCTGGTTAATAGGACATGTTTGCACAACACACAGGGAGCAGCTACATAACGGGGGCCATGTGGATTGACCATGGAGGTTTTTGAGGTTAGAGGGTCCTGGGAAACGACAGAATCCACAGTACGAGGGTTGACATAGCAACAACTGCTATGGTAGCTGGAAATCGTCGTAGATGTTGGGAAGGAACTAGAGCTCCAAGTTCAAATAGAAAACACTGAAGCCATATTGTTTAAGGCATAAGCTCAGCCAAAATTTTAACCAAGGACGTCACCGTATTCAGCAAGGCTAAAGTAAATGCAGTAAGTGTTTGAGTAGTTATTGCTATCTTAAATAGTTTACCCTTTAGTTAAATTGAATTAGATAGTTTCTGTGAATTGGTATCGCTGGAGGTTATACTTGACAACCACTGCAAATAAAAAATTGGTTACTTTTACCGATTACGTGACTCAGATGATAAGTTGATAAGCAGTTCAAAGAAACTTGACGCTCCTTATCAATCTACCCTAGACAAGTTGGCGAAAATGGGTATTTGAAGTCGGCGGTAGACATAAAATGTCATGCGAAATCATACAGAATACTTTCTCAGAAAATTATTTTGAAACATTTAGTCCAGGAGCCCATTCGATGTTGCGAAAACTAACTTCACCTCTGTCCAACAAACAGTCCTTACCAAATATGGATTATCAAGGCGGATGCGGAATTAGTGACCACAAGGTCATTGTAGCAAGGCTGAATACCGTAAATCTAAATTTTCAAAAATGACTGTAGAATTTCTCTATTAATAAGAGAAGCAGATAAGAATTCACTTATCGCCTTCCAAGCAAACAGTCTCCCCTCCTACACTAACATAGACAAGCTACGATGAAAATTCAAAGAAATTGTATCGATAGCGATTGAAAGATATATAACAAATAAATTAATAAAATTAATAGGGAATAGTACTGATTCCCATAGTACACAAATCGGTCCACTAAACTCATGTAGAAGAAAAGAGAAAATGAAGTAAATTTTTTTTAAAAGAAAACACTAAACCCCCAAGGACGGAGAAGATTTCCACAAGCTCTACTTCTAGAGCAAACTTCATTGCGAAATGCTTTTAACAGTTTCCTCAAACAAACTGTCTCCGAAACCCGAAATCTAAGCGAAAACCCGAAGCCGTTCCAGTGATACGTAAAGAACACCAGTGACAAGACGCATTCAATACCTGCACTGCGAGATAGTCCCACTAACGTTGAGAAAGTAAAAACGCTTTTCCGAAATTCCTTGACCAATAAAGACAAAATAAACTATTTCAGAATTTGTATGAAGATCAACTGTCAACTTGAGTAAAATGAAAGTAAATATCCTCGGTGTAGCGAAGCATCTTCAATCACTTAATTAACCCAAGGCCTCAGTATCATATTGGACACCAATTAATTCCTTTCAGAGTATGCCGACACAATAGCTCCGTACTTAGCAGTCATGTACAACTGCTCACTCATCGAAAAATCAGTATATAAACAATGGAATGTTGCACAGGGCACACCAGTATCCAAGGAAGTCAACAGGAGTATTCCGCTGAATTGTAGAACCATTTCACAAACGTCGATTAGAAGTAGGATTTAAACAGGGTAATTACCTCGAAGAACGACACTATCCTTCTATTCTCACGAAGGAATGAATAACTGATTCCAAATTTTTAGGTTTCCGGGAGGCTTTTCACGCCATTCGTCTCAACCGAGATCTAATGAAATTGCTTGCCTATGGACTATGATCTCAGTTGTGTGACCGGATTCGTGTTTTCCTGTCAGAAAGGTCACAGTTCCTACTAACGGAAGGACTGTCATCAAGTGAAACAAAACTAGTGACTGGCGTTCCAAAGACGCTTTAATAGGACCTCCTCTATTCCTGATCTACGTAAACGATTGGAAAGATAATCAAAGCAACCCTCTTAGATTGCTTGCAGATGACGCTGTCATCTAGCGTATTTTGAAGTCATCAGATGTTCAAAACCAGTTTCATACTGGTCCATAGGAAGAAATGATTATAACAATAAGAGAAATCTGAGCTCCCACTGAATAATTTAAGTGCTCGTTTTTCCCGTCTGTTGCTTGAGAAAGAAACGGTAGAGTAAAGCCTGAAGATGGTTCGATGAACACACTGCCTGACACCTGATTTTGAATCATATATATAAGTATGATAAGCAAAATGGCAATTGATTCATAATAATGAAGAGAGTGAAATCATACATGAGAGTACCAAAAGAAATCCAGTTACATGATAAATCTAAAGGCCGTGAATTAAACTAAATACATAGGCAATACAATTACGAATAACTTAAACTGAAATGACAGATAGATAATGGTGTAGGATAAGCGAACCAAAGACTGTCATTTATTAGCATAACACTAAGAAAGTGAAATAGGTCCTCGGAAGAAACTGTCTACACCACGCTTGTACGCCATCTACTGGAGTATTGCTGCGTGACGTCGAAACTGCATCCGCCAGGATTGACGAAGAACATCGAAGAAGTTCACAGAAGGGCAGCTCTTTTTGTATTATTGGGGTATAGGACAGAGAGCACCACGAACTGCGGTGCCAATCATTAAAACAAAGGGTTTTTCGTTTCATCAACATTTACTAATGAAATTTCAATAACCATCTTTCTCCTCCAAGTGTGAATACTTTATATTGGTGCCCAGGTCCATAGGAAGAAATGATCCTAACAATTAAATCAGAGAAATCTGAGCTCCCACGGAAACATTTAAGTGCTCGTTGTTCCCGAGTGTTGCTAGAGAGAGACAAGATACAGAAAAGCCTGAAGAAGGTTCGATGAACACTCTGCCAGACACATGATTTTGAATACCAGAGCAATCATGTGGAGGTACAAGTACGCTCTAACGCTTTCAAAAATAGTGACCGAGCTGCTCTTTAAAGGACAAGATGCAATTAGCAACAGGTTTCAATGATTCATATTATGACTGTCAGTGTTTGGTACCCGAGCATACAGGCAGGCACCAGTTTCACACCGTTTTGAAATCTGCAGGCTGCACACAACGACGACAGACGTATTTGACGCTGGAAAAATTGCGACGTAGTTATTGGAGCCAGTACTGTACGAACAAAATTAGGATATTCTCACATAACAGGTTTGTGGATACAATTAGTCACCAGCACTTACACAAAGTAGGCCCCTACTGACATTCCAAATTAACGATGTAATATCGAGAGAAGCCTGCAGATGAAACATTTCTTATTGTTTCTTAGGCAAGGTTAAGTACAGGCCTCAACAGCAATGCTCAGATCGTCACAAGCAAACTTCTATTCTCTGCCATTTCTCATCACTGCCAGCGAGAAAAAAGGGTAGTAAGATGCGGTGCTACTGTATTTTGAACTAGAAGGAGCTATATCGCCAGTTAATATATCTGTGTCATTTACAGACGATACTTGGACTTCGCCTTCTGCTTCAGGAATAGCTGTTGTTGTTAAAGGCAACAAAATCGTAAGTAGTTTAACATCCATAGAAACAATATTCCTCAAAACTGTTCCCCGCCACTGTTGTCGATGAGTAACATTCACTCCACTGTTGTTCCGTAAGAACACTGAAGAGCCAAAGAAACTGTTATAGGCATGTGTATTCAAATACAGAGACTGCAAACAAACAGAATACGGCGCTGCGGTCAGCAACACCTATAGACAACAAGTCTCTGGCGCAGCTGTTTGATCGTTTACTGCTGCTACAATGTCAGGTTATCAAGATTTAAGTGAGTTCCAGTGCGGTGTTATAGTTGGCGCACGAGCGATGGGACATACGAGGCGTTTTTTTTAAGGAAGTAACGTTTTGAAATTAAAAAAAGATGTGCTAAGGTACCTCAATAATTTTATTTTTACATGAAAGCCTGTACCTTAATCCACTTTTCTACACAATTTCCGTCAATATCGAGGCACTTGTCATAACGTTGTATCATTTTTTGAATACCCTCCTCATAGGAGTCTGCCACCTGACTTGTTAACCAGTGCATCACCACTGTTTTGACTTAGTCATCGTCTTGAAGACGCTGACCACCGAGGTGTTTCTTCAAGTGCAGGAACAGATGATAGTCACTGGGTGCAAGATCGGGGCTGTACGGAGGAACATCTAGAGTTTCCCATCGAATAGATGTGATGAGATCTTTGGTCTGATTCGCCACATGCGGACAGGCATTGTCCTGCAGCAAAACGATGCCCTTGCTCAACTTCCATGGACTGTTGCTTTGATTCTGGTGTGACGTAGGCTACCCATGTTTCATCACCCTTAAAAATTTGGCTTAGGAAATCTTTACTGTCGTTGTGGTACCGCTCAAGGAAAGTCAATTAACTGTCTAAACGTTTGGTTTTGTGCACATCCGTCAAACTTTTCGGTATCCAACGTGCGCACTATTTTCGGAAATTCAAGTGCTCGGTCACAATGCCATAGAAAACACTACGAGAATCATTAGGAAAGTCATCCCGCAAGGAGTAAATCGTGAAGAGTCTGTTTTCTCCCACCTTATTGTCCACTTCCGGTACCAAATTTTCATTAACGACCTAAGGACGCCCACTCCGTTGTTCATCATGTACGTTTGTGCGGCCATCTTTAAATGCTCTTACCCAATTTCTTACCATTCCATCACTTATAATGTTTTCTCCGCAAACTGCACATATCTTACGATTAATATCGATCACTTTCAGGCTTTTAGCACTAAGAAATCTTATAACAGCCCGTACTTCACAGTCACGATTATCGGAGGCATCTTAAACACTCAGAACACAACGTAAACAAGCAACAATCAGACTGTAATGACGTCAGTGCGTAGATTAAGGTACAGGGTTTCATGTAAAAATAGAATTATTGAGATATCTTAGTACGTCTTTTTTATTTTCAAAACGGTACTTACTTAAAAAAACACGCCTCGTATCATCTGCGAGGTAGCGATGAAGTGGGGACTTCCCCGTGCGATCATTTCACGAGTGTAACATGAATTTTGCGAACCCGATAAAACATCAAATCTCCGACGTCACTACGACTGGAAATAGATCATGCAGGGACGGGACCAACGACGACTGAAGAGAATCGTTCAGTGTGACAGAGGTGCAACTCTTCCACAAATTGCTGCAGATTTCAATGCTCGGTCATCAACAAGTGTCAGCCGTTAATGACTGGAAACATGTTGCCTGGCCGGACGAGGCTCGGTTTTAATTGTATCGAGCGGATTTACGTGTACGGGTATGAGGACCACCTCATGAACACATGGACGCTGCATATTTTCAGGGGACTGTTCAATGTGGTGTAGGCTCTGTAATGTTGTGAGACATGTGGTTTAGGAGTGATATGGGACTCCTGATACGCCTATATACGACTCTGACAGATGACGTTCACATAATAATGTCTGGTCTCCTGCATCCATTCATGTCAATTGTGAATTCCAACGGACTTGGGTAATTCCAGCGGGACAACGCCTCACCCCAAGCGTCCCGAACTGCCACAGAGTGGCTCCAGGAACACTCGTTTAAACACGTCCGCTGACCAACACTCTCCAGACATGAACACTATGAAGCATATCTGTGATGCCTTGCAACGTGCTGTTCAGAAAATATCTCTACCCCTTCGTACTCTAACGCCTTTATGGACAGTCCTGCAGGATTGATGGTGCCAATTCTATCCAGCACTACTTTAGACATTAGTCGAGTCTATGCCAAGAGGTGTTGCGGCACATCTGCGGGTCGTGGGGCCCTATACGATATTAGGCACGTGTACCAGTTTCTTTGGCTCTTCGGTATATATTCCCCGATGGTAAAAAACGAAGTCGATCCAAGTATCACAAGTTTGACTTCACTCATGAACCTCTGAACGATAACGGAAATAAGCCTTTCGTGTCTCCACACGTAACAAGATAAAAGAATCATACCTAAGGTGCAACCTGATCGATTCACAGAACAACTGCTGTAAGCGGTACAAACTAAAAGAACACAGTAAAGGTGATATAGCGTTGCTCTGCGCGTATGAAGACGCCAGTTGCCGGTAGATGTTGAGGTGGCGAAGACCGTGCCATGCGGTGCAGTCGGCTTCTAGTGGGCGGCCAGCGCTGACACAGTGAGCCGTTGACTTCAGCATACATGCGCGGCGGTATAACACTCGGCGCTCTCACACTCAGACGCACTAGCTGCCGAATATACACAATGAAGAGCGAAAGAAATTGGTGTACCTGCCTGAAATAGTGCTGCAGGGGACTGACATCATTGAGTCCTGCACAGTGTCCATAAATATGTACGAATACGACGGGTTGGCGACCAATTCTGAACAGCACGTAGGAAGGCTTCCCAGATATGCTCAATAATGTCCATGTCTGGGGAGTTTGATGGCCAGAAGCAGCATTTAAGCTCAGGCGAGTGTTTCTGGAGCCACTCTGTAACAATTCTGGACGCGTGGGGTATCGCATTGTCCTGCTAGATTAGCCCAAGTTTGTCGGAATGACCGATGACATTAACTGATGCAGGATGCTCACGTACGTATCACCTGTAATCGCAACTAGAAGTATCAGGGGCCCATATCACTCCAACTTCACACATCCCACACCATTACAGAGCCTCAGACAACTTGAGCAGGCCCTGCTAAAATTCATGGTCCACGTATCACGAGGTTGTCGTCTACATCTACATCTACATCCATACTCCGCAAGCCACCTGGCGGTGTGTGGCGGAGGGTACCCTGAGTACCTCTATCGGTTCTCCCTTCTATTCCAGTCTCGTATTGTTCGTGGAAAGAAGAATTGTCGGTATGCTTCTGTGTGGGCTCTAATCTCTCTGATTTTATGCTCATGGTCTCTTCGCGAGATATACGTAGGAGGGAGCAATATATTGCTTGACTCTTCGGTGAAGGTACGTTCTAGAAACTTTAAAAAAAGCCCGTACCGAGCTACTGAGCGGCTCTCCTGCAGAGTCTTCCACTGGAGTTTATCTATCATCTCCGTAACGCTTTCGCGATTACTAAATGATCCTGTAACGAAGCGCGCTGCTCTCCGTTGGATCTTCTCTATCTCTTCTATCGACCCTATCTGGTATGGATCCCACACTGCTGAGCAGTATTCAAGCAGTGGGCGAACAAGTGTACTGTAACCTACTTCCTTAGTTTTCGGACTGCATTTCCTTGGGATTCTTCCAATGAAACTCAGTCTGGCATCTGCTTTACCGACGATCAAATTTATATGATCATTCCATTTTAAATCACTCTTAATGCGTACTCCCAGATAATTTATGGAATTAACTGCTTCCAGTTGCTGACCTACTATTTTGTAGCTAAATGATAAGGGATCTATCTTTCTATGTATTCGCAGCACATTCCACTTGTCTACATTGAGATTGAATTGCCAATCACTGCACCATGCGTCAATTCGCTGCAGATCCTCCTGCATTTCAGTACAATTTTCCATTGTTACAACCTCTCGATACACCACAGCATCATCTGCTAAAAGCCTTAGTGAACTTCCGATGTCTGTGTCATACTCGTACATGTCCATCTGCCTGATACATTTTGAAACGAGACTTGTCCGACCAGGTAACATGTTTCCAGTCCAATGTCAGGGTTGACCCACGCTAGGCGTAAAGTTTTGTGTCACAGAGGGTACACGAGTGGGCTTTCGGCTCCGAAAGCCCATATCATTGATGTTTCGTTGAATGGTTCGCACGCTGACACTTTTTGATGCCTCAGCATTGAAATCGGCAGCAATTTGCGGAAGAGTTGCATTACTGTCATGTTGAACGATTCGCTTCCGTCGTCGTTGGTCCCGTTCTTGCAGGATCTTCTCCCGACCGCAGCGATGTCGGCGATTTCATGTTTTATCGGATTCCTGATATTCACGGTACACTCGTGAAATAATGGTACTGCTGGCCACTGTGGCCGAGCGGTTCTAGGCGCTTCATTCCGGAACCGTACTGCTGCTACGGTCTCAGGTTCGAATCCTGCCTCGGGCATCGATGTATGTGATGTTCTTAGGTTTGTTAGGATTAAATAGGTCTAAGTCTAGGGGACTGATAAACTCCGATGTTAAATTCCATAGTGCATAGAGCCATTTGAACCATTTGAAATGGTCGTACTGGAAAATCCCCACTTCATTTCTAACTCGGAGATTCTGTGTCCCGTAGCCCGTGCGCCGGCTATAACACATCGTTCAAACTCACTTAAATCCTAATAACTTGCCACTGTAGCACAAATAACAGCTCTAACAACGGCGTCAGAAACATGAATATTCTCCAACGGTTAGGCCCTGTTCTTATTGACTGATTGACAGAGTATATCCAAAAACGTGTGAAATCTCACGGGACGTATCTGCTAACGTCATCAGTCCGTAAGATTACATACTACTTATCCTAAATTATCCTAAGGACAAACACACACACCCATGCCCGAGGGAGGACTCGAACCTCCGCCAGGACCAGCCGCACAGTCCATGACTACAGCGCCTAAGACCGCTCGGCTAATCCCGCGCGGCACAGAGTATAACCGAAATCACCTAAATGGAAATCATTGGCCAACAACAATTGCACTACTGCACTGTGCACACAATTATAAATGGATCGTAAATCACTATACTGATTGTACTGCAGAAGTCTTTTTGGGAAGCGGTCACCATAGTTGGTGTGTCTACAATGTGGAAGCTACCATCATTATGCAACAGAACAACGGCAAAATACTCGATCTCATTTCCCCACGCAATCGTTTTTTACAGATTGTACAGATAGCAGTTGAAGAACTTGAAAGGGAAACAGTGACCGAGAAGGGAGTGAGAAGGTATTGTGTTCTATCTTCGATTTTATTCAGTGTGAACATTGAGGCAAAAATAAAGCAAACCAAGGAGACGAAATTATGAAAGATAAAATCGCAGATTGGGAAGAAAAAGAAACCATCGATGTAATTCCGTCGTAGGTATCAAAGTAATGGGAAGAGGGTTTGAGCGGAATGGATAATGTCTTGAAAAGAGTTTGTAAGAAGAACGTCAACAAAAGTAAAACAAGGATGGCGCAATGTAGTCAGATGGAATCAGGTGATGCCGACGGAAATGGAGTTGAAAATGAGACACTGCAAATAGTAGATGTGTTGTGCTATTAGGACAGTTTCTGAGTAACAGGAATTTGTTAATATATAACATCAATTTAACTGTCAGCAAATCTTTTCTAAGAGGAATTAACTGTGTGGAAATGAAATGTGGAGTACAAGCACTGTAGACAAGGAAAAACAGAAGTGTTCGAGGTTTGCTGCGATAAAAGAATGCTGAAGCTTAAGTGGTGGTTCAGATAATAATTGAGAAGGTACTGAATCGAACAGGGGAAAAATTAACTTTATGGCACAGCCTGATTACTAGTGGGATTCGGTAATCGGTTGATGAGTGATAGCACACATCCTGAGACAAGGGAGGACTGTTAGTTCCGCAACTGAAGGGAACGGGCGCGGTGGGAGGGGGGGGGGTTGAGGGAGACCACGGCGTGAATATATGAATACACTAAGCAGATTCAAATGAATGTGGGTTGTGGTTGTTGTGCAAAGGTGGGGAGGCTTGCACGGGACAGACTGGTACGGAGAACTGCGCCAGACCAGTGTTCGGATTGAAGATTAAAATATCATTTACAGTAAAAGTTCGCTATTACGGCAGGGAAAGTATATTTTGCCCATGCCAAATTAATTTACAGGAACATATGTATTATTTTTTGCAGTTAACAGCAGGATATCAGTTTTCAAATACGAAATGAATGGCCATGGTTACAAATCAGATTACTGGAACTTTGCTGCTGACATCAATTATCTTACCTTCTGTTTGCCGGGCACGACACTGTATCCATGGCAGCGGCTGATAATGCACCACCATGATGGCCAATGTCCTACAGTTTCCCAGCAACAGGGAAGAGACACGCACAAGGCTGATACTGATGGTAACCGAGCGCCAAGGATGTCACAGGCGTACGGCACAAGGTACATGATGGTGTTTAGAATTTATGTTGTATGAAAGGATGTTGTTTTGAGTTGACCTGACTGTAGCCCACGCTTTCCTTGTCACCATATTAAACGGTCTCGATGTTACAAAGCAGTGCAGGTTTAACTACAGAGTGATAGATTTAGAATGGTGTGTAACTCAGCATGACCCGTGTGGGTGACAGCACTTAATAGGATTTCACGTAACCTTGATGTAGCTGCAGGAAGTAAAGCAATATGACCTTAGAGCGCTGAGATCGTACTTAATGTGGCCACCAGACTCTTCAGTTTCCGTATGTAAATCACTGAAACCCTGAAAGACAATGCTTTCTGAATAAGGATATCTTTATCTTCGAATGCAAAGAAAATCCTTTGAGTTATAAAACCCAAAAATAATCCGATATGTTAACAATGTTATCACTATGTGTCTTATATGTCGAAACTATGATCAGACAAATTTGTTGCAAAACATCCCTTTCTAAGGACTGGTTTTCCTATTCTGAGCACCCAACTTCAGATACCCCAGCATTTAAAATTTCTCACAGTAAAACGCGGTTGTAAACCAATATTAACTTTATGAACGGTAGTCACTTATACTTTCACCATTTCTGTAAAAAGTCTGTGATTTGTGAGAGCCTATGTCCAGAAACTTTTGAAGGATGTAAACTGCACACACTGGAGTGCGTGTGCCCCTCTGTGTCCTACGCTATGATTATTTTCAGTTCTGTGGCAGTAGCGGCATTCAGGCTTTCACTATGGGGATGCTTGGAGAGATTTCGCGTAAAGTTTACGTGCTTCAATCTGTTTGCAGTGTTGAAGTTGCAGTCCATGCCGTCAACCGATTTGACCTCTTCCTCAATTCACGCAGCAATTCTAGATGCCTACTGCGCAGATCTGTCCAATACACGTTGCACGACGGTTAACAGCGAGTTCCGCTACAGTTAATATTCCATCAAAAACGTACCGCACTGCTGAATCTCCTTCGCCAACTTCTAGTTACCCGCAGGTCTCTGGCAATGACATTTCTAAATCTCAGTCTGATATAGTTGTGAGTATAAAGGTTTCTGTATTAAATAAATAATGGCTACTGCTTAATATCATCAATGAACTACTTAAGTACGTACTGAAAATATATTCACTGAAGACGTTACGCCGGTGAGGAAAACTTCAGGACAAAAGTAACATTAGCTTGATTTGTCGCTGCCAGCTAACATGGCACCATGAAGTTAGGACCATCCACAGAAACAACTGCTACAGTTGAAACGTCCCCTTAGAAAAATTATACAGGACTGTGCTTAAACTGACACACAATATTTTTATAGCGCAACGCAATCTGACTTTCAATAATCCCTACAAAAGAATGGCCCTGACTAACATTAACCTATACCTTTCACAAATCACTTACCTCACAAAAATCTTCGTTACTCGAACTACTGCAATACAGCGAGCGCCACTACTGCTAGCTAAATAAAAGATTCAAACTACAGAAGGCACTAACTACTGATAGGCATAGTTAGCTAATGAAAGATTTTAATAGAGAACAAACAATTTATTTACCTTAATAGTCATAATATATATAGCAGTTCATGACATCCAGTTTTACAAATTTCAAAACTCCGCCATCTCTCTCACCACATCCACCACTGCTGGCGGTTCACCTCCAACTGCGCAACGCTACGCGCTGTTAACATCCAGCTGCCCAACACTACAATGGCGAGTATTACAACAATGCAAAGCAGCCAGTGATTTTCATACAGAGCGCTACGTGGCGTTACCAATAAGAAAACCCAAACAGCCTACTTACACAGTACATAACAGAACAGTACAGTGTAGTGCAGGAGGAAACTGAAATAAATACGCAATTAAACGAACTAAAATGAAACTTTTAGTCAAATACAACAATTACACTCAACTCACCAATATTTATAATTGTGTCCTGGACACTATAAAATGCGGGACACGGTGATCGCTACTGACGGCAATACATGCTCTGCGAAACTAGAAATGTAGAAACGTTTGACGAAGTTAACGCATATAAACACAAGGATATCCCGTGTTATTTCTGTACATCGTGGGACTGAATAATCGGCAGTTCAAGGAATTTCTCAGAAGCTTGGATGCTGAGTATGATGATACCGCATATTTTGCAAACGGTGACTCAGTCGAGGTCAGATGTTAAAAACATTTTGTAGCATAATTAAGGAATCAATTCGTTCATGATATCAAACGCAAAATCTATGCCAGAAGTTGATTATGCCATTTGCGTGGGTGATTCAACATTTACGCTATGTTTGACTTCTCACATAGGTTACTTAAACAGGCGACTTCAACGTAGAAACCTACTTCTTAGTACAGTATTTCTTAAAGGCGCTGCAGTCTGGAACCGCCAGACCGCTACGGTCGCAGGTTCGAATCCTGCCTCGGGCATGGATGTTTGTGATGTCCTTAGGTTCGTTAGGTTTAACTAGTTCTAAGTTCTAGGGGACTAATGACCTCAGCAGTTGAGTCCTATAGTGCTCAGAGCCAAGTACAGTATTTCAAACAACAAACGCCTTCCCAATTAAACAGAAATTATGGCAGTCCATGTGTATGCAGACAATTTTTGTTTCGTTTCAACACGTTCGAAAAGTATAGTCCTAAAGTCTGGACGAGATACGCAGCCACAATTTTCGATATGTTGCACGAACTTTAAAATCGATTTAAAGAATTTCCAAAAATTCATCAAAATGTTTGTATTATGCGACACCTTCCACGAACAATATACATACGCTGCGAGAACGTTTTCAATTGGATAGCATAGAGCTGCAACTGATATCCGACTAAAAGACAAATTTGATCACGTTTACATGTTTCACTTTTACAAATCAAACCTGTCAAAAGACAAATATCCCTCGCTGCACAGCCACGTGTTATGTAAGTTATCTCTTTGGAAGTCTCTACGTTTGTGAACGGTTACTTACAAGACTAAAGCACAGAAAGAGAAGAAATAGAATCAAAATCTCAGATGAACATCTTGAGACCACCCTGCGAATTGCAATGGCTTTGATCCAACATAATGTTGATACATCAGTATCCTGAAGCCAAATGCCACATTAATTCTGCGATTTATGATTACCCTTTTCTTAGACTGCAGCAGCGTATACGTTCAAGTGTGTTACGACCAGAGTCTTTACTGGCGATGCATTTCTGTGGCGTGTGAGATAGGAGCTTCCAAAATTTTTTTTCCTCACAGTTTGCTGTGAGGGTCACGCTGCCACGAGTGGTATCACGTCGCCGGACAGATCCTCAACAGCCACCATACAGCCGCTGGGCGGCGGTTCCACGGTGCAGTTTCTATCTCGTGAAATTTTCAGAGCGGTGCAGAGTTCACTCATTATTTATGGCGGAGGAAAGTAAAGTTTATTACAGCAATTACTGGCCGCAGCTGGTGCGTGCGCTCTGCGCTGTGCAGCAGCCGTTTTGTGTTCTACGAGACACTGGGAATGAAATATCGTTCTCCGACGGACCAAGAAGTGAATTTTGCGTACATGTGTGAAAACAAACGTTTCTGAGAAACAAGCTGAACTTTCGGCATAGTTAAATGACAAAAGTCGAATGTATGTGGCTTCAACAGATTACCAGCTGCAGATTATGGCTCTTGGATAAAACTGTTACTGTAGTCACAACTAAATCAAGACATATAGTAAAAATGGACATATGTATCTATATTCCATATCTCATCCAAAACCAGTGAACTGATTTCATAAATACGTATCACTTATTCTCTGGAAGGTATCGCTGTCGGGGTAGGAACCCCCTTCCTACGGAAGGGGTGAAAAAAATGGCTCTGAGCACTATGGGACTTAACTACTGTGGTCATCAGTCCCCTAGAACTTAGAACTACTTAAACCTAACTAACCTAAGGACATCACACACATCCATGCCCGAGGCAGGATTCGAACCTGCGACCGTAGCAGTCGCGCGGTTCCGGACTGCGCGCCTAGAACCGCTAGACCACCGCGGCCGGCGGAAGGGGCGAGAGTGAGAGCGGAAAGAAGTGTGGTACATGACACGTGAGTACCTATAGTTTATTCATCCAGTGTTTAAGAATGATAGCACTTAGTGACTTGGAACGAACGTTACACAAAAATATATACGTTTACGAAACTTTGTCTGGCCGACAACGCCAACAAAATTATGGAATAAAAGAAGTTTATAACTTACTACATTAATACTAATTCTATTCGCAACGCCCTTTGCAGATTGTAACCACATACGCAGCTGAATACGCTTCCTAAGCTATACCACGCTGCAACACGTAGTTCACGAGATGTGACGTCATAATTATGAAGATGTGTGAAAAAGAAACTGGAGGACGACATTCGCTGGAGGTACAGCTGATTTATTTGTAAAATATCTGTGAAATATATTAGACAGGTGTGAAATATGGCACATGCGTATTCTGGCAAAAAGGCGGGTAAAATAGCTCCTTCTTAAACCACCACATAGATTTCAAACAAACTTGGTGCATTTGGTACTTACTATCTGGAAAGAAATACTGTGAAGATAAGAACCAGTAACCTGTTGGGGTATGGTTGATAACGTGGAGAAAGTATAGGGTAGGAGGTGCCGGACAGGCTGAGAGGGGGAGGAAGGAAATGGACACAGGTAGAGTCAGATGAGGAAATGGAAAGAGAGATAGGAGGGGTAATGGATAGAGAGAGAGAGGAAAGAAGAAAATGGGCAAAGAAAGAAGAGAGGAGGAAGACAGACACAGAGAGAAAGGGAGGAAATGTATAACGTTAGGGAAGGGGGAATGGAGTGAGAAGGCGGTGTAGAAGGAGTTGGACAGAGAAGAGAAATATGAAGAGGAAACAGACAGAGGAGGAGGAAGAGGAGGAGATGAACAGTGAGGGGGGTGGGGGGGGAGGATATTGACAAAGAGTGAGGATTGGGGAGAAGATATATTCAGAGAAGGGGAAAGAGGAGATGGAGTGAGAGCGGTGAGAGGAATAAATGGGCAGAGAGGGAGAGGAGGAGATGGATATAGGGGGAGGAGGTAGACAGAGGAAAGAATGACGAGGATATGGATAGAAAGATGGTTGAGGAGGATGTGGACAGAGAAAGACGGGAGTAGATGATGAACAGAAGGGGCCAGAGACTGACAGCGAGAGTGGGAGGAGATCGACAAATACGAGTAGGGGAAGGGGAAGGATATGGACAAAGAAGGGGAAAGGCGATGGGTAGAGATAAAGAGGGAAGGGAGGAAACAGATAGAGGGGGGAAGTAAATGGAGAGAGAGAGAGAGCGAAAGGGGGATATGGACTAATAGAAGTTATGGATAAATAAGTACCTAGGCAACGCCACGTCGTCAGATAATTGGCAATGTAAATATCGACCACTCAGTGTTCAAATGCAATGTGTTGTGACTACACCATTATAAACTTTAAATTAAGCTTATCGTGTACAGTGCATTACTACTGTCTATTATTCAACTTAATAGTCTCACTTACTTGATTAATTCTTTTGGCTTCTGTTGTGGCATGAGGCATATGGGAGAACTCGCCATTCACCTCTGTCTCTGGCCATTTCCCTCTTTCACGACCAGCTCGTCCCAACTCCTTTTGCTTTCTTGCCACCGTCATCCTCCATTTTATCTGCGCCTGCCTCCGGTCCTTGTTTTGTGGGGATTTCTGTTCAGTGCCTCCGTTTAGATTGCTCTATCTGGTTTTCTCGATGTATGTCTCATCTATCCCCCCTCTCTGTATCGTATGTGGTCTTCAATAAAAACCAGGTTAGTTACCCTCCAGAACTTGTAATTACTTGTTCTGCCCACCAGATATTGCTGACGCGACCGAGACATCTGTTTATGAAGTTTTGTAACTGTGATGTTACATTCTGGTACACTTACTAGTTTTCAGTGTCATATAGATGGACAGCGAATAAAAATTTTTACGTTGCATATGGTGTTTCTGTTGAGTCACAAAGCTTACAGTTTCATAAAGACAACTTTTACCGTCTCGTTTGGAGCCCAAACAAATCAGTTTTTCAACCGACTCGACAGTTGCAGCTACCACCAGGCGCAGTGCAGACAGTGGGTGTTACACAAGACGCTGAAGCTTTGTGCCTACAAGGTGCAGCTACTGTAAGCGCTGGAATCTGACAACAGTTCAAACTGCAGACCATTTGCAAGCGATTTTTTTGGTCACATCGATGATGATGCAGAACATCTGAAAAAAATGATGTTTGCGACGCTTATTTTCATGTGGCCTGGGAAGCAATCCTACATGGTACGAGAATCCTGGACTTGAGAAAGCCCACTTTAGAATGGAACAGTTGAAAGGGAAACGTGTGGTGTGACCTGCTCCATCAACATGTGATGGGACAGCTTTTCTCTTTCGACATTTCAGTAGGCCCGACTGTTTATCAGGAGTCTTTAGAGCAATTTGTATTTCCTCAATTCGAGGAACTGGAATCCGGCATCATACTGCAGCAGGATCGTGCTTCTCTTCACCAGGCCTCGGCCATTAGGACAACTTTCGACGACTAATTTATAGGTTACTAGACTAGACTAGCGCCATCTATCACAAAGCAAAAAAAGTGGTCCAACTAAAACATTCATATTTATTTACGTACTACACGAATATGTAATAAAAATGGAGGTTCCTATTTTAAAAATGCAGTTGACATCCGTTTGACCTATGGCAGCGCCATCTAGCGGGACAACCATAGTGCCATCTGGTTACCCCCTTCAAGCTAGACGAGTTTAGTTCTTTGTAGTTTTTTCGTTTGATGCTTATTTCGTGAGATATTTGGCCTTGTCACTATCAATGGACCACCCTGTATATAGATACATGAATAAGTAGATATGAATAAATATATATGTGTATCTCAATGAACGTTTATATGTATGTATAAAGAGTTTTTAAAAGAGAATTTGAGAAGACAAAGACAATGATGTTCAGTAATCATGGGCTCTATAGTGCATATCTTAAGAGCCACGAGCACTTGATCGTCTTCGCTACCGTGTAACACACCCTGTCTGGTGCAAGCTCTTTCCTGCTACAAACGACCTGCAGAATGAACTAATGAGTAACACGTTACTTGGTTACTATGAAACAGTAGATCTCCTAATGTAAGCTGCTTGCTATTACATATGACTGCATTAGAGGCGCACTGGTGAAGGTGATGCTCAGCATGGTCACGATTCGTAGCAAGGAACGCTTCTGTCAGAGTTCATAGGGATTCACACTCTGAAAAACCCCAGGGTGGTCAGGATGCGCTGCTGGGCACTAACGATGCGTTCCTGTTGTGTTCGATCATCATTACTGGTGCTTGTGTGCACCAAACTTTTCAAGTGTTATCACAGTCCATTGGATCTGAGGAAAGATATGGGCAACGTACTGGAGGCCCATTGGATGCCCATTAAAATTCTGTGTAAAATATTCTCGACAATTCAGTGATAATACACTGGTACTCCATCGTAGATGAACCACATCTCAGCCAATATGGGAATGATACTTCATCTACTGATACAGGCAAGTCGTTTGACACGAACTGACAGTACCAAGCATCAGTCAACCTGTACAATAGCGTGTAATGTTCCATTCATCTATCATTAATAATTCCTGCCCATACATTAATTGACTATCGCCATTGATGCACTGCCTCCTCAACTATGTGTGCAATTGCATCAGAATACACATTTTGGTTATGAAAACCGATAATCCCATCTCTCATGAAATCACCCTGGTATGTCAACATTATCCCTACTGCGAAAAGTGAATCTTCACCATATTTTTGCAACAGCCATTGGCACAACTTCATTTGGTGAGGCTAATTTGGTGGACAAAGGGTTAGGACGCACTGTATATGACATGGGTATAGTAACTGTTCACACAATTTAGTGGATTAACAACCCACTACATGCTGAAATTCTGCCTACAATAGTTGCAGGATCTTCTTCCTCTCGTTATAACACCCACTCAACAGCAAGAGCACGAATAGTGTGTCGTCTTTGACGATACGCTGCTTTAAGAGATACTGAGCCATCTTGTCACTGGAAAAGATGGATGAATAATTATGCAGATGTTTGTCCAGCGTTCTGCATATTTTTTAGCATACTGGACGAGTCCTCGACAGCTTCCATTTTCCAGATGATAAAAGATCATGTATGCCATATCTCATGTGAAATAATTGAGACGCCCTGCTAAACTCGCCGGACAGGTCAGGTAGTTTAAATTTGGGAAGGGGTCAAAGTAAGCGGCGAGCAGTTACACTCGAACATACGACTGCATTTATTTATTTATTTGACCAAACATTACAAGAGCTAAGACAATTTCCAAAAAAGCAGAGCATTAATTTTTGGAACTTAATTACCAGGTGAACGCGCCATACAATTTCGTGCCTTATCGCGCAAGACCACTTTAATTTAAAATCTGCAGGAAGCCAGTAACTTAAGACTCAAACCAAAATCAGAAATTCAAAATGCTGAAGGCCTTATCATAAATCAGTTCCTTCAGTTAGGCTGACGGCCCAATCAATCTGACACCTTAAGAGCAAAATAGCTGTAATTTAAATTCAGCTGAAAGCCCATCACTTAAGCCTCAAACCAAAATAAATTTTTAAAAGGCCTAAAGCCCTTATCTTAACATAGTGCTTTAATTTGGCTGAAGGCCCTAACAATGTGACACCTTAAGAGCAAAATAACGTTAATTTAAAAATTGGCTGAAGACCCATCACTTAAGACACTAACCAAAATAAACTTTTAAAAGGGAAAAGGCCTTACCTTAAAAGAGTTCTTTAACTAGCCTGAAAGCCCAAACAACCTGACATTAAGAGCAAAAAACTTTAATCTAACATCAGTTGAAAGCCCATCACTTAAGACTCAAACAATATAATTTTTTTTTTTTATAAAGGCAAAGTGCCTTACCTTAACACAGTTCTTTAAATTAGGCTGAATGCCCAGACAATCTTACGCCTTAAGGGCAAAACAATCTCAATTTAAAAATCGGCTAGAAGCCATACAAATACAAACAACAGGAACAATTAGAAAAAGGCAGTACACCTAACGGCGCATAGAAGTTTCCGAGGGTCGGCCTGGAATTCAAACACTAACACTCGCTTAGGTGAGACAGGCAGTCAGACCAACCGTTCTCGATCTGATGACAACCCAACAGACAGACAGTCAACGGAACCACCGACAAGATAACTTCTGCTCCACCTGACCAGTACACAACAGGGAGTTCAATGGAACAACGTGGAAGATAATGAAGCCCACAAATAATTATACATTGAGCTGTCAAACTACACACCATGATAAACAGCAACAACATGATGAGGAAACTACACTGACTGAATGTAAGTCAATGGGCAGGGTAGGTACCCGGAAAGTAAACGGCCACAAGGCAGAAGATTCGGCTGGTTTACTTCAATTCAAAATAACTAAGTACAGTTAAATTCCTCCAGAACCATATAAGTTACTCCCTGATATCTTAAAACGTATTAACAGTCCTATCCTTAATTTTCTGGAGAACTTCCTTATTTCTTATCTTGCAAGTATCACATCAAAAATGTAGTTATCAGTTTCTTTCACCTTTGGTTGTTCATAATCAAACAGGAACGCATTATCTATGTTGGTGCTTACACATTCCAATAATCTATGAGCCGCAGCAAACAGTTGTTAGGAAAGAGCCTCCACACATCCACGCTAGTCGGCTACCACGAAGTAATTGTTACCGTCTGAACAATTATAGCTCACAGCCTCCATTCTGTTTATACGTCTATGTTACAGAAAGATCACTGGAATTTCCTGCACACTTCGTTTATCCATCCTTGAAACATGTCTGCTATTGCCGTCGACTTGTTCCGTAAGGGTGCAACGAGTACGACCAGCCATAGTGCTGTTGCTCCAAGGAACCATGAACTTGTGTCATGTGGCAAGAGTGGTCGGCTATTGCATACTGTCTGAGGAGTAGCGTGCTGTATATATCGATCAGGGCAGCGACTTTGCTTTGCAAGAGCCAACAAGAGGCCTTGCTGTGTGTTTTGGTTAGGGAAGAGCAGCGGAAAAGACATTCTGTCAGGTTTAGTTCTCACCTAGTCTAGGATACGTTATGGATGCTCATCTGCTCATTTTTCACTTCAATTTTTTTCCAGACGTATTGTGTCATGTTCTTGCACAGAAAATTCTCATGTTGTGTGATTGTTTAGCATTCCTTTGTGTTAGGTTGGGAAACATGGACCCACGTGTGTTTCTCACATCCGTGAGTGAACCGCTGGACTTAGGGAAGGCAGGAAAAGGTGTGGACTTGTCCTAATCAGTTACCGTTTGTTGCACAGTGAACACATAAACTTAATTTAAGGAAATAATTTTTCAAAAATAATCATCCAAAAATATTTACTATAACACAAGCTACACTGATGGCTGAAGGCCTTACTGAGAAAGAATTCAAATCATTTGTAGGCTGAAGGCCACGAGCAATACTTCAAAATAACTAACAGCTGAAGGCCTGAATTACAAATGAGGAAGAAAATTACACATTAAAAATACCAAAATAATTATTAAAACAATTATTATAAAAGTTAACTGTAACACAAGGTACAGTCACTGCAGAAGGCCTTAATAAGAAAGAATTCAAAATTATTTGTCGGCTGAAGGCCACCAGTAATAGGAATAATTTAAACAAAATTTAATTTTTCAACAATTGACACAGTCAGACGAAATAAAAAAGTGAGTGATCCACAGGCAGTGCTCCCAGGATCGACCTGAGAAAAGTCCCTACAGCTTCGTCACAGGTGAGACAGGTAGCCAAGAGTTATGCTCAACTAACAAGATGGCAACTCAAACTAGGGACAGCTTAAACGTCGATCAATCCTCATACCAAATCCACCTCACGTATGATTACCAGTACAACGATGGAATAATTTAAGTGACGGCGAAAGGACAGATAGAACTACATCTCCTGAATCAGGTGTTTAAAACATCTAAAGATAGATGGAACCACTACGACGAAGATAGGCGCCGGCCGAAGCGGCCGTGCGGTTCTAGGAGCTACAGTCTGGAACCGAGAGACCGCTACGGTCGCAGGTTCGAATCCTGCCTCGGGCATGGATGTGTGTGCTGTCCTTAGGTTAGTTAGGTTTAATTAGTTCTAAGTTCTAGGCGACCGATGACCTCAGAAGTTAAGTCGCATAGTGCTCAGAGCCATTTTGAACCAAGGTAGACAAAAGAAACCACAATCCTCAACACGTCAAGTAGGCTGTGGAACTGCACATCATTCCGGCCAGCATCGGCTAGACGATGAAAAGTACACTGCCGCAAAAATACACTAACCGCCAGGGCAGGTAACTGGGACGTTAGCGGCCACTAGGCTGAAAAATACCGCTGGTTGCACTTCACCAAATAATAAAACAAAATTTAAAAAGTAACAACAGGCAGCTAATAGATTCCACCAACTCGATCCGCTCCACTTGTTGCTGTTCATCTCACGTCGACCTTGCGAGCAGCAACACATGGACAAATGACGTGATCACAAAATAATTAAAGTTTCACTACTGGATTAATGTTCACTCAACTCGAGGTGCTGGGCCCGGTGGATAACGAGGTTGTGGCCCTCGCAACTACAGCCCCGCGATATGGCAGTGCCTATGTGCCGCCAGCAGTCCCAGCATGTCCCCGCACTGCCTGACCTCTCTGCTGCTCCGTCCCATCTAAACTTCCTACACACCCGACCCGTAAAACACTTCACGTCCTTCCAAAGATAGTACAGGTACTAGATACCGAAAAACGCTGCTGCTGCACTCGCAGACAGACAACACTGGCAAACGTAGTGGCGCCAGTAAACTGAAGAAGAAAACAGTGCCAGACCTCTCTGCTGCCCCGTCCCAATTGAACTCCCTACACACCCGACCCGTAAAACACTTCACGTCCTTCCCAATATAGTATAGGTACTAGATACCTAAAAACGCTGCTGCTGCCACTCGCAGACAGACAACACTAGCAAACGTCGTGGCGCCAGTAAACTGAAGAAGAAAACAAGACGCCACTATCCCTATTACACGATGCCAACCTACCAGTGGCACCAACGTGAGCTGCACACGGCTCAGTGAGCATTCGCGGGAATCAAACTCAGTCTCTAATCGTCAGTAGATAAAATGCTACGATCGCGTGCATTTTTGCTGCTATTGTAAAATTCGGGATTTGATGACAGTTACGGAATGCCTGGAACGGTTTTGAATCGTTTTTATGGTGCTCCCTATCATGTAACTGAAGTCTCAAATTTTGGACCCTCTTTGAAAAAGAAGCTATATTCATCTTTGCATAGTATTTAAAATTCCCTCTGTTTGAGGATGATACCTCTTTCCTTTGTATATTTACGATTAGTGTGGGGTCTCTCACGATATCTTGTCACATTTAACAAGTGAGTCCAAAATTAAAATAACTCTCGTTGTAGCGGCATGCATTACACGTTTGTCCTACTATTTTCAGCTCCGCGGTAAGTACTAGTTTAGAGCAGTGAGTCTGAATACAATTGCGCAGACAGTATCGTCTTCAGGTCAGTCTACAGGCGAATATTGTCGGTAAACAATATAGCTCAAATGCGATTTCCATTGATATTTATGTTTATATCGTACAGGTGATAAAGGTAAGATAGGTCCCATTACACAGAGTAAATCTACAGAACTCCTTGTTAACACTGACAGAGTTCTTTTCTTTTCCTTTTTTTTTTTTTTTTTTTTTTTTTTGGAAACACAGTAAAGAAGGTTACGTTGCGCATACGAAAGTTTAAGTGTTTTCACTAAGTAGTTTGAGCCAAACTGCGTTTGCACAGTTGCTTGAATGTTATATGTCCATAAATTATTTTAAAAGCTGTATTCAATTGGGCATTTATGTAGAGCTATAAGGCTGTGAGGGACGGGGGAGAAGGGGGTTGAAATGGTTCAAATGGCTCTGAGCACTATGGGACTTTTCTTCTGAGGTCGTCAGTCCCCTAGACCTTAGAACTACTTAAACCTAACTAACCTAAGGACATCACACACATCCATATCGAGGCAGGATTCGAACCTGTGACCGTAGCGGTCGGCCTGTTCCAGACTGTAGCGACTAGAACCGCTCGGCCACTTTGGCCGGCAGGAGAACGGGGGGGGGGGGCGAGTGAAAAGGTACAGGTTCAACTTAATTATATCTTATTAAACAGTAGTTTATAACAAAAAACAATTCAACAATTTAAAATTAGTAAATTAGAAAAGATGAGAGAGGCAGCACAAACGACTAGTAAACCCATGGCCCAACTAATCAAAAATACAATTTTTAGATGCATGGATTTACAGGCAATCAAACAACGGCAGCAGCCGATCCAATATACAGAAATAATTAGGTAAGTCAGGCATGCAGATTCGGCAAACAAACAAATCACATTATAATTATTGCGTCGGTAGCTAGTTCGGCAAACCAATGCGGATTTACCAAATTAGATACCTTTCCCACAGATGTACTAGGATTTTACATTGCCGAAAATAATTTGATGAATGCCATTAGACCAACTATAAGTAACAGAGAAGGCTCCTTTCCACGGTCGCTCTTGAATAAACAGCGTATTGAATAATGATTATTCTATCCTGTGATACACACACACACACACACACACACACACACACACACACACACACAACAGATTTGAACACTATTGTAGTAAAATAAAGAGCAGTAATAAATAAAACAAGGCTGGCAAGCAGTGAATAGGCAATACGCCAGACAAGTAGTTACAGAGAAGTTTTAACGGTAGGCATGGATTTGCATACACAGTCAACCAAGCCTAGCGTGGCTTGGTTGACTGTGTATGGTAACTAAAAATCAAAATCCAAATTATAAAACCACGCTCGTCATAAATCACGGATACGTGTCCAGAAAGTATCCTGGTATAAAAATACAAAAGTGTGCCTTCGCCCACAACAGAATATCGGAGGAACAACCACGATCTGAAAGACACAAGGACACAGTGGGACACACGTCACTTAAGAACAAAATTATTACCAGTTCTAGAAAAAATGCTCACCATGAAGTCTACAATAAAGTCACGCGACGGTTTCCCGCCCAGGTCCGGTTTCTCCTGTGGTTGGGTAGCAAATTGTTGATTTCCGACGGCCGACATGGCGCTAGTAACAATCTATAGACAATGCCGCTGCCTTCCAGCTGTGTTCGGCCAAGCGGAGCGCTCACACGTCCTAAGTAAAGCCGGATCTCCAGCTCTCCATACTGCTGACATCGATTACCTACCCTTCTGTTTGCCGGGCACGACACTGTATCCATGGCAGAGGCTGATAATGCACCACCATGCTGGCCAATGTCCCACAGTTTCCCAGCAACAGGGAAGAGACACACACAAGGCTGATACTGATGGTAACCGAGCGCCTGTGGGCGCACGATACAAGGTACAAGATGGTGTTTAGAATTCATGTTGTATGAAAGGATGTTGTTTTGAGTTGACCTGACTGTAGCCCACGCTTTCCTGCTCACCATACTAAAAGGTCTCGATGTTACAAGGCAGTGCAGATTTAACTACAGAGTGATAGATTTAGAATGGTGTGTAACTCAGCATGACCCGTGAGGGTGACAGCACTTAATAGGATTTCACGTAACCTTGATGTTGCTGGAGGAAGTAAGGCAATATGACCTCAGAGCGCTAAGATCGTACTTAATGTGGCCACCAGACTCTTCAGTTTCTGTATGTAAATCACTGAAACCCTAAAAAACAATGCTTTCTGGATAAGGATATCATTATCTTCGAATACAAAGAAAATCCTTTGACTTATAAAACCCAAAAATAATTCGATATGTTAACGATGTTATCACTATGTGTCTCAGACGTCGAAAAAATGATCAGACAAATTTGTTGCAAAACATCCCTTTCTGAGGACAGGTTTTCCTCTTCTTGGCACCCAGCTTCGGATACCCCAGCATTAAAAATTTCTCACAGTAAAACGCGGTTGTAAACCAATATTAACTTTATGAACAGTAGTCACTTATACTTTCACCATTTCTGTAAAAGTCTGTGATTTGTGAGAGCGTATGTGCAGAAGGGTTTCAAGGATGTAAACTGCACACACTGGAGTGCGTGTGCCCCTCTGTGTCCTACGCTATGATTATTTTCAGTTCTGTGGCAGTAGCGGCATTCAGGCTTTCACTATGGGGATGCTTGGAGAGATTTCGCGTAAAGTTTACGTGCTTCAATCTGTTTGCAGTGTTGAAGTTGCAGTCCATGCCGTCAACCGATTTGACCTCTTCCTCAATTCACGCAGCAATTCTAGATGCCTACTGCGCAGATCTGTCCAATACACGTTGCACGACGGTTAACAGCGAGTTCCGCTACAGTTAATATTCCATCAAAAACGTACCGCACTGCTGAATCTCCTTCGCCAACTTCTAGTTACCCGCAGGTCTCTGGCAATGACATTTCTAAATCTCAGTCTGATATAGTTGTGAGTATAAAGGTTTCTGTATTTAATAAATAATGGCTACTGCTTAATATCATCAATGAACTACTTAAGTACGTACTGAAAATATATTCACTGAAGACGTTACGCCGGTGAGGAAAACTTCAGGACGAAAGTAACATTAACTTGATTTGTCGCTGCCAGCTAACATGGCTCCGTGAAGTTAGGACCATACAGAGAAACAACTGCTACAGTTGAAACGTCCCCTTAGAAAAATTATACAGGACTGTGCTTAAACTGACACACAATATTTTTTTTAGCACAACGCAGTCTGACTTTCATTAATCCCTACAAAAGAATGGCCCTGACTAACATTAACCTATACCTTTCACAAATCACTTACCTCACAAAAATTTTCGTTACTCGAACTACTGCAATACAGCGAGCGCCACTACTGCTAGCTAAATAAAAGATTCAAACTACAGAAGGCACTAACTACTGATAGGCATAGTTAGCTAATGAAAGATTTTAATAGAGAACAAACAATTTATTTACCTTATGAGTCATAATATATATAGCAGTTCATGACACCCAGTTTTACAAATTTCAAAACTCCGCCATCCCTCTCACCACATCCACCACTGCTGGCGGTTCACCTCCAACTGCGCAACGCTACGCGCTGTTAACATCCAGCTGCCCAACACTACAATGGCGAGTATTACAACAATGCAAAGCAGCCACAGACTGCACACAGCACAGCCAGTGATTTTCATACAGAGCGCTACGTGGCGTTACCAATAAGAAAACCCAAACAGCCTACTTACACAGTACATAACAGAGCAGTACAGTGCAGTGCAGGAGGAAACTGAAATAAATACGCAATTAAACGAACTAAAATGACACTTTTAGTCAAATACAACAATTACTCTCAACTCACCAATATTTATAATTGTCTCCTGGCCACTATAAAATGCGGGACACGGTGATCGCTACTGACGGCAATACATGCTCTGCGAAACTAGAAATGTAGAAACGTTTGACGAAGTTAACGCATATAAACACAAGGATATCCCGTGTTATTTCTGTACATCGTGGGACTGAATAATCGGCAGTTCAAGGAATTCCTCAGAAGTTTGGATGCTGAGTATGATGATACCGCATATTTTGCAAAAGGTGACTCAGTCGAGGT
The DNA here is from genome assembly GCF_021461385.2 of Schistocerca piceifrons. Taxonomy (NCBI): domain Eukaryota; kingdom Metazoa; phylum Arthropoda; class Insecta; order Orthoptera; family Acrididae; genus Schistocerca; species Schistocerca piceifrons. Next base: position 782,355,651 of record NC_060141.1, read on the forward strand.
CAAATGTTAAAAACATTTTGTAGCATAATTAAGGAATCAATTCGTTCATGATATCAAACGCAAAATCTATGCCGGAAGTTGATAATGCCATTTGCGTGGGTGATTCAACATTTACGCTATGTTTGACTTCTCACATAGGTTACCTAAACAGGCGACTTCAAAGTAGAAACCTACTTCTCAGTACCGTATTTCTTAAAGGCGCTGCAGTCTGGAACCGCCAGACCTCTACGGTCGTAGGTTCGAATCCTGCCTCGGGCATGGATGTTTGTGATGTCTTTAGGTTCGTGAGGTTTAACTAGTTCTAAGTTCAAGGGGACTAATGACCTCAGCAGTTGAGTTCCATAGTGCTCAGAGCCAAGTACAGTATTTCAAACAACAAACGCCTTCCAAATCAAACATAAATTATGGCAGTCCATGTGTATGCAGACAATTTTTGTTTCGTTTCCACACGTTCGAAAAGTATAGTCCTAAAGGCTGGACGAGGTACGCAGCCACAATTTTCGATATGTTGCACGAACTTTAAAATCGATTTAAAGAATTTCCAAAAATTCATCAAAATGTTTGTATTATGCGACACCTTCCACGAACAAAATACATACGCTGCGAGAACGTTTTCAATTGGATTGCATAGAGCTGCAACTGATATCCGCCTAAAAGACAAATTTGATCATGTGTATATGCTTCACTTTTACAAATCAAACCTGTCAAAAGACAAATATCCCTCGCTGCACAGCCACGTGTTATGTAAGTCATCTCTTTGGAAGTATCTACGTTTGTGTACGGTTACTAACAAGACTAAAGCACAGAAAGAGAAGAAATAGAATCAAAATCTCAGATGAACATCTTGAGACCACCCTGCGAATTTCAATGGCTTTGATCCAACATAATGTTGACACATCAGTATCCTGAAGCCACATGCCACATTAATTCTGCGATTTATGATTACCCTTTTCTTAGACTGCAGCAGCGTAGACGTTCAAGTGTGTTACGAGCAGAATCTTTACTGGTGATGCATTTCTGTGGCGTGTGAGATAGGAGCTTCCAAAGTTTTTTTTTCCTCACAGTTTGCTGTGAGGGTCACGCTGCCACCAGTGGTCGCCGGACTAGTGGTCGCCGGACAGATCATCAACAGCCACCATACAGCCGCTGGGCGGCGGTTCCACGGTGCAGTTTCTATCTCGTGAAATTTTCAGAGCGGTGCAGAGTTCACTCATTATTTATGGCGGAGGAAAGTAAAGTTTATTACAGCAATTACTGGCCGCAGCTGGTGCGTGCGCTCTGCGCTGTGCAGCAGCCGTTTTGTGTTCTACGAGACACTGGGAATGAAATATCGTTCTCCGACGGACCAACAAGTGAATTTTGCGTACATGTGTGAAAACAAACGTTTCTGAGAAACAAGCTGAACTTTCGGCATAGTTAAATGACAAAAGTCGAATGTATGTGGCTTCAACAGATTACCAGCTGCAGATTATGGCTCTTGGATAAAACTGTTACTGTAGTCACAACTAAATCAAGACATATAGTAAAAATGGACATATGTATCTATATTCCATATCTCATCCAAAACCAGTGAACTGATTTCATAAATACGTATCACTTATTCTCTGGAAGGTATCGCTGTCGGGGTAGGAACCCCCTTCCTACGGAAGGGGTGAAAAAAATGGCTCTGAGCACTATGGGACTTAACTACTGTGGTCATCAGTCCCCTAGAACTTAGAACTACTTAAACCTAACTAACCTAAGGACATCACACACATCCATGCCCGAGGCAGGATTCGAACCTGCGACCGTAGCAGTCGCGCGGTTCCGGACTGCGCGCCTAGAACCGCTAGACCACCGCGGCCGGCGGAAGGGGCGAGAGTGAGAGCGGAAAGAAGTGTGGTACATGACACGTGAGTACCTATAGTTTATTCATCCAGTGTTTAAGAATGATAGCACTTAGTGACTTGGAACGAACGTTACACAAAAATATATACGTTTACGAAACTTTGTCTGGCCGACAACGCCAACAAAATTATGGAATAAAAGAAGTTTATAACTTACTACATTTATACTAATTCTATTCGCAACGCCCTTTGCAGATTGTAACCACATACGCAGCTGAATACGCTTCCTAAGCTATACAACGCTGCAACACGTAGTTTACGAGATGTGACGTCATAACTATGGAGATGTGTGAAAAGGAAACTGGAGGACGACATTCGATGGAGGTACAGCTGATTTATTTGTAAGATATCTGTGAAATATATTAGACAAGTGTGAAATATGGCACATGCGTATTCTGGCAAAATGGCGGGTAAAATAGCTCCTTCTTAAACCACCACATAGATTTCAAACAAACTTGTTGCATTTGATACTTACTATCTGGAAAGAAATACTGTGAAGATAAGAACCAGTAACCTGTTGGGGTATGGTTGATAACGTGGAGAAAGTATAGGGTAGGAGGTGCCGGACAGGCTGAGAGGGGGAGGAAAGAAATGGACACAGGTAGAGTCAGATGAGGAAATGGACAGAGAGATAGGAGGGGTAAAGGATAGAGAGAGAGAGAGAGGAAAGAAGAAAATGGGCAAAGAAAGAAGAGAGGAGGAAGACAGACACAGAGAGACAGGGAGGAAATGTATAACGATAGGGAAGGGGGAATGGAGTGAGAAGGCGGCGTGGGAGGAGTTGGACAGAGAAGAGAATTATGAAGAGGAAACAGACAGAGGAGGAGGAAGAGGAGGAGATGAACAGTGACGGGGGTGGGGCGGGAGGATATTGACAAAGAGTGAGGAATGGGGAGGAGATATATTCAGAGAAGGGGAAAGAGGAGATGGAGTGAGAGAGGTGAGAGGAATAAATGGGCAGAGAGGGAGAGGAGGAGATGGATATAGGGGAAGGAGGTAGACAGAGGAAAGAATGACGAGGATATGGATAGAAAGATGGTTGAGGAGGATGTGGACAGAGAAAGAGGGGAGTAGATGATGAACAGAAGGGGCCAGAGACTGACAGTGAGAGTGGGAGGAGATCGACAAATACGAGTAGCAGAAGGGGAAGAAAATGGACAAAGAAGGGGAAAGGAGATGGGTAGAGATAAAGAGGGAAGGGAGGAAACAGATAGAGGGGGGAAGGAAATGGAGAGAGAGAGAGAGAGAGAGCGAAAGGGGGATATGGACTAATAGAAGTTATGGATAAATATGTACCTAGGCAACGCCACGTTGTCAGATAATTGGCAATGTAAATATCGACCATTCAGTGTTCAAATGCAATGTGTTGTGACTACACCATTATAAACTTTAAATTAAGCTTATCGTGTACAGTGCATTACTTCTGTCTGTTATTCAACTTAATAGTCTCACTTACTTGATTAATTCTTTTGGCTTCTGTTGTGGCATGAGGCATATGGGAGAACTCGCCATTCGCCTCTGTCTCTGGCCATTTCCCTCTTTCACGACCAGCTCGTCCCAACTCCTTTTGCTTTCTTGCCACCGTCATCCTCCATTTTATCTGGGCCTGCCTCCGCTCCTTGTTTTGTGGGGATTTCTGTTCAGTGCCTCCCTTTAGATTGCTCTATCTGGTTTTGTCAATGTATGTCTCATCTATCCCCCCTCTCTGTATCGTATGTGGTCTTCAATAAAAACCAGGTTAGTTTCCCTCCAGAACTCGTAATTACTTCTTCTGCCCACCAGATATTGCTGACGCGACCGAGACATTTGTTTATGAAGTTTTGTAACTGTGATGTTACATTCTGGTACACTTACTAGTTTTCAGTGTCATATAGATGGACAGCGAATAAAAATTTTTACGTCGCATATGGTGTTTCTGTTGAGTCACAAAGCATACAGTTTTATAAAGACAACTTTTACCGTCTCGTTTGGAGCCCAAACAAATCAGTTTTTCAACCGACTCGACAGTTGCAGCTACCACCAGCCTCAGTGCAGACAGTGAGTGTTACACAAGACACTGAAGCTTTGTGCCTACAAGGTGCAGCTACTGTAAGCGCTGGAATCTGACAACAGTTCAAACTGCAGACCATTTGCAAGTGATTTTTTTGGTCACATCGATGATGATGCAGAACATCTGAAAAAAGTGATGTTTGCGAGGCTTATTTGCATGTGGCCTGGGAAGCAATCCTGCATGATACGAGAATCCTGGACTTGAGAAAGCCCACTTTAGAATGGAACAGTTGAAAGGGAAACGTGTGGTGTGACCTGCTTCATCAACATGTGGTGGGACAGCTTTTATCTTTCGACATTTCAGAAGGCCCGACTGTTTATCAGGAGTCTTTAGAGCAATTTGTATTTCCTCAATTCGAGGAACTGGAATCCGGCATCATGCTGCAGCAGGATCGTGCTTCTCTTCACCAGGCCTCGGCCATTAGGACAACTTTCGACGACTAATTTATAGGTTACTAGACTAGACTAGCGCCATCTATCACAAAGCAAAAAAAGTGGTCCAACTAAAACATTCATATTTATTTACGTACTACACGAATATGTAATAAAAATGGAGGTTCCTATTTTAAAAATGCAGTTGACATCCGTTTGACCTATGGCAGCGCCATTTAGCGGGACAACCATAGTGCCATCTGGTTACCCCCTTCAAGCTAGACGAGTTTAGTTCTTTGTAGTTTTTTCGTTTGATGCTTATTTCGTGAGATTTTGGCCTGGTCACTATCAATGGACTACCCTGTATATAGACACATGAATAAGTAGATATGAATAAATATATATGTGTATCTCAATGAACATTTATATGTATGTATAAAGAGTTTTTAAAAGAGAACTTGAGAAGACAAGGACAATGATGTTCAGTAATCATGGCCTCTATAGTGCATATCTTTTAAGAGCCACGAGCACTTGATCGTCTTCGCTACCGTGTAACACACCCTGTCTGGTGCAAGCTCTTTCCTGCTACAAACGACCTGCAGAATGAACTAATGAGTAACACGTTTTTCGGATACTATGAAACAGAAGATCTCCTAATGTAAGCTGCTTGTTATTACATATGACTGCATTAGAGGCGCGCTGGTAAAGGTGATGCTCAGCATGGTCTCGATTCGTAGCAAGGAACGCTTCTGTCAGAGTTCATAGGGAATCACACTCTGAAAAACCCCAGGGTGGTCAGGATGCGCTGTTGGGCACTGACGATGCGTTCCTGTTGTGTTCGATCATCATTACTGGTGCTTGTGTGCACCAAACTTTTCAAGTGTTATCACAGTCCATTGGATCTGTGGAAACATATGGCCAACGTACTGGAGGCCCATTCGATGCCCATTAAAATTCTGTGTAAAATATTCTCGACAATTCAGAGAAAATACACTGGTACTCCATCGTAGATGAACCACATCTCAGCCAATATGGGAATGATACTTCATCTACTGATACAGGCAAGTCGTTTGACACGAACTGACAGTACCAAGCACCAGTCAACCTGTACAATAGCGTGTAATGTTCCATTCATCTATCATTAATAATTCCTGCCCATACATTAATTGACTATCGCCATTGATGCACTGATTCTTCAACTATGTGTGCAACTGCATCAGAATACACATTTTGGTTATGAAAACCGATAATCCCATCTCTCATGAAATCACCCTCGTATGTCAACATTATCCCTACTGTGAAAAGTGAATCTTCACCATATTTTTGCAACAGCCATTGGCACAACTTCATTTGGTGAGGCTAATTTGGTGGACGAAGGGTTAGGACGCACTGTATATGACATGGGTATAGTAACTGTTCACACAATTTAGAGGATTAACAACCCACTACATGCTGAAATTCTGCCTACAATAGCTGCAGGATCTTCTTCCTCTCGTTATAACACCCACTCAACAGCAAGAGCACGAATAGTGTGTCGTCTTTGACGATACGCTGATATAAGAGATACTGAGCCATCTTGTCACTGGAAAAGATGGATGAATAATTATGCAGAAGTTTGCCCAGCTTTCTGTATATTTTTTAGCATACTAGACGAGTCCTCGACAGCTTCCATTTTCCAGATGATAAAAGATCATGTATGCCATTTCTCATGTGAAATACACTCCTGGAAATTGAAATAAGAACACCGTTAATTCATTGTCCCAGGGTGGGGAAACTTTATTGACACATACCTGGGGTCAGATACATCACATGATCACACTGACAGAACCACAGGCACATAGACACAGGCAACAGAGCATGCACAATGTCGGCATTAGTACAGTGTATATCCACCTTTCGCAGCAATGCAGGCTGCTATTCTCCCATGGAGACGTTCGTAGAGATGCTGGATGTAGTCCTGTGGAACGGCTTGCCATGCCATTTCCACCTGGCGCCTCAGTTGGACCAGCGTTCGTGCTGGACGTGCAGACCGCGTGAGACGACGCTTCATCCAGTCCCAAACATGCTCAATGGGGGACAGATCCGGAGATCTTGCTGGCCCGGGTAGTTGACTTACACCTTCTAGAGCACGTTGGGTGGCACGGGATACATGCGGACGTGCATTGTCCTGTTGGAACAGCAAGTTCCCTGGCCGGTCTAGGAATGGTAGAACGATGGATTCGATGACGGTTTGGATGTACCGTGCACTATTCAGTGTACCCTCGACGATCACCAGTGGTGTACGGCCAGTGTAGGAGATCGCTCCCCACACCATGATGCCGGGTGTTGTCCCTGTGTGCCTCGGTCGTATGCAGTCCTGATTGTGGCGCTCACCTGCATGGCGCCAAACACGCATACGACCATCATTGGCACCAAGGCAGAAGCGACTCTCATCGCTGAAGACGACACGTCTCCATTCGTCCCTCCATTCACGCCTGTCGCGACACCACTGGAGGCGGGCTGCACGATGTTGGGGCGTGAGCGGAAGACGGCCTAACGGTGTGCGGGACCGTAGCCCAGCTTCATGGAGACGGTTGCGAATGGTCCTCGCCGATACCCCAGGAGCAACAATGTCCCTAATTTGCTGGGAAGTGGCGGTGCGGTCCCCTACGGCACTGCGTAGGATCCTACGGTCTTGACGTGCATCCGTGCGTCGCTGCGGTCCGGTCCCAGGTCGACGGGCACGAGCACCCTCCGCCGACCACAGGCGACAACATCGATGTACTGTGGAGACCTCACGCCCCACGTGTTGAGCAATTCGGCGGTACGTCCACCCGGCCTCCCGCATGCCCACTATACGCCCTCGCTCAAAGTCCGTCAACTGCACATACGGTTCACGTCCACGCTGTCGCGGCATGCTACCAGTGTTAAAGACTGCGATGGAGCTCCGTGTGCCACGGCAAACTGGCTGACACTGACGGCGGCGGTGCACAAATGCTGCGCAGCTAGCGCCATTCGACGGCCAACACCGCGGTTCCTGGTGTGTCCGCTGTGCCGTGCGTGTGATCATTGCTTGTACAGCCCTCTCGCAGGGTCCGGAGCAAGTATGGTGGGTCTGACACACCGGTGTCAATGTGTTCTTTGTTCCATTTCCAGGAGTGTAATTGAGACGCCCTGCTAAACTCGCCGGACAGGTCAGGTAGTTTAAATTTTGGAAAGAGGTCAAAATAAGCGGCGGGCAGTTACACTCGAACATACGACTGCATTTATTTATTTATTTTACCAAACATTACAAGAGCTAAGACAATTTCCAAAAAAACACAGCATTAATTTTTGGAACTTAATTACCAACTGAACGCGCCATACAATTTCGTGCCTTAAGCGCAAGACCACATTAATTTAAAATCTGCAGGAAGCCAGTAACTTAAGACTCAAACCAAAATCAGAAATTCAAAAGGCTGAAGGCCTTATCATAAATCAGTTCCTTCAATTAGGCTGACGGCCCAAACAATCTGACACCTTAAGAGCAAAATAGCTTTAATTTAAATTCAGCTGAAAGCCCATCACTTAAGCCTGAAACCAAAATAAATTTTTAAAAGGCCTAAAGCCCTTATCTTAACATAGTGCTTTAATTAGGCTGAAGGCCCGAACAATCTGACACCTTAAGAGCAAAATAACGTTAATTTAAAAATTGGCTGAAGACCCATCACTTAAGACACTAACCAAAATAAACTTTTAAAAGGGAAAAGGCCTTACCTTAAAAGAGTTCTTTAACTAGCCTGAAGGCCCAAACAATCTGACATTAAGAGCAAAAAACTTTAATCTAACATCAGTTGAAAGCCCATCACTTAAGACTCAAACAAAATTAATTTCTTTTTTATAAAGGCCAAGTGCCTTACCTTAACACAGTTCTTTAAATTAGGCTGAATGCCCAGACAATCTTACGCCTTAAGGGCAAAACAATCTCAATTTAAAAATCGGCTAGAAGCCATACAAATACAAACAACATGAACAAATAAGAAAAGGCAGTACACCTAACGGCGCATAGAAGTTTCCGAGGGTCGGCCTGGAATTCAAACACTAACACTCGCTTAGGTGAGACAGGCAATCAGACCAACCGTTCTCGATCTGATGACAACCCAACAGACAGACAGTCAACGGAACCACCGACAAGATAACTTCCGCTCCACCCGGCCAGCACACAACAGGGAGTTCAATGGAACAACGTAGAAGATATTGAAGTCCACAAATAATTATACCTTGAGCTGTCAAACTACACACCATGATAAACAGCAACAACATGATGAGGAAAATACACTGACTGAATGTAAGCCAATGGGCAGGGTAGGTACCCGGAAAGTAAACGGCCACAAGGCAGAAGATTCGGCTGGTTCACTTCAATTCAAAATAACTAAGTACAGTTAAATTCCACTGCAGGGAGGCTAAAATTTTCCAGCTTGAAAACACACGTTGTTGCTTGCGGGAATGTCCCAACATCCGACAACGAAATCCAAACGACACAATGTGAACAGTCGTGACTTGCTGGTAGATTAAGTCAAAACTCAACATTCATATCCAGGATCAGTGAGCCACAGACCTCGTAGCTATGGTAACAGCACTGTTATATCCTAGCCAGTAATGCCACCCGAGCCCGCTGCCAAAAGGTTGGCAGCATCGAAGTCCGGACGCCGTCCGCATAAGCAGCGCCAGCGAGATAGGATATCGCCGCAAGTCTGCGCGCGCCACCGCTGGCTTCTGGTTTCTTAAGCGCTGGAGTCGCGAGCGCTAGGACAGTTCTGTACTCGCCTCTCAGTTGTATACTCGCCACCGAATTGTGTACGTGCTAGTCAGTTGTGTGTTCATCGCAGCAGAGTTGTTGTTTGTCGTCAGCCGACGCTGACCTAGCCGCTCCGACTCGAACTAGACAGATTTCTGTAGACACGGAGTTCACTACTGTACTTCTGTATCTTCGTTAATGAAGATAAGTACCGACTTTTATTTAATCAGAGTGTTTGGGTTTTCATCTTTCTGTTCACTGTTCCAGCGGACCGGTCGGCCTGCTATTAAAAGTGTGGCGGTGACTTCGTAAGCCATTTCTACAGCGAATTGTTTGTCGCTACGAACGCCGCCACAAAAAGCACCACACTCTCCGACTGTGTGTAGACGCCGCCAGTGGGCCCAGCCAAACTACGCGCTTCCTCGCTGCTCCATGCCAGCCGACAAACTTCCGATGCCTCTAAACCAGGCTGTTCCAACCGAGCTCCAGGGAGCCGGAGCGCTCAATGCGGCAGCTCGGAGCCCGTGTGGAGGGGGAAAGCGAACTCACTGCCCCCTGGCCGCATGCAGCCGTAATAATCCGTGCTCAATGACAGTTATGAGTAGCCGCGGGAGCTCTGTACCTCTATTGGAGGATACCTTTCTATTCATTGAGAGGGATGGTCGACCGCAGTGTTTTGTATGTCATAAAGTATTTAATTCTGCCAAGAGGTACAATGTATAGAATTAAATACAGTCAGGTAGAAGGCGTCGCACACAGAGAACTGATAGCCAGGCTTAAGAACGACATACCAGTAGACGTGTGTTTGAAAACGGATTCGTAATACGGAGGGTATCGAAACATGCAACATACTTCGTGTTCTGTAATGCGTTTATAATTTTCAGGTGAATGAGAGCGGAGAAAACACTACTGAATCTGCAATTCGAGCTAGCTACAGGGTCGCTCACATCACTGCGACGAGTGGCAAACCGTTTTCGGTTGGACCACTCGTAAAATCGTGCATGGTAGCAGTTGCAGAATGTTTGTTTCCAAGGGAGGTGCAGGCAATTGAAGGGGTTTGCCTGTCGAAGCAAACAATGTCTCGTCGAATCCTGGACATGGCGGCGGATTTAGAGACACAGCTCAGGAAAGAGGCGGAGAGCTTTGTTGCATTTTCGTTAGCGCTTGACGAAAGCACTGACATATCGGACTGTGCTCAGCTTGCAGTCTTTGTGCGTGGTGTCGACATGGAGATGCAAGTAACTGAAGAACTCTTGGATGTGGTACCACTCGATTAAACCGCAACAGGACGTGACATTTTTGAAGCTGTTTGTGAATCAGTGGCAATATGAATTTGCCGTGGGATAAGCTCCATTGTGTAGCGACAGACGGTGCACCACAAATGATCGGGCGTCAACAAGGTTTTGCTTCTCGTTTGAAAAATAAACTCAGAGACGAATTCGGAAAAAAACATTTTGACTCTTCATTGTTATATTCACCAAGAGGCACTGTGTGCTGAAACAGTAGAGCTAGGTGGCGTAATGAAAGATGTCGTGAATTGTGTGAATTTTGTGCGGCGTCAAAGGATTCCTGAAAGATGTGGAAGCGGAGTATGGATATATCTTACCACAGTACAGTTCGTTGGCTGAGACTGGGAAAGTTCTTGATGTTTTCTTTGCCATTAGTGAGGTAATACCCCTTTTCTCGAAATGAAAGGGGAAGAAATGCGTTGTCTGAAAGATATAAAATGCATATCAGACCTGGCGTTCCTAGCTGACATAACTATGCATCTGAATAATTTAAATCTGTCATTGCAGGGCAAAGGGCAGCTAATCGTTGACATGCACGACCAGATCAAAGTGTTCATGGAAAAGTTACGTTTATTTAAGAGGCAGATGAGTAATGGACATCTAACGTTCTTCAATCATCTTACTTCCTTAAAACTACCTGAAGGTACTACTTTCGGCAATTACCAAGCAAACAGCAAGCAGCTCATCACCTCGTTTGAAACACGATTCCGAGACCTCACTAGTTTGGAAATGGAATTTAAGGTGTTCAGCACTTCTTTTTCAGTTTCCACCGATGACTTGTCTTCGTCACTTCGATTGGAGATTATTGATTTGCAAAATTCAACTTTTGTTGAAAGAGGGGTGCTACAACACGTTTTATTTGTCACGATGGTAGTGTTCATTACAGAAAAAAACATTTCCCAAACTTCACAACAATGCCGCTCAGATCATGTGCATCTTTGGATCTACGTTTTGATGTGAGCAGCTTTTCTGAGCAATGAAAACAGTTATAAAGTAAGGAACGATTGCTTCTTCAGGATGCAACAATGAAGGCCATCCTCCACATTAACGCTGCGAACACTTTGACGCCTGATATTTCCGATCTTGCAATGAAAAGAAAATTTCAAACTATAGAGGCCCAATAAATTTAGTATGTAATTTCTTGTAAAACATTTGTTTCTTATTTTTTTCTTGAAGATCGTATTTCCAGGTGTAGCACGTCACCACGTCTTAGCAGCTGAGAGTGTGAGGTTGTCGATCTTGTAAGACGCAGCTGGCATATCAAAACGCTTGCCTTGCCGCCTGCCTCAGCCAGCCGTGCCACGTGCCGGCGTGCCGGCCCACTCGAATGATCACAGCGAGCGACACGGCTCCCTGGAGCAGGGAGCGCCCCGCGGCTCACAGCGGAGCCCACGAGCAGGAACAGCCTGCTCTAAACGGTGAAAGGACCAAATATAAGCCGGCGATCAGACGACCAACCGAACGACCAACCAACGGTCATCCCGCTCCAGGCTCCCTCCGTCGGATAGTTCATGTGTGTCGCCAGTGGCTGGCGAGCACTGGTTGTCGGCGCCTCACTGGCGCTCCATCCCCGACTTCAACACTGCTGCGTCCCGACTGCACTGCTGGTCGGTCCTGAGCTGACTGCCAGACACACGACGAACCGGAAATATTGTCAGTCGCTCCAGAGATGGTACGACAGTGCACTTATCGACACGCGCTGCTGCTGCTGCTCATGGGCAATACCGTAATAGAAGATGACAAATAACAAATGTGATGAAGGTGAGCCTTGCACAGCTCAGTAATAAGCTCCCCATATGCTACCAAATGCAATGATAGAATTAGAATGTAGAGCATTTCACAAACATACCAGAACATGAACTGATAACATTAGAACTAACGTATGCAATGCACCTTAACAGAACTACGAAGACAACTTACAGTAACAACACTAACAGGTGTTTACTACATGCTGTATAACAGAGAAATGCAAAATTATTTGTTTACTGTAATCTGAACGTCATTTGTAATGAGAGAGCGTTGATGGTAAAAGAGACATGTTTCAAAGTGTCAAAGATGAGGAAGTGCCCATTTTTCTTAAGATTAGCATTTTAGAGTTCACATTTACTATAACATTTTGTCTTGTTTTGGTCCCTGCTCATACCTCTCCAAATAGGGAACCCCTTCTTGAGATCCTGTTTATACATGCGTCTTTGCATGTATGTACAGGGTTATTACAAATGATTGAAGCGATTTCACAGCTCTACAATAACTTTATTATTTGAGATATTTTCACAATGCTTTGCACACACATACAAAAACTCTAAAAGTTTTTTTAGGGGTTCACAAATGTTCGATATGTGCCACTTTAGTGATTCGGCAGACATCAAGCCGATAATCAAGTTCCTCCCACACTCGGCGCAGCATGTGCCCATCAATGAGTTCGAAAGCATCGTTGATGTGAGCTCGCAGTTCTGGCACGTTTCTTGGTAGAGGAGGTTTAAACTCTGAATCTTTCACATAGCCCCACAGAAAGAAATCGCATGGGGTTAAGTCGGGAGAGCGTGGAGGCCATGACATGAATTGCTGATCATGATCTCCACCACGACCGATCCATCGGTTTTCCAATCTCCTGTTTAAGAAATGCCGAACATCATGATGGAAGTGCGGTGGAGCACCATCCTGTTGAAAGATGAAGTCGGCGCTGTCGGTCACCAGTTGTGGCATGAGCTAATTTTCCAGCATGTCCAGCATGTCCAGCATGTGCCAGACGCCGGCACGTGGCACGGCTGGCTGAGCCAGGCGGCAAGGCAAGCGTTTTGATGTGCCAGCTGCAGCTCTGACATCATCGTCCGTGTCTTCGTTCGGAGAGCCTCGTCCTTGTTGTTGCTGTACTTGCTGGACTCTTCAAATGGTTCAAATGGCTCTGAGCACTATGGGACTTAACTTCTGAGGTCATCAGTCCCCTAGAGCTTAGAACTATTTAAACCTAACTAACCCAAGGACATCACACACATCCATGCGTGAAACTTGCCCGCACGCGTTCAACCGTTTCCTCGCTCACTGCCGGCCGACCCGTTGATTTCCCCTTACAGAGGCATCCAGAAGCTTTAAACTGCGCACACCATCGCCGAATGGAGTTAGCAGTTGGTGGATCTTTGTTGAACTTCGTCCTGAAGTGTCGTTGCACTGCTATGACTGACTGATGTGAGTGCATTTCAAGCACGACATACGCTTTCTCGGCTCCTGTCACCAATTTGTCTCACTGCGCTCTCGAGCGCTCTGGCGTCAGAAACCTGAAGTGCGGCTTCAGCCGAACAAAACCTTATGAGTTTTTCTACGTATCTGTAGTGTGTCGTGACCATATGTCAATGACTGGAGCTACAGTGAATTTATGAAATCGCTTCAATCATTTGTAATAGCCCTGTATATATATGAATGCATGTATGAATATGTTTATATGTAACTAAGTATGTATATGTACTTTTGTATGTATATATGTACATGTATGTATGAATTTATGTGTCTGTAGCTGTATATTATGTATTTGTATATTATGTGTGAGTGTGTTCATGGTACAACTGGAAGACGTTAGTAAGTTTATTAAACAAGAATATAACTATATGGTTTGTGTTGAAGGAATTTTGTAAGTCTCTCGTCTGGAGTGTAGTTTGTAGCATCCAATGTTTATCCAGGCATCACTCTTCCTCTTAAGAAGAACATTTTCAATTATATACAATGAACCAAATACATCTTAGGCTCTCCAGAGTTTCGTAAGAGGCCATCTCATCTCGAGGGCTGTCATATTCATCCTTAACTGCTACACTACACAAGCCAAATCGAGCACTCAACCTCGGTGCTAAGTTACGACAATCCTGTTATTGTTACGAAGCGGCACGAGTCGCTAGTAAGAAGCGACCACAGAGCCACCATTATACGTCACGTCATACGCGAGTCGCTAGTAAGAAGCGACCGCAGAGCCACCATTATCCGTCGCGTCATGCTCGCGAAAGTACAGGCTGAAGATAGGCAGCAGTGACAGCACTGACGTGAAACCGATATCTTGCATTCCAGTGTGTGGACTTGTACTGGCTCCGTTTCCGATGTATAGACACATACAGTAGGGCCTCTTCCGTGTTCCCAGCATTTACTCTCATTTCCTTTATGTTTGTTAACGTTGGGATCAGCAACCTGTGCTTCTTCCTCTGCAGTGTTTAATGAACCTTTCATACTCGTCAGCCTCTGAGCTAACAAAACAATTTCGTCTGCGTACTGCAAATCCTCCAGATGTTGATGGACTCCTCTTTGGATTCCTCTTCTCCTACACGCAGTGACTCTTCTCTTAATTGTGGCAACGATGAGTAGAGAAAGTGCTCGTGAGTAAATACAGCCCTGCTGGCCATAGGTTGTGACCTTTATTGGTTCTATGAGATTCCTTTCGCGAAACACACAACATTTTTAGCCATCCTACGGACCTTTGTTGAATGTTAGAGATTTTCTGTTGTGCAGAATACTTCCGCTACTCAAGCCACAGTACTTTATGTTCACATAGTCGAAGATGTTTGTAAAATCGGTGAATGCCTCGTACGCGATCGCCTGGAATGTTTTGCTTTTATCTAAGATGATCCTAAGAGTATTATTAAGATTAGCACAGCAGCGCTGTTTCCGAAAACCGGCCACTTATTTAAGCACATTTTCAAGTGAATTAGCAATCCCATTTAAGATATTTCCCGCGAGAACTTTCCAGGGGGCTGACAGTAGTTGTTACAATCCAACAAAATTCACTTTCGGGGAGCCTTACAACGAACCCATTTTCCTTTCCTTCAGGGATTTCTTTTCGAACATAATTTCCATCAACAAGGAATGGAACATCTTAACAGTAATTTCTACATTGGCTTTTCAGAACTCCGGTGCTACGTTGCACTTGTTAAGCTTCTCAAAGCAATCGTAATTATGTCCATTGTATGACACAACTGATTTGTATTATAATACTGTTCGACTTTCTTTGGAATATCTCTCGGTTGTCCCTCTTGACAATTCCAAGATTCACATGAAACGAGACAGATGGAATAAAAGTAAGTACACTGATTGTAATTTCAAAAGTAATCACCGGAGGTGGTTATATATTTAGCTGTCTCTGAGACCAGAATATCAGTACCTTAGCCGAAAAATGTCTGCAGTTGCCTTTGGAACCTTGATATTACTCAGACATGTACCGCTGCTTTAGAAGCAAAGTGACGGCCACAGATGACTCTCCTCAGGGCCCTGACAAAATGGAAATCGCATGGGCAGAGATCGCGACTGCATGGAGAATGTTTTAGGACATGCCAGCAATACTTCAGCAATGTAGTCGAAACACAAGTCTTTACAAATCCTCCATCAAGACCCAATCTCTTCACATGCAATCTTCACGTTTTTCGAGCGCTCAAGAAAGACATTCGTGGCCGTAGACTTGCTTCTGAAGTAAAGGTGCATGGCTTAGTAAAATCGCGGTTCCGTAGGCAACTTCAAATATTTTTAAGTTTAGCCACTGGCCGAAGTATATGAAACGAACCTAACAGAACAGATCGTTCCTTCTTATTTCTCAACATGAGAAATTTCAGCCTTAGGTTAAAGAAAGGAGACAGCCGTAAATAGACTCTGAACGGAAATGAAGATAAAACACAAAGCACGTGAAGACTTACGAGAAGTGTTGGTGGAGGACAGTGTGGCGTACGACTTCGTACACAATGGCGAGGAGAGGTGGGCTACAGAGTTGCGTGGCAGCTGTCGTCGTAAGAAAACTGGACACAGGCAGAAACGATTTGTGAACAAGTTAACGCAGTAAACAAAGACATACTTAACCTGTATTTCTTCAAGCGTACAAAGACTCAATACAAATTATGTAGCGAGAAGAAGAGTCCAGCGCCGGCCGAAGTGGCCGAGCTGTTCTGACGCTACAGTCTGGAGACGCGAGACCGCTAAGGTCGCAGGTTCCAATCCTGCCTCAGGCATGGATGTGTGTGATGTCCTTGGGTTAGTTAGGTTTAAATAGTTCTAAGCTCTAGGGGACTGATGACCTCAGAAGTTAAGTCCCATAGTGCTCAGAGCGATTTGAACCATTTGAAGAGTCCAGCAAGTACAGCAACAACAAGGACGAGGCTCTCCGAACGAAGACACGGACGATGATGTCAGAGCTGCAGCTGGGCGTTGTATGCATAGCTTCAGTAGGAAAGAGGCTCCAAGTGCGACAGGGACGTGTGGCTGCCGCATGCCCTCCTACGTTGCGGCGACACGTGGATGACCGTAAGGGTATTAAAAAAATACGTGAACGGTAACGTGATGAGACGGGAAATCTAATATAAATAAGGATTAAGCTACAGAGAGAGTGAGTTTGGACTAGAAGGTTGTACGTGGCGTGCTGGATAAGGAGAAACGTAGGACGTCTTCCTGATCAAATTATCGAAGAAATAAACGAATGGAATAAGAATGCACACGATGTTGGCTAGATTTAGAACTGGTATGACGCTTTGTGAAGCGAAAAGGAGGGAGAACACTGCCGTATTGACAAGTGTGTGATTACGTGTATCCACGCGATAAAAGCGTAACTGAAGCGGGCCATGTCTGCAGTACGTGTGGCACTTGTTGAGGCTGAAAGAGAAAGGAAGCATACAGGAGTAGCCCATACGTTGCACTGCTGTAGTTGTATAAGTTGTGGCACAAATGGTTCGCCTGATGAAGTGGTTCGCTCGAGGGTAGTGTTTATACACAGTGCATAGGTGGCACTGCTGTAATGGTATAAGTCAGGGATAAATGGATCACCTGCAGAGTAGCTGAGCAAATGAAACACTGAGATAAAAGTAGACTAATGAGAGTGTGCAAGAATTCGTATTCACGACTGTGTCAGGATGATTTCTTACAATGAGGATTTGTTTGTTCTTTTATATGAGTAGGTTCCACTTACGAGGAAGAGAAGATCTTAGAAATATGGAGGATGCTGAGACAGTGTACGCGAATCCACCAACGGCTACAAGGATATTTGAAGAGAACAGCCGTAATCAACCTCACAGTGACCACAGGCCACTGTACAGGCTATTTAATAAGTTACCAGGAATAACTCTTACTAATGCATGCCTCAGAAAGCTACATTCAGACAACGTGATCATAGTGGTGTATACAATGTGTCGGGATTGTTCAGAGGAACGAGATTGCTATGCCAGCACATCAACACCAAAAAAGGGACAAGTCTATAAAATATATGGGGGGTACAGTGAAATAACCATCACAACCATATCACAAGCATAGGTGGAAGTACAAGCGGCCAAAGACACTACTCGCTGGGGCATAGCCACCTATGGTAAACTAACATACACCAAGAAGCGACAAACGTCGACTAGCCCCTGCATATCAGCAACACAGACTGGTAATTACCAGCTGCTATTAGAGTTGACCAACAGGCCACAGTTGGAACACTGACGAGCTTGCCCACTGACGCACAAACAATTCGCCAACATCGCCCTACCCTGTGCGTCCCACATATGACCTATCGGACACAAAAACGATGATAAACCTAACTGTTGCAGGTTGCTGACGCTAAAACGAGAGCATAACACCGGCATCCAGCGGCAGCCGCCGAGCAACACCACCGCACATTGCCAAAGGTATCGACATGCATGACACCCACTACTAACAAAGCCTACCCTTGCACGACCTATCGCAGGCAGCAAGACATCCGCTACTGCTCTTACCACCCAAATTAACTATCGCAGAGGTTTTTTCCCCTTGGCTCTTGGCTTGGCACTTTTTTCCATCTACCCTTCAAACCGCTACCCTTCGTTCGACTTCGATCCAATCTATCTACAGATGAGTGGGTATTAATGGTTAACCTTAACCAGACCTACGCAAACATCGCAGCACCCACATCCTGCGATAACTCACTTTAGTGAAAACTAAAACTTACGCAGAGATGGGAGTAGAGCTTTTGAGATGGCCATCATGCCGGTGTGGGCGTGGAGCGGCTACACCTCTGTTAAGAAAAAGAAATTGAAATAATGAGACAAAATATAAAATTAGAATGGTAAGGGAGATGCGAATGTTGCACATCATGAAAGAGCCTCGTGAAGAGGGTTAGTTGTATCAGAGGTTGCCACTCATGGGAAAAAATAAGTAGGAGATGAAGAGCTGAGCAACTGACATTGATTCCGTGTGAAGGGGAATGTAGAAAAGTACATAATGTATGATACTAATGCATGATATTAAAAAGTATACTTAAAATGCTAATATATAACATAATAAGGAATTATGAATTTGACAGCATGAATGCAGATAAGTATTAAATTGTAAAACAGTGGTGTAAGTAGCACGAAGAGAACAATGTAAAATGCAATACTTATAACAGAATAAA
The DNA here is from genome assembly GCF_021461385.2 of Schistocerca piceifrons. Lineage (NCBI taxonomy): Eukaryota > Metazoa > Arthropoda > Insecta > Orthoptera > Acrididae > Schistocerca > Schistocerca piceifrons. The sequence continues at coordinate 782,374,365 of NC_060141.1, forward strand.
TATAATATGTTGAATTTGTAAAATTATTTTAGGAGATACAACGAAAAATAAAGCACTCACAGGCAAATTTCTGTAACAAAAAGAATATAATTATGTAATTAAAGCCACGCAGATGTGTTTTAGAGTAAGGAAATGTTAACTCATCATGTGGAGAGAATCGATTAAAATTTGGTTGGGTTGTTTTGGGAAAGGAGACCAGACAGCGAGGTCATCGGTCTCATTGGATGGGGACGGGGAAGGAAGTCGGCTGTGCCCCTTCAAAGGAACCATCCGATTAAAATTTTGTACTGTCGATAATGTGCCTATTTCATCTATCAAGGACAACTTGGAGCAGGTATGAGACAGTAGGTGTGAGCGGATGAGGGAGACGTGGAAATCGGCAAAGACTACATTTGAGACAGCTGATGACCCAATCCCACGGTGAAAAACCTTGACTGAGTCTGGCGGATGGCAGAACGAGGCTAGGGGCCACACTATAGTGTGTATTCGTTGAGTATATCAATGTATGCTGATGCATGTAAAATGATTGGGAATCAGCGGGGACCTTATGTCACTGTCCCCCTATGGGATGCAACGAGTGGCTGGTTTATTAAATGTGGTCCCACTATTAATTTTGCAGATTAGTTTGAGATTAATATGTAATATTAAATTATTTACCATTCTTATTTTTCTTCCGTGAGATAATTTTTTAGCAAACTGCTGTACTATGTCGATCCTTTACCTGCATTCACTCTGCAAAACTTTACTTTATAATACTTTGAGGAGAATGATGTCTGCCACAATACTGTAATTTCCTGCAGAAGCCGGCTCAGTACTATGAGCAGGTAAAATAGAGTTGTTCCCACGAGTATGCCTGAGTAACTTCATACATATATATAGTGCTGGATCTTAAATAGTAGCAACTATTTATTCACAACCGATACAAAGGAGTTACATGTTTGCACCTGTTACTGTCCTTGAAAGTAGTCAACAGCGCTGCTTAGAACCCGTTGCCAGCGACACGGAAGACTTAGTATACAGTAAGAAGAACCTGTTCTGTTGATGTTAGGAATGGGGCGGTCTACTGCCTGTCGAATCTCGGGAACAGTTCTGAAGCAAATTCCACGAAGTGGTTCCTTCATCGTCATAATCAAATCAAAGCCACAAGGACTTAAGTCTGGGAAATATGGTGCATGGTACAGTACATCCCAGTCCCATCGACCGAACAGAGCAGCCACATCTTGCGCTGTATGCACCCGTGCATTGTCGTACGAAATGATGGGTGGGTTGCGCAGAAAGTGTTTTTTCGAAAAGCTGGTGGCAGGTGATGCTCCCAAGAAAAGCTCCTGCGCCTTACAAAATTGTCACTTCTGCTTCCTGCATGTAGCAATCGACCAACACACTCTCGTATATATACCATGAAGACGGGTAGTATAAGCACATGCACCATATATAGTCATTGCAGCACTAGATATTTCCCGCGACCTTGGTACGTCACCCACTACAGCCTACGGTCACAAGTTATCTGCCCTGCACACACACTAGCCCAACGTGTGACCACAGGATCCACAGAGGACCGAGGTCACTCTCCGAACTGTTGTACAAAGACTGGGTCGTTTCCCTTGGCACGTAAGCGTTACTGCTTCTGACCCCGACTGGCTTTCTTGCTTGTTTTGTACACCCATCTCGAGACTCTGCAGTTACAAGATCATACGTATTTCCACATGGTTTACTAGAATATCACACCATTTATGTGATACTTCTCGATATCAATCACATACCAGTAACTTAAGCATAGCAGTATCACTTGAACAGTATAGCTCCTAAGATATAGACTGGAAATTTATTTCTCTAGAAACCCGAAACTTTAGCAACGTGCAGCGAGGTGGAACCACTGAGAACTAGAAACGTATCGCGTCTGCGAAGACCTTCACGTGAAAACTCGAAAAAATGGAGGTACTTGATAATTCCATTCGCGAATACCAATGGCGGTGATATAACTGACTCCAAATCATCCTTATGATTTACAAAGGCAACTAAGGTGTTTCTCATGTCTAGAGAGCCAGCAAATGTGTCGTACACACGTCATTCACATGCTACATGCAGACAACAATCACTGCAAACGATGTTCTTTCAAACAAATAAAGATGGGAAATGCGCAGGCAATCTACACGGGAAGGAATAATGCTCCAACGTAAACACACATCCATACTGTATCCTTTCAAATTACCATGGAGAACATCCGCTATCACGAAGGTTGTCCAACATACTGAGTATTAGATCGCTATTTAGCCGTCTAGACGGCGACACAGATCGGTCACCTACAATTCTGTACCCCAACAGGCATTTCCATTCGGTCGCTGTTAGCCAGTAACGTGAATCGTTCCCGGCACGTGTCACCGCCACCGCGCGCCACGCACTCCAGACAGTATCGTCCTAGGCCACTGGAAGCATATATACACTCCTGGAAATTGAAATAAGAACACCGTGAATTCATTGTCCCAGGAAGGGGAAACCTTATTGACACATTCCTGGGATCAGATACATCACATGATCACACTGACAGAACCACAGCCACATAGACACAGGCAACAGAGCATGCACAATGTCGGCACTAGTACAGTGTATATCCACCTTTCGCAGCAATGTAGGCTGCTATTCTCCCATGGAGGTGGTTAGACACTGGACTCGCATTCGGGAGGACGACGGTTCAATCCCGCGTCCGGCAATCCTGATTTTGGTTTTCCGTGATTTCCCTAAATCGCTCCAGGCAAATGTCGGGATGGTTCCTTTCAAAGGGCACGGCCGACTTCTTTACCCGTCCTTCCCTAATCCGATGAGACCGAAGACCTCGCTGTCTGGTCTCCTTCCCCGAAAGAACCAACCAACCAATCTCCCATGGAGACGATCGTAGAGATGCTGGATGTAGTCCTGTGGAACGGCTTGCCATGCCATTTCCACCTGGCGCCTCAGTTGGACCAGCGTTCGTGCTGGACGTGCAGACCGCGTGAGACGACGCTTCATCCAGTCCCGAACATGCTCAATGGGGGACAGATCCGGAGATCTTGCTGGCCAGGGTAGTTGACTTACACCTTCTAGAGCACGTTGGGTGGCACGGGATACATGCGGACGTGCATTGTCCTGTTGGAACAGCAAGTTCCCTTGCCGGTCTAGGAATGGTAGAACGATGGGTTCGATGACGGTTTGGATGTACCGTGCACTATTCAGTGTCCCCTCGACGATCACCAGTGGTGTACGGCCAGTGTAGGAGATCGCTCCCCACACCATGATGCCGGGTGTTGGCCCTGTGTGCCTCGGTCGTATGCAGTCCTGATTGTGTCGCTCACCTGCACGGCGCCAAACACGCGTACGACCATCAATGGCACCAAGGCAGAAGCGACTCTCATCGTCGAAGACGACACGTCTCCATTCGTCCCTCCATTCACGCCTGTCGCGACACCACTGGAGGCGGGCTGCACGATGTTGGGGCGTGAGCGGAAGACGGCCTAACGGTGTGCGGGACCGTAGCCCAGCTTCATGGAGACGGTTGCGAATGGTCCTCGCCGATACCCCAGGAGCAACAGTGTCCCTAATTTGCTGGGAAGTGGCGGTGCGGTCCCCTACGGCACTGCGTAGGATCCCACGGTCTTGGCGTGCATCCGTGCGTCGCTGCGGTCCGGTCCCAGGTCGACGGGCACGAGCACCCTCCGCCGACCACTGGCGACAACATCGATGTACTGTGGAGACCTCACGCCCCACGTGTTGAGCAATTCGGCGGTACGTGCACCCGGCCTCCCGCATGCCCACTATACGCCCTCGCTCAAAGTCCGTCAACTGCACATACGGTTCACGTCCACGCTGTCGCGGCATGCTACCAGTGTTAAAGACTGCGATGGAGCTCCGTATGCCACGGCAAACTGGCTGACACTGACGGCGGCGGTGCACAAATGCTGCGCAGCTAGCGCCATTCGACGGCCAACACCGCGGTTCCTGGTGTGTCCGCTGTGCCGTGCGTGTGATCATTGCTTGTACAGTCCTCTCGCAGTGTCCGGAACAAGTATGGTGGGTCTGACACACCGGTGTCAATGTGATCTTTTTTCCATTTCCAGGAGTGTATTTTATCACTGTACTTACAAATAAATATTATTATTGCAGCGTCAATTGGACGAGATTTGACAATGAAGTATCGGAAATCCCCCGTCCAGAAAACTGTGGCTTTGGAAATAGAAAAATTTGTACCATCCTTATGACTTGAAATAATTTTCCAAGTAAAGAAAAAATATCTTTCATTCCCTTTGCGGTTATCTCCGTATTCCACGTCAAACCCAAACCTTGCCTTATGACAGGACATATCCATTTGCTTTGCACATGCTGGAACACATACATATACTTCATAAGCCTGATGCTTAAGGCGAATCAATCAATCATTCCATACTCCTCAGCCTAACACTTCGAAAATAACTGAATGCTAGCTATACAAAACAATACTGAGAGAAAACAAGGGATGGGTGAGCATGTCGTGCGGGTGGTACCATTGTGTGTTGGAAAGAGTTAAAAAGACGACCGCATCGGCCATATTACTGTCACAAGCGGTCTTGATTCTACAGGTGCTCACAAATATTGCTAACAACATACATGTTATAAACTATACAAGCCTTCTAAATCGAGGTATAGCATAATCTTCGAATGAAGGGGTTTTTCCACATAAATACCGCGACACTGAATGTAGACGGTGATCGCTGGAGTGTATATTAATAGACCGACAGCGCAGTTACACATCGCCAACGATGTAAGCTAGGCTCGTAAGAAAATCACCAAATTTAGAAACTGATTCGGAAAAGGGACGTAGTATGAAGCCGGTATTTGCTACTCCCTCATGTTGCCGCTAGATATATCTCCAGTATTTGTAATGTATTCTGTTTCGATGCCACGTCAGAGGTTCTGCGATATTTCCACTATGTTATAGACCTTGGCTCATTGAGAATGATCACATGCAGTAGATGGTGTGCTGATTGAGGTCGTAAGAAATGTACAAGACTTTTCAGATCTGTACTGGTAGAAATTTTGAATCAAGTTTTCCTATCCAACGACATACCTGTGTTGGATCCTATGGAGAAGTCTTTTAATGATTACAGCCACTATTCAACCGTATTTGTGGCACCATCATATCTCGAAAGGAGTCACCTTTTGCGACATCTTTATTCGCGAGTGGAATTATTATTTTCCTCTATTTTATTCGAGTTTTCATGTATTGGTCTTCGCAAACGAGATACGTTTCTAGTTATCAGTGGTTGACAGCTCGTTCCCCTGCTTGCACCTCGCTAAAGTTTCAGGCTTGTAGAGAAATAATTTCCAGTCCATATCTTAGGAGTTATACTGTGCAAGCGATACTGCCATGCAAGCGATATTGCTATATGCTTGATATAGAGAAGTATCGTGTAAATGGTATGATATTCTTGTAAACCATGTGAAAATACTTATGTTCATGTAATCTCAAAGTCTGGAGGAAGGTGTAGAAAGCAGGGAACCAGGCAGGTCAGGGTCAGAAACAGTAACAGGAAACAGTTTGGAGAGTGACTCGGTCAGCTGAGAGCTCTCTGGTCATGCTTTGGGCCAGTGTGTGTGCAGGGGCAAGTGACTTGTGACCGTCGGCTGCTGTCGATGACAGACGAAGCTCGCAGGAAATATTTAGTCCTGCAATGACAATATACCGCGCATGTGCTCATGCTTCCTGTCTTCGTGGTATACATACAAGTGTCTGGTGGTCGATAACTATATGCAGGATGGTGGAGCGACGATTTTGTGTGGCGCAGGATGGCAACTGTGTTTACTACATCAGTATGATATTTGGTGATTTAGCTGGGTTGAAGATCGGTTTCACGCTGAAGTAATGAAGCTTTTGTCATAAATCGCAGTGAAGTATAATTGAGGAAGTGACTTTCCACATTTCATGATCGATAGATCACTTTTGCAGGGTTTAACTGTGATTGTGATTCGGATATCTGTACAAAATAGTTTTACCACTTAAAGTCTCATGCGCATACAGTGCTCCCACACCATCCGCAGCAGCAGCAGTTTGGCAGTTAAATTCAGTAACAGCCAATCAGAATACTCCATTCATTCACAAGACAGCCTTTGTGCTGGGACACAGGAGCCTCTACAGCCCGGCTCGAACAAGATGGGAGAGAGGTATCTGTGAAACGTTCTGAGAGTAATGAGATTTCTTTTTTGTTCAAGCGTTCAAAGACAAGTTGAAGCAGACCATCCATCTCTTTTGCGATGCCATCCCTCATCTGCCACTGTGGCATTAGGACATCTCCAGACCAGCAGCTGTAGGACACCAAAAATTCCATCTATTTTCTTCTTCCGTAGGACAATGCTTCGAATTCGGTTTGCATAATTGTTCTGATTTTTCTGTCTGTGCTTAGTCAGGGCTCTCTGTCCAAACAACATCAATGGTTTTATGAGTAGCGGTGTTTTCTGAAGTATGCACAGACCTGACAAAGTCTCTTAGCAGTGAGAACGTGAGGTAACATCTACTGTTTCTCAGACGTGTGTTGAAAGCAGCACATTACGATTTCTGGGAAGGAAAAAACGTGATAGGCTGTGAGCCTCGTTAGGACCATCAGGAAAAATGCATTCGGTGTTATCCTGGGCTACGTTCGTAGACAGGCCCTGTTAGGACAAGTATTTCCATCCAGACATGCTGAGACGTCACGCAAGCTCCTACAACAACAAAGAAGACTGTTAACTATTTCTGCAATAACTTCAGGTTTTCCGGGAATGGTTGATATGTAATGGACAGGCTGTCCTGTTAGGATTGCTAGAATGAACACATCCTGACTTACTGTGTGATATTTTCGTAAACATTTCCTGAAAGCATTGCAGAAGATTTCTATAGCGCATCCACAGTGAGACTTGGCAGTTATTTGAATAGACATGAGACCTCAGTATAACACTGACAACCTTTTAGCTCCGGCTGTGACGGGGAGTCGCTAGGCAAACCACACTGGACCCACAGGTACAAAGGCGATGCGTCAGCCACGGTGGTTATGTAAATGTGTGGACGACCAGAAGCGTTTCGTATATTTGACAGGCTGGACTGTAATGCGAGCACTGCCCCAGCATGTGGGTCATGGACCTCTGTAGGGAACGGTTAGTTGATACGTTGTGGCAGAATTTCGTAACGATAGCTCAATAGCGTTTTTACATGCAATGACAGTTTTTTCACTGCCTTATTTCGGCTATTTAAGCGTTGCGCGCGTTCGCATGGTGTTACACATACATTATTTGGACAATTTTATGCACAGCGAACGTATCTGTACATCAGAATTATGCATTATTTTGTGAACTTGCCTGTAGGCTGCGCAATGCATTATTTCGACAGTTAATTAGGAACCTTGTCTGCAGAGCGTTTTACATTCCTTATTTTGACAATTTACGAGTTGTTGGCGTGTCTGTACATCAGTGCTAATTTACAACCGGTTTGCAGGCCTGTGGACTATTTATTGTGAGTCCAAGCACGCCAGAGCGAGTGTTTAGTATCAGCGTAATAAATAAACTGCGTGATATCCATCTCTAAATAAATTATTGCAACTTCAAATTGAAAATAAACAACATAAGCTCCTACATCTTCAGCAGCTGGACACCAACTGAGTCATTTTCCGGCAATTTTTCTCCAAACATCACAGCAGAGACGATAGAGCCCTCTATTGGCAGTACTGTGTGCTAGGGCACTTAGGCTCTGAACCTCATGATGAACGGAGCTTCTGGCTATGACACATGAAATTGTTTAAATAAACAATGCGTGAAAAGTAAAACCTTACGTGCATTCTGTCCAGCAGCGCAGCACTGAATCCTTTTCCTGACAATTCCAAAGAAGAGGTGGTGGTGGGATGACTTAGGTTAGTGGATATAGCCCAATTAACCTATTTTCATGACAAAATTAGAACTTCCCGCCAGAATAATCAGGTCATTTTCTTAGATAAGTGGAGGTATACCAAGTGACCCATTTACCGGCAAAAATTAGAACTTACCGCCATAATGTCACTGCTTCATGTATCGCCGCCATTTTGGATGCGTCATCTTGAATGAACCTGGCGACAATGCAGAGTAGGACAACTCTGGCCTTGTTCCACTTCTTATAGGTGTTGTTGTTGTTGTGGTCTTCAGTCCTGAGAATGGTTTGATGCAGCTATCCATGCTACTCTATCTTGTGCTAGCTTCTTCATCTCCCAGTACCTACTGCAACCTACATCCTTCTGAATCTGTTCAGTGTATTCATCTCTTGGTCTCCCTCTACGATTTTTACCCTCCACGCTGACCTCCAATGCTAAATTGGTGATCCCTTGATGCCTCAGAACATGTCCTGCTAACCGATCCCTTCTTCTAGTCAAGTTGTGCTACAAACTTCTCTTCTCCACAATCCTATTCAATACCTCCTCATTAGTTATATGATCTACCAATCTAATCTTCAGCATTCTTCTGTAGCACCACATTTCGAAAGCTTCTCTTCTTGTCCAAACTAGTTATCGTCCATGTTTCACTTCCATACATGGCTACGCTCCATACAAAAATTCCTTCAGAAACGACTTCCTGACACTTAAATCAATACTCGATGTTACAAAATTTCTCTTCTTGAGAAACGCTTTCCTTGCCATTGCCAGTCTCCATCTGATATCCTCACCACTTCGACCATCATCAGTTATTTTGCTCCACAAATAGCAAATCTCCTTTACTACATTAAGTGTCTCATTTCCTAATCCATTTCCCTCAGCATCACCCAACTTAATTCAACTACATTCCATTATCCTCGCTCAGCTTTTGTTGATGTTCATCTTATACCCTCCTTTCATGACACTGTCAATTCCGTTCAACTGCACTTCCAAGTCCTTTGCTGTCTCTGACAGAATTACAATGTCATCGGCGAACCTCAAAGTTTTTATTTCTTCTCCATGGATTTTAATACCTACTCCGAATTTATCTTTTGTTTCCTTCACTGCTTGCTCAATATACAGATTGAATAACATCGGGGATAGGCTACAACCCTGTCTCACTCCCTTCCCAACCACTGCTTCCCTTTCGTGCCCCTCGACTCTTATAACTGCCATCTGGTTTCTGAACAAATTGTAAATAGCCTTTCGCTCCCCGTATTTTACCCCTGCCTCCTTCAGAATTTGAAAGAGAGTATTCCAGTCAGCATTGTCAAAAGCTTTCTCTAAGTCTACAAATTCTAGAAACGTAGGTTTGTCTTTCCCTAATCTAGTTTCTAAGATAAGTCGTAGAATCAGTATTGCCTTACGTGTACCAGTATTTCTGCGGAATCCAAACTGATCTTCCCCGAGGTCAGCTTCTACCAGTTTTTCCATTCGTCTGTAGAGAATATGCGTTAGTAATTTGCATCCTTGACTTATTAAACAGATTGTTCGGTAATTTTCACATCTGTCAGCACCTGCTTTCTCTGGGATCTGAATTATTTTATTCTTCTTGAGGTCTGAGGGTATTTCGCCTGTCTCATACATCTTGCTCACCAGATGGTAGAGTTTTGTCAGGACTGGCTCTCCCAAGGCAGTCAGTAGTTCTAATGGAATGTTGTCTACTCCCGGGGCCTTGTTTCGACTGAAGTCTTTCAGTGCTCTGTCTAACTCTTCACGCAGTATTGTATCTCCCATTTCATTTTCATCTACATCCTCTTCCATTTCCAATAATATTGTCCTCAAGTACATTGCCATTGTATACGACCTCTATATACTCCCTCCACCTTTCTGCTTTCCCTTCTTTGCTTAGAACTGGGTTTCCATCTGAGCTCCTGATATTCATACAAGTGGCTCTCTTTTCTCCAAAGGTCTCTTTAATTTTCCTGTAGGCAGTATCTATCTTACCCCTAATGAGATAAACCTATACATCCTTACATTTGTCCTCTAGCCATCCCTGCTTAGCCCTTTTGCACTTCCTGTCGATCTCGTTTTTGAGACGTTTGTATTCCTTTTTGCCTGCTTCATTTACTGCATTTTTATATTTTCTCCTTTCAGCAATTAACTTCAGTATTTCTTCTGATACCCAAGGGTTTCTACTAGCCCTCGTCTTCTTCCCTACTAAGTCCTCTGCTGCCTTCACTGCTTCATCTCTCAAAGCTACCCATTCTTCTTCTACTGCATTTCTTTCCCCATTCTTGACAATTGTTCCCTTATACTCTTCGTGAAACTCTGTACTACCTCTGGTTCTTTCAGTTTATCCAGGTCCCATCTCCTTAAATTCCCACCTTTTTGCAGTTTCTTCAGTTGTAATCTACAGTTCATAACTAATTGATTGTGATCAGAGTCCACATCTGCCCCTGGAAATGTCTTACAATTTAAAACCTGGTTCCTAAATCTCTGTCTTACCATTATGTAATCTATCTGAAATCTGTCAGTATCTCCAGGCTTCTACCATGTATACAACCTTCTTTCATGATTCTTGAACCAAGTGTTAGCTATGATTAAGTTGTGCTCTGTGCAAAATTCTATCAGGCGGCTTCCTCTTTCATTTCTTAGCCCCAATCCACATTCACCTACTACGTTTCCATCTCTCCCGTTTGCTACTACCGAATTCCAGTCACCCATGACTATTACATTTTCGTCTCCCTTTCATTATCTGAATAATTTCTTTTATTTCATCATACATTTCTTCAATTTCTTCGTCACTTGCAGAGCTAGTTGGCATGTAAACTTGTACTACTGTAGTAGGCGTGGGCTTCGTGTCTATCTTGGCCACAATAATGCGTTCACTATGCTGTGTGTAGTAGCTTACCCACATTCCTATTTTTTTTATTCATTATTAAACCCATTCCTGCATTACCCCTATTTGACTTTGTATTTATAAGCCTGTATTCGCCTGACCAAAAGTCTTGTTCCTCATGCCACCGAACTTCACTAATTCCCACTATATCTAACTTTAACCTATCAATTTCCCTTTTTAAATTTTCTAACCTATCTGCCCGATTAAGGGGTCTGACATTCCACGCTCCGATCCGTAGAACGCCAGTTTTCTTTCTCCTGATAACGACGTCCAATTGAGTAGTCCCCGCCCGGTGATCCGACTGAGGGACTATTTTACCTCCGGAATATATTACCCTAGAGGACACCATCATCATTTAATCATACAATAAAGCTGCATGCCCTCGGGAAAAATTACGGCCGTAGTATCCCCATGCTTTCAGCTGTTCGCAGTACCAGCACAACAAGGCTGTTTTGGTTAGTGTTGCAAGGCCAGATCAGTCAATCATCCAGACTGTTGCCCCTGCAACTACTGAACAGGCTGCTGCCCCTCTTCAGGAACCACACGTTTGTCTGGCCTCTCAACAGATACCCCTCCGTTGTGGTTGCACCTACGGTACGGCTATCTGTGTCGCCGAGGCACGCAAGCCTTCTTATAGGTAAGGTATGGTAAAGGGCCTGTAACACTACCTATGGGGACGCCAGAATCACTTCGTTTTACTTGATGACTTTCCATCATTTACAACGAACTGCGAGCTCTCTGACAGGAAATCACGAATCGAGTCACATAACTGGAACGATATACCATAAGCACGCATTTATCTACAAGCTGCTTGTGTTGTAGAGTGTCAAAAGTCGTCCGGAAACCAAAATATTCTGAATCAATTTGAAATCTCTTGTCAAAAGCACTCAACATTGGTGTGAGTGAAGAGCTAGTAGTACTTCATGAGAACAATGTTTTGTAAATTCTTGTTGACTGTGATGATTAGATCATTCTGTTTGAGATAATTCATAATGTTCAAACACTACATATGCTCAAAAGTCCTGCTACAACCGACGTTATGTTATGAGCCTGTAAATTAGCGGATTACTCCTTCTACTTTTCTTGAACAGTATTGTGACCCGTGCCACTTTCCACGCTTTGGGTACGGATCATTCGTCGAGTGAATGGTTGTGTTGGATTGTTAAGTATGGAGCTATTGGATCAGCGAACTCTGACACATACCCAATTGGTATACAGACCGGGAGAATTGCTTTTATTAAGTGATTTAAGGTGCTTCACTACGCCGAGAATATCTACTTCTACGTTACTCATACTGGCAGCTGTTCTTGATTCGAAATCTCGAATATATTTCCCTCCTCTTTAATGAAGGAATTTCGAAAGCCTGTGCTAAGTAAGTCTGCTTTGGCAGCACTGGCGTTGATAGTATTTCCGTTGATACTGCACAGGGAAGCTATTGATTGTGCCTTGCCACTAGAATACATTACGTATGACCCGAATCTCTTTGGATTTTCAGCCAGGTTTCGACACAAAGTTTCGTTGTGGAGACTATTATAAGCATCTAGCATTGATATCGGCGCTGAAATTCGTCTTCTGTAAAAGATCGCTTATCTTAGAGACTCGGAGTTCGTTTAGATGAGACATACTTTTTTGATTGTTTCGGCAACAGTGCGCTGGCCCCGTTTTATGTACCAAAGAGATACAGCTCCGTCGTTTGTTAATTTACTTGGTGTAAATCTCTCAATTGCTGCCGATACTATTTGTTTGAATTCCAAGCCACATTTGATCTACACTTACATAGTTAATTTCGAAGGAGTGGAGATTATCTCACGAAGGCGTCTAATGAATTTTTATTTGCCATTTTGAACAGGTCGATTTTGCGTTTATTTTTGGAGGATTTGGGGTTACAGTATTCAATCTCGCTATGACAAACCCGTGTTCACTAATCCCTATATCCGTGTTGATGCTCGTTATTAGCTCAGGATTATTTGTTGCAAGGAGGTCAAGTGTGTTTCCACAACCGTTTACTATTCATGTGGTCTCATGAACTAATTCTCGAAATAATTTTCAGAGAATGCGTTTAGCAGTATTTACGATGATGTTTTATGCAAACCTCCTGATTTAAACTTGTATCTTCGCCAACATGTCGAGGGTAAATTAAAGACACTATGAACCTTAATTGTAAGTGTCACATTTGTGTTTGAGACTTAAGTTATATTTCAACCTTTCTGCAATTGTATTATCTGAGTTTAGAAGTCGATAAAAGGATCCAATAACTCGTATTATTTTAATACGGCTACTAAGAATGATATCTGCCCATACTCACTGGAATTACCTACTTCGATTTCACGACGTGATAAATTACTTTCACCACGAACTGTGCTTAACCTTGTAACACCTATGCTTCGCCGGCGATGGGCGAGGCATGACAGAATCTCTGACCTGAGAAAAGTTTATTGTTAGTGGATGCTTGTCGCGTGTCTGCGCTAGTCTGCTCGAGTCGACAGTAGAAGTCAGTCTGCAGTAGTAGTCAGTCGGATACAGTAGTAGTCGGTCGGCTTTAGTAGCGAGTGGACAGTAGTAGTCTGCCTAAGTCGGCATGCGCCGGCTGTGCTCTGCTCGCGACTCTGGTCAGGACTCTGGAGGATGAGTTTTGTTGTAGAAGGTAAAGAGGCAGCCTTGCGCATAATTAATAATGTATGTTAATTGTAATTTAATTTGTACAAAAAAGTGCCCCAATAATAATTTTTATAATATAAAGTACCTCTTTTAAAGAAAAGTATTCATTTCAATTTAAAGAATTTTTCCAATGCATTATCATTGCTTCCAAGAATAAAAAAAAAAACATATATAGGCCAGCATTGCACGAAGCTGTGTCAAAGAATGTATAGTTAAGAGCAGATATAATTGCAGATTTTATTGAGGTAAGAATTTTTGCTTTTTTATTCAGAATACAGGGCTGAAGGTCAGCGCTGCTGTCCTTATAAAATTTACCAGAGATTATTATTTTTGTTGGGAGGTTACATTTGATTCATGGTTCATTATTTAATTAACATTGTTGTGTGGTTTCATGGTCAATTATCATTCCTTAATTTTTGTGGGGAGTTTACACTTGGCTCCATTTACATATTTATTTAACATTATTTGCGGGGAGGTTACACTTGGCGACCCTGCCAGGATCGTGTTTCTTTGTGAATCCTCTGATAAGTAGTCATATATCTGCTCTTATTTACTTAAATGTAGTTAGCATCTGGCGCAACACATTTACTAATTTGTCACTCTTTCTTTCACAGATCATCGGTAATTTGTTGCTCTTTGTTGTATTTGTGTTTGTTGCATTTTGCATTGACTTTGTTTCATTTTTGAATAATTTTGATTTGTGAAAAATTCCGCGAAAAACTGTTAATAGTACATCGCGGTGTATAATGATCGAAATAACCGACTCTAATAATTTGACCGATAGTACTTGCGACACAAAGTGTAATAATGACAGTTCTCCATTTACAGACAATCAGTGCGTACTGATCACCAGTAATGATTTTATTGCTAATGATGAGCAAACAAATTCAATTGTGTCCTCTCTTAATTTGACGAAAATTGATGACGTTCTGTTACAATGGACGCTGCCCAGCTTGACACACCCGGTTTGCAAAATTTACGTAATGAATAGACAAATTATTTTAACGAAAATGAACAGTTTAATCAGAGTAGGACAGATTTATTTGATTCCGATGTAGTGACCAACAGTGCACATCCGATTGTCAAACCTTTTCAAAAATTACAGAATGACCGAATGGTTACAGAAAACGTGACAAATGCTTATACATCATCACACAGCACAGAGAATGCAGCAGCTATTTTTGGCTTGGATCAAATTATGGCAGTATTGCTACAGTTTAAGAAGGAACAAAATGAAAAACAAGACAATGTTAATGAAAATTTCAAACAACTTAGTGAACAGAACAAACAACAGAATGAAAGACAAGACAACAACCACAAACAACTTAGTGAAAGTCTCAAACGACATATTAATGAAATTAATGAAAAACTAGACAACAATTCCAAATAGTTGAATGAAAAATTAGACAACAATTCCAGAGAGCTTAGTGAACAGATTACAGTCGTTGCCGCGCAATGTCATGATACTAAAGAACAATTACAACAGGAAATTGAGGCTTGTGCTAGGAAAAGTAGTGATGAAATTAGATCTGTTGCCCAAGAAGTAAGGGATATGCAAAGAGCTGCAACAGAATCACTTAGAGACGAAATTAGTGCAGTCGGTAAACAATGCTCTGAAAAAGCAACACAGTTACGCGACGAGTTTAAATTAATGACAGCAGAACTTTCGCGCACACTGGATGCAAAAGTAGACGCGAAATTCGACCAACAGAACACTCAAATTGGCGAACGTTTTAATCACCACTCACAAAACAGTGAAACGCGTTTCCGTAAATTTATACAGGAAGAGAATAAAGTAAAGCGACAAGTTATGGAAACAATTACCGCACAGAGACAGGAAGATAAACACAAATTGTTTACGAAAGCAAAAACATACGAAGACAACAATATTGCTACTGTATCAGACGAAATTAACACTATCAAACAGTTGAACACCGAATTGCGTGATGAAATTTCCGATCTTAAATAAAAAACAGACACACACACAGCAGACCTTTAGACAGTGACTGACAGACTTGAACAATTAGAACTAACAGAGGATCACGATGTCATCAAAGCTGACGTTAAAAAATTGAACGAAACTACACGTGAATTACAAAAACAGATTAATGCTTCTGACACTAAAAACGATGATCAGGTAAACATACTGACTGAAAAATATGATGAATTGGGAATCGTGCTGACGTTATTGAAGGTAATAATGACAACAAATCAGACGATACTTCACCGATCTTGTTTAAGCAAACACCTGAATTCCAAAATCTAAGCAGGCAATCAATGAGATAAATTCGCCTAATAATTCATTACGTAGAAAATTGTCAACTTGCAACGTTGTAGCTTCAATTTGTGGTGTAGGCGGAACTGATAGACAATAAAAGCGGGTTAAAGCTGTGAGCTGTCTGTGGAAGTTAACCTTGCATTACTGCGCAACTGTTTCATCAGGTATCCAGTCTAGCTCACCAAATTCCCAACCAGACTAACATTGATTATAATCTTTTAATAGTCATACAACAACTGGTGATATATATATAAAAAAAGAGAATTTAAATAAAAAGAAATAAATCAGTTTATATTTGGAAATTTATTTTAACATTGATCATTGAAATTTCAGCATATTAAATTTGATTCATAACTAAGCTGGTGCCTTATTTAGGACTGTGAAATTGTGAGTTTGTAATCTCACGGAACACATCAAATATGGAGCCAAGGTTGGGAGACTGCATACAACACTGCATTCATAAAATAACACACGAAGAACGTTGAAACATATGCAAGAGAAAATTAACCACAACCAACCGATTCAATTTTCACCCAAAGAAGTTGCATTCGTAGCACAATCCTGTCCGTCGTGTAATTACCACACACTGGTATACTGAATTCATACTAACTCTCTGTGAAATCTTCCCAAAAAGATTAGCTGAGGGCTGCTTTGATGATTACACCACATGCTTCACGTGGTCAACATGGTTTACACAAAGCGTGTAACTCCACAATAATTTTGATAGTTAAAATAAATTAGATCGAGAAGCAATTTACAAAAGAAAAACCTCAAACTGGTTACTAACGTCTTACTATTAACTTGATGGGTCAAACAATTATATAAGCACATGGTAGTGGTCTCACAAAGTACACCCCACGTGGGCTGAACATAAAGAAAAGTTGCTATATTGAAAAATATTGTCAAGACGAGATATTATAATCTCACGCACACTCACATTTAAGATTGATGATCTGAGTTAGAGTTACTGATCAACATGTGGTTCCACTTTACTCACAAAGTAGTGACAAAGCAACTACCGGAATATATTCTGAACTTCACACGAGAATTACACTGTGCTGCAATTTAAGATAACATTAGATATTTTAGAGCTAAACCTTAAATAAAGGTGATTAAATTTTCAGTTAGGCTGAACTTAAGAAATCCATTGTCCTACGGACTTAGCAGACATGCGCTTAGCCGGAGATCTTACCACTTCAGACGCTCGCCACGGACAGACTGACCTGGTCCCTTTCTGAGGGTGGCTCACAAATACAAATGGAAGTGGCCAGAGGGGCAGCTTCCTATACCAACGTGACAAGAGACGGACAGGACCATACTAAGGATAGAAACCTCTTTGCTTTTAGAAAGCGTAGCTACCTGTTCCGACGTTGGTCCTACTGTTCTCTAGCAGACAGGCTTGTCTGCTACCCTGAGGCATGCAACTAGAAATACATTTGCTCATTCATCCTCCACACAGAAGGGAAGGGGGTTGACAGTATCTTATAATATGCAGTATATAAAAAAAGTGGGTGTTGGTTCCGTATGAAACTGTGTGACATGAATTACATATAAACTGTGTTTTAAAGTGTTGTAGTGTGACAGATCGTTCTTGTTTATGTGTAAAGGTAACACGTTCCACTACTCAGTCTCCTCCCAGATAGTCAGAAACGCCACAGTAAATTTAGAAGAGGAATTTATGCCGTAAATGACAACAGATTTAAGAAATTAACATGAAAGGAATCCAACAGAGACCTTTCAAACTTTACAGCAAGAAGTGACGGAGATGAAAAATGTTTCAGTTAATAACACGTCACAGCATACGGAACATTCCGATCATTTGTCACACTTACACAGTCAGTATAATTTGGGTAATTTACAGAGTGTACGTGACTTAGATTCCGAACAGTCACAGACAAATAGATTCTCATACAATCATGAACCTGTTTAGACATACTGAGACGATAATTTTGATTACAAACATTTTCTATCAGTGAGAAAATTTAAAGTATTTAAAAATGACAGAATACAGATTCACCCCTTGGATTGGATACAACAATTTAGCTTTGCTTTTCCACCGACTTGGCCTGTAACACATAGACATGTATTTATTTGCAGTTTTTTGGAAGGCGAACTGGCAACTCGTATGAGACCAATCGCGAGACAATGCTACTCGGCAGAAGAATTACAGAATCCTTTTCTGTCAGCGTATTGGTCGAAGACGACACAGCGCGGAATTAAGGATCAACTAATTAGTTTACCAAATTATGAGAACTCAAATTTTCCTAGTGTCATGCAATTTTTTGAGCACATGGTCCAACAAAACCAGTACTTAAGTGAACCATATAGTGAATCTGCACTTATTCAATTATGTATTTCTAAATTGCCGTGGTCATTAAGAGTGTCACTTTTAATGAGTCAGCAAAAAGAAAATATTTCGGCGTTCAGAGATCTTTTACAGCTTTTGAAAGTGCAGCAATCAGATTATTCCTTTATAAACAAAAATTTTTTATATGATAACCAAGGTCAAGAAAGATACAGCAATTACGATCAGCCACGTAATTTCAATAGCAAAGCTAATAGACGCTTCAGGAACGATACCCACCAGAACTCTAATAACAGGCAAAATTTTAATTATCAGTATCGACAAAATTATCAGCAAGAGGAACCACATTTCGGTATCAATAGACGTTTTTCCCAACAACAGCAACAAAACCAACCGGTTAGCATACCTAACCAACAATTTAATGTACAAGGTCAACCAGGCTTTAATGTTTCGCCGCGTACGCGTATAGCGTCGACCCCAACAAATAGTAACACACAGCAACAAAGGAATCTGTACGTACAGAAAACACACTATTTCAATTCCTATCGCAATGCACCGTATAGAAATGACTATCACGACAGACGTAAAAAAAATGAGCACAATTTTCAGCGTACATTTAATAACAGTCGATCTTATTAGCAGCAAGATGATCGGCAACAACATATTATCATGAATGAACCAGACAGTAGGTATCATCCCGAACGTAATACATCAGGAAGAAATAACAGAACATCTCAAATAGTCGAAATGCCACAGCATCCTCCTGAAAATAATAACACGTCAGATAGAATTTGACTGGATACAGTACAGGTTGCATCTTCCAGCAATGTAAGCAATACGTCAGATACACAGAATATTGTTCGCGAAAATGTTATTACTTTTGACGACATCCGAGACACTCTTTTGCAGGAAAGACCAGTTTCTCAGAAAACCATTTCACATCCTGTCATCGAAATTAAAATTGGATCATCGAAATTTTCAGCAGTAATCGATTCTGGATCACCTACGTCAGTTATAAATGAAAAAAATTTTAACGAGTGTAACAAAGAGAATGCCTATCCTACGTTACCATTAGGCAAAACAAAAGTGAAAGGATCAGTATCCAGTAAAGGAGTAGATGTAAAATTACAGACACACTTATCATTTTGTATTGCAGGTCATACGTTACACTAAAATTTTTGTATTATTCCGTTATTGACGACAGACATACACTCCTGGAAATTGAAATAAGAACACCGTGAATTCATTGTCCCAGGAAGGGGAAACTTTATTGACACATTCCTGGCGTCAGATACATCACATGATCACACTGACAGAACCACAGACAACACAGGCAACAGAGCATGCACAATGTCGGCACTAGTACAGTGTATATCCACCTTTCGCAGCAATGCAGGCTGCTATTCTCCCTTGGAGACGATCGTAGAGATGCTGGATGTAGTCCTGTGGAACGGCTTGCCATGCCATTTCCACCTGGCGCCTCAGTTGGCCAGCGTTCGTGCTGGACGTGCAGACCGCGTGAGACGACGCTTCATCCAGTCGCAAACATCCTCAATGGGGGACAGATCCGGAGATCTTGCTGGCCAGGGTAGTTGACTTACACCTTCTAGAGCACGTTGGGAGGCACGGGATACATGCGGACGTGCATTGTTCTGTTGGAACAGCAAGTTCCCTTGCCGGTCTAGGAATGGTAGAACGATGGGTTCGATGACGGTTTGGATGTACCGTGCACTATTCAGTGTCCCCTCGACGATCACCAGTGGTGTACGGCCAGTGTAGGAGATCGCTCCCCACACCATGATGCCGGGTGTTGGCCTTGTGTGCCTCGGTCGTATGCAGTCCTGATTGTGGCGCTCACCTGCACGGCGCCAAACACGCATACGACCATCATTGGCACCAAGGCAGAAGCGACTCTCATCGCTGAAGACGACACGTCTCCATTCGTCCCTCCATTCACGCCTGTCGCGACACCACTGGAGGCGGGCTGCACGATGTTGGGGCGTGAGCGGAAGACGGCCTAACGGTGTGCGGGACCGTAGCCCAGCTTCATGGAGACGGTTGCGAATGGTCCTCGCCGATACCCCAGGAGCAACAGTGTCCCTAATTTGCTGGGAAGTGGCGGTGCGGTCCCCTACGGCACTGCGTAGGATCCTACGGTCTTGGCGTGCATCCGTGCGTCGCTGCGGTCCGGTCACAGGTCGACGGGCACGTGCACCTTCCGCCGACCACTGGCGACAACATCGATGTACTGTGGAGACCTCACGCCCCACGTGTTGAGCAATTCGGCGGTACGTCCACCCGGCCTCCCGCATGCCCACTATACGCCCTCGCTCAAAGTCCGTCAACTGCACATACGGTTCACGTCCACGCTGTCGCGGCATGCTACCAGTGTTAAAGACTGCGATGGAGCTCCGTATGCGACGGCAAACTGGCTGACACTGACGGCGGCGGTGCACAAATGCTGCGCAGCTAGCGCCATTCGACGGCCAACACCGCGGTTCCTGGTGTGTCCGCTGTGCCGTGCGTGTGATCATTGCTTGTACAGCCCTCTCGCAGTGTCCGGAGCAAGTATGGTGGGTCTGACACACCGGTGTCAATGTGTTCTTTTTTCCATTTCCAGGAGTGTATTTTAGGTACGAGTTTTCTGGTACAACACGATGCCATTATTGACTTTCAAAATTCCTATTTAATGTTGAAGGATAAAAATGTGCAACTGGCTTTAGAATTTCAGCATTATATATCTGCGGAGGAACAAACAATTAATCGTACAGAGGTCATTTCCGCATCACGTAACATAGACTGTAATTCCACATTGTTCACAGATACGTACATACACAACTATAATACTTCAGACGAAGCCGATTATGACGTTATACAGATAATTTCTGATAAAGTTAAACATAGCTGTGCAAATACAGACAACGAACGCACGCAACTACACAAAATTCTTTTACAGCAAGCTCCAGTTTTTGACAACGTTCCTGGTACTATGTCCGGTTTTATGTATGAATTTCAAGTTAAACAGCAGAACAAATTTAAAGCCAAGCATTATCCCATTTCATATATTCATAGAGAACCAGTCAAGAAAGAATTGCAAGATATGCTTGACCAAGGATTTATTGAACCGGCAGTTAGTCAGTACATAAACCCGCTCCATATTGTTAAGAAAAAGGATGGTTCACTTCGTCTCGTACTTGATTCGCGTCACATCAATGACATTATTATTAATGAAACAGATCGCCCACATACACTAGAAGAACTTCATCAGAAATTTCAAGGTACTGATATTTATTCCATATTAGATTTGAAATCGGGATTTTGGCAAATTCAGCTCCATCCGAACTGCAGAAAGTACACAGCATTTCTCTGTTTAGGTGACTGTTATCAATTTTGTAAATTACCGTTCGGTTTAACTATTTCTTCAGCAGCTTTTATTCGCAGTTTGATTACAATACTTCCGACAGAACTTAAAGACAGAATCACAACGTACGTAGACGACATTCTTATTGCAGAAGCTAACTGGTCTGAACACAATCTGATTCTTGAACCACTGTTGCAAACCTTTCGTCCACAAGGACTCACAGTTAATCTCAGTAAATCGCACTTTGGCAAAACTTCTATAAAATTTCCTGGACATGTAATTTCAGCAGAAGGCATTACGCCAGACCCGGAAAAACTTAAAGCTTTACATGATATTACTGTTCCTACGACGAAGAAACAACTACGCAGTTTTTTGGGCTGAATTAACTTTTTTCGTAAATTTATTCATTACTCTGCTTTAGACACCCCTAGATTATGTCGATTGACAGGTAAAAACACTATTTGGTCCTGGGATTGGCAAGCACATTCTGAATTTGAGAACCTGAAAGAAGCCTTGTTGAATGCACCACTTTTATCGCACCCAGATCTTACCAGAAATTTTTCAGTTGCCACCGACAGTTCTAACACCGCTTAAGGCGTACTTATTTTTCAGGAAATTGAAGAATATGGTTCTACAGTAATTAAAAACATCGCTTTGCAAGTCGCATTCTGTCACCTGCTGAACGGAATTATTCTGTTACAGAACTTGAAACATTACGTGTTGTATGGGCTTTTACCAGATTTAGGCATTTTCTTTACGGAAGACACACTACAGTTTACCCAGATCATAGAGCGATACAGTTTTTACTTTCGGCTAAATTTACACGCGACAGATTAAGTAGATGGAAACTTTATTTACAGGAATTTAATTTTACAATTGTTCACATTCCCGGCACACAAAATATTGTAGCAGATGCACTATCCCGTTCTCTCAGCAACAATCAGCAAGACATCGCAACCAACTTCTGCAAAGCAAATTTCAGCGACATGTACATTTAACAAGTTGCATTTGAAAATTTCATTTCGTCGTAATTACAAGACATAGCACAAGAGCAGAATAAAGACAACGTATGGAAAGAGAGTAAACACCAATGGCAAGATTGGAAAAATGTTACCATTAGAAACCATTACACTGTACGCAATGACGTTCTGTTTCGCCGCTCTCATCCTGACAGCAACAATTGGTTATTATGCATTCCTGACGGACTCGTTAACAAATTAATGTGGTATACTCATTTACGTTACGCACATTACGGAGCCAGAAAATGTTTTCTTATATTGAGACCGAACTGTTATTTTGCCAACATGGAGAAAGGTATACGACGAATTTTAGCGTCATGTTAAATCTGCCAGAAAGCTAAATCAGACACGACTTCACATATTCCTCCATTACATCTCATTGTACCTGTTAAATTGAGACATATGGCCGCTGTAGACATTTTTGGTTCAATTCTAAGAACTAATAGAGGTTTTGGCTACATCTTTGTCGCTGTTGAACTCACTTCAAAATTTGTTACCTTCACTCCGTTACGCAAAGCTACTGTTAAAACTGTTTCGAAAGCATTTGTAAAACATTTTCTATTTCATGTAGGGCTTGTGTTGAAAGTAATTTCCGACTATGGATCACAGTTTCGATCTGCTATATGTACACGTATGTTACGAGCTAGAAACATTTCTCCGGCCTATATATCCAGGTACCATGCTTCTTCGAACCCTTGTGAACGATTAATGAAAGAAATTGGTAAACTGCGTAGAATTTACTGCCATAAAAAACATATTGATTGGGACACACACATACTCTCATTCGAAGATGTAATTAATTCCATACCGAATGAATCTACTACGCTATCTCCGTCTGTTACACTGAAAAATGTTGAACCACCGAACAAAATTAAAGAATTAGTAACATTTCCTACATCTCGCCGACTACGAGACCACGAAAGAATTGACATTACGCTGAACAACATCAAACGTGCCGCAGAGCGCCGGAGAAGACAGCAAAAACAGGTTTGTATACGCCGTGACTTTCATATTGTTCAGAAGATATTAGAACGTACACACTATTTATCCAACAAAGGAAAGAGTAGATGCAGTAAATTTGAACTTGTATACGCAGGTCCATATCGGATTCGCAGCATTCCTCACCCCAATGTAGTGCACGTCGAAACTTTGAGAACCAGAATAACCAAAGGGAACCACCACGTGTCGAACGTCAAACCTTTTATTGAACGAAAATACTTTATGATTTATCACACTGTAATGCCATTTCCTAATTTTTTTATGACGGCTTATGCAATTATATTCACATGAACACCTACTGATGATTATCGTAATTTTTTCTTGGCAAGTGCCCGGCAAGGTAAGGTTAGCAGGTCGCTTTTCTTGTCGTTACACATCAGACAGTGCACATTTTCCAGATGAAATTACGTATCTTACGAATAACTATGCAATTCTATCTAGGGATATATTAATTTTATCAAATTTTCTCTCCATTAAAGTCTTCAATTCTCGCCTCTATTAACCACACAACATACAAGCTGTACACAAAGAAGATCACATTTCTTGTCGTTATTCACCCCAGACCGTGCATATTTTCCATTTTTTGTGTATGTATGATTGTTTTCCTGTTTTGTTTGTATGCACTATGAAATATTTAAGATGTAACAAACACCAGTTGACTTTAACATTTTGCCTTATGGTATCTCAACATCGTGACTACTTTACTTTTTTTTTGCTGCTACATTGTGATACATTGTGTACATTTTTGCTTCTGAACACTGTCGATGTTTTTGACATATTACGATTTCTGTCATGCTATGCTGTATGCTCAATTATGTTACTATAAACCAGTTTTTATCTAATGGGTATATGAATTAAATGCAAGACATTATTCTTTGTTCAACATTTTCAGAAAGAGATAACGGGTAAACGAAATAAATTAAACAGAAAGGGGAATTTCACCTTCAGAATGTACGAAAGAGGATGCAATACCTCGTGATAAAGAGTAAATAGATCAGAATTAACAAGCATTAACAAGAATATACTATACACATCGTATGATAGTAGTCTTAACTGATTTTGTCTTTCAGAATACGAGGCGATAGATGCAGGCTGTCAGACAGAACTACACATCTTAGTTTTAGTGATGAAATATGCTAGAAATAAGGAATAGTTGTATAATGAATAATGAAGTGACTTTTTTGCAGATGATAATGAATGGTGATGAATAATGATGAAGAATATGCTACTATGGATAATGAAGTTGTTCTTTACAGGTGATGGTAATAAGGGAGTTATGATAATATGGATAATGAAGTTTTTTCTTTGCAGATGAAAATAATGATGAAGTTTATATATTTACTGTTAGTTAAGAGATGCTATGTAGTTATTTAGCTATTTGTTGCAGTTCGTTTTGACAGTATGTCTTATATCGCATGGTATGATGACTGAAGGTTTTGGAAAGGACAGCTAGAGAACATATATATTTTTATACGCATTTCACTACCTGTTAATTCGAAGTTCACTACTTTTCAGCATAATAAGCGTTTCTTCAATCTGTTTCATAATCCATTTTGTATATTTTGCAGGAGAAATTATTCATGAAATTAATGTGGTATAAATAGTTGTTTATTAAACCTATGTCATTTATGAATGTGATCACATATACTCTACTTGTTTCACAACCTCGCTACAGGTGACTCATGACGAATGACGTTACACATCTTCATTTGCAGCAATAACTTAAAAACAAACAAAGGAATTACCAGTCCCAAATAACGCTACTAGTTTAAGAGAGTTCTGAGTAATACTGATCAGCTCCGAATAGTATGTCACTTCAATAATGACTTCTGAATAATACAAAAAAAAATGCTTTGTAGCTGGCCAATGAATGCCACCGTTTACTGTAATAAGATGACCTATGATGACAATGATTACTATAATTAGATTAATTATGTATAAATTCTATGCCAATAATTAACTCATTTTGAATAATGACTTCTGAACAATGCAAAAAAAAATAATGCTTTGTAGCTGGCCAATGAATGCCACTGATTACTGTAATAAGATGACCTATGATGTCAATGATTACTATAATTAAGTGAATTATGTCAATACTATGCCATTCATTAGCTTCTGTTTTGAATGATGATGCTTTGTAGCTGGCCAATGAATGCCACTGATTACTGTAATAAAATGACCTATGATGCCTATGATTACTATATTTAAGTGAATTATGTTAATACTATGCCATTCATTAGCTCCTGTTTTGAATGATGACTTCTGATGATTTGTAACTGGCCAATCAGTGCCAATAATTACTATATTCGGATAATTTATGAGCATTTTCTGTAATACTACATACATGGTACAGAAATGTTCAGTAACTGGGCGATGAGTGCCACCAATTACTCCAATCAGTTGTTAGACTAGTGTAATTCTCAATGAAGACTACTATGTGACTTAATGTCCTTCACCTTCTGACCTAATTACCAAAAATTACTGCAATATCCATTTGTCCTTTCTATCCTCATGATCATGGAGCACTCTATTTGGTTTTTGCACTAATTCTACGTTGGCCTACTTTACAAGAACATGGTGTTGACACGACATGCTGTCCACCACCTTGAGCGACGGAGATGTTATTATGGTCCCACTGTTTGGTGTACCTAGTGTACTACCAAAATGATAGCATGGAATAATATTACGACATTTCAGTGTCTTGGCTACACTGATTAATACTTCAAGGAAAAGAGCTTCAGATTGTCTCACATGGTGTTGTGCTTCTGTAGAAAAATATGGACTTTCAGTGCAGCTGTGTGCAACTTAAAAGTGCTACAACCATGACGCAATCCTTCCCATTCCTTTCGTAATTGTTGTAAAATGATAAAGACATATACAGTGCGTGTGCACTTCATTTCATTTTTTAACAAGATCAGTTGTCCTAAAAATACTAAAAACGTCTATAGTGCGTGTGCACTTTATTTCACTCCTTGATATGTTTATTTGTTGTAAAAATATTAGAGAGTTTTACAGTGCGTGTGCACTTTATGCCCTTTGTACTCATTACGTATACATTATGTGATTCCCAGATATGTTTTGTACTACAGTGCGTGTGCACTTTTGTCATTTGTCAATATGATTTGTACTCATTGCATATACATTTTGTGATTTGCTGATATGTTCTGAACTACAGTGCGTGTGCACTTTTGCCATTTGTTAATATGTTTTGTACTCATTGTGTATACATTTTGTCATTGCTTGATATGTCTGTTCTCAGTGCATGTGCACTATATTTTATTTCGTGTTCTGCACCTATATATAGATATATGTATATATTCTGTGATTGTAAAGAGAATTAATTATGAAATATTTCTTGCTCATGGCAAGTCCAATTGACTCACCATCGCTGCCAAATTTTTGCCCCCCCCCCCCCCCCCCCCCAAGTGGAGGATTATGTAACACGTATGTTTCGCCGGCGATGGGCGAGGCATGACAGAATCTCTGACCAGAG
Organism: Schistocerca piceifrons; assembly: GCF_021461385.2. Taxonomy (NCBI): domain Eukaryota; kingdom Metazoa; phylum Arthropoda; class Insecta; order Orthoptera; family Acrididae; genus Schistocerca; species Schistocerca piceifrons. The sequence continues at coordinate 782,401,233 of NC_060141.1, forward strand.
AGTAGTTTATTGTTAGTTGTTGCTAGTCGCGTGTCTGCGCTAGTCTGCGCGAGTCGACAGTAGAAGTCAGTCTGCAGTAGTAGTCAGTCGGATACAGTAGTAGTCGGTCGGCTTTAGTAGCGAGTGGACAGAAGTAGTCTGCGGAAGTCGGCATGCGTCGGCTGTGTGCTCTGCTCGCGACTCTGGTCAGGACTCTGGAGGATGAGTTTTGTTGTAGAAGGTAAAGAGGCAGCCTTGCGCATAATTAATAATGTATGTTAATTGTAATTTAATTTGTTCAAAAAAATTCCACAATAATAATTTTTATAATATAAAGTAACTCTTTTAAAGAAAAGTATTCATTTCAATTTAAAGAATTTTTCCAATGCATTATCATTGCTTCCAAGAATCCAAAACAATATATATAGGCCAGCATTGCACGAAGCTATGTCGAAGAATGTATAATTAAGAGCAGATATAATTGCAGTTTTTATTGAGGTAAGAATTTTTGCTTTTTTATTCAGAATACAGGGCCGAAGGTCAGCGCTGCTGTCCTTAAAAACTTACCGGAGATTATTATTTTTGTTGGGAGGTTACATTTGATTCATGGTTCATTAATTAATTAACATTATTGTGTGGTTTCATGGTCAATTATCATTCCTTAATTTTTGTGGGGAGTTTACACTTGGCTCCATTTCCATTTTTATTTAACATTTTTTTGCGGGGAGGTTACAACCTATCCTTTGGGAACACCGTTAGGTATTTCGTAAAAATTTCGGTCGAGTTTATCTCCGGGTTTAGCCAGGTTTGTCTATAACTATTACAGCATCAGTGCTTTCTATTAGCGCTTTCGCAGCACTGCTACGGCAATTTGCAATTGTTATAGCGATGGTTCCTGTATATACGTTCTTCCTGTGTTCGGCCTGCATACCTTGAGACTGAGGCCTTTTTTGTGTTTCCCCCAGACCGTCTAACCTAAAATATCGATCAGTCCACGTCACACAGCCCGTGCTACTCGTGTAGCCGCGTCCTGCGTGTAGTGTACTCCTGACCTATTAAGCGGAACCTGAAACCCAACCAGCCTAAGGCGCAACTCGGGGAATTTAAAGCTTACATGGTCGCAGAACCGTCTGAGCCTCTGATTCAGACCCTCACTCAGCTCTGTGCCATAGGTCCACAATCGGTCCTGTCGATTATGCTGCATATGGGGAGCTCTGCTTTCATCTCGCAAGCAAGACTGGCGACCTTTATTCATTCCATTAGCCACCCAAAACCTGTCTTTTCCAATCCAAAGCGACACAAATCACAGATAGCGACGTGAGCCACCACCTGAAGTTGGCTTCGCCCTGTGATCTTCATGGCATCTGGAAGGACCCATTCCACATCTGGAATGACTCCACTCAGTATACACACGGTGTGCACACTGGCTTTCTTCTCCACCTTGGCAGCCATGTTCCTAAGAGACTTCATAACGCGCCGAACGTTTGAGCACCCAACTACCAATAATCACACCCTCTGTGATCGCTCGAATCTTGCAAGCTAACAGGTTTCCTCTGCAACAGGACAGGTGACTGCATCTGGCTGAGCAACAGTGTCAGCCACAGACAGCACGTTGAACCAGTTCGTCAGACTAACCGGGGAGGCCTTACATGCGCCCCCCTGGGAAGTGTTTCGCCGGCTGCCACGCCCTGAGGCAACCTCCCACTCTACCACGGATGAAGAGGGCTCAGCCACAGGGCGAGCAGTAACTGCGCTAGCTACCTGTGCAGAGCGATTTCAGGCTAGTAGTGAAAGAATGGTTGCGTTGATATGAAATTCTTTTAAAAGCTGGCGAAGTGCTACAAATCATACGTGATGACCACTGGCATGACATACGAGAATGCTGCTCAGTTCTTAACACAAGTTGGATAACCTTTATTTCATTGTTCAATGTCCTACTACGCTTCTTGATCGCTGCTAGCAAATATGACTGATTTTATTACTTACGTCGTACAATGACTTGATGCTCACTGTGAATGGACCACTCTGCGATATTTTTATACTAAGAAGGTCTGTGATATGTTTCCCTGGTGGAAAAAATTTTTGGTAAATAAAGTGGCCAGTTTTTGAGCCATTGTTAGGAGAAAACTTTATAGGGGAGATACGAGTACTGCCACGGGCAGTTCCTGAGAATCACACGCTTTGGACACATCTTCTGCTCCAAGCCCAAACTTTTACCTTTTTTTTGTTCACTTAGGTTTCTAAGTTACAAAACAGCACAGAAAAGGCGCCAGATGTAAGACATCAGGATTGCGGGACTAAAAAATCTAATAACCATCAAAAATTTAATGGTTAGGTTTTACTCAGCCACTGGGGCTGACACAGTTGCTCAACATCATCACCTTTATTCCAAGCATGAATGCTGTCACTACAGCTGAGTAGCAATATCAGTGAGTTAAAGTTTAAGATCTGAATTTACCAACACATGTTTTCCTTCTTGAACTTTGTCAAACATAAGTCGCTTCAGTTTTTTCTTTGTTTTGTGTTTAACATTATTGTCGTTCCATATGGGGCGACTTTTACTCAATTACTTGGTAACGCCTTTAATAAAACTAACTTGTGCTAAAGAACTCAGGAATTTATCACGCAATCGAGTTTCATGCCGTAGCTAGTCATCCCTGTGCATAATTGAGGAAACTGTTCGCCTACCCTCAACTACTGATCCATCACTGGCCGAAAATTAGCGTCCATCAACTGTAATGTGAACAGTTTAATTTGCGTAATTCATTGGGGAGGGATCAAGATAGTTAACTAACTAGCATCATTTGTCACTCTTTTTAATTGCGATTGTGGTTTCACGTAAACTGTTTGGCCCGGGCTAAGATTTCGAGTATTCCTGTGAACCTATGGGGGTTGTTAAAATAAAAACATTCAACAGCCAAGATAGGTTTAGCGGTAAATAGTTAAAATTGCTTTTCATTGCTGACTGTTTGAGATATGTTAGAACCGTATTAATATAAATTTAGAATATGTTGCTGACGCAAATACTTAGCTGATCTACTTTTCTTACAGATTTTCTCTTCTTTTGTGGTTTCTGTTCCACATCCTGTGAACACTGTCGTCGACAACAGCATTGTAACTTCTGGATGGGTTTGCATACGGGTGTACGCATTGGCTTTATTTGAAATTATATTACTGTACGTTTTTTTCAAATAGATTTCAGAAGTTATTGCTTAGAATGAAAACTAAAAGCAAAACGAGGTAAGTAAGGGATCAGGTTAAAGTTAATTTAGTAAGAGACATTGAGCAAAATGAGGATAGGGAAGATGTAGATGCTGGGGAGGTACAGATAATATTCCCCACGGAACGGGCAGATCAAGACGCATTCAAAAATGAAAGAGGGGAAGAAGAAAGCTTGGGGTTGGCAGACGCTTTGGATTAGGGTAGTGAGAGAGAGGTCAGAAACACGTCATGACACGTTCATACTACGGTAATAACCAGAAATTACTATGTAGAACAGAATGATAGAGCAGATACCCCCCCACATGCGCATAATCGATTCAGTTCACGAGCATCACGTCCGAGCAGAAGGGACGATTAGGGAGGCACAGACTTTACTGTACTAGAATTTTTAGAGAAAAATAGCTAGGAGGGTCAGTAATACTTTGAAAGTAGCATCAAGAAGCTGATAATAAAATTAGAACTATTTAGGAAAGAAATGACGGAAAAGGCACAAAAGGAAAAGGAGGAAGTCAAGGCAGAAGCAAGAACATGAGAGAGCAAAAGAAAGTAGGAAAGTGACAGAAGAGGCAAGAGAAGAAGCTATGGGGCGAGAAAAGAGGCACAAAGAACGAGAAGGGAAATGAAGGCCAAACTAGAGTAAATAACTAGAAAAGCGACAGAGGAAGCTAAAGCATTCAGAAAAGAAATGAGGGAAAAATTTACGCCTTTTGATCTCCTTCCCGGCAATTTCGAATTCTCGCCATTGCGCCACCTCGAGTAATCCTTCTGTGTTCCACGGAGTGTTTGACATCCTACGTGCGCGCGTTACGGTGCGGTGCCGCTAGCGGCGTCCGCATAAGACGGCTGTGGGTTTCGGTAGCTTGGCTGCAGAATGATGAGAAGCCCTGTGTTGTCTAGTATTACTAAACACGTCGTTGTATATGGAGTCCTGACGTTCCTGCGTGTTGTTTCTGGTTATTGCATTGGCCACTGTCAAGGTACGGGCTTCCGTAATTAGTAGCCAAGAGCGGTTGTTACTCAGTGGTCGGTCGCTCTCTGTTGTATGTAGCATCACCGTTGCTTAAAGCGGTGGAGGACGACTCGAAAACGTGTACTTCAATTACAACAAGATAACGCCAATACAGCACGCCGCCCCCAAATTGTTGCGTGGTGTTGCCATTGTGGATTACTCTAAGAACTAGCTACGACAAGAACGTGGATTGTTTAAGTCTATTATTTGGCAAAAAATGGTTCAAATGGCTCTGAGCACTATGGGACTTGACTGCTGTGGTCATTAGTCCCCTAGAACTTAGAACTACTTAAACCTAACTAACCTAAGGACATCACACACATCCATGCCCGAGACAGGATCCGAACCTGCGACCGTAGCGGTCACGCGGTTCCAGACTGTAGCGCCTAGAACCGCACGGCCACTCCGGCCGGCTTCTATTATTTGCAAAGCCGTGTTAAAAAGCGTATGTGCCGTCATGAAGTGACGGGAACGACGTTTACTGAGTTAGTGGGCATCCCTCAAGTGTGATGCGCGTGATTTTCTCTGGCTTGTTGTTGTCATCGGATTAATCGAAAAGGGAAGAACTGGTGGGCTGCCGCTTTGGTATGGTTTTCCAAATGATGAAACTTGGAGGGTGAAGCATTCATGCGTCACTTTAGTGTGTTGTCGCATAGTCACACTGTTCCCGACAATGCTGGGCGTTGTGAGACCTGTGGTCTTGTTTGTCGTTCGCACTAATCTTTCTGAATTGATTTTAAAGTCTTGTATAGGCCTTTTATAAATTTGTGGTAAGGTCTTCTGGGAGCAAACTGCTGAGGTGTTCGGTCCGTAAGTTTACACCCTACTCACTCTAACTTAAACCAACTTACGCTTAGGACAACACACACACACACCCTTGCCCGATGGAGGACTCGAACCTCCGACGGAGGGCGCCGCGCGGACCATGACAAGGAACCTCAGACCGCTCGGCAGCCCTGCGCGTAAAGGCCTTCTGTGGAGGTTGTTATTGAAGAGAAAGTTTCTGTGAAGTAAAGAGATTTCATTCAATTCAGCCTCGATAGTTAATACTGAGTCCTCCACCTCAATCAAAATTGAGTTCAAGTGGACCGCAGAAATGAATGTGGGCACAAAAGGAGTGAAAGAAGCAGAAGTAGTAGCTACAGCGATTAGGAAGCTGCCAAAAGTACGGCTAGGGAGATAAAACAGGAGGAGGAAGAGGTGAATTCGATTTGAACGACTTCTTTCGCTGCTTTCGGAAGTCCACCGATCAAGAGCAGGAGGAACGGATAGCCAAGAGAGAAGAGAAAATAGACAACATTTAAGATTGTATTGTCAGCAAACTAGATGAAACCGTACAACAGCTACAATCACATATTCAGGAAATGACTGAACGAGAATTTCGCAAGAGAGGTACGCAGCAAGAGTTCTAACTTTTGGCAGCAGCATAACAAGGAATTCAATCTCCACTGCATTTAAAAAAGGCACAAGAGCAATGGTACCAATATATTAATCGATTCAGAGAACAAGTAACGCAAGTGCTACAGTAGGATTAATGACAGACGTGAGGAGGAAAAAGAATTGTATGCTGCTAAGGAGGACTCAAGTGCGAGAAATGGATGCATTTCATAGAAGTGCAAGCTGCAGTAATGACTCTGCGAAGAATGTAATATGGGAGGAACAGTGTCACCAACAGCAACTAAGAAGTGCGCCAGAGAGGAAGAGGGGTTTCATTTCAAGCTTTCCCTTTATGTATGAAAGGCGGGTTCTCGCTTCACCCCAAGGCACTGATTTCGCAATTTGATTTGCCGTTGCCACTATCGTAGCCCCTACAAAATAAATTAGACTTGAGAGTGAAGTTTTCACTCTGCAGCGGAATGTGTGCTCGTATGATGAACTTCCTGGCAGATCAAAACTGTGAGTCGAACTCGGGACCTTTGCGTTTCACGGGTGCTCTACCGGCAGAGCTACCCAATCACGAATGACGAACCCTCCTCATAGATTTAATTCTGCCAGCACCTCGTCTCCCACCTTCCAAACTTCACAGAAGCTCTCCTGCGTGGCTTGAAGAACTAGCACTCCTGGAAGGAAGGGTATTTCGGAGACATGGCTTAGCAACAGCCCAGAGGATGTTTCCAGAATGAAATTTTCACTCTGCAGCTGAGTTTACGCTGGTATGAAGCTTCCCGGCGGATCAGAACTGTGTGCCGGACCAAGAGTCGAACAAGGGACCTGTTGCATTTAGCGGGCAAGTGCTCTATCGACTGAGCTACCCAAGCAAAACTGACGACCCGTCCTCACAATACTGGCAGAATTAAAGCTCTGAGGACAGGCAATGAGTTGTTTGAGTATTTCAGTCAGTTGAGCACTTGCTCGCGAAATGCAAAAAGGTCCCGAGTTCGAGTCTCGGTCCGGCACACAGTTTTGATCAACCACATAGCTTGATTTAGCCTTTTTCTTTTTCAGGTTTAGAAGGGGATAAAGCAGCAAGGATGAGGAATATTGCACTGACTTGTACACATTGCAGACAATCTCGAGGAGCTTTCCTTGTGAATGAAAAGGAAACACAGGTAGGAAGTACACAACAGAAAGTAATGTGCAAAGAGCTTCAAGCGTGAGAACAGAGGAGCCTTGTGAAGAATTACGACACGTTCCTGAGAAAGAATCAGTTCCTAGGTGTCCCCTGTAGTGCTAATGAAATCATCAGATTGTACTACATGAAGCTACCGATTAGGTACCAATAGATATTGGTAGATACAAGAGGCGACGACGTCGAAGCGGTCAAGGACATGTTGCACAATTCTGAATCCACATTTGGTGATAGAAGGAGAGAATAAGCGAATAGTATTGGTCACAATAATTTTCATGGACCACTACGATGGAATAACTGTAGAAGGAACAATAGGAATCGACTGCCAGAAGGGGGCGTTCCATTTAACTCATATGCAGCTAACTGAGAACCAGAGGTTTCTACCAGGCAAATAGTAGGCCACAATTCTTCGTGAACTGACAAGAGCCACATAGGAGTAGGCAAGATGGGGAAATTGTTGAGATCACAGCACCAAATCCAAAGACTGTCATGTGGAACATTCATCACAGTAATGACTGTTGATGAATACGGAAATGGTTGTAACAGCACCGGCAGAAGAAGGATTGAGCCAATCCTATGTCAGAGGATATCTAACTAGGATGGAAACCTTACCACAGAAGGAGAAGCAAGACGTCAACACGGAGGCGTCATATTGTTGCAGACAATGAGGAAATTAGAGAATTTAAGGAGAACCGGTTAATTATTTGCACGCTAGCATAGCGGATGGGAAGGTGAGCCATCAAGAAAATGAAATGGAGGATTAGGATGCAAAGGAAAAAGATAGTGGTGATTGGGAGTCCAATCTGGACGACGAAACTGAAACAGAGGACCAATGTTAGGTCATTTCAGACATTTGTAATAAACTTAAGTAATGGGCAGTCTAAATATGGGAGATAAGCACGGAGACAAAGAATAAACTGGACTGCAGGTGGAGCGTACCTACATTGTATATGCTGGTAGGAATGTTAGGGTAAGGCGATGTCAAATCTGGGGATAGTTAGTTGTCGGTCACCAGTATACTTTTCCTTCTTAGGTCCAACTTCACAATAACATAATAAATGCACATATAGATTTCTTCAAATACTGTTATGTGATCGTTAGTTTTCTTTTTCGTAGAAAAGCAATGTCTGAGGTTATGTCGGTAGGAGACTATGTATACATTCTTTCTCCAAAAACCTTTAATGTTGATTTTACAGAGGGTGATGAGATCGAAGGAAGTGATTGTGAGTTTGTTGTGAAGTATGGGTGCGAATATGGGTAGCAAAAAGGGACGTATGGCATATATATTATGGGGATTCCATGGTGGGAGTGTACGTCCGAAGGATAATTGAGGAATAGAGAAGTATTAAGAAAATTGTCACTTGTTATGAGAATTTTATGTGATTTAGGAATGTTTCTGCTGCTCAAGGTCTCTTGAACTCTGAAATATATAAGGTTTTGTTGGTTAGTCACGGATGATAGGAAAGATGGAATAAATTACTGAGGAGTATTTGGTAACCACGCGTGGCAGCGTATCAATGAAGGTGATTACGGACGGTTTGCGTATGTATTTATGGTATTTATGGTGCCAGTGTAATATATGTGCATTGGTAGAGAATGTGAGCTGTCCATGCCATGAAAGTGTTTCGACAAGAGGTTTTAAGGAAAGGCAAATGTGTGTTTCTTCTCATGCTAAGGGCGTCAGAACTACATTTACTGGGTGGTGATAGTTGTATTTAGGGTGTTCAGCAGAGGATTCCTGCATCCATGCTAGGAGGAAGGTGGGAAATTTTCTTCTGTATACTACTATTTAAGGAAATACGGAAAGCGCAGCAAGATGAGAATCCGAAGAGTCAATCTGAAGTGTCGACTGCATGAGGAACACAGGTGAGAGTTCGACACTCACCAGTCGACAGCCAAGATTCAGATACACGGAACATCAATGTAAGTGAGGGGCCAGTTGTCTTACTATTTTTTTTGTTTATTTAGTTTTATGACACCATCATGAATGTAGGAATAATTGGAGGAAAGTATGGACACGACATAAGTGTTACTTCAAGAAGGAAACTGTAAGAAGGCATTCAAAATCTGTCTAACGAAGCACGATACAAGATCTCGCAAGTGCAAGGGCAAACCATGAAGGTGTACGTCTATCTGAGTCTAAGTAAATATTTTCTTACATTGGTATGGATAATAACGGCTACACCATAAAAACATGTATGTTTTGTATTGTTTTTGGATAAGGCTGTCCATAGATTCGAGACATGTGCAGATGGAGTTTACACCAAGAAAGACGAAATTATGATTCACAGGAGTATGATAAACAGTGGAGAGGTCGTAAGACTGGCGAGAAAGGGACGATGCATAATACAGGAGTAGAAACCAGAGAGGAAGGCACATAGCGAACAGAGCGCGTGATGCGGTGAAGGTTTTCTGTCATTGTACTTGACTAGATTAACGATAATTTGTGTAGTTTAAGGCATGAATTGAACGACAGTTTGAGGCATGGAGTGCACGATATGAAGCATGTACATAAATTTAAAACACTGCATGACAAAAATAGTTGTAAAAATAACGATGGATGATTGGTAAGAGGCTAAGATAGTCTAACCAGCAATGCACCAACACTCACATCATGATAAGTTAATTTAATATTGGGTACGTTCTATATGTCACTTCCAATCGTGTGGACTCTTAGAAGAATTCTCCCCTACCCCCAAACTCATGGAAAGCTTACGGTAAGAATTGTCTCCCTAGAAGAAACGTACTCTCACTATGGAATGTCTGTAAACCTTTTAATTTGTCATGTATGTCCAGTGTTGTAAGTAGCAATAATTAGCACAGCACAGACGGGCACGCGAGTGGACGGATGAGGAAGCAATGGAGAGCTGATGACGTCACTCAGGCACGGCGACGAGGCGTCAGGCCAAGCCTCAGAAGGCGTTACCGAGAAGCCACCTGTCGTACCCACTTTTACCAGCGACACGGCGACCCGACAGGTGGGCAGAGTGGCGCAAAGCCAGATGCCAACATTAATCACTATTCTAATTATTTATCTTATTTATATTTGTTAGACGCTTTAAATTGTTATTTTACGTTTTATATCATTGCTTTTCCGTTTTTTACTTTATCTAATCACATGTGTGTTTTGTTAATGGAAAATAATAAGTAGCTCATTGTTATGATACAAAAGTTACAGTAATGATTGTCTGCAAGGAAATGCTTTAAGAAATAACGGTTCTTAACACAGTGCCATAAGGACGAAATTCTGTCGCATAATATATCGATGCAGTAGAGAACATAAAATTCAACAGGGCTTCAAATTGTCACAGGTGATATTTTAAACATCATTATTTGTATCGGACGTATTTCAATACATTGGTAAGCCTTGGCGAAGAGAATTGACTATGTACTTCTTACTGCAGCTTCATTGTATTGTTTCTCAAGTGGAGATTCACAACATAATCACCCTACAAAATTAGCCCTACAAAATCTTTTCACAAAGTTATTCCAATATCGTAGTCATATACGTTGTACTTGTGCCATGAAGCCCTTTGGTCTCACCAGATGTTTCTTGTCCTTTGGGCATACGCTCTAAACAGTTTTTTCGTCACGCTGATCACTCACCTTTTCACAATCTAAAAAGGAAGTAATTGTGAGTTTGGGTCGAGAATTAGAGAATCTCTTCTCACGCCAAAATATCCTTCTGACAGCGTCGAAATCTGGTAACCAGACGTCTGACCACGTTAAAAGATATTTGAAAGATGTTTTCTTACCCAGTGAGGGAGAAATACCTGCATTATTGTTAGATTCTTGCTGTGGCCAGTGTTTAGAGCATCGTGCCTCAGGACTAGAAACTTGTTCATCTGATGACCCCAAAGTTCTCGATGTCAGTTACAGCCGTGGCAAGTATAAAGATTTCGAAGTTGAAAGAACTTAGTGAAAAGATTTTCAGATGTAGCTCTGTCGTTTGACCATGATGTCAGTCTCCGCTTGATAAACAATCAAATGAAGCTGTAGTCACTAGTACAGAATTAATTCTGTTCAAGAAGGCTTACTACTGTACTGAAATACGCCGAATATAAATCCGAATATTTAGAGGATCACCCACGACTATTTGAAATAATTTCTTTTATGTTGCCCTCTCCATCGTGCATATTATGTGAAAAAATTACTTTCATTTTATGAGCATGGTGTAAACAGACGTTATGCATTTAAACACTTCTTCACATATTATTATTGTTACAATTATTTACTATCATAATAAAAAACTACTTTCATTTTAGATTACTAAATACATGTATGAGAAAAGATAAACTAAAAAAAGCTATGGACATAAAATGTAAAATAACAGTTTAAAACATAAAAGTAATATGAGTAAAATAAATAATTAGAATAGTAATGAATGTAACGTATTTTAATTAGGTTTGTTGAAAATACTCCGACAGAACGTTGTTTACAGCTCATTTTCCAAAACCGTCATTTCAGAAATCAACTTTACTACACAGGAATGTGTGTGGCTTAAAGGTTTCTGTAGTTTGCGTTGTAACAGAGATTTTCAGTTTTCAAAATTAATTATTGGTAGTGGGATATTTCACAAAACTTGGGATTATTACAAAAATTTTCAAGAGTGTTAATTACATAACAACGTTAACATGAAAAACGTTTTCTGTGTATGTATAACACAATTTTTAATCCTCTGCAGAACCGACAAGCTTACTGACACTCGGAAACGTTACCCTTTAAGTAGACGGCACGTCATATCATAGCTTGTGCACACCGCCTGCGCAAAGAGGAGACATTTTCTTTTTGACACTCTGCGTGCAGCGGCAGGATGAGCCAACATAAACAAGAACTGATACAGTAGCATCGGGAGGCTGCGCCACGTGAAGAGCTGCACATGAAAAGGTCAGTCCAGAACACCAGTTTATTTTTGTCTTTTCCACACCTTACGTGGAAGAAGGTTGAAAGAGCATCCAAAGACTTAATGTGGCTTAGGAAAACATAGAGAGGACCTCAAACGCACCAACAGTGGAGACTATCACGCCAAACGTGGGCTCCTCTCGCAAAAGCCCAGAGCCAATGGTTCAACTGGCTCTGAGCACCATGGGACTTAACATCTGAAGTTATCAGTCCCGTAGATATACTTCATCATCATCATCATCATTTAATACTGATTATGCCTTTCAGCGTTCAGTCTGGAGCATAGCCCCCCTTATACAGTTCCTCCATGATCCCCTATTCAGTGCTAAAATTGGTGCCTCTTCTGGTGTTAAGCCCATTACTTCAAAATCATTCTTAACCGAATACAGGTACCTTCTTCTTGGTCTGCTCCGACTCCTCCTACCCTCTACTGCTGAACCCTTGAGTCTCTTGGGTAACCTTGCTTCTCCCATGCGTGTCACATGATCCCACCATCTAAGCCTGTTCGCCCTGACTGCTACATCTATAGAGTTCATTCCCAGTTTTTCTCCTTGATTTCCTCTTTGTGGACACTCTCCTCCCATTATTCCCATCTACTAGTACCTGCAATCATCCTAGCTACTTTCATATCCGTAACCTCAACCTTGCTGATGAGGTAACCTGAATCCACCCACCTTTCGTTCCCATACAACAAAGTTGGTCGAAAGATTGAACGGTGCACAGATAACTTAGTCTTGGTACTGACTTCCTTCTTGCAGAAGAGAGTAGATCGTAGCTGAGCGCTCACTGCATAAGCTTTGCTACACCTCGCTTCCAGTTCTTCCACTATGTTGCCATCCTATGTACTTGAAACCGTCCACCTGTTCTAACTTTGTTCCTCCTATTTGGCACTCAATCCGTTTATATCTCTTTCCCTCTGACATTACTTTCGTTTTAGAGATGCTAATCTTCATACCATAGTCCTTACATTTCTGATCTACCTATGAAATACTACTTTGCAAACTTTCAATCGAATCTGCCATCACAACTAAGTCATCGGCATATGCAAGACTGCTTCTTTTGTGTTCACATATCTTAATCTCACCCAGCCAGTCTATTGTTTTCAACATATGATCCATAAATAATATGAACAACAGTGGAGACAGGTTGCAGCCTTGTCTTACCCCTGAAACTATCTGAACCATGAACTCAATTTACCGTCAACACTAACTGCTGCCTGACTATCCATGTAAAGACCTTTAATTGCTTGCAAAAGTTTGCTTCCTATTCCATAATCTCGTAGAACAGACAATAACTTCCTCCTAGGAACCCGGTCATATGCCTTTTCTAGAACTATAAAGCATAGATACAATTCCCTGTTCCACTCATAACACTTCTCCATTATTTGGCGTAAGCTAAAGATCTGGTCCTGACAACCTCTAAGAGGCCTAAACCCACACTGATTTTCATCCAATTGGTCCTCAACTAATACTCGCACTTTCCTTTCATCAATACCTGAGAAGATTTTGCCCACAACACTGATTAAAGAGATACCTCTGTAGTTGTTACAATCTTTTCTGTTTTCATGTTTAAAGATTGGTGTGATTACTGCTTTTTTTCCAGTCTGATAGAACCTGTTCCGACTCCCCGGCCATTTCAATTATCCTGTGTAGCCATTTAAGACCTGACATTCCACTGTCTTTGATGAGTTCCGACTTCATTTCATCCACCCCAGCTGATTTATTGCACTGCAATCTATTGACGATTTTCTTCACTTCCTCAAATGTGTTACTATTTCCATCATCATTCCTATCCCATTGTACCTCGAAATATGAAACATTACTGATCGTATTTTCACCTACATTGACCCACTCTTCACAATGTTCCCTTCATCTGCCCAAGGAATCCACAGGATTCACCAGCAGTTTTCCTGACTTGTCCAAAATACTTGTCATTTCCTTCTTACCTCCCTTTCTAAGACTGCTAATTACACTCCAGAATGGTTTTCCAGCAGCTTGACCCAAAGTCGCCAACCTGTTTACAAAGTCTTCCCAAGATTTCTTCTTGGATGCTGCAATTATTTGTTTGGTTTTGTTTCTTTCTTCAACATAACTTTCTCTGTCTACCTGAGTTCTAGTATGTAGCCATTTTTGATACGCCTTCTTTTTCCTTTTACAGGCTGCATTGACTGTGTCATTCCACCAAGTTGTTTGCTTCATCCTACCTTTACGCACTACTGTTCCAAGACATTCTTTAGTCACTTCTAGTACTGTGTCCCTGTACCTCGTCCATTCCTTTTCCAGTGACTGCAATTGACTACATTCAAATAACTGGTACCTTTCTGAGATCACTGTTATGTACTTGTGCCTGATTTCCCTATTCTTAAGTTTCTCCACTCTTATCCTCCTACATATGGATCTGACCACCTGCACTTTTGGCCTCACAATCCCAATTTCACTGCAGATTAAATAATGATCAGTGTCATCAAAGAATCCCCTGAATAACCGTGTGTCCCTCACAGCCTTCCTGAATTCCTGATATGTTATTATATACTCAATGACAGATCTGGTTCCCCTACCTTCCCAAGTATACCGGTGAATGTTCTTATGTTTAAAAAAGGAGTTTGTGATTACTAAGCCCATACTGGTACAGAAATCCAAGAGTTGTTTCCCGTTCCTGTTCGCCTCCATATCCACTCCAAATTTACCCATAACCTTTTCATAGCATTCTGTTCGATTTTCAATCCTGGCATTAAGACCACCCATTAGCAGAACACTGTCCTTGTCCTTTACTTTAACAACTACATCACTGAGTGCCTCATAAAAACTATCCATCTTATCTTGATCTGTCCCTTCACAATGCGAATATACTGACACAATCCTAATTTTCTTGCTAGACACTGTAAAATCTATCCACATCAGTCGTTCGTTTGCATACCTTATTGCAACTACGCTGGGTTCCATTTCTTTCGTGATGTAAAGCCCTACACCCCATTGTGCTATTCCTGCTCTGACTCCTGACTGGTAGACCTTGTATTCTCCCACTGCCTCTTCTTTCTCACCCCTTACCCGAATGTCACTAACAGCTAAAACATTCAGCCCCATCTTACTTGCAGCCTCTGCCAGCTCTACCTTCTTCCCAGAGTAGCCCCCATTGATAATAATAGCTCCCCATCGCATTGCCATTTGTTTGCTGAGTCGTATCTTAGGAGTCCCTGGTATGTCAGTTAGAGGTAGGACTCCGTCACCTCCAAAGGTCCGAGGCATTTTGCTCTGATTGTTGCCAGCATCACATTTAATGTACCAGGGAAGCAGGTTGCTAGCCTTACTTGCCCCGAGTCCCATTGAGTTTTACCCCTAACAATTGAGGGACTAACCGGTGGCTTTGGTAGTCTTTGCCGTATGAGCACAAAGGTGACCACGACTCAGAATATGTCCGAGATACCCAACCTTATTCCACAGTAACTGGTATCCCGACCGTCGGGACCACTTACTTGGCCACTCATACGTTGCTCATGGTACATGAACTAGGACATGACTACAGGAACCCACACCATGAACCACTAGAAATACTTCCCTAAGTAACCTAAGGACATCACACACATCCATGCCCGAGGCAGGCTTCGAACCTGCGACCGTAGCGGTCGTGCGATCCCAGACTGTAGCGCCTAGAACCTCTCGGCCACACCGGCCGGCCGAATACATAGAAAGAAGGATCCTTTATTGTATGATTGTATATTATAGCGTAACAAACACTGGTAGCAGTTACCTCTGTAAAATATCTGGGAGTATGCGTACGGTACGATTTGAAGTGGAAAAATCATATAAAATTAATTGTTGGTAAAGCGGGTGCCAGGTTGGGATTCATTGTGAGAGTCCTTAGGAAATGTGGTCCATCAGCAAAGGAGGTGAATTACAAAACACTCGTTCGGCCTATACTTGAGTATTGCTCATCACTGTGGGATCCGTACCAGGTCGCGTTGATAGAGGAGATAGAGAAGATCCAAACAAGAGCGGCGCGTTTCGTCTGAGGGTTATTTGGTAAGCGTGATAGCGTTACGCAGACGTTTAGCAAACTCAAGTGGCGTTGCTTACTGTCTAGGTTTCGAGAGGGTGCCTTTCTGGATGAGGTATCGAATATATTGCTTCCCCCTGCTTATACCTCCCGAGGAGATCACGAATGCAAAATTAGAGAGATTCGAGCGCGCACGGAGGCTTTCCGGCAGTCGTTCTTCCCGCGAACCATACGCGAGTGGAACAGGAAAGGGAGGTAATGACAGTGGCACGTAAAGTGCACTCCGCCACACACCGTTGGGTGGCTTGCGGAGTATAAATGTAGATGTAGATGTAGAAAATGGACAGCAACTTAACACGGGCGCATAGCAATGTGCCAACCCGTTAACGGGTGCAGACAACGATTTACAGCATATCTTCAACTCATGTACACAACCACCTGCCTCTCTCCCCAATACTCTGACGAAACAGTGCATCGCCATTTTGTTTGTGTGTGCCATCTTTAAGCAACATGTTTAGTGTGAGGCACTAACTTTGTTGGTTACAGGTACGAAGTCGCCTGCTGTGATGAGCAGAGGCCCACTCTGAAACTGCTGGACGGCATACAGCCGAAATATTAAAAGAAGAAGTGAAATTTATGTGGCCTAACTCCGGGGATTTTATGGAACAATCACTGGGCGGCGAAAATTTGAAGATGCACGGTATTCATCGTATTCACAGCAAGACTTTACTCTTTCTCTACGTTATTTATTTCACGATTGTTATTTGTTTCCTTCTTGACATCACACTAATGAACAACAAAAAGCACCACTTACAGGTATTTACATTTAATGAGTACACATCTATAACTATTTGAGTTGATATTTTTACTTATTTTTTTATTTATTGTCCTACATGTACGCTGTGCACAATGCAAACAGAGACTGTTACCATTTGATGTCCTGTTGAAGTTTGTTTTATATTCTCTACTGCATCGTTTATATTATGTGATAAAATTTCGTCCATTTTATGGCACTGTGTAAAGTACTTTTTTTGAAGCATTTCTTTGCATATAATCATTACTGTAATTGTTTTTTATCGTAACAGTGAGCTACTTATTATTTTCCATTAACAAAATACACGCATGTTATGCGATAAACTAAAAAACAGAAAAATATGATGTGAAACGTTAAACATCTCTTATTTGGCATACATTAATATTCTGCACATTAACTGCAACATCTGATTAACCACCTTCTGCAGAACGGTCAACAATAGTATTAGTACGGCGGTGGTTCGCACTGGCATGTATGTCTTATGATTTCATTTTTCTACTCTATAAATTGCCAAACCGTACTTAACTTCTCACCATTATTTTCAGTCCACTGTAAGGCGAATGATTCAGCCATCTGCTGTAACAAACGCCCAGACAAATTTGTCCTTGGAGGCACACTAGGTTTCAAGAAGTATCTCATCTACTGCAAGAACTTCTTGAGTACAAGAGGAAGGTGATGTAAATGTTCAAGGCAGAAGACTTCGCCTCTTTTCATTCTGGCGATACGTCATTTTGCAAATTGGCCACATTTTTATGTGCAGATTAGAGTCAGTTTGATAGCATAATTAATTACGTTTCTAATTAAATTTATTCGAAATTTGCGAGATTGCTCTTTTTCAATTACAGTACAATGACAGCGATTGCGTAGCTGATTTCTTCCTTTTTTTCATCTTACTTGTGGATGTTCTATTGGTTGTACTGGGTATGGACTACTGCAATTTCTGTGGGTTCTGCCAACCGAAGACAAACAAGGGCATTCCAATAGCAGAACCGTTCCAAGCCCTCCTGGTGTATGTTGGCCTATGGTAAAGGACTCAGGGAGGGGGAGGATGGATGCTGTGCATAATCGTGAACTGTGCTCGATCGGCTCCGACTTTGTCAGCCAGGGCCACTCCGTCACATTTTCTGCTAAGAAAGAGTCTGGAAAGTTTTCCTGGTGGAAAGAAGATTTGGTAAACAATATGGCCAGTATTTTGAGCCGTTGTTAAGAGAAAACTGTGTTGGAGATACCGCTCTCGAAAGCTCTCTGAAAAACACGGGCAGTATAAGAGAATGGCAGTCACATACTTGGGCCGCTCGTTCGGCATTTAGCCCAATTCTTTACCCTTTTCTATTCTTTTTTCTCCTTTTATATTCCCACGCTAGAAACAGCGCGAAAATTGCGGGAAATATAAGACATCGGGATTGGCTGGAGTATCGTGACATAGAAATTTTAGACCTAAGTTCTGGAAGAGAGGTTTCAGTACACTGGACGAGCCGTATTTTTCGTTTGGCGGTGGGAGTATAGCCTTCTTTCATTGAAGGAACAAAAGTGTTACTTTCTGATTCGAAGTTGCTGTATGAGGCTCGGGAAACATCCGCAGAACTGACCTGCCCTGCGCTTTCAACTTGGCTTTGGGGTAGAGCAGCTTCAGGCTGTGCTTGCAGAGAGGACTCTTCGTCGTGTGTTTGCAGCAGAGTCACTTCGCGTTTTACACTCGGTAGAGGGCACTTTCAGTTCCGCGCGCAGCTAGGAGACTAGGACACTTTGCGGTCACGACACTGCAAGGAGAGACATAACCACCAGATTGCTGGGTCAAACCTCGTCTGAGGGCTATGCAGTAGCGACGCCCGCGCAGCCATGCTTAGAGAGATGTAGGCACTTCCCGCGTCCAGCGTATTCGCATTCCAACAATAGTGAGGTTTACGGGCAACGCAGGCAGTATAGGCCACTCACATTTAGTTTCTAACTCGCCACTGGGGTCACCACAGTTGCACAACAACTTTACTTATATTCAAAGTATGGGTACAATCACTGTTGTCTTGTCGCGAATCTGAGTCAGTAAAAATTTACTACTATAGGGTGTTCAGCTTACCATCACGTGTTTCCCAACCTGATCTTTTCCAGCTCTAAGTCATTACAACTTTTTTCTTGTTTTACCATCACGTGTTTCCCAACCTGATCTTTTCCAGCTCTAAGTCATTACAACTTTTTTCTTGTTTTTTGTTTGTCATTTTTGCCGTTGTATCTGGAGTAACCTTTATTGACTTACTTGGCAGTGCTTGCAACGAAATAAACTTACGCTAATAAAGTTAGGAATTTATCGTAACTATGAATTTTATTTCATAGCTAGTCATCAATGTGCATAAGTAAAGAAACCACGTGATTACCGCTACGCGTTGTTCCAATGCTTGGACTGAAAATGAAGGTTCATTTATCCACTTGTCCACAGTTTATTTAGCGTGGTTCAGCAGTGGAGAAATCTGGATAGATAACTAACTCTGTAGTAGCGAGGGGTAGTTTTGCAGATCAAATGCATTAATACCAAAAATGTTATGACTGTGAACACAGCTGTCTTTGTAACACTGCGAAAAGTGGCAGGAAGGCTACAAACACCAGGAACTGCGATATCACGACAGTTATAAGCTAAGAGAGCTGTCTGTGACTTGTTTAATTTAGGCTTTCATAACAGTTCATATATTCGTTGGTTAAAAAGAGTGATTGAAACTTCGGTATCTAACTGCCTGCGCAGGTTGAGATTAGCAATCTGCCACTTTACAATAAGTTTGTTTGCTTGCCATTGAATATTCATATTCAACACTGGTTTTGATGCTGACTTGACACTATAATTAACAGTAGCAGGCTTTGTTAGAGCGGCACTGACGGTTAGGGACTGACACTTGGAATAAGGAACAAATGTGTGATTTTCTCTTTTGCTGACGAACTGACTGCACCTGTTGGTGTTTGCCACAATGAGAACACTTTGCGTCACGGTAGGGGCTGGATGCTGTTTGGGTGACGTCCCGCACTGTGGTCAAGATTTAACACCACTTGCCGTCTGAGTAGCACTCTAGTATTGGTTTCAACGGCGCCGTTTTGTCTGTAACCTGGAATGACGCGCCATATGAAGTGGATGGACGACTCGTTTACTATCCCCCTTACGTAGCACCACAGAAATATGAGGAGACTCAAAACCAACCAAAGCACTGTCATAAGAGCCCTGTGACTCAATTAATTCTAACACTAGTTTCAAACTTGGCAGTTTGTTTTCTCGATCTTTATATCTGGATGATAGCATCTGGAAGTATGGCGTGACTGCAATATTTACTGCATTGACTCCACGTCAGGTCTTGAAAATCAGTTACTCACTGCTAGTTCAAATGGTTCAAATGGCTCTGAGCACTATGGGACTCAACTGCTGAGGTTATTAGTCCCCTAGAACTTAGAACTAATTAAACCTAACTAACCTAAGGACAACACAAACATCCATGCCCGAGGCAGGATTCGAACCTGCGACCGTAGCGGTCTTGCGGTTCCAGACTGCAGCGCCTTTAACCGCACGGCCACTTCGGCCGGCTCACTGCTAGTTACTTTGATGGGCTTATCTACTTATCTTGAAAACCTTGTAGTGAGCGACAGCCACGCTCACTTGTGCATCAGTGTACTTGTTTAACGCATCACTGAAGTCCTCATAGTCTACACATTCTGGATGATAGGAAAAAGTTTACATACCAGTTCATGTACTCCGATGCCTAAAGCTGCAAAAAATGTCGTTTTCGGTCCATACGTTGAATAAGAGTGACAGAGAAATAGAGGTCGACCTGAGAACGATTGGTTAGCAGCCGCTGATGTTGTGTGGCTGTCTCTGGCGGATGTGATTTGAATGTCTGGTGCCAGCCTCTCAGTCAGAATATTTCTTGTGTCTTTGATTCGGTGTGATCTCGTACTTAACGGATCACGTGTTTCTTCTGAGATAGTGTAAGACTTACGCTAAGAAGTATCAGACGAAAGACAGTACAAAAGGTAACATACTTAAAAAATTATGAACTTCGGGTTGTAATTCGTAGTCTGTAAGTTTTTTATATGAAAAGGTTTCCAGATACCGCTACTAGTCAAAAAATTGAGCGATATGTATTAAAGTGATGTCACATCAACAGGCTATATTGGCATTAAAAACATTTAACGCATGTTTATACATATAATAAAACTTATTTACATGACTGCTGTGATCATCTTTGTATCTATGGCGAGGCAGTTTCCCTGTGACGTGTTGAGGCATCGGTATTTCCATGGCTCTTGGATTTCTTCACAACGGTCTCTTTAAAGCACGATACACAAAAAAACCAGTAGTGCAGACACAAGACGGCGCTCAAAACCAGTCTTAAACATGTGTTAAATGGTTTTGTAATGCTAGTATCTCCTGATGATGAAGTATCGCCACTAAAAATGTCGCTAAATAAACCATTTACTTGTCATCAAATTTTGTGACTGCTAGCGGTAATGGAAATCCTTTTCATGTTTCTGAAACAGTCACGTTCGATTAATAGTCAATATGGCTTCAAATTACGATTTTTAACTCATTTATTTTTTTATTTTTTAGGAACCTATCATTGCCGTAGAAACCTCTAGTCAATATGGCATCAAATTACGATTTTTAACTCATTTATTTTTTAATTTTTTTGGAACCTATCATTGCCGTAGAAACCTCTACGGTAAAATTAGACTTATAAAAACACGCAAGAAACCAGTGACTCTTCTCGTGGTCCATCCGTGCGGCGAATGGCGATTCATTCAAATATACGAGTATGGCGCAATGAATAGTGTCGACTGTATAATCATTAAACTGATTTATCGATTGAAGATGATCGTAGTACCAAAAAAATCGCAAATGTGCTTGCAAGAGAACGATATCATAGCGTTATGAGTATGGTGTTAAATCAGAATTGATGTTTGGTTGACTTGGGGGAGGGTACCGAACAGCTAGGTCATTGTTACATCGGATTAGAAAAGGCTGAGGAAGGAAGTTGGCTGTGCCCTTTCAAAGGAACCATCCCGACATTTACCTGACACGATTTAGAGAAATCACAGAAAACCTATGAATCAGGATGGCGGGACGCGGGTTTGAACCATCATCCTCCCGAATGAGAGTCCAGTGTGCTAACCACTGCGGCACTCCGCTGGCTTACAGAATGTTTCTAAGAATCACGAATAGCATTTCCCAACGTGAAATTAGGTATGGAAAACAGACAAATCCGACACTTTATTTGGATATTCGTTAGACCAAAATCTAAACACAACAAGTTCATAGTGCTACGTGACCGGTTTTCTCTGAAATTTTCACGCAAATTATTTTATAATATTTTGAGCTCTTCCCCTTCATCAATTATTCAGTCTCTAACGCTGCAGAACAATTGAAAAGTAGATTCAGTACCTCCAGTGACAATCCGTTTCATTGCTTTATATCCACTTTTCTGTTTAGTATGGTGAAGGGGCAACAAGTGAATAGCTTGACTTCATTTAAAATGTTCGAGGTCCATAGCTGGGTCTCGGCTCCTATGGCCGACATAGCATTCAGTTCCCTCAAGCAGGTGAAACAGCATTCAGTTCCTCCACCCCGCACTCTAGGAGGTGAACGGGAGAGCCGTATCCCAGAGTGAAGCGTAGCATTCTTCAACGAGGCCTTTTAGGAAAACGCACTGCTGCCCCTTTCGACAGGATCGCGAGTGAATCTCTGTTATTCAAGAGCGATGTCGAAAATAACTTTCGGTATGCATTTCAGACTTTAGTGTTCTGTTAGGTTCTTACTGTGTTTTTTTTTTTGTGGAGCATGTGCTTTCTCATTTGTGCCCACGTGCCAAGTGTCTCGTAATTCTGTTTTGATATTGATCCAATCCACGACACTTTAGGTTTAACACAGCATACATCCGTAAAGGTACGAGGTTGTTCAGCACCTGTACCTAAGTTTTACTGGATAGAACTCCCAATCTCTGCCACCATTGGCCGGTGAGATTCTGTTTCTGACAGAGGTAGCGAAGTTTCAGAGCATTAATACTGAAGACAGAGATCATGACATAAAGACGTGTTTCCTGTCGACTGACGATCCGAGCTTGACTCTCGTGTAGCAAGATGTCTCTACTTCTGTACTGAGTACGGGAGAGGAAGTGATCTCCGTGTCTCCAACCACTACTGCCGCTGACTACCATATTTAGGCCACTATTTGGGTATGAGACGCTGGAGTTGTCGTCACCGATTTGGCAGGGATGCGGTAGTAACTCTTTCCCTTCAGGAGCCAGTAATTCCCCTGTAATGCGACTGAGTCAGGAAACAGTTTCCAGTATGCATTTTGGCAATATCGCTGATGTTCGAATCTATTTTTTCGTGTTCTTCTCGGATTTTATTGGGCATGCTTACATTCAGTGACCATAGTCATTTAATATAAGCCATTATGGAGTCGAGGTAGCAGTTGTCGTTATACTAGTTATCACTGCTAGCATTCAACCACGATTCTTACACATTCACTCCTGGAAATTGAAATAGGAACACCGTGAATTCATTGTCCCAGGAAGGGGAAACTTTATTGACACATTCCTGGGGTCACATACATCACATGATCACCCTGACAGAACCACAGGCACATAGACACAGGCAACAGAGCATGCACAATGTCGGCACTAGTACAGTGTATATCCACCTTTCGCAGCAATGCAGGCTGCTATTCTCCCATGGAGACGATCGTAGAGATGCTGGATGTAGTCCTGTGGAACGGCTTGCCATGCCATTTCCACCTGGCGCCTCAGTTGGACCAGCGTTCGTGCTGGACGTGCAGACCGCGTGAGACGACGCTTCATCCAGTCCCAAACATGCTCAATGGGGGACAGATCCGGAGATCTTGCTAGCCAGGGTAGTTGACTTACACCTTCTAGAGCACGTTGGGTGGCACGGGATACATGCGGACGTGCATTGTCCAGTTGGAACAGCAAGTTCGCTTGCCGGTCTAGGAATGGTAGAACGATGGGTTCGATGACGGTTTGGATGTACCGTGCACTATTCAGTGTCCCCTCGACGATCACCAGTGGTGTACGGCCAGTGTAGGAGATCGCTCCCCACACCATGATGCCGGGTGTTGGCCCTGTATGCCTCGGTCGTATTCAGTCCTGATTGTGGCGCTCACCTGCACGGCGCCAAACACGCATACGACAATCATTGGCACCAAGGCAGAAGCGACTCTCATCGCTGAAGACGACACGTCTTCATTCGTCCCTCCATTCACGCCTGTCGCAACACCACTGGAGGCGGGCTGCACGATGTTGGGGCGTGAGCGGAAGACGGCCTAACGGTGTGCGGGACCGTAGCCCAGCTTCATGGAGACGGTTGCGAATGGTCCTCGCCGATACCCCAGGAGCAACAGTGTCTCTAATTTGCTGGGAAGTGGCGGTGCGGTCCCCTACGGCACTGCGTAGGAACCTACGGTCTTGGCGTGCATCCGTGCGTCGCTGCGGTCCCGTCCCAGGTCGACGGGCACGTGCACCTTCCGCCGACCACTGGCGACAACATCGATGTACTGTGGAGACCTCACGCCCCACGTGTTGAGCAATTCGGCGGTACGTCCACCCGGCCTCCCGCATGCCCACTATACTCCCTCGCTCAAAGTCCGTCAACTGCACGTACGGTTCACGTCCACGCTGTCGCGGCATGCTACCAGTGTTAAAGACTGCGATGGAGCTCCGTATGCCACGGCAAACTGGCTGACACTGACGGCGGCGGTGCACGAACGCTGCGCAGCTAGCGCCATTCGACGGTCAACACCGCGGTTCCTGGTGTGTCCGCTGTGCCGTGCGTGTGATCATTGCTTGTACAGCCCTCTCGCAGTGTCCGGAGCAAGTATGGTGGGTCTGACACACCGGTGTCAATGTGTTCTTTTTTCCAATTCCAGGAGTGTATATTTTAACAACGCGTTTCAAGAGACAATGCTCTCATCATCAGGTTGTAAGGTCTATGTCATTAAATTAAACGGACTAAAAAGACGAAATACCATCACAAATAGTTGGGAAATCCATAGAGTAAAACAGAATTAAAAGTACAGGGTGATTCGAAAAGAATACCACAACTTTAGGTTTTTAAAACTCTGCAACGACAAAAGGCAGAGCTAAGCACTATCTGTCGGCGAATTAAGAGAGCTATAAAGTTTCATTTCGTAGTACATTTGTTCGCTTGAGGCGCTGTTGACTAGGCGTCAGCGTCAGTTGATGCTAAGATGGCGACCGCTCAACAGAAAGCTTTTTGTGTTATTGAGTACAGCAGAAGGGAATCGACGACAGTTGTTCAGCGTGCATTTCGAACGAAGTATGGTGTTAAACCTCCGGATAGGTGGTGTATTAAACATTGGTATAAACAGTTTACAGAGAATGGGTGTTTGTGCAAAGGGAAAAGTTCTGGACGGCCGAGAACGAGTGATGAAAATGTAGCACGCATCCAGCAAGCATTTGTTCGCAGCGGAGGAAAATCGACTCGCAGAGCTAGCAGAGAGCTGCAAATTCCACAATCAACTGTATGGAGAGTCCTACGAAAAAGGTTAGTTATGAAACCTTATCGTCTGAAATTGGTTCAAGCACTGTCTGCAGCTGATAAGCTTAAAAGAATCGATATCTGTATTTTATCCTTGCTCAAAAGGAAACAGATGAATCTTGCGTTTCAATGATTGTGTTTAGTGATGAAGCAACTTTCCACACTAACGGGAAAGTCAACCGTCACAACGTCTGTATATGGGGCACTGAGAATCCGCGGGAAACAACTCAGTATGAACGTGACTCGCCTAAGGTGAACGTTTTCTGTGCCATTTCAGCCAATAAAGTTTTTGGTCCCTTTTTCTTCGAAGGTGCTACTGTAACTGGACTACAGTATCTGGAGATGTTATAGAATTGGCTGTACCCTCAGCTCGAACAAGAAGCACAACAATTCATATTTCAGCAGGATGGAGCGCCACCACATTGGCACTTATCTGTCCGTAACTACCTGAACGTCAACTACCCGAGGCGATGGATCGGCCGCCAGGCAGCCCGTGACAGCACTTCATCACTGGCCTCCAAGAAGCCCTGATCTTACCCCCTGCGATTTTTTCTTATGGAGGTATGTTAAGGATATTGTGTTTCGGCCACCTCTCCCAGCCACCATTGATGATTTGAAACGAGAAATAACAGAAGCTATCCAAACTGTTACGCCTGATATGCTACAGAGAGTGTGGAACGAGTTGGAGTATCGGGTTGATATTGCTCGAGTGTCTGGAGGGGGCCATATTGAACATCTCTGAACTTGTTTTTGAGTGAAAAAAAAACCTTTTTAAATACTCTTTGTAATGATGTATAACAGAAGGTTATATTATGTTTCTTTCAATAAGTACACATTTTTAAAGTTGTGGTATTCTTTTTGAATCACCCTGTATATTGGACTGTGGGTCCTCGTCTTATACTGAACTTGTTGACACAACTCAATGGCCGTCCCATAGCTACCAAATATGCTTTCGCACTGTGCCGGCTCAGGAGCTGTTGTGGACTGACGTGCCTAGGTGTTGTGGCGTGGTTACAGCCGAGTGCTTGACGGTAACGCTATGCTATTGGGCGCCTTATTTCCATATTGCATTGGTCTGCCATCGTTAGCCTTTCGCAACTCCGTCAGTGACATGCTACAAGTTTAGAGCCGCATACCCACTCTAAATTAATTCTAAAAACCCGCTAAAAAATTTCATTTCTTTAAAATTATCTTGTGCATTTAGAGTATTGCTTTGAATGAAAAATATATAGGGCAGACAGGAAGATCATTCTCGATCCGGTATAGAGAACACAAAGATGCGTTCAGGTTAGGAAATTATGACAAATCAGCTGTTGCGAACCATATATATGAGACAGGCCATCCCCTTAATAGCATAGAAGACAACGTAGAAATATTGCATGTAGAATAGAAAGGGCGGAAACTTGATTTACTATAGGAATTCGAGATAGCTATCCATGAAAAGAAACAAAGCATATAAAATTAATCGTCGCTAAAGCAGATGCCAGACTGAGATTCACTGGAAGAATCCTAAGGAAACGCAGTCCGAAAACAAAGCTATTAAGTTACAGTACACTTGTTCGCCCACTGTTTGAATACTGCTCACCGGTGTGGGATCCGTACCAGATAGGGTTGATAGAAGAGATACAGAAGATCCAACGGAGAGCAGCGCGCCTGGTTACAGGATCACTTAGTTATCACGAAAGCGTTACGGAGATGGTAGATAAACTCCAGTGGAAGACTCTTCAAGAGAGACACTCAGTAGCTCGGAACAAGTTTTTGTTGCAGTTTGGAGAACATACCTTCACCGAGGAGTCAAGCAGTATATTGCTCCCTCCTACGTATATCTTACGAAGAGACCATGAGGATAAAATCAGAGAGATTAGAGCCCACACAGAGGCATACAGACAATCATTCTTTCCACGAACAATGCGAGGCTGGAATAGAAGGGAGAACCGATAGAGGTACTCAAGGTCCCCTCCGCCACCGTCAGGTGGATTGCAGAGTATGGCTGTAGATGTAGATGTAGACGTGTTATTAGCTGGTTCCCTTCACGAGTCAGTTATTCTGTTTAACTTTTTTGCACTCGGCATTGGAGGCTCACTAATGTTCGAAACAACTTTGTGGTTTCTTCCTGTAATTTACTAACCATGCTTAAAGTAACAAGTCGTACTCGTGTACTTTTTGCATGACCTTACTTTTATTGTATTAACTCACTTTTGCCAAGATTAGAGTTTAACATCAGAACCCACTGTCCAACTATTAAATGTTGTATTGTTTATCTCAGTGGGCTATTCATGAGTTTCGCTATTCGTTAACAAACCCGATTCTTATAATATCCTCATATTTCTGTTATAGATTACATGATCCCCCTCGCATTTGTATATCTATGTGTGTGGTGTGATAACAGTTATTGTCATGCTTGATTGGGTTAATTTTTAACTATCAATCAGCAAAACGTTACCGCTGTAAGACGTGTATGTTTCAGTGATCTATTGTCAAACCACAATTTATGAAAGATGTTTATATTTTTTTAATAGGATTAAGTAGGAATAATTAATATTTGTCATGTTGGAAATATTTGTGGTATCAGGGAACGTCTGTAACAAGGTATTGTTGGCAGGAGAGACCGCACAGTGATATAATTTAAAAAAGGGCGGGAGAGACCGCTTATGGATATATTTTAAGAAAAGAGCGGGAAAGATCGCGGATTGATACACTTTGTAATGGTAGCAGGGATTGTGTGCACCAGAAAGTATTGTTGGCGGGAGAGACCGCACTTAAAGCGTTCGTAGGAAGTCCGTAGTAAGCGAGAAGTGAAGCGAGTCGGTAGCAAGTCTGAAGCGAGAGGTTGAGAGGAGCGGTGTGCCTGCCAGCCACCAGATATGATTTACAAGAGATTATAAACGGATGTACAGAGACATCAGCTAACTATTATCATAAGAGGAACTAATATTATTGAATTATTTTTTTTTTTTTGAGAAATTCAAGGCTACTGAAGGTATGTTTGCGCAATGCTAGTTGTAAGATTATTGTAAAAAATAAGTCCCATCTGAATGTTTGCAAAATCATTTTATTCAGAATATAATTAATTTTTGGCAGAAATATTGCATTACTGATTATAATCCAACCCAAAAACCATCAACGTAAAACTTGGCAAAATTTTATTGTTGTCAAGAAAAAGTTTAAGTATGAATTACGTAACTTCAGTCAAATTAATTAAAGAACAACGTCAGCTTTGCTATTAAAGAATAACGTCAGCTTTGGTAGTAAATACAGCCACTTATTATGACAGCCCACCATCAGCTAATAGAGTATAGTAAAACAGAGTAAGTATTCATGTCGCAGTTCGATGTAGCAGTCAGATGGGGATCCAGATACAGTAAAAAAGGTGAGGAAAAGTTTTGGGTTATTGCAGCTAACGACTGACGGCAACGACGACGACACATACTATGTTTCGTCGAAATAATTGGAATATCACTTTTAATAAGCAGTATTTAAATTTGTATGCGAATATTGGGAAAGAGAATTAATTTCAAAGGGAAGATTTCATTTGTTATTATTAAGCAAGAGATAGAAATCGTAAGGGAAGATTTCGTAGGTTATTGCAGAAGGGAAGGTTTCACAGGAGATATTAACATTCCACTTGAGTAATTTTCATGATCATATGGAACGCTTCCCATCTTTGTAGGTCGGCCGAGTTCGGACTTCAGCATTTTTAGGTATGCAGATCAGCACAGCAGACATCCCACAGCAGTAGTGGCAAGTTACAAATCAAAACATGCAGTGACGTCCACTGCGGCTTGTGGAGTATAGGTTTACACTTCTCTGCCACATGAAAAGTGTGAATAGTATTTTTCAACAAGTAAAATATTAAGTGTAAAAAATCTTCGATTATATACAGGAGGATATATCAACACCAGGCGAGGAAATTAGACACAGCAGGATGATGGATACAGAATCGGTGCAGGGTGCAGCTAACAAACATCCCACGCACGTTGTGTAATCCGTGGTGGACTCATAATCAGTTAAAAAAGGAAGATAATAACTTTAGGTTTAGGTGATAAAAAGGTGGTACACAGACGTATACTGGAAACCAGGTAGCCTGTCGAAAGGCAGGTGTCACATAAGGAGGCACGTATCCAATGCACGTTATCCTTCTTATACGCCCTTACCCGGCATAACTTACGGATGGTTCAATGGTTCAGTAATGAATTAATGATACGGAAATAAACATCACGGCGAGGAGAGAAGGACCTATACCTTTATAATGAGTGCCATTATCTGAAGGAATTTAAAGACGGGAAACATATTTTCTAAACGAGGTCGATATAATATCTCTTTCGGAAAAACTTTTTCTGGAATTTTGATTTTACGTTGAGACAACACTTTTCCTTTGTATACAGCAGGTGCCACCAGCGAGAAAGAAGTGTTTTCTCAATCCACTGTCATTTAAAACTTGCTTTTAGGCAAAATATACCGTTCCATTGCACAGTAACAGCGTCAGGTAAGTCATCGGGTTCTCCGTATCGAGGCAACAGCGCTTAACAATCTACGAGGTAGTGCAAATTTAGCGAGCACCGTGAATGGACAAGTTGTTTGCCAGGCTGGAGAGCAAAGCATACTCATTTCAGCTGTTGACAGGCAACATCACTTCGATACATATTTATTAGACCGGGTGACGTCATCTGTGATCACTTCAGCCTTACTCCGTTGCGCTACTGGCGGCAAACGTTGGTGTATGCTGAAGCTTGTGGCAAGCTGTATACAACTTTTTCAGACGATAGCTGGTGGATTCACAAGGATTTCAGACGAAACCGGAATCGTATCCCATTTCACATATTCGGGCTGTACAACAGCTGGTGAGTATTTTCGTAATATTGCTTCGTGGAAAGTGCGTGTAGGAACCATCTTATTTGCAAATATTCAGTGAAAACTGACAGCATCAGAAAAGAGTGCACGTGAGCCATCTTCAGAGTAGTATATCGAATAGCAGCTTGGTGGTGTCTGGTGTTTCATAACTCATCGAATCACTTTCTCCCAGTTTATTATAAAATATCCTTTTTCACACAATTATGTTAAATCTGTAATGTTACAGTGACATGGCTCTGGAAGAGAGTGTGAATCTCGGCAGATTCAACTTATGGTTCAAATGGCTCTGAGCACTGTGCGACTTAACTTCTGAGGTCATCAGTCGCCTAGAACATAGAACTAATTAAACCTAACTAACCTAAGGACATCACACACATCCATGCCCGATGCAGGATACGAACCTGCGACCGTAGCGGTCGCTCGGTTCCAGACTGTAGCGCCTAGAACCGCACGGCCACTCCGGCCGGCTAGATTCAACTTAGTTGATAGCTAGTTAACATTATACTATATTGTAAATAATGCATTTCCTTGTTGAAGAAATACTATCAATAATACTATCAACGAATAATTCAGTCGCATTATTTTACATATACTGTAAACTTCATTGAAAAAGTATTGTTGCTGTGAAACATTAAGTCTTAATTCACAAGTTTGTGTCCAGGAAATCAAATCGTAAAAATGTATCGATTTTCGATTTAAAAAAGGAATTCCATTGGAATGGGTACATGGGCATAAGTAATTTTCGAAAAAGCTAATATTTAAATGTATATTATGTACCTGAGAAAAAGTAGACCAGTGAAAATGTAACGTCAGTGCAACACGTATACCAATTAAAACCTCCCACGGAAGATGAGTGGAGCTACGAATACGTGAAAGCAACACACACCATAAATGGGGTGATTACATTGGGTCAACAATTTTGCCTCGGCCGTTTTGGAATAGACGGCAGTAGTGACAAGTGGGGATCAGGTCGTTGGTCATAGGTGTAATAGAATACGCTTAGGCATCTGTAAACATAATGCCATAAAACTATTAGTCGATTTGTGATTGCATCCTAAGGTTATTCTCTATTAATTACGTCAACTTACGTTCCCATTTCTCGCTATTTCAGGCAGGTGTTAATTTTCTAATTTAACGTAAGGAAATCTGCGGCTGTGAGCCTTAAAATGCTGGGTGAGAGCAGTGGTGAGGGAACTATTAGTGGAAGAACGTGCAGAGAATGTTTTCAACGCCTTAAGAACGGTGATTATGATGTCGATGACCGGCATGGCGATGGAAGACAGAACGTTTTCGTAGCTACTGAAACAGACGAGGACAGTCACAGGACATCATTGTCGAAAGCAACTGATGCGTTCGAGGCCAGCACTGAAACAGAAACGGCCACTATACAGCGATAGACACGTAAAGGTAATTTTGCAACAGGTCAGAGCTCGACCACATTCCGCAAAACCCGTCAAAATACACATGGATACGATGAAATGAGAAGTGCTATCCCTCCCGCCGTATTCTCCATACGTTGCTCTCTCTGACTACCATCTTTTTTCGATCAGTGGCATACAGACTGACTGACCAGCACTTCCGATCATAAGAACAAGTGCAAAATGGAATCAATTCATCGATCCCCACAAAAGACGCCTAGTTCTTCCGCCACGGGATTCGTATGCTATCTGAAAAATGGGAGAATGTAGTGGCCAGCGTTGGGCAATATTATGAATGATAATTTTTTTGTAAGTTTTTCACAATAAAGCCCCCAGCTTCGAGAAGAAATGGAGTAAGCAAAGTTGTAAACCTAGTAATTAAACTTTCAAATCGCTGTAGAAATAATACCACTGGTCAGAATGACGTCAAATTGCAACGGAATATTATCAGAGAAGGGGGAAAACGTATGGGAGAAGAAAAGTAAATAGTTACAAAATGCAGCAATAGATGGTGCTGTGAGCACCAAAATTTAACAGTGGTCGACTAAAAATGACAAATGAATCATACAACAATGCCTAAGGTGTATTTTTGACGTTCATCATACTGCACAACTAAGTGTGGATGGGTGTACAGATGTGGTACTACGCGTTACGTAAGCTTATCCACCATGGCAAGGTCATAACACATCGGATGGAAAAATTGGTTTTGAATTGTTCTGAGGCAAAATACCGCATAAAAAAGTATGAATCAAAATCAAATCGGATTATTAACTTCCGTGTGACTATCGCGAAACATGTTCAGTACGCTGTCCACCGTTTTGTGCAACAAGTTTAAATCGAAAAACAGCATGTTCCTCAGCTGATCGAAGTGTTTCCGGGATCAAGTTCAGAATGTTTTGCGCAATGCGTACCTTCAGTGCAGCTAAGTTTGCAATCGGAACACTGAACACAACATCTTTCAAATAATCCCACAGCGAGAAGTTACGCGGATTTAGTTGAGGTGATCGGGATGGCGAGGCTGTAGGGATATGGTGGCTGATAATTCTAGCATTTCCGAAATAGCACTTCAGCAGCTAGGTAACTGGATTCTCAATGAGCGGAGGTGCACCTTCTTGCTTAAGAATTATCCCATCCTCACATCGACGCTGTTGGAGAGCTAGAATGACGTGGTTGCGCAAAAGTCACTCATAGCGCTTACTAGTGCCGGTAAAGGTAACAGGACCGGAAGCAACTGTCTCTTCGAAAACATATGGTGCTATGATAAATAATGCCGTAAACCCGCACCACACAGTGACCTCTTCAGGACGAAGTGGTAGTGGTTGATTTGCCTGTGGATTTTCCGCTGCCCATATTCGACAATACTGTGTACTGACATATTCTGTCAGATGGGAGTGGGCTTCGTCTGTAAAAAAAATCTTCCACAGCCAATCATTGCCCTCTTCCATGGGAGCAAGAAATTCTGAAGCACAGTTCTCTCGTACTGGCAGGTCAACAGCAAGCTACTCGTGCACGTGGATAATTCTGAATGGATAGTAAAGAAGGATGGTTCGTAGGATTTTAAGCACGGTGCTCACGGTGCGTCCAATGTCCGGACCATTTTCAGTGCACTACACGTTTTGCACACAAACACTCGTCTCCTCCTGCATTGCTGTGGCCACTGCTTCCACTGACGTCGAATCAATTCGTTTCCTCCCTCTACCAGGTTGAACACGAAAAGAACCCGTCTTTTTAGATTTCCGTATAATTTTCTCCAGACCCACGGCAGTCATCGGAACAACGACTTCTTTCAAACCCTTCAATGACCGGATGGCAAACGTCGCAGACGCGAAAGGAGGAAAAGAAGCGAATCCGACGTGTTTATACCGACTTCAATGGGTCGTCCTCATGACGGATGTTTTCATTTACATATTCTGGCACATACAGCGCTAACTATTGATCAATTTTCACACTATTTGTTTATTTTTGCCATAGTTTCCCACTTCTTCGATAATATTCCGTTGGAATTCGACGTCATTCCGACCAGTGGTGTAATTTCTACAGCGTTTTGAAAGTTTAACTATAATTACCCTGTACAACACCATTTTGATTGTTGTGTCGATGCTGATTGTATCACAGATGTTGTATACGACCACGGAAGATGTACGAGGGGTGTTCAGTATGTAATGCCACTTACTTTTATCCGAAAGCAATATCATTTTATTCAGGATAGCGATACACCATATGATTTCTCTCTCTTTTTGCTACGAAAACCTACTTTTCAACATAATCTCCGTTCAGTGCGACGGCCTTACACCACCTTACTGAGAGTGCCTGTATGTTCGCATGGTACCACCCTACCAGTCCACGTCGTAGCCATCGGCTTGTTAAACCAATAACCTCCTCCCTATCTACATACTGCTTGCCGCGGTGTGCACCTTTCAGTGGGCCAAACGGATGGAAGTCGGAAGGTGCTAAATCGGGACGGTAGGGTGGATGAAGAAAATCAATTCATTGATGTTTTGTGAGCTCCTCTCGACATTGCAGACTTATGTGCAGACTTGCGTTGTCATGGAGAAGGAGAAGTTCGTTTGCACTGTTGTGGCGACGAGTGCGCTGAAGTAGTTTCTTCAGTTTCACAGCTGCGTGTGGCCAGCAGGCACGTGGGGGTTCGGACAGGTTTGCGCAACATTGCTGGGACGATGACAGACGCCCAACCCAACGATTCACCGTGCTTTCGTTCACTGTCAGATTGCCGTAGACATTCTGCAAACGATGCTCTGGTTTTCCCCCAAGTGAAACCTGATAACAGCTCTCTGCTAGGACCGCACCTCCGTTGCAGACGACGCTTTGAAGGCTACTTATACCACCGCCACCTATCGGAAGTTTATGAGACTATAGGGGCTGAAGCGAAAATATTCCACAATTTTTCATAGCTAAATCCGCAGTTTTAGCCGAAATTAGCAGAGAAAAAAATATGTTACACTACTTATTGAATGTCCCTCGTACTGGTACTAATGGCCAGAGATAGTTACCAAAACCACATGAATTACTTACCTTAATCTGCGTTAAACGTCTGTTCAAACGAAATTCCAGACGATACTAAGAGTTTGGAACGATGCATGTCCTATCCAACATAACAGAGATGCTCTGCATTATGGGGTGAGTGCGTAACCAAACGCCAGCTGACTATTACTTTGTGCAAGGATAGAGACTCTGTCGAAGGAGATCAGTGATCGTCGTAAAATGAACTTTTATTTCAGACGCAGTTGAACTCACTGACGTAATGATCATGACCATTTTTATGTGCTGTTGACCACGGAAGGCACTTAGTGAAAAAGTATTTGTTTTGTGCGTTGTCCAACAATGTTTGAATTGGGTACATCAAGTGGTTTGTAGTAGGGACAGACTGCCACAGTTTTAGGTGATTTCCCATTTTATGTTCCGCCCGTGGATGTAGTTTTACAATGACGAAGCAACTTGCCATTTCGATATCAACAAGAGAAGCACTCCCCGAGGCTTTAAAGAATAGAGTTTCCATGTCTAAAACGCCTGATTATGTTGCAAATGAGTTAATATGTAAAATACGTAACGTTAAGCATGTGAAACCATTCTGGCTAAAGCCTCAAAAAGCGAATTAGCTTATATTTGTTTGTTTCGTATTATTCACCCATAGAATAAAAGAAAAAGTTTTTAGGGCTTTAAAGGAGAAAGAATTTGGAAGAAACTTCAACCTATGTTTAGCGATTATTCCATTCCGTTGTAGCAGGGTGCTACAGCAACCAGTTTACAATAATTTTTAAAAAAAATTCTGAAATTATGTTTAAAGATAATCTCAAGTCGCTAAGAGCTTTCACTGCCAAACACTGGACGAGAATAATGTAAGTAATTTTCGGTCCGTTTTACGTAAAACTTCTTTTCCATTCATCTCATCGTTTATCCTGCAGGACTGTCCATAAATCCGTAATAGTATGAGGGGGTGGAGATGTCTTCTGAGCAGCACGTTGCATGGGATCCCAGAGATGCTCTGTAATGCTCATGTCTGGGGTGGTTGGTGGCCATCGGAAGTGTTTAGACTCAGAAGAGTGTTCCTGGGGCTATCTGCAGCAATTCTGGGCGTGTGGGGTGTAGCATTGTCCTGCTGCAATTGCCTGTCAGAGTCGTATGTAGAAGTATCAGGGGTCCCATATCACTCAAACTGCACCCGCCACGCACCATTACTGTGCCTCCACCAGCTTGTACACTCCCCTGCTATATGTAGGATCCATGGATTCATGAAGTTGTCTCCA
The DNA here is from genome assembly GCF_021461385.2 of Schistocerca piceifrons. Taxonomy (NCBI): domain Eukaryota; kingdom Metazoa; phylum Arthropoda; class Insecta; order Orthoptera; family Acrididae; genus Schistocerca; species Schistocerca piceifrons. The sequence continues at coordinate 782,436,799 of NC_060141.1, forward strand.
TACCCTTACACGTCGATCTACTCGATACAATTTGAAACGATACTCGTCCAGCCAGGCAACATGTTTTGAGTCATCAACAGTCCAATGTCGGTGATGACGGGCCTAGGCCAGGCACTACGCTTTGTGTGGGTGCAGTCATCAAGGGTAGACGAGCGGGCCTTCGGCTCCGAAAGTCCATATCGATGATGGTTCGCACACTGACATTTGTTGTTGGCCCAGCATTGATATCTGCAGTAATTTGCGGAATGGTTGAACTTCTATCACGTTGACGATTCTCTTCAGTCGTCGTTGGTCCCTGTCTTGCAGCAGCTTTTTCCGGCGGCAGCGATGTCGGAGATTTGATGTTTTGCCGGATTCCTGATATTCACGGCACACTAGTGAAATGATCGCACAAGGAACTCTCAACTTTATTGCTACCTCGGAGACGCCGCGTCCAATCGCTCGTGCGTCGACTGTAACAGCACGCTCAAACTTATTTCAACCTTGACAACCTGCCATTGTAGCAGCAGTAAACGATTTAACAACTGCTTCAGACACTTATTGTCTTATATAGGCGTTGCTGACCGCAGTGCCGTACTCTGCCTGTTTACATATCTCTCAATTTGAATACGCATGCAAATGTCATTTTCTTTGGCGCTTCACTGTGACTCAAAAAACGATTGTTGCTATAAGTATTGTTCTATTAGAGTCTGAACGCATCACATACGCCATGTTCACATTATATTGGATTCCACACACATAAGTGAAAACTGAAAACATGTGAATCACAAAAACAACAGAGCTGAAAAGTATTTTCCATAACTAAGGATGTGTATAGGCATAACGTTACACTTATGCTTGCTAACTGTTGAATTGCGTACCAGTGCATATTCATGCACATGCTCACATCTACACGACGAGTTAAATACATCACGGATGCACCATCTTTGAAGTACAGGTTTCAGCTGACTGGCAGTAAGGCATAGATGTTGTTGTTGTTGATGTTGTGGTCTTCAGTCCTGAGGCTGGTTTGATGCAGCTCTCCATGCTACTCTATCCTGTGCAAGCTTCTTCATCTCCCAGTACCTACTGCAACCTACATCCTTCTGTATCTGTTTAGTGTATCCATCTCTTGGTCACCCTCTATGATTTTTACCCTCCATGCTGCCCTCCAATACTAAACTGGTGATCTCTTGATGCCTCAGAACATGTCCCACCAAAGCATCCCTTCTTCTAGTCAAGTTGTGCCACAAGCTTCTCTTCTCCCCAATTGTATTCAATACCTCCTCATTAGTTATATGATCTACCCACCTAATCTTCAGCATTCTTCTGTAGCACCACATTTCGAAAGCATGCGAATAATTGCAGCAAGTAGATGACCCTCACATAATTATCTGATAACCAATTCATACATTTGCTTTCATTTCATTTAAAAAATACAGATTTGTTTCAGAGTAGTTCTTAAACAGTTGAATACTTATTTAGATTTTTATGCAGTTGGTGGTTATACGCTTTTACAAATGGTTTTTATTTATGGTATACTTTATAAACAGGAGTTTTAGGACCATTTCTGAAACTGTATAGGCACTAACTGCGTAAAAGCCAATACAGTTTTCAAATGTTATAAATACTCTCAAATAAGTTTGTGATACTTAAACAAAAACAAATGTACGAACTAGTTATCTGATACCTATGTGACAGTCTTATAGTGGCTGCAATTATTTCCATGCCTTATCTGTGCCTTACTGCCAGTCAGTAGAAACGTCTGCTTTAAAACACGTGCATCTACGATGTATTTAACTTGACATGCAAAAGTGAAAAAGAGCACAAATGTGTACTGTTACGCTATTTAACATTTACCAAGCGTCAGTGGACTGTTATGAGTTAGTTGCACAAGGCGCTTTTGATTTGTACTATTTTTTTGTGACAAACCTTTATCTTACTTTTAAGAAACCTGTGCGGAATGTACTACATGTTATCCACTATAATGTCAACATAGCATGTATGATACAGTCATAATGTATAACAAACCTGTTTTCTGAATGTATGAAAACGTAGATTCTCATTTCCTTACTTCTGATGGCAAATCATCACTCATTATTTAACATGTACCCTGTGTAAATGCATCACGTTAAGACGAGAGTATTAACTTGTGTCATTAGAAATAAATAGCATTGAATGCGACCTTGGATATTAAAACTTACTTCAAAGAGAAGTTAATTTCCCTTCATAATCGATCGAAAAATCCCGCGTTATTTGCTTGTGCGCGTGACGGGGGCCCTGCGACAAAACGACACGCAGAACTTGCTATGGAAGAGCCGTTGACCTCCTGTCTTCTATCGGGCGATCTGTCGGAACGTCGCTGAACGGCGCAGGATGTCGTTGCAGGGCAACTCTGCGCGCGAACTCCCCCAATAGAGGACAGGGGGAGCACGGCGCGGCAACGACATGGCCCCGGTCACGACGACACACATTCACATAAAGGGGAATGGCGCCCTCTACTGCCCCGGCAGGCCGCGCCATTAACAGATTCCGCGCAGTACGCCGGGCTGCCCGTGTGGGGCGCCGAGATTTCGGGAAACCTCGGGCCACCAGCAGAGTCCCGTGTCCGCACAACCCTAAGTGGGTAACGGATAATTATCTTCAATAACAAGCACAAGAGAGAACGGAATAAACTTAACGGTTTCCACTGAGTCTCTCTGGTACCATTTTGCTAAGTGTTCTGAAGAGCGACGAGTAACGATGTCGCAAATCTATTGCGTAAATTAAATTTAAGAGATGTTTGTAAACATGTGTGTGTGACATTCCATCTCTGGCAAAGATAATGTTCTGATTGACGATACGTTACACCAGAAATTTGATATGGAAATTACAAAATCAATTCGCAACCAACTGACTGCGAGATTTAAAGTATCCTCTAACGTCTCCAGACAACTTACCTCGTGTTGCCGCTGTAACTGAGTGATCAGCAACATGCTAAAATATTTCAAAAAGCAATACTGCAATCCTTGCAGATTGCAATGCATGGACTAATTGCAGCAATTACAGCCATACTTTCATACATAGGAATTGAAAGATCAGAGGGGTTTGGTCAGCTAACCTTAAACGATGTAAAGAAAAATAAAGAAACCAATAACATTTTTTCATTTACTATCTTCAGAAAATTGCTAATTTCCGGGCTAACAAACTTTACACGTACTTCTAATTATTTCACAATGTCTATACTCAATAAACACATTACTGGCCACTGCAAAGATACGAATATTACTCCATATGTGTCCATGTGTATGTGGTGTCACCGCCAGACACCACACTTGCTAGGTGGTAGTTTTAAATCGGTCGCGGTCCATTAGTACATAACGGACCCGCGTGTCGCCACTGTGTGATTGCAGACCGAGCGCCACCACAAGGCTGGTCTCGAGATACGGGATAGCACTCGTCCCAGTTGTACGGACGACGTAGCTATTGAAGCACACTGACGAAGCCTCGCTCATTTGCAGAGCAGATAGTTAGAATAGCCTTCAGTTAAGTCACTGGCTACGACCTAGCAAGGTGCCATTAGTAGTTTATTGCCTGAATCTACAGAGTCTCAATAGTATCGTCAATAGCGATGTACAACAAGGATGGATTAAAGTTAAGTATTCCAGCAGCTACGTACTTTTCTTTATAGCATTCATTATGTATCCTGTTTCAGACCTCACGCCATCCTTCGTGTGTTTATAGCGTGCATTGCGGTCCCCTCAAATCATACTGTGTCGGCACTTCTGTCGACACTTAAAAGGGAATTTCGCTTTCGTATTGCACTAATTTATTTGTCATGGCTTCGCCACAATCTCCAGATGTACCGTCCGAATGTTATCGCTTGCAGAATCAGCAGACGCAGGAGTTATTGGATGCCGTTGGACAGCTCGTTCAGGGTCAACGTGCACTGCAAAACGATGCGGCAGCCGCCACTTCACCGCTGCCGCAGCCACAACATGCAGTTGCACCCCCATTTCGTTCCTATCAAGCGGCTCTGGAGACATGGACAGAGTGGTCACGCCAGTTTGGATTTCATCTCGCCGCCTACAGAATTCAAGGTAACGAGCGGCAGCGTCATTTATTGGCGGGTGTTGGGGTGCAAACGTACCGTGTGATAGTGAAATTATTTCCCCGACGCGACATAGCAACTCTGTCCTACGAAGAAATTTTGTCTGCTTTAGATGCCTATTTCAAGGAAACAGTTAATGTAGTTGCAAAAAGGTATACTTTCTTTCGTACAAAACGTACAGCCGGTCAAACTAATCGGGAGTGGGTTGCAAATTTGCAAGGCCTTGCAAGGGATTGTGCTTTTGAGTGTGAATGTGGACTCCCTTATTCAGATACTATGGTGCGTGATGCAATTGCACAGAACGTTTCTGACGTTCGTATACGGGAGCAAATTTTGAAACTAGTCAATCCCTCACTTCAACAAGTGATAGACGTATTGGATAGGCAAGACACACTTGACTTTGCTCAGGACGCATTTGCAACTTCGCCAGCTGTGTGTCACATTAACCGGCTCGACGGGCGAGTTGCACGGAACTGTAAACAGCCCTCGCGCACGTCCGCGCAGCCACGTGTGCCGCGCAAGCTTGCAAATGCCGTGAAATCGTGCCCGCGAAGTGCTACTAGACATTCGCGTGAGAATTGTCCGTCATGTCAAGCTATTTGCTTTTTCTGTCATAAAAAAGGACATGTTCTGAGTGTTTGCCAGAAAAAGCTCAGCTCGGACACTAAAACAACGATTCCATTCCCTTTGCTTCGGGCTGGAATCGAACCACGAATACCCAGGCTCGTGAACCTTCGCCCATGGACATTCATGTAGTTAATTCCACTCTGTACAGTGCCACTTTCTCTAACAGTGACTGTGTGCGTCCCACAAAAAGTGTGCGTCGACGTCGCCGGAAATCTCGTCAGGTCGCAAGTGCTTATGTACCTGTATCAGTTCAAATTGCACGAGAAAATCGCTCTTGTCGTCGGCAGGACAATAAACTTTTTGTAGACTTGGAATTTGAAGGCAAAGTGATACCATTCCAGCTCGATACTGGAGCTGCAGTTTCATTGATCAATCACATCACGTACAAACAACTGGGCAAACCTCCGTTGCGTGCCGCAACTGTTAAGTTACATAGTTATTCAGGACAGCATATCCCTGTGTTAGGACAGTGCACTCTTCTTGCAACATACAAGGGACAAACAAAACAAGTATCATTTTACGTTCTTCGTTCTTCTACTGCAGTGAACTTGTTTGGTTTAGATTTATTTCAGTTGTTTAACTTGTCAATAGTCAATCAGGTCCTATCAGTGACCCAGACTGTGCCTTCCGCCACTGTTTCTCGTCTATGTGAAGAATTTGCAGACACTTTTGCACCGGGCCTTGGTTGCGCTAAGAACCATAAAGCACATTTGGAACTGAAAGTACACGCGCAACCGAAATTTTTTCAGAGCGCGCAATGTTCCACGCACATTGCATGTTGAGGTCGCGAGAACCTTACATGATTTGGAATCACAAGGTGTGAGTGAATGTGCGCAATGCCTCTTCCATTTCAGCTCCGCTTCATTGCTTACGCCGTACAGGTGTTCCGTTCGTCTGGACGACGGAATGCGAAAGTGCTTTTCGCCAGTTGAAATCCGCGTTGCTTTAAAATTCTTGCCTTACGCCATTCGATCCCCGGAAACCCCTTTTGTTGATGGTAGATGCATTGGATTTCGGGATCGGTGCTGTGCTTGCGCACAAAGATGGATCGCATGATCGCCCTATTGCCTTTGCGTGAAAATTGCTCTCATCTGCGCAAAGAAATTATTCACAGATCGAGAAAGAAGCTTTCGCTCTCATGTTTGGTGTTACTAAGTTCCATGATGTCTTGTATGGTCGTCACTTTACCATCATCACAGACCACAAACCTTTGACGTCACTTTTTCATCCGAACAAGCCTGTACCTCCACGTACAGCGCAGAAATTCATTCGTTGGTCTATTTTCCTCTCGCAGTACCGCTACGATATCTTGTAACGGTCCACTGCTAAGCACGGAAACGCTGATGCGTTGTCCCATTTGCCTGTTGCTGAGGATAGAGCATTCGATTCTTCCGAACTTGCTTGCATGTTCATTGATGCAGAAACCGATGATGTGGTCGAATCGTTTCCGATTGATTTTCGTCGTGGTGTTTTGTTGTTGCGTTCTGATAATGATCAGTCCAGAGTCGTGGTCCCACGTTCGTTACAGTCCTCTGTCTTACGGCTTCTTCACCAAGGACATTCGGGTATAGTGCGAAAGAAACAACTTGCTCGTCAGCACGGAATCGATGCTGCGATTACGAAGATGTGCTCTTCTTGCATGGCGGTGCCGAACAACAATCCGCACCGCCGCGGAAAGTCTTTGCATGGCCAAAAGCCACTTTCCCTTGGCAACGCTTGCACATCGATTTTGCTGGTCCATTCTGGAATGCTAGATGGTTGGTTGTGGTAGATGCCTTCAGTAATTTTCCTTTTGTTGTCCGAATGTCTTCCACGACGTCATCTGCCACCATCCAAGCGTGTCTGCTATCTTTTGCATTGAAGGTCTTCCGCGGACTATTGTTTCCGACAATGGCCCACAATTCATGTCTGCAGAATTTCAGTCTTTCTGCAAGGCCAATGGTATTGAACATCTGACGTCCGCGCCGTTTTGGCCTCAGTCAAACGGTGCTGCTGAACGACTGGTCCGGACTTTCAAGTCACAGATGTTGAAGTTGAAAGAGTCGCATTCTCGGGCGGACGCATTGTTGCTCTTTTTGTCTTCGTATCTCTCTCAACCCCGAGATGGTCGCTCGCCGGCTGAGTTGCTCCACGGTCGTCCTCATCGAACCTTTATGTCTTTGCTGCATCCGCCGCATCAGGTTCCTGTGCAGCGGCAGACTCCTGCTTTTGCTCCAGGCGACGTTGTATTCTATCGCCACTATCGACACTCACGGCGTTGGCTCGCAGGGCCCATTCTTCGCTGCCTCGGCCGCGCGATGTAATTGGTTTTGGGGGCCTCTGGAAGGTGCGTCGGCATCTCAATCAGCGGCGCCTCTGTCGTCGCCTGGGTTCTACCGCTCCCCGTCTGCTTTCAGCGACAGTGCCGTCCGGTCAGCGCCCTGGGGACCCATCTACTGGCTCGCCTCAGCCCCAGGTTTTACCGGCGCTGCCTTCCATTTTGCCCCATGGCGACGCGTCGCCGCCGCCGCCGCCGCCGCCGCCGCCGCCGCCTGTTCTCCCTGGGTCACGCGCCGCCAATTGCTTCCCGTGACCGGCTGTCCTCCGCCATGGAACTCTTGCCCGCTCCGGACCACATGGCGTCTTCGCGCGTCGGGTACCCCTACGCAATGGAGGTCGACCCTTCGGCCCCTCCTGTCACTTTACGGGCGCATACACCGCATGTTGACGTGCACCCTGGACTAGGTTTTCCGACGTTTCCTAGCTCCCCCCGGACAGAATGGCCGGGTGCGGGTGGCACAGCCTCGCCTGTTGTTAGGCTCCCCACCTCATCGCATACGTCAACATGGGGTCCTCCCCACGGCGGGCGGAAGCCTTATAACACGACCGTTCGCCGATTTGCGGGGTAGGAAAGTGGTGTCGCCGGCCGAAGTGGCCGTGCGGTTAAAGGCGCTGCAGTCTGGAACCGCAAGACCGCTACGGTCGCAGGTTCGAATCCTGCCTCGGGCATGGATGTTTGTGATGTCCTTAGGTTAGTTAGGTTTAACTAGTTCTAAGTTCTAGGGGACTAATGACCTCAGCAGTTGAGTCCCATAGTGCTCAGAGCCATTTGAACCATTTGAAAGTGGTGTCACCGCCAGACACCACACTTGCTAGGTGGTAGTTTTAAATCGGCCGCGGTCCATTAGTACCTGTCGGACCCGCGTGTCGCCACTGTGTGATCGCAGACCGTGCGCCACCACAAGGCAGGTCTCGAGATTCGGGATAGCACTCGTCCCAGTTGTACGGACGACGTAGCTAGCGATGCACACTGACGAAGCCTCGCTCATTTGCAGAGCAGATAGTTAGAATAGCCTTCAGCTAAGTCAATGGCTACGACCTAGCAAGGCGCCATTAGTAGTTTATTGCCTGAATCTACAGAATCTCAATTGTATCGTCAATAGCGATGTACAACAAGGATGGATTAAAGTTAAGTATTCCAGCAGCTACGTACTTTTCTTTGTAGCATTCATTACATATCCTGTTTCAGACCTCACGCCATCCTTCGTGTGTTTATAGCGTGCAGTGCGGTCCCCTCAAGTCACACTGTGTCGGCACTTCTGTCGACACATCAATGTAAATAGGACAAAATTCCTCCCGTGCGCAAGCAACCAACAACTACGTGCAGCGAAAAGAGAAATTACCAGAAATTCCTTAATGAGTACCAAAGCCTCCTCCAGCGCTACTAGCACCATCACGACAGACTGCGACCTCTCATGACGCGCGACTTGTCTCCACTGACTCCCGTCGACAACTGCTCGCTCGATACTACTAGCAATAATATTATCTGAGACTCAGAGCTTGTGTTTGCACACAGCAGAATCATATTCGTAAAAATTTTAACCTTATTAACTATTATGTTGTATGTAACTCATAAGTCATTATGTTGCTGCCTCGAATTACTTTAACAGCAAAAACACTTCTCTGTGGAGGAAACGGAAAATTCGTTGTTATTGTACTTACTATAACTTAATTTCTTCATATTTTGTTTTCAGTTTCACCATTCTGTGGACAAAAGTTACACTGTCTCAAGATGATTAATTTATTTAGCTATGTGCATTAAAAATTATTACAGTGTCGAATAGATCACCATATGGCCAGGAAGTCAGTAAAATGTGTGCTTCACATCCATATCTAGCTGCGTACAGAGCTCTCCACCCTTAATACAAGCTTTCATTAAAATTAAGAATCTCTTTGTCTTACCGTATTCCACACAAAGAAATATACTAGTTTTATACACTGGAGGTATTTTTGTTCGGTCTTTATCCGTTCGTCTAACGCCATACGTTTCTCTATTTAGGACTTAGAATTAAGTGATAGACAACATAACTTCAGTTGATGAGATGAGATGATCGTATGTCTTCTCATATCTAGAAAGCATTTTGTTATGAAAGTACATACATGGCAGACAGCCTTGCCTCGTACATTAAAAAATGGGCTTTCAGTGTGTATCTTTGTGTTTTATTAACGAGAAAGACAGTGTAAACTCATGAGGTCTTCTTACCCGTGAGCTTTATCAAAATTAAAATTATTTTCTAACACTGTTTTGAAAAATTATTCGCACTAAAAATACTATCATACATTTCTTATAGAATAGACGTACGGCGATTTTTTATTATTTTATCCTTCGTTTGCAATCCGGTAAATTATTTTTCGGATGTTTCTATTGGACATGAAATGGCAATGTGTACAAAAGTAATCTGAGCGGCAAAACAGTTATAGTTGCATAATAAATGGTTATTGGCTTAAACTTGTCCAACACTGCACATCATCAGTCAAAGAAACTGTCTGGTTAGCTACTGAAGTCAGATGCTCGTTGTATGCCTCCTCTTCTATTTTACTGACAACCATCTTCAGAAAAACCTACAACACTTTGATAACATAATATCTACATATTCATTTAACCCTCGCAGTAGCCTGGGTGGGGAGTGGAGTACTTTATGCCCACCTTTTGAAAATATTGTAATATAATCAGTTACAATATATTTTAAAATTCTAAAAGAATAGTTGTTGCTTCCAATAAATTCTTCTACTGACTCAATAAATGTTATAAATTTTTCAATTAAACCACCCATAAATTTAACTTGTAGTTGTGGATGTCACTTTCTCCAGTCAATGTCATATTCAATGTTTTGACGTTCTGGACGTTACTTAGACATCAGTAATGCTTTAAACAGTATATTGGAGGTAAAAGTAAACAACAGTTAACGGAATTGGCATGTATTTATTTATTTAATATTTTTGGGTAACAGCAAAGTACTTTCCTTAGTAGTACACGTTACTGGAAGTGCTAAAAGATATTTTCGTGTTATGGACCCTGCTAACACATCGATTAATATAAGTCAACAACAGTTAACGAATTTTGCCTTTTTAAATTTTTTGTGGGGAAGGGTGACGGTCGTTACGTACCCCATCTCAGTAATGAGCGTTATGGAAAATACCTTGATATTGCTAGGGCTTATTACTTAAAACTTAATGCGTTTTCATTAGACTTTCAGTTTTGTCTTATTGAACCGATAATTTATTTTCAGTTGCTCTGCATATCCTTACACTAGATTTAAGTGCTCATCTTTACCCAAAGGCATAAGGTAGTATCTACTTTTTTAACATGAAGTTGCAATATGTATCCTGATCATTACCGAATTTTCTCGGAAATAACTTACAATTCCTTAAAACTGGTAACATAGTTTTCTTGTAAAGTTTTAAGTCTAGCACCTAATGTTCATCTTCGATCCAAATAAACCTCAGGCAGTTGAGACCCTTGCGAGTGAGGCGGGATATATAACGTGCGTGTGTGTGTGGGTGTGTATGTGTGTTTGTGTGTCTGTCTGTCTGTCTGTATCTTTGGTAGACTGACCAGTACAGATTTAGTTTCCTGGTCCAAGGGGCAACCCGCTTATGTCGATTTACGCGGTTGAGTCGGGATGGCTCAGGCAGTTGAGAACAAGAGCGGAAAGTATCTCCGCTCTTGGGTTGGATGAGCTACATGGTTACATCGCTCCCTATTGTGGCCGAGCGAGAGGCCTCTATTTGCTACCTTTGTTTCTGGTGCTATTTGTGCAGTCCCCGTCTGACTGTTAACTTCGAAATGCGTCTTAAGACGGAAATGTGTCCCAGTGTATAACATTGGCATACGACAATGACGATAATAAAATCGTAATTTCAGGATGATCACGAGGGAACTCATTTTGAAGAGAACCGTGCTTTCCGATGTCAACGCAGAATGGCATCTAAATTGAACTTATTGTTGTCAGCGATGGTGGACACTGTGTTTAAGTTCACCAGTGTCATTTTTTCTGAATGATAACCCTCCGTCTCTCTCCGTCTGAACAGGTCTCGGAAGAATCAAGGTACTGACCGACCGCCATGTCATCCTTAGCCTACAGGCATCTCTGAATGCGGATATGGAGGGGCGTGTGGCCAGCAAACTGCTCCCCCGGCCATTGACAATTTTCGTGACCGGAGTCGCTACTTCACAGCCAATTAGCTCCTCAATTTTTCTCACAGGGGCTGAGTGCACTTCGCTTGCCAACAACGCTTAGCAGACTGGACGGTTACCCATCCAAGTGCTAGCCCAGCCCGACAGGGCTGAACTTCGGTGCTCTGACGAAAATGGTGTTACCACTGCCGCAAGGCCGTAAGCTGTGAGTGATAACACATACTGATATTCCTCTCAGTCTCATCATTGTTTTTACTTTGACAATCGAGTTTCTTTTTTTTTTTGTTATAACCTTAGCAGTGGAATCCTCTTAATATAACAATTGCTTATTGTTCTTAAGCTATGTTGGTTTCGGGAGCGCCAAAGTAGAATATAGTTAACAGCACTACACCGTAACTACGCCTGTTTGTATTCTACACTCCTGGAAATTGAAATAAGAACACCGTGAATTCAGTGTCCCAGGAAGGGGAAACTTTATTGACACATTCCTGGGGTCAGATACATCACATGATCACACTGACAGAACCACAGGCACATAGACACAGGCAACAGAGCATGCACAATGTCGGCACTAGTACAGTGTATATCCACCTTTCGCAGCAATGCAGGCTGCTATTCTCCCATGGAGACGATCGTAGAGATGCTGGATGTAGTCCTGTGGAACGGCTTGCCATGCCATTTCCACCTGGCGCCTCAGTTGGACCAGCGTTCGTGCTGGACGTGCAGACCGCGTGAGACGACGCTTCATCCAGTCCCAAACATGCTCAATGGGGGACAGATCCGGAGATCTTGCTGGCCAGGGTAGTTGACTTACACCTTCTAGAGCACGTTGGGAGGCACGGGATACATGCGGACGTACATTGTCCTGTTGGAACAGCAAGTTCCCTTGCCGGTCTAGGAATGGTAGAACGATGGGTTCGATGACGGTTTGGATGTACCGTGCACTATTCAGTGTCCCCTCGACGATCACCAGTGGTGTACGGCCAGTGTAGGAGATCGCTCCCCACACCATGATGCCGGGTGTTGTCCCTGTGTGCCTCGGTCGTATGCAGTCCTGATTGTGGCGCTCACCTGCACGGCGCCAAACACGCATACGACCATCATTGGCACCAAGGCAGAAGCGACTCTCATAGCTGAAGACGACACGTCTCCACTCGTCCCTCCATTCACGCCTGTCGCGACACCACTGGAGGCGGGCTGCACGATGTTGGGGCGTGAGCGGAAGACGGCCTAACGGTGTGCGGGACCGTAGCCCAGCTTCATGGAGACGGTTGCGAATGGTCCTCGCCGATACCCCAGGAGCAACAGTGTCCCTAATTTTCTGGGAAGTGGCGGTGCGGTCCCCTACGGCACTGCGTAGGATCCTACGGACTTGGCGTGCATCCGTGCGTCGCTGCGGTCCGGTCCCAGGTCGACGGGCACGTGCACCCTCCGCCGACCACTGGCGACAACATCGATGTACTGTGGAGACCTCACGCCCCACGTGTTGAGCAATTCGGCGGTACGTCCACCCGGCCTCCCGCATGCCCACTATACGCCCTCGCTCAAAGTCCGTCAACTGCACATACGGTTCACGTCCACGCTGTCGCGGCATGCTACCAGTGTTAAAGACTGCGATGGAGCTCCGTATGCCACGGCAAACTGGCTGACACTGACGGCGGCGGTGCACAAATGCTGCGCAGCTAGCGCCATTCGACGGCCAACACCGCGGTTCCTGGTGTGTCCGCTGTGCCGTGCGTGTGATCATTGCTTGTACAGCCCTCTCGCAGTGTCCGGAGCAAGTATGGTGGGTCTGACACACCGGTGTCAATGTGTTCTTTTTCCCATTTCCAGGAGTGTATTTTCATATTGAATACTTTAGTTTTAGCCTATTGCGTTTCTACATCTCCCGTGCTTTTAGTGGCCATATTTGACTTGTGTTTAAACTGGTGTTTTTAAAGCTCCAAATCCTGTTTTCAATTATGTTGCTCTCTGTCTGTTACAGTAATATGTTATTTGCTATCCCGTCCGTTTCTTACTATCAGAACCAGAAAAACACTTCTTTTACTACTCTGAATCGAGAGAGAGTAGTTAATATCGCTACCTAAAACTTTTAAATTGTTAATAATGTCACTCAGATACGACGTAAGGGTGTTAATCAATTGAGTTAGATGAAGATTGTGCATGTTATTAAATTTCTGAACGTTTTTTGCTGTCAAATTGAGTAATGCTCATTGACGGCGAAATGTGAAATGTATTTGCGAAAAAAATTATATGTTTGTCTTTAAGTAACAGAACAACTTATTAAAAACTAATATCCCTGTTAAAACGATCGCCAGCATCTTACCGTTACCAATTCCCGTCCCGTATCCCGTTCCTTGATTGTCATTCCAAGAAATCTCACTTTTTCTGTGGCTTCTATCATGTTATTTTCGTGTCATTTATGTCAAGACTTCTCCATCTCTGCGTGTGAAAGAAACAAATTTAAAAAATCAGTTTTCTCCGCTACAGGCCGAAATTGGTACAGCTGCCTTAGTTTAATGTTCCCGTCATCACCCACAGTGTAGAAAACAGCGTCAAATCTATCTAAATATACAATAAAATTGTGCTGTTACTTAAGGGAACGGTGGCTAGTGTGATCCAATTAAGGCAAAGCGGGTACAAAAGATTTTTGTAACTCTGAAAGAAAATATAATTGCACAAAGATAATACTGGATGATTTGTTTCGGTGTTAATAGTGAAGAAATGATTTCCAGTCAAATCAGCACATAACAAGGAAAGATTTTCTAAGACTCATGATTCTAGATGTTAAGTGTCGGGCACTGTAGGCCATACGTCAAAATATAGGTTTTTAAATAAAATAAATTCGATTTTTTTGGGTTACAATCAAATTATCTGTTTAAAATGACAAGTAAGAGATAATAAGAATTTGTTGTTTGAAAACCTTTTCATTTTCGGACGGATGCCACCTGTGAGGCAGTTTCCGGTGCTCATTCAATGGGCTGTGTATAGTAATCTTTTCCTGTCAAAATCTTTTCACCGTTAAATCTGCGAGACAGCGTCAAATATTTTCTCCAGATTGTAAGACAGGTTTTGGAGTTCAGTCTTAGCTAGCGGCATTAACCTGAAATCTAAATCTTTTATGTGCTCTACAAGCATCTCTTCGCAGTAGCGTTCAAATATAGTTGGAAAATTTACACCTTTCTTCACTGCAGTCACGAAACACTCTCTTCGGCCCACACCGTCACGCTTTTTCTTCAATTTTGACATCGTGCACCCAAAATAAAATATTAATTAATTTCGTGCCCTCATACTACGGGAGTTTGGTATTCCCCACAACACCCGAATGACACCGCGCATTACAACATGGTAAAAACAGAAACAATCCGCATTAGACTGCTACAGTAATGATACTAATTTTATATTATAGCTTCTTAATAAACAGATGTTGGAATATACAGCGTTCAAAATCTTCGACACTGAAACAGAAATAAAATTTACTTGTGACACAAACTCAACAACAAAATCTATCAAGTTCTATAAATGGCCAAGTGATGTTTGCACTGTATTTATTTATTTTTGTGATGTGTTTGGAGGTTTTAGTATATTGTAAAGTGGCTGGCTCCTCCTTTTTTTTCCTTGCGGTTAGCCAGCCACTTCCACTGCTATATTGTTTTACCTCCATCTACTACTTTCTTCTTGTGTTGTCCATGTTTTACTGCAGACGGCATGCTTCGTCCCATGTTTCGGTGGGGGCAGGCACATATTTTTCCAACCTTGTTACCTGTGTTTTACGTTCTGCTTTAACTTACTGTTCTGAGTATTTTCTTGACACCTGTGTCGATCTGTTACTGAGCAGGCGCTGAAGACCTTGCCGTCGTGCGCCCATGCAACCCTCTCCATCATCATCATCATCATCATCATCCAAGCACTGAATGCGTCCGAGATCTGCACATCTACCCAGCGGCATATACTAACCGGTGTTCCTGAATGTATGGTGCACTGTAAAACTTACTACGAGCAATTGACTTCTTACCACCCCGAAAGGCACTATTGTTTCCATTCAAAATCGAGTGTGCTGTCTTGTTCCACCGTAATTCACGCTCCAGTGGTGCGACAGGTGCTATCCTTAGCAACAGAGTTTAGAAACAACTCTTGTCCAATAAAGTCTGCTCTCCGATATTACCCGACTTTCTCTACGCACTTTTTCGGTCATTATAATTTACATTTCACAGAAAAGCGAATACACAGTAAAGTACTTAACTGGAACCAGTAAGGCATAAAGTAGCACACACAAAAGCCTATGATTTTGATCAAGGTGATTATTTTATGATCAACGGGCTCGTGGCTGTGGTAACACCGGTTCCTGTCAGATCACCAAAGTTAAGCTCTGTCGCGTTTAGCTGGCACTTGGACTCTAGCGCACTTGGCACTCTACCGAGCGCTGCTGGCAAGCGGTCTGCACTCACACCTTGTGAGGCCAATCAAAGAGCTACTTGACTGACAAGTAGTGGCACCGATCACGAAACCTGACAACGGCCGGAAGAGCGGTGTGCTGACCTCTCGCCCCTCCATTCCCGCGTCCTTTGACGCCTAAGGCCTGAGGAAGACACGGTGGTCGGTCAGCTCCGTTAGGGTCTTCCGAGACCTGTTCGGACGGAGTTTCGTTTTTGGTTACATCATGGAGCTTTTCCTCTTAAACAAATATCATCATAAATTGTCTGGCGAAAAAAAATTGCAGTGCAACGAAACATCTCTATGACTACGCTTCTAATCAGAATTAACTGTCTGGCAGTGGGTTCATCGAACCACCTTTAGGCTATTCCTCTACCACTCCGTTCTCGAAGTCCGCACGGTGTAAACGAACACCAAAGTCGTTCAGTGCGAGTTCTGGCTTCTATTATTTTGTGATGATGATCATTTCTGACAACGCAGGTGGGCACCAAATTTTTTTCCCCATTTAGAGGAAAAGACGCTAACTGAAATTCTAAGAGAAGATCCTGCTGCAAAGAAAAACTGATATATCACCCCAAATCGCGTATCACATCAGAGACTCTCTGTCCCCTATTTTGCCATTTTATAAAACGAGCTCCACTTCTTTGAATTTCTTCGATGTCCTCCGTCAAACCCATCTGTTGCCGATCCCACACCGAGCCGCAGTACTCCAGAAGACCGCGGACTAGCGTACTACAGGGAGTCTCTTTAGTTGACCTTTTGCATTTTCTGTGAGCTTTGCCAATAAATCGCAGTTTTTGGTTAGTTTTCCCAACACCATTACCTGTGTGATTATTCCAGATGAAGTTAATGACAACAGTTATCCTTAAGTATTTAGCTGAATTCACAGCTTTTAGGTTCGTGTGATTTAATGTGTAACCGAAATTTAGCAGGTTCCTTTTAGTTCAGGTTAGATGACTTCAAGCTTTCCATTGTTTAGAATCAACTGCCACTTTTCACACCATACAGAAGTAGAAATCACTTTACATTTAGTTTTGACCATCTGCTGACTTTACTAGAAGGTAAATGACAGCATCATCTACAAACAATTTATAATGGTTTCTCAACAGGAACAGAAGAGGCTGTATAGCACTTCCCTTGGCAACGCCAGATATTACTTCTATTTTACTCGATGGGTAGCGTCAGTTACTCCTAACTGTCGTCCTTCTGACAGAAAATAACGAACCAACTCGCACAACTGAGATGATACTCCGCAAGTACGAAATTCGATTTAAGATCGCTTGTGAGGAACGGTGTCAAAAGCCTTCTGGAGACCTACATGGATTCAGTTTGGCACCCGCTGTCAACAGTACTCGTTACTTCGTGAGAATAAATAGCTAGTTCTGTATAACAAGACGATATTCTCTGAAACCTTGTTGGCTGTTTGTCAATAAATTGTACTCTTCGAGGTGATTCATAATTTTCGAAACACGATATTCCATAATCCCACTGCAAAACGACGACGGTGATATGGGTCTGTAATTCAACCGATTACACCTATTTCGTCTGTTGAATACCGGTGCGACCTGAGCAACTTTCCACGCTCTAGGTAAAGAAGACGACTTTGTGCACCTAAGGCTTTATCATAAGCGACACTGTTCAACACAGAAGACAGGAAAGCATCATTTTTCACTCATCGGTAGTAGGGATAGTTTCAGCAGTTCACACTCTTTACGGCATGTAAAGTATACGAGAAGGATATGCAGAAACCCATTGAAAGCTATAGGTATTTCTTTACTCAGTCACGTTGGTAAAATTGTGACTGACATTACGACACGAGTCAGTAACCAAACGTTTGGGAATACAACATTGTATACGAAGTTTACCATCGATGGTTTCAAGTGTGAACGCTCCATGTGCTGCAATCAGAACTTACACTGAAGGGCCAAAACATTATGGCCATCTGCTTAATAGGTCGCTTGTCTGTCTTTGGAACTAAATACGCCACTGATTATGCATATCACGGACTCTGCAGTTTGTCGGTAGCATTTATTGTATAGAAAGTTTGTGGTCTCATACAGAGTCACAGAATGTTTATGCCGAATATAAATCACCCGCTTATTTTAGCCACTCATCACAATTCACTCAGGTGACCAGACTCTTGCAGGTAATTGGTAGCTGTCAGCGTGTCTCATACTATTACTACAAGTCCTATGCTAGCGCAGGAGAATGTCTCCCACAGCACACTACTGCTCCCACCAGCCCGCGCCCATGGCGCGCTGCACGCTTCAGACCGCCGTTCACATCGATGGTAGGGTTTGTCGAGGCGGTCATCGATATAGCGTAGAAAAAATGTCATTTACCTGAAAAGTTAAGAGATTTGCATTGATCGACGGTCGAATCCCGATGGTCCCGTGCCCACTGCAGTTATAACTGACGCTGTCGTTGGATCAAGATATGAACACATATGCAGAGCTCAATGTTGAACAATGTACGATGAAAAGCGTGCTCCGAAACACTTGTGCGAGCACCAGCATTGTGCTCTTTCGGCAGAGATGTCACATACGACCATCTCCCCTACTTTACAGAACAGTCAAGCCTCCGTACCCTACGTTCTGCGAAGAGTCTTGGACGTCCAACCATTTAGCGCCTAGCAGTAGTTGCACGGTCCTAATTGTTTCCGTATATACTCACGACAGTAGCAAGTAAAAATTCGACCAGCATCGTCGTTTTCGAAATACTTGTTCACATGCTTTGAGGGATAATAATCGTCCCATTCTTATAATCGCTTACCTCAATTTCCCCTTTTACAGCCCATATCTTCGCTAGAGTTATCCCCTGTCCATGTCTGCTCCGCTCACATACTCTTGCTACCACGTCACGTGCTCGTAACGGCACCAGGCGGCATCCAGTGACACGTTCGGCTGTTCCAGTGGCCATGTGTTTTGGGTTATCAGTGCATAACATCGTGGACTGATGCTTTTGTTTGACGGTTCACATTTTCTGCTTGGCAACGAGGAGATACTAACATCTTTTATGTTGCCTACTGATGTATAGCATCACCGATGTATTTATTTTGTCTCTCTCGGTGTTAAGATACACTGTTACCCCACAGACAACTGGGGAAAAAGGTTTCCACAGGCTTCCGCGTCATAAGCCGTTGCCATTGTAAATTTAGGAGACTGACTCAAATTAGGTTGAGATGTGACCCGTCTTTGACGAAAATGGCATATTCGAAACCGAATTAAAACACACGTTTAGCGAAATAAATCTGGCCAAGATAATTTTTTGGGCACCTAATGGTAGGCTACACAACTTACACTATGCGATCAAAAGTATCCGCACAACTAGATGAAAATGACTCACAAGTTCGTGCCGCCCTCCATTGGTACTGCTGGAAATCAGTATGGTGTTGGCCCGCCCTTAGACATAATGACAGCTTCCACTTTCGCTGGCATACGTTCAATTAGGTTCTGCAACGTTTCTTGGGGAATGGTAGCCCGTTCTTAACAGAGTGCTGCACTGAGAAGAAGTATCGATGTCGGTCAGTGAGGCCTACCACGAAGTCGGTGTTCCAAAACATCCCAAAGGTGTTCTATAGGATTTAGGTCAGGACTCTGTGCAGGCCACTCCATTACAGGGATGTTTTTGTCGTGTAACCACTCCGCCACAGGCCGTGCATTATGAATAGGTGCCCGATCGTGCTGAAAGATGCAGTCACCACCCCCGATTGCTCTTTAACAGTGGAAAGCAAGAAAGTGCTTAAAACATGAATGTAGGTCTGTGCTGTGATAGTGTCACGCAAAACAACAAGGAGCGCAAGCCCCCTCCATGAAAAACTCACCACACCACAACACCACTGCCTCCAAATTTCACTGTTGGCACTACACACGCTGGCAGATGACGTTTACTGGGTAATCGCCATACCCACACCCTGCCATCGGATCGCCGTATTGTTCACCGTGATTCACCACTCCACACAACATTTTTCCACTGTTCGATTATCCAATATTTACGCTCCATATTCCAAGCGAGGCGTCGTTTGGCATTTAACAGCGTGATGTGAGCAGCCGCTCGACCATGAAATCCAAGTTTTCTCACATCCCGCCTAACTGTTATAGTACTTGCAATGGATTCTGATGCAGTGTGGAATTCCTGTGTGATGATCTGGATAGATGTTTGCTTATTACAAATTACGACCCTCTCCAAGTGTCGGCGGTCTTTGTCAGTCAACAAACGAGGAGTGTGCAAATGTCGCGTACGGATCAAAAATGGTTCAAACGGCTCGGAGCACTATGGGACTTAACATCTGAGGTCATCAGTCCCCTAGAAATTAAACCTAACCAACCTAAGGACATTACACACGTCCATGCCCGAGGCAGGATTCGAACCTGCGACCGTAGTGGTCGCGCGGTTCCAGACTGAAGCGCCTAGAACCGCTCAGCCACACCGGCCGACGAGGCGGCCAGTATGCTTTTGTGCTGTACGTGTCCCTTCACGTTTCTACCTCACTATCACATCGGAAACAGTGGACGTAGGGATGTTTAGGAGTGTGGAAATCTGGCCTACAGACGTATGACTCAATTGACACCCAATGACATGACCATGTTCGAAGTCCGTGAGTTGCGCGGATTGACCCATTCTGCTGTCTCAGAATATCTAATAACTACTGAGGTCGTTGATATGGAGTACCTGGAAGTAGGTGGCAGCACAATGCAGCTAATATGGAAAACGTATGTTTCTAGGGTGTCCGGATACATTTGATCACACAGTGTACGTCATATGCCCCACATGTGACTGTCGTGAACTGGGTTGCCTATCTCTAAGGGCATTTCCCGAGGAAGTTTTACTTTGCCCACAGCGTGTACTGAATCTACTGCGATAAGGAAAATCCGATTTCAGTCAGTCCACAAGAGGAAAAACATTCACTTTTCTTGTCATGTATTTGCTGTAGCTGAGTAATAACCGTTCAGTTACCAAAAATTATTGGGAAATATTTGTTATTTCAGAACCCAGCTGTGATCTATTTCGCACTGAACTTAGTAGAGTATAAAACAAATAAATGCATTCTTCAGAAGCGTTCAAGCGAAAGAACGCTCTAGATAGTGGATACGGTTGTGCAATTTACAGTGAGAAATTCTCTGTGAAATATTTTATTACCAGTAACGCTCCATGAATAAAGTCGGTCTTTAGAAAAATTGGGCATAAATTTATTCCACCAATGTAAAATAATCGCTTTGTTTTTCAGATTTTTTCATTTCCTTTTTTTCATTTGTGCGTTTCTCGGACCAAGGTATTTAATTACTACTACAAAATTCACTAACTTCTATATATGATAGCCTTTTCTGCACATCATAACACGTTCTAAAAATATGAATCGCAAATCACTGAATACTCACAACTTTGGCGAACTTGTTTATGGTGCATATTCAATTAATCTCTATTGAATTTCGGCGATGAGAAATGTCTGAGGGGCTTTATTATAAGATCTGCGACATTTCTTCAAACGTTCCGCCTTTGGCGGTGTACACATGTAACATTGTTGTATCCAAACTCTTTAGTAAACAGTATTTTGAGTTAGGATACCTTTATTTCTATTACTCGGTTAATCTGCTGATACGTATGCTCGTCTTCAATCTGTGGATGTTTGTGTAGTGCTTGCCTGTGAGAGGAATTCACGCAAGCCGTGACAGACGAATTTATTTTATTTTCAACTATTCCACTGGCTGTGCTTGTTAAGCGTGTTTGTCACGTCATAAATGCTTGTACTTTTTGCAAGCGAGGGTAATGGTGTGCAGATGCCGATGAGAGAGAGAGGGAGGGGGGAGAGGAGAGAGGAAGAAGGAGAGAGACAGAAAGAAAGAGAAAGAGGAGAGAAAGGGAGAGAGAAATTAAGGCCAAGTACCGGCCAGTACCTAATTCTTCGCCACGAGGACAAGAATACGAATAAAATAGAAAGTTCTATCTCCCGGACGTCTCTCCGTCAACACTGTCACATGCTTCGTCTTCTGCAGACCTTCCCTGCCTCTCTCTCTCTCCCCCCCCCCCCCCCCTTGCTGCCAACTACATTTGGCAGACGAAACGGAAATTCCTACCACAACTAGAATGAGAACTTCCTACCACTGTAAACATCTGGGATCCTTGACTTACCTATAGTTCCAAATCTCCATAGAAGCTTTGATTGAATGAGAGATAGGCCACTTTTAGCGTTCCAAGCTTTAATGCAACAACGACCCATAGATGGGATGTGAATTGATAATTACCTGTAAGAAAGCGCTACTTTACATTTTCTGGCTATAAATGCGGTTTACATGACGGCTGCGCCTGAAAATATGGTCACAATCACAGCATTGCAGAAGGAGCAATACTTCTTTTTAGGAACAGGAACAGGAAAATCAAAAACTTGACATCGTAAATTACTTTCATATGGTGCTCAGACTTGATCATGTAACCATATTACAAACAGTTAATTATTTGCGGAGATGAGACAGCACTGGCACCACCATCAAGGTTATTCCTTCTAGTAGGTAAACTGTAGAAATTGCAATCTTGGTAATATTTTTGTTTATCTGAACTTGTAGCCGGTTTATTCTACAGCCTGCATCATATGTTATGAAGGCAGGAGCGCAGAGGACGCGTTGTATCTGTTGGTGTCCTTATAAGGTCTCACGGTGGCTGCATCACAACACAATAATCAAAACCTTGTGTTGCCCAGATATAGCTACACTATGCGATCAAATATGTCAGGGCACCTGGCTGAAAATGATTTACAAGTTCGTGGCACCCTCCATCGGTAATGTTGGTATTCAATATGGTGTTGGCCCATGCTTAGCCTTGATTACGTCTTCCATTCTCGCAGACATAGATGCAAACAGGTGCTGGAGGTTATCCTGTGGAATGGCAGCCCATTCTTCACTGAGTGTTGCACTCAGGAGAGGTATGGATGGCGGTCTGTGAGGCCTGGCACAAAGTCGGAGTTTCAAAACATCCCGAAAATGTTCTATAGGATTCAGGTCAGGACTCTGTGTAGGCCAGTCCATTACAAGGATGTAACTGTCGTATAACCACTCCGCCACAGGCCGTGATCGATCGTGTTGAAAGATGCATCGCCATCCCCGAATCGCTCTTCAACAGTGGGAAGCAAGAAGGTGCTTAAAACATGATTGTAGGCCTGTGTTGTGATAGTGTAAGTGCCCTACATGAAAAACACGAGCAGTCCATAACACCACAGCCTCCTAATTTTTCTGCTAGCACTACACACGCTGTCAGATGACATTCACTGTGTATTCGCCATAACCACAACCGGCCATCGGATCGTCACATTGTGCACCGTGATTCGCCACTCCACAGAACGTCATTCTACTGTTCAATCATGTTTAGGCTCCTTACTCCGAGCGAGGCGTCTTTAGGAAGTTAACAACGTGATGTGTGGCTCATGAGCAGCCGCTCGAAGATGAAATCCAAGTTTTCTCACATCCCGCCTAACTGTCATAGTACTTGCAGTGGATTCTGATGCAGTATGGAATTCCTGTGCGATGGTCTGGATAGATGTCTGCCCATTGCACATTACGACCATCTTCAACTGTCGGCGGTCTCTGTCAATCAACAGCCGAGGTCGGCATGTACGCTTGTGTGCTGTACGTGTCCCTTCACGTTTCTACTTCACTGTCACATTGGGAGCAGTGGACCTACGACCGTTTAGGAGTGTGGAAATCTCGTGTACAGACGTATGACGCAAGTGACACTCAATTACCTGACCAAATTTGAAGTCTGAGTTCCACAGAGCTTCCCATTGTGCTGTCCCACGATGTCTATTGACTACTGAGGTCGTTGATATGGAGTACCTGGCACTAGGTGGCAGCGTAATGCACCTAATATGAAAAATTTATATTTTTAGGGGTGTCCGGATAATTTTGATCACTTAATGTACATCATAAGGGAGCAATCACATTCGGGCCACAGATAGGGCAGTCATGGCTGACCAATCGCCATTTCATCGATCAGCCAGCCAGTGGCGTCATGTAGATTCTGTATGAGGAGTTTTGGTCAAACCACTGCACTACCTCCGTTGTCAGGTTGGCAGACTTGGTGCTGCTACTGCTCTGTCAAATACCTTGTTAATGGGCATCAAGAGGCTGAGTGGAGTCTGTTCCAGTCCTCCCTTCAAAAAAAGTCCCTGGCAGTACCAGAAATCAAATCCGGTTGCGCTGCATAACACTGACCGCTCGGTAGCGCAGGAGGATCATATGAAAGAAAGAAGTTAAGAAACGTCCATAGGACTATATTTTATGCACGGCTCACCAGTAAGGTGTATTCTTTTTGTTCACCTTATTTACAAAAGAGCAACCATAGTTTACCACCTGATCCTTTCCATGCCGAATCTTCGTGAACTTCCGTATTAATTACGTCATCAGTCCATTTTACTTTCAGTATCCTTCTCTAACACTACTTCCAGTTTTCCTACAGTTATAATTCACTTCGTCAAATAAAGTTATTTTAGCGATCAAAGCCTTCATAGCGAACAACAATGCCAGTCTGCGTATTACATCATTTTTACTTCGTTTGTCGTGCATTGCTTTGCTTCCAAGGTATCTGAATTACTTAACTTTGTCTACTACGTCAGTAGTGGTGGTTGTACTCACATGACATTCTGCATTGTTGCCAGATGCAGCCAAGGTTTCTGCCACTACGATGTTATGCCCTGAGGCCAAATGTCCCCCTTCCCCATTACCCATTAATGGCAATATATATATACATATAGAATTCTGTTCCAAATCCGAAGACTGCAGATCGTTCTGAGTATGATGTTATTAGTGGCGTAGAGAACGGAATTTAGGAGTAAGGGATGCTTGATATGAGATTCGCACACATGTGTAAGTAATGTTCTGATACTTAATTTTCCTTCCACACAGATCTCGTGGTTTCATGTCACAGATATACGTTTTGTCGTGTCCATTTGGTCCATCAGCTGCTCTAATTTTCCGTGCACAAAGGCTGAGTTTTTCCCGCCAGGACGCCATCATCTGCGACCGTCACATCCTCTGTCATCCGTCACGTTGCACGGATGGTGCAGGGATTTCCCTATATACATATTGTCGGTCAGTTAACTTAGCCAACACAGCTCTCGCCATGCATTACTGACTAACTTGGCTTCTGAACCGTAATCACTGCCACGGACTTTGCGTAGTCGGTTTCCAAGTCAATTAATTACAAAATCATATGCATATCTTTTCCCAGTATTCCTGTGTATGCAACTACAGTTTTTCCACTTCCATAAAACTATGAGCCATTTTTCCATTTACGTACAGAAATCAACACATTCTTTATGTTTGATATTTAATAAGCGATAAGTCAAGACTTTTGTACACTTAGTGTTACTCTACACCTCAAATACCTACGTAGGGTTAACATTTTGGGACATTTATTTATTCACGTAGCAGCCTTCATTTCTTTTAATGTGAGATATTACTCCCAAGCGAACACCACATCTCACCCAGCCTTGCTCATACAATAACTGAACTAGAAAAGTAATTCCAGCTACCAGTTGACGTCTGAATTTAGCAGCCTTTGTCTTATCCAAGCTGTGAATGGTCAGCATATAAGGATTCTACTATTACGACTTACACTGCACCATACATGACGGAATCTTCTTGGTATCTGAAGCTATATGATACCGTATGTGTATTGAATTCCCCACAAATTGTGAGTGTAGAGCAAACATCCAATAATTCACAGATGCACTCACATTAGACGAATTGGATGACAATAACATCAATACGACCGCCTTTCCAATCACTGCAATACGATTTGAAAATTACACAAAGTGGTCCAAATGGCTCTGAGCACTATGGGACTTAACTACTGAGGTCATCATTCCCCTAGAACTTAGAACTACTTAAACTAACTAACCTAAGGACATCACACACATCCATGTCCGAGGCAGGATTCGAAACTGCGACCGTAGCTGTCTCCCGGTTCCCGACTGTAGCGCCTAGAAACGCACGGCCACTTCGCCCGGCGATTACACAAAAGATAACTATAAAATATTTAGCTGCTAGTTATAGTTCCGTGGTGACGTCAGACACTTTCTTATATTATGATGTAGCATTTACAAATCGTCCCCGACAAAATGCTTCCATCATGAAATTCTACTTATAAACAAAGGAATATACGGAACAAGTTTGCAATAGTTTTAATTCCTGTAATATGGATATTGATATGCTTTTTGAGGTAGAGCTGTGGTGTATAAGAGTACCTACTGTTTCCAACTATTATCAAGTGTTCCATTAAACCACTGTCTGCCACGACATTTTCACCTTCAACTTCCCTCCTCATGATTTTGAGGTACAGTAACCAATGTAAGTAGGCTGTTTAGGTTTTTTATTGGTAACGCCACCTTCGTATAAAAATCACTGGCTGCGCTGTGTGCAGTCTGTGGCTGGTTTGCATTGTTCTCTGCCATTGTAGTATTGGGCAGCTGGCTGTGAACAGCGCGTAGCGTTGCGCAGAGCAGTAAAGGCAGAGAACTTCTTATGCTCTTCGGTAATAGTCCTTGCTTTAGGTTTCACAGATGGCTGCTTTATTGGCATCACTGTTGTTTTCAGGTGGCTAGCCAACTGAAAACAACAGTGATGCCAATAAAGCAGCCATCTGTGAAACCTAAAGCAAGGACTATTACCGAAGAGGATAAGAAGTTCTCTGCCTTTACTGCTCTGCGCAACGCTACGCGCTGTTCACAGCCAGCTGCCCAATACTACAATGGCAGACAACAATACAAACCAGCCACAGACTGCACACAGCACAGCCAGTGATTTTTATACGAAGGTGGCGTTACCAATAAAAAATCTAAACAGCCCTACATACAATCATTACATGGATACTTTCCTGCGCATCTGTGTTAGCTTAGATTTTTATACATTTTGAGCAAGCTGTCATTCTTCAAACCAAAAAGAAATCCTGTCTACGTCATTCTGTATCTTTGTACTGTCACTCAACGTAAATGCTTTCCCCTTCACTTGAGTGTCATCAGCAGCCTGCCTCATATTTATGCTCACGCTATCCGTCAGAGTGTTTATAAACGTAGAGGATTATTGATGTTTTAAATTTAATGTATTTGTAAAGCATTGCCTGCCAGTGCGACTCACCTTGAGGTATGAAAGCACATATATCACTAACGTTTACTGCCGGAAAAGAATAGTACACCGCTTTTTGACGTTTCCAATGTACTCAAGATTTATTGTGTGCAACAGTGCATGCGGACTACATGAAATGATTACATTTGCAGATCAACAGCACAAGCGGTTCGGAGGTACCAGGTATCGACCCATGCTGATACACACATATTAGCATGTGGTGTGGTCTGCATGGAAGAAAATGGAGTCGCTGATTCTGGAATCCAGTCGATCGTACATAATGGCGAATACTATTCTGGAATACTCTGTGCCATGCGTGCTCGACCTGTTCAAGTAGTTCTGTAAGAGTTGTTGGTTAACGAGTCACACGAGAATTTCTCGTCCCATCATATCTCACACATGCTCGATTGGAGGCTAGTTCGCGGTTGGTGCTGGCCACGGAAATTGCTGTATATTTTGCAAGGCCAAAAAGTTCGTGGGTCGTGTGTGGGCGAGCATCTACACCTACATGGATACTCCGCAAATCATGTTTAAGTGCCTGGCAGAGGGTTCATCGAACTATCTTCACAATTCTCTATTATTCCAATCTCGTATAACGAGTGGAAAGAATGAACACACATATCTTTCCGTACGAGCTCTGATTTCCCTTATTTTATGGCGGTGATCGTTCCGCGCTATGTAGGTCGATGTCAACCAAATATTTTCGCATTCGGAGGAGAAATTTTGTGATTGGAATTTCGTGAGAAGATTACGTTGCAACCAGAAACGCTTTCTTTTAATGATTTCCAGCTCAAATCTTGTATCATTTCTGTGACACTCTCTGCCATATTTAGCGAGAATACTAAACGTGCTGCCTCTCTTAGAACTTTGTCGATGTACTCCCTCAGTCCTATCTGGTAAGGATCCCACACCGCGCTGCAGTATTCTAAATGAGGACGGACAAGCGTAGTGGGGGCAGTCTCCTAAGTAGGTCTGTTACGTTTTCTAAGTGTCCTCCCAACAACACGCACCATTTGGTTAGCCTTCCCCACAACATTTTCTATGTGTTCTTTCCAATTTCAGTTGTTCGTAATTGTAATACCTAGCTATTTACTTGAATCTACGGCTTTTAGATTAGACTGATTTATCGTGAAACCGATATTTCACGAGTTCCTTTTAGTACTCATGTGGATGACCTCACACATTTCGTTATTTAGGGTGAACTGCCACTTTTCGAACCATTCAGGGATTTTCTTCAAACTCGTTTTGCATTTTGTTTTGGTCTTCTGATGACTTTATTAGTCGATAAACGATAGCGTCATCTGCAAACAACCGAAGACGGGTGCTCAGATTGTCTCCCAAATCGTTTAAATACGGCAAATAAGGAACAGGAAAAGGCCTATAATGCTACCTTGGGGAACGCCATAACTCAGTTCTGTTTTACTCGATGACTTTCCGTCACTTACTACGACAGGAAATCGCCAATTCAGTCACATAACTGAGACGATACTCCACAAGTACGCAATTTCACTACGAGACGCTTGTGTGGTACACTGTCAAAAGCCTTCCGAAAATCCAGGAATACGGCATCGATCTGAAATCCCTTGTCAATAGCACTCAGCACTTCATGTGAATAAAGAGTCAGTTGTGTTTCACAGGAACAATGTTTTCTAAACCCATGTTGACTGTGTGTTAATAGACCGTTTCCCTCGAGGTAATTCATGATGTTCGAACACAATATATGTTCTAAAATCCTGCTGCATATCGACGTTAACGATATGGGCCCGTAATTTAGTGGATTACTGCTACTACCTTTCTTGAATATTGGTGTGACCTGTGCAACTTTCCAGTCTTTGGGTATGGATCTTTCGTAGAGCGAACGGTTGTATATGAATGTTAAGTGTGGAGTTAATGCATCAGCATTCTCCGAAAGGAACATAATTGGTATACAGTCTGGACCAGAAGACTTACTTTTATTAAGTGATTTGAGTTGCTTCACTACTCCGAGGATATTTACTTCTAGGCTACTCATGTTGGCAGCTGTTCTCCATTCGAATTCTGGAATATTTACTTCATCTTCTTTTGTGAAGGCATTTAGGGAAGCTGTGTTTAGTAAATCTGCTTCGGTAGTACTCGAGACCGAGTTCGAGGGACGATCCGGCACACAGTTTTAATCTGCCAGGAAGTTTCAGATAGGCCATTGCACGCAGAGGAAATCGGAATGTGGTTTGCCACAACGCGAGCATGAATTAGATGGCTGGCCTTTTACGATACTACCGTCACTTCCGATGTATCTTGTTCCCAGGTGATTTGTCAGTTATTGCCCAGCTGAATGAAAACGAGATCAGCCGTTCCTTTTTCCAACAAGGCAACGCTACTGCTCATATGGCACACCATTCCCTACGACTTTTACACGAAATATTTGTTGACAGAGTAATTAAGAAAGGCCTTCTGCCCTCTGCGCTCACCAGATCTGTCTCCGCCCGATTATTTCCTCTGGAGCGCGGCTAAGATATTTGTGTATCAAAATAACCCACAGACATTAGATGAACTGAAGACAGTGATTAGTTATCTGCATTTGATTACAAGAGAAACATTGCTGAAGGTTTGTTTTGTAAATAAAAACTGCCTATTCTTCCTACAATTTATTTCATTTCTCCCAGACGCATTTAGCCTAGAACGCATCTTCAGTGGGATCTAGAATTATACCCGTTTTGCTTTGATATTAGATAGTTGTAGATAATAAAACAGTTCATGTCTCGTTTTTTATGTAAATAAGTGATTACTTACAGTTCTTTGCATTTTTCGGCTGGCATTTGCGTCTCCTCTCATCTGGTCGCCTTCTTATTGTTGGCAAGCAATATGGAAACTGTGATGGAAGAAGTTCGGAACATGAAAACGTGCTTATGTTTCTTAAGTGATGTTGTAGTCCCACATCCAGGATGTTGAGAGGAAACGCAGATGCCAACCAGAAACAGGACGAATCACTTATTTACGTAAAAAATTAGACATGATCTGTTATAAAATCTAGAAATATCACATATCGAAACAAAACTGTATCATTATAGATCTCACTGAAGATGTCTTAAAGTAAAAGGAGAAACGCAAATAGGAGAAATGAAATAGACTCCAGCAAGAAAATGTGGTTTTTATTTACAACAGCAATATTTTTGTTCATGCTACGTATGACGGTCACAAAAACAAATTTGTTTCTGGTGAAGGTGTTCGCAAATAAATGGAAACGTGTTAAAGTATGCCTCAATGCAAGCGGAAAACATGCGCAGAATTTACAGTAATGTTGCAGAGCACAGTGTACTTAATTGTAATATATGTAATTAATTAATTTCAATGTTTTAACTATATTAATGTTGAAGCTCAATTAATTAATTTCATTGTTTTAATTGTATTAGTGTTGCATCACGTCTCCCAGTATAACTTCAACCGCTAACACTGAATCGCTGCCCATAGCGTATACCGCGATCGGAAAGTGTTGCCAACCTCACGCACCCCGCAAGGAGAGACACGCAGAGCTCGCCGCTTAGGACAGACTTTGAAGACGCACTGTTATTAGCCCATTTTGCATTTGCAGGAAAGCTGCGTGTGTTTGTGTGTTCCCTCTCGAAGATTGGAACATTAGATTAACACCACTAACCGAGTACAAATAATCTGACACCGCATCGGCCATTGCAGTAAGTCACCATCTCATTATCTCCTGGAGACGTTTACACAGATGCACGCCTTTCTCGCAAGAGACACATTGCACATTAATTTTCTATTTATGTGTAGGGAGGTGTAAGTAGGCTGTTTAAGTTTTTTATAGGTAACGCCACCTCTGTATAAAAATCACTGGCTGTGCTGTGTGCAGTCTGTGGCTGGTTTGCATTGTTGTCTGCCATTGTAGTATTGGGCAGCTGGCTGTGAACAGCGCGTAGCGTTGCGCGGAACAGTAAAGGCAGAGAACTTCTTATCCTCTTCGGTAATAGTCCTTGCTTTAGGTTTCAGAGATGGCTGCTTTATTGGCATCACTGTTGTTTTCAATAGGCCTTTTCCTGTTCCTTATTTGCCGTATTTAAACGATTTGGGAGACAATCTGAGCACCCGTCTTCGGTTGTTTGCAGATGACGCTATCGTTTATCGACTAATAAAGTCATCAGAAGACCAAAACAAAATGCAAAACGAGTTTGAAGAAAATCCCTGAATGGTTCGAAAAGTGGCAGTTCACCCTAAATAACGAAATGTGTGAGGTCATCCACATGAGTACTAAAAGGAACTCGTAAAATTTCGGTTTCACGATAAATCAGTCTAATCTAAAAGCCGTAGATTCAAGTAAATACCTAGGTATTACAATTTCGAACAACTGAAATTGGAAAGAACACATAGAAAATGTTGTGGGGAAGGCTAACCAAATGGTACGTGTTGTTGGGAGGACACTTAGGAAACGTAACAGACCTACTTAGGAGACTGCCCCCACTACGCTTGTCCGTCCTCTTTTAGAATACTGCAGCGCAGTGTGGGATCCTTACCAGATAGGACTTTGGGAGTACATCGAAAAAGTTATAAGAGAGGCAGCACGTTTAGTATTATCGCTAAATATGGCAGAGAGTGTCACAGAAATGATACGAGATTTGGGCTGGAAATCATTAAAAGAAAGCGTTTCTGGTTGCAACGTAATCTTCTCACGAAATTCCAATCACCAAATGTCTCCTCCGAATGCGAAAATATTTGGTTGACATCGACCTACATAGCGCGGAACGATCACCGCCATAAAATAAGGGAAATCAGAGCTCGTACGGAAAGATATGTGTGTTCATTCTTTCCGCTCGTTATACGAGATTGGAATAATAGAGAATTGTGAAGGTAGTTCGATGAGCCCTCTGCCAGGCACTTAAACATGATTTGCAGAGTATCCATGTGGGTGTAGATGCTCGCCCACACACGACCCACGAACGTTTTGGCCTTGCAAAATATACAGCAACTTCCGTGGCCAGCACCAACCGCGAACTAGCCTCCAATCGAGCATGTGTGAGATATGATGGGACGAGAAATTCTCGTGTGACTCGTTAACCAATAACTCTTGCAGAACTACTTGAACAGGTCGAGCACGCAAGGCACAGAGTATTCCAGAATAGTATTCGCCATTATGTACGATCGACTGGATTCCAGAATCAGCGACCCCATTTTCTCCCATGCAGACCACACCACATGCTAATATGTGTGTTTCAGCAGTTGGCTAACCACCTGAAAACAACAGTGATGCCAATAAAGCAGCCATCTGTGAAACCTAAAGCAAGGACTATTACCGAAGAGGATAAGAAGTTCTCTGCCTTTACTGCTCTGTGCAACGCTACGCGCTGTTCACAGCCAGCTGCCCAATACTACAATGGCAGACAACAATGCAAACCAGCCACAGACTGTACACAGCACAGCCAGTGATTTTTATACAGAGGTGGCGTTACCAATAAAAAACCTAAACAGCCTACTTACATGAACTAATACAATATTCGTGGTGTGTAGCTTGACACAGTTGCGACGATTAAATGTCTAGGCCTAGCGTTGCAGGGAGATATAAAATGGAAGAAGATATTAAGGAGGATAGTATGGAAGGCAAATTGTCGACCTAAGTTTATTGGTTAAGCTTCAGGAAATTACAGTTTATCTACTTTGAAAGCTCCAGACGGATACCTGTGCTCGAGTATTTGATACCCGCACGAAGTCGGATTAAAGGAAGCCATCGAAGGAATACAGATGTGTGCTGCTAGATTTGTTGCAGGTACGTTCGGTCAGCATACGAATATTACGGAGATACTTCGTGAACTCAAATGAGTATCCCTGGCGGGAAAACGACGTTCTTTTCGCGAAGTACTGATGAGCAAATTTAGAGAGCAGGCATTAGCAGCTGACTGAAGAAAGGTTCTATTGCCGCCAATGTACATTTCGTGTAAGGACCAAGAAAGACAACACAAGAGAAATTAGGGCTCCTAAGGAGACATATAAACACCCGTTTTTCCTCGCGAGTAAAAGAGGGAAGGAAATGACCAGTAGTGCTACACGGTACCGTCCGCTATAAAACATAACGTGGCCTGGGCTTGTGTTTGTAATTGTTGATGTAAACACTTTCATTCTTTGCTCTTCATACACGTAACCTATGTTATGACACAGGGGGTATACATGTCTGTGAATATGGTTCATGGCAACAGGAGTTGCAGACAGACCCTTGGCATAATAAAAACACTGTATTACTGGAAAAATACTCCATTAGTATTATATCCACTTATTATCCATACACTTAGAACCTAATCATCATGCCAATATCACTACGGAGTGGTGAGTTTGTAATTTCGCATTCGTTGATTCTATGAATACTGGAGTGATTCTAGCGTTCCCTATTTTGCCCCAATCTAATAATGAGTATTATATCGAGTATAGAAATCACATGAAGTAAGACCAATTTTTGCAAAATGGAAAGACCATTATTACAGAAGTGTCACTACGTTAATGTAGCAGTTATTATATCAATGGGTTTTTCCATAACTTTCAGGTACAAAAATTTCGTCATTAAGTTTGAGAATCAAATTATTAATCCATCAATACGGAGAGCTAACTAGCTTCTACGACGGACACAGTTGAGCAGCAACCACACCTTTAACTACTAGAATGCTCAGACTTTGTCAGTAAACATTCTATTTTGGATTACGGTGATTATTGCTCTTCGCCTTGGTATTCAGATATTCTTTCTAATTATAAGCCATTTCTCTTTATCTCATTCCTCTGTAATAAGGTCAGCATTACACTTGCACTAATTCAGCAACTTGTATAATTAAATGCATTACGTCCAGTATAGCCTGTCTGTACTATTTATGTACTATACAGTCTGCAAACTGTTATTAAACAATCTTGCACAGTTACACTATTTTAACGTTACTATCATCCTAACGATACATAAAAATATTTGTCCTCCTAATGTTACACTATGGACCATTAGAATTGCTACACCACGAAGATGACGTGCCACAGACGCGAAATTTAACCGACAGGAAGAAGATGCTGTGATATGCAAATGATTAGCTTTTCAGCTCATTCACGCAAGGTTGGCGACGGTGGCGACACCTACAACGTGCTGACATGAGGAAAGTTTCCAACCAATTTCTCATACACAAACAGCAGTTGACCGCCGTTTCCTGGTGAAACGTTGTTGTCATGCCCCGTGTAAGTAGGAAAAATGCGTACCATCACGTTTCCGACTTTGATAAAGGTCGGATTGTAGCCTCTCGCGATTGCGGTTTATCGTATCGCAACATTGTAGCTCGCGTTGGTCTAGATCCAATGACTGTTAGCAGAATATGGAATCGGTGTGTCCAGGAGGGTAATACGGAACGATGCGCTGGATCCCAACGGCTTCGTATCACTAGCAGTCGATGTGACAGGCATTTTATCCGCATGGCTGTAAAGGATCGTGCAGCCACGTCTCGATCCCTGAGTCAACGGATGGGGACGTTTGCAAGACAACAACCATCTCTACTAACAGTTGGACGACGTTTGCAGCAGCATGGACTGTCAGCTCGGAGACCATGACTGCATTTGCCCCTGACGCTGGATCACAGACAGAAGCGCCAGCGATGGCGTACTCAACGACGAACCTGGGTGCACGAATGGCAGAACGTCATTTTTTCTGTTTACAGCATCGTGATGGTCGCATCCGTGTTTGGCGTCATCGCGGTGAACGCACTTTGGATGCGTGTATTCGTCATCGCCATACCGGCGTATCACCCAGCGAGATGGTATGGAATGCCATTGGTTACACGTCTCGATCACCTCCTGTTTGCATTGACGACACTTTCAACAGTTGACGTTACATTTTGATGTGTTACGACCCGTGGCTCTACGCTTCATTGGATCCCTGCGAAACCCCACATTTCAGCAGGATAATGCACGCCCGCATGTTGCGGGCCTTTCTGGATACAGAAAATGTTCGAATGCTCCCCTGTCCAGCACAGTCTCCAGATCTCTCACCAACTGAAAACTTCTGGTCAATGGTGGCCGAGCAACTGTCACTACTCTTGATGAACTGTGGTATCGTGTTGAAGCTGGATGGGCAGCTGTACCTGTACACGCCATCCAAGCTCTGTTTGACTCAATGCCCAGGCGTATAAAGGCCATTGTTACGGCCAGAGGTGGTTGCTCTGGGTTCTGATTTCTTAGGATCTATGCACCCAGATCGCGTGAAAATGTAATCACATGTCAGTTCTAGTATAATATATTTGTCCAATGAATACCCGTTTATCTTCCTCATTTGAGCGCCATACAGACTGCCGGCGCGGTGTCAGTCGGAAGGTTTCCACTGAGGTGAGTGCAAACAATATCCACCCCGTCTTGTATGTATCATCTTTTCCAACTCTATGACTACCTCGGAGCCCACCGCTGTAGCTGAGCGGTTGTAGGCGCTTCAGTGCGAAACCGCGCTGCTGCTATGGTCGCAGGTTCGAATCCTGCCTCGGGCATGGACGCGTGTGAAGTCCTTAGGTTAGTTAGGTTTAAGTAGTTCTAAGTCTAGGGGACTGATTCCCTCAGATGTTAAGTCCGAAAGTGCTCAGATCCATTCGAAGCATTTTTGGAGTACCTGGGATCGATCCTACTTACTACGTTGGCCACACAAACCGCAGTCGGTCTTTGACCTCACCAATCAGCCTCCTCCAGCGTCCTCGGTCCATGTGTTCTTCTTCAGACAGCCCCAGCTTACTCATATCCTCTCTGACCTGATCATCGTAGTCGTGACCTTCCCAGCGGTCTTTTGCCTCTGATATCTTCTTCCACTACCTGCCTGATTATCAGGCCTCCTCGACGCATTACGTGTCCATACCACTTTAGTCTTCTTTCTTTGATCACTGATACGATGTCCATCGACTTGTATAGCTCCTTCAATACACAGTTCTTTCTTTTTCTGCATTCATCTCCATCCTTTAATGGCCCACAAATGTGAGGATGGCATTCTCAATTGTCAGGAGTTTTCTTCCCATCTTTTGGGTAATGGTCCAGGTCTCTTCTCCATATAAGACTACAGGTTGTATTATTGTCTTACAGTTCTTGGTCGTTGAGGATCCCGATAGAAGACGGGACTTTAACAGTTTTCCCGGAGCAAACATTGACCTGTTTCCTGCTTGTGTTTGTGCGGTAATTTCGTGGTCTATCTTGTTCCTTTCATTGAGTATAGCCCCAAGATACTTAGCCTTTTACCCCTTCAAAGACTTTGTCCTCCACCTTCAGTGGTCTGTCATCATTTTCTCTGCTAATTACTAGGTGTTTTGTTTTATCCATGTTCAACTTCAGGCCTGCTCTCATTCCCTCTTTCATTAATGTTCTTGTCATCTGAACCAGGTCTTGCACTTTCTCTGCTATCAAAACAACGTCTTCCGCATAGGCCGGCTGTATTCCTGTCTCTAGGCTTGATACCTCTCTCAGGGCTCTCTCCAGTACCAGGTTAAACAGAAGAGGGAAGAGGTAGTCTCCTTGTCGTACTCCAGTCAGCACCTTGAACTTCTTTGATATGTTTCCATTTGCTTTCACCATACATGTTGTCTCCTGTGTGCATATCTGTGTCAGTTTTATCAGCTTTCTGGGGACGAGCCCTTTCGAGTTCTTGCCACATTGCTTGTCTATTCACATTATCATATGCCTTTTGGAAGTCCACAAAAAGGTAGTAAACGTTTTTGTGCAATTCCCAGCTCTTTGCTAGCATTTGCCGTATAGTATGTAAATGGTCTACAGTTGTTTTTCCCTTTCTGAAACCTGCTTGTGGGAAGCGCAGTACTTTCTCGACATGTGGTGTTAGTCGCTTCAGTAACAACATGCTCAAGGTCTTGTGTGCTGTATATAGTAGTGTGATTCTTCTATAGTTGCTACATCTCATTAGGTCTCCTTTCCTTAGCATAGAGCAGATGACAGATTCCTTCCATTCTTCTGGGATCCTATCCTTCTTCCAAATTAAGCAGATTAAGTGGTATAGTCTCGCTTGTAGAGTAGCTCTTCCCTCCTTCAGCATCCCTGCAGGTATGCTACCTATTCCAGGTGCCTTCCCCCTTTTCATAATTTTTATGAGTGATCTTACCTCTGCCATGATTTTACTTCACACTCCCCCAATCGTACAGTATCTCTGTTCTCTCTATACGATTCATCCTCTTCATTTTCTGTTGTTGCGCTCATGATGTTTACACCCATATTCAGGAGATTTTCGAAGTGGTTTTTCCATTCCTCCATAGCTTTCATTTCCTCTGTGATTATCTGTCCTTCTTGGCTTCTGATCACGTCAATCCTTGGATTGTATCATTTCTTAAAGAACCTGACTGCCCTGTATAACTCTCATGTATTTCCTACTATCCGGTCTTCTTCTACCAGTTTTATTTTGCCTTTTATGAATTCTCGCTTTTCTGTTCGAGGGACTTGTCTTGCTTCTCTAGCTGCTTCCATGCACCGCAACATTGTTCTTTCATCCTGCCATTAAGTCATAACAGTTTCGCTGGTTTTCTCTTGGTGACTGGACCTCTACACCTGTCATTAAACCATTCTCTGCTCTTCCTCCTTTCCTCCATTGGTGTCAGCACTTCACTTGTCGCATCTTTCAAACCTGTCTTGATTTTCGACCAAAACTTTTCAATATCATCTTCGTCCTCTTCTTCTATGGGAGCAAACCTTTTCCAGTTTCTGGTGGAAGTTTTAAATTTTTTGAAGCTGCCAGATTGAGTGATCTCATCCCGTTGTTGTTGGAGAAATCATGCAGACTGCGAAGGCCAGCTTAAGATCTCAAAATGTTTTCCGTTCCTACTTTGTCAGAGGCGTCACCATCGTATGTTTATCCATCTTCATACACTGATTCTAGGTCTTCGTAGAAACTGTCTTTTTGACTGTCATCTTCATCTTCTGTAGGTGCATGGAACAAAACCAGAGTTACTATGTAGAATTTTCCTTTTAATCTTATCCAGCATATTCCTTCATTAACAGCCCTGAAGTCCGTGATATTTCTCCTTAGTCTGTTGGCTACCTCGGATCGAACTATTGAACAGGAATTACAGACCGATTGCATGTAGTCATGCAGAAGCCCCCGTAATTGTTACGCCCGTCGGAGCAGATAACTGCTAGAAATTCTAACAGCTATCTATACCGCTAGAAACTAAATGTTATTGCTTGTACTATAAGAGGAATCCCTCACTACAAACTATTTTTATGACCATTAGCACAAATAGTATACAGTGAAGGAGAAGTGCAAAGTATGACTTGAACTTTTCCCACGATATAATAAGTGACAGTCAGACGAAAAGAAGACAGTTGGGAAAAGAATGTAAAATGTTTATTACTTCAAGAGGAATCGCCATAACTGTGAGACAAGACGAGTTTTTCTTTCATGGAGAAATGTTTGCAGTTTACTACTCTGATAACCCCTTCCCCTGGTTTCAGTAAACACGAAGGTGATTAATTCCATAAAAATTGGTTTCTAAACTTTTCTGTCTGCATCAACAGAAGTAGAAATATATATCTGGGAATCGGAATTCTATATAGGCAGTGACCAGAAGTCAAACAACTTACAAAATTTAAATTCTTCTTGCTGTTGTTAGCTCGGCGCGTCGTCTTGTTAATAGTCGGCCTATGGTTGTTCTGAGGTCCAGATCTTCATAGTTTTTAGAAAAGAAAACCCTAATGATTAGTGAAGAATCGTCGTGGATTATTCCTTGAATCTCTTCTATCAATGACAGAATTCTATTCATTTGTGTAAAAATGTGACTCGACAAAAATGTAGCCTTTAGAAATAAACACCGCTTGGAGATTTACTTTTTGTATATTCTATCATAAAAACTTGCACATCAGTTCTTGCATATCAACATATTTGGTCAAAGTCGAATTTCAACAAATCCATCCTACATAGTTAAACACGAGCGCAACACCCAGATATGGGCCGGAAACTCTGGTATCCTCCACCAACTCACACCGACTCTTTGAGATACGTTATATCACAGTCAAAGAAAATTTTACATATTTTCATATTGCCGGCAACACCTTTATAACACAACAAGTGTCTGGTGCATTTGTTCGGTCAGCTACTGCTGCCACCGAGCGAGGTGGCGCAGTGGTTAGCACACTGGACTCGCATTCGGGAGGACGGCGGTTCAATCCCGTCTCCAGCCATCTTGATTTAGGTTTTCCGTCATTTCCCTAAATCGTTTCAGGCAAATGCTGGGATGGTTCCTTTCAGAGGGCACGGCCGATTTCCTTCCCCATCCTTCCCTAACCCGAGCTAACGCTCCGTCTCTAATGACCTCGTTGTCGACGGGACGTTAAACAACACTAACCTAACCTAACCTACTGCTGCCACAATGGCAGGTTATCAAGATTTAAGTGAGTTTCGACATGGTGTTATAGTCGGAAAACAAGCGATGGGACACAGTTTCTGTGAGGTAGCAATGAAGTGGGGATTTTCCCCTACGACCATTTCACGAGTGTATGGTGAATATCAGAAATCCGGTAAAATATCAAATATTCAGCATCGCTAAAACCGGAGAAATATCCTGCAAGAAGTAGACCAACGACGTCTGAAGAGAATCGTTCAGCGTGACAGAATTGCAGCCCTTTCGCAAATTGTTGCAGATTTTAATGCTGGCCCATCAACAAGTGTCAGCGTGCGAACCATTCTACAAAACATCATCGATATGGGCTTTCGGAGCCAAAGGCCCAGTCCTGTACCCTTGATGACTGCACGACACAAAGCTTTACGCCTCGCCTGGGCCCGTCAACACCGATACTCAACTGTTGATGGCTGGAGACATGTTGCCCGGTCGAACGAGTCTCGTTTCAAATTGTATAGAGCGGATGGACGTGTACGGCATGTAGACAACCTTGTGAATTCATCGATCCTGCTTGTCAGCAGGGGACTGTTCAAGCTCATGAAGGCTCTGTAATGATGTGGATGGTGTACAGTTGGAGTGATATGGGATCCCTGATACGTCTACATACGATTCTGACAGGGGATACGTACGTTAGCATCTTGTCTGATCATCTGCATGCATTCGTCCCCATTGTGCATTCCGACGGACTTGTGCATTTCGAGCAGGAGAGCGCGACAGCTCACACGTCCAGAAATGCTACAGAGTGGCTCCAGGAACACTCTTCTGAGTTTAAACACTTTCGCTTGCAAACTACCCAGACATGAATATTTTGAGCATATTTGGGATGCCTTGCTACGCGCTGTTCAGAAGAGATCTCCACCCGCTCGTACTCTTACAGGGTTATGGGCAGCAATGCAGGATTCATGGTGTCATTTCCCTCAAGCACTACTTCAGACGTTAGTCCATGCCATGTCGTCTAGGGCACTTCTGCACGCTCGCGAGGGCCCTACACTATATTAGGCAGGTGTGCTAGTTTCTTTGGTTCTTCAGTGTATGACACTGCAGGAAGTCTGCGATAACCTTTACTATTCGGAGTATAAACGTATGTTGTAGATAACTAATTATTGTATAATTTTAAATATAAATTCTGTAACAAATGTTTAGGAATTTGTGTATCGCCAAAAATAAGATTATCGGCCGGTAACTGGAAAAAGAAACCAATTTGATACCATATCATAATTCACTTTTAAAGAGATAAAGTGAAAATATAAGAAAATGAATACCATAAGTATAACAGACAATATAAAAGGTTAAATTAAATATCTTATAAACGTGACCAAACAGCGTAATAATCCCAAAAGCTATCTTACAGAGCATAAAACATGCAAAATTCAAAGAACACCGTCAGAATGACAATCTACATCTACATCTACATCCATACTCCGCAAGCCACCTGACGGTGTGTGGTGGAGGGTACCTTGAGTACCTCTATCCGTTCTCCCTTCTATTCCAGTCTCGTATTGTTCGTGGAAAGAAGGATTGTCGGTATGCTTCTGCGTGGGCTCTAATCTCTCTGATTTTATCATCATGGTCTCTTCGCGAGATATACGTTGAAGGGAGCAATATACTGCTTGACTCTTCGGCGAAGGTATGTTCTCGGAACTTCAACAAAAGCCCGTACTGAGCTACTGAGCGTCTCTCCTGCAGAGTCTTCCACTGGAGTTTATCTATCATTTCCGTAACGCTTTCACGGTTACTAAATGATCCTGTAACGAAGCGCACTGCTCTCCGTTGGATCTTCTCTATCTCTTCTATCAACCCTATCTGGTACGGATCCCACACTGCTGAGCAATATTCAAGCAGTGGGCGAACAAGCGTACTGTAACCTACTTCTTTGTTTTCGGATTGCATTTCCTTAGGATTCTACCAATGAATCTCAGTCTGGCATTTGCTTTACCAACGATCAACTTTATATAATCATTCCATTTTAAATCACTCCTAATGCGTACTCCCAGATAATTTATGGAAGTAACAGCTTCCAGCTGCTGACCTGCTATATTGCAGCTAAATGATAAGGGATCCTTCTTTCTATGTATTCGCAGCACATTACACTTGTCTACATTGAGATTCAATTGCCATTCTCTGCACCATGCGTCAATTGGCTGCAGATCCTCCTGCATTTCAGTACAATTTTCCAATGTTACAACCTCTCCATATACCACAGCAACATCGGCAAAAAGCCTCAGTGAACTTCCGATGTCATCCACTAGGTCATTTATGTATATTGTGAATAGCAACGGTCCTACGACACTCCCCTGCGGCACACATGAAAACACTCTTACTTCGGAAGACTTCTCTTCATTGAGAATGACATGCTGCGTTCTGTTATCTAGGAACTCTTCAATCCAACCACACAATTGGTCTGATAGTCCATATGCTCTTACTTTGGTCATTAAACGACTGTGGGGAACTGTATCGAACGCCTAGCGGAAGTCAAGAAACAGGGCATCTACCTGTGAACCCGTGTCTATGGCCCTCTTAGTCTCGTGGACGAATAGCGCGAGCTGGGTTTCACACGACCATCTCTTTCGAAACCCATGCTGATTCCTACAGAGTAGATTTCTAGTCTCCAGAAAAGTCATTATATTCGAACATAATACGTGTTCAAAATTCTACAACTGATGGACGTTAGAGATATAGGTCTATAGTACTGCACATCTGTTCGACGTCCCTTCTAGAAAATGGGCATGACCTGTGCCATTTTCCAATCCTTTGGAACGCTACGCACTTCTAGAGACTTACGGTACACCGCTGCAAGAAGGGGGGCAAGTTCCTTCGCGTACTCTGTGTAAAATCATACTGGTATCCCATCATGTCCAGCGGCCTTTCCTCTTTTGAGCGATTTTTATTGTTTCTCTATCTCTCTGACGTCTATTTCGATATCTACCATTTTGTCATCTGTGCGACAATCTAGAGAAGAAACTACAGTGCAGTCTTCCTCTGTGAAACAGCTTTGGAAAAAGACATTTAGTATTTCGGCCTTTAGTCTGTCATCCTGTATATCAGTACTATTTTGGTCACACAGTGCCTCGACATTTTGTTTTGATCCACTTACCGCTTTGACATAAGACATAAGAATCGTGTCAAACGGCTTATTTGACACATGTGTATTGTCATCTACTACAGAACAGAGGTACATTAAAGCTACACACACGATAACACGCAACATAATCAATAGCCACAGACATGCATAGTACAGGACATCCATGTGGAAAAGTAGAGCAGACTCTCAACGTATTACACCCACTACGTTAAGAGTATAACATTGATTTGTTACAAGAGATGGAGCTGGAGATATATTCACATTGCAGAAAATAAGAAGATAAAGTATAAAAAGAAAATCATGATAGTTAGTCGGTCACTTTCTTCAGATTCTTTGTCAATATTCTTACATAAACATAGTAACGTGTAGATATAAGCATTGTAGTAAAACTGATGTAAACAATTTATGACTGCTAAGATAAACACCATCTGTAGTTTGTGGAAGACATATAACACTATCTCTGTCGAGTACGTCCAGAACCATATTTGTAACTGTTCGTTTATGTAAGCTATTCGCTATGTATACTGTGCACATAAAACTTGTGTGTGATGTTTAACAAGTGCGAGACTCTCCACAAATATATCGTAATACAACTATAATTAAAGGTCTTAGAAGTTTCACCATAAGAAGGATCAATCGCCAAATAAAATTTGCACGTTAACTGAACAAAGCAGAACCTCACACATCAAAACCATCACGTAAAAATGGCATAGTACAAGATAAAAATGTACTTGAAAATGGGAATCATTTCCCGAAAAGCGTCGTGTAAAATATAAATAAAAGAAAATCGGTAAATCGTGACTAACAGCAGAAAAGTTATTTACAAGCAAACCCTCAACTCTCTTTTCGATTACAGTTCCG
Source organism: Schistocerca piceifrons (assembly GCF_021461385.2). Lineage (NCBI taxonomy): Eukaryota > Metazoa > Arthropoda > Insecta > Orthoptera > Acrididae > Schistocerca > Schistocerca piceifrons. The sequence goes on from NC_060141.1 coordinate 782,479,808, forward strand.
TCTATGTTTATTATACAATATTAATCTACATATTTCTAGTTCAAATTCAAACGCCCAAACTTTATATTTCTATAAAATCTGCCTCAGAATTTTGTAGTAGCTCTCACTAACAACAGAGATCTTAAGTTGTGGCTGCTAAAGGGCGTAGACGATTCCCAGGCGCTTTTACTGACGAGAGCTGAAAAGCTTCCAGACACCAGAAACCTAACTATCTATGGATTTCCGAACTAATCTCAAGTGGGCTAGCTACAGCAAACCAACTGGTCGACCGCTTAACAGGTGTTCCCAGAAACTAATTTCCGAAGTTTAGCCTTCAGTAACAGCTGTGGATAACTTGGCGATTCTGCACAACCACCAAGTTCCGTTCACAAGACTTTACGAGTAAAATTCGCAAGATAATTTCTTCGATGGTCGAATTTCGGATTATTAACGCAAGTGTTACTTGTAGCAGATACACTCGGCAGCCGAACATAGCTGATGAGAAGCACTGAAGCACACATTCCATTTGATATTGGATGTTATTAACACAACGAAACCTTGCGCACAATTAGATATATATTCCCATGCAAAAGATACGTGCTCATTTTTGCCAGTCGACGTGATGGATATGAACAGATAATTTTTATAATACGTGGTTTCCCTTTACATAATTGTACAATCGCGAACTACACCATCATGCGATATGGCACTGTGGTTAGCACACTGAACTGATATTTTGCAGGGCCACGGTTAAAAATCTCCGTTCTGCCGCAGAGATATTGGTTCTCCACGACGTTTCTAAATCACCTTAAATAAATACCGTGACAATTTCTTCAAAAGGCACCGCAGATTTCCATCCTCAAGCTTCACTAATACAGGATGGGCCAAAGAGGACTGGCTCGGAAATTATATTATGTACTTGAAGAACGAAAACTAACATCAGCCGACCTAGGTGAAAAAGATGTAAGTCGGCTTGCCTGTATTAAGTTGCAGGAAATACATCCCAGCGCCGGTTTTCTTTTGCCAACAATGTATGAGTTTGTGTTCCGTCTCTAATGACGTCATTGCCGACGGGACGTTGGATCCTAACCTTCCCTCTCTGAACTACGCAAATACGATTGTCATCATACGATTTTTCTCTCTGTTTTAGGATGAAATCCTGCTGTAGACGATACCCTGAGTGCGGAATCTGCTTAGAACTTCTTCTGTAACGTTAGCCTACGTATTCGTACTTACCTGCATGATGATATGTGAGGCAGTTGTATGTCTGTCATAACTATGATGTGATGAATTACTCTAGTGTCCAAAATTAAAGCAACGAACGCGAAATGTTGCAAAGTTGCGTTCATTTGGCCACAAACAGTGTAAACAGGTGCTACTAAAGTAGAAACAGTGTAAAGAACACAGAACGTAAACAACTGCAACATGCATAACGATAGGCAAAAATGTTCTTCGTTTTTTCCATCTTAATGTTTTTGCACACATATCCCAACGACTGATTAATGTGCTCAGCGTGGTATGTTACCACGTCTGGCTGCATTACAGGCCCGAAACGACAAGGCTTGCAGTGAGTTATGTCATCAGTCTCATGGTGAGGCAGTATGGCCCGTTCTTCCTGCAGAGCTATTCGCAAGTCTTAGAGAGTGGTTGGTGGATGCTGACATGATGCAAACTGTCTCCCTAGCGCATTCCTATCATAGTCCATGGGATTCTAATCGGGAGAGCGAGCGAGCCACACCGTACATGCAGTATATTCCTTTTCCGAGAAAACAGCAACCACCCGTGCTGTATGAGGTACAGCATTATTGTCCATCAACACCAAGTCTGGGTTCACACCACCTCGCAAAACGCCAACATGAGGTCCCAACATATCGTCGCGATACCTGACAGCAAGTTAAACCTTGCTGGTTCACCCACATAGTTTCATTAAGAGCTGTTCCGAGCAGTCAACACAATCCTCCTCGATGCCGGTCTCATTAAACAATATTTGGACTCCGAAATCGTGTTCCACATTCCTACCAGATCTGAATGCATCGAGAATCACACTTCAGACCTAATCAGGACTCATCTGCGAAAATAACATTGACCCACCGCTCGACTGTCCAGGCGGCATTTTGACGACTCAACACTAGATGATCCCTTGTTGTGAAGATGCATCAGAAGTATGCATATCAGAAGGCCTTCGAAATTAAAGGGTACGCTGCCGAAGTGTTCTGCACACCGTTTGTCTCGATGCAATACGTCCAGTGAACGCTGGGAGGTCACATGTCAACATCCGTGCATACTAAGGCGGTTTTTTACCCGTCAGGTAAGCCGAGGGTGCTAATGCGCTGCATCCAGGGCTTGGGTAGGTGCAGCGGTCCAAGATCGAGTCCGATTGGTGGATTAACGACGAGGGTCGGTGTTCCGGCCAGCCTGGATGTGCTTTTTAGGCAGTTTTCCACCTCCCACAAGGTGAATATCTGGCTGCTCCCCATGTCGCGCCTCAGTTATACGAATCACAGACATTTGAAAATGTTAGCAGTATTTGATGGCTTACACTAGACACAGACGGCTGGGGTACAGTAATTCTGACCCGAGGCGTACAGGGTGGTGACATTCCTGACAGTGACATCGCCACATCCGCAGTAACAAGGACGACCCAGCGTTGAGGTGGAACGAAGACCCACAGAAAACCATGAAGATGATGATGACTAAGGCGGTATTATTGTGCCCCTACGGCGAAATGATGGTCCTCTCTTGTGGATATCACACGCGGTCGGCCCCGCCCTGGTCTTCGGGATACTGTTACGGTCTCTACATATTTTCACCACATCCGAGAAACAGCAGAAAGATTCACATTAACCCTTCAGACCACAACAGTTTGCCACTGTGCTGCTTCCATTCTTCTTACTGCCCTTCACCACAGATAGTCTGGTGGGCGTCTTCCTTGCGCCATATTGCACCATCTGTGACTGTATACACAGCGGCTGTGGACGTAAGACTACTCAGCAAACACTATCCCACTTGATAGGTGCCCTGGTATCAAAGCTGATGTAGTTGTCCGTTGACCGGATTGCCATCTTCTGTGCAGAACACTATTCTAAGGACATCTGTTGACGTTTTGTATGATTATACCTCGAATTAGAAGCAACACGGTGAAATAGCGGTTTGTTGTTTTAATTTTAGACACCAATGTAGTCTCAAAGGGTCCCAGTTAGCAATTGTATCAAACTAGACTGCACCTGTAAGCGCAGATGACCTTGTGTGCTGGTGATTCGATTGCAGATGGATGTCCAAATTTTTGCAACAGTAAGACTGGCGACCACCTGTTTCATACTCATGTGTCGATCCAATTTTTTTGGATTACGTTGGGCCGGCTTTGATTGAAAGCGTTACAGTTGAATTTGTGACGGGAAAATTTGTCATAATACATCTTGACATCAAAAACAATATTCTGAATGATAACTTTCTTACTTACTTGATTGAATAACAATACTTAGATTGATCGGTTAAATTGAGAGCTTTTCAAGTTAACGTTCATTCTGTTTTTCAATTCCGAATGTTTTGCTCATTTATCCTCATCAAATTTCTCATACTTCCTCGGAGTTTAAATGCGTACTCCGATTCAGATTTAGGTGAGGTCATGAAAAGCCTCTCATGCATGGCTTCTATAAAGCACATTTTGTTGTAGCCTCAGTAACTACACCAAGCAGCTGAAACCCGTTATTCGACTTTTCTGCTCCCTCAGCTTCAGTAGTTTATGAATTGTCGAATCTTGGTACTATTTTCACTTCAAGTCTTTTTGCTTATAAATAATGATTTGTTACTGAATTAAGAAGTATTTATGATTGCACAGAAAACTGGTACTACAGGATGCTACACAGGTGTGCAAAACGTAAGGACAAAAGTAACTTTTGTATAACGTCTCACTGCCAAGTAACGTAGCTCGATGAACTTTGGACGTCACATACAAAGAACTGATACTCTACAGCAAAGAACAGCATGAAAGGTAGATGAAAGAAATACGCAATCACACGAGGAGATGTACAATTTTATTCAAAGGTAATAATTACACCTATGGCACAGCGAGTTATGATGAACCCGTGGACTTTACAAAAGGCAGGACATGGTTCTTAGATACGTGCATATACGTGCATATACAGCAATCCGTGCTCTGCATTGTATACCCTTGTTGGCCAGAAAGTTGGTAAGGAGCTCTGGCAGAGTGTTCCACTCGGTGAACAGAATGGCTGACAAAAATAGTGGTATCTGTTCTCCCAGACAAGTCCGAAAGAACAGACGCCATTTTGATGCAGCTGCCATTATGAATTAACACACAAAGTAATTAAATTATATACATTAGCTACGAGTGGACATTGATTGAAATCGATAGAGAAATTGAAAATTTGCGCCAGGTCGGGCATTCAAATCCGGGTCTCTTGCTTAGTAAGCAGAGGCCCTGACTGCTAAGCGATGCCGAACACAGTGGTCAGCGCAACTGCACTAACAACTCTAGAACAACTCCAGTAAGATCCTAATTCTCAAACTTATTCACACACTATTAGCGTAGTGCCTCTTGCCCAGTGTTGTCATTACTCACGGCATTACGCCCATACACATAAGAGTTCGAGTCTGATGTGCATCTGCACCGTCTCGCCTGACTTGTGTGTGTAAGTGTGTGGTGTCTACTCTCTCTCTCTCTCTCTCTCTCTCTCTCTCTCTCTCTCTCTATATATATATATATATATATATATATATATATATATATATATGTGTGTGTGTGTGTGTGTGTGGTGCCTGCTCTTTCACACATGTATAGCGAGTCAGCCAATCATCCCTTCAATGCAAATGCACGCCAGGCTCAGGAATCATCAAAATCACCTGGGTAGTGACGGTAAGGTACAAGGGACTCTACATTAGTAGCTTGTGCATGAATGGGGTATCTGGGTCTGACAGGTGGCGTCCTAGGGTCGTCCATTAAGTTGTGATGACCGTTCTGTCCAGATGGCTTAATGGTCCGAATATCTACCTAGTAAGCAGGAGACCAAGGTCCGAATCAAGTCCGAAACAAATATTCAACTTTCCTCATTTATTTCACTCAATGGCCACTGGCAGGCAATGTCTGTAGTTTCTATGTTTACTAATAGCTGAATGGTCATTGTTTCCCCAACGTATCCCACACAAACTCCAGAGCAATGGTCTGGTCAGTCCATTTGCCGAATGTCATTACATTCCAAGAGCTCCTAGAGATGCACAGTTTGTTGGCGTCACACATTGTCATCGATAGGAATGAAGTTACCGTATATATGACTTATTTCTATATATTATACGAGTCTGGTTCCAGACTTCTAGAGTCGTGAGGAGAGAGGCAGGCCGGATGCGTTTCTGAGGATCTAGACTGCCAATATAACATAATTGACAATAACACATTAATTATACAGTAATACAGAGTTGTCTTCCAAAGCGCTGCACACAGCATTCAGAGGCAGAAGGGTAGATTGTCGTCGACTTGCAGTACCACCACCATCGCAAAGCGCCAGGTGGTGGCTGTTGCATGATAAGATGACCGTCGATCCATAGAATTCGGCGATCTCTAGCTCTGTGATTCGATCTACAAATTGGTCTGGTTGACGTCATAGATTTGCACTCAAGAGCCCCGCCCCCATGCCAACCTGAAGTATTCGTTGTCTTTCAAGGGTCGGTTCTGAGCCCCTGTTTGGAAAACACGAGCCAGCTACATCAGTGTCGGCCGCAGGAAAGGGATGACCCGCAGCAGTGCCCGCACTCTCAAAAGTGATTGACAGACAGAGTCCAGGTCACACAGATGAAGCCTCCAGCAGGCCTGCAGTGTGACTGAATCGTCTGCGATCCATAATGTTGCCACAGAATATGGTAGTGCATCGGGCCGCTACAGCGTTCTTCCTGATGTACTCATGGCTCCACAGGCAATCGAAGCCAACTGGGTGTGCCGAGGGTCAACATCCGTAGCCTCCTCTCTGACCTGATAGCTTCAACTGACGTAAGAGCTGAGACTAAGCACTGGACAGTCGGGCATCGGCCCTGAGCGTTCAGACATTTGTTAAAAAGGGTGGGGTATTTATAATGGCTCCTTCCGTGCACTATGTGGCGTGGGGGTGGCAATAACATCATGTGTCCTGATACTCCGTAGCTATTGTATCTCCTGCAACTCCACCTCTCAGAGGCTCTCTTCTGCTGTCTCTAAACCTGATTATTCTGTGTTGCACTTTACTTGGCCTTCCTCACGAAACTCTGCTTTCTCACTAGTATGATGGTTTCACTCAGCTTCCATGACGTCATTATGCTTCGCTTGTAAACCTGGGCGCTAGGTCATTCCCCTGTGTTGTGACAGCTTCCATGTTTGCAGTAACTCACTCTGCGTTTCTTCCTGGCTGGCAGTCTACTCGTCAAACATACTGGCAGTTTGCCTTCTGGGCACTGCCAGGGTTGAGACTTGGACGACTTTTTAGTGACCACCAGAGGTTCCACCCTGGGGAATTACACCTTACTCTTGCTTGAGACATTTCATCTCTAATTTTTAAGTTTCGGGCGCCCACATTAAGCACATCCTACACATTTTGCAGCGTTAGTCACACGTTACAGAATTTTAGCCAATTTTTCCACTTCGCCGTACATGATTTCCAACGGCTGATACAGCAAAGCGATGAAGCAGGTCTTCGGGGAAGTCATTTCTTACACTCTGAACTATTATTCATACATTCAGAGGTTTATCTTTCAGTTTACACATAATTCCCTTACTGTGTCTGAGTTTTATTTCCAAACCAGTCAATGGGTACTTGGTGCACAGATAAACCTGAGTGCTGCACTGACAGAAGTAGATAACAGAAATCGCAATCAGAACAACAAGAGCTCTGGTAGATGTCACCCTTACAGTCGTGTCACTATGATGTTTTCTGTTGTGCTATTCCTGTATGTGCTGCGGAATTTTTTGGCTGTAATTCTCCGTTCTTGCATTGCTACTAGTTCGTCTAGTGAGCGTAGAATGCTCGTATTCAGGGTATTATTTAGAATGGTTAAGTTTTGTGTAAGCAGTAACTTTAGCGGCCTCTCGGGCCGGTCCCACATAGTTTCCACTAGAGTGTGGTTGTACCAGTGATTGCAGATGGTAGACAAAATACCGCACCTGCAGAGTCACATAACGTATCATTTATTATTATTCTGCCACCTCATAATTTCACTCTGTTCAAACTAGTTGGTTTCCCATGTTCGTAGCACTTCTGGGGAAAAAAAAGAGGAGGCTCAACGAGCACCTACTCTCTAGAAACGTGGATATGGCATTAACACTTTCCTTTGCCATTCGCTTCCTTCGGTTTTTCCCAGGAATGACTGGACCTCGCATGCTTATACACCAGTTTGTATCAACCTACTGGGGCAGACAGTGACACGTTCCCTGAGGCCTCTCTGTAGGTCTTCCAACGACATTAGAACGTAGCCATCCCTTTCCCCTGAAGCTATTAATACATCTTTGGTGAGATTTACAAACCTTTATCACTGACTTCCCTTCCCTTCAGAAGGCGAGATTACCTGGACCAAACATTATCCCGATATAACAAAACAACATTGTATCGATCCTGGATAACGAAAAGTAGAAAAACAAAACGTACTATAAATAGGACAAAATAAAACAAAATGACTTTCTTGCAATATACACAAGAACAAAGGAAGTGCAGTATGGGCAGAAGACAATTTCAAATCTTGCCTATCGACATGACCTAAGGATGTAGGACATTTCAGACGTACTCTGATTATCAGTCGTTAGTTTCTTCTTTGTTCAATGAGGCTTCATATTTTGTACTGAGATGGTATCTGTGGCAATGCATCGACAGCTGCCATAAAAAGCTTAATACATCCCAAATGATTAATCGAAGTTTCCTTGGCGTCTGTATTTTAACACTGAATGATGACGTCATTTCCAGTACTCGGTGTAATCCATGGTATCAGGTCATTAATTTCTTTATTTTGCCTTTCAGCGTATATACTATTGCAATTAATACCCATTGGTCAATAGAGTTTTGCGATAACTATCCAGTGCAATGTCCTACCTGCTCTTGTCGTTCTAAATCTTTCGTTTATCCGTCTTTTTCTTGTTAGCATATGTCCCGTAATTCCTTAGCATACTTTTTGACTGATTCGACATTGGATCCTAGCTTGGGATTAATAACTTCGATAGGTGAATGATTTTTCCATAAAATATTACCACATTTAGCGGAAGACCAGTACCCGAATAAACTTCAGAATTGTGTGCAGTGGTTACAAAATTTGAATATACGTCTCAATTTGCGTGATTACTTCTAATGTAATAGCTCAACATCTTCACAATTTTACGACGAACACTCTCTATGCTAGCAATGGATTGAGGGTGAAAGGGGCTTGTTCACAGCTTGTGAATTCGGAGCACGGCCGCTGTGGCCGAGCGGTTATAGGCCGTTCAGTCAGGAACCCCGCTGCTTCTACGGTCGCAGCTTCGAATCCTGCTTCGGGCATGGATGTGTGTGATGTCATTAGGAAAAGTTAGGTTTAAGTAGTTCTAAGTCTAGGGACTGACGACCTCAGATGTGTTTGACCCATAGTGCTCAGAGCCATTTGAACAATATTTTGAATTCGCAGCAATTGAAACAACTGCTACACAGAATCAGACATGAAATGAGTCGCCTAAAGTGAGCAACCAATTATTTACAAACGCTTCAGTTAGTGCACTCACTTTTTGATCAGGAATTGCAACCATTACTATACAACGCGATATATGGTTAGTTATGGTCAATATGTGGTGTCACCGCCAGACACCACACTTGCTAGGTGGTAGTTTTAAATCGGCCGCGGTCCATTAGTACATGTCGGACCCGTGTGTCGCCACTGTGTGACCGCAGACCGAGCGCCACCACAAGCCATGTCTCGAGATACGGACTAGCACTCACCCCAGTTGTACGGACGACGTAGCTAGCGACTACACTGACGAAGCCTCGCTCCTTTGCCGAGCAGATAGTTAGAATAGCCTTCAGCTAAGTCAATGGCTACGACCTAGCAAGGCGCCAATAGTAACATTGCATGTATCTATGGAGTCTCACTTATATCGTCAATAGCGATGTATACAACAAGGATGGATTAAAGTTAAGTATTCCAGAAGCTACGTACTTATCTTTATAGCATTCATTACGTATCCTGTTTCAGACCTCACGCCCATCTGCGTGAGCGTAGCGCGTGCCTTTCGGCTTCCTCTCATTGTGTCTAGGCTGTCTTGTCTCGACACAACACAATACATATATGTTTTCTGCTAGAGCTTTATAAAATGAGCCTAAAATGTCCATTCCAATCATTTCAACTATTCAGATGCTTCCATCAGACATTGTAACAGAACCGGTCAGTTGCAAAAGGTAAGCAGTTCTTGAAAAATTACTCGATATTTCGTTTTCTAATCCTCCACCAAAATTTTTTAGCAATTCGTTTATCAGTTACCCTTCGTGCACCGTGGTCTGACAACAAGTGGTCGTGTGCCTGTGATAATACTTCATTCTAGAAAGCGGCAGGTACTACTACTCGTAATCTACATTTCGTTGTTCTACATAGCAACTCGTCGTGCATCACAAACTCAGATTGTGGCTCGAATTGTTGACATTCAGCAACAGAATCGTGAGCCTTTCACCGTTCAGCGGTGCTCCTGACCACTGTATGTGGAACTGCGGTTTTTCTACTCAAACTATCGCCGTTGGCATGCCTTTTTCCTGGTTTGCGTTGCCTCAAAATCAAATTCATTCAAATGGAGTGCCCACTTTGTTGATCTGCTGCAAATGTCCTTAGTAGTAATGAACATTTGAGACCACCACGATCCATCACCACCTTCAACTTCTGGCCATTTAAATAATAGCAGGAGTTTGTAATACCATAGATTAGTGTTAATATTTCCTTCTTAGTTGTGGAATAATTTTGCTGTACTTAGCTCAACTGCCTGGCTGTGAACTCTGCAGAACGCTCTGTACTATCTACATTCTGTGTTAGGACAAGCCCAGAGCAGACTAAACTCTCTTTCAGAATCTACGGATAACAAAAAAGGCTTCGATGTCAGTGCTCGTTTCAAAGTACATTCTGTAGACCATTCAAATTTTGTTCCTTTCCCTAACAAACACTTTGAAGATTCCTTTACAAATCGACGATAATAATCATGGAGACCGATGAAGCTACGAAACTGTTTAATTATCTTCGGTGGCGAAAAATTCTGGTCTTCTGAGACCAAACACCTATCAGCTCTCTCACCTTCCCAGCTCATTATTAGCCAAAAATAATTTACTTAAGTAGCTGCAACGTGACATTTAGCGATGTTTAGCATTAGTCATGGTGGCTTTAGTCTTTTGAATATCTTCTCAAAACGTCTTACATGCTCATCCGTGTCCTTTGAAAACATTATTGTGTCATCCACATAGATAAAAAAATTTTCGGTTTCAGTCTCCTAAATACACCATCCGGTAATCTCTGAAAGGTCTAACGTGCATTCTCGAGTCTAAATGAACTTCGACGGTATTGGAAATGTCTCCCTGGACAGAGAAACCTCTCTCTGGTCGATCCACTGGCGCTACTTCTATTTGGTAATATCCACTATTTAAATCATCAAAATAAGTTTTGCGTCACCCCAGTTCAGAGAACTCTTGAAGATGGACGTCAACTGTGTATATTGTATCGCAGACACAGTCCCTTTCACTGTTCAGAAATGTCACTAAACCCGCCGTAGCCGGCCGGTGTAGCCGAGCGGTTCTAGACGCTTTAGTCTGGAACCGCGCGACCGCTACGGTGCAGGTTCGAATACTGCCTCGGGCATGGATGTGTGTGATGTCCTTAGGTTAGTTAGGTTTAATTAGTTGTAAGTTATAGGGGACTGATGACCTCAGATGTTAAGTTCCATAGTGCTCAGAGCCATTTGAACCATATGAACCAAACCTGACGTAAGATGTAAACAACCATGCATGAGCAGCGCCTATTAGACGGCGGGGGTCCCACAGCCGATCAGTTCCAGTCATTCCACCGCGAAGCAGGTACACAGTTCGTGTTGTCTGTAGTGCAACCATGCCTAGACGGGCAATACGGCGGTTCGTTTGCGTCCGCATTGTTACTTTGTGCCAGGAAGGGCTCTCAACAAGGGAAGTGTCCAGGCGTCTCGAAGTGAACTAAAGAGATGTGGTTCGGACATGGAGGAGATACGGAGAGACAGGAACTGTCGATGACATGCCTCGCTCAGGCTACCCAAGGGCTCCTACTGCAGTGGATAACCGCTGCCTACGGAATATGGCTCGGAGGAACCCTGACAGCAACGCCACCATGTTGAATAATGCTTTGCGTGCAGCCACAGGACGTCGTGTTACGACTGAAACTGAGCGCAGTAGGCTGCATGATGCACAACTTCACTCCCGACGCCCATGGCGAAGTCCATTTTTGCAATCACGACGCATTTGAGCGCGGTACGGATTGGCCCAACAACATGCGGAATGGACCGCTCAGTATTGGCATCACGTCCTCTGCACCGATGAGTGTCGCATATGGCTTCAAACAGACATTTGTCGGAGACGTGTTTGCAGGCAATTCGGTCAGGCTGAACGCTTTAGACACACTGTCCAGCGAGTGCAGCAAGGTGGGGGTTCCCAGCTGTTTTGGGGTGGCATTATGTTGGGCCGACGTACCCCGCTGGTGGTCATGGAAGGCGCCGTAACGGCAGTACGATACATGAAAGCCATCCTGCGACCGATAGTGCATCCATATTAGGAGCATACTGGCGAGGTATTCGTCATCATGGATGACAATTCGCGCCCCGATCGTGCATATGTTGTGAATGACTTCCTTCAGGATAACGCCATCGTTCGACTAGACTGCCCAGAATGTTCTCCAGGCATGAATCCTATCGAACATGCCTGGGATGGATTGAAAAAGTATATTTATCGACGACATAACCCACCAACCACTGTGGGATCCACACCGAATCGCTGTTGAGGAGTGAGACAGTCTGAACCAACACTGCCTTAACGGAGTTGTAGATAGTATGCCACAACGAATACAGGCAAGCCTCAATGCAAGAGGACGTGCTACTGGGTATTAGACGTACCGGTGTGTACATCAATCTGGACCACCATCTCTGAATGTCTCGCCGTATGGTGCTACAACATGCAATGTGTGGTTTTCTTGAGCAATAAAAAGGGCGGAAGTAAGGTTTATGTTGATCCCTATTCCAATTTTCGGTATAGGTTCCGGAACTCTCGGAACTGAAGTGAAGTAAAACTTTTTTTGATGTGTGCAGTTACAGCGACCCAAGTTGTCTAACTATCTGCAACGTTTGACATCAGATATGCATCGGTGATCGTTCGTGCGCTGAGGTATCGGTGGTCACAGCAAAATCAGTATTTTTAGTGCCATCTGGTGATCTTTTTGGGAGCGAAATGCGGTCGCCCCTTGGCACTACCGCTATACCCGGTAATACTGTAAGCTAGCTATTGGTCGGCCAAATTCTTCCATTAATGGTTGCAAACTCTTTAGAACTCGATAGGAGCTTTTGTACATTGGAGAATTGTTCCTGCTAGTATTTTGTGTTGAGTGAGAGGCGTTGCTAGTAACGGACTACTCGAATGAAACGAATTCATGTACTGCAGTAGCAAATCTTCCATTGCTCTACTATGATTACCCTGCAAATGTTTCTCTTTCTTATGAAATGCAGATGCGATGATGGTTTGCTGGCGACAGAGGTTCTCACTTGTCTTGTCTATGTCTTCTTCCTCCAAAACATCCAAATCAGCAATTAGTAAACTCTTTGGCATATTCACTTTGTCCCTGCAAAAATTATGAAGATTGAGCCACACCGTAACATCTCCGTTCGCATCACTGAGGCGTACTTCACTTCTGCCTAAAGAACATTGTGAGCTATCCGATACTTCATCAGTTTCCAATGTCTCTACAGCATATAATAAATCATTACATAGGTGTGTTTCTATGCTCAAATACATCAACTACCCTGTACATTGTGATATCACATCACGCGAATTATATGTGAGTGCAGGCTTTCTCGGCGAATTTAATATATCAAGTCTTCACAGGTTGTCGGCCGAGTAGCGTCGTCGTCCCGTAGCAACGTTTCGATGGAATGTGTCTCCAACATCTTCAGGCGAAGTGTCGGGATATCGTGGGTCGCGGGCTGATATCTCTGCTGGATCACTCTACGCTTCCAGCCGCCGGCCAATCACGCGCCCGCAGAATCGCCTGATGCGCCTGGAGCGGCCGATGTGGTGGTGGTGGGGGAGCGAATGCGGGGTTCGTGTCCCGGCGCCCGTCTCTGTCTGCTCCGTCCGCGGCCCTTGGTGGAACGTAATGTTCGTCTCTGATTTTCCTGATTGCAGGCTCCCAGCTTGTGCTGAGATGGTAGCCACTGTGGCTGTTCATAAGGTTGTCGTGTAATCGTATTTCTATGCACTCTTTGATTACTGAGTCCAAAATTCCGTTTGTACTGCATATTTTCTTTGTGTCCTCCAAATCGGAGGTGTGCTTCTCGTCAGTACTGTGTTCTGCCGCAGCAGATTTGTTTGTCTGACCCAAACACACATGCCTGATGTGTTTACTGCGGCGCTGTGATATGCAGCGCTGCGTCTGTCCTACATATTGCATCCCACATTCGATCCGACCTTGTACAGAACAGGTGCCGTCAGAGCTAGTGGATCCTAGGTTGAACCGAGAAGGTCTTTAATGTTTGCCGCTGCGAGGAAAACAGTCTTCACTTTATGTTTCTTGAGAAAGCTGGCGATCTTGGCCGTTAGAGGATTGAAGGTGTCCTTGAGGTTTTGCCGTTCTCCTGGCAAATTTGCCTTATCGCAAATGGATCTGGCCCTGTATACTAAGGTGTTAAGTACAGAATAGCGTTGCGCAGGGTGGTGGCATCTGTTGACATTAAGACAGAGATCCGTGTGTGTTTTCTTTCAGTACACTGTGCGTCCCAGCGTGCCGTCCAAGTTTCTTGTAATCAGCATATCCAGACAGGGTTAGCTACTGTTCCCTTTTATCTCCACAGTATGTCTGATATTTCCACGTATACCATTGAGGTGTTGATGGTACTCCAGCAGTTTGTCCCTCCCATGTGGCCTAACTATAAAAATATCATCAATGTATCTGTTGAAGGCTTTTGGCTTGGGTTTAGCAGTGTCCAGTGCTAGCATTTCGAAGTGCTCCATATATAGGTCGGCTATGCCTGGTGCGAAGGGGGAGCCCATAGCTACACCATCTATCTGTTCGTAGAACTTCCCACGACATTTGAAATAGGCGGTGGTTAGCACATGGTGAAAGAGCTTGACGGTATCCTCCTCAAAGTGTTCTTCGAGTAAAGCCAGGGAGTCTTCTATTGGTACTCGTGTGAATAAGGATGTCACATCGAAGCTGATTAGTCAAAGTGTTCTTCTATTAAAGCGAAGGGCACAGGGCCAGGTCCAACTGCGATAAGGCAAGTTTGCCAGGAGAATTGCCACACCTCCAGGACACCTTCAATAAAAATGGCTACAGTGAGACACAAATAAGGAGAGCTCTGAAGTCCGGCCACAAGAAGAGAGACCGGATGAAGATGAAGCAATGGGCTTTGCGTTCTTGCCATACGCGTGTCCTCCAACGGCCAAGATCCCAAGAATTCTCAAGAAACAAAGTCAAGACCGTTTTCCGCGCAGCGGGAATAATTAAAGACCTTCTCGGTTCGACCAAGGTTCTTCTAGGTCTGACGGCACCTAGTGTGTACAAGATGGGATGCGAAAGTGGGATGCAATATAAAGGACAGACACAGCGTTGCATCTCACAGCGCCGCAATGAACACATCAGGCATGTGCATTTGGGTCACACCAACAAATCTGCACTGGCGGAAAAAAGCATTGACGAGAAGCACTCCTTCGATTTCGAGCACACAATGAAAATATGCAGTACAAACGGATTTTGGGACTCAGTAATCAAAGAGTCCATAGAAGTACGGTTACACGTCAACCTAATCAACCACGACAGCGGATACCGTCTCAGGACAGCGTGGGAGCCTGCAATCAGGAAAATCAGAGGAGAACGTTCCGTTCCACCAAGGGCCACGGACGGAGCAGACAGAGACGGATGTCGGGACATGAACGCCGCACACGAATCCCCACACCCTTCCCCACCACTGGCCGCTCCAGGCGCATCGGGTGATTCCGTGTGCGTGTGATTGGCCGGCGGCGGGAAGCCGAGACTGGTCCAGCAGAGATATCGGCCCGCGACCAACGATATTCCCAGTGGCCCTACACCTACCCCTCAGATTCCCCACTGACAATCTGCACGCCGATGCTGAACTCCCACTCGTAAAAGAGCGCTTCCAAGATCTGGCAAGGGCCTTCTATGAAAGCTCTTCCAGGTCAGGAAACGTCCTCATCCACTCCCTAGGTCGGTATGACATGTCCCGTGACAAGCACAAGCGTCCCATGACGATCTGCGACGACTAAGTCGAAGAGAAAATCCCCACACCCAAGTCCTGATCCTCTCCCCCCCGCCTCCCATATCAATCATCTCGCGAACCCCAGACAAGTGTCAGAAAGATACAGAACAATCATCACATCACAGAAATATACACACACAAGTTCCAAGTGGAGTAAAAGCCGCAACACTACAAACTCCCCAAAAAGCTTTCCCAAAGAGCAGCAGCGATATTCCGACACTTTGCCTGAAGATAATGGAGACGCATTCCATCGAAACGTTGTTACGAGACGATGCTCGGCTGACAACCAGTGAAGGCATCCTATATCACGCGAATTGTACTTTGGTGCCTGTGTCCACAGTTTATTGGGGACCACCTTCGATCGGTGAACCTTTCTGGACTATAACATTTGTAGCTGTTGCCGCTATCGGAAACAATGTCTCGCTAAGTTCAATCTTACGCTGCAAAATGTAGATTTTTACTTGAAGTTTAGCAAGGAAGTCGAATCACAGGACAGCATAACACCCCTCATCAAGATGCTGCAATACTTGTACACGCTCTCGGAAACACTTCTTTCTCGAACTAAAACTGAACAGCGTTGCCCCCAGTGACGTGACGTCCTTATCAACGACTCCGCGTAACGTATACCGTGGCGACCTCGGTGTCTTTCTCTCCAGGAGATCCAAACTGACTACTGACACGGGAGCCCCTCTGCCCACCGGAAATTTATGTTCCGTGCCATGTTCGTTGCCGAGCAAGCAGCAGTCATTCACTGCATACACCTCTACAGTCATATGTTTTACCGAGAATGCCGACCGACGGATGAGGCACCCATCTTCCCGTTTATCGACTTATTATTAGGACGTTGATTGTTCCGTGCTTCTTCCTACAGTCACACCTTATGGCTCATTTTTCCACACTGATAACATTGGGGACGACAACATTGTTACCTGATGTTGCCCATCGGCCCGCATCTAAAGCATTTCACTTCAGATGAAAATACACCATGATCATTTTAATTTTGTGTAGCAATGCACATTTCCTCCAATTGTATTGCAATCCTAATGGCAACAGGTAAGTCACTTGTGTCTTCCGTTCTGATCCTCCTTGACATATCAGTGGAAATACCTTTCAGAATCACATCCAGAGCCCTACTCCCCTACTCAAACGGCAGCACTCTATTGGCCTCTGCATTCTGCATTAGGTCATACGTCTGCAAGCTCAATTCCTAATCCTATCACATTAGGATTCCACTGATTCGCACTTCTTCTGTGATAGTCATTTGAGATTTTCCCTATAGATCCCCGTACATTTTTGCTTGTGGCAGCGCAGTATTAGAACATTAGCCAGTTCATCACGCGTTTGGGCTTTTCTGTGGGTCTGCTGGTACAGAACGTACGTTTTCGAGTCACGCATTAACCATAATGTAGACATGTTCAACGATGTTTCTTCCGTCCATTTTACCAGTTTCGCGGCAGGCTTTATCTCATTAACAGAAATAGATACACCCTCGGTTGTTTTCCTCAAAAATGGAAATATGAGGTTAGTTGCTGCTGGGTTGATGAATTGGTAGGGAACACTCAACAAGGTATTATTCCTCCCGAATGGAGGAGTGCTTGGCCCCAAACCGCTTCCCATTTCTCAGTTACTCCATGGAGTGCTTCATAGTCTTGCCACTGTATCATTGCCGTTTCTAACAATGCTATTGCCCCCTTCGAAGCTTTCACCATTACATTCGGAGTCATTGCTGCTGTTTCTGGGATCTGTGTAAATTCCATCTGCCATTTTACCAGAAAAGAAAGGAGCAGAACACTCAACAGACAAAAAAGAATGACACTACACTCAATCTTCACACTGTATCATATCCCAACGTATTCTGTGCACTGATGTGCTTCGTAACGACTTTTTTGTATATTTGCTACAGGTAACTGACAGCTCGAAGACATGGCTAGTTATGCTCACTTAATTCAGAGAAATGACACCTCACTGGAAGCAGGGAAACTTCTGTAATGTTCCCGCGGAACTAAGACAAGTCTACATCTACATATCTACATCTATATCTACATACATACTCCGCAATCCAACATACGGTGCGTGGCGGAGGGTACCTCGTACCACAACTAGCATCTTCTCTCCCTGTTCCACTCCCAAAGAGAACGAGGGAAAAATGACTGCCTATATGCCTCTGTACGAGCCCTAATTTCTCTTATCTTATCTTTGTGGTCTTTCCGCGAAATGTAAGTTGGCGGCAGTAAAATTGTACTGCAGTCAGCCTCAAATGCTGGTTGTCTAAATTTCCTCAGTAGTGATTCACGAAAAGAACGCCTCCTTTGCTCTAGAGACTCCCACCCAAGTTCCTGAAGCATTTCCGTAACACTGGCGTGATGAACAAACCTACCAGTAACAAATCAAGAAGCCCGCCTCTGAATTGCTTCTATGTCCACCCTCACTCCGACCCGATAGGGATCCCAAACGCTCGAGCAGAAGAATAGGTCGTATTAGTGTTTTATAAGCGGTCTCCTTTACGGATGAACCACATCTTCCCAAAATCCTACCAATGAACCGAAGACGAATATCCGCCTTCCCCAAAACTGCCATTACATGCTAGTCCCACCTCATATCGCTCTGCAATGCTACACCCAAATATTTAATCGACGTGACTCTGTCAAACATTACAGGATTCTTTTTCCTATTCATCTGCATTAATTTACTTTTATCTATATTTAGAGTTAGCTGCCATTCTTTACACCAGTCGCAAATCCTGTCCAAGTCATCTTGTATCCTCCTACAGTGACTCAACAACGACACCTTCCCGTACACCACAGCATTATCAGCAAACAGCCGCACATTGCTATCCACTCTATCCAAAAGATCATTTATGTAGATAGAAAACCACAGCGGACCTACCACACTTCCCTGGGCCACTCCAGATGATACCCTCACCTCCGATGAACATTCACCATCGAGGACAACGTACTGGGTTCTATTACTTAAGAAGTCTTCGAGCCACTCACATACTTGGGAACGAATCCCATATGCTCGTACCTTAGTTAGGAGTCTGCAGTGGGGCACCAAGTCAAACGCTTAGATTTCAGCGGCCTAACAAACGACACAGTAAAGATCCATATGGCTCAACATGCCCACAAGAAAATACCGAACAAGAAAGAAAAAACAAATATCAGTCACTCACCACCTCGCGGTGTGATGAACTTCAACTCGTAGCTGTTGACCTCACATCAGATCTACAAAGACGTCAGCTACAGTTGTCCTAGACGTGTGGGTGTGAAATCAATTGTCGGCGTCGTTACCACTGGTAACCACTTGCTAACACCATGTAAAGGAGTGTGGTCCCAGAATCCTACAGTCATCAAGAGAGAGGTGGGCGGGATGTGGTGGTAAGGACCTAGTTACGCTCGATGCCGCCAAGAGAACATCATTGACAATAACACACTTTCTAGACAGTAATACAGAGCGTCTTCCAAAGTACTGCACCACAGCCAGACCGGAGGAGCAGTGCCTTACCAGCAGTGGAATACTGGCGTGCGTTCCTTTCACAGAACAGCAAACGTAGAGAAACGTTGCGTGGTGGCTGTAGCATCACGGGACTGCCATCTACCCTCAGACCAAGGCGGCGTCCAGCTTAGCATAACGATCCCCAAAGTACTCTGGATGACATCGAACTAATAACATTAATACCATGTCCTGCCACCAAAATGTCCTGGGATAGAAATAATTAAGCGACCGGGTGTAAAGGCGGCCACAATTGTCTCCCGAAGGATGCTCAGTCTAGAAGCGGACTATCAGACCCACCACACCTCACAGTCAGCAATCACATCGACCTCACATGAGGCCAGGGGAGGAGGAGGAATCAAATCAGGAACCATAATCCCTGTCCAAAGAATACACTTCCTCCCAGGCAGTACTAATAAGAAGCCAAAAGATCACTGTCTGTAGTTACACCGGCGACAGGGACAGGAAACCCGAACGCAGGAGGCCACAAGGCAGAAAACTCGCTGGTTGCACAAACCAAAGTTCTTCAGTTAACATATAAACCTTTAACCAACTTCACTTGCGGATTATCAGAGAAACAGCAGGTGAACTCCGATGCAAAGGTTCCTCAAACCCGATCGTGTACATGTCGCCAGCGTACCCAACTGGGCACAGTCACGCAGCCACGCGCTCTGTCACCGGAGCCCTCGTCTTCACTGCACCCACGGCGGCGAAAAACCACTCCTCAGATTGGGCGAGTTACTAGTCCATCATTCCCGCCTCTAGACGGAAAATTTAAAGACATCCGTTGCCGCTCCCACCAAGTAGTCACTCGGAACCACAGCCGTGGTCCCCGGGTGCTCACAGCTAGTTCCAGGTCCACCTGAAGTACTCGCTGCCCCGCTGGTGTGAGCTCCTGGATCCCATTTAAGAAACAGAAGGCAGCAGCATCAGTGTCGGCATCAGGAATGGGACGAGCAGCAGCAGCAGTGCCCGCTTTCTCGAAGATGGATGACCGATAGCATCCAGGTAGTGCAAGTTAAGCTTCCTAGAGGCCTGCAGGGTGATGGCAACCTCCACAATCTATCAGCATACCCTCCAAACCTTGGAGTGCAGCTCGCAGCAGCAGCATCCATCCAAATGGACTCATGGATCCATACTCGCTGGAAGACAGCTAGGTGGGCTGAAGGTCAACCTCCATAGCCTCTCCTCTGACTGGATAGCTACAAGGGGCACAAGGGCAGTTGGCGATCGACACTCAGTAATCAGACATTAGTTAAGAAGTGAGGGGGGGGGGGGGGGGGTATTTATGTTGCCGCTCCACGTGTTCTGTGTGGTGGTGTGGGTGTCCATCACATCATGTGTCCTGGTTCTTCGCTACTGTCGGCTGTCACAATGGTTTCAGACTTTCGCTAAATCAATTGTAAGAGGTTCTTTTCTGCTGGCTCAACACCTGAATTCCTAGTGTTGCGTTGTACCTAGCCTTCTTTACGAAACTCTGATTTGTCAATAGTGTGACGGTATCTTCCTGCTTCCATGATGCCGCGCGGGGTAGCCGAGCGGTCAGGGGCGCCCTGTTACGGTTCGCGCGGCTCCCACCGGAGGAGGTTCGAGTCCTCCCTCGGGCATGGGTGTGTGTCTTGTCCTTAGTGTAAGTTCGTTTAAGTTAGATTAAGTAGTGCCTAAGCCTAGGGACCATTGACATCAGCTGTTTGATCCCATAATCCTTACCACAGATTTCCATTAGCTTCCATGATGTCATAATGATTCGCTTCCAGGCTTGGGCGCTCTGTCGTTTCATCTTGTTGTGATATCTTTCATGTTCGTCGCAACTGGGTCAGCTTTTCACCCTAGCTGGTGTCTACTGGTCACTGACATAGGCGATTGGCCTTTTGAGAACTGCTAAGGTAGAACTTGGAAGAATTTTTAGAGTCCACCGGGGATACTATCCTGGCCCGTAAAAGTATGGACCAAGTTCCGTAGATCTGTGTCCCTTGGCGCTGTCGCAAAATGATAAAGTTAGTTTCATCTATATTTTTGTACACTACGATATATGGTGATTTATTGATGTGAAGTACAGACCAAGACCGCATTAAGAAAAAATATTCACATTTTGTAAATGCCCAAAGAGCATTCAAAGATTTATGAAGAACCAGTCGAGTTTCCATTTGTAAGGCAAATTAATGCAGGAATCGTGTTTTCTCTGAAAACGACCGTTTCGCAAGCACCGCTTCAGTGCAACTCTCGTACAAAAAAGAGGAGAAAGAGCAGCTGGAAACATAAGAATAAGTTTCAACGAACTGAACAATTATATCATGTGCCCACTGATTAATTGGGTATGTGCCTATCGACAGAAGATAATGGGAAACCTAACGGTGTGATTGTGAGAACTGCATATTTTGTAGTAATTTTAATTAATGAATGATATTACAGGAAGCTATGAAATGGTTTACGTATTTGGTCTAACAGTCTGTACTCGCAATAGCCAAGAATATATATATTTTATGAATCCTGAATCAGGACTGTAAGGGCTGTTAATAAGAACTACGGTTGTGAGGTTTAAGGTTTTTTGATAAAATATTAACGCCTGTTTCCCAAAATACGTTATATCACTTGGATATAACTGTTATTGCTGGGGGGAGGGAGGGTACATTAGAGGGTGATACGATTACTACGTTAAAAATATTCAGCGATGATGGAGAAGGCTAAATGTGTAGCAGATCATATTCAGATATCCTTGTTTATAATGTAAGGCTATCTAATATTACACTGTAGAAAACGGTTGTGAATGCTTGCAGATATTTGTTCAGGCTATTCTTATATATGAAGTCCCAATTTCATACATTTTGTAAGTACAGTGGTCTACATTTGTATTCCATACGTTTTGGCAGCAATACGTCAAACCAACGTTATCACTGAGGGAACGATTAATACATCCAAACTGTACCACAACCTTAAAACATTGGTCGGTCATAACTTTGTGAATAATTATCATTCCCAGATGACAGACTCTCTACGAATTCCTGTCGGATACGGTAGCTTTAGTTACAGACCGGTTTGGCGATGGTTCCACAACACAAACCTATCGTAATGGGTGATGCTATATTTCGATCGTTAACAAGATGTGTGTGATGAAGTGTTGGTGTGAAGGTTGTAATGTTGTTAGGGTAATAGAGATCGGTATGGAATGGAAGGTAGTGGGCTGTTATGTGCTACTGCGAACGTGCCGTCTGCACCTCAGAAATAATATCAAGTCACCCACTGAGTTGGAAGTCCCTAACTGCCTTAAGTTCACTATTAATTGTCACTTGACCCCAAAGAGTCACTAGAAGCAAAGGAGTTTCTTATTTCACAGAAGTCATTGACGCAGGAACTGAAGAACGGATGATTACTGCCTCCTTCACTCCATGTCTACTTGCCAGGTAGCAATGACAGAAATTTCATTTCGCATCAGAACCAGAACTAGCGAGCGCCGTAGAAAACATTACGTTACTATCGTTATTACGTCACCATGACTACGGAAGACAATAAACGTAAATGAAGTGAAAGCTATCATAGATTGCTCTCAGCTGATTTCCAAAGTAAATAAATAGTTTTAGTCAGGTATTTTGGTGATTAATAAATCTGTTCATTATACATTTATTAGATTTGTGCTAGTTCTCCGTTAACCCATCATTTTATAGTCAAATAATATTTTAACACGTTTTATTAGGTCACTTCTTGACTGTCTATTCGCTACAAAATGTTATTTTAAATTAACATCCTGATGAGCTAGACACCAGAAACTTTCAACATAGCTCGGAAGGGGACGACAATATAATATCCACTCCCCTTGACGTGTGGTGGCGGTATTTACCCTCGTCTCCCAACGAGCTATGAACTTGAAACACAGCCTAGAACTGGATGACAATGCAATACCAGATTTCTTTCTTGTCTGGTATGTGGCGGAGGTTACTTTGTGTACACATTTTAGTAAAAGACATTTGGGGGGAAGAACGGTTGCTGGTAAGCCTCCTTATGAACTGGAACCTCTCCAGTTTTTAACTTCACAGGTTTCTTGCTAGATATCTCGTGTGAAGAGATATTGGTATAAATATAAAAATTACCAAATTTCTGTTTTGTAATCTCGTCAAGAAGTTTGAAATCGATGGAAAAAATTTCACACACTCTAGATTAAAAAGCTAAAAATAATTATATATATCAAAGTAAATTTTTAATATAACACGTTTTATGTCAGAGTAAAAAGTGTAAAACAACTTCTAATCCAAGATAGATAGTTCTGAAAATGTGACTGTGAATTCTGAATACTCCATCGGTACTGCCGGAATTAAGTATGGTGTTGGCACACCCTTAGCCTTGATGACAACTTCCACTACCGTAGGCATACGTTGAATCAAGTGCTGGAACGTTTCTTGGGGAATCACAGCCCATTCTTCACGGAGTGATGCACTGAGGAGAGGTATAGGTGTCAGTTGGTAAAGCCTGGCACGAAGTCGGCGTTCCAAAACATTCCAAAGCTGTTCTATATGATTGAGGTCAGGACTCTGTGCAGGTCAGTCCATTACAAGCATGTTATTGTCGTGAAACAACTCCGCCACAGGACGTGCATTATGAACAGGTGCTCGATCGTGTTGAAACATGCAATCGCCATCCCCGAATTGCTCTTCAAAAGTGGGAAGCAAGAAGACGCTCAAAACATTAATGTAGGCCTGTGCTGTGATAGTGCCAAGCAAAACAAATAAGGGTTGCAAGACACCTCCTTAAAAAACACGACCACACCGTAACATCACGGCCTCCGGATTTTACTGTTGGTACTACACACGATGGTAGATGACGTTCAATGGGCATTCGCCGCTCCCATACCCTGCCGTCGGATCGCCACATTTTGTACCGTGATTCGTCACTCCACACAACGTTTTCTCCACTGTTCAATGTTTACGGTCCTTACATCATGCGAAGCGTCGTTTGATGTTTACCGACGTGATGTGTGGCATATGAGCAGCTGCTCGACCACGAAATCCAAGTTATCTCACCTCCCACCTAACTGTCATAGTACTTGCAGTGGATCCTGATGTAGTTTGTAATTCCTGTGTGATGGTCTCGATAGAGTATCTCATCTAGAAGTTTGAAATGATTGGAAGATTTAACACACTCATGATGAAAAAGCAGAAAATAATTATTGATATCAAAATAAATTCTTTATATTACACGTTTTATGTTAGAGTAAAAAGTGTAAAACAACTATTACACATTACGACCCTCTTCAACTGTCGGCGGTCTCTGTCAGTCAACAGACGAGGTAGGCCTGTACGCTTTTGTGCTGCACGTGTCCCTTCACGTTTTAATTTCACTATCACTTAAGAAACAGTGGACCTAGAAACAGTGGACCTAGGGATGTTTAGGAGTGTTGAAATCTCGCGTACAGACGTATGACACAAGTGACACCAAATCGTCTGACCACGTTCGAAGTCCGTGAGTTCAGCGGAGCGCCCCATTGTGTTCTCTCACGATGTCTGATGACTACTGAGGTCGCAGCATAATGCACCTAATATAAAAAACGTATATTTTTCTGGGTGTTCGGATACTTTTGATCACAGAGTTTATGAACACAC
The DNA here is from genome assembly GCF_021461385.2 of Schistocerca piceifrons. Classification (NCBI taxonomy): domain Eukaryota; kingdom Metazoa; phylum Arthropoda; class Insecta; order Orthoptera; family Acrididae; genus Schistocerca; species Schistocerca piceifrons. The sequence continues at coordinate 782,504,342 of NC_060141.1, forward strand.
TTGCAACATTTGCAAAAGGAAAACGTCAGGCTCGCCCAAAACGATGTAAGATGATGTAAGAACAGTTCACCTCTTAACTACTATCTACTGCATGTGCCCCAAATTTTTCGTTATAGATCTTACAAGGATACTTCTAATATTTAGAACAGAAAACGAGGGGCGAGTACAATACGTTAATGATGCAAGAATAGTTCACCTCCCAACTACTATCTACTGCATGTGTCCCACATTTTCCGTTATAGATCTCACAAGAACACTTCTAATATTTAGAACGGAATACGAGGGGCGCGTGCAATACGTACACGATGCATGAATAGTTCACCTCCCAACTACTATCTACCGGGAGTGCCCCACTTTTTTCGCTATAAATCTTACATTAATGCTTCTAATATTTACAACGGATAACTAGGGGTGCACGCACTACATAACTGATGAATGAACAGTTCACTTAACTACTATTTACTGCATAAACCCCAGGTTCGTTACAAATCTTAGAAATATTTTCTTATACAATGACAATGCACAATCGCAAATTATCCGTCTTATTGTATGTTGTGAGGGATCTGTACGGGGCTCGGAGAAGTAATTTAATACTTTTTGGTCCGATATAAAATCGTGTTGTATGAAAAATTTGTTTTATTTAAATAATTACTTTCAGTTTATTCGAAGACAAACTTTAGAAGAGTTCCTTACTCATTATTATTTTTCGTTTCTTGTTCTGTATCGGATTATGTATTTGCGCTATTCAGGTGCGTTATAAATTTTGTTAGTCTGGACGTATCGCTGCCGTACGCAATAGTCGACGAAGGCAATGTATTAATACTTTCCAGGATGATTGCTTTTGAAAGATAGTTTTCTAATGACCATTTCATTGCTCAATTCATTAATTAAATTATTTTGCTGGTTATTCATATTGATTTAAGTTTGCTGTGAACAGCACCGCCGTTCAAGAAGTTGACGATACCGGCATTGTGGGGTACGAAGTCATTGTGGCTATATCATCTATGAATGTGTTTTATACAGATGTGATGATGGTCACCATTGAATGAAATTGATTGTGTGATGGCTGGAGTATTCTTATTCTTAAAAATTCTGCATTAAACGTAATATCAGAAGTACAGTATAATGAACAGTAGTTTCAGAAAATGGTTTTACGCTGTCGTCAAGTTTTTTCTCCAAATGTGACAGGAAGAAGTAAATATTGGGGTGTAAGGAAGTACTGGGAGAATGATCTGATTATGGAACAAGTAGCCAGTCATGGCATCAAAACACTAAATATTAAAGATCACCAAACACGCTTTTAACATAGTCGGCATATGAATCTATCAACAAAAACGTTTTAGGTTTTTCTTTTTTTTATGCTTTACGTAGCAGTATCCGTTGCTACAACCACGTGCTTACCGTTAGAAAAATCGTTCATCACTCAGGTCAAGTATAGCTGATATAATGGGTCAGCGTAAACGAAGGTCATGAAAAGCCTTCAGAGTGCTGTGCCGTATCTGCTGTAAGTTGTTCCATAAATGGTTCGTGACCTTTTGCCCTCAGAATTCATGTGAAACTGGTATCACAGCTACAAATGACTTGGTTTCATTCCGGGAACTAATAGTGGCTTCGACGCAATTGCGCCAGCTCATAACAAGCATGAGCGATGCAGATATTGACTTTGAAAACAGGACAGTACCGGAGATGCAGTAGAGTATACGATACGCAGCAGAGTCTGTCATTCCAGTAGCCACTTGGCGTATAGGTCGACAGGAGGTAAAATCGGTTACATTCCGGGAAGCTGCACTGGCCTCGATGCAATCACGCCAGTTCTTCACAAAAGTGACAGATGCAAATATCAGTTACTAGTTGTTACTCGCTGTTATTCTCGCATATCAGTAGTTTCGTTAGGACGACTGATGGAAAGTAAGGAAGTAATTTTACTTGATATCTGTGTATATAGTGGTGTAGAGACGTATGTATAACAAAATGTATGCAGTGCCGGTTTGTGGATATATGATGAACGCGTTTCTGTTATTTTGCTGTATGCCGAATCCGAAAGCAGCCCTACAACTTCTAATTACATTTAAAAATACCAGGATTCACTACATCCGTGCAGAAGGTGGCGTAGTAGAGCTTCTAGGGATTTATCTGCTCACTTAGTACTGGATTTGAGATTTTGCAACCATAGCAACCTTTTCTCCCTCCCGTTTTAATGCATTATGGTGCATAAATTTTTGCTCCATCCTGCTATGATGACGAATTTATGATTAAGATAGCCAGTTAATAGATCATAATCAAATGTAGTCTCACCACAAGACTCCCGCGTTCCACGTTCATAGGTACGAATCTGTTTGTCGTACAGCCTTTAAAATGACGCCATGGTTGCGAGTCTTCAAGTGTCTTGGAAATCGTAAAAGACGTGTGGCGCAAAGAGTCTAAAATGCGACAGATTTGTGATCACTGTCGCCATACGGCTGCCTGACGTTTTGCATCCAGGCTCTGGCGGACATGAAATTTCTCTGAGGTTTGCTGGGTTCGAGTAACTTCCGCAGTTTTAGCTCTCTTAAAAGTATGCTCTGAATCAGCTTCACATTTAAGCGGCCTGTAAGAATAGTCTTAAATATCGTTGTCTTGCTGACCGTCTGATTTCACTGTCGTATCACCCTCAATTCCATTCCCAAAGGAAGCTGATGTTGACGGATTTGAAAATTACCGAACTGTCAGTTTAATAAGCCACGGCTGCAAAATACCAACACGGATTCTTTAGAGACGAATGGAAAAACTGGTAGAAGCCGACCTCGGGGAAGATCATTTTGGATTCCGTAGAAGTGTTGGAACACGTGAGACAATCCAATACTGAAAATAGATCAAGGAAAGGCAAACCTACGTTTCTCAGATTTTTAGACTTAGAGAAAGCTTTTGACAATGTTGAAAGGAATACTCTCTTTCAAGTTCAGAATGTGGCAGGGATAAAATACGGGAAGCGAAAGGCTATTTACAATTTGTACAGAAACCAGATGGCCATTATAACAGTCGAGGGGCATGAAAGTGAAGCAATGGCTGGGAGGGGAGTGAGACAGGGTTGTAGCCTATCCCCGATGTTATTCAATCTGTATATTGAGCAAGCAGTAAAGGAAACAAAAGAAAAATTCGGAGTAGGAATTAAAATCCATGGAGAAGAAATTAAAAATTTGAGGTTCCCCGATGACATTATAATTCTGTCAGAGACAGCAAAGGACTGGGAAGAGCAGTTGAACTTAATGACAGTGTCTTGAAAGGAAGTTATAAGAGGAACATCAACAAAAGCAAAACAAGAATAATAGAATGTAGTCGAATTAAGTCGGGTGATGCTGAGGGAATTAGATTAGGAAATGAGACACTTAAAGTAGTAAAGGGGGTTTTTCTATTTGGGGAGCAAAATAACTGATGATGGTCGAAGTAGAGAGGATATAAAATGTAGACTGGCAATGGCAAGGAAAGCGTTTCTGAAGAAGAGAAATTTGTTAACATCGAGTATTGATTTAAGTGTCAGGAAGTCGTTTCTGAAAGTATTTGTATGGACTATAACCATGTATGGAAGTGAAACAGGGACGATAAATAGATTGGACCAGGAGAGAATAGAAGCTTTCGAAATTTGGTGCTGCAGAAGAATGTTGAAAATGAGATGGGTAGATCACGTAACTAATGAGGAGGTATTGAATAGAATTGGAGAGAAGATAAATTTGTGGCACAACCTGACTAGGAGAAGGGATTGGTTGGTAGTGCATATTCTGAGGCACCAAGGGATCACCGATTTAGTATTAGAGGACAGCGTGGAGGGTAAAAATCGCAGAGGGAGACCTAGAGATGAATACACTAAACGGATTCAGAAGGATGTTTGTTGCAGTAGGTACTGGGAGATGAAGAACCTTGGACAAGATAGAGTATCGTGGAGAGCTGCATCAAACCAGTCTCTGGACTGAAGATCACAACAACAACATCACCATGAAAAATCTTCAGCTATGCCAGGTGGGGAAGGAACTCAGTATCGTAAACCACGCGACAATAACTTTGGATTTGCACTGTCACGCAATGATCTGTAGGCACTAAGAGCCGCTGACAATCCAGCCAGCGTTATTTGCATACCAGTCACGTATAACATATTTAAAAGTTTGAACGATACTTAGAAAGCTACTGCTTACTAAAGTAGCCTATGGTCTTAATCAGAATTCAAGCTATTTCCATATCGAATACTATGGGAATCGGTTCAGCGTTAGAGAGGTGAAAACTTATGAAAGTGGTTCACTTTCGCAGTTAGTAACACTGGTATTAGTATGGATGCATGAATTAAACATATTGAGAACTGAATGGGCATTGTATTGTTTACGTTCAATCATATTACATAGAACATATGAACCAACAAAAGCATTTTCACAAATACGATAAAGTTCAAAAGTGAAAATGTAAACACCTTTTACAGAGAGCAAATATTTTTCCTTTGTTTGCATAATATTCTTCAAACCAAGAAATATCTCATATTGCACACTTAGTAAAGTAGCCTGTCTTCTTCATCAGGGTTCAATCTATCTCAATCCAGATTTTATGCATATCGGTTCAGCGGTTTAGTCGTGAAAAAGTAACGAAGTCACTTCCGCATTTGTAATAAGCATGGATTGGTATGGATTAAGCTCGCTGAGGGTTGTATAAGTATCGTATTCTAGCTGTTACCCACGGTTACGGTCGCTTGCCAGTAATGAAGTAAAATGCGCACGTGGCTTTATTGGCCATGAGGTCCAGGTTTAGATGTTCGGGAACCTGGCGCAAGACTTTTTATTTGAAGCCACTTTGTTGACTTGTAGGTCGACGATGATTAAATGATAATGACAGAGCATACATCCAGAGGCGACCAGGAAAAAAAATACCAACCCGAGCCGGAATTGGGCCCAGGAACCCAGAACTGAGAAACAGTAACGCTAAAGATATGACCACGAACTCTTCAAGCGAATTTGAAGGCAATAAAAAAGTTATAAGCAGCGCATGAACTCTCAGTGGCTGAAACTTGATAGGCTTGTGTTTGATATTAGTATGGATGCATGGACTGAATAAGCATTTTATTCATTACGTTGAATAGTGTTATATAGAACATATCAAACATAAAAGTATTTCGCTTATATGATAAAGTTTTAAGTCAAAGAGATCAGCTTTTTCAAAGAGTGCTTATTGTTCCATAATTTGCATTGTATTACTCAAATCAATAAATATGTTGCATTACACACTTTTCAAAGTAGTTTATATTCTTCTCAAAGTTTCACCTATCTCCATTCCTAATTTTTCCCAAATCGGTTCAGTGGTTTAGTCGTGAAAGCGTAAGAGTCAGTTACTTTTACATATACAATACTAGTATGAATTAGAAAGAGCACAGACAGGGTGGGGCGGTCGGGTATACGGTAGGCAGTGGTTTCTGTCATTCCAGTTGCTATTTTATGTACTATTTGCCGTTAAACGTGTGTTTACACCAAATGTACGTTTGTAATGTAAATACTCTAAGTATTAAAGCCTAGTCTGTGGCTCGAAAACGTCGGTGGCATTATGTACTTCTTACTTCATTTACATATAATAAACAAATAAGTGTTACGTATGAAATAATAGATCAATTCTTTTTGTTCAGATTCTCAAATGATAAATGAATATGTTCAAGGATTTTACAGTAAGAAGAAGACAGAGAAAATGATCTCTAATTTTGTGGGTCCACTCCTTTACCTTTCTTGTATACTGGAGTCACCGTCGCTTTTTTCCAGTCGCTTGGGACCTTGTGCTGGAGAAAGGTTCACAATAAATGGAAGCTAGATAATCGGACGGGCACAGGCTACATAATTATATGTAGGAAACGAAACGCCGTGTAAGACGTTTCCAAAAATTTTGAAACGTTTTAGACCGATTTACTTCAAATTTTTACTCGGTGCTCTAGCAAAACTCCAGGCAGGCAGTGTCCATAAATTTGTTTAACATGCGTGACAAGTAAATATGCAAATAATGCGTTAAAGAGAAACGTTATTAACAAAAATTTCGAAAAGTTCTGAACTATATTATTTCAGACTCTTATGCTACATTCCAATAAACGTTCATCTAGAAATAGGCTACATCTTTCTTTCAAATAATGATGTACAGCTTTTGTGTTAAAAACGACTGGGAGAAAAACGTTTTTGACCGATTTACTTCAACATTTTGCTCGTTGCTCAAGTAAAAACCCAGGCAGGCAGCGTCCATAAGTTTGTTTAACATGCATGACACGTAAATATACATATAATGTGTAAAAGAGAAACGGTATTAACAAAAATTTCGAAAAGTTCTGAACCATATTATTTAAGACTTTTATGGGAATTCTAATAAACGTTCTTCTAGAAATAGGCTGCATCTTTCTTTCAAATAACGGTGTACAGGTTTTGTGTTAAAAACGACTGGGACAAATAATATGCCCTGCAATGATACTTTAATGTTTGGGGTTGAAACCGAATGCAAGGGAGAAACAGAAGAGCATACAGTTGTTTTAGAATTTTGTTTAATATTACATTCAGGAAGAATGAATATATGTGGTTAGTCAAAGGACCTTACAGCTTTTGAGTGATACAGAAATTTATTGGTATAACTTACAGAATCGGTAACTGTGTCTTTTTGCATCAAATGACGTCATGATTCATTCACGTAGTGTACCAGTATTCCCTCACGTCACCAGGAGCACCAAAGCAGTGCACAGCTAAAATGGATACTTACACTAGTGCGGATCGTGCTCGCCATATGATTTGGTTTGATGGAACGAACTCTGCAACAGCTGTTTCGTTAAAGACTGCAAGACTGCGTTTGTTCCTCATCTACCAAGCCGTTTTTAGCCGAGCTTAGATATCGAATGTATGCTGCAGTTGCACAAATTATGCTCGATGTGCTGCAACTAGAGTGGGGATGTCGGATGTTTGCAGCATCACAAATAGTACTCACATAGAACCAAAATGACACTTGACACCTTTAGCTGAGACTTGAATCATTTACTACAAATTGAATCATCTATTGATTCTGTACATTATCTCAATAAATTTCTGCACCATTCCAAAGTTGTAAAGTCCCTTTTTCATAATATGTACACGTACAGTTTTAGCGTCTTTTTCATCGATTGCTGGAGTTGGTAATTTATTTGCATGGTAACCGGTGGGAAGATGTCGGAATGAGCTAATAGCCTCTGATAAAAGTCGTGATCATGTGCAGTGTATGGTATGCGCTGTGCTACTTTATTTTCTTCATCGAAGCCGGTTTCCAAAGAAAACATTAATGGAGTATTTATGGGCTTATGATTAGAAAACATGCGGCTACGATCTCTTTTCACAGTGCGATTTAACTACGGCGTCATGGCATTTAAACCAATAGACAAATTGATTCCTTCATATATGTGGTGTCACCGCCAGACACCACACTTGCTAGGTGGTAGCTTAAATCGGCCGCGGTCCATTTAGTACATGTCGGACCCGCGTGTCGCCACTGTGTGATCGCAGACCGAGCGCCACCACAAGGCAGGTCTCGAGATACGGACGAGCACTCGCCCCACTTGTACGACGACTTTGCTAGCGACTACACTGACGAAGCCTTTCTCTCATTTGCCGAGAGACAGTTAGAATAGCCTTCAACTAAGTCCATAGCTACGACCTAGCAAGGCGCCATTAGCCTTACATAGTTTGATAGTTATCGTATGAAATGTCTCATCATGGTCGTTGTAAACCAACAAATAATAAAAGTTAAGTATTCGAGGAGCTGCATACTTTTCTTATCAGACTTCACTACTTATCCTTTTCCAGAATTCACTCCAGTCGGCGTGTGTGTACGCGTGCCTTTCTTTCGGCTACCCGTCACTGTGGACTGGCTGCCTTGTCAGTCCACATCATTGGAATCAGAAAGAACACTTATCCCATCCTGGTCTGTGGTACTATTTGGTCTGGCAGCATGAGCACTCTCGTGGCTATCCCACACACCCCTAGTGAAAATTATTACGACCTGTTTGTGCTTGTGTTCATGAACAGCACTCCAGGAAGTGTTCTACAGCAGGACAAAGCTCACCCATATACTGCTGTTTTAACCCAAAAAGCTCCACAAAGTGTGCGCATGTTGCCTTGGGCTGCTCGATCACCAGATCTAATTGCGCACATATGGGATATCATCGGACGACAACTGCATTGCCATCCTCAAACAGCAGTAACTGTCTCCGTATTAACCACAAAGTGACATCCAGCACCTGTGCAATGTAATTCAGGCATGTCTTAATGCTTTCATTCAACAATCTGTCGGTTACACAGGGTTATTAATGACCAGCATTTCACATCTGCAATGACTAGCCTCACATTTTCATTAACTTGTAATCTTGCAATGTTAAACACTTGTACATGTTACTTACATCAGCTATTTTTTGATGTATTTGAGTAGTGTATTTAACAGTTGTGTGTTCCAGGCAGGATTTATCCTGTTACTGCTGTTCTCTGTGCTTTTTTCTACAGGGGTTTCATATGATTAATATCTTACTACTCACTGGATCTGCCTGTGTTGTATTTCTAATGTTAGCTAAGATGGTAGCGTTAGTTGGGTGTATTCTTTGATTTGGTATCCTTCTCCAATATTTTCATATGATAATTCATGCCCCTTTTATTGTTGACTTTTCGTCTCAAATTGGAACAGCACTGTCATTTCATGCTGCGTATTAGGTTAGCGCTTCTTTATTTTCGTATATTGATCTGTGTCCCTTTGTAAAGCTGATTATTACTGTGGACCGGGAGATTTATGAAGTATTATTTTATTGTACTAGGTATCATGTGTATAATGTGTTTTTGATAAACTAAGCATTGTTTCTTGGTTTGCTACATTTCATGTATGTGTTCTGAGTTACTGTATATATTGAATTCATTAGTAAAATGATTCATATGTGGTTAAGACTTTGATCCTCTACAACACCAGCTGCTTTATACTAACAGCTATTCCTGTGCCACATACAGTAGCAGAGTGTGGGTGTGAGTTGTGTGTGAGTGGTGCTACTGATATGGTTACAATAGTGATATTTTGGTTGTGTGTCCATGGACCCTTCGGTTTTGGAATTGCTGGAATCGCTATTTAGTTCGTCCCAGCGACAGAGGGAGCTGCTACCAGAGGGAGCTGGTGATTATGAAAGGGTTAGCAGCCTTAAGAACGTGCTGTCGCAGTCCTGAGTTAAACCAACAACTTTGCCAGTTAGTGGAGCTCCTCTTTGGTTGAAACCAGAGCGGCAGCAGGACGTGATTGAAGAGTTTCCTGTCATACAGTCAGGTTTTAGTGGTGTTGAAATACTTGTCTAGTTTTTTTGAAAATGAAGTATCCTTTCACTCCGAGTTAAATAGGCTGCAGGCTAGGATTCTTCATTATATTAACCAGCTGAATGATTGGAGAATGGCATTCACCCCTACTGTTGGGACTGGACGCTGAAATCAACATTTCGTCACGTTGTGTCCTCTTGTGTTAGAGGTAATGAAAGAGCAAGAACTTTGTATTGCTTTGACCCCGGAAACAGAGCAGTTTCTATACAAGTTCGTATCTTTGATTGAATTGGACGAAGTGTTCAGAATACGACACAGCGATGTACCTGAATGTTTCGTTAGGGCGTGGAATAGCGTGTTTGTTTGGGCAGATCCCTTGGAAAAAATGAAAGACTGCTGAGAAATTTTTCGCACACTTCAGCTGTAACTTAAGCACACAGAGACATTTTCAGGTCTGTGCCTAGCTAGCAGTCACTGCTGTTTCCTTGTGGTACATTTGTTGTGTCGTAATTTGTAGTTGTTTCCACTGTTATTACAATCTCTTAAGTTATCGAGATAATGACCAGTTTAGTTGGGAGGAAGGGAGGGGGGGGGGGGGGGAGGGAATTGTGAATTAACAGTTTCAGGGCACACAAGAATTCTTGCCCCTCTTAACTGTTGTGCCAGTGCTACTGATGTGTTGGTGACGCAGCAGAGAGCACGCAGACATGCTGGTGACTGAGAACGCAATCGTGGCTTGGTGTGCTGTCAGAGCCAATTGCAGTTCAGTGTAGGGTAATTGGAGCTAGCGATGTGCAGCCAAGGGCCGCAGCCGAAAAGACTGTAGCTAACTGTTCTGGATACATTGTGACAGCTCAGCTCGTTTGGTATCGGCTTGACTAGCTTAACAAGAGCCGGAGTCGGCGCAGTACTCTACAAATGGAGGATTTGTGGGCGCTGCCATTGGGAGCAGGCAGTCACTGTGTAGAGGAGGAGTGAAAACAAAAAGAGTTAGTAAGAGAGTGGCTGCCTAGAGACGGGGATGGAAGTTTGGCGGAACAGCAAGGCAACTAGGTGGATGAAGAGCCGAGTCTGGATAGTTGGGAGTGACGAAGTTCTAGTTGAGGAGTGGTTCCTGGTACGACGATTAGAATAAGTTGTACTGTGGTGAATAGCGCTATCTTGTCTTTCAAACAGTGCCGCTGGTGAACTACGTAAGTATCCAAAGTTCCACAGTGGAAGCACGACAAACCCGTCGCTATTCCTGGAAGAGTAGAGCTGGCTCTAATCAACTGGATTGTTACACTGCAGAATTTCGGCTGTTACTGCTCTTCCTTTCCTTTTTCTTCTGGCTGCAGAGTGTATATATTGATTGATGTATTCCTGTTACTTGTGTCTGTGTATTTATGCTGTCTCTGTGGTGTTGGCTAAGATGGGTGTATTGTACGATTAGGCATCCTTATGTCCTCGTGTTGGTGCTTTTTTGCCTGCTTTAGGGTAACATTTTGATCTCAGCGACGTTAAACGTTCATATTTTGAGCTTTGTACTAGATTAAAGGTTACAGGAGAATATGGGCTTGGGACAAGGAATCAAGAGGGGAAAGACTAATTGAGTTCTGTAACAAGTTTCAGCTAGTAATAGCGAATACCCTGTTCAAGAATCACAAGAGGAAGAGGTATACTTGGAAAAGGCAGGGAGATAAGGGAAGATTTCAATTAGATTACATCATGGTCGGACAGAGATTCCGAAATCTGATACTGGACTGTAAGGCGTACCCAGGAGCAGATATAGACTCAGATCACAATATAGTAGTGATGAAGAGTAGGCTGAAGTTCAAGACATTAGTCAAGAAGAATCAATACGCAAAGAAGTGGGATACGGAAGTACTAAGGAATGACGAGATACGTTTCAAGTTCTCTAACTCTATAGATACAGCAATAAGGAATAGCGCCGTAAGCAGTACAGTTGAAGAGGAATGGACATCTCTAAAAAGGGTCACCACAGAAGTTGAGAAGGAAAACATAGGTACAAGGAAGGTAGCTGCGGAGAAACCATGGGTAACAGGAGAAATACTTCAGTTGATTGATGAAAGGAGGAAGTACCAACATGTTCCGGGAAAATCAGGAATACAGTAATTCAAGTCGCTGAAGAATGAAATAAATAGGAAGTGCAGGGAAGCTAAGACGAAATGGCTGCAGGAAAAATGTGAAGACATCGAAAAAGATATGTTTGTCGGAAGGACAGACTCGGCATACAGGAAAGTCAAAACAAACTTTGGTGATATTAAAAGCAACGGTGGTAACATTAAGAGTGCAACGGGAATTCCACTGTTAAATGCAGAGGAGAAAGCAGATAGGTGGAAAGAATACACTGAAAGCCTCTATGAGGGTGAAGATTTGTCTGATGTGATAGAAGAAGAAACAGGAGTCGATTTGGAAGAGATAGGGGATCCAGTATTAGAATCGGACTTTATAAGAGCTTTGGAGGACTTACGGTCAAATAAGGCAGAAGGGATAGATAACATTCCATCAGAATTCCTAAAATCATTGGGGGAAGTGGCAACAAAACGACTATTCACGTTGGTGTGTAGAATATATGAGTCTGGCGACATACCATCTGACTTTCGGAAAAGCATCATCCACACAATTCCGAAGACGGTAAGAGCTGACAAGTGCGAGAATTATCGCACAATCAGCTTAACAGCTCATGCATCGGAGCTGCTTACAAGAATAATATACTGAAGAATGGAAAAGAAAATTGAGAATGCGCTAGGTAACGATCAGTTCGGCTTTAGGAAAAGTAGAGGGACGTGAGAGGCAATTCTGACGTTACGGCTAACAATGGAAGCAAGGCTAAAGAAAAATCAAGACACTTTCATAGGATTTGTCGACCTGGAAAAAGCGTTCGACAATATAAAATGGTGCAACCTGTTCGAGATTCTGAAAAAAGTAGGGGTAAGCTATAGGGAGAGACGGGTCATATACAGTATGTACAACAACCAAGAGGGAATAATAAGAATGGACGATCAAGAACTAAGTGCTCGTATTAAGAAGGGTGTAAGACAAGGCTGTAGCCTTTCGCCCCTACTCTTCAATCTGTACGTCGAGGAAGCAATGATGGAAATAAAAGAAAGCTTCAGGAGTGGAATTAAAATACAAGGTGAAAGGGTATCAATGATACGATTCGCTGATGACATTGCTATCCTGAGTGAAAGTGAAGAAGAATTTAATGATCTGCTGATCGGAATGAATAGTCTAATGAGTACACAGTATGGTTTGAGAGTAAATAGGGGAAGACGAAGGTAATTAGAAGTAGTAGAAATGAAAACAGCGAGAAACTTAACATCAGGATTGATGGTCACGAAGTCAATGAAGTTAAGGAATTCTGCTACCTAGGCAGTAAAATAACCAATGACGGACGGAGCAACGAAGACATCAAAAGCAGACTCGCTATGGCAAAAAAGGCATTTCTGGCCAAGAGAGGTCTACTAATATCAAATACCGGCCTTAATTTGAGGAAGAAATTTCTCAGGATGTACATCTGGAGTTCAGCATTGTATGGTGGTGAAACATGGACTGTGGGAAAACCGGAACAGAAGAGACTCGAAGCATTTGAGATGTGGTGCTATAGACGAATGTTGAAAATTAGGTGGACTGATAAGGTAAGGAATGAGGAGGTTCTATGCAGAATCGTAGAGGAAAGGAATATGTGGAAAACACTGATAAGGAGAAGGGATGGGATGATAGGACATCTGCTAAGACATGAGGGAATGACTTCCATGGTACTAGAGGGAGCTGTAGAGGGCAAAAACTGTAGAGGAAGACAGAGATTAGAATACGTCAACCAAATAATTGAGGACGTAGGTTGCAAGTGCTATTCTGAGATGAAGAGGTTAGCACAGGAAAGGAATTCGTGGCGGGCCGCATCAAACCAGTCAGTAGACTGATGACCAAAAAAAAAAATCTGATTATTGGCCACTTATTTTTGTATAGCTGACTATTGCTGTGGAGCGAGGTTTTATAGGGTTTTAAACTATGGCACCAGTTATCAAACGTCTTTTGACGAACTGAGCACTGTTTCCTGTTTTTAATCGATTTCGTGAATACTGTTTAAGTTAATGTATGTTTTAAATTGTTTAATAAATTTCATTTGAGTTTGGTTAAGGCTTTACACTTGCACATCCGCTACCACTTTCCAATCCCACAGTTTCCTGCACCACACAACGAGTCCAAAGTTTGAATGTGTTAGGAAATGTAGACAGTGTGGAAAGGAAAATAGCAAATCACAGTCAAGGAATAATCAGAGTCTGTGAAGTGAAATGGAAAGAAGATGTGGACGTCTGGTGAAACAGGTGTAGGTCGTTATAAACGGCAGCAGAAGATGGAATAATAAGATTAGGAGTCGTTGTCTACAGGAAGAGAGGGCAGAGAGTGAGTTCGTAGGAACAGTGCTGTGATGATTTAATCTCATCAGATTCAACGGCAACTGTACGCCAGCAACAACAACTCAGGTATATTGTCGAAGTATTAAGAGGAAAATGAAAAGATGGGGAAAGAATATGACAGCAACGAGCAACCAACTCAGTACCTGACATCAGAAGCAGAAAGCCACAATGTAGAATATGAAGACTTTAACTCCCCATGTAAATGGAGATAACTGTCTATTAATCATGGGGGGGTTGGCATGGGTGTTAGCAACGTGGTAGTAGGGTGAGTAAAAATGAGAAAGGATATTAACTCTTTGACTTCTGCCAAAAATTACAGCTACTAATGGCAAAATCACAATAGGAAGATGTATATTAGGAACAAGCCTATAGACAGGGGAGTATACCAGCTGGCTTACATCAGTGTTAGGTAGAAATCCTAAAACTAGATACTAGGTTGTACAGCGTGCCCATAGCAGGAGTACTTAGATCATAGTTGACTGATGATGAAGAGTAGAACCAAGTTTAAGATACTAGACTAGAATTACCAATGTTAAAGAAGAGTTGAGGAGCGGTAATGTATATTAGAAATTTTCGGAGACTATAGTACTGCTATAACGAATACAAAGGAGGTAGCTAAGTTGAAGAGCAATAGACATTTATGAAAAAGGTAGTCTTGACAGTTGACAGTTAAATATAGGTACAACAAAGATAGCTATGAAGCATCTGTGGGTAACAGGAGAATTACGATAAATGATAGAAATATGAAACTATAAAACCGTTCTGGAGAAGACAGGAATCCAGCAGTATAAATCACTTAGCAATAGACGACTGAGGAGTGCATGTTTGCCAAGGCAAAATGGTTGTGAGTATAAAGTGGAAGACATTGCAGAAAGAAGTAACCATCGGAAGGATTGATATAGAGTGTAGCAAGTCAAGCAAACAGCGCTGAAGGTAAAAACGAAGGTGCGAACCGTGACGACTGGGTGTTGTGTGATGTCCTTAGGTTAGTTAGGTTTAAGTGGTTTTAAGCTCTAGGGGACTGATGACAACAGATGTTAAGTCCCATTGTGCTCAGAGCCATTTGAACCATTTTTTGAAAAGTGTGAACATTAACAAGACTGCAAAAGGAACGCCACTGTCAATCGCAGAGGAGAGGCCTTACAGGTGGCAAACGTAAATTGAATGTGTCTACAAGGGGAGGGAGTTCATGCTCACGCGACAGTGAAAGAAATGGGGGAGCAATCTGGAAGCTTGACAGGACTTCAGAGGAATATTTCATGAAATAACGCATAATGGATAGACAACATTCACGTGGTGTTGCTTACATTATTAGGAGATGTGGCAGCCTAAACACTACTCATGTTGCTTTGTAGAAGCCATATGATTGGAAAGACACCGTAATTTGAAATAAAAAGTCATCCACAAGATATGAATGATAGCAATGGCATACAAATATGAGAACTATCACATAGTCAGTCCACAAGCTCGTCCAATAAAGTTATCAACAATATACAGAAGAATGGAATAGAAAATTAATCATTTGTTAGAACATTTTGGCGCTACAAAGGGGAATGAAACCAGAGATCCAATTTTGACATAGCAGGTTACGACATTTCTTGCTCTGTTACCTAGGGTATTCGCTCCCAAGTCGCATTCCATAATGGAAACGGTATTTATTGAAACGGGTGTGATATGAAAAAGTGGAGTCACGTGATGACATTTTTTTAGTAATTAATATTTCTTTGATATAATCCTGATTTTGTTCACAATTGCTATAGTGATCCTCAGTAGTAGGCCATTATACAACATTCGGATTGAAAGTTCGTGGCAGATTAAAACTTCCTGGCACATAATAACTGAGGGTCTGATTGTAACTGTGTGCCTGACCGAAACTCGAACTCGGGGACATTCGTCTTTCGCGAGGAAGTGCTCTACCAGAGGAGGCTTGCCAAACATGACTCATGGCCCGTTTCCACAGCTGTACTTCTGTCTGTTCGTCATCTCCTACCTACCAAACATTAGTCTTGACAGTTTCACAGGAGCACTTCTGTGAAGTTTAGAAGGTAGGAGGTGAGATAAACCTGCGAGACCGGGTCGTGAGTCGTCCTTGGACAGCTCGGTTGGTAGAACACTTGCCCGTAAATGTATCGAGTTCGGTTCACGATGCAGAACACTGTTTTTATCTACCAGGAAGTTTCATATTAGAGCTTGCTGCAATTCAATGAGGAAATTCATTTTGGAATATTGAGATTTTTTTGTCAGCTTTATTCTTTAACAACTTCAGTATTATGCACGGCAATCAACGTGCTCCATGAGACTTTGGCTAGTGAGTGCACTAGACCAGATATTTCAGGCCGTCTGTGGTGGTCCAGTTTCGTTCAGAGTCGAATGAGCACGTTCGAGCACGGCAGCTGGACGTTGGGGTTGTATCTGAAAGGCTGCACGTTTACCATATTCATTGTGTGCCATCTATGTAAATATCTTAATGTATCAGGTTTCAGTGAGCAACGTAAAGGAGAACATGTAAACAGGAAATTTATTTTGAAACGTGGTAGTAACTTATGTAAACTTTTATGAGCACAGATTATCAGTGTTACTTATCTGAACTGTATTAAATATTAACTTACAGCTGAACTTTTATTATATCACTTGTTAGTATTTTGTAGCTTTATCTCCCTATGGTATGTGTGCTCATTAAAAATGTCACAGGCATTACAGATTGTAATTTTATTGCTTGCTGTGTAGCGTTGAGAGTCTTCGTCTACCCATCAGACAGTGTTTATTGCCTTCACCTTCAGCAAACATTAATTCACAAACTATCCGTGCTGCTTCTGACCAACGAAATCTACAAATGACACCACATGTATGGAAAATTAGAATCGGCCGGCCGTTGTGGCCGAGCGGTTCTAGATGCTTCAGTCTGGAACCGCGCGACTCCCTTGGGCATGGATGTTTGTGATGTCCTTAGGTTAGTTAGGTTTAAGTAGTTCTAAGTTCTAGGAGACTGATGACCTCAGATGTTAAGTCCCATGGTGCTCAGAGCCATTTTTGAAAATTAGAATCCATTATTCTGCCTTGATGCGGCAAAGTACACCTAGATCCCTCACACGCTTTGCATTCACAGTTTAAATAGGGATAGGCGCATATTATATGTAGCGATAAAGTGGAGAGAAAACACACAACGTTGTAGCATAGAACAGTTGCCTCTTCTTTGCGGTAGACTGCAAACGTTACTTATTTTCAAACGTTAGAAGTCCCTCTCATATGGTTTTGTCACACATGGTAGGAATAATTAAAAGTTCTCTCAGCGTGTGAGGCTGAAACTTACCTCTGAAGACAAATGACAGAGTTTGAAATGAATTGAAATGGGTAAAAGTGTAACTGAACGGTATCTGGACTGTTTGAATTGGTGCTGTAAACAATTTATTATATGTAACATTCGGATTCATGGTTGCTGCATTACGTGAGTAGTATCGTTACGGAGATTTCATCATGGAACGTGTGACGTAGCAAATTATTTCAAGTCTTTCCACCTTACAATCTTGTAGAGTATCTACTCATGTAACGGGAAGAGAGAGAGATAGAGAGTACTATATTTTATTCTCACATACGCGCAGCTGACGCTGTGGCGTCTGGGGCAAGGCACTAGTTTATCTTCCGATACTGCACAGACTCGCAATGAAACTAAAAAGCAGTATTAAATTCTATTCGATGTTCTTCATACTCCATAAAGAGACTCGTATTGATGCCACAACCGTACTGTAAACATTTTAGTTTATCTTCAATATTTTCGTAGGTTAAAATTTTACGTAAAAATAACATTACTGATACTACAAAACTGATTTAATTAACAATCTCATTTGAAAACATAACATAACATCAGTTCATATAAGCTGTTTCTCTATAATTTTCTTTTCTTTTATTGCAGTGGCTTGCTAACAACCCTGGACTGTTACTGGAAGTACACCTGTTGTACAGCAGTGTCTCCAAAACGTATAGCTAATGGCCAACAGCTAGCACTGCAGTTCTATGCTTCTCAGTAGTTTCATGCCTTAAGAAGCCAGTACAGGTACTATCTCCAAAGAGTCAACAGTGTTTATCCTTTTCAAGATATTTAACTTTTGGGGTACAGGTGCACCCCACCATGGCGCAATTACTCTAAGAAAGTTCAGGACCAAGGTTCTTTATATCTGTAAGTATGGTGTCAAGTACAGTACACTTTCACTTATTTTAAATAAAGAAAATTATAACACTGCTACTAAAGAAGCTTCAGTTACCTACCATTTTCTACAATTACAGTGCATAATTGAATATTATGAGTAAACTGACTTTTATAGGTAAAGAAAATGATATATCGAAAAACAGATTTTTGACCTTAGAAAGGATGAGGATATTATCGAAATACATCGTATGCTTTTAGGTTCGGATCCTGAAAGATTTTATTCTGAAACCGTTGAAGAGAACTGTGTCATTCCAGATTTTAAAAACAGAGAGGATCCTGAAAATGAAGAAGAACAATCATATGCTCTTGCACGTCAAATTCGGAAATTCGGTGTCCCCTTGCGCCACTTTCCGATCCTGGTAAAGATAATCCACCACAGCGTGTTCGGAGCTCTCATTCATCGATGCTGAATGTTATAAAAGCACGAAATAATTTGTATGGAAAAAAATAAATTGGAGTGGTGAAAGAGGTTTCCCTATCGCACTCCTAAAAGGAAACGTGTAGTGCTGTTAACAGGGAACAAAATGCAAGACACCTAAAGAGGGCAGTGGATGCTTGGCAGCTTTACAAAAGAAAATATTGATTTGATTGCAGAGTGCACTGGCAAACTGAAGCTCAGAGATCCAAATGAAACGAAAGCAAGTATGATAAAAGTTGCTATGATGCAGCACATGAAGACAATAAGCTTTCATAAACAGAAAACACTGATTGTACCGAAATCAAACTCTTATACAGGGTTATTACAAATGATTGAAGCGATTTCACAGCTCTACAATAACTTTACTATTTGAGATATTTTCACAATGCTTTGCACACACATACAAAAACTCAAAAAGGTTTTTTAGGCATTCACAAATGTTCGACATGTGCCCCTTTAGTGATTCGGCAGACATCAAGCCGATAATCAAGTTCCTCCCACACTCGGCGCAGCATGTCCCCATCAATGAGTTCGAAAGCATTGCTGATGCGAGCTCGCAGTTCTGGCACGTTTCTTGGTAGAGGAGGTTTAAACACTGAATCTTTCACATCACTATGCGTGAAAGTTGCCCGCACGCGTTCAACCGTTTCTTCGCTCGCTGCAGGCCGACCCGTTGATTTCCCCTTACAGAGGCATCCAGAAGCTTTAAACTGCGCATACCATCGCCGAATGGAGTTAGCAGTTGGTGGATCTTTGTTGAACTTCGTCCTGGAGTGTCGTTGCACTGTTATGACTGACTGAAGTGAGTGCATTTCAAGCACGACACCGAGCGAGGTGGCGCAGTGGTTAGCACACTGGACTCGCATTCGAAAGGACGACGGTTCAATCCCGCGTCCGGCCATCCTGATTTAGGTTTTCCGTCATTTCCTTAAATCGCTCCAGGCAAATTCCGGGATGGTTCCTTTGAAAGGGCACGGCCGGCTTCCTTCCCCATCCTTCCCTAACCTCGCTGTTTGGTCTCTTCCCCCAACAACCAACCAACCAATCAAGCACGACATACGCTTCTTCGGCTCCTGTCGCCATTATGTCTCACTGCGTTCTCGAGCGCTCTGGCGGCAGAAACCTGAAGTGCGGCTTCAGCCGAACATAACTTTATGAGTTTGTCTACGTATCTGTAGTGTGTCGTGACCATATGTCAATGAATGGAGCTACAGTGAATTTATGAAATCGCTTCAATCATTTGTAATAACCCTGTACAATTGATGTGCTGTGCTGGAGTAACGAAATAGGGAGTTGTCTTTACAAAAGACCTTTTTGACCCAAACAGTGGAATAGGAATATTTCGGGCAACCTTACCTGATCTTGGTACATTGTCTCGGGTTTAATGACAAAGACACTCGAGTACAAAGAAAACTGAGTGACAAATTGACTCCTTTTCAGGAAACACCTGAGGTCTTCAAAAACGAAATGAAAGAACTACACGTACCTTCCGAATTCACCACAACATACGAACCGTTAGTTGGGTTTAGAGCCCGGTGTCCAATTAAAAGTGTATTCCTTCCAAATCAAACAAGTACGCAATCAAGATAGTGATGTGCTGCGACGGAAAATCATTTTATGTGCTAGAGGAGGAAGTGCATAGAGGTAATGGATCTACACCACATAATATATCTGTAGTTCGATATTATTGTGGAAAGCTCACTTCTCCTTTTAATGGAACCAATAGGAACTTATATGTGGACAATTAGTTTACATCTATAGAAACCGCGAATAGCCTTTTTGAGAAGAAAATTACCACGGTTGGTACAACGAAAAAATAAAATAAAAGGGAGATTCCTCCATGATTCCTCAGCATCGTGGAGAGAGAACCAAATTAGGCACCCTTCGGTTTCACTGGTCACCATAACCTGTTATCATACTGTACCTACGTTGTCAACGATGCATAAAAAAGGGGATGAACCAAGTCCAGTAGAACTCTCGGAAATTATTCAGTTTTGTAACTACACCAAAAGAAGTGTTGACACGCTACGCCAGTTTTGTTATTCGTATCCTTGTGCTAGGAAAGATGAGGATTATAATGAAATATTCGATGGTAAGGAAATATTTTGGAAGCGAAGATCTTACCTAAAGAGTTCCGCTGTGAATGTGATGCGACCAAACACGTTAAGACGTTTGGAAAAACTGACTTTCAGAAGCGGACTCTGTCTCACCACTACTCACAGTTTAGATATGCCAGAGGAAGAAGTATCCGAAAAGGTTCCAGAATCCATAACAGGATGGTGTATTTTTGCAGAAGGACTCGAGACCAAACATCCAGAGGTAAATGAGCTATTTAAAAAAAAAATTTTCTTGGATCATCAATGAAAAGTGTGTGCTTCCTGTCTTCAGCTGAAACAGAAGGGGAATTCAATGATCAGGAATATGGTTCGAACAAAAAGCAAGAAGGGTTGTGTTCTAGTAGGTGACTCTGTAGACTGAGTACAAGTTTATTCCACTATTCCTCAATGAAAGGAAACTGCACTGTGAATGATCGGTACCTTCTGATCAGCATCGGCAGCATCGGTCCAGCCTAGTTATAACTACTGTCCCCATATCCTACGCGCTTGGAGCGACATCTCAATTGGTCCATAGGCCACCAGAATTTCATGTTGAATAAGTGGCCAATTAAGACGTTTACCCTCAACAATGGTACTTTTATGGGTTCTTTGACTCTAGAATACGTTTCCAGATCTCACGCCATTTCATATCTTCTCTGAAATTCTCCTGTTCTTTTTACCACCCACGGGAGTTTGAGGCTACTTCTGAATACTGGCTGTAACACCAAAAGGTAGAGTGAGTTGCTAGTAGATTTGAAAAAGACATTACGTCGTGTGGAAATGGATTAATCAACTTACATAACAGATGTAATTAATTTGTACGTGCATTTTTGAATCCATACAGGTCTAAAAGCACGCAAAATGTTTTAAGGTAGAATTTGCGCCCATACTGGTGGCGGTAGTTACAAAGAGTTACACTACTGTCAGGGATCTGGCCTGACTGCTGTTATGATACTGAAATTCCTGGCGAAAGTGCCGGAGAAACTCCTTAGTACCAACAAAGAGATGCAGATAACGCAATGCACGTATTCTGAGATGTCAAATTCGCTGTCATGCTACAAGCAAGGGCAGGAAGGAATAGGCAGAGAACGAACAGACAATGAGCAAAGTAGAGACAGCTTCAGGAATGACATGCATCGAAATTGGGAAGAGAATGAACCTCTGCGACATAGTCGGAGCATGGACAGGTAAACAACGATTACGTGGTGACCGAGATAATTGAATGTATTATTTTATTTTATTTTCATACAGTCAATTCTTTTCTTGCCTTCATAAACACACGTATCATCTTTATTATCCTTCACTGTCGGATATGGATGTACTGATGTCTGTGATAAGTTGAAGCAAGATACGTTGACCTGATGGGACATTATATGGTTTTCATATTTAAACTTTGTTTGACATGATATACCGCCTAATGAGACTGTATTATACGTGTATGTTAAGGTGTTCTGGTATGATCAAAATAAATTTACACTTTATGTGTGAGAACCATATCTATTTCTCAGTAGTGTACTCAGCGGTCTACGCATTATAATTTCCACCTCATTTGCTTTAGGGTAGCATTGTTAAAAGTGTCGCGTTAGCCTTTAAGTAAGATAATTACAATTCTGTTATCTAACTATTATTTGTCTTACGCTTTCCTCTGATATTCTTGTGGCGTCTGGTACTTCACGTACCATTCACCGCATGTCTTCCAGTACCGTATGCATAGAGTTTCCATCCCTAGTACTTGTTCTCTTCCAGATTATCAGCCGCTTCTGTTACCCACAAATACATGTCTCCACAACGGTTTTTAAATTTTTTGGAATTACTCTCGTCCTCTTAGCTTAAGTTTTCACGAAAGATACAGCAGATAGACAACACAAATGCTGAAATAATTCCACATATGACTAAGATGTTTCAAAGTAATTTTATGTAAGGACTTCACAAAATAATACATGACGTTCCATTGTAAGTCCATTCTCTTGCTAAGACTACTGCGCAACAAGAATAGCACATTGTCAGAAGTGAGTAATTTTTGTGGGTTTCCTGCAGACAGTTCCTCTGTGGTACAGAGAACAGAAGAATTTCAGAGAAGGTATGAAATGGCGTGAGAACTGGAAACGTATTCTAGAGTCAAATAACCCAGAAAAGTACCCTTGTTGTGGGTAAACGTCTTAATTGGCCACTTATTCAACATGGAATTCTGGTGGCCTATGGACCAATTGAGATGTCGCCCCAAGCACGTATGATATTGGGACAGTAGTTATAACTAGGCCGCAACGATGTTGGCGATGCTGATCAGAAGGTACAGATCATGCACAGTGCAGTTTCCTGCTTTTCGGCAAGCTGAGAAAAATTCTGGAGAGAAAAAGATTTTCCAGTAACAAGGACGTTCTCAGAGTGGTTCCCGAATGGCTCCGTCACGAAAAAGAGGATTTCAATCGTTCAGAAACTGAACAATCACCAGAACCGTTTCGAGAGAACTGAAGGGCGATCTGTTTAATACTTAAAAACCATTCAAAAGCCAAGAATGCATTAAACATTTTTTTTTAAAATTGAGGCAACCGGTTTCAACGGACTATGCTGTCATCCTCAGGTTTTACAACAAAATATTTTAAGACCTGAAGATGACAGCATCGTCTATTCAAACCGATTGTCTTCTTCTTGTTGTTGTTGTGGTTCGTCTTCTTCTTCGCGGATGGATCACTTAGGACCACGCCTAATCAACATTTGTTGGCCTTCCTTTTCGCCCAGTATTCCTCCATAAACAACGAATGGGCTAGCTTTCGTTGCGTAGACCACGTATTTCCGTTAGTTTTTCTCTCTTCTTCCTCAAAACCTCGTGTGTTTGTGATTTTTCGGATTTCATTTCTATCGTGTAGATTTTGAGACCCTAATTCTCTCAGGTCTTTTTCTGTCTGTTTGTACCAGTTCGGTCTTGTTGTTTTGTTCTTTAACAATGTATGGATTTTGTGCGTTAACCTGTTTGAGTCCATTCTTCCTAAATGCCCCATGAATTTGATTCTTCTCATGCGCATTGTGTCTGCTATTTTGGAGATATTTTTATATATTTCTGCATTGGGCTTTGGATAATGCACACCATCTTTAGTTCTTGGTCCTAGGATTTTCCTCATTATTTTACGTTCTTTCACTTCTAATTCCTCTTTCAGTCTTCTGTGTTGAAGGTTTAGTGTCTCAGATGCGTAGAGAGCTTCGGGTTTAATTACTGTGGTGTAGTGTCGTATTTTGCAGTTCCACGGGAGACTCTTTTTGTTGTAAATGTTCTTTGTTAATTGAAACGCCCTCTCCATTTTCTGGACTCTTGATCTGACAGATTTCTTTTCATTACAATTTTCTACAATCCATTCACCTAAATATTTAAATTCTTTTACTCGAGAGATGTAGTTATTACCAATTTTGAGATCAGAAGGTGCATCTTTGATGTCAGTCATACATTTGTGTAAAATTTAAAAAAATGTATATATTTTTTACTATTTTGGCTGCTGAACGGTTTTTAATAAGATTCAGACATTAGCTTTCAGAAACTTGTAAATTACGCTGAAAATTAGTATCATGTATCCGTGTGTGTTAGAAGTGTCCTGCAGCGATCAGTGAAAGTTACTTGACGGCCATAATAATGTGTAGCTTACTTTTTTAAGTTCCCTCATATAATAAAATGAGAAAAAAGGAAGAAAGAGGAAAATCAGTTGTGATTCAGTGTCTCAAATTTATTATGCAGTTCATATAAGACGGCCTTATTCTCCAAGGGAATACGGAGAGCATACTACTTAAAGCCATATTGACTGTTAATCGAACGTGACTCTTTCAAAAAAGTGTAAAGGTTTTCAGGAACCGCTATCAACGACAAATTTAGTTGGCTTACTTAAATTATTTAATTTAAGAACACGTTTCGAGGTAGGCTACAATTCTCGTTTCCAGGCTTCAATCATTACACAAATACACTTAGCCAAAACATACAGGGAAATTAAAGTTTATTTTGTAGACACTGCATGATTTTTCGATATCTTGCAGTAAGAGGGGACGGTAACTCAACATCACACATGTGTAGGTTTCATGTTCACATTACTTTTTTTTACTTTTTAGCATTATTTCTTTATTTATTTAACACAATCGCTTTCTTCTTACGGAATGCCTGTCTTTCTGTGGTGTGTTCTGTTACCTCCATTCCTTGAATCTTCTTAACCACTGTATACAAACAAGGCAAGGCCAGCAAGGGCACTTAAAAAAGATACTCTATACAGTGCAGTAGGAGAAAGATGACTATCACAACAAAGCTTGTTTCGGTTTAAAAATTATCAAATGTGTGTGAAGCGCCAGTTTTCATCTTTCTGCTCAGATTTCGATCCAACAGCGTTAATAAATTAATTTGTATTCAATGCCACAATTTTCGTTCTACGTAAATCAAAACAAATAACAAATAACTGCCAAGGTCATCAGCCCCTAATCTTACACATTAGTTAACCTAAATTATCTTAAGGACAAACACACACAACCATGCCCGAAGGAGGACTCGAACCTCCACCGGGACCAACCGCAGAGTCCTTGACTGCAGCGCCTCAGACCGCTCGGCTAATCCCGCATGGCATTTCGGTTTAACTAGCGATATGTCCAAAGTGGTGGTTTCTGGGAACCTTGATGAATTTATTATGCTGGTCGACAGAATATGTTACAACAAGAGAGACTCTGGCAGTTTGACGATAAGACCGACATTATAAAGATTCTTCTACAAAATTACAAAAATATTGCTATTGGAACACTGTTAAATATATAAACTTAATCTTTCCGTAGTTTCTGTCTTGACAGTATCGAATTGAAGTCGTTGAAGAACTGTGGGATCTAGAAACTTTTAATTCGTGTAGGATCTCGTTTCTACACTTTAGAACATGGGTGGATATTTCAGTCTCCACTTGTATTCAGTGCATTCCTATTGATGTACGATTCATTTTAATGACGAGTTATTTGTTATTTGTTCTGATTTACGTAGAAAGAAGAATGTTGCATTGAACACAAATTAATTTATAAACAGTGTTGGATCGAAATCTGAGCATAAAGATGAAAACTGGCGCTTATCGAAACTTAAAAGGAGCCTCAGTCCAGTGGAGCTGAAGCGAAGGAGCGCCGACCCGACTGGACTCCGACACAATGGTGGAGCGTAAAAAAATTATGACTGTACCCTGGAAGGCGTTTAAAAAATTCAAGGAGACCGGAGCAGTGGAGCCCCTGATGTAGAGTTCTGCCATCTTCCCAAATGCCCGATAAACCAGGAGGCGTCGTTTTCTGCTCTCTGCAAGATACGACGGCTGCTGCTACTCATGTCAAGGGGGTTGTAAGCGGATTAGTACGTTTCTGCGCAGTCTTATTGTGACGTGTGACATTCCATATGAGACAGAAGACACTTCCACTATTGTCAATAGCACAATAGCACAATGTTCATGCCCATTAAGAAAAAAACCCACAGAAACGTAGTATCTACGTCTATAATACTTCACGAGAACGTGAATCACACTGTTCCTCATGCAAATTGATTCCAAATCATTTCCACTTTTCAAACAACACAGGTTGCATGTTCATTAAATGAGGGTCATATATACTGAATTATATTTGGTACCAACCTACACAGCCATGTGTACTAGTACACCACTTCGGGGATTTGAGGAGGTGTCCAAGCCCCATCCAGCTTGGACGTGATTTTCAGGAGGTTTCCCACATCAGAATTAGTGAATACCACTCGGGTCCCCAAGTCCTGGCACAGGTGCACAATTCGCAGATATTTAGATAACATTCTCACATTTTCACACTAGGTAACACTAGAAGCATACAGATGGGGTACTCAAGCTACGTCCAGGAAAAGGAGGGCGGTGGAGGGGAAAAATGGCGGCAGCAAGGGCATCCGATCAACCTCCATTACTAACACTGCCAAATCGCGTAAATGGCGTACTGACCCAGTGTGTTTACTGTGTAAGGCCATGAAAAAGAGAGAGAAAGGCCGAAATACATTTGGCTAGATGATTTGAAAATTCTTTTCTTTACACTGGATTGTCTTGCGATCTTTCTCTGAGTGTAACAAATAAACATGGCTGACGGAATTCAACATTCCATTTCTGCTGCTACCTCTTTTCTAATTTCCCTTTTCTACGACAACTGTGATTTCCGTGTTCTTGTTTCTGTCAAAGCAGCGTCATTATTGCACTAACTGATTGTAATGAGCCGCAACTCAACTTATGAAAAAAGTACTGTAGTTCTCGTAAATCGAATTTTTATTAACTGGGTTGGGAGCTATCTGAAAGCAAAATGACAATATCTGTGAGCATCGGTTTAGATTAAATAAAACAGAAAGAGAGAGATAAAGACAGACAGTGAGCGAGAGCTCACACGTAACGTCCTGATAGCTTTCGACAGATATAACCAGGTAGATTCAATGTTCCTAGATTAACTGTCCCGATCTGTCGCAGTAAAAGTAGATACTAACACAGTACCTTGTATGACCAGTAACAAGAGAGACAGGTGTAATGCAGCATGTTAAGAGAACTGTACGATAATACTTACCATAATGGGTAAGCCCGCTGAAGAGGAGTAAAAAACTCGGAAATGAGCACTCGGAGAAATGTAGGTGGCAAACAATAAGCCAGAGAAAGTGGCAGAATAGTGCTCCCTCAAGCAAACATTTTTACGTTAACACATTCGTAATAAGTAACGTAAAACTAGTTATAGGTCTATGCAGGATTGCTCTTAATTTCTCTACTTTTACAACGCTAAATGAATATAAATGTAAAAAATCTTTGCAATGAAGTTTAGCTGTAGTAATAACAAAGACGTGATTCCTCAATATTCTCCAACTAATGGCGTGATTACATGCAGTGTTGGGGAAGTATGAGCTTCAGAATTGTAGCTTATATTAAACAAACACGAGTGAAAATAACCACCACTTAAACTATCTGCCAATTTCTTTTAGGAATATGTAATATAGAATGTATAACCAGTCTTATTTTAACAATGTCAGGAATGCTTATTTCTTGGATCAGCAGTCATCACAAGTACAGTTTTGGGGTGTCTCCCGCAGTGTTTTCCGCCTTATTCCAAGAACAACACCCTACAAGCTTGTTTCACAAATCTTTGTCTCTACCTACCTCTCTCCACAGATGTAATATAATTCATTAGGCTCTTCACAACGTGTAGGTGGTGATTTCCAGGCGAAAGTAAATTCATTATCATACTGATCGTAATCGACATCAACGCAAATACTGGAAACATTAGATGCCTCCTACAATAGGTTTTTCTTCCTTACGTCTGGAATTCTTTTTGTTGTTTCCTGGTTGCTCAGTAAAGCTTTCACGTACAGGTTTCGCAGTGTTCATGTCGGACTATTTTTCTTTCATTTCTTTTTTTTTTTTTTTTTCTTCATTCCTACTTCTTGCATCTCTCTTTTCACGAGGATGACAGTTAACGATGTGAGAATTATTTTTCAGGTGACTATCATCTCGTATTTACGTTAGTTTTGGTTTAAAATTGGTGAAATTTTGGTGCAAGGGATTGTTTTTGTTGTAAGTGGCCGATAACCGTCAGACAGGACTCCAGGCTGTCATTTGGTACTTTATTTCCTGTCTGCCTCCCTAGCTACCTGTTCAGCCCAGCTGACTGGCATATGAGGAACTCGGGTTCGATTGTCGGTAGTAGCATGGTTTTTTGTTTGGCGGTAGGACCGGAACGGGCTGCACTGAGCTTCGTGAGGCAAACTATATATCTTCTCGACCGATTCACAGTATTTCCAAGGTCAAGTAACCCTAAGATGACCATGTGAGCGGTGTGCAGATCACATGGCCTCGCACACTGTGTGCGGTGACGTCATTAGCCGAGGATGACACGGCGGTCGGTTGAGTCTGACTTATTTGAAATGCAGCTTCTGATTGCTCGTACTTGTTTTTTCGGAAATTCAGTAGAATATTAGGTTCTAATTCAATTACTACGTATTCAATAATTTGTATCAAGTAAAGAAACTTCTAGGTCGTTGCGTGAAGCACATGAAATGAAATAACTATCATAATCCTGTAATGATTAAGTTTGCGTGGTAATATCGAATTTTGGCCTATTACAAAATCTGGAAACATAATACAAATACAAGAACCTTAAATGCATAATACAACAAAAAGATGCATGGATG
This sequence comes from Schistocerca piceifrons, assembly GCF_021461385.2. Lineage (NCBI taxonomy): Eukaryota > Metazoa > Arthropoda > Insecta > Orthoptera > Acrididae > Schistocerca > Schistocerca piceifrons. Next base: position 782,532,932 of record NC_060141.1, read on the forward strand.
TGTGTGTGTGTGTGTGTGTGTGTGTGTGTGTGTGTGTGTGTGTGTGTGTGTATTTCTACATGTTCCCCTAAACCGCCTATTTGATTTCTACCGAATTTGATACATATATCCCTTAACAATCGTTGTGTGGATAAGAGCAACCTTACTATCATACTGCAATAGATATGGCGTCATAAAAAATGACATAATGAATAGCTGCCGCATCATGAATGACGCTAAAATTATTTATTTATTTGCCGTACAGCGACTATTTCATAAAGTTTACAACTACACGTCTAGCGATTTAGACACAGAGCTAATATTTCCCAATTAATGAAACTACGAGGGCTATTCGGAAAGTAAGGAACTATTGGTCGCGGAATGGAAACCACAGTGAAAATCAGAAGTGTTTTATTTGAAACAGTTAGCTACAACTTCCAGCTTCGTATCTCCATAGTCGCCGATCCGACTTAGACGTTTGTCGTAGCGTTGTACAAACTTTTCAATATCCTCCTTATAGATGGCAGCCGCCAGTGCTTTCCGCCAACTCTCTACGCTGGCCTACGGCTCGTCATCTGTGCGAAAATGTAGTCTTTATAGCTAGCGGGTCCTGTGAGCAGAGATGAAAGCCAGAGGGAGAAAATTACATGCTGTATTGTGGGTAATCTAACATTTGCAATTGGAAACGATGCAGGGGCATCTTCATTGCAGTTATGTAATGTTGGCTGTATAGCTTCAGGCGAAATTTCTCACAAGGCCCTCGAACTTGGAGGAAGACACTATTGCTCTGGGTACCTTTATGTGCTCCCTGTGTGCTCAGAACTAAAAAGAACGACGTAACGCGATCGACGGGTATACAAGATACAATGCCCAACACTCCGGTGCAAAATGTCATCGGATTTTCACTGTGCTTTCCATTTCGCGACCGATCGTTCCTTACTCTCCGAATAACCCTCGTAATAATTCAATAATACTCAGAACCGGTCATTTAAACCATTAAATTAGGACTGTTAATTAAAACAGACACATTTATTCAGAGTTCAACATCTGCCAATTGAAGCCAACTGTCAGCAAGGGAGTAACATTAACAAAGTCACTAAATGATCATGGGTTCTTCTTCAGAGGGCAGTCCCTGACAATACGCTGAACGGTTCGTTCTGGGCTGAAGAGTCTCGGAGCCCTGACTTGTGAATCATAGCACTGTAACTGGCGTGGCCAGTTCTTATAGTGTTCAATCGTGTCCGATCACTTCTCTTGGTAGACTGGCAGATGTATCTTGAACACCTTGATGTTTTATTGTTCCAGCATTCCATCTCCTGCACTACTCTTCTTTAAGGTCAAACGTCTTGTTGCTTCTTCCATTACGCCACAGAGGACAGTGTGACATCAAGACGAGTGGAGGAGAGTCATTTAAGACGGTATGAACTGGGAGGTCATGCAGGTAGTATGGGTGAGTCAGCTTCTTCCTTTCTCGATCGGTTGTTTCTTGGCGTCGCAGTTCAGGTGCAGGAATGTTACTGAGGCTGTGCAACCAAGGGATCTGTGGGGGTTTTATTGTACAGTTGTGTCAGTCAGTTCCTTTTATGATGTTTCGAGTCTTTGGCTTTTGGATAGTGTTTTCCAGGCGGTTTTTATACGTTAAAGACTGATTGAGTGTGGCATCAAGGTATTTAGGCAGCAAATTATATCTAATGCTCTGCTGACAGAAATTCACATTGAGCTGACGATTTGCGACTCTTTTGTTTAAGTGGTTGCATTTGGTTGGAGTCTCCATGCTTTCTGTATGTTTTGAGCTTCCCTAAGTCTGTTAACTCGAGTACTACAAATATCTTTGCACAAAGCTTTATTTTTACGCAATTCAGGCGAAGGCTACGTAATCTGGCAGCAGCATTGTGATCTGCTGTCTCATTCTATTTCTGACTATTATTGGCTGGAAAGGGGTGAGTAGGATGTAGAAGAAGGAGGGAGGGAGATGGTGAAGTTTGAGGGAGCGAAGACGACGACATCACTGATATGGGCGATGACGTCGTTGATAAAAGTGACAAAAGGACACTGAGAAGGAATGTGAGGATTTGGTGTAAACAGTATGGCACTCATGTGCTCACAGATGTAAGCAAAGTGCAGTGGAGAATACCTTGCTTTACTACTGATACCGAATAGCTACCATTCTACTGGACGGAGGTGTAGGTGGTTAAAAATGTTTGGGTAGACCGAGACTGGTTTACCTCCAACATGTAATTGAGGAGAAAGGCAACAGTATGAGAGAGAAAATGGTGGTGGTCTGAAATAAAGTAGTGGGAAGACCGATGGAAGAACGATATTCACTGTGGTATAATATACAGGGTTATTACAAATGATTGAAGCGATTTGACAGCTCTACAATAACTTTATTATTTGAGATGCGAGGCCTGTTCAGAAAGTAAGCTCCGATTGATTGCCAAATTGAAACCACAGTGAACATCAGAAATGTTTTACTTGTAACAATTAGCTACACCTTTCAGCTACTTCTCTACGTAGTCGCCGTTCTGACTTAGACTTTTGTCATAGCGTTGTACCAACTTTTCAATAGCCTCATCATAGAAGGCAGCCGCCAGTGCTTTCCGCCAATTCTCCACGCTGGCCTACACCTCGTTGTCTGTGTCAAAATGTTGTCTTCAAAGACAGCGGTTCATGTGACCAGAGATGAAACTCAGGGGGAGACAATTGCGGACTGTATTGTGGGTAATCTAACATTTCCATTTGAAAACGATGCAGGAGCATCTTCATTGCCCCTGCAGAATGCGGCTGAGAATTGTCTTGAAGAAGAAACAGCACGACAGTTATGTAATGTTAGCTGCATAGCTTCAGGCGAAATTTCTCACCAGGCCCTCGTACTTGGCGGCAGACACTATTTTCTAGACATCTTTACGCACTCACTGCGAGCTCAGAAATGAGAAGAGCGACGTGATGCTAACTGGGTTTATACTAGAGACACTACCCAACACATCTGTGCAAAGCTTTTCGGATTTTCATAGTCGTTTCCATTTCGCGACCGATCGGAGCTTACTTTCTGAACGCCCCTCGTATTTTCACAATGCTTTGCACACACATACAAAAACTCAAAAAGTTTTTTTACGCGTTCACAAATGTTCGATATGTGCCCCTTAAGTGATTCGGCAGACATCAAGCCGATAATCAAGTTCCTCCCACACTCGGCGCAGCATGTCCCTATCAATCAGTTCGAAAGCATTGTTGATGCGAGCTCGCAGTTCTGGCACGTTTCTTGGTAGAGGAGGTTTAAACACTGAGTCTTTCACATCACTATGCGTAAAACTTCCCCGCACGCGTTCAACCATTTCTTCGCTCACTGCAGGCCGACCCGTTGATTTCCCCTTACTGAGGCATCCAGAAGCTTTAAACTGCGCATACCATCGCCGAATGGAGTTAGCAGTTGGTGGATGTTTGTTGAACTTCGTCCTGAAGTGTCGTTGCACTGTTATGACTGACTGATGTGAGTGCATTTCAAGCACGAGATACGCTTTCTCGGCTCCTGTCGCCATTTTGTCTCACTGCGATCTCGAGCGCTCTGGCGGCAGAAACCTGAAGTGCGGCTTCAGCCGAACAAAACTTTATGAGTTTTTCTACGTATCTGTAGTGTGTCGTGACCATACGTCAATGAATGGAGCTACAGTGAATTTATGAAATCGCTTCAATCATTTGTAATAGCCCTGTACATGCAACTGGTAGTATTTGTTGTGGATTGGCAAGAGAGCCAACCCACTATGAGAGGAAGCCGAAAGGCACGCGTTTTAGCTCACGCAGGCTGGCGTGAGGTCTGGAACAGGTCAAGGAAATGAGAAGCTACGTTCGGAAATGTGTATACGTTTTCAGTGAGTGCGGAACAGGGTTTTATTGTTATTTAAGTGGTTATTTATCAGTCATATCAAATGGGAATAGTTTTGTTTCATTAACTGAGGTTTATGATGTTTTGTGCCCAGCTACGCCCAGTAGACAATTATTGTACATTATGTTGCGATTGTGTGGATAATGATATGAATTTTGGTGACGGAGTCAAGTAAATAATAACTATTCTGTAACTCCCAGGCATCATGTAAATAATAACTATTGAGCAACTCCCAGCCTGACGCCAATCAGACGCCAGTTCGTCAGCTGTTACGTAATTGTCTCTGCTTGCTTATTCCAGTTAGTCTTAGTTTGGTCTCACGACTCTGAGCCGTAGCTAGGACAGCGTCTTGCGACATATATTACGAGATTCATAGCCGATGTGCAAAAGCCCAGAAGTGTTCCTCAAACAACAGGGAGTTAATTATGGCGGTCAACTAATCTTCAGATGTTAGGGTCAAAGTAAAAGTCTTTCTCGCTGATGTAACACGATTCTATTGGATAGCTGTGCAAACATTGGTCTGAGAGCGGTTATTTTCGACACTTGGAGCCGAGCCAAAGATAATTCTGTTTCTTTCTTTTATGCTGTCCTGACCACTGTCTGTGGAAGCTCTTCTCCTCCTCGTGTGATTCCGGCCCGGTTGCTCTGACCGCGACATCTGCAGCGGACTGTTGCTGTCAACCGCACAGTCAGATTCTGCCTCTCTTATATGGGGCGCTGAATCGATGAAGGACGGGCATACGGAAGAACTGTGTTGGCTGTAGGGGAGGAACGAGGGCGCAGGAAATTGCTTGGAATGTGGTGTCCCCAATATTAACAAGCATCCTCTCTAGGATCGAACGATGTGTCATTTATATCTACTGTAGCGATAAGCACTCTTTAGAGCTATGTGCAGAGACCTGTCCTTACACACTTCATGTGCTACGAGTCTGTATAAGACTATTCTAATTCCTTGAATCACTGTCTATACTACAGTTATATTGGTATGATGTGTTACTGTATTCCTCTTTACATTTAGCAATATATACTGTATCCGGTGACTGAGTTACGTATGTAGAGTCAACATACATAAAACCGATAACTGCAGGGACAGATTCCTGACAGAAAATGAAGGAAAAAAACCCTGGTGATATGTGTCCGGAAATGCACGGTGTGTGTGCAACGACAACAAATCATCCCGGAAGACATACAGAACTGCATTGCATCCACGTCACACACATTTTCAAAGTGGCCTCCAAGGGATTGTTGATGATTGGGATAACAGCGGTTGTCGTAGAGGATAAGGTAATCGCACTTTGGCGTGCAACGACAACAAACCATCTTGGAACACATACAGAACTGCATTGCATCCAAGTCACACACATTTTCAGAGTGGCCTCCATGGGACTGTTGATGATTGGGATATCAGCGGTTGTCGTGGAGGATAACGTAATCGCACTTTGGCTTACAACACATTGAAGCACCATGCCTGGAGCTTGTACTACAGTTCGTCTCAGTGTCGTGTAAAGCCTGGCCCACCAGATCCGGTGTACACACATTCTAGCACCTCCCTGCACGTTCATCTGTCTGAAAGGACGGGTGATGACACAAGCGCAGAAAAATTTCTTGAAATGTTATGTGATGTGGTTGATGTCTATGAGTGTCCGTGTTTTGGTATAGCCGTGCTGCCTCTACTCATTTTCCTCTGTCTGGCGGTACACAAACACCATCTTGGCTTGTGCCCGACGTGAATACCGGACCATTCTGCATCTTACAGTATGATCTGTCGATCACACAGCCCTGATATTTATCGTAATGTCCACCAGGGAGAGAGAGAGAGAGACAGAGAAAGACAGGTTGCTAGTCTCTGCTTCATTCTCTCATTCTCTCTCTCTCTCTCTCTCTCTCTCTCTATATATATATATATATATATATATATATATATATATATATATATATATATATGCTGGTATTCCATTGATGAATGAGGACAGAGTACTGAACTACCTTACTTCAGTATTTACTCCATTTGCAGTCTAGTAGAAGTTCTTGGCTTGGTTAGTACCTCCGTGGTCTCGGGATAGCGTCTTTGATTTGTTATCAAAGCGTCATCGGTCCTGGGTTCAAGTCCCGCCAGCAGTTAAATTATGATCGATAATCAGAATTTGGCGGCCGAAGACTTGCGGCATAAGAAGTCGCCCTGTTCCTGACAGCGGTCTTGTCAAAGAAGTCAGAGGACCGGACAGAGGTTCAGGGCACTCTCTTGCCCTTGGGGTGGGAAACTGACCATAAAGGGGGAAGAATCAGCAATGAGCAACAGCATCAGGATGCAGAAGGCAATGGAAACCACTGCATTAAAAACACATAACGTATGTCGACAGGACATGTGGCCTGTAATTAAAAAAGTGTTATGATCTCCATTGACAAAACATTCCGAAATTGTCCCCCATTCGGAGCTGTAGAGGGGGGGGGGGAGCGGGCAGCCAATGGGGAGGTGACCATGGGAAAAAGCCTGAATAACCAACTAAAGAATAACGTACTACAAATGGGGGCGTGGAATGTCAGAAGCTTGATTGTGGTAGGGAAGATACAAAATCTGAAATTGGAAATTGGTGGTTAGATTCTACGGGACCAAACTGCTGAGGTCATCGGTCCCTAGACTTACACTAAACTTGAATTAACTTACGCTAGGCACAACACAAACGCCCATGCTCGAGGGAGGACTCGAACCTCTTACGGGGCAGCCACGCGTTCCGTATAAAGTCACCTTAGACCGTGAGGCCATCAAGCGCGGCAGAAAATCTGTAAAATGAAATGCGAAGGCTCGGAATAAATATAGTAGGGATCAGTGAAGTTAAGCAGAAACAAGACAAGGATTTCTGGGGAGATGAGTACAGGGTAAATTGAACAGCAGCAGAAAATGGTATGATGGGTTTACGCTTCTTTATGAATATGAATGTAGGGTAGAGAGTGTGTTACAGTGAACAGTTCAATGGTACGACTGTTCTTGTCAGAATTGACAGCAAACCAACACCAAAAATGATAGTTCAGGTATACATGCCGACATTGCAAGCTGAAGATGAAGAGATAGAGAAATTATATGAGGATATTGAAAGAGTAATACAGTACATAAAGGGAGATGAAAATCTAATAGTAATGGGGGACTGGAATTCAGCTGTAGGGGAAAGACTGGAAGAAAAAGTTACAGGAGAATATGGGTTTGGAAAAAGGAATGAGAGAGGAAAAAAATTTATCGAGTTCTATATTAAATGTGACTTAGTAATCACAAGAGGAGGACGTATACTTGGAAAAGACTGGGTGATACGGGAAGATTGCAATTAGATTGCATCACGTTCAGAGGGAGATTCCGAAATCAGATATTAGACTGCAAGGAATACCCAGGAGCAGATGTGGACTCAGGTCACAATGCACTAGTGACGAAGTCAAGGCTCAAGTTCAAGAGATTAGCCGGGAGGAATCAATATGCAAAGAAGTGGGATGCAGAAGTATTGAGGGATAAGGAGACACGCTTGAAGTTAACTAAGGCTGTAGATACCGCAGAAGGAATAGCTCAGTAGGCAGTGCAGTTGAAGAGGAATGGACATCTGTAATAAGGGCAGTCACAGAAGTTGGAAAGAAAAACACAGGTACAGAGAAGTTAACTGCGAAGAAACCACGAGTAACAGAATAAATACTTCATCTATGAAAAAAGGAAGTACAAAAATGTTCAGGGAAATTCAGGAATACAGCAATACAAGTCGCTGAGGATGAAAATAAATAGGAAGTCCAGAGAAGTTAAGACGAAATAGCTCCATGAAAAATGTTAAGAAATCGGAAAAGAAATGATTGTCGGAAGGGCTGTCTCAGCATATAGGAAAGTCATAACAACCTTCGGTGACACAAAATGCAAGGGTGGTAACATTAAGAATGCGACGTTAAGTGCAGAGCAGAGAACGGATGGCTGAAAAGAGTACATTGAAGGCCTGTATGAGGGGAAAGGCTTGTCAGATGTGTTAGAAGAAGAAACAGGATTCGATTTGGAACAGGTAGGGGATACAGTATTAGAATCGAAATTTCAGAGAGCTTTAGAAGCCTTAACATCAAATAAGGCAGAAGGGACAGGTAACATTCCATCACAATTTATAAAATCACTGGTGGAAGTGGCAACAAAACGACTATTCACGTCGGTGTGTAGAATGTATGAGTCTGGGCACACCATCTGACTTTAGGAAAAATATCATCCACACAATTTCGAAGACTGTAAGAGCTGACAAGTGCGAGAATTATCGCACAATCAGCTTAACAGCTCATACATTCAAGTTGCTGACAAGAATAATATCTGGAAGAATGGAAAAGAAAATTGACGATGTGGTTGTGTTTGATCAGTTTGGCTTTAGAAAAGGTAAAGGTACCAGGGAGGCAGTTCTGATTTTGCGTTTAATAATGGAAGCAAGACTAAAGTAATATCAAGACACCATTGTAGGATCTGTCCACCTGGAAATACCATTGGACAATGTAAAATGGTGCAACATGTTCGAAATTCTGAGGAAAAAAAGAGAGGCGGTTTATATACAATATGTACAAGGGGCAAGAAGTAATAATAAGAGTGGACGACTAAGAAAGAAGCTCTCGGATCAAAAACGAAGTGAGACAGGGATGTAGTCTTTCGCTCGTACTGTTCAAACTGTACATCCGCGAAGCAATGATGGGATTAAAATTCAGTGTGAAAGTATATCAGTGATAGGATTCATTGATGACATTGCAATCCTGAGTGAATGTGTAGAAGACGTACATGATTCGGCGAATGGAATTAACAGTCTAATGAGGACAGAATGTAGATTGAGACTGAATCGAAAAACGACGAAAGTAATGAGAAGCAGCAGAAATGAGAACAGCGAAAAACTTAGCATCAGGATTGATGGTCACGAAGTAGAGGAAGCTAAGGAATTGCACTACCAGGGAAGTAAAATACCCAATGATGGAAGTAGCCAGGAGGATATAAGGAGCAGATTAGCCCTGGCAAAAAGAGCATTTATGGCCAAAAGAAGTCTACTAGTATCAAACATAGTCCTTAATTTGAGGAAGAAATTTCGGATAATGTACGTCTGGAGCATAGAATTGTATGGAAGTGAAACGTGGGGTGTGGGAAAACCGTAGCAGAAGAGATTCGAAGAATTTGAGATGCGGTGTTACAGGCGAATGCTGAAAATTAGTGGACTGGCGATGTAATGAATTAAGAGGTTCTGCGCCGAATCGGAGAGGAAAGGAGTATGTGGAAAACACTGACAAGGAGAAGAGATAAGATAATCGGACACCTGTTAAGACAGCAGGGAATGACTTCCTTGGTACTAGAGGGAGCTGTAGAGGACAGTAACTGTAGAGGATGGCCGGCCGGAGTGGCCGTGCGGATCTGGGGGCTCCAGTCTGGAACCGAGCGACCGCTGCGGTCGCAGGTTCGAATCCTGCCTCGGGCATGGATGTGTGTGATGTCCTTAGGTTAGTTAGGTTTAATTTGTTCTAAGTTCTAGGCGACTGATGACCTCAGAAGTTAAGTCGCATAGTGCTCCGAGCCATTACAACCATTTTTTGTACAGGAAGACAGGGGCTGGAACACATACAGCAAGTAGTTGAGAACGTATGTTCCAAGTGCTACTCTGAGATGAAGAGGTCGGCCCAAGAGTGGATTTGTGGCGGGCTAGATCAAATCAGACACAAAACAGATGACCCAAAAAAAGACCTCCAAGTTTGTATGGCACAAGCAGGCCCTTAATTATTTTTCTCTAGGTAGCAACTGAGGTACTAATGAGGAAAACGCCTGTCAATGTAGACTTCCCATTTTGGGTCCATGTACGTTGGATTTCAATTCACGACCTGTTGCCCAGGGGTAAATTAACATTAATGCCTTGCTTGTGCCACACATACTTGGTTGGCTGATTGATTTGGGGCGGGGACCAAACAGCGAGGTCATTATTCCCATCGGATAACGGAAGGATGGGAAAGGAAGTTGGTCATGCCCATTCAAATGAATCATTCTGGCATTTGCCTGAAACGACTTAGGGAAATCACTGGTAACCTAATTCAGGATGGCTGGACGCAGGTTTGAACCATCGTCCTCCCGAATGCGAGTCCAATGTGTTAACCACTGCGCCACCTCGCTCAGTCACACGTACATGAAGGTATCACCTATCTAACAAATACTACCCATAATAACAATAATTATTACTCTGAAAATGAAGTAAATGATGAGTAATGTTCTTCAGAACACTGTCTTCAGTTATATATGCTTTTAATACCATAACCATTATATACACTGGTTGAGTCACTTAAAAGTCTTCATAATCATTTTGTATAGTGTTTAGACATATATGTGCAACTCAGTTTTTTGAGATTGTAGTTACAATCAGGCCAAGCAAATTATGCTTGCTATATTTTTCATGTGACATAGTGCTATAACTGGATGGTTCAACTACGGTTCAATGGAAAGAGCAGATTTGGCAAAAGCTAACCTGGACGAAAAACGCAGTGTCACAGGACATGGCGATCGCCTGTGTGTATGTAATACGTCTCTAGCAGTGGCGGATTCGTTCACATAGGCGTTGGTATTTACTTAGAGCCACAGTGTTACGCTTGTAATGAACTGTCAGTGTGGTTCCACGTTTAATTCACGAGGAGGGTTGTTATAAAAAGAAGAGACTTGCATTCAACACAGGACTGTGTCAGATGCAAACGACTCGGGAGGGCTAAGAAGGCCGAAACATGCTTCCACAACTGATGGAAAATGATTTATTGTTCTAAATACACATATAAATTGTCGCAAAAAACGAACTCTCGTAAGAACTGCTCATAATGAAAACGTGGACTGAGAACTGAGAAAAATCATGAAAAACCGACTCCGAAAGATCGCAGCAGGAGAGAGGTGTGGCAGCTGCCCGTATGTTCTGTTCGATGTGCAGTCACGACTTAGTCAGTCTTATCTCGACTCCGTCCACCCCTCACCCCTCCCTCCCCTCACCGTAGGTAGGGATACAGTGTCGATCCACTGTCTCAATCTATCATGTTGCTGATGGTGCTCCACAAACAGATCCATCTGGTGGAGATCATATAATGTCTCCGGTCTGCGGAAATCAGTAACATGTGGACAAAAGACTCAAGACGAGGGCGCTTGCTGCAAGCCGTTCAACTATCCAGAACGCTTTTCTCTAACGTCTACTGGTTGGGAAAAATATAGCTGCCACCATTTCTGCTGGCCGAAAACTCCGCTTCTAGACATGGCAGAGGCTGCAACCAGCTGTAGCCAGAGGCACAGACTCTCTGGCTGAGCAGGCAGTCTAGGCAGTCAGCGCAATCGATGCTGACATAAGCTACTCACGCACAGTAGGCCGCAGAATAAGGCGAAAAAAATGACAGTTACCCTGCAGCGTGCTGTTTGTCTAAAAGTGCAACTGTGGCATCCAAGATTGTGAAAAAAACTCAGCACTGCCGCGAATTACAAATGCGGTAACTACAGAAGGTGGAGATCTGTAGCAATATATCTAACAGATGTAATAACTTACCTCACATCTTTGTATATTTCACTCTTGACTAAAAGTCTTCTACCACTGAATGTTCTCGTTAAATCGAAACACAGTAAACACAGTAAAGAAAAAGCGAGAATTTATACTCTAAAGAAATAAAAAAAGCAGTCTAACGAAACAACTACGTTACGCAGTATCTTTCAGTTTGATGGAAAAAACTACATGGTTTGAGGGCGTCCATGGCATTCGAATCAGTTTCACTAAGTAAATTGCAATGCATGTGTGTATTAAATAGATTTCAGACGCGTGAAATACCACAACAGAATACAGCCCTCTACTCCATTTGTTCACATGTCGGAAAAAAACACGATCATTTTACCGTCAGCAATGATGATGATGATGTCTCATACTCCGAGGAGCGTAGGGAACGATGCGAGAGACCCTCTCAGCTGACTAGGCAAGGTCGTAGCGGAGGTAGTTTGCCTCAGACTTCCTCCGGATCAGCAATAACAAGCTGTAATTCAAGAAGACATTGTTGTTTTGCACACTGTGACAGATCCCATTATACCAATACTTTGATATATCATGATGACATTTACGAAACGAAACATAGAAATCGTGAAAGCATGCCTTGTAATGGAACCTCCTAACTTCATATTGCAGAGAACCCTATAAGACTTCTACAATACATCGAAAACAACACCATGTGCATGCTGACATCCGACATATATGTTCCATAATTCGCCTCTACAGACTTTTTGTATTGTTTCTGTCACCTGCACCTGAAGAAGTCCACATCCAACATACCATCAGTCGGAACAGGAGCAGATTCTTGCGTTTTTGTTACGTAAGCAATTTGATCATCGCAGACCAGGCTACTTCATTCAAACTGCTCACATGCCGGGCGAAAACACGATCATTTCTATGTTCCACAAAGAACTATAACAGAAATGGTGGCTACATTACAAGCAGAGGTTATGAAGTATTATAAAATATAGGATTTTAGAGAAAAAATATTTTTAAACACACAGTCAAGACGATAATATTGAAAAACGGCACGATTCCACGAAGATACAATTTATTTCTATTACTTTTATGAGAAAATTCGGTGTAGTTTGAGAGCATTCCGTGTGCTTTAATTGCAAAATGTCATGCATAAGAGCTTTACTTTCATTTCACATGTATGAAATACTGATTACAGATCAGCATGTATACAGTCATTTGTTACGTTCAACAGCACTCCTCATCATTAATTTGTAACTTCCAGAGCGAGTAAAAGAACTGCAAACTTTACTCATCCTAACTTTAACGATTCATACTACTCCTTGTAATACAACCTCCTTACATCCTGTAATATTTTACCGCGTCTCTCTCGTCAGGTCCATCTAAGAACAAATACCATCGAGTACATTAAATATAGCTTTATTCGTCCACTGGAGAAGGTGGCCAGTGATCGAAGTCACTTGCACAAACATGTGTAAGTTTTTGTCACATGTACTGCAGGAAGATAATATCCCACGGACTATCAATCGAAGGAGAAGGTTCCTGTGTAGTTACTTCATAAGCAGTATGACACATCGTTTATTAGCTGTAACACATCCAAGCAGTATACGACTACACTTTTGGGACACTGTCATACATATTGTTTTTCTACCATGAATCGTAAATCTATGTCAAGTGCTAAACAAACACTGACATGGTTTGATCCATAAGCTCTCACATAAATCTGTACATCACATCGTGTAAACTATGCTGCTCCAACAACTCATAGGATGGTAGAAATAAAACACAGAGGCAATGTTTCTCACACAAAGATATGTGGAACAAGTCGCAATACATGGAAACTGAAAGAGCTTGCGGCATTGTGGAGCGTTTCCAAACATCTGTCTGAAGGTGTTGACTTCTACATTCAGTTCTGTGTTCCACACTGACGAGTAGCTGTTATCCAGTGTTCCTACAATGCTCTCTCCTTCCTAAACAGGTGATGTCATGAGGTAATTATTATGTGGTAATCAACAGCATACCAGTGGACTGATGGAAAGGACACCATCGATACAGGACACTGTACTGCAGTAAGCACTGCAGCTGACAGCATGATCAATTTTAGCAATTTCACTAGTGGGTCTGCAACTTCAACGCCAGTCAATGACGCAGCAGAATGCTTCCCGTTTTCTGTATGATAGGTAAACCACCCCTCCACTACTCTGCAAGTCCCACATACGAGACTCCGAATGCAGATAGATATCTGAGCAGTATGTCCATTTGGTCATAAACACCAGACTACTGCAGACAGCGTCCTCTATTGATGCAGTTAGGTCATCTACATATTTCTAGCACATCAGTCATAGTGTGGAATTTACGATTAGGACTCACCGATTTCCCTATGAGAATGGGAGTCATAGAGTTTTCTCGCCTACATAAGATAAAGTTGGAGATTGAAATATCTCCCCCTCCAGATGCATGCATGTTGAGGAGGTTAGCACCCCTTATCTGTTTATAGTAAACATGAGAGCGTTGTGGTGTTATAACAGATGGTTAAGAAGAGACATATGGCTTATGCATGATGTGTCTCCAGATGGATGGATTTTGAAACATTTTACTTCAGTCAGCTGTGTTATCAATTTTGAAGTATTACTCCAGTATCTGGGGCAACAGGCTTGCCACAATGGATACACCAGTTCCCGTCAGATCACCGAAGTTAAGCGCTGTTTGGTGTGGCCGGCATTTGGGTGGGTAACCATCTGAGCCACCATGTGCTGTTGCCATTTTTCAGGGTGCACCCAGCCTCGTGAAGCCATCTAAAGAGCTATTAGACCAAATAGTAGCGGCTCCGGTCAAAGAAAACCATCGTAACAAGCGGCAGAGCAGCACCCCTCCAATCTGCATCCTCAGCTTAGGATGACACGGCGGTCAGATGGTCCCGATGGGCCACTTGTGGCCTGAAGATGGAGTGCTTTACTCCAGAGTCTGGAGTCAATACCATGAACGTACTGGGAATGGAGAAATGACTGTAGAGCATAAACACACAAATTCCAAGGCTTCAGTATTCTGCACCTAAAATCATTATATTGTTGCGGCCAGGTGATTTCTGAAGTATTAGTCATAAAGAATTCAATGTATTTCATACTGTAATGCAGAACTCATTTGTGCAAAATCTGACATACATTCTACAGATGCAGTGCATTTGGTCTATTTTCTGTATGTCTACGTTAGAGCACTTTCTCAGCCACAACCTGAGTCATTGTATCCACCAACAACACACACATAGATATAGACATACAGAAAATATTGTATCCACCAACAACACACACATAGATATAGACATACAGAAAATAGGGCAAGTGCATTGCATCTGTAGAAGTATGGTTGTAAGTGACTGTGTGCATTCGATTACAATGATCTACTACACCATCAGATTAATCTGCTGTTTTATCTCGTATATAAGAATAATACTCATGAATGACTGTTTCCCTCCATCCAAATGGTTCAAATGGCTCTGAGCACTATGGGACTCAACTGCTAAGGTCATTAGTCCCCTAGAACTTAAAACTAGTTAAACCTAACTAACCTAAGGACATCACAAACATCCATGCCCGAGGCAGGATTCGAACCTGCGACCGTAGCGGTCTTGCGGTTCCAGACTGCAGCGCCTGTAACCGCACGGCCACTTCGGCCGGCTCCCTCCATCCAATGGACATATAGCACAAAAAATAGCGGAACTGGAATGATCATACACCATTATCATGGATCTTTTACAGTACAAAAGGAATTGTGATAGACGCATTATAATGCCTTTGTTAGCTGGTATTACTGGAGAAAGTGGGCGTCGTGGTCTAGGGGTAGCGTCTTCGATCCCCGCCACTGCCTAAATTTTGATAAATAATCAGCATTGGCGGTCGAAGACTTCCGGCATAAGAAGTCAGCCTCATTCTGCCAACGGCCTTGTCAAGGTGGGCGGAGGAGCGGATAGAGGTTCAGGGAACTCCCTTGTCCTAGGGGTGGAAAATTGCCCCCAAAGGCGGAAGAATCAGCAATGATCAACGACATGAGGATGCAGAAGATATTGGACACCACTGCATTAAAGACACGTAATGTGTATCCACAGGACGACATTCCGGCTTTCGCTGTCGCCGCGCTCGGACGTGCTAGCTGGTTGCTCCGCGTCGTCGGTGTCGTTGCCGGCGTTTACTGTTTGCCGTTGTGTGTTTCTGTGTCCGAGTAATTTACGTGCATTGTACTTTTTTTTTGTGGTCGTCCTTTTCGTCAGCAACTTGCCGATCTTGTACGGGATTCGGGCTTGACCGGATTCCATACAGCTGCAGTGCCATGTCTACCACCATCCGCAAAAACACCCTGGTTTTTGGCCTTGACAAGGATACCCGCCGAGTTCCACCGACCGCCCTCGAGATTCATGACTGGCTAACCGAGGTAATAGGCATCACTTCTGATTCTGTGCACACCACCCAGCTAGATTCAGATCAAGTTTCTCAATCCAGTAGCAGTCGATCGACTTCTTGAAAAAATCGACAAACAAGTCCCTTTTGTTCATCGCAACGGCACCAGTAGTATGGTTACTGTAACACGTGCCGATACCTCGATTCAGACAGTTTGAGTACTTAACTTGCCCATAGAGATTGACAATGCTAAAATTAAAGATTCACTTTCTAAGTTTGGTGGGGTTAAAGAAATTGTCAACGAAAAGTGGTCGTCTCGCTACAAATTACAATGTTTCATGGGATTAGATCTGTGGACATGGAAGTAAAAATTAACATTCCTTCTCACATCACGGTTGATGGTTATAAGGCTCACATTATACAGGGTGTTTCAGAAATGACCGGTACATTTGAAACGGCAATAAAAACTAAACGAGCAGCGATAGAAATACACCGTTTGTTGCAATATGCTTGGGACAACAGTACATTTTCAGGCAGACAAACTTTCAAAATTACAGTAGTTACAATTTTCAACAACAGATGGCACTGCGGTCTGGGAACCTCTATAGTACGATATTTTCCACATATCCACCATGCGTTGCAATTATATGGCGTAGTCTCTGATTGAAATTACCCGAAACCTTTGACAACGTGTCTGGCGGAATGGCTTCACATGCAGATGAGATGTACTGCTTCAGCTGTTCAGTTGTTTCTGGATTCTGGCGGTACACCTGGTCTTTCAAGTGTCCCCACAGAAAGAAGTCACAGGGGTTCATGTCTGGCGAATAGGGAGGCCAATCCACGCCACCTCCTGTGTGTTTTGGATAGCCCAAGGCAATCACACGATCATCGAAATATTCATTCAGGAAATTAAAGACGTCGGCCGTGCGATGTGGCCGGGCACCATCTTGCATAAACCACGAGGTGTTCGCAGTGTCGTCTAAGGCAGTTTGTACCGCCACAAATTCACGAAGAATGTCCTGATAGCGTGATGCAGTAATCGATTCGGATCTGAAAAATGGGCCAATGATTCCTTTGGAAGAAATGGCGGCCCAGACCAGTACCTTTTGAGGATGCAGGGACGATGGGACTGCAACATGGGGCTTTTCGGTTCCCCATATGCGCCAGTTCTGTTTATTGACGAAGCCGTCCAGGTAAAAATAAGCTTCGTCAGTAAACCAAATGCTGCCCACATGCATATCGCCGTCATCAATCCTGTGCACTATATCGTTAGCGAATGTCTCTCGTGCAGCAATCGTAGCGGCGCTGAGGGGTTGCTGCGTTTGAATTTTGTATGGATAGAGGTGTAAACTCTGGCGCATGAGACGATACGTGGACGTTGGTGTCATTTGGACCGCAGCTGCAACACGGCGAACGGAAACCCGAGGCCGCTGTTGGATCACCTGCTGCACTAGCTTCGCGTGGCCCTCTGTGGTTGCCGTACGCGGTCGCCCTACCTTTCCAGCACGTTCATCTGTCACGTTCCCAGTCCGTTGAAATTTTTCAAACAGATCCTTTATTGTATCGCTTTTCGGTCCTTTGGTTACATTAAACCTCCGTTGAAAACTTCGTCTTGTTGCAACAACACTGTGTTCTAGGCGGTGGAATTCCAACACCAGAAAAATCTTCTGTTCTAAGGAATAAACCATGTTGTCTACAGCACACTTGCACGTTGTGAACAGCACACGCTTACAGCAGAAAGACGACGTACAGAATGGCGCACCCACAGACTGCGTTGTCTTCTATATCTTTCACATCACTTGCAGCGCCATCTGTTGTTGAAAATTGTAACTACAGTAATTTCGAAAGTTTGTCTGCCTGAAAATGTACTGTTGTCCCAAGCATATTGCAACAAACGGCGTATTTCTATCGCTGCTCGTTTAGTTTTTATTGCCGTTTCAAATATACCGGTCATTTTTGAAACACCCTGTATATTCTGGTCAAGCCCCCACCTGCCATATCTGCAATGAACTAGGCCATCTTCGCCAGCACTGCCCCCGCCGAGTTTTTGTCTTAAAAAATAATCTGCAGCCGCGGCGTAGATTAACACTTAACGAGGTAATGGCAGTAGATACTTCTGCTTCTTCTGCACACCTTGATGTTGATGCTCCCCAGGCAACTACCTCCGAGACCCCGCCCATAACCGCTGATGCGTTTCCACCACTCGTAGGACGGCAAACTGCTGCGCCAGTTTGTCTTGAAAGTGAATCTCAGCAAAAGAAAAGGCCCCTGGAACGTAGTGATGAGCATTCAGATGAGGAAGTATCTCACGCCACTCCTGCAGCAAGGAAACCAAAACCATCAATCGCGGAGGATTTAGTACCAGACGATGTTATGCGGGTCGATTTTGAAGCCAGTGCGGATGGACTTGAGGGGATGCCGAATTCTGAGACGCCGGGTCATGAACAGGAACCTTCAATTTTGAGTACCGCGCCCGAAGGACAACAGCCGCTACAACGCGCACACAGTGAGGAAGTGTTGTGTCAACAACGCGCTACAGCTGACGCCCGACAACAAGTTTCGGGCGGAAGTAAACATGTGAAAGTGTTTAACAACCTGCCAGCTGCTGGCGGCAGTGCTGCGACCACGACACGACCGCGTCTCAAAGAATCTACAAAAACTTCGGGTCCTCAAAACGCCCCACGACGAAGGCTCAATCCACAGCCAAATCTCTCCGCTCCTCGCAACAAGGGAAATTCCACTTCCTCGCAAGCGGATGTAGTACCCCGAAATATTAGTTACGAAATTGTGAGGGAACGATCCGGTGATGACAACAGCAAAGAACTCGGCGAAGCCCATCCCCCACAGTAGTACTTCCGTTGGTACAAGGTTTGTTCCATGCTGTCGCCTACGGTTGCAAAGCTTCTTCGTGTTTTTTCTGTCCTTTTATCCGGTTATGGTTTGCAGCATTCACTGTGTCGTTTTTGCTACAACCGGCCTATGATTCGTAGTGTATCACTTGTTACGGTCTTTATTTAGCTTCTTGATCCAATAATCCTCTCATGGCTGCTCACATTATACCTTTTTTAATCCTGCAGACGGCACTCTTGAGACCCATGCCATCGTTTTGTTATACTTTTACATCTCATTACCTATATGCTACAGGCCTATACTATCACCTCCCTTAATATCAATAGGATTACGTCAGAGTTAAAACTTGCTTTATTAAAACAATTTTTGTTTGACTCTGGTACAGATATTGCCCTTTTACAAGAGGTTGCAACATGGCAAATTAACATTCCCGGCTATGTTGCATTAATCAATTTCGCTCCTGAATTCAGTGCTGGCATAGCGATTTTAGTCAGGGAAGGAATACCTCTAACCGATGTCGAAAAGTTAGACTCTGGACGGGGCATAGGCGTGAATATCAGTGTAATCAATCTGTATGCACCATCTGGAAGTACACGGCGCGCTGACAGATCAAAGTTTTTTAAGGAGGATATCATTTACTTACTGCGGAGAGACTTTCCAAACTTGATCATTGCAGGCGATTTTAATTGTGTATTGCACCATAAAGATAAATCCCCCAATTTTAAATATTCCCCTGAATTAAACTTTCTTGTCTCCCAAATGAAACTGAGGGACGCGTGGGAAGTTAAATATCCCACGCTTGTGAAATACACGCACATTTCACATAATTCCAGTAGCAGGATTGATAGAATCTATATGTCAAGTCACATAGTGAGGAATTTGCTACAAGTGGAAACCACTCCAGTCAGCTTCTCTGATCACTGTAGTGTGAGTGCCTGCATAAACTTAGACCGGCAACCAACTCACTGGTTTAGGAATCAGTGGAGCATGAATGTCGGCCTTTTAACAGACGACGAGCTCGAGGTCGAATTAAAGACAGCTTGGGAATTTTGCTTGCGCTTTGTACACAACTTTCCGAGTGTTTTGGAGTGGTGGACCCGCAAGGCGAAGCCCAAATTACGGAAAGTAATTATATCTTATAGTATAGAGCGATCTCGGGCAGTTCACCGTACAATGGAATTTTACTACATGGTCTTAAGCGATTTGTATGATCAGGCAGATGGCTCAGACAGGCGCCTGTCCGACATCAAGAAAATTAAAGCGACGTTATTATGCTTAATGAGAAAACAACTGGAGGGTCTTAAACTTAAGTCAAAAGCCAGATCTGTTAGCGAGGACGAAACGGCTGCGTTATATCATCTGATTAAACATCGCAAGAATCGACAACGGATATTCATCGACGAACTTAAATTAGAAAACGGTACTGTCCTCACTGTGCAAAACGAGATAATCAGAGAAATCCAAAGGTATTACAGTGCCCTGTATGAGGCAGAAGCAACGCAAGAGGACGATTTGGATGAGTTATTTGCGTTTACAACCTCCACAATTACTGCCGACGACAACGCCAGCTTATTTTCAGCTTTTAGTCCAGATGAAGTCTTTGAAATAATTCGCGGCTCCCCTAAAAGTAAATCGCCGGGCCCTGATGGCCTTCCGGTCGAATTCTATCAACGATATTGGAGTATCATAGGTAATAAGTTGACACAAGCCGTTAACGACGTACTGCGGGGAAAGTTTGTACCACCAGAACTTAAAGAATGTAAAATCCTGTTGATTCCTAAAAATAAGGGATGTAAAAAGATTAACAACTTCCGGCCGATTTCTCTTCTTAATTCAGATTATGAGATTATTGCGAGAGCTTTAAACAATCGAATGATGCCGTTGACCGCAAACATAACTGGGCAACAGCAAACTTGTGCTTATAGGCGATCAATATTTCAGACTTCAGCACAATATAGAGATATCGTCGCTCTGTCGTCTGCCAGCACCATTAATTGCGGCCTCCTTTTTGTCGACTTTTATAAAGCATTTGATAGCGTCAGCCATAAATACCTCTTCGAAACGATGCGGAGGATGGGCTTCGGGCATGACTCCATCGCTGTCGTGCGCAATATGATCACTGGTCTGGCCGCCACGATCTCCGTCAACTGCCAGCTCACAAGACCAATTACCATCGCAAGGGGTGTCCCCCAAGGAAGCCCCCATTCCATGTTGCTCTTTGTCATCTCACTAGAACCATTGCTGCGGCTATTACAAGAGCACATGACGGGCATAACGATCGCCGGGAAGAAAACTGCAGTTGGGGCATATGCTGATGATGTCGGCATCGTCGTGAGGAACAGGGATGATGTGATTCAACTGGAGGCAGACCTCAGAAGCTATTGTTCCGCTTCTGGCGCAAAAATGAACGAAACTAAAAGCAAATTTCTACGTATAAGGGGACTTGACGATGTCGGCCTAGAATGGGCTACTCATGTTACGGAACACAAATCTCTTGGGACGATACTGACGGTCCCTCCACAAAGGATGATAACGGCAAATTGGCGGGATGTCTCGTTGAAAGTCAAGGATGCTTTAATAGATAACGTTTATCGCAGTATGGACCAAATTCAGAGGGTTAAATTTAAAAATACATGTATCCTGTCGCGAGCATATTGTGTGGCACAGGTCTTTCCAATCCCCACTGTCATAGCCAAACAGATAATGAGCAAGTTGACCAATTTTCTTTGGCGGGGGGAAATATTGCGAGTTGACGTGAAGACTGTGACCCTCGACCCTCTGCATGGCGGTATGGGTCTGACCGATCTGAACGCCAAAGCAATAGCTTTGTACATTAAACGGATGACATCCTTAATCCAAAACTACTCTGACACCCTTACGGCAAAGTTGTTTGAGGCAGTCGCGCCGAAAAGCGTAGAACCGCCGATCAATGTGCAGACGATCGACTACCAGCTCTCCCACATCTGCACATACTATCCGGAAAAGAGCTACTTCAGCGAGGTCCTTCTCCAACATCGACCCTTAACTGCCAAGGACATTCTGGAGCACAGGAAACAATATGAGGGCAAGAACAAAATCGAACAAAAGCACACTGGAGTCAATTGGGATGTCCTGTGGGCGAACATCAGCAGCAGTGTACTTCCGTCCTGGGTCAGGTCGACATGGTACAAAAGGGGTTAACAACATTATCAGCACAAATGAGCGCCTGCATGCGATTGGGCTAAGCGACACAGCCCATTGTCCAGATTGTCACCAAGTGGATACTGTTCCCCACAGATATACTTGCAGTCACCGCATGCGCAATTGGCAATGGGTTCGTCAAAAAGTCGCCCTTATAACTAGGACTTCTGAAAATAACATCGACACGAACTTACTGCACAGACCAGACGTCAAATATTTTCCGCCAACTAAAAATAATGCCGTCATGTGGCTGTTGGGCCAATATACAAGTCATGTCTTCAATCGGCTGACGGGTGAAGATTACAGCGAGTTTCAGTTACACATGGAAACGGAATATACTAAAATTAGAAACTACGCGGATCACCGTCGCAAGTACGGTAATATGCTTCATATTGCATTCAATAGAACAGGTATTGGATAGCTGTTCGAGCTCTAAAATCTTCACCCGTTTAATGTATCAACCGAATGATCTGGCTCCAATCCCTTATTGATGCTCTTCCAAACAAAAAAAAATAAATAAATAAATAAAAAATAAATAAATACATAAATAAAAAAATAAAAATAAATAAATAAATAAATAAAAAATTTAAAAAAATCAAACGTTCATTTACAATCAATGTGAGTGAGGACGGGTATGAGGGCGGCACTGTGGCCAGGCCTCGGACTAATTGACTCCTGCCCTCCTTGCCGCCATCTGCCTGCCCTGCTCGCTTTAAAATTATAGTAAAAAAAAGGGGGTATGATTCAGAAAAAAAGGGGGTATGATTCCTGCTTTGGGTGCAGGAGGTCACGCGTTCAAATCCCGGACGAGCCCTGCCGTTTTGTCTAAAAAAAAAAAACAGGACTTGTGGCCTGTATTTGAAGAAGTGTCATTATGATCTCTCCATTGGCAAAATATTCCGGAATTGTCCCCCATTCGGATCTCCGGGAGGGTACTGCTAAGGGGGAGGTTACCATGAGAAAAAGATTGAATAATCTACGAAAGGATAACGTTCTACTAGTCGGGACTTGGAATGTCAGAAGCTTGAACGTGGTAGGGAAACTAGAAAATCTGAAAAGGCAAATGCAAAGGCTCAATCTAGATATAGTAGGGGTCAGTGAAGTGAAGTGGAAGGAAGACAACGATTTCTGGTCAGATGAGTATCGGGTAATATCAACAGCAGCAGAAAATGGTGTAACAGGTGAAGGATTTGTTATGAATAGGAAGGTAGGGCAGAGGGTGTGTTACTGTGAACAGTTCAGTGACCGGGTTGTTCTAATCAGAATCGACAGCAGACCAACATCGACAGCAAAAGTTCAGGTATACCTGCCGACGTCGCAAGCTGAAGATGAACAGATAAAGTGTATGAGGATATTGAAAGGGTAATGTAGTATGTAAAGGGGGACGAAAAACCAATAGTCATGGGCGACTGGAATGCAGCTGTAGGGGAAGGAGTAGAAGAAAAGGTTACAGGGGAATATGGGCTTGGGAGGAGGAATGAAAGAGGATAAAGACTAATTGATTTCTGTAACAAGTTTCAGCTAGTAATAGCGAATACCCTGTTCAAGAATCACAAGAGGAGGAAGTACACTCGGAAAAGGCCGGAAGATACGGGAAGATTTCAATTAGATTACATGATGGTCAGACAGAGATTCCGAAATCAGATATTGGATTGTAAGGCGTACTCAGGAGCAGATATAGACTCAGATCACGATATAGTAGGGATGAAGAGTAAGCTGAAGTTCAAGACATTAGTCAGGAAGAATCAATACGCAAAGAAGTGGGATACGGAAGTACTAAGGAATGACGAGATACGTTTGATGTTCTCTAGCGCTATAGATACAGCAATAAGGAATACCGCAGTAGGCAGTACAGCTGAAGAGGAATGGACATCTCTAAAAAGGCCCATCACAGAAGTTGGGAAGGAAAACATAGGTACAAAGAAGGTAGCTGCGAAGGAACCATGGGTAACAGAAGAAATACTTCAGTTGATTGATGAAAGGAGGGAAGTGCAGGGAAGCTAAGACGAAATGGCTGCAGGAAAAATGTGAAGACATCGAAAAAGATATGATTTTCGGAAGGACAAACTCAGCATGCAGGAAAGTCAAAACAACCTTTGCTGACATTAAAAGCAACGGTGGTAACATTAAGAGTGCAACGGGAATTCCACTGTTAAATACAGAGGAGAGAGCAGATAGGTGAAAGAATACATTGAAAGCCTCTATGAGGGTGAAGATTTGTCTGATGTGATAGAAGAAGAAACAGGATTCGATTTAGAAGAGATAGGGGATCCAGTATTAGAATCGGAATTTAAAAGAGCTTTGGAGGACTTACGGTTAAATAAGGCAGAAGGGATATATAACATTCCATCAGAATTGGTAAAATCATTGGGGGAAGTGGCAACAAAACGACTATTCACGTTGGTGTGTAGAACATATGAAACTGGCGATATACCATCCGACTTTCGGAAAAGCATCATCCACACAATACCGAAGACGGCAAGAGCTGATAAGTGCGAGTATTATCGCACAATCAGCTTAGCAGCTTACGCATCGAAGCTGCTTACAAGAATAATATACAGAAGAATGTAAAAGAAAATTGAGAATGCGCTAGGTGACGATCAGTTAGGCTTTAGGAAAAGTAAAGGGACGAGAGAGGCAATTCTGACGTTACTTCTAATAGTGGAAGCAAGGTTAAAGAAAAATCAAGACACTTTCATAGGATCTGTCGACCTGGAAAAAGCGTTCGACAATATAAAATGGTGCTAGCTCTTCGAGATTCTGAAAAAAGTAGGGATAAGCTATAGGGAAAGACGGGTCATACACAATATGCACGACAACCAAGAGGGAATAATAAGAGTGGACGATCAAGAACGAAGTGCTCGTATTAAGAAGGGTGTAATACAAGGCTGTAGCCTTTCGCCCCTACTCTTCAATCTGTACATCGAGGAGGCAATGATGGAAATAACAGAAAGCTTCAGAAGTGGAATTAAAATACAAGGTGAAAGGACATCAATGATACGATTCACTTATGACATTGCTATCCTGAGTGAAAGTGAAGAAGAATTGAATGTTCTGCTGAACGGAAAGAACAGTCTAATGAGTTCACAGTATGGTTTGAGAGTAAATCGGAGAAAGACGAAGGTAATGAGAAGTAGTAGAAACGTGAACAGCGAGAAACTTAACATCAGGATTGATGGTCACGAAGTCAATGAAGTTAAGGAATTCTGCTACCTAGGCAGTAAAATAACCAACGACGGACGGAGCAAGGAAGACATCAAAAGCAGACTCGCTATGGCAAAAAAGGCGTTTCTGGCCAAGAGAAGTCTACTAATATCAAATACCGGCCTTAATTTGAGGAAGAAATTTTTGAGGATGTACGTCTGGAGAACAGCATTGTATGGTAGTGAAACATGGACTATGGGAAAACCGGAAGAGAAGAGAACCGAAGCATTTGAGATGTGGTGCTATAGACGAATGTTGAAAATTCGGTGGACTGATAAGGTAAGGAATGAGGAGGTTCTATGCAGAATCGGAGAGGAAAGGAATATGTGGAAAACACTGATAAGGAGAAGGGACAGCATGATAGGACATCTGCTAAGACATGAGGGAATGACTTATATGGTACTAGAGGGAGCTGTAGAAGGCAAAAAGACAGAGATTGGAATACGTCAAGCAAATAATTGAGGACGTAGGTTGCAAGTGCTACTCTGAGATGAAGAGCCTAGCACAGGAAATTAATTCGTGGCGGGCCGCATCAAACCAGTCAGTAGACAGAGGACAAAAAGAGAAATTACTCGAGAATATAAAACATCTTGTTATGTAACATTACAGCCAAGATTTTGTGCTCTTTATCAGGAGGATTTTAAATGTTCTTGCATCCCCACACAGAACTATTCTGCAATGAGTTTTTCGGTATTTGCAAGGCTGTAGCACTGTCGAAAATAACGTACAAGTGGTTGAAATCGAGACTTTGCTATTGGTAATACACATGCATAGTTTCTGTATGTATGTGAGTAGAGCTGTCAGTGGCAGACGGTTGTAGTTGCAATGCATAACTTCCTAGCTGTTCGTCTATGACCTCGTACATTGCTGCACTCTGCAGGTAGGGAGAAAGAAATCTCTAAGGTCCAGGTTTCTAAGTGCAGGATGCTAAGTGCATCCGACATACAATCAGCAAATGAGTTGATTATTACTAGTGTAAAAAATGATTCCTGAAATCTACAATTTGTAGATATCCTGACAGGGTCGATGGATCGTATCACAGTTGGCAGATATAAACTAAATTATCGAAGCTCATCTGGTAAACAATAAGAGGATACACTTGTTGGAAAAATATCAGCAGCAATAGAAACCAACTGTGTACACAGGTCAACTCCTTGTTGCAGATCCTTACGTGATAGAGTGGAAGTAGGTTAATGTGTAAAACTGTCCCAGATTCTGAGTTCCCATCAAATGCATCACCACATAAGTCTGCAGACAAGCATTCTGATGTGTCATAGCAGACACGCAATTGTTTTCAGACTTCTGATTTCCAGTCAGCACCACACGTTGAGCCTCATCGAGATGTGAAGCGAGTATTACTATAATTTTCATGAGCGTCCTATCACATATATATATATATATATATATATATATATATATATATATATATATATATATAGATCATCTGTAGGAGGTGTCTTATTAGCATTTTTATAAGGCTGGTGTATAAGACACACAAATATCCAGGTATAAAATCAAACAACGCATGGGTATGCCAGCAATATCACCATTTACATAGGAAAAAGTATCGAAAGATACGAAGAATGACATACAATAAGAAAAAATCGAGGACAACCTGTTATAATTAAGACAAATTGATATGGAACATGTGAAATTACGGGAAATACATGTAAAATACCGGAAACCTTGCAAAATTACCTAAACTCACTGAGAATACAGAAAAATATAGAAAAATACCATGAACTACGGGGAATTGAGGTTCCTTTGGGGTATCCAGACACTCAAGACCGAGAACAGGTTAAAAATTATGATCTGTCTGCATTCATTTTTGAACTTCCCCCTCCCCTTGTGAACTACGTGGGTTTTCATAACACATATTTCAACAAAGGCACTATAAGTATTACATAGTAGCACTATATTAAAGCATGTGAAACATATGTATCCGAATCCATGACTGAGTTATCACACATCCAGTCGAATATCGATAATACCAAATTACCGTTAGTGCACACAAGCAGTGTTATGCCATAAGTATTATGGAGACGAATAAATGTTGAAGGTTCGACTACTCCCTCGGGCATGAGTGTGTGTGTTGGTCCTTAAGGTAATTTAGGTTGCTAGTGTGTAAGCTTAGGGACTGATGACCTTAGCAGTGAAGTCCCATAAGATTTCACACACATTTGAAATGTTTTTTCAATGCTGGATTGATGCCACATCCTACACATGAGCAAAACTGACATCAAACCAGGACATTTGTGTGTAAGATGAATGCTACCACAAACATGGTGATTCTATTGTAAAAAGCAGTAAGACTGTTACATCTACTCTGGCTACTGATCGTGGGAATTAGTCCATCATGAGAGGTTGCTGCTCTTCGGTTGCATTTTCATGCAGGAGAGGGTGAGTTAGAACTCACGTATCGAAAATATTCATGTCGTTTTCCCTCGATCTATCACCTAGTGACATCCGTCAAAACTGCTACTACTACAAATAAACACGACTGACGTGGGAAATATGATTGAGGGTACATATGTTTTCGACTTAAGAAGACATATAAAATCAGTTAATTTCCTAAGCGACAGAACAGAAGTCTCCCGACTTCGTTTTAGTTGGTTTGTAGACACTTCAAGAGGCGGGTATGCAGGCCACTTCCTAGACTACCTGAATAGTTCAGAAGGAAGTAGTTTTTTGGTCTTAAAGTTTGTCGCCATAGTGACTGAAGTAGAAAACTTCCAGGGTGTTAAAATGTCAGTTGTTACACATGTATGTCCTGCAATGAGTATTAAGAGTGTAGCATTCTGCACAGCTAATCGTTTGTAAATCATATGGCCTTAACAATATAGCATTTTTAAGTGAAGGACCACGTAGCCTTAGGAATGTGTGTGTTTACGCTCTACAGTCATTCATCTATTGCTGGTACCTTCTTGGTACTGACTCTAGACTGTGGAATAATACTCCATAATTGATAGCACAGTTGACTGCCTTAAATATTTCAAACTTCATGCATCTGGAGCTCCATCATACATAGTCAACATGTTTCTTCTTAACCGTCTTTTATATCACCATAACACTTTCATAGCTACTATACAAGGGATGCTAACCAGCTTGACGTGCACGCAGCTGGAGACAACTTGTGTACTAGGATCGATTCAGTCAATAAAACTGGTGAGATACAGTCCTGATGGACAGCAGTAACGAACTAAACTCCCTCCGTTTCTTCACAAGAAGTGGAATATAGCGAGTGTAATACCCTCCTACTTCTCGTTAGTATCAGATCAAATAGGCGACTGCGTTGCAGGGAGGGTTGGTCATGGACAATGTGGGAAGGTCTTTCAATCCTATCAATGCGAGAATACTCTGTGATTCCCATCGATACAGGGAATGATGGTTAGTCATAATTGCAAATTCTGTACTATGATACATTTGCTAGAAATATGCAGATAACCTAACTGAATCGGTATAGGAAGCTTTCTTGTACATTTTGTGTACATGACCAAGTGGGCGTGCTGCAGGCTCATCTACCAGCATTCGTAGTCTCTTATATGGTACTCACAAAGTAGTGGAGGTGAAATTCAGAGATGATAAAGGAATTTTGAAGCATTCTGTTGTGTCATTGGCAGGTGTTGAAAATACGGAACTGCTGGTAAAATAGCTAAAATTGATCATGTTAACTACTGCAGTGCTTATTACAGTATTCAACCCATGTTGATGGTGTCTTTTCTATCCCATCTGTCCACTGGTACACTGTTTATCACGACAGAAATATTGACTGACACCACTTGTTTCAGATGCAGAGAGCCTTAAAGGAACGCTGGACATCAGCTACTTGTCACTGTGGAACATGGGGTTAAATGAAGAGGTAATCACCTTTAGACAGTTGTTTGGAGACGTTCCTCAGTGATGCAGACTCGTTCTGTTTCCAGACGCTGCGATACCCTCCAGTTGTTTTAATTGTTCTACCAAAAATGTAAGAGTACCCCTTTTTATTTCTACTACCGTCCACATCTTGTGAACAGAACATTGGGGGGGGGGGGGGGATGGTAAACACCTGAACATTGATTATATATATTGGTGCAAAGTGAGGAAACAATGTTCTTAACTTCTTCGAGATAGAACACCGAGACATTAGGTGCCATGTCACTGTGGAACACAGGATTAAATATAGAGGTCAAAACCTTCAGACAGATGTTTGGAAACACTCAAAATGCAGCAAACTCTTCCAGGTTCCGTATGCTGTAATGTCTTCCACATTTTTGTCAGTAAGAAACGTAGCCTTTGTGTTTTATTTCTACCATCCTGTGAGTTGTCGGAGCAGCATAGCTTACACCATACGATATACAGATTTCTGTTAGAGCCAATGGATAAAAACATGTCATTGTTTGTTTAGCACTTGACATAGACTTTCAGGTCTTGGTAGAAAAACAACATGTATGACAGTGTCCAAAAGTGTAGTCATACACTACTTGGATGTGTTACAGCTGATAAACAATGTATTATACTGCTTATGAAGTAACTACACAGGAACCTTCTCCTTTGATTGATAGTCTGTGGGATATTATCGTCCTGCAGTAGATTTGTGCAAGTGACTTCAGTCTGTGGTCACCTTCTCCAATGGACCAGTACATCTATATGTAACGTGCTAGATGGTATTTGTGTTAAGATGTACTGGAGGGGTGAGACGAGATAAAATATTATACGATGTAAGGAGCTTGTATTACAAGGAGTGGTATGAATCGTTAAAGTTAGGATGTACATAGGTTGTAGTTTTCTTACACACTGTGGATGTTTCAAACTAACGATGAGGAGTGCTACTGAATGTAATAAATGACTGTATACATGCTGATCTGTATCAGTATTTCATACGTCTGAAATGAATGTAAAGCTCTTGTGTATTACAATTTGTAATTTAAGCACACATAATGCTCTCAAACTACACCGATTTTGCCCATAAAACTAATAGAAATCGATTTTATCTATTTTCGTGGAATCATGACTGTTATCATTATTATTGTTATGACTTAAGAAGATTTGTTACTATTAAATCCTGTATTATTTCATACTTCATAACATCTACTTGAAATGTTGCTACCACGTCAATTAAAACTCGTTGTGGAACCTGGAAGTGATCGTGTTTTAGCCCGACATGCGAGTAGACTGCATGAAATAGCCTGGTCTGCGATGAGCAAATAGCTTACGAAACTACAACACAAGAATCTGCTCGTATTGCTATTGATGGTCTGCTGGATGTGGACTTCTTCAAGTACAGGTGATAGAAACTATACAACAAGTCCGTAGAGGTGAGTTATGGAGCATAGATGTCAGATGTCAGCGCGTAGGCGGTATTTGTTTTCGACGTATTGGAGGAGCCTTGTAGGTTTCTCTACTATGTGAAGTTAGGAGGTTCTGTTACAAGGTATACTCACACGATTTCTATGTTTCATTTCGTAAATGCCAGCATGATATCTCAAAGCAATAGTACAATGGAACCCCTTACAGTGTACAAAACAACAATGTCTTCTTGAATTACAGCTTGCTATTGCTGATCGTAAAATGATTGCTTCTTTTCCGACATGTGAACAAATGGAGAGAAGGGCTGTATTATGTAATGTTATGTCACGTGTCCGAAATGTATGTAATACACATGTAACGCCGGAAATGCATATCCTCCTATTTCCATCTATTGTACTATAATTTGTTTTCCTTATTTTTGCTACCTGAATATATGATATTTCTGTGTCTTTACGTATTGTAATTGTTTTACTATTTGTATATATATATATGTATTTATGCATTTATGGCGATGTATAATTGATTTGTTGTGTAAAGATTATTTGTATTTTTACGCTGGGTCTTGCCTAGGGAAAACTGCTATCGAACGATTACATCGATAGGTTGTGTGAAGAATCAAAGTGTGTAGGATCTTTGGTAGTGTTAACTCTGCCGCGTGGAGCGCGGGCGGAACAGTCGGAGTGTGGCGGGAGTAGCGAGTGGAGCAGGTGTGTTGTGTGACGCTCCCGAGAGTTGCCGCGCTTTCGGGGTTTGGCAGCATGTAATTGCGCTCGACTTGCGATGATAGTTTCTGACATGGTGTCGCGGACGGGAAACATTAGCTGGCGCACATCAAGAGCCCGTTTCGCCTGGTGACCGTGTCGAGAAGAAGGCGCGCCAACATCCAGCTTCTGCAACAGCGACGGCCGACAATGAGTGACTGTCGCCGCCTCCTCGATCGACGGCTTCAAACCTTCAATCAACCAACAAGGAAGACTAAAAGCACGTAAAGTTTCAGAACTGTATGGCAGACCTCAGCTTTTCAAATTGTTCCATTTGCCTCGCAAAATTACAGCAACTTAGCATGAACCTTTGTTGCTCATTGTCCCAATTGCATTGCCAAGCAGGGTCCCTTCCTTTTCCGAAATGAACCCGAGTGTCATTGAAATTCAAACGCCAGCATTAAAGTAATATTCTATTTCGCTGCTTTAATTTCAAAGTTCAGTTAAAGTCTCAGAGCTGGCTACAATATTCAGATTACACAAGCACGAATTAAGAGTGCGAGCTTTGTTACCGTATTTTAGCTTACCTGTGACTGCAGCTCAGCTTGGTACGTACTACATTTTACTATTGTTAATTGTTCAGAATCATTTAATTCAAGATCAAAGTTAAATCTCTTATTTCTAAATTGCGTAGATTCAAGTAGCTTTTGAAATGATTGCTGAGGTAGTCCAAGACTAACTGTATTTTACTGAATTTCGATGTGCTTCAGAAAGAAAGCTCACTATTAACTTCAGTCACTAAATTAACTTTCGATTTTCCGGTTTTATTAATTCTTTTGCTAAATTAAGTCAGGGTGTAGCGAAATTTATTACTTCTGACAAACTTTCAGTTCTCACACTACACGTGTCAACCTACAGTTGCCACGCTTCTAGTGCTAATTATATGTGTAATAACCTTTCTTTTTCAGTTACTATAGTAATTGTCCTTAGGACTGGCGACCGTGATTTCCCCCAAATCTCAAATACCTAATTACCGCTACTTAATTGTTAACGTAACGGCTGCACATTTACCTTCTTTATTAACTTTACCCCTTTTCAAAATTAATTTCTACCAGTTTCATTAGCACATTTCCTTTCATTTAGATGTAACCCTTTCCTCCCTCTTTACCGACAGGTTAACTTCGGTGACGATTGCTTTTCCAAAACTCCCATTAGGTACACGCGGTTTCATTTTTCACTGTCATTAAGGTCGGTAAGTGAGGGGGAGGTTACACGTGGCGACCTGGTGACAGGACAATCTTCGGTTTTGAGGTTGTTCTGGACACGAATTTGGCATTGTGCAAATCTCGTAACAAAGTACTGGTTACGTACAGGCCGTTACGTCAGCGAGAATAAGTAGTGGGAGTAATCCTAATTACATTTGAGATTTGTCATTTATATTGAAAATTATTAAAATGAGTGAAGGCAACAATTACCAAAATTTGGTAGACTTGGATACGGAACAATCGGTCGAACAGTGGGAAACGCGCACGGCGGTTCCCATTGTTCAGGGGCAGGCGGCTAGCATGAAAGACGCGACCGCCGAAACGCAACAAAGAGCAGAAATGGAATTCCAAACTTTAGAAAATGTTTCGGAATCGGAAGCGAAAATCAAATCTGTACCCCTTGATGATGAATACGGGGGAACATGTATAGAGGAACCAGCTACGGAAGTAAAACCGGTAGTCTCCGGGAATTTAACTGATTTATTGAATGTTTTGATTAATGAAATCAAGAGTCAATCGGCAGAAATTATAGCTCTGTCTGCCAAGCAAGAAGCTCAGTCTGAAAAGATTGAACGAAAGCTAGACAATCAGAACAAAGCTATTAATGTTGTTAACAACAATGTTGGAGTTGTTAATACAAAAGTTGATAAAATCAAAGAAGATATTGTTGTAATTAATACCGAAATCGGTAATCTTAAACAGGAAATGATAGGCGTTCAGGCGGAAATTGCGAGTATAAGTACTCGTTTTGATTCCGAAATTAGCAGAATCGAGAAAAGCGTAGGAGACGCAGTTGCTCCGATCATCGAGAATAAGGTGACGGAACAAATTCAATTAGTGAGAAAAGAGGATCAACAGAAGGTGGAAACTTTAAAGGCCTTAGAATCCGAAGTAGATACCAAAGTGAGGAAGCAGGCTAATACCTGCGAAGAGAAAAAGAGGGAAGTGGAAACGCTTGCGACAACCACTTGCCAAGTGATTACGAGAGTGTCGGAATTAGAAAAGAAACTTGAAGAAAAACAGAGCTATGTGCCAATCTATGCACATAGTTCGGAATTGTTGACGAAAGAGGAGCGGTTCGACCCCTTGAAAAAAGGCGGTATACACGCGACGGATTTCATTAAGAATTGTGAAAGAGTTTTACCCAGATCATGGACTAATGAGAGAAAAATTAATGCGGTTATTGATGTGTTGGCTGGTGATGCCAAGCGTTGGGGCTTAAACCTCAACATTACGAACATGACTTTTGACGAGTTTAAAAATTTGTTTCTGGCTGAATACTGGTCAGAGCAAAAACAGCAAAGTGTCTGGCGCGAATTTGTCGTATCGAGGCCTTTCGATGCGAATTCGCGCGGCTCGATGAAGGAGTTTTGTGAGGGCTGGATCCGCAAGTTGGATTATTTGCGTGATCGCCGCACGGAATCCGAAATAGTCTGGGAACTCTACATGAAGCTTCCAGATGATACAAAACGCTACGTAGGGAGCAATTACAGGACAATAAATGATTTCCTGGAAAGAGTGGAGGACGAGGACTATTGGCGCAATAATCGCGACAGTGGTAGAGGCCGTGGTAACAACAACGGGTACCACCCCAACCATAACAACGATAACCATGGGAATAATGCATACCGCAGCAATAACAATAATGGTTCGGACCGTAATGACAATCGGTACAATGCAAATAATAACAGGAATGACAGAAACCAGTATCATACTAACGTGATACGGGCTTCACAGAATAGTAATAACGCCAGAGGGTGTGATCAGCCGCCTCAGCAGCATCCGGGGAGCGTATCTGCTGGGACGAGACAGGGAAACCATTAGCCGCGCCGGTGAGGGGCCGAGCGGGCGTGGAGAAATTTTGGCGGCCCAATAACAAGAGAAAACCCAGGTGTCGCCGTTATGAAAATTCCGTATGGAATAATCAACGGCGGGAGAGTGTGCCAGTGTTAAGAGAAAGGAGTGCGCCCACAAGTAGTAGATCAGCAGTATACACGGCAGTAGGTAGTACATTCACTGTCAGTGAGAACAATTTAAGTAGTGTTCCGGAAATCGATTATAAAGTGGCAGCTGTAATACCCAGAGCGGAACGGGAGATTGAGTTTAAGAATGATTCGCAATTGTTGAGAGAAGATCAGATGTCGGATAAAACGTCCGTCATCGAGCGAGGGGATGCAGAGAGGGATGAGGTCTGGTTAAGGCAGTTCGGTCGCTTATACGACGAACTAAGAGATTATAGGGGCCTGTACGGGAGGAGTGTTTATAGGGAGCGCGGGCAGGATTTGCCGCGTCTCGTCCCACAGGAAGATAGTATTTGTGAAGTGATGGAAAGTTCTGGCCCTAACCGGCAGACTTTACCAGAAATAGTTGATGTTAAAGGGGAGCACGAGCAAGATGCGTCGTGTTTCGTCCCGCAGGAATTGAATGTTGAAGTAGTAACGGAAAGTTCTGGCCCTAACCGGCAGACTTTACCGAAAGTTGTAGTGGTAGAAGTAGCCGACCCATCCGACGCAAACCTCCAGTTTAAACATTGCGAGAGTATTAAGGAGAAAGATTACGAAAATTTTAGTGATAGCCGGACACGATTGGTAGAAAAGCACATAGATTACAGCGTGTATGAGGTTAGAGTTGACATTATACAGTCAGACGATAGCAGTGTGGGTTGCGCAGATCCAGAGGAAGTAATTGCAGATACTACTGGGCACATTTCTCCAGGTAGATTGGCAGATGAGATCAATCTGACCAAAGAGGAATCAACGAAGGTGACAATTAGTGAATCGATAGCAAAGAAACACTCACTAGTTGACGAGTTACAGGAAAAGGTTTCGGTATTGGAGGCGAAGCTACAGACTAAGCCTCAGGACAGACGTGTTGAAATTAAAACTGTATGTGAACAGAGGCTGAAAAAGCCGCCAGATAAACCGGATTTGGGATCAAAGCCGGATGGTTTTTTCTGGAATGACCTGGATATAGACGAGGATTTACTGTGGGAAAATAAAGAAACAGTCGAGGACAAGTGTAGACAGATAGTAGTGTCTGTTAATATGCACGACCTACAACTAAACGTGTTGATTGACACCGGTGCAGAATTGAGTGCTGTATCTGGGAAAATATTTGAGTTACTGAAAGACAGACCTGGCATCGTAGTTATGCCAGTAACAGGAGTGAAAATTATCGGTGCTACTGGGAAGGCCAGTAAACCGGTCACAAAACAGATTTTTGTCAACTTCGAGATATATGGGGCACGATTTGAACGAGAGTTTGTCGTCGTGCCAGACTTAACTACGGAAGTAATTATCGGGTTAGATTGGCTATTAAAGTACCGTGCAGTGATTAATTGCGAAAGCAAAACTTTGACATGTACGTCACAACTTAAAACAATAGTAGTTAGTTTTGACAAGGCAGGAGACGGTGTGCATAGGCAATACCAGCCTATACACATTGTTAACTGGCCGAATGGTATTGACGTAGGTATGAATTTGAACTACTGTAATGTGAGGAATTTCGGCATTGACAAAAGTGTAGAAAGTGAATTGGAAGAGATAATTAAATTCCCTCCACGGATTAACATTAGTATTGGTGTGAAAAAGGATCGTTTGCGAGAAGTAATGAAGCTAAAAGCCGATGCTCGCATACGTCGTCATGACGCTAAAGCGGGTTTTGCTAAGTTTGCAATCGGAGACTTAGTACTTGTAAAAGCTCATGAGAAATCGAGCGAGATAGACCACGAAATCTCTAAATTTAAGTTTGTTTATAATGGACCATATAAAGTCATTGGTATACCTCACACAAATGCTTACGGAATATTGTAGACTCGAAATTGTACCAACCTAGGATCGATTAATACCACACAATGGGTAATTTATACAGTATGTAAAATAGAGTGTAAGATTTAACGATTTGCTAGATTGCCATGCTTTTGACTGACCAAGGTCATTAAAGAAGTTGTAATTAATAAGTAATTAATTTTGATTAATCAATTTAATTTTAATCAATTTAATCATGATCTAATCAACTGAAAAATCCAAGCTGCGGGTTTAAGTTTCAGCTGAGTCACAGTAGATTAAGGAAAGTAAATATGATTTTTTAAATAGCTGTCAGATTTCATGAATGTGTGTTTTATTAGTCATTGCCGATGTACTTAGACGCTGTTTTAAGTTTCAGGCTAGTACATGCTTGTGATGATGGACAGTGTTGAGTTATCCACTGTGATAGTGTTTATGGACTCCTTGAGATTACTCGGGAGTGAGTTTTACCGAAAGAATTCAGTGAAACGGACGTTCTGGAAATGCCGTTACAAGGGCGAGAGAGATCAAGCGTGCCGCACAGGCGGGCGCAACAATACTGGCGAGGCGGTGCCGCTGTCGGCTCTTGTGCCGCTGTCGGCATTCTTTGTACTTGCGAGTACGAAAGGCGGAATAGTTTTTCTTCCCGGACAGCTGATGTGAAAGAATTCTGTTGTCAATACTTATGTTTTTTTCGATCTACTGAATATTATTTTCTTGTTTAGCGTTAAGTAGATTCTCGTGACGAGAATATTAATTATGAAAAGGTTATATAAAATGTGTAGTCTATTTAATTATTTATTTGCGTATTGTGATCTACCTGGTTTTATGACCATGTAATCTGATTAATTTTGTAAATAGTATTCCATTTCTTGATACTGTTAGGAATTTTGACAATTTTAGAATAGCTAAACCATTTTCTATGTTTTCTATGAATTTTAATATGTTGTCAACCTGTTTTATTTCGTGCAAGATGACAGAGTGGAATAAGATTAGGAGAGTCTCCACTCAGTTATTATGGTCTAAAAATTGATTTATGATTAATTAGACGAATGCTAAATTTTGTTGATGTTTTGAGCATATGCATTTCCGCTGTTTCTTTTTTGGGACATTTTCTGAGTCTGTTTACGTTACACGAACATCCTCAGACAATGTGGGGCACGTGTAACGCCGGAAATGCATATCCTCCTATTTCCATCTATTGTACTGTAATTTGTTTTCCTTATTTTTGCTACCTGAATATATGATATTTCTGTGTCTTTACGTATTGTAATTGTTTTACTATTTGTATATATATATATGTATTTATGCATTTATGGCGATGTATAATTGATTTGTTGTGTAAAGATTATTTGTATTTTTACGCTGGGTCTTGCCTAGGGAAAACTGCTATCGAACGATTA
Source organism: Schistocerca piceifrons (assembly GCF_021461385.2). Classification (NCBI taxonomy): domain Eukaryota; kingdom Metazoa; phylum Arthropoda; class Insecta; order Orthoptera; family Acrididae; genus Schistocerca; species Schistocerca piceifrons. Next base: position 782,570,358 of record NC_060141.1, read on the forward strand.
CATCGATAGGTTGTGTGAAGAATCAAAGTGTGTAGGATCTTTGGTAGTGTTAACTCTGCCGCGTGGAGCGCGGGCGGAACAGTCGGAGTGTGGCGGGAGTAGCGAGTGGAGCAGGTGTGTTGTGTGACGCTCTCGAGAGTTGCCGCGCTTTCGGGGTTTGGCAGCATGTAATTGCGCTCGACTTGCGATGATAGTTTCTGACATGGTGTCGCGGACGGGAAACATTAGCTGGCGCACATCAAGAGCCCGTTTCGCCTGGTGACCGTGTCGAGAAGAAGGCGCGCCAACATCCAGCTTCTGCAACAGCGACGGCCGACAATGAGTGACTGTCGCCGCCTCCTCGATCGACGGCTTCAAACCTTCAATCAACCAACAAGGAAGACTAAAAGCACGTAAAGTTTCAGAACTGTATGGCAGACCTCAGCTTTTCAAATTGTTCCATTTGCCTCGCAAAATTACAGCAACTTAGCATGAACCTTTGTTGCTCATTGTCCCAAGTGCATTGCCAAGCAGGGTCCCTTCCTTTTCCGAAATGAACCCGAGTGTCATTGAAATTCAAACGCCAGCATTAAAGTAATATTCTATTTCGCTGCTTTAATTTCAAAGTTCAGTTAAAGTCTCAGAGCTGGCTACAATATTCAGATTACACAAGCACGAATTAAGAGTGCGAGCTTTGTTACCGTATTTTAGCTTACCTGTGACTGCAGCTCAGCTTGGTACGTACTACATTTTACTATTGTTAATTGTTCAGAATCATTTAATTCAAGATCAAAGTTAAATCTCTTATTTCTAAATTGCGTAGATTCAAGTAGCTTTTGAAATGATTGCTGAGGTAGTCCAAGACTAACTGTATTTTACTGAATTTCGATGTGCTTCAGAAAGAAAGCTCACTATTAACTTCAGTCACTAAATTAACTTTCGATTTTCCGGTTTTATTAATTCTTTTGCTAAATTAAGTCAGGGTGTAGCGAAATTTATTACTTCTGACAAACTTTCAGTTCTCACACTACACGTGTCAACCTACAGTTGCCACGCTTCTAGTGCTAATTATATGTGTAATAACCTTTCTTTTTCAGTTACTATAGTAATTGTCCTTAGGACTGGCGACCGTGATTTCCCCCAAATCTCAAATACCTAATTACCGCTACTTAATTGTTAACGTAACGGCTGCACATTTACCTTCTTTATTAACTTTACCCCTTTTCAAAATTAATTTCCACCAGTTTCATTAGCACATTTCCTTTCATTTAGATGTAACCCTTTCCTCCCTCTTTACCGACAGGTTAACTTCGGTGACGATTGCTTTTCCAAAACTCCCATTAGGTACACGCGGTTTCATTTTTCACTGTCATTAAGGTCGGTAAGTGAGGGGGGAGGTTACACACACACGCATGGAAATTTATTTATGTAGAATTATTTGAACGTGGGGGACACCCTCAACCATGTAATTTCGCCCACGAATTTGAAAGAAACTGCTTAATATAATTGTTTCCTTAGACTGCTTTTGCTCCTTCCTTCAGAGTTTAAATTCTCAGTTTTTCTTTACTCTGATGAAAGTTTAGAATTAACGAGGACATTTTGTGGTGATTGGTAGTTTTTGGAGAAAAACAGTAAAAGTTTCTTCACCATTTTACGCAGCATTGAGATGTATAGGAGATGTGAGATAAGTGCATACATCTGGCAGATGTATCGCAATAGAGCTCCAAACCTTGTAGTTTGCTCGTCTGTAATTGGTGGCAGTACTGAGTTTCTTTTTCACATTATTTGATGTCACAAAATAATGGTTCGTGGAGAGAGAGATGTGAACTAATCTTGTAGTCGGCCGTAAAAAACTATATCGACGTTGCTCATAAAACTAAACGAAAAGAGATGCGCCTATTTTTGTGGAAACAAGACTATAGTTTATTTTCGTCTTCGCACTTTTGATTTTTTTTTTTTTTTTTTTAGATGCTCGTTATAAGAGAAGCATTGACATAAGGTACAGCCGTTACAGTGAATTCTTTCTCGCAGAACTGTGGGCGCCAGCGAAAGCAACCAGTCAAAACATGGGTAGTGCTGCCACAGCAGCACTTTTATACAAGCAGCACGCAGTCGTGATATCCGTCATTTATCTCGCCATGTTCTGTGACCCACTGGTGTTGCGGCCTATTGTGTATCTATAGTTTTTGCCAGCACTGATAGCGCTGACTGGCTAGACTGCCTGCTCAATCAGAGAGACTGAGCCCCCGGCTACAGCTGCTCACAGCCCCTGCCTTATCTTGAAACAGTTCCAGAAGCTGCCTGTTTCTCAACCAGTGGACGTTAGAAAACAGTGTTCTCGGGGATTCTTAGTTTCGTTATTGTTCCTGGGAATTGGAGGGGGGGGGAGGTGTGTCCAATCTCTCCGTGAAATATGTTCAACAGCTTGCAGCAAACGTCCTGCTCTTGAGTCTTTTGTCCATCTGTGACTGATTTCTGCAGACCGGAGACATTGTATCATCGTCACCAGATGGACCACTTTGTGGAGCATCAGTAACGGGATACAACAGGCTTATAACCCCACCTACGGTGAGGAGAGGGGGGGATGAGAGGTGGTAAGGGGTTAAGACTTGTCTGGCTCTAAGCTCGTTAGCTCGTGACGAGAACACACATACAAATGGCGACCCCCCATCCTAGCGCTATCTTTTGGGTCAGTTTTCTGCGAAAATTGCGTCATTGCGATGATTCTTCTCATTTCACAGTACATGTCTTACATTATGACCCATTGCTTACAAGTGCTGGTTTTTTTCATGACAATTTCGGTGTGTAACTAGAACACTGAAGTATTTTCCATCAATTGTGTTAGCATGTATGGGCCTTCCTCACACTTTTGTGAAGGTTTGTTTCCCTATGCCTTCTTACTTTATACACAGCAGCTCTACCAAGATAACCTCTCGGGGGCAGTGGAATAGGACGAAGTTGTCGAGATATGAAGATAGCTCCATTTATTTTAATTACGAGCACCAGCCTGTTTGTTGAGCAATGGAGTGGGAGGCATCTGTAGCGAACAGGAATGGACAGAGTTCCCTGCTATTTTCATAAAGGTAAATACACTTATTAAACTCCTCTCTGAACAACACCAGCATCACGTTAGTTGTAGACCTTTCCTGCCAAAAATAATAATAATTCCTTCCACTCCATCACGTAACTGTGGTCGCCAGCTGAAGCAATCAGTGAAAGCAGGGGTAGTGCCAACTTGTAGGTATAGGGATCATCCCACATAAGGTTTGAGGACGTCTGTCATTAGTTTCGACTGATACTGTGAATTATGTTTTCTTGCAAGATAACAACAGTTGTATGACATCGTGAATTTTGGGGCTGTATGGAGATTTCAGGCCCTCTTTGTATAGCACTGTACAACTAGGTCTAATTGGCGTCAATCTTTGTGAATATTTGTGCCAGCCGGTGTGGCCGAGCGGTTCTAGGCGCTTCAGTCTGGAACCGCGCGACAGCTACGGTCGGAGGTTCGAATCCTGCCTCGGGCATGGATGTGTGATGTCCTTAGTTAGGTTTACGTAGTTCTAAGCTCTAGGGGACTGATGACCCCAGATGTTAACTCCCATAGTGCTCAGAGCCATTTGAACCATTTTTTGTGATTATTTGGTAATTAGGACCCATCTTTACTTCAGTTTCCCACCCAAAATAAATAAAGTACACTAACAAAACCTTCCTCTCCAGCATCTGGGAAGTATCCCTGAATATGGAGGTGACCCTGGGCTTTCCACTGAGAAGGACTGGGGTTTGAGATCCAGAAAGCGCACCACTATTTTGAATTTCCCACCAATTCCCAGGTAAGGCATAGGACTGCAATTTTTGAAATTCCCGCCAAAATACCAGAATCCCACTACAGTTCGTCATTCATGCCAAAATTCCGAGTTACCGCCCATAGGGCAGTTGGGGAGGTGGAGTGGAGTTGAGCGGAGTGAAGGGGAGGTGGAGAGGTCGGTGATCGACGTGCTGGCTTGGCAAAACCCATGATACCATCTGACGGTGGTGGTGGGAGGGAGGTGGCGGGTGGTGGTGGCAGTAATGGTTTGTGGTTGGTAATTAATTAAATAATGTAATTAATCTGCATACCAATTTCGTTTAAAATTTGTTCCAGTACTGCCACTGTCCCACAGCTTTTGCCATCTTTATTAAAGGTACTAATATTGCAGAATGACCTGGAAGTAATCGTACTGCCGTCATTACATAGCACAAACTATGAAGGAAATACCATTGCTGCCACACATGGCGATTTTTAGTTTCACCTTATTACAACAGATTACTTGTAATACTGTGTTTTAGTTGAATTAAATTTTCTGAAATTAATTTAAGGTGTTCAGTGGGGATTCAATAAACAAGATGCAATTATAATAAATGGTGTCACTGAATTAATTTCAGATAGCGGACCTTCCCATGCAATTAGCATGTCGTGACACAGAAATACTGGTGTACCGACGGCCGTCGAGAGAGCAATCCGATTATAATCCAACTGCAGTGCCCATTTGAATTAGCTACGCAACACAGGGTGTTATGAGCTCCACACAAAACATGACAGTGTCTGAATACAACGTGTGGACGAACTTGAGAGTCATACACGCATTTGCAGCACGTATTGTATTTTAGTGAGTTGTGTATTACTGACGAATGATTTCGGATAGGCCTTGATAAATAACGTACGAACAACGGCCGTAAAGGTGATCCGTTCCAGAACTACATTCATTGATGGAAAGTTTCAATACTGTGGCGCTCGACAGTTTCTGTACGCAGGAATCAGAAGTGACGAACGCCGTCTGTGTTTTCTGAAACAGTTGCTTATTTGCTAAAACGTCGACAGACCTTATTTTCAACCATTTTCAAATAGCATTGCCAGGTCATCTCTATTTGTGGACACCGACACTTCGTCACAGAACTTCGTTAAAAGTTACCAAAACTTTGTATTGACACGTGCTAGCTCCCCAGTCTTAAATGCTATTGACTGCAATAGGAAATGTGTTGCAGATGACAACACCAAATCGGAATCGTGGAGGTCCAACAAAAACTTGCTACATAAGAAAGCCTCGTTGCTGTGATGTTTATGATTGCAAAGCTTTGATGAAGAACAGCAGCCAGTTGCGGCAGAGGAATCGCAGATTATTATTGGTACTACCTCTGGTATAATCAGCTAGGCCTGTGAGTTTTTTGTTTACTGTAATATAGCCAACATTCAATATTTTTATAATCGTGAAAAATCTATATTTTCCGAACGCTAAAGGAAGTAATAATAGAAACCCATGACTTTCACATTTGGTTATTAACACGGTTGTTGTTACTCTGAACCTTATTAGATTATTGTATGTACCTTTTTTAGCGTAACAAGTACTTGCTAGAGCAGTTTAGAATAAATAGACACATCATTGCATAAATCTGCGTGTAGATTTGAGAATTAAATTGCTTTTCCAGAGGATTTTTTCGCTACTGCAAACATTGTAGACAGCCTCACATCATCTACTAGAACACTTGTTTTGTTTAAAATTATGAAGAAGAAGAACACAGAAAGAGCTACGGAATGGTAGATTGAGAGCTGAAAAACACTCTTTATAACTCTGGAGATGAACTCGTAATACCTCATAGCTGTATTTCAAACCTCCATAGTATATCTGGACACACAAAATCTTTTTCTTCCTCGCTCTCTATCTGTCGGCCTGTCTGTCTCCCTCTCTCCCTCTCTCTCCCTCTCTCTCTCTCTCTCTCTGTCTTTCTCAGGATACTCCGAGATAAAACGATTCTGTATCAAGGATGGCGGGCCGCAAGAGCACCACGGGAGAGCGATTACCAGGTAACAGGCTTTGGCAATCCATCAATATTGTATCTGTCTTACCTTACTGGCTGCAGACTCCAAATAAGGTACAACAGACAAAACTCAGTCTCAGAAACCTGTATACGTGTGTTAGTGGGATCCCGTATGACTTTCGTATTACTTGATCTCCCTGGGCCTCGGAGCAGTATGTAGCTATGCTTTCTAAATGTTTCGTATATACTCCGTCTTTTGGTGCGACCATTTACTCTTACTTAGCTCCATGCTTTTAGTATCGTGTTTACATTCTTTTAGTATCTTCCTGGGGTGTTTAAATACCTGTGTTTCAAGATGTAAAAATACACCCATTTATTTGCGCCATTTCGTACCATCCAGCTCTCAAATTTCTAAAGGGTTATCTGCCGTCGCTCAGGGAAGTTACGTGGGCAGATGAAACAGATCACAGGAGAGTTTTGAGCATCATAAAGAAAACGAGTTGGTTGGTGTAATTCTGAACTGTGTTAGATGCCCAAGTTGTTCGAAAATTATCAGATCATTCGTGCCGTGCAGATCTCTCAAGCACAAGAGATTCTTGTTTCAGATCGCGATATGGGTATTCCGACAGAAGTAACCTCAAAACTATCTGAAGTATAGCTCTGATTACATTTTGTCACCGTATTATTAGAATTAACCCTTCGATACGTATATCAATTGTCACTGGATTCCTATTATTTCGTATGATTTTATTTTTAACATGTACTGTCATATACATTGTTCACAGCCGATGAAAATTTAATTGAGTGAACTGATTGTGTAAGAGTAACGGAACTGCTGGAACTGTCAATGTATTTTATTGGTGTAAAGAAATAATTAACAGTATAAAACGGCGACAGAAAGTAACTGCCGGACTAAAACCGGGCTATATACGAAGCGATGAAGTCAAGTGTTGTCAACAGACTGTAGGATAAATGTCTAACGTCTTATAGCGGCTTCACCGTCGTTTATGTCTGGTATTTACCTCGTACGATCGAAAGAATCACAATTAAAGTCGACTTGGCAACTGTCAGGGGAAATGCTCTGTGTACACAGTGTATTCTGAAAGTAGTGTACATCGAGGCTACAAATTAACTATCAATGTACTGTATACGTGTAGAACCTAAATTTTTGTTGGATAGACCAGCAAATTACATATGGTTATTTTAAATTTTCATTTCTCTCGTAGTTGCGTGTAATTTATACTGGTGACGAGTTTCTCAGGTAGCCGTTCGTTTTCGAACCAGACCTACAATGAAAGTACTTATCAAATAAAAAAAAAATCATTGATATACATGGGTAACGATCGTACAACACATAGTACTAAAACAATTATGTAGTGTCCTTATTATCTGCGCCGTAGCTTTCATCAGCGTTATTTCGCCTGTTGAATATATTAGCCATATAACAAGATCATTCCATTTCTACTGCATGACCATGTATTGTATGGACGTCACTTAAGTATGGCAGTGGAACTATGCTTTCAGTCAGGTACCTTGAAAATGATCGACTGCATTTGGAACTAGTCAGTAGTATAAAGAACGTGCAACTGTAGAAGAAATTTAAAGAAAGAATTACTAGTGTCTATGCTTCATCTTCTGTTATGTGAGAGAGTGCTTGTAGTTAGAATACGGAGCTATGATTATCTACAGCATGAAACAAATCGGCATCAGGCGTGGACAGCTCTAACTTCACAAAACTAATCCATACAGCAGGGGTGTAAAGCTTTGCAAGTTCCGTTGTCCAAAAATCCTCAGCTTTAGAAACGTGAGAAGAAAAAGCAGCTTCATTTTCATTTTATTTAACAAATCATATTACAGTCTATATTGAAATAATGAATGCAAAATTTAGTTTCAAAGGTGACACTGCGTTGAATTCGAAGATCCCTTGATATGTATCTGGATTAGTTTTTCGTAGGCGAGTGCAACATTGGTGCTAAATGTCGATAGCCAACCGCTTCCTAGCTTAAAACGTAATATGGGGCTGCGACGCGAAGCCGGAAACTTTGCGTTTCACAGACAACTTCTCTACCGTCTGAGATATCCGAGAGCGACTCACGAACCACTCCCATCGCCGCATTCCACCAGTATGGTACCGTACATCGATAGTTAAATCAGTGTAAAATATGCCAGTGAGAGACGAAGGGCCTAAATTCAAAAAAAAAAAAAAAATGGCTCTCAGCACCCCTAAAACTTAGAACTAGTTAAACCTAACTAACCTATGGACAGCACACAACACCCAGTCTATCACGAGGCAGAAAAAGTCCCTGACCCCGCCGGGATTCGAACCCTAAATTCCAGCTCACGGTTTTCAAGCGCCATGAAGTTTCAAATAGCCGCACACAGCGCTGCATAGCGAGTATTCATTCTGATATATTAATTACGGGAACGTTTATTCGAAGATATTCATTGACCTATAAAGGCTAGCACATCTCAAGCGATTAGGTAGCCAAACATTATAGTTGTTTGCAGCGACACAACAACAGAAGTTCAAACGACTTGATTCATCGAAATGTGTTTGAAGGTGTCTCGTAATTTCGATGGAGATGAGATGTACCAGTTTTGGTTCATTTCCAGGCAAACTGTCTTAAGGGTTGCTACAATTACACTCTATGACACAGAAAAGACACATCACGAAAGAATTAGCCGAATGGGACGGAAATGGGTGATATGATGTACATCTACGGACTAACAAATTTATACAGTTTGTGAACAAATGGATGACTTATTCCAGAGAGAGCTTCACAAATTGAGCAAGTCAGTAACCTGTTGGTGGACATCTGCCCCTTATGCCAGCAGTTAGGCGGCTTGGCATTGACTGACCGAGTATTGTGCTGGATATCGTGCCAAATTCTGCCCAACTGGCGCGTTAGATCGTAAAAATCGCGAGAAGGTTGGGGGCCCTGCTCTTAATGCTCCAAACCTTTTCAATTGGGACGAGTTCCATTGAGCCTTCTGGCCTAAGGAGAGTTTTTAAGTCGCAAAGACAAGCAGCAACTTTTACCGTATGCAGACGGCCACCATCTTGCTGAAATATAAACCCAGGATAGACTGCCCAGGCGCAGAACATTATCGACGTACCGGTGTACTGAGCCTGCCGGTTTGTCCGTGCGGTCTAACGCACGGCTTTCCGGGCGGGAAGGAGCGCCTGGTCCCCAACACGACTCCGCCCGGTGAATTTGTGTCGAGATCCGCTGAACAGGCCAGTCTGTGGATGGTTTTTAGGCTGTTTTCCATCTGCCTCGACGAATGCGGGCTGGTTCCCCTTGTTCCGCCTCAGTTGCATTATGTCGGCGATTGCTAAGCAAGCAAGTTCTACGCGTAAGGGTACACCACCATTATTCTACCACGCAAACGTTGGGGTTAGACTCGTCTGGTTTGAGACGTTACTTGGGGGGGGGGGGGAGGGGGGGGGGGTCCACCGGGGGCCGAACTGCACAGTAACCCCGGATTCGATGTGGGGTGGCGGAGGGGGGGGCGGAAGGGGAAAGTGGACTGCGGTGGTCGTCGTGGGGTTGTGGACCACTGCGGCTGCCGCGGGGATGGAGCCTCTCCGTCGATTCTAGGTCCCTGGTCAACATACAATACAATACAATACCGGTGTGCTGCAATGGTGCCACACATGACAACCAAAGGGGATCTGCTACGAAAAGAAATGGCAGCCCAGGCAGTCACTCCTGGTTGTCGGCTGCTCTGGTCATCTGGGTCACTTTGAAGTGGGACTCATCACTGAAGAGAATTCTACTCGAGTCAATGAGATTGCAGGGCGAAGACAAGTCTGGAGACGTCCCGGACAGCAGTGGGATATCAGCCTCATTTCTGCCTGCTACATGGACCGACAACTATGATGATGATGGTGATGATGTTAGGTTTGTGGGGCGCTCAACTACGCGGTTATCAGCGCCCGTACAAATTCCCAACCTTTGCTCAGTGCTATCTTGCCGCTTTCTTGAATGATTATGAAATGATGAGGACAACACAAACAGTATCTCAAGGCAAGTGAAAATCCCTGACCCCGCCAGGAGTCGAACTCGGGACCCCGTGCTTGGGAAGGAAGAGGGCGACCGCGAGACCACGACAAGTAGGACTTATGGTCAGGGATCCCATTTCGTTTCATAACACGGCCCTTTTGGTTGTCATCTGCGACATCCTTAGAGCATAGTGGTACGTCGAAGATATTCTAATCCTCCTTTTGTAGCCGTTTATGCCAAGCCATCCTAGGCTTACATTTCAGCAACATAATGCTCGTTCGCACACGGCGAGAGTTTCTACTGATTGCTTGGCCAGCAATGTCACTGGATCTTTCCATAATTGAGAACGTTCAGAGCGCTATGGACTGGGTCCTCCTACCACTTCAATATTTTGACGATGTTATAGTCTGACAGAGTCCGGCACGGAATCCCTCAGGAGGGGATCCAACAACTCTATAAATCAATGCAAAGCCGAGTAACGGTGTACAAGGGCCAGAGGTGGACCAACGAGTTACTGACTTGCTCAAGTGTGAATCTCTTTCTCTTGAATATCCCACCCATTACTTATGAGATCGTACTCGTTTGACTCTTTGTACATGTGTATCACATACACCTCTTTCTGTCCCATTTGGATAATTTCTTCGTGGTGGGTGGCTTAGAGTGTACATATCCACAACTGTACCCTGTAATTAGTGAAACGCGCCTTGAGAACTGATATCAAGTTACCAACTACTTTATCGCGTGTGCTCTTATCTTTTGCTGGCTGCTGTGGCCGAGCGGTTCTAGGCGCTTCGGTCCGGAACCGCGCTGCTGCTACGGTCGCAGATTCGAATCCTATCTCGGCCAAGGATGTTTGTGATGTCCTTAGGTTAGTTAGGTTTAAGCAGTTCTAAGTCTAGGGGACTGATGATCTCAGATGTCATGTCCCATAGTGCTTAGAGACATCTGAACCATCTTACCTATTGCATTTAACCTTCCAAACAGTAAAATCGGCTTAAGTACCGTCTTCAGCTGGGCTTGAAACAGTTTTAACACTGAAACGACTAAATATGGCGATAGAGTTTAGTAATAAAAAGGTCCTTGTTTGAAGTCGCACGTTTAACAAGTTTCACTAATTGCTAGTAGTTTTCATAATTTCTAACTCACATAACCAATCAAGAAGGTTCAAATGGCTCTCACCACTATTGGACTTAACATCTGAGGTCATCAGTCCCCTAAAACTTAGTACTACTTAAGCCTAACTAACCTAAGGACGACACACACATCCATGCCTGAGGCAGGATTCGAACCTGCGACCGTAGCGGTCGCGCGGATCCAGCCTGAAACGCCTAAAACCGCTCGGCGACTCTGCCAAACATTTTAATTGAGTTATTTCTGTTATTTCCTTTATGACTATACCGGGCTCAGTCGTTTGCACATCATCTACTATGGCAAGAACCAGTCAGGGAGTGAGCTTGATAGTAACTTTTCTCTGCCTTTGTCACATCGCACTGCCACCTCAGTTGCCAGGCCATTGAGTAAGTTGTTGAAAAATCATGATTCTTTTTTTGTGTGCGTATTGTTTCTCTGTGTGATTCGTTTATTTTTTTTATTTGAGAGAATGTCCCAAAGTAGGAGTGAAGTAGGCAGAGAATTGATAAGTTCATTCCCACTCTGCGAAGGCACCGCGATATTGGCCGTTAAGTAGCAGCGTATGAATATCTCCAAAAGGCAATACCTCAGCAGTTCCTGTCGCAGCCATATTGTGTAACCTACGTCACCGCCATTTCCTATGTTCGACTGTGAGTCACTTTGTCCTTTGGACTGAGGTATAAATTTTGTCATTCCCTGCCGGCTTGTGTGCCGCTCTTGTTGCCATGACCTCATTGTTCTGCAACTGTGGAAGTTTATGAATTAGGTATGGCATGACGAGTTGCAAGAATGAATATACGGTGAGGCGAACCGCTGTCAGACCAATGTTGGGCCGCATGTGGCTTGTGGATTACGGTTTTAGCATACCCCACATTAAATCGGAGACTGTCCCCTATGGTGTGTCTGCTTGCTGCCTACGTACTTGGAGCACTTCTGCTAACAAGGGAACTTCCCCATCGCGCCCCCCCTCAGATTAAGTTATAAGTTGGTACAGTGGATAGACCTTGAAAAACTGAACACAGATCAATCGAGAAAACAGGAAGAAGTTGTGTGGAACTATGAAAAAAATTAGTAAAATATGCAAACTGAGCAGTCCATGGCAAAGATATGCAACATCAAGGAGAGTATGAGCTGAGGAGCGCTGTGGTCTCGTGATTAGCGTGAGCAGCTGTGGACCGAGAGATCCTTGGTTCAAGTCTTCTCTCGAGTGAAAATTATAATTTTTTATTTTCGCAAAGTTATGATCTGTCCGCTCGTTCATTGACGTCTCTGTTGACTGTAATAAGTATGCAGTATGAGCTGAGGAGCGCTGTGGTCTCGTGGTTAGCGTGAGCAGCTGTGGACCGAGAGGTCCTTGGTTCAAGTCTTCTCTCGAGTGAAAATTATAATTTTTTATTTTCGCAAAGTTATGATCTGTCCGCTCGTTCATTGACGTCTCTGTTGACTGTAATAAGTTTAGTGTCTATGTTTTGCGACCGCACCGCAAAACCGTGCGATTAGTAGACGAAAGGACGTGCCTCTCCTATGGGAACCGAAAACATTTGATCGCAAGGTCATAGGTCAACCGATTCCTCCACAGGAAAACACGTCTGATATATTCTATACAACACATGACAGAAATATGTTGTCGACCCACCTAACTTGTAAACTTGGCGAATAGGTAAAAAGATTCTTCTACCTTGCCCGGTTTAGGTTTTCTTGAGGATGTGATAATCACTCCCAAAAAAGTCATGAAATCACAAGAGTTTGTCTCATAAACTGCAACAAATGAATGCAACAGTTTCACAGTCGCACAGTTTTCCCTGTGCTCTGTCAAAACATATGTTTCTAACGGTTTCAGATTTTTCCGTGTGTACACCGTCAAATCCTACATATGTCCAAGCAAATCTGATCATGTCCTGGAATTCTGGAGAGCGAAGTTGATTGTGTGTGTGTGCCTGAACTTTGATAATTGTCTGAAAATAAAAAATTAAAATTTTCACTCGAGGGAAGACATGAACCAAGGACCTCGCGTTCCCTAGCTGCTCACGCTAACCACAGGACCACAGCACTACTGAGCTGGAACTGTCCTTAATGATGCATATCTTGAGAATGGACTACTCAGTTTGTATCTCATGCTTTTTTTTTTCATTGTTCCACACAACTTCTTGCTGTTTTCTCGATCGATCTGTCTTCAGTTTCTCAAGGCCTATCCACTGTGCCAACTTATAACTAAATCTGAGGGGGGTGCGATGGGGAGGTTCCCTTGTAAGAAATTATAATGTGCAATTCAAGGAGCTCCCAACGGCCAGATACGAAGTACGTGTTCTCAGATATCGCGGTACTGAGACTGAAAGTCCATCCATCCTCTTCGCTCTTCTGGAAGACAATTCTAAGTTTTAATATAAGTTCTTTATCTGGAAGACAATTCTAAGTTTTAATTTAAATGATCAGTAACAGCATTCCTTGGATTGGATTCAACACTAGGACTGGGTTTCATCACATATATGATTATTACATTTCTATTATTTTTGTTTCAAATAACAAAACCAGTGCGCGCGATCCTACGAGGAATCTCTTACATGACTATAATGTTTTTGGTTGAGATACACTTCTCTTTGCTTACTGTGTTTTAACGTATACTACTTAAATGGCTGTATAATTCCATTCTTACCCGATTCTCTTAGGCCAATGCGTTTTTGGTAGATATAGCAGATCACAGTTAATGAATTTTAAGGGTTACTGACACAGTTATTCTGCTCTGCATGCATGTGGGTATTCAGTTCAGTGCAATCGGAGTTCAGTCCCTGTTCCTGTAAGACATTTCGTCGAGGGAAACTGTTTGATTGTTAAGCGCTTGGTTTGGACATGCAAATTAGGCAACGGTATTGTCTACGCCTCACCCTGTGGCGCTAACGTGACCTATATATTCACGTGACGTCACTAATTGGCTCATCAGCCTCCAATGCTCGCGAACTATTCCTCATCCCTCCACTGCCGCTGTTCACTGTGTCTATTGTTTCCGTCTGACGATACTGACATTGACATGTTTATCAGTTTCTGGCAATTTAGGCATTTTCATACTAGTGATTTGAAGAAATGTCTTGCATGATGGAAATCTTTAGTTGGAGTTTGGAACAAACCCCATCAGCCGAGAAACGGGGCGATGAACATCCGGGATTCTATTCGCAATGGGGCATTTGCTATAAATTACTACAATTTCGTCACTGCACTTGCAAAATCGTCTCATTAGTTTCATTTCTTTACTGGAATACTTATTTTTGAGGGTACGATAAATCAGTTTTGGTTTGCTCCTTTGTGTTAAATTTTCATTGTTCCCAGATTTCCTTCATACTTCGAGAGTCTGTCTTATTTTCTTCCTGCGTCCACTTTCATCCTTTTGCAGACCTCTTCCTTTCCTGAAGGTCTTACAGTTGTGTTGATTCTCTATGCATTTACGTGTTATGTCTTTTTTAATTCCAGTGTTTTTCATATCTTTTTCAATTTTGGTGAAGCATGTGGGTTTGGATTTGCACCTGTTTAGCAAGTTGAAGATCTGCTGAAGGTGAACTATTAATATCTATTCGATACATGTGTCCATGTAACTGTAGTCCTCTTTTTCTCTTTACATCAGTTAGCTTTCCATTTGAAATATAATTCTCTGATTGATCTTAATTTGTATCCACCATTACTATTATCGCTAGTCTCAGTGTCATAGGATTCATCTCTTTCACCCCCAACTTTTACCATATTTCTTATTTTTGTGTTCTAGAACATAGTATTTTTGTAATAATTTTTTTAAAATATGGAATTCCCCTTTCATTTTACACACCGTATTTTCTGCGGCTATCTTTTCATTAGTCTTCTTGCTATCCATTCTCCTCGTTATTTAAAACAGTTCCTTTTAGATATTCTGTTGTTATCAATTTTAAGATTTTGGATGCATCATCGATAGTTTACCTAAGAGAATTACATTCCGAGTACCCAATATATTTTTCGCTATGTTTGTCATATTATCCTAAAATCCGTATATATACCGATCATTTGAGCCTGCTATAATCCTCAAGTTTCTCTTCCATCTGCAAATCAAGCCTCTCCTATGCACCCACTCCAACTCACGCAGCACATCTAGAATTCTCACACCACATCTACCACCCGTCATACATACATGCAATGCATTTACAGTCGTCCCGCAAAACTCGCAGCGAGTTCCTGTCGTCATCTCTGCTACTTTTTTTTTTCCTTCACATGCATATAAGTGGAATGAATAGCTATTCGTCACTCCGTGAAGCATAGCTTTAAAATTTAGAACATCTGTTCAACAACACTCACCATATAATTACTCCAGTCATTGACGTAACCGCACCTAAACTTTCAAGTCCAGAACATTCCATTTTACCACCTACAAATCATTATCAAGACGTTTTCCAATCCTCCATCGTCTTAAAATCTCTCACTGGCCTTGCAACAAGGCACGCGAGCAGTATAAAATCCCTTTTACACCTTCTCCATTCCTTCCAAGTTATAACTGTCAAAATATCCCGATATCAGATACGAAACTTCCTTTCAGACACATAACATCATTATTGTCATCCTTTATTCAACACTATAGACAAAACCCACATTCTATAGCCAAAGACAGAGTGTTGACAACAGGAAGAATATTCGCGTTTGTGGGAGCTCATAAAACCGTTCTACCAAATATTTAATCTTCAGAATTTCCTCGACATGTTTCGGCAGTCATTTCACACACCCAAACTTAGCTATCCATTCTTTATCATTTTGTCAACTACCCTTCAATCCAAATTTCAGCAGATGAAATTCATGGAAACCTCCGAATATGGAATCGGTTTTCGGGCCTCAAAGGTGGCGAAGTCTCCTTTCCTCGATATATCGGCCACTCCATTACATAATTCACCTGAGCATATGTCTTAAAAAAGAAACCTAACTGTAGGAAGTGGTCCCAACTATTTGAACTGATCATATCCCCGTCTTATTCTGCAATCCTTGCATAACTGCTCACGGTGGCAATGCTAAACTTAATAATTCTCTAAACTCAACCAAGACGAGTCACATAGCTACTGCAATGGTTGGTTGTTTGGTTTGGGGAAGGAGACCAGACAGCGTGGTCATCGGTCTCATCGGATTAGGGAAGGAAGTCGGCTGTGTCCTTTCAGAGGAACCATCCCGGCATTTGCCTGGAGTGATTTAGGGAAATCACGGAAAACCTAAATCACGATGGCCGGACGCAGGATTGAACCGTCGTCCTCCCGAATGCGAGTCCAGTGTCCGACCACTGCGCCACCTCGCTCGGTGCTACTGCAATGTCTGTCGAAATTCCACCGCTACTGTCGTTAGACAC
Organism: Schistocerca piceifrons; assembly: GCF_021461385.2. Lineage (NCBI taxonomy): Eukaryota > Metazoa > Arthropoda > Insecta > Orthoptera > Acrididae > Schistocerca > Schistocerca piceifrons. Next base: position 782,586,609 of record NC_060141.1, read on the forward strand.
CATCTCTTAAAGATTCGTCAACGTCATCCAGTACCTATCTTGTAGTAAATCCTCTCCATAATACGATCTCATTCACAATACGCAACGTTCAACTGACAGTGTGAACAAAGTGATGAATAAAACATCAGAGTTACCTTCAAACGTCGCGGTCCATGACATCTTAACTATTCTTTCCTTTCTGGAACTAAAGTAGGTACTATTCTGAATATTTTAGGACCCTTCCACTTCACAAATTATGTCACAATAGTATATAAAAATTTGGCAACGACGATTGACACGCAGATGTACTAAACAGCTATTTTTTAACATCTTTCTCTTTGCAACGCCGTTTATCGTGCTGGTTTGCATTAGATGCTGCATTTATGCCACGTTTATTACTTCGCACAGTGCATTCGAATTCTACAAATTGAATTATGTGTAAGCTGAAATGTGTTTACTAGCATACTCTTTTTAATATAAAAAAGACTCTTAGGTCAGAAGCATGTCACTATGACATATATGGGTGTAGTAGAACTAACTGCTTTATGTAAAAGCAGTTCCCACTGTCATGGTTCATGATAGCAAAGTGGATATTTCTGCAGCAGGAGGGAATAATTTGCTTTATTGTTCATACTTTGTTTTATATATATATATATATATATATATATATATATATATATATATAGGTTTGCATCACCTCAGTTCTGAGAGATCCGAAACCTGTACAGAAAATTGGAAAAGAGATCAACATAAACATCATTCAAATGGTTCAAATGGCTCTGAGCACTATGGGACTTAACATCTTAGGTCATCAGTCCCCTAGAACTTAGAACTAGTTAACCTAAGGACATCACACACATCCATGCCCGAGGCAGGATTCGAACCTGCGACCGTAGCAGTCGCGCGGTTCCGGACTGCGCGCCTAGAACCGCGAGACCACCGCGGCCGGCTAAACATCATTTCCGTCCTTTTTACTGCTCATGAAAACCACACATTGCATGTTGTTCCACAAAACAAGGAGACCGTCAGAGATGGTAGTTCAGATTGCTGTACACACCAGTGCCTCTAATACCCAGTAGCCTCTTGCGTTGATGCACGCCTGTATTCGTCGTGGCATACTATTCACAAGTTCATCAAGGCACTGTTGGTCCAGATTGTCTCACTCCTCAACGACGATTTGGCGTAGATTCCTCAGAGTGGTTGGTGAGTCTCGTCGTCCATAAACAGCCCTTTCCGATCTACCCCAGGCGTGTCTGATATGATTCATGTCTGGAGAACATGCTGGCCACTCGATTCGAGTGATGACGTTATACTGAAGAAAGTCATTCATAAGACGTGCACTGAGGGGGCGGGAATTCTCGTCCATGAAGACGAATGCTTCGCCAAATGCTGCCGATTTGGTTGCCGGAGGATGGCATTCACTTATCATACATCCGTTACGGTGCTTTCCATGACCACCAGCGGCGTACGTCGGCCCTACATAATGCGACCATCAAACACCAGGAAACCTCCCCCTTGCTGCACTCGCTGGACAGTGTGTCTAAGGCGTTTGGCTTGACCGGGTTGCCTTAGAACACGTCTCCGACGACTGTCTGGCTGAAGGCATATGCGACACTAATCGGTGAAAAGAACGTGTTGCCAATCCTGAGCGGTCCACGCGGCATGTTGTTGGGCCCATCAGTACCAGGCTGCAAGGTGTCGTGCTGGCAAAGATGGACCTCGCCATGGACGTCGGTAGTGAAGTTGCGCATCATGCAGCTGGTTGCGCACAGCTTGAGCCGTAACCGTCGACCTGTGGCTGCGCGAAAAACATTGTTCAACATGGTGGCGTTGCTGTCAGGGTTGCTCCAAACCATAATCCGTAGGTAGCGGTCATCCACTGCTTTAGTAGCCCTTGGGAGGCCTTAGTGAGGCATCTCATTGACAGTTCCTGTCTCTCTGTATCTCCTCCATGTCCGAACAACATCGCTTTGGTTCACGCAGATACGTGAACAGCGGTATTGATCGTCTAGGCTTGGCTGAACTACAGACAGCACGAGGCGTGTACCTCCTTCCTGGTGAAATGACTGGAACTGATCGGCTGTCGGACCCCCTCCGTCTAATAGGGGCTGCTCGTGTACGGTTGTTTACATCTTTGGGCGGGTTTAGTGACATCTCTGTCTGAACAGTCAAACGGACTGTTTCTGTGATATAGTATCCACAATCGACGTATATCTTTAGATGTTCTGGCAACCAGGGTGATGTGTGCATTTGTCGAGATATTAATGTAAGTGTGCCTCTTGTTAATGGGACCAGGTATTGTGTCGATGGCACATAAATCGTTGACGAGAACAGTATGACAGTTACGCAACATATTTGTGAAGAAATTTACGACAATTGTCTTAAAAACCACTTCAAAGATTGTCAACGTAGCACCACGCTGCGTGTACGGCAGTGAAAAATGCAGTAACGTAGTGTAATTACACTTATATAATTATAAAATTCGTGTAACGATCGAGTCCAAAATATATCGATAACCATCATTTAAAACTGTTGTAGACATTAAGACTGACATAGGTGTTTTCTCAGAATGGGCATGAATTTCGAAGTATTTACATATGTACGATAAATACTGTATCATAGAATTTGATATGTAATTGAATTTGGTGTGTAATCAACACCCAGGTTTCGGCTGTGTATCTCCGTTTCAGACTTCAATTTTAAAAATCTCTATACACTTCGTTGATCTCTGAATTCCATCCCAATAGTTCATAATTGTTTTGGAAACGAAAAAGTGAAACACTAACGTCCTAGTTACACATTGTTCGTGTTTAAGCTTCAGTTCAGAAATAGAAATAAGAAACTTCGTGCCCTTTTTTGCAGGTGTTACAAAAAAATAATAAATAAAATGAAATACAAAACCATTATACTAATCGGATAATAGGGTTTCGTACACATTCCTTAACAGTGTTATTGGCACATGAGTTTCGGCTGGACAACACTAAATGTACGCAGTTTGTTTTCATTGCGTCTATTTCGAGATATTCAGTACTATAAAATACGAGGAAGCTGTGCGGCAATGCTTGTGTAGAAATTATGAAGTAATTAATAGTAGGCAAGAGGCTACTCCTGGGATGAATTCCGAACCGCAAACCCCAGCCGTATTTAGTCGGCTTATGCCACCCTCTGTAACAAGTAATCTGCTGAGTTTCAGCTGAAAGCGGCTTCCCACTGTGGGGTACCAGCTAGTGAGAACGGCTTATGATGGCAGATAAATGCGGCCTACATGGTAGATATCAAGACGGATGGGTTTACCCTGTTTCTCTCTCTCTCTCTCTCTCTCTCTGTCTCTCCTTGTGTGTGTGTGTGTGTGTGTGTGTGTGTGTGTGTGTGTGTGTGTGTGTGTGTGGGTGGGTGGGTGGGTATGTGTACGTATGTGAAAGGGAAACACAGAACGAAGGTTAAGAAACGAAAAGAACAGAACGAACATTGAAGCTAATTTTCGATTACAGTTGCTGCGATTACTGTACCCATGAAATTTTCGTTATTTCACATCGATAACTGACAGTTATGAAGTATGATACACTATTATTATGGTATTTTCTATTTCTTCCGTGAGTATAAATTGTTCTCTTGACGGGAAGATACGACAGCTCATAACGCGAGACAGCTGTTAGTTGCAGCCCAAGAGGATAGCTATGATAATAATCGCCACCTATTAAATTTTCAATCCATGTCTTAATAACATCGGTCTGTCACGCACAGTTTCGATTACGTGTACGTATAGATGAATTTCGAATTATATTACTCAGATACATATTCAAGAAAATGTCATCCTATGAGAGTGCTCATTGGCGGTCTTCGCACTAATAACTAGCAAATGTTGAACGACGCACTTGTCCCGATATTGGCAGTCAAAGCACTCTTGCACTGATATTAAAAAGAAGTTAATGAACCCTTCATGTACTACTACATTTATAAATAATAAGTATTCTCTATATGAGACCGGGCAACAATAATGACGCGGGTCTAAACAACGCCGATATTGCATGTGCTTTGTGAAGAATCTGAGGTAAGGAAATGGTGTACGCACGCACGCATATACACACACGCACGCACACACACACACACACACACACACACACACACACACACACACACACACGCACAAAAACACACACACACACACACACATTTTTCCGTTGTTATGCTAATGCAGTGCAGTCTAGTTGGTTTTCTGATTTAACATACAATGCACTTGCATTACCAGTGGTCTAGGGGTTGCGTCTTTGATTCATAATCATAATGTCTTCGGTCCCGGGTTTGATCCCCGCCACTGCCTAAATTTTGATAAATAATCAGCATTTGCGTTCCAAGACATCCGGCATAAGAAGTCAGCCTCATTCTGCTAACGGCCTTGTCAAAGAGGGCGGAGGAGGGGATAGAAGTTCAGGCCACTCTCTTGTCCTAGAGGTGGGAAATTGCCCCTAAAGGCGGAAGAATCAGCAATGATCAACGACATGAGGATGCAGAAGGCAATGGAAACCACTGCTTTAAAGACACGTAACGTGTATCCACAGGACATGTGGCCTGTAATTGAAGAAGTGTCATGATGATCTCTCCATTGGCGAAAGATTCCGGAACAGTCCCCCATGCGGATCTACGGGATGGGACTGCCAAGGGGGAGGTTACCATGAGAAAATGAATTATCTACGAAAGGAAAACTTTCTACGAGTCGGGGCGTGGAATGTCAGAAGCTTGAACGTGGTAGGGAAACTATAAAATCCGAAAAGGGAAATGCAAAGGCTCAATCTAGATATAGTATGGGTCAGTGAAGTGAAGTGGAAGGAAGACCAGGATTTCTGGCCAGATGAGTATCGAGTCATATCAACAGCAGCGGAAAATGGTATTACAGGTGTAGGATTCGTTATGAATAGGAAGGTAGGGCAGAGGGTGTGTTACTGTGAACAGTTCAGTGACCGGGTTGTTCTAATCAGAATCGACAGCAGACCAACACCTACAACGACAGTTCAGGTATACATGCCGACGTCGCAATCTGAAGATGAACAGATAGAGAAAGTGTATAAGGATATTGAAAGGGTAATGCAGTATGTAAAGGGGGACGAAAATCTAATAGCCATGGGCGACTGGAAAGCAGTTGTAGGGGAAGAAGTAGAAGAAAAAGTTACGGGAGAATATGGGCTTGGGACAAGGAATGAAAGAGGAGAAAGACTAACTGAGTTCTGTAACAAGTTTCAGCTAGTAATAGCGAATACCCTGTTCAAGAATCACAAAAGGAGGAGGTATACTTGGAAAAGGCCGGGAGATACGGGAAGATTTCAATTAGATTACATCATGGTCAGACAGAAATTCCGAAATCAGACACTGGATTGTAAGGCATACCCACGAGCAGATATATACTCAGACCACAATATAGTAGTGATGAAGAGTAGGCTGAAGTTCAAGACATTAGTCAGGAAGAATCAATCCGCAAAGAAGTGGGATACGGAAATACTAAGAAATGACGAGATACGTTTCAAGTTCTTTAACGCTATAGATACAGCAATAAGGAATAGCGCAGTAGGCAGTACAGTTGAAGAGGAACGGACATCTCTAAAAAGGGCCATCACAGAAGTTATGAAGGAAAACATAGGTACAAAGAAGGTAGCTGCGAAGAAACCATGGGTAACGGAAGAAATAGTTCAGTTGATTGATGAAAGGAGGAAGTACAAACACGTTCCGGGAAAATCAGGAATACAGAAATACAAGTCGCTGAGGAATAAAATAAATAGGAAGTGCGGGAAAGCTAAGACGAAATGGCTGCAGGAAAAATGTGAAGACATCGAAAAAAGATATGATTGTCGGAAGGACAGATTCAGCATACAGGAAAGTCAAAACAACCTTTGGTGACATTAAAAGCAACGGTGGTAACATTAAGAGTGCAACGGGAATTCCACTGTTAAATGCAGAGGAGAGCGCAGATAGGTGGAAAGAATACACTGAAAGCCTATATGAGGGTGAAAATTTGTCTGATGTGATAGAAGAAGAAACAGGAGTCGATTTAGAAGAGATAGGGGATCCAGTATTAGAATCGGAATTTAAAAAAGCTTTGGAGGACTTACGGTCAAATAAGGCAGAAGGGATATATAACATTCCACCAAAATTTCTAAAATCATTGGGGGAAGTGGCACAAAACGACTATTCACGATGGTGTGTAGAACATATGAGTCTGGCGATATAGCATCTGACCTTCGGAAAAGCATCTTCCACACAATTCCGAAGACGGCAAGAGATGACAAGTGCGAGAATTATCGCACAATCAGCTTAACAGCTTATGCATCGAAGCTGCTTACAAGAATAATATAGAGAAGAATGGAAAAGAAAATTGAGAATGCGCTAGGTGACGTTCAGTTTGGCTATAGGAAAAGTAAAGGGACGAGAGAGGCAATTCTGACGTTACGGCTAATAATGGAAGCAAGGCTAAAGAAAAATCAAGACACTTTCATAGGATTTGTCGACCTGGAAAAAGCGTTCGACAATATAAAATGGTGCAAACTGTTCGAGATTCTGAAAAAAGTAGGGATAAGCTATAGAGAGAGATACAATATGTACAGCAACCAAGAGGGAATAATAACAGTGGATGATCAAGAACGAAGTGCTCGTATTAAGAAAGGTGTAAGACAAGGCTGTAGCCTTTCGCCCCTACTCTTCAATCTGTACATCAAGGAAGCAATGATGGAAATAAAAGAAAGCTTCAGGAGTGGAATTAAAATACAAGGTGAAAGGATATCAATGATACGATTCGCTGATGACATTGCTATCCTGGGTGAAAGTGAAGAAGAATTAAATGATCTACTGAACGGAATGAACAGTCTAATGAGAACACAGTATGGTTTGAGAGTAAATCGGAGAAAGACGAGGGTAATGAGAAGTAGTAGAAATGAGAACAGCCCGAAACTTAACATCAGGATTGATGGTCACGAAGTCAATGAAGTTAAGGAATTCTGCTACCTAGGCAGTAAAATAACCAACGACGGACGGAGCAAGGAGGACATCAAAAGCACACTCGCTATGTCAAAAATGCCATTTCTGGCCAAGAGAAGTCTACTAATATCAAATACCGGCCTTAATTTGAGGAAGAAATATCTGACGATGTACGTCTGGAGTACAGCATTGTATGGTAGTGGAACATGGACTATGGGAAAACCGGAACAGAAGAGAATCGAAGCATCTGAGATGTGGTGCTATAGACGAATGTTGAAAATTAGGTGGACTGATAAGGTAAGGAATGAGGAGGTTCTACGCAGAATCGGAGAGGAAAGGAATATGTGCAAAACACTGATAAGGAGAAGGGACAGGATGATAGGACATCTGCAAAGACATGAGGGAATGACTTCCAAGGTACTAGAGGGAGCTGTAGAGGGCAAAAACTATAGAGGAAGACAGAGATTGAAATACGTCAAGCAAATAATTGAGGACGTAGGTTGCAAGTGCTACTCTGAGATGAAGAGGTTAGCACAGGAAAGGAATTCGTGGCGGGCCGCATCAAACCAGTCAATAGACAAAAAAAAAAAAAGACACTTGCCTTCAGTAAAGCGTCAGTAGTTAATTTTTATTCATTTACTGTTCCCTAGCTACTAGACATAGATATTTTTATTAATTTATAAGTATATTTACCAGCCCAAATTCGTATCCGACTGGAAAAAGTGTTCGACAATGTATAACAGATTTAGATGTTCATCTACATCTACATGCATACCACGGGAGCCACCGTACAATGTATAACGCAGTTGGATCTACATCCACATCTACATACATACTCCGGAAGCCACCGTAAGGTGCATGACGGAAGATACCCCTGTAGCATCACTAACCGCCTCCTTTCCTGTTCCACTCGCAGACAAAGCGAAGGGGAAAACGACTGTTAATACGCCTTCGTATGTGCCCTAACTTGTCGAGTCTTATCTTCGTGGTCATTGCTCGAAATGTATTTTGGGGACAACAGAATCGTTCTGTAGACAACTTCAAATGACGGTTCTCTAATTTTTCGCACTAGTGTTCTTCGAAAAGAAAGTCGCCTTACGTCCAGGCATTCCCATCACAGATCTCGATTCGTCTCCCTAACACACACGTGTTGTTCAAACCTACCAGTAGCAAATCTAGCAGCCTGTGTCTGAATTGCTTCGATGTGTTCCTTTAATACGACATGGTATGGATCCGAAACCCTAGAGCAGTAGCACTAGCGTCTCTGTGCGGTATCATTTAAGCTGAACCAAACTTTCCTAAAATTCTTCCACTAAACTGAAATTGACCATTCGCTTCCCCTACCACAATCCTCACACGCTCGTTTCAGTTCACATCACTTCGCAACGTTACGCCCTCATACTTAAACGATGGGACTGTGTCGAGCACGACACTACTGATGGTGTACCCGAAAGGCACGGTATTGTTTTTCGCACTCATCCGCAATTGCTTCGATTTTACTACATTTAATGCCAGCTGCCATTCATCACACCAAGCCGAAATTTTGTCAAAGTCAACTTGTTTTATCCTACAGTCACACATCCTCGACACCGTAACGTACACAACGCCATTATCAGCGAACAACCGCAGATTGATGCCCACACTGTCCGCCAGTCATTTATGTATGTACACTACGGGCCATTAAAATTGCTACACCACGAAGATGACGTGCTACAGACGCGAATTTTAACCGACAGGAAGAAGATGCTGTGATATGCAAATGATTAGTTTTTCAGAGCATTCACACAAGGTTGGCGCCGGTGGCGACACCTACAACGTGCTGACATGAGGAAAGTATCCAACCGATTTCTCATGCACAAACAGCACTTGACCGGCGTTGCATGGTTAAACGTTGTTGTGACACCTCGTGTAAGGAGGAGAAAACGTACCACCACGTTTCCGACTTTGATAAAGGTTTGATTGTAGCCTATCGCGATTGCGCTTTATCGTATCGTGACATTGCTGGTCACGTTGGTCGAGATCCAATGACTGTTAGCAGAACATGGAATCGGTGGGTTCAGGAGGGTAATACTGAACGCCGTGCTCGATCCCAACGGCCTCGTATCATTAGCAGTCGAGATGACAGGCATCTTATCAGCGTGGCTGTAACGGATAGTGCAGCCACGTCTCGATCCCTGAGTCGACACATGGGGACGTTTGCAAGACAACAACCATCTGCACGAACAGTTCGACGACGTTTGCGGCAGCATGGACTATCAGCTCGGAGACCATGGCTGCGGTTACCTTTTACGCTGCATCACAGACAGGAACGCCTGCGACGGTGTACTCAACGACGAACCTGGGTGCACGAATAGCAAAACATTTTTTTTGGATGAATCCAGGTTTACAGCATCATGATGGTCGCATCCGTGTTTGGCGACATCGGGGTCAACGCACGTTGGAAGCGTGTATTCGTCATCGCCATACTGGCGTATCACCCGGCGTGACGGTATGGAATGCCCTTGGTTTCACGTCTCGATCACGCATTGACAGATCTCTGAACAGTGGACGTTACATTTCAGATGTGTTACGATCCGTGGCTCTACCCTTCATTCGATCAATGTGTAACCCTACATTTTAGCAGGATAATGCACTACCGCATCTTCCAGGTCCTGTACGGGCCTTTGTGGATACAGAAAATGTTCGACTGCTGTCCTGGCCTGTACGTTCTCCAGATCTCTCACCAATTGAAAACATCTGGTCAATGGTGGCCGAGCAACTGCCTCGTTACAATACGCCAGTCACTACTCTTGATTAACTGTGGTGTCGTGTTGAAGTTGCATGGGCAGCTGTACCCTATCACACTTGCCTGGGGAAACTCTGACGATACCCTTATTGTGACCTTACGGCGTCACACCCAGGGCCGGTGTTTGAACTGAACCGCTGCTGCCGGCTGCTGAGGGAGCACACCGTCAGAGAACAGAGGTTGTCTGCCAGCTGCGAAAGATGCTGCCATGGTGGACGGCGAGAGGCAGTTCGGCGCTCGGCAAGGAGGAGCGGACTGGGATTCCCGTCGTCATCCAGGAAGTAAGAAGTGGTCCCTGAACACCGACATGAGGAGACCGTACGCCGACATTGGCTGTGGCGGTCCGGGTTGTGACATATGCTGGCAAATAGTCGGCACAGAGGATAGGGCAGAATGACGTTGGTGTTACTTGCAGTAAAGGGTATCATTTTCTGCAAACAGTGTTCTGCACGTTTGGGATGAAGTGTTGTGTCTGCTATAAGCACTCGCCCCGGTTATACAGCTGACGATGCTAGCCATGGTTTACTGAGAATTACGCTCTCATTTGCCGAGACGATAGTTAGCATAGCCTTCAGCTAAGTCAATTGCTACAACCTAGCAAGGCGCCATTTATCCTTTGCTATGTATCTAATGAAGCATGTACAGTAACAAGACCAATGTTCACCAATTGTGGATTAAAGTTAAGTATTCCAGCAGCTACGTACTTTTCTTTATAGCATTCATTACGTATCCTGTTTCAGACCTCACGCCAGCCTGCGTGAGTTTAAGCGCGTGCCGTTCGGTTACCCGTCACTGTGGACTGGGTGTCTTGTCAGTCCACAACACATGGTATGGACACTTCAGGTGTCGCTTATTTCGCCGACGGGCTCTGCTACCGAGGCACCGCCTAGTGTATCCGAACCGTTCGATTTGTCCTCACAGCAGAATGAGTGGCGGGTGATAACGCGTGCGCGTCGGTCGGGGCCGAAGACCTATGTGGAGAGTGATCGTCTGGCCTCTCCCTGTGAGTGAACAGGCGGCCACTATTTTAGTGCGGTCTTCCGTCCAGGCACACAGGGCGAGGGGTTTACTAGCTATCGGGAGCTCCAACGGTAGCCGCGTTATGGAGTGCCTCGAGCAGCGTATAAAGCAGGAAAGGAATCCAGTATGTACTCGGTGTATCTACCAGTGTGGAGAGGGGCTGCTCATCCGAGACCTGGAGTGGCCTTGACTTTGACTAAAGATCGTACGTTGTGCAGTCACCTGCAATTTGTGGCTCACATCGGCTACAACAGCACCTATCGCATGGTTTCTGAAGCCATCCTCACTTCATACAGGCGGCTGATGAAGGTTGCTGGCCTCACGTGCAGGGTGCAAGGAGAGCTCGCAGTTAGCAGCATTGCTCCCAGAATTGGTCTGAGACCTTTGGTTTGCCGCCGAGTGGAGTGTCTCAACCAAAGGTTTCGCCCACTCTGAGACGGTCTTGGCTGCAGATTTCTAGACCTGCGTTGTCGATTGGGAATTTGTAGGGCTCCCGTTGGTAAATCAAGCGTGAATTCACAAGGGAAGCAGCTACTCGGGTAGCAGAGTGTTTGTGCAGTGCACATATGGGTTTATATGCTAGGCGGCACTAAGAGGTACACTGATAAACACTCACCAATCGATACGCAGCAAGGCTGCGTTTAAAGTAGACACTTCGACTGCCGAGATTTTGTTGGTAACTTGTCGAGGTATGCCCTCCAGGGAAGTTCTCACGCTGAAATTATTCTCGGGACCAAGAGCTGGATGAAACCCAAAGTGGAAAACTGTGATCTATTTAGCTAATCATGGGATGCATATCGAAAATACAGATTAGAAAAAAATTGTTCAAATGACTCTGACCACTACGGGACTTAACACCTGAGATCATCAGTCACCTAGAACTCAGAACTACTTAAACCTTTGCAACGTAAGGACATCACACACATCAATGCCTGAGGCAGGATTCGAACCTGCGACCTTAACGGTCACGCGGTTCAAAACTGAAGGGCCTAGAACAGCTCGGCCACTACGGCCGGCTACATATTAGAGGCCAAAGAGGGGGAGTATTCATTGCAGCTGACAAAAATACTATCTCTATTGAAGTCGAAGCTGAGTGTGAAATTGAAGTTATCTCATTGCATATAACAGGTCTAGGTGAAGCCAGGTTAGTTGCTGCATGTTCTTACAGGCCACTCGATTCTACTGTGACAGTTCTATAGTCATTGAAAGAATGTCTGTGGTCAGCAGCGCGTAAATACCTGATCACGCATTACCAGCCGGAGGCGACTTTAACCTATAGAAAATAGACTGAGATGTCTTCGGATTCATCGCAGGCGCTAGAGACAGACAGTCATGCTAAGTAAGTAACTTTGAAAATGTTTTCTGAAAACTCTCTTGACCTGCTAGTTCGGCAGCCCACATGCAATGGAAATATCTTACTCTTCGTAGCTGCAAATAGGCCTGACCTTATCGACCAAGTCAGTATAGAAACTATCGTGATGTTATTATAGCAGTTATGGTTACGAAAGTTAATAAATCAGTTAAGAAGGTTAGGAGAGTATTTCTGCCAGATAGAGCAGATAAGCAGTTGTTAGCATCTAACTTAGTGAACTGTCATCACCTACTTCCAGTACGATGGACGTACAGGAATTATAGGTTAAGTCTGAGCAGACTGTAAATCATGATCTAGAAAACTACATACCTAATATTTGGATAAAGGAAAGAAAGCACTCACCATGGTGTAATAACGAGATTTGGGAAATGCTGAGCAAGCAGAGGCTGTTGCATTTTCGGTTCAAAAGAGAACGTGCAAATAGTGATAAGCGATGGTTAGTAGAGATTCATTCTTCTGTGAAAAAATCTGTACGCGAATCATGCAAGTACCACCGTCACACCTTAGCTAAAGATCTGGCAGAGAACCCGAAAAGATTATGGTGGAATATAAAATCGCTGAGTCGATCAGGCTTCCATCCAGTCGCTTGTTGAGCAGTCTGGTACGACAGTTGAATATAGCAAAACAAAAGCCGAAGTTTTAAATTTCACTTTCAAGAAACCGTTCACGAAGGAGAATCGTACAAACATATCGTCGAATTCTAAGACAACAAGGACAATATACTGGATTCTATAAGCTATGATGTGCACGAGCCGCTAACACATCTGTGATCCTATAAACAACCTGTAATGGGGCACCTCCTCAGGCACTTTTCGGAAATCTAGAAACATAGAATCTGCCTCTTGTCTTTCATACATAGCTCGCACATCATATGAAAAAAGGGCAATATCTTTCACATCAGCGATGTTTCTGATTCCGTGCTGATTCGTGGACTTAAGCTTCTCGGTCTCAAGAAAATATATTCGAACTGAGAATATGTTTAAGGATTCTGCGCCAAACTGATGTTGGACTCTACGGCATTGCCCCTTACCGCGAATCACTCACCCAGTGAAAGTCCCAAGCCACAGGAAAAAGCGCTTGCGACTGCTGTGCATAAGAAGCACAACAATAATAACCCGGAAAATTGCAGACCAATATATCAAACATCGGTTTGCTGCTGAATCCTTAAACATATTCTCAGTTCGAATATAATAAATTTTCTTGAGACCGAGAAGCCTATGTCCACTAATCGGCATAGATTTAGAAACAGCGCTGCTGTGAAAGTCGACTTGCTGTTTTTTCACGTGATATAGTGCAAACTACGTATGAAAGGCAAGTGGAAGATTCCATGTTTCTATATTTCCCGAAAGCATTTAAGACCGTGCCCTATTAGTGGTCGTTTAAGAAGCTACTAGCGTATGGGATAGGTTCACAGATATGTGTGTGGCTCGAGCATTTCATAGTTTATAGAACAGAGTATGTTGTCCTTGAAGGCGAGGGTTCATCACGGACAAGGATATCGTGAGATGTGCGCCAGGGAAGTAGGATAGGACCGCTGTAATAAACATAAATATACATAAATGATTTGGGGGACAGGGTTGTTCACTGATGATGGTGTGGTGTACAGTAAGGTGTTGAAGTTGACTGGCTGCAGGAATATACAAGATGACTTAGACAAAATTTCTAGTTGATGTCATGAATGGCAGCTAGCTCTAGACATGGAAAAATGTAAATTAATGCGCATGAGCAAGAGAAACAAATACGCAATGGCCGGAGACAGCATTAATATCGCATCACTGCTTCTCACCTGGACATAACGTTGCAAAGCAATATGGAATGGAATTAGCATTTGGGGATTGTTGTAGGAAAGGTGACAGGTCGATTTCGGTTTATTGGGAGAATTCTAAGAAAGTATGGTTCATCTGTAATGGACACCGCATATGGTACGTTAGTACGACCTACTCTCGGGTACTGTTCGAGTGTTTGGGTACCATTATATTGTATTGTATTGTATGTTAACCAGGGACCTAGATGCGATGGAGAGGCTCCGTCTCCGGCGTAGCCGCAGTGGTCCACAACCCTACGACGACTACCGCAGTCCACTTCACCCCACCACCGCCCCTCACCAAACCAACGGTTATTGTGCGGTTCGGCCCCCGGTGCCCCCACCTCTCCCCCCGGTAACGTCTCACACCAGACGAGAGTAGCAGATGGACAACCACCTAAAAACCATCCACAGACTGACCGGTTCACCTGATCTAGACACAAACCCGCCGGGCCGATTCGTGCCGGGCACCAGCCGCTCCTTCCCACCCGGAAAGCCGTGCGTTAGACCGCACGGCCAAGCGGGCGGGTTTGGGTACCATACTAGATCGGAATCAAGTAATACATCGCAGAAATTCAGAGGCGGGCTGCAAGGTTGTTACTGGTGGGTTCGAAGAACACGCAAGTGTTACGGAGATGCTTCGGGAACCCAAATGGGATTCTCTGGAAGGAAGGCGGCCCTCTTTTCATGGAAAACTGTTAAGAAAATTTAAAGAACCGATATCTGAAGCTGACTGCACAACGATTCTCTTACCTCCAACATACACTGCGCGTAAGGACCACGAAAATAAGATACGAGAAATTAGGATTCATGCGGAGGCATATTGGCAGAAGTTTTTCCCTCTTTCTGTTTGTGAGTGAAACAGAAGAGGAAGTGACTGGTAGTGGTACGAGGTACCCTCTGCCACGTGCCGTAAGCTCGACTGCAGAGTATGGATATATATGTATATGGAAATGTAGACGACGAGAATAAACTTTACAGAAAAGACGTTAACCTTGGTTTTTAATGGAAGCAGCCGTTCATGTTCCTCTACTCACCAACTATTATAGACGTTTGTAGAAACCTATACGAATTTTATTACTCATTATGTATTCATCATAAGAACTAAGGTTTGAAGTAGTTTCTTACTGTGTGCATGTATCGGATTTAAAGTCAAACAAAAAGGAAACAACAAAAATTTTAGGTTAACACACTAACCATATCAGCTATTTTGAAAAATAACATGATATCCATTAAACTGTAAATGCCTTCTCAAGGTTGTAAGATTATCTCTTGGTTTTGCTTTGGTTTTTCTTGATACCAAACCCGAATGGGGAAGGCTAAAAGATAATTTAATCCACGGAAGCACTAGCTCCTAAACAGTACAAGGCTCTAGAGGCAAAATGAATTCAATCTTGAGATAATAGTGGAAAGAAAAGGTTGTAATTGAATGCATGTGTCATGCTAAGCTCCTGTAACTAGCATCGAATGCAGCAACAACTATGAGAAATTTGTAATGTGAATGTAATACTTACTCAACGATCAAGATGAAATCTAATACACTGAATGGGAAGTTCTTAATACAAAAACAAGTGTATGCGAATTTGTGATATCAAAGCTTTAATTCGTGCAAAACAATAATGAATTATTTATTGGTGAATACACATATTATATACACGGCTGAAGTATGGCCATTTATCCATCTTGAGAAACATATGTTTATTATGTGAAGAAGAAACTTTATAACAAGATGGTTCTGAAAGTGAAAAGTGAGAACAGTTTCTAGCGTTCAAGAAGAAATCAATGGCATCCCTCTTAAGAGTTTGGATGTTTAATAGTAGCAGAAATATTAAGTATTTAATGATACCTGATCACGTTC
Source organism: Schistocerca piceifrons (assembly GCF_021461385.2). Lineage (NCBI taxonomy): Eukaryota > Metazoa > Arthropoda > Insecta > Orthoptera > Acrididae > Schistocerca > Schistocerca piceifrons. The sequence continues at coordinate 782,602,390 of NC_060141.1, forward strand.
TAGTGCATTATAATGTCTCGTTGCATATTGTCACGTTTTTTGTAGCAGAGTAGGAGGTGGGTTAGCGGATATCGTAAGAGTACAGAGCGCGTTATCTCTGATTCAGCAACCACTCCCATGTTTCGCCTGGTCTAGACGGAACAGAAAGACATAATGTTGTTTCTATGAAAATTCTCAAAAAAACTCATTATTTTACGTCCCTGTATAAACTATTTAGTGGAAGGATTATTCGATTGTAATTTGCACCTACGAATATGTCGTAGTTTTCGCGATTGCTTGTCAAGAACTGACTACAATAAAATGGTTAGGTGGTTTCATGCTATCATTGAACATTACTCAATATTTAATTTGGAAACAACTTATTTCGTGACATTATATATAAAATTTGTGGTCTTCATTTGCATGCTGGCTCATGGTCATGCGAGTTGCAGGCTACAGTCTTTTTACTTGCTTAGACTATTATCAAATAAAAAATAATAAACAATATTAAATAATAAAAAACAATAAACACTCACTTACCGCTGACCATCAGCTGCGCAAAGATATCGCGTATAACACAGCACATGGTACTAACTTGACCACTAGGTACAAAGGACCAGCTCTGCTACTGAAATCATTAACAACTGACATCTTAATATCAAAGCAAACTTAAGATTATTTACAGTGTGTCAGCATTTGAAAAATTCCTTTGCGCGAGAGAACAAATCCGCGGCTATCGTTTAGTGAACCACACTAAAAGTAAAAGACACTGACGGCGAGAAACGTTGAACAGGAAATGTTATTTACAATCATACAAGTATACTGGTGCAAGATGATGGAAATTCTCAGACGAATAAGCAGAAGCTGTAGGAAACGACGGTTAATACACATTTTGTACAAAAGCCAAGAGGAAACAATTAGGATGGGAGACGAAGAGCGAAGTGCTCTGTTTTAAAAATGACTAAGAGGGGGATGCATGGTATCTTCCCTACTGTTCAGTTTCTAGAAGTGAGAAGCCAGGACGCAAATAAAAGGTAGGAACAGGAATTTTATTAAATTTCCGAGTGAAGAAATATCGATAAGATCCGTTGTTCGCATTAATATTTCAGTTGAAAATAACAAAAAATTTACAGATATTTCTGAATGGAGTGAACATTCTACTGTGCAAAAAAAATGAGGAGTGAGAGTAAATGAAAACCAAATTAATGTGGAGTAGCAGACATGAGAGCATTGAAAACCCATTTTCAAAACTGGAGATCATGAAGTACACGTGAAAGAATTCTATTACCCTGTAAGCAAATTAACGTATGATGGAAGAACCCAAGTGAATATGAATTCAGAGAAACATACGTAAAGGTGGCCGCGGTGACCGAGCGGTTCTAGGCTCTTCAGTCCGGAACCGTGCTACTGCTACGGTTGCAGGTTCGAATCCTGCCTCGGGCATGGATGTGTGTGATGTCTTTAGGTTAGTTAGGTTTAAGTAGTTCTAAGTTCTAGGGGGCTGATGACCTCATATGTCAAATTCCATAGCGCTCAGAGCCATGTGAACCATTTGAACAAATCTACGTAAACCAGACACTTCTGCTCAAAAACAGTCTACTGGCCTGAATTAAAAGAATAAATGAGTAACGGTGTAAATCTGGAGCACAGCATTGAATGGAAGTGTAATGTGGACTGCCGGGGAACCAGAACCAGATAATCCAATCTTTCGAAATATGATGCTATAGAAAGACGCTGAAAGTGAAGCGAATTGATGACAGAAGAAGTGAGGAAGTTCTCTTTGGAAGCGACGGGGTAGAAATATGTTGCGAACACTGAAAAGAGGCTATGTGATGACATACCATATAAGATATCAGGGAATAACTTCCATGGTACTAGTGGGAGCTGTAGAGAGTAAAAATAGCAGGGAGAGACAGAGATTGGAATGTAGGCTGTAAGTGATTCAAGACGTTGGGTGCAGACACCACTCTGGAAGAAAGAACTTGACCGAGGAGAAGAAACCATGGCAGTCTGCTTCAGACAAGTCGAAAGACTAATGATGGAAATGATGCAGAGTAAGATTCACCTTAAGAAGGAAAGAAGGAAGCGTAGGGTTAAACGTCTCGTCGACAATGTTATGAGAGACAGCGCACTAGCACGGATTGTGGAAAGAGGGAAGGAAATGTGTCTTGGCCTACCAGAGGATGCATCCTGGCATTTGCCTTAAACGATATTCGGAAACTAATTAAAAACACAACTTTAATGGTTGTGGGTGGATTTGAACCATTCTTCTCTCACTGGTCTGTAATGCTTATCGTTTATGTTTATCTATGGTACAAGGCTACAATCCAGACAGATACTCTCAGAAGAGACGGATTATTAGTGCTTATATTTATGTACTCAATTTAGTAAAAGGTTTTCCTGCAACCGCCAGTCAGCATTTTACTGTTTCGTCATTTTCTTTGTTCTCAGTTGTTTTACTCCTCAACTTACGCAGCTATGGGTTCATTTTAGTTTCATTTTATAATCCACTGGTAGACTTCTCAGCTTCACCATAGCAGAGTTCGTGGTGTGTATGATATTATATCTTATTTTCAGTCACTTCTATACCCTTTTCATAATATTGTCGTCATATATTTCTCCGTTCCATAGCACTACTAGAAGCTGGTCTCAGGTATCATCCCCCGCTTTGTTGCTCAGTACTTACTGGTCATCTTGAGGCTGCTTCTTTTTCCTCGATATCGATTTCATGTAATTTCTTTATTCTTCATAAATGTTTCCCATACGGAGGCACGCTCTTTTAGCAATCCATTTCTCCTCTAGACATTCCTGTTCGGCCTTATATCGCTCTCTATGATTTTCACATTTGGAAGGTAATTAGTACTAAAAAAATTAATAGTGGTATTTGTTGAACAGATGAAAGTGATTCCCTGTTATTTCAAACTATCTTCACTCCTCAGCTGCAGATCACTAATTCTGAGCGCACCTCTCACTGTGGCCATGTAGCCTCTGTATCGTAAGCTGGCCACGTACCGGTAGCCCTTCACTCTGGTGGCCTCATCCATAACCGAGAGCTGACGTCCACTATGCGGACAGCTCCCAGAAGCTGCTCGCACAGTCGGCCAGTAATTAGCTGCTATTCTGCGAAGCCAGATCGCAGCTCGACAACGTTATAATTGCAGTCGCTCTGAATGGATCCTAAACAGGGCTGCACTCTCGCTGTTAATGAACAAGGTACATCTCTTCCACTGCCCAGTACTTAATATACCGTTTGTAACACTGAAATCACCGTCGTTCCTGAAACAAACATTCTACATTCCTTGACCCTGTTTTGTAGTAATGCACAGGCCAGTTTGGCTGCTCCTCTTTTCTTGCTTTTCCTTCAATCCAACACTGTGAACTGCGATGCTCGTCTGGCTTAGATGGAAAAAAAGTATGTAAGTTACCGAAACACATACATAGCTTGATGTTAACAAAATACCTGTAGTAACAGGTACTGCTTTTGTTCATCTTTCGTCTTTGAAGTGCAACAATATATCAGTCGATGTTTTACGACGAGCTGATAATTCTTACGTTAATACAACTATAGTGGAGCAATGCATCTGAAATGATAATTCGAATATTGTTTCAAGACAAAGACACGAGGCTGCATTGCGTATTTGCGGTGAGCAGCCCCTAACATTCAAGTAATAAAGGTGCCATCTGGCACCAGTTTTACCCGTTACAGCCAGTTAACATTATAACTATAACAGACACAACTACATTTGACTAAACTTCTGATATTAAGTAGTAACTTATTTCCAGTGTACCCATAGAAGCGAGCAAAAACCTACAACAATTATGTGTAGGGAGTGCACTGCCCACAATGCACACGTTAATTTAATGACCATAACAAATTCAGATGCTGTGCCACTGAGACATCATGTCAATAGAATTTCCACCTATGATTGGTCTTTGTGTTAGTTGCCAGTTCTTCAGGAAAGACATCACTATCAGTCATTGAGCCTGCCTGCATTGCGAATAGTTGCTGCTTATCTTAGACCTGATAACTGTAAGACTGAATCTCACCTAAGGCCATTACAACTGCGTCTTTATAGTCTCCAAGTAATGCGTTCTCTTCAGAGACTATATTTTAGTTTAGTGATTTGTTCGTCAGAATTCCTATTGGCACCCACATGCATTCTATGCCGTATTTAAAAACCTTTGTAGTGAATTACTCCTATTTATCTTCTGTTTAGTTTTCACCATGACCATGTATAAAACGTTCAGACGATACACAGTGACCAACAGTACGATATCCCCTTAATCTGAAAAATAATCGCCGGTAGGTAGTGGCTGTGTGGTTCTAGGCGCTTCAGTCTGCACTGCGTGACCGCTACGGTCGCAGGTTCGAATCCTGCCTCGGGCATGGATGTGTGTGATGTCCTTAGGTTGGTTAGGTTTAAGTAGTTCTAAGTTCTAGAGGACTGATGACCTGAGAAGTTAAGTCCCATAGTGCTCAGAGCCATTTGAACCAATTTTTGAAAAATAATCACGGCAGTACCCAATATGAAGGGATTTATGCTTTTGTATCGCTTCAAACAATTCGGTAGCCTTTACATGTTCACTTAAAATAGAATTTTATTATCTAACCCTGTCCGTTTCATTGCAATGAGTTATTGGGTGTTTAAATTTTCCTCATTACGGTATTAAGGGAACTTATAAATTACAAGTAAATAATTTTGAGTGCTTGAGAGGCGATTTTTCTCTTATCTACCTGCGGACAACGATAAAATTTTTTTCTTATAGCCGATGTCTACTTACAGAAAACAGCCAGTCCAGACTGAATAGATGTTTGAAAGACTACCTGATGACCCGTAATTTTTGCTACTTCAATATATTACTGTAAGGCATTCAGAACTAATCTCACCGAATTTCATACAAACAAAAGGGGGTTAGCATTTAAGAAGCACAAGTTCATAACGCTCTTTAATGTTTGATCTGGTTCATATTCATTCATGAAACATTAGGGACTCTCACAATTCTTTTATTAACTCTTATTACTCTTAGTGGATAATCTATTCATCTGTATTATTGATAGTATTAATTAATTTATTGCTTATTTAGCCATACCAGATTAGGGCTTTTCAAATATGACAGTGTGTTAACATCTCTAATATTTTGAGAAGGATGCTCCAAAGACTCCGAGAATGACTCCAGTTAGTACAGAGATAGATCGTAAATGAGCACTATGATCGAAGTGTTAGAAACATGTAGAGTGCTGTCTGATATACTTTGATGATGTATGTGATCGAGAATTAACAACGAATGGACGTATTGCACTGTCATCTCCCTACTTTCGCAATCATACTCGCAAAGTGGAGAACGGTTGGTTTAACTATGATACTGAAATTAGGAATCATGCTGTCACATCATTGAAATTACTGTAAAATTGCTTAAATTGTTCACACTGTCAACTTTAATGATTATTATTTCAGTACATCGGCGAAGTCTTTTCCATCCCATCCATCCACTGGCATGCTGTTGGTTACCTCATAATGAATGACTGACAATGCTTGTTTGAGTCGGAGAAAGAGTTTTGTGGAGGGGTGACACTTTCTGGGGATGGCTAGCACCAACACAGTGATCGCGTATATGACTGCAATATGAGGAATCAGTCGAAACGGAACACAGAGTCATCTGCTATTCTGTCACTGTGACAGATTACCTTAAATGTAAAGCTCGTAATTTACCTTCGGAGTGCGGGCCGCGGTGGTCGAGCGGTTATAGGCATTTCAGTTCGGAGCCGCGCGACTGCTACGGTGGCAGGTTCGAATCCTGCTCCGGGCATGGATGTGTGTGATGTCCTTAGGTTAGTTAGGTTTTAGTAGTTCTAAGTTCTAGGGGACTGATGGCCTCAGATATTAAGTCCCATAGTGCTCAGAGCCATTTGAATCACCTTCGGACTGCAGTTTGGAAACCCTCCACAACGCCGCAAAACTCATCCAGTTTCGTTATGTTGCAACTGACTTATTTCAAATCATCCAGTATGTGCCGTGTGTTATGGTAACAGGAGTAACAACATGATTTACAAGATGCGACGTCTATATTTCTGCTAGAAGTTTTGATCATAACGTGTTAAGGGCAGTTTAGAATCGGACACATATCTCGAAGCTGCGCTAAAAAAACAAAGTGTTTGTAGGTGTTACAGCAGAAAAAAGCAATGTTTTAAACAACGAGATAGAGTCACAGGGCGTGTCTCTTGCAACTTACAGTATACTGTCATCCTCCTATAGTACAGGTAATGGAACTTTAAACTGGTCTGTGTAGTTGGTCAATACGTGTATATTTAATAGGATTGTCACATGTGCTCCATGCCTCCATGTATGCGGTGTCTGTTTTCGACATATGTGAGAAGAGAAATGCTGTAAAAATCATATTGAGTTCTCTATCGAATGAAGTTAGTGGAGCTTTTATAGTTCGTAACTTTTCTCTGTTGGATGGTACAGAATAATGAAGATAGCATATTGGGAAGATAGATGTGAACGGACGTGGATCTGTTGTACTTGCATGTACTTTGGGGACGCATCACAGTGCGGCAGCAAAAATCCTAGTTCTTCTCCCAGTCCCTGTATCCATCGAATGGTAAAAACACAGTCCTGTCGCAGTAATGCAGCTTAGCCAGTTTCTCCATCGGTGTAGAAGGAGGTACATATATTTTCCTCTGATTCCTACTCAGTTCCGACTTAAATTGGAATGGTCACATGCGTAAAGCTTGATAAATGGAAGCAGTTGCAAGATGATGGGGGCTAGCCAAAAAAAATGTTGGAAGTTTACTATAGCAGATAAGATCTTGAAAAATTACCTGTTTCGAGATATGAGAGTGCCAGATATATGATTCACTAGGGGCTGTAATCAATAAAGGACTTCTATGTACGATCCAACGCAGGTATGTGCTTGAATGGGGAGGACTTGATTCCAAATCACAGACAGCATTTCTAACCGATAGCGTAGCACTAGAGATCTGAAAAGCTGAGGTACATTTCCTACGATCTGAATCAGCACACCATCTTGTGTTTGTGATCCTTGTCAATCAAGCCCAGTCGATGACATGGCATCGAAACAGAATGCATTACAAATACTGGAGAAATATCTAGCAGCGGTGGTGTGAGGGTGTTGCAAATACCTGTTTCATACCACATTCCTTAACCGAATCACTTTCTAAATTAGACAATTTTATTACGAGGTTGCACCATCAGTGACATGTAAGGGCACTGTTGGTCTGATACTGTATACTCCAGTGATCACCATCTGTATTCAGTGTTACAGTATTTGTGTGAACAAAAAACCACCTCATACAGAGTTAAGTTGTACCTCGATTTGTAAAGTGAGTATAGCTTTTAACATGGATGCTTGTATGCACCTGTAGAACCAAGACCGCTTGTAATAGTAATATGGTGGTGTTTTCTAGCATCTCGCTGTTTGTAAGACGATTATGCCTCTCTTTCTAGGACACAGTGATACCACTCGCAAGAAAACTTGTTACACATGTCAACCCATCTTTGATTTTCGGTCAGTATTATTTTGTACCACTGGCAATCACTTATTGATGAAGTTTTATACTTAGGGTATCTGTGATAGGCTGACCTCGAACATCAGGCTTATAAAGGATGACTTTGTGTTCAGACACGTGCAAAGGAAGGTATGGATAAGACGTGGAATATTGTGATGGCGAAGGGAGGTGTATGTCAGATCATAAGAATGGTACAGATATTTCTATATGCAGAGCCAATCCATCACCAGGGTGTATTTCCGATACTTCACTCATTGTCAAATGTCGTTCAACTGAAACCATGATTCTAAAATTTAATTGAAAGTATAGGGATCAAATATATATATACGACTGATGTTGTAGGAAGAATCTGTCTATGCGTGGCCTGTAGTGGAAATGATTCACATTTCCTACTAACGGCAGGGGCTGTCCAAATTGAGAGGGCTGTTCCATTGCGGCCCTGTAGTTGGTATAACCGTGTAGTCCTCTAGACGGCCGAATACAGACATAATGCATAGTACGTGTTGGACAGTTTTCGTGATGAAGTGGAAATTTGACAAGATTCAATATGGATGTGTGTTTGTGCTGGGCCATTATTCCCTCCCATGTAAATTTTCCGTTGACTGATTCTTCATATTTAACTTCCTCATTTAGTTAAGAGCGGATCGATTGCGTTGTGTACATATAGCAGGTGGAAGACACGTTTGCTGGTTCTCTAGATATGAGAAAAATCTTATTTGACTTTGTAAATTATAGGGATGATTCGGAATCTGTTACATCACCCACATTGGTATTTGTGAGGTAAGTGGAAATATCAGATAGCTCTATTTTCTTTTTCGAGTTTTCATGTAATGGTCTGTTCTCCAAGTGATATTGCTATGTGCTTGATTTCGAAAAGTACTGCAAAAAGGGTATGATATTCTAGCAAACCATGCTAAATTACATACGTTCTTACAATCCCAGGGTCTTGAGACTTGTGTAGGAAAGCAAGCAAGCAAGCAAACAGTTCTGGACCAGAAACAGTGACACGTTTGTGACTAGGCGAAACGAGGCCATCTTTGCACAACAGTTATGAGGGTGACTTCGATTCGCTGGGGGCACTCAGGTCCCTCGTTGGGAGTGGATGACCACCGAACCTCACGGGAAATATCTAGTGCCACAAGTATACCTATGGTGCACGGTCTTATGCATTCTGTCTTTACGGTATATACGAGGGCCGTTCAGAAAGTAACCTCCGGTTGATTTAAAAAAATACACCAAGTCAAATAAAAATATTTTAATATATACATCTTACAACTACATCTTTGCACTATTTTTCTACATAGTCTCCATAGCGATTGAGGCACTTATAGTATCTCTTCACAAGCTTTGAAATTCCTTCTGCATAAAAATCACCCGCTTGTGCCTGGAGCCAGCCTGTGACCGCATCTTTGAGCTCTTCGTCGTCATCAAACCGCTGTGACCCGAGCCATTTCTTCAAATGCATGAAGAGGTGATAATCACTTGGCGCCAGGTCTGGGCTGTAAGGTGGATGGTTGATAACGTCCCACTTGAAGGACTCAAGAAGGGCCGTTGTTCTGCGAGCAGAGTGAGGACGGGCGTTATCGTGCAAAAAAACGATACCGGAAGTCAGCATACCACGGCGTTTGTTCTGTATAGCCCGTCGTAACTTTTTTGTTCTTTCACAGTACACGTCTTGATTAATGGTCGTACCACGTTCCGTGAATTCAACCAACAACACCCTTTTGGCATCCCAAAACACCGTTGCCATCAGTTTTCTGGCGGAAAAATCTTGCGAGGCTTTTCTTGGTTTGGTAGGCGAATTTGAATGTGCCCACATCTTTGATTGTTCTTTTGTCTCAGGGTTCACGTACTTAATCCAGGTTTCGTCACCGGTCACGATTCTGTTCAACAATGGTTCTCCTTCGTCCTCATAACGTGAGAGAAAGTCTGATGCAGAGGCCATTCTTTGAGTATTGTGGTGGTCGGTAAGAATTTTGGGCACCCATCGTGCACAGAACTTACGGTAACCCAATCTTGCTGTCACTGTCTCGTACAAGAGAGTCTTAGAAATCTGTGGAAAACCAGTAGACAACTCCGACATTGAGAAACGTCGATTTTCACGAACTTTTGCATCAACTGTCTGAACGAGTTCGTCAGTCACCAATGATGGTCTACCACTCCTCTCTTCATCATGAACGTTTTCTCGTCCACTTTTAAATAAACGTACCCATTCACGGACAACTCCTTCACTCATAACTCTTGGTCCGTACACGGCACAAAGCTCACGATGAATAGCTGCTGCAGAATATCCTTTGGCTGTAAAAAACCTTATGACAGCACGCACTTCACATTTGGCGGGGTTTTCTATTGCAGCACACATTTCAAACTGCCACAAAAACTAAACTAGCGCGGGTACGACGTTCACTCGACCACCTTTTTTTGATGCCGACTGACCTGTTGAGTGTGTGAACGCACAGATGGCGTCGCTACTCCCCCCACAACCCGCACTGTGACCAATCGGAGGTTACTTTCTGAACCGCCCTCGTATATGGATGATGTAAATGAGGTGATTTTTGTATGACGCAGGATAGGAATGATATATTTACTACATTTTAGTATGTTGAAAGCAGGAAGGTTAACACATGACGGGCAGAGTGCCACATTACGGCCACGCTATTTTTGTAAACAGGTTCTATTAGGGCAATAATTTCCATGCATACAAGTTGAGACATTACGAAAGCTCCTACAACTATTTCTGAAATACTATGCAATTTCCGAGAGGTGGACTTGTTTCCTATTTTACGTAGCCATGTGACATCAGTAAAGGGTTGAGAACCTTTTTAAATGCGCTTGCAAAAGTGTGTAGCTACTCACGTGCATTTCGCGTCTATGCATCAGCCATGCTGAACAGGTAAGTGCATATACATGGCTAGATGCACCTCGAATGTGACATTAGGATAGCAAGGAAGAGAAAAATATCCCGTCGAGTCTCTGCTCCCATCCTCACTGGCAGAGCAGTGTTACAGAGTAAGAGCCACTCCATATTTAATGATACATAGTGCTCTTTTGCAAGGTTTAACTGTCAGTGCAATATGGCGATCTGTAGAAAAGAAAAATACCTTTTTGCCAATGAAAGCCTTGTTTGCAGAAAACAATGGCGGATGTTGCTCCGACACCAGCTGCCGTTTGATGAGTAAATTCAGTGATGGATGCGCTGTTCAGTTAGGATCGCAGTCGAACATATTTGTATAGTGCAACCTGTGATGCCAGTATAACATTGCGAAACTTTTAGCTGCTATGTGCACATTTACTTGGCGCTGGACCCGCACCGCAGCTATGCATCATTGTATTAGCAAAAGTGCCTAAGTGAACACGTATTTTCGACAGGAGTTTCCCAGGTGTCAAGTATGAAAGGAATGCTGCGGCCTCCTGCTTGTAGATCCCGAATGGACGCCTTCGCATGGCTCGGCAGCAGTGGTGGCTTGTGGCAGTGTTGATGCATGCGCATGTTGGAGCCTTGTTGGAGCCTCTGATACGCAGCCACTGTTATCTGTGCCCATGGTGGACATACCGGCTGTTAGGTGGGCAGTCATAATGTTATGACTGATCAGTGTATTTGCTTACTGAAATAATGTTGATCATAAAACGTGAACTGAGTGTTTTTGCAGTGCATTATTTTCGGCTGTTTAAGTGTTGTGAGCGTTGTGGCAGAGCACTATATCTGCTTTATTTCGGTCATTTACAAGTTGATTTCATGTCTGTGCATCAGTGTACTGCATTATTTTGATAATTTACCAGTAGTTTACACGTCTGTGTGGCCTGTAATGCATTATTTGGACAATTTAGAATTAGTGAGCATGTGTGCAGAGCATGTAACTTCGTTATTTCGGTAATTTACGAGTAGCTAGTGTGCTTGTAGGCTGTGAATTGGAACCCCAACCACGTCAAAGTATGTGTTTTGTATCAGTGTAATAAATACACAACATTAAATCCATTAAATAAATTCTTCCAAAAAAAAAAAGTACACTCCTTCCTCTCTCCAGCAGCCCAGTACAGGTTGAGTCATATTCACGCCATTTTACCCTTCCAGAAGCCATCTTGAATTATGACACAGAAGGGATGACAGCACCCTCTGGTGGTGGTAATGTGTACTATGTCAGTTGGACTCTGGACCTCATGGCAAACACACTTCATGGCAGTACTGCATCTAATTGCTGAAATAAAGACTGTCTGCAAAATAAAGACTTATGTCCAGTACATGTTAAGTCCTTTCCTGCCATTTCCATGTGGCCAGAACACCATCTTGGATTACATCACAGGAGGGATGACAGCGCCCTCTGGTGGCAGTACTGTTTACTAGGTCAGTTGGACTCCAGACCGTATGGCGAACACACTTGCTGGTGGTACTACTTCTAAATGTTTAAATAAAGACATGTCCAGCACAGGCCAAGTCCTCTTCCCACCACTTCCTAGGAAGAGGTGGCAGTCAGGTGACTTAGGTTAGTGGAAGTAGCCCAAGTACCCTTTTTTCCCACCATTTTCTTAGGTTAGTGAAGGAAGCCATGGTGTGTTGCATTGTCCTGATGGAATTTGAACATCCTGCCAGGGGTGTAGCAGGAGGGCATAGCACTACCCCACCAAAGGATACCATCTTGGGTAATGGTACTTGGTAAATCAACTGACATCACGCTGGCCATTTTGGATTACATTGTACACTGTGGCCAAGTCTACAGGCCGCCATCTTGGATAACTGTACTTTGGGATAGAACATATTCTGTCCCTCTACTTGTGGCTTCCATGCCACAATGCATCGCCACTGTTATCCATGCCCATGGTGGACATACCAGCTGTTAGGTGGGCAGTCATAATGTTATGGCTGATCAGTGTATTTGCTTACTGAAATACTGTTGATCATAAAACCTCTCAGTAAAATAGCCCTTTTTATTTTTACCTTCTCATAGCTTTGTGTCCATACTTTGAAGGCCTATTTTGTAAAAATGCAGAGTTTTCTTTTGCAATACATGACATTATGGTACTGGCGAAAACCAATCTTTGCAACACTATGGTGCACAGCGATTACAGTACTTGACGTTCTTATATTCACATATCACTAGGGGCTTTTTTTTCGTCTCTTACGATTGGCCTTCTTGCAGTTGGTGGTAGAGAATGAACTGCAGGGATGATCTAGACACGTTTATCCCTCTTCAAATGCACTGTTTGGCTTTCTTCACGTTCCCTTTCACTGAACAAATCTTTTATTTATAAGAAGAATTGTTTATCCCTCATAATTATAATCCAAGAAGCATAACTGATATTTACTAAACAAAACACATTTTAATCACACTTTCACCAACTTTCTTATTAATGTACGACCTAGGCTTGGGATTACAAGCCGCTTTCTCGTACATAATTAACGCCACATATAAGAACTAATCATAGATAAACATGTCAATTTTTAATCCATCGAATTAACTGTACTGACAACAATGAAAAATTGACACATGGATTTACAAAATTCATTGGGAGAGCATTTTCAATACCTATGACTAAACATACGTTGGCGTTGAATTGTGTATAATAACGAACATTTTTTACGTAAATGAAGCTATCAATATTTTTATTCTACGCTGGGATTGTAATATTGATAATAGGGGTATTTAGGGTGGTCCATTGATCATAACCGGGCTAAATATCTCAAGAAATACGCAACGAGGGAAAAAACTAGAGTCCGAAACTCGTCTAGCTGGAAGGGGGAAACAAGGTGTTGCTGTGGTTAGCCCGCTACATGGCGCTGCCATAGGTCAAACGGATATCAACTGCGTTTTTTACAAAAGGACCCCCATTTTTATTACATATTCGTGTAGTACATAAAGAAATATGAATATTTTAGTTGGGCCACTTTTTTCGCTTTGTGATAGAAGGCGCTGTAATAGTCACAAACGTATAAGTGCGTGGCATCACGCAACATTCCACCAGTGCGGACGGTATTTGCTTCGCGATACCATACCTGGGTTAAAAGGGACAGTTCACTAATTGCGGAAAAGGTCGAGATTGTGTTGATGTATGGCTATTGGGATCAAAATTCCCCACAGGCGTGTGCTATGTATGCTGCTCGGTATCCTGGACGACATCATCCAAGTGTTCGGACCGTTCGCCGGATAGCTACGTTATTTTAGGAAACAGGAAGTGTTCAGCCACATAACAAACGTCTACCACGACCTGCAACAAATGATGATGGTCAAGTAGGTGTTTTAGCAGCTGTCGCGGCTAATCGGCACATCAGTAGCAGACAAATTACGCCAATATCGGGAATTTCAAAAACGTCGGTGTTGAGAGTGCTACATCAACATCGATTGCACCCATACTGTATTTCTATTCGACCAGAAATTGTATGGCGAAGACTTTGAACGTCGTATACAGATCTGCCACTGGGCACAAGAGAAATTACGGGACAGTGACAAAATTTTAGCACGCGGTCTATTTAGCGATGAAGCGTCACTTACCAACAGCGGTAACGTAAAATCAAATGGTTCAAATGGCTCTGAGCACTATGCGACTCAACTTCTGAGGTCATCAGTCGCCTAGAACTTAGAACTAACTAAACCTAACCAACCTAAGGACACCACACACATCCATGCCCGAGGCAGGATTCGAACCTGCGACCGTAGCGGTCACGCGGTTCCAGACTGAAGCGCCTTTAACCGCACGGCGACACGGGCCGGCAGCGGTAACGTAAACCGGCATAATACGCACTATTGGACAACGGAAAATCCACGATGGCTGCGACAATTGGAAGATCAGTGACCTTGACAGGTTAGTGTATCGTATGACATTATGGGAAGAAGGATACCTGGCCTCCTTTTTATCGATGGCAATCTAAATGGTGCAATGTATGCTGATATCCTACGTAATGTTCAACCGATGTTACTACAAGATGTTTCACTGCATGGCAGAATGGCGATGTACTTCCAACATGATGGATGTCAGGCACATGGCTCGCGTGCGGTTGATGCGGTACTGAATAGCATATTTCATGACAGGGGGATTGGTCGTCGAAGCACCATACCATGGCCCGCACGTTCACCGGATCTGACGTACCTGGATATCTTCCTGTGGGGCAAATTGAATGATATTTGCTATCGTGATCCATCGACAACGCCTGACAACATGCGTCAGCGCATTGTCAGTGCATGTGCGAACATTACGGAAGGCGGACTACTTGATGTTGAGAGGAATGTCGTTTCACGTATTGCCAAATGCCCTAAGGTTCACGGACATCATTTTGAACATTTATTGCATTAATGTGGTATTTACAGGTAATCAGGCTGTAACAGCATGCGTTCTCAGAAACGATAAGTTCACAAAGGTACATGTATCACATTGGAACAACCGAAATAAAATGTTCAAACGTACCTACGTTCTGTATTTTAATTTAAAGAAACATACCAGTTACCAACTGTTTATCTAAAATTGTGAGCCATATGTTTGTGACTATTATAGCGCCATCTATCACAAAGCGAAAATAGTTGTCCGACTAAAACATTCATATTCCTTTACGTACCACACGAATATGTAATAAAAATGGCTGTTCATATTTAAAAAAAACGCACTTGATATCCGTTTGACCTATGGCAGCGCCATCTAGCGGGCCAACCGTAGCACCGTCTGGTTTCCCCCTTCAAGCTAGACAAGTTTCGGGCGCTGATTTCGTGAGATATTTAGCCCGGTCACGATCAATAGTCCACCCTGTATAATTGAACTGAGTTTGTTTTCTCAGTAATAAATGGTGGGCTACAGATATGTGTTTCTCAAATTTTACTGTTTCTTAGTAGTCTTTGCACCCTTTTCCTGTGCGTCTAGCACTTCTACAATTACTATGTATTTGTAATTTACCGTCGATGCAATGGTCGGCGCAGGATAAATCTGGTGTCCTTAATCTTAAACTTCTGTGGATTTCTCTCAGCTTTGCGCAGAGTGACCTTCCAATCTTTCCACTGTAGTAAAATTGATTCTCTCGGCGTATGAACATACAAATCCCTGCACACTGCGCCATTTCATTTCCTGTCGATTTATGTTGCATTAATGATTAATGAAAAACAATGCTAAAAATTTGTTTCGTTTAGTGAATACAGTTTACTAAGAATCACCAAGAACAAACAGCTGAATCAGTTAAACTAATCTTTGTTATTGATGGAATGAAAACTATATCGCATACCGAGGCAAAGTAATATAAATTTTCTTGTGTCATCTTTAGTACGTCGAGTGAGCATTAATTTCTTCTTTAAGTATTTCAGTTATTTATTCAAGGATCATTGATATTGAAATAATCTTTTTGTTCTCTGTTATGCCGAAATCTCTGTCACATGGCCAGCTCGAATTTCAAATTGACATTATCAGCTGTAGTCTTTAATTCTGCGTAGGTTAAAGCCATTAAAACCATCCAGATTTTACTGAGAATCACGCGGTTGTCACATCACTCTGTAAAATTACTCTTTTCAGTTATACAAACCTATAGAGAGAAACTATAGACGACAAGAGGCCACCTAATTTCTTCCACGACCGATAATACGATCATGCCTCAAGAACACGAAACTCTTGCTGGTATTTACAACGTGAATGCAAAGGTTAAAGTTTAGTATCTGCAGATGTAAAACATGTTGGAGTGGGTGGACGCGGAAATAAATAACACCTGCTACAAGCCCACCCCAGTGCATGTGACAGCTGAGGGCAACCGTGAAGAAGCATTATTTGCATCAGCACTTAAAAGGTTAATAGCTTTCTCAACCATGCTGTGATGTTCTTTTTTAGAAATACGACGCAATTTTTCTGGTCCAACTGCACTACTTGTTTTAGTTTCCATAAACTCACAAGTTGAATAAGCGTCAGCTTGAGGACGACGGAAGGGGTATTTTTGAAACTATATCCTAAAGAACATTCGGTAAAACCAGTGGTTGAAGTCTGTTTCGGAATAGGATTCCATAATTTGCGGTGCATTCTCTGGATATTAAGCTCAACACTGTTCTGAAGTTTCGTGCTCTGAACAATTGCTTATCTCTGTAAGAAATGACGAAATGTGAAATTCATGAGCTCTCAGTCAATTCAGGTGTATTTAATTTTATGGAAGCCCGATTGTTGGATCTTAGATCTCTTATTTGAAAAACAGAGCTCCCCTTTCTTTTTTTTTCAATCCAAGCGTAACCACGCTTTTGTGTAAGGGTAACATATCTTTCAATGTTTTCCCACACACTTGAACATGCCCATTCTTTGAAGGTAAACCGTACGTGGCAGATACACTTGTCTTCTGCTCTAAGCAGGACCATCGATCTTACGCAGTCTTCATGGATTTCTCTTTACTTAACTGATTACACCAAAACGAAAATTTCTTTGATGTATACGATTTAGGTTCACAAAATCTCAGTACACCTTCCGTTCTTCATTCTTCTCAAAGCGATGGCAGCTATATTTGTATATGCATGTAGTCAGCACAAAGGAAATACATAAACACATATTATCACAACAGAAAAATCTATATGCAACAAATGAATGTAATCAGTTAGATCTGACTGAGGATACATTTCACTTACCGGTTCGTATGTAACCGGTTTCGAAAGCATTTTAATGTAATAACAATGGAGATTAATGTTACTAACGACTCAAAGTAAACATATACACCATAATAAACGACTGTTCACAGTGTAAAAGCTGTAAACTCCGTGTCTTGTTGACGTACTCCCATCTCCATACCAACTCACGTGATGTTGACACAGTTGCACTGTTAGCAGGATGGTTCAAATGACTCTGAGCACTATGGGACTTAACATCTGTGGTCATCAGTCCCCTAGAACTTAGAACTACTTAAACCTAACTAACCTAAGGACATCACACACATCCATGCCCGAGGCAGGATTCGAACCTGCGACCGTAGCAGTCACGCGGTTCCGGACTGAGCGCCTTAACCGCGAGACCACCGCGGCCGGCTGTTAGCAGGAGGTCAACAACTTAGACACAACTTAGACTTGACTTCCTGCTATCTCTGTGAGAGTAGCGAGATATCTTACTGCCTTTTCAATTAGAAATCTGAGAAAATGACGTTTCTTGTAACTTTTTTGACCTCCTGCCTGTCCCATATCAACGGTTCATTTGCCTTTCGTCTGGCATTATAACGATAATCCGCGGCTAATATTTCCGTGTTTATGTATGTTGCTGCCATATAAACATTGTAACAATTAAATATATCGGCAGTTATTGTAAATGTGACATACAAATTGAAGAATATTGGTACTAAATAGCAAAATAATTGTAAGACTAAATATCATGTTATAATTTTTTTCCACAGTTTTTCGTGTACATCTGTAGTCTTTCCTGTAGAGCAAAATCTAACAGAAACAAGTGTATATGTGTATATGTGTATGATATATATAGTAGCGTAGACTTCGGTCAAAAGTAGCAGTGTTCTACAATAGCATATCAAATTTACCGGCGTATTTCCTTCGTAAAGTTTTCCAGATGTGGCACTATGCTTCATTTACCTTCTGTAAGGGGGAGAACAAATGAGGTGGTAAGTTGCACATTGTTGCTGTGAAAGAGCAGAATTAGTTTTTAATGTGTCGACGTTAAACTTGATTTCGTGAAACATTTGGTACTGATTTACAGGTAAGGCAATTTATTTAAAGTAATGTGTAAGAAATTATGTAAGATGGTGTAGTATCGTTTTTGTAGGCTTAACTTATACTTCTTCATACGGCCAGATCCATTCAGTTTTAATCGTAATATGCCATGTCGGGGTCAGTTGTAACGGCGCTCTTGGGGACATTTGTAATATGTTACAAATTACATTCAATGGAAACGTATAGTTTTTGTGTCCGTTTCTATGGAATTTAGCTTGTGATCAACATGTACAAAATAATAAACTTCCTGGCAGATTAAAACTGTGTGCCGGAACGAGACTCGAACTCAGGACCTTTGCCTTTCGCGGGCAAGTGCTCTACCGACTTCACAGAAGCTCTCCTGCTCTCCTCATTCTGGAAACATCCCCAAGGCTGTGGCTAAGTCATATCTCCGCAATATCCTTTCTTTCTGGAGTGCCAGTTCTGCAAGGTTCGCAGGAGAGCTTCTGTAAAGTTTGGAAGGTAGGAGATGAGGTACCGGCAGAAGTAAAGCTGTGAGGACGGGGCGTGAGTCGTGCTTGGGTAGCTCAGTCGGTAGAGCACTTGCCCGCGAAAGGCAAAGGTCCCGAGTTCGACTCTCGGTCCGGCACGCAGTTTTAATCTGCCAGGATGTTTCATATCAGCGCATACTCCGGTGCAGAGTGAAAATCTCATTATGTACAAAATACGTTTACGATGGTCAGTATTAAC
The DNA here is from genome assembly GCF_021461385.2 of Schistocerca piceifrons. NCBI lineage: Eukaryota > Metazoa > Arthropoda > Insecta > Orthoptera > Acrididae > Schistocerca > Schistocerca piceifrons. The sequence goes on from NC_060141.1 coordinate 782,621,239, forward strand.
ATCTTTTATAAAGCGCTGAGAAATCGTATGCGTACAACAGAAATGGAACAAAGGCTATGGAAGCTCCTGTTGTGGAAATTTTAGATTCCAGAAGAGCATTGAGGAATGGGGTGAGAGACAGGCATATTTCGCGTGTCGCAGCATCGATTTTTTCCAGAAGCGAGCGAGAACGGGACTTCAAAAGCAGACTCAGCCTTATATTTTGCGCCGAGCAGGAGAATAGAATTACAGACGACAACAAACGTTCTGCGGATGTGTATTATTTGCTGTCCACGTGATTTATTAAAAAGTTGTCCTTCAGTGTGCTTCACACACGTGGTCTTACGTTTCGCGAGATATGCTATGAAAATTACGCGGAAGAGGTGTATTAGCTGAATGGCTTTCTCAAACTGAACACAGAGAGTATGTTGAATGTTTCACGATTGTCTGCACATACAGTTATTAAAAATTAGGGGTGGAGTGGGTGTAAGCATAATATCTTCGAAGTTGGCTCATACGCGATGCACAAAAGGAGAAGAATATTTTCCAGATTAGAATTTGTGATTTGATTTGATTTTAACAGGAGAGCTAAAACAGTTTATGTCTAACCCGCCACTGCCCGTTCCGAAAATAGGTTTATTGTGCGGTATCGCTCCCTGTATATCTAGTAAAGCCAACTAGTGCCCTTAAATAGTGCCAGGAGTCCCTCTACCAGTTTTTAGTTAGACAAAATGTCTTCATGTCTAGTTGTCCCGAAGATTCTGTATCTTTTTCTCTCCAATGCCATGCATTCAAAGATTAGGTGTGATACAGTTTCTTCACCCTCATCACAGATCCATCATTTATGGTCCTCTTCCATTACACCCATTGTGTGTAGGTGTTTTTTGAAGTTACCATGGACGGTCACCAGTCCAGTCATGAGTTTGATCTCTTTCCTGTTCAATCCCAGGATTACAGAGCTTCTTTTAAACGCGGCTTGGCCATCATTACCCTACCATGTTTTTGTTTATGGACCTTGGTCCAATATCCTACCTGCTTTTTCCTAAGCGAGTTCCGTAGTTCAAATTTAATCATAGCCCAAAGCCTTGGTGATTGTCAAGACAGGTTCCGGCCCAATAAATGGAGTTGTTGCCCCCATCCTAGCCAATCTATCGGCTTGTTCATTGCCACAGATCCCTCCAGAGTGGCCAGGGACCCACACTAGGCACACCCTATTGCTTCCCCGTAGCTCCACCAGAGCCCTGTGGCAATCTGCAAACATCTTAGATCTTGTTGCAGGAGCTGCCAATAATTTCAGGGCTACCTGGCTGTCTGAATAGATGTAGATGCTACGATCAATGTACCACCTACTCATATTCACCTCCACACATTCCCCAATTGTAGTAATTTCGACTTGGAATACAGAGGCCAGTTTCCCTAGAGAGATGCTGCTCTCCAGTCTTGGCTGAAGCCCGTACAACCCTGCCCCAACGCCTTGTTCTGTTTTCGACCCATCGGTGAACCAAACGATGTCCACCGTATGGTGTCTAACTGTTTTCTCCCTCTGCTCCCTACTTCCAATTATTATATTGTAAGGCTTGTCGAAACAGTTAGTTATTATATAGTCAGCGGGCATTTCCCCAGCCATACCTATATTTACCCCACTCACTATGCTAGTGTGTGATTCTGGATATCCAAATGAGACCCAGTTTAGGCCAACCAAAGGTGAAGTGGAGGCATGCCCAGCATGGCTTCCATTCCAGCAGTTGGTGTGCTGCTAATTCCGCCCGTTATGGCTCAGCAGGCCAATCTCTGCACCTTAGGAAGCTCTTTAGCAGCAACCCATTGTTTTACTTTCTTCCACCACACTACGGCCCCATAGGAAATCCTAGGTCTAAGCACTGTGGTGTATATCACTGCATAACCCCGGGGCTTAAAATTTATGATTACTACCTGCTTCTCTGGCGTTCTACGGATCGGAGCGTGGAATGTCAGATCCCTTAATCGGGCAGGTAGGTTAGAGAATTTAAAAAGGGAAATGGATAGGTTGAAATTAGATATAGTGGGAATTAGTGAAGTTCGGTGGCAGAAGGAAAAGTCCTTTGGTAAGGTGAATACAGGGTTATAAATACAAAATGAAATAGGGGTAAGGCAGGAATAATTAATTAAAAATAGGACTGAGGGTAAGGTACTACAAACAGCATAGTGAACGTATTACTGTGGCCAAGACAGACACAAAGCCCATACCTACTACATTAGTACAAGTTTATATGCCAACTAGCTCTGCAGCTGATGAAGAAATTGAAGAAATGTATGATGAGAAAAAAGAAATTATTCAGGTAGTGAATGGAGACGAAAATTTAATAGTCATGGGTGACTGGAATTCGAGAGTAGGAAAAGGGAGAGAAGTAAACATAGTAAACATAGAGGCTAAGAAATGGAAGAGGAAGTCGTCTGGTAAAATGACGACATATGTAAGGATGTAGAGGCTTATCTCACTAGGCGTAAGATAGATACTGCCTACAGGAAAGTTAAAGAGACCTTTGGAGCAAAGAGAGCCACTTGTATGAATACCAAGACCTCAGATGGAAACCCAGTTCTAAGCAAAGAAGGGAAAGCAGAAAGGTGGAAGGAGTATATAGAGGGTCTATACAAGGGCGATGTACTTGAGGACAATATTATGGAAATAGAAGAGGATGTAGATGAAGATCAAATGGGAGATACGATACTGCATGAAGAGTTTGACAGAGCACTGAAAGACCTGAGTCGAAACAAGGCCCCCAGAGTACACAACATTCCATTAGAACTAGTGGCGGGAGAGCCAGTCTTGACAAAACTCTATCATCTAGTGAGCAAGATGTACGAGATATGCGAAATACCCTCAGACTTCAAGAAGTGTATAAGAATTCCAATCCCAAAGAAAACATGTGTTGATAGATGTGAAAATTGCCGAACTATCAGTTTAATAAGTCACAGCTGCCAAATACTAACGCGAATTCTTTACGGACGAATGGAAAAACTGGTAGAAGCCGACTTCGGGGAAGATCAGTTTGGATTCCATAGAAATGTTGGAACACGTGAGGCAATACTGACCTTACGACTTATCTTAGAAGAAAGGTTCAGGAAAGGCAAACCTACGTTTCTAGCAATTGTAGACTTAGAGAAAGCTTTTCACAATGATGACTGGAATACTCTCTTCAAATTCTAAAGGTGGTGCGGTGTAACGACGTTTTATTAGGTTTTCGTTTGTTATATGACCATGTGCAGACTTCGTCACCTACGTCAGTTACAACCCACTTCAAAAATGATTCATATTCTTTTTAAATTGTCATAGAATGGTTCTTGAACGAAACTGTAAAACATCAGTTGAGTCGTGTGCAGAGAATTACATCACTTGGGCCAATTTGTTTTTGTAACTTTTTCGAATTTAAATTTCGTTTGTTTCTCCTCAGAAAATTATATCGACACACGTTATCTTGATCTAATCGATATCAGAATCACACATTAAATAAACATTTTAGATTCAAAGTTTCGGCCAACGCTGTCTGAATCAATAATCTTGTCAAATATATTATTAATCCGTTCACATAACTCTTCATAAATAAATCTTCAAGACACGTGTTTCAACTTTAGTAGCATACACTATTTTATTAGCTTCCTACACATACAGATGTGAACTTGAGCGTTGACAGACAGTGACTAACATTTCAATAAGACTAAGATCTATTTGATGTCATTGTTGTACAAAAAGAGTATAAGAAATTCATTTTTAATTTTTTAGAAACGCGACGTAACAACTCGGTTCCAGGATCTTCTGTTGCTCCTTGGCTGTCGACCCGCGACGTATAGCGGCCAGCAATTTCCTCTCTGGTCGCGGCAACGAAGATGCTGTCCCCGTTCGTTGCGACGATCTCTCCGTACATGAAACACATAAAAAAAATACAAAACTTTTAGATAATTCACATTTATTACAAATAATAAGAAAACACATAAACAAAAACTAAATTAAACTTATAGTCACCTGCAAACTGGGCTGACTTGGTGGATGGGTGACGTTTAATTTCGTCCCACTACATACCCCACCCACAAGCTCAGTTTGTCAGGTTTTAACCGAAATTAAGACGGTTCAATATACAATATTTAACTGTTAATACATTTTCCTCACATTTTACGTAACCTAGAGTCCTTGCTATTAGATAGACTTAATCCTTTTAATACGATATTGTTGTGACTATTTGTTATTTACTCTTAATTGTGCTATTATGGTAATTCTTAACCGAATATAGGGAGATTGCTCCTCTTCAGTTAACAGTTGCTAATAAATACCAATCTAGTACGTTCTTTAACGTTATACATTAGGACAGAGCATTCAAATTGTGATAGATTAGTTATAGTTTCATTTATTTACTAGAGTTATTCTTTCCAAGAATGTATATTACTAATAAGTTTCTCACAATAACTAATAGTACTATTTACTTTACGTCATTCTCTTCCCTAATGCCTTATTTACGCCTGAGGTCAAGAAGAAATCAAGCAAAACTTTCTTTAGAATCTCGGCACAGCTTCCTTTACCTTCGGACACCTTGTTGGGTAATGGCCATTTATTTAGGAGAAACAAGCGAGAGAGCCCCGTTTGGTGTGTTCTATATTAACACTATTGCAAACCTCTATTAAAGGCACTCTGCTATGTTCTCGTAAGCCATATAGCTCTGGACGCCCATGGTCCCTAAAACTATTAACCATCCCCTTTGGTTCCTACTATCCGAGTAAATTTAAAATATGCAAAATTCCTTTTGACCTAAGAGCAAAGTTTCCTCCATATAAATCCCCCTTTTGGTTATCTTTCTCTTTTTTTGAAGTACCAGTAGATTATTGTAGAACACTTGTTTAAGCTTTCTGTTTCATTCTTTAAAATAATACGTAACTATCACGAAAAACTTCACATGAATAAACTATGAACGCTCTTCCGTGTGTAACATATACTAATTATTAACTTATTTAGGAATGAAGGGTTTCATTTGATCAACACTATATAATCCTTTAATTACACCTGATGAAGGTTCCATAAGAAGTAATGCTTTGGGATGTACAATCTTATGTACAACATATGGACCTTCAAAGATAAAGAAGAATTTTCTACATTCCTTATCGATCTTAGAACTTTTAGGATGAGATCGTACTAACACAAGATCTCCTACCTGAAATGAGGGTTCTATAGCCTGTTGATTATAACTTTTAATTCTCCGTTCGGCATTTTTTACAATCTGTTCGCAAACTTTTTCGTCTGGGATACATTGTTGGATCTCATTTACTGGTGGCCAAGGTAAAGCAGCTAGTAAAGGCTCACCTATAATTTCTTTGCCTAAAATTTCTATAGGTGATAATCCCGTCGTTAGGTGAGGCAATTCATTTAATATCTTTTCGAATTCAGGCATTAGTTTGGCCCACCGAGTATGTTTATGTGCACAATAAGTTCTACATAATCGTCCTAATTCTTTCATGACTCTTTCTACTAAATTACTTTGAGGGTGATATTTCGAAATTAAGATATGTTTGATTCCATATTGTCTCATCATATCTTGAAATCTTTGACTAATAAAGGCACTACCGTTGTCAGACATAGGTCGTTTAGGAATGCCCCAGTTAACAAAGTAATTTCGGGTGAGGCAGCGTATAACGCTTGCTGTATTCACTCGTTTCAAAGTATACAGTTTCACATGTTTGGACCAACATTCCATTACAACAAACACATATGTTAATCCTCCTGAACTCCGAGGCAGAGGGCCGAAAAAATCTAATGATAGTAGATCCCACAAACCTCGAGGAATTACAGCATATAATTTATAACGCTTGGATTTGTTATTAACTTTAACCTTTTGACAGGTTTCACAAGCCCTAATAATACTTCTCACAATACGGGACATATTTTTGAAATAATAATACTTCATTAGATGTTTAATACATTTATGAATTCCAAAATGCCCGTAACCTTCATGAATATAAGTAATTAACTCGTCCACAACAGTTTTCGGAATGCAGATTTTCCATCTCTGGTGTTCCCTCTGTGCTTTCCAATACAACAAGTCGTTAAAATATAACTACACACCCCGGGTGTTAACTGCTTCGTCCCCATTATTAAGGTTTTATATAATTCGTAGAGTAACATTTTTCTTTCCTTTATGTAATACGGTAATCCACTAATTAGGACTCGCATTAGATGACTTTCAATTAATTTAGCACGGTTTAAATTCCATTCAAAATAATTCCTATAACCTCTCCACCGTTTAGAATATGGAGGAGGGTCTAACAACTCTAAAGCTAAGTGTTGTTGTTTTCGTCTTGACCAATAATTCTGTTTAAACTGCTTAACAAAATCATCCCAATCCCTGAATTCATTTCTATGCAGTACTGCCCATTCCGCAGCTTCTGCTTCTAAATGTCCTATTACAAATTGAATGCGTTTTTCATTACTCCATTTAGGAGATAATGATGTTTCAAAAGCTTTTATAAAGATTATAGGGTGCAGTTCGCCTCCTGGTTTGAATACAGGAAATCGACTTGCCACGTTTGAATTTGTTGTTATGTCATCCAGACATTCTGCGAGAGAAATAGTCGGATTTTGTTTAGCTTGCAGAGACGGAGTTGCATCGGATTGGCTTGCCGTGATTGCCTTATTCATATTGTTGTCATCCGTGCTAGCAAATTCGCTGCGACTGTTGTCTCTGATTATGTTATTACCTCTGCTACCTGAAATGTTCTCGTTATTATCTAATTCCGATAACCGTTTCGTAATTTCCTGTATCCGCATTTCTGTATTGGATACGCGATTAGCTAATATCGATTCTTCACTGTGTTCACGATGTGAACGCTCTGTACCTTCGTCAATATTATTATCTTTGGCAGTCTCAAGATTACTGCATATTTCAGTAATTAAAAATTTCATGTTTTCGATTTCGGTATGGTCCTTTTCTACTTGATGAGTTAATGTCTCTAATTCTACATTATCTATTGAAGAAATCTCTCCAGGTTTGGTAGAGACCTCTTTAATAGATTCCAATAATTCTCTGCGAACAGTTTCTGTTTGCATAGAAAATTCATCTCGTAACATATCGTTATTTTTCTGTATTTCATTTACAACTAAGATATTGACACTATCTAGTCTCTCGGATAAGTCAGTAATATCGTGTCGCATGCGAGCTTTTTCCTCGCGCGATTCCTGGATATGTTCTTCTAACCTTTTACAATTATCAGCAATCTTATTACTAAGTCCTACTAATTTTTCCTGCATTTCAACTTTAGAAGACTCTATTTTATCACTTAATTCTCGACTGGTTTCATTAAGATATTCCTGCAACCTGTCTGTTGATTTTGTTAGCTCCCCTTTAAGTCTAGCAGTAGATTCCTCGTTAGACTGTTTTAATCTAGCCATAGATTCTTCGTTAGACTGTTTTAGTTCCTGTTTCAATCTAGCAGTAGATTCCTCGTTAGCCTGTTTTAATTCCTCTTTTAATCTAGCAGTAGATTCTTCGTTAGACTGTTTTAATTCAGCTAGGAAATTCCCGTTAGATTGTTTTAATTTAGCGATCGCCCTAAAAAGGGATCTCATGCTCCTATCGGACATAGATTGCTCTTCGTCTGACATTTCACTTCCCGACATTATTGTAAGATATTAACTATTTACACACGCAAACTTGTAATCAACAATCCTGTAAAAACACACTTCCTATGTACAACACTCCACTTCCAACTTGAAACAAACTCACCGGACACTAATATTGTAATTTGTAGTTCTCGATGATCAGTGTGCTGCTATGGGCTGCAGATGTAACAGCCGTCGATGCAGCCGCTGAGATGCTGCGACCCCGCTTCCGCAACCGGCCGGACGCTGAGTCGAACACCGGAAACGTCGCTGGCTGCAACCACGCCCGGCACCGCCGTAGACAGGCGAAGCCCTCAGCAACACCTCTAATACCAGCCGGAGGAACGCCCCGCAGCTGACGTACTGGGCCTATTAGTTTAGGGAGAAAAAAGGTTGTCGGGGTTTGCAGCGTTCAGCTGCTGCCCAACAGACGCGCCTTCTCGTGGAACAACTGCGTGACCGTACTGCTTGGCTGCACTCCGTCAGATGCCCACACCCGCGAAGTCGCCGCTGGCTGGTGAAGGCTCCACGAAAACTCGCGTTGACTTCGGAAGGACTCTTGATGTTTCGTTTCGTACCTGTGTGCCTTAGTTGCACACAAGTCCTGTTTCTAAGGCCGCCACGGTGCGGTGTAACGACGTTTTATTAGGTTTTCGTTTGTTATATGACCATGTGCAGACTTCGTCACCTACGTCAGTTACAACCCACTTCAAAAATGATTCATATTCTTTTTAAATTGTCATAGAACGGTTCTTGAACGAAACTGTAAAACATCAGTTGAGTCGTGTGCAGAGAATTACATCACTTGGGCCAATTTGTTTTTGTAACTTTTTCGAATTTAAATTTCGTTTTTTCTCCTCAGAAAATTATATCGACACACGTTATCTTGATCTAATCGATATCAGAATCACACATTAAATAAACTTTTTAGATTCAAAGTTTCGGCCAACGCTGTCTGAATCAATAATCTTGTCAAATATATTATTAATCCGTTCACATAACTCTTCATAAATAAATCTTCAAGACACGTGTTTCAACTTTAGTAGCATACACTATTTTATTAGCTTCCTACACATACAGATGTGAACTTGAGCGTTGACAGACAGTGACTAACATTTCAATAAGACTAAGATCTATTTGATGTCATTGTTGTACAAAAAGAGTATAAAAAATTCATTTTTAGTTTTTTAGAAACACGACGCAACAACTCGGTTCCAGGATCTTCTGTTGCTCCTTGGCTGTCGACCCGCGACGTATAGCGGCCAGCAATTTCCTCTCTGGTCGCGGCAACGAAGATGCTGTCCCCGTTCGTTGCGCCGATCTCTCCGTACATGAAACACATAAAAAAAATACAAAACTTTTAGATAATTCACATTTATTACAAATAATAAGAAAACACATAAACAAAAACTAAATTAAACTTATAGTCACCTGCAAACTGGGCTGACTTGGTGGATGGGTGACGTTTAATTTCGTCCCACTACAGTGGCAGGGGTAAAATACAGGGAGCGAAAGGCTATTTATAATTTGTACGGAAACCAGATGGCAGTTATAAGAGTCGAGGGACATGAAAGGGAAGCAGTGGTGGGGAAGCGAGTGAGACAGGGTTGTAGCCTGTCCCCAATGTTATTCAATCTGTATATTGAGCAAGCAATAAAGGAAACAAAAGGGAAAGTTATGAGTAGGCATTAAAATCCAGGGAGAAGGAGTAAAAACTTTGAGGTTCGCCGATAACATTGCAATTCTGTCAGAGACAGCAAATAACTTGGAAGAGCAGTTGAACGGAATGGACAGTGCCTTGAAAGGAGGGTATATGATGAACATCAACAAAAGCAAAGTGAGGATAATGAAATGTAATCGTATTAAATCGGGTGATGCTGAGGGAATTAGATTAGGAAATGAGACACGTAAAGTAGTAAAGGAGTTTTGCTATATGGAAAGCAAAATAACTGATGATGGTCGAAGTAGAGAGAATATGAAATGTAGACTGGCAGTGGTGAGGAAAGCGTTTCTGAAGAAGAGAAATTTGTTAACATCGAGTATAGATTTTAGTGTCAGGAAGTCATTTCTAAAAGTATTTGTATGGAGTGTAGCTATGTATGGAAGTGAAACATGGACGATAAATAGTTTGGACAAGAAGAGAATAGAAGCTTTCGAAATGTGATGGTACAGAAGAATGTTGAAGATTAGGTGGGTAGATCACGTAACTAATGATGAGGTATTGAATAGGATTGGGGAGAAGAGAAATTTGTGGCGCAACTTGACTAGAAGAAGGGATCGGTTGGTAGGACATGTTCTGAGGCATCGAGGAATCACAAATTTAGCATTGGGGGGCAGTGTGGAGGGTAAAAATCGTAGAGGGAGACCAAGAGATGAATACACTAAGCTGATTCAGAAGGATGTAGGTTGCAGTAGGTACTAGGAGATGAAGGAGCTTGCACAGGATAGAGTAGCATAGAGAGCTGCATCAAACCAGTCTCAGGACTGAAGACCACAACAACAACTACATCCTGCTTCTCTTGTAACCGTCGTAACGTTATTTTCCATACTTCAGTGTCATAGTAATTGCAATGTACAAATAATTGTTGAATTGTAGTTCGAAACTAACACTTCCTGTATAGCGCCTTAAAAACTATCTGCTAAATAATTATTAGTCAGTACTGTATGAATAATCTATATCGTAAAGTATTCTTAGGGGATATTATCAGCACCAAATATATATATTTATTTCAAAGGCCCGGTGAAATGTTTAAGGGTTTTCTACCAGAGTAACGTACGCTGTGCCTACGTGACACAAGTTGCCTGTGCCGCAAAACCGAAGCAGTTCCGTCCAGTTAAAGCTGCTGACAAGAGAGGCCCTGAGATCTGTGCTGAAACTTATTAACGCCATTGGCTTTAGCCAATAGTGTGCTAGTGATACAGATCACATGTGTGGACGCTGGAGTGTTCTGCGGTGCGGACCACAGTTGCCTCTCTCTCTTGTAATCCAGACCTCGAGCAGAAGGCCGAGCCCCTGGCTCTGCTTTTCACGACCGGCCACCTACGTAAGGTGACATGAACCGCTTCGCCTTCCGTTGCCCATTTCAGTTAATTGTTCGACCTCTTAGACTGGCCTAAACCTAGTTATTTGCGACCCAAGAAGCGCCAGTTGTACACCGTACATCCTCTTTATTGTACATAATTTCCTGTTTTGTCATTTAATGGCAGCCCGGGATGCCCACTCTCAAATTCTGACCTCCTGCACACTGGCGTCCCAAGGATTATATAACATCTCTCTTCCCCCCTTCCCTGCCTTATACATTAAAATTGGTGACCAGAAGTGGGATCCCATACATTAACATTTGACTCATGTAAGTGTCACAATGGACGAGACATTTTCAATACAAATTTAAGTAATATTTATTTATGGTAGAATTATGAATGATGAATGCATTTTCATAAATAACAGAAACAATGATTTTATTGAATAAATTACATAATTAATTACTGTAATCCTGGAATGATAGAAAATACTGAATTTTGTTTGTTCTGCTTGTTGGGATACTTAGAGATAACAGATAGTGTAGTTAGCTCTCCTTAGTTTGGGAAGAAAATTGGATAATTCTGCAGAAAAGTTATTTTCAATTCTGAACTTATCGGTCAGAAAATAGTATATGTTGTGCTATTGAATACTGAGCTTAAATGTTTCCGTTTTTGTGAGCTTCGAGAAGCATTTCTTCCGAACACAGGTAGGTAAACGTTCTAAACAAAGCTAAGAGTGAAGCAAAGCTCGAGAGGAACTATCATGAGTAACTAAAGAAATTTAATAAACTGCGATAACCTCGCCCTAACACAGTACTTGTAGCAGTAAAAACATTTAGATGTTATTGTAATATTAATGAGCTCAAAAGAATATGAATTTGATTTCTGAACCATCTCTGAACGATTGCTGAATTGCCTGATGGCGCTGATGATTGATTTGGCGTTGAACAGCTTGAAAATCCTGGTTGGCGTGACGGAAAGTTTACAGCAAAATGATAGAAAAAGACGGTGTGATAGTAAAGCCTGCCTTTTAGTAGCTTCCCGCGGCGCGGAAATATTTTGCTATGTTCACATTATTTTACTGCTCACAGTGGTATCTACAATACACCACATTTCAGAATAAGGCATCTCTCACTCGCTGAAGCACGCAGCGTTCTCTAAACATTAAAAAGTCATGACGCAAAGGTCTTGATAGCGCATTTATGAAAATGACACTCCAGTAAGATTCAGGTCTAAAGTGTATTGATCGCTAACAGTACCTTCCTTCCTTTCAACATTCACCTAATCTGACAGGTAAATATACTGTCCAGATCCATTAACATGATACCCTGTCAAAAGCCTGAATAATCACGCCGGACTGAGTGGCCGAGTGGTTCTAGGCGCTACAGTCTGGAACCACGCGATTGCTACGGTCGCAGGTTCGAATCCTGCCTCGGGCATGGATGTGTGTAATGTCCTTCGGTTAGTTAGTATTAAGTAGTTCTAAGTCCTAGGGGACTGATGACCTCAGCAGTTAAGTCCCTTAGTGCTCAGAGCCATTTCAACCATATGAATAATCACTTTTTGCAGTGCGAATTGCTGCAAAACTTGCAGGAAGAGAACCACTGAATTTCTGGAAACTGCTGATAGGGATATCGAACCATTCCGACTCCAGCGTCGTGGTCAGCAGCGCAATGTTTCTCAGTGGAGCATCCATGGCGTGAACAGTCCGATTGAGGTGGTCCCATAGATTCTCCATTGGGTATAAATCCAGGGAGTTTGGTGTCCAGTGGGGAAAGTGAAACTCATCCTGGTGCTCGTAGAACAGCGCACGCAACACTATGAGCTGTGCAGCACGTAGCATTGTCCTGCTGGTAGATGCCATCTTGCAGAGGGAAAACAAACTGCATGTAGGGGCGGACAGCGCCACCAAGCATACATGGACACTTTAGTTGATCGACTGCGCCTTAAAGAATTGCTATATCACCCATGTAATGCTACCATAACATTTTCCAGACCATAAAACTCCCTCCTATGCCTTCGACCATTTCAACGATTGTTGCAAGGTATTTACTTTCAGACGCTTCACACCGATGGAGCTTGAGACGTGATACATCTGTAAGGGGAAGCTGTCGCCACTCACTGGGGTCGGTATCGACGTGCAAATATCAGCCTCTGCCGCCGATGAAGAGCAGTCAGCATGGGTGCATGAACAGAGCGCCTCCTGCTGAGTTCCACACGCAGCAGCGTTCGGTCAACGGTCATTGAGGACACACTTTTGGTAGCTCCTCGGTTCATCTGAGCGGGTTACTTGCTGTTCTCCCATACACAACTCCGTAGCCATCGTTCATCGCTGTCATCTAAGGAGTGTGGTGCACCCATGGAGGTAAGAATAAGGAGAGATGGCGCTGCGTATCCCAGCCGTACTACGTTTTGAAGCCAAGGGGGCGTGGCTCGCTGCCATGACACTGACCAAAACATTGCCAGTGTGCTATAGCGCTGCGTGTATTACAGTCGCTAATTGCACCATATACGCATGTAGCGTCATCAGATTGGTTGTTTCAAAGTTTTTGTTTAAAACAAAATCTCGTAAAGGCGAAATTCCGCGTTTCTTCTGATTAAAAATAGTTTTTAATGTAATATTACGAATAGCTAGCCTTCAATGCAAACGATACAATTTTGTTAATTCAGTAATAAACGTGTATCACAAACTAAATAATAGAAACTGAAAACTAAGTTAGCTATACCCTCCCTCCAAAGCCCCATAAATACATCTTGTTTGTAATACGTACTGGGACATTTCAGTTACGTTACACTACTGGGAAATACTGTTCATTACCATTGCATATCTGAAGGAACAAAAATTCTAATAATACGAATGATGTAAGATGGCTTGCCCATATTAAGGTGCAAGAAATGTATTCCTGGCCATCTTATTCTGCTTACCTTTTTTTTGATATCGTCTGCTTAAAATGCTAAGCCTGCAATCCATTCAGGACGTTCTAATTATCATTGCTGCACTCCTTTTTCCGTTATAAATTCAACAATAGCGAGACTGTAATCGAAAAATCGTACCAGGCATGCCCCTCGATTTAAGAAACGTACTTTGTTAGAATATGAAGTTCTTCGCACAATTCCATTAAAACAGTTGAAACTGAGAATGTAATAATGGGTGCGAGCTCAGAAATTTTTCTGTTCGTACCACCTGTTTCTTCAAGTGCTCCACGCCTGCCAATTTAGCACAAAGTGCTTCTTTATGAACGGAACAATGAATACCGGCTGATGGTCGTCGCAATTTTTTGCTCTTTCATTGTCATCTGAAGGTTTACATAATGTCTGCATGGTACTATAACGTCGTTTCTTTGCAACTAGGGAGTGCCTGTCGCTTACGCACACTGATAATTCTCATCGCCCTCTTCTATCATTCTCATTCATTTAAAAGGATTGTGACTACAGATTGCTACACAGTCTCTTTGTATGCAAGCAGCCGAGAGAGCTGCGAACGGTCTTCATACCAGGAGCAAGTAGCTAAGGGAAAACAGCGCTGACAGTGCCGAACTGAAGAGGGTCTTACCCACTGCAAACTGCCGCACCGCAATGCTGCATGAAGTTTCGCGCTGTTCTGGGAACTTCCGAGAAGGGCTGAGCAAAGCCGAGTGAATTTCGGGACACCGTGGGCCGTACAGTCATAGACCGAAGCAAACAATGTTTTTCACCCAGTGACAGCCGCTACAACGCACTTGTAACGTGCCATACAGAAAAATATCTTCAGCGTTAAAGCAGTTCCATTATCGTAAACTAAATACACAACACCACAGAATTTTTCAATATGTTGTACAAATTTTTAAAACGTACATTTTCTTTTTCATGAGGACTCCATGGAATTAGCATATACAGACGCGTGTCTGCCTATGGCTTAGGGAAGCGCAAAGAGCATTTATACTACTTGCGATATCGTTGGAAAGTGAAAGACCTTACAACCTTTTGTCCAAAATTTCCATACTTAGCGGTACGTCAGTAGCGTCGACTGACTGGAAGGAGTCATCCGTGCCGGTGTATCTGCAGAGTGCGTCTGTGGAGATCCTCAGCAGGCGTCGACACGGGAGGAATCACGCCACAGCCATGAATTATTAATCACCGCGACAGCTGCGGATGCGGTGCGGAGGGACTGCGTTCGCAACGGCCCACTGGTCGCTCACCGCCACAAACGACCACCGAACAGCCAACCAGAACTGCGGCAGCGGCAAAGAATGTTTACAGATGCATCACGAGAGTATTTCGTATTCAGCACTAATGCAGCAGGGCGGGTTTATCTTCTCATCCATCATCCATAACACTTCGATTAACCTATCTCGAACGAACGCGGTAGCACAGTGGTTAGTGCGTTAGAATCGCTCCCGGTCATCCGTACTTAGGTTTTCCGTGATTTCCCTAAACCGTTTCAGGCAAATGCCGAGAAGGTGGCTCTGAATGGGCACAGCCGACTTCCATCCACAATGTTCCCTAATCAGATGGGACAGATGACCTCACTGTTTGGTCCCCTCCCCAAAATCAACCATCCGACCACCTATCTCGATAGGGTTCTTGTTGTTCTTCCCTTTCACTCTGTGTTGATAGAAACTCACTCTACCGGTGAGAAGCAGCACTGAAGAAACACAGACTAAATAACTACCAAACAAAGGCCTCACAATTCGTCTTTGGAGGCCGCGAATCTAAATAACTTGCTTGAAAGTGTTCAAAATTTAAGTACTTAGTCTTTACTGCCTCCAAAACAAGCCGCGAATGGTGCGAAGTCGGTATTTACTGTCTAAATTATTACTGATGCATATTGGTTACTGTTATGACTACAAAGTTTCACACATAAGTAATCAGAGGTTTACCAATCCGACCGTAATTATTTTAACGTTTTGTGCAGTCACTGACCCACAGCTACTCGCCAGTTACTACGTCAAGTCGTTCAATGGGCTTCTTAAAAGTAAGTGCTCGCCAAAATGTTCCGAGCTCTTCACGAAACACGTCACGCGGACTTTCAAGTACGACATGAAATTTCACACGCAAGTAACTTTCGAATATACTCTTGTAAGATTTTCCGACTTTCACTAATCTTTAGAAACTAAAGTCACGTCATAAATACTACAAAATAACCGACAAAACGCAAGATATTCTTTAACTTAACAAAATTATGAGCGGCGCGGTTCGACATCAATCTGCTCAATTAGACGTTTCCTCAGCGACTTCTAGAGACACAGAAAAGTATCTTGAAGCTCTACACAAAGCGTGCGAGATGCTTAATGTGGTGTCACCGCCAGACACTACACTTGCTAGGTGGTAGCCTTTAAATCGGCCGCCGTCAGTTAGTATACGCCGGACCCGCGTGTCGCCACTATCAGTGATTGCAGACCGAGCGCCACCACACGGCAGGTCTAGAGAGACTCCCTAGCACTCGCCCCAGTTGTACAGCCGACTTTGCTAGCGATGGTTCACTGACAAATTACGCTCTCATTTTCCGAGACGATAGTTAGCATAGCCTTGAGCTACGTCAATTGCTACGACCTAGCAAGGCGCGATTACCATGCTCTAAAACCTGTACCGTCAAGAGCGATGTTCACCAATTATGGATTAAAGTTAAGTATTCCAGAAGGTACGTACGTTTTTTGCTAGTATAATTACCTTGTCCTGTTCCAGACCTCACGCCAGCCTGCGTGAGCTGAAACGCGTGCCTTTCGGCTTCCTCATAGTGGCTTGGCTGTCTTGCCAAGCCATAACATTTAATCTTTATTGGCTGATGATTTAGGGAACGTCAGAGCGTCTGCTGCCCTCAGATACTCCCGTAATTGCTAAGTCATCCAGTAGCATTACAGAGAGCAATTTTTTAACGAAACTCCTAATTACTTGAAACTACTTATTTTTGATATAACTAAATACTAATTTTCCCTAGAAATGAAATACTAATTGATTTAGCATAAAACATTTCTTTTAGCTGCTTATATACAAACGCATGCTCACTAAATCATACATACATGATTCATAATTGTACAAGAACTGCCACCTGCATACGTATTACGTAGTTTTAATAAAATTAAATACCCACCATGTGTCCTTCATACACACTCTCTCTCTCTCTACAACATTGTCACAGCAAAACGTTGTTAAATATAAATTTTTGAAAATGTTACTATTTCGTCAGCAAGCAGTTGTAATGAATCCAGAGGAATTTCTAAGAAAACAAATTATATGAACTGATCTCTTTCGTTATATTTCAGATAAGGTTGACAAATATCACAATACTGTTCCCATTTCAGTTTTGTAACACCGGAAGAGCTATTATTGGTTTCTGTTAAAATTTGGTATCTCACAAAGTGTGGAAGATAGTGAACTGACATTTTTGTCAATACAGTTGTATTGTCAATACAAGTCTGTAGGTGGAGTATGAAAATTATCGCATAAAATATGACACTATTTCTTTACATTCATGGGCAGTATACATAACGAAATAGTACACACATGGAAGGCAAATGCCTTGCCCCAGAGGCCAGAGACAGCTGGTCTGATGCGGAAAAAAAGCTGAAGTCATGAATACCGCCTAATAAGACACGCTACTAGGTACCGTACTTCTCTAAAGGAGTAAAGATCCGGTATAATCTGCTCAAGGATCAGCCATTGCTGACGATCTACAGCCGAAGTAATGTTGCGAAATTGGGTTGCAGTTCCGATTATTTTTGACATTCACTATATTAGGCGTGGAAATCAGTCCTATTGCTGGTACACGAAACTTTGCGTTTTACCGAGATCCGAACCGGAATTCCTGCTTACTGCGACCGGTCGTTTTAACCACTGCAGCTGTCCGTATACCCTTCCAGAACTTATCCAAACCTCTATACGCCACATTGTCTATGCCCTAATGCTGCAGCTTACCTGGATGCCCACAACAGGTTTACTCAAATAAACGTGTTCAACGATACTATTATGGTCATTTTTGCGTTTTCGTGACGAAAAAAAGAACATATTGAAAGAGAGGTTGTCTGTCCCACTTACGATAAAATATGGTAGGGATTCCCGATATTTCGGGCTAATGAGCCTACAATAGCCAACCAGTCGCTCTTGGGTTTTGGATGGGGTGAGCTTTAACCCTGTATTCTGCGCCCATTTCGATAGCGTATACAGGTCGGTATTCAGAATCTAGATAGCTCGCTTCGGTCTTTTTGGTTTTGCACTTCTATGCAACAGAAGGTCATAAGCCTGTAAGCGATGCATGCAATAGCACAAACATGCTGACACATCACTGGAAAATAAAGGAAATAATACGGAACTGAGGGGGACGTCTGATATTACCTGACTCCATCTGATTTAAAAATAAAAATTCTTGTGTACTATAGTGGTATCATGCATTGAATAGCTTTTGTAGTAATAGTATGATTGCCTGCACAGATATTTATGCATTCAGCCATAAACACATTCGTTTCCATCAAAATCATTAATTAAATGTTTTGTTCCACGGCCGATTAAGACCATAGTTTCATCTGTAGGTAGAAAGTGCACGTCATAATATTTTGTGGCGCTACAAATGCAAGACAGGCTTTTAAGTAGCAGTCGCTACTAGAGCCGGAGACCTCAGTCGGTTTCACAAAGATCACATTACGTTCGGACAGAGATGTCAAAACCTGAAAGTGGGTTGGAGTTTAAAGTGGTAAGGCAAAAATGGAATGGCAGAATAGCTGGGTTCGTGAAGTGTTTCAAAAGGAGCAATAGGCAAGAATTGGGTTTAATTGAGGAAAGGCCAAATTAAGTTTTCCGGCAATGAAGCAGGTAAAACGAAATACAAACATCTAAAATGTCACTTGTAGATTGGCCAAAAGTGCCAAATGGTAAAATACGAATGGCCAGAGGTGAATTGCAAGGCTGTAGAAGCGTGCATTAGACAAAAGATAGATGTCACCTATAGGCAACTTAAAGAAACCTTTGGAGTAAAAAGAAGCATCACTACGATTATTAAGACTATGGATGGAAAACTAGAAACAAGGAAAGAAAAGGTGGCTGAAAGGTGGGAGAAATGTATAGCTGCTCTAAATAAGATAGACAAACTCGAAAACGATATTGTAGAAAGAGAATAACTAATACAAAGACGTATTCCGTTGCGACGAGATCCATGAAATTTCAATCACCAGTTTCCTCCTGCGATTGCGAAAACATTCTGTTGGTACCCACCTACATACGGGGAAGTGATCATCAAGACAAAATAAGAGTAATCAGGGCTTGCACGGAAAAGTTTAAGCGCTTGTTTCTCCCGCTCGCCGATAGAGAGGGGAACGGCAGAGAGACAGCTTGAAAGTGGTTGACTGAACTCTCTGCCAAGCACTTTATTGAGCAATGACATAGATGCAGACGTAGATGCAGTAGATGCGAATGTTACGGGTGATATGATACTGCGAGAAGAACCTAAAAGAGCGCTGAAATATCTAAATCGAAACAAAGCCCCTGAAGAAGACATTCTTCCAGAATACACTGATATTTCAAGAAGAATGCAATAATTATTACTCATAAGAAAACAGGTGCTGACAGGTCATGATTGCAAATTAATCACACGAATTATTTACAGAAGAATGCATAAAACGGTAGAAACCAAGCTCGAAGAATTCAGTATGTGTTTAAGAGAAATGAAGAAACACGTGAGGTAATATTGGCCTAGCGACGCAGAAGATATTTTGAAGTAAGGTAAATCTACGTTTGCAGCATTTGTAAATGCAGAGAAATCTATGAACATTAATAAGTGGAATGCAGTCCTTGCAATTTTCCAGGTAAGACGGATAATATGCAGGGAGCAAAAGGTTACCTACTACTTGTATACAAACTTGAATGCAATTATTAGAAGTCGAAGGACATGAAAGTGCAGCAGTGTTTGAGACAGTTAATCATGGATATAGCATATTCCTGATTTTTTTCTCAGAATTTGTACACCGAGCAAGCTGTAAATCAAACAAGCAGAAATAAGGAATTGGAATTAACCTTCACGAGGTAGAATTAAAATCTTTGGGTTTTTACGATGAAATTGTAATCTGTCAGAGACATCCAGCCATTTGGAAAATAAGTTAAAAGGAATCGATGATGTTTTTAAATGAATTATAAAATGACCATCAACAAAAGTAAAACAGGAGTAGTGGAAAGGAGTCGCATTAAATCAGACGATGCCGAGGGGATTATATTAGAAAATTAAGACACCAAGAGTAGTAGACGAGTTTTATTACTTCGATTGAAAGTAACAGACAATGGCCGAGGTAGTACGTGTATAAAACGCTCATTGGCAATAGGAAGAAAATTATATTGAAAAAAAAAGGAATCTGTTAAAATTGAATATAAGTTTGAATGTGAGGAAGTCTTTTAAAAAAGTATTTGGAGTGTAGCCTTGTACGGAGATGAAACATGGTCGTGTAAACAGGTCAGCCAGGAAGAGCAGATGTTTTTGAAATATGCTGCTGAAGAACATTCAGCCTTCGATGGGTATGACGTATAACCAATGGGGTGGTACTGATTCAAATTGGGGTGAAGAAAAATGTTATGTACAAGCTGATCAAAGGAAAGTACCGGTTGATGGCACGTAGCCCAGTCCATCAAGGAACCGTCGTTATTGTAACGGACAGAAGTCTGTCGGGTAAAAACCGTAGACACCAAGATTTCAATACATTAAACAGGTGTAAATGGATTTCGATAGCAGCAGTTATGCAGGAATGAAGGAAATCTTTTCAGAATAGACTAGTGTGGACAGCCAAATCAGGTCAGCAATCGGAATTTAGACCACAACAGGAAAGTGTGGTGACCGAGGTTTGTCGCTCTAAAATATCACCAACATTTTTCATTATAGGAAGCTGAGGCATAAATTTACGTCCTAAATATCAAATAAATGACAGAGCAATGAAACTGGAATGAAATCGGCAAAAGGAAGTAGCGATGTCCGGAATGCGTGATCTAAAATACTATAATATGGTATCCAATAGCAGAACCTAAGAATCATGAGACGTTCACCTGTCTTGCCATTCGCATTATAACGGAATAATCCAATGATAATATTTCTACACAGATACTACACTTTATGATTATAAACGAGCAGAAAATTATGATAAGCTATTACGAGTCAAATAATTGGTCGTGTGTGTGAGAATCATGAAGATCTGTTTAGCAGCATGACACAAGATGGGACTAAAATTCTGTTGTAGAACGCAATACACGCCATAACAACTAGAAATGGACCTATCCAATCAATGAAACCACTTAGTGACCAAGTGACGAGTATTCTGTTATGTTATTAAACTGAGAAGAAGACGATGATTTGTAAACTTGTAATTGAAACGTCAATCATGTGGAAGACGATGTACACAAATCTTCTAGTGTAAAGGCACACGAAACGTCTGTTAACAGATGGAAAAGCAGAAGGAAAATTGTATGTTGTGGATTGTTACATTCACAGTTCCAATTCAACCTAGGCGATGTCTGGTTTCGGCTGTTATCGATCATCTTCGAATATTATCTGCTTAGTTACAGTGTAGCACGTTGACTTCGCCGTATATGACGGTATTTTAATGTTGAGCTGAAAATAGAAACGATATCGTCCCGCAGGGACCCAACATTCTCGGGACGAAATGTAACAGGGAAGATGTCAAAAGGAACGCCTCCTGACAGATGACAGAACCATAGCCTCGTGGATGTAAAAATTCGATGTGCGAGCCCACACCAAATGAGCAACATTTGTGGAAGAACAGTAACAGTTGGAAGAGCCTCATCCACAACCACACTCGACTTTTAGAGTGCAAAACGTACGAAGGTAATGATTTGCATGAACCTAAATATTGATGCTGCAAGAAAATTATGAACAGAAAAAATATTTAGACCATCCCCTGATTAAATAAATCTTGTTTACCTTCCAAATGGCTACACATAAGCCATTTTCATCAGAATTATTCTCTTGGAATTAAGGAACATAACCATAAAATTATACAAGAGCACTGCACTTTACTTGTATAGCAGCCAGAGAGGATTGACAAAGTGAGAGCAGGAAGAATCACAAACGGTTGTGCTACAGAAAAATTTCAAGGATTAAGTGGGCTGACAGGTAACTGATAAATTACCAGATATTTACAGCTGAAGATACATTATGTACGTGTCAGTATATGATTTTGTATTTTTCCTGTGTGTGCACCTTTATTCCAGATGTTTTGCTTACGCATGTGTTCTCTAGTGTTTCAAATTTTTGGGACCCCCAGGTACCCATCCTTAATCTGTAAGTTTATCTGCTCTTACATCTGATACCAGTTTTTAACAAACAGTTCTGTATCTTCATATATTTATGATTCTAGTCACCCAAATCTGGAAATATTTTTAGAATTCATTTTAACAGAACACAAATTCTGTCAGTTGTTGATGTATTGTTGATCGGGGAAAAATCTTTCGAGTGCACTTATCATTCTTCAATATGTTGATCTTTACAATCCTTGCACTGCGTTCTAACTGACGAGTGATGTAGAAGATGCAACAAAGCAGAAGTAAAACTGAATTTAGTGAAGAAACCACAGTCGTACAAACACTTGTTGTCCACATAGACCTACTGGTCTACTCTTGTTCATGTGTTTCATTCCACGTATTTAGCTGTTGCTTTTCTTGCCTTGATAATTAGAGTGGACCTAATTTGCACACAAATTCAAATCCAGAGGGTCCTATTTGCACACACTTGTAATATGTGGTCTATGTTTCCATAAGCCCTGTCACAGAAGTTTAGATCCATCCGAAACTTGTACAATACGCCACAGCATCTCGATATTATCTCGTTGCTCTAGGTACGGCGAATATGTAAGTGACTGGTCAATAAGATGTAAATGAAGTTTTGTAATTCTAAGGATCGTCAATTAAAAGATTAGTGTTCCTCTTGAAGCAACAAAAGGTCTACTACGATTCATATACTAACTTGAAACATTAAGAACTTGGAAATGCAATGTAAGAATACGACACTTCGTAAGAAGTCAGTTCCAGTAGCTGAAATGTAATCTTAGTTCGCCACTGTGAAGAGGTTTCTGCACAACAAGCTTGCCTGTTTCGCCTTACATCGCCGACTTCATGTGCACCTTTGGGTGTTGTGTACAGAGAATTTTAATTATTCTTACGTATAATGAACCATGGACCTTGCCGTTGTTGGGGAGGCTTGCGTGCCTCATCGATACGGAGAGCCGTACCGTAGGTGCAACCACAACGGAGGGGTATCTGTTGAGCGGCCAGACAAATGTGTGGTTCCTGAAGAGGGGCAGCAGCCTTTTCAGTAGTTGCATGGGTATCAGTCTGGATGATTGACTCATCTGGCCTTGTAACACTAACCGAAACGGCCTTGCTGTGCTGGTACTGCGAACGGCTGAAAGCAAGGGGAAACCACAGCCGTAATTTCTCCCGAGGGCATGCAGCTTTACTGTATGATTAAATGATGATGGCGTCCTCTTGGGTAAAATATTCCGGAGGTAAAATAGTCCCCCATTCGGATCTCCGGGCGGGGACTACTCAGGAGGACGTCGTTAACAGGACCAAGAATACTGGCGTTGTACGGATCGGAGGGTGGGATGTCAGATCCCTTAATTGGGCATTTAGGTTAGAAAATTTAAAACGGGGAAATGTATAGGTTAAAGTTAGATATAGTGTGAATTAGTGAAGTTCGGTGGCAGGAGGATCAAGACTTATGGTCAGGTGAATACAGGCTTATAAATACAAAATCAAATAGGGGTAATGCAGGAGTACGTTTAATAATTAATAAAAAAATAGGACTGCGGGGAAGCTACTACAAACAGCATAGTGAACGCGTTATTGTGGCCAAGATCGACACGAAGCCCACGCCTACTACAGTAGTACAAGTTTACATGCCAACTAGCTGTGCAGATGATAAAGAAATTGATGAAATGTATGATGAAATAAAAGAAATTATTCAGGTAGTGAAGGGAGACGAAAATTTAATAGAGGAGAAGGAAACGTAGTAGGTAAATATGGAGTGGGGCCAAGAAATGAAAGAGGAAGCAGCCTGGTAGAATTTTGCATAGAGCATAACTTAATCATAGCTAACACTTGGTTCAAGAATCATGAAAGAAGGTTGTATACATGGATGAACCCTGAAGATACTAAAAGGTATCAGATAGATTATATAATGGTGAGACAGAGACTTAGGAATCAGGTTTTAAATTGTAAGACATTTCCAAGGGCAGATGTGGACTCTGACCACAATCAATTGGTTATGGACTGTAGATTAAAACTGAACAAACAGCAAATAGTTGGGAATTTAAGGAGATGGGACCTGGATAAACTGAAAGAACCAGAGGTTGCACAGAGTTTCAGGGAGAGCATAAGGGAACAATTGACAGGAATGGGGGAAAGAAATACAGTAGAAGAAGAATGGGTAGCTTTGAGGAATGAAATAGTGAAGGCGGCTGAGGATCAAGTATGTAAGATGACGAGGGATAGTAGAAATCCTTGGGTAACAGAAGAAATATTGAATTTAATTGATGAAGGGAGAAAATATAAAAATGCAGTAAATGAAGCAGGCAAAAAGGAATACAAAAGAGAGATAGACAGCAAGTGCAAAACGGCTAAGCAGGGATGGCTAGAGGACAAATGTAAGGATGTACAGGCTTATCTTACGAGGGGTAAGATAGATACTGCCTACAGGAAAATTAAAGAGACCTTTGGAGAACAGAGAACCACTTGCATGAATGTCAAGAGCGTTGACGGAAACCAAGTTTAAGCAAAGAAGGGAAAGCAGAAAGCTGCAAGGAGTATATAGAAGGTCTATACAGGGGCGATGTTCTTGAGGACAATATTATGGAAATGGAAGAGAATGTAGATGAAGATGAAATGGGATATATGACAGTGCGTGAAGAGTTTGACAGAGCACTGAAAGACGTAAGTCGAAACAAGGCCCTGGTAGTAGACAACATTCCATTAGAACTACTGACAGCCTAGGGAGAGCCAGTCCTGACAAAACTCTATCATCTGGTGAGCAAGATGTACGAGACAGGCGAAATTCCCTCAGACTTGAGGAAGACTTTAATAAATCCAATCCCATAGATAGCAGGTGTTGACATATGTGAAAATCACCGAACTATCGGTTTAATACGTCACAGCTGCAAAATACTAACGCAAATTCTTTACAGATGAATGTAAAAACTGGTAGAAGCCGACCACACGGAAGATCAGTTTGGATTCCGTGGAAATGTTGGAACACGTGAGGCAATACTGACACTACGATTCATATTAGAAGAAAGATTAAGGAAAGACAAACCTACGTTTGTAGCATTTGTAGACTTAGAGAAAGCTTTTGACAATGGTGGCTCGAATACTCTCTTTCAGATCCTGAAGGTGGCAGGGGTAAAATACAGGGAACGAAACGCTATTTACAATTTGTACAGAAACCAAATGGCAGTTATAAGAGTTGAGGGGCATGAAATGGAAGCAGTGGTTGGGAAGGGAGTTGCCTCTCCCCGATGCTATTCAATCTGTATATTGAGCAAGCAGTAAGGGAAACAAAAGGAAAGTTGGGAGTAGGTATTAAGATCAATGGAGAAGAAATAAAAATTTTGAGGTTCGCCGATGACATTGTAATTCTGTCAGAAACAGCAAAGGACTTGGAGGAGCAGTTGAACGGAATGGACAGTGTCTTGAAAGGAGGGTATAAGATGAACGTCAACAAAAGTAAAACAAGGATAGTGGAATGTAGTCGAATTACGTCGGGTGATGCTGAGGGAATTAGATTAGGAAATGAGACACTTAAAGTTGTAAAGGAGTTTTGCTATTTGTGGAGCAAAATAACTGAGGACGGTCGAAATAGAGAGGATATAAAATGTAGACTGGCAATGGCAAGGAAAGCGTTTCTGAAGAAGAGAAATATGCTAACATGGAGTACTGACTTAAGTGTCAGAAAGTCGTTTCTGAAAGTATCTGTATGGAGTGTAGCCACAAGTGGAAGTGAAACATGGACGATAAATAGTTTGGGCAAGAAGAGAATAGAAGATTTTGAAATGTGGTGCTACAGAAGAATGCTGAAGATTAGATGAGTAGATCACATTAGTAATGAGGAGGTACTGAATAGAATAGGGGAGAAGAGGAGTTTGTGGCACAACTTGACTAGAGGAAGGGATAGGTTGGTAGGACATGTTCTGAGGAATCAAGGGATCACCAATTTAGTACTGGAGGGCAGCGTGGAGGGTAAAAATCGTAGAGGGAGACCAAGAGATGAGTACACTGAGCAGATTCAGAAGGATGTAGGCTGCAGTATTTACTGGGAGATGAAGAAGCCTGCAAAGGATAGAGTAGCATGGAGAGCTGCATCAAACCAGTCTCAGGACTGAAGACCACAACAACACAACAACAACTTATAATAAAGAACATCGTTTTTGTAAATTAAATTTTTACTTGTGTATAGGTAGAGTGACCATCATATGGCACACAGAAGCCAACTTGGGTTATCTGCTATGCAATTGTAGTGCTATAATCACGGAGTTCCTATATTATGAAATTTTTCTTCATAATTGGTTGACAGCTACTTGAAAGTTTGGATTTTTATATTCTGTATACTCACATACTTTCCATCTTTGGGAGTCACGAAGGGTTTGTTTGTTGCATTGGTATACGTGTATTGGTATACTTTTTTATATGTGTTATGTTTGATTTCATACGTTTCTCACTTCTCGTTGTTGAAAATTTCTATACAATAATCAAAATAGAGCTTGTGTTTCACTTCAGCTGGTTCATTAAGTCGTAAAGGAAACTTCTCGTATGTTTGTGCACCTCTGAGTCTTCCAAAATATGCATAGTACGGCATTAGGGTGTTTTTCAATGTGTTTCGTTACGTCGGTTTCATTTTTAAGATGTAGGTAGGAATTTGATTGATTGCTGTTACATGCTATCGTATGTTCATTGAATCTTAATTTACACAGAATATCTAAAGGACACACTATGAATACTTCCGATCTATCAGAGATATGTAAACGTAAGATAAATGTCCCGAACTACTTATTCAATAAATAAACCGACGTGAAACACAAGCCCTACTGAGAAAATGTTATTGAAGTGTTCGACCACGAGAGAGAATAATATATGAAACTTCAGATAACACATAAACTTTTTACAATAATATCTATGCAAGAAACACATTATCCCTGAACTCCCAAACGTGAAAAATCTGTAACCATACAGCATCTATGGATCCCAACTGTTTATTATCTGCAAACAACTATCACGAAAAATTTAAAATTATAAAAACTGCGTGATTATAATTTAGTTACCAGGTGACACGCAGCTCTCAGTTGGCCCGCGGATGACATACGATCGTCAACTCCACCTATATGTAAGTAAAAATGTTATTTATAAAAATGACGGTAGTCATCATCTGTGAGACACAAATAAGATACACTATACACAACACCCACAGGTGCACCTGACAATTGCACTGTAAGCCGAAACAGAAAATTTTGTTGTGCACAAGTCTCCAACTGTAAATAACTACTAATACTTTCTTATAAAATGTAGTATTTCGACTTATTCATGCTCAAGGCCTTGCTGTCGAAATCATGGTAAGATATTGATCTGTTGCATTCTGAGGAAGTAAATCACACTGGAATGTACCATTATATTTTCGAAGATTATATAGGAAGTAAGTAAATGAAAAGTATTGTAGGTGTCGATAACTTCAGCTCCAAACTCATCAAATAAGGTAACAATATAAGCACAGCAATCATTCGAACACAGGGCCAGTTGCAGCCCAATCGACACAAGGAGCCGCTTGTGATGATAAGCTCAGAACGGCGCTGAAGGCGCAGAAGTGTCCAGCATGAGTCATAATTAGCAGCGAAAATTGAGACCGGTGAATGTACGCAACAGCAGAACCGAAAACTTTCCCATAAATACGTTTTTGCAAACACGCCGAGATAAATGCAAATTTATTGTTATGAACCGTCACTGATTGCAGTGTGAAGTATTGTTCTAATTGGTACAGGAAAGAAGTAAATATATAGGAGTATTGAAGGCCTTTCAAATGCAGTGCACACGGCCTTAATCTGCAGCTTAATAGTCGATTCAGCCTTTAGAAATAGTTTCATCGCAAGAGATAATATACTGTTTCAGGTCTGCCTGTTCCGTAGTAATATTTAAAGAAAAATATGTAGTCTGTGACGCAAGTTCGCGAGCGTAATATCAGCATGACTTCCGGTAGCGTGCAGCGGCGGTTCTAAGAGGGGGAAGAGTGGCGGGTCTCTCGCCACGGCCGACGTTAACCCCAGGCAAAGGCCTCTCGCGCGCGTTTTAATAGCAGACTGAGTCGATCTGGCAACATCACTGATGGACTGGAACGAGGAGAAATCCACAGCCCCAACGGGGGGTGAACCAGGGACCTCCACAGCCAAACTAGTGCTCTGTTTATAACATTACCGTCCGCTCCTGTTATACTATAACCTCAAAGCTGGAGTCAGTGCCTATAATGAAATAATTTTTATTAAAGCAATTACAGTGTAAAGAAGTAGAGCAGTGTTACCCTCCGAAAGGAATTTTGTTCTGCTGACCGTGATTTACCCAAAGGAAATGGCTTATCGGAAGTGAAAGTCAGAATTACGTAAATAATTAAACAGTAATAAACAATATTTAACCTATCCACACTGCTCAAAAAATAAAGAAAACGGTCGCCAGCCTAATTAGGCATAAGAATAACATTTTTCTTCAAGAAACTGAAAAATAAGTAACTTCTATGGGCAAACAGTATATACTTTGTCTCACGGGAGTGCAATGAACTCTGTCACCTGCAAATGTTAACGTTAAGTTTGGAGCTGACAGTTACAGTAGAACAAACTCTTAACATAAATATAACAGATAACGATACATACTATTACCTTCAGCTCTTAGTCAAACTGAATGATCTCAATAACATTACTATTAATATTCACTGTAGAATCACAAATTGGACATAGGTTCAGTATTACTTATCAATCATTTTTCTATCTGACAAAAAATTGTGTATGTAGTTCACGGCAAAATTATGATCTGGGCATAGGTTAAGTCTCTCTCAGCTAAATACCTTTCTACTTAGAATGAAAGTTGAATATATTTCACTAACAAACGCTTTCTCACTGACCTTCGATTAAAAGAAGTTACAGTTTTCATGGATAGTGGTCTTTCTATTAATCGTTATTTATCTTGAGGACAATAGACAAATTGTGGGTCCTGTTACACTATTAATAAGTTAATTTTAATTGTAATAATCAACAGCCTCACTTGCACCATTTACCTGGAATTTACCTAGGTTTCAGTCGGGATAACCCAACCTTCTTCAGAAAAACAGTAACTACCGTTTGTCCATAGTGGACATCGCCAAGCTAAAAATACAAATCCGTAAATTATCGTCGGACCCTAAAAACTTATTTGAAACTGCCTCGGCCTAACTTCGCGACAGCCACGAGTGCTCTGCTATAAGTTCGAGTCCAGCAGTTGATAGTTTGGTAGCTCGTCCTCGACTAACTCCTGGTTCCACCTTTCTATCCTCGCCAACCACTTTTTGCGCGCGCTGCACGATTCAGTTCCCGGGGGGAACCACAACACCTTTAATACATAAAAAGAACTTAGAACCCTTAGTGAGAATCAGTCTTTACATAACAGCAAGTAGTTACTTTAAACAAAACATATCGTTTGCGCATATTGATATTTCTATAAAAATTATTTAAACAAAATTACAATTGTATACATTAAGTTTTGTTCCCTCCAAATGTGACAAAGAATTTAAATGACAGATACACTACATTCCATAGAATCAAACCATGACATCAAAGTTTTTACAAGGAAAAAAGCGTACAATCTTGTGCTATCAATACAGTCCAACGATATTTACAATGATAGAAGGTAGATAGATAAAAAGGAAACATTTATGTCAGTAGAGCTATGGAGCTCTGGCGTTACATGTCCACTATTGACCGCACCTATTCAGCGTCACCGATTTCATCTTTGTTTGTGGTATATACAGATGCTGGCCAGAAAAGAAGGTGAAAGAAGTGAGGGCTCCAAATGATGAAACGTGTGCAAAAAACGGCACATTCGGCTTGCGTCGGGCCAGGTATGAGCCTCTTACAGCACTGTTGTTTCCAGTGTGCTGCAGGCGCAGAAGATGTACAAAACTTTAATCCGAGCGCCGTGGGTTCAAATCCCTCTCGGGTAACCGTTTTTATTTTCTTTTCCCACCGAAAATAAACCAAAATAATTGACAATATGTTGAATTGGTTAATTGTTTCACAAGAATTATGGACAGGAAGGCAAGGGAAACTGTATCATTGCAAATAAATTTCCAGGAAGGGATTGCAAGGTGTCCACGAGAACGTCGTATATAAAATTACTTTTATTATTTTACAGTTAATGATATGCACGCGCTGAGGCGATATTCATCGTAAAAACAGGGGAAGTAATAATTTTCTCGGCGTCATGCGCACGTTATAAACGTCGCATTTTTAGAAATTATATGCATATTTTAAAGTTTCTATAGGAAAAAAGGTATGATTTATATCCCTGAAGGTTTCTCCCTTGCCACGCGAAAACACTGGTGAAGATAGCTAGTGATGTGCAATGGACTGTATTTTGACGCACTCTTTTTTTCTCTCTTGATGAAATACGAGTAGTTTTGAATCATTGCAATCAAATTAATTACCTGACACGCAGGGTTACACTGGTTGAGTACATTTGAGGACAGGGGGAATCGCTCTAATACTGCACGATGACAGTCGTTCTTCATCTTGAAAAATACCCTCGTTTATTTGCCGATTTGTTTCACTGCCTCAAGAGTCATGCTTAATGACATTAGTCTAACATTTCTTGTGGCAGGGTGTCGTAAATTTCCCATATTTGGACGAAGAAATGGCGACATTCCTCTATTCTGTCGCTTACTCACCAACTTCTTTTTTCTTATCCTGTTGTTTCGTGAGAACTGCTTTTCTACATATACATCTACATTTATACTCCGCAAGCCACCCAACGGTGTGTGACGGAGGGCACTTTACGTGCCACTGTCATTACCTACCTTTCCTGTTCCAGTCGCGTATGGTTCGCGGGAAGAACGACTGTCTGAAAGTCCCCGTGCGCGCTCTTATCTCTCTAATTTTACGTTCGTGATCTCCTCGGGAGGGGGAAGCAATATATTCGATACCTCATCCAGAAACGCACCCTCTCGAAACCTGGCGAGCAAGCTACACCGCGATGCTGAGCGCCTCTCTTGCAGAGTCTGCCACTTGAGTTTGTTAAATATCTCCGTAACGCTATCACGGTTACCAAATAACCCTGTGACGAAACTCGCCGCTCTTCTTTGGATCTTCTCTATCTCATCCGTCAATCCGATCTGGTACGGATCCCACACTGATGAGCAATACTCAAGTATAGGTCGAACGAGTGTTTTGTAAGCCACCTCCTTTGTTGATGGACTACATTTTCTAAGGACTCTCCCAATGAATCTCAACCTGGTACCCGCCTTACCAACAATTAATTTTATATGATCATTCCACTTCAAATCGTTCCGCACGCATACTCCCAGATATTTTACAGAAGTAACTGCCACCAGTGTTTGTTCCGCTATCATATAATCATACAGTAAAGGATCCTTCTTTCTATGTATTCGCAATACATTACATTTGTCTATGTTAAGGGTCAGTTGCCACTCCCTGCACCAAGTGCCTATCCGCTGCAGATCTTCCTGCATTTCGCTAAAATTTTCTAATGCTGCAACTTCTCTGTATACTACAGCATCATCCGCGAAAAGCCGCATGGAACTACCGACACTATCTACTAGGTCATTTATATAGGAGGCCTGTTCAGAAAGTAAGCTCCGATTGATTGCCAAATTGAAACCACAGTGAACATCAGAAATGTTTTACTTGTAACAATTAGCTACACCTTTCAGCTACTTCTCTACGTAGTCGCCGTTCTGACTTAGACTTTTGTCATAGCGTTGTACCAACTTTTCAATAGCCTCATCATAGAAGGCAGCCGCCAGTGCTTTCCGCCAATTCTCCACGCTTGCCTACACCTCGTTGTCTGTGTCAAAATGTTGTCTTCAAAGACAGCGGTTCATGTGACCAGAGATGAAACTCAGGGAGACAATTGCGGACTGTATTGTGGGTAATCTCACATTTCCATTTGAAAACGATGCAGGAGCATCTTCATTGCCCCTGCAGAATGCGGCTGAGAATTGTCTTGAAGAAGAAACAGCACGACAGTTATGTAATGTTAGCTGCATAACTTCAGGCGAAATTTCTCACCAGGCCCTCGTACTTGGCGGCAGACACTATTTTCTAGACATCTTTACGCACTCACTGCGAGCTCAGAAATGAGAAGAGCGACGTGATGCTAACTGGGGTTATACTAGAGACACTACCCAACACATCTGTGCAAAGCTTTATCGGATTTTCATAGTCGTTTCCATTTCGCAACCGATCGGAGCTTACTTTCTGAACGCCCCTCGTATGTTGTGAAAAGCAATGGTCCCATAACACTCACCTGTGGCACGCCAGAGGGTACTTTAACGTCTGTAGACGTCTCTCCATTGATAACAACATGCTGTGTTCTGTTTGCTAAAAACTCTTCAATCCAACCACACAGTTGGTCTGATATTCCGTAGGTTCTTACTTTGTTTATCAGCCGACAGTGCGGAACTGTATCGAACGCCTTCCGGAAGTCAAGAAAAATAGCATGTACCTGGGAGCCTGTATCTAATATTTTATGGGTCTCATGAACAAATAAAGCGAGTTGGGTCTCACACGATCGCTGTTTCCGGAATCCATGTTGATTCCTACATAGTAGATTCTGGGTTTCCAAAAACGACATGATACTCTAGCAAAAAACATGTTCTAAAATTCTACAACAGATCGACGTCAGAGATATATGTCTATACTTTTGCGCATCTGCTCGACGACCCTTCTTGAAAACTGGGACTACCTGTGCTCTTTTCCAATCATTTGGAACCTTCCGTTCCTCTAGAGACTTGCGGTACACGGCTGTTAGAAAGGGGGGGCAAGTTCTTTTGCGTACTCTGTGTAGAATCAAACTGGTATCCCGTCAGGTCCTGTGGACTTTCCTCTGTTGAGTGATTCTAGTTGCTTTTCTATTCCTTGGACACTTATTTCGATTCAGGCATTTTTTCGTTTGTGCGAGGATTTAGAGAAGGAACTGCAGTGCGGTCTTCCTCTGTGAAACAGCTTTGGAAAAAGGTGTTTAGTATTTCAGCTTTACGCGTGTCATCCTCTGTTTCAATGCCATCACCATCCTGGAGTTTCTGGATATGCTGTTTCGAGCCACTTACTGATTTAACGTAAGACCAGAACTTCCTAGGATTTTCTGTCAAGTCGGTACATAGAATTTTACTATCGAATTCACTGAACGCTTCACGCATAGCCCCAACGCTAACTTTGACATCGTTTAGCTTCTGTTTGACTGAGAGTTTCTGACTGCGTTTAAACTTGGAGTGAAGCTCTCTTTGCTTTCACAGTAGTTTCCTAACTTTGTTGTTGTACCACGGTGGGTTTTTCCTGTCCCTCACAGTTTTACTCGGCACGTACCTGTCTAAATCGCATTTTACGATTGCCTTGAACTTTTTCCATAAACACTCAACATTGTCAGTGTCGGAACAGAAATTTTCGTTTTGATCTGTTAGGTAGTCTGATATCTGCCTTCTATTAATAATAATAATAATAATAATAATAATAATTTTATTGTCATTCGGCCATTACAGCAATAGACAACGTCATATACATACTAAAATACAATTAATAGTTTGAAAGAAACAACAGGTTTCTTGTTAACATTATAGTATTATATTACAGTTGATAAATTCTCTTATGTCATAGAATGGGTGGAGGACTAGCCAGTCATGAATTGTTTGTTTGAATAATTGTTCAGGTAATTCTTGAACAGATTGAGGAAGTTTATTAAATAATTTGTACCCCATGATTTCGTAGCTGTTGAGTGACTTTGACAACCTGTGGTAAGGAATATAGAGGCACCTATTCCTTCTTGTATTGTGGCTGTGTACATTTTCTCTGGTTTTTGTTTCTGGTAATTTCTTCTTCGTATAAATTAGAACATAGTATATGTACAAGTTTATAACAGTCATGATTTTCTGTTCACAGAACAATGGTTTACAGTGTGCCTTATATGCAGAACCAGTAATTATCCTAATAGCTTTTTTTTGCAGTATTAATATGTCATGTACACAGCTAGAGTTCTCCCACAAAATAATTCCATATGTTATTATACTCTGAAAGAATGAAAAATAGGATGTTCTAACATATTTTTCAGGAACACAATCCATAAGTCGCCTTAACAGGTAAATAACTCTAGACAATTTATCACTAATATATTGTACATGTTGACCCCAAGATAATTTATCGTCAATGTATACCCCCAAAAATTTGACATAACTTGGATCGTCTGACAGAAGCTTGTCTCTAAGACTACAGACCATCTGCTGTGTTTTGTTTTCATTCAGCAGGAATCCATTTGCCTTGAACCAATAGGATGCTTGGTCAATTGTCTTTGCTGCACAAGTTTTAAGGCTATTGAAATCCTCACTAGCATGAAGAAATGTTTTATCATCTGCATACAACACAGTGGTGGACTTGATAAATGACGGCAGATCATTTATCATTATCAGGAACAAAAAGGGGCCCAGCACAGATCCCTGCGGAACACCTACCTTGACTTGCTCTATACTCGACATTTCTCTCCCTACACAAACAACTTGCTTACGATTCTGAAGATATGATTTTATTAATTTAAGGCTGTTATGTCTAATGCCATAGAATTCCAGTTTTTCTAGGAGTGGCTTATGCTTTACACAGTCAAAAGCTTTGCTTAGATCACAAAATGTGAGTTGAGCATAGCCCTTATCCTCAAACACTTGATGTAAGTATTTGACTACAAAGTCTATAGCATCCACAGTACACAACTTTTTCCTAAAACCATACTGAGATTCACTAATTATTCCTAATTTTTCAAAATAGACAGATAGCTGTTGGTAAATTACACATTCCAGTATTTTAGAAAAAGCTGGGACTATGGAGATTGGTCTGTAACTGCAAGGTGAGTCCATATCTCCCTTTTTATATATTGGAATTACCCTAGCCACTTTGAGTTCTTTGGGAAAATATCCTTCAGATATGCATTTATTTATACAGAATGTTAAGGGGTACACAATATAGTCTATTACTTTCTTTAGTAAATTACAGGATATGTCGTATACATCTACACTGTCTGAAGATTTCATCCGTTTTACAATGCTTAGGACATGACTAGGTGAGACCTCAGAGAACATAAACGTACCTGTGTCTGTTGGTGTTCTGCAAACATTTTTACAAAGTAACTCTGATGAATTGATATCAGGTTTGATTATAGTATTTCCTACATTTTCAACAGATTTAATAAAGAAATCATTGAATTTTTGGGGACTTATATTAATTTTTTTGCTTCTTACATCTTTAGCAATACCATTTATTAATTTCCATGCAGCTTTGCACTTATTTGTAGAATTATCAATGGTATTGAAATTATGTGCTTTTTTGGCTTCCACGATGGCTTTTTTATACTCATTCCTGCATTTTATATAGGCTAATCTGGCATGTTCTGTTTTCTGATTGCTACATATATTGTGCAACACCATAACTTGGTTTTTCATACTTGATAATTGTTTAGTGAACCATGAATTTTGTCTGTTTGTAGCCCTGTTTGTAAAGCCTTTGTCAGTTAATTTGCATTTCTTTATGGGGATATTGTCATTAAATTGGGTCAGAAATGTTTTAAAAAATCTCTCAAATAATAGTTTCCCTGACAAATCAGCACTAAGACTATAACTTGTGTCACCATGACATTGGTTGAACCAGTCTCTCTCAGCAAGGGACTTACAGAGCTGAACAATTTTGTCATCTGTGACAGGCCTGGTGATTATAACTTTTGGGACAGGCTTAGGAATATTACTATTATCAATACAGAACCTACTTGTATAGTTTAAAGATACAGAGTCATGATCTGAAAATGGAAACGCTGTAACAGCACATGATTCTTCTGTAGTTTTAAAGTTGACAAAAATATTGTCAAGACATGCTTTATCTCATGTGGGCCTCTTATTGATTGAGTGCAAATTGCACTGTCTTAAAAGGTTTTTCAACTCAGTCACAGTACGTTTGTGTGTTGTTATATCAAAATCTGCATTCAGATCTCCACCAATTACTATGTCATAATGCAACCATCTGGTCCCTCTTAGTACATCTAACAGCATGTCCAATTTTTCTAGAAATACATTGATGATACCCTTAGGTGACCTGTAAAGGGATACTATTACTAACTTAAGACTGTCCATAACTATACCAGTGGCTTCAAAGTTCTGTTCCTCACATAAATAATCTAGGTCCAACTTACAATGGAGCAGCTGAATGACGGATTAATATATATTGCCACACCACCTCTTATATGCAGTTTTCTACAGTAACTATTTGCTACATTATAGTTATCAAGTTTGACAACTGTAAGTACACTCTCAGTAACCCAATGTTCACTCAAACAGAAAATATCAAATTTGTTATCTAGTCCAAAACTGTTCACAATAAATTCTTTATCTATTAGTCCTTGAACATTCAGATAGCAAATTTTAAGATCATAATTGTTGTTTATTTTAGATTGAACGTTTTGGTGAGGTGTTGTGAAATTTGTTACACTACTTATCTCCTGGGCTGCTTCATCCTGCTGCCTTCCACTAAAAAATCATTTAGACAGACAGGAGGTGCTGTTTTCCGTCTACACGTAACACTTGATGCTGCTTCTCCTGCTGCAATTCTCATTTCTCCTTTTAGAGGCACTATAGTTACTGTTGCTGGTGAAACTTCTGCTGTTGATGCTACTGTTACTTCCTTTTCCACTGCTGCTACTGATAATGCCACTGGTGACTGTGACGCTTTACATGTTTGCACAGTTGTAATTTTTTCATCATAGGGTGTATCTGCAGATGTTTCTTCCTCATATGCTGTTGGTGCACTTTTCTTTTCTGTTGTCATTGCAGGTAGTGCTATTTTTACATAGGCACCCACTCCTGCTGTCTTTATCACCTGGAGAATTTCTTTCGCCAGCACTTTCTTGCCTAGGTTGTTTCTGTGCAGTCCATGTCTAGTAAAATGCTCTCTTACTGAACTCGTTGCTTCAATGAAAGTTGTGTGCACAAAACCGCTACAAATCTTCCTGAATTTCCGATTTGTCGCGATGATTTCTTTGTTTACACACGAGTCTTCCGTTAAGTCGTGTCTGTAGGGAATGTTTACAACAAATACCTTCGCCTGTGAAATTTTTCCTAGCGATTCTTTCAGTGTTCTTACAGCAAGGCTGCTTTAATTTTTATAGACATCGTTTCCCCCTCCGATTATGACACAGTTGACGTCGCTTTTCACGGAACTTTCGCAGTTTTTCAGCACTTCTCGTAGAGGAGCACCAGGTTTCGAAATTCCAATCACTTTATATTCGGACTGCATATCAGACATGATTGTAGCCAGTCCCTTGCCATGACTCGTCGATAATATGTATATTTCTTCCTTCTTCTTCTCTGTTTCCTTTTTTGTCTCGTGTTCAGTTTTATTACAAGTTGCTCTCACACGATTTTTTCGTTTAATAGTATTTGATGGTAACGTGTTTCTGCTGGCACTTTTTTGTTCAACAGATCTTTCCGAGCAGTTACCTGTTACACTGAGATTTTTTGTCCGTGATTCTGAGCTGTCTGCACTTAGAACATCGTATTTATTCATTAGTGGAACACGAAAAACATTGGTATTTAAGACAGGTCGAGAGATTTTCTTAGGCCTAGTATATACACACTCTCGTTTGCCTGTTTGCGTATCTGTGGGAAGGTCCATATAGTCGATCAAACTTTTCAGCATTTCTGCATATTGTCTAGCTTTACTTAAGTCACTTTGCAGTTCTTCCCTCACACTTATTTCGAGTCCAGCGTTGCACATTTCAAATGCAGTTTCAAGACCGTTGCACTCAGTTCCACAGTCACATGTAGGCCTATGTTGACCGAGATTTGCTTCCACGAAACAACAAGAATGATACCATTTATGCACCACTACACATATTTTAACACCTTTTATCACTTTTTTTGCACATAGCATACAATTCACTGACGGTAATTTACCGATATTCACGGAGCGATTTGCCACTACATTCATATACGCCGCCATCTTGCAGCCTCCACTCTTGCTAAACAGATAAACCTTCCTCCCTTTTTTTATATTCCTATTAACTTACATATTCAGGGATGCTGCAACGGCCTAATGATCTCTGATTCTCTGTTCTGCACATAAAGAGTCGAAATCTTCGGGACTGTTTGTTATCAGTAGGTCCAAGATGTTATCTCCACGAGTCGGTTCTCTGTTTAATTGCTCGAGGTAATTTTCGGATAGTGCACTCAGTATAATGTCACTCGATGCTCTGTCCCTACCACCCGTCCTAAACATCTGAGTGTCCAAGTCTATATCTGGTAAATTGAACTCTCCACCTTAGAATCTAACAAGCTGAGGAAATTTATGTGAAATGTAGTCCAGATTTTCTCTCAGTTGTTCTGCCACTAATGCTGCTGAGTCGGGAGGTCGGTAAAAGGAGCCAATTATTAACCTAGCTCGGTTGTTGAGTGTAACCTCCACACATAATAATTCACAGGAACTATCCACTTCTACTTCACTGCAGGATAAACTACTACTAACAGCGACGAACACTCCACCACCGGTTGCATGCAATCTATCCTTCCTAAACTCCGTCTGTACCTTTTTACCCCTCAATGGTCCAGCGTTCGGGTGATGTAAGTCGACCGGTACTGGCAATCTGGAAAGAAGATACACTCCTGGAAATTGAAATAAGAACACCGTGAATTCATTGTCCCAGGAAGGGGAAACTTTATTGACACATTCCTGGGGTCAGATACATCACATGATCACACTGACAGAACCACAGGCGCATAGACACAGGCAACAGAGCATGCACAATGTCGGCAATAGTGCAATGTATATCCACCTTTCGCAGCAATGCAGGCTGCTATTCTCCCATGGAGACAATCGTAGAGATGCTGGATGTAGTCCTGTGGAACGGCTTGCCATGCCATTTCCACCTGGCGCCTCAGTTGGACCAGCGTTCGTGCTGGACGTGCAGACCGCGTGAGACGACGCTTCATCCAGTCCCAAACATGCTCAATGGGGGACAGATCCGGAGATCTTGCTGGCCAGGGTAGTTGACTTACACCTTCTAGAGCACGTTGGGTGGCACGGGATACATGCGGACGTGCATTGTCCTGTTGGAACAGCAAGTTCCCTTGCCGGTCTAGGAATGGTAGAACGATGGGTTCGATGACGGTTTGGATGTACCGTGCACTATTCAGTGTCCCCTCGACGATCACCAGTGGTGTACGGCCAGTGTAGGAGATCGCTCCCCACACCATGATGCCGGGTGTTGGCCCTGTGTGCCTCGGTCGTATGCAGTCCTGATTGTGGCGCTCACCTGCACGCCGCCAAACACGCATACGACCATCATTGGCACCAAGGCAGAAGCGACTCTCATCGCTGAAGACGACACGTCTCCATTCGTCCCTCCATTCACGCCTGTCGCGACACCACTGGAGGCGGGCTGCACGATGTTGGGTCGTGAGCGGAAGACGGCCTAACGGTGTGCGGGACCGTAGCCCAGCTTCATGGAGACGGTTGCGAATGGTCCTCGCCGATACCCCAGGAGCAACAGTGTCCCTAATTTGCTGGGAAGTGGCGGTGCGGTCCCCTACGGCACTGCGTAGGATCCTACGGTCTTGGCGTGCATCCGTGCGTCGCTGCGGTCCGGTCCCAGGTCGACGGGCACGTGCACCTTCCGCCGACCACTGGCGACAACATCGATGTACCGTGGAGACCTCACGCCCCACGTGTTGAGCAATTCGGCGGTACGTCCACCCGGCCTCCCGCATGCCCACTAGACGCCCTCGCTCAAAGTCCGTCAACTGCACATACGGTTCACGTCCACGCTGTCTCGGCATGCTATCAGTGTTAAAGACTGCGATGGAGCTCCGTATGCCACGGCAAACTGGCTGACACTGACGGCGGCGGTGCACAAATGCTGCGCAGCTAGCGCCATTCGACGGCCAACACCGCGGTTCCTGGTGTGTCCGCTGTGCCGTGCGTGTGATCATTGCTTGTACAGCCCTCTCGCAGTGTCCGGAGCAAGTATGGTGGGTCTGACTCACCGGTGTCAATGTGTTCTTTTTTCCATTTCCGGGAGTGTATGTGAATGTAAGTATGCCATTATGCGCCATGTCAGAAAGAACATTTCGATTTACGTCGACGAATGAGAATTCTCGAATTACTTATCTCATTGGACGCTTTAATGAGAGTCCGTTCTGGGAAAGTGATATGTAGAGTCCTCTTGAACCATGTAAGTACCATCGTTTCCTGAAAATTTGCTCCTAATCCGAAGTTTACCTTTACCTTTAAATATCATTGCTTTTACGAAAATATTAGTAAATACAATCAATTGATTATTATTTCAGAATTTGTAGTATAAGTAACGTAAAAGAGGAAAATTTAAAAAAAGTGGCTGCGCAATAAGGAAACGAACTCACAACCATCGGATTAATTCTCTGAATAATTCCTGTTGCCCCAACCACTGCTTCGAAACGGAACTCACGCATCGTCCAATCCACCCCGGAAACGCTATTGTTTTCTTAACGGTCAGCCATTTGGGATCGCACTTTTTCCACATACATTTCTATTCAAGCATTCCATACGCCATAAATCTGGACGAAATTAGTGATGACGAGGAGGTGCGATCAAATTTTAGGCCAAAACTGTCAGTACACACTGTTCAGCTGTAGGAACCATAAATGCCTTCTTAAATGGAATACTTCTCCATTGTGTCAAGCACAGATTTGTGCTTTCCTTTCCAGTCCCACGAAAGTTATGTCCATGTTTATCAGTTTTCAACTACTTACACAGCATAATTTTCTATAATACAACTACCAACTGGCGAGTTCTCTTCATTGATAGCACTCAGGTTCTGTATATTACGTTTAAGACGCCTGTAATGTGATTTTTTTTTAAATTTCTGTTCCAGATTTTCCCCTTGGACAATGAAAAATTTTAAAATATAGAATTGCTAAGTATCATTATTAAAGTACAAAAATAACAAATATGTAAAATTTTCATTTTTTTCAACTGAGTTCAAGAAATAGCTTCTTTTATTAAAGCTGGAAAAATACATCAAGCTTAGCTGTTCCAGCTTTCAATATAAATTTTTAAAGACGTCATAATTACGCCAAATGGAAGTAAACTGCTTCTTCTTATCAAACTTGGTGCTACTGGAATAAGATTCAAAAATTTAGTCCTGTTGCACAGGAAGCTCTGTCTAGTATTTATTTTAAAAGGAAAAAACCAATCATGCTCTCTATTGCTAAGAATAGTGCAATTTCGAGGGCCTTACTATGAGCCTAATAATAGCTAACTTGTGTCTGACGGACGAGGGGAAGGGGCAGTGGGCTTCTGTGGGAACATATTTTGTAACCTGCCACGTACGAGTGGTGTCATAACGTAGATTACCTCTCCATGCCATCCAGTTGAAAAAAGATTTCCACGCAAGTGGTTTGGTATGTCTCTCAAGAGTAAAGTAACACCATAGAATTCGAAGGCTCTGACTAGGGGATTTTAGGCGATAAACTGAAGTAAACAGATTTGTGTTTCTCTCTCTGAGGTCTCACGATTTTCTACCGAGACTGAGAAGCGGCACGTGCTACGAATTAATACTTAAACGTCTTCGTTCGCCTGCTTCTATTTCGTCACAAATCATCCTTTTTTAAACTGCAGTTTCATTTCGTCCAGCCGCAGCTAAACAACAAACTAGAGTCTTCTTTCTGTTGCAGGTAACTGCAGAAGACATTTTGATCCTTAAATGCTACCACAGCAATAACGCGAAATATATCCGGTAAACACTCATGAGCGAACGTCGAACTTTTCTGTATTCGTCCAGATGTGTTTCTGACATGAATTGGTGATTACGTTACTGAAAGTTCCTGCTTCTTTTCATTATGTGGGTGAAGTCCTCGCAACATTCCTACTGCTCTACACCCTCAGGGGGACATACCTTGCCTCGAGAAGAGTAGACGATTACCGTAGAAAACTTTTTTGCTGTGCTCACGTGCGAGCTAATGTAAGTCTAATTATCCAGACAGTACAAACTAAATGCTACACAGGATGCGTCACGAGGAAAGATAGATGCTCTAAAGGTTGATAATATAGATGATTATACGCGAAGAGCCGAAGACACTGGTACACCTGCCTAATTTCTTGTAGGACCCCCGCGAGCACGCAGAAGTGCCACAACTTGTCGTGGTATAGACTCCACTAAAATCTGAAGTAGTTCAAATGGTTCAAATGGCTCTGAGCACTATGGGACTTAACAGCTATAGTCATCAGTCCCCTAGAACTTAGAACTACTTAAACCTAACTAACCTAAGGACAGCACACAACACATCTGAAGTAGTGCTGGAAGGAATTGACACCATGAATCCTGCAGGGCTGTACATAAATCCGTAAGAATATGAGGGGGTGGAGATCTCTTCTGAGGAGCATGTAGCAAGACATCCCAGATATGCACAATAATAATATTCCTGTCTGGGGAGTTTGGTGGTCAGCGGAAGTATTTAAACTCAGACGAGTGTTCCTAGAGCCACTCTGTAGCAGCAATTCTGGACGTGTGGGGTGTCGCATTGTCCTGCTGGAATTGCTCAAGTCCGTCGGAATGCACAATGGACATTAATGGATGCAGGTGATCAGACAGCATGCTTACGTACTTGTCACCTGTCACAGTTGTGTCTAAACGTAACACGGGCCCCATTTCACTCCAGCTGCGCGCGCCCCACACCATTGCAGAGTCTCCACGAGTTTGAATAGTCCTCTGCTGACATGCAGCGTCCATGAGTTCATGAGGTTGTACACGTCCAGCCACTCCATACAGTTTGAAGCGAGATTCGCCCGACCTGGCAGCATGTTTCCAGTCATCAACAGTCCAATGTCGGTGTTGACGGGCCCAGGAGAGGCGTAAAACTT
The DNA here is from genome assembly GCF_021461385.2 of Schistocerca piceifrons. Classification (NCBI taxonomy): domain Eukaryota; kingdom Metazoa; phylum Arthropoda; class Insecta; order Orthoptera; family Acrididae; genus Schistocerca; species Schistocerca piceifrons. The sequence goes on from NC_060141.1 coordinate 782,663,977, forward strand.
TGTGTCTTGTGTCACCAAGGTTACACGAGTGGCCCTTCCGCTCCGAAAGCCCATGTCGATGATGTATCGTTGAATGGTTCGCACGCTGGCACTTGTTGATGGTCCAGTATTGAAATCTGCAGCAATCTGCTGAACGGCTGCACTTCTGTCACGTTGAACGATTCTCTTCTGTCATCGTTGGTCCCGTTCTTGCAGGATCTTTTTCCCGTCGCAGCGATGTCGAAGATTTGATGTTCTACAGTTTTCCCGATATTCATGGTACACTCGTGGAATGGTCGTACCGGAAAATCTCCATTTTATCGCTACCTCGGAGATGGTGTGTCGCATCGCTGTTGCGCCGCCTATAACACGACGTTCCAACTCGCTTAAATCGTGATAACCTACCATTGCAGCAGTAGTAACCGATCTAACAACTACGCCAGACAGTTGTTCAGTTGTTGTGTTATACAAGGTTTGCCGACCGCAGCCCCGTATTCTGCCTGTTAACGTATCTCTGTATCTGAATAAGCATGCCTATACCATTTCCTTCTCTTGGCGCTTCAGTGTAAATAGAAAACTTCAAATGAAGATAAGCCATTTTCGTAACCGTGTCCGACATACAGCTCATTTAAAATCAAGGGCGCCACTCACATGTCATCCTTCAACAGCACTCCAGTGCGAATACAACCACAGTGACTTCAGGCTATGTAGTGTTACCTTTACTGACCACAGGTCATTTTTCCGAAACCAGACATTTTTCCATATACACATTGGCTTAGTGGCCCAGGTGCTGCCGGCAGAAGGGATTCAATGTGTCTTCACGTCAACTGACTTCTACACCAGTTGGGCTGGTGCTAATCCTATTACTAACTTTTCGACGGAAACAAGAACCAAGACATTCCTCAGTAGATAGAACTAATCGCTCGTATTTTAAGGCGTGTACTCAAGTAAAGGTCTCTACGAATGAACTCAGTCAGCAACACAGCATCTGTTTACAATAGTTCAAAAGGCATTGCTGTTGACGGTGGATTTTTTGAACATCTTTTGTGAGGAAATGTATACAATCAACCAAAATATTAGGTAGCAGTGTTTCAGTTACTATCACCTAAACTTGTCTTGTTCCCCATAGTTTTAATTTGTTGTCTTGGAAACTGTTGAGAACAGGACATCATATGACGAAGCATGTACCTTTCCTCCTGACTCACTCTGTACAGACGTCATAGTTGTACAGGTACTTCGTCGTGGTAGATAATGGAAGAGCGTGTTGACCCGCGATAGGATTTTAAAAGGTAAAGGTGTGGAACGGAAGCACACGCCGGTATTCATATGCATCTGCGTGTTGAATGCGTGGAGCAGGTGGCACTGACACCACGCGATAACAGCCGACACCGGGCAATGACAGCAGCAGATTAGCTCCGGAGAGACGGCTCAGCTCGTTAATTGGACGGAGACAAGAGAATTAATTGGGATCACACGTGGATGCTTGGTACCGACGTATTCATTGTTCACTGCCGAACGGATTTTCCAATTTCGAATCACAGTCTCCGACATAGGAACTAGTAATGCTCAAAATCATGATACTTCACGTTTGGGACCGATGACCGCAGTAGTCTGGTCCCTTTAATCTCACAAACTAACCAACCAAGTTCACGTTTCATTTTTGGTAGAGTCGAATTACAGTGTAGGAACCACGGAAATTTCATACTTCTCTGTCCATAGATCTCACTCACACTACGATCCTTCCGTTGAACAATTTATACAGAAACTTGCTGACGGTGTTAAATGTGTTATATTGATAACATTGGCATATTAGTAATATTACTATTTACAACCAATACAGAGTACGGGCTTGATCTCTGAAAGAAAATTACGTCTCCATCGGACAACTTCTGCTAGGTAATGAATAAATTATCGCACGTTATTTCGTATACAACAGTAAACGTCGCCAGAGGCCACCCAAAAGGCTATCGCAGGGTTTTTAATTTTAATTGGCACTTGGCGCTACTGTACACGAGTGTAAATCGTCAGATTGATAAAATGATGGAAATCTATTTTGATTGTATGGTTGGGACATAGCTGTTTTCGGCATCTTATCATCATCCTGTAATACCCTGATAATCGGTTCAGTTTTGAGGTTTTTCTTTCAACTCCAGTGTTGTTGTTCTGCCAGTCCGCAGCTGCTAGCAAAACTATATTAGTGACCTTGCGGCTATGTTTGTGAGCAGCTGATTCCAATTTGTGGTCTGCAGCACACATTCCGCTTTAATATCTTGACCACCTTCAGTGACCAGAAATACACATACATTTCCCGTTTACTAATTAAAAGTGTGTGTGTGTGTGTAAGGAAATGTGTGTATGCGTCATGGTAACTGAAAATGCTTCAATAAATTAAACTGAAACGTAATTGGATAAACATAAATTTCAGTTACACAGTTACACACAGTCTAATCCCAGATATATTAATTACACTACCTTCCATCAGTTCATAGATGTTTCAGACCTCTTCAACGTTGAGTCTGTAGTGTATGTTCACTTTTCGGTTTGCTTTTCTCGGTAACTATACATCGCGAAGATCCTTCGAAATCTAGGCTTTATTCTATAGAAGAGTTTGTTCTTAGTTCAGATTCCTTTCTAAAAAATTGAAATGGAGGTAGAATTTAATAGAAAGTTCACCAATGTTCTCTGATCCAGAGAGCGAAAATTCGTAACATGCCACTTATAAAGATTTGTCATGGGAGAATCGCCGCTATAAGTGGCCTACAATAAAAACACCATGAAAAATCAAAGTTAAACTACCATAGTCGTAAGTGGAGGCCTAGAAGTCACATCTGACTGCATTCTATTAAGTTTCACAGTCCCTGAAGTCACTGACAGAACCAAAGAATACCAAATGGTAAGTGAAAAAGCAAATAATTATTTCAGGGTCAGCAGAAATAAAAAATAGCTAAACAATGCACTAAACTAATGGAAATACAATATGGTAATCTTAATTTTAGTCCATTATGTAAAGTAAACGCATTTTCACGAAACTGAAAACGAGATATGAATCCTCCCAATAATATTATAGGCTGTGCCACTTGATTTAACAACTGACCATCAGTCTTTAAAAAGAAATCCATTATAATTGCAATAGCTCTGCCGCAAATCTATGTTCGCGAGCAAAGAATGAATACAAAGCAATGACTATTTTCTTGCTTCTGTAAGACCATGGCGGTGAGTATTCCATACCTCTTAGGCCACTCTTCTCATGTCCATGCAATTTGCGTCAGTCTTCCTGGTACTGCATTCCACGAAACTGGGTAACAGTTAGGTTCTCCTTAGTCGCGATCATGAAACAAGTTAGTTTCAAAACTCTTAATGAAAGCACTTATACTTACGAGTACTTTTCATTCTTCTGGCCTCAGTAACAGGATCAAATCTGAAATGGATATTTGAGCACTGAATAAAAATCTTATCTAACTCGACCATTACATTGGTATGCGGTGTTTGTCACTTTATATAGTTACTTTGGTTTTGAAAGTTGTTATTACCAACAGATTAGTAATCTGAGATAATGACTAGGTGTCAAATCGTGTACTGTAAGTGTTCTTAGGGCCAGACTCGTCATTATAAATAAATGCTTGTAGGTGGAGAGATTAACAACTATGTTGTGTTGTGATGAAATCTGTTAACAGTACCACAGATCATGTGGTTTAAAGAGGAGGGGAGATATAATGCATTCCCATTTCAGACACATTCAAATCAGTTTTCAGTTTCATCATTTGTCTTCAGTTCCAACATTAATTAGGATGGTCATACGAGTATATATATTCTGCAACAGTGCAACGTACTCTCTGTAACTATTACTTTTCTCACAGTGCACTAACCACCACCAATATTCGACGGCATCACAATAAGCCACTGCACAGGCAGCGAATCAGCTGCAAGATGCCATCAGCAACTCGAGCAAAACAGTAAATTAGGCATTATTTATATGTCCCCATGCAGACACGATAGCATGCATCATTTGGTGCAGCCAATTTGCCATTGTGCAGACGGATCGCCAATATACTCACCTGAAGAATAGTCGTTCATTCATTCCATCATTTATGTCCCTTGCCACATCAACTCACTGCCACCCATAGTGCTATGGTCACATAGTATATGTCGTATGGCTAAAAGCTAAACTGCATTGTTCTAGAGGGAAATGAAAATTGTTATCAAGCATGAAACTTATTACTTGTTAATGGCACATTGTGCTTGTCGTCTCACAGGCCAGTATATGCCCTTGAAAGAGTATATGAGAAACTAATTAGCAACTGAAACGAATAAGATTTCACAGATCACTATGCTTTAATAGCATCGGGCGAGGCTGTGGTCCAGAGCTGTAGCTTGGGTGCAGTCGCAGTCAACGACCTCCCGACAGATCAAACGCAGTTTCTGTAGTTTATTCCATATCGTCCCCATCCACAAGGCAACACGGTGCCAGGGGCGCACACCAACTTTCAGGAAGGGTCCTTGCAATCCAGGGTCTTCATCGGACGGTAGAAGTGCGTTTTCCGCTTGGTCAGCTCCAAACAGCTGTGTTTAAACCGCTAGAGGCAGCCTGTCATTGTCGGACAGCTGGGGCAGGCTATGACATCCAACTTGTGGCAGTCAATGATACATTAATGACGCAGCGCCAAGGTCGTCTCTGGACCATAAACTGTCGAACGCTTCCCGATTTTCCAGGCCCTTTCAGTCATTTCCCTGCCACCTAGTTGGAGGCCGGAAGTGACATCCAGCCAGTTCCACACAGTGGGGTCCACTGCTCTCCAGACTGTTGTGAAATCCTGACCAAACGTCTGTCATCTGTCACAATGCAGAAGCAGCAAAGACTTACGCTAATGTTCGCCTTCACGGGATACTTATATATCGTTTTGTCCATACCGACACACTTGGCTCCCACAGTCAGCGCCTGCCACTTGCCTTAGGCTTGCTGCAGACATTCTGTTTATTTATGATTGGAAATAAAGTTTTTTAACATCATTTTGGCTGCCTACATTATCTGCACCTCAAGCCACCTCCAGCAGTCAGCTGCTCCCCCACGCCTTTCTATCGGCAGACGTAACTTGGCACATGGTATGGAGACTGTGATATTGCCCAAATCTGCAATTAAAATTAGATCTGATATTACATAAATCTCACAAACATCTCACAACTAGTTTCGATAAAACACCACAGTGGAGACACATAATCGCAGTGTAAGATGGATGCATGGATCCATCTCTTAAATTAAAACCTGTCACACAGAACATGTGGACTATCACTGAAGAGCTGTCAGGCACTATACGTACCTTGGTCTTACTTCAAAGAATTAAAGTCTCTCTTAATAATGGTCGGCTTAAAAAGATTTTAAACAACGCGATAACCAGCACTACTGAGACAAAAACAGTGTAATAAAACGGCACTGATTTACATAATGAAGCCAACACTGCAACACATTTATACCAACAGGTAGAACAGGCTGAATGGAAGATGGAGCATCCATTTCCTCACTCGGATCATGGCACACATTCCTCACTAGTATGCAGTACATACAATTGTTAACTTCCTCACTATAATATACGGGGAAATTTGCGTAAGTGTACAAGCTTAGAAACGGTTCGTAATGTCACAGCTTTTGGCAATAAATAGAACTGTTCTGCTGCTATGGTAGAGCTATATAGCACCAAACATTACCCAGAAAATTTATTACTATCCACATAGTTGGAGAAGAACATAATGGTCTTTAATTGAATTTATTATATTTACAATATCGTAAAAATGAATAATATGCTACAATTTGTCTTAAAAGTTGGCAATATCTGCTATGACTCAGACTATGAATATTAACTCACAACTAATAAAAAATGATTTGCAGTATTATCAGTTGTAGAGTTATTTCCATATTTCTTTGTAATTGGGAACAGTTAATTAATTCATCAACTTACTGATATGTAAAATGTTACTCATTATTTCAGGTAACTTTAGGAAGATTAGCTTACAGAGTAGCTAATTCATTGATTGCATGCCTCGAGAGGATTACCCCGTCATATTCTACCAGTGACTACACCCACATTTAAGAATATCACAATGACAGCCTCACTAACCCGTCATAAATCAGAAATTATATGTAAAAAAATAACATATAAAACAGTCATTGTCATTCCTCCATTATGCTGGTTGCTGATATACATTACAGTTATATGTTATTTAGTAAAGTTTGGTCTTGTAGGACTACTTTTCATGAGTTGACTCATTAACTAAGGATGTAAAAGTCATCGGGAAAATACTAAAACTACCAGGCGATCTATAAGCATAGCAATATATTTTTGAGATAAAAATAGCTGGATAAACGTATTTTAAGTCAAGTAGTAGAAATGGGAGAGTGGGATTTGCGTCAGTGGCTATGTCACATACATGGCGGCATTTTTACAAGCCATCCTCCTGAATGCAACTTATAATCATAAGACTAACTTGAAAATGAAGAATATTCAAGCGTAAATACAAGTGTCAATTGCCTAACAGAAATACCTACATATACTCAAAGAATGATTTATCAATGAAGAATAAAAACGGGAGAGTCTCACAAGCACTGGCCACCTAGTATAAGTTGACAGAATGTTGATAGAATATGCCAAATGAAGTAAAATAAGTTTTAAATATCTCTGGGAGTATGAGAGGAAAAACTACAGTAGAGATGTATTTGTAAACACTAACAGCACGAGTAAGACTTACGTGAAAGTTACGTTTTAAGACAATATATTTCAGCATTAAATGCGTCAGATGGTACAGTAATAGGTAAGATAGTACCAGCACTCACTGTTTTCATTACATTAAATATAGTTTAAAAGATGAACCACAATCAATTAATAAAGTAAAGGAGTTTTGGTGGTGAATGATCAGGTAAGATGGGTAATTGCAGTGAAAATATGAAGATAAGAATATAATGTGATATTACTTCAATAAACAGTATTAAACATTAAGCTGTAATTTCAGTGAGGAAAATTTGAAAATAAGTTGCTGAATGACTGCAAAAGAAGATAATTACCTATAATTGGAAAGAAACTTTAACTGACCTATTTCAGAAGAAAGCAGACAGATTTCTGTAGTTAATATAACCATACTCACTAAAATTATCATCAGTCACAATAAAAAGTTTACATTTCTGTTTATATTAGAAGGAAACATGCAGTATTTAATAGAAAGTGAAAAACGTTTGAACAATAGTACTGACTGGAATTATGACATATTTTGTACAATGTTCACAGGCCTTTCAGAAATTATTTCACTCAGTTTAAGCAAAATCTTTCGTGGGACTCATGAAAAAACGTGGCTCTCGTCGAAATACAATATAGTAAATGCTAGAACTCAGAGTCTAAAGCGGAGATTGACGGGCAGACTTCATACCAGCAAACTTACTCTCGACAGATGTGATGGAATGTTTCAGGCTGGGCAACTGGGAAGAAAAGAATAAACACATAGTTACATAACATAAGTGAACTTTCTTCCTTCTGCAGGTGGCGCAGTAACGTTTGTCTCTGGCGCCAACATCCATTACAATAAATGTATGAGACAAAGTTTCCAAGTATGTCTGAAAAACAGAGCTCGTTAAAATGAATTCTATGCGTAAGAGGAACTAGAAAGAGGATCTAGATAGCAAAATACTGAATTGTAGTTCCATATGAATATAGCAGGCTGCTTCCACAACTAAAAAGAACTGTAGATGTTCAAATTTGTCGAAAACAATTACAACAATTACTGTGTAACACAGAAGGCAAAAAAAACAGTAAATTCTAATATATAGTTTCTATGGGCATCGTCAAATCCGTTACTACTGCTATTATAACTTAATCCGCTTTCCTTCTGTTCATTTAGAGTGTAGGGAAGACTGACAAGAGATGGAAAAAAATTATCATCCTGAAGTATTAACTGTGCAGTTTGTGATATAAAACGTGGAATATCGCTACGCCACTAGCGTAGATGTCACATATCATTAATCAATCACGTGATCACTTATAGATTTGTTCTTTGCGATTGGCCACTGTTGGTCGTGTGTAACTGAATATCTGTTTCATAAAGTATAATACATAATGAAGCATCTGTAAAAACCTGATTCGTTCCTAATTTAGTTTCCACTAGTAGTACTCCAAATATTTAGCATCGCCTTCAGATTCAGAATTCAAACTGAAATAAAATACGAAACGTGAACCATTTGGCTTTGAGATTGAATTTAACCCACTTTAGTACAGAGGTATCATAACACTACCAGCTACAATTAGTTTAGTAAAATGCTGGTCATGTAACGTCTTTGATCACAGTCGTACGTAATGGAAAGCTATAGGACTAATTTTGTTTCCCTTAAGTTTGCTATTGAAGGAAAGTAGCATCAAGAAAAACGGGAATCGAACGAAGGTTCTATTAGTAATCAAGTAAACTGTAATTATGAAAAAGGAACCGGTCGCCAACCCAGTTACACAAAGTGGTACCCAGTACTAGCACCGTTCAGAAAAAATTTAACTGTGGGGACTGACTTTACTTGATTCTCAACATCTGTTGTGTTGATAAGATACAAGATGACAACACTGTTTATCAGGAAATGTACCAGTGATTTGACGTGAGCTACACAGGAGGAGTATGCATTTAGGCAACAACTGGCTCTCAATCACACAATATGTTACAGTTGGAAGATAATTATAAGTAAACGATTAGTAATGGTGGAGCACTACTAACTTGGACAAGACGTTCTCTTGTCACTTTCATTATAGGAAATTACTTCTATTGACATAATAGTTATGAAGTATTTGTAATTTTCTTTCTTCTGATTATTATTTGAGTTCTCAAGGAGTATTAGCAACCTTATATTATTTAGGTCAAGAGGAACATATGGCACCTGGAAATAGTGTAGTTTCAATATTTGTAAGCATTTGCTTATTCGTGATTGCTGTTGTTGTAATATGACATTTAAATCTGCCTCAACTACCAGCATGGGGACCACGAAACTAATCTATTGGTAAACTCAGTTTGAGCGAGAATACTTTAGTCACAACCCAATATGGGAATCACTGTTAACTAAATGACAAATGAAATTGTAAACACTTATTTCATTAACAAAAATATTAGAAACAATTTCTTTGGCTGTCCATTTATGAAAACCACGCAAAGCATTTCAAAACTTATGCTCCCTAAATGCCGGCCGCGGTGGCCGTGTGGTTCTGGCGCTGCAGTCCGGAAGCGCGGGACAGCTACGGTCGCAGGTTCGAATCCTGCCTCGGGCTTGGGTGTGTGTGTGTGTGTGATGTCCTCAGGTTAGTCAGGTTTAAGTAGTTCTAAGTTCTAGGGGACTTATGACCTAAGATGTAGAGTCCCATAGTGCTCAGAGCCATTTGAACCTCTTTTGAGGTCCCTTAATAATTAGGTTCTTTACAGCTCCACAAAGTTTATTAACTTTAGTCAAGGGAGGTAATCGCTTTTCAGTTCAATAAAATAATATACTCGGTCTCATCTTAACAGTTAGGATATGATCCTGTCGGGGTAGGTAACTAAGGATAAAATACAGTGTCTCAACCCAAAGTCCACAGAACACAAACTTCTTATTGAAATCGAAACCACATAACTGCTTCATGCTGTTGTACAGTACTCGGCCGATGATTTGAGATGAAAGTGGTGGCAGTACGATCTAATATGCTATTCAAGAAAGGCAGTAAACGTATCCAGGGCTCTTCTTGTGCAACAATCTCCCCTTAGCGTAAGACTGTACGGTGCTAGCCGAAGTATGTCATGAACAATGAGCGAAATTACTTCCGCATCTTTGGCTATATTATATAATTTTTAAGTTATTTTCGTCTCTTAATGTTGACAATATGCCCACCCTTTGCCTGCTAGCGACAGACTGCGTCAGACCACAAATAAGCATTGCAGTCCTACAGTAAGTTCCAGCTTTTCTATTACTGCATATCTAGTTCCGTTGAGGAGGGTTTTTCCTCCATGTTTTACATGATCACAAACCTACTTTCCCTCTGCACTAACCTGTATTATGGTTACAGTCTGAACCACTACAGTCTTTTACAGCACATTACTTTTAAAATTACATTCATAGATTAATTATAATTACGTAAATTATCATAAATAAGGAATAAAATATTTACATCGATGTTACAAGAGCATATTTACATGGAAGTCACCACAGGCACTTGGAATTGACGGGAAATTAAAATTGGCGGTTCTGTTCCTGGGACTTGAACCCAGGTCCTCCTGTGTGGAAAGCACAAGTGCATCACTTGAACTCAATTGAACCAACAGAAGTCCTTGGAAATAAGGGAAAATTAAAAATGGCGGTGCCCTTTATGGGATTCGAAGCCTGATCCTCCTGGGTGGAAAGCCCTATTTCACCCCATAACGCAATTAAATCACCGGAGGCACATAAAACTGACAGGAAACTAAAAATGGCTGTACCCATTCTGGGACTCGAACGCTGATTCTACTGGATGGAAAGCCGAAGTGCACCCCCAAAACATGGAAACTGTCCAGATGGGGGAGAGCAAGGTTTGACCAGGAAACTGTGAAACTTCCCCTTTGAACAATTATACATGACTGTGCTGAACCTGACACACAATATTTTTAGCGCCACGTAATGTGACTTTCAGAAATCCCTACAAAAGAATGGCCCTGACTAACATTAACCTATACCTTTCACAAATCACTTACCTCACCAAAAATCTTCGTTACTCGAACTACTGTAAAACAGCGAGCGCCACTACTGCCAGCTAAATGAAAGATTCAAACTACGGAAGGCACTAACTACTGATAGGCTTAGTTAGGAAATGAAAGATTTTAATAGAGAATAAACAATGTATTTACCTTAATAGTCATAATATATATAGCAGTGCATGACAAATTACAAAACTCCGCCATCTCTCCCCACATCCACCACTGCTGGCGGCTCACCTCCAACTGCGCAACGCTACGTGCTGTTCTCATCCAGCCGCCGCTGCCCAACACTACAATGGCAGACAACATTGCAAACCAGCCACAGACTGCACACAGCACTGCCAGTGATCCTCACACAGAGCGCTATGTAACGTTGCCAATAAGAAAACATAAACAGCCTACTTACATAGCCCCCATGCTCCCCACAAAAAGTTTACAAATTGTTTTGGGCAGTGGCCAACAATGATTTCATAAAATTTTTCATAATTACAATAACAAAGATATCAAATGCGCACACTTATTCATACAAAGTTGGTCAAAAGCTAAAATTTTCTCACAGTCCATAAAGACAGTCCATATTGTTCATCACAGTAAAATTCCAGTGTTTTTCTCAAAGTCTGAGCAGTAAAATAAAATGCACTTGGAAGTAATGGATTTCCATGCAGTCTTGAAGAAGTAGTGTTGTCCTTCCAATGGAAAGACAGTGCTGACTCTTGACATGCATACAGGTATTGGTCCACAACAGAGCAACCCCACAGCAGAGTCATTAGACGTTTTGAAGAATATTGGTAGGTAGGTCATCACAGAGCAGAGCCACTGTAGTCCTGGTAGAGATTACAGTATTGATGGGCCATCAGAGGTGCAGACCCACTGCAGTCCTTGTAGAGGTTGTGGTATTGGTGGGCCACCAGAGGTGCAGACCCACTGCAGTCCTTGTAGAGGTTGTGGTATTGGTGGGCCACCAGAGGTGCAGACCCACTGTAGTCCTTGTAGAGACGGCCAGCAACCATCTGTAGCGACTGTGCAGGTACACAATCACCATCGAAGAGTCTTGTGGACATTATAGCAAGTCCATAAACCACCACTCGTGCACTCACAATTTTTTTTTTTTTTGAAATGTCCTTAGAACCAGCAATGCTGTTATCCAGTCCCTTGCTGAATTTTTACCACACGTGCAAACACTAACAGTCCCAACTTCTCACATACTGTGGATATATTATGGCCAACAGAAACGTGTGCAGTGAAATGATACTTAATTTGAAGAACTGGTAACAATTACAATTTGATAACATAAAAATACAATAACAAAGGTACAAAATACATCATTAAAGAACATAACAATACAAAGAACATTTGTAGTACAGGCTTTACAAAAGAATCGAAATAACATATACGTCAGTGTTACAGGAATTATGACATGAGTACATACATAAAAGATCAGAATAACTTTCGAAACACCAACTTCACACATGAACATTAAGACAGAACAGAATAAATAATGTATAAACATCCTTACAAAGAAAATAACATAGTATTTGAAAAATTCTACAACATAAATCTTATTAGCTAAACACATAAAGACAGGAAAAAGACAAATACACAAGGGTACATAAACATATAGCGGAATAATACAAAAGGAAAGGACAGGATTTGTTGTACTGCAGTATTTTGCAAACATAACTTTCTTTACTTCTTGGAGATCTCCCTTCATTCATCATTATTCCCAAAAAGTCCTATCTATACCTCTTTTCTGTATTCTAACCATTTTTATTACAAAATAATTATGGCTCATTGTACAATACTCATTTTGGCCCAAATCGTTTTAATATAACTTCTCAATACATTCTTTCCCTATTCTCCATAGTTAGGTTCTTATATAGTGTACCCCCTCTTAAGCCAACTTAAATCTACTGAGCTCAGATGCTAAACTAAGGAACGAGGCAATGCAGCAGCACAAAACAATTAACACAAACAGCAATGATAAAAATACAAAAGGCAAAGCAAGCAGCATAAATTACAACTAATATAATGCAATGAGCAGCAAACAAGAAAAATAAATCAGTAGTAACTGGCTTAACAGAGTAATGCAAAGTGAAATTTAGTAGCACTAAGCCTGGCAAGCAGCAGCAGCATCTAAACATGACAAAGCTCAAGCAGAAAAAATATTACACTAAAAATGGCCATGTCTAATACCTATCTCACATCTTAATACTAGTGTGATGCATCACGAGAACTTACACTACCAGATAAGTTACCAAATCGTAAAGAAATTATTTATGCAATTCCTGTGAAGGGATATGTCTATTTATGTGCCCTCGTTTTCTTGGAAGTAGATCATAAATTTCTTATTGACTGGATCTGTAGGCATAAAATAACTGTATTAGTACATATATTAAGTTTTATTTTAGCCAATGCTGCAGTGCAGCTAGAAACTAGATATTAAAGAAAATGAGCAAATATGTACAAAGGACGGCATGAAACATCATTCTTTAGCCATATGGCATTTCATAAGGCAGTAACAATTCTCTCAATTCTCGAGAAAGATGCTTGTCATAATCAGGTGTGCAGATGTAAGTATCTTTCAAAGTAATGAGCGTGTCGTATTTGCGGTGCTTTCTACAAAGGCATGTCAATAGCGAGGCTAATCGCCTCCCTTTTTTTTTTTCTTTTCTACGTGTGCCTCTGAGAGGCACTCACTAATGGCTTTTTTCCAGGCGACTGTCGCCCAGCTGGGTGCCCATGACGCATTACGTGCAGGTGGTCACTTAACTTTCTTACCGAAATATTTACGACAGCAGTTTCCGCAACAGTGGCAGTCTCATATAAAAATATTTCACAGGTCAAGAATTTGTGCTGCAAATGTGTAGATAACTAATCTAATGAATATAACAGTGTCATCTACCTCAAACGTACTTTAAAATCATGCTCCCTTACCAAAGACATCATTCAAAGCTCTCATAGTATCACTATGGTTCCAAAAAAATATGAACAGTTCACAAAGTACAGCAAAATACAAGTTCATAAGTGTGAAGTTACCCAACTGTGTAATTGCATAAACATGTGTCACTGATGTAGCAAAAAAAATGTTTATCTCTCAGTTAAATGATCAGATAGCTGTGTAATTTGTGTGTTAGAGAAATATGGTACCGATGTGTAAAGTTGTATAAGCAAATACCATATTAGCTAGGGCTCCTTGTGCTTGCCAAACACATGGTACACAAAGTAGGCGTGTACCCCCTGAGGATTAATGTAATTATACCCTCAGGGTCGCCATATGAAACTTCCCCTTTGAACAATTATACATGACTGTGCTTAGCCTGACACACAATATTTTTAGTGCAACGCAATCTGACTTTCAGAAATCGCTACAAAAGAATGGCCCTGACTAACATTAACCTATACCTTTCACAAATCACTTACCTCACCAAAAGTCTTCGTTACTCGAACTACTGTAAAACAGCGAGCGCCACTACTGCCAGCTAAATAAAAGATTCAAACTATGGAAGGCACTAACTACTGATAGGCATAGGAAATGAAAGATTTTAATAGAGAACAAACAATGTATTTACCTTAATAGTCATAATATATATAGCAGTGCATGACCAATTACATCTCTCTCCCCACATCCACCACTGCTGGCGGCTCACCTCCAACTGCGCAACGCTACGCGCTGTTCACATCCAGCCGCCGCTGCCCAACACTACAATGGCAGACAACAATGCAAACCAGCCACAGACTGCACACAGCACAGCCAGTGATTCTCACACAGAGCGCTATGTAATGTTGCCAGTAAGAAAACATAAACAGCCTACTTACAACTGGTGCAAAGATCGATCCTAATAACGTAATTAATCACAAAGATAGGACTTAATTACACAACTATATGTAAAGCGCTACACAAGGACAGCATAAAAGCGCAACACAACTCAAAAACTGACGATACCATACAACTGGTGTTATCCTGCTGGGAAAAAATTTAACAATACCACTGGAAACTAGCGACAGACGCACTGAAACTTTGCCCCTCAACTACAAGCTGGTGGGAAAAAGGCTGGGCTCTAAGATACAATCTTTATTCTTTTTGGTGGGAAATATGTTCAACTGACAAGATGCTGGCGTTAGATAGAGATGAGCTTAGAAAGTGTATTACCTATAAGCATACAATATCTATCATTATTTGACATCAGAGTTCTCTACAGATGCCTGCTCAAAAAGCACATACAGCCCAGATAACCGATGTCAATACACGGTACCACAACTGGTGAAAAAAAAATGCATCACAGTTGTAATATTCTTAGAAATTGCCGTGAAAAATCCAGCACTCGTAATGAATGAGTCATATTGCAGCAAATGTACGTGGGAAAATCGTCGTCCTAAAAGACTGCATAGTGCAGAGGGGGTGGTTGTGGAACGTGCACTTTTCTCAATGTACAATCACAGACATCTGAAAACGAGGGCCTTCTCAATTCACCTAACGCCTACCCCTCCAACCTCTACGATGCTCTGCAGGGTCTTTCGCACCCCCGCCTCTACCCTCTAAGGCCGCCGCCCGCACTTGGCTTCCCACCAACTGGCCTTAAGGCAACACTTCTACGCCTGTAAAGTAAACTAAACAATAGAAGGTAAAACGACGGCCACCTCAAGTGCAACTTGCTCGTCTAAAGTATAGCGACAGAGCCCCCACGCATCACCCCTCCTACACAGAGAGCGGTTGTGTCTGGCGTCCTTTACTGTTTTTCCGCCCACCCTCGTTCAGGTGCAGGCCCTCCGTGGCACTATCAAAATGCACCATGCATTCACGTGGCGATCCTAGACTAACAATATGGAAATTAAGTCGCATAACCCAACCTATCCTGAGGACACTCCAGATGACTAATTCAAAAGTTGACTGTTTTGGAAAACAAAAAGCCCCCATGCAGTGCCTTCAGTATTAAGCGCAGCACTGGCGTCACACAAAACCATGATAAATGACCGCTATTCCTTCCAAGGGAGAGCCACAGCCTCGTAGGAAAATTGCTCACCATTCTGCTCTGGACTATTTAACTTAAACTCGACTCATATAATTAAGCAACTATTAGCAAAGGAAGAAAAAAAACATTCGTGACGATAATAAATGTCCTATTTCCACAAAAAGAGGCAAAGTCCAGTTTCCTTTAGTTTTATGAGCAAAACTGGTATAGTTTTTAGGTTCGACTGCAATCGCATCTCATTAGTTTCTGACGTCCAGTGAAGTGTACCGCCACCGATCATAAATGATCAGCAAAGACATACCACCCTGTGTACTATCAGGTAAAAAACCTTCGACTATTTTGATGTGAAAAGTATCGATCACCGCAAAATGTCCTTGTTATTTCGCAAGCGTCATAGGAGCAAAGAAAAAGCTAGATTCTGAACTCCAAAGAAAAAGAATCTATATTAAGCAATTTCTTTTCTTCCAGCTTGTTGAACAAACTACACAACCTGAGGGCGTCTCTTCCGTTCAGTGTCTGTGAATAAACTGTGATGCATCTGTGTATTACAAACATTTCAGCAATCCTCCACACCATAAAGCACACATGTCGGAAAAATAAACACATTCATTTTAGGTTTGATAACAAGAAGCTATAATTCATGAGATCGTAGCTGTATTGTACACTATGACTGGGTTCCTTTTAGCAGTTCAATGCTGCATCATACTAGCGTTTACGAAACAAATCCTGAGAGCCTGTTTCGCCCTGTGTAGGTGGGAGATTGAAATTTCGTTAAAGGATATCGCCAAAATGAAAAACAACGCAATTGAGGAAAATACCCCGAAATGCGGGGAAATTGAAGGATTACTTGCATGTCTTCTGACTGATGTAGAACAATTCTTCTACATGGGAACGAGTATACGACAGCAAGAGGAATGTGGGAAGACTGCGAGACGGACACACTGGAAACCGGGGATATTTTTTTTTTTTTTTTTTTTTTTTTTTTTTTTTTTTGTCATCAGTCTAACCGCAGAGTAGCACTTGCAACCTACGTCCTAAATTATTTGCTTGACGTATTCCAATCTCTGTCTTCCTCTACGGTTTTTGCCCTCTACAGATCCCTCTAGTACCATGGAAGTCATTCCCTCATGTCTTAGCAGAGGTCCTATCATTCTGTCCCTTCTCCTTATCAGTGTTTTCCACATATTCCTTTCCTCTACGATTCCGCGTAGAACCTCCTCATTCCTTACCTTATCAGTCCACCTAATTTTCAACATTCGTCTATAGCACCACATCTCAAATGCTTCGATTCTCTTCTGTTCCGGTTTTCCCACAGTGCATGTTTCACTACCATACAATGCTGTACTCCAGACGTACATCCATGAAATTTCTTCCTGAAATTAAGGCCGGCATTTGATAATAGTAGACTTCTCTTGGCCAGAAATGCCTTTTTTGCCATAGCGAGTCTGCTTTTGATGTCCTCCTTGCACCGTCCGTCATTGGTTATTTTACTGCCTAGGTAGCAGAATTCCTTAACTTAATTGACTTCGTGACCATCAATCCTCATGTTAAGTTTCTTGCCGTTCTCATTTCTACTACTTCTCATTACCTTCGTCTTTCTCCGATTTACTCTCAAACCATACTGTGTACTCATTAGACTGTTCATTCCGTTCAGCAGATCATTTAATTCTTCTTCACTTTCACTCAGGATAGCAATGTCATCAGCGAATCGTATCATTGATATCCTTTCACCTTGTATTTTAATTCCACTCCTGAACCTTTCTTTTATTTCCATCATTGCTTCCTCGATGTTCAGATTGAAGAGTGGGGGCGAAAGTCAACAGCCTTGTCTTAGACCCTTCTTAATACGAGCACTTAGTTCTTGATCGTCCATTCTTGTTATTCCCTCTTGTTTGTTGTACTTATTGTATACGACCCGTCTCTCCCTATAGCTTAACCCTAGTTTTTTCAGAATCTCGAACAGCTTGCACCATTTTATATTGTGGAACGCTTTTTCCAGGTTGACAAATCCTATGAAAGTGTCTTGATTTTTCTTTAGCCTTGCTTCCATTATTAGCCGTAACGTCGGAATTGCCTCTCTCGTCCCTTTACTTTTCCTAAAGCCAAACTGATCGTCACCTAGCGCTTTCTCAATTTTCTTTTCCATTCTTCTGTATACTATTCTTGTAACCAGCTTCGATGCATGAGCTGTTAAAGCTGATTGTGCGATAATTCTCGCACTTGTCAGCTCTTGCCGTCTTCGGAATTGTGTGGATGATGCTTTTCCGAAAGTCAGATGGTATATCGCCAGACTCATATTCTATACACCAACGTGAATAGTCGTTTTGTTGCCACTTCCCCCAATGGTTTAAAAATTCTGATGGAATGTTATCTATCCCTTCTAACTTATTTGACCGTAATTCCTCCAAAGCTCTTTTAAATTCTGATTCTAATACTGGATCCTCTATCTCTTCTAAATCGACTCCTGTTTCTTCTTCTATCACATCAGACAAATCTTCACCCTCATAGAGGCTCCCAATGTATTCTTTTCACCTATCTGCTCTCTCCTCTGCATTTAACAGTGGAATTCCCGTTGCACTCTTGATGTTACCACCGTTGCTTTTAATGTCACCAAAGGTTGTTTTGACTTTCCTGTATGCTGATCCTGTTCTTCCGACAATCATATCTTTCTCGATGTCTTCACATTTTTCCTGCAGCCATTTCGTCTTAGCTTCCCTGCACTTCCTATTTACTTCATTCCTCAGCGACTTGTATTTCTGTATTCCTGATTTTCCCGGAACATGTTTGTACTTCCTCCTTTCATCAATCAACTGAACTATTTCTTCTGATACCCATGGTTTCTTCGCAGCTACCTTCTTTGTACTTATGTTTTCCTTCCCAACTTCTGTGATGGCCCTTTTTAGAGATGTCCATTCCTCTTCAAGTGTACTGCCTACTGCGCTATTCCTTATTGCTGTATCTACAGCGTTAGAGAGCTTCAAACGTATCTCGCCATTCCTTAGTACTTCTGTATCCCACTTCTTTGCGTATTGATTCTTCCTGACTAATGTCATGACCTTCAGCCTACTCTTCATTACTACTATTTTGTGATCTGAGTCTATATCTGCTCCTGGGTACGCCTTACAATCCAGTATCTGATTTCGGAATCTGTCTGACCATGATGTAATCTAATTAAAATCTTCCCGTATCTCCCGGCTTTTTCCAAGTATACTTCCTCCTGTTATCATTCTTGAACAGGGTATTCGCTATTACTAGCTGAAACTTGTTACAGAACTCAGTCTTTCTCCTCTTTCATTCCTTGTCCCAAGCCCATATTCTCCTGTTACCTTTTCTTCTACTCCTTCCCCTACAACTGCATTCCAGTCGCCCATTACTATTAGATTTTCGTCCCCCTTTACATACTGCATTACCCTTTCTATATCCTCATACACTTTCTCTATCTGTTCATCTTCAGCTTGCGACGTCGGCATGTATACCTGAACTATCGTTGTCGGTGTTGGTCTGCTGTCGATTCTGATTAGAACAACCCGGTCACTGAACTGTTCACAGTAACACACCCTCTGCCCTACCTTCCTATTCATAACAAATCCTACACCTGTTATTCCATTTTCTGCTGCTGTTGATATTACCCGATACTCATCTGACCAGAAATCATTGTCTTGCTTCCACTTCACTTCACTGACCCCTACTATATCTAGATTGAGCCTTTGCATTTCCCTTTTCAGATTTTCTAGTTTCCCTACCACGTTCAAGCATCTGACATTCGTAGATTATTCAATCTTTTTCTCATGGTAACCTCCCTCTTGGCAGTCCCCTCCCGGAGATCCGAGTGGGGGACTATTCCGGAATCTTTTGCCAATGGAGTGATCATCATGACACTTCTTCAATTACAGGCCACATGTCCTGTGGATACACGTTACGTGTCTTTGATGCAGTGGTTTCCATTGCCTTCTGCATCCTCCTGTCGTTGATCATTGCTGATCCTTCCGCCCTTAGGGGCAATTTCCCACCCCTAGGACAAGAGAGAGCACTGAACCTCTTGACAAGGCCGTTGGCGGAATGAGGCTGACTTCTTAAGGCAGAAGTCTTCGGCTGCAAATGCTGATTATTTATCAAAATTTAGTCAGTGGCGGGGATCGAACCCGGGACCGAAGACTTCTGATTATAAATCAAAGACACTACCCCTAGACCACGGGTACCACCGGGTTTACGGTATTTTATTTTTCGTCGAGGCAGCAATCTACTGTATGCCTATAGAGGTAATAGTGACACGCGCGAGATGATTTCTGTCTTTGATGCTTTCCCGAAAAATAGAGAACCATCTGTCTCTTATCTTACTTGTATATGTGTTAAAAGATAACAGAGAGAGAATGGAGTGATAGGGTGAGATGGAGATGTAAAGGGGTAGGATTTAGTGGTAGACTGCTGGTGCATTCTAGAAAGATAGGGATATGTAGTTGCAGGTCATTTGAGCATTTTTTTCCTTTCCTCTGTCGGGATGCATCGGTTGTGCGACATGACCTGCGTTCGACTAGCATACAACAGTCTTCTGTCTACTTGCGATCGTTAAGAGCAAATCTCAGACGACTTCCATCCTGTTTCGACACTTTCCTTTAGACAAACGAATATCTATACGACGTACTGCATGTCCCTGCCGCATCTTGGGCATAAAATCGAGTCTTCAATTACATAACTACGATGATTATAAGTTAATAACAGGTGTTTGTGAGGTACTATAATCTCCGTGTAGACATCTGCTCGACAGATTCCTGTTTACAGAGTTAGTGGCGGAATGACGTGTAATTTCACACTTCAGACACCGCTGTTTTGCGTTTGTCCCTTTCTTTGTTAGAGTCGGTCCCCGTTACTAACGATCATTTTACATAGGATGGATGTGAGCATAGTATAATTTCTGATCCGTGATCGGATTGAATAGTGGGGGCTACACACCTCAGGAAAGCTATATTGTACGTGTATCACAAGGAATAGATGTTTTAAGTTTTTTCATTTTACAATGTATCACCACAGTTTATCGTAGAGAAACCTGCAAGGAGAATGTATGTCATGCGCTGGAAATATATTTTTTTACATTGGCATCGTAAGAGTGTTGCATTTCATATGACTAATAGGTTGGAAACTGCAACGATCTAACATTACACCGTGCTTCAAGTGCAGAACATTGTAGCCATAGGAGTCCATGTGTTTCCGTTATCTCTTACCAATATCTTCTTGGTAATGACCCCAGACACTAGAACAATACTTTAGAATTGCCAGCGCTGTTGATTTACGTAAAACGCAGCAAAATCCATCTGTCTGGAGCTCCGTCATGCAGAAAAGCAATCCCTTTCTTGTCCTTAACCGTCTGCTGTATCATCACTCCCGCTTCATATCTACTGTACACCGATATGAGGTGCTAACCTCCACGACATTCACGCATCTGGAGAAATCTTGTGGTCTTGGTTGGGTGCGAGACAGCAGTTACACCGTCGATTCGCAGTGTTCCTACACGAAACGTGGAGTGTAGCGGTCTACTCAGTTGCAGGGAGCGTTGGTCAAAGACAATGTGAGGAGATCTTTCGTTCTCTAACTTTATCCTAAGAATGCAAGAATGCCCTGTGACCTCCATCCACTTAGAGATAGACCGTAAGTTACGCACTACTATCAAAGTGCTAGAGACGTTAAGTTCGCTGTCTCGTATAACTTTGGTTTATATGTTAGTGCAGTATGTTCATTCATTGTTAATTGTCTGTCATCTACTTACATTCGCGATTAAACTTGCAAAGTAGTGCAAGAAAACGACTATTCACGTTGGTGTATAGAATATATGAGTCTGGCGATATACCATCTGATTTTCGGAAAAGGATCATCCACACAATTCCGAAGATGGCTAGAGCTGACAAGTGCGAGAATTATCGCACAACCAGCTTAACAGCTTATGCATCGAAGCTGCTTACAAGAATAATATACAGGAGAATGGAAAAGAAATTTGAGAATGCGCTAGGTGACAATCAGTTTGGCTTTAGGAAAAGTAAAGGGACGAGAGAGGCAATTCTGACGTTACGGCTAATAATGGAAGCAAGGCTAAAGAAAAATCAAGACACTTTAATAGGATTTGTCGACCTGGAAAAAGCGTTCGACAATATATAATGGTGCAAGCTGTTCGAGATTCTGAAAATGTAGGGTTAAGGTATAGGGATAGAGGGGTCATATACAATATGTACAACAACCAAGAGGGAATAATAAGAGTGGACGATCAAGAACGAAGTGCTCGTATTAAGAAGGGTGTAAGACAAGGCTGTAGCCTTTCGCCCCTACTCTTCAATCTGTACATCGAGGAAGTAATGATGGATATAAAAGAAAGGTTCAGGAGTGCAATTAAAATACAAGGTGAAAGGATACCAAGGATACGATTCGCTGATGACATTGCTATCCTGAGAGAAAATGAAGAAGAATTAAATGATCTGCTGAACGGAATGAACAGTCTAATGAGTACACAGTATGGTTTGAGAGTAAATCGGAGAAAGACGAAGGTAATGAGAAGTAGTAGAAATGAGAACGGCGAGAAACTTAACATGAGGATTGATGGTCACGAAGTCAATTAAGTTAAGGAATTCTGCTACCTAGGCAGTAAAATAACCAATGACGGACGGTGCAAGGAGGACATCAAAAGCAGACTCGCTATGGCAAAAAAGGCATTTCTGGCCAAGAGAAGTCTACTATTATCAAATGCCGGCCTTAATTTCAGGAAGAAATTTCATGGATGTACATCTGGAGTACAGCATTGTATGGTAGTGAAACATGCACTGTGGGAAAACCGGAACAGAAGAGAATCGAAGCATTTGAGATGTGGTGCTATAGACGAATGTTGA
This sequence comes from Schistocerca piceifrons, assembly GCF_021461385.2. NCBI lineage: Eukaryota > Metazoa > Arthropoda > Insecta > Orthoptera > Acrididae > Schistocerca > Schistocerca piceifrons. The sequence continues at coordinate 782,686,505 of NC_060141.1, forward strand.
AAATTAGGTGGACTGATAAGGTAAGGAATGAGGAGGTTCTACGCAGAATCGGAGAGGAAAGGAATATGTGGAAAACACTGATAAGGAGAAGGGACAGGATGATAGGACATCTGCTAAGACATGAGGGAATGACTTCCATGGTACTGGAGGGAGCTGTAGAGGGCAAAAACTGTAGAGGAAGACAGAGATTGGAATACGTCAAGCAAATAATTGAGGACATAGGTTGCAAGTGCTACTCTGAGATGAAGAGGTTAGCACAGGAAAGGAATTCGTGGCGGGCCGCATCAAACCAGCCAGTAGACTGATGACCCAAAAAAAAAAGTTTACAGCTACACATTCGGAAGTAGAGTTACGAAAGTTTTGAAAAAATCCTGTGGAAACTATCTAAATCATGGGCTTTCATCCACCAAGTATCGAGCTAGCTCACACCATGGGCTGATGGAGATTCCAGTATCAGACATTGTAATGTAAGTCGAACCCAGTAGCAGATATAAACTCAAATCAGTGTTTAGTAATGAGAAACATTAGATTAAAGTTTAAGAGAAATGTCGGTGAAATTCAACAGGGAATTAAATGTTACAATGAAGTAATGAGGAACAATGAGACGCAATTGAAGTTCTCGGTAGGGAGTTCAGGTAAAGAGGAACGGACAATTCTGAAAAGAGCAATAACAGAAGTAGCACAAACACAAAATAACTGCAGATTGGTAGCCCCCGACTCGCAGCATATGGTGGATTCCGGAGTATGTATTTCGATGTAGATGAAACTTTGGGTAGCTGGAGAAATACTACAATCGATTGGTAAAAGAAAGGCGTACAAATTTTTTTTATCATAGCCATACATATCGAAATGTAGGTCATTTAAGAATTCCATAATCAGCAAGTGCTGCAACACCAAACCAAAATGAATGCTGGAAAAATGTAAGGAAATCGACAAAAGGTCAGTATAATGTCTTTTCCAGCACATAAATTAGTGAAAATGAAATTAAATGCAAAGGAATTAGCAATCAATACAAAGTGGGAAAGCCATGGGTAAACACAGAGGATGGGTCAGATAGGTGGAATAATTACGTTGAATGCATGAACTTGGGCGAGGAATTGTCTGTTGACGTGACAGAAAAAGAAATGGGAGTTCATGAGGATGACACAGTCAGCGTTCGACAGGGATTTGTAAGATTGGCGGTCAAATAAGATAGAAATACCTTCGCAATTATTAAAATCATTGGCAAGGTGGCAAAATATTTACTAATAGAGTTGATGTCTAAATTCTGTAATGTCTGTAAAAATAACATAAGACTTTCGGAAAAATTTATAATCTTCGAAACCCCGAAGATACACTCGTCAGATGAATTTCAGCACTATCATACGTCATAATGACAGCTCATGCATCTAAATATGATTGGGAAAGAAAATTGTGGATCTGTTAGATGACGATCAGTTAGGCATTTGAAAGGGAGACTGCACTGAAGAGGTACCTCTGACCTCGCCTTACATAATGAAAGCTGTACGGCAGAAGAAAAGAAGACAAGTTATATGCTTTTAAGATACTCTTGTCATTGTGAAACAGTGCAAAATGTGGAAAATTCTGGAAAAAATGGGGAAGATGGCTAATTGATACGCGACTGTTTTCAACAAAAATGTCATGTTTTATAATCTAACACCATTAAATTGATAAACTCATCTAATCTAAATCAATTTCTATCCAGAAATAAATGTAGTCCTACAGATGAAGTTAATTTCAGTGATTGACGTATCCATCTACTAAACTCCATGTTGAGATCTTCTAGAAGATTACTGAAATGATTAGCTGGAAGCCTTATCGAATGCATGCTGAGCGAATCTTGTCAAATAAAAAAAAAGGCTATTAGTCAGGGTAACAGTTTAGGGATGAGATCCACACGGTGAATAATGAAAGACCATCCTGCCAATTTATGCTCGGAAGTGTGATACCAACAGCCGTGAGACTAACGTGAAGCTAACTGAAGTTGTTCACTTTCATTAACAAACAGTAAGAGCAGCTACCATTGGCTAGTGTAAGTAAATTCTGGAGTGAGGGGCTAGAGCTCCCCAGTGTATGTGGAAGAGACCTGATTGGCTGGAAATCGAAATGGAGCAGATATATGGTGTCAGATCCTGACTCTTTCAGAGCCCCAGCACTGAATATCCTCAATATCGGTTAACAATATTGAAATTGAGAATGGAGCGGAGATTATTTAATACCTTATTATAACATATCCCATGGCATGGCCCTTTGAAGAATCAGGCTGAGTCCATAGCACAAAGAAAGAGTAAAAATTCAGTTCTTTCTGTGGGTGCTCAGCAGAGAACATCTTGATCCCCGGATGTCAGAGATAGACTTCGATTCCAGGCTCTGATGCAGAGCAGCCATCAATGAAAGACCAATAACTTCGAGTTTTAGAGCCATCACACAAGACAGTAGTAGTAATTGGTAAGTCTAATTATGGTGAACAACAGCAGCTTCGAAAATTCAGTAGTAAGAGGAATGTGAAGACTTCAGATTCATGTTAGCACTTTCACTTTTAAATACGAAGTATGCTTATTAGTACCAAAGTACAACATGTGATCAGTCAAGTAGTAAGTAATAGCATGAAGCTTTCTGTAGTTTTTCCCTACGTTCTCAATTACTAATCAGCAAACATGGTGCAGTTTCAGTGAATGTATTTGCTTTCCCAAATGTGGATCTGATTCTAACTTTTCATTCCATGTCCACTGACTAACGCTCGCAGCGTGTTGGTTCGTTGATTCAGTTGTAGCCTGTATCGATATTTCATGAATATGATACATACATCACCTTCGTGAGTTACAGCATCCTTGTTTCGTGTGTGGTGGGGTGACCCTTGCTTAATTCATCAATTCACTAAGTCATACATTGTGTGATGCCTGTAATTACATAATTAAATTCATGTGATCACACGGGGTGTGATCTGATTATTTTTAAGGTCTCCCTGTACAGGTAATTATGACTTCCATAGGGAAATGTTGATGGCGGAGCTATACTTCACACGGAGAATTTGCGATGCCTGCCAGGATTATGTTCACCTATGGTCTCCTGATTTAGCACCTAGTTCTTCGTGAGCTTTAAGTTACAATATTCATAATCACCATTGGCACCTTAAGAGTCATTGAATTAATGACCGTAAAATAAGTTACTGGTGCATAACTAAACGCTGATTTATCAATCAGCAAGAAGAGTTAGCTTGAGTTAGACAGTCATTGTCCAGTATACATTATTACACATATAAATGGATTTTTTGTGTGCGTGTGTTTTGCACATTTTAGGATTTTATTGTGTCTTTTGTGTAAGTGGAGGCAGAGAATTTCACATCATTGTGATTTTGTGGCTTAACGCGCAAGTGTAAGGGGTACACAGCAATTGATTTTATCAGTTTCCGCCGAACTGAAAACGTGCATGAGCGAGAATTTTGGTAAAAATGAGCGAGAGCAAGAGAGGGTTTTCCAGTAATTTGGAAACAGTAAACAGTTGGTTCAACATGGAGATCTGAAGGAAAAGGACTCACCAGGTTCATTTGCGCAAAAGTTGGAGTGAAACGTCACAGGGCGGAGTGAGCATAGAAGATCATGTTAACATACTAAATAGGGTGGATACTTTAGAAGCATTCCATAGACGAGGATAATGTGATAATTTGAAAGGTGACAAAAGTATTTGAAGCTGCCAGCCATGAAGCAGCAGCAGCAGCAGAGGGTTGCAAATCTTGAGCTGATTCATCGAGCTCCAGCAGGTTTTTTTTTATTATAGGAGTTCCAGAATAGTGAAGAGCATTTGAAAAACAACAATCAAAAATTCAAGAAACAGCGCAAACAGAAGATAAAGAAATTTCAACAAAGAGGCAGGAATATCAAAGAAAAATCAAAGAACCAAGGTGAACAATTTGTAAAATTAGATAAGATCATAAGATAAGTTAAATATTGCGGGTACACTTAACACAGAAAGTAGATAACCAAGAGCATGGTCTTAACCATAATTAGAGATGCTCACACGGAACAGTAAGGGATACCAATACATTAAGGAATGGTGTCGATGATAACATGAAGCATACTGCATGTGAGAAGGAGAAGTCACAGGTTGTTAAAGAAGTGCCATGTTGCAAGAATATATGAGCAAAGTAAAGGAGTGAATCGGAGTTGGGACCATAGCCATAGAACTGTTGTCTATGTGTGGTGACTACTTCGAATAAAAGCATTCTGACCAGACTGAGCGATGATGACAATCAAGCAAGTATCTCAGTTTAAACAAACAGAGGCCTACAACAGTCGGTAGAACAGGGAAGTGTTGGTTGCATTGCAGACGGAAATGGAATGAAGCAAGATTTCAGGCAATAATGAAAAACGACTGATGAGGATATGAGCAGAGAAGAGGAGAGGCAAGAAGACAGAGACTGACGATACATAACAGAGAGGCTTTTGTCAATTCTGAACGAAGTCTGGGCAATCATCTTCAGCTATAAGTTCGGTTGGAAGAGTAGGAATAGTATATCCATATGTTGATGAAGATGAAATCCAAACACACTTCTTTTAAGTACAGAAGTACTCGTTATTCCAGCATTCTTCATACAGATTACATCCAAGATTTTAGAGAGAGCAGTTTCAGGGAGCACTTATGTACTAGTCACACACACTAAAGAAAAATTTGTTCGCATTTTCGTGAAGAAGCAGGTGCGTGAATGATATCGCAGGAGAATTTAAAACAGATGAAGATTTTAAGTACGCAACCTTGAATGAGTATCGACCATTTACTAAACAAGATAAAGTTCAGTTAGGAATTCTTGTGATGCAGACCAATATAAATTCAAGATGGAATGATCTGGCCTAATATTTTAAGTAAATCTTTGTCCACAACCAATTCCTATACATTGTACAAGAGAGTTGATTAGGATCTGTCTGACAAAGTTGTTTTATCTCCTACAAAGAGATTGAGACAGGAAGCAGATATATGTAATTATTTCGGGAGTTTAGGTATGATAAAAGTGCACGAGCAAAGGAACCAGTGCTCTTTGTACAGACAAATTTCCAAACAGGAAGATATGAACAAGAAACTGAAATTGGAGAGACACGCATCCACCTCGAAGAAACGGAAATTGCTGGAACCATCAAAAGTAACGTGGACACCAGGTGCCATAATATAGGCCAGATGAATGGAGAAATAATGAGATGAGAGACGATCAGTATAGAGAGAGAGCCGAAATATGTGTTTCCGTTTCTGACAGAGGTGTGAGAGATACGATATCCACCAGAACATTATATATAGGCTCCCAGGCGCTTCAGCAGGCACTACTAGGGGTAGAAAGTAAAGTACGTAGTTGTGGATATTCCGTCTTTAATGTAAAGAAAAGTTATTCATTAGTTCATTGCGTGTTGACACTGAAAACCAGGTGTCAGTTTTAGATAAATGTGTGTATGATGTTTGTGATAGGCAACGGCGATGGCTGATGATTAAGACGAATAACGTAAGAATATGGGATGCTGTAAGCGGAAAAACGGTAGACTTCAATGAACTACTTCGAGTTGATTTTACAATCAGATACAAGGATTTAATACGAATTTCATGACTGTGCAAGGTTTCACAGTTGATACAACGCTAGGACATGGCTGCCTAAATTAATTCCAGATGGTTGTACATTTGGATACATTATTTGTTGTGGAACAGCTGGCAAATAATGAGGTGAGACTTCGCTTTGATGAATATTTAGAAAGAGACGCTGGACAAAATTTGACTGCTGTAAGACTTTTGCAGAAGAACAGAAGTGATGCTCAAGTAACTGGCAGCGAAATAGAGATGAAAGTAGGACAAAATGAGCCAGCAGCCATGATAATTGGATTAATGGAAGTATTACTGCCGTGTGTAAGCTTGTTTTCAGATACACCAAGGATGATTTGCATGTTTTATGTCAGTTCAATGTGAAAGTGTGCAGAAATTTTAGTTAAACAATATCAAATGGAGTTAGTCTTTAACAGAAAGTGTGTAATGAGATTTAATCAATACTAAAAGAAGCTGTAATAGAGGAAGTGGTCGGATCATATATCAATTCATCTTGGTGCATCAGGATAGAGGTTGGACCTTTCCAGTTTGTTGTTGGTTTATGCTTGGTTTAGGCTTGGTTTATAGGCAGTGGATAAACCCTATAATTCAGACAGAGACCCAACGACTAGAAGTGCTTGAGGAACTATGGCAATGATTCCATGGTATGTTCATCTTCGATGTACTGGGAGATTGAACTGGATTCTGCATTTCGACAAGACACAGTAGTCTATGCTACAGTCAGTGATATCAGTTATGAATTTACTACTTACGTTGCGTGTGTTGTTGGCTGCCTTCATTAGAGGCATTGCAGTGTGGTCCTGGTAGGATTGGGGAAAAAAGTGAAACGGTATGTAAATAATGAAATAGTTGCAGAATACATGCTGGAGGCAACAGTAGAATTTTAAATCAATTACTTAATACTTTCAAAGAATGGAAAAGAGAGTCAACTTCATAAAGTTGCACTTCGGATGCTAGGAGGTAGTATTGCTGGGCTACGTAAAGTCTGCTGATGTATACTGCCAGATCCAGAAAAGCTCAAAGCTGCTGAGAACTATTTTGTGACCAGGAGTGAAATGGCATCCACATGTTTAGTTAGAACTCAAATCAATTGCGAAAAAAAGGCGAACAATGCAGGTCTGAAGATCTCAAGGCGGTATTGTTCAGAGCACCGCTTCTGATTATCCCGTCTGAGGCAGAGGGCTCTACATGTTCGTTTATGAGTCATGAACTGGTCTTGAGGTCCATCTGTTCCAGGATGCAGAATTTGAGAGAGGACTAGTCACTTTCTTACTAATTTTCTTGTTCAAGACTACTCTTTAATGTTTAATTTACACCCAAGACATTTTTGTGAGACAAGAGGAAGTTATTAACATGAACAGGCACTCATGGCAGCATGTACATTGTTAAGTAGACAGTCCAGTCATTAACAGTAAATCCCGGAGTGGATGTTTAGGGCTTGGTAGACATCTGCAGCTACTAGGGAAGGTAACATCCCGAATCACTTACCAGGTACAGAATTCGGGGTCGAAGAATTCCTCACTCTGGTGTGGAGACAATGCTTTTGGCCGAATAGGCGGAAAAATAGCCTACCTGGATCTACCTGTTATCTCCAGCCACAGCAAGGAAAGGGACGCAAGAGATTATGTCGCCCTGCCAAAGTGTGTCGACAGCGTCGTAAAAGCCCTCAGTGAAGTGGGATGGCGGCCACAAAAATTCGCGACTTTCCATGTTCACCAAGGACCATACACTATCGGGGAAGCCACAGGTTGTGTTGCCCCTCTGCTGCCGAGTTTTTGGAAAGCCTCACGCCTTTAAAATAGTTTTACAATGGAATGCAACATCCAAGGTGTCCTTGAAACGGTCTGTATTGGGACACAGTACTTTTCTTAGTTTAGCCAAGGCCCCTGGTCGGACATGCTCTAACATTTGGACCATCCAAATAATTATCTGTATGACAAATGTGTTGCTCACTGTACAGCTAAAAGGAAACCCGAAATACACTGCCTAAAGTGGCTGTGGGATAAAACAGGTCAGGATCACAATGCCATCTCCTCTGTGTGGGAACTTGTCAGTCAGGGCTTGGCTGCTTCTCCAGAAAAGGGAAGAATATTGTTAACTTTGACTAGGACTGGCCGATGGGTGGAGGAAACGAGTTATATGGGAGACATGGAGTAGGGGAAGACTTGTGACTTGCACGAAACCCTTGTGCGGGGCCGTTGTGAGAGTGCTTTTTTTTGTAGATTGCTAAGGTTTGATGGAAAGTGAAGAGAAACTAGGTCTTCTGATTGAGACTCCAGATCCTGGTCTGGACTCTTGTAATGAGTGGGCAACGCTTAGGACACTTGTCCTGAGCATGCCTTCACACTAGCATTGGTCCCGACTGGGGAGCCTGTGGTGAGGTCTTAGCTGTACTTACAGTTTAGACCTGTCATCTCAGACAACTCATTGTGCAGAGGGCCAGTTTAATCATGTTACGTCTGCTCCCTGGACGTTTGATCTCCTTGTGTGCACTGCAACAGAAATGAATCAAATTGGTCCACAGTAAGAACTGGGGATGATTATTTTCTCAAGAATGGGAGCGTCACACACTAGAATCTGCCAATATGTTAGGGCTCCATTAAAGAGTAATTGCGAGGCTGCTGAGAGACCGCCAGCCGTGACACTGCATATTTCGTGCCCGCGATAACAAATGCGGGCGCTGAACATCACTGCTCTGCAGACACTTCAACCACCACCATCATTTGAGAAAGGGGTATAGTATCACTGCTTCGGTTTGAGAGGGCAAACGGAATCACAGTCCTGCCACTTATTTGCAGCTGCACCTACATAGTATAACTTGTTTGTAATATAAATCCATCAAAGAGTGTTTAGCGTTAGATACAACGTTTTGAGGCCCCTTAAGGGGCTGCGGAAAGGCTCAAAATCATGAAAAGTTCAATTTTTTACTTTTTTGCGTTTTCTGAATCTGCAGACTATTACCTTTTAATAGACATATAATTTATTCAATTCCGAAGACTACAACTACTTTTAAATTTTTTTTGAAATGTATTCTACATGGGCGTGACCCACTGTGGCGCTGTTAAACTGCTGTCAAATGGTGTTATTATTAACGTCCGTGTTCATCAGGTACATTTTAGTGATGTGAGATAAAGTATGTGTTTTGGCTAACCTGTGATGGTTCAATATATATCGCTGGTGTTATTGTCCATTTTTTCATGTTTATTTACTCTGTCGTTATCTCGAAAATATTCGTAATTAATTCTGTTTCTTGAGTCTCTGTTTTGTTGAAGTATAATAATGAGTAAAAGTAAAGTTATTAGAAATCCTCTGAAGGCTTTTAAGAAAAGGAGAAATGTTGGAAAGACAAAGGTATGTGTTATTACTGTAAACAATAAAGACGATAACCAAGTGAGTGAACCTAACCTCTCAAGTACACCTGCCCATAGCAGTCAAAGTGGGAAAGAAAATACTTCACAGAAGAAGCTTGGTTCAATGAGTGAAAACTATGAATGTTTTATGGGCGAATCGGATGTGAATGAAATATTTGATATGTCGGTTCTCAAAGGAATTTTTTCAAACTGTGTAAAGATCTATTCATTGTAGTGAAGTTGGTCTGGAACTCTCCATAATGAAGCACGTAGGACTTGCTACTGAAATACAACTGAAATGTGAAGTAGGGGAAAAACTTCCGCAATTTAGACACCACATTGGGGACTGCATCACTGACGTCAAAGATGAGTGTGATGTAGTAAAGTTTATTGAAAAAAGATTGTATCATAATTAACCCATAATCCCTCCACGACAGAGTTCTAAAATTGTGCAATGCCATTTATTATAAAATAAACGACTGTGAATAAAGATTTTACATCAAGGATAAGATTTTCAAAGAACAGTGTTGCAGTAACTGCAACTGAAGAAAATGGTAGCAAAATCTACGAACACAACAACGAGCGATGCTTGCTTTAGACAAGGAACGACTTCGGGCTGCAGACAGGACTGTAAAGAGTCTAGAAATACAAGCAAGAGTAAACAGGAGGAGGAACAAGAGGAAGCTGGAGGAGGAGTTTGCAGAGGATGAAGATAATCCATCCTATGGGCCTGGAATGCACTGAAAAGTTAATCCAATCTTTGTCGCTCGATTCCCAAAACTTTTATTTTCACATGCTAATTACATGTTTTCTAAGGATCTTCCAAACATATTTGTTTCAAACTTTCAGTAAATGTTACACAGTACCTTCTGCATGATTTAACACAGTCTTTTTCCAAAAAACTGTATATTTTTGAATATATAAATAAAAAATTGCAAAAAAATGTTGTGAATTTTCATTACAATTGAAAAAAAAAATCATCTTTAATAACTGAACTAAAATTTTGTAAAATCCCTGTGTTAAGTTGTAGCCTATATTCCAATAAATAATCTGTAAAAAGTTCAACTTCCTACCTCAAATACTTTGTGAGGAGAGCTGTAATTTATAAGCGTTATTTTAACATTGCAAGTATAGGGTGTTCCGGACCCCCTTAATCAGACGAACCTTGGTCTTTTCCAAATAATCTCCACACAATAGAGTGTTAACTGTTTGTTGCGTCTATATGTTTTCCCACCGATCATGATTTATTTGTCATCACCATTAAACTGTTTGTCCTATTTTATGATCAATAAACCTGTGCATAACTTCTGTAAAAGATCAATTCTGTGTTGGTGTATTAATCACCAATCAATTGAAAACAATAATACTGGGCCATGATTTCATAAAAATATTTCTGCTTTAAACTTCCTCTTCATTCTGATCAATCTGATCATCTCTAATGCAGGCTAACAACAATAACCAATGTTAAAGGGCAAAATCAGTTTAGCAGATGCATGGGTAAAGTAGTGAAGGGGAAGCTTTACGACTTCGAAAGTAATGCGTGGACGCCTTGCCACTAGTGTTATTTATCGGCAGGAAATCTGGTTTCATAATGTGCATGTCCCAGGTAAAGCAGACACGGTGTCATGAGCACTCAATGAGTTGAGATGTGACAACAATTAAGAATTAAAGAGGACCAATTTTGATGTGTTGAAGATTAGGAGTTAAAAGAGACCAATTCTGATGTGTTGTAGACGAAGAGAATAATAATCACGAATTTTATGGGGACAATGTTTGCTGGTACTGGAAAAGAGCAGGACAGAGATCCAATCTTGGAGGAAATTAAGATCAAATGGCAAGACGGTGCTGCAGCCAAAGTCAGAATTCCTCCTGTTTATAAATAACATATAGTTCATGCAAACCAATCCTAATAAGATGAATAAATTGGATTCTGTCCATCCCGGAAGCGATCATCGATAAATTCATTTAGTACAAACAACAGAGTTCATGTGAATGTCGTGTCATGGATGCACTGTAAAAAAAAAGGCAGTCAGTTCATTTCAGTACTATGGATAAACATGTGAGAATGGTATTTATTAGTTGTGCACCACGCGAAAAAGCCAAGCCTGTGACAGTTTCCCACATTGCGCCCAAAATTCCGGTTTTAGCAAGAGGATTACGAGACATCCATGCCACAGATATTTTTCACCCCGTTCTGATATCGCGCAGAGGCTTCTTGTGACCATCAGGTACTCTTCTAACTTCAGAAACTTCATATCATTGAGAAGAAGAATCGGCAGATCAGAAAGAAGGTGTTTAATAACTATTTCCTTCACGTGACCGGTAGAGCAAAACTAGTACTATAGTACAACAGTCTACAGTTTGATTTTAGAAGGTGGAAGAATTTCATGTATCAGAAGAGGACAAAGGCAATAAAGACAATATACATATCATGTTGCCACCTGGCTTCTAATCCTGCAAAAGGGTTATTACAAGAATTGTGAAGGTTTTCCAGTTGTACTGTCACTAACAATAAAGATTATGGCACGAATTTTTTATTGCACAGCTACCTTGCTCCCAGGTGCACTTAAAAAATTTCGAGGCTATTCCTCATCACATATGGTAAAACCAAGTCCGACTGAGACAATGCGTCACAGTCATAATCTGGAGCACACGAAGATTGGCACTATTTCCAAAGTCGGGTATGGGTCTGAAATCATTACCACACAGTGAGAAGAGCAAAAGTTAGGAAGGTAAATAATTCAGTATGCCAGCACACATAACACTGTTATGCAAGCTGTACACTATAGATTAACAAGACGCATCATCTGAGCTGTGCTACTTCAAGGAGTTCTAGTACTGATGAGAAATGATGAGGTAGGGGAAAAACTTCCGCAATTTAGACACCACATTGGGGACTGCATCACTGACGTCAAAGATGAGTGTGATGTAGTAAAGTTTATTGAAAAAAGATTGTATCATAATTAACCCATAATCCCTCCACGACAGAGTTCTAAAATTGTGCAATGCCATTTATTATAAAATAAACGACTGTGAATAAAGATTTTACATCAAGGATAAGATTTTCAAAGTAAATTTAAGAGGATGAACGAATTTTGTGAGATGGAGCTCCCCAGTAACCTTAACCTTCATCCCAGCAGTTAGCGTGAATATACGGTGGCTTACAATAAGTGTCATTAATTTATAGTAGGATGAATACTTGTCAGCAATTTCTCAAAAATTTCTCACCTTAGCTAACAAACCGTGCACTTAGGTGGACGAAAAATCTGTGCTAGATCAATGGAACTACCCTTGGTGTAATTCTGCAATAAGTCTAAACATAGCTACATCTGCACAAATTTTGAAATCAATGAATATGTAATGAAAAGTGAGTACTGTATCAGAAGTGCCACATATCACAATCTAACTCCATTACATTAATAAACGTATGAAATGTAAATAAATTTCCATTGAGGGATGAAAGTACGAGTATTGATAAAGTAAATTTCAGTCATTGTCACATCTAAGTACTAAAATTCCACGTTGATTTCTACTTCTGGAGGGTTAGTTAAATGAGTCGTTTAGAGTCTTCGTGAAAGAATGTTGAACAAAGTCGATCAGAATAAAAATGTGAAGGAGAGTTCCCTTTTCAATAGACGCGTGCCACTGCAGCCTGTGGAGTGAAGGCCATTTAGGATATCGCGAAGTCCATTGTACTGTGTGTGAGCAAGGACCAACAGACAGGCTCTCTCTACGCTATAACGGATGGCAGGCTTGTTCGTGTCCTAAATGTTTGGAGGCCATTGAGGAATACAAGACAGTTTCAATAAAAGATTGTTTCTTGTGCGGTGTGGCCACTAGCGCCAGCCTCTCATGGTCCCTTTTTCCCATAAACAAAGAATAACAAGGCAAGCAGAACCATGAGGAACTGAGCCTGCAGCAATCCTCTACTGTGGGTGACATACGTTCAATGTATGCATATTAGAAAGACATAGATCCATAATTACTTAACAGCTGCTCTTAGAGACAGATAATCGGTTGCTACAAGAGAATATTATTTTCAGGAAATCATCACTTTTGTCACTAAATGTAGGGATACATAGTTTATAAGGGGCTGAGGAAGATGACACGGAGGCCGTTCAGTACAACTGGGCCTTCCAGGTGCTTTCGCACGGTATATGTTTGTTTGTTTGTTTGAGAGTGAAGTGCTTAACATTTCCTCTCCTGGCTAAACAACTCCGTTAGCTATTGCTGTAATGATGAAGTGCTCTTGCGATATATTACGCGTTATTGGCCAGTGAGCGAGTGAGCCGTCACGTGTCAGTGGCACACACGCCATTCATCACTCAAGGAGTCTGGCCTGCAGGGGCAGCTTTCGCCAATTCTGGCGGACACCTCTGCCGGCAAGGCATAATGCCTATCTGATTCATGGCAGCTCACCTAAGTGTGTTTGTTTATTTTTCGACACAAAGTAGTCCATCAGTAGTCCAGTAGTCAATTAATGACGTAATATTGCTAGTTTCAGTAAATTCTACCTGTAGAAGAGGCTACATTTCGGATTGAAAGTATTCAAGAATCGATTTTTCAGAAGGAGACGGACATAGCCAATCATATGTAGACTGGTTAAAATTGTGCTACCCATGAAGTCAGTTGATCGCTTCATTTTATTTCCTCCTACCTCTTCATTCTGATGCAAACGCATACTGCTCCTCACAACTTTAAATATGTTTCTAATGATATACATTGTCAAGACCGATTAATGCGACCACTTGTCAAGAGCCTAAGTAACCACCATTCGCGGCACGGACCGCTGCAAGACGTGCAGGAAGAGATTAGTGAGGTTGTGGAAGCTAAGAACGGGGATGTGGAGCCGTGACGACGACAGTCATATGGCCAGCTGTACTAGCTTTCTGAGTTGAGGACCCGTGGCGCTAACAGCAGGATCGAGGTGGTCCTACAGATTCTCCATTTAGTTTAATCCGAGCAGTTTGGTGGTCAAGGGAGACCGGCAAGTTCATCCTGGTGCTCTTCCAGCAACAGGTGAGCACTGCGAGCTGCGTGGCGTACTGAACTGTCCTGCTGGTAGATTCCACCGTGTCCAGAAAAGTGAAACAATGTAGGTGTGGAAATGATCCCCAACGGTAGATGCATACTTTGGTTGATCCACACTGCCTTCCAGAATGATGAGATTATCCAGCGAATGGCACGAAAATATTTCCGAGACCATAGCTCTCGCTCTTCTGGTCTGGGCACTTCCTACGATACGGCTGTCGTCAAACTGATAGAGCATAAAACGCGATTCATCTGAAAAGGCCACCTGTCGTCACTCAGTAGACATCCAGTCTAGGTATTGGGGTGTAAATGCCAGCCTCCGTCGCCGATGTACAGGAGTCAGCTGGGGTTCATGAACCAGGCGCCTAATGTGGTGGTCATTAAGTACGAACAGTCATTCAACGGTCGTGGAGGAGGCACATTTTTTAGCATCTTCGTTCATCTGGGTGGTCAGTTCCTCCATAGCTCCACGTCTATTGGCCCTCACACATCTCTGCAGCCGCCGTTCACCACTGTCGTCTATGGCGCTTGGTTCACCACAATTGCCTCGGAGCAGGTTTTGGATAGCGCAGATTTGCCACGAAGGGCTTACATCTACATGTATACTCCGCAAGCCACCTGACGGTGTGTGGTGGAGGGTACTTTGAGTACCTCTATCGGTTCTCCCTTCTATTCCAGACTCGCATTGTTCGTGGAAAGAAAAATTGTCTGTATGCCTCTGTGTGGGTTCCAATATCTCTGATTTTACCCTCATGGTCTCTTCGTGAGATATACGTAGGAGGGAGCAATACTGCTTGACTCCTCGGTGAAATTATTATTTTCGAAACTTCAACAAAAGCCCGTACCGAGCTACTGAGCGTCTCTCCTGCAGAGTCTTCCACTGGAGTTCATCTATCATCTCCGTAACGCTTTCGCGATTACTCCTGTAAGGAAGCGCGCTGCTCTCCGTTGGATCTTCTCTATCTCCTGTGTCAACCCTACCTGGTACGGATCCCACATTGGTGAGCAATATTCTACCAGTGGGCGAACAAGTGTACTGTAACCTACTTCCTTTGTTTTCGGATTGCGTTTCCTTAGGATTCTTCTAATGAATCTCAGTCTGGTATCTACTTTACCGACGATCAACGTTATATCATCATTCCATTTTAAATCACTCCTAATGCCTACTCCCATATAATTTATGGAAGTAACTGCTTCAAGTTGCTGACCTGCTGTATTGTAGCTAAATAATAACGGATCTTTCGTTCTATGTATTCGTAGCATATTAAACTTGTCTACATTGAGATTCAATTGCCATTCCCTGCACCATGCGCCAATTCGCTGCAGATCCTCCTGCATTTCATTAGAATTTTCCATAGTTACAATCTTTCGATATACCACAGAATCATCCGCAAAAAGCCCCAGTCAACTTTCGATGTCATCCACAAGGTCATTTATGTATATTGTGAATAGCAACGGTTCTACTACACTCCCCTGCGGCACATCTGAAACCACTCTTACTTCGGAACACTTCTCTCCATTGAGAATGACATGCTGCGTAGTGTTATCTAGGAACTCTTCAATCCAATCACACAATTGGTCTGATAGTCCATATGCTCTTACTTTGTTCATTAAACGACTGTGGGGAACTGTATCGAACGCCATGCGGAAGTCAAGAAACACGGCATCTGCCTGGGAATCCGTGTCAACCAGGGCGGTGTCCGAACAGTTAATAAACTTAGTCGTTTCGGAGGTGCTTCCACGCTTGGCCCAAAAGACAAAGATCATGTGCTCTTTCGGACGACAGATAGATAATGGTTCCGTTTCGGCATGATGACAACGACATGACAATGACTGTACTGTTGTCTGCATCCCACCCCTCTCCCAGGCTTTATACACTTTTCGCTGCTATTTCTGCCACCTGCCGTCTGTGAATGGTTATCACACGCTGGCGTTGATGGACACATTAATGTGGCTGGTCCATGTGTATTATAAACGTTCCTTCTTTACATACATAGAGTGTAAACGACCACTGCTTACAACGTACCACAGTGGTGTAGGAGAAGCCGAGAAGAAATGTTAAATGTAGGACACTAGCGCTGTTCCTATCCGAGAAACAGCGTCAAATATTCCTAAAAAAACGACGTGAATTGCAGATTTTCAGTATACTCTCGGTTCTTTTTTTTTTTTTTTTTTTTACTTCACCGGTTTATTTTTCTCTTTCGTTAACATTATTAATTTAAACTTCCTCCTCAGGGAAGCGAAGGGAAAACATAATTACGTTTACTATTCGAGCTTCGTCGTTACAAGCAAAGCAGTTTCGTAGTAAGAAATCGTTACAAAATGCTTTCTTTGTTATTTTTATGCTGTCAAAATTTACAACATTTAGAAGCTAAATTTACACACACGTGAGTTTCATATTTTGTAAGTAGGCTACAAGATATAGGTGCTTTAATATTCAAGGACGATTCTAGCCACTATTTCGTACGGCTAACATGTCCTGTAGTTAACACAGATTTTGTAGGCAAGAGTGATATTATTTAATTCCTTTCGACAACAGTACACCATTGAAGCACGTTGTAAACAGCTATCGATTACGCTCTGTAGATACGGTTTCATACTGTATGTTACTTCAGGTATTGGACGTCCAAACCCTATCCACTTTCGTGCGTTTAATGTTCTGGCGAGTTTCATTGGAAATAGGAGAAGGGGAAACTGAATAGTTTCTCGATTCCACTGTGGAGCAGCAACAGACAACAGCTAACTGCGAGTTTTCAAGCTATGTGACGCCATGCCTCCGAGTGGCGGCAGGGGAAGGCTACTATTACAGCAGTCAGTAGCGGACTAGGCAGTGAATAGAACATTCATGGAATCTACAACCCCTGTGAAGATGTCCTCCGCAAATGGGGACGAAACCACCCGACAATGTCTAGCAACATTTTAATATTTGTGACAATACTCAGCCGAGGCTGCAGCACAGAAACATTCGTTAAGAGTATACTTTCGGGTACAACAGTCGATTGGTAATGAAAATGATCCCGTGCAGTGAGTTTGGAATAATACGAGTTCTACCAGCCACCAGCTTCGGAAGCAGTTATAAAACTAATTTCTTGAAGAGACCTGTCAGACCAACTATGAATGCAAGAAAGCAGGCGTCAATTGTTCCAATATGTGTCTCAACTGCGATAACAGCTACATTAACATGCCCATTGCAGAAACTGCACAAGTAGAGGATGACTGGGGGTTCCCCGGATTACGTGAAGGAGATTATGCATAAATAATTAAACCTCACATTTGTGTCTTCACTCACTATGTATTTGTGCGTTCAATATATGTTTCTTAATAGGCACTGCTGTCACATCTATTCAGTAAATTGTCAAGTATTTGGAATTAAGTCACTGATTACTTGTTCTCTGCGTAGAAGACTTTGAAGGCTGTCCTGAAGAAATTACCGAACTCCTCACGATGAGAGCTCATACTAATACTTAAATACATACAATTTGTACATAAATTGTCCTCTTGGTTTGTCATTTAGAGTAATGTTTGCCTAAATGAAATAAAAATATGTAATAATGGCATTTTTTCAAATTCCAAAAAATGATGATTTTCACGATATTTCAATTCTGTTTTGCCTTGAAACCATACGACTTACAAAAATATGTTATAGACATAAACTGTAGGAAATATCCTCTTTATTTTACTACTTAACCACGTTTTGCGTAAACAGATTTATTTGCAAGTTATGAGATGAAAACCACTATAAAAGGTTACATTTAGTGGTTTTCTGCTGATTTCTCGTTTTTTTTCGGAATAAGTTTTGTTGAACAACTCCAGATTCGTGTTCCGTAGAACAGAAAACATAAAATAAACCACTAAATCAATTACACCACAACTTCCCACTTCAAACTACCATTTGACTGAGCTGTGGTTGACAGCCGAAACTGAGGTCTAACGGGACCGTAAACTACCATTTGCCTGGACTATATACCTGTGGTTGACAGCCGAAGCTGAGGTCTATCGGGACCGTTTCTCGTAGATCTGCTACCTCGAACTTGTGTCCCTCCCCCTCCCCCCCCCCCATCCCTTACCTTGTATGGGCATCAGCAAAACGTGGCCCGAATTTATTAAAGGCTTCAAAAATTTTCGCGTGTCTATCAACCAGTCTAGCATTTAATTCTAGAAGTTCTTTATTACCTTCCTCTTGTCTCCTACTGCGTCTGATAGTTCTTTAGAAAAAGCATCGCCGCTTTCGACTTGTATTTTATACAAATCAGCATCGCCTTCGGCTTGTTTCGTAGCGAAATCAGCATCGCGTTCAGCTTGTTTCTTTCCGAAGCTTTTAATACGTACGAGCAAACCCTGAAAGTAGTCAGTTTCCAGGCGTACTATTGGTGCATTTTCCACCGTTCCATGTGTCTCATCGACTTTTTCGGTCCCTTTCACCACTTTGGAATTCATCTCTACCACACTAGAGGCCATCTGAACACTACTTTTAGAAGGTTGCTAAATTCAGAATTTGGAATACTGCGAGGAATCATTTCCTGATCATTTTCTAATTCGACGTCTTCTTCATCGTACGAACTCTCCCTCACATCTATCTACATCAACATTTATACTCCGCAAGCCACCCAACGGTGTGTGGCGGAGGGCACTTTACGTGCCACTGTCATTACCTCCCTTTTCTGTTCCAGTCGCGTATGGTTCGCGGGAAGAACGACCGTCTGAAAGCTTCCGTGCGCGTTATAATCTCTCTAATTTAACATTCGTGATCTCCTCGGGAGGTATAAGTAGGGGGAAGCAATATATTCGATACCTCATCCAGAAACGCACCCTCTCGAAACCTGGCGAGCAAGCTACACCGCGATGCTGAGCGCCTCTCTTGCAGAGTCTGCCACTTGAGTTTGTTAAATATCTCCGTAACGCTATCACGCTCAATAAATAACCCTGTGACGAAACGCGCCGATCTTCTTTGGATCTTCTCTGTCTCCTCCGTCAACCCGATCTGGTACGGATCCCACACTGATGAGACATATTCAAGTACAGGTCGAACGAGTGTTTTGTAAGCCACTTCCTTTGTTGATGGACTACATTTTCTAAGGACTCTCCCAATGAATCTCAACCTGGTACCCGCCTTACCAACAATTTGTTTTATATGATCATTCCACTTCAAATCGTTCCGCACACATACTCCCAGATATTTTACAGAAGTAACTGCTACCAGTGTTTGTTCCGCTATCATATAATCATACAATAAAGGATCCTTCTTTCTATGTATTCGCAATACATTACATTTGTCTTTGTTAAGGGACAGTTGCCACTCCCTGCACCAAGTGCCTATCCACTGCAGATCTTCCTGCATGTCGCTGCAATTTTCTAATGCTACAACTTCTCTGTATACCACAGCATCATCCGCGAAAAGCCGCATGGGACTTCCGACACTATCTAATAGGTCATTTATATATATTGTGAAAAGCAATGGTCCCATAACACTCCCCTGTGGCACGCCAGAGGTTACTTTAACGTCTGTAGACGTCTCTCCATTGATAACAACATGCTGTGTTCTGTTTGCTAAAAACTCTTCAATCCAGCCATGCAGCTGGTCTGATATAGCGTTGGCTCTTACTTTGTTTTATCAGGCGACAGTGCGGAACTGTGTCGGATGCCTTCCGTAGGTCAAGAAAAATAGCATCTACCTGGGAGCCTGTATGAAATATTTTCTGGGTCTCATGAACAAATAAAGCGAGTTGGGTCTCACACGATCGCTGTTTCCGGAATCCATGTTGATTCCTACATAGTAGATTCTGGGTTTCCAAAAACGACCTGATACTCGAGCAAAAAACATGTTCTCAAATTCTGCAACTGATCGACGTCAGAGATATAGGTCTATAGTTTTGCGCATCTGCTCGACGACCCTTCTTGAAGACTGGGACTATCTGTGCTCTTTTCCAATCATAAGGAAAATTCCGTTCCTCTAGAGACTTGCGGTACACGGCTGTTAGAAGGGGGGCAAGTTCTTTCGCGTACTCTGTGTAGAATCGAATTGGTATCCCGTCAGGTCCAGTGGATTTTCCTCCGTTGAGTGATTCCAGTTGCTTTTCTATTCCTTGTACACTTATTTAAATGTCAGCCATTTTTTGGTTTGTGCGAGGATTTAGAGAAGGAACTGCAGTGCGGTCTTCCTTTGTGAAACAGCTTTGGAAAAAGGTGTTTAGTATTTCAGCTTTACGCGTGTCACCCTCTGTTTCAATGCCATCATCCCGCAGTGTCTGGATATGCTGTTTCGAGCCGCTTACTAATTTAACGTAGACCAGAATTTCCTAGGATTTTCTGTCAAGTCGGTACATAGAATATTACTTTCGAATTCACTGAACGCTTCGCGCATATCCTCCTTACGCTAACTTTGACATCCTTTAGCTTCTGTTTGTCTGAGAGGTGTTGGCTGCGTTTAAACTTGGAGTGAAGCTCTCTTTGCTTTCGCAGTAGTTTCCTAACTTTGTTGTTGTACCACGGTGGGTTTTTCCCGTCCCTCACAGTTTTACTTGGCACGTACCTGTCTAAAACGCATTTTACGATTGCCTTTAACTTTTTCCATAAACACTCAACATTGTCAGTGTCGGAACAGAAATTTTCGTTTTGATCGGTTAGGTAGTCTGAAATCTGCCTTCTATTACTCTTGCTAAACAGATAAACCTTCCTCCCTTTTTTATATTCCTATTAACTTCCACATTCAGGGATGCTGCAACGTCCTTATGATCACTGATTCCCTGTTCCGCACTTACAGATTCGAAAAGTTCAGGTCTGTTTGTTATCAGTAGGTCCAAGATGTTATCTCCACGAGTCGGTTCTCTGTTTAAATGCTCGCGGTAATTTTCGGATAGTGCACTCAGTATTATGTCACTCGATGCTCTGTCCCTACCACCTGTCCTAAACAACTGAGTGTCCCAGTCTATATCTGGTAAATGAAATCTCCACCTAAGACTAACATGCTGAGAAAATTTACGTGAAATGTATTCCAAATTTTCTCTCAGTTGTTCTGCCACTAATGCTGTTGAGTCGGGAGGTCGGTAAAAGGAGCCAATTATTAACCTAGCTCGGTTGTTGAGTGTAACCTCCACCCATAATAATTCACAGGAACTATCCACTTCTACTTCACTACAGGATAAACTACTACTAACAGCGACGAACACTCCACCACCGGTTGCATGCAATCTATCCTTTCTAAACACCGTCTGTACCTTTATAAAAATTTCGGTAGAATTTATCTCTGGCTTCAGCCAGCTTTCTGTACCTATAACGATTTCAGCTTCGGTGCTTTCTATCAGCGCTTGAAGTTCCGGTACTTTACCAACGCAGCTTCGATAGTTTACAATTACAATACCGATTGCTGCTTGGTCCCCGCATGTCCTGACTTGGCCCCCACCCGTTGAGGATAGTTTACAATTACAATACCGATTGCTGCTTGGTCCCCGCATGTCCTGACTTGGCCCCCACCCGTTGAGGCTGTTGCGCTTTCTGTACTTGCCCAAGGAATCTGCAGCCCACACGGTCGCAGAACCGTCTCAGTCCCTGATTCAGACCCTCCACTCGGCTCTGTACCAAAGGTCCGCAGTCAGTCCTGTCGACGATGCTGCAGATGGTGAGCTCTGCATTCATCCCGCTAGCGAGACTGGCAGTTTTCACCAAATCAGATAGCCGCCAGAAGCCAGCGAGGATTTCCTCCGATCCTTAGCGACACTCATCATTGGTGCCGACATGAGCGACCACCTGCAGATGGGTGCACCCTGTACCCTTCATGGCATCCGGAAGGACCTTTCCACATCTGGAATTACTCCCCCGGTGTGCCCACGGAGTGCACATAGGTTTTCTTCTCCCCTCTTGCTGCCATATCCCTAAGGGGCCCCATTACGCGCCTGACGTTGGAGCTCCCAACTACCGGTAAGCCCACCCTCTGCGACCGCCCAGATCTTGCAGACTGAGGGGCAACTTCTGGAACAGGACAAGCAGACATGTCAGGCCGAAGATCAGTATCAGCCTGAGACAGAGCCTGAAACCGGTTCGTCACACAAACTGCAGAGGCCTTCCGTTCAGCCCACCGGAATGTCTTTCGCCCCCTGCCACACCTTGAGACGACCTCCCACTCTACCACAGGTGAGGGATCAGCCTCAATGCTGGCAGTATCCTAGGCAACCACAGTCGTAGTCCGGTCGGGGGATGCGTGGGACGAGCTGGCCGTCCCCGACAAACCCCCATCCGGACCCCCACAGTGATGCCCATTGGCAACAGCCTCAAGCTGTGTGACCGAAGCCAACACTGCCTGAAGCTGGGAGCGAAGGGATGCCAACTCAGCCTGCATCCGAACACAGCAGTTGCAGTCCCTATCCATGCTAAAAACTGTTGTGCAATGAGCGTCTGAACTAATTTACACAGAGCGCAAAAATCGACACAATTTAAACGGTTATTAAAATACAAGATTGCCTAGTAAATGCAGTAATGCTGCTGCTTGCACACTGCTGACACTGCTCGGCGGCGGAAGGAGACTACGAAATTTTACACTATTCAGGTACTAAAACGCGATGCTACAACTCTCAAATACTATAATACGCCAGAAATTTATGAATTAAACAATGCAAGTACCAAAAACACGCAAAGAAATTAAGAATTAAACTATGTACCAAATGAGTGAGCTAGGAGTATACCACTTGCTGCTGCAGCTGCTTATCCAACGGCGGCAGGGAGCACACTGACTGACCAACCGACACTGGCCGTTCGAAACAAAAACAGAAGACAAACGACTACGCGTATTTACACTATTCAGGTAATAAAACGCGATGCTACAACTCTCAAATACTATTATACGCCAGAAATTTATGAATTAAACAATGCAA
Source organism: Schistocerca piceifrons (assembly GCF_021461385.2). Taxonomy (NCBI): domain Eukaryota; kingdom Metazoa; phylum Arthropoda; class Insecta; order Orthoptera; family Acrididae; genus Schistocerca; species Schistocerca piceifrons. The sequence goes on from NC_060141.1 coordinate 782,709,327, forward strand.
GTACCAAAAACACGCAAAGAAATTAAGAATTAAACTATGTAACAAGTGAGTGAGCCAGGAGTATACGACTTGCTGCTGCAGCTGCTTCTCCAACGGCGGCAGGGAGCATACTGACTGACCAACTGACACTGGCCGTTCAAAACAAAAACAGAAAACAAACGACTACGCGAATTTACACTATTCAGGTACTAAAACGCGATGCTACAACTCTCAAATACTATAATACGCCAGAAATTTATGAATTAAACAATACAAGTACCAAAAACACGCAAAGAAATTAAGAATTAAACTATGTAACAAAGGAGTGAGCTAGGAGTATACGACTTGCTGCCGCTGCTGCTTACCCAACGGCGGCAGGGAGCTAACTCTATCAGCTGTGGCGTTTCTAACCTTCCGCGACAAGTGCTTTTAAGCATTTTAAATTTAATAAAGTGTTAAAAGTCCTGTTTCAAATTTGCGAAGAAAAAAATCTGATTTTAAGCTTCACATGCTTCGTTCGTATCTCTTCCGCGGTACTCTATCAAAAGCAGTGCAATGTAACGTCCAAAAGATGAAAAAAAAGTAATAAAATCTGAAATTATTGAGATCTTGCCCGAGTAAGCACAAGGTGCTAAAGATCTACTACAGCGCAGTGTAAATATCCAGATTGAGAAATAAAATGTATGAAACAAGGCATGATCTCGCAATTTCCATTGTCTTATCATTACGTTGATATTGACGAATCCACGTTGTCCAAATATCTTCAGATTTCACGAGAGTAATAAATTCGCATTAATACCCTTTTCGTTCTCTTCTTGGGCCCCACGTTGCGTCTGCATCAATGAAATCGTCCCTGCCTGGCTGGATTAACATAATGTCTGCTTCTTCCACCCGACTTCACTGCTATCTCAGGGACGCAATTTAGATCAATTATTATGGCAGGAAGTGGCACAGTTTCTTAGCGTGTTAATGTATTCTCTTGTATGGGGCACTAATTTATAATGTGAGTGAGACAACTATGTGGTTTGCTCTCTTGTTCACTGCACGCATTTAGGTGTCTTAAGATAGTTGGTATTGGTAAAGCATGCGTTATTTCGCTAACTAGTCAGTTAGAATCACTTTTCTCGAATAGGTCATTTCCTATTTAAAGTCTAGTCTGGAAAAGTGGCTGCATTTCTCACAAAATAACTTGGATGGGCTTGTTTCGTAATTATTTAGAAATGTTTTTGGTAGCAGCCCGAGATATTAGCTTCTTGCAGTCGTGGAGAGTCAACTCTCAAAAATGTCTGGTGCGTCTCTGACTTTTCGTTAAGAATTATTATTCAGACAAAAAGCTTCCTGATATTAAATTGTCTTTCACGTTTGCTTTAATCCTTTAGATTCGGATTTTGTTCAGTTAATTCCTTTTGTAATTAAGCGCTTGTTTGGACAAAGACGTTGTTTTCAAAGATTAAGTTTTTCAATTTAATCAGAACACGAATACAGCATGAAATACTTTTCTCCAATAAATTTTCACAAACTTCACTTCACAAGACATAAATGGCTCACATTAACCCGTACATTGAACAAGGAGCGGTACTGGTAATAGTAGCAGTAACCGTAATAGAACAGTAGTTGAAGTAGCAACGGTGATAATAGTAGTAATACTAAGCTAACGTTGGCCTATATAGTCTTTCAACGAGTTTTATATTCCGCATTCGGTTGCTCTGAACTTGGTCATTTTTGGTAATTACTCTATTCTTATTACCAAGATATTAATAGTCTTAAAAAATAAAAAAATTAAGGGAAATGTTCATAAAAACTACACAGTACTCTCCAATCGCATAAAGCGTGGTTGCAGACATTAGTCCGTTTTTGTAAATAATTTGTTCGTTGATTTTTGTTATCAACGTCTAAAAATTAAATTTCTATTTGTTACTCATGGATCAATAAATTTATGTTATTAGTCAATCAAATTCTATGACTCAAGTATTTATCCCACTACGATAGTTAAATTCCCAAAGTCCTCCAAACATATATTTTTGAGTAGGGCCCCTGATAAACTCGTGATCTAAATTAACGTTTCCTGCAATCTCCACAGTTATAGTCATAACCGCTGTTAGCGTTTCATGAGGATATGCAACCGCTTTGTGAGCTGTGGCGATAGTACTGGCAACTGAATTTATTTCCGTATCCACAGAGGTTTGTAGCAACTTACGGCAATTGAATATTCAATTTCTTTCTCCATAAACGAATTTCAGAAGTGCAAAAAGGTATGTTCTTGAATGCTAATACATATTTAATTTTTTCTTATTACCTATATGTTTTTGAATCAAACATTAGCTCTGTTCCTACCCTGCAATTGTTCTAGGCGAGAGCATAAGGTAATTTCAATTTTACCTCTTACTCCCTGCAAAAAAATATGATTACAACACTCCACATATGCCTGGGTATAAAACTACAATTATTCAGTCACAAATTCTAGCGGAATTTCCATATACAACATTAAGTTTAAGACTTTTTTAAATGAATGTAGTTACATCGTCGGTTATAAACTCAGCAAACGGCCCTTGTGTTGCTAGGAGCACAACATACAGCTCAGCACATTTATATAGAATATAAACATCCGTTTGAAGACGATCCAAATTGGATTACAACACTCCACATATGCCTGGGTATAAAACTACAATTATTCAGTCACAAATTCTAGCGGAATTTCCATATACAACATTAAGTTTAAGACTTTTTCAAATGAATGTAGTTACATCGTCGGTTATAAACTCAGCAAACGGCCCTTGTGTTGCTAGGAGCACAACATACTGCTCAGCACATTTATATAGAATATAAACATCCGTTTTAAGACGATCCAAATTGGACTGGAGCTTCATAAAGCGATTATTCGTGTGTCCACTAATACAATTAATGTTCTAGAGTATGACATTTTCAGCTAGAACTGCAATGCATAACCACTTAGCGTTCCTTTTTTACTGTAAATGCAAATGCGTTATATTCCAAAGTTGTAACAAGATTTTGTCATATGTTGTGTTTAAAGTACTATTACAAACTAGCTTCGACGTCATCAATGGCTTCTCTTTTTTAATTCCAGTTTATATTCCTTCTTAATGGCAGCTGTTTTTGTCGTGTACTCCAATTTTCGTTCTTTGGCTTCGACCTCTTCCAGTTCCAGTTGTCTTTTCCGTACAATCAACACATTGACTGAATTTAAGGGAATAATTTCTTAATGGGGAATGGTTTTAGGCTGAGCAACAGCTTTACTTGATTTCTTAAGACTTGTGGTATAACACTGTCGGTAGCAACCAATCCTAATCTACCAATATATTTATTTGATATTATTGCGGACAACAGCGTCCTAGATTGAGAAACGTATGTGTCTTCTGCTTTAATATAAAACTTGAGTATAACATATACACTCCTGGAAATGGAAAAAAGAACACATTGACACCGGTGTGTCAGACCCACCATACTTGCTCCGGACACTGCGAGAGGGCTGTACAAGCAATGATCACACCCTCGGCACAGCGGACACACCAGGAACCGCGGTGTTGGCCGTCGAATGGCGCTAGCTGCGCAGCATTTGTGCACCGCCGCCGTCAGTGTCAGCCAGTTTGCCGTGGCATACGGAGCTCCATCGCAGTCTTCAACACTGGTAGCATGCCGCGACAGCGTGGACGTGAACCGTATGTGCAGTTGACGGACTTTGAGCGAGGGCGTATAATGGGCATGCGGGAGGCCGGGTGCACGTACCGCCGAATTGCTCAACACGTGGGGCGTGAGGTCTCCACAGTACATCGATGTTGTCGCCAGTGGTCGGCGGAAGGTGCACGTGCCCGTCGACCTGGGACCGGACCGCAGCGACGCACGGATGCACGCCAAGACCGTAGGATCCTACGCAGTGCCGTAGGGGACCGCACCGCCACTTCCCAGCGAATTAGGGACACTGTTGCTCCTGGGGTATCGGCGAGGACCATTCGCAACCGTCTACATGAAGCTGGGCTACGGTCCCGCACACCATTAGGCCGTCTTCCGCTCACGCCCCAACATCGTGCAGCCCGCCTCCAGTGGTGTCGCGACAGGCGTGAATGGAGGGACGAATGGAGACGTGTCGTCTTCAGCGATGAGAGTCGCTTCTGCCTTGGTGCCAATGATGGTCGTATGCGTGTTTGGCGCCGTGCAGGTGAGCGCCACAATCAGGACTGCATACGACCGAGGCACACAGGGCCAACACCCGGCATCATGGTGTGGGGAGCGATCACCTACACTGGTCGTACACCACTGGTGATCGTCGAGGGGACTCTGAATAGTGCACGGTACATCCAAACCGTCATCGAACCCATCGTTCTACCATTCCTAGACCGGCACGGGAACTTGCTGTTCCAACAGGACAATGCACGTCCGCATGTATCCCGTGCCACCCAACGTGCTCTAGAAGGTGTAAGTCAACTACCCTGGCCAGCAAGATCTCCGGATCTGTCCCCCATTGAGCATGTTTGGGACTGGATGAAGCGTCGTCTCACGCGGTCTGCACGTCCAGCACGAACGCTGGTCCAACTGAGGCGCCAGGTGGAAATGGCATGGCAAGCCGTTCCACAGGACTACATCCAGCATCTCTACGATCGTCTCCATGGGAGAATAGCAGCCTGCATTGCTGCGAAAGGTGGATATGTGCCTGTGGTTCTGTGAGTGTGATCATGTGATGTATCTGACCCCAGGAATGTGTCAATAAAGTATCCCCTTCCTGGGACAATGAATTCACGGTGTTCTTATTTCAATTTCCAAGAGTGTATATCGTATTCGTTGGAGTCTGTGTTAAGAATATCCTGTACTTTACAGACAGATAACTAAAACTGTGTGGACAGAACATACCTAATAATCTTTCCTCGGTCTTGATTGACTGAAAGACTTACTTGTACGACAGACCATTTACAGTTATTCTTATCGCCCCAGTAAACAAACTACCGAGCATTGTTAAACACCAAATGCCAGCTGTTCTGTGAGTTACTCATTACTTGACATAATACATAATTCATTGGCATGGAGTACTGTGGAGAGTATGGTAAATAAGGACTGTTAGTGATTAATACACTTACACAGTTTTGCACTGAGTTAAATCCAAGATCCATACTGCAATTGAACATAGTAGTCTCAAGCGTGGTAATACTGTGTTCTTTACACAATGAACATGTAAGAGATTCCCATACCCGCATGTCTGCACACTTTATAAAATCGATAAAGTGGTTACCAAAAAAGTTTGTTCAGCCTGGGATTATGATTTGACAAATATATTACAGCTTATCCATGTTTAATAGTCAATCTCACCTGTCTTACTGTTGTTTACAATCCTAGTCAGACCCCGGCCGTGCAGAATTCATGGTTAGATATTAGGTAGATGCATATCTCCATTTTGTTAAAAATCCCAGCACAATCTTACGTTGTGACCAAATCCAGAAGGTAATAAATGTCATCATGAAACTGCTGCAGTATTCCAGCCAGCTCATCAATAAGCAGATACATTTAAGCGTCCAACAGTCCCACTTTGTACGGGATAGCCACAGGATTTATGTATTTACTAGAAATGATTTCCAGTGCGTCCTTAACGATTTTTCTCAATATTCTTCTTACTGTCACATTGTCGAGGCCATGTAGTAGAAAGGATAGCTTCGCCTTCACGCCATGTGAGTTGAATTTGGCAGGGTTTCTCTGGCAAACAGTTGTTAAATGCACCACACATTTCTTCCTTTAACATTACAGACCGTCCCTTGTCTAATTGCTCTTGACAGTCCATTTGACTGCAGATTTTAATCACCATTATGTTATCACAAAGTGATTCTGTAATAGTGTAAGCAGATTAAATTTCTTTTTGCTAAACAGAGTACCAGGCACGGTGTAATTTTGCCAGCGTCTGCAGCAGGACTGTCCTGATTCTCCAATAATATTCACAAACCAAAGCATTCGTCAGTTTGCAACCTCTTCTTTCCTAGTAGCTGGGGATTATTAGCACTTTGGAGCAATGCACGATGACACTTTCCTCTACCACAGAAGACTGATCAGTTATTGTCACCAAACATCCTTTTACACTGAAGACCAAGGATGGCACCACTTATGATCGCCTACACACGTATTCAAAAATGAAGCATCTGGGCTAGGTGACATATTGATTTCAGCATCACAGCTCGTTGCTGATTTTGTTATTTTTCATTACTTTTAGCTGTAGAGAAACCACTTGAACGCGTGGATTCAAATACCGAAACAAAATGTGATGTTGTAACTACAAACATTATGGTCCACTTCGACCTACTTGCCATAGACTCGCTATATTTGGCAGTCGGTTCAGAAGTGAATACTGCAGATTCTTTTAAACAGAATTTGAAAATAACCTTGTAAAGGATCCATGACTGTGAGATCGGAGTTCGTGGCAGCTACAATTCATCTTCAATAGGCCGGTAAATGTTATGCTTGTATAACAACAGCGCAAAGGTTTCGCTGCCAGTTTCAAGATAGTTCTTTGAAAAACTACGTGCAACGTATCTTTGGATTACGGACGATTACTACTTTCTGATTTAAAACAAAAAAAAAAAAACGTTGAAGAGAAATTAATAGTAGTCTTAAAGCAGGAGGTACGAATATACAGTATTAAGTTACCAGCCATCAATTTTTCGGCACACTATATGAAACTTTCAACAGAACAGGCCAAAATATTACACATGACGTTGTAGTGTTGTACTTCAATTAATTAATTAATTTATTTATTTACATGTCAAGTTCCGTAGGACCAAACTGAGGAGCGAATCTCTAAGGTCATGGAACGTATCAGAACATGATATTACAACATAAAACTAATAATAGATAAAAATAAAATGTTTAAGAACCCAAAAAAAGTCAAGCCATAAGTTTCAGTACACGAATGTCAAACGAAAATAGTGCACTAGGAAACGGCATTCTTGTGAAACAAATAGTCAGTTCTAAGTTATATTCAGGATTTAAATCGATCTGATAGTGGCGAAAATAAACTCATAATGTCGTACCAAGATCCAGTAGACCTTTTAAAAATAAGGCAACTGAAGAAGCAGCACATCACCTTCTTCAAATGTTTTTGACGCTGGCTAAAATCAGATAATTGTAGTGATGTCTGTAATGAAATCATATTCGATCTTTGCGCTATTTGGAAAGATATTAAGATAGTACATGTAAAGCCTCGTCACAGTCAAACACATGGCTCAGTTGAAAGGGCCAATCAGGATATACATGATACGTTAACTGCATGAATGAACGATAACGATACAAATACGTGGAAGTGTGGTTGGCCCTTTCTTCAGTTTGGCAGAATCACTACGTACCGTGAGGAAAATTCCAGTCCTGATGAAGCAGTGTTTGGCGTTAAGCCAAAAGAGATATAATATCGTCATCGTTGCCTGGCGAACAAATTGCAAATATCTAAACCGAAGAACTGCTCGAAGAAGTAATTAATTCTTTTGAAGAAATTTTCAGCAGTGACCATGTCGAAAACCATATTCCAAATAGCAAAGAGGATCTGCAAGCCATCATATCTACATTTCAAGTTTATTACTATAAATACTGCTGACACGAAGGAAATCTCCTGCAAGCAACGAAAATTTTACGAACATAAAAATGAAAATTTCCTTTTACTCAAATTGGTGACTCTCTGAAGTTGACCATGATGGTACAGATGTTCAACATACAAGTATGTTGGCAGTCGTTGTAGGAATAGAAGACTACGATATTTGTAAATTAGAGGAAAAAAAGGGTAAGCTGAATCAGCGTTACATCCGCATCTAGTTATTTGTAAAGATAGGTGTTTTTTCATCCAAAGATGAGGTTTCTTCTCAAGAAACATAGCTGAGAGAAGGAGCTGCCGGTAATTCGGTAAGTGGAGAACGGGGCTATATACGTAATCCAAGCCCACCTTCGGTGCTGTAGCGGTTCTAACGTGCATAGCGCTCCGGCCATGCTCCGATAGCGCGAGCTTTGTTTCATTCCATGAGGCTTCGCGTAGCCATACACTGGTTACTGCAGCATAGGGGTGGTCAGGAATTCGGTGAGTGGGCCGTGCCTCGCACAAATGCCATAGCTCTCACTCAACCTGGGTAGCACGTTTCCCCCACCGCCACGCCACACTGTCTGAGCGAGAAGATGGGGGAACTGCTAACGCGCTACATTTAAATGACAATACAGTCGCACTACGTAAGACTTGGTTTTACATTTTACATTTCTCAACAACATAGATGAGAAAGATAACAAATTTTAACTATTATTTCATTATTTTTGGCACGCTCAAGGCCCATAATTTTATCAGCTAGGACAGACGCAGACAATTTGAAAGATTTTCGCTCTCATTTAGCCACGTAATCGTGACGTATTTTGTGTAAAAATATAAAAAACGTCTTTAGCACACGTATGTTGATCGAGATATTGTAGCATTTTTGCAGTCTCATACGGATGCTTGGAAATTCTGCCAGCGGAAACAATGTAATGTCCTGGGCAGTGTTAACATTAAACAAATCTGTTTTCAATCGGAAATTACCTTGAGGAACAGTCAGTTACATCTCTACGTGCACAGGTTCGCTTTCAACTAAAACAGCAAACGGTCTCGAGAATACCCATACCTCGGAAACAGATGTAACACGCAGTCTCCCCAAAACTTGAAGCAAACCAATCTCGTATTTGTTTTTAAGGCCGTTTGGAGGTAGTACCTGGCGGACAGTGGCTGTTGCATGAGGCAATCATGCAGATTATGGTGGCCTTGAAGCATTTCCAGATGCTAACATTTTGTCTTGGAAGACATGGAGTATACCTGAGACTACAGGACTCTTGGCTAAACAGCCTTATGGTACTCTTGTTCCAAGTATGCCATTTGTTTTGAGTACGAGAAAGAAGATGAAGTTAGATGCTGATGAGTACCTCTTTATATGGGCGAAAGTCGGCAATGGAAATTGTAAAATAAAGATCAACGGTGATTGTATGCTTTATTATAGATAAACACAGCGTTTTCTTTACCGTCAGTGAGCTTGGGTAACTGCACTGTGTTTGTCAGAACACTGCAACGCGATTTCCTCTTTAAATGCACCCCCATCAAACCATGAATACGTTTTCCTCTTCTTGAAAGGTCCTACTATGGGCAGTGGGCAGTCAACTGCACATACAATACCAGGTCTGCAATTCATTTTTGATATTCTAATTTTCATTACTGAACTCTTTTTTCCTTCACAAATTCGACAATAGCGAGTTTGAAATCGAAAAATCATTCCAGGCATGGTCCTAGACTTTACGAACGTACTTGGCAGTAGTAAGTCTCGTTCAGTTCCATAGCAAATCGAAAGCTCTTGCCACTGATTGCGGAATTATGCGTGCGACTTCAGAAATTTTACTATTAGTACTGCCTGTTTCTTCTCGTGGTCAATGCCTGGAAATCTAGCACAGAGTGCTTCTTGGTGTATAGATCAGTGAATCCTATCTGTCGATCTCTGTAATCTTTGGCTCTTTCATTGCGGACTAAATGTTTAAATTCTTTCTGCTTGATATTTTAACATCATTTCTTAGCGAATTTGCAGTATCCGTGGCTTAAGCGACTGCATAATGTGTACTGAGAATTCTCGTTCCTCTCTCCTATCACTCTCATTAATTTTTAAAAGCTTGTGCCGATAAATAGATAGACTGCCTTGTCTGTGCAAACAGCCACTGTACATGTTAACGTCCTCCATACCACGAAGAAATAGCGGAAGGAAAACAGAACTGATACCAGGTTGCTGTCGAACTGAAGAGACTTGTGCCCACCGGAAAATGCCGCACTGCGGTGCTCAATGGAACGTCGCGCTGTTTCGGCTACTTCAGAGAATTACGAAGGAAATGCTGGGCCTTGGATCTCACGCCGCCCGCACACTCTGCACACGTGAAGTTTGGCACACCGTAGTCAACCCGAAGTTTGGCACACCGTAGCCAACCCTGCTGTAGAACATGCTGTCTCTTTCCCACCGAAGGGTGGCAATCAAGTTCCCCTTCGACACACAGTATACAAGACCAAAGGTACACGAATTCGAACATTTCATGCGCGATGTGGCGAAGCTAGACCCCCGGATGCTGACCAGCTGCCCGTGGTGTCCGGCATAGTATACGTCAAACGTATAGACGAGGCAGCGTGCGGAAGACTGTTTGGTTGAACCTAAGACGGTTACTGTTTTTGGCACGCCGGCGGGAATATCAGTGTGGTTTGTGTCGATCACGCCGGCCTCGCAGTTAGAATAGTACGTGTTTTGGAGATTCGGTTCGAAGTACACTCTTTGACTTAAAACTTGACCGGCGGCCGGCCGCTTCAGAGGCTAAGTCCACGCCGATCGCGACATGAGACAAAAAAACTGGCCAACTCGCTAATTCTCTAAGTCCGGTTATCTGCACAATCTGGCAACACTGTAGACTGCGGCACTTCCTGGAGGAAAACTTGTCCCATGATAGAGAAACTCTAGGCTGATTGCGCCTGTGGTCTAGCGGTAGCGTGCGTTGTTTTGGTTCATAATGTCAGTGGATCGAGAGCAGCTGGTATAAAATATTTTTATAGCCTCTTCTGTCTGAATGCTGAAGACGTGAATGTAATGGTGGCACAGATTCAATCAATTTCGCTTTGTGACACACCGATATCAAAATTTTATCCAGTAACGATTTTGCGGCAGATTTCCTGCAGACTGTCCTCCTCTGGACGCCGTATGCGGCAAAGCTCCGGGATCCATTTGCTGGCTACTGGCAGCGGCCGTGGCGACAGCAGCGGCGCTGCACTCCCCCGTTCTTTATCGAAAGCGCCTGCTACCGCTCATCGCTTTTGATGATTTAAAACGCTTTATTATTAAATGTTGCTCCACAGAAAATTTCTACAATTTCCATTCACGCTCAAAAGCAACGGAGACAGACGCCCTGATTAGTAGGCGGGTATTATATTACATTAATCGGCAAGAGCTGAGTATGGCCCGAAATTAATTTTATAGACTGGGACGAAATGAAACCACCTCACTACATTCGATGAATTTATAAATGGTTCATACCTCGTTTCTCTTCCTTTCAAACTCATTTATTTGTGCAACTTTTGGTCAATGTTTGGATGTTTTCGTCAAGCCAGAGTGAGCGTCTGTGGTGTAAAGTGTATTACAGTTCTTGTTTCATTCCATATGGTAAGTCAATGCGATAAACTGTGTGAATACCTTGCAATGCATGCTCTGTAGCAGTGCAGGAACACTGGACATTTGGAGTTCATGAAGTATTTATTGTTGATCGGAAGTGATAGTTAAGGTCATCAGATTTAAACCAGAAAAATTTGTCGTTTTCAAGGTTTCAGAGAACGGAAAGGAATTGCTAACGCCGGTGTTAGAAAACGTCTACAGTTAAATGCTATTGCAAAAATTTAGAAGAAGGGAACTATATTAATGAACATGTGCACTTCATAAACAACCTTCTGACATGTTAGACCTATTTGACGAACAAAGCTCAAATTTATATCGTTGACAGTCGGTTTGAATCTTTTCGGGGTCTATTTTACAGTGAAGCACCTTGGAATTTGCAAAGCAGAAATCCATGATATTAACTTAATTTACTAAGTCGAAACCGGACGAAGATTGATGTTTAAAGGCATTCTTCAGATTTCGCATAAGAAATTTTTACTAGCAGTTTGCAACTCCATTAATTAAAATGGAAAATAAAAGGTTGTAGTCAGCGGCTTCTACCGTGATTCGAACTGCTATGTCTTACAGTACAAGCAATGCAACGCACAAGGGAACCTCTGAGCTAACGACACACTGGCTGCCACAGGCGGAATATAGTCACTGCGATGTTGCCTGAGCCTCAAAACGCAACCTTAAACACGCGAGCAGAGGAGGTGGAGATTACTGTTTTAACGTCCCGTCGACAACGATGTCATTAGAGACGGAGCACAAGCTCGGATTAGGGAAGGATGGGGAAGGAAATCGGCCGTGCCCTTCCTAAGGAACCATCCCGGCATTTGCCTGAAGCGATTTAGGGAAATCATTGAAAACCTAAATCAGGATGGCCGGGCGCGGGATTGCACCGTCGTCCTCCCGAATGCACACACAAACAGGTGTTACTTATGTGAAGAACGCCGTTCTTGGAGTCCAGAAATTAAATATGCTTTCTAATTGTGTCATCTTACAGTGGATTATATCGTACGAGTCTTCGACGTGGAAAACGAATGTCAAGTGAATTTAGCGAGGTAACGCCGACCTACACCCGGAAGTAAATGCACTATCAGAGTGTTGACAAATACTTGCTACGACGCTGCCATTTCTAGGCTCTCTGACGAGGCAGCTCTTCAGCGAAATGCTTGCCGTGATTCTCCGATACGGTTCTTCAGAGTGGAGACGCGCGCGCACGTTTGGTTTTTATGCGGCGTTCTCCCCTGATGGTTTCTGACGTCGCCTTGTGGGCTATGTATACATATGAGACATTCAATTATCATTAATCCAGAATCATACAAGTTTCAGCTTCCGGCGTGGAAGAAGGCTGTTGACGCCGACATTATATCATTTCAACGTAGGGAAAGCAAAACGGATCATTCAATGTTTCTCATTCAACATAAAGCATGTGAGATAATTTTCCGTAACGTTCATAATCATCTAAAAATACAAACGAAGTAAAAATACACCGGAAGCTTATTCGAATTGAATATAACGCTTTGCACCTCGATGTCGAATTTGTCCACTTGCAATCTTTTGCAGCATACACATAGAATGTCATGATTACCACGAGAATGAAGAAATATGTTGGTAAGGATGGAAGCAAGAAGAGACGCAGTCAACAAATATTCTATTCCTCATGGCATTCATTTCATTTGACACGTAAGAAGAGGTAAAGTGGGAATTTACTTTCGTTAACACGAAAGATATAGCGCACATATTGATAACGAGGATGTCTGCGTCTTCATACGTTTCCTCCTTGAAATCTGTATGCTCTATTATATACTAAGTAGCCCGATCATTGTTTCAGTAACGTTACCCTCTTGTTTGACCCCGTAACGATGAACAGATTCCAAATGCATGTCTCCCTTCCTGGGTTGTTTTTTGTGTTTTATTGCTTGGAATTCCTGAAGCAGACCACTGTGCCTTCCCCCCTCGTGGGTTAGGTCTCAAAACTAAACCGCTTTGTATCCAATGGCATAATTTATTCAGACAGCATCAGCATAAGACTATCAAACAAAGCCTTCCATTTACAGTTGCAGCACTCTAACCAGCACTGACCAAAGTGTAATCCACGGTCATGGTCCTAAATTACCAGCTGTCTGCTACTGTGGCAAAGTCCGTACTACACTTTCGATTCCGCAGGACCATTTTACCTGGTAACACTGTGTAGTTGCACAGTTGTGCTACCAGGTCTGTCTTCACACTGTCAACTTTACGTATCTCACTTCTCCTGTAGCGTAGATCACGAGGATCCGAAGTAAATGAGTGTATTCTGCATGACGTAACATTCAGTATTCCCTTCTTTCATAGCCACTCTTCATGTGCATCGATACCAAATAGGAATGCGAAAACTCTTGCGAGTGAGAGAATGACAATAACAATCGTAACAAGAACAATCAAATAATGAATGATTTTTATTCCAACGCAGAACGAGAATGGCTTTAAACATAAAAATCTGTATCTATATCTATATCCATATCTATTGATCTTTGAGTTGGCACAATGCAAATATATTCTTAGCATTTAGTTACTGAATTTATTTCTGGATGTTTGCAGAGAAAAGGAAAAGTCGGTACTTCTCGCTAGTGTAATATAATGTGAACCAGCAACTACCTTTTCCTTAGAACACGACTCAAGCAGGTCCTCAAGTAGGTAGCAAGGCACTGCTGCATTCTGTTCCCTGACATTGCTCTGATGACGGTTAATGCAGATAGTTCCGATTATGAAATACAAAACGTATTGCAGGTTAGTTCCTAGGATAATAACATTAAATTTGCGTTGTAGACGGCACATGAACGTGACGACTATCCATATTACTCATCAATATAAAAAGACAATATTTTGGGAATTTAGCAGGATTACTCAAAATGAATTCTGAAATTGGGTGACTGACTGCACAGGTGCTAAACGTCGTCAAGAGTATACGATGTCCTAATCGCATTAGGAATATGAAGATCGTCTTCGACAGCTCGCAACTTTCACATTGCTATCTCCACCCTACTCCAGACAGCCCTCGTTGGAGTTGCACTACGTTGCCGATCTTATGGAAGGCCTTCAAACCGACAACAGACCACATATTGAAAAATACAAGCGAATTCTCTTGCAGCGTAAGCTTATTGTAACTAATCTAAAAATTATTGGAGAGGAACATTGTCCTATTCAAAAAAAGTAAAATGTTACACACTGTTGACGTCAAACGGACATTATCTATGTCCTGTCTTGTGTCCTACTCATCTGTAATATCAAGTGTACTATGAAAATGATTATATATAATGGATGATAGGGTAATGCATTGATACCAGATGGTGGGGGCCGGCCGGTGTGGCCGTGCGGTTCTAGGCGCTTCAGTCTGGAACCGCGTAACCGCTACGGTCGCAGGTTCGAATCCTGCCTCGGGCATGGATGTGAGTGATGTCCTTAGGTTAGTTAGGTTTAAGTAGTTCTAAGTTCTAGGGGACTGATGACCTTAGAAGTTAAGTCCCATAGTGCTCAGAGCCATTTGAACCATTTGAACTATTTAACACAAAATGACATTAAAAATTAAAGTTATTCACGAGCAGCTAGTTGAGAATATGTATGAACATTAAATGACACGACGAACTGAAATAATATGACGAAGAGTTCAGCGCTCACTGGGAATAGAGCCCCACACATATCGTTGTTGACTACACACAAAGAGACGTCAGCTACCGAATTTTTCTCCACCAGCTGCTCAGAATAGCATCTTGGACTTACAGTCATCTCGCAAATAGTTCTGTGTCTCACTGGGAGTTAAAAACGTCAGATATCGTTAGTGTTGACAACGAATGAAAATACATTAAAAATCAAAATTATTATCCATCAGCAGATAGGTGTTCTCCTGATAGAGCTTGATAATACATAATTAAATCTTTAGTGCCGGGCCAGGATTCGATCCCATTCACGCGTAATATGTGAAGGTGTTGAGGAATCTGCAGTTTTGAACAAACAACAAATTATAGCCGAGCTGTATTGCCACGAAGGGATCAAATTCCGCGTTAAGGGCGGTCTGAGTTGCATTCCCAGTTTAGAACCAATTTTATCGACATACAGAAGCTCAATTAAAGATGGAATAAGTGTCCTGTGACCATACATAGCGTTTGTGTCGTCACTTGAAATAAATAACTAGTATAAGAAAGGTTACTGGTGACTGAGTTTCTACATGTCGCCACTCCAGACTTTATTGTGGTTCAACCTACCGTCTACGTGGTAAAGAAGGAATATCATCTTTAATGTGAATTTTCAGATAACGCAGCCATTATATCTCCTTCACTTGGTGTAGCCAGGAGATAATGGAATCTGTCTCTCCCTATCTAAAATTATTGACGGAAGTGGGAATCGAACCCAGACCATAGGTATAATAACCTACCATCCGTCCAACAGACCACGAAATCCTCTTCTCTGCGCGTCATCTTTCTATCCTAACGCAGTTGCGCCACACTGGATGAGAATTCTGACACACAGGCTCCCTGTAGTAATTTGCAGCTTGTTCAGTAAATTCATTTACTTGGTTGACCGAATCACCATGAACTAGCTGCCTCGGCTACCCAGTGCATACATTCGACTATTTTGTAATCACAGAAATAAAATCACGTAACTGTCACCTACGCACAACTGCCAACAGTGTAGGATGCAGAAGTTTAAATAGGAAGTGTTCCTTTCCACTTGAGCTATTCTATTGCGCTATCTGTTACTAGAAAACGTCGTTCAGACCAAAAGAAAAGCTGTAACTGTTTGTCTCTCAGAAGTCAAGACCTGGCCATATGCATAATCTCACAGTGCTGTGGAATCCAAAAGTTCTGGAGGAATAGTTGCCGAGCTCTGGAGCTTATGTAGCTACGTGTCAGCTTGTAGCATAGATAAGATGTCGCGAGTTCGAATACATCCAGTGCTACATTTTTTAAAACGCAATTCTGCTCTCTGCTGAAGGTATCAATCTAATGGAACTTTGAACATAATTCCCTTCACTTCTCAACCCAAAGTAGTCGCATGTGGAAAAAGGGCTAACTACTGTGACATTTTGTTCTATTCAGGTTTAATAGACAGCAGGCAGCAGATGCATCTCGAAGATGTGCAGGGAGAGCGCATCGTGCAATAATATGTCAGAAAAGTATTTTCTACATTAGCCGTCGTGTAGTAGTGATATTTTATTCTTCTTCAAACTTTGTTTGACAGCTTTAACTCAGAACAAGTTTTCTACATGCATGTAATCAATAAACTGCATGTGCGTTGTCAGACTATCATAGGTAACATCAGAGAATTCGCATACATCGTTGATGATTAATTTCTCTCTCATGTTTACTATTGTTTTAACAACACTAAAGGAAACCTTACGAAAATTGTGCACTGTATTATAAGAAATGAAATAAAACTAACCATGATAACCTTACGACGAAAGTATCTGTACACAAGCATGCCTCTATCGACACGAATTAGTAAAATACTACTCACTTAGATTTTGATTGGGTCTGTGTTTAATTGGTATGCTGTGTCATACTCAAGAGGTATGCAAATGTGGCAATTCATAAATATAGTTACGTATTCCTAGAAACCCAAAATTCGCATGGCAGCAGCGGAAAGAGGCCTTACCTGTTGTGCAGCATTGTAAGTTTTTCAACATTGCACTATGAGCAGAAAGCATTTTCTTGCGATTTCCTTATTGATGTTTGATCTGACTGCTTGTAGCTCTTTCACTGAAGGGATAAAAACGTTACAGTCAGTGAGACTGGAACTGCGAACCGTAACAGACGCTGTTTCACAGGTCAGCACGTTACCACAGAGCTGGCGAGGAGGTATGCATTTGAGCTGCCTATTACGGCAGCAATAGGAACTCGAACTCGTAAACCGCTATTTGAAGGTCGAGATTAGTTGCGGTTTCCACCTACAACGACTTTCCTGGGCTGAAAACCGTAAATTTTCAATCTTTTGTTACCCTTCAAGCGATAATAACTCAGATTATTCAATGGAAATGACAGGTAAAATCAAGTGAATTTTGAGGCTTAATTCCGTGCACACCAGGAAGTAACTCGTCGATCACAGAGTTGCCAAACATACGTTGCCTTGTTGCCAAATCTCAGTTACAGTACCAGCAGGAAGAAGACGAACCGATGTGATCCTACAGCGGTCTGGGAAGTGACCATAGCTGGTGTCTCCAAGTCGCGGCTGCTACGGCCTGGAATACGTAATGCGTCTGATTCACTTTCTGTAACTAGGTTTAGGGACTGGAGTGTAGTTACTAATAATACTCAGAACTGACTGCAAACTGAGCATCGTAAATCAGTAACTCTCATTGTTGTTTTTATATTTCTTTCGTAAGTGTACTCAAAACTGAGAAAGTCATTCACAGGCGTTTTCGTGCCTCGCCGATAGTCGAGCACAACATACAAATAAAAATAAAAAAGAATGTGTGTGTGTGTGTGTGTGTGTGTGTGTGTGTGTGTGTGTGTGTGTGTTTGTGGGTGTGTGTGTGAGTGAGAGAGAGAGACAGAGAGAGAGAGAGATAAATAAAAAGCAATGAGAGAGAGTGTAAAAAATTGTTGTAAAGAAATTTAATCATGGTATTTAAAGAAATCTTTCATTAAAATGACACGTTCCACATCATTACGAAATGTCGTATTCATGAACTATGGAACAAGAGTTAATCTAATGTAATCTAATCACATCATATTGATGATTAGCCATGAAGAGTCATGAATTACCGAAATTTTGGCCCATACCAGCAACCAAATCTAAACTTCAAAATAAAAGACGACAATTTTTGTAATAAACCGTGACTCCTATGAAGACCCTTTCGTCCCTGTTATCTAACAACGAAAGATGTCTGATATACCTCCATTCTGAAGTAACAAAGTGTGCATGCATTTAAAGATGAAGTGCATGATGTGAAGTTCTGTGACGGAGATACGAACCCAACACGTAATCCGATTGTTAACTAAGAAAAATCAAATGTTACGTATCGGTTTTTCTTACGAGCCGCTAGGTGTCTGAATCTAAAATAAGGATACAAACTTTTGTGCCTAAGCGACAATCGAACTGCACACCTTCCGTGCATCCACGAATATAGCTTAAGTATCAGTTGCTTACTCATGAACAGTAAGATGTGTACTTGTTTGACCAGAAATAACGGCACCTGTTGCGATTGTTGGAAACACATGAACAGACATTGAAATTGCGCGTTAATTTTCACTAGCAGGTGGGTGTGCACTTGATAAAGCTAGAAATGAAATTATGAATATTTTTGTACTGGATCAGGTTTCAGACCCACATACTTACCTTTGGAGGAGACCTAGAGAAGATTGCAGTCTTGGGAAAAGGAACGAAATGACTGAACTATACTGTTCCGAGAGATTCAGATCCTCGAAAGAGGAGATACGAATTCGAATCACAGTCCAGCACCAAATTTTTAAACGTCTCTAGTTCAATCAAGTACAAGTGAAATAAGAGCCCTGTCCCTTTAAATGGCTATCGGTTCATCAAATAAAATAAAATTTTCTAATGTAAGTAAGCTTACTGGCGACTGTATTTCAGTTTACCATGACTTCCGCTGTGTCATTTCCCAACGTAAACCAGCTCTGCCCAGTTGGTAATGAAGGAACATGATGTTTAATGCGATTTCTGGATTATAACGTCTTTCTCTTGAGGTTACCACAGGTAAAATAAATCTGTCTGTGCCTCTTAAAAGTAAATGCCTGAACCCACGCATTGCACCTGTGATAGCTCGTTCCACCATACCATTGTGGCCACATTACCCAGCCCCAAGAGTGTGCTGTAACGGATGATGTGCTTAGCTTACAAAATTAGTCACGGTGGAAAAAATGCGAGTCTATTAAATGGTCAAGTAGAAGCAAGCTTCTGACGCAGAGATTATGCTATTCTCATGTCAGCAGGATGTAAAGACTCTTCTAGGCATCATAGGCTGGATGTGAAGCCATTTTGATTTTTCACAAATTCAGCAAATTTCTTAGTTCGAGAAAATCCACTGTGAAGTGTGAAGTTGCAGGATAATTCGATTATTACTGTTATTATTACTATCATTTTATTCATACCGCTGCTGGAACACGACCGTAGTCTTCAGGTGAAACGCGAGGCCAGCTAATATGACGTCTGGCGACCGAAAGCACATATCGACAAAATTTTTATCGCCCCCTTCCTCTCGGTGCTGAAGTTATGAGTGTAATACAAGCGAATCTACAATATCATATTAGCTGGTCTCGCGTTTTACCTCAAGACTACGGTCGTAGTCAAGAGTAATGTACTAAGACTGGAGTCAAGACTTCCTCTGGGAAGTGCCGCAGTCTACATGTTGCTAGATCGAGCATATTGCCAGACATAGAATTCTGAGAGGAGCACGATTGTGTTGTCCACCTTACGTGAACGACTCGGCGGTCAATTTTTTGGTCTGAGACTGTATCTACAACACATATTGCACGCTGAAGACCCAGAAGAATTTAAAAAAAAAGTAGTTTATGAGAGCAACGTTAACCATAGCGTTCGAAGTATTCGTAGTATTGTATGCGTGTGTGTAAATGCCTTCCAATGACCACTCAAGAAAGACAAGGATACACAGTCTAGCTCCAATATTATAAATACGCCTCAGTTTGTGGATGAACTCAGAGTTAGGTTGATAATAATTGTGAAAATTCAGCAGCACTGTACCCATTGGTGTTAAACTCGTTTTCAACCAATGATTCCCACAGCTACAGGGATACTACTTGTGATACCTCTTAGACAAAATACTTAAGCAGTGTTATCAGACAAAAAGATCAACCTGACATAAACTGTGGGAAGTTTGTTTTACAACCTTCGTACCTGGATATTCAGCTTTTTCCTATTTGAGATATCTGTGAACGTTGCTGCTTAAGACGTTTTAAGCAGAAACTAAATTCCCTCAGCTTCGACAATGTTTAAAGAAATCGTCTTATTGGCACTAAATCGTGGTTTGTGAATTGTTTACCGGCCGTACTCTGCCGTATTTTGCCGGTTGGAAGGCAAAAGCTTACTGACAAATTTCACACAGAAATTACTGTTACAGTGTACTTATGGAGCCAAATGAGTGAATTGCGTATTTTCCGGTGAGAAAGAGCACTGGCAAACAGTCTTCGCTACATTAGGTTATTTAAACTGGTGTCACTCTGAGCTAGAATTTATGGGCAGCGACTAAGTGTAAGGTCAACGTTTCGGATGCGAGTTTTGCGACTGTGAAAAACTTTCCTACATTAAAGAAGCGAATATTAAATTTGAACTAATATTGCGAAAATTTTGTACTTGGACAGCTTAGAATGAAAATACTTCTGTTTATTTCAAAGGGAAACAATAGATTTTCTAAAACACTGTCTGTCATACACAACTTGAAACAGGTCATGTCGACCAAATCATGTGGAAGAACTAACAGCAACGTATATCGGAAGGCAGTAAGATCTCTTGCCTTTT
The DNA here is from genome assembly GCF_021461385.2 of Schistocerca piceifrons. Classification (NCBI taxonomy): domain Eukaryota; kingdom Metazoa; phylum Arthropoda; class Insecta; order Orthoptera; family Acrididae; genus Schistocerca; species Schistocerca piceifrons. The sequence continues at coordinate 782,729,942 of NC_060141.1, forward strand.
GGTTTGTCAGTACTCGATAGCCATTTCTAGGCGAAAGTAAATGAAGAAAGGCAGTGCGTTTTTGTTACCAAGTAACGTCTTCGTCAATTACTTTAGTTTTAAAGTAGTCTACGAGTAATTTCTGGTGTTTGATATTAACATGAAAAGGATTCCGTAGACAGGGAAAGAACCTGTTCTTGGGAAACTACATCTATAGTGACCAAAAGGCATTAAATGATGTTCAAGCACTTGTGTTACAGCAGCGGTATGAATAAAATGATATTAATAATAACAGTAATAATCAAATTATCCGGCAACTTCACACTTCACAGTGGATTTTCTCGAACTAAGAAATTTGCTGAATTTGTGAAAAATCAAAATGGCTTCACATCCAGCCTATGATGCCTAGAAGAGTCTTTACATTCTGCTGACATGAGAATAGCATAATCTCTGCGTCAGAAGCTTGCTTCTACTTGACCATTTAATAGACTCGCATTTTTTCCACCGTGACTAATTTTGTAAGCTAAGCACATCATCCGTTACAGCACACTCTTGGGGCTGGGTAATGTGGCCACAATGGTATGGTGGAACGAGCTATCACAGATGCAATGCGTGGGTTCAGGCATTTACTTTTAAGAGGCACAAACAGATTTATTTTACCTGTGGTAACCTCAAGAGAAAGACGTTATAATCCAGAATCCGCATTAAACATCATGTTCCTTCATTACCAACTGGGCAGAGCCGGTTTACGTTGGGAAATGACACAGCGGAAGTCATTGTAAACAGAAATACAGTCGCCAGTAAGCTTACTTACATTAGAAAATTTTATTTTATTTGATGAACCGATAGCCATTTAAAGGGACAAGGCTCTTATTTCACTTGTACTTGATTGAACTAGAGACGTTTAAAAATTTGGTGCTGGACTGTGATTCGAATTCGCATCTCCTCTTTTGAGGATCTGAATCTCTCGGAACAGTATAGTTCAGTCATTTCGTTCCTTTTCCCAAGACTGCAATCTTCTCTAGGTCTCCTCCAAAGGTAAGTATGTGGGTCTGAAACCTGATCCAGTACAAAAATATTCATAATTTCATTTCTAGCTTTATCAAGTGCACACCCACCTGCTAGTGAAAATTAACGCGCAATTTCAATGTCTGTTCATGTGTTTCCAACAATCGCAACACGTGTCGTTATTTCTGGTCAAACACGCGCACATCTTACTGTTCATGAGTAAGCAACTGATACTTAAGCTATATTCGTGGATGCACGGTAGGTGTGCAGTTCGATTGTCGCTTAGGCACAAAAGTTTGTATCCTTATTTTAGATTCAGACACCTAGCGGCTCGTAAGAAAAACCGATACGTAACATTTGATTTTTCTTAGTTAACAATCGGATTACGTGTTGAGTTCGTATCTCCGTCACAGAACTTCACATCATGCACTTCATCTTTAAATGCATGCACACTTTGTTACTTCAGAATGGAGGTATATCAGACATCTTTCGTGGTTAGATAACAGGGACGAAAGGGTCTTCATAGGAGTCACGGTTTATTACAAAAATTGTCGTCTTTTATTTTGAAGTTTAGATTTGGTTACTGGTATGGGCCAAAATTTCGGTAATTCATGACTCTTCATGGCTAATCATCAATATGATGTGATTAGATTAGATTAGATTACATTAGATTAACTCTTGTTCCGTAGATCATGAATACGACATTTCGTAATGATGTGGAACGTGTCATTTTAATGAAAGATTTCTTTAAATACCATGATTAAATTTCTTTACAACAATTTTTTACACTCTCTCTCATTGCTTTTTATTTATCTCTCTCTCTCTCTCTCTCTCTCTCTCTCTCTCTCTCTCTCTCTCACACACACACACACACACACACACACACACACACACACACACACACATTCTTTTTTATTTTTATTTGTATGTTGTGCTCGACTATCGGCGAGGCACGAAAACGCCTGTGAATGACTTTCTTAGTTTTGAGTACACTTACGAAAGACATATAAAAACAACAATGAGAGTTACTGATTTACGATGCTCAGTTTGCAGTCAGTTCTGAGTATTATTAGTAACTACGCTCCAGTCCCTAAACCTAGTTACAGAAAGTGAATCAGACGCATTACGTATTCCAGGCCGTAGCAGCCGCGACTTGGAGGCACCAGCTATGGTCACTTCCCAGACCGCTGTAGGATCACATCGGTTCGTCTTCTTCCTGCTGGTACTGTAACTGAGATTTGGCAACAAGGCAACGTATGTTTGGCAACTCTGTGATCGACGAGTTACTTCCTGGTGTGCACGGAATTAAGCCTCAAAGTTCACTTGATTTTACCTGTCATTTCCATTGAATAATCTGAGTTATTATCGCTTGAAGGGTAAAAAAAGATTGAAAATTTACGGTTTTCAGCCCAGGAAATTGCCACATTTGCATACCTCTTGACTATGACACAGCATACCAATTAAACACAGACCCAATCAAAATCTAAGTGAGTAGTATTTTACTAATTCGTGTCGATAGAGGCATGCTTGTGTACAGATACTTTCGTCGTAAGGTTATCATGGTTAGTTTTATTTCATTTCTTATAATACAGTGCACAATTTTCGTAAGGTTTCCTTTAGTGTTGTTAAAACAATAGTAAACATGAGAGAGAAATTAATCATCAACGATATATGCGAATTCTCTGATGTTACCTATGACAGTCTGACAATGCACATGCAGTTTATTGATTACATGCATGTAGAAAACTTGTTCTGAGTTAAAGCTGTCAAACAAAGTTTGAAGAAGAATAAAATATCACTACTACACGACGGCTAATGTAGAAAATACTTTTCTGACATATTATTGCACGATGCGCTCTCCCTGCACATCTTCGAGATGCATCTGCTGCCTGCTGTCTATTAAACCTGAATAGAACAAAATGTCACAGTAGTTAGCCCTTTTTCCACATGCGACACTTTGGGTTGAGAAGTGAAGGGAATTATGTTCAAAGTTCCATTAGATTGATACCTTCAGCAGAGAGCAGAATTGCGTTTTAAAAAATGTAGCACTGAATGTATTCGAACTCCCGACATCTTATCTATGCTACAAGCTGACACGTAGCTACATAAGCTCCAGAGCTCGGCAACTATTCCTCCAGAACTTTTGGATTCCACAGCACTGTGAGATTATGCATATGGCCAGGTCTTGACTTCTGAGAGACAAACAGTTACAGCTTTTCTTTTGGTCTGAACGACGTTTTCTAGTAACAGATAGCGCAATAGAATAGCTCAAGTGGAAAGGAACACTTCCTATTTAAACTTCTGCATCCTACACTGTTGGCAGTTGTGCGTAGGTGACAGTTACGTGATTTTATTTCTGTGATTACAAAATAGTCGAATGTATGCACTGGGTAGCCGAGGCAGCTAGTTCATGGTGATTCGGTCAACCAAGTAAATGAATTTACTGAACAAGCTGCAAATTACTACAGGGAGCCTGTGTGACAGAATTCTCATCCAGTGTGGCGCAACTGCGTTAGGATAGAAAAATGACGCGCAGAGAAGAGGATTTCGTGGTCTGTTGGACGGATGGTAGGTTGTTATACCTATGGTCTGGGTTCGATTCCCACTTCCGTCAATGATTTTAGATAGGGAGAGACAGATTCCATTCTCTCCTGGCTACACCAAGTGAAGGAGATATAATGGCTGCGTTGTCTGAAAATTCACATTAAAGATGATATTCCTTCTTTACCACGTAGACGGTAGGTTGAACCACAATAATGTCTGGAGTGGCGACATGTAGAAACTCAATCACCAGTAACCTTTCTTATACTAGTTATTTATTTCAAGTGACGACACAAACGCTATGTATGGTCACAGGACACTTATTCCATCTTTTATTTGAGCTTCTGTATGTCGATAAAATTGGTTCTAAACTGGGAATGCAACTCAGACCGCCCTTAACGCGGAATTAGATCCCTTCGTGGCAATACAGCTCGGCTACAATTTGTTGTTTGTTCAAAACTGCAGATTCCTCAACACCTTCACATATTACGCGTGAATGGGATCGAATCCTGGCCCGGCATTAAAGATTTAATTATGTATTATCAAGCTCTATCAGGAGAACACCTATCTGCTGGTGGATAATAATTTTGATTTTTAATGTATTTTCATTCGTTGTCAACACTAACGATATCTGACGTTTTTAACTCCCAGTGAGACACAGAACTATTTGCGAGATGACTGTAAGTCCAAGATGCTATTCTGAGCAGCTGGTGGAGAAAAATTCGGTAGCTGACGTCTCTTTGTGTGTAGTCAACAACGATATGTGTGGGGCTCTATTCCCAGTGAGCGCTGAACTCTTCGTCATATTATTTCAGTTCGTCGTGTCATTTAATGTTCATACATATTCTCAACTAGCTGCTCGTGAATAACTTTAATTTTTAATGTCATTTTGTGTTAAATAGTTCAAATGGTTCAAATGGCTCTGAGCACTATGGGACTTAACTTCTAAGGTCATCAGTCCCCTACAACTTAGAACTACTTAAACCTAACTAACCTAAGGACATCACTCACATCCATGCCCGAGGCAGGATTCGAACCTGCGACCGTAGCGGTTACGCGGTTCCAGACTGAAGCGCCTAGAACCGCACGGCCACACCGGCCGGCCCCCACCATCTGGTATCAATGCTTTACCCTATCATCCATTATATATAATCATTTTCATAGTACACTTGATATTACAGATGAGTAGGACACAAGACAGGACATAGATAATGTCCGTTTGACGTCAACAATGTGTAACATTTTACTTTTTTTGAATAGGACAATGTTCCTCTCCAATAATTTTTAGATTAGTTACAATAAGCTTACGCTGCAAGAGAATTCGCTTGTATTTTTCAATATGTGGTCTGTTGTCGGTTTGAAGGCCTTCCATAACATCGGCAACGTAGTGCGACTCCACCGAGGGCTGTCTGGAGTAGGGTGGAGATAGCAATGTGAAAGTTGCGAGCTGTCGAAGACGATCTTCATATTCCTAATGCGATTAGGACATCGTATACTCTTGACGACGTTTAGCACCTGTGCAGTCAGTCACCCAATTTCAGAATTCATTTTGAGTAATCCTGCTAAATTCCCAAAATATTGTCTTTTTATATTGATGAGTAATATGGATAGTCGTCACGTTCATGTGCCGTCTACAACGCAAATTTAATGTTATTATCCTAGGAACTAACCTGCTATACGTTTTGTATTTCATAATCGGAACTATCTGCATTAACCGTCATCAGAGCAATGTCAGGGAACAGAATGCAGCAGTGCCTTGCTACCTTCTTGAGGACCTGCTTGAGTCGTGTTCTAAGGAAAGGGTAGTTGCTGGTTCACATTATATTACACTAGCGAGAAGTACCGACTTTTCCTTTTCTCTGCAAACATCCAGAACTAAATTCAGTAACTAAATGCTAAGAATATATTTGCATTGTGCCAACTCAAAGATCAATAGATATGGATAAAGATATAGATACAGATTTTTATGTTTAAAGCCATTCTCGTTCTGCGTTGGAATAAAAATCATTCATTATTTGATTGTTCTTGTTACGATTGTTATTGTCATTCTCTCACTCGCAAGAGTTTTCGCATTCCTATTTGGTATCGATGCACATGAAGAGTGGCTATGAAAGAAGGGAATACTGAATGTTACGTCATGCAGAATACACTCATTTACTTCGGCTCCTCGTGATCTACGCTACAGGAGAAGTGAGATACGTAAAGTTGACAGTGTGAAGACAGACCTGGTAGCACAACTGTGCAACTACACAGTGTTACCAGGTAAAATGGTCCTGCGGAATCGAAAGTGTAGTACGGACTTTGCCACAGTAGCAGACAGCTGGTAATTTAGGACCATGACCGTGGATTACACTTTGGTCAGTGCTGGTTAGAGTGCTGCAACTGTAAATGGAAGGCTTTGTTTGATAGTCTTATGCTGATGCTGTCTGAATAAATTATGCCATTGGATACAAAGCGGTTTAGTTTTGAGACCTAACCCGCGAGGGGGGAAGGCACAGTGGTCTGCTTCAGGAATTCCAAGCAATAAAACACAAAAAACAACCCAGGAAGGGAGACATGCATTTGGAATCTGTTCATCGTTACGGGGTCAAACAAGAGGGTAACGTTACTGAAACAATGATCGGGCTACTTAGTATATAATAGAGCATACAGATTTCAAGGAGGAAACGTATGAAGACGCAGACATCCTCGTTATCAATATGTGCGCCATATCTTTCGTGTTAACGAAAGTAAATTCCCACTTTACCTCTTCTTACGTGTCAAATGAAATGAATGCCATGAGGAATAGAATATTTGTTGACTGCGTCTCTTCTTGCTTCCATCCTTACCAACATATTTCTTCATTCTCGTGGTAATCATGACATTCTATGTGTATGCTGCAAAAGATTGCAAGTGGACAAATTCGACATCGAGGTGCAAAGCGTTATATTCAATTCGAATAAGCTTCCGGTGTATTTTTACTTCGTTTGTATTTTTAGATGATTATGAACGTTACGGAAAATTATCTCACATGCTTTATGTTGAATGAGAAACATTGAATGATCCGTTTTGCTTTCCCTACGTTGAAATGATATAATGTCGGCGTCAACAGCCTTCTTCCACGCCGGAAGCTGAAACTTGTATGATTCTGGATTAATGATAATTGAATGTCTCATATGTATACATAGCCCACAAGGCGACGTCAGAAACCATCAGGGGAGAACGCCGCATAAAAACCAAACGTGCGCGCGCGTCTCCACTCTGAAGAACCGTATCGGAGAATCACGGCAAGCATTTCGCTGAAGAGCTGCCTCGTCAGAGAGCCTAGAAATGGCAGCGTCGTAGCAAGTATTTGTCAACACTCTGATAGTGCATTTACTTCCGGGTGTAGGTCGGCGTTACCTCGCTAAATTCATTTGCCATTCGTTTTCCACATCGAAGACTCGTACGATATAATCCACTGTAAGATGACACAATTAGAAAGCATATTTAATTTCTGGACTCCAAGAACGGCGTTCTTCACATAAGTAACACCTGTTTGTGTGTGCATTCGGGAGGACGACGGTGCAATCCCGCGCCCGGCCATCCTGATTTAGGTTTTCAATGATTTCCCTAAATCGCTTCAGGCAAATGCCGGGATGGTTCCTTAGGAAGGGCACGGCCGATTTCCTTCCCCATCCTTCCCTAATCCGAGCTTGTGCTCCGTCTCTAATGACATCGTTGTCGAAGGGACGTTAAAACAGTAATCTCCACCTCCTCTGCTCGTGTGTTTGAGGTTGCGTTTTGAGGCTCAGGCAACATCGCAGTGACTATATTCCGCCTGTGGCAGCCAGTGTGTCGTTAGCTCAGAGGTTCCCTTGTGCGTTGCATTGCTTGTACTGTAAGACATAGCAGTTCGAATCACGGTAGAAGCCGCTGACTACAACCTTTTATTTTCCATTTTAATTAATGGAGTTGCAAACTGCTAGTAAAAATTTCTTATGCGAAATCTGAAGAATGCCTTTAAACATCAATCTTCGTCCGGTTTCGACTTAGTAAATTAAGTTAATATCATGGATTTCTGCTTTGCAAATTCCAAGGTGCTTCACTGTAAAATAGACCCTGAAAAGATTCAAACCGACTGTCAACGATATAAATTTGAGCTTTGTTCGTCAAATAGGTCTAACATGTCAGAAGGTTGTTTATGAAGTGCACATGTTCATTAATATAGTTCCCTTCTTCTAAAGTTTTGCAATAGTATTTAACTGTAGACGTTTTCTAACACCGGCGTTAGCAATTCCTTTCCGTTCTCTGAAACCTTGAAAACGACAAATTTTTCTGGTTCAAATCTGATGACCTTAACTATCACATCCGATCAACAATAAATACTTCATGAACTCCAAATGTGCAGTGTTCCTGCACTGCTACAGAGTATGCATTGCAAGGTATTCACACAGTTTATCGCATAGACTTACCATAAGGAATGAAACAAGAACTGTAATACACTTTACACCACAGACGCTCACTCTGGCTTGACGAAAACATCCAAACATTGACCAAAAGTTGCACAAATAATTGAGTTTGAAAGGAAGAGAAACGAGGTATGAAGCATTTATAAATTCATCGAATGTAGTGAGGTGGTTTCATTTCGTCCCAGTCTATAAAATTAATTTCGGGCCATACTCAGCTCTTGCCGATTAATGTAATATAATACCCGCCTACTAATCAGGGCGTCTGTCTCCGTTGCTTTTGAGCGTGAATGGAAATTGTAGAAATTTTCTGTGGAGCAACATTTAATAATAAAGCGTTTTAAATCATCAAAAGCGATGAGCGGTAGCAGGCGCTTTCGATAAAGAACGGGGGAGTGCAGCGCCGCTGCTGTCGCCACGGCCGCTGCCAGTAGCCAGCAAATGGATCCCGGAGCTTTGCCGCATACGGCGTCCAGAGGAGGACAGTCTGCAGGAAATCTGCCGCAAAATCGTTACTGGATAAAATTTTGATATCGGTGTGTCACAAAGCGAAATTGATTGAATCTGTGCCACCATTACATTCACGTCTTCAGCATTCAGACAGAAGAGGCTATAAAAATATTTTATACCAGCTGCTCTCGATCCACTGACATTATGAACAAAAACAACGCACGCTACCGCTAGACCACAGGCGCAATCAGCCTAGAGTTTCTCTATCATGGAACAAGTTTTCCTCCAGGAAGTGCGGCAGTCTACAGTGTTGCCAGATTGTGCAGATAACCGGACTTAGAGAATTAGCGAGTTAGCCAGTTTTTTTGTCTCATGTCGCGATCGGCGCGGACTTAGCCTCTGAAGCGGCCGGCCGCCGGTCAAGTTTTATGTCAAAGAGTGTACCTGTTGACATAGTTATCACAGAATTGCACCCATTTGGCGCGATCCCTACTCGTGATGCATAGAAACGGACCAACTTCGAGATGTATCCCGCACTCAGCGTGGTGTGTCAAATAAGGATTGAACTCCGGAAGAACATACCATCTTACGTGATAATCTGTTGACGTCGAGCCATCGTCATAGACGATGGTCAACTTAGGACCTGTGCTGGTTGCTGGCAGGAAGTTCATGTCCGAATTGACTGTCTTCAGTCCGTATAGGACAGCTACTTCGGAGGATTTATTTATTTATTTGTTTCTCCAGTAAACACCCGGCAGCAGGTCGTATACTTTGTGTTTTTATACAGTTCCAGCCATCTTGTCTGTGTATTAACTGTCTTATTTCTTGGTTCCCTAACCTCGGTCTTATATATCCTAAGACGTCGCAGATGAGCAGGGTGTGTTCAGGTGTGTCACTTTCACCACAGGCGCAAGTGGGATTCTGTTTTAGGCCAAACGTGTCGAGATGCGCTGGTGAAGAAAGTGTAGACGCATCTTCCCGTATTACTTGCGTTCCAATCTGTCTTCCGCGTATCAGTTCATGTCTAATGTCCGTTTGCCGTTTATTTCTTGTCCATTTATTTCTCTTACCTTGTCGTGGCTCCTCATCTTCAGCCAGTACATCGTAGCTCCATGGGGGAATTGTAATATCTATGGGCAAAACTCATAGTATCATACACAGTGCCTCAATCGAGGTCGTGCCGAAAGCCCTCGACGTTCTGAGTTGAATACTCCTCCGTCCGCACCTCTTAAGGTAAGAACAACACAGATACCCATGCCCGAAGGGAGACTCGAACCTCTGGCGGGAGGGGCCGCGCAATCCGTGACACGGCACCTCTAACCTCGCGGTCACTCCATACCGCCGTACCTAAGTATAATCGATGTGCTATGCAGTAATCGCAAAACACGTTATTAACCCAAAGAGTGCTGTGTAATATGCCCTCATATTCTGTATGAATTGTATGTATCGTATAGTGTTCAGTCTTGCAAATTTATGCTTGAGTTTCGCCTCTTTGTTCTTAAATGGCTCAAATGGCTCTAAGCACTATGGGACTTAACATCTGAGGTGATCAGTCCCCTAGAACTTAGAACTACTTAAACCTAACTAACCTAAGGACATCACACACATCCATGCCCGAGGCAGGATTCGAACCGGCGACCGTAGCGGTCGGGCGGTTCCAGACCGAAGCGCCTAGAACTGCTCGGCCACATCGGCCGGCGCCTCGTTGCTAATTGTTAGTCTGGCATGTTTGTTAAAGTGTAAAATTGGTCAATATAAATGCCGACGTATCATTTCATAGCTTTCCTTTTTCTAGATATGTTGTTTAACTTTGTAAATGGATATCTTTTCGGTAAACAGTTTTGTTAGTTACTATTGTGAGTTTGTTGTTCGTGCACTGATGAACGCGAGGAGCCCTGTTGCTTTATACTCTAATTGGCACCTGTAGTTTGCAGATACCATTACCATAAGGTCACCAGCGTACGCATTCATCCCCTTAGCCCTGTGGTTGACTCCTAGTGCATTCGGTACTGACTCTATGGCTACGGCTCGGAAAGTCGGTCTGCGTCTGGATCCTTGTGGACAACTCCCTATTACCCTCTTTATAAGTTTTTGGCGACCAGTCTTCCATTGCATTATCCGGTTTTTATTTGTCTTTTCTTAGCCTTGTTGGTAGTGTTGACTATTGGTGCCCTTTATTTGGGTGCGTCGCGTGCTGCAGATGTTTCTGTAGCTTGTGCTCTCTGTAAGACGTCTCCAAAAAGGTGAGTTCTGTAATCTATGCTCCCTTGAGTGCCACATAGAGGAAACTCTTCAGTTACGTGCCTTATTTTTTGCCAGTTTGTTGTGCGTATCAGCAGCCTTGAGTATTGTGATGTGTCTGTGTTTGTTTTAGTGTATATAATTATCGCTTTATGATCAATAAGTATCCTCTTATCGAGCACTTACCAGTTCGCTCACTGTATTAATGATGCGCCGTTTGCCTTAGAAATGTCTGCCTCCTTCACTATATCCGTGGTAAGTTGACCGCTGGCATAGTGTTCTTAAAAGAAAGAAATTACATTCCTTTACATCGTCGACTATTATTTGTCCTCTAGCGTTTGATCTGTCGCTCTGCCAGAGGGTTGACCTAGAATTTATATCTGTTACGAGAAGTAATCAGCTGCTACTCGCAAATCGCACAATTTCTTTTATTACTTCAGCAAAAGGCTCTGAAAACAAATGTTTGCTGGACTTAGATCGACTAGATGATCCATGTTTCCCTGCCTGAAATTATATCGGCTGTAACAGAAGGTTGTCCCGTAGTTGCGTTATTTGAGTTATTACTCATATAATGTTAGGGTTTACTACAACGATCGTAGCCATGGCATTGTTTGTGCCTTTATTTGCACGTACTGCCTCGGAAAGCCTCGAAGTTTTACACCTCGTGTGTGGGGTTTTTGTAGGCACAATATGTCCGCCCATACCTCGTTCACCAGCCTACCAAATGGTTCAAATGGCTCTAAGCACTATGGGACTTAACATCTGAGGTGATCAATCCCCTACAACCTAGAACTACTTAAACCTAACTAACCTAAGATATGGTGGTCGACGTTGCATCAATCACGTGACAATCGATTGCCTGCAATCGAGAGAACAGACGGTAGCCAGAGATAGCTGCACATCGACGCCACGTGATGTGCGGTGTCGCCCTCTACGATATCCACATAAGCGGCGGCCCCAGCTCCTAGCAGCCAGTCGTTGACTCACCTCGGAAGACGTTCTCCGTAGTTGAGAACGAAACGTCAGGGAGAAGTTCTACAGATCGACCACGGCAACTTAGCCCGGAAGTGATTATTGATGAAGACGCCGGCCGTGAAAGCTTACATGGAATGATAACCTGAGGACATCACACACATCCATGCCCGAGGCACGATTCGAACCTGCGACTGTAGCAGTCACGCGGTACCGGACTGAAGCGCCTAGAACCGCTCAACCACCGCGGCCGGCCCAGCCTACCGAGCTCAACGTCCAACGTCGTGCCTCCCATACTGTTTTCACTACGGTAATTTAGAAAAAACAAAGCACTTTGGCCCGGTATGTGTGTAATCGGGGTACACTCGTCCATGCGCCCTTATCAATTCCTTGTAGACATTGTCGAGAGTAAGGTCTTAATTTCTTCATCCACATTATTTGTGTAAAAGTTTACAGAGTTCGAGTTTGACTGTTGGTAGGTTTCAGTGCGTAGAATCATTCTGTCTGTCTTAGTGCATTTTTAAAACCTCTTTGCTTTTCCAGACGATTTGGGCGCAACTTCACTTCGATATCTTAGTAGTCTACTTTGTTTCTGACTTCATGGCCTTGTCACTCTGTCTGATGTATAGGGTCATAGTATTTATCTCTTGATGTAGTTTCCGGCTTTGGGCAATATAGTGCCTCGCCAGTTGAACATTGCTGTTTGCGTATTCATGCTGTTTCTAGTACACATATGGTGTGTGGTCACTTTTTGCTATCTAAAGTTGTCTGTTTGTGTTACTTTCAGACTGATAATTCTTTCTTGCACCTGAATTACCTTCTCATGTTTATTTCCACCATAGACGAAATGTTTTGCATCTATGTTTTACATTTTGACATGTCATATTCATATTGTTCTGCACTCGTTATTTCATTATACGGCTTCCTCTCCTCTGATGATGGAAGAATTATTTTATGTTTATGCTGTTCTCAGAGTCCAGATGTAATGGCGCTTTGTCTGTCTCATCATCCTGTTCTGGATGGGTTTCACTGTGTCTCGGATGTCTGTCGTCATCCTAATGTACTTCCGTAATGTAGGGAGTGCTGCGTTTAATGACTATGTCATGATCCTGTCCTTGATGGGTATGACCATGTCTTGGATGTTCATTGTTATTTTTATGTTCTTCTGTTGAGTGTAATGTGTTGTTTCCAATATCTTCTTTACTGAGGGCTTCGTCTTCCAGCTCTTCTACTCTAGGAGTGTTCCCAATGGAGAAATTCGTCTGTGATACGCCACCCCAAATTATAGTTTGTGGCAGGGAACTCGACTGTTGGCTTCTCACAAAGAAAATTTAGGCTCTTTTAGTGTGTACGAGGCACACTGCGACCAAGTTATCTGTATCGCGCCAGTGATAAGGACGTGCTAGACTTCTGGTGTATACAGCAATAGCATCATATGATATTGCGGCGACACGTGATATATAGAAAGTGTTTTGCCAGTTACTTGGGTTCGTTATTCACGGACTCGCCGACAAGCCGGGATGTTCAGGGTACGAGAAGTGAAATGAGAACTTATGTACTCAGGGAATTATATATCATTCTTATGTTAGCGAGAAGCCGATCTTGACACACGCTGACTGGGCCGTAGCAGGGTCGCGTTTCCTTGTTAGTGAATCTAGACGGTGTTGGGAGCCATTTAACGCATGTATTTGTTGAATGGCACTTTTAGTTTCTCTATGTTGTGTTCTGCACCTATCAATCGCAAAAAATTAAAATTGAAATGGGTTGCACCGTTGATCAGAAATCAAAACATCATTCCAGGACTCAACCGCGCCGCCGTTTAAGTTTTGATCAAAAATCTCAAGCAATGGCGGCTGCAGACTTCCGGCGTAAGAAACCACCCTCACTCTGCCAACGGCCTTGTCAAAAAGGGTTGAGGAGCTGACAGAGGATCAGGGCGCTCTCTTGTCCTTGAAGTGGGAAACTATCACTAAAGGCGAAAATCAGCAGTGATCAACGGCATAAGGGAGAGGAATGCAATTGAAAAAACTGTATTGAAGACACGTATTGTGTACCCACAGGTCATGTGGCCTGTAACTGGCAAAGAGTGACGATGATCTCTCCAGTGGGAAAAGATTCCAGACCAGTCCCTCTTTCGGATATCAGGGAGGGGAATGCTAAGGGCGAGGTGAACATGAGAAAAAGTTTGAATAATTAACGGAAGGATAAGATTGTAAAGGAGGAGGCGTGGAATGCCAGAAGTTTGAAAGCGGTAGGGAAACTAGAAAATCTGAAAAGGGAAATGGTAAGGTTCAATCTACACACATTAAAAAAAGTTTTGCATCACCCCAGTTCCCAGAACCCCTGATGACAGACGTTGACTGTGGATATTGTATCACAGACACATACCATTTGACGGTTCAGATACGTCACTAACCTCGCTCAAAGATGTAAACAACCTTGCATGAGCAGCACCTATTAGATAGAGCGGCCCGACAGCCGACCAGTTCCAGCCATTCCACCAGGAACGAGGTACAAGGCTCGTGTTGTCTGTGGTTTAACCATGCCTTGATGGTCAATACAGAGGTTCCATCGGGTCCGCATTGTTACACTGTGCTAGGAAGGGCTCTCAATAAGGGAATTTTCTAGGCGTCTCGGTGTCAACCAAACCGATGATGTTCGGACATGGAGGAGATACAGAGAGACAGGAACCGTCGATGACCGCCGCCAAGGGCTCCTACTGCTGTGGATGACCGCTACCTACGGATTACGGCTCAGAGGAACCCTGACACCTACGCCACCATGTTGAGTAATGCTTTTCGTACGGCCACGGGACGTCGTGTTACGACTCAAATTGTGCGTAGTAGGCTGCATGATGCGCAACTTCACTCCCGACGACCATGGCGAGGTCCATCTTTCTAAACCGCGAAACTACGCCTCGCGGTACAGAGGGATCCTACAACTTGGTGAATGGACCGTTCAGGATTAGCGTCACATTCTCTTCATCGACGAGTGTCGAATGTGCTTTCTACCAGACAATCGTTGGAGACGTGTTTGGAGTCAACCCGGTCGGGCTGAACACCTTAGACACACTGTCTAGCGAGTGCAGCTAGGTGGATGTTCCCTGATGTTTGGGGGTGGCATTATGTGGGGCCCACGTAAGCCGCTGGTCTTCATGGACGACAATTCGCGCTCCATCGCGCATATCTTGTGAATGAGCTTCAGGATAACGACATCGCTCGACTAGAGTGGCCAGCCTGTTCTCCAGACATGAACCCTATCAAACATGCCTGGTTCAAATGGTTCAAATTGCTCTGAGGACTATGGGACTTAACTGCTTTGGTCATCAGTCCCCTAGAACTTAGAACTACTTAAACCTAACTAACCTAAGGACATCACACACATCCATGCCCGAGGGAGGATTCGAACCTGCGACCGTAGCAGTCGCGCGGTTCCAGACTGTAGAGCCTAGAACCGCTCGGCCACTCTGGCCGGCCAAACATGCCTGCGATAGATTGAAAATGGCTGTTTATGGACGAAGTGACCCACCAATTGGGACAATCTGGACCAACAATGCCTTGAAGAACTTTTAGATAGTATGACACAACGAATACAGGCATGCATAAATTCAAGAGGACGTGCTACTGGGTATTAGAGGTACTGGTGTGTATAGTGGACCACCACATCTGAAGGTCTCGCTGTATGGTGGTACAACATACAATGTGTGGTTTTCATGAGAAATAAAAAGGCGGAAATAATGTTTATGTCGTCTCTATTCAAATTTTGTGTACAAGTTCCAGAACTCTCGGAACCGAGGTGATGCAAAACTTTTTTTGAGATGTGTAGATATAGTGCGGGTAGGTGAAGTAAAATGGAAAGAAGACATGGATTTCCGGTCAGATGGCTATAGGGTAATATAAAGAGAAACAGAATATGTGACAATGGAAGTAGGATTCGTTATGAGTAGGAAGGTAGAACTGAGGGAAAGTTACTGTGAACTGTTCAGTGACAGGTTTTGTTCTCATCAGAATCGGTAGCAAACCAACATTTCATGTGTACCTGCCGACATCAGAAGCTGAAGATGAAGAGGTAGATAAAGTATATGAGCATATTGACCGGGTAATTCAGTATATGAAGTAAGATGAAAATCTGATAACGATGAGGGGTTAAAGTGCGGTTGTAGGGGAAAGAGTAGAACAAAGCGTTGCTGGAGAATATAGCTTGGCACTAGAAATGAGAGAGGAGGAAGACTAACGTAGTTCTCCATTACATGTCATCTAGTTATACCGAATACTCTGCTCAGATTCAATAAATGAAGGAGGTCTATTTGGAAAAGGCCGGGAGATACGAGAAGAATTCAGACGGATTACATCGTGATGAGCAGAGATTCCGATCTCACATAGTGATGAAGCAGATGCTGTCTCATCTACAATAGGAGTAAAAAAGATTAATATCATCTGCATTAGATAAAAAATAAGCTGCAGTGTTGTCAGAGATCTGGATGATTGGGTAATGTAGTGGCAAACGCCTAGAAGAAACACAAATTTTTTACTGTACTGATTAATAGAATAAATATGTATACTATAGCATGAAGCACTGATTATAAACTTACAACCACTGTTTATTCACAATCTTTGTGTAAAAATATTCGCTTGCTATTCTATAGACTAAAGTGAGATTTTCACCTCATGGAGATCAAAGTAAAGAACTGAATGCAATGAAAGTAATTAGACTAATGAAATGCAGTTTACTAAACTAACTGGGGATTTCATTCCTCAGTATATAAGTAATTACCTATGTTTATAGATGAAAACTGTAAAAATAGTTATAAAGAGCTTTTACAATTAGCTATCTGTATTAGTAAAGTAACTAAAATGTAGTAAGTCTTTAGTCATCAAACTAACTCGGAGTGAGCTGCACTCTTCCTCCAGCGATAAAACTATAAAACTCAATGCCGAGAACTTAAAATAACCACGTACTACAAATAAAACCTACCCATATGAAGGACTGATGAAGTGAAAGAGATACATTGACCGAGTAGTTTACACAGTAGGTGATAAGAAACTTACCACTTACAAGGGGAGGCCGCCAATTGTGAAATTCAGATTCGATTCATACTGCGCATAATAAAAGCTCATGGGCAGAGGTATAATGTGGCAAAGCACCAAGATGCACTTCTCAGCCGTTGTCGAGAAAATCGACTGTTAAAAGAGACCGTTTCGGTGAAATACTCTCTACGATTAATAATTTTCTACAGCGCCATGGCGCAGCGGTAAGCGCTCGGGTTCGTAATTCGAAGGTGGCCGGTTCGAATCTCGCGCTATGCAATTTTTTTTATTATTAGTTTTTTGTAATTCATATATATATATATATATATATATATATATATATATATATATATATATATATATTAATGAATTGCTTATGCATGTTGGTGAAGGCGGATCGCTCTCCAATTGTACCGCCTCCATTTTTCCGTTTGTTTAACAGGGTGTACCAAAGCTCTCCCGTCCGCATTGATTTTCGACGATGTTATAAGTTGCGCTAGGGACCGCATCTACCTTCTTTCGAAGTTAGCAGGCAACTACGCTGTTATGCGGCGGCTCGTTTCCGCTCATTCAACATCTGTCCTTCAAGTGTAACGAGCGAGTAACGGAGTTTATATTTCATACCTGCCACAGCAAGTTTGTGTTCGTGGGGTCTCTATTCTAATTCGAACGTTTGACTTACGATATACGTATTCGTTTCGGAATATCGTTTCTACGTCTTCCGTTAACTATACGTGGTTAACATTATGAAGATAATTAATAACATTTGTGAAATACAACTTTGTTTGCGGAAAACATAATGATGTTCGAAGTCGGCAATTTTTCCACGACAAACGACTTTCAACAACTTATTATATGCATAATTGTTGCAACTGATTGCCGGGAATTATATATATTTGAATTTTAAAAAACAAATACTAAAAAAAAACGTAGCATGGCGCGAGAATCGATCCGGCGACCTTCGGATTACGAATCCGACCGCTTACCGCTGCACCACGACGGGGTAGAAAATTAGTAATCGTAGAGAGTATTTCACCGCAACCGTTTCTTTTAACTGTCGATTTTCTCGACAACGGCTGAGAAGTGCATCTTGGTGCTTTGTCACATTATACCTCTGGCCATGAGCTTTTATTATGCGCAGTATGAATCGAATCCGAATTTCACAATTGGCGGCCTCCCCTTATTAGTGTAAATTAGCAGACAATAATATGATGCCTGATACGTTACGAGCACATATCGGACTAAAGTTTTGAAAAAAAAAATGTAGAACTTTAAATAGCACATGTTAACTGAAATATCTTTTGTTTCCATAAATTCCCTTAAGTTTGTATAAGTAGTCCCACACAGGAATGATTATAGAGATGTTATTTGATGTGTTGGCAAATGAAGAAACACAGTTATGGCTCTAAAAAGCCCACTGGAAATAACCAGGTAAACGAAAAATTATGCTTTTATAGTAATATGCAAGATTTATTTTCATCGAGAAACAAACGTACGAGATGTATTACAGAATTTTCTGTACAAGTCTCAGACAAATATAAGTTCAATTTAGTGCTACTTTATCTTTCCGTAAGCTTCACAGCTTGAATTTCCATTTCTTGTCTCCTCTGGTGGG
Source organism: Schistocerca piceifrons (assembly GCF_021461385.2). Lineage (NCBI taxonomy): Eukaryota > Metazoa > Arthropoda > Insecta > Orthoptera > Acrididae > Schistocerca > Schistocerca piceifrons. Next base: position 782,748,202 of record NC_060141.1, read on the forward strand.
ACTGATTTCTGCAGACATTGGTTCGTGCAACGAGTTATTTCGCGTCTCTGCAGTCAGTTACATTTACTTTTGAATAATGAATGAGTGGATGACGAGAAAAAGTACACGTATTAAGTTGTGTTCCCGTCTGAACGGAAACGAGAAATAAAATATTGCCAACCCATTCAATCGGATGTCCTCCCCACACACAAAAAGAAAACTGGAAGTAAATAAAAATTTCTAACGCAATGTAAAAGCATCAGATGACTTCTAAGTAGCGTGACGTCACACGTTTTGAGCACGCGAGCGAAATTGGGCGTTGTCCACTGCTATCGTCCGCTGTTCCTATCACCCCTTGGTGGAAGCCTGGTACACATTTTCTTCAGCACTGGACTCCACATGTCATTCAATTACACGCCCTCCTTCTTCCTCTGTACTGTCGCAAGTGTGGATGGCGATCGCCACCAGAAACGCCTTCACTAAATGTTTTTATCGAACCCAAGCACCTTTATCTGGGCCCGTAATATAAACAACATATACATCAAGCAATCTTGTAACATACGAACCACTAATTAACAGTTCGCGTTTGTAAAACGCAAATAGACTCTGTAAATACACTGGAAAAAGGCGAATGTTGCGCATGAAGCAACTGGTTCAGGAATAAAGAACAAATTTTAATCATACGGGCGGCCAAACTTAGTCAGACAGCTCGAGCACCACTAGTTTAATCACACATACACACAAAAATGTAATCTTAGTGACATACTTTCAAGTATTCGTGAATGAAGATGTTTACATTTCACGATAGCTGACCAGGATGGCAAGTTAGAATAGCCACTGCGCGGCATAACATTATCATGCACACGGCAGTCGGCCGATGACCGTAATTTCTTGCAGATGCAAGCGTAAGATTGAGAACCGCTCTATAAACGGATCAGGTAGGTGTTACGACGAGTTTGCTTCGAATCAGAAACCTACGGATGCTGTTCACCAGATTTCCCTGCACCTGTCTCTTGAATCTGGCAGACAGGAACCCATCCCGTTACCACAGTGGGCACAAGCTTTTTGCAAATTTCGGTACCAAGAACAAGCCGAGATCCTTGTATCGCGCAAGATAGCTTTTACAACGAGCACTCTTCACGGCCCAACCGACACTCCATCCCACCTAACCCGAACGCAACTTTTAGAAGCGGGGCAAGGGTAGTGTTGGTCATGACGTCACGGCGTTTCCTCCAGCGGCTGTCAGACACACCCCTCAACCACCCGTCACTTCGACAGCGCCTCCTAGCCACCACAGCGCTTAAATGCTGGACCACAAACCTGCCCTCCACAGGCGACGAAGTTCTCAAGAAGCTATTTCGGCCAGAGAGTGTGATAACCAGCGGGACCTACGGATACGAAAGCGTGCCAACACAGCACAATTCTCTCTCACCCCTTAAGTTTGAACAGGTGAAGGCGGAGTGAGTGAACGGCTCGACTCTGTCCCAGCATCCTGGCTACTCACGGCTACTTTGAGTTGGCTTATTTGGGCCGTAATAAGTTTTTGCGAAGATGGATCCTGTATCAGGAAGTCTCCACGAACCTCTGAAGCAACTTAGCAGTGACATTCTGAGCACCTTTCCTTTGTGCCCGGAAGTTTTTCAAAAATACCAAGCAGGCCACTGGCAACAAGATCGGTGACTCCACTGATTATAACGAGCGTCCTCACGTCTATGCGCCAGCTAAATATTCTTCTTTTATGCCTCCCAGTTTTTTGTTTTTAGTCTCGGGAGTACAGTGCTCTGGGAGCATATCAGTGATTCCCACAAGGTAGAGAGGGAAGAAATTCATGTGTAAGCAAACATCGACCTAGCAGGGGTCGTCTTGTGGACCTCGTGCACAGCAACGTTCAGTGCAAAATTTAACCAACACTTCGTGTGTGACTGAGGGAAAGATGGTAAGTACCGACTTCAAATTACGGTTCAATCAGTCTATAAAAGACGGCTGGTGTAATAGGGGATGGTGGTTGCGTGAGATATCCAACTACAAAAACAGAACCTCTTTAAATCTTTAGACACAAACGCCAGCGCATTATCACTCACCATTTCTTTGTGAGGGCCATACACAACAAATACCCAAGTCAAAAGCTCAATCGTAACTTCCCGAGATCGCTGACGTGCTCGGCATTAGCCCCACAAATCTAGAAAAGACATCAACCATCACTATTTCCATGCCAAGATAATCGACAAAAATTTTCTTCACACGGTTTGCCGTCCAGGTCGAAGCTAGTTCCCCTTTACGCGTGTTGAATAGGGTTAATCTTACAACATTCTTGGCACTGGCCTACTAACTTCCGGACATCTTCATTTAAGGTACACCAGGTTAGATGTTGCTTCATCGTCATCGTACATCCTAATGACCTCCCACACACGGTCTTTTGAAAGTCCTGGAATAAGGCAGGAACCAACTACTTTGTCAGACACAACTTGCCTTTGTCGTGGTAGCGACTACGAAAACAGGGAATCCCCTTCTTAATACAATATCCCGGAATCTCTCCACCTTCACACAACTGCTGCTCTCCCGCAGCTTACTGAGAATCTTCATAAGATCACCCACATTTCCACGTCTCCAAACAACCAGGGAATCTCCTGAAACACTGCTCCCACACAAACATACTCTCGTCACATTTGCTATATTCGCCCGATTCGTCTTCAGATATCATCCTACTTAAGGCATCGGCCACTTGATTATCGATTCCCTTGATATGACACACCTGGAAACGAAAGGCCAAAATTCTTACCTCCCACTTACCTACACATCCCCTCTTGAAAGGCCAGGCCAGAACCAGCGGCAGCTCGTGGTCGTGCGGTAGCGTTCTCGCTTCCGTCGCCCTGATTCCCGGGTTCGATTCCCGGTGGGGTCAGGGATTTTCTCTGCTTCGTGATGACTGGGTGTTGTGTGATGTCTTTAGGTTACTTACGTTTAAGTAGTTCTAAGTTCTAGGGGACTCATGACCATAGATGTTAAGTCCCATAGTGCTCAGAGCCATTTGAACCAGAACCAGCGACAACACTTGGCTGTCAATTTCCAAACAGAACAATTGATGTTCAAGGTAAAACTTGAAACGCTGCAACCCGAATAACGCCACCAACGCCTCTATGTCGTGAAGAGAATACATCTTTCCTGCGAAGACAAAGATATCGGAGCATAGCCAGTTGGGTGTATTTCTCCATCGTTTTCACCTTCAGAACGTCGAAGGATGCTTCCTGGGATTGGCCCCAAACAAATTTCTCTGCCTTCCCCCTTAGTTGATTAGTGGGTACCTCCAGCTGTGCAAAATTCTGGACAAATTTGCAGAAGAAGTTGGTCATCCCGACAAATCTAGCAATACCCTTCTCAATCTTTGGCTTTGGAAACTTCTTGCAAATTCAAATGCTGGGGACAAGTCGGCTTCCATGCATCGTGCAAGATGGTTTTTGCAGCAAGAAATCCCCACAGCCGCAGGCGACACTCAGTCTCAACAAAACCGCAGCGACTAGAATCGCATCTTTCAGCACCTGGCTAGGGATAATGTCGGCTACAGGGTCACAGCGTTTAATCCAGCTGGTGTCAAACACGCCGGTTGACAACCCGTCACTTCGAGAGCGCTTAAATTCTGAACTACAGACTGTCCTCTGCAGGCTACAGACCGCTCGAGAAGCTACTGCGGCCAGATAGATTAATAACGATCGGGGAATATCGATATCAAAACGTGACTGCTTGGCTTAGAGACCCTCAGTAAGGCCCAAACTTTCGGTGAACTTGCTAATGGTCTAATAGGCGCTATCGAAAGCAGAACAGTGGTAGACTTTTTTTTTTAAATAGAATAACTCAAAGGACTATTGCAGAAGCACGGCGAAGCAGTGGAACCCGAGAGGATTAGAAAACTGAACTCCCAAATTTATGAAATACCGCAGAATGTGGAGGCCATTAGGGTGATTCTGCTTGAAGAACAGGGTTCTAGATGTTTTTCTGAGTGATATTTCTGCTAATATGTCAAGCAGAATCAGAATAGAGAATCCAAGTAACTCATCTGGTGCCATAAGGATCGCTACGCAATTGGAGAGAATTGGCAAAGCTGCACAGAGAGAAAGAGATCGCAGCGTTTTTTCTTCTGAAGTCATGCATTTTAGATGTGGGGGCACGGGCCACCTAAGGAAACAATGTTATCAGTCCGAATGTTATGAATGTGGGAAGGTGGGCCATGAAGCGCGTGATTGTCGGAAGAAAGCACAGGGCGAGCAACGTACTAATAATCTGTGTTTAAATGGGAACGGTGGTACCTAATTCGTCGGTCGATATACGCAGTAGAAAACGAGACTGCAGAAAGGTATGTAGGGACAGATGTGGAGTGTTGTTTGCTAGGCAATGTAAATGGTACGGAACATAAATTTCTGGTGGACACAGAGCCTCAGGTGTCAGTTGTCAGTCCTGATCTCTTGGGCAGAAGGAGGCTGCTATCTCCGCAGTATAGCTTACAAGGAGTAGGGAATAATGCCTTTAGAAGCATCGCCAGTTTCGGTGAGAAGTATCGTGAGTTTGTTGTGAATCTCGACGTTCTTACTAAACATCACCCAAAAATTGATCTCTACAGCGTACCGTCGAACCTGAGGGACATTGTTTCCACTAGGGACAATAGCTACAACTGTAAGATTGTCACAAGGTTCAACTATCATGAGGTGGTACGCAATAAACTAAGGACACATGCACTAAGTATCAGTTCGCGTCATACGATACCGCGAAGTACAGGGAAGTTGATCTGGGTGGCCACGGATACGGACCTACCTAAAGATCTGTTTATACTACAGAGCTATTGGCAACCAACGAAGAACTAGATAAATCAGACTGCTCTGTACGCAGAAATACATTACTCGTCAGTGAGGTGGACGAAGATTTTATGGTTCGGGTCAGTTTGATAATTTTGGCAGGGATGAAGTAATTCTGCCAAAGGATTTGGTGATAGTTAACCTGCCTGTTTCGGCGGGAGATGATACGGATAGGTCAAATGAGGACCTCTATCGCAAGCAAACCGTCAATTCATCTTCATTACGTGTGAAGCGTGAAGTATTTACAGTGAAATGATAGAGAAGTAATGGATGCTTCGTTCCTGCAAGTTACGGATATGTTTTATGCGAGTGGTCCGTTACCAGCAACGCCACTCATCCGACATAGGAATACCAACAAGGAATAATGCTCCAGAGTACAAGAACCCATAGCGAATTCCGAAGTGTATGCAAATAATAATGGAAGAATTTAGCGACCAGCAGCTAGATAACGGTGTGATTGAGCATTGTGATAGTCCGTGGGTGTCACCGTTATTTTAGTCCACAAAAAGTCAGCAGATGGCACTAAAAAATACTGATTTTGATGTGACTGCCGATATCTGAACGCAAGAAACAACAAGCGAAGCATATCCGATATCAAACATAAGAAGGACTCACGACAACTTTGGTCAATGCAACTATCTCTGTACGGTGGATATCGTGGGTGAATATCACTAAATAGTAGTAGCACCAGAGGATCGATCAAAAACGAATTTCTCCGTCCCAGGATGTCATTTCTAATATCAGTAAGTTTATTCGGACTCAAGAATGCTCTCGCCACCCTTTACAAACTACTGTATGGTGTACACACGAGATTGAAACCAAAATAATGTTTGGTCTATCTGGAAGACGTAACAGTTTTTTCAGAGGTATGGCAGTGGATGTATGTTGCTTGGAGGAAGTACTGCAGAGATAGAGAACAGCACGACTAATGCTAAGCATCCATAAGTGTCATTTTGCAGCCATAATAATAATAATGTCGTGTGACTAGGGCCTCCCGTCAGGTAGACCGTTCGCCTGGTGCAAGTCTTTTTGGATTTGACCCCACTTCGGTGACCTGCGCATCGACGGGGATGAAATGATGATGATTAGAACAACACAACACCCAGTCCTTGAGCGGAGAAAATCTCCGACCCAGCCGGGAATCGAACCCAGGCCCTTAAGATTGACATTCCATCGCGCTGACCACTCAGAGACCGGGGGCGGACTTTGCAGCCACAAAACTAAATTATCTTGGGCATACAATTAGCAAGGAAGGTGTGAGAATAATTTCATGTTTGGACATAGCATTCCGAAGTTTTGGGCCACCGCAATAAGTTAAATAGTCGCAGATTTCATCGGTCTCTGTAATTATTACCGTCGAATTGTAAAGGACTTTGTTGAAATTCCCGGACCTTTGAAACGTTAATTATGGAAAATACCAAAATATGAATGGTCTATCGAATGTCAGACGGCGTTCGATACTTTAAAGAGAGCACTGACATAGGACAGTTTTTATATTCCCTCATTGGAAAAAGAATTTATGCACTTTTGTGATGCAAATAGTAAGGCTCTCGGATGTGTCCTAGGACAGAATATAGATGGTAAAGGGTGTCATATAGCTTCAGCATCCTGACAGCTGAACAAGCAGAGCAGAATTATTTCACGACTGAGGAAGGGATGCCAGAAGTAACCTATGGTGTTACATATCTCTGCTGTTATTTATATGGCCTAATGTTTAAGGTAGTGACGGATCACGCTGCTCTGTAATGGTTTTTAGGATTGAAGGATCCTTGCTGGAGATTAACAATATACGGAAAAGGAATGCCAACGGCAAAAGTTTGAGTAGAAAGCTTACAGTTCTACAAACACTGGGCTAGAGCGTCGCTGAATGACGAAAGGGTCAAGTTGCTGATGATGACTACCAACAATTCAGATTTCAATCTCTCTTTGTGAGACATGACGGCTTGCTGTGCAGTACTTTCTACGAGTGATAGTACCTGAGCCGAGCATTCTAAGGCGCTGCAGTCATGGACTGTGCGGCTAGTCCCGGCGGAGGTTCGACTCCTTCCTCGGGCATGAGTGTGTGAGTTTGTCCTTCGGATAATTTGGGTTAAGTAGTGTGTAAGCTTAGGGACTGATGACCTTAGCAATTAAGTCCCATAAGATTTCATACGCATTTGAACATTTATAATCGACCATTTCTCGCTTTATGTAGTAATGTCTGCAATTCTTGACGAAAAAGCGAGTACAGTTGCTCAAGAGGTAGTAAATAACTAGTTGCTCACATTCTGCGTCCCGGACACACTAAACACAAAGCAGGTTACCAATGTCATGTTCAATCTTATGAAGCAATTTTGTCGACAGCTCTGAATTCGCTAGCTGCAAACAAGCCCCTTCCATCATCAAGCCAATAGGAGAACAGAGAGAGTTCATGACATGATTTCAAATATGTGGACCTGATTTTTTAACAGTGATCATGACAATCGCGACGTATATTTCAATCTTGTAACCCGTGCGTACAATTCTCTAATGTAAACGACTACTGGTCTTTTACCATACGAGGTAATATATGAGAGAAACATGCCTTTACCTTTCGAAGTGAGTAAACCGGAGCTTGTATCCGACGTCGAATCAATAACACGTTTTGCATAGAACTTACGAGACTTTTGGCAACAACTTTTTTTTTAGCTATGGGACTTAACGTCTGAGGTCATCAGTCCCCTAGAAGTTAGAACTACCTAAACCTAACTAACCTAAGGGCATCACACACATCATGCCCGAGGCAGGATTAGTACCTGCAACCGTAGCGGTCGAGTGGTTCAAGACTAAAGCCCCTAGAACCGCTCGGCCCCACCATCTGGCGGCAACAACTAAAACGCGCAAATACGACCGCCTTAGGACGATAAGTGCAGATAGGACAATGTACAGGGAATTTACTCCAATACACGGTTCGCCAATTAGTAAAGAACCCATATACAGATAAAGGTAAAACAAAAAAATGCTGATCCCATACCATGGACCATACCAAGTAGCGGAAATCACGCCACCTGTCAATGGTCAGTCCAGAGGCCAACGAAGATCTCGATTATTCACAACGGACATATTTAGTCTTTTAAGGCATCTGTCGATGCACTGCTACATATACCAGCAGCATCTGCCGTAGAGACTGTGAATCCTCATGAAACAAAAAAGACATAGACGACTTGTGAGCAAAGTGCGCCTAAGATGCCTAACACCCTTACGTCACGTCGATAGATAACATTTGAGATTGATGTTTCCCATATTGGGCTTCGTTTGTTCTTATGTAGGTTATTAGGAAGTCGTCTAATTTTATTTTATTCTGTTTATATTACGTATTAAGTGTTTTTCTTTAATTTTTCACTATCGAAGAATCGATACAATGATAGTTATGTAACTGAGAGTGGTATAATTTTTTCCGGGTGATCTCACATTCGGATGGGAAGGGAGAAAGTGATAAAGACACCTTTCAAGTAGCATATCATAATGGGTACAGGTCTGTGGTCATAGGTGCATTAATAATTTCAGAGCGAAGAGATGGCTACGCTCTAATGCCATCGGAAGACTTAGAGAGATGCCTGAGGTGTTATGATCTGCCCAAGTAGGATGATGCATACTGAAGTACAGGCATACGAAGTCCAGTTATTCCTGGTAAAACCGAAGCAAGTGAGTGTGAAAGGTATATGTAACGCGATATACATATTTTCCTCTGGCTCTACTCAGTTCTTTCAACAGAAGCAGTAGTGATACCCTTTAATTTACGTAAAGCAGTAACTGTCCAGGAGCTGAGCCAGCAGGAAAGACCTTCTGAAGGGTGAAGTCACTAGCAGAACTAAAAGCGAAGAAAAACAAGGACACATATCATTGCCACCCACACCGCTGCAGAGCACACGAGAGGCACCAACATTAATACCTAATAGCTGAGTTCTGACTGACGACTGCCCATTGTGTAGCCTCAGACCTTCGGTCACCTGCTGATATCCACTGTGAGCGAATGCAATGCTCTTAGTGCGAGTTGCACTCCAACTTCTGAGGCGATGATGTTGGCCACTGTCCTCTAAACGAGGTTGAGAGTCGACCCTTGTGTGCCACTGTGTACCTCAGGTGGATCTGGAGCGAGAGTACTAAGTGCAACCTTTCAATGTCAATGAGAACAGTTTTGGAGATCGATACCTAGAGAAGGAGGTCTTGGGTCGACGACCGCCCTATGACGCAGCAGCCGTCACGACGATATGCTGTGCTGCAGTATCATGAAATGAGCGCACGCTCGACTCCAGCTGCTGACGAGGAGTTGATCTACCATCCACGCTGTGGCGTGGCGCCCTGGAAGACAATCCTGTCTTACTGCAAAGTAAATTTATTATTTCCAACTATGTTTTCTTGGCATTCTTAAAAGTAGTTACGTCCTTACCACGTCATCCAACCAAGCTGTCTCCAACGACAGTAGGAGTCTGTGACCAGACTCCTATATATTTCTAATGAATAAATGATGAAACAGTAATAAGTGGTGGTACAAAATAACTCAGTTGCCCATTGAATAAACTATGAGAAAATGAGAGTATGTTTCTTTTACGACTCCTGCGATATTATCGAGGTGGATGGCAATTCCACTCACTTAAAGGAGTGGTGCTTCATTCAGTGGAATCTGCCAAATTCTGTGAAATCGATGGTCATATACGCATCCAGAATATACATTAAATCAACGCTGCATTTGTAAGCACCTGTTAGTGCTGCAGCACGGCGCGAATCATCCTGTGGGTTGGCCGGTGTTGTGGCAATAAACCCAATTGTTGCCTATTTACTGCTTCAAGTACCTGCATTCTTAACATTTCGCAGGCAAATAAGACGTGATCTAAAGTCGACAAAACGATGCACAGAGACACTGTATACTGTGCCTGTGTTTATTTATTTCTAGACAGGTCGGTGACTGCTAAAGACAATTTGGTAATTTACTATGGTATTCCGTCAATAAATTGTGTTAAAGCAAAGACATTCACGATCGTACCACAATTTTTCGACCTCAAATTACCCTCAAGAGAATTTCTTGTAAATAAACTCTGCTGCAGATATTAACGATTATTATGAGATGAACCGAGCGGTCTCAGGCGCTGCAGTCGTGGACTGTGCGGCTGGTCCCGGCGGAGGTTCGAGTCCTCCCTCGAGCATGGGTGTGTGTGTTTGTCCTTAGGTTCAAAAATGGCTCTGAGCACTAAGGGACTTATCATCTATGGTCATCAGTACCCTAGAACTTAGAACTACTTAAACCTAACTAACCTAAGGACAGCACACAACACCCAGTCATTACGAGGCAGAGAAAATCCCAGTTCCGCCGGGAATCGAATCCGGGAACCCGGGCGTGGGAAGCGAGAACGCTACCGCATGACCACGAGCTGCGGACCTCCTGTTTGTCCTTCGGATTATTTAGGTTAAGTAGTGTGTAAGCTTAGGGAATGATGACCTTAGCAGTTAAGTCCCATAAGGTTTCATTCACACATTATGATATGAAGACAAATTAAATGATCTGTACCATAATATAAGTTCATTTTGTGCCGTATTCAGGTGTGTCGTGTGTGGAACTATCCTAATATAGGTATGTTTATTGTTTCATGTAGAAAACAATCATAACAATGGGAGAGCGGTGTGCTGACCACACGCCCCTCCTATCCGCATCAGCCACTTGTGGCCTGAAGAATCCTGTCCTAAACTTTATCAAGGTATCCTGCTCCTAACTGGCCAACAACACTCGGCAGACCCGGATGGTGACACTTCCAAGTGCTAGCCAATCCCGGTAGCGCTTGATTTTGGTGATCTGACGTGAACAGATGTTACCTCTGCGGCAAAGCCGTTGGCAGTTACAAACACAGTTTTCCGTAATTTATCCACTACACAATATGCGGTAAATGTTCCAGACTTCGAATCATGAAGAACTCCCAACGCGACAAATTTGAAAGTTGCTACCCAACTTACGGTAGTTAATAAACGGAAGTCTTGTGGTCCAGACTCTTACGCAATTAGGTTCTCTATAGAGTATGCCCCCCCCCATGAACCATGGACCTTGCCGTTCGTGGGGAGGCTTGCGTGCCTCAGCGATACAGATAGCCGCACCGTAGGTACAACCACAACGGAGGGGTATCTGTTGAGAGGCCAGACAAACGTGTGGTTCCTGAAGAGGGGCAGCAGCCTTTTCAGTAGTTGCAAGGGCAACAGTCTGGATGATTGATTGATCTGGCCTTGTAACAATAACCAAAACGGCTTTGCTGTGCTGGTACTGCGAACGGCTGGAAGCAAGGGGAAACTACGGCCGTAATTTTTCCCGAGGGCATGCAGCTTTACTGTATGATTAAATGATGATGGCGTCCTCTTGGGTAAAATATTCCGGAGGTAAAATAGTCCCCCATTCGGATCTCCGGGCGGAAACTACTCAAGAGGATGTCGTTATCAGGAGAAAGAAAACTGGCGTTCTACGGATCGGAGCGTGGAATGTCAGATCCCTTAATCGGGCAGGTAGGTTAGAAAATTTAAAAAGGGAAATGGATAGGTTAAAGTTAGATATAGTGGGAATTAGTGAAGTTCGGTGGCAGGAGGAACAAGACTTCTGGTCAGGTGACTACAGGGTTATAAACACAAAGTCCAATAGGGGTAATGCAGGAGTAGGTTTAATAATGAATAGGAAAATAGGAATGCGGGTAAGCTACTACAAACAGCATAGTGAACGCATTATTGTGGCCAAGATAGATACGAAGCCCACACCTACTACAGTAGTACAAGTTTATATGCCAACTAGCTCTGCAGATGACGAAGAAATTGAAGAAATGTATGATGAAATAAAAGAAATTACTCAGATAGTGAAGGGAGACGAAAATTTAATAGTCATGGGTGACTGGAATTCGAGTGTAGGAAAAGGGAGAGAAGGAAACGTAGTAGGTGAATATGGATTGGGGCTAAGAAAGGAAAGAGGAAGCCGCCTGATAGAATTTTGCACAGAGCACAACTTAATCATGGCTAACACTTGGTTTAAGAATCATGATGGAAGGTTGTATACATGGAAGAACCCTGGAGATACTAAAAGGTATCAGATAGATTATATAATGGTAAGACAGAGATTTAGGAACCAGGTTTTAACTTGTAAGACATTTCCAGGGGCAGATGTGGACTCTGACCACAATCTATTGGTTATGACCTGCAGATTAAAACTGAAGAAACTGCAAAAAGGTGGGAATTTAAGGAGATAGGACCTGGATAAACTGAAAGAACCAGAGGTTGTACAGAGTTTCAGGGAGAGCATAAGGCAACAATTGATAGGAATGGGGGAAAGAAATACAGTAGAAGAAGAATGGGTAGCTCTGAGGGATGAAGTAGTGAAGGCAGCAGAGGATCAAATAGGTAAAAAGAAGAGGGTTAGTAGAAATCCTTGGGTAACAGAAGAAATATTAAATTTAATTGATGAAAGGAGAAAATATAAAAATGCAGTAAATGAAGCAGGCAAAAAGGAATACAAACGTCTCAAAAATGAGATCGACAGGAAGTGCAAAATGGCTAAGCAGGGATGGCTAGAGGACAAATGTAAGGATGTAGAGGCTTATCTCATTAGGGGTAAGATAGATACTGCCTACAGGAAAATTAAAGAGACCTTTGGAGATACGAGAACCACATATATGAACATCAAGAGCTCAGATGGAAACCCAGTTATACGCAAAGAAGGGAAAGCAGAAAGGTGGAAGGAGTATATAGAGGGTCTATTCAAGGGCGATGCACTTGAGGACAATATTATGGAAATGGAAGAGGATGTAGATGAAGATGAAATGGGAGATACGATACTGCGTGAAGAGTTTGACAGAGCACTGAAGGACCTGAGTCGAAACAAGGCCCCCGGAGTAGACAACATTCCATTGGAACTACTGACGGCCTTGGGAGAGCCAGTCCTGACAAAACTCTACCATCTGGCAAGCAGGATGTATGAAACAGGCGAAATACCCTCAGACTTCAAGAACAATATAATAATTTCAATGCCAAAGAAAGCAGGTGTTGACAGATGTGAAAATTACCGAACAATCAGTTTAATAAGCCACAGCTGCAAAGTACTAACACAAATTCCTTACAGACGAATGGAAAAACTAGTAGAAGCCGACCTCGATGAAGATCAGTTTGGATTCCATAGAAATACTGGAACACGCGAGGCAATACTGACCTTACGACTTATCTTAGAAGAAAGATTAAGGAAAGGCCAACCTACGTTTCTAGCATTTGTAGACTTAGAGAAAGCTTTTGACAATGTTGACTGGAATACTCTCTTTCAAATTCTAAAGGTGGCAGGGGTAAAATACAGGGAGCGAAAGGCTGTTTACAACTTGTACAGAAACCAGATGGCAGTTATAAGAGTTGAGGGACATGAAAGAGAAGCAGTGGTTGGGAAGGGAGTAAGACAGGGTTGTAGCCTCTCCCCGATGTTATTCAATCTGTATATTGAGCAAGCAGTAAAGGAAACAAAAGAGAAATTTGGAGTAGGTATTAAAATCCATGGAGAAGAAATAAAAACATTGAGGTTCGCCGATGACATTGTAATTCTGGCAGAGACAGCAAAGGACTTGGAAGAGCAGTTGAACGGAATGGATGGTGTCTTGAAGGGAGGATGTAAGATGAACATCAACAAAAGCAAAACGAGGATAATGGAATGTAGTCGAGTTAAGTCGGGTGATGCTGAGGGTATTAGATTAGGAAATGAGACACTTAAAGTAATAAAGGAGTTTTGCTATTTGGGGAGCAAAATAACTGCTGATGGACGAAGTAGAGAGGATATAAAATGTAGACTGGCAATGGCAAGGAAAGCCTTTCTTAAGAAGAGAAATTTGTTAACATCGAGTATTGATTTAAGTGTCAGGAAGTCGTTTCTGAAAGTATTTGTATGGAGTGTAGCCATGTATGGAAGTGAAACATGGACGGTAAATAGTTTGGGCAAGAAGAGAATAGAAGCTTTCGAAATGTGGTGCTACAGAAGAATGGTGAAGATTAGATGGGTAGATCACATAACTAATGAGGAAGTATTGAATAGGATTGGGGAGAAGAGAAGTTTGTGGCACAACTTGACCAGAAGAAGGGATCGGTTGGTAGGACATGTTCTGAGGCATCAAGGGATCACCAATTTAGTATTGGAGGGCAGCGTGGAGGGTAAAAATCGTAGGGGGAGACCAAGAGATGAATACACTAAGCAGATTCAGAAGGATGTAGGTTGCAGTAGGTACTGGGAGATGAAGAAGCTTGCACAGGATAGAGTAGCATGGAGAGCTGCATCAAACCAGTCTCAGGACTGAAGACCACAACAACAACCAAACAACAATGGAGTATGCTGATTAAATAATTTTTACCTCTCGCTCGACGAATGCTCGATGGGTGAAGACTAGAAATTTTCATAGGTCACAACAATCCACTGAATTAGAGACAAATATTATAGGCTTAGATTTGTAGCAAAATTTGCAAGATATGATGTGTTCGAACCATTTAGAAAATGCGTAGAAGAAAACGCCTTGCGTAGAAATAAGCGGCTTGTATTTAGATAATATAGTTCTGATGAAACACAACTGGCTCCCTCTAGTTCCTCATTCACACTAAGTACCGAGTCGTGTCAACAGTGGAATTCATCATACTCCTCGATATCCAACAGGCTCTTGACCTTTGAAGCTGGTTCAAATGGCTCTGAGCACTATGGGACTTAACATCTTAGGTCATCAGTCCCCCAGTACTTAGAACTACTTAAACCTAACTAACCTAAGGACATTACACATATCCATTCCCGTGGCAGGATTCTGATCTGCGACCGTTACGGTCACGCGGTTCCACACCTGCGAAGCATATCGTAACCTACAGTGTATTGTGCCAGATGTAAAAACGGGTCCGCGATTTCCTCTCTGTGAAATCGAAGTTGGTTCCACAGGAAAACAGACCACTGCTGTTTTTAATCTGTATAAATGATTTACGAGGCAATCTGGTCAGACGTCTTAGATCGGTTTCAGATGAAGCTTACGTTTACCATCTATTAGAGTTATCAGAAGGTCAGAAGCAACTACAAAATGATTTACACAGCGTGTCTGTTGATTAGAAGAGATGGATGACACGGAACCTAACTTTGGAACAACCATGACATGAGAACTAAATAGTTCCGTTGAATTTCCGCAAACGAGATAAGTCATGCAATTTTAATTGTTGCGACTTGAGTAAGTACATAGCGATTACAACTGCCAACTAATTTTGTTGGAAGCACCACAAAGAAGATTTTGTGTGGATATCGAACTGAAGACTGCGTTTCATTTGCAGAAGACTTACAATTACCTGTTACAATAATCTAGTAAACAGAATGCGTACACTACGCTTGTCGGCCCTTCTTCTGAAGTAGCTACGGCTGGGCCATATGGGACGCTCAGTTGGTAACACTGACGGAGTTGAAGGAAGTACACGTCGTTTTCGTTATAACCAAATAGGGGAGTGAATGTGATGGATATGGAAGGCAGGTTAGTGTAGGAAACAATAAAACAATGTTTTTCGTTGTGGTATAGACTCTTCCCGAAATTACAATTACCATCTTTCTGCTCCGAAAGCCAAAATATTGTGTTGTGTTCCATGAACACTGCGATGAAAACGATTATGACAAAGCAGTTTTTCGTTGCAGCGAGGCCAAGTCAAGAAAATACGGTCGTCTATTTTTCCTACGAATTTAAAAATAATTTCTTGATTCCCAAATATAAGGGGCGATCAAAACGTTTTCTTCTGAGGGCGTTGCTGCAGCCCATACGAGTACACGACGTAGCGCGACTAGGACTTGTAGGCAAGGGATTAGTAAAGCATTCGTGGCTTTCCGACAAGCGTGCGGTATATGCGGATACGCGAATTATGGTAACGTTGAAGAAAATGTGTCGAGAAAGGATCAACGGGCTGCTTTTATTTTCTGGGCTGCCAAAGGATAAAATCCGGTAGACGTCCACTGGATAATGAACAAAGCTTATGGGGCAGCTTATCTGTCGAAAGCCACCTACGCGATAACTGCGACAAAGATTGCCGTTGCTTCATAATAACGCACGTCCCATAATCGCAAATATCCTAACGCAGAAATTACACTAATTCATGTGAAGACAGCCGAGCATCCTGCCTATAATCCTGATTCCTCCCCATGCGATTATCTCGCCTTGGGTCGCTTAAAAATGCCGTGAAGGTTCGATGATCCCTGTCAAACGAGAATGTGCAGCAGGTAGTGACGGATATCTTCACGTAACAGGACGTGGTGTTGTACCAAACAGATAACTGCAACCTGGTGCGTCGGTGAAATGATAGCCCCAATGCTCTGGACAGTACGGCCTTCGGACGGAATCTTTTTGATAGCCCATTACACATAGACTAAATAACCGTCGTGATGAAGTAAGAGAAATCGGAGCTTTAACGGACCAAGCTAGACGTTTATTTTCCATGCTTGCTATTCGAGAATAAAACGGTGAACAGGGCGTCTGAAAGCGATTCTGTGACACGTGTGCCAGACACTTGCGTGTGAAACGCAGAATAATGATGTAGCTGTTGATTACCTGAGAGGATTTTGCCTTGAAACTCTTGAGGATTACGACGTTTTCAGTTGACGACCAGAAACTGAGCTTGAGAAGACCATCACAGTCTCAATCAAGCAGAAAGAAATTCGCGCAGGTGATTTAAAGATTTTCGTATTCATATACTGATGAAGAATTAGCAGTATCGCGGTTCCGGACTGATGCCCGTTGAACCGCTCGGTCACCACGGCCGGCCAACACAAGTGTGAGCGGCATGATATCGCGTATGTTTGGATACCGTTGTCTATTAACGCACGAAGGTTTACTACAAATTGAGATTTGTGTTCAAAACAAGAACATCACTGAGGTGACGAGTCATGGGATGGCTTAATCTACAGACGCTTATTGCAGAATAAGATTTCTATGAAGAACAGGACTATACATGGATGACAGAGTAATATGCACGTATACAGACATCGGTAGTATTTCGTACACAAGGTATAAAAGGGCACTGCTTCGGAGGAACTGTCATTTGTATTGGTGTGTTTTCACCATGATTATGGCCACACGACGAGAATTACCAGCCTATAACCGCCAAATGATAGTTGCAGCTAAATGCATGGGACATTCTGCTTCTGAGAACGTAAAGAAATTCAGTATTCCAGGATCCACACTGTCAAGAGTGTGCCCCGAATACCAAATTTCAGGCATTACGTCCAACCAAGGATAACGCTATGTTCGACGGCCTTCGTTTACCTACCGAGAGCCGCGGCGCTTAGAGTTATCAGACAAGCAACTACGGGTGAAATAACGGCAGAAATCAATGTGGGACGTACGACGAAAGTATCCGTTAGGACAGTGGGGCCAAATGAGGCGTTAATGGGCTGTGTCACCAGACCGCGGCGCGACTGCTTTTGCTAACAGCACGACGTCTCCTGCAGCGCCTCTCGTGAGCTCATGACCGTACCGGTTGGATCCCAGACGACTGGAAAACCATGGGCTACTCAGACGAGTCCCAATTTCAGTCGGTAAGAGCTAATGATAGCGTTCGTGTATGGGACAGACCCCACGAAGCCATGGTCTCAAGTTGTCAACAACGCAGTGTGAAAGTTGGTGGTGGCTCCATAATAGTGGGGACGGTGTTTGCATGGAACCGTCTAGGTCCTCTGCTTCTACTGAGCCGATCGCTGAGCTACTTGGAGACGGTTTATAGCCGTTAATCGACTTCATGTTTCGAAACAGCGATAAGATTTTCAATGGGTCACAGTTGTTCGAGACTGGTTCGAAGTAGATATTTTGACAATTCGAGTGAATGATTTTGGCGTCTAAATCGCCCCACATGAGTGCCATCGAACGTTTGTGGGACATAATTGTGGGATCAGTTCGTGCACAAAATCCTCCTACAGCTACCCTTTTACAATTATGGAAGTCTATAGAGGCAGAATGGCTCTATATAATGCAAGGGACTTCCAGAAACTTACTGGATCCATGCGACGTCGATATGTTGCACTATTCCGGAAAAAAAGTCGTCTGACTAGGGTCTCCCGTCAGGTAGACGGTTCGCCGGGTGCAAGTCTTTCGATTTGACGCCACTTCGGCGACTTACGCGTCGATGGGGATGAAAGGATGATGATGACTAGGACAACACAAGACACAGTCCGTGAGCGGAGAAAATCTCAGATCCAGCCGGGAAAAGAACCAAAGACTGCGAATCATTGGCAGAACACTTAGAAGGTGCAACAGATCTACCAAAGTGACTGCTTACACTACGCTTGCCCGCCCTATTCTGGAGTATGGCTGTGCGGTGTGGGATGCGCATCAGGTGAGACTGACGGATGACATCGAAAAAGTACAAAGAAGGGCAGCTCGTTTTTATGATCGCGAAATAGGGGAGATAGTGTCATAGACATGATACGTGAATGTAAGTGGCAACCATTAACACAAAGGCGTTTTTCGTTGCGACGGGATCTTCTCATGAAATTTCAATCACCAGTTTTCTCCTCCGTTTGCGAAAACATTCCGATGGCACCCACCTACATAGGGAGAAATGATCATCGCGATAAAATAGGAGAAATCAGGTCTCGCACGGAAAAATGTAAGTGTTCGTTTCTCCCGCGGGCCGTTCGAGAGTGGAACGGTAGGGAGACAGCATGAAGGTGGTTCATTGAACCCTCTGCCAGGCACTTTATTGTGAATAGCAGAGTAATCACGTAGATGTAGAATCCGGGCCCTTAGGACTGACATTCTGTCGCGCTGACCACTCAGCTACCGGGAGCGGACACTACGCCGGTAAAAAGAGCTCCGACACAAGATCAGGACGTATCCCTTGACTCTTGTCAATCAGTGTATAACACATAACAGAAGACATAACCAAATACAGAACGTGAACAACTGCTACGACAATTTACAGTAAAGCGATGTTCTTAGACGCACTTCCCTGAGGAGCGTGCTACTTGGTGGCATGCAGAGCCAAAAGGAGTCTTCCCGAAGGCCTTGGAAACGTTGATAGGTACCAGCACCATCATTTAGACGGGCTGCAACATAAAATATCTGCTTCCTTGCTTTGTGGCGTAGGGTGTGCGGGTGTGTGGAGGAGGGGGCGGGGGGTGGGGGGTCTGGGTGTCGGATTCATCAGTCGTATGACTGGTTAGATGCAGTCTGACGTGACTTCTTATCCTATACCACCACTTCATCTCAGAGTAGCACTTGCATACAGCGGCATCAGTTATTAGTTGGCTGAAAACGTAACAACGGTACGAGATTATTGACCGAGATACCCACGTATGGACTACGTCGGCTGCCTGCTGCAAGTTTTTTCATTCTGACTCCGCTTCAGCGGGTCAGGAACGATGCTGTGATTACTAGGACAACAGAGCTTCCAGTTCCGGTGTCGAAAGAAACTCAATCCCCACTGCGAATAAATCACATGGCCCCAAACTCTAGAAGCGGCAGCGCAAACAGCTCTTAAAAAATCGTGTTTTACACCATTAATTTGACTGTTCGTCTGAAAATTAACTTGACTATCGGTTTCCTTAATGCATCGATATCATGACTGTATTCTGTAATGGAGGGTAAAATAACTTTAGCTGCGTCTTGTGTCAAATAAAATGTTTAAAAAACGCTTGTGAGTAGAATGAAAGGTGTTCATCTGCTTGCGACACACCCGTATGAGTTCCGGCCTCTCCTATCACTGAATTAAAACACAGCTGGCGGCTGAAGTCTCCTTATAAACATAACTAATACAGGCACCAGGAGGTTGTATTTCAGGAAGACAACAACCCAGAAAATCCTAGAGATAATGATGGGGACAACTATTCAACATCATTCGCTAGCAAGCAATTTATTAATCAACAATAATTACTTTTCCTCAACATCAACGAGGTACAAAGCTCAATTAAAAGGAATATATTAAAGATTAAACTTGATTTTGTATCGTTAAGAAGAGAGTGAAATACCAGAAGCGAAACAGTTTAGACATTCTTTAAAGAAATTTTTAGTTATATTTCATCAGAACATTAAATATTAGTAATTTACCTTGAAATTCATGCTGAGGCATACAGTAATCTGAAAATTACAATATGCAATTGAGCGGCCCCACTTCAGCTCAGGCCACACGCCTATAAATGAAACGACAGGCTCCAGAAGCAGACTACAGGACCCAGCCCCTCGGCGATAACAAGCCGAGAGAGGATAGGTAGTACACTACAACAGACACAGCAAAGCTCTCTTAAACAGCGAACAGATTAAATTCAACCATGGCCTTTGCCCCGTCTCTAAAATAAATCCAGAAACTAACATTAAATTGACATTAAGGCACCACTGAATGTTAATTCGTCTCGTGACACTAATTAAAGTTAACAGGTTCGAGCGATGAATCACGTAAAACAGGAATTGCTACCGCTCAGTTGTTAAAAAAAAGAACAAAAACTATTACGTGAAGTGTAGAACAAATACCACCACAATCTTAATAAACGCATGAGCTGCCTTCAAACCATTATTTACAACCCAAGGTAAACAAATAGCCTTTTTACTAGCTTAATGATCAAATCAGAGGTTCTCAAGAACTCCAATTGTCCGTGTGATTTTGCTTTTAGTACAGTTTTACATACAGCTTAACAAAGGCAAGCATTGTGTAAGCATCGTATAAAATATTCGACTTACTTCTTCTAAAAGTTGTTGTGGTTCCTAAAAGCTTACTGGCGGCAAGAAGCAGGTCAATGCCACTAAATAAAGCAGATATTTTGTCTAATGACCAACGTAGTGGCAATATGTATCCTAGAGTTGGGCACAGGCCTCTAGTGCTTAAAACAACAGTCTGCACTCTACTTAGAACTGGACGCCCAATTTGTTTTAGTTTTGTTTTTTTTAACGTTCGTTCTAAACATAAAGCCAGATTACCCACGGGAGAGAGCTGAGCGCCTGCCCAGTCCCTTTCAGAAACACAAACAAAAAAATTGAAAAACCAAGAGTCAGGCCAGGGCCGAGCTGCTTCAGACACAACCAACAGCAGGCAATGGAGACAAGTCTCTGCAGTGCACATACGTTTGCTCAAAGTGATGCATTCCTTCCCAAACATTGCCACGCCATACTGTACGATGAAATGCAGTAGTTACCAGGTTCCAGCTTCAGTCTGACATCTTTTCGTGTTGTCCTTTGATTCATCTGATTACGTTTGTGTCTTCATAGTTTTCTTTGACCATTCTTTAGCTGGAAATACATTATCTGTGTTGGTTGACGGGGTCCAGGCATATGAACAATGTAGTCTGTGCATCAGAGTTGATGTTTGGTGATCATGGCTTCAAAGTTCGTACAGTTTGCTCTTTCTACAACACTGATGTTACTGCGCTATCTCAGGCAGCGCTGACGGTACTTTTCCAGACATCGTGTGTGCCTCTCATAAGGAGACCATACTTCGCATCCACACTCGTAAGAGACGGTATAACAGTAGATTGATGTACATAGAGGTTTTATCGCTGATGTTAACATTCTCAAAGAGCCTTACTGGTTCTTATGAGGATATGTTGAATTTCAGCATCTATATTTGTAGTTGCTGCAGTATTGCTCCCAAGATATGGGAAGTGTTCTATCTCCTACAGAACTATGTCTTGGACTTAAATTGTTGGAGGTATGGCAACAGATTTAGGTGCAGATTTATGTGGGATCTGCGTCCTCTGGATATTATAGTTTAGTCCAATGCTCGTATATGGTTCATCAGTTAGATTTGCTATTGGTTGTAGACCTTCTTTTGAGATGAAAAGAACGACACTATAATCTGCATAGCCTTGAAGTCGC
Organism: Schistocerca piceifrons; assembly: GCF_021461385.2. Taxonomy (NCBI): domain Eukaryota; kingdom Metazoa; phylum Arthropoda; class Insecta; order Orthoptera; family Acrididae; genus Schistocerca; species Schistocerca piceifrons. The sequence goes on from NC_060141.1 coordinate 782,769,836, forward strand.
CACAAACCCGAAGATGCCCATCTGGTCTCTTGAGGACGACCAAGGGTGTCACCCACGAACTGTTTAAGAGGATGCAGGGGGGCGAGGGGAACCCATTGAATCAGGAAGTACTTTGGGCGGGCAGACGGTTTAAGCTGGAGCGACATTTGAAAATTTTGAACACAGCCGACGCTTGGCGAGAAGAGGTCCTGGAATTATGTGCACAAGGTATCGACTGCCGGGAACGGAACCTGGGAGGACACCAGATGAACAATATCGTCTATGGCGAAGCCAAAGGCACGGAAGGCATCCAACCCAAAGAGGTCCGTGATGGCTGCATTGTTGACCACAAGGAAGGTAACTTCCCGGCGAACCGATTTATACAGGACAGAAGCCGTGAACTGACACAAGAGAGCAATCGCTTGCTTATTATGAGTGAGGAGGCGCCGAGGTGTGGGCGCCAGGGGGTCTCCCCAAACTTCGCAGAAGAGGAATAGTTGATCAGTGAGACCGCTGATCCGGTAGCCATCTGCATCTGAAGCGGCCGACCGTTGACCTGAACGCTGATCATCAGTTGGGAAGGTCCCGAAGACTGCACCTGGATGACGTCAATGGGTAGTGGCCTCCGACAGTTATTGGCCAGAGGTGGCCAGAAGAGGTGGAGGAGGAGGAGGAGGCTGTCGAGAGCGCGAGACCGCACTGACATGTCAGTTACGGGTACACACTGTACAATACGCTGACCTGTCAGGGCAGTCTTCCCGGGCATGGTCCCGAATGCATCATGGGAAGGACGGCAGCTGGGGGGGCTGGTGGCGTTGGCGAGGGCGCTGGGGTCTCTTTGCACCGACGGTGCGCACCAGACCCGCGGAGCCGGCCAAGGGTGCGAAGTCCTGGGCAGGTCGGCTGCCCTGCCGACGCTGTGCTGAACCTGGCGGTCGGCGCCGGTCATCGGAATGGACGGCGGCAACGTCTTCGACTTCCGCCAGCAATACCACGGGCTCCGAGATGTCGTGGTAACAGAGGGCCGCCATATCCGCACAGGTTTCCAAACGCTTGTCGGCCGCCGTAGAGACTTCGTACTTGAACGCCAGATGAATGAACTGGTCCAGAGTAGGATCGTCGAGTCTGAAGGCGTCGCGTCGGAAAGACGCGTCAGGGGCGGCCTGGGTGACGTGGTCGCGGACCATCTCGTCCGCGTAGCATTCTTTGGAGATCCGCGTGGTTAACTGACACTTCTGGCTGAGACCCTTAGTTCCGCTGCCGACTGGCGATAGGATTGGCCTGCCTTCTTGCGACACTGGTAGAATTCGACCTGGGCAGCCAACATGTGGAACCATCGTCGGTAGCAAGGCGTGAGAACCCAACAAATCTCGGAGATAGTTAAAGAATCCGGAGGTCGAGGTGGCAGTTTCGTCAAGAGAACATACACTTGGGACTGGTAGCAGGACAAAAAGTAGGATCGACGAGCAGCCTCTTGGACAACCTGGTGGATGTGAAAATGCTGAAGGAGCCGTTTCTCGTATGTTTCCCAGTATTCAGTATCTGGGAAACGGCGGCTGAGGCTGAACCGGTTGTTTTTTCAAGAGTTCCGTAAAGAAACGTTCCTGTGTGTCCTGAGATTTGTGGCAAAACTGTTTAAAAGCTTTCGGTAAGTCGTGCACACTTTGGATCAGCTGCTGAAGCACTATTTACGCCATAATGAAGACACACACAGGCACAAACTCGTCGCCGCTTGTGTTGTAACTGACTTTCATTTACGAGAGTCTCCATGATAATGACTGAATAATAACGAAAAGTCACAATCACAAAGCCAGTAAGAATTTCCTACTAGAGGCAATAAAAGATAACTTTTAAGTTTCCCACAAGAGTCCGTGGTAACATACGTACACATAATTCCAAGTCCTATTCCGATGGCGAAGACGTAGTCTTGCGTGGAGACGTCCTTGAGGTCGGTATTCGGCGTGAACTGAAGTCCGGTGCTGGTTCTAGCCTTTAAACAGTATTGGCCAGCCAATCAGATGTTGATGTAGTAATACTTCCTGCAGGCCATCTTGAAATCCCTCTGCAGGAAGTAGTACGCGAAGAGTCTGTTTCCAAAACAGCCGATTTTAACCATTGCTTACGCCTTTGGCATAGACAACCTTGCTCGTTTCTGGTGTTATGTGAGTTGCCTGCCAGCAGGGGCTACAACTATGATACCTTTTGCTCAACTCAAAAGAAATGCTCCTACATGAAAACCACAAACGTTGAATTTTTTCAGCACAATGAAGAAATTACATAAAACTTATGTTCGTGAGTTATTTCTCATCGTTGGGTTCACAGTCATATGGAACTTTTTAAACGACATCACGTTCGTCGTGACTGTAGAGGTTATTTACATCACAAATGCCCACTATCAAGTGGTACTGCAGAATATTTTGCTTCATCATGTGCTAAATTTTGAATTCGTCTGACGTATATACATGTCATTGTCGGAATTGAGCCTTTTCATTCTATGAATACAACAGGTGTAAACAAGTGTGGAGCTCCGTGTAAATTACATGAGCTGTTGCCGATCTTAACATCCTACACACAAGTCGCTGTAAATTGATGTTGTTGGACAGACTTACATGAGGAATGTGCTTCCTGCCGACACGCAGAATGGGAGTGTTGCCAAATGTCGTGGAAGCGTTGAGAGGTACTCCTGAGACCATTTGGACGACTCTCTAAACTATAAATTTGCTGCATGTACTTCGGGCGGAACGTGGGGGTGGGTATAATCAGTCGTATGGTGTAACAAGATTGCTTTGCATTAATGCGTTGTAAATACGTTTATATACATGATAGAGAATATCTAATTCATGTGCGAGAAGAATTTCATTGACACTAAGGTCAATAAAACTTCATTCACTTCAAAAAGTCCGTACGGGAGTATCTTGTGAAGAGAACGTGTACGCTGTCCTAGCAGCCAGGCTGAAACTTCAAGAAGGCCAGACATTTGATTTACTTGCTTTCTGGAGCATTTATGCATAGTAATGTCCTTTTACGTATTGACTTATAAGCATCAATGAGTAGTTTCTCCATAACTTTGATTAGAATTTCACTATTTTAGTAGATAAATTAAGACAGTATTTTATGTGTTTTCTGTGTAATGTGTTAGTGTTACATTGTAAAGTGAACATCAACAGCATTACGACATTAACATTTTTGCGTGTGTAGAGATTAATATAGACTCTTGTGAGAAGACTTAGTAGTGAAACTATCAGTTGCTTATTTACATTGTGATAGTTAGGTCCATGTATAAAGCCAATAAGCAAGCACGTAATATCACGATGGCACAAAATCAAACAAGTAATGTAATTACATCCTCAAATAATGCCACAGAATTTCAACCCCGCATAGTTAGCGAAGTGTCAATTACGGTTGAGGAACCAGCAGTAATTTCTGCGCTCACATCGGCGACAAAAACGGTCGCAATTTTCGACATTCATATGTCGAGTTAAATCCAGAGACATACGCAGCAACCAAATAGTAACATGAATATGATACAGAAGCACTCGCTAGGGGAGAAATTCCCGCAGCTACACGCTAAACCGAAATAACTATGTCGAAAACTGTGTCAATCTTCAATAAACCCATTGCAAACCTCAATTGCTGAGAACACTGATTTGTTATCCCAGCTGCTGTCTAATGTGACCGTCGTATCACAAGGGATTAATGTAACTTCGAATAAGGTCCATGCATTGGAAACTGCGCAAATTAATTTTGCAACAGCACAATCCACTTTTTCAAATGATATAAAAACCATGCAAACTAATTTTGCTACAGTACAGTCCACCTTCGCTCAGGAGCAATCCAAAGAACTAAAAGCAATAAGTGATAATATTACTGAAAAATCCAAAATTTGGAAGCAAAACACTTTATGGCCAGTCACACAAGAACAGCAATACAAAGAATTAACAACCAAATACTAAGATATCTTATATCGTCAAGATAAACAAAATAATCAAGAGCAAGAAGTTATCCATGCACAGAACAGCATTGCACGGGACGTGACTACAATCAAGCATGTATACCAGCAACCAATCATTGATCTTACTCAGAGGATAGACACTCTTAGTCTCGAAGGTGAGAAACAAATAGAGAAACATTTCAACCAACATAAGATCGAATTTTCTAAGAACATAGAGGAACTGGCGAAAGAGCAAACTGAGACGGTGCGAAATTATCTAGATGAAACCTTGGCAGCAGCGGTTGCTAACGTACAAGTTAACAACAAAATTGCACAAGGACAACTTAAATCAGAAATTCAAGAAATCAAATGAATTATGAGAGAAGAATTTGCTGCTTCGAAGGCAAAGATTGAAACTAAACTCAAACTACACCAGCAAGTTTTAGTAAATACTAGAGGGGCACCTGTTACCTGAAGATTATCAAAAGCAAACATTATTCTTAACGAAATCAGTGAAACTGAATACATGCAATAATATCCATGCATTGGTGCATATTCACGTAATGAACAGGAACCAAATTATCAGAAATATCATCCACCACGAATCAGTCACCAGAATACACATGTGACTATGAATGAAGAAAAAGTGCTTAAATATCGTCAATTTCAGATAATTAACTCCGAAAGAAATTCGCTCAATCCTGTGGTCTTTATCAAGCAATTTAGAGGTATATTGCCACGAATATGGACTGAGCATCAACAAATTATGTACGTTGCAGGATTCATACATGGGGATGGATCGATGTGGGCGTCAGCAGCATTCGAATGGTGTCAGGAATATCAGCAATTTGAAAACGCTTTCTTGCACAAATACTGGAATAATGGAGTGCAAGAAAGACTACGCAACAAGTTTTTTCTCTACAACCACTTTCTTTCGAAAACAGAACTTTAATGATGTATTTCGAGAAATACATAAAGAAAAGCAAATAATGGAATGTACCAATCCCGACACAAGATAATATTCGAATATTAAAGAAAAAACTTCCGCTAGAAGTAAACTTCTACATGTACCTGAACAACATGAGGGAGGTTTCTTAGGTACATTGGATTCTATAGACATCCTATTCCATGAATAACGTCTGCGCTATATCCAACCAAGTTACCAACCTGACAAATATAGTAGTAACAACAAAACGTATGAAACCAAAGATTTTACACGCATTTCACTAAACCCACAGGTGAACTACTTCCAGAAAAACGTGAAATCTTGTAATGAAAATCCAACAAAGTGAACAAACATATACACGGAAATGGAGGAAAAATAATAAGAAGAGGAAAGGATATTATCAAGAGGCGAATTACCAGCGAAGACTCCGATATCAGCAACAAACCCGAGAGTATCACAACCAACGACAACCTTGAGGTTGGGAACCAAACGTCAATGCAAAAGAACAGTGAACCAACCTCCAGTAATAACTGACCTAACGCCCCAAACATCTAACAATAATGGAAAAGCATTAAACTAGACTCGACTGTCAGAAGCCCCGACGGCGTAGTCGAGGAAGTTTGGAGGGGCAAAAATTGAAGCATCAATTTTTCCAGGTACAATGATGACAGATTATTAATAGAAGAACTTCTGCAAGATATGATTCCTTGTCAAGAGAAACATACCACTGAACCTGTTGCGAAAATTCAAGCGGAAATTGAAGGCATTACTGTGCAGGTTACTTGAGACACAGGAGTGGCAGTAAATGTCGTTTCTGAGATGTTATTTCAAAAAATACTTAAGTAAGTAGACCCAGTGATTTACCTGTTCAATGTTTTAGGACTGTGGGGCAAATTTGTCATAAGTCTCCTCAGGTTAAAGTGCAGACACAACTAGTTATATATAGGAGATATAGCTATCAATTGCATGTTCCTTGTAATAGAAAAATTACTAGAGGACTGTATCTTGGGAATTTGTAGAGAGGAGTTGGCATATTTATTTTTCTCTTGGTCGTGTCAGTTTTCCAATAATGGATCAGAGACATCAGGTGAATCTTCTCAGGGAACATAGTCGTCATGGATAATACTGCCAAGGACAAAACCTACAAATCAAGTCGATACATTGTGAACCTGCACAGGAATACCAATTAATTATTTGCAATCAGTCTTGAAAACTGAAGATGTGGTGTGCGAAAAAGTACAATAACCTGAATATTTGCAACACCATCAAAGAAAGCAATTATACGATCTTCTACAGGAATATCATGAAACCTATAAAGAAAAGATAGGTGTAATCAAGAGGTACACGCGCCATTTAGACGTGATTCCACACCAAGTTTTCTTTCGTACTTGTTACCCAGTACCGTAGCATCTAACAAAGGCAGTTGAAGCAGAAATCCAACAGATCCCTGAATGGGAGCTGACCGAACCTTCAACGAGTTCGTACTGTAGTCCTATTCATATTGTCCCGAAACAGGAAGGAGAGATTCGTCTAGGGCTAGAAGCACGGCTAATAAATAAGATTATTGTGCCCATACGAACTCATCCGGTAAATACAGGTGAGTTAATTAAAAAATTCGAAGGATTAAAATACTTATCGAATATTGATCTCAGGAGTTCATTTTGGAAGGTGGCGCTAGACGAACAATCAAAAAGTATACCGCGTTTGTACACGCAGGTAGAAGCTACCAATTTAAAGTTCTACCTTTCGGGCTGAACATGAGCTCGGGAGTTTTTATAAATGTCCTAGATTACGCATAGGGGCTTGCGCTTCGTAGGAGTTTAACTGTGTTTTTGGACGACATGCTCATTGCTACGACCACATCGAAGGCACACGTCGAATTAATGAGGAGAGTGTTGTAACGTTTCAAGGATGCATGCATAACCGCAGATCAGCAGAAGTCCCATTTTGCTTGGGATGAAATTGAATTTTAAGTCATCTTATAAATGGAAAAGAAATGTTACCGGACTCCGAGAAATTGAAGGCAATCAAAAACTTTGCAGTTCCAACAACTATAAAAGCAATTAAAGGGATTACTCGGAGACGCTTCTTTTTTCAGGAACTTCGTTTATGACCCCTCTGTTAATGCAGAACAGTTGTACAGCTTGTTGTGACAAAGTACTCCGTGGGTGTGGACGCAACAATGCCAGCATGCATTTGAAGCAATAAAACATGCCTTAGTTAATTCACAGATATTATATAATCCAGATATGCGCCAAGAATTCGTTTTAATGGCGGATGCTTCGGAAATGAGAATCGGTTCCTGCTTCTTCCAAGTAAAAATAATATATGGATAAACAACTTTCTGTTCCATAGCTTTCGCTAGCCACTCTTAACTGCTTGTGAACGAGCGTATACAACTACGGAAAAGGCAGCATTGGCCGTAGTCTGGTCATTTAAAAAATTTCGCTATTACTTATACTGAGTAAAGACAACAGTATACTGTGACCGCCAAGCCTTAATGTTTATGCAGATGTGTAAGTTATTATAGCCAAAATCAGCATGATGGATGCTCTCACTCCCAGAGTTCCAGTTTAAAATTAAATACATAACCGGACGGGATAAATTGATCGCCGGTGTACTGTCAAGAATGCCAGACGGTGATGTGTCTACAGTTAACATCACGAACAATCCATCCGAGTTCAAAATTCTTTTAATGACTAATAAAAAGCAAAGAAAACATTTTCTAAGAATGTGTAAACACATGGGAAAACTACAAAATGAAAATCCTCGTTGGCTCTCAATAAAAGAAGCTTTAGGAAAACCTGGAAACGAAGATCTGAAGCCGCTGCGCAAAGTTGAGGACGACGTCTTATTTTTCAGAGGGCGCATTGATTCAGATAATTGAAGAGTGTGTATTCTCGAGAGGAATGAGGATGACTTAATTTTCTACACGCACATCTCTCGGGGACATTTTGGAGTATTAAAATGTGCTCAAAATGTTCAAGCATATTGCTACTTACCAAATATTAGCAGGAAACTACGCCGACAGTTAAGAATATGTAAAATTTGTCAGGTAGCCAAACCAGGAAATTTTAGTGTGATGCAATTCCTACATCCTATTATGCCTATTAGACCATTGTCGATCGTTTCGGTTGACGTCTGTGGTCCTCTACCTTCATAAAGAGGAGGACGCAAGTATATTGTAGCTTCTCTCGATGTAATCATTAAATATCTCAAACTATATCCGTCAAAATCAGCTACTAGTCAAAGATTATATAGTCAATGTAGGCAAACCAGAGGCTAATCTTTCTGACAATGGGTAAACGTTCACTGTATTTCGTTGGAGGCAAACACTAAGTAACTGTGGTATAAACCAGATTCTAACATAAGTGTAGCACCCTTCGGCAATTCATGTTTTAACGTATCTTCCGGGAATTAAACCGGTTCATGAGAACATATTGCCCCAACCAGCAAACGAAATGAATCTATATCTTGACAATTTTCAGGAAATTGTGAACACCATGACACATACTACGACAGAGTACACACCGTACAAACTGATGCTTGGAAAACAGGAGCAGAATGACTGGATTCGACAAATTCCTAAGACAGCATTTGGCGGAATGTCTCTAAAAAGTAAATTACAAAACGCCGTACTCAATATAATTTACAAGGCAAATAGAATGAAAAGTCTGTTTTGACAATCGACGTGGAAGAGTAAAAATATATCAAGTGAAAGACCAAGTTTTAGTAAAAACTCAGCCTAAGGCTTCATTTATACAGAGGAGGAACAAAAAGTGGCAATCATTGTATCAAGGACCATTTGTGATTACAAAAATACCTCATCCCAGGACTTACGTTTTGAAGGATGTGGGGAAAGATAATGTGAAAGGAATGTATCCTCATCATTTAATCTGAAATCTTGGCATGGAATCCAAACACTTATCGACAAAGTATTTTCACTTGTAATTTTAACATCTTTTAATGTGACTTGGATCACTATGTACTGATAAATTTCGAATTGGTTGGTTGTCCTACGTAGCCTTCTTCTTCCACTTCTTCTCCAAACAAGCATAGCCTAATGTTTTGGCTAAGGCCATATTCAGTGTGATTATTCTACATACCCTGAAGCCAACTGTAGCATTTCAACACTGCCTGAATTAACTGGCCCTGAGTTGAGTAGTTTTCCAAAATGAACACGGTTTATTTTCCTGGATATATTATTGACGCTGAAAGCTTAGTAGCGTTGCCGAACTTAGTTTTCAGTGGTATGAAAAATGAGTGGTCCACAATCTGCAATAAGTGAAATCTGTGTGGAGGTAGATTCCTTAGTTTTGTTTTACTGTGGAAAAACTAACGTTACTAAAGAACACGAGAGTGACGTGCGCCCAATAAATGCGTTGGGTTTTCAGTGTTTCAATGCAAGGTATTACTTTCCTCCGTCAATTTCGGTTGAAAAAAATGCGGGAATGGTTGGGCGTCATGGTGGAGTATTCCTGGTTCATCCCATACAGGTTCATGAGTTCCCATATGTGGAGGCGCTATACACAGTCTTCCAAATGATGTCTGTAACATAGATGCGTTCCAAACAGAAAGCTGTAATTGAGTTTCCTTTGGCGGGAAAACAGAGCATCACAGATATTCATAGGCGCTTGCAGAATGTCTACGGAGACCTGGCGGTGAACAGAAGCACGATGAGTCGTTGGCTGAGGTGTCTGTCATAATCGCAACAAAGTAGCATAAACGTATCCGATCTCCACCGTAGAGTCCGAATCTTGTACCTTCCTACTTCAATCTGTTTGGACCAATGACGGATGCACTCTGAGGGAAGCAGTACTAGGATGAACGGAAGGTTATCGATGCAGCGAGACGTCGACCAGTAGAGTGGTTCCATGCAAGGACACACAAGTAAGGTAGCATAAGGCCATCGCACTGAACGGAGATTAAGTTGAAAAATGGCGTTTTGTAGCCAAAACAGTAGAAACTAATGTGGTGTATTCGAATCCTGAATAAAACCTAACTGCTTTCAGAAAAGAAGTGATGCATTACTTATCGAAAACTCCTGTAAGAAGCAATACTTTGGCATCTTGTTTCCTGGAAATGAAATGAGTTTTTAAATAATTAAGTAAAATGTTGCTATTTGCATACTCAGACTACTGAGGCATTCTCACAGTTGCAACAGACACCACTTCATTGATACATTCCTGCCTTAGGTTTTCGTTCTTCACTACTGAACATGACGAAAGAGATGTTTCGTCAGCGTTGACATAGCACTGAACGCATTTTCGCCAGATGTGACTGAGATAAGTAAGATTTCTTGAACATCTGATTTGGTAAACCGCTTCCAGGCTCGTGACGCAGCCGCAGTCCGGTTTCATCCATCTTGTGAATGTGCCCTCTTTTCCCAGGCTAATTGTTTCAGTGCGTAGCGGTTTTATGTCTTTGTTTATCCCATTGGCGGCAAACACCTTCTGCCTCAGACGACAGACACAATCTGCTCTGCTATAACTGTAATTTTATTACGTCTAGGAAGGGAATTAAGCAAGTCATCTTTCTCTTTGTCTCATTCTTTACTGAAAGTACGTGGTACATTTAGCGTATCTACTAAAATTAATTCCATACTACGTACTGTCTCATTAAAAGGTGTGGACCGGAATTCCTGTGAAATTTTAATGTGAGCTATGAACCTTAGGTCATTCCCAATCCCCAGGAGAGAAAGAGGTTCCTTACTACACAGTTTTTGTTTACCACAGTCTTTTGTTTAGTGTGTTTGCAAATACACAGAACACCGCAGTAGCAACATTTAAATTCATTAAATTGTTCCACAAGATATTCTTGGTTTTCTATGAGTCCTTTTTCCGTCACTTCGTCTCGCCCAGTAAACCCAGTGCTTTTGCAATTAGTCGACATTTTATAAACTAGAAAGAGATAACCACTGAACACCTTTTACAAATAGAGATTAAGTTTCCATGAACCTTCAAGTTAAATTACGGGTCGAGACAACATTTCACAGTAATATCATGTAAATTCACGTATTGATAACTGAAATGTGGGTTTCTTCTGAGTAAAAGCATTGAAAGTGATTTCCTACAAAGTGCCACAACCTGCGATGATGAAGATTGAGCTCAAAACCAATGCCGGGACTGAATTTAAATTACAACCAGTACAAGTGAAATAGCGGACACTAGGAGAATTGCTGTTATGCTTAATGAGTGTGCAGGTATGTATTTTTTGAAAGTACAACAATTGCAGAATGTGTAACGCGCTAGCTGCTTCATCATGAGTGATGTCTGTTCTATAGTGCATGTCCCACAGAACACTACACCTACCTATACAGATGTACTCTGCAGGTTTGCTACTTTCAACTAACGAAGCGAAAGCAGACTGCCAAATGAACATTTCTGCAAACTCCTAAGAGACCTTTTACATGTCATGTAAACGGTCTCCGGTGCAGCGGTTTCACACGCAGACTGTTGAAACATGTCAGCAGCGGGCATTGAAAGCGGGGTCTTTCGCACGATGACCCCACACTCTACCAACTCAACCATACGACATCTGCGAAACTGTTGCTCACTAATACACTTTTTCTGTACTCCGTAGCTCTGGTGTTACTTTTAATTACCATTTACGAATGTTCTACTGGACGACAGCACACAGCAGGAACGAAAACGGTGTTTTTGTTGATACTCTGTCTATATACAACGTTTAGTACCGAACTGAGTGTCTGGCATCTGGAGGTTTTGGTGTGAGGTATCCCCACAGCGACAGCAGCTGCACCATTCTGATTCATTGAGAGTTACTGCATAACTCTGACTTCTGCGTATGTGTCTTGCGCGTCTTCATTATTGCTCATTACACAGTCTTCACAACTGCGCAGATATTTTCACAGAATCAAGGGTGGTAATATTATTACACTGATAGGAAGGCGTCCTTGAACAACTTGCAAAGTTTCTCGCCGAAATTGTGGTTCATCCTATACGTTATCCAACCAATGTTCCTTCTTACCAATTCCTTCCCTTCTTACCGCAAACACTTTATTGCGATATAACTTGCATAAATATATACGAGGCTTGGAACTTTGATAGTGACAACTATTTATTTACAGCTCTTACGAAATAAATACGTATTTCAAAGTTTTACTGACCTTCAAAGTAGTCACCAACAGTGTGGATAGCCCGTTGCCAGTGATGTGGAAGTCGCAGGATACTCTTAGCAGTGCCAGTTGTGTTAACACTGCGAGTGGCGCGGTCTATTGCCCGACGAATTGGTAGCAGTTCTCACGCGAATGCCGTGAAGTGTTTCCTTCAGTTTATAAATATAGTTGATCTCACGAGGGCTTAACTCAGCGGAGTGCAGTAGGTGGTATAGCGCTTGGCAACTCCAACAAATCAATGATAGTGCATGAGCATTTTCCTGCAAAATGATGGTCAGGTCCTGCAGAAATTGTCATCACTGCTGACTCTATGCTATTCATTTTTGGAACACAACATACGGCCAGGTTACAGACAGAAGTGATCACACATTCTGTAGGACCTGACCATCATTATGCAGGACAATGCTCAAGCACTTACAGTGCAAGCTGTTACTGATTTGTTTGATTGATGGGGCTCCTAAGTGGTTTACCACCTATTGCACTCCTCTGACTTAAGCCCTTGTGACGTCAACTCGAGTTCTAAACTGAAGGAAATACTTCTCGGAATTCGCTTCAGAACAGATACAAATTCATCGGGCAATAGAACTCGCCGCTCGAACTGACAACACAACTGGCACAGCTAAGAGTAGCCTACGAAATCCATATCGCTGGCAACAGGTTATACACAATGGTGGTGACTACTTTGAAGGTCAGGAAAACATTGAAACACGTGTCTATTCTGTACGAGCTGTAAATAAATAGTTGCCACTATTAAAGTTCCAACCCCTCGTAGAACGTAATTCACTCAGAATTCAGCCAAATGCTTTGAATAATACAAAAATGAAGCAGTGCAACACCTGATATTTTGTTTTTATAACTTCACACAAAGCCCCATTTCCCAAGCAGTGGTTGGACAAAAATACATAATACGCGAAAAATTATGCTTGAACATAAAGGGAGATCCTCGCCAAATCTGCGATTTGAGCTGCTGTGTTTGAGCACAAACGGCGCCTATGCAACGTCCTCAATAAATTTCCAGCGTCAGTCGTTATCAGAACAGTGTTCTGTGTAGCTGCCAGTGCATTACGTCGGAGCCAAGTGAATTCGGATGTGGCCATGTTGTTGCTGCTCGCATGGTGGGTTCTTCCGTAAACGGTGCAGCCAACTGTTTCTTGTTTCAAGAGACACCGTAGGATATGTAAGACTTATACCGCGTGAGGCAAACGGAAAAACATGATCCGCTAAATGTCAACGCGGACGAAAATGGATTCCGACTGACCGAGTCAGAGGGTCGTCGAACAGGATTGTTGCGAAAACCAATTCGACCACAGCTGAAAACGTCAGTGCAGAACTAAATGTCGCACTCACGAATCCAGTCAATAGCAAGACAACACGAATGGAGCTCCGTAAGCATGAGAATTCAGGGCGAGATAGAGTTCAAAAACCATTCATCAGTGACGCAAATGCACGAAACAGCATAACGTGGTGCCGAAGCCATTCAACCTGTACAACGGAGCAATGGAAGAAAGTCATTTCGTTGGATGGTTCTTGTCGCACACTGTTTCTAGCTTCTAGCCGAATGGACGTCGCCAAGAGTGGAATGTGACAGGGTTCGGTGATGATTTGGACATCTATATCACGGTTTTCTACGGACCGCATGGTTTCCGTGCAAGCTCGGATTACTGCCGAGAATTGTGTGACCGTTTTGGATTATCAGGTACATCCCACTGTACAATGTTTACTACACAATAGTGAAGCTGAGTTCAAAGACGACAGGGCCCCAGGTCACACAGTTCACCTCGAGCAGGACTGGTTCAGTGAGCACGTGGATGAACTGCCGCAACGCCCCTGGCCACCAGACTCACCTGATTTTCAGTACTACACATCCGCTGTGGTCTACTTTGTACATAAGAGTGCGTGAATCCTACCCAACTTTATCATCTTTAAATGAACTTGCCATTATTTTGCAGGAAAAATTGCATACGATTACCTCGAAAATCACAAACGAACACTAGAAGCAGCTTTGAATGCCCAAGATTTTTCTACGTCATATTGGGCATGGTATTGAGTTGTGTATTTGGTATTGTAACACTGAAAATGCAGGATGCATGGCACCTGCTACCGATACATAGTTTTTTTAAATTGTATGTAAATATGCGTAATTTAAATGCTTTCTCTTAATAAGAAAGGACACTGCTACTCTTTATGTGAACATTTAGGTAGAAGTCTGTTGACGTTTCATTGTATTTATCTGTGTCTTACTGGGAAACTTATAAGCTCAGGGAAAAAGCCAAAGGAATTGTTACGTGAATCGACTAGCAACGATAATAGCAGTGTTTGTGCGTTGTAAACTCTTTGGGTAGGGAGTTGTTGCGCAGAGCGCGCGGGGAGAGGGAGAGACGGGTTCCAGCGATTGTAGTGTGCGGAAGTGTGGTATTAACGCCGGCGCAGTAGAGAGTACCATTTTCGGCGGCATCATGTACGCGCGCCGGCCAGATGTCTAGAGCAGGAGTACGGACAGTGGACGGGCGGAAGAGGCTGTATTAATTACGATTGCCCGTTCCTGTAATTAGCCGTGGTTCCACAATATGCTACCGACTTCAACAACAGCAGCAGTTCCAGCAACACAGTTTCGTCGTCGGCTCCGAGTTTCGTCGAATGCATAGCACTGAAGTAAGATTGTTCATTGATAGAAAGTATCAACGGCTAACCCAGCAGCACAACTGAATGTGATTTGATCGATAAGATTTATTTAAATAATAATCAGTTAAACTCAGCGCGATAGTGTCCTCATTGTCCTCAGACATTGTTACCAAGCAGGATCCTTGTTCCTCTTTTTACTGATATGTTAACTGAGTGTCATAAGAAACAAATTGAATAGTTATAGCCAGTTTATTAATGAATAATATCTCTGTTAAGAATTTTAACCTCAGTCTTCTTTCAATTAACTGTTTGTACAACAGAGGTTTCAGTATATGACTAAAGTAATGCAATTTAATTTTTCACGTTTGATAATCAACCACTGGAAAAAATACAAATCTAAATAAATGCGCAGATTAAGAGTGCGGAAGTTTTTATATGTTACATATAGCTTGGAGCACATGGCTGTTTGGTTTGGTACATATTCTAGTCTCCCCCTCTCTGTATATTATTCTGTTAATGTCAGTAGAAAAAAAGGCTCAGTTCTTCAGACAATAACATGATATCCAACAAGTAACGGCAAAGTAAAAAGTGCGTGCTTTTTTTTCTATATTTCTTTGATAACGTTATTCTGAGGTCACTGAAAGTCATTGTTTACGTAACCAAGTTCAGAACTAACATCCAGTATAAACGCATATTTTCAAATCATTACCCGATTGACGTTTCCAAAATTTAATGCCAAACATAACGTAAGAGTGACTTCTCAGTTTTCTTTATCATTACATACTCACTTAAAATTAGTATCAAAAAAAGTGAGAACCTTCAGTTGCCACGTCAGTGTTTAACAATCCATGTTTTACTTTCCCATCATCTTGTACAGGATTTTGGATGTAAATTTCCCTAGTGGGCTGGCGATCGTTAATTATTTCCTTTTCGTTCATTAGTGTAACTTTTTTCGATTCATGATAAGTGGTAACCCTTTCTGTCCAGTGTTGTTCGTGAGTGAATGCACAAAATAACTTTCATTTTCCTAATTATAGCCCTGTTCAGTTTAATTACTTTTATTTTTAGTACACTTTCCAGCAGAAGGGTCGGTTGTATAGTTTCCTCCTACTTATCGGTATCACTTCTTCGGGAAACACAGCCTTATGCAATTAGAAAATATCCGTTAGGCATACACGCGATCCACAGTCATATTTTATGTCGCAGGCAGGATACGTCGATTAGTAAGAGGGAGGTTACAGTGTTCCATATTTTTGTCCACCCCCGAAACACGCGCGCTTTTTAATTTAGTAGAGGATGAAAGGCAGAATGTTATTCTAGGATGGAACGCAAGAATATAATCCTTTTCTTAAGTAGAGGACACTTCCGTCATATGAAATGACCAGCACAGGCGAGAAATGGCTCGTTAGGATCTGCTAAAATGTCCACTGCAAAATGTTTCACATTACTGGACCGCAACACTGTTATGAGGGATTTAAACCTGTGAAACGACAAATTACATCAAAATTTGCTGAATGAATGACAATGCCGCAACAAGCGATAAATGAATACCACAAGAAATCACATGGCATCATGTTTATGTGTCTATTTCCTCGTCATCACTGAGCTCGTAAATATCATCAGAGATAAACAGAGATAAAAGAAAAATCGTGATCTGGACATTGTTTGGTGTCGCCATTTCTCTATAATCCAAAGGTTATCGGAATGTGCAGTGGCCACAGCAAGGCAAACGTTCCAGTTGTACAGAGTGACGGTCTTTGCCATGTGATACAGAATGTGAGAAATACAAAGGGCGCAATATAAATACCTTCATTCATATCATGAACAACCTCTTCCGAAAACCAATATACACCTACTACGGAATATAGCAAATTGGGGTCCACACAACTGAAAAAGAGGAACATCTCGTAAAGGGGAATATGTATCCATAAATTGCAGTATTTCTTAATGCTTTCATATCTAATTTATCAAGTTTTTTCCAAAAGGAACTTTAATATGCAGAGACACGGAAGAAAAGTAAGCTTCTGACATTTGCGGAGAATCTCATTAGCACAATGAATTTCCATTTTTTAAATATTAATGAGTCTCGCATTGCCTCTCAGCGACTACCTACTGAGACTCGTTTTGCTGCTAAATTTCCGACGGTCAGTTGAAGTCGTAGGATATGAAGGCTAATTAAACATTTCGTTTTAAGCGCCCTTCAGACAAAATATAATAAAGTAGGAAATAGTTAAGTATTTAGAAGATGAATTCAACATACGAACTTATGGACTGTTTAATATATAAGTTGATGAAAAAACTTTTACAAGCTTTCCAACCTTACGCCGAAGTAAACAGAATACAAATAAATTTGATGGCAATGTTAGTTTCGCGTTTCAAAGCGATCGCTACAATTACAGAGCTCCAGTAGAGATTCTTCATACCCACTCTTGGGAAGAAACTTCCCGTTTATCCAGTGCAGGAACGTGGTTATCACCTGCTTCACTTAACTGGTGGATATCGTGCTGTTGACATCTGTGGCCAGTCTGAACTCCTTTTTGCATGGGCGTCACCAGCACTATAATATTGTGGTGTGGATGGAAACTCAATAGATACGGTACAGATCGCGAGTGGTTCTAAACAGGAGATCTCCTTGCAAAAATTTGAAAAAAATTGGGACCTAAAAAGAGTTTTAGGAAATTAAGGATGCCTCAGACCATATATTTCAAGGACAGCTAATACTCTTGAAGCGTGCCAATTTAATCCTGGATTGAAATATACTTTGCGATTATCGGGTACAAAGATTTTCATGATATTGACGTTTAAATTTATGGGCAGAGTGCGAACGATTATTATGTATTATGTCCTCAACAATTATGGAACTATTTCACACTGAATCATTTTCAGACTAAATAGAAACTCCGTTCATGCAAAATTTAGGCTCAGACGGTTCAGTAAAACAGTAACACACGAAGAGCTTTACATTTTTGAATACTCTACTTAGTGAATAATTTAAGTGGATTTTATTCCCTGGCACGTTAGTAAATCCTTCAAATCATTAGTTCTTATTGCACAGGAGCCTTTAGTCTGTTTGTATAACATTCAAATCGCATTTAAGGTCAATATTCCCACAATATATCTCTTATTCTTAAGTAATTAAAGCTTGGAAATCATTAACTATCAAGGTATCGTCAAGTGATCGAAAATTATGTTATTTTTTCCTCCAAACAGTTCAGCTATTTTGTGATATAAAATGCCTTAACAACATTTAAGTAGCAATAGGAAGGAATTTTGTGACCGCTGATAGTCAAAACTTTACGAACATTGATAAACTCACATAGAGCAGCATATGTGCAAGTACGAACATTCTTTTCTCTGCTCCCTGCAACATCGTTAAACCCACTCAAAACTAAGGAACTGAGGAACTTTTCCAAACGGTTACATATCTTATAACTAGATTGTCAACTGTCAGTCATGATATACGAAGCAAAGCCCAAGAAAATTATTCTTGGCAAATTTTAGTGCTGATTTCCGGTACGCAAGACACCCAGCATAGGTTCTGCTAACAGTAACTGATGTGAGGCACAAGGGATAGCTCATTCATCTACGAATAAGACTAACGCGAGTTCAGATACTGGAAGAGTTGTCAGTATTTTAAAGTCTTAAGCGAAATATTAACTTTTACATCTAATATGACAATAACAATAGCAAGAACTCATTGTAGCAGTTGTTTCGATCGTGGGATGTGTTCTAGCTTCACATTAATCTTCCTCCGAAAACTACACAGGTGAGTATAAATGCTACTACATCGCTTACAAACAGTTACCTTTTTTTGGAAAGCATTGCTATTAGTGAAGATATCACCATACTCCCACAGTACGAGGTGCATTCAAGTTCTAAGGCCTCCGATTTTTTTTCTCCGGACTGGAAAGAGATTGAAACATGCGCATTGTTTTAAAATGAGGCTGCGTTCATTGTCAATACGTCCCAGAGATGGCAGCACCGTAACGCAGATGGAATTTTACCGCCAGCGGTGAGAATGAGAACTGTTTTAAATACTTAAAATGGCGACGTTTTCTTTACTTGAACAGCGTGCAATCATTCGTTTTTTGAATTTGCGTGGTGTGAAACCAATTGAAATTCATCGACAGTTGATGGAGACATGTGGTGATGGAGTTATGGATGTGTCGAAAGTGCGTTTGTGGGTGCGACAGTTTAATGAAGGCGGAACATCGTGTGACAACAAACCGAAACAACCTGGGGCTGGCACAAGCCGGTCTGACGAAATGATCGAGAAAGTGGAGGGAATTGTTTTGGGGGATCGCTGAATGACTGTTCAACAGATCGCCTCAAGAGTTGGCATTTCTCTGAGTTCTGTGCACACAATTCTGCATGACGACCTGAAAATGCGATAAGTGTCATCCAGGTGGGTGCCACAAATGCTGACGGACGACCACATGGCTTCCCGGGTGGCATTCTGCCAAGCTATGTTGACGCGCAATGACAGCATGAATGGGACTTTCTTTTCGTCGGTTGTGACAATGGATGAGACGTGGACGCCATTTTTCAACCTAGAAACAAAGCGCCAGTCAGCTCAATGGAAGACACAGATTCACCGCCACCAAAAAAATTTCGGGTAACCGCCAGTGCTGAAAAATTGATGGTGTCCATGTTCTGGGACCGCGAGGGCGTAATCCTTACCCATTGCGTTCCAAAGGCCACTACGGTAACAGGTGCATCCTACGAAAATGTTTTGAAGAACAAATTCCTTCCTGCACTGCAACAAAAACGTCCGGGAAGGGCTGCGCGTGTGCTGTTTCACCAAGACAACGCACCCGCACATCGAGCTAACGTTACGCAACAGTTTCTTCGTGATAACAACTTTGAAGTGATTCCTCATGCTCCCTACTCACCTCACCTGACCTGGCTCCTAGTGACTTTTGGCTTTTTCCTACAATGAAAGACACTCACCGTGGCCGCACATTCACCAGTCGTGCTGCTATTGCCTCGGCGATTTTCCAGTGGTCAAAACAGACTCCTAAAGAAGCCTTCGCCGCTGCCATGGAATCATGACGTCAGCGTTGTGAAAAATGCGTACGTCTGCAGGGCGATTACGTGGAGAAGTAACGCCAGTTTCATCGATTTCGGGTGAGTTGTTAATTAGAAAAAAAATCGGAGGCCTTAGAACTTGAATGCACCTCGTACAACGAAATGTAGGACGATGAGGTTTTGTAAGAGAAGGGAAATAAAGCATGTACTAAGTGCAGGTCACGTGAACGCAAGGACTGTGGGAATGTAAACTATCGGCAGTGTCTGAAACAGGCTTAATTTCATCTTATGTAAGATGAGGAAAATTCAGAAGCTTAAAAAATACGGTTCCTGGCTGGACGATACAAAAATAAAAAAAACGTTATTTGCATAAAGTAAAAAGTGTGTAGCCACATTACCTAGAAAAAATCTTTTTGAAAGTGACGTGTGTGAACAGCTATTGCAAATGTAAGTGAATGCAGACGCCAACGAAAACACAATAAATTCTTTGTTTCTACGGGGTACGGTGAAGTTTTGTAAATCTCATTTGATTTTCACATGAAAGGATTGTCGATTTGTTTTATAAATCAGTTAAAATATTGTTGCAGGCTTGATTCGAACCAACGATCTATAGCTATCGTATTTTAATATTCGAGAGCCCACCACTCTAAAGACAGAGCTAACAATGACTGGCATGAAAATATCCGTATGGACAATTTTTAATAAAATTTTGATTTTGTCGACTGACGCAATCCTTCTTTGCAGCTGTGGGAAAGCGTATCTCGGACGTAAATTAATGTTAACTTCAGGGCGCAATACATTTTTAATTAAGTAAAGGAAGGGGATTTCGACAACGACCAATTTTTATGCTCCTTCTCATTCTCTGAACCGCTCAAAAACAATTTTTGAAGACAGAATGAAATTTTCACTCTGCAGCGGAGTGTGCGGTGATACGAAACTTCCTGGCAAATTAAAACTGTGTGCCGGACCGAGACCCGAACTCGGGAGCATTGCCTTTCACGGGCTAGTGCTCTACCATATTTTTTTTATCTAATTTTGTTCTATATGGTTCGTTGACTTTTGCCGTAGCGGACGTCCGATGACACTCGCTCAGGTTGTTCGTTGATCCGTTCACTCAGTTTTTTATTACAGAGGGTAGCTAAACCATTTGACCGAACACGCTGAGCTAATTAGCCGGCAACTTGCTAATCTTCTCTGTATCGTCCGAATTTTAGTATATGTACCGCCGAAGCAAGTACACCATCTGAGCCACCCAAGCACTACTCACGCCCCGTCTTCACAGCTTTACTTCTGCCAGAAACTCGTTTCCTACCTTATAAATTTTACAGAAGTTCTCCTCCGAGCTTGCAGAACAAGAACTCCTGAAGGAAAGCATATTGCGGAGGCATGGCTTAGCCACAGCCCGGAGGATGTTTCCAGTATGACATTTTCACTCTGCACCGGAGTGTGCGCTGATATGAAACTTCCTGGCAGATTAAAAGTTTTTCAAGAGTTCTTGTGGATGTATTTCTAAAGTGTCGTACTACGTACCATTTGTAACATATTTTGAGAAACGTGAATTCCAAAACAAGATATTACTGTGAATTAGCGTTATGATAGTAGGAGCAGTAAGCTAGCCAGTGACGTCACAGGCATTACATGAATCGAAGGGAGCGTTTTAACAGGCTTTTAAATTATTTGACAATCATTTCTTTTTTATGAAAGACTACTGAATTTCAAGAAGGAGAAAAGCATGTTATGAGCATAAAATGACACATAATTAGCCATTTAAGACGATTTCCAGGAAACAGTCATGTAGCCTATTAGTTAAGGTTCGATACATTCGTTCCACGGTGTCATTTTTTGTCAACTAGGACAAAAAACTGTAATTTATTTTCATAAAGTATTGAGGGCGAGCATGCCCCACAGCCACTATGTACAGGGTGTCCCACTCAGACCTCCTTGATTTCAAAGACCCAGGAAAAAAAGAAAAACACAGTAGATACGACAATGAAAAATGCACTACATTGTAGAGCATCTCAAAGAATTTATTTATTTATCATCAATACACCTCTACGTGTGAACCATTTGTAACACGAACCATATCGAGTCTATATTCAATTTCTTTTGAAGTTCTTCATAACATTTCCTCTGTTATTGCAGCAATCGCATTTGTGACACGATATCGCAACGTAGGAGTATCGTCCAGTTTGGTCGCATACACGCGGTCCTTCACGAATCCCCGTATAAAGAATTGAAGCGGCGTAATGTCGGGTGAATGTGGTGAACAGGCAATGGGTCCTCCGTTTCCGATCCAACGATTGGGAAATTTCCTATCCAGGAACTTGCGAACAGCCTTTGACCAATGCGGCGGAGTTCCAACTTGTTCAAAAATAATATATATATATATATATATATATATATATATATATATATATATATATATATATATATATATATATATATATATATATATATACGGCCCGGCCCTGCCGCAGTGATAACTCCGGTTCCCGTCAGAACACCGAAGTTAAGCATTGTCGGGCTGGGCTAGCGGGCTACCACTGGGATGGGTGACCAGCCGGTCTGCCGAGCCGAGCGCTGTTGACATGTGGGGTGCACTCAGCCCTTGCGTGACAATCTGAGAAGCTACTTGATTGAGAAGAAGCGGCTCCGGTCTCGTAAACTGACCATGCGGCCGGGACAGCGGTGTGCTTACCACATGCCCCGTCATATCCACATCCAGTGACATCCGACACGGCGGTCGGGCGGTGCCGTTGGACCTTCATGGCCTGTTCGGACGAAGTTTTTTTATATGAAGAATTTCCAGTTCCGTATTGTATTTCTACTCAACACACAGTTCAACTGCATAAGTGCAGCTGCATTTTATGGGTTAGTCCCGAGATATCTGATACGCAGTTAATGCCGACAGTGGATGGCTTGACAAGTCCTTCTCACCTAGGTCGCTTCATGGTTCAACATTCTTTACAGTCACAGCGTAGGTGGTGGCCGCCAAGGGGACTACCAAGGCGACTTACAGAGAAAACTTGTATTATTTTCCCACTGATTTGTATTTTTACACTTTTGGTATTTTTATTCCTATGAAGGGGTGCATATATTTGAAGGTTATGGCTGTTCTCCCGAAAGCCGTCAGTTTCAGAGTGACAGTTTTTTTTACGGTGTGTAACGTCATAAATATGACTAACAAGGGGAAGGCCCCAGACACGGCCAACCGATCCGGCTCAAATTTGGCAGGTCGCTTGTGTACAACCTAAAACGAAGGACTCTAAGATAGTTTGGGTCAACACCTCCGCGTTTTTGAGAAAATCACCCCTAAAGCTTATGACGGGCAATCGACTCAAAACTGAAGGGATCGATAGGTAATTGTAAATAGAGCATTTTTCATCATAAGATATGGAGTCTGCAAACGCAAACTTTTCCAGAAATCGAGGAAAGGAACTTTTACAACTGTTCGTTCTGTACCCACATGGTAAACGCTTTAACACATTCGTACACGGCGCAATATGCCACCATAGCCTCTGGAAAAGTGTTGCCTGTGGTTTTCCTGTGTACAAGAAACGAATATTACATTTGGTCCTCGGGTTATAGAAGAGGTCAATCGTTTATCCGACTCGTTGAAAAATGTTTACGTTACCTGCACCAAATCCGGGAAACTGACGAAAGCGATTTACAGGACATTTCTTGAGAATGTTTTAAAACCATACGTTTCCGATAACAAGTGCTGTCTAATATTGGATTCCTGGAGTGGACAAATTAATACTGCAATATATGAGACAAAGTTTATAGATGGCGAGGGTCAGCCGACGTGCACAGTAAAAGTAATAACGCCAAACTTCACTCCTGTGTGCCAGCCGTGTGATGTTTATTTCTATCGCCAGCTTAAAAACTATTTCCAGGCTTCAGAACTGCAGTGTGCTTCTGGAAACCCAGCAATAATTACACAAACGCACGGATGCAATAACTATTCACAGTATAATTCATAACCTGCTTTCAGCACAGATTTTTCAAGACAATGATATCGTATGCGTGGTATGCATCAAAATTAATTCCCGAAAAATACATTTTTAAATATAAACCAAGTTTGTTTTCCGCCGACTCTTCGGAAGGAACAGTGTATCTGTCGAAAGATTGCATTCATTAGACGTTCCCGGCGCCGTGAGTATATTTGATTCGAATGTTTATATGACAAGTACCACCAATCTACTTGTGACATGGAGTAACATTTTAGTTGTTGACTATCCCAGGAGGTTAGAAAAATTTATTTTCCTACCTTATTATTATCATTCCCTATTGATTTACTTACCTTATTAACCATCCTATCCCTATCAATTGAGATATGGAAAAATACAGACGAAAAGAAGAACATCCGTTAGTTTAATTCGAGGTTCGAACCCGGGTTCTCCGATTCCCAGCCAGTTACCTTGGCCATTGCTCTATCGGTGCTGTCGGTGAAAAAGCTTTTACCATGTAGGTACAGAAGTGGCAGTTGTAAATGTTTCTTACCTCGATTTCTGGGAAGTATGCGTTTTCGGACCCCATACCTGATGATGAAAAATGCTCTATTTACAATTATCTATCGATATCGCCAATTTTGAGTCGATTGCTCGTCATAACCTTTAGGGGTGATTTTCTCAAAAACGCGGTGTTGACCCAAAGTATCTTAGATTCCTTAGTTTTAGGTTGTACACAAGCGACGTGCCAAATTTGAGCTGAATCGGTTGGCCGTGTCTGAGGCCATCCCCTTGCAAGCCATATACATTCTTCGGAAAATACGTTTTGGAAGGAAATGTTTCTGTCAGAAACACCGACTAAAAATCTGAAAACAGCTATGTAACAATTCGACTATTCAGCCGTGCATCCGCATGTTTATTTCCTCGTCTGAGATAGTAACGCTAGGTTAATGTGGTAAAATAGTCCGCTGAAAGATGAAGAAATGGCTGCAAGTGGGTGTTAATTATGTTATTTAATGTTTATCAAAATTTGTTATACATACTCGAATAGCTACTAATTCGCCACCTAGCTGCACCCAATGGCGGATTGAGTACTTACACGGATGATGCACAGGACATGCAGATGCTGTTACCGAGAAAAAACTGTTAAAATAATCTTTGTAAAGATTCAGTCATTGTCTTGTGTCGTTCGTAGTTGTGCAACGGAACAATCGTTGTACTGCATATTGCTTCGTTTCCATTAAAAAACAGTCAGTGCAATGATTGTCAATGTGTTTTGGATTAACTTACTAATACACAGTACAAAGCATCTCGTCAATTCATTTACCGAATATTGACGCTTTAAAAGTAGATGAAACAGGCGGTAGAGATTACTAACGTCTAAAAGTGAGAATGACAGAATGTGCAAACTGGCTGAGCAGGAAAGGCTACAGGACAAATGTAAGCATTTAGAAGCATATATCACTAGGTGAAAGACAGATAGCACCTACAGAGAAATTATAGATAAAGAAATAAAAGCGTTTCTGAAGAAGAGAAATTTGTCAACATTGAACCTAGATTAAGTGTTAGTAAGCTTTATTGTAAGTATTGGTATGCAGTGTAGCTACGTACGCACGTCAAACGTGGATGATAAGCAGTTTAGACAAGAAGAGAATAGAAGCTTTTGAAATGTGGTGCTACAGAAGAATGCTGAAGATTAGAAGGGAAGATCACGTAACTAGTAAAGAGGTACTGAACGGAATAGGGGAGAAGAGAAATTTGTGGCACAACCTGACTACAAGAAGGAATGTAAAGATAGGACACACTTTGAGACCACAAGGGATCGCCAGTTTTGTTTCGGAGTAGAATGTGGGGGTAAAAGCTGTAGAGGGAGACCAACAGATGAGTACAGTAAGCAGATTCAGAAGGATTGAAGATGCAGAAGCTCCTCGAGGTGAAGAGGCTTTCACAGGATAGAGTAGCATGGAGAGATGCATGAAACCAGTCTTCGGACTGAACATCTCAGCAACAGGAACTTTTTAAGCGAGAGATAACTATTGATTGTTGTTTTACTTTCTGTATGATTACGCACCTGGAGTGGTAGAACTTTTGTTGTTGTAGAAGCTGGGTAGGAACAGTCAGTAAGATGCATATCTGGGAATCTAGTAATACTCTGTGCATTGGATCTGTTGCTACAATCGGCTATTAGACGCCTTTATGTGGACGGCTCACCCTTGCGAGAGAAGAACTGATTTTAGAAGGGAAGTGAGCACTCGAGAACTGGAAGCTGTAATTATGAAAGTTAAACTCAATGCTTCAGGCGAAAATTAAGATGTTACAGGGTTAAAAACTGTGTTAGAAACATGCTGTTTTCCTGATCGATTCAGCAAACATTAAATGCATTTTACTACTAATCATACATGGTAATCAAAAATTGGAAAAAAGGTGAGCTGTAAGGTTACACAACTGTTCCACTGAATTTCGCTGTTGTCAAAAATAACTCGTATATTTATTTGAAGAAAACGATACTTAGCTCTCACCGGGGTGCAATTCGAATTCTGTTCCTCCAGAAAATACGACGAATGTTGTATCCTTTATTCCTGCAACAATATTCGTTATCCGTAGTAGGGTCGCTTTAATGAAGTACGATGCGAGATACATAGGCTTCAATGAATCGGTATGGAACAAATAGCGGCGAAACGTTATAATAGTATTCAACTACCTGTATTGTGCAACAGTCTGCACTAGTTACTGAGGATATCGCATAGAGGAACTAAATCGAATGATTGTGACGTAAGATACGCAAAAACCACTGCCTGTTGGAGGACCTTCTCACTAAATTAGAAAGCTATTAGTCATCTTAATGTGGCCTACCTGTACGGCTCTGAAAATTACAGCACCCTGCTTGTGAGGCAAAATGAATGTACAAATGAGCCTCACAGTTAGTTTCAACGATAGCATATTATTCTCAGTCCGTCCAACCTATTCTAAGTATCATCAATTATTCCTTTCAACTTCATCAGCAAGGCGGCCCATGCGCGTCGCTGATATACTAGCTACAGGATTTTTGATACATTATTCTTTGGCTGGCATGTAGGATAAATCCTTCTTGTTATCGAAGACCCCAACTATGCAGCCGAATAAGACCGCTCTATTCAGTCATTTCAAAGGGAGAAAATATTTGTTTCCTAATACGTCGGCCGATAAGGGCTTATTAGATTCAGATGGCATGTAGTCTGATATGGCTATCACCCACGTGTTTAGTCTGGATGTTTGCTTAGGTATGGATCTGCGACACCTTGAAGTCTGTTCTAACTGTTTAAGAAACGTTGCTATAATTTCAGATTTTTTTTCCTTTAAATTAAGAATTATTTCAGAACGTTTATATAATCGTTAGTCAGCTGTTTAGAAAGAAGATTTTAAACCACAAATCTTATCCAGAGTTGATTCTGAGCTTACGTTTTTGGTTATGAAGTGTAGGAGGAACTTAAGGTGAAGGAAAAGAAGCATTTTCAAAGGATGTATCAGACAAAATCGACCGAAACAGGGAAAAGGAATACTGTTCCACGTAATTTGGTAGATGTAAGAGGTGAAATAGTGAAGGCAGCGAAGAAACAACTACACAAAAAGGACCAGTTTGCGTAGATTCTTGGATAGTACACAATAAGTTAAGTTTAATCGACGGAATGAGGAAATAGAGAAATGCAGCAAATGACGAGATACCAAAATGAGCTTCACATGAAGTGCAATATCAGAAAGAAGGAATACTAAAGAGGAACAGAGAAAACTGTAGGATGCATAGCCACGGGAGAGATAGGTGCCGCCTATAAGAAAGTTAAACAAATCTTATGAAAATGAGATTCAGTAGTATGGACATCAAGAGCTCAAATGGGAAATGAGTAATAAGTAAATGAGGGAAGGATAAAAGGTGGAAACGGTATATAAAATACCTATACGGTAACAACGAACTTGTGAAGATAATATTATAGACAAATGAGACGAAGTAGACGAATTTCATAAAAGTGATAAGAATTTTATACAGTCCTCAGAGACCTAATATGAAATACGATACATCAAGTGGACAATCGCTCACTTTTATTACGATCCTGGGATGAACCAGGCATGACATACAGGGTGCTTCATTTATCTGGACCATACTAAATAACTGTTTGTCCAGAAGAAAATTACAAAACGGTTCAAGCAAATGTCCCTTAGCCGTCAGGGGGACATAAATGAGCATGATTGTCTTCGTTGTGGCTTAGTTTTTATAAGGATATGAACATCGGTATGACATTTTGAAATGGCACCCCGAAATTTTATTCGATAAATCATTTCCTCTCCTAAAGAGCTATTCAAAAAAGTATCACAGTATACCATTCAGTGAAACACAACTTTATTAATTATATAACACCACACTGACTTTGAGCCCGAGATCACAAACCCGTCCACCTGCTGGAGTTGTCAGAAAACAAATGAAAACCGAGTAAAAACGTGAATCAAAATTGTCTTTCACTCTCCTGTACCATTGCCTAGGAGTAGAACATTCAAAGGAGATCAGAGTGTTGAGCCTGGACAGCGATACACTGATGCACCGTTAAATGAAAGAATTATTTACTTCTTTCAGTGTTGCCTGCTGAAGAGAATATCAAGCGAGCACGATACGTTCCTGCACGTCCTCTGGGGTTGTTGGAATATCGCGATGGACAACGTCTTTAATGCATCCCCAAAGAAATAGGTCTAGAGGATTTAAAACAGGAGCCGGTCACTGTCTAAGAGCGGTTCTAGGCGCTTCAGTCTGGAAACGCGCGATCGCTTAGGTCGCAGGTTCGAATCCTGCCTCGGGCATGGACGTGTGTGATATCCTTAGGTTAGTTAGGTTTAAGTAGTTTAAAGCTCTAGGGGGCTGATGACCTCAGATTTTAATTCCCATAGTGCTCAGAGCCATTTGAACTATTTAAATCAGGAGAACTAGCAGGCCAAGTAACTGTTCCTCCTCGACCAATCAATCTGGAAAGATACCTTCGGTTCAGAACACGACGTGAACGCAAGGTATCATGTGCTGGATACCCATCGTGTTGATACCACATAAGCATTCTGGTTCTTAGCGGTACTTCATCCAGAAGGAGGAGGAAGAATTCGTCTGAGGAAGTTGGCATACGCTGTGCCTTCCTTGAGGAAATTGTGAGAAGTCGTACACTGGTCAAACAACACGCAACGTTCATGAGAGATGTGAGGAGCATCAAAGATACACACGCCTATTACAGCCAGACAAGTCAACTGTGGCCGAACATTGTATTGATACAGGACATTACTTGAATTACAGTGATGTGAAGATTTTAACATCCACTTCTGCATTTGAGCATCTGTCTTCGTGGAAGCTACAGAGATTAGATTAGCTAATAATTTAATAAATAGAGATAATGATTTTATTTTGGACAAATCATGAAATCCGGCTCTTGGGGTAATTAAACTCGAGAGAAGTCCTCATGGTGTCACCGCCGCCGATCATACATCGATAAGCGAATCGAATGTCTGTACGTCTTCGACACAGGCGGCGAAAGTGTAAACGCATTTCTTTGCCGCCGACCAGCATCTGCGACCCGCATGCGCAGTACCGCCACGGTGGAGCACATAAGGCCGCGCTTGGCATCTTGTCGCCAGTCTCGTGACTCACTCTGAGGATGGGCGGACGATAAGCGGCCGAAATATCACTGGAGGTAATTTTATTTGCGCGGCTGCATGCCAGAAATGTAATGGACTATTCATTACGCCGTAAGAAGTTGGAAATGCACATTCTGATTAGTACTTTAGCAGGATACGCAAAACAAAGGGGGAATAACGTAAGCAATGAGGCAATGGCAAAAATTTTTCACCGAATATTAGTTCTATCAAATACAAAACAGGCTTTCCCGCAAAATTATTGCGGTTAGAATGTTCGAAGTGAAAGGCCAAATGACTATGCAAGTTACGGTATAGAAATCTGGCTCACTTAAAGAATTGCAGGAGTAATTCCGAAATTATATAGGAAGTCTGGAAGAAATTACCGGATGATTCCAAGAGATATTCATTTTTACAAAAAGTAACTGACGAAGACCACTGGCGAGAACTTCACAGTTTCCATCAAAATGACAACAGTATGAACAGTTGAAATAACATCTGCCAGCAGTATGGTAACCAATGTCAAGTTAATACTGTTCAAAGAGGAATAGGTAGAGGAAGATTTTCCTCTGACCATTGCAGAAGATGTAATAGACAGCGAAATAATTCAGTAGAGAGGAGGAAAACTAATAACCACGAAAGTTACGGGTCAGATGGTCGACTGAGCAAGATACAATAGGCCCTAATGCAGAAAGTATTCTTAACATTGGCAGCCAAGCTTTGATACACCACTCTACTGTATGGATGCGACACTGGGCGGTAGTCCTGCCGTGACAGACGGTACAGAGTGTGAATCACACACAGGTGAGTTTAGTGCGCTAAGGAACAGCTGCGGCGAGCAAACATAGGAAGAGTAAATTCTATAGCAGTGGAGAGTGAGACTGACGCCACAGAGCAGGTCACTTAACTCGGGCCGTAATCGGCTGACCCAGGAGGTGAGCGAGCAGACGGTGATTCACTCTGTATAACACGTTCTGTAGCAATGGACAAGCAACTTGCAGTAAATAGAAAGGAAGACTACAACCGTAAATGTGTTATAAATAGCAACGAAGTTGCCAAGAAAGATTTATTTAATGGAGCCACGCAGAGTACATGAGCTGCCAATGCAAATGAATCCAATGCACCGCGCAAAGGACGGACGCAGCTGACGTCAGGGTAAATGAAGAGGTGATGAGTGGACGTGAAAAGCGAGACAAAAATTTGCATCTTGCCAAAGAGTCATTCTGTGACAACGAACATCTACGAAAAATGTGTCTGTGATTCACAAGCCTGACTTAAAAGAAAATGAGTTTGTGCAACTGATAGAAATTCACAAAGATAACAACGTATATGAAGTACAAGCTGATGACGTCATAGAAGATGAGGAGACAGCTCAGATGATGATGAACTAAAACTATCAGTAAGTAATCTGGCTGCGAATGAAGATAAGGAAAGGGAACTCGTTACTATCAATGGATCTGAGCACTATGCGACTCAACTTCTGAGGTCATCAGGCGCCTAGAACTTAGAACTAATTAAACCTAACTAACCTAAGGACGTCACACACATCCATGCCCGATGCAGGATTCGAACCTGTGACCGTAGCAGTCGCTCGGCTCCAGACTGCAGCGCCTAGAACCGCACGGCCACACCGGCCGGCTCGTTACTATCGAACGAATTCAGAAGTACATGAACTATGAGACTGCCAATGAACTGCTTTCTCAGAGAAATTAAGAAGGCCTTTCATGTTGGAACTCAACAGTGATCTTGAAGATAACGACTGAAGTGAAAACGAAGATTTCATTCGATGAAGTGATTCAGAATCAGATGAAAAGAATCTTGCGGGAAACCTCTGTCTTATAGAAACAATAATGCCATAAAATTGCAATTTTCCGTCAGATAAGTAGCCAGAACGACATATCAAACGTGAAGAAGTATTTATTCAAGATGAAAGAAAAATACTAGAAGATGAGCAACGTGAAGAAAGAATAATTTCAGTGCAGGATCAGAAGACGTAATGGTGCCAAAGAAGGAGGAATCAACGGATCAGATGATAGTGACAAACAACAACTGAAGATCGTGAAAGAAACTGTGATCAGAAAAAAGTAAGAACCACCTGTCACGCAGTTTAAAGAAATCAACACCATTTCATGGGAAGATTCAATGATAGGCCAGGACTAGCTGTGGGAAGAGCAAGGTGATACGGAGGTGAAAGTAACTAAACAAACCGCAATTCCGATAGACGTTTATGGCTACAACATTAGAGCATTACTGGACACTGGCTCTCAAACTGCTGCTTCATTTCAGTTTTTTACGACTACATAAAAGACAGTCCAGCTTTGTTCTTAATATCTGTCCGAGGAATCAGAATTGTAGGTGCAACTCGAAAAAAAGTAAAGAAATGAAGAAGCAAGTTTTAACAGAATTTGTAATAAAAGGTCATGTTGTAACACACGATTTCCAGGTGACCTCAGAACTTAGCGCCAGAGTAATTATTGGCATAGATTGGCTGCAGAAACTAAAGGTAGTAATAACTGTGCAAATGAAATAGTTAGCACTAGGAATGAAGTTGTTGTTGTTGTGGTCTTCAGTCCTGAGACTAGTTTGATGCAGCTATCCATGCTACTCTATCCTGTGCAAGCTTCTTCATCTTCCAGTATCTACTGCAACCTACATCCTTCTGAATCTGTTTAGTATATTCATCGTGTATACGAATGAAGAAAGAACAGTTAACATGGACTTTGAAGAAACAGACGAAAGCATTGAACTGGAATTTCGGTCTACAATGATGGAAACAAATACCGATAATGAAGGAATAGCATAATTATTTGAAGGTCATACATACGGAGCATCAGAAGTTTATACTAAACGTTAAACGAATTTCGGAAAATTGTCATTGACTTCCCATATTTAGATTCAATGCAGAAAAATGAGTTGCTACAAATACTAGAACAAAATTACCGCTTGTTCTCAGATACTTCTTGCAGAATGAAACATTTAGAACATCATATGGAAATACTGCCACTTAAACCGTTTTTCGTTTACCCATATCCGATATCTGCAACGAAAAACGGGCCTTTCAAGCTGAAATTGATAAGATGCTTAGATGGGAAGTTATAGAGCGTAGCAACAGTGAATATAATACTCCACTGATTATTGTAGGTAAAGACAGTGGAGTAAGAGTGGTAATTGATGCCAGAAGTTTGAATAAGATAGATAAGAAGGAAACAGATTGTCCTGAATCATTACTCAAAATGTTGCAAAGATTTTAAATATTAAATATTTATTATACCTGCACATGACAGCTAGTTACTGGCAATTCGCTTTGGATGTTGAATCGAGTATGTATACAGCTTTCCTTATCGCTGGGATATTTTATCACAACAATGTAGAACTGTTTGGCTTAAATAAATGTTTCTCTGTTCAAACGTGCGCTAGATTCGGTGTTTGGAAGAGAATTAGGCAGGAGGCTCACTATTCATGTAGACGATTTATTAATAGCGAAACAACAATGGAAAGAACATTGTACAGGTATGTATTGCATTGCAGAAAGGGGGAATGACTCTGAAAATTAAAAAAAGGTGAACTGGTGAGAAAAGGTATGAAATATTCAGGACATACACTCCTGGAAATGGAAAAAAGAACACATTGACACCGGTGTGTCAGACCCACCATACTTGCTCCGGACACTGCGGGAGGGCTGTACAAGCAATGATCACACGCACGGCACAGCGGACACACCAGGAACCGCGGTGTTGGCCGTCGAATGGCGCTAGCTGCGCAGCATTTGTGCACCGCCGCCGTCAGTGTCAGCCAGTTTGCCGTGGCATACGGAGCTCCATCGCAGTCTTTAACACTGGTAGCATGCCGCGACAGCGTGGACGTGAACCGTATGTGCAGTTGACGGACTTCGAGCGAGGGCGTATAGTGGGCATGCGGGAGGCCGGGTGGACGTACCGCCGAATTGCTCAACACGTGGGGCGTGGGGTCTCCACAGTACATCGATGTTGTCGCCAGTGGTCGGCGGAAGGTGCACGTGCCCGTCGACCTGGGACCGGACCGCAGCGACGCACGGATGCACGCCAAGACCGTAGGATCCTACGCAGTGCCGTAGGGGACCGCACCGCCACTTCCCAGCAAATTAGGGACACTGTTGCTCCTGGGGTATCGGCGAGGACCATTCGCAACCGTCTCCATGAAGCTGGGCTACGGTCCCGCACACCGTTAGGCCGTCTTCCGCTCACGCCCCAACATCGTGCAGCCCGCCTCCAATGGTGTCGCGACAGGCGTGAATGGAGGGACGAATGGAGACGTGTCGTCTTCAGCGATGAGAGTCGCTTCTGCCTTGGTGCCAATGATGGTCGTATGCGTGTTTGGCGCCGTGCAGGTGAGCGCCACAATCAGGACTGCATACGACCGAGGCACACAGGGCCAACACCCGGCATCATGGTGTGGGGAGCGATCTCCTACACTGGCCGTACACCACTGGTGATCGTCGAGGGGACACTGAATAGTGCACGGTACATCCAAACCGTCATCGAACCCATCGTTCTACCATTCCTAGACCGGCAAGGGAACTTGCTGTTCCAACAGGACAATGCACGTCCGCATGTATCCCGTGCCACCCAACGTGCTCTAGAAGGTGTAAGTCAACTACCCTGGCCAGCAAGATCTCCGGATCTGTCCCCCATTGAGCATGTTTGGGACTGGATGAAGCGTCGTCTCACGCGGTCTGCACGTCCAGCACGAACGCTGGTCCAACTGAGGTGCCAGGTGGAAATGGCATGGCAAGCCGTTCCACAGGACTACATCCAGCATCTCTACGATCGTCTCCATGGGAGAATAGCAGCCTGCATTGCTGCGAAAGGTGGATATACACTGTACTAGTGCCGACATCGTGCATGCTCTGTTGCCTGTGTCTATGTGCCTGTGGTTCTGTCAGTGTGATCATGTGATGTATCTGACCCCAGGAATGTGTCAATAAAGTTTCCCCTTCCTGGGACAATGAATTCACGGTGTTCTTATTTCAATTTCCAGGAGTGTATTATTACAACAGAGAGAACAGAGAAGGACCCAGAGAAACTACAAGCTATTGAAAGGTGTCTTCCTCCAAAGAATAGGAAACAGTTAAAAGGTATTTTAGGTTCACGTGGGTCTATAGAAAATTTGCAAACGGGCAATCTTTTAGTACTCAAATTTCAATCAACTTGTTACGAAATAACAGTGGGATTCTTTTGAATCTTTGAATGCTAAAGAGAGTTTGAAGACATAAAAAGGAAACTGCTTACAAGCAACATTTTACACTACCCTTATATATCATTACCATTCTGTACGAATACAGATAGTAACTGTGGGGCAGGTATAGAAATCTTTCAGAAAATAGAATATGAAGCTTTCGAAAAGCATAAAATTAAAAAAATGTGAACGAAGCTACACTATTTCGAAAGAGGAGGTTTTAGCCATAATTTGGGGATTGAAAAAAATTCGTTATTATATGTTGGAACGTAAAATTGTAATACATACATACCATAAAGCCCTTACATTTTAGAAGTATTGTGGACTATTGAACCAGAGGTTATCTTGTTGGACTTTACAGCAATACGTCTATGAGCGACGATCCGAAAACCATATTGCAGATGCGCTTCCGAGGTTTCCCGGGGGGCAAAGGTCAAACAAGTCTCGAAAACAATGACGAAGGAACATTTAAACTGTTATATTTGAAAAACGTAGCTGGTAGTAAAGAAATAGGCACTATATGCAAAAAGGGGTTCAAAATGAAGACGAAGTGTGGAAACCAGTGAAGATCAAATTTGACTGTGATGATTGTCCACAAAGGCCAAAGCTTTACAAAATCTTGAAATGTGTACTGCGTATTAGAAAGACAAACAGGAGTGATGAATGGCAGGTTTGTTGGCAATCACAGTTTGTAGCAGAACTAGCTGATTACTTCTCTGTAGCATAGAAACATTGCGGAGCGAAATGCGACCAGAGCAAATAGCGAGTGTAGTCAAAATTGGGAGCAATGCAGTGAAGAAGGTTACAGGACGATTAAAATCTTGTGATGGTTTTCAATGGGCTAAAGTGACAATCAATACTAAGGAGGAGCTACATAGAGCTACAAACCTGAAGATAACTTAGAGTTATTGTCTATAGACATGTATGGGCTCCTGTCGAAATCTGCTGGAAATTTGTCATGTATACCAGAAATTTTAGACGTTTTCTTCAGATTTATTCAACTTCACCCTCTCAGAAAAGATACCGGTGAAGCAATATTCAATAAAATATTAGGGTACTTCAATGAAATAGGAATACCTAAAAAAGTACTGTCTGACAACAGTCCACAGTTTATTGCTAAATTACGGTTAGAAAGTAGGGAACAAAGTACAAGAAACACATATTTCAGCTTACCACCCATCCAACAATTCTTTTGACGCTATATGCAAGAGCTAAAAAGACTGTGTAGGACTTACTGTCACCAAAATCATAGAAACTGGGGGAAATTTATTCCAAAATTTTAAGATTCCTTGACTTGCACCATAGCTTGGTGGGGTTTCGGGTTCCGCTGAATAGGTCAGGAGTTCACTACACTCAACTGTCGGATAAACGGGTAGCAGAGGCTGTGTGGCGTGGACTGGGCGGTTTTTTAGGTTAGATGGCCTAGGGAAAGTACGGAATGGGCTGAAATCTCAAAGGGTGCATGGCAAATACAGGACGTGCTTGGATCAAGGAACAGTCGGAATTGTAGTTGTAGATTGTTGTAGTTGTACTGGGAAAGTCCCTGAACTTCAAGCGCTAATAGAAAGCACAGAAGCAGAAATCGTTATAGGTACTAAGCTGGCTAAAGCCAGAAAGAAGTTCTGCGGAGTTATTGAACACAGTTTCCCGAAATTGCTTCACCAGGGAAGAATGGAATATTCCAGAATTTGAAACATGAACAGCTGCTAGCATGGGTTTCTTAGAAAAAAAATAGGTACCTTAGGGGTTGCGAAGCAACTCAAATCGCTTGATACGGGCAAGTCTTCAGGTACAGATTGTATACCGATTAAGTTCCTTTCAGATTACGCTGATACAATAGCTCCCTACTTAGCAATCAACAACCGCTCGCTCACCGATAGATCTGTACCTAAAGATTGGAAAATTGTGCAGGTCGCACCAGTGTTTAAGAATGGTTGCAGGAGTAATCCATCGAACTTCAGACCTATATCATTGACGTCGGTTTGCAGTAGGGTTTTGGAGCATATACTGTATTCAAACATTATGAATCATCTCGAAGGGAACGATCTATTGATACGTAATCAGCATGGTTTCAGAAAACATCGTTCTTCTTTATTCGCACGAAGTAATGGCCGCTATCGACAGGGGATCTCAAGTTGATTCCGTATTTCTAGAAGAAAGCCTTTGACAACGTTCCTCACAAGCGACTTCTAATCAAGCTGCGGTCCTATGGGGTATCGTCTCAGTTGTGCGACTGGATTCGTGATTTCCTGTCAGGAAGATCGTAGTTCGTAGTAATAGACGCCCAATCATCGAGTAAAACTGAAGTGATATCAGGTGTTCCAAAGGGAAGCGTCCTGGGACCTCTGCTGTTCCTGATCTATATAAATGACCTGGGTGACAATCTTAGCAGTTCTCTTAGATTGTTCGCAGATGATGCTGTAATTTACCGTCTAGTAAGGTCACCCGAAGACCAGTATCAGTTGGAAAGCGATTTAGAAAAGATTGCTGTATGGTGTGGCAGGTGGCAGTTGACGCTAAATAACAAAAAGTGTGAGGTGATCCACATGAGTTCGAAAGGAAATCCGTTGGAAATCGATTACTCAATAAATAGTACAATTCTCAAGGCTGTCAATTCAACTAAGTAGCTGGGTGTTAAAATTACTTCAGTTGGAAGGACCACATAGAAAATATTGAGGGAAGGCGAAACTAAAGGTTGCGTTTCATTGGCAGGACACTTAGAAGATGCAACAAGTCCATTAAAGAGACAGCTTACACTACACTCGTTCATCCTCTGTTAGAATATTGCTGCGTGGTGCGTGATCCTTACCAGGTGGGATTGACGGAGGACATCGAAAGGGAGCAAAAAAGGCAGCTCGTGTTGTATTATCACGTAATAGGGGAGAGACTGTGGCAGATAAGATACGCGAGTTGGAATGTAAGTCATGAAAGCAAAGACGTTCTTCGTCGCGGCGAGATCTATTTACGAAATTTCAGTCACCAACTTTCTCTTCCGAATGCGAAAATATTTTTTTGAGCCCAACCTACATAGGTAGGAATGATCATCAAAATAAAATAAGAGAAATCAGAGCTCGAACAGAAAGGCTTAGGTGTTCGTTTATGCCACGCGCTGTTCGGGAGTGCAATGGTAGAGGGATAGTATGATTGTGGTTCCATGAACCCTCTGCCAAGCACTTACGTATGAATTGCAGAGTAATCATGTAGATTTAGATGTAATCATGAATTCATTATAACATAAATCCACTGGCATCACTTCTGAAGGAATTATGCTATGTTACAATAGTAAGAGTTTAATAGAGGAAATAATAGAATTCCCACTCAGAAAACAGATAGATTAGTTAAGAAAAAAGGAATTGGTAGAGGGTTAAGTAGAAGAAAAGCAGAAGTAAGATCCAAAAGCCACGATGAACGATTAAAATTAATAAAATTTAATGTAGTCCTTGTGAAAGCACACGAAAAACCAGTGAGGTAGACCATGAGATGTCCAAATTTAAATATGTTCATTATAATCTTTGTGATATTCAAGGAATAACAGAAAAAATCCATAATTACTGGTGTATCCTAAATCCAGGAAACAACTAGTAGTCAGAAACATAGTTAATTTAAAGAAATATTTAGCTAGAAAACTGTAAAATATTCCAATTAGTATGGATGATGGCAAATCTGAATATTGTATGCAATAGTGTTATACCTATACTAATATTGTCAAGTTATGGGTTCTGAATTACTTTTCATAATGGAATAAATGAAACGATTGTGTCCCTTGGAGGAATTTTAAATAAGCAGTGCTGCCTAAGGGGCATAGCAAGCATGTAATTTTGACACTAGAGAACTGCCCGAATATGTCAAGGTGAAAAGGCAGCCAACGATCAAAACTGTAACCAAGTAAAGTGGAAAATGGACTTCTTGTAATCTTATTAAGAGGCAGCCAAAAAGTGGAGTTTATGCAATATGGTTCAGAGGAACCGAAAGG
Organism: Schistocerca piceifrons; assembly: GCF_021461385.2. NCBI lineage: Eukaryota > Metazoa > Arthropoda > Insecta > Orthoptera > Acrididae > Schistocerca > Schistocerca piceifrons. The sequence continues at coordinate 782,808,251 of NC_060141.1, forward strand.
ACTGCCGTAGTACCTATTCTGGGGGCACAAAGCTATTTTAAATAAAATGTAAAATTTTGTATAATCTCGGTAAAAGTGTTTTCTAGGTAAAATGCAATTATATGATACATTTTGTAATGGAATTTCAGTGTAAAATGTCTGTAGGGTAGGGTGGGGTAAATCCGACCTAGTAATTTCTTGTGGTTATATAACGCTTGTCCGAGGTCGGATCTTACTTTTACATACGTTTAAATACAGGTAATATAAAGGAGCAACTGTTTACAATCTATTTTTGTTACACCATCCATAGTTTATGAGATATCCGTATTTTAAGAAACGTCCACTTTTGCTATTTCCAAAAATGATTGGGTAAATCCGACTCCCTATTTGTTTGGCTGATTTAGCACGGAAATAGTTCTAAATGAATGGCTTTTTGGGAAAGAATTATAAGCAGTAATGTTTTTTACATAAATCAATAAAATATATTCAAAAAATAACAATGTTTGGAGTCCTAAATGTAATTAAGGTTAATTTATGCCACTGTTAACTGAAGAAATATGATTTCTTGCATGGCGGTGCAACAGCAATGTCGATCTCCGAATGTTAAAATCACGAGCGACAGTGCGTAAAGACATTCCCATTTGCATTGCAGCAACAGCTCAGCGAATATAATTTTGATTATGTTTTGGCGTTTTCCGTTTGTAATTTCGTACCATTTTCCTAAAAATAAAGAATAAGTAATTTTGTTTCCATGAATAATTAATTACATACGCATAAACGATAAAAAAACATGCGGTCGGATATACCCCACCATTTAGCGGTCGGCTTTACCCCACCATGTGAACTTCAATTAACAAACGTAGAAACAATTTACACGAAACTTCCAACAAAAACGATACATACACTGAATAGGTCACTAAATCCACTACAATATCACCTACCGTTTGTTTTGCGATCGTTTTATTTAATAAGGTAGATCTAGTGATGCAATTTGCACAGAAATTAAATTGAAACAATCGAAAACACACCTGTTGTCTTTTGAGTGTCTAAATGTCAAATGCGGCAAAGCTGTCGAGGTGACATTTTCGTTACTTCGAATGGTCTATATGGTAACACTAATGAGAAATCGCTCCACTTTGCCGTTTCTCACAAATAGAGGGCAGTTGGGTTCACCTACCCGGTCGGATTTAACCCACCTTACCCTATAATTTGTATAAGAGTTAAGATAGTGTTTTCATGATGACAATGCTTGAAAGTAAATGAACAGACAAACAAGACTTTTCTTGTGTATTTCAGTTATGTTTATCTGTTAGGACACGAAATAGAGTGAGGGACATATCTAACAATTATATTCAATCAGTCGTCTGATGTATAAAAAATTTTTGCCTTTAAAATTCGTTGTAATATAATTGTGATATTCAAATACTATATAGAAAGTGTTGTATATGTGATGTTAGAGTGCATTTCTACTGTATGTTTGTATTGTATGTAAAGAGATATGTGAGACGTGTAATTTCCTAAATAATATTTCGTTATGGATTAATGAAATGAAGATGTTAGTGATGTTATTTTATGTATTTGTGTACATTATAATTTGTGTAGAAGTGTAGAGTGTGTCTTATGTAAAATATGGAGTGCTTTCGCACCTTCAGTGACTTGGGTTTTTGGTGTGTTACACAACGTGTAGGCAGCAATGGAAGAGGCAACACGGACGGAACACGCGATACCTTGCCTGGAAACTGTTGCACAATAGCCTGGATGACGACTGCTGAATTATTATGGCTTCGGTACAAGTTTCTGGACAACGTTATGGACGCTAAAACGACGTTCAGCGGAATTAATTGGTCCATAGTTCAATAAACTTGTACGCCATACCATGGATAGTGTAGCCGCCATCACTATCCGCCACACGCAACAAATACAGCCAACAAGTTACGAATTTTACAATCACAATTGTCGAAGCGTGAACAATTAATTCAAAATTAACGTTTCTTGAAAAATTATTGCGTTAAACACAACATTTGGTTAATCCAATTACTTTATTACTAATCATTCACCTATATAGGGTCCTTTCCTGGTGTTTGATTAAACCAAGTAAATCTGTTATAGAAACATTAAAGTGCAGGTAAAATTAGAAATACTGAAGAGAAATTTTGCGTAAGTAGTGAAATAGATGTTTTCATACAAATTTAATGATTTTAAATTTCTCACCCTCTTTGTCGTAATGTAATCAAATGAGCGAATGGCATTGTTGTTCAGGTGGCCCCATCCCGCGAAATTCAGCCGTCGAGTGCAAGTCTTATTTCAGTCTACGCCACATTGGGCAAATTACGTGCCAGTGATGTGGATGAAATGTTGATGAAGATAGCACAACACCCAGTCCACGAGAGGAGAAAATCTCCAACTGGACCGGGATTTGAAACCGGGCCCGCTGCACGGGATGCAAGCACGTTACCACCCAGCTAAGCAGGCGAACTTTGTGGTACAGATTTATGTGGAAGAGAGTAAATAAGTTTTGCAAAAAATACGAACTGGTCATGCATAAATACTGAAGTTTTGCATGTTTAAGTTGTGGTGCTACAGAAGAATGCTGAAGATTAGATGGGTAGATCACGTAACTAATGAGGAGGTATTGAATATAATTGGGGGAGAAGAGGAGTTTCTGGCACAACTTGACCAGAAGAAGGGACCGGTTGCTAGGACATGTTCTGAGGCATCAAGGTATCACAAATTTAGCATTGGAGGGCAGCGTGGAGGGTAAAAATCGTAGAGGGAGACCAAGAGATGAATACACTAAGCAGATTAAGAAGGATGTAGGTTGTAGTAGGTACTGGGAGATGAAGAAGCTTGCACAGGATAGAGTAGCATGGAGAGCTGCATCAAACCAGTCTCAGGACTGAAGACAACAACAACAACAACAACAAATTTTGAGTAAGGTAAAGATAAAATTCATTTATTTATAAACGAAATTCAGAAAGGTAAGAAGAGTTACAAAAAAAATAATTCTGATGTGCCTCACTAACACTGAAGTAGGGTTGCATAAAAATACTGAACGACAACACCAGACTCCTACCTTTGGCTTTCGACGGATCATTTGTTAAAAGAATGATATAGACATAGCGTCTTAATAAATTTAAATGTGCTTTAGGCTATTAGAATATTAAAGTATCCAATTTGTTGATTATACAAAATGCAGACATAGAAGCCTCCCCTGGCCAAAATTTTTAGCACATAGCATAACAAATTCGTGGCCTTTCTAGATCAAATCTATATGTGTATATGGGTATAGTAACTAACAGATTTCTGTGTCTTCCTTAGAACCATAACCTGAAAAGCTATATTTAGTTCGGGAGTTATGTTAGAGAACAGCAAGAAAACAGGCCAAATTTACGGCTTTTCCGAATCTTAACCATTTCTTGCCTAGATAGGCTGGAGGCCGTAAATCCAATAGAGAAACCACTTAATGAATGTGGCAGAAAATGTTCCTAGGTTCAGTATTATTCCATTTTTATTTCGTTACTTTCTGACAGCTAGGAAACTCTTACGAAAGGGCACTAATAGTCTAATTTCCATGTACATTAGTCATATTAGTCATATTAGTCATATTAGTCAAATCCTCTAAAAGAGTAACATTATATGACAGGTGTGGAAAGTAGGCACGTTTATGAGTTATATACTTCATGCAGATTCCCCGTGTTATATGTGGTTTTTCTCGTGACAGGACTATTTGTTGTGTTGGGGTATAGTGTTACAGTCTGCTGCCATACAACATTAGCGCCAAATTTCGCCTCACTGTCCTAACGGATACAATCGTTGCACGTCCTGCACTGGTTTCCACGGTGATTTCAAGCAGTGTTGCTTGTCTGTTCGGACTGACAACTATACGTAAACACCGTTGCTCTTGTTTCGATAAGTGATAGTCGTCGGCTACAGCATCGTTCTTGGTGGGAAGTGATGAGTGAAATCCGGTATTTCTGGCACGCTCTTCACACTGTGGGTCGGGGACTATTGAGTTCCCTAATGACTTCCGAAATAGGAGGTTCCATGCACAGAAATCCAAGTCCCATTCAGCGTTCGAAGCATGCTGATTTCCGTCGGAAACCTTTTCACTTGTGTCACCTGAGAACAAATGATAGCTTCACCAATCTACTGGTCTCTTATTTCTTGTGTACCTTTCAGTACCCTCATCTGTGTATGTGCACCTCGCTATTCTACGACTTTTGTCATTCCACTGAATATGATACTGTATTTTTCCAGTACCCAAAAACGTTAGTGTAGAGCTTTCGAAGATGCCACTGGCAGTACGTTTGTATTTCTAGCCATACGTTGACTATCAAGAACACAACGAAAAGATTTCCGTTGATTGACCCTGGTGCCGTGGGTCGGTCGCACGCAGTAGAGCGTAGACCGCGCGCAATATGTCACGGTTTGGTGAATGATGGAGTGGGAAATGGCGAGGTGGTTGGGTGAGGGGGAGGGGGGAGGGGTGGAGGCGCTGCTAGCCGACGCCTGCCATGGCTGATGGCACACAGACCGACTGGGCGTCAGCCGTCAGCCGTCAGCCGTCAGCCGTGCGCTGTGCTGTCGAGCTTAAGGTATCAATCTCACGGGGAGATGATATTTCGGCTGTTAATTAACTCACAGCACAGCCAGTAAGCTCCGTGCCGTCTCGGCTCGGAACACACTGAGTTAGCTGCTGTAGGATTTGAGTCTATATACTCCACATATGATGTACCTGGTAGGAGCTAAATTGTCTCTGTGAAAACATCAGAAGTTATTTTAGTGATTAATAACATTATAGACAACAAATGCTCTTCACACATCATACAGGGTGAAGAAAAGATGTCGCACTTGTAAGTCGGCATGAGATTCCTCACGCAGATTCCAGACAAAACTTTAATGTAGCAAAATCAGATCGGGTGCATTCTGAAAACACGAGAATGAAAATGAGCAACTGCCAACACTGTCACATTGTGCAGTCCATAGAAATGTACAAAGGAACGTGGATCACCAGACACTAATGTACGAACCGTCGTAGCTCACTGAGTGGACTCCAGGGCATCAAAACACATCCCCCATGGAGCTATGGCTTGGACCCACGTCAGGTTCCTATTTTACTTTCTAGACGTCCGTTCCATAGTTCCCATCGTTTACAAGAAGGACGTCGTTTTGCCACATGACTATAGCTTATCACATGACAGTGAGATCCATTAAACTACTAGCATGTGTCTACTAACTGCACAGTGCACAACCGTAATTGATCCTGTAAGGTTAATGTAGGATGACTTCCCTATGGAGTATACAAATAATGAATACATCGATATTCCTTTGTTGCTGAGTGCATCTGATAACTACTCTGTTACTTCTGCTCGTGCATATACTGAACGGTACTCCCAAAGGTGCCATCCCGATAAGAATGTTTTTCGTCGCCTTGGGCCTTCGGGAAACGACAAACAATCGACAGAGGCCGCCCTAGGTTTGAACATACTACTCTACAAATAGAGAGCACGACTCTTCAAACCATCCACCAGTCAACTCGACGAAGTACCCATGATATTGCAGGGCATTTCCAGATATCTCAAAGACTGGTTTTGAAGTGTTGTACGATGAAGAACTGCATCTACGTTTACTGAACACCACAAATCGAGTTGCTAGAAGACAGCATTCGATGAGTACTATTTTGTGAATTGCTCTCACACCAAGTGCAAAACAGCAAAAATTTTATAAATAACGTGATATGGAGAGATGAGTAGAGAGTGACTCATGAAGTTATTTTCAAGCTGCACAATAGCCATTATTGGTCGGAACACAACCCACATCTCGTGGCTTTCACGCACGCTTTGGCATACACGTGTGGGCTGGCATTGTGGGAGAAGTGTTTTTGGACCCCTACCTATTGCCGGAAAAGTTGAATGCGCCCCTACATCGTACGTTTCTTTTGCAATAATTTGCCTGACGCACTTGGTGTTTGGCGACAGATATGGTTTCAGCACGATGGTGCACCGCAACACTACAAAATGAATTTGTCTCACTGTAAATGAAGCGTTTGAGGGAAATGGATTTATCGAGGAGGTCCAATGTTCTGACCTTCACATTCCCCGGACCTTGACTCGCTAGATTTTTGTTTGTGGGAACACTTAAACGAACAAGTTTATAGTACTCCAAACATGCATGAACACAATGTAATAACTCGTGTGCATGGGGCTTTGGCAATTGTAGATGCATGTGTGTTGCGTAGGGTCCTAGAAAGTGTGATCCAATGCGTGGTGAAGTGCTAACAAGTTTGAGGTGGTCGCTTTGAACATCTTCTCTAAACTGAATGTTCTTCGTAAGTGTATGTACCAGCTGTTCGAAGAAAAGCCTGGACGTCAAATTACAGATTGAAATTATTGCGCTTAGCACAATGTGCAGCCTGGTCCAACCTGCCTATAGCGTTTTCTTACTTTGTTGCATACAGGTGATGTTACTGTATCTACTATTATTTTGTATTGGCTTTATAGTGTCGTGGACGAAACAAAACAAATGTTCACGCCTCTAAGAGGTTTATGTTACGTCTTAACGTTTAAAGAAATGTGACAGTAACAGAGGGAAATACAGAACATACCCCAGTGTGGAGGTATAAATTCGATACAATTTGATCCTTGGCTATATTTGGAAGACACGTTACTCGAACATCCGTGGGTCTACATGTTCATTCCCCCCAGGGTTACTAATGTCTTTCGATTTTTTATTTTTTTTTTGTTTTTTGTCTTTTTTGTCTTCTTTAATTTCTCTTTCTCCATAATTAGTGAGTTAAAAGTGTCCCCTATGAAATACAACAATTTCTTCGCCGTTGAATGCATGTGTCTTTCTCACTGACGTATCAATTTTAGGACATGCCTTATGCCTATTGATAAGTGTAATTCTACGTTCTTCGTAATGAAACAAACTTCCAGAACTTATAATAATATCTTCTGTGTGATTAATTGAGTCGATATAGTAAAATTACTGCAAACTGAATGTGCTTCTTCTGTATTTGAAATACAATCCATTAGTGGTAAATAAAAGCTATGTTTCTGTAAAACAAGGAGAATATAAATGGTAGCATACGAATGTCCCATAGGCAAAAGTGACTTCATTTCTACCCTTCTTCCATGAAATGACGCCTGACGACATGAGTCTCTTTTAAATTCTCAACATAGAGTGAATTAAACAAAAGGGGGGTGGGGCACATGCATAAGTCCTTTCACCGCCTGACAACGTTATGACTGCTCGGCCAAGTCCAGCTGGCTGACGAATTTTTAAACTAAAACAATAAGGACATAAGATCAAGCATCTTTTCTCCATCCAAGGGCGTCTTGATGCACGTGTCAAATAATCAGTATGTTGCCGTAAGTGTTGGCTCCAATGTAAAGGTATAACAATAAATATGACAGCTACATCTTTTTGTACCTCTGTGGATCACATAATTGAAGACCTATTGTAACAGTGAGTATTGTTCGTAAATGTAAATCTAAGACGCTTCCTTCGTTGGAATAGTAGCTATTAGAAAGTTTTGGAACCTTTTCCTGAAATGTTTATGTCTCCTCACACTTTGGTGTTGCGACATGAGGGACAATACGTAGTCCTGTGACGAGCGAGAGTTCGCCGAGATTGCGTAGCGAACAAATTGGCCGAGGAATCAACATAACTATTGATTTTTGCTTTATGGTATAGCTGATGACCCAGTTTGGCTATGTGTTTTGTATCTATCATCATTTCGGTTGCCTGTTAGGACTGTAAGCTACTTCCTCGTCCAGCTCAAAATTTCGCTTTGGTTTCTGCAGATTACCACGTTTACAAGCGTGTCTCCGAAGTGACATTACATGCGCCACGGAGTAGGTCTTAATTTTATGCAGCTTCTCTCTTGTAGGTATCGTTTTACTGAGATCTTACAACAACGTATTTTTCTGGCTCCTAGTGTTGGGTTGTGTATGATACCAATTTACTAACGCTTGAAGCTCTTCGTGATGTCCTTCCGTGTTTGCGATTTAAAATTCGGTTGTTTTGAAAGCGAGCCTTATGCAAACACAACTGTGTACGTTACCATTTACTACCTACATAACTACATATTAGCTGCTCTTTCTGCATGCGATCTGTGGTGTCACCGCCAAACACCACACTTGCTAGGTGGTAGCATTTAAATCGGCGGCGGTCCGTTAGTATACGTCGGACCCGCGTGTCGCCACTATCAGTGATTACAGACCGAGCGCCGCCACACGGCAGGTCTAGAGAGACTTCCCAGCACTTGCCCCACTTGTACAACCGACTTTGCTAGCGATGGTTCACTGACAAAATACGCTCTCATTTGCCGAGACGATAGCCAGCATAGCCTTCAGCTACATCATTTGCTACGACCTAGCAAGGCGCCATGGTGGTGGTGGTGGTTAGTGTTTAACGTCCCGTCGACAACGAGGTCATTAGAGACGGAGCGCAAGCTCAGTTAGGGAAGGATTAGGAAGGAAATCGGCCGTGCCCTTTCAAAGGACCATCCCGGGATTTGCCTGAAACCATTTAGGGAAATCACGGAAAACCTAAATCAGGATGGCTGGAGACAGGATTGAACCGTCGTCCTCCCGAATGCGAGTCCAGTGTGCTAACCACTGCGCCACCTCGCTCGGTAAGGCGCCATGTTCAGTTACTATTGATATTGTGAATAATGTACAGTTAAGGGCGATGCTCATCATTAATGGATTAAAGTTAAGTATTCCACCAGCTACGTCCGATTTTCTAAATTCTAATTTCCTTGTCCTGTTCCTGACCTCACGCCATCCTGCGTGAGGTAAAACGCGTGTCTTTCGGCTTCCTCTAATAACATGGTGTTGGCTCTCCTGCCAACCTACAACACGATCTAAAGTTCTTCCAACATGTTCTCTGAATACGGCGTATACCATGTTGTCCTTTCCTTTCCAGGTCCATGTCATCTTTGATTTGGGCTCTGCTGTGATAATCAAGCCCAGATGTTTTCTTACGTCCATTCGTTGCACCGAGCTGGTCTGAGTGTGATCTTCATACGGTCCTAACAATAAAACCTGGGATTTATTTCTGTTTAGTCGGGCGCCGGTATCATTCACACAGTATCGTATCATGAATTGGGCTCTATGGAAGTTATGGTTGTTTGTGACTATTATGCTGACGCCGTTTGTATGAGTTTGACAAACAACTTTGGTTTCCAAATGCATAAACCTGGTTATTCGAGGCAGGACTTTTCCAAAAGTGGTCCCACGAAAATTGCTTATAAGTTCGCTGGAAGGTGACATTCCTGTCTTATCGCCCTTTTATGTGAATAGGCTTCGTTAATTAGCCATTAAATTTGCATTTGGAGAGGGTTCTGCCCATTTTTGTATTATTTTCAGAAAGTCATTGTTAAATCGCATTCGTTTCATAACTAGGAGCAAGAAATCGCGATGCACTCTGTCGAATGTCTTACCGAAACCGAGAGATGCTATGGTTGTTTTGGTCTTGCAGACCCACCTGAGGTACCTGCTGTCTCTGTACTCTTCTAGCGCAGCTAGCATTGAGCGTCTGGTCACAGTGTTGGACTGGTAATGCCGAATCACTTGCAGGAGTGTAGTTTTTATCCTGTTATTTATTATGCGAGCGAATAATTTGAAATCTGAATTCGACAGTGTGATTGGTCCACGATTTAATAGGGTGGTAGGCGAGGTTTCTTTGGTATAAGCACTATTAAACCTTCTTGCAACATTGGTTGGAAAGTAATTAGCCATTAAATTTGCATTTGGAGTGGGTTCTGCCCATTTTTGTATTATTTTCAGAAAGTCATTGTTAAATCGCATTCGTTTCATAACTTGGAGCAAGAAATCCCGATGCACTCTGTCGAATGTCTTACCGAAACCGAGAACATCTTCGTGTTTTCTGCGCCAATGTAGTTCCAGCCGGGAGAAGAGTATAAAATTCAATTGGCAGCCGATCTAAACGAGGTGCTTTGGTTTGGGGCACCGGCAATTACTTCCTCCATTTCTGCGGACGTTATACTTCCTACTAATGTCACATGGTCCATTTGGGTAGTAGTTGTTGAGCTGGTGCGCTGCTGTCTCCAGTATCCATCGATTGTCATCCCGATTGTTGTGAATCGATATTCGATGCCTGCATGTCTTCTTCGCATCTTTGGCGGATCACGATTTAACTGAGGCGCGCGCTCTGCCGGGGGTGAGTTCGGGTATCAATGGTATGAGCGACAGTGATGTGTGGCTGTAGATGTATGTAGCGTAGCGAATGACCGAGTTTGTAAGACGGAGGAGCGTGGGCTGCTGCTGCGGCGTGATTAGCACTTGGAATGCAGATCCGCTGCCGACTGAGATCGGGATTTCCTTATCATTTGAAGAACAGGTTTCCTTCGCGTCTGATACATGTCACTCAGAGTGAATGAACTGGAGTCGTCGAATTGCTCCTTGGTGGGTTCTGTTCATGTTAATTGAAAACCCGAATGCACTGTTAACTATCTAGATTGTTTCAGTTACTTGTCACTGTATTTGGCCTGACCGCCTGATATGTTGACGGCATTTAAGGGAGTTCTAGCTACGCACAACAAATAGACATGAAGCCATGCTTAATGCGTAGCTACAGGTCATACCAAGTAGTGCCTAAGTCTGTGCCTGGCGTTCGAGTGCGGGAAGGAAGTAATTTTCCCTATTTCCTTTTCCTATGTTAATATTTTATTTGTGTATTCTGGAGAAATGGCTAATCAATCAAGCCGTTCTGGGCAAGTGGTCACGTAGGTTAGTTCTGCTTGGGTTCATTTTGTGCCGTGTATAGTAAAAGGTTTATTTATAACCAGTTGGGCAGGTATGTGTTGTGTATCTGATGCACCAGAATGTAGTCTGCGCTGATGTGTTCATGTTTCAGATAATTGGCAGTGGTCGATAATGGCAAACTCCGATAGGGGCATCACGGAGGAAGAGGTAAATTTAAGGATCTGGATCGGTGTCTATGGTTACGTTGTTAGTGTCCTGAAATCCCATCTTTCCAGTGGAGCGTTGTGGTTTACCGGAAGCTTAATGGTAGCTCAAAGTCGAGTATAGTTCTACTTCACGTGCTGGTCCGTGGATCTTCTGTGTCTGTTAGAACCTTTCGGTCTGCTTGCGTACATCAATAATCTTCAACGTAAAATTGAAACTGCACCATTTTAAGACTATTTAATATGCTACTATTATATTCTGGGGATGCAATGTGAACCTCGTACCTGTAAGTAATAATTAAGAGATGCCTACTTGAGTGTATTAATCTGATAATAATTTTAAGTTGTTAGAATTACTTAAGATCTGTCCTTGGAAGGTGTCTTAGTTGTTGGAAGTCGTTTTAGAATTTTATATGAGTTACGTGAAAGTCAGTTTCTATGTAGGTCATAAATCATGTTTAAAAGGCTTGTGTGATTCAGTTATGTCAGTTAAATTTGATTAATGTTGATTTATGAACATTGTTTTAATTAGTGAAAATTGTTTGAGTAAATTTTTAATGATCTGTGTCTATCGAACTTAAATGGATTAATGGTTTAATCTGAATCCTGCTGGTGGTTTTGTAGGGCAGGTGCCTTTTATTGTTATCGTTGTTACTGTTAATTTCATTAAGAGCATATGTTTGTAATAAAGTAGTGTATGGCAACTACGAACTGGTTATGTGTTTAATTTGGATGTGTCGAAACGAATAACACATCAGTTGTTACTGTTATATAAGAGCGTGTTCTTTTGAAGGAATAGGTATCGTGCATTAAGATAACTGATTCGCCGAGATTGGCAACAGATCCACCTTCTTCATTGCAGATACATAAGTACGTCAGACATCCTGTAGCAGTCTCAAGAGCAGCGAGCATAGAAGAAATGGACAGGGTCAGTGAATAGGTGGCGCTATATGGGAGTGTGGGTCGGCTATGAGGCGTGCTGAGGTAGTCCGCCCAGTTACGATAACGCTGTGTCCTGGATGGCGCAGTGGTTGACACACCTGCCTGGTGTGCATGAGAACGTCGGTTTGAATCCTGGTCCTTTAAACATTTTCACTCGTCGGCGCTGATTTCGCGTAATGGTGAAGTGCGGCTGACATCAGTAACACCTTTTCTTTCCTTTCTCCTCCCCATCCACCTTCAAAAAGGTTTCAAATGGCTCTGAGCACTATGGGACTTAACATCTGACGTCATTAGTCCCCTAGATGTTAAATCTTCTTAAACCTATCTAACTTAAGGACATCACACACATCCGCACCCGAGGCAGGACTCGAACCTGCGACCGTAGCGGTCGCGCGGTTCCAGACTGAAGCGCCTAGAACCGCTAGGCCACTCCGGCCAGCATCCACCTTCAATTTACGTATAAGGTTTGAGCCGTGTGCGGCTCATGTTCATGCCATTTATTGTTTGTCATCTTATTTTACGGTACTGCAACCTCATTTTCTTATTGCATTTATTGGCGTCACTAACCTCTGCCTTATTTGCCCGTGAGTGGCAGCAGCAGCGCTTATCGATAAGGGCACCGTTGTACCATCTTGTGAGCGACCGATGCTACTTCCGGGTCGTCGTGTGACTGGAAGTCAGTTGGAGACAGACCAGGAGTGCAGTCGGCGACGGAGCAGTGTCGGAAGCTCTGACGGGATGCGGCAGCAGTGAAGTCGGGACGGAGCGCCAGTGAAGTGCGCATAGCCAGTGCTCGCCGACCGTTGGCGACACACACAAGTTAGAGATTGGAGTGGGACGACCGTTGGTTGGTCATTCGGTTGGTCATCTCATCGGCCGACGTGTATTTGGTCCTTTGAGAGTTTCCGGGCCTGGGCAGTCAGTTGGTTGGGGCAGAGCAGCGAGGAAGTCTCTCTGGCACATCTTCAGGCCGAAGCCGCTGGCGGCGTGCACGTTCGGTGATAGTTGTGAGGCGCTTCTTGCGAGTGTTACGAAGTTCGTCGCCCACCGGTCCTCTACACTGAAGCTGAGTGCTCACTTAACCTATTATCAAGCCTCAACTGCTATCACATCTCTTCGTTTGATCCTGGTTGTCGCTTTCTGGAAGATTCCCACGAGCAGAAACATGTGTGCATTGAAGTCGGCTAGAATTGCACCCATTTTCCTGTGTGGTCTTTAACTTAATGTAATCCATTCTTTCATTAATGAAGCGTACCAGCGGTATCTTCTGCCTTGTGGTCGTTCACGTTCCGGTTACCTGCCCTGTGCGTTGCCGTAGGTTTCTGTAGTGTATTTTCCTCGTCATGTTGATGCTGTCCAGTACAGCGTGTAGTTCGACTGCTCAGGTGTTGCTGGTGGTTTTGAGCGTTTATTATGACTTGGCTGGATTGGACACCAGTATCCAGAACGTTGTGCTATTGACATCTTGTTGTCGTTTTGCTGGTCGTGTGGAGTAGAACTGATCTTGTTGGTTGGTTGTCGGCTGGCTTTCGGTTGGGTTGCCTTCAGATTAAGAGGTTGTCTGTGTGGCAGCCTGTCTCACCTAAAAGTCTGTTAGTGTTACCTTCCCAGGCTCACCCTTGGAACCTTCTGAGCGCCGCTGTGTTTTACATAGTGATTTTATTTTTAGTCTTAAGTACTCTTCAGCCAGGTTTTAGATTATTAAAATTCGTAGGATTTTCTTTTAGGCCTTAAGCCATAAAAAGAAGAAATTGTTTCTTGTTTGGTACGTGTACTTCAGCCAAGTTTCAGACTTTCGAAATTGAAACTGAAAATTCCATGTGCCTTGGCTTTAAGCTGTAAATTTGTTTCAAGTTGGTATGTGGCCTTCAGCCGAGTTTTCAGCCTTTTAAAATCAAAAGTTGAAGAATTTTGTCTAGGCTTTAAGCTGTAGTAAATATCTTCTAGTTTGTATGTGACCTTCAGCCGAGTTTTCCCGCTTAAATTAAAAATTGGAAATTTCTTCGCCTGGGCTTATAGCCGTGAGACTGTTTTGGTTTTGCATATGGCCTTCAGCCTAGTTTTATGTGAAGCATTTTAGTATAAAGTCTTTAGCCAATTTAAGTTGAAATTTAGAAGCTCTTCCCTTTAGGCCTTTAGCCGTAAAATTGATTTCTGCATGGTGTGTGGCCTTCTGCCGAGTTTACATTCTCTTAAATTAAAAAATTAAAAATCCTCATCTTGCCCTTAAGTCATAAGATTGTTATTCTTTAGCATGAGGCATTCAGCCGAATTTTACATGAAATATTTTGATGTATGGCCTTCAGCCTTTTCAGACTCAAAGCTCTTGTTCCTAGGCTTGAAGCCATTAAATTGTTTTGTTGACATGCGGTCTTCAGTCGAGTTTCAGCCTATTTAGACTAAACATTGAAAATCATTGTCTTGGTCTTAAGCCTTAACACATTGATTAATGTGTGGCTTTCAGCTGAGTTCTATGAGAACTCAGCCTATATATATTGAAGATAAAGAATTTTCTTTCTGTAGAAGTTAAACCTGCAGAAGAACTGTACCTCAATTCCTTTTTAGGCCCTGTACCTTGGATTTTCGATGTGGCCTTCAACCGATCTAAATTAAATCAAAGGGGGTCCTTCGATAAAATCTTAAGAGTTTTTGATTCTTGCCTGTGTGATTGTGTGATTAAACAAATAAAGTTTATGTGTTGAGTTCAACTGACAGTAACTTATTTATGCCCCTTTCCACTAAATAACCTCATCCGCACTGTCCTGCTAGCCCAGGGATTTCAAGGTTGTTGCTGTGTTACATAACACATTACGTTGTGTAATATCAATAATTTCCGGTTTTGTAAAAAGCTCATTAAATATTTCACAGTATATTTCTTGATAGCGGGTTGAGTGTTTTACATATTATTCTGTGGGTCCACGAGTTTGGTAATTGCCTTATGTTCACCTCGTTTAGTTTCAAGGATAATGCGATCTATGGAGGTTGGTTCATTAAGAGCGTCACTTGACTTGGATGCCATTCATGGATTGTGTAGCGAATGCAATTATTTTGGCTTTCGTACACATAACCCATTGTATACCTGAAGTTATATTCGTTTAATCCTAGTACAGTCTCGTAGTAAAGTTAAATAATACTCTTGTGTATGTGTCCCCACCCCCGTGCGATTTTTGTTTTGTGAAGTTCTTTATGCACTTTTTTGTGCATGGTTTTGTTAGTTGCGCCCACCATACAACGCATTCGATGTATGTTGGTAACCGTCTGACACATTTGTTCCAGGTTTCTTCGACTGCCTGCGTCACAGAAGCATCCTTAACAAGGAGACATTCACCTGGCACACATCCCTTCTCATAAAAATATTTTGAAGGGGAAACTTCGGAGATGTATGACAGTCAATGTGGTTGGAGATACTAACCGGTCATGTTTCGCAACTGGTAATTCGACTTATGTTCTTAAGATCGTAGTGCAGCGTCTGCTCGTGTCTTGGTAGTTGGTACACCTAAAACTGGATTTGTTTGGACGGAGGTGAACCCACGTCTCTTTTAGTGGAGGCCTTCGGAAAGTAGTCGTGACTCATGGTATACTCTAAAAATGGTGGTTTGACCCAGTTCGTTTAACATACAGCTAAGATATCCCTCAATTATTATGGTAGTGTAAGGTCTGGTAAACGAACTGGCTATTTCGTTCAAATGTGTGTGAAATCTTATGGGACTTAACTGTTAACGTCATCAGTCCCTAAGCTTACACACTACGTTACCTAAATTATCCTAAGGACAAAGACACACACCCATGCCCGAGGGAGGACTCGAACCTCCGCCGGGACCAGCCGCACGGTCCATGACTGCAGCGCCTTAGACCGGCTATATGGTCCCGGAGAAAAGTGCTCCTATGTCTTTGTCCGATACTTCCCTGGGATATATAAATGTTCGCTAATCAATGTTCCTGTGGAATCGTTGGGATTTCTCTGACTCGAGGTGGAAATGCTTGTGTTTTTGGCTATATGCCTTGCTTGAATAAATTAGCTCTGTCGCTTTCAGTTCCTGTATTTAAACTCGCATCGTACCCTACGTTATCGGCAATTTTATGGGTCATCACTTTCTGAATAAATATTTTCAGCATATAAGTAATACGTTAAAACTTTCAAATTAATACACAACTTGAATCTATTAATATTTACCAACCCAATTTTATAATTCAGCATGGTGCTAACGCAGCTGACTATTTAAGCTGTCTGATCTCCCATCCTCTCAGACCAGTCCATGTTAGTGTCTGATGCGTTCGAGTCAGTTGTGGCAACAGACTTAGTTCCCGCTATTGTCGTTCATAGCGTCGATCTCATCGTCCGTGTTGGGCCCAGGTCATGCCTGACGTCCTTCTGTCAGTATGACATTCCCCTCTTTTTTCAGCATTTCACAGATGCATTGTTATTTGCTGCTTAAGTCTTATAACTCTTCGGGCTTTTGGTAGCGCGCAGGCCATTTCACTCTCTCAGATTTCGTGGTGTGTTGTCAGATTCCCCAGAGTTACTGGGACACCTCCGGTACAGCGCACAGCTCATTCTACTTGTTCTCGGCTACTCTGTATGCAGTTACAGCGTTGCCAGAGCCTCGTTTTTTAAATCACATTCATATTGAGCCTACTGGCAGGACTAGGTTTCCTACATACACCTTTGTATGGAACTGGAGTGAGAAACCGCATACCGACTAGCACGTTCACCAGTTTTCCTTCATCCCCATATACTAAGTACCATGGTCAGTTGCAACCAGGTGGTCTGGGTGATGCCCGACGGTTTAATAGCTTTTTGCTCATCATCACATCGAAATATATATATATATATATATATATATATATATATATATATATATATATATATATATATCAGAGAGATCGGTAGACAAGTTCTTTGGAGCAACACCAGGAAATTTGTCAGTCTACTCTTTTCATAGTATCATTTTTAGCAGTTTTGGTTTTTAAGAGATTTGCTTCATCAAAAAAAAATTACTTATGTATCAAGGGTAACAATTAAATCAAGTAAGCTCAGTTGTAACGAATTAAAATTGAATTTTCAAAATTGTTGTGGAGACTGTTAATAGTGGACTGGTTATGACACTCATTCCTCATTGTTACCAAAATATTTTTACTGTCCAAATGACCAACTTATTGAAATTTATAGGCTCAGAAGGTACTTTTACCAAACAGCAAATCAATGCTAATTATAAGCGCACATATCCTTCCAGATGTGGATGACAGGAAATTCGCTTCGGATCAGTAGTCAAAGAATAAAACACTACATAAAAAAATCCACGTACATTCCTGAATAAGTCTACAATCCGTGAATGATGTCGTTAGAGACCTCTAGTTCAAAATGTTCAAATGTGTGTGAATTTCTAAGGCACCAAACTGCTTAGGTCATTGGTCTCAAGACTTGCACACTACTTAAAGTAACTTAAACTAACTTACGCTAAGAATAACACACACACCCATGCAAGAGGGAGGATTCGAACCTCCGGCGGGAGGGGCCGCGCAGTCCGTAACATGACGCCTGAAACCACACGGCCACTCCGCGCGGCTGTACCTCTTGAACGACACGAAAAGTAATTTCTGTTGTGCTCTTCCGAACGATTCACATTACGAATTTAGATGAAATGTCTACTTGTTAATATTGAAGCCCTTTAAGTCGTCTGGGTCCACTAAGAGGAAATTTTATATTTCTTCCAATAATTAGACAATTTTTAACAATATAGATATGTACCGGTAATGCAACTGTTTCCTTTCACGAGGATGAAACTGTAAACAGGAAACAGAGAAAATCAGTGAACTGATATATACAAGATACATATAATTATTACAATTTCGATCTGACAGAAAATCCCTTTACAGTGGAATGACGATTACACATATGACAATGAAAGGTTATGTAGTAGACATGGTATCAGCACACATTCCTTTGTAGTTCAGAAAAGATCGTGAGCATTTTGTGCCTTTCTCAACTTTACATGTACGTCGGGTGTCGTCTTGAACGCCAGCGATAACACATATAATGCAATAGAAGCTATCATCTTTTGCGGTTTGCTGGTGTGTGAAACATGGGTGTTACTTGTTTCATAGTAATTAAGTCACAGAAAACATGATTAAAGGCACTCGTAACTATTGCCGGAATAGAATGAGATTTTCACTCTGCAGCGGAGTGTGCGCTGATAAGCCATGTCTCCGCAATATCCTTTCTTTCAGGAGTGCTAGTTCTGCAAGGTTCGCAGGAGAGCTTCTGTAAAGTTTGGAAGGTAGGAGACGAGGTACTGGCAGAAGTAAAGCTGTGAGTACCGGGCGTGAGTCGTGCTTCGGTAGCTCAGATGGTAGAGCACTTGCCCGCGAAAGGCAAAGGTCTCGAGTTCGAGTCTCGGTCGGGCACACAGTTTTAATCTGCCAGGAAGTTTCATTGCCGGAATAGTCTTCTCGAGATACAGACACTACACATACGCTATAAAAATGAATCTCGTTCATATTTTATCACTGTTTAGTGCGCTAGCAAGTATATACTGATATGACTTAGAGTCACCAGTATTCGATGGTGATATGTTCATCATAGTGCTACGACAACAGCATGGCACGGGTTTCCTTACAAAATAATATAGTTTTTGTTTCGGTTTCCCGTTGTGTAATGTATCGTTAACGCAGCGCCGAACTCTGTTTTTATATCTTACAAAATATTCCACTATGAGTTAGTTACCAGTTAGTGTAAATATTTAATATGCGCAAATCTCTTAGTTAACTGGCTGATTTAGCGAGTACAATTTGAGAGGGTTGGTTTCAAACCCCTCCTTTTTCCCTTAGGAATAAAGAGTTCAAATACTCCGCAAAACAACAATACTTTCAAGCGTCAGAGAGAGAAATTATTTATGTCTTTGTTCGTACAGATTCACAAGTTTAATCCGTGTTTAGCACAAGATAACTTGCTGTTCCAAACCAATCGAATTCACAAGGAAGCCTGAAGGAAGTTGACTTGTTATGTATATTATGTGCTCTGACAACCACACCCAAATGTTAATATATACATCTGACGACACACGAGATTGAGATGTAAGCAAACTCAGGGCCTCATTATCCACATTATGTCAACTGGTAAACACACCAAAGTATTTTAGTGTGTCACCTCTGTTGATATTCAGATAAAGATACTGTACAGAATCAGTAGCAACAGTATAAAGCACAAGAATACCTTGTTGAGAACCAAAGAATTCATAAAGTTCATAAAATCATTGACACTGCATCCCTTTGTGAAAACAGGTTCTCATAATTACATAGAACATCAAAAGTCTCATCTACGACACAATAACAGAAATGATTCATAACAAATAAATGAATAATACTAAGTTACATACTCTTGAATATAGAAGTCAACATCATGTGAATAGGTTCCTGAACACAGTGGTCAGTAAATGACTCAAAATATGTATGACCACAGATAATTACATATGTGTGACCAGTTCCTTGAAGTGCAGTTGTAGATACGAAGTTTCGACAGATCAAATAGTGGTAAATTTGTTCTACACAAATTTATTTTCTGGTGGTGCAGTACATAGTGTAGTATAAAGTACATATTTTATACAGAACATGCAAAATGTGTAACATGTAACATCGCTGAAAGACATATGTATTTGTCCAAAGACATTAATGGTGACATATTCAAGAAATGTAACAATCAATGGTAGATCACAGAGATGATCTATTAATAATAATTACATGTGATTTAAATTATCATACAGTAGGAAATTAGCATCGGTCGAAGATTCATTCACATACACAGCAAAACTGCTGCTAAACAATCAAAATAAGAAGTTCATATACGCGTGTTTCTGTGGCAGATATTTAAGAAAAAAATGTGCGTCTACAGTAATTCCTTCTGATACAGTATAAGTGACTTGAGTGAGTTAGTCAACTATGGCATTTCGTATCCCTCCATAATAACTTTAGTTCTCATAATTTGTTACACATTCAATCACTGAGTAACGGGTCTGTGACTATCACGAGTACTTTCTTATCATCACAACATAATTATTTGTAATTTAAACAACATAGTAATGTTTACATGATGATCATCGAATTGAAAATAGTAAGTAGCATCACAAGGTCAATATCGACAGATGTTAAATGGCAACTTGTTGTGTGTGGAGTCAGAATTGAATGGAGTCATAACCTTATGGTGTCAGGATCGGATGGAGTCATAATCTCTTGAAGTCAGAATCGTAGAGACTTATAATATTATGGAGTCTGAATCGTATGACCATACACAGTCCATCACAACAGCAAAATATGTACTACATTCAAAAGACATATATTATAAGGCAACTGATAATGGCCTAACGTAATCTGAGATCCAACACAGAAAAGATTTGGCCTCAAACTGCTCAGAAGCAGTGGAAAGGAATAGTTTAATAACCGGAATCTCAGTAAATACCTTGTCTTCAGCTTCGGTAATGCTTAATGACAAGAGAAAAATCATCATCTTACGATCATTAAATTAGCGCTATAGAAAGGGCACTGTGTCACTGCTGCAGCAGAACCTTAAGGGAAAATCAGAAACAAAATTGTTTACATAGAAGGTGACTAAAGTATTGATGTAATTTATTTTACAGAATTTCTTACACCATGTATAAAAATGTAGTTGATAAACTTGCATAAAGGTGTATAAATACCACAAGCTGAAAAGAAAGAAATTGTCAAAATGTATACCATATTTAAGTAGAAGTAATGGATCAGCGCTTTTAACACAACTTTGTACATCTGACATCTGGAATGTTTAGGCCACTGCAGCATTCGCGTTGTTAGGATGTAAATAGCTTACTGCATACGTTATACTCCAACCACAAAATGTTTAGTTCAAGTAAATCAATAGAATTCTGTGTTCTTTTTGTTACTTCTGCAATAAAGAAAGGTACAATTATGATCATGGAAGATACAAAAAATTAATTATAGTGAGTGAAAACAGTAATAAGTAGAAAAACACAAATTTTCACTGAGAAAGTTTCATTTTACAGCTTCGCAAAGCTAGAAAATTTATTTCACACATACCTCACACAGAAGTAGAAAAAGAAAACTATCCATGCCGATTACTCGACAGATACACCCACATGTGCACTGTATCTCCCAATACGTGGAAAGAGAATGTACCATCTGCAAGCGCTGGTCTTTATACAGGGAAAAGTTTGGCTTTTTCTGGAGTTTTCTATGTACATGACAGGTATGATTGGTATCAGAAATTGCAATTCGTGTTATTTTCATAATCGATGGCTCTTAACGTCCTAACGTCATAACACATAGCAACACGGCTTCAGTAGTACCATACTATCAGATATCCTTTCATTAAAAATATATCTCTTTTGAAAATATGACTGTGTCTCTACCTTCAAATAAAGTGTGCACAACAGAACCTCCATGTATGTACTACAGGTATGGGTTGCTTTTTTCAAAGAGTGTTACGTTACCTTGTTCCATAAATAGCTGCAAAAAATATTTCCTTACTAAACTGTACATAATGCATCATCTGTCTTCCTCAGAACAACATATTTCATTAATCTTCATCATAACCTGCTACGAATCATAATCCGCTTGACATAACATGCCATAATTGCTCCATAATATTCCATAGTAGCACCATATTAAACCATAATAACATCATAAGCCTCATATAGCAATCCTAAAGCAAAATTCATCATATTCCATATATATATAGCACGGTATTCCCTAGATTCATCATGTGCATGCTTCAACTCTTGAAATTATCACTCTTCGGAATACTTCCTGAATAACAGAATTATCATTAGTAAGAAATGTCTCTACTAGGCCTACTGCATTCCAGAAATACCTTTCCCAATTTAAAGTGACTTGTACACAGTCTTCCATTAAAAATAAATTCAGCAGTTATACCTCTAGAATTCATGACCTACTTCACGAAATATGTACCTACAGAAAAAGTCTTCTCATACACTTTCCTCAAAAATGGCACAGTATTCTGTTCCGTAAAGTTAAAGCAAAATGTACAACACAAGTAACTACAACACACAAAAATTCATTATATATGACAACTATCTTCCTGAAGAAATAGAATGTTTATCTTAGAACCTGGAAACCAAGTCTACTCTACTATACCAAGTTCTCACAATAAAAGATCCAAACTCACGAAATAAGATAACTTCGTTACTTTTCAGTCAGATACCTCAACAGTAGACCCAGAATAATAATAGCTGATTACAGTTTGATCAGAGATGGCTTACCGTTCCACATTGCCATAGTCCAAATACAGATGAGAAAAAAATTGTCTAGTTTCACTGTAGTATAACCTTGTCAGGCGATGCTTAGAAATTTCAGAGGACTTTCGTTCACACAACGAAAATAATTGATCATCACTATTTATTAAATTTCCCTATTAAACAGACTGACAGTAAGAGGTACACTAAGAGACGTACAGATTAATCTAAGAGTATCACTCTGAAAGCTAATGTAAGAAATGCACATTAATGTGTTTACCAAAAGTACAGTGAAACAGCAAGGGTACTACTGTTTACACACTATGTTGTTCCATAAATGATGAAGACCTCGTCGTTTATGTGTATGTATGGTTTCACGTTCTATAGTTCTTGCATATAGAATTTGCTTAATGCGTAAAGGACCTTCACGCACGAAGAAAAACTTGTTAGTTAAACACCTTCCCGCACGAGATAAACGATGCGATTTGAACAACACTTCCTGTCCGACTTGTAAACTTTTGATGTTCACTCGTGGGTTCTGTAGGTTCTTCCTTTTCTCTGTTGCTTTCATGATGTTTTGCAGTACTAAATTGATTATTTCATGGTGTCTCAAGGATTGTTGTATAGGGAAGGCTACTAACTGTTTTATACGATGTGGTGGTCTGTTCTTTAATAGAAGGAGTGTTATTGGGTACTTCGTTAAAGAAATTTTGAGGATCAGATAGTTGTAAGTCCCAATTTCCGTACTGACGACAGCAATACAATCGGTAAAGTTTACCTCATTCTTTTATCATGCGTGTTGAGGGGTTACAAGAGGGCATGAATGGCGACATACAACGTGAGTATTGGATTAATTGTTCTTCGTTACTTAGAGCGAAATTGTGGGCCATTATCAGGAATTACTTTGTCAACATGCCCTTCTGTTGGCCGTAGCATTCCGTGAGGGTGTAACTGGCGCATATTCGGTGGTAGGTTCAGCATCCAGGAGGGTGAATGTCTGCATTTGGATGTCGTGGCCGAGCCGAAATCGTTGGCAGCGGCTAATTGTCTCGTTAACGGTATGGTTATGACGAACGATCTTTTCTTTGTTGTTGGAAAGCTGTTCCTGTACCTTTCTTACGGTACTTTTATTTTATTGATTAATCGTCATTTGCCCTGATTTGAAAACGTTGCAAAGAGAAATTCTTATGTATCAACGAAAGGAACCGGCTGAGTAGCAGTATGGTTCCTTAACGTTACTCTCTCGGATAATTCTTTGTCAAGTTTTGAACAATCATCGACTGTAACTGTTATGACTCGAACTTTTGTGCTAGTTCCTCTATTTGCAATTCTTGGTGTGACGTCTGTTGTCGCAACTCAACAATATCAACAGACTGTACATGGTTTAGGCTGAACTCAAGGTTATTAATATCTTCGTGTACTGGGGTTCTCAACTGTTCTGAGATTTCCTCGAATTTAGAATTTAAATTATAATTTATCTCGTCACGAAACAATTTGAAGTCCTCTTCCTGTTTGCTACTAGATTCTTCGATTTCTCATGAAGTTTGTCATTGGATTTTCTAATTTGGTTATTCGAGTTTGTAATTTAATTATTTGATTTTCTAATTTAATTATTGCATTTTCTAATTTCACAAAGTTGAGCTAATATTAATTGCGTAACAGTACTACCGAAAGAGGAGGAGGCAAAATTATTTTGCCTATAATGAAGGTCGTTCAATGAACCCTCTGCCAGGCACTTAAATGTGATTTGCAGAGTATTCGTGTAGATTTAGATGAAAGTGGAAGCAATACTTGAATCTGTGATGCAACCGAATTGTATTATGATATTTTGATCGCCAGAATTGCGGTGTAGTTCCCTGCAGTCCATCACGCATGAGTGGCAAATAATAGTATACACTCTGGTTATTCACAGTATGGTTCGAAACTTCCCTGACTTCATTATCCTACGCCAAGCCTCAAATTTTCCGAAATTTCATTTGAAGCTACCTCTACCGTCTTGTCCATTCCTGTTTGTGGTCTAGTTTTCATTGTCGTTGTAGCAATGAAGAAAATACTACGAAATGCCAAACAACTATCTTACACAAAGCTATTAACTTCACTGTTACAGAATAAATTCTGAACTAGAAAACTGCTGTAAAATGACTTGAATTCACATGGAGCCGCAGGCAAACAACAAAAAATGCTATGCAACAACTGCTGACCAAGTATTGCTGCATAAAAGTTTGCAAATGAAGTAGCGAGAGAAAGCATCTCTAACTGCAAAATCATCCGACAAAACGAAATCCTAGCAGTATAGTCATGTGAAACAGATTTTTAAACTCGTGTATATTTGTAATGACTGTTCTGCTGAATAATGTACGGAAATATGTGATGTTGTATCTGTGACAATAATGGAATTCAGATAGCGAAGAAAA
Source organism: Schistocerca piceifrons (assembly GCF_021461385.2). Classification (NCBI taxonomy): domain Eukaryota; kingdom Metazoa; phylum Arthropoda; class Insecta; order Orthoptera; family Acrididae; genus Schistocerca; species Schistocerca piceifrons. The sequence goes on from NC_060141.1 coordinate 782,832,763, forward strand.
AGAAACAGATGTTCATTACTCTTCCTAGAAATCATAAAGAAGCCAGTATTCTCAAACAACTCCTAACAACTGTTCTGCAATGCTCATGTACGCAATGGACAACTTACTGTATCTCGTCTTGTCGCTGCAACTACGTGATCAGCAACCTGCTACAAAATATTGCACAGACAATACTGCGATCCATGCAAGTGCAATGCATGGTCGACATAACTGCACTAACTACTGACATTTTTTTTAATATAGAAATTGAGTGATCTGGAGGAGTTTGGTCAACTAAACGTAAACAGTATGAAAAATATAATATAAACTTATAAAGACTTAACTTTACTGTATTCGCAGAACAGACTATTTAAACATTGAGAAACTTTACACAGACGTAAATTATTCTGCAATGTCTATACTCAATAAACACATCCCTGCCCACAGCAGAGGTACGAATATTAGCCTTAATGAGAGGATACACAACTCTGCCAAAGTTTTTTCCGACATTTGATTCTGTTTAATTGTTATGTTTTACGTGGGGAGGTGCCTTTGTGTAGTTTATTGAGTGTTACAAACAATGTTATGTTACATTCATTCAGGACTCTTTTTCCTTGTACTCCTGCTTTCGTATGTGGTAGTTCTCCTCTAAGGATCTTAAGACCAGTCTCCAGGATTTTTAGATAGTGGTTTTCTTGTATTAGATGATCTGCAAAAGTGGATTGTGTACTATTATTTCTTAGGGCCTTGAGGCGTTCAGAGTATCTCGTTTTGAAATAACTGCATATTTGTCCTATTTAAACTGGCTGGCGTTAACTAAAGGTTAACTAATATATTCCAGCTTTGGAGATTTATGTTTTGTAGAGGTGTTCTTAGTGCTTAGGTTTTTCTGTGCTGTGTTATTTGTGTGGAATGACATTTGTCACCATGTTTCTTCAGTATGTTCCCTATCCTATGGCCCTTTCTGCAACTGAATGTTAGTAATTGTCATGCTCTACACTTTGTGGGGTATTCCTGGTTCCCTGTGTTTGTCTGCAGTTTGTGTTCTTGGTTATCTGTTGTGGCTGGTGATTTATTCATGGTTTGTTCTCTTTCCATTTGTTTTAAAATTTTGTTGTTCAGTTTATTTATCATTTGTGTGTTCTACCCATTCTCTCCAGCTATCTGGTGTATTGTGTTTAGTTCTTGTGTGTAGTTGGGTTTGACCATTGAAGTGCTGTTGAGCCTGTGTAGTGTGTGTCTGAAATTAGGCGGTTCCTGTGCTTTGGGTGGTTGTGAATGGGTGGATGTGAATGGTTGCAGATGTGGATGGGGGTTTTCTGAAAATTCCAGAATTATGTTTGTTGTTGATTTTGTTTATGGTGATGTCTCAAATATTAAGTTTCATTTCCTCTTCTTTCTCAATGTTGAATTTTATTTTTGAGGGAATGGTGATTATGTCACTGTGTAGTTGTTTTATCAGGGTCTCTGTTTCACAATGAAGCAAATCATGTCATCTACATATTGGTACCAGTATACAATCTTGTGCTGTTTTGGATGTATGATATCATTGAATATTCTGTTTTCATTGTGGTTTAGAAATGTGTGTGCAAGTAAACTGCTGATCGTTGAGCCTATTAGTAGGGCATCTTTCTGTAAATATAGCTGCTTCTTGAAAGTGAAGTAGTTCTGTTCTGTTATAATCTTTAGGGAGGCCTCTGTTTGATCTATGTGCTCAGTTGTTATGCCCCCCTCCATACTACAGCTGTTTTTTTAACAATGCTGATTGTTTCTTCTTTTAGTACATTTTTGTACATGGGTTTGATGTCAAAAGATACCAGGGTTGCTGTTTTGTTTGTCAATTTAACTGACATAGAATTAATATAACAAGAAAGAGAATTACTTTAATAGGGACCAAAACATAACATAAACATAAACTTTTCAAACAAAATCATAGAAAACTAATTACAGAAACAGATACATAATAAAACAAGAAGGAATATTAGGTAACCCATATTTCAAAGGCCAACTTGATAAGTGCATTTGTAGCAGAAGAGAGGAACACATAATAAGGAGAACAAGAAGATCATAATCTCAAAAACAAAAATAAAAGAGCAAAATATACCCATAAAACTAAACAAAACGTTTCAAGAACACAATGCAGTTATCACCAGAGCAGACAAAGGGGAAACCCTTGTACATCTGAATAAGGCAGAGTACATCAAGAAACCAGAAGAATTCGTAGAACAGAACAACATGGTCAAATTAATCAGTGATTCTATCATGAGATTATGAAGAAACACACAAAATGTCTTAAAAAGTCTGAATGTTACTGTCACAGAAACTCGAGCAAAATGTATGACATCGGAGAATCCCAAAGCACCCAGCGTCAATAGTTTACCAAAGATACATAAAAGTAACTGTCGGATCAGGCCCATAATAATTTTAAAAAATGCAGCATCTTACCACCTAGCTAGATGATTACATATCATACTACAGAATTTATGCAATATCAGAAATAACCTAAACCTAAAAATTACCAGTGAACTGACAGAAATGATAAAAGATAAAAACATACCATCAACAGCAATCCTAGAATATTTTGACATCAAATCCATGTACACAAATGTACCAGTAAAAGAAACAATGAAAGATTCTAACAAAACACAAGTACTTCACATTCAAGAAGGAGCTCTATTTACAAAAAGATGTCCTACCAATGGGCTCACTCATCAGCAATTTACTTGCAAACATAATTCTAGACCACACTAAAAACAAAATATTCAGTGTTATCATACATTCAAAACAGTAAGGATTATATAATGCTACTGATATATGGATGGCATCACTTGCATCATTGTGAAACAAAGTCCGAGATAAGACAATAACACAGTGACATAAATACACTTCACCCAAAAATAAAATTGACCACTGAGACAGAGAATGAAATGGAACTTAATTTTTAGACATCATAAATACCGAAAATCAACAACAAACATAATTTTGGAATGTTCAGAAAACGCTCATCCACAAGTACAACCATTCACGTCCATCACAACCACCCCAAGCACACAAGCTATCAAGTTTCAACAGAACTCCACTGGACAAACTTAACTACACACAGTAGCTAAACACAATACACCACATAGACAGAGAGAATGGGTACAACACACAAATGATAAATAAACAGAACAAATGAACAACAAAAGTGAAAAAAAAAACAAATGAAAAGAGATCAAACCACGAACAAATCACCAGCCACAACGGAGAACCAAGAACACAAACTCCAGACAATCATAGGTAATCAGGAACGCCCCACAAAATGTACAGCATGGCAGATACTAACAAACAGTAACAAAAACGTACACAGGGTGGGAAACATACTGAAGAAATAAGAGCTAAAAATATCATCCGCACAAATAACACAGTGTAGAGAAACCTGAGCTCTAAGAACACCTCTGAAAACAAATTCTCCAAAGCTGGAAATATCGGTTAACATTTAGTTCATGCCAGTCGGTCTACATAGGACAAACATGCAGGTACTTCTAAAAGAGGTACTCTGAAAGCTGCAGAGCCCTAAGAAGTAATAGTAGACAGTCCACTTTTACAGATCATCCAATACTAAAAAAAAATAATAAATAAATAAATAAAATAAAAAATAAAAAGAGGAAAAGGAAAGAAAACGATGAAAAGGGGCACAAAAACCGATGTATAATAATGCAGTTCATTTAGTGATGTTATTTTAAGGTGATCGTCTACACAGAACAAAGCAAAATGCACATATTGCAATTCTTGGACTGCAGCAGGAAAATTATTATTAATTTGATACAGCACTTTACAGAAATAATAATTTGGTCACAGCAGATGACACATTGGTGTTGAAACATGTCTGGGTAAATACAAAACTAAAAATAAATTACTTGTGTTTACACAAGGCTGATTTTTTAAACAACCCAGTTTTTAAATCGCAAACACGGAAAACATCAAGAGGAATTTCAACCTTTAGTAAAATGAGTCCAGTCCTAACATTACACGACGCCGCACCTAAAAAGGCTATATTGTGAGCCATATGCTTTCTGCAGTATTAGTCGTGGGCAATGCAACGTTCTTAATACTCTAATACAGGGCTTCCATCATCTGGCATAAAATCACTACTGCGACGATAAAACTACTTCCTTCTACACTCTTCAGGGGTCCTAGGAAGTGACCGAGCTGTTTCTCACTAGAGGAAAGGTATCGTTGGCGTACATACGCCGGTTAAACTGCTCATGAACCAACTAGAACAAAGTTGGGAGACTGCTATTCTGTCTCTTTGGAAAATGTGAGATTTAATATGCCTTTTTAAGTCGGAAACGTGCGTATCTGCAATCATGTTTCTCGCGTCAATAGTGCTTATTAGTAGTAGTAGCAGTTCTGATGGATGCTGGTAAGTCTCACTAGGATATAGTGTGAGGAAAAAATGACATGAATATATTCGATAGTTGAGGCTACCCACGCCCAGCTGCATGAAAATGCACACGAAGAAACTGCGACTTCTTACGAGGGAGTAGGCACCCCGATCATTAGCCAAAGGAGATGTAACAGTCGTATTGCTGTTCACAATGGCATCGCCACAACCCACAGCCCTGGCAGCCTTCCTGTTGCATACAGAAGTCACGGTCTGGCGTTAGCTCATTTTGCTTATGTGTCGGATAATTTATCAATTTGGTGCTAACACCACATCACGTTATTAAGACATCATATGTGACATGATTCAACTCTCTCACAGAACACTGGGGAATAGCTTCAGTCTGTTAAGTACATTAATTCATTTCTTTAACACTTCCGGAATAACATTGCTTATGAGAACCAGCCGTAACTCGTTAATATCTTTATTCGACTGCATGTGTGAGAACACTGCCCTGGACCTCGTATGTTTGACCTACTTTAACACAGCGCTCCTGTGTAATACCAATATCGTTCTATGTGGAAGTATGTGTTACGAAACCCCACATAGTTTACAGAGGGAGGGAAAGGGCTATAACTGAATGCAGAGAGAGCATCGCCGCATTTCATGCTAATTTTTCTACAAATTTATGTATTACCAGTCATTTTAAGTAATTTTGAAAGATTTTCACGATTTTACTTATTTTGTAGTATTTTCCACAATTTTTTGGAATTAACCATCAATTTTATGTAATTATAGCTGGTTTTTCCCCAAATCAAAAGATTTTGTGTAATTGTTAATATTTGTACCTACAGTTTTCTATATGTGTATGGTCCTATTCCTAACGTAGCCATGAGTTTTTTTTATTTTATATGAGGATATTTGCGTGGCTTATACTAAGCAATTCTAAGAATTCCCCTCTTTCAGACGATCTGCTTGCATGCATTTCGGATAGGATGATCATGAAAGTACAGTAAAACTCACCCAGTGCCTGGATGAGGTTCAACGAATGGATTCATTATAAACTCGAAATCTGGAAATAATTCCATGTATTGGTACGACACATCATAGAGCTTGTCTGCAGTCTGAAGTAGTGATACAGTTGATGGAAACTCAAAGTCTGGGAACAGTTCTATATGTTCATTTGACATTCACCCTATCGAGTAGTGATCTGCAACAGCGAGTTGACTTGTGTATGGAGTTGCTATCACGTCTTCGAATGAAGCAGCAGTATAACGATTGAATTCACGATATCCAGACATTTATAGCTCTATACGACGTGTTCGTTTATGTGGATAGATGTGTGCGGGCTTGAAGATAGCGTAATGAAATACTGAAACTGGTATCCTTCACAACAAAATAAAATAGTATATGAAGTTAGACGGCTGTTGGTATATTTTATTGACACTGACAGTTACTTAACAAGCCGATGTCTCCTGTCTATGATGGACCAACATAGATTGAGAGTTGACATCAGTTGCTGCTCGGATATATTTCCCATACCTAAATGCTCTTTTTGCTTACCAGATGAGCTTCGCTACTTCTGTTTATAGCTGATACATTCTCACAGCTCTTTCAGGTAACCTACAAACTAAACTATTAGATTTCGGGTATATTTTTTCTCTAGTAATAAGATTTTTATCCTAGTAAGATAAGTTTGTAAAATGTTTGCATGTCGTTGTGTTTACAGTATACAGTTTATGGCAAAATGCCGCTATCCAAAACCAGCAACGAGGCAAATACTGTGCACTAGGGGCCTTACGTAATGGCGGTGAACGACGACTACGGAAATGTGTACGGGCGAATAGACGTGCAGATGTTGAGACACTTACCGCCCAGATGAACCAAGGGGAAAACAATAGCGTCACCTCTATGATCTTCCAACGAACCCGTAGCTACGTATGGGCCTTCACAAAAGCCACCACGTTTGTGCACCAGTGATGACTACTGTTCATCCGCGACAATGGCTTTAATTTGCACGCCAGTACCGCAACCGAACTTTCAATGAGTGGTGACAGGTGGCCTGTTCAGATGAATCACTGTTTATGCTGGACAGATGGCCATTGGTGTGTATATCGTGAAACGTCTGAAAGTAAACACCCTCCAACAACCATCGGAGTATTACACTCTGGAGAATATTTTCTTCACATTCCCTGGGTGATCTCGTCAGTCTACAAGGCACAATGGATCCTCACAAGTATCTCTGTAGCCTCTGAGGCCACTTCAACCCACCCTTGCATACTGTTTCTCCTCGAAACCATGGCTTCTACCAGCACGACAATGCAACGTCCCACACAGCTCACAGTATACGCAGTGGTTCGAAGAGCACCAGGAGTAGTTTACAGTGCTCTGCTGGCCACCAAACTCCCCAGGTTTACACCAAATTGAGAATGTGCGAGACCACCTCGATCGGACTGTTCGTAATCTTTCAGGGTTTTGACAGGTGGTCACGTTAATGGGTCTGGACAGTGCCAAATGTATATTGCAAACTCATCTGTATAGAGGAAGAAAGTGCTGTTGAAAGTAATAAGTTTGCGTATGAGTGAGTACAGTCTGTATTTATAGTTAATGATGATGATAATGAAGTCCCATACTCCTTGACAGAGCTTAGGAGACGATGCGGGAGACCCGCACCGCTGTACGAGGCAAAGTTCTAGCGGAGGTGGTATGTCATTGCCTTCCTCCGACCATAATGGGGTTGAATGATGATGATGACGACACAACGACACCCACCCATCTCGAGGCAGGTGAAAATCACTGACCCCGTCGGGAATCGAACCCGGGGCTCCGTGTTCGGGAAGTGAGAACGCTACCGCGAGGCCACGAGCTGCAGACTTATAGGTAATAGGATCCAGTGTAACAAATGATAAACGAAGATAAAATTTCTGGCGTCTGCTAAAACGTGATAATGTTTTCATCTATGTACGTTCGGGAACGGCGTACGAGAGTTACTTTGTTGGACTAGCTTTATGCCCATACCTATCGAGGATAGCGTTCGTACCTGAGTCGGTGAGACCCGTTTAACTGTCAACAGTAATCGACTGAGAGTTCGAGTCACGTAGAGGGAAGACGAATCGCATCAGAAAGGGCCACCTAGCGCTGTTCACAATTGGCAACTAAAGCCCGAGAAATTAATTAGGGGATGAAATCACAGGAGATGTGCGCGAACGGACTGTCAGAATCCCATCTGAATCGCTCTCGCAGTGAATGCTGTCATCTATCGGACCCGTGCGTCCCACTGCGCGAGATTTAACGATCTGCCAATAGCAGACGGCGTTCAGGCCGCCCATGTACGCTGACTCAGGCCCCGTCTCTCTTCCTTTTACGGCCCCTCTGCTGGTGTCGGGATGAATTTTCGAGGGCACTGCTTCCGATAATACACAGCGTTCAGTCTCAAAATTAAACACTCAGTTACTCAACACATGCTTTCACCTACGTGACAGAAACAGCCAGACCTTTTCATGTGTCCCGTAAGTCAGTACTTGTATTTACGTACTTCTGCTTTTCCTGTCCTTACGTGATTTTCTGTTGGATATGGATGCTAAGTGGCGGAAAAGGACGTTATTTATGCTCGATCATCCATCACGTCATTAAAGATGAGCGGCTAGCTGTCCCTCGAGACGATGAAGAAGCTAAGAAAAAAGTTTTTGTTGAGTAAGTCTATGATTTATTTTTTGCTTGCTGTTTCTACGAGCAACACACGAAAGAATTACGCCAAAAGGATCTCCCATAAACTCCCCAACAATCATGTACACATCTGCACACCACTGTAACACACATTTTGCAGTCACCATATCGATGTACAGGCAGCTTCTGTGTCCTGTTGCCCAGCCAAACCAACCATGGACACTTAGGCTTCTGTCCACTCGGAAACGCCGAAAAGTCTTAAAAAAACAACCAATGTTCTCACGAAATTCCTAATGAGGAAAACCACGCTCAGTACGATTTATGCCTGAGGTTACATTTTCAACAATCAAGGAAACATTCACATCAGAAAATGTTTATAATTTTAATTATATGTCAGATCGTAACGTGAGAAGTGAGCAGGGTTTCGTATGCAACGCAGTCGACGAGTATGACAGAAGCTAAACCGGATATCGGAGGCATGCAACGCATCTCAACGAAGGTGAACACTGCCTTTTTTGCGGTTGGTCAAACACGCCTGCAAGTAATAGACTTGCCACCTCGCCAACAGGGCCGATGGTTAAGGCGAACGGAATGAAAGGGAAGTTTCCAACACGCGTAGTGAAAGAACTCCGAGTACGGTTTGGAATGATAAACATTAAGTCGAATATATGCCGAGGAAAGCTTCCAGACGTATATCAGAGCGGGGTGTGAACGCTCAGAAACAGTGTAAACGAGATAAAAAAGATTATCGTATGCCGAGAAAAACTTCCAAGAGAATATTCCCGACAGATACCACAGAGGGCCTCGTGCACCCAGAAACATTCCGGAACGAAATAAAAGCTCAACTGCAGCAGCAGTAACATTACATACCAAGAGGAGATTCGGCGACTTATCCGAGTAGCTGCAGTGCGGTTGACGCTCCTCAACAGCACGTGATGGAGCCGTAGACCGACTAGGATAAGACTCTGGTGGTCACACGGCAGCTGAAAGCTAAGTGGGAATTTTCATTATTCATTGGATTATAGTTGTCTCGGAGAACTAAGTTAGAAGAATTTTAGTGAATAACAGGAACAAGTTACTGATTGATACTTGTGTCCTGTGCTATAGGGCAAGCGGTTATTTACTGATAGCGAATTTTTGCAAATTGTTGATGGTTTGTGATTTAGGTCAAGTGACTAGTAGTTAGTAGACCTAGTGGCACAGATAGAACTCGTATCTGATAAAGCCCCTTCTACAGATTATTGGGAGCCTCTGCTATTCGGTTAAGTGGCTTTTGGTCTGACACCTCTATAAACCAGTGTGTTGATAGACGAAAAGTACGATATTTCTATTTCAGCAGATCTACCCGACAAATTCCATGAAAAACACGAACCTGTTGTAACTAAGCACCGATCCTAATAAGGAGATTTCTTCCCTCTCATCTCCACTATAGAGATTGACAAACAAACTAACGAAACCCATATTGTCTTTAACGTACTGATAGCGCCACGCGCCTAACATCACAGAGAAAAGAAAAAAGATTAGTTTATGGAAACTGCGTTGGGACGCGACAGTACAAAGTTCTCTATGCTGATACCATATATTTATTCAAAATGAAAAGAGATATTCCGAAAGTGACAAACTTGCACTGGTATTATGTCAATATTAAATTCATTTGTCAAATAACCAACTGTTTCCGGAAGAAGTCACGTGACGTCTTCTGACCCCTTTGAGGGCGCCTGTGTTTTTAATCAACGTAAAATATATTCGTTCGCAAAGAGGGTCAAAGGGGCACTTGCAATTAATTACCGAATTCTATCGAATTTCTAACAAATATTTCGTCTGATTCCACAGAACTCCAAATATAACACTGCCGACCGCGACGGGAAACAGTTCAGGTTTAGAGACACTTGAATTTTTTTAGTTACCTTTTTTTACGAAAACTTCTTTACGGTGGCAGCCGTTTCGTCGCAGTTGTGCATTTAAGATGGATGCGAACTCTTACTGAATCGTACCGAAATCATGTCTTCAGTCCTTATCTGTCACTTCCTCGTTCAGCCTTTACTCATCTGCAGGAAGGTGCTGCTCCAACATGATGGCTCGTGGATTCCGTAGCTAATCCCCAGCACATCATGAAGGTGGAGCAGTATACGCTCTAATAAACTGCTCCAACTCCCGTGCTTCAATTGCTGCTGCACAGTGAACTTAACAATAGTGGTGGATCATTGGTCTAGGGACAAGTGAACTCATCAGAGCTTGCCGATTCTGTGAGTACATTCAGTTTTACACTGCAGAGGTATTTGAGTACACACTGAATAACATAGTCATAGTGTGCTGTAGGTGTGTACACTTATATTGAACATGTGGAGCAAAATATATCAGTCGCAAAACCCAAATACAGTGTCATGGGTTAAGAGAAGTGATTTAGTGGGAAATTTCAAGGTCGCGAAATTATCCTCTCTAGGACTGTGGTCTTCTGAAGGTCATACATGTAGCGCTTTGAATTCTGTATTCGTGCTGGCATGTTATACGATAAAGTGAGATGCAGGAGTGACGAGAATTACCTTCATTCAACTCTAGACGTCTAAGAGTTGAGACTACCGGACAACTTGAGTGTGGTTCTGAGAGATTTCCCACGTTCATCTATCCTTATGCTGGTAGTGGTTTTCAGAGTTCCACTTTAGCTGATGGAATGCAACAACATTAGAAACACATTTTGTGCAGCTTCATTTATATTAGTGAACATTAAAAAACATAAAATATGGAAGTAACGCAGCAATTAACGTGACCAGATGCGCAATTATCAGCATACTAAGAGTTGCACATGAGTTCAGTATTGAATAAGCATTTGATTAAAAGTCTCGTTTGCTGTTTCATATTTTTAGTTATCAGTTTCAATCTAACGACATAGTAATATGAAGAATTTTATTTTGTCGATATTCTCTAACTTCATTTCATATGTCGTTGGATACTGAGGATATAATCAGATGGAAATGTACTTTCAAGTCTTTGTATTAAAAAGGGATGTTCCACATTCACAATAATAATATTAAAATGTATTTTCCGTATACTGCAGAAATGTGTTTACCTTTTAGATATTACAGTATTTATTACATATACTTAATTATACGTCATTTATTCTTCAGTTTCGATGGCAAAAATCTTTTATGTGCAGTGAGGCATTCGGACTACGGAATATTTATTGTCATAATGTTAACTTCTTCAGATCATAACAACATTATTACGTGAAGTCTAAGACAAGGAAAGCAGAGTTAATTTCATATCTCTCAAAGACAGATTGAACTGGCGTTTTATCGTGACACAAATTTATAACTTTGCTACAGATTTGCTTAGTTTTATAAACTTTGTTTCAACAACACACACACACACACACAACAATATTTGTGACAAAGATCGCTAATTTGGTCTAATCTTTGTCCGCAGCCTTCTTAAAATGGGTATAATTATAGACCTATCCTCATTGAAACAAAATAAGAAGGAAAGAAACCGAACAGCATCAATCAAAGTAGTTGAACAGAGACATATACTTACAGCAGCTCAAAAGAAAAATGGCTTTTGCATGCTGCATATAATTTTTTTTATTTTTTTATTTTTTTATTTTTTGAAATTATCTTGTGCACCCTGATGCTTTTCGCCTTAATTACAAGGCATGTGAGTGCACAAGACAAATAAAAATGTTAACGTAGACCTTGCAAAAGGCGTTTCTCTTTTCGACTATTATACAGCTGCTGCGAAAACTACCAGTTCAAGAAACTTGTTACACTTATCTATCCATCTGTTTGGTGGAACTGTGAGACAAAAAGAGGTCATGAAACTCACATTTAACACTACATTCTTTAACCAAGGTATGTAGTTCTAACTTTACAAACTATCAAGTTGAGTGCTATGAGAAGAAAATCGTAACTCATGTAAAACGATATTCTCCTAAACAGTATTTTGTATTGAAATCTGGTTTTATAATGAGAAATAACGCTGTTCTCGTTTTACCAGACTGTCACAGATTTCCCTAATTTAATTAATGAGACTTGTTTCTACAGTTCCGGTTGCCGCATTTACTTCTAGAGGTTTGTGTGCTCTCAGATAGTTATCCTTATAATCTAAGGAATTACTTTGTTTCATTTTCCAGTCACGGAAAATTTTTATATAATTTGACTGTTGTGCACAAGGGTCTGAACATATAGTCTATTTATATAAACCACACACTGGTTACTCAACTATTCAAATCTATAAATAGTAAAGAGAGTTTTCAAGAAATCCGCCTGCAAACAAAACGATTTGTGACCAGCTGAAGCATAGTGAACGTCACTTCCATCAGCAATAGCAGCACTGTGCAGCAACACACTGCATGAAAACTGTACGTTGAATGCTGACCCGAGATACAGATTTTAAGAGTAAAAAGCTGGACGGCCTGTGTCACAAAGTAATACCTAAGTCAGAACGTTTCCCATTTATACGGTACTTCCCAAAAGAAATTCCAAACCACCTGTATAACAGCGACTGTGCGTTTGCAATATTTAATGGAATAAACAGTTAGAACGTAGAGAAACCGTAATGTGAAATAAAAAACTACGTATACCTAAAATAAAGGCAGTAAGTGTTAAGGTGTGCATCTGGAGACATCAATGAAATCAAAGTCCACGGTTGGGTAATATTCTGTGTTTAAAGAGATTCTGTACCGTAAATAAACATCCTACGCTTTGTAAAGAACGTTGCTGGTTGAGCCACTGTGACGTTACGAGAATAACGTAACGTGTATGATGCGGCACACTTCCTCCATGGCCCTTCAGAGTTCATCCAGAGTGTGAGAGGTGTTTCGTGACGACGCACTGCAAGTTTCCACTGCCCAAAGGCACTCTTTGACTGGTTGATGGCAGCTGGAACCACCAGCCGTTCCACTGTGACCATCTCCTCGCAAAAATCTGGGGCTTTCTGTTGGACATTGCACCCATTACTCTCTCATACTTCCAACAAACGTATCTCTTTAACACTACCATGATCTTTCCTTCCCTTTTTCTTCTCTGCTTCAATTCGGACCGTACTTCCAGCTGACGCAATTTTCTCCATGATTTTACAGTAGACTGTCTTTACTAAAACTAGTCTGTGTTGTAAATTACAGCAAACAGTATTGCGTGAGAGCTCTGACAAATGATGTTGAAGTTTCTAGAAGCTGTTCCTGAAATTGTGAAATCTTAAACACAGCATGGGCAAATTAGAGGCACGTACTTCATAAAATTTTAATTAATTAATCTGCACTGCATTTTAAAATAGCATTTTAGCTAATATACTCAATGAGCCGTGGTAAAAATTGCTCTTTTGAAGAGCGCGCCGCAGCGCGTTGTGTGAAGCAGTCGCCCTCCGTTTCTGGCGGTGGCACCACTGTGGCAGTCGCAGCTTTGGTGTCTCCCTCTGGTGGGAAAGGGGAAAGGTTGCCTGTTCACGTGCATTTAAGGGGCGCTATGAGCTCGCCAGTCGGTCTGGGTAAGGCTCTCTTCCCCAGCTTGCTGGCCTGTCTCTCGTTCGCATTTGAGCGGCAGTTAGTGTCTGTCTGTCGTTCGGTATGCTAGTATGTCTGTCGTTCGGATCAACCTTTAAAGCTGGCAAATTGTAACTTTGATATTTAGTGGGTACTTTATGAATATAATTTTAAATCTGTTTCTTTTAAAAAATGCTTTCAACCACTATTAAAGTGAATAAAATTCCCATTTGTTAAAAGGAATTTGGATATGATTTCTTCAGTTACTCCCTGGGAACTACTTCCATGCTTACATAATTTAAATAAATGTGTAAATGTTCTTGATGAATCGCTAGTAAATAAATTCTGAAGAATATTCTTTGAAAATAAATCACGGTTTACTCAATACCTAAAATGAAACAGAAATCAAAGATATAGAAAATGTCATATCACGTAAATAAGTTGTGAACAGTAATTCCTAAAATGCCATGTAAAAGTTTCTGCGTGGATAATCTATACATATAAACTGACAGCGAGTCAAGGAACATAATGAGTGCTAACTTGCTAGACAAAATTCTCATCAACATCATTTTAGACAGTCAATTCATTTCACATACTAATACCACACAGTACTGAAGAGGTGCTTGTAAGGCTAAATACTCGTAATTTTTTTAAATTTCATAAATAGAGGATCATTGTTGTTTCTTGGGAGGGGGGGGGGTGGAAGATGCTGGAATTATGACACCGTCGTACCTGGCCATGTGCACCAAGGTCTTGACATCATCACTCTCAGAAATCCTACATTATCACGTCACTACCCGGTGATGGCAGCCTCCATCAACTGTTACCAGGATCACCCACCCCTCAGCTCCCCCGGGCGCGTGCTCCTCAAAGAATTAATTTGTAGGCAGTGCTGTTTTGCCGCCACTGTATTGTAGATGATCTGTGAGGTTATCAAATCTGCGACTGTGATGTCAAAAGATATATATATATATATATATATATGCATAACACTATCATTTCCTGTCTGTCTGTACATATGTCTAGGTCTCACGTGCTCAGTTGATGACGCCCTTCTGGTGAGCAAAGAAGACTTCAACAAGTCTGTATGTTATAGTCATCTATCTATTTTATGCAGCGTTGCTTGCCTTTTAGGACTGATAACTCTACTCAGACGCCGCTGCCTTGGTCATTAAGTGAAGGCAATCAGCCATTGAATTGTATGTGGTGAGGGGTAATGCCTGAAATTTGGTGTTCTCGGCACACTCTTTACGCTGTTGATCTCGGAGTACTGAATTCCCTAAAAACTTCCGAAATGGAATGTCCCACGTGTCTACCTACACCTATCAATCCGCATTCAGAGTCCGTTAATTCCCCTCGTGCGGCCGTAATCGCGTCGGAAACCTTTCTATATGACTCATCTGAGTACACATGTCAGCTCTGCAAATTCACTGCCCTTTTAAACCTTGTATATGCGGCACTACTGCCATCCGAACATGTGTATATCGCTATCACGTGACTTGTCCCCTCAAGATGCAGGCTATGGCACTTAACTCCCACTACATCCAGTAGTCTGATAATATGTGTGTGTGTGTGAATGTGTGTGTGTGTGTGTGTGTGTGTGTGTGTGTGTGCCGCCACAAAACTGGCTTAGTATAGAGCAGCTCGTCAACCACAAAAGCATGAAGTTATTGAACCGAGGAAAGCTATTCTATGGCCATTACGATTGTAAAAATGAGGGCAGCTGCAACGAGTTCGACGTCTCTTGAAAATGCTCTTATACACTAAGAAATGAGGCAGAAACAAAGAAGAAGGAAAGGGAAAAATAAAAAGAAGAAGGATTATGTGCTATTACCAATTTCATCAACCGTCACGGTGAGTTAGGCAAATATACGATGTCAGCAAGAAGAAACTATATATGTTAGGTAACCATCCTAGAGGGTTAGTAAAAAATTTTGTCTGGTGTACTTTTCACGGGGAATTTCCTTTCAAATAATTTTAAATTCTAAGTCGTCAGGCATTTTTCCGAAAAATTTGAGGTTACTTCCAGCTATGTAACAGACGGTTCATATCTGTGAAGAATACTAAATAGCTACATTGATTCAGTCCGCTAACGATGACAATATTGTAAGATATCACATGAGAAGAGCTTCAGCAATTCGTGAACGGAAATCATACTTAGCTACAAAATTAGCAGTAAAATTTCTCAGGACAAAAATTGAGAGTAACGGACTTATTCCTTTTATATGACCCTTGTAAAAAAATTAAAGAAGCGTTGTCTTACCACATAGGTGCAATAACTTGTGCAATCTATGCAATTTGCGTGTGCATAGAAAAATGATCATGGGTTCATTCCAGGTACCAAATGGCTGTCTACAAACTGCACAGAATCCGGACTGCAGCTACCTATCCCCAGTGTTAGTCATTTTGTACATTGAGCAAGCAGTAAAGGAAACGATGAGGAATTAGGAAAACTAATTGGAGATGGATAAGATTTATGTGTTACTGTTTTCATTGTTTTTCTGACAGACATGGCACACGACCTTTCAGATCAGGTGAACGGAATACAAATTTCCTCAAAGAGAAGTAGTGAAAATCACATCAACAAGAGTAAGACAAGGGTAAAGGACTGCTGTCGCGTAACTGAGATTATGATGAGGGAGCTGCATTAGGAAATGAGTCACATAAAGTGGTAGATAAATTTTGCTGGAAAGTATTTGGCAGGAAAGTATGTGATGAAGGCTGAAGTAGTATGTATCCCAACGCACACTGGTAAGAGATTCTGCTTTTCTAAACTTGAGAGATTTATTAACATATAGTACAAATATGCGATAATTTCGTTCTAACGGGTATGACGTGTAGCCTTGTATGGAACTCAAAGGTTGACGATAGACAGTTAAACAAGAGGAAAGTACAAACTCTTGCTACATGATGCTTCAGAAGAATGCTGATCGAGTAACAATTAAAGAGGTACGGAATCGGCATGGATAATAGGACGTACTCTTCGGTCCCAAGGAATTACAGATTTCATAATGGAGGCAAATTCGGGATGTGAGATCTATAGAAGGAGACACAGGCTAGACTACATTAAAAGGTAGAAATTCATGTAGGACGAAGAGGAGTGTAGAGGATAGACTAGAGCAGAGAGCTGCATCAAAGGAGGCTTTATTCTGAAGACGACAATAACGGCGAAAGTAAACGCTACAGCGTATTTTCGACAAATAACAAGCAAGGGACAGTGTAAGCCAGAAGTGTAATAGACCAGTACAGAATACTGAAACGTGAGTAGCCAGCAGTCAGCGCTATTTGAAACGTTGTACTCCATAATACACAGTTGCCTTAAGTAACTTCAGTCATCCTACTGCTCCATGCAAGGCGCTTTCGTGTGGCCTTAGCTGTCACTAAGATGCGTTTCTCATCGCCCTGACATTTTGACATCTGACGCTGCGGTGTTTCGCAGTTATTGCTTCATGGTAAATGAAGCAGTTTGCATTCTTATCGTCACAGTGCTATGAGGCGATCGAATCAGTTGAGCAAGCCCGCTGGCGGCAAATGAAACCATTTAGATTCCGACCTCTCTTGCTCCGTGTTGTTCTTCAATTTGCAAGCTCCAGCCCACTACGGCGTTGTAACAGGAAATGGATCTGCTTGCCCCTCTTTTGTTTCTCTCTACAGCCTAGCATTTCCACGGGTTAGTCGGTTCCCCAGCACTCCTACATTTGCATTTTTTTATTTGGCTTGCTTCCGCCCAACACGCCTTTCGTATTCCACATACATAATGCATCGTTACTTAACGTGGAAAAGCGTTCATATTCGTAAAATATTATCCTATAACTCTGTATGGCCAGATATTTTTGTGAAATTGTAACCTTCCTTTGCGTCATAAACTTCAATACAGTTTTATGCAACTCCAAACAGATTAAGCGGTTCCCATCGCAACTTGCCGTTAGTACTGGAGTCAATATATTTGAGACGCAATAAAATGTTTATGAACTTATTTAAGTGGTAAATACGTGTTACTAAACTTCATCACAACCACTGGAACGAACATAACTTGGTATTTTGCCATTAGCTACTACACGATGCAAATTTCCGTTCGTGTTCACGCGTTAAAATATACGGCTCACAAGCTGTAGTGTGAAGACGACTACACAAAAAAGCTGCTGAAGTACAGTTAACATAAAAGATGAAGGATTGTACTTTATGCAGAATACTGAGTTGCTCTCTTCATGGCAGAGTTAAGCTTCAAGTTACTGGAACATACTGAATATTCGGGTTATTTGCTCCAGGTAGACAACCGAGCGAGCTGCTGCTGCAGTTGGGACACAGGGCTCCCACTTGGGAGGATGACGGTTTGACTCGTCGTCTGGCAAACCAGGTTTAGGTTTACCGTGATTTACCTAAATCGCTCCAGACCACTGCCAGGAGAGTTTCTTCGAAAAGGGAACGGCCGATTTCCTTCCCCAACCTTGAAATAATATGAGCTTGTGCTCCTCCCCTAATGAAGTGTATGGCGACGAGACGTTAAACTCTAATCTTCCTTCCTTCCTCGAAGGTAGCTCACATGGCGAATGACTGTATGATCTGTTGTAAACAAAGGAAACTATTGAAATCCTTCTAAAATAACGAAATCTATTAATCCCAGACCTACCTTTGTAGAAACTGTGAAGTGGCGCTCGACTCGGAAGTATTGAAATCTGTCTAATCAAGGATTGCAGGACTCGGTTACGATTGTGGACGGCGCCGTAATCAGTTACTATCGGTTCCCTTTTGCAATTACACACATTTATTTTAAAACGGTAATTCCAGACTCAGCAATAAATAAAGATATCACACGCTGTTAATGAAAGAATAAACAACTGTGTGGTGTCACCGCCAGACACCACACTTGCTAGGTGGTAGCCTTTAAGTCGGCCGCGGTCCGTTAGTATACGTCGGACCCGCGTGTCGCCACTATCAGTGATTGCAGACCGAGCGCCGCCATACGGCAGGTCTAGAGAGATATCCTAGCACTCGCCCCAGTTGTACAACCGACTTTGCTAGCGATGGTTCACTGACAAAATACGTTCTCATTTGCCGAGACGATAGTTAGCATAGCCTTCAGCTACGTCATTTGCTACGAGCTAGCAAGGCGCCATTACCAGTTACTATTGATGCTGTAAAACATGTACCGTCCAGAGCGATGTTCACCAATTATGGATTAAAGTTACGTATTCCTGAAGATACGTACGTTTTTTGCTAGTCTCAATTCCTTGTCCTGTTCCAGACCTCACGCCAGCCTGCGTGAGTTGAAACGCGTGCCTTTCGGCTTCCTTATTGTGGGTTGGCTGTCTTGCCAAGCCACAACAAACTGTGTTATTAAAAGTGCTTTCATTGCATTACAGTTTACCAGATGAACATAAAATACAGACACAGCAAGTAATCTTTTAAAAACAACCAATGTGACTACATTTAGAATTTTAAGGCAAGTAACAACAGTCACAGCTGAAGGTCTTTAACATCAAGAACGGCAATTTGAAAAAAAAAATCCAACAAACTCACTGTAAAACAGCAATACAATAGTAAAGGTTAATTTAAAAAGACAGGCAATTGATCACCAAACAGGTGAGACAAAATGATGGTAAACTTGTTAGCACAATTATTTAAACCTGCTGTAACGCCAAGACGGCCAATTATAAAAAAAGTTTTGAAACATACAACAAAACAGCAAATACAGTAATTAAAACACAAGGGCCAGTCACAGATGCTGCACCAGGAATCGACCTCTTACTAAGTCTTCCAAAATAACACTTTCGCGAGTGATGAGATAGGCAGCCAAGAGCTGCATTCACTTCACAAGATGGCAACTTGGACTAGTGGCAGTCTGACCAATGACTAATGATAGTCTTGCTGAGGCTACTTGACGTCTAATAAAACAAACAAAGATGTAAAAATACTCCAAAGCCGGGACTAGCAGTCTGGACTCTGTCCGTAGAATACTGTGCTTAGAGCGCCCTGAACGAGAAAGGAATAACTACCACTAGAGTAGAAGAATCGCCAACCAACCTACAATCAAGAAAGCTGTCAAAACTACACGCCTCACCAGAGTGCAGCGGCAAGGCGAGGAAATGTACACTGCCATTATATACACTAACCCTCAGAGCAGGTAACTCGGGCGTTAGAGGCCGCGAGGCAGGAAAAATACAGCTGCTTGAACTTAACAAATAGTAACAAACTGAACGCAATATATAGTAATTAGAAGTCCGGGAAAGCTAATAAGATCCGCCTTCCCCAAGCACTCCACTCACTGCTCTTCGCCTCGGCAACACTACGAGCAGCCACACGAACCCAAGTCAATGGAGAACAGTAATATCTCACAGTGGTGGGGGTTTCTCAACTTGAATCCAAATGCACTCAACTTAAAGCTTGGAGAATCCGGTTTATGAAGAGGTCGTGCACCCTCGTGACCACAGCCCTTCGGTCCAGCAGTCGATGTGCGCCGCCAGCAGTCATGGCGTGATCACGCACTGTGCAGACCTGAGTCTTCCTGAGTCCTCAACCGAACTGCACATTGACACGACCTGGAAGAACCCCGACGTCACCCCAAAGATAGGCCCACAGTTACTACATACCGATAACTGCCGCTGGTGCCACTAGCCGACAGGCAACGCTTCTGTAACGAAGTGGGGCTAGTCAACACGAGAAGAAGACACACAACTGCAACCATGTCAACTTAACGATGCGGTCTGGTCACCAACAGAGGACGGAAACATACAAACAGCACCAACGAAAGCCGCATCACAGCTCAGGTACGCGAGTTCTAATCCAGAAAGTGAAAAATTTTCGTTAGCAGTATTTGGCAACTAATGGGCGGGGAGGTGGTGATGTTAAGTTCCTGATCACCAGTCCTTGTGCCTACGTCCCGGATTAAATTGGAAACGTTACCTCAGTGGCTTATGAACTGAGGGCATTTGATACTCTTGACGGTGACACGTCCATCGGATGAGGGCACTAAGTTAGGGGTCTCCTTTGGTGCTGTTCGAAAGGAGTAGGCTACCATGCCGGAACTGAGTTTCGCCCACTCGTTTATCTTCATGCAGCCGACAGTGCACAGCACAAGAACTCATCTCAGAAGTTTACACAATACGGAAAGACACGTGGCACACCATAAAAGGTTTGCGGAAGGCCTGGAAAGGCATCTGCTCCCCTACTACACACATTCCCTGAGTACGGGACTACTTTGACTTTCGATTATGTGCTTTACAACTACGATTGTTCGAAGATGTCGACAAAGGGGCAAATTCGGATGCTGAAAACACCCATCATATGCTTTAGAAAGCGCCTCTACCACATGACACAGAATACTAGCCCCTGTGAAAATCCACACACTGCATGAGCTTCAGCGACTCCGTGAGATGTAAGGGCGTGACGTTGGATGTTTCGGGAAGCAGTGGTCTTGGTTCACTTGACCAAAAGCGCAAAATTATCACTAACCCTCCGTCTCAAAGTGCGTTTCGCGTCAGTTAGTGAGCAAACTCCAAGAAACCTGCCGCAAACTGAGTTGTATAAATAGTATCCAGCAAGGTGGGGAATTTTCAGGGTAGGCTTTTGAAACCCTTTCTGTTTATGGGAGCACCACCGAACCTCACAAATACAGAAACTAATCTCTCACCGCCATGAGTGTGTCCTTATCGATCACTGACACCCATACAATTAAGAGGGCTGACATAATATTCCTCCCGGAAAGGCATTTGAAGAATCTATCTCTGACCATTATTTCAGGCACAACTGTATCAGCAAGGAGGGGAAAGGAACTTTCGAGAAGGCACCCTCAGTCTAGATCAATAAAAGTTGGTAAACTCTTGCAGTAAATGTGTAAAGTTTCAATAGATTTCGGAACTGAATGCTTTTGGTTGAAACCGCTGCGTCTCTCCAAACGGCGACATTTCTTCGCTCTAAGAATTTTGTTTAGTGTATCGTATGGATAGAAAAACACAATACTCTGAACTTCAGTAAGACCATCGTAAGCTATAGA
Organism: Schistocerca piceifrons; assembly: GCF_021461385.2. Classification (NCBI taxonomy): domain Eukaryota; kingdom Metazoa; phylum Arthropoda; class Insecta; order Orthoptera; family Acrididae; genus Schistocerca; species Schistocerca piceifrons. The sequence goes on from NC_060141.1 coordinate 782,854,240, forward strand.
CAAAAAAATGGCTCTGAGCACAATGGGACTCAACTGCTGAGGTCATTAGTCCCCTAGAACTTAGAACTAGTTAAACCTAACTAACCTAAGGACATCACAAACATCCATGCCCGAGGCAGGATTCGAACCTGCGACCGTAACGGTCTTGCGGTTCCAGACTGCAGCGCCTTTAACCGCACGGCCACTTCGGCCGGCTGCTATAGACAACTTACTGACATCGCTGACCTGCAAACATAATGGGAAACGGAAAGGGTAACATACACGAGAAACAAGAAGAGAGTGAGAGGAAGTAAATAAAATAATTTCATATACACTTAGAAACTGTGCCTAAAAACTCCGCATACCCATGGTCTTTACAGAACCTCTGCGTAACCTCGTATGGCTGCCTCAGACAGTCCTACCTTGTACATGGATAAAAACTGTCAGTATCTATAAACAATATTTTCAATCCGTGATATCCGTCACTGACTCATTCCCGACAGAATCCTCAGTTTCAATACGGTAGTAACAAAATGCTTTTACTGAACAAAAATCGAAAATCCGGTGGCTAAGATCCATGCCAACATTTGATTCCTTGCCAGCATCATTGAAGAATTAGAATGCAAAGCTTTGTATGCAAAAATCATTAGAGATTGTTGAAAACGGCTAGCGTAAACTGACTGAAATTCTAAGTGAAACTGGGCAAAGGGCACTGTTAGACTCCAACTCATTTTCGATATTAAATCAAGGCTACTCGCCTTCTGGCAGTTTCTGCAATGTGCTCAGTGCGGAAGAAGAAGATGACCCTGCGGACCTTTCTCCAGGAACATTTCACGTTGCATGATTTACCCTGTCAACAAAGAGTGATGTGGAGAGAACATTTTCCTCTTGCATAAACTTTCTTGCTGATCGGCGGATGCTGCGATTGTGGGGAATTCGAAAAAGTGCCTGTTTGTTCATTGCGCTTCAGACTTGAGGTAGAGTACGAAGGCGTGTTAAGGACCAATGCCTCCGAATTTATTATACGAGAACTCTTAAAGCTTCTTAAATACAACAAACGTCATTGAAATTCTCTATAGTGTCGTCGTAACTGCCGTCTGCTTCACGTCTGCTGTGCAGCGAGCTACGTTAATTTAAGTATTAACTGTATTTTTCTTACTTGTCACTTCTTCTCCCGTGTATTTTTGCTTTTATGAAGCTTTAATTGTCGAGCGCTGGTAATAGTGTTCCATAGATTTGGTGTTTGTTTTGAAAACAGTCAGAGAGAGTCCCTTTAGTCAGCCATAGTGCCAGTAGTGTCAGTGTCGTCGTAACTGCCGTCTGCTTCACGTCTGCTGTGCAGCGAGCTACCTTAATTTAAGTATTAACTGTATTTCTCTTACTTGTCACTTCTTCTTCCTTGTGTTTTTGCTTTTAGCGGCGCACGAGGCGGCGGGTCAATTTGGAGGCTGGCCGTGTGGCATCGCCCGCTCTGCCTGTGAGTGGACATGTGGCCGCTCCTTCAGCAAGGTCCGAGCAGGCACACGGGGGGAGGGGTTAATTGGTTATTGGGAGCTCCAACGTTAGCCAGGTGATGGAGCCCCTTAGGGAAATAGCGGAAAGGTCGGGGAAGAGGGCCAGTGTTCACTGTGTCTGCTTGCCTGGGGGTCTCATCCGAGATGTGGAGGAGGCCCTGCCGGCGGCGATAGAGAGCATTGGGTGCACTCGATTGCAAATTGTTGCTCTGTCGGCACCAATGACTCCTGCCATCTGGGTTCAGAGGTCATCCTCAGTTCGTACAGGCGGTTGGCGGAATTGGTGAAGACGGAGAGCCTCGCTCGCGGGGTGGAATCAGAGTTAACTATTTGTAATATCGTTCCCAGGACCGATTGCGGTCCTCTGGTTTGGAGCAGAGTGGAAGGCTTAAACCAGAGTCTCAGACGATTCTGCGGAGATCTGGGGCGAAAATTTCTCGACCTCCGCTATCGGGTGGAGAAATGTAGGGTCTCCCTGAATAGGTCAGCCGTACACTACCCGCCGGAAGCGGCTACAAGGCTAGCGGAGTACGTATGGAGTGCACATGTAGGTTTTTTAGGTTAGAGAATTCCCTCCCTAGGCCCGACAAGACGCCTCCTGAGACGCGGCAAGATAGTAGTAGGCAAAATGGAACAGGGAATAACAATATTAATGTGCTAATAGTAAACTGCAGGAGCGTCTATAGAAAGGTCCCAGAACTGCTCTCATTAATAAACGGTCACAACGCCCATATAGTACTAGGGACAGAAAGTTGGCTGAAACCAGACGTAAACAGTAATGAAGTCCTAAACTCAGATTGGAATGTATACCGCAGAGACAGGCTGGACAGAGAAGGGGGAGGCTGGTTTATAGCGATATGAAGTGCAATAGTATCGAAGGAAATTGACGGAGATCCGAAATGTGAATTAATTTGGGTGAAGGTCACGGTTAAAGCAGGCTCAGACAAGGTAATTGGATGTCTCTATAGGCCCCCTGGCTCATCAGCTATTGTGGCTGAGCACCTGAAGGATAATTTGGAAAATATTTCGAGTAGGTTTCCTCACCATGTTATAGTTCTGGGTTGAGACTTTAATTTGCCGGATATAGACAGGGAGACTCAAACGTTCATAACGGGTGGCAGGGACAAAGAATCCAGTGAAATTTTTTTGGGTGCTTTATCTGAAAACTACCTTGAGCAGTTAAACAGAGATCCGACTCGTGGCGATAACATATTGGACCTTCTGGTGACAAACAGACCCGAACTATTTGAAACAGTTAACGCAGAACAGGTAATCAGCGATCATAAAGTGGTTACTGCATCGATGATTTCAGCCGTAAGTAGAAATATTAAAAAGGGTAGGAAGATTTATCTGTTTAGCAAAAGTGACAAAAAGCAGATTACAGAGTACCTGACGGCTCAACACAAAAGTTTTGTCTCAAGTACAGATAGTGTTGAGGATCAGTGGACAAAGTTCAAAACCATCGTTCAATACGCGTTAGACGAGTATGTGCCAAGCAAGATCGTAAGAGATGGAAAAGAGCCACCGTGGTACAACAACCGAGTTAGGAAACTGCTGCGGAAGCAAAAGGAACTTCACAGCAAACATAAACATAGCCAAAGCCTTGCAGACAAACAAAAATCACGCGAAGTGAAATGTAGTGTGAGGAGGGCTATGCGAGAGGCGTTCAATGAATTCGAAAGTAAAGTTCTATGTACTGACTTGGCAGAAAATCCTAAGAAAATTTGGTCTTATGTCAAAGCGGTAGGTGGATCAAAACAAAATGTCCAGATACTCTGTGACCAAAATGGTACTGAAACAGAGGATGACAGACTAAAGGCCGAAATACTAAATGTCTTTTTCCAAAGCTGTTTCACAGAGGAAGACTGCACGGTAGTTTCTTCTCTAGACTGTCGCACAGCTGACAAAATGGTAGATATCGAAATAGACGACAGAGGGATAGAGAAACAATTAAAATCGTTCAAAAGAGGAAAGGCCGCTGCACCTGATGGGATACTAGTTCGATTTTGCACAGAGTACGCGAAGGAGCTTGCCCCCCTTCTTGCAGCGGTGTACCGTAGGTCTTTAGAAGAGCGTAGCGTTCCAGAGGATTGGAAAAAGGCACAGGTCATCCCCGTTTTCAAGAAGGGACGTCAAACAGATGTGCAGAACTATAGACCTATGTCACTAACGTCGATCAGATTTTGGAACACGTATTATGTTCGAGTATAATGACTTTTTGGAGACTAGAAATCTACTCTGTAGGAATCGGCATGGATTTCGAAAAAGACGGTCGTGTGAAACCCGGCTCGCGCTATTCGTCCACGAGACTCAGAGGGCCATAGACACGGGTTCACAGGTAGATGCCATGTTTCTTGACTTCCGCAAGGCGTTCAATACAGTTCCCTACAGTCGTTTAAGGGCTCCGCCGCAAGGCGTTCAATACAGTTCCCTACAGTCGTTTAAGGGCTCCGGAAAGGCTCAAAATCATGAAAAGTTCAATTTTTACTTTTTTGCGTTTTCTGAATCTGCAGACTATTACCTTTTAATAGATATATAATTTATTCAATTCCGAAGACTACAACTATTTTTAATTTTTTTAAAAATGTGTTCTACATAGGCGTGACGAACCGTGGCGCTGTTAAACTGCTGTCAAATGGTGTTATTATGAACGTCCGTGTTCATCAGGTACATTTTAGTGATGTGAGATAAAGTATCTGTTGTGGCTAACCTGTGATGGTTCAATATATATCGCTGGGGTGATTGTCGATTGTTTCGTGTTTGTTTACTCTGTCGTTATCTCGAAAATATTCGTAATTTGTTGAAGTATAATAATGAGTAAATGTAAAGTTATTAGAAATCCTCTGAAGGCTTTTAAGAAAAGGAGAAATGTTTGAAAGCCAAAGGTATGTGTTATTACTGTAAACAATAAAGACGATAACCAAGCGAGTGAACCTAACCTCTCAAGTACACCTGCCCATAGCAGTCAAAGTGGGAAAGAAAATACTTCACAGATGAAGCTTGGTTCAATGAGCGAAAACTATGAATGTTTTATGGGCGAATCGGATGTGAATGAAATATTTGATATGTCGGTTCTCAAAGGAGTTTTTTCAAACTGTGTAAGATGTATTCATTGTAGTGAAGTTGGTCTGGAACTGTCCATAATAAAGCACGTAGGACTTGCTAGGGAAATACAACTGAAATGTGATAAGTGTTCATACATGACCACCTTCTGGAACAGTGTTGCAGTAACTGCAACTGAAGAAAATGGTAGCAAAGTCTACGAACACGACAACGAGCGATGCTTGCTTTAGACAAGGAACGCCTTCGGGCTGCAGACAGGGTTGTAAAGAGTCTGGAAATACAAGCAAGAGTAAACAGGAGGAGGAACAAGAGGAAGCTGGAGGAGGAGTTTGCAGAGGATGAAGATAATCCATCCTATGGACCTGGAATGCACTAAAAAGTTAATCCAATCTTTGTCGCTCGATTCCCAAAACTTTTATTTTCTCATACTAATTACATGTTTTCTAAGGATCTTCCAAACATATTTGTTTCAAACTTTCAGTAAATGTTACACAGTACCTTCTGCATAATTTAACACAGCCTTTTTCCAAAAAACTGTATATTTTTGAATATATAAATAAAAAATTGCAAAAAAATGTTGTGAATTTTCATTACAATTGAAAAAAAAATCAGCTTTAATAACTGAACTAAAATTCTGTAAAATCCCTGTGTTAAGTTGTAGCCCATATTCCAATAAATAATCTGTAAAAAGTTCAACTTCCTACCTCAAATACTTTGTGAGGAAAGATGTAATTTATAAGCGTTATTTTAACATTGCAAGTATAGGGCGTTCCGGAGCCCCTTAATGAACAAAGTAAGAGCATATGGACTATCAGACCGATTGCGTGATTGGATTGAAGAGTTCCTAGATAACAGAACGCAGCATGTCATTCTCAATGGAGAGAAGTCTTCCGAGGTAAGAGTGATTTCAGGTGTGCCGCAGGGGAGTGTCATAGGAACGTTGCTATTCACAATAGACATAATAGACATAATGAACTTGTGGATGACATCGAAAGTTCACTGAGGCTTTTTGCGGATGATGCTGTGGTGTATCGAGAGGTTGTAACAATGGAAAATTGTACTGAAATGCAGGAGAATCTACAGCGAACTGACGCATGGGGCAGGGATTGGCAATTGAATCTCAATGTGGACAAGTGTAATGTGCTGCTAATACATAGAAAGATAGTACCCCTATAATTTAGCTACAAAATAGCAGGTCAGCAACTGGAAGCATTTAATTCCATAAATTATCTGGGAGTACGCATTAGGAGTGATTTAAAATGGAATTGTCATATAAAGTTGCTCGTCGGTAAAGCAGATGCCAGACTGAGATTCATTGGAAGAATCCTAAGGAAATGCAATCCGAAACAAAGGAAGTGGGTTACAGTACACTTGTTCGCCCACTGCTTGAATACTGCTCAGCAGTGTGGGCTCCGTACTAGATAGGGTTGATAGAAGAGATAGAGAAGATCCAACGGAGAGCAGCGCGCTTCGTTACAGGATCATTTAGTAATCGCGAAAGCGTTACGGAGTCTTCCAGTGGAAGACTCTGCAGGAGAGACGCTCGGTAGCTCGGTACGGGCTTTTGTTAAAGTTTGGAGAACATACTTTCCCCGAAGAGTCAAGCAGTATATTGCTCACTCCTACGCATATATCGCGAAGAGACCATGAGGATAAAATCAGAGAGATTAGAGCCCACACAGAAGGATACCGACAATCCTTATTTCCACGAACAATACGAGACTGGAATAGAAGGGAGAACCGATAGAGGTACTCAGGGTACCCTCCGACAAGTTCCGTCAGGTGGCTTGCGGAGTATGGATGTAGATGTAGATCTTTATTCTTGACATCTACATACACTACTGGCCATTAAAATTCCTACACCACGAAGATGACGCGCTACAGACGCGAAATATAACCGACAGGAAGAAGATGCTGTGATGTGCAAATGATTAGCTTTTCAAAGCATTCACACAAGGTTGGCGCAAGTGGCGACACGTACAACCTGCTGACATGAGGAAAGTTTCCAACCGATTTCTCATACGCAAACAGCAGTTGACCGGCGTTGCCTGATGAAACGTTGTTGTGATGCCTCGTGTAAGGAGGAGATATGCTTACCATCACGTTTCCGACTTTGATAAAGGTCGGATTGTAGCCTATGGCGATTGCGGGTTATCGTATCGCGACTTTGCTGCTCGCGTTGGTCGAGATCCAATGCCTGTCAGCAGAATAAGGAATCGGTGGGTTCAGGAGGGTAACACGGAACGCCGTCCTGGATCCCAATGACCTCGTATCAATAGCAGTCGAGATGACAGGCATCTTATCAGCATGGCTGTAACGGATCGTGCAGCCACGTCTCGATCCCTGAGTCAACCCATGGGGACGTTTGTAAGACAACAACCATCTGCACGAACAGTTCGACGACGTTTGCAGCAGCATGGACTATCAGCTCGGAGAACATGGCTACGGTTACCCTTGACGCTGCATCACAGACAGGAGCGCCTGCGATGGTGTACTCAACGAGGAACCCGGGTGCACGAATGGCAAAACGTCATTTTTTGGATAAATCCAGGTTCTGTTTACAGCATCATGATGGTCGCATCCGTGTTTGGCGACATCGTGGTGAACGCACATTGGAAGCGTGTATTCGTCATCGCCATACTGGCGTATCACCCTGTGTGATGGTATGGGGTGCCATTGGTTACACGTATCGGTCACCTCCTGTTCCCAATGACGGCACTTTGAACAGTGGACGCTACATTTCAGGTGTGTTACGGCCCGCGACTCTACCCTTCATTCGATCCCTGCGAAAGCCTACATTTCAGCAGGCTAATGCACGACCGCATGTTGAAGGTCCTGTACGGGCCTTTCTGGATATAGAAAATGCTCGACTGCCGCCCTGGCCAGCATATTCTGCAGATCTCTCACCAACTGAAAACGTCTGGTCAATGGTGGCCGAGCAACTGACTCGTCACAATACGCCAGTCACTACTCTTGATGAACTGTGGTATCGTGTTGAAGCTACATGGGCAGCTGTACCTGTACACGCCATCCAAGCTCTAACTCAATGCCCAGGCGAATCAAGGCCGTTACTACGGCCAGAGGTGGTTGTTCTGGGTGCTTATTTCTCAGGATCTATGCACCCAAATTGCGTGCAAATGTAATCGTATATCAGTTCCAGTATAATATATTTGTCCAATGAATACCGGTTTATCATCTGAATTTCTTCTTGGTGCAGCAATTTTAATGGCCAGTAGTGTATTTTTCAGCCCTCTGCCTGTAGACAGTCTTGAATTGCCGCGCCTATCGTGGTGGTATGTAACGTCGGTGAGTGAAAAGCAGTGTTCTGCAATAGAGTACCTAAATCGAAGTGATCGTCCACACATGTAGCACGCTCTCCTTCATCATGAAAATGCCAGACTATCACTGCGACATCTGCATTAATCCGACGTCTTGCGTTCACCGTCACTGACTATCCACCATACAGTTCTGATTTGATGCCATCCGTTTGTCGTCTGTTTCTAAAACTTAAATAACACCTTCGAGGATTTTACTTTGATGGTGACTAACCGGTGGCAGCAGGGGTGAGGTTGTGGCTCCGTCAACAGTCAAACATTCTACAGTGACGGTATCAACAAAGGAAGCTCTCGGTGGGAGAAATGTGTTCATCGCCAGGGCGACGATATTGAAAATAACGTATGTAGCTTTACGAGAATTCACTTCAAAATTCAAATTCCTTATCAGCACGCCCTCGTAATTCCAGTGAACGTGGGCAGTTTAATAAAGTGATTTGACGGATAATAGTTTTCATTTACTAACTTAACACACATTAAAAATAAAAAACGAAATAATCCCTGCGCTACTTGGACACACCGAGATGTAGGCAACGGATTTACGTGGCGTTCGTGTCTTTTTGAAGTGTGTGCGGTAAATGCGGAAACGTTTGCTACAGCGACGTGATTACCAAACACGTCCTACCAGGACCTACGTGCTGTTATTTTTTTCTTGCCTGCCGAAGGACAAAAACTGGTAGAGACAAATCGGAGAATGAAGAATGTGTGTGGGGCAGCGTGTCTGCCAAATACTACCACTTTGAAATGCTGCGCCAAATTCCGTGCTGGTCGCGAGCCGATGCAAAAGACAGGCCTATGTGCGAGGGAAGCCTCATCCATTACCGATAACAAAGAGTGGACAGTTGATGACGCGATGAGAGTGGACCGAAACATAACTATTCGAGCGCTTGCAAAGGATGTAGGCATCATCTTCGGTAACGTGCAACACATTTCCGACGTATGTTGGGATACCGTAAGGTCTGCAGCTAATGGATACAACAGGAGTTGAATGGCGAACGAAACACAACCCAGACCGCTGTTAGCCTAAAGCACATGTTGGTGAACGCAACATGATACTTGACCTTGTGCGTCTTGCTGCAGGTGACGAAAGCTGGTGCCACCACTGGGAACCGAAGTTGAAATCCTCGACCATTCTGTGTCATCATACCGGGTGATCAAAAAGTCAGTATAAATTAGAAATCTAAATAAACCACTGAATAATGTAGATAGAGAGGCACAAATTGACACACTTGCTTGGAGTGACTTGGGGTTTTATTAGAACAAAAAAAAAAAAAAAAAATACAAAAGTTGATAAATGTCCGACAGATGGCGCTTCATCTGATCAGAATAGCAATAATTAGCATAACAAAGTAAGTCAAAACAAAGATGATGTTCTTTACAGGAAATGCTTAACATGTCCACCATTATTCCTCAACAATAGCTGTAGTCGAGGAATAACGTTGTGAACGGAACTGTAAAGCATGTCCGGAGTTATGGTGAGGCATCGGCGTCGGATGTTGTCTTTCAGCTTCCCTGGGGACGTCGATCGATCACGATACACTTGCGAATTCAGGTAACCCCAAAGCCAATAATCGCACGGACTGAGGTCTGGGGACCTGGGAGGCCAAGCAAGACGAAAGTGGCGGCTGAGCACACGATCATTACCAAACGACGCGCGCAAGTGATCTTTCACACGCCTAGCTATATGGGCTGGAGCGCCATCCTGCATAAACATAGTACGTTCCAGCAGGTGTTTGTCAGCGAGGCTGGGGATGATGCGATTCTGTTGTAACAGTTGTGATACTAAATGTAACACTTCTGTCACTAAATGTAACTGGGTTTTCTCTTTTGACGCTGTCAGTTGTCAGGATGACCACTCTCAAGCATTCTGTCAGGTTGAAAATATTAAATAAATTAATTTTTCCCTCTTAACAACATGTGGGCAGGGCGGATTCTTCCTTGGCTCGGGTATGAGGTAGAATGAAACAACATTTTTACATAAGATAACTTTTATTGAAAGTTTCGTACAACTGTATCTTACTGAAAGTTCTGGTTCGGAGAGCAGCAGCTGTGTCGTTTGCGTAGCCTTCTGCTGCGGCAGCGGCGGCGGCGGCGGCGTCTGATTGCGCGTAGTTGTGTGTATCTCGTGTCGCCGTCTCGCCCAGCTGACTGGAGACGCGCAGCGCGAGGTTGCCCGTTTAATTATTGCGAGCGAAGTCGTGCATCGGATGGTGATACCTTGGATGTGGCGTCCCAGTGTTTCTCTTCTCTAAGCGACCGCGTGTGTTGTGCGTCGGCCAGCGGAGCGGCGCGGCGGGGGAAGGCCAGTGTCCCGGATTCGAACAACGGACTCCCGCTTGCCAGTCTTCGGCTGGCAGATCTTCATCCCAGCTCACAGGTGACTGCTGATGTGAAGCCGTCTCCTTCCCGTCCCACGAGTCACCCGGGTACGTAACAATCAGACTTCAAATACCTTTTAACTTCTTTCTTCTGGCGCCGAGGCTGCTGCTTGCTATTCCATTACAGCGACGGACTTGGTGCGTCTGTGCATGATGTAGTCTCTTTTTGCATGACGGTCTTCAGCACCGAAACTGACTGAAATCTACTGCTACGCTTCTTCACTTCATCATCGTCTACGTCTCTCGTCTCGTCTCCGTCTCCGTGCTCGTCTTCGTCTCCGTCTCCGTCCTCGTCTTCCTCTATCGGGCCCACTGCGTCTCGCGTATTTATTCACTTCAGTTTACTGGAGGTGAACGACTTCACGGCCATTGCCTCTTCTGTCACGTTGAAAAGCTTCTCGAAGAATCTTCTTAACGTCGGTCATTGGCTCTTGGAATGTAGGCGAGGGCCTTTGCTCACATGCGACAACTGAGAAACACGTGAGCCGATCGGGCGATGCCCTGACGGCTGAATCGACAGCGCCCGCTTATGTGGAACTTGCTGACTTCACGGTCATTGTCTCTTCTGTTCTGCTGTTTTTCCCGCTGTTTTCCATTATGTAACTCTCTAAACTGAACCAAGTTTTTCATTTATATTCTAATTTCTAGTTCACTTTGATTTCACTAATTTATTTACTTAAGTACCACTCAACACTGTATCATATCGGCGTGCCTCTCACCCGTCACGATAGCAGTTACAAAACCAGAATCACGCATTTCCTGGAAGAATAAAGGCCCGATAACGGTAGATGTGATAAATCCAACCCATACCGTGGAGTTTCCAAGACAGTGCTACGATTTTCGGTAGCTCAAATTCCACAGTTGTGCGCGATGACAGACCCTCGGAGCATGAAATGAGCTTCGCCGGTCCTCAACTCGTTACTCAACCAATCGTGATCTTCCTCCATCTTTTGAAACGGCCACACCGCAAATGCCCTCCGCTTCACTAAATCGCCAGGTAACAGTTCATGATGCCGATGGATGTTGTACGGATAGCATCGGAGGGTACGCCTCAGTGCCAACCTAACAGTAGTGTATGGAATGCCGGTGCGACGTGCGACTGCACGAGCGCTGACTTCCCCGTCCATAGACGAACCCGCTACAGTCTCCATTTCTTTCCTGAACTGTCTCAGCAGCATTACGCAGTGTGGTCGGTCGGCCACTACGGGGTCTATCATCTAAACAACGTGTGGCTTCGAACTTCGAAATCATTCTCGTCACAGCTGCATTTGTCAACGGACCTTTAACCGTTCGAATGCCCTTCCTAAGACGATAGGATCGTAACGCTGAAAGAGTACATTCCCCATTCTGATAATACAGCTTCACTAAAAGCACCTTTTCAGGTAACGTCAACATGCCGCGACTGCTGTCGCATCTGATTCTCTCTCTCATTACAGCTCCTTTTATACACGATTGTCTTGAGTAGTCACTGACGTTTTGCTGTCCAGCGCCATGTGTCGGACATTTTGTGAACTTTTGTTTTTGTTCTAATAAAACCCCATGTCAATCCAAGTATGTGTGTCAGATTTTACCTCTCTATCTACATTATTCCGTGGTTTATTAAGTTTTCAAATGTATGCGACTTTTTGACTATCCGGTATGTAGTCTCCTCGTCCCAAGGAGTTCAAAAACGAGCCACCTTCTGGAAAAGTGCCTGTTTTTTGATTAGCGGGGACTATTGTATATTGATTTCGTGGAATCTGGTATCTCCGTAACTAGGGAACAGCACTGCGCGACGCTCCAGAAATTACAGCATGAAATTAAGGAGAATCGTCGCCGCAAGTGTGGGTGCTGCTTCATGATAGTGCGCGTCCCCGTATCGCAGATACTATAAGACAGAAGTTCTGTCAACACAAGTGAGGGATCTCGAGCACCCGTCCCATAGTCCTGATGTTTCCCCATGCGATTATTGTGTCTTAGGTCCCTTAAAAAGTCATTGAAGTGTCGACGATTCCTGTCTGATGAGTATGTGCAACAGGCAATTTCGGACTTCGTCATCAAGCAGGACATGGCTTTATACCAAACTGGCACCCTGAAGCTGACGCGTCGGTGCCATGATATCCTCATTGCTCGTGGCAATATTGCTTGAATAGGAAACCACTTCTGGATTGTACATCCTTCAGCTGGAATCAATTTGACCCGCCTATCAAATATTTTCGTGATATTACATATTTTAAGGTATATCAGAAACATTTAATTATTTGATAATCTATGGATTCTGCGTGTTATAATTATATGTAAATGTCGACTGTAGTTATGTCAGATAAGCAAAGAATATGGCAGGGCATCTGGTATGAATTTACTATTAGACAGTGAATATGAACCACGAAAGCGAAAGGTGTCCTGTACATTCCTACGGGAAATGGTTTACAAGGCTTAATTTCTGTATCTTCTTCCTCGCTTAACAGTAATCGACGTATCTTAAGCATACATCCAGCGCTAACACGTATTTATGAGTAATTCAGTTGTAAACATCGCCATCAAATCCCTGAGCTGGTAAATTTTTAGAGCGTTTCCTATATCAATCGGCATGTACGTTTCAAATTAATTTTCAAATTTCTGTTCATATATAGCTCTATGATTAGTCCGATGTTTCTTCAGATAGGACTGAAATAATAAATTAGTGTAATATACACTGAAGAGCCAAAGAAACTGGTACACCAGCCTAATATCGTGTAGAGCCACCGCGACCACGCAGAAGTACCACAACACGAAATGGCATCGATTCCACGAATGTCTGAAGGACGGTATTGACACCATGAATCCTACAAGGCTGTCCGTACGTCCATAGCAGTACGAGGGTGGTAGAGATTCCTTACGAACAGCACGTTGCGAAGCATCCCAGATATGCTCAGTAAGGTTAACGTCTGGAGAGTTTGCTGGCGGAAGTGTTTGAACTCAGAAAAATGTTCCTGGAGCCAATCTGTAGCAATTAGGGACTCGTGGGGTGTCGCGTTGTCCTGCTGGAATTGCCCAAGTGCTTACAATGTACAATGGACATTAATAGATGCAGGGGATCAGACAGGATGCCTACGTACGTGTCACATGTCAGAGTCGTATATAAAGGTATCGGCCGTTCCACGTCACTCCAGCTGCACACGCCCGACACAGTTACAGAGCTCCATAGATTCATGGGGTTGTCTGCATGATACAATTTGAAACGAGACTCGTCCAAGCAGGTAGCATGTTTCTAGTCATCAACAGTGAAATGTTGGTGTTGCCGGGCTCTGGTGAGGCGTAAAGATTTATGTTGTGATGAAGAGTACATTAATGGGTCTTCGGCTCCGAAAGCCCATATCGATGATGTGTCATTGAATGGTTCGCACTTGTGAATGGCCCAGCATTGAAATATGCAGCAATTTGCGGAAGCCGTTATTTAGGCTTATTCCTAGGCTACCGGTACACTACGTCATCTTCAGGCCTGCTTCAATCGAGTAACCTTCGTGTTACAAAATACAGCAGCACTTTTAACTGGTACCGTAACGATTATTACGGGCATGCGAGCTTGTTGGACAAACGAGTAGTTTATCGCCGAAACTGGTAGCCAAGAAACAAACCAAAATAACGGCGATTGGTATTGTTTTACTGGATACTGACCAGCCGTAGCCCACACTCCAGCTAGAAAATGGAGTTCACTGAATTTGCGGGAGGGTTGAATGGTTCTGTTCAGTCGTCGTTGGTCCCGTTCTTGCCGGATCATTTTTCGGCCGCAGTGATCTCGGAGATTCCTTGGTTTACAGGTTTTCTGATATTGACGGTACACTCGTAAAAACGTTCGTACGGGAAAATCTCCATCTCATTGCTACCTCAGAGATGTTGTGTCCCATCGCTCGTGCTCCAACTACAACAACACGTTGAAACTCAGTTAAATATTGATACCTGCCATTGCTGCAAAGGCAATGAGCAGTAACCGATCTAACAATTGCGATAGCCACTTGTTGTCTTATGTAGGCGTTGCCGATCGCAGCGTCGCATTCTGCCTGTTTGCAGAGGCCTATATCTGTACTTGATTACGCATGCATGTACCAGATTCTTTGGCACTCCCGTGTACTTTTATAGTTAAGATCATTTGCCACTATAATGAGCAACCATTCTTTAAAATTCTGAGTGCAAGTAAGATACTCGCTATGTTTATGATTTACCTAGCAGATAAACTGTTTCCCCCAAGACTAACTAGGTCCTCTCTCAGTCTAATTAAGTTAAATAATACAGGGATATAGTTTCGAAAATTATATTGCACACAGCCGGCCGCGGTGACCGAGCGTTTCTAGGCGCTTCAGTCTGGAACCGCGCGACCGCTACGGTCGGAGGTTCGAATCCTGCCTCAGGCATGGATGTGTGTGATGTCCTTAGGTTAGTTAGGTTTAAGCAGTTCTGAGTTCTAGGGGACTGATGACCTCAGATGTTCTATCCCATAGTGCTATGAGCCCTTTTATTACACACAAATAATGAAACTATTTCTTCTGCAAAAACATTACAAAAACTATGAATTACAGATACAATTTTGTCATGGAATTGACGATTCGATAATTGATTAATGGAATGCCTTATGTAGCCAAGCTCCTGCGTAGGTGACACTGCCAAATGCTGTACCATCCTAATATTAAGATTTAGACCAAGCAGTTTTGTTCACTGAATTTTTTTACACATTCGTGGATGGTAAGGAATCCACTGATGTGCAATAGTAGCTCTCTCAGTAGACGCTGGATGGTATTTGTAGTAATATTGCAGTAAAGTTGAAAATTCCGACAAACGGATTGCTGCCTCACACTGAGTTATTATGAGACCACAGGTTCTCTGTGTACACCCAGCCTACATGTGTCATTGTCTTATTACTACGCGAATGACAGTCGAAATCAGAATGCACAATTCTGACCGAAGTATATGTATACTGGTAGCTTACTAATGGGTTTTGTTTGTAGAGTTTTATTGACGATAAAAATAATTAAGTGTCATTGGTTTCTGGAAATAATGTTTTATTCCAGAATATTCAATAACAATAGATAAGATTATCCATGTTGATTTGGAAGAGGATTAAGATTTTTCAGATCGTTTAAACTGTTCTCATGACGTATATTAAAAGAAAGTTCATAATCTCAATGGGTAGAACGGTTCTCAACTTGACGTTATTCCCTATCTGAATGAGAGATAGACAAGTCAATCAATCCAGTCGGAGTAATTTCATCAATTCTAAATGGTTTAGCATTTTATTGTAAGCAATATCAAACTAATTCAAGTGTAGTAAGTTATTATGGTTATTGTGTAGTACTCTGCACTTTGAAACCCAATTATCGTGTGGAATCACTTATTTGGTTTCCATTATCGATTGTGAATGTATAATACTTTAATTAACGTTACTAACGTGAATTCATAACGATTCGGGGGAGGCAACTTCTTGTCTGTATAAAGTTATACCTATGCTTATCAATCTTAATACCGACGATATCCATGATAAAGCAACACAGCGTGACAAACAGTATATACTACACGTGTACGGAAGATGGTGCTCAGTTATGAGCTGTAAGAAGTGATACAGTTCATAATCAGACGTCAGTCCTGTTTCATGATGTAAGTAGATATTTTGGTATGCACAGATGAATGAACTTCCAGAACTTTACGTCGGAATGCACCTCGACAATGGGCCCAAGCAGACTGAACCACAGTCGCCTTATTGAAAAACGACGAAACTGTGAGCGAACCAAAGGCAATCAGTGAGTGTGAAACAGTCATCCACCAGTTCGCTAATGAAGCGTACCTCACCGATGGCGTGGCTGGAGTTCTTTATACCAGATGCTGAAGTCAAGCTTGAAACAAAATTACTGGCTCAAAATAAACTATATACTGAATATACCCCTTCCTAATCAATAGAATTCCGAGCAAAAACTAAACTAAACTAAACTCCCCCCGCACAGGCCATGAATGCCCAAAGGTACCGACTGTCCGCCGTATCATACTCAGCCCACAGGCGTCACTGGATGCGGATATGGAGGGGCATATGGTCAGCACACCCCTCTCCCCTCCCAGCCGTATGTCAGTTTCCAAGACCGGAGCCGCTACTTCTCAATCTCGTAGCTCTTTGCGTCACAAGGGCTGAGTGCTCCCCGCTTGCCAACAGCGCTCAACAGACCGGATGGTCACAAAAAACCGAGTGCTAGCCCAGCCCGACAGAGTTTAACTTCGTTGGTCTGACGGGAACCGGTGTTGCAACTGCGGCGAGGCCGTTGGCAGAATTTCGAGCAAACCAGATTATATTTAACAGATTATAAGCAGTAATATCCTTCCTTACAGCTTGTAGTATCTTTAGATATTATTTATTCGTTCTGAACGTATTTCATGTTGACAGGAAATCACTGTGACTATGGAGCTCTGTGGGTGAGACTCACTCACGTGAACACCTGACGACCAACGCCGTTCCTCATCAACCCACACACTTGGCTATATCCCGAAGGACTACTGTGGCCATCAACCCAACTTCATCTCCGCCTACCGTTTAGCTTGAGACCGACATCATGGTGACGTCATGCTCCATTGTGTCTTCACTGTTGACTGTTACTGATATGAAACCTCAGTCTCCACCAATAAACAAAAAAATGGTTCAAATGGCTCTGAGCACTATGGGACTCAACTGCTGAGGTCATTAGTCCCCTAGAACTTAGAACTAGTTAAACCTAACTAACCTAAGGACATCACAAACATCCATGCCCGAGGCAGGATTCGAACCTGCGACCGTAGCGGTCTTGCGGTTCCAGACCGCAGCGCCTTTAAGCGCACGGCCACTTCGGCCGGCACCAATAAACAACCTGTATTCTACAAAAAGTTGTACTCAGCATAATAAACATTTAACCATATCAAGCAACATATTCTACACAAGTGTTAAATAAAATGTACAAATACATGACTGCTTGTTACAACTCAACACTACGAAATGAATTGCAATTTGCTATGCATTTTCCAAAATACCAGGGTTGGAACTTAAATACTGGCAACTATTTATACACAACCGATACAAAAGAGTGACATATTTGCACCTGTTACTGTGCTTCAAAGTATTCACCAGCGCTGTGCAGAACCCGTTGCCAGCGATGTGGAAGGCGTAGTATGCCATTAGCAGAGGCTGTTATGTTGCTGGTGAATGATGTGTGGGTTGCGCAGAAAGTGTCGCCACTTCCTTCGCAAAGCTGGTCGCAGGTGATGCTGCAAAAACGAACAGTAATACTGTACATTGACTGTCTGCCGTCGAGGAACGTAATGCGTTGCGATAACACCATCACAGTCGTACACGAGGATCGCCATAATTTTCACCATACTGGGGCTCTGACGCACTTTCGACTATCGTGGCGACCTGTAATGACGCCATTCGTTCGATTGTTGTTTCAGTTTTGTCTTGTACGATGTGGCCCATGTCTCATCTAGTGTTACGATACGGCTTAACAAAGCCTCCGCGCTCATGGCGCCCCAAGTGAGTCTGAGCAGCGTCGCAATAAATCCATTTCTGCATTTCCGTCTAGTCATGCGGAACCCATCGTGATGAAATTTTTCACATGCCCAGGCGTTCCTCCAGGATGCGAAGCACAGTCGTATGCGCTAATCTGGTTTCGTGGGCGAGCTCACGAATCGTATGGCGTCGATCACTGTCCACTAACGCCGTAACAGTATGCACGTCTTCTTCAGAGACGCTGGGACGACCTGCCCGATGCATGTCTGCCACAGTTTGCCGACATTCGTTGAAAGATTGTACCCAACGTGCCAGTGTCCTGTACGGGCCCCTCTTGAAGACCTTGATGACACTGTCGTTCTGTACCATCTTTGGCACATTCTATCTTGATCCAACTCTATTGTTCCTGTTTCGAAAACATAGTGACATCGTTACGTTAGACCGCTCGCGCACAAGTGACTGTGTTTTACTCGACTGTGCGCACACCAGTGACGTGGGACGGGCGAGTCCACTTGCTCGGAGTTACGGTAGGTATGTTAACAACGTGTGCTTTGAGCTACAATAGTAAGATTCCATTGCATAATGTCTCCACATCAGTGTTGCCACTATTTAAGATCCAACCTACGTATATCTTGTTCATTGTCAGTATGCTAACGAAAAGAATATCCAAGTCGTAAATTACGAGACGTAAGCGAAGGTAGACCCAGGTTCTTTCCGGATTTTTTGTGATTTTCATGCGAAATCCGTGCCGGAATGTGGATGCTAGGAACAGGCAGTTAGATCCATGGCTGCATTATCTGCACGTAATCCAATTAAAGCTCTAGTTGTAGTAATTTATCAACATTGGTACAGATTCGTTGCCAGTTAGTTTTAGTTCAATATCCTTCCAAAATTTACTCGTCCAATATGTATCAAAAGTTCAACGAAAGACGTTAATTAATTGCTATGTAACGGTTTAATCAAATTATTACACGTCAAATGGAATTTGAAACGTTTAAAGAGTAAACATTTTGAAATGTATAGGAAAATTTTTGAATGCTTTACTCGTGAGTCAGTTTATTGTGACTAAAATAACCATCAGTTAACGATTAACTTCATGTTTCAAATGAGTAGCACTTGTCAATATTTTAAGGACACGTTCTGCAATTTTTTCTAATACAACCGATTATAGGCATATTCTACAGGCTTAAAGAACATACTGTCATATGATGGTAGCATGGAAGTTCATTATTTAAAATATGCTTCCATTGGGGTCTTTGTAGTAGCCCATTTTATGCAGTCCTTTCAGAATGCTTTAAATAAGTCTCATAACATTATCCCAAGCATGAACTGGGTGCGAACGATACTGCAATGTTTAAATGCGTCGACTACGACAAAGAGATAGCTAGGCAAACGCTGGATTGCGACGGTTCATTACTACGTGAACTTAGGGGTTTTCGGGTAACACCCAGCCCACAAGACATCGTGGAAACGTGACGTCTTGTTGACGTCACACGCTGTATGGAACACAGGATGCGCTGTTTATCGACCTTCGTGATCGTATACAACACGTGAGGCGAACAGACGTTCGATACAATACCATTCACCTCAATTAGAGAGAAGTGGAGATTACGCTTTCCCTTTACGAAAATACGTTGTCTGTATATGTGTGAAGTTTTATATTCTTGTAAGTGGGGAGTAAGCACACGTTCTGCATTTTTAATTTCGAAGCAATTACTGAAAAGATTTGGAAACAATTTTTCCTAATAAGTTTTCCTCAACTCCGAATGTGAGGTGACTTGACGACTCACAAATAAAAAAACCAGAAGACGAATGATTTTGTGCATTTGCTCTTATTTGCGTGTTTCATGTTTAATTTGTAAACTACAGACGATATTCTTACATGTGAATAACATCGAAATTTACAGAACTTAATGGTTTTAGATGTATACGGAAATCAGAGAATCATTTAGAGAGAGAAAACGACAATGTATTTGGCAAGATGCGAATCCAACAATCTTCCAGTTGGCAATTCCACATTCATAAACACTCCACCATGATGACTTTGCAAGTTTTTAGACTCTGTGCAGTTACGTAGGCATCACAAGCGCCTTATTTTCGCCAACTTATTATATGACGTGTAATTATAATAATTACTGTGATAAATTCTGCCAAGAATGAAGCATTTTTACAATCTTCCATACCGCTTGTGACGTCAAAATGACGTCATGTGTGCACGAATTCATGTGAACTATTACCCATACCAGAGAGACCAACATCGAACGCTAGTATTGCTTGTGACGTTGAATTCAAATGGTTCTGAGCACTATGGACTTAACATCTGAGGTTATCAGTCCCCTAGAACTTAGAACTACTTAAACCTAACTCACCGAAGGACATCACACACATCCATTCCCGAGACAGGATTCGAACCTGCGACCGATGTTAAGTCACATAGTGCTCAGAGCCATTTGCACCATATGAACCTAGCCGAAAACAAGCTGGAGTTACATAGAAAGTTACGAGGAACAGACTGATTCATTGTTAATTTTTTTTAATTCAAAGTCAATCAGTATTCAGGGAATGCATGAAATCTATGCAAAATGATTTTTCGTGTCCTTTTATTAAATATTTCGAACTAGATTATCAAAATATTTCAGACTAATAACAAATACTCGTTTATCCTATTAATTGGTAGTATGTTCCAGAGGAAACACCCTACCAGTTGGTCACCTCTGAAACTAGTTTTGCAGCTGCTGCTTATGTGACAAGCTGTTAACATCTACTTTTCCCTACTTGTGCTGTTTGATGAGACCGATGAGGTGCGAATCACTACAGAAAGAATCGACAGGTCTCTGGAATTTTAAGTATTTATTTATTGTATTTTGACGTTATTGTTGTACTGTTTTACAGTATTCGTGACGCGCTATAACGCTCAAAAGTATTCGAACGACCTGAATTGCGTTTCGCGTGATTTGTGTGCAACTCACATAAAGGAACTGTCTTCCATTCCTCTGCTCTCTTTCCGGTAGAGTCGTTTGACTATACAAAACGGTTACTTTGTGATCGTAGAGACAAAGTAGGTCGAGCTCTTGCAGCGCGTATAGGGATCGTAACGAGCGTAGGCCGATAAAGGCGTGGATGTTGTTCAAGGGGCGACTGTAACTGAGAGCGATCGTGCGGCCTTATTGTACTCCACCTCAAAATATTTCATCTCAGTAACCTCTCTAATGTATCCTTCCGCTTGCGCAGGTAACCTGCGACCAATGTTCATAATTCCCGATTGCCGCCAGTTCATTTCTGCACCAGCCGATTTTCCATATCTCTGTTTCAGGGCTAGTGTCATGGCAATCTCTTCGTACGTACGTGCAAAAAGGGCCACGTTATCCACGTACGGCAGGTATACTAATATATCTCCTCGCACATTGACGCCTCGTAGCATTTTGTGGAGTTGCATTAACAGAACGGCCCCGTGGAGAGGGGACACCCCTGCCTGACACAGCATTGTATCTGTATTGGTCCTGTCACTGAGGTCACTGACTGCGAACAATGATGAAGCCGCATTACTGTCCTACTGAACTGTTGGGGTATGTGCATCGCCGCCACCGTCAAGTGCAGGAAGTCATGGAGAACTGCGTCGAAAGCTTTCTCTATGTCGACCGCAAACATCGTACTTTGAATTCTCCATGTTTCTGCGATGGCAATCAGATCGCGGTAGTCACATAATGCCGTGTGAATAGCGCACTTGTTACCGATTCCTGTCTGATCCTTTCCCGACAACACATTAGGGGCTGGGTTTAAACCAAGTAGCAACAGTCTTTCAAAAAGTCTTTAATGGCTGTTCAAAAGTGTCAGTGGCCGGAATTGATGCACAGAATATCCTGACGATGTCATCCGAATGGGGATGATCAGATCTTGAGTAAGGTGCCGAAGTACGGTTATCTGGAAGCGAGTAGTTCCTAGAACAACCGTCGCAACGTAGGCGTTAGCCTATCGTGAAATTCGATACAGAACTCTATGGACAGTCCGTTGGGTCCAGGGTATTTATTCCTGCGATCCTTCGCCAAAACGGTCATTACCTTCTCTTCCATCACATCTGATTACATCTCATCAGCAGTCTAGCAGTTCAGTCGGTGTACTGTGAGAATTTCGTCGAGCGTCGTCCTATCTGGACTCTTCTGCGAAATCAAACAGGTGTGGTATTCCGCAAACACCTTCTTCATCAATGCTTCACATGTTAACAGCTGGTCGTCCTCTGTCCGAAATGTCATGAGGAGTTTCCTCTTGGACTGCTTCTTTTGAGCAATTATGTGGAGGACGGAGTATGGTTCATGCGCGACCCCACATCGCTGAAGTCCTCTAATGAGTTTACCATCTATCTTTTGGCTCATGTGTAGCAGCAGTTTGGCTTTGACGCCGCTGATTTCTATAAAATGGATCGGCTACTGTTCTGCACTGTGGTACACGTCATGCACGACACTAAAGTAAAATTCCACTCTGTCGTTGTAGCGTCACATTCTATCTCGGCAATAGCCCATCAACCTCCTCAGAGCCAGTTTGGCGCACTGTATCAACCACTGGAGTAGCGACTGACATGCGTGTTTGAGTCTTAAGCATTTCGGTAGGATTTGGGGACTACTGCAGGGCAATCTTGACCCTTCAGAACGGCTACATTCAGTTTCAATAACCACCTGCCACAATTGGTTGCTGGTACGTCAGGATAACCATGAAGATATGTGCAAAATGGTCGGAAACGTCAGTCGGCCATAGCTCCGACTAATGAAGACTGATATGAGGCGCCGACGTACATGCGCTGTTCAGGTGACTCGGTGACCCTGCCGTAAAGTACGTTAACACTGACGCGTCCCATGTAGGCAGATACTTGTATCCAACAAGGTCATGTCACTTACGATGGTGGATAGCTCATCACACGCATTGTAATTCGATGCCGAACGCGTTATGACAGGACTAAAACGAAGTCACCTCCGAGGACAACATGATTTTATCTACCCGCGAACAAGGCATCGTCTCACCCCCGTTCTTGGAGCCAGATGGCACGTATACATCGATAATTCGGACGTCGACGAGCGTAAGAGCAGTTCCTGCTGCTGAAGAAGAAAATTCAATATTCGCAACTTCGATATCCTCTTTGGTTAGAACTGCAGTGTCCAAATAGTGTACGGTGCATGGTTAGATACGGGAGTTTAGGCGTGCGAGGAGTGGAGAAACCAACTCCCTTATCTCCAGTAACAAAGCGATATCGGCATCCGTTGCCCTATAATGTCACTTAAAGCTGTAACTTAAGTCCGCTTCTGATTTTGTTGATGTTTATCGTTGCCATTCCATATGCTGGTTGAGGGTACATACTGCACAGCTTCCCTACATATTCTGCAGCTCAGCTTGCCGTTCAGCCTCTGAGATGTCAGCTGTCCCACTAACACTTTGTTGTATCGTCCTGTCCATGATACCATTGTTTTCGTCCACCTACTGTGGTACCGTCAGTACCTCCGTCGTTCCTACATCCTGGTTGTCAGCCGGTTGAGTGGCCGAACGGTTCTAGGCACTACAGTCTGGAACCGCGCGACCGCTACGGTCGCAGGTTCGAATCCTGCCTCGGGCCTTGATGCGTGTGACCTTAGGTTAGTTAGGTTTAAGTAGTTCTAAGTTCTAGGGGACTGACGATGACAGAAGTTAAGTCCCATAGTGCTCAGAGCCATTTGAACCTGGTTGTCACACTCAACATCATCCACACTATTAACAGGATTGTGACCAGGGACGGCTCAGTGTATGGTCGGAATTTGTCAATTTGGACTGCCGTGTGGTTCGGGTTGTCTCGCCCAATGCTTAACTGGTATCTTCTTATCCACCACATCCTCACTCTGTCCATACAGTATCACTGGAATATTCGGCGTTGGCGGGTGTGATAGAGACCAGTACCGACCTGCGTCATGCTGGTTACGACCCCGGTGGCCTTCAGCGAGTCAAGGTGGGAGTAGCATCACTGTCTTCACCCCCATAGCGACTTCAGGTCGTCTCTTACTATATGAGTTACTGTTTATTTGCCGGAATGTTTGTGCTATTTGTTTGGTCTTTTCTCGATATGGGCGAACTACCGAGTCGGAGTCATTGGGCGAGATATGTTTTTCCCTGGGCTTCTTTTTTCGGTGCCGAGAGTGTGTCATTCATCCCTCAGATGCTTAAGACGTCCGACACTAGCAGTTTCTGAATCCCGTCTTTTCTCGTACGTCACGTCAGTGACTAGATCCATCCCTACAGTTCGAATGGGATCAACACGCGCCGAAAAAGCGTAACTAGAACCATCTTCCACCTTTCTCGCCGACTGATCCGCTACTGATCTGTACTGCAGTGTTGCTGTCTCCCATGGTTAATTGGTAGATTCTTGTGTAGGGGTGAGCGGTGGCGTAGTTTCTCGCGCCGCCTCGACGTGTGTGACGGACCATGCTTGGCGCCGTCTCGATTCAAGACATTCTCCCACCGGCAATTGCGTTGTTCGTCGTTGTAGGCAGTCTGATGGGACGTGATCCTCTGAGCCACAACCGGAGCATATATGAGGTTGCCCCTCATAAATAAAAACTGCATGGCAGCCACAACTGTATACATAAGAGGGGACGTGTTTCTGGAGATCGATTTTGACTTCACGTACAGCACTGGAACAGGATCTATCTGAAAGCTCATCTAATCTACTTTTATTCCGTATAGGCTGCAGTGCCGACGTTGCTTGTTGTGCTGTCACCTCAAATGGTAGTTCCAAAACACACGCATCGTGAAACTTCCTGGCAGATTAAAACTGTGTGCCGGACCGAGACTCGAACTCGGGACCATTGCCTTTCGCGGGCAAGTGCTCTACCAACCGAGCTACCCAAGCACGACGCACGCCCCGTCCTCACAGCTTTACTTGCGCCAGCACCTCGCCTCCTACGGTTATATACTTGTTTCATTCAGTAATCATACACATGATGCACTACATCAACTGGTTGTTTCTTCATCGTAACGCCAGTACAGAATACAGAAAATAAAGACTTCTTCTAAGCACAGACATCAATATGTATTTCTATCAAATTTATTGGCAGTACATTAGTTTTCGCCTGCACCATACTGACCCACTATTCAAAGTCGTCTACATGCGCACTGTTCATGCTTGGATACTCTGCAATGTCTCTATACACAGCGGTAACACAAGCTAACCATGTGCTCAGTCTTTCCAACACAATGGATAGTACCATCTTTAGATCTAAAAATTTTTTAACGGTTAAGTGCTGTAGATAAATGGACGTGTTATCTGATTTCACATGGAGTGCACAGACATTGTACACTGTTGCAATGGATAGAGTTAGAGCAGCACAGTAAAAATCCGGAGGAGGACTGCTTGGGTGTACTCAGCGGTCTACTCCTGCATGATATACGCTTTTTCATGACAGAGTTCATCCCTTTCCACCTCCGTAAACCGCAGTTTAATACTTTGGCAGTTTTCCCGATCTCTGTCACAATACGCTACTCTCTGTCTGTGGTTGCTTCTATACCAACTAGTGGTTAAATTATACACTGAAGAGAAGAGTAGTGGTGCCCAATGCTTAACTGGTATCTTCTTATCCACCACATCCTCACTCTGTCCATACAGTATCACTGGCATATGCGGCGTTGGCGAGTGTAATAGAGACCAGTACCGACCTGCGTCATGCTGATGACGACCCCGGTCGCCTTCAGTGAGTCAAGGCCTCACTGGGTGTCTTCAACCGACAATAGCACCTGACTGACCTGCTCCATCAAGCTGACCAGGTGCGCGACAGGATCCCAGGATGCTACCGCTGCTGCGGGTGCCGACGGTCTGTGCAGACCCCGACAGGCTGGAGGTCGTCGCATCCGCTAAGGAGCAAAGAAGAAAAACCGTTCCAAGCGATGACAGAAGCGCAAAGACCCCCACACGGCAGTAAACACGCACATTAGGCAAGGGGTACTTACTCTTCCGCGGCTTCTTCATTCTGTCGCTGCTGAGGCTGGACGGAGCTGGACGATTTCGACTGGCGCTTCACTCTGGGTGACTGACTGCTACTGAGACTGCAGAGCTGCTGGGCCCGCCTTATATACCCGTTGGGATCGGATGCTGCATTACTATTGGCTATTACCAATTTCAAGCGCCACTGTTGCGTGGGACCACTTGGGCTCTCCCTCCAGTACAATCAAGTGTCGAGTCTCGCAAAGGGCCCCGCCATTTTTAATATCCAGTCAATTCCGAGCGCCTCTAGTGGTATAATTGTGTTAAGGGTGGTGCAATTTGGCTTTCCGCCCAGGAGGATCAGGTTTCGAGTCCCAGAAAGGGTACCGCCGATTTTAATTTCCTGGGTGGTAATGGGGGAGGGGGGGGGGGCGTGGTCAGCACAGCCCTGGGTCAAAGAAATTCCCATAAAAACTCGAAATTACCGCCAAAATTCGAAATTCCCACCAATAGGGTAGGTTGGAGGACGGGGAGAGGTGGGGGACGTGTAGGCGCTGTGCCACACGTCCAGGCTGAGAATAACACATGACGACATCCGGGGTTGGTGGTGGGCTTGGTCGGGGGCAGGAGTGGGGTGGGGGCAGGGATGATTAATTGATCAGTTTAATTAATTTGCTTATCAATTTGATATCAAAATCGCAATGAGGACACCAATACTTCTGTGAATCGAACTCGGACCTTCAGCATAGGCAGCTAGGATATTTCAAGAGACCGCCAACTGCCCCAGAGGACTGGTTCAGGATTGTGTCGTAAGGATGGGTGTTGCACACGGAAAGAGAATTCAGATTCTATGGTGATTGATTATAGGGATGCACGGTACATTCACTTACTTATACGTCACATCGATATACAATAGCTGTCTACCCAATATGTGCTTCAAACTTGATTCTGTAATGACTGACAGAAAATCACGTAATAGATAGGCAACAGTATGGGAAGCGCTGATTACTGCTGGAAGTGTTGATTTTCGCTTGTGAACCTTGTGCTGATATAAGTATCGAAAGTCTACTCATAAATATGAATCACACTCTCATCTTTGATTTTTTAAATCGCACTCCGTCTGATATCATTGAGGAGGTAAGGGCATAGTGTCCTTTTCTCATGCAGCATATCATGTGAAGAGTATTGATGCGTGTTATCAACCAGGGTCATGTGTCCTATAAAACTGAGTGAGTGTGAGTAGAACTAACGTTTCGAGGTTGTTTCCGTTGAAACTTAATGTATAATAATAATAATAATATACAACTGGATACAGATCACAAGTATACACAACATTTATTACCAGATACCCAGAATTAAAATTTTTAACAGAACAACGACTAGCTGATCAGATCAGTGTAATGATCCCTAATAACAGGATACCTCCGTCAGAATTAGAACACATCGAACAACAAGTACAACAAATATTGGAACAAAATAATGTGCAATCAGAAGAAGAAGAAAATACAGTAATGGACTCAAACATCCCAGAGCAAACAAAAAAAGAACAACATGCATCAATTAAACAATCAGAGGAAAACAAAATCTTAAGACAGCCACCAGAACAACCACAAACAGAACATGAAGTGACACACGTGTTAGATATAGAAGAAAATTTTCAGGTGACCTATACAGAACACAAAGACGCAAATACAGACATTAGACCATTCTTGAATAGACTGCCAAATAACACACAAGTCGAAACAACAATAACAACTATCAACGCAATCATACACAACAAAATAAATGAAAACACAACTATAGAAGAGTTACAACTACTGGTTTATATAGCAGCACTCACTACACTAAATATACACACTAGGCAGAGATCAGAACCAACCAACACACAGAAGAAACCCACAAAACCAGCATGGCAACACAGGCTACAAACCAGAATAGAAAAACTGAGAAAAGACATCGGACAGCTAAGACAATTTATAAGAAACATCAGAAAAAAACCGAAAAAAATTAGGTAAAATCAGACAACAAGAAGCGATAGAGCAATTAGATGAAAAGAAGCCTAAATTACAGGCATTGGTCAAGTGAAAATAGAAGGAAACAAAACCAAACATTCAACACAAAGCAAAAGAAATTTTACCAGACAATAGATAACACACACATGAAAATAGACAATCCACCAAACATAACAGACATGGAACACTTCTGGAGCAACATATGGTCAAACCCGGTACAACATAACAGGCATGCACGGCGGATACAAGCACAAACAGACACATACAAGATGATACCACAAGTGGCTGAGGTGATAATATTGCAACATGAAGTCACCCAAGCAATTAATTCTATGCACAATTGGAAAGCCCTTGGAAAAGATAAAATAGCAAATTTCTGGCTAAAGAAGTTCACCTCAACACATTCACATCTAACTAAATTATTTAAAAGTTGCATTGCAGACCCATACACATTCCAAGATACACTTACACATGCAATAACTAATCTGAAACCTAAAGATCAAGCAGACACAGCAATCCCAGCTAAGTATCGCCCCATAACATGCCTACCAACAATATACAAAATATTCACTTCAGTCATTACACAGAAATTAATGACACATACAACACAAAACAAGATTATAAATGAAGAACAAAAAATCTGTTGCAAAGGAGCACAAGGATGTAAAGAGCAACTGATAATAGATACAGAGGTGACATACCAAGCTAAATCTAATCAAATGTCGCTACACTACGCATACATTGATTACCAAAAAGCTTTTGACAGTGTACCCCACTCATGGTTACTTCAGATATTGCAATATCCAAACAAATTCAAATAATATCACATCACAGCCAATACAGATTAAGCGTGGAATATACCAAGGAGACTCATTAAGTCCTTTCTGGTTCTGCCTTGCTCTGAACCCACTATCCTACATGCTAAATAATACAAATTATGGATACAATATTACTGGAACATGTTGTTGTTGTTGTGGTCTTTAGCCCTGAGACTGGTTTGATGCAGCTCTCCATGCTACCCTATCATGTGCAAGTTTCTTCACCTCCCAGTACATACTGCAACCTACATCCTTTTGAATCTGGTAAGTGAACTCATCTCGTGGTCTCCCTCTTCGATTTTTACCCTCCACGCTGCCCTCCAATGCTAAATTTGTGATCCCTTGATCCCTCAAGACATGTCCTACCAACCGGTCCCTTCTTCTGGTCAAGTTCTGCCACAAATTCCTCTTCTCCCCAATTCTATTCAATACCTCCTCATTAGTTATGTGATCTGCCCATCTAATCTTCAGCATTCTTCTGTAGCACCACATTTCGAAGGCTTCTATTCTCTTCTTGTCCAAACTATTTATCGTCCATGTTTCACTTCCATACATGGCTACACTCCACACTAATACTTTAAGAAACGACTTCCTGTCACTTAAATCTATACTTGATGTTAACAAATTTCTCTTTTTCTGAAACGCTTTCCTTGCCATTGCCTGTCTACTTTATATATCTTCTCTACTTCGACCATCATCAGTTATTTTGCTCCCCAAATAGCAAACCTCCTTTACTACTTTAAGTGTCTCATTTCCTAATCTAAATCCCTCAGCATCACCTGGTTTAATTCGACTACATTTCATTATCCTCGTTCTGCTTTTGTTGATGTTCATCTTATATCCTCCTTTCAAGACACTGTCCACTCCATTCAACTGCCCTTCCAAATCCTTTACTGTCTCTGACAGAATTACAATGTCATCGGCGAACCTCAAAGTTTTTATTCCTTCTCCATGGATTTTAATACCTACTCCGAATTTTTCTTTTGTTTCCTTTACTGCTTGCTCAATATACAGATTGAATAACATAGGGGAGAAGCTACAACCCTGTCTCACTCCCTTCCCAACCACAGCTTCCCTTTCATGTCCCCCGACTCTTATAACTGAAATTTGGTTTCTGTACAAATTGTAAATTGCCTTTCGCTCCCTGTAATCACATATTTGCTATGCATGGGTGATCTAAAACTACTGGCACCAAGAAATCAACAACTCAACCAATTACTAAAGATAACAGAAGTATTCAGCAATGATATAAATATGGCTTTTGGAACAGACAAATGTAAGAAAAATAGCATAGGCAAGGGAAAACACACTAAACAAGAAGATTACATATTGGATAACCAGAGCGACTGCATAGAAGCGATGGAAAAAACAGATGCCTATAAATATCTAGGATACAGACAAAAAATAGGAATAGATAATAAAAATATTAAAGAAGAACTAAAAGAAAAATAGAGACAAAGACTAACAAAAATACTGAAAACAGAATTGACAATAAGAAAACAAGACAAAAGCTATCAATACTTATGCTATAACAGTATTGCCCTACTCATTTGGAGTAGTGAAATGGAGTAACACAATCCTAGAAGATCTCAATACACTTACACGATCACAATACCACAAATATAGAATACATCACATACATTCAGCAACAGAAAGATTCACATTAAGCAGAAACGAAGGAGAAAGAGGATACATCGACATAAAAAACCTACATAATGGACGGGTAGACAATTTAAGAAAATTCTTTATAAAACAAGCAGAAACTAGTAAAATACACAAAGCAATCACTAATATAAATACATCGGCTACACCACTGCAATTTCATAACCACTTCTACAACCCTTTAGATCACATGACATCAACAGATACGAAGAAAGTAAATTGGAAAAAGAGAACACCACATTGCAAGCAACCGTGTCATCTAACACAGCCACACATCAATCAAGCTGCATCCAACACATAGCTAAGAAATGGCAATATATACAGTGAGACGGAAGGATTCATGATTGCAATACAGGATCAAACAATAAACACCAGATATTATAGCAAACATATTATTAAAGATCCCAATACCACAACAGATAAATGCAGACTTTACAAACAACAAATAGAAACAGTAGATCACATCACAAGCGGATGTACAATACTAGCAAATACAGAATACTCCAGAAGACATTAATCTGATAAATGATACATCAACAACTTGCTATACAACATAAACTAATAAAACAACACGTTCCCACATACAAGTATGCACCACAAAATGTACTGGAGAATGATGAATACAAAATATTCTGGGACAGAACCATTATAACAGATAAAACAACACCACATAACAAACCTGACATCATAGTCACCAATAAAAAAAAGAAATAATTAACACAACTATTCGAAATATCCCTACCCAATACAACAAATATACCGAAGAAAACACGTGAAAACATTGAAAAATATATCCAACTGGCTGAGGAAGTCAAGGACATGTAGCATCAGGATAAAGTTGACATCATACCAATTATACTATCAACCACAGGAGTCATACCGCACAATATCCACCAGTACATCAACACAACACAGCTACATCCAAAAGTATATATACAACTACAGAAATCTGTAATTGTTGATACGTGTTCAATTACCAGAGAGTTCCTAAATGCAATGTAACATATACCATACAGTTAAAAGGAAGTCACGCTTGATCAAAGTCTGCGTCACTTTCCAATTTTAACCAGACATAACGTCTGAGATCGACAGGAAGTGCAAAATGGCTAAGCAGGGATGGCTAGAGGACAAATGTAAGGATGTAGAGGCTTGTCTCACCAGGGGTAAGACAGATACTGCCTACAGGAAAATTAAAGAGACCCTTGGAAAGAAGAGAACCACTTGTATGAATATCAAGAGCTCAGATGGCAACCCAGTTCTAATCAAAGAAGGGAAGGCAGAAAGGTGGAAGGGGTATATAGAGGGTTTATACAAGGGCGATGTACTTGAGGACAATATTATGGAAATGGAAGAGGATGTAGATGAAGACGAAATGGGAGATAAGATACTGCGTGAACAGTTTGACAGAGCACTGAAAGACCTGAGTCGAAACAAGGCCCCGGGTGTAGACAACATTCCATTAGAACTACTGACGGCCTTGGGAGAGCCAGTCATGACAAAACTCTACCATCTGGTGAGCAAGATGTATGAGACAGGCGAAATACCCTCAGACTTCAAGAAGAATATAATAATTCCAATCCCAAAGAAAGCAGGTGTTGACAGATGTGAAAATTACCGAACTATCAGTTTAATAAGTCACAGCTGCAAAATACTAACGCGAATTCTTTACAGACGAATGGAGAAACTGGTAGAAACGGACCTCGGGGAAGATCAGTTTGGATTCCGTAGAAATGTTGGAACACGTGAGGCAATACTAACCTTACGACTTATATTAGAAGAAAGATTAAGAAAAGGCAAACCTACGTTTCTAGCATTTGTAGACTTAGAGAAAGCTTTTGACAATGTTAACTGGAATACTCTCTTTCAAATTCTGAAGGTGGCAGGTATAAAATACAGGGAGCGAAAGGCTATTTACAATTTGTACAGAAATCAGATGGCAGTTATAAGAGTCGAGGGGCATGAAAGGGAAGCAGTGGTTGGGAAAGGAGTGAGACAGGGTTGTAGCCTCTCCCCGATGTTACTCAATCTGTATATTGAGCAAGCAGTAAAGGAAACAAAAGAAAAATTTGAAGTAGGTATTAAAATCCATGGAGAAGAAATAAAAACTTTGAGGTTTGCCGATGACATTGTAATTCTGTCAGAGACAGCAAAGGACTTGGAAGAGCAGTTGAACGGAATGGACAGTGTCTTGAAAGGAGGATATAAGATGAACATCAACAAAAGCAAAACGAGGATAATGGAATGTAGTCAAATTAAATCGGGTGATGCTGAGGGAATTAGATTAGGAAATGAGACACTTAAAGTAGTAAAGGAGTTTTGTTATTTAGGGAGTAAAATAACTGATGATGGTCGAAGTAGAGAGGATATAAAATGTAGACTGGCAATGGCAAGGAAATCGTTTCTGAAGAAGAGAAATTTGTTAACATCGAATATAGATTTAAGTGTCAGGAAGTCGTTTCTGAAAGTATTTGTATGGAGTGTAGCCATGTATGGAAGTGAAACATGGACGATAACTAGTTTGGACAAGAAGAGAATAGAAGCTTTCGAAATGTGGTGCTACAGAAGAATGCTGAAGATAAGGTGGGTAGATCACGTAACTAATGAGGAGGTATTGAATAGGATTGGGGAGAAGAGAAGTTTGTGGCACAGTTTGACTAGAAGAAGGGATCGGTTGGTAGGACATGTTTTGAGGCATCAAGGGCTCACAAATTTAGCATTGGAGGGCAGCATGGAGGGTAAAAATCGTAGAGGGAGACCAAGAGATGAATACACTAAGCAGATTCAGAAGGATGTAGGTTGCAGTAGGTACTGGGTGATGAAGAAGCTTGCACAGTATAGAGTAGCATGGAGAGCTGCATAAAACCAGTCTCAGGACTGAAGACCACAACAACAACAACAACGTCTGAGACAGGAAAGAGAAATAATAATAATGAAGTCACCCGAGCAATTAATTCTATGCACAATTGGAAACCCCTGGAAAAGATAAAATAGCAAATTTCTGGCTAAAGATGTTCACCTCAACACATTCACATGTAACTAAATTATTTAACAGTTACATTGCAGACCCATACACATTCCGAGATACACTTACACACGCAACAACTTATCTGAAACTAAAGATCAAGCAGACACAGCAAACCCAGCTAAATTTCGCCACATAACATGCGTACCAACAATATACAAAATATTCACTTCAGTCATTATACAGAAATTAATGACACACACAACACAGAGAAAAATTATAAATGAAGAACAGAAAGGCTGTTGCAAAGGAGCACGAGGATGTAAAGAGCAACTGATAATAGATGCAGAGGTGATATATCAAGCTAAAACTAAACAAAGGTCCCTACACTACGCATACATTGATTACCAAAATGCTATTGATGGTGTACCCCACTCATGGTTACTTCAAATATTGGACATATTTAAAGTAGATACTGAATTGATACAGTTCCTAAACATAGTAATGAAAAATTGGAAAACAACACTTAATATCCAAACAAATTCAAATAATATCACATCACAGCCAATACAGATTAAGCATGGAATATACCAAGGAGACTCATTAAGTCCTTTCTGGTTGTGCCTTTCTCTGAACCCACTACCGAACATGCTAAATAATACAAATTATGGATACAATGTTACTGGAACATACCAACACAAAATTACACATTTGCTATACATGGATGATCTAAAACTGCTGGCAAAAACAAATCAACAACTCAACCAATTACTAAAGATAACAGAAGTATTCAGCAATGATATAAATATGGCTTTTGGAACAGACAAATGTAAGAAAATTAGCATAGTCAAGAGAAAACACACTAAACAAGAAGATTACATAATGGATAACCAGAGCGACTGCATAGAAGCGATGGAAAAAACAGATGCCTATAAATATCTAGGATACAGACAAAAAATAGGAATAAATAATAAAAATATTAAAGAAGAACTAAAAGAAAAATATAGACAAAGACTAACAAAAATACTGAAAACAGAATTGACACGAAGAAATCAAGACAAAAGCTATCAATACTTAAGCTATAACAGTATCGACCTACTCATTTGGAGTAGTGAAATGGAGTAACACAGTCCTAGAAGCACTCAATACACTTACACGATCACAATACCACAAATATAGAATACATCACATACATTCAGCAACAGAAAGATTCACATTAAGCAGAAAAGAAGGAGAAAGAGGATATA
Organism: Schistocerca piceifrons; assembly: GCF_021461385.2. Lineage (NCBI taxonomy): Eukaryota > Metazoa > Arthropoda > Insecta > Orthoptera > Acrididae > Schistocerca > Schistocerca piceifrons. Next base: position 782,888,614 of record NC_060141.1, read on the forward strand.
TCGACATAAAAAACCTACACTATGGACGGGTAGACAATTTAATAAAATTCTTTATAGAACATGCAGAAACTAGTAAAATACACAAAGCAATCACTAATATAAATACATCGGCTACACCACTGCAATTTCATAACCACTTCTACAACGCTTTAGATCACATGACATCAACAGATACGAAGAAAGTAAATTCAAAATAGAGAACACCACATGGCAAGCAACCGTGTCATCTAACACAGCCACACATCAATCAAGACGCATCCAACACATAGCTAAGAAAAGGCAATATATACAGTGAGACGGAAGGATTCATGATTGCAATACAGGATCAAACAATAAACACCAGATATTACAGCAAACATATTATTAAAGATCCCAATACCACAACAGATAAATGCAGACTTTGCAAACAACAAATAGAAACAGTAGATCACCTCACAAGCGGATGTACAATACTAGCAAATACAGAATACCCCAGAAGACATTAATCTGGCCAAAAATGATACATCAACAACTTGCTATACAACATAAACTAATAAAACAACACGTACCCACATACAAGTATGCACCACAAAATGTACTGGAGAATGATGAATACAAAATATTCTGAGACAGAACCATTATAACAGATAAAAGAACACCACATAACAAACCTGACATCATAGTCACCAGTAAAAAGAAGAGATTATCACAACTAATCGAATTATTCATACCAATACAACAAATATACAGAAGAAAACAGGAGAAAAAATTGAAAAATATATCCAACTGGCCGAGGAAGTCAAGTACATGTGGCTGCAGGATAAAGTTGACTTTATACCAATTATACTATCAACTACATGAGTCATATCACACAATATCCACCAGTACATCAACGCAATACAGCTACATCCAAACTTATATATACAACTACTGAAATCTGTAATTATTGATACATGTTCAATTACCCGAAAGTTCCTAAATGCAATGTTACATATACCGACAGTTAAAAGCAAGTCACGCTTGATCAAGGTCCGCGTTACTTTTCATTTTTGACCGGACATAACGTCTGAGAAAAGAAAGAATAATAGTAATTTCATGTGGTTCAATGCCCTTGGCAAGTCTTTCTACTGGGCGCTAATTTAATGTTTTTATTACCTTTTTTTACATTTTCGTTTGTTTACGTGCCTCTTTCTTCCCTTCACCCCTTCTATACACTCGCTGTAAGTAAATTTGTCGGTGTGGCTTCTCCGCAATTATTATTCCTTTTTCCACAACGTAAATATCTTGAATGAATATTATTGAGGAACATTAATACTGAGTACTTAAGTTATGAATAAATGCTCTCTTCTTGAACTAAGGAATAATGTCTTGCTTGTAGTGCACAATAAATAAAAGCCTTCTACGCGAGGAAAATGTTGTACGTGTAATAAAAATTGAAATAAAAATCCCCATTGTTTAAAAATAAAATATTTCTTGAAAACGTAAATATGTATACATTTTCAGCATGACTTCAACCACTTGCATGTCTCCAACATACGACAATTATCCAGCCTGGCAAAGGGGCCTATGGTTTAACGTGGAGTCCTTACAGTTGAGAGTTGAAGGTTAGGTTAAAACGAAGTTTCAAAAAGCGCTGACCCAACCGAAAATTGGCCCCCCAGCTCTGCGTTGCCAGGCACCCACTTTACGCTAATCACGAGGCCTGATATGTGTGCAGGTGGTTCATGAGTGAGATTACGACTATCAAGATGTGTGACAAATATGGCCGCATCTTTTGATTACATTGAGCTAGAAGATTGAATTATTTATATTTCGAAGGGAGTGTAGACCTTAGTCACCTACAGATCTGGTGGGTACTACATCGATACTGTGGTGAGATTTAAAATGGTAAATAATTAAGTTTTTTATTGTTTTCTATCTGTAAGCTTATAGCTCGGTATGAGAACAAGTAAAAAGCACACAAAATGTTCGGTGGACTAGGACTAACAAAGTTTTCCTAGTCACAAAGTGGCCACTTTACCACTTTCCTAGCGAGCAAGTAGTGTTAAAAGTTTGCTCACAATGTAATAGTGTTAATTAATTGAAATAATCAGTACCATTAAAATATGATTAGTTACGCTTTATGTGTGGAATCACATTCTTGGAATTAAATAATACAAGCAGTCCAGTGTTACCCCTTAAATGTGGATCATTCAGATTACTTGTCGGAATTAACAACGAAATATCACCTGGATGTAGTAGGACAGTTATGACCGCCACCAGAAACTAAATCGGTGGTCGTATAGTTCTCAAACACAGTCTACAATGTTGCCAATTGTCCATTAGACCAACGACAGGAAGAATATGTTTGCTCAGCGAATCTGCTGAGGTGGTTAGAAGTTGGGAAGTTCACCTTTCAAGGACACGAAGACACCAGCCGCTATGGCGTTTACTGGCATCCGAAATATCTGAATCATAGCCCAATCTGTTTTACTATAATTTCTATAACTGTGATGTTGTTCGAAAACGTAGTTGCAAATAATATCTATGCTCGCCGACTGTAAGTCAGATGACATAAATAAAACGCAGGAGGAATTATTAGGATGGCCCTACTGTTCAGTACTGTCGTAGCAATTTTTATTTTTTATGTTTTATGAGTACTGCAGACTCGAAGTTCATTCACCAGAAGGTGTTCGCTGTTTTATCTTCATTTGTTACAATTAACATTAGCCCCGTGGGGTAACCGTGTGTTCTGAGGCGTCTCGTCACGGTTCGCACGGCTCTCCCCGTCGGAGGTTCGAGTCCTCCCGCGGGCATGGGTTTGTGTGTTGTCCTTAGCGTAAGTTATTTTAAATTAGATTCAGTAGTGCGTTAGCCTAGGGACCGATGACCTCAGCAGTTTGGTCCCATAGTCCTTACCACATATTTCCAAATTTCCAAATTAAGATTGTGAGCATTTAACATCCTTTCTAGCATTGTCCACTTAATGTCTTTTTCCTTATGAATGCTTTCTTTGGCTCCGAGAAGACAACATAATGTTGATTACAAAACTCCAACATACGCTCGTATTTCATAAGCTACAAATAAGACACAGTATCAAATCAGAAACACAATCAGGGGAAGGAAATCTTTCTTACTGACTAGATAACTGTGCTAAAGAACGAGCAAAGAAAATGAAACAAGCGAATGAGTGCAGTGCATGTAGGTGAATACACTGCTGACGGTTAACTTATTCTATATCTTTACCTGCTGTCTTTAATTGACTAACGTAGAAGCTTTGTAAGCTATTTACTGTACAAATACAAATGAACTGCAGCTTACCGTGGTAACAAAAGAAATCTCCTACAATAAAACAAAGCACTCATCGCATAAACGTTCCCATATCGTTACGTATTAGTGAGATATCACGCACTTTCAGCATAAAAACCGGCAGTGAATAAGTGCAGTCCATCATACTGAAGTAGCGTTACACGACTACCATGAAAGTATGGAAAATGGAGCAAGGGATGCAGGATGGAGTCCAGTTACAATTAAGTCACGACAATTATTTCTCCATAAAAAACTGAAAAATATCTCAACAGAAGCAGAAAACGCAGCCATAACAAATGTATAAATCTTTAATTTTTCACTTTTATATCAACAGGGTAATGAACGAAGCTAGCAAAAAAGAAAGTACGAGGGAGAAATTTTCTCATGATTCCATTGCCTGACATTCGATCTGCCTGACTGTAACTTTGTCACAGAAGAAGTAAGAATTTCTCTCCAGTGACTTTTCAACCAACAATTACGACAATCTTTTCTCGAAGGGTGAGCACTATTACCGCTGAGCTAGCGGACAGCTGTCGCATGTAGCTCTCTCTTTGTCATTCTGATGTACAAGATGGATAGTTGGCAATGTAAGGGACACAGATGGTTGTACTATCGGAACGAGCTTCCTAGACTTAATACATTAATTTCCTAACTTTATGTCGTCCCTTAAGTGAACCATTCAGAATTTTTAATCAAAACGACAAGAAAATATCAGGCAAATGTAGAAGGATAATTCTCTTCCCATCACGAAGTAGTCGACGATCACATTGTTGCCAGATGTATTCCGCTATATCATGTCTCTAGCTAGTGGCAACCAAGCTGGATGTTGTGTGTCCCCCACTTGCGTTTGAAACACATGGAGCAGGAAGGTGGATAGTCAACCAAATGAATAAGCCAGTGGATTTTAATTGCAATTTAGAAACAAGGGGTCGTGCCTAAATCGCAGTTATGACTAATTTTCAGTTTCTCCAGCTGCAACCGACACACCATAAATTAAGATAAGAGTGAACTATTTGAGTGTTCCAACTCTTCAGTAGCTGTAATACTTAGTTCTTTTTTTCTCTTATATGTACAGAAAACTGAAAAGTGGTGCGCATAATTCAACTCCAAGTGTTTGTGCATTATTATAACACATACTTAATTTCTAACAATGTACGTGCTACTAGGCTCTACGTTAATGGAATCAACATCCCGCAACCGCTCACACTACAGAGGCACCGCATCATGTTTGGTAAACTGACTATTTACACTATCTATTGCTTGTTTATCTGCATGTACACTTCTGTTGAAACTAAATCCTTTGGTTGAGAATTATTGCTGCAAGGCTTAATACTGACAGTAGCGTTAGTGATAGATAAACAAAGTCCTTGGATAACAAATGAAATGCTGAACTGACACTGCATTGGATCACCTAAGTCGAAACTAGGGATTTGGAGTAGACGACATTCCTTCAAAGCTATTGAGATCCGCTGGTGAAAATACCACGACAAAACTGTTCCAGTAGATATTTTAGGTGTATGATGTAGGAAATCCACCTTCGGACATCACAAAGAATGTAATAATCCAGTGTCAAAGGTGGCAGTTGTTAACAGACGAGACTGTTAACGAACTATCGCCCTAATATGCCATGCTTTCAAAATAATGACACAGGTTACTGATAGATGTATGAAAGAAACTAACTACTGATAGCCCAGCTCAAGGAAGATAATTTTGGGTTCCAACGAAATGTGGGAACACGTGAGGCAATACTGACCATATCTTAGCATATTGGCTGAAGAATGGTAAACTTGAATTTCTTAAATTCACCGATTTTATGAAAACATCTGACAGGATTGACTGGAAGGCACAATCAAATTCTGTAGGCAGTAGTGATAAAACACTGGAAGTGTAAGGTTATTAACAACTTGCATAAAAGACACACTTAGATTGAGTGACATGAAGGATAGCACTCGTTAAGAAGGCAGTGAAAGAGAGTTGTAGTCTAGTGCCGATGTTATTCAGTCTCTGCACTCAGCAACCAGTCAAGGACACCAAAGAGACATTTATACACGAAATTCAATTTCAAAGAAAAAATAAAAACTTTGAGTTTTACCGGTGATACAGTAATTGTACCGCTAACGGTAAAGGAATTACAGCAACAGCCAAATGGTAGAAAATGTCGTGAAAGTGGTGATATGATAAATATCAATAGAAGTAGAACAAGGATCAAGGAAAATGCAATGTTGTCGAATGAAACCAGGTGATACTGAGAAAATTGGATTAGGAGATACGACACTAAAGGTAGTAGATGAGTTTTATCATTTAGGCAATAAAGTAAGTGAAAATGCTGATGTAGAGAGGAATGAAAGGGCAGGGCACAATAGCAAGGAAAATGTTTCAGAAACTAAGAACTAGTTTAGATTAAATATAAATTTAAATGTTGGTAGTTCCTTTCGGAAAATATTTGTCTGACATGTAATCTCGAACTCAACTGGAACGTGTTTCATACAGGTAGACAACAGAAAGTTTTCAAAAGTGGTTCTTCAGAATAATGCTGAAACTCAGAAGGTTAGATGAGACAATGAGGAGATACTGAATCGATTTAGAAAGAAAGATATTTATTTTACGACTGAATGTTGGGACTGTTTGATAGGACACGTACTGTGGCGGCAAAGAATAGTGATTTGATAATGGATGGATGTGTGTATAGGGAAGGCGGGGGGTGGGGGAAGATCAGTTGAGAAAGACTACGGTTTGTATATGGTAAGAATGCTCAACTTCCAACAGGTTGGAGCAGTTATGTCGAGATACTACACTAGTTTTACTAGCGTAGAGAACGGAATCAAACCAGATTTCGGACTGGCTGGCCTCTGTGGCCAAGCGGTTATAGGCGCTTCAAGCCGGCACCGCGCTGCTGCTATGGCCTCAGGTTCGAATCCTGCCTCAGACATTGATGTGTGTGATGTCCTAAGATTAGTTACGTATAAGTAATTCTAAGTCTAGGGGACTGATAACCTCAGATGTTAAGTCCCATAGTGCTTAGAGCCATTTGAACATTTGATTTCAGACTAAAGAGCACAGCTACAACAACATAGACAAATACAGTTTATTTTTTCCTCCAGTCTTTTTAATGATTTAACGCAGCTGGTCACTGCTTCCTCTCCTGCACCAACCTCCCCATTTTCAGTAACCGTTTTCGGTTACATGGTCCTGTTTTTCAGTGTCAGTCTTACCCTACAGGTTTTGCCTCCTACAGCTCTCTGTAGTGCCTTGGATATTTGCTTCTACTCTCTTAACACCTGTTCTGCTAACCTGTTTTAATCAATATATTCCACGATTCCTTTCGTCGTCGGTTCTGTAGCGAAGTTCATCATTTCTCATTTTATTACACAATTTTCATTATTCTTCTGTAAAACCACACCTCAAACAAACCAATTATCTTCTTTTCTGGTTCTGAAATAAAAATGTAATGCTGTCACAAAAATTAACAAAGGTGACACTCCTGAATAAAAGTTTTAGAATGGGCCATTCCAATAGTTAGAATACATTAGGCAATTTTCTATCATGATTAAACATTGAGCTGCAGCAGTACCGGCTTTCGGCTCTCGGCAGTTGTTTTGAGGTTTTGTAAAGAAGCTCTAACTTATGGAGTAGAGGAAGTGAATTGAACGTTGGGTGTGGACGGAAACGAGCCTACAAAAATGTTTTATACTCTTGGTAACTTCTATACAAGCCATGCAAACTTTCACTAAATTCTGAACACACGAAGGTAGGTGGCGGTGATCTGATTATTTATAAAATTCTAACACATACTACATATGCAGTGACCATCATTTCGCTGGCGTGGAAAAGTTTTTTCGAACCGGCCCTGGGAAGCAACACAATAACTGTAGAAACCGGCGAATTACTGTAGTAAGAAAGCAGTTGCTAGGAAGAAAATGGTTCAAATGGCTCTGAGCTCTATGGGACATAACTTCTGAGGTCATCAGTCCCCTAGAACTTTAGAGCTACTTAAACCAAACTAACCTAAGGACATCACACACATCCATGCCCGAGGCAGGATTCGAACCTGCGACCGTAGCGGTCGCGCGGTTCCAGACTGTAGCGCCTAGAACCGGTCGGCCACTGATAGGAAGAGATGATCATACACAACAATGAAGAGTTTGGCACATTACTAGGGTTGCCATCCGTCCAATACACCGGGACCGTCACCGATAGTGATCTTCTCGTCCAGACTCAGTTTTGTCCCGATTTTGCAAAATACTGTTAAGAGAATGGCTCAAGTACTGAAGAAACGTTATCTGTTAGCGTAACATGTAAATGCAGCCTCAGTTAGTTTTTTTTGTGTCAACCAGTTTATGTTGACAGGGTCGTCTCTCAGGTGGCGTTGCAAGCACGTTTTAGAGCCAGCGCTATCATTCGAGAAAATACCACACTTCTCCAGTAGTACAGGACTACAACTCTTTAAGTAGTGCCACACGGAAGAATCGGGCAGTTCACATTTGAATAACGATCTGATAAGGCAATTCTTTCCAAATTTAATATGAGCAACGATTGCAAGATAGTAATGTCCGAAGTGTTCACTGCGGATATACTGGGTGAGTCACCTAACATTACCGCTGGATGTATTTCATAAACCACATCAAATACTGACGAATCGATTCCACGTACCGAACGTGAGGAGATGGGCTAGTGTAATTGGTTAATACAAACCATAAACAAATGCACGGAAGTATGTTTTTCAACACAATCCTACGTTTTTGTAAATGGAACCCCGTTAGTTTTGTTAGCACATCTGAACATATAAACAAATGCGTAATCATTGCCGTTTGTTGCATTGTAAAATGTTAATTACATCCCGAGATACTGTAACCTAAAGTTGACGCTTGAGTACCACTCCTCCGCTGTTCGATAGTGTGTATCGGAGAGCACCGAATTACGTAGGGATCCAAAGGGAACGGTGATGGACCTAAGGTACAGAAGAGACTGGAACAGCACATTACGTCCACATGCTAACACCTTTTTATCGGTCTTTTTCACTGCCACACATTTACATTACCATGAGGGGTGAGGTACACGTACACACGTGGTTTCCGTTTTCAATTACGGAGTGGAATAGAGTGTGTCCCGACATGTAAGACCAATAGATGTTCAATGTAGTGGCCATCATTTGCTGCACACAATTGCAATCTCTGGCGTAATGAATGTCGTACACGCCGCAGTACATCTGGTGTAATGTCGCCGCAGGCCGCCACAATACGTTGTTTCATATCCTCAGGGGTTGTGGGCACATCACGGTACACATTCTCCTTTAACGTACCCCACAGAAAGAAGTCCAGAGGTGTAAGATCAGGAGAACGGGCTGGCCAATTTATGCGTCCTCCACGTCCTATGAAACGCCCGTCGAACATCCTGTCAAGGGTCAGGCTAGTGTTGATTGCGGAATGTGCAGGTGCACCATCATGCTGATACCGCATACGTCAACGCGTTTCCAGTGGGACGTTTTCGAGCAACGTTGGCAGATCATTCTGTAGAAACGCGATGTATGTTACAGCTGTTTGGGCCCCTGCAATGAAGTGAGGACCAATGAGGTGGTCGCCAATGAGTCCGCACCATACATTTACTGTCCACGGTCGCTGTCGCTCTACCTGTCTGAGCCAGCGAGGATTGTCCACGGACCAGCAATGCATGTTCCGTAGATTCACTGCCCCGTGGTTTGTGAAACCCGCTTCATCGGTAAACAAGTAGAAGTGCAACGCATTATCTGTCAATGTCCATTGACAGAATTGCACTCAATGATTAAAGTCATCACCATGTAATTGCTGATGTAGCGACACATGAAACGGGTGAACGCGGTGACGATGCAGTATGCGCATGACACTACTTTGACTCAGACCACCGGTTCTCGCAATGTCCCGTGTACTCATGTGTGGGTTCATGGCAACAGCAGCTAACACACCAACTGCACCCGCTTCTCCTGTTACGGGCCTGTTACGGACCCGTTTGCGTGCTACGACCATACCTGTTGCATACAGATAGCGGTAGATGTTTTGCAATGTGCGGCACTTTGGATGCTCTCTGTCCGGCTACCGTTCTGCATAAACCCTGCAGGCTTCAGCTGCATTTCGTCGACACGCATCATAGATGAGCATCATCTCCGCCTTTTCAGAGTTCAAATACACCATGGTCACAGTTCCTACAACACTACACTATCACAGACGTCTGGTAACACGGTGTACTACAGTTGGTGTGCGTGCGGAGGCGAATGCAGAGTAACAATAGCAGCAAGTGCTACATGCGGACACTGCGACAGCTAGACCAAACCACAACAGTGCACTACAGCCACACTCGTAAACACGGTCGTCATCGTAAACGTGTCCCTGCAGATGCTGCTCGCCGACCGTCACCCGTGTTTGTTACAACACGCAACTGAACGTCGGAGGTTTCAAGTGTCAACTTTAGAATACAATATCTCCGGATGTAATTAACATTCTACAATGCAACAAACGGCACTGATTACGTATTTGCTTATATGTTCAGATGTGCTAACAAAACTAACCTGGTTCCATTTAAAAAAACGTAGGTTTGTATTAGAAACCATACTTCCGTGCATTTTTGTATGGTTTGTATTAAACAATTACACTAGCCCCTCTCCTCACGTTCGGTCTGTGGAATCGGTTCGTCAGTATTTGATGTGGTTTACGAAATATATCCAGCGGTAACGTTAGGTGACTCACCCTGTATAGTGCGTGAAGTGAATAGCGACGACTACTTCGATGACTAAAGTGGTATTGTCGACTGGTTATGGTCTAATAAACTTATCATAGCTTACGAAAATGCCTAAGGATGGAGAGAGAAAGTGTTAATTTTCGGATGTTCACACAAAAGAAAGTCTTTTTTCAAGAAAGGACGTACGGATCAGCAGGCGTTGTGTGAGATTTGTAGCTGTTTCATCTCAGCAACTCACGGAAGTAAAGCAGATGTGAGGCATCATATTTCTACGAAGAACCATACAAACAGATTTGCGGTGTCACCGACAAGAAAGCCAATTTCTACATTCATAATTAAAGAAGGTACCCAGGAAGAATTGCTCGTTGCAATTGCAGAAGTAATGAAAGCTTATAATGTTGGCAAGCATCATCAGCCCTTCAGGTCTCTTGACTCTAACGTAAAATTATCCTGACTCTAAAGTCAACGTTAAGCAGTCTACAGTCAGGACCAAAGCTACAGCCATTCTTAAAAATATTTTCACATCATACTCCGTGTCTGAATGCATAAATGTAGAAGTAAGTGAATGCCCTTCCCATATTTTCCACAATACTACATCAAGTGCTGCTGGAGTTTTAACTGTCGACACTGAAATAATCGCCATGAAAATAATTATTTTTCAACATACATGTTAAGGACAAGAAAACTGAAAGAGTTCTGCTTGTACGTTGATGTCAATCATCAGACTCTTCTATCTTACTCATAACAAGATGGCTGTCGTTAATACCCGCAGGTGACAGAAATCTCACTTTTTCCATCCTATTGAAATGTTTTTTTTTTTTTTTTTTTTTTTTTTTTTTTTTTTTTTTTTTGCGCCGAGGGCTGGCCACCTAAAATAATAACAGATTTTATTCAGTAGTCCCATCAGTGAGTTTACTTCATGTTTCTGCAGTCAATCTCGGTTCTTTTAGAAAACGATATAAAAAGTGTGGAGAGGAAAGAAGCCTCGGTAATTGAAATAAGAAGTACATTAATCGACACTCAAATATGTTTGAATGAAAGGAAGACTGCCATTTTTATTAGCGTGCAACTAAGAATAATTTCGACAAATTAAACACTGAGAATTGTAACCAAGAAATAATTAATTTGATTCTGAAATTTGAGGAAGAGAAATTAGATTTATGTACCACAGCGTTTGATTACTTAGAGAAAGAGGCTGTTTTTTTTTTAAATAAATATCAAGTTTTTCACTGAAGACGTTACCTGAAACCCCCGATTTAGTGTTACTAAAAACACAATTACGCAGGGTGGTCGGAAATTCCCGTTACAAACTTCTAGGACATGTAGAAGGTGGTGTGTACCTAACATTTTGAATAGGAACCCATGTCCGGAAACGTATCGTTTCCGTTCTTCGGCAGTGTCAATGCAGATGATTATCTCATCCACACGAACGTGAGGAATGTACTTAGGCGTGACACAGTACAACTGTTCCAATCCATTTGAAAAGAATACTGACTCGTTCCGTTATTACTTACGCATTTGCACTACAACTTACACCTTATGGGTTACATTAGTCGACAACAACAAGAACCCAGCATCTACTACACCATCCGCAACTTACCGATGCATTTCAACAGCGGCTCGATGTGGCGACCACCAACTTTGTTACACACATTGTACCTCCGAAGCATGTTCTGGTACACTCTCTCCATCCCACCTGGTGTCTCTTCAGTGTCTTGTGCAGCGGCCAGAACTCGTGCCAGCAGACCTTCTTCTGTCTCTACAGGTGTCTCATAAATTAGGCTCTTCATACGACCCCACAAGATGTAGTCCATAGGGGTTAAATCTGGCGATCGTGGCGGCCACGCAGTTGGACCACCGCGGCCTATCCATCTTTCACCACACCGTCTGTTGAGATGTCTCCGGACAGCCAGTGAAAAGTGAGGTGGTGCTCCATCATGCTGAAACCATATTTCCTGACGGACATTCAATGGCACAGCTTCGAAGAACGGGTTGAGTACGTGTCGTAGGAAGACTAAGTATGCGGGACCTGTGAGCTTGGATGGAAGGAGGTATGGTCCAATCACATGACCGTCCAGAATACCTGCCCACACGTTAATCCCAAACCTGACTTAAAATCCCTGAATATGCTTGACATCACGGTTTTCGTCCGCCCAGACATGGCTATTTCGAGCGTTCAGAACACAATCCATTGTGAACCTACAGGGTGTTTAAAAAATGACCGGTATATTTGAAACAGCAATAAAAACTAAACGACCAGCGATAGAAATACACCGTTTGTTGCAATATGCTTGGGACAATAGTACATTTTCAGGCGGACAAACTTTCGAAATTACAGTAGTTACAATTTTCAACAACAGATGGCGCTGCAAGTGATGTGAAAGATATAGAAGACAACGCAGTCTGTGGGTGCGCCATTCTGTACGTCGTCTTTCTGCTGTAAGCGTGTGCTGTTCACAACGTGCAAGTGTGCTGTAGACAACATGGTTTATTCCTTAGAACAGAGGATTTTTCTGGTGTTGGAATTCCACCGCCTAGAACACAGTGTTGTTGCAACAAGACGAAGTTTTCAACGGAGGTTTAATGTAACCAAAGGACCGAAAAGCGATACAATAAAGGATCTGTTTGAAGAATTTCAACGGACTGGGAACGTGACGGATGAACGTGCTGGAAAGGTAGGGCGACCGCGTACGGCAACCACAGAGGGCAACGCGCAGCTAGTGCAGCAGGTGATCTAACAGCGGCCTCGGGTTTCCGTTCGCCGTGTTGCAGCTGCGGTCCAAATGATGCCAACGTCCACGTATCGTCTCATGCGCCAGAGTTTACACCTCTATCCATACAAAATTCAAACGCGGCAACCCCTCAGCGCCGCTACCATTGCTGCACGAGAAACATTCGCTAACGATATAGTGCACAGGATTGATGACGGCGATATGCATGTGGGCCAACAACAAACAGAACTGGCGCATATGGGGAACCGAAAAGCCCCATGTTGCAGTCCCATCGTCCCTGCATCCTCAAAAAGTACTGGTCTTGGCTGCCATTTCTTCCAAAGGAATCATTGGCCCATTTTTCAGATCCAAAACGATTACTGCATCACGCTATCTGGACATTCTTCGTGAATTTGTGGCGGTACAAACTGCCTTAGACGACACTGCGAACACCTCGTGGTTTATGCAAGATGGTGACCGGCCACATCGCACGGCCGACGTCTTTAATTTCCTGAATGAATATTTCGATGGTCGTGTGATTGCTTTGGGCTATCCGAAACATACAGGAGGCGGCGTGGATTGGCCTCCCTATTCGCCAGACATGAACCCCTGTGACTTCTTTCTGTGGGGACACTTGAAAGACCAGGTGTACCGCCAGAATCCAGAAACAATTGAACAGCTGAAGCAGTACATCTCATCTGCATGTGAAGCCATTCCACCAGACGCGTTGTCAAAGGTTTCGGGTAATTTCATTCAGAGACTACGCCATATTATTGCTACGCATGGTGGATATGTGGAAAATATCGTACTATGGAGTTTCCCAGACCGCAGCGCCATCTGTTGTTGAAAATTGTAACTACTGTAATTTCGAAAGTTTGTCTGCCTGAAAATGTACTGTTGTCCCTAGCATACTGCAACAAACGGTGTATTTCTATCGCTGCTCGTTTAGTTTTTATTGCCGTTTCAAATATACCGGTCATTTTTGAAACACCCTGTATATGCATCTGTGAAGAGAACTCGACGTGGAAAAAGAGGCGCGTCGATGCAGCGGTGCAGGAACCATGTGATGAAGGCGACTCGTTGTGGAAAGTCTTCTGGACCCATAGCGTGTACCCTTTGTAAGTGGCACGCATGTAATTGTTGCTCATGCAGGACGTCCAAAACGGTACTGTGACTAACAGACAGTGCACACGCAGCTGCTCGCGTAGTCATTGACGAGCTGTCTTCAGTGCGACGCAGTACACCATCTTAAAATTCGGGAGTGCGGCGTCGCCGTGGAACACCACAGTCCTGCCTCCTAACGGTGAAGGTACCCGTTTCTCGTAGCCGTTGTGTAACTTGACCAATCACTTTGTGCGATGGAGTGTGACGGTGTGGAAAACGTTCGTGATTCCGCCGACTAGCAGCTCTTCCGTTACCTCCAGTTTCGCCATACACAAGGAGCATGTCTGTGTATTCCGCAAACGTCTACTGCACCATGTTTCTTCTATCGGTGATGCACAGGTATTGACTCGGTCTCACAGCAAAGCGGATAGTAAGTGACATCTGGGGTTCGTTTGACGTAGTGCTAGTCATCGTGTCTACCCTATTGCACACCAGGACAGGGAACACTGAGACGTTTCTCTTTCCTCCGACCATCCTGGAACTTGGCTAAAAATGGTGCGAAGATTTAAGGAGACAATTTTTTTTAAAAAAATGTATGTATCTGAAGAGCGTTTTAGAAACTATGACTCGAAAAAATGGTTGTGTAAACACTCCATGGAAGAAAAGTGGAGTTACTTTCTTAAGGAAACCGAACATCTTCAAAGCAATGACAGCTGCTAAACTATGCGAGTGTTTATTTATTCCCGAACATAGCGCGGCTGTGGATAAGTTTCTTAGCTGGGGTCGGCCCAGCTGCCAAATGAATGAAATTTACTGCTGCCAGGGTCGGTGGAATCAGTCTTAAAGTGGCATTTAAGCTATCAGTGACTTACATGAAGTGTTATAAATAGATAAAAGGGAAAAAAGACTTGCTGAGAAAGGGGAAATCTTCCGAAAGATATGGTTTACTTACTACTTCTGCCACAACAAATTCTATGTAACTGTGTTCTAAAAAATAGTTAATTATAAGAAATAAAGTTTTACTTCATTTCCACACACCCATTTCAAACTGTCCCAAAGAGGTCCCAGCTACATATGGCAGCCCTACGCACGACTGCAACCAGTTCTGATTCACAGCCGATACAACACGATCTTTCAGCTTTCACAAGACAGGCAACACTACTTTAAGAGAAATTCGGACTCATTTTGTGTATCACCAGAAGAAAATTAAATTAAGTTAAAATTAGGGTCACCGACTAAGTCACGTTTAGCTACAAATAGAGTACTATTTATTGTAGTATTCTATTTTAACAATTAAACTATGATAATTTTCACATGAAGTTTCTGATACCTAGAATCCTCGCTAGTATGGAAAATCAGGAACTAGTGGTAAAGCGAACATCCGCAAGTGTGAAACACTGCGTAGAACATTCACAACAAGTACACATTGATGGACGTCCTATTGATATTTTGGTTTCCCTCCATCTGAAACGATTATGTTGTAAATAATACAGATACATGATACTATTAGTTACTTCGATTACTGCAGAGAGAATGGCAGTGACAATGCTGTCAACATTTTACGTTCTCACCTGCTTCACCCTTCGTGTTAGCTGAACCACAAATCGCATTTGTTCCGCACACACTCACCAGACCTATTTCTTTGCTAATTTTTGAGCCGGCTTCACTTCCTTGCTTTCAAACATTCTGTCATGCAAATAAAAGTATTCTTAAGAAAAATTATAAGTTCATAATGATAAGAAGTAGAGAAAGTCTCACCCCCCACAAACAGTACAGGATTTCCAAGGGTGAAACTGGAAAATAAAGAGAAGGTGTTTGACAAATGAGTTCCGTAGGTGAACGCAAAGAATAATTATGACAGCAACGGAAGAGAAGGCTCGCCTAAATGATTGACTTTGACCTTATTTAGGATGTTTGAGTCATAGTCGATGAGCCCGGATGTATTCGGAACTACGCTTCATATCAAAATCATTGTGCTTTGCTACAGAATTTTGGCTGGCAGTCAACACGGTAGCTGCCATTATCGCCATTCCTTCGAAAGGCGAGCCTTCCAACTACTAGCCTGGTGAGGTTCTGAATTTTCCTGCTAAATATTTCGTTCTCACTTCGGATAATTCTGAAAGACCCAAACTTAAGGTGTAACACAGGGCTTTCGAATTCATTGTCTCATTCCACGAGGATCATTCCATACGGAATCAATAATTAATCTCATATTTAACATTCCTAATTATCTCTGTTGATCAACAGTACCACTATGAGAGCGAACTGTTAACAATATTGGCCCACTTATTAATTGGTAACGTGATCGGTTTCAAAGGGGGAACGCTGTGTTAGTCTCATTTCGCAACAGAGCTAAGCATTGTTTCTGCCTTTTACGTCTTATCTTACCAACCTGTAAGCTTTCAGACTGGAACCCTTGAGGATATCTGAACTTCCCCAACTTAAGACTCATCAATCTGTCCGTCTGCTAAAACCTAATTTTCTCACTAACGGGTAGAGTATCGAGTTATAATTTTTCTCAAATTCTAATGTCTACGGCGCTTTGCGGTGAAAAAAATTCGGGATCTAATTCAATGCTACCAAAAGATACGGCCGTTTGCAAAGATTTTTTTTTTTTTTCCAGCAGCAGGAAGAGGTATCAAGTTGAAATCTGTATCAAATACTAAGGCCTTCTATGTAAATAATTTAAGCATCTATGTCAATGGAATAAAATGGTACGGCCATATACGTAACATATTTTAATAGTTGCAGACTCGTGCACCAAAACCTGCAAATGAAGAACGTGCAGACTTATTAGTCCTGGTGATCAAGCGGTGAATGGCGTGTCTGCAAAACGAGAGTTCATGGGAGTGATTCTCGAATCACCAATATTTGAGACATCGTTTTAACTTAACTGCGACGATGTGAGCAGTCCACGTTAAGCTGTAGCTCCTGTTTTGTAAGACTGGATAGCTGGGATAGGTTAAGGACACGCAAGTCGCCAAAGTGGTGTCCAATAGCAAGACTTGTGCCAGGCAAATGGCTCTGAGCACTATGCAACTTAACTTCTGAGGTCATCAGTCGCCAAGAACTTAGAACTACTGAAACCTAACTAACCTAAGGACATCACGCACATCCATGCACGTGGCAGGATTCGAATCAGCGACCGTAGCGGTCGCGCGCTTCTAGACTGTACCGCCTAGAACCGCTCGGCCAAACCCTGAGAAATCAGTACCCAGAGCCACCACCTCTGGCAGTAATAACGGCCTTGATACGCCTGGGCATTAAGTCAAACAGAGCTTGGATGGCGTGTACAGGTACAGCTGCCCGTGCAGCTTCAACACGATACCACAGTTCATCAAGAGCAGTGACTGGCGTATTGTGACGAGTCAGTAGCTCGGCCACCATTGACCAGACGTTTTCAGTTGGTTAGAGGTCTGGAGAATGTGCTGGCCAGAGTAGCACTCGAACATTTTCTGTACCCAGATAGGCTCGTACAGGACCTGCAACATGCGGTCGTGCATTATCCTGCTGAAATGTAGGGTTTCGCAGGGATCGAATGAAGAGTAGAGCCACGGGTCGTAACACATCTGAAATGTGACGTACACTGTTCAAAGTGCCGTCAATGCGAACAAGAGGTGGCCGAGACGTGTAACCAATGGCACCCCATACCATCACGCCGAGTGATACGCCAGTATGGCGATGACGAATACACGCTTCCAATGTGCGGTCACCGCGATGTCGCCCAACACGGATGCGACCATCATGATGCTGTAAACAGAACTTGGATTCATCCGAAAAAAATTACGTTTTGCCATCCGTGCACCCAGATTCGTCGTTGAGTACACCATCACAGGCGCTCCTGGTGCTACGTCAAGGGTAACAGCATCCATGGTCTCCGAGCTGATAGTCCATGCTGCTGAAAACGTCGTCGGACTGTTCAAAAATGGTTCAAATGGCTCTGAGCACTATGGGACTCAACGGCTGAGGTCATTAGTCCCCTAGAACTTAGAACTAGTTAAACCTAACTAACCTAAGGACACACACATCCATGCCCGAGGCAGGATTCGAACCTGCGACCGTAGCGGTCTCGCGGTTCCAGACTGCAGTGCCAGAACCGCGCGGCCACTTCGGCCGGCTCGGACTGTTCGTGCAGATGGTTGTTGTCTTGAAAAATCCCCATTAGTTGACTCAGGGATCGAGACGTGACTGCACGATCTGTTACTGCCATGCGGATAAGATGCCTGCCATCTCAACTGCTAGTGATACGAAGCCGTTGGGATCCTACACGGCGTTCCGTATTACCCTCCAGAACACACCTATTCCATATTCTGCTAACAGTCATTGGATCTTGACCAACGCGAGTAGAAATGTCGCCATACGATAAACCGCAATCGCGATAAGCTACAATCCGATCTTCATCCCAAGTCGGAAACGTGATGGCACTCATTTCTCCTCCTTACACGAGGCATCACAACAACGTTTCCCCAGGCAACGCCGGTAAACTGCTGTTTGTTGCAAACGTTCCTCATGTTAGCACGTTGTAGGTGTCGCCAACGGCGCCATCTTTGTGTGTACGCTCTGAAAAGCTAATCATTTGCGTATCAGAGCATCTTCTTCCTGTCGGTTAAATTTCGAATCTGTAGCACGTCATCTTCGTGCAGTAGAAATTTTAATTGCCAGTAGTGTAATAATAAGAAGAATGATAACAATCCATAAATATAATGAAGTTCATACGTATTCGCGCTTGTCCAGTTTCTTAGGTAAAGTTGGCTCTTGTGGATCATATGCGTCAATACTCTTCACCTAATTTCTGCATGAGGAATGGCCACTACACACTTACCTATGTCATTATATCAGACGAAACGCGGTTTCAAAACGTAATATGGAGCGTGTTACTCTATTTGTAGACTTCACGTTTACACTGAACTAGATTTATGAGTACGCTATAAATACATACAATCATTATCACAGAATCACTAGTGCAGGGCAACATTTCCAGCAGTAATTTCCGCATGCTCTCCTTTTGCCAATTCGTGCAGCTGGCTGTTACGTGATTATCTTTCACTGATTACAGAATCAAGTCATAAGCACGCATTTGGTAGGCAGTGCTAGTGAATATCGATGTGGACGAACAAGGAATTGAATGTATCGAGCAGGTTGTAGCCAACCTTCAGAGAATCAGAATTCTCATTCCGTGAGGACCACCTTCTTTACGACACAATCCTGAATCAACCTTAAAGTGTGAGGTGGTGATGTGTTGGAGTATTCCAGCTGCGTATGCTTAAAGTCCGGGTTCGATGCACACGTTAAGCAGTTATTTTGCACGATCACAAAGAGACCCATTTCACCTCTCGTAGCCCAAGTTAACAATGTGGGGTATGTACCGTTGTTCCAGATCTACATTAAACGTGACGCCCTTCGCTCTCGACCTTAGAAGTGTCAGTGTAGGTTGGGACATGACAAAGACAGTAGTTAGGCCAGGTAGAAACTATGTCACGAGCTTGCCTCCTTAAACGTTTCCTTTCTTGTTTCAATTAATGAGCTAATCATCATGTAAGGTCAACGAGCACTTATTTCTTATTGTATCTGAACTTGAGTTGAAAATATTGATGCTGGACTGGGATTCGAACTCATATCTCCCATTTTTCTGGGTCTGACGATTCTAAGAAACATCGTTCCATCGTTTCATCATTTTCGCAAGATTCTGAAGTCCTCTATGCCTCGACGGAGAGCATGTATCTCGGTTCGAATTCTGATCTGGCACAAAATTTTTCGTCGTGTCATTTAATGTAGTAGCAGGCGCACACCAAACTGCAGGTCACAAATGGTTATGATTTATATCACCTTACCTTGCGTTTTCAGCCGTAACGGTTGATACCAGTTTCCACTCCGAGTCAGACACAAAACTTTTTGTCATATCACTTCAGATTCAAATATGCCACTCTTAGTTACTGGTGAAAAAGAATTCAATAGTCAGCGTCTCTTCGTGTGTAGTCAACAGCATTGACAAGCGCAGGGTTCGACACCCACTCAGCATAGAATTTTACTTCGTCTTATTTTCATTACTTGTGACTTAAATCCTATTTTAGGTCTTTCGTAGTTAGTTAACAGGAGAAATAGGTAGTGAATTTGAGTGCTGGGTCCCAGATCACTACAAAAATGTTTGTAAAGTAATTTCCAGTTGAAATTTGCTTTTTGAAATGTCATTTATAGTAATAAGTTTGAGGTTGGATTTCGAAAAAGACGGTCGTGTGAAACCTAGCTCACGCTATTCGTCCACGAGACTCAGAGGGCCATAGACTCGGGTTCACAGGTAGATGCCGTGTTTCTTCACTTCCGCAAGGCGTTCGATACAGTTCCCCACAGTCGTTTAATGAACAAAGTAAAAGCATATGGACTATCAGACCAATTGTGTGATTGGATTGAGGAGTTCCTAGATAACAGAACAGAGCATGTCATTCTCAATGGAGTGAAGTCTTCCCAAGCAAGAGTGATTTCAGGTGTGCCGCAGGGGAGTGTCATAGGACCGTTGCTATTCACAATATACATTAATGACCTGGTGGATGACATCGGAAGTTCACTGAGGCATTTTGCATATGATGCTGTGGTGTATCGAGAGGTTGTAACAATGGAAAATTGTACTGAAATGCAGGAGGATCTGCAGCGAATTGACGCATGGTGCAGGGAATGGCAATTGAATGTCAATGTAGACAAGTGTAATGTGCTGCGAATACATAGAAAGATAGATCCCTTATCATTTAGCTACAAAATAGCAGGTCAGCAACTGGAAGCAGTTAATTCCATAAATTATCTGGGAGTACGCATTGGGAGTGATTTAAAATGGAATGATCATATAAAGTTGATCGTCGGTAAAGCAGATGCCTGACTGAGATTCATTGGAAGAATCCTAAGGAAATGCAATCCGAAAACAAAGGAAGTAAGTTACAGTACCCTTGTCCGCCCACTGCTTGAACACTGCTCAGCAGTGTGGGATCCGTACCAGATAGGGTTGATAGAGGAGATACAGAAGATCCAACGGAGAGCAGCGCGCTTCGTTACAGGATCATTTAGTAATCGCGAAAGCGTTACGGAGATGATTGATAAACTCCAGTGGAAGACTCTGCAGGAGAGACGCTCAGTAGCTCGGTGTGGGCCTTTGTTAAAGTTTGGAGAACATACCTTCACCGAAGAGTCAAGCAGTATATTGCTCTCTCCTACGTATATCTCGCGAAGAGACCATGAGGATAAGATCAAAGAGATTGGAGCCCACACAGAAGCATATTGACAATCCTTCTTTCCACGAACAATACGAGACTGGAATAGAAGGGAGAACCGATAGAGGTACTCAGGGTACCCTCCGCCACACACCGTCAGGTGGCTTGCGGAGTATCGATGTAGATGTAGGTTACAAGCACAATCGCTGTGTCATCTCTAATAACTTGTTTTGTGATATTATTGGCATCGTGATATCAATTTGCATATTAATTGACAGCCATACAGAGCAGTGATCTTTTATAGCCTCTTGTGGCAATCATTTTCTATAGTCAAACGACTGTCCGGCAAGAGAGCAGAGGACCTGCAAGACAGTTACTTTATGTGAGTTGCATACCAACCAGGCGAAACGCATTTCAGGTCGTTCGTATACTTTTGAGTATGATATACGTGTCCCATGTGTATGAGTAGATGTGTTCACTGATTTTGCCCATGTGATGCTTAAAAACATTCATCTAAATATGCATTAGACGATCAGTAGAAGATGTTTGCATTATAACATGAGTCTGAAATAAAGCTGCAGAGAACATCTACAAATTTTGTCTGTCAGCTTTGCAATATCTATTGCAAGCAGTCTTTGAAAAATGCCCGACAGTTTTCAAAAAACAGGCGTATCGCTCCCTCTAACCATTGTCAAATGGCCAACTCTCGAAAAATTTGAACGACATTGATCTTCGAATTCAGAAGGTATAGCTGATGGCGTTAGTAGCACATAGAGGAAGGAAATTGCGCGGACATTACTGAAGTGGAAGTGAAATACAGCGATATCAAATAGTTAAACCTAAAACCCAATATTACTTTAACTAACAAGTCCACTTTCCTATCTGATTGGTTAATTACAGGCTTTGAATCACAGTCTGCGCTGTTACAGTGTACGCCATGAGCGCCAGTGTTAAATTCTGTGACTACTGATGCCTTCGTAGTCTACGTTGACACAGTCTGTATGCGTTCCCATTTCCGATATTTGAAGCTGCGCATCAGCTAACGCAACGAACGTTTGCAGTGAATGCGTGGACAGCCACTGACAACATGCTGTTAGTCGCGTGGTTGAGAAATCCACAACTGCCGTTTAGCACGGATCTGAAGCTCAGATTCGAGCAGCAATCACGAACTCACTTTATTCTTCATCAAAAAAATAGGTGTGCTACGGTATGAAGAATTCTCTGAACCAAATACTTCTACATCTATATTCCGCGAGCCACCTTACGGTGTGTGGCGGAGGGTACTTATTGTACCACTATCTGATCCCCCCTTGAAGCTATGAGGTACTTTATGCCCATGACGTAAGATAATGAACATTTACCGTATGTATGTTAAATTTGAAAAAAGAAGTCAATATGTAAATACTAGCAAATAATTAATATTTCTGCAACAGCACATGAGATTTCTTCCAGCAGAAAATGCATTAAATGAAAGGGACTTTTCACGTGAGTCAGTGTCGTAAGTTCTTGTATGTCTGTCCCTCGCCGCCTCCCTCGTTGGTAGAGGATATTTTGGTACTATTTAATATATATATAAAAATTAGCATTTCGACATAGGGATTTGGCGCACCATAGATTACATGCTACTTAATATCTTTGCTGATGTTCTCTGTTCAACTGTCTGCTTCATTGCAAAGAAAGACATATCGGAAAGAAAATTCACTTCTTCCCCGCCATTAGTATCACTGAGAATGAAACTACATCAAGGGCGCAGCCTATATTATGAACAGCTAATCCGGGCACGATCATTCCATAACATACAGGTTGACTACCTTACGGGTTCCACGGGCAACAAAAATTTCATTTATTTTATTTCATGTAATTACAGACCGAGTGTAACGCGAGGCAGGCAAGTTACCTACATTTATTCATCCAGTGTTTGAGAATGAGAGTACTTAGCGATTTTTGACAAACTTTATACATAATTTCAAACCCTTAAGAGAATTTCTCTAACTGAAGCGACCCAAAAATTGGCGATAGGAATAATATTTATAGTTTACTACATTTACTTTATAGTTTACTACATTTACGATGTTCATACAGTAAAACTTCCGCATCAGGCATGCGGTGTTAATTTAGCACCTTTTCACTACAAACTCTAACCGAAACAGGTAGAGATTCGTGAAAAACTAGCTTTTGCTTGAAACTGACCGGAGATTACTCAGATGGTATTCAGCGTTCGATAACGAGAGCTCTTGGCGACTTCCAACAAACCTTAAACACAATTTCAAACGTTTTCGAAACTTTTTCTCTCTAAAATGCATAACGAGAATCATTTCACTCAAGTCATTTGTAAGGTGCTCGAACGTTTGTTTAACACATGCTAGTTCGATCCTTTAAAAAGTTAGTTAGTCCGCAGCTCGTGGTCGTGCGGTAGCGTTCTCGCTTCCCGTGCCCGGGTTCCCGGGTTCGATTCCCGGCGGGGTCAGGGATTTCCTCTGCCTTGTGATTACTGGGTGTTGTGTGATGTCCTTAGGTTAGTGAGGTTTAAGTAGTTCTAAGTTCTAGGGGACAGATGACCATAGATGTTAAGTCCCATAGTGCTCAGAGCCATTTAAAGAGTTAGTGTTAGTACACAGAATGTTATTTACAACAGTGCTTTAGAGTTACCGTATTTGTTTCTTGCAGTAGCTTTCGCGTACGCAGAGTTTATACTAAAAGGAAACTGATAATAGATTCATTTTCAGTAAAGAAATTTATTTCTGTTTTAAAAGCTAGCAGATGACTCCATCTTAGGCTGTAGTGAGAAACTTGCACATCAGACTTCGGTATTCGTGTACTTTGTCGTTTACATTTTGCTTACTTTCCTACCACAATAGCGTCACGTTCAATAACTTTCTCTTTCGTCGAAGTCTGTTTGTACTTACTCAGTTACTTTCCACTGCTTTGTTTGTATTCTTGAGATCCTATTCAGTTTATTTTTTACACATTACGATGTGAATATGGACAGTGCTTGTTGTGAGTGAACACAAGGACAATCGGCTGTTCACCGTAAAAAGCTGGGGGCTGCGCTGGCCACAGTATACAGGCTCCTGGCTACTGCTTAAGGAAAGATGACCTCGGACGTTAAGTCCCATAGTGCTTAGAGCCATTTGAACCATTTGAACTGCTTCAGGCACTCTCTGGTGCGCCTTCTGATATTCTGCGTCTGACCAGTTCGTATTTGCTCGAGAGTGATTGGCACACACATGTTTGTCACTAGGTGGAAGGTAAAAGATGGAACAGGATGCAAATATGGCTCCTTACTACTTAGCAAGAGGTAAATGATGCTGTCCATTGTCAAAAATAGTCCTGTGCTGATCGGGATGGAATTCCTGTAGGGTCACCGGACGATTTTCCTGGCCAGATCGGATAATACCAGAGAGTATGTCTGTGACTTGGAAGAGGCCCTGCCGGTGGCTATCGACCACACTAGGTGCAATGAGCTACAGATTGTGTACATGTCTGCATGAGTGACCCTTGCCGCTTGGGTTCTGTGGCTATTCTCAGTTTCTTTCAGTGGATGGCTTATTTGGTGCGACCTAAGTTGATATTTTGTAGCATCATACCCGGGGTCGATCTTGGTCTTCTGGTTCAGAGCAGAGTGGAAGGTTAAGGGGACCACAGCCTGCCTATCTAACCCATGTTAATTTAGGCAAGTATTTGACCCATTTCTGAAAAAACTATTTGAAGCAGGACCTCAATATTTTACTGTATGTTACATAATGCTAATAGAGTCAAATGTACTAAAATCTACTTTATCCATTTTGTAGTTTTTATTAAATGCTTTTGTTAAATTAATGAAAAAAATATTAAGTTTTATCTGCAGAAAATATTTTTTTGTGAACTTCCTAATGCGGGAATATTAATGAATGTGGTACCAGATGTGGCTTTTTATGTTATACAGAGTCTCTGAAAGTTTCATTCATTTATCTATGATAGTTTCTGATGTAATGGGGCATATGTACTGGAAATTTTAGATTACGGTAAATTGACTTTAAAGAAAAAACTTTTGACATTTGTTACTTACACTTAATCAATACTGTCCTACTACATATGATGGCCATTCTTAGGCCTCTAGCAGGTGTTCCAGCTTCTTTTGCAACTTCCTGGATGTTTTTTATTCTTTCTTGGCCATATTAGATGCAGACCTGTCTGCATCGGCTCTCCTCATTTTATCGCAAAATAGTAGCCCAGTGATCATATTTTCACCAGGATTAATTCCCAACACTTTCCAATATTACCACAATTGAATGTAATAGCAGCATCATGAACCCCTAGTTTCATAGTATGCATGCCTACAAACACGGTTTTCGGAAGGCGGTTCCACATTATGCTGTTGAAACATTCATTTCGGGTCTGTGTGTGGCCATGCAGGCATTTTCTTAGAAGGTCAGGGTGAGCCAAGTCTTTGAAAATAGGTTTAATTGCTGTAATAACAGCAGCAGGAAGAGAATGCTGGTGAGAATAAGATGCTCTAGTAGTCTGAGCCATATTGTATTTGCACCAGGAATTTTCTTCTGATGGACACAGTCCATGACTTGGCTTGTCATAAGTAGAGGACGTTAGGTATAGGCTGAACTTCCAGGAGGTTCTATATAAAAAGCTGTAAAAAAGCACTGCAAACGTAATATAACAACTACGCGCAATCACACTTGAAAAAACTAACCGCGTGTTTGCAAGCGTATTGTTTACAAAATCAGAAACAAAGGAATACCGACCGTTGCATTACAAGGTTTGCCAACACACTCGGGAGTAAAAAAAAATTCCATAACGTGCAATGTAGGGGATATAAAGATCTAAAATATATGCAGGAAAGTGGATTACAGAAAAGTGGGCATGGCACATAAACACACATGGTAGGAAAATGCTCGAAAAAAATTTTTTTCAGCAAAATCCTTTTCAGAGTACTTAAATAAAACCTTAATCTATCGAAATATGATGAAAACCGAAAATCGATTTTTTTCAACCTGAGCCACGGTGTGGTCCTCTTAAACCGAGGCGCAAATGACTCGACGATGCTATCAGATCCCCGTTATCGTGCGCTGAATTGTAGGTCAGGAGTGCAACTCACACGGGAAGTGGCTACTAGGTGAACCGTGCATTGCTCGTGTTCATGCCGTTTATTACTTGTCATCCTGTTTTTACGGTACTGCCACCTCCTTTTTTATTTTACACTCCTCGAAATTGAAATAAGAACACCGTGAATTCATTGTCCCAGGAAGGGGAAACTTCATTGACACAATCCTGGGCACCTTTCGCAGCAATGCAGGCTGCTATTCTCCCATGGAGACGATCGTAGAGATGCTGGATGTAGTCCTGTGGAACGGCTTGCCATGCCATTTCCACCTGGCGCCTCAGTTGGACCAGCGTTCGTGCTGGACGTGCAGACCGCGTGAGACGACGCTTCATCCAGTCCCAAACATACTCAATGGGGGACAGATCCGGAGATCTTGCTGGCCAGGGTAGCTGACTTACACCTTATAGAGCACGTTGGGTGGCACGGGATACATGCGGACGTGCATTGTCCTGTTGGAACAGCAAGTTCCCTTGCCGGTCTAGGAATGGTAGAACGATGGGTTCGATGACGGTTTGGATGTACCGTGCACTATTCAGTGTCCCCTCGACGATCACCAGTGGTGTACGGCCAGTGTAGGAGATCGCTCCTCACACCACAGTCCTGATTGTGGCGCTCACCTGCACGGCGCCAAACACGCATACGACCATCATTGGCACCAAGGCATAAGCGACTCTCATCGCTGAAGACGACACGTCTCCATTCGTCCCTCCATTCACGCCTGTCGCGACACCACTGGAGGCGGGCTGCACGATGTTGGGGCGTGAGCGGAAGACGGCCTAACGTTGTGCGGGACCGTAGCCCAGCTTCATGGAGACGGTTGCGAATGGTCCTCGCCGATACCCCAGGAGCAACAGTGTCCCTAATTTGCTGGGAAGTGGCGGTGCGGTCCCCTACGGCACTGCGTAGGATCCTACGGTCTTGGCGTGCATCCGTGCGTCGCTGCGGTCCGGTCCCAGGTCGACGGGCACGTGCACCTTCCGCCGACCACTGGCGACAACATCGATGTACTGTGGAGACCTCACGCCCCACGTGTTGAGCAATTCGGCGGTACGTCCACCCGGCCTCCCGCATGCCCACTATACGCCCTCGCTCAAAGTCCGTCAACTGCACATACGGTTCACGTCCACGCTGTCGCGGCATGCTACCAGTGTTAAAGACTGCGATGGAGCTCCGTATGCCCCGGCAAACTGGCTGACACTGACGGCGGCGGTGCACAAATGCTGCGCAGCTAGCGCCATTCGACGGCCAACACCGCGGTTCCTGGTGTGTCCGCTGTGCCGTGCGTGTGATCATTGCTTGTACAGCCCTCTCGCAGTGTCCGGAGCAAGTATGGTGCGTCTGACACACCGGTGTCAATGTGTTCTTTTTTCCATTTCCAGGAGTGTATTTGCGTTACTGGTGTCACTAAGTTGCTGGCTTGTCTGCCCGTGAGTGGCAGCAGCAGCGTTTATCGATAAAAGCACTGTCGTATTGTCTTTGCTGCGCCGGCTAGTATTTCCGGGTCATCGTATGTCGGGAGTTTAGTCGCGCAGCAGCAGCAGTTAGGCCCGGACAGCCATGATTAGCCCGACCATTGCCGACAGATATTACGTCAGTGGCGACGGCCTTGCTTGGCCGTTCGGTCGGTCGTCTGGTCAGAGGACATGAATCTGGTCGCCGACCGCCTATCGGTTCTCTCTGTGTGGGACCTTGTGATTTGTCTCTGTTGTTCTTCAGTGATTGATTTTACGATTGTTCGAGTCCCTTGTGGAAGTGTTTTCATGGAACTGTGTGGAGCTTGTGTCATGTCCACTGGGCAGTTACTGAAATTCTGTCTGCGTACCGCAGTCGGTCGTTTGAGGCAGACCAGTCAGGAAGTCTCCGTGGCACTTGGACAGGCCGGAGTCGCTGGCGGCGTACACGCCCAACTGGAGTTGTGAGGCGCTTCTTGTGAGGCTTACGAAGTTCGTCACCCACCGATCCTCCACACTAAAGTTGAGTGCACACTTAACCTACTGTCAAGTCTCAACAGCTATCACATCTCTTCGTCTGATCCTGGTTGTCGCTTTCTGGGAGATGCCCGCAAGCAACAGCGTGTGTGCATTGAAGTCGGCTAGAGTTGCAACCATCTTTCGGCGTCATGTTTAACTTAACTTAATTCATTCCTTCCCTAATGAAGCGTACCAGCAGTATCTTATGCCTTGTGGCCGTTGACGTTCCGGTGACCTGCCCTGGTCGTTGACATAGTTTTCGGCAATGTATTTTCCTCATCGTGTTGACACTGTCCAGCAAGCTGTGTGTAGTTCGGCAGCTGAGGTGTTGTTGGTAGTTTTGGGCGTTAATTCAGACTTGGCTGGATTGGGCACCAGTTTCCAGATCGTTGTACTATTGACATCTTGTTGTCGTTTTGCCGGTCGGGTGGAGCAGAACTGATCACGTTGGTTGGTTCGTCGGCTGGCTTTCGCTTGGGTTGCCTTTCGATTAAGAGGTTGTCGGCCTGGCGGCCTGTCTCACCTGAACGTGCGTTAGTGTTACCTTCCCAGGTCGATCCTTCGAACCTTCTGAGCGCGGTGCCTTGTGTTTTACATAGTGATTTCCTTTTTAGTCTTACGTACCCTGTGTGGCCTTCAGCCGAGTTTTAGCTTATTAAAATTGCAAGGCCTTTCTTTTTAGGCCTTAAGCCGTGAAAAATGGTTTCTTGCTTGATATGTGGCCTTCAGCCTGGTTTCAGCCTTTCAGAATTAAGATTGAAAATTCTTTGTGCCTAGGCCTTAAGCGGTAAATCTGTTTCAAGTTCGTATGTGGCCTTTAGCCGACTTTTCTGCCTTTTCCAATCAAAAGTTCAAAAATTTTGTCCAGGCCTTAAGTCGTAAGAAATATTTTCTAGTTTTTATGTGGCCTTTAGCTCAAGTTTCCGGCTTAAATTAAAAATGGGAAATTTCTTTGTTTGAGCTTTAAGCCGTGAGATTGTTTGGGTTTCGTATGTGGCCTTCAGCCGAGTTTTACGTGTAGCATTTTAGGGTAAAGCCTTTAGCCTATTCTAGCTGAAATTTAGAAGCTCTTCCCTTAGTCCTCAAGCCGTAAAATTGTTTTCTGCATGGTGTGTGGCCTTCAGCCGATTTTTATTCTGTCTTAAATTAAAAATTCAAAATTCTTTTCTTGCCCTTAAGTCATGGCTGGTGTTCTTGAGTACGAGGCCCTCAGACGAGTTTTACACGAAATATTTTAAGATACGGCTTTCACCCTTTTCTTGCTATGCCTTAAGCCGTTAAGTAGTTTTGTTGATATGCGGGCTTCAGCGGAGTTTTCAGCCTATTTAGATTAAACATTGCAAATCTTATCTCGGCCATAAGCCGTAATACTGTTCTTGACTAATGTGAGGCCTTCAGCCGAGGTCTATGGGAAAAATTTAAGCTAAGGCTTTCAGCTTATTTATACTGAAGATAAAACTTTTTTTCTAAAGAAGTGAAACCTCCAAAAGAACTCGTGTACCTCAATTCCTTGCTTAGGCCTTGTGCCTTGGATTTTCGGTGTGGCCTTCAGCCGATCTAAATTAAATCAGAGGAGGGCCTTCGTTAAGACCTCGAGAGTTTTTGATTCTTGCTTGTGTGGTTCAAAAATGGTTCAAATGGCTCTGAGCACTATGCGACTTAACTTGTGAGGTCATCAGTCGCCTAGAACTTAGAACTAATGAAACCTAACCAACCTAAGGACATCACACACTTCCATGCCCGATACAGGATTCGAACCTGCTACCGCAGCGGTCGCTCGGCTCCAGACTGGGGCGCCTAGAACCACACGGACACTTCACCTGGCCTCGCTTGTGTGATTGTCTGTTTTAATAAATAAAGTGTATATGTTGAGTGCAACTGACAGTAACTTATTTTGGCTCCTTTCCACAAATATAACCACATCGGCTCTGTCCTACTAGCCCAGGGATTACACTAGGGTAGTGGAATATTTGTAGCGTCCACATGGTTTGTCTCTTTTTCAGGTTATAGAAACTCTCCCCCCCCTCCCCCCCCCCCCCCCCGCCCACCACTTGGGGTCAAACTACTCGACAAAATCGAAATTACATCAGCCATAACGTTTTCTGCGCAGATCATATATGATGAAAAAAGAAAAACGTAATATAATATTATTAAACTACAGAACCATCCAAGGGAAGATAGCAGTTTTAGTTCCGCTTATTGGAGGTTATAACGCCAATATAGTATTACGAACAGAAAGCTCGTTGAAACCGGAAGTTTCATGTTTGGGGAGTTTGTGGCCAGTGGAAGTGTTGAGACTCAGAAGGGTGTTCCTGAAGCCACACTGTAGCAATTACGGACATTTGAGGTGTCGCATTGTACTGCTGGAGTTGCCCAAGTCCATCGGAATGCACAATCGACATTAGTGGATGGAGGTGAAGCTTTCGTATGTGTCACCTGTCAGAGTCGTATCTAGACGTATCAGGGGTTACATATCACTTCAGCGGAACACGCCCACAGTGTTCTTAGATGAAGCTTTGTGAATTGCTAGAGCTCGTTTAACCAGCAAAGTTAAATGGAAATCAACAAACTATATTACGAGAGCGGCCAGTTCAGCGCATGTGGGCTAGGTCAAGTGGAATAAATAAAGCCCTTTATGCTTTGTTACAGAACTTATACGCCGGTACAACTGTGACAGATATATATCTATATGTGTTTTACAAGCAAATTATAACGAATATTGGAGTGATATTTTGTCCCCTAGTAGTTAGGAACCCAAATTCACTGACGGGAAGAGAATCGCAGCAACAACAAAATAATTAGTGCGTGATAATGAAATTTCTGGAATTTATTCGTCTAGGTAACACATTCACGTGATTAATATTTCAAGAACACAGATCAATGCAAGCGCGAAATAAGCCATTGCAGATGTGAAATGCAGGTTCATTAATAACAGGTGTAACCGCCAGAATATTGAATGCAAGCATGTGTGGTTGTATAGGTTCCGGATGTCAGTTTGTGGGATGGAGTTCCATGCCTGTTGCACTCGATCGGTCAATACAGGGATGGCTACTGCTGTTTGAGGATGACGCTGGAGTTGTTGTCCGTTGATGTCCCATATTTGCTCATTCAGTGACAGATCTGGTGCTCGAACAGGCCGTCGGGGAACCTCCTTGGAAGTCAGTTAAGTGCACTGCTCTTGCCTTCCAGTATACATAATTGCGCCTCTTCGCTGCGCCATTTACTAATAAATTGTATTTCTTTCCAGCTGTTAGAGAGACCAACTGTTATATTTTTGATCATTTGATCTGAAAACAGTATTACTCTTATTGCTAACGTACCACACAACGCTGGAACTAGTAAACCTTGTACCACAATCAACTCGCAGAAAACTGATTTGCAAAATTCGAAAATGTGAACTGGTAGAATACAGTTGCTCAAAACAGTGACCTTAATTTAGATGCAGTAATTCGGGACGTTGTTTCGTACCGTCCGGGCAGTCAGAGTGTAATTACTGACGCTCATGAATCAAACACAATTCAAAATCCAGATAATATAATTTTTGCTAATTTTAATGTTTCTTTCTCTGAGGATTATCAGAATTAAGGATTAAATGTTGAGAATTCAGCCACTCTAACAATGCAAATTTCTTCAGACACTGCAGTCATACAGTCGGTTCATCACTCAACAAACATTACGAACTCTTTGCAGAAACATGATCTATGCCTTATGCTACAGTACTGATTACAAGAAAGTAGGATAACAATGGCAAAACATTTTGATGTTTTACTCATATGTGGTAAAAAAGAGACAAGCATTACAACAAAAAGAAAATACAGAAATAATTAAAAGGAATATTATCCAAAAATTTAAAACAGAAATTCAGAATGTAAGTTCTACAATCGAGGAATTTGCAGCAACGCTCACACAGTTAGACATTTTTCGCAGGGAGGGGCAAAGATAGACGAATGTCTTAAACCAACCGCTGACTCACATCGCCAAGACAAAGCTTTAATTGTTCCTCAGATCAAAAAGATAGTTCCTAGCGCAGTCGTAACGAAATTACAAAATAGTCACGTACACGTTCAGAACAGATACTAGAAATAAAAACAGACACAAATTATTGATTCCAGAACGAAGGAACAATGCAAGGCACTGAAAGCTCGGGCGGGTAACAATTCAAGTGAAGTAACTCAGTTGCAGTAAAATGCAGATAATCAGTCAATTTGAACCAAACCGGTACACTTTACAGGAACACAGGAGTACCAATAGTTTGAAAATTTTGAACAAGGACAGATTGCATTTAAAAGACAGCAAAAGCAAGAAGTGAACAAAATTCACAACCATCCTGCAGAAATGGAAAAGAGCTTGTAACCTTCCCACAGAATTATTTTTTTTTAAAATGAGAAACCATGAACCAAGTGTAACCTCCGCACAGAAATAATAATTAAATGAATTTTATATATTGTAACCTCTGAACAAAATTGGTTCCCATTTATAGTCTCTGTGTAGAAATGCATTGACATTTAATGTAACCACAAAATTCAATTCCTAAACCCGGAAATAATAAAAAAATTTCAGTAACCTGGTAAATTTTATGACATCAGCAGCGCTGTGACTCGGCCCTGTATTCTGAATAAAAGAGGAATAATTCTTACCTCAATAAAAACTGCGAATATATCTGCTCTTACATAAAAACTTTTCGGCACAGCTTTGTGCAATGCTGGGTTATATATATATATATATATATATATATATATATATATAATTCTTGGAAGGAATGATCATACATTGGAAATATTCTTTAAATTGAAATGAATGCTTTTCTTAAAAAAATTACTTTATATTATAAAAATTATTATTGGGGCATTTTTTTAATAAGAAATTAATGACAGTTAATATACATTACTAGATATGCGCAAGGCTGCTTCTTTACCTTCTACAATATTACTCATCCTCCAAAGTCCGGACCAGAGCAGACTGCCGACACACGCAGGCACGCGCCGACCTGCCATGAGCAACAAATTTTTCTTAATTAACTGAGTTTACAATCACAGAATATATACATATATATAAGTGCAGAACACGAAATAAAATATAGTGCACATGCACTGAGTACAGAACATATCAAGCAAAGACAAAATGTATACACAATGAGTACAAACATATTAACAAATGACATAAAGTACACACGCACTGTAGTTCAGAATATATCAGCAAATCACAAAATGTATACAGAATGAGTACAAATCATATTAACAAATGACATAAAGTGCACATGCACTGTAGTACTGATCATATCAGGATATCACAAATGTATAGGCAATGAGTACAAATCATGTTAATAAAATGACAAAAGTGCACACACACTGTATATTTTTTTTTACTATTTTACAAGAACTAGGATAGGAAAGGGAAGGATTGCATCATGGTCATAGCACTTTAGGTTGCACGCAGCTGCACTGAAAGTCCATATCTTTCTACAGAAGCACAACACCAAGTGAGACAATCTGAAGTTCTTTTCCTTGATGTATTAATCAGTGTAGCCAAGACACGGAGATGTCGTAGAAATATTCCACGTTATCATTTTTGTAGTACATTAGGTATACCAAAGAGTGGGACCATAATAACATCTCCATCGCTCAAGGTGGTGGACAGCATGTCGTGTCAACACCACGTTCTTGTAAGGTACACCAACGTAGAATTAGTGCAAAACCAAATATAGTGCTCCATGATCATGAGGATAGACAGGACAAACGGATATTGCAGTAATTTCTGGTAATTAGGTCAGAAGGTGAAGGACATTAAGTCACATACTAGTCTTCATTGGGAATTACACTAGTCTAACAACTGATTCGAGTAATTTGTGGCACCCATCGCCCAGTTACTGAACATTTCTGTACCATGTATGAAGTATTGCAGAATAATGTTCATAAATCATCTGATTACAGTGAACATTGGCACTCATTGGCCAGTTACAAACCATCAGAAGTCATCATTGAAAACAGGAGCTAATGAATGGCATAGTTTTAACATAATTCACTTAGTTATAGTAATCATTGGCATATTGGCCAGTTACAAAACATCAGAAGTCATCATTCAAAACACGAGCTAATGAATGGCATACTATTAACATAATTCACTTAGTTATAGTAATCATTGGCACTCATTGGCCAGTTACAAAACATCAGAAGTCATCATTCAAAACAGGAGCTAATGAATGACATAGTATTAACATAATTCACCTAGTTATAGTAATTATTGGCACTCGATGGCCAGTTACAAAACATATAGCAAGTATTGAATAGTACAAAACATTTTTCATCATTCAAGTGACATACAACATATTTAAAATAATTATTGGCACTCATTGGCCAGTTACAAACCATCAGAAGTCATCATTCGAAACAGGAGCTAATGAATGGCATAGTATTAACGTAATTCACCTAGTTATAGTAATCTTTGGCACTCATTGGCCATTTACAAAACATATAGCAAGTATTGAATAGTACAAAACATTTTTCATCATTCAAGTGTCATACGACATATTTAAAATAATTATTGGCACTCATTGGCCAGTTACAAAGTATTCTTATATTTCTATAAAACTTTATTCAGTATTATTCAGAAGTTATCATTCAAAATGACAGTCAATTATTGGCATAGCATTTATAGAGTATAACAAATTATTATTTACAGAAATTATTGGCATAGTATTTATGCATTATTACAAAGCATCATTCAGTGTTACTCAGAACTGATCATTCCAGTGACATAGGACGTATTTAAAATGTAACACACTGTAACCATTACTCAAGGTCTGTGACTAGAAAACATCATTCAATATTACTCAGAACGCTCTTACACTGGTAGTATTATGTGGGACAGGTAATACATATTTTTTGTGCTAGCAATGCATTGCGTTGGGATCGATAATTAATTACTGGGGGATAACAATATTTGCATTTGACTTATTGCTGCAAATGAAGATGTGTAATGTCATTCGTCATGAGTCAGCTGTAGCAAGGTTATGAAACAAGTAGAGTATATGTGATCACATTCATGAATGACACACACAAATGGGTAAGAAAAAATGCAGGTACTAGAACAGGATTAATGATTAACTGCTTATAGCGTATTAATTTCTTGAATAGCTTCTCCTAGAAAAATACAAAATGGATTATTAAGCTGAAAGAAGAAACGCATATTATGCTGAAAAGTAGTGAACTTCGAATTAACAGGTAGTGAAATGTGTATAAAATATATATGTTCTCTAGCTGTCCTTTCCAAACCTTCAGTCATCATACCATGCGACATAAGACATACTGTCAAAACGAACTGCAAGAAATACTTCAATAAGTACATAGCATTTCTTAACTAACAGTAAATATATAAACTTAATAATTTTTTTCATCTGCAAAGAAAAAGTTCATTATCCATATCATCATAACTCCATTATTATCATCACCTGTAAAGAAAAACTTCATTATCCATAGTAGCATACTCTTCATCACTATTCATCACCATTCATTATCGTCTGCAAAAAAGTCACTTCATTATTCATTATACAACTATTCCTTATTTCTAGCATATTTCATCACTAAAACTAAGATGTGTAGTTCTGTCTGACAGCCTGCATCAATCGCCTCGTATTCTGAAGAAAAAATTAGTTAAGACTGCTATTCTACGATGTGTATAGTATATTCTTGTTAATGCTTGTTAATTCTGATCCATTTACTCTTCGTGACGAGGTATAGCATCTTCTTTCGTTCAAACCGATGGTGAATTTCCCATTTCTGTTTAATTTATTTCTTTTACACGTTAATTCTTTCTGAAAATGATGAACAAAGATTAATGTCTTGCATTTAAATCATATACCCATTAAATAGAAACTGGTTCCTAGTGATATAATTGAACATACAGCATAGCATGATGGAAAACGTAATATGTCAAAAACACAGACAGTGTGCAGGTGCAAAAATGTACATAGAGTATCACAATGTAGCAGCAAAAAAAAAAAAAAAATGTAAAATAGTCACGATGTTGAGATATCACAAGGCAAAATGTTAAAGTCAATTGGTGTTTGTTACATCTTAAATATTTCGTAGTGCATACAAACAAAACAGGAAAACAATCATACATAAATAAAAAATGAAAAATGTACACGGTCTGATACATAACGACAAGAAAGGACTTCCTTTGTGTTCAGCTTGTATGGTGTGTAGTTAATAGAGGCGAGAATTGAAGACTTTAATGGAGAGAGAATTTGATAAAATTAAAATGTCACTAGATAGAATTACATAATTGTTCATAAAATATGTAAGTTAATCTGGAAAAATGTGCACGGTCTGATGTGTAATGACAAGAAAAGCGACCTGCCAACCTTACTTTGCCGGGCACTTGCCAAGAAAAAATACGATAATCATCAGTAAGTAATTACATAAGTGGTCATAAAATGTGTAAGTTCATCTGCAAAAATATGCATGGTCTGATGTGTAACGACAAGAAGAGCGACCTGCTAACCTTACCTTGCCGGGCACTTGCCAAGAAAAAATACGATAATCATCAGTAAGTAGTCACATAAATATACACTCCTGGAAATGGAAAAAAGAACACATTGACACCGGTGTGTCAGACCCACCATACTTGCTCCGGACACTGCGAGAGGGCTGTACAAGCAATGATCACACGCACGGCACAGCGGACACACCAGGAACCGCGGTGTTGGCCGTCGAATGGCGCTAGCTGCGCAGCATTTGTGCACCGCCGCCGTCAGTGTCAGCCAGTTTGCCGTGGCATACGAAGCTCCATCGCAGTCTTTCACACTGGTAGCATGCCGCGACAGCGTGGACGTGAACCGTATGTGCAGTTGACGGACTTTGAGCGAGGGCGTATAGTGGGCATGCGGGAGGCCGGGTGGACGTACCGCCGAATTGCTCAACACGTGGGGCGTGAGGTCTCCACAGTACATCGATGTTGTCGCCAGTGGTCGGCGGAAGGTACACGTGCCCGTCGACCTGGGACCGGACCGCAGCGACGCACGGATGCACGCCAAGACCGTAGGATCCTACGCAGTGCCGTAGGGGACCGCACCGCCACTTCCCAGCAAATTAGGGACACTGTTGCTCCTGGGGTATCGGCGAGGACCATTCGCAACCGTCTCCATGAAGCTGGGCTACGGTCCCGCACACCGTTAGGCCGTCTTCCGCTCACGCCCCAACATCGTGCAGCCCGCCTCCAGTGGTGTCGCGACAGGCGTGAATGGAGGGACGAATGGTGTCGTGTCGTCTTCAGCGATGAGAGTCGCTTCTGCCTTGGTGCCAATGATGGTCGTATGCGTGTTTGGCGCCGTGCAGGTGAGCGCCACAATCAGGACTGCATACGACCGAGGCACACAGGGCCAACACCTGGCATCATGGTGTGGGGGGCGATCTCCTACACTGGCCGTACACCACTGGTGATCGTCGAGGGGACACTGAATAGTGCACGGTACATCCAAACCGTCATCGAACCCATCGTTCTACCATTCCTAGACCGGCAAGGGAACTTGCTGTTCCAACAGGACAATGCACGTCCGCATGTATCCCGTGCCACCCAACGTGCTCTAGAAGGTGTAAGTCAACTACCCTGGCCAGCAAGATCTCCGGATCTGTCCCCCATTGAGCATGTTTGGGACTGGATGAAGCGTCGTCTCACGCGGTCTGCACGTCCAGCACGAACGCTGGTCCAACTGAGGCGCCAGGTGGAAATGGCATGGCAAGCCGTTCCACAGGACTACATCCAGCATCTCTACGATCGTCTCCATGGGAGAATAGCAGCCTGCATTGCTGCGAAAGGTGGATATACACTGTACTAGTGCCGACATTGTGCATGCTCTGTTGCCTGTGTCTACGTGCCTGTGGTTCTGTCAGTGTGATCATGTGATGTATCTGACCCCAGGAATGTGTCAATAAAGTTTCCCCTTCCTGGGACAATGAATTCACGGTGTTCTTATTTCAATTTCCAGGAGTGTAGTTGCATAAGTGGTCATAAAATGTGTAAGTTCATCTGGAAAAATATGCACGGTCTGATGTGTAACGACAAGAAGAGCGACCTGCTAACCTTACCTTGCCAGGCACTTGCAAAGAAAAAATACGATAATCATCAGTAAGTGATCATGTGAATATAATTGCATAAGTGGTCATAAAAAAAATTAGGAAATGGCATTACAGTCTGATAAATCATAAAGTATGTTCATTCAATAAAGGGTTTGATGTTGGAGACATGGTGATTGCCCTTGCTTTTTCTGGTTCTCAAAGTTTCGACGTGTACTACATTGGGGTGAGGAATGCTGCGAATTCGATGTGGGCCTGCGTATAGAAGCTCAACTTTACTGCATCTACTCTTTCCTCTGTTGGATAAATAGTGTGTATGTACTAATATCTTCTGTCCAATGTGAAAGTCACGGCGTGTACAAACCTGTTTTTGGTGTCTTCTCCGGCGCTCTGCGGCACGTTTGATGTTGTTCAGCGCAATGTCAATTATTTCAAGGTGTCGTAGTCGACGAGATGTTAGGTGGTTCAACATTTTTCAGTATAACAGATGAAGATAGCATAGTAGATTCATTTGGTATGGAATTAATTACATCCTGGAATGAGAGTATGTATGTGTCCCAATCAATATGTCTTTTGTGGCAGTATATTCTACACAGTTTACAAATTTCTTTCATTAATCGTTCACAAGGGTTTGAAGAAGCATGGTACCTGGATATATAGATCGGTGAAATGTCTCTAGCTCGTAACATACGTGTCCATATAGCAGATCCAAACTGTGATCCATTGTCGGAAATTACTTTCAACACATGCCCTACATGAAATAGAAAATGTTTTACAAATGCTTTCGAAACAGTTATAGCAGTAGCTTTGCGTAACGGAGTGAAGGTAACAAATTTTGAAGTGAGTTCAACAGCGACAAAGATGTAGCAAAAACCTCTATTAGTTCTGGGCGTCGGACCAAAACGTCTACAGCGGCCATGTGTCTCAATTTAACAGGTACAATGGGATGTAATGGAGGAATATGTGAAGTCGTATCTGATTTAGCTTTCTGGCAGATTTTACACGACGCTAAAACTCGTCGAATACGTATCTCCATGTTGGTAAAATAACAGTTCTGTCTCAGTATAAGAAAACATTTGCTGGCTCCGTAATATGCGTAACTTAAATGAGTATACCAAATTAATTTGTTAACAAGTTCGTCAGGAATGCATAATAACCAATTGTTGCTGTCAGGGTGGGAACGGCGAAACAATATTATTGCGTACAGTGTAATGGTTTCTAATGGTAACATTATTCCTATCTTGCCAAAGGTGTTTAATCTCTTTCCATACGCTGTCTTTACTCTGCTCTTGTGCTATGTCTTGTAATGACGACGAAATTAAATTTTCAAATGCAACTTGTTGAATATACATGACGCTGAAATTTGCTTTGCAGAAGTTGGTTGCGATATCTTGCTAATTGTTGCTGAGAGAATGGGATAGTGCGCCTGCTACAATAATTTGTGTGCCGGGAATGTCAACAATTGTAAAATTAAATTTCTGTAAATAATGTTTCCATCTGCTTAATCTGTCGTCTGTAAATTTAGCGGAAAGTAAAAACTGTATTGCTCTATTGTTGAGTGGTACTTAACTAAATAAATTAGTGAAATCAAAGTGAACTAGAAATTAGAATGTAAATGGAAAACTTGGTTTAGTTTAGAGAGTTACATACTGGCATTCAGCGGGCAGAACAGAAGAGACAATGACCATATGAAGTCAGCGAGTTCCACATAAGCGGGCGCTGTCGATTCAGCCGTCAGGGCATCGCCCGACCGGCTCACGTGTTTCTCAGTTGTCGCATGTGAGCAAAGGCCCTCGCCTACATTCCAAGAGCCAATGACCGACGTTAAGAAGATTCTTCGAGAAGCTTTTCAACGTGACGGAAGAGGCAATGACCGGCTCACGTGTTTCTCAGTCGTCACATGCGATCAGAGGCCCCCGCCTACATTCCAAGAGCCAATGACCAAGGTCAAGAAGATTCTTCGAGAAGCTTTTCAACGTGACAGAAGAGGCAATGGCCGTGAAGTCGTTCACCTTCAGTGAACTGAAGTGAATAAATACGCGAGACGCGGTGGGCCCGACAGAGGAAGACGGATGAAGACAGATGAAGACGGGGACGGAGACGAAGACGAGAGACGAAGGAAGAAAAGAAGAGTAGCAGTAGTTTTCAGTCAGTTTCGGTGCTGAAGACCGTCATGCAAGAAGAGACTGCATCATGCACAGACGCACCAAGTCCGCCGCTGTAATGGAATAGCAAGCAGCAGCCGCAGCGCCAGAAGACAGAAGTTAAAAGGTATTGGAAGTCTTGATTTTTAGGTACCCGGGTGACTCGTGAGGACGGGAAAGAGACGGCCTCACCTCAGCAGTCACCTGTGAGCTGGGATAAAGACCTGACAGCCGAAGACTGGCAAGCGGGAGTCCGTGGTTCGAGTTCGGGACACTGGCCTTGCCCCGCCGCGCCGCTCCGCTGGTCGACGCACAACACACGCGGCCGCTTAGAGAAGAGAAACACTGGGACGCCACACCCAAGGTATCATCCGATGCACGACTTCGCTCGCAATAGTTAAAACCGGCCACCTCGCGCTGCGCGTCTCCAGTCAGCTGGGCGAGACGGCGACACGAGATACACACCGCTACGCGTAATCAGACGCCGCCGCCGCCGCCGCCGCCGCCGCCGCTGTTGCAGCAGAAGGCTACGCAAACGACACGGCTGCCGCTCTCCGAACCAGAACGTCCCAGTAAGATACAGTTGTACGAAACTTTGAATAAAAGTTATCTATGTAAAAATGATGTTTCTTTCGACCTCATACCCGAGCCAAGGGAGAACCCACCCTGCCCACATGTTGTAAGAGAGAAAAGTTAATTTATTTAATATTGTCACCCTGACAGAATGCTTTAGAATGCTCATCCTGACAATTGACAGCATCAAAAGAGAAAACCCAGTTACATTGAGTGACAGAACTGTCACATTTAGTAACACAACTGTTACATTTGTGTCAGAAGCCGTTTTAGTTGTTACACTATGATCTGTGTAAACGGTCGTATGTCTTCCATAAAGAAAATGCCGAAATCTCGTAAATGCCCATACAACACGTAATGTTTCAAGTTCTATAACAAAATAATTGCGTTCAGCAGGTGACAGAATGCGACTCGCAAAGGCGATGTTTTTAATTACAGTACAACCATCTTCTACAATATCCTGAAAAATGTGTACGCCTAAAGCGGTGTTTGAACTGTCGGTGGCAATGGAAAAATTTGTAGTAAGATCTGGATGTGATAAAAGTGGTGCATTCAACAAAGCATATTTCAGGTTCATAAATTCAGAATGTGCTTGCTTATCCCAGGTCCAAATAGTGTCGGCCAGTTGCGCTGACGAAATATTGTGAAGTTTGCACTATGACATTCGACGTCTCGCCCGAGAGCCATATATACAACATGTCCGTCGGGAAAGCCTCAAGCAACACATAATCTAGGGGTGTCTAAAGTAGAGTAATGAATAAATTTACGAAAAAAGTTAATTAAGCCCAAAAAAATGTTGTTTCTTCGTCGTAGGAACAGTAATGTCACGTAAAGCTTGAAGTTTTTCCGGGTCAGGCGCAATGCCTTCTGCTGAAATTACATGTCCAAGAAATTTTATAGAAGTTTTACCAAAGTGCGATTTACTGAGATTAACTGTGAGTCCTTGTGCACGAAAAGCTTGCAACAGTTGTTCATGAGTCAGATTGAGTTCAGACCAGTTAGCTTCTGCAATAAGAATGTCGTCTACGTACTTTGTGATTCTGTCTTTAAATGCAAAAGTGTGTATCGGATGTCGGCAAAAGTAATAACATTTTCGTGAACAACATCCTGCGTGTCAAAAGTAGTGCTTACGTTACTGGAAGATGCAACCAGTACTGTACCTAGTCAAATTCTATCTGATGTGCTATTATTGTCGGGAGGATGCTGTGACATTTCAACTATTTGTACTGTTCTGTTATTTCTTCCTGACGTATTACGTTCGGAATAATATCTACTGTCTGGTGCATTCACGACAATATGTTGTTGCGGATGATTTTGCTGCTGGTAAGACCCACTGTTATTAAACGTACGCTGAAAATTGTGCCCATTAATTTTACGTCTGTCATGATAATCATTTCTATACGGTGCATTGCGATAGGACTTGAAATTGTGTGTTTTCTGTACGTACAGATTCCCTTGTTGCTGTACGTTACTATTTGTTGGAGCTGACGCTATACGTGCAGGCGGCGAAACATTAAAGCTTAGTTGACCTTGTACATTACATTGTTGGTTAGGTATGCTAACCGATTGGTTTTGTTGCTGTTGTTGAGAAAAACCTCTATTGTTACCTAAATGTATCTGCGATTACTGATAATTTTGACGATTGCTGAAAATGTTATACATGCCGATGATTACAATTTTATCTGTTATTAAAATTACGGCGGTAGTTGTCATTTCGGAAGTGTCTAAAGAGAACTGTCACTTTCGCTAAAATTTGTCGTATCAGGCTTTCTTTACACGTTTCTAATACTAGATAGATCGATAGTTGAAGAGCTGTTTTGATAGATATAAAGGATAGTAGAAGAGAAGGCAGCAGTGCAGAAAACTAAAGATGAAACAGCACTACTATGGCTCGGAGCCCTGTGCACGCTACGGCACATATTCATTAAAGCGTAATGAATCCCCTGAGGTTATTTATGCGCTGCAAATAAATTTTTGTTTCTGCATTACAGGCAATGCCGGTGAAAATTGAAAAGCAAGTTGTTGTATTCAATCCTATGCAAATTTTTGCACTACAGGCCATGCTGATAAAAATACAAAAGCTAATTGTCGTATCCTGTCCAAAGCGTGAATCTGTGTTCCGTCATTATTAAGTACCTCAAATTTTTCCACGGATAAAAATTGCTTATAATCAACGTTGTCGTCTCTGAATGTGTGAACCGGTTCAGGATAGCGTGAGAATTTATTTGTCTGTGATTGTTCGGAATCTAAGTCACGTACTCTCTGTAAATTACCCAAATTATACTGGCTGTGTGAGTGTGACAAATGTTCGGAATGTGCCGTATGCTGTGACGTGCTATTGACTGAAATATTTTTCATCTCTGTCACTTCTTGCTGTAAAGTTGACAATTTTCTACGTAATGTATCATTAGACGAATCTATCTCAGTGATCGTCTGCTGTAAATTTTGGAATTCAGGTGTTTGATTAAACGAAATCGGTGAAGTATCGTCTGATTTGCTGTCATTATTACTTACAATAACGTCAATACGACTGGCCAATTCATCATATTTTTCAGTCAGTATTTTTACCTGATCATCGTTTTTAGTGTCACAAGCATTAACTTGTTTTTGTATTTTACGTGTGGTTTCGTTCAATTTTTTAACGTCTCCTTTGATGGCATCGAAATCCTGTATTAGTTCTAATTGTTCGAGTCTGTCGGTCACTGTCTGAAAGTCTACTGTATGTGTATCTGTTTTTACTTTAAGATCGGAAATCTCATCACGCAATTCGGTGTTCAACTGTTTGATTGTATTAATTTCGTCTGATACCGTAGCAATATTGTTGTCTACGTATGTTTTTGCTTTCGTAAACAATTTGCATTTATCTTCCTGTCTCTGAGCGGTAACTGTTTCCATGACTTGTCGTTTTACTTTATTTTGTTCCAGTATGAATTTACGGTAACGCGTTTCACTGTTTTGAAGGTGGTGATTAAAACGTTCGACAATTTGACTGTTCTGTTGGTCGAATTTCGCGTCTACTTTTCCATCCAGTGTGCGCGAAAGTTCTGCTGACATTAATTTAAACTCGTCACGTAACTGTGTTGCGTTTTCAGAGCATTGTTTACCGACTGCACTAATTTCGTCTCTAAGTGATTCAGTTGTAGCTGCTTGCGTATTCCTTAATTCTTGAGCAACAGATCTAATTTCTTCTCTACTTTTCCTAGCACAAGCCTTAATTTCTTCACGTAATTGTTCTTTTGTATCATGACATTGCGCGGCAACGGCTGTAGTCGGTTCCCTAAGTTGTTTGTTGTGTTCATTAAGTTGTTTAAAATTTTCACTAAGTTGTTTGTTCTGTTCACTAAGTTGTTTGAAATTTTCCTTAAGGTTGTCTTGTTTTCCATTAAGTTGTTTGAAATTTTCACTCTGCTGTTTGGAATTTTCGTCTTGTTTTTTATTATGTTCATTAATTTGTAGCAACAATGCCATAATTTGATCCAAGCTAAAATTAGCAACTCTATTCTCTGCGCTGTGTGATGGTGCATCTGCAACTGTCACGTTTTGTGTGTCCACTTGGATATTCTGTGACTCTTGAAAATGTTTGCTAATCGGATGTGCACTGTTAGTCACTACCTCGGAATCAAATAAATCTGACGTATTCTGATTACACTGTTCATTTTCATTAGAAAAATTTGTCTGTTCATTACGTAAATTTTGCAAACCGGGTGTATCAAGCTGCGCAGCGTTCATTGTAACAGAACGTCCCACGTCATCTATTGTCGTTAAATTAACAG
Source organism: Schistocerca piceifrons (assembly GCF_021461385.2). Classification (NCBI taxonomy): domain Eukaryota; kingdom Metazoa; phylum Arthropoda; class Insecta; order Orthoptera; family Acrididae; genus Schistocerca; species Schistocerca piceifrons. The sequence continues at coordinate 782,933,231 of NC_060141.1, forward strand.
AGGACACAATTGAATTTGTTTATTCATCACTAGAATCATAATAATTACTAGTGTTCGGTACGCACTGATTGTCTACAATTAGAGGATTATCATTATTACACTGAGTGTCGCAAGTATTATCGGTCAAATTATTAGAGTCGGCTATTTCGCGATGTACTGTTAACAGTTTTTCGCGGCATTTTTCACAAATCAAAATTAAGCAGAAATGAAACAAGGACAATGCAAAAATGCAACAAACACAATTACAACAAGAGCAACAAATTGCCGATGTTCTGTGAAAGAAAGAGTGACAAATTAGAAAATGCGTTGCGCCTGATGCAAACTACATATAAGTAAATAAGAACAGATATATGACTACTTCTCAGAAGATTCACAAAGAAATACGATCCTGGCCGGATGTCGCCTAGTGTAGCCTCCCCACACGAATATTTAAATTATAAATAAGAACCATGAACCAAGTCTAACCTCCCCACAGAAATAATGATTTAAAAATTCTTAAATATTGTAACCTCTGATCAAAATTGGCTCCCATTTATAATCAATGTGCAGAAATGCATTCAGATTTAATGTTCCCACAAAATTCAAGTGTAACCTTCCCACAGAATTATTTTTTTAAAAAAGAGAAACCATGAACCAAGCGTAACCTCCGCACAGAAATAATAATTAAATGAATTTTATACATTGTAACCTCTGAACAAAATTGGTTCCCATTTATAGTCTCTGTGCAGAAATGCACTGACATTTAATGTAACCACAAAATTCAATTCCTAAACCCGGAAATAATAAAAAAATTCAGTAACCTGGCAAATTTTATGGCGACAGCACCGCTGCGCCTCGGCCCTGTATTCTGAATAAAAAAGGAAAAATTCTTACCTCAATAAAAACTGCGAATATATCTGCTCTTACGTAACAACTTTTCGGCACAGCTTCGTGCAGTGCTGGGTTATATATATATATATATATATATATATATATATATATATATATATATATATATATATATATATATATATATATATATATATATATATTCTTGGAAGGAATGATCATGCGTTGGAAATATTCTTTAAATTGAAATGAAAGCTTTTCTTACAAAAATTACTTTATATTATAAAAATTATTATTGGGGCATTTTTTTGAAAGAAATTAATGACAGTTAATATACATTACTAGATATGCGCAAGGCTGCTTCTTTACCTTCTACAATAATACTCATCCTCCAAAGTCCCGACCAGAGCAGACTGCCGACACGCGCAGCCACGCGACGACTACTGTCGACAACTGCAGACTACTGCACACTACTGAAGACTACTGCCGACTAACGACAAGCAACAACTAACTACATACTACTCTCTGGTCAGAGATTCTGCCATGACTCGCCCATCGCCAGCAAAGCATACGTCTTACAATCTTAACTTGTGAGGATTGGACTCACAACTGCACAGAAAACTATAACGAACGCTAAATGGGAAATATTCAAAAGAAGTATTTATGGAAACCTCTTGGAGAAGGAGAGTGTGACAAGCACACGATGATCTCGCATTTGCTCCAATAGTCAAAAGTCTTACAACGGAGACACGACAGCTTTGCCTACAAACACTGTTTATTAGTAAGGAAACTTAAAGATATCCGAAATGGAGCAAATAACTTAATCTGTTAGACTGGGTCCAGCAGATTAGTTTTTCACTACCGCTTATTTGGCCAGTCACTCACAAATTAGAATTTATTTGAAATATCTCGGAAGTAGAACCAGCAGTGAGAATGAGATCGAGTGCACGACAATGTTTTTCAGCTGGAAAATTTCACAGCGCATTCCTTGCAGCATACTGGTCTCAGACAACTTATAAATTTTCCATACTTTTAAAAATCAGTCTGAAACCTCGCATAATTTTTAGAACACATAATACAACAAACCAATATTTTTTAGAACCTTACAGCCCATCAGCCCATCAGCGTTAATCCAACTTCGCATTTCGAAACTTCCAAGATCATTACATATTGCACTACCGACAGGACACCAGAAAGACAAGATTCACGCATTCCGAGACGTTTTAAAATTACCAGAGATTGAGGAGTTATACACTCAGAACAGTAATAATAAATTTTCAGACAAAAACCGCTACTACCTTGACAGAAATAACAGACTCTGCTGGTCCATCATAGGCAGGGGACATCGGGTGGTTAAGTAATTGTCTGTCTCAATGAAATTCATCAACAGCAGTGTAACTTAAGATGCTATTTTATACTATTTTGAAGGCTAAAAGTTTCAGCATTTCACTATGCCATTTTCAGGCCCCAAAATGCATCTCCAAATAAAAGAAAATGTCATCTGCCAGCGCCCCTCCCCTTTTTTTTCCTCAGAAAATCCGACACGCTTTGAAGGCCACAGCAGTGTCACGGTGTTTTTATTGTGCAACAGCTAAGCCAAAACTGAATAATAATAAGAGGGAACATTGAGTTTTTCAAAGGCCAATTTATCAACTTAAAAGTTTAATGACTCACAAAGACAGTATTCTTGCCATTAGGAATATTTGTACACCCATGGAACCAGATACGCAGTTCCAAGTTGCTTTCTCGAAGTCAGATTTTGCGACATATTCCCACAGACAAATTGTTACTCTCAAACTTAGCGAATTCCAAAGTTAAAAGTCTAATTAAGATAACATTCAAAGTGTTTGTGGACAAACAGATAAATCATCTATTTCCTTGGTAGATCCTACGAACAGCCATCCAGAATAAACAGCGCTAAACCTACAACTATCAAATAATTACAGTGTCGGCCTATCCTCATTTTGCGTGTCATAGAGAGTGTGTTGCAGCGTTGCTGACTAAACTATCTTCTCCCATGTTGTTGGTCATACTAGCTGATAAAACCGGCATTACCAGGGTATTCAGTTTGCCAACGCGAAATGAATTGTGTTTATAGTGTAATATCGAAAATAAATTGATGTATTCATAGAAACACCGTTGAAATTATGAAAGAGTCAGTCAAAGGAATATGCGTAATGCACAAATGTATAAGAACAGCAAGGAATTTTTTGTATACGTCTCTATGGAAACGCCTTTTCGTAGTTCTACAAACGGATACTGTTTTCGCTTACAGTCGTTTGCGGTTCATGGCTGAAAGCTGTCAAAAGCGCTGCCACGTGTCAGAGATTTCGTTAAGCTGACTCGACTGTAGCAGCTTCTTAGTACCAAAGAATAAATGTATTAAAACTGCATACGTGATGGGGAATTTTCTCACGCATCTCAGTGTTTATAACGTTATATTTTCTGATCTGTGTACTATGTAGTTGTTGTTGTGGTCTTCAGTCCTGAGACTGGTTTGATGCAGCTCTCCATGCTACTCTATCCTGTGCAAGCTTTTTCATCTCCCGGTACCTACGGCAACCTACATCCTTCTGAATCTGCTTAGTGTATTCATCTCTTGGTCTCCCTCTACGATTTTTACCCTCCACGCTGCCGTTCAATACTAAATTGGTGATCCCTTGATGCCTCAGAACATGTCCTACCAACCGATCCCTTCTTCTGGTCAAGTTGTGCCACAAACTTCTCTTCTCCCCACTCCTATTCAATACTTCCTCATTAGTTATGTGATGTACCCATCTAATCTTCAGCATTCTTCTGTAGCACCACATTTCGAAAGCTTCTATTCTCTTCTCGTCCAAACTATTTTTCGTCCATGTTTCACTTCCATACATGGCTACACTCCATACGAATACTTTCAGAAATGACTTCCAGACACTTAAATTAATACTGGATGTTAACAAATTTCTCTTCTTCAGAAACGCTTTCCTTGCCATTGCCAGCCTACGTTTTGAATCCTCTCTACTTCGACCATCATCAGTTATTTTGCTCCCCAAATAGCAAAACTCCTTTACTACTTTAAGTGCCTCATTTCCAAATCTAATTCCCTTAGCATCACCCGACTTAATTAGACTACATTCCATTATCCTCGTTTTGCTTTTGTTGATGTTCATCTTATATCCTCCTTTCAAGACACTGTCCATTCCATTCAACTGCTCTTCCAAGTCCTTTGCTGTCTCTGACAGAATTACAATGCCATCGGCGAACCTCATAGTTTTTATTTCTCCTCCATGTATTTTAATACCTACTCCGAATTTTTCTTTTGTTTCCTTTACTGCTTGCTCAATATACAGATTGAACAACATCGGGGAGAGGCTACAACCCTGTCTTACTCCCTTCCAAACCACTGCTTCCCTTTCATGTCCCTCGACTCTTATAACTGCCATCTGGTTTCAGTACATATAGTAAATAGCCTTTCGCTCCCTGTATTTTACCCCTGCCACCTTTAGAATTTGAAAGAGAGTATTCCAGTCAACATTGTCAAACGCATTCTCTAAGTCTACAAATGCTAGAAACGTAGGTTTGCCTTTCCTTAATCTTTCTTCTAAGATAAGTCGTAACGTCAGTATTGCCTCACGTGTTCCAGTGTTTCTAAGAATCCAAACTGATCTTCCCCGAGGTTGGCTTATGCTAGTTTTTCCATTCGTCTGCAAAGAATTCGTGTTAGTATTTTGCAGCCGTGACTTATTAAACTGATAGTTCGGTAATTTTCACATCTGTGAACACCTGCTTCCTTTGGGATTGGAATTATTATATTCTTCTTGAAGTCTGAGGGTATTTCGCCTGTTTCATACATCTTGCTCACCAGATGGTAGAGTTTTGTCAGGACTGGCTCACCCAAGGCCGTCAGTAGTTCCAATGGAATATTGTCTACTCCGTTGGCCTTGTTTCGACTCAGGTCTTTCAGTGCTCTGTCAAACTCTTCACGCAGTATCATATCTCCCATTTCATCTTCATCTACATCCTCTTCCATTTCCATAATATTGTCATCAAGTACATCGCCCTTGTATAGACCCTCTATATACTCCTTCCACCTTTCTGCTTTCCCTTCTTTGCTTAGAACTGGGTTTCCATCTTAGCTCCTGATATACATACAAGTCGTTCTCTTATCTCCAAAGGTCTCTTTAATTTTCCTGTAGGCAGTATCTATCCTACCCCTAGTGAGATAGGCCTCTACATCCTTACATTTGTCCTCTAGCCAACCCTGCTTAGCCATTTTGCACTTCCTGTCGATTTCATTTTTGAGACATTTGTATTCCATTTTGCCTGCTTCATTTACTGCATTTTTATATTTTCTCCTTTCATCAGTTAAATTCAATATTTCTTCTGTTACCCAAGGATTTCTACTAGGCCTCGTCTTTTTACCTACTTGATCCTCTGCTGCCTTCACTACTTCATCCCTCAAAGCTACCCATTCTTCTTCTACTGTATTTCTTTCCCCCATTCCTGACAATTGCTCCCTTATGCTCTCCCTGAATCTCTGTACAACCTCTGGTTCTTTTAGTTTATCCAGGTCCCATCTCCTTAAATTCCCACCTTTTTGCAGTTTCTTCAGTTTTAATCTACAGGTCATAACCAATAGATTGTGGTCAGAGTCCACATCTGCCCCTGGAAATGTCTTATAATTTAAAACCTGGTTCCTAAATCTCTGTCTTACCATTATATAATCTATCTGATACCTTTTAGTATCTCCAGGGTTCTTCCATGTATACAACCTTCTTTCATGATTCTTAAACCAAGTGTTAGTTATGATTATGTTGTGCTCTGTGCAAAATTCTACCAGGCGGCTTCTTCTTTCATGGTTCATGGGGGGGACTGTGTAATACACAATGATATAATTTTGTAGGTACATTCACCGGCATATGTGAATACTATTTTCAAAATACGTTGCGAAATGAGTTAGTAGCAAAGAAGTATTAAATTTAAACGTCATGTACAATGCGGCAGTTTATCATCCATCTCAGTGTCTATGACGACATATGTCTTGAACTATGTGTGGCACCAGTGGTAACATGATATAATTTTTTGGATGAATTTAGCGGCTTATGGTAGACACTGTGAAATTTATTGCGAATAGGGTCATTATAGATCAATAGCTTTAAAGCATATCCCTTAAAGAATAGATAAGTCAATATTTGTATTCAAACTATTAAGTAAAAACAATTACCTTCAAACAATTAATTTTTTTTTCTTAAGAAACTAGATATCTTGTAGCACAAAAGTAAAAAATTTAAGCGTCATGCATGATGCGGCGCAGGTAGATCGTTTTTACCCGCTCAGCAATTGTCACCTGACGGTAGAGGATACGTGTGGCAATTTTGATGGAAATCTCTGCAGTGGTTTAGGAGATTTGGAACACACACACACACACACGCACACACGCACACACACACACAAAGACACAAACATACACATGCATTTATTTTTGTAATACGTATGTATTAATGGCTATATATATACGCCCACTACCAGAGTCCAATCTATCCTTGTGATATATACGGTGTTACAAAAAGGTACGACCAAACTTTCAGGAAACATTCCTCACACACAAAGAAAGAAAATACGTTATGTGGACATGTGTCCGGAAACGCTTACTTTCCATGTTAGAGCTCATTTTATTACTTCTGTTCAAATCACATTAACCATGGAATGGAAACACACAGCAACAGAACGTACCAGCGTGACTTCAAACACTTTGTTACAGGAAATGTGCAAAATGTCCTCCGTTAGAGAGGATACATGTATCCACCCTCCGTCGCATGGAATCCCTAATGCGCTGATGCAGCCCTGGAGAATGGCGTGTTGTATCACGGCCGTCCACAATACGAGCACATTTGGTACCAGGGTAGTGTAGACAAGAGCTTTCAAATGCCCCCATAAATGAAAGTCAAGAGGGTTGAGGTCAGGAGAGCGTGGAGGCCATGAAATTGGTCCGCCTCTACCAATCCATCGGTCACCGGATTTGTTGATGAGAAGCGTACGAACACTTCGACTGAAATGTGGAGGAGCTCCATCGTGCATGAACCACATGTTGTGTCGTACCTGTAAAGGCACATGTTCTAGCAGCACAGGTAGAGTATCCTGTATGAAATCATGATGACGTGCTCCATTGAGCGTAGGTGGAAGAACATGGGGCCCAATCAAGACATCACCAACAATGCCTGCCCAAATGTTCACAGAAAATCTGTGTTGATGACGTCATTGCACAACTGCGTGCGGATTCTCGTCAGCCCACACATGTTGATTGTGAAAATTTACAATTTGATCACGTTGGAATGAAACTAAAATGAGCTCTCCACATCGAAATTAAGCGTTTCCGGACACGTGTCCAAATAACATCTTTTGTTTATTTGTGTGTGAGGAATGTTTCCTGAAAGTTGGGCTGTACCTTTTTGTAACACCCTGTACATGCAACTAAAGTTTAGAAGTTTATTTCTATTACCAGGTGGTTTGAGGCAGGTTTCTGTCACTAGCACCATGTGGGCATTGTTACCGCTTCTAAGTTCGAGTAATTCTCGGTTCTCTCCTTAGATACTACTGCAGTTAACTCATACTGCGTGGACAATTTCTTCCTCCATTCTGCCGGGACGGAAGTTGAATTGCTTAGTTAATGGGGACACATTTCTTCTCAGTCTGTAATAAAAACTTATGTTATCGGACGAAAGGGATATCTCTAACCCGAAATACACACACAAGCACGCTACGTATCCCCTGTTACCCAAGCAGCCACTTCTTGCATGTGATATACGCCTGACCTGGTAAGTGATGTCCTACAATTAACCACCAGATAACCGATGCCGAGAAATAGTCAAAAAAGTTGGTCACAGAATCGTATGCGCCTCTGGATGTAGCGTTACACGCGGCTCCTAATCAAAGGACTGGGTTCGGTTCTAAGAACGTGTATGCAAAAGGTAGTCCAGCTTCCACCTGCACCAAAGCAGACCGTCGCCCGCAGGAAGGGAGGATGGTCTGCTAACACCGGCGGCAAGCGTCATTCGTGCCGACATGCTGTCGGTGTTTGCATCCGGTTGCACACTGCGTGGTAATTTGACGGATATGTGCCCCGGCAAGAAGAGTGGGTTCTGTCCGTGCTTCACGACCTACACTTCCAACTGTTTCCCTAGGAGAACATATCATCGGCCTAACGTATGTACTCCGAGTGACAAGTACTCCCATCTTCTGCTTTCGTCAGAACCTTCCCGGAAGATCGGCCTCAGTCCAGATAGGCGAATGTTCCGTGTTATTTCAGTGGGTCTTTCACTAGTAGGAAACCCCTCTGTTTTTAAAGTGTAATGGGATAGCCGTGCAGTCAAAACCCACTTTCTGCTTCCGCCCTGAGGTTCACGACCCCACCACTTTTCGCCTTCCACCATGTAGTGAGCGTCGACTGGCCAGGACACGCAAACAGAAGGCGCTGCGGCATCACTAACGCCAGGCGTCGCTGTATGATTAGCCTCAGGTGGCTCAGCGTTGCTGGAATCCAGACAGCAGCCTGACGCGTATCGACCAAAGAAAAATGAAGCTTCCAGCTGCTTACGGACTGTGACCAATTCCCCCTTCATCTGTACGCAACAGGCGTAATCCCTTCACATCTTTAAAATCAATATCCGCGTATACCACGAAGAATATAACACCCTAGCAGTCGCTGGACACAATCTACGTACAGTTGCTACCCTACTTCTGGTTTTTGCTATTCTCCAAAGGCAGCTGACTCAATGAAATGCTCTGAAATTAGCACATAAGTTATACAAGTTAGTGTACACAAGCCAGCGCAGTTCATTAAAAAGGAACAATTCACTGCTTTGCAGAAACTTCTGTGAACACGTATGAATCTAAATCCTGTGTACAAACAGAAGCTGCTGCTACTGCTGGCGCATCCACTGGACTTCAAGTCGGCGGATGCACCGATTGTCTCGACACCCTATGCAATGGACAGCAAGATACAAAACGAGTAAGGCGAAAGAACCACATACGGTTGCGTAGTGCTACACATGAAGCTAGCTCACTCAACGCAAACGCATTGAATTTACGCAAAATACACTAATCATCACAGTTAAGTGCAGAGACATGATTTATTTGTTCGAAGATGCACATAAGAAAAGGTGAAACTAAATCCGGCGTATTAACAGAAAGTGCTGCTGCTCTCTTTGTGCTCCTGATGAAGATGCGGATATAACATTTGCGCACCATGAATTTTAAAATAAACATCCTGGCTAAGATCCACAATAATCTGTCTTAATAAGTCCCATATATGGCAAGAGAAACATCATAGAACCACCTCCGGCGTAATGTACACCCTCTGTACGCTGTAGATCGCTTGCTCGGTAGGCAATCCATATATTCCTCAACACCTAGTATCATTTGAAAAGAAGCTCAATCCCGACCTTATGGCCCTCACTAGAATCCTACAATGAGATACTGTCCAATTTCTACGTTGTCTGACCCACTGGATACATACAACTTCATATGCCGCTATGGAAAATGGCATTTCGCAGGGGATCTGACTACAGATACGAGTATACATTGCATTTAGTTCGTCTGCAGCCTTCGTTTCGAAAGTTGTTGAGATGGCCATGACTTCTCTGGCAGCATTTCTTCCCGGATTTCAGATAAATCACCATTTACAAGAAGTGAAACTCGTTTCCGGTCCCTTTAACCGAACATTCCTGTAAGTGTAAATCAGGGTATGAAGAAGGGCATATCTGTGACAGAAATTACGAAGGAGCAAGTGATGGTGTGGAGGCCTCTGCAGCTACTGCAACTTTTAGTCGATCTGTGAACGAAAGGGGAGTGTGTTACACTAAGTTCTTAGGTGATGGAGACTCAAAAGCATGTCACAGTGTCCAGAAGAGGATGGGCACTAGGTTGAGGAAGTTGAAACAAAGTTTGAGAGACAAAGAACTTTCTGATTGTAAAACCATAAGAGACAAAATGATTGATGAACTACAGCGGTATTATGGGATGGCCATTAGAAATAATACTGAAGATTGTTGAAAATGAAACAGGCAGTATGGGCTACCTTCTTCCACAGACTGTCAACTGATGAAAAATAAAGTACACCACCTTTGCCCTCCTGGACCTAATTCAGTACCGCAATGTCCAGTACTCAAACAGTTCATACAGCCATAAACATTCCATCCCAGCAGCTGTCATGGAATCATAAAACCTATTTCCATAGACTTGGCTAATACTGAATTACTGAAGAAGTGTCTGCTTGGTCAGACTTAAAATCCCTATCAGTCGTACAATAACCTTATATGGACTCGCTTACCAAAAAATATTTTCGTTGAAATAAATACACTCAAGTTGGGGGTCAGTGATGCTGTTATTGCTTTTAATCATGACAAGTGCTACAGCATATGGGAATTAAACCTGGAGCAAAGTGCATCACTGTTCTTGAACGTATGGGAAAGTTACGCATTGATAAAACCGAGTGGGCAGCAATGTTGGTCACTAACGAGTCCAGAAAGACGAAAAGAAGAAAAAAACCCGGAAAAATGTGAAGAGGATGATGTACAGTATGGTTCCGGGTGCTTCTGAGTGACTAAAGAAAAAAAATTAATCATTTATTAAGTGAAACACTTTATAAGCCCTTCCTGAAAATTTACATTTTCTGGTGCATTTTTCCCTAAATCTCAGAAACCACTTCCAGTAGAACATTCAAATTTTCAGAGAATGATAACATACAAATTCTGAGGCTACTGAACTAAAAGAAAAACATAATGTTATGTGTAATTAAAATTATTTAGGATAACGTAGATAGAAGTACAGAATATTTTAACCATATGATTAAAAAATTGCATTTCCAAAGGCAGTGGCTGAATTGCCATTACGGTACTTCAGTAGACTCAGAACATACAGTTTAATGTCCTGTAAAAGTTTCATGTCAATAGCCACAGTGTTTCCTGAAATACCGGAAGCCAAGTCACTAAATTTAACATTGTCGGGATAGGGCGTCCCAACTCCCCTTAAGTTGGGATCCTTTACGACACATATCATCAGAAAGTGTTGCGTGGCTTTAAGTGGTACACCATTCCGTGTACATGCGTGGTACAATTCTCCCTGATACAGTAAGAAATTGGGGCGACTTCACCAACTGTGTGGCCATGTGCATGAGCAAATGCGAAAGTTCCTTTCATTCTTTCTGTCAAGGCCCCTCAGTGAAACATTTTACTACGTTGATTCTATACAACCGTCTGACATATACCACACCAGTTCACTGTCACGACCTGCGTTAGCGGCGGAGGGTAAAAAAATCAGCTGTTACCTCCCCTGAAGCGTATAATACGCTCTAAATTTACCATTCTGATCATTATATAGACTGTGTGAAGTTTTGCCCTTTGAGATCATACAGGGTGACAATTGTTGAACTATATGATGATGATACTAAATAATTTACAGTTATACATAGTTTGCATTTCGTGCTAATGTTTATGTAGTTCCACTGCATTCGTACAATCAATGCGCACCTCGAAGTAACTGACTTTACAGATCAGAATTCGAACTAACCGAAAACACTCCTGAGCCCTTAGGCTCACTGCTTATATATTTTCTTAACAAAACAAATTCTTTGAAAGTATTGCTCAACAGAGTGACATTTTGACCAAATGCCGAAAATAATAGTTTATCACTGAAGGTTCTAGAACTGACAATTGCAGGATTAGCTACAATGAACCTGATTTGAGTTTTTATAGAAACGTAATCTCTTTAGAGTGTACGTAACTTTCAGTGCGTCAGCTAACCAGAAATTTATTCAAAACACTAATTTTCACGTTTTATGAAATATTCGACGTTTGACAATTAACTTCTCATTTAATGAGTGAACTGCTGTTAACACCAATATATCTCTCTGATTATTGTTTGTTACACAAATGAAGTAATTATTTTTTCTGGAAATTTCGTAAAATTGAGATTACAGTATGATACTTTCTCACTAATTAAATATTCCAGTTAATTGTATTTAAATGAGCTGTAGTTGACCAAGAGTGTGTGTTACATTATATATATATATATATATATATGCTACCCGTTACAATACAGAGCACCAGAAGCTTTATTTTAACATTTGCTATAGTGTGAAATGTGAATCGTACAATACGTCAAAGAGTGCTAGCGAATACTTCATATAAGGGTCCCCACAGTATGTCTTATCACGCTGTATTTGACAATGTCAATAGAAGTCGATGCAATAATCCTTCAGATATGCATGAATGTCCGAAAGAACAAATACTACTGACGACATATGCCGACATTAAATCATGTACTGTATTCGAAAATTGCGATTACGGTACCATCAGAGCAGACTACATTCATGGATATAAGTGAAATTTCTGCCGGACTGGGACTGGAGCCCAGATATCCCGCTTCAGGCAAGCGATTCCCATCGGAACTTCGCCTGTGAGAGAATGCTTTACAAACAGACCCAAACTTCCAGACTGTCCAGTTTTTGCTGCCTATAGTGCCCGCACAATCATGTGATTCCTTCACAGAGAGAGACTTGTTTAGATGTTTCAGCAGGTCCCCATCTTTATGACATGAAATACATCAGTGAAGTGTCTTTAGTTAACAGTCTCTGCAAACTGTGTAATTTTTTATGTTTGTTGATATTGTAAACAGAAATGAACTGGACTGGTTTCCTATTCATTAACTTCGTGTTGTTTATGTTGCAGTACCGAATTAAGAAAGAAAACTATTAAAACTTCTCGTTTTTTCAAGCACACCATAAATTATGCGCACGCAAGGACTGCAGCAACAATATTACCTCAAAATCTACACAATTCTCAGATTAATCCTTACCAAATCACACTTCCAAAATTCAACATCCTCTGTTTCTTAATCTGTGTGCTGTGTTAGCAATTCTCAGTTGAACATAGTGTGACTCTACTGAACTCACATAATTCTCTCAGAATGCTCCTGGTAACCAAATACCACATTGCTTGTAGTCAGAACCTCTGTCGAGAAACATATCAAGTATTGAAGACTTCTGTTTGAAATATATCCAGTGTACAAATATATAGTATGACATATCGAATGAAAACAGAGCTCACATCACTTTGCTTCAATACCAAAAATAAGCCAGTGACTTTACTATTGTATAGCTATGTTGGTACCATATCCGAAAGTTGCTGATACATGTCATGATTTTATACGGCTGTAAATCGACAGCAGTGTTTGTTCCTTTGGCCATGTGTACATATCCGACGGAACATTTCACTGAACATTAGAGACCCTCCAAATACAAACACTACACTAACGTATTTCATTCCAAAGCCAAGGCAACCTTGCGAGAAAACTAGATAAATAACTCCCTTAGGAGGAATCACATAATTATGCGAGCATTATCGGAAGCAGGCTTTGTAACATATGGAAGTTTGATTCAGCCCGTTCTGGGGTACCCAAAGTGGTTAAGGCGACAGCTCGTAGAAATTGGAAAATGTTTCGACTCCGGGTACGGCACCATTACTCATTTGTTTCCAGTAAATTCTACTGCTGTTGTCGTACTGTGTTCACAGTTTGCGAACACATTTCTCAATTTGAAGTTTTTCTGACAATTGCTGCCTTTTATCTAACTTTTCAACACTCGTTGCGACTGGTGGTTACCCCGGCGGCGGTAAAATCTAGTAAAGAGCACCAGTGGAGAACCCCAGTATCGATCGAACGTAGTTGCAATGCTTGATATAACAAGATGGCAGTGGCGATCGGAAAACAGTTTACGCAAAGCTAGGCGGTTAGAAGGGGACAAAATGCACTCATGTTTGCAATGCTAGTAGTCTCTTACCATATCGGGGAGGCGAACTATTTTTGCCAGTCTAATGCGTCGATACATTAGGCATATGACGTTTCGAAAATATGACGGAAAATACCGACAGTTTCTACAGCTACATACACATCCATACTTTGAAACCACTGTGAAGAACATGGCAGAGGTACCCGCCATTGCACAATGGGTTGGGGGTCCCTTCCTTTCTAAGCACATATGGAACTCGGGAAGAATGATTGTTAAATGGCTCTCTCGTCCAACCTTTCCTCTCAATTTGTACTGGAGCGATACGCAGGGAATTGTAATGAACTCTGAGATATCTTGCTTAAGGCCAGTTCTTGTAACTTTGTAAGTAGGTTTCCCCGGGATAGTATTCATCTATTTTCAAGCGTCTGGCAATTCAGTTTCTTCTGAATCTCCATGATGCTCTGCTGGGGATAAGGCAAACTTGTGAAAATTCATGCTGACCCCCTCTGCAAACGTCCAATATCTATTGTCAGTTGTGCGATGGCTATTTATACGGTAAGGAATCAGCATGGGTTTCGAAAAAGACGATCGTGTGAAACGCAGCTCGCGCTATTCGTCCACGAGACTCTGTGGGTTATAGACACGGGTACCCAGGTAGATGCCCTGTTTCTTGACTTCCGCAAGGCGTTCGACACAGTTCCCCACAGTCGTTTAATGAACAAAGTAAGAGCATATGGACTATCAGACCAATTGCGTGATTGGATTGAAGAGTTCCTAGATAACAGAAGGCAGCATGTCATTCTCAATGGAGAGAAGTCTTCCGAAGTAAGAGTGATTTCAGGTGTGCCGCAGGGGAGTGTCATAGGACCGTTGCTATTCACGATATACGTAAATGATCTTGTGGATAACTTCGGAAGTTGACTAAGACTTTTTTCGGATGGTGCTGTAGTATATCGAGAGGTTGTTACAATGGAAAATTGTTCTGAAATGCAAGAGGATCTGCAACGAATTGACGCATGGTGCAGGTAATGGCAATTGAATCTCAATGTAGACAAGTGTAATGGGCTGCGAATACATAGAAAGAAAGATCCTCTATCATTTAGCTACAATATAGCAGGTCAGCAACTGGAAGCAGTTAATATTCATAAATTATCTGGGAGTAGGCTTTAGGAATGATTTAAATTGTTATGATCATATAAAACTGATCGTCAGTAAAGCAGATGCCAGACTGAGATTCATTGGAAGAATCCTAAGAAAATGCAATCCGAAAACAAAGGAAGTAGGGTACGGTACACTTGTTCGCCCACTGCTTGAATACTGCTCACCAGTGTGGGATCCGTACCAGATAGGGTTCATAGAAGAGATACACAAACAGCAGCTGACCGGCGTTGCCTGATGAAACGTTTTTGTGATGCCTCGTGTAAGGAGGAGAAATGCGTACCATCACGTTTTCGACTTTGATAAAGGTCGGATTGTAGCCTATCGCGACTGCGGTTTATCGTATGGCGATATTGCTGCTCGCATTGCTCATCCAATGACTGTTAGCAAAATACGGAATCGGTGGGTTCAGGAGGGTAATACGGAACGCCGTGCTGGATCCCAACGGCCTCATATCACTAGCAGTCGAGATAACAGGCATCTTATCCGCATGGCTGTAACGGATCGTGCAGCCACGTCTCGATCCCTGAGTCAACAGATGGGGACGTTTGCAAGACAACAACCATCTGCACGAACAGTTCGACGACGTACGCAGCAGCATGGACTATCGGCTCGGAGACCATGCCTGCGGTTGCCATTGACGCTGCATCACAGACAGGAGCGCCTGCGATGGTGTACTCAGCTACGAACTGGGTGCACGAATGGCAAAACGTAATTTTTTCGGATGAATCCAGGTTCTGTTTACAGCATCATGATGGTCCCATCCGTGTTTGGCGACATCGCGGTGAACGCACATTGCCAGCGTATATTCGTCATCGCCATACTGGCGTATCAGCCTGGGTGATGGTATGGTGTGCCATTGGTTACACGTCTCGGTCACCTCTTGATCGCATTGACGGCACTTTGAACAGTGGATGTTACATTTTAGATGTGTCACGACCCGTGGCTCTACCGAAATACGGTTCAACAAACAGCCGTTACCTGTAAGCTTCTCAGCATGTGGTGCAACATATACTGTGGTATATCACATCGCCTCACTACCTTCTTTTGCCACATCAACGAATGGCACTATTATTAGAAAACTTTTAAGAACATGGCTCCCTCGTTCTAGTGAGGAGAGAAAAGGGTACAATAGACAAGTTTTTTGGTACAAAAGAAAGTACTATACAAAAGGACTACAATTCCAAATAGTCCCATTTTTCCATGAAAGTAGTGAGGGATAAACTTATTAGTTCAAAAATTGCAAAAGAAAGGCTACAAAATTTAAATGTGGCCCACAGTACAGTTTTCCCCGCCACTCTTCTCTGAATGTGAAATGTGATTATAAAAAGCATTATATTCTGAGTTGCGTAACACTTAGCCCAATTAGATACGGGCCCATCAGAGTACTAAGGAATCTGCGGTACGAAAACACCACTATAAAGCTCCAGTGGGCATATTAAAAACATTCTCGCCGCTCTTAGAAGCGCAACAGCTGTAACAAGTTTTAATGAACTTATATTCTACTGTCCGCAGATCCCGTGAAACATTCTTCCCTAGAAGGATGTTTTTGTTCATCTGGGCGTTATAAAGCACGACGTCCTCGTGTAACACCGAAAAATCCTGACACGGGAAAAACAAGTGTCTGAAGTGGAACTGAAGCTTGGAGTAGAGTACAGAGTTTCTGACGGACGTTCTGGCGTCCAACACAACGGAAGGACGAGCCTGAGAAACAACTGTTGCGGAAATGGCGCTGCAGTCTCGCGGCGTCGCTGTTGTTTTTCGCCAGAGGCGTTAACTGCCGACATCTTTCTCTGGGTCGACTTCAGTCGTAACGCACTTGTCCTAGCAGGAACTTCTACGCCTGTCTGGAGGCTGCCAACTGCCTAAACTCTACACCGGTTTCTCATAACAACATCAGGTTGTTATATGAATGTGTGATCTCGATCATGAAAATACCAATTCATTCCTTGGTGTCTAATCGATGCCCTTGGTGTTATATACCTGCTACGAACATAAAACTGAGTTCTAAGTTATTAGGTGTGCTTATTATGCGTCTACGAGACGTTAGCCGATAGCTAACATTAATATCTTACCGACAACTTATTATGCAATTTAATCGTCAAGTCATTGTATTAAAGGAGTTTATTCTTCCATTTGTGGAAACTGATAATCCGCAAGATACCCACAAGCAAAAGATGAACTTGATGTGGTTACATATAAAGGCCAAATATGGAGCTATAGCACAGCCACTTTGCATTATGTCACAGTATGCCCTACAAATCGACAGAAAATTTTACCCTCATTTTCCGTTTAGCAATGTCAGATATTGTCTCTTCATGCCATGCCCACAGCCTGCTTAACTCTTAACTTCCTAGGTGCGGTTTCGCCGACCGCTACCGTACACTAATACTCTGTTGCTAATGCATAGCGGTAGAGAAGTAGATTACAGCGCTGTCTAGTTGTTCTTTCCCCGAGCTACACCGATTTCCTTTGTCAGTAGCCACTTTAATGTGACGTGAATCAATAGTTATTATTGCCTCTTTCGTGATAGAGGTCTGTGAGATCGCACTTGGGAGTTCGAGTTATGGATTCTGTAGCCAAGTCTTCATATGCTGTTCATGGTACGGATTCTGACTTTGAGGATATTGTTTCAAAATAGTCTGAAGATAGTTTATATTAGACAGTGAAAACTAAATTGAAATTGAACGTAATACATAATAGGAACAGTGGGAAAGTAAAGACGAATTTGTTTTGCGGCCTGTGAAATCCTTGAATGAAAAAAGTGATCAAAACGATGAGGACTGAATTGTACAGACTGAACTTTAGCTAAAAGTTCTTCTAGAAAAACATTTACTTGAAAGAAACATCGCTGGTCGTCGAAGCCTCTTTCAACGATGTCAAATGGCTTTAGTTTACCACGTTTTGCGTTAAGTGGTATGAATGTGTTTGTCCTTCACAACTCCTACAAAAACGATACTCTGGCGAACCACTTTAATTTTTTGAAGATGGAGAAGTTTGCAAACTCGTTCCTGACACTACAGATAAAAAGCGTGTCAACAACTGTGACACAGCCCATGAACTTCGTGTATCCATTCACGGTGTTTTTGTGTAGCGAAACCAAAAGTGGAAGTCATTGTAGAACGGTTGGAAAAACTCAAAACATGTTCCACCGGTTACCCAAAAAACGACAGAACCACGTCTAATATATGTCATGATTGCCAAAAACCAATCTAACGGGATATCTCTACAGAAATTTTCAGCTAGTGCAAAGAAAACCTCTGAGAAGAAAACAAATAATCAGAAAATTACTGGTGTAAATATCATTTTGTAGTGTATTATGGGAGGTTTCTATGCTTCTACGTGTATAATAATCAATAAAAATATAGCAGAAAGTAACATTTAGATTGCAGGGCATTTGCGTTTTCAAAGCATTAACATTACCATGTAATATTGTGTTTCCTCGTGGAGACTTTATTTTCCAATAGTAGATCTGAATATATCTTCTGTTCCTGTTTTTGCATTAAAATCGCCTATTACTATCTCGATAACATGTTTAAGAAAGTGAGGAGGATAAATTTCGCTGCATCGGCAAATATGATCATTCGCAGTAATACCTTCCTTCATAAATGAATAAATAAAGAAATATGGTTCTCAAGTGATAAGAAAAAAGCAAATCAGATTGATCATTTTCTCACAGATAGCAAACAAAGAAAAACAGTTGGTGACGTACGATCCATCCGAGAAGCTTAAATGGGGTCAGATCTAATCTAATAATAAGAACAATGAAAATCAATCTGAAGGCAGCACCAAAAGTGAAATCTAGACCGGAAAACATGAACAGATTTGATTTACAGGAATTGTTCTTATTCGGAGTCACCAGTTGCTAGTTCCAGCAAGTTGTGACTACAACTTTGAGACAATTCCAGAACTCACTTATGAGGAGGTGGTAAGATTAATGTCGTGTGACTAGGGCCTCCAGTCGGGTAGACCGTTCGCCTGGTGTAAGTGTTTCGATTTGACGCCACTTCGGCGACTTGCGCGTCTATGGGGATGAAATGATGATGATTAGGACAACACAACATCCAGTCCCGGAGCGGAGAAAATCTCCGACCCACCCGGGAATCGAACCGGTCCCTTAGGATTGACATTCCGTCACGCTCACCACTCAGCTACCGAGGGCGGACTGAGGAGGTGGTAAATTGTACCAAACGCCTAAAAAATGGTAAAGAAACTGGCAGTGCAGAATCTCAGCTGAGATACTAAATTACTGAGGAGTAGCATTGCACAGACGTTTATTTCATCTCATACAGATATTCTAAAAAACAGAGAACATCCCAACAGTGCTGAGAGAATCATTAATAGTTCCTATACATAAAAAAGAAGACAGGGAAAATCTCAGAAAGTATAGAGGAATATCATTAGTCAATACTAGCTATAAGATCTTATCTTGTTTATTGCTATGCCGCTTAAAACCATATTCCGAAAATATAATGGGGGATTATCAAAATGGCTTCCGCAAAAACAGATCCAACACTGACAACATATTTGCAATAAAATCAATAAATGAAAAAGTTTGGCAAACACATTACCTGTTCATTGACGTCATGAAAGCTTATGACTCCACCCATAGAGAAAGCTTGTAGAATGTAATGACTGAATTTAGTTTCCCAATTAAATTGGTAAATCTGTGCTAAGTAGGCATGGATGAAAATAGAAGCACGGTTTTTCTAAACGGATTAAAGTCTTACCATTTTGAAAATAAATCTGGGTTAAGACAACGAGATTCATTGTCTCATTGCCCCCTTCTCTTCAATATATCTTTAGAAAGAATTGTGAGGATACTCCAAACTTGTACTTGCACGGATCCTCCAAGAAACCAAAATTAACGTGTCATCGTATGCAGATGACATAGTGCTCATTGGAAACAATGAAATAGATAACAGGTAATTATTTGCGGACCTGGCCTGAAAGTAAATGATGAAGAAACGAAATATATGATAGTTCAAAGATGTAGAGATCAATGGGATAGCCAATCACATGTAATAGTTTGATGATCACAAATTCGAGGTTGAACATGTAAAATTTTTGGCATGCTAACCGAGCCTATTATGCAATATAAAATCTCTTAAGGTCCAAACTGCTGTCTAGGAAAACTAAAATAAAGTTATATAATACAATCATCAGACCTGTCTTAGTGTATGGGGCAGAAAAACGGAACCTAACGAAATCAGAACACCACTATTTATAAATTTTTGAGAATAAATTATGACAATGAATCTCAATGCTGAAAGAGAGGACACAACACAGAAATCCACGAGCTATCTGAAAACCACGATTGTAAACATAATAAATGCTATAAGACTGCAATGGGCTCGATATCTGATGAGAATGAAAGAAGGCCAAATTATGTTAAGAATATTAAGGGAGAAGCCAGGGGGCAAAACACCAAGGGAAGATCTAGGAGTACTTGGCGCAATGAAAATGATTGCATATGCGAAAGATTGGGAATAAATAACTGGCAAGAGGTAGCATTAGACAGGAGCGACTGCAGGAATCATGTGAGATCGTCACAGGTGCTTCAAGTCCATTAGAAGCTTACTATTACTACTACTACTACGTAATATTGTGTTCATTTTGTGCTGTTTCTTTTTTTTTCAAATGCGCTTTTTACGTAAAAACAAATTTAAAATTTATTTGAATATATTTTTTGTATGGTACTAATGTAACCTTTTACATAAAAAGTGAAACTGCTGAACGCGGTTTTTGTGGCTATTTAACATGGTCCCCTTGATAGGTCAGAGGTGCACTACACAATGGAAGCAGCTACTCGGGTAGCGGAATATTGTTGGAGTGACATGACAGTTTTTTAGGCTAGACGGTAGTTTGAGGTGCTCAGATTAACACTCGCCAATCGATTCACAGCAAGGGAAGTCAAACGGCGTTCAGAATAAAGACACATGTACCGTTACTATTTCAATAGTAAACTGTCGAAATTTTCGTAATAAAGTTCCCGAATTTACTGCCTTCCAGGATTGTTCTCGCACTCATATTATTCTTGGGACTGAACTCTCGCTGAAACGCGAAGTGGAAAGGTCAGAGATATTTAGCGAGTCATGGAGCGTATTAAGCGGTTATTTCAATAGTGGTACAAGTCCACCTTTCCAAAAATTGTAGTTATCCTCACGTACGTTCTAACACAAGTCGTTTTTAATTTATTTGCACTGTGTGACAGCTCCAGCTTCGTCCTGCTGACAACAGAGAGCACCTCTACCCTGACGCTTTAGAGAAAGCAAGCAGGAATTTATTTCAGTAGTGGTACATGTCCGTGTACTTTTGTGCATTGCAGTGCGTTGCTATTTCTTGCGAAGACGATGTATTCGGGTGCATTATCAAGTGACTGTGATACCACTGATGATCCAGATTTTCAAACGATTGCAGGTAAAAATAATTTACCTGCTTTTCTCTCAGCACAACTGACAGTTAGTTCCCAACAAGGATTATGCGAGAATGAAGGTCATGTTGGAAATAAAAATGGAAATGTCGTGTGGCTAGGGCCTCCCGTCGGGTAGACCGTTCGCCTGGTGCAGGTCTTTCGATTTGACGCCACTTCGGAAGGTCATGTTAACAATAACAATGGAAAATGAGGGTATACGTCTTAATGTATTTCACATATACATATGCCTTCAGTCATATGGTACTGTATAGATCATAATTTGTATGGCTTTCTATCTAGATACCAGTACCGATGACGATGAAAGTTCCAATCAAAGCGCAAAAAATGACGAAACAGGAGACACTGCTACTGATGCCTCTGCGAACGGTGCACCCGAAAATATGCACACAAAACAGGATGCGTACTCGAAGCAAGAAGGGTGCAAGGAAAACGGACGCATATGAAAAGCATATTCGAAAGAAGAAAAGAAACACTGGGGAGTTATACGTCACAGCAACTAGTAAAATTAATTCCTCCAAAAATATGTCGCAATGTGTACTGCAGGTGTGCTCCTAAATGTTTCAATAAAATTTCAGAGGACGAGGAAGACGTTATTTGACAATTTCTCGACTATGAGTGATATTAATCTCCAAAACAGTTATGTGAGTGGTTTATGCATGTATCATTCAGTTAATCATCGGCAACAAAGAGAGGGCTCCGGTTCTCCGAAAAGCTGTATTTATGAATATCGATTACGTGTGAACGGAAACTGTGCAATAGAATGCAACACGTTTTCCTTGAATACTTTTGACAATTGTAATGGACGTCTATCTAGTCTTTTAACAGAAAGCAAGGAAGAGAGTACACCCCACCTTGACGGGAGGGGCTAACGTCAGAACTAATTCTCAGTACTGGACGGTCTGATCAACGATGTAAAGGAACACATCAAAAGCTTTCCAGTTTCCGAGAGCCATTATGGAAGGAAGGATAATCCCCAAAAATGGTTTTAAAATCCTGAGCTGTGTGTGGCCAAAATGTACGATTTCTACAAAGATAAATGCATATCTCAGAATAAAGAAATTGTATTGGAGCACATCTATCGAAAAATCTTTAACAACGACTTCAACCTGTCATTTAGACCACCAAGTAGAGACACTTGCTCTTTTGAGACAAATTCAGCTTTCAAATGGACGCTGCTGCCAATGAAGAAGAAAAAAGAAAGCTCCAAACTGAAAAGGAGCTTCACCTTAGAACGGCTGAAGCTACAAGAACAGCAGTGGCTACAAACAGAGCATGTAGTGAAGAGGCATATTCCGAGGTGTTCGTGTTTACCTTTGACCCCCAAAAAGCAGTTGCATATCCTAAACTGACAACATCGGTATCGTACTACAAAAGAAACATGTAAATATATAATTTTGGTTGCCACAATTTAACTGACGACAAAATCCGTATGTATTTTAGGGATGAAACATCTGGATAAAGGGGTTCACAGGAAATTGGTACCTGTTTATTGAAACATATTGAAAAGTGTGTCACTTCGCAAAAACAGTTAGTTGCGTATAGTGACACGTATGGTGGGCAAATCAGGAACATAAACATTGCCCTAACACTAATGAGAGTGACACATTAACAGCCTTATATACAATATTCAATTTATTTTATTTCAATAGTGGCACAGCTCCATTACCTCTACTTTTCTACCTATAATGCTGCTGAAATTAATTATCTTTGCATATCGGAAAGACAGCTTAGAGGCCGTAGGAGGGGAAATTTTCATTGGAATTGACATTAGTATTGTCTCTATTGAGGTTGAATTGAGTGTGAGAGAGAAATAATCAGGTCACGTATAATAGGTGTAGGAGAAAGTAAGTTAATTGTAGAATGTTTTTACTGGCCGTCCGATTCTGATGCCGCAGTTCTAGTCATTCAAAGAAAGTGTACGGTCAATAGCGCTTAAATAATCAGATCATGCAACACTATTTGGAGGCGAGTTTAACGTGCCGTGTATAGACTGGGATATCTATGGATTAATTGCGCGGAAGGGGGGGGGGGGTACAGACAGACAGTCATGCGAAATACTTTTGAACAATTTTTTTAAAAAATGTCTTCAACAGGTAGCTCCACAGTTCACACACAAGGAAAATATCTCACACCTTGGAGCCACAAATGGTAGGGACCTTGTCGACAGTGTCAGTATAGAAACTGGGATTAGCGATAACGATTTCTTTATAGCAACTGTGATTACGGAAGTTAATAATAAATCGAACAAAAACGCAAGGAGAGTATTATTGAGAGAAATAGCACGTAAACAGTGATAAACGTCTTACTCTGAATAGTCATTACTTGTTAGCAGTAATATGGATGTAGAGAAATTGTGGGCAAAGTTTAAGCATATTGTAAATCGTGGCCTGGAGAGTTACGTGTCTAGTAAGTGGATAAAGGATGGAAACGACCTACCATGGTTTAATAACGAAATTCGAAAGTAGCTGAAGAAGCAGCGACTGTTGCACTCTAGGTTCAAAAGGGGACGCACATACGATGATAAGCGAAGGTTATCAGGGATCCTGTGCCTGTGAAAATATCCATGCGCGAAGTATACAACTACCATCTGAAACTTATATATGGTTCAAATGGCTCTGAGCACTATAGGACTTAACGTGTGAGGTCATCAGTCCCCTAGAACTTGGCACTACTTAAACCTAACTAACCTAAGGACATCACACACATCCATGCCCGAGGCAGGATTCGAACCTGCGACCGTAGCAGTCTCACAGTTTTGGACTGAAGCGCCTAGAACCCCACCGCCACCGCAGCCTGATGAAACTTATAAATATATATTTTTAGTTTAACTAAAATAACTGAGAAGGTAAAACTTCTGTGTTATGACTTAAACTGCTTAATGTAACTGTACCTTCTACAGCTGATGTGTAAAACTAAACGTTGCCCCTTTGCTATTTTTTATCATTTAATTTGTGACTTAGAGAATTTTCCCTGTCAGATACAGCTCAGACTTGTTCTATTCATTTATGACTCACAATACACGTGAATGACGCAATCTGACTATTAATTAACACAAAAGAATGGCGTTGAATTAGAAGGAATCCTAACAATAATCCATATATTTCTTAGGTCATTCACCTCATAGAACATCTTCATGACACGAACTACAGCCAATGCAGCAAGTATACAGCCAGTTAAATACAAAGATTCCAACTACTGTAGGCTCTAACTACTAATAGGCATGTGGTTAGCAAAGGAAAGATTTTCTTGCAGAGTAAACAATGTATTTAGAGGATTTTACCTTAATCATGTGACATCCAGTTCCAAAAATTATATAAACGTCCATGACATCCAGTTCCTAAAATTACATAATCGTCAATAATTTCTCTACCCACATTTTACAAACCATGTCCAACCAATATTAAATCTCCATGATGGACACATGTCCAGACCATCCGCTCGCACTAACACTTCCGACCTCTAACCTCCACCACTGCTATCTACTTTTAACTGCGAGTCCTACCAGCCACAGAGTCTCTTATATCCAGCGCACAGTGCTGTCAGTGACATTAATTCAGTCTACAGCGCTGCATAGCGCTGCCAACATACTAAAACATAATCAGGCTACTTACATAGCCCCCCTGCTCAGCTAAAATATTTTACAAAGTGTTTTGTGCAGTGGCCAAAACTAGTTCGTTAAAATTGTTTATATTAACAATATAAAATGGATCAGGTGCACAAAATTAGTAATATACTGTTGGTCAATAAATCAAAAATTGTCCTCACAGTCGCTAAAGACAGTCATAATCATTCATCAGAAGAGTAGTCTATGACATTTTTATGCACATAGTCTCATCAGTAAAAGAAAATGCACACGTAAATAGTGTTTTACTCCCAACGGAAACACAATGCTGAGAAGCCATGAAGATTAGTAATGGGTTACAACAGAGCAGAGCCGCAGCAGGGTCAGTCGAATTCTTGAAGAATATTAGTAGAATTGGTAAGTCACTACAGAGTAAACACAGAGTATTGCTTGTAGATATTATGGTAGTATTGGGCTACCAAAGGTGCAGAACCACTGTAGTCCTTGTAGAGATTGTGTTAGTAATGGGCCACCAAAGAGGCAGACTCACTGTAGTCCTTGTAGAGATGGCCAGCAGCCATCTGTTGCGACTGTGTGGATGCAGAATCACAATAGTCTTGAGGATAATGTGGCATGTGCATGAACCACCACTTGTGCACTCACAATTTTTTTTCAGTTTCCTTAGACCCAGCAACGCTGTTAACCAGTCCCTTGCTGAATTATAAACACACATGCAAGCACTAGCACAGTCATATAAGCTCTGAGGTTTTCTACATTTAGTACGGCCAACAGACAAATGTGTGCAGTAAAATGGATCCCTACTATTTAAAGAACTTGAAAAACTGGTGTCTATACAATTACAATTTTACAACATTAGAATGTAATTTCAAATGTAAAGAAAACATCACTACAGTAAAGAACGTGATAATACAGATAACATTTGTAATAGTAAAGGCTTTATAAAAGAGTAGAAATAAGCGTATACATGAGTATTGCATAAATTATGAGTTAAGTAAATAAATGAAAAATGAGAATATCCTTAGAAACGTTAACTTGACACACGAGCATTAAAAGAAAACAGACCAGAATAAATGTCTGAACATCTTTCCAAAGTGAAGTATGTGGTTTGGAAGCAGATTATTTTTGAGCGTAACAGTATTCATCATAGTGAATGCAGCTTAATATTAGAAGGAAAAAAATTCCACCAAATTTATCTTATCATGTAAACACACAGAGACAGGAAGAACATAGACACACAAGGGTAAACACGAACACACAGCGGAATAACACAAAAGGAAAGGACAGCGACTGTTTTCAGTGTATTATTTCGTGCTGCAGTACTTGTGGTGAGCATGGTGTACCTCTTTTTCATTTTTTTCCTTTAAATAACAGCATTTATGCTCATCGCTCTATAACTTTCAGCCATAGCTACTTTATTTAATTCTCGGAGATCTTCCTCAGTTCAACATTTGTTCCCATAAAAGTCCTATCTAAACCTATTGTCACTATGCCCTACTTATCTGTTCCTTTCCATTTTCAAGATAAGGGTTCCTAATGGTACAATACTCTTTGGCCAAATCTTTCCTTATAGCTTCTCAATGCAATTCTTCCCAAATCACGAGAACTTCTTTTCATATGTAGCATAAGCCCTCTTAACCTAACTTAAATCTGCTGAACTCAGATACATAAACTATAGACTGAGGCAATGCAGCTTCACAAAATGTTTAGCACAAACAATAATGACAAAAAACAAAGTGGCAAAGCAAGCAATAGCGTATCTAAATTAGCAAAGGAAATGCCACATTACAACTAATACAGGGCAATATGCAGCAACAAGAAAAATTTAATCATTGGTAAAATTGGCTTAACACAGTTCACAAGGTAAACACGATTCTGACAAATAGCAGCAGCAAATGCAATAACTCATACCTAACATGACAAAGCCCGAGCAGGAAAAGTATTACAGTGAAGACAGCAGTGCAGATAAGGGTAATGTCTATTCACGTCTTAATGTCTCTGTCACATCTTAACACTAGAGTTTTGCACCACAACAACTTATTCTACAAAAATATTACGAAGTCCTTGAAAAGAAAATTATGTATGCAATTCCTGTTACTAGTCCTTCTCCTTCTTATTGTTCTTTCCTTTCCAAGTTCCCTTTTTAAGAATTTGGATCATAAAATTATTATTTAATGGATCTGGTGACAGAAACTGTTTACGTTAGCATATGCATTGAATTTTATTTCATAAAACCAATACTGCAGGTCAGCTAGGAACCATATATAAAAAGAAGTAATGAAATATGACAGAGCAAAGCAGAAAAACATCATTCACTAACCATATGGCACTCCATAAGTCAGGAAAACATCTCTCAACTCTCATCGAAAGACACTTGCCATAATCAGTTGTGTTGCCGTAAGAATATTTCTCATCACTTCATAAGCATTTCAGTAAGTAGCATATAGTACAAACGCTAAAGTGTTATCATATGTTTCCCTATAATAGTGTGTCATATTTGTGATGCGCTCTGCAAAGAAACATCAACAGCGAGGTCAACAGCCTCTCTTTTCTCATCAAATCTTAATCATTTCAGTAAGTAGCACAAAGTATGAGCTGCAAAGTGAAATCATATGTTTCCAAGTAGTAGTATGTCAGGTTGATGGTGTGTACTGCAGAGAAATATTAATAGTGAGGTCAATGGCCTCTCATTCTTACAGCTGTGCGTTTGAAAGGCAACACAACAGTGGGTATCCCAGGTGGCTAGAGGGCAGCCAGGCACAGTACAGCATTACGCCAAGGTCACCTATACTCTTTACTATGATGTTTACAACAGCTGTTTGCTACAATGACAGTTTGATAAAAAAATTTCAAAATGTAAAAAAATTATGGGAGAAGTGTCTGGAATCGAAATGTCATCAATGACAGTGTCCAAAATTTTCCGTTAGCATTGTGGTACTCACATTCACATATATACTCACTTTTTATAACTCTTAAAGTACGATTCTTGGTTTCGAACATTCTTTTCCACAAACCAGAGTCCCTAACCCCTACTCATTATTCATATACATAAACGTTGAAACTGCTTCAGTACTTCATCATAGTACACATGTAGCATAATCACATTCCTCATATAGCATGGCCCTATTGATCATAAAAATATCTCAACATCATAATATACATTGTTGTTATAACAGCACCATCATAACATATTAATCAAACCTTAAAATCGTCGTAGATTCCTCCAATAATCACAAGACCTTAAAAAATGTTCTCTGCTCGTTTCAATTGTGTCATCCACCTCAAACGTACTTCAAAAATCATGATAGCATACAAAATACATCTCTCTAGCCTCTCACAGTTTCACAATTGTTCCGACAATATATGCGAACAGTTCACAAAATGCAAAGTATAATTTCATAAGTGCAAAGTAATGGAACTGTGTAATAACCTAAATATGTGTCAGTGACGTAGTAAAAAAAGTTTAGTCCTCTGAGTAAAATGACCGGATAGCTGTATAATCCTGTGTTAGAGAAATATAGTATCTATGTATAAACTGTATAAGCAAATACCTTATTAGCTAGGGCTCCCTGCGCTTGCTCCAAGCATGGTACACAAAGTAGGATTACCCCCATGAGGGATATGTAATTATACTTCAGATGTTACAGATTAAAACTATGGAGCGAAATGTATCGCCGAAAAACCTTCTCTGTATCACTGTAGTTCAAAAATATTTCTAAAAATGTTCCAAGTACAAAAATTAATCACTTAAATGTTTGTCCTGTAATGTTTAACTATAGTTCTTGCTGCAAGATAATTTATGTCATAGCCTAACGGTAGAAATGTTTCAAAAGTCGTAGCTATCGTCGTTCAAAGGCAAAGTTCTCCAAGTGATATGCGTATAAATGTCGTAGTTATTATGTTCATTGTCATGGAGTTGAAAGTACTATACTGTACTTATTGTTGTGTTACGAAAATAACTGGCTCACAAAAGTCATTACCAAAAGATGTTTTACTTTCCAGAAGAATCATTGTCATGAAGTTGAAAGTACTATACTGTACTTATTGTTGTGTTACGAAAATAACTGGCTCACAAAAGTCATTACCAAAAGATGTTTTACTTTCCAGAAGAAGGTACGAACCTTTGCAGACAAAAAACAGATACTGCGCAGAAGCAATTATGAATATTTTGTCACACATTAGTAGCATCGTAATATAATCGTGTAAGTGTCAAACAAACCAAAGAGACTGTCATCTGTGGCGTCTCAAAAGAACTTAAAATAAAAAATGTCTTTTCAAGTAAGACAAAATGTTGCACTAAAACCTCTTTAGCAGTATATGCTCCAAGATTGTGGATTTTATAGTGGTGACGTAACCGTGCTGTTAACTAGCGTAAATGTACACACAATAAGACATTGTCCTCTGTTCCCCATAAAAGTTGACTCCTAAAATAACCGTATTAATTGATATTCGTGCCAGCTACGTCGTCTGTTTCATAGGCATGTTTTGTGGCTGCGTGCTGTGTGAGTCACTGTCTGTTATCTCTTTGTTGTCATGCATCGTTACTGGAACTGGGAGGTCTAATTTCTACAATGTCAGCTTGTCGTGGGAGCCCTGCCGGTTCTGATTAAGTTCTGTTATGTTGTCATAACTATAGCGTCTGTCGTCATGTCGGTAATTTATGAAATTTCATTTTTGTCAATTACGTGGTGGAGAACCTCTCCGAGAATCGTAATTACGAGATGGACTGCTGCATCTGAAGTCATTTTGTCTTCGTCGATAATAATTGTTCTGGTTCCCATATTGTCTGTTTATATGGTTATCTCTGTCACAGGCATTGCTCCAGAAATGTGATCTCTCTTTGTAACTATTATCAATCTGCCAATAGTTGTCATACAGGTGGTGCCTGTTTTGATCATGATTGGCGTTACATGAGTAGGCTGGTCGTGTTCGATTATTATTTCTGCCGGCACGGAATTCTTATGGATGTTACAAGCAATTGTTGGTTTCCTGTTTTCGCATCTTATGAATATCATTGTCAAATTCTAGTCCTTGCAAAAGTCCATGAAAAGCATCGAAGTCCTGCCTAAAATAATAGGTCTTAAATGTTCAGGCAACTTAATTAAGCAAAAGTGAATTATTTCCAAAAGGCTGTATGGGACTGAGAAACAATGATTCTTGTGCAACCTAACTTCAAAATATTTTACAGGGCTGGAAAATTCGGATTCTTCGAAGTGTTTCATCATAATAATACTAATTTTTACTCAATCTGGAGTAGCCTGAGACCAATATGCAGAAAGGAAGGCATGATGAAAATTCCTTCATTGTGAGAGTCACGAATAACCAATCTCATTCAAAATGCTGGTTCATTCTCTACATAACGGCACATAAATTCTAATCTATGCTCTAATGACTAATTGGGAAGAAAACAAGAGCAAATTGATGAAGCCAAGATTCTGGATGTATGTTATTTCTGGAATTCGTGAATGTTTTGAATTTACTCGTAGAGAGGAAGAGCTTAAAGTCATCGTGACGCCGAGTCGCAAATCGGTCATTCTTACGTCGTGCCGGCGGTTCCACCTCAAGGTTCGGTGCACCCTGTCGACTCCTTTCAAAACCTCCTAAATACCCTGTGTTATTAATTTGTGACTTTTCCGCATTTCCAAATCCCTCTTTCCGTATCAGAGCGTGAGTGTCCTCTGAAATATGAAGATCTTCTACTACATGTGCCATCTGATCTTGTACTTCCCACATTTCCCTTTTCTGTTGATATATTGATTTAATTCTGACTTTGTTTAAATTTCCTAATTTCCTTATACTCCTCTGTGTCAGTAAGGGCTACAGGCCTTGTATCATTCAAATCATCATGTACCTTCGTAGATAAATTTGTTAACTGATCTGAAAGTTCGGCTACTTTCTCCGTTAAGGAACTAATTTCCTCCGTGTGTTTTTCTGAACAAAATGTTAGAGTATGTAATGTGTTCTTTAAGTTTTCATGAACCTTTGCAAGTAAGGCGACCGTATCGGTAGATGCAACAGGGTCAGTTTTAGCCAGCAGGGTCTCATGATTTTCGTGTACAATGGTCATTTGTTCATTTATGTTTAGCTTTTGGAGCTGTTGCTGTGTTTGTTTCTGATTTTGTTCCTTTGTGTCTAACTTTTGAGGATTTTGATCAAGTTTTTGAGTTAAATACAACAATGCATGAGTGACTGAAACATGTTCCATTGTTCTTTCGGCAGTGCATTCGCACCGGAAATATTCGTTTTTAGAAAAGCAGAGTGTGTGTCTTGATTTAACTGAGAAAAGTGTAGTGACACAAAACCTGCATCTACGGTATTTGCAAGATTTGGCTCTGTTATTTCGTATTCCCAAGGCTAATTGTTACCGACCGATCGATCGCTAATAGTTCCCTGTTCCCTGATTGTTTCACTTTCTACACCACTATTTACTACCTGGTCCATGTCCCTACGCACGGTTATCTATTTATTGTCTTGAATATTTGTCACTTCGTTCCTTGGTGATGCTAACACGCTACACTTGTCGTTACTGTCATTACACAATTTGCTTTGCAGCCTCGTATTACACTTTTCACACACCATAATTATCAAACTATTTAACATGATAACACACAAAAAACAATTTGAAAAGAAAAATAGGATTTTTTTCCACCTTTCATCCCCTCTTACGAGGTTGGGCTGTATATAAAGCTTAGTTTTTGTCAGTCATAGGTGCTTTCATACTGCTGGGACTCCATTTATTTATGTCATTTGGAAAAAATTGATATTTCCTGTTTTACTTAAAATATTGATTATCAAATTCAATAACAACATTTCTTCAATAATGCATTTTATGTCCTCTATTCCTAAATGTTAATACTTTCTTTCCTTTTCCTACTTAATCCACTTCTTCTTCTTTACTTCTTGTTCCTGAGGAAAAATAATGTTATATTCCGGGATTCGCCTTACAGGTAGGGAAAACCCCTCTAAAACCCCATTTTGGATAATGTGTCTTATATAATGTTCTACTTTATATCGTATTTTTCTTTAGATTATCGCTTAATTTATTTAAGTTCTGTTGTATGACTGACATTTACACTTCAGCTTTCATTAACTAAGTGGCTAGTACTATTACAAGGTCCAAGTGGAATCGTTCTATCAAATTCTTCATTAGTCACGCTAATAAATTGGGTTATAGTATGTGATGGACATTTATACTGGTAACATGGAAAATTGAAATTTATGAATTCTTCTTTTAATGTTTTAGTTTTTAGGATATCAGAGTGAAGTCTGTTCATTCCTATATTGCTGACAAGCTCAATAAGTCGGCGCTGTAGCGGTAATATACTTACTGTATTACATGTATCTTGATTTGTAGTATAGATACTTGATCTAGTAGCGATTCGTAAAATTCTTCTTTCTGTGCTTAGAACTCTTTCTGTTCGCTGTTAACTGGTGCCCCATATTCCAAGACTGGTCCTATACGTTTTATAAGTATAAATTAATGTTCTATTGGGTGCTCCTCTTATACATCCTTTAATTAACTTTAGAAGTCCGACTGTTCTACTTGCCTTTACTAGGATATTATCTATGTGAGGCTTCCATTTATATAGTAAGCCACACTAAAATAGCACTGAAAGTAATTAATATCTAACTAAAAGCGACTGCGAGATACTTAGTGTACAGTAATATGAGACTCCAATAACAATGGAAATTCCATATATAATTACACACTAGCAGTAAATAATAACTAATTTCTAATCATCCATTAACTATTCGGACTACAAGAAATTCTGAAGATTCCAGAGAAGTATCCTCGGATAAGGGTCAACAGGTGAAACTTCTGAATGTATATATCGTTTTACTTACTTAAATTGAAATAATTGGGAAGGTGAAACTTCTGCGTTATGACTTAAATTGCTTAAAGCAACTGAACCTCCTGAAACTGCTGAGTGAACCTGAACATTGCCATTTCGCTATTTTTTTTATTACTTCATTACCGACTCAGAGAATTTTCCATGACAAACACAGCTCAAACTCGTTCTAGTCATTTATGGCCCACAATATACAATGATAACGCTATCTGAAAATTAATTAACACAAAAGAATGGCCCTGAATTAGAAGGAATCCTAACAATAACCCATACAGTTCTTAAGTCACTTACCTCACAAAATACCTTCATGACACAAACTACAGCATATGCAGATACAGCCAGCTAAATAAAAAGATTCTAACTACTGTAGGCTCTAACTACTAATAGGCATGTGGTTAGCAAAGCAAAGATTTTGTTGCAGAGAAAGCAATGTATTTAGCAGATTTTACCTCAGTCATGTGACATCCGGTTCCAAAAATTACATAATCGTCAATAGTTCTATTACCCATATTTCACAATCAAATTCCAATCAATATTAAATCTCCATCACGGACACACGTCCAGACCGTCCGCTCGCGCTAAACTTCCGACCCCCAACCTCCATCACTGCTAACTTATCTTCATCATCATCATCTTGGACAGTTTCCAGCCACTGGCTGGGTCTGTCGGGAACACAAGCCTCTCCATCGTGTTCTGTCTTTCCACCATTACCCCTCTTCCACCTTCGTCCAGTTCTCTCCTCTTCTCGTCACACATTCCTTCACTCCCTTCACCCATCTATCTCTTGGTCTTCCTCTAGGCCTCTTCCCCTCCAGTTTTAGATCAAACATCCTCTTTGGAACTCTTCCCTCATCCATTCTCTTCATGTGTCCATACCACTGCAGTCTTGATTTTTCTATCCTGTCCTGTACCGGTTCCTCCTTTAGTCTTTCCCTCACATACACATTTCGCAATCTGTCTCGTCTTGTTACACTCAACCTGCTCCTCTGGAACTTCATTTCACTAGCCTGTATTCTACTTTTGTCGCTTTTGTGCATTACCCATGTCTCACTTCCGTATGCCAATATGGGAACAAAGTAGGTTCGGTATATAATTCCCTTGGATTTCTGTGGCACCTCCTTGCTCCAAGTAAGCCCCCTAATGCATTTGTAGAACTGCCCTGCTTTTCTGCACCTTTCATTTATTTCCATTGCGTTTCCCCCCTTACTTTCAATCATGCTTCCCAGGTACTTGAAGTTCTCTACCACTTGTAGTTTTTCCCCTCCACAAGTTATATCCACATTTGGCCTATTCCTCTACCTTGTTGTGACAATTATTTCACTTTTCTTTGCAGAGAAATGCATTCCATATTGTGCTGCCGTTGCTTCCCATACATCTAACTGCTCTTGCACCTCCTTCTCGCAATTTCCCATAACATCGGGTCATCGGCAAAATGCACTGCTTTCATTTTATGATCTCCAATTGCATCTGATACTTGCTGTAGGATTTCATCCATAACAATAATAAACTATAAAGGCGAAAGTGCACTTCCCTGTCGCAGCCCATTTTCCAGCTTGAACCATGCAGTACGTTCCCTCCCCACTTTCACACAACTCTCACTTCCCTCATACATTTTTCTGACTTTTCGTGTTATCTCTTCATCTATCCCTTTTGCGTTCAGCACATCCCAGAGCTTGTCCCTACAGATACTGTCATACGCCTTCTCAATATCTAAAAAGGCCATGATGAAGTCCTTCCCGTACACATAGTGCCTTTCCTGCAGTTGCCTTACCGCAAATATGAGGTCCGTTGTTGATCTTCCCGGTCTGAAACCATACTGCTCCTCTTGCAGTCTACTTTCAATACTGCTTCTTATTCTCTTCTCCAGGATCTTTTCATAGATTTTTCCACAGTGGCATAGCAGGGTGATTTCTCTGTAGTTCTCACATCTCCTTTTATCCCCTTTCTTGAAGATCGGGACTATAATTCCTTTCTTCCAATCCTCAGGAATTCTGTTCTCCTTCCACACCACCCTCAGCACTCTGTATAGCCACTGGGTTCCTACTTCTCCTGCTGCTCGTATCATATCCACTGTTACTTCGTCCCAACGTGGTGCCTTGCCCCCTTTCATCCTCTTTATGGCTTCTTCCACTTCATTCCAAGTTAGATCATCAATTTCCCCACTATTATAATCGTCTGCTGCCTTAGGCTCTCCATCGCTGTTAGTTACCCGCTTGGCGGCATTCAACAGATCTTCAAAGTACTCCTACCAAATCTTTTTGAGCTCATGCATTTCCTCCACAACTCTTCCATTATTATCCATGATCCTCAGGCACTCGCTTCTGTCGTTCCTCTTATTTCTTACCAAGGTGTAAAGTACTTTTTTGTTCCCTTCACTGTCCTCTTATAACATTCTTGTCAATTTTTCCATCAACTTCTTCTTCTCCGCCCTTACTATGGTCTGTGCCGCTTTCTTGCTTTCCTTATATTTTACCCTAGCTTCCTCTGTTCGGGTCTGGAACCATTCTCTGAAGGCTTTGTTCTTTCGAAGTACTGCCTCTTTACATATGTTGTTCCACCATGGGGTTTCCTTACTTCTCCTCTTTGTGCTAGTTCTTCCGCACACAGTCTCAGCTGCCTCAACTAGAGCCCTCTTAATATCTCCCCATTCTTCTTCCACTGTTCTCTGATCTTCCTTTGGCAGCTTCTTCCTGATCAGTGTCTGGTACTGGGTCCTCCGTTCATCCTCTTTCAGCATCCATGTCTTCAACCTTTTCTCCTGTATATCTGTTGCCCTCCTATCTTTTTTCTCTCTCAGGGTGGCTACCAACAGCCGATGGTCACTGTCTAAGGCCTCAGATGGAATGACCTTAACATCTGTGAGGCTGCTCATCATCTGCCTATCCACTAGTACATAGTCTACTACTGAAGTTTGGGACCAGTCTCCACTGTACCAAGTTATTTTGTGGCTACTTCTCTTCTTGTACCAGGAATTTGCGATCGCCAGCCCATTCCTCTTGCAGAATTCCAGCAACAATTTTCCTTCTCTATTTCGGTTCCCCCAGCCCTCTGGTCCCATTATCTCCTCGAATCCTTTCCTGTCTGTGCCAACATGTGCATTGAGGTCCCCTATTATAATCTGATTACCTCCATTTAGCTGCTTTTGCATGTCATCTTCAAATTCCTCCTTCTCCTTTTTTGTACACCCCACCTGTGGGGCATATGCTTGGATGATTTCAATGCTTTTTCCTTTCACTCGTACTCTGGCTTTTATCATTCGATCATTGATACCTTCCACCTCCTCCTGCAGACCCTCTCTGACCACTATTGCCACTCCATTTCTTCCCCTCTCATGCCCTATCCAGTACAGTTTACATCCTTTACTTAGTGGTTTTTCACCAACTCCTCTCCACCTAGTCTCAGCAAGTCCCAAGATGTCCAATTTCCTCCTTTCCATCATTTCTACAATTTCTTCTAACTTCCCAGTTAGAGTCCTTACGTTTAAGGTGCCCAGTCGTAAACCATCTCGTAATCCTTTTCCATTGCTTGGTCGGTTTCCTTTAAATCCGTTCCGTGATCCGAGGCATGTTCCCTTCATAAAAGCAGTTGATTTATCCACTACTGGGTTGCTAGGCCTATCGCAGCTTCACCAGAGCCCCGTTAGCCGTCACGTTTCAGGGTTCCCATAGGGCCTTCCCAGCTACCGCGGCGGTCCTGGGGCACACGAAGTCCCCGCTGTACATCGCCCCTATAGGCAGTCCCCTACTTTGTGCCGTTGCCCATCTCCCACGACTTGGACGAGGGGTTAAACTTATGGGAGACTCCATCACTGCTAACTATCAACTTCTAATTGCGAGTCCGACCAGCCACAGAGTCTCTTACAGAGGGCGCGCAGTGTTGTCAGTGATATTAATGCTGCCTACAGCGCTGCACAGTGCTGCAAATATACAAACACACAAACAGGCTACTTACACATCGTCACACCTTAGCAAATTCTGGTTGTATGTAAAATCGCTGAATGGGTCCAAGGCTTCCATTCAGTCACTTGTTGACCTGTTTAGTGTGGCAGTTGAAGATAGCAAAACGAAAGCCGAAGTTTTAAATTTCACAGTCAAGAAATTGTTCACGCAGGAGACTTGTACAAACATATCGTCATTTGACTATCGTACAGGCTCCATAATGGAATACACATAAATAAACATACCTGGCGTACAGAAGCAATTTAAAAATTTGAAAACAAATAAATCACCAGTTCCGGATGGAACCCCAGTTAGATTTTACAAAGAGTGCTCCATGGCACCTGTGGTCTAGAGGTATCATTTTTTATTCGTAATCGAAAAACGTTTGCGGTCCTGTGTTCGAATCCTGCCTCTGCTTAAATTTTGGTTAAATATCAGCATTGGCGGCTGAAGACATCCGGCATAAGAAGGCACCCTCATTCTGCCAACTGCCTTTTGAAAGAGGGTGGAGGAGCAGACAGAGGTTCAGGGCACTCTCTTGTCCGAGGGGTGGGAAACTGCCCCTGAAGGTGGAAGAATCAGCATTGATCAACAGCAAGAGAATGCAGAAGGCAATGGAAACTACTGAATTAAATACACGTAACGTGAAACCACAGGACACGTGGCCTGTAATTGAAGAAGTGTCATGAGATCTCTCCATTGGCAAAAGATTCCGGAATAATTATGATCTTCCTTCCCATTGGCAAAGGATCCCAGAATAGTTCCCTCATTCGGATCTCTGGGAGGGAACTGCCGAGGAGGAGGTTACCATGGAAAAAAGATTGAATAATCAGCGGAAGGGTAACGTTCTACGAGTCGGGGCGTGGAATGTCAGAAGCTTGAACGTGGTAGGGAAACCAGAAAAACTGCAAAGGGAAATGCGAAGGCTCAGTTTAGACATACTAGGGGCCAGTGAAGTGTAGTGGAAAGAAGACAAGAAGGTATTTGAAGCTTACTGCCGAACGATTCTGCTCTGGCCAACATACATCGTGCATAAGGGCCATGAAGATAAGATACGTTAGAGTTCAGACAGTCGTTTTTCCCTCGCTCTTTGCGAGTGGAACAGGAGAGGAAATGACAAGCAGTGGTACAGGGAGCCATCCGCTTCGCTTGCGGGGTATCTATTTAGATGAAGATGTAGATGTAGTGGTCTGTCAGACCTCACCTGGGACAAAGTGTGATAAAAAATGACCTGTGAAGCTAAGCGTTAACTTAGTGGAATACTAAATTCTGAAGATCTTATGGCACGTGGTGACTTAGCTATTTACATTTTTAATGCACTGTATTAAATCTTTGATGCTAGACTAAGAATTAAGATATGTATACCAGTGAACCTCAACCCTACTGGCGATTCTTTAACGAACAGAAATCAAATGTAAAATATCGCTTCAGACATCATATTCGTTTGAAAATAAGTTAATGTTATAACTACTTGAGTTCTGGAAGTAAAATTTTTGACTGAAGATGCAAAACCGTAATTAAACTAGGTGTAGCTAGTTTATTGTGAATCTTATGATAATGTCGTCATTTCTACTAAATTATGATTGGGTAATAATAAAATTTTGCAGGTAAATGTGGTAGTGTAGAGGAACGTGGAATTAAGTGGCCATTCTAAAAGAAACTGAATTTTCTTTAAATTGTGGTTAATGATAAAAGCTTCCCTCTTGCCCATTTTGACTTTACATATCGTAAGGTAACACAGGACATATTTTTAAGCGAAACAGAAAAAAATGTGTAGGAACAGTACTCAGTCTTATGAAGGCTGAGAGAGTGCGACTTTTGTTAGGATTAGGCGGCCATGTTGCCAGTGTCACCGCAACGGGATGCCATGCTCGTTGTTCTGAGTCGCGGACATATTTGTAGGCATTTTGGTTTCCTAGTATCTGCAAAAATACCCAGCGACTGCAGTAAACCGTTTCGATAACACTTTTTTATTAGGTGAAATGTATGAGAACGGAGACTATTTTAAACTATAGAAATTAAATAATTCGGTATCGTCACAAGGCGGAAATGGTTATGAAAGCCGGTTTTCGTTATATCTGTGATAGTCAACTGTTTTATTATATTTCACCATCATATACACAGCTATCCTGGATGATGCGTACAGACCAGCTTAGAGATTTCCACACCCTCTGTCTTCTCTGTTGTCTTAGCAACGTAGAGCGGCCGATATCTCTATTGAACCCCAACGCTCTTTTCTGACCAACAGAGAATAAGCACGTGTTTCAATCAGAGCTACATCCACAAGCTGCGACATCGTCGCGAAAAAACAGTGACCCGTATATATAATAAGTTTCCTTTAATTTACATCTATGGTCACAAACTTTTTGTTAACAGATTACCGGTTTCGGTCTTTAATGACCATCATCCGATCTGCAGCAAAAATGATAAAAACATTAAGACACTCGCAAACTGTATACAGCTTAAGAACAATACAGAGGCCATAATGGAGAGTAGTACTGACAAAATTTACATTTGTGCGCTTTAAATATCAAGAGGCATGCCTGTTTCATAAAAACATAGAGACTTGCTAAGTAGAGAAGCTTTCGAACTACATTTAAGACTAAATAACAAACTTTCCTGTAGCCATTTTCAATTTGTGTGGAAAGAGATTACTGACCGAGGTAGCATTAATGTCGGGAAAATTACAGAGAGACATAACAAAATTGATCAAACCTCAGAATGTACATATTGTAAAAAGTAAGGATGGCATTGGGCAACATCGTTTCAATCACAGGGTAGCTAATTTAACAATTATTGTACTGAGTATTGATGAAAATATATTGCTGAGTAAAGGCCTACAACATAACAGCACTCCACATGTTAGTCAGGCAAATATTAAACGACTAATAGTTGAAACTAAAATGGCTTGTGAAGCGGCTGGGATGACGAAATTAGAAATTGCGGACAGAGCCGATAAGGTTAATAAGGCGTTGTCTGTTCAAGATAGTTCTAATAATGTGGTTCATTACGAGAGCCGTACTTTAAATGGTCTCAATATCAAGTTAGAGAAGGAGAAAGCAATGCTGACAAGGGGAACACGGCAGTTCTTATATATGAGGATGATTACTTTAGGAAAACAGAAGAATTTTTTGCAGAAAACGATATTATACAAATTCACAAAGACCCAACTGATATGTTTCAGACTAATTAGTGGTGAAAGATTGACAGCTCCCAGTTTCTTCTTAACGATTTTGAAAAGAAATCGCCCAAAATGATGAATGTCAAACTTCCCCAGCTCAGATCTCAAGTTAAGATCCAAAAAGATGGAAATCCGGTTCGTCCGGTTGTTAACAGTATCTCATCACAATGCTATAAATTAAATAAGTTCCTTAATAGCAAACTGAAATCAGTTTACACGTTCAATAATTATTTTGGGGTCAAAAAGAGTGCTGATCTAACGAATGTAATTAAGGATATACATATACCAAATAATGTGACATTAGCATTCTTGGATGTACACAATCTTTACAGTAATGTCCCAGTAAAAGAAACTATTGACATTATCAGACGCTATCTCCTCTCCTACAACAAGATTAGTACTGCAGAGTGTACTGAACTAATTAAACTTTTCGAGTTAGCTTACAATTTTTTTACCTTTAATGACAAAATTTATTATCAAAAGGACGGGCTTGCCATGGGTAATAGCCTAGCTGGCACTTTAGTAGACATTTTTATCTGTGATTTTGAATGTAAATTTTTTGCCAAGTATCCACAACTAAAAGATGAAACTATTTTTTATAAACGGTATGACGATGACATTCTATTACTGATAAAAGTTGGCACCAGTAAGGTCAACACATTCGCCCAAGCAATAAGTAGCATGGACCCCAAAGTAACTTTTAGCACTGAAATAGAAGAAGGTGGCGCCATTAACTACCTCGATCTCACTATTAAGAAAGTTAATAACAAACATAAGTCTTAAATTTTTACGAAACCAACATGTACAGACAGTATCATTAATGCCAGTTCATGCCATCCTCCCCGATACATAAAAGCTTTCATCACTTCCATGGTTCACCGGCTTCTTCGTCTACCTTTGGACGAAAACGAAATACGGGATTTAGCATTTTAAAACAGATCGCGATAGCTAACAGCTTTTCTATAAATGACGTAGGCTAAAGAAACGTTTGACAAACAGCGGGCACACACCCACACACAAAAGAGAACCGGCAAAGATAGAATGAAAACCACTCCTATGAAATTTAACGGCAAAATATCCCTGCGAATAGAAAAATGTCTTAAAAAATCTGATGTCAGATGTGGCTTTCAGGTTAATAACACGCTAAAGCTACGAATAAAACATAAACTGAAAAGGAACTTTGATGGCTCTGGAGTATACAGGAATGACAAATATTATATCGGTCAAACAGGCCGCTCTTTTAAATTAAGATTTAAAAAACACTCACAGCCACGAAACAAAACGTCTTTGGGACAGTATTTATCCGATACTGGTCATTCCATAGGGAGCATCGAGAATTGCATGCGTAGAGTGCAAAAAGGCCGTGCTCTCAGTTTGTTATTGGAGCTTGAAATTTATAAAGCAAGGAATAGAGAACGAACTAAACTGCTTAACTGGCAGAAAGATGTTTTACCCAATGCCTACGTTGCTTTATTCGACAGTTTTTTGCTCTAATTACTGCAGGCCTCTCTTATACATAGTGTGTTGATAAGTTCACCTAGTATTGAGTGCTTCACATATTTACAACGTTTTCATACATTTTACACGTGACTCTAGTATTGTTCCTTCTCTATTCATTTCATAGACTGCATTAATCAGATAATGTGGATCATCCACTGTTACGGAATTTTATCATTCTTTTCTTGCAACGGAGTGCCGCAGGGTAGGAGGGGCCCTCTGCCGGTCACGTTCCTCCAACCGCTTCCCGCCTGTGCTGAATTCTGGCGTTAGCGCTAACAGAGGGCGCTGATTATGTGCAGCACGATGTTTTCTTTCATTTGTGGCTCCTTTAGCGATTTATTTTATGATTGTATAATATTACCCGGTGCACTATGAACGGTGTTTGATATTTATGTCATTATCTAGAATATTGACACTAGAACACATGTCAACCAAAGTTTCTTAACTCTTCCTCTTTTGAACAATATTACTTTTGTCGTGTTCTTCTTTTTATTGCTTTTTTTACTGTAATGCTTTTTATAAGGTATAAGCTTATTACAGACTATTGTATCCTCTTCTCTTTTCACTGATTCAATTAATTTTTGAAAACTAATGTATGCCGACATTAGCGACATCTGGTGAACATAAAACACAAACATCTTGTGGCTACTGTATAGCAGCTTGTTTTAAACAGTAGTACTACTGACAACGTGACTCGTGCATTTGATGTTATTTATGTGTATTTGACGATGCTGGTGCTGATTCCGCATTTAACATTTGACGATGGCACTATGGCTGCAGTACATTAGGATTTGGTTTTGATGGAAGAGGTATGCCTCTTCATATTTAAAGCGCACAAACGTAAATTTAGTCAGTACTACTTTTCATAATGGTGTCCATATTGTTCCATAGCTGTATAC
This sequence comes from Schistocerca piceifrons, assembly GCF_021461385.2. NCBI lineage: Eukaryota > Metazoa > Arthropoda > Insecta > Orthoptera > Acrididae > Schistocerca > Schistocerca piceifrons. The sequence goes on from NC_060141.1 coordinate 782,975,367, forward strand.
AGTTTGCGAGTGTATTTTTGTTTTTCCCATTTTTTCTGAAGATCTTACGATAGTCATTAAAGACCGAAACCAGTAATCCGTTAACAAAAAGTTTGGGACCATAGATGTATAAATTACAGGAAACTTATTAGAGCTAGATCCCTTCTTTCCACTTCGTTATCCAGTCTCTTTCTCGAAGTCCTCAGTAGCAGAAACCCGACTGTGGAATAATCTCTATCATTATATTAGACAACTTAATGAGATATCCAGCTTTAGAAGACAGTAAATGACATATCTACTAAAGGAAAAACAGTGATTAGCGTTTTCCCTGTTCGCTCACGTTACTCTCCTACATCCTTTTTTCCAACCACTAACTCCTTGTTTCCCAATATTCTCAGCTAGTGCTGTGTCCTTAAATTTCCTTTCCCCAGAACTCGCTATATAAAAAAACAGTTTGAATACCTATAAATTATTTTTATATCTGCCAATATCATTATTGTTACTATTGTCAATATCACTAATGTGATGATTATTAGTGGCAGCAGCAACAGAGTTACAAGTACTGTCAGTATTAACTTTATTAGTTCATAGTCGGTAATAGTGGCGTATTTACAACTTTTTTTCGAGAGGGCGGAGTTAAGTCTTCCATTTTACAATAACACAAACTGAAAATTAATTTTACTGATCCATACCAGATTAGTGTAAAACTTTATAAAAATTAACATGTCATTGGTTGGCATTTGTTTAATTAGAACACTAATGATATTACGAAAATGATTTACTGAGTTTACGAATTGCATCGAATCAATTTTATAAAGTTAAGAAGTCTGAAGTCTGTGGGAACGGGTTGTGAGTCGGGCTTGGGCAGCTAAGATAGTTGCCAACCACAGTGCATTCGAAGTGATATCAGATCGCCAACAAAAAATATGCGACACGACAGCGGCTTTACCCTATTGGACTAACAGATTCCCCTTATTGCTCAGATTGTCACCTCTTGGACGCCGATGAACATCGTTTTACATGCATGTCGTCGTCTGGAATTTGGCGATTAACACAGAAGATATTAGCCTGTTACCTCCGGGTCACGCCTGATATGACTGACATTCAGACCCTCCTCTGTCCAGATGAATCTTACTATGCCGCCGCAAAACATCATGCGTTTACATGGTTCGAAGGATTTACCGTCGCCTATATCTTTAGCGTCGGAGAGAAAGAGCAGCTTGCTTTCTGGTGGTTCCTAAAAAATTCTCACATTGCCCTCGAACGCACACCGAAATACCGTACGCTCTTCGCAAATTATTTACGCAGTGTTTTCGTTAATCCTCCACTCAGCTGGGGAGTGCCAAGCTGCGGTTAACGTTCTGTGCCGCTTCACACTAACGGCTGAACGTCCTGCTTTGTAAGCCGTGCGAGAAGAACGAGACGGGCTAATTCATGGAATGCTACTTTCTTTGAGGCACTAGCGAAGCAGAATACTTCCGTTGCAGATAACCTTCAACGGTGCTGTTGAAGATATCAGATACCGATGGGGATGTACCAAAAGGAACTGCTTACGTTTATTGAAGAACTTTTTGTTTCGCTGGCATTGCATTAGTGATTTACACTTTCTTTTTTTTATTCTTTTAATTGCACCTTTGTTGTTGTAACCTTAAGTTTCTAGAATTATCATTCGTACTCATTCCCTAAATGTAATCGTATATATATATATATATATATATATATACATATGGTACAGCACTTTCTCGGGAAAGGCAAAGGTCCCGATTTCGAGTCTCGGTCTGACACATTGTTTTAATCAGCCAGTAAGTTTCAAGTCTAAATAATTTTAATAAAACACTATCCACTTTCTGTTAGTGGTTCAAGTGGCTCTGAGCACTATGCGACTTAACTTCTGAGGACATCAGTCGCCTAGAACTTATAACTAATTAAACCTAACTAACCTAAGGACATCACACACATCCATGCCCGTGGCAGGATTCGAACCTGCGACGGTCGCGGTCGCTCGGCTCCAGACTGTAGCGCCCAGAACCGCACGGCCACTCCGGCCGGCTTTTGTGTTAGCACATATCAATACCACCCCGCAGGGACTCTACAGTTGGTAACGGAAAAGGAAGTTTGTTTCTGACGCTGATAGACGTCACATGCGATCAGACGTACCCAAAATTGTGCGCCCGCTGTGTCTCATCTCCAGGAGGCTGTGTACTACGAGTGACCTCTGCTGCTGCGATATGCTACTACAGCTGGCGGCAGCCGCTGAGCTCCGTTTGCACCTGGAACCTCTTCGCTATGACGTCGCTGTTCGTGCTTAGTACAGCGATTCTCATAATAGATGCCATTGTTGAGGTGGTCTCTAATTCTTGCTACATTAATTGTAATGCGTCTTCCTACACTTGGAGAAATACAAGTTGAGTAAATCTTCTGTCTATTAACCTGTTCGCTAGTAATTTCTGCTCCTGTTCAGTTTTCCTACGACGATAGTTGCTGCGCCACTCTGTAGCGTATCTCTCCTTACCATCGTGTACACAACACAGATGTGAAGAAAATTTTCTGCACTGATTCTTTTCACTGCCTATTTTGTCTACACCGTGTTAACAAAGAACATTTTCTGCACCGATTATTTTGACTGCCAATTTTGTCTACCCCATGTTGATATACTTTGCAGTATATAAAATCTACGTTTGTGTGGCACTTCAAAACACTTTAATAGAATAAATGATTAAACTATTTATTAGAAATTTAAAGATTAAAAGGAAGATGGCGTCTTCTTTGTTTGGCCATATCACTTGTCACAGTTGGTAAATTAATACTTTCTTCTCGAAAAGTTGTCATCATATCGATCCCATTAAGATGTGCCACATTAGTTCCATTCCTCAGGTACGTTTTGATTCTCTCAAGGGTGGAGAAACTGCGTTCATTCGTAGACGTTGTCTCAGGTAGTGTTACCAAGAGCCGCAGAAACCGAAACAGATTAGGACAGATCCGACGGTCGCAGAGATAGAGAGTTTCCATTGCGTTTTGAGGCAACTGCTCCATTGATACAGACGTTGATTAAAGAGCTTCACCTTGAAACGTCCCCTTAGAAAAATTAATGAATTATTACGCTGGTAAACCTCTACGTTATTTATTTTTCAAACTGAACGTACTCAGAAATTTCTCTCTTTACTTATTCTGATCAACACTAAACTGACACACAATATTTTTAGCGCAACGCAATCTGACTTTCAATACTCTCTACAAAAGAATGGCCCTGACTGACAATAACCTATGCCTTTCATGAATCACTTACCTCACAAAAATCTTCGTTACTCGAACTACTGCAATACAGTCAGTGCGACTTCTGCCTGCTAAATAAAAGATTCTAACTACTGAAGGCACTAACTACTGGTAGGGATAGTTAGCAAATGAAAGATTTTAATAGAGAACAAACAATGTATTTATTTTAATAGTGTTCAAAAGTCATTATATATATATATATATATATATATATATATATATATATATATATATATCAGTTCAAGATATCCAGTATTACAAATTTACTCTCTCTAATGGATAGATCAGATCATCCGCTCTCAAAATTCTGCCATCTCACTCCCCACATCCACCACTGCTGGCGGCTCACCTCCAACTGCGCAACGCTACGCGCTGTTAACATCTAACTGCTCAACACTATATTAGCAATATTCCAACAATGCCAACCAGCCACAGACTGCACACAGCACAGCCAGTGATTTTCATACAGAGCGCTACGTGGCGTTACCAATATAAAAACCTAAACAGCCTACTTACAACCTCAGCCAACATCTTTGTTAAATCGGCGACAAATGTATCAGAAAAATAAAATGAATTTCGTAACACCTTCAGTGGTAAGTATGTACTCACTTTTTCTGGCAAATGACAATTAAATCTGTTAAAAATTTCACATTGTGTCCAGAATCGATCCTGCAGGAAACTAATGAAGACCTCCAGAAATGTATGAAGGCAGACATTTTGTAGTAATACTCAACATTATCACCAGAATCCTGATTTGCGCGATGTGTTTGCTTGGTAAAAAATGCATGGTTGTCTGATTTCAACCTCATTCGCAGAAGCAAATTCCCTGACCAATAAGTAAAGCTGGATGAATGTATCATCAATATACTCTCACATTGCCAGCAGTTATCGTTTGAAATACGCGGAAATATATTGACGAACTCAGGAAAATCTTGACGCTGAAGTTAACGACAGATGAACTCATCCATCGCAATCATCTCAGAAAACATAACCGAGCAGACCACTAAATCTCCGTTGGTGGCGGCTGCTAAAGAATCATGGCATCGTGGAAGGTGGTCTTGTTGTATAATTGTAAAATTTTCCTAGAGCCGAAGTAACACGATGTGCTATTTCCAGTATTCCTGGTAGAGTCCTGATTAATCGAGTGTTGCATGCGTCGATGAGCACCAAATTGAAATTATGAGCTGCATAATTGGAATATACAGCTAAAGGGTAGTCCTGTTGTGTGAATGCATGAGTCCCACGGGACTTTTGTTGACATGGATGCACCACCGTCATAGCCCCGTCCTTGCAAGAATGGCATATAAAAACCAAACTTTACCGACTTTTCAATTACAGATCCAGCTAATCCTTTGTCAGTCACATCAAACACCGGAAGAAATGGCAAGATATCATCAGGAATCCTGAGATTCAGGGAAATACAACTGACACAAAGAGAGAGTTGCTCTAATCCAGCAAAGTCAACAGGTTTATTCGCATGAATCGTGAAACCCTTGACAATATTAATGCGCTGAACCATCCTTCCTACAAGTTGATTATTGATGAAATTGATGATCTGGTTCTGGACTGGGGCAGTAACGTAATTCTTGTATACATCAGTTCCTTCGAAATTTGCTCATAGACTTTCCTCACCTCTCGTTCAGTATATTAGAACGGCGTGAAAGCTACCCTTGAACCCAAGTTCTTGTCACCTTGTTTGTCAACTTCAATAGGCCCGAAGTCCCCGTGTCCTCTTAATACAGTATCCTGTGGTCCACAGAGGGTCACCTCCTCGATGATGGAGACTAAACGTTTTCTGTTTTCGTCCACCTGCTCCACCAAGCCTTGGTCCAGCCAATGTTTTATATCTTTTGTCTTGTTCCTCATCGTGTGAGAAAAATTATCACCATTGATTATAGCAGCCTTAAGGTAAACGTAGCTTGAAATATTCGAGACTATGCTCCCACTTCGAATAGTTGGAGGTTACCAGGGCTTCATCAATTTGACGACTGCATCCACCGAAACTTGTCTTAGCGAAAAAGGCGCAGTACTTACAGAGCGCACCCAGTTCTTTGGGAGAGTATAATAAACAAAATTACATCTCGCCATCCAACTTAGGTTGGACTTAAGGTGATGGCGAATTTTCAAACTGAGGAGAAATTTGTAAGTTGCAGCCGGCCCAAAAAAGGCTTTGAAAATTTTGTTGTTCCATGTGATCATCAATTTTTTGGCAATTTGATGGCAGTCAATCACACTATGTCGCATTCTAATCCTTGTAGTGGATTTTCAGAGATTGTTTTGTCAATGAAAGATGTTGATTTTGCTTCAGGGCGCGACCAACGTGAATTTGAATTATCAGTAATGTTTCTACTGTTTGAAACAGTTGCGGTGGAAAGTGTGAAGTATCATGTATTTTCCCAGCCTGAAACAAGTTTCTTCTCGCCGTGATGTTTTGTAGAAGTAGTTTAAAATGTTTCCACGTTTCCTTTTCGATGCGTTGTCTCAGCTCTGAACGTCAAGATCTCTTTATACAAGCTAATGTAACACTGGGTTTCGCAACAATATCGTTTCAACAGTTTAATAAGTGGTAATGCAGGGAAACGTGTACGGAATAAACTAGAACATTCCCGGGACAGCACACGCAGCGACAATGTGTTCACTACCTTTACAATGTGCGTTGTTTCTGTATTCATTAGCGTTCTTTTACGGGTACTGTAATACGCTCAGACTTAGCTCATAAACTGAAAACATTTAATAAAACTATGAAGTGACGCATCTTTTTTAAAAAGACAAGTTTTAATGCTTTAAAAATCTATATACTGTTAACCGATCACAACGTACAACGTGTCAGATAACGGCGATTCTCATTTTTGCGGAGATTGGTTCACATGTTGTGGCAGCGCACAACCCGCTTCATTACACTCTGAATCAGAGGTGTTGTTAACCCTTGTTTTTGCCCATAGTATTATGATATTGTGTGCAGGTATACAAGAAAAGCGTGTCTATAACACCACACTTCATGGTAAGCTTAATCCCCGAAGCCTTGCATTAAATACATCACTTGTAGGTATTACTTATTCACAGTATTATTTCAGCCGTGTTTAAGATTTAGCCAATTAGAGTTCCGTTCTATAGGTGTGTATGAGAAGTTTCTCTCGTCTACAAGTTGGGTATGTCCAAAGACGGAAGACGTCTCCATCAATCACTCTAATCCATGTGGGGGGGACTTCACCTTCGGATGTCATGAATGTTTGCTTACTCTGGTGTTTCCAAGAGACACACACCTCTCTATGGATATGTGGCTCCAACCTGTAGGTCTTTTCCAGTCACAAATCTATGACACACCTCTGTTCATCTAGTATGCAGCAAGGCATGAATTTCACCAACAGAAAAGGGTGATCTCTTATATCTTGAACTACTTGCAAGGCCTAAGTATGAGACTTGGAGAACATGGTTTCCATCTTGAATTCTATACATAGAACAAGTGATCTGAGTGAATAATAGCTGATAGAAAACATGTTAGTTGACTTCTCATGTAGCTGAAGATAGGTCAGCGGACAGGTTACCACCTCTAGGGCGAGAACCACCTTCAGGATGTGACTGGCATTATCTGTATAATGCAGAGGTCGGGACCTGCAGTGGAAGTAAATACCTTTTGTCCAAAAACCTATACAATTGGTGTTTGTCCTTGCACTTCGTTACAGAAACATACGTTTGAACCTGTAGAGGAAGCATATGTCATCAATACCACTGTAAAATGCAAGTAATGTGGCAATGGTGCAGGCTGCACTTACATCACAGGTTAGCCACTTTGGAATCTGATGTCACAGAGCTGCATCAGTATTCCACATCAGTCACCATGATTTCAATACCTAGTACATGTGATCTACTTCTGCCAGCATGAGAATGCACATTCTTGGATTTTTGAGTTTCCCACCTTTTATATTTATCGTTAGGACCATAGCCATACTTCCACAGAGACATCATATGAGTTAATTAAAAACCCATGGAGAGTCCTTGACAGAAGTGGAAGTAACCTCAGGTAATACCCATGAATATCTGTAAAGTGTGTGGTGTTTGGTCTTTGGTGTGTGTGGTATTTGTGCCATGCAATGTTTGGTTTATCATTTGTATGTGCTGAGTAGTGTGATAAGATGTGTGCTGGTGTATGGTTTATGTCATATGATACAGTGTGAGCCAGCCGAAGTGGCCGTGCGGTTAAAGGCGCTGCAGTCAGGAACCGCAAGACTGCTACGGTCGCAGGTTCGAATCCTGCCTCGGGCATCGATGTTTGTGATGTCTATAGGTTAGTTAGGTTTAACTAGTTCTAAGTTCTAGGGGACTAATGACCTCAGAAGTTGAGTCCCATAGTGCTCAGAGCCATTTGATACAGTGTGATGTTTGTAAGGTAGGTTTTATGTTGTGTGTATTGTATTTTCTGCCTTATGGTGTTATATGGTATGTGTATATGTGTTTTGCTTAGACGTAGTATATGATATGTGTCTCATGTAGTGAATATAATCGTGGTTTTCTGTGTAGTGAATATGGTGTGGGGTATGTGATGTATGGTATGTGTTGTGTGTGGTACACAGTGTGGTGTATGTTGTCTCATGTGTGTTGTGTGAGGAGTGGTTTGTGGTGCCTGATGTCTCATGAGATGTCAGTATGGTGAATGGTGTATGATGTTGCATGTCGACATTTTGGTATGGTGTGTGCTGCTGATGTGGTGAGCATGCAGTGCGTCTTGTGGTGTAATGTATGGTTTGGTGCAGTTTATGGAGCATAGTATGTTGTAATCATACGCTGTGTGTTGTGCATTGTGTGGTGTGTGTTCTGTGGTGTGTGCTATTTTGGGTATGTTGTGGTGTTTCTTGTATGGCGTATTTTCTGTGTGGTGAATGTCATGTTTGTGGTGTGAGTGGGTTGTGGTGGGGTGTATGGCATCTGGTGTGATGTGTATGTCATTTGTAATATGATGTGTACTATAGCACAGGGTGCAGTGGCCTGTGGTTTGGTGTGTGTTGTCGATAGTTCTGGTATAGTGTTGTCTTGTATGTGTTTATGTGTTTTGTGGTGTGTGTTGTGTGATATATACAGTGTGTGGTGTGGTGTGGCGTATTGAGATGTTTTCTGTGTTGTGTGTGCTGTGTAGTGAGGTGAGGTGTGGTGTGGTGCGTATGTATGTGTGTGTGTGTGTGTGTGTGTGTGTGTGTGTGTGTGTGTGTGTGCGAGAGAGGGAGAGACAGAGAAAGAGAGAGAGAGGCTGTGTAACTGCTATGGTGTCTGCAGAGTGTCATGTCGTATGTGGTGTTGCCTGGGACATACTGTCATGGTGTTCTATGCAGAATATAAAACACTTATGGTTTTTGTGTGGAACAGCTCGAAGTCTCCTCAGTGCTATATCACTCTTTGTTTATAGGAGGAATAACTGAAGTTTTGTATTTCCTACAGACCAATGAACTATTACTCCACTGATTCCACTTTCATGTATAGACCTAAAATTGCTGAATGATGTTAAATCATCATGAGCACATTCAAATCCCAAAAGAGAGTACCATAAAAAGTCTGCTGGTTATGTTGGCTGTCCTATGTTGAAAGTAAAATGCCTTTAGTTTTAGTGATTTCCTGTCTGCGGTATGCGCATGTTTCTCTAGCCATCTGCTTGACAGTTAACGTGTGTGGGTGTGTAAGAGGGAGAGAAAGAGAAAGAGAGATTTTGTTGATATTGCATTCTGTTCTGTTTGTGTTCGTGATGCTAGTTCAGTATATTATTTAATTTGGGAGTAAGACACTTGAATATTAGACCACTTACTGTTGATAGAGGCAAAGATAGGTGTATAATGTACCGTTAAGAATGTAATATTGTCATTTCATTCTAAGCTAAAGACATTCACACTGCTCTGCTAAGCCTAAAATCTTAGAAAACTTTTACACAAAGCTATGTGGATTATATCTTATATCACAGCTGGTATTTCCTCTCCTGTTCCACTTGTAAATGGAGAAAAACTCAGTGGAGATGGCGAATGCTGTATGTACATAATAAAACACTGTATGTGAGCATTCACTTCAAATCGCCTGAATGCTAGATCACTTCCTTTTTATAGGAGAGATGACTCGAGTTTAACATACCGCTAAACACGTAGTATTGTCGTATTATTCCAAGCTAAAACTTTTACACTCCTTCTGTTAATCTTCAAACCTTACAAAATTGACTATGTGCGTTCTGAACTACTGTTGTGTGAATGTAATACAGAATATCAAACTAGATTGTGATTGGTTGAAGAGTTTCTAGCAAATAACAGGCTGTTATCCACATAGATGTAAATTTGTGCTTAAAAGTAGTTGTGTGCATTACTTGAAAGGCATATTCAACATATCTTTGATGTACTGTCTGAGTAACTCCAAAGTAAGGATCTGAAGACTGTAGGACTGTGTTAAATCATCGTGGCAACTATATGTTCTGTAAAGTTTCACATGAACGTTTCATGAAACCTGTAAATGGTGTAAGGGGTGAAGGTGTGCTTTCGAGTGCTTGTACGCCCCAAAACCCCAGAGAAACATGACGATATCGTGGCATGTAAATATGGGCAGAGACAGGAGCACGAGGATTGGCCTGTGGTTGCGCCAGTATGAGAGGAGGTCTGACACACAGCACAATACATTGTCTTACAGTTATTATGTGCGAAATAATGTAGTGGGCTGTGATAAGGGTTCACTACCTGTAGAGTACAATACTTGAAAAACAACTGTCCACATTCCTAACTGATGATGTTGCTCTGACCAGTCCAGGCCCACAGATACAATCAATCTCTCTGCAGTAGTGTATTAATTATCTTCTTGGTGCAATAGTCAGGTGAATAAGGGCAGTTTGGTGGTAGCTGCGCAGTGAGACAGTGTGCAGCGCAGTCTTGCCCTGCAAGGATGAGCTGCCTGGAAGAGTGGTAGCGGTGAGACTCTGCAGAAGAGATGTGGAATTTCCATTCGACATAGAAAACTGACCAAGCCAGGCCTGACGCTATCCAGCGTCTACATCTACATGTACATATATACTCCGCTAGCCACCAAGAGCTGTGTCGGAGGGCACAATTCGCACCAACGATCGCGCGAGGGAAAAACGACTGTCTTAACGTCTCAGTACAAGCTCTAATTTTCCTTATCTTTAAATGGTAATCATTGCGCAATTTGAGGTTAGGGGTAATGTTATATGCTCTTCGCCCTCGGTGAAGATCGGATTTTGGAATTTAGTGAACAGCCCCTTCCGTTTAGCGCCCCTTCTATCTACAAGTGCCTCCCTATTCAAACTTTCTATGAGATTTGTAACGCTCTCGCAATGGCTAAATGTACCAGTCACGAATCTTACCAATCTTCTTTGGAGGTTCTCAATCTCTAGAATCATACCCAACTGGTAAAGATACCATACAGACGAACAATACTGTAAGACTGGACGAACTAACGTATTTGAAGCTATTTCCTTTGTTGAAAGACGGCATCGCTTCAGGATTCTACCAATAAACCGCAAACTACAGTCTGCCTTACCCGTTACTTGTGTAACCTGATCATTCCACCCAGTAATGACGGATGTTACCGCTTCCGAAGACAGGGCATTTATTTTGCACGTGTACATTAATGGGGATTTTCGCCTTGTTATACGCAGTAGGTTACACTTACTAATACTGAAAGTTAACTGCCAGTTATTACACCAAGCATTTATTTTCTGCAAATCCTCATTGATTTGTTCACAACTTTCGTGTGATAATACTTTCCTGTAGACTACAGCGTCATCACCAAACAGTCTAATGCCGCTGTCAATACCATCAACCTGAACGTTTATGTAAATCGTAAAAAGCAGCGGACCTATTACGCTGCCATGAGGTGCACCTGAAGTTGTGCTTTTTTCTATTGAAGTCATCCCGTTCAGGGCGACATGCTGCTCCTTGTCTGTTAGAAAACTTTCTGTCCAACCGCATATGTCATCGGATAGACTGTAAGCGGGCATTTTTTGGATCAAGCGACAGTGCGGAACTGAGTGGCACGTCTTCCGAAATTCGACACATTTGGCATCAAATGAGCTTCTCAGAGTCTAGAAAGGTCATAGGAAAGACCCTCCCCTCAGCGTGGTATCTGTGTAAATAAAGACGCAAGTGCATGCCTTCCCTATTCCTGTTATATCAGAGTGACGACGGTTTGCCAGCCATACAAACTATACCAGTGAATTATACGTTTTTAAAGTTAGTATAGATGCTCTACTTCTGACAACAAGAGGGAATCCCGCACTTTTGAAAATTGGGTAGGTGAATCTCTCACAATTTTAAAAATTGAATGAGTGAATTTCTTAATATACATTCTCAGCTGTTGTGGTAGATGCCTAAACATTTAGTGTAAGCTCCTAAATTAGGGTGACAACTGCTTAACTGTGACGTCAGAGGCGTGGGAGAAATTTTTTAAGCATATATCAGGTGGGCTAAGGGGAAACGTGGGTTTCCAACTCTGCTTAGATGGGTTGGTATTAGCAGAAACGTTATGCAGGAAATCTTTAAGTGACAGAACTATTTTAAAAATGACTATAAACCTGAGCGAATAAATAGCTTGGGAAAAACATGTTAAGTAGGTTAGGAGACTGGCAGCGCTTGTCTAACAGGTAGGACTGGATCTGCAGGGCAAGCAAACATCTCCTATCCTAGAGCCACTATATGGTGAATGGGGGAGGGGGGAACAGTGACCTTGCTCTCAGGTCTATAGCCACAGGATTGGACTGGGAGGGAAAACAAACACCCTTTGTCCCAGAGGGGAAAGCTGACAACGTATACTGGGCCAGTATCCCTGTGTCAGCCTTCTTGTATTTCCAGAATTACGAAGTGCCATCTTGGATATTTTAAGTTCTCACCATTTTTAATTTGCTATCAAAATTTGAATGTCCCACCACTTTGTACACGGGGTAGTTGGGCTTTGCCATAATCTGACTACAGCACATGAGATTATACGGGGAGGTGGAGGGGAGGGGAGGGTAGAAATGTAGCAAGAATGCACTGCGGCCCAAAATCTGTCTGTCTGCCTTGTTAAGTTCTTGTGAGTTCTGGAATATGTGATGTAATAAGCTGATAAGAATAAAGTGTGCAACTACTTTCTTTGTCATACATTTACACTTTGCTATTGTCATGTCGTACTTGCACGGGAGGAAAAGAACAAGCTTATTTAGCTGGCACCCTAAGACTGATGGAGTTCGAAATCCAGGTTACGTACAGATCAACCACTGTAAAGAAAGCCACTCACGTAGCAGAGGTCGCTAACAAACACCTGTGTGATGACCCTCGACTTGGTGGTAAACTAGGACGAATCTATGCGGTGGATGAAATCTTCACTGTGAACAGATGGCTACAGAGTGTGGAAGAGGTGGTGGATTGAAGTTCTTCATCAACAGTCTTTGCACCAACGTTTCGGATGAAATTCCAAACAGTCCGCAGTTTCTCATGATGGGATGACATGCGACACTTTTGATGGTAAGCAGTCCGATGGATGGGGTCTTTAGGCTCTGTGACCCCATTCATGTTATTAGAGAACAGTGTTAATGGTTCCAGCACTCTACATTTTCTCGTCATCATTGTTTAACACAAGCATAACACTAAACTATACTCGCAATCACTGCTCTCACCTACATTCTACAAATATATGTAAGACACAACTCTGGCACATCCGCAAGTGAAGGGGCCAATGAGGGAGTGAGAACACCCAATCTGACAGGTGGCTGAACCCATTCCATGGTATATCGTAGACATAAATACAATATGGTATTTACATGTTTACTATAAAGAACAGGGACTGCTGTTGTCAATTGATGAAAAAATCAACATATTTGCGTACATTCAGAACAAGGCGCACTGATGTCAAATTGTTCCCCATTGCGTTTTCTGCATCGATCTTAGAGACTGATCAGCTTGGTTTGCGTACTACAGATACAAAGTAAAATGCATTGATTCGAAGAAACTATTATGCACAGCTACTGTGAGGGAGCGTCTGTCTGTCTGTACTATCCGCTGAGAATGGTGACCACTGCCAGGTGCGATGCTAGGCAATCTGTAGTCGCACGTAAATACATGAACGCTGAAATAACTTATTCTTTCTGTTCAAACATACCAGAAGATTTAATACTATCGTGTGGATGAAATGATTTTCTCTGTAAGCTTTACAAAGCAGCCATGCAGGCTCTCAGTGGACATGGGTAGAGCATTAAATTATCCATAACCGTGTTTCAGAAACATCACGGAATTCAAAGAAGTAATTTAAGAAACCCATATCGCCACCAATATCAGAAGGGCTGTACTATGATCATGACCTTTATCAGGAAGAGTTGACAGTGCATTCAGACCTTACGAATTTGAGTCCTGCTTTAGGAATACAGGTTTATTCATAAGTACCTCCGAGGTTTCAGACGACAACTGCACGGAAACTACGAGACATACAACATTACACACATATCGCCAGATAGACAATCTCCTCAAGTCTTTTAAGTCACACTAACAGCACTCTATAAGAGCACCCACTGTGAGACAGCCAACCTCAATACCATAATCGATCTTTGGGCACAAACTCTAAATGCGTCGTGGTCGATATGCGTTATTTTGTTAACTGTCCTTCCTTGCAACTGTTCCAAATTAAGTCGGAGTGGTGACAGCTCCTTGACCTAACGCCATAAGCTAGAATCATACAAAGTCAAATAACCGTGGGGAATCATAACGGGAAGCACTTCCCAAGTAATCATGAGCGTCTAACAGAAAGTGTGGTGGAGCATCGTATTGTTGCAAAATAATGTCTGCATTGTCTTGCTCTAATTGTGGCATCAGCCATAACTGAAGCATTTCCAGGTACACAAAATCAGTAACAGCCGTCTCCTCGAAGGAGAGTGGCCCATGAAGTATTTAACGGTACATGGAAAAAGCGACGTTAAGTTTAGGGGAATTGCGAATGTGTTCCTCAATCTCTTTTCACGCACCGTGCTACAAACATGCGCGTTGCGACAATTCAGCTTTGTAGAAGCATGAAACGTGACTTCTTCACCGAACGCAAACTTCTGTGAAAAATGGTGTTCCTTCAATAGACGATGCAAGCCATTGTAAAAGTCGGGACGAACCTCTTCGTCCATAGCGTTTAGCGCGTTAAACTATTGAAGCCACTACAGTTTTACACACAAACATTTGCATAGAATAAACAGTTCTGTTGGTTGCAGTGACTGCAGTTGTCCACTCGTATACGTCGTCGCGTTTTTCGAGTTTGTGAAGATTGATTCAAGCACACGCACCACATTCTCTACTGGCGGTCCCGGCCGGTCTGTTATCTTCATACCACTTTAGCGGCCAGCTTCATGAAGTGTCTTATACTACCTGTGGATTTTTTTGGCTATGAGAGCTTTTACCTGATATTTGGTACGAAAGCATCACGACTGACAAACTTAGCAAATTCAAGGACACGTCCTGATGCGCTCGGCAGGTACTTCACGGCATTTACTACGCAATGAAATTTGGAAAGATGTTCTTTGTACTGATACGTATCAATCGCGTTCAGAATCCGTAGAGATCCTGATAAGCGACCCGGCACAGGGCTCAGTCTTCCAGATTCAGGGGTTCGATGAATCATAGCAATTCTAAATGTTCTGTGAGTCTCATTGCAGAAGCCGTTTATTGTCTATTTTTTCGAAAGAAATTCCAGCTTGTGTTATTTCATTTTGATGGGTAGCTTCCCACAATCATCTCTGCTTCCGATTTCCTCCAGGCTAAACACTGAGGAATATCCTGTGTACTACATAACAACAAAAACGCGCTGACTACAGAAAATACTGTACAGCCGGTTTGCCTTCAATATACCGCTAGACCTGACGGTTTCGTTTCTAGTAATATTTCAGTCGGAAATATATGCAAATGACCTCGAGTGATTTTATTTTATGTGAGATGTCAGTTACGTATTAAGCATCTACTTAAAACGTTTTGAGGTTCTTCTAATGTCACGTTTATGGCGTTCATTTTATAGAGCTATTGTGTTTTATATGCACAAGTGGAGAAATGGGTTACTGCTTTTTCATCTCACACAAATGCGTGTACTTCTAATTTTCCGATTAGCATAAGCAAGCTTACACCTACACCACAACGACACAATTCTCTTCTGAACTGAAACGTTAAGATCCTTTCCACAGTTTTATTGCAGTATAATTCCAGAAATGCTTCTTCGTTTTATTCTATGTTGCAGATACTCCCTTATTTCTTCTCAGTTTTCCCACCCTTTCTGTCTTTCCCTCCTTACTTCGTATTTCTTAATTTCTCCCACCATCTCTCGTACGTCTGTGCCGTGCTCGCCTTAAATGTAAACACAAAAGCGTACTCAACGTCGTTATTAGAAGCCGAGCCATCCTACCTCCTTGGGTAATACATCTTCGGAGTCTTAATTAAACATGATACCGCAGAATGGACTTTACCCCCATGAGTACATCTTTGCCATTAATTCTGTAAATTGCGTGACACACAAATGCTTCGTTTCCTTGTGGTAATAAACCTGTTGCAAAATATTCACGTATTATAGCCTTTGTACTTAATTATAAAGCATCATAGGCGTAAATTCAGTTTTGATGTTAATGAAGATTAATTACCTGTGCCGCTTTTGCTGTCTACCGATATAACCAGGCACTGTGAAATTTCCAGAAAAGCTCCCACGAACGTCATAATAGTAAACGAATGCCACAGATTGGACCTCTCAACAGAAGCTCGTGTCGATGGCGAAAACGTGTCTGATTGTTGCTTGTATTGCTGACTTGTACTGACAGAGAAAATCTCCGAGTCCATTTTGAGAATGCATATCGAACACAAGATCTGCTGAACAACAAGAATTTGGGAGATCTGATTTGCAGCTACTGGCATTCACGACTTCCTGGTTACTGAACCCTGAGATGCAGCCACCCGCTTGGTTGTCTTTGGCCTGAAAGGATTAGACAAACACGCCTTGAACATCATTCGTGACACAAATGAATTTTAAATACATTTTGCTGCTATGACCACATTCTTTGATAAGCCAAAACATTATGACCACCTGTTTAATAGTTAGTTCGTTCGTCTTTTGAACGGAATGGCAGATTCTGTATATGACGGATCCCAAAGTTTGTTAGTACATTTGTTGTTGCATGTGGTACTAGTTATCTACACACAGATCATGTAATTCGCGTAAATAACGAGCCGCTAATATGCATACGCGGTGATGGAGCCCGATAGCGACCGAGATGGGTTCCATAGGATTTAAATCAGGGGAGCTTGGTCGCCGAGTCATTGACGTGAGTGTACTATAACGCTCCTCAAACCACTGTAGCACGGTTCTGGCTCCGATACAGGAACGACTAAATCGCCGAAAGGTGGCATCGTTGTCGGGGAAGACATCAAGCATGAATTGATGCAGGTTGTTCAGAGCTGTCAGTGAATCTTCGATTACTACCACAGATCCCAAGCAACCTGAGGAAGATGTCACCCACAGCATAATACTGATCGCACCAGCCTACGTCTGTGGCGCGCTCCATATTTTCGAACAGGCGTTCACCTAGATGATGGCGATTGTAGAAACGACCATCGATCTAATGTAGCAAAAGCGTGGTTCACCCGAAGAGAGACACATTTTCACTGATCGACAATCGAATCCCGAAGGTCACGGGGCCACAGTAGTTGTAATTGACGACGTCGTTGGGTGGTCTGCTGCAGAGATCCGTGTGCAATAATGTACGATTAACTATGTGCTCTGAAACACTCGTGCATGAACCAGCATTGTACTCTATCGGAAGAGATGCCACAGATCACTTTCTATCCTTCTTTACAAGCCGGCCTGTGTGGCCGAGCGGTTCTTGGCGCTTCAGTCTAGATCCGCGCGGCTGCTATGATCGGAGGTTCGAATCCTGCCTCAGGCATGGATTTGTGTGCTGTCCTTAGGTTAGTTAGGTTTAAGTAGTTCTAAGTTCTAGAGGACTGATGACCGCAGATGTTAAGATCAAAAATGGTTCAAAAGGTTCTGAGCACTATGGGACTAAACTTCTGAGGTCATCGGTCCCCTAGAACTTAGAACTACTTAAACCTAACTAACCTACGGACATCACACACATCCATGCCCGAGGTAGAATTCGAACCGGCGACCATACCGGTAGGGCGGTTCCCGACTGTAGCCCCTACAACCGCTCGGCCACTCCGGACGGCCCAGATGATAAGTCCCAGAGTGCTCAGAGCCATTTGAACCATTTTAAAACCTTCTTTACACGTTCTGCAAAGAGTCGTGGACGTCCAACCATTTAGCACCTACTGGTAGTTTCACTGTCGTCCTACCTTTTTCCGTAGATGCTCACGACAGCAGCACGTAAACATGCGACCAGCTTCGCCGTTTTCTAGAAACTCGTTCACAGGCTTTGCGCAATAACAATCTACCCTTTGACAAAGTAGCTTATATCAGCGGATTTCCCTATTTACAGTCCACATCTTCTCTAGGGTGACGGCCTATCTGTCTTTGCTGCACTTACGTATTTTTCATAGCGCGTCTCGTGTCCGCAACGTCACCACACGGCATCCATCCTAGCGGAGGGCAGAGGTATAATGTTTTGGTTTACCAGTGTAGAAGTAAACTGCACAATTCAAAATGTCGAGTGAACTTTAAAAGACGGAATGTGATTGAACTCCGATGCCAGCGGCTAATCGAAGCGCCTCACATGCTAGACGGTCAAGGAACTGGGACACAACCTCACTCTAAAGCAGAGACGTGAAATAACGTTAAGTGTCTGTGATAACTGTTTCGTCTCGGATGGTCACAACAGCAGATCAGAGACTAGGAAGCAGGAGGCATACCAGGGTAGTTTCGTACACTACAGAGTATCCATACGCAGTGCCATAATTGGATAATCGAACACATATACAATATTTATCTTTTAACAAGGAGTCATGTACAACATTGAAAGCAAATCCAATCTCTGAATGATGTCTTTTGTCAACTCTACAATATCTTTCTAGCTGCACTGGTTCTCACAGCCCTAACTGCCTATGACGTTGGCTGTGCTGCCCAACTGAGGAGAAGATCAGCACTGACGAACTGACCCCCAAGCGCAGTCGTCGGCGTCATTAACGCCAACGCCGGAGAGGGCACTTCTGTCGTGTAGTCTTCGCGGAGAAGGAATGTACGCGGCTGATCTGCGTATTCCCCCATGCTGGAACCACTCCTCAGGGTCTGTAGACAATGACATTCACGCCGGAGTGCTTTTGGCGCCCAGAGCACGAGTGGTATGTTACTATGACACCACAATAACAACTGATCAGAATTACACGTCATATACTGCCATTAACGGCAAAAATCTCTTTCCTCAGAAAACAAATTTAAATTCAATGCCATCAATCACCCGCACTTTGTAATATCGCATGCGAGTTCTGAACGGCGAGCTGTTTTGCACTGTCTCAAGATGATTTCCAAACAAATCAGATAACACAAATGGACGCACAGTAAAATTTGACAGCAGGGTGTTAGGGATTAAACGAACGAACACGCTGCTAAACGCCGGCCGCGGTGGTCTAGCGGTTCTAGGCGCTCAGTCCGGAACTGCGCGACTGCTACGGTCGCAGGTTCGAATCCTACCTCGGGCATGGATGTGTGTGATGTCCTTAGGTTAGTTAGGTTTAAGTAGTTCTAAGTTCTAGGGGACTGATGACCAAAGATGTTAAGTCCCATAGTGCTCAGAGCCATTTGAACCATTTGAACGCTGCTAAACAAGAACTGAAAGGCTAACACTT
Source organism: Schistocerca piceifrons (assembly GCF_021461385.2). Lineage (NCBI taxonomy): Eukaryota > Metazoa > Arthropoda > Insecta > Orthoptera > Acrididae > Schistocerca > Schistocerca piceifrons. Next base: position 782,994,380 of record NC_060141.1, read on the forward strand.
GACAAGAAATTACAAAAAGTACTTAAGCTTCATTCTGGGCCCAAATAATTTAAATACATGCAAGTAAACTGACACTCTACTTAGAGAACATGTACTTAATTAGTGTGATACTGTAAGATGAACAGTTAACGACCGACCAGGTGTTCAGCAATATCAAAATTAACATCTTATTATAATCCAGTTCCTTAACAAATTGGGTGAATTTTAACGCCCCTTGCACGCGTACTGCTTCACTATATAAACTAGTTATGTATTGCTGCACACCGAGTTACTATGCCAAGCGAAAGACAACTCCCGTGAACACACAAAAAGCGCGCAGAATTATTTCACAAATTTCTGTTACAAATTACCCTGTTGAGACAGCCAATGCCACCGAAACACAAGTTCCAGGGCTAGATATTTTTAACAGCCGCGACGTCATCGCTTATCGGACATTTCACATCGCTGACGTCTACAATAGACACATGGATAAATCATATTACCTGTCGTCAATGCCGTTCGTTACCAGGACCAGGAATCGTCGTAAAATAAGTGAATCCGAATCTGCGTCAGTGTGGGTTAAAGGTGCAGGCAATTGTAAACAAATAAAACTTGTTAGTGACCTCAACCATTATTAGAGAAATTAAATAAAATCTTTACCTTCCCTATTCCTTACCAAAAACAAAAATTCGTCCAACAAAAAAAATTAATTAACTATCCTATTGCATCAGGCCCACGCGAGATAATCTATGTGAGCGTTGACCTTGGTCTTTACGCAACCGCTTATCGCTATGTGTTTACAAACATGACATTTGCAAAATTGTTTTATAAACTGCAAAATCTAAAAGAGAACAAAACTTAAAAACATAAATACAAGGACCAGAAATAATAAGGAAGGCTGAGTTGCACCACACATAATTAAACTATCCAAAACATTGCTGTCCGGCCCCAGAAAGTCAGATGCACACCGGCCAGTCTCACTAGGAGCAAAAGCACTGTCCTGCAGACTACTGAAAGGACCACAAGAGTCGGTCGCACAGCAAACTTCGTCGCACCAAAACCACAACGTGCAACGCAACGACCTCAACCACTGGGATTCAAAACGCGCCCACCTGTAGTAAAATGCGGCAAGCTGCTAGAAAACGCATGTAGAGAGCCGCCTCCCCCCACTCCCCCTCTTTCCCAATGGCAGCACTTCCTCTCTGCCAACCGCTGTCCACAAGGAAGATGCAGCGACGGTAAACGGCAGGATGCTTACTGCTTGCGGTTGGTAACACTGAGATCCGTCCAAGTCGCCACTGTCAGTACACTTCGCGTGCACCAGGAAGGATTGCAACGACGATCCACGGATCCAGCATCTCAGGTCACTGGAGGGAATACGTAGTGAAATAGCGACCCTACTCCCGGCTTTGACCCCCGACCGACCGCACAGTACGACATGCGAACTTCAAGAGAGCGAATACACTGCCGGCGCAGCTTGTCAGTCCGCCAGTCACGCCTTCTGGTCAAATTTAAATGCCGTTGAGAGCTTCAGGTGACCTGTCGATTGGCGGCACGGCTCGAACACCAGTAGAAACGGTGTACGAGGTCAATATATACATGAACTGAGAGGAAGTTAGTGTTCGTTATTTTGAACATTTTTGTACAGTATTTTGATTTAGCGAAGCCTCAAAGGCGCCGATTTAATTTTCTGTGTTCTTCTCCACGCAACTATCACGAGAACAATTAAAATGGGGAGTCCTTGTCAGAATTTTGTAGAAAGTGAGTTTATTGTTTTTGCCGAAAGGTTCTGTGTTGAAAAATATTCGAAATGTGAATGTCCAGGCACCCACATTAAAAAGAAAAAAAATCAGTAGTCAGCATAAAGATTTATAAAGCGTCGTTGCCAGTTTTGTAAAGCCCTGTCACCAGTTTTTTGAAAGCCTCGTCGCTACTGCTGTGGAGGCCGAGTTGCCACTAATACTTTAGGCAGAGTTTCTGAGTTCGTGAAACGGCTTCTGGTGCGGTACACCGCTAAGACAATTTCTCCCTCCTACTGTTACACAGCCGTGCCCCAGGATGACGTAACAGGATATTTGAGAACGAAGGTTCTACAACACTCCAACGAATTACTAAGAAAGTCACACAAATCAGTTACAAAGGTTTACCGGTACTTATCGGTGTGACTTGTCGGATTTTGAGGTGTGCAACACCGCTTGTAATGTAACACAAAAGAAACCCTCAATAGCTTAGTGCAAATAATCGTAGGTAGACTTCACGGTACGTAGCAATACAATTTACAACCACTGTCTGTTCGCTTCTAAGAGTTCCCTATCTAAGTCAGCCCTGATCGATGATGTATAACCAAGTGACGGGGGGGGGGGGGGGGGGGAGCTACTCTTCTTCCGAGTACACTTCGTTTTCGTTCATTGTCGTCCGGTCATTGGTGGATCGTACTCGGCCTGTAATTGCCGCCGGTGCATTCGATATCTTGATCCTCAGCGACGCCCGTGGCGCTGGTGGAACTCGCGCAAGTGCCGACTCTCTGTGGCACTGGCACCAGCTCGCATCTTTGCGCCAGTGGTGCTTTTGTCCTGGTAGTGTCTTTTTCGGACGACATAGCATGAAGGATTATCTACACTTCTGTATACTCATCTATTCATGTTGACTCTACTTGATTTTTTCACCTGTTCTTTTCCTGTTGTAAGGTGGCGTGGTCTTCTGATCTTTATTTCTAAAATATTCCGTCCTCACAATCGTATTCTGCACATCGAGAAGCGTAATTCGAAAACAAGCTCGATAAGGTAAAGACAATTTTGTATGAATTCATGTAAGCGATATGCAAATCTAATAAGTAGATCGAAAGTGCGCTCTGGGGTTGAAAAAGTTGAGGCTGGCGTACACAACATGACAGCCACAGGAATTTTCCTTCTAGGGAGGCGGTGGCCCACATGGAGGCCTGTCCCTACAGAGGGGTTGGTTGGCGCACACCTACTTCAGCCAGAACGACCGCCCAGGGAAAGAGGACAGATATTTCCAGAGCAAAAGGATAACAACCCCCATGTTCGATTTCAAAGCAAATTCCACTACATTGTGTGGGAGTGCCCAGAAGACGCAATTTTTGACGGATCGACTGCGTAGTTACGGAGTTCTCACAGGAGGACAGAGATGCTACATCTTTCTGCATTGGTCGACTTAAACAAAACGTCATTTTCCCGTTTAAAAGAGCAATGCTGATTGGCTAAATATTTATGACACAAATTGGAGTGAGGGGAGACAGCGAATGATATACCCTTACGATTTTTCCAGAAAAAGGGGCCGTTCCGTTGTCGCTCTTGGAGCGGGAACACGTAACGAGAGCGCTAATACATGTACGCAAAGAGCGAGGATCAAGTCTCTCCTCAGTACTTCACTGGGAGAGCACCTCTGTCGTTAACGAATCGGAGTGAAACTCTATGTTGAGTCGCTCGCGATGAAGCGTTGTTCACTGTGTTGGCCGCCACACTTTTGTGTGGTGTGAACATGGACAGAGTACTAGTTAAGCCCCTGTGAGCGATTATTGAGTGGCATCGCGGTGGACTGGTTATCTGACTGGTGTACCACGCCAGTAGTTAACCTGGGGGCAGATAGCAGCTTGACTTCATTAAGGTGTAGGGAAAGTTTGATTGGCAAAGGTCAATCCAGATAGAAGGAGATAGTTGTGTTATTTGTCGAAGGCCATTGTGGCCGTGCAGTTCTAGGCGCTTCAGTCTGGAACCACGTGACCGCTACGGTCGCTGGTTCAAACCCTAGGGGAGTGATGGCCACAGATATTAACTCCTATAGTGCTCAGAGCCATTTGAACCATTTGTTATTTGTCAGCAGCGAGCAACGCAGGCAGCAGGCGTCATGTTGTCCGCTACAGAGTATGCGAGCCCCATCTGTTCTCCATAACAGTATACTCCATTACATTTCTCACGTGACAGGCTTGACTATATTTACGAGTGAGTCATCCTGAGTAGCATACTTTTACTGTGGTGACGAGCGTGTGCAGTACTTTAGAGCGGGAACTTTATTAAGTAATTGCATCAGGCGGATCCCTCCCTGTGTGTTGGTCTGTGTGACTGGACGAATGAATTAATATACTCTGAAAATTTCGGCTGATACAACAAAACTAGCCACGGTGAGACTTAGGTATGCGAACTTAACTAGATTCTGGTCGATTTGGTGGAAGTGAACTCAGGGAAAGCTAGAGACATGCCGTTTCCATTTCTTTAAGTGCCTGTTTTCGGGGTTTGGTACTGGCTAACGATTTTGTACACCCCTCCAGCACAGATTTGCAAACGAATAGTCACTCTGCTTCCGGGACGCCTGAGTGGAAGCTAGGGTTTACTAGTATAGGTTTGAGTTATACCAGAGTTTCATTCATTTCATCATTTACATATGCAGAAGACGTTCCCGTCTTTTCATTGTGATTAATCATAGCAAACTTTTGTTTTAAAAGTAAATAACAATCCTTTCGTTGTAGTCATTGACCCTCCCCTCTCCGCATCCTTTACACATTCCATGAACGCATACGAACTTGATCCTTTTCCATTCGCACAGACCGCTCCAAAGACGTGATAAACCTTTTAGGAAGCGAGTGAAGTCAATTTATCGTTACACATATTAGGTCATACCACGTGTTACCACGTACCAAAAATGGCTCTGAGCAGTATGGGACTTAACAGCTATGGTCATCAGTCCCCTAGAACTTAGAACTACTTAAACCTAAGTAACCTAAGGACATCACACAACACCCAGTCATCACGAAGCAGAGAAAATCCCTGACCCCGCCGGGAATCGAACCGGGGAACCCGGGCGTGGGAAGCGAGAACGCTACCGCACGACCACGAGCTGCGGACTTTACCATGTACGATTCATCTAAAGTGCTAACATCAAAATTATTTGTTACGTGTACTTGCTTTATTGGATCTAATGAATTGTATAGATTCAGATATCTCTCCCTTTAGCCATTAGGACGTGAACACAATGTGAGTAACGTGACTGAATCCCATGCATATCGATAATACCCTTGGTCAGCAAAATATATGATATACGAATAAGGATTGGTTTAAGATACCCTGGTCTTACCTGAAGGTACAGCCTAGGCTCCTCTTTTATGAACACGAAAGTTACATAATTCTTGCAACCCCCAATATATATATATATATATATATATATATATATATATATATATATATATATATATATATATGAACCGTGAATTTACTTTGAATATCTTTTCTTAAAGAATTTACTTTATTTACTAGCGATTCATCAAGAACATTCACACATTTAAGCGTGGAAATAGTTGCCAGGGAGTAACTCATGAAAATGAAACTACCTTTAACAAATGGGAATTTTATTCGTAAAAACATTTTCCAAAACAGATTTAAAATTTATAAGCAGAAAAACACCCTCGAAATATCAAGTTACAATATTATTTGGAGGCAGAAAGAACAATACTGACAGTATGAGCCTTCGGGCGGAGAAGCTTGCCGCTCCCTTTTAACACGGCCGTAGTCACGACCGCTCACAACAAGCTCACAACAAGCCTACACTGGTGCAAATCTACAACACACCAGATTACTTTAAACTAAATAATTTTAACAACTTACACAAACAAATTAACTATGCACACCCAAAGAGGGATGGAAATGGTACAAACACTCACACTAAGAAATTATTTGCCACCGAAAGTGCAATTTGTTTTGAAAGGACTCTTACGGTGGAAGGGTGGCAACTTTATAGAAATGACTATTTAAATAAAACCCTTGAAATTCAGACTTGTATAAAATGTACAAAATTCTCTACATTACACATATACCTCCTCACAAGATGATAGGCAAGACAGAAACATATTTCAGCATTTCGGCCTTAACACCTTAATTCTATAAATTAGTTAACACCAAATCCGACAAACATGACAGAGGCAGCTACTAAGATACGACACACCGACCGACCACAGACAGACACTAACTGCCTAACAAATGCGGACGGGAGACAGACGAGCAAGCTGGAGACAAGAGACTGACCAACAAAAGTAGAATTTAACAAGTAAATGAAACAACATATCAGCAATCACGTAACTTATAACAAACTGTGATGTCTGGCGAAGACCTGGCGCAGCAACCCCAAAACGCTCTCCCGAACCGTCCGCTGGCAACTGTTTCAACGGACATAGGAAGGTGCGCCGGTGTTCCGTCTCACGTCGTCACAGCTCGCGCCGGTCTGAGCGATGTCGTGGCTTGACTCCTGTTGCTCTCGTGTCGGCCGCCAAGCCACTACCCCTCGCTGTATGGCGCTGCCCACTGGACTGACGTGGCCAACTCACATGCGCCGACGCTGAAAACGGACAAGTCATCTTGTGTGCGACCGACCAACCCATCGATCCAACCGCCATTGCCCATTGCCTGAAGAACTCGAGCAGATTAGCCACCTAATACATACTAGCACTCCGGACGACAGACAGACCTGGCTGCCCCACACTGACACGGCTGACCAGCTGACCTTGCCGAGACTGACAGACTGACCGACTGCCGAGCTCATAGCGACCCTTAAATGCTCGTGAACAGGCAACTTTTCCCCTCTCCCACCAGAGGCAGACACCAAAGGTGCGATTGCCACAGCGGTGTCACCGCCAGAAACAGAAGGCGACTGCTTTACACTACCCGCTGCGGCGCGCTCTTCAAAACAGCAAATTTTACGACCATGTGTATATGGTGTGCGTACTGTAAGACCTTCGGTACACACACCATCAGATTATTTGATTTGTCTTTCTAACAAAGTAGGCGAGTGTCAGCTATAGGTCTCGTGGTCTTATCGTGGCGTGTTTATCTCCTGCCGTTAGGTCAGACGATAGAAATGTCACTTGCACGCTTAGAGTAGCAGATTGACGGTGACCAACTTTAAACAGAACTTGATTAATTTTCACACACATTTATGAAAATAATAAAAAGGATAGACATTACTTTACTTGATTCTGGAAGCTATTTACAATTGACAATCTGATGTTCCTTTGGTCCTGGTACGTTAATATTACTCTCACATATCTCTGATACTTCACAAAGTGTCTATATATTTATCTTCATGGCTATGTACAGGAATATGATAATCTTCTTAGGTGCAGACTGAAACTTGACTACAGACTAATGCAGACTGGTACAGACTAATGCAGACTGGTACAGACTGGTGCAGACTGATTAATCGGAGGTCTGTACACTCTTCATAATACCTCATCATTCAGGTATCACTGTGCGAGCGTGATCCACGAGGAGAAAAAGGTTCTACGTTAGCAGCAAACTCATTGGCTGCGTTACATAGTAATTGCGCTTAGCGGGGCGCGTTCAATTGGGAAAGTTGTGCACGCGCTGACTACGCGAAACTATGTACACAACATCCCTCCCTTCTGGGGGAAGAAAATAAAGCTTTTGAAGTTTGCTTGAAAAGCCTTTTTCTCTGTTTCCTTGCTTTCCGTCGTGCGTGTGTCTGTGGGTGCACAAATGTTGCTCCCTATGGCATTCGCCCGCGGTCCGCTAGGAAAACCCACTCAAAACCTACGGAACAAGGAACCGGAGAAGCAAAAATTTTGTTACATATTTGCATTTCAGCATAGGTACATTGGTCATAGCTTAAATCTAATCCTTCTTCGACGTCCATCTCCTCTGGGGATGTCGGCTGTGGACGGCTGGTGTAGTCGGCTGCCCATGCAGGTGCTGCGTCGGCGTCGGCGGTGGTGGCTGCTTTGGCTGCAACGGTGGCGTCGGCTGCCGGTGACGGCGTCTGGAATCCTGCGAGCTGCTCGGGGTTGACATCTTCTTCTGAGTCTGCAAAATGAAACAGCCTAGGAGTTCTGCCTATATGTGACTGCTGTCTTTGCTGCCGTAATTGATTAGTATGGCGAATAACTATGCCGCTTTGCGTTCTTATTCTATACATGACATTTCCAATGCATTCTACAATGATTCCTTGTGTCCATGTACGCTTTCCTCGACTGTAGACAGTTACGAGTACTTCGTTGTTTACGTGGAATCGTCGTCCTTTCGACGTTCGTTGATCATTTTCTGGATGCATTGTGGGTTTTAGGATAGATATCAAAGTCCTGTGCTGTCGCCCATGCAGTTTTTCTGCTGGTGACTGTGCCTCGTGCGGAGAATCTCTGTATTGTGACAGAAAAATCAATAAGGAAGTCTCTTTGTTGTACTGTTGCACCAACTTTGTCATGTGTGGCTTGAACGTTCGTAAGAATCGTTTGGAGAGTCCATTAGCCTCAGGGTGAAATGGTACCGTCCTGTAATGTGTAATTCCGTTCATCTGACAGAATGACTGGAATTCCTACGACGTGAATTGTGTGCCGTTTTCGGTCACTATGGTTTGAGGCAATCCTTCAATGGAAAAGATGTTTGACAACGCTTGAATTGTTGTCGCCGAAGAAGTTGTATGCATTTGTAGTACAAAAGGGAATTTTGAAAATGCATCAATGACAATCAACCAAGAAGATCCAAGAAAAGGACCTGCATAGTCAATATGCAATCTTGGCCAAGGTACTGTTGCCTGTGGCCACGGAAAATATTGTCTTGGTGGAGGTGATTGATGCGTCTGACATAATTTACAGTTAGAAAGCATTGTTTCAATATCTTTATCAATGTTCTTCCAGTAGCAATGTTCTCAGGCCATGCGTTTTGTGCGTACTATGCCCCAATGACATTTGTGTAACATATTTAACACTTTATTCCTGAGAGCTTTGGGTATAACTACTCTTGTTTTTTTCGTTTCACTGTGAACTAATATGACGCCTTTGTGCACTGTGAGAGCATGTCTCATGTTCGAATAAGATTTCACTTCTGGGTGAGCTAACATGTCCTTATCGGTAGGCCATTTCGTAAGAATATACTGCTTTATCTTTGATAACACTGGGTCTTTGGGAACTAACTTAGCTATTAAGGTGGCATTGACGGGGAAATTTTCCACGACATCCTCACTGATTACGTCTATCTGAAAACATACGTCCTCTGAATTTTCAAAACGTTCATCTTGACCTGCCGGTAGACGTGAAAGTACATCGGCGTTGGCATGTTTTGCCGTCGATCTATGTAAGATCTCGTAGTTGTAATTAGACAGTAGCAGTGGCCAACGTCGTAAACGCTGTGCTGTCTTAGTGGATACACTATTATGTGGTCCGAATATTGTCAGCAATGGCTTGTGGTCTGTGAGCAGAATAAATTTTCTTCCATGTATGTAGTCATGAAGCTTCTTCACTGCAAAGATAATTGCTAGTGCCTCTTTTTCTATGTGGCTATAGTTTCGTTGACTTAAGTTTAATGTTTTCGACGCGTATGCAGTCGGTCGTTCAATTCCTTGATGTTTATGGGACATGGCTGCACCGATCCCGTAATCTGACGAGTCCGCCGCAATAGTGATCAACTTTTGCGGGTCATATGTCGTAAGACATTTTGCGTCCACTAAACTTTGTTTCAGTTATTCGGATGCGTGCTGGCATTCTTTGGACCAATTCCACGCGACTCCTTTGCGAAGCTATCTGTGCAACGGTTCGGAAATTTGAACTGCTTTCGGTATGAATTTCCCGTAATAATTAATTTGGCCTAATAAAGCTCGTAGTTGCTTTAAGTCTTTCGGAGCTGGCAATTTCTGTATTGCTTCTATATGCTGTAGTGTCGGACTGATTCCGTTATTTGAAAATATGAGTCCTAAATACTGAATTTTCTTGACAAAAAATATACATTTGTCCCTGTTGCAACTGAGATTGGCCTTTCTGAGAACCTTGAACAGTTCTTCCAGGTTATCTAGTAAATCTTGTGGATATTTTCCCGAGACGATTATGTCATCGAGATAGTTAACTGCGTTAGGACAGTTTCTAATTAATTGTTCCAAGTAACGTTGAAAGATGCTTGGTGCACTTGCGATACCAAATGGTAAGCGCTTGTATCTGTACAATCCAAATGGAGTATTTATGACCGTAAACTTTTGTGTATCTTTGTCTAAAGGGATCTGCAGATAGCCTTCCTTTAAATCCAGTTGGACGAAATACACACCCCTGCTAGTTTATACATCAGTTCTTCCGGTTTCGGAATCGGGTATGTATCTATAGGGCACTGTGAATTGACAGTATTCTTCAAATCTTTACAGATACGTAATGATCCATTTGGCTTTTCTATTACAACGATTGGTGTTGCCCTGGCGCTACATGTGACTGGTTCGATAATACCATTGCCTTCTAAACGGTCAAGTTCTTGTTTTACGCGTTCTTTCATTGCGTAAGGGACAGTTCTAGCTTTGCAAAACTTCGGCACTGCATTCGGTGTCAGCGTAATGTGTGCCTGATAATCTGCTACACTGCCTATCGCGGGGGAAAAAATATGGTCGTACTTCTGCAATACTGTTTGTAATTTTCCTTTCGGAACTTCATGTGTGACCCGTTTCGCTTCATGGATTGTGAAGCCTAATTCGTTAAAGAGATCCAGATCCAGCAAGGTTGATGCCTTATGGGAGTAAACGACTGCTAAAGTAGCTGTCTTGGTAAACTTTTTGTAAGTTACTGCCGTCGTCAGTGCATCTTTGACTGGAATTTGTTCATTACTGTAGCTGTACAGTGAGCTGTCAAAATGCTGCAATTTAGGAGAACCTAGCCGTTTATGCGCGTGCAGATTTATTATTTATTTATTTATTTATTTAACCTGATCAGATTAGAGCCATCAGGCCCTCACTTACATCGGACCAGTGTTCCACACATGCAGCATTTCACACATCAGAGTAACATCATGAACATAGTTTAAATGAGAAAATTAGCTTACTCTAGTGACAATATGAATAAAGACTAGTGACTAAGACCTAATAAAGTAAATGCGGAAGTATTTTTACAACAGTTGCTATACATACAGATTATGATAAAAGCAATAATAATAACAGTAAAACAAAAAATCAAATAATAATGATAAACATGACTAAGACCTAATAAAGTAAATGCTGGCAGTATTTTTACATCAGGTGCTATACATACAGATTATGGTGAAAGCAATAATAATAACAATAAAAAGATCAAATAATAATAACAAACATGAGAAAGATTCGCAATAGTAATGAAGGTTTGTGCAGATGTACATTAATATTTTGGTGTGTAAAGTAGATGTTTACTAGTATAGCGAGTTTTGGGTAAGGGAGGTTTAAGGAGGGGGAGAGAGGGATGTAATGAGGTGAAGTGCACTCATGTACAGAGGAAGGCATTACTGTTGCTTAAGTAGATACGTCATTAACTGTTTTTTGAAGCCGGTCATGTTTTTAAGTTCTCTAGCATAACGAGGGAGGTTATTCCAGAGTCGGGTTCCCGCTACTGTAAAGGACTTGGAGAAGGTGACTGAGCGATGCAGTGGAACGGAGAGGATTTTATTATGATGGGAACGTGTGTTTCTGTCATGTTGTTCCGACATGAGTGTTAGGGACGAGGAGAGATATGAGGGACAGTGTACATTTATAAGGCAGTAGATGAGACAGAGTGTATGGAAATCTCTGCGTTTGTCTGCACGCAGCCAGGACAATTTTGCATATGCTGGTGAAATGTGATCAAAAAGTCGAACGTCACAGATATATCGGACGCAGGCATTCGTGACCAGTTCTAGACGTCGGGAATTTTCCTGAGAGAGGCCTTGTAGGATAATATCGCTGTAGTCAATGATTGGGAGTATAAGCGTTTGTACTAATTTCTTTTTCAGATCGAAAGGGAAGAGTTTTTAATATTTTTGTAGGACATGAAGGGATGCTGATGCTTTTTTGCACACTGCAGTTACGTGCTCTGTCCAATTTAGATTTTCATCTATTATTACTCCCAAACTCTTAGCTGAGGGCGAGAAGTTAATAATTGTTCCATTTAGGATAAGAGGTGGTACGGATTCCCGATGTTTTGGGCTAATGAGCTTAGAGTGACCAACAAGTACCGCTTGGGTTTTAGATGGGTTTAGTTTTAGACCTATGTCCTGTGCCCATTTTGACAGTGCGTCGAGGTCAGTATTGAAATTTTCAATAGCTTTCTTGAGATTGCTTGGTTTCACACTTATATACAACTGAAGGTCATCAGCATACATATGGTATTTGCAATAGGTCAGGACCGATGACACATCATTGACATAAAGAGAGAAGAGTATAGGACCTAATACTGAGCCTTGGGGAACGCCTGACACTACCTGCCGCCATTGTGATTTTATATCCCCAGACAGGACGCGTTGCTGACGAGACGTCATGTATGAGCGAAACCATTGCACTGCGCTTGGTGAGAAATTTAGACCGCTAGGTTTGGCTAGTAAGATGTCGAAGTCGACAGTATCAAATGCTTTGCTGAAATCTAAGAAGCAAATGATAGTCGCTTCTTGTCTGTCCATGGCAAGTTTCAGGTCATCTGTCACCTTTATCAGAGCGGATGTTGTGCTTCGATGTTTACGGAAACCTGATTGGTATTCGTCTAATAGGTTGTTAGTAGTTAGGTAGTTGGTCAGCTGGTCATGAACTATATATTCTAAGGCCTTTGATAGTGCAGGAAGAAGGCAGATGGGGCGGTAGTCAGAGGCTGCTGTGGCGATGTCCTTTTTAGGCAGTGGCTTAATTTGTCCCAGTTTCCAGGCCTCAGGGAAAACAATTGTGATTAATGAATCGTAGAAAATGTCTGTTATAGAGGGCAGTAGTTGGTCAATAATAAGTTTTACCATCTGGATAGTGATACCATCATGTCCAGTAGATGCTGATCTAATCCGCATTTTGGCTTTCTTGACAGTACCGCAAGTGACGTGCTGTAGATAGAATTTTTCTTTGCTACAGTCGTTCATCCCAATGAAGTAATCAATGATTCTCTGTTTTTTTTTGCGGATCAATTTTGGTTGCAAGTAATGTGAAGAATCGGTTTAGTTCTTCAGCTGGGACCATGGGATTTTCTGCAACTTTTATTTTGCCTAAACCGAGACTACGGAGATTTTTCCACAGGATAGCTGGTCTACATCTATTGTCAGCTAATGCACGGGCATGTCTGAGCTTAGCGTTTCTCACCGCTTGACTGACTTTGTTTCGTTTCTGCTTGTATACAGCGTGATTTTCAGGTGAAGGGTGTATCTTGTATGCTCGATGTGCAGCATCTCTGCGATTCATGAGCTGTTTTAGTTCATCAGTCAGCCAAGGTGCAGGTTGCCTTTTTGCTTTTCTGGTCTTTATTGGAGCATATTTGTCATATAGTTGAGTAATTTTGTTAGTGAAATCGTGGAGTTTGTCGTTTATGTCCATGAGGGGAGTAGAGGTCATCCCCGAAACTATTTCTTGTGCCTCAGTTTCGAGTTCAGGCAAATTTATGCGTTTGAGGTCTCGGTATGTAGACAGTTTTTGTTTCTTTCTAGGGCATTCTAGTGAATACGTCATGGAAATGATGTCAGGGGCAGACATGCCAGGCGCAGATATTTGAGAGGTGCGGATTATTCTGTTCGGGGATTTCGTTGCGAATATATCTATGAAAGTGTGACTGGTAGTCGTGTGATGAGTAGGTGCCAGCTGAAGTAGCGTCATATTTGAGGAAGAAAGCATCCTCTTAAATTTCCCAGTGGAAGGACTATTGCACAGAAAATTAATGTTGGTGTCACCAGCTATAATTACATGTTCATATGACGATTCGAGACTAGAGAGGGCAGTTTCGAAGCAGGCGAACCCACCTACTTTAGGAGGTTTGTAAAGGACACATATTAAGCACTTTCTGTTAAGTGATTTGATCTCTATGAACATATATTCCACTTGTTTATCTACATTGTTGTCGGATGTGTGTAGTACTGTAGGTGACAAATCAGAGCGTATGTACGCCCCTACTCCGCCCCCTCGTCTGTTGCATCTGTCGTGCCTGAGAAAGATATAGCCATCTAGGTTTACGGAAGTTGTAGGAATACTTGGTTTGAGCCAAGTCTCTGACAAAAGTATTACATGTACATCAGCAGTTTGAAATATATATTTGAACTCGTCGAAGTGAGCTGGCAGAGACTGGACATTTGCATGTACAATATGCAGCTTGGTGCGTTCGGGTGTTGATTGCCCGAGGAGGCTGCCGATCGATGTTTGCGGGTCGTGGTTGGCGGTGACAAGAGGGTCTGGCATGAGGAATGCGGAAGGCGTGTGAAGGAGGGGGGTGAGGGAGTGTCCTCCCAGTTCTGTGCAGTGAAAGCGGCCGGGAGGGGGAGGGGGTAGGTCCCCGGTGAGGCAACGGGATCTGCGGCCAAGGTCAGCGAGGTCTGCTACGGTTATGGAAGTAGCCGTGGGCTGGCAGGGGAAGGAACTTCGCTAAATACAACGGGAGTAATCTGCACATTATAACAGAGGGTGATATTAATTGCACTTATGAGGATAACAACTAAAGTACGATGGTTGGTTGCTAATTAAGGATGGAAGTGAGACTACCTTATGCAATAATTAACAAAATTACATTGAAACACGTATGTAACATAGCAGCGATGGCGAGGCATTGTAGCATCTGTGACCAGAGAGTATGCGCTTGACCGCGCGAGTGTTGCGAGCAGTTCGCTAGTTGTCGCTATGCAGAGCAGTACTGTGTCTGTAGTCGTTGCGAGTCTGTAGCTCTGTCTAGTTGAGAGCAGTACTGTAGTAGTAGTCGTGCAGTGCAGTACGCTAATAGTCGTCATGCAGAGCGGTCGGTCAGTAGTAGCAGCCCAGTGCGGTTGTGTGATGTAGGCGGTCGGCAACACAGGTCAAGATGCTGAATGAGGTATACTGTTAATTAATATAATCATTAGATAATGAAAAATTTTATTTATTGTAATTATTCTCCAACAAGTGCCCCAATAATAATTTTTATTTCAAAAGCATTTTCTCAAAAATTTAATTTTTTATTGAACTAAAGATTTCGTTGCACTTCCCATTTCATTCCACTTCTTTTGAAGAAAAATTTCACTAAAATCACAAAAAAAAAAGAATATTATTATTTGCAATGCAGTTCCTCCAAGCCGTGCGCAAACAACAAGAGCAGAAATTTGACTAGGTGTTGCAATGAGGTAAGAATTTAATTTTGATTTTTGCACAGGGCCAAAGACCGATATTTCGGTTTAATTGAATTTTCTTATCACTGAATGGACTTTAATTTTTGTGAAGAATTTACATTTGAGTCAGATTGCTAATTTTGTTTAATTGTCATTGTCACTAGATTCCATTGTGGGAAAGTTATACTTAGTGCAATGTCCATTAGCATTCCTAAATAATATTGACATTTCTTTCTTTTAAAATTTTTGTGGGGAGGTTACACTCGGCTCCCATTTGTATTAAGTATTGTCATTTCCTTTTAAATTACGGTGGGGAGGTTACACTTGGCGACACCCAGTCCAGGATCGAATTTCGTTGAGAGTCTTTTGAGCAACAGTCAGATATCTGCTCTTATTTGCTTAGATATAATTAGGATTTGGCACAACGCTTTTATTAACTTGTAACTTTCTTTCTACAGGTCAACGGCAATTCGTTGCTCTGTTGTATTTGTGTGTTGTTTTTGCATTTGTGCTTATTGTTTTGTGAAAAATTGTGACTATTGTAAAAATGCCGCGAAAGACTGTGGATAGTGTATCGCGAGGTATTTTGAATGAAATTACCGACTTAAACAGCGTGACCGACAGTAATTGTGACACGCAGTGTAATGATGACAATCCTGCGTTCACTAACAATCAGTGTATTCCAACCACTAATGATGACTTTTGTCTTAATGATGAACAAACGAACTCGGTTATGTCCTCTGTTGATTTGACGACAATCGATGACGCGGGACGCTCTATTGTAATGAGCGCTGCCCAGCTTAACACACCCGATTTGGAAAATTCAAGTAATGTACAGACAAATTTGTCTAGTGAAAATGAACAATGTACTGAAAGTAGGACGGATTTATTTAATTCAGAAATAATGTCTGACAGTGTACATTCGACTGACAAACTTTTTTCTAAATCTCAGAATAACCAAATGGTTACAGTAAGCGAGAAAGTTCCAGATCCACTATTGAACAGCACAGAGAATAGAAATGCTAATTTTGAATCGGATCCAATTATGGCATTTTTGCGGCAAAATTTCAAACAGTTTAATGAAAAATTTGACAATAATGCCGAAGATCTCAAACAACTTAGGGAACAGAACAAACAGCTTAATGAAAAATTAGACGACAATTCCAGACAGCTTTGTGAACAAATTAGAGCCGTTTCCGCGCAGTGCCATGACACTAAGGAACAGTTGCGCGTGGAAATTGAGGCTTGTTCACGAAAAAATAACGAAGAAATTAAGTCTGTTGCGCAAGAATTAAGGGAAATGCAAACAGCCGCAACAGAAACACTCAGAGACGAAATTAGCGGAGTCGCTAAACAATGCTCTGAAAAAGCTACACAATTACGGGACGAGTTTAAAGCAATGACGGTAGAACTTTCGCGCACAATGGACGCAAAGATAGACGCGAAATTCGAACAGCAGAACACTCAGATTAACGAGCGCTTTAATCAGCACATACAGAACAGTGATACGCGTTTCCGCAGATTTATCCAGGATCAAAACAAAGTAAAACGACAAGTCATGGAAACAATCACGGCTCAGAGACAAGAAGACAAACGTAAAATGTTTGCGAAGGCAAAAACGTATGTAGACAACAATATTGCCTCAGTGTCCGATAAAATTAATACCATAGAACAGTTGAACGCGGAATTACGGGATGAAATTTCTGATCTTAAATCAAAAACAGATACACACACAGTAAATATTCAAACAGTGACAGACAGATTCGAACAATTAGAATTAACACAGGATTGCGATGTGATCAAAGCTGATGTTAAAAAACTGAGCGAAACTACGCGTAAGTTGCAAAAACAGATTAATGCGTCCGATTCTAAAACCGATGATCAGGCAAAAATACTGACTGAAAAATATGATGAATTGGCCAGTCGTATTGATGCTATCGAAAGTGCTAATGACAATAAATCAGACGATACTTCACCGGTTTCATTTAACCAAACACCTGAATTTCAAAATTTACAGCAGACAATTAATGAGATCGATTCATCTAATAACACGTTGCGTAGAAAACTGTCAAATTTACAACAAGAAGTAACAGAGATGAAAAACATTTCAGTTAATAACATACCACAACAGACGCCACTTTATGAACATGTGTCAGACTCACGCAGCGCGTATAATTTGGGTAATCTACAGAGAGTACGGGACTTAGATTCCGATCAACCACAATTCAATAGATTCTCTTACGATCCTGAACCTGTTCCATCACACAGAGATGATAATTTCGACTACAAACATTTTCTGTCAGTGAGAAAGTTTAAGGTTTTCAAAAACGATAGAACGCAGATTCACCCATTGGATTGGATTCAACAATTTAGCTTTGCTCTTCCACCGACTTGGCCTGTAACACATAAACTTGAATTTATTTGCAGTTTTTTGGAAGGCGAACCGGCAACTCGTATGAGACCGATCGCGAGGCAATGCTATTCAGTAGAGGAATTTCAGAATGCTTTTCTGTCAGCGTACTGGTCGAAGACGACACAGCGCGGAATTAAAGATCAGTTAATTAGTTTGCCGAATTACGAGAACTCAAATTTTCCCAGTGTGACGCAATTTTTTGAGCACATGGTCCAACAAAACCAGTATCTAAGTGAGCCGTACAGTGAATCCGCACTTATACAATTATGCATTTCGAAATTACCACGGTCATTACGAGTGTCACTTCTAACAGGTCAGCAAAAAGAAAATATTTCAGCGTTCAGAGATCTTTTACAGCTCTTGGAAGTACAGCAATCTGATTATTCTTTTGTAAACAAAAACTTTTCGTATAATAACCAAGGTCAACAAAAGTACAGCAATTATGATCAGACACGTAATTCCAATCGGAAAGATAACAGACGTTTTAGGAACGACAACTACCAAAACTTTAATAACAGGCAAAATTCTAATTATCAATACCGTCAAAATTTTCAGCAACAGGAACAACACTTTAGTAACAATAGAGGTGTTTCACAGCAACAACATCAAAACCAGCCGGTTAGCATACCTAACCAACAATGGAGTACACAAAGTCAACCAGGCTTTAATGTTTCGCCGCGTGGACGTATAGTCCCTGGTCCAACAAATAGTAACGCACGGGAGCAGAGAAACAACTATGTACAGAGAAGACAGTATTTCAATTCCTATCGCAATACACCGTATAGGAATGACTATTACGACAGACGTAAAAACGATGAGCACAATTACCAGCGTACATATAATAACAGTCGGTCTCACCAACAGCAAAATCATACGAAAGAACATATTCTTATGAATGAACCCGACAGTAGGTACCATCCAGAGCGTAACACGTCCGGAAGAAGTAATAGGACAGTTCAAATAGTCGAAATGCCACAGAATCCTCCTAATAATAATAACACGTCAGATAGAATCTGACTAGATAATGTACAGGACGCATCTTCCAATAACACAAGCACTACGTTTGACACGCAAAATGTTGTTCACGAAAATGTAATTACTTTTGACGACATCAGAGACACTCTTTTACAGGAAAGACCAGTTATTCAGAAAACCATTTCACATCCTGTTATCGAAATTAAAATTGGTTCATCGAAATTTTCAGCAGTAATTGATTCCGGCTCACCTATATCAGTCATAAATGAGGAGACTTTTAACGAGTGTAACAAAGAGAATACCTATCCGACATTACCTTTAGGCAAAACAAAAGTGAAAGGAGCAGTATCGAGTATAGGAGTAGACGTTAAATTACAGACGCATTTATCATTTTGCATTGGAGGTCATACTTTCCACTCAAATTTTTGGATTGTTCCTTTATTGACGACAGACGTAATTTTAGGCACGAATTTTCTGGTACAACACGACGCAGTTATAGATTTTCAGAATTCTTATTTAATGTTAAAGGATGAAAATGTACAATTGGCTTTAGAATTTCAGCACTCTTTATCTGCGGAAGAACAAACAATTAACCGCACAGAGGTCATTTCCGCAACACGTAACATAGACTGTAATCCCACATTGTTCACGGATACGTACGTACATAACTATAATACTCCAGACGAAGCTGACTACGACGTTATGCAGTTAATTTCTGATAAGGTTAAAGAGAGCAGTGCAACTACAGACGACGAACGAACGCAATTACACAAAATTCTTTTACAGCAAGCTCCAGTTTTTGACAACATTCCTGGTACTATGTCCGGCTTTATGTATGAATTTCAAGTGAAACAGCACGACACATTTAAAGCAAAGCATTATCCCATCCCATATATTCACAGAGAACAAGTTAAAAAGGAATTGCAGGATATGCTTGACCAAGGAATTATTGAACCAGCAGTTAGTCCGTACATAAACCCGCTACATATTGTTAAGAAAAAAGATGGCTCACTTCGCCTTGTACTTGATTCACGTCACGTTAATGACATTATTATTAATGAAACTGATCGACCACAGACGCTAGAGGAACTTTTACAGAAATTTCATGGTACAGCTATTTATTCTACATTAGATTTGAAATCGGGATTTTGGCAAATTCAGCTTCATCCGAACTGCAGAAAATACACCGCTTTTCTCTGTTTTGGCGACTGTTATCAATTTTGCAAATTACCGTTCGGATTAACTATTTCTTCTGCAGCTTTTATTCGCGGTTTGAACACAGTACTTCCGACAGAACTTAAGGACAGAATCACGACGTATGTAGACGACATTCTTATCGCAGAAGCTAATTGGTTCGAACACAATCTGATTCTTGAACAACTGTTACAAACTTTTCATGCACAAGGACTTACAGTTAATCTTAGTAAATCGCACTTTGGCAAAACTTCTATAAAATTTCTTGGACACGTAATTTCAGCAGAAGGCATTGCACCTGATCCGGAAAAACTTCAAGCTCTACGTGACATTACCGTTCCTACGACAAAAAAGGAATTACGCAGTTTTTTGGGTTTAATTAACTTTTTTCGTAAATTTATTCATCACTCTGCTTTAGACACACCCAAATTGTGCCAATTAACAGGTAAAAACACTATTTGGTCTTGGGATAAGCAAGCACACTCTGAATTCATGAACCTGAAACATGCTCTGTTGAATGCTCCACTTTTATCGCACCCAGATCTTACTAGAAATTTTTCCATTGCTACCGACAGTTCCAACACCGCTTTGGGCGTACACATTTTTCAGGAAATTGAAGAAGATGGCTCTATAGTAATTAAAAACATCGCATTTGCAAGCCGCATTTTGTCACCCCCTGAACGAAATTATTCCGTTACAGAATTGGAAACATTATGTGTTGTATGGGCTTTTACGAGATTTCGGCATTTTCTTTATGGCAGACATACTACAGTTTACACAGACCACAGAGTGATACAATTTTTACTTTCGGCTAAATTCACACACGATAGATTAAGTAGATGGAAACTATATTTACAGGAATTTAATTTTACAATAGTTCACATTCCCGGCACGCAAAATGTTATAGCAGACGCACTATCGCGTTCTCTCGGCAACAATCAGCAAGACGTAGCAACCAACTTCTGCAAAACAAATTTCAGTGTCATGTACATTCAGCAAGTTGCATTTGAAAATTTTATTTCATCGTCATTACAGGACATAGCACAAGAACAAAATAAAGACAATGTGTGGAAAGAAATTAAACACCTTTGGCTAGATAAGAATAATGTTACGATTAGGAACCACTACACTGTACGCAATGACATTCTGTTTCGCCGCTCTCATCCTGACAGCAACAATTGGTTATTATGCATTCCTGACGAACTGGTTAACAAACTAATTTGGTACACTCATTTAAGTTACGCACATTACGGAGCACGAAAATGTTTTCTTATACTGAGACAGAACTGTTATTTTACCAACATGGAGAAACGTATACGACGAGTTTTAGCGTCTTGTAAAATTTGCCAGAAAGCTAAATCAGACACCACTTCACATATTCCTCCATTATATCCCATTATACCTGTTAAATTAAGACACATGGCCGCTGTAGATATTTTTGCTCCGATTCCGAGAACTAACAGAGGTTTTTGCTACATCTTTGCCGCTGTTGAACTCACTTCAAAATTTGTTACTTTCACTCCATTACGCAAAGCTACTGCCAAAACTGTTTCGAAAGCATTTGTAAAACATTTTCTATTTCATGTAGGGCATGTAATGAAAGTAATTTCTGACAATGGATCTCAATTTCGTAGTAGCGTATGGACACGCATGTTACGAGCCAGAAACATTTCTCCGATTTATATATCCAAGTACCACGCTTCTTCGAACCCTTGTGAAAGATTAATGAAAGAAATTGGTAAGCTGTGCCGAATATACTGCCACAAAAGACATATTGATTGGGACACACACATATTCTCATTCCAAGATGTAATTAATTCCATTCCAAATGAATCCACTATGCTATCTCCGTCTGTTATACTGAAAAATGCTGAACCACCTAACAAAATTAAAGAATTAATAACATTTCCTACATCTCGTCGATTACGACACCACGAAATAATTGACATTGCGCTGAACAACATCAAACGTGCCGCAGAGCGCCGGAGAAGACAGCAAAAACAGGTTTGTACACGCCGCGTCTTTCACGTTGGACAGAAGATATTAATACGTACACACTATTTATCCAGTAAATTAAAAGGTAAGTGCAGTAAATTTGAACTTCTATACGCAGGTCCATATCGGATTCGCAGCATCCCTCACCCCAATGTTGTACACGTCGAAACTTTGAGAACCAGAAAATCGAAAGGCAATCACCATATCTCAAACGTTAAACCGTTTATTGAGTGAAACCACTGTATGATTCAACACACTATGATGCCATTTACTAATGCAATTATTTCACCTGACTAATTACTGATGATTATCGTATTTTTCTTGGCAAGTGCCCGGCAAGGTAAGGTTAGCAGGTCGCTTTTCTTGTTGTTACACATCAGACCGTGCATATTTTTTCAGAGACACTTACGTATTTTATGACTAATTATGCAATATTAGCTAATGACATGTTAATTTCATTATATTTTTTTTTCATTAAAGTCTTTAATTCTCGCCTCTATTAACTACACTACATACGAGCTGAACACAACGAACGTCACATTTGTCTTTTTATGTACGATTGTATTCCAGTTTTGTTAGTATGCACTGTGAAATAGTTAGGATATAACACACACCAGTTGACTTTGACATTTTTTGCTTTATGACATCTCAAGATCGTGACTGTTTTACATTTTTTGCTGCTGCATTGTATTATTCTGTGTACATTTTTGCATCTGAACACTGTCAATGTCTTTGACATATTACGTTTTCTGTCATGTTAGGCTGTATGCTTAAGTATGTTACCATAAACCAGTTATTATTTAGTGGGTATATGATTTAAATGCAGGACATTAATCTTTGTTCATCAATTTCAGAAAGGAATGATGATTCTAAGAAATAAATTCAACAGAAATGGGAATTTCACCTACGGGATAAACGAAAGGAGATGCAATAACTTTATGAGGAAGAGTAAATGGATCAGGATTAACAAGCATTAACAAGACTATACTATACTCATCACAGAATAGCAGTCTTAACTAGTTTTTTCTTTCAGAATACAAGGTGATTGATGCAGGCTGTCAGAGAGAACTACACATCTTAGTTTTAGTGATGAAATATGCTAGAGATAAGGAATAGTTATGTAATGAGTAATGAAGTGATTTTTTGCAGATGATAATGAATACTGATGAATAATGATGAAGGATATGATGTTATGAATAAGGAAGTTTTTCCTTACAGATGATGATAATAGTGAAGTTATGATGATATGGATAATGAAGTTTTCTTTACAGATGAGGATAATGTTGAAGTTATGTATTTATGTTATGTAGTTATTTAAGTATTTGTTGCAGTTTGCTTTGACAGCAGGTGTTATATTGCATAGTAGGATGACGGAAAGTTTTGGAAAGGACAGCTATGGAACACATTTTTATACACATTTCACTACCTGTTAATTCGAAGTTCACTACTTTTCAGCATAGTGTGCGTTTGTTCTTTCAGGTCAATAATCCGTTTTTGTATTTTTTCCAGGAGAAGCTTTTCATGATACTTACTAAACCTGTTACTTATTATACCTGTTCTAGTACTTGCATTTTTTTTGTTTTTTACCCATTTGTGTTTATCATTTATAAATGTGGTCACATATACTGCCTTGTTACATAACCCTGCTACAGCTGACTCATGACGAGTGACGTCACCTATCCTCATTTGCAGCAGTAGGTCAAAAACAAATAGTGTTATGTCTCAGCAATTAATTATCGATCCCAACGCAATGCATTGCTACCAAAAAAATGTATTACCAGTCCCACATAATGTCACTAGTTTATGATAATTCTGAATAATACTGATTAGCTCTGAATAGTATGTCGCTTCAGTAATGACTTCTTAATGAGACAAAAAAAAAGTATATATTTAAGATAATGCTTTGTCACTAGCTAATAACTGCCACTGTTTATTGTAATGAGACTACTTATAATGCCCATGATTATTAATGCTTTGATTGTAACTAGCTGATTTTTAATAATGACTTTGTAATGATCGGAATATTACTGAATGAGGAACACTGTTTATTGTAATGAGACTACCTATAATGCCCATGATTATTAATGATTTGACTGTAAGTAACTGATTTTAATAATGACTTGGTAATGATCTGAATACTACTGAATGAGGAACACTGTTTATTGTAATGAGACTACTTATAATGCCCATGATTATTAATGATTTGACTGTAAGTAACTGATTTTAATAATGACTTTGTAATGATCTGAATACTACTGAAGGAGGAACACTGTTTATGGTAATGAGACTACTTATAATGCCTGTGATTATTAATGCTATGACTGTAATTAACTGATTTTTAATAATGACTTCGTAATAATCTGAATAATACTGAATGATGATTCTATTCAATACTTGCTGGCCACTGAGTGCCAATAATTAATGTCACTTGAAGAATTGTTATTAATTATGCCATTAATTAGCCCTTTTTTTCCCATGTTGAGTTTTCATGTTTTGGTTAATGGCCAATGAGTGCCAATAATTTGTATCACTCAATGTATTATGTTAATGCTAGGCCAATAATTGACTCTCCTTTTCAACTAAGACTTCTGATGAACATTATTCTGTCATACTAAATATACTTTGTAACTGGCCAAGGACCGCCACTGTTTATTGTAATACGATTACCCATGATGCCAGCTAGTGATTCTTAATAGATTGGAATGACACATAATTAATTAACTATGGTACTGTTTAATAATGCTTTGTAATTAGAAGACTAATGATTCTTACTATATTAGAATGACAAATGATTAATTAACGACAAATGAATAATTAACTGTAATTAGACAAATGATTAATTAACTGTAATTAGACAAATGATTAATTAACTGTAATTAGACAAATGATTAATTAATCAACTGTAATTAGGAAAAGGCTAATGATTATTATTGGAATGACAAATGATTAATTAACTGTAATTAGGAGAAGGTTAATGATTCTTAATTATTCTGTAACTGAAAAGAATGCGATTATTTCATAATACTTTGTAACTAGGAAAAGAAGACTACTGATTTTATGTAAAACAATTAATGAACATTTTTCTGTAGTACTACATACTTGGTACAGAA
This sequence comes from Schistocerca piceifrons, assembly GCF_021461385.2. Taxonomy (NCBI): domain Eukaryota; kingdom Metazoa; phylum Arthropoda; class Insecta; order Orthoptera; family Acrididae; genus Schistocerca; species Schistocerca piceifrons. Next base: position 783,019,072 of record NC_060141.1, read on the forward strand.
ATGTTCAATAACTGGGCTATGAATGCCACAAACTGCTAATTAAGTGTGTAATTGTCAATGTTATGTGACTTGATGTCCTTCACCTCATGAGCTGACTACCCTAAATTACTGCAATGTCCATTTGTCCTGTTTATCCTAGTGATCATGGAGCACTATATTTGGTTTTTGCACTAATTCTACGTTGGTGTGCCTTGTAAGAGCGTGGTGTTGACACGACATGCTGTCCACCACCGTGAGCAATGAAGACGTTATTATGGTCCCACTGTTTGGTGTACCTAATGTACTGCCAAAATGAAAACATGGAACATTACTACGACAGTTCAGTGTCTTGGCTACACTGATAAATTCTGATGGGAAAAGAACTTCAAGTTGTGTCACTTGGTGTTGTACTTCCGTGGAAAGATATGGACTTTCAAAACAGCTGTGTGCAATCTAAAGTGCTACAACCATGATGCAATCCTTCCCTTTCCTATCCTAATTCTTGTCACATAATGAAAATCATTTTTTTTGGTAACATCATTTCTGTTCGTAGGTTATACATTTTTTTTTTCTCGATTCACTGAACTCCAGTGTGAGTACACTTATGTCACTGGTCGACATGATGTTTTCATCATTATGTTTATTTGTTGTGAAAATGCTAAAGACATTTTTCAGTGCGTGTGCACTTTGGACATGATTTTTTTGCCATTATGTTTATTTGTTGTGAAAATGCTAAAGACATTTTTCAGTGCGTGTGCACTTTGGACATGATTTTTTTGCCATTATGTTTATTTGTTGTGAAAATGCTAAAGACATTTTTCAGTGTGTGTGCACTTTGGACATGATTTTTTGCCATTATGTTTATTTATTGCGAAAATGCTAAAGACATTTTTCGATTTGTTCTGAAGTACAGTATACGTATGTACACTCTTGTCTTTTATATTGTATATACATTTTTATTTTTATGATATGTTCTGAACTACAGTGCATGTGCACTTCTGTTAGGTGTTAATATGTTTTCAACTGAACTTCAGTGCCTGTAGACTTATCTCATTTTTCAATATGTTTTCTACTATTCTGTATATTCAATACTTTAATGCGAATGCACTTATGCCATTTGTTACTAATTGTACATACATTTCATCAATTACGGATATGTTCTCAACTGCAGTGCATGTGCACTCATGTCACTTGTCAACATAATATTTTTTGCCAGTCTGTTTATTTGTTCTGAATATGCTAAAGAATTTTTTCAGTGCCTGTGTACTTTGTTATCTGTCAAATAATTTGTATATACATTTTTCTGATTTGTTACTATGTTTTGTACTCACATTTTGTCTTTGTCTGATATATCTTGTACTTAGTGCGTGTGCACAACATTTACTTTATGTACTACATCTAATTATTCTGTAAATTGTAGAAGTTTATTAGTTAATTAAAAATTTTGCCGCGATTGGCAAGTCCAAATGACTCACCATCGCTGCCAAATTTTTGCCCCCCCAGTGGAGGGTTATGAAACACGTATGTAACATAGCAGCGATGGCGAGGCATTGTAGCATCTGTGACCAGAGAGTATGCGCTTGACCGCGCGAGTGTTGCGAGCAGTTCGCTAGTTGTCGCTATGCAGAGCAGTACTCTGTCTGTAGTCGTTGCGAGTCTGTAGCTCTGTCTAGTTGAGAGCAGTACTGTAGTAGTAGTTGTGCAGTGCAGTACGCTAATAGTCGTCATGCAGAGCGGTCGGTCAGTAGTAGCAGCCCAGTGCGGTTGTGTGATGTAGGCGGTCGGCAACACAGGTCAAGATGCTGAATGAGGTATACTGTTAATTAATATAATCATTAGATAATGAAAAATTTTATTTATTGTCATTATTCTCCAACAAGTGCCCCAATAATAATTTTTATTTCAAAAGCATTTTCTCAAAAATTTAATTTTTTATTGAACTAAAGATTTCGTTGCACTTCCCATTTCATTCCACTTCTTTTGAAGAAAAATTTCACTAAAATCACAAAAAAAAAAGAATATTATTATTTGCAATGCAGTTCCTCCAAGCCGTGCGCAAACAACAAGAGCAGAAATTTGACTAGGTGTTGCAATGAGGTAAGAATTTAATTTTGATTTTTGCACAGGGCCAAAGACCGATATTTCGGTTTAATTGAATTTTCTTATCACTGAATGGACTTTAATTTTTGTGAAGAATTTACATTTGAGTCAGATTGCTAATTTTGTTTAATTGTCATTGTCACTAGATTCCATTGTGGGAAAGTTATACTTAGTGCAATGTCCATTAGCATTCCTAAATAATATTGACATTTCTTTCTTTTAAAATTTTTGTGGGGAGGTTACACTCGGCTCCCATTTGTATTAAGTATTGTCATTTCCTTTTAAATTACGGTGGGGAGGTTACAACATGAGAAAAACAATTAAAAATGAAAATAGTTATGTGGAGAAACGAAAAGTTGATAATACAAATAATAACAAATATTACACGAGAAAAAATAATTAGAGATAAAAAAAATGGCTATTTAGAGAAACGAACAATTTGATAATACATTAGTTACGATATGGTTGACAGTGTAAACAATATAAACATACAGGTTAGTGGCAGCAAGATTAGACATGATTTAGCTTCTAAAGCACAGGCTTTCGAGTTCATTAACACTGCAAATTGTTTTCTTTCCGTTTTCGGTCTTAACCATTATCCTGCCGTCATTTGTCCATACGTTATGTAGCCCAAATTTCGAAATCGCGCTCTTCAAAATGTTTAGTCTTTCAGAGGTCAGATCCTCGCGTACTGTCGGACCCGACTTGGCGAGATTCTTCTTTGCTCTGAAGATTTCAGATCTCTTCCTATACGACATAAATTTCACTATTATAGGTGTTGGTTTTGTAGAACCTGGCGACTTACGACCCACTCTATGACTTCTGCCAATGTCACTCAGAGTCACCTGCACGCCTAGCTTCTCTTGGACAAGGTTTATCACAAGTTCATCTGTGTTCTCCCTGCTGCTCTCTGGAATGCCGAACAGTCTGAGATTATTGCGTCTCTGATATTGTTCGAGCTCGTCCGTCTTCTCGATCAATTTCTGTTCGAGCAGTCGTGCTTTCTCCTCACTTGCTTTTAACGATGTGTCCAGTGCACGGATCTCGCTCGCATTCGCCTCCAGAGTTTTCTGTATTTTGTCCGTCACTGCTGCAGTGACGGCATCAGTGATGGTTGGAACAACGAGCCCGAGCGTCTCCCTAGCCTGCAGCGCGGCACTCACCTCACCTCAGCCTTCACGAGTGCGGCGACGTCAGCGATCCCGGGCGGAGCGGCCGCAGCTCCCGGTGTGGACTCCACGCCTGCGCTGTCGCCGGCCTGGCCGTTGGCTGCACTGCGCGTTGTTCGGCGATTTTCCATTTTTAGTGCGATTCCGTGTAATTGGTGCTCAGTATGTGATGTAAAATATGACACTCGGCAGTAGATATACGGCTTTAGTATATGTAGACTAGCCTAACTGCTTAAAACACCTCCAGATTTCACGTAAACTTGCGAGCCAAGCTAACGCACGTCACTCACTCGCCGCCATGTTGAGACATCCATTTAGGATAGAGATGGACGATCCTGTGTCAATCTGGAATTTGATGGGTATTTTGTTCACCAGTAATGTGACATACAAAGATTTGTTCCTGTTTTGTACAATAGCGTTAACTTTATGTGTAACTTTTTAAACCTGAATATAGTCTTGGCGATTCATATCGTCACACGCAATGGAGGTATACGTCATAAAATTAAGCACTTTCTTATTGCTAAACTTATTTCTAGACTGTACAATTTTCTTATTACACACTTCTGATTTGTGCCCTTCTCGTTTGCAAAAGTCACAATGTGCGTTACGATAGTAACAATTGTCTCTGTGGTGATTGATTTCACATTTACGACATGATTTCTACTTTAGTCTTTTAGTTTGGGTGTGTGATCCGTTCTTAGATCGCGTGGGCCTAGCCTTGCTGTCCTGTTTACGGCCTTGGGTACGCGGGCCGTGTTGCCCCCATGTCGCGTGCCTGTGTCGCGAACACGTCACACCCGTCGTCTTGTACCACACTCACAGAAGCTTGGCTATGTTCGTGTGCTCGAATGATTGGTAAACAATCTTGCAAGGACGCATTGATTAAACTAAGGAGCTCTTTCCTTGATTTCTCGTCTGGTGAATGCATTATGAGCATATCACGTATTAAAGACTCTGCATAGGACTTTTTATACTTTTCGTTTTCACAAATAAATTTGCAGTTCCTAGTTAATGATTGCAACTGTGTAATCCATTCCATGTATGTCTGCTGTGCCTTTTTCTTGCATAAGTAAAATTTATGCCTTGCAGCAGCGACATGCGTTTGCTTGTCGAAGTATTTTTGGAGCAAGTCTTTTGTTGTGAATTGGCTGGAGCCAATTCACGGGGTTTGGAGGAAGCCGAAAGGCACGCGTTTAAGCTCACGCGGGCTGGCGTGAGGTCTGGAAAATGACAAGGAATTTATAACTTAGAAAAACGGACGCAGATGGTGAAATACTTAACTTTAATCCATAATTGGTGAACATCGGTCTGACTGTACATGCATCCCAAGATAAATAACAAATGATAATGGCGCCTTGCTAGGTCATAGAAAATGACGTAGCTGAAGGCTATGCTAACTATCGTCTCGGCAAATGAGAGCGTAATTTGTCAGTGAACCATCGCTAGCAAAGTCGGCTGTACAACTGGGTAGAGTGCTAGGACGTCTCTCTAGACCTGCCGTGTGGCGGCACTCGGTCTGCAATCACTGACAGTGGCGACACGCGAGTCCGACGTATACTAACGGACTGCGGCTGATTTAAAGGCTACCACCTGTCAAGTGTGGTGTCTGGCGGTGACACCACATCTTTAATAGCTGGGAATGATAAATTTGTTGGTTCACAAGTCGGATTCAGTTTTAAGATAAGGTTGTAGATAGCTGCGCCGCAAGTTGCCAAAATATAAGATATTTTTTCTACATCACCTGATATCTGGTGTGCGAGGAAGTGCTGTTCCAGGCGTGTTGGATAGTCCGGCCACGCTTCTTCCTTGCTGTTGTAAACTGCGAAGGGTGGTGGTGGAAGTTTAATTGGTAGCGGAGACGCTACGGCAGGCTGCAACTCCAAACGTTCCACTCTTGTAAGCAACGCCTGTTGCGTCTGTTGTATTTGTGCCATGAGATTTACGATCTGCGCCGTGAGGTCCATGGTTATCTGAAAATTCCAAGTGCGACTAGATTACTGCAATTATGATATTTTAGCTGCAGAAGAGCGGGTTAACAGTCAAGTATGTAGCTTCTCGAAGTCCACTGTTATTCTATTTTATTTCAGGCTCACACGTGGTCATCTGTAATTGTGCTGAAATCATCTGTTTCCGTAGTACCTCGTCGCCAATGTGGTGTGCGTACTGAAAGACCTTCGGTACACACACCATCAGATTATTTGATTTGTCGCTCTAACGAAGTAGGCGAGTGCCAGCAATAGGTCTCATGGTCTTATCGTGGCGTGTTTATCTCCTGCCGTTAGGTCAGACGATAGAAGTGTCACTTGCACGGTTAGAGTAGCAGATTGACGGTGACCAACTTTAAACAGAACTTGATTAATTTTCACACACATTTATTAAAGCAATAAAAAGCGTAGACATTACTTTACTTGATTCTGGATGCTATTTACAATTGACAGTCTGAAGTTCCTTTGGTCCTGGTACGTTAATATTATTCTCACATATCTCTGATACTTCACAAAGCGTCTATACATTTATCTTCATGGCTATGTACAGGAATATGATAATCTTCTTAGGTGCAAACTGAAACTTGACTACAGACTAATGCAGACTGGTACAGACTATTGCAGACTGGTACAGACTGGTGCAGACTGATTAATCGGAGGTCTGTACACTCGTCATAATACCTCATGCATTCAGGTATCACTGCGAGAGTGTAATCCGCAAGGAGAAAAGGTTCTGCGTTAGCAGCAATCTCATTCGCTGCGTTACATTGTAATACGCAAATCGGCGGAAGCAGAATTTGGTCCATCTCTAATTCAGCGCCATCTCGTAGTGCGGAGACGGACGAGCGCTACGCCTGCGCTGTTGTGCTTAGCGGGGCGCGCTCTATTGTGAAAGTTGTGTCCGCGCTGACCACGTAGAACTATGTACACAGCAATATATATATATATATATATATATATATATATATATATATATATATTTGTGTGTGTGTATGAGTGTGTTTGGTAGGGAGAGGGGGGGTTCAGACCGCTTCCAAAAAGAGACAGGCTACTTTGCTACATTTTATACACTCTTAACTCATGTATTGTCTGCTTTAGTGAAGCTAGTATTATTCTAAATGTTTGTAAATTATGTAACAGCAGCAACTGCGATAATGTATTTAGGGGAGGCTAGATCCTTCTGAGCTACTCTTTTGTTTATGTTTATATAAGTTACTTTTTGAGAGCATTGACATTTAACTCAAATTGTTGTATTGCTGTCACAATAGTATTATTGTGGTTAATACTACTAATAATCTTTTAATATTAAGTTTTTACTTGTTTGTTCTTATCAAGCTGTCAATAAAAATGTTAGTTCATCCTGCTAAACACTACGATTAACTTAGCATTTGCTAAAAGTACGGTAAACCTATGACAATCAGCAACGGAGGTAAAACATAGACCAGTGTATGCTGTGTTATTGTACTAAGCTAAATTCTATAATTCATTCAGGTGAGCCGCAACGATGATTTCAGTACGCCGTCTAGGCTGCAAAAATCTCTTTTTGTCACCAGATATTAGATCGTGCACAGCGAAATGTGTAGCTTGTAGGTGCGAAACTTAGTGTACTGCAGTTCGTAATAATTAGTTCTCTGAACAAGGTTGAGATGTAAGATTAGTTTACAACCTCACTTCATTTCCTTTCTGCTTAATTTTCATTACTTCAGATTGGGACAATATATCTAAAAGCATTGAAGTTATTACGTAGGAAAGCACAACAATTTTCGAATCCCACTGTTGCTGACAAGCATAACACATACGTGTAACTACATCTCAATCAGTTTTCCTGTGTATTTATTAGAAATTAGTCATGCTTATTAGTAAAGCTGATTATCCTTCAACGAACGAAATTAAGTGAGCGTTCCTAGAAGTTTCAAAGTGAGCATTCTTTATTACCCGTAGAACTGTCCTATATAAGGCTTTTTGCTTATTCAGTATCTATTTTATACAAAATATCCAGCTGTTGATAGTTTTCCATTCTATTTCAAACTACACTACGGATATTTCAGCACTCCTGCATCTTCAACTGACCAACACAAAACGCAAGCAAACCAAGGAATCCCTTCAAGTATGTATCTGCACTTGAAGTATCTGCAGTCGGTAGAAACGAAAAGCATTTTTTTCTTATTTTTCACATTGTAAGCCTTAGCGCAGTCAGGAAGTCAATTGTGTTAATTTGTTCTGCAGCTGGAAAATACTACGGTATTGCAAGTGATCAATTTCCTCGCCGATCAATGCTGACAATATCAACGTCTACTTTTAATCAGTGTCTGACGTCCAGCATTTTTCCAACGGCCAGGAAAAAGGGACCCATTAAACCTCTGTCCAAAAAGGAACCTGATTACTACAGGCCCATATGCATTCTACCGGAGTCATATAATGCTTTAGAATACATAGTTTACGACCAGCTTACCAATTACGTAGCCTCAAATAGCCTCCAGGATGAATACCAGTCGGGCTTCTGAAGAAATGGCAGCACGACTACTGCTTTTATAAAAGTGACAGGCGAACAGAAACAACGTATGGACAAATTAGAGGCAACTATTATATATTCATAGGATTTCACCAAAGAAATCGACACTGATGACTTTCATATTCTACTTGCTAAACTCAAAAGACAAAATTTTCTTTGAAGTGCTTCACAATGTAATCCACTCATACTCACTACTTTTGTCACTATATGTTAATGAGGTATACAATACTATCTCTCATTGCAGATATCATTAGTTAGCTGTTGACCTTCAGTTATACGTAAGTTAAAGCCAAACAAATCCGTACACAGCCATCCAGAAAGTAAATACTGACTTACTTGTTTTATCAAAATGGGTGCAAAATATTGGTTTCGAACGTAACCTATCTAAAATCCAAGCAATGTTAGTCACAGTATTCTTCAAAATTCTTCCACCTTTTTACTAAACAAACTCTTGCAACGAATTTCGGCATAGTTGTCGACCATCACCTAGACTGGAGTGTACACACCACTGCAGGCTGTAAGAAGGTATCGACATCATTTCATTCATTATAGAAATACAACAAATTATTTCCTCTGGAGCTTGAAAGTACACTCGCAGAGGCACTAATACTCCTTACGCTTGATTATGGTGATCCTACTGTGCAAGAACTTTCATGTGAGAACTCACATCACCTGAATGACTGATTGAATATTTGTGATGTACTCTATTTCGACTTCATCAATCCTGCACGTGAACAGATACCATGGCTACGTGCAGATAAGGGATTGTGTTTGCTGCATTGTTTTCTCAATTATTGCACTCCTTCCCACTTATCTTCAACCATTACACTACTGTCTGCACAACACAGCAGAAATACTGGTTTCCAACAAAGTACAGTTCTCTCTGAGACACTACAATACATTGCCATGGTCTCTGAATCACTTTTTGTATCAGGAACTCGAGTATGAGACAATATTACTCAAAATAATAGAGAAATTAAAAACCTTTCCGACTTCAAAAGACAGCTAATGGCCCACCTTCTGTCACAGCAGCTGTCTCTTCTCGTGGCTCACTCTCCTCAATTCCCTCTCTCCCTCCGCTTTTCCCTCCCCTTATCTACATAGTTGGCTGTTGAAATTCTCTTCTTTCCTAGCAACCATTGTCACTTTCATTTCAACTTTCACTATCCCTTCCACTTCTTCTAAATCCAAATAAGGATTCAAAAGTGTTAAACTAATCAATATCATTCTCAATTCCTCCACTATTTTATTATTATTTTTATTATTTTAAATGCAGATTGTTACTTTTGTTTCTAATGCATATTATTATTATTGAGTTTAATACATAATAAATAATTAACATCATTCTTAATTACTCCATTACCTTATCATTATTGTTAGTGGTGCTATTGTTGACAATTACTATTTTTATTAATGATGCGCATTATTATTATTATGACTGTTACGGAATATTATTATGTATGTATTGTTGTTGGTCAGACGTAGGATAGCGGTTAAGGTCCTAAAATGGTTACGATAAATAAGCAGTTATTAAATAAAAAGCAATGCAAGATTCTGTCCCTTTTTTTCCTTCTCTCTCACTCTATCTCTCTGTCTCTCTGTCTCTCTCTCTATCTCTCTATCTCGTGAGCAGCTCCTTTCCTGTATTAACATGTCCAACACACTGCTACATTAACTATCTCTTGCACCTTTTAAAGAGTAACACGTTCTTCAGATTACTGCCAGCTGCACACCCACAAAGCTGTCAACGGCTGGTTAAGACTGATGTCGAACATTAATCGCTGAGTCGGAAAAGGGAATTACACGCTCAAATATACTGAAGAAATTATGGGAAAAGGAAATATTTACAAGGGCTAATTCTCTTCAAACATATAATGGAGACTTTTATTGCAAACTGCACTTTTGTTGAAAGAAATTACATGATTTTCCAAGAACAGTTGTGTGACTAGCAATTGGTTTGCTTATTTACCTAGTGTGTGCCACGGACGCATAAAACAAAATCTCATTGGTGAGCCATGGCTCATCAGAATGATAAAATCTACAAGGAAAGTCGTTGAGTATGATAGCAAAACACTCAAACATGTGGTGGAATGAGGAAAAGGACAGTGTGAGGACGGGGCGTGAGTCGTGCTTGGGTAGCTAAGATGGTAGAGCACTTACCCGGGAAAGACAAAGGTCTCGATTTCGACTCTCGGTCCGGCACACAGTTTTAATCTGCCAGGAGTCTCACATCAGCGCATACTCCGCTGCTGAGTGAAAATCTCATTCTAAGAACAGTGTAAGTCAGTATTACAGCTTGAAATGTATGCCACATGTATTCGTTACGCGGCGTATCATGGATTGCGACACACAGATATTTAATTATTCGAAGAACAATCTACTTTTTCACGACAGTATTTATACATCCTATTTTGATCCTCAGAAACTAGCCCAGACAATGTTCCAAGTGACAGGATATTTTCAGAATGGCTTAATATTCATCTCTAAGGAAGACACCATTCAGAGAACCAAGGACTGTCTTGCGATGGTATCCCAGCTTGAGGTTTCCAAGTATAAAGCTTAGAATTAATACAACACATTCAATACTAACTGCAAATAAAACTTCCGGGTGTTGCTGTGATAGCATTTAATTAAAATTCGTTTTGAGCTATATTTTCCAATAAAATGAAATGAACAAAATACCTCGAATCCGTCTATTGGAAATGTTTCCAAAGCATATTTCGATAACATTCCATTTACTCGCATTTATCGACTTTGCTCACAGTAGATATCGGCATTCCAGCACACTAACAATCAATGCTTGTTTGATATGACTCGTGATAAATTGGCCTCAGGTGTTCAACAGAGAGCACTGTTAAAGTCCAACTACTTTTCAAAGAGATTACGGGCCAAAGAGTTGTCAAAACGTCGCGAAGTCTTATAGCTGCCATCTGACGATAGTAAATGTATTGTTTCTTCCAGTGATTCTGTATGACGAAGATTCTGAATGTTAAAGTGTGATTTTACAGTTTTATCGCTCACTCGTGGTCGTTGAAAGTGATCCACCTCAAAAAGGTGTATGCTATATTCTAACCGTTGCAAATTATTGTAATGAAAGACATTTTTTGTTTCTGATTTAATAATGCTGATTTCAACATGACTTCTTGTAAACTATTAGTTAAATATGTTGTGTAACCAATTATTAATGTGCGACCATAATCACGTCGGACATCTTTTCACACGAATCACTCGAATACAAACGACAGCTCCGCCAATGAACTACCCTTTTATACCTTGTGTACGCAATACTATTGGCATTTGTATACGCGCATATCTCTATGATGATAATGATGTTCGTTTGTGGTGCGCTCAACTGCGTGGTTATCAGCGCCCGTACAAAGTCAAAACTTTTACACAGTCCAGTTTTGTACCCAATCCAGTCTAGCTACTGTAACGAATGATGATGATGATGATGAAATGACGAGGACGACACAAACACCCAGTCCACGCATGTTGCTATGCTTTGACCTCTGTCAACTCAGTGAATACTGTTGTTGTACTTGCTCTGTTGGTGGGTTACGGATTGTCACACTACACCTACAGATTATTTATGAATGGTACTTCCAGCTCTTAGCTGTTCAAACTGCGTACTACCTTGGTATTCAAGATATCTCACACAGAAATCGTTGACAGCAACAATAAGCTACAGCCCCTGAAAATAGTATGGGCGAGAGCAAGAGCTAATTTTTATACGTGTTTTGAACGAAATACACAAGTTTAATAAAACAACTCCCTTTGAAAATTATGAATATGCTGAAGATCAATTACAGGAATTATTGTATACACTAAAAGAGCTTCATAGCGAAATAAACTATCATCTCGATAACGCTGATCGTGATGGTGACGTGTCCACATTGGACGAATATACAAATGCGTAGTAGCGCAGTATTTTACTCACGTCACTGGAACTAAAAGGTAAACTGATGAATTCCAAGGCTCAAACTACCATCAGTGGTAAACGACCCGGTACGACCGTCACTTCAGTTATTACAATACCTAAAATCAGGCTGTTCACTACAAATCTTGACACGTATTAAGGAGTTGTTAAGAGTTGGGCTCGATTTTGGGAACAATCGGTTTATGTCACAGGGAAGTGTGGTAGGACCGCTGCTCTTCTCAATATACACAAATGATTTGGCGGAGAGGGTGGGCAGCAACAGGCGATTGCTGCTGATGATGCCGTGGTGTACGGTGAGGTGACGACGTTGTGTGACTATAGGAACATACAAGACGACGCAGACAAGATTTCCATTTGGTGTGATGAATGGCAGCTAACCCTAAATGTGGAAAAGTGTAAGTTTATGCGGATGACTAGAAAGATCAAACCTGTAATGTTCGGATGCAGTTCTGCCAGCGTCCAGCTTGACAAAGCCAAGCCATTCAAATATCTGAGAATAGCATTGCAAAGCGATTTGAAATGGAAGGAGCATGTGAGAACGGTGGTAGAGAAGCTAAATGGTCGGCTTCCGTTTATTGGGAGAGTGGCTCATCTTTAAAGGAACCCACATCTAGGACGCTGGTGCGACCTATTATTGAGTACTGTTCGACTGTTTGGATTCGGTAGCAGATCGGATTAAAGGAAGACATTGAAGCAATTCAGAGGCAGGCTGCTAGATTTGTTACCGGTAGGTTCGAGCAACACGTCTATGTTACACAGATGCTTCGAGAACTCAAATGGCAGTCCCTGGAGTGAAGGCGAATTCATTCGGGGAAACATTAATGCGAAAATTTAGAGAACCGGACTTTGAAGCTGACTGCCGAGCGATTCTACTGCCGTCAACATACACTGCGCATAGGGACCACAAAGATAAGATGCGATAATTTTTCCCCCTCGCTCTATTTGTGAGCGGATCAGAAGGGGAACGACAAGTAGTGGTAAGGGTACCCTCCACGTAACACAGTACAGTGGCTTGCTTAGTATCTATGTAGCAGTACATGTAGATCAGGATCCCATGACATCCCATCTTCATAAACACTTATTTCTGCGTGGCTTCGCAGAAGAGGAGCCTAAGCACTTAGTTGATGATATCGCTGTGAAGGAACCAACAGACTCCTCAGAGCACGCTTTGGCTACAGAAATTAGTAAAAGCTCATCGTCGTCTGGATTATTTTGTGACGTGGTTAACCTATGCACTTTCAGCATCCAGAATGACTGACTTCTACATTTATTGACTGCAGCCGCCTCATCCAAAGCTTTGGTCCTGCTCGGCGAAGAACCTTTCCTAATGATACCTGCCAACGCTGGATTATTCATGTCAAGCAAACCGGTGCTCCAGAAGGAAACATACTTGAGTTGATGGGTTTTTATAGGAACGGAAATAGACGCAGTGCTTGCTTCGCAGAAGACACTCTGTGATAGTAAAACATTCACTTACTCTACGACGACTGCAGTTTTTCTTGTCCTCAGTAATCAGAAAGAAACTTTATGCAAGAGCAATCAAAATTTAGAACCACTGTGCATATTTTACTGAGGAAGTAACCAAGGGTCACGGATTGTAATACATTTACAGATTTCAAAGAACGAAAACAAACTGGAAATTTACTAACACATGCTTTTTACGCCTAGAGGACACGAAGTGTCAACTTGCAGGAAGAAGGATATGGTGTCTTTTGTTACACGTAAAAGGCTGCACTACAAGTTGAGTTGCTATTCGTAGAAGGGAGGACGTGTAAGTCCCCAGCAGCACAGAACTACGTCACTTAAAAAAAATTTGTTGATAGGCAAACCAAGCCAAACTTCACATTCTTGCAAACAGCTCACGTGCGTATTGTAGGCCCAACAAGACTAAGTAAACGTACTTAATGTGTGCTTGACATCGCAACGGGAGCCAACCATCTTTCATAGCAAAGTCATTGATAACAGATCTGAAAGCGCGTGATATCGACCAGCGCACTTAGTGTTTGCAGGCGAAGTATTCTCAGTTTCTAAATTAGAGGAATGTGGACTAATTCTACAACTTGTACCAGCGGATGTGAAATTGAACACTGCTTCACGTCTCAGCCTGGGGTTCCAAAAGACGTTAAAAACATGATAGATGTTCGCACAACGCAGTTAGCTGATCCATAAACAGATTCTCAAGAAGATTTGTCGGTCGAGCTCTTAATTGGTTGTAATCGATAGTCTACCGATCCATATTTCTAAATCAATTCTTCTGTTTCCCGTCAGACTCTGTTACATCATCAGTGGGAGCAGTTCTGCCGTCTGTGCGAATTTAGCTGTTGTGAACTTTGTATTTCAGGCTTACATACTCTTCAGTGATCTAGAGGCAATTGGCATAACTTCACATCATGATACCCTAAAGAACATTAAAGATTCTCTCCTACTCCTCCATGAATCTCTGGTGTCTTATCTTGTACCTGATCATCGAAGAGTCGTTCATCTAACTAAGAAACGAAATATTATTCTATTTACTACGACTAACTGTCCTGACGAAGATAATATATTTCGTAGTTTACATAAAAATCTTCTTAGCAGCGGCACGTTAGGGGCACTTACCGCTTTCCTGCGCTACAACTATACAAATAGAACTCGCTCCTCCTGGAAAACCAAGCAACACCATGTTTTACCTTCGCCATCAGGCAGTTAAGGAGAAACTTGGTAATATAAATAAACTGGAAGATTGCAGTGGGGGGTGAAGCGGTGGAGTAGGAGAGGGGGGGAGGGGGGGTGTGAGGGCTAACTTTATTTTCTGGAAAAATATTATTATTAGAGTAAGTTCTAGATATCATGTTACTATATGTCTTTCTGGAGGACGGCGCCAAAAGAAGGTGTAGTGTCGTACACATGGCGCCGAGGAACGGGGTTAAGGGGGAGGTCAATAAAGTGTCGTGTCTAGGGCGCCAGTTATGTTCGGTATGCCACTGGGGGATCGCTTTAGATGCGTCTTCTCTCGAGATCAACACGCTCTCTCTTAAATAGCAAGTCTTCTGGCAGATATAGTTGCTGTTCTGTTATGGTTCCAAGTACATCCCATGTGCTATTTTTAGCGATATTACGCGAGCATTCCTGCAGCTTGTCTTGCATGAAGACGACAGTGATTCGACAAGATTGCTAAGGCCAACGTTTTTCAAGACAGTTACTGAAACTACCATACCACGAACTAAGTAACGACTTCCCGTTTCACTAGACTTCCATTCGGCCTGGCATTCAGTCTATTCTTACTTTCGGCAGGGTCTCAGGGAACCACAGAGGGGACATCCGTCTAAAAGTGGGGACGTAAAACACAGTAAAGTAGTTGTAGAAACGATTGATATTGTAGTTGCAAATTGTCGTAGCTGTGTTGGGAAAGAACCAGAGCTCCAAGCCCTAATAGAAAGCACTGAAGCTCTAATAGCTGTAGGTATAGAGAGCTGGCTAAAGCCGGAAATAAGCTCAGCTGAAATTTTTTCAAACGATTTAACAATGTTCAGAAAGGATAGTTGGTGGTGGAGTATTTATTGTTGTCAGAGGTAGTTGGCCTTGTAGCGAAATTGAAGTAGATAGTTCGTGTGTAATAGTGTGTGTACAGGACAGAAAAATTTAAGTGCTCGTTTTTCCCGTGCGCTGATCGAGAGTGGAATGGTAGAGAGACAGCTTGAAGGCGATTCATTGAACCCTTTTCCAGACACTTTATTGTGAATAGCAGAGTAATCACGTGGATGTAGATGTCGATGTATAGGTGTAGATGCAGATATCTTCGCTACGGTACTCCCACATCAGTCTCTGCTCGACTTTCGTACTTTTCTTATTGCGTTACGTGACCGCAACGCTACCTGGAGGGATCCAACACTGCAGAGGGCCGAGATCGCAATGTTTTGCCTCAGTAGTGTGATTTAACGCCAGTGTTTCACACGTGAAATCTACGCACTCCAGAACGGCAACCCGATTTCTCAAGACTCTAAAAATGGACGTTTTCATCCATTAATTTAAAATGGACTTCTTCATCTGGGAGGTAGATCACAGTAGCCACACAACGTTCATTGACTGATCACTTGGCTTCACCAAACTCATCTTTCACATATTGATCTTCATCATCTTAATAACTGA
This sequence comes from Schistocerca piceifrons, assembly GCF_021461385.2. Lineage (NCBI taxonomy): Eukaryota > Metazoa > Arthropoda > Insecta > Orthoptera > Acrididae > Schistocerca > Schistocerca piceifrons. The sequence goes on from NC_060141.1 coordinate 783,034,882, forward strand.
ATTGTGTTATCCTAACTTCGAAAACAATTGTGGATACTTAAAGGTCGACGTTGGAGGAGGACTTGGTCAGCAGACGACAGAAAAATAAATTTGAGGAGCTAACGGGAAACAAACACCACTAACAGCTACGTTTGTACACAGCTCGTACCGTGGTTAACATCTCGACACAGCCATCAGTGAGGCAGCGACGTGAGTTCTGTCCAAAGGGTTAAACTTCGCAGTTACGCCCACAAAGATTCCCACAGAAGAGATCATTCAATCTGTGGAGGCGTCACTCCACAAAGTACCACTTGTCGAAGCAGAAAAGATAATGCAGGAAACTGTGAGAATTTTACAAACAGCAAAACCACCCAGAGCCACTATCACACGTGAAGAAAGACAGGCCATAAAGGAGCTGAGGAATAACAAGTATATTGTGGTCCTACATGTGGACAAAGGAGAGGCTACGGTTCTGGTGGACACTTCTGAATATGAAATGAAGACGGACGAACTGCTAAGCGATCCCATTTACAGAGTACTAAGGAGTGACCCGACGGCGAGGATACACAGAAATACGAAGGCCCTCGTAAAGGACTAGAGAATTGATTCTGACACAGCCAAGAGACCAATCACCAAGGTGCCTGTTCCTCCTACAGAGTACCTAAGCTCCATAAGGAGTGTTATCCGCTGAGGCCCAAAGTGAACGGAATAGATTCACCTACGTATTATGTTGGTAACATCTGGCACCTCAGTTACGCCGTATTGTGGGACAAACAGCCTCCTACGTGAAAGACTCTTTCCACTTCATACAACTGATAACGGAACAGTGAATAAAGCCATCAGACATAATGGTCAGTTTTGACATCAAGTCTCTCTTCACTGACTTTCCTAATGAGGAGACTATGAGCATTCTATGAATATTCTATGAATATCAAGGGCTCATATGGAAACCCAGTTCTAAGCAAAGAAGGGAAAGCAGAAAGGTGGAAGGAGTATATAGAGGGACTATACAAGTGCGATGTTCTTGAGAACAATATTATGGAAATGGAAGAGGATGTAGATGAAGATGAAATGGGAGATATGATACTGTGTGAAGAATTTGATAGAGCACTGAAAGACCTAAGTCGAAACAAGGCCCCAGGAGTAGACAACATTCCATTAGAACTACTGACAGCCTTGGGAGAGCCAGTCCTGACAAAACTCTACCATCTGGTGAGCTAAATGGATGAGACAGGCGAAATACCCTCAGACATCAAGAAGAATATAATAATTCCAATCCCAAAGAAAGCAGGCGTTGACAGATGTGAAAATTACCGAACTGTCAGTTTAATAATTCACGGCTGCAAAATACTAACGCGAATTCTTTACAGACGAATGAAAAAACTGGTAGAAGCCAACCTCGGGGAAGATCAGATTGGATTCCGTAGAAATAAGGGAACACCTGAGGCAATACTGACCCTACAACTTATCTTAGAAGCTAGATTAAGAAAAGGCAAACCTACGTTTCTTGCATTTTTAGGCTTGAAGAAAGCTTTGGACAATATCGACTGGAATACTCTTCCAAATTCTGAAGTTGGCAGGGGTTAAATACAAGGAGCAAAAGGCTATTTACAATTTGTACAGAAACCAGATGGCAGTTATAAGAGTCGAGGGTGTAACCTCCCCGTGAAAATATTGGAAACGACACTAAATTAAATGTAAATGGGCATCGTGCTAAACGTAATCTCCCTGCAGAAATAAAAGAAAAGTCTATGATAATGAAAACGATCCAAATATTTGGTCCCCACAAAAATTATAGAATAATAATGACCAAAATGTAAACTCGACACAAAAATTGAGAAATGAAATTTAATCATTATACCCGCAATAATAGGGCAGCATCGCTGACCTTAGGCCCTGTGCAATAATTAATCTGATAAACTGATTCTGGGAGGAAAAGCATAGGAAATGTTGTTTCAATTTCAATGATTCTTTTCTTAAAAACGATTGCTTTGAAAACAATATTATTATTGGGGCATTTCTTGAACAAATTAATTACAATTAACATACATTACATTATCAGATGTGCGCAATGCTGCTTCATTACCTTATTTAACAATATACCTCGACCCGAACCTTGACCAGAGACCCATGTCGACGCCCGCCGACTCCTCACACACTACTTCCGACTGAGTACAACTTACAACTGAACTCTCGCGCAGTCAAGCGCAGACTAGCAACGATAAACAACTCTCTGGTCAGAAATTCTGTCTTGCGTCGCCATCGCTGGTACTGAATACTTACGCGTTTCATAACCCCCCACTGGGGGGGCAAAAATTTGGCAGCGATGGTGAGTAATTTTGACTTGCCATGAGCAACAAATTTTTTCTTGACTAATTAACTTTACAATCAGAGTATTCAGATGTAGATCATGAAGCAAATGTGGTGCACATGCACCGAGTACAAACATATTAGGCAATAACAAAATGTATATATAATGAGTACAAAACATATTAACAAATGACATAAGTGCACACGCACTGAAATACTCTTTAGCATTTTCACATCAAGTAAACGTAATGGCAAAAAATCATGTTGACATGTGACATAAGTGCACATGAAGTGTAGTTCAGAATATATCAGCAAATCAAAATGTACATACAATGAGTAGTAATCATGTTAGAAAATGACAAAAGTGCACACGCACTGAAATTCAGATTATATCAGCAAATCACAAAATGTATATACAATAAGTAGAAATCATGTTAGAAAAATGACATAAGTGCACACGCACTGTAGTTCAGAATATATCAGCAAATCGAAATGTACATACAATGAGTAATAACCATGTTAGAAAATGACAAAAGTGCACTTGCACTGTAGTTCAGCAAATCGAAAAAATGTATAGGCCATGAATATAAATGATGTTAGCAAAAAAATGATATTCATTATGTTACAAGAATTAGGATAGGAAAGGGAAGGATTGCATCATGGTTTTAGCTCTTTAGGTTGCACGCAGCTGCACTGAAAGTCCATATCTTTCGACAGAAGTACAACACCAAGTGAGACAATCTGAAGTTCTTTTCCCAGAAGTGTTTATCAGCGTAGCCAAGACACTGAAATGTTGTAGTAATATTCCATGTTACCATTTTGGCAGTACATCAGGTACACCAAACAGTGGGACCATAATAACGTCTCCATCGCTCACAGTGGTGGACAGCATGTCGTGTCAACACCACGCTCTTACAAGGCACACCAACGTAGAATTAGTGCAAAAACCAAATATAGTGCTCCATGATCAAGAGGATATACAGGACAAATGGATATTGCAGTAATTCAGGATAGTTAGGTCAGAAGGTGAAGGACATTAAGTCACATACTAGTCTTCACTGAAAATTACATTAGTAGTTTGCTGCATTCATAGCCCAGTTATTGAACATTTCTGTACCATGTATGTAGTATTACAGAAAAATTTTCATAAATTGTTTTACAGAGAACATTGGCAACCATTACCTATTTACAAATCATAGAAGTCATTCTTTTTACAGAGAACATTGAAATTCGTTGCCTAATTATAAATCTTCAGAAGTCATTCGTTTTGCAGAGAACATTGAAATTCATTGCCTAATTACAAATCATCAGAAGTCATTCGTTTTACAGAGAACATTAAAATTCATTGCTTAATTACAAATCATGAGAAGTCATTCGTGTTACAGAGAATATTGAAATTCATTACCTAATTACAAATCATCAGAAGTCAATAGCTTTACAGAGAACATATTACAGAGAACATTGGCATTCATTCCCTAATTACAAATCATCAGAAATCATTCGTTGTACAGAGAACATTGAAATTCATTGCCTAATTACAAATCATCAGAAATCATTAGTTTTACAGAGAACATTTTACAGAGAGCAGTAGAATAAAAGTATTAATCACTGGAATTATGTGCATAGTATTTATGTATTCAAATGACATACTATTCAGAGCGGATCAGTATTAATGATTGCCTAATTACAAATCATCAGAAATTATTAGTTTTACAGAGAACATTTTACAGAGAACAGTAGAATAAAAGTATTAATCACTGAAATTATGCGCATAGTATTTATGTATTCAAATGACATACTATTCAGAGCGGATCAGTATTATTCAGAACTCTCTTAAACCAGTAACATTATTTGACGATTGTTAATACATTCTTTTTTAGCAATGCATTGCGTTGGGTAATTATAGGCGAAAGAAAATAATTGCTTTTGTGTTGTTGCTGTAAATGAAAATGTGTAACGTCATTCGTCATGAGTCAGCTGTAGCAAGATTATAAAACAAGTAGAGTATATGTTATCACATTCATAAATGACATAGATTTAATGAACAACTGCTTATAGCACATTAATTTCGTAAATAATTTCTCCTGCAAAAATATACAAAAATGGATTATTAAGCTGAAAGAAGAAACGCATTTTATGCTGAAAAGTAGTGAACTTCGAATTAACAGGTAGTGAGATGTGTATAAAAAATTTGTTCCATAGCTGTCCTTTCCAAAACCTTCAGTCATTATACTATGCAATATAATACCTTCTGTCAAAACGAACTGCAACAAATACTTAAATAACTACATAGCATAAATACATAACTTCAACAATATCCTCATCTGTAAAGAAAAAACTTCATTATCCATCACTTCATTATCTATATTATCATAACTCCATTATTATCATCACCTGTAAAGAAAAACTTCATTATCCATAGTAGCATATTCTTCATCATTATTCATCAGCATTCATTATCATCTGCAAAGAAATCGCTTCATTACTCATTATACAACTATTCCTTATCTCTAGCATATTTCATCACTAAAACTAAGATGTGTAGTTCTGTCTGACAGCCTGCATCAATCGCCTCGTATTCTGAAAGAAAAAATTAGTTAAGACTGCTATTCTACGATGTGTATAGTATATTCTTGTTAATGCTTGTCAATTCTGATCCATTTACTCTTCCTCATAAGGTTTTTGTATCTTCTTTCGTCTATTCCGTAGGTGAAATTCCCATTTCTGTTTAATTTATTTCCTTTACACGCATCATTTCTTTCTGATATTGATGAACAAAGATTAATGTCTTGTATTTCATTCATATACTCACTAAATAATGACTGGTTTGTGGCAACATAATTAAGCATACAGTATAACATGACAGAAAACGTAATATGTCAAAAACATAGTGTTCAAAAGCAAAAATGTACACAGAATATCATAATGCAGCAGCAAAAAAAAGTAGTCACGATGTTGAGATATCATAAGGCAAAATGTCAAAGTCAACTGGTGTTTGCTATATCTTAACTATTTTCGTAATGCATACAAACAAAACATGAAACAAACGTACATACATAAAAAAAATTAAAATGTGCACAGTCTGATGTGTAACGACAATAAAAGCGACCTGCTAACCTTACCTTGTTGGGCACTTGCCAAGAAAAAATACGACAGTCATCAGTAAGTAATCACATAAATATAATTGCATAAATGGTCATAGAATGTGTAAATTCATCTGGAAAAATATGCACGGTCTGATGTGTAACGACAAGAAAAGCGACCTGCTAACCTTACCTTGCCAGGCACTTGCCAAGAAAAAATACGATAATCATCAGTAAAGTCATGTGAATATAATTGCATAAGTGATCATAAAATTAGCAAATGGCATTACAGCATGTCAAATCATAAAGTATCTTCATTCAATAAAGGGTTTAATGTGGGAGACGTGGTGATTGCCTTTACTTTTTCTCGTTCTCAAAGTTTCGACGTGTACAACATTGGGGTGAGGAATGCTGCGAATCCGATATGGACCTGCGTATAGAAGTTCAAATTTACTGCACCTACCTTTTATTTTGTTGGATAAATAGTGTGTACGTACTAATACCTTCTGTCCAATGTGAAAGTCACGGCGTGTACAAACCTGTTTTTGCTGTCTTCTCCGGCGCTCTGCGGCACGTTTAATGTTGTTCAGCGCAATGTCGATTATTTCATGTTGTCGTAGTCGACGAGATGTAGGAAAATTTACTAATTCTGTAATTTTGTTAGGTGGTTCAACATTTTTAAGTATAACAGACGGAGATAGCATAGTGGATTCATTTGATATGGAATTAATTACATCTTGGAATGAGAATATGAGTGTGTCCCAATCAATATGTCTTTTGTGGCAGTATATCCTACACAGTTTACCAATTTCTTTCATTAATCGTTCACAAGGGTTCGAAGAAGCATGGTACCTGGATATATAGATCGGAGAAATGTTTCTTGTTCGTAACATACGTGTCCATATAGCAGATCGAAATTGTGGTCCATTGTCAGAAATTACTTTCAACACATTCCCTACATGAAGTAGAAAATGTTTTGGAAATGCTTTCGAAACGGTTTTAGCAGTAGCTTTGCGTTACGGAGTGAAGGTAACAAATTTTGAAGTGAGTTCAACAGCGACAAAGATGTAGCAATAACCTGTATTAGTTCTGGGAATCGGACCAAAAATGTCTACAGCGGCCATGTGTCTTAATTTAACAGGTACAATGGGATATAATGGAGGAATATGTGAAGTTGTGTCTGACTTAGCTTTCTGGCAAATTTTACATGACGCTAAAACTCATCGAATACGTTTCTCCATGTTCGTAAAATAACAGTTCTGTCTCAGTATAAGAAAACATTTTCTAGCTCCGTAATGTGCGTAACTTGAATGAGTATACCAGATTAATTTGTTAACCAGTTCGTCAGGAATGCATAATAACCAATTGTTGCTGTCAGGGTGAGAGCGGCGAAACAGAATGTCATTGCGTACAGTGTAATGGTTCCTAATCGTAACATTATTCTTATCTTGCCAAAGGTGTTCAATTTCTTTCCACACACTGTCTTTACTTTGCTCTTGTGCTACGTCCTGTAATGACGACGAAATAAAATTTTCAAATCCAACTTGTTGGATGTACATCACGCTGAAATTTGCTTTGCAGAAGTTGGTTGCGACGTCTTGCTGATTGTTGCTGAGAGAACGAGATAGTGCGTCTCCTACAACGTTTTGTGTGCCGGGAATGTGAACAATTGTAAAATTAAATTACTGTAAATATAGCTTCCATCTGCTTAATCTGTCGCGCGTGAATTTAGCCGAAAGTAAAAATTGTATCGCTCTGTGGTCTGTGTAAACGGTGGTATGTCTGCCATAAAGAAAGTGCCGAAATCTCGTAAAAGCCCAAACAACACATAATGTTTCCAGTTCTGTAACGGAATAATTTCGTTCAGCCGGTGACAGAATGCGACTTGCAAATGCGATGTTTTTAAATACTGTAGAACCATCTTCTTCAATTTCCTGAAAAACGTGTACGCCTAAAGCGGTGTTAGAACTGTCGGTGGCAATGGAAAAATTTCTGGCAAGATCTGGGTGCGATAAAAGTGGAGCATTCAACAAGGCTTCTTTCAGGTTCACAAATTCAGAATGTGCTTGCTTATCCCAGGACCAAATACTGTTTTTACCTGTCAATTTACATAATCTGGGGGTATCTAAAGCAGAGTAATGAATAAATTTACGAAAAGAGTTAATTAAGCCCAAAAAGCTGCGTAATTGTTTTTTCGTCGTAGGAACAGTAATGTCACGTAAAGCTTGAAGTTTTTCCGGGTCAAACGCAATGCCTTCTGCTGGGATTACATGTCCAAGAAATTTTATAGAAGTTTTACCAAAATGCGATTTACTGAGATTAACTGTGAGTCCTTGTGTACGAAAAGTTTGCAACAGTTGTTCTAGAATCAGATTGTGTTCAGTCCAGTTAACTTCAGCAATAAGAATGTCATCTACGTACGTCATGATTCTGTCTTTAAGTTTTGTCGGAAGTATTGTATTCAAACCGCGAATAAAAGCTGCAGAAGAAATAGTTAAACCGAATGGTAATTTGCAAAATTGATAAAAGTCACCAAAACAGAGAAATGCTGTGTATTTTCTGCAATTCGGATGAAGCTGAATTTGCTAAAATCCCGATTTCAGATCTAATGTAGAATAAATGGCAGTACCGTGAAATTTCTGTAGAAGTTCCTCTAGTGTCTGTGGTCGATCTGTTTCATTAATAATTATGTCATTGATGTGACGTGAATCAAGTACGAGGCGAAGTGAGCCATCGTTTTTCTTAACAGTATGTAGCGGGTTTATGTATGGACTAACTGCCGGTTCAATAATTCCTTGGTCAAGCACATCCTGTAATTCTTTCTTAACTTATTCTCGGTGGATAAATGGAATGGGATATTGCTTGGCTTTAAATGTGTCGTGCTGTTTGACTTGAAATTCATACATAAAACCGGACATAGTACCAGGAATGTTGTCAAAAACTGGAGATTGCTGTAAAAGAATTTTGTGTAGTTGCGTCCGTTCGTCGTCTGTATTTGCACTGCTTTGTTTAACTTTATCAGAAATCATCTGCATTATGTCGTAGTCAGCTTCGTCCGGAGTATTATAGGTATGTACGTACGTATCTGTGAACAATATGGAATTACAGTCTATGCTACGTGATACGGAAATGACCTCTGTGCGATTAATTGTCTGTTCTTCTGCAGATAATAAGTGCTGAAATTCCAAAGCCAATTGTACAGTTTCATCCTTTAACATTAAATACGAATTTTGAAAATCAATAACTGCGTCTTGTTGTACCAGAAAATTAGTACCAAAGATTAAGTCTGTTGTCAATAACGGAACAATCCAAAAATTTGAGTGAAATGTGTGACCTGCAATACAAAATGATAAATGCGTCTGTAATTTAACATCTACTGCTTTACTCGATACTGCTCCTTTTATTTTCGTTTTGCCTAATGGTAATGTAGGATAGGTATTCTCTTTGTTACACTCGTTAAAAGTTTCTTCATTTATTACTGACATAGGTGACCCAGAATCGATAACTGCTGAGAATTTCGATGAACCAATTTGAATTTCGATGACAGGATGTGAAATGGTTTTTTGAACAACTGGTCTTTCCTGTAAAAGAGTGTCTGGGATGTCGTCAAAAGTAATAACATTTTCGTGATCAACATTCTGCGTGTCTAAAGTAGTGCTTGTGTTGCTGGAAGATGCGACCTGTACAGTATCTAGTCAAATTCTATCTGACGTGTTATTATTTTCAGGACAATTCTGTGGCATTTCCACTATTTGAACTGTTCTGTTATTTCTTCCAGACGTATTACGTTCTGGATGATACCTACTGTCGGGTTCATTCATGAGAATATGCTGTTGCTGATCATTTTGCTGCTCGTAAGACCGACTGTGATTATACGTACGGTGATAATTGTGCTCATTGTTTTCACGTCTATCATGATAGTCATTCCTATACGGTTCATTGCGATAGGAACTGAAATATTGAGTTTTCTGTACGTAGTTATTTCCTTGCTGGCGTGCGTTACTGTTTGTTGTAGCTGAGACTATACGTGCACGCGGCGAAACATTAAAGCTTGGTTGACCCTGCAGACCACATTGTTGGTTAGGTATGCTAACCGGCTGGTTTTGTTGCTGTTGTTGTGCAAAACCTCTATTGTTACTAAAATGTGTTTCCTGCTGCTGATAGTTTTGACGATACTGATAATTAAAAGCCGGCCGAAGTGGCCGTGCGGTTAAAGGCGCTGCAGTCTGGAACTGCAAAACTGCTACAGTCGCAGGTTCGAATCCTGCCTCAGGCATGGATGTTTGTGATGTCGTTAGGTTTAACTAGTTCTAAGTTCTAGGGGACTAATGACCTCAGCAGTTGAGTCCCATAGTGCTCAGAGCCATTTGAACCATTTTTGATAATTAAAATTTTGTCTGCTATTAAAGTTCTGGTGGATGTCGTTCCTAAAGCGTCTGTTACTTTTGCTATTGAAATTACGTGGCTGATCGTAATTGCTGTATGTTTGTTGGTCTTGGTTGTTATATGAAAAATTTTTGTTTACGAAGGAATAATCTGATTGCTGTACTTCCAAAAGCTGTAACAGATCCCTGAATGCCGAGATATTTTCTTTTTGCTGACCCGTTAAAAGTGACACTCTTAATGACCGTGGTAATGTAGAAATATAATTGAATGAGTGCAGATTCACTATATGGTTGACTTAAGTACTGGTTTTGTTGTACCATATAATCGAAAAATTGCGTGACACTGGGAAAATTTGTGTTCTCATAATTTGGTAAACTAATTAACTGATGTTTAATTCCACGCTGTGTCGTCTTCGACCAATATGCTGACAGAAAAGCATTCTGAAACTCTTCTACCGAATAGCATTGCCTCGCGATAGGTCTCATATGAGTTGCCGGTTTGCCTTCCAAAAAACTGCAAATAAATTCAAGTTTATGTGTTACGGGCCAAGTCGGTGGAAAAGCAAAGCTAAATTGTTGGATCCAATCCAGTGGGTGAATCTGTGTTCTGTCATTTTTAAACACTTAAAATTTTCTCACTGACAGAAAATGTTTGTAATCAAAATTATCGTCTCTGTATGATGGAACAGGTTCACGATTGAAAGAAAATCTATTTGTCTGTGTCTGTTCTGAATCTAAGTCCCGTACTCTCTGTAGATTACCCAAGTTGTACGCGCTACGTGAGTCTGACAAATGTTCACTAAGTGGCGTCTGCTGTGATGTGTTATTAACTGAAACATTTTTTATCTCTGTTACCTCTTGCTGTAAACATGACAATTTTCTGCGTAAGGTGTTATTAGACGAATCGATCTCATTGATTGTCTGTTGTAGATTTTGAAATTCAGGTGTTTGGTTAAATGAAACCGGTGAAGTATCGTCTGATTTGCTGTCATTATTACTTTCAATAACATCAATGCGACTGGCCAATTCTTCATATTTTTCAGTCAGTATTTTAACCTGATCGTCGTTTTTACTGTCAGAAGTATTAATCTGTTTTTGAAATTTACGTGTGGTCTCGTTCAATTTCTTAACGTCAGCTTTTACGACATCGGAATCCTGTGTTAGTTCTAATTGTTCGAATCTGTCTGTCACTGTCTGAATATCTGCTGTGTGTGTATCTGTTTTTGATTTAAGATCAGAAATTTCATCACGTAATTCTATGTTCAACTGTTTGATGGTATTAATTTCGTCGGACACTGTAGCAATATTGTTGTCTACGTATGTTTTTGCCTTCGCAAACATTTTACGTTTGTCTTCTTGTCTCTGTGCTGTGATTGTTTCCATTACTTGACGTTTTACTTCATTTTGATCCTGAATAAATTTGCGGAAACGCGTATCACTGTTTTGTATGTGGTGATTAAAACGTTCGTCAATCTGAGTGTTCTGTTGGTCGAATTTCGCGTCCATCTTTGCATCCATTGTGCGCGAAAGTTCTGCTTTCATTGCTTTAAACTCGTCGCGTAATTGTGTAGCTTTTTCAGAGCATTGTTTACCAACTGTACTAATTTCGTCTCTGAGTGACTCTGTTGCAGCTGTTTGCATATCCCTTAATTCTTGAGCAACTGATCTAATTTCTTCGCTACTTTTTCTTGAACAAGCCTCAATTTCCACACGTAATTGTTCCTTAGTATCATGGCACTGCGCGGCAACGTCTCTAATTTGTTCACTAAGCTGTCTGGAATTGTTGTCTAATTTTTCATTAAAGTATTGTTTGAGTTTTTCGTTATCTTGTTTGTTATCTTCACTCTGTTGTCTGACCTGTTCACTAAGCTGTTTGAAATTTTCACCATTGTTGTCTAGTTTTTCATTAATTTTATTAAATTTTTTGTTCTGTTCACTAAATTGTTGTTGCAGCAATCTTGCCATAGTTTGTTCCAAGTCAATATTACCGGCTCTATTCTCTGTGCTGTTTAATAGTGGATCTGGAATTGTCTCGCTTTCTGTAACCATTTGATTATTCTGAGATTTACAAAAAGGTTTGCCAGTCAAATGTACACTGTCAGTCACTATTTCGGAATTAAATGAATCCGTCGTACTTTTAGTACATTGTCCGTTTTCATTAGAAAAACTTGTCTGTACTTTACTTAAATTTTCCAAACAGAGTGTGTTAAGCTGGGCAGCGCTCATTACAATAGGGCGCCCCGCGTCATCAATTGTGGTCAAATTAACAGAGGAGACAATTGAGTTCGTTTGTTCATCAGTAAGATAAAAATCATCATTAGTGGTTGGAACGCACTGATTGTCAGTGAACGCAGGATTATCATCATTACACTGCGTGTCACAAGTACTAACGGTGAAGTTGTTTAAGTCGGTAATTTCATTCATTATACTTCGCGATACACTATTCACAGTCTTTCGCGGCATTTTTTACAATAGTCACAATTATTCACAAACGAAATAAGCACAATGCAAAAAGCAACAAACACAAATACAACAGAGCAACGAATTGCCGATGATCTGAGGAAAGAATGTCATAAAATTAGTAAAAGCGTTGCGCCAAATGCTAATTATATTAAGTAAATAAGAGCAAATATCTGACTACTTTTCTCAAAGACATACGATCCTGGACCGGATGTCGCCAAGTGTAACCTCCCCACAAAAATTTGAAAGAAAATATTTTAAATGTGAATGGTCATCGTGCTAAGTGTAACCTCCCGGCGATTATTTTTAAATGATATGAATTGAATGAAAATGCAAATAGAGCCAATTGTTAGCTTCCCACAGTAATAAAACTCAATGATAATAACAATGTGCATAAATATTAAGTCCCCACAAAATTAACGTTATGATCAACCTGATAAATTTTATAAGGTCATCTGCCCTGACCTTAGGCCCTGTGCAATAATCCACCTGATAAAATTGATTCTGGGAGGAAAAGCATAGGAAATGTTGTTTCAATTGGAACGATTCTTTTCTTAAAAACGATTGCTTTGAAAACAAAATTATTATTGGGGCATTTCTTGAACAAATTAATTACGATTAACATACATTACATTATCAGATGTGCGCAATGCTGCTTCATTACCTTATTTAACAATATACCTCGACCCGAACCTTGACCAGAGACCCATGTCGACGCCCACCGACTCCTCACACACTACTTCCGACTGAGTACAACTCACAACTGAACTCTCGCGCAGTCAAGCGCAGACTAGCAACGATAAACAACTCTCTGGTCAGAGATTCTGTCATGCCTCGCCATCGCTGGTACTGAATACATACGCGTTTCTAGGGACATGAAAGGGAAGCAATGGTTGGGAAGGGAGTGAGACAGGGTTGTAGCCTCTCCCCGATGTTATTCAATCTGTATATTGAGCAAGCAGTAAAGGAAACAAAAGAAAAATTCGGAGTAGGTATTAAAATCCAGGAGAAGAAATAAAAACTTTAAGGTTCGCCGATGACATTGTAATTCTGTCAGAGACAGCAAAGGACTTGGAAGAGCAGTTGAACGGAATGGACAGTGTCTTGAAGGGAGGATATAAGATGAACATCAACAAAATCGAAACGAGGATAATGGAATGTAGTCGAATTAAGTCGGGTGATGCTGAGGGAATTAGATTAGAAAATGAGAAGCTTAAAGTAGTAAATGAGTTATGCTATTTGGGGAGGAAAGTAACTCATGATGGTCGAAGCAGAGAGGATATAAAATGTAGACTGGCAATGGCAAGGAAAGCGTTTCTGAAGAAGAGAAATTTGTTGACATCGAGTATGGATTTAAATGTCAGGAAGTCGTTTCTGAAAGTATTTGTATGGAGTGTGGTCATGTATGGAAGTGAAACATGGACGACAAATAGTTTGGACAAGAAGAGAATACAAGCCTTTGAAATGTGGTGCTACAGAAGAATGTTTAAGATTAGATGGGTAGATCACGTAACTAATGAGAAAGTACAGAATAGGATTGGGCAGAAGAAGAGTTTGTGGCACAACTTGACAAGAAGAAGGGATCGGTTGGTAGGACATGTTCTGAGGCATCAAGGGATCACCAATTTAGTATTGGAGGGCAGCGTGGAGGGTAAAAATCGTAGAGGAGACCTAGAGATGAATACACGAAACAGATTCAGAAGGATGTAGGCTGCAGTACGTATTGGGAGATGAAGAAGCTTGCACAGGATAGAGTACCATGGAGTGCTGCTTCAAACCAGTCTCAGGATTGAAGACCACAACAACAACAACATGCGCATTCTACAAGATCGGATCCCACTAGATATCTGCGATCAGGTGCGCTTATGCCTGTCATCTATGTACCTCACCTGGCGGGGAAAATATTACGAACAGTTAGATGGAGTGGGAATGGCTTCCCCGCTCTCCCCTGTAGCTGCGGACATCTTCATGGAAACCTTTGAGAAAAAGGCCCTAGCTTCTGCTCCGTTACGTCCCAGTTGTTGGCTACGATATGTGGACGACACATTCGTTATCTGACCTCACGGTGAAACGGAATTGGGAAACTTCCTCCAGCACTTAAATAGCCGGTACAAAAATATAAAGTTCACACATGAGACTGAAAACAATGGTTCCTTGCCATTTCTGGATTTGGAAGTATACAGAGCTGCCGTAGGTAAACTGTGACACAAAGTGTACTGGAAACCAACGCACACTAATCGGTACCAGCACGCGGAGAGCCACCACCACCCAGCTCAAAAGTATTCTGTCCTGCATACGTTAACTGCCCGAGCCTACCGGATAAGCGATGAAAATAACATCAAAGAAGAATTAAAGGAGCTACAACACACGTTTCGTGCCAACAACTATGATGGCAAAATCATAAGCAAGGTAGCAGAACACGAGAAGAAGGCAAAGAAGAGAAGCTTCCACTGGTACATTTACCTTATGTAAAAGGCGTCAGTGAAAGGCTAGGCAACGTCCTCCGCCGACGAGGTTTCGGACCGATTTTTCGAAGCAATCACAGGATCCACGAAATGATAGGTTCCACCACGGATGTAGTCAACACTGCAGGTGTTTACAAACTACGGTGTGAGTGCGGAGCTGCCTACATAGGAGAAACAGAGAGACCTGTCAGCTTACGAGTAGCAGAACACGAACGCTATGTACGATTACAACAACATAACAAATCGGCGTTAGCGGAACACCACCGTGACTGTGGACAACCTGTCAAGTTCCAGGGGGCCCGAGTACTGGCGAAAGAACCGTGGATGCCAGAACGCAAAATACGAGAGGCGATCGAAATTATTAAACAGAACCGTTGGCACCTACACAATTTCTGATCGCTGAAGGACTATGAAATGTGCCCACTCTATCAGAACCTATCGTCAAGCACAATCTGACAAAAGAATTCAAACTACGGCCGAAACTAGATGACGACTTCTGAAAGAGATGGACCAAGGAATGTGACATGGAGCTTAAGAACCTTCACAGAGATAGAGGTTCGCCTCCAAGATGTATTGTCTTCTGATGAAGTGACCTGGCTTTGATTCAAAATTACGGACACCCGCGACATGTCTGTAGGTAGGGGTAAATAGAAGTTTACAGGATAGAAACAATAGATCAAGGGCGACAATAGCGCGTACGTCAGAAGGACATGATAGAACGTCGTGTTCAGCTGGTCACCAGCCTCGGGTTGGCTAGGATGCCATGGATGTCCTAAATTTACACAGCCAAAACCATTAACTTCTCGGATTTAGTAATGGTGATATCTAAGATGATTTGTTGTAAACTCTTGTTATATACATTGAGGTGACGGAAGTCATGGAATACTTCCTAGTACTGTGTTGGACCTCTTGCTGCCCAGCGTAGAGCAGCAGTTCGACGTGGCATGGACTCAAAAAGTCCGCAGAGAAACGCCTTGTTAAATCCTCAGGACAGAACATGTAGTTGTAATTGTGGAAAGGGGCAAAAAAAGAGCGGCTGTCAGTTACACCCGAACACATATAACTCTATTTAGTTGCCCAAAGATTACAGAGCAAATTTCCGAGCTTAACTATCGACTGAATATGTCACACAATCTTAAGGCTTAATGGCACAGCCTCTTTAATTTTTAAAACGGCTGATGGCCCATGATTTAAAACACAACGACAATAAATTTTCAAAAGGCAGACAGCGCAAGGTTTCATTCTTAAATAATATTTCAAATGAGGCTGAAGGCCCAAACAATCTATGACTTGACAAGTACGGAATTTTAATTTTAAAACGGCTGAAGGCCCAAACAATATAATACTTCAAAAGTAAAGAATTTTAATTTTAAAACGGGTAAAGGCCTATGATTTAAAAACACCAGTACAATTAATTTTCAAAAGCAGATGGCCCAAAGCTTTGTCCTTAAATGATTTTAAAAAAGGAGGCTGAAGCTCCGAACAATCTAAGACTTACCAACAAGCATATTTTTTCCCGCAAAACTTCTGAATACCCAAATAATCTAAGATTTATCAAGTAAGGACTTTAATTTTAAGACGGCTGAAGGTCCATGATTGGAAAACACAACAACAATAAACTTTCAAAAAGCAGAAGGCCCAATACTTTATCCAGAAATATGTTTTTTCATGAGGCTGACGGCCAAAACAGTCTGACTTAGACAGCAAGAAATTTTAATTTTAAAACGGCTGAAGGCCCATTACTTAAACCCTACTAAAAGCATACAAATTCAAACCACGGGCTATGAGCCACGAAAATACACCAATAAGAAAAGGCAGTACAGCCAGCGGCTCTCAGAAGTTTCTGTGGTTCGGTCTGCACTTGAAATATTAACGTTGGCTTAGGGGAGACAGGTAGTCGGCCCTGTTATATCCGATCCGCCAGCAGCCCAACCAAGAGACAGTCAACGGACCCAACGACAAGACAACTTTTCTTTCCACCCGACCAGTACTCAAGGAACTCCAAATCCAAAACGTAAAACGCGTAGCCGCCCACAACCAAGTATGCATAAGCTGTCAAAACCACACACACGTTTGGGACAGCGACAACATGGTGAGGAAAGGGCACTGCCTGAATTTTACATCAGCGGCCAGGAGTGGTAACCGGAACGCTAACGGCCACAAGGCAAGAAATTCCGCTGGTGCACTTGGACTTCAAATAACCAAAATACAGTTAAACTCCACTGGATGGTGGCCAAATTTTTCGCCAACTCGAACACTCGCTGTTGCTCGCGGGAATACTCCCAACAGCCAACCGTGTAAACCAACGACACAATGTAAACAGACTGGCTTCGGTAATGAAATCACCACTCAATCGGAGCTTAACATAACGATTTATAGTCAATAGTGGGTTCAGCCGGAAAAGAGGACACAGTCTACTCAGTGCAAATACAGCCAAAACCATTATGAAGTTACCACTAATTCGCACAGTGCCTTGTTGACAACTTGAGTCCATGGCATCCTGGCGTCTGCGCTACGCTATCTGCTCTCGCCAATTGAAATCGGGACTTGTCTGACCAAGCTATGATTTTCTTGTCGCCTAGGGTCCAATCGATATGGTCACGAGCCCCAGAAAGTCTCTGTATGCCATCTCATGTTGATAGCAAAGGCACTCGAGCTGGTCGTCTGCGGTAGTAGCCCATTAACATGAAATTTCTCCGCACTGTCCAAACGAATATGTTCGTCGAACACGCCGCATTGATTTCTGCTGTTATTTCATGTATTGTTGCTTGTGTTTTGGCACTGACAACTCTACGCAAAAGCCGCTCCTCTCGGTAGTTAAGTGAAGGCCGTCGGCCACTGCTTTGCCTGTGGTGAGAGGTAGTGCCTGAAATTTGGTATTCTAGGCTCACACTTGACACTGTTGAACGCGAGATCTTGAATTCCCTAACGATTTCCGAAATGGAATGTCCCATGCGTCTAGCTCCAACTACTTTTCGGCGTTCAGAGTATGTTAATTCCCATCTTGCGGTGATAACCACGTCGGAAACTTGTTTCACATGCCTCACCTACGTACAAATGCCAGCTCCGCCAATTGTTATATCTTGTAAACGCGACAGGCAGATGCCTGTGTATATGTGCATATCGCTATACCAGGATTCATGTCACGTCATTTTTATGTTCTGCGATTGGTAAAGAAACTGTTGTGTTAAGTTGCAAACCACTGTCTACTAATGTCATTCACACTAATTGTTACGGTTTTTGTGACTTAGAAACAATTGATTTAGATATCTGTCTGTGAACAAAGAGAATCTTCCATAGGGAAGATTCATTTCTGAACACTTGATGAATACAGTAGATGACATGTTGGCGGTGCAGAATATACTCATATGTCGCATATCAGATATTATGTGAAAAGTAAAACCCCATTTTTTTTAAGAATCGCACTCGTATCCACAAAGCAGCTTCAATGTTTTGATTTTCTGACCAATGAGTCAATGACTTAAGTAAGTGACATTTAGCATGTATGGAGGAAAAGTTTAGGTCTGAAATTATGTTAAAGTTTGTTGAAGTCGCTAAGTGCTCTCATTAACAAACTGTAGACCAGTATAATTTGAGTAATTTGCACTTCACTTTAAGCAACACCAAATTCTCCACGCATGTCAGTGTGTATAACGGCATATCGTGAACGTCCTAATCATCTCTACCTTCACCTGCTGCTTGGCTAACTACCATGGCTATTTCTGGTTTGGTTAAGATAGTCTTAGAAATGGTTGTGGAGCATGTTAACCGTTGACGCGTTTTACGATAGCTCCGATTGTAGTTAACAAGATCATCGAAACCAATACTCTCTCCGCGCTGTATACAGTGCACTGACGAGAAGAGTTCAGTGCAATGTGGCAGAACTAAACATCCAAGTATCCACAGCACGTTACTCACCAAAATGAACTTGAAGTCTTACGCCTCTCTTTGGAGATTTCGACTTGCCACAAAACGCTTCAGACCGTCTTATGTATACCATTCCTCTTATGGTTCACTGAGATGAGAAAGGTAACCCATTCACCCATTCGCATTTCCTCTTGCTAAACACTGAATACAAATAATTACATGCCAAAATATAATAACAGAAATGCTATACAGATCTGTTGTAATAATAATTACTGGGATTTATTTATTTAGCGTATGGCTCATAACATCACAGTAAAAAACTACAGAAACAGCACGATTTAAAAAAAATCACATATGTATAAACAGAACAATAAATAACAGTTTGCATATAAAGACACCACCAATCTACACTCACAGAAGAGCAATCGCAAACAAACGTCCAGCTTAGATAATATATTGCCGACTGCCTCTTGGGTCGCCATTAGGAAATCCTGTGGGTCACCTTTAGTGGACGTTCCTGCACCATGTGTTTGACCGTCTGTCTCTCAGCGCCACAGTCGCAAGCGGCCGAAGGAAGTTTATCCCATCTGTGTAAGGAGTCGGCGCATCTCGCACAGTTGGTTCTGATGCGATTAAGAGGTGACCAGACTTTGCGAGGGCAATCAAATCCTTTTGGTTTACAAAAGATGCATGGCATTCTGTGGCAGTTTACTGCTTTTCTGCTCTCCCAATCCTCTTCCCATCGGTCATTTATTTTAAAGTTGGTTTGGTGTATCGCCTGTTCGATTTATAGTGGAGGATGCCTAGACCGGAGTCGGTTTCCTTGGGTGTCGTGAGTATCTTCATGGATTTGTAGTTGAGGGTTGGTCATGATTTTTTGAAATTCTCTAACCAGAGCGTGTTCTCGGCGCAGGTTAGGAGGGGCTATGTTACTGACAACGGGCGGCCACACTGCAGGAGTTGGCCTGATTGTGCCTGATATAATACGCATTGTTGCATTAAGTTGGCTATCTACCAAGTGTGTGTTTTTGCTGTGGAGCCACACTGGGGCACAGTATTCTGCCACTGGATACACCAAGCCAAGTGGGGATATTCTTAAGGTAGATGCTGTGGAGCCTCAAGTGGTGCCACAGAGCTTCTACAATATCTTGTTGCGTGTATTAAGTTTCGCTGCATTTTTCGTCAGGTGTTCTTTGAATGTTAGAGACCTGTCTAGGGTAACCCCAAGGTACTTTGGATGTTTGTTGCAATTTAGTAATTTCCCTCCTACATATACATGTAGTTCTCTGTTGGCCATTTTGTTGTTCAAATGGAAGGCAGATACTTCCATCTTTGTAGCACTAGGTTGTAGCCTCCATTTCCTAGAGTACTCGCTGAGAAACCCTAGGTCACTCGTAAGAATATCTTCGGCTGTTTCTATATTTCTGTGGGCTGTTGCCACAGCCCAGTCGTCAGCATAACCAAATTTGCGCGATCTGGCTACAGGCATGTCAGCGATGTAAAGGCTGAAAAGAGGGGGCGTAAGGACAGAGCCTTGTGGGAGTCCATTATTGAGTTTCATCTGTTTGCTTCTCTCATTCCCCGTTATTTCTTGGAAGGTTTGCTCGTTTAAGTGAGGGAGGAATGTTACCCACTGGTGTCTGTTAACAGACCCGTGCAGCGTATTATAAACAGAGCGAACGTGATAACAAATATTTAACTACTGTAAATGTCAGTTGCATGCTACGCTTTGACTTTCAGCAAGAGCCCATTTATTGAAAAACAAATAATCTACTTCAATAGCATAAACTGAGAATGATTCACTTACGCTTCGTTTACTAAACCCTCTTAATCAACTAATAAATTCGCATTTATTATCGGGATTAGTAGAAGGGGAAATAGTGATGCATGTCAGTTGCATAATAGGTTGTGACTTTCAGCAAGTGCTCATTTACTGTAAAACAACTAATCACTCGCAATAACATTCTATCCGCGATTACCACGCTCGTCTTTAACCAGTCCCTCTTCTAACTAAAATATTCACTCCATTATTAGCACCCCCAACACAATAGCTAACGCAGTACCATTAGTTGATATGGGTGCAAAATACTGACTGCGAGAGAAATTTATGTGTTTGAAAGGTTACTCTTGGCTTCTACAATGGAGATAATAAGGTTTCTATGAGAAATTTCCTCTGTTCATTCAGTTTTGCTTACTTTACTTATTACTTGAATAAGAATTACGTTGTTACATGATGTGAAACAAAGTTGGTGTTTGGTTTTCGGGTCACTTATATATTCACTGGTCTAACATGCGTCGCCGCTTTTGCGAAGGATGTTCCCTAGAGCCGGCACACCGTTATTCTTGAAGAACGCTAATATGCAGTAAGATGGCGATTGTGATCTCATTAACCAATATACTGAATACCAAAGCTTAAATAAAATTTCACCGTTGCTTCGCCGTACTGTTTGGCAGCGAAATATACCGTAAAATAAACATTAAATCTATCCTAAATGCTGTGTGGCATGGAATACGCCAGGTTAAAATTATAAACATGAACTTTTGCACTATCGATAACGGCGACAGCTTAACCTTGTGTGTAAATACCGAACTGTCGGCTTAATATATCACACAAACGAACTGACGAAGCTTTGGCCAAAATACTTTTGAAAGCAATACACGTAAAAATATTAGCCACATTCCACTAGTAGGTCTGTAGAAAAGTGGCCTTAATTATCACGTAAAATAAGTCGGTCCTATGTGTCTTTTGTTTCTTCTTATGACGAGCACCTCCTGTTAAGATCTAAGGCATAATTCTTCCTTTCCTTGAGATCCTTGGTTCTTTTCTAGGACCTTCACTATTTGGACTTTTCCCCTCTGCATCGGCGTTAGAAATGAATTCTTCATCCTGAAGTATTAGTAAATTATAGCAACATTGGTGCAGCAATCGTCTTCCAAAAAGGTCCAAGTTTTAATTGCCAGTGTCGTGACACTGTGTCTGATATCTTCCAAACGCCTCCTTCCATAACCGCTGAACCTATTCTTATCTCCACAAACTAATCTATTTTACCCGAATTTATTCTGTGCTCGCCCACGACTGTCTCAATGCACTCGAGTGCCGCTCTGGACTTCTGGATCATCTGCTGTCTTATCGCTCAAAACTTTTTGGTACACAGATAAAACGTGTCTTACCGGACCGAAGCTTCCAGATATGCATTGAAAGTACACATATCTGCCACGACAATAGTATTACAACCCGAATCACATTACTAGATTCACGTAAAATTTATCGTTACATGTGTACACAAGTAACACGGTAAAGTAATTGAAAAGAAATTAAAACATTAAGAAAAATATGTTCAATTTCATATGCATTCGACCATAATATTGAATTGGTAGGGAGGCTGTCCCTTAGTTATTGAACGGCAGAACTATGCTTGTCATGGTAGGGAGGCTGCCCCTTAATTATTGAACGGCAGAACTATGCTTGTCACAATCTTCACAACTATATTGTACTATGACGTAATTTTGCAGGCACAGTCAATGATACATCAGGGTACTGTCTGCAGTATGTTTTATGAGCAGAGGTGGTGGAAAAGGAGTAATATAGCGTCATGCATATACGGCTGTGTTATACTGTGGAGAGCGCAAGCCCAGAAGCTGACTTTCTTCGTTCGTCATTTTCTAGCAGACATAAGCAAGAAGAACTAGAAAAACTTTTGCACAGTTTTAAAATCCCTAAATAGTACGGTGTAACAAAGTTTAGTTCAGACGCGACCAATTGGTATTGTGATGAACGACATTATCGACCTCGAGAATCGGACATTCCCTGCTACGAAGCATCTCTATGTATTACCGAACCAAAGATTTTGTTTTAGGGACTCTTTATGAAGAAATGTGGAGATCGAACTGTGAGGGGAGCAGAGAGATTGTAGTGTTGTGAGACGCCATTACTGTGTATACAGTAATAAATGTTCCAATACACATATCAAAAAACCTTTTCCATCACCCCGGATCCCAGAAGTCCTGAAGACAGACGTTGACTGTGGATACTCTATCACAGACACAGCCACTAAACCCGCCCAAAGATGTAAACAATCATGGATGAGCAGCGCTTATTAGACGGAGGGGGTCCGGCGGCCGATCAGTTCCACGTATTCCACCAGGTAGGAGGTAAACGGCTCTTGCTGTCTTTAGTTCAACCATGCCTAGACGGTCAGTACTGCGGCTCGATTGCGTCCGCATTGTTACTTTGTTGCAGGAACGGCTCTCAACAAGAGTTCAGTCGTCTCGGAGTGAACCAGAGGGATGTTGTTCAGACATGGAGAAGATACGGAGAGACGGGAACTGTTGGTGACATGCCTCGCCCAGGCAGCCCTAGGGTTACTACTGCAGTGAATGACCGCTACCTACGGATTATGGCTCGGAGGAACCCTGACAGCAAGGTCACCATGAGGAATAATGCTTTTCGTGCAGCCATAGGATGTAGTATTACGATTCAAACTGTGCGAAATAGGCTGCATAATGCGCAACTTCACTCCCGACGTCCATGGCAAAATTCATCTTTGCAACCACGACACTATGTAGCGCAGTACAGATGGGCCCAACAACATGCCGAATGGACCGCTCAGGATTAGCATCATGTTCTCTTCACCGGTGATTGTCGCATATGCCTTCAACCAGACAGTCGTCGGAGACGTGTTTGGAGGCAACCCTGTCAGGCTGAACGCCTTGTCCAGCGAGTGCAGCAACGTGGAGTTTCCCTGCCCTTTTGGGGTGGCATTAAGTGTGGCCGAGGAACGCCGCTGGTGATCATCGAAGGCCCGGTACGGCTGTTCGATACGTGAATGCCATCTTCCGACCGATAGTGTAATCATATAGGCAGCATATTGGCGAGGCATTCGTCTTCATGGACGAGAATTCGCGTGCCCAGCGTTCACATCTTGTTAAAGGCTTCCTTCAGGATAACGAAATCGCTCGAATAGAGTGGCCAGCATGTTCTCCAGACATGAATCCTATCGCATATGCCGGCGATACATTGAAAAGGGCTGTTTATGGATGACGTGACCCACTAACCACTCTGTGGGATCTACGCCGAATCGCCGTTGAGGAGTGGAACAATCTGGACCAACACTTCCTTGATATGGATAGTATGCGACGACGAATACAGGCATGCATCACTGCAAGAGGACGTTCTACTGGGTATTAGAGGTACCGGTGTGTACAGCAATCTAGACCATCAACACTAAGGGTCTCGCTGAGTGGTGGTGCAGCACGCAGTATGTGATTTTCATGAACAATGAATGGGGCGGAAATGATGCTTATGTTGATCTCTACTCCAATTTTTTGTACAGGTACTGGAACTCTGGGAACCAAGGTGATACAAACTATTTTTGGTATGTGTAGTTTTTTGAACAAAATAAAATCCAGTGACTAACATCAAGTAATCAAGATGTGTACATCTCCATACCGAAATTAGTTAATTATTACGGTACAGATATTAGGAGACATAGATCGCTAGGAGGTGAAGTTTGAAACGATAGTGCGGACCTGCATTTTCCGAGGTCAGAATTCGTCGAGAGATTATCTCCGAATTAATAAACTTTAACTGGCTAAATTGTAGGACCTATCATCCAGAGTCATCAAACAACATAGCACACAGTTGTGCCGAACGATCAGAGTAGCTGTGGTGTCACCGCCAGACACCACACTTGCTAGGTGGTAGTTTTAAATCGGCCGCGGTCCATTAGTACATGTCGGACCCGCCTGTCGCCACTGTGTGATCGCAGACCGAGCGCCACCACAAGGCAGGTCTCGAGATACGGAATAGCACTCGCCCCAGTTGTACGGACGACTTTGCTAGCGACTACACTGACGAAGCCTCGCTCCTTTGCCGAGCAGATAGTTAGAATAGCCTTCAGCTAAGTCCATGGCTACGACCTAGCAAGGCGCCATTAGCCTTACATAGCAATTGATACTTATCGTATAAAGCATGTCTCATCAAGGACAATGTATACAACAAGGATGGATTAAAGTTAAGTATTCCAAAAGCTACGTACTTTTCTTTATAGCATTCATTACGTATCCTGTTTCAGACCTCACGCCATCCTTCGTGTGTTTATAGCGTGCATTGCGGTCCCCTCAAATCACACTGTGTCGGCACTTCTGTCGACACATCAGTAGCGAGTAAAGATTTTAGAGATTTCAGGTGGAACGGTAACGATTAGAAATTTCCGCGAGATCGCTCTGCGGGATACTTCTCATGCTCTCCTGTAGTATTTAACACGAAATATTTATATTTTCCAGGTTTTCAGGAGAGTAAAGAAAAAGGAAATAAGGAACTAAGCTAAACTAACTAAAAACAATAACTAAACCAATAATTAAAATAAAAACACACATACTGAATATTTACTTGTAATAACGAATAAATAAAAAATATTTTAACTAACTAATAATGATGTATTAAAGTACTTACATTGTTAAGCACTGGATGTGAATATTCTGGTTATGTGCACATGGCGAGTGACACTTCCTCAAGACATAGCGACTATAAGCAGTTCCGAATTGTAATACGTGTGTCTGTGTTTCGTTAACATCTACATCGATACTTTGGAAGCCACCAGACGATGTGTGGCGGAGCGTAGGTTCGGCGGCAGTAAGTGGTTCGACCCTTTCGTGTTCCACTCGCGTGGGGTGAATGATTGTCGGTAAGACTCAGTTTTAACTCTAATTTTTTTAACTTTCTCCAGGCAGTCTTTTCGCGAGATATATGTGGCAGGAAGTAACGTGTGGTCCGACTCTTCCCTGAAAGTACTCTCCTGAAATTCTTAAATTAAACCTCTCAGTGATGCAAAACGTCTATCATGTATTGTTTACCACTCGACTTTGCTGAATATTTCTGGAATGCTTTCACTCCAACTAAGCGAGCCTGTGAGATCACGCGCCGCCATTTGTTGGATCCTCTCTATCTCTTCCGTCCGTTCAACCTAGCAAGAGTGCAGATTGACGAACATTACTGAAAATCTTCGAAACAAGCAATTTGTAAGCCACTTCTTCCGTGGGTGAAAAACATTTCATTAGACATTTAATATCAGATTATACCTCTTAATATGCAGGATATGGCAGCGTTTTAAATAATTTAATTCGGTTGGTAAATATACTAAATACTGAAAATTTAATATTCGTCGCCCATGCAACCGGAACTGTGTGACCCAGTACCGTGTTAGTCAATTAGTAATATAGATGTTAAAGTTGTCACATAGCTGTCAGTCTGTGGCAGTAGCAGTGATCGCTAGTGAAAAGGGATTCCACTCGCAAATGCAATGACTTTTAATAGAGCCTAATCGATCACTGTTGTATTTCATCAGAAGACATTGCCCACTTCGACTACGTGACAATGGAGGTTTAGAAAGACTGTTGTTTTAGCAGATGTGACGTCAAAATGTAGGTTTGTGTAACTTTAATTATGTAAGACAACGTTTCGCTAATGTAAATTTTATTTTGAATTACCTAAGTACGTATAAATGTCGGGTATATTCAGTACTGATGGAAGACATTGAACTATAAACAGTAATTAATTACTTGGAAGCATAATGAAGCATAATTAATTACTTGACAGCATGTTAACTCAAAAATACCAGCATTAAAAATGAACAAAATATTAAAGCATTAACAGTGTACGGTGTTAGATAAAACTTTATACATGTATTGCATATGTCTTGCAGTCCACTATTTCGGCGTTTCTGACGCTTCACTTAAAAAGTGTATCAAAAGTGATTTATTGAGTTACTTAAAACCATCACTGTTATATTTGCTCCTTGCGTTGTGTAATGACTGTCGTTTACGTGTAGTAACGCTCCGCTCCTTCTTCGTAATTTCATTTTCAGTTTTAGGGTATTGGTAGATAGTTTTTTTAAAAGCTGTTGCTTATACGTCTACTTTTGGATTGTTATACTTGTAATGAATTTCTTGTTAGGTCCACCAACATGTGCCAGCTTGTACACAACTCGTACTGCTCGTACACATTCAGGTAATATTGTCTCATAACTTACTGGCTGAAAACTGATACTCGTGCACAGTTGAGCGTCGACCGTTTATTATTAACTGTTCACTTTTCGTATAACAATATAGGAAATCGGACGGCTCAACAGTACGCCCTGAAGAGCAGTTTAGCGTTAACGTGATCTGAACGACTAATATCAGATACAATTAACAACAGTTTTAACATTAGATAACTGTAGGCGAGATCACTGCCACTTTTTCAGCACTTCGACTGGGCGAGTTTCGGAACCGATCCCCTGTTTCCGATTCAAATAAATACACTGTCAAAGATTAACCGATCGAAACTATAATTGACAACAGAGAACAAATTCATGACCGACAATATGTTAAAAGAAGCAATTCTTCGTTATTTGACGAGAAAAACTGAAGATATTTATATCTTCATAGTGATATAAGGAGTTATCTTAAGGTAGCTGCCGACAAAGCGAATTACAATCCAGAACCCGAGCACAACAATAAAATGGGCTACCTGTAAATGGCAATATCTTGCTAGCTATCTCATCCCTACAAATAGTTTCGTAAGTAAGGTTTCAAGGGGGTCTGGAATGATTGTTCTTCAGGCTCTACTTCCACATTACACAATCTTTACAGGGTCTAAATCTTATCAAGGCCACCGTGCTTCCTGTCGTGGAGAAACGCAAGGTATGCGCTGTACCTCGGGAGGGTAGAACTGCATATACAGACGTTTTATTTTATTTATTGTACATTTAAATACAAGTTACTTGATATTTTTAACGTACACTGTTCTGCATTACAAGCAAATATTGATTTTTCAGTGAAGATGCCACCTACTCATGTGAGACAGTTTTATCAGTACCTGGCAAATTTTGAAAAGGGCCTCATTGTGTGTCTCCATTTGCCTGCCTGTTCGAATGCAATAGCTCAAGAAATTCTATTCGTTCACCCATTCTCATAGTCCTATGGCATATTAAATATCTTCTTCTTGTTTCTAAAGTTTAATCCATTACCTCATGTGTATATAGGTTTACTATAATGAATCACGCTAGTGACATGTCGTCAGCGGTCGTGAGACCTTTCGCTTCATTCGAAAACCCTACACTACTTGATATACTATAGTTAGTTGAAAATCTGAATGAGCTCTTTAGGTTTTTATACAAAATCATATTTCATTCTGCCGCTGCAGCGTCTCTTCCATCAATACAAATACAAAGCTTTTGATCACGTTTTAGAGCATTATTAACGCGTTGATAGGTGGGGTTTGGAATTCATGCTAATTAGTCTTAGTTTCTCATTTGGGTGTAATAAAAATTCAGTGCTATCAAACTTTTTCGTAAGGTTTACTGGAAATGATAGGGTTGGGTCTCTGTCAAATTCTACAGTATCACTCTACACAAAAAACTGTAGTAATATGGTGTTCATCCACTGTAATTATGACGAGAATACTGCGTTTATACCAGCTCTTATTATTATTGCTTTGTTTCCTTTAACATAACGATTAATGCTAGTAGTAAAGTATTCCTTTGTATTTCATTACTGTGTTTTGTGTTCGATCTTTTTTGTAATCCGTTTGTGATCCTTGACTACTATCTCCGCTTCTTCAATGCGTGTCGTTTACTTTCGTGTTTACGCACTTTTTATTGTGGTTATCACATTTCTTCGATTTCTTCAAAGAGCCACGCAGTTCAGACGTGTCGTAACAATGGTAAATGAAACGCGTAGTCCCCGGGTCGAAGGCCTGAAAGTGCGGATATTGACTAGTGGCAACCACGTGAAAACAGCCTACGCAAACTGATATAGACGGGAAGTACTGACCTGTGTGTGCTGCTAGTGGTAAAGGTCAAGAAATTCCTCCATACACCACACACGAATCTCCATTGCATTGTATACAGGTAATTCAGCTCTGCAACAGTTAAGGAAACGACATCTGAACAGCGACTGCACACTAACGATGGCGTCTCAAATCAAAGGAAGCTGTTTGATAAGGCAGCCAGTGGAAGACGTAAGAATAAAATCGCCCTAAAAGTTATATTTATTTTACGTCCCATTTATGTCGTTGAACACGTCTGTGAGCTACTAGGTTTGCCATTACACTCTTATACTAAAAAGCGTTATTTATTAGCAAACGTACATCTACATGTATGTGATACAGTAACATCATCAGTTGTAGACTGTTGGGCGTTAAGATTTTGTCACATCGGTAGAGCTGTGACAATGCCACGTTATGACATTGTCATTGATGACGAAGCATAAGTCAGGAAATGTTGAAGTCAAACTTATGGGCTCATGCTGTCGACAGAATAGAATAGCCGTCTTCAGGCCACTAGAGGCCCATCGGGACCATCCGACTGCCCTGTCATCCTCAGGACACGGATAGGAGGGGCGTGTGGTCAACACACCACTCTAACGGTCGTTATGATGGTTTTCTGTGACCAGAGCCGCTACTATTCGGTAGAGTAGCTCCTCAATTGGCATCACGAGGCCGAGTGCACCCCGAATAATGGTAACAGCACATGACGGCCCGGATGGTCACCCATCCAAGTACCAGCCACGCCCGACAGCGCTTAACTTCGGAGATCTGACGGGAACCGGTGCATACACTGCGGCAAGGGCGTTTCTTACAGAATAGGGTAGGATATCACTAAATCTTTTTTCTTTTTTGTTTTCTTGCAGGATGGTAAGTGCTCATATCATTTGGAAAATGCCTGTAATCGATGCATGTGATACTTTCCTTTTATAGCACTGTGCTGGGTAACTTATTTAGGGACCATAGTTATAAGATAGGGTGCGCAATAATTATATCCCAGATCTATTAATCCAACATGGTGTGGGATAACAGAGTGACGAACAATACCCGTAACGTGGTGTTATGAGGTTGATGGCCACACTTCAAAGCAGTGACACTTCTGGGGCATGCGGAAATTCAATAACAAACATGCCTTACTAAGTAGAAGACTTCTCAGGAAGAATAACGTAATGATGGATTTGTTACCTGTAGATGCAATAAACAAGCACAAATATACTATTGTGAACCGACATTCGCAGCCAACACAAAATAAAAGGAATTAAGACATTTCCTCTCTGTCGCTCCTCTCTCTCTCTCTCTCTCTCTCTCTCTCTCTCTCTCTCTCTCTCTTGCTCTCTCCAGATGCGTTTTCTTCTAAGTACCACACATTATCATATGGAATACGTGTGCCTGCTCTAAAAAAATTTCTGGATCGAATGTCGCAATCTCGTGATCCACTTATAAACGACCTACACTGCGGATAGACATTAAAAAACATAAAACTCGACCGCAACTCATTTGGAGAGCCTATGTGGCCTGCCAGTTATAGCTGCAAGGGCATAACAAAGCATGGTTCCGAGTCTGGGTTCTATAAGGAATAACACTAGGGGGGAGGAGGGCGCAGACAAACTAATTTCAGTCACCCAGCAGACTAACTCACCATTAAATAGGCCACAAAACAAACGTCAGTATCATGTAGTTGTAGCACCATTCCACAAATGTGGTTTCCGACAGACATGCTGCATCCATACTCATTCTTCACTTTCTGTTGGATGTCTACTGGTATTTGCCCCTCGGACTGCTGACATAATAAACCAGAGGTTGACGATGTGTATGACTGCACTGATCTCCCATACACGTCCAACATGGGCCCACTGTAAACTCTTAATGCCCCACAGATGAGGCTACTGCATAGAATGCATCAAGGCAATTATAGTACAATTAATTAACACTTGTTATATTGATCTGATGTAAACACTTAAGTATTATATTCAGTGAAACATTAAAAATGCAGGAATCTCATAAAAGATTTGTTGGACTACAGTTAACGGTACACGTAACATTTTGAAAACAACATATTTCATGTTTTATTAACAGCGTTGTGCATCTAATGTAGGTAATGGTTTAGGAATGAACGCAAATGTTCAAAACTAGTCACTAATGAAAATATTATTTGCTATTCTGACAGAAACTTTAATTAGTAAATTACAAATATATAACGCTGCTGATCCTGATACTAACACAATGTCGCAATCACATGAATAAATAAACAACTGAAATGGATTGCAACACGACAACAGCTGCTAACATAGATTCCCTAATCACACCTCTACACGCAGCTGTCTGGATCAAGTGTGAAAATGGTAGCATACGAATTCAGTGTGCTGTGTCCATTCAGTCAGTTTGACGTGTCGGTGGGTTATGAACCTGAAGCTGAGAACGATTATGAACCTTACTTCGCTTTTATTTACATTACCAACATACAACGAAACACACACAGCATTGCGCTATAGGAAAGGTATTAGAGCCCTCATTGTCATTCTCAGACGCTACGTATAATAGTAGTTGCGTATGCTGTTTCGTTTGTATTTACCCAAATATGCATCAGCTACGTAAAATCGTAATGGTTGCTAGCAGTTTGTTCGTGTTTCCAGCGGAATGAAATTATTTTGCCAAACCTTATCCGAAACGGTGCCCGTTGAACAAGCCTGCAGTGGATGGGCAGAGTGTGCGAGTGCGTGTGTGTGTGTGTGTGTGTGTGTGTGTGTTTGTGTGTGAGGGCGCGCGGTCGTTGGCGCGCGTTGTGTCGGGGCATGGTGCGAGGCATTTGTTGTGGTGAGGCGGGAAACCGCAGCCCGTGGAGGGAGGGAGGCGTCCACCACGGCCCCAATATCGTGGTCGCTTTCTGCGCCGGCTCTGCGGGAAATGACCGCTCCATTCCGCAGTAACAGCCTCTGACAGGCGTTGCGGAATTAAATGTTTTGTGACCTGGAATGACTGCAGCAGCTATTGTCCAACTGTCCTCAGTCAAAGCCCGCATTTTCCAGCTTACGAAATAGCTCGTTAAAGACGGGGACAAAACTCTGCTGGCCATTTAATGGCAGACTTGATCTGACTACCAGTATTTTCTCTGTTTCATCTCAATGGTATTTTGTTGAACGTATGATTGTTCCTTTAATATTACCGTGGGAGGTCGAAGGGAACGTTAGTAAATAATTCACTGATTCGAAACATGTTCAATCGACGGCGACCACACTGTGCAGAATTTCGGCATGAAGAGTAACAACTGAGTGGCCTCCACCAGCAGCAGCGAGAAGTATCGTGATTTCATTTCGTGGCCGTCATTAACTGCTCGTAACTATATAGTGACAACTTCGGTTTCAACAAGTACCGTGATTGTTTAGGATTCCGGGTGATTGTACCCTCGCATTCGAAGGGAGGTACTTGCGACATCACAGGTTCATCCATTCAGATCAATGATTCCGAACTACCTGAGACTACTACTGCAGATTGCACAGAGACAGAAGTTCTTACCCCACCACCCATCCTTTCCATCACCTACATTAGTACATGACTGTAT
The DNA here is from genome assembly GCF_021461385.2 of Schistocerca piceifrons. NCBI lineage: Eukaryota > Metazoa > Arthropoda > Insecta > Orthoptera > Acrididae > Schistocerca > Schistocerca piceifrons. The sequence continues at coordinate 783,066,795 of NC_060141.1, forward strand.
TTTTAGACGAAAGACGATTTAATTTGAGCTCTTCCATTTTAAAATGATGGAACGTAAATGATACACTGAAGAGCCAAAGAAACGGCACACCTGCCTTATATCGTATAGGGCCCCAGCAATCTCGTAGAGGGGCCGCAACACGACATGACATAGACTCGACTTATGTCTGAAGTAGTAATGGAGGGAGCTGACACCATGAATCCTGCATGGCTGTCCATAAATCCGTAAGAGCACGAGGGGGTGGAGATCTCTTCTGAACAGCTCGTTGCAAGGCATCTGGACGAGTGGGGTGTCACACTATCCTGCCGGATTTGCCCAAGTCCGTCGGAATGCACAATTGACATTAATGAATGCAGGTGACGCTTACGTACATGTCACCTGTCAGACTCATATCTAGACATAAGTTGTTACTCCACCTCCCATCCTGTCCATCGTATCACTCCAAATGCGAGCGCCTCTCACCATTACAGAGCCTCCACCAGCTTGAACAGTCCCCTGCTGACAGGCAGGCTCCATGGATTCATGCAGTTGTCTCCAGACCCGTACACGTCCATCCACTCAATACAATCTGAAACGAGATTCGTACGACCATACAATATATTTCCAGTCATCAACAGCCCAATGTCGGTATTGACGATACCAGGTGTGGCATAAAACTTTGTGTCGTGCAGACATGAAAGGTACACCAGTGCGTCATTGGCCCCGAAAGCCCATATCATTGATGTTATGTTGAATGGTTCGCACGCTGACACTTGTTGATGGCCCTGCATTGAATTTGCAACAATTTGTGGAAGTGCTGCACTTGTCACGATGAACAATTCTCTTCAGTCGTTGTTGGTACTCTTCTTGCAGGATCTTTTTCGGACCGCAGAGATGTCGGTGATTTGATGTTTTCAAATGGCCCTGAGCACTATGGGACTCAACTTTTAAGGTCATCAGTTCCCTATAACTTAGAACTACTGAAACCTAACTAACCTAAGGACATCACACACATCCAAGCCCGAGGCAGGATTCGCACGGTCGCACGGTTCCAGACTGAAGCGCCTACAATCGCTCGGTCACTCCGGCCGGTCGGATTCCATGTATTCACTGTACATTCTTGGCATGGTTGTATGGGAAAACCTCCACTTCATCGCTACCTAGGAGATGCTGTGTCTCATCGCCCGTAGACCGACTATAACACCACGTTCAAAGTCTGACAAATCTTGAATGCCTGCCACTGTAGCAGCACTAAACTATCTAACAACTGCGCCAGACACTTGTCTTAAGCGTTATTGACTGTAGCACCGTATTCCGCCTGCTTACAAATGCCTGTATTTGAACATGCATGCCTACATCAGTTTCTTTGGCGCTTCAGTGTATTTATCGATATAGGCATTTTATTAAGCCAAGAACTAATTAGTCAATGAAATCAAGGCGCAACCTTTTCTCATTGATCTACGCAGCAATTTTCAGTGCGCCGTCAACTGTTAGCTACAACTCCTTCTAAGTAAAGAAAGCCCACTATCCCTATTGAGGGTAGACACTTGTTACGAAACATGCTTCCTCGGCTCCATTCCTGCCCCCATTGACACTTACTTCCCTAACACTCGGCACCTCCATTCAAAATAATAATAAATGCGTCGACTATGTGTGTAAAATGTCGGTTTTTCAATCGTTTGATATCCTGTAACCTCCAACACACTGTGTAAGGTGGTAATGCAATTATTTGAAAACTTGTAATTATTAGTAACTTGTGTAATCTATATTATAACTTTACAAAATGGTGATGGTGTTTTAAGACTAATTTAGTCTCATGACCGAAATACGATTCAATCCTTTTGTTTTAGCGCCTCAGGAATTTCATTTTACTGCTCAGGTGTAAATACACACAGACTGTGGGCCGTTGATCTAGATTTTTTTCAAACTGCATATTAATATTACTGAAGATCACAACAACTGCAGATACTTACAAACGAAAGAGACAGTATGATTTTCAAAAATAAATTCTAGATATAAATAAAAACAGAGAGGAGATGGCTTTACTGACCAAGTAATTATTCTGTGGGTATAAATGGAGTTTAACAAGTTCTTGCAAGCATGTCCGATGGTACATAGCTGATTCCAGACGGCGACTTTCAATTAAATTATCCTCCTCCTGGTCGGGAATTGCGTAATGTGTACAAGTATTTGTGACGAATGAACGACGACATACGGGAGTCTGGGTCTTGTCGTGAGCCGTATATGGATAACTGAACAGTCCAGATTTCGCAGCCGCGCATTGCGGACGTGCTGTAGTTTCCGCCTGTGCTCGCTGTTGTTTACTCTCAGAGTGACGCTTACGTAAATCAACAACACTCTGTCATGACTACATCCGACCAAAGGCCTTGGAAGTGAAACGCATCGTCCGTGACGTCGCTAAGATCCCAGCTTCCGACATTTTCGGCATCCATTTGTGCATCTTATTCAGCATGGTGTACGCCAAAGTCGTCAATGACGCGGTGTGCGAAAGAATACTTCGTGACATCAAGCATGGACTTTTTCCGATGGAAATGTCGGTGCGGTCACTTTCGAGCTCCCGGCGGAAGACGTTATCGCGGCTTTTCGTCCCTATGGCACTGCACATGGCCACACTGCCGAACACTGGGCGCAATTCCAGACGTATCCCCTTCTTAACGACGTACGACAGATCACCATCGATCTCCGTGGCCACGTGCCATCTTACCTGCAAATCAGCGGATGCTGCGCGGTCGTCGTATACCTCGGCCAACCCAAGAACTGCGGCGAAGAAGACCTCCTCAGGTCTGAGTGTCTCCAACTACGAATAACCAGACTGCCAGCCACTACCGCGGCGCCTCCCACTCCGGCAACAGTTTTACCCATCACCTACGCATCGGCGTTCACTTCTCCTCCCGCCGGCTGCCGTCCATCGGACCATGTACCGGTGACCCTTCGAGCTGCTGTGAATACCGCCAGGGTCGACGCGTCACGCTCACAACGTGACGCAACCCTGCCGCCATTACCAACAGCGAGGCCTTCCGATCCTCTCCCCCCCCCCCCCTCCCCCGGGCCAAAGACATGGACGTCACTTCACTTATCGTCCCCGTGACGGCTTTCCTCCCAGAGCGCCGCGACTCCCTCCCGTCTTCCGACACAGAGGGACGAAAACGCAAATAACGTTCAACTAAAAGGCGCAAGAGGAGGTGCCGTACTGTCTCAGAGCTCAAGCCCCCTTGAGGCTCCAGGGGCTGTCTGGCCAGACGATGCCTCGGAAAATCTGCACGACCACAAGAAAGACGTCAACGCGACGCCGGCTCTGGTTGTGCCGGTGCCTACACTGCCGGCTCGTCCAGGCGCACCTGAACCAATGGACTCCACCGTTGCGACTGCCGCCGAGACGTCGTCCGCTCCTACGGACCACATGGAACGTAATAACACTACAACGACGGCGCCTTCATTTGTTCAAATGCGTGTGAAATCTTATGGGACTTAATTGCTAAGGTCATCAGTCCCTAAGCTTACATACTACTTAAGCTAAATTAGCCTAAGGACAAACGCACACACCCATGCCCGACGGAGGACTCGAACCTCCGCTGGGGCCAGCCGCACAGTCCATGACTGCAGCGCCTTAGACCGCTCGGATAATCCAGCTGGGCACGACGCCTTCGATGGCGTGGAGTGACAACGTCGACGTTGACGGTGGCCCGAACCAAACTCTGAGAACGGAGTTACTGTAGACCCCGCCGATAATGTCGTCCCCTCCACGCCGGGTGACGACTGCAAACGTACCGAGTAGCAACGATCAACATTAACTAGTGTCTGCGTAAATATTGAACTACTCCAAGAGATGATATGGGCATTGGACGTCTATATCGCACTACTACAAGAAGTAGACTCGGTCACACTTCGGGACGTCGCTGGATATAACATTCATCCTTCTCCTGGTGACCACCTGGAACGTGGCGTAGCCACCTACGCTCGAGAAGGCATTTCGGTGGCTAATATCACATACCCACCGTCCGCCAAATGCATGACAGTCACTGTCATGGAGACGCGTATTGTCAACATTAATGCTCCATCAGGCTGCACCCGCAGACGCGACAGAGCACACTTCAGAAGAAACCACCCCTCTGTTTCTCGGGCGTTGTAACCATTATTCGATTGGGGGTGGTGTCCTGCATCCTAAGGATCAAATGCCCCACTACAACAACTGTGAAAAACTACGCCTTGTCATCAGTGATCTGTCGCTCCACGACACTTGGGAAGTTCGGCATGGCGACGCACCTGACATACTTACCAGAAGAATCACTCCGCGAGCCATCGTGACAGGATTTACGTCTAACGCGAACTCACCTCTGCACTCCACGGTCCAGAAATTTGGCCGTAGGCCTTTTCAGGCCACTATGCGTACATCTGCCACACTCCCCCCGCAACAAGTGTTCTGGCGCTGTCGTGCACCGTGGAAGCTAAGGACCTCACATCTTCACGGCCCCGAATGTCTTCAACTCGTTACATGGGCCACCTGTGAACGTCGCTTACCTAAGTACTGCTTAATCTTCACTTGGTGTCTGGAATGTGCCAAACGTTCCCTTCGAAGTACCTTTATGCAGTATGGCAGGGAAGTAACTGCGTGGCACCGGCACACTACTGACTATTTCTACGCCGTTCTCCGCGACCTGGACGCCCAGCCGGGCACCCCTGAAACCCAGAGGGAACGCGGCAGGATTAAGGTACAGATTGTAACATTGACAAGCTGTAGACTTCAAGGGACGATTATGCGGACCTGACGTCAAGATTCGGTGGAACTGGAATACCCCAGCATGTATCATGTCGCCTCCGATAAGAAATGCCGACGACAACAGCTCATCACCGACATCTACACCTGTTGCGGCCAGCACGTCACTTGCCAGGCCGAAATCATCAGCGCCTTTGTAGACCACTACCGTACAACGTACAAGGAGGAGACTACCAACAACCGCGCTGAGGTGTGGGTGTCACCACACGTAAGTCGCACCCTCACCAGCGACGAAGCGGACGAACTGTGGAAGCCAGTTACGTGCGACGAAGTCCACAACGCAATCAACAAATGTGCTATGAATAAGCCACCTGGCATCGACGGATTGCCTATAGAATTCTCTCACGCCTTCCTTCCGCTAATGGCGTCGCTGAGGACGACCACGTTTCATGAACTGCTGAAGATGGGGAACGCCACACCTCCATTCTTTGTCACGGAAATTATTACACCCATCCACAAACCGACACCTGGAGCGCCGACATTACATTACCATTTCCCAACCTGTTGTGTCTTTGAATCCTACAACCAATCAAACAACTCGCATTAATGAGTTTTATTACAACACATCAAATACAAATACTTAACTCTGATCTGAGAATTCCTGGTCCTTTATACATGATCATCCAAAAGCGCATTTATAAGATTTGTCGCAAGAAAAGGACAACATACAAAAGTAATCAGTCTCCTTCAGAACAGACAAACACAAGTAACACTTCTGGTCCTAGCCACCACTTCTAACAAAAGTCTGTCAACTAAACTGCAGTGACTGCTGATCTCTAACTGTGCTACGTAGAGAATGGTAATGAAGAGGCTACGATGCGTCGGCTAACAAAGTGGGTAATGTTGAAGCTGCTATCGATGTGAGCTGCCACCAGCCGTGTGCGGCTCGCTTTGGTGCCGTTGATAGGTTGGTATCATGTAATAGGGATAGTGACGTCTCGTTTTCTTCTTCTGTTCCACTACGTTTGCTAGCATTGTCTGCCTGAGAGCGGCGGCAGCAGGGTTTATCAATATCTAGTACCCGTACTATCTTTGGAAGGAGGTGAAGTCTTTTCCGGGTCGGATGTGTCGGAAGTTCGGTCATGCCAGGACCACTGGCAGCACGCAGGCATTGCCGGATCGAGGGGCTGTAGTTGCGGGGGCCACAACCGCGTCGTCCACCAGAGTTGAGCGAACATTAATACAGTAGTGTAACCTCCAGTATTTTGTGATCATCCCGTTTGTTCGTGCGTTGCTGCTCTAGGGTCGCCTTGAGACGAACAGCAGCAAGTGGAGCGTGTCGAGTTGGCAGAATCTATTAGCCGTCTTCTCCTGCCTGTTAGTGGTTTCTGAATTTTGAGTTATTATTTGGTGAAGTGCAACCAGCGGTATTTTATTGCCTAGTGGCCGCTAGTGCCCCGGTTACCTGCCCTGGAGGTTAGCGTGTTTTTGCGGCAGTGTACTTTTCCTCGTCTTGCCGATGCTGTGCGGCATGACATGTAGTTTGACAGGCTCCTTGATTGCGGAGTGGATTGTAGTTTCTTTTGTCTTCCTTTGTTGTAGTGGTTCCTTCTGCCTTTCGATGTTTAAATCACCGGATTCTGAAGATGCAGTGCTGTCTGTCACTTCGCCCTCGCTTGAAGTGTTCCATCGCTGTACTGGTTATCGCACGTTATGAAGATATGGTAAGAAGATTGATCAGCGTTTAAACTGCTCCTAGTTTGAGTTGCCATCCTGTTAGGTGAGCACAACTCTTGGCTGCCTGTCTCACCGCTTATGCAGCTGCAGGGAGTTTTCTAACGTCGATTCTTGGAGCATTGTCTGTGGATCACACCCATACCTTATTAGGTCTGATTGCGTCAATTGTTTAATAATAATATTTAATTCAAATTGTTCCTATTGCCTGTTGCTTTCAGTTGACAAATAATTTGAATTCTTCTTAATAAGGCCTTCAGCCATCATTGTAGTGTTACACTCACTTTCTTTAAAATGATTGTTATAAAAATTATTTTCGTATTTTCAACATGTAGTTGTCTTCCTCACTTGTAATTCAGGCCTTCAGCTGTTAATTTTTCTGAAGTATTGCTCGTGGCCTTCAGCCGACAAGTATTTTGAATTCTTTCTTAATAATGCCTTCAGCTGTCAGTGTAGCTTGTGTTACACTCAATTTTTTGTAAAAGGATTGCTTTAAAAAAATTATTTCCTTACATAAAGTGTATGTTTTTACTGTGCAACCAACGGTAACTGATTAGGCCGCGTCCACACTTTTTCCTGCTTCCCTAAGTCCCACGCCTCAGATGTCTTCACCTAGCGGGGCCGCTATTGTAGCATTGTCATCCTGGTGCGGTCAGCGTGCGATTGGCTGATCTCTACTTACGACTTTCTCTTTTATGTCGTTCCCGACTGATGTGCCGGCGACGACTTTACATCATAACTAACACTACTTAACGCAAACTATAAAATTTTTTCACGAATCCTGGCGACGCGTTGCCACAAGATACTGCCTAGCATTCTGTCCCCATAACAGACAACTCCGGGTGGTTAAGTTAATATACAAACGGCCACAGGAGAAGGCATGTTTTAATTGCTCTTGCAGCGGCGTGCAGACTCTGCACCGTGGTAGTTGCCATTGATTTTGACAGCGCATTCAACAAGGTGCGGCATCGCCTTCTATTCTCAGTAATGAGCCATACAGGTTTTTCCATCCGGCTCTATCGTCATCATGTGGTGCCTGTACAGCAGCGTCGAATCACTGATTCAGGTCAAAGACCGTGTGGCGGTACCAGTGACCGTCCTGCAGGGTTGCCCATTTACGACTCTGCTCTATGCCACAACACTGGAGCCACTCATTGCGAGTCTGACGACCCACCTTCCTGGTCTAACTTTGCGGCAGCACTTCGGTGTCGCGCGTATGCGGACGACCTCCTCCTCTTGGTCCGCTCCTGGAATGAAACACAATTGGTTCTTTATTTGATATTTAAGTACGGAACTGCAGCCGGCAGTAACATGAATGTGGCTGAATCCTCGGCATGCCCATTGGAGGCGGCCTCTCACACGACAACTTAGCACCCCTCCCGCGGGTACAGAAACTACGATACCGTGGTATCATTTTCACCTCCACCGAGCGCATCTCCACTGCCATCAGTTTTCGACGTACTCTCCAAATCATCTGTACGACGGTGAGACAAAAACTTCTCCGCCGATTCGATTATTTACAACGTGTCACATACATCAGACAACATGGTGCGCCCAGGATGGTCCACGTTGCACAGGTACTTTCACTGTCATCAACTATTGGGCGCAGGCTGCAGGTCGCGTTTTGATATTTTCTTACGGCCGGTACGCTCATTAAGGACCATTACGAAACGCTCACCCTCCCCCCGCGAGCGGCGGGGGGGGGGGGGGGGGGGGTGGGGGGGGGTCTCGACCTTTTCAATGAGCGACTTCTAGCGGCGCCTTTATACATGTCCACCATTCACAAGCAGTGTAATGGGGACGCCTCCCTCACTCGCAGACTGCTGGAAAGTCTTATGCCCGCGACCATACCACTGCCAGTACCATTCCGTGACATCACGCACCGACGCACGTTTCTGATTTCATCGTTGCCTTCAGTTATCCCCACACTCACTTACTGAGCACGCGTCTTCCTCGAACCAAAGACTTCTAAACCCCACTGCTCCGTTACATATCCAGCAACAACATCGAAATCAAACATGCATTGACACAGTGGCGCGGGCCGGAGTGGCCCAGCGGTTCTAGGCGCTACAGTCTGGAATCGCGTGAACGCTACGGTCGCAGGTTCGAATCATGCCTCAGGCGTGGATGTGTGTGATGTCCTTAGGTTAGTTAGGTTTAAGTAGTACTAAGTTCTAGGGGACTGATGACCTCAGATTTTAATTCCCATAGTGCTCAGAGCTATTCGAACCATTTTTGACACGGTTTGGCATCATATCCACTAGTGCTTCCTTCCCTCCATGGTACCATGTCGCATATGGAAAATTCGTCACACACCAACCTCTTCACGCCATCGGACTAACGGACACTCCGCTTTGTTCAGTTTGCCACCTCGTGGATGTCGATGCCCACCATTTGACTTGTGCCGCCACCAGTGACAGTGATGTGATGGTCGGTGGCCAAATTTCATGACCTCACACAAATGCAGGATGCTTTTCGATCGGTACCCCTGGGATTTGCTGTGGGATGATGGAGGCTAGCACGAGTGCGGTGGTTGCAGGTATCTGGAATATTTTGTAATAATTAGTACTGGGATACTTTAGTAAATAACTTTTACTTAACATTGTCCTGCTTCTGCACTCCAGGAACATAACTAATAACAACTATCTTTCTTTAATACAAATGACTCATTAACAAACATTAGCTGGATTATACAAAGCCAAGACAACACAATTCTGGTATTACGTGCGTAATACATGCGCGAACTACAGGCTGCGAATCTAGGGAGCTGAAGGCTATTCTAACGTGTCTTCGCTCACCACCTGTAGCTGACTCTGCCGGTGCGATCTGCCAGTCTCTGCCCGTGCCATAAGGCTGCGCTGCAAGCGTCAGCGAGTCCAGAGAGGTTGCAACTGCTGGACCGCTGTCGCTTATCGCAACCTCTAGCGTGGTGTGTAACGTTGACACCACAGACAATTCGTTCCCTGTTACCTCCGCGTTCCGCCGGATTCGATTGACCCATGGACGTATATCCACTCTCAGGATACCTATATCCACGCCACCAAAATTCATGTGAGTGTATGGCTCAAGGAGTGGACGATCATGTACCTGAATAATGATGGCGATAAATGACGCGTTGACTTCTGGCATTACTTAAAAACCGTCCAGAGTTAAGTCGAGCGCCGACCGGGCTATCGCGCCTTCTTCGCCATTTGCCTTCAAGCGATCTTTACGTCACCACCGCTCAGCTGTATGTTACCACACGCGGACTACACTCCCCTCCTGCTGACATCCGAAACTCTCAGCGCAACATTCCTATATCGCAACCCACAGCGGACACGCGCCCCTTTCTTTTATGCACTGCACCTGAACACACTTGTCATTCCCCCAACTCTACTGTCCCCTCCTCCTTGGCTTGTGCCCTCCTTTTGCGCACTTCTTCCTGGTAGTGGTGCCGGAGACGCCGTGGCCAGGCCTCGCATGGTGACCCCTGACCGCTCTACCTCTACTCCCCATTTGCCGAGCGGGGTCTTATCATACCTCCGCACCTTCTTCCGTCTTTGTCTATGGCCTCACGCTTCTGAGATTACTTCAGTACCATTGTTACTTTTTATTTTCCATACCTTGTTCATACTCACTTTTGCTCGCCTTGTTCAAGTGTAACGTCTCATATTGATTCCGCCGGAAGGATGGCCTTTCATTTGTACTTGCGCTTGTAGAAATAAAGAAATTTTTAAATTAATCCTTTTCCGGTAAAAAAAAAGCGGATGAACGTTGTTCAGAACTCCTTCGCGAGAACTAGTTTCTTTTTTTCCCACAAGTTTATGAAAAAATAAAGTAAGACAAGCAGTTAAGGTGACCATTTGCGTAGTAGGGAAATCTGTATTCGAATCGTGGTCTGGCATAAATTTTCACTGTCGTCATTCCATTACGCAGCTGATGGTAGTCTATATTCGCAACTGTGAAAACATTTCACGAATTCTGCATAAGGTTCTGTGTACCGTAGATCTGTTAGCTGTATTCAAGTCTTTGTGTCTGTCTACACTTTCACCCCTCACACTTCCCTCTATTAGTAAACTGGCAATTAATTGACGCCTCAGTGTTTGTCCTACAAATGTAGGTTCCTTTAGTGAAGCTCTACCACGAACTTCTTTATTTCCTCAGTTCAGTTCTGTTTCTCTTGCTCAGTTAAATGGTGTAGTCATCCAGTTCTCAGCATTCATTTACAGCAAGAGATTTGAAAGTTACTTTATTCTTTTCGTCTGAATTCGCAATTGTCCATGTTCCACTTCCAAACAGGGCTTCATTAAAGACAAATACGGGGTGTTCAAAATGTCTATCCGTAGTGCCGTATGATTGTTAGCCGCGCGTGCCGTATGTTTTTTCGCCTGCCTGTGTTACTTCCCTTCAAATGGACTCTCCCAACATTCCACTGTTTCGTTTATCTCAGCCAGCGTCAGTAGTATCGTTGGTGGATGTCGTTACGTGTTGGCGTGAACGTTTAAGTTTAGTTCCTTTGTTTCGTTTTTGTCACTGTTAAAATGCTCGCCACTGAAGAACGTGTGTTTTTAGTCGAGAAAGTGTACAAAGCTGGCGGTAAATACACAGTTTCAGTTCGTCAAACATGTAATTCAGTTTTCCCGGAGCCAACACTACCACATCGCGATACTGTGCGAGATTTGTGTAACAAATTTCGAAGTACGGGTTCCGTGGTAGATGCACCGAGAAGTTGTCGTCCTAGCGTTTTGTCTGAGGATAAACTACTCGATATTTCCGATAAAATGTCCATGAGTCCGAAGAAGTCAGTAAGAAAACTTACTCAGGAAATCGATGTTAGTGTCGGAACGGCCCACACAGCTGTAAGGAAAAAATTAGAACTTTTCCCATACAAAGTGACAGTCGTGCAAGAACTAAAAAATACTGATCATGGCAAGAGACTGCTTTATTGTCAATGGTTCAAAAATTTTGTTCAAAAAAATGGAAGGGATATTCTTAATGAAACGTTTTTAACTGATGAGGCGTGATTTCATTTATCCGGGTACGTGAACTTGCAAAATTCTCGTATGTGGAGTACTGCAAATCTATCGTGTATTCATGAGGAACCACTTCATTCTGTGATAACAAGAGTTTGGATTGCAATGCCTAGACATAGGATTGTGGATTCCATATTTTTCAACGAAACAATAAACACACAACGATACTTCAGTGAGATTCTGTACCCATTCATAGGAGTACTTGTTAAGTGATATACTGAACGGGTATTTTCAACACGATGGTGCAACCGCCCATACAGCTCGCGTTTCAATGTCACCGCTTGCTGATGTTTTTAGTGATCGCATAATTTCACAGGGACTTTGGCCTCCACGATCGCTTGACCTGACACCACCTGACTTTTTCTTCTAGGGTGCAGCGAAAACAACTGTCTATAAAAACTGTACAAAATTCATCGTGGAATTGAAAACTGCAATATCCACTTGCTTCTGTTACGGAAGAAATGTTACAGCTTGTGTATGGAAACATGATTAGACGAATCCAATTGTGTATTCAACAACAGGGGGGGGGACACTTTCAACATTCAATGTGAAAATTTGTAAGTAAAAATGAATATTCAATACATTAATAACGTATTTCACTGAGTTTCATTTCGTTATAGCCGGCCGGTGTGGCGCTTCAGTCTTGAACCGCGTGACTGCTACGGTCGCAGGTTCGAATCCTGCCTCGGGCATGGATGTGTATAATGTCCTTAGGTTAGTTAGGTTTAAGTAGTTCTAAGTTCTAGGGGCCTGATGACCACAGATGTTAAGTCCCATAGTACTCAGAGCCATTTGACCCATTTTCTTCATTTCAGTATATTCACTGCGGCATACGTCACGCGCGGCTAACAATCACATCGCACTGCGGAGAGACTTTTTGAACACCCCGTTTCTTCAGGAAAGACCTTGTAGCAATTAATTTTATATTAGACTAACTGACATACCGCGACGTTGCCCACGTAGTCATTTTGTCAATTTTGTATTAGAACCGAAACAAAAGATAAACTGTGTTTGTAGTGAAGTATCGAAAAAATTTCATTTCCATGTATTGGTGACAGCTGCTTTGTAATTGCGAAATAGTCACCCAAATAAATATGCATAATGTATAAATGTACACTCCTGGAAATTGAAATAAGAACACCGTGAATTCATTGTCCCAGGAAGGGGAAACTTTATTGACACATTCCTGGGGTCAGATACATCACATGATCACACTGACAGAACCACAGGCACATAGACACAGGCAACAGAGCATGCACAATGTCGGCACTAGTACAGTGTATATCCACCTCTCGCAGCAATGCAGGCTGCTATTCTCCCATGGAGACGATCGTAGAGATCCTGGATGTAGTCCTGTGGAACGGCTTGCCGTGCCATTTCCACCTGGCGCCTCAGTTGGACCAGCGTTCGTGCTGGACGTGCAGACCGCGTGAGACGACGCTTCATCCAGTACCAAACATGCTCAATGGGGGACAGATCCGGAGATCTTGCTGGCCAGGGTAGTTGACTTACACCTTCTAGAGCACGTTGGGTGGCACGGGATACATGCGGACGTGCATTGTCCTGTTGGAACAGCAAGTTCTCTTGCCGGTCTAGGAATGGTAGAACGATGGGTTCGATGACGGTTTTGATGTACCGTGCACTATTCAGTGTCCCCTCGACGATCACCAATGGTGTACGGCCAGTGTAGGAGATCGCTCCCCACACCATGATGCCGGGTGTTGGCCCTGTGTGCCTCGGTCGTATGCAGTCTTGATTGTGGCGCTCACCTGCACGGCGCCAAACACGCATACGACCATCATTGGCACCAAGGCAGAAGCGACTCTCATCGCTGAAGACGACACGTCTCCATTCGTCCCTCCATTCACGCCTGTCGCGACACCACTGGAGGCGGGCTGCACGATGTTGGGGCGTGAGCGGAAGACGGCCTAACGGTGTGCGGGACCGTAGCCCAGCTTCATGGAGGCGGTTGCGAATGGTCCTCGCCGATACCCCAGGAGCAACAGTGTCCCTATTTTGCTGGGTAGTGGCGGTGCGGTCCCCTACGGCACTGCGTAGGATCCTACGGTCTTGGCGTGCATCCGTGTGTCGCTGCGGTCCGGTCCCAGGTCGATGGGCACGTGCACCTTCCGCCGACCACTGGCGACAACATCGATGTACTGTGGAGACCTCACGCCCCACGTGTTGAGCAATTCGGCGGTACGTCCACCCGGCCTCCCGCGTGCCCACTATACGCCCTCGCTCAAAGTCCGTCAACTGCACATACGGTTCACGTCCACGATGTCGCGGCATGCTACCAGTGTTAAAGACTGCGATGGAGCTCCGTATGCCACGGCAAACTGGCTGACACTGACGGCGGCGGTGCACAAATGCTGCGCAGCTAGCGCCATTCGACGGCCAACACCGCGGTTCCTGGTGTGTCCGCTGTGCCGTGTGTGTGATCATTGCTTGTACAGCCCTCTCGCAGTGTCCGGAGCAAGGATGGTGGGTCTGACACACCGGTGTCAATGTGTTCTTTTTTCCATTTCCAGGAGTGTATAGGAACAGTATACAGTTTAAAAAACGTGTTTCCAAACACTGTGTGTAAGCTGGATGCAGCCGCTTCGCCCGTCTACAACGAGATTTCGTAAACGTATCTATGACACCACCTGCTCATAGCTCCACGGGGTGATTCTCATTAACGTTTAAAAACCCCGGAAGCGACTTAGGAAACACTAGGACAAGTAGTTTTATGTAAGACACATGGGGCTGCAAATGACAGGAAATACCCCAATAGTGGATGATATATATTGAACATGTAACGTCCCCAGGTGACGTACCTCGCCGTATGTGCATGGGTTGAAACTGTCGATTCCGCCCTCGCCGGTAGGTGTAGTTCTACACATTACTATAAATGGGTGTATTCATTCTTGTATTATCCCATGTGATAACATAGTGCTCGCGGTAGTGGTAATACAAAACTAAGATGAATCAATTTCCATTTACGACAACAGATTAGTTATGCGCAGCACTGCCCACTACCAGCGATAGTAAGATCGCCAAATCCAACCGCGGCACGCACATTTTCAATTCCTGTAATTCAGTTTTGGTGTGTTTCCCGACAGCTGCAGTCCCATGTGCCTTATACTAAATTATTTGCCTCAGCATCAACGACATCGCTTTTAGAGTTATTAAACAATAACAAGAATCATCCTTTATAGAAGGCTACTGTTTTCGCCCACAGCCGATTGCGCTTAGCATTTGAAAGCTGTCAATAGTGCTGCAAGGTGTCAGGGATTTCCATACGTATACTTGACTGTAGGAGTGTCTTAATAGTAAGGAATCCATGTATTAAAGCTTCATGCATAATGCAAAATTTGTTCACGTATCTCAGTGTTTATGAAATCAACACTCTTGAACTATGTGTTGTACAATGATATATTTGTGTAGGTACATTCAATAGCATATGTGGATACTGTTAGCAAAATATGTTGCAAACAAGTAATAAATTTAAAAATCATGCATTACGAGGCAGTTTATTCACTCATCTATGTGGTTGTGACGTCATATCTCCTGATCTATGTGACGTAGGATGATATAATTTTGTAGGTACATTCAGTGCAATATGTGGATACTTTCTGCAAAATGTGTTGTGAACAGTGTTACTAGAAACATCAATAAATTCGAACTTCATGCATAATGCGGCAGTTTTTCAATCGTCTCAGTGTTTATGACGTCATGTTTTCTGAAATATGTGTGGCAGGCGCATTGAGCAGCATATGTATCCACATATTCCGCTAAAAGCGCGTGCCACACATATTTCAGCAGGCATGAAGTCATAAACAAAGAGAAATTAATTGCGAATGCAGGTAATAGCATAAAAATAATACATGTAAACATCATACACGTTGCGACAGTTTTTCACGCTTTTCATTGTTTATGATGTCATATCCCCTCAAGTGTCATAGGTAGATGGTTCTTGTCCCCTTAGGAATTGCTACCTGACTGCGAGGGATGTGTGTACCACGTATGGTTGAATTCGGTCCAGTTTTTTAGGAGCAGGTATGGGACATATACTTACACGTGCACACACACAAACATCTACTTTTGCAATACTGATGGACGTTATGGAATTCGTATTTTCCTGAAATGCTTTTCTTAGGAGTAGGAATTTTATATCGTCTCTATTTAGTTCATCATTGATTAATTTGCTCCCCTCAATAACAACACTTTGCGTAGTCGAGAGGAACGGTTGATTTCCACGCCACCAGCTGGTCTTTTATATGTAGTATGCTATTGCCACGAGAGGGTGGAAGGCGCGGGACACGTAGTATCTGGGAGGACCGCCATGATCCGTGTTGTGGCCACGACGGTCGGCTAAGTAGTCAGTCGGTGAAAGGAGACGAACTTGCAAATACTGGACAGAGCCGACAGCGAGGGCCTCGAGAAATTATTATGCTGCGGTACTGTCAGGTGGACGTCTCTACGGTCTGCGCAGGGCGTGGCCGCTGTGTGGACACAACAACCTGCTGGAGCGCTTGGTTTCTATTCCCAGCTGGGCAGACATGAGACCCAAGGGAGGCTGAGGAATGGGCCTCTGCATGTAGAGAGGAGCACTAACTGAGTTTTTTTGGCACCTGACAGTTTAAAATTGGTTTTTTGTGGTTGTTGCTCGAGCGGTACCCTGGATGTGTCTGTTACTCACAAATTATATGCGGAAGTCTGTGGTTGTAGTGTGACAGGCTCCGGCTGTTTATCGGCAGCACCCAGGGGTGCGAGTGGGTACACTAGTATCCAGAGCAATTTCGCTTGTTAACTACATATTGTGAGCTTGGTTGACTATATGTGGGGCGTTCAGTAAGTAATGGAAAACATTTTTTTTTCTGATATCAAGTCGGCTTCATGCAGGATTCCATTATACAGGGTGGTCCACTGATAGTGACAGGGCCAAATATATCACTAAATAAGCATCAAACGAAAAATCTACAAACAACGAAACTTGTCTAGCTTGAAGGAGGAAACCAGATGGCGCTATGATTGGCCCGCTAGATGGTGCTGCCATAGGTCAAACTGATATCAACTGCGTTTTTTTTAAACAGGAACCCCCATTTTTTATTAGATATTAGTGCAGTAGGTAAAGAAATATGATTGTTTTAGTAAGACCACTTTTTCCGCTTTGTAATAGATGGCGTTGTAATAGCCACAAACGTATAGGTACGTGGTATCACGCAACATTCCGCCAGTGCGGACGGTTTTAGCTTCGTGATACACTGTTGTTGTTGTAGTCTTCAGCCCTGAGACTGGTTTGATGCAGCTCTCCATACTACTCTATCCTGTGCAAGCCTCTTCATCTCCCAGGGCCTACCGCAACCTACATCCTTCTGAATCTGCTTAGCGTATTCATCTCTTGGTCTCCCTCTACGATTTTTACCCTCCACGCTGCCCTCCAATACTAAATTGGTGATCCCTTGATGCCTCAGAACATGTCCTACCAACCGATCCCTTCTTCTAGTCAAGTTGTGCCACAAGCGTCTCTTCTCCCCAATCCTATTCAATACTTCCTCATTAGTTATGTGTTCTACCCATCTAATCCTCACCATTCTTCTGTAGCACCACATTTCGAGAGCTTCTATTCTCTTCTTGTCTAAACTATTTATCGTCTATGTTTCACTACCATACATGGCTACACTCCATACAAATACTTTCAGAAATGACTTCCTGACACTTAAATCTATACTCGATATTAACAAATTTCTCTTCTTCAGAAACGCTTGCCTTGCCATTGCCAGTCTACATTTTATATCCTCTCTACTTCGACCATCATCAGTTATTTTGCTCCCCAAATAGCAAAACTCCTTTACTACTTTAAGTGTCTCATTTCCTAATCTAATTCCCTCAGCATTACCGGATTTAATTCGAGTACATTCCATTATCCTCGTTTTGCTTTTGTTGATGTTCATCTTATATCCTCCTTTCAAGACACTGCCCATTCCGTTCAACTGCTCTTCCAAGTCCTTTGCCATCTCTGACAGAATTACAATGTCATCGGCGACCCTCAAAGTTTTTATTTCTTCTCCATGGATTTTAATACCTACTAAGAATTTTTCTTTTGTTTTCTTCACTGCCAGCTCAATATACAGATTGAATAACATCGAGGTTGGCTACAGCCCTGTCTCACTCCCTTCCCAACCACTGCTTCCCTTTCATGCCCCTCGAGACTTATAACTGCCATCTGGTTTCTGTACAAATTGTAAATAGCCTTTCGTTCCCTGTATTTTACCCCTGCCGCGTTCAGAATTTGAAAGAGAATATTCCAGTCAACAATGTCAAAAGCTTTCTCTAAGTCTACAAATGCTAGAAACGTAGGTTTGCCCTTCCTTAATCTAGCTTCTAAGATGCCTTCACTACCTCATCCCTGAAAGCTATCTGTATCACTGAGGCACGCAAGCCTCCCCATCAACGGCAAGGTCCATGGTTCATGGGGGGTGTGATACATTACCCGAGTTAAAATGAACCATTTTCCAATTACGGAAAACATCGATATCGTGTTGATGTATGGCTATTGTGATCAAAATGCCCAAAGGACGTGTGCTATCTATGCTGCTCGGTATCCTGGCCAACATTATCCAAGTGTTCGGACCGTTCGCCGGATAGTTACGTTATTTAAGGAAACAGCTAGTGTTCAGCCACGTGTGAAACGTCAAGCACGACCTGCAACAAATGATGATGCCCAAGTAGATGTTTTACCTACTGTCGCGGCTAATCCGAACACCAATAGCAGACCAAACGCGTGAGAATCTGGAATCTCAAAAACATCGGTGTTGAGAATGCTTCATCAACATCGATTGCACCCGTGCCATACTTTTACGCACCAGGAATTGAATATTGAATGGTGACGACTTTGTACGTCGAGTACAGTTCTTGCACCGGGCACAAGAGAAATTACGGGACGTTGACAGATTTTTTGCACGCGTTCTATTTAGCGACGAAGCGTCATTCACCAACAGCGGTAACGTAAACCGGCATAATATGCACTATTGGGCAACGGGAAGTCCACGATGGCTGCGACAAGTGGAACAACAGCGACTTTGGCGGGTTAATGTATGGTGTGGTATTATGGGAGGAAGGAAAATTTGCCCCCATTTTATTGATGGCAATCTAAATGGTGCAATGTAAGCTGATTTCCAACGTGATGTTCTATCGATGTTACTACAAGATGTATCACTGCATGAAAGAATGACGATGTACTTACAACAAGATGGATGTCCGGCACATAGGTCGCGTGAGGTTGAAGCGGTATTGAATGGCATATTTCATGACAGGTGGATTGGTCCTCGAAGCACCACACCATGGCCCACACGTTCACCGGATCTCACGTCCCCGGTTTTCTTTCTGTGGGGGAAGTTCAAGGATATTTGCTGTCGTGATCCACCGACAACACCTGACAACATGCGTTAGCGCATTGTCAATGCATGTGCGAACATAGCGGAAGGCGAACTACTTGCTGTTGAGAGGAATGTCGTTACACGTATTGCCAATTGCATTGAGATTGACGGACATCATTTTGAGAAACTATTGCATGAATGTGGTATTTACAGGTTATCACGCTGTTCTCAGAAATGATAACCTCACAAAGGTACATGTATCACATGGGAACAGCAGTAATAAAATGTTCAGATGTACCTACGTTCTGTATTTTAATTTAAAAAACCTACCTGTTACTAACTGTTCGTGTAAAATTGTGAGCCATATGTTTGTGACTATTACAGCACCATCCATCACAAAGCGAAAAAATCGGTCGAACTAAAACTTTCATATCTCTTTACGTACTACACGAACATGTAGTAAAAAATGGGGGTTCCTATTTTAAAAAACGCATTTGATATCCGTTTGACCTATGGCATCGCCATCTAGCGGGCCTACCATAGCGCCACCTGGTTTCCCCCTTCAAGCTAGACAAATTTCGGTCTTTGTAGTTTTTTCGTTTGACGCTTGTTTCGTGAGCCATTTGACCCAGTCACGTTGAATGGACCACTCTGTATAATGTTATTCGCCACTCTACTAGCTACGAAACCCTATATTTCAACATAATCTCCGTTCAGTGCGACGCTTTTACATCACCTTACTGGTGGGGTCTGAATGCACGCCCCGTACCCGTCTACAGGTCGACGTCAGTGTGAACATCTTACTTCTCCCAGTCACCCATGCAGTGCGTCCCACAGACTATATACTTCATTGGGCCAAACAGTTGGAAGTAGGGGGTGCGACATCCGGGCTGTATGGTGGACAAGGAGAACAGTCCAATTTGTGTGTGCGCAGACGTGTGTGAGGCCTTGCGTTGCCATGAGGAAGGAGAAGTTTGTCTGCAGCTTTGTGGCGACGAACAGGCTGAAATCGTTTCCTCGCTTTCATGAAGGTAAGACAATAGATTTCCGAGGATATCAAAGAGGAAAACCCTTCCGTTGTCCTAGAAGATTGTTGCCATGAGTTTACCGGCTAATAGTGGTGCTTTGAACTTTTTCGTAGGAGTAGAGTTGGTGTGGCGGCAATCAGTGGATTGTTTGGTTTCCAGTTACAAGCGATGAATTCCATTTTTCATCGCCTGTAATGATGTTGAACGAAAACTTGTGACGGTCATCCTCGTAAGGCGCAAGCAATTCCGCACAGATGGTGCTTCTTTGCTCTTTATGTTCTCCTGTTACGCAGCGAGGAACCCAAAGGACACAGGGTCTTTGGGTAAAACCAAACACAGACACCCGTCCAGATGCGCAGCGAGGTGTTTGATTTTGAACCCTCCATCACCTCGAATGAGAGTGTCCGCACGCTCCAACATTGGAAGGGTCACAGCTGTGTGAGTCCGGCCGGCACGCGGGAGAGAAGACAGGTCTGTGCTACTTGTTGCGACGATGACATACGCCTCGCACAACGACTCACCATCCTTTTATATTGTCCGGTTTCTGTATATGTTCCCCAGGCCCCTACGAATATCTACGATGCTCTGCTTTTTCGGCAGAACGAACTCAGTGACAGCTCTCTGCAAGGAAAACACCTTCATTAAGGACGCCATTTTAAAGCTACGTAAAGCGCAGTCACCTATCGGAATTTCATGAAACTATATGCGCTTAAGCGGAAATATTCCACGATGTTCCACAACAAATTCTACATTTTTTTCAACCTAAACTGACCGAATAAATAATGTGTAGCGTTACTTACTAAACGCACCTCGTATTAATACTGTAGTGTTTTATTTAAACGAAGCCGTGAGTGTAATACTGAGAATTCGTCTTGTTTCCTCTTCTTCGTGAGTAATCACATGTTTGTGTTACTGTATAAGAATTTATTGAGATATATCCGTTGGTAGTTTCGTAGGGAGCTGCTTGTAGCTTGTCATGTTAGCTATGTGTTGATTGCGTTGCTGTGTGTTGTGACCGTAGTCAAGTACAATAGTTTCTTTCCCTCTTATGCTTTACTGCTGCATTTTTCTCACATATGATGACTGATTTTTTTCTGAAAGGGTATTTCGATTCTGTTGATGTTTAATAAAATAATTGTTAAACTGAGCTCTGTGTCTGCACAGCCCACATCTCGAACCTCTTCCAGTATTACCTCTGTATTACCTGATTTAATTCTAATACACTGCACCACCCTTATTTTTATTTTGTTGATATTCAACTAAAATGTCTTTTCAAGAGAGTATTCATTTAGTTCAGCTGCCAGTTACCTTTCCTGAACCTTGCTGTCTCCAGCAATATCGTTGGCAAACAACAAAATTTTTATTTTTTCCTCTGGATTTTATTCCTCCTTCCTGATTTCTCCTTTCTCTTTTCTTTACTGCTTGCTAAATTTGAGCATTAAATAACATCGGGAGAGGTTACAACCTTGTCTTAATACCTTTTCAGTTTATGCATCCCGTTCTTGGTCTTCTCCTCTATAATTGCAGTCTCTTATCTGTATGAGTTTTAAATAATATTTCGTTCCCTACTTGATGACAATTCCAAAGAGTGTATTCCAGTTAACACTTTCAAAAGATTTTTCTGAATCCACAATGCTACAAAATGAAGGTTTGTCTTTCCTCAGTTTGTCTGCTAACACATATCGTTGGGACAGTGTCATCTTGCGTTCTCCTACATTACTCTAAACCCCCAACGGATCTGCACCAATGTCGGCTCCTAGCACTTTATACATTGTTCCATAAATTATTGGAGGCAGTATTTTGCAGCCATGAATTGCTAAACTGGTCCTCTGATAACATATCCACCTCATTTTACTTTTGGACAAGAATTGTTACATGCTTCTCGAAATATAAGGATTTGTTAGTTAAACTGGTAATACTGTTCAGCCTCAAATCATGAGGAGAAACATTCAACATATACTTGTAAACAGTGTTAATTATACTTGCTTGATACACGTGGTTCTGAAGGTACTGTCGTTTCAACTTTTCGTTGTTTTTGCTCAACGAACCCAGTGCAAGGACAGAGACAATACTCGTCCGACCATTCAGCAAAACCATACATGAGCTGGGCGAAATATACTGTGATGTGTGTACTGGAAATGCCGAGAGATTTTTTAAAGCCGTGGTACTAAGCTACCTCTCTTATGTTTAAACGAGTTATGGCTTTCCAGCAATTACGAGACCTGAGCGCCGACTTTAGATGTTTCCTGTCACTGTCGGTAAACACTTCGGAATTGTTCCTGCAACTTCAGATAGTACCTAACTTGTTTGTGAACCTCTCGGTTATAATTAATACCTGTTAATATCAAGGCTGAAGATAACTTAAGAATATGTTTTCAATTTTGTTTCTTAGTTTCTGTTCACTAAAATAGGTTCCACTTTGCTCTTCGAGTCGCCTGGCCCCCTCGTCCGTACGATTTCCACAATTGTCAGTACATTGAATATAATTATATGTCATTAAAAAGTGATTCAGATTATATATTCCAGTCCTCCAATATTTATCACCTCAGTTCTGACACAAAGACCTCTTTTTTCAGTATTATTCTTTCCTTTTGCATTACACAGAACACCCAATTTAAATTATTTTGCACACTACCTTTCGATATCACTACTTTCACAGTTGTACTTGTGGTATCACGTAATCACAGCAGTCGCCGCCTCTATGTACTGCAATTTACGTGTGTGTTACAACTGATTGTTTATTACAGTCACAGTTCGACTGACGTGGATGGCTTCCCGTGTCGGATTATAGCCCTTCCTTAGAACTTTACAGGTTGGTTATTCGGTAATACATCAACTTAGTCACAGTGTATGGTTGCCTCGAAATAGAAATGCGGTGTGTAAATGTCTTAACGGATTACAGGTTTGCTCATACATACCTGTGAGTTAAACGGTTCTTTTCTTTCCATTCGTTCCTTTAGAGGTTAGCTACTGTAGCTTCGTTGTGTGATCTGACTACTATTCAACGTCGAGTTCCAGTAGGAGTACGTCAGTGTTTTATTGTTTGCGGCTACGAGTGTGATGAAAATTAATATAGTAATTTTCATTACGTAAGTTATCGCTTTCATTTGACGATTTTGAAATCTCTGGAGGCTCAATTAATGGATGTATACTTCTTGTTGCAGGAGGATATTCAGGTTTGTTTTTTAAATAGTTACGTTGAAATAACTTGTTGCAGACACTTTATCTTTCAGATGAAGTATTCCATTCTCTTCAGCATCACAATTTCAGCATTTCATTCAATCTGAAATTTAGATTGCTATATGAGACAAACATTACAACTTCGCGACAACGTCATACAACAATGAACTCTCACAACTAGTTATAAAGAAAATGATAATACATAAAAATGATAATTATTTAAAATAATAAAATTAAATAAATTTATATAATAGTACAGTACACGAAAAATAATTAAATATTCGTAAAATCATAAAATTCATATAATTTATGTTAGAGTCACGTTTCAACTAATAATCTGCATAGAAGTGTACGAAACAGTTTTAATCCTATTACTAAAAGTATACGAAATGCGAAATTAGGATACTGAATGTGTCCTTAGTATAGAAAATTTATGCATTGTGTCGAATAATCCACAGCTTTTAATGTATCAAGTACTATACGTAGCACAAGATGAACAGTTGTCCAGTCCCATTACAGTATTTACAGATATCATGCAGTATTCTGTATTTACGAGTGATACCCAAATATTAAACAAAAAAACACTGAAAGCTGTCAACGTTGTAGCTCTGCACACCGGTATCTGACAGGCTTATTTGCACTAATTATCTTCAAGTTTGGCAGTTGTCGTGAGCTATTCAGGTATCGCTGTCAATTTTCTATATAAATTATATTTTCCGTTGTAAATGCAAGTCTTTGCAGGGACCCATGACATCATTCCCCTTCCATCCGCATGCAGGATCCGCTTCTTCATCTAAAAATCCTAGAAAGGCAACAGTCCATATTAGCGTCAGACTCGTAACACAAGCTCTGACTGGGGATCTCATTGGAAGGTATATTTGTCGTGTAGCTTTCAAGGGGTCCACTGTGGAATTTGTGTTAAGCGGTTTAGAAAAACTGCAAGAAACACTTAGCTGGTTAGCAGGACGTTACACTGAACCAGCTGCCCTCCAGTGTAACAGCAGAATCTGCTGACCACTGCGCATGCCCTGTTAAGAACTACAATCTGATGTTGAAAAGCTGAGGTAACGTCACAAATGTTGTTCGAAGCGAGACAAGCTTGATTCAAACTAAAGGAACAGCAGTGTGAAAGTAGCGTATCAGTCCTCAAACACTGAGGAGCTTTACCGTCATAATACACTTCGCAGAGCATCTGTAAGGCTGCTGAAGCTGGGTGTAATAATTCAGCCATAAGTGTGTTGAAAATGATGTTCATTCAACTCACCAAGGCTGCAGACCGTTAAGAATATAATGGGTCCGGCGTCCTATGTCTGAACAAATGGGTAGATTTCACATATACTTATTTTTGTAGTAGGAGGAACCTCGTTTCTATACCGTTCGTAAATCGGTATCCTCGCTACCATCGTATATTTCTTTTAATATTAGTGTGGTACTACTAATCCAACAGTTTAAAGAAATTCTATTGGGTGGTTATAATTAATGTACAGCAACTCACACAAATTCAGTGTGGGTTGTATTTCACGTATGCCAGTGATACATGTTAGATATGATAATGCGTTAATGTGAACAGATTTACGCTGGAAACAAATTAATTCCACCAGGTGCAAAATGGCGCTGTGTATGAAAGCCGTATATAAATGTTTCCGTATGTAATGGACTAGGAACGGGGTGTAGGAAGAAAAGTCAAATAATGGAGACGGGCATAATGTTTATGTTATTACTAAGTGTCGTTTGCACAGTTTGTTATATTGAGCACCGGAGACGGCGAAAAGATGTTGCATCCTTATAACGAAGTGATCAACAGTTGCTATCAGCAATTCCGGTGGAACCTGAACGACGTGTTCCCGTATACCGGCCTTCAGATCAGGTAGAGACCGGACGTGTCCACGGTAGACGCCTTTTTTCTGATATCCACAGATCCTGAAGTCTTGTGGATTCATACCAGGTGATCCTGCAGGTCACGCATCCGGAAAACCTCTGGAGATAACACCTTGATAGATGGCTGCATGGGCTGCATGCCGGCCGCTGTGGCCGAGCGGTTCTAGACGCTTTAGTCTGGAACCGCGGGACTGCTACGGTGGCAGGTTCGAATCTTCCCTCGGGCATGGATGTGTGTGATGTCCTTAGGTTAGTTAGGTTTAAGTAGTTCTAAGTTCTAGGGGGCTGATGACATCAGATGTTAAGTCCCATAGTGCCAAGAGCCATTTGAAGGCTGCATGAAACAAATCTTTTACTGGCGAACGACGTAAGGTGTTGCCCCATCTCGCATGAAAACAGTGGTTTCCAAACAACTGAGCTCTATTTTCAGCCATATGTCATCAACTTCGATCCATGCCACAAACGGAAGACCAAATTCAAAACTTTGCTAAGGACCATGACTTCTCAGCTGCTGCATCATCTGAATCTCGTACTTTTGACCATGAGATGGACAATTCTCGTGAGACTGAACGAGCATTTGCACTGTAGGGGGACCATGCCGGATGGACAGTTACAGCAACAGAAACCTCGCCAGTAACTTCCAACGGGATAATATGCCTTTCTCTTCCAGTTGCCACACAAGCTCACCCTTATTTTCGAATGTCATTATGATCTTTTATTAGGTATTTAATGACATCGGGTGTCCCCTTGACCTTCCAGTCGGTTATGACGCGTCACTGTAATTACTACCGTTCACACAGAACAGTTGCGCTAACAGCACAAGGTCTTTTTCCTTATCTCGATAGCCATAGTGTGCACTCATGTTATGGCTTATCACATGACTGCGTGGATGCCATACCATCCTAGAAACAGTGTACGGTGCCAGATATGCACTTTATGGCCAAAATTAGAACTAATTTTTTCCAGCGTAATCGTTTACGCTATAATACATCAGCATATCGAACAAAATTAACATCTGACGAAAGTTACAGCCCACACTGCACAAGTAGCTGCACTTTAACTATAAACACCTGGTAGTTTTTCACCTATCTCGATTTCATGACAACATATCTCCTGAACTTGTTGTCGGACAATTTTGCAGCTACTATCACTGGTATGTTGGGATGTCGTGTTGTGAATAGTCAGTAGCAAAAAATCATTCCTGATGCTGAAGTTTTACTTCTGGAAACGGAAAAGTTGAAACGTCCGCTTTCAACAATTATACTTGACTGTGCTTAACCTGACACACAATATTTTTAGCGCAACGCAATCTGACTTTCAGAAATCCCTACAAAAGAATGGTCCTCACTAACATTAACCTATACGTTTCACAAATCACTTACCTCACAAAAACCTTGGTTACTCGAACTACTGCAATACAGCGAGCGCCACTACTGCCAGCTAAATAAAAGATTCAAACTACGGAAGGCACTAACTACTGATAGGCATAGTTAGCAAATGAAAGATTTTAATAGAGAACAAACAATGAATTTACCTTAATAGTCATAATATATATATAGCAGTTCATGACAAATTACAAAACTCCGCCATCTCTCTCCCCACATCCACCACTGCTGGCGGCTCACCTCCAACTGCGCAACGCTACGTGCCGTTCACATCCAGCTGCCGCTGCCCAACACTACAATGGCAGACAACAATGCAAACTAGCCACGGACTGCACATAGCACAGCCAGTCATTTTTCATACAGAGCGCTACGTGGCGTTACCAATAAGAAAACCTAAACAGCCAACTTACATAGCCCCCATGGTCCCCACAAAAAATTTTACAAATTGTTTTGGGCAGTGGTAAATACATATTTGTTAAAATTTTTCATAATCGTAATTACAATAACAAAGAAATAAAATGCACACACTTATTGATACAATGTTGGTCAAAAGCTAAAATTTTTTCACAGTCCATAAAGACAGTCTTGATCATTCATCACAGTAAAACTGCCCATTTCTTTTCTCAAAGTCTGAGCAATAAAAGACAATGCACAAGGAAGTAGTGGATTTCCATGTAGTCTTGAAGTAGTGTTGTCCTTCCAACAGAAAGACAATGCTGACTCTCGACATGCAGACAGGTAATGGGCCACAACAGAGCAAACCCACAGCAGAGTCAGTCGAAGTTTTGAAGAATATTGGTAGGTAGGTCATCACAGAGCAGATCCACTGTAATCCTGGTAGAGATTACGGTATTGGTGGGCCACCAGAGGTGCAGACCCACTGCAGTCCTTGTAGAAATAATGGTATTGATGGATCATCAAAGATGTAGACCCACCGTAGTCCTTGTAGAGATAATGGTACTGGTGGGTCATCAGAGATGCAGACCCACTGTAGTTCTTGTAGAGACGGCCAGCAGCCTTCTGTTGTGACTGTGCAGGTGCACAATCACTATTGAAGAGTCTTGCGGATAATACAGCAAGTCCATAACCACCACTTGTGCACTCACAAAGTTTTTGGAATTGTCCTTAGAATCAGCAATGCTGCCATCCAGCCCCTTGCTGAATTATTAACACACGTGCTAACACTAACAGTCCCTATTTCTCACATATTGTCCATATACTATGACCAACAGAACGTTGCAGTGAAATTGAACTTACAAGTTACTTAACTTGATGAACTGGTGTCAATTACAATTTTATAACATCAGAATACAATAACAAAGGTACAAAATACATCATTAAAGAACATAACGATACAGATAACATTTGTAAAAGACAGGCTTTACAATAGAATAGAAATAGACATATGCATCAGTGTTACAGGAGTTATGACATGAGTACATACATAAAAGATCAGATAACTTTCGCAACATCAACATGAGCATTAAAATAAAACAGAATAAATAATGTCTAAACATCTTTACAAAGTAAATAACATAGTATAAGAAAATTCTACAACATAGCTCTCATCAGCTAAACACATAAAGACAGGAAAAACACAAATACACAAGGGTACACAAACACATAGTGGGATAACACAAAAGGAAAGGACAGGGTTTGTTTTCAGTGTAACATTTGGTACTGCAGTCCAACCCAGAACTTCATTCCATAGATCTTTCGTCTTATTTCAACATCTGTTTCCACCAAAAAAATCCTATCCAAGCATGCTTTCTGTATTTATATGTTCACATATTTCTTACCTCATTATTTATTTTCCATTATCTTACCTCATCATTTATTTCCAACAAAATCCTACCTAAACCTGTTGTCCCTAACCCTACTTTTTTGGTTCATATCCTCTTTCAAATACTTTTTTTGGCCGAACCATTTTCTTATAGCTTCTCAATGCATTTCATCCAATTCATCGCAACTCATTCTCTTATATACTCTACCCCCTCTTAAGCTAACTTAAATCTACTGAGCTCAGATGCTAAACTAAGGGACGAGGCAATGCAGCACCACAAAACAATTAACACAAACAGCAATGATAAAAAATACAAAAGGCAAAGCAAGCAGCATAAATTACAACTAATATAAGGCAATGAGCAGCAAACAAGAAAACTAAATCAGTAGTAAAACTGGCTTAAGAGAGTAATACAAAGTCAATTTCAGTAACACTATGCCTGGCAAACAGCAGCAGTAAATGCTATAACGTATACCTAAGCATGACAAAGCTCAAGAAGAAAAAATAGTACACTAAAGACAACAATGCAGATAAGGAAATGTATAATCACATCTTAATGTCTATGTAATTAAAGTGGTGCACCACAAGAAGTTATTCTACAAAAAAAAATTACCAAGTACTTGAAAAGAAAATTCCATATGCAGTTCCTGAGAAGGGAAATGTCTTTGTGCTCCCTCATTTTTGGGAAATGTACTAAAAAATTAGTATTTACTGGATCTGTAGACAGAAAATATTTATATTAGTACATCTATAAAATACTATTTTAACCAATGCTGCAGTGCAGCTAGAAACTAGATATTAAAGAAAATGAGCAAATATGTACAAAGGAAGGCATGAAACATCATTCATTAGCCATATGGCATTTCATTAGGTAGTACAGAAAATCTCTCAACTAGAAAGACAGTAGTCATAATCAGGTGTATAGACATAAAATATTGCTCGTCATTTCATTAGACATTTCAGTAAATATAATAAATTAAGAGCGCCACAGTCTTATCATATGTTTGCAAGTTTGAGCGTGTCGTATTAGCAATGCTTTCGACAAAGAAATGTCAATAGCGAGGATAATGGCCTCTTTTTTTTTGCACATAATGGCTTTCTTTTGTCAGACGACTACCTCTCAGCTGGGCATCCAAAATGCATTACGCCAAGGTTGCTTACCTTTCTTACTGAAGTATTTACGACAGCAGTTTCCGCTACAGTGGCAGTCTCATATTAAAAAAATCACAGGTTGTGAATTTGCGTTACAAATGTGTAGAAACAAAATCCTATTGATATAATTGTGTCCAAGAAATTTTCGTCAGCATTGTAATACACTCACGCATTTACATACATTTCATAACTCTTAAAGTACGATTCTCAGTTTCCAACATCCTTTTTCACAAACCAGAATCCATAACTTCTATTCATTGTTCATATACATATAAACACGTAATCACATTCCTTATATAGCATGAGCTTATTGATCATAAACATACCTCAACAGCATAATACACATCATCGTCGTAAAAATAACATCATAACACCTCAGTCAAATCTCGAAAACGTCGTAGCTTTCTGCAGTAATGTCAAAACCTAAAAGAAAATTCTCCGCTCATGTCAGTAGTGTCAAACTTACTTTAAAAATCATGCTCCCTTACCAAATACATTATTCAAAGCTCTCATAGTATCACAATGGTTCCAGAAAAATATGAGCATTTCACAAAATACAGACAAAATACTATTTCATAAGTGTGAAGTTATCCAACTGTGTAATTACGTAAACATCTGTCACTGATGTAGTAAAAAAATGTTTATCTCTCAGTTAAATGATCAGATAGCTGTGTAATTTGAGTGTTAGAAAAATATGGTACCGATGTGTAAAGTTGTATAAGCAAATACCATATTAGCTAGGGCTCCTTGTGCTTGCCAAACACATGGTACACAAAGTAGGCGTGTACCCCCCCTGAGGATTAATGTAATTATACCCACAGGTGTTACAGATTACAGCAATGGAATGAAATGTATCACAGAAAACTCTTGTATCATTGTACTTCAAATATCTTAATAAATAAATGTTTTAAGTGCGAAATGAATCACTGAAACACATGTCCTGTAGCGCTAAATGTGCGTCTTGCTGTAAGATAATCTCTGTGAAAGTGTCGTAGTTATTGTCCTCCGAAAGTTAAGTTCTGCAGAAGTCAATGTACTTACCTCATGATAAACAAAAGTGAAATGCTTTGCGTATAGATATCGTAATTATTGTGCTTATTGGCGTGATGAAGAAGGTACTGTACAGTAATGTATTGTTGTGCCACGAAAAAGGCTGTCTCATTGTTGCTATACCACAAAAGTTACTACTAAAACATGTTTTACTTTCCAGAAGAATTCAGAAAACTGTCCAGATATAAAACAGATACACCGCAAAACCAACATTGTAAATTGTCACTCATTAGTAGCATCATGATAAAATCGTGTAGCTGTCACATAAACTAACCACTGTGTCATCTGGTATCTCACAGAAAGTACTTTAAATCCAGAATGTATTTTCAAGTAAACCAAAATGTTGCATTAAAATCTCATTAACAGTACTGGTAAATGTTCTAAGTATGTGAGCCTTATAGTCGTTACGTAATCGTGCAACTAACAAGCAAGAATGTACATACACAATAACATTGTGTCGTCTGTTCACAATAACAATGCATTCGTAATTTCTGTTTAAATAAGTTCTCTTGGTTCATGACTGGATATTTAACTTCAAACATTGTTGCATGTTAACAGATTCTAAGTCTGACAAAGCATACTAGAAATATGAAGTGAAAAAGTTTTATGGCAAAGACAAAGTTAAAAAGCAGATTATCTTTTAATAAACGGTTTTACATGTGAAATGTGGTGTAAACCTCTACTCTTCCTAGTGCACAGAGTTTCAACTTCAAAGCACTTATCATGTAGTATACATCGGTAAAGAATGCTAAAATTTTTCTCAAGGTTAGCGTCTTATGTTATTTTTCTCGGAGCCAGCAGGCGCACGCGGCTGCCTGCTGTGCGAGTCATTGTCGGTCTCTTTGTTGGCGCGCGCCGTTATTGGGATTTGGAGACCTAGCTTCTACAAATTCACGTTGTCGAAAGTGCCCTGCTGTGTTTGAATCCCGCCAGTTCTGATGAAATTCAGGTCTTTCTTTATGATTATCTCGTCTGTCGTCATGTCAGTAGATTTCATAATTTCTTTCTTGTCGGTCATGTGGTGGAGAATTTCTCCCTGAATCGTAAGTGCGCACTGGACCGTTGCAGCTAAAGTTATTCTGTCTCCCTTGATAATAATTATTTTGGTTCCCATATTGTCTGTTTCCCTGATTGTCTCTGTGATAGTCATTACCACGGAGAGGTGATCTTTCCCTGTAATTATTACTACTGATGGTCTCTGTGATAGTCATTACCGTGGAGTGGTGATCTTTCCCTGTAATTATTACTACTCTGCCAACGGTTGTTATACGGGTGGAGTCTGTTTTGGTCACGATTTACGCTGTAAGAATAGCCTTGTCGTGTATTATTTCTGCCATCGCGGAATTGCGACGGATGTGACCTGTAATTGTTGTGTTCCTGTTTTCGCGTTCCGCGATTGTCAGTGTCAATTTCCAGTTCTTGTAACAGTCCCTGAAAAGCTTCAATGTTGTCTTTGCAACGTCCTGCTAAAATAATATGTCGTAAATGTTCAGGCAATTTGATTAAGTAAATGCGGATGAAATCTGAGGGGCTGCATGGGTTTGAAAGATACTGATTCTTGTGCAACATGTCTTCAAAATATTTCACAAGACTGGAAAATTCAGATTGTTCGAAATGTTTAATCATTATGATGCTACGTTTCACTTGGTCTTGTGTAGCTTGAGACCAATATGCTGAGAGGAAGGCATGATAAAATTCTCCTTCACTGTGACAATCGTGAATGACCGATCGCATTCTTACAGCTGGTTCATTCTCTAAGTAGCCACACATAAATTCTAATCTGTGCTGCAATGACCAGTTGGGAGGAAAACAATGAGAGAACTGATGAAGCCATGCTTGTGGATGATTGTCGTTGCCGGAATTCTTGAATGTTTTGAATTTACGTGTAGTAATAAACAGCTTATAGTCAAATTCATCATGTCGGCGAGTCGCATGTCGGTCATTGTTACGTCGTTTCGGCGGTTCCAGTTCAAAATTCGGTGCATCTTGCCAATTTCTTTCATATTTTCCGAAGTGTCCTGTGTTATTATTTTGTGGTTGTTCCGTATTTCTATGTCCCTCTTCCCGTGTTGGAGCGCGAGTGTCCTCTGAAATATGTAATTTTTAAATTACTTGTGTCAGCTGATCTTGTACTTCCCGGATTTCTCTTTGGTGTTGCGTATTAATTTGATTCTGATTTTGTTTGAATTTCCTAATTTGTTCGCACTCTTCTGTGTCATTAAAGACTACCGGTTTTGTGTCATTCAGATTATCATCTACCTTCGTAGATAAATTATTTGGCTGATCCGAAAGTTCAAGTACTTTCTCTGATAATGAACTAATTTCCTCCATGTGTCTTTCTATTGTGTCCTTTAAGTTTTCCCGAGTTTTTGCAAGTTGCGTAACCGAATCGGTAGATGCAACTGAGTCAATTTTAGCTTGCAAGGTCTCATGATTTTCATGATCAATAATTTGCAGTTCTTTTATGGCTGCTTCGTGATTCTGTAATGCATTTTCATGCAGCGAAAAAATTGGTTAAAAATGCTCACAAATTTGGGTTTTTACGTCGTTACAGACTTTTTGACATTTCGATTCGATTTTAAGTAACTCAGTAGTTAAATCTTCACGTGTTTGTTCAAGCGTGGTGTGAAGATTTTGTTCCATTGCGTCTAACTGTTGCTGTGTTTGTCCTTGGTGTCGTTCCATTGTGCCTAATTTTTGAAGATTTAGTTCCATTGTGTCTAACTTTTGAAACTTTTGCTGTGATTGTCTCTGATTTTGTTCCATTGTATCTAACTTTTGAAGCTTTTGTCCCATTTGTTGCATTAATTGTAATAACAATGCACTGGTGTCTGAAACATGTTCCTCAGTGCTTTTCGGCAGTGAATTTGCACCGGCCACATTCACATTTTGACAAGCGGAAAATGTGTCTTGACTCATTTGAGAAAACGGTGAGAACCCAAAACCTGAGTCTACAGTATTTGCAATATTGTGTTCTGTCATTCCCGATTCCTGAGGCGAGCTGTTGCCGACCGATCGATCGATAATGCTTCCCTGTTCACTACCTGTTTCACTGTCTACACCATTATTTGACGCCCGCTCCATTTCCCTATGCACAGTTACCAAATTACTACTTTGAATGTCTGTTAATTCATTACACAGCGGTGCTGGTAAGCTACGCTCGTCGTCACTATTATTTCTCTGTTTACTTTGGAGCCTAGTGTTACGTTTTTCACAAGCCATTATTGTCACAATATTTCAACGATAACACAGAAAATAAGAGAACACATTAACATAGCGCTGAAAATAATGTCTAGTTAATTGCAAGCTGCGAAATACTTGGTGCAAATTTACATGCATGCCACACCTGTTTTACTGTACAACAATGAAAGACTGCAACTACAAAGGAGATTTTCTCTACAATTACGCGCTAGCAATAAACAAAATTTACACTGATTACACAAACTACAAGAAAAAATCAGAAGATTCCAGTGAGGTATCCTCGGCTAAGGGTCGACATATGGAACGTCCGCTTTCAACAATTATACATGACTGTGCTTAACCTGACACACAATATTTTTAGCGCAACGCAATCTGACTTTCAGAAATT
Source organism: Schistocerca piceifrons (assembly GCF_021461385.2). Classification (NCBI taxonomy): domain Eukaryota; kingdom Metazoa; phylum Arthropoda; class Insecta; order Orthoptera; family Acrididae; genus Schistocerca; species Schistocerca piceifrons. Next base: position 783,100,664 of record NC_060141.1, read on the forward strand.
CCTACAAAAGAATGGCCCTGACTAACATTAACCTATACGTTTCACAAATCACTTACCTCACAAAAACCTTGGTTACTCGAACTACTGCAATACAGCGAGCGCCACTACTGCCAACTAAATAAAAGATTCAAACTACGGTAGGCACTAACTACTGATAGGCATAGTCAGCAAATGAAAGATTTTAATAGAGAACAAACAATGTATTTACCTTAATAGTCATAATATATATAGCAGTTCATGACAAATTACAAAACTCCGCCATCTCTCTCCCCAAATCCACCACTGCTGGCGGCTCACCTCCAACTGCGCAACGCTACACGCTGTTCACATCCAGCTGCCGCTGCCCAACACTACAATGGCAGACAACAATGCAAACTAGCCACGGACTGCACATAGCACAGCCAGTCATTTTTCATACAGAGTGCTACGTGCCGTTACCAATAAGAAAACCTAAACAGCCAACTTTCAAAGTGTTGTGTGAGGTCACCTTGTTACATTTCATGGCTTATTGGCTTACTGCGTTTTACATCAACGTGGTATATGACGTGGGATTATACCTCTTGGTGGGCGGACTATGACAGCACGTTAAACTGTTAAATTTGGTCAATAAGTATATGAAATTATCAAAATAAAATTCTTGTAGCCCCTTGAACTCGATAAAAGGGCAACCTTCTATTGGGATTTTGCGTGGTTCACCTGTTTAGTCATTTAGTACTACGTACTATGTAGCGGGGGGGGGGGGGGGGGCTATACACAAATCTTCGCTACTTGAACCATAGTAGACTAAAACTATTTATCACGTGTGTACCTAAATATATAGTAACATTGTACAGACTGCGGTCTGAAAGATTTGAGTTTCTAGTAGTATTAGTATCATGACTTACCCCGTCAGGCGCCGGTACTGGTACGACGACGGAGGGATGACCCCGGGACCCAAGGAGAAAAGACATGCAGCGTGAACGGCACGCATTACCACTGTGATCTGCTTCTCTAGAATGCGATGCCTGCTCTACAGGAACTCGACTGTTTTGATTGACGGTAGGTCTTCATTTCACATTGCTCGTTAGGTCACTCACTTACACCGAAACACGTTTTGATAAAACCGAATCATTGATTGATCGTTCCAAAGTCGTGCCCACGAAAACCAGGGGATCTGAATCGGTGTCATTCTGGCTGTGGGGTTACCTGAAGAAAAGGTGTTATCAACGGGACGTTAACATACATTGGAGGTTGAAGATGAATGTAGTTGCCCTACAAGTTATAGAAAAGGTAATTAAGGGATAAATTCAGCCAACTGTTCCCAAATAAATTCAGCCACAGCGTCAGTTCAAAAATGATTGAAATGGCTCTGAGCACTATTGGACTTAACTGCTGTGGTCATTAGTCCCCTAGAACTTAGAACTACTTAAACCTAACTAACCTATCACTCACATCCATGCCCAAGGCAGGATTCGAACCCTTGACCGTAGCGGTCAAGCGGCTCCAGACTGTAGCGCCTAGAACCACACGGGCGTCAGTTCACAATTAAGTAAACATTCAGTTGCTCCCATTTCTTGCGGGTATGAAATGAAATCAAAGAGGAACAAGATGACAGTTTTAATAGATAACGGTATGCATGCGCTGCCTATAATGGACAAAAGAGAGTTACTGAAAAACCATTGCTGCTGAGACGGGTATTAGAACTTCAGCCGTAACAGAATGTAAAGGTAACAGAAAGAATCTGACAACTTTTGTCTGAAAATGGTGACTGGAGACAGTTCGCCGAGTGAATAATAATAAAGTCTTGGTAAAATTTATGGCTAGTGATTTCTGATTCTGAGAACGCATTTCATACATACAATCGATTCTCAGAGTTCGCTGAAACATTGAAGAATATTCTAGGATGTTCAGACAAACGTGTTAACTACATAACTGGCGGACGACAAAGTTATCGCCGTTTGATCCTTTGCAGATAGTGACGACAATGATGATGGACTCACTGACGAAGTTGGAGTTGAGTCCGAAGATATGATGACGTTCAAATAGACAGAAACAGATGTGGAAGGGCTAATGGTTTACACTGTCTGTTCATTAGTGTCTGGACACCAATTAGTGGACGTAAATACGGAGAGTCTTGGCCTTTATGATGCCTTCAGCTCTGTAGGGGACAATTTCAATACGATGTCTCCATGTCTGTGGAGAAATGAGAACGCATTCTTCTTTAAAAATCGAAGCCGGGTATGGTAGTATGTTGAACGCTGTGTGGCTACGGCCTCCCGTCGGGTAGACCGTTCGCCTGGTGCAAGCTTTTCGAGTTGACGCTACTTCGGTGACTTGCGTGTCGATGGGGATGAAATGATGATGATAAGGACAACACAACACCCCGTCCCTGAGCGGAGAAAATCTCCGAACCAGCCGACAATCGAACCCAGGCCGTTAGGTATGACATTCCGTCGCACTGATCACTCAGCTATCAGGGGCGGACGACTTCTAAACTCATTCGAAACGTCTTGCACTAGGGTTTACTCTGGTGGTATCCAATGACTAATCCACATTCGAAGTCACTGAGCTTTCCTGATGGACCCATTCTACCAGTACCGGTGACAACACAATTCTCCATGCCTCCTTCTATACTAGCGGGTTCGCTTCACGTAACATCTAGTGATCTATTCCGCTACACATGGAGGTGTGCGCATAATTTTGATCAGGTATTATAAGTTCCAAGTTATTATAATTACAGTGCAGCTTCTAAGAAGGTCCAGTTGTGGATGTAATTATCATACGGCAGCGAAACTTGGTAGATGTGCTAATGCGTTAACGAAGAAACGATTTACGCCGGAAAAAATTTAGTTCCAACTGTCACCACCAGGTGCAGATATGGCGATGTACACTGTTTGTATGACTGTATGACGGTATTATCTCATCTGACAAGTCAAATGGTTCAAATGGCTCTGAGCACTATGGGACTTAACATCTATGGTCATCAGTCCCCTAGAACTTAGAACTACGTAAACCTAACTAACCTAAGGACGGCACACAACACCCAGCCATCACGAGGCAGAGAAAATCCCTGACCCCGCCGGGAATCGAACCCGGGAACCCGGGCGTGCGAAGCGAGAACGCTACCGCACGACCACGAGATGCGGGCTCTGACAAGTCATTAGTGCGGTTATCTGATTGTGCTAGCTCAGATGTGGTACCACGAGGATCGTCCATCCACTGGTCAACAATACTAAAAGTTCTAAATTTGTTCGTCGAATTCTGGCACCGATCGATGTTGATGACATACGGCTAGGCAATATTCTATGGATTGACGGGACATATTGTACTTTAATGGATCGGTGATTAAGCAGAACTCCCTTGTTTCGGTACTGTATAACCCCGTGTTGTACACTAAGAGCCATTACAATCGCCGTATGTTACTGTGTGTGGTATGGATTCACAAGCACCTCAATTTTTAGTTCGTTCTTCTATGAAGAGAATACACGCAAAGGGCCTGTCAGGTGCACCTTCACATGAGCACGTTACGGAGAACTCCTTATGCAGCATGTAATTCTCGCCTTGGCTGAGCGCAGATGTTTCGAAACTACTGTTTTCTTTCAGGATGTGGTAACATTTCATGTCGCACGCGCAGTGAAAGATCTGCTTAATGCAACACCCTACGAACGTGTTAATGCAGAGGTTTTATGGATGCGCGGCCCGCAAGATCACCTGATCTGAGCACGCAGGACTTTGGTCCCCGGGGAAAATCTATAATAATGCATTCACCAGGGACATGTTCGACCTCTACCTGACGTGGAGACCAATATACAGGAGAACACTGCTCACATTCCACTACTACGAGAAACTGACAATCACATCATTTAATGGATACAGCATTTCGTCGACGTCTGCGGTGTTCATATTCAACAAATTATGTTACCGGCGGTTAATAATGAAACCTTATGTCTATCCCATTTATTTGACCTTTTCTGCACGTGTCCCTTTCCTAATCCATTACATATAGGAACATTTCTGCATGTCATTCTTGCATTCACAACGCCAGATTTGCGGCTGGTAGCCAAACCTGGAATTAATTTATTTCCAACGTAATCGGTTCCACGCTAACCCATCAGAATAGCTAGCAGTTTTCGCTGCTGTACAATAATTTCACCCACACTGGATCTTGTGAGTAACCGCACTTTAATTATTACAATCTGGTACATGGAAGGGCAAGCGCAAACAACTTCGGCTGAGCAAAATCGGGTGAAACGTTTACGTGATCCCGCTGCACAAAACGACTCACCAAGCCCGTTCAAAAGAAAGGTTTTAATTATTCTAGTGTGTACAACTCGTTGTGGTTTTCTATTCAATTTGTCAGCTGCCCTGCCGCAATGGTAACACCGGTCCCAGTCAGATCACCGATGTTAAATGCTGGGTTATAGCTTGGATGGGTGACCATCCGGTCTACCGAGCGCTGTTGGTAAGCGGGGTGCAGTCAGCCCTTGTGACTGAGGAGGTACTTGGTTGAGAAGTAGCAACTCCGGTCTCGTAAGCTGACATACGTCCTGGAGAGCTGTGTGCCGACTACTTGCCCCTCCATATCTACATCCAGTGACGCCTTGGTCCTGAGGAAGAGACGGAGGCCGGTCAGTCCTGCTGGTCCCTAATGGCCTGAGAGGGCGGAGTTCAGTTTAGTTCTATACAATTTATCTCCAAAATTTATGCGATTTTTTTTTGAGCGCTTACACAGCGGAACTTTTTCTGGCTTGATGTATCATGTAGAACAGACATCGTGCTTGTGGCAGCTCAGTGGCTCAATTGTTCGTTCTCCTGCTGAGCGCCATTAGTTGACAGCACTGACTAGGAACCTCGGTTTCTGCAATTACACAACATGTCTCGGCGAAATAAAGGAAAATACATAACTATATACACACACACACACACACATATATATATATATATATATATATATATATATATATATATATATATATATATATATATGTGTGTGTGTGTGTGTGTGTGTGTGTGTTTTCACATGCCTTATTATCAAATTATAACTGGACATCTCGTATTAAAACTGTACAGATGTCCCTCACTTAATGGCGAACTATAACATTATAACGAACTTACAACTGTCGGGTGTCACATATGATACCACGGACCCAATGCGGACTATGTCTAACGTCGATGAAGTGTAGCTATATATTATTTCCCATTTCATTCACGCGCTTGGTTGATGAAAGGATCGTAAGTCGGTCAACAAAAGTGATCCAGATGAGTCTGACATAGAGTTTGATGAACCTGATGAATGATGCGAAGAGATCAATGTGAAAAAAGTGCCTCAGAAGAGGAAACAGTTCCTGTTGCTCAAGTTCAAGAAAGGAACCAGTTCTGGAGGCATACAAATGAGGAAAGATGTGTGTGACATAAAAGTAATTAATGTCTTCTTTCAACAGTTTCAATCGTTTACTAAGTGTTGTTGAACGTTTTGATACCAAGCTGTCGTTAGACCTGTGGTGAAATCTACATATAACATAAGCAATATGTGTAATGGATATGACTGCTTATTTTGTAATAAAGCTACCTGATACGTAAATTAAAGGGGGATCACTGCTCTCAGCTGCAACGGGACATTAAGCGGAATCAGCTGTGTCGAACGAAGATATGTACCAGGCCGGGATCTTCAATTTACTAGGCAGGTGCGGTAACAACTGCACCATCCCGAACAGACCACCGTCCGAGGTGGCGCAGTGGTTAGCACACTGGACTCGCGTTCGGGAGGACGACGGTTCAATCCCGAGTTCGGCCATCCTGATTTAGGTTTTCCGTGATTTCCCTAAATCGCTTCAGGCAAATGCCGGCATGGTTCCTTTGAAAGGGCACGGCCGACTTCCTTCCCCATCCTTCCCTAATCTGATGAGACCGATGACCTCGCAGTTTGGTCTCTTTCCCCCAAATCAACCCAACCGAACCCCGAACAGTCCGTCCGATTTTCTGTGGGATTCTCTAAGGAGAGGACGCCTACTCGCCATCGCCGAATTCGTCTAAATCCATGATACATGAAACATGAAAGTGCCCCAACCGGGAACTTCAGATGGACAAGCGTTTTGGAAATGAAAGGAATTTTGACACAGATCTATCACCATGTGCACCTTATCAGTTGCCCCTGTGACAGTATGTTCAGAAACGGTGTTTGGCTCCGTGATGAGAGAACGGATTCGTATTGAAAGGGACACGGGTTCGACTCCACCCAGCATCAAGTATTTTTGGTGCTCCTTGGCAAATATACGACGAACTGTTCCAAGATGAAGACGGACTGCCAACGTGCAGTATCAAAGTAATTCCCCCCAAATGTACGTCACTAGTCCAACCTGTACATCACTAGTGCAACCCTGCGACGCAAATTCTTATCGCCAGGTAAAAAGCCTAACAAAAAATGTCAAAACTGCACTTACCTCATCGAGAAAGAAGACGAAGTCACTTCCCGAGCAACTTGCATCAGACTACATTCCATTATACACAGGCAGCTATCCTCGCACGTATTCAACGACATGCTGCATCACGCGTGGTTTGCTTCTGGACTGTGCGAGGATAGAAACTGTTCTCAGAATGTCAGTCAAGTTAGTTTTTCTATGGAGACATTAAAAAATAAATCTCACTACAAAAAATCTGCGTTTATAACGTGCGCAATATACGATCAAAATTTTTGCTTCCCTGTTTCTTTGATGACTATCACTCCGGTACATGAAATTGATCAGTTGCGAAAGACTGGAAGCATCGATTTACATACACGTCGTTTCCGTGTAAGCGTTAACACCAATCCCTTTTCTAATGTTTGCAGTCCCGCATTTCATGCTGTGTCTATACTTGTTGTGCTTACATAAATAAAATACCCTATATGATGTTGCATTTAATTGTGATGTCTGTAGTGTACGCATTGCCAAGGAGCACAAAAATATTTTCCAGCCGGCGGAGTCGAACCAGCGACCATTTCAGTTCAAATCTGATCTCTTACCGCTTTTTTTCTCTCTCGTATTTTTAGTTTTTTGTTCTCATTTTATTCGTTAGTGTTCGTTGTATCTGTTCGGGGCGGACGTTGCATTATTCTTGTTCGAGTTTATCATTGATACATTAACAAATTTTTTAAATTTTTTTATTATTATTATTTTTTTTACACACCCAGGGCAGCTAACCCACTGACCGAATACTCTGAGCTATCATGTTGGCTTCCGCTGGGCCACACGCCGCTTCCTAAACATACTGTCACAATTGATAAGGTGCACATGGTGAGAGATCTGTATCAAAATTTCTTTTATTGGCTACACGCTTGAGCATCTTGTGTTTCCACTGGGGGCGCTTTCTTCTCTCACCATACCCTACATGTGCCATAAATTTGGACTATAGTCCTGAATGTGAAGACATCGAAAAAGATATGATTGTCGGAAGGACAGACTCAGCATACAGGAGAGTCAAAACAACCTTTGGTGACATTAAAAGCAACGTTGGTAACAATAAGAGTGCAACGGGAATTCCACTGTTAAATGCAGAGGAGAGAGCAGATAGGTGGAAAGAATACATTAAAAGTCTCTATGAGGGTGAAGATTTGTCTGATGTGATAGAAGAAGAAACAGGAGTCGATTTAGAAGAGATCGGGGACCCAGTATTAGAATCGGAATTTAAAAGAGCTTTGGAGGACTTACTGTCAAATAAGGCACAAGGGATAGATATCATTCCATCAGAATATCTAAAATCATTGGGAGGAAGTGGCAACAAAACGACTATTCACGTTGGTGTGTAGAATATATGAGTTTGGCAATATACCATCTGACTTTCGGAAAAGCATCATCCACACAATTCCGAAGATGGCAAGAACTGACAAGTGCAAGAATTATCGCACAATCAGCTTAACAGCTCATGCATCGAAGCTGCTTACAAGAATAATATACAGAAGAATGGAAAAGAAAATTGAGAATGCGCTAGGTGACGATCAGTTTGGCTTTAGGAAAAGTAAAGGGACGAGAGAGGCAATTCTGACGTTACGGCTAATAATGGAAGCAAGGCTAAAGAAAGATCAAGACACTTTCATAGGATTTGTCGACCAAGAAAAAGCGCTCGACAATATAAAATGGTGCAAGCTGTTCGAGATTCTGAAAAAAGTAGGGGTAAGCTATAGGGAGAGACGGGTCATATACAATATCTACAGCATCCAAAAGGGAGTAATAAGAGTGGACGATCAGGAACGAAGTCCTCGTATTAAGAAGGGTGTAAGGCAAGGCTGTAGCCTTTCGCCCCTACTCTTCAATGTGTACATCGAGGAAGCAATGATGGAAATAAAAGAAAGGTTCAGGAGTGGAATTAAAATACAAGGTGAAAGGATATCAATGAAACGATTCGCTGATGACATTGCTATCCTGAGTGAAAGTGAAGAAGAATTAAATGATTTGCTGAGTTTTAGCTATGGTTTGAGAGTAAATCGGAGAAAGAAGAAGGTAATGAGAAGTAGTAGAAATGAGAACAGCGAGACACTTAACATCAGGATTGATGGTCAATGAAGTTAAGGAATTCTGCTACCTAGGCAGTAAAATAACCAATGACGGACGGAGCAAGGAGGACATCAAAAGCACACTCCCTATGGCAAAAAAGGCATTTCAGGCCAAGAGAAGTCTACTAATATCAAATAGCGGCCTTAATTTGAGGAGGAAATTTCTGAGGATGTACGTCTGGAGTACAGCATTGTATGGTAGTGAAACATGGACTGTGGGAAAACCGGAACAGAAGAGAATCGAAGCAATTGAGATGTGGTGCTATAGACGAATGTTGAAAATTAGGTGGACTGATAGGGTAAGGAATGAGGAGGTTCTACGCAGAATCGGATAGGAAAGGAATATGTGGAAAACACTGATAAGGAGAAGGGACAGGATGATAGGACGTCTGATAAGACATGAGGGAATGACTTCCATGGTACAAAAGGGAGCTGTAGAGGGCAAAAACTCTAGAGGACGACAGAGATTGGAATACATCAAGCAAATAATTGAGGACGTAGGTTGCAAGTGCTACTCTGAGATGAAGAGTTTAGCACAGGACAGGAATTCGTGGCGGGCCGCATCAAACCAGTCAGTAGACTGATGACCAAAAAAAAGCCCTACAGCGTATTATTGATTACCAAATTTGGTTTAAACTTGGAGTAAATGTTACCACCTGGGAGGATATTTTGAATTTCACCGTGTGTTACCTAACAGACAGAGGGCATCGAACGTGAATTTCGTAATGGTAGCAGTTAGTAGATACCGGAAATACTAAAACTTTGCAAGAAGTTACAGTAACAGAGTTCTTGTAAATGAAAAATAAAATGGTCATCAGCCTAATTGGGCATAATAATGTATAAACATTATTTTTAATGAATCTATTTTTACTCTCCAAAAGTAACTTTCATAAATCCTCCCTCAATCATGTCCAATGAACACCTACAATAACCAGACGAACTACACAGTGGGTAGCAGTGGTTATCAGCAGCATAGTTAATCAATCACAGAAATGGAAAAGAGACTTCATCCCTGTTAACCACAGTCTTCACTTTTACCTTTCACTACCTTTGCACAAGCATTGTTCCCTAGGGTATACACAAGACTAAGTTGCATCTGGTAAGAATTAAATTTTGACTAACACATATATACACATCACAATTGCAATGAGATGACACTGTACACATAGCTTTTGTATGTACTTTTTTAAATAATCACTTCAAGTTCCTTTAGCTAGAAAATAACTATTCAGTTTGCTTTCTTCCTGATATGGAAGAATGACCTGGGGTCCCACAAACTACCCTTTGTTTATATAAGCAAACTATACACACTTTACAAAAATATTTTGAATTATGGAAAAAGCTGAATTACTTCGCCATTTAATATCACTTATCTTGCAAAGTATTAACATTGTTCGAACTGACAATACTCTCTAAAACTACAGAAATGACTTTATGTAAGCGTTCAACTTCAGTTAACTTCAAGACCAAATACTCTATAACACCACTTGTGAAGCAAGTGATTTTCACTGACAATTTTTATACTGTTGAACATTAAAACACTGATATTTCTAAAATGGAAGCAAACCGGCACACATCGGAGATTGTAATGGATTCAATAATTAATGTCTCCCTTTACATCACTGAAATTAATAATGTAACTACTCACTTCTACATACTTTCGCATTCGGAACTATGCATTGTTAAATCACACAAATGATTATCATTTGTTTTTTATGCACAGGATACTCGGATATTGCTCATTATGAGGAGAGGACCCTGATAGGTACCATGAAAGGAAACAATTCGTGGTTCGATCACAAAGTTTCATATTATTTGCATTGTTGTTGTTGTGGTCCTCCGTCCTGAGACTGGTTTGATGAAGCTCTCCATGCTACTCTATCCTGTGCAAGCTTTTTCATCTCCCATTACTTACTGCAACCTACATCCTTCTGAATTTGCATAGTGGATTCATCTCTTGGTCTCCCTCTACGATCTTATCCTCCACGCTTCCCTGCATTGCTAAATTTGTGATCCCTTGATGCCTCAGAACATGCCCTACCAACCGGTCCCTTCTTCTTGTCAAGTTGTGGCACAAACTCACCTTCTCCCCTATTCTTTTGAATACCTCCTCATTAGTTACGTGATCTACCCATCTAATCTTCAGCATTCTTCTGTAGCACCACATTTCGAAAGCTTCTATTCTCTTCTTGTCCAAACTATTTATCGTCCATGTTTCACTTCCATACATGCTAGTGGCTCTGAGCAGTATGGAACTTAACATCTGTGGTCATCAGTCCCCTAGAACTTATAACTACTTAAACCTAACTAACCTAAGGACATCACAAACATCCATGCCCGAGGCAGGATTCGAACCTGCGACCGTAGCAGTCGCACGGTTCCGGACTGAGCGCCAAGAACCGCTAGACCACCGCGGCCGGCTACTTCCATACATGGCTACACTCCATACAAATACTTTCAGAAACGACTTGCTGACACTTAAATCTATACTCGATGTTAACGGATTCCTCTTCTTCAGAAACGCTTTCCTTGCCATTGCCAGTCTACGTTTTATATCCTCTCTACTTCAACCATCATCAGTTATTTTGCTCCCCAAAGAGCAAAACTCCTTTTGTATTATTATTGCAGATTAATTCACACAAATACGCTGGTTCATACTGATACACAGTTCTAACCTCTGCAATCTGATGAAGTGGTGGTGCAATTGTGGTGGCGAGCACATGGCGGCTACCTGCTGTCTCCTTTAGCAGTAATATGCTCTATGTAGTTCTTCCTGGCGACGTGAAGATCATTTTTGAAGCCATTTCCAATGCGAGAGCACCATTTTACAGCCACAATTACACCCGAGGCCATTCCATCTCAAATTTGATACTGGACGCCTCGCTCGGCACCTGGGATGTTGACTGGTCGCATGCTGGCCACTGACTCCTTCATGGCTCTCTCGCATCGCACTCACCCTGAGCGACAGTTCCACATTTTAGCTCACGCCACACCATTTCCCTAGCGGAGAGGATCAACATGTCTTTTACATTAAACAAGACAAATTCCCTAAGTCTGAACCAGATTTTACATTGCAGCTTATCATACATAAACAAACATATTAAACAAAATTTCATTATTTAAACACACTATTACTTTAAACATTTTATATATCCTAAAGTACCACTTCCCGCTAATGATCCGAAGAACTTACCTAGTAACGAGTAAACACTTCTTAAAAAAAGTTGCACTGTACCGATTGCCCACAATCGATTGTGGTGGTATGAGTTCGGCGATGACGAGTAGACTTCCTCTCCTTGTAAGTAGCGAACTGAAGTATAGTGGACAATGTCTGCGGACAAGTGGCGCTCGGTTGGAAAGTGGATCGGCTGTGAAGCGTGCTGAGATAGTCCGTGCAGTTACGATAATGCTGTATCCCGGATGGTGCAGTGGTTACCGCATCTGTCTAGTAAGCAGGAGATTCCGGGTCGAGTCCCGGAGCGGTACACATTTTCGTTCGGCGCAGTTGATTCTACTTAATGTCCCATTGCAGCTCGCTTCCAATTTAATTTACAAATAATGTTTCGAAGCAGCAGATTCTGTATGGTGTCTGTTCTTTCGGCTAGACAGCACGCATTAATACAGAAACTACATGAAACTGCTCAGTTATGCAAATAATTGTTCTTAGGCATCATATATACGATACACTCTGCAAAAGCTTCACAACGGCTTCCAAAATTTTTTCAGGATCACTCATTGTTAAGTGGTATTAACACAAAGCAGTTAACATGGGCGCAGCTCATTTGAATTTGTAGTATGAACTCAGGAGTAAAAATATGGTGCCACCCTACTTACCGTTCTCAAAGCATGTTGTTATCTTTCGAACTACTGTGATCCTGTGAGTACAGCGCCGATCACCCAAATCGATTAGGTTTCAGCGGAAACTCCATTTGCTGATCAGTAACTAACGAAGTGCATGACTATGTTAATTTAATTTCACCACTTTGTAATAACAAATGTATGGTAATACAGACCCAGACATCTAAGTGCCGTCTCAATTGGATTTCATCTCCATATTTTGTAGACATCCGGTGAGGCGTCATCGATGAATATGGTGGTTTGCATTTTCAATCAACTTTCTTGTTCATTAAAGTGCTAAATGTCGGTCTGACGATGCGTATTTGCATAGCGATTGCTCGGTGACATAGCAATTTGCATACTAACCACAAGATTACTGACAATACGATCATAGTGACTCCAGTTACATTGCAGAGTAATATATAGGGAGTTACCTAACGGAATAGTGTTTTTTTGCATATCTTTAGTGGATTACACATCAGTTTCATGGACAGGAAATTTCTCATTGTGTATAAAGATGTACTGCAGTGTTCGTTTTCCCCAGTGTAGCGTTAAACTGTTGTTGTATTCTGGCTCTGCATGGCTGTAGGTATAACAACAAACGAGACGTGTTGGTACCTTAGCAGGGTGAGGTAACCGTGAGAGAAAGATTGAACAACCAACAACAGGATAATGTTCTACGAGTCGGGGCGTGGAATGTCAGAAGCTTGTATGTGATAGGGAAGCTAGAAAACCAGAAAAGGGAAATGCAGAGGCTCCATCTAGATATAGTAGAGGTCAGTGATCTGAATTTAAAGAAGAAAAGGATGTCTGGTCAGATGAGTAGGGTTATATCAATAGCAGCTTATAATAGTACAACGGGAGTAGGATTCACTGTAAATAGGAAGGCAGAGCAGACCGTGTGTTACTGTAAACAGTTCAGCGATAGGGTTGCTCTTCTTAGAATCGACAGTGAACCAATATCGACAAATATATTCTAGATATTCATGCCGACGTCACAAGCTGAAGATAAAGAGATAGAGACAGTATATGGGATGTTGGAAGGTTAATACATTACCAAAAAGGAAATGAAAATCGAATTGGCATCTGGGACTGCAATGAAGTTGTATGGGAAGGATAAAGTGGACTTCAGAAAAGGAATGAGGAGAATCGCTAACTGAGTTCTGTAATGAATTTCTGCTACTAATAGCAAATATTCTGTTCAAGAATCACAAGAGGAGGAAGTATACGTGGAAAAGGCCGGATGATACAGGAATATATCAGTTCGATTACATCAGGGTCAGGCAGAGATTCCGAAATCAGATACTTGGTTGTAAGGTGTACCCAGGAGCAAGGATATACTAAGATTCCAATGTAGTAGTGATGAAGAGGAGGCTGAAGTTTTGGAAATGAGAAAGGAAAAATCAACACGCAAAGAAGCGGGATGCGGAAGTACTAAGAAATGGCAAGATACGCCCGAAGTTAAGATTATGGACACAGCAGTGAGGAATAGTTCGGTAGGCAGTATAGTTGAAGAGGAATGGACATGTCTAAAAACTGAAGTCATAGAAGCCGGAAGAAAAACATAGGTACAAAGATGGTAACTGTGAAGAAGCCATCGGTAAAGAAATACTTCAGTTGATCGATGAAAGAAGTAATGTTAAAGGAAATTCAGGAATACAAGGCGCTGAGGAATGAAATAAATATTAAGTGCAGGGAAGCTAAGACGAAATGGCTGCAGAAAAATGGTAAGAAATCGAGAAAGAAGTGATTGTCGGAAGGACTGACTCATGATATAGTAAAGGCGAAATAAACTTCTGTGAAATTAAAAGCAAGGGCGGTAACACTAAGAGTTCAACGGGAATTGCACTGTCAAATGCAGAGGAGAGAGCGGATAGGTGTAAAGAGTAAACTGAAGGCCTCTGTGAGGGGAAGATTTGTCTGATGTAATACAAGAAGAAACAGGAGTCGATTTAGAAGACATAGGGGATACAGTATTAGAATCAAAATTTACGAAAGCTTTGCAATACTTAAAATCAAATAAGGCCAAAGGAACAGATAACTTCACATTACAATTTCTGATATCATTGGGGGAAGTGACAACCAAACGACTAATACGTTGGTGTGTAGAATGTATAAGGCTGGCGACGTAGCATCTGACTTTCCAAAAAATATCATCCGCGCTATTCTGAAGACTGCAAGAGCTGACAAGTGCGAGAATTATCGTACAATCAGCTAAGGTAAAGGTAAGGAAAGGTAAAGGCAATAGAGACGCAGTTATGATGTTGCGGTCGATAATGGAAGCAAGACTACAGAAAAATCAAGACACTTTCATGGGACCAGTGACCCGGGAAAAGCGTTCGGAAATGTAAAATGGTGCAATATGTTTGAAATTCTAAGAAAAATAGGGAACAGCTACAGGGAGAGACGGTTAATATACAATATTTACATAAGCCAAGAGAGAATAGGAAAGAGTGGACAGCCAAGAACAAACTGCTCGGATTAACTAGGGTGTAAGAAAGGGATATAGTCCTTCACCCCTGCTGTTCAGTATGTACATCGAGGAAGTAAAGATGGAAATAAAACAAAGGCTCAGGAATGGGATTAAAATTCAAGGAGAAAGGATATCAATGATATGATTCGCTGATGACTTGCTGTCCTCAGTGAAAGTAAAGAAGAATTACAACATCTGCTGAATGGAATGAACAATCAAATAAATACAGAATATAACTTGAGAGTAAATGGAAGAAACACGAGAGAAAATGTGAAGCAGCAATGATGACAACAAGGAAAAAACTTAACTTCAGGATTTATGGTCACGAAACAGATGAAGTTAAGGAATTCTGCTACCCAGCCAGCAAAATTACCAATGATAGACGGAGCAAGGAGGACATAAATACAGACCAACATTGGCAAAAAACGCAATCCTGGCGAAGAGAAGTCTACTCGCATCAAATATAAGCTCTAATTTGAGGAAGAAACTTCTGAGAATAAAAGTTTGGAGCACAGCATTGTATGGTAATGAAACATCGACTGTGAGAAAATCGGAACAGAAAAGAATGGAAGTATTTGACATCTGGTGCTACATAATGCTAAAAATTATGTGGATTGATAAGACAAGGAACGAGGAGGTTATGCACAGAATCGGAGAGGAAAGGAGTGTGTGGCAAATAATGACAAGGAGAAGTGACGGGAAGATAGAACATCTGTGAAGACATCAGGGATTGCCTTCCATGGTACTAGAGAGAGCTGTAGAGGGCAAGAACTGTAGAGGAAGACAGAGTTTGGAATACATTCAGCAAATAAATGAGGACGTAGGTAGCAAGGGCTACTCTGAAATGAAGAAGTTGGCACAGGAGAAGAATTCGTGGCGGGCCGCATCAAATCAGTGAGGAGACTGATGACTCAAAAAAACAAAGAAAAACAAGAAATGCCTGCTTCTCCGACAGCATGTTGCCTGTCTCAAATTTTTCAGTGGAGCATCCTCTATGTTCTGTTAAATTTTTGCACGCACTTACTAAAACACCCTGTATAGAGGGTCAATTATACAGGGTGAGTCACTAACTATTGCCACCGAAAATAACTCCGGAAGTATGACAGTAACTGAAAAGTTTGTAGGACAAAAAATGCTTTGGACAACGGGGGCCGTAATAAGACGTCGATTTTTTTTGCTAGGTGGTGTCGCTTGGGAAATATGAAGACCAACTTTGTTTTTTCGAACGGGATACTATAGTTTGGTACTTATTTTCTGATTGCGGCTATCGAGACGAATCCAATGATGTGTAACAGTAAGAAAGGTCAATGACGGTCAAAGAAGTGGCATGAACGTCCATTCACAGAAAGTGTTCGAAGTGATGGCCATTGGTATCAACGCAATCTTCTTATCATGGACTGAGTGGTATTCCTTATCACCTCATCACTTAACGCAGCACATGCTCTGATAGCTCTCTCTCGAATTTCATGCAAATGGTAAATATTCGCCGAATACGTCGTATCCATGTAACGTGCCATTGACATGTAAAAACCATTCGACTGTTTCGCAATACAACACTAATAGGAACGATCAGACTAGTATCGTCGAACCAAGCGAATGTGAATGATGTATTCCTTTCAAGAACTAGTCGATATGTTTCTCATTTACGGAGAATGCCAACGAAATTCATTGAAAGCTAGAGACTTATACGTTGAAAGATATCATCAACGTACTCACCCTACATGTCGTACATTTTAATATTCGTATGATAAATCGAGAACAACTGGACCTTCAACGCATCAGAAACATATCCGGCAAAGGAGATGTACTAAGGAGGAAGCGGAAATTGTCTCTCATGCCACTGTGGTACGAGATCCTTTTGTTGGTTTGCGCCAAATCGCAAGGAAGTCTGGCATGAGCCAGAGTAGTGTTGTTCGTGTTCTGCATCGTCGTAAATATCACCCTTACCATATCAGACTCCACCACGAATTAACTGGTACAGATTCTGTATGTCGCACTGAATTCAGCCGATGGGCTCAACTTCAGATTCAGAAAGATGAAACATTTATTAATTTGCTTTTTATTTACTGACGAGGCTACATTCATGAACCATGGAACTGTTAATTTGCATAACATGCATTATTGCGCAACTGAAATTCCATGTTGGCTGCTGCAAGTTGCACACCAAAAACCGTGGTCGGTGAATGTATGTGTGGGAATCTGGAGGACAGAATTATAGGCCCCCGTTTCATAGAAGGAAATCTTAATGGTAGGAAGTACATCACATTCCTTCAAGATACATTAGGTGCGGTGTCACCGCCAGGCACCACACTTGCTAGGTGGTAGCCTTTAAATCGGCCGCGGTCCGTTAGTATACGGCGGACCCTCGTGTCGCCACTGTCAGTGATAGCAGACCAAGCGCCACCACACGGCAGGTCTAGAGAGACGTCCTGGCACTCGCCCCAGTTGTACAGCCGACTTTGCCAGAGATGGATCAATGACAAATACGCTCTCATTTGCCGAGACGATAGTTAACATAGCCTTCTGCTACATTTGCTACGACCTAGCAAGGCGCCGTATTCAATTGATATTTATTATGTGAAGCATGTATCATCAAGAGCGATGCTCTACAATTGTGGATTAAAGTTAAGTATTATATCAACTACGTACTTTATTTACAATTCTCAAGATATTGTCCTGTTTCAGACCTCACGCCAGTCAGCGTGTAATTAAACGCGTCCATTTCGGCCTCCTCTAGAAAAACAGTGTTGGCTCTTCTGCCAACACTACATTAGGTCTGTTACTGGAAGAAATACCTTTAGGAACAAGGAACAAAATGTGGTATCAAACGATGGGTGTCTGGCACATTTTTCGCTGATAGTTAGAAACAAGTTGCAGAGACAACTGACCAAATTGTTGGACTGGACGCGGAGGGGATGTGTCGTGACCGGCTAATTCGCCAGACTTGACGCCTCTGGACATTTTCTTGTAGGCATTCGTAAAAGACATTGTTTATAAATATGTTCCAACTACACCTGAGATATGCGAGAGAGAATTGTCAGAACAAAAAATGGTTCAAATGGCTCTGAGCTCTGTGGGACTTAACATCTGAGGTCATCAGTCCTCTAGAACTTAGAACTGCTTAAACCTAACCAACCTAAGGACATCACACACATCCATGCCCGAGGCAGGATTTGAACCTGCGACCGCAGCAGTCGCGCGGTTCCGGACTGAAGCGCCTAGAATCGCTCGGCCACCGCGGCCGGCTTGTCAGAGCATGTGCTACGATAAGTGCCGATGTGATAAGGAATATCACTAAATCCATGATAAAAAGATTGCAGCATTGCATTGATCCAATGGTAATCACTTCGAACACTTTCTGTAAATGGACGTCCATGCCACCTTTGTGACCTTCATTGACCTTCTAAGATCTTACTGTTACACATCATTGGATTCATCTCGATAGCCGCTATTAGAAAATAAGTACCAAACTAAAGCATCCCATTTAAAAAAGCAAAGCTGACCTTCATATCTCTCAAGCGACCCCACCTAGCAACAAAAAAGCAGCGTCATATTATGGCCCCCGTTGTCCCATGCAACTTTTCTCCTACTACCTTTTCAGCACCTATCCTACTTTCGGAGCTATTCTTGGTGGAAATAGTTAGTGACTCACCCTGTGTATTACAGAACTCGAAGAGAACGCAGATGAAGAAGAGATGGAAGATACGATAGTGAGATAAGAATTTGGTAGAGTATGATAGTGCGAAAGGAACTTAATACAGCAGTGAAAGGCCTAAGACGAAATAAGGCATGGGGGGTATATGACATTCCTTCACTGATAGCGTTGAGAGAGCCAGACACGGAAAAACTCTTTTTCCTTGCGTCGAAGATGTATCAGACGGGCGAAATACCCTTACAATTACAATTCTAAAGCAAGCAGATGGTGACAGGTGTGAACATTAGCGAACTAATAGTTTAATAACTCATGTTTGTAAAATACTAACACGAATCCTTCACAAGAGAAAGTAAAAACTGGTAGAACCAAAACTCTGGGAGATCATTTGTGATTCCAGATGAATGTAGGAAAACTTGAGGTAATAGAGACCCTACGTCTTATCTTAGGAGATAGGAGATAGGCTACGGAGAGGCATACCTACGTTTATAGCATTTGCAGTTTCCGAGAAACCGTTTGACTACTTTGATCTGAGTACTGTCTTTGATATTCTGAAGATAGCAGAGGTAAAATACAGGGAGCGAAAGGCTATTTACAACTTAAAACAAATGGCAGAATAAGAGTCTAGGGGCAGAAAGGGAAGCAGTGGTTGAGAAGGGAGTTTAGTCTGTATGTTCATCAAGCAGTAAAGCAAACGAAAGAAATGTTTGGAATAGGAATTAAAGTTCATGGAGACGAAATAAAAGCTTTGAGGTATGTTGATGACATTGTAATTGTGTCAGAGACAGAAAAGCACTTGGAAGAGCAGTTTAACAGAACAGACAGTGTCTTCAAACGAAGATATATCATAAACATCAAGAGAAGCAAATCAAGGATAACGGAATGTTGTGAGCAAAAAAAAATGACGATGGTCGAAGTAGTGGTGGTAATAAAAAGTAGACTGGCAATGGAACGAAAATCATTTCTGAAGAAGAGAAATTTGTCAACATCGAATACTGTTTTAAGTGTTAGGAAGACTTTTATGAAAGTATTTGAATGAGTTGCCATGTATGGTCGGTGAACGATTAAGTCAAGAAGAGAATGGCAGCCGTCAGTATGTGGTACTTCAGAAGGACGCTGAATATTAGATGGGTAGATCATGTAACTACCGACGAAGTACTTAACAGAATAGCACAGAGAAGATATTTGTGGCGCAAACTGACTAGAAGAAGGGATCGGTTAGTAGGACTGATTCTAAGTAGTTAAAAGATAACTAGTTTGATTTTAGAGGGAAGTATGAGGGATTAAAATTGTAGTGGGAGACCAAGAGATGAATACAGCAAGCAGACTCAGAGATATGTTGCTTGCTGTAGTTACTCGGAGATGAGGAGTCTCGCACAGGAGAGAGGAGATGAACACAGTTAGCAGATGCAGACGGAGGTTTGCTGCAGTAGTTATTTGGGATGAAGTGGCTCCCACAGGGTAGTGTAGCATGGAGAGCTGCAGCCAAACGGTCCTCGTACTGAAGAACACAGCAACATAAACCGGTTTAGTGAACCAACATCTTGTTCTACGTACATTATGTTGCTAATTGACTTGCATGCAGATAGGGCACACTAAGTAATTATTACTTTTTACCTCGACGAAGGTTAATGATTTGAGGAATTAGATGGATAAATTAAGTAATGAGTTCAATTGTGTTGTGGATATACATTTCTGTTCAGATAAATTTTTTTTTTAAATTTGCTTACGATTCTGTCTTTAGTTATGCAGCAGTGAGCAAAGAAGGCTGGGATCACCTTAAATGGTGTCCAGGAAGGAAAAGCAGAGAAGTAAGATGTACAACCGAATCGTGGGACTGAAATCTGTAACCTGCCTATTTCCGAAGACTGAAGACATTAGGAGTGAAAATGGTACGGCAAATTAAAAAAAAATCTAGGTACTCAGGAAAACGTTAGATTGTGATCTCTAGACTCTGGCGGGAGACGTTTGTAACTCACAAGGGGAGGCCACGCCGTTTGGAACGCGGATTTACTGCAAACTTCGTACACTCGTAGTACTCCATGAGGACAGCAAAATGTGTAAGCAGTAGCGCGTACTTCTCAAGTGTTATTGAGAAAATCGCAAGATAATTTCGGTCGTCAAATATATTTTTAACGCGAAGCGGCGGCAGCCGACTGGTTAGCGTTCAAGACCAGTAAGCGTTGGGGTCGCTGATTCGAGTCCCGTTCGTCAGTTTGTTTATTTTCAACAAAGTCATTTTCTTTACTGTTTATATTACAATTGATATAATGGGAAAAATACGTGTAATCGGATGAAATTTTATTAAATTTACAATGTTATTTGGCAGTCTACAAATTTTTATTATCACAAATAATATAATATTCATAACTATCGACTAGTAAACGACGAAACGCAAAAAGTGATAGTATAAAATGTACGCTTGTCCGTGTCTTCAACATTGTTCGCATTTAATCGAAAGAGAACATAAAATTGCTTCTCGCCAAGACGCTATCAAAATCCAGTCGATACTGCATGACCAATTAGCAGCGCCGATATTTTAGGAAATGCTGCGTTATGCATGGTTTGCTTCCAATATATCATCTGAAACAGAGGTTTTTGAAATTGTTGACGAGGTTTGTTTTCCCACGGAAAACCTCAAAAGACCTTGCGTATGCGGAAACATAGCATTTATTCAATGCAGCTGGTGGCGTTTAACTTTGTTTTCCATGTTTTTACGAAAAATACCATCCTGCAACTTGTACTCGTAATGTCGAAAGCGGCGATTAATTGTACATCTTTCGAAAGCCGTCTGTGTCGGTCAAAACTTGGAGGTAACAAGTAGTTTCGACCTCCTTCCACGTATAAGGGATTTCTCAAATCGCGGACAAGCGTACATTTTATGATATCACTTTAACCGTTTGGTCGTATACTAGTCGATAGTTATGAATATTATATTATTTGTGATAATAAAAATTTGTAGACTGCCAAATAACATTGTAAAATTAATAAACGTTCATCTGTTTCCACGTACTTTTCCGATTATATCAATTGTAATATAAATAGTAAAGAAGATGACTGTGTTGAAAATAAAAAAAAAAGAACTGACTGAGGGGACTCGATCCTGCTACCCAACGATTACGGGGCTTGAGCGCTAACCAGTCGGCTGCCGCCGCTCGATGGTAGAAACGACCACGCACAAGAATATATATTTGACGACCAAAATTAGATGGTGATTTTCTCAATAACGCTTGGGAAGTACGCGCTGCTGCTTACACATTTTGTTGTCCTCATGGAGTGTTACGAATGTACGAAGTTTACAGTAAATCCGCGTCTCGCTTCTCACCACACAAAAATCTGGCTTACACTCGGTTAAACAAAGGAAGACATTATGTTTACGTCAGAGACAGTGGCCGATTCGATACATTCATAACTGAGTTCACTCGGGATTTCAGCAAAGACGGAGAGTATCTCGTGAAAGCACCGTGCCTGAAACAGGTGCTTGCAGTCAAGTCCACTCAGCTTTCATCACTGTCGTCGTCTACAGCATTATCCAGACATCTTTTGGATATGTTAGTGCACGAGATCTACGAGCCGGGGCGTGGAATGTCAGAAGCTTGAAAGTGGTAGGGAAACTAGACAATCTGAAAAGGGAAATGCAAAGGCTCAATCTAGATATAGTAGGGGTCAGTGAAGTGAAGTGGAAGCAAGACAAGGATTTCTGGTCACATGAGTATCGGGTAATATCAACAGCAGCAGGAAATGGTATAACAGGTGTAGGATTCGTTATGAATAGGAAGGTAGGGCAGAGGGTGTGTTACTGTGAACAGTTCAGTGACCGGGTTGTTCTAATCAGAATCGACAGCAGACCAACACCGACAACGATAGTTCAGGTATACATGCCGACGTCGCAAGCTGAAGATGAACAGATAGAGAAAGTGTATGAGGATATTGAAATGGTAGTGCAGTATGTCAAGGGGGACGAAAATCTAATAGTCATGGGCGACTGGTATGCAGTTGTAGGGGATGGAGTAGAAGAAAAGGTTACAGGAGAATATGGGCTTGGGACAAGGAATGAAAGAGGAGAAAGACTAATTGAGTTCTGTAACAAGTTTCAGCTAGTAATAGCGAATACCCTGTTGAAGAATCACAAGAGGAGGAGGTATACTTAGAAAAGGCCGGGAGATACGGGAAGATTTCAATTACATTACATCATGGTCAGACAGAGATTCCGAAATCAGATACCGGATTGTAAGGCGTACCCAGGAGCAGATATAGACTCAGATCACAATATAGTAGTGATGAAGAGTAGGCTGAAGTTCAAGACATTAGTCCGGAAGAATCAATACGCAAAGAAGTGGGATACGGAAGTACTAAGGAATGACGAGATACGTTTGAAGTTCTCTAACGCTTTAGATACAGCAATAAGGAGCGCAGTAGGTAGTACAGTTGAAGAGGAATGGACATTTCTAATAAGGGCCATCACTGAAGCTGGGAAGGAAAACATAGGTACAAAGAAGGTAGCTGCGAAGAAACCACGGGTAACAGAAGAAATACTTCAGTTGATTGAGGAAAGGAGGAAGTACAAACATGTTCCGGGAAAATCAGGAATACAGAAAAACAAGTCACTGAGGAATGAAATAAATAGGAAGTGCAGGGAAGCTAAGAAGATATGGCTGCAGGAAAAATGTGAAGACATCGAAAAAGATATGATTGTCGGAAGTACAGACTCAGCATACAGGAAAGTCAAAACAACCTTTGGTCACATTAAAAGCAACGGTGGTAACATGAAGAGTGCAACGGGAATTCCACTGCTAAATGCAGAGGAGAGAGCAGATAGGTGGAAAGAATACATTGAAAGCCTCTATGAGGGTGAAGATTTGTCTGATGTGATAGAAGAAGAAACAGGAGTCAATTTAGAAGAGATAGGGGATCCAGTATTAGAATCGGAATTTAAAAGAGCTTTGGAGGACTTACGGTCAAATTAGGCAGAAGGGATAGATAACATTCCATCAGAATTTCTAAAATCATTGGGGGATGTGGCAACAAAACCACTATTCACGTTGGTGTGTAGAATATATGAGTCTGGCGACATACCATCTGACTTTCGGAAAAACATGATCCACACAATTCCAAAGACGGCAAGAGCTGACAAGTGAGAGAATTATCGCACTATCAGCATAACAGCTCATGCATCGAAGCTGCTTACAAGAATAATATACAGAAGAATGGAAAAGAAAATTGAGAATGCGCTAGGTGACGATCAGTTTGGCTTTAGGAAAAGTAAAGGGACGAGGGAGGCAATTCTGACGTTATGGCTAATAATGGAAGCAAGGCTAAAGAAAAATCAAGACACTTTCATAGGATTTGTCGACCTGGAAAAAGCGTTCGACAATATAAAATGGTGCAAGCTGTTCGAGATTCTGAAAAACGTAGGGATAAGCTATAGGGAGAGATGGGTCATATACAATATGTACAACAACCAAGAGGGAATAATAAGAGTGGACGATCAGGAACGAAGTGCTCGTATTAAGAAGGGTGTAAGACAAGGCTGTAGCCTTTCGTCCCTACTCTTCAATCTGTACATCGAGGAAGCAATGATGGAAATAAAAGAAAGGTTTAGGAGTGGAATTAAAATACAAGGTGAAAGGATATCAGTGATACGATTCACTGATGACATTGCTATCCTGAGTGAAAGTGAAGAAGAATTAAATGATCTGCTGAATGGAATGAACAGTCTAATGAGTACACAGTATGGTTTGAGAGTAAATCGGAGAAAGACGAAGGTAATGAGAAATAGTAGAAATTAGAACAGTGAGAAACTTAACATCAGGATTGATGGTCACGAAGTCAATGAAGTTAAGGAACTCTGCTACCTAGGCAGTAAAATAACCAATGATGGACGGAGCAAGGAGGACATCAAAAGCACACTCGCTATGGCAAAAAAAGGCATTTCTGGCCAAGGGAAGCCCACCAATATCAAATACCGGCCTTAATTTGAGGAGGAAATTTCTGAGGATGTACGTCTGGAGTAAAGCATTGTATGGTAGTGAAACATGGTCTGTGGGAAAACCGGAAGAGAAGAGAATCGAAGCATTTTAGATGGACTGATTAGGTAAGGAGTGAGGAGGTTCTACGCAAAATTGGAGAGGAAAGAATGTGTGGAAAACAGGGTTTGGAATACATTCAGCAAATAATTGAGGACGTAGGTTGCAAGTGCTACTCTGAGATAAAGAAGTTAGCACCGGAATGGAATTCGTGGCAGGGCACATAAAACCAGTCGGTAGACTGATGACCAAGGAAAAAAAAAAATTAATCGACATGCAAATGTAATAAATAAATCGCAAGTGCACACCAAGATTAAAAAGTCGTGGCTGGTGTAAACAAACATTCAAGAATTGAAAGCCACAAGAGTTTTTGTTTGGCAGAGGTAACCAGCCTGCTGGAAAGTCCATAGGGGGGGTGGGTTAGCACACAGCTGCAATGGCCAGCCGACCGCCCACGGACCACAACAGTTTTTGCCAGAGAAAAAGGATAATGGCCTGCGTGATCACCTCAAATGCATAACCCAATGTAGAGTTAGGTAGAGCCCCAGCATACCCCTTTTTTTTAAGAAACCTAGTGCGCAGTTTCAGAGTTCTCACAAGTGGACAGTAAACACCTAAAACAGATGCTATATATTTCCGGATTGGTCAGCTTAGCCATACTCCCATTTGTAAGAGTAACGCTGACTGGTGGACTATTTCTGATGCAATGAGCCGGAGGAGTGAGGGAAAGACAGCGGATGATATACCCTTTCGCTTTTTGCTTGGAGGGAAGTTGTTCCGGTGACACTCTTGTGCTGGGAACGCGTCGGCTCGTGCATGTACACAGAGAGCGAGGAACAAAGTCTCTACACAGTACTTCACTGGGAGAGCACCTCTGTCGCTAGCGAATCGCAGTGATACTCTATACTGAGTCGCCCACTATTAAGCATTTGTTCACTGTGTTGGCCGTGAGACTTAATTTGCAGTGTGAACACATAGTATTAGTTAGCACCTGTGAGCAAACATTGAGTAGCATCGTGGTGGACTGGTTATCTGACCCGTGTACCATGCCAATAGTTAGACTAGCGGCAGATAGGAGTCCTAGACTTCATCAAGGCGTAATGAGAGTTCGATTGGTGAAGGTCAATCCAGAAAAAAAGAGATTGTTTTGTTATTTTTCAGTACCCACTGATGGTGACAGCTGTCGTCGCAGCTCATGGTATTGTGCACTGAAGCATAGGCGAGCCCCATCTTTCCTCCATTAGAAATAACATACTTCATTCACATCACTCCATTACATTTCTCACATGACAGCCTCGACCATATTTAGAAAAAATTCAGTCGGATAACTATTCAAATTGAGTAGGCAGACATTCTGCTGAGTAAATGGCATCTTATAGAAAAGGGATTAAAGAGCTTTCCCACACTTTGTACATAAATGTCATTAAGAGGATTCCCATCCATAAGAGGTAACATCCTATTCCGAAAAGAACTTGGAAACTTGTGTATCAGTTAATAAATAAAAGTTTCATTTGTTTTTTTCTTAAATTTTGCAATAAATTGTATCTTCTGTTCGTTTAATGTTTTTGTTACACTAACTAGCCATACTCCAGTTCCCAAGTATCCCAATAGTTATGTAAGAAAATAGAATATTTTTGCATGTTTTCCTTATGGTGGACGACTCCAGAAGATATTTATTGCTGAAAGTTTTTCTGGCATTTCTTTTTGGTACGTTAGGAGCGTCTGTCTGACTTCTGTAGTAGTGTGGGGTGGAAATTGCTTCTTGCGGGAGCCACAGTGTACTTGTCAGATCAATTCGTTGCGCAACTCGTCAACGTAACACCCACACATTGACAACATCTCAGGAATCACCTTTCTCTCTCCAGTGACATTAATTCTCCCCCATTCACTCCATTGCGTATGATCAAAGCAGAAAATTTCCCACAATTGATGTAACCAAAGAAAACAATCGGACCTAAGGTTAATTCTATAGTGGAAGGATTTAAAAATTATACAAACGTGAAGCAATTGAATTAGGAGCTAATCTAATTCACATAGATAATAATTACGTTAATGAGATTGTCCAGAGAGCACCTATTTATCGTATGTCAGCGAACTTCTCATGATTTCATATATAGTAATGTCAAGATGCACGCAATGGGCTTTGCTTCTTTCGATTCTGTTATCATACCACTTCAGAAGCATCGAAATACTTTTTCACGACTCCAAATACACACGACGCGCAACTGTCATGTAGTGGATTGGATAATGTCACAGCGTTCGGAAAAAAATAACGGTTCTGTTTCTTCACACACACAGAACTACCGGGAGTACGACAATTTCGTCTTCTCTCTCTAGAATGCAATATCGTTCGATTGTTAAGGTGTATGTGGTGTCACTTCCTCTCCTGTATCTAGTCGTTACATCTCCTCTCAAACGATTAACCTATTATTACAATGATTTATTTTTTTCTAAGTTCATCTGTAATGCCACGGTATCCTCCATCTGTACAAATAACAAAACCTATATTTTCCAAGGGGCTACGACGAACTCTCTCTCTCTCTCTCTCTTTCTCTCTCTCTCTGTCTCTCTCAGCCTTCAGCCCAGATCTCAGTCAATTTGAAGGCAGATGGTGCTGTGATGCTCGAAGAGATATCTCTAGACGCTTTGTTCTAATGCTTATGTCACATTTCAAGTACATTCGAAATAAAAATGCAGATACTCTGTAAGGCCGTATTGTACTCAGATTTTGTAATTAATTTTTGAGTTTTTCCAAATTTTTCGATATTTATCCATATTTTCCATACCTATGTATATAGGTGTATTGCTATCTCGTATTGCACACACAACCTGATTTGACTTAGAATTTTTTGTACCATCCAGATTTGATGCAGAGTCTCAGCCCAGTCACAGTATCTACTTATCCCAAAATGACAGCATTAATTGTCAAAACCAATGCTAAAAACCTCACACACGCCTTCAGCCTCGGTGAACAAAGTTGGATGGTATTAAAAAAATAAGCCTCACCTAACAGCTTGTGCACAGTTACATTTACATATGGATAAAAATGGATTAATATCTAACTCTTTAGAAAATGTAAAAAATTGAGTACGAAACCTGTGTGGTGATTAAGGATATCTGCATTTATATTTAGAAAGTAGTCGAAATGTGACGTAAGAACTAGATCAAAGTGTCTGGAACAATCGCTAAGATGGATTCCTAGAACGATACGACGATGGGTAGTCAATTAGAATAACAGCACCATCTGTCTACAAACTGACTGAGATCTATGGTAAAGGTCGAGAGAGAGAGAGAGAGAGAGAGAGAGAGAGAGAGAGAGAGAGACAGAGAGAGAGCTTTACATAGACGTCTTGGAAAAAAATATATGGATTTGGTCAATTACACAGTTGGAGGATACACATGGTTATGCAGATAAGTTAATCATTCGAGTGGAGATGTAACGTCTAGATATAGAAGAGGTGGTGGCACCAAATATAACTTATTAGCCGATCGATGGTGCATTCTAAAGAGACAAGACGGAATTGTCGATCTTCTGTTAGTTCTGTGTGTATACCGGACTGATATTTTGTTCCGAATGCTGTGATATTCTCCAACCAAATACATGATAGTTGCCATTCATATTTATTGGGAATCAAAAGAAAATATTTGGTTGCAGTATGAAGTGGTATGATTTCAGAATGGAAAGAACCAGAACACACTGAGCGCATAGTGACGTTACTGTAGGTGGAATTATGAGACGTTTGCTGACAGAGGATAAAAACGGCTCTTTAGGCAACATGGATAATATAATATTTAACATTGTGACTTAGATTAGCTTCTAATACTAATGCTCGGTGTTTGTGTATTTCTTAAATCCACTTATCTTTAATTTAACCTTTTTTCCTATTGTTCTCTCTGTTGGCATCTGTTGTGGGAAATTTGCTGTTTTCGACCTATACAATGCAGTTAATGGAAGAGAAGTAATGCTCTCTGGGGAGGAGAGGTGACTCCTGAGATGTAGTCAGCCCAAACACTGTTTCATAGTTCCTCCACCCTATGATGCTGTCTGGGCAGGTCATGGTTGCGTCACAGCTGAATCGCCAGGAACAAGCAGATAGCTGTATTTCCGTGTCTGCTTGCAGGCTTCTGTGGCTGCCCACTGTTTTGCATTTTAGATTCATACTCTCTCTCTCTCTCTCTCTCTCTATTCGTTTAGTCGGTTCCGACTCTGGGGAGGAGAGGTGACTCCTGAGATGTAGATTCATACAGTATTAGTATTTAAAAATACAAACATTCCTCTCTCGCTACAAAGCGGTCTAGGTGTCGTTAAAAGGGACTTTATTCCATTAATGTGCCATAAAGAATTTTTTTGTCTATCAGTCCTCTGATTTGTTTGACATGGCCCTCCACGAATTCCACTCCTGTGACGAACTCTTCAACTCAGAGCAGCATTTACTGGATGTATTCCATCTTTCTCTTCGTCTACAGCATTTTACCCTCTACAGCTCTCTCCAGTACAGAGGAAGCAAATCTTTTAATACATGTCCTATCGTCCTGTCCCTTCCTGTTGTCCTTGTTTTCCATATATTCGTTTTCTCTCCGATTCTGCGTAGAACCTCCTCATTCCTTAACAGTTCGTCTAATTTTCAATATTCGTCTGTAGCACCACATCTCAGATGTTTCGATCATCTTCTGTTCTAGTTTCCCACAATCCATGTTTCACTACCATACAATGCTGTGCTCCAAACGTACAATCTCAGGAATTTCTCTCACACATTAAGGTCGGTATTTGATACTAGTAGACTTATGTGGGTCAGGAATGTCCTTTTGGCCAATGTTTGTCTGGTTTTTATGTCCTACTTGATCCGTCCGTCATGGCCTGTTTTGCTGCCTAGGTAGCTTAATTAGTTAATTTCATTTACTTCGTAATCATCAATTCTGATGTTAAATTTCTCACTGTTCTCATTTCTGCTACGTCTCATTACTATTGTTTCTCTTCCATTTACTCTTAGTCTGTATTCTGTACTCATTACTCTGTTCACTCCATTCAGCAAATCATGTAATTCCTCTTCACTTTCAGGGAGGATAACAATGTTAACAATGAGTCTTACCATCGATGTCCTTTCAACCTGCATTTTAATTCTACTTTTTGTTTCCATCGTTGCTTTTTCGATGTACTGATTGAGCAATCGGGGCAAAAGACTACATCCCTGTCTTACACCCCTTCTGCTCCGAGCACTTCGTTCTTAGTCTTTCTTATTATTCCCTCTTCGCTCCTGTATGTTTTGTAAATCATCCGAATCTTCCTATAGCTTACCCTTCTTTTCTTCAGAAATTCGAACGTCTTGCACCATCTTATAGTTTAGAATTCTTTTTTCCAGGTCAACAAATCCTATGATCGAGTGTGGTCATCAGACACGTCATGCATATACGAAGTAACGTCTATCCACCGTACCGCTGGCGTCGGGCAGTCACATAGAAGAGCGCATTTGCAACCACACATAAAGATTATGACCTCAAGTGCTGCCATCTGGAGTGTTTACTCATGTGTTGTTAACCGTCTTATTGTGATTGACGTGTACAGAATATTATCCTTGTGCCTATAATTGTAATTCTTTAGCGTGTAAATACATTGTACAAACTCATGCTATTTGGTGTGTCGTATTCTGAGCAATTTACTATTAGTACAGCGAGCGTATAAGTGCTGGACTGAGAGCCTAAGTCTAGTTTATGTGTATTATTTTATTGAAATACACGTCTTCTATATAAAACGGTATCAAAATCACCTATATATGATGTCGACCTTCCACGCTAGTGTTGCAGTATAGCTGTCGGGCTAGGGAGTTGCATCTTACACTTTTCTATAAACATCGGGGCTGGTGTTTTAATAAATAAACACCCCTAAGTTCGCGTTTCTGGTGTGGGAAGTAGCACTTAGCATGTTGCTTGTCGTTGGTGAATCCGACGAACCTCTCCAACCCCATGGCTCTGGGCTACCCTCGTCACAGCACACACCATATGGTGCAAGTTCAGTCAGATTTAGAAAATCGTGTGACTAGAAGTATTGCCAGCATGGTCTTTGCCTAATGGCTTTTGGTACTACAGTGAATAATCATCATTAGTAAAAAGCATTTGCTGTTGATGGCCATATTACCATGCCAAGACACTTGCCAGTGTTCGTGCAACACTTCCTTATGAGTATTACTGCAGACTGACATGAAGTGTAACCGCCGTCTTCTGGAGAGTTAAATACTGTTGATTTACATGTCAGAGCGTACATTACATGTAATTAGAGGCAATAAGTGGTTATAATGCTATGCTCTGTTTATGCTTACATAAGAATAGTGGCGAACAAATATTGGACAAAGATTCTTTGTGTCTTGTAAATGCTTGTGCGAATTCTAAGTGGCTTAAGAGAGGGTCACTCGGACATAATATCTCACTTCCGAAGACACACTAAGACACACACACACACACACACACACACACACACACACACACACACACACAGTATGGTAATCTGCGCCACTCACAAAAAACGGTGCTTGAGAGGGGAACGTGTCCCTCGAGCCTTAATTTCTTTTATCTTCGTCGAAATGAGCGCTGGGTACTAAAAATGGTTCGAATGGCTCTGAGCACTTTGGGACTTAAGTTCTTTGGTCATCAGTCCCCCTAGAACTTAGAAGTACTTAAACCTAACTAACATAGGGACATCACACACATCCATGCCCGAGGCAGGATTCGAACCTGCGAAAGTAGCGGTCGCGCGGTTCCAGACTGTAGCGCCTAGAAGCGCTGGGTACTAATGCCTGTTCCTAAAACTGCTTTTCGTATAAGAGCGTCGTCCAGTTTGAAATCAACTAATATTAGCGTGATGATTGAATGTACTGGTACCAAGAGAAAAGGTCTTCGACTTCTTGTAAGTTGTATGTTACAGCGACAAAAAATTCACTGCTACGAAGTATGATTAACAGCCTAATGAAAACAAGATTACGCTATTTGCTCGTTAGTCTGAGACCCATACAAAGCTGGCTTGATACGTGTGTTGAATGTAACTATCAACCTCCCTATCTTCAACTTGTGGTCTCTAAACAAACTGCCCAACAGAGTTCTATAAGAGGAATACAGGGTGATTCAAAAAGAATACCACAACTTTAAAAACGTGTATTTAATGAAAGAAACATAATATAACCTTCTGTTATACATCATTACAAAGATTATTTAAAAAGGTTTTTTTCACTCAAAAACAAGTTCAGAGATGTTCAATATGGCCCCCTCCAGACACTCGAGCAATATCAACACGATACTCCAACTCGTTCCACACTCTCTGTAGCATATCAGGCGTAACAGTGTGGATAGCTGCTGTTATTTCTCGTTTCAAATCATCAATGGTGGCTCGGAAAGGTGGCCGAAACGCCATATCCTTAACATACCCCCATAAGAAAAAATCGCAGGGGGTAAAATCAGGGCTTCTTGGAGGCCAGTGATGAAGTGCTCTGTCACGGGCTGCCTGGCGGCCGATCCATCGCCTCGGGTAGTTGACGTTCAGGTAGTTACGGACAGATAAGTGCCAATGTGGTGGCGCTCCATCCTGCTGAAATATGAATTGTTGTGCTTCTTGTTCGAGCTGAGGGAGCAGCCATTTCTCTAACATCTCCAGATACTGTAGTCCAGTTACAGTAGCACCTTCGAAGAAAAAGGGACCAAAAACTTTATTGGCTGAAATGGCACAGAAAACGTTCACCTTAGACGTGTCACGTTCATACTGAGTTGTTTCCCGCGGATTCTCAGTGCCCCATATACAGACATTGTGACGGTTGACTTTCCCGTTAATGTGGAAAGTTGTTTCATCGCTAAACACAATCTTTGAAACGAAAGATTCATCTGTTTCCATTTGAGCAAGGATAAAATCACAGAAATCGATTCTTTTAATCTTATCAGCTGCAGACAGTGCTTGAACCAATTTCAGACGATAAGGTTTCATAACTAACCTTTTTCGTAGAACTCTCCATACAGTTGATTGTGGAATTAGCAGCTCTCTGCTAGCTCTGCGAGTCGATTTTCCTGTGCTGCGAACAAATGCTTGCTGGGTGCGTGCTACATTTTCATCACTCGTTCTCGGCCGTCCAGAACTTTTCCCTTTGCACAAACACCCATTCTCTGTAAACTGTTTATACCGACGTTTAATACACCACCTATCAGAAGGTTTAACACCATACTTCGTTCGAAATGCAAGCTGAACAACTGTCGTCGATTCACTTCTGCCGTACTCAATAACACAGTCGCCATCTTAGCATCAACTGACGCTGACGCCTAGTCAACAGCGCCTCAAGCGAACAAATGTACAACTAAATGAAACTTTATAGCTCCCTTAATTCGCCGACAGATAGTGCTTAGCTCTGCCTTTTGTCGTTGCAGAGTTTTAAATTCCTAAAGTTGTGGTATTCTTTTTGAATCACCCTGTACATTAGAGCAAGGATTACGAATATTTTTTTCCTAGCGAGATGGCGCATTTACTGTCTTAGAAGAGTCATTTACTTGTATGTTTTCTACTGCCTTCTTCTCTCTCAGATGAATCAGACACTAAACTTGATTCTGATGTTAATTTATTTGCGATTCATTATTAACGACATCGTCGTAGACGAGCTGATGTAGGGACTCTAACGATACATGGGAATCTGGAAAGAGTTCGATTCGTGGTACAAGCTTGAAGTCCACTCGAATTGCGCTTAATTATTTTATTGTGTCGAGCACAAGTAGAGTGCGTTTTAACTACTAAATAACACAATTTTTGTTAATAAGACTGAGTGGGTAAATCCAGAAGCTCAAAGAGGTGTAATAAAAGTAGCATTAGCACGTTTTCATTCTTACAGCTTTCTGTGGTTGCTTCGAGTTCATCAGCTACCAGTTGAACCTCTCGAGGTTACTGACGCCACTGCTGGAGTATCGGCGCTACTCAGACATCGTTTCTCAATGACCGCATTGTGATCACAGTCCTTCAGGACACCCCCGCCGAAAATGCAGAGAGGAATTTTCTGGCCGCTTTTTCTGGTGACATACACAGGTAGGTGAGGCCCCCAATTTGTAAGCTTTGTTTTGTGTCGCTTCCAGCGCTCTCTGTGGGCTGGTGCCCTCACTTAAAGGTTGTGGACCTTGGCACTAGCGAGAGAGGTGCTGATCAGCCGAAATTTGGTCTGTGTTTCAGGTCTAGCTTCCACAGGAGGCACGGGCTACGGCCTGGGGTGAGTAGTATCGATATAGGTGTATATCATAAGGTCATAAATGTGGTGATGACTATATTGTTTTAGATAAGTGCAGCATGTTCTTCCAACAGTCACTGATTCTGTTTCGTTCGTATTTTTAATTATTTTGGTCGCATGTTAACTGGTCTTTGGAGAATATGCTTATGTACAGAATGTGAACAATCTCTAAGATCACAATTTTTATCATACAGCGGGATAGCTATCATGACGTGCTGGGTCTCAGGTATGATTTTACATGCAGGAGGAGTTTGTTTTTGCTCCACTGTGGCCATTGTTGTCTCTATTTTGTTTAGCAAAAGACTTATATAGTTCATGCTATTTCTGCACGTATTTACTAGTCATACAGTGATGTCGTGCTGTAATGTAGTGAGAGTTACACGTCTGAGAACGCTGACACATGTAGCCAACCGTCGAAGTGGTTCACGATTTGTACTTTGTCGCTAAATTTGTGTGTGAGACACCTAGTATGGTTCACGTGTAGTGAGGGATAAGCCAGTTTCAAACGTTTGTCGAATAGTCATTATTAATGCACCGAATGTGTCTTTCCAAATCTGTGGAGCAGTCGACCACCCTCAGATTTCTCTGTAGTTAATATGACTTAGAGTAATCTCGCACATACTAGTAATATTGCACGGTTCATATTGCTTAGGAACTGTAATTACGTGTACTACCTGCCTGAATATTTTGTCGCTCTTGCATATTTTTACAGCATAATGTTTGGGATAGGAAGGCGAACTCGTTTCTGATTGGAGTCTAGAGAGAAACGAGGAGAGTAGGGCAGTTCTTGACACTAAAATAGTTAGCAATGTTTATTTTCAAAAGCGTCCCCACCTTACGACAGATTCTGCTGTGGTGCGACGTGACGTCCCTGAATGATTGAGTTCCGTTTGACCCAATTCGCTCGTGTCGAAGATGACTACACATACGTATTGTTTAAATGATGAAAATTTCTCTACCATGCCTGGGGAGAGTGGCTGGCGTAGTGTTAGGAAGACACGTGGTGCTCTCCTGTTGATGACCCTGTGGTCACTATAGTACGACCAGTTCCATACCCTTCCTACATTATCCAGTGAATAGCAGAGGAGGAAACGTTATCTAGTTGTGTATTTGCACCAGTGTTTGATATTTCAACCGACATGATGGGATCTGTTTACCGTTATTAACGCGCACAGGATTTCCTTCGGCTGGAACTAATATGGCAACAGCGTCATCTAACAGTCCGGAGGTGATTACACCGCAACTGTCACGGTAACGTCAGGGTAGTGTGTGTGCGGTCGTATTCCAAGCATACTGTTTGCCGCCATACAGCCACACGTTGGAGTCGCAGGGGCAGTCTACCTTGGAGACAACACGATTTCCTCTGTGGCGGTTTCAGTTACTGGTCGACTCCATCTCTCGGTGCGTAATTTGTAGTGCTGTGCTTCACGGATTCAGTATCTTTGATTCCAGGAATCAAAATTTTACTGTAACAACACACAATTTAGTAACGTGGTGGTGGTTTATCTATTGCGGTGTGGCATTTCTTACACTTTGTCTAGAAATCAGTAATGCTTATAGAATTTTCTGCACATCACTGTCTCTACCAAAATAGTCGTTTCTAACACTACGCTGTCACACACATTAGTAATGAATTAGTAGCTTAACATACATAAAACGGGGACATGCTGCATTGAGAGTGCCTAAGAGCATCATTATGTTGACGTGATGCCATTCGACGATGACGTAACATTGTGACGAGACGCGAGACAATGTTGACATTGACACATAACTCGCGGAAATGGGTAAAAGGAATAAAATAGTGGGAAATATTGAAAAATGAAAGTACTTACGTATGTGCGTGGGCGTGGACTCTGCTGGTGCCTCGAATGAGGAAATATTAATTTTTCGTTAACAAATAGGCCTCGTGCGACGTAATATGTTTATCACAAGTAGACACAACCATCAATCTCACCCTATGCTACGAGCTTCTGAGTAAACTACGCACACACAAGTGTCCCTGTTGTAATAGATGACGATAGGGAGATGCAGGAGTGCCAACTTGGTCCTCATTGGTCGAGGGTGGAGCGGCGGGTAAGATGTAAAACGAAGGAGGAGAGGGTCTGGTGATCGACGTGGGTGATTGAACGATTCTCAGTGGTTCCCTGGGCAGAGGAAGTAGGGGTACGAAGCAGCCTAAGTTTGTAACCTCACACCAGATGTTACAAGACCGTTATCTTGGCTTGAAACGACGCCCTGTTATCCTAACCATAAATTATCGAACTTTTGAGAAAAGTCGCCCTAACGGAATTTAGCACAACTGTAATTTGACGACAGCCGACGAGGTGCTAAGAATCTGAAACCATGAAAACTGCTACCAGAGTGTGCAGAAAGCAGCAAATGTGTTCCTGTGGTCCGATAATGAAAAGTCGTTTTGCATCACAAAGCTGAGCATTTAAATAACTTTTGTTGTTACACAGTCTTGACGACTTAATTCAGGCAGCAAAAAAGCAATTAATTGGAATAGCAAGGAAGAGACTGTGACGATGTAATATTTTGAAAATTTCTTTTGTCACATTTTCACTTACTGTATTACTGGGCGAAGTTTCGTCTTGGCTATAGATCAAAATATTAAATCTCATGCCATCTATTAATGGTCAGAGTAACTTGGTTGTTTCGAGCAGCTAAGAGGAAGACCACAAGGAGATCGGGTTTATGTAACCTCTTACATTTATGGTACGTGAAATTAAGAACGAGAATATCAATCATCTGAAGCAAATTATTGCAACTCTCAAAAATTCCTTAGGATACCGAGTTTGAAGTTTTGCAGCCATTCTTTAATACAGTAAGTAAAGATTAATCTTTAGACATGTAGTGTGGCTCTGTGGTACAGTGTCCAAATATCCTATTTTGCCAGTAAACTCGACGCTGCACACCCCCTAATTCCCTCCGGCTTATTATATGTATCTTAAATGATTAAAAATTTTATTTCGAAACTTGTGTTGAATTTTCCATTTTTTCAGTTTTAATTAATTTTTGTTAGTCATTTTATGACATTTTTACCGCATTTTCTGTCACTGCAGCTCCATTTCTGGCATACTTGTTTAGGGCGTGAAGTGTCCACGATGTAGACACAGCGCCTTCGTAATTTTTTATTGGTGATATAGTGCTGACTAAAAATACAGTTCGGTGACATCAGAACCTTACGATGATGCTCGAACCCTTTCTATGTGTTCACTACGTCTCTTTAGATTTACGGGATCTCGGTAACGGTAACGACGTTAAAAGAAGTTCCGACTTTCACCGAGAATATCAGCTTCAGAACATATGGTTAAGATGTTGACGACGTGCCAGGAGCTGAAATATGGCCATACTCATAGTTGATAGTTTTCGTATCTAAAAATCGTGGTTTTTCGAGTTTTTCCTTGGAGCCGATTATGAACAAATTGTTCTTTTATGAACCGCCTAAGACCAATGCTAGGCCATGCCAAAGACAAAAGAACCAATCGCCTCGCTCAATTTCTGTGGGCTGAAGGCAATGTGTAATGTTTAATTTTGACCCTTTACTCTAGGATAGCTACAATATGCGTGGATCAATACTCGCAATATAGTTGACTTTCTATCACATTAATATAAACGTGCGGGAATTACAAGACCAAGCAGGAACAGATGTTACTGAAGGGTGGATATGATTCACCCCAAAGTACTATGGATTAGCGTTCTCATTGGTTCAATAAGTAATCTTAGGTATTTAACTGAGGAATTACAGGACTATGTGTACACTTAGAAGCCATTCATTTCTGCTGCTGCTATTGCTGAGCTGTTACTATCACGTCTACTGGTCCTGTTGCAGCAGCTGTCGCTACCTATTACGACGAATTTCGACAATAAGAACTATAGCGACCTTTTCAGATAAGAGAGGCAGCTTTATAGAGAATTCGTATCTGCTGAAAATCTCCTGAATTCACCAGTGTAATCCAGGTAGCTTGGAGATGATCGAAGCTGGTGGTCCACCCCGTCAACAAGTCACTAATGACCTCCTCTCATAGTGAATTTGAGATGATGTTCAACGTTAACGCGTCATACTAGGTGCAAACATTAATGAGTTTTAGGAACCAAATCCCGTTTGCTGTTCATTTTCTACTTCTTCAGTAGCAAGTAACATTTTATTTTGTTTCACTCATTTATACATCATTAGGTTACCAAATTGTGTGATTCAGGAAGAGGTGTGGCGTCTGAGAATCACCTCATGTATTATTTATGTCTTGTTACTACGATAAGGCTCTCATCGTACAAATGAATGGCTGTTAATAGTTTCTCCTTTCGACTTTCAGTATCTGATAGCTGCTTGGAATAAGCAGAGTATAAGTTGACATATGAACATATAACACCATTAAGAAAACAATCATTTTATATATATATATATATATATATATATATATATATATATATATATATAATATTTTACTTAGTGGTTTGTCTGCGCTGAAATAGCCATACTGCTGTAGATGACTTCGATTTGTACTCAACACTACACGAGAGCCAGGGTCCGATTTCTTTGGGTATCACATACGCTCTTACTGGTTCTTTGATAAAACGCTCTCCTGCAGTATATCAGTGTGTTACTGCCGTTAGGATGATATGTGGCCAGCGCTGGACGGAAAATCGATAATTCAGCAAACAGACACACACACAATCACACACACACACACACACACATACACACACATAAACGTGACAATAAACATTGGCATATGTAATCGCCAGAAGAGAATGTAACACATTGCTCCATCAACACCTAATATTAACTAGTGTCTACGTGTGTGGTGTTAAAATTAATTGTAAATTAATTGCTCTCTCGATAATAGCGCTTTCAGGTAGATTTTTATGTTAAGCATTTGTGTAACTCGTAACTAAACTCAATTAAATTTTGGTAAGCTTCATCCCCAAACTGTAATAAAGTTTTGTGACGTCGAAGTGTTGACTCGTTATCACGACAAAATGAAAACAAATGATGTTACATTTGATGCAGTAATACATTTTTACTAATTAATTCTGTTTTTGTGGACAGCAATAGAAACTGCCGATAACAACAACGCGCAACCCTTTGCTGTTTGTTATCTTCTGTTCCATAGTTTTATGAATAGTAACGCTGTCTTACCTCCTATGCACAGGATACAGTTCACCCGTTATCTCATTCATTCATTTTTATAAGAGAGCGGGGAAACTTCCTTGATAGCGTGTCGAGTCACACCGAAATCATTAATACGACCAACTGACTTGAATCGAATGGATTTTCTGAAAAGTAATAGTAATTTTGTAATTGCACACCAAGAAATACCAGGGTGCATTTATATTTTTACTTTACTCACAATCGTTGACTTTTAGCCGCGTTTCACTGTATCGGCAATATGTAATTATAGGAACGCGATTGTTTATTAAATAGAAAAAGACGAATAAATTTCGTGTTATGTGCTCTCACAAAATTATTGCTTTGTAATTACTCAGACGTCATCGTTGTTTCCTATGTAGGTCATACAGCAGATCATCCGGGCACACAGTTCGCCAACACAAAGTCTGCACCAGTAAAATGATATTACACAGTTTTCAGTTCGCTCTAGAACAACTTTCCAGTAACGACACTCACATAAAAGGGAAGTACTACAGTATGAAGGACCTCTTCAATAATAACCAAAATCTGAGGTGATATTAGTCGCTTTGGCGGTATAAATTATTGAACCTTCATTCCTTGCCGAAACGATGACCGTTATCAACTTCAGTGTTTCAGTATTTTACTATTTTAGTTCATGTAGTCCGCTGGCGAGAAGAAGGGAGAGGGAGACCCGGATATGTGTTAAGGCTTCAAGGGATAGCTTTCATGTTTCTTGAAAGAGCTGTAGAGGGAAGAAATTGAAGAAGATGGAAGAGTATGTTGTGAGGACGTTGCAATCTCGTGTGACTCTGAGGCGAAGATGTTGCCACAGGAGAGGTAACTATGACAATACCCATCAAATCATTCTTCCGACTGAAAACCACAACACCACCACCAACAAATCGGATATTTAGGATATTGTTTAGGAAATCGGTGCAATAAATTAGCACTTGATAGTGACACGTCTTTACCTAAAATTTAGAGAAGTTTTTCATACTCCGTAGCGACATCCGGTGGTTATTTCATTGATCCATCATTTGTCTTACTACAAGTAACGTCACCAATACGTCTATGCAATGCAATTCTGTCATTGGTTCAGCCATCACGTGAAATCAATCAACATCGCTCGTTGTAATCTCGTTGTGTAAAATATTGTCTTCAGCGCATGGTGTGGAAGTATTATGACTTTTAGTTGTAAATATAAGTCTTGTATACATTTCAGTATCATACAGGTGTACAGCGTACGATCAGAAGTGTCTGGATACTTATTAGTACAAATACCACCCATTAGCCCTTATGGCGTTTTGAAGTCTTCTGGGGATTCTTTCGATGAAATTTCAACCTATTCTTCCTAAACAGCGATGACCAGGCAAGTTAGTAATGTTGGACGGTGGAGTCTGGAACCAAGTCACGTTCTGACTCATGCCAAATGGGTCCCATTGAGTTCAGGTCAGGGCTCTGGGCAGGCCAGGCCATTCCAGTAGCGTTGATTTTTACAAACAACTGCCTCGCCCATGTTGCTTTATGCCAGAATACATTTCCATGCTAACACAGTCATTATTTCCGAATTGTTCCGCTACTGTACGCAGTACAAAATACTGTAAAACCT
This sequence comes from Schistocerca piceifrons, assembly GCF_021461385.2. Classification (NCBI taxonomy): domain Eukaryota; kingdom Metazoa; phylum Arthropoda; class Insecta; order Orthoptera; family Acrididae; genus Schistocerca; species Schistocerca piceifrons. The sequence continues at coordinate 783,141,137 of NC_060141.1, forward strand.
TTCAATCTTATTTTTGTTGTGGTCTTCAGCCCGTAGACTAGTTCGATGCAGTTACCTAAGCTATTCTGTCGTGTGCAGCCCTCCTCCTCTATGCATAACTACTCAACCTAGATCAATTTGCACTTGCTTACTGCATTCGTCTCGTCATTCTCTACAAATGTTACCATTCACACTCCTCTCCAATACGAAATTGATGATTCCTTAACGTCGGAAAGTGTCACTTTCAACCTAACCCCTACTTTTCTCAAATTGTGCCAAAAAGTCTTTTCTCGCCAATCCTCTTCAGTTCTTCCTCATTAGTAGCGCTAGGTACCCACCTAATCCTCAGCATTCTTCTGTATCACCGAATTTAAGGAGAATATATTGTCTTCTTATCTGTACTGTATATCGTCCACGTTTCACTACCGTACAAGAATACCATGTCTTCAGAAGAGTCTTCCGAACACATAAATTTATATTCGTTGTTAGCAAACATCTCTGTTTCAAAAACGCTTTTCTCGCCATTGTCCTTCTACATTTTGCATCCTCTCTACTTTGGCCACCATCAGTTGTTTTACTTCCCAAACAGCAAAACTCATCTACCACATTTAGTGTCTAATTTTCTAATCTAATTCTCTCAGCAACACATGACGTAATTTGACTGTACTCTATTACTTTTAATTTTGATTTTGTTGATGTTCATTTTACATCTTCCTTTCAAGACTCTATTTTGTTCAGCTCCTTTTCCAAGTCTTTTGCTGTCTCTGACAGAATTACAACATAAAAAATGATGCAAATGGCTCTGAGCACTATGGGACTTAACATCTGAGGTCATCAGTACCCTATAACTTAGAACTACTTAAACCTAACTAACCTAAGAACATCACACACATCCATGCTCGACGCCAGATTCGAACCTGCGACCGTAGCGGTCGCGCGATTCCAGACTGAACCGCTCGGCCACACCGGCCGTCAATTACAGTATAACTGGCAAACACCAAAGTGTGATCTCTTGCTACTGAACTTAACACCCTCTCTTAATTTTTCTTTGGTGTCTTTTACTGTTTATTCAATGTACAGACTTTGTAACATTTGGGAAAGGCTACAAACCTACCGCATCACATTCTGAATAGCTTTTAACTTATAATCCTTTCAAGTTTTGTAACTTCCATCTGGTTTCCGTAGCAATTGTAAATAACCTTCGCTCCCTGTATTTTAACCCTGGTACATTCAGAATTTCAAAGACTGTATTCCAGTCAACATTGTGAAAAGGTTTCTCTAATCTACATATGCCATAAACGTATGTTTCCATATCGTATCCACTAAGAGAAGTCGTGGGCACAGTATTACCTTGCGTGTTCCTACATTTCCCCAGAACCCAAACAGATCTTTTTCCATTCTATTCATAATGCGTATCATGCATCCATGACTTCTTAAACTGATTATTCGGTAACATCCACACATGGCAGTAACTACTTTCTTTGAGATTAGAATTTTTACATTGGTCTAGAAGTTTGAGGGTATTTCCCCTGACTTACACACCAGTGGTTCTGAGAGAATTTCGTCTACATCATGGACGTTATTTAAACTCAGGTCTTTCAGTCTAACTTTTCTGCTTTATAACTCTATGTGTTTGTGTAGTGTAGAATGTAAGTCCACGAAACTAATTACTGAAAAACGTGATTACATAAGCACTGTATTGCAGAGTCCAGTGGACTGTGGTGTGTTGCTTGACGTCAAAGTGGACAATTTTGAACACCTCAAAACTACGCCAACATAAAGCCCGTAAATGCTGCACATCTCATGAACTAGTAAATTTTATCTGAATAATTTATCCAAATTACTTTAACAGAAGCCCACAGCTGATTTACGTAGCTAACATGCGAAATGAACTCAGTATACGAAAAATGTTTCACACACGGATGTATCACACTATTCAATGTTATGTGCTTTGAATAACAAGAAAACTAGTATAGCATAGTATTTATTGCATGGGAATAACTCATATGCTAATGTTCTGCAAATGCTTGTTATGAAACAATTTTATGGCAGAGAATTACTAGACAACTTTGCTTTCTAGGTCATGGACAATATCGACTTTACACAAAATGACTGTCTTTTTAACAGGTTGATTATTCAAAAATTTTGCTTCCCATGCACATTGTTGTTGTTGTTGTGGTCTTCAGTCCTGAGACTGGTTTGATGCAGCTCTCCATGCTACTCTATCCTGTGCAAGCGTCTTCATCTCCCAGTACCTACTGCAACCTACATCCTTCTGAATCTGCTTAGTGTATTCATCTCTTGGTCTCCCTCTACGATTTTTACCCTCCACGCTGCCCTCCAATGCTAAATTTGTGATCCCTTGATGCCTCAAAACATGTCCTACCAACCGATCCCTTCTTCTAGTCAAGTTGTGCCACAAACTTCTCTTCTCCCCAATCCTATTCAATACCTCCTCATTAGTTACGTGATCTACCCACCTTATCTTCAGCATTCTTCTGTAGCACCACCTTTCGAAAGCTTCTATTCTCTTCTTGTCCAAACTGGTTATCGTCCATGTTTCACTTCCATACATGGCTACACTCCATACAAATACTTTCAGAAACGACTTCCTGACACTTAAATCTATACTCGATGTTAACAAATTTCTCTTCTTCAGAAATGATTTCCTTGCCATTGCCAGTCTACATTTTATATCCTCTCTACTTCGACCATCATCAGTTATTTTACTCCCTAAATAGCAAAACTCCTTTACTACTTTAAGTGTCTCATTTCCTAATCTAATCCCCTCAGCATCACCCGATTTAATTTGACTACATTCCATTATCCTCGTTTTGCTTTTGTTGATGTTCATCTTATATCCTCCTTTCAAGACATTGTCCATTCCGTTCAACTGCTTTTCCAAGTCCTTTGCTGTCTCTGACAGAATTACAATGTCATCGGCGAACCTCAAAGTTTTTACTTCTTCTCCATGAATTTTAATACCTACTCCGAATTTTTCTTTTGTTTCCTTTACTGCTTGCTCAATATACAGATTGAATAACATCGGGGAGAGGCTACAACCCTGTCTCACTCCTTTCCCAACCACTGCTTCTCTTTCACGCCCGTCGACTCTTATAAGTGCCATCTGGTTTCTGTACAAATTGTAAATAGCCTTTCGCTACCTGTATGCACATTAACGTACACAAAATTACCTCTGTTACTTCACAACAATGTTTGTTTTGCCGAGGTGAACTAACTTTCATTGCTGTGAGCAATCCATGAAATATATTTCAATCAGGTTTCAGTACGACAATTAATTTTACAACGGAGTTCTAACTACTCGCAAGTATGCAAAGCTGCGAATTTACTATCAATTCACAAAACTGTTTCCAATATCCATAAATTTCTCTCATCGTCAACTTAGCCAGTCAGTTCCAGCAAATCTGTCTTCAGGATTTTCAAATAAAAATTACCTGGTCATTCACTTTCACGTTTGCTTCCCAACACACTTCGACTAATAATAATCCCTCTCTCTCTCTCTCTCTCTCTCCCTCTCTCTCTCTCTGTGAGAGCCCTCAGACAGAGAGGGTGTCCCAACACAACTGAAGAGTATGGATCAACATGTCTTCCTCTCAGACGTGTATACATCGATACATGAATGTAAGAAGTAGACAGTTCCGTAATAACCAAGATAACACATTCCTGGGGTCAGATACATCACATGATCACACTAACAGAACCACAGGCACATAGACACAGGCAACAGAGCATGCACAATGTCGGCACTAGTACAGTGTATATCCACCTGTCGCAGCAATGCAGGCTGCTATTCTCCCATGGAGACGATCGTAGAGATGCTGGGGGTAGTCCTGTGGAACGGCTTGCCATGCCATTTCCACCTGGCGCCTCAGTTGGACCAGCGTTCGTGCTGGACGTGCAGACCGCGTGAGACGACGCTTCATCCAGTCCCAAACATGCTCAATGGGGGACAGATCCGGAGATCTTGCTGGCCAGGGTAGTTGACTTACACTTTCTAGAGCACATTGCGTGGCACGGGATACATTCGGACGTGCATTATCCTGTTGGAACAGCAAGTTCCCTGGCCGGTCTAGGAATGGTAGAACTATGGGTTCGATGACGGTTTGGATATACCGTGCACTACTCAGTGCCCCCTCGACGATCACCAGTGGTGTATGGCCAGTGTAGGAGATCGCTCCCCACACCATGATGCCGGGTGTTGGCCCTGTGTGCCTCGGTCATATGCAGTCCTGATTGTGGTGCTCACCTGCACGGCGCCAAACACGCATACGACCATCATTGGCACCAAGGCAGAAGCGACTCTCATCGCTGAAGACGACACGTCTCCATTCGTCCCTCCATTCACGCCTGTCGCGACACCACTGGAGGCGGGCTGCACGATGTTGGGGCGTGAGTGGAAGACGGCCTAACGGTGTGCGGGACCGTAGCCCAGCTTCATGGAGACGGTTGCGAATGGTCCTCGCCGATACCCCAGGAGCAACAGTGTCCCTAATTTCCTGGGAAGTGGCAGTGCGGTCCCCTACGGCACTGCGTAGGAATCTACGGTCTTGGCGTGCATCCGTGCGTCGCTGCGGTCCGGTCCCAGGTCGACGGGCACGTGCACCTTCCGCCGACCACTGGCGACAACATCGATGTACTGTGGAGACCTCACGCCCCACGTGTTGAGCAATTCGGCGGTACGTCCACCCGGCCTCCCGCATGCCCACTATACGCCCTCGCTCAAAGTCCGTCAACTGCACATACGGTTCACGTCCACGCTGTCGCGGCATGCTACCAGTGTTAAAGACTGCGATGGAGCTCCGTATGCCACGGCCAACTGGCTGACACTGATGGCGGCGGTGCACAAACGCTGCGCAGCTAGCGCCATTCGACGGCCAACACCGCGGTTCCTGGTGTGTCCGCTGTGCCGTGCGTGTGATCATTGCTTGTACAGCCCCCTCGCAGTGTCCGGAGCAAGTATGGTGGGTCTGACACACCGGTGTCAATGTGTTCTTTTTTCCATTTCCAGGAGTGTATTAAGACCCTTCCAGCTGCACCTCAGTTCCTCATGGTTCCACGTACTGACGAAATTCAAGCCTTTGTTATGGTTAATCGGTATATTATTCAGAAATGTGTTTATGCAGTTCTGGCCCTGTCAAATCTACATCTACATCTACATCTACATTTATACTCCGCAAGCCACCCAACGGTGTGTGGCGGAGGGCACTTTACGTGCCACTGTCATTACCTCCTTTTCCTGTTCCAGTCGCGTATGGTTCGCGGGAAGAACGACTGTCTGAAAGCCTCCGTGCGCGCTTTAATCCCTCTAATTTTACATTCCTGATCTCCTCGGGAAGTATAAGTAGGGGGAAGCAAAATATTCGATACTTCATCCAGAAACGCACCCTCTCGAAACCTGGAGAGCAAGCTACACCGCGATGCAGAGCGCCTCTCTTGCAGAGTCTGCCACTTGAGTTTGTTAAACATCTCTGTAACGCTATCACGGTTACCAAATAACCCTGTGACGAAAAGGACCGCTCTTCTTTGGATCTTCTCTATCTCCTCCGTCAACCCGATCTGGTACGGATCCCACACTGACCAGCAATACCCAAGTACAGGTCGAACGAGTGTTTTGTAAGCCACCTCCTTTGTTGATGGACTACATTTTCTAAGGACTCTCCCAATTAATCTCAACCTGGTACCCGCCTTACCAACAATTAATTTTATATGATCATTCCACTTCAAATCATTCCGCACGCATACTCCCAGATATTTTACAGAAGTAACTGCTACCAGTGTTTGTTCTGCTATCATATAATCATACAATATAGGATCCTTCTTTCTATGTATTCGCAATACATTACATTTGTCTATGTTAAGGGTCAGTAGCCACTCCCTGCACCAAGTGCCTATCCGCTGCAGACCTTCCTGCATTTCACTACAATTTTCTATGCTGCAACTTCACTGTATACTACTGCATCATCCGCGAAAAGCCGCATGGAACTTCCGACACTATCTACTAGGTCATTTATATATATTATGAGAAGCAATGGTCCCATAACACTCCCCTGTGGCACGCCAGAGGTAACTTTAACGTCTGTAGACGTCTCTCCATTGATAACAACATGCTGTGTTCTGTTTGCTAAAAACTCTTCAATCCAGCCACACAGTTGGTCTGATATTCCATTGGCTCTTACTTAGTTTATCAGGCGACAGTACGGACCTGTATCGAACACCTTCCGGAAGTCAGGAAAAATAGCATCTACCTTGGAGCCTGTATCTAATATTTTCTGGGTCTCATGAACAAATAAAGCGAGTTGGGTCTCACACGATCGCTGTTTCCTGAATCCATGTTGATTCCTACATAGTAGTTTCTGGGTTTCCAAAAACGACATGATACTCGAGCAAAAAACATGTTCTAAAATTGTACAACAAATCGACGTCAGAGATATAGGTCAATAGTTTTGCGCATCTGCTCGACGACCCTTCTTGAAGACTGGGACTACCTGTGCTCTTTTCCAAACATTTGGAACCTTCCGTTCCTCTAGAGACTTGCGGTACACAGCTGTTAGAAGGGGGGCAAGTTCTTTCGCGTACTCTGTGTACAATCGAATTGGTATCCCGTCAGGTCCAGTGGACTTTCCTCTGTTGAATGATTCCAGTTGCTTTTCTATTCGTTGGACACTTATTTCGATGTCAGCCATTTTTTCGTTTGTGTTAGGATTTAGAGAAGGAACTGCAGTGCGGTCTTCCTCTGTGAAACAGCTTTGGAAAAAGGTGTTTAGTATTTCAGCTTTACGCGTGTCATCCTCTGTTTCAATACCATCATCATCCCGGAGTGTCTGGATATGCTGTTTCGAGCCACTTACTGATTTAACGTAAGACCAGAACTTCCTAGGATTTTCTGTCAAGTCGGTACATAGAATTTAACTTTCGAATTCACTGAACGCTTCACGCATAGCCCTCCTTACGTTAACCTTGACATCGTTTAGCTTCTGTTTCTCTGAAAGGTTTTGGTTGCGTTTAAACTTGCAGTGAAGCTCTCTTTGCTTTCGCAGTAGTTTCCTAACTTTGTTGTTGAACCACGGTGGGTTTTTCCCGTCCCTCACAGTTTTACTCGGCACGTACCTGTCTAAAACGCATTTTACGATTGCCTTGAACTTTTTCCATAAACATTCAACATTGTCAGTGTCAGAACAGAAATTTTCGTTTTGATCTGTTAGGTAGTCTGAAATCTGCCTTCTATTACTCTTGCTAAACAGATAAACCTTCCTCCCATTTTTTATATTCCTATTAACTTCCATATTCAGGGATGCTGCTACGGCCTTATGATCACTGATTCCCTGTTCTGCACATACAGAGTCGAAAAGTTCGGGTCTGTTTGTTATCAGTAGGTCCAAGATGTTATTTCCACGAGTCGGATCTCTGTTTAATTGCTCGAGGTAATTTTCGGATAGTGCACTCAGTATAATGTCACTCGATGCTCTGTCCCTACCACCCGTCCTAAACATCTGAGTGTCCCAGTCTATATCTGGTAAATTGAAATCTCCACCTAAGACTATAACATGCTGAGAAAATTTATGTGAAATGTATTCCAAATTTACTCTCAGTTGTTCTGCCACTAATGCTGCTGAGTCGGGAGGTCAGTGAAAGGAGCCAACTATTAACCTAGCTCGGTTGTTGAGTGTAACCTCCACCCGTAATAATTCACAGGAACTATCCACTTCTACTTCACTACAGGATGAACTACTACTAACAGCGACGAACACTCCACCACCGGTTGCATGCAACCTGTCCTTTCTAAACACCGTCTGTACCTTTGTAAAAATTTCGGCAGAATTTATCTCTGGCTTCAGCCAGCTTTTTGTACCTATTACGATTTCAGCTTCAGTGCTTTCTATCAGCGCTTGAAGTTGGGGTACTTTACCAACGCAGTTTCGACAGTTTACAATTACAATACCAATTGCTGCCTGTTCCCCGCATGTCCTGACATTGCCCCGCACCCGTTGAGGCTGTTGCCCCTTTTGTACTTGCCCAAGGCCATCTAACCTAAAAGACTGCCCAGCCCAGGCCACACAACCCCTGCTACCCGTGTAGCCGCTTGTTGCGTGTAGTGGACTCCTGACCTATCGAGCGGAACCCGAAACCCCACCACCCTATGGCGCAAGTCGAGGAAACTGCAGCCCACACCGTCGCAGAACCGTCTCAGCCTCTGATTCAGACCCTCCACTCGTCTCTGTACCAAAGGTCCGCAGACAGTCCTGTTGACGATGCTGCAGATGGTGAGCTCTGCTTTCATCCCACTAGCGAGACAGGCAGTCTTCACCAAATCACATAGCCGCCGGAAGCCAGAGAGGATTTCCTCCGATCCATAGCGACACACATCATTGGTGCCAACATGAGCGACCACCTGCAGATGGGTGCACCCTGTACCCTTCATGGCATCCAGAAGGACCCTTTCCACATCTGGATTGACTCCCCCCCGTACGCACACGGAGTGCACATTGGTTTCCTTTCCCTCTCTTGATGCCATTTCCCTAAGGGGCCCCATTACGCGCCTGACGTTGGAGCTCCCAACTACCAGTAAGCCCACCCTCTGTGGCCACCCGGATCTTGCAGACTGAGGGGCAACCTCTGGAACAGGACAAGCAGCCATGTCAGGCCGAAGATCAGTATCAGTCTGAGACAGAGCCTGAAACCGGATCGTCAGAGAAACTGGAGAGGCCTTGCGTTCAGCCCTCCGGAATGTCTCTCGCCCCGTGTCACACCTTGAGACGACCTCCCACTCTACCACAGGTGAGGGATCAGCCTCAATGCGGGCAGTATCCCGGGCAACCACAGTCGTAGTCCGATCGGGGGATGCGTGGGACGTGCTGGCCGTCCCCGACAAACCCCCATCCGGACCCCCACAGTGATGCCCATTGGCAACAGCCTCATGCTATGTGACCGAAGCCAACACTGCCTGAAGCTGGGCGCGAAGGGATGCCACCTCAGCCTGCATCCGAACACAGCAGTTGCAGTCCCTATCCATGCTAAAAACTGTTGTGCAAAGAACGTCTGAACTAATCTACAGAGAGCGCAAACAAATCGACACAAAATTTAAACGGTTATTAAAATACAAGACTTCGTAGTAAATTCAGTAATGCTGCTACTTGCGCACTGCTGACACACTGCTCGGCGGCGGAAGGAGACTACGCGATTTTACACTATTCAGGTACTACAACGCGATGCTACAACTCTCAAATACTATAATACGCCAGAAATTTATCAATTAAAGAATGTAAGTACCAAAAACACGCAAAGAAATTAAGAATTGAACTATGTAACAAATGAGTGAGCTAGGAGTATACGACTTGCTGCTGCAGCTGCTTATCCTACGGCGGCAGGGAGCACACTGACTGTGACCAACCGACACTGGCCGTTCAAAACAAAAACAGAAGACAGACGACTACGCGAATTTACACTATTCAGGTACTAAAGCGCGATGCTACAACTCTCAAATACTATTATACGCCCGAAATTTATGAATTAAACAATGCAAGTACCAAAAACACGCAAAGAAATTAAGAATTAAACGGCGGCGGAGAGCACTCCTGCTCTCGTTTACGTAGTGGCACTCTTCTTTTGGAGACTACTTCTTATTCTCAAGCAAAACAACTGCTTACAGCTTCGCTCCGCCACAGCTATCCTGTTCATCCTGAGGCCCTTCGAACGCTGAATTCATCGCGTGGTGTTACTTACACTACGCTGCTTGCTGGGCTGACTGGGGCAGAAATCCAAACTTACCCCTCCGATCAGGGTGCCACTAAAGTCCACTGGGTGATGAAAAAGGTTAAGGCACCTTTGGAGCCGTCATGTTTGATAGAGTATTGCTTCCATCAGAAATCAAAGCACAACGACCATTGCCCACCTCCTTCCCCCGTTGTATAAATTTCAATGGCACCCATGCAGCCTCCTCCCCGGAATGTCCCATGTATCTCAATGAGTGGGCCATCCAGGAGATCTGGGTGGAGGAAAAAGTGCCTTATCCTGTCGTTCGGAAGCTGTTGGCTAGTTGGGAGCCCTGCAATTTAACATCTGGCACTTGCAGTACAGTTTTTGCTACATCTCACTCCACGGCGGAAATGACCATGCGGACCAGCGACCTCAAATTCAGCACCGCGGTTGTAAAATCGCCCAGTGTACATGTACCATCCTCGTATTCTTCTCTTCCAGCTGTGCAACAAGTGACCAAATTTTGGCCTCACTTGGCGGAATAACATGCTGCACATCCAGGACATCGGACAAGATGTAAAGAATACTCTCACGAAGAATTCACGTTCCTCCAACCAAAAAAAATTTTAATATTCGTCTGCCAAACGCAAAGGCTCCAAGATATGAAAGAAAGACAAATGTTGTCGCCACGTGATACACTCACCCATTCCAGCTCTGTGTCGCCAGTGGGCACCGCCAACCGTTTTTCTGCCCTGGAATCCGCAGACCGACCGAGGGAGAATGCCGACGCCTCTGTAGAGCTCATGGAGCAAGCTACTTCAGCGTCTGCGCCCTGGAACTAAGAACGTTCGAAGCCTGGCACCAAGGTGACACCCCTTCATTTTACCATTGTTGTGTTTACGATTATTTCACTTTCTGAGGACGACATGTGTACGTTTGACAACTGTCGTAGCATTGTCACATTGTAAACTGTGTAAATGCGTGTATTTCTGTGATAAGTTTGCAAGATTAAACCAAAGTTATTTACAGCTTACACAGCTTTTGTTGATCAGACACGAAACATACAGAATGGCAACCCAGCCAGGATGGCAATTGGTTTGCCTGGATGGCAATTAGTCAAATTAGTTAGAAATATTAAAATTTTTGAATTGAAAAATAGCTTTTCTTTCTTTTTTGTTTTGTTGTTTTGTGACGAGGTTACCCAATGTATGTGTATGTATCGTGGTCAGAATACAGTAAATGTTTGATCCAGATTGTAGAAAAGTTGCATTAACAAATGAGGTAATGTTTATTTTGATCTCAAAGTAGCTTGTGCATGACCTTGCTGGCGCGCGCGAAGCTATTCATGGCGTTGTTAAGTTGGTTTGAAATTCTACAAACGGTGAACGGCGTTGCTAATGATTTGTACATAGGCTAAGAAACTTTATATGGTATTTTGGAAACTTGTAAGATCATATAACTTCATTTTGACGAAAGTTCAGACTCGCGCAATTTGAGAAAGACAGAGGTTATTTAGACTATCGGAGATGGCAGAAGAACGGTGATTATCGCAGACAGGGCGAACAAGAGATCTTGACAGGATAGAGACTGAGGTACAACAAAATGTATCGAGTGCGAGTCACGGAACGGAACGTAGTGATAGTGCAGAGGGAATGGTGGTAATTTCGCAGTTGGTGTCACAGTCTGATAATGCACAAAAACAAACAAATGACGGATCTAACGGGTAAGAAGTAGAATCAGAGGACATCGTAGCAATAGAAACAAGTACATTTTATCTTCAGTTCAGGACATTCGTTGTCTCTATGGCGTATTTTATGAACCTTTCTCCAAAGGAAGTCCTTGTTTTTAGCTGTCATTCCTTCCGTCATCGATTGGGCTTAACGTGTAATCTCTTTTAACTCCTTTTTCGTCTTGTGTTCTCAGATTCGACATGGGTGCGTATGATCTTAGTTGTATTTTCGACGTAAAACTAAACACAATCACACACACAAGTTCTCTGTCAAATTCTTCTCGCAGTATCATATCTCCTCCCTCATCTACTTGCTCTAACCTTCCTATAGTATTGCCTTAATTTCCTTTATATAGCTGCTGCACATGCCCCTTCCGCCTTTCAGGTTTCCTATCATTGCTAAGTAATGTTTTCCATCCAAGACCTTGGTGTTCATACAGCTGTTTCTCTTTCGTCCAAAGGCCTGTTTCGTTTATCTATAGCAGATCTTTATCTCTCCCTGTTAATACATGCTAATGTAGACTTTTATTTATCCTGTAGCCAGTCCTGCTTAGCCATCTTGCACTTTCTTTCAATTTCACTATTCTAACGTCTGTAAACCATTTCTCCTATTTCTTTTGCTCCATTTTAGCATTGTCCCCTTTCATAAATTCAGTTCAATATATCCTGGGATAATCTAGACCTTGCTCCGTTGCCAGTTTGCTCCTTTACTTCCTTCACTAATTCATCTCTCAAAGCTACCCATCTGTCTTCTGCTGTATTTGTTTCCCTGTTTCGATAAATCGTTGCCTAATGCTCCCCTTGAAATACTCACCAACTTCTGGTTCTTCAGTTTTTCTAGGTCTCATTTATAAATTCGCTAACTTTCTCCAACTTTTTTAGTTTTAACCTGCAGTTCATAGAAAATTAATTATGGAATTGTTAACAGTTTAAAAAGTGGTAGAAATCTCTGACTCACCATTACATAATCATCTGGAGCCTTCCAGTTGTTCCAGGTCCTTTCCACGAATGCAGTCTTCTTAAACCAACTGTAAGCGATGATTAGGTGATGCTACATTTCATACTCTCCTCCCATTTTTGTATCTCCTCCTAAGGTTTCTGTCGAATTCCATTCCCCCATCACATTTATATATTGCGCTTCCTAAACTATCTGAATAATTTCTTTTATCTCATCATAAGTTCTGATCTCTTCACCATCTGTGTAGCTAGTAGGCATGTAAACTAATGACGTTGGCTCCGTGTTTATACTGCCTACGATAACGCCTTCATTATGCTGTTCATAGTAGCTCATCTTCATCTCTATTTTCTCGTTCATTATTAGATATTCTCCTATTTCATTTTGTGTTGATAAAGCTGCACTCATGTCGCCAGATGACCTATTCATTCTGCCATCGAACTTAACTAATTCCTCTATACTTAACTTCAAGCTATCTGCTTCCATTTTTTAATCCTCTAACCCACTCACCTGATTAAGGAATATAACATTCCACGCTCCGACCTTTAAAATGCTAATTTCGTTTCTTCTCAAGAAGACGTCCTTCTGCAGTCTCCGTTCCGGAGGTCTGAATGAGAAGCTATTTTACTTCAGAAATATTTTACCCAGAGTTATGGCATCAACATATTATCCTACATTAGAGCTGTAAACCCTTGGAAAAAAATCTCGCCTTTAATTTCCTCACGAATTTCAGCCGTCCGCTGCACCAGCGAAGCAACGGCATGTTAACTGATGTTAATTGGCTCGATCACTTAGTTATCCATGACTGCTGCTTCTGAACGTCCTCAAACTACTGGTGTCCCTCTTCAGGAACTACACGTTTGGCAAATTGCCTGTATCCTTCCGTCTCAGGTTCTTCGGCCAACGCTAATTTGATGACTTTTCTGATGTTTTTATGCACAAGTGGCTGGAATTGTCGTAGCATCACCCTCCAAACTTACGACGATACAGTGAGTCTTGAGTAGTGTCTGTAGGAAGCGAATGAAGTCCAAGGTGAACACGGGCCGCTGCACGAAGCGAAAGATGGTGAAAGGTTCAGACCCATCAGGAATGTGGCAGGTAGCGTGAAGTTAAGCTGCCAGAGTAATACCCCTAAACGAACCCGAGAGGTAACAGAGAATAGGGAAGCTCGCAATACTTATTCATGGTGGACTGGATTCGAGCTCGCAGCCGCACATTAAATATACCTAACGTGCAAACGACCAAGGTCGTTTAATTGGTCATTGCCGCTACAATTCTCCCCTTGCTACCTGCATGATTCGTTTGCTGCAACGCAAGTGTCTAGGATTCGTTCACCCTAAAGCTTTCTCCTTTTTTGACGCTGTTGCCATATTAATGTATTTCTGTAGCTTGCTGAACAAGTGGGCGTGATAACTCTCTCTACAGCAATAACTTCCGCGTCGGCGAATTTTAGTATGTGGTCGGTCTCACTCAGCGCGTGCTCCACCACGACCGATTTCGCCACCTGTTCCAATCTGCAGTGCCGCTTACGTTTGGTGATCCTGGAGCTGACTGATCGTTCAGTCATTCCAACATAGACATTCCCACATGTACGTGGTATGCAGTACATTCTCGACTTTATAAGTGGTTCCCTCTGCTCCTTTGCAGATCTGGGACACTCTTTGATCTTCTTTGTTGGCTTATAAATTACCTTTACTCGATGTATGCATAATACATAACCGACTCTGTCCGTAACTCTGGCAATGTATGTAACAAAAGTGGTACCAGACGTTACTTTTCTGATGTCTCACTTCGCCGAGGTTTTTATTCTGTTGGAGCAACAACTGATCTTCAGAAGCTGTTCTGAGTATGGTGTCTCGATTCTGGGTTGCTACGGCTCACATGTTTGTCTTGCTCGCGCTGCGAGAGTATTAATCAAGCTTTTTCTTCTGGTTCGGATGATGATTTAACAGTTTGTACAAGTATCGCTCCGTGTGTGTCGGCCTTAGATACACTCTGTAACCCTGGTGTCCCCAGTCACTTGCATATCTAGAAAGGCTATCTTTTGATCGTTTTTACCTTTATGGTAAATTTTATGTTGACATGACTGTTCAAGTGTCTTAGGAAGTCACACAGCTGCTCCTCACAATGGCTCCACACACCGAAAGTATCGTCTACGTATCTGTATCACACCTTACGTTTACAATTTGTTTAGTGCAGTGCCTGTGCTTCTAAATGTTCCATGATTGTGTTGGCTTTGGTTGGGCTAAGTAGAGTACCCGTGGTGAGGCCTAACAGCTATTCGTAGAAGTTGCCGTTCCCCATGATACAGCTTGTGGTGAGATATGCATGAACGGGCTTTGTCATGTTTTGTGGGGAGGTGGAACCCATATACTCCAGAAAATCATTGAGTGGCTCTGTAATAAACATAGAAACAACATCAAAGCTGACTAGGATGTAATATGGTCCAAGTATTAATTTCTTGAGATTCTCAATGAAATGTCTTCGAGTCTTTTATAAATGGGTCAACACGTGCGGCTGGAACAGAGAGGCCAAGTGTTTCGCCAATGCTAATGATACATTATTCTTATAGATCTTTGGTAAACTATAAATCCGAGGTGGTAGGGCTTCTGTGCTGCGTAGGTTCCTCTGTATGTCTGCCGAGAAAGAAGACGCCTTGATTAACCGATTCGTATTCCGTGTGCGGCATTGTGTCGGGTCTGCGCGTTACGTCGTCATATAACAGGTCCCAGATCCATTGTCCATAATCTGCGGCCTATTACCTTTATCGGATAGCAGTACCCATATGGCAGTAAGACTCGTGATAGCTTGCAACTCTTCATCATGATGGAAGCGTATGGTTCTGCTCGGCGAATTGACCTGGCGGTTTCAGTGTATATTTCCTAAGCTCTTTGACAAGGAATGGTCCGAATAGCTGCTCCGGGGTTAGCAGTGATATCCTCCATAGCTATAGTTCTCGAGGTGATTGAAAACTTCCCTCTTTTTTGGAGGAAAGACTGTTACTCTCCGGTCAGTTGTCGTTGACCACTGTATGTGACTTGTCAGGTATCGGCTTGGCAGTCTGCTTCCCGCATCTTGAAAACTTCATCATGTCACTCGGTGCATTGATAGAGTTCGTTCTCCATGCTCCTGTGAGTAATGCTGTCGATCTTGTCACAATCCTCTCGATGCATGCTGCTACTTAATTGACAGAAAATGTATACAAGTTCCTCATACGTTCTTGTGTAATATCTTCGTGTTGCGTGAACTGTCACTGAGAGAATTGTAGATACTATGAGCCTGGAGGGTGGTAATTAAAGGCCTACATTTGAAGAACTTTGGTGTTAACGTTCTCCAGACGTTCGCCGAACTCAAATCCTTCCATCGGATTGCCACAGTTTATATCGAAATTCACACTGCAAGTCATTCGTTTCCACCCAACCACTTTCAAGTGCCGTCGCTGCTTGCAACATCTCAAGCGTCGCATATCACTGATCACAGAAGTGTGTGGCTTATGACTAGCTGCTTCCGCATTCCACGCCATTGTTTTTAGCTATCTACGAGCCGCCATTATGCTAGTTTGGCCACCAGCAGCTCTTTGTAACTCACGAGTAGTTCTTCCGCTGATTTTATATCAAGTTTCACAACCGCCTCTACTGTGCTGAACGGTCACTGTCCATCATTACATGGTATAGCTGTGGTTATTCAGTTTTCCATTTCACAATCACATCGCCAACAGTCAACTTAGGCAGCCTTAGGCGGGCTCATATGTCCCTGCTGAATTTGTTACGAAGGTGAAAGCCAATAATTAGTCCACGTTTGAACAGACCGACCACTCTGTTGTTACTCTTTCTCTACAGACAACGCAATATTTCCGAACCCTTTCTATTTTGGCGGGTCCCCTTCTCCTATTATCTAGCGGTCCATTCCATGCTACAGAGGTTTGGCGGATAGTTTTGATGAGATTGCGTACTTAATAGATGCTCGTACCTTTACGTCTGCTCTGCATGTCTGTTAAAAGCGTAGGGCTGCTACAATAAGGATCAGTTACCTAGCATGTGTTACCATAGCAATCAATTCCATCGTTTGCACCCTCCACATTATTTAGCTTGATTCGAAGAATTGTGTCTGTGCATGGTCTACGAGTTTGTTCCTTTACCGCAGTGTTTCGTGCTTGATAGTTCACACTTTTCTGGGCAGAGATAGCTGTGACACAAAGCCGAAGCTGTGAATTAACCTTTCATGTTAGTGAGTGATGTATGGTAAATAGTATGCTGAAGGTGGGGAAACATGGGTGTGTTTTTACCGTTCGCCAGTGGCACCACCTGGTATGTGCAGCTTTATTTGAAGCGGACTACTCCCTGTACGGCTAGGACGCCGGTGCAGACGGAAGGCCAAGAGGAATGTGAGAAGAAAGCCGTCCGCTATGACCAGAACCATTACGGTGAATGCCCCTACGACGTCAATTCTTCGTTCGCGTTTTCAGCTTTGCTTCTTTATACACTAGTGGCCATTAAAATTGCTGCACCACGAAGATGACGTGCTACAGACTCGAAATCTAACTGACAGGAAGAAGATGCTGTGATATGCAAATGATTAGCTTTTCTCAGCATTCACACAAGGTTGGCGCCGGTGGCGACACCTACAACGTGTTGACGTGAGCAAAGTTTCCAACCGATTTCTCATACACAAACTACAGTTGATCGGCGTTGCCTGGTGAAACGTTGTTGTGATGCCTCGTGTGAGGTGGAGAAATGCGTACCAACACGTTTCCGACTTTGATAAAGGTAAGATTGTAGCCTATCGTGGTTGCGGTTTATCGTATCGCGACATTGCTACTCGCGTCGGTCGGGATACAAAGTCTGTTAGCAGAATATGGAATCTGTGGGTTCAGGAGGGTAATACGGAACGCCGAGCTGGATCCCAACGGCCTCGTATCACTAGCAGTCGAGATGACCGGCATCTTATCCGAATGGCTGTAACGGATCGTGCAGCCACGTCTCGATCCCTGAATCAACAGATGGGGACGTTAGCAAGACAACACCATCTGCACGAACAGTTCGACGACGTTTGCAGCAGCATGGACTATCAGCTCGGAGACTATGGCTGCGGTTACCCTTGACGCTGCCTCACAGACTGGAGCGCCTGCGATGGTGTACTCAACCACGAACCCGGGTGCACGAAGGGAAAATCGTCATTTTTTCGGATGAATCCAGGTTCATTTCACAGCATCATGATGGTCGCAGCCGTGTTTGGCGAAATCGTGGTGAACGCACATTGGAAGCTTGTATTCATCATCGCCATACTGGCGTATCACCCGGCGTGATGGTATGGGGTGCCATTGGTTACACGTCTCGGTCACCTCTTGTTAGCATTGACGGCACATTGAACAGTGGACATTACGTTTTAGATGTGTTACGAACCGGGGCTCTACCCTTCATTCGATCCCTGAGAAACCCTACATTTCAGCAGGATAATGCGCTATCGCATGTTGCAGGTGCTATACGGGCATTTCTGGATACAGAAAATGTTCGACTGCCAGCACATTCTCCAGATCTCTCACCAATTGAAAACGTCTGGTCAATGGTGGCCGAGCGACTGGCTCGTCACAATACACCAGTCACTGCTCTTGATGAACTGTGGTATCGTGTTGAACCTGCATGGGCAGCTGTACCTGTACACGCCATCCAAGCACTGTTTGACTCAATGCCCAGGCGTATCAAGGCCGTTATTACGGCTAGAGGTGGCTGTTCTGGGTACTGATTTCTCAGGATCTATGCACCCAAATTGCGTGAAAATGTAATCACGTATCAGTTCTAGTATAATATATTTGTCCAATGTATACCCGTTTATTATCTGCATCTCTTCTTGGTGTAGCAATTTTAATGGCCAGTAGGGTATCTGTGTTTCTTCCTATATTTTCTCTCGTTTCTAAACAATATTTTTCCTTCAGCTCTGTAGTGTATCAGAAACCAAAGGTATATCTTCTGTCGTGGCGTTAATCTTATGTTTTCGTTACGTGTTAGTCGTTTTCATTGGCCGCAGGGCCGACTTCTATCCCTAATTCTGCTGATATTACTTAATAAAGAGCTGGCAGTGGATAACTGAGGGTGCGTTTAAATTTTCTGAAGTTGTGTGATGATATTGGAGTACCTCCATTCTTTTCAAAAAGTATACTGCCACGGTGAAAAGTTTATTTTACGATTCTAGCTTTGATTTCGTTTCGGAAAACAGTTTGCGTTACTTATTCATTTTGTGCTGCTTATCGTAATCTCCAGCTGCCAACCAGCTTTCTGATTATGCTCAGTTAGCTTTCCTTCCACTACATAACGAAAATTCCTTTCTGCGGTTGCAGCTTCCTCACCCTGGCGTCTATTTGTGTATCGCAGGCCCCACTCCGGCCGCATAGCTAAAATTTATTTCGCAGTACTGGGTTTGCTTTCTTTTAATTTTTTAGTTCGTATTGTGTAGCGTGGTTTCCATTCCAACAGCAGATATTTTAATGAGACTTTATTGACTTGCTTCCTTGTATATGATTAAATTCAGTGTTGCGCAACCGCCTCGATTTGCTTTTAACTGACACAAATTCCCGACTGTATACCGCAGTTTCGTCTTGAATTGTAAAGCTGAAATGAAAGTTGCGATACTAGCCTCGACCATTTCCGATACTTGTTTCTAGTTTTTCTTTTTCCTTTTTTTTTCATACTGTGTATCTTGGTCCCCGCTTCTGCTTTACTGTGGAGCTTTAAGTCAATGGGTTTGTTTTCTTCCTGTTGAACGTATCTTTCTTAATCAGTGACTGACACTCATAGTTTTTCTTCACCCATGTGATATTCGCATAACATTAACTGTCTGTCTGATTTACGGTTAACAATATGGCCAAAGATATAATATTATGGTCGGCATGATGGTTGCGTAGTCTGACACACATTTATTTTGTTCATTATGAAACTATTCAAATTGTGCACGTAGTTTCACTATCTCAATGTTATCCTAAATAATCTATTCGCAAAGTTTTCTGAACCACCATCCACATACGGTTGGTCATAATGCGAGCGAAACAATGCCGATAGCGTACCAGCTACGAGCAATAACTAGCTGGAGGTCGGAACAACATAATCCACACGGACTAAGGCCTTCATTGATCTGTGGGAAATTTTAGTACGATAAAGTACCTAGAAATCCAGTAGGACGAACATGATAATATTAGTTTTGTATTTTTATGGACTGATCCATAGGACCTGTAAATTTGTTAAAGGAATTCGTATTCTCTATTGGCTATACTTTTATTAAGAAAGAAACACATTACTTCATTACCAATCGTGCCTCCTTGGGCCTTATCAAGTTATATCATAGTAGATTCGTTATCCCCCACACTATGTTACATTCAACAAATCGGTATGTGTGTGTGTGTGTGTGTGTGTGTGTGTGTGTGTGTGTGTGTAGCTTAACTACTTAAGTTCTTATTTCAAAGAGAAAGAACAGCTAACGAATGAAAACGACTTCATTAAAAATTGCAAAGATTATTGATCAAAGTGTCTGTGAAACCTAGCCCACTCTCCTGAATGAGATTTTCACTCTGCAGCGGAGTGTGCCCTGATATGACACTTCCTGGCAGATTAAAACTGTGTGCCGGACCGAGACTCGAGCTCTGGACCTTTACCTTTCGCGGACAAGTGCTCTACCATCTGAGCTACCCAAGCACGACTCACGCCCTATCCTCATAGCTTTACTTCCGCAAGTACCTCGTCTCCTACCTCCCAAACTTTCAAACTTTACACAAGCTCTTCTGCGAACCTTGCAGAACTGCAATGAGGGGGAAGACATGTCTAATCTGATTGAAGAAGAAACAGAAGCTGATAGGTAATTGACATACACCCAGTATTAGTACTAGAATTCAAAAGAGCTTTCTAAGACGTAAGATCAAATAAGGCAGAAGGGATATATAAATTCGTCAGAATTTCTAAAATCACTGAGGGAAGTGGCAACAAAACGACAATTCATATTGCAGTGTAGAGTAGTGGAGTCTGGTAGCATACCATCTAATTTCCGGAAAACTATCATCCACACAATTCCGAAGACTGCAAGAGCTGACAAGTGCAAGAATTACAGCACAACCACTTTAACAGCTGATGCATCTAAGTTGCTGACAAAAATAATAGAAAGAAGAACGGAAAAGAAAATTGACGAGAAGTTAGATGACGATTGGTTTGGCTTTAGGAAAGGTACAGGCATCAGAGAAGCAGTTCTGACGTTGCGGTTGATAATAGAAGCAAGACTGAAGAAAAATCATGATATTTTCACGGATTTGTCAACCTGAAAAGAGCGTTCCACAATGTTAGATGGTGCAAGGTGTTCGAAATTGTGAGGAAAATAGGAGTGAGCTATAGGGAAAGGCGGATACTATACAACGTATCAACGTATACAAGAGTCAAGTGGGACTAAAAAGTCTGAACGACCAAGAACGAAGTGCTCGGATTAAAAATGGTGTAAGTCAGGGATGTAGTATATCTCCCCTACTGTTCAATCTGTACATCGAAGAAGCAATGATGGAAATAAGAGAAAGGCTCAGGAATGGGATTAAAATTCAAAGTGAAAGGCTATAAATGATACGTTTTCCTGATGACATTGCTATCGAGAGTGAAAGTGAAGAAAAATTACACGATCTTCTGAATGAAACGCACGGTATAAAGATTCCAGATTGTGGACTAAGAGTAAATAGGTGCTAGAAGAAAGACGAAAGTAATTAGAAGTAGCAGAAATGAGAACAGCGAGAAATTTTACATCAGGATTGTTGGTCCCGAAGTAGATGACGTTAAGGGATCCTCCTAGCTAGGCAGCAAAATAGCCCATAAAGGACGAAGCAAGGAGGACATCAAAAGCAGAAAGGCATTCCTGGCCAAGAGAAGTCCGCTAGTATCGTACACAGGCCTTCACTTGAGAAAGAAATTTCTGAGAATTGAATGGTAGTGAAACATGGACTGTGGGAAAACCGGAACAGAAGAGAAACGAAGCCTATGACATATAGTGCTACAGACGAACGTTGAAAATTAGGTGGACTAACAAGGTAAGGAACGAGGAGGTTCTGCGTAGAATCGGAGAGAAACGGATTATGTGCACAACTGACAAGGAAAAGGGACAAGATGGTAGGACATCTGTTAAGATATCGGGGAATGACTCTGAGGACAAAAACGGTAGAGGGAGACAGAGATTGAATACACACAGAAATTTATTGAGGACGTTGGTTGCACGTGATACTCCGAGAAGAAGAGGTTGACACAGGAGAGGAGTTCGTAGTAGGCCACACGAAACCAGACAGAAGACTGACGACTAAAAAAAAAAATTGTCCGAATGCGGACTGTATGGGAACGTGAGGCCACGTTCTGGTCGCCCACGTCTGACCACCACAAACAAAAATTACCTCAATGTGCTGCAAGTGTATCAGTAATCCATTCTCATTTGTACCTGCCATCCAAGAAGAAATAATGGACTCCCCGCAGTAATCTGTCACATTCCTCACCACTGGTCAGAGCCTAGCGACATTGTGAAATTATCACATGCGATGAGTGCTATCAACAAGACCAAGCAGTAAGAACTACTTGTGAATCGCGTCGCATTGAGTTCAGTGGTGGATCACAGTTCTGTACTGCGCGAATGACCATTGTCGAATGTGCCGACTTTGGAGGGGTCTAGTTCTCCCAGCGTTTTTCACTGACACTTTTACTTGTGGTGTCACCGTGTGGAGGGCCATCGGGAAGACTTCATATCATGGCTGGTGGCGATTGACGGAACGGTGACAATACACCGGTACGTTACAGTCATCCTGCATCCTAATGTTTTCTAATTCGGTAATAATGTAAAGCTATATTTCAGCTGGGCACTACCCCTCGTCACGTTTCATTTGTCTCAATCGACTGTCTGCGTGATGCTGAGATACTTTGTTTGGCAGCAAGATCCCCAGAACTGTTCCCGGCAGTTTAAGACTGGGAGCAGCTCGAGCGTCAACACTTTCCCAGTGCCAGTGTCCCAGATATCAAGGACCAGATGCATCAGTTGTGGCCAGATTGGCTCGGAAGAATGTCCAAATGATTTGACGCCTTTCTCTGTGTGGTGTCACCGCCAGACACCACACTTGCTAGGTGGTAGCCTTTAAATCGGCCGCGGTCCATTAGTATACGACGGACCCGCGTGTCGCCACTATCAGTGATTGCAGACCGAGCGCCACCACACGGCAGGTCTAGAGAGACTTACTAGCACTCGCCCCAGTTGTACAGCCGACGTTGCTAGGAACGGTTCACTGAGAATTACGCTCTCATTTGCCGAGACGATAGTTAGCATAGCCTTCAGCGAAGTCAATTGCTACGACCTAGCAAGGCGCCATTTATCCTTTGCTATGTATCTGATGAAGCATGTACAGTAACAAGACCAATGTTCACCAATTGTGGATTAAAGTTAAGTATTCCAGAAGCTACGTACTTTTCTTTATAGCATTCATTAAGTATCCTGTTTCAGACCTCACGCCATCCTGCGTGAGCTTATAGCGTGCATTTCGGCTTCCTCAAACAACACGGTGTTGGCACTTCTGCCGACACTTCACTCTGCACGCATCTAGACCCGAAAGAGGTCCACCCCTCGTAATTGGGAACAAGCGTGTGAAGCGGTTTATAGTTTAACTAACAAATTAAATTAATCATTGGTAAAGCTGATAGCAAACTGAGACTCATTGGAAGAGTCCTCAGAAAGAATAGTGCATTCACAAATGAGCTAGCATACAAGACATCGTTCAACCAAAGCGCAAAAGAGTCACGCAAATACAATGCTAGTCTTACTCCAGTGGCAGATGCTACAAGAGGTGCGATATACGTCACGCAAGACTTTATCGATACTACAAAAAATACTACTTTCTCCTCAGATTATCTTGCAAAATACCCATCAAGATAAAATCAGAGGGATGATTCGGTCTGACTCGATTGTCTACAAAGAATCAGTCTTCCCGATAACCGATTGCGTTAGGAACAGGACAGGATGGAATTGAATATGTAGATATAGTCTTCTCATTGAATTAAGATTTGACAAAAATTATAGTACAGCGTTATAATAACGGAAGTGACAGCATGTTAAAGGTTTTTGTAACAGGAAGAAACAAATTGGATACAATAAGTGTAGCAAACCACAAACGCCCTCATGAGTACTGAAATGACTACTGTACATAACCTAGAAGCGTACGTACACAGGTCGTCCATAAGGAAGTGTGGCGTAGTTCCCGATGTTGAGGGATCTCATTTCGAGGAAATAATGGTGACGGAAGCCCTTTGTGAGGTGGTGATTTAACATTCAGAAGATTTTAAGAGAGGGCAACACAAAGTGCCCAATGAAGAGGGCTCTGCAGGAAAGTGCAGCTGTATCGTAAGAAAAACAGAGTCCAGATGACACAAATCCTTCAGATCCATCTCACGTACTTTTGTACTATTTCAGGTCATTCCTGTGTTGCAGTGCCATTCGCTATCAGTCTGTGATGGTAATATGCCTCTCCGAAGTAGGCGAATCGTTTTTATTATCAATATTTATGTTGATATTTGTGCACCTGTGTGTCTTCTATATCCTTTTCCTATTATTTAATTCGCTATTGGTGACTGACAAGAGTAAATGTGAGTTTTAGTAAAAATAGTCGATGTCGGATGTCTGCTAGGAACGTTGTGACGGTTGTGGTAGATTCAGGACAAAGACAAAGAGTTTTAGCGTCACCGTAGGTAAGGTACCTGATCAGCTACACGGTTAAGTTGGTAAAGGAGGAGGGTACTATGCTCATCTCTGGCTACCCCCTCACCCTCCATTCGTCCCGTACGGAATTTTCCTGCTGGGATCTGGTAACAGACTTCATTCTATTTTTTCCTTACATGTTCTGCACTATACACCAGTAGAATCAAATCCTTGAATACTAAACGCACCTCTCTTAGTACAACATGTTATACGTACTTTCTCTAAAAGACCTAGCTTATCTAAACCACTTGACACGGTGCCACAGTGCAGTAGCATACGGAATAGTTCCTCATGTATGTGAGAGGCTCTAGAACTTCTTAAGTAACCGAATCCAGCACGTTGCCCCAGTGACGAGTGTTCACCATAGTCAGGGGTTCTCCAGGAAGGGACCGTTCTAATTTTCTATATAGATAAATGATATGGCTGACAGGGTAAGCAGCAGTGAATGTTTGTTTGATAATGATGCTGTGTGGTGTAGAGGAAGGTGTCGTCTTTGGGTGACTGATGCGTTAGACAGAATTTCTAGCCCATGTGATGAATGGCAGCTAGCTCCAAGGCTAGAAAACTGTGAGTTAATGGAGATGAGTAGGAAAAACGAGCCATAATGTTAGAATACAACTGTAGCAGTGTACTGCTTGACACAGTCATATCGATTAAATATTTGGGCTTAACGCTGCACAGCAATATGAAATGGAATAAGCATATAAGGACTGCAGTAGGGAAGGGGAATGGTCGATCTCGGTTAATTGGGATAATTTTAGGAAAGTGTGGTACATCCGTAAAGCAACTCACATATAGGACCCATTGTAGAATATCATTCGAGTGTTTGGGATTCGCACCAGGTCTAATTAAAGGAAAACATCGAAGTTAAAGGAAGACATCGAAGCAATTCAGAGGCTGGCTGCTAGATTTCTTATCGATAGTTTCGAACGACCCTCATGTATTATGGTGACGCTTCTCGAAGTCAAGTGGGAATCCCTGAAGGAAATTTGGAGAACTGGCATATCTACTGCCACCGACGTATATTTCTTGTAAGGACCAGGAAGATACAGCAGAAGGCACGTCTGTGGTTTGCGACAATATGTGTACATTACTAATTAGACCGTTACAACCGATTTTTATAATCTACATAAAATAGAGCATTAATGACTGACTCTTATCTGAGGCGTGATACCTGGAAGTTAATGGAACATATTAAACTCTAACGTTAGCGAGCTCTTAAAGAGACTGAATCGTTTTGAGGATTCAACAAAATTAATAAAAAATAGTGACTGAACATTCCCTTAAAAACTTACGATACAGAACTTTTACTTGTCAGTAAGTGTTAGCTGATCCTCGACATATGTAGCACATGGCCAGAAAATATGAAATGTTAGCGCATAAATAGAGAGAAAGAACAATAACACGACAGCAGAAGAACCACTGGAAGCAGGCTTGTAAACGAAATATCTGTGAGGATGTATAGAGAACGATTTGAAGTTGAACGACCACAGATCACTAATCGCACGTAAAGGATACCCTACACAGATTTATTGCAAGAATCCCTAAGAGGTGTTGACCATCAACAAAAAAGGTAGCTTACAAAACCCTAGATGTATCAATACTTGAGTATTGTTCCTAAGTCTGGGACAAGATTGAGAGAGGTAACGGAGAGCACCAGGACGCTACGCTACAGAATCATCTAGCAAGTACGAAAGCGTCACAGAGACGCTGTGACATGCCCTGTGGCAGATATTGCAAAAGAGACGTATCCCTATGGGTTATTGTTAAAATTCCAGGTGTGTACGTTCCCAGAGGTATTAACCAATATATTGCTACCACCTATGCATATCTCAAGGAAAGACCTGTAACTTAAATATGTTACGTAGACAAACGTATTCCTGAAATTTGAATATTCTAAGTTAATTACTTTTTGGTGTTGCGATTACATGTATATGGAGACCCTGCTCTGTACTTAAAAGGGGAGAACTACTACACAGATTCCCTGTATCGACAAGCCAGCATTTAACTAGGAACTGCTTGCAGAAACTTCGGTAATCGATTACCACCAATGGCCACGTCAGTTAAGTCCTTTCCGTAGATCAACGTGCTGCCTGCTTGTGTGCGACAGAGAAGGAATTAACTTCTGCGTATGTATTCCGTAAGCCATCTTACGGTGTGTCTCACAGGGTAGATTGTATACTGTTGCCGCTTGTCCCCTTCCCTGATCCAACCACAAAAGTTTCACAGGACGTTAGAGTGTTAGTAAGCCCACGGGAGGAAAGAATGTCTCTAACTTTTAGGTTACAGGTATTTCCTGTAACTGATTGACATTGCAAGATCACTGGTTATGTAGGCGCGAGATAAGCGATTGTCTACGTCAAATGCTGGTCACTATTAACCGTTGTAACCGCCGGAATGTTGAACAGAAGCGTGGAAACCCGCATGCATTGTTTGGATGTGCCAGATGCTAGTTTGAGGGATGGAGTTCCATGCCTGTTGTACTTGGTCGCCGCTGGGAGTGGCCGTGCGGTTCTAGGCGCTACAGTCTGGAGCCGAGCGACAGCTACGGTCGCAGGTTCGAATCCGGCCTCGGGCATGGATGTGTGTGATGTCCTTAGGTTAGTTAGGTTTAATTATTTCTAAGTTCTAGGCGACTGATGACCTCAACTGTTAAGTCGCATTGTGCTCAGAGCCATTTTTGTACTTGGTCGGACGCTTAACCGTGGTTATGGATGACTGTGGAGTTGTGTTCCGATGATGCCCTATCGGCTCGATACTGATGTGGTAATCGAACAGGCCAAGGCAATATGTCGACTCTCTGTAGAGTAAGTTGCATTGCAACAGCGGTTTGTGGGCGAGTTTCTTCCGGCTAGAAAACACCTCCTTTAATGTCGCTCATGACAGGCAGCGCAACAGGTCAAATTACCAGATTCACATACAAATTTGCAATTTTGGTGCGTGGGATAACCACGAGAGTGCTGCTGCTGTCATACCAAATCGCATGTCAGACCATAACTCCAGGTATGTATAAGTCCAGTGTGTTTGGCATGTAGATAGGTTGGTTGCAGTCACTTGCTGGCATCGGTCCGACACGTAGGAAGATTAACAGTCAAATTGTCTACCAAACATTCGCTTCCTGGACGACTGAAATCTCCTCCATGGTCACGGAGCTACTTGAGAACCGCTGTGTGACCGTCCTTGTCGCAGGAAAATACACTACTGACCATTAAAATTGCTACACGAAGAAGAACTTCAGACGATAAACTGGACAAATATATTATACTAGAACAAATATATTGTACCAGAACTGACATGTGATTACTTTTCACTCAATTTGGGTGCATAGATATCAAATACCGGCCTTAAATTGAGGAAGAAGTTTCTGAGGATGTACGTCTGGAGTGCAGCATTGTATGGTAGTGAAACATGGACTGTGGGAAAACCGGAACAGAAGAGAATCGAAGCATTTAAGATGTGGTGCTATAGACGAATGTTGAAATTTATTTGGACTGATAAGGTAAGGAATGAGGAGGTTTCGGAGAGGAAAGGAATATGTGGTAAACACTGATAAGGAGAAGGGACAGGATGATAGGACATCTGATAAGACATGAGGGAATGACTTCCATGGTACTAGAGGGAGCTGTAGAGGGCAAAAACTGTAGAGGAAGACAGAGAATGGAATACGTCAAGCAAATAATTGAGGACGTAGGTTGCAAGTGCTGCTCTGAGATGAAGAGGTTAGCACAGGACAGGAATTCGTGGCGGGCCGCATCAAACCAGTCAGTAGACTGATGACCAAAAAAGAAAAAAAAAAGATCCTGAGAAATCAGTACCCATAACAACCACCTCTGGCCGTAATAACGGCCTTGATACGACTGGGCATTGAGTTAAACAGAGCTTGGATGTCGTGTACAGGTACAGCTGCCCATGCAGCTTCAACACGATACCACAGTGCATCACGTGTAGTGACTGGCGTATTGTGACGAGCCAGTTGTTCGGCCACCATTGACCAGACATTTTCAATTCGTGAGAGATCTGGAGAATGTGCTGTCCAGGGCAGCAGTCGAATATATTCTGTATCCAGAAAGGCCCGTACATTACCTGCAACATGCGGTCGTCCATTATCCTGCTGAAATGTAGGGTTTCGCAGGGATCGAGTGAAGGGTAGAGCCACGGGTCGTAACACATCTGAAATGTAACGTCCACTGTTCAAAGTGCCGTCAATGCGAACATGAGATGACCGAGACGTGTAACCAATGGCACCCCATACCATCACGCCGTGCGATACGACAGTATGGCGATGACGAATACACACTTCCAGTCTGCGTTCACCGCGATGTTGCCAAACACGGATGCGATCATCATGCTGCTGTAAACGGAACCTGGATCCATCCGTAAAAATCATTTGCACGTCACAGCATCTTCTTCCTGTCGGTTAAATTTTGCGTCTGTAGCGCGTCATCTTCGTGGGGAAGCAATTTTTATGGTTAGTAGTGTATGCAATTGCTGTCAGTCAATTGTACTACTGTCTTGACTCTATCCTCTGCGGTCAATGTTGTTACCACCGCCCTCTTTTGTGCGACATTCGTAAAATATTTGGCGCCATTTCACTACCACTATATGTGACACAGCATTTAGTCTACATGAAACCAGAATTTCTCCTTAAATCTGTGTGCAGTTTAAGCGCTTTTACGACAAGATTCGTACTTTCCAGCGCACTCCAGGTTAGGAGTACGGTTCCATTTGGCACACCATTTCACTCCCAGACTGTGGTGCATCAGTTATCCGTACCACAGCACAATTGCGTCTGTACGATTCGTGTACTATTTTTTCACAACCTTTCTTGTTGCACAGTGGCTTTATCGAGGGGCGAGATATAAAACTTACTTACCGAAGCCTCCTCGTAAGAAGTGGAATATTCTTGGATCAGACCTCCACTCTCAACGAGTTTCTTCGAAAATTCGCAACAAGGTAAAGAAGACAAAGTGGGAAAAATTATTGCCTGTTTAAATTTTAAGGTATCCCTGAGTAAACATTAATCGCGAAAGAGCGCGTGGTCATCTGCGATCACACGCGTCTTGCTTACCGAAGTAACAGCGTGTAGGTACGGGATAGTGATAGGGCATCCATCTCCAAGATGTATTTCTGCAGCCACCACACAGACATAATGACGACTTTTATAGACGACAAGAATCTTTATCGGCAGCTACAGTTATGTACTGGTCAACATGATATTAACTACGAGTGTCAAACTTTTACTACAGTTTCGATGTAATACAGTACACTAAGTCTTGTAACATACATGAAGCATACTTTGGCAGCTTCTGCAGTGCTTGTTACTCTGCCATTTTAACGGTACACATGGACTGGTATCAATATCGAGTACTGCCGCTTCTCAATATTGGAGTAATCTTCACAATAGGTAAAAAGTTGCTCCTACTGCATTATGCGCGTAAACCCTGCTGCTAATATGTCTGTGTTGCCACTGTGTTAAGGATTGTATACTGGTGCGTGGAAACTAAGCCCTGAAGTACATCATCCCTAATCCTCAAGCATTACATATCCCGCTTTTCATCGTATCGACACAACGGCGCTTCTGGCTTCCTGTCACGTTAACTCACGTGTAAAGCTATATGCTATCAAATTAAATGCAAAGCTGTGTCGCAAACAGTACGCCATATCTCATTTGCAGCACCTCTCCTCACATCATTCTAAATGCCATAAATGCCACCAGTGCAGAGCGAACTTTCTCAAAGATATTTGCCACCTGCTGCTAGTGTAGAATTGGTGGCCAAGCAGATAAAGCTCCCTCTGACTACGTTAATTGACCTACGTCATTATCCCCAACGATTTACAGCTTAGTACGCGATTAATGTTCAGAGACAGAAAGTATAGTCACGGTAGAACACTGCAAGTAGGACTAGAGTAAGGTACTTATCCTGGAACGTTTTTCAGACATATTTTTGATAATATTTCTAGTAATCTTCTAGAATTACACTTTGGGCAGAGATAAGGAGAATATTTCAAAATGTTTCAGACGACTTCACGAGAATATATTTCCTACGTAAATAAATATGAAAACTTCGTGTGTATTCCAACTATCGCATAGAACTAGAAGGTATCCGATTTACGGCAGTATGTCCTTCAAATTCAAGCACATAGAACTCTGGGATACGTTTTTTTCTACTTTTAAAATCACGCTTTTAATTTTTTATTTTTTATTTTGTTCACAGGTCTTGTAGCATCAATCTGTACAACCGACGCCGTGTCATCCTAAGCCCGTGGCATCGCCGTAGGCGGTATGTATGTGGCGGGTTTAACACACCTCTCTCCTGGCCGTGGTCAGTTTTCGTGAAATGCAACTGCCCCTACTCGGTCAAACAGCTCTCTAAGTGGCATCTCGACGTTCAGGTAATATCATTCCAGTCCTCACACCAATAAAAAAACCCTGGTGGTGCCGGGAATAGAGCCTGGGTCCTACGCGTTGTAGTCAGCAGCACAGACCACTTTTATAATTTTTTATTATTTTTATTCCTCTTCATTGATTTCGATATTGTTCTAGACATCTGCTCTGGGTGGACGTCACAACGTCCCTTCAAGTTCATCTTTGGATACTCCACTCAGTTTTCTTTGTTTATTACAGAGGGCGGCGAGACCTCTAATCGATCCCGTTCAGCTACTGCGCCTGCATTTTGCAGCAAAATCCGCCATCCACTCAGCTACGGACGAGTTCACAGCTATTAGAGCTATTACTTATCATTTACATATATTCAATGAGCCCTTCACCAGATGCACAATGGTCAATCACATGGCAGTCAAGCTTGTCCATACTTTTGCGAGCACGTCTGGAGATAACCCAGCCAACTGCTTATACTATGCAGTGTTGCATTTCACCCAAAAGATTTTGGAGCGGACGCACGTGGATAGCGTATTTGGCACACTTCCGCAAAAACACATTTTGGCATCTGCCGATCTTGAATGCTGATGGTGTTATCCTGGAACCGTAT
The DNA here is from genome assembly GCF_021461385.2 of Schistocerca piceifrons. NCBI lineage: Eukaryota > Metazoa > Arthropoda > Insecta > Orthoptera > Acrididae > Schistocerca > Schistocerca piceifrons. Next base: position 783,172,242 of record NC_060141.1, read on the forward strand.
GCCACATAAAGACATGCCGTCGTTGAGGCTGCCTACTGATAGCGGCTATTCCGGTTGCGGCTCGTCACGCTGATAAATGAGATTTTTAACACGTTCTCGCAGTTGTTGGAAAAGGGCACTGCGGTTCCTTCTTCCTTTTAAGTTAAATGGTGGTTAGTGATCAGTTTGTGCTTTGGCACCAAGTTCGTAATAATGTAGCATGGCTGAACAGTGCTGCTGTTGGTATTGTAAAGGGTCCAACTACATACGGTTTTTTCTTTATTTTTTTTTATTCACCAGATATATATTAATTTTATATACTGGTGTGGAAAAGATATTCACATGGTTACTGAGTGATAAGGGTGGTTCGTGGGCACAGATCCTGTTTTTTAATAATCTGTGGGAATATTTTTTTATAAATCGCCATCAAAGAACTTCTGTGCCACTACCCAGCTTCAGATACGGAGAAATGCTGCAACGGATAACTGGTGCGAAAGCGATGGACGAGAGGAACACTCATCTAAGTGGCGGCATCCACAACCCACCGTTGTCACAAAAACTATAGATTCATTCGTCATTGTTCTGCACCCAACTGGGCTGACACGATTACGTACTGAAATGTATTCTCAGTTGCGAATACGAACAACATTCAGGGTATTATGACTGTGAAAATTTGTACTGGACCACGACCCGACCACGATTTTCTTAATCCCTCTGGCTATCGATCCCCAGACACAAACATCCACATGTCTCCAATCCTGTGACACAACCTCTACTAGTACACACATTATATAAATCCTGTGCAGGGGAGGACATTTTAATTGAGCGGTGCTTCCCAGTATCAGCAAATAAATGTGTGTTTTTACACTCAAAGAAAATAAATAAACGATGCACCACGAAGGCATTATCCGAATGTAACAGAAATCGGTAGATGAGAGTGCATGTACTGACAAATAAATCATTACAATTAAAAAAAATTGATTGTTTATTCAAGAGGAAGAGCTTTGCAAATTAAGCAACTCAGTGATGCGTTGGACCCCCTCTGAAACTTCTGTAAGCAGTTGTTCTGCTTCGCATTGATAGGATAGTTGGATGTTATCGGAGGGCGTATGGAGGCCTGGAACTCATTGATTGGTTTCAGTGATAAGCCCTGCATCGAACGGAGCCCCGATGACCATCGTAGACGTGTCTGGACACGCCCCAGACAGAACTGGAATATTAACTTGAGTGTCACCCGCCATACTATCTGACAACCGAGAGCGATGATCTGGGGTGCCACCACTTTTAATAGCAGGACCCCTTAGGCTGTCATCCAGGTCACCTTAACAGTACGGTGGTACGTCGACAATACTCAGTGCTCCATTTTGTTGCCCTTCATGGCAAGCCATCCTCGGTTTACATTTCGCTATCACCTGGCGAGAGTTTCTACTGCTTGAAAACCCTTCCTTGACCAGCAAGGTCACCGGATCTCTCCCCAATAGAGAAAGCTTTGAGCATAATAGGCAGCGCCCTCCAACCAGCACAGAGGTGAACCAACGCGTTGTTGATTTTGTCAGTTTTTGGAGCTGTTTCTCCTGAATAAATCACCCAATTTTTCTGGAACGGTATTTTTCTTATCTTGCAGCGCATTTTCCGGCAGCTGCTATTATTGAGATAAAACTCATATTTTAAAGGGAAGTTACTATTATGAGGCGAAATGCCTGCGCCTTCGTTAGGCTCAGTAGGGGGCTGCCTGCCAGCTGGTGGCACAATCTACACAGTGGCCATACCTCACCGATGCCTGCTGGCGCCGACGCCCACCAGTACTGCCACAACTCACTGAAATTCCACCCGAGGACATATAACCATGACCAGCGACCGCTTCATTCACTCTCGGTTGCTCCGTTAAAATCATCACAAGTACTCTGATCTCGTGAGCTGAACTTCGCTATAATTTAGGACTCCGTGTTTCTCCGTGTTGTTGCGTAATTGTTTTTGTAAACGCCAGGGTTGTATCGTGAAGTTTGTGTTGTCATTAACAGTCGACCAGTTCAGGTTTCAGAATGGCGGGTCCATTGCTCTTCTTATTTCCAATGTCAATCTCAATGTTCTCGTTATCTACAAGGCAAAAGGTAATGTCCTCCTCATCAGCAAGATCAGGGGTCAATGTCGTCCCTCTTACCCCTCTCTTCTGAAACAGTTTAGTGACATAAAAGGTGATAAATTAAAAGCTATGATGGGAAATTCAAAAATTGTCGACCTGCTGGCTGAGGTTTTACTTTGGCTATTGTATGAGTTACGTATGAGGACCCATCACTTTTATTAATATCTGTCATGGTACTACTGTAACGTATTATCCAGTTATAATGATTTATTACCCAAAAATAATGTTTTCCACAACCACCAGCCGGAACTCCTCCCCCCCCCCCCCCGCCCCCCGATCCACCCACTCTCTTGGTCTTATAAAGCACCAGACAGATTCCTTATTCGTGTTTTCTCATCCTCTCTGCACTCCTGTTGTATCCTCAATCTTTTACACATTTTTACATAGTAGAAACATCTTTATCATTTATGTGCGTAAATGCCGACGTGATTATCCTTTAGAACAAAAGGAATGATTTGTAAATAATAACAAGGGAAAACAAATTTTCTTCATATGGGTAAGAAAAGAGGGATTTAATGCTTTCAGTTACATAGTTTCAGCTACCTTTCAAGGCCATCCTACTACCCACCTTTCAGAGACGATAGGACATTGCAGTGTCTATGTTATTCTGAATTAAAATGCAAAGCTCCTTCGGACATGCTTTCAAGTAGAATGCCTCCCTTGCACTGAGATATACATAAAGGATGTAGGGGAACAGGTTGTAGGTGCATGATTTACGACATGTGGAAGTTTGGGTGTTTATTCGAAAACTTGTTGATATCAAGTCCTCGATTTAAGCTCTAGTGAAATAACTGAATTCTCGACATCCACATATTTATGGCACTATATGATATTTTATTTTATTTTGAGAGATGCGTATGGAGTCTGAAGAAGACATAGTGAAAAGCTGAAACTGGTAACCTTCAAAATAAAATAAAACAACATCTCAAGTTGCACAGCTGTTGGAGAATTTCATTGACATTGACAATCTACGAGGGCAGTTCAATAAGTAATGCAACACATTTTTTTTCTCGACCAATTTTGGTTGAAAAAACCGGAAATTTCTTGTGGAATATTTTCAAACATTCCCGCTTCGTCTCGTATAGTTTCATTGACTTCCGACAGGTGGCAGCGCTGTACGGAGCTGTTAAAATGGCGTCTGTAACGGATGTGCGTTGCAAACAATGGGCAGTGATCGAGTTTCTTTTGGCGGAAAACCAGGGCATTTCAGATATTCATAGGCGCTTGCAGAATGTCTACGGTGATCTGGCAGTGGACAAAAGCACGGTGAGTCGTTTGGCAAAGCGTGTGTCATCATCGCCGCAAGGTCAAGCAAGACTGTCTGATCTCCCGCGTGCGGGCCGGCCGTGCACAGCTGTGACTCCTGCAATGGCGGAGCGTGCGAACACACTCGTTCGAGATGATCGACGGATCACCATCAAACAACTCAATGCTCAACTTGACATCTCTGTTGGTAGTGCTGTCACAATTGTTCACCAGTTGGGATATTCAAAGGTTTGTTCCCGCTGGGTCCCTCGTTGACTAACCGAACACCATAAAGAGCAAAGGAGAACCATCTGTGCGGAATTGCTTGCTCGTCATGTGGCTGAGGGTGACAATTTCTTGTCAAAGATTGTTACAGGCGATGAAACATGGGTTCATCACTTCGAACCTGAAACAAAACGGCAGTCAATGGAGTGGCGCCACACCCACTCCCCTACCAAGAAAAAGTTTAAAGCCATACCCTCAGTCGGTAAAGTCATGGTTACAGTCTTCTGGGACGCTGAACGGGTTATTCTGTTCGATGTCCTTCCCCATGGTCAAACGATCAACTCTGAAGTGTATTGTGCTACTCTTCAGAAATGGAAGAAACGACTTCAGCGTGTTCGTAGGCACAAAAATCTGAACGAACTTCTCCTTCTTCATGACAACGCAAGACCTCACACAAGTCTTCGCACCCGAGAGGAGCTCACAAAACTTCAGTGGACTGTTCTTCCTCATGCAGCCTACAGCCCCGATCTCGCACCGTCGGATGTCCATATGTTTGGCCCAATGAAGGACGCAATTCGTGGGATGCACTACGCGGATGATGAAGAAGTTATTGATGCAGTGCGACGTTGGCTCCGACATCGACCAGTGGAATGGTACCGTGCAGGCATACAGGCCCTCATTTCAAGGTGGCGTAAGGCCGTAGCATTGAATGGAGATTACGTTGAAAAATAGTGTTGTGTAGCTAAAATATTGGGGAATAACCTGGTGTATTTCAATGCTGAATAAAACAACCCCTGTTTCAGAAAAAAAATTTGTTGCATTACTTATTGAACTGCCCTCGTAGTATATTTAGACAGTCCTCTACAAAGTCAGTGACGACTAATCCAGTCTACTCGTATGAGTGTTAACTTAGAATGACATTTCCTTGAAATTGTCACCAATGCTAGCTTGCTAGTTTTTCCGCAATGTATCTCTTGCTGCCGTAGTATTTCTCCCGTCTAGGGGAAGTATTTGTTTCGTCAAGACATCATGCCTCTAGAATGCTCTATTGAAATACATGTCTGGGGTGTCATCTCTGTCGTATATCGGCTGCCAGCATTAAAGCTCCAAAACGTCTGCCCCAAATTCCCCAAATTCCGATCCTATCCACTGCATAGTTCGTTTTCTTAAGTGTACTCATAAATCACTATATGTGGCAAATTATAACTGATATGTTTGGTAATTGAATCGTATAATTTTTTTTCACTGAGTACGCCTTGATACAGCATCGAGACGGTACAAACTATCTTGAGTCTGTGAAAATTGCGACTGGAGAGCTATTACCTAATCGCAGATCATTTATTCACACAGGATAAACCACGTCTAACTGTAGCGGTCTGCAGGGAATAGCATGATGGTTCTAACTCAATGGAAGACATCCTACGTCGAAAATTGTGGTAACATATGTAAATTCCGTATTATTACACTAAATTCATCATACATTAATCTAGGATAAGCAGATGCGTGATGGAATGGTAACTTATAAAAGGATCCTTTATATACCATCTACTGCAGAAGTAAACACCATCACACTCCATACGTCCACCAAAATGAGATCACACTCAACCAGCATTTACAGCAAATACAGATATATTGTAGCCGCATTCACGTCTGGATTTTTCCCATTTGCTCTGTTTACAGTAAGCCTTCTTTCCATGTGAGCAACAGCTTCTTGTTTTTTGAGAAGCAGTTACCAGTTTTCCTGAGAGCTAAATTTTTCCACGATAACTGCAATTAAGGGTATTACTTATTTAATAGGGACTGGGCTTAACCTATATGCTACACTGCTTTCTCTTCGCAAAATTTGTGGAATTACTGTACAAAAACTGTCCTATATATAGAAATTCTTCCAATCCATATGTGGCATACATATGGATACGATGTAACATCCCTTTTCTAAGCAGATCAAAATGGGGGCTGGGTTTGTAGAAATATTTTTTCATATTTTCAATGTAGTGTACACCACGCAATCTACCATATCTCTGCTAGTACGCGAACATGTGATCAGTTTGCATTAGCGCATATAGTAAATGCAGATATTTTTTCCTCCCATTCCGTATTCACACCATTGGAACACTTTCTCTCTCGTATCGCCTATTACCCGAGAGAGCTTCACATACAGAATCTGCACTGCTGTTATTCAATGAAATGTGTGACTTACTACCAATTCTTCATCGCCTTCATTTTTATCTGATAGAGTTCTGTCAGCGGAAGAAGTAACCTAAAAAAAACATACTGCACTTGGGCACAGAACTACAGGGACTCAGTAGGAATAGCAGATTCGTCGCTGCAAGGTATAAACAATCACACGCAGATACTATGGTCACAGATGCGATGATTAGTTCTGCTCTAGACAAAGAAATCCGCCTAGAGGCACCAGAAGTTGATGATCACACCTTGGAAGGGGTTCTGTCACTTGCTCAGTCTTGTGAAGTTTTGGCAGCAGGTGGCCGGCCGTCAGGGTACTAGGACATGGCGTCAGGAAACAGAGACTGAAGTAAGTGCTCCGGCTCAGCCACATCTTACGAGGCGGATAGAGCAGCAGAGCAGCATAAACGTAAATATAACTCAGCACAGCCATGTCATGAAACATATGTTGTAAACGATAAGCTCATTGACTATCTGAATAGTTGGTCCTACTGGAATAAATGTTAAAAATAGGGACATTTCGCGGTAGTACATACATTGACGTCAGTCTGTGTCGCAACACATCTTGAACAACCAAAGGACTTAAATATTATCATCTCAGCATGGAAAACTCAAGTAACAGTGCTAAACACATTGTTTACAGTCGTGTGAATTAATGGAAATACAATAAAACTGCAACTCAACATCGGAGAAGCAACATCCCGACTAGTGCGCACAGGTATTAGTAACTTGGTACCGCAGCAATTGTGCCTACTAAATGTACACATGTCAGCTACGATAATCACCAAAAGGGCAAATTACACTAGAATCCTCTTACAGAAATGTTGTATCTCAATTAACATTTTTAGTAGTTAACAGTGCATCAGCTGAAAATTTGTTTGTATTAAACGAATTCGCAGTTTTATGATTTCAGGTTCAGGGCTCCTTGTGTCTGAACAAGTGCCACTCCCGGAACAAGAAAAAATACGCATCTCATATCCTGGCAGTTTTTGAACACGTCTACGAGAAGCTGAAGACTTCACAGCTAATATCACCCTAAAATTCATAGCACAGCCACAGTTCCTTCAGCCACCATGTAAGACATTAGTGTTGTCCAGAGACTGAATGTACCAATCACGTCTAGCCAGTGGGTCAGTACAACTGTACAATACCTCTATGGTAATTTCAAGGTGGCAGGTAAACGCTCAAGTAGTAATCGACACATACTCTATTCCACGTTCCGAAGAGCTAGTAGCAAAAGTGGCTGGACTTAGAAGCATCTGAAAATCTGCTAGCTGTCAACACCCCCTACAACCTGGACAAATACAGACGGTTGTTTTTGAAGTGGAAAGCGCCAGCGTGCTCTTCCTGCGTTTTTAGATCAGACAGATCATTTGATGCTGTATCAACCAACTGGATGCTATTCTGGTTTTGGGCTCAACCGCAGAAGGTCATTACCCAAATTTTGAAATTAATTTTCAGATCCTCAAGGAAATGTAGTTTTAAAAAATCAGAAAAGTTTTCATCTCTAAGGACACATAATTTCACAGTCAGAAATTCTGCCAATGGTCATCCACCAAACAATTCTTTTCCTTTGCCCACATACATATAGTAACTCCTGTCCATAATATTCAAGTTAGTTACAACAATAAATTCAATCTGTAGGCAACTAAAATTGCATATCAGTTGAATCAGTTGTGTAAAAAAGTGTGAGACTGTTCTTGTCAGATGGGTGCAAACACGCATCCCAAACACTGAAGAACAGCCTCTACTCAGCTGCCAACCTTCATCCAAGAAAACAGCAGCTAGTAGCTACCGAAGCATCATAATATTGGCTTGCCGGCCAAACTTCAGGTGATTCAGAGCAACTAACTGCATCCGCATCGGAAGAGCTAAACACGGCACAGAATAAATACTTCCGAATAGGAAAGGAGGCCCTTGTCATTACATAAGTGACAAGAAAATATGGCAGTTGGCCTTCTCTGGTTGAGCCCAAGACCACAATATCATCCATTTGGTTGATACAGCATTTAATGTGCTCAGAAATTTCAAATAGTCACCAACCATAAATTAAAAATCCCATTATTTAGCACTTCTACACAGTTAGAGGATAAAACAGCCGACACGTTTTGACGCTGGGCTCTGTTTCTGCGCCACTACAATTACGAAATTATTTTTAAACAACAGCACAGTACATTATTGCCAACTACCAATGGATGCAGAACCAAACTTCGAGCCGGCCGAAGTGGCCGTACAGTTAAAGGCGCTGCAGTCTGGAACCGCAGGACCGCTATGGTCGCAGGTTCGAATCCTGCCTCGGGCATGGATGTTTGTGATGTTCTTAGGTTTTACTAGTTCTAAGTTCTAGGGGACTAATGACCTCAGAAGTTGAGTCCCATAGTGCTCAGAGCCATTTGAACCATTTTGAACCAAACTTCGACGAAGACTAAATTCTCAATTTTTTTATGTGTGACAAAGCTTAACAAGCAGTAGATAGCTTCTAAGTGTAAGTTCATGCACAACTAACGCCATCAGCATGGACCCCATTTTCCAACATACACTCCTGGAAATGGAATAAAGAACACATTGACACCGGTGTGTCAGACTCACAATACTTGCTCCGGACACTGCGAGAGGGCTGTACAAGCAATGATCACACGCACGGCACAGCGGACACACCAGAAACTGCGGTGTTGGCCGTCGAATGGCGCTAGCTGCGCAGCATTTGTGCACCGCCGCCGGCAGTGTCAGCCAGTTGGCCGTGGCATACGGAGCTCCATCGCAGTCTTTAACACTGGTAGCATGCCGCGACAGCGTGGACGTGAACCGTATGTGCAGTTGACGGACATAGAGCGAGGGCGTATAGTGGGCATGCGGGAGGCCGGGTGGACGTACCGCCGAATTGCTCAACACGTGGGGCGTGAGGTCTCCACAGTACATCGATGTTGTCGCCAGTGGTTGGCGCAAGGTGCACGTGCCCATCGACCTGGGACCGGACCGCAGCGACGCACGGATGCACGCCAAGACCGTAGGATCCTACGGAGTGCCGTAGGGGACCGCACCGCCACTTCCCAGCAAATTAGGGACACTGTTGCTCCTGGGGTATCGGCGAGGACCATTCGCAACCGTTTCCATGAAGCTGGGCTACGGTCCCGCACACCGTTAGGCCGTCTTCCGCTCACGCCCCAACATCGTGCAGCCCGCCTCCAGTGGTGTCGCGACAGGCGTGAATGGAGGGACGAATGGAGACGTGTCGTCTTCAGCGATGAGAGTCGCTTCTGCCTTGGTGCCAATGATGGTCGTATGCGCGTTTGGCGCCGTGCAGGTGAGCGCCACAATCAGGACTGCGTACGACCGAGGCACACAGGGCCAACACCTTGCATCATGGTGTGGGGAGCGATCTCCTACACTGGCCGTACACCACTGGTGATCGTCGAGGGGACACTGAACAGTGCACGGTACATCCAAACCGTCATCGAACCCATCGTTCTACCATTCCTAGACCGGCAAGGGAACTTGCTGTTCCAACAGGACAATGCACGTCCGCATGTATCCCGTGCCACCCAACGTGCTCTAGAAGGTGTAAGTCAACTACCCTGGCCAGCAAGATGTCCGGATCTGTCCCCTATTGAGCATGTTTGGGACTGAATGAAGCGTCGTCTCACGCGGTCTGCACGTCCAGCACGAACGCTGGTCCAACTGAGGCGCCAGGTGGAAATGGCATGGCAAGCCATTCCACAGGACTACATCCAGCATCTCTACGATCGTGTCCATGGGAGAATAGCAGCCTGCATTGCTGCGAAAGGTGGATATACACTGTACTAGTGCCGACATTGTGCATGCTCTGTTGCCTGTGTCTATGTGCCTGTGGTTCTGTCAGTGTGATCATGTGATGTATCTGACCCAAGGAATGTGTCAATAAAGTTTCCCCTTTCCTGGGACAATGAATTCACGGTGTTCTTATTTCAATTTCCAGGACTGTAGATATCATTGTATCCTGTGGGAGTGTACTCAATGCCATGAGAATAGACCCTATTTTGAATCATGTGCAGCATCACGTTCTGAGGGAGTGCCCTGAACAAATGGCAAGACAGATGCCAGATGCTAGGCACCACTACTTTCAGCAGTGTGAAAGACTAATTTTGTAGATGGCATGGCACTCTTAAGAAAAGAACGTAACTTCCTCAAGCAAGAAGGCCAGAATCTTCATTGCCATCCTTCAGCTACTGCATCACAGACACTGGCGTATGTGAAGAACTAAAATCTCTCTCAGTGCCACATTTAGTGGCTGGGCATAGGCAGGACAATCACGCAACTGATTTACGCATGTAACAAATGTGAGGGACAAATACAGATGCAGATTGCCTTGTGGAAACATTCAAACCACAAATGAAAAAATAAATATGTGAGAGTCCTGTAGAGGATGCGCTAACACTCTTTCTTACCACCTACAGATCCATATCTATTGGAGAGAAGAGCCCTGTAGATATGTTGCCGTGCACCACGCAGAATTTACTACTGTCAGTCTCGAGCTGAGTTTACCGTGAGCGACCCACGTCTGTGCCCAAGCCTTCATCCACCATGAGTACTGGAACACTGTAGTCCTCCATGAGCACTGGGGTGGCGCATCTTCATGCTGCCTCTAACTAGCGTTGAGCAATCCGCATACATACTGTCATTATGAGGATGAAAATAAGGTTTGATCTAAATACGCGCTGCAACGGTCATGGACGTAATGACCTGATGTTGTTCACGACTGCCTTTCAGGCGATGAAGACGACATTACCAACACCTCACTGAGTCGGCAAGATGTCATGCAATAGCAATACAGCAAGCTGGATGTTCGTTATCCGATTTTGCAGAAGGACCAGGCAGAAATGTAGCCACTGTACAAAACATGATTGCTGGCAGCTGTAGTCACGAGAATAGATAGTCGGAGGAAGATCGGGCTGTCGACAGTCATGTGGCACTACCGAGAGAGAAGACGATCGTGTTCGATGAATGGTTGTGGCACGTCGTACTGCATATCCAACAGTTGGCACCACGTTACATAACAACGAAGTGATACAAACCGGTTACTTCAAGGACAGCTACGAGCCAGATGAACTGTAACATGCACTCCACTAACCCCAAATCATCTGCAGCGACAGCTCATTGGAGGGCAAGGTGGAGGACTTTTGTGTTTTCTGATAGCTGATTCGGTCTCTGTGTCAGTGATGGCCGTATGTTGGTTAGAGGGAGGCCAGTTGAGGTCGTGCAACTAACCTCTACGTGTGTTAGACACTCTGAACCTACAGCTGAAATTATGGTCTCGGCTGCAATTTCCTGTGACAGCAGGAACACATTCTTGGTTATCCCACAAACCCCGACTGCAAATTTGTTCAAATGTTTCAAATGGCTCTAGGCCTGTGGGACTGAGGTCATCAGTCCTCTAGACTTTCCTTAATCCTAACTAACCTAAAGGCATCACACACATCCACGCCTGAGGCGGGATTTGAAACTGCGACTGTAGCAGCGGCGCGGTTCCGGAGTGAAGAACCTATAACCACTCGGCCACAGCGGCCGGCTGCAAATTTTTACGTCAGCCTGGTACTGTATTGTGCTGCCGTTCTAGAACAGCTTTATAGGGGGGTGTTTTCCATTTGGATAACGCTCGCTCACATACCGTTGTTGTAACTGAATAGACTCCTTAGAGTGTCGAAGTTTTGCCTTAGCCTGCTCTGTCAACAGATATATCTCCTGTCGAGCACGTATGGCACATTATTAGAAGAAGACTCCAGCATCATACACAAACAGCATTAACATTCCTTGTGTTGAATGACCAAATGCAACAGGGGACGAACTCCATCCCACAAACCGACAAACGGCAGCTGTACAACACGATGCATGCACGTTTTCGTGCTTCCAGCCAACGTTCTGGTGGTTACACCGGATATTAATGTACATCGATTTCACATTTTCAATGGCTTATCTTGCGCTTACATTAGTCTGTGGTTCTTGGAACGTTAATCACTTAACTGCGCTACCTAGACAAATCAATTCCCGATGTTAAATTACTCGACATTAATTATTTTTTGGAGCTGAAAGGTATATACACAGAGTAAAATTTTGTAAGGTAATTTTATATTGAACCAGAGATGGTCAAATGAAGTATCGACTGTGTGGTAGCGCCGCTGCACGACACTGATTGCTGGATCAAGGTGTTATGTTTAATGTGCTAGAGTAACTTTAGAGAGAGAGAAAGAGAGAGAGAGAGAGAGAGAGAGAGATGCATGCAGTACTCTCAATTGGTTGGTTGGTTGGTTTAACGATTAAAGGGACCAAACTGCAAAGGTCATCTGTCCCTTGTTTCATAAAAACACAGAGCATATTGAAACCATCCACCAGTCAGACTAAGCACTAAAATAAAAATTCCGGGGGAAGAAAAGCCCCAAGGTCAGTGGTAAGATAACATGGCAAACGAAGCACAGCAACAAAAACAACAAATAGAAGAAAGGCAGAAAGAATTAAAACTGTACAGCAGAGGACCGTGGCTGGCTGATCACGAAAATAAAAGGATGAGCCAGCCACTCTGCAACACGTTAAAACCTCCAGCTTAAAAGATTAGGGTGGAGTCGAATTACAACACAAAACTAAGTAAAATATGCAGCGAGGGAGACGCAATAAAATTAATTGGACCTGTTAATGCCGCTTGCTCGAATAAAACTTAAAACCCGATCTGCCATAGAGACATTGTCACCTAAAAGAGATGATAAATCACCCAGGAGATTAAAAGTTTACCTGAGGGCGGTTAAATGAGGACATTCAAACAACATATGGGCCACCGTCATGTTTTCACCACAGTGACAATGAGGGGGGTTCTCCCAACGCAGCAGATGACCATGCGCCAGCCAAGAGTGACCAATGCGGAGCCTACAGAGAACAACAGAATCCCTGCGAGAGATCCGCATGGAGGACCCCCACACAGTCGTGGTCTCCTTTACTCGCCGCAGCTTGTTGGGTGCAGACAGAGTGCGCCATTCGTCTCCCCACATCCCAAAGACCCGACGGCGCAAAACCGATCGGAGGTCAGTTGCCAGGAGGCCGATCTCCAGCGTCTGTATGCGGGTAGCCTCTTTGGCTAACTTGTCGACGAGTTCGTTTCCCGGTATCCCAACGTGTCCTGGGGTCAATATGAACACCACCGAACAACCACGCTGTTCAAGAGCGTGAACGAACTCCTGGTTGGCAACAACAATGGGATGGCGTGGGTAGCACTGGTGGAGAGCCTGCAAATGACGAAGGACTCTCCACTGCTGGTACGAATACGCTCAAGGGCACGAAAATTGGCTCTCAGTTCTGCGGTGTAAACATTGCAGCCTTCCGGCAAGGAGCGATGGTCGACATAGTCCGCATGAGCATAAGCATACCTCACATGGCCATCAACCATCGAGCCACCGGTATAGATAACCTCCGAGTCACGGTTTTGGCCTAGGAGAGCAAGACTGCAGGAGGAACTGAATATTTTTGCCATCGTTCCAGCCGAAGCTGCGGCCGACGAATACACCAAGGTGGTGTATGTGGGCGGACCTGGAAAGGAGATGGAAGAGGCAAAGACTCGAGTTTACTAAGGAGCGACCAAACACTGATTCCAATTGTATGACCTGATAGCGGCCGCCTGTGTGGGATATGGACTGCCGCATTAGCGGAAAGGAGACGGTAGTTAGGGTGATGGGGCCAACAACGGACGTGTGCAGCATAGTTAGCTAAGACACCGGACTCGAAGTGGAGTAAACCCAGCCTCAGCCAGTAGGCTATTAGCAGGGCTGGTGTGGAATGCTCCTGTCGCCTGTCGAACCCCACAGCGGTGAACGGGGTCCAGCAGTTGCAATGCTGCGGGCAACGCTGAGCCATACGCCACACTCCCATAGTCGTGTCGGGACAGTACGAGGGCTCTGTAGAGCCGCAGCAGCTTATTACGATCTGCACCCCAAGTTGTGTTGCTCAGGCAGCGGAGGGCGTTCAGATGCTGCCAGCACTATCGCTTGAGCTGACGGATATGTGGAAGCCATGTAAGCTGGGCATCGAACAGCAGTCCCAGAAAACGGTAAGTGTCAACATTCCTGAGCATGGCATCCTGAAGATAGAGCTCAGGGTTGGGATGGACAGTTCTATGCCGACGAAAGTGCATGACACAAGTCTTCGCAGTAGATAACTGAAACCAACGGGCTAGGGCCAACGCCTGCGCCTTGCTTATGGCTTTCTTTAACCTACGTTCTGCAACACTAATGGTGGAGGAGCTGAAAAAGATGCAGAAATCGTCAGCATATAACGTGGGGGAGACAGACGACCCTACTGCTGCTGCAAGGCCATTAATGGCCACAAGGAAAAGTGGCATGCTCAATACAGAGCCCTGTCGTACGCCGTTTTCCTGGACATGAGGTGAACCATGGGATGTGCCAAGTAAAACGCGGTATGTCCGAACAGATAAAAAATTCTGAAAGGGGAGAGAGCCCCGGAGACCCCACCCGTGCAACGTGGCGAGAATATGGTGCCACCACGTCGTGTCATACGCTCTGGAGAAGTCGAAAAAGACGGAGACCAGGTGTTGGTGCCTGGAAAAACCAGTGCGGATCGCAGACTCAAGGAAGACCAAAGTATCGATGGTGGAACGGCCCTGACTGAAGCCACTCTGGCACGGAGCCAGGAGACCCTGAGACTCGAGCAGCCAACACAGCTGTCGACTCACCATACATTATAGCAGCTTCCACAGAGCATTGGTTAAGCTGATGGGACGATAGCTATCCACATTAAGTGGGTCCTTACCAGGCGTCAGCACCGGAACTATGGTACTTTCTCGCCACTGCGACAGAAAGACACCATCGCCCCATATGCGGTTGAAGATGGAGAGAACACATAGTAGGAGAGTTTCTGTGAAGTCTGGAAGGTAGGAGACGAGGTACTGGCGGATTTGAAGCTATGATGACGGGGCGTGAGTCGTGCTTGGGTACCTCAGTCGGTAGAGCACTTGCCCGCGAAAGGCAAAGGTCCCGAGATCGAGTCTCGCTCCGGCACACAGTTTTAATCTGCCAGGAAGTTTCATACCAGCGCACACTCCGCTGTAGAGTGAAAATTTCATTCTAAAAACATCCCCCAGGCTGTGGGTAAGCCATGTCTCCGCAATATCCTTTTTCCCTCGGGTGCAAGTTCTGCAAGGTTCGCAGGAGAGCTTCTGTGAAGTTTGCAAGGTAGGAGACAAGGTACTGGCGGAATTGAAGCTGTGATGACGGGGCGTGAGTCGTGCTTGGGCAGCTCAGTCGGTAGAGCACTTGCTCGCGAAAGGCTAAGGTCCCGTGTTCGAGTCTCGGTCCGGCACACACTTTTAATCTGCCAGGAAGTTGCATATCAGAGCACACTCCGGTGTAGAGTGAAAATTTAATTCTAGAAACTTAGCAGACAGTCCGGGGACAGGTGTTTGAGCATCTGATTGTGGATGCCATCCGGCCCAGAGACTGTATCGGGGCACCGTGCCAGGGCGCTTTGAAGTTCCCGGTCCGCATCTCGTGGTCGTGCGGTAGCGTTGTCGCTTCCCACGCCCGGGTTCCCAGGTTCGATTCCCGGCAGGGTCTGGGATTTTCTCTGCCTCGTGATGACTGGGTGTTGTGTGATGTCCTTAGGTTAGTTAGGTTTAAGTAGTTCTAAGTTCTAGGGGACTGATGACCATAGATGTTAAGTCCCATAGTGCTCTGAGCCATTTGAACCATTTTTGAAGTTCCCACGAACGGTTCGTTATATGCCTCAGGGTGGCAAAAGAAAGTCGTTTGCCTTCTTCCCGGCGTTTTAGCTCACCAAACGCGGACGGGTAATTACCCGACGCAGAGGCCCGATCATCGTGCTGAGGGAATTGCTCGGTGATTTCATCGGCATCGGTGCATAGCGCCCCGTTGATGGAACGCCCTGGGACACCTGTAGAATGCTGCAATCCAAAGATGCGCCGAATCTTCATCCACACTTGGGAGGGTGATGTACGGGAACCAATGGTGGAAACGTACCTCTCGCAGCATTCCTGTTTCCGCCGTTTGATGAACCTCTGGACCTGAGCATGGATACGTTTGAATAAAATTACATTCTCCAAAGAAGGATGCCGCTTATGTCGCTGAAGAGCCCGCCTTGCTCTTTAATGGCTTCAGCGACCTTTAGCGACCATCAAGGCACTGACTTCCCGCAGGGGTACCCTAACGAACGGGGAACGGTACGTTCCGCAGCGGAAACAATCGCTGCAGTCTGTGTCTCAACCGCCACATCAATAGTACCGTGGACGGGAGATTCAGCAGTGGCAGCAGAGGAGAACACTTCCCAGTTTGCTTTGCTAAATACCCATCTGGGCAAGCGTTCAGGGGAGCGATGCTGGGGTAGTGAAACGGAGATGGGAAAATGGCCACTACCACACAAGTCGTCATAGACTCTCCAGTGGACCGATGGTACAAGCCCTGGGCTGCACAACGACAGATCTACGGCCGAGAACGTGCCATACGCCACCCTGACATATGTGGTGGCGTCAGTGTTTAAGAGGCAGAGGTCGAGTTGGGAGATGAAATTCTCGACATCTCTGCCTCGGCCAGTAATCTTCGTTCCACCCCACAGGGGATTGTGGGCGTTAAAATCCACCAGGAGAAGAAAAGGGGTGCGGAGTTGGGTGACAAGTGCAGCGAATTTGGTCAGGGGGACTGTACCACCTGGAGGGAGATAGACACTGCAGATGGTTATGTCCTGGGTAGTCCTTACGCGGTCAGCCACAGCTTCCAATGATGTTTGAAGGGGCACAGGAGCACTATATGCAGAGGTAAGGACATACACGCAGGCTCCACCTGACACACTGTTGTAAGTGCTACAGTTGCAGTAATAACCCATGTATCCACCAAGGACAGGGGTCGGTATTGTTGGGAACCAGGTTTCCTGGAGGGCAACTCATAAAGCAGGTGTCATGCTTAGAGCTGACGTAGCTCAGGTAGATGGTTAAAATGACAGACACATTTCCACTGGAGGATTGTACAAAGCGTGTCCTGTAGGGGCAAGAAAGCACTGAAAAGGCCAATTACTTCGTAGGGTCACATGCTGCCGCCGACTGAATGACTGACGTCGCTACGTCAGTTGTTTCTGAGGAGACGGCGAGATCCAGGTCATCAGGGGACGCAAAGAGCTCGACCTCATCCTCAGAGGCTGAGCTGACAGGAAGCGGTGGTGTGGGAACCACTGGGTACTTATTCTTCTCAGAGGGCTTCCTCTCTCTTGTCTTTGGGAGGAGGGTTCACATGCTGGGAGGGCTTTCCTGACGTATTATCAGGAACAGAGGAAGAGCGTGAAACCCTTCGACCAGCGGCTGGTGGCTTCTTCAGCGACAGGCTAGCGTCCTGTGAGACACTGGGGAAGTCTGTAGAAGGGACTCCCCCAAGGGACCCCTTCCGAACAAGTGAGGCCGGTGGAGGCTGTTGCTTCTCTGGCTGAGTAGCCAGAGAGGGCTGTCGCTTCTCCAGCGTAGCCAGAGAAAGCTGTCGCTTCTCCGGCTCAGAGGTCGGGACTGACGTCCCCGATTGTTTGGGACGCACTGCTCCCAAACTGGGTGTTTCAGGAGTAGTGGAAGAGGGTGTGGACCTTACCAGCATTGGGGCAGGCGTATATTGATTGCTCTGTGGGCCAGATAAGAAGGGAGTCTTTGCAGGAACTGGTGGCGGCAGTGTTACAGTAGCATAACTCCTCAACATTGGTGTGGGGTTGAGTCGTTCAAGCTTCTTCTTTGCCTCTTGGTAAGTTAAACGGTGGTAGGTGGAGCACATGGACCATTGGGATGCGAAGGTCGTCCACAATCGCGACACGTGGGGCTGGCAGTGCACCTGGAGGACATGTGTCCGAATTTCCAGCACTGGAAGCATCACATAGGGGGCGGGACATAGGGCTTGACATCGCACCAGTAGATCATTACCTTGACCTTCTCAGGCAGGCAGTCGCCCTCAAAGGCCAGGATGAAGGCTCTGGTAGCGACCCCACTATCCTTGGGCCCCCTAAAGACATGACGGACAAAGTGTATGCCTCGTCGTGCCAGGTCTCCCGTAGCTCGTCATCAGACTGTAGCAGAAGATCTTTATGAAAGATAATCCCCTGGACCAAATTTAAGGACTTATGGGGTGTGATGTTAACGGGGATGTCACCGAGCTTCTTACAGGCGAGTAATGCCCGTGACTGTGCAGATGAAGCTGCTTGTATCAGGATGGAAAGAGACGCCACTTCCCCAAACTAGTCTTCAAGATTGTTCACAAAAACGAATCCAGATCGGTTCTGCTGCACACAAGGTATCACGTTGAATATGGCTCCTGTCTGTCCACAGCCCTACGTCCCTCCCATGGCGTGGCTAGGGAAGGGAACGATTTGGGGTTATATGCCAAAGTGTTAAATTCTACCTTACCGCGCTTAGAGACGTTGGCGGTCGTGCGACCACCGGATTGAGACCTCACCCGCTTCATTGCGGGGCATCCGCGCCGATGCCACCCACTCCGACCAGGGGCTCTCCCCACGGGCGCCACCCAGCCACAGCAAAGGCCACCAGGCAGGGTGGCCGTTGCGGGGAGTCCCGATGCCACAGAGAGACAGGCATCTACTCCTTGGCTTACGTAGGGAGGTGTCAGCTCAGGCATTGGCAGTACGATCCCTGCGTTGTCAGGAGGCTAAAACCTAGAGGGTACATGACGACCCCACCACAACGGGCTGGCTACCATGCTGGATTTTGGGTGCCATGTGAAGTCTATAGTTATCGTGGGTGCAGATGGTGACGCACTAATGGTGTAACTAACGCAACCCATCAGGCGTGTATGCCCAAAATGAGGGATGGAGGGTGCAGTTACGACGCCAAGACGACAAAGAGTGCCAAGGTCTTACGGCACAGAGGACTGATTGTGCACCACGTAAGGTGGCCCTCCCCAAAAGGCTCGTACTTCTGTTGAATTTGGAAGAATGGGGGTCAAACCCCAATGCAGACCATCACATTAAAGGCCTCTTACGACAGGCATGGGGGGTACTCTCAATTGTAAAGACGTGTTGTATCTGATGTGTGCTGGATATATACTTACTCGCTACGGACAGTAATGATTTTTTTATTTGCAAGATACCATACTCGAAATAATTAAGGTAAGGAGAGTTGTTTTGTTACTAATGCAATGCGTGTGTTAATAATTTACGATTGAGAAAATCTATAGCACTGACATGCAACGTTTCGTAAAGCTACCTGTTAATGTGTAATCAGTTTATAGTGTGTTAATTGTGAGCATTTTAATTTTCTAAGAGTCAAACTACAAGTTTTAAAATTAGTGCCTTATTGTTAGTTACCAGAAGTCAATACCAGTTCACAAATTAAATATTTTGCTGAAGAAGCTACTGTCTCAGTCGTATTCGATATGTTTAAAATGTATGCTAAGTAACAGCTTTGCGCAATAGCTATATGCTGACTACACACTTTAAAGTAATAATAGATAGCAGTGTGAAAAGCGTCACCATTGCGCAGGTAAAGGTAAGAAATTTTAGTATTTCAGGGATAGCATTCATTAAGCACAGGGACTATTATTTTCAAACTGATCATGTTGTGTTCTATTACCAGCGCCACTTTCAAATCAATAGCGTTGCATCAAACTCAGCTTTTGTGCTACATGAATTAACACAGTTTTGGTTTGGTTTAAAGTTATTGACAGTTTACATTCTCGCAGTCAGAGAAGTTCAGTACTGGGCAAAGCACATAAGCAACGAAATAAAATATACGATTGCATGCATTCCCATTATAACATATGTGTTGCAGGCTACTGCCAGTTACATAATTTCCGTCAAATTTCAAACGTACATGTTTCAGTGTAGTGCTTTTTTTCATTGCTAACAGTCTGTGGAAAAGAAATAGAACACGCCAGCACCAATGTGTGGGTGAATGTTGACAGCATTGGAAGTGGGCTAAGGAGTGTACATCCGCGATAATATAGGTCGAGAAGCCACCCAATTTCGACATTCATTGTTGGTGGGATTAAGGAGACCTAAGACGCGTGCCCAGGCGCGAAATAAGGCTTCTGTATGTCCTTGGGAGAGTGGCGACCGTCGCAATTCATTAGATTACAAAAGTCAATATCTTGGTCACGTAGACGTTATTACATTTGATTACCACTTTTGATTTTACAGCCAACCTGATGATGGGGGCAGATCCGAAACTAGTAATTATTTTTAATAAAATATTATGCGAGCAATGCATTGACTTTATTTAGTCCAACACGTGTCCGGAGTGCCATTCTAATAGGGAACCCTTCGTCTGCTGGCTAGCTAATTCGTGCGCTGGACAGTATGCAGTGCGCCCACCATCCGCTGGCTACCTTGCACGTTACAGACGGCGTCCTGGTGCAGCCTCGCTGCACAGGCAGCTGCGTAGCGGCTTTGGCGGCAGGCCGTTAATTCTAATCCGCGAGGAGCGCCTCGGCTGCTGCCGTTGCACACACAGCAGTATAATGGGATTTTATGATGGGATGCGCAACGCAAGGGCGCGCACGGCTTCAGAATCCTGTGTTTGCATCTAACCAGCGTTGGGCAATCCGCCTAGCTTCTCTTTTAAAACTAAATTACGCTTGCTGGAAACGTGCTTGCGCATAATCATAATTGCGTTGGCCTTTATGTTAGAACGTATGTGCCTAGGAGAAACGCTTCAGAGGTCAGAAACTGCACTCATACTGCAACAAAACTTTTTTTTTCGCGACAGCGAAAATAATGAAATCTAGAAAAAAATTTGGTTTCGTCTTCAGTCTGTTAAATTTATTTTCAAGGCTCACGAAAATATTTTTCATTGCAAGCTCTTCGCACAAATTACGTTGAGTAATACACTGAAGCGCCAAAGAAACTGGTATAGGCATATGTATTCAAATGCAGACATATGTAAACAGGCATAATTCGTCACTGCGGTTGGCAACGCCTACAGAAGTCGATAAATGTCTGGCGCAGTTGTTGAGATTGGTTATTGCTGCTACAATGGCAGGTCATCATGATTTAAGTGAGTTAGAAAGTGGTGTTTTAGTCGGCGCAAGAGCGATGGGACGTAGCAGCTCCGAGGTAGCAAACAAGTGAGGAATTTCCCGAACGACCATTACACGAGTGCACCGTAAATATCAGGAATCGGGTAAAACAGCAGATCTCCGACATACCTACGGCCGGGAAAAACATCCTACGAGAGCGGGACCAACGACGACTGAAGAGAACAACGTGACAGAAGGGCAACCCTTCAGCAAATTGTTGTAGATTTCAATGCTGTGCCATGCAAAAGTGTCAGCCTGAGAACCATTCTATGAAACATGTTTGATATGGGCTTCCTGAGCCGAAGTCAAGTCGTGTACCCTTGATGACTGCACGACAGAAAGCTTTATAGCTCGCCTGTTACCGTCTGCAGTGACATTGGACTATTGGTGACTGAAAACATGTTGTGTAGTCGGACGAGTCTCGTTTCAAATTGTATCGAGCGCATGGACGTGTACGCGTATAGAGACAACCTCATGAATCCATGGACACTACATGTCAGCAGGGGACTGTTCTAACTGGTGGAGGCTCTGTAATAGCGTGGTGTGTGTGCAGTAGGAGTGACACGGGACCACAGGTACGTCTAGATACAACTCTGACTTGACACGAACGTAAGCATCCTCTCTGATCACCTCCATTCATCCACGTCCATTCGGCATTCCGATGGACTTGGGCAATACGAGCAGGACAGCGTGAAACCTCACACGTCCAGAATTGCTATAGAGCGGTTCCAGGAACACTCTACTGAGATTAAACATTTCAGCTGGCCAGACATGAACGTTATTGAGCACACCTTGCGTGACTTGCAGCGTGCTGTTCAGAAGAGCCTTACGGACTTATGGATAGACCTGCAGGATTCATAGTGTCAATTACCTTCAGCACTACTTCAGCCATTAGTCTAGTCCATGCCACCTCCTGTTGCGGCATTTCTACGTGCTTTTGGGGGGCCCTACACGATATTAGGTAGATGTACCAGATTCTTTGGTTCTTTAGTGCATATCTCCATCGTGCCCTAATTTTTCGTATCTTATCTTCGTGTGCCACAAGAAATTTATGTTAACGGCAGTAGATTCGCTCTGCTGTCTGTTTCAAATGTCAGTTCTCTAAATTTTTTCAATTGTGTTCCTCGAAAAGGGCGTCCCCTTCCCTCTACCGATTCCCGTTGGACTTTCCAAAGCATCTCCGTAATATTTGCGTTGAGCAGCCGGCCTCTGAATTGCTTCGATGTCTTCCTTTAATCCTTTAATCCCAAACACTCGAGCAGCATTACAGAATAGATCCCACTTTCGTTCTATTAGCGGTCTCCTTTACAGATGTACCACATTTTTCTAATACTCTCGCAATAACTCGAAGTCGCCGATTCATCTTCCTCCCACAATCCCCACATGACTGTTCCCCTTCACATCGTTTCGCCACGTTGCGCCCAGATATTTAAGCGACGTTAACTGTATCAAGTAGGACACAACTAATGCTGTGTCCGATCATAATGTGTTTGTCTACCCTTCTAGTTCGCTCTAATTTCCATTTTTCTACATTTGCGTTAGGTCCCATTCGTTACAACTACTATAAATTTTGTCCAACTCATTTTGGAGACTCTCAACTTCTACACCTCCCCGTGCACCACAGCATCATCAGCAAACAACGGAAGATTGCTGTCCACCCTGCCCACCAGATAATTTATGTATGTAGACAATAATAGCGTTCCTGTGGCACTAATGGCGACACCCTTGTCTCTGGCAAACACTCGCAGTCGCGGACAACATATCGACTTTTATTACGTGTCTTCGATCGACTCACAAACTTGGGAACCATTTCATATGCATGAACCTTCTTTAAGTCGGCAGTGCGGCACTGTGTTAGATGCTTTCCAGAAAATTAGAAACATACATTCTGCAGTATATCAAGCGAGAAAAGGGCAAGCTGGGTTTCACACGAGGGATGCTTTCTAAAATCTTGCTGATTCGTGGACATAGGTTTCTAAGTCTCAAGAAATTTATTATATTCAAATTCAGATTATTTTCAAGGATTCTGCAATAAATCGATGTAACTAATGTTGGTCTGTAATTTTTGTACTCCGTTCATTTACCCTTCTTATATGGAGCAGTCACCTGCGCTTGTACCAGTTGCTTGTGATTTTGCTCTGGGAGACATATGTGCGATATCTGCGAGCTAAATAAGAGACAAATGCTCTAGATAAGTCTTTGTAAAACCAAACTGGTATTCCATCCGGATCTGGCGACTTATTTGTTTTCAACTCTTTGAGTTGTTTCTCCAGGCCAGAAATGCTTAGTACTATGTCGTCCATACAGCAGTCTGTTCCATTATCAAACGGCGGTAGGTTTGTGAGGTTCTACTGCGAGAACGATTTCTCACGAAATTTAAAATTTCTGCTTCCGTTTTGTATTGTATTATGTTGTTATTTACAAGGTGGATACATTCATAACAAATGTCAGAAGCAGAAGATAAAAGGTTACAGATTATCGTCTCTATCGTTTCAATCTCAATGTAGACAGATCATGGCCTTACCTTACGTATGGAAAATACAGTGGCTATATTCTACCCTCCTGAAGGCAGCATAACGGAAGCCGTTAGGACTAAACTGTGAAAACATGGGGCAGTTAATCTAATTCAATTACGACTAAAAGTGAGATCTTTGTCTTCATTAGTGTATAATGAATTTAACAACGAAATTTCTATCGAATCATTAAAATAAGATGTTCATCTTGTTTTATACCGACGCGGTGTACTCTTATCACGAGTTGTCCTATGATATTATTGGGAGAACTAGCAATAGGTATGAAGATAGTTTCGAGAAAGTCAGATAATAATGGACTGATGACTAGCTTGTGGAGAGCATTCATTCAAGTACTCTACATAACACATGTCTGTCTAGGAATTGAGACCTTCGTGAGTGACCTTCGGTTACTTTTACTATAACGTCGATTATCCCTGGCAGAAATTTGTTCTATAATCCACGAAACAGCACATGAATGTCGTATTCACAATATGTATAATCAGTGTCCAACGGAACGCCACTGTGAGACACCATTCAGTATTTATAGTGTGTCGATAGTGTAGAATGTCTACAAGATTATGTGTGGAAAATGACCGCTCTCTCTTCGGTAGTCTTATACTCTTTAAACATCTGCATAAATTTAATGTACATAATAAGTGGCAAACGTGCTAAGGTCGAACCTTGACATTTAACTATTATCTCTGTCCTGGCCAATATAATAACGCATAAATAGCGATTGTATACGTCTTAACCCTTCTCCAGCCTAGAATACGAGATTGAAGAAATATTACTTTTTCTTTCAAATGCTTCTATCACTTACGAAATAAAATATTAAAATTCTACTTAACCACAAGTCAGAGATATTGTTCACATAAGAATGATGAATTTATGACGCCGATACATCGTAAATATATAGTAAAATTATATTCTTTGTTTTCTTATTGTAGGTATTATTTTCTGCCCTACACGTATCCCTTTGCCTAAAACTCTAAAGTTTAATTAATATCTGATTGTGATGTATTCAAATAAAACTGATGCCTGATCTGAATATATTATTTCTATGTAATAGAAATACTATTTTTTTTTCTTTGTCGTCTTTCATAGATCTTTGTTCTTTGAAAAGATAATTTATTTATGAACTCTTATAATAGTGTTTTTGACCTCTTTTTTCTTAAGAACGGTAAGGATCTATTAATACATACATTACGTACTGAATTACTAGGTCATAATTTATTCACTTTTAATACTTCGACGATTGGTGTTATTTTAAATTATTGTCAGGTACAAATGCTAAAGGGAGAACGCAAGACCAAGTTTTAACACGCCATCGACATTATGCTACCCTCTTGCTGTTCCCTGTTTTACAATACATTTAATTTAATGTTTTTATTCTGCTTTAAAAGTAACTATGAATTTTGTTGAAATTATGAGAGCATTTAGCTTCACGTATTGATATGCTGCATGATAGCGCATAACCAACGATAACGTGTCACATACCTATGGAATAAAGTACTGCACTCTGTAAAATGGAAAAGGTTTTTCCTTGTAATTTTCGTGTATGAGGGAGAGAACTGTAATGAATTGTAATTAATACGTCCAGAGTTCCTGCGGACATACTGCATGCAAACGCCAGAATATACTGTTGCTGGTGGTAATCTTGATAAATTTTTAACTGAAAAAATGACGTCTCATTGTAGATGAGACCTGGATTGTTCTTATGACTAGAAAATGCGGTATCAAGTTTCCGTTATGTGTGCAGCGTTTTTCTTACAATTTTCTGACCTCAACTTCCATATTCACAGATTTATGTCTACGTAAGTTGCTGGGATGTATGAAGGGTGATGTATTAAATAGAACTTCCACCGTAGTTTTTGCTTTTTGAGCAAATCATTTGTTAGGGATACTTTATTTCATAAGTACAACTAATTAACAAGACGTTCGACTTCGAAGAAGAGTGCAGCAGTTGCACGGATATCCACGCCTATCACTTAAAATCACGAAGCAGTTCTGCAGAGAGAACGCTCTTGCTAACGTACTAGAATAGCGCATTTCAGCACTGATGCAGCTCAGCTGTATTTGAATGGACAGATCGAGGTTCAATTGCTATTCATCCCAACAAGTGAAGAATATAACCACACATACACAGTTAGATAACATCTATGTCACATTACATAAGATATTGTTGTAGAAATACAATAACATGATGGGCAATAGAGACGGAACGTGGTGAAGTCAAGCTCCAATACTGTGAGACATAATTGAGGCTTTTTTAGAAAGGAAAATAATTAGTGTGACCGCCTCTTGAATCCATATAATAGCCATGTAAATGTAAATCACTTCTGGCGTTGGCTGTTAACTAACGCAGCATCCCAATTTTGGTTCCAGAAGTGATTGATTACTAGATTCAGATTCCATTAAGGAGACCAATAGCACTGAAAGCACTGAAAGCTGTCATCTTTAATGCTTCCTTGCCACCACAGTGAAAGCGTGATTTCGACAAAAGAATCTTGTGCTGAAGGAAGGGAGATTAGGCTTACCAAGAACTGTACAGTTCTGGTAATAATAAGTAACATTTACTCTTGACAAACACACCTATAGCTGAAGTAACACAATACGTTCTTCACACACCACTAAACCAGAAATCCCTCTCCGTAGAAATGGTTCTGCGCAGGGACACTATTATAACCCGGAACTAATCATACTACAAATATCATTACCCACACAGCCGAAGAAGTGTACAATCGGATTACAATCATGGAAGGTTTCACTAACCTAATATTCTTCTAATACAGTACTCTTAAACTAAACAATGGATCGAATTCCTTTCACTAAACAATAATGAATGAATAATATACACCAGAATGCCTCGCGACCAACTCAAACTTGTTCCACAAAATCGAACTGACGACCTTTCAGCAGTAACGTGAAACCAAGCTCTCAGCCACACTTACTCAGTTTCTGTGTGGCAAGTCGTCTGTGTCACGATCAGAATTGTACCACTCTCGTTTTGCCAATTTTACTATGTCCGTAAAAAAATCATAGGGCCATTTGACCTCTACTAATGTTCAGAAACTATCACTATTTGACAAATGTACATCCTACTAGTACTTAATAGTTCACGCTTTGGGTCTGACGATCTCTGAGGTATCATTCAGCTGTCGTCTGATGTTCTCTTACGCAGGGTGTTTCAAACTCCATGTTATACACTTGCAGAATTGTAGAGGGGAATTAATAGATCAAGTTTTACACAGGAACCTACGTGAGGAATCGTTATCCAACGATGCTACAGTGCGTGAAAATTATAGGCGCTAGCACCTGTACATGTATATATATATATATACATGGTGATTTCGCGAGGATGTTAAAATGTTTCAAGGATGATGGGAAGGACTAATGTATTAATTTGAGGTAAGGGACCCTGCGCCGGAAATGAACGAGTCGAAAGTTATAAGCGAAAATCGTTCTGATATTTCTACAGTGATGTGCATGTACCGGTACTGTTGTTACTATGATTATAGGATATGCGACTATCAAAGGTGGTAGTATGGCCCAAAAAAAGAAAAAAATTACGCTAAATATGGGTGTAAAATGTTTACCTTAAGAGCTATGAGCGCTTGTTCAATAGAGGAAATGTGTTTCACAGCAGCGGAGATGAGCAGGTGCTCATAATACCTCAGGTATGCATTTTAGGACCCATGTTAACTGGACTTTTTTATTGTCTTGGTCCATGATACCACCTCTGAAAGTTTCATACATCACATTTTTAGGAACAACAATACCGGTGCGTATTCTACGGTCAGAGGTATCCGAAGGGTTTTCGCTTATAGCTTTCACTAATTCGTTTCCGCTACTGGGACCTTTAGCACAATTTAACGCATTTATCCTAGCCGATCATCCATGAAAGTTTGTAACATCCAAACGGAATCCCCCAGTATTTACATACAGCGCCTGTAGCTTTAACGCTCTGTAGCGTCGTTGGGTGACGTTTCCGAACATCTTGATCTACTAAGTCCCTCTACAGCCACTACAAGTGTGTAACATGAATTGTGAAACACCCTGTATGCTTGCGCCGTCACGAAATTTTAACACATATCGACTGCGTGGTGGCGCGCGATTTACCGATGAAGCTTGTGAGGAGAACGTTATCCTCCCTCTTGGTCGATGGGTGGCATCTTCGTTTTGTCACCAAGGGACAGGCTGAAGATGCGAGGGCATATATGCGCGCCTGCACTGTTAAAGCTTTCTGGCGACCTCTTAGAGCGGTAACAAGTGGTAGTGCTCTGGTCTGCAATCAGAGTAGTTACTGTGTTCTAGGCAAGAACGTCCAACTGTGTTTCTGGGTTGGCCCTAGTGCAGGAAAGCGCAGTGCAGCCTGGGGTGTAGTTGGGAGAAGGCTATAAGCGACAGGGCCCAGTTCCCGTAAATAGGCGTGATTATACGAAAGAGTTCGCTAAGCAGGGGCACCGCGGACGGATTTACCTCTTTAGGGGTGGGCATTGGGTGGACCCGCTGCGTGAGAGGAACGACAGTTTGGTCATATATTCAGACTTGCACTGTCACAATGTGGTTCCTACTTTGGTATTCGACTAGCTGACTTCGATCAGACTGCGTCTGTATTAGAATGGTGAGCATCTACATTTACGAATTTCTTTGAAGGAATTATCTGTTTTGATGCAGGGAGTCTATCAGTTTATATCATCCCGGTTTCCAATACGTGGTTTATTAAGAATTGACTGACAGAGCATTTTAATTTAAGCTGAATCTGAATAATGTGTTGCAGTAAGTATTATAAGTTTCGCTGCCCTCCACCTAGGCAAGTGTTGCCATTTACCAAAGGCTGGTGTGTAATTCTCACTCGGGTGGGCGAGTGTTGTTACGATAAAGTTGTAGCAATGATTATTCAGTACTTCTGTTTTGTGGCCTGTGAATTTCCTTAAACGTTGGTAGCACATTTAGCCTTGGCCATCGTGTAATAATATAAAGATTGTCTTCAATTTTCAGGTACCTTTGGGTACTGAAGTTAGGACGGGTTAAGGGTTATCGACCCGCCAACGCCACCCTGCCCCCCCTCCCCCCCTCCCCCCGACTTAGACGTTACGGCTGTTGAAAACAAAAAAAAAAAGCAAAAAAAAAAACCTTGAGTCTCATTTCAAACAGGTACCCCACTAACACAATTACAGTTGGTCGTGACTTCAATCCACCATCGATAATTTTGCGAAAATACTTGTTTACATTCGGAGGTGTGCATAAAACACCGTCCGAAATCGTACTGAACTTCTTCGCACAACATTATTTTGAACAACTAGTTGAGGAGCCCACTCGAAATATGAATGGTTGCGAAAACAGACTTGACCTCTTAGTAAAATATAATCCTGAAAAGATAAGGAATGTCTTTTCATATACAGAGATTACCGACCACAAGGTTATTGTAGATAGATTGAATACCGTGACATCCAGACACATCAAAAATAGATACAAAATAAGTCTATACAAAAGAGAAGGTAAACATTCGCTTGACACCTTCCTAAGAGAGAGTCTATAGTCTTTCCAATCTATGTATGCGTAGACCAGATGTTGCTTAGACACACAGAAATAGTATCGACGACAATGGAGAGATTTATACCAAACAAAAACAGGTCAGAACACTGCTGCAGAAGCAACGAAGAAAAATGGTTCAACTGGCTCTGAGCGCTATGAGACATACATCGGCGGTCATCAGTCCCCTAGAACTTAGAACTACGTAAACCTAACTAACCTAAGAACACCACACAAATCCATGCCCAAGGCAGGATTCGAATCTGCGACCGTAGCAGTCGCGCGGTTCCGGACTGAAGCGCCTAGAACCGCTCTGCCACCGCGGCCGGCGCAACGAAGAAGGCATGCAAAATTTAAAATAATGCAAAATCCCCGAGATCTGGGCAGTCTTACGGAAGTACGAAATTTAGTGTCAATTTCAATGTTAGATGCTTTTGACATTATCCAAAACGAAACTCTGTCTGGAAATCTGGCATAGTGATTCTGATCGTATGTGAAGTACATCACTGGCAACATGCAATCAATACTTTCATCGGGCGATGACAATGATGATGGTAGTGATGACAGTGACACTAAAATAATTACTAAGCACTGGTTTCCGAAATTATTTCAAGAAAGAAGACTGACAACATGAGTAACTTAGAATTAGATATCCTCGGTATAGCGAAGCAGCTTAAAAAGTTAAGATTGTATAACAGTCAGGTACATTTCAGAGAACGCTGATACAATAGCTCCATATTTCGTAATCATTACACAATCGCGCCCTCGTAGAAAGATCGTACTCGAAGACTGGAATCTTACACAAGTCACATCAATACCTAAGAAAGGAAACAGGAGTAATCTACTAAATTACAGACCTGTCTCACTAAGGTCCATTTGCAGTAGGAGTTTGAAACATATACTGAGTTTTAACATTATGAATCACCTCGAAGAAACCGGTTTATTGACGAATAGCCAAAACAGAGTCAAAAAATATCATTCTTGTGAAACACGACTAGCTTTTTATTCTCACGAGGTAACGAGTGCTGTCGACAGGGGACGTCAAACTGTTTCCACATTTTTCGATTTCCAGAGGCTTTTGACACCGTTCCTTACAAGACTTGTAATTAAACTGCCAGCCAATGGAGTATCGTGTCAGTTGTGTTACTGGATTCATGACTTCCTGTCAGTAAGGTCACAGTTCGTAACAGCCGACGGAAAGTCATTGATTAAAACAGAAATAAAATATGGTGTTCCTCAAGGAAGTGTTATAGACCCTTTGTTCTTCATGATACCCATAACGATCGGATCAGCCCTCTATGATTTAGTCGCGCTATCTGAGGCGCCTTGTCACGGTCCGCGCGGCTCCCTCCGTCGGAGGTTCGAGTCCTTCCTCTGGCATGGATGTGTGTGTTGTCCTTAGCGTCAGTTTAGGTTAGACTAAACAGCACGTAAGCTTAGGAATCGACGACCTCAGTAGTTCGGTCCCATAATATCTTCCCACAGATTTCCAGTTTTCTCTTTGATCGTTTGCAGTTGATGCTGTCATTTGCTGTCATGTAAAGTCATCAGATGATCAAAACGAATTGTAAAATGATTTACGCAAGAAATCCTGCTGTTGCAAAAAGTGTCAGTTGATTCTAAATTATGAGTACTAAAAACAAGCCGCTTAACTTCTTCTACATGATAAATCACACAAATGAAAAGACTGACGATTACACCTACTAATAACTTAAATAAGGACGATGTGATAGATAATGTTGTGGGGCAAGCAAACCAAAGACTGCTATTTATTGGCAGACTGCTCGCACTACATTTGTCCGCCGTCTTCTGGAGTATTACTGTGTGCAATCCGCATAAGACAGGACTGATGCAGGGCACCAAAAAGGTTCAAAGAAGGGCACCTCGTTCTGTATTATAGTGAAATAAAGGAGAGAGTGCCACCGAGGTAATATACGAATGGGCTGGCAGTCATTAAAACAAAGGCGTTTTTCACTGCGGCAGGACCTTCTCATGAAATCTGTCACCAACTTTCTCCTCAGTGTGAAAATATTTCGATGGCGCCCACCTACATAGGGATATATGATTATCCTAACAAGAAAAATCGGAGCTCGCACAGAAAGATAACGTTCGTTTTCCCCGCACGCTGTTCGAGTGTTAAACGATAAATCAGTAGCATAAAAGTGGTTCGATGAACCCTTTGCCAGGCACTTAACAGTGGCACGCAGAGAAATCATGTAGATGCAGACGCTGAGGCTGAAATCGACCCAGGGAATTAGGAGGAGCATTTTACTAGTGGGTTTGCCCGGATCCGCATGTCACATATATTTCTCATATTTCATACAAAATTTTACACAAGTTTTACCTGTTCCTCTACCGGCTTTCACCCTGCAGCTCAATGTTTTTGACGTCTTACACCCTGAACTTTATACCTCCACAGTGTTTCTTTCGAAGCCGTAAAAGATGCCAAGTTTGGCTGAAACGAATCCAGTGGTGTAGGAGTAGGCATGGAACAAACATACATACATACATACACTTTTATAATCTGTGTGAATGTGGCTTCATCAGTTATTGTGTATGGGGTCTCTTTTCTAAAGTTTCTTTGATCGTTATGTAACTTTATACTGAGCTAATGCCTTCTATATGTGGAAGTCTCCTTAGAAAGGTAGAGGTGTCTACATTTACTGATATTTGTAATGTTGATAATTTTTTCTGTTGTGCTTCCCCTATGGTAGTTCTGCCTAAGGTGGTCTGCAAACGTTCAGTGGTTTGTACTCCATTTCCGATCCCAGACTTGCTTTTCATGTCTGGTATCAAACGACCTACCATTCATCCCAATGTAGATTTTGTCAAAAACCCTGTAATTTACCATATTTTTGGTATTTGATTTTGCTTCAATTTTTTGGAATGTGTTTCTGTATTGAATTATTCACATTTATCGCAATGTTTGCGCTTTTCTTTATTGTATAACCCACTTTGTATGTGAGTTGATTAGGGATCTTCTCATTGTTACTAAATCTTCGGATACTGTACTGTCATATTAGCTGTAATAACTTTGTTTTTTCTACTTGTTGGTTTCGTACCTCGTTGTGTATTTTCTGGTTTCCTTCAATTAGTTAAATGGTCTCATTATCAGGTATACAGGGATGCAATTGTAGAACTTTCTACATCGTGGGAAAGTAATTTTGCTTTCATATAGTCAGAAAACCCACAGCAAAAGATACAATGTAAGTATAATCCCTATAATGCTGCATATCTTAGATAAGCCCTGACAATACTGACAAGTATATTCCTGAGTCCCCTACATCTGGGCATAACCTCACTAATTAGAAATAATTTTTAATAATGATTCACAAAGTTAACTACTCGTGTTGGAACCATTTAAAAGATTTATTTGTGATTTGGCACTAACAACATCTAATGTATACCCTATATTGTCCACATATTTCATATTCCTTTTCCTATACACTATCTTATCAAGTTAAATCGGAAATCAACTTGTGAACATTAATATGTATGTACGGCACCCTTCAAGTTACGGCAACTTGAACTCTGCTGGGGAGAATTTCAGATAGGTGTTGTATATCTGTGGAGAAGGTAGTAATATTGGAAGCTGGGTTTTGCAGCGAAGTCGAAATTCTAAATTACTGAAAGGTGTTGCAATATTGCCTAGTCAGGAACCTGGGCTGACTATTCCATTTCAGGAATTTTCTGGTCCAGAGGTCATTCCCTCACAGACGCAGCCTTATGGCAGTGTGCAATATGAAGTTGATACAGTCATTGTCTCCTAACTGGTTCTCTCCTGTACGTAGTAGTCAATGCTGTAAAATGTGTTCTTTTACATTCTAATTTAGTGTTCTCTTAAGTACAGTCAGGAGACGACATGCCAACCAAAACAATCAGCCTCATACCGTAACATTACCCCCTCTGTAATTTACTTTTGGCACCACAGATGATGACAGTTAACATGCGCCACGCTTTCACCGAAATGAGCTATGGTGCGCGATTAATCACTCAAAATCAGTCTGTCTGTCTGATCTTCGATTAGGTGATGAGTTCTTTTGCGTTTACACTTCACAGTCACATCACAAACAGTCGAATTTCGTAGCCTAAGTAGGACTGAAATGTCCGTAATATATTTTTTAATGAGATGACGTCCAGTGGTTACACACGTTCCAAGTCACTCAGCAATCCAGAACTACCAGTTTTGCTGTTATTGCATCTTTACTGAGAACACACTACTCCACGACATCTTTTACACTGGCCTCCTGTAATGTCTAGTTCACAATTCCGAGATACAAACGGCATACGGATGCATTTGATCAGGCAGTGAATGTCATTTTGTTTTACCCAGTTGTACCTAGGTCCTCAATCCAGAATGGTTGTCTCATAGTCCAATTAAATTTGTAGAAGGTAATACATATTGTCCGCAGCTCGTGGTCGTGCGGTAGCGTTCTCGCTTCCCGCACACGGGTTCCCGGGTTCGATTCCCGGCGGAGTGAGGGATTTTCTCTGCCTCGTGATGACTGGGTGTTGTGTGATGTCCTTAGGTCAGTTAGGTTTAAGTAGTTCTAAGTTCTAGGGGACTGATGACCATAGATGTTAAGTCCCATAGTGCTCAGAGCTATTTGAACCTTCTGAATACATATTCTTGTAGTGATTATCAAATTTTAAATTTTTACTGATCGAAATAAGAGGAGCTGTTTATATTCAGTATCGAATTTGCATTTATATTATTACATTGGCGTCAAGTGTGTTCGGCTGTTATACCGTAAATGCACCCGTACCGAGGTCTTTCATTCTTAAATCCTGTGAAGAATATTAAAATGATCGGAACGAGTGGACTTTCAGAGTCCGTCAAATGGACCACTGATGTAGTAAAAACAAGGCTATGTTACGATTCTGGCCATCTTTCACAGATCTTTGTCTTGAGTTAGTGATAATGTCTTGGTGACTAGAAGAATTATGATGTTCCTTTGGTACGTGATATAAACTACATACACTGTCATATATTCTGTCCTGTGTGCAGGAGAAAATACGGTCACTAATACTCAGTGTGGGAATGAAATCAGACGTCTACTACGTAACTGCAAAAGAGGAACTCTTTCATTGCCTTTCTTTGTGTATGGAATGTAACAAAACTGAATAGTGTAAATGCTATCAAAATTATGCTCTGCATCTGTAGTGAGAATCTGAAATCTCTACCACAACTGGATTTAAAATTCTCACGGCATAACAATAACCCTTTCCCTGACTATCTACACATGCCGAGCAATGTATCGCAGAGGTTAGCACATTCAATACACATTCAGGACGACTGTTCAAATCCGCGTCCAGCCACATACATTAAGGTTTCTGTGATCTTGCTAAATCGCTCCTAGTAAATGCCTGGCCAATGCACGGCCAATTTCCTTCACCAACCTTGGAACAGTTCGAGGTTGTGCTTTGGTTCTTATGACCACGCTGTCGACGGGACGTTAAAATCCTATTTTCCTTCCATTTTTTAACTACAAATTTCATTGACAGCACGTGGTCCCCCACCTCTCTGAAACGTTTTTTCATTACGCGAGTGCGTTACTAGTTAGAATGCAGGCTATTACGACAGAAAATAAAACCGAAATGATTTACATCTATTGAGAAAGTGACAGCAATCTCGATTATGTTGTAAGCATTTATGACCAACGTTTTCAAAATACGCTGCAAACACACACTTCTTTTTGTCGGGTTATTAAACAGTTCTCCACTGGAGGAACCATACAAGAACAGCTGCTGGAGAGAATAACGAAACCTCCATATTAATTGCACTGAATTATAACCACCACATTAGCACTCGCCTGTTATGTCGTGAATCGAGAACTAGTCAGGCTAGTGTTTGCCAAATTTTGCCACGTAGAAAATATCATCCGTTTCATATTGCCCTCCATCAGCAACTTCATGGCAATAGTTTTCAGAACTGAGAAACATTCTGCCCGTGGAAACTTAATCGAAAACGGGGACTCCAGTTTCTTTGGTCGTGTATTGTTTTTTGACGATTCGACCGTAACGAACCACGGTAAGACTTATCGACATATCAAGCGCTATTTGAATGAGGAAAATCCACTCTAGCTACTCAAAGTTGAACATCAGAGTGTGGAATGGTAAAGTTTGGTTTTGTCTACCTGGTGACCAAATCATTGGTCCATTCCTTATCGAAGACACCTTAAATGTTCGTAAATATAGGCTGGTGTTGGTGGACGAACTTATAGTTTTGCTTGCAGACGTTCTCTTTTACTAGTGACAAACAATGTACACTCCTGGAAATTGAAATAAGAACACCGTGAATTCATTGTCCCAGGAAGGGGAATCTTTTTTTGACACATTTCTGGGGTCAGATACATCACATGATCACACTGACAGAACCACAGGCACATAGACACAGGCAACAGAGCACGCACAATGTCGGCACTAGTACAGTGTATATCCACCTTTCGCAGCAATGCAGGCTGCTATTCTCCCATGGAGACGATCGTAGAGATGCTGGATGTAGTCCTGTGGAACGGCTTGCCATGCCATTTCCACCTGGCGCCTCAGTTGGACCAGCGTTCGTGCTGGAAGTGCAGACCGCGTGAGACGACGCTTCATCCAGTCCAAAACACGCACAATGGGGGACAGATCCGGAGATCTTGCTGGCCAGGGTAGTTGACTTACACCTTCTAGAGCACGTTGGGTGGCACGGGATACATGCGGACGTACATTGTCCTGTTGGAACAGCAAGTTCCCTTGCCGGTCTAGGAATGGTAGAACGATGGGTTCTATGACGGTTTGGATGTACCGTGCACTATTCAGTGTCCCCTCGACGATCACCAGTGGTGTACGGCCAGTGTAGGAGATCGCTCCCCACACCATGATGCTGGGTGTTGGCCCTGTGTGCCTCGGTCGTATGCAGTCCTGATTGTGGCGCTCACCTGCACGGCGCCAAACACGCATACGACCATCATTGGCACCAAGGCAGAAGCGACTCTCATCGCTGAAGACGACACGTTTCCATTCGTCCCTCCATTCACGACTGTCGCGACACCACTGGAGGCGGGCTGCACGATGTTGGGGCGTGAGCGGAAGACGGCCTAACGGTGTGCGGGACCGTAGCCCAGCTTCATGGAGACGGTTGCGAATGGTCCTCGCCGATACCCCAGGAGCAACAGTGTCCCTAATTTGCTGGGAAGTGGCGGTGCGGTCCCCTATGGCACTGCGTAGGATCCTACGGTCTTGGCGTGCATCCGTGCGTCGCAGCGGTCCGGTCCCAGGTCGACGGGCACGTGCACCTTCCGCCGACCACTGACGACAACATCAATGTACTGTGGAGACCTCACGCCCCACGTGTTGAGCAATTCGGCGGTACGTCCACCCGGCCTCTATACACCCTCGCTCAAAGTCCGTCAACTGCACATACGGTTCACGTCCACGCTGTCGCAGCATGCTAACAGTGTTAAAGACTGCGACGGAGCTCCGTATGCCACGGCAAACTGGCTGACACTGACGGCGGCGGTGCACAAATGCTGCGCAGCTAGCGCCATTCGACGGCCAACACCGCGGTTCCTCGTGTGTCCGCTGTGCCGAGCGTGTGATCATTGCTTGTACAGCCCTCTCGCAGTGTCCGGAGCAAGTATGGTGGGTCTGACACACCGGTGTCAATGTGTTCTTTTTTCCATTTCCAGGAGTGTAGTTTCAGCAAGATAGTTGTTCTGCACGTTACTGTGTAGCAACAGGAGAAGAATTGTTGTAACTCGCATGTGGGATGCTCGGTGGATCGGAGGGACTGCAAGATGACCACGTCTTATTTCCCATTACTTCTGTCTGTTATGTTACTTGATGAGACAATTATATAATGCTGTGCCAACAACACGAATGACGTAACTGAGCGTATCACCAATTCACGTCAACAGATTATCAGTTGAACCGAATCATTTCATGTGTCAATAAATACTTGCGTCGAAGTTGGCGGCAACATTTTTAGTACACTTCAAATTAGCGCCCCGTTGGTGAGAGTTGAGAGGACAGAACTCAAATAAGATTTTTGCACAATTAGTGATCACGTCTGGTTTTCTTTTTTTTGTGGCGGTGTTCGTAGCGACAAACAATTCGCTGTAGAAACGGCTTACGAAGTCACCGCCACACTTTTAATAGCGGGCTGACCGGTCCGCTGGAACAGTGAACAGAAAGATGAAAACCCAAACACTCTGATTAAATAAAAGTCGGTACTTATCTTTAATAACGAAGATACAGAAACACAGTAGTGAACTCCGTGTCTACAGAAATCTGTCTAGTTCGAGTCGGAGCGGCTAGGTCAGCGTCGGCTGACGACAAACAACAACTCTGCTGCGATGAACACACAACTGACCAGCAAGTACACAATTCGGTGGCGAGTATACAACTGAGCGGCGAATACAGAACTGTCCTAGCGCTCGCGACTCCAGCGCTTAAGAACCCAGAAGCCAGCGGTGGCGCGCGCAGACTTGCGGCGATTTGCTGTCTCGCTGGCGCTGCTTATGCGGACGGCGTCCGGACTTTGATGCTGCCAACCTTTTGGCAGCGGGCTCGGGTGGCATTACTGGCTAGGATATAACACTTTTCTCGATCACATGCTTTCAGCTCGATATATTACCGTTTTGGAACTCAGCTGTGTTACAGAGCCATCTATCACGTAACGACAAAAGAGTAGCATACGAAAGTCACACGTTTTTTCCGAAGATTCGAAATCCACCGTATAAATGGAATGTTCCTATTGAAGAGTTCAAAGTGGTAGTCTGCCCCACTGCCTGGGAATGGGGCAGGGGCTCGAAATTTCTATGACAGGACAGCATGTTTTTAAAAATAAGAAGCTTTCATTCTGTTTTGAATCCGGTTCAAAGATTTTGAAATATTCGTTATCTCAAAGTAAAAAAAAAAAAAAAAAACTTTTATTTTCTTTCTGATATAGCTTGTCAGTTGTCTTTGCGATGCTTCACGCGTATCTGCTACCATCGATTTCGATTAACCAAGATAAGGGGTGTGACCAACATCTCTGTATGTTCGCTTTAGCGTTCCCATATATTGAGGGATCAGTTTGTTTTGAGGCCAAACAAATCATGAGGCAGGTCTTGTCTGAAGAATGTTCGCCATTCTGCTGTATTCTGCTCTATCCTGTGCTTTCCGGAGCTCTCCGCTGTGTTTAAAGTGTTTGTTTCCACGGCCATGTTTGGAGAGAAGACTGATTTTGTGTGGTGGCGTTCTGTGCTGCTGTGGAGATTCTACAATGAATAAGGAATTGACTGAGCTACATCAGTTACTTTCTGTGGTGAAACGTATTTAAAGTTTTCGCTTGCTCGCTATTAATCTGCGATTAGGAATAAAGCTGTGTGTTTCTGCGTGATGAAATCGAAAGTGGTTTGTGTTTGATATCGTGGTATTTGATTGCTTCACATTCTGTTATCTTTTCACTCAACCGTGCTGAAATTCAAAGTTGCCACTGTCTCGTGAATTATGAAATACTTTTTCTTTGTCGAAAATAGTGAACTGGGTCCCTGATGTTCCGAATACCTGTTGTGAGTTTAACTCTTACAAGGGAACCTCCCCATCGCACCCCCCTCAGATTTAGTTATAAGTTGGCACAGTGGATAGGTCTTGAAAAACTGAACACAGATCAATCAAGAAAACAGGAAGAAGTTGTGTGGAACTATGAAAAAAATAAGCAAAATATACAAACTGAGTAGTCTATGTGCACATATGCAACATCAAGGACAATGTGAGGTCAGGAGCGCCGTGGTCCCGTGGTTAGCGTGAGCAGCAGTGGAACGAGAGATCCTTGGTTCAAGTCCTCCCTCGAGTGAAAAATTTAATTTCTTTATTTTCGCAGTTATGATCTGTCCGTTCGTTCATTGACGTCTTTGTTCACTGTAATAAGTTTAGTGTCTGTGTTTTGCGACCGCACCGCAAAACCGTGCGATTAGTAGACGAAAGGACCTGCCTCTCCAATGGGAACCGAAAACATTTGATCGCAATGTCATAAGTCAACCGATTCCTCCACAGGAAAACACGTCTGATATATTCTATACGACACTGGTGACGGCATGTGCGTCACATGACAGGAATATGTTGTCGACCCACCTAACTTGTACACTTGGCGAATAGGTAAAAAGATTCTTCTACCTTGCCCGATTTAGGTTTCATTGTGGATGTGATAATCACTCCCAAAAAAGTGATGAAAACATAAGAGTTTGTCACATAAACTGCAACAAATGACTGCAACAGTCGCACAGTTTTCCCTGTGCTCTGTCAAAACATATGTTTTTAACGTTTTCAAATTTTTCCGTGTGTAGACCGTCAAATCCTGCATATGTCCAAGCAAATATGAACATGTCCTGGAATTTTGGAGAACGAAGTTGATTCTGTGTGTGTGTGTGTGCCTGAACTTTGATAATTGTCTGAAAATCGAAAATTAAAATTTTCACCAGGGGGAAGAATCGAACCAACGACCTTTGTTTCCACAGCTGTTCACGCTACCCACAGGACCACAGCGCTACTGATGTAGTGCTATCCTTAATGTTACATATCGTGGGCATGAACTACTCAGTTTGTATATTTTGCTAATTTTTTTCATAGTTCCACACAACTTTCTCGACTGATCTGTGTTCAGTTTTTCAAGGCCTATCCACTGTGCCAACTTATAACTAAATCTGAGGGGGGTGCGATGGGGAGGGTCCCTTGTTAGCACTGATGCTTTGAGTGCGCATGTGGCGCCATCTTGTTGTATGTTGTGGCTCACTGGTAAGTTCCTATGGGGCCAAACTGCTGAAGTCATCGGTCCCTTGGCTTACACACTACTTCATCTAACTTAAGCCTAGTTTACATGACGACATTGTTTTGCACCACTCGTTGCGTGGAATGAGTTGCACGCAAGTGGTTTCATGTTTGACTGAAGACACGGCGAAACCATTATGCACTCCAGTTTCGTCGTTTTGTGGGTTCCTGAGTCGTGTCTGAAATGAAAGTTTTGGCAGCTGCATATCGCACGAGTTGTGGTGGATTTAAAGCTTGTTTTATGGAATCGCTTCATGAGAAAAAAGCAAGAAACGTGTTTCGATTCGTGACTGGATGAAGAAAAGACGTCAGCTCGGTTGCTCAGCATCCTTGCTGAAATAATCTCTAATGGAGACCCAATAAGTATCTTAGAATATCACCAGAATTAATAATGTTTCTTCGAAATAGAGTTAATTATGCGATAAGGTATAAAGATATTGTAATGTATGAAGCACTGTCGCTAGAACTGAAAATACATATCATATTGCCTGCATTACAATCGAGAATGCTCGGCATGCTATAAGGTGTGGTTTTAGTTGGTGATGACGCTTATTCATTAACACCAATAATTATTAGCAGCGACA
Organism: Schistocerca piceifrons; assembly: GCF_021461385.2. Classification (NCBI taxonomy): domain Eukaryota; kingdom Metazoa; phylum Arthropoda; class Insecta; order Orthoptera; family Acrididae; genus Schistocerca; species Schistocerca piceifrons. The sequence goes on from NC_060141.1 coordinate 783,212,491, forward strand.
ATTATTAACATTAACAGCAGTAATTATTCAAAGCACACCACATTAACAAGAGAATGGTTTGCGAACTACTGTCTTGAAGATAGATCTGAAAAGCAGCAATATTCAAAATTCAAACTTTGTATGTGAATGGGGAGCACTGGTGCGACGTTTTAAATAGATGAATATTGGATAGAGAATGTAGTTACTTGATTTGCGTAGCCTTCCCTCCTGTCAACAATATTCCTTAAAAAAAGAGTGTGCCAACTCGAACGATGGGATTTTAGTTTTTCAGGCAAGAGCATTTCTGCCGCTACAACTACATTTGCTTGTATTTTTCTTGATGTAGTTGTATATGTGCTCCTAATTCCATAAATTTTGCCATGAAGCTCAGATATTGTCAAACTGCCTGTGTTCTGATCGCAAGTGACAGTCTCAGGAACACCAGTATGTTGCTCATATTTATGATTAGCATCACTGGAATCCCACAAACAACTATGCAAAGCATAGATATCCAAAAAGCTAGCATTATTCTTCGTTCCCCGGTTCGTATTTCAGTTTGTCTACACTCTACGAACACACATAACCTCAAAACTCATGCAGCTAGTGTCGCCAAAGTTGGAACACGCCGAAAGTGTTGCTCAAACGCTCTGCGCGCAAGCCCAGTGGATACCGGAAGGTAATTCAGTGTATTCGGTCATAGGGCTAGCTGCATTCTATAATAAAAAAACTGAGTTAATGGATCAACGACGAACTAAAACGGGTGTCTTGCGACATCCCACCAGAGCAGATACAACGGAAGAAAAAGAAGAAGGATAAGAAAAAGAAAAAAAAAGATCAAAATGAGGTTTAAAAAAAGTGGCCGTTTGCGCAGTTGCCTGTAACCTAGTGTCGTCGTGTAAACTAGACTTTAAGCTAACTAACACTAAGGAAACACACACACCCATGCAGGAGGGAGGTGTCGAGCCTCCGACGGGAAGAGTCGCGTGAACCATTGCAAGGCAACTCGGATCGCGCGGGTACCCGGCATTGTGGGTTAATCTCATGACACGAATATTCTGGAGTACCGGCAATCACAAGTAATGAATCACAAGTAGTTTTTCTTTGTATGCTGTCAGCTTTTAGGTGCCGATAATACAGATTGACGGGTGCCGTTTCGCTGATTACTGCTCGTTAAATCTCGAACCGAATGATATCGCACATAACTAGAATATTAGATTAAACAATATTCAGAAATGGAATTAAAGTCAATTATTACAAACTGAGAAAACATCCTCAACCCCGCAGTAGGACGCTAAACCTGAAAACAACCACTTGTTAAACTTGATTGACAGCATTTATGGCATTTATGAATCAATACCCACTGCTCAGTATTCAAATAAGTACTATACTAACCTTAGCTGCGCGTGATTATTTAAGTACGAGTGTATGTGTCTATTTCTATTACGCTTTTAGAACAAGCCAGCGTTTCCAAAATATTTTTTGAAGCATAAGAACCATAATTTATGCATCGGTTGGAGGGTTCAGGATCTAATATTCACTACTTAAGGGAGTAGGCATTGGTTTTTATCGCAACACACGTCTTTCAGCCAGAATGGCGGAATGACGAGAAAAAAGAATGTAACAATAATAATAATAATAATAATAATAATTATACAAGTGGCTGTTCATCCTTAATGGCAGCCAGAGTATCAGATTAGAAGCATATAATTCTCAATCTCAGACTACGACACTGGAGTTCCCATAAAGTGCGTTAAGTAGATGTAATGGGGTAACCGTTTCAGGCGTAGGAACGCTCGTAAAGAAGTTTGTTGACCTCCCCGCTGGCTCCAAAGGTGTCACTTCAGACACTGAGGAGCGTGCATAACGTTCCACAAGATGATAATGTTCCACAGTACACTTATTAGAACGTTGTGGAATAACTGTCTATCGTTGGAAAGAAGAGAATAAAATAGGGAGACAATAAAATATTAATTTATATATAACTGCGGCGATGACAGAAACTGATCCCCTTTAGTGTAGATGCACACAAAGGTCGAACTATTACCGGAATCGACGAGATTCCGTCGGTAATAGGCTAATGAAGAGGGGCACTATAGCAATAGTGTTCGGCATAAGATGGGAATTAGGGTTTGGCAGGAGACGTGCTAGGGAATTCCAGGCAGTTGTCGTAGCCAATGTGTCCAGGTACTGTAGTTATCATTTCACCTGCCTAGTAAGCAAGGGACTTGGGTTCGAGTCATGGTCTGGTGCAAATTACCATCTTGGCCCGTTGATAAACATCAGCACCCATCGGCAACTAATCTCTTCAAGTCCCCTTTAAAACATGAAGGACTTTGGGTCGGTCGGTTCACAAGACCCATGTAACAAACAAATTCAACAGTTCAGAAGGATATCGAAGATTTATAGTGGTTCACAGGAAAGGTGGCACTGCTAAGGAAATGGACGTAGAGCAGTGCTGGTTCCTCTAAGAAGATTAAGGTGGCAACTGTTAACTAACTCGGATTGTTGCTTGTAACTGAATATGAATATTTTTTTCATTTATAAAAAGATATTAAAGTAAGTTTAAATTATTGATGTGGATGGTATTATTTAAATTACTTTCGCATTAAAAAACAAATTAAGACAAGGGAAAGGTGCTACAAGAAAGCTATATTTGCTACTATTCGGTATTGTATATTTGCACCTCTATAGGCCAGTAGTTACCACTGATATTCTGTAAAAATGTGATCATTATGGAAAATCATAAGGAGACAATAGCAGGTACATGAGCATATATTGCAATCAGTTTCAGCAACTAATTACCAACAACATACATTAATGGTTGTTACATACTAGGTGTAACAGCACACCAGCATTATCTAAGTCAAATCTCTGTACTAATTTTTTGTCACTTCATTTTTTCTTGACTATGTTTTTACTTTGTGTTAAATTGAGATGTGCTGCTGTGATAGCGTTCATTTCCCATTGCTGTCAAGACTCACTGTATGTGATACAAGAGGTAAACGTTTGTAAAGTCTTAGACTTTGTTTGTTACTGTTAACAAATATTACACATGTTTGGTCTGACCATGATATCCAAGTAAATCGCAGAAGGCACAGTCTTGCACACGGAGAATTGTCTTCTGCTCTGTCATCGGATCTTACGAGGGAGCGACAAATGGCTTAAGTTCGAAAACGCTTTTCAACGCAATTAAAATTAAATGTGAAGTAGACGGTGAATTCCTCGATTTATTTCAAAATTTTTCTACCGTGTCGGTGACCAGTTTTAATTTCTTTTCATACATACGTTGAAGGTCACATATATTGGTTTATTTCAAGGTTTAAGTTACGAAGGAGCAGATGACCTTGCAGTATGCTGCAGGACTTACACATCGTAGAAAGGAATATGCACTCGTAAAAGAATTAAAATAATGAAAGACCCGATGGCTAGACTGTGATACAACTTAAAGTGCACGCCGATGCAAAAACATCGATCAGGTGAGAAATGTAGAGAAACATGAGGTAATTTCGAACGCAGTAACTGTTGAGGGCAGGAATTGTGGCTTCGCGAGGACATCGTTAACGCCGTTATACACAGAGGGTTGGATAACTGAGACAAGTGTCCATAGTACCTAGCAAACAATTATTTTGTTAGAATTTATTGGTGCATATAGTTGGCACGTGAAATCAATAGCCGGCGCTTCAGTCTGGAACCGCGTGACCGCTACTGTCGCAGGTTCGAATCCTGCCTGGGGCATGGGTGTGTGTGATGTCCTTGGGTTAGTCCCATAGTGCTCAGAGCCATTTGGATTCAATATCCCATTTCTCCCAAATCATCATTAAGGACGATGAGACCTTTATAGGGAATATTTTCTCTGACAAGCAAAGATGTTTAAGCAGCTTATAAAATATTCGTTCTTCGACCGGAAGCTGATCTATTAAAGTATGAATTGGGACGATCGGTAACATTAAACATACTCAAGATTTATTAGCTCTTATATGTATCTTATCAGTATGTATATAATATTGAAATGAACATAAATTATTTTTATTTTAATTACCCTTTGTAGTATTTTCTTATTTACATGTACAGGGTTATTACAAATGATTGATGCGATTTCACAGCTCTACAATAACTTTATTATTTGAGATATTTTCACAATGCTTTGCACACACGTACAAAAATTCTAAAAGTTTTTTTAGGCATTCATAAATGTTCGATATGTGCCCCTTTAGTGATTCGGCAGACATAAAGCCGATAATCAAGTTCCTCCCACACTCGGCGCAGCATGTCTCCATCAATGAGTTCGAAAGCATCGTTGATGCGGGCTCACAGTTCTGGCACGTTTGTTGGTAGAGGAGGTTTAAACACTGAATCTTTCACATAAACCCACAGAAAGAAATCGCATGGGGTTAAGTTGGGAGAGCGTGGAGGCCATGACATGAATTGATGATCATGATCTCCACCACGACCGATTCATCGGTTTTACAATCTCCTGTTTAAGAAATGCCGAACATCATGATGGAAGTGCGGTGGAGCACCATCCTGTTGAAAGATGAAGTCGGCGCTGTCGGTCTCCAGTTGCGGCATGAGCCAATTTTCCAGCATGTCCAGATACACGTGTCCTGTAACGTTTTTTTCGCTGAAGAAAACGGGGCCGTAAACTTTAAACCGTGAGATTGCACAAAACACGTTAACTTTTGGTGAATTGCGAATTTGCTGCACGAATGCGTGAGGATTCTCTACCGCCCAGATTCGCACACTGTGTCTGTTCAGTTCACCATTAAGGAAATATGTTGCTTCATCACTGAAAACAAGTTTCGCACTGAACGCATCCTCTTCCATGAGCTGTTGCAACCGCGCCGAAAATTCAAAGCGTTTGACTTTGTCATCGGGTGTCAGGGCTTGTAGCAATTGTAAACGGTAAGGCTTCTGCTTTAGCCTTTTCCGTAAGATTTTCCAAACCGTCGGCTGTGGTACGTTTAGCTCCCTGCTTGCTTTACTCTTCGACTTCCGCGGGCTACGCGTGAAACTTGCCCGCACGCGTTCAACCGTTTCTTCGCTCACTGCAGGCCGACCCGTTGATTTCCCCTTACAGAGGCATCCAGAAGCTTTAAACTGCGCATACCATCGCCGAATGGAGTTAGCAGATGGTGGATCTCTGTTGAACTTCGTCCTGAAGTGTCGTTGCAGTGTTATGACTGACTGATGTGAGTGCAGTTCAAGCACGACATACGTTTTCTCGGGTCATGTCGCCATTTTGTCTCACTGCGCTCTCGAGCGCTTTGGCGGCAGAAACCTGAAGTGCGGCTTCAGCCGAACAAAACTTTATGAGTTTTTCTACGTATCTGTAGTGTGTCGTGACCATATGTCAATGAATTGAGCTACAATGAATATATGAAATCGTTTCAATCATTTGTAACAGCCCTGTATTATACTCGATAATAGGATACACTCTGCCTTCGTGGTTTCTTGGTTTTCTGAACCTGCGTTCGATAATACCGTGCCGTAGTCAGCACGGTGTTTAGAAGTGTAGTTTAGTAATGTCGCTACACTGTCCGCACACTGGTGTCAAAGGTTTCTACACTCAGCGGTGCGAAACACTCTGCTTCCGCCACTGAATGTTTGCGAAGAGACTATGGGATGTTTCTCGTTTGAGGATGGAACGGCTATGGCCTGTGTTTACTGACTGATAATGGGTACTGCATCAATGAGCACCACGCATCATTGGAATTAATTTTTCCGTACAGTTCGCCTCCGCTGGAAAGTGGCATCAGCTGTCCGTTCCTCTCGCTCTGCTCACTTATCCTGTTAGTCTTTCGACACACTTTTAAGAAACAGATGTTACGATGCCCATGTTCTGGTTCGCTCTGAATAACGTAACGTTAAAAGTTCCTATGCAGTATATAGTATTTACTGCCTAGTTGGATGTAATTAATACCATTGTAAGTGGCGTTTATTTTTTAAATTTAAAGGTGTCCATGATAGGCATCCATCTTCCATATATTCTGTTTTCATATAACTTCTCGAAATAGCAATCTTTGCTGCTACATTTGTGGCACGTTTATCGACTCTCGCATACTCACGGCTGCGTCGGCTACGTGAATATAACTGCCTGGGGTCTTTGAGGAAAGAGTGGCTTTGGGCAATGTCTAGCAAGAGAGTGGTTGCGAAACATGGCTTGCCACTTTAGAAGAAAAACAAGGGGTTCTGCTTCAGTCTATTCCGTTTGGGCTGATATGGAGTGAAGAAGTGTTCAGCTCGTATTTGATATGGCGTTAGGACGAGCGTGGTTGCATTAATACTTATTGAGAGGAAGAGAGAGAACCAAAACATGGAATCAACAAAGAGCTCATACTGATGAATTATTAATAGCAAGCGTATGCAGTTGTTGTCTGTGAGTCTGTTCTGAATCACAAGGTAGTATTTCATTTATTTATCTGTTTGACGACTTTCATTCGGTTCCTTAGGCAGGGTGGCACTGGCAGTTCATCTACTCCTAGAGCTACATACGAATTCCGCAAGCCACCGTGTGGTGCGTGGCGGAGAGTAGCGTGTACCTCTAGGCTTATTAGTCATTTCCTTTCCTGTTCCACTCACAAAGCAAGAGAAAAATAACTCTCTATTTGTCTCCTTAGGAGCTCTAATAACTCTAATCTTGTCTTCATAGTCCTGACACGAAATGTACATTGGCGGCAAAAATGGTTCAAAAGGCTCTGAGCACTATGGGACTTAACTTTTTAGGTCATCAGTCCCACAGAACTACATAAAGCTAACTAACCTAAGGACATCACACACATCAATGCCCGAGGCAGGATTCGAACCTGCGACCGTAGCTGTCGTGCGGTTCCAGACTGTAGCCTTTTCGGCCGGCATTGGCGGCAGTTGAATCGTTCAGCAGTCACCGTCATTTGCCGATTCTCTAAATATTCTCGACATTGCTCCTTCCAGGGACTAATATTTGCCTTCCCAAAGCATCTGCGTATATCTTCCGTTTTGTTCGAATCTGCCAGTAACAAATCTAGCAGGTGGCCTCTGAACTGCTTGGATGAATATTTATTATCCGACCTAGTGGGGATCCCAAACACTCGAACAGTCATCAAGAACGGGTCGCACTAGTGTCCTATATGCACTCTGCTTTAGAAATGAACCACACCTTCCTAAGATTCTCACAGTAAACTGAAGTCGACCATTCGCCTTCATTACTACAATCCTCACATGCTCATCCTATTTCCCATTGCTTTGTGCGTTACGAATCGACAGGATTGTGTCAAACAGCACACTAATAATGCTATACTCCAATATTCTGGGGTTTGTTTTTCGTACTCTTCTGCATTAACTGACATTTTTCTACATTTAGCGCTAGCTGTCATTCATCACACCAATTAGAAATTTTTGTCTAAGTTATCTTGTGACCTCTTAGTCACTGAACGATGACACCTTCTCGAACACCATAGCATTATCGGCAAACAGCCGCACACTGCTGCATAGCCCGTCCGCCAGATCATTTATGTATATGTAAAATAGCAGCGTCCCTGCCACACTTCTCCAGGGTACTGCTGACAAAACTCTGGCCTCTGATGAACACATGTGGTCTAGTGGCTAGGGTTACTGCCTCTGGATCACAAGGTCCTGGGGTCGATTCTCGTCCGGGTTGGAGATTTCCTCTGCCAGTGGACTGTGTGTTTGTGTTCTCCTCATCATTTCATCATCATCATCAGTGGCTACATTGGACTGTGTAAAATTTGGACTGCGTAAAAATAGGGACTTTGTACTGGCGCAGTTGAATGGCCCACAAACCAAACATCGTCAACATCATCTGATGAACACTCGCCGTCGAGGATAACGTACTGGCTTCCACCTGTTGCCCTACAGCCATGGTTCGCAGTATCTCATGTGAGAGAAGAAAAGTGGTTCTGTCTGCATTTCTCCTGCTATTCATATCTTATCAATTTCCGTTCACTCTCCGCCTTCGCACGCCAATCGCATAGATGATAAATGAATACACCCTGTCTGGACCATGTTTACATTCTCAAAACACGCAGAAGCTGCAGACCGCCACAAAAATAAAATTTTAAAACGTTTGCCTGTGGCGTGGTATAATTATATACTATAATCTGACTTTTTCAAAAATGGTAAACTTGAACCAATGTCTCCGATTCAGGAAGAAATATTTTCAAGCTGCAATCACCCCGAATTATGTAAACATCAAGATAAAGTGTAAATCAACTGGTGCGATAGGTGTGAAGGCCCATTGAATGCCTGTGGATAGTATAAGAGTTCCAGGAAAAATGAAAACAGGAAACTAGACTTTATCGGAAGTTATATTTAAGACACCTGAATGCAATGTAAAGCTGGGACACCGGTGCAGTTCGACAAACTATGGTGTTGTAGAGGATTATGCACAGCATGTTAGTGTCTAAGTGTAAAATTTGGACAAGGTAAAAGAGGTTACAATAATGACCTTACTATACCAGTGAATAAGGCGCCATTTCTTTACCTAATGTCTTCGTATATCCATAACTCAAACGGACGACTTGGGACGTCAGCTAGTATAACATATGTCAAAAATGACGAAATACCTCCGGCTGTATGAAGTCATTTTTTAACATTCACAGATAGGTTTCTGAACATCTTCAGTTACATCATATCCACTGTGGCTGTACTGTGATATGACATCTTTCTATTTGCGTGGCATAATAGACATAACCATTTACGATAGTGTATCATATTCGTGCCACATAGACACAGAAGTAAGATCTGTCTACATATACCAGCGATAAATGATAATGTAAACTGAACATGGAAGCTTAAGATAACCATACTTACAGGTGAGAGCCTGTAGACAACTGATACATATGCTAATGTCACCATATCTGAACGTATTACAAGTGCTTAAATATGACCAGTGGTTGAAGTTGGCCACTCGCATATATAATAAAAGTAACATAGGCCACCCGGACCATGTTTCTATTCTCAAAATATGCATCTGCTTTTGGGGACCATATCCATGTATTTTCTTTTTCCTTATCACGATAGTATCTAGCAGCAGGATACTGCAACATGCCACATAGGTAGCACGGTTCGTGTGTTTTTCGGAGACCATCGAGATGAGGTTACCGCACTGCCTTGGCCACCATGCTATCCGGATTCAAACCCAGTCGAGAAACTGTGGGACCCCCTCGATCTGGATGTTCGCCCCATGCATCATCAACGGGGAAGCCCAGCGCAGCTGGCTATGCCACTGTAGTCGGCAAGGCTGCATATCTCTGCCGGTACTTTCCAGAATCTCATTTAGCCTCTTCCTGTACGTCTCGCTGCGGTCCGAGCTGCAAAAGATTGTTACTCAGGCTTTTGGCAAGTAGTCACATTTATGTGACTGGACTGTGTTTTTTTACTTTCCTTTTGGTTCAGTGCCTTCAAAAGCAAAAGATGAGATTAAAGGTTGGTGTTACAAAAAGCAGACATACCGTTAGCTGTTGGATATACAAGTCGATATCAAGACCATAATAGTGTACTTAAAGCTTAAAGATGGCGAAATATGTGGAAAAGTGGTGGAAGAAACGGAAAGGTACATTTATGAAGTTTCATTACCAAGTTTAGTAGCCTGATGGAACCTGCACCATATGTAGAAACAGCTGCTGCAGCAGAGGAAAGCTGAAAGAAATACGCAATGTCAGACAATTATTACATGGAAGTAAGTGATTCATGGTGGCCCTGTTGGTATTACAAAAAGCAGGGCATATGTCTTAACACGCTGTGCGATAGCCAAGGATGGTATGCGTGCTCTGAAACATCTTCCCAAGCTCGCCGCAAGACTAGTAGAGACTTTTTGTAATAGGGGGTTACCTTCCTCCACTAAGGCCACGATCTTGCCGCGGTGGATACACCGGTTCGCGTCAGATCACGTAAGTTAAGCGCTGTCGGGCGTGGCCGGCACTTGGATCGGTGATCATCCGGGCTGCCATGAGCTGTTGCCTTTTTTCGTGGTGCACTCAGCTTCGTGATGGCAACTGAGGAGCTACTCGACCGAATAGTAGCGGCTGCGGTCAAAGAAAACAACCATAACGACCGGGAGTGCGATGTGCTGACCACACGCCCCTCGTATCCTCATCCTCATCTGAGGATGACACGGCGGTCGGATGGTCCCGATGGGCCACTTGTGGCCTGAAGACGGAGTGCTTCCTCCACCAGCACGATTGAGAACTGCTAGACGGTCGTGGTTGCAGTTGTGCGTGCTGTAACAGTCTGCGCTACGCATCCCACACGTAATCGATGGAAATTAGGTCAGAGAAATAGGCAGGCAAATGTATTACTTTTGTTCCAAGGCCTCCGTCAGCTGTGCTGTTCGAGGCGCTCCCGCTTTGTCATCCGTAAAAATGAAGTCTGGGACTAACCCACCCCTCAAACAACGCACATGTAGAAGGAGTGGAGTTTGACAATAACGATGACTTTTGAATGTAATGCGTTCAAAAATTCGGAGTCCTGCACACCCACACATCGTTATGTTTCCCCACAGCATAACACTCGGACGACCAAAGCGATCATGTTCGACAATGTTCCGGGATACACTACATGGTCCCACCTCATGTTCGACAACGCTAGACATACTCTGATATGGCGAGAGCTGGGGAGGACAGGGATGGGGGGAGGGGAGACCTAATGCACGCAGGAACAGTTTAGTGGTCCAGCTGTTATGGGGGGCATAACGATGCGTAAACACGCTGACCTTCAAATCTTTGAACACAGCACATATACCGGTCGGGGTTATTGCGACAGTGTTCTTCCTCTCTGTTCGGGAGACTTAATGCTTCACTTCCACACCACCGACGACTATTCATTATTTGTCAACCGCGCTGGTGGAGGAATGCTGCACCTTACCAGAAGATCTCTTTACCAGTCTTGTGGCCACCATGGAGCACGCACTACAAAAATGGTTCAAATGGCTCTAAGCACTATGGAACTTAACATCTGAGGTCATCAGTCCCCTAGAACGTAGAACTACTTAAACCTGACTAACCTAAGGACATCACACACATCCACGCCCTAGGCAGGATTAGAACCTGCGACCGTAGCAGCGACGAGGTTCCGGAATGAAGCGCCTAGAACCACTCGGTCACAGCGGCCGGCGCACTCACCATTGTTCGTGGTGAACGCATACCGTATTAAAAACCATGTCCTGCCTTTTCTAATCTCCAGGGAACCTATATATCGCGGTAGCTGGACTGCACCTACTGTCTTTGAGTAAACGTGTCATTTGCGTTCTTCTCCCATCGTATTTATTTCAGTTACCTTGTGTAATATACTCTAGCAGTGGTTTCTGTGTATGGTCCACGTTTCATCGAACTATGTTACTCTACTGTGGCATATAATGCGGTAGTTACATTCATAGATTGTACTCGTGAAGCTACCGTATAATTTGTAGTTGACTGTACTACTGTATCCAGAGAAAGACCATATTCTAGTATATATAATTTTGTTCATAGCACGTGTCAGTCTCTCACCGAAACCGTTAAACAGTGAAAACTAAATTATACAACAGCTTCATATTTTAAAATACATCGTAACTATGATTTAACAAAGCTGTGGAACAGGATCAAGAAAAGTGACCTTCGTTCTTAAATTTAGCTCATCATTGTAGTTTTCATGTAAATAAGAGAAGAGGTTGGTTGGGTTGTTTGGGGGAAGAGACCAAACAACGACGTCATCGGTCTCGTCGGATTAGGGAAGGACGGGGAAGTAAGTCGGCCGCGCCCTTTCAAAGGAACCATCCCGGCATTAGCCTGGAGCGATTTATGGAAATCATGGAAAACCTAAATGAGGATGGCCAGACGCGGGATTGAACCATCGTCCTCCAGAATGCGAGTCCATTGTGCTAACCACTAAGAGAAGAGGTGTTCGAAGTGGTGATGTCACATGTCTGATGAGTTTCACAGTCCGTCCTATTGTTTAATGATGAAATAGAGTTAAATATTTTGTTCAGATTACAGACAGACTCAACGGAACCAGTTTTAATAGTTGCTGAAACGGATGTAAGTGAAATATTAATAACAATTTAGGTGATATTTATTAACATACAGCGTGTAAAGTGGAGGAATAGAATTAATTTTAATTTCGATTACAGCTTCAAATGTAGTGGAACATATTAGATGTAACACGTGTGTGATCGACAAGGGTGCAGTTGCAGAGCCCCACTTATACGGGATGAGTCACCTAACATAATCGCTGGAAGCGCCTCCCAAACTTCAACAAACACTGAATAACCAATTCCACAGGCCGAAAGAGAGGAGAGGGGCTGGTGGAATTGGTTAATACAAACCATTGAGAAATTCACAGAAGTATGATTGTCAACATCTACTTATGTCTTTTTTATATGGAAACCTATTATTATTTTCAGCAAAACTGAAAATAGAAACAAATGCCGTTTGATACATTGTAGAATGGTAAGTATATACGGAGTAATTTGTAACGTAATGTTGGCGCTTGAAACCTCACACATACAGTCGCTTGTCGTAACAAACGAGATCTGTAGGGGTATGTTTACGAAGATTACAATGTTTACGAGTTTGGATTTCTCAGTGTCTGCGTGTAGCGCTTGCTGAATTAGTCCTTGTACTCAATAAATGTAGCACACTGTGTTACCAGACGTCTGTGATAGTGTACTGTACTCAAGTAAGAACGGAAGTACGTACAGTAGGAACGTGGGAAGGTCGCAAGTAGAACAGTGTGTAAGTGTTGTAAGGACTGTGAAAATTTTTTATTCTAACTCTGAAAAGGCAGAGATGATTCTCATCTATGATGAGTGTAGACAAAATGCAGCTGCCGCCTCCAGGTTGGATTCAGGGTTGTACCCTGACAGTGATCATTCAACGCGCAGCAAAATGGTGCAAATGGATCTTAGCACAATGAGATTTAACATCTGAGGTCATCAGTCCCCTAGACATAGAACTATTTAAACCTAACTAACCTAAGGACATCACAAACACCCATGCCCGAGGCAGGAGTCGAACCTGCGATCGGAGCAGCCGCATGGTTCCGGACTGAAGCGCCTTGAACCCTCGATCACAGCGGTCGGCAAACGCGCCGCGCACTTGAAAACATCTACAAACAATGGTACGCAGCAGGTATGGTAGTAACACGTGAAAGGGTCCGTAAAAGACCCATCACAACAGTAGCAGGGGCAGTTGGTGTGTCAGTCGCTGTTGCCGTGAACCCACACACGAATTCATGTGACATCACTAGGGGCAGTGCAGTGAGTCAAAGTAGTGTAACGAGCATACTTCATCGTCACAAATTTCAACCGCATCACATGTCGCCGCATCAGCAATTACATGGAGATGACTTTAATAATCGAGTGAATTTCTGCCAGCAGGCATTAACACAGAATGCGTTGCAGTTCTACCTGGTTACCAATGAAACAGATTTCACAAACCACGGTTAAGTGAATTTACGAAACATACATTATTGCTCCGTGGACAATGCTCTCTGTCTTCGACAGGTAGAGCTACAGCGACAGTGTAATGTAAATGCATGGTGCGGAGAAATTAGCGACCATCTCATTTGTCCTCACTTCATTGAGGGCACCCAAACAGCTGCAAAATACATGTTCTGCCAACATTGCTGGAAAATGTCCCGCTGGAAACGCGTAGACGTATGTGGTACCAACATGATTATGCCCCGGCACCTTCTGCAATGAACATTAGGCTGACCCTTGACAGAATGTCGATGGGCGTTTCATAGGACGTGGAGGACGCATAAATTGGCCAGCCCGTTCTCCTGATCTTACACCTTTGGACTTCGTTCTGTAGGGTACGTTAAAGGAGAACGTGTACCGTGATGTGCCTACAACCCCAGAGGATAAGAAACGTCGTATTGAGGTAGCCTGTGGCAACATTACACCAGATGTACTGCATCGTTTAAGACATTCTTTACGCGGTAGATTGAAAATGTGTGCAGCAAATGATGGGCACCACGCTGAATATTTATTGGCCCGAAATGTCAGGACACACATTTTTACCTTCTGTACTTAAAACCAAAAAACAAATTGGTAAGTTTAACTACATTCTCAAGTTAATGTACATTTTCTTCCAACAAATCAGTGCCGTACAGTATTCTTAAGAGAAAAAGACTAATAAAAATGTTAGCATGCGGATGTTAGGTGCTGTTCATGTCTCTTCTGTACCTACGTTGCATCACTGTTCTTTTTGTGTCCCTAATTAATTCGGTTCTCTCCGATACATGCGATTGAACTTCTGAGTAGTTACTCAAGGTCAACTTTACGTTACAAATTACTCTGGATGTAATTAACATTTTACAATGCAAGGAACGGCATTGACTAAGTACTTTTTTCTATTTTCAATTGTGCTAAAAATAATAAAAGATTTCCAATTAAAAACATATAAATATGTGTTGATAACCATGCATCCGTGAATTTCTCAGGGGTTAGTACCAACCAATTACAACAGCTCCTCTCCTCACTTTCGGTCTGCGGAATTGGTTATTCAGTGTGTGTTGTGATTTGGGAGGTGTTTCCAGTGGTAATATTAGATGACCCACCCTGTATACGACGAAGGGGAACGGAAATTTGCCGTCTGTTGCTTCATGGAGCATTTAAGGGAGCCATGAATGGTAAACAGGGTATTCAACAGACACACGCGCTTGATAGGGAAGACAAATTTCCGGTAACAAGAGGGGGGTGTAAGCTAATATCGTCACACAAAACCTCCAGGGACAAGAGTATAAGCCGCCAAGTACAATGAGCGTGCATGACCAGGAAATTAACCAATTTATTGCAGAAGATTCAGGGAGGAAAGAAATCATGTAGGATTTTGAGGAAAAGGGTGGAATACCGTAAAGAAGCAAAGGAAACACAACCCCAGCCGGGGAAACGCCAATAGGAAAACCGTCGCAGCGGCGTTAAAGGAGTAAAACTGAAGGAGACACAAATACATATAACAAACGAAGAAAACAAACTTGCCAGGAGTTACTTCGGAGGTGATAATTAATTAAAGGTGACTTGTTGATATCACTTAGGTTGGTAACAATTTCCAGTAAGTGCGCCAAGGAAAGTAAAAATTTTTCGCATTCCTCTTGTTCTGTGTCTCAGCGCATATGTGAAAAATTTGTCAGTGTTGAGGTTTTGCAATGGCACAGATGTAAATTCTTATTCCATTGATGGATTCTATTGAACTTTCAATTACTTTTTCTATTTCGTACACAACAATATGTGTTACTCACTGATAGATCCCTAGTTGAGTCACGTATACCACATGTCCAATTTAATTTCTTGTAGCGACATACTAGATTAATCTCGCAATGATGGCTCCTCTGGCGTCCGGAAGTGAGATGCCAAACAGTACCATTATCATTAAAACTGATGCGGCAGGATATAAACTGTAAGTTTTTTGTTTTTTTGTTTTTTCAAAAGTAAGATTCGAAAATAACGGCAAGACTGGATCGGAGTTGTTTCATGTGAAACCGAAGTTACGTGGACAATTTCCCATTTAGTAAAAAGTCTTGAACCATCTTCAATCAGCCAGATGTATAATCTGTTAGGTAATGGCTACACCACAAGACCACAAGAAACGCTACACAATACAAGCCTGTTGCTTCACAGTAAATTGTTAGAAATACTGTTCGATCAGTGTACGCTAAACACTAATGTTAATGCAGTGTGTTCGATTTCCGAGAAAGTAAACCTGATTTTAAGAATATCGGTATAAACTCTCATCCGACTGTTTATTCTGGCACGCCACGATTTCCTCTACTATGCCAAAGTCTTCATGTGCGAGTATAACGTAAATATTTTTGTTGAATTTATCCGAACCTTCGTCTTCACCAATGATTCTTCCCTTTACAGTAACAGTTATTCCACTCTGCGTTAGCATATATTTTATCATTCCTTACGTTCTAGTAATCAGAGATATTCATGATGGTTCGCGGGAATAAATATTGCTGATAAGCCTCCGCTGAGCAGGAATTTTTGTAGTTTATATATTTACGTCGTTTTTGCGAGATGCACGTAAGAGAAAACAGTATATTGGTAGCTTAAGGAAAGGAGAAACTGAAATAAACCTGAAATTGACCTCATGCCTCTCTTGTAATCTCATCAATGTGAACCAAATCGATTCAAAAATTTCACAAACACATGACATTATTATTCAAATGAAATCTATTTCTAACAAACCACATGTTTCAAATCAAACAACATGTATATATATAATAATTTCTCATATGCCCGTACAAGTTCTTATGCCACTCAGAGAGTACTGACACTTTGTGATTGCGAAATTTTTATAGCTAAGAAAATACCTGTATGATTTTAAACGAAAAAATGCGGAGCGCAAGCAAAACAGTTCGGGGGGCAACTATTCATGTTTCAGTTATGGATAGCATGCTTCATGGTTGTTAAAATTAAACAGATTTTCAAAACTAACTGTGTGGGGTTAGGAATTTGTATGCGGCTAGAAGTAATGGTTTTATAATTTTTTGTCCTATTTAAAAACGTGGTATCTTAAAAATAGATTTTTATTTGTATCTTAAAAATAGATTTTTATTTGTCTTTAATCACATCAATAAAGAATAGAAACAAATTTAACAATGCTTTACTTTCAGTTACATCAACACTTCCTGGAAACACGATATTCTGTCAATTATATCTCTGACGTCTGGTTGTTCAGCGCAATATCCGTGTCTCCGTCTTCATATCTGTTAAGTTGGCTATCGAATTTTTGAAAACTTTACTTTTAGAGCTATAAATATATTTATTAATTCAATAAAACTACAAATTATTGTGCAAGTCCATCTTTGACTGCCAGTATGAGTAAATCACAACCTACTATTGCTCAAGGCTATTATCACACGTCACTCTCCTATCAGATCACCTAACAAAATCTCCGATGGTACCGCTTGAAACTGTCCTTTGTCTGCCAAGGAAAGCAGAACAAATTGACCAATCAGGACGCACTCTTATCCCCATCAAGCATTCTTCCAATTCTTATTTTGCTGATTATTGCTTTTTCCTGTTTGAAATCAAAGTTCAATACGTGAGAAATGCACTAGGTCTTCCCTTTCCACTCTTGTTTTTTTTTTACTGAATTAATCATATCTTTAAATTTGGTTGTAGCGTCGGACGCAAATTCAGAGCGTCCAGGTCCTCGGTTGCTACGGCTCTTCGGGTCTGAGGCGCTGTACTTTGATGCCAGCAAGCCTCCCCCTCCCTACGTTGCCCATACGATCACAAAAGCTGGCCAGCGGACCGCTGTCTTTTGCTTCTTCCATCAAAGCCTTCAGGAGCTCTCTACATCTCGACAGAATGAATTCTCCAAAGCCTTGAAGCACCTTATTTTATGTTGTTATTTAGTGATTAATAGCAATCGTTCTTATAAGAAATTTCAGACCAGGAACTTCAACGTCAGTTTGCTGCAGTATTCTTGAGCACATTCGGATTTCTACCACAACAAATTTCCTTTAGAGACAAGAGTTCCTGTCGACAATTTAGAAACAATCGCTCGTGCGCATTGGTTGCTCCACTGGACTCACATTCGGGTGAACGACGGTTCAAACCCACATCCGGCCATCCTGATTTAGGTTTTCTGTGATTCTCGTATATCACTTTAGGCAAATGCCGGGATATTTCCAGTGGAACGGCATGGCCGCCTTCCCCATCCTCCCCTAATCCGATGGGACCGATGACTTCCCTGATTGCACTCCCCTCCCCCCCCAAAAAATCAACCAACCAATCTTACGATATCCTGACAACTATGGACGAAGGGCAACAGATGGAATTCCTATTCCCATAGTTCTTGAAAGAGTTCGACATACTGTCACACTGCTGACTTTTAACGAAGATCCGTGAACATGGGATCTCAGATATGTTAGGGTTTCGAAGACTTTTTGAGTAATAGCATCCGGTACGTTGTCTGGACGACGAATTTTTATCTCGGAGGCATGGCACAGCGCAGAGAAGAGATCGCCCTTTTTCTATATTTGTATAAAAGACGATACGGGTAGGGTTAGCGACAGTCAGCGACTGTTTCCTGACGTCGCTGTAGTGTCTAAGGAAGTGGCTTCAGTGGGGAACCGTAGGAGAATGTAGGATGACTTGCATAGAGTTTTTACTTGGTGTGATGAACTTTAACGTGACAATAACTCACATACACATACACATAAGACCGTATCCCTGCGTTTGAGATCCTCGCCAGATGGTGTTAAACGAAGACGTCGGACTTAATTCAGAGGCATCTTGCTAGACTTGTGGCTGGTTTTTCGATCAACAGAAATGTGCTCCATGACTCAAACTGGAATATTTAAAGGGAAGGAGGCGTTGTTGTTCTGAAGCACTAACAAGAAAGTTTTGAGAACCTCTATTTGTGACAGGCTCAAGAAATATCCTACTGCCACCGACATTGGAATACATTTCTCATAAGGACGGCAGAGACTTGATAAGAGAAAATCAGACTCTGGTGCGGAAGCTCGGAGACAGCCATTTTTCCTTCGCGTCACTTAAAAGGGAATTAATAGCCGTAGTACAAGCTACCGTAGGATATGCACCGATGCTGGCTTACGAAATATATAAATACTCATAGAAGTAGATGAAAGCAGTGCTGTTACATGGGAACAGAAGAGGGTTTAGTGTAAACCTTACGAGTAGACAATGCAAAGTGATGGGTGACCTTTGCCTAGTGCTTAAATTTTTAAAAAGTACAGCTTACATGAACAAAATGAAAACAGCAAATCTGCTAGAGAAAAATGCAATATATTTCATTACTTTCTAACGCATGTGACTGATAGAGAGATTTGCGGAGTGCTGCTAACGTGGTAAGTAAAAGACCACAATTGATATGTAGATTTTCGATTCAGCTATCTCAGAGTGTTACACATCTCACAACACATTTGAGCTATGAATTCATATGATACGGATGGATGTCACTACACTACTTAATAAGTCGAGCTTGTGTTCAAACGCAATTCAGTCGTGTATTTCAGAAACCCGTCAACTGAAATATTTCCACGAAATGGTGGTTTCATAAATCGAGAACTAATGCCGAAACTGACATTTTAGAGCAGAAATCCATTAGCTGTCATTGTGTCTTATGGGTTGTCACACAAGCTCCGTACAAAATACTGTCATATGATGCGTCACAGAGCGTTTCCGCAGTAAAGTTTCACGTCTGTTATCAACACTATACTGTTGGTGACTTTGGTCGTTTCTTTTTTCCCAGTTGTACCACCTGTGTCTTTTGTCGTAATTTTTCAGCGGTCATCACTGATTTGTTGTATGCGGGTCAAACTAGTTCCGTTATAATAAGTAATCTATATCTGATCGCATGCTGTTTCACAGTTTGTTTAATGACGACAGTTACAAAGGAAGGGTTATACGAAATGCATAGATAAAATGGTGTCAATGAAATAAACTACGTGCCACTGTCGACGTAAATGCAGTTTATCATCTGTTGATTACACTAAGAAATGAGACCTGGAGTTATTTCTATGGATTACTTACTAAAAACCGTCATGATTTGTATCTCCAAACAATAATAGAAGTAAAAGAAGTAAATTTTACGGTAAAAGCAAACAAAGGCAAAGGTCACTTTCAGGCTGTTGCTAATGAAACTTTACGCACAAATAAGTGAACCTCAGAAGATTGTTTATAACATCGTGCTTTTCTTTTCATAAGAGGATATAACAATAAAATTAGTCATTTAGCTTTCGAATCTATTTTAAAAATATTATTAAATAATCCCATTAACTGAAGTAACCATATATATATTTATATATATTTTAAACTAAGTAATAATTATTACAATTTACTTATAAATAATATCTTCTTCTAAAGCACGTTAACGACTACTCAAAATTTTTTGAAGCCAGACAATGTGTTATTACGAACAGCAGAACGTTTTCTTTCGTTTCCTGTAAGTTTCAGTAAGTCCAAATAGCGGGTTTCCGGAATAAATGATTCAACTTTAACATAAGATTAATGAAAATCAAAGGCAGATTATCTTGGTAGGTTGTAGGCTTACTGAAGTCACTCGAGATTTCTGTGGAGGATGCATAATATTTTTGGCACTACTTTTAGAGAATAAAATACTCTGAAATGATGACTGCTAATTTCTTAAAGCTCTTGAGATTTGAGTTCAGCTTTTATGTAGAAGCCCCAAAGCTAGTCTTTCATTTGGAATTCGTTTATTAACAGAGGGGCAGTGTTTCCTACTGCATAGATTATGTTATCAAAAGTATCCGGATACCGGGCTGAAAATGACTTAACAGTTCGTGATGCCCTCTATCGGTAACGCTGGGATTCAATATGGTGTTGATCCACCCTTAGCCTTGATGACAGCTTCCACTCTCGCAGGAATACTTTCAGTCAGGTGCTGGAAGCCCATTCTTCACGGAGTGCTGCACTGAGGAGAGGTACGGAGGACGGTCGGTGAGGCCTTGCGCGAAGTCGGCGTTCCAAAACATCCCAAAAGTGTTCCGTAGCATTCAGGTCAGGACTCTTTGAAGGGCAGTCAATTACAGGGATGTTACTGTAGTGAACCGCCTCCACCACAAGCCGTGCATTATGAGCAGGTGTTGAAAGACACAATCACCATCCCCGAATTGCTCTTCAACAGTGGGAAGCAAAAAGGTGGTTAAAACATCAATGTAGACATGCGCTATGATATGGCCACCCAGATCAACAAGGGATGCAAGCCCCCTCCATGAAAAGCACGACCACATCATAATACCACCACTTCCAAATTTTACTGTTGGCGCTAAACACGCTGGCAGATAACGCTCACCGGGCATTCACCGTACCCACACCTTGCCATCGGATCGCCACATCGTGTACCGTGATTCGTCACTTCACACAACGTTTTTTCACTGTTCAATCGTCCAATGTTTACACTCCATACATGAAGCGAGGCGTCGTTTGGCATTTACTGGCGTGATGTGCGGCTTATGAGCAGCCGCTCGACCATGAAATCCTAGTTCTCTCACCGGCCGCCTAACTGTCGTAGTACTTGCAGTGGTTCCTGATGCAGTTTGGAATTCCTATGTGGTGGTCTGGATAGATGTCTGCCTACTACACATTACGGCCCTCTTCAACCGTCGGCGGTCTGTCAGTCAACAGACGAGTTCGGGCTGTAAGCTTATGTGGTTTACATGTGCCTTCACGGTTCCACTTGACTATCACATCGAAAACAGTGGACCTGGGGATTTTCAGAAGTGTGTAGATCTCGCATACAGACGTATGACACAAGTGACACCAAATCACCTGACCACGATAGAAGACCATGAGCTTCGCGGATCACCCGATTCTGCTCTCTCATGATGTGTAATGACTTCTGAGGCAGCTGATATGGTAGTAAGTCACAGCACAATGCTCCTCTTATGAAAACCGTTATGTTTTAGGGGTGCCCGGATACTTTTGATGACATAGTGCGAGTAACAGAATCAAACTGTATTATTCACACGTTCCATTTACTTATGTAAACAACCTATTAATTGGTAGTTTCTGTTCAGACTACTATGAGTATAATACGTTAACAATGAAAGCTTCAAAGTTTAGCACCATTTGTATGTGGAAGCCATCTATTTTGTTCGTTATAAACGTTAAACATAGTCTCATAACGTTTCTCGCAGTCTCTACGGCAATAGGTTTCCGGTTTAAGTGTTGAAATCGCATCCCAGCTATGGCAAATGCGCAATTCGAATACGTGTTAAACATTCGTATAACTTTGCGCGAAACTGTTGTGAAGTTCACCTCTGGATAGTCGGCACCACAGCGTGTGTGCGAGAATGTTATATTTGGCTCCATTTGGTTACTTATTCAAATGGTTCCGGGTAGGACAAACTAAATAACGTCTTTGTTGATCCACTGTGTACGTGTAACAGCGGCTGGTCAAATATTTAACAAAGTTATTCATCAAACTGCCAGGCAAATTGAGAAGTTATTTTAGTTTCGCTGCCGGTTTCGGCAGTTGAGTATACCATATTCCGATAGAGTTGCACATGGTGCCTGGAGATGGCACGTTGGATTGCCGAAACTTGTAGCGAAAATAAAATAACTTCTCAGCTTGCACGGCAGTTTGACGAATTTCTTTGTTAAGGAACTAAATAATATCCCAGGACTGGACTCACATTCGGGAGGACGACTGTTCAATCCTGCGTCCGGCCATCCTGATTTAAGTTTTCCAGGATTTCCCTAAATCGCTCCAGGCAAATGCCGGGATGGTTCCTTTTAAAGGGCACGGCCGGCTTCCTTCCCTAATCCGATGAGACCGATAACCTCGCAGTTTGGTCTCTTTCCCCCAAACAACCCATCCCTTTTCATGTTCGATACTACGAAACAAATCACTTCTACAATAGGCTGTTTGCCTTACATATTTTGAAAGGTGGTGGTATGGAGCAAAACAAGAAACAAACTGTCCAGTAAATATGGGCTCTTAAGCGAGTTCCTTAAGAGCTATGAGCGCTTGTTTATCTTCGCCACCGTGAAACACATCTCTTCTATTGAACGAGAGGCCATAGCTGTTAAGATATGCCTTTTGGATCCCATGTTTAGTAGATTTTTTTGCTTAGATTGTTCACTCCTGTCATATTCCTGAGTTCTAAACAATACTCCTGGGACATTCTGTATAACAATATAGGAAAACGTTCATGGAAAAGGATGTAAGACACAGTACATTTAGATAACTGTACAGGTTCAAATGCAGTAAATTCAAGCAACGCTGTTGAAACCAGTTTTATGTAAACCGCCTGATCTATGCAGTAGAACTGGAACAATAAAACATCGTCCTACCAATCATTCATACTCTCAGAAACAAAATAATAATTTAAATATTTTTTTTAGAAATTATTTTTAAAGAGTTTGAAATTTTGCTAGGGAATTTAACTAAATCCCATACAGGACACAGGCACTGCTTGTGCAAGGAGTTACTCGATTTACGTGAACACGGTCCACTACTTTGATTTATTATTCATTACCTCATTCAAAGTCGTTATAAATGAAATGATTAGATGAGTTAACAACTCGTATCTAAGTACTTTCATGGAAACAGCGCTGAGCTGACACGTTAACGCAACGCTAAAGTGATAAAATTACAATGCAAGCTGTCAGTCTCTTCCTCAGATGAATGAGCAACTTAATGTGCCCATTACAGCATTCCGTCCACGTCAAATCCACTTTGGCTTAACGACGAACGGTACCACACTACATTTCTTTTCACATGCGTTCCGCAAGCTTGAGTGCCATCGGCGTGGTTTCCCCGGATCGAATAAAAGCGGACAAAAGCGAAGAAGCATTCGCACACAACTCGTCAATGCTCACCAACATTCGTTTATGCTTGTCACCAAGCGTTTACACTAGAGGAACGGAATAGAACACGGTATTACGAGCGTAGCGTACGAACGCTGAGTTAATAACTGAGGTTTTCCGATCAAAGAGGGGACATGTTACTCAACATTGGTTATGAGATAGATTGAAAAAACTGTATAATCATGAACAGTATTATTCCCAAACCTTATAGCTACTCCCACACGCTCATCAGGAAATCAGCAATCACGGAATAAGTGCGAATAATGGAAAATGGCTATAGAATAGTACTAACACATCCCCTTTTTGATTTAAACCACCCTAATTGTATCATAAATATCTTGTGTCTAAAGAAACAGTATATATTATTTTTAATCATTTCCGCATGTTCATAGACATTCCTGTTACTCGCATACACATTCATAATCAAACAATACACATCAAAAGAGACCATATAATAATAGTCAGAATCCTTTTTATGAATTCACTTGTAAAATGGGAGAGTTAAGATGTCGAATCAGAACACCTTCAGTGGTCTATATTTTCAGTTTTATTTTATCTTTGCTACCAGTTTCAGCATTACACTACCCCATCTCTAGGTCCCCGTGACCTATGTCTAGGAAGCGTCTCACCTCTTGTACAATCGAAATAGGGGCTAGCGTAGAGTAGTCTTCTTTTTAACACAGCGATCCCTTCGATCATCCCTTCCACCATGACTTGTATTCAACATTCTGGCGCTTACGCCGGTTGTTAATGTAAGAGGATTTCACATTTTCAAAGGCTTCTCTCACGCTTGCATTAATATGTGACAATGCAACGTTAATCACTTAAATATTTTACCTAGCCAAATCTATTCTCGAAACGTCATTAATCTAGGTTTATTATTTTTCAGTGTTGTGATTTTTTTTTCCATCAGTGCATTATTTACAAGGGATACAAACAATAAACATCGTATGATTGTTTACTGCAATCTGTTTCCGTTGAAGGAATAAGATTTTCTTTCCAGTTGATAAGCTCCCAGCCCGTGACCTGCTTTTGCTTTATCACATTTTCCTTCCACATTTCAGGGCGCCGTTTCTTCCTTCTAAATTCGTGTAAATCGTCTCCGGACACGGTTGACGGTCCGTCACCCAAGCCATTTCGAAACCCCACAGCTCTTTACCACATCCCGTTATTTTTCTTGACTTCCGGAAGGCGTTCGATACAGTTCCGCACTGTCGCCTGATAAACAAAGTAAGAGCCTACGGAATATCAGACCAGCTGTGTGGATGGATTGAAGAGTTTTTAGCAAACAGAACACAGCATGTTGTTATCAATGGAGAGACGTCTACAGACGTTAAAGTAACCTCTGGCGCGCCACAGGGGAGTGTTATGGGACCATTGCTTTTCACAATATATATAAATGACCTAGTAGATAGTGTCGGAAGTCCCATGCGGCTTTTCGCGGATGATGCTGTGGTATACAGAGAAGTTGCAGCATTAGAAAATTGCAACGAAATGCAGGAAGATCTGCAGCGGATAGGCACTTGGTGCAGGGAGTGGCAACTGACCCTTAACATAGACAAATGTAATGTATTGCAAATACATAGAAAGAAGGATCGTTTATTGTATGATTATATGATAGCGGAACAAACACTATTAGCAGTTTCTTCTGTAAAATATCTGGGAGTATGCGTGCGGAACGATTTGAAGTGGAATGATCATATAAAATTAATTGTTGGTAAGGCGGGTACCGGGTTGAGATTCATTGGGAGAGTCCTTAGAAAATGTAATCCATCAACAAAGGAGGTGGCCTACAAAACACTCGTTCGACCTATACTTGAGTATTGCTCATCAGTGTGGGATCCGTACCAGATCGGGTTGACGGAGGAGATAGGGAAGATCCAAAGAACAGCGGCGCGTTTCGTCACAGGGTTATTTGGTAACCGTGATAGCGTTACGAAGATGTTCAGCAAACTCAAGTGGCAGACTCTGCAAGAGAGGCGCTCTGCATCGCGGTGTAGCTTGCTCGCCAGGTTTCGAGAGGGTGCGTTTCTGGATGAGGTATCAAATATATTGCTTCCCCCTACTTATACCTCCCGAGGAGATCACGAATGTAAAATTAGAGAGATTAGAGCGGGCACGGAGGCTTTCAGACAGTCGTTCTTCCCCCGAACCATACGCGACTGAAACAGGAAAGGGAGCTAATGACAGTGGCACGTAAAGTGCCCTCCGCCACACACCGTTGGGTAGCTTGCGGAGTATAAATGTAGATGCAGATGTAGATGTAGTGTTGCCATCACGTCTCAAGTTTTTCCGTGCAACGTAGGAACTTGTCTCTGTGACAGGTTCTCTTGCTGCACGAAACGAAATCAACCCTGGTTTCGGCAGGAGAAAAAAAATCATTCAACAAGTCCTTTTTTAGAACCAACATATGCGGAATCGTGTGAAAAGAAAAACTGCAGTAATAACTCATGTACCCCAAAAATGTTGACAGGTCCCCTTTCGATATCAGCGCTTCAATTGCCACTCAGGATAAAACACTATGTTGTTTGAGCAACGATAAAAACTTTTCATATTCAGAGAGTAGTTATTTTGCATGGCGAGTTCGCTGATTTTGGCGAATTAAGCAAAATGTCATCGAAGAAGAAGGCTGCAGGTTTCCGAATTTCCACGCAACCGTGAAATGCGGTGAGGTGGTGTACATAGCTCTTAACTACTGTTCCAACTTTCTTAAGCATTGTTCCTAGACTTCCTACATATTAAAGTTGACGCTTTTTGCATGCTTCTCATCACAGTCGAGGAGGACATTTAAAACAGGAGTACCAACTATCGACGATTAACAAACAACCATTTGCATTCCGGTTACTTGCAACCGGAGAAATTTTCTTTAGTGATTGTTTCACATTTCAGTAGTTGGTTGGTTGTTTGATTCGGGGGAGGACACCAAAAAGCGAGGCCGTCCATCCCATCGGATTATAGACGGATGAGGAAGAAAGTCGGCTGTGCCCTTTCAAAGGAAGCATGTAGGGAAATCACAGGAAACCTAAATCAGGATGGCCGGACGCGGGGTTTAACCGTCGTTCTCCCGAATGCGACTCCGGTGTGCTAACCACTGCGCCATCTAGCTCGGTCTTCGGTAGTTTCCATATCTCAGATGGTTTCTGAAGTCTCCAGTGTCATGTGTGAAATACTTTAAGGATTTTATTAAAGTACTTAAAAGGGATACGTCAACTAAATATTACTGATGGAATGTGAAATGTACACAGTATGTGATAGTACCTGTCAGATAAGCTAAATGATAAAATGTGTGTACTGTTGTGGCTTGGCAAGACAGCCAAGCCACTATGAGGAAGCCGAAAGGCACGCGTTTAAGCTCACGCAGCCTGGCGTGAGGTCTGGAACAGTTAAAGGAGTTGAGTCTAATAAAAAAGGTACATAGCTGCTGGAATACTTAACTTTAATCCATAATTGGTGAACATCGGTCGGACGGTACATGAATCACAAGATAAATAGCAATTGATAATGGCGCCTTGCTAGGTCGTAGCAAATGACGTAGCTGAAGGCTATGCTAACTATCGTCTCGGCAAATGAGAGCGTAATTTGTCAGTGAACCATCGCTAGCAAAGTCGGCTGTACAACTGGGGCGAGTGCTAGGAAGTCTCTCTAGACCTGCCGTGTGGCGGCGCTCGGTCTGCAATCACTGACAGTGGCGACACGTGGGTCCGACGAATATTACCGGACCGCGGCCGATTTAAAGGCTACCACCTAGCAAGTGTGGTGTCCGGCGGTGACACCACATGCACAATTTGCTAGAAACAAGACAGCATGATACAGGGCAAACAGTTTGTATTTATGATTGAAAATCTGTAAAGCAACAACGATACGTGAGCCATGTAATTACAGCTACCATGGATGTATACAATGAGGACGAACAGGTCTTTCTTGTGATTCAGTTTTAGTCGGTATAATAGATACATTGAGATGTTAAGAAGATGTGACACCGATAAGTTGAAACATCCAGGGATTGTTGAGATCTTCAGAGGAAGCATTAGGCAACATTCCAGCTGAAATAGGAGAAAGGAATACAAACTAAGACAAATTGTTAGCTTTTAGAGATGAAATGATGAAGGAAGCAGAGGTTGAAATAGGTAAAAAAGGGAAGGCCTAGTACATGTCCTTCAATGTCAAAGCAAATTCTGAAATGGTGTGAGGAGA
The DNA here is from genome assembly GCF_021461385.2 of Schistocerca piceifrons. Taxonomy (NCBI): domain Eukaryota; kingdom Metazoa; phylum Arthropoda; class Insecta; order Orthoptera; family Acrididae; genus Schistocerca; species Schistocerca piceifrons. Next base: position 783,239,948 of record NC_060141.1, read on the forward strand.
AAATAAAATAATTATCTAACTAAAAATAAATGTTTAATATACCAGTTTTTGGTTTGTATTAAAAGGTATGAAATTATTTCTGCTATTGTATGTAGATTCCTAATGCCACACATATCGACAGGAAATCTGTGAACCTGAATTTTTAATAGCTAAGCAAATACTTGCAAGATGAGGAACGTGGGGCACAAGCAACAGATACTCCCAAAAGTCCAGTGTGGGCTGTAATTCTTGAATGGCAACGAAACCACGTAAGTACTCCAATGCATTAATGTGCAATCGATTTACACAGGGAAAAAAATTTGTATCAGTTTTCGTCACTAGGTACTCATCTGGCGTTGTGAATGGCAGAAAGCCATATAGAAATGTCTCCTTATATAATGGATTAGGAACACTCGCAGCAGTTCTTGTACAATCTGAGTAGCGTGTTCCTATATACTGGCCCTCAGATAAGGTCGAGACGGAACATGTCCCTGGTAAACGCGTTCTTTTAGGTGTCACCACAGCCAAAAGGCACACGGATTCAGATAAGGTGATCTTACTGGCCTTACATCCGGAAAATCTATGACGGTAACACGTTCGTGGAAGGCTGCTTCAAGTTGGCCTTTCACTGGGGTAACGACATGAGGTGTAGCCATCTTCTATGGGAACAGTGGTTTCCACACAGCTGCGCTCTTCCAAAGCATGAATCCTATGCTTTACAAGGATGTGCTGACGTCCAGTACAGCTGACTGTTCCTCTCTGTGTATTCTCTTCAATAAAGGACGGACCGAGAATAAAGTTGCTTGTGAATCCACTCTACACAGTCACTTATGGCGAGTGCAACAGCTATTCATGCAGAAGAGGCGGTGTAACAGTGTCCTAAATTCAGCAGTTCTCTGAATCCATGGCACCCTGTATCAAACATTTTGTCTCGTCACTCCGTAGCATAATGAGCATCCACGTGACATCAACTTCGATCCGTGCGAGAATCTGACAAGCGAATTCAGAACGTTCCGCCGGCCGGAGTGGCCGAGCGGTTGTAGGTGTCACAGTCTGGAACCGCGCGACCGATATGGTCGCAGGTTCGAATCCTGCCTCAGGCATGGATGTGTGTGATGTCTTTAGGTTAGTTAGGTTTAAGTAGTTCTAAGTTCTAGGGGACTGATGACCTCAGAAGTTAAGTCCCATAGTCCTTAGAACCATCATCAGAAAGCTCCCGCGGATCATGAGTTTTAGTTGCTGCTCCGTCTGGACCTCGTACGAGTACCCTTCTGATATTCAACGCAAAACATTCCGGACTGGAGATCCGGGAGATACGAGAAGATTTCAATTAGATTACATCATGGTCAGACAGAGATTCCGAAATCAGATACTGGAATGTAAGGCGTACCCAGGAGCATATATTGACTCAGATCACAATATAGTAGTGATGAAGAGTAGGCTGAAGTTCAAGACATTGGTCAGGAAGAATCAATACGCAAAGAAGTGGGATACGGAAGTACTAAGGAATGACGAGATACGTTTGAAGTTCTCTAACGCTATAGATACAGCAATAAGGAATAGCGCAGTAGGCAGTACAGTTGAAGAGGAATGGACATCTCTAAAAAGGGCCATCACAGAAGTTGGGAAGGAAAACATAGGTAAAAGGAAGCTAGCTGCGAAGAAACCATGTGTAACAGAAGAAATACTTCAGTTGATTGATGAAAGGAGGAAGTACAAACATGTTCCAGGAATACAGGAATATAAGTCGCTGAGGAATGAATTAAACAGGACGTGCAGGGAAGCTAAGACGAAATGGCTGCAGGAAAAATGTGAAGACATCGAAAAACATTGATTGTCGGAAGGTTCAAATGGCTCTGAGCACTATGGGACTCAACTGCTGAGGTCATTAGTCCCCTAGAACTTAGAACTAGTTAAATCTAACTAACCTAAGGACATCACAAACATCCATGCCCCAGGCAGGATTCGAACCTGCGACCGTAGCGGTCACGCAGTTCCAGACTGTAGCGCCTTTAACCGCACGGCCACTTCGGCCGGCATTGTCGGAAGGACAGACTCAGCATACAGGAAAGTCAAAACAACCTTTGGTGACATTAAAAGCAATGGTGGTAACATTAAGAGTGCAACGGGAATTCCACCGTTAAGTGCAGAGGAGAGAGCAGATAGGTGGAAAGAATACATTGAAAGCCTCTATGAGGGTGAAGATTTGTCTGATGTGATAGAAGAAGAAACAGCACTCGATTTAGAAGCGATAGGGGATCCAGTATTAGAATCGGAATTTAAAAGAGCTTTGGAGGACTTACGGTCAAATACGGCAGAAGGGATAGATAACATTCCATCAGAATTTCTAAAATCATTGGGGGAAGTGGCAACAAAACGACTATTCACGTTGGTGTGTGGAATATATGAGTCTGGCGATATACCATCTGACTTTCGGAAAAGCATCATCCACACAATTCCGAAGATGGCAAGAGCTGAAAAGTGCGAGAATTATCGCACATTGAGCTTAGCAGGTCATGCATCGGAGCTGCTTACAAGAATAACATACAGAAGAATGGAAAAGAAAATTGAGAATGCGCTAGGTGATGATCAGTCTGGCTTTAGGAAAAGTAAAGGGACGAGAGAGGCAATTCTGACGTTACGGCTAATAATGGAAGCAGGGCTAAAGAAAAATCAAGACTCTTTCATAGGATTTATCGATCTGGAAAAAGCGTTCCACAATATAAAATCGTGCAAGCTGTTCGAGATTCTGAAAATAGTGGGGGTAAGCTATAGGGAGAGACGGGTCATATACAATATGTACAGCAACCAAGAGGGAATAATAAGAGTGGACGATCAACAACGAAGTGCTCGTATTAAGAAGGGTGTAAGACAAGGCTGTAGCCTTTCGCCCCTACTCTTCAATCTGTACATCGAGGAAGCTATGATGGAAATAAAAGTGAGGTTCTGGAGTGGAATTAAAATACAAGGTGAAACGATATCAATGATACGATTCGCTGATGACATTGCTATCCTGAGGGAAAGTGAAGAAGATTTAAATGATCTGCTGAACGGAATGAACAGTCTAATGAGTACACAGTATTGTTTGAGAGTAAATCGGAGTAAGACGAAGGTAATGAGAAGTAGTAGAAATGAGAACAGCGAGAAACTTAACATCAGGATTGATGGTCACGAAGTCAATGAAGTTAACGAGTTCTGCTACCTAGGCAGTAAAATAACCAATGACGGACGGAGCGAGGAGGACATCAAAAGCAGACTCGCTATGACAAAAAAGGCATTTCTGGCCAAGAGACGTCTACTAATATCAAATACCGGCCTTAATTTGAGGAAGAAGTTTCTGAGGATGTACGTCTGGAGTACAGCATTGTATGGTAGTGAAACATGGACTGTGGGAAAACCGGAACAGAAGAGAATCGAAGCATTTGAGACGTGGTGCTATAGACGAATGTTGAAAACTAGGTGGACTGATAAGGTAAGGAATGAGGAGGTTCTACGCAGAATCGGAGAGGAAAGGAATATGTGGAAAACACCTATAAGGAGAAGGGACAGGATGATCGGACATCTGCTAAGACGTGAGGGAATGACTTCCATGGTACTAGAGGGAGCTGTAGAGGGCAAAAACTGTAGAGGAAGACAGAGGTTGCAATATTTCAAGCAAATAATTGAGGACGTAGGTTGCAAGTGCTACTCTGAGATGAAGAGGTTAGCACAGGAAAGGAATTCGTGACGGGCCGCATCAAACCAGTCAGTAGACTGATGTCCAAAAAAATAAAAAAAATAAAAAAGTGCTGCATCACCAGTTACAGCAAATATCGCATAAACGGGAGGGATCTACAGCTCGCGTGAGGAATTCTATGCGTATGGTCATCGATGTCGCTGCCTCGGATTGGGTAAAGTGGATTTTTTAAACTGAGTGGTCTATGTCAGGGCGGAATTGTTTAGAACTGCTGTATACGTCCAAGCTGCTGCTGCTTGTTCCGCAGTGCACCAGGGCTGGCTGCAGCGGCGGACACGAGGAGTTAGCAACCAGAAATAAAAGATTCACTCGGCCTGTGTGCCTACGTGTGTGATCTTGCCCACGGCAGCGAGTGCTGGCGAAATGGCCAGTGTGCTGAGTGTTCGCAACAGAAGCGGACGTGCGTGTGTTGCGTGAGAGAAGATTCAAAGTGATGGGTGTTTGCGCTGGACATATTGATGATGTCCGAACACCTATCACTCCAATCATCCACTGATGACCTCCATTATCGGTGATGGTGCACTATGGAGTACACGCGCTTCCACTATTTCGGCTGCGGCCGGCGGCGTTTGACGGTGTTTCGCGCGCTGTGGGTTGACTTCTTGGAGGTGACTAAACGGGATCTCAGACACCTACCGATGGCAACTACTGCTACGGATTGGGTCGTGGTTTAAGTGTGTCGTGTGTAGCGCTTCTCAATACATCGCAGTGATCTGTTATGGGGTAGAGCTTCCTCCTTCCGAATGTAGTGGAGAGAATCAATTTAGGGATTATATAGTACTTTTAAAAACGCAATCGCGTTTCCAACTGCGGGCACGTTTATGTTCAGCACAGGCATGTATGGGAGGTGTGGGTGTGGGTATCTTTCTCCTGGCCGGCGGGGATAGGGCTACCGTGCGGTTAGCGGACGGCGCTATCCGTGATCGGGACTTTGTGGTATAGGCAGTTTTTTTTTTTATCACATATGTTCAGTGACAACATTGTAGTGGAGGAGGGTGTTTGTGTTCTCAAATGTCGGTGTGTACAAGACCTCGGATATATTTGGCGCAACGATCTATTTGTGATGGACATTTCATTACTTGATTTGCATAATGTTAGATACTGAAACGTTTAAAATGTGTTTTATTAAGAAGGAGGATCATCGTAAGGAGGAGGCGAGTGTTTTAAGTGATCTGTTTGAATCCTGTAAACTCTTAAACAATTAATTTGACAGGATATTGCAAATGGATTATTCCACTCTATATCTTCTCTTCATCTCCAGCATTAGACAACAGGAATACAGTATTCTGAGTAGAGATGAAAACCTCCATCTTCACATTTGGAGACTGTGGTTCACACAGACAAACAGGGAACAGCCTCTTGAGAGAGAGAGAGAGAGAGAGAAAGAGTGACATGAAGTAAGTCTGGAAATTGGCGGTCAACAGTATGCTACGACTTGTTGCCTTGTTTGGGTGGTGCAAGATCAAAGGAGGTTGATATCGGGTCCGTGGTCGATGATATTTGCTAACGTTATCTGCAATTACAACATCGGGCTATTTTGACCTTCGTGGCGGAGCCCTGACGATGGACACACACACACGGGTGGTCTCAAATGGTGGCTGCTATATGCCACTTCATACCCTTTTCTGCGGAAAGCGGCTGCCGGTTTCGAAATACGTCATGAACTTTTAGATATTAATTCTTCCGATTTTCTCGTCTGTGCTTAGACACAAGTGTGCTTTGAGATGTGCGGAAAAGATAATATAAGAAGAAAATGGTTCAAATGTCCCCACTACGGAACCTAACTTCTAAGATCATCAGTCCCCTAGAACTTAGTACTACTTAAACCTAGCTAACACACCCATAATATAAGAGCCTTAACATCGCTTAATCTGGCAGCAGATATAAACGAAGCCCACTTAGCGTTTTCATGAATGCACATTCAGAATAGAAATGCGCCACAATTGTTTCAGTATTACACACTGCCTTGTCACTCACTAACTGTTTATTTGAACAGTAATCCATAGAGAGCTGTCAATTTCCAGACAATTCCTTTAACCGAATAAATAAACTGTATTGCTAACTCGGTCTTGTATCCCAGAAATTGTTTAAATTAACAGTATTGCACATACTCTTAATAGTTCAAACAATATTCCATACACTGCAATCGGTTTCATGCCAAAGTCTTTATGTAATTGAACTATATTCCATGCACTGCAACTAATAAATAAACATCATTACACGCATTGTCTAAACTCTTTAAACAATATTCCATACACTGTAATCAATTGTCCACCAAATTCATCAAAATAAATACATCATCTAAATTAATTAAATAAAATTCCATACACTGCAATCTATTTCCCTTCAAATGGCCGATCAACATTCTTTTTCACGCCAATTTCCTGGACAGCGTGGGGAGTGGGATGCCTGGGGGTTTCCCAGAGGGTGAATTTAATTAACTGATCGATTTAATTCACTATTCAATCAAATTTATATCAAAAGTGTGCTTGGATCGACGAGGGAGTTCCCAGAGGTATGGCAGGGGAGCATGTAGGGAAACATAAGGTTAAGGACCTATCAGTTAAAAGGAAGGATTATCATCAGGGGATCATGACCTGTCAATCAAAAGGACGGAGTATCCCTAGGGGGTCTTGATCCTCTTAGCAGAACTATAGGTTAAGAACGTCTAAAAAAAAGAGAATGATAGACTTGCCCCTGAGTGCATATTTTCCCTGAAATAGACACCCCAAAACAACAAACTGTGCTGCTGGTGCTACTGCCCTGTTGATACCAAGAACCAAGGTGGCTAGGCACACTCGCTTCATATACTGGCTCAGTGGTTCAAATGATGCTTCCTATTAACAATCAGTCCCCTTAGTTGCCCAAATGAGCCCTCCCGCTTTCAGACTTTAGATATTAAATCACTCAGAGTACCTTTAGCCAAGAGGTATAGTAATGTTGACATCACATGTGGAGGGTCCCCAAAACATCCACATGGAGTTCAAATCGCAGCAACAGTCACAAAAATGCCTTGACATGGCCAAAGTATCGAGTGGAAATTCTGAAATACCGTTTAGTAAGCATATAATTCGGTTGAACAGTCTAGCAAAATGATTAGCCAGAGGGCTACCTAAGCCTTGGGCCCGAAACACTTGACCAAAGGACTGATTCGTGGGTGTAGCTGCTGGACTTGCTTCTGCTTCCTGACTTTCCAAGCTTAAGGACGCTGCTTGAACCAGCAGATCCCATGCTCGATCAAACTTCCCCACCCTGGTAACTTAACGCTGGCTAAGTTGCTAGAAGGTAATATGTCTCGAACGATTTCCCAAATGTGCTAGATGGACCTGAATTTTGCCCATTTTCCTAATACTAGGCTGACTCACCTGCAGAAAGGACAGGTTCCACTGCGTCTCATCCAACGCCACGAAAATATTATCGAGAAAAACACCTACCTACCCAATGTTGCTCGCCGAAACGCAAAGCGGTGTGCCCAACACCGCGTGCAACCTGGCCGCCTGCTCTGGAACACTGCCCTTGGTACTAATCTTCCGAATTCTGAGTTCGTACTGCACTTGCTTCTTCTTTAGTTGTCCGCCCCTAGGATCAATGGAATAAATCAACACAATTTTCGACCAACAGTAAGTGATTCTTACCCACTAAGGAAGTGATCACAGGAAATGACCAATGACCAGAGAAATGGTAGACAAATCTAAACCCCACCCCTGCCAACAGAACACAACCACTCTCTGTGAATGCCAGTTGAAACCTACCATCATGGGTAATGGGGTGTAAGGTGTGCCTTAATGTGTCATTTCCTGTTGCTCCCTTATGGACATAAACACCTCCGAAAGGGTTAGGCCTTTGGCAATCACAATTGCAGTTAATTACAGTACAGATTGAGTAGGATCTCAGATCTCAATAACAGGGTAATAAAAACAGGTAGGCCTTGATTAATAAGAGTTTCAGCGAAACCAAATTATTAAACAGCCCTTAATTAAATTAAAAAGGAACAAGCAGGTCTTCAGTAATAACAGCTTCAGTTACGTAAAATTACCAAATACAAAACAGGCAGGCACTCAGTGATAACAGCTTCAGTTACGTGAGCAAGTGTTTGAATTGCCTCCTCACAAAGGTGCACCGGAAGGCTTATACACAAGGAACAACACACTACACCAAACAGGATGGCCAAGAAAGGTCACAACGCGACAGCCGGCCTTCCAAAGCCCTTTTCTGTGGGAAGAGACTAGTAAAATAAATATTAACACAGCAAGTTTCCTTACGTGAAGGCTACAATAACTAGCCAAACGGCATACCCGAATCACTGCAAAATACCGCTTCCACAACGACGGCGAAACTCCCGAAAGGAAACTATGCTGCCAAACCCATTTAAATAGCCTCAGCAATTGCAAATTTGGTGAAGCAGGCATCTTCTAAGCCAATATAATTAACAGAGCGCTTACGCTTGCAGAGCCCGAAGGTACCTCAAACTGGCACCCTGCCGTATTACTAGAGAAAGGTACTTATCTAGTGTTGGAAGACGATTGGCAGTACCATCTTGATACCGTGTGACGACGGGGACTAGGGATGGGGGGTCCGGACACAGCAGAGTTGAAACACGGTGTCGGTCTAACTCAGGAAACGCCATCGGCTCACACCGTTAAGATATGCTGTTAGCAAAACAACCAAGACTAGTATCGACTCAGGTAAAAGAAACAATAGCCACATTGCATGGAAACAACTGTTGGTGCAACAGATCAGCTACGAAATCGCAATGATCGCAACACACCTATAGGTATGAATAAGAAAATAGCAGTTAACACTACAGAATCCTAAACTTAAATGAATTCCACGAATCGAAGCTGAAGCTCGCCGGTCCCAAATAGGGCTGAGATTTCAGCACAGTGAAACTGGCTTCAACTCTCTCATCGGTGTGCCACGTCCCAGAGCTGGCTGGCCTGGCTTCTCACGAAGACGGCACACGAAGTCAACCGCGGATTCAAACTGGCCCACAAACTTGCCCAGCAATCACTCGCCGGACTCCGCTCCCAAGGCGCTCACACAGGTGCTCGCTCGCCTTAGGCCGTCGCACACGGGCCGTGCATCCGAACGGTGAGCGTGGAGCGTGCCAAGTTTCCGACGTCATTGCGTGGAATAGCACGTTCGGGAGTCTTTCCGCACATGCAGAGCAATATCTAACGTGTCAGATATTCTGAGCTTGCGTCTGAGCGTTGACCAATGAGATGGCACAACGCCACCTAAGTCACATGCGCGCTATCTCCCTTCAGCACAAAGTTGTGAAGCGCCATATTGGCATTCATTTCAAGCCTATACGTATATATGCCACTTCTGAGCAACAGAAAATTGAGAATCACTGGAAAAAGCGTTGTTAACTGTGTGATCCGTTGCAATAAAATAATAAGAAACATCATATTCGTGACAAAAGAATTATTGTAACTTCCATGTTATGAGAGTATGCTTTTTGAAGGCAGCAATACACTGAAGATGCCCCCTAAGCGTGTTGTTCTTGGTACAATTTGTTATAATTAAATTTCAGTTAGTTACATAGCTACGATTAAAGTTTTCAGCAAGTGCTAAGATCCTAGGAATGGCAATCAACTTCATGCTGTTCGTTTAGCGTGGTGAGTAGCGTTACTGAACTGTGAAAAGTATATGTTTGGGCGTTGGTTCGCGACACGCCAGTACATGAAATTTCTTCCTAACATTTGCGTTTTTATTAGGTTCTGTTACTTTATTATTTGTTTAGAATATGAATGTACTATTTGTTTAGAATATGAATGTACTGCAATTTTTTATGATATGTAAATGTAAGTTCACCTTTCTTTTGGTGATCCATAACGACTGGGAGAGCGGTGTGCTGACCACACGCCCCTCCTGTCCGCATCCTCAGCCGAGGATGACACGGCGGTCGGATGGTCCCGATGGCCCGTTTGCGGCCTGAAGACGGAGTGCTTTACTTTTTTTTTGCTTTGGGTGTTCGATTGGTTTGATCTGCAGGACACCTTGCGCTACTTGTGTAAAGCTATTTTGCTCCTTTTTCTTTTACGTTTCGCAATTCACGTGTTGCAAAGATTCTGCTGCGGGGTAGGAACAGTGATCAAGGAAGAGTGACCTTGGGAATGATAAAACAATGTTTATCTTATGTGAAGAAGTATTGAAAATTTGTATCGCACTGTTTGTAATGGAACTTTTGTAAGCCTGTCTCCTTATTGATTGGACATGGTACTTTCCTTTTTGTGGCCAATGGAGCAAATGTGCTTTTTAATAGAGCTAACGTGGGAATGCTGCGTGCCCGTTTAGTAAACAGTGTGATTTACGAACTAGAAACTTCCTGCAACTGCTGCTGGAGTGCGTTGCGATCGCATGTACCACGTTGGGGACCACGTACCGTATGCACAAGTCGCATCGTTTCTGAGCGTTCAGCAGCACGTTGAATTTAGCACGCTCAACGTTGACGACCCATAGCACGGTCCGTGTGCCGCCGGCTTTAGTCGCCGGGCGGACCTCTCAAACCGCCGCCGTAGCTCCGTTACCACTCCCCAACTTGTCACACCACAAGACGCCCGCCCTCTGTCAACAACCTCGAGCAGAGATCTTAGTGGTCTCGAAGCAAAGGGATATCACACGACAGATCGAGCTAGTGGCGCCAGGAATTCGAATGCCAGCAACGTCGCCACGGTTCAACATTTGCAGCACTGTAACAAATAGCCTGAGAAAAATACCAATAGAAGATCAGGTGATCTCACTCAGTTTTACTACTAATAATGATACAGGCTTGGAACGGGCTTATCTGGCACACCCAGTTGACTTACACCAAAGCCCCAGATGCCACAGTAGCAGCACGCACCAGCTCCAACAAGCTGGCATATTACAAAAACAGAGTTCAAGGTTGCTGTCTGAAAGCACTTACAAAAAACACAAATGCACTTTATTAGTGACCACCCACTTCTCAACAGAAATTGTGGTGGCTCCGCATCGGTTAGCATATACATATCGCCTAACAAATCAAAGAAAGGAACGATACCGAGCAGTAAGTTTCACCAACCTTCTCTCATGTACGGGTTCCACTGCATGTCCAGTTACTTAACTGTGCAGTGTTGGAGCATTAACGAATTAGCATCGGTATATCCATCAGCCAAACTATTATCGGATTTCCTCCACAGAAAATGATTTCAACACACAAGCCGTAACGTCCATCAGCCGACTCCATACAGTATCCTTTTAAGAGCCATACATCATGTCGTAGCAATCACTGCTGCTGCTGGACGCCGTGTGTTTCCGGAGGCTCGTTCCAACTGTCCGAGCCCGTTCTTCTCTCCTCACACCACCGGCTCTCGATGGCGCTCTTTCCGGACCAGCCAGCACACTGCGAAGATGTTCCGAGTCCCCCGAGACGTGGAAAGATGTGCCAACTTATGGCACACCCTTTACGTATAGGTGTCGTATCACTGTCTTCCCGATATGAACCAGTTAAGTCGCTTAAAGTATTTTTTCATACGCTCCTCCAGTGCGGGTCGTTTCTGCACCATATTGCGAGTCACATCGTGTTTCGTATCGCATGTCTTATCGCTTCATTATAGACTCTGCCTGAGAAGGTGGGGGCACACAAGAGCCACGAAAAGAGCAATGAAAACCGAAGACACGTTAGTGCAGCTTCCGCATCATTCTACAGCGCTCTGACTCACAAAGACGCCAGTCCCATATTTCGAGTACCTGCAAGATAAGGAACGTCCGGGACAGTGTGAAAATAACTTCGTATTTCATACACCTAATCTCTATCACATTTCGAACGAAAGTGGACAAATGCAGTGATGTGTCTCCCTACGTTGTAACGAAAACATATGTAAGTAACAAACAGGGAAATAAATTTGCACTGGCAGAGCTCAGGTTAACTAAAAATGATATCTTCGATTTCGAGACAATACCTGTCTCTTGTTCAATCTAATGGATTCTGGGACAAAATTCTTAAGAAAAAGTACGATTTTCGACCGATATCGTCGGTCGAGAAAAGGGATTTGCCCTTGCTGCAGCTTAGCAACAAATCTTCGAAGCGGTGAGACGGGAGAGTCAGATGTCTGCATCGCGTAGTTCAGCGATTGTCGCCGGACACCAGATCGGACTTCCCGGGTTCGATTCCCAGCGGGGTCAGGGGTTTTCTCTGCCTCGTGATGGCTGGGTGTTGTGTGCTGTCCTTAGGTTAGTTTGGTTTAAGTAGTTCTAAGTTCTAGGGGACTTATGACCACAGCAGTTGAGTCCCATAGTGCTCAGAGCCATTTGAACCATTTTGAACCAGATCGGACGGGTCTCTGTTAGACTGTTGTGGGGCAGCTGTTGCGAGTTAAAATACGTCTTCCGCCTCTATCTACATAACAAGACCGATTGTGATAGACTGGTACGTCGCCGGGAGGTTGAGAGAGAGAGAGAGAGAGAGAGAGAGAGAGAGACAGACAGACAGACGGACGGACAAAGAGAAAGAGTATAACTTCCCCGAAACGTGACACTTACGTAGACAACTCTTCCAGCAAGAGGCCCATGACCGTTTCATCACAGCGATACAGGTAATTACGCTCATGCTCATACATTAAGGATTATTGAAGAATGTGGTGCCACACGACGTGGCACTACACAAAACTGGTGCTAATAGCATAGGCACATAGGGAACACACACAGATCTGTAAGCCGACGGTATTGGTGTTCAGTTGAGAAAACCGTCCCGAAACACATATGCTACAAAACGCCACTGTTTCCTGCGCATATACCCCGACATCAATATGGGATATGGTCACCATACACACGTACACAGGCCGCACAATGGGTTGGAATACTCTGGATCAGGTGGGCGAGCAGCTGCTGGGGTATAGCCTCCCATTCTTGCACTAGTGCCTATCAGAGCTCCTGATGTGTCGTGGGAGTTTGAAGACCTGCAGCGATACGTCGACCGAGAGCATCTCAGATGTGCTCGATGTGGTTTAGGTCTGGAGATCAAGTAGGTCACTCCTTTCGCCTGATATCTTCTGTTTCAAGGTACTCCTCCACTAGATCGGTGGGGCCTTGCGTTGCCATCCATCAGGAGGAAGGTGGGACCCAGTACACCCTTCAAAAGGTGTACATACTGGTGCATAATGACGTCCCGATAATCCTGGCCTGTTACAGTTCCTCTGTAAAAGTCATAGAGGGGTGTACATGAACTAATCATAATCCCACCCCAATCAAACCATGACCTCCATACAGGTCCCTTTCAAGGACAATAATGGGTTGGTATCTGGTTCCTGGTTCACGCCAGATGAAAACCTGGTGAGAATCACTGTTCAGACTATACGTGGACTCGTCCGTGAACATAGCCTGGGACCACAGTTCCAATGACCATGTACTGTGTTCCTGACACCAGGCTATACAGGCTCTCCTGTGACCTTGGGTCAGTGGAATGCACCTTGCAGGTCTCCGGGCGAATAAACCATGTATGTTCAGTCGTCTGTAGACGGTGTGCCTGGACACGACTGTTCCAGTGGCTGCAGTAAGGTCCCGAGCAATGCTACCTGCTGTACAGCGCGGCCGTCTACGGACGCTTATGGTGAGATATCGGTCTTCTTGTGATGTTGTACACTGAGGACGCTCCGTACTGTAGCGCCTGGACACGTTTCCTGTCTGCTAGAATCGTTGCCATAATCTTGACATCACACTATGTGGCACACAGGAGGCCCGTGTTACGAACTGCTTTGTTTGACAAGCCTGCAGTCGCCCTAGTACTCCATCCCTCATATCGTCATGAGTATATTGTCTTTGCGCCATTTTCAACACACAGTCACAATTAGCACGTCGGAAAATGTCTGCACACTTACTCGCTGCACCGTACTCTGACATGCACCAACACACCTCTGCGTTTATGAACTGCTGCCAGCGCCACCGTGCGACGACCGCAGGTCAAATGCAGTGCATGATCATACCCCGAGATGATTTAAACCAACTACCAGAGCGTTATTTCACCGTATATCAGCATTATCTTTAATTTATGAGCATGAATGTATTAACATTCATCAGAACAATACTCACAGTCTACCTTCCGTAATTAAATGTTTAATTGTATTCCAAATTCTTATACGTTAAATAAAAATAGAAACTATAACATGCAGTGTTTGTTTTAACTTCAGGCAACTAAATGTCTCGAAACGATGCATTATACGACAAACATTTGTCTCACTTGAGTGAAGTGATATGCACGAACAGAATGGTGAAATCAATGTATGATGGCGTTAAAAACTTAAAAACGGTTTTCTTGGGGTGTGTGGTAATTTTACACTGTTAATTTTTTCTACTGTTTCGCGCATATTCTCTACATTTGACTTCCGAAATACATAATCTAACATCAAACCTTTCCATGACATGAACATGCATTTCACCTCATTCAAGAGCAAACTTAAATCATGTATGAACACGATATACACATTATGATGGACCCACAGAGTTCAAAATGCATCATGTATTTAACAAAACATGAAAATTGGTGACTGAAGGCTTTTTTTAATTCATACATCCGGTTTATATTTCCGTTTGAAAATTACCTTAGTGTCGCAAATCTGACTGTACATTTGCAGTAAGGTGAGCTGTTTCAATGTCGGGTTAGAAACTACGTTTAGCGTCAACCAGGAACGACCTGGGCGTAATAGTTTCCTGTTCCTACCGGTGTGCTTGATTTCGGCGAGGCTCCATGCCTCTCATCTCTGGGGTGCTGGATTTGGGTGAGTATCCATTCCAGGTGCGCCTGTCACCACCACATCATAGATATTTTGCCCCATTAGAACAATTCTGGTGTGTAGTCCGTCGGTAGCCGAACAGCTGCCAATGTGAGCGTTACGGCGGCTAGGTGGAAACAAACACAGAAATAAGTCACCCTCATGACAGAGTTCCACGGTGGCCACCGAAATCCGAAATCAACCATGCCCATGGTTTGGGGACTCACCACATCAATCCTCGTGGGGACCAGAAGTCCTCTTTACCACACTTGTAGCTAATTGCCTAAAACGACAACGTCTAGCCATATTATTTGTGCTGTATAATCAAATTTTTAACGCTCCAGTAACGTTTGAACGTCAATATCGACTGTTGAAACACAATGGTCTATATTTACGTAGTACATGAAATGTAGAAACAAATGCGTCGTTTCGTAACAACAGGAACAGGCATCCTTTGTCAGTTACAGTGCCATCTACCACGAATGTGAAACAATTTTTTCGCCGTAGTAGCCGAAAAAGCAAATATAATGGGTGGAGGGGGGTTGGGGAGGGATTACCATTTGGAAATACAAAGTTGCGGGGCTGTTAGGAGAGGGCCAGTTGTAGCACAGATACGTGTACCATTTACTAATATTAAATTTTCCTCTAGGACATTTTTTCGTACACTGCCAAGTGTTCGGATATGTCTTAAGTTAAAGCAAACTCCCTACATATAAAACGCCAGTCCATGACGAGAAATTTAGAACACTGCACCAGCTAAAATTTTAACGAAAAAAAAAATTTGGTCTGCGGCGTCTGTGTGAATCCACTATTCGATTAAATGGGTTACAGTTGAAATTAATGAAAACAGACAATAATTATGTCTATCTTTCTCTCCGATACTTGGCAGTGCCTAATGTCTATCGATGACAGTCCGTCAGAGGCATATTCGCGTGTGTCAGGTATTTAAGTTAGTACTCGCTATCTCCCACGTGAACGCGCTACGAAGCTAAAACCATCCATCAACTGCTGCCAGCCCGGTTCGCACTGCTAACGAACAGCAAGTCTGAAAGCCCATTAGCTGGCCAGTGTAGTGTCCGTGACGTCAACAGGCGGTGGCACGCACAGCGGTTTGAGGCTGACACACGCGGAGGTTGTGTTCTGTATCTGTAATGTAGCCGGTTGATGGAAACGCGCCGATACTGTCAGCACTGAGGCCACACACATTTGCGATCGTATCACGAACTTGATTTACAGACTGCGCCCAATTATTTCCTCTCAGGTCTTTTGTGACAAAAGGATTCTGCTTCTCATTTTCTTCATAATCCTTGCTGCAGTATATTTTATAATAAGCTTGTCTGGAATAGATAACACTGATATCTATATTTGAGCTCTGATGGATTTATCGTAATCCGTTCTACCTATCGTTCCCAGCGTGGTTTATATCTACGTCTGACTTCTCTCTACATACAGAAATATTCTTCAGAATAGACATTTTCTGTATCCCCAAATTTAGTATTCATGATTTATCAATAGGTGTAATTATACACTACTTACTAGTAAAATTTCTTTTAATGGCGTTATTTAACAGAAGAATGAAAATTCATATATGTCCCAGGAAAACTAAGTCCTTCTCAGACCAACAAGTAAAAGCTAACAGTTCTCACTACAGAAACGAAAAAGTGAAACAGGTAATTTTTAACTGACTATGACGTACTATTCTACATATTATAATGGACTTACTCTTGTCGTCTGGGTAATACTGACACAAAGGAAAACACGGTTTCCCTATCCATCACTAAGTTTTCGCACAAAATGATGATCAAAAGGGGCAAACGTCTAAAAAGATCACAAAGGGTAGAGAAGAACAAATTGTTGTGTGTCGGATCGGAACTGTAAGCATTCGTGTAGAATGCCTTTACCGACTTAACTACTTAGGCATATCGTATGACTCACTTCGACAGCGTCAATTTCAACACTACCTCTCTTTCCAGTTGTGCAAATCTGTAGCAATAATTGAAATGCTGCGCTACAGAGTGAAAATTCTTTATTGAAACAAGCCCCTCGGCTATGGTTAAACCTGTTGTCCGAAATATTCCTTGCTCGAGGATTTCTAAAGCTGTAAGACATGCAAGAGAGTGTCTGTGAAGTTGGGAAGGCGAAAAGCAGATGTGAGTTACCGGAGGCAGTATAACTATCAGGGTTTGGATGTTATTCGTGTATATTTAAATGCCAGTAAGAGCACTGCCAGTGAAAAACTAATTTCTGGAACATGCTCAAGAAAATTCGAAAATAAACTCAGGGACGGCACTAAGAAAAGTAAGCTGAAACGATATTGGCCAGAAAAATACACTTATAAGACAGGCAACTGCGAAGAAATAGTGGGTAACAGATAAAAATGTTCAGATAGGTCAACGAAATAAGTAGATACAACAACGCAGTTGAAATGACGGACATACAGCAATATAAATCAATTACAAATAAGATTAACAGAAACTGCAAAGAAGGTAAAGGAAGCAGGAAAAATATGAAAAAATGAAAAACGAGAAGGATAAATTTAGCTTACAGACTTTTCAATTCAAATACACCGATATTAGGTATACAAAAAGACTTCAAGTGTTACTCCCGGAGAAGAGAGCAGTCAGGTAGGAAGACGAGGACTCCAAACTGGGGAGTGAATTTGCGGTCAACCTGATTACAGAAGAAATATGTGTCAGTTGGGAGGACGCATTTCATCCAGTATGACACAGCTTTGGATGCCTTAAAACAAAGAAGACTCGATATACACTCTCATCCAAAAATTAAAGCAACAAACAACTATTTCCCGTCTTGTGTCTAATTCACGGATCACACTACCTGTCAACACATGCGTGTACAGTCGTGTTCTGCACGAAAGGTGGAATCCCAGTCAATGGCCTACAACGCCAAAGATGGCTCAGAGCACATATCAAACGGAGTAGTGTGTGACAGGTACTCCCACATCCACAATCGCTGTGTATACAATCTAGGACGGGGCGGTATGTCACATACACGACGCCTACCAGGCTTTATGCGGTGGAGGACCATAAGAAGAATCGAAGGACGACGGTCGCAAACTGATGTGGCCAGATGGTTTAATGTGGATCGTTCAGTCGTTTCTCGGACAAGGGCAGGACCAACCATGTGTGATATCAGAAAGAGCGGAGTGTTATTTGGCTGTAAGGGCTCGACGGTACCGCCTTTGCACTGCTCGGCAACTGGCATCTGACATTGCAACACCCACTGGACGTGTTGTATCAAGACAAGGCATCGGTAGAGTGATCTTGAACGTCGGAGACCTGCTAGGTGTGTAGCTCTGATGCGTCTTCACAGAAGGGAACGTTTAGAATTGAGTCGTCAACTTACCACCTAGACGTCGAACAGTGGTCCAATGTTCTTTTCACAGACGTGTCCCGATTTCGCCTGGAGACTGATTCTTCAAGGATTCGGATTTAGAAGGAACGTGGAACACGGTTTATGGTCCCAAGTATTGTGTAGATTAAATCTAACTAACCTAAGGACATCACACACATCCATGCCCGAGGCAGGATTCGAACCTGCGACCGTAGCAGTCGCGCGGGTCATGGTTTATATTCACCACTCGAACACCTCTTCATCACATTTTACAGGTGAATCGTGATGAGATTTTGAGACCTCATGTGCGGTTGTTGCGAGGTGCTGTGGACACAGATTTCGTATTGATGGACGATAATGCTCCACCTCATAGAGAACGGGTAGTTGATGTTTTCTTAGAAACGGAAAATATTGTACTCATGGCACGGCCTGGTCGCTTTTCCGTTTTGAATCCCACACAGCATATCTGGGGTACACTAGGGAGACAGGATGCATCACGTAAGCATCCACCGACCACTCTCCAAGACTTTCGAGCTGCTCTGCAGGAAGATGGACGACATTGCCTCAACATGAATGAGAATTATGACACCATGCACAGAATGTCCTGTCATCGTCAGGTCTGTACTGCTGTCAGAGGTGCTCACACCCCATACTGAGCGCATTAACCAGCTGTCAGAATGTGTGTGCTAATCCGTTCAGCTGGGAAAAACTAAGAAAATTTTTGTCTACCGTTACGCATACAGGTATATTGTTTCGTGGCAAAATAAACGCAACCTTGCACAGTTTCCGTTTGTTGCGTTAATTTTGGACACCAGTGTATATTGCTCACACGGACTTTTACAAATATTGAGGAAAGAGGCTTAGAAACTATTACCCAAATTAAATCTCACAAAACATCAGACTGTCGACATTCCATCGGACTCGTGGAAGAATATTATCCACACAAAGCAATGGGCAACTATGGCACATGCGTGCGTTAACTATTGTACAATAATAACAACAGCCAATGCATCCAAGCTGTTGAGTAGAATTGTGCATAGCTAAACGGAAAAGAAAATCGAGGATCACACAGATGAAAATATAGCACAGATGAAGAAATATCGTAGACACAAAAGATCTATAGGAAGGTGCTGATCGCTGCAAAAAAGTCATTTAATTACAGAATAATGTATAATGTAGAGAATAAAAGCAAAGAGGAAACAGCGAGAGGCAAAGACATGCAGAGCAACGTACTGCTAAGGGAAGGAGATTAGGTAATAAAGGATCCACAACACTTAGCAAACTATTTAAACGAGCATTTTTCAAGTATTGCAGAGAAGATACAGCAAAAATTCAACAAAACAGATATAACTCCCGTAAATAATGTTGCACTAAATACAATGATGTTATTTCCAACCACAGAGAATGAAATATAAAACTGTTCAAATACTAAATAATAAAAAGTCTGTAGGTTTAGATGTCCGCCTCCGGTAGCTGAGTAGTCAGCCTGCGACAGAATGTCAATCCTAAGGGCCTGGGTTCGATTCCTGGCTGGGTCGGAGATTTTCTCCGCACAGGGACTGGGTATTGTGTTGTCCTAATCATCACCATTTCATCCCCATCGACGAGCAAGTCGCCGAAGATTATTATAGTATGTTTAGATGAAGTACCAACTTGTGTAGTGAAACAACGCATAGGGATTATACAGCGACCCTTAAAAACTATAATAAATGAATCCTTCACATCAGGGACATTTCCAGAGCAGTTAAAACGGACAAAAGTTGTACCTTTGCTTAAGAAAAGTAATGCAGAAAACACAGAAAATTACCGGCCCATTTCCCTGCTGTCACCATTCTAAAAAATAATAGAACCAATCATGAAAGACAGATTAATGAATTACCTGAATAAATAGAATCCTTTACGCGAGTCACAGTTTAGTTTGCAAAGTGGCAATAATACAGAGTCAGATAGTACAATTCAAAAAACTTGTACTTGATCCTGTTGATAAAGATGACTGTGTCACAGGCATATTTTTGATCTTTCTAAGGCCTTTGATTCAGTCAACCAAAACATCCTATTAAATAAATTAAAAGTATTAGGAATAAGAGGGTAGCTAATTACTGGTTTCGATCATACTTAGCAGATAAGGTACAAAGAGTAAAGATAACACATACTTCCAATAAACATTTAGTAAAACACCTATCAGAACCAAAGTACATTAACACAGGGGTTCTGCAAGGTAGCATATTAGGACCTATACTATTCCTGACATACATCAATGACTCTCCCAGTAGTAATACTCATGGTGAAAAAAACTGTCTTCACTGATGACAGCAACATTATAGTCACTGAGGAAACAAGATAACTCCTTACAGAAAAAGCAAATGAAACTCTCAAGGAAGTTTATGATTGGTCGATAAGCAATAAAATGACATTGAACGTAAAGAAAACTGACGCCATAAATTTCAGATTGAAGAGAAAAAATTACAATCTTAAGATAAATGTAGATGGCACCTCTACATACTGTGTCTACAGATGAAAAATTTCTTGGAATGATTATTGATTCTCAATTGAAGTGTATGAACACACAAAGGTACTTGCAAATAGAATATCATCAGCATGTTATGCCCTTAGAATTCTGTCATTATTGTGTAACATGCAGTGCCTATTAGTTACATACTATTCATATGTACACTCACTTCTAGGCTATGGTATACTTTTTTGGGTAACAAATACACAAAATACGAACACAAATTTCCAAACTCCAGAAAAGAGCCTTAAGAATAATAACCAAAAATAACAGTCGATCTCATTGTAAGGATCTGTTCAAAATACTGGGTATTTTAACTGCTCCATGTGATTATATTTACCAGTCAGTTGCACACATCAAAAATAGCATTGGTAATTACTGCACAAACACCTTTGTCCATGTCAATGGAACAAGAGCTAAACTCAACTTAGATTTACTGAGAAAAAATAAACATAAAACTCAAAGCAGCTTTTTCAACCAAGGAATAAAACTGTACAATAAATTACCAAAAGATATTAAGGAAATTGCAAAAATACACTTATTTAAAAAGGCAGCTAAAACGTACCTCTTATGCAATGCGTTTTATACATTGAAGGACTACTTAGATAAAACAGACTAGGGGTTTGGAAAAAAAAATTATACCAATAACTAAACAATAATGATTATCAAACATCCAACATTCCACAAACGATCTCCACACTGTGTTTTTCCTTCTTTTTTCCTTTTCTAGAAATATTTACCCCCAAGCTACGCATAACACAATACTAACACCTCTTCCTCTGTCGTAGCTTAACGTCTCACTCATTATAGAGGGACGTGAGTCAGTTTTTCAGGATTGCAAATGGGAAGTTACAGTACAGAAAATGGTCCAGAGATCAACAGTGTGTGTATGCATTGTGTGTGTAGTGAGTGAAGTGTTATGTAACAAGGTTTGAATAATGTGTGCAGTGGCTGATAGTCAGATATGAGTTAACAGTGCGGAACTGCATTCTGTAATAAGTTTTCTTAAAGTATTGTATACCAGGAGTAAATCTAATGACTGAATCTAACTAGAAGTCTGAAATGTATGTGTATAGGAATTAGCTTATTGTAAATTGGTATTAACTTGTAAATACTTTGATATTTTATTTATTTTGTTATTGTTTGATGGGACCAAATTAAGGAGAAGTCTCCATGGTCGTGGAACGAGTGAATACATGAAATTATAACACGATAGTAGAAACATATGAAACGAAATACAAGAAACGTATTCAGGCGACAATTCATAAGTTGAAATAAAGAAAATCAATAATGTAACACTGGAATGTGCTTAATTTTTCTGCTCTTCCAGGAGCTCCTCGACAGAATAGAAGGAGTGAGCCATGAGGAAACTTTTCAGTTAAGACTTAAAAGCGTGTGGGCTACTACTAAGATTTTTGAGTTCTTGTGGTAGCTTATTGCAAATGGATGCAGCAGAATAGTGCACTCCTTTCTGCACAAGAGTCAAGGAAGTGCATTCCACATGCAGATTTGATTTCTGTCTAGTATTAACTGAGTGAAAGCTGCTAACTCTTGGGAATAAGCTAATATTGTTAACAATAAACGACATAAAAGAAAATATATACTGTGAGAGCAATGTCTGAATTCCCAGACTATTGAATAGAGGTCGAGAAGAGGTTCTCGAACTTACACCACATATAGCTCGAACAGCCCGTTTTTGAGCCAAAAATACCCTTTTTAAATCAGAAGAATTACCACAAAACATAATACCATATGACATAAGCGTATGAATATATGGGAAATATCACTTATTTCAGATACTGTTGTAATGGTAAATAAAGCAGCATTTAGTTTCTGAACAAGATCCTGAACATGGGCTTTCCAAAACAGCTTACTATCTATCCGAACGCCTAGGAATTTGAACTGTTCCGTCTTGCTTATAATATGCCCATTATGTCTGATCAAAATATAATTTCTTGCTGAATTGTGGGTTAGAAACTGTAATATCTGAGTCTTACTGTGATTTAGCATCAAATTATTTTCCACAAGCCACGAACTTATTTCATGAACTACATTACACGATAACGTTTCAGTATTACACACAAGATCCTTAACTACCAAGCTGGTGTCATCAGCAAACAGAAATATTTTTGAATCACCTGTTATACTAGAAGGCATATCATTTATATAAATAAGAAACAGCAGTGGCCCCAGCACCGACCCCTGGGGAACGCCCCACTTAACAGTGCCCCATTGGGACTGAACATCACTACCACTCTCAAAATTGCGGAGAATTACCTTCTGCTTTCTGTTCTTAAAGTAAGAGGCGAACCAATTGTAAGCTACTCCCCATACTCCATAATGGTCCAACATCTGCAGTAATATTTTGTGGTCAACACAGTCAAAAGGCTTCATTCATTCAAAGAAAACACCTAGCGTTTGCAGCCTTTTATTTAATCCATCCTAAACCTCACAGAGAAATGAGAATATAGCATTTTCAGCTGTTAAACCATTTCTAAAACCAAACTTTACATTTGACAGAAAATTATGTGAATTTAAATGCTCCAGTAACCTTGTATACACAACCTTCTCGATAACTTTAGCAAACACCGATGGCATAGAAATACGTCTATAATTGTCAGCATTATCCTTGTCTCACTTTTTATAAAGTGGCCTCACTATCGAGTACTTTAATTGATAAGGAAACCGACCACTCGTAAAGGAAAAGTTACAGATATGGCTAAGTACTGGGCTAACATACATAGGACAATACTTCAGTATTCTGCTAGATACCCCGTCATATCCATGAGAGTTCTTGGTCTTTAGTGATTTAATTATTAATTCAATCTCCTTCTTTTCAGTATCATGGAGGAGCATTTCAGTTAACAGTCTCGGAACACTTTTTTCTATGAGCGCTATATGATTCCCTGTTGGGACTAGGTTTCTCTTTAGTTCACCTGCTATATTCAGAAAGTGATTATTAAATACGTACATATATGCGACTGATCAGTAACACGGATATTCCCACTACACACTGATTCTATATCCTCGTCCTGTCTCTGCAGACCAGTCACTTCCTTTACGACTGACCATATGGTTTTAATTTTATCCTGAGACTTAGCTATTCTATGTGCATGCCACATACTTTTTGCCTCCCTAATAACTTTTTAAGCACCTTACATTACTGTTTGCAATGGGCTGCTGCATTTAGATTTTGACTGTTTCTAATGTTTTGATATAATTGCCACTTTGTTCAACAGGCTATTCTTAAGCCTCTAGTCAGCCACCCAGGCTGCCTGTTTGTGCTAGTACCCTGTTTTGAACGTCCTAACAGAAAGCAATTTTCAAACAGTACGAGAAAAGTTTTGAGGAAAGCATTATATTTATCGTCTACTGTATCAGCACTATAAATATCTTGCCACTCTTGTTCCTTGATAAGGTTTACAAAGGTTTCTACAGTCACTGGATCAGCTTTTCTAAAAAGTTGATAACTATATTTAACATGTGTTGCAGCACAAAAATCTTTTACAGTTAAACAATGTGCATCACGATCTGAAAGGCCATTCACTTTTTTGCTAACAGAATGCGCTTCTAGCAATGAGGAATGAACAAAAATGTTGTCTATAGTTGTTCTGCAGTTCCCTTGCACTCTCGTTGGAAACAATACGGTTTGCATAAGATTATTTGAATTAAGGAGGTCTACCAGCATCCTTATCGTTGCACAGTCACTTATATAATTAATATTGAAGTCACCACATGTAACTAACTTTTTGTATTTATTATAAAGTAAACCAAGAACCTTCTCTAGCTTTAGCAAAAATGTTGTGAAATCGGAGTCTGGGGATCTATAAATGACAACAATTAGAAGTTTAGCTCCACTAAATTTAACCACACCTGCACAACATTCAAACACTTTTACAGTGCAGTACTTTGAAACATCAATTGACTCAAATTGGATACCGTTTTTCACATACACAGCTGCTCCTGCACACCACAAAGAGCTCCTAGAAAAGCTGACAGCCAACCTGTATCCTGGTAAAGGGAGCCTCTGACTTATCTCCTTATTTAAGAAAAAAAGAATAATATATACCAATAATTTCAGAGTCAACATCTATAAGAAGTTCACTAACTTTATCTCTAATACCTTGTATATTTCGATGAAATATACTAATTCCCTTATTACTCGGATACCTAAGCTTTGTCGAAAGTGGCTTCTTTGTTAGAGAGATTTCCTTTAAGCAGGGATACCTATCAGCTGGCTTCATTCTAAAAAAGGTGCATCTCTAACACCCACTAGTACAGTAACTTTCCCATGAGTGATCCCATCACCCTTACCTATGCTGTCACCTATAAGCTTTGCCAACCTCCCCTTTCCATACCCGTTGAGGTGCAGGCCATGTCTAGTGAAACCTGTCCTGCTGATAGAATCCACCGACACCACTGAATTGTGACTAATGCCTTCTGTCATCAGCACACCCCTAAGACTCATGTTATTACTCCTGACGGCTGTGTTAAGATGAGGCCGATCGTGACGCTGAAACAGTTCCACGAAAAGCACATTCGTGTAGGCAGTCTGAGTGGCTATCTTTTCCAGGTCACCATCTGTGTCATACTCCCCATCCCTATCAATACTATTACCAGCCCCATCCACAATCACTATCTGATCCTCTTTAGTAAAATCCCTACATAACCCCCCTATGTTAACAGTCACCTGAGCCAATCCTGCATTAGGCTTCACAATGCTGGTGACCTGGTACTCACTCCCTAATACGTCCTGCAACTGCTGCCTTACACCTCTGAGAACTACCTAACAGCAGAACGTTCTTCTTTCTCTTAGAGTTTGCAACTGTCCTAGCCACCGTAACTGCTGAGGTCTGCTGCATACTTACTACATCTACAGCTGCTACAGATTCCTCTCCACTAGTCTCAGACAGTTGTTCATATCTATTGCAAACACCAGTAGTAAAACTATCTGAAAATCTCCTTCTCCTAGCAGATCTCTTGCTAACAGCCATGTCCCATTCCCCAACCCCCTTCTCCCTCCTCATCCTAACTAGCTCCTCCTGTGTGTTTTTCAACTGCGCCTGAAGGGCACAGATCTTACGCTCCTGCTCCTCTATCAATTTACTCTTGCTACATAACCTGCAGTTCCAGGAGAGGATCTCTCCAGACCTCACCAGAAATGTACTATATCCTTCTAAAAAGAGATCTACAGATGAATGAAAGTACTACTACTATCACAGAAATTAAAGACAGAAGAGAAGTAGTCTTTACATTACACATATTAATTGAAGACTTTCTATAATCAAGCCGCTATCATGAAACTGATGATTTTCTTATTATTAGGAGATGTAGTTATCGTTTCGCTACTTAAATGTTATTTTATTTCCTTTTGGACACACTACTGAAATGTCAGTTGTGAAAACTTTAGCAGGCGATTTATTATTGTCCTTTCGAAATTAGTTACATTGTATGTAACATGTTAAGAACTTAATATTCATTATTTGATCATACAGGGATTGTCATCTTAATTCTATGTATAAAACAGTCTGACCTGAGTGTGTCACATACTTTGTAGCTAATTTTACACAAATTGTGTAGCATTTCCTGCCATTTGACTGCCACACACACACATGCTTGCAGTCTCTTCATTTGAATCATGGAATTACCGTTGTTTTCGGCCTATATACTCACGATTCAACACACAAATTACATTTTGTGTATTCCGTTTGACCTCTGAATCAAGCAGATAAGGACTCGAACAACGAATGCAACCAGTTACCAACAGTCAGCATAAACTAACCAGAGTTCTTGAAACACTCAACGATACTCAACAACAGAACAAATAAAATACACAAAAATCGACAGCAGCAGAAAATAGACAGACATATCGCACACCTCAGCTTCAATGCTGTCCATGCACCACCTGCATTGTATGAAACGTGAGTTGTGATGCACCATGCTGCTCTCATGACAGTACATGTGCATTAACACAAACGTCATATTTTATGTATTATTCTTCTATTAAAGATTCATGTAGGAACAATATTTCTTTGTAAGTATTCATAGAATGTAATAATTAGCACAGTAACACACGGGAGTGCTGTGTGTTATATTCAGCTTTTGTGGTATTGATGAACAACCTCAAATTTATTAAAATCATTTTAGTAATGCATAGTATATTCCGCGCTGTTATGTATCTTCCTTATTGTAATAGTATTTATAATATTTGCATAACTGTCAGTAGTGAATTCTCCAGATATTTCCATAACATGCAGACGACAGGCTGTAACATATACCGTTTGGTTTAGTTTTGCTCAGAGCATGATATAAATATGATTTTTTCCACTTTTTGCCGTTTCACACATCTGAAAATGACTAATAAGTTCTTGAAAAACAAAGTTTACTTATAATATGCCTGAAAAATATATGTATTTTCATTTTTACGGTATTATAAATTTGGAGTTCCAAAAGGTTTCTGTTTGCTGTCAGCGTGACATGGTTTCACATCAAAACAATGTCTTTGTAGGAGATACAAAGGCAGCAGTTTGCTACAACGTTTTCAGTGCAAGCAATTTAAAAAAAATATTATAATTTTTTACAGCTACACATGGTCTAAATAGTGATCACACGATTCGAGGACAAAAGATAGGTACCTTCTTGCATTTGCTAACCATCGAAAAAATAAGATACTGTGATCGGAGCACTGATGGTCCAATTTCTAAGAAGTGTACGGAGCCGCGTTCGTTCACCACAAAACTCATAAAATTAATTATTTATGAATACATACAGGCTGAAAAGGGGCAAAAAGATTCTTTAAACATGTAAGGTGGGCATGTCATTTTGAATTTGTAAGTTATCGATGGGCACTTGAGAGCCACAGCAAGTTACATTACTGTTAAAGCATTTTTTAGTTTCTTGTGGTATAATCTTTGCCTCTGTGCAGATTGATAGATTCTTAGTTAGGCTGTGGTAGGTAATGGACATATTTAGTAGTTCTGTTACATTTCAGATGTTTTACGACCCGTGGCTCTACCCTTCATTCGATCCCTGAGAAACCTTACATTTCAGCAGGATAATGCACGACCGCATGTTGCAGGTCCTGTACTGGCCTTTGTGGATACACGAAATGTTCGACTGCTGCCCTGCCGAGCTTAGTCTCCAGATCTCTCACCAATTGAAAACGTCTGGTCAATGGTGGCTGAGCAACTGGCTCGTCACAATACGCCAGTCACTACTCTTGATGAACTGTGGTATCGTGTCGAAGCTGCATGGGCAGGTGTACCTGTAGACGCCAACCAAGCTCTGTTTCACTCCATGCCCAGGCGTATCAAGGCCGTTATTATGGGCAGAGGTGGTCGTTCTGGCTACTGATTTCTCAGGACCTATACACCAAAATTGCTTGAAAATGTAATCGCATGTCAGTTCTAGTATAATATATTTGTCCAATGAATGCACGTTTATCATCTCCATTTCTTCTTGGTGTAGCAATTTTAATGGCCAGTAGTGTAGTTCGTGCCAGACAGACAAGGTGGCTATAGTGGTCGACGGCCTGTAGTGGTAGCGGTAGATGGTTGGACACGCCTCAAGTTAGCGAGAATTGTCAACAAAAGTGACCCAGCAGGCTCAAGGCTTCGACATGTACGTGGAGTGTGGATTAAAATACGGAGATACTACTAATGCACCATATGCCGTATATGCCTTAACGGTTTCCACTCCCCTAGGAAATGTTAAATACAGGTCCTGTATGGCTTTAGGTAAGGGAATCTTATACCTGTCTGCTACAAAATGGCTGCAATTTCAAGTAACGTTAGTGGAGGTGGACAGCTATCATGCGTCTTACTCTACACAATAGCCCACAAAACCTGAATTATTTTGAGATCTGATGATTGTGGCGGCCAGGGGAGATCCGACAATTCATCCTTGTGCTCAGAAAGATAGGTCAGGGCTATTCGAGCTGTGTGAACAGGGACCCTGTCGTCTTGGAACACCACCATTAGGGAACAGACACTTGGGGTCAGTCGGTGGTCGAACCTGGGACTCCAGATGGACGTGATGAAGCCGGGATCCACCACACCGTATTTCGTCAGGAGACCGAGCAAGTGGCAGTGCTGAGTGATACAGCGGTATTCGTAAGTACTTCATTATTCAGCTAGTTTACAGAAGTGTAATGTGTGCGCGCTGCCCGCGCACTGTTCCGCGAGTCTGGCTATCTCAGTATTCCTGGACTGCCGACACCGCTGCTGTGATTATCAAGGCTGCCCAATGATGGAAGGGAGCCGCGCTCACCCAGTCGCCACCCGCCGAGGCGTAGCAACTGGTGCCGCTCCATTGCCCGTGATTACGGAAACTTACAGTCCCTGGTCCCCGCCGCCCACCGCGCCGTTTGGCTTGCTTTGCCCAACCGTGCGACGAAGGTGGTTGTACTGGTTACCCGTGGTCCTCAGCCGCTGCTGCTTCCCGGACAGGACCGGACTCGAACCCGTGCCCTCCTGGATGCTGTGCCGCAACTAGCCGATAGTGGTGCTTGCCAGTTGGAAACATCCGCCGCCGTCTCTGGCGCTGCTGCAGCGCTGCCGCGTAGGGTCCTGCATGACCGAGTAAGCGAGCACAAAATACGAGGAGGGGCGAGCACACCCTAACTGGATAGGCTACCCGCACTAGTTCTTGTGACCGAGCATAGAAGCCGTGACTGAGTACGGGGCACGTAACTTCAAACACATTTACACTTGTTATTATCAGCGTGACACTGCAGCCAGTACGGGCTTCTCATTTGTGGTGTCTCTCTCTCTGTAATCATGCAGCGCGAGGAAGCCAGTGCAGTAAGACGTAAGATTTAAATCAACGTTTACACATTAAAGAAACGGGAAGGTCTAAAAAGCCAAGTATGGAGTACATTTCTGTTGGTTTTAGATGAAAACAGTGCGTCTACTGGGTACGTATCGTACATAAAAAGCTCCACTTTATTGTTTTTCCAGTCGGGAACCACTCATTTAAAGAAACACAGTTGCAAGAAACCTCACAAAGATCGTTTCTTTGGCCGTCCTTCCGTGATTTTAATATGCTTGAAATAAGTGAAAAGCGGGAAATTCTTAGCAATGTGCGACAAATGTGTGCTACGTATGCAGGTACAACATGCAATCATTAACATAATCGTTTTTGCATAGTTAGCGGGAAGTGTATTATAGAGAAACGGGAATGTTGTGACTCGTACAATATTTCATTAACGTAAAACATCTCGTTTTTATGGGAACGGGGGTCTTGTTGTTTGGGGGGAGAGACCAAACAGCGAGGTCATCGGTCTCTTATGGGAACGTTTCGATGATTTCGATATCAATTCTGTATTACTTGTCTCTTTTGTTTATTATCATAGATCCTTCAAGTACTGTGTCATCACCACCCAGAAAGAGAGATCGTTTCAAGGAATGGAGGAACAACAGATCATCCGCAGCAGATGAAATAGATCTGTACATTTTAATGCCCCCCGGAGATGATGATGACATCTTAAAGTGGTGGAGCAGACATGAAACATATCTGCCAGATTCGGCTGCAGTTGCAAGACGTATTTTATGTATCCCAGCAACAAGCGCACCTAGTGAAGGGTGCTTTAGTAAAGCCGACATGTTACTAACAAATTGCCGCAGCCAATTAAATCCGGAACGCGTTAGTGATTTACTGCTGATCAACAATAACTATTGTTTTGTTTATGTTGTAAACAATTGAGAATTGTGACAAGTTACGTCTGTAAATGTTTAATGTTATTTGTGTGCTTTATTTATGAAGACGGTTGTCTTCTAGATTACGGGGAAAGCACTTATTTAATGTTTCCTATAAATGAAAGGAAAAATATATCTTTTGTTTGGAAATGAGACTCGTTTCTATCCGCGATTGTATTGAAATATCATTTTACTTTCCAGGTGCTTTATGAATTTAGCTGCGTCACGTACCCGTTCTTGGAAATGTTACTTTTGTATTAAAAGAGAGAGAGAGAGAGAGAGAGATAAACAAACTGTGTGTGTGTGTGTGTGTGTGTGAGAGAGAGAGAGAGAGAGAGAGAGAGAGAGGCGTTGGATTTGTACAGTACAGTACAGTGCAGCGAGCCGGGGCGAGGCGAGGTGAGACGTCAGCGGTGACCGGCCATGCTCGGTTATCCGCGTGTCCGGAATCCGGACAACAGACATGGGGCGAGTACGTGACGGAGCCGAGTCGTGTGGGGCCGGACACGAGCGGCTCGGTGCCCCCGTCAACAGGCGAGCTGTGACCGGTCAAACACTGAGCATTGCAGCACTCTACTACCGCGCCTCTCGCGGTGTATGCCTCTCCCGGACAACAGTACGCCAGTTGGGAAGCGAATCTGGCCTATACTGGACCCGCTGCAGACCACTGTCACTGCTCCCCTTCAGGCAGACCGTGCAATCTCCCAGTACCCGGCTGCCATTCCGTCCAACACCGGTGTTGTGTCCCCAGAGGCGGAATATAGCCCGAACAAGTACAAAGGAACAAAGTACAGGTTTACACAGAATATTTACTGCCAGACTGGCCCCTATAAGCGTAGACCAGCACAGGTCCGACCCGACTCTCAACTGACCTGGTACAAACCCGCTGAAGCTAAAAGTGCCTGACTATTGATACTGCTTTTCCCCTCACTTCTGACGTAGTGTTAGAGAGAGACAGAAAGTATGGCATGGGTAAACTCTCATACGTCAGCAACTCTGGCTCTGCTTACTGCCTCACATCATACATCGCAGTAACGTAAAGCAACACTGCAGTTCCCTGCCTCGCTGTTGCTCCACTCGAAACTAATCGAACGTGCAATACGCTGCTACAGCTCCGCTCCATGTTTACTGTGCCTGGTCTACTGGCTGCCGACTATTGCCACACACTGCCAGCGGCACCAGACTTCATTCCCCAACGGCGCCTTTACTGAATTTTTCAACAAAATTCCCCTTTCCTACCACTGAGACTAATACTAGAGCAGCACAACATTCTATCGTAGGATGGAACTGACCAGCCAAAATGGTCACATAATCTTTGGCGGTAATGAGAACTAGCAGAGTATCTATGGCCCCCATTTTAAACTCAGATATGGTTGCCCACGTCACAGTTTTTATTCTTGGCACGTAAATTCAGCCAGAAATTTAAAACAGAGTGAAACAAGACTCATTCGTTAAGATAAGTCTCATTTCTTTGTTCCGTCTCAGTTGCGCATTTTTAAAATCATATCACATTTTTCGATCGCTCTGGATGCTCTTTAGATCTAAGTATTTGCGTCAGTTACCCATCGTGTCCACTGACTAATGATCTCCCAATCGCACCCCCCTCTGATTTAGTAGTACGTTGGCCCATTGGACAGCCAGTCTAAAACTGAACACAGATCAAGCATGACAACAGTAAGAACGTGTACTGAACTGTGGGAAAAAGAACAAGAAGCAGTGGACAGTCAAAATGAAATATTTGCATTATCGAGCACCGTTACTGACTGTCATGTGGTGGCTGTATGGTCACGGTGCTGGACTGCGACAGGGGAGATGAGGGTTCAAATCTCCCTCCGTTCAGAGTTCCTTTTCTTGCTTTTTTTTTTTTTTTTTTAATTACGAACATCCCCTCCCGTCATTGACGTGTCTGTTCACTATATTTCAAATTCGTGTACTCGTAGTGGTGTAAGTATATCAGTTTGCAACAGCGAAGTACAATGAAGGGACCTCCACAAGTACGTCCTATTTGATTTACATAGGTACCACATGTTACGCCTTTACGTTACGATTTGGAAGATTTGACTCTTGAATTCCTTCGCTGTAACATAGTTCACAAACTGTTTATTTGTTGTTTTCATTTCTGTGAGAGGTCCATGCGTGATCTCGCCTGCTTTATGTGGTATCTCTGTAGGTCAAATAGGAGGTACGTACATCTGGAGGCCCTTCATTACATGTCGCTGTGGCAAACTGACATTACACCA
Source organism: Schistocerca piceifrons (assembly GCF_021461385.2). NCBI lineage: Eukaryota > Metazoa > Arthropoda > Insecta > Orthoptera > Acrididae > Schistocerca > Schistocerca piceifrons. The sequence goes on from NC_060141.1 coordinate 783,272,188, forward strand.
CCGCACATCCACAATTTTGAATACAGCGCACAGGTACGTCAACGACCAGACGGGAAGTTCGTAACTTTGTGAAAAAAGGGAGCGAGTGAGATTTGAATCCGGATTTCCTCTGTCACAGTCCAACACCGTGACCATACAACTACCACGCGAAAGTCTTTAACAGTGCTCGATACTACACACATTAAGTTTGGACTGTTCACTGTTTCAATTTTTCTTCTTTTTTCCACAGTTCATTGCATATTGTTCTTGTTCCCATGCTTGATTTGCTGACGGGCTATACAATGGGCCAACATACCACTAAATCTGAGGAGGGTGTGGAATTTCCCTTGTCAGAACTACATACACTATCTGATCAAAGTATCTGGACACCCCCAAAAATACACGTTTTTCACATTAGGTGCATTGTGCAGCTGCCTACTGCCAGGTACACCATATCAGCGACCTCAGTAATCATTAGACATCGTGAGAGAACAGAATGGGGCGCTCCGTGGAGCTCACGGACTTCGAACGTGGTCAGGTGATTAGGGGTCACTTGTGTCATACGTCTGTACACGAGATTTTCACACTCCTGAACATCCCTAGGTCCACTGTTTTCGATGTGATAGTGAAGTGGAAACGTCAAGGGATACGTACAGTACAAAAGCGTAGAGTCCGACCTCGTCTGTTGACTGACAGAGACCGCCAACAGTTGAAGAGGGTCGTAATGTATAATAGGCAGACATCTATCCAGACCATCAGACAGGAATTCTAAACTGCATGAGGATCCACTGCAAGTACTATGGCAGTTTGACGGGAGGTGAGAAAACTTGGGTTTCATGGTCGAGCGACAGCTCATAAGCCACACATCACCCCGGTAAATGCTAAACGATGCCTTGATTGATGTAAGTAGCGTAAACATTGGACGATTGAACAGTGGAAAAACGAAGTGCGGAGTGACAAATCACGGTACACAATGTGGTGATCCGAAGGCAGGGTGTGGGTATGGAGAATGACCAGCTAACGTCGTCTGTCATTCTGTGTAGTGTCGACAGCAGAATTCGGAGGCGGTAGTGTTACGGCATGGTCATATTTTTCATGGCGCTGTTAAAGAGCGTCTTTCAACACGATCGAACACCTATGGAGGAGTGGTTACACGACAATAACATCCCTGTAATCCTGACCTGAATCCTATTGAACACATTTGCGATGTTTTGGAACGCCGACTTCGTGCCAGACCTCGCCAACCGACATTGATACCTGTACTCAGTGCAGCACTCCGTGAAGAATGGGCTACCATTCCCCAAGAAAGTTTCCAGCACTTGATTGAACATATACCTGCGAGAGCCGAAGCTGTCATCAAGGCTACGGGTGGGCCAACACCAGACTGAATTCCAGCGTTACCGATGGAGGATGCCAGGAACTTCTACGTCATTTTCAGCCAGGTGTCCGGATACTTTTGGTGACATAGTGAATCACTCATTGTGCAGCTGAGACGGAACAACCAGAATTATCTTAATTATCTTAGCTGCTGCTTAATATTGCAAGACGACTATGTTTGCTATAGTGAAGATTTATTCTACCAAATGACAATCTTCCACTCCTCAGTAGTCAAGGTTTTAATACGTCGGCATAACGGGCATTTGCATCGCAGGTGAATGGTTTTCGAATTCTAGCCCGCCCTACAGTTCCCAGTTTCTCGAGTTCCCTTCGTATTATTTTGATACTGACACGGTTCGCGAGTGCCACATTCACTTCTGCAGTAACTTTTGCACCTTTCATCCTCTCATTATTCTTCACTCAGCACACACAATTACGTGCCGCCTTGTGATTTTCCGGTGACATTTTCCCCGTTTCTCTGTTTGTGGTATAAATATTCGATACGACGCCTCTTACAGCTCCGAACACTTTAGATACCTTAGTTACGGAAGCACGCATCATACGAAAAGCAACAATTTGCCCAAATCTGAATTCACCTAGCTCCGACATAACGCACACACAATTGCACGTAAGTGTGATCTGGGCACAACTGGCAGTTACAGCGTATTGACTACACTACACAGGAGCCATTCGTGGTTAGAACAGCAGCGCATGCAGCAGGCTTAGCTAGCATCAACTTTCAATACTGTGGATGGGAAGTGATGGGGTGTGATACCTCCGCGCCCCAAATGACCACCGTTCGCGTTGGCGTCCTCATTTGATAAGTTACACAGAATTTTCTCGGATACCTCGGCCGTAACGGTTTCTTTGACAGTAAATTAAAGACTTCCAATGAATTTAGTGAAAACTATATACATTAATCGAAAATTTCGATCTTCGAGAAGCAGCAACCAAGTGATATTTATGACGTACATCGTGTAACCCTCCTCGTGTGACAAGCTGTCCTGTTTAAGAAAAATGTTTCATAGTAACTGGAAGCTACATAGCCTCTGCGTAAATACATCCCAATAGCAGTCCACAACATGCACCCAAAATAAAAAATCGCTGCAGTTATATGTAAAGAAACGATAATAACAAAGTTATAATTACAGTTCATGTGGAGCAGTACAGGTATACATCATTATTATTGACGTTCGTAGCCCGATCCCAGCACGTAGAAAGGGAGCTAATGGCTTCCGACTAGAAACTCCGATGTACTAAAGCATACAGTTTTCTACAGAGCCCATCACTCCCTTGTCACAGATGAAGCTTTGACCCTTAAAAACTTTTTTTTAATGGATCGTAGATATGTGATCCATATTGGGAGAAATCGGGGCTGTAAGATGAATGTTCCAGAAGCTCCCATGGAAATTTTGGAAGGAGCTCAAGGGTCTTTTCACCAGGAAAGTGGTACACGGCTTGTGTTGCCTGTAGTTCAACCATGTATAGACGGCCAATACCGCGGTTCGATCACGTCTCAACAAGGGAAGTATCCGGGCGTCTCGGAGTAAACCAAAGCTATGTTGTTCGGACATGAAGGAGATACAGAGAGACAGCAACAATCATGAAATGCCTCGCTCAGGCCGCCCAAGGCCTACTACTGCAGTGGATGACCGCTACCTACTGATTATGGCTTGGAGCAAACCTGACAGCAACGCAATCATGTTGAATAATGCTTTTCATGCAGCCACAGGACGTGTGTTATGACTCAAACTGTGCACAACAGACCGCATGATGCTCAACTTCGCCCCTGACGCCCATGGCGAGGTCTATCTTTGCAACCATGACGCCACGCAGCGTGGTACAAATGTACCCAACTACATGACAAATGGAACGCTCGGGATTGGCATCACGTTGTCTTCAATGACGAGTGTCGCATATGCCTTCAACCAAACAATCATCGGAGACGTGTTAGGAGGTAACCCGGCAAGACTGAACGACGTAGGCACACTGTTTAGCGAGTGGTGCAAGGTGGAGGCTCCCTGCTGTTTTGCGGTGGCATTATGTGGGGTCGACGTACGCCGCTGGTGGTCATGGAAGGCGCCGGAACGGCTGTACGATACGGGAATGCCCGACCGATAGTGCAACCATTCCGCAGCTTACTACCGAGGCATTCGTCTTCATGGACAATTGGCGCCCCCATTGAGCACATCTTGTGAATGACTTATTTCAGGATAACGACATCGCTCGACTAGAGTGGCCAGCACGTTCTCGGGTCATGAACATTATTGAACAAGCCTGGCATTGAAAAGGGGTGTTCATGGACGACGTGACGCACCAAAAAGTCTGAGGGATCTACACCGAATCGCCGTTCAGGAGTGGGACAATTTCGATCAACGCTACGACGAATGCAGGCATGCATCAATGCAAGAGGACATGTTACTGGGTATAAAAGGTGCCGGTGTGAAATGCAGTGTGGACCACCATCTGTAAAGCTCTCGTTGTATGGTGGTGCAACAAGAAATGTGTGGTTTTCATGAGCAATATTTGAAGAAGTGTCATGATGATCCCTCCATTGGCAAAAGTTTCCGGAATAGTCCCCCATTCGGATTTCCGGGAGGGGACTGCCAAGGGGGAGGTTACCATGAGAAAAAGATTGAATAATCAACGAAAGGATAACGTCCTACGAGTCGGGGCGTGGAATGTCAGAAGCTTCAACGTGGTAGGGAAACTAGAAAATCTGAAAAGGGAAATGCAAAGGCTCAGTCTAGTTACAGTAGGGGTCAGTGAAGTGAAGTGGAAGGAAGACAAGCATTTCTGGTCAGATGAGTGTCGGGTAATATCAACAGCAGAAGAAAATGGTATAACAGGTGTAGGATTCGTTATGAATAGGAAGGTAGGGCAGAGGGTGTGTTACTGTGAACAGTTCAGTGACCGGGTTCTTCTAATCAGAATCGACAGCAGACCAACACCGACAACGATAGTTCAGGTATACATGCCGACGTCGCAAGCTGAAGATGAACAGATAGAGAAAGTGTATGAGGATATTGAAAGGGTAATGCAGTATGTAAAGGGGGACGAAAATCTAATAGTCATGGGCGACTGGAATGCAGTTGTAGGGGAAGGAGTAGAAGAAAAGGTTACAGGAGAATATGGGCTTGGGACAAGGAATGAAAGAGCAGAAAGACTAATTGAGTTCTGTAACCAGTTTCAGCTAGTAATAGCTAATACCCTGTTCAAGAATCACAAGAGGAGGAGGTATACTTGGAAAAGGCCGGGAGATACGGGAAGATTTCAATTAGATTACATCATGGTCAGACAGAGATTCCGAAAACAGACACTGGATTGTAAGGCGAATCCAGGAGTAGATATAGACTCAGATCACAATATAGTAGTGATGAAGAGTAGGCTGAAGTTCAAGACATTAGTCAGGAAGAATCAATACGCAAAGAAGTGGGATACGGAAGTGCTAAGGAATGACGAGATACGTTTGAAGATCTGTAACGCTATAGATACACCAATAAGGAATAGCGCAGTAGGCAGTACAGTTAAGAGGAATGGACATCTCTAAAAAGGGCCATCACAGAAGTTGGGAAGGAAAACATAGGTACAAAGAAGGTAGCTGCGAAGAAACCATGGGTAACAGAAGATATACTTCAGTTGATTGACGAAAGGAGGAAGCACAAACATGTTCCGGGAAAATCAGGAATACAGAAATACAAGCCGCTGAGCAATGAAATAAATAGGAAGTGCAGGGAAGCTAAGGCGAAATGGCTGCAGGAAAAATGTGAAGACATCGAAAATAATATGATTGTCGGAAGGACAGACTCAGCATACAGGAAAGTTAAAACAACCTTTGGTGACATAAAAAGCGACGGTGCTAACATTAAGAGTGCAACAGGAAATCCACTGTTAAATGCAGAGGAGAGAGCAGATAGGTGGAAAGAATACATTGAAAGCCCCTATGAGGGTGAAGATTTGTCTGATGTGATAGAAGAAGAAACAGGAGTCGATTTAGAAGAGATAGGGGATCCAGTATTAGAATCGGAATTTAAAAGAGCTTTGGAGGACTTATGGTCAAATAAAGCAGAAGGGATACATAACATTCCATCAGAATTTCTAAAATCATTGGGGGAAGTGGCAACAAAACGACTATTCACGTTGGTGTGTAGAATATATGAGTCTGGCGATATACCATCTGACTTTCGGAAAAGCATCATCCACACAATTCCGAAGACGGCAAGAGCTGACAAGTGCGAGAATTATCGCACATTGAGCTTAGCAGCTCATGCATCGGAGCTGCTTACAAGAATAACATACAGAAGAATGGAAAAGAAAATTGAGAATGCGCTAGGTGATGATCAGTTTGGCTTTAGGGAAAGTAAAGGGACGAGAGAGGCAATTCTGACGTTACGGCTAATAATGGAAGCAAGGCTAAAGAAAAATCAAGACTCTTTCATAGGATTTATCGACCTGGCAAAAGCGTTCCACAATATAAAATCGTGCAAGCTGTTCGAGATTCTGAAAATAGTTGGGGTAAGCTATAGGGAGAGACGGGTCATATACAATATGTACAGCAACCAAGAGGGAATAACAAGAGTGGACGATCAACAACGAAGTGCTCGTATTAAGAAGGGTGTAAGACAAGGTTGTAGCCTTTCGCCCCTACTCTTCAATCTGTACATCGAGGAAGCTATGATGGAAATAAAAGTGAGGTTCGGGAGTGGAATTAACATACAAGGTGACAGGATATCAATGATACGATTCGCTGATGACATTGCTATCCTGAGGGAAAGTGAAGAAGAATTAAATGATCTGCTGAACGGAATGAACAGTCTAATGAGTACACAGTATTGTTTGAGAGTAAATCGGAGTAAGACGGAGGTAATGAGAAGTAGTAGAAATGAGAACAGCGAGAAACTTAACATCAGGATTGATGGTCACGAAGTTAATGAAGTTAACGAGTTCTGCTACCTAGGCAGTAAAATAACCAATGACGGACGGAGCAAGGAGGACATCAAAAGCAGACTCGCTATGGCAAAAAAGGCATTTCTGGCCAAGAGAAGTCTACTAATATCAAATACCGGCCTTAATTTGAGGAAGAAGTTTCTGAGGATGTACGTCTGGAGTACAGCATTGTATGGTAGTGAAACATAGACTGTGGGAAATCCGGAACAGAAGAGAATCGAAGCATTTGAGATGTCTTTCTATAGACGAATGTTGAAAATTATGTGGACTGATAAGGTAAGGAATGAGGAGGTTCTACGCAGAATCGGAGAGGATAGGAATATGTGGAAAACACTGATAACGAGAAGGGACAGGATGATAGGACATCTGCTAAGACGTGAGGGAATGACTTCCATGGTACTAGAGGGAGCTGTAGAGGGCAGAAACTGTAGAGGAAGACAGAGGTTGCAATATTTCAAGCAAATAATTGAGGACGTAGGTTGCAAGTGCTACTCTGAGATGAAGAGGTTAGCACAGGAAAGGAATTCGTGGCGGGCCGCATCAAACCAGTCAGTAGACTGATGACCAAAAAAATAAAAAAAATAAAAAAGTGCTGCATCATCAGTTACAGCAAATATCGCATAAACGGGAGGGATCTACAGCTCGCGTGAGGAATTCTATGCGTATGGTCATCGATGTCGCTGCCTCGGATTGGGTAAAGTGGATTTTTTAAACTGAGTGTTCTATGTCAGGGCGGAATTGTTTAGAACTGCTGTATACGTCCAAGCTGCTGCTGCTTGTTTCGCAGTGCACCAGGGCTGGCTGCAGCGGCGGACACGAGGAGTTAGCAACCAGAAATAAAGGATTCACTCGGCCTGTGTGCCTACGTGTGTGATCTTGCCCACGGCAGCGAGTGCTGGCGAAATGGCCAGTGTGCTGAGTGTTCGCAACAGAAGCGGACGTGCGTGTGTTGCGTGAGAGAAGATTCAAAGTGATGGGTGTTTGCGCTGGACATATTGATGATGTCCGAACACCTATCACTCCAATCATCCGCTGATGACCTCTATTATCGGTGATGGTGCACTATGGAGTACACGCGCTTCCACTCGGCTGCGGCCGGCGGCGTTTGACGGTGTTTCGCGCGCTGTGGGTTGGCTTCTGGGAGGTGACTAAACGGGATCTCAGACACCTACCGATGGCAACTACTGCTACGGATTGGGTCGTGGTTTAAGTGTGTCGTGTGTAGCGCCTCTCAATACATTGCAGTGATCTGTTATGGGGTAGAGCTTCCTCCTTCGAATGTAGTGGAGAGAATCAATTTAGGGATTATATAGTACCTTTAAAAACGCAATCGCGTTTCCAACTGCGGGCACGTTTATGTTCGGCACAGGCATGTATGGGAGGTGCGGGTGTGGGTATCTTTCTCCTGGCCGGCGGGGATGGGGCTACCGTGCAGTCAGCGGATGGCGCTATCCGTAAACGGGACTTTGTGGTATAGGCAAGAGTTTTTTTTTTTTTTTTTTTTTTTTTTTTGCCAGATATGTTCAGTGACAACATTGTAGTGGAGGAGGGTATTTGTGTTCTCAAATGTCGGTGTGTACAAGACCTTGGATATATTTGGCGCAACGATCTATTTGTGATGGACATTTCATTACTTGATTTGCATAATGTTAGATACTGAAACGTTTAAAATGTGTTTTATTAAGAAGGAGGATCATCGTAAGGAGGAGGCGAGTGTTTTAAGTGATCTGTTTGAATCCTGTAAACTCTTAAACAATTAATTTGACAGGATATTGTAAATGGATTATTCCACTCTATATTTTCTCTTCATCTCCAGCATTACACGACAGGAATAAAGTATTCTGAGTAGATATGAAAACCTCCATCTTCACATTTGGAGACTGTGGTTCACACAGACAAACAGGGAACAGCCTCTTGAGAGAGAGAGAGAGAGAGAGAGAGAGAGTGACATGAGGTAAGTCTGGAATTTGGCGGTCAACAGTATGCTACGACTTGTTGCCTTGTTTGGGTGGTGCAAGATCAAAGGAAGTTGATATTGGGTCCGTGGTCGATGATATTTGCTAACGTTTTCTGCAATTACAACATCGGGCTATTTTGACCTTCGTGGCGGAGCCCTGACGATGGACACACACACACGGGATATCTCAAATGGTGGCTGCTATATGCCACTTCATACCCATTCATAACCTGTAGACATCTTTTGCAAGGTTTAACTGTCAGTGCAATTCGTATGAATGTATGTTCCTCGAGCTGTACATAATAGTTTGCCACTGAAATTCTCGTAATTTCTTTGTCTGCGGAAAGCGGCTGCCGGTTTCGAAATACGTCATGAACTTCTAGATATTAATTCTTTCGATTTTCTCGTCTGTGCTTAGACACAAGTGTGCTTTGAAATGTGCGGAAAAGATAATATAAGATAAAAATGGTTCAAATGTCCCCACCACGGGACCTAACTTCTAAGATCATCAGTCCCCTAGAACTTAGTACTACTTAAACCTAGCTAACACATCCATAATATAAGAGCCTTAACATTGCTTACTCTGGCAGCAGATATAAACCAAGCCCACTTAGCGTTTTCATGAATGCACGTTCAGAATAGAAAAGCGCCACAATTGTTTCAGTATTACACACTGCCTTGTCACTCACTAACTGTTTATTTGAACAGTAATCCATAGAGTGCTGTCAATTTCCAGACAATTCCTTTAACCGAATAAATAAACTGTATTGCTAACTCGGTCTTGTATTCCAGAAATTGTTTAAATTAACAGTATTGCACATACTCTTAATAGTTCAAACAATATTCCATACACTGCAATCGGTTTCATGCCAAAGTCTTTATATAATTGAACTATATTCCATGTACTGCAACTAATAATTAAACATCATTACACGCATTGTCTAAACTCTTTAAACAATATTCCATACACTGTAATCAATTGTCCACCAAATTCATCAAAATAAATACATCATCTAAATTAATTAAATAAAATTCCATACACTGCAATCTATTTCCCTTCAAATGGCCGATCAACATTCTTTTTCACGCCAATTTCCTGGACAGGGTGGGGAGTGGGATGCCTGGGGGTTTCCCAGAGGGTGAATTTAATTAACTGATCGATTTAATTCACTATTCAATCAAATTTATATCAAAAGTGTGCTTGAATCGACGAGGGAGTTCCCAGAGGGATGGCAGGGGAGCATGTAGGGAAACATAAGGTTAAGGACCTATCAGTTAAAAGGAAGGATTATCATCAGGGGATCATGACCTGTCAATCAAAAGGACGGAGTATCCCTAGGGGGTCTTGATCATCTTAGCAGAACTATAGGTTAAGAACGTCTAAAAAAAAGAGAATGATAGACTTGCCCCTGAGTGCATATTTTCCCTGAAATAGACACCCCAAAACAACAAACTGTGCTGCTGGTGCTACTGCCCTGTTGATACCAAGAATCAAGGTGGCTAGGCACACTCGCTTCATATACTGGCTCAGTGGTTCAAATGATGCTTCCTATTAACAATCAGTCCCCTTAGTTGCCCAATTGAGCCCTCCCGCTTGCGGACTTCAGATATTAGATCACTCAGAGTACCTTTCGCCAAGAGGTATAGTAATGTTGACATCACATGTGGAGCGTCCCCAAAACATCCACATGGGGTTCAAATCGCAGCAACAGTCACAAAAATGCCTTGACATGGCCAAAGTATCGAGTGGAAATTCTGAAATACCGTTTAGTAAGCATATAATTCGGTTGAACAGTCTAGCAAAATGATTAGCCAGAGGGCTACCTAAGCCTTGGGCCCCAGACACTTGATTCGTGGGTGTAGCTGCTGGACTTGCTTCTGCTTCCTGACTTTCCAAACTTAAGGACGCTGCTTGAACCAGCAGATCCCATGCTCGATCAAACTTCCCCATCCTGGTAACTTAAGGCTGGCTAAGTTGCAAGAAGGTAATATGTCTCGAACGATTCCCCAAATGTGCTAGATGGACCTGAATTTGGCCCATTTTCCTAAAACTAGGCTGACTCACCTGCAGAAAGGACAGGTTCCACTGCATCTCATCCAACGCCACGGAAATATTATCGAGGAAAACACCTACCTACCCAATGTTGCTCGCCGAAACGCAAAGCGCTGTGCCCAACAACGCGTGCAACCTGGCCGCCTGCTCTGGAACACTGCCCTTGGTACTAATCTTCCGAATTCCGAGTTCGTACTGCACTTGCTTCTTCTTTAGTTGTCCGCCCCTTGGAACAATGGAATAAATTAACACAATGTTCGACCAACAGTAAGTGATTCTTACGCACTAAAGAAGTGATCACAGGAAGTGACCAATGACCAGAGAAATGGTAGACAATTCTAAACCCCACCCCTTCCAACAGAACACAACCACTCTCTGTGAATGCCAGTTGAAACCTACCATCATGGGTAATGGGGTGTAAGGTGTACCTTAATGTGTCATTTCCTGTTGCTACCTTATGGACATAAACACCTCTGAAAGGGGTGCAATCACAATTGCAGTTAATTACAATACAGATTGAGTAAGATCTCAGATCTCAATAACAGGGTAATAAAAACAGGTAGGCCTTGATTAATAAGAGTTTCAGCGAAACCAAATTATTAAACAGCCCTTAATTAAATTAAAAAGGAACAAGCAGGTCTTCAGTAATAACAGCTTCAGTTACGTAAAATTACCAAACACAAAACAGGCAGGCACTCAGTGATAACAGCTTCAGTTAAGTGAGCAAGTGTTTGAATTGCCTCCTCACAAAGGTGCACCGGAAGGCTTATACACAAGGAACAACACACTACACCAAACAGGATGGCCAAGAAAGGTCACAACGCGACAGCCGGCCTTCCAAAGCCCTTTTCGGTCGGAAGAGACTAGTAAAAGAAATATTAACACAGCAAGTTTCATTACGTGAAGGCTACAATAACTAGCCAAACGGCATACCCGAATCACTGCAAGATACCGCTTCCACTACGACGGCGAAACTCCCGAAAGGAAACTATGCTGCCAAACCCATTTAAATAGCCTCAGCAATTGCAAATTTGGTGAAGCAGGCATCTTCTAAGCTAATATAATTAACAGAGCGCTTACGCTTGCAAAGCCCGAAGGTACCTCAAACTGGCACCCTGCCGTATTACTAGAGAAAGGTACTTATCTAGTGTTGGAAGACGATTGGCAGTACCATCTTGATACCGTGTGACGACGGGGACTAGGGATGGGGGGTCCGGACACAGCAGAGTTGAAACACAGTGTCGGTCTAACTCAGGAAACGTCATCGGCTCACACCGTTAAGATATGCTGTTAACAAAACAACCAAGACTAGTATCGACTCAGGTAAAAGAAACAATAGCCACATTGCATGGAAACAACTGTTGGTGCAACAGATCAGCTACGAAATCGCAATGATCGCAACACACCTATAGGTATGAATAAGAAAATAGCAGTTAACACTACAGAATCCAAAACTTAAATGAATTCCACGAATCGAAGCTGAAGCTCGCCGGTCCCAAATAGGGCTGAGATTTCAGCACAGTGAAACTGGCTTCAACTCTCTCATCGGTGTGCCACGTCCCAGAGCTGGCTGGCCTGGCTTCTCACGAAGACGGCACACGAAGTCAACCGCGGATTCAAACTGGCCCACAAACTTGCCCAGCAATCACTCGCCGGACTCCGCTCCCAAGGCGCTCACACGGGTGCTCGCTCGCCTTAGGCCGTCGCACACGGGCCGTGCATCCGAACGGTGAGCGTGGAGCGTGCCAAGTTTCCGACGTCATAGCGTGGAATAGCACGTTCGGGAGTCTTTCCGAACATGCAGAGCAATATCTAACGTGTCAGATATTCTGAGCTTGCGTCTGAGCGTTGACCAATGAGATGGCACAACGCCACCTAAGTCACATGCGCGCTATCTCCCTTCAGCACAAAGTTGTGAAGCGCCATATTGGCATTCATTTCAAGCCTATACGTATATATGCCACTTCTCAGCAACAGAAAATTGAGAATCACTGGAAAAAGCGTTGTTAACTGTGTGATCCGTTGCAATAAAATAATAAGAAACATCATATTCGTGACAAAAGAATTATTGTAACTTCCATGTTATGAGAGTATGCTTTTTGAAGGCAGCAACACACTGAAGATGCCCCCTAAGCGTGTTGTTCTTGGTACAATTTGTTATAATTAAATTTCAGTTAGTTACATAGCTACGATTAAAGTTTTCAGCAAGTGCTAAGATCCTAGGAATGGCAATCAACTTCATGCTGTTCGTTTAGCGTGGTGAGTAGCGTTACTGAACTGTGAAAAGTATATGTTTGGGCGTTGGTTCGCGACAAACCAGTACATGAAATTTCTTCCTAACATTTGCGTTTTTATTAGATTCTGTTACTTTATTATTTGTTTAGAATATGAATGTACTATTTGTTTAGAATATGAATGTACTGCAATTTTTTATGATATGTAAATGTAAGTTCACCTTTCTTTTGGAGTTCCATAACGACTGGGAGAGCGGTGTGCTGACCACACGCCCCTCCTGTCCGCATCCTCAGCCGAGGATGACACGGCGGTCGGATGGTCCCGATGGCCCGTTTGTGGCCTGAAGACGAAGTGCTTTTCTTTTTTTTTGCTTTGGGTGTTCGATTGGTTTGATCTGCAGGACACCTTGCGCTACTTGTGTAAAGCTATTTTGCTCCTTTTTCTTTTACGTTTCGCAATTCACGTGTTGCAAAGATTCTGCTGCGGGGTAGGAACAGTGATCAAGGAAGAGTGACCTTGGGAATGATAAAACAATGTTTATCTTATGTGAAGAAGTATTGAAAATTTGTATCGCACTGTTTGTAATGGAACTTTTGTAAGCCTGTCTCCTTATTGATTGGACATGGTACTTTCCTTTTTGTGGCCAATGGAGCAAATGTGCTTTTTAATAGAGCTAACGTGGGAATGCTGCGTGCCCGTTTAGTAAACAGTGTGATTTACGAACTAGAAACTTCCTGCAACTGCTGCTGGAGTGCGTTGCGATCGCATGTACCACGTTGGGGACCACGTACCGTATGCACAAGTCGCATCGTTTCTGAGTGTTCAGCAGCACGTTGAATTTAGCACGCTCAACGTTGACGACCCATAGCACGGTCCGTGTGCCGCCGGCTTTAGTCGCCGGGCGGACCTCTCAAACCGCCGCCGTAGCTCCGTTACCACTCCCCAACTTGTCACACCACAAGACGCCCGCCCTCTGTCAACAACCTCGAGCAGAGATCTTAGTGGTCTCGAAGCAAAGGGATATCACACGACAGATCGAGCTAGTGGCGCCAGGAATTCGAATGCCAGCAACGTCGCCACGGCTCAACATTTGCAGCACTGTAACAAATAGCCTGAGAAAAATACCAATAGAAGATCAGGTGATCTCACTCAGTTTTACTACTAATAATGATACAGGCTTGGAACGGGCTTATCTGGCACACCCAGCTGACTTACACCAAAGCCCCAGATGCCACAGTAGCAGCACGCACCAGCTCCAACAAGCTGGCATATTACAAAAACAGAGTTCAAGGTTGCTGTCTGAAAGCACTTACAAAGAACACAAATGCACTTTATTAGTGACCACCCACTTCTCAACAGAAATTGTGGTGGCTCCGCATCGGTTAGCATATACATATCGCCTAACAAATCAAAGAAAGGAACGATACCGAGCAATAAGTTTCACCAACCTTCTCTCATGTACGGGTTCCACTGCATGTCCAGTTACTTAACTGTGCAGTGTTGGAGCATTAACGAATTAGCATCGGTATATCCATCAGCCAAACTATTATCGGATTTCCTCCACAGAAAATGATTTCAACACACAAGCCGTAACGTCCATCAGCCGACTCCATACAGTATCCTTTTAAGAGCCATACATCATGTCGTAGCAATCACTGCTGCTGCTGGACGCCGTGTGTTTCCGGAGGCTCGCTCCAACTGTCCGAGCCCTTTCTTCTCTCCTCACACCACCGGCTCTCGATGGCGCTCTTTCCGGACCAGCCAGCACACTGCGAAGATGTTCCGAGTCCCCCGAGACGTGGAAAGATGTGCCAACTTATGGCACACCCTTTACGTATTGGTGTCGTATCACTGTCTTCCCGATATGAACCAGTTAAGTCGCTTAAAGTATTTTTTCATACGCTCCTCCAGTGCGGGTCGTTTCTGCACCATATTGCGAGTCACATCGTGTTTCGTATCGCATGTCTTATCGCTTCATTATAGACTCTGCCTGAGAAGGTGGGGGCACACAAGAGCCACGAAAAGAGCAATGAAAACCGAAGACACGTTAGTGCAGCTTCCGCATCATTCTACAGCGCTCTGACTCACGAAGACGCCAGTCCCATATTTCGAGTACCTGCAAGATAAGGAACGTCCGGGACAGTGTGAAAATAACTTCGTATTTCATACACCTAATCTCTATCACATTTCGAACGAAAGTGGACAAATGCAGTGATGTGTCTCCCTACGTTGTAACGAAAACATGTGTAAGTAACAAACAGGGAAATAAATTTGCACTGGCAGAGCTCAGGTTAACTAAAAATGATATCTCCGATTTCGAGACAATACCTGTCTCTTGTTCAATCTAATGGATTCTGGGACAAAATTCTTAAGAAAAAGTACGATTTTCGACCGATATCGTCGGTCGAGAAAAGGGATTTGCCCTTGCTGCAGCTTAGCAACAAATCTTCGAAGCGGTGAGACGGGAGAGTCAGATGTCTGCATCGCGTAGTTCAGCGATTGTCGCCGGACACCAGATCGGACTTCCCGGGTTCGATTCCCAGCGGGGTCAGGGGTTTTCTCTGCCTCGTGATGGCTGGGTGTTGTGTGCTGTCCTTAGGTTAGTTTGGTTTAAGTAGTTCTAAGTTCTAGGGGACTTATGACCACAGCAGTTGAGTCCCATAGTGCTCAGAGCCATTTGAACCATTTTGAACCAGATCGGACGGGTCTCTGTTAGACTGTTGTGGGGCAGCTGTTGCGAGTTAAAAAACGTCTTCCGCCTCTATCTACATAACAAGACCGATTGTGATAGACTGGTACGTCGCCGGGACGTTGAGAGAGAGAGAGAGAGAGAGAGAGACAGACAGACAGACGGACGGACAAAGAGAAAGAGTATAACTTCCCCGAAACGTAACACTTACGTAGACAACTCTTCCAGCAAGAGGCCCATGACCGTTTCATCACAGCGATACAGGTAATTACGCTCATGCTCATACATTAAGGATTATTGAAGAATGTGGTGCCACACGACGTGGCACTACACAAAACTGGTGCTAATAGCATAGGCACATAGGGAACACACACAGATCTGTAAGCCGACGGTATTGGTGTTCAGTTGAGAAAACCGTCCCGAAACACATATGCTACAAAACGCCACTGTTTCCTGCGCATATACCCCGACATCAATATGGGATATGATCACCATACACACGTACACAGGCCGCACAACGGGTTGGAATACTCTGGATCAGGTGGGCGAGCAGCTGCTGGGGTATAGCCTCCCATTCTTGCACTAGCGCCTATCAGAGCTCCTGATGTGTCGTGGGGGTTTGAAGACCTGCAGCGATACGTCGACCGAGAGCATCTCAGATGTGCTCGATGTGGTTTAGGTCTGGAGAACAAGTAGGTCACTCCTTTCGCCTGATATCTTCTGTTTCAAGGTACTCCTCCACTAGATCGGTGGGGCCTTGCGTTGCCATCCATCAGGAGGAAGGTGGGACCCAGTACACCCTTCAAAAGGTGTACATACTGGTGCATAATGACGTCCCGATAATCCTGGCCTGTTACAGTTCCTCTGTAAAAGTCATAGAGGGGTGTACATGAACTAATCATAATCCCACCCCAATCAAACCATGACCTCCATACAGGTCCCTTTCAAGGACAATAATGGGTTGGTATCTGGTTCCTGGTTCACGCCAGATGAAAACCCGGTGAGAATCACTGTTCAGACTATACGTGGACTCGTCCGTGAACATAGCCTGGGACCACAGTTCCAATGACCATGTACTGTGTTCCTGACACCAGGCTATACAGGCTCTCCTGTGACCTTGGGTCAGTGGAATGCACCTTGCAGGTCTCCGGGCGAATAAACCATGTATGTTCAGTCGTCTGTAGACGGTGTGACTGGACACGACTGTTCCAGTGGCTGCAGTAAGGTCCCGAGCAAGGCTACCTGCTGTACAGCGCGGCCGTCTACGGACGCTTATGGTGAGATATCGGTCTTCTTGTGATGTTGTACACTGAGGACGCTCCGTACTGTAGCGCCTGGACACGTTTCCTGTCTGCTAGAATCGTTGCCATAATCTTGACATCACACTATGTGGCACACAGGAGGCCCGTGTTACGGACTGCTTTGTTTGACAAGCCTCCAGTCGCCCTAGTACTCCACCCCTCATATCGTAATGAGTATATTGTCTTTGCGCCATTTTCAACACACAATCACAATTAGCACGTCGGAAAATGTCTGCACACTTACTCGCTGCACCGTACTCTGACATGCACCAACACACCTCTGCGTTTATGAACTGCTGCCAGCGCCACCGTGCGACGACCGCAGGTCAAATGCAGTGCATGATCATACCCCGAGATGATTTAAACCAACTACCAGAGCGTTACTTCACCGTATATCAGCATTATCTTTAATTTATGAGCATGAATGTATTAACATTCATCAGAACAATACTCACAGTCTACCTTCCGTAATTAAATGTTTAATTGTATTCCAAATTCTTATACGTTAAATAAAAATAGAAACTATAACATGCAGTGTTTGTTTTAACTTCAGGCAACTAAATGTCTCGAAACGATGCATTATACGACAAACATTTGTCTCACTTGAGTGAAGTGATATGCACGAACAGAATGGTGAAATCAATGTATGATGGCGTTAAAAACTTAAAAACGGTTTTCTTGGGGTGTGTGGTAATTTTACACTGTTAATTTTTTCTACTGTTTCGCGCATATTCTCTACATTTGACTTCCGAAATACATAATCTAACATCAAACCTTTCCATGACATGAACATGCATTTCACCTCATTCAAGAGCAAACTTAAATCATGTATGAACACGATATACACATTATGATGGACCCACAGAGTTCAAAATGCATCATGTATTTAACAAAACATGAAAATTGGTGACTGAAGGCTTTTATTAATTCATACATCCGGTTTATATTTCCGTTTGAAAATTACCTTAGTGTCGCAAATCTGACTGTACATTTGCAGTAAGGTGAGCTGTTTCAATGTCGGGTTAGAAACTACGTTTAGCGTCAACCAGGAACGACCTGGGCGTAATAGTTTCCTGTTCCTACCGGTGTGCTTGATTTCGGCGAGGCTACATGCCTCTCATCTCTGGGGTGCTGGATTTGGGTGAGTATCCATTCCAGGTGCGCCTGTCACCACCACATCATAGATATTTTGCCCCATTAGAACAATTCTGATGTGTAGTCCGTCGGTAGCCGAACAGCTGCCAATGTGAGCGTTACGGCGGCTAGGTGGAAACAAACACCGAAATAAGTCACCCTCATGACAGAGTTCCACGGTGGCCACCGAAATCCGAAATCAACCATGCCCATGGTTTGGGGACTCACCACATCAATCCTCGTGGGGACCAGAAGTCCTCTTTACCACACTTGTAGCTAACTGCCTAAAACGACAACGTCTAGCCATATTATTTGTGCTGTATAATCAAATTTTTAACGCTCCAGTAACGTTTGAACGTCAATATCGACTGTTGGAACACAATGGTCTATATTTACGTAGTACATGAAATGTAGAAACAAATGCGTCGTTCCGTAACAACAGGAACAGGCATCCTTTATCAGTTACAGTGCCATCTACCACGAATGTGAAACAATTTTTTCGCCGTAGTAGCCGAAAAAGCAAATATAATGGGTGGAGGGGGGATGGGGAGGGATTACCATTTGGAAATACAAAGTTGCGGGGCTGTTAGGAGAGGGCCAGTTGAAGCACAGATATGTGTACCATTTACTAATATTAAATTTTCCTCTAGGACATTTTTTCGTACACTGCCAAGTGTTCGGATATGTCTTAAGTTAAAGCAAACTTCCTACATATAAAACGCCAGTCCATGACGAGAAATTTAGAACACTGCACCAGCTAAAATTTTAACGAAAAAAAAAATTGGTCTGCGGCGTCTGTGTGAATCCACTATTCGATTAAATGGGTTACAGTTGAAATTAATGAAAACAGACAATAATTATGTCTAACTTTCTCTCCCATACTTGGCAGTGCCTAATGTCTATCGATGACAGTCCGTCAGAGGCATATTCGCGTGTGTCAGGTATTTAAGTTAGTACTCGCTATCTCCCACGTGAACGCGCTACGAAGCTAAAACCATCCATCAACTGCTGCCAGCCCGGTTCGCACTGCTAACGAACGGCAAGTCTGAATGCCCATTAGCTGGCCAGTGTAGTGTCCGTGACGTCAACAGGCGGTGGCACGCACAGCGGTTTGAGGCTGACACACGCTGAGGTTGTGTTCTGTATCTGTAATGTAGCCGGTTGATGGAAACGCGCCGATACTGTCAGCACTGAGGCCACACACATTTGCGATCGTATCACGAACTTGATTTACAGACTGCGCCCAATTATTTCCTCTCAGGTCTTTTGTGACAAAAGGATTCTGCTTCTCATATTCTTCATAATCCTTGCTGCAGTATATTTTATAATAAGCTTGTCTGGAATAGACAACACTGATATCTATATTTGAGCTCTGATGGATTTATCGTAATCCGTTCTACCTATCGTTCCCAGCGTGGTGTATATCTACGTCTGACTTCTCTCTACATACAGAAATATTCTTCAGAATAGACATTTTCTGTATCCCCAAATTTAGTATTCATGATTTATCAATAGGTGTAATTATACACTACTTACTAGTAAAATTTCCTTTAATGGCGTTATTTAACAGAAGAATGAAAGTTCATATATGTCCCAGGAAAACTAAGTCCTTCTCAGACCAACAAGTAAAAGCTAACAGTTCTCACTACAGAAACGAAAAAGTGAAACAGGTAATTTTTAACTGACTATGACGTACTATTCTACATATTATAATGGACTTACTCTTGTCGTCTGGGTAATACTGACACAAAGGAAAACACGGTTTCCCTATCCATCACTAAGTTTTCGCACAAAATGATGATCAAAAGGGGCAAACGTCTAAAAGGATCACAAAGGGTAGAGAAGAACAAATTGTTGTGTGTCGGATCGGAACTGTAAGCATTCGTGTCGAATGCCTTTACCGACTTAATTACTTAGGCATATCGTATGACTCACTTCGACAGCGTCAATTTCAACACTACCTCTCTTTCCAGTTGTGCAAATCTGTAGCAATAATTGAAATGCTGCGCTACAGAGTGAAAATTCTTTATTGAAACAAGCCCCCCGGCTATGGTTAAACCTGTTGTCCGAAATATTCCTTGCTCGAGGATTTCTAAAGCTGTAAGACATGCAAGAGAGTGTCTGTGAAGTTGGGAAGGCGAAAAGCAGATGTGAGTTACCGGTAGCAGTATAACTGTCAGGGTTTGGATGTTATTCGTGTATATTTAAATGCCAGTAAGAGCACTGCCAGTGAAAAACTAATTTCTGGAACATGCTCAAGGAAATTCGAAAATACACTCAGGGACGGCACTAAGAAAAGTAAGCTGAAACGATATTGGCCAGAAAAATACACTTATAAGACAGGCAACTGCGGAGAAATAGTGGGTAACAGATAAAAATGTTCAGATAGGTCAACGAAATAAGTAGATACAACAACGCAGTTGAAATGACGGCCATACAGCAATATAAATCAATTACAAATAAGATTAACAGAAACTGCAAAGAAGGTAAAGGAAGCAGGAAAAATATGAAAAAATGAAAAACGAGAAGGATAAATTTAGCTTACAGACTTTTCAATTCAAATACACCGATATTAGGTATACAAAAAGACTTCAAGTGTTACTCCCGGAGAAGAGAGCAGTCAGGTAGGAAGACGAGGACTCCAAACTGGGGAGTGAATTTGCGGTCAACCTGATTACAGAAGAAATATGTGTCAGTTGGGAGGACGCATTTCATCCAGTATGACACAGCTTTGGATGCCTTAAAACAAAGAAGACTCGATATACACTCTCATCCAAAAATTAAAGCAACAAACAACTATTTCCCCGTCTTCTGTCTAATTCACGGATCACACTACCTGTCAACACATGCGTGTACAGTCGTGTTCTGCACGAAAGGTGGAATCCCAGTCAATGGCCTACAACGCCAAAGATGGCTCAGAGCACATATCAAACGGAGTAGTGTGTGACAGGTACTCCCACATCCACAATCGCTGTGTATACAATCTAGGACGGGGCGGTATGTCACATACACGACGCCTACCAGGCTTTATGCGGTGGAGGACCATAAGAAGAATCGAAGGACGACGGTCGCAAACTGATGTGGCCAGATGGTTTAATGTGGATCGTTCAGTCGTTTCTCGGACAAGGGCAGGACCGACCATATGTAATCTCAGAAACAGAGGAGTGTTATTTGGCTGTAAGGGCACGACGGTACCGCCTTTGTACTGCTCGGCAACTGGCATCTGACATTGCAACTTCCACTGGACGTGTTGTATCAAGACAAGGCTTCGGCAGAGTGATCTTGAACGTCGGAGACCTGCTAGGTGTGTAGCTCTGATGCCTCTTCACAGAAGGGAACGTCTAGAATTGAGTCGTCAACTTACCACCTAGACGTCGAACAGTGGTCCAATGTTCTTTTCACAGACGTGTCCCGATTTCGCCTAAAGACTGATTCTTCAAGGATTCGGATTTAGGAGGAACGTGTAACACGGTTTAAGGTCCCAAGCATTGTGTAGAGAGACAGATATCGAGGAGGATCCCTAATGGTATGGGCATGGTTTATATTCACCACTCGAACACCTCTTCATCACGTTTTACAGGTGAATCGTGATGAGATTTTGAGACCTCATGTGCGGTTGTTGTGAGGTGCTGTGGACACAGATTTCGTATTGATGGACGATAATGCTCCACCTCATAGAGGACGGGTAGTTGATGTTTTCTTGGAAACGGAAAATATTGTACTCATGGCACGGCCTGGTCGCTTTTCCGTTTTGAATCCCACACAGCATGTCTGGGGTACTCTAGGAAGACAAGATGCACCACGTAAACATCCACCGACCACTCTCCAAGACTTTCGAGCTGCCCTGCTGGAAGATGGACGACATTGCCTTAACATGAATAAGAATTATGACACCATTCATAGCATGTCCTGTTATCGTCAGGTCTGTACTGCTGTCAGAGGTGGTCACACCCCATACTGAGCACATTAACCAGCTGTCAGAATGTGTGCGCTAATCCGTTCAGTTGGGAAAAACTAAGAACATTTTTGTCTACCGTTACGCATACAGGTATATTGTTTCGTGGCAAAATATACGCAACCTTGCACAATTTCCGTTTGTTGCGTTAATTTTGGACACCAGTGTATATTGCTCACACAGACTTTTACAAATATTGGGGAAAGAGGCTTCGAAACTATTTCCCTAATTAAATTTCACAAAATATCAGACTGTCGACATTCCATCAGACTCGTGGAAGATTATTATCCACACAAAGCAATGGGCAACTATGGCACATGCGTGCGGTAACTATTGTACAATAATATCAACAGCCAATGCATCCAAGCTGTTGAGTAGAATTGTGTATAGCTAAACGGAAAAGAAAATCGAGGATCACACAGATGAAAATATAGCACAGATGAAGAAATATCGTAGACACAAAAAGATTTATAGGAAGATGCTGATCGCTGTAAAAAGGTCATTTAATTACAGAATAATGTATAATGTAGAGAATAAAAGCAAAGCAGTCCAGGATGTTATAAAAGAGGAAACGGGGAGAGGCAAAGAAATGCAGAGCAACGTACTGCTAAGGGAAGGAGATAAAGTAATAAAGGATCCACAACACTTAGCAAACTATTTAAACGAGCATTTTTCAAGTACTACAGAGAAGATAAAACAAAAATTCCACAAAACGAATATAACTCCCGTAAATAATGTTGCACTAAATACAATGATGTTATTTCCAACCACAGAGAATGAAATGTAAAGCTGTTCAAATACTAAATAATAAAAAGTCAGTAGGTTTAGATGTCCGCCTCCGGTAGCTGAGCAGTCAGCCTGCGACAGAATGTCAATCCTAAGGGCCCGGGTTCGATTCCTGGCTGGGTCGGAGATTTTCTCCGCACAGGGACTGGGTGTTGTGTTGTCCTAATCATCACCATTTCATCCCCATCGACGAGCAAGTCGCCGAAGATTATTATAGTATGTTTGGATGAAGTACCAACTTGTGTAGTGAAACAATGCATAGGGATTATACAGCGCCCCTTAAAAAAATATAATAAATGAATCCTTCACATCAGGGACATTTCCAGAGCAGTTAAAACGGACAGGAGTTGTACCTTTGCTTAAGAAAAGTAATGCAGAAAACATAGAAAATTACCAGCCCATTTCCCTGCTGTCACCATTCTAAAACATAATAGAACCAATCATGAAAGACAGATTAATGAATTACCTGAATAAATACAATCCTTTAAGCGAGTCACAGTTTAGTTTGCAAAGTGTCAAAACTACGGAGTCAGATAGTACAATTCAAAATAGTTGTACTTGATCCTGTTGATAAAGATGACTGTGTCACAGGCATATTTTTGATCTTTCTAAGGCCTTTGATTCAGTCGACCAAATCATTCTATTAAATAAATTAAAAGCATTAGGAATAAGCGTGGTAGCTAATTACTGGTTTCGATCATACTTAGCAGATAAGATACAAAGAGTAGAGATAACACATACTTCAAATAAACATTTAGTAAAACACCTATCAGAACCAAAATACATTAACATAGGGGTTCTGCAAGGTAGCATATTAGGACCTATACTATTCCTGACATACATCAATGACTTTCCCAGTAGTATTACTCATGATGAAAAGAACTGTCTTCACTGATGACAGCAACATTATAGTCACTGAGAAAACAAGATAACTCCTTACAGAGAAAGCAAATGAAACTCTCAAGGAAGTTTATGATTGGTCAATAAGCAATAAAATGACATTGAACGTAAAGAAAACTAACGCCATAAATTTCAGATTGAAGAGAAAAAATTACAATTTTAAAATAAATGTTGATGGCACCTCTACATACAGTGTCTACAGATGAAAAATTTCTTGGAATGAATATTGATTCTCAATTGAAGAGTGTGAACACAAAAAGGTACTTGCAAACAGAATGTCATCAGCATGTTATGCCCTTAGAATTCTATCATTATTGTGTAACATGCAGTGCCTATTAGTTACATACAATTCATATGTACACTCAGTTCTAGGCTATGGCATACTTTTTTGGGGAACAAATACACAAAATACGAACACAAATTTCCAAACTCCAGAAAAGAGCCTTAAGAATAATAACCAAAAAATAACAGTCGAGCTCATTGTAAGGATCTGTTCAAAATACTGGGTATTTTAACTGGTCCATGTGAATATATTTACCAGTCAGTTGCACACATCAAAAATAGCATTGGTAATTACTGCACAAACACCTTTGTCCATGTCAATGGAACAAGAGCTAAACTCAACTTAAATTTACTAAGAAAAAATAAACGCAAAACTCAAAGCAGCTTTTTCAACCAAGGAATAAAACTGTACAATAAATTACCAAAAGATATTAAGTAAATTGCAAAAATATACTTATTTAAAGAGGCAGCTAAAACGTACCTGTTATGCATTGCGTTTTATACATTGAAGGACTACTTAGATAAAACAGAGTAGGGGTTTGGAAAAAAAAGTTATACCAATAACTATACAATAATGATTATAAAACATCCAATATCCCACAAACGATCTCCACACTGTGTTTTTTCCTTCTTTTTTCCTTTTCTAGAAATATTTACCCCCAAGCTACGCATAACACAATACTAACACCTCTTCCTCTGTGTGAGCTTAATGTCTCACTCATTATAGAGGGACGTGAGTCAGTTTTTCAGGATTGCAAATGGGAAGTTACAGTACAGAAAATGGTCCAGAGATCAACAGTGTGTGTATGCATTGTGTGTGTAGTGAGTGGAGTGTTATGTAACAAGGTTTGAATAATGTGTGCAGTGGCTGATAGTCATATATGAGTGAACAGTGCGGAATTGCTTTCTTTAATATTTTATTTATTTTTTATTGTTCCATGGGACCAAATTAAGGAGAAGTCCCCATGGTCGTGGAACGAGTGAATACATGAAATTATAACACGATAGTAGAAACATATGAAATGAAATACAAGAAACTTATTCATGCGACAATTCGTAAGATTAAATAAAGAAAATCAACAACGTAACACTGGAATTTCCTTAGTTTTTCTGGTCTTCCAGGAGCTCTTTGACAGAATAGAAGGAGTGAGCCATGAGGAAACTTTTCAGTTAAGACTTAAAAGCGTGTGGGCTACTGCTAAGATTTTTGAGTTCTTGTGGTAGCTTATTGCAAATGGATGCAGCAGAATAGTGCACTCCTTTCTGCACAAGAGTCAAGGAAGTGCATTCCACATGCAGATTTGATTTCTGTCTAGTATTAACTGAGTGAAAGCTGCTAACACTTGGGAATAAGCTAATATTGCTAACAATAAACGACATAAAAGAAAATATATACTGTGAGGGCAATGTCTGAATTCCCGGACTATTGAATAGATGTCGAGAAGAGGTTCTCGAACTTACACCACATATAGCTCGAACAGCCCCTTTTTGAGCCAAAAATACCCTTTTTGAATCAGAAGAATTACCACAAAACATAATACCATATGACATAAGCGTATGAAAATACAGGAAGTAGACTACGTTTCGTGTTGAAATATCACCTATTTCAGATACTGTTCTAATGGTAAATAAAGCAGCATTTAGTTTCTGAACAAGGTCCTGAACATGGGCTTTCCAAAACAGCTTACTATCTATCCGAACGCCTAGGAACTTTAACTGTTCCATCTCGCTTATAATATGCCCATTATGTGTGATCAAAATATCATTTCTTGCTGAATTGTGAGTTAGAAACTGTAAAAACTGAGTCTTACTGTGATTTAGCATCAAATTATTTTCCACAAACCACGAACTTATTTCATGCACTACATTATATGATAACATTTCAGTATCACACAAGATCCTTAACTACCAAGCTGGTGTCATCAGCAAACAGAAATAATTTTGAATCACCCGTTATACTAGAAGGCATATCATTTATATAAATAACAAACTTCAGTGGCCCCAGCACCGACCCTTGGGGAATGCCCCACTTAACAGTGCCCCATTGGGTCTGAACATCACTACCACTCTCAATATTGCGCTGAATTACCTTCTGCTTCCTGTTCTTAAAGTAAGAGGGGAACCGATTGTAAGCTACTCCCCTTACTCCATAATGGTCCAACATCTGCGGTAATATTTTGTGGTCAACACAGTCAAAAGCCTTAATTAAATCAAAGAAAACACCTAGCGTTTGCAACCTTTTATTTAATCCGTCCTAAACCTCACAGAGAAATGAGAATTTAGCATTTTCAGCTGTTAAACCATTTTTAAAACCAAACTGTACATTTGACAGCAAATTATGTGAATTTAAATGCTCCAGTAACCTTGTATACACAACCTCCTCGATAACTTTAGCAAACACCGATGGCATAGAAATACGTCTATAATTGTCAGCATTATCCTTGTCTCCCTTTTTATAAAGTGGCTTCACTACCGAGTACTTTAATTGGTCAGGAAACCGACCACTCGTAAAGGAAAAGTTACAGATACGGTTAAGTACTGGGTTAACATACATAGGACAATACTTCAGTATTCTGCTAGATACCCCGTCATATCCATGAGAGTTCTTGGTCTTTAGTGATTTAATTATTAACTTAATCTCCCTCTTTTCAGTATCATGGAGGAGCATTTCAGGTAACAGTCTCGGAACACTTTTTTCTATGAGCGCTATATGATTCCCTGTTGGGACTAGGTTTCTCTTTAGTTCACCTGCCATATTCAGAAAGTGATTATTAAATACGTACATATATGCGACTGATCAGTAACACGGATATTCCCACTACACACTGGTTCTATATCCTCGACCTGTCTCTGCAGACCAGTCACTTCCTTTGCGACTGACCATATGGTTTTAATTTTATCCTGAGACTTAGCTATTCTATGTGCATACCACATACTTATCGACTCCCTGATAACTTTTTAAGCACCTTACATTACTGTTTGTAATGGGCTGCTGCATTCAGATTTTGACTGTTTCTAATGTTTTGATATAATTGCCACTTTGTTCTACAGGCTATTCTTATGCCTGTAGTCAGCCACCCAGGCTGCCTGTTTGTGCTAGTACCCTGTTTTGAACGTTCTAACGGAAAGCAATTTTCAAACAGTACGAGAAAAGTTTTGAGGATTATATTTATCGTCTACTGTATCAGAACTATAAACATCTTGCCACTCTTGTTCCATGATAAGGTTTACAATGGTCTCTACAGTAACTGGATCAGCTTTCCTAAAAAGTTGATAACTATATTTAACATGTGTTGCAGCACAAAAATCTTTTATAGTTAAAATTTGTGCATCATGATCTGAAAGGCCATTCACTTTTTTGCTAACAGAATGCTCTTCTAGTAATGAGGAATGAACAAAAATGTTGTCTATAGTTGTTCTACAGTTCCCTAGCACTCTCGTTGGAAACAATACGGTTTGCAAAAGATTATATGAATTAAGGAGGTCTACCAGCATCCTTTTCCTTGCACAATCACTTATAAAATTAATATTGAAGTCACCACATATAACCAACTTTTTGGATTTACTATAAAGTGAACCAAGATCATTCTCTAGCTTTAGCAAAAATGTTGTGAAATCGGAGTCTGGGGATCTATAAATGACAACAATTAGAAGTTTAGCTCCACTAGATTTAACCACACCTGCGCAACATTCAAACACTTTTTCAGTGCAGTACTTTGAAACATCAATTGACTCAAATTGGATACCGTTTTTAACATACACAGCTGCTCCTGCACACCCCAAAGAGCTCCTAGAAAAGCTGCCAGCCAACCTGTATCCTGGTAAAGGGAGCCTCTGAATTATCTCCTTATTTAAGAATAAAAGAATAAGATATACCAATAATTTCAGAGTCAACATCTATAAGCAGTTCACTAACTTTATCTCTAATACCTTGTATATTTTGATGAAATATACTAATTCCCTTATTACTCGGAAAGCCTAAGTTTTGTCGAAAGTGGTTTCTTTGTTAGAGAGATTTCCCTTAAGCAGGGATACCTATCAGCTGGCTTCAATCTAAAAAAGGTGCATCTCTAACACCCACTAGTACAGGACCTTTCCCATGAGTGATCCCACCAACCCCACCTATGCTGTCACCTATAAGCTTTGCCAACCTCCCCTTTCCATACCTGTTGAGGTGCAGGCCATGTCTAGTGAAACCTGTCCTGCTGATAGAATCCACCGACACCACTGAAATGTGACTCATACCTTCTGTCATCAGCGCACCCCTAAGTCTCATGTTATTATTCTTGACGGCTGTATTAAGATGAGGCCGATCGTGACGCTGAAACAGTTCCACGAAATGCACATTCGTGTAGCCAGTCTGAGTGGCTATCTTTTCCAGGTCACCATCAATGCCATACTCCCCATCCCTATCAATACTATTACCAGCCCCACCCACAATCACTATCTGATCCTCTTTAGTAAAATTCCTACATAACCCCCCTATGTTAACAGTCACCTGAGCCAATCCTGCATTAGGCTTCACAATGCTGGTGACCTGGTACTCACTCCCCAACACTTCCTGCAACTGCTGGCTTACACCCCTAACATGAGAACTACCTAACAGCAGAACGTTCATCTTTCTCTTAGAGCTTGCAACTGTCCTAGCCACCGTAACTGCTGAGGTCTGCTGCATACTTCCTACATCTACAGCCGCTACAGATTCCTCTCCACTAGTCTCCGACAGTTGGTCATATCTATTGCAAACACCAATAGTAAAACTATCTGAAAATCTCCTTCTCCTAGCAGATCTCCTGCTAACAGCCATGTCCCATTCCCCAACCCCCTTCTCCCTCCTCATCCTAACTAGCTCCTCCTGTGCGTTTTTCAACTGCATCTGAAGGGCACAGATCTTACGCTCCTGCTCCTCTATCAACTTACTCTTGCTACATAACCTGCAGTTCCAGGAGAGGATCTCACCAGACCTCACCAGAAATGTTCTATATCCTTCTAAAAAGAGATCTACAGATGAATAAAACTACTACTACTATCACAGAAATTAAAGACAGAAGAGAAGTAGTCTTTACATTACACATAATAATTGAAGACTTTCTAAAATCAAGCCGCTATCATGAAACTGATGATTTTCTTCTTATTAGGAGATGTAGTTATCGTTTCGCTATTTAAATGTTATTTTATTTCCTTTTGGACACACTACTGAAATGTCAGTTGTGAAAACTTTAGCAGGCGATTTATTATTGTCCTTTCGAAATTAGTTACATTGTATGTAACATGTTAAGAACTTAATATTCATTATTTAATCGTACAGGGATTGTCATCTTAATACTATGTATAAAGCAGTTTGACCTGAGTGTATCACATACTTTGTAGCTAATTTTACACAAATTGTGTAGCATTTCCTGCCATTTGACTGCCACACACACATGCTTGCAGTCTCTTCATTTGAATCATGGAATTACCGTTGTTTTCGGCCTATATACTCACGATTCAACACACAAATTTCATTTTGTGTATTCCGTTTGACCTCTGAATCAAGCAGGTAAGGAATCGAACAACGAATGCAACCAATTACCAACAGTTGGCATAAACTAACCAGAGTTCTTGAAACACTCAACCATACTCAACAACAGAACAAATAAAATACACAAAAAACGACAGCAACAGAAAATAGACAAATCGCACATCTCAGCTTCAATGCTGTCCATGCACCACCTGCATTGTATGAAACTCGAGTTGTGATTCACCATGCTGCTCTCATTACAGTACATGTGCATTAACACAAACGTCTTATTTTATGTATTATTCTTCTATTAAAGATTCACGTAGGAACAAAATTTCTTTGTAAGTATTCATAGAATGTAATAATTAGCATGGTAACATACGGGAGCGCTGTGTGTTATATTCAGCTTTTGTGGTATTGATGAACTACCTCAAATTTATTAAAATCAATTTAGTAATGCATAGTGTATTCCGCGCTGTTATGTATCTTCCTTAATTTAATAGTATTTATAATATTTGCGTTACTGTCACTAGTGAATTCTCCAGATATTTCCATAACATGCAGCCGACAGGCTCTAACGTATACCGTTTGGTTTAGTTTTGCTCAGAGCATGATATAAATATGATTTTTTCCACTTTTTTCCGTTTCACACTTCTGAAAATGACTAATAAGTTCTTTAAAAACAAAAGTTTACTTATAATATGCCTGAAAAATATATGTATTTTCATTTTTACGGTATTATAAATTTGGAGTTCCAAAAGGTTTCTGTTTGCTGTCAGCGTGACATGGTTTCACTTCAAAGGAATGTCTTTGTAGGAGATACAAAGCCAGCAGTTTGCTACAACGTTTTCAGTGGAAGCAATTAAAAAAAAAATATTTTCATTTTTTACAGCTACACATGGTCTAAATAGTGATCACACGATTCGAGGACAAAAGATTGGTACCTTCTTGCATTTTCTAACCATCGTAAAAATAAGATGCTGTGATCGGAGCACTGATGGTCCAGTTTCTAGGAAGTGTACGGAGCCGCGTTCGTTCACCACAAAACTCATAAAATTAATTATTTATGAATACATACAGGCTGCAAAGGGGCAAAAAGATTCTTTAAACATGTAAGGTGGGCATATCATTTTGATTTTGTAAGTTATCGATGGGCACTTGAGAGCCACAGCAAGTTACATTACTGTTAAAGCATTTTTTTGTTTCTTGTGGTATAATCTTTGCCTCTGTGCAGATTGATAAATTCTTAGTTAGGCTGTGGTAGGTAATGGACATATTTAGTAGTTCCGTTACATTTCAGATGTTTTACGACCCGTGGCTCTACCCTTCATTCGATCCCTGAGAAACCTTACATTTCAACAGGATAATGCACGACCGCATGTTGCTGGTCCTGTACTGGCCTTTGTGGATACACGAAATGTTCGACTGCTGCCCTGCCGAGCTCAGTCTCCAGATCTCTCACCAATTGAAAACGTCTGGTCAATGGTGGCTGAGCAACTGGCTCGTCACAATACGCCAGTCACTACTCTTGATGAAGTGTGGTATCGTGTCGAAGCTGCATCGGCAGGTGTACCTGTAGACGCCATCCAAGCTGAGTTTGACCCAATGCCCAAGCGTATCAAGGCCGTTATTACGGGCAGAGGTGGTTGTTCTGGCTACTGATTTCTCAGGACCTATGCACCAAAATTGCTTGAAAATGTAATCGCATGTCAGTTCTAGTATAATATATTTGTCCAATGAGTGCACGTTTATCATCTGCATTTCTTCTTGGTGTAGCAATTTTAATGGCCAGTAGTGTAGTTCGTTCCAGACAGACAAGGTGGCTGTAGTTGTCGACGGCCTGTATTGGTAGCGGTAGATGGTTGGACACGCCTCAAGCTAGCGAGAATTGTCAACAAAAGTGACCCAGCAGGCTCAAGGCTTCGACATGTACGTGGAGTGTGGACTAATATACGGAGATACTACTAATGCACCATATGCCGTATATGCCTTAACAGTTTCCACTCATCTAGGAAATGTTAAATACAGGTCCTGTATGGCTTTAGGTAAGGGAATCTTATACCTGCCTGCTACAAAATGGCTGTAATTTCAGGTAACGATAGTGGAGGTGGACAGTTATCATGCGTCTTTCTCTACACAATTGCCCACAAAACCTGAATAATATTGAGATCTGATGATTGTGGTGGCCAGGGGAGATCCGACAATTCATCCTTGTGCTCAGAAAGATAGGTCTGGGCTATTCGAGCTGTGTAAACAGGGACCCTGTCGTCTTGGAACACCACCATTAGGGAACAGACTGTTGTGGTCAGTCGGTGGTCGAACCTGGGACTCCAGATGGACGAGATGAAACCGGGATCCACCACACCGTATTTCGTCAGGAGACCGAGCAAGTGGCAGTGCCGAGTGATACAGCAGTATTCGGAAGTATTTCATTATTCAGCTAGTTTACAGAAGTGTAACGTCTGCGCGCTGCCCGCGCACTGTTCCGCGGGTCTGGCTATCTCAGTATTCCTGGACTGCCGACACCGCTGCTGTGATTATCAAGGCTGCCCAATGATGGAAGTGAGCCGCGCTCACCCAGTCGCCACCCGCCGAGGCGTAGCAACTGGTGCCGCTCCACTGCCCGTGATTACGGAGACTTACAGTCCCTGGTCCCCGCCGCCCCCCGCGCCGTTTGGCTTGCTTTGCCCAACCGTGCGACGAAGGTGGTTGTACTGGTCACCCGTGGCCCTCAGCCGCTGCTGCTTCCCGGACAGGACCGGACTCGAACCCGTGCCCTCCCGGATGCTGTGCCGCAACTAGCCGATAGTGGTGCTTGCCAATTGGAAACACCCGCCGCCGTCTCTGGCGCTGCTGCAGCGCTGCCGCGTAGAGTCCTGCATGACCGAGTAAGCGAGCACAAAATACGAGGTGGGGCGAGCACACCCTAACTGGATAGGCTACCCGCACTAGTTCTTGTGACCGAGCATAGAAGCCGTGACTGAGTACGGGGCACGTAACTTCAAACACATTTACACTTATTATTATCAGCGTGACACTGCAGCCAGTACGGGCTTCTCATTTGTGGTGTGTCTCTCTCTGTAATCATGCAGCGCGAGGAAGCCAGTGTAGTAAGAGGTAAGATTGATATCAATGTTTACACATTATAGGAACGGGAAGGTCTAAAAAGCCAAGTATGGAGTACATTTCTGTTGGTTTCAGATGAAAACAGTGCGTCTGCTGGGTACGTATCGTGCATAAAAAGCTCCACTTTATTGTTTTACCAGTCGGGAACCACTCATTTAAAGAAACACAGTTGCAAGAAACCTCACAAAGATCGTTTCTTTGGCCGTCCTTCCGTGATCTTAATGTGCTTGAAATAAGTGAAAAGCGGGAAATTCTTAGCAATGTGCGACAAATGTGTGCTATGTATGCAGGTACAACATGCAATCATTAACATAATCGCTTCTGCATAGTTAGTGGGAAGTGTGTTATAGAGAAACGGGAATGTTGTGACTCGTATAATATTTCATTAACGTAAAATATGTCGTTTTTATGGGAACGGGGGTCGGGTTGTTTGGGGTGAGAGACCAAACAGCGAGGTCATCGGTCTCTTATGGGAACGTTTCGATGATTTCGATATCAATTCTGTATTACTTGTCTCTTTTGTTTATTATCATAGATCCTTCAAGTACTGTGTCATCACCACCCAGAAAGAGAGATCGTTTCAAGGAACGGAGGAACAACAGATCATCCGCAGCAGATGAAATAGATCTGTACATTTTAATGCCCCCCGGAGATGATGATGACATCTTAAAGTGGTGGAGCAGACATGAAACAGATCTGCCAGATTCGGCTGCAGTTGCAAGACGTATTTTATGTATCCGAGCAACAAGCGCACCTAGTGAAAGGTGCTTTAGTAAAGCCGACATGTTACTAACAAATTGCCGCAGCCAATTAAATCCGGAACGCGTTAGTGATTTACTGCTGATCAACAATAACTATAATTTTGTTTATGTTGTAAACAATTGAGAATTGTGACAAGTTACGTCTGTAAATGTTTAATGTTCTTTGTGTGCTTTCTTTATGAAGACGGTTGTCTTCTAGATTACAGGGAAAGCACTTATTTAATGTTTCCTATAAATGAAAGGAAAAATATATCTTTTGTTTGGAAGTGAGACTCGTTTGTATCCGCGATTGTATTGAAATATCATTTTACTTTCCAGGTGCTTTATGAATTTAGCTGCGTCACGTACCCGTTCTTGGAAATGTTACTTTTGTATTAAAAGAGAGAGAGAGAGATAAACAAACTGTGTGTGTGTGTGTGTGTGAGAGAGAGAGAGAGAGAGAGAGAGAGAGAGAGAGAGGCGTTGGATTTGTACAGTACAGTACAGTGCAGCGAGCCGGGGCGAGGCGAGGTGAGACGTCAGCGGTGACCGGCCATGCTCGGTTATCCGCGTGTCCGGAATCCGGACAACTGACATGGGGCGAGTACGTGACGGAGCCGAGTCGTGTGGGGCCGGACACGAGAGGCTCGGTGCCCCCGTCAACAGGCGAGCTGTGACCGGTCAAACACTGAGCATTGCAGCACTCTACTACCGCGCCTCTCGCGGTGTATGCCTCTCCCGGACAACAGTACGCCAGTTGGGAAGCGAATGTGGCCTATTCTGGACCCGCTGCAGACCACTGTCACTGCTCCACTTCAGGCAGACCGTGCAATCTCCCAGTACCCGGCTGCCATTCCGTCCCACACCGGTGTTGTGTCCCCAGAGGCGGAATATAGCCCGAACAAGTACAAAGAAACAAAGTACAGGTTTACATAGAATATTTACTGCCAGACTGGCCCCTATAAGCGTAGACCAGTACAGGTCCGACCCGACTCTCAACTGACCTGGTGCACACCCGCTCAAGCTAAAAGTGCCTGACTATTGATACTGCTTTTCCCCTCACTTCTGACGTAGTGTTAGAGAGAGACAGAAAGTATGGCATGGGTAAACTCCCATACGTCAGCAACTCTGGCTCTGCTTACTGCCTCACATCATACATCACAGTAACGTAAAGCAACACTGCAGTTCCCTGCCTCGCTGTTGCTCCACTCGAAACTAATCGAACGTGCAATACGCTGCTACAGCTCCGCTCCATGTTTACTGTGCCTGGTCTACTGGCTGCCGACTATTACCACACACTGCCAGCGGCACCAGACTTCATTGCCCAACGGCGCCTTTACTGAATTTTTTAACAAAATTCCCCTTTCCTACAACTGAGACTAATACTGGAGCAGCACAACATTCTACCGTAGGATGGAACTGACCAGCCTAAAAGATCACAAAATCTTTGGCGGTAATGAGAACTAGCAGAGTATCTATGGCCCCCATTGTAAACTCAGATATGGCTGCCCACATCACAGTTTTTATTCTTGGGACGTAAATTCAGCCAGAAATTGAAAACAGAGTGAAACAAGACTCATTCGTTAAAATAAGTCTCATTTGTTTGTTCCGTCTCAGTTGCGTATTTTTAAAATCATATCACATTTTTCGATCGCTCTGGATGCTCTTTAGATCTAGGTATTTGCGTCAGCAACCCATCGTGTCCACTGACAAATGATCTCCCAATCGCACCCTCCTCTGATTTAGTAGTACGTTGGCCCATTGGACAGCCAGTCTAAAACTGAACACAGATCAAGCATGACAACAGTAAGAACGTTTACTGAACTGTAGGAAAAAGAACTAGAAACAGTGGACAGGCTAAATGAAATATTTGCATTATCGAGCACCGTTGCTGACTGTCGTGTGGTGGCTGTATGGTCACGGTGCTGGACTACGACAGGGGGGATGAGGGTTTAACTCTCCCACGGTTCAGAGTTCCTTTTTTTTTTTAAAATTACGAACATCCATTCCCGTCATTGACGTGTCTGTTCACTATATTTCAAATTCGTGTATTCGTAGTAGTGTAACTATATCAGTTTGCAACAGCGAAGTACAATGAAGGGACCTCCACAAGTACGTCCTATTTGATTTACATAGGTACCACATGTTACGCCTTTACGTTACGGTTTGGAAGTTTTGACTCTTGAATTCCTTCGCTGTAACATAGTTCACAAACTGTTTATTTGTTGTTTTCATTTCTGTGAGAGGTCCATGCGGCATCTCGCCTGCTTTATGTGGTATCTCTGTAGGTCAAATAGGAGGTACGTACATCTGGAGGCCCTTCATTACATGTCGCTGTGGCAAACTGACATTACACCACCGCACATCCACAAATTTGAATACAGCGCACAGGTACGTCGACGACCAGACGGAAAGTTCGTAACTTTGTGAAAAAAAGGGAGCGAGGGAGATTGAAATCCTGATTTCCTCTGCCACAGTCCAACACCGTGACCATACAACTACCACGCGAAAGTCTTTAACAGTGCTCGATACTACACACATTAAGTTTGGACTGTTCACTGTTTCTATTTTTCTTCTTTTTTCCATGGTTCATTGCACATTGTTCTTGTTCCCATGCTTGATTTGCTGACGGGCTATCCACTGGGCCAACATACCACTAAATCTGAGGAGAGTGTGGAGTTTTTCTTGACAGAACTACATACACTATCTGATCAAAGTATCTGGACACCCCCAAAAATACACGTTTTTCACATTAGGTTCATTGTGCTGCTGCCTACTGCCAGGTACTCCATATCAGCGACCTCAGTAATCATTAGACATTGTGAGAGAGCAGAATGGGGCGCTCTGTGGAGCTCACGGACTTCGAACGTGGTCAGGTGATTAGGGGTCACTTGTGTCATACGTCTGTACACGAGATTTTCACACTCCTGAACATTCCTAGGTCCACTGTTTTCGATGAGATAGTGAAGTGGACACGTGAAGGGATACGTACAGTACAAAAACGTACAGTCCGACCTCGTCTGTTGACCGACAGAGACCGCCAACAGTTGAAGAGGGTCGTGATGTATAATAGGCAGACATCTATCCAGACCATCACACAGGAATTCTAAACTGCAGTACTATGGCAGTTTGACGGGAGGTGAGAAAACTTGGGTTTCATGGTCGAGCGACAGCTCATAAGCCACACATCACGCCGGTAAATGCTAAACGACGCCTTGCTTGATGTAAGGAGCGTAAACATTGGACGATTGAACAGTGGAAAAACGATGTGTGGAGTGACAAATCACGGTACACAATGTGGTGATCCGAAGACAGCGTGGGGGTATGGAGAATGACCGGTAAACGTCGTCTGTCAGCCTGTGTAGTGTGAACAGCAGAATTCGGAGGCGGTGGTGTTAGGGCGTGGCCATATTTTTCATGGAGGGGGCTTGCACCCTTTGTAGTTTTGCATGTCACTATCACAGCACAGGCATACAGTGACGTTTTAAGCACCTTCTTGCTCCCACTGTTAAAGAGCAATTCGGAGAGGGCGACTGTGTCTTTGAACACGATCGAGCATCTATTCTTAATGCATGGCCTGTGAAGTGGTGGTTACACGACAATAACATCCTTGTAATCGTCTGGCCTGCAAGGAGTCCTGACCTGAATCCTATAGAACGCCTTTGCGATTTTTTGGAACGCCGACTTCGTGCCAGACCTCACCAACCGACAATGATACCTCTACTCAGTGTAGCATTCCGTGAAGAATGGGCTACAATTCCCCAAGAAACTTTCCAGCACCTGATTCAACATATACCTGCGAGAGCGGAAGCTGTCATCAAGGGTACGGGTGGGCCAACACCAGACTGAATTCCAGCATTACCGATGGAGGGCGCCAGGAACTTCTAAGTCACTTCCAGCCAGGTGTCCGGATACTTTTGGTGACATAGTGTATCACTCAGTGTGCAGCTGAGACGGAACAACCAGAATTATCTTAATTATCTTAGCTGCTGCTTAATATTGCAAGACGACTATGTTTGCTATAGTGAAGATTTATTCTACCAAATGACAGTCTTCCACTGCTCAGTAGTCAAGGTTTTAATACGTCGGCATGACAGGCATTTGCTTCGCAGGTGAGTGGTTTTCGAATTCTAGTCCGCCCTACAATTTCCAGTTTCTCGAGTTCCCTTCGTATTATTTTGATACTGACACGGTTCGCGAGTGCCACATTCACTTCTGCAGTAACTTTTGCACCTTTCATCCTCTCATTTTTCTTCACAGTTCACTTTGAAACGTCCCCTTTTGAAAAATTATACATGACTGTGCTTAAACTGACACACAATATTTTTAGCGCAACGCAATCTGACTTTCAAAAATCCCTACAAAAGAATGGCCCTGACTAACATTAACCTATACCTTTCACAAATCACTTACCTCACCAAAAGTCTTCGTTACTCGAACTACTGCAATACAGCGAGCGCCACTACTGCCAGCTTAATAAAAGATTCAAATTACTGAAGGCACTAACTACTGATAGGCATAGTTAGGAAATGAAAGATTTTTATAGAGAACAAACAATGTTTTTACCTTAATAGTGTTGAAAAGTCGTAATATACGTAGCAGTTCATGACATCCAGTCTTACAAATTTCAAAACTCCGCCATTTCACTCCCACATCCACCACTGCTGGCGGCTCACCTCCAACTGCGCAACGCTACGCGCTGTTCACATCCAGCTGCCGCTGCCCAACACTACAATGGCAGACAACAATGCAAACTAGCCACAGCCTGCACACAGCACAGCCAGCGATTTTCATACAGAGCGCTACGTGGCGTTACCAATATAAAAACCTAAACAGTCTACTTACATAGCCCCCATGCTCCCCACAAAAAAATTTACAAATTGTTTTGGCCAGTGGTCAATAATGATTTGATAAAATTTTTCATGATTACAATAACAAAGATATCAAATGCACACACTTATTGATACAATGTTGGTCAAAAGCTAAAACTTTCTCACAGTCCATAAAGACAGTCCTGATCGTTCATCACAGTAAAATAGCAGTGTTTTTCTCAATGTCTGGGCAGTAAAAGAAAATGCACACGGAAGTAGTGGATTTCCAAGCAGTCTTGAAGAAGTAGTGTTGTCCTTCCTACGAAAAGACAGTGCTGACTCGTGACATGCAGACAGGTAATGGACCACAACAGAGCAAACCCACCGCAGAGTCAGTCGAAGTTTTGAAGAATATTGGTACGTAGGTCATCACAGAGTAGACCCCCTGTAGTCCTGGTAGAAATTACGGTATTGGTGGGCCGCCAGAGGTGCAGACCCACTGCAGTCCTTGTAGGAATAATGGTGGGCCATCAAAGATGCAGACCCACTGTAGTCCTTGTAGAGACGGCCAGCAGCCATCTGTTGCAACTGTGCAGGTGCACAACCACCATCGAAGAGTCTTGCAGACAATATAGCAAGTCCATAAACCACCACTTGTACACTCACAAAGTTTTTGAAATTGTCCTTAGAACCAGCAATGCTGTTATCCATTCCCTTGCTGAATTATTAACACACGTGCAAACACTAACAGTCCCTACTTCTCACATATTGTCCATATACTATGACCAACAGAAACGTGTGCAGTGAAATGTAACTTACAAGTTACTTAATTTGATGAACTGGTTTCAATTACAATTTTATAACATAAGAATACAATAACAAAGGTACAAAATACACCATTAAAGAGCATAACAATACAGATAACATTTGTAGTAAAACAGGCTTTACAAAAGAATAGAAATAAACATGTACATCAGTGTTACAGGAATTATGACATAAGTACATACATGAAAGGTCAGAATAACTTTTGAAACATCAACTTCACACATGAGCATTAAAACAAAACAGAGTAAATAATGTCTAAACATCGCTACAAAGTAAATAACATAGTATTAGAAAAATTCTACAACTTAACTCTGATTAGATAAACACATAAAGACAGGAAGAACACAAATACCCAAGGGTAGACAAACACATAGGGGGATAACACAAAAGGTATGGACAGGGTTCGTTTTCAGTGTAACATTTCGTACTGCAGTATTTTGCAAACAAAACTTTTTTTTTCTGGGAGATCTCCCTTCATTCATCATTATTCCTAAAAAGTCCTATCTATCCCTCCTTTCTGTATTCTATTCATATTTCATTCAAAATAATTATTTCTCATTGTACAATACTCATTTTGACCGAAATATTTTTCATATAACTTCTCAATGCATTTCTTCCAATTCATCGCAACTCATTCTCTTTATAGTCTACCCCACTCTTAAGCTAACTTAAATCTACTGAGCTCAAATGCTAAACTAAAGGATGAGGCAATGCAGCAGCACAAAACAATTAACACAAACAGCAATGACCAAAAAATGGAAATTTGCAAAGCAAGCTACAGTAAATGTAAATTATCAAGCAATGCAACGTTACAACTAATATGAGCCAATGTGGAGCAACAAGAAAAATAAATCAGTAGTAAAATTAGCTTAACAGAGTAGTATAAAGTGAAATTTAATAGCACTTTGCCTGGCAAACAGCAGCAGCAAATGCAATAACTTATATCTAAACATGAGAAAGTTCAAGCAGAAAAAATATTACAGTAAAAATGGCCATGTTTAATACCTATGTCACATCTTAACACTAGAGTGATGCATCACTGTAACTTGCTGTAGCAGACAAGTTACCAAGTCACTGACAAAAATTATGTATGCAATTCCTGTGAAGTGGAAATGTCTTTTTGAGCTCCCTCATTTTTTTGGAGTACATCCATTATAAAGTTATTTTTTACTGGATCTGTAGGCATAGAATGTTTATATTAGTACATGGATAAAATTTTATTTTAACCAATGCTGCAGTTCAGCTAGGAACTAGATATTAAACAAAATAGGCAAAGCAAGGCGTGTAACGTCATTCGCTAGCCATAAGGCATTTCATAATGCAGTAAACAATCTTCCAACTAGCAAGACAATAGACATGAAATGTTTCTCATCATTTCATTTCAGTAAACATCATAAATTAAGAACTCTACAGTGTAATCATGTTTTCAAGTTTGAGGGTGTCGTATTTACGATGCTTTCTACAAAGTAATGTCAATAGCGAGGGTTATGGCCTCTTTTTTTTTTCTTCTCCACCTGTGCCTCTGAAAGGCACACACTAATGGCTTTTTTTCCAGGCGTCTATCGCGCAGCTGGTTGCCCACGACGCATTACGTGAAGGTGGTCACTTCTTACCGAAATATTTACGTCAGCGGTTTCCGCTGCAGTGACAGTCTCATATAAAAATATTTCACAGGTCAAGAATTTGCGTTACAAATCTGTAGAAACAAAATCCTATTGATATAGCAGTGTCCAAAAAATTTTCGTTGGCATTGTGATACATTCATGCATTTACATACATTTCATAACTCTTAAAGTACGATTCTTGGTTCCCAACAACCTTTTTCACAAACCAGAGTCCCTAACCACTACTCATTATTCCTTAACTTATTTGTCGACACTTCTTCTATATATCATCATAACAGATACATAGCATAATCAAATAACTCATATAGCATCAGCATATTGATCATAAACATACCACAACAGCATAATACACATAGTCATCGTAATAATAACATCATAACACCTCAGTCAACTCTCAAAATCGTCGTAGCATCCTGCAATAATTTCAAAACCTAAAAAAAAAATTTCTCCTCATGTCAAAAGTGTCATCTGCCTCAAACGTACTTTAAAAATCATGATCCCATACCAAATACATCATTCAAAGCTCTCATAGTATCACAATGGTTCCGAAAAAATAAGAACATTTCACAAAGTACAGACAAAATACAATTTCATAAGTGTGAAGTTACCCAACTGTGTAATTGCGCAAACATGTGTCACTGATGTAGTAAAAAAAATGTTTGTCTCTGAGTTAAATGATCAGATAGCTGTGTAATTTATGTGTTAGAGAAATATGGTACCGATGTGTTAAGTTGTAAAAGCAAAGACCATATTAGCTAGGGCTCCTTGTGCTTGCCAGACACATGGTACACAAAGTAAGCGTGTACCCCCCTGAGGATGAATGTAATTATACCCTCAGGTGTTACAGCTTACAGCAATGGAGTGAAATGTATCACAGAAAACCTTTGTATCATTGTACTTCAAATATCTTTAAAAATAAATGTTTTAAGTACAAAATAAATCACTCAAATACGTTTGCTGTAGCGCTAAACTGTGCATCTTGCTGTAAGATAATCTCTGTGGAAGTGTCGTAGTTATCGTCCTCCGAAATCTAAGTTCTGCAGAAGTCAATGTACTTACCTCATGATAAACAAAAGTGAAATGCTTTGCGTATAGATATCTTAGTTATTACGCTTATTGCCATGATGAAGAAAGTACTGTGCTGTAACGTATTGTTGTGCTACGGAAAAGGCTGTCTCATTGTAGCTATACCACAAAAGTTACTACTAAAACATGTTTTACTTTCCAGAATATTTCAGAAAAACTGTGCAGATGTAAAACAAAAACACCGCAAAAGCAACATTGTAAATTGTCACTCATTAGTAGCGTCGTGATAAAATCGTGTAGCTGTCACATAAACTAACCACTGTGTCATCTGGTGTCTCACAGAATGTACTTTAAATCCAGAATGTATTTTCAAGTATACCAAAATGTTGCATTAAAATCTCGTTAGCAGTACTGGTAAATGTTCTAAGTATGTAAGCCTTATAGTCGCTACGTAATCGTGCAACTAACAAGCAAGAATGTACACACACAATAACACTGTGACGTCTGTTCCCTATAACAATGTATTCGTAATTTCTGTGTAAATAAGTTCTCTTGGTTCTTGATTGGATATTTAACTTCAAACATTGTTGCATGTTAACAGATTCTAAGTCTCACAAAGCATACTAGTAATGTAAAGTGAAAAGTTATATGACAAAGACAAAGTTAAAAAGCAGATTATGTTTCTATAAACGGTTTTAGATGTGAAATGTGGTGTAAACCTTTACTCTTCCTAGTACGCAGAGTTTCAACTTCAACGCAATTATCATGTGGTATACGTCGGATTCTGTAAGGTCCATTGTAAACTAGAAAGAATTTGTGACTCAAGTGTTTCTTCTTATGTGACAATGCCTGAGCTTTAATGAGAACTTTCTGACCAATATATAATTTCTTTGCATTTGCTTTACCGTGTAGTTATCTCCTTTTCTCTGCTGCAGATTTTATATTTTTAAGAGCCAAGTCAATTATGTCTTTGTGTCGAAGTTTACGTGTATTCGGGAAAGGTACAAGCTCTCTGATTCTGTTCGGCGGTTCTTCATACTTCAGTACAAGAGTAGGTTGTTAAGCAGTGGACTCATGAGGCATTCATTCAGCACATTTTGAAATAAGTGTAAACATCTGTCCCAATGCTGATGCTTTCTGTGACAATAAAGTCTGCAAAGCTTATTGATTTCTTTCATAATCCGTTCAGACAGGTTACAATGTGGTGAGTACAATGAAATAAAAACAGGTTTGATTTTATGATTCCGAAGCATGCGTACCAAAGAGCAGATCTGAATTGCGGTCCGTTATCTGAAATGACTTTAGCAACGTGGCCAACTTCACGTAAGAAATTTTTAACAAAGGCGTTGGATACAGACCGTCCAGTGGCTTTACGTAACGGAGTGAAAGAAACAAAATTTGAAGTAAGTTCAACAGCGACTAGAACGTACAAAACCCCATTCGATGTTCTGACAGGGGGTCCCAAGAGATCAACAGCACCAAATTCTTTTAATTTAGAAGGAATAATAAGAAACAACGGAGCACGATGTGAGATAGTAAATGGTTTCGCCTTTTGACAAAGTTTACAAGTAGACAAGACTCTTCGAATTCTCCTTTCCACATTGTTAAAATAACAAGTCGTTCGAAGAATATGATAACATTTTCGTAGACCAAAATGTGCGTAGCTGAAATGGATGTACCAAATGAGCATATTAAAAAAATCGTCTGGAATGCAAAGTACCCATAGCTTGTCATCTACAGTGCAGCGTTTGAAGAGTATGTTGTTTCTAACCAGATAATAATGCCGAATCTGAGTGTGTGTCTTTTCATGCCATTTACTTTTGATGTCTTTCCAAATCGGATCTTTATCTTCTTCATGTGCAATGTCCTTTAAA
The DNA here is from genome assembly GCF_021461385.2 of Schistocerca piceifrons. NCBI lineage: Eukaryota > Metazoa > Arthropoda > Insecta > Orthoptera > Acrididae > Schistocerca > Schistocerca piceifrons. Next base: position 783,315,310 of record NC_060141.1, read on the forward strand.
GATGTGGTGATGAAGTTTTCAAAGGCGACTTTCTGAATGTAAAGAATACTGACATTTTTCTCGAGGTTGCCTTCTGTGTTACTTTTCTCAGGCCCAGTCGGTGCGCGTGACAGTGCGTCCGCAACAATGTTCTCCTTGCCGGGAATGTAGACTATTGTGAAGAGGAATTCTTGCAGAAACAATGCCCAACGTTTCTACCTGTCATGATTTAATTTTGAACCCATAAGAAATTGTAATGCACGATGATCACTGTATACTTTTACGTGCTTACCAGAAAGAAAGAAACGGAATGTGTTAAATGCCCAAACGATAGCTAAAGCTTCTAATTCAGTAACGGAATAATTTTTTTCAGATTTTTTTAGCACTCGGTTAGCAAAAGCAATGGTTTTCTGAACGGTTGTGTCATTTTCTCTGGCTTCTTGAAATAAATGGGCACCAAGACCAACTTCAGAAGAATCTGTGCTAAGGCAGAAGTCTTGTGACAGATCTGGATGAGCTAGTATTGGCGCGTTAAGTATCGATTCTTTCAAAAAATTGAATTCCAACTGTGCTTGTTCTTCCCAGGTCCAAATAGTACTTTTTTCCAGTGAGAGAACAAAGTTTTGGTGTAACTAGAATTTGCATATTCAGAAAACGACGGTAAAAATTTACGAGACCTAGAAAACTGCGGACTTGTCTTTTTGTGGATGGAACTGGAATGGCTCTGATTGCTTCTAACTTTTCAGGATCTGACTGAATGCCTTCAGAAGAAATAATATGTCCCAAAAACCTCACCTTTGACCTACGGAATTCAGACTTTTCCAAGTTAACTGTAATTCCAGATTCCGCAAAAATACGTAACAAACTGTTGAGGATGCGACTGTGTTGTTCCCATGAAGCTTCTGCTATTAGAATATCGTCCACATATAAGGTGATGTGACGTTTTAGTAACTCAGGTAATATGGAATTTAGCCTGCGAATGAATGCTGCCGAAGAAATGTTCAAACCAAAAGGAAGTGTCTGAAACTGAAAACAAACACCGAAACAAAGGAAAGCTGTGTATTTTCTACATTCTGGATGAAGTTCGATCTGATAAAAGCTGGATCTAAGCTCAATGGAAGACAACACTTTTACACCATTAAAATTTTGAAGAAGTTCTTCCAACGTTTGCAGCCTGTCTGTTTCAGGAATAATGATAGTATTGATTTGTCTCGAATCTAAGACAAGCCTGATCGATCCATTTTTTTTCTCAACAACATGTAATGGATTGTTGCATGAGCTTACTGCAGGCTCAATAATGCCCTCGTCAAGCATTGATTGTATTTCTGTTCTAACACGGTCTCTATAATGTGCTGGAATTACGTACAGTTTAACACAAAATTTAGTATGCTCACGAACACGAAATTGGTATTGAAATCCCTTGATTGTTCCTGTTTTGTGAGTAAAAACTGTGGAATGTGCTTGTAAAATCTCAAAAAGGTCCAGCCTATCAGTGTCATTACAATTCTCAAATGTTTGAATTTTATTCTGAATTAACTCATTAGTTTCAAATATGCCGTCGATATCATCCCTGTCAGTACTTGCAGAGTGACTGTTAGTGTCTAGTTCCGTAGAAAATTCCGAACTGTTGTCTAACAGAAGGTAAAGCCGATTAATTTCCTCGTCTTGGTTTGAGAGCCAATCTTCAAATTTCAAAGCTATTGACTTACCTTCTTTCTCTAAACTTATTTCAGCATCGTGAAAGTTTAAGATTGCTTTGTATTCATTCATAAAGTCTACTCCCAGTATAATTTCCGTCGACAATAATGGAACAATAAGAAAGTTCATAGAGAAGCTGTGGCTTTGACAAAAGAATTCTATGTTGGTTTGGTGGCGTACATCTACACTTTTTCCAAAGATTGCACCTTGTAATTTAATCCTACGTAACTGAAGTGTGGGGTAATCGTTCGATTTGTTGCATTTGCTAAAGGCGGTTTCACTAATTACTGAAATGGGACTGCCAGAGTCAAGTACTGCCGTAAATTTTACGTCATTTACTGTAATGTGAATCACAGGATATGCAATGTTGTTATGTTTTACGTCATGTTCCTGCAGTAAGATGTCCCTAATGTCTTCCATTTTTACGTAATTACTAGCTACGGCAGCTGCGTCGTCAGTTTCATAACTACATTTTGTGGCTGCCAGCGGTGTGAGTCATTGCCTATTGTCTCTTTGTCGGCGCGCGTCGTTATTGGGATTTGGAGACCTAACTTCTACCTTGTCGAGAGGGCCCTGCTCTGTTTGAATCCCGCCAGTTCTGATACAATTCAGGTCTGTCGTTACGATCATATCGTCTGTCGTCATGTCGGTAGTTTCCATAGTTTCTTTCTTGTCGGTCACGTGGTGGAGACTTTCTCCCGGAATCGTAACTGCGCGCTGGACCGTTCCGTCTAAAGTTATTCTGTCTCCCTTGATAATAATTATTATGGTTCCCATATTGTCTGTTTCTCTGATTGTCTCTGTGATAGTCATTACCGCGGATAGGTGAACTTTCCCTGTAATTATTACTACTCTGCCAACGGTTGTCATACGGGTGGTGTCTGTTTTGGTCACGATTTACGTTGTAAGAAGAGCCTCGTCGTGTATTATTTCTGTCATCGCGGAATTGTGACAGATGTGACCTGTAATTGTTGTGCTCCCGTTTTCGCGTTCCGCGATTGTCAGTGTCAATTTCCAGTTCTTGTAACAGTCCCTGAACGGCTTCAATGTCATCTTTGCAACGTCCTGCCAAAATAATAAGTCGTAAATGTTCAGGTAATTTGATTAAGCAAATGCGGATGAGTTCTGACGGGCTGTATGGGTTTGACAGGTAGTGATTCTTGTGCAACATGTCTTCAAAATATTTCACAAGACTAGAAAATTCACATTGTTCGAAATGTTTCATCATAATGATGCTATGTTTTACTAGGTCTTGTGTAGCTTGAAGACCAATATGCTGAGAGGAAGGCATGGTAAAATTCTCCTTCACTGTGACAAACGTGAATGACCGATCGCATTCTTACAGCTGGTTCATTCTCTAAATAGCCACACATAAACTCTAATCTGTGCTCTAATGACCAGTTGGGAGGAAAACAATGAAAGAATTGATGGAGCCACGCTTGTGGATGAATGTCGTTGCCAGAATTCATAAATGTTTTAAATTCACGTGTAGTAATGAACAGGCTATAGTCAAAATTCGGTGCACCTTGCCAATTTCTTTCATAATTTCCGAAATGTGCTGTGTTATTATTTTGTGGCTGTTCCGTGTTTCTATGTCCCTCTTCCCGTATTGGGGCGCGATAGTCCTCTGAAATACATAATTCTTGTATTACCTGTGTCAGCTGATCTTGTACTTCCCGGATTTCTCTTTGGTGTTGCGTATTAGTTTGATTCTGATTTTGTTTGAATTTCCTAGTTTGTTCGCACTCTTCTGTGTCATTAAAGACTACCGGTTTTGTGTCATTCAGGTTATCATCTACCTTCGTAGATAAATTATTTAGCTGATCCGAAAGTTCAACTACTTTCTCTGATAACGAACTAATTTCCTCCATGTGTCTTTCTGAACCAATTTTCAGAGTATCTACTGTGTCCTTTAAGTTTTCCTGTGTTTTTGCAAGTTGCGTAACCAAATCGGTAGATGCAACTGAGTCAGCTTTAGCTTGCAAGGTCTCATGATTTTCATGAACAGTAGTTTGCAGTTCTTTTATGGCTGCTTCGCGATTCTGTCATGCATTTTCATGCCGCGAAAAAATAGGTTGAAAATGCTCACAAATTTGTGTTTTTACGTCATTACAGACTTTTTGACATTTTGATTCAACGTTATGAAACTTAGTAGTTATATCTTCACGTGTTTGTTCAAGCGTGGTCTCTAACTTCCGAAGATTTTGTTCCATTGTGTCTAACTGTTGAAGATTTTGTTCCATTGTGCGTAACTGTTGCTTTGTTACTCTCTGGTGTTTTTCCATTCTGTCTAACTTGTGAAGATTTTGTTCCATTGTGTCTAACTTTTGAAGCTTTTGTCCCATTTGTTGCATTAATTGTAATAACAATGCACTGGTGTCTGAAGCATGTTCCTCAGTGCTATTCTGCAATGCTTTTGAACCGGCAATATTCGCATTTGGAAAACCAGGAAATGTGTCTTGACTTATTTGAGAAAACGGCTAGGACGCAAAATCTGAATCTACAGTATTTGCAGGATTGTGTCCTGTCATTTCAGATTCCTGAGGCAACCTGTTGCCGACCGATCGATCGATAATGCTTCCCTGTTCACTAATTGTTTCACTGCCTACGCCATTATTTGCAGCCCGCTCCATTTCCATATGCACAATTACCAAATTACTACTTTGAACATTAGATAATTCATTACACAGTGGCGCTAACACACTGCTTTCGTCTTCACTGTCATTTCTCAGTTTACTTTGGAGCCTAGTATTACGTTTTTCACACGCCGTAATTGTCACAATATTTCACACGATAACACAAAAAAGCACAATTGGAAGAGCAAAATAAGATAACATAGCAATGGAAATAATGTCTACTTAATTGCAAGCGCAGCTGCGAAATACTTGGTGCAAATCTACAAGCATGTCACAACTGTTTTACAGTACAACAATGAAAAACTATAATTACAAAGGAAATTCTCTCTATCATTACGCGCTAGCAATAAACAAAGGCTACACTTATTACACAAACTACAAGAGAAAAATCAGAAGATTCCAGTGAGGTATCCTCGGCTAAGGGTCGACATATGAAACGTCCCATTTTGAAAAATTATACATGACTGTGCTTAAACTGACACACAATATTTTTGGCGCAACGCAATCTGACATTCAAAAATCCCTACAAAAGAATGGCCCTGACTAACATTAACCTATACCTTTCACAACTCACTTACCTCACCAAAAATCTTCGTTACTCGAACTACTGAAATACAGCGAGCGCCACTATTGCCAGCTAAATAAAAGATTCAAACTACTGAAGGCACTAACTACTGATAGGCATAGTTAGGAAATGAAAGATTTTTATAGTGAACAAACAATGTTTTTACCTTATAGTGTTGAAAAGTCGTAATATACATAGCAGTTCATGACATCCAGTCATACAAATTTCAAAACTCCGCCATTTCTCTCCCCACATCCACCACTGCAGGCAGCTCACCTCCAACTGCGCAACGCTACGTGCTGTTCACATCCAGCTGCCGCTGCCCAACACTACAATGGCAGACAACAATGCAAACTAGCCACAGCCTGCACACAGCACAGCCAGTGATTTTCATACAGAGCGCTACGTGGCGTTACCAATATAAAAACCTAAACATTCTACTTACAACTTAGAAGACCTTTCGTAACGAATCTCACTGTCACTCAGCACACACAATTACGTGCCGCCTTGTGATTTTCCGGTGACAATTTTCCCCGTTTCTCTGTTTGTGGTATAAATCTTCGATACGACGCCTCTGACAGCTCCGAACACTTTAGATACCTTAGTTACGGAAGCACGCATCATACGAATAGCAACAATTTGCCCAAATCTGAATTCACCTAGCTCCGACATAACGCACACACAATTGCACGAAGTGTGTTCTGGGCACAACTGGCAGTTACAGCGTATTGGCTACACTACACAGGAGCCATTCGTGGTTAGAACAGCAGCGCATGCAGCAGGCTTAGCTAGCATCAACTTTCATCACTGTGGATGGGAAGTGATGGAGTGTGTTACATCCGCGCCCCACATGTCCACCGTTCGTGTTGGCGTCCACATTTGATAAGTGACACAGAATTTTCTCGGATATCTCGGCCGTAACGGTTTCTTTGACAGTAAATTACAGACTTCCAATGAATTTTGTGAAAACTATATACATTAATCGAAAATTTCGATCTTCTAGAAGGAGCAACCAAGTGACATTTGTGACGTACATCGTGTAACCCTCCTCGTGTGAGAAGCTGTCCTGTTTAAAAAAAATGTTTCATAGTAACTGGAAGCTACATAGCTTCCGTGTAAATACATCCCAATAGCAGTCCACAAGATGCACCCAAAAGAAAAAACCGCTGCAGTTATTTGTAAAGAAATGATAATAACAAAGTTATAATTACAGTTCATGTGGAGCAGTACAAGTATACATCATTATTATTGACGTTCATAACCCGATCCCAGCACGTAGAATGGGAGGATATGGCTTCCGAGTAGAAACTCCGATGTACTAATGCATACAGTTTTCTATAGAGTCCATCACTCCCTTGTCACAGATGAAGCTTTGACCCTTAAAAGCTTTTTTAAGGGATCGTATATATGTGATCCATATTCGGAGAAATCGGGGCTGTAAGATGAATGTGCCAGAAGCTCCCATGGAAATTTTGGAAGGAGCTCAAGGGTCTTTTCACCAGGGAAGAGGTGCACGGCTTGTGTTGCCTGTAGTTCAACCACGTATAGACGGCCAATACCACAGTTCGATCGCGTCTCAAGAAGGGAAGTATCCGGGCGTCTCGGAGTTTACCGAAGCTATGTTGTTCGGACATGAAGGAGATACAGAGAGACAGCAACAATCATGAAATGCCTCGCTCAGGCCGCCCAAGGCCTACTACTGCAGTGGATGACCACTACCTACGGATTATGGCTTGGATCAAACCTGACAGCAATGCCACCGTGTAGAATAATGCTTTTCATGCAGCCACAGGACGTCGTGTTATGACTCAAACTGTGCACAACAGACTGCATGATGCCCAACTTCAATCCTGACGCTCATGGCGAGGTCTATCTTTGCAACCATGACGCCACGCAGCGTGGTACAAATGTGCCCAACAACATGACAAATGGACCGCTCGGGATTGGCATCACGTTTTCTTCAAAGACGAGTGTCGCATGTGCCTTCAACCAAACAATCATCGGAGACGTGTTTGGAGGCAACCCGGCAGGACTGAACGACGTAGGCACACTGTTTAGCGAGTGGTGCAAGGTGGAGGCTCCCTGCTGTTTTGCGGCGGCATTATGTGGGGTCGACGTACGCCGCTGGTGCTCATGGAAGGCGCCGGAACGGCTGTACGATACGGGAATGCTCGACCGATAGTGCAACCAATCCATAGCATACTACCGAGGCAATCGTCTTCATGGACAATTAGCGCCCCCATTGAGCACATCTTGTGAATGACTTCCTTCAGGATAACGACATCGCTCGACTAGAGTGGCCATCATGTTCTCGAGACATGAACATTATTGAACATGCCTGGCATTGAAAAGGGGTGTTTATGGACGACGTGACGCACCAAACAGTCTGAGGGATCTACATCGAATCGCCGTTCAGGAGTGGGACAATTTCGATCAACGCTACGACGAATGCAGGCATGCATCAATGCAAGAGGACATGTTTCTGGGTGTAAGAGGTACCGGTGTGTACAGCAATGTGGACCACCATCTGCAAAGCTCTCGTTGTATGGTGGTGCAACATGCAATGTCTGATTTTCATGAGCAATAAAAAGAGCGGACATGACGTTTATGTTGATCTCTATTCCAATTTTCTGTACAGATTCCAGAACTCCCGAACCGAGGTGATGCGAAATTTTTTTGATGTGTGTATACAACGACGCTACGGCGAAGGTCGCATTTTCAGTTCGGTTTACCTTGCGAAGAAACCCTTTACAACAGGATCGATTAGAACCCGTTATATGTTCCAAACTTACTAGGTCAGGTTGATTCGCGCCACTAGTTCGTATGGCAAAACTGAAGTACTTTAGAGTTCTCCACCTTATTTGTCGAAACTTCGTGGGTCCTTCTTGTAGAAGTAGTAAACGACCAGTCCGTTGCTAAATTAAAGGTTTATTAAAATCTCTTTACCATGGTTTCACTGTTTATAAAAACTTCATCTTCAAAATAAAATATTGTCAATCTATATAATTTAACAGTGAAAATATATTTATCAATGACATTTCGTTACGAATAGTAAAAATTATTCAAACTTACTCGATTGTATGTTGTGGCAGAGTTACAGTAGAATGACGTCAGTCATACATAAAATTTCGTTTTAGTAATAATTAAAACGTGAACAACATGGATGTTTTCGTTTGGTATTTCCCCGTCAATGTGCAGCTACCCGTAGTGCATTAGCGTCACGTACAAAACACTTGGGATAAGCAAACCTGCTAAGCGAGTGTACTAGTACAATGCTCCAGGAGGGTGCACGATTGTCAACGAAACTTTATCATGCTTAACTTGGTTAAAACGTCAAAACTAAAATTATAACTCATAAACCAGACCCCATTTAGCTGTGTACATATTGAAAATTAATAAAATGTCTATATATCGTAAGTTAACAACTGAAAAGGTGATTGCGGTAAAAACAACTTACAAAAATCTGTTAATAGGGCAGATAGAAATAAGGGGTGGAGAAAGGAGGGAAGGGAGGAGAGAGAAAGGTGAGAGGAATGGGTTACAGCCGGAGGAGGGGGGGGGGGAGAACGGAGGGATGGAGAGAGGTGTTTGTGGAGGGGGTGGGGGAGGTAAAACATACAAATCTCTCAAATACAACAAATCCGAAAAACTGTGATCATCAAACTTTTACAAATAATTCGACGTCGTAACATAGAAGAAACGTAAGCACCACTACCATTTCCTCACAGGAAGATGCTCTCTCCAGCAACATTAACTATAAATGGAACTCGAGCCACTGATATGAGAAACATTCAACTCATGTCAACAGTTTATATTTTCAGCTGTATAGTATGTGGCTATCTAGTTGGGAGGTATGTTCGGCACGGTACACTTAAGTCAGAAATGATTTTCCGTTTCTGCGTTAAATATTTTGCAAATTGTGGCAGGGAGCCTCTCCTTCTTGGGTTTCATATGCGCTGTTTGACGATGGCTCTATGAACAAATTAATTGGCACATTCTACAGAATTAGCCACCGATGATCAGTATCATCACCAATATTAACATGTAACCTGGCGCCAGGCCGTTTCTCTATGTGCAGATAGTTGAAGCGGTGACGAGAGAAGTGCCAGTGATCACTGCAGAATAGCACCTTGCCTGTGTGCCAGCGTCTTCTAACACTCTATATAATGTTACATGGATGTTCGCAAAAACTGTTTGGCATGTATCATCAGTACGTTTGAGTTCAAAAAAGATAGTTACAACAAAACGCTGAAACCGACTCCATATCAAAAAACCTGATGAGGGAATATATCGAACTTCTCATCCCATAGCTCATCAGCTACGCGGATCCGAAATAAGTGTTATATAAAAGAGGAAAGAAGATATCACCTCTGTCACCCCTGGAGCAGTTTCACGATAGAGTGCAAAATAGTGCTAGCTGAGGAGCTAGTTTCAACATCCGTAGAAAGAAATTCACTGTCCAGATGTAGTTTGATGTATTTGTCAGCAGGAGATAGATTACCACACAGCGTGACTTACGCGAGGGTATGCTGAAAAGTGTTGCCTCCGAATTTTCTACGTGGAGACCTTTTTAAATGCAACGAACGTTGTTAACTTTCTTCATCGTTATTCTTCATTTCTACGTATTTACCTCTTAATACAGTCACCCTGGGGACAAACCCATAGGGTGACCAGATTGTTGACACGGTCACTGTATAATGTTTCTCGACAAAGCCACAATATCGCCGCTGCTTTGCCGTTTCAATCACTATCAAAGTGAAGTCCTCGAAGTTGTTCCATAAGTTCTGGAAACAGATGAAAATAAGATGGCACTAAGGGATGATGATTTACAATTGCAAAATGACTTAGGCACGATGTGTGAATGGTGCGAAAAATAACAATTGTCTGTCAATAGGGAGAAGTGTGAGGTCGTGGAAATCAACCCAAAAATAAATACGACAAATTTCGATTACGCGGTAAATACCCAAAACTGAAAGGTTGTCACTTCGGCCAAGTACCTAAGAATTGCTATTAACAACAACTAAAGTTAGAACGATCACACAGATAATGTTGTGGAGAGGGTAGACCAAAGATTACATTTTATTGGCAAGACACTTAAAAGATGCAACAGGAGTACTAAAGAAACTACCTACACTACGCTTGTTCGCTCTCTGCTAGAGTACTGCTGTGCTGTATTGGATACTTATCAGATAGGATTGAAGGAGGGCATCAAGAAAGTTGAGAGAAGTGTAGTATTATCACGATATGCTGGAGAAAGTGTCACTGATATGATAAACGCATTGGGATCGTCAAAACAACTTTCACTTCTAAATTTGAAAATACTTAACTGCCGCCTTCCTACATTTGGAGAAATGGTCAGTGTAACAAAATAAGAGAAATCAGAGCTCGTACAGAAAGGTTTGAGTACTCATTTTTCTCACGCGCTGTTACATAGTAGAACTTTGGAGAAATCGTCGAACGTTGTGCGAAGAACCCTCTGCCAGGCACTTGAGTGTGAATTGCAGAGTGCCATGCAGATGTCGTAGCGCGTGTGTGTGCTCTGTCATCGTGATAGTGATGGAGTGGGTACTCGATATGTCGACAAACTTTTCGAATTTGAAATTCGATTACAGAACGCTGTTTGACACGCAGCGACACAGTTGCGTTACGCACCGCTGTTTTATACGCTACAGTTCGCATCCCTCATTTTAAACCCTTCAAGTGTTTTCGCATGAAAAAATTGTTTTTCAGCAAGCCCTCATAAAATTATCAACGTGCGAAAACTTTATGTAGACCTACACCCAGAAAGACTAGAACAGAAATCTGAATACCGCTTACATTTGATTTTACCACGACTGTACAAAATCCGCTGATATTTTGAAGGGTTAAAAAGCAGAGAGAGCGGTTTGTTAGTTTTCGCAATAGCGCACACATTAATCCGCAATGTGTTCAACGAGTCTGACCGATATCGACATAAATATACGAATCGTCATTATGATAATCATCTCATTAGTCATGCTGAATGCGGCTGTCATCGGTTTTGTCGTTGTATATAGGAAATCAGGTGAATTTAATTCCCCGGGTAAGCGCTTTAAAGCAGAGCTGATTCGATAGCGATTAGGTAAACAGTGAATTGAGCAGCGACAAAGGGGAAAAAAAATATAGAACCGCATGACGCATTTCTGACGCGCTAGCATTGCTTACATTTCAAAACGGGGAAGAAAATCAGTGTAACGACAGCAAAACATTAACCGTCAACAAAACACGTTTATAAAATTCAACTGTTGCTGATTTCTTTACATTACAATATATTAAGTATCATGTGATGAGGATATGCTAAAAATAGATGCTATTACGGAGCGAAGAGTGAAAAGGTTTGCACTGTTATCGCTCTGTACGTTTGAATCTAGGGCAGAGAGGGCAGATGAATAGCCTTAACGTGATCTAAAATGAAATATATTTAAACTTACGGCATCGAGCAAAAGCTGATCTTCAAATAATATTTGTCACCTGGAATCTGGTGCTTCTTATGGAGTATCTCACTTGATTACCACTTTATCACTGTACACAAAAGATACAAATGCACGAATAAGTAAGTGTGCCATAAGAGAAATTATTTCAACATGTATGCCACCAGCGAAGAATTTGAAGGATGACCTCAAAGTGTTAGCACAGATTTGGGATTGATTGAGTTATACTTGATTTGCAAAGCGACTGGAGTGTTCCGAGAACTGTAATTAATATGAAACTTCCTGGCAAATTAAAACTGTGTGCCGGACCGAGACTCGAACTCAGGACCTTTGCCTTCCGCGGGCAGGTGCTCTACCAACTGAGCTACCCAAGCACGACTCACGCGTTGTCCAGCTACTGTGAGTCTACGCTGTCAATCAGAAAATATTTCGAAAAGTTTTCAGAACATATATTGGACCTACCTTAAATCACATCAGACTTGTACAGTAATACACAAGAGAAAAATAATTACCTTAATTGTGTTAAAATATTCACGAAGCAACAATATTAGTATTATGTATTGTCTCAATTAATGCATAACAGGATTCCGAAATTCCATGTTCATCTTCTTTTGCATTAGAAAAAAGGACGGAGTAACCGAAACTTCTCCCATAAATAAACTGTAATTCGAAATTCGTCAAACACTCAGGGAAGGAGTTAGGTTCAAATGGCTTAAAGCAGTATGGGATTTAACATTTGAGGTCATCAGTCCCCTAAACGTAGAACTACTTAAACCTAATAACCCTAAAGACATCACACACATCCACGCCCGAGGCAGGATTCGAACCTGCGACCGTAGCAGCATCGCGGTTCTGGACTGAAGCGCCTAGAACCACTCGGCCACAGCGACCGGCAAAAATTTGGGCTAATTTAAAAGCATACACAACACTAATAAATCAATTTTGTATAATCATTATCTTCATTGTTCACATTATAGGTTCTAGAACCATAATGTTGTGTTGGTGGTACACATTTGAACATTCAATTTTCTCTTGACAGGCTGTGGTCCATCGTATTTTCTTCTTTAGTCAAAGGCAGTAGAAAGTCCCTCTCTGCCTCGTTTTTGTAACAAAGGCATTTAAAACAGTCTTCATTTATTTGATCATTATCGTTCATTGACATGGGATTTACGTGTTTCCATATTAACCAACATACTCGCCAAGCATCCACTTTGTAATCGGTTACAAGATTTCGACGTCTTTGTCATATTGATACGGTGATGATGCGCTGTTTTCTTCCAAACACAAGAGCCCAAGTACAGTATGGAAAAACAACATCTGTAGCACACAAATACTTTCTAGCAGTTCAAATGTAACTACCTGTAGCCAGCAAGTAATGCAAGTGAAACCAAAGGAGATGGTATTACCAGGCTTACTTTCACTGATTTGAGGATTAGCACTGTCTTCCGCCGACAGCTAGGTATTGGTGTTCAAAAGAAAAATGATTTATTAGACTCATTTTTACAGCAGAGATATTGAAAGCTTAGGTTGACTTCTCAACGTCTATTATATACGTGAATTACGAATTGCCGATTCACCATAATCCTCGACATATCCTCTGAATAAAAGCTCAAAGGAACCTGACAGGTATTTTCAAATGTCTATTGTATGTTTCGACGATTCTATGTAAGCGTTATCACCTCTGACTTTTAGAATCTCTGTGACATATTGTCGTACACCGCTCTGTAAAGTCCGTGGTTTTGAAAAGACATAACTGAATGAACATTTCACATTAGATACGCTGACATTACATCAACTAAAAATACCGGTAGTTGTTTTTTAAATATATCAGCAGAAGTATGTGGTCGTTACACGCCTAATGCGGTGTTGTAGTATAGAAGTGTGAAAGCAACGCCTCATTAAAAAATCGAAATATTAGTTGCAGCGAACATAAAAGGCAAAAGAGTGAAGATGATAGCACGAAATCGGTGATGCTTGTGTTGTGGGCCTGTCTTTAACACGATGATGCGTGAGCGTGGGAAGATGAGCAAATTGTTTAGTGATTCAGAATCAACTTTGCATTAAAATGACGCACACAAATCGCCATCGAACTACGGTATGATGCAGTTAAATGAAGGCATATACGTTTTCTGGAAAGCACGATGAGCACTTGTAGCTGCAGCAATGGCGGCTGATCCATTGCACAATCGTATTAGGACGGCCAAATACGAATATTTACTGAAAAACATTAGTAATTATCACATGATGACAAAGAGCAAGTGAAATAATACAAATGAATAAAGCAAAAGTTCAGAATGATTGAATGCAGATGAGTTCAATGAACATCATGAGACACAACTTTTATTCCACCCGTTCGCTGAGACGGCTACGACAGAAGAGAGTGTAAGACAGTACTGAGATACTAGAATTTGTCCTAACAACACATGCAGTGCGAATAAAAAGTCATATGATATATGTACAGAATTAAATAATTTCTGGGATAGGGAAGCTGTGACTGTAATAAATTGTCGGTTTACAGTATACAGTCGAGAATTCACCTTTTCCAAACCTTTCATATCTTCCAAAATAGTTCGTAACAAAGATCGTGTGATGCTCATATATGACAAGCATTTATAAGCTGAACGTGTATCTTCTCGCGAAATAAAGCAACTTGCTAAATTGTGTAACAGTTTAGTGCACTTACTTTATTTAAACTCTGCGTATACTAATATCGCGAGTGTATACATGAGTTTAAATCTAATACTAGGATAATAAAATATCTGTTCTTACATTTGAATTAACTGACTTAAAATTAAACTCTTTTGCTCTTCAAAAAAATTTCGTAATTTCTGTTGCAAAAACTAATGCGAATGGGATTAACAAACAGCAAAATGTCTTATCGGTATGACGACTGCAACGCAAAAGAAAATTCCTAATTGAAAATTTGCAAGATAAGAGGTTACGTTATTTGTTCAAATAAACAGCAAAAATATAATATACGTTGAAAGTAAAGGAAAAATTCTGAAATGTCTTCTACACAACGCAAAAGTTTAATGAACACTTAGCAACGCAAACACATCAGAGCAATAGGTTCACATGGTTCAATGGCTCTAAGCACTGCGGGGCTTTAACGTCTGAGGTCATCAGTCCCCTAGACTTAGAACTACTTAAACCTCACTAACCTATGGATATCACACACATCCATGCCCGAGACAGGATTCGAACCTCAGACCGTAGTAGCAGCGCGGTTCCGGACTGAGGCGCCTAGAACAAATCGTCCACAGCGGACGGCCAGCAATATGTGTTAGAAGAAAACATAAGAGAGTTTTGTTACTTTAGTGGCTGGTATTAGAATTACTGAAATCACAGAAATTTGTGGATCAGTTTCATGATTCATTATAAGACATATACGAGGGGCGTTCAATATGTAACGCAACAATTTTTCTTTTCTGAAAGCAGGTTGGTTTCTTGCGGGAATCAAACACAGCATTTTTTCGACACCATTTTTTCCACGCCATTTTGGTTACAAAACCCTATTTTACAACGTAATCTCTGTTGAATGCGACGGCCTTACGCCATCTTACACGGAGTGTCTGTATGTCTACATCGTAGCACACTATTGGTTGATGTCGGTGCCAATGTCCTGCTGCAAAAATGAACTCCCCATTGTCCACGTACTGCTTCTCACGGACCTTCATTGGGCAAACAGATGAACGTCGGAAGATGTGAGATCCGTACCATAGTTTGGGTTAGGAAGAGTAGCCCGATGAAGTGTTGTGAGCTTGTGTGAGGCCTTGCGTTGTTATGGACTAGCAGAAGCCAGTTTGCATTTTTGTGGCGATGAACACTCCGAAATCGAGTCTTGAATTTCATACCTGTGTGCGGCCGGCCAACACGCGGAAGATCGGACATGTTTATACGACCTTGTTGCGATGATGACGACTCACCGTGCTTTTGTTCACTGCCAGGTCTCCGTAGACATTCGCTAGCGTCTATGAGTATCTGCGATATTCTGGTTTTCCGCCAAAACAAACCCCCGCTTTTAATTTTGAAATCTACGTAGAGCGCTGAAATTCTATGGGAAATCCACGAAAAAAAGTTTTGAAATACTTACTGAACACCCCTACTGCAGATCGAGATATTAATGTTAGTCATAGATATCTAACAATTAAGTGGCATTTAAATACAACGCCTATGAGCTTATGAAGCATTTCGAAGAAGAAACACGGAAAAGACGTATGGGGATGATTGTATTTCATTTGAAACTTAATGCTGGAAGGAAGTTAGTGGAACGAACTGACAAAACTGTTAATCTTGTATTTTATAAGAAATACAAATTTCCAGTATTTGAATGTGGCCCTATTTGTCACACCCCACATAAACTGAAATAGATTAAACGTTCAAAAACTGTATTCCAGTGATACTTCGCGATGTACAAGATATTCACCGAAACCACCAATCCAAGAATTCGGATTTTAATTATTTACAGGTACAAGAAAGTTCTAGTTGTGAATATGGCAGAATATACCCGTCGAAAACGAAGTATTGGTAGTTGGTATAGGTAAGTGTTGGCCGTTTCTCTGGGCTTCTCATATTTTGTGAATGACCTTGATGCAGTTTCAACAAAATATTGAGTTACATTACTATACTCCATTACTATATTCAAGAAAACAGATTTCAAAGCTACAGGATCCATCAGACGTAAACCGGGTAGTGCGAAATTGAGGACAGATTCAGATGACCGTTTATATGACTGAAACCTTCCTTAGTAGCGTTTTCAGTTGATTCAGATAGCAAGATGAAGAAGCAATGTATGTTAACGGAATAGTAAACAATAGCTACTCACGTTTTATCGTTCCATCAATTTACATAAAGACATCGTTGCGTCGAATACAGAAAAGATTTTAGTTGCAGCACGGAACCGAAATGTTTAAAAATAGAGCATGCATAAATATACTAAAATACATTCTAAACATGCGTACACACGTTCTAGACAAAAAAAAACCTAACACGTATAAGCTATTCGTAAAATCTTAAGTACAGCGACACTTTTCAAAGTTCGCCATCATCTTTTGGGTTTAGTTTAGCGTACTGAAATTACTTTTTTCGAAGGAAGGTAGTAGAAACTTCCTTTGCTTTGGCCGGCTAATGGAACGGCACAGAGTATTACAGAGGATATTTTACGTACTTTCAGCTTAAAGCAACACAAAGCTGGATTCGCTAACACGAAAAGTACATTCAGCCTTTCTGCACTCTCAGCGGCTTTAGACGGTATTAAATTATATAAAGAGGCTACTTTAACCCAGTGGTTGCCCATTACGTGCATGTCTTTTCGTTCTGCTCAATGCCGCAGCGAGTTGAACGTTCGTTGAAATACATCACAAAATGGGTGAAAAGTGCAGGGAATAATGTCTTTGAACTTTTAGTGATTTTCTTTCTTGATTTTGATATCAAATTACAGGAATGTCACTGACTACAATTTACAATAAAAACGTACCCCAAGAGATATTTGTTTCTGTTTGGTTGTAATTATGTGTAACATTAGCCACATATGCGTATTTCAGCATGACTGCAGCAATTTAAATGTTCCTCGTATTGTTGCTAAATAAATGCAAAGGTATAACAGTCCCCTTTCTCTGAGCTCAATCAAATGTGGGATTACGATAATTGCATATCAGTTGCACTGCTCTTTACATGAGTTTTATTCCGTAAATCACAATGACCTCATGGCGGCATATTTCCACCGCCAGACATCCTATAAATACATTAACAGGTGATGATCTTTATACTATAAAACGTAACTATGACTGTAAAGGTACTACATGTTCGATTGCTGTTTTTACTTTACGTGAAAGATGTATGCTCCCACATGGTGTCTTTGTTGGGACTGGTTTTTAGACGTTGCTTTGACGTTCGCTGTAGACGTACATGACTTTTAGATATAGTTTAGTCAGTTTTTTGTGCGTAATCTACCCCCTTGATAGCTTGGATGAGAGGTATTAGCTATGTTACAGGATTACATACTTACCTCTAGATGCGGGAGATGTGTGTGAATTCGGTTGTGTTTTGAATAATTTCTTATATTTGTTTATGATTATGTTATAAACGAAATTTCGTCTGGTTTCTGTTGAGATTATTGTATTTTATATTTACGTAATCATTTTGGTTAATGGTTTGTGTTTTCATGCTGTTGTATTAGTCTTGTACGGTTTATATGCCGCTACTATGGATGTCTGTTACTTAGTATCTCATGTATAATTGTTTTACGCGTTTTCCGGATTAATAATGTCAATATTGTTTCCAATATATCCGTCGTACTTGAGGTCGGTTTTACACTTTCGATGATTTCTACTATTTTACTTTCATAAATGTTGTGAATAATGGGAATGAGGCATGCATATAGCAACCTCCCCAAAAAATAAAATAATATAAATGATATTCACATTTAGTGTAACCTCTCAACAGTAAAAGTTCCGAAACCTACCAATAATACAATGTGATTAGCCTCTCAATAAAATTGTCGCTCACTTATAACCTTTCAATAATGACTGTGAATTTAAACTAGTAAATTTAGAACGTCAGCAGTGCTGCGTCATGGACCTGAAAATTAATTCTGAATAAATTGAAAAATCTTACCTCAATTAGGTCGCCGGATAACGCGTATATATCTGATCCTATAAGAATTTTTTTTTTTTTTTGGCGCAGCTCTGTGCAATGCTGCCCGATAGATTTGTCATGTATAAAAAGAAACAACTGATTTTTCCTTTCAATAATCGGGATGACCATGGATTGGAGAAATTAGTAAATTCTTTAAATTGAAATGAATGATCGTCAAAAGTTACTTTTAATGAGATAGATTATTACTAAGAGATGCTTTTTTAAAACATTTACATGGGACTTGATTTAACAATACTACATATGCGCGAGGCTGCTTTTACCTTACATTATATCGCTCAGGCTCCGCCATCGCTCCCACCACCGGCCCAGCCAACTCCACACACACGACTGCTAGCTAGCAACTACTTACTGCTACAGCTGACAACACTGCTCTCTGGTCAGAGATTCTCTTGTACCATACACATCGCAGGCAGCGCGTTAGCAATACATCGAAATTACATCTGCTCGAGTGCTCTAGCAACAAATTTCTTAATCATGGACCTCTTACATAACCCTCCACTGGGGGGGGGGGGGGGGGGGGGGGGAGGGGGGGGCAAAACTTTGGCAGCGATGGTGAGTCAATTGGACTTGCCATTAGCAACAAATTTTTCTATAATCTATTTAGTTTACTAAGGCTACAGCACAGGGTGTATACATTATTGATAAGTGTGGAACATAATAAAAAATGAAATAGAGTGCACAAGCACTGAGTTCAGAACATGACAAAATGTATATACAGTGAGTACAAAATACAAATGACAAAGTGCACACGCACTGTACAACTCTTTAGCAATCTTTTTACGAGAACTAAATAAATAAAGTGCACACGCACTGTAAAAGTCTTTAGCAATTTTACATAAATTAGACATATGAAGGAGTGAAATAAAGTGCCCACGCACTGAGTAGAAAATATATTAACAAATGACATAAAGTGCACATGCAGTGTAAAACTCTTTAGCATTTTTACAACACTTAAACATATCAAGGAGTGAAATAAAGTGCTCACGCACTGTAGAAGTCTTTAGCATATTTTTTTACAAGAACTAAATAAATAAAGTGCACACGCACTGTAGAATTCTTTAGCATATTTAGAACGACTGATCATTTTAACAATTGAAATGAAGTGCACACGCACTGTAAAAGCCTTTAGCATATTTAGGAACTAGGAAAGGAATGGGAAGGATTGCATCATGGTTGTAGCACAGTAGGTTGCATGTAGTTGCACCGAAAGTCCATATCTTTCTACAGAAGCACAACACCAAGTGAGAGAATCTGAAGTTCTCTTCCCTGAAGTATTTATCAGTGTAGGCAGGACACTGAAATGTTGTATTAATATTGTTTGTTATCATTTTGGTAGTACATAAGGTACACCAAACAGTAGGACCATAATGACATCTCAATCGTTCAAGGTGGTGGACAGTTTGATATCTCAACACCACATTCTTGTAGAATCCATACTCTCACATCAACTTATAATTAGTGCAAAAACCAAATGTAGTGCTCCATGATCATGAGGATGGACAGGACAAACGGATATTGCAGTTATTTCCGGTAATTAAGTCAGAAGGTGAAGGACATTAAGTCTTATGCTACTCATCATTGAGAATTACTCTAGTCTATCAACCGATTTGAGTAATTATTGGCATTCATTGGCTATTTACACAGCATTTAAGTAGTATGTATGGAGTATTACTGAACATTATTCGTAAGTCATCTCAATATAGTAATTATTGGCACTCTTTGGCAAGTTACAAAGCATTGTTTTCTGCATTTTTCAGAAGTCATCATTCAAAATGAGTTAATTATTGGCATAGCATTTATACATAATTCATCTAATTATAGTAATCATTGGCATTCATTGGCCAGTTACTTAACATGTAGCAAGTATTGAATATTACAAAACACTGTTCATAACTCATCTGATTGCGGTAATTATTGGCACTCATTGGCCAGTTACAAAGTATTCATATAGTTTTACGAAACATTATTCAGTATTATTCACAACTCATCATTCAAAACAGGAGCCATTGAGTGTAGCATCAAGCTACTGGTGTTCATATATGATATTATGTAAGTGACATAAGACATATTTAAAATATAAGACATTGGAACTATTACTCAAAGTCTGTAGTCCACTAATACATAGGCATAATGGAATCAATACATCAGAAAAATTTGCGTTACATTTAGGAATAGAAATATATCTTAAACTGGTAGCATTATTTGGTTGTATACTGGTAATAGCTGGGACTCGTAATAATTTTTTTTTAGCAGTGCATTGCGTTGGGATCGATAATTAATTGCTGGAGCATGAAAACATTGGCTTTGGACTGATTGCTGGAAATAAGGATTAATAAAGTCATTCGTCATGAGTCAGTTGTAGCAAGGCTATGAAACAAAGACAGTATATGTGATCAGATTCATAAATGATAGACACAACTGGCTAAAAAATGTAAGTACTGGAACAGATTTAATAATTAAATGCTTATAGCACATTAATTTCATGAATAGCTTCTCCTGGAAAAAATACAAAATTGATTATTGAGCTGAAAGAAGAAATGCATATTATGCTGAAAAGCAGTGAACTTCGAATTAACAGGTAATGAAAAGTGTACTCAATATGTATGTACTCTAGTTATCTTTCCCAAAAACATTCATTCATTATACTATGTGACATAAGACATACTGTCAAAAAGAACTGAACAAATACTTGAATAACTACATAGCATCTCTTAACTAATACAAAATCTATAAACCTCATCATTATTCTCATCTGCAAAGAAAAACTTAATTATTCACATTACCATAACTTCATCATTATAATCACCTGCAAAGAAAGACTTCATTATTCATATTACCATATTCTTCATAAAACTATTCATCATCAGTTATTATCATCTGCCAAAAAATAGACTCTCCATTAATCATTAATCAAATTACCATTTACTTCACACAACTATTCATAGTATAGAGTTTCTTACTTCTAGCATATTTCATGACTAAAACTAACATGTGTAGTTCTGTCTGGCATCTTGCTCAATCGCCTCGTATTCTGAAAGAAAAATAATTAGTCAAGACTGCTATCATACAATCCATACAGTATATTCTGGTTAATGCTTGTTAATTCTGATCCATTTGCTCTTCATGATAAGATATTGCATTTTGTTTCGTTCATTCCGATGGTGAAATTTCTGTTTCATAGTAAACCACTGTGGTTGTTGAATTTATCTCTTTTACACGGTATTGCTTTCTGAAAATTATGAATAGCGATTAACATCTTGCATTTAAATCATATACTCATTAAATAAAAACTTGTTTCTAGTGATATAATTAAGCATACAGCATAGCATGACAGAAAACGTATTAGGTCAAAAACATAGACAGTTTTCAAGTGAAAAAATGTATACACAGAATCATAATGTAGTAGCAAAAAATGTAGAATAGTCAACATATCGAGATATAATAAGCAAAAACGTCAAAGTCAACTGGTGTTTGTTATATCTTAAGGATTTCATAGTACATGCAGACAAAAATTCTACTTTAGATAGGAAAACAATCATACATACACAAAAAAATGGAAAATGTGCACGGTCTGATGTATAACGACAAGAAAAGCGACCTGCTAACCATACTTTGCCGGGCACTTGCCAAGAAAAAAATACGATCATTATCAGTAAGTAGTCACATAGATATAATTGCTTAAGTGCTCATATAAATATCAGGAAATGTCATTACAGTGTGATAAATCGTGGAGTATGTTCATTCAATAAAGGGTTTAATATTGAAGACATGGT
The DNA here is from genome assembly GCF_021461385.2 of Schistocerca piceifrons. Lineage (NCBI taxonomy): Eukaryota > Metazoa > Arthropoda > Insecta > Orthoptera > Acrididae > Schistocerca > Schistocerca piceifrons. Next base: position 783,337,067 of record NC_060141.1, read on the forward strand.
GATTGCCTTTGCTTTTTATGGTTCTCAAAGTTTCGACGTGTACTACATTGGGGTGAGGAACGCTGCGAATTCTGTATGGACCTGCGTATAGAAGCTCAAATTTACCGCATCTACTCTTTCCTCTGTTGGATAAATAGTGTGTACGTACTAATATCTTCTGTCCAACGTGAAAGTTACGGCGTGTACAAACCTGTTTTTGCTGTCATCTCCGGCGCTCTGCGGCTCGTTTGATGATGTTGAGTGCAATGTCAATTATTTCATGGTGGCGTTGTCGATGAGATGTAGGAAAGGATACTAATTCTTTAATTTTGTTAGGTGATTCAACATTTTTCAATATAACAGTCGGAGATAGCATAGTAGATTCATTTGGTATGGAGTTAATTACATCCTGGAATGAGAGTATGTGTGTATCTCAATCAATATGTTTTTTATGACAGTATATTCTACATAGTTTACCAATTTCTTTCATTAGTAGTTCACAGGGGTTCGAAGAAGTGCGGTACCTGGATATATAGATCGGAGAAATGTTTCTTGCTCGTAACATACGTGTCCATATAGGAGATCGAAATTGCGGTCCATTGTCGGAAATTACTTTCAATACATGCCCTACATGAAATAAAAAATCTTTTACAAATGCGTTCGAAATAGTTTTAGCAGTAGCTTTGCGTAATGGAGTGAAGGTAACAAATTTCGAAGTAAGTTCAACAGCGACAAAGATGTAAAAAAAACCTCTATTAGTTCTAGGAATTGGACCAAAAATGTCTACAGCTGCCATGTGTCTCAATATAACGGGTACACTGGGATGTAACGGAAGAATATGTAAAGTCGTGTCTGATTTAGCTTTCTGGCAAATTTTACAGGACGTTAAAACTCGTCGAATACGTTTCTCCAAGATCGCAAAATAACAGTTCTGTCTCAGTATAAGAAAACATTTTCTGGCTCCTCAATGTGCGTAACTTAAATGAGTATATCAAATTAATTTGTTAACAAGCTCGTCAGGAATACATAGTAACCAATTGTTGCTGTCAGTGTGAGAGCGGCGAAACAGAATGTTATTGCGTACAGTGTAATGGTTTCTGAGGGTAACATTATTCCTATCTTGCCAAAGGTGTTTAATTTCTTTCCATACGTTGTCTTTGCTCTGCTCCTGTGCTATGTCTCATAATGACGACGAAATGAAATTTTCGAATGCAACTTGTTGAATAAACATGACACTAAAATTTGCTTGGCAGAAATTGGTTGCGATGTCTTGCTGGTTGTTGCTGAGAGAACGGGATAGTGCGTCTGCTACAACAGATTGTGTACGGGGAATGTGAACGATTGTAAAATTAAATTCCTGTAAATAAAGTTTCCATCTGCTTAACCTGTCATGTGTAAATTTAGCTGAAAATAAAAACTGTATAGCTCTATGATCTGTGTAAACGGTCGTATGTCTTCCATAAAGAAAATGCCTAAATCTCTTAAATGCCCATACAACACATAATGTTTCAAGTTCTGTAACAGAATAATTGCGTTCAGCAGGTGACAGAATGCGACTTGCAAAGGCGATGTTTTTAATTACTGTAGTACCGTCTTCTTCAATTTCCTGAAAAATGTGCACGCCTAAAGCCGTGTTACAACTGTCGGTGGCAATGGAAAAATTTCTGGTAGGATCTGGGTGTGATAAAAGTGGTGCGTTCAACAAAGCATGTTTCAGATCAGCAAATTCAGACTGTGGTTGGCTATCCCAGGACCAAATAGCGTTTTTGCCCGTCAACTGGCATAATCTCGGTGTATCTAAAGCAGAGTAATTAATAAATTTGCGGAAAAAATTAATTAATCCCAGGAAGCTGCGTAGTTGTTTCTTCGTCGTAGGAACAGTAATGTCACGTAAAGCTTGAAATTTTTCCGGGTCAGGCGCAATGCCTTCTGCTGAAATCACATGTCCAAGAAATTTTATAGAAGTTTTGCCAAAGTGTGATCGGCTTAGATTTACTGTGAGTCCTTGTGCACGAAGAGTTTGCAACAGTTGTTCCAGAATCAGATTATGTTCAGACCAGTTAGCTTCTGCAATAGGAATGTCGTCTACATACGTATTGATTCTGTCTTTCATGCAAAAGTGTGTATCGGACGTCGTCAAAACTAATAACAATTTCGTGAACGAGAGTCTATTTGTCAAAAGTATTGCTTAAGTTGCTGAAAGATTCAGTCTGTACTGTATCTAGTCAGATTCTTTCTGACGTGCTGTTATTTGCGGGAGGATGCTGTGGCATTTCAACTATTTGTACTGTTCTGTTATTTCTTCCTGACGTATTAGATTCAGGATGATATCGACTGTCTGGTTCGTTCATGATAATTTGTTGTAGCAGATGATTCTGCTGCTGAAAAGACCTACTTTTATTAAATGTACGCTGAAAATTGTGCTCATTACTTTTACTTCTGTCATTATAGTCATTGCTATACGGCGCGTTGCGATAGGAATTGAAATTATGGGTTTTCTATACGTACTGATTTCCTTTTGCTGTGAGTTACTATTTGGTGGAGCCGATGCTATACGTGTAGGCGGCGAAACTTTAAAGCTTGGTTGACCTTGCAGACTACATTGTTGGTTAGGTATGCTAACGGCTGGTTTTGATGCTGTTGCATAGAAAAGCCTCTATTGTTGCCAAAATGTGTTTGCTGTTGCTGATAATTTTGATGATACTGATAATTAAAATTTTGTCAGTTATTAAAGTTCTGGTGGTTGTCATTTCGCGAGTGTCTAATGAAAACTGTCGCTTTCGGTAAAACTTGTCATATCAGATTTCCTTTACTCATTCTTAACTAGACAGATCGATAGTTGTAGAGCTGTTTTGATAGATATAAAGGATAGTAAAAGAGAAGGCAGCAGTGCAGAAAACTAAAGATGAAACAGCACTACTATGGCTCGGGGCCCTGTGCACGCTACGGCACATATTCCATCGTAATGAATCCCCTGAGGTCACTTACGTGCTGCAAATTAAATTTAGTTTCTGCGTTACAGGTAATGCTGGTGAAAATTCAAAAACAAATTGTTGTATCCAGGTCAATTCTAGTTTCTGCATCACAGGCCAAGCTGATGAAAATACAAAAGCAAATTGTAGTATCCAGTCCAAAGGATGTATTTGTGTTCTGTCACTTTTAAATACCTTAGATTTTTTTACGGATAAAAATTGCTTATAATCAACGTTATCGTCTCTGAATGTGTGAACAGGTTCAGGATTGCATGAGAATCTGTTTATCTGTGACTGTTCGGACTCTAAGTCATGTACACTCTGTAAATTACCTAAATTACACTGGCTGTGTGAGTCTGACAAATGTTCGGAAAGCGGCGTATGCTGTGATGTGTTAAAGGCTGAAATATATTTCTTGCTGTAAAGATGACAATTTTCTACGTAATGTATTATTGGACGAACATATCTCACTGATCGTCTGCTGTAAATTTTGGAATTCGGGTTTTTGATTAACCGACACTGGTGACGTATCATCTGATTTGGTGTCATTATTATTTTCGATAACATCAATACGACTGGCCAATTCATCATATTTTTCAGTCAGTGCTTTTATCTGATCATCGTTTTTAGTATCACAAGCATTAATTTGTTTTTGTATTTTACATGTGATTTTGTTCAATTTCTTAACGTCTGCTTTGATGGCATCGGGATCCAGTATTAGTTCCAACTTTTCAAGTCTGTTGGTCATTGTCTGAAAGTCTAATGTGTGTGTGTCTGTTTTTGTTTTATGATCGGAGATTTCATCATGCTATTCGGTGTTCAACTGTTTGATAGTATTAATTTCGTCTGCTACTGTAGCAATATTGTTGTCTACGTATGTTTTTGCTTTCGTAAACAACTTTCGCTTATCTTCCTGTCTCTGTGCAGTAATTGTTTCCATAACTTGTTTCTTTACTTTGTTCTGTCCCTGTACAAATTTACGGTAACGCGTTTCACTGTTTTGTGGTGGTGATTAAAACGTTCGTCAATTTGGCTGTTTTGTTGTTCAAACTTCGTATCTACTTTCGCATCCTGTGTGCGTGAAAGCTCTGATGACATTAATTTAAACTCGTCGCGTAACTGTGTTGCGTTTTCAGAACATTGTTTAGCGACTGCACCAATTTCATCTCTAAGTAATTTCGTTTTGGCTGCATGTGTATTACTTAATTCTTGTGCAACAGATCTAATTTCTTCACTACTGTTCGTCATACAAGCCTTAATTTCCTCACGTAATTGTTCTTTAGTATCATGTCATTGCACGGCAAAGGCTATAATCTGTTCACTAAGCTGTTTGAAATGGTTGTCTTGTTTTTCATTAAGTTGTTTGTTCGATTCCTTAAGTTGTTGTTTGATATTTTCTTCAAGTTTTTTGTTATGGTTGTCGTATTTTTTATTGAGTTGTAGTAATAATGCCATAACTTGATCCAAGCCTAAATTAGCGACTCTATTTTCTGTGCTGTGTGATGGTGTATATGCATTTGTCACGTTTTGTGTAACCTTGGTCATTCTCTGATTCTTGAAAAGGTTTGCCAATTGGATGTGCACTGTGGGTCACTACCTCGGAATCAAATGAATCTGACGTATTTTCACTACATTGTTCATCTTCGTGAGAAAAATTTATCTGTTCACTAAGCAAATTTTGCAAATCGGGTGTGTCAAACTGGGCAGCGTTCATTGTAACGGAACGTGACAAGCCATCAATTGTCGCTAAATTAACAGTGGACACAACTGAATTTGTTTGCTGATCATTAGGATTAAAATCATTACTAGTGGTCGGTATGCACTGATTACCTGTAATTAGAGGCTTATTACTATTGCACTGACTGTCGCTAGTATTATCGGTCAAGTCGGCTATTTCACTCATTGCACATCGCGATGTACTGTTAACAGTTTTTCGCGGCATTTTCACAAATCAAAATTAAGCACAAAATCAATCAAAGTCAATGCAAAAATGGAACAAATACAATAACAACAAAGAGCAATAAATTGGCGATGATCTGTGAAAGAAAGGGTGACAAATTAGTAAATGCGTTGCGCCAGATGCTAACTACATTTAATATTAAGTAAATAAGAGCAGGTATATAACTGACTACTACTCAGAAATTCACAAAGAAATACAATCATGGCCGGTTGTCAATGAATAATATTCACATTTAGTGTAGCCTCGCAACAGTAAAAGTTCCGAAACCTACCAATAATACAATGTGATTAACCTCTCAATAAAGTTGTCGCTCACTTATAACCTTTCAATAATGACTGTGAATTTAAACTGGTAAATTTAGAACGTCAGCAGTGCTGCGTCATAGACCTGAAAATTCATTCTGAATAAATTGAAAAATCTTACCTCAATTAGGTCGCCGGATAACGCGTATATATCTGATCCTATAAGAATTTTTTTTTTTTTTTTTGGCGCAGCTCTGTGCAATGCTGCCCGATAGATTTGTCATGTATAAAAAGAAACAACTGATTTTTCCTTTCAATAATCGGGATGACCATGGATTGGAGAAATTAGTAAACTCTTTGAATTGAAATGAATGATCGTCAAAAGTTACTTTTAATGAGAAAGATTATTATTAAGAGATTTTTTTTAAACATTTACATGGGACTTGATTTAACAATACTACATATGCACGAGGCTGCTTTTACCTTACATTATATCGCTCACGCTCCGCCATCGCTCCCACAACCGGCCCAGCCAACTCCACACACACGACCGCTCGCTAGCAACTACTTACTGCTACTGCTGACAACACTACTCTCTGGTCTGAGATTCTTACATATCGCAGGCAGCGCGTGAGCAGTCCATCGAAATTACATCTGCTTGAGTGCGCTAACAACAAATTTCTTAATCATGGACCTCTTACAATATATCACATTTTGTTGCAATTGCTCCAGGTGTCCCTGAGTTATGCTACTACATCACCCGTTTCGCCCCCATTCTAGGCCGTAGGCGAGCTATTGGAGTATTACAGAGACATTAATTTGTTTTATGTTGCAAGTCATACGGCTACCACATTCGGTAGATATTACTTCAGGCTTCACGGACATCGGATGACATATCACTGTCTGCGCAGACTACCTCCCCCCAACACAAGAAAACGGACGCACACACCCACGGGCAAAACATCATCTTGACCTTCACAAATTTTTAAAAGCGACCCAAAAAACTAAGGGTACGGTACTAATTTCTGTTGTTACCGAATAATGAGAAAAAATTTTAAAGTCGCCCATGATCTATGTTCCCACTTCTGCTTCTCGCTCGTCCCCTCCACCTACCTCATCACCTCTGTCCCTCTTCCATTTGGCTGCCCATACCATGTACATCTTCCTCTTCAATGGGAATATTCAGTAACCCCATATATCTGTTTTTTAACAAAATTAAGTGAGCTATGATTTTGTACTTGAAATAAATAGGCCGATCATGATTTAGAGAAACAGCATTGGTTTTGGCATTCTCTGTGTAGTTGTGTACCCATTGTATCACGTAAAGTCAAGAGAAACCCCATATGTACAAAAGATACTGGCTTTATCAAACATTTAAGTTGCCAGCATTGTTGACTATCAGTTTTGTTTGAAAATTTTCCGTGAACACATTAATTTAAAATTTGGGCACTCACAAATTGACACTTGTTGCAATGTGAAGAGCTAGTTGTAAAATTCAAGAGTCCACTAATACGACAGCAACAACTGAGTCAAGAGTGCATAAGAGCGGTGCTGATAAATTCTTCAGGAAGTTAGATGCAGTTAAAGAAAAAACTGAAACAGATTCTACCATATCGTCCCAGTCATTTGACTTTATGCAGAAGCTGTACTTGCCCCAGATACCAATAGAAGAAACATTTCACTTGCGTCACCTTGTGGTTATTGTCGTTAATGCGCACGACTTACGAAGAGAAAGAGCCAAGTTTTACCTCTATCATGAACGAACAGCATGAAAAAGCCGTAATGAAGTCTGTTCATATCTTTTTCGTTTCATAAATGAAATTGTTGCACAACAAGTTAATAAGTTTCTTTTGTTGTTTTATTCTGGTCAAGAGCAAGATAGAAACCATGCTATCGCGAGATGTTTTATTGCTTGTGGCACATGGAAGATTTCAGTCCTTCACTCATTAGATTCCAAAAACAGGCCATTCTTATCTCGTGTGTGATAGAGATTTGAGCATTCTATAAGGGAATGTGAGAAAGGTAGATACGATATATTTTCTAAGAAATATGCATAATTAATAATAGAGTCCGGCGAAAGAACAATTTTTAGTTATTGTTGTGGTCTTCAGTCCAGAGACTGGTTTGATGCAACTCCATGCTACTGTATCCTGTACAAGCTTCATCTCCCAGTACACACTGCAACCTACATCCTTCTGAATCTGCTTAGTATATTCATCTCTTGGTCTCCATCTACAATTTTTACCCTCCACGCTGCCCTCCAATACTAAATTGTTGATTTTGAGTAAAAATACAAAATAAGAATATCTGCTAAATTTTAAGGAATAGTGGCCAAATTACTACCAAAACAGTGCTTCTTCCGTTGAAAGTCAAGTAAGTGCCACAGAATGGAGTAACAAATGGCTCTTTCAAGTAACACAATACATGCAATCCTGCTGTTCATAAGAACATCTTTGTGTTATTAAAGTTAGGTCATTCATTGATGGAGCAGAAGCTCGCACATTTCAACTGGCTGATCCATCTGTAGTTCCACCAAGCCCTCTAAGTCAGGTTTATCAAGGTCGTCTGCCTATAACTGAGAAGGAAATGTACGGCAGAAGGCGTTTTCTACCATAGCCACAAAAACTAGAACTCGTCCAGAACGGCTACTCTGACATATACAGTTGCCCAATATGTGTGAAAAAATAACCACGTATGGCGTCTAAGGCCAGGAGAATGGAAAATTGACATAATTAGTTTGATTTTTGTCCATATCAGCAATAAAGTTTAAGTTATTTTAAGATTGACCCTTCTTTATTACAAAATATTGAGAAAGCCCACATATTCATACATAAATTGTAACTTAATGTCGAGAATATGTATCAAGATTGTTTACAGTATATCGGCATTCTTTCCTCTACATTCATTTTAACAAAAATAAGAAGAAAACTTAATTTGAGAATGTGTTTCGAATCTGCTTAAAAGTTTAGTTTCTTCGACGTTAGAGGTTTCTTAATATACCCATTCACTTGGCTTCCCACAACCTCTTCAAGTTCCACCCCACACTCTCTCGCTCTTACACGTGCCTCCTGTTTCCCTTCTCCTTTACCAGCTGCCCACCATCCGTGTTCCGTTTCCATCTTCCAGATACCTCCAGCACCTGCCAATCCTCCTCCTAATCTGTGCTCCCCTCATCCTCATCTCACTGTTCCTCTCTCCCCGCCCCCTCTCTCTGTCCATCTCCTCCTACTCCCTCTCTATGTCCACATACTACGTCACTCCCTTTCTACCAGTGGCATACAGATTATTCTTACTATAAACTAGAGTTTACCTGTAGCCTCGCCCGTGTACGTTTAAGTCACACACAGGATATATAACAGGCATCAGTCGTTGTAGCTGGCAGATGTTTACCATGTGAGAATATTGTGCTAATAAACGTATGTTCAGAAACACGTCGTTTGTGTGCTTCCTCTTCTTAAGATGCCCCATCCTGACGGAGCATGGCGGTAAACATAACCAGCTCTGGAAATGACATAAGTAAAAAAACACCCTGAAGAAGGTCGCTTGCCACAGGGACCGAAACGTCGGTAGTTTTGTGTGTATTGAGCATACGGTCACAAAAAAACAAAAATTTATTGAATGCAAAAAATAACTCCTTCGTTTGAAACTTCCAGCACTCACGGTATGCGTGAGAGACGACATTACGTTCATATTTCAAATGAATAAATTCTTTTCTCATGAACTGTTGTAGGGCTCAGCTTTCACGGCCACAGAGAAATATGCAGAACACGTGGCAACCAAGCATTCGCATTCTCAGCTGCCGATTGAGAACCGTTCTTATAAAAAGTTTATTCGTGCTAGTAAATTGTCTCCTGGCCTGTTGTATTCTGCATTTTTCTTGCTGTGCCAATGCCCATTCATTTGAAGCCCCAAGTACTTCCAGGAGGATATTCCTCCAATCACGTTTCCTTTTATTGGCAAAGTTGTTCATGAGTAGTGGCGGGCGGCTTTCACGTACTTCATCGATATCAGTATTCATATGAGCTTTGACTAACATGTTGCCGTGGGATAGGACTGCCCTTGGGTGCGGCGGTTCTGGGCGTGGTGGCCGGTTTGGTGCATGTATGAGCTGAGAAACGAAGCTGTACCGAGCTTTCCGTGGGGTCCCTTCGCCACAGTGTTAGCCCTTTTGCAGGCGACAAATTTTGAGGTGATGTTACCACGTACAAGTTACTGAATTCTGACGTGGTTTGTGCTGTAATTTATCAGCCGAGATTTTGGGGCTCTGTTCACTGTCAGTCTGGTGTGTCTTCCTTCAGTTTATTGGGTATACATTCCGAGGTATTCGAATGGAATTTTGTGATTGAAAAACCTGGTACAAATTTTAAAGTGATTCATTGGCTGATATTTGATTATAATTTATTTTATGTGTTAACAATATGTATCAGAGGTGCTTGTGAATCTTCAGCCAGCGTTAAGTGCGGTGATGCAGAAGAAAGCTTATTTTGAATGTTGGGGTTGTGCATTAGTATACGCGTTACGTCCCTTAACTCTTCTTATTTTTAAAGTAATTGATTGATCACGTAATTTTCAATTGGAAGTGCAGTAAATGTTTAGTATTATCAGTTATCACGGATGATTAATTATTCGTGATAAAATGTCTGTGTGTTTTGCTGTTACATTGGCCTATTTATAATTTGCTTTTGTGTTCTGGTTTCTTTGAAGCTAATACCAAAAGCCTGTGTTGTCAAAGAAATTATACCGTGGGTTTGTACTACTGAAGTGGCTCAGATAAATTTTAGTCTGTTCCAGGGCGAATTTGTTTTCTCGGAAGTGCTATGACCTAATGTGTGTACTAATAAGTTTCGAATATCATGTGAGTGTCTCTGAGGCTGCTTTAATGGTTTTGCTACGAAGAAAAAATTTCCTGATCTGGTATTATTATCTGATTGCTACAGTGATTATAATTAAAGTTAAACTTTCAAAACGAAGTAGAAATAACATCACCGGTCAGAATGACGTCAAATTGCAAGAGAATATTATCGGAGAAGACAGAAGAAAAGATTAGTGTTAAAATTGATCAATGGATGGCGCTGTATGTGTCATAACACGTAATTACCTGTCATGCGCACGACCCACTGAAGTCGGTATCAACAAGCCGGGTACACGGCTTTTCCTCCTTTCGCTATGACTGTCTCAGTGTTCAGGAGACGAAAGGGTTTAAAAAAAGCGCTGGTCCAACAGTCGTGGGTCTGGAGAAAATGATTCGGAAATTCGAGAAGACTGGTTCTTTTGGTGTGCAACCTGGTAGAGGGAGGATAAGAATTATTTCGACGACAGTGGAAGCAGTGGCCACAACAATACAGGAGGAGACGAATGGTGGTGTGCAAACGTGCAGTGCACGAAGAACTGCCCTAACATTGGACATACCCGTCAGCACGGTGCGTAATAACCATTCAAAATTACCCTTGAGCCCGAGTTGTTTCCTGTTGACCTGTCAGCAAGAGAGACCTTTGGTTTAGAATTTCTTGCTCGCGTGGAAGTTGACAATGATAGACCGTGGAATATTTTAAGGACAGACGAAGCCCATTTCCATCTCACAGGATGTGTCAATGCAAAGAATTGCTGAACATGGGCAACGGAAAAATCTACACGCAGATCAACCAGTACCACTTCATCCTGAAAAGCTCACTGTGTGGTGCGGGTTTACGCTATAATTTATCATAAGACCATCCTTTTTCGAAGAGAGAGGTGCTTCCGGTCCTGTACTTTCCCTGGTAAGCACTATGAGAGTCTTTCTTTTCCGAAACCACGTCATTTCAGCTCTCCAACAGCGTGGATGTGTGGAGAGGATCATTTTTATGGAAGATGGTGCACCTCTGCACATTGGAAATCCAGTTAAGCAGCTCCTAAGGCGCCACTGCGGAAATGTTAGCGTTTCTAGGCGTTTCTAGGCGTTTCAGTCTTGAACCGCGTGACCGCTACGGTCTCAGGTTCGAATCCTGCCTCGGGCATGGATATGTGTGATGTCCTTAGGTTAGTTAGGTTTAAGAAGTTCTAAGTTATAGGGAACTGATGAACTTAGATGTTAGGTCCCATAGTACTCAGAGCCAATTATCAGCCGCCATTTCCCTAGACCCAGGTCGTCCCGATCACCTGATCTTAATCTATGTGACGTCTGGTTGTGGGGCATTCTGGAAGACGTTGTGTTCAGCGTTCCGGTTGTAAACTTAGCTGCATTGAAGGCACTCATTGTGCAACGCATTTTGAACGTGACCACGGAAACACTTCGATCAGTTGTGGAACATGCTGCTTCTCGATTTCAACTTGTTGCGGCAAACGGTCGACAGAATGTTGAACATGTTTTGCGCCAGTCACACGGAAATTAATAATCCGATTTGATTTTTATTGATGCTTTTTACGTTGTTTATGGTCTCAGGACAATTAAAAATCGATATTTCCCATCCGATGTGAGATGACCTTGTTGTGGTGTATTGCCTCACGTAACTAACAGTGTTTCACTACCACATTCACGAATCTGGCTGAAAAGGTTGATAAATACCTGCCGAGATGATTCACATCTATTGGGATATCTTGCCACATACACCACATAAAAACGGACTGTAGTCTTCCAACACTCTGCATACACGATGAGCATGTAGGCTTTTTCTGCACTTTTAGATCCCATCGTCCACTCACGGCCTACTGCTTGGACTTTCACACACTGACTTGCAAGTCGCAACGCCCTCATGGACCACACAATCGCACTGTAAGTAATCATGGCAACATCGTACCTTGCAACTACACAGGTTAAATGGCGCAAACAAGTGTTGATGTACCATCCTTTCAACGTACCTTATCACGAAAGCGAATCGCACTAGAATCCAGCAAGAAGCACCAGTGACATTTTGATTTACCCCACTTTTAGTTTGTTAATGTCAACAGGCGTTGCTCATTTAAAAATTGCATGTTTGCACGAAAAATAAACTTTCTAAGTTTAATTATAGTCTGCTGATTGGCTAACAATATGGGCCCCTTACTACCATTCTATTCTGTGAAATCCGTACTGTTTACTGCTCAAGTTTTAGGTGATTCACGTTGTAACCATACACACACATCAAAAAAAGTTTTGCATTACCTCGGTTCCGAGAGTTCCGGAACCTGTACAGTAAAGTGGAATAGAGATCAACACAATTATCATCTCCGCCCATTTTATTGCTCATCACAACCATACATCGCATGTTGTACCACCATGCAGCGAGACCTTCAGAGGTGGTGGTCCAGATTGCTGAACACACCGGTACCTCTAATACCAAGTAGCACATCCTCTTGCATTGATGCATGCCGGTTTTCGTCATGGCATACTATCCACAAGTTCAGCGAGGCACTGTTGGTCGTGATTGTCACACTCCTCAACGTCGATTCGGCGTAGATGCCTAAGAGTGGTTGGTGGGTCACGTCGTCCATAAACAACCCTTTTCAATCTATCCCAGGCGTGTTCGTTACTGTTCATGTCAGGAGAACATGCTGGCTACTTGAGTCGAGCTATATCAATATCCTGAAGGAAGTCATTCACAAGATGTGCACGATGGGGACGCTAATCGTTGTTCATGAATACGAACGCCTTGCCAATATGCTGCCGATTTATTTTCACAATCTGTCAGAGGATGGCATTCACGTATCGTACAGCTGATACGGCGTCTTCCACGACCACCAGCAGCGTACTTTCGGCCCCACATAATGCCACCTGAAAACAGCAGGGGGTTCCCTTGCTGCACTCGCTGCAGAGTGTGGCATCTCCGGCGATTGTTTGGTTGAAGGCATATGCGACACTCATCGTCATGTTGTTGGGCCCATCTGTACCGCGCTGCATCGTGTCGTGGTTGCAGAGGTGGACCTCGCCATGGACGTCGGTAGTCTGAGTCGTAACACGATGTCCTCTGCCTGGACGAAAAGCATTAATCATTAATCAACATCGCGACGTTGCTGTCAGGGTTTCTCCGAGCCATAATCCGTAGATAGCGGTCATCCACTGCAGTAGTAGCCCTTGCGCAGCCTGAGAGAGATATGTCATCGAGAGTTTCTGTGTCTCTGTGTCTCCCCTATGTCCAGTAAATATCGCTTTGGTTCACTCCGAAACGCCTGGACACTTCCTTTGTTGAGAGCCCTTCCTGGCACAAAGTAACAATGCGGGCGCGATCGAACCGCGATATTGACGGTCTACGCATAGTTGAATTACAGACAACACGAGTCGTGTACCTCCTTCAGATGGAATGAATGGAAGTGATCGGCTGTCGGACCCCCACCGTCTTTTAGGTGCTGCTCAAGATTGGTTGTTTACATCTCTGGGCAGGTTTAGTGACGCCGCTGAACAGTGAAAGGGACTGCGTCTCTGATACAATATCCACAGTCAACGACTATCTTCAGAGGGTCTGGGAACCGGAGTAATGCAAAACGTTTTTGAAGAGTGTATTCTCTGCTCTTCTACGATGCAAACAACTAAAGTGTGGTGAACATGGTGATCGTGCACTCTGGTGCATTGTAAACAGACACTGGTATATTGTAAACAGCTACTGCAGTCAATGTTTTACGTTATATCTCCAACTCACGTGAACGCACAGTAAATTTTTCATTGCAGAACTCAACAGCTACTGTTTGGAAAACTCTTCGCCCAGACACCACATCCTGGTGTGCCCTTGCTGCTTAACCACCTCTCGAATAAATCCCGAGAGACCACAAGTTGGTCGAGCTCAAAAGTACAGGAAATCGTCACAAGACAGGGCTTATTAACCACACTTGTTTGCTGTAATAATTAGAAAACAAAACTGAATCGACATGTAGCAATCAGCGTAATCATTAGAATGTCTTTTTCTCGTTATCTAAAATAATATTATTGTAGATCCCAATATAATTTGTTTCTTTGAATGACTTCTATCACCGCCGAAGTTTAATGAGACATGTTAAAATAAATTTGTCGGTTTTCCTTCATTATAGTCAATTGAGTCGGCAGTTAATTAGAAACAAAGGTAAGGAACGTTACAGACAGCAAATTAAAAGAAAATATCAACGCTAAAATACCCTATGAAACTCTGGAAAAATATTTTAACTGAAGCATGTGACATAAATAACAAACAACATCGCTACCTGTAATTCGTAGAATAATGTTACGTTGAGGTTTTTGTTATTACATACTAAAAATACTGGGTTCATTGAGTTAGTTCAACTGTATCGTACGACGCACAACAATTTATGAATGTTATATTTTTACGTTATAACTAGCGTAATGGTGCCTTACATTGTCCAAAGAGACATGTAAATTGTGAGCAATCTGGTGTTTTGCCATAGCTTCCGTTATTTCAGAGCTGTAGGTACATCAACCGACCTGTGCTGATACTAGTTTATAGAATGGTGCAAATAAGCTTGGTGTCCATGTTTTCGTATATTATCTACTGAGACCATAGCTGTTCAACATTATTTAAAATGTGGTACGGTGACTTGTGCAAGGTTTCACCAGAAAATCCACACCCACCATCACCCTCCCCCCTTACACACACACACACACACACACACACACACACACACACACACACACACATACAGCAATAAATAGACTTAACATCTCTATATGCAGCAGATACAGGTTGAAGACAGAAACCAGAGTTCTACAACGACCCACTTGGTAAGGAAAAGTAAATAAACACAAAAAACCACGCGTTTCCCTTCGTGTATGTCATAATCAATTTCAGGAGGAGTCATTTCATCATATTAAATACATTTCATTGCAAGTAGTGTAAGTGGCTGTAAGTGGCATTAAGCAACGGAAGAAATGGCTAAAATTTATAAAAGGCCCGATGAAATTCCTGTCATATACTACACAGAATTTCCAGATGAGGAATTCCCTTACACCATAACCGAAACACATTGTATGTCCATTGAGCAAATACATAAGCTCAGTGATTTCAGGAAATTTCAGCTTACTCCTGAAATGAACAGAAGTCGTCAGTCCAAAAACTTCCGTCCACAGTAATTCACATAAATTTGCTGTAGAATTTTCAAACAGATTCCCTCCTGAAATGTTATGAGATATTCGAACAATATGACCTATACACCAACCAGCATGATTACTGAAAGCATCGGCAATGCGAAACCCAACTATCGCTCTTTTCATATAACAGTGTAACCCTTGGATACAGTTTTTCTTGATATATGAATTGTACTTGACACAATAGTGTATCAACGCTTACTAAAGAAAATGTAATCAGATGGGGTAGCATACCAATTTTGTGACTGGTTGTACGATTTATTGGTTGGGAGGTCAAAGCGTGTTATTGTGAATACAAGGTTTTTACTTAACTTCAGGAGTGCCCCAGAGACGTTTTTTGGGACTATCACTCCTTATTATGGGTCTTAATGTCCTGGAAGGTAATATTGTTCGTAATTTCAGATAAAATGTAGATGACGGAGTTATCTAAAATGCAGTGCTATCAGGAAAAAGCTGGAAACATTTCCAATGAAATATTCGTAAGATTTCAGCGCCATCCAGAGATTGACAACTTGCTCTAAAAGACTCACAAATACACACTCCTGGAAATTGAAATAAGAACACCGTGAATTCATTGTCCCAGGAAGGGGAAACTTTATTGACACATTCCTGGGGTCAGATACATCACATGATCACACTGACAGAACCACAGGCACATAGACACAAGGAACAGAGCATGCACAATGTCGGCACTAGTACAGTGTATATCCACCTTTCGCAGCAATGCAGGCTGCTATTCTCCCATGGAGACGATCGTAGAGATGCTGGATGTAGTCCTGTGGAACGGCTTGCCATGCCATTTACACCTGGCGCCTCAGTTGGACCAGCGTTCGTGCTGGACGTGCAGACTGCGTGAGACGACGCTTCATCCAGTCCCAAACATGCTCAATGGGGGACAGATCCGGAGATCTTGCTGGCCAGGGTAGTTGACTTACACCTTCTAGAGCACGTTGGGTGGCACGGGATACATGCGGATGTGCATTGTCCTGTTGGAACAGCAAGTTCCCTTGCCGGTTTAGGAATGGTAGAACGATGGGTTCGATGACGGTTTGGATGTACCGTGCACTATTCAGTGTCCCCTCGACGACCACCAGTGGGGTACGGCCAGTGTAGGAGATCGCTCCCCACACCATGATGCTGGGTGTTGGCCCTGTGTGCCTCGGTCGTATGCAGTCCTGATTGTGGCGCTCACCTGCGCGGCGCCAAACACGCATACGACCATCATTGGCACCAAGGCAGAAGCGACTCTCATCGCTGAAGACGACACGTCTCCATTCGTCCCTCCATTCACGCCTGTCGCGACACCACTGGAGGCGGGCTGCACGATGTTGGGGCGTGAGCGGAAGACGGCCTAACGGTGTGCGGGACCGTAGCCCAGCTTCATGGAGACGGTTGCGAATGGTCCTCGCCGACACCCCAGGAGCAACAGTGTCCCTAATTTGCTGGGAAGTGGCGGTGCGGTCCCCTACGGCACTGCGTAGGATCCTACGGTCTTGGCGTGCATCCGTGCGTCGCTGCGGTCCGGTCCCAGGTCGACGGGCACGTGCACCTTCCGCCGACCACTGGCGACAACATCGATGTACTGTGGAGACCTCACGCCCCACGTGTTGAGCAATTCGGCGGTACGTCCACCCGGCCTCCCGCATGCCCACTATACGCCCTCGCTCAAAGTCCGTCAACTGCACATACGGTTCACGTCCACGCTGTCGCGGCATGCTACCAGTGTTAAAGACTGCGATGGAGCTCCGTATGCCACGGCAAACTGGTTGACACTGACGGCGGCGGTGCACAAATGCTGCGCAGCTAGCGCCATTCGACGGCCAACACCGCGGTTCCTGGTGTGTCCGCTGAGCCGTGCGTGTGATCATTGCTTGTACAGCCCTCTCCCAGTGTCCGGAGCAAGTATGGTGGGTCTGACACACCGGTGTCAATGTGTTCTTTTTTTCCATTTCCAGGAGTGTAGATTAGTGCACTTAGAAATCGCAATAACGAATGACCTGCGATTATCGTTTTAATTAATCTCACAGCTGGAATCGGTGTATGTAAATACCTACATGTAAAATTTTATGAGGATACGAAATGGAATGGTCTCATTTTGTCAATAGTGACTGCTAAAATGTAAACGGCAACTGAACCGCGTAAATAGACTTACATACTCAGTGATCTAGATAAAAAGGCCGTAGTGTAATGTCTCAGTGAGGAACATGAAGCACTTAGCTGTTAACAGTAGCATTGAGGAGGAGTGTGACCCAAGCCGAAAAGTGAGGTTCACTATTCACTGGAATAATGATTACCTAGTAGTGATTCTGGTCGTATCTTAGGCTTGTTAATACCATAATCAGTGTAAAGACTCAGAAGGTTGACACAGGAACTGAAACTGGGGCTGATGAAACAAATGATAAACACTGAAAAGGGTTTATAAGTATTTCTTGTTGGTCTCAGTGGGTTGAGAAGTACGTTCAATTGCTATAATTGGTCAACGCTCCAAGACCAGATGGAATATGTAACGGATTCGTCACGGAATTCGCCGCTTGGTTAGCCACTCTATTCACCGTAACATACCGTAGATCTTTCGAGCAAAAAACTGTGGCCAGGAGTTGGAGTAAATAGCGGCCACACTATTCTACAAGGAGGGTAACAGACGTACTCGACAAAACTACAATACACGTCCTCGGAATCCATGTATTGTAGAATCGAAGAACCAATTCTGAGCTCAAACATAGCTCCAATGTATGACTTCCTCCATGCCAGCCAGCATGCATTCAGGAAACAACGGCAAAATAGTCTTCTACTATTGTTGAATGACACCCTGAAATGCCATGAATCAAGTTAATCAATAAGGTAGTGTTCTAAATTTTGACTTCCAAAAACCTTTTTGACTCAATAATACAGCTACACTTATCGTATAGTAAGCTTCAAGCGAAATTTGTGACTGAACTGAATGTTTTTTGGCAGGAAAGAAATAGCATGTATTGGGTGGAAAATCTTACACTGGCGTAGAAGTAAGTTGACGTGTGCCCAGGGAAGTATGATAGAATTATTGCTACTCATGTTTCATACTCGTGATCTGGAATACATTATTATAGAATACGGAGACTTTTTTTAGATTATGCATTTGTCTCTAATATCGGACTGTCTCAAAAAGCTACACAAATATTTAGTCAGTTCATTATAAGGTTTGAACGCGGTGCCAAGTGTGGGAACTTGCTTTCAATGTTGAGATGTGTGTAGGTGTCTGTCTCATAAAACGAAAGGACATAATATCCTATGACTGCAGAGTTGCTTAGTTACAAATGGATTCAGCCTGTAGTGTCTGGGAAGCCTCAATACACGGTTCGCTAGACAAGCAATCAAACAAGTCGTATTAATGTGATTTATTACAATAAGAACAGTTAAAATTCTTAACATTGGCATTTACACAGATGTGTCGCAAGCAAAGGGCGTCCTACAAAATAATCAATCTCCTTCTGTATAGACAATCCCAAGTCTGTGCTACATACAGAGTAGAAGCGAAGAGTCTAACGTTGACGATGCAATCGACGTGGCTAATCTTGAAGCTGCTATAGAACCGGGCGTCATCAGTCGATTGCAGAGGTTTAGTCCTCTTCACACAGGGGCCGCTGCTGTCGTGTTGTCGTCTTGGAGGGAGGTCTGGTCAGCGTGCAAATGGCTGACTTCTTCTCACAGCCTTCATTTCCCTGTTGTTCCCGACTGGCGTGGCTCCGCTAGACTTTACGCCGTAACACAGTGAAGCGTTTGTGTAACTGTTTGTGGGGATACGAAATGGAACGAACACCTAGGCCAGCCGTAGCTGAAGTTGGCTTGGGTTAGCTGACAGGACACTAGGTAAATTTAACTAGTACAGAAACGAGCCTGCCTATTAAACACTCGTGCAATATCTCTTAAAATACCGGGGAAATGTGTGAGACATCAAATGCGCCTAGTCAGAAAATTTCAAAAGCTAGGTGATAAATTAAAGAGTGTATTGTCGCCGCACTACGTATTGCTTCCCTAAGGATTGCGATAACAAGACTGAATTACATAATGTGAACACTGTGATATTTAAGCGTCGGTATTTTTCTGCACATCTTCCACGAGTGGGAAAAGACCCTAATGGTACGTACACTCTGATATGCACTTAACAGTGGTTTGCAGAATATGGCCGTAGATGTACTTCTAAATGTACTAGGGTCACCCAAAAAGTAATTTCTCTCAATCCCTTCTCTCAGTCGACAACAATGCAGCGAAAAGCCAACGTTACGTATGAACTAACTGAAGTTTTCGGCGTACCTGCACGAAATTTCCGTTCCAATATTCGACCTTTCGTAAAAATAAACAGAAAACACAAAAGAAAATCAGAAGAAGGTGTTGCATCATAGAAAAATTAATGTAGAGTCAAAGTGTGCGTACTCCGTCCGAAGAGGCCTCGAAGCGCAATCGTTCCGACTGACTGCCGTGACAACGTCTTTCGACAGGTGTTACTGGATGCAGATATCAGGGCATGTGATCAGCACAACGCTCTCCCACCCATTGTCAGTTTTCGTGAACGAAGGTGCTACTTCTGAGTCAAGTAGATGCTCAATGGGCCTCATAAGGACTGTGTGCACCCCGCTTGCCAACGGCACTCGGCTGACCTGGACGGTCACCCATCAAAGTGTCAGTGATAGCTGTCAGTGCTCTGACTCCGGTGATCAGACGCGAACCGGTGTAACCAATCGGCAAGGCAGTTGGCAAAGTGGGCGAAATGTAACACTTTCCAGAAGGTTATTGTTATAACCAGGAATAACACAATAACCTCTTCAGTCTGGTTTATTAAATCACAAATCACTTTTAAACAATTATGTTAGCCAAGCGTCTACCCAAGCTCACACTCAGAAGTAATGCAGAATTATAATTTGGTTATACCAATGTCCGAATGTGCATGGTGGGGTGCACGTTCCGTAATTATTCCCAAGTCCAGTGAAGTTCAGTCCCTCCAAGTGAAGTCGCTAGATTTTCCGCCGAGCAGCCAGGTAACCTCGAGTGGTGCGGCGAGTCATCCACAAGCAGCTGGAACACGGCGTACTGCACTTCCCGATGAGAACTGTCGGTTCCGGCGGCGGCCGGGTTTATATAAGGCTTGCTAGTTAATGGAGCCGTCGGCTGGGGTCGCTGTTTTCCAGGGAAAACCAATCGCAATGTTTCCTGGCGTAGCCAATTGCTGTGTGCTGACAACGCGGCCAGCGATGGTAGCCGCGAGCCGTCCGGAGAAGTGCGGCCAGCGATGTATTTCTCGGCCACGTAAGGGAGCGTGCGTGTGAAAACGGCCAGCGATGAAAGCAGCGGGCCGCCCAGAGAAGTGCGGCCAGCGATGAATTTGGCGGCCGCGTACTGGAGCGCGTTGTTCGGTGTTTGTTAGAAGTGGTGTATACCACAGTTATAGAATTTGCCTGTGTTTTCTTTGTTGGATCCTATAGCTTTGCCGTAGCATGTTGTCGCTCTTCTGACAGTTTGGTTGGGGCCATTTAAGGAAAAAAGTACACTTTTCCCAGGAACTTCCTCTTTAGTAAGGAGTCCAAAGTTATTTATCTCTGTCAGTTCCTTGGCCAATAGTCAAGTCATTACGAGTAAGCCCAGAGAAAGAACACTCCATAGCAAGACAATACTAAATCAGCTGTTCTTCAACATTTTGTCCAAAATTGTGTTTGCCAATTCATGTTTGTGCTGCTTCCTCAGATGTATCATACTTCATGTAGACAACCTCATAGGTGTTCAGAAGATTAAACTCTTTATTGGCCTTCTGCCAACATCTTTTTTTGAACTCCAATGCCTTTACACATTTTAGACGAATTCGTCTGTGTAACATGTAAACTTCGACTATGTAACATGTAAACTTTCACAGCCGAAAATGTCACAATTAATAAAATGTTCCAAGCTGTTATGTCGTGGTCGAATGGATTTCACCTTAAAACCCCACTCTTGAGCACATTCTCACGGGGTATCGCAGCTTTTTGAATGTCTAATTCACACCCTAGCTCGCTACTGATTACAGTCTGGTTTGTGCCATATATGAAACTCAGTAGTCATAGCAGGCCATGGTGTGAATCGGAAATTCAAAAAAGCAGTGATCGCTCTTGAAAATGTCCTCCGAAGAAGGGAACCAAACGTAGGGTTTTAAGACGAAATCCATTCGACCACGACATAATAGCCTGGAACATTTCGTTATCTGTGAATTCGACGTTCCCCATTGTCCTCTTGGAATATGCAAGAGAAAAAGAGCGTGCAATAGTACATTGAGACCTGAAATATAAAATAACTGGTCCTGTTTAAGGTACCGAAGGGAGCCCAATTTACGCAACTATAGTCTACCTTACTTCATCCCAATAAATTTTAAACCAAACGTGTAAATGAAACCGTCTAATCGTAAACATTAGCAATAAACCTACTTTCCGAAAACACATGTAGGTTTAAAGGCTTACCTGCCAATTTTTACGAGAAATTATGGCACACTCTAACAATCGTTTGTACGTAATTATGAAATGATAAGCAATTGGTGAAATAGGTGACTTGCTCGCTACAGGGAAGTAGAAGCAGAAACTAACAATTTAAACTTGGTCCCACTAGCGGAATGCAGAGACAAGAGACCAGGGGTTTGAATATGGAGGGGGGGGGGGGGGGCGGGGTCAGTTCAGGGCAATTTCCTCTACCATTAAGTCCGAAGCATACGTGAACACATTAACCACTCATTTAGCGTGAGCAGCGGCTTTGGCGCCAAACGACACAGACATTGTTTTGATTCAAAACGACAACGCCCGGCCTCACACAACTTTGAGGACTTCTGAATGTATCACGAAACAGCGTTGCACAGTGGTGCTCCACCCACCAAAGAGTCCTGACTTACCTCCCACAGACTTTCAGTTGTTTGGGCCATTAAACGATGACATTCGTGGACATTTCTGTGGACGACGGACGTACGGAGTGGCCGTGCGGTTCTAGGCGCTGCAGACTGGAGATGGGCGACCTCTACGGTCGCAGGTTTGAATCATGCCTCGGGAATGGATGTGTGTGATGTCCTTAGGTTAGTTAGGTTTAATTAGTTCTTAGTTCTAGGCGACTGATGACCTCAGAAGTTCAGTCGCATAGTGCTCAGAGCCATTTGAAACATTCGTGGACGACGAGGTGGCGATTCTGGCCATAAAGAAACGGCTTCCTGACCAGAACAAGGGCTCTTATCGACAAGGGAAACGCGCCCTAGCATTTCTAGGAGAAATATCATCGAACCAGAAGGAGATCACACGAAAAAATTGCGTGTACAGATAAACCACCATTTAGTTTCTGTTTCGTGGAATCAATAGTTGTCGAAGCAAACATTTGGGGCGTTACTTTCTGGACTATCACTGCATATTTACATACATTGGCAGACGAATAGAACTTCTCATGCTTTCCAGAGTTAATGTGTGTAGACTGAATGTTTATTAAACGAGCACTCAAGCTAACATCAGGTGGGAGTTTATCGGGTCCCTGCTCCTGGTCGCCTACAGTACAGTGCAATTCATATCTAATGAAGCGTGTCAGTGCATCACCGACAAACCGTGTGCCCTCCGCCGGTACATCCGCTGCTAAAAAATATCTGACAACCTCTCTTCGTTCGCTGTGTGGACAATAGAGCAGAGGGTGTTCCGCTATCTCCGTTCTTCGGCGCAACACAAATGTTACTGACAGCGCAACCTTTCCACTCGCACTACTTACGTAGTTGCCAGTATGAAGCTGACAGTCCTGATTTAGACAGTCTAATTTTCTTTCCGCCGTATTGTCTGCCTGTACTAAAAAAATTTCGGTGAAATGTGCTATAGTATTTTACAACTTTTTACAAAAGCTTCAGCTGATGTGTTAGTACATTCTGTCAAAAGGGTGAGGTTGCGTGCTGACTATCAGAATTAAGTCTGCCGCATTTCTCGTGACAGTACATTGCTTTACTGCGTGTATTACACGTTTATTTAAGAACAAACATGTTAAAAATATCGTTCGATGCGGAAGAGGCAATATTAATTTGTTGATCATAATTTTTTACGCTTATGTAATCCTAGTCGAAGTACTGCTTTAGGGTTGCTACACGTCCAAAAATAGCCCGGTGCAATGAGAACTGTTATTATACGCTACAAATAATAAACTGGGTGACTGTGACGTAATTTGTTCCATAAGGTAGTATAAGATGACGACTGTTAATTATAGCAGTAAAATTAGGGACTGTACTTATGCTGTCAATCGTTACCGCATTAAGAAACTATGGACAATAATCTGTTAATGTTAACAAAGTAGTCCTGTAAAAATGGAATGCAGTGTACATCAGTTCCTTTGTAATCGTCAAGCTACCATCAATAATACTGACTGCGGCCTATTTCACATAGTACAACGTCTACTGAAAGCGATGCAAAGCGAAACTCTGATGGTTACGAAAGTCGACGCGTTTCATTTAACGAAATACATAGGCTCAAATAACAACATTCGTGGTATACACATTTACATTAATAGAGAAATTTCCAGTTTAAATAGCTTTGGAATAAAAATTGTGTATTTAAGAATTTTTCATGGTGAATAAATTTACTCCCCTTTTAATCCGTTTTTAAGCTGCTTTTTAATCTCTATAAGACGGATATAGTCTGTCGCCCCTGTTGTTCAACCTAAAGGTCGAGGAAGCAAAGACCGATATAGAAGAAATGTTCAAGAGTGGGATTAAAATTCAGTGTGAGGGCATATCAATGTTAACATTCGTTGATGACATTGCTGTGTTCAGTGAAAGCGAAAAGGATTACAGGACATGTAGAATGAAATGAACAGTCTAATGAGTGAGAGTGAATCAAAGAAAGAGATAACTAATAAGAAGTAGCAGAAATGAGAACAGCGAGAAACTTAACATCAGGTTTGAGGGTAATGAAGTAGATGAGGTGAAGGAATGCTGCTACATAGGCTGTAAAATAACCCATGATGAACGGAACAAGAACGACATCAGACCAGCAATGTCAAAAAGGTCATTCCTGTGCAAGACAACTCTCACAGTGTCAAACATAGGTCTTAATATCTGAGG
This sequence comes from Schistocerca piceifrons, assembly GCF_021461385.2. NCBI lineage: Eukaryota > Metazoa > Arthropoda > Insecta > Orthoptera > Acrididae > Schistocerca > Schistocerca piceifrons. The sequence continues at coordinate 783,361,305 of NC_060141.1, forward strand.
AAGTACGTTTGGAGTACAGCATTGTATGACAATGACACGTGGACTTTGTGAAGACCGAAACAGAGAGAATATAAGCACTTGAGATGTGGTGCTACAGAAGTATGTTGAAAATCAGGTGGACTAATAAGGCAAGGGCGCGCCCGGTTAGCCGCGCGGTCTAACGCGCTGCTTCCCGAGCGGGAAGGTGTGCCCGTCCCTGCCACGAATCCGCTGGGCAGCCAGTGGATGGTTCTTAAGGCGGTTTTCCTTCTACGTTGGCGACTGCTGGCTGGTTTCCCTCATTCCGCCTCAGTTATACTATGTCGGTGATTCAGCGAAAACACTATCTCCACGAACGTGTACGCCATAATTACTCGACCACGCAAACATTTGGGACTACACTCTTCTGATGTGAGACGTTCCTGGAAGGGGCAGGGGGGGGGGGGGGAGAAGCGACTGGGGGCCGAACCGCACAATAACCCTGGGTTCCGTGTGGGATGGCCTTGCAGTGGGTAGACTCCTGTGGCCTGTTGTGGGGTTGTGAACCATTGAGGGCTACATCGGGACGAAGCCTCTCCGTCGTTTCTAGGTCCCAGAATAAACACACAATAACGAAAGGATTGAGGAGCTTCTGCAGAGAATAGGCGAGGAGAAGAATACGTGGAAAACACGGACAAGATGACAGCACAACTGTTAGGACATCAGGAAATAACTTCCATGGTACTAGGTGGAACTGTAAGAGCGAAACTTCTTTAAATTAATTAACATTACAAGTGCACATAGGGATGCGAACATTAGGTTATACGTTGGCTGCGTACGAAATTCATTAAATTTATCAAGTAGCGTGCGAGATCCCTTGCGGGCGAGGCTCAAAATGTTCTTTGAGTAAACCAACACCACATAGGGTACATGCGGCCTAACCGAAAAAACAAGAAATGTAACAGCGAATTAGCAAGACATATAACATGGGCTTAATTAAAATGAAGACATGAAACCATCAGAATGTAAACTTTGATGAAACTCAAGAGCTGCTTTCCATATCAGTGACCAGCCCGCCAGCAAAATAGCTCAAGAGACTGTCACGCGAACCGCAGTGACACTCCTGGGTAAACAGACGACAGAAAGTAGCCACCAATGGATATAATACCGAGGGCGGAAGGGCCAATAAAGAAATCTTAGCTTACAACACGACCACACCACTGCATATCCTCCCAAAGCCACCCGCTACCAATAGCGCTAAAACCACCTCTCTTAGGCATGACATTAGCTAATACAGAACAAAGAATGAAAGCAAGACATGCAATGTATAGAGCAGCTGTCAAGGAAGAAAAATAATACAAAGGTATAATGAAACTGTCGGGATATAAAATTAGTAAAACGATAGTACAAAATAAAAATTCATAAAACCATAGCATAAAGTATGAAATGGGCCAAATTGATATTACATAAATTAAACCTAATTTGGATGTAAGTATAGCTGTTCCGAATACAACACGTCTTTACATTCAATGCACAACTGAATTAAAACACTTATCAAAATTTTCACTTACCTGGCGTCATGACAACATTTTGCATATTTGTCGAAAGCACAATAGCAAACAAGCAGCGGCTCAGCTAGATTTCGAATAATATTGAAACTTTTGCATGCCATTCGGTGCCATGTCGTAATGCGTAGTGATAAACCTTCTTTAAACAGTGGGATGGAGAGAGTAAATATTCCTATGAAATGATATTCCAAGACAACGATTTTAGAATCAAATATATTGAGCTGTGCGTGGCCCGTGATCCCGCCGTCACGTATTATACACCCAGTTTTTAACGTATTTCCATGTCACTACATTAATTTAAGTTACTACTATCACTGAAAATGGCTCTGAGCACTATGGGACTTAACATCTGAGGTCATCAGTCCCCTAGAACTTAGAACTAACTAACCTACGGGCATCACATACATCAATGCCGGAGGCAGGATTCGAACCTGCGACCGTAACAGTCGCGCTGTTCCGGACTGAAGCGCCTTGAACCGCACGGCCACCATCGGCCGGCACTGTCAGTGAGTTGCTGCTTTGCCTGATCGTGAGCGGCGTTAGCAGCGCGTATCTATATATCCGCTCTCCTAGTATCTTTGCTCGACTGCTATTACTTTCCGCTCCTAGTCTGTTAAAAGATAGCTGGTCGCAATTCGAGTTGCGAGTTCGGGTCTGCCAGTCAGTGGGAACGCGTCCTGAGCGCAGTCCAGACCTGCCAGTCGGGAAGTTGCAATGTGGCACTAGTGTAGTCGGGTTGGAGCAGCAGCGAGACCTGCGTCGACGTGGATCGCCCCACCATTCCCGCCACGCATCACTTGAGCCGGCCCGCGGTCTTGGTGCATCGTCGATCGGTCATCCTACTGGACGACGCGTTTTAGCTCGCCGATCGTTTATGAGTCGTCTGTGTGTGTGTGAGTGTGTGTGTGTGTGTGTGTGTGTGTGTGTGTGTGTGAGTGTGTGTGTATGTGTGTTCATCGGTTCCCCATTTGTCTTCGTGTGTGCTTTAGTTACCGCTGGGTATCGTTCAGGCATTCGTGCAAGTGTGTGTCAGGTTTTGTGTGTAGTTCGACGACTATTTCTTGATGTTGCCGGCATTCTGAGAGGAGTCGGTCGGTTGTTGCGGACGAGTGAAGTTATCTCCGCGCGGTGCAGTCGTCGGGGTCCGCTGGCAGCCCCTGCGTAGTGTCGGAGCGTGTGTGGAGCTGTCCGATCGCTACGAGCTTCGTGGGTCACCGACCCAGGACGTCAAAGTTGAGTAGTGGTTGCAACTATCCAAGCCACGTCCATTCATCTTGTGGTGGTTCATTTCGGTGGTTTGCTGGTGGGGATGTTTTCCTGTGAGCAACACCGGTTGTTTCTGCTGTTGAAATTTAGCCGCCATGAGGTGCAATTAACTATTTTGGTCGACTACATTTGAGTGTACCAGTGTAATTTTCTGTCTTGTGGCTCTTAGTGTTCTGGTTCCCTGCCCTGGGAACTGACGCAAATTCAGGCAGTGTTCCTTTGAGTGAAGTTAACTTCATTACCGCGTTTCAAATTCAAGTGTACCAGCGGAATTTTCTGCCTAGTGGCAGTTAGTGTTCCGGTTACCTGCCCTGGCCACTAACGTCATTTCAGGCAGCCTCCTTTCCTCACCTGTTGTCGCTGTCCAACATGGTGTGTAATTCTGACAGCTAATACATACTCTGTTGTGGATTATCCCGTTTGTAACATTTCCAGTTTGATTTCTCATATACTGATTAACGGGAAGCAAGTCGTTGTGTCGGTAGGCCCGTGGCCGTCCCCTGGTTGGGTTCCGACGGATCAAGTATAGTTGGCCTCACCACCTGTCTCACCTAAGAGAATGAGGGTAGATCGACCTCCCTAGAGGCTTCTGAGTGCCACCGGTGTTTAATTATCTGTTGTCAGCTACTGTAAATATAAGGCTTACGGTTATTTCTTTTGATTTTCTTAAAAATTCTGCAAAATTAATTTCTAAATTTTTCTTTCAAGCTTAAACATTGCGGCCTTCTGCCTTTAAAAAAATAAGGTGATATATTTACATTTTTTAAACTTAATTGGGGCTTTCAGCCATCAGTATTGCACCTTGCATATGTATGTTCTATCTGCTTAGCCGTAAGGCTTACCACATAGCAGTGATACTTTTTTTAATTTATTTGATTTGCTTGTTTAATCGCATTTTCATCCTGTTGATTTTTAAGATTTCTTGTTGTTAAACATTCAGGCATTTATACTGCACCTTGCATATGTTCGCTTTTTTTAAATTATTTTTTTCTATCTTAATTGGATTTTTATCTTGTTGATTGTTAAGGTATCTTGTTTGGAGGCCTTCAGCCGTGAAAGAATTGCGTTCAGTACAGATCCGGCTATGTACTGCTTTGATTGTAATGGTTATTAAATTACAATAAATGACAATTAGAAGAAGAAACTGACCTCAACCTTTGGCCCTTTCTACAATCCTATTACCTGTTCTCCCCAGCGGGTTTAGAGGGCGTCTCATATGTATTCAAAAAGGTATACTAAAACTTCGCGTGGTCTTCACACAAGATTGGTCAGAACCATATTATACTTAACAAAGTGTAGAATTATTTAAAAAGCATATAACGTTAGTAGAGATTTTCTATAATAACCAAATAGCTGATACATTAATGCATGTCTGAGCTTTGTTCACTTGCTCAGGGCTGTGAGAAAGCTAACTGTCTGACAATAAACTTTGCGACAAACAAGCTGCACAGTGCTGCAGTCTTACCTCAATCTCCTTTTCCTAAGAAATTAACACTATTCACAATATTTTTCGCCTTTCAATACATACATCGTATCCATCGTTGGTGTCCTTTACAATCCATCTTTCTTCACCTAACAGGTATGTATACTAGTCAACACAGCATTAATGGATACGTCCACCAACTAGCACACTTCCTTCATATCATTAAGTGTATATCGAGCACCTGCAGGTAACTTTAATCTCTTCGTAAACCACCTAGAAGATGTACTAGCCCATTTAACAACCAGAAACAAAGAAATAGTGGTTGCTGGTGATTTCAATGTAGATTTCCATCGAGACTCTCCCAACAAGAACTTATTTCAGTTAGGTAACACTATCATACAGCTTAATTCCCACTGTGAAGTTTCCCACTAGGGTAGCCAATTGCTCACAAACATCCATTGATAATACCTTTATAGAAATATCCAATGAACAAAATTATATTATAAAACCAATAGTCAATGGCCTCTCAGATCTTGACATGCAGTTCCTTCTGTTAAATGTTAACACTGAACAGGGTATAAAATCTGTTACATCTGAGCTCAAGAGGGTAATCAATAACCGAAAAATTGATTATTTTAGGACATTCCTCAGAGACATCCACTGGACTGATGTTTACAGTGCTCAAGGTATAAATGAAAAATATAAAACGTCTGCTAAGAAAGTGCTTACCTTATTCGAACACTGTTTTCCCCAAAAACTTACCAAGGTTAGAGCTAAGTCTACAAAGAAGCCATGGATTACTCGAGGAATCGGGGTATCTTGTAAAACAAAAAGAAAACTGTATCTGTCAATCCGAAACAGTTCTGATGTTGATACTATAGCACATTACAAGAAATTCTGCAAAATACTAAAGAGTGTAATACGGACATCAAAGCAAATATATTACAAGGAAAAGATAGTCATTTCAGATAACAAAATAAAGGCAATATGGGACATAGTGAAGGAGGATACCGGTAGAACCAAACATGAAGAGGGACAAATAGCATTAAGAGAAAATCATACATTCGTGACAGATGTGTATAGTGTTGGAGAACTTTTTAACAAACATTTCATAACTGTTACTGAAAAGATGGATTTGTCAGGTTCTGCAGATGCTGCTATGGAATACCTCAGACCAGACATTTCAAGTAAATTCCATAGTATGAATATGACCCTAACTACCCCAGCAGAAATAATATCCATAATAAAATCATTAAAATCAAAAACATCTAGTGGGTATAATGAAATATCAAAAAAGCTAATTAAAGAATGTGTTTCTGAGTTAAGTAACATATTAAGCTATCTGTGTAATCAATCGTTTATCAGCGCAATATTTCCTGAATAATTAAAATATCCTAAAGTTAAGCCAATGTTTAAGAAGGGAGATAAAGAAGTAGCATCAAATTTCCATCCAATTTCGCTTTTGACTGCATTCTCAAATATTTTAGAAGAGGTAATGTACAATCGGCTTTATAACCATCTTACCTCAAATAACATACTGTCAACGTCACAGTTCGGATTTGTAAAGGGTTCTGATATTGAGAAGGCTATCTACACTTACAGTATAAATGTGCTTAATTCATTAGATAAAAAATTGCAGGCAACTGCTATATTTGTGATCTGTCAAAGGCATTTGACTGTGTAAATCACAATATACTTTTAAGTAAATTAGAATATTATAGTGTAACAGGAAATGCTGCAAATTGGTTCAAATCTTAAATCTCTGGCAGGAAACAAAGGCTGTTATTAGGAAGGAGACATGTATTAAGCTATCAGGCATTATCCAACTAGGAACTAATTACATGTCGGGTCCCACAAAGTTCCATTTTAGGGATCTTACTTTTTCTTGCGTATGTCAATGACCTTTCATCAGTAATATTACCAGATGCCACGTTCGTTTTGTTTTCCAATTATGCAAACATTGCAATAAATAGCAAATCAAGTGTAGTCTTAGAAAGATCAGCTAATAAAATATTTGTGGACATTAATCACTGCTTCCTAGCCAATTCCTTGTCACTAAACTTAGAAAAAACACACAACATGCAGGTCAGAACTTGTAAGGGGTGTCCTACGTGTATATGCCTAACATATGATGACAAGCAGATAGAAGAAGTGTAAAGTGTTAACTTTTTTGAATACAGCTTGACAATAAATTCAACTGGGAAAAGCACTCCACAGAACTGCTGAAGTGTCTTAACAAATCTCTATTTGCAATGCGAAATGTGTCTGACATACAGGATATAAGAATGAGAAAGCTGCCATATTGTGCTTACTTTCATTCCATAGTGTCATATGGGATTATTTTTTTGGGTAATTCATCAAGCCAAGCTAAAGTTTTCTGGGCACAAAAACGTGTAGCAAGAGTTATATGTGATGTGAACTCAAGAACATCCTGCAGAAGCCTGATTAGGGAACTAGGGATACTAACTACTGCTTCCCAATATATTTATTCTTAAATGAAATTTGTCATTAAAAATATATCACTCTTTCAAACCAACAGCCCAATTCATGGAATCAATACTAGAAATAAGAATAATCTTCCCAAGGATTTAAAGTCACTTAGTCTTGTACAAAAAGGTGTGCATTATTCAGGAACACTCATTTTCAATAACTTGCCAGCAGCAATAAATAAATAAATATATATATATATATATATATATATATATATATATATATATATATATATATATATATATATATATAAGTACAAAATAACTTCTGCACAATTTCAGTGCAGTAATATGTTCATCGTAAATATGTGTGTATGAGTGTGTGTGTGTGGGTGTGGGTGTGTGTGTGTGTAAGTACAATTTAGTTTCTGCACCATTTCAGTGCAGAAATATATTCACTGTAAATATTTTAGTAGTTGTATTTCACGTTTATTACATTATAAATAAATGAAAAAACGTTTGTTATTTTATATTCAGTGCATTAGTATTTGTAAATTGATTCTTTCATATAGTGTTCAATAAAAAATGACGATCATTCCACTTGGGACATTAGCTTATTTGTTTGAGTTGTAAATATTTGTCGTGTATTGTTGTTTTTCTGACATGTTCTACATCCTAGAGGACCTCCTCACTACGGAACAATTGGAATGAAAGTAAATCTGATCTGATCTAATCCAAGCGAAACATGTATTAGACTATGCAGAGGTGAAGACTGTGCACGACAAGACCAAAGACTGTTTAACAGTAACGTGCTATCTCTCTATCTCTCTCTCTCTCTCTTTCTCTCTCTCTGTGTGTGTGTGTGTGTGTGTGTGTGTGTGTGTGTGTGTGTGTGTGTGTGTGTGTGACGTGAAGATCCGTAATATACAAAAAGCAAAACGACGTGCACATCTTACACAGAATACGTCTTATTAAGAATTCAGGGCTATGGTTGCAGAGAGCGTCCCCCCACGGTATTTGTTTCCATGGCGACCACGCTCTGACGTGCAAATGCACATAGGAGTCTCATTGCGGTTCGCGGGACGGTCTGTTCACCTGTCTCAATTGACTTCAACGATTTGCCGGTGGCTGGATCACTTAAATGCTTTGCTACTTTTGAGGGTCACAAAATATACATAATAACACACTGTTGGCGTGAGGTTGCCTGGGAGTGGAAGGACCTGGCCGAAGAAGGATCGAGCATCATCCCCACTAAGATTCTTGTTAACATCCCTAGGAAGAACCACTTTAGAACCATTTAAGGACAATTATCGATAATCGGTCAGCAACGTTATCAAATATTTCTGTGAGATCAGTTAACCAAAAGTTATACTTTTGATTCAAATACTTGCCCTCAACTCTCCAACAGTCATTCATCGGAACAAGAGGTACGAAAATTTAAATTTACAACAAAAGTGATCCTGTTTCCAAAACTGTACGAATTTTGTGTGCCACATGTTACTACTGTTAAACATCCACAGCGAGTTTCAAAGAGAGAAGCAAGACAACATTTAACCAATTGAAGCTACATTACTGTCTTTTCAAAGATCCTAAGAAATAGTGTTCAAAATAGCCACGACACAACGACCATTAGACTGTGTTTAAAATACAACGGATAAATCAGGTTTACCTAAGAGAGTTCATTAAAAGGAAACGAAAACAATTAAAACGAACGGACCCAACATCACACGGGGCAGGCCCGATACGGTGCCTACCACACTACCCAATTTCCTAAGTAACCAGTAGGAGCACGCCCCAAGGCACAAACATACAACGATAGACTGATGAACAGACGAAATTTTTAAGTATAATGAAAAAAAAACTTATGTCGTCAGACTACATGCCGACGGCCCAGACAAAACATTCGTGAAAAGTCGCTAAAAACAATAAGGTAACTGGACAAGACAACCACTGCCACTTACACCTGATGGTAACGAAGTTCAGCTGCGAACCATGATTCAGCTTCAAATCACGGCATGACGGATAAAGTAGGTGTCAGGAAAGATCTTGGTTTTGAAGCATAACCCACCAAATTAAGTGGAATAGCATATGGCCCGGTAAGGCGCACAAGCTTGTGGGCTCCAAATAACTGAAGAAAGCGACATGGCGATTTACTGAAAAACAGACGAAGCGTACGGTGAAATGACAGCTCTATGACACTTGCACTTGTTAACGAATTTAACCTTTTTTCTGGGTCTGGTTTTTAAATGGGTGGATTTACCTAATTTTGGGGTGCTGAATGCACTGGTAAAATCATTTTTTCTCTATGACGTCACATTCCCTAGATACCTGAGCATTCTCCCAATTGCGCCGTTAAACCAGGGTGGGTCTATTCCGTCCGTAACCCATTTTTTCGGCACATACTTGTCCAATGCTTGATTTACAATGTGCTTAAATTTTGCCCATAATTCTTCCACGTCCGTCGTACCGGAAGTAAATGACGTCGATTCATTTACTAAGTGGGATGCTAACAACTGCTTATCTGCTCTTTCTAGTAAGAATACTCTCCTAGCCTTCTTGGCCGACTTTTTAACTTTCGTAACCATGGTAGTACTGAGAACATCATGATCACTAATCCCTGTCTCAACACTGACACCGTCGACGAGGTCTGGTCTGTTCGTGGCTACCAAATCTAAAATATTTCCATTACGCGTTGGCTGTCGATTTAGCTGCACAAGACAGTTTTCGGATGATGTGTTCAAAAGTAATTCACACAAAGGCTTGTCTGTACGACCCGTAATCTATCCATGGACATCCCAGCCTATACTAGGTAGGTTGAAGTCGCCTCCGACTAATATAGCATGATGCGGGTACTTCTGCGATACGGAGTAAAGACTCGCTTTGAATGATTCTAGAACTGTTACGGTGGAACCTGGTGGCCAGTAATAACAACCCACAATTAACTTTATTTCCCCTAGCCGTGTCCAGATAACTTCACAATCACACTCTACTTCGACCTCAGTAGCCACAATATTTTTGTCAACTGCAATGAAGACACCACCTCCTTTGGTGTCTAATCTGTCTTTCTGATACACGTTGCTACCCTCACTAAATATTTCAGAACTTCCTATCTCAGGGTTCAGCCAGGTCTTAGTCCCGAGAAAAATTTGCACGCTACATGCTTCCTGGAGGGCAGTAAATTCAGGAACCTTATTCCAAACACTCAGAAAATTTACTGCAAATATCTTGATAGCTGAAGAGTCCTTAGATTGAGCACGTCCTGATTCCCCTGCCTGCACGTCGACTGGTGAGTGTTCATCAGGACACCTCGCACTACTGCCTATTCTAAAAAACCTCCATGTGCACGCCACAAGTACATGTAGATGTAGATGTAGATGTTTCACGCCAGGCTGCTTCTTACAAGATAATTAACATGCTACTATGAAGATAATACCGTGAAAGTGGAGAGTTGGGAAAGTGACATGGTAATACGTGGTACTGGCAACGAAACGTGTATTGAAATAAATGGACTGAACCACAGCAAACGAGTGTAACCAACATTACAAAGTAGACTGGAAGCACTTGCCCAACACGTATGAAAATCTTTGAAGGTGCTCATAACCTAGCGAGTATTAAATGATTATATCTTCATTCATTCCGAATTGATGTCCATCATCAACATCAGTATGATATTGAAATTAAAACGCTTTTACTTTTAGTTGGAAAGTGCAAGTGTGCCCAAACACCTCTATGTTTGAAATGTGAAAGCTAGTACTGTGAACTGCCGATTATCCTCTATGCTGATTATCCGCAGCTTTTTTATTCCAGTTCTTTGCGGTGCAGAAAATTTTCTTTGATCCGAGAATGGTCGCGGTTGAGCAATAATCTCACAATAAACCATAAGAGTACTAAGCAATGTGCTTCACAAACTTTCAAAGCGCTGAACTGTATTTTGCTTCAGTGTAGTATTATGTTAGGTAACGTGTATTTAGGTTGTACTGTACTCTTTGTTAAATACCGGTTTTCAGATATCCCATGATGAGTGAAGTACAAACATTACTTAAGTGATTTTTATTATGACGATGTCATTAATGTTTTGTTTTTCAACTACCCTACAAGGTTATTGTGTTGATTAACTACGGATTATTCACGGAATTCGGTTTTTCGCGGTTATCAAGTCTCTAATTACAGTGGATAATCGAGAGTTTACTCTACTTTTAAATTCCGATTACAGTGTCTTATCTAGATTCACGCTTGCTACTCTACTTTTGAAAACGAATATGACTGTGCGAATTACTATGGATGTATGTAGTACTAATTAATCTCGATTTCTTCTGCATGTATGTAAATGAATTAAAGAATGTTTATCAGTAATACTCAGACTGACTCTCTTATGAAACAGTTACACACAGTGGCTATCTGCTGAATAGCAAAAACTGTGCCCTTAGAGGAAAACACATCCCTTCAGTTTACATGAAATTTTGGCACTCAAAACTGTTTCTAATATTCTCACATGAAGCTCATTTAGGCCCTACAATTTTTTTCTTACCTTGCAGCTTGGCTCTGCTGTGTCTGCACTGCAAGACTGATGACTTGAAGGAAATCATTGAGCAACAGTTAGCATTCTTACCTTATTAATTGACCTTAAGTAGGCAACGATGGCAGATTATCTAGATTTAAGTGAGTTTGAAAGTGGTGTTATAGCCGGTGCACGGCCGACGGGACACAGCATCTCCGAGGTAGAGATGATGTGGGGATTTTCCCGTACGACCATTTCACGAGCGTACCGTGAACATCGGGAAACCAGTAATACATCGAATCTCCGATAGCGCTTCGGCCGGAAAAAGATTCTTCAAGAACGGGACCAACGACGACAGAAGAGAATGATTCAATCCTTCCGCAAATTGCTCCAGATATCAATGTTGGGCCAACAACAACTGTCAGCGTGCGAACCATTCAAGGAAACATCATCGATAAGCTCTTTCGGAGCCGAAGGACCACTCGTTTACCCTTGGTGACAGCACGACAGAAAGCTTTACGCCTCTCCTGGGCCCTTCAAGACTCACACTGGGTGGTTGATGACTGGAAACATGTTGCCTGGCCGGAAGAGTCTCGTTTCAAGTTGTATGGAGCGGATGGAAGTGTACGGGTACAGAGACGACCTCATGAATCCGTGGACCCTGCACGTCAGCAGGAGACTGTTTGTTGAGGCTCTGTAATGGTGTGGGAGGAGGAGGAGGATATTGGCGTTTAACGTCCCGTCGTCAACGAGGTCATTAGAGACGGAGCACAAGCTCGGATTAGGGAAGGATAGGGAAGGAAGTCGGCCGTGCCCTTTGAAAGGAACCATCCCGGCATTTGCCTGGAGTGATCTAGGGAAATCACGGAATACCCAAATCAGGATGGCCGGACGCGGGATTGAACCGTCGTCCTCCCGAATGGTGTGAGGCCTGTGGAGTTTGAGTGATATGGGACCCCGATACGTCTAGATTTGACTGTGACAGGTGATACGTAAGTAAACATCCTGTCTTATCACCTGTATCCATTCATGCCCATTGTGCATTACTACGGACTTTGGTGATTCCAGCAGAGCAATGCGGCGCCCCATACGTCCACAATTGCTACAGAGTGGCTCCAGACACTCTTTTGAGTGTAAACACTTCCGCTGGCCACCAGCCTCCCTGACATGAACATTATTGAGCATATCTACGATGCATTCCAATGTGTTGTTCAGAAGATATCTCCACCCCCTCGTACTCTTACGCAATTATGGACAATCCTGCAGAGTTCAAGGTGTTAGCTCCCTCCAGCAGTACTTCAGTCATTGGTCGAGTCCATGACACGTCATGTTGCGGCAGTTCTGCGTCCTCTCTGGGTCCCTACGCGATAATAGGCAGGTGTACCAGTTTCTTTGGCTCTTGAGTGTACCTTTTAACTGATCTTGGTGCAGGAAAGGTAATTAGAATACTGAGCACGTGACTGATGATTCGTCCTGGATAACTCGTAGATGTTATAAGACACAATAATCTCTTACATTACAGTAATTACTCGTGGAGCCCTTGCAGTAAAATAAACTGATACAATTGCGTTTTTCCTGACGAGCCTATGTCTCTAAACAGTTATATCAAATCATCCTAAGTCTTCAGTTACGCACCATACACCATCTCAAATGGAAATCACTATGCGGTATATCTGGCACCTCAAGGTCCTCACTCTGCCATTACAAAACACTATCTCCCTCTCTCTCTCTCTCTCTGGCAGACAACTGCTCGAAATCTACTCAATAATAACAGAACCTCTGATAGCCAAGGAATTTGTATCATTCATGTTATCAGCATGTCAGGATACTAAAAATGGTAAACATTCCAAATAAACTGTCACGTATGCCACACAAACTGACATTTCTCACCATATATATTTAATTATATGTACATCTTACCAGGTGTGGCCCCCATAACCACGAATATTCTGCTGTATTACCGATGACATGGAATATCGTCTTGAGAACTGTCTTGCCATGCCAGAAACATACGTGTCAGTTCAAGGTTTCAGGCGTCTTCCACTCGCATCCCAGACATTGTTCTACGGATGATAAGACTAAGGGATCAGGCAGCCCAGAAAAATATTCTTAAACTACTTATCGGATCTTCCATTAGGCTGCTGAAATACTATTTAGGTATCCTGGTAGTGACAACTGTCACGAAAAGATTTACCATTCCCGCCCTATACTGGATAGTGCTCAACCTCCCTTCAGTATCTACCAAATTTATCTTGTTGTAATATCCAATTGATCCACACAAAAACATCATGGTCCAAGAACTGTAGATTTGACTGCCACAAACAGAATCGCGGCTCATCTTTGAACACAACGGAGTGTCAGTCAGTCTCCCGGCTCACTGCGACCACACAGCATTAGGTCCCTGTTGCCGGTGGTATGAAGTCAGTGGCAACACGAGAATTCACCACAGTTTCCAGTTATCTTTTCCTGACGGTCCATGTTTACTTTGCGCCTATAACTTCTACCAATTTTTGTTTTTGTTGATCTCCATCCGAGCGTTGTCAGATGCATTTAATGTACAGTGTGGTGCAAATAAAAGTGGCCCGAACGAGCGGATATAATTGTACGCAAGTTTGTGGCACCATTAACGAAGGAAGAAAGGACCTAAAGTTACTTTCAACAGGATGGAGCAACTGCTAACACAGTCGGCGGAACATTCGATCACATTTATACAATCTTCGCGCCTGACAGAGTTGTTAGCAGAGGTGAGTCTGATCACGACCTAGCTGTCCACCCAGGCCACCTGATTACTTTGCGTGCGATTACTTTGTGTGGGGAGTCATCAAGTCGAAGCTGTAGTGCAATATCGCAACACCCCCATAGTCTTCAAGAAATGCAACAGAACATTTCGGATGAGACTGCAGCAATTACAACAGTCCAGCTTTAATCCGCCTTCGCCGGCCGAAGTGGCCGAGTGGTTAAAGGCGCTACAGTCTGGAACCGCACGACCGCTACGGTGGCAGGTTCGAATCGTGCCTCGGGCATGGATGTGTGTGATGTCCTTAGGTTAGTTAGGTTTAAGTAGTTCTAAGTTCTAGGGGACTTATGACCACAGCAGTTGAGTCCCATAGTGCACAGAGCCATTTGAACCATTTTTTTAATCCGCCTTCAGAAACTTACCAACCTGGATCCAAAAGGGGTAACAGATGAATGGTGGTCACTTTCAACATCTCTATAGTGAGTTTAATACTGTATTTCCTTTCGTCTGCTGTGTTTCTTTGTACCCTGGAACTCTGTTCTACAGGCCACTTTTATTTGCCCATCCTGCGTTACAGGTGAATTAGTATTTTCTTCTATTGTTTGCTTCAAGGGCAAATGAACACTGACGTTTAGGATGACCCACAATATCCTTTAATGAATCAACATACCTGCCTAATTACGCCTTAACGACCGAACAGTTCGTTTTATGCCACGGCTGTATTTCCAGGTTTTTCTCATGAACCATCGATAATTCTCTGTCAATCAGGAGTACTGTTTTCTGATGCTGCAACGCACTGTGCGTAATGAAACACTCCGTGATGTAGGTATACATTCCATAAATACTCAACACTATGTTAACGTCACGTTCTAACAAGTACCATCAACGAACGCATACAAATAGACTATAAATTTTCTGAACCGCCCATCAACTCCGAGACCAGTCAGATGTAAAGCACAGGGAGAGGTTATACTCCGATTTCGTTGATTTAGTGCCCTATTCCGTCCCTAGTTAAAATGTCGTACAGTCATGGACTGTATTTATTGGACACGCTGTATCCATTAAATGGGCTGTGTATCACCGGAACGTGACACATTGGAATATCATCCACGAAAAGAAAAGAAACAAGAAAAGCGGAACAATCTGTCGGTATACGATTTTTATTTGTTGCCGATTTTAAATCTTATAATTTGTAATGCACGTTAAAGCAAAATATTAAAGATATTTGGATATTGGGTAAATTGTATTAGCATGTCTTTACTGTCGACCAACGCCGTAGAACAGATATTCACCTTCCCATACACGGAATACTCATTCGAAGGAGAGTAAACATGTTCACAGACTGAGTGTACTGATGATGTTAGTTCGATGACTGATAAGAACTTTTTGTCTGTACACCCAACGCAAAAGTGCATAAGTTTTGCAATGTATAGACTTTTGAATAGTTACTGTCAAACAAGTAGCGTCCTGGAATAGATGTACTTCGTGCGATTTAGAAGTCTCCCTTGCGATCCACGTCCAGACCTCGCTTTTGAGTGTGTTGCTACAAAAACCAACACTTGTGTTACTGTACAGTTAGAAGCCAACAGGAGCAAGCGCTTGAATGTCAAAGGTGACAGGGCAGGTTCATGAAGACAAAGGGGTATTACAATATGTAATTACTATAACTGACAAGTGTGTCACGTCGAGGCCCTAATCAAGTACAAATCTGAAGGTAGGGTCATTAATAAAGAACAAACATTTGGGACATTTATAACAGACACGACCGTGCAGCCAAAACAAAACTGACATCCTGGTTGTAGCTATGTATACAAACATCGACTACATAAACGTAAGGTATCTCAGAATTCCACAAACCTTTCAGAAGTGTGAAATACTAAATATCTACAAACATAAAGCAAAATGTGTGTATGTTTGTATGTCTGGGATGTCCTCCCACACCCCTGGACCAATACAACGAAATTTGGCACGGAAATAGTGGACATCCTGAGTATCAGCGTTGTCGGTTTTATACCCACCTAGCTTCAATAGGAGTGGAGACACAAGGAAAATGTGTGCCTTCCAGTCCATGCTGTAGTGAAGTATAGACTGCCTTACACTACAGTTGGATTGTGTGAGGTTAATATCAGCCTGTCTTACCACTCAGCTTTGCTGTGCAGCCTACATGTCAAGGACAAGAAAGGGCTCTCCAGCCCCCAATGTGTAGTCGGAGCTGCATGAGTGGCATTTTGTGTGGTAGTAGTACTGGCCTGCTTTATCGACGTCCTTCACAGGGGCTATTTGTGCAGATGAGCAGAGAGATGGGAAGGAGATGGACAGTGAGAGAGGGGTACCATTAAGTTGACAGAGAAAAGAGTAAGAGGAGATAAATTGGGCTGAGGGAATGGAAAGAGACGATTAGAGTGAGATGGACAGAAAGTTTGAAGGAGGGGGGGGGGGGAGGAGCCAGACTTTGTGGGTGTATCAACATGCCTAGCAGGGACTACACCTGTTGATTGGCATGGCTGAACTGAGAGACGAGGAAGGAGTTGGATAGTGGAAAAGGGAGAGAATGAGCTGGACAGAGAGATGGGAGGGAAGGAGATGGAGAGAGCGCGGGAAAGGAGATGGACAGAGAAAGGGGAGGAAATGGAGGCACAGAGAGGGACAAAGGAGTTGGCAGAATGAGGTGCGCAGATAGTTGGGAAAGAGAAACAGGTGAACACAGAGAGGGAGAAGGAGGAGGCGTTTGCAATATATGTGTCGAATGTATATGCGAAAGAAGCTTCAGGGAAAAGGCTAGTAACAAAGAAGTGATGGTGGCCAGGTTTAAATGGGAGACCCGCAGCCCACCATCCAACGATGCTAGACACTACACCACACTTCTAGCACCACAAGTCACATCATCTCCTTGTATAGTTATATTCTTATTATTCTGAAATACAGCTGTGTGGAGATGCGACTATGTCTAAACGTGGCTTAGCATCTCTCTGTAAGAAAAAAATGGCTCTGAGCACTATGGGACTCAACTGCTGAGGTCATTAGTCCCCTAGAACTTAGAACTAGTTAAACCTAAATAACCTAAGGACATCACAAACATCCATGCCCGAGGCAGGATTCGAACCTGCGACCGTAGCGTCTCTGTAACACACCTGGTTAATAAACCCTGCTGGTTCAGGGAACTTTCGTCGTTCCACGACCAGCAAATCTAATAAAACGACGCCTAACGAAGGAGCAGTGGACATTGTCGGGAATATGACGATCTATCACCGCTACACGTTTGCCAGAGGGACTTTATACACATATGACACTACTCTGGTTTAGGGCATAGTATAATAGTCACTAGGACTAGTAGGAATAAACACTCACATCTAGTATGAGTAAATGGAAACGAATGTTTCACAACAGAAACTGAAGCCACAGTTATGGAGACAGGCATATTGGTAGGAGATGCGGTGACGAGGGAAAGGTAAAGAATGTGTTTTCCGGCACATAAGAAATTTATGTAAGTACATCCTCAGAAATTTCTTCCTCAAACTAAGGCATTAGTAGGCGTCTCTCGACCAGGAATGCCCTTTTCGCTAGTGCTACTCTGCTTCTGATATCCTTCTTGCTCCGTCCATCACCGGATATTTTGCTGCCTAGCCAGTAGAATTCCTTAAATTCATCTACCCTTTGACTATCAGTCCTGATGTTAAGTTTCTCGCTGTTCTCATTTCTGCTACCTCTCATTAATTTCTTCTTTCTTCGATTTGCTCTCAAGCCTTATTCTGCGCTTCCATTAGACTGTTCATTCCAATCAGAAGATGATGTAATTCTTATGCACTTTCACTCAGGCTAGCAATGTCATCAGCGAATCATATCACTGAGATTCATTCACCTTGAATTTTAATTCCACTTCAGAAACTGCGTCTTCGATATACAGATTGAACAGTAGAGGCGAAAGAATACATCCCTGTGTTACATCCTTTTCAATCCGAGCAATTCGTTATTGGTTGTCCACTCTTATTATTCCCTCTTGGCTCTTGCTCCATATAGCTTATCCCTATTTTTCTCAATATTTCGAACATCTTGCACCATTTTACATTCTCGAACGCTCTTCCCAGGTCGCAAATCCTATTAACGTGTCATATTTTTCTTTAGTCTTGCTTCCATTATCAACCGCAACGTCGGAATTGCTCCTGTGCTGCCTTTACCTTTTCTAAAGCCAAACTGATCGTCATGTAACACTTTCTCAGTTTTGTTTCCCATTCTTCTGTGGCCACGGAAATGCCAAATAATGTGATCTAGCAGGCGTTTGAGATACACAAGAACTGTTGCAGAAATGTACATTAGCTTCCCAATAATGGCATACACGGGGACATGAGGACAAAACTGAACTAATTACAGCACGCTTAAGACAATTAAACTACCATTCATCTCATATTCATACGCTGTTGATATGGTAAGAGACCGTAACATGTAGCCCAACGCTATGCAACCCCTATGAAGCTCTACAAGTGGTTTCAACATGTGTGTGCGTCGATGTAGATGTTGAAATTGTGCACTCTGTCTCATATTTTTGTTACAGGTTACTGACTGCAGATAAAAACGCAGACTTCAGTTCTTTCTTCTCATAGTAGCAGCAAAACTCACTGTACAAGTATGCAACTATTAAGTAGAGTAATTAAAAGAACACATTCTGGCTTTGCGTAAAGTATGCAGTAAGGAGAAAAGTAAGAGAAACAGGTGATGAAAAATACATTAGTTCCTGCTCCTTATTGCAGAACATTCATTCCAGGACAAATCCTGATTAATATAATTGCGTTTCACAACTGTGCTAATGTTTTTGTTAATGGAGGAACGCCCTTCTCCTGCAATCATCCTGGTGTGTATTAGGTCCCACACTGCGATATCTGTCTTGCTAGCAACTGCCTAGTACATGGATTCTAATCCAGTGAACACAAACAAGGCGAATCATAGACGACACGAATCAATTCATCGAGTTCATTATGAATCGGTTAGTGGACCACAAGGGAATATTACAGTAAAATGAAGTTCACTCTGGAAGGAGGACAGGAGTGAAAACTGTCACAGTCAGAAGTGTAGAAGTTTCATTAAATTTTCGTTCTAGCACCAGGGTTATATACACTACTGGCCATTAAAATTGCTACACCACGAAGATGTCGTGCTACAGACACGTAATTTCATCGACAGGAAGAAGATACTGTGATATGCAAATGATTAGCTTTTCAGAGCATTCACCTACAACGTGTTCACATGAGGAATGTTTCCAGCCGACTTCTCATACACAAACAGCACTTGACCGGCGTTGCCTGGTGAAACGTTGTTGTGATGCGTCGTGTAAGGACGAGAGATGCGTACCATCACGTTTCCGACTTTGATAAAGGTCGGATTGTAGCCAGTCGCGATTGCGGTTTATCGTATCGCGACATTGCTGCTCGCGTTGTTCGAGATCCAATGGCGGTTAGCAGAATATGGAATCGCTGGGTTCAGGTGGGTAATACGCAACGAAGTGCTGGATCGCAACGGCCTCATATCACTAGCAGTCGAGATGACAGGCATCTTATCCACATGGCTGTAACGGATCGTGCAGCCACGTCTTGATCCCTGAGTCAACAGATGGGGACGTTTGCAAGATAACAACCACCTGCACGAACAGTTCGACGACGTTTGCAGCAGCATGGACTATCAGCTCGGAGACCGTGGCTGCGGTTACCCTTGACGCTGCGTCAAAGACAGGAGCGCCTGCGATGGTATTCTCAACGACGAACCTGGGTGCACGAATGGCAAAACGTCATTTTTTCGGATGAATCCAGGTTCTGTTTACAGCATCATGATGGTCGCATCCGTGTTTGGCGACTTGGTGGTGAACGCACATTGGAAGCATGTATTCGTCATCACCATACTGGCGTATCACCCGGCGTGATGGTATGGGGTGCCATTGGTTACACATCTCGGTCACCTCTTGTTCGCATTGACGGCAGTTTGAACAGTAGACGTTACATTTAAGATCTGTTACGACCCGTGGCCCTACCCTTCATTCGATTCCAGCGAAACCCTACACTTCAGCAGGATAATGCACGACCGCATGTTGCAGGTCCTGTACGGGCCTTTCTGGATACAGAAAATGTTCGACTGCTGCCCTGGCCAGCACATTCTCCAGATCTCTCACCAATTGAAAATGTCTGGTCAATGGTGGCCAAGCAACTGGCTCGCACTATACGCCAGTAACTACTCTTGATGAACTGTGGTATCGTGTTGAAGCTGAATGGGCAGCTGTACCTGTACACGCCATCCAAGCTGTGTTTGACTCAATGCTCAGGCGTATTAACGCCGTTATTACGGGTAGAGGTGGTTGTTCTGGGTACTTATATCTCAGGATCTATACACCCAAATTACGTAAAAATGTATTCACACGTCAGTTCTACTATAATATATTTGTCCAATGAATACCCGTTTATCATCTGCATTTCTTCTTGGTGTAGCAATTTTAATAGCCAGTAGTGTATATATCGCAGCACAAAAATTAAATTATGTGCAGTACTGATATTTCGGAAATACATTTGCCTAGGTAACTTATTTAACTGATTAACATTGCAGTATCACAAGTTAATAGAAATACGAGATGAACCATTCTAAATGTGAAATGTTAGTACATTAGGACCCAATGTAACGGCCAGAATGCTGAATGCAAGGATGCAAACGTGGATGCATCGTGTTGTACAGGTGTCGGATGTTATTTTATGGGACAGAATTTCATGCCTACTGCACTTGGTAGGTCAATACAGTAAGGGTTAACGCTGTATGTGGATGACGCTGGAGTTGTCGTCCAATGATGTCCCGTATGGGCTCGATTGGGGAGAGATGTAGTAATCGAGCAGGCCAAGGCACTTCGTAGGGCATGTTGGGGTACAACAGCAGTACGTTGGCAAGTGTTATCCTGTTGGAAGAGACCCACTGGAATGTTGTTTACGAATGGCAACACAGCAGGTGGAATCATCAGAATGACGTACAAATTTGCGGTCAGGCTGAGTGGGAAAACCGCGGGAGAGCTCCTGCTGTCATGCGAAATAGCACCCTGACTCTAAATCCAGGTGTAGGTCCAATGTGTCTAGTACGCAGAGAGATAGGTTGCAGGCCATCAACTGGTCTCGTTCTAATCAATACACGGCTGTCAACTGCACTGTGTCAGAATCAACTTTCATCAGAAAATACAACAGACCTCCACCCTCATCACTTAACACTTCCGGGTAGAGATGCAATGGTCCATACACAAGACCCTCCCCTGACGTTTCGCCTGCAACTGCGGAAGGCATCCTCCGAGGACATTTGGCGAACTGCAACGAGAGCACGAGTGAGCGCTGTATACATAGGCCATCCAGAGGGCGCCGCCGTCAATCACGTGACGTCGGCTGTGCTATGGTCTCTGATATTGCGAACTTGCTGAATTGAAATTAGTCGACTGTCAAGCTGTTACTGCAATGCTGGCATCCATATCTTATCGAAAAAAATTGCTCAAATGGCTCTGAGCACAGTGGGACTTAACGTCTCAGGTCATCAGTCCCCTATAACTTAGAACTACTTATACCTAACTAACCTAAGTACATCCATGCCCAAGGCAGAATTCGAACCTGCGGCCGTAGCGGTCGTGCGGTTCCAGACTGAAGAGCCTAGAACCGCTGGGGCACCAGCGGCCGGCCATATCTTATTGAGCTTAATGCCTTCATCTTTTCTATTAAAATTATTGCAGTGTTTGGCAATCTCAATGGCCTCTCTGTACATTCGCGCATAATAATGCAATGTCTTAGCTATGACGGTCGTCTCACTTAACTTTATTTCGTGATCACCTTCCTGAAACACATGTTCTGCTACAAGTTATCAACATGTCCGAGGCGGCAGTTCCTTTTATGTTCACCCAGACGGCTGTCGACGATTCTGTTTGTTGTGCCTATGTGGACTTTTCCACAACTGCACGGAATTTTATAGACACCTGGTGGAGCTAGAGGATGTCGTTTATCTTTTGCGGATCTTAAATATTCTTTTATTTTCGTGGAGGGTCTGAAAACAGTTTCCACATCGTACTTGCTTAAATTTTTTCCAGTCCGATCAGTGACATTACTGATGAATCGTAAGAACACTTTCCCGTGGGGTTGGCAATAGGGTCTCCCACCCATGAATTAGCTGGACACCTTGCCTCACTGCTGAAACATCATACTGGTCGAACTGACAGTCATGTTAAAAATTCATATCACTTCATCGATATTATTATGGAGATTAGAGTGGGCCCCAATGA
This sequence comes from Schistocerca piceifrons, assembly GCF_021461385.2. NCBI lineage: Eukaryota > Metazoa > Arthropoda > Insecta > Orthoptera > Acrididae > Schistocerca > Schistocerca piceifrons. The sequence continues at coordinate 783,383,459 of NC_060141.1, forward strand.
TCTCCTGATCAATTTTGTGTGGTGTCGTTGTTTACCATGATTCCGGTGAATGATGCGATCACATGTATAGCGGACATTGTTCCTAGTGATATTTTGGCATTTCTCAGACATTGCCTTACAACAACTTATTTTCAATACAATAATGTTTCTTATGAACAGACTGAAGGGGTGGCTTTGGGTAGTCCTCTTAGTCCAGCTGTGGCTAACTTGTTCATGGAGAACTTTGAACAACGGGAGCTGCAAACAGCTACAAAAAGACCAGCCAGATGGTATCGCTTTGTAGACGATACATTTGTTATATGGACCGATGGGGAAAAGAAAATGGATGCCTTTATCTTACATCTCAATAGCATTAATCTAAGGATTCAATTCACTATGGAAAAGAAAATCAATGATCACCTGAACCTCATAGACGTGACTGTAATCAAACTAGACGACGGATATTGGGTCATAACGTTTTCACAAAAGACACACACACACACACACACACACACACATACTGATCGTTATCTGCAGAAAGATTCTAGCCACCACCCAAGACATAAAAGGGGGGTGATTAAAACATTAATAGAAAGGCGCATAAAATACACTCCTGGAAATGGAAAAAAGAACACATTGACACCGGTGTGTCAGACCCACCATACTTGCTCCGGACACTGCGAGAGGGCTGTACAAGCAATGATCACACGCACGGCACAGCGGACACACCAGGAACCACGGTGTTGGCCGTCGAATGGCGCTAGCTGCGCAGCATTTGTGCACCGCCGCCGTCAGTGTCAGCCAGTTTGCCGTGGCATACGGAGCTCCATCGCAGTCTTTAACACTGGTAGCATGCCGCGACAGCGTGGACGTGAACCGTATGTGCAGTTGACGGACTTTGAGCGAGGGCGTATAGTGGGCATGCGGGAGGCCGGGTGGACGTACCGCCGAATTGCTCAACACGTGGGGCGTGAGGTCTCCACAGTACATCGATGTTGTCGCCAGTGGTCGGCGGAGGGTGCACGTGCCCGTCGACCTGGGACCGGACCGCAGCGACGCACGGATGCACGCCAAGACCGTAGGATCCTACGCAGTGCCGTAGGGGACCGCACCGCCACTTCCCAGCAAATTTAATGACACTGTTGCTCCTGCGGTATCGGCGAGGACCATTCGCAACCGTCTCCATGAAGCTGAGCTACGGTCCCGCACACCGTTAGGCCGTCTTCCGCTCACGCCCCAACATCGTGCAGCCCGCCTCCAGTGGTGTCGCGACAGGCGTGAATGGAGGGACGAATGGAGACGTGTCGTCTTCAGCGATGAGAGTCGCTTCTGCCTTGGTGCCAATGATGGTCGTATGCGTGTTTGGCGCCGTGCAAGTGAGTGCCACAATCAGGACTGCATACGACCGAGGCACACAGGGCCAACACCCGGCATCATGGTGTGGGGAGCGATCTCCTACACTGGCCGTACACCACTGGTGATCGTCGAGGGTACACTGAATAGTGCACGGTACATCCAAACCGTCATCGAACCCATCGTTCTACCATTCCTAGACCGGCAAGGGAACTTGCTGTTCCAACAGGACAATGCACGTCCGCATGTATCCCGTGCCACCCAACGTGCTCTAGAAGGTGTAAGTCAACTACCCTGGCCAGCAAGATCTCCGGATCTGTCCCCCATTGAGCATGTTTGGGACTGGATGAAGCGTCGTCTCACACGGTCTGCACGTCCAGCACGAACGCTGGTCCAACTGAGGCGCCAGGTGGAAATGGCATGGCAAGCCGTTCCACAGGACTACATCCAGCATCTCTACGATCGTCTCCATGGGAGAATAGCAGCCTGCATTGCTGCGAAAGGTGGATATACACTGTACTAGTGCCGACATTGTGCATGCTCTGTTGCCTGTGTCTATGTGCCTGTGGTTCTGTCAGTGTGATCATGTGATGTATCTGACCCCAGGTATGTGTCAATAAAGTTTCCCCTTTTTGGGACAATGAATTCACGGTGTTCTTATTTCAATTTCCAGGAGTGTATGTGAACCAGCTCACTTAGATGAACATCTTCGAGCGACCTTCGAGGAGAATGGGTTTTGCAACAGAGAGATAGATCGTGCAATACACCCTAGACTGACAACAAGGACGGACGGAGATCGACACCAACCCAAGGGGAAGGTGTTCTTACTATTCATCAGTAAGGTCATAATCGCATTGGAAATTTTTGTAGCAAGTACGATGTGGATCTGTTTTCAGACCCACCACGAAAATAAAAGAATGTTTAAGGTGCGCAAAGGATAAACTACATCCTGTAGCTACACCAGGTGTCTATAAAATTGCGTGCAGTTGTGGAAAGGTATATATAGGCAGAAAAAAAGAAGCGTCGACTCGTCCCGTGTGGGTGAACATAAGAGGGACTGCCGCCTCGGACATGATAAATCGGATGTAGCGGAACATGTGTTTCAGGAAGGTGATCACGAAACAAAGTTTAGTGAGACGACCGTCATTGCAAAGACGTCGCTTTATCATGTGCGAATGTACAGAGAGGCCATTGAGTTTGCGAAACACTGCAACAATTTTAATAGAAAAGATGAAGGCATTAAGTTGTATAAGATATCGAGGACAACATTTCAGCAACAACGTGACGACCGATTAATTTCAATTGGGAAAGTTGGCTATATCAGAGATCATAGCACAGCCAGCGCCACGTGACTGACAGCGGCGCCCTCTGGATGGCTTATATATACGGCGCTCACCAGTGCTCTCGTTGCAGTTCGCCGATTGTCCTCGGAGGATGCCTTCCGCAGTCGAAGGCGAAACGTCAGGGGAGAGTCTTATGTATGGACAACGGCATTTCAGCCCGGAAGTGTTAACTGATGACAACACCTACCGTGAAAGCCTTCATTCTATGATCAGACCTCCACCGTGCCTAAAATGAGCTCTCGCTTGACATCTCTGAAGTCCCAAATGGCGATGGTTTGGGGTCAGCGTAATGCGAGCTGTCCTTAAAGTATCCGATTTGTAACTGTTCGTTGCGTCCTTGCTGCTCAAATTGCTGCTGCAGATGCAGTACGATGAGCCAGGGCCATACGCCGAACACGATGGTCTTCCCTCTTGGTAATGCCACACGTCAGTCGAGTGCCCGGTCATCTTGCGACCGTCCATTCCAGTGGCCAATGACGCCAGTTTCTCGAAGCCCTATTACACGACCTCGTTCAAACTCAGTGAGATGCTGATAAGGGCGCCTTTAACGCTTTAAAGGTGTTCTTCACTGTTATCAACTTACCATATCCAATCTCAACAATCTCAAAGGTAACTACAGCTCACTACCGTTACAGCATGTATTTAAAGCAAACCTAACAGGCATTCTCTTAGTAACGCTACCAGTGCCACTCCTGTCTTATGCGACTGGTACGAAATTTGAATAGATGTCATCTTTCAGACGTTTAAATTAGATTACCAACTTTCATTTATGCCACACAACTCTTTCTTGGTGTTATGATATATGATACTGTTTCTCTCTCTCTCTCTCTCTCTCTCTCTCTCTCTCTCCCCCTATCTATCTAGCTATCTATCTTATATACAGGGTGGTCTATTGATCTTGACTGGGCCAAATATCTCACGAAATTAGCGTCAAACGAAAAAACTACAAAGAACGAAACTTGTCTAGCGTGAAGGGGGAAACCACATGGAGCTATGGTTGGCCCGCTAGATGGCGCTGCCATAGGTCAAACTTATATCAAGTGCGTATTATAAAAATAGGAACTCCCATTTTTATTACATATTCGTGTAGTACGTAAGGAAATATGAAGTTTTAGTTGAACTACTTTTATCGCTTTGTGATAGATGGCGCTGTAATAGTCACAAACATATGCCTCATAGTTTCAGATGAACATTTGGTAACAAGTAGGATTTTAAATCAAAATACATAATGTAGGTACGTTTCAACATTTAATTTCGGGTGTTCCAATGTGATACATGTACCTTTGTGAACTTATCATTTCTGAGAAAGCATACTGTTACAGCGTGATAACCTGTAAATACGACATTAATGCAATAAATGCTCAAAATGATATCCGTCAACCTCAATGCATTTGGCAACACGTGTAATGACATTCCTCTCAACAGCGAGTAATTCGCCATCCGAAACGTTCGCACATGCTTTGACAATGCGCTTCTGCATGTTGCCAGGTGTTGTCAGTGGATCACGATAGCAAATATCCTTCAACTTTGTTCACAGAAAGAAATCCGGGACGTCAGAGCCGGTGAACGTGCGGGCCATGGTATGATGCTTCGACGACCAATCCACCTGACATGAAATATGCTTTTCAATACTGCTTCAACCGCACGCGAGCTATGTGCCGGACATCCATCATGTTGGAAATACTTCGCCATTCTGCCGTGCAGTGAAACATCTTGTAGTAACATTACGTAATAAATCAGCATATATTGCACCATTTAGATTTCCATCGTTAAAATGAGGCCCAATTATCCTTCCTCCCATAATGCCGCACGATACATTAACCCGGCAAGGTCGCTGATGTTCGACTTGTCGCAGTCCTCGTGGAATTTCCGTTGCCCAATAGTGCATATTATGCCGGTTTACGTTACCGCTGTTGGTAAATGACGCTTCGTCGCTTAATAGATCGCGTGCAAAAAATCTGTCATCGTCCCATAATTTCTCTTGTGCTCAGAGGTAGAACTGTACACGACGTCCAAAATCGTCGCCATGCAATTCCTGGGGCGTAGAAATATGGTACGGTTGCAATCGATGTTGATGTAGCATTCTCAACATCGACTTTTTGAGATTCCCGATTCTGGCGCAATTTTTCTGCTACTGATGCGCAGATTAGCCGTGACAGCAGCTAAAACACCTACTTGGGCATCATCATATGTTGCAGGTCCTGGTTGACGCTTCACATGTGGCTGAACAATTCCTGTTTCCTCGAATAACGTAACTATCCGGCGAACGGTCCAGACACTTGGATGATGTCGTCCAGGATACCGAGCAGCATACATAGCACATACCCGTTGGGTATTTTGATCACAATAGCCGTACATCAACACGATATCGACCTTTACCGCTATTGGTAAACGGTCCATTTTAACACGTATCACGAAGCAAATATCGTCCGGACTGGCGCAATGTTACGTAATACCATGTACTTATGCGTTTGTGACTGTTACAGCGCCATCTATCACAAAGCGAAAAAAGCGCTCAAACCAAAACATTCATATTTCTTTACGTACTACACGAATATGTAATAAAAAACGGGGGTTCCTATTTAAAAAAGGCAGTTTATATCCATTTGACATATGGCAGTGCCATCTAGCAGGCCCACCATAGCGCCATCTGGTTTTTCCCTTCAAGCAAGACGAGTTTCGTTCTTTGTAGTTTTTTCGTTTGATGCTTATTTCGTGAGGTATTGGGCCCGGTCTGTATCAATGAACCACCCTGTATACATAGCTTGATTTGCGTAAAAAGGGGCTCCTCTTAAGAGTTATTTCTACACTTTCCTTAGCATTTTAAATTCATAAATAGAACATTTTTACCAGTAAAAAAATAAACTCTCTTGTGCAGCAACCATGTTTGATTACTTATGTTATTAATTAAGGTAGATATTATTTCTTACCTTACGGTTTGTTACAAAAAAAAAATCACAATAAGGAGAACGCACGTACGTCTCACTGTAAGGTACTGAAAAATGGAATGAATCTTAAGTGTTTTAAATTACAGTTTTTTAAACCGTCCAAAACCTTGAAAGCTTTTCGTTGTACGTCCCTCCCATCTCTGCCTCTCTTTGCTATTGGTATCTGTGGGAGATTGCCGTCCACGAAGCAACCAATATTGCATGTACTTCGAAAGGTTAAAACGATTTATTGGCCTGCCATTCAGCTTCAGAAAACTGCTGAAGAGATAGTTTTTGATACAGAGGATCTCCACGGTCAGCAGCGGCCAAATTTAGTTGGGAAAACCCACTGTCACGTTCACTAGATGACAATGGCATTCTCATGATGGTAGTTTATAACGCAAGCAAATTGTTTTCACAGTTACCACCCAAGTTCTCACAACTGTCAGAAACATGTCCCCGCAGATGGGTCACCTGGCCTCAGCCACGTCACACTGCTCGCCACTGTGTACTTCCAGATAAAGTACAAGGTTTGGTAGGTAGGTCATCCGCAGATAAGTGGCATGATAAGATTGGATTGGACTGTTTTGAGGGAAGAGACCAAACAGCTAGGTCATCGGTCTCATCGGATTAGGGAGGACGGGGAAGGAAGTCGCCTGTGCACTTTCAAAGGAACCATCCCGGCATTTGCCTGGAGCGATTTAGGGAAATCACGGAAAACCTAAATCAGGATGGCTGGACGCGGGATTCAACCGTCATCCTCCCGTGTGCTAACCACTGCATCACCTCGCTCGGTGGGCATGATAAATGATTTAAAGACATCCACTTGAGTTGTAATAATATTTATTGAAGCCGTGACAGGTTTCGGAATTTTAAAATCTCATCTTCAGCTGTATGAAAAGGGTCCACTGGCGGTCATCAGCACGGTAGAAACGTCAGTCACAAGGAAACCGGTCGTGCTCTGAAGAAACAATAGTCTGTCTGAAGTGGTGCTCCCTAAATTAATTATCTAAGTGTAGCCTACTATCGCACTAAATAGGTAAGGTGTTACTTTGCATCAACCGCAAGAAAAGTTCTATCGTCCCATCAGCACCGATGACTTTTTTTTGTGGTCGAGATATAGGAACTGAGTACCAGTGTATGCCGTCACAAATCAAGCAGTTTATATTTAATGCAGGAGGAGAGGAAAGGATCATACATTGAAATGTTATGCGTCTCAAATTCAGTGTAAAGTAAAGGGACAGCTGCAAGAAATAGTACTAAACTCACACCGGAACGTTGTCGATTGATAGAGCGACTCCCGTCTCAATCCATCTTGTTATTACTACGATTTAATTACTATATGATGCAACACACTTCATGATCTTTAAAAATGTTCCAGCGATGATAAGACTTTACGATGAGTGATAGGCTCCGCTATTTTTTATACGCGTCAGGCTGTCTGCGAGCAGATGAGGTCTAAATTAATGGAACCCGATATAGCTAACGTCAGCGCCATGTCAGCGCTGTGACGTCCCATCTAATGTAATTAGAGGCTCGCTCGATTAACACGCAATTACTCGCTCCAAGTTGGCTCGCAACAGCGACGTATTTCGTTTCATCTAGTGACCTACTAGCCAAAGCCGCAGCGCAGCGATTAATGGGTACAGGAAGTATCGAGAGAAATACTGTACTGCAGTCAGGTGGACATTTCAGTTTGATATCATACGTTTTCACAACGGTTGTGAATTGCTTGTACATTAGACGCAAATAAATCTACTGTACAGAAGCTTTATTGCTTACAGCCTTTGAGCTTAGAATTACTGTTCACATAACCGCTTTAGACTTATCTTAATGAACATCATTGTTGGTGATAATAAATATTCTACATTACTCGCATAACGTCGTTGTAATAAATATCTTCCTTCCACTAAATTTGTCGTTCTATTGCATGAACAATTGTCAAGATCCGTTCTTTAGGAAAACTAACAAATTGGCCCGATCCCCAGGTAAATTCTTGCTGCTACAGTGCATTACTTATTATCAGCATTATTGAAGTCTTTAACGAAGGTGCGCTAACGGCCTTGCCGCAGTGGTAAGCCCGGTTACCTTCAGATCTCCGAAGTTAAGGGCTGTCGGCCTGGGCTAGCACGTAGGTGGATCACCATTCCGTCTGCCAAGCCCTGTTGGCAATGGGGGTGCACTCAATCATTGTGAAGAAAACTTAGGAGCTTCTTGATTGAGAAGAAGCGGCTCCGGTCTTGTAAATTAACATACGGCCGGGAGAGCGGTGTGCTGACCACACGCCCCTCCATATCCGCATCCAGTGGCTCCAGTGGGCAGAGGATGACACGGCGGAGTGTAGCTTTGTTCTATGTAGAAGTACTTCAGTATTTCATATGTAGACACAGAATTTTTGCCACTGAAATGGCAGCTCGTGGTCGTGCGGTAGATTTCTCGCTTCCCACGCCCGGGTTCCCGGGTTCGATTTCCCGCGGGTCAGGGATTTTCTCTGCCTCGTGATGACTGGGTGTTGTGTGATGTCCTTAGGTTAGTTAGGTTTAAGTAGTTCTAAGTTCTAGGGGACTGATGACCATAGATGTTGAGTCCCATAGTGCTCAGAGCCATTTGAACCATTTTTGAACCAACTGATGTGATTACTTTCCACTGAAAAACAAAGGCAGACGAAGTCTACTGTTATACGTAACTATGATGCCTGGTCGTCCAGAATGTACGTCCACCACGGTAGCGAAATCTGCTCTGAGATAACAGTGTTTCGTCTGAGGGATAATGGTTCAGAATTTTTCGGTGGTGTCAGTCATCCCTGCCTCATCGGAATATGCCGCTGGTAGTAGCAGGCAGGGTGGAAAATACTGATTCATTATTTCTCAGCACTTTTTTATCAGTGGTTTAATATTATATATGATACAACCGTGAATGTCAAATTGTGCTGATGTAAGCAACAGCACTTCCCTCTTTTCAAGGACATTCCAGGAATCACGACATCCTGCCGCTTGCGAAGGTCCAGGAGGAAAGGTTTTGCCAACCCCCACTGCACTTCGGCAAAATATAGGATGAAGACTACCAAATATCTACAGACACACTGTTCTGCTGACGATATGGTAGAGAAAAACGCTTCCCGTGTCTTAATACAGTTTTTCTTTTGCAGTTAGAGTAGCTTATTGCAGCTGTATGAAGGTAGAATATAGTAGTTAAAGGTCTAACAACGCACAAGTAGACAAACAGCGTAGGAACTATTCACCAAATGCTGGTAGAACTAACAGAGTCACAGCATACAAGTGTAGAAGCGACATTACTCGGTGGTGTGCTCGAAAATAATCGGTGGAACCTTCTATAATTGAGTGGTAGCAAATTGTCGTCTATCGTCCAGTTCTCATATGCGGCAGGAAGATGGAGCTCTTATATGGAACCCGTCCTTTGTAAATTCTATCTTACATCATTCTGGGATACGACTTAAATACAGTCGACCTCTTGAGTTGTCAAAAAAAATTGTAATATGACATTTCCTGTGATTAGCTGGCTGGATGGACAAATCCCGAAAGCCAAAAGATAATTAAATTAGTGATCAACAACAAACCGACACTGCTGACATAGTGCTCTCTAACCATATCGTTCTACGCAAAATACATCCAATCTGCCCACATAGCTCTTTAGTAATCCTACTGTTTCTTATAATAATAATATAACGCAAGCGATATAAATACTTGTCGTTCTACGCAAAATACATCCAATCTGCCCACATAGCTCTTTAGTAATCCTACTGTTTCTTATAATAATAATATAACGCAAGCGATATAAATACTTGTCGTTCTACGCAAAATACATCCAATCTGCCCACATAGCTCTTTAGTAATCCTACTGTTTCATATATTAATAATATAACGCAAGCGATATAAATACTGCTTAGTAATGGGGATTTCCAAACCCCATTCGCAGTTAGATTTCGCCATATTCTGCGTTTAAAGTTTACATATACTCTTCTTCTTAGGACCTGCAGGATAATATTGTTTGTAGGCACCTGTCGTGATTCGGCGATACCTGAACTGTTCAGCCATAACATTATGACCACCTGGCTGACAGATGGTACATTCACCTCTGTCACAGGTAACAGTGGTGATGCCTCGTGGCATGGTGACAATGGGGCCTTGGTAGGTCGCTGGAGGAAGTGGGCACCACTCGGCACACACAAGTCACCTGATTCTCGTAAATTATGGGGAGATGAGCTATGACAGCACGTTCAGCCACATCCTAGATGTGTTTGATCGGGTTCAGATCTGGTGAGGGGGAGGGGGGCAGCAAATCAATTGGAACTCGCCAATGTCTTCCTCGAACAACTCCATCACACTCCTGGCCATGTGACATGGCGAATTATCTTGTTGAAAAATGCCACTGCCATTCGGAAACATGATCGTCTTGAACGGGTGTGTATGGTCTGCAACCAGTGTATGATACTCCTTGGTTTTCATGGTGCCTTGCATGATCTGCAGTGGACCGTTGTATATCCATATGAATGTTCTCCAGAGTATAATGGAGCCGCCACGAGCTGTCCCAGAGCATAGGTGTCAAGGTGCTATTCCTCTGGAAGAAGATGGATTCACGTGCTCGCATCGACATGATGAGGAAAGTATCGAGATTCATTAGGCCATGCAGCAATCCGCCACTGTGCCAATGTCCAGTACCGATGGTCACGAGCCCATTTCAGTCGTAGTTGCCGATGTCACTGTGTCAACATTGACACACGCATGGGTCACCGGCAGCGGACGCACATCTTTAGGAGCGTTCGGCGCGCGGTATGTTCAGACATACTTGTACTCTGTCCATCACTAAATTCTGATGTTAGTTCCACCATAGTCCACCATCTGTTCTCTTACACTGGTGCGAACAGAGCCGCGGCGACCAGCGAAGACATGCCTGGGGGGCGGTGGGATACTAGCCTGACTTTCGACAGCCATGTGGCCGGCGAACCAGAAATTATGGTCTGAGGTGCCATTTCGTTTCATAAAAGGATGCCTTTGGTTGTCTTCCAAGGCACGCTTAGAGCAACGCGGTACGTCGACGTCATTCTAGGCCCCATTTTGTTGGCCTTCATGGAAAGGCATCCTGAGCGCGGCCGCACATGGCGAGAGTTTCTACTGCCTATCTTCGTGCTTGTCAAACCCTACCTTCGCCAGCAACGTCGCCTGATCTCTTCCCAACTGAGGACGTCTGGAGCATTACGTTTAGAGCCGTCCAACCAGCTTCTTCCAACAAATCTATCAATCAATTTCAAGCCGAATAACTGCTTGCACCAGGGCCAGAGGGGAACCTATGTGTTTGTGAAGGTATTTCCCTTGAAAAAAGGGACAATTTCAGCAAAATTGTTATTATTTGTTTCTTTGTACATGCACATCACATCTATCGAGTTCAGTCTCATTCGGATAATGTCTCTGTTGTGATCTTCTTGTTTAATATCTTAGAGCCAGTTTTCTGAGTCATTCTGCCCACGCACAACATATGGAGAGAAACATCGCTGGCAAGCTGCGAGATATCTAGAAAATTGCGCTTGTCTCCTTTCATGTCAGGTAGCCAGCAAGATTCCTAAAACGTATGTAACGTATTTAAGAATTTCTACGGATCTTATCACATGCGCTGCTGAAGCCATCTTTTTCAAAAATGTTCAAATGTGTGTGAAAACTTATGGGATTTAACTGCTAAGGTCATCAGTCCCTAAGCTTACACACTACTTAATCTAAATTATCGTAAGGACAAACACACATACTCACGCCCGAGGGAGGACTTGAACCTCCACCGGGGCCAGCCACACAGTACGTGACTGCAGCGCCATAGACCGCTAAGCTAATCCCGCGCAGCGCCATCTTTTTATTGGATGCTAAGTACTTATCTAGTTTTTGGCTCTTTACAATAGATTTATTTATTCTGAAGCACTGAAAGTAATACAGTTCATTACTATAGCGTGTTTTTCGTTATAACTACATTTTACGTAACTGAATTTCAACAATCCCACGCGACATCACTATATTGTGGAGGAACTGTATTTTGCGTCTTAAATCGTCTTATGTTTAGTACAATTATCGGTCTAATCGTGCCGAAGGGAACTACGAACAAGAGGATCCCTGACAAGAAAGTAAAGGTCAAAGTTCTTTTACATGATTGCCACAACCTGAGAAACTGTGGTATGACTTCGTTACCCAAACCGGAAATTTGGGTACTTCAATTTTGTATGTTTAAATACCGTATTATATCTCTTCAACATACATATTTTAAATGTTATACACATTTATTGAAGTTATGTAGATAAACTCTAAACAAAGGAAACAAAGATTCGCACCACAATGGAATTATCCGAATGTGATGGAAAACGGTAGATGTGATGCACATGACTAGACAAAGAAATTATTCCAATTTTTTTAAAACTTGGATGATTCATTGAGAAGGAAAAGCTTCACAAATTGGGCATGTAAGCAATGCGTACACGTGGTCTAGGGGTAGCGTCTTTGATTCTTAATCATAGTCTGGCATTAGCTGCCGCAGCGGTCGCACGCTCCTCAAGTTTGCTCCGTGAACGTTCAGTGTTTACGTCAGTGTTTTCGTGTTTTGTGCTCGTTTATTGACGTTTTGCACGTGAATTAAGCGTTATCAATTGAGCATTTGGTCTTCTTTCGTGTCATCTTTCTACGAAGTGCCGTTGGGATTTCGGCGTTGTCCGAGATTTCTTCGCTGCAGAACACCATGGCAAACTCCGTGAGAAAAAACACCGTGATTTTCACCTTCGACAAGTACACCCGTCGAGTACAGCCCTCTGCACTTGAAATACACGACTGGATTACCGAGGTAATTGGCCTTCATTCTGAATCTGTTCATACCATGCAGCTGGACTCTGATGAATACTGCATTTTTGTAAAGTTTAACGATTCCGCGAGTGTAGACCGCTTTCTGGCAAAATTTGGTTATGAAACGGAATTTATACACCGTGATGGTACTAAAAGTACTGTCAAACTCCGGAATTCCGAGTCTGTAATTAGGAATGTTAGGGTTTTGAATATTCCCATAGAAGTAGACAATTCGAGAATTAAAGATGTCCTTTCAAAGTATGGGGTTGTCAGGCAAATAGTCAACGAAAGGTGGGCTTCGCATTTCAAGCTGCAGTGCTTTAACGGCATTCGCTCCGTGGAGATGGAAGTGAAGGCAAACATTCCCTCCCACATCTTTGTTGACGGGCACAAGGCGCATGTTATTTACTCAGGGCAAACCCCTACATGTCATGTATGTAACGAGTCTGGTCACCTCCGTCAGGACTGCCCTCGCCGTGTATTTGTGCTAACAAATAACCTTACGCAACGCCGGAAATTGACACTCAACGATTTGTTGCCAGCCAGTAATACAACAGAGCCAGCGGCGGTCGTGGATCCTGTTACTACCTCTGAAAATGTTGCACTTAATGTTAATGACTTTCCGTCTTTAAAACCTGCATTAACTGCTGAAATTCCGTCCCGTGACAGCGAGATTCCCACAAAAAAGCGTCCTCTAGAGGACACTGAAAGAAATGTTGATGAGGACTCTTCCTGTGAAACACCCGTTGCCAGGAGGCCGAAGCCCAGTCCTGAAGATCTGTTGGAAGTGGAAAAAGGAGATGGAATGAAGGTCGATGTGGCTCCCACTTCCGCACAAGGACTTACACCGCCACGAACAGATAGTGACGCAGCGGGTAGTGATTTTTCACGGAAATGTGACCCTGAGCCTGAGGTCACGGCTGAAAAAACCGCATCAAGTGCACAACCCATACAGTGCGAACCATACGAGGAAGTACCAGGTAAAGAACCTGCTGTCTCCGAAGCGCAACGCCGCGCCGAAGGAGGAAATACACAAGCATCACCGCCTCGCCAGCAAAACAACACAACCGACACCACGCCGGAACCAAACATTGACGACTCGCAAGCCACGGCCGTTGCCCCATTTAGCCACCGCCGGCGGCTGCGACAGACACCCGGCCTTGCTGTCGCGCGTCATCAAGCGAAAGTCACACCAGAGAAGAAAGACATGAAGAAAAAGAATATCAAATATGAAGTCATCAGGTCCAACACTGACGAGGAGAAAGAGAATGGCCACAGTGACTTATAGCAATGCATTGTCAGGATTTCAGGATACTTTTCTTCTCAAGCTATTTGTTTAAAAGCAGTGCAAATTTTCTAGGCAGTTAGTACATGTAATGGGCACACAGCTTGTAAAGATCGTGCCTTGTAGGGAAGCACGTTTGCTGCTATAATCATACCGAACCTCATCCCAAATAGCTTCTTCCGGTATGTCTGTGCTGCAAGCTTATAGCATTACTACTATTAACATTAATAAAATACAGTCACCCTTGAAATTGGCAGCACTAAAGGAATTCTTGTACCAGTCCGGAACAGATATCGCGTTGCTACAAGAAGTTGCGATAACGGAATTTCGGATCCCAGGCTTTTTTGAAATTGTTAATGTTTCTACGGAAGCCAATATCGGTACAGCCATTCTTATAAGGGAAGGCATTCCGGTGACTGAAATCGAACGACTAGAATCAGGAAGAGCCATAGGCATAAAACTTTTCGATGTGACAGTGATTAACCTTTACGCCCCATCAGGAACTTCCCACAAATTGGATCGTGCGAAGTTTTTTCAAGATGAACTGATTTATTTACTGAGGAAAAATCCGTGTTCTCTTATACTAGGTGGAGATTTTAACTGTGTTTTAAACCAGAAAGATCAACAACCCAACTTCAACTACTCGCCACAGTTAAAAAAATTAGTAAGTGATCTACACCTTAAGGATGTGTGGGAACTTCAGCACCCGACGTCAGTCGGGTTCACGTATATAACCAGCCACTCCCGCAGCAGACTAGATAGAATTTACGTGTCACCAAATTTGCAAAATTATTTATTAAACGTTGAGACTATTCCAGTGTATTTTAGCGATCACAGTACACTTTTAACTTGCTTTAATCTAAGTGTACAACCAACCCGTCGATTCAGAGGCCAATAGAACTTAAATATCTCTGTTTTAACTGACGAAGAACTGGAACAGGAAATAAGGTTTGCGTGGACTATGTGCCTCCGCACAGTAGACAAGCACCCAACAGTCATAGACTGGTGGACAAGGAGGGCTAAACCAAGGCTGCGGAAAGTTGTCATGCAGTATAGTGCAGCCAGGCACAGGGAGTTGAGGAATACAATGGAGTTTTATTATAAAGTTTTAAGAGACTTGTATCAACAGGCCCATGATGACGTAATTCGTCTAAATGATATCAAAAAAATAAAAGCCAAGTTATTAAGCATTAAACGGCAACAGATGGAGGGACTCAAAATTAAATCGAAAGCCACATCAGTCGTAGCAGATGAAACAGCTTCTCTGTATCACTTGGTGCGGCATGCTAAAAACAGACGTCAAACTATAATTGATGAAGTCCAGACGCATACTGGTACGAGGCTCACATGCCAGAAACAAATACTGGACGAAGTCCACAGGTACTATGAAACCTTATATGCCCCTACCACAGTGGAAGATGCAGCTCTCGAGGACTTTCTCACTATTTTAGGTCCACAATTGTCGGGAACAGACAACGCTTACATCCTGTCACCTATTACTAAAGATGAAGCGCATGAGGCAGTGCGTAACTCACCTCTCAACAAATCTCCGGGACTTGATGGCCTCCCTGTGGAGTTTTATGCCCGCTACTGGTCTATAATTGGGGACAAGATCACTTCCATGGCAAATGAGGTCCTGAACGGAAAACCGGTCCCTGCAGAGTTTAAGGAAAGTAAAATAGTACTGATTCCTAAGAGTAAAGGGAAAACCAACTTAAACAATTTTCGGCCTCTTTCGCTACTAAATTCTGATTACAAAATAATTTCGCGTATTATCAACAAAAGACTCTCTGCCTTTTCCAACAAAATATTGAGTCATCACCAATCTTGCTCTCCGACCAGAACGATATTCGAAAGTCTATCTGCATACAGAGACGTCATTGCAATTACCTCAGTGACAAGTATAAAATGTGCTTTAATCTTCATAGATTTCAACAAAGCTTTTGACCGCGTTAGTCATAGATACCTCTTTGCGACGCTGTCAAGAATGGCTTTCCACCCCCAGATTGTGAACATGCTAAGGAATATTGCAACAGGTGTAAATGCGAAAATAGCAATCAATGGCCAAACATCTAAACCCATACAGATAAGGCGAGGGGTTCCACAGGGCAGTCCCTTATCAATGTTTTTATTTTCAGTATCTTTAGAGCCCTTCCTCCGCACTGTCCACGAAAGATTAACAGGCATAACATTGAGTGGTGAGAAAACTGTCATACGAGCTTATGCTGATGACGTGGGCGTTGTAATAAGGAATAAGGAGGAGACAGTTACACTGGAAAGAGAAATCCAAAGATATTGTCTAGCGTCAGGAGCGACAGTAAATGAAAACAAAAGTCAAATATTGAATCTACGGGGCCTAGATCACCTTCGACTGGCATGGGCAAAACAAGACAACAAACATAAAACTTTGGGAATCACCTTAATGGCATGTCCGATGCGGATGGCTGCTTTTAACTGGACGGAAACTAGGAGGAAAGTTCATGGTGCTGTAATGGAGAACATCCATCGAACTATGGACCTGGTGCAAAAAGTCAGATTCATCAACTCCTGCGTTTTGTCTAAAGCGTATTTCACTGCGCAGGTATTTCCAATCCCTAAACTAGTAGCGAAAGGGATCATGTCCACTGTTACCAATTATTTATGGAGAGGAGACATATTCAGGGTTGGTGCGACTACGTTTATATTGGATGTCAGAAACGGGGGCCTCGGTTTGGTGCATATTGGCAATAAAGCGTCTGCTCTGTTCCTCAAACGGACTTTCCATATACTCAGAGAACTTCCACAATGTATAACCGCAAAGCTCTTTGAGGCTGTGACACCCCATAGCCTGCAAGCACCGATTGATGTGCGAAGGATTAATGCCCGTCTGCAGTATGTGAGGAACTTTTTCCTCGAAGCAAGTTATCTTAGTGACGAAATCAGAAGCAACACACGTATCACAGCGCGCGACATCATACTTGAAAGGAAGTTAAATGAGGGTAGAAACAAAATTGAAACGAAATTCCCAAATTGTGACTGGAAAGCTGTATGGCGGAACATCAACTATGCCGGGCTATCTACAGACGCTATTTCCGCATGGTACAAAACAGTTAATAATGTCATCAGCACCAACGAGAGACTATATGGGATCGGTTTAAACCAGACACATCTTTGTGGAAAATGCAATCTGGTGGATACACTCAGCCACAGATTCACCTGTGGTGGCAATGTGCATAACTGGAATTGGATCAGGCAACAAATCGCCTTTCTCACCAGATCCTCTACGCAATATATAACGCCGACGCTCCTCCTGAGACCGGACATGACATACTTTCCGAAATTAAAAACCAACGCCATTAGCTGGTTACTGGGAAAATATGTTAGTTATGTCATCCACACACTTGGGTCGGACAACGAGATAGAATTCCGCGTTTACATGAAGTGTGAATATGCAAAAATCAGCACGTATCGCAACCACAAGAAGCACTATGGCAACATGCTGAAGATTATTTTTGAAAGAATGGGTGTTGGTTAAATATGTGAAACCACTACAACCTTGAACGAGAACGAACAGAAGAAAAATAAAAGTCACTTGGTTCCTTATTATTATTTACTTTAACCTTGCTTCCGGAACTTTTTTTTTTTTTTTTTTTTTTTTTTTTTTTAATGTGTTTAATTGGATTGTATTTAAACTGGTTCATAGTCAAGAAAACTGGTATTAAATATGCTATTATTTTTTATTCAATGGACAGTTTACAAATTAAACAGTGAATTCAACTTTGTAGACAAACCCACTGATTGGGTGACAATAATTTGCACCTAGAATAATCTCAGTTATCTTGAGCAAAGTTTATACTGTAACCACTTTTAAAGTTTGTTTTACCATTATTACTGTATTAGACATATTTAGCATATAAATAGTTTAAAACTGGTTCTTTTTTTAATGTTGCAAATGGTTTAATCATTAATTGTACTGTTGAATACTTGAAATGTATGTTTTAGTAAAATACAATAAAAAAAAAAAAAAAAAAAACGTCTTCTGTCCCGGGTTCTATCCCCGCCACTGTTTAAATTTTGATAAATAATCGGCATTGGCGGCCGAATACTTCCGGCATAAGAAGTCACCCTCATTCTGCCAACGGCCTTGTCAAAGAGGTCGGATAGAGGTTCACTCTCTTGTCCTAGGGGTGGGAAACTGCACCTAAAGGCAGAAGAATCAGCAATGATCAACGACATGAGGATGCAGAAGGCAATGGAAACCACTGAATTAAAGACACGTAACGTGTATCCACAGGACATGTGGCCTGTAATTGAAGAAGTGTCATGATGATCCCTCCATTGACAAAAGATTCCGGAATTGTCCCCCATTCGGATCTCCGAGAGGGGACTGAAAAGGGGGAGGTTACCATTAGAAAAAAATTGAATAATCAACGAAAGGATAACGTTCTACGAGTCGGGGCGTGGAATGTCAGAAGCTAGAGTATCTGAAAGGGGAAATGCAAAGGCTCAACCTAGATAGTTGGGGGTCAGTGAAGTTAAGTGAAAGAAAGACAAGGATTTCTGGTCAGATAAGTATCGGGTAATATCAACAGCAGAAGAAAATGGTATAACAGGTGTAGGATTCGTTATGAATAGGAGGGTAGGGCAGAGGGTGTGTTACTGTGAACAGTTCAGTGACCGGGTTGTTCAAAACAGAATCGACAGCAGACCGACAACGATAGTTCAGGTATACATGCCGACGTCGCAAGCTGAAGATGAACAGATAGAGAAAGTGTATGAGGATATTGAAAGGGTAATACAGCATGTGAAGGGGGACGAAAATCTAATAGTCATGGGCGACTGGAATGCAGTTGTAGGGGAAGGAGTAGAAGAAAAGTTACAGGAGAATATGGGCTTGGGACAAGGAATGAAAGAGGAGAAAGACTAATTGAGTTCTGTAACACGTTTCAGCTAGTAATAGCGAATACCCTGTTCAAGAATCACAAGAGGGGGAGGTATACTAGGAAAAGGCCGGGAGATACGGGAAGATTTCAATTTGATTACATCACGGTCAGACAGAGATTCCGAAATCAGATACTGGATTGTAAGGCGTACCCAGGAGCAGATACAGACTCAGACCACAATATAGTAGTGATGAAGAGTAGGCTGAAGTTCAAGACATTAGTCAGGAAGAATCAATACGCAAAGAAGTGGGATACGGAAGTACTAAGGAATGACGAAATACGTTTGAAGTTCTCTAACGCTATAGATACAAGCTATAAGGAATAGCGCAGTAGGCAGTACAGTTGAAGAGGAATGGACATCTCTAAAAAGGGCCATCACAGAAGTTGGGAAGGAAAACATAGGTACAAAGAAGGTAGCTGCGAAGAAACCATGGAACACAGAAGAAATACTTCAGTTGATTGATGAAAGGAGGAAGTACAAACATGTTCCGGGAAAATCAGGAATACAGAAATACAAGTCGCTGAGGAATGGAATAAATAGGAAGTGCAGGGAAGCTAAGACGAAATGGCTGCAGGAAAAATGTGAAGACATCGAAAAAGATATGATTGTCGGAAGGACAGACTCAGCACACAGGAAAGTCAAAACAACCTTTGGTGACATTAAAAGCAACGGTGGTAACATTAAGAGTGCAACGGGAATTCCACTGTTAAATGCAAAGAGAGAGCAGATAGTTGGAAAGGATACATTGAAAGCCACCATGAGGGTGAAGATTTGTCTAATGTGATAGAAGAAAGAACAGAAGTCGATTTAGAAGAGATAGGGGATCCAGTATTAGAATCGGAATTTAAAAGAGCTTTGGAGGACTTATGGTCAAATAAGGCAGAAGGGATAGATAACATTCCATCCGAATTTCTAAAATCATTGTGGGTAGTGGCAACAAAACGAGTATTCACGTTGGTGTGTAGAATATATGAGCCTGGCGATAAACCATCTGACTTTCGGAAAAGCATCATCCACACAAATCTGAAGACGGCAGGAGCTGATAAGTGCGAGAATTATCGCACAATCTGCTTAACAGCTCATGCATCGAAGCTGCTTACAAGAATAATATACAGAAGAATGGAAAAGAAAGTTGAGAATGCGCTAGGTGACGATCAGTTTGGGTTTAGGAAAAGCAAAGGGACGAGAGAGGCAATTCTGACGTTACGGCTAATAATGTAAGCAAGGCTAAAGAAAAATCAAGACACTTTCATAGGATTTGTCGACCTGGAAAAACGGTTCGACAATATAAAGTGGTGCAAGCTGTTCGAGATTCTGCAAAAAGTATTGTAAGCTATAGGGAGAGGTGGGTCATATAAATATGTACAACAACCAAAAGGGAATAATAAGAGTGGACGATCAACGTATTAAGAAGGGTGTAAGGCAAGGCTGTAGCCTTTCGCCTCTACTCTTCAATCTGTAAATCGAGGAAGTAATGATGGAAATAAAAGAAAGGTTCAGGAGTGGAATTAAAATACAAGGTGAAAGGATATCAATGATATGATTCGCCGATGACACTGCTATCCTGAGTGAAAGTGAAGAGGAATTAAATGATCTGCTGAACAGAATGAACAGTCAAATGAGTACACAGTATGGTTTGAGAGTAAATCGGAGAAAGACGAAGGTAATGAGAAGTAGTAGAAATGAGAACAGCGAGAAACTTAACATCAGGATTGATGGTTACGAAGTCAATGAAGTTAAGGAATTCTGCTACCTAGGCAGTAAAATAACCAATGACAGACGGAGCAAGGAGGACATCAAAAGCAGACTGGCTATGGCAAAAAGGCATTCCTGGCCAAGAGAAGTCTACTAATATCAAATACCGGCCATAATTTGAGGAAGAAATTTCTGGGGATGTACGTCTGGAGTACAGCATTGTATGGTAGTGAAACATGGACTGTGGGAAAACCGGAACAGAAGAGAATCGAAGCATTTGAGATGTGGTGCTATAGACAAATGTTGAAAATTAGGTGGACTGATAAGGTAAGTTATGAGGAGGTTCTACGCAGAATCGGAGAGGAAAGGAATATGTGGAAAACACTGATAAGGAGAAGGGACAGGATGATAGAACATCTGCTAAGACATGAGGGAATGACCTCCATGGTACTAGAGGAAGCTGTAGAGGACACGAACTGTAGAGGAAGACAGAGATTGAAATACGTCAAGCAAATAATTGAGGACGTAAGTTGCAAGTGCTACTCTGAGATGAAGAGGTTAGCACAGGAAAGGAATTCGTGGTGGGCCGCATCAAACCAGTCAGTACAAAAAAAAAAAAAAGTAATGCGTTGGTCCAGCCCAGGGCCATATGGAAGCAATGATTCGGCCTGGAATTGATTGACAGCGTTGTTGTATGCCGCCTTGGAGGATATCATGTCAAATTTTCTCCAATTAACGCGTTACATCGTCATAACCCTGAGCTGATTGGAAGCCCTCCCCATAATATCTGAAACGTTCTCAGTTGGGAAGACATTCGGAGTCCTTGCTGGCTATGGTACAGTTTGGCAAGCAAGAACGTAAGCAGTCGAAACTCTCGCCATGTGCGGACGGGCCCAGGATGCCTTTCCATGAAGGTCAACAAAATGTGGCCTACAATATCCTCGACGTAACGTTTTGCTGTAAGTGTGCCTTCGATGACAACCAAAGTGAGCCTACTGTGAAACAAAATGGCACCTCAGACCATCTGGCTTTTGGGCCATGTGTGAGGGTGATATCCCACTGCTCACAGGGACGTCACCAGGCATGTCTTCGCTGATCACCTACCTCATTTCGAATCTCGACTGAAGCCAATCCTACTCCAATCAATGAGCCTCAAGGCCGAAGGCGTGTCTCTAGAAGCAGCAAAGCGGTACGTTGACGTTATTCTACTCCTCTTATTGTAGCCCTTCATGGCAAGCCATCATGGGCCTTCATTTTAGCAAGATAATGACCGCCTCCACATGTAGAAAATTTCTACTTCTTTTCTTCGTGCTTGTCGAACTCTATCTTCGCCAGCATGGACGCCGGATTTCTCCCCAGTTGAGAACTTTTAGAGCATTATGGGAGAGGACTACCAATCAGCTCGATGTTTGACTATCTAACGCACCAACTGCACAGAATTTGTCCCGATCCCACAGGAGGACATCCAACAATCCTATCAATAAATGCCAAGGCGAATAAGTGCTTGCATAAAGACTAGAGGCGGACCGAAGCGTTACTGACTTGCTCACAATGTGAAGATGTTTCTCTTGGATATATTTTTCAATTTTATGAAACGGTAATGAGTTTTTGGTGCGTACATCCACACGCCATCTACCGATTTCCATCTCATCGCAATATTTGTTTTGAGGACAGCCTTTATTTTGTTTTCGAGTATTATTCGTTGCTCATATTCAAACTAACATGAGAGAGCATCACACGAGCAGGGTTATACATAAAAATGTGTTAGCGTTGGTTGAATGGAATCTGTTCATTTTTGTCAGAATTATTAGCAGTTAATTGTTGCAGCGAAGGGATGTATCAACCAATAGCAATGCTGTTACAACTGAGCTCAGAGATCCCGACTATGGGTCAGAGTAAGTGCTTCACATACCGCTGAATCTACGGCTCCATATTGGTATTGTTCAGAGGTACCCTCATTAGGCGTCGTGAGTAGCAGGCAAGATTAGTAGGTTGTAAGCCAGGTTAGATTCTTCGTTGCAAGTCAAACAGGAGTCACTAGCAGGTAGATCGTTCACAAGTGTGACGGCGGCTGGTAGGGTCACCAGCCTGATGGCGATCAACCGGCCTCAGCCGCCTTCCACTTGTTGGTACGAGATTTTTGGACCACGAAGTATCGTTGGCTGTGGTTACTTTCATATTTCATAAAATTCGCGCTCCATGACCACCTAACAAAGGTGACAACCATTCTCACAACACAGTATGTTAACATAGAATACAGATGAACTGTAGCTGCAGAGCTCCATATACACTCTAAACACCGAAGGTGTATGTAGAAGATGGATGTAATTTTCCAGCAATTGACGCTATCCAGTTGTAAACTACTAATCCAACTGCCCCATTTTGTGAATGTGTGGCTTGTCGCAGTGGGCTTACTGGGTGCTGACAGGTGAGTGATAGAGTTCAAAGTCGGATCCAGCTGTGCTACATCTGTGGAAGACTTTGGATTGTTTTACGATTTGGTAGCCAACTTGCGGTATTTTATAAAGTGTCTTGACTACAAAAGAATATAACATTAATATACGGTTTATAACTTCAGTGTTTTCCCCTATGCACAAAGAAACAATTTTATAGTTGAAAGACGTGATAGGTACATAATCTATGACATACTGACGTGGGATCGAAAACCGAGACCTTCCCATATTGGAAATGCTGAGGAAAGGGATGTATTCACAACCATGTATCAGAGGTAAATGATTCAAGTACTTTTCACCGCGTTTCACACAGCGGCATCTGATTTGTCATACAGACTATGTTAGCACTCTGTGGAAAAGTTTGTGCAGCCATAGTTCTGTATCATATACTAACAAGTGATTGCAATGAGGGAGCAGTGCGCCATTACTGCTCACTGTATATAAATGTATAATTGGGATAGGAGTTTACAGCTGGATAGTAAGTACTATTAAATTTAGAAGCTCTGTCCGAAAATTAGGACACAATCACATGACAGGTAGTGCCATCATCTAACATCTTCTGACTATATGAATAGGTTTCATACCAGTAATATTAAGTCGTCTGTGTAGCAGAAAGTGTCAACATGATTTCTTCTGACGTTCTAAACATTCCTCGGCTGTCAGTGAGGAGCAAGAAGCCAATTGACGAACGCTTTGGTTCGTCGTTATCAGTACAGAACATGTACAATTTCGTTACTAATGTTGAAGACATAAATAACTTCAAAAATAGTACGCTAGTTATCAAAAAAAAACTTAAATGCACTTACCTCTATTAAAGAGCCGTTTTGTGACCGCGTTGTGGTTAAAAGCTGTGATCAAGTAGACTGTCGAGTAGAGCTGGAAAAATTACAGTAATGTTAAAGAAAAAAAACAAACAAAAAGAAGCTCAGTTGGTCATTTAACAATTAGCTACACAGTTAATTCTTCTAGCTCACCTCGGTGAAACATGGCGACAAAGCGACGCTACTATTCCTCTTACATGGAATTACATGGAAACGAGGATGTGATAGCAAAAGACATATTGGAAAAAATCCAAATGAATCGCTGGGAAATATTTCGTGAAAACATAAAACCCATGGGAACACCATATACGAGGGGAGTTTAATAAGTAATGCAATATACATTTTTTTTTTCTTGAAGCAAATTGGTTCCACGCAAGATTCCTGTACACAATATTATTATTACCCCTCTTTTGGCTACAAAACTTTATTTTTCAACATGCGACGAACTTCCCATACCTTATGGGGAGGGCCTGTAGGTCCACAAGGTACCAGTCTACTGGTAGACGTCGGGGCACAAGTCTTGAGCATCAGTAACCTCCCAATCATCCACGTACTGCTTCCCGCAGTAAGCTTCCTTCACTGAGCCACAAAGATGGAAATTGGAAGGTGCGAGATCCTGGCCGTAGGGTAAATACGAACAGTGCAATGAAGTTTTGTGAGCTTCCCTCTGGTACGCATACTTGTATGAGGCTTGGAATTTTCGTGGGGAAGGAGAGCTTCGTTTGCATCTCCTTAAATGAGAGTGTCTCCAAGTTTCAGTACTGATGCAGTCACAGCTGTGTGCGGCCTGTCGGCACGCGCGAGACCGGTTAGGTTTGCGTGACCGTGTTGCGATGATGACAGGCACGTCGCCCAAAGACTCACCGCGCTTTTGTTGATTGCTAGGTCTCCCTTCTCCAAGCTTCCTTGCTTGCTTTTGCTTTCCAGTAAAAGAAACTAAATGGCAGCTCTCTGCTTGGACATACCTTCGTCAAAGATACCATTTTGAAGGCCACATACAGCGCCGCCACATAACGAAACTTTATGAAACTGTAGCGGCTTAAGTGGTAATATTCCACGATGTCCAACAAGAAATTTCGCAGTTTTATAACCGAAATTGGACAAGAAAAATGTGTTACGCAACTTATTGAACATTCTTCGTCAATTATAAGTTGCTGATGATGAAATGGTAGTACTAAAATAAGAGCTGCCTGAGATGTTACAATCCCGTAAGTGACATGACTGTTATCTTATGGATTTAGATACAAAGTAAGATTTTTCACTAATTGAAGATATGCGACTACTTAAGATCAAACCATGACTTCTGTCTGCAAGGTCACTACCAGTAAAACAACCAGTGAACAACGATAAGGCAGGTGGGATTGGCTGTTTACCGTGGATTGGATCCACTTGTAGAGAAAATCTGCACAAGTAAAGTTTTACGTAAAATCACAAGCCCCAATGTCTACAAAGTTATTGGCAACCACTGTATTGACTTTTCTGCAGTGCTCTAATACACTCCTGGAAATGGAAAAAAGAACACATTGACACCGGTGTGTCAGACCCACCATACTTGCTCCGGACACTGCGAGAGGGCTGTACAAGCAATGATCACACGCACGGCACAGCAGACACACCAGGAACCGCGGTGTTGGCCGTCGAATGGCGCTAGCTGCGCAGCATTTGTGCACCGCCGCCGTCAGTGTCAGCCAGTTTGCCGTGGCATACGGAGCTCCATCGCGGTCTTTAACACTGGTAGCATGCCGCGACAGCGTGGACGTGAACCGTATGTGCAGTTGACGGACATTGAGCGAGGGCGTATAGTGGGCATGCAGGAGGCCGGGTGGACGTACCGCCAAATTGCTCAACACGTGGGGCGTGAGGTCTCCACAGTACATCGATGTTGTCGCCAGTGGTCGGCGGAAGGTGCACGTGTCCGTCGACTTGGGACCGGACCGCAGCGACGCACGGATGCACGCCGTGACCGTAGGATCTTGCGCAGTGCCGTAGGGGACCGCACCGCCACTTCCCAGCAAATTAGGGACACTGTTGCTCCTGGGGTATCGGCGAGGACCATTCGCAACCGTCTCCATGAAGCTGGGCTACGGTCCCGCACACCGTTAGGCCGTCTTCCGCTCACGGCCCAACATCGTGCAGCCCGCCTCCAGTGGTGTCGCGACAGGCGTGAATGGAGGGACGAATGGAGACGTGTCGTCTTCAGCGATGAGAGTCGCTTCTGCCTTGGTGCCAATGATGGTCGTATGCGTGTTTGGCGCCGTGCAGGTGAGCGCCACAATCAGGACTGCATACGACCGAGGCACACAGGGCCAACGCCCGGCATCATGGTGTGGGGAGCGATCTCCTACACTGGCCGTACACCACTGGTGATCGTCGAGGGGACACTGAATAGTGCACGGTACATCGAAACCGTCATCGAACCCATCGTTCTACCATTCCTAGACCGGCAAGGGAACTTGCTGTTCCAACAGGACAATGCACGTCCGCATGTATCCCGTGCCACCCAACGTGCTCTAGAAGGTGTAAGTCAACTACCCTGGCCAGCAAGATCTCCGGATCTGTCCCCCATTGAGCATGTTTGGGACTGGATGAAGCGTCGTCTCACGCGGTCTGCACGTCCAGCACGAACGCTGGTCCAACTGAGGCGCCAGGTGGAAATGGCATGGCAAGCCGTTCCACAGGACTACATCCAGCATCTCTACGATCGTCTCCATGGGAGAATAGCAGCCTGCATTGCTGCGAAAGGTGGATATACACTGTACTAGTGCCGACATTGTGCATGCTCTGTTGCCTGTGTCTACGTGCCTGTGGTTCTGTCAGTGTGATCATGTGATGTATCTGACCCCAGGAATGTGTCAATAAAGTTTCCCCTTCCTGGGACAATGAATTCACGGTGTTCTTATTTCAATTTCCAGGAGTGTATATTATAACGTGAAACTATGACATCTTTCTTGGTTAAAGAACATCGAATTACCAGACTCGAGGCCATGATAGAAAGCTACAGAATGGACTGTGTGTTCCACCCTGTGGAAGCTTGTCTGCAGGCACTAAACACCAAAAAACTGTATTATTATATTTTGCGCGAGAGACTTCCAAGTGGCATCTGCTAATGAATAGCTTACAGAACAATAGCTGTGTGGTGTGCTACAGCGTTTTTTAGTTTTTCTACTGGGCCAGTAAAAATATAAAAATGTGGACTGTTGTTCAAGGAAGTCGTAACTGTTAACATAAACTACATTACGTCTGTCTTCAGCTTTAGTTATCTAGCTGTAAATTGTGTGGTGGTTGTTAACACAGACGCCGAAAAGGGCGATATATGTCACATACATAAGGGTTATTTCTATGGGGCAGAAGCATGTTTTTCTTAGTCTAGAGTATCGTTCCCGGCATTACCATCAAATATAGACACTTGTGAAAGAGGACTGATTCCCATGAATATTATTACACACGTCTTAAAATAGGGAACAATGCATCAAACAGATTTAAATAACACCCTATTAAAGAAATTACTCTATTGTTATTCATGTAGATCAAAAGAAAATTTGAACTAGAAGATGTCTGGAGTATGTAGTGACAACAACTGCCATTATGGAGGAATGTGTACTGTTATTGAAAAACGAAGAAGCCACTGCAGCTCTGTAGGCAAAGTTTGCATATTCAATTGAACACAGTGTATGGATGAATCTGGATATAAGTGAGGAATATAAAATATCAACATTCACTATCAGTGCCATTAGTAACTGTCTGTACATTGGAGTACTAGTCGAAAATAATGGGTTTGAGTACGTTTAATGTGGTTATAAAACATGAATCATCTTCAGGACTGCGTGAAAAGGATGGTTGCATTGTGTCTAAATTTGAAGGACAGGGTGTGATGCACCTAGCAACAGAACAATCGTGTGTGTAATCTAAGAGTTATGGAGTAAGTGTATTCTCTGGGCTCTCATTTGCAAATGTTGTAAAGTTAAGGATTTATACTGAAATTCCCCAAGAATGTGGAAAAAGATAAATTGTCACCAGACACAAAGGAATATGTGGAATGTTTTATAAGTAGTGTAACGCAAGAAGTAAGAATTAACATCAATGAGTGCTCTAGGCGAGAAGAAATTCAAGAAGGAGCAAAAGTAATTCTTGTAGTAACAAATGACAAAGTTTATACGAAAAAGTATATGTAATGCAATTCGTATTGGGAAAATTACTACCTGGAGAAAGATCTGGATCATTCAGACTTAGATTTAAATTACAAGTTTAATTTTAAGCTGAATGTTAGTAAAACTGCAGAGAGAAAATATGAAGAATGAGTTGTTTCCTGTGTGTAAATGTGCGATGAGGTGACAAAAGTTATGGGAGAGCGATACACAAATAGCTGCAGTAAATAAGAAATAAAAGGGCAGTGAACTGGCAGAGTTGTCATTTGTACTCAGGTGATTAATGTGAAAAGGCATCCGACGTTATTATGACCGCATGATGGAAATTAGCAACTTCAAACAGGGCTAGTAGTTGGAGTACGTTGTGTTTCAGAAATCTTCGGGAAATGGAGTATTACGAGATCCACAGTGTAAAAAGTGAGCCGGTAACACCAGATTTCAGGCATTACCTCTAACCACAGACAACTCAATGGCTGCCGGCCTTCATGTAACTACAGAGAACAGCGGCGTATGCGTAGGATTTACATTGCTTTCAGACAATCAAAACTGCGTAAAATAACCGCAGAAATCAAAGTGCAATGTACATCAAACGTATCCTATACGAGAGTGCGGCGAAATTTCGCGCTACATCTACATCTACAACTATACTCCGCAAGCCACCCAATGGTGTGTGGCGGAGGGCACTTTATGTACCACTATCATTACCTCCCATTCCTGTTCCAGTAGCGTATAGTTCGTGGAAAGAACGAGTGCCGGAAAGCCTCCGTCGCGCTCGAATCTCTCTAATTTTACATTTGTGATCTCCTCGGGAGGTATAAGTAGGGGGAAACAATATTTTCAATACCTCATCCAGAAACGCACACTCTCGAAACCTGGACAGCAAGCTACACCGCGATGCAGAGCGCCTCTCTTGCAGAGTCTGCCACTTGAGTTTGCAAAACATCTGCGTAACGTTATCACGCTTACCAAATAACCCTGTGACGAAACGCGCCGCTCTTCTTTGGATCTTCTCTATCTCCTCCGTCAACCCGACCTGGTACGGATCCCACACTGATGAGCAATACTGAAGTATAGGTCGAACCAGTGTTTTGTAAGCCACTTCCATTGTTGATGGACTACATTTTCTAAGGACTCTCCCAATGAATCTCAACCTGGTACCCGCCTTACCAACAATTAATTTCATATGATTATTCCACTTCAGATCGTTCCGCATGCACACTGCCAGATATTTTACAGAAGTAACTGCTACCAGTGTTTGTTCCGCTATCATATAATCATACCATAAAGGATTCTTCTTTCTATGTATTCGCAATACATTACATTTGTCTATGTTAAGGGTCAGTTGCCACTCCCTTCACCAAGTGCCTATCCGCTGCAGATCTTCGTGCATTTCGCTGCAATTTTCTAATGCTGCAACTTCTCTGTATTCTACAGCATCATCCGCGAAAAGACGCATGGAACTTCCGACACTATCTACTAGGTCATATATATATATTGTGAAAATCAATGGTCCCATAACACTCACCTGTGGCACGCCAGAGGTAACTGTAACGTCTGTAGACGTCTCTCCATTGATAACAACATGCTGCGTTCTGTTTGCTAAAAACTCTTCAATTCAGCCACACAGCCGGTCTGATATTCCGTTGGCTCTTACTTTGTTTATCAGGCGACAGTACGGAACTGTATCGAACGCCTTCCGGAAGTCAAGGAAAAGGGCATCTACCTGGGAGCCTGTATCTAATATTTTCTGGGTCTCATGAACAAATAAAGCGAGTCGGGTCTCACACGATAGCTGTTTCCGGAATCCATGTTGAATCCTACTGAGTAGGTTCTGGGTTTCCAAAAACTACATGTTACGCGAGCAAAAACATGTTCTAAAATTCTACAACAGATATGCTCGACGACCGTTCTTGAAGACTGGGACTACCTGTGCTCTTTTCCTATCATTTGGAACCTTCCGTTCCTCTAGAGACTTGCGGTACACGGCTGTTAGAAGGGGGGCAAGTTCTTTCGCGTACTCTGTGTAGAATCGAATTAGTATCCCGTCAGGTCCACTGGACTTTCCTCTGTTGAGTGACTTCAATTGCTTCTCTGTTCCTAGGGCGCTTATTTCGATGTCAGCCATTTTTTCGTTTGTGCGAGGATTTGGAGAAGGAACTGCAGTACGGTCTTCCCCTGTGAAACAGCTTTGGAAAAAGGTGTTTAGTATTTCAGCTTGACGCGTGTCATCCTCTGTTTCAATGCCATCATCATCCCGGAGTGTCTGGGATGGCAGTAGGGGCTTCGGCAGCAGACGAACGACGCGAGTGCTTTGGTAACAGCACGACATCGCCTGCGAGGCCTCTACTGGGCTTGTGACCGTAAGGTTGGATCCTAGGCAAAACCGTGGCCTGGTTAGACGTGTGCCGATTTCAGTTGGTAAGAGCTGATGGTAGGGTTCGAGCGTACTGCCGACCCCATGAAGTCATGGATCCAAGTTATCAACAAGCCACTGTGCAAGTTGGTGGTGGTTCCATAAAGGTGTGGGCCAACTGAACCAACCAGTGACTGGAAGTGTCTATGTTTCGTTACTTGGAGACCATTTGTAACCATTCATGGACTTCATGTTACGGATGACAATGCGCCATGTCACAGGGCTACAACTCTTCGCCATTGGTTTAAAAACATTCTGGACAATTCGAGCTAATGATTTAGCCACCCAGGTATCCCGACACGAATCCCATCGAATATCTATGGCACATACTGCAGAAAATCCAGCATCGGAAAGCTATGTCGAGTTGCTGCACTTTGATGGTTGAAAGGAAGTCCCACACAATGTTGTGAGGTATTTCACGACTTTGTCACCTCAGTGTACATGCAAGAAATGACGAAGTTTTCGTACCAGAATACTTGTTTTCTGATATGCTACCCTTCCAAAAAAGTTTCCATTTTACGATGATCTATAAGTGTCACTTGGATGTTGACATGCAAAGAATATGCAAGTAGATAGATGGAATACCTGGTCATAGAGTCGTGAAATTGTTTGATACATTTGGTATGTAATGTGAAACAAACCGTCAATTTCCTTCGACAGTCGGCAGTGCATTGAAGAGGCAATGAGTAATACTTGGCGCTGCACTCATGGACTGTGCGGCTGGTCCCGCCGGAGGATCGAGTCCTCCCTCTGGCATGGGTGGGTGTGTTTGTCTTTAGGATAATTTAGGTTAACTAGTGTGTAAGCTTAGGGACTAATGACCTTAGCAGTTAAATACCATAAAAAAGTAGTACTTGTTTGTGCTGATTGCAGCTATAAATTGGAAAACTAAATTGCGAAAGTCTGTCGAAACGCCTGAGAAAATGCGCATAGCGGCTATTCCGAGGGATATATTGTGTCACCGAATGCTAATATGGCGGCACATTATTAGAAGGCGTTCGGATATTTTTGACCAGATAGTGTATGCAAAATACAAACCACACAAGACATAGTGTGTCTATCCTTCCCGAATAACTTTCTGTAATGAAACTGGTAGTCAGCAGGACATTGAACGAAAATAGTTCTCGCACTGTAAGCAGCTTGCCGGGAACTGCTTTACCTGGTTGAGCAGGTTAGTGGATGGCGCGACTTCTCATGACAGGGAGGTGTACCGCTGGCCAGTGTGGTTCCAATGTGCTCTGCAACACTCACTGGCTGTGGTACTTGCTGTAACTGATTTGCTAACAAAGTCTATATAACCGCCCCATTTATCCATGGTGCAGCGTGACTGGTTGAGAAACACGAGCCTTAATTGCAGCTAGGGGTTATCTGCGAACTTTCAGCGATGTCTCATGGTTGATCTGTAATGCAATTGTCATTTATGTGCAAAGTTTTCGTGCGTGCGTGTGCGTGTGTGTGTGTGTGTGTGCGTGTGTGTGTGTGTGTGTTAATGGAATTCCAGCTGTGGTTTTGTGTCCAGTGACAGGAATGGATTCATATTTACACGTCACCTTTTTCTTATTCTGAGTGGGGGTTGTGGTCTGCTCACACGGGCGCTTCAATTTCCAGTCCTGTACTGAAGTGTGTGTATACAGGATATGAGTGCAGATAGGATACGTGTATCCTCAAATGCTATCACGCTGGCAACTCCACATTACATAAACGTAAAAGGCAGTTCTTCTTCGAGGCAACTGGGTACCACCAGTACATTTGTTTATAACCGCCGGTGAGAGGCAGGCGAAAAACCCTGATATATCAGGAAGAATATAATAACTCCGATCCCAAAGATAACAGGTGTTGAAAGGTTTCAAAATTACCGAACTATCAGTTATTAAGTCACGGCTGCAAAATATTAAGACGAATTCTTTACAGACTAATGGAAAAACTGGTAGAAGCCGACCTCGGGGAAGATCAGTTTGGATTCAGTAGTAACGTTGGAACACGCGAGGCAATACTGACCCTACGACTTAGCTTGCAAGGCAGATTAAGGAAAGAAAACTCACGTTTCTAGCATTGTAGACTTAGAGAAAGCTTTTGACAATGTTAATTGGAAGTTTCTCTATCAAATTCTGGAAATGGCATTTGTAAAATACCGGGAGCTAAACGCTACTTGCAATTTCTACAGAAACCAGATGGCAGTTATAAGAGTCGAGGGGCATGAAAGGGAAATAGTGATTGAGAAAGGACTGAGACAGGGTTGTAGCCAATCCCAGATGTTATTCAATCTGTATATCGAGGAAGCAGTAAACCAAAGAAAAGAAAAATACGGAGTAGGAATTGAAATCTATAGAAAAACAATAAGAAGTTTGAGGTATTCCGACGACATTGCAGTTCTGTCAGAGACAGCAAAGAACCTAAAAGAGCAGTTGAATGGAATGGACAATGTCTTGAAAGGAGGATATAAGACAAACATCAACTAAAGCAAAACGAGGATAATGCAATGTAATCTAATTAAATGAGGCGATGCTAATGGAATTAGACTAGGAAATGAGACATTTAAAGTGGTAGATGAGTTTTGGTATTTAGGGAAAAAGATAATTGATAATAATCAGAGTAGAAAGGATATAAAATGTAGACTGGCAATGGCAAGGAATGCGTTTCTGAAAAAGAGAAATTTATTAATAGCGAGGATAGATTTAAGTGTCGGGAAGTCATTTCTGAGTGGATTTGTATGGAGTGTAGCCGTGCGTGGAAGTGAAACGTGGACGATAAATAGCTTGGACAAGAAGAGAATAGAGGCTTTCGAAATGTGGTGCTACAGAAGACTGCTGAAGATTAAATGGGTAAATCATATAACTAATGAGGAGGTACTGAATAGAATTTGTGAGAAGAGAAATTTGTGGCACAACTTGAGAAGAAGAAGGGCTCGGTTGGTAAACACATTCTGAGGCAAAAAGGGATCAACTTTTAGTGTTGTAGGGCAGCGGGGAGGCTAAAAATCGTAAAGGGAGACTAAGAGATGAATACACTAACCGGATTCAGAAGGATGTAGGCTTTAGTTGTTACTCGGAGATGAATAAGCTTGCACAGAATAGAGTAGCATGGAAAGTTACATGAAACCAGTATCTGATGACCACAGCAACAACAGCTGTCAGCATTATAACTGAAATGTGCCTAGAGTCTACTAAAGGAGCCCTGCACCTGCACAGTGTGATTATAACGTAGCCTGAGAGTACTTAAAATCTGTTATCCTGCAGGCTGTGTCAGTTTTTCTGACCAAACACATAACACCTTTTTCACTTTCTCGCCGTTTATTTCAATTTTCTGACAGGAAAGAACTATTTTGGAGGAAATAATTCCATGGTAGTAATTTTTGGATAATAAATTACAAAAGAATAGTTGGGCAACAATCAGTATATCAACGGCTCAACTTATTTTTATCTTATTCTAACTGAGATATTGGCTGCTCTCAGCGAAGGGAACTCCATGAAACGCTAGCAGCTATGGCGTAGGAAGCTGGGCTGTGGAACCAGCCTGATGGTAAGTAGGACAAGGTAAATTGTGAGGGTTATCTACTTGTTTATTTCGACTGATCGGGCAAAATCTTTATTTTTTCGTAATAAATTATTATAACTAGACGATAAACAATGGAGATAAAAATGACAGGTCATAAATTACACTAGTTAATTGGGTAATAGATTATAATAGTGACATGAGTGGGCACAATAAAAGCTACAGGAGATAAGGAGGCTAGGTTATCCGGTTGCCTCGTAGGGAATGGTGTACCTCTAGTTCCGTAGTTCCGTAATGGGGAATGGGAATGGGAATAGTTGGGAGGGGGAAAAGAGGAAGACATTGACGTTGGAGACAGGGAGGACATTGACTTATTACCCTGTTAATAAGCAAAACAATTAGTTGTCCATAGACGTCCACTGCTCAAGAGTTCTCTTTCCTTCTACTACTTCATGATGAGTAAATTGTGCATATTCTCTTCTTCCATGATGATGTAACTCATATTCATATAACTGTATTAATACGTTACTCACGTGACTCACACTCAAGCACCACATAACCCCCACTCACCACTGACCTGCCAATTCAAAATTCCCGATCTGAGTTCAAGAAAATGTCTGGGGCTATCTGAGCAAGGGATCCATTGTAGCAATAAACTGTTAGGTTGCTCTACAGGATCTAGTCGTAAAAAGGGTGGGGGGGGGGGGTTAGCTCGACGTGGCCTTACTCAAGAAACTTGTATAATGTTTACTTCGCCGCATTTAAGCTAGTAATAAGGCTAGTGGAAGTATTACATGACACTTAAATGACCATTCCTGAGGGTACTTAATATTTTGTCCAATGTGCTTACTTTTGTAGCCAGTGTGTATTTGATTAGGCATTCGCGCGTGCACTCATTGTATGGCGGTGAGCTACAGAAATAGTTACTCTGTGTCACTAATTTTACTAACTTCTTGAAGGTCAGATGCTCTGGGGTTTAATAATCCTTTTTTAAGATCAACAAATACCGAGAATCCCTGTACATTTCAGTTCAGACCAAACATTTGTAGATACCCACATTTACAATCATAAGGGCCGGCCGAAGTGGCCGTGCGGTTACAGGCGCTGCAGTCTGGAACCGCAAGACCGCTACGGTCGCAGGTTCGAATCCTGCCTCGGGCATGGATGTTTGTGATGTCCTTAGGTTAGTTAGGTTTAACTAGTTCTAAGTTCTAGGGGACTAATGACCTCAGCAGTTGAGTCCCATAGTGCTCAGAGCCATTTTGAACCATCATAAGGAAGGAACGAAAGAAACATCAGGACATATTCTTTAAGGTGAAAAATCTCGAATAGTTCGTGCATTCTACATTAACAATAAATATACCACATGTGTTGAAGCAAAAGTATTTCACAGGATGTTCGCTGTAGTATATTAGTAACAGTGTTATAAAATGCTACGTTTCAAGTCCCGTAGGTGGAATGATAAACTGATTCTTATTGCTTATCATGTCTGTTAACAGATTCAACTAAGTACTCCTGCAACACTTATATGTCACAAAATCAGAAGTATTTATTCATTTTTCTGACTATACTATGACTATACGTTGCACGTAGTAAACTTCACTGTTGAAAACTATCAACTCTGTGCCTTTCTAACACGGCGAACTGGAACACAGTAAATAATGGATCAGATATCGCTAAAAGGAATCGTTCGTTTCAAAATTTTAGAGCAGTATTATAATTCAGTTAGAGTTACAATTTTTCTGCGAGATGGGGACATTCCGTATACCGTTGTTATAGGAGAAACGGAACTCAAATGAAAAGCAGAACTCAGTATGTCGTCATGGTAACTGAACTGTAACATATCCTTCGCAGCAGGCAGAAAAGCATACTTAATCATTGACGCAGGAGTGAATGAACTGAGAAGCGAAAAATTATGATGGATACAGAAAGATAGACGGCGATGAAATGTTCGCTCTTTCCTTTTCTCTTTTTTTCGCAAATTCCATTAAAAGAGATCCTTTAAGGATGTACAGCCTGCTTTAATGAATATAAATTCGGCGACCTTCGATGATCCTCTTATTCGTTCGATTACCCTTTGAGGTCCTTATACTTCGGTGATTAAAAGTTTCCGTGTTATAAGAGGCACGGTAAGCCGGAACATCTGAGGCGAATAGGCTCACGCTTCCGTAAATTTGTAAGGGAGACTGAGCTTACGTCTCTAAAACGGCATCTCGCTTTATTCACCGAGAAGTATTCTGTGCTCCAAGCGGAAAAGAACTCAATCATGTAGCCTTAAAAAATATTTCCCTATTAACTACCATTCTCGAAGCGTTGCCCTCTTCTCATACAATAAAAGAAAAGAACTCACAATATAATTTTCTACAATTTTCCGAGGCTACTCTCTCGTGTACGTGCAAGAACATTTTTGGACATGGATGGCTTTAAATTATGTATCCGTATGTAGTTATATGTAAATATGTCCGAAAGATACTGCGTAACCCTACTTCTGACTCTACGTTTTATTTTGCTCTCAGGGAAGTTAACAGTTAGCACAAGGCGGCATCTCTTCGGCATCTCAGAAGAGCTTCACGTTAAATGTGCGATGAAGACAATATAAGAAGTCCACTGTCTTTCTCCGAGATCAGTTCTTTAAACTTCTCTAGCCCATCTCTAGGACAACTTTTATGGTTCGTGTGGTGATTAGAGACTAATCTACTTCCATGAGTAATTACATAACGCCCCAACCTATGTATGCTATGCTCTACAATCTGAATGTCTATGCTGTTGCATACTGAAAAACGCGATTTGAACAAAAACCATTAAAGAAGTCGCCACAGGACACATAATCTTACGTAAGTATGCACAACGATAAAAGTATTTGCTAGTAACGGAACATCAGCTAACAGCCAGACGGGATGCAATGTGGATGTATTCTCGAGACTGTACTTACTGAACTTGAAAGGATTGATCACTGAAGTGCTTCGTCAAAGCAATAGGATCATGATATATTCCAAAAGCAACATCTACACATCCTATTGAAGAGCTGAATGTCTCACTTCCGTATACTATGCACAATACACTGAAGCGCCAAAGAAACTGGTATAGGCATGCGTATTCAAATACAGAGGTATGCAAAGAGGCTGAATACATCGCTGCAGTCAGCAAAGTCTATATAAGACAAGTGTCCGGCGCAGTTATTATATCGGTTACTGCGGTTACAATGGCACATTATCAAGATTTAAGCGAATTTGAACGTGGTGTATTATCGGCGCACGAGCAACGGGACAAAGTATCTCCGAGGTAGCGACGAAGTGGCGATATTCCCTCACGACCATTTCACAAGTGTACCGTGAATATTAGGAATCGGGTAAAACATCAAATCTCCGACATCGCTGCAGCCAGGAAAAAAGTCTGCAAGAACGGGAGCAACGACGACAGAAGAGAATCGTTCAACGTGACAGAAGTGCAACCCTTCCACAAACTACTCCAGATTTCAGTGCTGGGACATCAACAAGCGTCAGCGTGTGAACCATTCCATGTAACTTCAGCTTTCGAAATCGTAGACCCACACATGTACCCTTGATAACTGGATGGCACAAAGCTTTACGCCTCGCCTGGGCCCGTAAACACCAATATTGGACTGTTCATGACTAGAAACATGTTCCCTGGTTGGAGGAGTGTCGTTCCAGGTTGTATCGATCGGATGGATTTGTACGGGTATGGAGACCACCTCATGAATCCATGGACCCGGCATGTCAGCACACGACTGTTCAAGCTTGTGGAGGCTCTGTAATGGCGTGGCGCGA
The DNA here is from genome assembly GCF_021461385.2 of Schistocerca piceifrons. Lineage (NCBI taxonomy): Eukaryota > Metazoa > Arthropoda > Insecta > Orthoptera > Acrididae > Schistocerca > Schistocerca piceifrons. The sequence goes on from NC_060141.1 coordinate 783,420,906, forward strand.
GTATAGTTGAAGTGATATGGTACCGCTGATACGTCTAGATACGACTTTGACAGGTGACACGTACGTAAGCATCCTGTCTGATCACCTGCATCGACTCATGTTCATTGCGCTTCCCGACGGACTTGGGTAATAGCAGCAGGACAATGCGACAGCCCACACGATCCGAATGCTATAGAGTGCCTCCAGGAACACTGCCTGGCCACCAAACTCCCCAGACATGAACATTATTAAGCATGTATGGGAAGCCTTGCTGCATGATGTTCACCCCTCGTACTCTTACGAATTTATGGACAGCTGTGCAGGATTCATGGTGCTAATTCCCTCCAGCGCTATTTCAGTCATTACTCGAGTCCATGTCACGTAGTAGTGCGGCACTTCTGCGTCACCACGGGGGCCCTACACATTATTAGGCAGGTGTCCCAGTTTCTTTGGCCCTTCAGTTTATACAATTATTACATAAACACACTGCTTAGTCTCCCCCAACAACCTACAATTCGGAATAGCGTCAAAATACCTAACTCAAAGACGCTTTAAAGCCGCTTGTTCAAAAAATGGTTCAAATGGCTCTGAGCACTATGGGACTTAACATCTACGGTCATCAGTCCCCTAGAACTTAGAACTACTTAAACCTAACTAATCTAGGACATCACACACATCCATGCCCGAGGCAGGATTCGAACCTGCGACCGTAGCAGTCGCGCGGCTCCGGACTGAGCGCCTAGAACCGCTAGACCACCGCGGCCGGCCGCCGCTTGTTCAAAGAGAGGAATACTGACTATTAATGAAGTGAGCCGAGGTGTTTGTGACATCGGATTTCTTTGTGAGAGCTGAGCTGGGCTCTTTGACTCAAGTTGGTCTGCGAAAGCCACATCCGTTCGACCAAGGAAAATGGCTATTGGACGAGTTGGGGGCGTGTCGGTCGGTTGGTGGGGTCTGCCTTCATCGCGTCCGCCAGCTAGTGCGGGCCTCCGGCTGTGGAAAGGGGCAACGTTTTGGGCCGCCGATCGTTGGTTATTGAAACCGCAAGTCATCAGCTTTCATGGACTACCGCTTCACGTTGATCGCAGCCTGGCTCGTCTGCTTCACCCTGGATGGATCTTCTGGATACGCCGCCTGACTGTTAGTTTAAAAATTACCATCTCAAGGCACCTCTTGCATCCATGCAGCGCCGACGCCTTACACAATATGAGTATTATGTGTGGCACCGTTTGATTCCAGTAGTCCGAAAAGAGTAATCTAGCAGTCATATTTCTCCAAACTGTGGCCTTGTGATTTAAACTACAAATTTCACCTGAACTTTTACTCTTTTCTTGTTAATATTGTTAAAAGCATTCCATATCGCTCTAAACTGCGGCCTTAAGACTTACACTGAAAATTTCACCTGAACTTTTACGTAGCTGGCCCTTTTCTTATTATTATTAAAAGCATCTTATATTTTCTTTAAAATAGGGCCTGAAGATATAATTTGCAATATCTATTTCTTTCTTAATTTAAATTTTAACTTATCAATAAATTACTTGCATGAAATACTAACCTGTTGATTTGTGGGTCCGGTCCTTCCCATTTTCCTTAACTCACGATTGACAATATGCTGATTTAGGATTTTTGAGACAGAGAAAAACAAAATTACTAACAAAAATGCTGAATGCCAGAGGAAAAATGCTACTGCTTTGGAACAAAGAAGGTGAACATGCTCGTGCTTAAAGGAACTCTGCCTAAAACGTAGAATATCAGCTGCCTCACTCTACCTCCCTCGACAACTTAAAATTTTTTACCCAAAAATTTTGCATCCAAACATATTCGGCTCATTTTAACATACAAGTCACCTCCCACTCCCGACAGTTCCCCTAACTGTAACTCAGACACCCACCAGTCCATCGCTGTAAGGCGCTGATACTCACTCTCTTCCAGCTGTTTACTGTCACACGCACATTTAGCGCAACACGTTGTCGTTAACTCTTAGTGCCCCGTTGTCGCTGTATCCTGTCCCACAGCCACAGTCTCCTTCCTTCTGCCTTCTTCGTTCTGTCTCTTCCCGCTGCCATTCTCTCCCTCCTACTCTATCTTCCTGCTACTGTCTCATTCTGTCTCACCGCTATTCGTTCAAATGGCTCTGAGCACTATGGGACTTAACATCTGGGGTCATCAGTCCCCTAGAACTTAGAACTACTTAAACCTAACTAACTTAAGGACATAACACACATCCATGCCCGAGGCAGGATTCGAACCTGCGACCGTAGCGGTCGAGCGGTTCCACACTGAAGCGCCTAGAACCACTCGGCCACACCTGCCGGCCCCCATTGCAATTGTCTATTCTCATCATCACTAGCCCTCTCTTCCTCGTTCCCACAGACTGTTTCTCATTATCACTGGCTATCATCCTAATACCTACTCTTTACTCTTCGCCTAATGGTACTGCCTCGTTCACTATTTTTCTAACACTGTTCTTCCACTGTCAACTATGTTCCACTGCCATGTCCCTCCTATTCTCTCACATTGCAAGAGTCTCTTTCGATCTTTCTAAACCACAACCACAGTCAACTTTTTTCCAGTATTGATTAATTTTTAATCAGTATCTCCTTCTCGCTCAACATAAGAATGCATATATTGGGAAAAATTTTTAAAGGTGCTTAGGATAGCATAAGAGGCATCTGGCACACCACTTTTCAGTTGGACTCTTTTGAAAAGGAGAATATTCGCTTTTTTTGTCCTCTGGCAGGAGCACATTTACGCTGGCTCTATTCTTTTCCCTGCTGCTACCGGGCATGTCACTGAAATGAACATACTGTAACTTTATGGGTCAGTAAAATTTTGGAAGTTGACTTACCTGACATAGAAATAACGCAAAACTAATTGTACACATCAGACCAGATTTTACTTCAATAAGAATTCTTCATTTGCTTCGATACTACAACATAGGATTCCCAGTAACCTTTTGATGATTGCGGCGACGCTTTACATATTGATCCGTGCTACGTCACTTTATAATCTACGTTTATGGCCTCTCCCCGAATTATACTTGCTTATTTTACCGACACAAGTAGGATAACTATAAACCTCAGTAACTCGGTAACGGTTAAAGCTATTAAGAAACTTTTCAACGCTGTTCAAGATCTCGTTCTACGAGACATATCGTAAAAACTTCAGCCATTTTCTGTGCACAGCTGTCTTCGTACTCAAAACCCATGATTTTGCGGTGTTTCTCGATAACGGATAAAGGTTTTAGAAAACCCGGAGATGACACTTACAGATAACTTCCGGGAGACAATACCGTTAAAATTTGAGCTAACTGCTGCCGTTAATTATCCACATATTTGCTACCGATGGCGAAAACAATACTGAAGACAGTTTTTTCTGGTTTTCTGAGGAATCGCCCACCATAGACCACATCTAACGAAAAATAAATCAACCGAATTGCTCCATTTGCCAAAGCTGGAGGAAGTGTATAATATTCTGGCTTTGACCCTGTACTGTAGAAAAGTTACAGAAAAAGGATCCTTCTGACGGGTATAAAAATAGGCCTTAGCCCACGGGATATCTAAAACACTTAACCCCAAGTTTCAATCAGCAACACAATCCCAGGTACGGGCACCGAAAAAAATCAGTTTTTATGTGCAGAATTTCGGAAATTATTAGTAGCACATGCTGTCCCATGTGTCGCATTCACGTTGATAACATAAAAGCCACGTGAATCCTAAGTACACGTAATGTGAATTTCAGTTCTAATAAAATCCGGGAGATTTCGTATTCTCTAGACACGTCATTCCGAAAGTCAGTAAACTATTAACAATGCAGGAGCCAATGATATGTGTCTATACATAAAACAACGGATTGAACAGATACTAAAAGGTCCCATGGATCACCTTCCAGCATACTAAAAACGAACGACCTGTGAACCTCTGCGATTCTACACCGATGAATACCATTTTACGTAACAACCCATTACCTGTTCCGTCCGTAGTATGATTTGAATATTTATATCGCATGAATGAAATGACTAACATTGTTAATCACCATGGAAAAATAATTGGATGAATCTCAGCCAGTATCTCTAACAATGACGTCCTTCAAACAGCCTCGCATCGACTCCATAACACAGCGTGCAACGGTCATTAAAATCCATTCGATGTCTTAGCCCAGACTACCGTCAATGTTTCCCATTGACTGCAGACCCCAGCATTACACCAAAGCTGCAAACTTGCTTCACCAGTATCACAAAAATGTCTAAGAGCTTGCTCCACTAATCGAAGCTGACTCTAGGATATCTTTCTGTATATTGCGAATCTCCAAATTTTAGGAAGTAAAGTTTGTGGGCAAAAATTAAAGTTCAGTTCTTCAATTAACTTTCAATCTCAAATATACGTTAGTTGAGAATAATGTAGCTAGTTCCTTCAGTCTCGACCTTCAGTTGATTTGGCAATATTCATAAATTATGTAGATTTTGGCTTGCTGTTGCTTTACCTTGAATTCACGAGCTCGTATTTTCTGCCCTGATAGGCACTAGCTCAGTGGTTCCAGCATGTGTGTAACTACCCCCTTATTGAAAAATAGAATTTTCCGAGGGATAAAACCATAAGGGTTCTATTCTGTTTCACTCACGCGATTAAATTATTTTCTAAACATCCTTAGGATTATCACTATTGCATGAGACTGTAATACTGATTATTAAAGTTACTATTATTTTCAGTTACTAGGACTAACGTGTGACTCAGTTTGGTACAGGTTACTGAGATCTCAGTGGACCCTCTGTTTACGACGGGAGGGTGAAAGGTGTAGGCTGTTTACGGAAAGGCATTTGTTGCTTCACAACAATTGGTAATCCTTTATTCTACAAGATATACTTAGAACATCAATAACACAAATCAGTGGTAACTGATTCATTTCAGGGCGACAAACCAGAAAGACCAAATTTACAATAAAGTAGCCTTGACAGAATAGGATGTTGAAGGCAAGTTAACACATGTTACATAAGGCTGTTTAAATAACCCATTAAGCAGTTGCAATATTTTTTTAGAAGGACAAGTAATGCCTCCTTATGATAAAACTTCAACACATAAAAATACAACACAAGAGCCCTTAAGGCACTCTGAGAATTTCAGCTAGGAAAATGTGATTTCTCTGCCATTACAGAAAGATCATTACCATAACGATTTGAGAACCACTCATTAGATAGTAAACGTCAGAGAAGGTGGCCCTTATGTAGAAAAATTTTAAAAGTTCAGAATTACGATTAAAATAACTTTACTTTTGGCACTAGCAATTTAGAAACCGAAGGATAATACCCATTTTTTCAATTTACAGGTTCAGCATTTCACAAAACTGGAGCAACTTTTCAACAAGGTAAAAGGTAACAATACCCAAAATTTTACAAGTTCAGCATTTGTCAATCTGAAGACCCTCAGACATTAGCACCTTCTCAAACAGGAACGGTAACAACATTTTTAATATGTACAAGTACAGTATTTCACAACTCTGTAGAGTTTGTTTGCCATAAGCACCTTTTAAAATAGAAAGGCAACATTAATTTATATACACATTCGAATATATCATCCATAAAAGGAGTTCACAAAGAGAGTGAATTTAGTAGCTCGAATACGCAGTGACAGAGAGCAGCCGGCAAACTAGCCTAAAGGGAGGAAGTTCCGCACCGGAGCACATGTGGCAAAACCCATGAACGTAAGTATCTTACCCGAAAACATGGTAGGGCGATGTGTCACCAGAGAAAATCACATCAGCAGACAGTCACTCCCAAATCCAGGTACACTATGTGATCAAAAGTATCCGGACACCTGGCTGAAAATGACTTACAAGTTCGTGGCGCCCTCTATCCGTAATGCAGGAATTCAGTATGGTGTGGGCCCACCCCTTGCCTTGATGACAGCTTCCATTCTCGCTGGTGTACGTTCAATCCGGGGCTGGAAGGTTTCTTGGGGAATGGCGGCCCATTCTTCACGGAATGCTGCAGTGAGGAGAGGTATCGATGTCGGTTGATGAGGCCTGGCACGAAGACGGAGTTCCAAAACATCCCACAGGTGTTCTATAGGACTCAGATGAGGACCTGTGAAAGCCAGTCCATTGCATGGATGTTATTGCCGTGTAACCATTCCGCGACAGGCCGTGCATTATGAACAGGTGCTCGATCGAGTGGAAAGATGCAATCGCCATCTCCGAATTGTTTTTCAACAGTGGGAAGTAAAAAGGTACTTAAAACTTCAATGTAGGCATGTGCTGAGATAGTGACAACCAAAAAAACAGGGGGTGCAAGCCCCCTCCATGAGAAACACGACCTCACCACAACACCGCCGTCTCCGAATTTTACTGTTGGCACTACACACGCTGGCAGATCACGTTCACTGGGCATTCGTCATACCTACACCCTGAAATCGGATCGCCAAATTGTGTACTGTGATTCATCACTCCACACAACGTTTTCCCACTGTTCTATCGTTCAATGTTTACGCTCGTTACACCAAGCGAGGCGTCGTTTCGCTTTTACCGGCGTGATGTGTGGCTTATGATCAGCCGTTCGACCATGGAATCCACGTTTTCTCACCTCCCGCCTAACTGTCATAATATCTGCAGTGGATCCTGATGCTGTTTGGAATTCCTGTGTGATGCTCTGGATAGATGTCTGTCTATTACACATTACGACCCTCCTCAACAGTTGGCGGCCTCTGTCAGTCACAGATCGGCCTGTACGCTTTTGTGCTGTTCGTGTCCCTTCTCGTTTCCACTTCACTATCGCACCGGAAACAGTGGAACTAGGGATATTTAGGAGTGTGGAAATCTCGCGTACAGACGCGTGACACAAGTGACACCCAATCACCTGACCACGTTCGAAGTCCGTGAGTTTCGCAGAGCGCCCCATTCTGCTCTCTCACGATGTCTGATTACTTCTGAGGCCGCTGATATGGAGTACCTGGCAGTAGGTGGCAGGACAATGCACCTAATATGAAAAAGTATGTTTTCGGGGTGTCCGGATACTTTTGATCACGTAGTGTAGTTAATCGGGTGCAACAGCGCAAAGGCCAACACTCCTGTACAAGCAGCCGCCCACTTGGACGACCAAACGCCGATCAGGCCCCGTAGTGGCACGGCCAGCATTCGCCAATCGTTCCTCTCTCTCACTGCCACTCCGTCCGTCAACTAGCTGCCTCCAAAGAGTATCGAAGTGCTACCTAGCAGCGTGACGGGAAAACGGATTGTGCCAATAAGCAAAGATACAACAGTTCCGGGAGCGAGCCGACACGGGTGACTTACAGCTGATGAAACTAATGTATGTTGACCATCTGTCTCACCTCGTATACCCACAACACACAAACTTTGTGCTTTGTAGTATGCATGTATGATAGTAAAATTATACCTGCCTAGACATCGGATTAAAATATCTTCGCCGAGTTGAAGGCAGTTCCTGAACTGGATCAGGAATTTCTTCGTTATTTATTTCGCAACAATAAATAATGGAATTGCACAGTGCAACACTAACTGTGTACTTGTAGCACGTCAGATTCATGAATTAAAAGAGAATCTGCAAGAATACGCATAATTGTTACTTGTTTATTTTTCTGTAAAATGTTACACCAGGCATAAGTTATTTGTTTACTGCCCTTCAAAAAAATGCACCAGTAATTGAGCCCAACTTTCTTAGCCGTCCTCGGCGGGGGATGAGTTAGATGCTATTTATCAGCAGTTGAAGATAGCCCTAACCGCTGACAAGCTATTACATGCTGCTATGAATGGGAGTGCTGGAAGTGTTAGCAAGAGTTGAGTTCCGAGGATACCTAAAGCATCTCATGTATTATTACTCTATCCTGTGAAATCTGTCTCTACTGCAGAAGACACAGTGCCCATCATATGTCCACCTGAGTGTGAGTGGCGTGTCAGATGCATGTGTGGGCTTCCTGCAGAGAGGATACAGATATCAAGGAGAAGTGAAGATGTTGTACCTGTCCATCCAACCATCAAGCTGTAGGTGCTGTCTTCCATTGAAATGGAAACGGACCAGTGAGACTCGTTCACCTGTTGCAAAACCTGTTGTGTCCTATTAAAGAGGCAGCGAACGCAAATGTGCCGGCGCCTGTTAATAATCGGCTGGTCAAACAAGTGATGGTCCCCCCCCCCCCTAGAAGAACTGGATGCAAAGGATAAGGAAGAACACCAAGTACACCATGTATGCCTGGAGGGCTCACTCAGCATGCTGAAGAGTTTCTTCGTGCAGGGTACAGGGCAGAACCAACTGCAAATCGTCGCGCACATTGGCACAAATGATGGCTATCGGTTGGGCTCCGAGGTCACACTCATCGTTCCAGCAACTAAGAGAAAAGGCTGGCAACATCACAATTACTCACGGAGTTTCAGCGAAACTCGTAGTCTGCGACACTGTCCCCATAACAGAGTGGAAGGCTTTACTCAATGACTCACGACGCTCTGAGGCAAGATTGGCTGTGATAACGTAGACTTCACCATAGGGCTGAGAGTTGTAGGTTGAAATGGCTCTGAGCACTATGGGACTCAACTGCTGAGGTCATTAGTCCCCTAGAACTTCGAACTAGTTAAACCTAACTAACCTAAGGACATCACAAACATCCATGCCCGCGGCAGGATTCGAACCTGCGATCGTAGCGGTCTTGCGGTTCCAGACTGCAGCGCCTTTAACCGCACGGCCACTTCGGCCGGCCCAGAGTTGTAGGGTCATGTAAATGGGTCAGGTGTGCATTACACGTCATAGCCAACTACCCAGGAATCTAAAACATTACGCACCTCATCTATCGCCTAAGTATTCTCTGTGGCTGAGTACTGCGCTCCAGTCTGGATTAATAGCTGTCACACCAAACTTATTGACAGGCAATTAAATAACACAATGAGGTTGATTTCTGGAACTGTTAAATCAACGCCCACGTACTGGTTACCGGTGCTATGTAATATCCTGCCCCCGGACCTGCGTAGAAAAGCCCTACTGCACGAATTCAGAAAGATTGAGACAAAACCAGAACTACCAATTAAAGAAGAATTCTCACAACTGCGACACACTCGATTGAAATCAAGAAAGCCACCCATACGCACAGCTGAGCAGCTTCAAAATAATAACTACGGCCACATGAAACAATGGAGACTAGATTGGAACCAAAAGACAAATGACCAACTACAGACCTGGTTTGAGAGCTATAACTGCAACATCTCTGGAATGGAACTAACACGGAAAACATGGTCCGCATCAAATCGAATACGTACTGGACATGGCAGGTGTGCAGATTCACTTCACAAATGGGGAAGAGCGATGTCACCAGAATGCGACTGCGGTGCCCCTAGACAGACGATCCAACACATCCATGATGAATGCTCCTTGTGAGCATATGCAGGGAACTGGTCCGACTTCCTGGAGGCATCCCCATCGGCGCTAGAATGGATCTCAAACCTCGATATAACCTTTTAACTGACCAATATAAACATAAATTATATTTATGATTGTTATAAGATTTTAATGTCTAACACTTGATGTATTAATGTTGCATGTATAGCCATACGATAAATAAATAAATAAACCCAGGTATCTGGTAGTGTGTGGGTTGCACCAAGGTTGTTTTTCAGATTAGGCAACGCTCTATCCAGTCCAGGTAACGATAGCTACAGAAAGCCCAGATGTATCTATGTAACTTCCAAAGCAATGACACCTTCTGTTGAGAGTATTAAAGTCATAGCGGTTAACTACCGAAGAATTTGCAACCAAGTGCCAGAGTTTGAAGTGCTCCCCAAAAAACCGAAGCTCACATAATACTAGGAACAGGACTCCTGTTGGTACCTGAAGCTGGAAGTAGTGAGACCATTGGGAAGTGGCCGAGCGGTTCTAGGCGCTACTGACTGGAACCGCGCGACCGCTACGGTTCCAGGTTCGAATCCTGCCTCGGGCATGGTTCTGTGTGATGTCCTTAGGTTAGTTAGGTTTAAGTAATTCTAAGTTCTAGGGGACTGATGACCTCAGAAGTTAAGTCCCATAGTGCTCAGAGCCAACCATGGGGAAAAATTTAAGCGTCTACCAAAAGGATAAGAGAGGTAGTTAATTTGTTACAGTACCGAAGAAACTCAAATACACTGAAATAAATGTTGTAGCTGCCTGTGACAATGTGCAGGCAACACTATGGTCGACTGCATTAATGACGATCACACAGCAGGATAACCGGTGGACTTGTAATCACGGTTAGAGGGTAATCGTGATTACGTTGTCTCTGCGCTGCATTAACGCCTGTTAGGAAAACGCTTTCAGCTAACTGGGAATTTGACCGCAGTTAAATCCGTGTGTTACAAAGGAAAGCTCCCATTACATATGCAAATTTAATTACAATCGCTGTCTGTGGTGTTTACGTGTGCGCTTCAGTTCGTTATTGTAAAGTGAGTATTGCTACTGCGCCATGGAAAGCAAGAAAAGAAGGCCTAATTTCTCAAAATTTTAAACTTATAACCTTTTTGAGATGGTCTGTTGTAATGCGAAATTAGTAGAGTGCAAAATACTGACGGATGCAGTGCTAAGAAGACTCTGGACTCGTTGATGTCTTGTACAGCGCCTGATGCTATACAACAAATACAAATTAGTAATTAACTAAATGGAATATTAGTCCCATTTTCGGTTTGAAATTGAATATGGTTACAGTATAATAATATAATGTCAGTTCGCACGTTTAGAATATCCGTATTCCGAATGTTGCATTGACAACCATCTCTCTGAAGTAACGTACTTCATCACTTACATTTCAAGATCGTGATTCGTTTCTTAATTTCATTTGGATGAAAGACGTTTCGTAATTTCATTTGAATGGAAGGGAAGATTTTTTTCGAAGCTGCTCATCATCATTGACAAAGACACTTACTCACAAGATACACACCTGAGGCAGTCCAAAAAGACAAGAGATAGGGATGTACCGGTAACACAAAACTTCCAGTGTGTAACGTGTGTTTACTTTCTGACATAGACGACAGTTACGAAATATTTTTGGCCAGTAGTAGTACATGGAAACAAATTTAGGCATCTGCACTTTCACTGGTGGTAGTTCAGCATTCTTATTTTCTTCTTCTGAAATTCTCCTCCGTCGGTGCCCCGACCCAATTTAACCACTGAGAATCCCTGATGTATGCACTTTAGTCTCCTCCAGAGTAAATTGCGAGAACAGAATAGCAATCTCGAACAGTAACATTGCAAAGTCCTTCACTGCCTGGACACTGTTGTCAGTTTCATAATTCTATCAGCATCCTTCGGATTTCAAGACCTTTCTTTGTAGATGGCACCATATGTTTCCCGTCACATTCTTTTATCTGTTGTACTACCTCTTTACTCTTCATGTGTAACTTGTGTGGGCGTTTAGGGCTGGGAAGGCACCGCAGAAGTAGTGGAGCCTCTGCGTGGCACTGCCAATATTTCCACCTCCACGAGAAAGTCTCGTATCCCTAACTTGTAGCCGTTCTGTTGAAGACAATTCGGAGTATGTTACCATATTTTTTATTTTGGTTGAGATAGTTAAGAGTTCCGATATACATTTTGTCTTCAAGATTTGCGTCATTGCCAATATTATTAAATATGTAGCTTGTATATTTGTCCATTAACCGAACCACAGCGTTATTTTTCGTTTGAGATTAGCAAATTTCTTATGGTCTTCAGAAAATGTTGTTGATACATTGTATGCTGACCTTGTTATTTAAGCAATTTTCTACATACGTGTACCGATGAGGCACATCATCAACAAGGTTCAATTTACTGCAGAGATTACTGTCGCTGAAACCGATGACAGCCCGCATCTCGTGGTCGTGCGGTAGCGTTCTCGCTTCCCACGCCCGGGTTCCCGGGTTCGATTCCCGGCGGGGTCAGGGATTTTCTCTGCCTCGTGATGGCTGGGTGTTGTGTGATGTCCTTAGGTTAGTTAGGTTTAAGTAGTTCTAAGTTCTAGGGGACTGGTGACCATTGATGTTAAGTCCCATAGTGCTCAGAGCCATTTGAAACCGATGACAAAGAGAAGCTGATTGGTTCTGGTGACATTATGGACCACCTTGTATCACATGAGTCTCACATCAACCATAAAGAACATTACTACCGATGTTTTGCCAAACTGCATTCCATATCGTTTCGGAATGTTTAGTTTCTATGATATATTTTCTTTCACGTTTCCTTCTTTCTTCTAGAATCGACTTTGGTGTAATGTTTTTGGATTTTAATAGCTTTTTGCTGAGGCCTCTTCGCTCAATATAATCTTCCCTTCTATAATTTAGTTTAAGACTTATTTTCTGTTTATTGATCGAGGGTTCTATACTTTCCGGCTTATCATTATCGTATAGTTTTGTTGCAATGTATCCTGGGTTGTTATACATTATGCCCGATGTTCATTTGACATACAATGTCATCGCCTTAGAACAGATGTCTGTTAGTCCCATTCTCCAGGTTCTTGGATGCACCGTTGCTGTCTTCACAGTCATTCGAAACAATGCCCCCTTCCATAACAGATTTCCCAAGATGGACGTGACCGTTTTTGCCACCAGTGATGGGATGGAGAGAAGCTGTGCTATGTAGTAGGCCTTGGATAAACTATACCTGTTGATAAACTGCATTCTCTGGAACTAGTCTGTGCTACGTTGACTATTTTCCTTGTCAAGTCCCACTGTTTTATAGCTACCAGTTTTAAGAGGAAGGCTGTCAATGCTATTCTTAGAGCCTTGTGTTCAGTAACATGATTCCCCCACTCAATGCGCAAGTTAGCAAGCAGCAGTATGTTTAGAAATTTTATTTTGTTTTCATGGTTTCAACAGACGTTAACCCCTCAGTATCGGTACACACTGTCTAAAGAAGAGCCTATCGATTAAAGATATTTAGTTGATATTTAACTACGACAAACTGTATCAAAACAGTTTTAAATGTACCAGTTGAATTGCCTTTAATTTCATTAGAAGTCTGATTATCGGAGAATCTTGACTAGATATTCCATCTTCTCGTTGATTTAACCTAGTAACCACCACACTGCTTCTTTAGAACGACGAAATGTCTCGTCAGATATGGTGTCCACGTAATCTTCGAAAGGATTTCCTCTTTTCATAAGTATACCAGTACGGCTGCGGCGACGACTTACATGGTCAAGATATAATATGTTTCATATTCTGTGCCATCTAAAACATCGAAACACGCCGATATTTTAATACGATAAGTGTGTAGTTTATTCTCTAACTCAGGTTGGTGTAGTCGAATTCTGAGTTGATCAGGATTAAATGCCAACTTGATTATAGTTAACTTCTAATCGACGATAGTGGAGTCGGCCCTCAGTATCAAGGATGAAATAAAACTATAATAGGATCATGCTATCAATCACCAGGCCCACATCATGATGTAACTGAAAACTTAGGAGTAAACCTTATTTCGCTCATACATAGAATCTCTAATGGTACTGTAGTCATTGGAGGGCAATTCAGTCATACAACAATCAATTGAAATAATTATAATTTTGTTAATGATGTGCGTCACAATATACACTGTGAAATATTACTAAATGCCTTCTCTGAAACCTACCTATAATAGATAGTTCGCAACGTCAGTAAAAATAGAAATATGTTAGATCTAATGACAACAAACTTATCAGACCTCTTTGAGGACGTCCACATTGTAACAGGTATCGGTGACCATGCGGCAGTGATAGAAACAGTGATTACCAAACCACAAAGAGCAACTAAAAGAACTGAAAAGGTTTCTGTGTTCTGCAAACCAGACAATGAGTAAGTATTGTCATATCTCAATGAAGAACTTGAAACCTTTAGCTCAGAATATGAGCATTTCGAGAAACTGCGCCTTAATTTACAATAAAATTTGGCCACGCACTGCATAGATATATAATTAGAAGAACAGTTCATGATTGGAGCAATCCTGCATGGTATACAATCATTGTGAAGAAACTTCTAAAGGAACATAGCTTACTGCAAAGCACATACAAATGAAGAGATGCTGAGCGAAACGCCTTTAGCAGTCGACAGATCAATGTGTGAAGCTTTCATAGACTACCGCAGCAGAATACTGTCGAAAGATCTCTTACAAAACCTAAAAAGAGTCTGCTGGGAGGCTGATAGAGGAAATCAAAGGAACTGAAGTTGAGAGCAGAACCGCTAAAGAAGGAATGCTTCACTCTGTTTTCAAACGTTCCGAATTAAAGGCAAGAGTAAAATAAGAACTAGTGTCAACAAGTTGAGAAACAACAGAAATCTTTAAAATAAAGTCTAGGTACCGTTAGAATCTCTGTCAGATTCTATACCCAATTTTCTCATGAGCTAGACCCTCTGATAACTACAGTCTATCATTGATCCATTGAACAAGGAAACGTGGCCAGTAGCTGGAAGAGGGCACAGGTCACACCTGTCTAGAAGAAGGGCAGAAAAAGTGGTCCACAAAACAACGTCTTTCACATCCATTTGTTGTAAAATCTTAGAACACATTCTGAGCTATAACAGAATGACGCATTTCGAACAGAACGAGCCCTATATTTTTGTAGATTCCTTACTTCAGTTGTGTAGTTCATAACCAATAAAATATGGTCAGAGCATCCAACTCCACATGGAAATATCTTAGAGTTTAAAATCTGGTTTCTGTTTCTCTCGTCATTAAATAATCAGCCTGAAAATGTCCCAATTTTTACAGCTCTTTTCCATTTATACAACCTTCTTACAGTATTCCTCAACCAAGCGTTTAGCGAAGACTATTTTATGCTCTGTGTGAAATTGCGGTTGCTGTTTTATTGCTTTCCCCGGTCCGTGTTCTTCTACTATTTTTCCAGATTTTTATTTTCCGGTTCTAGCATTCCTATCCCCCACGACGATTAACTAAATTCCAATGCCTCCTTACACAGTCTCTGAATCTCTTTACCTTCTGCAAAGCCAATTGGCATTTAAAATAATACTACTACTGTAGTGTGTCTTGTCTTTACACCCATCATGGCTATGGGAATGCGTACACTATGCTGTTCTTTATAGTATACTCACATTTTTACTTTCCTATTCATTACGAAATTTATCGTGCATTGCTCCTGCTTGTTTATATTTTGTTAACCCTATTCTCATTTTACCACAAGTCCTGTTTTTCCTTACACTGCACCCCAGTGATTTCTGCTATATGTTATTTCTCTTTTTACATTCCCTGGCCTACTAACACCAGGGATTTATCATTCCACACTCTTGGTAGTAAAATACCAGTTTTTCCCCATGACGTTCGCCTGAGTAGTCACTTATTCTTGGATCCGAATGGAACCTCCAGGAAAATTGACCCAGTAGGATGGCATCATCATTTAATCAGACAGCTGAACTGCGTGCCCCCGCAACATATAACGACTGTAGTTTCTCCTTTCCATCAGCAGTTCGCAGTATCAGTACAGTAGTACCATGTTAGGTACTGTTAAAGGCCAGATCAATCATCCAGACTGTTGCCCCACCAGCAACTGAGTAAGCTGCTGTCCTCTTCAGGTATCATAGGTTCGTCTGATCTCTCCACAGATACCACTCCTATGTTGTTGCACCTACGGTACAAGTACGTATATCACTGAGACACATAAATGACAAAACATGGGAGGTTTATAGTATTTTCATCATGAATGCTGACGGGAAGGAATTACTTCTCTTAGACACCTGCAGACTGTCTTTTGTGTCAGTCAGTAGATACATACGACAATTTCAGAAGACATAAGGAACGCATGGTTTCACGAAAACGAAAATGATTATTTGCTCTAACTGGACAGGCTTGACAAGAAATGAGTATTTTTCATGATACTTGCATTTTCACCGAAAATAACTGAACTTCCACCTAATCGAAATTCATTAGTTACAGAATCGTGATCTTAATTTACAGAATGTTTCATGGTTCTCACTCGGTAATTCATAACATCATCCCTACCTAATAAAAATAACAGGCAGTTTTAAACAAGGCTGTCTCTCAGCAACCGTTAATAAGTTTCTGCATGGGAATGATGTAGCCAGACGGTTGTAAATAACTGTATGGTACATTGACTTAGGTTTCGACACCTCTAAGGATGCCTTCATCAGAATGAAATTTTAAGAAATCCGTGAAATAATATATAGAAAAATTAAATTTGACAGGAATGTTAACCAAGATTACAATGGGAATGTCATACAAAGGTTAGATATGTAAAGTTACATTCCGAGAAAGCAATGGTCGATGTTTCTAGCGGATATGCTCAAGCCAAAAATTAAAATTCAACACGTTCCAGTCTATTTCAATGTACCAAACGGTTATTTGCAACCGGCTGGCTGTATGATTACTATACTGAATGATAAGAGACACTATTTATGTGCTCAGGACATAGGAAATGTATTATTGGTACGCTGATGTGCGCTGGTCAGTTTGTAGAAGACGAGCCGCCCGAATTTCCGTTAAACGTAACAGCCTTACGATGACGCACGGCGACGCTATGAATTTGCCAGACACGATACTGCGCAAACTGTCCACCACAATTAACAATCAGACATCAACGTCTGCTCTACGTCGGACAATCAACGTGCGCATGTAAATTGGGCATAAATTTGTCATATCGTCAATATGTCTCATACTTGTCCATCGTAAGTTACTCCCGACAGGTAGTCGCATTCGGCTCTTGTACGTTAGGATGTCACTGTTATTACGAAGTCAGAAGTTGTTATATCTGTTTAAATTTTCGTACTTTAAATTTACCTTCAAATGGATTTTAGGAGGCGAGAATTCTGAAATTGAATAAGACAAGATATTATATTGCGTGCGTTCATAAAGTGGTACTGTTTTTCTATAAGTTTAATGAAGAAAGCACATACACATAACAGAGGCTTTAGTTATCAATAGTATATTCTCCTTCACTATTCACAACAGTCTGCCAACGCTGGGGTAATTTACAGATTCCGCAACTATAGGTTCTTTGATAGAGAGTGGAAAAAGTGAAAATCTGACGGAGCAAGATCGGATGATTAAGATGGATGTGGAATGACATCCCAGTCCAACTCCTGTATAATGTTGTCTGTCTAGAAGGTTGCAGGGGGTCTTATCGTGGAGTAACACTACTTCAAGCAGACTTCTTGATAGTAATTCTTGGACTGCGTCTGAAAGACGCCTCAGTTGTCGACCAAAAATGTCAGCAGTAGCGGTTACACACCGGGGAAGCAATTCGTAGTAAACCACACAGTCGCTGTTCCACCAGATTAATGAAATTTTCACTCTGCAGCGGAGTGTGCGCTGATACGAAATATTCTGGCATATTAAAACTATCTGTCGAACCGAGATTCGAACCCAAGACCTTTGTTTTTATCGGGCAAGTGCTCTACCGACTCAGCTATACAAGCACGACTCAGGACCCGTCTTCACTGCTTTAATTCCGGCAGTCGTCTTCTCCTACCTTCCAAACGACCGGCTCTCGAAGGTTCGCAGGAGAGCTTCTGTAAAGGTTGCAAGGTAGGGGACGACGTACCTCCGGAATTGAAGCTTTGAGGAAGTGTCGTGAATCGTGTTTGGTAGGTGAGTCAGCCGAGCACTTGCCCGCGAAAGGAAAACGTCCAGAGTTCGAGTCTCGGTCTAACGCACAGTTTCAATCTGACAGAAATTTTCATTATCTTTTGTGTATGCCCGCAGGTCCTTGTTGGGACACAACCATTCCTTTTTTTCTTTGTGTAAGCAATGATGGATATAAAAGAATGGTTCACGAGTTGAATTACAATTCAAGGTGAGAGGATACCAATGATACCATTCGCTGATGACATTGCCATTCAAAGCGAACTTGAAGCAGAATTTCATGACGTGCTGAACGCAATGAACAGTCTAATGAGCACAGAATATGGATTGAGATTAGTCGAAGAATGACGAACATAAAGAGAAGTAGCCAGAAATGAGAACAGCAAGAAGCTTAACATCAAGACTGATGGACACGAAGTACGAGGGCAGTTCAGAATGTAACCTCCGATTGGTCACAGTGCGGGTTGTGTGGGGAGTAGCGACGCCATCTGCGCGTTCACGCACTCAACAGGTCAGTCGGCATCAAGCCGTGGTCGAGTGAACGTCGTACCTGCGCTAGTTTAGTTTTTGTGGCAGTTTGAACTGTGTGCTGCAATAGAAAACCCCGCCAAATGTGAAGTGCGTGCTGTCATAAGGTTTTTTACAGCCAAAGGATATTCTGCAGCAGCTATTCATCGCGAGCTTTGTGCCATATACGGACCAAGAGTTATGAGTGAAGGAGTTGTCCGTGAATGGGTACGTTTATCTAAAAGTGGACGAGAAAACGTTCATGATGAAGAGAGGAGTGGTAGACCATCATTGGCGACTGACAAACTCGTTCAGACAGTTGATGCAAAAGTTCGTGAAAGTCGACGTTTCTCAATGTCGGAGTTGTCTACTGGTTTTCCACAGATTTCTAAGACTCTCTTGTACGAGATAGTGACAGCAAGATTGGGTTACCGTAAGTTCTGTGCACGATGGGTGCCCAAAATTCTTACCGACCACCACAAAACTCAAAGAATGGCCTCTGCATTAGACTTTCTGTCACGTTATGAGGACGAAGGAGAACCATTGTTAAACAGAATCGTGACCGGTGACGAAACCTGGATTAAGTACGTGAACCCTGAGACAAAAGAACAATCAAAGATGTGGGCACATTCAAATTCGCCTACCAAACCAAGAAAAGCCTCGCAAGATTTTTCTGCCAGAAAACTGATGGCAACGGTGTTTTGGGATGCCAAAGGAGTGTTGTTGGTTGAATTCATGGAACGTGGTACGACCATTAATCAAGACGTGTACTGTGAAACAATAAAAAAGTTACGACGGGCTATACAGAACAAACGGCGTGGTATGCTGACTTCCGGTATCGTTTTTTTGCACGATAACGCCCGTCCTCACTCTGCTCGCAGAACAACGGCCCTTCTTGAGTCCTTCAAGTGGGACGTTATCAACCATCCACCTTACAGCCCAGACCTGGTGCCAAGTGATTATCACCTCTTCATGCATTTGAAGAAATGGCTCGGGTCACAGCGGTTTGATGACGACGAAGAGCTCAAAGATGCGGTCACAGGCTGGCTCCATTCACAAGCGGGTGATTTTTATGCAGAAGGAATTTCAAAGCTTGTGAAGAGATACGATAAGTGCCTCAATCGCTATGGAGACTATGTAGAAAAATAGTGCAAAGATGTAGTTGTAAGATGTATATATTAAAATATTTTTATTTAACTTGGTGTATTTTTTTAAATCAACCTGAAGTTACTTTCTGAACGGCCCTCGTAGATGAGGTTGAGGAATTCTGCTACCTTGGCAGCAAAAAACCACTGACGGACGGAGCAAGGATGGCATCAAAAGCAGATTAGCACTGGGTAAACGGGCATTCCTGGCCAAGAGAAGTCTACTAGCGTCAAACGTAGGCCTTAATTTGAGTAAGAAATTTTTGAGAATGTACGTTTGGAATATAGCGTTGTATGGTAGTGAAATATGGACTGTGGGAAAACCGGAACAGACGAGAATCGAAGCATTTGAGATGTGATGCTGCAAATCAAGTTTGAATAGGTAGGGAATGCAGAGGTTCTGCGCAGAATCGGAGGGGAAATGAATATATGGACAACACCGACAAGAAGAAGGAGCAAGATGATAGGACATCAGGGAATAGCTTCCATGTTACTAGAGAAGGATGTAGAGGGCAAAAACTGCAGAGGAAGACAGAGATTCGTGTACATCCATCAAAAAATTGAGGACGCGAGTTGCAGGTGCTTTTCTGCGATGAAAATATTGGCGCAGGACAGGAGTTCGAGGCGGGCGTCAAAATGTGATGTGAAGCATGTTATCCCGAAAAGAATTCGACAGAGCGCTCTAAAACCTAAGTCGAAGCAAGGCCTCAGGTGTAGACGACATTCTGATAGACTATGACAAAACTATTCCATATGATGTGCAAGATGTATGAGGCTGGCGAAATACACTCAGACTTGAAGAAGAATATAATAATTCCAATTCCAAAGAAAGCAGGTGGAGTAGGTGTTCATATTACCGAACTATCAAGTCAGTAATTCATGGCTGCACAATACTAACACCAATTCTTTAGACAAGAATGGAAAACCTAGAAGAAGCTACACTTGTGGTAGATCAGTTTCGATTCCGGGGAAATGAAGGAACAAGCGAGGCAATACTGAGCATACCACTTTTCTTTGCAGACACGTTGCTATGGATACGAAAACCCACGTTTATCACATTTGCAGGCTTACAGAAAGCTTTTGACAATGTTAACTGGAATGCTCTCTTTGAAATTCTGATGGTAAGAATGGTACAATACAGGGAGCGAGGCCGGCCGGGGTGGCCGAGCGGTTCTAGGCGCTACAGTCGCGAACGGCGCGACCGCTACGGTCGCATGTTCGAATCCTGCCTCGGGCATGGATGTGTGTGATGTCCTTAGGTTAGTTAGGTTTAAGTAGTTCTAAGTTCTAGGGGACTGATGACCATAGAATTTAAGTCTCATAGTGCTCAGAGCCATTTTTTGAACAGGGAGCGAAAGGCTATTTACAAAACGTACAGAAACCAGATAGTAGTTGTAAGAGACGAGGGGCATGACATGGAAGCAGTTGGGTTAGATAGAGCAGCAATCAGTCGTTGAATTAAGTTGCTTTAATATGACATTTATAGTAACAACGCCGAGTAATGGTTGAACTGTGTAAGCATTCACTTGAGCACGAACAACTGCTACAATTCCGCACTACATTGATAATGACCTGACACAGGTCGAAATCTGATCTGCGTTGTGACTATAAATGTCATATTAAAGCAACTTAATTCTACGACTGATTGCTGCTCTATCTAACCCAATATAACCACAGTCATTGCGTGCACCCACCCCATGGAGGGCAACCTGATGGAAGCAGTTATTGAGAAGGAGGTGAGACATGGTAGTTTCCTATCCCCGATGCTACTGAACCTGTAAATTGAGTAAGCAGTAAAGGGAACTGAAGAACAATCTGGAGATGGAGTTAATGTTCAGGCAGAATAAATAAAACCTTTGAGGTTGTCGATGACCATTATCATTCTATCGAATGCAGAGACCGCAAAGGACTTGCCACAACAGTTGAATGGAATGGGCAGCGTGTTGAAAAGAAAATGTAAGCTGAACATCACAAAAGCAAAACAAGCTTAATACAATGTAGTCGAAGTAAATCAGAGGGTGCTAAGGGAATTAGAATGGGAAAGAAGATAGCAAAAGTAGTTTTTGGGGAGCAAACTAACTGATGATGATCAAAGTAGCGAGGATATAAATTGTTGAGTAGTAATGGCAAGGATAGAGTTGCTGAAAAACAGAAATATGTTAACATCGGCAATAGATTTGAGTGTTAGGAAGACTTTTCTTAAGGTATTTGTTCGCAGTGTAGTCACGTATGGAAGTGAAACATGGACGATAAAGAATTCAGGCAAGAAGAGAATAGAGACTTCTGAAATATGTTGCTACAGGATAATGCTGAAAATTAAATGGGTAATCGCGTAACTAATTAGGAGGTATGGAACAGAAATGGGGAGAAAAAATGTTGTGGCACAGCTTGCGTAAAAGAAGGGCTTTGTTGATATGGCCAATTCTGAGGCACCAAAATATCACCAGTTTTGTACTGCAGGGTAGTTTGGTCAAGGGGGGGGGGGTGGTAAAGTCATGGAGGGAGACCTAAATATGGGTACAGTAAGCATATTAAGAAGAATGTAGGATACAGTAGTTAATTAAAGAAGAAGACGCTTGCACAGGATAGATTAGCAGAAAGAGTTGCCAAACCAAACTTCCGACTTCAGGGCCACAATAACAACTGTGTGAATAACTACATAATACGTTAATTCATTTAATGGAGGATGTCATACCAAAGCTACCTCCTTTTTAATTATAGAACAGTGATGTTTTGCAGCTAGTATATTCACTTAATGAGCTTTCATAGCACTCACGTAGTGCTGAAAGGAAGTAATCTACCATCTCGTAGTGACTAAGTATTAATAATTCATGACATGCAATGTGTACAAATGAAATCATCGCGTGCCAGTACTTAGCACCGTAATGTGTTATTCAGTGCTTGTATTACAGGGGGATAACAGCATGTAAAGGCTATCGCTTAACACATTGTGTCATCGTTAGCTGACAAGCGAGTAATTCCTGTCCGAAATAAGGGAACAGAATGGCACTCTGTCGAAATGGACGAGTACGTGACATATCTTCTCTATTAGTTGCTCTTGACATCATGCCCGCCGCGCCGGATAGCCGCGCGGTCTAAGGCGTATTGTCATGGTCCGCGCGGCTCTCACCGTCGGAGGTTAGAGTCCTCCCTCGGGTATGGGTGTGTGTGTTGTCCTTAGCGTAAGTTAGTTTAAGTTAGATTAAGTAGTGAGTAACCTTAGATATCGATGACCTCAACAGTTTGGTCCCATAAGACGTTACCATAAATTTCCAAATTTTACCTCATCCCCATGAAATCAGGACTATGACCAAACAAATTGTTTGTTCTTATACATGACTTAAAATTAATACAATAAGCACCAGTTTCTTCATTCAGTGGCACACTATTTTGGGAGAAAATTTTTAAAAACTTTATGATTTGCGACGTTAAGGGCAAATGAGGCTTACAGGAGCAACAAGAAACTGCCGATATAGCGAAGAACAAAAATAAAGACCACACAACCTGCAATTATTTAGTGTAGAACAAAACAAAATAGAGAAAAAACAACGATGAAGAGTAAAATGTTGTCGGGTTTACAACCGCGTCAATTGCTTAACACAACACGAGCTTTCGGCCAGACACTTCTTGGCCATTGTCAAGTGGTATGACTGCCAGTGGGCTGTTGGTGCGTCCTTATATACGCTAGCTGCCGGCTGTGACGTCACTGGTGCCCATGACATTGCCATATATGGGCATGTCTTGAGTCGGCGTTCGATGTGCCCTCTTCAACTGCGTCATCGCTGGATCCGACGCAGCGCTGAGCTGCAAGCCACCGTCTCTATTCAGGGTGTTTGCGGTAATTTTTATTTCCATAGCTTCCTTTATTAAACTGTCGCAGAAGCCGTTAGTGCGAGGCACGACAGAGGTATCGTCAAATTTTGTGTGGTGACCGTTTTCCAACGCATGCTCAGCTAAGGCAGATTTCTCTGGATAGCGTAGGCGATAATACGTCTCATGTTCTTTCCTGCGTTGTTCCACAGTGACACTGTTTGTCCGATGTACTTCTGGCCACGCTCACAAGGTATTTCGTAAACTCCAGGTGTTCCGAGACCTACTGCGTCTTTAACTGGTCTCAGTAACTGACGGATTTTCGTTGGAGGCCTGAAGATTGATTTGATCTTTTGTCTTTGCAACAGGCGGCTTATCTTGCCCGACACAGAGCCACAGAATGGCAGCAAAGCAAGTTTCTTTTCGTGCCTTCGTCCGTGGTCTTATTCTGATATTTCCCAGAAATCACTTCTTTCACTTGATAGGCGCTGTGGCCGTTATTCCTGAAAACCTTGCATAGGTGGCTCAGTTCATGGGGCAGGTTATCGTCGTCTGATATTACTCTTGCACGATGCACCAATGTTTGTAATACATTGCATTCCCTCAAGCAACGTGTCAAAACCCGGCGGCCATCAGTCCCCATTTCCCGACAGCACCGGCCAAACATGTCTGCATGCCGAATGTTGCGTTCCTTCAACATTGCAGTGGGGATGAGCTGCCATACTATTCACATAACCACTAACAACATGTATATGATGGTCTCTGTTTAAATGCGATGGAAATACTGATTGTCAGTTACTTAGTTGTAGTGGTACAACGCTATTGGTAAGAAGATAACTTTTACATTTAGTTATTTTACTAGATAGTTCCTTATGCAAATATTGTTTTATTTTCAGTGACTCTTCTCTTTATTAGCGTATACCTTCAGTTTGACGACCTTCGTTAAATTTCACTGGTCACGAACGATAAAAACTGTTTATAATTATGTCATTTATGAATGCTGGCATTTGAAGAAACGTTTTAATGATGTTTAAAGTCATAATGACATAAGCACTAATCAATATCGTTTTACAGATGTATGTCATAAATAATTCGTGTATACCCTCCTGAAGCGGTCTGCCAGAGAATGCGTCGCCTAACATGTACTTCATGTGGTTTCCTAAAACCGAACAAGAGAGTGGTACAAAACTTGGATGTCAGACGATAATTTTATCTTAACAGTTATTTCTCAGCTCACTGAGTACTGGAGAACCCTGACAAGCACATCAGACTATTTCTGACCACGCTGTACACTGGACGTTTCGCAGTTCCTGTTACGGGCGACTACGGGCTGCAGATGCCCGCGCGGTAAACCGTGCAGTCTAACGCACTGCTTTCGGGGAGGGATGGCTTGCGGGTATCCGGCACGAATCCACCCGGCGGATTAATGTGGAGGTCCGGTGTCACGGACATTCTTTGAATGAAACTTCCTGGCAGATCAAAACTGTGTGCCCGACCGAGACTCGAACTCGGGACCTTAGCCTTTCGCGGGCAAGTGCTCTACCACCTGAGCTACCGAAGCACGACTCACGCCCGGTACTCACAGCCCCACATCTGCCAGTATCTCGTCTCCTACCTTCCAGATGTGGGGCTGTGAGTACCGGGCGTGAGTCGTGCTTCGGTAGCTCAGATGGTAGAGCACTTGCCCGCGAAAGGCAAAGGTCCCGAGTTCGAGTCTCGGTCGGGCACACAGTTTTAATCTGCCAGGAAGTTTCATATCAGCGCACACTCCGCTGCAGAGTGAAAATCTCATTCTTTGAATGGTTTTTAGGCGGTTTTCAATCTGCCTCGGCGAATGCGGACTGGTTCCCATTATTCCACCTCAGTTACACTATGCTGGCAATTGCTGCGCAAACACTTACTCTACGTACAAGTACACCATCATTAGTCTACCACGCAAACACTGGGGTTACACTTGTGTGGTGTGAGACGTTCCCGGGTGGTGGAGGGGGGGGGGGGGGGTCCACGGGGGTCGAACCGCACAGTAACCCTGGGTTCGGTGTGGGGTGGCTAAGGGTTGAGTAGCCTGATGTAGACTGCTATGAGGCTATGTACCACTAATGCTACAGCGGGGACAAAGCCTCTCCGTCGTTTCTAGGTCCCCAGTTCAATACAAGACAATAGAATGGGCTGCAGATGGACTTCGCAGATAAAGTTATGGTAAGAAACTCATGTTAAGAAACGTAGCATTCGGATACAAAATAAGATTGAAGATCCCACCTCTAGCATTTTCCTCACTTCACGGCACACACAAACTGAAAAGAGGGCGCCTTTATCTGTCCAAGTAGTAATTATGAACTCACATAGGACTTTCATCCGACTACAACGACTGATATAAACTGGTAGTTTCGCTGCTGGGATGGCCGAGTTTGGTTCCACGCAGACTCACTGCTGTCTCGACTTCAAAGAGGACGTTATTGCCACGTAGAGGATAACACGACATGCCGCGGGTCCTGTAGAGCACAAAGGTCAGACCTTGTTATCCCAGTTGTGTCTGCATTGTAACGCGCAGGATTTGAAAATGATCTGAAATTAAAATTTACTTTACATCCCCAAACTGTGCATTTACCGACAAGATTCCTTACAAAAACATTACCTTCTAATTCCTCTCTACAACCACTGCAAGTCTGCTATATGAATTGGGCTATATGCTGTATGTAGTAGAGTAGTGGCGGCATGGGTGCCATTTTTATATCAAACTGATATGTAAATTAATTAAATTGATCAACTAATTCCCTCGCACCAACCACATCCACTCCCATCTCCAGATGAAGTTATGTGTTTTCGTCAATCTGCATGTGGGCCCTAGCAGCGACCCCCACCCCTCCCACTCCCACTCCCGCCACCCTACACTATTGGAAGTAATTTCCAATTTCGGCAGGAGTATTTTGGTTCGAAGGTTGTACCGAAGCCTCACCCCCAACTCCTCAAATAGAAACTGGCGGGATATTAAGAACTGGCCGTGTCCTTTCTGGGACTCAAAAAATGGTCCTTGTGGACAGAAAAAAACACAAAACAATTATACCACTAGAGGTGCTTGGAAATGGCGGGAAATTAAAAATGGTTGTCCCCTTTCTGTGACTTTAACCTTGGTCCTTCTGGATGGAAGCCGAAGTGCACCCTTCAACACATGGAACCTTTTCTTAGGAACGGACAAATTCTTTACAGCATAGTAAAACACTCTATTGTTCATGATTGATTTCGGTAAAAGTATGTTACCATCATCAGATCTTTATGTAGGTTATTATAAATATAATTTATAAGTTATCTTCATACATGTTATTACATTTATAGTAAGTTATAAATTATATTTATAATAACCTGTATAAAGACCTGACTATGGTAACATAATTTTACCGAAAGAGGTCATCCACAATAAATTATTCTAATAGGACCTTGGCTGAGAAGATTGTCTTCTCCTAAAAAACTAAATACAAGTCTCTCCTTCATACTTAGTACCAGTAAACATAGAAACTCCCCACATATAGGAGAGGAAGGTCAAATCAGTCCTAATTACGTAATTAAAATAAAGATCGGCCCTAATTACACAACTATATGTATAGCGCTAGGCAAGGACCGCCTAAAATCGCAATACATATCAAAAATTAGCAATACAACTGGTGTTAGCCTACTGGGAAAAAATTCACAATGCATCTCGAAACTAGTGTCAGACATAAGCAAATCTGCCCCTTCACCTACAAGCTGGTGTGAAAAAATTCTTTTCAGCGAAAAATATGTTTAACTGGAGAGATCCTAGTGTTGGACAAAGCGGAGTGTAGTAAGGGTTTACCTATAAGCACACAGCTGAGGACTGTATCGAGCGCTGGGTGATGTCAGAGTTCACTACAGGTGCCAATCGCCATGCAGGCCAGGGAATAAAGGACAATACACGCTACCACAACTGATGTAAAAATGCGTCACTCTTCCAATTATACATCCAAATTGCGGTGAAAAGAAAAACAACACTCGTAATGAACAGATCATGATGTAAAACATATACTGGTAATTGGGCAAAAATAGTTGTAATAACACAACTACTGCAAAATTATGCAGCTGTGTCCTCCTCGTTGGGTACCCCTCTTCTGCCCATCATGTCTCCCTTTGTCCTCCCTCCCTCCCTCTTCCCACCTCTGAAACAACAACGAAAGTCCGGAGAAAGATCCAGATCGCTTTTTCAGATGGCTAGCTGCTCTGCCGAGCGCCTCGCGGTTATTCAGTAGCCCGCCTTCTCGGTCAGAGTACACTGACCACGCCATGCAGTCTGCCATGCACCCACAGACACTGACTGCCTTGAGGAGATGGTCCTTCATCAACACCAAAGCATGTATACTCAGCTAAATGATAGGAGACGAAAGGACATCCCCTCCAAGTACAACTTGTTTGTCTACAATATAGCGACACAGCTCCAACTCCACACGCCACCTCCATGGCCAGGGGTGCACCTATGGCGGCGACCTTACACAGCTAATCCAATATGCCTGTCGTTCTGAGATGGAGAACACTCTTATGTAACATCAATACAACTCTTCCTTGCAATCTGTTAAATGTATTTCCCATAAAGACTGGACCCCTGTGGGACGAAATTCTGGGGAAAACTCCAGATGGCTTTTCCAAAAGTCAGCTGCTTGGAAAACAGGAAGCCATCTGCCTAAAGCCACCACGGACCCCACAGCAACCACATACCGCAGTGTCTTCAGCGCAATGCATCGCCGCAAGCACCTGTCCGAGTGGCCAGCGATACCGACGCCGACAAAAGCTATGTATACAATTGAGCACCACGCATTCTTCGGAACAGAACTGACATGCATGAGGACTACCCTGACCGTGGCGTGTTTGTCCAAAAGAACAGCCACGACCACCAACAGAGCTCGGCCATCATGCTTCTGGTAGCCCAGCCATTCGGAATACAGCACTGTAACATCTGTATTGCACATCAATGCATCATCTATAATCAACCATCTATAACAAAAGGAAACAATCGTGACAATAATAAATGTTCTCTTTCCACGAAAATAGGAGCAAATCCATTTTCTGCTCATTTTCTGAGCGAAATAGGTACAATTTTTACATTCAACAGCAGGATGCTAATCGCATCTAATTATTTCTCGGCACCCAACGTAGTGCACCGATACCGATTACAGATGATCAGCAGAGACATGTCCATCCTGCATAAAACCGAGAAGAATACTTCTCCTATGTTGATGCCAAAATTACTGATCGCTGAATAGTTTTCTCGTTATTATGAAATTGGAGTAAGGAATTTAAACTCTGAAGAAACAACATCTACGTTAAGCAATTTCTTTCAGCTTGATACACAAATTATATGACCTGAGAGCGTCTCTCGCTTTTAAATCTGTGTCTGTAAGTAAACTGTCATGCACGTGTGTATTACAAACATTTCAGACATTTGAAGTAACGTTAGAGAATTCAATCTTTTACACCATTAGCTCACATGTCGCGAAAAAGAATACACTATCATTTTAATGTTTGACAACAACAACATGCTATAATTCCAGAGGACACTGCTGTTTCGTACACTATGGAAAGTCCCATTTTACCAATGCGCTGCTATATTACACTAGCGTTTACAAAACAAATGATGAGAACCCGCTTTGTAATAGAACTTCCTACAAGATTTTACTGTCTCTTTCTCTCTCTCTAGCTCTCTCTCTCTATCTCTCTCCTCCGTTACATCGAAACCTATTAGCGCTTGCAAGCATAGATTTGACATTTTGGCTCCATAATTCCCTTCTATCGACAGGTCTGTAAACTTTCTAACTTACTGTAAATCCTTGTGTCCTAGTTTGGTAAGCAATTTGATCACCACAGCCTGTTTCCAGCACTCAACTTACATGTCGGTGAGGGTTATGGGTGGGGGGGGGGGGGGGGCGGGGTGAGGAATATCATCATTTCTAGGTGCCACAACGAGCTATAATTCAAGTGGTGCTGCCTTATAAATAGAGGTTGTGAAGTATGAAATAACAGAGGACTAGCTGTAACACCTATTTTTTTAAACACACAATCATGGCAATAATTATAAAAACAGTCAAGATCCCACAAGAATAGGTACATTCGATTTCTGTTAGTTTCATGAGCAAAATCGGTGCAGTTATGAGAGAACTATATGCATCCAAACTTTAACCTGTTATGCCACTCCTTATAACGGAACCCTATATAAGATTTTATCGTGTCCCTCTGTTCCGATATTTCAAAAAAAAAAAAAAAAAACACCATCTGCGTGTTGACATCGAGCGTATTACATATACACACATCGCCCCATTGGAGACGTGGCCAGTGCTCGATGTCGCTTGCACAGACCTGAGTAAAGTTCCGTCGAGTGTACTGGAGGAAGACCATATCCAGCAGACTATCAATCACAAGAGAGAGTTCCAGAATTAGTTCATCATAAGCTGTTTACTTTTTTTTTTTCGGCTATAGCACACCCAAGCGGGGTATGACTACAGTTTTGTACACCGCCATGCACTTTATTTTGCTACCATGACTTCAAGGTCTGTGTCAGCTGCTGAAACGATATTAACACGTTTCGATCCTTTGGCTCTCACAGAAAGTTGAACATCGCATGGTGTAAACTATGCAGCCCCCACAACACACAGGTTGGTAGAAATAAAACACAGAGGCGACGTTTCTCATTAAGAAAAATGATGAGGACATCGCAACGTATGGAACCTGGAAGAGTGTGTATGGCGTTTCCGACTACTATCCGAAGGTGATGACCAATGTAGTTAGTCTCGTCTTCCACAACGACTGGATAGCGGGTGTCTCGGTAGTCCGTTTCGATGAGCATCGTTTCCTCATTTCATCATGTTCATTATTACTTTTGTATTGTCGATCGTCGCTAAAAGTGCCACTCACAACACTCCTGAGATAGTAGAAACAGAAAGAGGTACTGTTACCTTATTAGTGAAAAAAATTAAAAAATAAAATCATCAGGAGAGCATCACAGCATGTGGAAACAGGATGAGTGTACAGCATTGAGGATCACTTTCATACGACTATCTGAAGGTGATGACCTCTACATTTAATACCGTGTACCACAGTGACAAGTAGCAGATATCCAGTGTTCCACCAAGGCACCCACCATCTCAACCAAGTGGTACCAGTCAATCATCATGCGTTAATCAACAGCGTACCAGTGGACAGATGGGATGGGAAAAGACACTGTTCATATGAGACAATGTACTGAATGTAAACACTTATTTTGATAGCGAGATCAATTTTAGCAGTTTCACCTGGAGTTCCGTAACTTCAACTCCATCTAGTTATATAGCAGAGTGCTTCCCAATTTCTTCATCAGCGCTAAATCACCCCTCCACTACTTTGCAGCTAAAATATACTAGACTCCGAATGCAGCGTCCTATACCGATGCAGTTATTTAAATATTTCCAGTACATTGATTACGATTACGACTGACCATCTTTCCGCTGAGCGGATTGGTGTCACAGAGTATTCCACATTCGTAGTATAAAGTCGGAGTTTCACCGAATAACTTATTATTAGGATAAAATAAATTACTACTAGGGTAAAAAAATGTGCGAAATCTACAGTTTGTAGATGTTCTGACATGATTGTGGGGACGTATCAGAGTTGAATGGTGTAAACAAAAGTAGCGAAGCTCATCTGGTAAGCTACAAGAGCAACAGCAGAAATCGAATCCGAATACATATCAACTCCCTCTTGCACATCACTTCCCAGTACAGTGGAAGTCTGATGAACGTGTAGAACAGTGTCGGACTTTGAAATTCCATCAAGCGCGTTGTTACATGAATCTGCAGACGAGCATTCTAATGTGCCTTAAAAGTACACGGATTTGTTTCCAGACTACAAGTTTCCAATCTGCACCAATTGATAGCTGTCCTCTATGTACGAAACGAGTGTTACTATTCACGATCTTCCTAACCAAAATGCATGCATGTAGATCATCGCGAAGAGGGGAACACTTAGGAATTTTTAGTACGCTAGTGTATAGGATACGCAATTGTCCTCGTATAAAATCAAACAACGCATGGGTATGTCGGCAATATGACTATACACATGCGGAAAAATATCAAAAACATGAAAAAAACATAAAGAATCTGTAAAAATCGAGGGATACCTGGTATAATTACGACGAATACATGGGAAATACGTATAATTGAGGGGAATGCAACGAAATATGTAAAACCGCGAGGAAACTTGCAAAACTAATTTAATTAACAGAGAATACATAAACGTAGAGAAAAAGTACCATGAAATGCGGGGAACTGATTTGGGTTAAGGGATGGGGGGTACATTCAAGATCCAGAAAAGTCTAAAAATTCCCCTGTAAACTACGTGAGTTTTCGTAACACATACTCCAGCAAAGGGTACAAAAATTGTAGTCTTGGCACAAGAGTCAACACTGTGTTTCTAGAGGAGGCCGAAATGCACGCGTTTAATTACACGCTGAGTGGCGTGAGGTCTGGAACAGGACAATATCTTGAGAATTGCAAATAGAGTACGTAGATGATGTAATACTTAACTTTAATCAACAACTGTAGAACATCTCTCTTGATGATTCATGCTTCACATAATAAATATCAATTGAATACGGCGCCTTGCTAGGTCGTAGCAAATGTAGCTGAAGGCTATGCTAACTATCGTCTCGGCAAATGAGAGCGTATTTGTCAGTGTAGCTTCGCTAGCAAAGTCGGCTGTACAACTGGGGCGAGTGCTAGTAAGTCTCTATAGACCTGCCGTGTGGTGGCGCTCGGTCTGCAATCACTGACAGTGGCGACACGTGGGTCCGACGTATACTAATGGACCGCGGCCGATTTAAAGGCTACCACCTAGCAAGTGTGGTGTCTGGCGGTGACACCACAAAAATGTTACACAGAGGCGCCATATTATGGCAGGCAAAACATTGGCGTCCCGATCCGTAACTGCGTTCTCACACATGCAGTTGAATATCTCCGAAATATTACTAGTTCTCACAAACAATGTTAAACCTTGAGTATTAAGGAGAAGAACCATTGCATTTATCAGACTTAAGCCATTCCCTAAAGTTTTCTGTAGGAGAGGGGACCAATGTCACACGTATCACCTTTAATAATACGAGGGGGTGTACTCGAGAGATGTGGTTCAAATGGCTCTGAGCTCTATGAGACTTAACTTCCGAGGTCATCAGTCCCGTAGAACTTAGAACTACTTAAACCCAACTAAAGAGATGTGTTAAGACGATATTTCTACATTACCCTATACATGAGAAAAACTATCTAACATTGTAAGTGGGTTGCTACTGTGTTGGCAGCGCTGTGTAGCGCTTTGCATTGGATCAGAGACTGCGCTTTCTATGTAAGAGACTATGTGGCTGGTTGGTCTTGTAGTTGGAAGTTAATCGCCAGTAGTGTTGGGCAGTTGGATGTTACTCGCCTGCAGCGATGGAAGTACTGTTGGGCAGTTAGAGGTGAACAGCCAGCAGTGATGGATGTTAAATGTGACAAGTTAGCATTGATAGAACCTAGAGCTCTGAAGTGCTAGGTTAACCTAACAATCTGGAAGTATCCGACTTGGAGATCGAAAATGATTCATGATTATACATCTTTCTATTGGATGTCAATGACGATATACATTCGTGTTTCAACTGGAGGTCACATTATTAAGGTAAAGAAATACATTATTTGGTTTGCAACAAAATTTTTCCTTTGCTAATCATGTGCCTGTTCGTAGTTAGTGGCCTTAATAGACAGAATCTTATTTAGCTGGCAGTATTGACTCTCGCTGTAACGCAGTAGTACGCGTAATGGGGATTTTTGTGAGGTAAGTGCTTAATGAAATGTATAGGTTATTGTTGAGATTTCTTTTTAGTGAGGGTCATTCTTCTGAATTAATTATTTGAATTCAGGTTGTAATTTATTTATTTATTTATTTTTTTTTTTTTTGAGCAGTCATCTTACGTTGCGCTAGAATATTGTGGGTCAGTGTTGACATGATAATAAAAAGTAAAGAGAAATTAGGCTCAGTAACTTCAGTTTTACTCAGCTGTTCCAGAATCGAGGAACGTAGAAGTTTCATCTTCTCAGTCATTCATAAATTTAAGTACAGGCCCACACTCATTTAAATAAAGAAGTATCAACATAAAGAATGCTTTGTGCAAGAGGGTTGCTGCCGGAGCTGTGGTGATGCTACTGTAAACAGCAATAAGACCGTTACATCTCCTTTGTCTATTAATCGTAGTCCTTACCCCCTCGTGACAAGTTACTGCTTCATCTCTGTGCGGATCGTAAATATTCGTCGGTTTTTCTTCGTTCTACTTCCTAGTGAGACATGGCCCCATCCGTCGAAACCTATAATACTACTGCTAATGATATCCACGCGTGACAAGGGAAGTGTGATTGAGGGTACATACATTTCCGACTTAAAAAGTCGCATAAAATCCATAAATTTCGTAAGATAAAGAACAGCAATTCCTTGACTTCGTTCTGGTTGCTTTTTAAGCGTCTCCAGTGGTGGATATACTCGGATGGTGCCACCCGAGGACAGCAGAATGATGTAAAATGAAGAAGTTTTATCTGAAACGCCCGCTAAACCACGCAGGGCTAACAGGAAATCAGGGCTGTGTGAAGGGCCAAGGGAGTTGTGGTCGGATTGATTTCACAATTGTAATTTGTTATCATTTAGTTTACAAATACACTTTTGAAGGAATTAAATTTGCTTCGAGGCTGAAGGCCTCCAAACAGATGCTTTAGAATAAGTTCAATTTTGAAAAGATATAACACACAGTTAAATTTACAAAAGAGATAAATCGTATACATACATATGATCAGCGTGAGGAGCGGCTCAATGCCGCCGGATTAATCTTCAAAATTCCAAATATACTGTAATGATTACCCTGCCTCGGGCATGGGTGTATGTGATGTTCTTAGGTTAGTTAGGTTTAAGTAGTTCTAAGTTCTAGGGGACTGATGACCTCAGAAGTTAAGTCCCATAGTCCTCAGAGCCATTTGAATTTTTTTTTTTTTTTGACATCTGTCGGTCGATAGAATATAAAGGGCGATGAAAGGGCGTTGCACGTCTGTTCACGCAATTAGCATATTATTACACTTAAAACACAATTGGACCTATGCTGGTAATTTGCTATTACATGCCGATGAAGTGGCGTTGTTCATTCACTCAAGCGTTTTTTTTTTTTTAGTAATAAAATACAAAAAAATTCTCTTCTTATTAGTCTTCATTCAGTGCGTGTCAGCAATAAGAAGTATATCTATATCAACTGATAAAAAACACCTACTCGGTCATCTGTGTACTGGTTAACCGAGATTATTGCATTATGGCGTTAACATACTACAGTTTTGCTGCTTTTTGTGATACATCATCTTTCAGTAATAACGATGGGTGCGTTATTCTAATAGCGTTAAGTCGGGGTAGTGTGTTCGAACTTATATGAATCCACGCATAGTTTGTCACATTTTAATCATAACCTGGTGTACAGGGTTTATGTTTAAGATTTTCGAACTTTCTATAAGTTATTTGTTTTAAGATATAACTGCGTTGGTGTTTTATCTTTCACAGTCATGGTCTCAGTTGCACATGCGCAATGTTCCCCGCCATGTTGATTCGCAGCGCGTTATCTAGTCCTACTTAGTTTCACGTGAGCTCCCGAGGCCCACAGCACGGCGTCCATGGAGACGAGGCGCACGCCAGAGCTTCAGTTATGGTGTTGACTTAGTACTTATGTAGCGCATTTTTAAAATGTGACTACGCCACCTATATATGTTGTATACATGGAAGAACACTGGAGATACAAAAAGATATCAGATAGATTATATAATGGTAAGACAGAGATTTAGGAACCAGGTTTTAAATTGTAAGACATTTCCAGGGGCAGATGTGGACTCTGACCACAATCTATTGGTTATGACCTGTAGATTAAAACTGAAGAAACTGCAAAAGGGTGGGAAATTAAGGAGATGGGACCTGGATAAACTGAAAGAACAGAGGTTGTACAGAGTTTCAGGGACAGCATAAGGGAACAATTGACAGGAATGGGGGAAAGAAATACAGAAGAAGGAGAATGAGTAGCTTTGAGGGATGAAATAGTGAAGGCAGCAGAGTTTCAAATAGGTAAAAAGACGAAGGCTAGTAGAAACCCTTAGGTAACAGAAGAAATATTGAATTAATTCAAGAAAGGAGAAAATTTAAAAATGCACTAAATGAAGCAGGCAAAAAGGAATACAATCGTCTCAAAAATGTGATCGACAGGAAGTGCCAAATGGCTAAGCAGGGATGGCTAGAGGACAAATGTAAGGATGTACAGGCTTATCTCACTGGGGGTAAGACAGATACTGCCTACAGGATAATTAAAGAGACCTTTGGAGAAAGGAGAACCAGTTGCATGAATATCAAGAGCTTTGATGGAGACCCAGTTCTAAGCAAAGAAGGGAAAGCTGAAAGGTGGAAGGAGTATATAGAGGGTCTATACAAGCGCGATGTACTTGAGGACAGTATTATGGAAATGGAGGAGGATGTAGATGAAGATGAAATGGAAGATATGATACTGCGTGAAGAGTTTGGCAGAGCACTGAAGGACCTGAGTCGAAAGAAGGCCCCTGGAGTAGACAATATTCCATTAGAACAACTGACAGCCTTGGGAGAGCCAGTCCTGACAAAACTCTACCATCTGGTGAGCAAGACGTACGAGACAGGCGAAATACCCTCAGACTTCAAGCAGAATATAATAATTCCAATCTCAAAGAAAGCAGGAGTTGACAGATGTGAAAATTACCGAACTATCAGTTTAATAAGTCACAGCTGCAAAATACTAACGCGCATTCTTTACAGACGAATGGAAAAACTGATAGTTTTGATTCCGTAGAAATGTTGGAACACGTGAGGCAATACTGACCCTACGACTTATCTTAGAAGAAAGATTAAGGAAAGGCAAACCTACGTTTCTAGCATTTATAGACTTAGAGAAAGCTTTTGACAATGTTGAGTGGAATACTCTCTTTCAAATTCTGAAGGTGGCAGGGCTGAAATACAGGGAGCGAAAGGCTATTTACAATTTGCACTGAGAGCAGATGGCAGTTATTAGATTCGAGGGGTATGAGAGGGAAGCAGTGGTTGGCAAGGGAGAAAGGGTTGCAGCCCATCCTCGATGTTGTTCAATCTGTATATTGAACAAGCAATAAAGGAAATAAAAGAAAAGTTCGGGGTAGGTATTAAAATCCATGGAGAAGGAATAAAAACTTTGAGGTTCACCTATGACATTGTAATTCTGTCAGAGACAGCAAAGGACTTGGAAGAGCAGTTGAATAGAATGGACAGTGTCTTGAAAGGAGGGTATAAGATGAACATAAACAAAAGCAAAACGAGGATAATGGAATGTAGTTGAATTAAGTCGGGTGATGCAGAGGGAATTAGATTAGGAAATGAGACACTTAAAATAGTAAAGGAGTTTTGCTATTTGGGGAGCAAAATAACTGACGATGGTCGAAGTAGGGAGAATATGAAATGTTGACTGGAAATGGCAAGGAAAGCGTCTCTGAAGAAGAAAAATTTTTTAAGTTCGAGTATAGATTTAAATGTCAGGAAGTCGTTTCTGAAGGTATTTTTATGTGGTGTGGCCATGTATGGAAGTGAAACGTGGACGATAAACAGTTTAGAGAAAAAGGAAATAGAAGCTTTCCGAATGTGGTGCTACAGAAGAATGCTGATAATTAGATGGGTAGATGATATAACTAATGAGGAGGTATTGAATAGAATTGGGGACAAGAGAAGCTTATGGCACAACTTGACTAGAAGAAGGGATCGGTTGGTAGGATATGTTCTGAGACATGGAGGGATCACCATTTTAGTATTGGAGGGCAGCGTGGAAGGTAAAAATCATAGAGGGAGACCAAGAGATGAATACACTAAACAGATACAGAAGGATGTAGGCTGCAATAGGTACTGGGAGATGAAGAAGCTTGCACAGGATAGAGTAGCATGGAGAGGTGCATCAAACCAGTCTCAGGACTGAGGACAGCATCAACAACAACAACAACGCCTATTCAGGCTGTTTTAGTTTTATTTCTAGTCCATGCGCTCTTAGATAATTTATAGATTCAGGTATATCATCTGAAGAAGGCTCAATTATTTGGGCTGAAACCTAGGTAAAGGTTGGTTTCATTACTGCAGTCGAGGCTGACAGTTTCTTAAATATTTTATCACGATTGCTGAGCGGGCTGCAATGTTGAAAGTACAAAAACATAAAAGTTCAAAAACTTTGGACACATAAGCATAAGAAAAGACAGTAATAAGCGCACATTTTGCATGTATGGAAAACCCAAAAGTGACATTATCTTAGATGCAACCTCAAACCACCCGCAAAATCCACAAACAAGCACCAGTCAGATATATACTAAGCAGACTGAACAGGATCCCTCTAAAAACTTCTTCTTACCGGGAGGTGCTAGCCATTATAAAACAAATAGCACCAAAAATTGGCACAAAGAAACAATGGTAGACAAACTAAACAAAAAAAAAGACACAAGTAACGAAAAGAACTAACGAAACCACACCAACTAACTTGCAATGACCTACCACAACACACGATTAGATAAAATAGGTAACATAATCAATAAACCAGGTTTTATTCTAAGTGATGCTGGAGTCGCGCTCTATTGTACGTGTAGCGTTTGTCGACGTCGATAACGCTGACAACTCAGCCAAATGCTCTTGGGGACGTATTGTAATGAAGACACCGTAGTGTGAAACACCTCTGGTGTCTGCGGCCACTGCAGGCGGAAGGCTTCCTGATTTCCAAGCAGCTGGCTTTTGAAAAAGCCATCTGCGGCATTCTCCGGAATTTCTTTGTTGTTGCAAAGTGCTCCAGTCTTTCCGTGAAATTCGTTTAATGCATTACCAGAAAGTGGTGCTCTGACGTTAAATAAAGTGTTCTCCATCGCAGAACTATTGGAGTCGATGGGGCGGTGCTTAGTCTGTGTGAGGTCGCCACCACAGGTGCGCCCTCTGACCATGGGGATGGTATGTGCGAATGGGATTGTGCTGCTATGTTTTAAACGAACAAGCTGCACTTCAGGCAGCTGTCCTTTTATCTCCTACTGTTTAGCTGACAACACACGCTTTTGTGTTGGCGAAGGATCGTCGCCTCAAGGCGGCCAGCGCCTGCGGGTGTGTGGCGGACAGCTGGATGCAGGCAGCGGCGGCTGAGGGGTGGGAGTTGGCCGGTGAAAACCGGCGAAGCGCTCGGCGGAGTAGCTAAGCGTTTGAGAAAGCGAATTGGAGCGTTCTCTGGATTTTCGTTGTTGTTCCAGAGGAGTCCACTCTTTCAGAGAAATATCTTCAACAGATTGCAAGAAATGTTCTCTTGTTCTTGCCTTTTGTCCACCTGTGAATTATTTCCATTGACTGGAGACAGTATATCAATGTCACCAGAAGGATCTGTTTGTGCACCATCAGGGCAACATAGAACAGGCCTGTATCCCTAAATACGATGGGGACAGGGAGGGAGGGAGGGATGTGGGGCGGAAGTGGGTCAAGACTACCTCCAGTATGGATAGTTTGTGAGTGCCCTTCGAGGAGTACGCAGCTGAAGGATTTTGCGACAGTTGTTTTATTACGTCGATTTCTTCCCATTCACCAGTACATGTGTGACATCATGATTGTTCATTACGAGTGCTGGTATTTTACAATAATTTCGACGTGTAATTAGAACAGTGATGAATTTTTCCCATCAGTTATCGTAGCGTGCGTTGTCCTCAATTATCTGGGATGCATGGTGATTGTCGAGCAGGCGCTTGTAGCAAATTCTGGCATCAAACAGCGCTAGATTCTGTCCTCAGCTGTATACTTGCAGGTAATACACTCATTAAAGTCCTCTTTGTCCAACACCAGCATATCGTCAGTTGAATATACAGGGTGTTACAAAAAGGTACGGCCAAACTTTCATGAAACATTCCTCACACAAAAATAAAGAAAATATGTTATGTGGACATGTGTCTGGAAACGCTTAATTTCCATGTTAGAGCTCATTTTAGTTTCGTCCACCTACGCTCAATGGAGCACGTTATCATGATTTCATACGGGATACTCTACCTGTGCTGCTAGAACATGTGCCTTTACAAGTACGACACAACATGTGCTGCATGCACGATGGAGCTCCTGCACATTTCAGTCGAAGTGTTCGTACGCTTCACAACAACAGATTCGGTGACCGATCGATTGGTAGAGGCGGTCCAATTACATGGCCTCCACGCTCTCCTGACCTCAACCCTCTTGACTTTCATTTACGGGGACATTTGAAAGCTCTAGTCTACGCAACCCCGGTACCAAACGTAGAGACTCTTCGTGCTCGTATTGTGGACGGCTGTGATACAATACGCCATTCTCCAGGGCTGCATCAGCGCATCAGGGATTCCATGCAACGGAGGGTGGATGCATGTATCCTCGCTAACGGAGGACATTTTGAACATTTCCTGTAACAAGGTGTTTGAAGTCACGCGGGTACGTTCTGTTGCTGTGTGTTTCCATTCCATGATTAATGTGATTTGAAGAGAAGTAATAAAATGAGCTCTAACATGGAAAGTAGGCGTTTCCGGATACATATTTTCTTTCTTTGTGTGTGAGGAATGTTTCCTGAAAAATTGGCCGCACGTTTTTGTAACACCCTGTATTCTCGCCAGCAATAATGAAAATAATACCTTACACCACAGGCTTTATTCTGCCAGCTTTTAGGTGAAGGGTAGAGTTAGAACATGTCTGCCACTAGTTTCGAGTCTTATTGTAAAACTTTTTAACAGCAGTATAAGACCAGTTGTATGGCATCGTCAATTTTTGAGATGTATAGCAATTTAAGGCTGTCCTTATGTAGCGCTATACAAATAGTTTTGTAATTAGTGCCGATCATTATGATTGCATAATTAGGACCGATCAGCACTTCATTTTCACAACCAAAATCAATAAAGAACCTTGCTCTCCTGCATCTGGGGATTTGCCATATGTTGGGGGCTGGACTTGGGCTCTCCATCCTCAAGGACTATGGTTCGAATCCTGGAATGGGCACCACTATTTTTAATTTCCCATCAGTTTCAAGCCCCTCTGGTGCTACAGTTGTGTTGGGGGGTGAACCTGGGTTTACTGTCCAAGAGAGCCAGGGTTCAAGTACCGGAAAGAGCACCACCATTCTGTAATATCCTGCCAATTTATGTGAAAAGGGGTGGGGTTGAGATGTCGGCACAGCACTACGACGAATAAATTCCCGCCAAAATTCGAAATTCTTCCCAAAATTAAAAATTCCCACCAACTGGGTAGGTTGGTGAGAGTAGGACCAGGCGAGGTCGGTGGGGCCATATCTGCAGAACACGTGCAAGCTGACGAAAAAACATGTCATGATCTGGGCGGAAGTGGGTGTGGTCAGAGGGGAGGGAATTAATTGAGTAATTTAATTAATTTGCGTATCAATTTGATATGAAAATTGCATCTATGCTGCCACTACCCTACTATTGCGGTATATACAGTGTGGTCCATTGACCGTGACCAGGCCAAATAACTCACGAAATAAGCGTCAAACGAAAAAAAAATAAAAAATAAACTTGTCTAGCTTGAAGGGGGAAACCAGAGCCGGCCGGAGTGGCCGAGCGGTTCTAGGCGCTTCAGTCTGGAACCGCGCGACCGCTACGGTCGTAGGTTCGAATCTTGCCTCGAACACAGATGTGTGTGATGTCCTTAGGTTAGTTAGGTTTAAGTAGTTCTAAGTTCTAGGAGATTGATGACCTCAGATGTTAAGTCCCATAGTGCTCAGAGCCATTTGAACCATTT
This sequence comes from Schistocerca piceifrons, assembly GCF_021461385.2. NCBI lineage: Eukaryota > Metazoa > Arthropoda > Insecta > Orthoptera > Acrididae > Schistocerca > Schistocerca piceifrons. The sequence continues at coordinate 783,461,700 of NC_060141.1, forward strand.
TGGGAAACCAGATCGAGCTATGGTTGGCCCGCTAGATGGAGCTGTCATAGGTCAAACGGATATCAACTGTTTCTTTTTTTTTAAATAGGGTCACCCACTTCTTATTACATATTCGTATGGTACGTAAAGAAATTTGAATGTTTTAGTTGGATCTCTTTTTTCGCTTTGTGATAGATGGCGCTGTAATAGTGACAAACATATGGCTCACAATTATAGGCGAACAGTTGGTAACAGGTAGGTTTTTTAAATTTAGGTACAGACCGTAGGTACGTTTCACATTTTATTTTGGTTGTTCCAATGTTATACATGTACCTTTGTCAACTGATCATTTCTGAGAACGCATGCTGTTACAGTGTGATTACCTGTAAATACCACATTGAAGCAATAAATACTCAAAATGATGTCCGTCAACCTCAATGCATTTGACAATGGGTGTAACGACATTCCTCTCAACAGCGAGTAGTTCGCCTTCCGTAATGTTCTCACATTCATTGACAATGCGCTGACGCATGTTGTCAGGCCATGTCGGTGGATCATGATAGCAAACACCCTTCAATAATCCACACAGACAGAAATCCGGGGACGTCAGATCCGGTCAACGTGCGGGCCATGGTATGGTCCTTCGACGACCAATCCTGTCATGAAATGTGCTATTCAATACCGCTTCAACCACACGCGAGCTATGTGCTGGACATCCATCATGTCGGAAGTACATCGCCATTCTGTCATGCAGTAACACATCTTGTAGTAACATCGGTAGAACATTACGTAGGAAATTGGCATACATTGCACCATTTAGATTGCCATCGATAAAATGGGGGCCAGTTATCCTTCCTCCCATAATGCCGCACCATATATTAACCCGCCAAGGTCGCTGATGTTCCACTTGCCGGAACCATCGCGGATATTCAGTTGCCCAATAGTCCATATTAAGCCGGTTTACGTTACCGCTGTTGGTAAATAACGTTTCGTCGCTAAATAGAACGCGTGCTAAAAGTCTGTCGTCGTCCCGTAATTTCTCTTGTGCCCAGTGGCAGAGCTGTACACGATGTTCAAAGTCGTCGCCATGAAATTCCTGGTGCATAGAATTATGGTACGGGTGCAGTCGATGTTGATGTAGCTTTCTCAACACCGACGTTTCTGGGCTTCCCGATTCTCGCGCAGTTTGTCTGCTACTGATGTGCGGATTAGCCGCGACAGCAGCTAAAACACCTGCTTGGGCATCATTATTTGTTGCAGGTCTAGGCTGACGTTTCGCATGTGGCTGAACACTTCCTGTTTCCTTAAATAACGTAACTATCCGGTGTACGGTCCGGACACTTGGATGACGTCGTCCAGGATACCGAGCGGCATATATAGCACACGCCCGTTGGGCATGTTGATCACAACAGCCATGCATCAACACAATATCGATCTTTTCTGCAATTGGTAAACGGTCCATTCTAACATGGGTAATGTATCACGAAGCAAATACCGTCCGCACTGGCGGAATGTTACGTGATACCCCGTACTTATACGTTTGTGCCTATTACAGCGCCATCTATCACAAAGCGAAAAAAGGGGCCCAACCAAAACATTCATATTTCTTTACCCAGTACACGAACATGTAATAAAAAATGGGGGTTCCTATTTAAGAAAACGCAGTTGATACCAGTTTGAGCTATGGCTGCGCCATCTAGCGGGCCAACGACAGTGCCATCTTGTTTCCCCCGTCAAGCTAGACGAGTTTCGTTCTTTGTAGTTTTTTCGCTTGATGCTTATTTCGTGAGATATTTGGTCCGGTCACGATCAATGGACCACTCTGTATAGACTGCCTGACAAAAAGCGCGATGTGCATAGAAGACATCTTCGGATGTCTGTGTAACTTTATACACACACACGTACCATTGGTCGGTGTGTACATGATTAAATTTGGAAATTCCTTTGACCTGTGGAAAGTCCACCTTGGCGTATTAGTGTTGCCAGAATCTTACTGTATCCTGAGTTGGGGATATTCGGATGTGTCAGTAATTACATTCCCATGCGTAAGTTGTCATTAACAGCGGGAGACAAAAACGGCTGCGTTTTGGGTGGTGCCGTGACCTGCTGATGAACATTGTGTTCAGTGATGAATTGCGGTTCCGCACTCTCCTGGAAGACAATTGGTGGCGTGTCTGGCGGCCACCTGTGATGGGTCCCACTCTTTCAGTGTTTTGTAGAAGTGACGTTACACCTGGCTTCATGATGTGGGGTGTAACTGGGTGGGGCTTCACGCCACAGCAGCTCTTGATTGAAGGAACATTGACGATGGACGTCCATTGTCCTGTGCTATCACTCATAACGACAGTGCTTGTCTACATACGCACGTGTCTCTTTGAACAGTCAGCGTGATGAGGCACTCCTGTAGCCAGCAGGCATTCCAGATCCAACAGAACACGTCTGACACCCAGCTTGAAAGTTAGCTCTATGCCAGCCCCACTATCGGAGGTATTAAGATCCATTTACCACAACTGAGAGCCACGTTTGAAGAAGCTAAATTCGACACTATTTTGTGATCACTAAAATAACATCCCTTTCTTCTTCGTGCATCACCCTCTTGTCATCCAATATATATACATATACCCTGGAATGTATTTATGCCAGTCTCTAATTAATCCATCTCCTCCTCCACCACTGTTCCTGTCCATTTTCCTGGTCTTAATTTTCCCTGTCCATCTGCTCCTCTCCCATCTGTGCATATACTTATTTCTCCTCTGTTTAACAACTTCCATCCCGTCGAAGTCCATCTCCTCCTCGCCCTTCTCTCACCATCTCATCCTCCCCCTCTCTCCATCTACTTTCTCCTCTTTCGTTGTCTGCCCATTTCGTCCATCCCTCTACACATCTCCTCCACACCACTCGGTCCATCTCTTCCTACCCGCTCTTTCTGTCCTTCTCCTCCCCCTTCCCTTGTCTATCTATCTCCTACTTACTGTTTTTCTCTGTCCATTTCCTCCTCCTCACAACTGTATGTGTATATCTACCCATCATTGACTGATTCTTCCTCTCTCCCCCTTCTGTCTCCCCATTATCATCCCTACCTCAAAGTGAGGGCACTTGTTATTACCCCAGAATACTTCCTTCTAGATAGTAAGTAGTATGTGTGCCAAACGCACTTGAAACCGATACAGACCTTGCACATGGCTTTACCCACGTACGCACATGTCACATACATAAACACTCCGTATTCAGGCCACAAACAGCCAATCGGGACCATCCGACCGCCGTATCATCCTCAGCTGAGGATGCGAATAGAAGGGGCATGTGGTCAGCACACCGCTCTCCCGGTCGTTATGATGGTTTTCTTTGACCGGAGCCGCTACTATTCGGTCGAGTAGCTCCTCAATTGGCATCACGAGGCTGAGTGCACCCCGAAAAATGGCAACAGCACATGGCGGCCCGGGTGGTCACCCATCCAAATGCCGGCCACGCCCGAAAGCGCTTAACTTCGGTGATCTAACGGGAACCGGTGTATTCATTGCGGCAAGGCCGTTGCCACATGTCACATATATATATATCGCACATTTATCTCACCTCATGCATAGTTGTACATGTAGTTCAACTGCATCGCTAGCAGATTTCGCCATTTTGTTTCGTTTTCACGCAGCTCAAAGGCTGGAGTGTCATATTTCCTGAACGATGTGTGGTGTACTTATTTTTGTAGTTACACTCAGCGGGATTGTGGGCACTGTCTGAAAAAAATTTCGGGAATAGAACTAGTAGTAAAGAAGGAATAAATTTAAACGTCATGCATAACGTGGCCGATTTTCACGCTTCTCAGAGTTGATGAAGTCGTATCTCTCGAATAATGTTCGTACACTGATAGAACTTCGTAGGAGTATTCAGTGATATATTTTAATACTGACTGACTGACAACTGTGTGGCAAATGCAGTTAGTAGAAAAAAAGTAACAAATTAAAAAGTCGTGCCTGACGCGATACTTGTGCACGAATAGCGAAAATGTAGTACAGAACAAAATTCTTTCATTTAATCGTTTTGTGTAGTTTGTCAGCAATATAAAGTTTTGTGAAAATATTAAATTACGTGTTAAGTTTGATCTAAGTCACTAACAGCTCTCATTCCCAAATACCAGATGAAAAAGATCTGGGTATGTAGTGGGCTACAATTCCCTTTCACTGGACCTCGCCCCTTTGAAAAGTATGTGGTTCTTAACATCTCAGCGATGATTTACAGACGGTAAGTAACGCGAGTACGAAGTTAAGTTTAATTCGGACCTTTATTACATACACTCTAACACGAAACAAAAAAGACGCTCCATAAAGGAATTATCCGAATTGGACGGAAATCGACAGATATAACGTACATGTACACACGAACAGATTAGTAAAATTTCAAAAAAAATAAATAAATGGATGATTGTTCAAGAGAAAAACATATTTCCAAACTGAGCAGGTCGGTAATGCCTTTGTCTACATCTTGCCATTATACAGCCAGTTATTCGGCTTGGCATTGCTAGATAGGGTTGTTGGATATCCTCTTGAGGGATATCGTGCCACATTCTTCCCAACTGGTGAGTTAGAATGCCAAAGTCTCGAGCTGGTTGGAGGATCATGCCCATAATGCTTCAAACGTTCTCATTTGTTGAGAGATGTGGCAAACTTGCTGGACAGGTAGGGTTTGGCAAACACGAAGACAAGCAGTGCGAGTGGGCACAATATTGCTGAAATGTAAACCGAGAAGGCCTTACTCTGAAGGGCACCAAAACGGGTCGTAGAATCATCCATTAAGTACCAGTGACCTATTCTGAGGACAGAGCAATTATTTGTTAGTAAATACACAATAAATTATTAATTTGCAACTATTACTGTTCTACGTCATTTTTTGGTGCTTTTTATAACAAATGTATGCTTACAGGAAATTAAAAGTAATAAATCCTACCGTAAATTGATTATTGAATACTAAGGCACACTTTTCGTTAATACAGGTATTTACTTCATCGGCAATTTAGTAATATTTGATATGTGTGGCAAAGAACTTTTTGTGATTATTTCTAGTCAACAACGTGTCTTTTAAACTACTTGCATTGTTAGCTTAATTGGGGCTATGTTCATTGTTTTCCATTGTTATAAAATTTGGTGTACTCGAAATAGGACACTGGGACTTGGTGTTATCATTTCAGTTATTGGTATTGCTGGACGTTCGAATATGAAACTCTGCTACTGCTGGTGTATTTTCTTTTTAGAATGTGGTAATTTTACCAGATTTTGTTGCTGATGTAAATAACGACCCCTCTGGAAGTTACCTTGAAATTTACAGCGTATTATGTAAGTATATTTATGAATATGTTACCCATTAGTAAATAATACAGCTCCAGACTGACAGAGGTATTTACACATTCCCTTTTCTGTGGTTTGTGCTAATGTATTATTCTTTCATTTCACTTTATTTTATTACATTTTATTTGATTCCATTTTATATAGATTATAATGACCTTCAGACGAGATAGATACCTCACTAACGAATAAATAGAAGAAATAATAAACAGTGACGCAGTCTATAATGTGGTATCAGATGATCAGGACCATATTGATATCACCGTATGTCCTCCTGAAGTCGACTGTATGACCGACGCAGAACAAGGCCCAGACGATGTTACTGGACCTGTGGAAGTCTCAGTTGTGCCAGGGGCCATTGAATTACATTATGTTGCGTCAGAGAATAACGAAGAAACTGTATGTAAAACTTCACTGCCAAGTACATCCCATGTTTCTAGAATTAAATCGAAGAAGAGACGTCTTACCAATGAGAAAAGCAATGGGAGAAAGACACCTCCAGTTTATACAAAGTTGTCTCAACCTAGTGAGCATGACATCTGCACAAAGAGAGAGGAATTGGAGGAACAACTTTCTTACTTGACTCCGAAGGAGATGTTTGAAGAACTGATCAACGAGTTTATAGTGAAGGAAACTGTGAGATATGTAGTAGGTATGACGAATATGCAGGATTTTATCCTCACAGTTAAAGAAGTGAAGGTCTTTGTCGGATTTCTTCTTTTTCTGGCAACCATAAGCTCCCTGCTGAGAAGCTATATTTATCTGAAGATGAAGATGTTGGCATACCAATTATAAAGACAGCTACGTCAAGGAATAAATATCAGAAGTTTGAAACATTGCTTCATTTTCAAAGTAATGACTTAGCCAATGAAAACAAACACGATCGCGGATTCAAAATTAGACCTCTCTAAAAAATGATAAATGAATCTTTTCAAAGATTTGGAATATTTGAAGAAAATTTGTCAGTTGACGAAATGATAGTCAAACACTATGGACGAAGTTGGCTGAACAGTTTATCCGAGGCAAGCTTATGAGATTTGGCTATAAAATGTGGTCTCTTTGTGGAGCAAGTAGCTACTGTTTCAAATTTGCTTTGTACTGTGGAAAGGATCCAGAAGATACTGCAAGGCATGACCTATTATTTGGATCAAGAGTAGTTCTAAACATGCTGGACTGCATTGTAAAACCCGAGAATCGTTGTGTGTACTTCGACAATCTCTTCACTTGTAGAGATCTTCTGATTCATCTGAGAAATTTGGGTTTTCGAGCAACTGGGACTGTCAGAGAGAATCGAGTTGGTGATTGTCCACTACTGAGCTGCAAAGAAATGGAAAAGACAGTTCGAGAAAATTATGACTGGCAGTTCGACAGGTATGTTGCTGTATTATTTGTTCGACCGCAAGGCAACAGATGCGTTACGATTAGTACAAATTTTGACAAAGTTGAACCTTTGAGAGCAGCTACGCGGTACAGTAGACAAGCTACTAAGAAGACAAGTGCTACAACCTGCCGTTTTGAAGTCGTATAAAGCGTACATGGGAGGTGTTGACCACCATGACTGGTGAGGTGGAAAATATGCGACGGTAATTAAAGGGAAAAAATGGTACTGGGTCCTATTTACATGTATGCTTGAAATGGCCCTCGTAAATGCCTGGCTCTTCTACAGACTAGTACATGGAAAAAATGCACTGGATTTACTGGATTTCAGACGTGCTGTTACAGTTACATACCAGAAATCGGACACTGGAAGGCCCAATATTGGACGTCCAATGGAATACCCATCAAGTCAGTTGAGAGTGATACCAGACATCAGGTTTGATGGAATTGGTCATATGATTGACAAAAGAAGCACGCAAAGAAGATGTGTGAGAGCTAAATGCAACGGGAAACCAAAAACATATTGTGTTAAATGTCGTGTAACACTGTGTATGAAGTGTTCTGTACCATTTCACAAGAAATAAATAGTTAAGACTTGAATTCAGTTTAGTATGCTATACGATACTGTTAGATCCCAGCGTCCTATTTTGAGGACGGCCATTATATCAGCATGTATAAATATTCTTTGGTTATTTTTGTACTTATTGTGGTTCATACACTACGTGCATTATAATTAAAGAATAAAAAATTTAATTTTAAAAAAAATTGGGACTTAATGGGATAACGTTGACGTACCGCTTTGCTGGAAAGGTGCCGTGAATGACAACTAGAGGTATCCTCCTATAGAGTGAAATGGCTCCCCAGAATTTCATTCTTCGTTGCTGCCGATATGGTGGTATCCCACCTCTGTTAGTAGCGTTGGACACGTCTTAGACTGGGAACCTCATAGACTGTATCAGAATTGTCTTCAGTGATGAGTCCCGCTCCGAAATGGACCAGATGCGCAGCGAAGACATGTCAGGAGACGCCCAGGAGAGTAATAGGATTCGCTCCTTACTGTCGCCCACTAACCTGCCCAACAACCAGGACTGACGGTATGGTGTGCCATTTCATTACACAGCAGGGCCACTGTGGTTGTCATTCGCCGCTCCCTTGCAGCACAACTCTACGTCAGTGATATTCTGCGTCCCGTATTGATGCCCTTCATGGCAAGACAACCTGGACTTAAATTTTAGCAGGGTAATGCCCACCCGCACATGGCGAAGATTTCTACTTCTTGACTTCATGGTTGGCACTCCTACCTTGACAAAGCTAGATTGGCAGATGTCTCTCCAATTAAGAGCGTTTGGAGGGGTATGGGCAGAGCACTCCTACCATCTCACATTTGGCGATCTCACGTGCCTACTGGACAGAACTTGACTTCATATCTCTGACTTTCAAAAACTCTGTCAATCACTGCCATGCCGAATAATTGCTTGCATAAGGGCCAGAGGTGGACGAATGCGTTATTGACTGGCTCAATTAGGAAGCTCTGTATCTTTAATATATCATACAATCTTTCTGAAACTGAATCAGTCGTTCGTCTCTACATGTACATCACATCTACGGAATTCCATCCGATTGGCATAATTCCTTCGTGGTGCATCATTACTTTGCCTTTTTTTACATTCAACCACACGATTGTGTAATATTTTCGTAACGGGAGCAGTGCAGGTGCAACAAAGGAATATTCAGTCTGAGTAGGATTACATCAGCGACCTGTCCTCAGCCCATATCTCTCTGAGGTTGACATGGACGTACTAGTCAAAGCCGTGAAGAAAGATTTTGCAAAAACAGACATATTGTCTTATGGGATAACAGCAATCAGTGATTTCATAATGTTACTTAAAATCCGTCTTGATTGCAAATTTTTTTATTATTCATATGACCGGTTTCGGTTCATTCAGAACCATCTTCAGATCTGATATTTCAGTTACAGGAGCAACCCGTACAAACCCAGCAACGCAGCATGTGAAAGTTGCTGGATTTGGACGGGTTACTCCTGTAACTGAAATATCAGATCTGAAGATGTTTCTGAATGAACCGAAACCGGTCGTATGATAATAAAAAAATTTTCAATGAAGACGGATTTTAAGTAACATTACGTGAAGAAAGAGTCACCTTGGAGCATGATGTTTGCTGATAATGTTGTAATCTGTGAACTTACCCAGGAGGCACTTCAAGACAAGTTTGAACAGTGGAGAGAAGCTCTAGAGGAAAGGGGATCGACAATTAGCAGGCTGAAATCAGAGTATATTTGTACAAAGGATGCCAAAAATCCTTATATTAACCTGAAAGGAGAGCAACTGACGCTGGTGAAGAAATTGAAGTACCTAGGCTCTTACATGCAAAGTGATGGAAGACTGGATGCCCAAATACAACACAGGATAAATAGTGGATAGATGAACTGGAGGAAACTGAGCGGAGTACCCTCTGATAAGAAGGTTAGCTGCAGAATGAAAGGAAAGCTTTACAAATCTGTGGTGAGTCCTGTGAGACTGTTTAGAGCAGAAACTTGGACAATTACAAAAGCCCAAGAGAAAAAGATCGAAGTGGCAGAACTGAGAATGTTAAGGTGGATAAGAGGAGTGCCACAAAAGGATAGACTAAGGAATGAGTACATCAGGGGAACAGTGAAAGTGGGGCCCATAAGGAAGAAGATCCAAGAAAGTAGTCTAAGGTGGTATGAACATCTGCAGAGAGGAGGGGAGTACAATGTAGGGAGAAGAGTTGAAGACCAAGAAATCGAAGGAACAAGGAGAAGAGTAAGACCGAAATTGAGATGGAAAGACAAGGTAGCAGGGGACGTACGAAAGAAAGGATGGCTCGGAGAAGAAGCACTGGATAGGCATTTATGGAAGAGAAGGATCCAGCAAAGCAACGTCGACCACATATGATGTGGGAAAAGGCTGAGAAGATGATGACGATGAGGATGATATTATTTATCGTTGTTGGAGTATAAGGACAGAAAAAACTGAAAAATTGTTTTGTCACCCATTGTAGCCCATAGAGAAACGGAGTTGAGTTCAATAGTAACCCATAACTGATGGTACGTACATCAGTATAAATTTAACAGTATGTGTTGTAAGTTTTTAATAGATGAAGAAGGTGATGAATGTATACTATGTGAACGTTAATTGCAGGTTTCACATTTGTGTGTCTCGAATAGCAGGTAAGTTAAGAAGCTATTAATTCCCTCAAGGGTGTCTACAACACTGTAAATACACTGTATAAAATACTGATAAAAAATTAACAGCATTAATCCTTAATAAGTACAATGTTTTTGTAACGAAGAAAAGTTTACTGCCGCGTTAGAAGAGAGAGGTGGAGAAAGAAAGGAAGAAAGAAGATGAGCTACTAGTAAGCTGTCAGTCAAATATGGCGTTGATGAACGCCATAATTGTGTAATCAACACAACTGAAAAGAGGTAACACAAATTTTATACAACTAGCGTACATCTAGAGTCATGACCCCGAATGAAAGACGGCTACGATTTAATAGACATTCACACACACATTATCTCTTCTTTTCAACTGTGTTAGATGTCACCCTCATGAGTTACACTTTCTTCTGTCTTTCAAATTTAACAGATTGTATTCAACCAAAGTAGAACGCAGATTTTTTGCTACTGGTAAAGTGTGTAGCTTCCGCGATCCATCTCTGCGCCATGTACCGTATTACCCCAATAGCATTCATTGGAGAGACGAAGTTCCTCCGGGGATAAACTGCGGGTCGAAGTTGAGCGGCCGCGCTAAGCCCCTCATGAATTTCCAGCACCCAACTTAGCGCCGCCGATCACGACGGTCTTCCAGCTGCGCGGGCATGAGGTGGTGGTCTGGGAAACCGATTTCAGCCAGGAAAGAGGTTTTTTCTTTCCAACCTCAGTTGGCATTTTGTTCCTAACTAGTGCAGACATTCGGAAATGTACTGTAGTATAAACCTGGTTTTTAAGTAAAGAGCACTAAATGCGAATTTAACGATATTCCGAGTACTTTAAGAGCAGGAGATTACGTATTCTTTCGCAGTTCGCGGTCACAACCAAAGTCAAAACGTCATTAAGTGTGGCAAATATATAGTTAAAATCAAGATGTTAAAATATTATCCTGTCGTCTGTAAATTAAAGAGCAAGGATAGGCAGACGCATATGCTTTTGTAACCGCTAAGCTTTATATCTATCCCCTTGATTAAATCGTAAACCTTTCTCAAATATACTTATACTCACAAAAAAGACAGAAAAACGTGAAATACTATAGATGGGACGTTCATATTCGCAGGTCATCTCCATTAGTACTGATATGTGTCATGTATAAATTGGGTATCTGTATCGATTGTGAGCGAGCAGCGATGTTATAAAGCTGTATCTCAGAGTTAGGTTAGTAACTGTGATGTGTGCGAGCGCGCAGTGGGTCAGACAATGTAAGGTGTGTAATAGTGAGGCAGCAATGATAATATATTAAGCTGTGTTAGAGTAGAGGAAGCAATGGGAATGCTATGTTTCAAAGATGATTATATCCAGATCGTAACGGAAACTGATTTGTGAAGGATGAAGTCTAATGGAATGTCAGACGTAAATATTACAATGATGTTACTTTTTTCACTATTGCTGCGACCATCGGACTAACTTGGTTATTATACTGAGCGTAGCTAGATTTGAGAGATAGGAAAGTGTATTGTTTAGATGTTAAGACGTTCATTAAATCTAAACTCAGCCATGTGCACTTCTTCACAGTATACAAGAAAATCAGTGTTGTCATTTATGCGCATATTTCATTTTTTTTACCAACCTTTCACTTACTACTTTTTATTGATCATCTAACCACGTGTGTTCGAAAAATACTTCGATTTGCAACTAACAGAGAACTTATAGCATCGCTGGATTGTCTTTGTGTAGATAGAGTAATTTGCAGATTTAGCATAGCGGCGCGCAGGACAGGGCACTTCTGCAACCCATTACCCAGATTTCTGCAGAGTAGAGGTAAGGGCTAAATATTTTGATTTTATTTTATTTATTCAATCAGGGCTCACTTGTGTCATTCAGAGACAATTTTTGTGATCAGTTTTGCAAAATTAATTATTGTAGTTTTCATGTCAAAGTACGTTATTGAGGAAGTTTACACTGTTCAAAATTCTTGCAATCAGATTGATAACTTTTACAGTATGAAATACTTGCCTTTTCATCACGTCAACTAATTATTATTACAGTGCAGCTTTGCCTTCACATCATGATGGTGCTAGTTTCATTACGACGGTTCACATGCTGCAATCAGAAAAAAATTTATTATTTAAAGAGAACTTTCAGCACGTTCTGCAGAAAGGATTAGCCTTCTAGTCACTTCGGTTCAGCATGTGTCCTGTTGCCAAATAGGCACAGCGTCCGCCATGGGCCCTGATAACTTGTTCCCTGCATGACTGCACCAACGCGTATAAGGTGCGATTGGCATCATGTGATTAGCCATCCATGCTCCCTTCAACTGTTTAGAAAGTTCATCAGTAGTGGTCGGCATTGGCTCACATCGCTGCACACGTCGTTTCATGACACCCCACACATTTTCGGTTGGCAACAAATATTTACAAAAGACGTACATCCTGCGACACCAGGAAGGCATCTGTTCATGCTGCAACATGTAGTCGTGCGTTGTTTTGCTGGAAAATGGTGTCTCGGTTCTTGTGCAGAAAGCCTATGGCTACCGCCCGCATAGGTCACACGGGTCACAGGGCCCTGGACACTCACCAACTATAATTGGGCTTGTTGTAATCAATACCACCCCACACCATAAGGGCTTGATTGGGCGCTGTATGTCTTGTGCGAATGCAGCCACTGTGATGCCACTCCCCGTAGCTTTGGCGATCCAAAATGCGCCCATCATTTTGAAACAAACGCTAACTGATGGCATTCCTTTCCCCAGTGGCGTCGTTCCATTCACCATTGCCGTCTATCATGTTTCTCCACATTTGTCGAAGGTCGACAGAGAAGTGGACGATGCGCACGTAACTGACGCCTCTAATAGTGTACGATGTGTTACGCTCTTCCATTATTGCGCCGGAGCCGAGGCGGAGACAGCTCTGTCCTGCAATGCGCGTCGGATGATGTGTCGATCGTCTCGGAGTGTGTTCTGGGTGGTACGACCTGACCCGCCCCGTCCTGTTCTACGGCCTTCCGTGAACCGTTCTGCACACTCCCGTTGCACTGCCGATACACTTTGTCCCCACACGGCGAGATATTTCGCAAATAGATGCATCACATTCGCTCACACCAATAAAGCGCTCTCTTTCATACTCACTGACTTGACGGTACGGTTTGCCCAAACGTCTGCGACGCATCCTGCATGTCTGCGCAAGTCGCACTGATCGACTACCTTCGGTTTTTTGCGACAAAGAGAGCCACAGGCACATTGTACCTGTAGGTGGTGTTGCGCCGTGATATCGATGTTGACCTTAACAACGCGGGCCGACAAGGTCCGAATACTAATCATATGTGAAGAACATATCCTGTGAATATGAACGTTCTATCTCGAGTCGTTCAAGGTGTTCTGTTTTGTTCTGAACATCAATCTATTTCATGAAGTTTAGATCTATGACATCACTGCCGGGTGGGATGGGTCAGTAGTACACACGCCGTCAATGGCAAGTATGAAGATCGAATTATTAACACTCGTATCTCTAGGAGCGGTTCACACAATTTCAGTTGCAGTCGTGCACTGATCTGGGAGAACGTATTGTGGATTATTTAAAGCTCTAGAAAGTGAAAATGGAAATGAAGTACTGGGTGTTACAGAGCAATGTTGTAAATATTGTATATGTATTGTATATTTCAGCTGTTGTTTCTCGAGAGCACTTCCAAACAATACGAAAACAAATTTCACGAATCCTGCAGAATGAGTCCAGAGAGTTTCCACTTTTCGAAGTAACGAGTATCAACTACTCTGACCATGCAGGACACAAATATTCGACTTGCACTTCTCCTCTTGAGGAGCTGCCTATTACAAAAGGTAAGCTGGTGAAAGTGTTTGAAACACTTTAGAAATCTCATTACAAAAATCATACTTTTAGGAAGACCACATATTATGATAGTTTACTCAGTGTGGTAAATATACAAATAATGGTTACAAAGTAATTAATAAATCCGCGTTTGTATTTGTACACCTGTTCAGTTTCACGAAGTAGTATATAAATCGCCTTGAAGAGTACTGGCAAATGAAACCCCCCGTCATACCACCCTCAAATTTAGTGGTCAGATGGCACAGTGGATGGCCCGTCTGACACTTAACACAGATCAAGCATGAAAACAGGAAGAAGGTGTACTGAAGTGTGACAAAACAAGCAAAATCGAAACAGTGAACGGTCCAAGCTCAAGATGTGCAGCATCGAGCGAATTTCAATAGCCGTGCCGTCGTGGTTACGTGGTCACAGTGCTGGACTGCAAAGGCGGATTTTCGTGTTCAAATCTCCCTCGTGTCCCGCTTTGTTTCACAAAATTGTGAACTGTCCGTCCGGCCATTGACGTGTCTGTTCGCTGTATTCAAATTTTGTGTCCGTGCCGTGGTGTAACGTCCATTGGCAACAGCGAGGTGTGAGGAAGGGACCTCGAGACGTACGTACCACCTACTTGTTCCATGCAAGTACCAAGTGTTACATCTCTCGCGTTCTGTTTTGGAAATTTTGGCTCTTGAATTAATTTGTTATAACGTAGTTAACACCCGTTTATTTGTTGTCTTCATTTACATGAACGGTCTATGCAGAATCTCGCCTGATATCGCTATTCATCGCATTTGCTTGTGACGGTAATATATTCTTACCACATCGGTCATGCTCTATAACCAATGAGTGGTATGACAGTTGCCAAGACTACAGAAGTAGAAGAGACACCTCAATGGCCAGACGGAATGTTCATAATTTTGTGAGAAAAAATACGGGGCTCGAGGGAGATTTGCACACGAAGCTCCCGCTTTGTAGTCCAACATGGTGACGAGACATCCACAACGTCGCGATCCTTGCAATTCCCTCATGGTGCACATCTTAAGTTTGCACCGTTCACTGTTTCTATTTTGCTTCTTTCTTCACAGTACACCTTCATCCTGTTTTCATGCTTGATCTGTTCAGCTTTTGATAGGCTATCCATTGGGCTATTGACCACTAAATCTGAGTGGGGTGCAGTGGGGAGTTGCCCTTCTGAGAAGAAAATTTGCTACATTTCAACATAAATCTGTCTACATCGGCGGTGCAGCAATGGGTGATGAACTCTGCATAGAGGTAGATAATTTGTATGAAGAAATGCAAGAAGTTCATGATAAAGAGGAAACTCCCAACGCTATATTCAGGGGTTCGTTCAGCAACTCATTCAGAAGTAATGGAATTCATCTGTCAGAGCTCTTTCATGCCTGTCACCACATTTTTTGAAACCGAGGAGCAAGACTGAAAAAATCATGATGAATTGATGACTCCCAGTGTCTTTTCCTTGCAGTAAGTTTTTAATTTCCAGCTTCGGTCTGTATCGGCAGCATACGAAGAGGAGAAACAAGAGGCAGCTCAGGCTTCTTCGACTGTAGGCCACAGCAAGTGGAAATAGCTGCGCTTGTGTCACGTATCGCCAAGCTCATCACGGGCAGTGTTTAAAATTAGTTTCAGTATGTTAACTGTTTTACGTACGCAGTAATGCGGGGCATAAAAATACCAAAAGTCACTTGCACAGTGACTACATTTCCCACTGCAACTCTTTCAAAATATACGCGGTGTGTATTTTACTTTGTATTATAACAACAATTATGGGCAACAACGAAAATAAAATCTGGGCATTATCAAGCTGTTACATGTGGCTATAAGGTAGAGAATTTTTTTCCCTAAACTATTTTCTCAAAATTGAATGAGAAATACTGCAAACAGAGAAAATAAACGAATCCCAAAACAGTGGTTTTAACCTTCTATGCGAAAAATAAAATTTTACTGAGAAACTAACTACAGGAAAGGATGTAGCTTTGCTTCATCTGTATAAAACAATATTTTATGCATTTCGAACGACTTGAAATTTCACTCCATGTGTGCCGATTGATACGAGTTGCTACCAGTACGCCCTTTCGCCTCGGGTCGGGAGATACAACAGACGTATGTATGTCGCATCACCTTAGAGTCAATCGCGACTTATCGCAAATTTTCACTCGTGAAAAACTGCTACTGAATACGAACCTTCACAGAGACCTACTGATGACTCCAAACACTATTACCTCTGACATGTGCGTTGTGGGAATGCAACCCGACAAGAAACATTACCTGGTTGTTCGTCTTTGGAATGAAATACATCACTGATTCTACGTATCACTGATCCCACTTTGTTGATAGGTCTGTGGAGGTACTGCATGTGGCGTTACATGTCTACGCACAGGACATGTAATTCGAGTAAATAACCGGCCTCTAATATGTGTACAAGGTGATCGCGCCCGATAGCAACACGGATGTGTTTCATACGATTTACATCAGGCGAATTTGGTCATGTCACCGAGACGTCAACGTGAGTTAGCTATAACGCTCCTCAAAACACAGCATCACGTTTCTGGATCCTTGGCAAAGACAATTACACTGCTGCAAGACGACATCGCTGTGAGGGAAGATGGAAAACTTCAAGCGTGAAGGTATGCAGGAGATTCGCTGCTGTCAGCGTGTCTTCGATTGCTACCAAAGGCTCCATCCATGCACGCGAGAATGTCTCGCTTAGCATAATGCCGTTATCACAATCCTGTGTTCGTGGCAGTCTGCAACTTCCGAGCCGCCGTTCACATCGATGGCGGCGCTTATGGAGACGATTATCAACCTAATGTAGCAAACCTGTGATCCATCCGACGAGCCGACACGTTTCCATTGATCGACGGTCGAATCCCGATGGCCCCGTCCCCACTGCAATCGTTACTGACCATGTGGTTGGGTCAGGATGTGAACACACAGGAGCGGTCTGCTGCGGAGCTGCATTCACGACAACGTACGATGAACGGAGTGCTCCAAAACAGTGGTGTGAGCACCAGCATTGTGCTTTCCAGCAGATATGCCGTAGATCACTATCTGACCTAGTTTATAGAGCTGACAAGGCTTCGAACCCCACGTCGTGCGAAGAGTCGTGGACGTCCAACCATTTAGTGTAAACAGGTACTTTCTGTGGTGTCACCGCCAGACACCACACTTGCTAGGTGGTAGCCTTTAAATAGGCCGCGGTCCATTAGTATACGTCGGACCCGCGTGTCGCCACTGTCAGTGATTGCAGACCGAGCGCCGCCACACGGCAGGTCTTGAGAGACTTCCTAGCACTCTCCCCAGTTGTACAGCCGACTTTGCTAGCGATGCTACACTGACATATACGCTCTCATTTGCCGAGACGATAGTTAGCATTGCCTTCAGCTACGTTATTTGCTACGACCTAGCAAGGCGCCATTACCAGTTTATATTGAGATTGTTATTAATGTACCGTCAAGAGCGATGTACACCAATTATGGATTAAAGTTAAGTATTCCAAGATCTTCGTACTTTATTTGCAATTCTCAAGACATTGTCCTGTTCCAGACCTCACGCCAGTCTGCGTGAGCTAACCGCGTGCCTTTCGGCTACCTCCGAGTGGCTTGGCTGTCTTGCCAAGTCACAACACTTTCACTGACGTCCTCCCTCATTCCGTAGGTTCTCATGACAGTAGCTTGTGAACATTCCACCAGCTTCGCCCTTTTCAAAATACTTGTTCCCAGGCACTGCGCGAAAATGAACTACCCTTAGTCAAAGTCGCTTGTCTCTATGGATTTCCCCATTTCCAGCCCACGTCTTCACTACGTTGATGCCCTGTCCGTTTCTACTCCGCTCACATACTTTCGTTAAGGCGTCAATTGCCTACAGCCCCATGGACAGGGGTCATATTGTTTTGGCTCTTCGGTGCAAGAGGGCAAGGGCGAATGGGGAAACATTCTCACGTCGGGTCGGGCCACAAGTGGAGAAATCCACCGACGGAAGCGACTTTGACAAAGCGCAGAGTGTTATGAAGGTGGAGATAGTCGACCGTCCGCGTACATCTGTCGCGAGCGTCTATGGACGGTAAAACCACGGGTCAACGACTGGGTGTTGGGTGTCACCACAGAACATGGACATTCGACGCTTGCCCGCTCTATAAAGCACGATAGGGCGCTATCTGTCACATATCAGGTAACACGGTACAATGCTAATGCTGGTGCAATTGTTTCAGAGCACACCGTTCAGAGCATATTTTTAAAAATTTGGCTCCGCAGCAGAAAACCCATACGTGATCGAACGATATCGTCAGTTAGGATCGTAATAGGAATAAGACTATCGAGATTGGACAGTGGCCTAATAGAAACGTCTCCTCTTATCAAATGAATTACTTTCCCTCCGAAACCAGGCAAACGATCGTGTCCATATACACTTCCATTAAAATGGGTGACTGCTCGAAGCAAGCGCCTTGCCACTGGCGCAGGCCAGTGGGGGGCAGTATCACGTCATGGGACACACTGACCTTAGCTTCCATGGGACAGTGGTAGTAATGGAAGGTGTCAGTATACCTACGGGGATATTTTTACTAACCGCTTTCTTTACCTCATGCTTGATGTTTTTCCCGACAGCGGCGGCATCTTCCAGAAACACAAAAGTCCCTATCACAAAACCAAATTCCGCTAAAGAAGTTTGAAGAGCGTGTTATGACACTTCCATTGATGTCTTTGCCATGAAATTCTCCTGATCTGAAACCGATGAATCACATCTGTGATACTACACGACGCCAGATTTGTGCCCACAAACCAAGAGCCCATAATTTACGATAATTGTGCGATAGTGTCTGGTGTCACAAATTCTCGGAAAACTGCCAAGGACCCGTCAAATCCTTAACAATGTGAATCGTAGTTATATTGCGTTCAAGAGTTGTACCATGTACTATTAACAAAGTTAATAGTATAACTATAGACCTTCCAAGTCACTTTTCTAACGTATGTACTTACTGTACCCATGACATCACAAGTCATGCCCCTTTCAGTGACGTAGTCAGGACCCATCTCTCTCCTAAGCCACGCCTCTTTCTTGGAAGTAAACCAATGGAATAGCTTTCAAGTCAATACACATACTTGGTCAGTCAGAGAGCTTCTACTCGTTAACTCAAACTCACACTCACACTCAACATACACACTCACACACACACATTTAGATCTCCTAACTACAACTCGTTACTTTACCGATCATTAAAAACAAAGCAGCCAGTCAACATGAACCTCAGAACCAATATACTTGACATCTACCGTCCAGTCACATTCCTTAACGACTTCTTACGCCATCTCAACTCCACCAATTAGTTCTTTGTGGCCCTAATACCCCAATCAGAGAGCTACTAAGTTAACATTTACATATTTTAATCACTGATCAAATCGCAGTGTGTTATTTAAGCTATAAAGCCTTTGCTCTTCTCGAAATCTGTAATTATAATTAGCTAAAGTACCTAAAACTCTGCCTGTTAAGTACATTTCATTTCTCTCTCTCTCTCACACACACACGATCTCTCTCTCTCTCTCTCTCTCTCTCTCTCTCTCTCTCTCTCTCTCTCTCTCTCTCTCTCACACACACACACACACGCACTCACACACACACACACGTTCTCTCTCTCTCTCTCTCTCAGACGCACACATTTATGAATGATTGTGTTATACTTCACTGGAATAAAATGTTTGTCTCAGATGCCTCATCAGTAAATTTCATTGCGTTATTATATTTTATGCCTAACTCTTGTATTACTTTCGTTGTCACAAGATGGTGAATCTTTAACTAAGCGTAGCACACAAATGCCGTTACTGAGGGCAGTGATAAAGTAAGAAAAGACAAGATGAGTTGACTTGTAACAGAATGGTTCAAATGGCTCTCAGCACTATCGGACTTAACATCTTAGGTCATTAGTCCCCTAGACTTAGAACTACTTAAACCTAACTAACCTAAGAACATCACACACATCCAATTCCTAGGCAGGACTCGAACCGGCGACCGTAGCAGCAGCACGGATCCGGATTGAAGCGCCTAGAACCGCTCGGCCACAGCGGTCGGCTAAGAGAATGAGTCTGTGAAGGTTTTGCAAGTTTAGGATTAGACGGCACACATGCAAGACAGCACTTTACCTACCATTAATTGCGCTACGTAAATATACACTCATGGTCATAAATTAAGGATAATTGCAGAATGAGGTGCCACACAACGTGGCACTACACAAAACTGGTGCTAATAGCATAGGCACATAGGGAACACACACGACACAGATCTTTAAGTCCACGGTATTGGTGATAAGTTGAGAAAACCGTATTGAAACACATGTGCTACAAAACGCCACTGTTTCCTGCGCATGTACGCCGACATGATCGCCATGTACAAGTACACAGGCCGCACAATGGGTTGGCATACTCTGGATCAGGTGGTCGAGCAGCTGCTGAAGTACAGCCTCCCATTCTTGCACCAGTGCCCGTCGGAGTTCAGGTGTCGTAGGGGTTTGAAGACGTGCAGCGATACATCGACCGAGAGCTTCCCCGATGTGCTCGATGGGGTTTAGGTCTGGGGAACAGGCAGGCCACTCCATTCACCTGATATCTTCTGTTTCAAGGTACTCCTCCACAATGGCAGCTCGGTGGGGCCGTGCATTATCATCCATCAGGAGGAAGGTGGAACCCACTGCGTCCCTAAAAAAAGCAGACATAACTGGTGCAAAATGACGTCCCGATACGCCCTGTTTTTATCGTACTTCCACCTCACTACATTAATTTAAATTACCACTTTCAATGAGCTGTTGCTCTGCCTGACCGTGAGCGGCGTTAGCAGCGCGTATCGGTATATTCCCTCTCGTAGTATCTTTGCTATTATTTCCCGGTTGTTGTCTATCGTAAGCGGAGTTCGGGTCGCCAGTTCGGATCTGTCAGTTGGAACGCGTCTGGAGCGCCAGTCAGGGAGTTTCAATGCGGACCTAGTGCAATCGGGTTGCAGCTGTGAGGTCTGCGGCGACATGGCTCACTTGAGCATTGCCACCACGCATCACCTGAGCTGGTCCATGGTCTTGGATCGTCGGTCGGTCGTCGTAGCGGATGACGCGTTTTGGTCGCCGATCGTTTATGAGTCGGCTGTGTGTGTGTGTGTGTGTGTGTGTGTGTGTGTGTGTGTGTGTGTGCATTGACTCCCGATCTGTCTTCGTGTCTGCTTACTTACTGTTGGGTATTGTTCAGGTCTTTCTGTAAGTGTTCGTCAGCGTGTGTGTGTGTGTGTTGTAGGCGTTATGTCCACTGACGACTATTTAAGATGTTGTCGGCATTCTGAGAGGAGTCAGTCGGTTGCTGCGGACCAGGGAAGTACGCTCCGAGCGGTGCAGTCGGCTGGGTCCGCTGGCGGTCCCTGCGAGTGTCTGAGCATGTTCAAATATTCGAATGTATGTGAAAGGTTATGGGACTTAACTGCTAAGGTCATCAGTCCTAAGGACATACAAACACACCCATGCCCGATGGAGGAATCGAACCTCCGCCGGGATCAGCCGCACAGTCCATGACTGCAGTGCCGTCGACTGCTCGGCGTCTGAGCGTGTGTGGAGCTGTCCGATCGCTACGTGGTTTGTGGTTCACCAACGCAGGACGTCAAAGTTGAGTAGCTGTTTCAACTACCCTAGCCACGTCCATTCACGTTAGGTGATTCGTTTCGGTGCTTCGCTGTTGGGGAGATTTTCGTGTAAGCAACACCTAGTGTTCGTATTGCTGAAATTTAGCCGCCATGCGGTGCATTTAACTACACTCCTGGAAATGGAAAAAAGAACACATTGACACCGGTGTGTCAGACCCACCATACTTGCTCCGGACACTGCGAGAGGTCTGTACAAGCAATGATCACACGCACGGCACAGCGGACACACCAGGAACCGCGGTGTTGGCCGTCGAATGGCGCTAGCTGCGCAGCATTTGTGCACCGCCGCCGTCAGTGTCAGCCAGTTTGCCGTGGCATACGGAGCTCCATCGCAGTCTTTAACACTGGTAGCATGCCGCGACAACGTGGACGTGAACCGTATGTGCAGCTGACGGACTTAGAGCGAGGGCGTATAGTGGGCGCGCGGGAGGCCGGGTGGACGTACCGCCGAATTGCTCAACACGTGGGGCGTGAGGTCTCCACAGTACATCGATGTTGTCGCCAGTGGTCGGCGGAAGGTGCACGTGCCCGTCGACCAGGGACCGGACCGCAGCGACGCACGGATGCACGCCAAGACCGTAGGATCCTACGCAGTGCCGTAGGGGACCGCACCGCTACTTCCCAGCAAATTAGGGACACTGTTGCTCCTGGGGTATCGGCGAGGACCATTCGCAACCGTCTCCATGAAGCTGGGCTACGGTGCCGCACACCGTTAGGCCGTCTTCCGCTCACGCCCCAACATCGTGCAGCCCGCCTCCTGTGGTGTCGCGACAGGCGTGAATGGAGGGACGAATGGAGACGTGTCGTCTTCAGCGATGAGAGTCGCTTCTGCCTTGGTGCCAATGATGGTCGTATGCGTGTTTGGCGCCGTGCAGGTGAGCGCCACAATCAGGACAGCATACGACCGAGGCACGCAGGGCCAACACTCGGCATCATGGTGTGGGGAGCGATCTCCTACACTGGCCGTACACCACTGGTGATCGTCGAGGGGACACTGAATAGTGCACGGTACATCCAAACTGTCATCGAACCCATCGTTCTACCATTCCTAGACCGGCAAGGGAACTTGCTGTTCCAACAGGACAATGCACGTCCGCATGTATCCCGTGCCACCCAACGTGCTCTAGAAGGTGTAAGTCAACTACCCTGGCCAGCAAGATCTCCGGATCTGTCCCCCATTGAGCATGTTTGAGACTGGATGAAGCGTCGTCTCACGCGGTCTGCACGTCCAGCACGAACGCTGGTCCAACTGAGGCGCCAGGTGGAAATGGCATGGCAAGCCGTTCCACAGGACTACATCCAGCATCTCTACGATCGTCTCCATGGGAGAATAGCAGCCTGCATTGCTGCGAAAGGTGGATATACACTGTACTAGTGCCGACATTGTGCATGCTCTGTTGCCTGTGTCTATGTGCCTGTGGTTCTGTCAGTGTGATCATGTGATGTATCTGACCCCAGGAATGTGTCAATAAAGTTTCCCCTTCCTGGGACAATGAATTCACGGTGTTCTTATTTCAATTTCCAGGAGTGTATATCGGTTAACTACAATTCAAGTGCACCAGCGGAATTTCCTGCCTTGTGGCCGTTAGCTTTTGGTTACCTCCTTTGGCCACTGACGTAAATTCAGGCAGTGTTCCTTTTGGGTGAAGTTATCTACATTACCTTGTTTCAAATTCAATTGTACCAGCGGAATTTTCTGCCTTGTGGCCATTAATGTTCCGGTTACCAGCCCTGGCCACTAACGTAATTTCAGGATGCGTCCTATCCTAAACTTTTGTCACTGTCAAACATGGCGTGTAGTTTTGACAGCTTAACACATATTTCATTGTGGATAATCACGTTCGTAACTTCTGGTCTTTCAGTTCTCATGTACCGACTGGTGGCAAGCAAGTCGTTTTGTCGGTCGGTCCGTGGCTGTCCTCTTGTTGGGTTCTCACGGATCAAGTGTAGTTGGGAACACCACCTGTCTCACCTAAGTGAACGAGGGCAGACCACCCTCCCTGATGGCATCTGAGCAAATGATATCAAAAATTGTTGCTTTTACTGGATTTTATGTATTTTTGAATTTTGGAAATCAACTGTGGCCTGCAGCCCTAAATCCCTATTTTAAAAAAATTAAAATAAAAATAAACATAGCCGCCTTCTGCCGTTGAAAGGTTATGGTAATTTACTTTAAAATCTTGATAATTTTATTGTGGGCCTTCAGCCGTTTGTATTGCATCTTGTTTATGTTTGTCTATTCACCCTTGCCATGAGGCTCTCAGCCTCGCTGTAATTATTTTATTTGTAATTTTAACTGCATGTTTTTACCACTTGAGATTTATCTTGTAGCTTTAAGATTTCTTGTTTGAAGGCCTTCAGCCGTGAAATAATTGTCTTTTTGAATCTAGTAGTTCTAAACGTTCCGCTATGTGCCATTCTGGTTTAAAGGTGTTATTAAATTACAATAAAGTGCAATTGTAAGGTGAAATTGACCCCAACCTTATTTGACCCTCTCCACAATCCTAATCACCTGTTCTGCCCAGCGGGTTTAGCGGCTACCTGCAATACTCTGTGGGCGTCTGCGGGCACTGATGGTGAGCTATCGGTCTTCTTGTCATGTTGTACACTGTGGACGTCCCGTACTGTAGCGCCTGGACACGTTTCCTGTCTGCTGGAATCGTTGCCATAATCTTGAGATCACAATTTGCTGCACACGGAGGGCCCGTGCTACGACCTATTGAGTTTGACATGCCTCCTTTTGCCCTAGTATTCTACCCCTCATAACGTCATCAATATGTGTTATTTGAGCCATTTCCAAAACACAGTCACCATTAGCACTTCTGAAAACCTCTGCACACTTACTCGCAGCACCATACTCTGACATACACCAACACACTTCTACGTATGTGGACTGCTGCCAGCGCCACCGTGCGACGACCACAGGTCAGAAGCACCGCATGGTCATACTTCTAGGTGACTTAAACCCACTAACCGCACACCAGAGCATTGTTTCACCATGTATCAGCATTATCCTTAATTTATGAGCTTCAGTGTATTTACGCACCGAGGTAGTTGAAAGGCGCTTTCTAATGAAAATAAATAAATAAAATTTATATATTCGGTGTTTCACAGTAAACTGGCAACTATTCACATGTATATTTCCGTTTTTCAAATAATAAATAACCTATTCGCGAAGGCAACTTCTTAAGCCTGCTGGTGACAAATCCGAACTTTTCGACTCAGTGGCCGTAGAACAGGCACTCAGTGATCATTAGGCCATTACAGCATCACTGAACATGGCTGTATATAGGAATACAAAGATAGAGGTACCCAGGTTGATTCTGCGTTCGTTAACTACCGGAAGGAATTCAATACAGTTCTGCATGTCGGTGTTGACGGGCCCAGGCCAGGCGTAAAGCTTTGTGTCGTGCAGTCATCAAAGGTAGACGAGTGGGCTTCCGGCTCCGAAAGCCCTATGTCGATGACGTTTCGTTGAATGGTTCGCACGCTGACACTTGTCGATGAGCCAGCACTGAAATCTGCATCAGTTTGCGGAAGGGTTGCATTTCAGTCAAATTGAACAATTCTCTTCAGTCGTCGTAGGCCCCTTCTTGAAGGATATTTTTCTGGTCGCAGCTATACCGCACATTTGATATTTTACCAGACACCTGATATTCACGGTACACTCATCGCTAACTCGGAGATGTCCTATCGTTTGTGCTCCGACTATAAGACCACTTTCAGACTTACTTAAATTTTGATAAACTGCCGTTGTAGTAGCAGTAACCGACCCAACAACTGCGCCAGACTCTTGTTATCCTGTATAGGCGGATGCTGACCGCAGCGTCGTGTTCCGCCTATTTACATATCTCTACATTTCAATACTCACAGGAGTTTCTGTGGCGCTTCAGTGTGTCGTCGATTCCAATGGACAGTATAACACCCATTTCCAAAAATCATTTTTCTGTAACATTTTGTGTGAAGTTTGGCGAGAGAAGTACCGTTGTTAATATTTGCATTAAATCTGTCATAAAAGGAAGTGCCGCTTCCAAATCTTTTAGAGAGCAGCTAGGAGAAGCCTGGCTGTTCGCATTTGTTTTTCTCCTCTCAGCTATCATAACGTGAGCACTGTGAGCTGTAGCTGTAAGTGATTCTTAATGTGTGAACGTATTATGAGATGTGTTATATCTTCGTTAATCCACCGGATGACATGTTTACCTCAACTTTTACTCTACTGCGAGTTCTGTTCTTCCCCATTTCTCGCATGGAAGACGCAACACTTCGATGTGGCACTGATCCGCCATTGGCGAAATTTCGTCGCTAATTTACAGTATTCATTCTTTTTTATTGTACTTCCAGTGCCTGTAGTCATCCAGAGAATAAGTCCCTGTTTTTCAGACCAATCATACAGCTTGGAGTGGTTATCAAATGGCAATATGCAAATTGTAGTTTCCAAAATTCCATCGGTCCCAAAACCGGACAGGAACAGTTACAACCTTCATTCTCTTTAGATTGTGAAATATGTTAGCTGGCGGAAGTGTAATCCAAAGCACACCGGCGACCGCGCCAGTACAATTATTACATAATGCCTATTGTACACAATAGTAGTTGTTTTGAATGTAATATTTGTTTTCCTTTGTTCGTGGTCGAGCGATCACTTGGTGTTTCATTATAAGGATACATAAACCAAATGGAATCTGAAACTGAAAGAAACAACCGGCAGGGGTGGCCGAGCGGTTCTAGGCGCTACAGTCTGGAACCCCGCGACCGCTACGGTCGCAGTTTCGAATCCTTCCTCGGCCATAGATTAATATGATGCCCTTAGGTTAGTTAGGTTTAAGTAGTTCTAAGTTATAGGGGACTGATGACCTCAGAAGTTAAGTCCCATAGTGCTCAGAGCCATTTGAACCATTTTGAAAGAAACAGAATAAACAAGTAAATGTGTAAAGAAATCAATAACATTCCGGAACCTGAATGAAAAGAATTAAGGTATGAGAAGGTTTATTATTGCGCCTTGCTGCTTGAAGTAGTGAGGGCTATGTTGCGAACTTAATGCTTTTTTGTTGAAATAGATCGGCAGTGCTTTGCTTTTCCATGTAAGTTAGTTACGTACTGTCATACTATACAAAATAGTTGACAGTGGCAGTTAACAATTAGCAGTTTAGTTAGTACAAGATGAACGACCTTGTCCTACATCGCGCGTAATTATTGAAGTTTACGCAATCAGTAGTGTGGTCATTCAGCAGCAGTGTTAATGTTTTTCATTGGTAGTGAATGTCAATTTAATAAAAACGCTTTATTGCGCTTCATTAATCTCTGGTTATTATGGTGAAAACCGATAACAGTCAGATGCGAATTTTACTACCTCATCTCCAGACGAGGGTATCGAGGTAGAAGTGATTCTGAACCTAAAAAATGTCAGCGCTGCGGTGAGTGAAATCAATATACAATCTGAAGGCGACACGTCACAGCCAGACGTTCAACCATCCTTAAGTAACAGATTGCGGGCGCAATGGTTCGACGCTCAGCCGACCTTGCATTTCCGCCAGCGCGAGCCTCTGGTGGACTTGATATAAGGGATGGGAGAAAGTAAACGGTTAAAATCAATACCGGTATTTTAGTTCCGAATAGTCTGTATTTTTGGTATTTGTTTGCCCTCAGTTTTGCGTGTGTTTTTTGTTTATTAGTAAGAACTAGGTAAAAACCGAAATATCGATTAGCCATAGCAGCAGCGCAAAAAACTTTCGTTTTTAAATAAACCTTCTTTAAGGAACGAGTAATTTTCATTTGCATTGCTTTAAGACATACCGTTATTATAGAAAAAGAGAACAGCGATCAGTGCTATTTTAATAATAATGCCAACAGAAACGAGAAAGAAACACATAGCATAAGAATTGGTATAATATTGCTGAGACAATAATGTTCTTATACCATTAAATTTTGGGCATGCAGCCGCGCAAATAAAATTTCTTCCCCTAATATTTAGATCACGTATCATGCGGCTATCCTCAGACTAAGTTGAAATACTTGACGACAAGATGCCAAGCGCGGCCTTATATGCTCCTCTAGGTATCCGATTTCAGACGCTGTTCAGAGCCTACGCCTACACACGCGCCGCCTGTGGCGAAGCCGTACAACCATTCGATTAGCTTATCGATGTATGTTCGATGACACCATCACGACTTCTCTGCAGTTTAATTATCCCAAGAGCTGGATTCCATGCTTTGTCCAAATTAAAACCTGTATCTCTATTTATTATATTATTAGGTAATCTAATATCTATAGCTTCCTTGAAGACAGACTCCCAAACGGAAGAGGTGGATGCTAGAATCTTGCCAATACTGTAGTTCATGGAATGCCCAGTATCAATAAAATGTTCGGGCACAGCATACTTGTCTGGCTGGGATAAACATGTATATACTTGCATTTGAGAGATGTGTGGAACGTCGAAGATACAGCGTCTGTAACTCGCAGGCGCGTACCACCGCCGTGGAGTATGAAAACCTGCGCTTCGCGGCATTACCGACCACAGTGAATTCTAAGCTGAATTTCAAAGTATTAGGATCAACAGGGGAATAAAGGTGGTTTTTTGAACTAGTCAGCTTTCTAGCAATTTACGTGAAAAGCAGCAAACAGTGAACAGACTAAATTTTCCTTCATTTGCCTACTTAATTTAATAATTTGATTGTAAGAGTCTTGAAGCTGAGAGACTCAAAATTTCTCAATTTTTGATCGATTTATACGTTTATTACGGGAAATAAAAAACCGAAAATAGGTTATTTCAGAAATTGAGTGATTTGAATAGACCGGTTAAAGTGGCGATGAAAAAACCTATGTAACTGAAAACTGGTTGTTTCAGTGTTAATCGCCATCCCTGCTTGATAAGGACCAAATGTTGCAAAAATATTAACTAATACGACCTCTGAACTATGCGTTCTGAGTACTAAAGATGAAATGATCACATCCGAAAATAAAATAAAATCTTGCATATTCACTCTTAATATTTAATTTATCAACAATCACAAATGAAGTAAAGTCACTATGGCCATTAAAGATGATACGTCATCAATGTTCGTTGAAGTAAAGAAACATATCAAACACAGGTATGAAATATTTGCAAACAGAAAGGAACTTCAGAACATGAGTTCTCTTTATTATGTTTTGCGACGACCAGATGAACAAAACGTAGAAAATAATAGAAATTACTTCTCAGACCATCCATTTGCTACGGCAGGATTAACTGATGGTTGTAATAATGCCGAAATATTTGAAAACTACTTTTCTGTCTTGCCATTCGTAGAAGTGTAAATGTTGACTCAGGATCCATAGTCGAACAGAATGCGAGTGAAGGATTATCACAGAATAAATTTGTCATGGATGTGTATAGATGTACGTGCATAGATTTAAGTGTCAGGAAGTCGTTTCTGAGAGTATTTGTATGGAGTGTAGCCATGTATGGAAGTGAAACATGGGCGATGAATAGTTCGGACAAGAAGAGAGTAGAAGCTTTCGAAATGTTGTGCTACAGAAGAATGCTGAAGATTAGATGGGTAGACCACATAACTAATGAGGAGGTATTGAATAGAACTGGGGAGAAGATGAGTTTGTGGCACACCTTGACTAGAAGAAGGGATCGGTTGGTAGGACATATTCTGAGGCATCAAGGGATCACCAGTTTAGTATTGGTGGGCAGCGTGGATGGTAAAAATCGTGGAGGGAGACCAAGAGATGAATACAGTAAGCAGATTCAGAAGGATGTGGGCTGCAGTACGTACTGGGAGACGAAGCAGCTTGCACAGGATAGAATAGCATGGAGAGCTGTATCAAACCAGTCTCAGGACTGAAGACTACAACAGTGAATTGTGTAACTTCTGACAAGAAATTTAATAGAATCTATATAAAAAGCGCCAAAATGACCGTGCTACCTTACATGACTTCTGAACACAACGCAACATAAATTGATTTTTGACACGTGTAGTACAAGTCGTCACATAACTTCCATTCGACAACGAGTACCCTTGAAAGGCCACATTAAAACCAGGCACCTGTAGTCGCGTGTTATACGGAAATGAATCTTTTCACAACCAGCTCTACGAACTAGGAGCTGTGTTTACTTTTTCAATACTTTCATGCTGGGATAACGTTGTGCATCACAGTAACCAGCCACGCAACACACATGACAAAGGGCATAACAAGACGCTGCCCCATCCCTTAATGTCGTATAATCTGGGGTCGGTCGTGAAATTTTTTGTACAGTATTACATTTCGCAACATTTCGCGCGAACACAAACAGTTAGCGGTTCAGATCGGAAACGTAATTCAAGGAAATTTATCGATAGATGATTTGTCAGTGGTACGGGAACTAATTCATGGACCATTCGACTATAAGAAAAAGAAGAACTAACAGCCAGACTGTGACTTGCATTATGACGACTTAGGCTTGTATTAGATAACCCACAAAAACAAACAGTAGCCAAACGATTCGCCATATTACATTCCGAACTGCAGCAGACAGTGAGACCAGTATTTCGCTAGGGACAAATAAACATCGCTAAACGGGCACAGTATGACACATCGTAAATCTTAACTGAGATCATAAAGAGAGCAACATTCTTGAGAGAATTAGTTAAAAAACGTTATAAACCAAGTAGTAATCACTCAGATCCCGTATTGTTCTGCCGGCCGGAGTGGCCGTGCGGTTCTAGGCACTGCAGTCTGGAGCCGAGCGACCGCTACGGTCGCAGGTTCGAATCCTGCCTCGGACATGGATGTGTGTGATGTCCTTAGGGTCGTTAGGTTTAATTAGTTCTAAGTTCTAGGCGACTGATGACCTGAAAAGTTAAGTCGCATAGTGCTCAGAGCCAGCCGTATTCTTCTTAAGATACAACGAAAATATGGAACTTCGCGAAGAGTTACCTCAAGAAAATAAGAAATGTCGTGGTCTATAGAATGTAGGTTGCTGGAATTAGACCCCATTCCATGTTTTCCTGTCCAGAAATGCGAAATCGTGAGCGTAATTAGCATTGAGTCACTTGGAATTAGGATGCAGGTTTTGTGACAGTTTGGCCGGGGACCGGATTGGTGGAGGGCGAACTGCCAGTTCCTAGTAATTGATCATTTAATTACTAATTGTCTGATAGGCCTAGATTTTCTGAGTAAGCCATCAATTAGTGAAATACTTGAGATTTATTGTGTATCGTGTATAATTAGATAATTATTATTTCATTAGTGGCAGTACTTGCGCTTGCTTATCAAGTCCGATTCACAGATTAACTTTAACGTCATCGACATTTATAGTATACTTCAATAAAAATTTATTACACCAGAGTGGACGAATGGGGTATATTGCTATATACGTATATTCTATTCGTTTAACGCCTATGCGCACCCTAACTTGGCTACTGGTACCTTTCAAGATTTGAATTCCACATATAATCTTGCTGCCTAAAAAGGAAACTCCTGTAACTTGAACCATTGATATACCTCCATTATCCTTAAACATCTGTATTCCGCCTTCCGGCTGTGATTGAAAGCCATCCTTACATCCTGCGAGAAGTGCTCCGTCGTTTGTGAACCTTAGCTCTGCTAAGTGTTTCCCTTAAACTCTTTCTCCAACCTGTTCTTTGTTCACTTAATTTATAACTTTTACGATACACATGCTGAACAGCTCAAGTTGTAACACTGCTTTACTCCCTTCTTAACATTAATTGCTTTCTTTCTCCCACTAGAGTTCCTTGCATGTAGTAAATAATTCGTACCTCTCTTTGTACATGTTAATTACGTAATTTGGGACTTAATCCTGACTTCTATGGACTGTGATAGGGTCTGGGAGAGCTATACGTATTTTATTTGGATCATGCACTGTCCCGTTGCTCTAAAGATACGTGTGATAAGGCTAGGAGGTTGTCGAATATCAACCACGTAAGCCTGTATCTGGATGCACTTGCCCATATTAGGTAAACAAAGATTGCGACATTGAATGCTAGTCAACCAGTAGAAACAAACTTGCCGTCATTCCTCATACAACTATGGAAACCACTCATAGGAGACAGACGTTGTACCACTATAATGGACCATCTACGGTAGTAGTCTAATAATTGACAGATGATGAATGGTGAGCATCGTCAAAAGCGAGGTGCCCAATTGACAACCCATATCGTTTAATTTGAGAAAATGTACTATGCAATTGTTTTAAACTTCTGGACACTAGTGAATTTATGACCACAATGTAATATATTATACTCAATTCGACATCAACACTTCACACAAGGCCCAGGTGGCAATAAGAAGGTGGACTCTGTTCGATAAATAGATATTTATGGGCTTTTTAACCTGCCGCGTTTCCTTGAGGCAGCGCCATATATCAAGTAAAATGCGGCCTGGGAGGTAATAAATATCGACACGTTTCAGCGCCTCTCTCAAGGGGTAAGAGTAACACCGAAAGCTCGGCAGCGAAATAAATTTGGCTCTTTTCGAACGTCGATAAATGTTTCAGCCAGGATAAATAATGAGATAAATATTCCGCGCTTTTGAAACACTCTTTCGCACAACTCAATTTTTTAACTAGCAGTCAAACGTTTTCACTCTGCAGATAGCTAGAAATTTCTAAGCCGCGGCAACGAAAATAATTAATTCCCTTGTGAACAAAGGAATCTGTAAAGAACTCTGAATAATAACCCTTAACTCTTTTAAAAACGTGATTTTGGTGTAATAAATACAGATTTAAGAGCGTAAATGTGGCCTTGGTAATACGTGAATTGGTGTTAGTGTCTTTTAGCAGGGATCTGCATCATAGTGGAAATCCTACTCTATAAACCTGAAGGTTGAAAATATATATGCTCCTGAAGTCCCACTCTACTGTTGCCAAACAGACTGGGAACGAGATCAGAAACAAGAATCATTGATTGTCGAGAAATTCCTTTTTTGGATGAAGTTCCCAGACCAGTACCACTTGTATGTCATCCAAAAAATGCTTTAGTTTTTGTGTACAACCATTTCTAACCACTGGGAAAAGAAAAGCCTTTTATCGCTAGTAACAGCTATAGCTGGGCCTTGATCGATATTTTTTTCAAATTCCCAAAACAGAGATATTAATATGACGGCGGCTGTTTTACAAAAGCATTTCTTTCACACTGCATTAGTAACAGCTATGAGAGCTTTCTCAAACAAACAATCTTTCCTCCTGCTCCTAATTCAGTGACAAATCATTATTGCCAATTAAGCTTTCAAAACTACTTCCCACGATGCCAATAATTTAGAGGCCAATTCTTTTCTAATAACGATAATTCCACATACAAAAAATCAACCGAAATGTTTGTTACGTGACAAACTAGTTACAGCAAGAAACATTTCACTTTTACGCCGTTCATGTGCCTGAAGGAGGTGTGGTCTTCATGAGACCTCATACCGCTTCCATACTTCGTACAGCTGACAAGGGATATTTATTTACCTAGCTTCCGTCGGACCAGGAACAAACATGTACAATATCTGATCAAAAGTACCCAGACAGAGATGCATACACTAAGCAGATTCAGAAGGATATAGGAAGCAGTAAGTACTGGGAGATGAAGAAGCTTGCACAGGATAGAGTAGCATGGAGAGCTGCATCAAACCAGTCTCAGGACTGAAGACAACAACAACAACAACAATTACACAGCGGCATCTCACTTACCACGACATCAATGCGTGCGTCGCTTTGCATTGACTATAAAAGTATGTGGTTTACGAGGAGTTGCCCGACCACTGTACTCCCTTCATTTAAAGTCCCAGCGCACAATCACTTTGTTAGTTGGATGCTGGAAGCACTTTCAGACTCACGAGTGGTACCTTCCGCTGATTTAATACGACTTTATTACAATAGGGGCACCAAAATACCTGCTTATGATAAAAAAAATATTTATCTACGGTAGATTGTTTCTGCATTTATCGCCGTTGTCAAGTACGTCTATTCAGATGTGGCGTCCATATTACGTCGTTAGTGAACTGTCTTATGAGTGTCATTATTTCAATAAGATCGAAAATAACGTAGTAGACTGAAAATAAAACGTTGAGCGTCGTAAGAGTGGAACTGTCAAACTGCCGTCACACCGCAATTATCGCTTTATTTTCAATATAGTACGTCATTTACCATATCATTAAAACAGTGACAGTTATAATACAGTCCACTAATGGCATTATATGGACGTCATATCTTTCTGGACGTACTTGACAATGGTGATAAATGCCGAAACAGTCTGTCGCAGAATTATTATTATGAGTAGTTATTTTGTTGAGTTATTTTAATAACCACGTCGTTATCAGACTATACTATGCTGCTGGCTCCGCGATGCCGGGCGGTCGCCGTGCGTAAGAACGTTCAGCTGTAGTTTTTACATGGCGCTCCGTCAGTAGTCGAACTGGGCACCTTTACAAAAATTGGAATGTGCTTGGTGGATGTGTAACCCAGATGACATCCAATATCTAGTCCACGTTCGAAGTCAGCGACCGGCCCATTCTGCTGTTACTGCGTTTCAAATGACAACGCCATAATCCTCTTCACCTTTCGTACTAGCGGAACCATCTTTAGTGACATCTAGTGGGAAATTCGGCATTACAGAGCGATGCACGGATACTTTTGGGCTAGAAAAGCGTCAAAGCTTATCATGTTTATGATTAAAGGAGATTGCTTTTAAAATCAGTCATTAGTTTATTGCAATATAAGGCGATGTGATGGAGGTGAATTATAGTGTCATTAAGCATCGGTAAAGGGCTATGATTCTTCTCTTTGCAAACTTGGTACACGTTGGGCATGAAAGGAATTCTTCTCATGCGTCCCTAGCTGGGAAGCCCGGCGACCAGGTTGACGCATTTAGTGCCCACGGGCGAGCAGCGGTCGAGCGCCCACGTCGGCACGCATCACAGAGGGCAGGCCCCCAGAGGAGACAAGACACTGGAGGGGAGGGGCACTTCCTCTCCAGGTGCGAGAGCGCACTAGTATTAGGGATTCCGAATATTGCATCTGAGGGGGCAGGAGTTCACCTTTGACCGCTTCCGATAAGTCGCAAGGATTCTCTTATCGCTTGTCATGAGACGATGCACTTTGTATTCGTCGCAAACAGCGTAGAGAGCAAAGTTTGTTAGATCCCAGTAGGCGAGCTTCACTCACTGTGCGCGTTATCAAGAGCCTAACTCAGGATCCATTTTGATTTGCTACATGTCTGATGACGATAGTACTGTTACAACAGTTTTGAACTTCGTTTAATGCAGTTTCACGTAGGTTTTCACTTGCAGATGGACGTATACCGTCGTCCGGTAATGATACCTTCAGCGTAGGGCATGTTACACACTATCAACTACGTCGCCGGCAGAGTCTTGATGCAGCCGTACGCAATCTGCCGACTCCACCGCCACGCCGACCATGCTATGAACATGGTCATACAGAAATCGCCCGCTTTCCTAGCTCCGCATTTTTCTTTCGTTTTCTTCAATTTCCTTGCAATGTGTTAGGTCCTCATAATGACGCAAGGCACTGTATTCACTGTTTTCCCACTAAGAGAGTTGAGCTTCTTTTTTTTTTTTTCTCCTTCCACATTAATTGCACCAGATCAACCCGTCTCGTGTAATTTATTTATATGATAAATTAGAATGAAGTCATAAAATGCTCATGTTAAAACGCAAATACCAGGGCAGGCACCTTATGTGATTCACTTGTTATGAGCTATTGTTGCCAATTAAATTATCATTGTTGTTATTTTATGATCCTTTCTACAGTATCTGCCGACCCAAATTTCTTACAATTGTTTATCATTATTTGAATAATTTCTGTGTGACTATTAAATGAAATGGATAAAATTTCAATAATTATTGCATATGCAGTTTTATGCAGTCTCACTGAATAAACCACTTATATGTTGAACAGCCCTCCTTGCATTTCCTTTATAGAGATTAAATAAATATTCACACCTCTTTCCCCCTCCCACACGTGGTATCTTGCAGCCTGAAAAATGGTTCAGATGGCTCAGAGCACTATGGGACTTAACATCTGAGGTCATCAGTCCCCTAGAACGTAAAACTACTTAAACCTAAAGACATCACACACATTCATGCTCGAGGCAGGATTCGAACCTGTGACCGTAGCAGTCGCGCGGTTCCGGACAGAAGAGCCTAGAACCACTCGGCCACCGCTGCCGGCTCTTGGACTGATAGCGAATCCTGCTTTTTACAACGCAGTTACAAAAAATAGTAATAATTTTATTATAACACTGCGTAATGATCTTCTAATAATTCACCCATATTCATGAAAAATAGAACACTTTGAACCGATAGAGATAGGACGTTCGTATTCACAGGTTATGTACATTAGTATGTTCCGCAGAAATTACCAGCACCGATCATCTAGGACAGAAGATAATTGATCAACGTGACAGAAGTGTTACACTCCCGCAAATTGCTGCAGATTTCAATGCTCAGCCATCTACAAGTGTCAGCTGCCGTACCATTGAACGAAACATCATCGATATGGGCTTTCGGCCGCGAAGGCCCATTCGTATACCCTACATGACTGCACGACACAAGACTTTACGCCTCGTCTGGTCCCGTCAACGCCTACATGGGATTGTTGATGACAGGAAAAATGTTGCCTGTTCGGACGACTCTTGTTTCAAATTGTATCCCTCCCATGGACGTGTACGGGTATGGACAGATCCTTGTGAATCCATGGACCCTGCATGTCAGGAGGGGTCAGTTCAAACTAGTGGAGTCTTTGTAATGGTGTAGAGCGTGTACAGTTGGAGTGATATGGTTCCCATGATACGTCTAGATACGACAGGTGACAGGTACGTAAGCATCCTGTCCAATCATCTGCATTCATTCACGTCCATTGTGCTTTCCGACGGACTTGGGCAGTTCCTTCAGGACAATGCGACACCCCACACGTCCTGGAACACTCTTCCGATGTTAAACACTTCCGCTTCCCACACAAATCCCCATCGTTAAGCATATCTGGGATGCCTTCCAATGTGCTGTTCAGAAGAGATCTCCACCCCATCGTATCTTTACGGTTTTAAGGACAGCCCTGCAGGATTCATGGTGTCAGTTCCCTCCAGCACTACTTCAGACACTAGTCGAGTCCATGCCACGTCGTGTTGCGGCACTTCTGCGGGGGCCCTACACGATGTTAGGCAGTTTTACCAGTTTCTTTGGCTATTTAGTGTAGTGACGCTAGGAAAGACTGGAATGATCTCATATTTGGAGCTCATAGAGCGATTACAAACTGGAAACAACTAACGATCAACGTCGTGTTCTATTTCAGTGAATGGGATGATGGTTAACATGATGAAGAGTAGGTCGAAACATGTATCTTATAAAGTAATTCATGAAACGAGCTTTATCGATGACTTTATGTAACCAGCTCTGCTGCCATTTTTTCACTTTTCTCCTGCGGCGTTTATCGCAAAGAGAATCTTCAAGCTCATAGACGTCAATCCGTGGTTGGCAGTACCAGATTACATAATACAATCTGCGTGGAATGCAACTGAGTAGGCACAGAAGAATCCACGAAAAATAACTATATGTCACAATTTGATACTAGTTAAGTGGTGTGACACGCGCGGTCGTCAGTCACGTGTACGAGTCCAGAGCCGAGATCTAGGCGCAGCTTTTCACTAAGCGGGGGAGGCACCTATACTTATTAGAAGAGCTGCATGCTGATTTATTATGAGTCATATACTGTTAAAGTCTCGCTGAAATGATTATTATTTCTTGTCATCTACAACCTGCTGCTGAGAATATTGCTATTGATGCCCATAAGTTTTTCTGCTGACAACCATTCTTCCGCAGTTTCACAGGTAGCTACACGCACTTTTGTTATGACGGCGAATAACATAAATCGTAATTGTTCCCAAAGAAGGTACCATACATGGAGATTTCACCCACATCGAGCCTGCACTAATTCCAAAAGACATTGTTTTCTGATCTCTAATTCCTTCATCATTGTGGTAGCAGGTCAAATCAACAAATATATTTTATGTATATCTCATTCTAAACCTAGAGTGACCAAATTTTGCGCTTACCGTCAAAAGAAAACATTTTTGCTGAATACGAAATGGCTTGGTGAAGAGAATGTGAGTCATCGTATTGGAAACCTATATGGTCATGTGGTAAACCAATGTTACACATTCAGCCGACAAGCTGTCCGTGTCATTCATTGATTAATTTGTTCAGACGGTCATTTATAGTGCCCCGCAAATCCTATCAGAAACGGAAACCTACCGGGATATGGAATGAGTGGAGGTATAAATTCAAAAACGGCAGCGAAATGTAAATTATCACTACAATGCTTAATTCTATTCATAGTCCTTTAGAGGTTAAATGCCTGAAAGTTAATATTATGGCAGAGGAGGGACACTTGAAGACGAGAAAAAGAAAATGTTTTGGTATTAAATTCAGAGATATAGTGCAAATTTCTTTAGTGACATCAGACATCTTTTCTAGTCGGATCGCTGAGATTATCATAACCAGGAGTCTTAGACGAAAAATAGTACCTTTGGCGACGCCAGGCCGAGTAGTCGTCACAGTTAATGCTAAAACCCAACTTTGCATGATAACTGTAATGATGAGCGGACTACGTTAAAATTACAGACTGCAAGCTCGAATGACGCATGCATATGGCGCGTGACGGTTGCATCGCTAAACCAAATAATTCCAACTTTTTTAACAGGCTGACATATGCTTAAAAGATTTATCTGTTAATGCAGTATGGTACTAAATGTGCCTATACTCCATAAACCATAATGCATTTTAGGCATGTTATTGTTATTTCGTCTTATTATTATTTTACCCCTACCAACACCCCCCTCCCTTCCCCGCACCGCCCTCACTGCCCATGAATCACGGACCTTGCCATTGGTGGGTAGGCTTCCGTGTCTCAGCGAAACTGATAGCTGTACTGTAGGTGCAACCACAATGGAGGATATCTGTCGAGAGTCCAGG
Organism: Schistocerca piceifrons; assembly: GCF_021461385.2. Taxonomy (NCBI): domain Eukaryota; kingdom Metazoa; phylum Arthropoda; class Insecta; order Orthoptera; family Acrididae; genus Schistocerca; species Schistocerca piceifrons. The sequence goes on from NC_060141.1 coordinate 783,500,042, forward strand.
CAAACATGTGGTTCCTAAAGAGGGGCAGCAGCTTTTTCAATAGTTGCTGGGGTAACAGTCTGGATGATCGACTGTAACATCGACCAAAACGACCTTGCTATGCTGGTATTGCGAACGGCTGAGAGCAAGGTTAAAATACAGCCGTAATTTTTCACGAGGCCATGCACCTTTACTGTATGGTTAAATGATGATGGCGTCCTCTTAGGTAAAATATGACCGAGGTAAAATATTTCCCCATTCAGATCTCGGGGCGGGACTACTCACGACGACGTCGTTATCAGCAGAAACAAAACTGGTGTGCTGCGATCGGAGTGTGAAATGTCAGATCCCTAAATGGAGCGACGGCTTAGAAAATTTAAAAAGGGAAAAGGATAGGTTATAGATACAGTGGGAGTCATTAAAGTTAAGTGGCAGGAGGAGCAGGACTTATGGCCAGGTGAATACTGGGTTATAAATACACAATCAAACAGGGGAAATGCAGGAGAAAGTTTAATAACGAATAAGAAAATAGGTAAGCTACTATGATCAGCATATTGAACGTATTATTGTAGCCTAAATAGATACAAAGCCAATACCAACAACAGTAGTACAAGTTTATAAGACAAGTAGCTCCGCAGACAATGAAGAGATAGAAGAAATGTATGAAGAGAAGAAAAAACTTATTCATATGGTTAACTGAAACGATAATTGTGATGAGGGATTAGAAATCGATAGTAAGAGAAGGAAGTGAAGGAAAAATAGTAGGTGAATACGGACTAGTGGAAAGGAATGAAAGAGGAAGCCGCCTGGTGGAATAATTTACCAATGCTAACATTTGGTTTAATAATCATGGAAGAGACCTGGAGACATAGGAAGGTGTCAGACTGATTGAATAATGGGGAAGCCGCCTGGTGGAATAATTTACCAATGCTAACATTTGGTTTAATAATCATGGAAGAGACCTGGAGACATAGGAAGGTGTCAGACTGATTGAATAATGGTAAGGCAGGGATTTAATAACCAGGTTTTAAATTTTAAGGCATTTTCAGGGGAAGATGTGGACTCTGACCACAGTTGATTGCTTATGAATTGTAGAATAAAACTGAAGAAATTGCAAAAAGGTAGAAATTTCAGGAGATGGGACCTGGATAACCTGAAAGAACCAGAGGCAGTAGTTTCAGAGGGAGAACTAAGGAACGACTGACCAGAATATGGGAAAGGAATACAGTAGATCAAGAATGGGTAGCTTTGAGCGATGAAGTACTGAAGACAGCAGAGGATCAGGTAGGGAAGAAGGCCAGGGCTAGTGGAAACCCTTGGGTATCACAAGAGATATAGCAATTAAATGATGAAAGGAGAAACTATAAAAATGCAGTAAATGAAGCAGGCGAGAGGGAATACAAACGGCTAAGAAATGAGATTGACCGCAGGTGTAAATTGGGTAAGTAGGACTGGGTATAGGACAAATGTAACGATTTAGAAGTATATATGACTAAGGGAAATATGTCACCTATACGAAAGTTAAAGAGACATTTGGAGAAAATTGAACGACCTGTATGAATATCAAGAGCTCAGATGGAAGAACAGTGGAAAGCAAAGAAGGAAAAGCAGAAAGGTGGAAGGTATGTATAAGGGTCTACACAAGGGAAATGTAGTTGAGGCCAATATAATGGAAATGGAAGAGGACTTAGATGAAGACGAGATGGGAGACATCGTTCTGTGTGAAGAATTTGACAGAGCACTGAACCACCTAAGTCGAAACAAAGTTTCGGGAGTAGACAACATTCCTTTAGAACTACTGAAAGCCTTAGGACAGCCAGCTACAACAAAACCCTTCAATCTGCTGAGGAAGAGGTATGAGACAGATGAAATACCTTCAGACTTCAAGAAGAATATAATCATTAGTATTCCAAAGAAATCAGATGCTGACAGAGGTGATAATTACCGAATTACCAGTTTAATAAGACACAATTGTCTTTCCAGAGGAATTGAAAAAATTGATAGAAGCCGACGTCGAGAATGATCAGTTTGGATTCCGGATAAATGGAGCAAGACGCGAGGCAATAGTGACCCTACGACTTACCTTAGAGAACAGGTTAAGGAAAGGTAAACCTACGTTCAATGTTTCTGTATGCTTAGAAAACTTTGAGTTCATCGGTCCCTAGGCTTACACACAACATGATCGAACTTAGACTAACTTACGCTAAGGACAACACATCCATGCCCGAGGGTGGACTCGATCTGCCGACGGGACGTTATGCTTAGAGAAACCTTTTGATAATGTTGACTGGAACTATCTTTCAAATTCTAAAGGTGTCAAGAGTAAAACACAGGGAGCAAAAGGCTATTTACAATTTGTACAGAAACAAGATGACAGTTACGAAAGTCGAGGCGTATGAAAGGAGAGCAGTAGCTGAGAAGGGTGCGAGGCAGGTTCTGTCTTCTATGTTATTCAATATGTACTCGTACACTGATCAAACAGTAAAGGAAACAAACGTTTGGAGAAAGAATTAAAGCCCAGTCAGAAGAAACATAAACTTTGAGGTTTGCAGATTACATTGTAATTCTGGCAGAGATACTAAAGGACTTGTAAGAGAAGTTGAACGGAATGGACATTGTCTTGAAAGAAGGATCTAACAGGAACTTCGAGGGAATTAGATTAGATACTGAGACACTTAAAGTAGTATGTGAATTTTGCAATTTGGGCAGCAAAATAACTGATGATGGTCAAAGTAGAGAGGATACAAAATGTTGACTGGCAATGGCCAGAAAAGCGTTTCTGAAAAAGAGAAATTTGTTAACATCGAATATAAATTTAAATGTCAGAAATTCTTTTCTGAAAGTACTTGTATGGAAGTGAAACATGGACAATAAACAGTTTATGTTGTTGTTGTTGTGGTCTTCAGTCCTGAGACTGGTTTGATGCAGCTCTCCATGCTACTCTATCCTGTGCAAGCTTTTTCATCTCCCAGTACCTACTGCAACCTACATCCTTCTGAATCTGCTTAGTGTATTCATCTCTTGGTCTCCCTCTACGATTTTTACCCTCCATGCTGCCCTCCAATACTAAATTGGTGATCCCTTGATGCCTCAGAACATGTCCTACCAACCGATCCCTTCTTCTGGTCAAGTTGTGCCACAAACTTCTCTTCTCCCCAATCCTATTCAATACTTCCTCATTAGTTATGTGATCTACCCATCTAATCTTCAGCATTCTTCTGTAGCACCACATTTCGAAAGCTTCTATTCTCTTCTTGTCCAAACTATTTATCGTCCATGTTTCACTTCCATACATGGCTACACTCCATACAAATACTTTCAGAAATGACTTCCTGACACTTAAATCAATACTGGATGTTAACAAATTTCTCTTCTTCAGAAACGCTTTCCTTGCCATTGCCAGCCTACATTTTATATCCTCTCTACTTCGACCATCATCAGTTATTTTGCTCCCCAAATAGCAAAACTCCTTTACTACTTTAAGTGCCTCATTTCCTAATCTAATTCCTTCAGCATCACCTGACTTAATTAGACTACATTCCATTATCCTTGTTTTGCTTTTGTTGATGTTCATCTTATATCCTCCTTTCAAGACACTGTCCATTCCATTCAACTGCTCTTCCAAGTCCTTTGCTGTCTCTGACAGAATTACAATGTCATCGGCGAACCTCAAAGTTTTTATTTCTTCTCCATGAATTTTAATACCTACTCCGAATTTTTCTTTTGTTTCCTTTACTGCTTGCTCAATATACAGATTGAACAACATCGGGGAGAGGCTACAACCCTGTCTTACTCCCTTCCCAACCACTGCTTCCCTTTCATGTCCCTCGACTCTTATAACTGCCATCTGGTTTCTGTACAAATTGTAAATAGCCTTTCGTTCCCTGTATTTTACCCCTGCCACCTTTAGAATTTGAAAGAGAGTATTCCAGTCAACATTGTCAAAAGCTTTCTCTAAGTCTACAAATGCTAGAAACGTAGGTTTGCCTTTCCTTAATCTTTCTTCTAAGATAAGTCGTAAGGTCAGTATTGCCTCACGTGTTCCAGTGTTTCTACGGAATCCAAACTGATCTTCCCCGAGGTTGGCTTCTACTAGTTTTTCCATTCGTCTGTAAAGAATTCGTGTTAGTATTTTGCAGCTGTGACTTATTAAGCTGATAGTTCGGTAATTTTCACATCTGTCAACACCTGCTTTCTTTGGGATTGGAATTATTATATTCTTCTTGAAGTCTGAGGGTATTTCGCCTGTTTCATACATCTTGCTCACCAGATGGTAGAGTTTTGTCAGGACTGGCTCTCCCACGGCCGTCAGTAGTTCCAATGGAATATTGTCTACTCCGGGGGCCTTGTTTCGACTCAGGTCTTTCAGTGCTCTGTCAAACTCTTCACGCAGTATCATATCTCCCATTTCATCTTCATCTACATCCTCTTCCATTTCCATAATATTGTCCTCAAGTACATCGCCCTTGTATAGACCCTCTATATACTCCTTCCATCTTTCTGCTTTCCCTTCTTTGCTTAGAACTGGGTTTCCATCTGAGCTCTTGATATTCATACAAGTCGTTCTCTTATCTCCAAAGGTCTCTTTAATTTTCCTGTAGGCAGTATCTATCTTATCCCTAGTGAGATAGGCCTCTACATCCTTACATTTGTCCTCTAGCCATCCCTGCTTAGCCATTTTGCACTTCCTGTCAATCTCATTTTTGAGACGTTTGTATTCCTTTTTGCCTGATTCGCTTACTGCATTTTTATATTTTCTCCTTTCATCAATTAAATTCAATATTTCTTCTGTTACCCAAGGATTTCTACTAGCCCTCGTCTTTTTACCTACTTGATCCTCTGCTGCCTTCACTACTTCATCCCTCAAAGCTACCCATTCTTCTTCTACTGTATTTATTTCCCCCATTCCTGTCAATTGCTCCCTTATGCTCTCCCTGAATCTCTGTACAACCTCTGGTTCTTTTAGTTTATCCAGGTCCCATCTCCTTAAATTCCCACCTTTTTGCAGTTTCTTCAGTTTTAATCTACAGGTCATAACCAATAGATTGTGGTCAGAGTCCACATCTGCCCCTGGAAATGTCTTACAATTTAAAACCTGGTTCCTAAATCTCTGTCTTACCATTATATAATCTATCTGATACCTTTTAGTATCTCCAGGGTTCTTCCAGGTATACAACCTTCTTTCATGATTCTTAAACCAAGTGTTAGTTATGATTATGTTGTGCTCTGTGCAAAATTCGACCAGGCGGCTTCCTCTTTCATTTCTGTCCCCCAATCCATATTCACCTACTATGTTTCCTTCTCTCCCTTTTCCTACACTCGAATTCCAGTCACCCATGACTATTAAATTTTCGTCTCCCTTCACAATCTGAATAATTTCTTTTATTTCACCATACATTTCTTCAATTTCTTCGTCATCTGCAGAGCTAGTTGGCATATAAACTTGTACTACTGTAGTAGGCGTGGGCTTCGTATCTATCTTGGCCACAATAATGCGTTCACTATGCTGTTTGTAGTAGCTTACACGCATTCCTATTTTCCTATTCATTATTAAACCTACTCCTGCATTACCCCTATTTGATTTTGTGTTTATAACCCTGTAGTCACCTGACCAGAGGTCTTGTTCCTCCTGCCACCGAACTTCACTAATTCCCACTATATCTAACTTCAACCTATCCATTTCCCTTTTTAAATTTTCTAACCTACCTGCCCGATTAAGGGATCTGACATTCCACGCTCCGATCCGTAGAACACCAGTTTTCTTTCTCCTGATAACGACATCCTCTTGAGTAGTCCCCGCCCGGAGATCCGAATGGGGGACTATTTTACCTCCGGAATATTTTACCCAAGAGGACGCCATCATCATGTAATCATACAGTAAAGCTGCATGCCCTCGGGAAAAATTACGGCTGTAGTTTCCCCTTGCTTTCAGCCGTTCGCAGTACCAGCACAGCAAGGCTGTTTTGGTTATTGTTACAAGGCCAGATCAGTCAATCATCCAGACTGTTGCCCTTGCAACTACTGAAAAGGCTGCTGCCCCTCTTCAGGAACCACATGTTTGTCTGGCCTCTCAACAGATACCCCTCCGTTGTGGTTGCACCTACAGTACGGCTATCTGTATCGCTGAGGCACGCAAGCCTCCCCACCAACGGCAAGGTCCATGGTTCATGGGGGGAAAACAGTTTATACATGAAGAGAATAGAAGCGTTTCAAATGTCGTGGTACAGAAGAATGCTCGTGATTAGGTGGGTAAATCACGGAACTAATGAGGAAGTACTGAATTGATTTGGGAACAAAGGAAATATGTGGTGGCACAACCTGACTAGAGGAAGCGATAGGTTGGTAGGAAACATTTTAAGATATCAAGGGGTCACCAATTTAGTACTGGAGGGAAGCGTGGGGAGTAAATATCATAGAGGGACATCAAGAGATAAATGCAGTAAGCAGATTCAGAAGAATGTAGGTTGCAGTAGAACAAGATGGAGTAACACACCGTTTTCGCGTTTTTCAAAACATTAGAAAAATGTAATTCGCATAAACAGTAGAATATACAGAAGCAGTAAACCTACTGCAGTACAATGACGTCTATGGCGTTGAGTCATAAAGATATGCTACTTGTTACCAGTTATCAGCTGTTAGTAGCTTCACATTTATTTGAGTAGAATGTCATTTTTTTAAGGAAACAGGTAAGTAATTGCTTCCTCAAATATTGACTCGTACGCACACTCCATTGCTGCTTATCATGGAGTGCTACTTCGAATCCCAACTAGCTAACAGAACTTCTGAAACCCTGAATCTACATACACAGATAACATGTAGAGAAACTTCCTAGTACGATGTGTTTTCTATTTTCATTTGAATTGTTAGGGGTTTAAGATTTACTGCTGTGCGTTGGACTGTAGCTTGCTGAATATCTTTCCATCTCAGTAAGTGACTTAATTTTGCCCTCTGGACAAGGTGGCAAAGTCTACCTGAAAATTATAATTGCGCTTTACATGGTGCCTTTGTAAAACTGAGTGCCAGTATTACTAGTTTTTAAGATAATCAAACATAGGACCAACTTGCAACTTAATTAGGAAGCAAGAGTAAGAATTAGGAGATATTTAGAAAGGCTTCTACAACTCGTGGCGGCATTAAATTTTCACAATATTTTTATACTGCCCGCTTTTTTCTGACCAAGCAGTTAATTTACGAAGGGTGTTCAATGTGTAACACAACACATCTTTTTTCTCGACTAGTTACGGTCGAGAAAATGCGGACTCTGTTGTGGGACATCGTGGAACTCTCCCGCTTCAGCGCCTATAGTTGCATGAAGTTCCGACAGTTTGCGGCGCTGTATATAGGCTTCAAAACGGCGTCTGTACTGGAGTTGCATTCCAAGCAGAGAGCTCTCACTGCGTTTATTTTGGCGGAAAACTAAAGCATCACCAATATTCACAGGCTCTTGCTGAACTAAAGCACGGTGAGTTGATGGGCAAGGCGTCGGTCATCATTGCAAGAAGGCCGCGCAAAACTTTCCGATCCACCACGAGCTGGCCGGCTGTACACAGCTGTGGCACCTGGAATATTGGAACGTGCGGACACTCTCATTCCAGATGGGTCGCAGTGAAACACTTTGCTGCTGTACTAGATGTCTCTGTTCGTAGTGCTGACAGCCTCGTGTAATAGTTGGGCTAACTAAAGGTGTGTGTCCGCTTGGCTCCTCACTGCCTACCAGAATGCAATAAAGGGCAACGAAGGGCCATCTGTGTGGAACTGCTTGCGCGTTATGAGGCTGCCCGTGACAATTTTTTGTCGAACATCACCACAGGCAATGATAAATGGATTCATTGATTGAAACCGGAAAGACACCACCTCTCCTACGAAATAAAAAGTTCAAAGTAGCATCCTCAGCTGGTCAAGTTGCGTCGACCGTCTTCTGGCATTCTGATGCGCTTATTCTGTTTGAAGCCCTAGCTGGCGGTGCAGTGGTTAACATGTATTGTGCTACACTCGGAATATTGAAGGAACGAGATCAGCGTATCCGTCGCCACAAAAAACGTTAACCACAGGGTGGCGCACGAAATGTGTTACCAATTGTTTGTTTCACAATTTTTTACGACGCACATTAGATATCCCGCTGGGATCTCTGCAGCAGTACCAGCAGAGCTTGGAAAAACAAATGAGTTACGAAATGACGTCTAATTCGCGATATTGCCGCTAGGAGACTAGTAAGCAGCAATGGCTGACAATGGAAGACTGACGACACAACAACGATCGGCAATTGTGTTAGATTTTCATGAATCGAAAAGCCTTGTTATGATTCAGACGACGTTTTCGACAACTGTTGAACACACGATGGGATCCTTGCGAGAAGACTATCTACAGGTTGTACGATAGATTTTTACAGGAAGGAACAGTATTGGAAGCGAAGCGACCTCGGCCTAAGCCTGTTTAATCGCCGGAGAATATTGAAGCGGTACGCGTTGCTGTACAGAGAAGTCGCGAGAAATTGTGTAGAAAGGCAGCAGTGCAACTGGGAATATCCAGACGCTCCGTTTAACGGATTCTTAAAAGTGACCTCCAGATGAACCCTTACAAGATGACCTGTGTACAGAAGCTCACTGAAGAACACAAGCAGCAGAAACTACTGTTTGCTCAGTGCGCGGAGGATAGGGAAGAAACTCTCAACAACGTTTGGTTTTCAGACGAGGCGCATTTTCATTTAGACGGTGTGGTTAACAAACAAAATGTAGGCTTTTGGGCCACTGAAAACACACGAGTGCTTCATGAACGACTACATTATGCTACGAGGATTACAGCGTGGTCAGCAATTTCCAGTCACGGACTTATTGTACCCTTATTCTTTGAAGAAACTGTGAACAGCGAGCGTTATTTGAGCATGCTTCGCAATGGCTTCATTCCACAGCTTCTTGCCACTACCTTGCCCTTCAACATGCAGTGGTTCTTGCAAGATGGAGCAAGGGACACACTGCAAACACTGTGTTGGAGTTTTTACACGGTGATTTCGACATGTGGATTATTTCCCTCAGGTTTCCAGGTCGCTTCAATGACGGACAAAATTGGCCCCCCCAATAGTCCAGACCTCAATCCATGTGACTTTTATCTTTGGGGGTACCTAAAGGAAAAATTTTTCCGGAAGCGTCCACGTGATTTAATGGAGCTCAGAAGATTTATTCTTCAAGCCTGCAGTAAAATTACGGAAGACATGTGCCGTAGGGCAATCAGTAACTTCAGTGTTCGTTTCAAGGAAGTTAGGAAACGAAATGATGGACATATTGAGCATGTGTTGAGTTAGAACAAATCTCCATGGACGGCTCTTCATTGTAGCGTATGTTCCTTTCACATTGTATTGACAAACAAGTTTACATTCAAAAACAAAATGGTGACACATTTCGTGCTCCACCCTGTAGCTCCTCCTTCCCTATGAGCACACACATCTTACTAAAGCTCCAGAAATGTCAAAGTTTGGCCGGTAAGTCCTTAGATGGTGGTACAAGCAGTGTGCAGTATAACTGGACACGCTTTCCAGCCCGAGTTTTTGGATAATTAAACCAGTCCGTCCTTGAACTGACTTAGTGAGCTATCGGGAAGGAATTCTTCTTACCAGTTGTGTGTAGATGCTCTCGTAGTTTCATATCGCTCTGCAGAGCCGTAGAAGCGCAGTTGTATTCAGAAAGTGTAGTACTACTATGTTTCACATAATGAAGCAGGAAGAAATTTTCTGTGCAAATAATTTTTACACAGGATGCCATTGAGATGCGCTTATTTAAGAAACAGCGTAAAATCAACTTGTTCATACTGATTATAAGCTAACTAGTAACAGCACGAGCGCATGGTAGACCCAAAACTGGATCAAAAGGCATCCTATAGGCGACTGCCGACTATGGCGCACGGTCTTGGAACTTGGGCGTACAAGCGGTGTAGTTCTTATAAGCTCGAACATCTTCGGTTTTGCCACTCTTATTCATTTATTTATCAATATCAACATTTGCTGGCCTTGTAAAATTACTGAAAGATAGTATTTATGACCCATAGACATTTCCTGATGTCTGAGTGGCAAAGGCAGCTTTGTTAACAAATTTGACACACTGAAGGATGCATTCCGCAGGAAGCAGTATGGAAGTGATGGAGAGGCTATTGACGCAGCAAGACGTAGGCTCTGGTGGGGCCATTAGAGTGCTACTATGTGGGCAAAGGGGAACTCCCAGTAAGGAAGCATAAGGCCCTTGAATTGGACGGGGATCATGATGAAAGAAGAGGGTTTTGTAGTCAGAATGGAATACCATGGCGTATTGGAAACCTGATTCGTTCTTATTTCCCTCTTTTCCCCACCTGGAATCTTCGTCAACGATTTCTGGATCTACTGTGCTTTGAGAAGATTGGAAACGTGAATGAAACCAACCTGATTTCAGAATATCAATATCTGGCATTACTTATTGATCGTCCTGTATAGTTTAATTTTACTGCCCCACAATTGAACTATAATTTGTCAACACTTTTGTCTTTTAGGTCAATGCAGTGGGATATGTCTCATAGTGCATGACACGCTGAATTGTACATCGTGATCACATTATGCATCTATTGACATTATTTTAAATTGTTATCCCACTAGTTCCCAAGGAATCTGACACACTATGTTCCATTTAGTGAGCAGCCTATAATGTCTATTTCACTCGCTCACAAGTCATTATTTTCGATTTTAAACTGTATATTACGTGTTTTCATGAGATTAACACCTAACCAGAATGAGATTTTCACTCTGCAGAGGAGTGTGCGCTGATATGAAACTTCCTGGCAGAGTAAAACTGTGTGCCGGACCGAGACTAGAACTCGGGACCTTTGCCTTTCGCGGGAAAGTTCTCTATCATTTTTTTTCCCAAGCAACCGCTGCAGGAGCAGGACGACGGGTAGGGCAGGGCTCGAATCCAGAGGCCTGGCCGTCCCGCCGCCATGCCCAACAACGTGTTCTAGGATCGCAGGATCATGGAGAGGATGTAGCGGTTTTGTCTATGTTTTACCTATTCATTTGCTTAATTTTTTAATTTTTATTTTTTGTTGTGTTTACGGATTTATTTTTGTTTCCTTAAAGAAAGATCCTACAACTGCCGTAGACGAGCGTCCGAGTCGTCTTCTCGTCTGTGTAGAGGGGTTCCCCCCTATTCCGTCCGTTGAGGGTCAATGTGCTCGAGGATTCATCTTCATTTTCATACCAGTAACGACCCAGTGAGCAGGACGATCCGCAAATAATGAACATAAATAATTTGCCAAACGGATCCTGTACTTCGGGTGGCGTCTGAAAGCTGCATGTGCCTTTATCAGTAGGCACCAAAAGTCGAGTGCGCCTTTGTGAGCATCGCAAAATATGTAGTGTACGGCCTTGCCTTTTACCCAGTTAACGGCGTTCGTACTGGTCGATGGAAAGTATGCGCAGTCGGGGTGCAATATATCTGAAGTGTTGGCAGAAGAGCCAACACCGTGTTGCTAGAGGAGGCCGAAATGCACGCGTTTACGCTACCGCAGACTGGCGTGAGATCTGGAACAATTAAAGGAGTTGAGTCTAATAAATAAAGAACGTAGTTCTTGGAATACTTAACTTTAATCCATAATTAGTGTACATCGCTCTTGACGGTACATGTTTTATAATCTCAATATTAACTGGTAATGGCGCCTTGCTAGATCGTAGCAAATGACGTAGCTGAAAGCTATGCTAACTATCGTCTCGGCATATGAGAGCGTATTTGTCAGTGTAGCATCGCTAGCAAAGTCGGCTGTACAACTGGGGCGAGTGCTAGGAAGTCTCTCTAGACCTGCCGTGTGGTGGCGCTCGGTCTGCAATCACTGACAGTGGCGACACGCGGGTCCGACGTATACTAGCGGACCGCGGCCGATTTAAAGGCTACCACCTAGCAAGTGTGGTGTCTGGCGGTGACACCACAAATATATTCACAACACATTTTGCATATGTTGTTAACCTTTACCACTGAAGTCGGCTGTACAACTGGGGCGAGTGCTAGGAAGTCTCTCTAGACCTGCCGTCTGGCGGCACTCGGTCTGCAATCACTGACAGTGGCGACACGCGGGTCCGACGCATACTAATGGACCGCGGCCGATTTAAAGGCTACCACCTAGCAAGTGTGGTGTCTGGCGGTGACACCACAATATCATCAGGGGAAGTAGACTCGGGCAATCGCCGAAAGAGTAACGCCAGCATGGTCTGCGTCAGTAGTCAGCACTCGCTGGTCGCGTCACAAGTCAGGCGGTGCGCATCCGAGTCAACGACTGAGCACGTCGGACGCAGGGGAGTCGTCCGGCAAATGAATGGAATGTAGCCTCTGACGAGTAGCGAACCTCGTTCACAACCACGTACCACAATGAACGCACCGTGGTAGGTAGAAAAGGCGTGTGTGCCGCTCGCCACACCGTGTTTCAGGCAACTTCAGTATGTCTGCGTGCGACGGTATTGATAAGTTGCTGCTGTTGATAGAGGCGATAATAGTCTTTCTTGCTGGGATACTTGTCGTCGGAAGGTCTGTCCGTAAGTAGCTGTGGTCAATCAAGGACGCTCTGATCTGGGCGAGTGCGGGTGAAATCTGTCCTACAGAAACCGGGAGATGCAGAGTGTGTGGCGTCGATTTAGCTATCAGGGTGAGCCTCAGGGTGTCGTGGGCAGAGGTCCACGTGCAACGCATAGTGTTGATAAAAAGCGACCGCGCACGGTTGTATACATGAATTAACCGTGGGTGGCGTATCGAACTTCAAAAACAAATCCGGCGCTCACGAAATATCCATATGCTGTTTGAAATCTGTCGGCCACTGTAACCGTCAAGTGAAGGACATGCGCAAAATAGTTGAGGTTGGAGACAAGCTAGGTGTTGACATACTGTGTTCTCAGGAGCATATCCATGTGACGCTATTTGTTGTTCAAAAATGGCTCTGAGCACTATCGAACTTAACATCTGAGGTCATCAGTGTTGTGACTTGGCAAGACAGCCAAGCCACTATGAGATAGCCGAAAGGCACGCGTTTAAGCTCACGCAGGCTGGCAGGAGTTGAGTCTAGTAAGAAAAGTACGTAGCTTCTGGAATACTTAACTTTAATCCATAATTGGTGAACATCGGTCTCACGGTACATGCATCACAAGATAAATAGCAATGGATAATGGCGCCTTGCTAGGTCGTAGCAAATGACGTAGCTGAAAGCTATGCTAACTATCGTCTCGGCAAATGATAGCGTAATTTGTCAGTGAACCATCGCTAGCAAAGTCGGCTGTACAACTGGGGCGAGTGCTAGGAAGTCTCTCTAGACCTGCCGTGTGGCGGCGCTCGGTCTGCAATCACTGACAGACGCGACACGCGGGTCCGACGTATACTACCGGACCGCGGCCGATTTAAAGGCTACCACCTAACAAGTGTGGTGTCTAGCGGTGACACCACAATCAGTCCCATAGAACTTAGAACTACTTAAACCTAACGAAGGACATCACACACATCCGTGCCCGAGGCAGGATTCGAACCTGCGACCGTAGCGGTCGCGCGGCTCCAGACTATAGCGCCTGCAACCGCTAGGTCACTACGGCCGGCCTATTTGCTGTACTGCAGCGAAGCACATGTCTGGTGTAGGAGCTGGCTGTACGTAGTCGCATCGTGCGGCGAACATTGCTATAGAACTGCACTCCTCAACATTTGAGTACCGGCACGTTATCAAAGGGCACCGCCGTTGCGGAGGAAAGCCCACCTCCGCCATCGAGGTATTTTGTCTTCTTCCTGTTGATCACGCTCCTAACGACACCCTCTCTCCCCACAAGGGGCAGCCTTGTCGCACTGACCGTCCAACAACAATGTGACCAGACTGGTAACCTTTGACCATCATGAGGGAGCGCGCTCCGTGGACCAGTCGAAGGACCACCTGTACAGACTCTGTAGAGAGGCCCATGTGTTCCAAAACTGCGCATAGGACGCCGTGGTCGACGCGGTGGAATGCGTAGTCAAGATCGACGGCGACAACGGCACCTCATAGTTTGCAGGCCGCCATCAAAGAAACTGCGTAACGAAATGCTCCTAACGCTGTATGTGTTGCTGACACCACGTAAACGTGTCTGATCGGAGTGAATGGCTTTTCAAATAGCGGTGTGGAGACGCGGGCTGAGGATACGGGCGAATACCTTGTAGTCGTTGTTGAGGAGTGTGACTGGGCGAATGTCCTGCCACCTACAACCACTCTTCGATTTCGGTACTGGGATCAAGATGCTGTTTGTGAATTCCGCGCGGACAGTGAAATTAGAGCGGATCAATTCTTGAAACACTTGGAGCCACTTATACCCACGAGGCCATAAAAAGTGCGGTAGGATTCCAGGGGTAAACCGTCCGGCCACAGCGATTTGTTCGGTGATCCACATGCCAAGGCCGATGTCAGCTCGTCGGATGTAATGGGCAACAGCAGAGCTTTATCGGGTGCCACGTCCGTAGGGGCGAAAAAATCGTGCAACAGCTCATCTTAATCACGTACATTTCGCTTATCTTCCATGTACGAGGTCCCGCAGTGTCGGGCGATCGTGTGCGCTATGTCCGTTTGCGTCACCGCGCTCAATGTGATAGACTGATGCAGATTCGTTGGGGATGCAGTCTTGCACTCGCGCACGGATGCGGACACCTTCTAGCTGCTCTGCCGTGATGCGAAGTAGACGAGCTTTAAAGCGTTGTACGGGCATCTGACGTTCGGGAGACGGCAGTTGCGTCGCCATCTCATGTAACGCTGTATAGTAAAATTACGAAGTTGTTCTTTGCCAGTTCGATCTGTCACGACAGTAGGCCATCAGAGTCTTCCGGAGTGAAGGTTTGACACATCCCAGCTACCACAGCAACGGGGAAGCATACATGGGCAGGCCTCTGAAACAACGACGCCACGTGTTGTAACGGCGCCGGAACGGTCGCGGGGTTATAGTGACGGAAACGCGGCGGGACCCGCGGAGCGGCCCACGAACAACAACACAACGGGAGAGGACGGACACGACCAACGAAGGACCTTACGACACAACAAGATCAGACAACAGAGTAACGAACCAAACAAGACAACAACGTCCACTCGTAAAGAAAACACGAAAGTCAATACGCTGCCTAATGCAAGGCGATGTGTCCTGCGACGCACGCGAGGTTAGACTAGCAGGCTGAGCTTTTTTTTATTGTTATTTTAATCACCTTATACAAAGGTGGGCTGTCAGCAGCATAGTACGCTGCTCTTCACCCGCTAGTGGTACAATAAATATGACATAAAGGAGGTACAGATAATACATTAAAAATGGCAGGCAAATACTGTAGACACGAAAACCAATAAACATGAAGCTGTTCACGCTGGACGAGAAAAAACACTTACACCCGTTGACACGGCGCACAAAACACGGATGACGGCGACGGGACACATGAACAGTGGTGGCGTGACCGCGAAAGAACACTAAACACAAAACGAAGGCACACACACGAGACACTGATGGCGATGATCTCCGGCGCACGAATGTCCACTGAGCGTGTACGAGTCCGAAGACCTGCCAAGAGAGGAGGAGGAGGGTAGGGAGAGGGAGAGGGGAGAGCACAGATGCCACAGGCAAGGGAGATAGGGGAGAGGGAGGAAGGGAGGAAAGGGGAGGGGAAGCCCGAGGGGAAGAGGGGTGGAGGAGGGGGGGATGGGGGAGAAGGAGAGAGAAGGGAGGGAGGGGAGCGAAGGTGCCCAAAGGAAAAGACACAGGAAGTGGAGGGGAGGATCAAAGTTGATAGGAGGGGTAGATGGAGGGGAGGAGGACATCATCAGGATCAGGGCGGGGGAGCTGGCGGAAGCCACCTTGGGAGAGGCTATAGGCTGAGCGACAGGCAGGTGCTTAAGTACTCGATCAGGGAAGCCGCCATTGGCCGCTGCAACCACTTGTTCCACTGTGGCGCCCTGACTCCTAAATGCGGGCCAGGAGGCGCGTGCCGCCACAGCTTACGGCGCGATGGTACAGAGACCTCTGTGGGTCTTTGACGTCCATCACGTCTGGCGGGGATTTAAATTCCGCAGCGCGCAGTACTAGACCACGTGTCAGTAACTGCTTGCTGACACGCTTCTTCGTGAAGGAGGGTTACGTTCAGCTTCCCCGGGCCTCTGCTGCGTCTTGTGAGTTGTCGGAGTCAGGTGATAGTGCAGATATACGCGAGATTATCCGTGAAGGTCGTCGGCCAGTGTTCTGCATCACGAGTTGCTGTGTGGAGGGCACGCGAGACGTATATCTGGTCCAGACGACTGGCAGAGCAGCTGGTAAAGTGCGTAGGCTATATCGGCTCTGGTTGCCATGATGTAAGACCCACGTGTCGTGGAGCACGATTCCACGTACCAGTGCTTGTAGAGCTGGGTGTGGGGCGTAATGCAGTATCTGGTCCTCGGGCCACAGGCCTTCTGAGCTACCCAAGCACAACTCGTGCCCCGTCCTCACTGCTTCACATTGTCTCCTACCTTCCAAACTGTCTTACGAAACATACAGGACTAGCACTCCTGGATGAAAGGATACAGCGGAGAAATGGCTTTTCCACGGCATGGGGAATGTTTCCAGAATGAGATTTTCACTCTGCAGTGATGTGTGCACTGATATAAAACTTCATATCAGTGCACTCTCTGCTGTAGGTAGGAAACGAGGTATTGGCAGAAGGTAAGCTGTGAGGACTGGGGGTGAGTCGTGCTTGGGTAGCTCAGATGGTAGATCACTTGTTCGCAAAACGTAAAAGTCCCGAGTTTGAGTTTCGGTCAGGCACACAATTTTAATCTGCGAGGAAGTATCAAGACCTAATCAATTTCTTTCTGGCTCTGATAGACTCTTCTACGTCATTTAAAAATCATTCCTGGAGAATAATGGGAAATTCTAAACTAAAACAATTATCTCAGGATACGTTAGTTGGTATGCAAACTACTCAACTGGCCATTAAAATTGCTACACCACGAAGATGACGTGCTACAGACGCGAAATTTAACCGATGCGAAGAAGATGCTGTGATATGCAAAGGATTAGCTTTTCAGAGCATTCACACGAGGTTGGCGTCGGTGGCGACACCTAAAACGTGCTGACATGAGGAAAGTTTCCAACCTATATCTCATACACAAACAGCAGTTGACCGGCGTTGCCTCGTGAAACATTGTTGTAATGCCTCGTGTAAGGAGGAGAAATACTTACCATCATGTTTCCGACTTTGATAAAGGTCCGATTGTACCCTATCACGATTGCGGTTTATCGCATCGCGACATTGCAACTCGCGTTGGTCGAGAGGCAATGATTGTTAGTAGAATATGGAATCCGTGGGTTCAGGAGTGTAATACGGAACGCCGTGCTGGATCAAAACGGCCTCGTATCACTAGCAGTCGTGATGACAGGCATCTTATCCATATGGCTGTAACGTATCGTGCAGCCACATCCCTGAGTCAACAGATGGGGACGTTTGCAAGA
This sequence comes from Schistocerca piceifrons, assembly GCF_021461385.2. Lineage (NCBI taxonomy): Eukaryota > Metazoa > Arthropoda > Insecta > Orthoptera > Acrididae > Schistocerca > Schistocerca piceifrons. The sequence goes on from NC_060141.1 coordinate 783,517,485, forward strand.
CAACAACCATCTCCACGAACAGTTCGACGACGTTTGCAGCAGGATGGACTATCAGCTCGGAGACCATGGCTGCGGTTACCTTTGACGCTGCATCACAGACAGGAGCGCCTGCGATGGTGTACTAAACGACGAACCTGGGTGCACGAATGGCAAAACGTCATTTTTTCGGATGAATCCAGGTTCAGTTTACAGCATCATGATGGTCGCATCCTTGTTTGGCGACATCGCGGTCAACCCCCATTGGAAGCGTGTATTCGTCATCGCCATACTGGCGTATTACCCAGCGTGATGGTATGGGGTGCCATTGGTTACACGTCTCGGTCACCTCTTGTTCGCATTGACGGCACTTTGAACAGTGGACGTTACATTTCAGATGTGTTAAGACCCGTTGCTCTACCCTTTATTCGATCCCTGCGACACCCTACATTTCAGCAGGATAATGCACGACCGCATGTTGCAGGCCCTGTACGGACCGTTCTGAATACGGAAAATGTTCGACTGCTTCCATGTCCAGCATATTCTCCAGATCTCTCACCAACTGGAAACGTCTGGTCAATGGTGGCCGAGCAACTGGCTCGTCACAAAACGCCAGTCACTACTCTCGATGAACTATGGTATCGTGTTGAAGCTGCATGGGCAGCTGTACCTGTACAGGCCATCCAAGCTCTGTTTCATTTACTGCTCAGAGGTATCAAGGCAGTAATTAAGGCCAGTGCTGGTTGTTCCGGGAACTGATTTCTCAGGATCTATTCACCCAAATTTAATCACATGTCAGTTCTAGTATAATATACTTGTCCAATCAATAGCCATATATTTCTTCTTGGTGTAGCAATTTTAATGGTCAGTAGTGTACTTTACACACAGGTAAGAAAAGGACAGGGAGTAAAGTGATATCATTTGTGATTCCTTTGTATAGCCTAACACTGCACGCACAGTGTGCACTGTGATTCAGAGAGTGAAAGCGGCGTTCGACAGGAAGCCACGTGAACGGACGGCCAGTCATCCCGCTCGTCACCGCAATTAATTCCCTCGTCTCCGTGCAATTATTTTGCTGAGCGCTCTGGCTGGACCCAATCTGGCCCTGTCATTGCCTGACGTCTGCTCGTGCGTCCCCGCCAACCCGCACTGACTAGGCCATGGAAGTCAATTTCCAGTAAAATTCATATGTTCGACTGTGGTACCGCCCCTAAAAACTATTCAGTTTAATTAAAAATCTCACATAATAGCAACAATAACGTTTCTCTTCATGTGCAAATTTTTCTAAAGCAATTAATTAAAACAAACAAAAGAGGAGAGTTATACTTGCAGGATAGTATACCTAGGAACACTTAAGGCCAGGTTCTCATTCAAAATGGTCGAAAATTCGATATTGGTACTGCACTTTTTAAAAGGTTCATTTGTGTAGAATGTTGAGACGGAAATGTCTTTTAATCTGTGCGTCACAAAAGTTTCTACAGCACATTGTTCGAAACAGTGTCACGGCCCTTTGGGACGCTCTCAACCAGACTCACCCGACTTATGTAGAAAATTTGTCGTGCCGTGACGCACGTGCACAAAATGATTTACACTGCCGTATGCAGGAAAATGCTTCCGCCAAAAAGCTGGCGAACAACTTGTGCAAGCTACCGAACGCAGCATCTCCAGCTCAGCCTGATCGGCATTTCTCGCCAAGAAGAACGAGGAAATCACTCTCCAAGAACAATCTGAGTTAGAGGAACGGTTGACATACGGTCCCGGAACTGCATACTAAACGTAAGTAACGAAAGCACCTTTTTTGGCCAGATTTTGGTCAGCATTGATAAAAAGATAATTTTTGGTCCGCTGTATTGGTTTAGCCATTTTGCATTTTGAAAATCTAGCTTTATGTTTGTGGTCAGCGATATCAAAAATAAACCATAACATGTAGATTTTATGCAAATTCAAGTAATAAGACATATTTTTCTAAACTCTGGTCGCCAGCTTTGTAAAGGCCTTGTCGCCACTGTTGTGGAGCCTGCACTGTAGTTACGGTACGCCGAGTTTGGGAGTTCGTGAAAGGGCTGCTGGCACAGTACACCGCTAAGACATGCCATATTACACAGCTATGCCCTAAGGTCAGGTAACAGGATAGGACAATTAAGATTCTACAACACTCCAATAAATTAGCAACAAAGTCACACATCTGAGTTTAAAAGGTTTCCTTATCTTTGGGACTTGTATATTGAAGTCCGCAACACTTCATGTAATATAACACAAAAAAGCCATCAATTGCTAAGTGTAAATGTTCGTAGGTAAACTTCGCAGTACATAGCAAATGCAATTACAACAAGTGTCTGTTCACTTGTACGATGATGAAGATGATGATGTCGGTTTGTTCCAAAATTTCCTTTTCCAGTCTCGCCACTACCCGAATAATAAGGAGATCATGAGGACATCACAAACACCCAGTCTTCCTGGCCACTAGACCACGAGCTGCGGACTCACTTCTAAGACGTCAGCCCTGGACGATGCTCTATAAGCAAGTGGGCGAGAGCTGCTCTTCTGCCTTCCGAGTAGGGTTTTGTCCGCTGTCGTCCGGTCATTGGCGGATGGTACTCGGCGGGCAATTGGTCGAGGTGAAGTCGGTACCTTTATCCTCAGCGCCGGCCGTGGCGCCAGTGGAACTAGCGTAGGTGGCGAGTCTATCGTATTGGCACCAGCTCGCACCTTTGCGCCTGTGGTGCTTTTGCCCTGGCTGTGTCTTATTCGGACGACGGACAACATATTAAACTTTTCCTAAATTTTCAACAGGTTTTTCTCGAGCGACGATTTTTCAAAACTGAGTGCGGCATAAAATTAAAACGATTCAACCTTATAACTTCTATCTTTGACCTTTGAAAAGTAAACACTTTTCTTGGCAGCTTGTACTTGTGATACGTGAATTTTCGTAACATTAAATATTTTTGTATAGCTTTAAAGAGTGAAACAAATCCCCAGAAATGTAACTTAAAGTTCGATTTAGCACCTTATCGTTAAATTTAAAGTTGCTTCCTTGTGGTTAGGTGGCTCAAATGGCTCTGAGCACTATGCGACTTAACTTCTGAGGTCATTAGTCGCCTAGAACTTAGAACTAATTAAACCTAAGGACATCACACACATCCATGCCCGAGGCAGGATTCGAACCTGCGACCGTAGCGGTCACGCGGTTCCAGACTGAAGCGCCTTTAACCGCACGGCCACACCGGCCGGCTGTGGTTAGGTATATGTTCGCATAAATGTAATCTACTATCCATTTTTTATTTCAGTTAACTGCTGATGGGCTGTGCTGAACGCAGTCTGCCAAACACTCAGGTCCGTGATGAAACCAAAATTATGAGTGCCACTTTTTTGTATTTAAAATCTTAAATGAAGTTCAAAGTATGATTAGTTATAATCCTCAAACAGATTCTTTGTATGTCTTTTCCTTGGCTCAAAAAGTTTCCTAACTTGGGCTATTTTTGTTCATTTGATCGAAAATCTCGCCTTAATGTTTTATACTGTTTCAACATAGTGTCCATTTTTAATTAAGATCACATGAAGGTATGCACACTATAACAGTCACGAACAGTTTCCAACTGTTAAAGTGGTTAAACTATACTTTAATTAATTAATTTATATATAACTTTTTGTGAATAGTTCCGAGGCTGTGCCACATTTTCAATCGCTGATTTACGTATACACCATAGGTGTGGAATCTGACATCAACACTGGTCACCGTTACTCATCAGTGATGACGTCATATCACATCTCTACCGCTTGACTTCATAACACTTGGAAACGCGGCAGAGACCACGGAACTTACAAAAATGAAATATAATGAAATAAAATAGAAAGAAAGCGTGAGTACGTAACTTTTTTAGAAAATTAAAACCCAGAAAGAGCCATTTCAGGAAATGGAAAATCAAATACCAGGAGAGAGTTAGGAGTACGACAAATAAGCAGTTTGTCTCCAGTTACGTTACTGAACAGCCGTTTTGAAAACTGGAAGTGATATCTCAGTTAGCATGTGTTTTGGTATATAGAACCCGAATCTGCCTTTCAAAGTGGTCTGGCACGTAATTTATTTTTGAGGTTTTAAAGGTTCTTATTGAAAATTCGCTTTTCGCTGTTTATTATTCCTTTGTTAAGATGTCCAGTTTTTTGCATTAATGGTAGAAGGTCTACAAATTGTCATTAGACGGAAAGTGTGATAAAGATGCTAAACTTTACTCAACTGACGGAAAATTAATCCCTAATCAGAAAGAGACTATGATCTAGTGCGTGTTGGAGAACGAATGGCGCAATTCACATCACACTTACCTCGGTCTAATAACGTAGTGTGATTTTTTTTTTTTTTTTTTTACATCAGTGAGCGTTTCTTGTGAGATACAGTGAAACGTTGTGGTATTCAAAACTTACACTTCGTAAAAGTTACAAGTCCCAAACATCGTTGTGGTCTAAAGCATCTCGGCAACTACTGCTATCTGTGTGGAGAATTCACATCAAACCAATCACTTATATACTTAAGATGCCCATAAACTGTCTTTAGGTAGTCCTATTGATGATGAAGATAGAAATTTAGCATGTCATATTGCCGCTATAATTCGTACCACCACCTCATCCGAATGGTTGAAAGGAAAAGGTGGAGTCAAATGTTCAAATGTGTGTGAAATCGTAAGGGACTTAACAACTAAGGTCATCAGTCCCTAAACGTACACACTACTTAACCTAAATTATCCTAAGGACAAACACACACACCCATGCCCAAGGGAGGACTCAAACCTCCGCCGGGACCAGCCGTACAGTCCATGACCGCAGCGCCCTAGACCGCTCGGCTAATCCCACGCGGCAGGCGGAGTCATGCAACTCATTGTTCCATTGGTTCGGTGTGAGCATAAAGACCATTTTCGGACTATTTCACCTACCTCACAAATATTTCAGGGCATTGAAGCAAAACTAGACACGAAATACGGTATCTAAACGTATCTTTAATATATTTACCTGTTCCCCGACACCAAAAGATTCCTGTTAAAGCCTGTAACTTTATGTCTCATGTTTACAAGGTGGTTCACGAAATATTGCGGTTTTTAGTGCCTATATGCAGTCCGTTAACTCCCAAAGTACAGTCATGCAATGGCTTATAATGAAATCATATGAATCTGGAAATAAAAACCAGATATCATTCTGCCCTCTCTTAATCTTGAGTTGGGCCTTGTGAAGAACTTTGTAAGAGGTACGGGTGAACGAGGTCGGGTCTTCATTCAAAAGATAAGTTTCCTACAACGTACGAAGGCAAAGTTGAAAGAAGATGTATTTGCTGGACCACAAATAGGAAAACTGAAGAAATATCCCACCTAACAATCTCAAAAATACCGAATTAGCTGACTGGACCTCTATTCTGAAGTGCTCTTTGGGCAACAGAAGGGACAATAACTAGGTTTCCATTCTAAGTGATCTGTTAGACAGCTACAATAACATGGGTTGTAGAATACCACTTAAAATTCACCATTTACTTTCCCACATCGAGTTGTTTACGGAAAATTTGCTAGCCATGATCGATGAGCAGAATTAATGATTTTACCAGGACTTCAGTACAGTGGAACATCCTTATCAAAATCGGAACCCCTCGATAATAGGCGACTAGTGCTGCGGTCTTATTAGGGAAGATGAAGGTGCGGCAAACAAACGGAGTGCATAGCTGTCACATTTCTCGAATGCAAAAGAAACTGAAGTTGAAAATAAGTCGTGATCTAATTTAGACCTTCTTTTGGCGTCATATTCATGTATACATATTAAACACTATTGAGTTCTAAACTTTTGAATACATATTTCTCTTTTTTCTACTTCTGTAATCTTCATCAGACCTGTTTTCGATTCCATGGTATATCTAGAAAATGTGCCGTGACAGAGTGAACCTTTTACCAATGGATTCAGCATGGCGAAATTAGATATCTCCATTCAGTTACAAACCAGATGAAAAAAATGTTTAAATTTGTGACTAGTGTTATTTTTGGTATTTATTGCTGCGGTAATGAATAATAAAGTAAAGTCTCTATACTTAAGACGTCAACGAAAGTAATTATTCCGTGACATTGCGCTTTGCTGATAATCTAATTGAGATTGTTGATGGAGAGAACACATTCCAGACACCTGCTCATATCTTACTCATAACAGGGAAGTTATAGTTATGACCTATTAGTATCTTGAAAAATATCAAAAGTTACGGCTTTCAGGAACCAGGAGTCAATTCCATGCAAAATAATAATAGAAAGTAGTAAACCCGAACAGGAAGAAGTTTTCATTCACGGATATCTGAACATACAGAAGGAAGTAGAAGATTTAATTACATTAACGGAGCAAGCTACAGAACACTCAGAACTAAAGTAAGAATGGACACTCTAATTAACTTCTACCAAGCGATGTCAGTATCAACCTGAGCCGTGGTAAAAATTGCTATTTTGAAGAGTGCGCCGCAGCGCGTAGTGTGAAGCAGTCGCTCTCCGTTTCTGGCAGTGGCGCCTCTGTGGCAGTCGCAGCTTTGGTGTCTCCCTCTGGTGGGGAAAGATTGCCTGTTCAGGTGCATTTAAGGGGCGCTATGAGCTCGCCAGTCAGCGGACTCGTACACGCTCAGTGAACATTCGCGTGCCGGAGATCATCGCCATCTGTGTGTCGTGTGTGTGCCTCAATTTGTGTTTAGTGTTCTGTGACCGTCACGCAGCAACTGTTCACGTGTGCCGTCGCCGTCATCCGTGTTCTGTGCGCCATGTCACCAAGTGTTTCCTGTTTTTTCGAGTCCAGCGTGAACGGCTTCATGTTTATTGTTTTTTAAATCTCCTTTTTTTGCCCGCCGTTTTTACTGTAGTGTCTGTATCACCCGTATGTCTTGTTATTGTTCTGCTTATGGCTGAAGAGCAGCGTACTATGCTGCTGACAGCCCGCCTGTATCAGGTGATGAAAATTACAATAAAGGAAGAAAAAAAAAACTGGCCAGTCAGTCAGTCTGGATCAGTTGGTCAGTCGGAGTGAGTCTGGGTCTGTCACTCGTCTCCAGTTGCTGGTCTGTCTCTCGTTCGCATTTGTGGGACAGTCAGTTTCGTGCCAGGATGTCTGTCGTTCTGATCGACCCTTAAAGCCGGTTGGATCGATCGGTTGGTCTGTCACGCTCTGAGACACAAGATGCCTTGTCCTTCTTGAGCGTCGGCGCATGTGAGGTCGCCACGACAGTTCAGTGGGCCGCGCCGTATAGCGAGGGGTAGTGGCCGACCAGAGAGCAACAGGAGAGAAACCACGACATCGGGCTGGCCGATGCGAGCTGCGACGCCGTGAGACGGGAGATCGGCGCGCCTTCCTGCGTCCGTTAAAGCGGCTGGCAGCGGACGGTTTGGGAGAGCGTTTTGGGCGTGCTGCGCCAGGTCTTTGCCAGGCATCGCAGTTTATTACAAGTGATTCGTGATATGTTATTTCATATACTTGTTAAATTCTACTTGTTTTCTTGGTCAGTCTCTCGTCCCCAGCTTGGTCGTCTGTCTCTCGTCCGCAATTGTTGGGCAGATAGTGTCTGTCTGTCGGTCGGACATACCGGTACGTTAATAGCTGACTCTGTCACGTTTGTCGGATTCGGTGTTATCGAATTTATTGCTTGACGTGTAACGGCCGAATTCCTGAAATATGTTTTTATCTTGCCTATCATCTTGAGAGGCGGTATATGTGTAATGTAGAGCATGTTTGATTAACCTTGTATATTTTACGTAAGACTGCATTTGATGGGTGTTTATTTAAATTGTTATTTTAGTATATAAAGTTGCCACCCTTCCAACGTAAGAGGTTCCTTTTTTTTTTTTTTTTTTTTTTTTGTCAAGTTGCACCTTCGGTGGCAAGTTCATCTTTTAATGTTAGTCTTTTGTACCATTTCCATACCTCCTACAAGGTGCATAGTTTATGTGCTTGTGTGAGTTGTTAAAATTTTCAGTTTAAAGTACTCTGATGTGTAGCAGATTTGCACCAGTGTAGTCTTTCAAAAGTTGTTGTGAGCGTTCGTGACTACGGCCGTATCAAAAGGGAGCGGCAAGGTTCGCAGCCCGAAAGCTCATAGTGTCAAAAATTTGTTCTTTGTACATTTGAATATATTGTAACTTGATATCTAGAGGGTGCTTTCTGATTATAGTTTAAATCTGTTTCTAAAAGGAAAAAAAGCTTTTAGGAATAAAATTTCCATTTGTTGAAAGAAATTTGATATGATTTCATCAGTTACCCACTGGCAACTACTTCCACGCTCACATACTGTGATTAAATGTGTTAATGTTCTTGATGAATCACTAGTAAATAAAGTAAATTCTTAAGAAAAAGTTTTGAAAGTAAATTCTCGGTTCATAACCGTGATAATTTTTAACGGGTTACGAACGTAAATTCACTTCAATAAGCTACAAAGTAAATAAAACACCCAATCGGCGCCTAACGACAATCTCGTATTAATCTAGAATAATCAAATACGGGCAAGTGACATTAATGCGACGACCTGTCAAAGGCCTGAATAACCACCGGACGTGCAGAAAGAGAGAGAGCGAGATTCTGGAAAGTACCGAGAGGGATGCGGAGCGATGCCGACTTAAGTGCTGTGGCCAGCTGCGCTATGTTTCTCGGTTGACGAGGATCCATGGCGTGAACAGCCCGTTCGAGGTGGTCCCATAGATTCTCGAATGGGCTGAAATCCAGAAAGGTTGGTAGCCGGGGGGAGTTTGATAAACTAATCCAGGTGCTCTTCAAACCACGCACGTGCCCTGCGAACTGTGTAACACGTCCCATTGCCCTACTGATAGACGCTATCGTGCCGAGGAAGAAACAAACCGCATGCATGTTGTAACCTCCCAACAGATAAAAAAAATATGATTATATAATTCACATTCAGTGTAACTACCCAACAGTTTACTTCCGTAACCTTGGAATAATAAAATGTGACTAATCTGTCAATAAAATTGTGGCTCACTTATAACCTTTCAATAATTGACTGTGAATTTAAACTGGTAAATTTAGGACGTCAGCAGCGCTGCGTCACGGCCCTGAAAGATCATTCTGAATAAATTGAAAATTCTTACCGCAGTAAGGTTGCCGGATAACGCGTATGTATCTGTCCCTATAAGACATTTTTCTGGCACAGCTCAGTACAATGCTGGCCTATAGATTTGTCATGTATAAAAAGAAAGAACTGATTTTTCTTTACAATAATCGGGATGACCGAGGATTGCAGAAATTAGTAAAATCTTCAAATTGAGATGAATAATCGTGAAAAGTTAATTTTTATAAGAAATATTATTATTATGAGAATTTTTTTTAAACATTTACATGGGACTTGATATAAAAATAGTATATATACGCGAGGCTGCTTTTACCTTATACTACAACGCTCAGGCACCGCCATCGCACCCCACGACCGGCCCAGCCAACTCCATACACACGACTGCTCGCTACTACTTACTCGTACTGCTACACAGTTCATACTGCTAACAACACTGCTCTCTGGTCTAAGATTCTCTTATAGCTTACATATCGCAACAGCGCGTGAGAAATCTATCTGCTCGAGTGCGCTAGCAATAAATTCCTTCGTCATGGACCTCTTATAACGTGTGGTCGTGATCCCCAAGAGTAGATGCATACTTGTGTTTATCCACCGTCCCTTCCTGAATGGCGAAATATCCCAGGGAATGCCCCGAAAACATCCACCAGACTAGAACGCCGCTCCTTCCAGCATGGACCCTTCCAGACCATTGTTGCAGGTGTCGTCCATCTGTCTGATGGAGCATAAAACGTGATTCATCTGAAAGGGCGACCGCTCGCCACTCGATGGACTTCCAGCTCTGGCAATAGCATGCAAATTCCTGCATTCAGCACCGATGAACAGCCTGCCAGCTTAGGGGCATGAGCCACGCGTCCACAAGCCCCGTACTTCATCGGGGCTGTTAGTTGCTCAACAGTAGCACGTCTCTTCTCCCGTACTCAGCTCCTCAGCTTTCGTTCAACCCTGTCATCTACACGTTAAATGCATTCACAATTGCGAATATTGACAGCCATCAGCTCCAGAATGCAATGACGACAACGAACATTTGTGCTGGACCGGAACTCGAGTCCCGATCACCCGCTTACCGCAATCGGTCTCCTTACCATTTGGCTATCCGTGCCGGTTCCAAACTTCCATATGTCGTCAACCATGCAACCAGGACTCCTATATCCATCATGTATATTCCCGTAAAGTTATTAACCCTTGGTCTTAGTGTGGGACGGCATCTGTAAATAACGTTTTGACGCCCCATCGTAAAAATCAGTTATTTAGTGTCTTACGAGGGAAGATTTCAAATCAGCAACAGCGACGTAGAGAACTGCTGACAGTTGTATGAGTGAATAGGTGTTGAGCTATCAGTAACCAGAAAACGAGTTTGTGGCAAGACAAACTTGAAAGCAACAAACCCTAACGAAACTCACGAGAGAACGAAGAAAAAGAAACAGTGAAACATCCTCAATAAATTCCCGCGTTAGAAAAAGCGGTGAAACCATCCCACCGTGAAGCAACCTAGTACGAAACTTAAACATCGAAGAATATCAGTAATCGACGACGATACGAGGTGCGGCTAGAAAAAAACCGGACTGATGCTGGAAAAAACATTTATTTACAATTATTTACAATTTCATGTTATCTCCTTCAATGTACTCTCCTCCTCGGTCTCTACACCGCTCCATACGAATTTTCCACTGTTCATAGCAATGCTGCAGATCATTTTCGGTAAGTCCATAAATTACTTCCGTCGCTTTTTCTTTTACAGCTTCAACAGTCTCAAATCTAGTTCCTTTCAAAGCTGACTTGACTTTAGGGAAAACAAAAAAGTCACAGGGGGCCAAATCAGGTGAGTAGGGTGGATGATCTAAGATGGGAATGTTGTGTTTTGCCAGAAACGTCTTCACTGACAACGCACTGTGAGCTGGGGCATTGTCTTGGTGAAGGATCCATGACTTTTTTCTCCACAAATCGTTCCGCTTTCTCCGTACTCGCTCACGTAGGGTAGCCAGGACGCTAATGTAGTAATGCAGATTCACTGTTTGTCCCTCTGGTACCCAATCAATGTGCACAATCCCTTTGATGTCAAAAAAAAAGAACAATCATCGTTGCCTTGAATTTCGATTTTGACATTCGTGCTTATTTTTGTCGTGGAGAACCAGTAGTTTTCCAATGCATCGATTGGCGTTTAGTTTCGGGATCGTAAGTAAAAAACCACGATTCATCGCAAGTAATAACATTTTGTATGAAGGTGGGATCACTTTCAATGTTTTCCAGGGTGTCAGAACAAATCATTCTTCGGCGTTCCTTCTGCTCAATTGTGAGACACTTTGGAACCAATTTTGAACACACTTTGTTCATGTTGAAACTTTCATGAAGAATCTGCCTAACACTTTGCTTGTCAACTCCTGTTAACTCAGACACTGTTCCGATTGTTAAACGGCGATCTTGTCGAACAAGTTTACCGATTTTTTCAATGTTTGCATCAGTTTTTGCCGACAACGGTCTGCCAGTGCGAGTGTCATCACTGGTGTCTTCGCGGCCATCTTTAAATCGTTTAAACCACTCAAACACTTGTGTTCGCGATAAACAATCAACGCCGTACACCTGTTGTAACATTACAAACGTTTCTCTTGCAGATTTTCCTAGTTTGAAACAAAATTTGATATTAACACGCTGTTCTTTCTGTACACTCAACATTTTCCGACGCACAGACGAAACGTCAACTACTTAAAACAGACGCCACGGGCAGACTGAGTGCAGGAGGCAGATGAAACTCGAGCAGTAGGCGGAGCGAGAGTCACGTTACAGGCAACGCGACTTTCAGCCTTATTGCATTCGTTTTATTGTTCCACCAGTACCAGTCCGGTTTTTTCCTAGCCACACCTCGTATATTCACTAAGAGAATCTATAATAATTTAAAGAAGCATATCAGAAAATTCATTTAACATAAAAGATTATTTACTAACAATAAGGTGGATCCGTGCAAAAGCAGTTCAGAACGCGACGTACAAGTCAGAAATACTTTCGAAAACAACGTTCATGTAATTCAAAAGCAAACAGCTCGTAGAAATAGAAACATCTTTGGTTTCAGGGCAGTATTTGGACAGCAATAAGTGTATATTTGTGAGGTGTGCATGTCATCTTTGGTCCGCAGCTCGTGGTCGTGCGGTAGCGTTCTCGCTTCCCACGCCCAGGTTCCCGGGTTCGATTCCCGGCGGGGTCAGGGATTTTCTCTGCCTCGTCATGACTGGGTGTTGCGTGATGTCCTTAGGTTAGTTAGGTTTAAGTAGTTCTAAGTTCTAGGGGACTGATGACCTTAGATGTGAAGTCCCATAGTACTCAGAGCCATTTGAACCATTTTTGTCATCTTGGTCTTACTTTCATATCGAAATGTATGCATCTGACAGCAAGGCATGTTGATCTTCGATCCTTGGTTGTGTTATTACACCGAAGCTGGCCGCGGTGGTGTCGCGGTTCTAGGCGCGCAGTCCGGAACCGTGCGACGGCTACGGTCGCAGGTTCGAATCCTGCCTCGGGCATGGATGTGTGTGATGTCCTTAGATTAGTTAGGTTTAAGTAGTTCTAAGTTCTAGGGGACTGATGACCACAGCAGTAGAGTCCCATAGTGCTCAGGGCCATTTGAACCATTTGTTACACCGAATCCACCAGCGGGCGATCACAGACAGAGCTTTATTACTAGTCGTGGTGTGTTGGGAAGCGGAAGTCGAACTGAATAGTCAGGAAATATTTATCTTGATGTGAGTGAGCTGCTAAATACTGAATACAGATTTGATGGAAATGATTGAGTAAGACAATGAAATGAAATGATGGTAAGCCGTTGTTGGCCGGGATGTCCCATTCGGGTACGAAGGCTAAGTGCATGTCTTACTTCATTCGGGGACACATTCGGCGACTTGCGGCCCATGATGAGGATGAAATGATGATGAGGTCAACACAACACCCAGTCGCCAAGCGAAGAAAATCTCCAACCCGGCCGGGAATCGAACCCGGGCACAGTGAATGGGAGGCAAGCACGTTACCACCCAGCTAAGCAGGCGGACTAAATAAGACAATGATGAGAATATTTAAGGATTATGAAAAGAGATTTGTTAAGAACTGAGATTTAAGGTAAATATGCAGTATTATGCTGTAAAATCAACTGTCGTATGGAAATTTTGTTGAAATACATCTTATGGCCTATTCATAGCTAGGGAAGTTAATTCTCCTCCCAAACACACGCATTTACTGAAAAAAAAGGAAAGATCATTTTAGATGGGTTAATCCTGTAACTAAAGTAAAATTTTTGGATAATCTACCTCTAAAAAGACCACTTACTTTTGTATAGTACCAATATTGCTCACGAGTTTGAAAGTCAAGCTAAAAAATAATTCCTTGCTATAAAATTGTTTCAGACATTATTCCCGTGTATGAATTACTATGTTGCTTGTGTCCAGTTTTGCACATGGCAATGTACGAACTTTTCAATATCAGTTTTAGCTTTCCATTTCAATTTAGCTTTGTTGCGGCATTGTTTGTTGTGCACCACTTTGGGGAGAAAGCTTTAACTGTACGGAGGTAAAGTACAAGAATAGCTCAGGGCCATAGTCTTACTGTTACTCTATACATACCGAACAGTGGCATTACACAGTTAATCAGTGATTAGGTCAAATTTCTTACATTCAGTTACTTTCCTGCTATGAAAAATACGTTTCAGGGAACAGTGTGACGTATCCGCTTATGGAACATTTTCCGTATTCCGAGCTTTGTTCACAAGTTAGGTAGGTAAAAGACTTTAATTTCCGTAATTTATTCAGACAAAAATTTATTTGGTCATTTTATATGTAATTTTTGTTGGTTTTACGTTGGCGTATCTTTCAGCTGTTGAAAACTGTCCACTGCGACGTCAGGCAACACACCACGGTTCACTCATCTGCGCAATACGTGGCTCAAGCAATCACATGTTTCACTAATTAAATTCGTGTACACGCTACACACACACAAAATTTTTGAAGAAGAAAAGTTACAAGGTAAAGGAGGGCAAAAAGTCTTCGGAAGTTATGAAAGGTGGTCACCAATAACACTATTTGTTGAAGAAGGACTCTGAAAGGTTTAACGCAACCAAAGAGAGTTTAGAAAACATATGAGGTCTATAGACTGACGTTAATAATACGCATCTGGACTTACTGTGGCAATGAGTTTCAAATCTTCTTCCTGATATCCTGCTTTTGTTGTGAATCTCTAGGGCGAATACCAGAGTAGTTCCTTTAGATTTCCTTTCGCACTGGTGTGAGACCGGAGATTCTGCTCCATCACAAGGGACAGCTAAACACTCATTTTCACTGTACTTCACTCCTCGCAACACAGTAAAAAATAGGCTTGTACAAGTGCAGTAACTCGTCACAGTAAGTTATGAAATAATGTCGACTAGGAAATTGTATACAGGGGTGAGTGTTGTAGTTTGGAACACATTTCTGGGTTTCGCTTCCAGCCAGCCCCCCCATTTCCAGATTAGTTAATTGTCCCAATTTTAATGTTTCACTTTATGTGGGCTAAAGTTATTTTCGGAAATTACGAAAATTACTTCGCTAAAATAAGAATCTCCGCAAATTAGTAAATATGTTCCAAGGTACAACTTCTTCACTTACCGAGGAGGAAATTACGAAAATTACTTCGCTAAAATAAGGATCTCCGCAAATTAGTAAATATGTTCCAAGGTACAACTTCTTCACTTACCGAGGAGCAAGCATTCTAATGAAATTTAAAATTGTTGCAACTGAAAAAATGTGGTCAATAGCGTATTTAACAGTCTGTCTGGTATATTATTGCTGTAGTACTCAACAAAACTCAGTTAGCGATATGAAATGAAGTAGAAATATTATCAAAAACCAGTTAATAACTAAATGAATTTTGAAACAGACGGTACTGAATAGTAAGACAAATTTCCATTTTTAAGACAGTTAAAATAATTAATCACGTTAATTGATAAGAGCCAAACAGTTGCTGGATAAAGATTAATTAAAATTTTTGACCACGGTTCCGGGTTGATGCGAACACAACATAGCACAGGCGAGGTAATGGTGCTATGCTCAGTTCGCATCAACCCTCTGTCCATAATTATGTTGTATAAATGGAGATTCAGAAGGATGTAGGTTGCAGTAGGTACTGGGAGATGAAAAAGCTTGCACAGGATAGAGTAGCATGGAGAGCTGCATCAAACCAGTCTCAGGACTGAAGACCACAACAACAACAACAACAAATGGAGATGATGTTTTAACTACTGACGACGCCTTTGGCACAATTGTTATATGTATCTCCACTGCAGGATGTGATTTTAGTGTATTTTACATCTGATGAAGGTATATTTAGATATACCGAAACCGTGGTCAAAAATTTTAATGAATCTTTATCCTGCAACTGTTTGGCTGTTATCATTTACCGTGACGAATTTCATCAGTTGCTGTTTCAGCCATGTTTAAAATTTTAAAATAATTAAGATATTAAAGAAGCTCAGTTCATTTGCAAATTCCGTGATAGAAGACCTTCTTCCGTTTCTAAGTGATAGTGTACCAGTCATAATGCAGCGTTTGAAACCGACATGTTAGGTAGCTACTTCTAAAGATGTGCAGAATTCTAAAGATTCTATAACGATATCTTCCAAACAGCTTTGATGTATTTTACAGCACTTAAATGTGTAGAACTAAAAACAATGCTGCTCAAAACACAACCACAACAACAAAAAAGTAACCGACGGAAACTGTTTATGGCCGTCTCTAGTGCGAATTCCTTCATGTGGTTCTACAATCAGTTACTAGACTGAACGAAAAACACTGTATGTTGCTAAGTACTCTATTCTCTAGGTACCAGACTCTTCACTGCAATCGTTTGCTGTCAGTTTTGTCTCAGTAGTTAAGTACACTGAGATGACGAGGGTCACAGGGTACCTCCTCATACCGGATCGGACCTCCTTTTGCCCGGCGTAGTGCACCAGCTCGATGTGGCGTGGACTCAAGTAGTTGCAAGCTCCTGTAGGAATGTGGAGCCATGCTGTTTCTATAGCCGTCTGTAATAGCAACAGTGTTGACAGAGCAGGATTTTGTGCATCGGCTGCCTCCCATAAATGTTCGACAGGATTAATGCTGGGCGATCTAATGGCCAAATCACTCAGTCGAATTTTCCAGAGTGTTCTTCAAACCAATCAAAAGTGGTTCAAATGGCTCTGAGCACTATGCGACTTTACTTCTGAGGTCATCAGTCGCCTAGAACTGAGAACTAATTAAACCTAACTAACCTAAGGACATCACACACATCCATGCCCGAGCCAGGATTCGAACCTGCGACCGTAGTGGTCGCTCGGCTCCAAACTGCAGCGCCTAGAACCGCATGGCCACTCCGGCTGGCCAAACCAATCCAAAACAACTGAGGCACGGTGACAAGTCCAATTATCATCGATAAAAATTCCACTGTTGTTTAATAACAAGTAGCCGAATATAATCATTTCCAGTCAATGATCGGTTCAATAAGACCAGAGACTCCAGCCCCTTATGGAGCCATCACCAACTTGTACAGTTCCTTCTTGACGACCAGGATCCACGGCTTTGTAGGGTCAGCGGCACGCTCGAAACCTACCACCTGCTCTTACCAACTGAAACCGGGACTCATCTGACCACGGTACGGATTTCCAGCGGCATTTGCGCTCCAGCCCATAGACGCGCAGCGCGCGGTGCCGTGCTGCTAGCAAAGGCACTCGCGTCGGTCGTCCGCTGGCATAGCCCATTAACATCAAATTTTCTCACGATGTCTAACGTATACGTTCGTCATACGTCCCACACTAATATCTGCGTCTGTTTCTCTCAGTGGTGCTTGTCTGTTAGCACTGACGACTACGCAGACGACGGTGCTCTGGGTCGCTAAGTGAATGCCGTCGGCCACCGCTTTGTCGGTGCTGAGAGGTAATGTCTTATGCTTAATATTCTAAGCACACACTTGACTATGTGGGTCACGGAATTTTGAATTCCCTAACGATTTTCGAAATGCAACCCTTTGCGTTTTGAGTCCGTTAGTCCGCGACGTGTGGCTGTAATCACGTCGGAAACCTTTTCACATGAACCACCTGAGTACAAGTGGCAGCTTCGCCGATGGATTGCCCACTAATACCTCGTGTACGCGACACTACCGCCGTATGTGCATGAGCATATTGCTATCCCACGACGTTTGTCACCTCAGTGTGTGACAATAGGACGTAACGGTCGTGAGCGTTAGTTACAGGGTTATTACAAATGATTGAAGCGATTTCACAGCTCTACAACAACTTTATTACTTGAGATATTTTCACAATGCTTTGCGCACACACACAAAAACTCAAAAAGTTTTTTTAGGCATTCACAAATGTTCGATATGTGCCCCTTTAGTGATTCGGCAGACATCAAGCCGATAACCAAGTTCCTCCCACACTCAGCGCAGCATGTCCCCATCAATGAGTTCGAAAGCATCGTTGATGCGAGCTCGCAGTTCTGGCACGTTTCTTGGTAGAGGAGGTTTAAACACTGAATTTTTCACATAACCCCACACAAAGAAATCGCATGGGGTTAAGTCGGGAGAGCGTGGAGGCCATGACATGAATTGCTGATCGTGATCTCCACTACGACCGATCCATCGGTTTTCCAATCTCCTGTTTAAGAAATGCCGAACATCATGATGGAAGTGCGGTGAAGCACCATCCTGTTGAAAGGTCAAGTCGGCACTGTCGGTCTCCAGTTGTGGCATGAACCAATTTTCCAGCATGTCCAGATACACGTGCCCTGTAACGTTTTTTTCGCAGAAGAAAAAGGGGCAGTAAACTTTAAACCGTGAGATTGCACAAAACACGTTAACTTTTGGTGAATTGCGAATTTGCTGCACGAATGCGTGAGGATTCTCTACCGCCCAGATTCGCACATTGTGTCTGTTCACATCACCATTAAGAAAAAATGTTGCTTCATCACTGAAATCAAGTTTCGCACTGAACGCATCCTCTTCCATGAGCTGTTGCAACCGCGCCGAAAATTCAAAGCGTTTGACTTTGTCATCGGGTGTCAGGGCTTGTAGCAATTGTAAACGGGAAAAGGTTCTGCTTTAGCCTTTTCTGTAAGATTTTCCAAACCGTCGGCTATGGTACGTTTAGCTCCCTGCTTGCTTTATTCGTCGACTTCTGCGGGCTACGCGTGAAACTCGCCCGCACGCGTTCAACCGTTTCTTCGCTCACTGCAGGCTGACCCGTTGATTTCTCCTTACAGAGGCATCCAGAAGCTTTAAACTGCGCATACCATCGCCGAATGGAGTTAGCAGTTGGTGGATCTTTGTTGAACTTCGTCCTCAAGTGTCGTTGCTCTGTTACGACTGACTGATGTGAGTGCATTTCAAGCACGACATACGCTTTCTCGGCTCCTGTCACCATTTTGTCTCACTGCGCTCTCGAACGCTCTGACGGCAGAAACCTGAAGTGCGGCTACAGCCGAACAAAACTTTATGGGTTTTTCTACGTATCTGTATTGTGTTGCGACCATATGTCAATGAATGGAGCTACAGTGAATTTATGAAATCGCTTCAATCATTTGTAATAGCCCTGTACATTTGAGACTGGATGTGGGGATCTGATGTTGGTCAAGAACGCCTTTAAGGCGACAAAGATCCGATTAGCGACAACTCAGTGAGTTTGGACGAGGTAGTGCTACAGAGCTAGATGTTCCTTCTGCGATACTGCAGAAAGACTTGGAATGTTGCCACTGTACGTGTTTGCTGGCAGCGGCAGTCACAGGGAGACTGGACTCCAGATGGCCCCGTGCCACTACGATGTTCGACGTACAGCTCTGGCGCATCGTGCCGCACGCGTAGTAACTATTTTTTTGGCAACAGTTGGCCCCACAGTGACACAACGAAATGTTACATAATGATTATTCCACGGTCAGCTCCGAGACAGATACTCTGTAGCGTGCATTTCACTGACCCAAATTAACCGCTATTTGCAACTTCAGGGGTGTCAAGTGAGAGCTCATTGGACTGCACCGTGAATGTCTGTTGTGTTTTCAGATGTATGCTGGTTCTGCCTCGGTGCCAGTGATGGCCGTGTGTTGGCCTGCAACCAACCTGTCTTCGGGCTAGACACATTGGACCTACACCTAGAGCTATGGTCTGGGGTACGATTTCGTGTGACAGCAGGAGCTTTCTCGTTATCCCATGCACGCTGACTGCAAATTTATACGTCAGTCTGGTGATTCTACCTGTCGTGCTGCCATGCATCAACAGAATTCCACGGGGGGTTTTCCAACAGGGTAACGCCCGACCACATGTCGCTGTTGTAACACAGCATGCTGCACAGAATGTGGACATGGTGACTTGGCCTGCTCGATCATCAAATCTGCCTCGAATCGAGCACATATCGGATGACAGCACCATAGCCATCCGCAAACAGCATTAACCGTCCCTGTATTGACGGACGAAGGGCGACAGGTATGGAACTTCATTTCATAAAGGGACATCCGGGTTCCTGTACAACACAATGCATGAAAGTTTGCATACTTGCCTTCAACATCCTGGCGTTCACACCGGTTATTAAGCATTTCACATTCGCACTGGCTTATCTCGCGCTTACATTAACCAGTGGTCTTGCAATGTTAATCATTAAATGTGTTACCTAGACAAGCGAATTCCCGAAGTTCATTACTCTTCATTAATTATTCTCCGGTGATGCGACTTTTTCCCCTGCAGTGTGAGTACTAACACGCTGTGGCGAGTCAGAGTGCCTACAAGCTGCTCTATCGGCTGACTGGCCTGAAGGCGTGCTTGTTAAAATTATTTCGTGGAGTCATCTGGAGCTAGTAAACTCGATGTGTCGATAGTCTTCGTGGAGTGCACAAGGCAAGTCTAGCCCTCTGGGAAGACGGCGGGTTGTGTTTCCGAGATCAGTGATCAGGGATCAATATAGTTTTTCCCTCTGTGCAAATAGTTTCGAAAGTGGGGAGAGAGTTGCTGTGCGCTGTCGTGTGAACCGGACGAGTAGTTTGCTCATTCTGAAGGCTCGTCTTGCTGTTTACCGAACGTATCGGGAAAGGGGAAAACCGACCGGTTAAAATTGGTACCTGTATTTCAGGTCTGAATACCCGTATTTTTCGATATTTATTTGGTCTCGGTTATGACATGTGTTTTCATTTTATACTAATAACCGGGACTAAAACCGAAATATCGATTAGTCATAGAAGCAATGTGAGACTCCCGCTAAACCCTCTGGGTAGAACAGGTAATAGGATTGTGGAACGGGTCAAGGGTTGAGGTCAATTTCTGCTTATAATTGCCAATTACTGTAATTTAGTAATTTTCACAATCAAAGCGGCAGGTAGCCAAATCTTTACCGAATGCAACTCTCTCACGGCTCAAGGCCTCCAACAAGAAATCTTAACAAGATAAAAATCAAATTAAGATAGCAATAAAATAATGAAAAAACAACATGCGCAAGGTGCAACACAAAAAGCTGAGGGCCACAATTAAATTTTAAAACTTCAGAATATATTACCATAGACCTTTAAATGCAGAAGGCCAGCATGTTTAACAACAAGAAATCTTTAAAAAGCAACAAGATAAAATTCCATTTAAGATAGCAATAAAATAATTTAAAGAAGCAACATATGCAAGGTGCAATGCCAAAAGCTGAGGGCCACAATTAAACTTCAAAATTTTTAAAATATATGAGAATAATCTTTAGAGGCAGAGGGCCGCATTGTTTAAGCTTGAAACATAAATTTAAAAGTTAATTTTGCAAACTTTTAAGAAAACATACAGATAACCATAAGCCTAAAATTTAAAATAGATGAAAACAGGTAATTAAACACTCAGAAGGCCTCCAGGGAGGTCGGTCTTCCCTCGTTTCACACTGGACTCGCATTCGGGAGGACGACGGTTCAATCCCGTCTCCGGCCATCCTGATTTAGGTTTTCCGTGATTTCCCTACATCGTTTCAGGCGAATGCCGAGAAGGTTCCTTTGAAAGGGCACGGCCGATTTCCTTCCCAATCCTTCCCTAACCCGAGCTTGCGCTCCGTGTCTAATGACCTCGTTGTCGACGGGACGTTAAACAATAACCACCACCACCTCCTTCCCTCGTTCACTTAGGTGAGACAGGTGGTGTGCCCAGCTATACTTGATCCGTAGGAACCCAACCAAGGGACAGCCACGGACCGACCGACAAACGACTTGCTTGCCACCAATCGGTACATGAGAATTCAAACACAAAATCTCGCCAACAGTGAAATACCGATACGAACCACACAACATGAATGGACGTGGCTTGGGTACGTGGAACCACTACTCAACTCTGACGTCCTGGGTCGGTGAACCACGAAGCTCATAGCGATCGGACAGCCACACACACGCTCCGATACTGCGTAGGGACCGCCAGTGTATCTAGCCGACTGCACCGCGTGGAGATAACTTCCCTCGTCCACAACCAACGACCGACTCCCACTCTTCCCTCCGCGACTGCTGCTCCGTCGCGACTGCACTGCTGGTGCGTCTCCCAATCACTTCCAGACACACGACGGCGGATATACTGGCTCGGGCCCAGCCATGCAGAGGAAACACGCCCACTGGCGAAACGACATCCCTGCACCAGGAAAGGACCGACCCAAGTTCCACAAGATATTAATTGAAGGGGCGAAGAAACGCTCTGTGGGAGAACCAGTTACACGTCGCCCGTTGAGACGACCGACCTCTCACAGTCAATACGCCGACGACATTTAAAGCAACTTACCAATGAAAATCACGTAACTACACGCACAACCTGGCAAACATTTGCACGAAGACCTGAACGATACCCGACAGCAACTAAACAGGCACTAACTAGGGGAGGCCGCCAATTGTGAAATTCAGATTCAATTCATACTGCGCATAATAAAAGCTCATGGCCAGAGGTGTAATGTGGCAAAGCACCAAGATGCACTTCTCAGCCGTTGTCGAGAAAATCGACAGTTAAAATAAACCGTTGCGATGAAATACTCTCAACGATTATTAAATCGACAGCGTCGTGGCGCAGCGGTAAGCGCTCGGGTTCGTAATCCTGAGGTCACCGCATCGAATCTCACGCCATGCAATTTTTTTTTTTTTAGTATTTGTTTTTTTTATTCAATTGTGTCTATACGCACGCACACACACACACACACACACACACACACACATACATATATATATATATATATATATATATATATAATTATATATATATAATTCCCGGCAATCAGTTACAACAATTATGCATATAATAAGTTGCTGAAAGTCGTTTGTCGTGGAAAAACTGGCGACTTCGAATATCATTATGTTTTCCGCAAACAAAGTTTTATTTCACAAGTGTTATTAATTGTCTTCATAATGTTAACCACGTGTAGTTAACAGAAGACGTAGAAACGATATTCCGAAACGAATACGTATAGCGTAAGTCAAACGTTCGAATTAGAATAGAAACCCCACGAACAAAAATTTGCTGTGGCAGGTATGAAATATAAGCTCCGTTACTCGCTCGTTACACTTGAAGGACAGATGTTGAATGGGCCGAAACGAGCCGCCGCATAAAAGCGTAGTTGCCTGCTAACTTCGAAAGAAGGTAGATGCGGTCCCTAGCACAACTTATGACATCGTCGAAAATCAGTGCGGACGTGAGAGCTTTGGTACACCCTGTTAAACAAACGGAAAAATGGAGGCGGTACAATTGGAGAGCGATCCGCCTTCACCAAAATGCATAAGCAATTCATTAATAGTTTATATATATATATATATATATATATATATATATATATATATATATATATATATATATTTGAATTACAAAAAACTAATAATAAAAAAAATGTTGCATGGCGCGAGATTCGATCCGGCGACCTTCCGATTACAAACCCGAGCGCTTACCGCTGCGCCATGACGCTGTGTAAAATTATGAACCGTAGAGGGCATTTCACCGCAACGGTTTATTTTAACTGTCGATTTTCTCGACTACGGCTGAGAAGTCCATCTTGGTGCTTTGCCACATTACACCTCTGGCCATGAGCCTTTATTATGCGCAGTATGAATCGAATCTGAATTTCACAATTGGCGGCCTCCCCTTGTAAGACAGATCGGGAGTCGATGCACACACACACACACACACACACACACACACACACACACAGCCGACTCATGAACAATCGGTGAACCAAAACGCGTCGTCCGGTTGGACGACCGACCGACGATGCACCAAGACCGTGGCCCGGCTGAAGTGGTGCGTTGCGGCAACGGTCGGGCGAGCCACGGCGACGCTGAGCTCACTGCTGCTCCAACCCGAGTGCGCTAGTGCCGCACTGCGACTCCCCGACTGGCAGGTTCGGACTGCGCTCCTAACGCGTTCCAACTGACTGGCAGACCCGAACTCACGATCCCAACTGGCGATCCGAAATGGCTTACGACAGACAACGACCGGGAAGTCATAGTAGTCAAGCAAAGATACTACGAGAGGGGGTATATCGATACGCGCTGCTAACGCCTCTCACGGTCAGGCAAAGCAGCAACTCAGTGACAGTAGTAATTTAAATTAACGCAGTGAGGTGGAAGTACGTTAAACACAGGATGTAAAACACATGTTGGCGGGAACATGAGCCATCCATGGCTCACAATGTTAAAATTTTTCGCTTTTAAATAAATCTGTTTTAAAAAGAGTGGTTTTTATTCGTAAAATTTCAATTATTTTGAAATATTACACTATTGCAGGTAATGTGAAAGGCTATCATTGTTATTTTAACAGCAATACTGTGGCATAGGCTGTTGGATGGTTCACGCAATTTGTGAAACTTCCCCCATCTTTTTTAAGGGTAGTTTCTCGCTGTCGTTTTTCGTACATTAGCTGTAATACGGAATGATATCATCCCTAGTCTGGAACCATTTTAGGAAGTGCTATATTAGTGAAGCACAATGCTCCATTTGCTTTAATGGATTGAGAAGAAGAAGAGTCACAACAAGCTAGCGGCGTCATATAATGAGTAAACTTGAAAACTTAACCATTCATACGTAGTTTACAAAAAATGAGAAAGCAGCTGATATGTTGACTGTGTCTACGTAACATACCTTTATTCGCTTGTAGCCGTTGAAAACGGACAATTTAACGAGATAAAATGTTCTCCAATCTCAGTTGTCACCCTTGAGCACTGACCATTCTTAATGCCCAAATAGTGATACGATACTCGATTACAGCAAGATTTCTGAGTATAGTTTCAAAAAATTGGAATCAATAGGAGAACACAGTTGCTCTTTTTTTTCTATTTGAGCACTAATCACCTCTTAGAGAGAAGGAGCGAATGTTGGACGAAACAAATTTTCGTTTATTTGCCCAGTAAAATTAATATTTTGAGTCTACGTATCTTGAGACTGAGGGAATCAAGTTTTTCAATCTTCGTTCGGTTTCAGCGTATGTAGTATATAGTAAATAACAGGAATAATAAAAGATGGTGTTCTTTAATGAATGAAGAGGACATGGCGCAAGTTGTTAGGAGGTAGTCAGATGCTAAAGCGTGTTGACTACTTGCATAGAAGAGATGACTATATTAATCTTGTCTCGTGCGTCCAAGTAAGTTTGCTATTGTAGCCAAGCAAGATGTTAATCTGGGTGCGCCAGCAAACATTTCGGAGGAGGCCTGCCGGATGGTACGCCGCCAAGAGTGTATGGATTCTGATCATGAACGGGACTTCGTCAGACGCTACGGAAGTCCCGACATGACAGACGAGAAGGAACGTTTCAGCTTCAAAGTATTCGGTTATGAGAACACATGAGCAAAATGACCTTGCATTAATGCCAAAGCATATGGTGCTTCAGAGTCTCTACATCAATCGTTTGGGGTGTCAGATCACGGCAATGAAAACAACTTCATTTGGAGACAAAGTATTCGCTGATGCTTATCAGCGACTTTCCACCCATCAACTGTCAACTGAGTCGTAAGTTGGCAGTCAATTCAGTTGGCAGTTGGCGGGTGGAGTGCTTACGCAGAATTTTTCAGATGGCCAGCATAACCAGTTATTTTGGCCACTGATGCGGTATGTATAGGGATCATGTCAACTCCTTCAGCATCAACTGTTGCCTGATGGTGGCGCACTGAAGCGCCGAAACTGGTAGCTACAAAACAAATAAAATCATGAAGAAGGCTGTAGGCGCTTTGTTTCCTCGCAATAGTAAACAGCTGCTGTCCCCAAGAACTCCTGGGAAAAGAATAGACATACAACAATATTTGAAACGGGTTTGTAGTGCCTAAAAGTCTGGAACATACCACAAATTTTCAAAAATGCCTTATCTCGAAAATAGCAATGGCAGAATTACCGCGCAATCACATTAAGAGCTCATGTAGCCAAGTTACTGACAAGAATAATTTCGGGAAGAATGGAAAAGGAAATTGAGGATCTATTTGGTAACGACTAGTTCATCTTTAGGAAAGGTACAGACTCCATAGCGGCAAATGTGACGATGACGTCGATAATGGAAGCTAGACTTACGAACCATCAAGACACGTTCGCAGGGTCTCTCGGTGTACAGAAAGCATTCGACAATGTAAAATGGTGTAAGATATCAGAAATTCCCAGGGAAATAAGCGTAAACAATAGAGAAATACATGTAAAGTAAAATATGTACAAGCACCATTAACGGAAAATAATAGGGTAAGTCCAAGAAGTGTTTGTATTAGATAGAGGTGTAAGACAAGGATGCAGTTTTCGTCCGCTACTGTTCTAGAATTTAATGACGGACTAAAATTAAAAAAATCAGCTATTGGATTAAAATTCAAGATGAAAGAATGCCAATGGTAGGATCCGCTGATGACTGTGTTACCCTCATAGCTATAAAACCAAAATTTGGGAGCATGAGTAAATGAAGTGAGGGTATTGCGCAATTTTTGGTAGTTTGGTATTTAAATAAAACATTACTGACAAAGTAAGTTGGACATACGTGAGCCAGCTAGCACACGTGAATGGAGCACTCTTGATCAACAAAAGTCTACTCGTATCAAAGGTCGGCCTTGATTTGAATAATGTATTTCTGAGAATGTTCGTCAGAAACGCGGCATTGTATGGAAGTGAATCATGCACTGTGGGTAAACTATAAAAGAAGAGAAATGAAGCAATTGGATTGTGTTACAATAGAAGGATGGTGGAAATTTGGTAGAGTTCTAAGAAATGAAGGGATCTCATGCGAGTGCTAGTCTCACTTGAAGAGCCTGGCACCGGAGGCCAATTCGGGGTGAACCGCAAACCAGTCAGAAGACGCATCACTTCCTCCTGTGAATCCAAGGCGACAGACAGACCATTAGAACCATTATATACGTATAAGACTAATACATACGTGTAAAATACCAGCTATCCGACACACCTCCACATGGGTAGCGTTAAGTAGCTACTGCCAGACGACTTGATGGGCGTAGTTTATTTTGTTTGGTGCCAAGTATAGAAGTCAGGAAACGACATTAAGTGAACACAACCACTTTCATATAGTTTAGACGATTTAATTAGCGAACGCCAAGAAAATTGTCTGAAGGCTAGAATGTTACGTGTTCCATATTGAATTGGCATTTGGATGACATGGCAATGATGGGAGTACATCGTTACGTAAGTAATGAATTTACAATTAATGTAAATATTGTATTCGAATCATGTGTGTATGTTTATATAGTAACATAAAGAATAAAGATTTCTCTTACTCTTCTCCCTCCCCCCCCCCCCCAGCCATCACCCCTTCATGTTTTTCATACAACCGGGAAACACCCCTCTTCCCCTTCACTACAATAAGTATAGACTACTTACCGCCCCTTTCCCTTACATTCTTTCCCTGTTCTCGCTCCTAACTGTTTTCTCCTCCTTGCCCCTTCCCCCTTCAAATACACGACACATCCAGCCTTTTATGCTTGTTATCCATAGTGACTTGACGCGATACATAGTTATTATATCTAGTAAACCAGATTTTAATTTGTTTTTGTAATTGTCTGTGTGAAAGACTGTAACAAACGAAAGCTTAATGGGAAGCATGGAGCTATGGAGCAACGTTATGTAGTGTCAGTCCTACATGAGAGCACAACGGGTTTTGACATTTTCTTTTGGAACATAGGAATATTAAACTGTGCATACCATGTGGAAGCTTCCTGTGCTCGCTACACCTACGGTGAGGTTATTATATGCGTTTATCTCATGGGAATTTGCACAATGATAATGATTAAATATACATATATGTGTTTAATTTTCATTATGTCCCCCTTTTTTCCACCTTTTTTACGTATAGTTTCCTCTTTTTATTTAACTGTAATGTCACTCGCCTGAAGAGCGGTGGATTATGTCGCTGCCAACCCTCCTCTGTCCGTGTGGGGCCGGGGAATGAAATCACAATAAAGAAAAAATAATAATTTTTAGACTTGTGAATTTATATCAGACTTATGATTGCTGTGTCACAGTAGGACACATTGCTAGAATCTTTGGCAATTTTTATCCTGGAGTACTTTTATCTATCCTACATTAGGACATGGAATGAACGGTTGGGCAAGCATGGGCGTAACTGGTAGTGACTTTGATGTGCCACCATTGCCTCTGTTGCTTGGTCTCATTATTTCTCGTAATTGTTGTCAGATGTGTAGCCACAATTCCTATAATAAATCTCCTACTGATGTTTTATATTTGAAAATGACTACGTACTTTGCTGAAACCGATAATGTAACCCCTTATTTTACAGAAAATTTTTTGTATTGTTTGACTATGGCTTGACTATTGTAGTGTCAAATAAACATTTAACTTACATTAGTGACACTCCTTTACGACAGTTATATCGGGATATAGAAAAGCCTTCGTAGTGGATCACTGTACATATTAGTGAAAACTGTATCATAATCCCTACAGCTGTTCGTTAGATTAGCCTGCACATGCAGTAGGACGTTAGGAGTTATATTACAGACATTGCCAGTATTGGTAGCAGATACACAAAATATGTGGAAAGAATGCAGGGATGACAACGAAGCCAAATTCATGTCACTGAAGTGAAAAACATTCGTAACATCTGGAAGACAAACAGAGAACAATATGCATAATGTGAAAAAAAATTTAATTCATGTCGTGGATACAAAAACAACAGGTGCGAGTGACTTTCAGAGATAGTAATAATAGTTGTTGGCTAACTCTGTTGTAATAGGAAAGTTACGCTTATTAACCGCTAACTCCACATACAAATCAGCTTAAAATACCATTAAAACGCATTACACAACGTCTTGTTCAAATTTGATTAAGTACATCACGCTCTACTTTATGCAGAGGGACATCAGTATTTACTCCAACAAAGAAAATGCAAAATAACTCAAAAACTGCCAGTAAAAGGAGGTGCCAGTGTTTATAAATGCTATAATTGCACACCGATATGTGTAAACACAATACTTTACGATAATCGGTGCGCGTTGCACCTGGGGACTTGTTTATTAAGCGTGAAAATTAAATTGAATTACTGTAATTACAAAATTAAGCTAATTAAAGCAAGGTTATTCCAACCAATTTCTCTGTGGCATGCGGAAAACACGAACGTGCAAGGCTGCCTCATTATGCCGAGAAATACAGCCGTCCATTTTCGCGTAGAATTTTCGTACGGAAAAGGAGGAACTGGATGACGTGTGACTTCAAGACGCTTAGTTTCTTTATAGAAGGTTTTCATTATTTCGAGCCCATAATATCGAACTATGATTCTTGCTTTTAGTCCTCACACGAATTTGAAAATGACAGGTACTTGGCGGAGATTATTTTCAATAATCGCCCATGATAGCGAAAACCATCACAAATTCTGGAATACCTATACGGTTCTATGCAATTTATGCGAAGGAACTACTTGCATTTCTTGCAGAAGTTAATCGAATGTTGTTGGAATAAAGAATGCCCCATAGCTATTGGAAAAAGTCACAGCTGATTTTCGTTTTGAAAACCCGTCGCGGAAATCATACTTTTTGCTATAGACTAAGTCGCTGACGTCAATCATCTGCATAATCATGGGAGACGTTTTGTCTTTGCTTGTTTCGTGCTGCACAGACACCGAAAAAAGTTTTACTTTGATTTTGCAAGAGATTGTTTTTTATGTGTCTGGTCCACAATGCAGTAGAGATCATTGATGTCCCTCATTCACCTTCCTTGAGTTTCAGAACGCATTCAATGAAGTTTCCTACAAAACCAAATAAAGATAATCCAACGAAATATGTAGTTGGACGGATGAGTATCTAACGATACTTCTAAGCATGCTTGCCTAAGTTGTACGGCACTGTAGAGATTAGTAGTTCTCGATACCCTTGAATGAAATAGTGTGTAAAGCCGTAAGCTCAGGGCCGTCGTTTGCAGATCACGCTTTTTCTACACATCGAACTCACAATGAAAGGACGTTATAACAGAGTAACATACTGGAAGAAGACCGTCGATAGGAACAGCTTGGCACTTGAGTTGTTGTTGTTGTGGTCTTCAGTCCTGAGACTGGTTTGATGCAGGAGGATAATGGAATGTAGTCGAATTAAGTCGGGTGATGCCGAGGGAATTAGATTAGGAAATGAGACATTTAAAGTACTAAATGAATTTTGCTACGTGGGGAGCAAAATAACTGATAATGGTCAAAGTAGAGAGGGTATAAAATGTAGAATGGCAATGGCAAGGGAAGCGTTTCTGAGGAAGAGATATTTCTTAACATTGAGTATAGATTTAAATGTCAGGAAGTCGTTTCTGAAAGTATTTGTATGGAGTGTAGCCATGTATGGAAGTGAAACGTGGACGATAAATAGTCTAGACAAGAAGAGAATAGTGGCTTTCGAAATGTGGTGCTACAGAAGAATGCTGAAGATTAGATGGGTGGATCACATAACTAATGAGGAGGTGTTGCAGAGGATTGGGGAAATGAGAAGTTTGTGGCACAACTTGACTAGAACTAGGGATCGGTTGGTAGGACATGATCTGAGGCATGAAGGGATCACCAATTTAGTACTGGATGGCAGGATGGAGGGTAAAAATCGTAGAGAGAGACCAAGAGATGAATACACTAAGCAGATTCAGAAGGATGTAGGCTGCAGTAAGTACTGGGAGATGAAGAAGCTTGCACAGGATAGATTGGCATGGAGAGCTGCATCAAACCAGTCTCAGGACTGAAGACCACAACAACAACAACAACTTGGATTTT
Organism: Schistocerca piceifrons; assembly: GCF_021461385.2. Taxonomy (NCBI): domain Eukaryota; kingdom Metazoa; phylum Arthropoda; class Insecta; order Orthoptera; family Acrididae; genus Schistocerca; species Schistocerca piceifrons. The sequence continues at coordinate 783,547,708 of NC_060141.1, forward strand.
AATACCTACTCCGAATTTTTCTGTTGTTTCCTTCACTGCTTGCTCAATATACAGATTGAATAACATCGGGGGGAGACTACAACTCTGTCTCACTCCCTTTCCAACCACTGCTTCCCTTTCATGTCCCGCGACTCTTATAATTGCCATCTGGTTTCTGTACAAATTGTAAATAGCCTTTCGCTCCCTGTATTTTACCCCTGCCACCTTCAGAATTTGAAAGAGAGTATTCCAGTCAACATTGTCAAAAGCTTTCTCTAAGTCTACAAATGTTAGAAACGTGGGTTTGCCTTTCCTTAATCTAGCTTCTAAGATAAGTCGTAGGGTCAGTATTGCCTCACGTGTCCGAACATTTCTACGGAATCCAATCTGATCTTCCCCGAGGTCGACTTCTACTAGTTTTTCCATTCGTCTGTAAAGAATCCGCGCTAGTATTTTGCAGCCGTGACTTATTAAACTGATAGTTCGGTAATTTTCACACTTGTCAACACCTGCTTTTTTTGGATTGGAATTATTATATTCTTCTTGAAGTATGAGGGTATTTCGCCCGTTTCATACATCTTGCTCACCAGATGGTAGAGTTACGTCAGGACTGGCTCACCCAGGGCTGTCAGTAGTTCTAATGGAATGTTGTCTACTCCGGGGGCCTTGTTTCGACTCAGGTCTTTCAGTGCTCTGTCAAACTCTTCACGCAGTATTATATCTCCTATTCCATCTTCATCTACACCCATTTCCATAATATTGTCCTCAAGTACATTACCCTTGTATTGACCCTCTATATACTCCTTCCACCTTTCTGCTTTCCGTTCTTTGCTTAGAACTGGGTTTCCCTATGAGCCCTTGATGTTCATACAAGTGGTTCGCTTATCTCCAAAGGTCTCTCTAATTTTCATGTAGGCTGTATCCATCTTACCCGTAGTGAGATAAGCCTCTACATCCTTGCATTTGTCCTTTAGCCATGCCTGCTTAGCCATTTTCACTTCCTGTCGATCTCATTTTTGAGACATTTGCTCCTTTTTGCCTGCTTCATTTACTGCATTTTTATATTTCCTCCTATCAACAATTAAATTCAGTAATTCCTCTGCCACCCAAGGATTTCTACTAGCCCTCGTCTTTTTACCTACTCGATCCTCAGCTGCCTTCACTACTTCATCCCTGAAAGCTACCCATTCTTCTTCTACTGTATTTCTTTCCTCCATTCCTGTCAATTGTTCCCTTATGCTCTCCCTGAAACTCTGTACAACGTCTTGTTCTTTCAGTTTATCCAGGTCCCATCTCCTTAAATACCCACCATTTTGCAGTTTCTTCAGTTTTAATCTACAGGTCATAACCAATTGATCGTGGTCAGAATCCACATCTGCCCCTGGAAATGTCTTACAATTGAAAACCTGGTTCCTAAATCTCTGTCTTACCATTACATAATCTATCTGAAACCTGTCAGCATCTCCAGGCTTCTTCCATGTATACCACCTTCTTTCATAATTCTTGAACCAAGTGTTAGCTATGATTAAGTTGTGCTCTGTGCAAAATTCTACCAGACGGCTTCCTCTTTCATTTCTTAGCCGCAATCCATATTCACCTACTACGTTTCCTTCTCTCCATTTTTTTACTGCCGAATTCCAGTCACCCATGACTATTAAATTTTCGTCTCCTTCACAATCTGAATAATTTCTTTTATTTCATCATACATTTCTTCAATTTATTCGTCATCTGCAGAGCTAGTTGGCGTATAAACTTGAACTATTGTAGTAGGCGTGGGCTTCGTATCTATCTTGGCCACAATAAGGCGTTCACTATGCTGTTTGTAGTAGCTTACCCGCATTCCTATTTTCCTATTCATTAATAAACCTACTCCTGCATTACCCCTATTTGATTTTGTGTTTATAACCCTGTAGTCACCTGACCAGAAGTCTTGTTCCTCCCTCCACCGAACTTCACTAATTCCCACTATATCTAACTTTAACCCATCCATCTCCCTTTTTAAATTTTCTAACCTACCTGCCCGATTAAGGGATCTGACATTCCACGCTCCGATCTGTAGAACGCTTGTTTTCTTTCTCCTGATAACGACGTCGTCCTGAGTAGTCCCCGCCCGGAGATCCGAATGGGGGACTATTTTACCTCCGGAATATTTTGGCCAAGAGGACGCCATCATAATTTAACCATAGAGTAAAGCGGCATGCCCTCGGGAAAAATTACGGCCGTAGTTTCCCCTTGCTTTCTGCCGTTCGCAGTATCAGCACAGCAATGCCGTTTTGGTTAGTGTTACAAGGCCAGATCAGTCAATCATCCAGACTTTTGCCCTTGCAACTACTGAAGAGGGTGCTGCTCCTCTTGAGTTATAAATTATTAAAAGAGGGAGCTAAGCTGTAAATCCACAGTCCTTGCCACACTGTAATTTATTTGACCAGATAACTGGTCTGTGTTACGGTTCAAATGATTCAAATGGCTCTAAGCACTATGGGACTTAACATCTCACCGAGCGAGGTGGCGCAGTGGTTAGACACTGGACTCGCATTCGGGAGGACGACGGTTCAATCCCGCGTCCGGCCATCCAGATTTAGGTTTTCCGTGATTTCCCTAAACCACTCCAGGCAAATGCCGGGATGGTTTCTCTGAAAGGGAACGGCCGACTTCCTTCCCAATCCTTCCCTAATTCGATGAGACCGATGACCACGCTGTCTGGTCTCCTTCCCCAAACAACCAACCAACCAACTTAACAACTCAGGTCATCAGTCCCCTAGACTTAGAACTACTTAAACCCGACTAACCTAAGGGCATCACACACATCCATGTCCGAAGCAGGATTCGAACCTGCGACCGTAGCAGCAGCGCGGTTCCAGACTGAAGCCCCTAGACCCGCTCAGTCACAGCGGCCGGTTGGTCTGTGTGACTCCCGACACCAAATCTTAAACCATCAGTTCTTGACTACTCATTCTCTTAGTAGCTGTTGTTTAGTACCTGATATGTAACTGTCCAGCCAATGGCCTTGTCGTAGTGGTCAGATCACCGAAGTTAAGCGCTGTCGGGCTTCCATAGCATTTGAATGGTTCGCCGTCAGGGTCTGCCAAGTGCTGTTCGCAAGCCGGGTGCACTCAGGCCTTGTGAGGCCAGTTGAGGAACTACTTGACTGAGAAGTAGCGAATGCAATCACGATAACAGACAACGAAAGGGAGAGCGATGTGCTGACCACATCTCCGTCTGTATCCACGTCCAGTGACGCGTAAGGACTGACGATGCCACGGAACTATCCGGTGCCGTCTGGCATTCAAGACCTGTTCGGACGGCGTTTTCATTTGACTAGCTAATAGAGTCACGAAAATGTTACCAAGGGTATGATTTTTACAGTTGACTTAACCATGAAGTTCACCAGTGCCCTCCTAAAATGAAACTCAACTTATTTTGTGAAAAATGGAATAAATGCGCATAGATAGTAGAAAAGACATATTATTATGTGACTTTGACCAGTCACCTGAATATGTTGCAACTGAGCTTCTCGATGTGGCGCCAGCACACGAAAGAAGTTATAACGGAGATTCCATACCTACACTTATATGTTTAGAACGACTTAGAGTTACGCTGTGTGTGTGCTGGCGAGTAAAGTACTCGTGGGACTGTTGCGTTGTACTACGGCATAGTCACATGGCACCATGCCCGATCAGCTTGGAAAAAACCCTGTGGGCAGAGGCTGTGGAAATATCTGAGTGCCCACGTCCAGCATTGATCAGGGGCTGGATGCTGCTGAGGCTGTACTGCTGCATAGTTGAACGATACTAGCTCAGGAAGACATCCTGTGATCTGCAGCTGCTGTGTCGCTGCAGGGAATGGCTCATACAGGATTGTATCATAGCCTGTAACAATAATAGCAGAACAAAATATTCAGTATAATGAAGCATACACTTAATAATGACAATAATAATAATTACTATTATTGATGAATGTGACAAGTACGTACCAACAGCCTTGTGCCTGCCTGTTTGCTGCTGCTGATGGGGCTTCATGCCGAACACCAAATGACAGTCCGCATGCAATCAACTCTTTGTAGAGGTGGGAGACCACCTCGACTCCACTGAGTATGCATTAGAATGGTGGGCAAGAGGACAGGGGTGATCGTGGCCGGTTGCTGTTGTCATCATGATCCCTGTAACCCCTCGGCATGCATGCGAAATACAATTGACTGTCGCTTCCATGAATGTGAGAACACAGCAGTTACGCTGGCTTTGCGTTAGAGTGGCGGGCCTTTAAAACACAACAGATGCAAATTGCAAACAATTGGCTGCCAACTGGACGTGCTCAGGGAGTGGGTGTTCCGTGCAGATAACGTGCACTCTATCGACGGCCGAGTGCCGGCGCGCTGGTGTGCTGCCCTTACACTCCCCTTCCCCCCCCCCCCCCCCCCCCTCTCCGTCGTGGGTTTCATACGTGGCCGGATTCGGTTCTTACAATGATAAGGAAGTGCTGATGATGATGACTTCCGAATATAACACTGGCACTTGTGTCAGTTCTGACTTTACAGATCAAAGAAAGTGCTGATGACACTGATTCAGTACATCCCGCTCACATGGCCAGTGACCAACTACTAGCAAACACCCTAAGGAGATGTGAATCACCCACGAGAAAGAAAGTTTACATGTTCCTTCTATTAATTTTTCAGTGCTGCGTGTTTGCCTGGGTCTTCATCTTCTTTTCCTTTAGGTCATCAGTCTTCTTTGATGTGGTCAACCATGATTTCTTCTCCTGTGTGAACATATTTGTCTCAGAGTTGTCCCAAAGTCTACTATTATAGGTTCCATATAGCTACCTACCTAGTTCATTTTGGATTCCGTAGAAATGTTGGATCACGTGAGACAATTCTGACCCTATTTTCTAATTGATTAAGGAAAGGCAAACCTACGTTTCTAGCATTTGTAGACTTAGAGAAAGCTTATGACAATGTTGACTGGAATACTCTCTCTCAAATTCTGAAGGTGGCAGGAGTAAAACACAGGGAGCGAAAGGCTATTTACAATTTGTCCAGAAACCAGATGGCAGTTATAAGAGGGGCATGAAAGGGAAACAGTGGTTGGGAAGGGAATGAGACGGGGTTGTAGCCTATACTCGATATTATATAACTGTATATTGAACAAGCTGTAAAGGAAACGAAAGAAAAATTCGGAGTAGGAATTAAAATCTATGGAGAAGAAATAAAAACTTTGAGGTTCGCCGATGACATAGTAATTCTGTCAGCAAAGGACAGTGTCTTGAAAGGAGGATATAAGATTAATATCAACAAAAGCAAAACGAGGACAATGGAGTGAAGTCGAATTAAATCTGGTGATGCTGAGGGTATTAGACTAGGAAATGAGACGCTTAAAGTAATAAATGAGGTATGCTATTTGGGGAACAAAATAACTGATGATGGTCAAAGTGCAGAGGATATCAAATGTAGACAGGCAATGGCAAAGAATGCATTTCTAAATAAGAGAAGTTTGTTAACATAGGGTATAAATTTATGTGTCAGGAAGTCTTTTTTAAAAGTATTAGTATGTAGTGTAGCCATGAATGGAAGTGAAACGCGGACGATAAATAGTTTAGACGAAAAGAAAGCAGCGCGGGATTAGGCGAGCGGTCTCGAGCACTGCAGTCATGGATTGTGCGGCTGATCCCGGCGCAGGTTCGAGTCCTCCCTCGGGCATGGGTGTGTGTGTGTGTGTTTGCCCATAGGATAATTTAGGTTATGTAGTGTGTAATCTTAGGGACTGATGACCTTAGCAGTTAAGTCCCATAAGATTTCACACACATCTGAACTTTTTTTTTGACAAAAACAGAATAGAAGCTTTCGAAATATGGTGCTACAGAAGAATGCTGAAGAGTACATGGGTAGATCACGTACGTATTGAGGAGGTATTGAACTGAATGGGGGGAAGAGAAATTTGTGACACAACTTGACAAGAAGAAGGGATCAGTTGGTAGGACATATACTGAGGCATCAAGGGCTCACCAATTTAGTATTGGCGGGCAGCGCGGAGGGTAAAAATCGTAGAGGGAGACTAAGAGATAAGTGCATTAAGCAGATTCACCTAATTTCCCTAATTGAGCTGAGGGGGCCATTGAGCTCTGACGCCACATTTAATCGCATCCCAGATGTGTTTGATAGGGTTCATATCTGACGAGCTGTGAGGCTGGCACATCGACTCGAACTCGCCACAGTGTTCCCTGAACCACTCCATCACATTCCTGGCCTTGTGACACGGCGCAGTGCCTTCCCGAAAATGCACCGCCGTCGGGAAACATGATAGTCATGAAGGGGTGTACGTGGTCCGCAACCAGTGTACGATAATTCTTGGCCGGCCTCGGTGGCTGAGCGGTTCTAGGCGCTTCAGTCCGGAACCGCGCGACTGCTACGGTCGCAGGTTCGAATCCTGCCTCGGCCATGGATGTGTGTGATGTCCTTAGGTTAGTTAGGTTTAAGTTGTTCTAAGTTCTAGGGGACTGATAACCTCAGATGTTAAGTCCCACAGAGCTCAGAGCCATTTGAACCATTTGACAATTCTTGGCCGTCATGGTGCCTTGCGCAAACTACACTGGACCCATGGATGTCAGCGTGAATTATCTACAGTGCATAATGGAGCCGCCGCCAGATTGTATGCAACCCACAGCGCAAGTATCACGGAGTTGTTTCCCTGGAAGACGACACATTCGCGCCTTGCCATCGGCGTGATGATGGAGTTATCGAGATTCATCAGACCATGCAACGCCCTGGCGTTGCGCCAACGTCCAGTGCCGATGGTATGTGTTCACTTCAGTCGTAGCTGCCGATGTCATGGTGTTAACACTGGCACAAGCATGGGTCCTCGTTTCCAGAGGCCAATAGCTAGAAGCGTTCGGTGCACTGTGTGTTCAGACCTACTTGCATTAAAAGACTGATGTTAGATCCGCCACAGTTCGCCTCCTGTCCTGTTTTATCCTTCGGACCAGCCTAAGACGTCCAACATCGGTACAGAGGAGGGGCCAGCCAACAGCACGATGCCTGCTCGTGATTCCATCTTTGTTTCGCCACGTGCTGAAGACATCCACCACTGCACTCCTCGAACACCCAACAAATCGGGCAATTTCCGAAATGCTGCTGTCGAGCCACTGAGCCATCACAATCTGCCCTTGGTCAATCTCACACAGATTACGCACCTTTCTCGGAATTCCACTCATAATGGGGTGAAATAGCGGACGAAAAGCTTTTTAAAAATATGTCGCTCTTTACGAAATTGTGAAGCTAAAACTGCGAAAATTAGCATTTTTGAAAATTCAGCCACAAAGGGGGTAAAAATGTAGGTCAAAATTTTGTGAAAACAAATTATTATTGAAGAACTACTAAAGCATTTTTAAAGTCATATCTCTGAAAATTAGTAGTTGGCTTGTGTATTAGAAATTTACGGAAATATGTGTTACGCAGTTTTAGAAATTCAACACTTTTCGGGGCGGAATAGGGAAAAAAACTTTTAAGAAAATATGTTGTTATGTTAAAAAAATTTAAAGTTAAGTGTATGAGAACTTGTTTCTGTTAGAAATAAAAAGGTGTGTGCTGGCACATGAGAGTTTCTATGGAAATACCACTCCAAGAATGTAAACAACGACAAACAAAAAATTTGGACTCCAGCTACCAGAATCACTTTTTGGTCACAAGTACATTCAAGGAAGACCATCTTTCTAAGGCCTTTATTAGCGTGAAAAGTTTAGAAGCTGTTGCAATTATAAACAACATGAAAATTCGATTAAAGGAAAATGAAGAAATCTGTGCAGTTCACGCAAGCGAAGCAGTGGGCGTTAAGCTAGTAGAATTATAAAGTTGAATGTCTTCTGCTTGCGTTTCAAATCTAGGCTTTAATAATAAAGTGGGAAGGTATTGTTAATCAGAACTCAGGGATAAGTTGTAATCTAAAGGACAATAGATTTATTCAATCTTAACATAGCAAGACAAAGAATGACTAAAGAAACGTCACACAAACATCTCTATTTCACAAACACTTTCGCTAACATTGGCTCTATGGTGAACAAAGTGATCAGCTGGGGATCGGCACACGACACTAACCGGAACACTAATCGCTTTACCTGACTTCTTACACACGAATCCGGGATATGGCCCAAAAACTACGCCACCATCAAGCATCTATATTCGACCATTCCAAAAAGAAAAAGTATGGTTCGAAAGACCTGGATGCTCAGAAACATATATTGGACCCCTACGCCATAGCATAGCTGGTCAGGGTGGCACACCACGATGCGTTTGGCGACTGAAGTAATGGACGGCCGCAATCTGTTGTTAATGGCACGCCCCCAGAAAATGCAAGTATGCAGTCTTGCGTTCGGTTAATTCGGAATGCAGGTACTATCCTACGAGCCTCTGAAACGCCGGGGGATTCCAGCATGCAGGTGGACCAGTTTGCTGGTCTGCCAAACCAGTTTGACTCCGTGCCAAGACTATGCGTGACGGGATGTGTGAAATGTGTAGACAGCTGACTCAAGACAAGTAAGTACACCCACGCATCACTCATTGTGTGTGTATGTGATGCTAGAAGCAGTATCCCTGACGGTTCAGAAACTGACTGGCACAGGTCCTAAGGGCACACTAGCAAAGGACACAAGTTTCACTGTTTAGGTAGAGACCTGCAGTTCTTTACTACCGAAACGCTAGTACAAGAATGAGATCTCTTTTCTTCCTGTCTGCTTCCTCCTCAGCTCAGTAGCAAAGCACATTTACCTCTTAGACTTCCCCCACCTTAGCACAAGCCAATCGAGCTGTAGCCAGGCATTCTGAGCTGGGAGAGTTGCCTTTGTTCTGCATACACTGATTTGATAAATCTTATGCAAACCGTATTCTTTCCAACGAGAGTGCAAGGGAACAGTAGAACAACCATTGACAATATTTTTTGTACATTCCTCATTACTAGAAGGGCATTCTGTTAGCAAAAAGGTGAATGGCCTTTCAGATCATGATGCACAAATTTTAACTCTACAAGTTTTTTGTGCTGCAACACATGTTAAATATAGTTATCAAATTTTAGGAGAGCTGATCCAGTTGCTGTAGAGACCTTTGTAAACCTTATCAGGGAACAAGAGTGGCAAGATGTTTATAGTGCTGATACAGTAGACGATAAGTATAATGCTTTCCTCAAGACTTTCCTCGTGCTCTTTGAAAGTTGCTTTCCGTTAGAACGTTCAAAACAGGGTACTAGCACAAACAGGCAGTCTGGGTGGCTGACTAAAGGGATATGAGTATCTTGTAGAACAAAGTGGCAATTATATCAAAAAGTTAGAAACAGTCACAATCTAAATGCAGCAGCCCATTTCAAACAGTACTGTAAGGTGCTTAAAAAAGTCATTAGGAAGGCAACAAGTATGTGGTATGCAGATAGAATAGCTAAGTGTCAGGATAAAATTAAAACCATATGGTCAGTCGTAAAGGAAGTGGCTGGTCTGCAGAGACAGGTCAAGGATATAGAATCAGTGCGTAGTGCGAATGTCCGTGTTACTGATAAGTCGCATACATGTACAGTATTTAATAATCACTTTCTGAATATAGCAGGTGAACTAAATAGAAACCTAGTCCCAACAAGGAATCATATAGCGCTCGTAGAAAATAGTTTTCCGAGACTGTTACCTGAAATGCTCCTCCATGATACTGGCTAGAGAGAGATTGAGTTAATAATTAAATCGCTAAAGAACAAGAACTCTCATGGATATGACGGGGTATCTAGCAGAATACTGAAGCATTGTTCTAGGTATGTTAGCCCAGTACATAGCCATATCTGTAACTTTTCCTTTAGGAGTGGTCAGTTTCCTAACAGATTAAAGTACTCGGTAGTGAAGCCACTTTATAGAAAGAGAGACAGGGATAATGTTGACAATTATAGACCTATTTCTATGCCATCGGAGTTTGCTAAAGTTATCGAGTGGGTTGTATATACAAGGTTACTGGAGCATTTAAATTCACATAATTTGCTGTCCAATGTACAGTTTGGTTTTAGAAATGGCTTAACAAGTGAAAATGCTATATTCTCTTTTCTGTGTGAGGTTTTGGACGGATTAAATAAAAGGTTGCGAGCGTTTGGTGTTTTCTGTGATTTAACGAAGGCTTTTGACTGTGTTGACCACATAATATTATTGCAGAAGTTGGACCACTATGGAGTAAGGGGAGTAGCTTACAATTGGTTCGCCTCTTACTTTAAGAACAGAAAGCAGAAGGTAATTCTCCGCAATATTGAGAGTGGTAGTGATGTTCAGTCCCAATGGGCCACTGTTAAGTGGAGCGTTCCCCAAGGGTCGGTCCTGGGGCCACTACTGTTTCTTATTTATATAAATGATATGCCTTCTGGTATTACAGGTGATTCAAAAATTTTTCTGTTTGCTGATGACACCAGCTTGGTAGTGAAGGATCTTGTGTGTAATACTGAAACATTATCAAATAATGTAGTTCATGAAATAAGTTTGTGACTGGTGGAAAATAATTTGATGCTAAATCACAGTAAGACTCAGTTTTTACAGTTTCTAGCTCACAATTCAACAAGAACTGATATTTTGATCAGACAGAATGGGCACATTATAAGCGAGATGGAACAGTTCAAGTTCATAGGCGTTCAGATAGATAGTAAGCTGTTGTGGAAAGCCCATGTTCAGGATCTTGTTCAGAAACTAAATGCTGCTTTATTTACCATTAGAACAGTATCCGAAATAAGTGGCATCTCAACACGAAAAGTAGTCTAGTTTGCATATTTTCATACGCTTATGTTGAAAGGTCTCTCTTGGATTCCTTTCATGTTAATTTCTTAAATATGTTGCCATTTACGGCATAAATTCCTCTTCTAAATTTACTGTGTTGTTTGTGACTATCTGACAGGAGACTGAGCTGTGGAACGTGTTACTTTTACACTAAAACAAGAACGATCTGTCACCCTACTACACTTTAAAGCACAGTTTATATGAAATTCATATATGTAATTCATGTTACAGTCTCATACGGAACCTACATCCGCTTCCTTTAATATACTGTATATGATCAGATACTGTCATCCCCCTTCACTTCTGTGTGAGAGGATGAATGAGCAAATGTATTTGTAGTGCATGCTGGATGGTAGGAGACAAACCTGTCTGCTAGAGAACAGGAGGACCAATGTCGGAATAGGTAGCTATGCTTTCTAAAAGCTGAGGTTTCTATTCTGAGTATGGTCCTGTCTGTCCCTTGTCATGTTGGTATAGGGAGCTGCCTCTCTGGCCACTACCGTTTGTATCTGTTAGCACGCTCGGTAGGAGCCAAGGTCAGTCTGTCCGCGGCGAGCGTCTGAAGTGGTAAGATATCCGGCTAAGCGCGTCTCTGCTAAGTCTGTAGGACAATGGATTTCTTAAGTTCAGCCTAACTGAAAATTTAATCATCTTTATTTCAGGTTTATCTCTAAAATATCAAATGTTATCTTAAATTGCAACGCAGTGTGATTCGAGTGCACAGTTCAGAATATCTTCCAGTAGTTACTTTGTCACTACTTTGTGAGTAAAGTGGAATCACGTGTTGATCTGTAACTGTAACTAAGATCATCAATCTTAAATGCGAATGTGCGTGAGATTATAACGTCTCGTCTTGATAATATTTTTCAATATAGTAACTTTTCTTTATGTTCAACCCACGTGGGGTGTACTTTGTGAGACCAGTACCACGTGCTTATACAATTGTTTGACCCATCAGGTTAATAGTAAGACGTTAGTAACCAGTTCGAGGTTTTTCTTTTGTAAATTGCTTTTCTATCTAATTTATTTTAATTATCAAAATTATTGTTGAGTTACACTCTATGTGTAAACCAAGTTGACCACGCGAAGCATGTGGTGTAATCATCAAAGTAGCCCTCAGCTATTCTTTTTGCGAAGATTTCACAGAGAGTTAGTATGAATTTAGTATACCAGTGTGTGGTAATTACATGACGGACAGGATTACGCTACGAACGTAACTTCTTTGGGTGAAAATTTAATCGGTTGGTAGTGGTTAATTTCCTCTTGCATATGTTTCAACGTTCTTCGTGTGTTATTTTATGAATGCAGTGTTGTATGCAGTCTCCCAATCTTGGCTCCATATTTGATGTGTTCTGTAAGATTACAAACTCACATTTTCACAATCCTAAATAAGGCTACAGTTTAGTTATGAATCAAGTTTAATATGCTGAAATTTGAACGATCAATGTTAAAATAAATTTCCAAATATAAACTGATTTATTTCTTTTTATTTTAATTCTCTTTTGTATATATATGTATATATATATATATATATATATATATATATATATATATATATCACTGGTTGTCGTATGACTATCAAAAGATTATAATTAATGTTAGTCTGGTTGGAAATTTCGTAAGCTAGACTGCATATCTGGTGAAACAGTTGCTCAGTAATGCAAGGATAGCTTCCCGATACAGCTCACAGCTTTTAACCCGCTTTTATTGTCTATCAGCCCCGCTTTCACAAGAAATTAAAGCAACAACATTACAATGTCACATGGTATTATTTTTTGGGGTAATTCTTCTGATTCAAAAAGGGTATTTTTGGCTCAAAAACGGCCTGTTTCAGCTATCTGTGGTGTAAGTTCGAAAACCTCTTGTCGAACCCTATTCAATAGTCTGGGAATTTTGACATCGCAATCGCAGTATATATTTTCTTTAATGTCGTTTGTTGCTAGCAATATTAGCTTTTTCCCAAGAGTTAGCAGCTTTCACTCAGTTAATACTAGGCAGAAATCAAATCTGCATGTGGAATGCACTTCCTTGACTCTTGTGCAGGAAGGAGTGCAGTATTCTGCTGCATCCATTTTCAATAAGCTACCACAAGAACTCTAAAATCTTGGCAGTAGCAGAAACACTTTTAAGTCTAAACTGAAGAGTTTCCTCATGGCTGACTCCTATTCTGTCGAGGAGCTCCTGGAAGAGCTAAAAAATTAAGCAAATTCCAGTGTTACATTGTTGATTTTCTTTATTTAAACTTACGACTTATCGTCTGAATATGTTTCTTATATTTTATTTTATTTGTTTCTACAATCGTGTTATAATTTCATGTATTGATTCGTTCCATGACTGTGGAGACTTCTCCTTAATGTGGTCCCGCGGAACAATAAATAAATGAATAAATGAATAAATAAAGTTAATTGGGAGAGAAGGAAATAAGATTCAGCTTCGTGGCCTCTTTCCTATGCATTTTCCATGTCTTTTGCTAACAACATGACCAGGATGGAACTACATCCCTCCGTAAAGGGTTGCTAGCTCCCGTGTTGCGTCTGTTCCAAAGTATGGCCATAAACTCCCTAAAAGCCTCGTGCTTTTACAAATATGTTTTGTAACAAAGACTGGACGTCTGAGTGCCAGTGGCCCTGTCCCACGGAAATTCACAGAATGCTCACAGTTGTCCTGCCTAACAAGACACCATATTCTGCTTTATTGCCATTCTACATTGCGCTGGCTACTAAAGCGGCGACTTCTCAGCGCTACTCAGTCTACCTGGACACGGCTGCCTCCCGATCGGCGCCAAACAATCTGCCTGCACAATGAGACCGAGGAACTCGGCTGTCCAGAAATGTCTCTCCCAGGTTCCGTAGAATTAACGCTCTTCTCTTTACCCAAAGTCAACGTGGGCTTTTACTGCAGTCGTTTAAATTGGCACACTGTCCCTCTGAACGTGGTGAAGCTTACCGTTATTCCTTCCCTAGAGCACACAAGCAAGAGCATTAACTACTGCCCACCATCATCATGATGTATGAAGTGAAAATTGCAATAAATATCATATTCCTTAAGAAAATCAAGTGACATAGCCACGAATGAGAAGTGAGAGTGCCTTGAAATCTCACAAACTAATTTCCATCACATCGAGAATGCTGCCTACAACTCCTTCATAGAAAAGAAAGCTAATCAAGAAACTATATCTTAACCCTTTAAACGATAATTACCTCCAGGTTGCCGGCTGCTGTGGCTGAGCGGTTCTAGGCACTTCAGTCTGCAACCGCACGACTGCTACCGTCACAGGCTCGAAACCTGCCTTGGGCATGGATGTGTATGATGTCCTTAGATTAGTTAGGTTTGAGTAGTTCTAAGTTCTAGGCGACTGATGATCTCAGATGTTAAGTTCCATAGTGCTCAGAGCCGTTTGAACCATTTTGAACCTCCAGGTTGGGGACCACTGATGTACTAGATGCAGATGTAGAAGTAGATGTATGATGTCAGAGAAACAGCGCAAGCGGAGTTGCTAGGGTAACTTCGGAGCGGCTAATCACATCCCAGGTTTCAGAAAGGGCTGCGATTGTCATAGCTCCATGCAAAAACCAGCTAGATATCACCACCTGGCGAGGGTAGCAGTGCACATGGTTGGTGCAGTTCATAGTCTAACATCCCAACTTAAACCGCCATTCTTCCATCGAGTTTCCTAATAAAATGTGTGTTTTGTACAATATAATGTTTAAAGTAACAAAACGTACTAACCCATACCCTACGTATCTATATTAAAAATTGGTTTATTCACTTTTTTATCATCTGTACCCTTACGGAGTTTAAATACCATCAGCGAAAGGATGTAAACAAAATGCCTACACTTTTCCAGACAATAATGAAAGGATGCCAGGTGCGAACAGGTAAGCCTGTAGGAGTAAATTACCCTGATCGACTACCTTTATCCAGCCACATAAAAGTGTAGATAATATTATCACAAAGCCGATGGTATAAGGTTTCTGTAGCAAAAGTGCTCCTATTTTGGGGTGGTCGCGAGTTTAAGTGTCACATGCTCATTTCCTCCTGTAACTTCCGCCTGCTTAGCTGAGTTGTGTTACCCTACTAAGCAGCGGACCTGGGTCCGATTCCCAGTGGGGTTGGATAATTTCTCCGCTCGTGGACCGGGCGTAGTCTTCATCATTCTTTCATCATCATCTAATGTGGCGTCTAATGAAATATGACTTGTAACCCGGCGGCCGAACTTTTCCGGTTTAAGGCCTCCTGGCCAACAATGCCACACGATCATTTAATTTTTCTCCATGTAACAATAGCCCAAGATGATAAGTAGTCAAACTCCCACAGTTTTCCTGCAACGACATTTGCAGCAGTGCCAAACCACTGGCATCTATAAACACACTGCCAAATAATTGTGTGTTATATACATATGGAATGCAGAAGCTCGTTCGAAACGCAAATCTACATTAAATGTGTCGCATTCTCAAGAATGCAATAATTTCCAGTAAATAAAGATATAATACAGTAATAATAAGCAGTTTTTACTTACCCTTCTGATTTTACATATTTATAAAACAGGTTTAATAAATGAAGAAAATAAATCAATATTTTCAAACCAATTATCACGTATTTTGTGATATAAACAATTTAATTTACTGAGAAATTTAAAATACAAAGATTTCATATTCTACAAGGTATTCAGAATCTGATGAATTATAGGAAATTAAATTCTGAGGGAAGGTCCCTGTCTGTAAATTGTAAAATTTCGTTAACTTGTAACGATGTTGGTCCCTGAGTAACCCTATTGGCTTTGAATAGCTATTCAGCAGTACTCACAAGGTTCAGGCTGTAGTTGCACATAATAAGGGTCATTAACAGTAAGCCACACACACAATGTACATATCGTGTGCGTAAAATTTTAGTTATTACGGCTTCCAGCTTGGTGGAATCATATTTGAATTGGAGCATTTTATTTATTTCATAAACTGTTCATTATCATTTTGGCTGAATAATTCGTTTGAAAAATACGAAATCTCACCACATTAACACTTTTGCGCTCCTTTATGCAATACATAAGAGCAAAAAACTCATGAATCAACTCGCACCGGCATCGGCTACTAAGACGCAAAAGTTTTAATTGTAAGTTCTGTTTTTTCCAAAAAATTTTTCATCATGAGTTTTTCCCCTACTGTAGAAAGCAGTGATGCAATCACAGCCTGTCGAATACGTGGAATGCTGTTATACATATGTAGGATCCCAACTTCGACGCTAATTCTGTGCAGTTGATGTAGTTAAGGTATTTATTGTTTCTTGTCTTAGTTTCTGAACCTGCCATGCAAATTTCAGATTCAGAAACCTTGTTATTGGACAGCGAAATTATTAAAACATCAGTACCGGAGGCTTTTTTACTGAACATTCTGCAGTTAGTGGCATTTTGCGAACATGAAACATAATGCGTGTATCCGCTTTTTCATTTTGACATTGATAATAAATTTCTTCATTTATTGCAACATGATTTTTGTTAAGAGCAGCACTGACTTATAATGGTTATAAAGGGTTTCTTACTTTCCATCACTGATGCAAAATGGTCATTATAGCAATAAACGGTTACGAATTGCATGAAAGTCTCCTACAAATGATAATTCTTAAGACTTCCCTAAAAATCAATATGTTTGGGTTATAGAGATCCTGTTATCCTATTAGGATTTACTGACTGAATGCATTAAATAGCGATTAAATATAATTTGCATCTCCGCAACATAGTTGGAAAAAAGTTTTATGAGAACAGATTCAGCTACTTCATTAAACAGAGGGTTAAATTTTTGGCAGGCTTACGCCTACTTGGATTCCGTAGAAATGTTGGGACACGTGAGGCAATACTGACCCTACGGCTCATCATACAAGCTAGATTATGAAAAAGCAAATCTATGTTTGTAGCATTAGAAAATTGTAGCGAAATGCAGGAAGATCTGCAGCGGATAGGCACTTGGTGCAGGGAGTGGCAACTGACCCTTAACATAGACAAATGTAATGTATTGCGAATACATAGAAAGTAGGATCCTTTATTGTATGATTATATGATAGCGGAACAAACACTGGTAGCAGTTACTTCTGTAAAATATCTGGGAGTATGCGTGCAGAACGATTTGAAGTGGAGTGATCACATAAAATTAATTGTTGGTAAGGCGGGTACCAGGTTGAGATTCATTGGGAGAGTGCTTAGAAAATGTAGTCCATCAACAAAGGAGGTGGCTTACAAAACATTCGTTCGACCTATACTTGAGTATTGCTCATCAGTGTGGGATCCGTACCAGATCGATCTGACGGAGGAGATAGAGAAGATCCAAAGAAGAGCGGCGCGTTTCGTCACTGGGTTATTTGGTAACCGTGATAGCGTTACGGAGATGTTTAATAAACTCAAGTGGCAGACTCTGCAAGAGAGGCGCTCTGCATCGCGGTGTAGCTTGCTCGCCAGGTTTCGAGAGGGTGCGTTTCTGGATGAGGTATCGAATATATTGCTTCCCCCTACTTATACCTCCCGAGGAGATCACGAATGTAAAATTAGAGAGATTAGAGCGCGCACGGAGGCTTTCAGACAGTCGTTCTTCCCGCGAACCATACGCGACTGGAACAGGAAAGGGAGGTAATGACAGTGGCACGTGAAGTGCCCTCCGCCACACACCGTTGGGTGGCTTGCGGAGTATCAATGTAGATGTAGATGTAGATGTAGAAAGCTTTTTACCATGTAGACTGGAATACTCTCTTTCTAATTCTGAAAGTAGTACATTTAAAATATAGGGACCAAAAGGCTATTTACATTTTGTACAGAAACCAGGTGGCAGTTATAAGAGTCGAGGGACATGAAAGGGAAGCAGTGGTTGGGAAGGGAGTGAGACAGGGTTGTAGCCTCTCCCCGAAGTTACTGAATCTGTATATTGAGCAAGCAGTAAAGGAAACAAAAGAAAAATTGAGTAGATATTAAAATTCATGGAGAAGAAATAAAAACTTTAAGGTTCGCGGATGACATTGTAATGCTGTCAGAGACAGCAAAGGACTTGGAAGAGCAGTTGAACGAAATGGACAGTGTCTTGAAAGGTGGATGTAAGATGAACATCAACAAAAGCAAAACGAGGATAATGGAATGTAGTCGAGTTAACTCGGCTGATGCTGAGGGAATTAGATTAGGACATGAGACACTTAAAGTAGTAAAGGAGTTCTGCTATTTGGGGAGCAAATTTAACTAATGATGCTTGAAGTAGAGACGATATAAAATGTTGACCGGCAATGGGAAGGAATGCTTTTCTGAAGAAGAGAAATTTGTTAATATCTAGTATAGATTTAAGTGTCTGGAAGTCGTTTCTGAAAGTATTTTTATGGAGTGGAGGCATGTATGGAAGTGAAACATGAACGATAAATAGTTTGGACACGAAGAGAATAGAAGCTTTCGAAATGTGCTGCTATAGAAGAATGCTGATGATTAGATGGGTTGATCATATAACTAATGAGGAGGTATTGAATAGAACTGGGGAGAAGAGGAGTTTGTGGCACAATTTGATTAGAAGAAGGCATCGGTTGGTAGGACATGTTCTGAGGCATCAAGGGATCACCAGTTTAGTATTGGAGGACAGCGTGGGGGGTAAAAATCGCAGAGGGAGACCAAGAGATGAAGACACTAAGCAGATTCAGAAGGATGTTAGCTGCAGTACGTACTGGGAGATGAAACAGCTTGCAGAGGATAGAGTGGCATGGAGACCTGCATCAAACCAGTATTAGGACTGAAGACCACAACAACGAAAACAACGTCTACCTTTGTAACATCATGAACAATATCGCTAAACAATGGTTTCACTTTGCGACCTCATTAGATCTGCTGTCATAAATGCTAGGTCCGGCCGTGACAATGTGTACAAATTCTAACAGTTTCTCGGGGACTTCGCATTCTCCATGAATAATATCATCGACTTTTAAATTAACAAGCAGAGGGGTTTGCCATTCAAAGTTTGTATGCGATTCCCTAAAAAAAAAAACTACATCCTTCTGTTGATTATGTGCTTTCGTTTCCAAATCTTTAGGGTCACTTGCTACAACAGATACATCGATGTCTGTCTTGTAAACGTTTTTTTAAGGCATGGTCCAGCAGATGCTTCTTTTGTCAGACGGTCACCAAAATTTTTCTCCTTTTTTTCTTTTTTTTTTGCCAACTGGTCATGTCTGTACTTTTTTACACCTCCAGAAAGTATCTACAAATATTTTTGTTTGCCCCAATTTATCTGACTGTGGAAATAACATACCTGTGTCTTCCACTAGTCTTTTGCTTAGGGCCGCAAAACAGGGATACCGTATTTTCATCGGAAGTTGATGACCTCGGCGGAAGAGCTACAGTGGCTGAATCCTCAATATACGTCGATTCCGAGTTATCTTCTGTTGATGATACGCTAGCTACTGCTCAGTTAAGAGTCTCCGATATGGCAGCCGGCCTCTCGTCAATCGAATTAAGCCTAGTTGATGTTAATGGTTGTTCCTGGAATTAAAAAGTGTGTTGAACAAATTTAGATACAAATTTTGATTCCAACCGTAGTTCATTTAACAAACTGTAAACATAGACAGATACACAATTAAAAGAAAATTTAAAACAATATTCGTACTGACACAGTATCAATGACAGCTTAACAATAATCAGATATTGGAAATTTGAGGAAATAAAACAAAAACTTGTTCATTGAACAGGAGTCAAGAGAAGCACTGTAAAATATACAGGATTTATACTGAGTGCAAATATTTTAAAACTTTGTACAAATCGGTGGAAAACAATTTTTTTTTATCAGCATTTCGCCCACCTCTACCATTATTTATTGCACCCGAATGTGCTCTAAACACCAGTTTAGATGTACTTGGATTCTCCTAATAGTTTAATTCTGTAGAGTAAGTATTATGTAAATATTATACTATTGTAAATTAATACAGTGTAGAGACAAAATCGCCAGGCGAAGGATTTGGTATTTTTTCATGGTTAGTACCACAAATTTCCTTTACCTACAAACAGAAACAACAATAAGCTTCGGATATCTAACTCTTCTAGGATAATAAATTCTTCAAGAATTAGGTATTCATAATTGGGGTCAGAGTTATGCTAATTTCATAAGATATAAAAAACATTAAGTATTTTTATTGTAATTTTACATTAAGGGCGCTACATTTTTTGTAACACATGGCACGATAGCCTAAAGACTATATTGATCCTTTGGTTTATTAAAAATTGTGACATTTACTAAAGGATTTTGCGTTTCGGATCGACAACTTTAAATAACAGTTTTTAAATGTTTCATTGCCGAAATGAGACAGTCCTTCATTACTCACATCACATAAGAGACACACCTTCATCTATCATTACAGATATTTAGAAAAATACACAAGAAAATTTTACAACAGCGTGGTATGCTTACCAACACTAAATACTACGCGAAGGTCACGAGAACAATGAAGTTTCATTCGCACTGCGCTTGTGGGAGAGATGCAGTTGCGGAACCGTTAATATGTCTTTCTCTGTTATATACTACAAACAGTCACTAACCTTTATTGGACAAAATAATGGATCATTTTGTATCAAGTTACTATACACCAGCTGCTTCGAGCGCTAGAATCGCAGCAGCTGTCTAAAGTTTTGATGATGCTGGCGCACCAAGCAACTGGTGCAATGTATCATAAGAATGGAATGATATAGATGAAGAAATTACTGATTTTAATTGCTCCAGATGTTGCCTGTCGCACATCTCCAGGGCAGCAAGTTACGTACTTAGCTTCCTCTGTGTTTTCTTGGTAGTACATATTGCTAAATTTCGTGCGTGTTTTTGTATTTAAGAGGTTTAATCTCGCATTTTGTAAGTGTAAATTCATGCAGGCTGTAGTGCAGTTGTCACTTCTGAACAACTGGCTACACAGTTTATTAAGGTATCAGCGTCCGTTCCCGACACGTCAGGAATGTAACAAGTTGCATTATGAAACCTCCCCTTAGAAAATTTGTGAATGATTGTGCTGATGAATCCCTTACGTTATTTGATTTTCAAACCGCTGAGCAAAACTGATCGCGTACAGACATTTCTCTCTTTCTTTATCCAGATCATCAATAAACTGACACACAATATTTTTAGCACAACGCAATCTGACTTTCAATAATCCCTACAAAAGAATAGCCCTGGCTAAGAATGACCTATACTGAAACTTCCTGGCAGATTAAAACTGTGTACCCGACCGAGACTCGAACTCGGGACCTTTGCCTTTCGCGGGCAAGTGCTCTACCAACTGAGCTACCGAAGCACGACTCACGCCCGGTACTCACAGCTTTACTTCTGCCAGTACCTCGTCTCCTACCTTCCAAACTATTCCGCCCCGATAACTGAGTGGTCAGCGTGACAGACTGTCAATCCTAAAGGCCCGAGTTCGATTCCCGGCTGGGTCGGAAATTTTCTCCGCTCAGGGACTGGGTGTTGTGTTGTCCTAATCATCATCATTTCATCCCCATCGACGCGCTGGTCGCCGAAGTGGCGTCAAATCGAAAGACCTGCACCAGGCGAACGGTCTACCCGACGGGAGGCCTTAGCCACACGACATTTCCATTTTTATACCTTCCAAACTTTACAGAAGCTCTCCTGCGAAACTTGCAGAACTAGCACTCCTGAAAGAAAGGATTTGCGGGGACATGGCTCAGTCACAGCCTGGGGGATGTTTCCAGAATGAGATTTTCACTCTGCAGCGGAGTGTGCGCCGATATGAAACTTCCTGGCAGATTAAAACTGTGTGCCCGACCGAGACTCGAACTCGGGACCTTTACCTGCAAGATTCGGAGGAGAGCTTCTGTAAAGTTTGGAAGGTAGGAGACGAGGTACTGGCAGAAGTAAAGCTGTGAGTACCGGGCGTGAGTCGTGCTTCGGTAGCTCAGTTGGTAGAGCACTTGCCCGCGAAAGGCAAAGGTCCCGAGTTCGAGTCTCGGTCGGGCACACAGTTTTAACCTGCCAGGAAGTTTCGTATCAGCGCACACTGCGCTGCAGAGTGAAAATCTCATTCCGAATAACCTATACTTTCCATGAATCACTAACCTCACAAAAATCTTCGTTGCTCGAACTACTGCAATACAGTGAGGGCCAATACTACCAGCTAAATAAAAGATTCTAACTACTGAAGTCACTAACTACTGATAGGCACAGTTAGCAAATGAAAGATTTTGATAGAGAGCAAACAATGTATTTACCTTAATAGTGTTCAAAGTTCATGACATTCAGTCTTACATATTTACTCTCGGTGACGCACGTCCAGATCATCCGCTGTCAAAACTCCGACATCTCTCTCCCCACATCCACCATTGCTGGCGGCTCACCTCCAACTGCGCAAAGTTACGCGCTGTTCACATCCAACTGCGCAACAATACAATAGCGAATATTACAACACTGCCAACCAGCCACAGACTGCACACAGCACAGCCAGTAATTTTCATACAGAGCGCTACGTGGCGTTACCAATATAAAAACCTAAACAGCCTACTTACAGTATATCTAGGTCTCTGTCATCTCTCATAGTTTACTTTTCAGTGAATCTTTCTAGGACAAGTAGGATGCGTGCGTGCCGTGCGCGGACGCAGAAGGAGTCGAACTGTCAGCCGCCTTCAGGATGCTGCCACGGGGTGTAGCGTTGGCGCAGAATCTGGCGCGGCGCATGCGATCCGTTAGGTATCGTTTGTTACGCCCACGGGCTCTACTGCTGAGGCACTTCGTATTTTACCCGACGCGGTGGATGCGCCCTCACATTAAGGTGTGTGGCGGGGTGTATCGCGTTGGCGTCGCTCTAGGCAGAGAGCCAATGTAGAGGCTGGGAGTCTGGACGCCCATATTCGCCCTGTGAGTGAGCAGGTGGCCTCTCCTCCAGCAGGGTCCGAGCAGGCAAACGTAGGCAGGGGCGTGCGTTATTGGGAGGTCCAGTGTTACGTGCGTTATGGAGCCGCTTGGGAAGATAGCGTTCAGGGCTGGAAAGAATGCATGTCGTGGTGGCCTCATGAAGGAGGTGACCTCTGCTGCGCCTACCGAATGTGCAGTATATAATCGTCTGCAAGTTGTGGCCCACGCCGGCAGCAACGACGGCTGTCGCATGGGTTCTGAGACCGTCCTCAGTTCATACAGGCGACTGACAGTGGTGAAGGCTGTTGACCACACCCTCGAAGTGCAAGCAGAACTTGCAGTTTGCTGCATTGTTCCCACAGTTATTGAGGGTGTTTTGGTTTTGAGCCGAGTGGAGGGCCTTAACCAAAGACTTCGTTGACTCTGTTACGCTCTTGGTTCCATATTTCTAGACATGCGTTGACGGTCGGAGAATTGTAGGACTCTCCCTCATAATTCAGTGTTGCACTATGCAAAGGAAGCAGCTAAGGGAGTAGCAGAGTACTTGTGGAGTGCACATGGCTTTTCTTTTTCTTTAAGTTTGAAGTACTCTGATGAACAGTCGACAGTCGGTTCCTAGGTAAGGTTCAAATGTTTCAAATGGCTCTGAGCACTATGGGACTTAACTTTCGTGGTCATCAGTCCCCTAGAACTTAGAACTACTTGAACCCAACTAACACATCATACACATCCATGCCCGAAGCAGGATTCGAGCCTACGACCGTTGTAGTCGCGTGGTTCCAGACTATAGTGCCTAGAACCGCTCGGCCACTCTGGCCGTCCATAGGTAAGGACATCAGACCGCGTTTATACTAAAGATTTTTCGACTATCAGAATTTTAGTGGTAAAAAAACTCCCGAATTTATGGCCCACAAGGAAAGTTCTCACGGTCAAATTATTTTTGGGGCCGAGAGCTGGCTAAATCCCAAAGTATAAAACCTATGAGGTATTTAGCTAGTCATGGAACGTTTATCAGAATATTAACACGAGTAACGTAGTGTGAGGAGAGTCCAACAGTAACGCTGTAATTGAAATCCACCGTAGCTGAACGATATGGAATCATGATACTCAACATATCTGCAGCTGATGTGCACAGCTGGAGCAAATTACTCTTTGACTGCAATGACAGTTTATCGCTACCACAATGGTGCATCGCTTGTTATTTATAGACAATAAACTACTTCTCGTTCCATGAAACATCTTCATATTGAATACACGTATCCCCTTCGTCCTTGCTGATCAAATTCTATGCGTCAGTTTTCTATCCAGTATCCGGGTTCTCGACCCACAAGGTAATATTCCAAAGTGTCAGTAAACAATGCTGGTGAAATTTTCCGATTATGTTGAGAAGGAAAAGTAGTGTTACACGTATTTTTTGTTACCAATTTGAATTTTAAGCGATAAAATACACCCCAAACGGTAATTTGGCATTTTAGGTTTGGAGGTAATGTTTTCGAAACGATGATATATAAAATATTATTTTACATATAAAAACTGGTACGTAATTAACATTCATGAAAACTGCATAATCGATTTTTGGAGAATATGGCAACGACTATTAATTATGAAAAAGAACCATTAATTAATTATGTAAAAGAACCATTAAATACTTGTGAAAAAAGAAACCTTTCAAGCTACATACATCTATGTGTAATAAAGGTGGTTTCTGAAATACTATTTTCGAAAAGTCAGCTGCACAGAATGAGCTATCAGAGTATCTGCAACACACCTAATTAAAAAGTCTGATATTTCATTATTAGGTTATTTGATTTTACTTATATTTGTTCTATGATTGAAATTATTTTACATATTACATTTTATATTTATTTATTTTTGTCACTGTACCATTTCACATCCACGTATTTTGTTAATTGAAACTAATAAGGAAGTCATTATTAAGATATAAAATCAAAAAAAATAACAAAAATCTGTAAAGAAATGGTTAAAATACAACGTTTTATTACACTAGGCACATATTATGAACGCAATTTCTCCACATAATTTATCTGACAGAGAACAAAGTTCACAGAATTGCAGATTGTCACAGTTATTACGCCAAATATCCTGATTTGTATAAGGCATATTTCAGTACATTGTTAAGTCTTGGCAAAGATGACTGATATATAGTAGTGACTGCAGCTTGATTATATTGTTCTCAAGCGGATATTGACGTCATAATCATTCAACAGAACTCAATCTGAATGTGTTCCCCCTAAGTTCTTCCAACATCGAAACTCGACTAACAAAATACGTTTATGTGAAACTGCAAACTAAAAAACAAAGCAAAGTGATTTTTAAATATAAAATAACAATTTCAAACATGAAACAAATATGAGTAAAATAAATAACTAGATTGATAGTGAATGATTAGATATTTTAATTAGGTTTGTGGAAAATGCTCCAGCAGCACATTTTGTACAGGTTATTTTCAAAAAGTGGTATTTCATAAAGTAGCTTTTTTACAGAAGGATGTATGTGGCTTGAAAGTTTGCTTAATTTATGGTGTAACAGACTAAGTAACTAGATTAATAATGAATGATCAGATATTGCAATTAGGTATGTTGAAAATATTTTGACAGCGCGTTCTGTTTAGCTCCTTTACAAAAATTGTATCGAAACCAGCTTTATTACACATAGATATATGTACCTTGAAAGTTTTCTTAATTTGTGTATTCTTTTTTATAATTAATTAACGGCTTTTGACATGTCCTGCAAAATTTGATATTGTCACTAAATTGGATTACACAATTTTCAAGAAGTTAATTAAATATCAACTTTTATAAATGAAGTTTTTTTACAACTCATCGTTTCGAAAATAATCCCTCCAAAACGTGCGGAATTACTTTTCGTTCTTTTATCCATTATAAGTGAAATTGGGCACCAACAATAGGGTTCTTAATGGATAATTTTCTCCGTCTACATATCTGCCAAGTTTAATCGAGATCGTTTATTGTCACTTGGGAATGCTCCTTGTCAGCTATCTCTGTGCTTGTACTACATGTCACTATCTCCGCCCTCGGTACTCATATCCGACTGTACAGTTCTAGGAATTCAGGGAATTCAGAAGCTTAGCCTCCTCTGGTTCGTATCGCGCTTTTGATGGCAGGAGCCATGCATGCCACCAGCTGAGCGACTGATTCATGCCACGTTCCAAGTTTGCCTCTCACTGCAGCTAAGTGACAGCAGTTCCGTGATGTGTTCTCGAGAACCGTAATACTGGAGTCCACGAAATCTGTGCTCCAAGACATTTAATTCAGCTCTTCCCATTAGTATCTCACATATTCATACTAGAGAGTGTGTTACTATCGTCGTATTAATAATTTTTACTGTTCTTCCAGATCTAAAGCAATCATTTGTTTGGTTTCCGTACAACGTTTGGAGGCACAATTATTTTGTAATTTATCGTTAAAGCATACTGTTGCCACGCAAGCTACTTATTACATTCTGTGTTTGTATTACTCACAATTTCTCTAGTATGGCGCGTTAAGGAAAAGCGAAGAAAAGGGTCCTGCGAAGAATAGTTATAATTAACATATAAGTACACCCTACCCCCATGAACTTTGCCGTTGGTGGGAAGGCTTGCGTGCCTCAGCGATACAGATGGCCGTACCGTAGGTGCAACCACAACTAAGGGGTATCTCGAATGAAGTAGGGTGATGCTGAGGGAATTAGATTAGGAAATGAGACATTTAAATTAGTAAAGGAGTTTTGCTATTTGGGAAGCAAGATAACTGATGATGGTCAAAGTTGAGAGGATATAAAATGTTGACTGGCAATGGCAAGGAAAACGTTTCTGAAGAAGAGAAATTTGTTAACATCGAGTATAGATTTAGGTGTCAGGAAGTCGTTTCTGAAAGTATTTGTATGGAGTGTAGCCATATATGGAAGTGAAACATGGACGATAAATAGTTTGGACAAGAAGAGAATAGAAGCTTTCGAAATGTGGTGCTACAGAAGAATGCTAAATATTGGATAGGTAGATCACATAATTAATGAGGAGGTATTGAATAGAATTAGGGAGAAGAGGAATTTGTGACGCAAATTGACAAGAAGAAGTGACCGGTTGGTAGGACATGTTCTGAGGCATCAAGGGATCACAAATTTAGCGTTGGAGGGCAGCGTGGAGGGTAAAAATCGTAGAGGGAGACCAATAGATGAATACACGAAGCAGATTCAGAAGGATGTAGGTTGCAGTAGGTACTGGGAGATGAAGAAGCTTGCACAGGATAGGGTAGCATGGAGAGCTGCATCAAACCAGTCTCAGGACTGAAGACAACAACAACAACATAAGTACACCAGCATGGAAATACAATTTGATTCAAAGAGATGGATACAATTTCTGTTGGCTGTATTTCCTGCTCTATACATTGTACTTGAACAGTGTAAAGTATATGTTTAAGAGGGTGTTGTAACGTTTCGAACACTACCGCTAGAGCGTTCCACCTCCCTATTGCCTGTAGCGTATACCGCGGCACTTGCAAGCAATGTGATCAATATGCAACACAACATTTTCTGTGTTCGAGAGTTCACTAAAATTGAGTCCACTACTACTGTGTAGCGTGTATTTAAAGGCTAAGTCTAACGTTGAATGTCCATCAAGGAAGAGCACTGATAGCTGAAGTACTTAACGATTTGATGAAACTGGCCCACTCTGTAAAGATAAAACCCCAGGCCGACCGTGTGTGTCAGAGGATAAGCTGCAGCGCGTTCGAGAGATCTTTGAACATAGCAGAAAGAAAACAACCCCAAGGGCGAATAGGTACCTTGGACCATCACGAACAACTATCTGGCGTGTACTGAGGCACAAGTAGGTGTACGTACCATATCATCTACAAGTGGTACAGGCTCTTCGCGCAAAGTAGAAGGCAAAGCGTGTAGAATTTTGTGACCCTATGTTCCAAAACATAGAAAAATAAGAACTGTTTTTGCCTCGTGTGGTGTTAAGTGGTGAAGCTACATTTCATCTAAATGAGAAAGTCAACAGGCAAATCCCCATATAACAATGGAACGTGAGCGAAACAGCGCCACAGTTAATGTGCTCGGAGCCTTATCGTTGATGAAGGTTTATGGACTTTTCTTTTACGACGGCAGTACGGTTAGTAGAGTAACGTATCTCAGAATGCTGCAAAACTGACTTGTTCCTCAAATTAATGATGATTCAGGAGATTACATTTAGCAGCAGGGTGGAGCTTCACCCTATTGGCATCCGAATTTACGACGTTTCTTGAATGAATTTCTGCTTCTAAGATGGATACGTCGCATGGGGAATGAAGACGTAGTGCTTCATTTCTGACGAACAAGGTCTCCCCATTCACCAAAACCTGCGTCTGTTTCTTGTGAACGGTAAGAGAAAGATGCAGTTAACGTACCAACTCTTACCGAAGATTTGAATGACCGAAACAGTGGTGAAATTAGTGACGCAAATCATTCATCATCGAGTGTGGAATGAATTGAGGTATCGTTTATATGCTATCCGTGCAGCCGTAGGGGGTCTTCTTGAATAAATGTATTATAAAATGAAATTTGCATAAGTAAAATACAACAAATAGTTCAGGAAGTATAGCCGCCTGAAATTGTGTGCCTCTCTTTGATACGCCCTGTACAGCTCACAGAACCTAATAATGATATTTCCTTCTTCGATTATACGAGAATTAATAATATTACAGGAGAATTATTTTGGCCTTATATTAAAAAAGATGATTCACAATTAAGTGAAAATGTGTTCAGTTGCTCAACAAACGCCTTTTCCTCTCTTACACTTGTACGATATAATCTTAATACTGCAATCTAAGTTATTTAAAATTTTTCCATTACCCTACACACTTACATTTCCATAACTGCGAGAGCTAACGGTACAACGTTGCAAAATGTTACATAGATCACCTGTCAGGAAAACTGGATAACGAGGCACCTTCCAGCAAAAGATCTGTTTTGTTAGAAGTCTGACAAGGACAAGAGTTGTTCGGCAAACGCTAATGTAAACTTTCAGAGATTTGTTTTATATCAGCCATCAATTAAAAAATCTGGCAAACCTGTCAAACACGGTCGTTGCTTGACAAAAAAAGTGCACAAAGAAGCATAATATCTGAAATGTGGAACTTGTTTGTGTCACAAATGCGCAAGAGATCGAAAACCAGTTAAAATTTGCATATGAGATTCAGGGTTCTTATTACTTGCTGCACACTACATCTCCTGACGTCAGCAACATGCTAGATCCATAGTGCGTTCTCAGGGTCACAAAAAGTTATCTTTTGTAAGTACATAAGTGTAAATTATTCTGTTTGTACTAAGGCGTGTTTATTATAAAAGCTCTGTAGAATCTCCAAAGAATCACAAACAATGGCAAGCGTAGAGTAAACAGCGGTCAAATGCTAGTGAGAAATATGCTGTAGCGTTCCAGGCAAAACAGTTCTGTAGCATTTCTTGTGACTGCATTCACTACCAGTCCAACACAGAGGAAGTCCACAGCGACGATGCGATAGATAGCTGGTGCAGCGTGGAGATGCGTGCAACATTCAGGAGGAATGCAGCACTTAATGTATACTTATTCTGTCATTTATTATTCATATTCCACCATTAAAGGCAAAAACTGTGTGTTGGGCGTCTGAGAGTCAGCGTCAGATGAACAGACGGAGCCTCTTTAGAGTGTATTTGGTAGGATATTCCCACTACCCGTATTTTACTTTAATTTCCTTTACAGTAGACCTATTCCTTGGATCACGTGGGCAGTGGTCTCTGAATTTAGAATGAAGTAAAAGTTTCCCATTTTCTTTAATTCAGGAAAGTGACATAATGTTTCGGTCCTCACATGTTAATTATAATTACAAAGTCACGTAAAACAAAAAATGTAAGTGTTTCTGAGGAAATAATTTTCAGTGGAATAGAAGCAGTTACCCAATAGAGCTGTCATTCAGTACTATACTCCACCATGTAATCTACGTAACAGTCAATGTGTTCTGTACATGTGCATCCAGGTATCTGAGTCTTTTTCATATACTGATGTTGGCCCCTTGAGGCCTCTGCAAACGTTATTTTTTGTCCTACTTTTCCAGTCATGCCTTTCATCCTTTTATTCAGTTAGAAAAGCTTCTTTTGAACCATTTTCCCCAATGATTGGCACCGTTTTAATACCGGAACAGGCAGACTTCAGACCTTAACGGAACTGCACAGCACTAGCAGCCACCTAAACCAATAGACACAGTACTAATTTGCTAAAGTTAATATCAGTAGAGTTTTTCTCACTGATCTAGCTTCAGCCTATGACACTGTTTGAAGTCTACTGCAGGACACAAAGTTATGCCTACATGGAAACTATTGGCACTTTATTGTTCAATCGAAAGTTGTTTGTTGAGTTGGAAGGAAGACGCATTCGTTGGTGAAACCAAAAGAATGTCTTGCCCCAAGAATGTCTTTCTTTGCGGGTAATCTTTAATAAATACACTAGCGACCAATCTAGGCCTAATGCGAAAGTTTCATTGATGCAGATGACTTGGATTTGGCAACACATGAAGAGAAGTTTGAGGAAGTTGGACAAGTGTTTACGATAGCACTAAGAACTGCCACTGAGTACCATGGTAAGAATTACCTGAAAAACTAATTCTCATAAAATCCTTCTCTATGCATTCACCTCACAAGCAAACACTTAAAACTAAAAGTTAGTTGAGAGGACAATGATCCGAATCACTGTTTTATGCCTAAGAACCTTGGTATCGCTTCAGACAAGTCTTTAATATACCACATGTTGTATCAGCAGTAGAGGTGGACAATAATTAGAAGTAGATCTATGCAAAATGACTACATTTTAATAAGTTTGTTTGAACTATGTGCACTTAATGATTGAGATACACATAGCTTTGAATGCTGCAGGTTCTCCTATAGTGCAGAGTTACAAACATATGATAGTAATGTTATTGATAGGAGTAAAAAGTCTTGAATGGTGATACACTTATGCACTCTCCAGACACATTAATGTGGCAACTGTCTATCTCCGATATCAACGTTCACTGACTACTGACAGATGTCATGTGGCAGCACTGGTAGTCGAGGGTATCGAAAGTGTATTGCAGGACATTGGAAACAGAGCAGTCGTTGTCATAATACGGAAACGGAGCGATTTATCTGGCATCCAAAAGGGCAAGATCTTTGGCATTGGGTCCACAGGTGGAAGCATTTCCGGAAAGGCCAAGACTGAAAACTGGTCGCGTACCACCATGACCAAAGTATACTGTACATCACAAAATGGCGCTATCCAAAACCGACGCCGAGCCGACTGTGGTCCAGCATGGGCCATAGATGACGGGGCTGAATGACGCCTTTGAAGACGTATATTGCCGAACAGACCAGCAGCAGTTGAGCATCTGACTGCCCAGATGAAGCCAACAGTCTTTACTTAACGGCAGTTCAACGAATGGTGCTGCATATGGGCCTCTGCAGCAGACGCCTGGTTCATGCACCCATGCTTCCTGTTGTTCATCAGTGACTAAGACTCGAATTTACACGCCTTCACCGCAACTAAACGTCTATCGAGTGTTGACAGAGGATCTTTCCTGGTGCTTTACTTCTTGTGCTCTATCGGTGTGCTGGCGACACCGCAACGATGCAGCTCAAAGATCTACAGTAGGCACTTTATCAAGCTCGCCTATCACGAGAGAGCCAGAGGCAAACTTGCAAGCAACGTGCCACCAACGCCCTCAAGGCAGCAAGTATTTAGGATACCGCTACTTACCAGAGGGCCTCCGTCACTCACTCACTGAGTCACTGGTTGTCTGGCTCACTGACTCATTCTGGTTTGGCGTTTGTCAGTGCATTCGAATAGCAGCCTTAGGTTACAAGAGTAAATAGCAGGAATAGGTTACAATAATAGCAAGACTACCAATATTATCTGCAAGAAGACCACTATTGAAGAGCTTGTACCACAACCAATGGACTCTGTTAAAGTGAAATAGCAACTACCTGTACATGTAAGTAAAGAACCATGTAAATCCAGGTATGAATTAGTGTTGTAGAAACAGAATGCTGGTCACTCATAATAGCATCCTCTCCCTTGCTTCCCATGGTGCAAGACTCTACAATCTAAGAGATGGCTGATACCCTGAAAGTATTGTGAGAATGATCCAGGACATTAGAGGGTGAGTTATGGTCTGAGGAATGTTTCTGTTGCGTTCACTGGATGGTCTCATCATTCCTTAGGGCGCAGTGGATGAACACAAGAATGCTTCTACAGCATCACAAATATTGTCTAAATATGGAGCTAATACTGTAAAGTCGAATTAACATCATTTGGAAGGTAACTGAAGAGCGAAACCAATTTTTTTTTAAATCGTAACCCAATCCTTTACATGAGGACAATGACATAGAGAGCGTTGACTTTTCACTATAAAAGAACATAACTGTTATCGTATTGATTCCTTGAATCTATATGCCTCTATAATAAATTGCATATTATTAATCCTGTTATTTGGATTCACTATGTATGTACAATAAAAAAGTTATCTCAACATTAACTCTTACAGATGGGTAATAAAATAGAGTGCTTTGGCTAGCCAGTAGGACATACACCGAGGTTAGCTAAGTGTGTCTGTAAACAGCAGACACACTAGGATTAATGCTGGTGCCGGGTGGTTATAATTAAAGTGCAACTACACTCACGGAAGTGCAGTGTGGGCTGTTAATCATCATATGGCAGTAAAACTTGGTACACATGCTAATGCGCTAGTACGTTAATGCGAAACCAATATTCACTGAGAAAAAGAATTAGTTTCAATCTAGGTCAGCAGGTGCAAAACTGGGGCTGTACTCCATCTCGTCGACATCTTCGTAGCTCCTACTGAACAAATTGTATAAGCGGCGGTTAATAATAAAATGAACATTATGTTATTTGCACTCGTTTCACCGATCGAGTGGTTAGCACACTGGTCTCGCATTCGGGAGGACCACGGTTCAATCCTGCGTCTGTCGCCGGCCGGGGTGGCCGAGCGGTTCTAGGCGCTACAGTCTGGAACCGCGCGACCGCTAGGTCGCAGGTTCGAATCCTGTCTCGGGTATCGATGTGTGCGATGTCCTTAGGTTAGTTAGGTTTAAGTAGTTTTAAGTTCTACGGGACTGATGACCTCAGAAGTCAAGTCCCATAGTGCTCAGAGCCATTTGAACCAGCCAACATGCGTCCGGCCATCCTGACTTAGATTTTCCGTGATTTCCCTAAATCGCTCCAGGCAAATGCTGGGAAGGTTCCTCTGAAAGGGCACGGTCGACCTGCTTCCCCGTCCTTCCCTAATCGGATGAGACCGATGATCTCGCTATTTGGTCTCCTTCCCCAAACAACCCAACCCGCACTCGTTTGAACTTCCCTGCTAGTCATCTTCAATTTTTTGGTCCTGTCCTCCTCAGTTGCGCGTAATACTACGGTATGTTGATGATTTTCACTTATGGACCGTCTGACAGCAACTGAATAAAACACAATTTTAGTGCCATACGCGTTTCGCCTTTATTTTCTGCAAGGCATCATCAGTGGCAGGTTGCGTAGACAGTTTCTTACATATTACGCTCCTGTTGCATTTTTGGTCTTGTTCTTCTTCCTATGAGCGCCAATTTGCTGCTTTTTCCTGCATTCCACAGCACTATGCACTATGAGTGATGTTCTTAGGTTAGTTAGGTTTAATTAGTTCTAAGTCCTAGGCGACTGATGACCTCAGACGTTAAGTCGCATAGTGCTCAGAGCCATTTGAACCAACCTGTGTCCCTCAACCGGACAGTATCTTTCCTCAAATTTTCTATCTCCTTCCTAGTACCGCATTTTCGCTTTCTCTGCTCTTTTCCTCTCTACTTTGTCCCTTCTATCTCTTTTCTATGCTTCTTTCCCGTTTGCTCCTGTACGTTACGCACAATGGAATATCCCCTACGTTCCTAAGTTTGAAAAGCTCTGTGCAGCTGTTGACCCCGTTTCTTAGATCTCACCACTTTCACTATGTTGACTAGTCGCTGCAATTTCCTGCGTTTCAGACAACCCTGCCGCTGCTGACGTCTCTCCCGCAGAATTTTCGGGTATGGATTTTTCAGGTTTCGTCGACCTCTCTCGCCTACAAACTTTCTTTCTTCTCAAGACAGCACTCAACTAGGCGTAAGCAATTATGGACTTGAAACTGAAAATTACGTTGCAAGATTTTACGTTAACAAATCAACTGACATACAAGAATACCTTCACGCAAAAGTACAAAATCTTCACACGAAATACAAAAAAAATTTCTCACGCAGTAAAGCGAAATTCTTCACACCAAGTACAGAAAGAGCATCTCAGTAAAATGCATAAACGAAACATCAATGCACAACAAAACGCCTGTATGCACCACGCTAACATATGTTGCCACTGCTAGTTCTTGCAGACCGATATGTAAAAAGGGGATCGCTATAATTACACCCACATACTTGAGGTATTTCACTGTACTGACCTAACTGTAAGAAGGTGATAGAAACCAAAAGAAAGTTCCTGGATCAGGCTCGCCATAAATGTTCTTGCCCCTGGTTAACGAGACCAGTTTGAATCCAACAAGATGACCGTGTGTGATACTCATTGTAGTCACAGGATAACAAGTAATGATGCCAGACGACTGAGTGCAATGATCATTGCCGATACATGATCACAAGGGAAACCAAATCGTACTGATGTTTGAAGTCACTCATTGTAAACGAAAACAACGTCGACGTATTGATGTGAGCCAGTTGGGTATGCTATAGGTTATATTTATCTTTACTAGTAATGGGAAACCTGTATAAAACTTGTAGGACAAGTTAAAGGGACTGGAAATCTAAATAATGACTGAGATTAACCGTTATTCAGTTACTCTAAACATTCACTAGATTACGATGATATTAACAGGCGCAAAGGTCTATGCAACATAACTCAAATTACAAAATTACGCTAAGCTGAGTAGAGGTACCAAAAAGTGTGGAAGACTGTTTGGAGTAAGATCTGCTTATTTGCGCAACTCGTGATATTAAAGATACCAATACAACAAGAAACCAAAAATTATATCAAATGAAGTAACACAAGTCACGTGGCAAAGAATGCAAATAACGAGCTGCTCAGAATTTGGATCTGGCTGCTACAATTGCGTCATCTAACTCCCATAAACTGCTAGCGCACGCCGATCAGCACAAATCGTAGTTGGAGCTGACTCTCTCCCCCCTCTCTTTGTGACAGAGTAGAATCTCCAGAACCGTTGTTCACAGCCCTGGACTGTCCACTTTCAAATAACTCTTCATGGAGAGGGCGTTCCAAGTTGCCAGTACTGTGCCGTCAAGAATTGTTGCAAATTCATCCTTACTGTGCCAACATTGTCTTCATGGTTGATTAGCTCCACACAACAATAACACTTAAAGCGATACACTACTATTATCTGAACCAAATGTTGATAGAGAACGCAACTGGCTCCCCCATGCAGGATTGGTGGTGCCGCAGGCTCTATCTCTTTGGAGTACGCACAGAAAGTCAGAAGTGTCGATCTCAATTCTTCACTGGGTGGTGTGGGCAAACTGTGGCGTCCAGTTTCCACAGGGGTGCAGGCGCCTACTCGCATCCAATACCCGTGTGGCAGATCCTGGCCCGACTTCCGCGAAAATACCTGTATTACCTAAAGAGATTCTTTGGCCTACTGAGATTCACAGAGTAACATCGCCCAAAAAAAAAAAAAAAAAAAAAAAAAAAAGGGCTTTAGTGACGTTTGCGGCGTCGCAGCATCACAGCAAGGTGAGCGCAAAGCTGCTCTTCCAGACACACCGCTCCAGTATCCACAGAAAACTAACCATGAAAAACAGCAGAAAATAAATAAAC
This sequence comes from Schistocerca piceifrons, assembly GCF_021461385.2. NCBI lineage: Eukaryota > Metazoa > Arthropoda > Insecta > Orthoptera > Acrididae > Schistocerca > Schistocerca piceifrons. Next base: position 783,583,177 of record NC_060141.1, read on the forward strand.
GCAATATGTGGCAGGTAACCTCGCATCACGTCAGCAACTTCACGACAAGTAGCGCGATTTATTACTAGGTTCAGCAAGTGAAGTCACGAGGTTTACTAGTGACTTCATAACAACCACCACATCATTTATTTATAAGACATCATTGAAAACATTATCTCGACGTGTTGGATGTGGTTAACATTTGTCAAACTTGTTTTGAATGCCAGTTCTTAGAAACTGCAGGAAATCAGCAAAGCGCTGTAGTTATTAGAAGTTTCCAGAATGAGATTTTCACTCTGCAGCGGAGTGTGCGCTGATATGAAACTTCCTGGCAGATTAAAACTGAAAACCGGACCGAGACTCGAAGTCGACTTCGAGTCTCGGTACGGCACAATAAGCTTCATTAGTGGGATGCGTAAGCGCAAATTAGTTAGCCAGCAGGGTTGCTGGAACTTCCAGTTTAATGCTTAATGTCTGGGAAAGTTTTGTATTTGATGTAAATATATGTAACATTTGTTTGGTTGATGTAGCCTATTCCTTTTCTTATCTCGCATGTGATGAACATATATGTTTGCTTATTGTTTCAGTATGTCTCTTTTAAAACTGAAATAATATTTTTTGCATTGATACGATTGTCCACTTTTTGTTATTTTTCTTAAAAAACCGGTTTACTGGACATTCAGGGAAACAAGCGTTGAAGAGGGGCTGAATCGGAGACATTGGCTTTCCCTGAAGTTATTCATTCAGTACATTGAGCAACGAGCAAAGAAAACCAAACAGGAATTTGGAGAAGCAAATCAAGTTCAACGTGAAGAGCTAAAAAGTATAGGTTCGTTATGACAGTACAATACAGAGACAGCAATGAACTTGAAAGTTGAACAAAATGGACTTTTGTCTTGAAACATGATCGTAAGAAGGACATAAAAGAAGGAAGGACAAGGATAATGATATGTAGTCAAAGTAAATCCGGTGATGCTGAGAGAATCAGATTACGAATGAGATACTAAAGGTAGTCGATGAGTTTTGCTATGGGCCAAGTACAGAGGATGTAAAATGCAACACTGAGTAAAGAAGGAATGAATTTCTGAAAAAGGGCGATAGTAGATTTCTTTCCGACGGTATCTCTATAGAGTGCAGCTTTTACGGAAGTGAAACTTGCATGAAGACAATAGAATGTCTTCAATTCTGACTCCTGTTAAGCAACTTTCAAGTAGAACGTCTCACCTCTCCCAGCCTGGCACAAATTTTCATTGTTGTCATTCAATTATACAGCTGATTGTAGTCTATATTCTCAACTGACTATACATTTCTGGTGTTTCCTAACTGCTGTAGTCCCCGCAGAGTCTGATCCTTCCGACATTCTTGCCTGTGCGAAGGAAACATTGCATTGTAATGCGGACTGAGACAGGCACTGCTTTATCGTGTTTATCTGCCGACTCTGGGCAGGCGACTTTCTAGTTAAATGTGTCCCCTGTAATGGAATATACATAACGGATGTATGAGTACAGACTGTAGCCACAAGGTTAACCACATAAGGAACTTTGAGTCTGGCCGCGAGTCGCGTTCGGTTAGCCTAACGGTAATAAAACCGCTCGCGATAAACGAGAAATCTGGGTTTGGGTCCCGGTACAGCACAAATTTTCATTGTGGTCATTCTGTTATAGACATGATGGTAGCCCTTATTCGCAGCTCCGAAGACATTTCTTGAAATATGGTGCTACATAAGAATACTGAAGAATAGGTTGATATATAACGTAAATAATTGGAAGATGCTGAATTGTAATCAGGAAAAAAGAAATTTATGGCCCAACGTGACTGAAAGGAGAGATGAATTGGCAGGACATATTCTGAGGCACCAACGGGCTGGATTAGAGAACATGTTTCCACACCAAGGAGTTAACTCTTGGTGCCCACTCCCTCTTTTTCCGTCATCCACTTTCATGCACGTCAGTTTTTGCTAGTAGTTGTGATACTCACTGTATCTTGTACTTGGGCGTTCCTGTTACCCCTCTCAGCTTGACGCCGCAGTCGGCAGCTACGAATTGTGATATGTCTTATAGAGAAATCCTAAACAGCTGTGGCTGCCTTGGCACCCATCTCAACTTAGCGCTCCAAACGACGGCTAGTGTCACTTTAGCTTAAGGCGGTACTGGGCGTTAGGGAAGCGTCAGTTTTGGATTGGAGGGAAGTGTGGTTGGTAAGATTGGCTGAGCGAGACCAAGGATTAATACAGCATGCAGGTCTTAACGGATGTAAGTTGAAGAAATTATACTGAGATGAAGAGGCTGATGACCAAACAGCAACAGCAGTGAGGTTAAAAAAAATCCCACAAAATACATTAACAATGCCAGTTATTTTCATTTTGCTAAACTCATGAGTTCATTACAAGGCACATTGTGTTGTAAACTTTATGTAGTTGAATTGCTAAGCTGGAAAAGGGATCAGTCCCATTATTTTCAAATTATGTTTACCGGAGATAACTGATTTTCATATTTGTACCCACCTATCAGCCCCATTATTTTCAAATTATGTTTACTGGAGATAACTGATATTCATATTTGTACCCACCTTTGGTACAACAAGTGGTCATGTCCCAACAACAGAAGTGCTCATTAGAAGCGTACTGAGTTAGAGAAGGGGCCATGACCATATAAAAGCTGTATAGAGGACCTGTCCCAAGAAGAAATAAAGTAGACGATGTAAAGAAAATTCTAAGAACATACTTGACGAGGAGAAACCACTTTATAATACAATCTGTCAGTTGCCAGTGTAGGACGGACGCGATGAAGTTAAAGCATAATCGGTATTGTCTGCTGTGGTGTATTTTGCTTGTGGCTGTATTTCGGGTATGACGTGAATAAACCTATAAGCTCGAAACACACAACACAATCCTTTCGATGCAAACAGAACACTAGTTTCCTTATCAACATGACCCGGTTCGATAAGCGGTTTTCTGAAGCCATTCAAATTGGATGACGCATCACACTCGACGGTTACAGTGTGTTGTATTGCTTATATTGTTTCACTCTGGGGCCAGTTCCTACATGGCAACTCAACGACACCATGCTTAAACCCCTTTGTATAGTGAAACACTCTTTTCCCTTGCGTCCTGAAAAATTTAATTTCTTGGACATGACCCCTTTTCCACCTCAGTGATAAAGTTAAGTAACACACAATCGTCGTGTTACAGATTTTTTAATTCGTTAATTATTTCAAAACGCTTTTTTTGGGGGGGGGGGGAGGGGCTACTGCCATAAAATTTTCGCTGATAAATCCGATAACAAAGGCTAGCTTATGGGCCTATGAAGATCTTAAAAACAGCCGTGTCTCTTAAAAACGCAACAGAACAGTCGCTTGTTCTGCAGCTTTAGTTTCGTAAGAGTTTTCAGGCTCGTCGTTCTAACCTGCATCAGATCTCTAACGGGGTCTTACTGTCACTTGCGCGACTGCGATCTTCTACCTTCTTTTCAACAACAATCGCTCTTTCCCGTCTAGGCCACACGGTAAAACAAAGTACGACTTCATGACCACCGGCCGACACTTCAGTCACTCAGAGATACTGCAGGTGGTGGCGTACTATTAGGGACATGCTCCGGTCTAATGCAGAGTTTGAACTCGTCTTATACGTTAAAACAATTTGTTTATTCGTAAATTTAAGGCATGTACATCTCCTTCGCTCCCATCGCAGTCTAGTAACTGTCTCTCAGTCAGGCTTATCAGTAGGACATATATGTACAACGGCTGGGCAGAGGCAGTGCAAGAGACCTTAAATAGTTTTACTGCACTTCTCACAAGCCTGGACCCATAATCCAGTATTAGCTCTCAAATAGTGTCAATTGTTAATAGGCCAAATGGGATTTCAGTGCAAGGGACCGTAAATCAAATGGGATTATAGTTGTATTCCACCTATAACGAGCCTTGACACATAATCACATACTTGCTCTCAAATATTCAGTCAATTGTTCATAAACCAAATGGGATTGCAGTCGTATTGCACCTCTCACGAGCCATGTGGGTATAATACACGTAATCCAATATTTGCTCTCAAATACTTAGTCAATTGCTCATAAGCCAAATGGGATTGCAGTCGTATTGCACCTCTCGCGAGCCATGGGGATTTAATTCTATTGCACTTCTCACGAGCCGTAAGCGTAATAAAGTATTTGCTCTCAAATATTCGGTCAATTGTTCATAAGCCAAATGGGATTGTAATTGTACTGCAATTCTCACGAGCCGGACACGTATTCAGTTATTTGCCCTCAAATACTCAGTCAATTGTTTATAAGCAGCGGATGCTAAATTTGTGCTACATAAGAAAACTGCCTAATACATACATTCAGATAGTTATGAAATGAACATGTCTCGCACATATTGCGACAGCAGAACGTTAACAACTTCGTCACGCACATATTGCAACAGCAGAACTTTACCAACGTCAGCCGAGCATACTGATTCGACCACAAATCATTTCGGACGCAGGCAATCATACATCCATTTCTAGATACACAGGCAATCAGAGACTGGAAACGTGGCACTCATCGATCAGGGATAAGTGCGATGCTACTATTGTATTCTCTTCCGCTCTACATAATCGAACCAAATTCATCTAGTAACTTACGCACAATGCTGTTTGCTTACGCTTTGACTGAAGGCAGAATCCTCAATATTTCACTTATTTGCCGTATTACTAGAGATTCATCTATTAGTAACAGCATGACTAATTGTCGCTGCTAAGGGTGCAGGTCGAAGTAGGTCACAGCAGTGAAAGTTATTAGTCGTTAGAAAGCACAGCAAATATCTTAGTCCAATTATTAGATCAGAACAGTCACATGTGATGTAGCATGTGGAAGTTGCTGGATTTGGACGGGTTACTCCTGTAACTGAAATATCAGATCCGAAGTTGGTTCTGAATGAACCGAAACCGATCATATGAATAATAAAAAAAAAATTTGCAATCAAGACGGATTTTAAGTAACATTATCGAGAAACGAATTCGACGAGTCTTAGCGTCATGTAAAATCTGCCAGAAAGCTAAGTCAGATACGACTTCACATATTTCTCCATTACATCCCATTGTACCTGTTAAATTGAGACACATGGCCGCTGTAGACATTTTTTGGTCCTATTCCCAGAACTAATAGAGGTTTTTGCTACATCTTTGTCGCTGTTGAACTCACTTCGAAATTTGTTACCTTCACTCCGTTACGCAAAGCTAATGCTAAAACTGTTTCGAAAGCATTTGGAAAACATTTTCTATTTCATGTAGGGCATGTATTGAAAGCAATATCCGACAATGGATCACAGTTTCGATCTGCTATATGGACACGTATGTTACGAACTAGAAACATTTCTCCGATCTATATATCCAGGTACCATGCTTCTTCGAACCCTCGTGAACGATTAATGAAAGAAATTGGTAAACTGTGTAGAATATACTGCAATAAAAAACATATTGATTGGGACACACACATACTCTCAATCCAGGATGTAATAAATTCCATACCAAATGAATCTACTATGCTATCTCCGACTGTTATACTGAAAAATGTTGAACCACCTAACAAAATTAAAGAATTAATAACCTTTCCTACATCTCGTCGACTACGACACCATGAAATAATTGACATTGCGCTGAACAACATCAAACGTGCCGCAGAGCGCCGGAGAAGACAGCAAAAACAGGTTTGTACACGCCGTGACTTTCACATTGGACAGAAGATATTAGTACGCACACATTATTTATCTAATAGAGAAAAAAGTAGATGTAGTAAATTTCAGCTTCTATATGCAGGTTCATATCGAATTCGCAGCATTCCTCACCCCAATGTAGTACACGTCGAAACTATGAGAATCCGAAAAACCAAAGGGAATCACCATGTCTCCAACATCAAACCCTTTATTGAATGAACATACTTTATGATTTATCACACTGTAATGCCATTTCCTGATTTTTTAAATTATGACCACTTATGCAATTATATTCACATGAACTCTTACTTATGATTATCGTATTTTTTCTTGGGAAGTGACCGGCAAGGTAAGGTTAGCAGGTCGCTTTTCTTGTCGTTACACATCAGACCGTACACATTTTCCATTTTTCATGTATGTATGATTGTTTTCCTGTTTTGTTTGTATGCACTATGAAATATTTAAGATGTAACAAACACCAGTTGATTTTGACATTTTGCCTTGTGATATCTCAACATCGTGACTATTTTACATTTTTTTTTTTTTTGCTGCTAAATTGTGATACTCTGTGCCCATTTTTGCATCTGAACACTGTCTATGTTTTTGACATATTACGTTTTCTGTCATGCTATGCTGTATGCTCAATTATATCACTAGAAACCAGTTTTTATTTAATGGGTAGATGATTTAAATGCAAGACATTAATCATTGTTCATCATTTTCAGAAAAAAATAACGTGTAAAAGAAATAAATTATGGGAATTTCACCTTCGCAATGAACGAAAGAAGATAGAATACCTCGCCACGAAGAGTAAATGGATCAGAATTAACAAGCATTAACAAGAATATACTATACACATCGTATGATAGAAGTCTTAACTAATTTTTTCTTTCAGAATACGAGGCGATTGATGGAGGCTGTCAGACGGAATTACACATCTTAGTTTTAGTGATGAAATATGCTAGAAATAAGGAACTCTATACTATGAATAGTTGTATAATGAATAATGAAGTGACTTTTTTGCTGATGATAATGATTGATGATGAATAGTGATGTAGAATATGCTAATATGGATAATGAAGTTTTTCTTTACAGGTGTCGATAGTAATGAAGAATATAGTGATATGGATAATTGAAGTTTTTCTTTGCAGGTGATGATAGTAATGATAATGAAGTTTTCTTTGCAGATGAGGATAATGTTGAAGTTTATGTATTTATGCTATGTAGTTATTTAGGTATTTGTTGCAGTTCGTTTTGACAGTATGTCTAATGTCGCATGGTATGATGACTGAAGGTTTTGGAAAGGACAGCTGGAGAATATATATATTTTATTCACATTTCATTACCTGTTAATTCGGAGTTCACTACTTTTCAGCATAATATGCGTTTCTTCTTTCAGCTTAATAATCAATTTTGTATATTTTGTAGGAGAAATTATTCATGAAATTAATAAGCTTTAAGCAGTTAGTCATTAAACCTGTGTCATTCATGAATGTGATCACATATACTCTATTTGTTTCATAACCTTGCTACAGCTGCCCCTTGACGAATGACGATACCCATCTTCATTTGCAGCAATAAGTCAAAAGCAAATTTTGTTATGCCCCAGCAATCAATTATCGATCCCAACGCAATGCATTGCTAGCAAAAAAAAAATGTATTACCAGTCCCAAATAATGATACCAATTTAAGAGAGTTATGAGTAATACTGAATGATGATTTCCAATCACAGACTTTGAGTAATAGTTACAGAGTGTTACATTTTTAATATGTCTTATGTCACTTGAATGATGAGTTCTGAGTAATAGTGAATGATATTTTGTAATAATGCATGCATGCTCTGCACTCTTTAACTCCTGTTTTGACTGATGACTTCTGATGATTTGTAACCAACCAATGAGTGCCGATAATTATTTTTAAATATGTCATATGTCACTTGAATGATGAAAAATGTTTTGTGATATTCAATACTTGCTGACAAATGAATTCCACTGTTTCTTATATTTTAAATTTGTATTATGTCACTTTTATGCTATATATATGAATACCAGTTGCTTGATGCTACACTCATTAGCCCCTGTTTTGATTGATGACTTCTGATGGTTTGTAACTGGTCAATGAGTGCCAATGTTCTCTGTAAACAGATTACTTATGAACATTATTCCGTAATACTTCATACATGGTACAGAAATGTTCAGTAACTGGGCGATGAGTGCCACCAATTACTCAAATGAGTTGTTAGACTAGAGTAATTCTCAATGAATACTAGCATGTGACTTAATGTCCTTCACCTTCTGACCTATTTACCAGAAATTACTACAATATCCGTTTGTCCTGTCTATCCTCATGCTCATGGAGCACTATATTTGGTTTTTGCACTAATTGTACGTTGGTGTACCTTACAAGAATGTGGTGTTGACACGACATGCTGTCCAACACCTTGCGCGATGGAGATGTTATTATGGTCCCACTGTTTGGCGTACCTAATGTACTACCCAAATGATAACATGGAATATTAATACGACATTTTAGTGTCTTGGCTACACTGATTAATACTTCAGGGAAAAGAACTTCAGATTGTCTCACTTGGTGTTGTGCTTCTGTAGAAAGATACGGACTTTCAGTGCAGCTGCATGCAACCTAATGTGCTACAACCATGATGCAATCCTTCCCTTTCCTATCCTAGTTCTTGTAAAATAGTAAAAAAAAATTATTACAGTGCGTGTGCACTTTATGTCATTTGTTAATATGATTTGTATTCATTGCGTATACATTTTGTGATTTGCTGATATGTTCTGAACTACAGTGCGTGTGCACTTACGTCATTTGTTAATATGATTTGTACTCATTCCGTATACATTTTGTGATTTCCTGATATGATCTGTACTACAGTGCGTGTGCACTTTTATCATTTGTTAATATGTTTTGTACTCATTGCGTATACATTTTGTCATTGCTTGATATGTTCTGTACTCAGTGCATATGCACTATATTTTATTTCATGTTCTGCACTTATATATATGTATATTTTCTGTGATTGTTAACTTAGTTAATTAAGAAAAATTTGTTGCTCATGGCAAGTCCAATTGACTCACCATCGCTGCCAAATTTTTGGCCCCTCAGTGGAGGGTTATGTAAGAGGTATGCGCTATATGCGCTGCCTGCAATAGGCAAGGCATAGGAGAGTCTCTGACCAGAGATCAGTATGTAGTTAGTTGTTGCTTGTCGTTAGTCTTCAGTAGTCTGGAGTTGTCGGCGGTAGTCGGCAGTAGTCGGCGCGTGTCTGCGCTTGTCTGCAATCTGCTCTGGTCGGGACTCTGGAGGATGAGTATTATTGTAGAAGGTAAAGCAGCAGCCTTGCGCATATCTAGTAATGTATGTTAACTGTTATCCAATTTCTTTAAAAAATGCCCCAATAATAATTTTTATAATATAAAGTAATTTTTCTTAAAAAAAAGCATCCATTTAAATTTAAATATTCTATCCAATGAATAATTATTCCTTTCACGAATCACAAAGCATAGGCCAGCATTGCACGGAGCTGTGCCGAAAAATTTTTTTAGGTAAGAGCAGATATATTCGCAGTTTTTATTGAGGTAAGAATTTTTTGCTTTTTTATTCAGAGTACAGAGCCGTAGCGCAGCGCTGGTGTCGTCTTGAAATTTACCAGCTTAATGATTTTTTTTATTATTTTGGTGTTTAGGAATTTTTCTGTTTCGAACTTAACATTAAATGAGAAAAGAATTTTTGGGAACATTAAATGTGAATGCATTTCTCCACGGAGATTATAAATGGGAGCTAATTTTGTTCAGAGGTTACGATATTTAAAATTCATTTAATTATTACTTCCGTGGGGAGGTTACACTTGGTTCATATTTATTTTAAATATTTTTGTGGGGAGGTTACACTTGGTTCATTTTAATTTTTAATAATTTTTGTGGGGAGGTTACAAGGGTTACAATAAACTGTCAGTTTCGCGTCGAAAACATTAAACTCAACTCCCAGGACCGTGGCTGCGTTGATCGCTTAGAGAAAAGTCGGCTGGAGACTGATGTATTGAATCTCGACAGAATTTGTGTGTTCCATCGTCAATACGAAGGTAAGAGTGTTACAATTAACTATCACTTTTGCGTCGGAAACACGACACTTGACTCCCAGGAGAACGTCCACCCGGAGACTGTGGCAGCGTTAGTCACTTGGAGAGAAGTCAGATACAAACTGATGTATTGAATCGCGACACAATATGTTCGTTCCACCGTTATTACAAGGGTATGAGTCTTACAATTAACTGTCAGTTTTGCGTCGGAAACAAGATACTTGACTCCCGGGAGAACGTCAATCAGGTGACAGTGGGAGCGTTAGTCTTTTAGAGAGATGTCGGTTGGAGACAGATGTATTCAATCGCGACGCCATATGTGTCTTCCAACGTCATTACGAAGGTGAGAGTGTTATAATTAACTATCAGTTTTGTGTCAGAAACACGACACTTGACTCCCATGAGAACGACAATTAGGAGACCGTGGCTGCGTTAGACCCTTGGTGAGAAGTCGGCTGGAGACTGGTGCATTTAATCGCTACATAATTTGTAACTTCCACCCTCATTACGATGGTGCGAGGGTTACAGTGATAAGTCAGTTTTGCGTCGGAAACAAGAAAATTGACGTGCGGGAAAAAGTCCATCCGGTGACTACGGCAGCGTTAGTCGATTGGAGAGAGTCGGATGGAAACTGATGTATTTAATTGCGAAGCAATTTGTGTGTTACAACATCATTACGAGGGTGAGATGTTTACAGTTAACTGTCAGTTTTGCGTCGGAAAGAAGAAACTTGTGTCCCAGGAGAACATCCATCCGGGGACCGTGGCTGCTTTAGTCTATTGGAAATAAGTCGCCTGGAGACTGATGTATTGAATCGCGACGCAATTTGTTTTTTCCTTCATCATTACAAGGGTTCGAGGGTTGCAATTGACCGTCAGTTTTGCGTCGCAAATGACATCCATCCAGTGACTGTAGATGCTTAAGGGGCTTGGAGACAAATCGGCTTGAGACTAGTGAATTCTATTGTAACGCCATTTTTATGTCTCATCGCAATTTTGACGGTGCCAAGATTACAATAAACTGTCAGTATTGCGTCGGAGTCAAATAACCTTACTCCCAGGAGAATGTACCTCGAGGGACCATGGCTGTGTTGATCGCTTGGAGAAAAGTAGGCTGGAGACTGATGTATTGAATCGTGACGCAATTTGAGAGTTCCATCCTCATTATGACTGTACTAGGGTTGCAATAAACTGTCATTATTTTGTCTAAGTCTAATAAATTAACTCCACGGAGAACATACATCCAGGGACAGCGGGTGCTTTGATCGCCTGAAGAGAGGTCGCCTGGAATCACACCTGTTGAACTGCAACGCATTTTGTGTGTTCCATCATCATTACGAATGTGGGGGGTTACAATTAACTGTTCGTTTTGTTTCAAGAGCAAGAAACGTGACACACAGGAGATCATCCATCCGTGACTGGGGCTGCTGAAAATGCGAGCAGACAAGTCGCCTGGAGACTGATGTATTGAATCGCGACGAAATTTGTGAGGTCCATCGCCATTATGACTGTACTGGTATTACAAGAAACTGTCAGTTTTGCGTCGAATTCAAATAAATTGACCCCAAGGAGAACATACATCTGGGCCAGTGGCTGCTTTGTTCACTTCGAAAGATGTCGCCAGGAGACGGATCTATTGAACTGCGTCGCATTTTGTGTGTTCCATCCTCATTATGAGGGTGGGAGGGTCAGAATCAACTGTCCGTTTTACGGTGGAAACCAGAAACTTGACACGCACAGAGAACATCCATCCGTGACTCTGGCTGCTTAAATCACTAAGGGAGAAGTTGGCTGGAGACAGATGTATTGAATTGCGAATCAAGTTGGTAGCTCCATCGTCATTATGGCTGTACTACAGTTAGAATAAACTGTCAGTTTTGCGTCGAAGTCAAATAAATTGACTCCAAGGAGAACATACATCCGGTGACAGTGGCTGCTTTGTTCACCTGAAGAGATGTCGCCTGGAGACGGAACTATTGAACTGTGAGGCATATTGCGTATTCCATCATCATTATGAGGGTGGTAGGGTTACAACTGACTGTCCATTTTACGTCGGAAACAAGAAACGTGACACCCTGGAGAACATCCATCCCTGTCTGTGGCTGCTTAAGTCACTATGAAAGACGTCGTCTGGAGACTGATGTACTGAACTGCGACGCAATTTGTGAGTTCGATAGTCATTATGACTTTACTATGGTTACAATAAGCTGTCAGTTTTGCGCCAAAGTCAAATAAATTGAGTCCAAGGAGACGATACATCCAGTGACAGGGACTGCTTTGATCGCCAGAAGAGATGTCGCCTGGATTCAGATCTATTGAACTGTGAAGCATCTTTTGTGATCTATCACCATTACGAATGTGGGGGGGGGGGGGGGGGAGTTTGCGTCAGAAACAAGAAACTTGACAGACAGGTGAACATCCATCCGTGACTGTGGCTGCTTAAATCACAAGGGGAGAAGTCTACTGAGAGACTGATGTAATGAATCGCGACGAAATTTGTGTGTCCCATCGTCGTTCTGACTGTTCTGAGGTTACAATAAACTGTCAGTTTTGCGTCGTAGTCAAATTATTCGACTCCATGAAGAACATACATCCAGTGACAGTGGCTGCTTTGATGGTTTGGAAAAACGCCGCATGTGGACTGATCTTTTGAACTGCGGCGCATTTTGTGTGCTCCATCATCGTTACGAGGGTGGAGGGTTACAATGAACTGTTTGTTTTGCGACTTAAACAAGGAACTTGACACCCAGGACAACATGCATCCGAGACTGCGGCTGCTTAAATCACTTGGAGTGAAGTCGCCTGGAGTTTGATGTATTGAATTCTGACGCCCCTAGTGAGTTACATCATCATTATGAATATACTACGGTAAATATAAACTGTCAGTTTAGCGCCGAATTCAAATAAATTGAATCCAAGGCGAACATACGTCGGGTTACAGTGGCTGCTTTGATCGCTTGGAATTAAGCCGCATGTGGACAGATCTTTTGATCTGCGGCCCATTTTGTGTGCTCCATCATCATTACGAGTGTGGGAGGGTTAAAATTAACGGTCCTCTCTGCGTCGGAAACAAGAAACGGGTTACCCAGACTGCTTAAATCACTAGGAAAGAAGTCGCCTGGAGTCTGGTGTATTGAATCGGTACGCAACATGTAAGGTCCATCGTCATTGTCACTAGGAGAGAGGTCGGCTGGAGTCTGATATATTGAATTGCGTCGCAACCTGGTAGTTCCATCGTCATTATGACTGTACTAGTGTTACAAAAAACCGTCAGTTTTGCGTCGAAGTCAAATAAATTGACTCCACGGAGACGATACATCTGGTGACAGTGGCTGCTTTGTTCACTTGGAGAGACGTCGAATGGAAACAGATCCATTGAACTGCGACGAATATTGTGTGTATCAACATCATTATGAGGGTGGTACGGTCACAATTGACTGTCCGTTTTACGTCGGAGACAAGAAACTTGATACCCAAGAGAACATCCATCCGTGACTATGTCTGCTAAAATCACTAGGAGTGAAGTCGGCTGGAGACTGATGTATTGAATCGTGTCGCAAGTTCGTAGTTCCATCGTTATTATGACTGTACTATGGTTACAGTAATGTGTCAGATTTGCATCGAAGTCAAATAAATTGACACTAAGGAGTACATACATCCGGTGACAGTGGCTGATTTGATCGCTTGGAGAGACGTCGCCTGGAGTCAGACCTATTGAACTGCGACGCATTTTATATGTTCCATCACCATTACGAATATGGGAGGGGGGGTTACAATTAATTGTCCGTTTTTTGTCGAAAACAAGAAATGTAACACCCAGGAGACATCCATGTGAGACTGTGGCAGCTTAAATGATTTGGAGAGAAGTCGGCTGGAGACTGATGTATTGAATAGCGTCGCAACGTTTTAGTTCCATCGTCATTATGACTGTCCTAGAGTTACAATAAACTGTCAGTTTTGCGTCGAAGTCAAATAAATTGACACCAAGGAGAACATAAAACCGGTGACAGTGGCTGCTTTGATCGCTTGGAGAGGCGTTGCCTGGAGATAGATCCATCAAACTGCGACGCATATTGTGTGTCCCATCATCGTTGTGAGGGTGGTAGGGTCACAATTAACTGTCCGTTTTACGTCGGAAACAAGAGACCTGACACCCAGGACAACAAAAATATGTCAGTTTAGGGTCGATTTCAAATAAATTGAATCCACGGAGAACATACATCGGGTGACAGCGGCAGATAAGATCGCTTGAAGAGACGTCGCCTGCGGACAGAACTACTAAACTGAGACGCATTGTATGCGTTGCATCCTCATTACGACGGTGGGAGGGTTCGAATGAACTGTCCGTTTAGCTCCGAAACAATACTCATTCCACCCATTACAGCATAATTACGAGTCTGAGGCTGCTTAATTCACTGGGAGAGAGGTCTTTTGGAGACTGATGTATTGAATCGCGACGCAATTTGATAGTTCTTTAGTCATTATGACTGTACTAGTGTTACAATAAGCTGTCAGGTTTGTGTCGAAATCAAATAAATTTACTCCAAGGAGAACATACGTCTGGGACATTGGCTGCTTTGATCGCTTGGAGTGACATGGAACTGCGACACATTTTGTGTGTTCCACCATCGTTACGAGGGTGGGAGGGTTACAATTAACTGTCCGCTTTGCGTCGGAAACAAAAAACCTGACACATATTACTACACCCATCCCTGACTGTGGCTGCTATAATCGCTTGGAGAGATGTCGACTGGAGACTGATGTATTGATTCGCGGCGCAATTTGTGAGTCCCATCGTCATTATAACTTTACTGCGGTTACAATAAAATTTCAGTTTTGCGTCGAAGTCAAATTAATTGATTCCAAGGAGACCATAGGTCCGGCACAGTGGCTGCGTTGATCGCTTGGACTGACATCGCATGGACAAAGATCTATGCAACTGCGACGCATTTTGTGTGTTCCATCATCGTTACGAGGGTGGAAGGTTTAGAATTGTCCTGTCCGTTTTGAGTAGCAAACAAGAAACTTCACACTTGGGAGAACGTCCTTCCGTGACTGTGGCTGCTAAAATCACTAGGAGAGAAGTCGGCTGGAGGCTGATGTATTCATTTGGGACGCTATTTGTCAGTTCCATCGTCATTATGTCTGAAATAGGGTTACAATAAACATTCAGTTTATCATCGAAGTGAAATAAATTGACTCCATGAAGAACATACGTCCGGGACAGTGGCTGCGTTTATCGCGTGGACTGACATCGTCTGGACACAGTTCTATGGAATTGCGAAGCATTTTGTGTATTCCATCATCATTATGGGGGTGGGAGTTTACAATTAACTGTCCGTTTTGCGTCAGAAACCAGAAACTAGACACACACGGGATTATTCATCTGTGACTGTGGCTGCTAAAATCACAAGGAGAGAATCGCGACGCAATTTGTGAATGCCATCGTCATTATGACTGTACAGGAGTTACAATTATTTTTCAGTTTTGCGTCGACGTCAAATAAATTGACTCCAAGGAGGACATACGTCCGGTATAGTGGCTGCTTTGATCGCTTGAGGTGACATCGCCTGGAAACAGATGTATGGAAATGCGATGTATTTTCTGTGTTCCATCATCATTACGAGGGTGGGAGGTTTACAATTGTCCTGTCCGTTTTGAGTAGGAAAGAAGACACCTGACACCCAGGAGAACATCCTTCGCTAACTGTGGCCGCTTAAACCACTAGGAGGGAAGTCTACTGGAGACTGATGTATTTAATCGCCATTATGACTGTACTAGGGTTACAATAAACTATCAGGTGTGCTTCGAAGTCAAATAACTTAACTCCAAGGTGAACATATGTCCGGGACTATGGCTGCTTTGATCGCTTGGACTGACATCACCTGGACACATATCTATTGAACTGCGACGAATTTTGTGTGTTCCAGCTTTATTACGTGAGTGGGAGGGTTACATTTAATTGTCCGCTTTGCGCCGGAAACAAGAAACTTGACACCCATTAAAACACCCATCCATGACTGTGGCTGCTATAATCACTAAAAGAGATGTCGGCTGGAGACTGATGTATTGAATCGCGATGCAATTTGTGAGTTCCATCGTCATTGTGACTGTATTTGGGTTACAATAAATTTTCAGTTTTGCGTCGAATTCAAACAAATTGACTCCAAGTACAACATGCGTCCGGAGCGTTGGCTGCTTTGATCGCTTGGACTGACATCGCCTCGACATATCTGTATGGAAATGCAACGCCATTTGTGTGTTCCATAATCATTACGAGGGCGGGAGGGTTACAATTAACTGTCCACTTTGCGTGGGAAACAAGAAACTCGACACCCATTAAAACACACATCACTGACTGTGGCTGCTAAAATAACTGGGAGAGAAGTCGGCTGGAGACTGATGTATTGATTCGCGACGCAATTTGTGAGTTCTGTTGTCATTATGACTGTACTAGGCTTACAAAAATATTTCAATTTTGCGTCGAAGTCGAATAAATTGACTCCAAGGACAACATACGCCCGCGACAGAGGCTGCTTGATCGCTTAGGTGACATCGCCTCGACACAGATTTTGTGTGTTCTATCATCATTACGAGGGTGGGAGCGATACAATTAACTGTCCGCTTAGCGTCGGAAACAAGAAACTTTGACACCCATAAAAACACGTATCAATGACTGTGGCTGCTAAAATAACTAGGAGAGAAGTCGGCTGGAGGGTGATGCATTCATTCGCGACGTAATTTGTAGTTCCATCGTCACTGTGAGTGTATTAGGGTTACAATAATATTTCAATTTTACGTCGAAGTCAAATAAACTGATTCCTATGAGAACATATGTCCGGGACAGTGGTTGATTTGATCGCTTGGACTGACATCGCATGATCAAAGATCTATGGAACTGCGACGCATTTTGTGTGTTCCATCATCGTTACGAGGGTGGAACGTTTACAATCGTCCTGTCCGTTTTGAGTACGAAACAAGACACTTGACACTCAGGAGAATATCCTTCGGTAACTGTGGCCGCTTAAACCACTAGGAGGGAAGTCTACTGCAGACTGATGTATTTTATCGCCTCACAATTTATCAGGTCCATCGCCATTATGACTGTACTAGGATTACAATAAACTATCAGGTTTGCTTCGAAGTCAAATAACTGCAAGGTGAACATTCATCCGTGACTGTGGCTGCTAAAAGCGCAAGGAGAGAGGTCGGTTGGAGACTGATGTGTTTTATCGTGTCGCATTTTATCAGGACCATCGCCATTATGACTGTTCTAGGGTCACAATAAACTATCAGTTTTGCGTCGAAGTCAAATAAATAGACTACTAGGAGAACATATGTCCGTGACAGTGGCTGCTTTGATCGCTTGGACTGACATCACCTGGACACAGATCTATGGAACTGCGACGCATTTTGTGTGTTCCATCATTATTACGTGGGTGGGAGAGTTACAATTGGCCGTCCGCTTATCGCCGTAAACAAGAAACTTGACACCCATTAAAACACCCATACATGACTGTGGCTGCTACAATCACTAACAGAGTAGTCGGCTGGAGACTGATGTATTGATTCGCGACGCAATTAGTGAGTTCCATCGTCATTATGACTGTATTTAGGTTACAATAAATTTTCAGTTTTGCCTCGATTTCAATCAAATTGACTCCAAGTACAACATGCGTCCGGGACAGAGGCTACTTTGATCGCTCGGACTGACATCGCCTCGACACATCTGTACGAAAATGCGACGCCTTTTGTGTGTTCCATCATCATTACGGGGGCGGGAGGGTTACACATAACAGTTCGTTTTGCGGTCAGAAAGAAGAAAATTAACACCCAGGAGAACTTCCATCTGTGACAGTTGCTGCTATAATCACTAGTAGAGAAGTCGGCTGGTACTGATGTATTGAATGGCGACGCAATATGTGAGCTCCATCGTCATTATGACTGTAGTAGGGTTACAATAAATTTTCAATTTTGCGCGAACTCAAATAAATTTACTGCATGGAGAACATACATGCCGGACAGTGGCTGCTTTGATGGCTTGAGGTGACATCGCCTGGACACAGATCTATGGATGTGCGACGCATTTTGTGTGTTCCATCATCATCACGAGGGTGGGAGGGTTACATGAACTGTTCGCTTTGCGTCGGAAACAAGACACTGGACACCCATTAGAACTCCCATCAATGAATGTGGCTGTTAAAAAGACTAGGAGAGAGGCTGGCTGGAGACTGATGTATTGGTTCCCGACGCAATTTGTGAGTTCCATCGACATTATGACTGTAATAGGATTACAATAAACTTTCAGTATTGCGTCGAAGTCAAATAAATTGACTGCAAGGCGAACATACGCCCGGGAGAGTGGCTGCTATGATCGCTTGAGATGACATCGCCTGTACACCGATCTATGGAACTGTGACGCATTTTGTGTGTTCCATCATCATCACGAGGGTCGGAGGGTTACAATTAACTGCCGCTTTACGTCGGAAACAAGAAACTTGACACCCATTAACACACCCATCAATGACTGTGGCTGCTAAAATAAGTACGAGAGAAGTCGGCTGGAGATTGATGTATTGAATCGCACCGCAATTTGTGAGTTCCATCATCATTATGACTGTACTAGGGTTACAATAAACTTTCAGTTATGCGTCGAAGTCAAATAAATTGACTCCAAGGAGAACATACGCCCGGGACAGTGGCTGCTTTGATCGCTTGAGGTGACAGCGCCTGGACACAGATCTATGGAACTGCGACACATTTAGTGTGTTCCATCATCATTGCGAGGGTGGGAGGGTTACAATTAACTGTCCGCTTTGCGTCGGAAGCCACAAACTGGAATCCCATTAAAACACCCATCAATGACTGTGGCTGCTAAAATAAGTACGAGAGAAGTCGGCTGGAGACTGATGTATTAATTCGGGACTCAATTTGTGAGTTCCATCTTCATTATGACTGTACTAGGGTTACAAGAAACTTTCAGTTTTGCGTCGAAGTGAAAGAAATTGACTCCAAGGAGAACATACACCCGGGACAGTGGCTGCTTTGATTGCTTGAGGTGACATCGCCTGGACACAGATCTATGGAACTGCGATGCATTTAGGTTGTTCCATCGTCATTACGACGGTGGCAGGGTTACCACTAACTGTCCGCTTTGCGTCGGAAACAAGAAACTTGACACCCATTAAAACAGCCATCAATGTATGTGGCTGGTAAAATAAATAGGAGAGATGTCGTCTGGAGACTGGTGTATTGATTCACGACGCAATTTGTGAGTTCCATCGTCATTATGACTCAACTAGGGTTACAATAAACTTTCGGTCTTATGTCGAAGTCAAATAAATTGATTCCAAGGAGAACATACGCCCGGGACAGTGGCTGCTTTGATCGCTTTTGGTAACATCGCCTGGACACAGTTCTACGGAACTGTGACGCATTGTTTGTGTTCCTTCATCATTATGAGGGTGGAAGGGTTACAATTAACTGTCCACTTTGCGTCGGAAACAAGAAACTTGACACCTATTAAAACACCCATCAATGACAGAAGCTACTAAAATAACTAGAAGAGAGGTTGGCTGGAGATTGATGTATTGATTCGCGACGCAAATTGTGAGTTCCATCGTCATTATGACGGTACTAGTGCGACAATAAACATTCAGTTTTGCGTCGAAGTCAAATAAGTTGACTCCAAGGAGAACATATGTCCGGGACAGTGGCTGCTTTGATCGCTTGAGCCGACATCGCCTGGACATTGATCTACGGAAATGCGACGCATTTAGTGTGTTCCATCATCATTACGAGGGTGGGAGGGCTAAATTTAACTGTCCGATTTGCTTCGGAAACAAGAAACTTGACACCCATTAGATCATCCATCAATGACTGTGGCTGCTACAATAACAAGAAGAGAAGTCGGCTGGAGAAAGATGTATTGATTCGCGTTGCAGTTTGTGAGTTCTATCGTCATTATGACTGTACTACGGTTACAATAAACTTTCAGTTTTGCGTCAAAGTCAAAGAAATTGACCGCATGGAGAACATACGCCCAGGACAGTGGCTCCTTTGATCGCTTGATGTGACATCGCCTGAAGACAGATCTATGGATCTGCGACGCATTTTGTGTGTTCCATCATCTTTACGAGGGTGGGAGGGTTTCAATTAACTGTCCGCATTGCTTCGGAAAGAAGAATCTTGAAAGTTAGGAGAACATCAATCCATGACTGTGGCTGCTAAAATCACTATTAGAGAAGTCGGCTGGAGACTATGTATTGAATCGCGACGCAATTTGTGAGTTCGATCGTCATTATGGCTGTACTAGGGTTGCAATAAACTTTCAGTTTTGCATCGAAGTCAAATAAATTGACTCCAAGGAACACATACATCCGGGACAGTTGCTGCTTTTATCGCTTGGACTGACATCGTCTGGATACAGGACTATGGATCTGCGGAGCAATTTGTGTATTCCATCATCAGTACGAGGGTGGGAGTGTTAGAATTAGCTGTCCTTTTTGCGTCAGAAACAAGAAACTTGACGCCCAGGAGATCATTCATCTGTGGCTGTGGCTGCTAAAATCACAAGGAGAGAATTCGGTTGGAGACTGATGTATTGAATCGCGAGGCAATTTGTGAGTTCCATCTTCATTATGACTATTCTAAGTTTACAATTAACATTCAGTGTTGGTCAAAGTCAAATAAATTCACTCCTCGGAGAACATACGTCTGGGACAGTAGCTGCTTTTATCACGTGGACTGACATCGTCTGGACACAGGTCTATGGAACTGCGATGCATTTTGTGTATTCCATCATCATTACGAGGGTGGGAGAGTTACAATTAACTGTCCGCTTTGTCTCGGAAACAAGAAACTTGACACCCATTAAAACACCCTTCCATGACTGAGGCTGCTATAATCACTAGGAGAGGAATCGGCTGGAGTCTGATGTATTGATTCGCGACGCAATTTGTGAGTTCCATCGTCATTATGACTGTATTAGGGTTACAAGAAACTTTTAGTTTTGCGTCAAAGTCAAAGAAATTGACTGCATGGAGAACATACGCCCGGGACAGTGGCTGCTTTGAATGCTTGAAGTGACATCGCCTGGACACAGATCTATGGATGTGTGAAGCATTTTGTGTGTTCCATCATCATTACGAGGGTGGGAGGGTTACAATTAATTGTCCACTTTGCGTCGGAAACAAGAAACTTGACAGTTAGGAGAACGTCCATCCATGACTGTAGCTGCTAAAATCACTAGGAGAGAAGTCGGCTGGAGACTGACATATTGAATCGCGACGCAATTTGTGAGTTCGACCATCATTATGACTGTACTAGGGTTGCAAAAAACTTACAGTTTTGCGCCGATGTCACATAAATTGACTCCAAGGAGAACATAGTTCTGGGACAGTTGCTGCTTTTATTGCGTGGACTGACATCGTCTGGACATAGGTCAATGGAACTGCGCGCATTTTGTGTATTCCATCATTATTACGATGGTTGGAGAGTTAGAATTAACTGTCCGTTTTGCTTCAGAAACAAGAAACTTGACACCCAGGAGATCATTCATCTGTGACTGTTGCTGCTAAAATCACAAGGAGAGAATTCAGATGGAGACTGATGTATTGAATTGCGACGCATTTTGTGAGTTCCATCGTCATTATAGCTATACTAAGGTTACTATTAAGATTCAGTTTTGCGTCGAAGTTAAATAAATTGACTCCTCAGAGAACATACATCCGGGACAGTGGCTGCTTTTATCGCGTGGACTGACATCGTTTGGACACAGGTCTATGGAACTGCGAAGCAATTTGTGTGTTCCATCATCATTACGAGGATGAGAGTGTTACAATTAACTGTCCGATTTGCGTCGGAAACAAGATACTTGACACCCATTACAACACCCATCAATGACTGTGGCTGCTAAAATAACTAGGAGAGAAATCGGCTGGAGACTGATGTATTGAATCGCGACGCAATTTGTGAGTTCGATCGTCATTTTGACTGTACTAGGTTTGAAATAAACTTTCAGTTTTTCGGCGAAGTCATATGAATTGATTCCAAGGAACACATACATCCGGGACAGTTGCTGCTTTTATCGCGTGGCCTGACACCGTCTGGACACAGGTCTATGGAACTGCGAAGCATTTTGTGTATTCCATCTTCATTACGAGGGTGGGAGTGTTAGAATTAACTGTCCGTTTTGCGTCAGAAACAAGAAACTTGACGTCCAGGAGATCATTCATCTGTGACTGTGGCTGCTAAAATCAGAAGGAGAGAATTCGGTTGGAGACTGATGTATTGAATCGCGACGCAATTTGTGAGTTCCACCTTCATTATGACTATACTAAGGTTACAATTAACATTCAGATTTGCGTCGAAGTCAAATAAATTGACTCCAAGGAGAACATACGTCCGGGACGGTGGCTGCTTTGATCGCTTGAGGTGACATCGCCTGGACACAGATCTATGGAACTGCGACGCATTTTGTGTGTTCCATTATCATTACAAGGGTGGGAGGGTTACAGTTGATTATCCGTTTTGCGTCGGAAATAAGAAACTTGACACCCATTAAAACACTCATCAATGACTGTGGCTGCTAAAATAACTAGGAGAGAAGTCAGCTATAGACTGAAGTACTGATTCGCGACGCAATTTGTTGGTTCCATTGTCATTATGACTGTACTAGGGTTACAATAAACTTTCAGTTTTGCGTCGAAGGCAAATAAATTGACGTCAAGGAGAACATACGTCCGGGACAGTGGCTGCTTTGATCGCTTGAGGTGACATCGCCTGGACACAGATCTATGGAACTGCGACGCATTTTGTGTGTTCCATCATCATTACGAGAGTGGGAGGGTTACAATTAACTGTTCGCATTGCGTCGGTAGCAAGAAACTTGACACCCATTAAAACACCCATCAGTGACTGTGGCTGCTAAAATAACTAAGAGAGAAGTCAGCTGGAGACTGATGTATTGATTCGCGACGCAATTTGTGGGTTCCATTGTCTTTATGACCGTAATAGGGTTACAATAAACTTATAGTTTTGCGTGGAAATCAAATAAATTGACTCCAAGGAGAACATACGTCCGGGACAGTGGCTGCTTTGATCGCTTGAGGTGACATCGCCTGGACACAGATCTATGGAACTGCGACGCATTTTGTGTGTTCCATCATCATTACGAGGGTGGGAGGGTGACAATTAACTGTTCGCTTTGCGTCGGAAGCAAGAAACTTGACACCCATTAAAACACCCATCAGTGACTGTGGCTGCTAAAATGACTAAGAGAGAGATGTTGGGTGGAGACTGATGTATTGATTCGCGACGCAATTTGTGGGTTCCATTGTCTTTATGACCGTAATAGGGTTACAATAAACTTACAGTTTTGCGTGGAAATCAAATAAATTGACTCCAAGGAGAACATACGCCTGGGGCAGTGGCTGCTTTGATCGCTTGAGGTGACATCGCCTGGACACAGATCTATGGAACTGCGACGCATTTTGTGTGTTCCATCATCATTACGAGGGTGGGAGGGTTACAATTAACTGTTAGTTTGG
The DNA here is from genome assembly GCF_021461385.2 of Schistocerca piceifrons. Lineage (NCBI taxonomy): Eukaryota > Metazoa > Arthropoda > Insecta > Orthoptera > Acrididae > Schistocerca > Schistocerca piceifrons. The sequence goes on from NC_060141.1 coordinate 783,606,489, forward strand.
CGTCGAAAATAAGAAATTTGATACACAGGAGGACATTAATCCGTGACTGTGGCTTCTTCAGTCACTAGGAGAGAAGTCGACTGGAGTCTGATGTATTGAATCGCGACGCACTTTGTTTGTTCCATCGTCATTATGACTGTACTAGAGTTATAAAATCTGTCAGATTTGTGTAGAAACAAATAAATTGACTTCAAATGAGAACATACATCCTGTGATAGTGGCTGCTTTGATTGCTTTGAGAGACGTTGCCTGGAGACATATCTTTTTATCTGCAATGCATTTTGTGTGTTTCATCATCATTACGATGGTGATAGGGTTACAATTAACTGTACGTTTTGTAACATGTCACCCATGAGAACATCCATCCGTGACTGTGGCTGTTTAAATCACTAGGAGAGAAGTCTATTGGAGAGTGATGTATTGAAACGCGACCGAATTTTTGTGTACCATCGCCAACCCTAGGTTGGGAGGGTTACAAATGACTATCAGTTTTGTGTCAGGAACTAGAAACCTGACTCGCAGGAGAACGTCCATCCTTGACCGTGGCTGTGTTAGTCGTTTGGAGAGAACTCGCCAGGAGACTGAGTTATTTGTAAGTTCCTTCGTCATTACAGGGGGCAAGTGTTACAATTAACTGTCAATTTTGTGTTGCAAAGATGAAATTTGACCTCCAGAATAACGTCCATCCGGTGACTGTGGCGCGTAAGTCACTTGGAGAGAAGTCGGCTGGAGACTGATGTATTGAATCGTGTTGCAATTTGTCAGTTCCATCGTCATTACGAGGGTGAGAAGGTTACAATTAACTGTCAGTTTAGTGTCGGAAACAAAAGACATAACTCCCAGGGAAACATCAATCTGGTGACTGTGGCTGCTTTAGTCACTTATAAAGAAGTGCTGAATCGCAACGCAATCGGTTTGATTCATCGTTAGTATATCGGTGTGAGTGTTTCAATAAACTGTCAGTTTTGTGTCGGAGTCAAATAACTTCACTCTAGGAGAACGTTCATTCGGTAACCGTGGCTTCCTTAGTCACTTGGAATGAAGTCGCCTGGAGACTTATGTATTGAGTCGCGAAGCAATTTGTTAGTATTATTGTCATTAATTAGGTGAGGCAGTTGCAATTAACTGTCGGATTTGCGTCGGAAATAAGAAACTTGACTCCCAGGAGAACGCTCATATGTTGACTGTGGCAGCTATATTCGCTTATAGAAACCCCGCTGGGGACTGATGTCTTGAAACGCTATGCAGTTTTTATGTTTCTTCGTCAATCCTAGGGTGGGGAGGTTACAATTAACTTTCAGTTTTGTGTCAGGAACCAGAAACTTGACCCCAAAGAGAAAGTCCATCCTGTGACCTCGGCTAATTAGTCGTTTGTAAAGAAGTCACCTGGAGGCTGATGATTTGAAATGCGACGCAATTTGTGGGGTTCATAGTCATTACGAGGTTGAGCGGGTTGCAATTTACTATCGAATTTCCGTTACCAATAAGAAACTTGACTCCCAGGAGAACATCCATCAGGGGTCCGTTGCTGTGTAAGTCTGTTGGTGAGACGCTGGCTGGAGACTGTTGTGTTGAATCGCGACGTAATTAGTGTGTTCCATCCTCATTACCAAGGTGCATGGGTTACAGTTAACTGCTATTTTACTGTCAGTTTAGCGTCGGTAACAAAAAAATTGACTCGCAGGAGAACGTCCAACCGGTGACCGTGGCTTGCTTACACATTTGGAGGGAAGTAGGCTGGCGACTGATGTATTGATTAACGTCGCAATTTGAGGGTTGCATCGTCATTTCGAGGGTGGGATGTTGCCGTTAACTGCCAGTTTTGCGTCCGAAAGAAGAAACATGACAACCGGGAGAACGTCCAACCAGTGACCGTAGCTTCGTTCGACCGTTTGTGAGAAGTCGGCTGCAGACTGATGTTTTGAATCGAGACGAAATTTGTGTGTTCAAATGGTTCAAATGGCTCTGAGCACTATGGGACTTAACTTCTAAGGTCATCAGTCCCCTAGAACTTACAACCACTTAAACGTACCCAACCTAAGGACATCACACACATCCATGCCCGAGGCAGGATTCGAACCTGCGACCATAGCGGTCGCGCGGTTCCAGACTGTAGCGCCTAGAACCGCTCGGAGACCCCGGCCGGCAAATTTGTGTGTTCCATCGTCAATATGAGGCTGCGAGGGCTACAATTAACAATGAGTTTTTCATCGGAAACAAGATGCTTGACTCCCATGAGAATTTCAATATTGTGACCGTGGCTGCATTAGTCCCTCTGTGATGGGCTGGCTGCAGACTGACGCATTGACTGACGACACAATATGTGTGATCCATCGTCAGTACGAAGGTGCGAGGGTTAGAATTAACTGTCACTTTTGAGTCTGAAACCTTACTTCATTCCACGTTAATCCGGTGATCGTGGCTGCGTTAGACCTTTGGTGAGGTGTTGCCTGGTGTCTAATTTATGAAATCCCTACGCAATTTATGTATTCCATCGTCAATAGCAGTGTGCGAGGGCTACAATTAAGAGTCAGTTTTGCGTAGGAAACAAGATACTTGACTCTCAGGCTGATGTATTAAACCGCGACGCAATTTGTATGTTCCTTCGTTATTACGATGGTGCGAGGATTACAAGTAACTGCCAGTTTTGCGTCTGAAACTAGTAACATGACTCCCAGGAGAACGTCCATCCTGTTACCGTGTCTGCCTTAGTCGCTAAAAGACAAGTCGGCTGGAGACTGATGTATTGATCGCAACGTAATTCGTGTGTTCCCTCTTCAATACGAGGCTGGGAGTGTTACAATTAACTGTCAGTTTTGAGTCGGACAAGAAACTTGAGTCCCAGAGGAACGTCCATCCGTTGACCGTGGCTGCGTTAGTCGCTTGGAGAGAGGTCGACTGGAGATTGATGTAATAAGCTGCGACGCGATCTGTGTGCCCCATCCTCATTACGAGGGTGCGAGGGTTGTCATTAACTGTTACTTTTGCGTCAGACATAAGACACCTGATTCCCAGGAGAACGTCCATCTGGTGACCGTGTCTGCGTTAATCGCTTGGAGAGAAGTCGGCATCAGACTGATGTATTGTATCTCCACACAGTTTGTGAGTTCCATCCTCATTAAGAGGGTTGGAGGGTTACAGTCAAATGTCAATTATTGGTTGGAAACAAGAAACTTCGCTCCCAGGAGAACGTCCATCCGGTTACCGTGGCTGCGTTAGACCGTGGGAAGGAAGTCTACTGGAGACTGATGTATTGAATCGCGACGCAATTTGTGTGTTTCATCGTCATTACGAAGGTTCGAGGGTTATAATTAACTGTCAGTGTTCCGACGGAAGCAAGAAACTTGACTCGGCTGGAGACTAATGTATTGATCACAACGTAATTTGTGTGTTCCCTCTTCGATACGAGGCTGGGAGGGTTACAATTAGCAGTCAGTTTTGAGTCGGACAAGAAACTTGAGTCCATCTGGTGAATGTGGCTGCGTGTATCACTTGTAGGGAAGACGACTGGAGTGTGATGTATTGCGTGTTCCATCGTCAATACAAGGGTGCAAGGGCTACCATTATCCATCAGTTTTGTGTCGGAAACAAGAAACTTGTCTCGCAGGAGAACGTCCATCTTGTGATCCGGTGACCGTGGCTGCCTTAGACCCATCATTAGTTGGTTCAAATGGCTCTGAGCACTATGGGACTTGACATCTATGGTCATCAGTCCCCTAGAACTTATAACTACTTAAACCTAACTGACCTAAGGACATCACACAACACCCAGTCATCACGAGGCAGAGAAAATCCCTGACCCCGCCGGGAATCGGACCCGGGAACCCGGGCGTTGGAAGCCAGAACGCTACCGCACGGCGACGAGCTGCGGACAGACCCTTCGTGAGAAGTCCGCTGGTGACTGATATGGAATGACAACGCTGTTTGTGTGGTCCATCGTCAATACACGGGTGTGAGGGTTACAATTAACTGTCAGTTTTGCGTCGGAAACAACAAACGTGACTCCCAAGAGAACGTCCGTACAGTGACGATGCTTGCGTTAGGCCCTGGGAGGGAAGTCTACTGGAGTCTGATGTATTAAATCGCGACTCGCATTGTGTGTCCCTTTGTCAATAGGAGGATGCGAGGGTTACAATTAACTATCAGTTTTGCGTCGCTCCCAGACAACGTCCATACGGTGACTGTGGCTGCGTTAGAATCTTGGAGGGAAGTCAGCTGGAGACTGTTGTTTTGAACTGAGACGCAATTTGTGTGTTCCTTCGTCAGTACGAAGTTGCGAGTGTTACAATTAACTGTCAGTGTGGAATCTGAAACACGAAACTTGTATCCCAGGAGAATGTGCATCCGGTGATTGTGGCTGCTCAAGGGGCTTGGAGAGAAGTCGGCTAAGGACTGTTGTGTTGATCGCGACGCAATGTGTGCATTCCATCGTCATTACGAAGGTGTGAGGGTAACAGTTAACTGTCATTGTTGCGTCGAAAACAAGAAACTTGACGCCCATAGTAACGTCCATCCGGTGACCGTAGTTGTGTTAGTCGCTCGGAGAGAAGTTAGCTCGTGGCTGATGTATTCAATCGCGACGTTATTTGTGTGTACCAGCCTCATTACGATGGTGAGAGAGTTACAATTAACTGTCTGTTTTGCAACGGAAACAAGATGCTTCACTCCCAGGAGAACGTACATTGGCTGAGCGTATCTGCGTTGGCCCCCTGGAGAGAAGTTGGCTGGGGGCTGATGTATTGAATCGTGATGCAAACTGTGTGTTTCTATCCTCATTAGGAGGGTGCGAGAGTTACAATTACCTGTCAGTTTTGCGACGGAAACATAAAACTCGATGTCCACGAAAAGGTCCATCCGGTGAACGTGGCTGCGTTAGACCTTTGGAGAGCAGTCGACTGGAGACTGATGTATTGAATCGCGATGCAATTAGGGTGTTCCATCGTCAATACGAAGGTGTGGGGGCTACAATTAACTGTCAGTTTTGCATCCGGAACAAGAATCTTGATTCCCAGGGGAACGTCCATATGACTGTGGCTGCGTTACACCGTTGGAGAGAGGTAGGCTGGAGATTGATGTATTGAATCACGACGCAAATTGTGTGTTCCATCCTCATTACAAGGTAGCGAGGGCTACAATTAAATGTCAGTCTTGCGTCGCAAACACGAAACTTGAGTCCCAGGAGAACGTGCATCCTGTGTCCGTGCTGCGTTAGTCGTCGGAGAGGAATCGGCTGGAGACTGATTTATTGGATCGCGACGCAATTTGTGTGTTCCATCGTCAATATGTGGGTGCGAGGGTTACAATTAACTGTCAGTGTTGCGTCGGAAACAAGAAACATGACTCCCAGGCGATCGTCCATCCGGTGACCACGGCTGCGTTAATAGCTTGGAGAGAAGTCGGCTGGAGACATGTTTTTATCGCGACGCAATTTGTGCGTTCCATTCTTTTTACGAGGGTGCGAATACGTCCCGCTAGGATATGATTTTAACTACATTCTGCACCCTACAAGCCAGGCTCCAGCTATACTATGTTCCAGGAACTACGTGTAGTGGTGCAAGACCATCTTCAGGATCTTGTGGAGAGACTAAATACTTCCGTTTTTACTGTTCGAGCGGTATAAGAATAAATAGTTTGATACGAGAGGTAGTCTACTCTGCTTAATTTCATTCGCTTCTGACATACGGTATTAAATTTCAGCGTAAATCTTGCCATTCCCAGAGAATATTTTCGGCTCTGAAATGGGCGGTTCTGACGATAAATAGTGTAAATTTGCGAACCTCTTTTCGTTTTCTGTTCATTAATCTGGGAATTCTGATAATGGCATCTCAATGTATATATTCTTACTGTTATGATTGTAAAGAATCCTCCTAGACTGCAAATAGAAACCGGATGTAGACCTAGGTTTCGGCGTGAATAGGTAAGCCTTCTTCGGAACACATTAAAACTACAAACTGCCGAAAGACGCATGGTCTAACCGCAACACAGAACGCCCAAAAGGGCAAAATCGCATAAAATGTAAAATAAACGGTACGTCTGTACCATGTCAGTAGCTGTACTTAGCTCAAACGTCATAAGCGTGCTTTATCACTCCTGCCAACGTTCCGTGGGCCATGGGCTTCCAGGAAAACTGAGGTGGCCCTAGCAGCTAGGCTGTGAGAAAGCCAGAAAGGTGCGCGCGTGCGTAAATTGAGAAATCGTCTTCTTCCATGTGATTGGCGTAAAATGTGTTACGAAAGTGGTTCCGATGACCGGGTCAAAGGCACAGGAAGTTCATGCTTGTGTATGTATATTGTCCTAGCTCGAGGACAATTTTATACAACTATAGGACGTGGATAGGCTGAAACTATATATGTGGGATAGCAAATTCCGTGGATGGTCAAAACGCATGCACGCAAGACAGACAAAATACTATCAGCTAGAAACAGGCTAATAATGTGGGGGATGAATAACCCATGTTTCAGTTACATGGGCTCTGTGATACTATAAGATCACTACACTTGGAGAAGCGTGTAAAGTTACTATATTAAATTCCAAGCGCCATTGGCCAGAAAAGGGTCAAATCAGTTTGACAGGCTTAATGTAATTGCTGAAAGGACGTGCCACGTCGCCTTCATCGCCCTAAATATCTAATCACCGGACGAGGTCATTTTGAATAGTGGTATTGGATATGTGCCAAAATAGTGTAAAAAGAACCTAAAGCTAAACTAGTTTCTTAAAATCAGGTACTTGAGGTACTGAACCATGAAGCTTAATCAAGTGAGGTCTGTGAACGCATATAGCGTGTAACAGACAAACTACCTTTATGTTCTAATAGCTATTGACTTTAAAGGTCAAATAATGTAACAGGCTTAATATACATGCGTGAAAGGATTGACAACGTCGCTTTCACGCTCTTATTATCTATTGACCGCCAGAGGTCAAAGTGATTAGTGCTATCAAGTGTTACCAAAATGGTATGCAATGTTATGTGTATTTACGTGAAGAGACGTAAGATGTCACTTCAACGTTTCTAAAAAGGTTAAGGACTTATTTCCAAAATTTAGGCCAGATCTCGAACTTCGAAAGAATATGACTAAAAACATCCTTGCATCACCATATTCAATTTGAATAATTACAGCTAAGAGGGAATGGCAATTTGGACCATATTAGAAATATTGGAGCTTGTTAGAAGTGGGAATACTGTGAACATGTACAAGAATCACTCATTATAAGGCGTTAAATGAAAGGGAAATGCATGTGTATTGTATCAGTGTGGCCACGTTTGCAAGGGCAGCTGTCATAACTAAAATTAAGTGAACCTAGAGCGTGACTGAACGAACTGACCATCCGTGACACTAACTGACGGCATGAATGCATCGGCTATCTTCTATGTCGTATGGTAGAATGTGAAGCAATGAGCAAGGGGATATACATTCGAAAAAATTTTTGTTTTTGAACTGGAGTTGGTCGTTATGGATGCAGTCTTTGTCATAACATAGATGTTTAAAAATCTCCGTTTCTTCTAGTATGTCTAATTTCATACCCTTAACTTCAGAATGAAGCAGCTCAGTACTCGCCTGAGGATTAGGCGCGTGAGCCATTTGTACAAGATGTTCCGCAAAGGCAGAACCTAGCGTACCGTCACCACTTCTGGTGGGAATATGTTCCTTATACCTAGTAGCTAGAGCTCGAACTGTTTGACTGATAAAATATTTCAGACAGTCAACGCAGGTAATTTTCATTTTGGACATTCTGTGTCAATGTTGGACCATGCCTCTTTAGGCAGCTTGTAGTTTTAGTGTGTTCTGAAGAAGGTGTGGTTATCCCCGCCGAAACCTAGGTCAACATACAGTCTCTATTTGTAATCGAGGCGGATTCTTTATAATCATTAAATTATTCCCGATTGCTGATGTGCTGCAATGTTAGAATTTCTCATTCCTTACTGTCATTTCTTGATAACAGTATCAGCTTATTCCCAAAGATTAACAGCATTCACTCACTTATTGCTATGCAGAAATCCAGTTTACATTTGGCGACTGAAGTCATGGACGGCGGCGATCAGTTATTAAATGCGCGTTCCCGAAAAATGCAAGTACGCCGTCTCACGTTTGGTTAATTCTGAACACAGGTACTTCCCTCAGAGCCTCTGAAACCCTGACGGATTCCAGTGCACAGGTGGACCCGTTTGCTGGTCTGCCAAACCAATTTGACTCCATGCCACGACCGTGCGTGTCGGAATACGTCAAATGTTTAGGCGGCCGACTCAAGACAAATAACTACACCCACACATCACTTGTTGTGACCGTGATGATACAAGCAGTACCTCTGACGGTTCAGAAGGTGACTGGAACAGGTTCTAAGTCGCACACTAGCAAAGGACACAAGTCTCACCATTTAGATAGAGACCTGCAGTTCTTTACTAGCTAAGCGCCAGTACAAGAGACTTGTACAAGAGTGCCGACCTCCCTTTCTCCCTGTTTCCTCGTCAGCTCGGTTCCAAAAGCACATTTCTCTTTATTTGACTTCCCCCATTTTCACACAAGCCAATCACGAGCTGGAGCCCGGCATTCTAAGCTCGGTGAATGGTCTTTGCACTGCAAACCGATTTGACCAATCAGAGACTTAAAGTTAATTGGCAGAAAACAGAAAAAAAATTCAGCTTCTCGGCCTCTTTCCCACATGTTTTCCGTGTCTTTTGCTAACACAATACAGGGTGGAAGCACAGCCTGGCATAAAAAGCCTGTTATCTCCCCTGTTGCGTCCATTTCAAAGTTTGCAAGGAAAGGCCATAAACTCGCATTGAAAAAAAATGTTTTGAAACAGAGTCTGGACGTCTGGGCCCAAGCTTCCCTGTCTGACGGACATTTGCAGAACGTGTTCATTCATTTTGACGGCTTGCTCGCTAACAAGGCCTACAATGCGCTGTCGGCGACTTTTTGGCGCTAGGCCGTATACCTGGACGTCTGGCGCCAAAGCTAATGTGCTTTGCACAATGTGACCGCTGCACGCAGCCGTCTGGAAATGTCTTTTCATCGTTCTTCAGTAAAAACGCACTTTGTCGCCCCACCAACGCTGTACATTTACTGCAGTCATCTAAGTCGGCACCCTGTTCCTTTGAACGCAGGTAAAGCTTACCATATTTCTTTCCCTAGAGCACGCAAACAAGACCATAAACTTCTACCCACCATTTCACCACAATGAATGAAGTCAAAACGCTGTAGATCGTATTCCCTACATCAAATCAGAAGTGAGAGTGCCCTGCAATCTCTCACTATTATTACCTTTATGTTGTAATTTCGGGTACTGACACGTTCCATGACCTAGGAATTTGCTCCTCAATTTGCTCCTATTTGACCTAGATGCGTAAAATTAAAAAAAAAAAAATAAAAAACCTCCTGCTCCAAGATACCTGGCAAGTCCACCATGGCGCCCGTTCTGTACATAACTGTCTTAAAATCATTCCGCAATCTGTCTAGACAGGATATATTTCTCTCGGGATGTTACATCTGTAATATGGGAAGCTGAATGCTGGCTACTTCCCTTTTCCGGCCATTGCATCAGGGGCAAGCTGCTAGATTTGTTACCTGTACATTCGAACAACACGTAACTATTACAGAGATGTTTCAGGAACTCAAATGTCAATCCCTGAGGAGAGGGTGACGTTCTCTTCGAGAAACACTATCGAGAAAATTTAGAGAACTGGCTTCTGAAGCTACATGCCAAACAATTCTGCCAACGTACATTGCGTGTAAGGACCATGAAGTTAAGATACGAGAAATTAGGAGTCAAATGGAGGCATATAGACAGTCGCTTGTCCCTTGCTCTATTTGCGAGTGGAACAGTAGACTAGTAGTCGTAGTGGTACAGGGTACCCTCCATAAGGTTGCTTGCACAGTATCTGTGTAGATGTAGATGTAGACTGCACTTTTATCTGCACAATCCTCTTTCTGCCCCAGTCTGTATGGCACAGCTGTGCACCTTGGGAATTGAATATTTGTAATCTGTACGAAAGCAGCTTCTCGCTATCAAATTACTGTGGTAAGAGCATCCTGCGAGCGACATCTTCCCAGCTACCTCTCAACATTGACGTGGTAGGTGGACCACACCAAATCTGCGACGCAGAGAACACTGATGAGATATGGGAAGGACTTGGACTAAGCGATCCTCCGATATCTGAACTCACAGTCAGCGTCCCCAGACATCCAGATGGAATGGCACAGAACTAAGGGGAAGATAACTGGCCGGACGGAGGGGCTGTGCAGTTGTAGGCGCTACAGGCGCTGGGGTGACAGGTTAACATACAGACTGCCACAGACGAACGCCACTACTTGTTGCAATGGTGGTGACGTGGAGACTCCATGCAGAGGTCATACCTATATATTTCGATAAAGTGTGCCTCTGTTTCCAACCTGCATTGGCATCCCACCTCCCATCTTCGACGTCCTCCGGCACGTTGATCACAGGGGGCTGAAATCAAAATTTAACTCACAATTGCAAAAAGAATAGTGAGCAGATTATTTGTAGGACGCATCAGTCATCAATCGGTACGACTAATCAAAAATGGCTCTGAGCACTATGAGACTTAACAACTGAGGTCATCAGTCCCCTGTAACTTAGAACTACTTAAACCTAACTAACCTAAGGACATCACACTAATCCATGGCCGAGGCAGGAATACATCCTGCGACCGTAGCGGTTGTGCGGTTCCAGACTGAAGCACCTATAACCGCTCGGCTACACCGGCCGGCTTGGACTAACCGTTGGACGATAAGGTATACAGAAAAGCAACACATTCGAGTCGATATCTCTCTATGGAACGGAGATTTCTGAAACTAATGTGGAACAACCATTGCTGACATGAAGAATATTTTCTTCTCTTTCATTGAAAAGATCATTGATCTCATGGAGAAAGATTTGGCAAGCCAAGATGTCCTACAGATTTTTTAGGCCACCAGGAAAATAACAAAAACGTTGAGAAAATGGAAATATGTATTTTATTCAATAGCGAGACATCCGTCCACAAAATTCCTTGCAAGTTTTTCCGTGATGATGTCACAAATTGTTAGGGGTGACTGAAAAGAATAATTGTTTCCATTTGAGGTAAGGTAAAAGTCTTGAAAAGGTAAAATCGTTCTGAAACCTCTGAGTGGAAAACATATAACAGTGCTCTTGTTGCTAGAATTGCAGGGTAGGCAAAGAAAGAAAATTTACTGTCAATGTTTTCTAGACATTATTTTCTTCCTTTGCTTCCCACTACCGCCTGTGAAAATTGTTTACCCTACAATGTCAGCAACAATAGTACCGTGACATATAACTAACTTCGAGAGGTATCAGAACGATTTTCATTATAACTTTTCTGTCGTAGGTGTACCTTCCCCGAAATTGATAGAATTACTCTTCTCCATCATACCTGAAAATCATTAACACCGTCACGGAATCACATCGTGTGTTACTACGTCAAGAGGAAACGTCAAAATCCACCTAGCCAAATACAAGACGATCTATCGCTTCATATAACCTTGAAGTCAGCTGTCGGGGAACGTGCTATACGATGTTTTTTTTTTCCTTTATTGAATTTCGATTCCACCCCCCACCCCAACCAGAAACGGGGGGGTGGCCTTGTTAAAAACAGTAAAGTGGCGAAAAAGTTGCGGAAGTTAAAATAGAAAAAAACACGTAGTTCACGATGCTAACGAATACACACAGTACGTACACGGCCACAATTTATAAAACACGGCGACAGTATGTTTTCTGTTCGCTACACTATAAAAACGGGGCACACTACACTGAACACCAAACACTGCACCAGAGACAAGTGACGAAAATAACGCACACAACCTAAGGCAGATGGGGTGGGGGATGCTTTACGATGTTGAGGCGACATTTATATTTCGTGAGACTAGCGATTCAGGTAAGAAAACGCATTTGCGTAGGCGCTTTGTAGTATCCGAGCGTAGGTTAAAGGAAAAAAAAAACAGCATGCATTCATGTAGAGTAACTGATTTGCCTAGCTGGGCAATGTATTCACCTTCTTCACTGCGGGTGCACAAGTACATCCAACCCCCTGCGGGAATCTCAGACTAGCGAGGAAGGAGGAAATGGACAGGTGGCACTCGCTGGGGTGTGGGTCGGCCATGAGGCGTGCTGAGATAGTCCGCGCAGTTGCGGTAACAGTGGGTCCCCGATAGTGCAGTGATTAATGAATCTGCCTAGTAAGCAGTCAGCCTACAGCCTTCCGCACGTGAGCGCGAGAGGTCATTACGTTAAGTGTATATAGAACGAATCATGGCCTTGTCGTTCCGCAAATCGACACTGAACTTTAGTTTTGTTACCAGGTATGCTGGACCGAAAGGTTACGGGACAGGGTAAAAATCGAACCTGACGTTCTAGTAGGAATACACTTGTCTATAGTAAGCAGCGTGGTCTATGTCAAGCTCATCAATGAAGCGGCATGTGATGAACTACTACTCCGACACCGACAAAGACATCGTTTCTGTCATTCGGACGGGAATGTTGGAGAGCTTACAGTTGAACACGCCGGTATGGGACTGCGAACAATCCGCGTCTTTGAGCTTCCACTCGAAGTGCCAGAAGAATTGTTGACAGACGCCCTGCGTCCTTACGAAACGGTCCTGTCTCATGTGGCTGAAAAATGGGTGAGTTTCAAAACGTATCCTGTTCTCAATGCCGTCAGACAAATACGGATCGAACTCCGAAAACACGTTCCGTCATACTTGTACATCGCTGGTAGTACGGCGACTGTTATCTACGACGGGCAACCAAGGACGTGCTTTGCGTGTAGGAAGGAGGGACACGTACGTTCTGAGTGTACTGAAGGAAGGTTGTTACAGCTGCCACGGGATGATCCACCACTCACACCGCATCCGACTGTGCTCCCCATAACCTATGTCGCTGCATTACGCGATGCCATAGGCCGCGAGCCTCAAACGTGCCGAAACATGCAGAGATAGGCAGATCGTGACGAGCCACGGAAGAACGACGATGCGCTGGACCGTCTGGAGCAGTCACCGGACGCCCTCTCTTTGGTGCCGCTCTCGGCCCCTTCAGATAAGGCAATTACAGATGTCGATAATTCGACGGCGCACGATTCCGATGTCCCCCACGACCAACCAGAGGCCATGCTGACCACTGATTCAAATAGCTCCAAGCACTAACGGACTTTACACCTGAGATCGTCAGTCCCCTAGACATAGAACTACTTAAACGTAACTAACTTAAGGACATCACACACATCCATGCCCGAGGCAGGATTCGAACCTGCGACCGCAGCAGCAGCGCGGTTCGGGACTGAAGTGACTAGAACCGCTCTGTCACAGCGGCCGACCCCACTGATTCCGAGACTCGGCAACGAAAACAACGATCACCAAAACGCCGGATGAAGCACCGCCTCGCGGTCCAGAACGACAAGTCTGATCTAGCAAGCAATTCTGAAGCGTTTTCGGGTACAGAGCTGACAACCGTGGATAGCGTGGGTACAAGGGTGGCCAGCGGGACGGTGACACGACCTTCCGATGAGGATGCTCCAGAACAGCGGAGGCGTTCGATCGACGGCAACTTGCTACTGAGGAGGCCACTGTGCCTGCAACGCACGACAAGGATGGTACGCTAGCGGACTGGTATGAAGACTTGCCCCTGTGGGGAACAGATGATGCTGGAGGAACCGCTCCCACACACCCTCCCGGCGTAAGACCGGAAGAGTGCACGGAATAACAGCAGAACATATGCGGAGATAGCGGGGGACGTTAGAAAGAAAGCAGCCTGCGTACGGAAGACAGCCAGCTTATCGGATAGGATCTGTTAACATCAATAGCTTTGGGACGCAGGGAAAAATAAAGATGATGCGTGACATTACAAAGGCTGCAGATTTAGACAAAGCGCTATTATAGGAAGTTACGTTGCTTCCCCCCAAGGTCCTTTACGGTTACGGTGACGAGAGAGGCGTTGGCACAGCAATACTATCGAAGGAAGGGATACGTGCAGACGAAGTAGAGTATTAGCCTTCTGCCCATGGAACGGCCGTGTCCTTAGGTGGAATATGTTTTATCAATATATACGCATCCTGAGGCTCGGATAAGAGAAGGCACAGAGCAGATACTTACGCCCAAGAGGTTACACCGTTGTTCAGGGAAGACGATACGATGCTTGCATACTCGCCGGAGGTTTTAATTGTTTGCTCTGTAGAAATTACCAACATCTATACTCCTAGCCAACAGCTTCGAGAACTGGTCAACGGGATGGAATTAGTCAATAAATGGGACCTGAAGTATCGCACCCAACAACGAGATACAATTTTAACGAAACACTCCGCGAGCCGTTTGGATCGGATCTACGTTTCACGGGCGTTAGCGATGTTGACGGTCGACGCAGAAATCTGGCCGAACGCGTTTACAGACCATGAGGCACATATTTGTACGGTTAACCTTGATAGGCAGCAGGTAGGGAGACGGACGAGTAATTGGAAAATGAAAGTCTCCCACCTGTGTGATGCAGAATGTCGACGGATGGTGAAGTACGCCTAGCATGGCTGCCTCCGTCGAAGATAACCTTGTGGTTGTATCCTACAGTGGTCGAAGCCAGCTTTACGGAAGATGTTAATAGGTTATGGGAAGAACGTTTCTCAACGGCTGTGCATGACTTTTAATTTATGGCCCTCTGGAAACTGTTCGCTCAACCACCTATACGAGAGCTCCAGACAGCCATCCACCGAGTCAAGGCGAAGCTGATACAACTTGCGATGCTAAGGATGGCAGGTACGATGATACGCGCGATGTCGCAGGATTGCCTGCCCAACGAAATTTCCTCTATGCATTATGTGACAAAGGTAAGAAGAAGAATACAAAGGACATTAATTCATGAGATTGAGCTCGGCGATGGCCGTCGTTTCGCAACACAAAGGGGCATAGCCCAGGCGTTCACGGATCATTTTAGCAGATTCTATGCGAACGACTGGGAGGGCCAGAGGCAGATGGAGAACGTCCTGGAAAAGATCCCAGAAGCAATGGGAGATAAGCGAAAAAAAAAAGTAAACAGGAGATCCCGGGTTCGATTCCTGGTGTAGTACATATTTTCACCCTTCACCGTTGATTCTGTGCAGTGTCCTGATGCTGCAGACAGCAGTAATCCCTTCCCTTTTCTTTCTCCCCTCCCCACCCACCTTCAATTAACATACAAATGCAAGAGGTCAAACTTCCAATGGCGGCATGTTGATTTCTTGGATGAGCACCTAACATTGTCCAGTCTTCAACGACAGGCGCGGATTTTGGGAATCAATAGCGTAGTCGCAACACGAGACTCAGGGTACATCATGGTTCCAATAAATTTATTTATTTTCTTCAGTCTAGCTCTACACTATAGGCTGATTCGAAGCACCTGAAAAAACGAGCGATGCAACATACTGTGCAACAGGTATCAGTGACTGAGACCCTGCGGTGAGAGCTAACATAACTACAATCACTAACGGTATTGTACAATTTAAATATGGGGAGTAGCATTCCAAGTTGAAAAAAAACAGACATGTCGTCGCTTACCTGAGGGAGACCATCAGCGAAATGCAGTTTGCGCCGCAATGGTCTGACTGAGAACTCTCCTGCATGCTAAAAATCTGGTTTTTTGAAAGGATTGTGACGGTGCACTATTTCTCCCTTTCTACAGTCGATCCCCTAATTCATAGGCACTTAACAGGCATCGACTGATTTATTGTGTAGCTCTGTACGTCCAGGGTGCCTCTAACCAAACACATTTAGAACCCCCCCTCCCTCCTTCTCGTACTCTGTAGGTAGGAATATTCCTGACTTTTACACTAACAAACACCAAACAGTGTTCAGCTGAAAGCTAAATGTTGCTGCCCGTCCTGTTAAGGACAGCAATAACAGTGTTTTACGTCACTTGGGACCGCCCTGAGGGCTGTCGTCAGTGAGGCCGTTATTCTGCAGGTTTTACTCATTTTCCATCTTATTCTAACCTATCCAAACCCTCTGACGTTGCTGTTCTCAGCAGAAAGTAACAAGCTTGTTGCCAAGAGTAAGACGTGTCTGCTCGTGACCAGCGTCTGCTGAGAACTAGCGTCTAGGCGGTGAATGAAGTTAGCAGTTAATTCTCGGAAGTGAAACTCCAATTTGGGACAACTGCCTGGGGCGTCAGCAAGTTCCCAGGCTTCTGCTTCGTCTCTGCTTCTTCCTCTGATATCCAATCTTGGAGTGCCCTCACTGGCTTCCAACGACCTTAAAATTAACAGCGTGCAAGTCAACAAGTCATAAATACATAACAGGTTGCCTAAGAGGCAATAGAAATTTGTAAACAAAGTGTTGAATTACAGGAAGAGAGAGATAAATGAATGAAATATGGATGTCGGCTTCTCACCAAGAGAGTAAATTCTATCAATTTCTAATTTAAATGTTAACGACACCACATGTCACAGATAATCATGCTCTCGACAATGTGAAACTATAGTTGCTGTCCCCTATATGTATAACTAATTTCTGGCATATTGCAAGAGATCAGTTGTAAGACCATTATTGTTTGCAAAAACCCTCAGTGAGCTAGTGTATAACATTGGAAATTACAGGAGGCTATGCATATTCTATTTTACGGAACCAGTTTTCATCGGAATGCCTCTCATGAAGTTCTGTATTCATATAATGATAAATTGTTGCCACGGGCTGTCTTCTTTCTCTTCCACACGAAGTCCTCCTAGGAATCAATGCTCAAAATCAGGAAACGTTATACTCAGTATGTTTAAAATCAGTCCCCACGTTTTTGCAGTACTGGATACACACTGTTGAACTATTCCTGGTTGCATGCTTCTGAAGGTTACCAAGTGCCAAATTTCCTGTTTGTTTTGTGGATCAATCTTTTCCTCTTTATTTAAAAGTTCGCCCTCGTGTACGACTTACAGTAAATAATTCTATCCATTCTAAATTATCTGTTCCGAATATTCCACTTTACTACGAATTTCTGAAGCAGCCTTTCAAATATTTCTTCAAATCTGGCATATCATGTTTCAGAAGAAACTAAATCATTATGTAAGTCACACTGCACACATGAAGTATTGTTTCTCAATTTTGAGATCTCTAAACGTGTTCCTTCACTAATTTCTGTTTCAATTAGTGAAACCAATTCCTATACCTTACATGTCTACAATAGATTCCGAACTTTTCCTGTTATTTCTACCCTTCAATAATATCTAGGTTTGTCCGCAGCTCGTGGTCGTGCGATAGCGTTCTCGCTTCCCGCGCACGGGTTCCCGGGTTCGATCCCCGGCGGGGTCAGGGATTTTCTCTGCCTCGTGATGACTGGGTGTTGTGTGATGTCCTTAGGTTATTTACGTTTAAGTAGTTATAAGTTCTAGGGGACTGATGACCATAGATGTTAAGTCGCATAGTGCTCAGAGCCATTTGAACCATTTGAACCAATATCTAGTTTTAACACTTGTACCTCATTTTGAACTTCGATTCACTATTTCTCGACAGCGCATTAAGCTATTCAGTCGGTTTATGCACTTTATCTGTAAAACTAATATTCAGTACATTCAAATAATTAATCAGAGCATTACTCCTATTGAAAATACCTTGTTTAGACTGTTCATGTTACTTCTAGTGATGTCAATTCTGTTACTGAGATCCTTTGTTCGATTAGTTATGTTTCCATTCACGGTTTTCAGTCTTTAGCATTTACAAAATTTCAGATTGAAGAGTTTCCTGTTCTGAATTTCCTTGCATCTTGTTCTGGAGTGGTAGTATTATAGTATATTATAAAATAGTTTACAGAAATATTATGTGCCAGCGGTTATAGTATAATCAGTGTAGCAGTAATCTTGTGCACCATCCAATTTTTTGACACTTTTGACTGTTTGATGTTCGATAAAAAATGGATGAGTTGTTAATTGGTGTGTAACAATATAAACAATAATGAAACTTGTACCTCATAACTGTTGAGACAATTTAACGTGTTTGCAGTCTTCCGAGTTTTATTTTAAGCATCAGAACACCTCATATAATTGATTTTGCTAGTAACTTTTGGTTCATGTTCGGTCGTTACAGAACCTGCATTCGAAGATGGTCAGGTATATCAAAATAACTTATTACCAGGTAACATTGAAGCTGAATATTGACTATAAGTTGCAGAGCACATTCAAGAGAGCTGACGATTAGCAAGAAAGAAAAGATTATTTATTAATCTTCTAATTAACTTTAGATATAATTAAAATGTTGAGGGGAGTACTTTAGATGCTTTATTGAAAGGAATGTTTATTGTTACTTATTGATTAAAAAAATATCACCAAGTAAGGTTACAGTAGCTCTTATTAATCAGATTAGGCTGGCCATTATACTATACTATTATCACATTAAATAACATTATTTCAAAGGGGGATTTTTCGTATGTTTGTTAACTGTAATAACAGTTGAACAAAACATCAGCATCCAAGTGTCGGGTTACATCATTGCACTCTGGTGATGCAGTTACACGCACACATAATGCACTATACACGTTAGATCAACATAAGAACAAATTATTATACAGACCCTTTGGATCTATAGAGGATTATTTGAAATGAAACTGGTAATTAGTTTGGATTTAGAGAATGGTTAAGTTTGACTTTAGCCTGACTGAATCACCATATAGGCAATCATGTAGTTCCAAATAGTTTAGTAGATGCATGGTTGGCCCATTGTCTAAATCACTTTAAAAACACTGTGTTCCCCTTATCTTAGACAATATTCAGTTGTCTTCAAGACTTTCACTAAACCAAGGTGCTTATATTTAATTCTGGTGTGAGAACCACTGCAGCCTTACATTGTGACTGTTCCATCTGAAATCTTACTCTTTGCTAAATAATTCTGCCACCAGTCCGAAAGGAACCAAATTGAGAATTATCTTTGTACTTTTATTCCAATTAATCAACGGAGTCTGTAATGAAGTTCTAGTACTTGAGTTAAGTAAAAAAGAAAGGAATCAAGCAAAGACAATTTTTCACGTCTTAGCTACAAACATTACTGACATTACTCAAATAGAATTGTGGGCAATGGTAAATTAGGCCGTTTTACGTTACTCTTGTAAAACTCTAAAGGTCAGTTAATCATGAACATTAACAGAACCACCATCCATGTAAATATGTAAAACGTTTACTTGTATTTAATCTGTGACTTCTTTTGTTGATGTTCAGTCTTAATGCAATAGCAATTTTCTGTAAGAAACTAACCATCCAGTTTTATTGTATGCGAAAAGGCACGACAGTTACATAAAGTTACTTCACAATCGTCTGCATATAGTTATTCTCCAGTTAACAATATAACTACGCAAAACGATGTGAGAAGATGAAAATAATATATCTGTAGAAAATAAAAACAGAGCATTAGTATTGATTATTCTGATGTATTGTTAATAATTAAGTTTCAACGACTTTCACTAATACAACTGATCGTAGTCTTGTAACTCAAGCACAGACCTCATCTCCACGTCTCAATCAAAGGTGTAGCTACTGCTTTCCACAGTGCATTTCTTTAGAACAGCTTCGCCATTTATTTAGCCTCGAGAAAAAATCTTGCATTCGAGACGACTGCAGAACTGGCAAGTCAGTCTTATTACTACGAATGTAGTACATCGACGACTGTCAACGGCACTGCACTACTGTCTAGCCACAATTCACTGACTTGTCTCTTTACGCATTGCACGACAAGGTGACAAAAAGAAGCAAAACTAATAGATATTGTGACCACACGGTCCTCACTTTTATGACTGAGGACAACATGCAGATATTTCGTATGCCATTCTCTCAGGAACTGATCAGCTATTTACAGCCTTATTTATAATTATTAATAACTTCAACGTCTACAGTTTGATTTACAACATTTCTTTGATCAAGAAAATAATTATTTACACATTCGGTATGTATGAAACATTATTCAGGGCTTCTAGTAGTCAGTCGCACTTAATTGATTTAATCAAAGTGTACAGGCCTGAAGATGGCGTTGACGCAACGTCGAAACTAGTATCCAAATTATTATGAAATCTTTAGCACAGCTGAAGGAGTTTCAATTCTAATAAAATTATACCAGTTGATGTCCCATGATAATCTAGTTTAAATATGGATGTGCGAAGATCTGTAAATAATGTTCGGTATCACAGTTAGCAAAATGTGTCAGGTTATTAATCATTAGTCGAATGGATTTCACCTCAAAATCCAACATTTCGTCCCCATCTGTGGAGGACACTTTCAAGGGGGATCGTAGCTTTGTTGAATGTCTGATTGATACCCTGGTTTGCTACTGACAACAGCAAAATTCCGTTTCCGTGTGCTTTCGTGCGCAGTGGCGTGACGTCATATATTTTGCATACGCGAACGCAATTGGTGATTGTCAGTTGTAGTCGTTCACTGTTGCTGTCATCCCACGGTGTATGACAGTTACACATATTCTTCAGCACCGGAAAACGTCATTCAGTTTCAAGCCCTCCTGCTTCCTACTGAAATTCCTGGCGTGTTTTAAAACCTCCATGGCCTTTTATGGTATCCTCTTGTGGCGGTCCTCATTTAGGTCCTGTCAGAATGAATGTGTGTGGTTGGAACGCATGTTCCACAACAGCTGACCAGTCAGCTTCTTGTCGGAGGACACGTTAGTTAGCATTGATGCGGTATCGCTATTCACAATGGTTCCACTCAATGAACTGTTGCAGCAACTGAATCGTGACTTGGTCGATTTTAGGCGATCTTGCACCTTCCGGGTGGGTTTCCAGATTACGGCGAAGTTCTGCTTTTTTTTTTCAAGTTAGTTCCAGTAACGTCGTGTATTGAAAGGCAGGAAAACTTTCAATTGCACCGGCGATTAAACTTCGCTCTAATTTTTTCGCGGTGGTCTTAACGCTCTTTTCACCTCAGAAGAAGAGTAACCATTCTTGAGCAATGCATTCGTGAGGTGTTTTAATTTCGCTACATGCAGCTCTGGTTCGCCGATTTTCCATGCTCTGTCTGCTGTCGCTTTTTAGGATGCCTCGCTTTTGTTGTGGTTCGTGGTTCGATTCCTGCTGCAAATAATGGTATATTTGGGTGGGTCTTCGGTAACCCGTGTCGCCCAAGCTACCATCTTCTTATTTTTAAAACTAGCACATCAAGAAAATTTAATCTTCCACCTGTCTTCTCCTCCATGGTAAACTGAATCTTCGGATTGATCCCGTTGGGTTGTTTGCGAAAACGACGCAGTTCCTCCTTTCCATGTCGCAAGAAAACAGTCGTATCATCCACGTACCGGAACCAGATATTCAGTTCCTTGTTCGCAGTTTCCAGTGCGTGCTCCTCGTATTTTTCAATAAAGGTGTTTGCTATAATAACTGGACTTACGGTGCTTCCTATAGTAACAACATCCGTCTGTTCATACTGCGCATCGTACCATATGAAATACATGGTTGTGAGACAATATTCAAACAGTTTTGCAATATAGGGAGGAAAACTCCAATTTATCTGTTGCAACACTTTATTGAGCGTAACCATAGTGAATAGCGATACCACATCAGAACTAATTAATATGTCCTCCGGCGGGGAGTTGACAGGTCAGCCGTTGTGAAACATACTTTGCATCCAAGAGGCCACCACATTCGTTTTCATAGGACCCAAATACTGGTAGCCACATACGGGTAAGGCTGTACAGAGAGGCCATGGAGGTTGTCAAACAGCCCATGAATTTCTGCAGGAAGGAGGACGACGTGAAGTTCAATGACATCTCGATTCCGGTGCTGAAGAATATGGGTACCACCCTTTCACCAGTGGGTGACAGCGACAACGGACGACGGCAGTCGGCAACGGACAGCTGCGCTCGCGTAACCAAAACATGTGAAGTCACGCAACTGTGCGAAAGCACGCGGATGCGAAATTTTGCCGTAGTCAGTAGCGAGCAGTGTGAGAATTGGGGATCCAAAGAAGCTACGATCGCTGTAGAAAATATCCTCCGCAGATGTTGTGTTGTGTTGTAATGGGAAATCCATTTGACCACAGCATAACAGCCCCGAACATATTATTAATAGTGACATTTCCGGCCCTGAAATTTTTACATTTTACAATGGTCGGTATGTTTCAATGAATGTTCAAATCCTTGACGAACTCTCCTTGGTCATGGATCTAAATTAGAAGCGCAGGTTGAACGTCCTCATTGTTGGAAATCTGCGATTAAGTTCGTCGATTGACTAGACATTGTCATCTACTTCCATTGTGATCAGCATCATCATTTTTGGTGTTGCTGTGCTTGGAATTGATGGCACCATTTCACTACGGCCGGAGGGACTGATGACCCTGGCAGTTAAGTCCAATAAGATTTCACACACATGCACACTACGGCCGGATGAAACGCTGGATTTGGTCCACTCCAGAATATCACTGTGAACCTCTCTGCAATTTAGGCGTTTCACTGACAGTACTCGCAGTGTTCCGTGCACTTCAAATATGGAGCACGTTTCCAGTTCCCGCAGCATTTCATCCACACACTGCGATGCATCTATTACCCGTACAGAAGCAGAAGTGTCTGGAGCCAAAGCGATGCCTTCAGGCTCTCCTGAGAAGGCGCCACTCTTGTTGCACATTTACCTTCGTGAGGGACGACTAGTGTCTCTTGCTCCCTGAATTCCCTACGTGTATAGACTTCCAGGACCAGTATCTCACTATAACATTACACTGAAGAGCCAAAGAAACTGGTACACCTGCCCAATACCTTGTAAGGCCCCGGCGAGCACGCTGAAATGCTGCAACAAGACATAGTATGGACTTGACTAACGTCTGAAGTAGTGCTGGAGGGAAATTACACCATAAATCCTGCAGGGCTGTCTACAAATCCGCAAGAGTATGAGGGAATGGAGAACAGGACGTTGCAAGACGTCCCAGATATGTTCAATAATTTTCATGTAAGGGGAGTCTGGTGGCCAGTGTTCCTGAAGCCACTCTGTAGCAATTCTGGACATGTGGGGGTGTCGCTTTGTCCTGCTGGAATTGCCCCAGTCTGTCGGCATGCACAACGGACACGAATGTATGCATGTGATCAGACGGGATGCTTACGTACGTGTTACCTGTCAAAGTCGTATCTAGATGTATCATCGGTCCCATTCACTCCAGCGGCACACGCCCCATGCCATTACAGAGCCTCTCCCCAGCTTTAACATTCACCTGCTGACAAGCAGGGTCCATAGATTGTTGAGGTTGTCTCCATACCAGTACACGTTCATCCGCTCGATACGATTTGAAACGAGATTTGTCCGACCAGGCAACAAATTTCCAGTCATCATCAGTCTGATGTCGGTGTTGACGGGCTTTGTATCGTGCAGTCATCAAGGATACCCGAATGGGCCTTCGGTTTGGAAAGCCCATATGGATGGTGTTTCGTTGAACGTAACGCACGCTGATATTTGTTGATGGCTCAGCAATGAAATCCGCAGCAATTTGCGGAAGGGTTGCATTTCTTTAACGTTGAATGATTCCCTTCAGTCGTCGTTGGTCCCGTTTTTGCAGGCTCTTTTTCCGACCCCATCGATACCGGAGATTTGATTCTTTACCGGATTCCTGATATTCACGGTACACTCGTGGAATGGTCGTAACGGAAAGACTCCATTTCATCGCTGCTGTTTCCCATCGCTCGTGCGCCGACTATAACACCACTTTCAAACTCACATAAATCTTGATAACCTGTCATGGCAACAGCAGTAACCGACCTAACTGCAACAGACACTTGTTGTCTTATATAGATGTTGTCGAAAGCAGCGTCGTATTCTGACTGTTTACAGATCTCTGTATTTGAATTCGCACGTCCATAGTAGTTTCTTTGGTGCTTTAGTATATATTAATACACTACCTGCCATTAAAATTGCTACACCACGATGCGAAATTTAACCGACAGGAAGAAGGTGCTTTGATATGCAAGTGATTAGCTTTTCAGAGCATTCACACAAGGTAGGTGCCAGTGGCGACACCTACAACGTGCTGACATGAGGAAAGTTTCCACCCGAATTCGCACACACAAACAGCATTTTACCGGCGTTGCCTGGTGAAACGTTTTTGTGATGCCTCGTGTAAGGAGAAGAAATGCGTACCATCACGATTCCGGTTTTGATAAAGGTTGGATTGTAGCTTATCGCGATTGCGGTTTATCGTATCGCGACATTACTGCTCGCGTTGGTCGAGATCCAATGGCTCTTAGCAGAATAAGGAATCGGTGCGTTCAGGAGGGTAATACGTAACGTCTTTCTGGATCCTAACGGCCTCGTATCACTAGCTGTCGAGATGACCTTATCCACATGGCTGTACCGGATCGTGCAGCCACCTCTCGATCCGTGAGTCAACAGATAGGGACATTAGCAAGACAACAACCATCTGCACGAACAGTTCGACGACGTTTGCAGAAGCATCGGCTATTAGCTCGGAGACCATGGCTGCGGTTACCCTTGACGCTGCTTCACAGACCTGATCGCCTGCGTTGGTATACTCAACGACGAACCTGGGTGCACTAATGGCAAAACGTTATTTTTACGGATGAATCCACGTTCTGTTTACAGCATCATGAGGGTCGCATACGTGTTTGGTGAGGTCGCGGTGAATGCACTTTGAAAGCGTGTATTCGTCATTGCCGTACTGGCGTATCACCAGGCGTGATGGTATGATGTGCCATTGACAACACGTCTCGGACACCTCTTGTTCGCATTGACGGCACTTTGAACAGTGGACGTTACATTTCAGATAAGTTATGAGCTGTGGCTCTACCCTTCATTCGATCCCAGTGAAACCCTTCACTTCAGCAGGATAATAGACGACAGCATGTTTCAGGTCCCGTACGGGCCTTTCTGGATACAGAAAATGTTCGACTGCTGCCCTGGCCAGCACATTCTCTAGATCTCTCACCAACTGAAAACGTCTGGTTAATGGAGGCCGAGCAACTGGTCACATTACGCCAGTTACTACTCTTGAATTGTAGTATCGTGTTGAAGCTACATGGGCAGCTGTACCTGTACACGCCATCCATGCTCTGTTTGTCTCAATGCCCAGGCGTATCTAGGCCGTTATTACTGGCAGAGGTGGTTGTTCTGGATACTGTTTTCTCAGGATCTATGGACCAAAATTAAGTGAAAATGTAATCACATGTCGGTTCTAGTATATTTGTCTGATGAGTACCCGTTTATCAACTGCATTTCTTCTTGGTGTAGCAATTTTAATGGCCAGTAGTGTAGAGCAATTGGAATGGTACTCAGAAGCTAGTCGCATGAACTTCCCCTTACCAATTTTATTCAAATTCACCGGATGTGTGAGGTACGATTAGGACTTGAACAAGGAGAGGTATTTCTGAACCGTTTTCCACAAAAACGAATTTGTTAATTTTAAGGTTCCATCTTTTCGCAAAAGAATCCGATATACATTCTAAAATTAATATGCAAATAGGCCGTTACCTATTGCGTTGTAAAAAGGCTCATGCCTAACTACGTCGTTCTATCAAGCCTTTGGACCGCTTACTTATTTGCACTGTAGAACTAGCAGGAGATTTGTTCTCCTACGGCAGGTCACTTCTGCTTCAGCATTTCTTGGATGGAAATACGACACTAATCAGCAGAAGTTGGACACACTTTCTTTTGTACGGCAAACGTCGAACAGATGCTGTCGAAATGGTAATGGAAAACTTCCTGAAGAAACTGTAGTTGTTTCCTTAAGATCCTGGAAACCCACATGCAACTGCAATAGTTCCCCTAAGCCCCGTGTGGTGCAGCAGGAGTTAGCACATCTTTCTTATACAGTAGTTACATGAACAGATATCTCATCTGACCCTGTATCTACATATGTCGCAAAGGAAATGAGGTTTTATCTTCACAGCGTGCGCTGTCATGCTGGACATAACGACGGCACCTGACATCTGAACTCTGCTAAGCATTGCCGGCCGCGGTGGTCTAGCGGTTCAGGCGCTCATTCCGGAACCGCGCGACTACTACGGTCGAAGGTTCGAATCCTGCCTCGGGCATGGATGTGTGTGATGTCCTTAGGTTAGTTAGGTTTAAATAGTTCTAAGTTCTAGGGGACTGCTGACCAGAGATGTTAAGTCCCATAGTGCTCAGAGCCATTTGAACCATTTCTTCTGCTAAGCATTGTTCTCATCGCAATTGTCCACTGGGCTGAATTGCTTTCCAACTTTAGTGCATTCCTCGGACTTTTTGCGAAAGGTTTCAACGTCACTTGTGAAAAACGCTGTATCACTGTACTTGTCTTTCCAAGGGCTACTGAATGCAATTACGAAAACTACAAGTTCCCATTAAAAAAACAAACCATACTTGTTTCAATATCTCGTTTTATACCATTGTTCGGAGTACTATCCCCACGAAGTATTACGTGCCCCGCATATTATCAATTGCGGACAACCTCGTTTCGGTACGTGGAACCCTTCAGGAAATAACGTTTGACGTGATTCACCATGTATACTTCGTACGGTCGCCAGTATTCAAGGAGCCTGCAACTGAGTGAATAAGCGGTTTGTTTCGTAAGAGCGAGGTCGCTAAATCGCATTTGTTTACCGGTACTGTTTGCCTTTCCCACGTTATTGTGCCAGCACGCGGTCTTGAAATAGTCCCTCCCAAACGTAGTCCTCTGGTGCAGCTTTGCATCGTTTATTTCCATTAACAGGCGAGGAAGCTTATAAAACGACTGCAAAATTGCGCATACATCAGTGAATAGAGTAGAGAGACAGCTTCTATAGAAGACTGCACAAAAATTCAGTCAGTCGCACTCCACCAGTCGCCCGTCCAGTACTCGATAGTACGTTTCGATACGCAGGGTACATCGATAATCTATATGGCTACCTGTCTTACGAAAGACAGGTTGAAAAATCATCCACATAAAAAATTCGTCGTTCATCACAAGTACTGTAAATAGCAAAAATAATGTTTTCCATTTTCTTTCGATCAGTATCATCCTAATTCGTGCAATGGTACATATGTTACAAATTATACTTGTCACTAATGCACAACGTGACGATTATTGAACTACAGCGCAAGTCACTATTGCCACCTTGAGTAACTCCGAAAGTATGATAGCAGCTGAAAAGATTGTGGGACCTACGTTGCATGGGATAACGGGGCCCATAATACGATGTCGTTGTTGCTAGTTGGGGTCGCTACAGAGATATGAAGGTGAACTTTTTTTTTCTTTTTTTTTTTTTTTTGTATGGGATGCTGTAGTTTGGTACTTATTTTCTTATAGGGGCTATCGAGACGAAATCCAATGACGTGTGACAGTAAGGTCTTTGAAGGTCAACAAAGGTCACAAAGGTGGCATGAACGCGCATTTTCAGAAGGTGTTCGAAGTGATGACCATTGGTATCAGTGCCGTGCTGCAATCTTCTTATCGTGGGTTGAGTGGCATTCCTTATCACATCGGCACTTATCGAAGCACAAACTCTGACAATTCCCTCTCGTATA
This sequence comes from Schistocerca piceifrons, assembly GCF_021461385.2. Lineage (NCBI taxonomy): Eukaryota > Metazoa > Arthropoda > Insecta > Orthoptera > Acrididae > Schistocerca > Schistocerca piceifrons. Next base: position 783,633,909 of record NC_060141.1, read on the forward strand.
TTGTGCAAATAGTAAATATTCGCCGAATACGGAGTATCCATCTAACTTGCCATTGACATGTGAACACCATTCGACGGCTTCGCAATACAACACTAACAGAAACGGTAAGACTAGTATTGTCAGATCAAGCGAATGTGAATGATGCATTCCTTCGAAGAACAAGTCGATATGCTTCTCATTTACGGCGAATGCCAACGAAATTCATTGAGAGCAAGAGACTTATACGTTGAAAGGTATCCTCAACCTACTCGCCCTACACGTCGTACGTTTAGATATGTGTGTGATAAGTTGAGAACAACTGTATCTTTAACGCATCGGAAACATATCCGGCAAAGGAAAGCTACTAACGAGGAAATGGAAATTGGTACTCTTGCCACTGTGGTTCGAGATCCTTGAGTTAGTTTGCGTCAAATCGCAAGGGAATCTGGCATGAGCCAGAGCATTGTTGTTCGTTTCCTGCAACGCCATGAATACCATCCTTACCATATCAGTCTCCGCCAAGAATTAACTGGTACGTTTGTATGCGTCGCACTGAATTCTGCCGATTGGTTCAACTTTAAATTCAGAGAGATGACACAGTTATTAATTTTATTTTATTACTGACGAGGCTACATTCACGAACGATGGAAATGTTAATTTGCATAACAAGCATTATTTGGCAGCTGAAAATCTATGTTGGATGCGGCAAGTTGCAGACCAAAAAGACATTGTTTATAAAGACGTTCCACCTATACCTGAAGATATACGAGAGAGAATTCTCAGAGCATGTGCTTCGATAAGTGATGAAGTGTTAAGGAATACCACTCAATCCGCGATACGATGATTGCAGCACCGCATTGGTACCAATGGTTATCACTTCGAACACCTTCTGTAAACGGACGTTCATGCCACCCTTGTGACCTACGTTGACCTTCAAAGACCTTACTGTTACACATCGTTGGATTCGTCTCGATAGCCGCTATCAGAAAATAAGTATTCAACTATTGCATCCCTTTAAAATAAAACACAGGTGACCACCATATCTCTGAAGCGACCTCACCTAGCGACAAAAAAGCAACGTCGTCTTAGGACCCCTGTTGTCCTACGCAACTTTTGTCCCACAAGCTTCTCACCTACTATCATACTTTCGGATTTATTCAAGGTAGCAATAGTTAGTGACTAATCCTGTATATCAAATATAATCGTCATAACTTCTGAACCCTTTTGCTTTAGGATGTTAAAACTGCACGGTTGGTAGGGGAATTAGTAAGGCTTGTCTTAGCGGCGTAGCCCACTTTCATGTGGATGGGTTCGTCAGTAAGAAAAATTGGCGCATTTGGGACTGTAAATCCGCATTCCACGATGGAGAAGTCTCTCCACCCTCAACGGGCTACTGTATGGGGTCCAATGTCCAGAAGAATCGGTACGATATTCTTTGATGTCACGGTGGCTACCGAACGGTACTTGAAGGTTTTGAATGATGATTTCATCCCCATTGTCGAAAGTGTCTCTGATTTCGACCAGATGTGGTTCGTGGAAGACGGAGCTCGACCCCGTCGAAGACGGAGAATGTTTGATGTCCTGGAGGGGCTCTTCGGGGACCGTATTCTGACTCTGGGGTACCCACAGGCCACTGGCATGGGCCTCGAATGCCCGCTATGTTCTCCGGATGCGTACCCATGAGACTCCTTTTGCGGGACTATTGTAAAGATAAGGCGTACTGCAGTAACCCCAAAACCATTCCTGAGGTGTAAACAGCCATTCAGATGGTTATCGGCAACGTCGATGTTCCGATACTTCAGCGGGTCATGCAGAGCTTCGCTATTCGTCTGCGCCACATCATCGCCAAGGATGGCAGGCATATCGAACATGTCATAAACTAAATCCGAATATCTGTAGTGGCGTTTATGTGTTGAATATAATGTATGCACGTAAACATTCACGTGATGCATGTATATTACATAACTAATTTACGTTTTTTTCATATACTTCAATAAGTGTCAACCTGTAGATACAAATGAAATGGCTGTGCTGATTTTGTTGAGAGTCTCGTGTATCCTCTTTCTATTTCCAGTCTCCTTAATAAGAAAGTCTTTTCTCTCTGTTGTAGGACAAATTAAAAATAATAAATCTCATAGCTTTACGTGAAATGAAAAAGTAGCAGCAGCGAAGTCAAACAAGAGACCTCGAACTTATAAGATTACTTTATTCTCTTACTATACTCTGTTCAAGGTAACGATAAAATTGATGTAAGCAAACAAAAACTTGATGATTGTTCAGAAGCTGTAGCACAGGTACGCCGGTGTTGTTACGCTCTTGGGAGAAGGCAATATTTATGTATTCGATATTTTGTTACTAAGTTACGTTAAATGAAACGTTAAGAAATTCTAATGTATTAACAGCCATCAACGTTTTTCTTACTCATGCCTTAGCTATATAACTTTCATTTCCACAAACGCGTACAGTTACAGTCTCTGTACTGTTGTGCTCTAATTGTCTCTCTGTTAATACGCAGTATGAAAATGGTTGAAGCTGCTTCCTGTTCCGTAGTGAAACACGCGTGTGGAACACAGTTGAAAAGGGTTCTTAACCCTTTTCATAAATTTGCAGAAAAGATAGGTTTTGAAGTTTTCCGAGTGTCTATATGTCATACAATTGAGACAAAAAAGCACACTGGATGTGTAGGGGAATCGGTAGGGTATCAGAATGATAATGTGGTGCAGTTTATGGCACGCTGATATTAGTCTCGCTTTGGTCGTCTTTCTTTTCGTTTAATTTGAAATATCTACACCTCGTAATTGTGAAATTCATCATTACTTTATATGAATTTTACACGTTTCGTTGTTTCTAGTTACGTACTGCACGCGTAATTCCTGTTTTCATTTTCAATATAATGTCGTAACTGCCGCTGTGTTTTAAAGGCTATTAATAAAGGTTGCTTAAATTAACAAAATATTATAATAATCTCATTTTTAGGAAAATATGAAAAAATAACAAATACTTTTTATTTAGACAGCGTCCATTGTTTTGTACCACAGACGCAGTCACACGCGAACGAGAGTGATTTGTCGTAGAAACACGAAAAACAATCATTTTCACAGCATCGAGCACAGCATACAAATGCTGCATTTTTACATTTGCCCCTGTACCGTTACAATATGAACACAAACAGAGCTGATCCGGAGCCAAGTTAAGGGATCTGTCGTGAGAAATAACAAGACTGGGATAGCTGCCAAACGTACCGGAACTATCGCAGACAGCTTTTTCCCACGTCACATGCCGAATCCTGGCGGTATATAGAACGGCCCGTCATAAAATGAGTCCTCTGGGTGCCTTTGTGGATTCTGTTGTTGATCGACTCGTTATCAACGTAGGAGGTGGCAGTTCCGGAACTGAAATTCATTTCTCTGATTAAGATAAGGAAGGAACTAAGAGATTACCAGACAATTGACTAAGTAATAGCTTCAGTGGCTTCAGTGTTCAACAAAAAGGTGAAATCCTTGCTGTATGCTTTTGTATCACACATAGTTCGCTCAGAAATAGTACCCTGTATTTAAGTCAGGAATTTTCATTGCTCTTGTTTCTAATTACAGTGCAGTGTTAGATGAGAAAGAGAGCAATTTATGCTTTCCGTCTGTTCGCCTGAGATACGTGCTGTATTACTGGAGTTTCGCCAAATATTATTTCATTCTTTTTAAAAATTAAATGACGTTCGAAGCTATACTGTTTCTCCGCTCGTCTCAGTTTACGTCTGAACTGCAACTGCTGACATCATTGCAGGTTGGTTGGCCCAGCTCGTTCGCCGCTGCTGTCCAAGTAAAATGCGCCGGTAAAGCTGTTATCCCGAATTGTTGCTCAGTCTATGTCCGTGTCATACAGCATAAAACGGTTCCTTATGATCGCGCTTGACTGTTCTTGACACAGCTTGGCTTCCCACGACATGTGAAACCAAATCCAATGAGATTTAAGAAAACGTGGAAGAGTTCTTGGTGTGAAGTTTACTTCAGATTTGTTCTTGTGATTAAAAAAAATGTCGTGTTGCTATGGCCTCCCGTCGGGTAGACCATGTGCCGGGTGCAAGTCTTTCGATTTGACGTCACTTCGGCGACTTCCACGTCGATTGAGATGAAATGATGATGATAAGGACCACACATCGCCAAAGCCCTGAGCGGAGAAAATCTCCCACCTAGCCGGGAATCAAAGCAGGGCCCTTACGATTGACATTCTGTTGCGCTGACCACTCAGCTACCGAGGGCGAGCATAGCTCAGCTACGGACTGCTTGAACACTGGCGACCATACAAAGTATATAAGATCCCTTATAATTTTCAAAATCTATCTTCTCGAAAACTGTTGAGATTTTCGTCTTCCGGTTTGCATAATACGTGAACAGTAAGATATATTACGCTGAATACCTTGTCTACCCTATGAAACCTACCAATATGAATCAAATCAAGGAGGGGAAGTTGATACGGTGCTCGTGTCGGCATGCTTATACAACTGGAAATTCTTAGTTGAATAACTGTGAAAATATGTTTAAGCGATCTATGTACGTCAGTGATTCGCGATTCAAACCATTTCTCTGTCTTCAATCAAGAAGAGACTATTTCTCATTCAATCCTCAGTGGTGCTGGTCTTACTCTACATACTCTTAGAAGCGTCAGAAAATGTTCAAAAGTTCGAATGGTTGTGAAATCTTACGGGACTTAACTGCTAAGGTCATCAGTCCCTCAACCTACACACTACTTAACCTAAATTATCCTAAGGACAAATACACACACCCATGCCCGTGGGAGGACTCGAACCTCCGCCGGGATCAGCCGCACTGTCCATGACTGCAGCGCCCAAGACCGCTCGGCTAATCCAGCGCGACATGTCAGAAAATAAAAGTGGAGATACCAGGTGTACGAAATTACACTGACTAATGTCATCGGATACCTCCTACTACAGTGTTGGACCTCTTTTCGCCCTGCGTAGTGCAGAGTCTCGTATGTGTATGAAATCAATAAGTCGTTGGAAATCACCAGCATAATAGTGAGCCATTGAGGCTCTATAGCCATCCATAATCTCGTACACGAACTGACCTCTTGATTATCTCCTATAAATGTTTGACGGGAATCATGTTGGGCGATCTGGGTGGCCAAATTGATCACTCGAATTGTTCGGAATGTTCCTCAAACTAGTAGCGAAGAGTTGGGTCCTGGTGACAAGGTGTATTGTCATCCATAAAAATACCATGGTTATTTTAGGACATGACGTCCATGAAGGATTGCAAATGACCTACAAGTAACGGAACAAAACCGTTTCCAGTCACTGATCGGTTTAGTTTGATCAGATGACCCAGTCTGTCACATGCAAACAGAGGCCTCACGATTATGGAGCCAGTACCAGCTTGGGCAGTGCCTAGTCGATAATTTGGTTCCGGCCCTTGTGACCCAGCGGTTCTAGGCGCTTCAGTCCGGAACCGCGCTGCTGCTACGGTCGCAGGTTCGAATCCTGCCTTAGGCCTTGATGTGTGTGATGTCCTTACATTAGTTAGGTTTAAGGAGTTCTAAGTATAGGGGACTGTTCGCTTCTGATGTTACGTCCCATAGTGCTTAGAACCACTTGATAATTTGGTTCCATGGCACCATGGGGTCTCTGCCACACACTAACTTGACCATCAGTTCTTATCAACTGAAATCGGGACTCATCTGACCAGACCAGGTTTTCCAGTCGTCTAGGGTCCAACCGATACAGTACGAGCCCAGGAGGGGCACTGCAGGCGATGTCGTGCTGTTAGAAAAGGCACTCGTGAGGGTCGTCAGCTGCCATAGCACATTAACGCCGCTCTCTCCTAACGGATACGTTCGTCGCATGTGCCAGACTGATTTCTGCCGTCATTTCACGCAGTGTTGCTTGTCTGTCAGCACTGACAACTCTATTCAAATGCCGCTGCTCTCTGTCGTTGAGTGAAGGCCGTCGGCCACCGCGTTTCCTGTGCTGGGAGGTAATGAATGAAATTTGGTATTCCCGGCACTCTCTTGACACTATGGTTCACGTGAAACGTTTTCACGTGAACCACCTGAGCGCAAATGACAGTTCTGCCTGTGCACTGCTGTTTTATACCTCGTGTACACGAGACGATCACCATCTGTGTTTTGTCATCTCAGTGTAAAGATGTCATAAAGATTGGCAAGAGGTGTGTGGCAGCCTCAGCGACAGAATTTTTTAATAAGCTGGTCTGTGACTGAGCTGTTATGGACGATGCATGCAGTTCATCAGCCGGATAAGAGTAACTTTCAACAGCGCATGATTCTTATTGTTTTTTATTTATTAGAGGCCTCATAATATTCAGTAATCTGCGAAGTGTTAATAGTTGTTTTCTCTGTAGGAATTTGTTTATTTATTTGATACCATATTCAAAAAAACTAAGTCGTCTGACTTAACATATACATATACACCAGTCACCTTAAGGTGACGTAAATGATGGTTAGGAAAAAACAGTATTTATTAACAATTTTTTCCAACTTCTGGGGAGTTATCTAGTTATTGAAGAGTCCCTTTAATTTGAACAGTGGTTAGTAATAACTGACGAAAAATAAAAAGTGATACTAAGTTGGACGGAAACTGATGCTGAGTGAGCGGTAGGGGGTGGTGATTATGCAGGTGGTTGCGGCGCATTCAGCCGCATGCAGCGTCACCTGTCTGCAGTGTATTGTGCTGGGAAACGCAGACGCTAATTGGGCCATTTTCAGGATACCGTAGACATCAGTTGTGCTTTGTTCGAGCTGTTGACTGAGAAGGCTGCGCATAATATAATCCGATCTGGCATGGCTCCAGGGGGATCCTCCATACGCGTTAAAGTGGATGACCTGTTAACACACCAGTTTCATTTCTCTCACAGGCGGCGCACCGGTACGCTGATACGTTCTCGATCATTAGCTAACATTAACAACTCGGCGTCTCTTCATCTGTTGTTACTCAGTATATTTCCTCAGACGCGCACAACATATTTTAACCTTGCTCCTCTTCTTAAATGAACCGAATGATATCTAACAGCATACTACCCACAAATCACTGAAAGTTACAATAATTATAAATCTAGTTTCTCTTTGTTCACCTACGGTTACATTTCCACCAGGATTATACGAGTAAATCAGGTGGTTGTAACTAACGTGTAGTTACTCACTGGGGACCAGTGTAGGCTACAACTGCAGTACGGTACCTAAAATTGGTAGTTATGCTAATGTGTTAATGCGAAACCGATTTATGCTGGAAAAAAATTAGTTCCTATTTTGGCCACCAGGAGCAAATCTGCCCCTGTACATTGTATGACGATATGCCGTTCATGCTGTTATCTGACGAGACATAACGTGAGTGAACAGTACGACTATCAAAAAAAGAGACATATGCTGTTAGTGAAACTGTTTTATGTGAACAACATCAGTAACATTGCTGCACTGAGGGAGTATCGCAGACTGAGAGGTCTGAGGACAGGCGCGATGTCACTAAATAGTTCAATGAAGGTGAAAATGTAATTCGCGTGCAAGGGTGAGCTTGGTGTGTCATCTGGTTCAGAAAGGCGTAGTCTTCCGGTGGAAGTTATTGGCGAGGTTATTGTTGCTGTAACTGACCATGCAGCACGTTCCTCCCATTGTAAGCTGTATGAAACGTTTTGTGATCAGTTTTACACTGGTAGCTGTACAACTTCGAGATGGTGCCGGAATTGAATCCTCATGAGCCGCCTCGACGTTCTGAGTTTGCTTTTCGGTTGTTGGCATGGATCGAAGTAGGTAACATGTGGCCGGGCAGAATTCTATGGAGTGACGAACACATCTTTCACTAGTTACACTAGAGGGAGAAGTGAGTACAAAGAAGTAACGAATTTGGGGTACTGTCAAACTGCGTGTTGTGCACTGAGAGTTACTGCACTCGCTGTACGTGACTGTGTGGTGTGCACTCTCAAGCACCTTTACTTTCGGCCCATTGTTCTTTGAAGTGAATACATCCAGATGTCCTGTCAGGTGTACCATGAAGTGCCAGCAACCGAACAGCAAATTCAGAATGTTGATGCGTTAAACGCAGAGGGAAGAGCGGATCAAAAGCCCTTATGAGGGGGAGAAAGTGTCTGATGACATCACACAAAGAAGTGATCTCGATAAGGAAGACGCAAGGCCTGCAGCATTAGATTTCACATGAGCTCTGATAGCACAGCATTGCATAGTAGAGAATCAAGGATGTTTGGAAAACGGAACAGAATAAAATCGATACATTTGGGATGTGGTAATAAGGGATAGAAGGGGTAGATAACATTCCGTCGGAGTTTATAATATCATTGGTCGGAAATGGCAACAAAACATATATTCGAGGAGCGTAGAGTTCGTCTCTATGAGACTGGCGACATACCATAAGACTTTCGAAAGAATATCATTCACACAATTCCGAAGATGGCGACGGTAAGTAGGTTCGAAAACTATCACATTCTCAGCTTAACGTCTTACGTAACCAAGCTACTGAGAAGCATAGTATACAGAATATTTTAGGACCTTTTAGATGATGATCAGTTTGGCTTTAGGAAAGGTAAAAGAATCCAGAGAGGCAGTTCTGACTTCGTGCTTGACAATGGAAGCTAGACAAGAAAAATTAGCTCATAAGATTTGTCGATCTAGAAGAAACATTCCACAGTTGAAATGGTGCCACATTTTTCTAAATTCTGAGAAAACTGACTAAGCTGCATGGAAGAGCAAGCACAAAGGCTTCCGATTAAAAAGGATGTTAAATGTGATGCAGTTTTTGGCCGCCGGTGTTCAATCTATATAAATCGAAGGAGCAATGTCGGAAATAAAGAAAGGTTCAAGAGTGGGATTAAAATTCAGAGTGAATTATAAGATTTACTGATGTCACTACTGTCGACAGTGAAAGTGAAGAAGAATTATAGGATCTGCTGAATGTTGAACATATATGGACTGATAAGGTAAGGAATGAGAAGGTCCACTGCAGACTCGGAGAAGAAATGTACAAGAGCTATTCAGAAAGAAAATTCCGATGGGGTGTGAAATGGAAACCACAGTGAAAAGTCGCTGAGGCTTCGCACTGATGCATTGGGCAGTGCCTCTAGTATGCCCGTCGATCGCATCATTTCGATCTTTTCAGTTCTGAGCATAGAGTGAACACGTAAGGATGCATAGAACGATAGTGGCTCCTGCCAAGTATGAGAGCCTGGTGTGAGTATTCACCTGATTCCATGCAGCCGAGATAACATAGCTGTAATGCGTTTTCTTCTGCATGTCAATTCTCGGCCGCACTCTTCAGGGGCAATGAAGATGCGCCCGCAGTGCTTTCGATGGGAAGTGTTTGCTCACCCACAATAGACCCTCCCTGAGTTTCATATCTGCTCGCGTGAGCCACTGGCTATGAAGATACTGTTCTGGCACAGACAACAAGCTGTAGACCAGCGTACAGAATTTGAAGGAAGCACAGGCTTTTGCCTTCTGTGACGAGGGTATTGGAAAGTTGGTACAACGCTACGACAAATGTCAAAATCGGAGCGGCGATTATGTAAACGAGTAGCTGTTGCAAATAAAACATTTTTCTATTTTGTGACCGATCGGACCTTACATTCCGAATAGACCTCGTACATAAAGATAAAAAGAAGGGATGGGAAGATAGGATGTCTGTTATGTTATCAGGGAGTAACTTCCATGGTGCTAGAGGGAGCAGCAGAGGGTAAAAACTGTAAAGGAAAACAGAGATGGGAATACATCCAGCAAATAATTGAGGACGGGGGTTCAAGTGGTATTCTGAAATATAGACGTCGGCGCAGGAGAGGAATTCGTGGCCTACCACATCAAATTAGTCAGAAGACTGACGACTCAAAGAAAAGCATTCCAGTAGAACAGGAAAAGCAATGAGTATTGGTGATACTAAGTACTGATATGGTGGCTTGCGGTGTACGTATGTAGAGGAAGTTGTAGATCGACCTCGTAGTGAGTCATCACCACATGAATGGAATACTTTTCACAGTAACTCGTTAACTGACCAGTCAAGGAAGGAGTTCAACATGTGTATCGTAACGGTAATATCATCCGATTAAAGGCATTTGGGCACTTATTAGCGGACATTAATATGGGATGCATCGACTTTCTCACTCATCCAGAAAGCGTCCATTCGGTTCAGGTGGGGACCTGGACAGGTCAGTCCATTTCAGAAATATTGTTGCCCTTAGACCATTACCTGGCAGATGTCCTTCATGGCGGGTCATTGTCATCTTGATACAGTCATCGTCTCCGAACTGTTTCTCTTCTAAACGTAGCACAAAATGCTGCAAAATGTGTTCACACGCTTCCGCATTGAGCGTTTCCTTAACATGATGGTGAGTAACGATCTGCAGGCATTGGCCAAGACCCATATCCTTCCATAGTGTTTCCACAAAATACAGCATTGGCTCAAGAAATGTGTGGATTATGATGAGCTGCTCTACCATTATACCTCATTATTCTTAAATCACTAGGATAGCGACTATGCTAGATAGACTGGTAGTAGCACAAATCACTAGCGATTCAATGCCCTAATTTCATACGATTTTCGGCAACCACCCGCCGTACTGTTCGACGTTCCCTGACCGTTAGAACATGAGGGCGATCTGTTCTTGGTTTTGCTGTGGTTCTTCCTTCGCCTTTCCAGTTTACAGTCGCTTCAGCAAGAGTCGAATTTTGCAGCTGTAGAAAGACTGAAGTGTCCCTGATGCATTTGTTGCTGGGGTGACATCCAGTAACTAGTTCACTTTCGAAGTCAGTGAGCCCCGTGTCCACTGCTTCTCTACTGACAACAGGGTAGTCCCAACCTGCTGTTATACTTGCGGGTGCGCATCTCGTGGCATCTACTGGTCGGTTCCACATCACAATGGGGTGTCCAGAAACTTTCGGACAGTGTATTCAAAAGGGAGATGAACTGAGGGCAGTTTTATAGAAAAGGAGGTAGAAGTAGATGGGAGATATGATAATGTGAGAAGAATTTGATGTAGCACTGAAAGAACTAAGTCGAAACAAGGGCCCCAGCAGCAGACGATACTCCGTCAGAACTACTGATAGCCTTGGAAGAGCCAGCCATGACATAACTCTTCCATGTGGTGTGCAAGAGATATGAGACAGACGAAATACCCTCAGACATCAACAAGCATGTAGTAATTCCAATTCCAAAGAAACCAGTTGCTGATAAGTTTGAAAATTGCCGAACTATAGTTTCATAAGTAATGGCTGTTAATACTAACATGAATTCCTTAGAGGAGAAAGGAATGACTGGTAGAAGCAGACCTTGGGGAATATCAGATTGCGTTTCGGAGAAATGTAGGAACAAGCGGGTCAGTATTGACCCTACAACTTACTTTAGAAGATAGGTTAAGGAAAGGCAAACCTACATTTATAGCATTTGTAGACTTAGAGAAAGTTTTTTATATAGTTGGCTGAAATACTCTCTTTGAAATTGTGAAGGGAACAGTGGTAAAATACTGGGAGCGAAAGGCTATTTACAGTTTGTAGTTAACCCTAGCATTACCAACGTATTTTTTGTTACATGTAATACCAACGGGGGGGCCTCAAAGGCCCATAAGGAATACCACAATTTATTTTATCATAAATCAAGTTTATTTACTTCTGATACCTCTAATAACAATTCAAAATGCTTAGACATTGTTTTTGTATACTGGATAATAAAAGCTGTTATTATAATAGGAATAAAATGAACAAATCACGAGATTCAGTTTATATGTTTTTTGGAATAATGTTTCAAAATAGTGTTTTCTTATAAAAACGACTTTTTTAATTCGATACACTACATGAAGCAAACAAAATTTACTGTCTCATTCTGCAACGCATTTTTCACACAACACTGTCTTCCTGCAGTGTTTCCCACAGACGTGTTTGTGGCACTGAGAGCAGGTAACAGTTGACTTTCCCAGCTTGTTGTACTTGATCTTTTTAGATGCAGCTTCTTGGCAGCATAGGTGGCACCGTCCACGTGTTCCTGGTTCTGCTGTTGAGGATGATGGTTCTACAGAGCAACTGAGCTTCCGTTGTGTGATGCTTTCCATTGCCATTATTACTGGCTTCTGAAGTCCATACAAATTTTGTGCCCGTTTATCTACTTGAGATCTTATTAGTTCGAGACCTAAGTTAGTGATAAAAACTCTTCTGCGGTTTAGCAAATTCTTTTTCCAATTCGGAAAGTTGAGGAGGAAGAGTGAATATGCATTTATTGCTGCTATGTCAATGAGTGTGTAGAAGAGGGACAAAGGCCATCTTCTTGTTCCTCTCTTTGTGCTGTAGTGTCTTGCCATCTGGTCTATGGTGTCCACGCCTCCCTTTGTAGAATTATAAAAAAGATTTATGTTAGTCTTTTTTGAGTCTTCATTCAACACCCCTTCTGAGTGATAAGTTGAAAGCATCAACAGCAGTCGTTTTGGCTTCTCGCGGACTAGCGTTGATGCAAGAGTAACTGGTGGCCTCTGTGTCTGAGGGTCAGTATAAGCAAAGATGGAAGAGTGTAAACTGCGGCCAGTTGTAGTCTTCAGCTCTTCAGGTATGTGTCGTCTGTTAGACTGTAGGGTGCCAACAAGTGTGAGGTGAAAATCATTCCATAGAGTCTCAGCAAGCTCCACTGAAGTATAGTACCGATCTGTGGTAACATTACGGCCTGATTTTTCAATAGGTTTTATTAGTCTCTTTACAATTTCCATCGGTCCATTTGAATGCTGTGTATTTCCTGACTTGCCTGTATAGATGTCCACGCTGATCACATATCTAGTCTCAGAATCAGACAGCATTCGAATTAGAATGCCGTATTTTCCAGGTATTTCTTTTAGAAACACCTTGAATAGACAGCGACCACGGAACAAAGACAACATCTCATCCACTGTTGTATGTAGACCAGGAATGAAATACAATGGAAGTGAAGAATTGAAGCTTTCAAAAATTTCCCTCATTGGAGCAAACTTGTCAGTCTGGCGACGAATTTCTCTTGTGTTCTTATCATCAAACCTCAATATTTTAGTCAATTCGAAAAATCGGGTCCGACTCATTGATCCATAGTACACTTGTCGGGCCTGAAGCAAAGACCATAAATCTTGGACAGGTATCTTATTGTCATGATTTGAACCCATGATTAGCAAGAGTCCTATATAACAAAATAACTCATCTTCATCTGTGTGCCGAATACCTAGTCGAGAAGCCTCTTCATTTGAGTGTAGTTTTATTAGATTCATAATTTGAGGTGTAAAAGAGAGCTCTATAGCCTCTTTCGGAGACGCAATTCTTCCTTGTTGTCCTAGCCCCATTCTTTCTCGCACTATATTTTGTACAGAACGCCGATATTGTCGAGATGGCTTCGTAATATACTGTCGTCCACTTTTTGCAATGAATTTATCACATTCCGTATCATTATCATCTGGTGGATTGGTTTCAACCTCATCTTCATTCTCAGACGATGAATCAGTTCTAATTTCTTCCACATCATCATCCACTTCACTTTCCTCTAAATCTAATTCGTTCATAACTTCTTCTAGCACTCTTTCAATGGAACTATCACGTAAACGATGTCTACTCATGTTGCTGGTTCAACAGCAGCAGAAACACTGAAAATAACAATGGTCCGCTTCATAATAATATGTCTGAAGGCAACAATGTCAAAATTCGTTTCATGGTAAGAATTTGAAACGAGAGACCTAACCTCGTAAATCTTTCCTTGCGATTACCAACGGGTGGGCTTCTAAGGCGCACAGAGAATTAAATCAAGTAAATGAATTTTAATTACATTTTTATTCCGAAATTCTGTAATGACTCAATAGTACATTCAATAACGAACAATTACCTTTGCTTTCAAGTTCATATATCAAAGGGTGTGGATACAACATAGAAAAACTTAGTCAGTGGGCCTACGAGCCCCCCCCCCCCCCCCCCCCCCCGTTGGTAATGCTAGGGTTAAAAGAGTCGAGGGGTATGAAACGGAAGCAGTGGTTGACAACGGAGTAGGGCGGGGTTGTAACCCATCCCCTATGTTATTCAATCTGTACATTGAAAAAGCAGTAAAGGAAACCAAAGAAAACTTCGTAGAAGAAAAATACCTTAAAGGTTGTCGATGACATTGCAAGTATGTCAGAGGCAGCAAAGGACCTGGAAGAGCAGTTGAACGGAATGGACAGTGTCATCAACAAAAGCAAAACGAGGATATTGGGATGTAGTCGAAGTGAATGAGGTGAGGCTGAGTGAATTAGATTAGGAAATGAGAAACTTAAAATAGTATATGAGTAATGCCATTTGGGCAGCAAAATATCTGATTACGGCTGAAGAAGAAAGGATATAAAATGTAGACTGGCAATGACAAGAAAAGCATTTCTGAAGAAGAGAAACTGGTTAACATCGAATATAGATTTGAGTGTTAGGAAGTTGGTTCTGAAGGTATTTGTACGGAGTTTTGCCATGTATGAAAGTGAAACATGGATAATAAACATTTTAGACACTAATAAAATACAAGCTTTGGAAATGTGGTGCTACGGAAGAATGTTGAATATTAGATGGGTTGATCACGTAACTAATGAGGACGTACTGAATAGAATTGGGGAGACAAGAAATATATGGCACAACGTGACCAAAAGAAGGGGTCGGTTAACACGGCACATTCAGGGACATCAAGGTATGTTTAGCCTTCCGGAAGGAGCGCCTGTTCTTGTCAAACGAGCAGGCGCGCGTTTAAAATTTACAACATTGACATTTGTCAGTAAAAACAAGCATGTGCTGAACAAGCTACAATATTTATTGAAGAAGGCAGTTCACATCCTCTACCTTCAACGTTTATAGCAAAACGTCTTGCTCTTTTAGTTCTTTTAATAGCAATTTAGCCAGTTATACCATATGTACACTTTCATAATACCTTCCACAGACAACATTTTCCCTAGTGCGCTGTTTACAACCAAAGTTATTACATATATCAATTTAACTGATGTGGATCAATTTTTTTACGTCGATAAAGGATACACGTCCCACGTTTTTTGCTGTAGGATCAGGTTGCTGATTTCGGAAGTTGATTCTTCAGCACGAAACCGCATAAGAAATGCTTTGAGATTGGCGGTAATTATTTGAACTGAGCTCTGGATGAGAGTTGTTATTTCATGAGATCTTCTGCAAGCTTCCTGAGATAAATACGGCTTCGTGAAGTAGCTTCTCGCTTTGTGGAGGAAGACAACATTTGTGAATTAATTCCAGAATGTTCAAAAAAATGAAAAAATATCCAATGGTCGCTCTTTGTAATTACTGATACTAAGTAACAGGCGCACATTTTATTTACAACGTCAACTCCACTTTTTGTCACATTGTAGCGAGCTATGATATCAGGTTTGTGTGCGTCTTCGTCAGCTGAAGCCGTCTTATGCGTAGTAGAAACAAGTGTGGCAGCACCGTTGTTATGAGGTACGTATGGCCTTATCATGGTGACATATAAGCACTGCACATCGGATTTCTCATGTCAGGGAGAAATTCTGCAGGAATTTCGTGTCCGTTCTTCCTCATTGTACCAATGCAAGTGATTTTCTTCTGCAGAAAATATTCAGAAAGGAGGTAGCAGGTGTGTAAGAGGTCCATGACTAAGGAATTTATTGCTAGCGCACTCGAGCAGATGTAATTTCGATGGGCTGCTCACTCGCTGCCTGCGATATGTAAGCT
Source organism: Schistocerca piceifrons (assembly GCF_021461385.2). Classification (NCBI taxonomy): domain Eukaryota; kingdom Metazoa; phylum Arthropoda; class Insecta; order Orthoptera; family Acrididae; genus Schistocerca; species Schistocerca piceifrons. The sequence continues at coordinate 783,649,578 of NC_060141.1, forward strand.
ATAAGAGAATCGCAGACCAAAGAGCACTGTCGTCGGCAGAAGGAGGAGTGTCGGCTGCTGTAGGAGCAGTGTCAACAGTAGTGGTGGTAGCTCGCAGTCGGGCGGTTGGGCCGGTCGTGTCTGAGCGATGTGGAACAAGACAACAATATCGTGTGAAAAAAATAACTTAAACAACCACAGTGGTTTACTATGAAATGGAAATTTCGCCATCGGAATGAACGAAAGAAAATGCAATACCTTGTCATGAAAAGTAAATGGATCGGAATTAACAAGCATTAACAAGAATATACAACACACACCGTATGATAGCAGCCTTGACAATTTTTTTTTTTTCAGGATATGAGGCGAATGTGGCAGGCTGTCAGAGAATACTGTTAATTTTAGTGACGAGATATGCTAGAAGTACGAAAATCTATAATATATGAAATACTGAATGATAATGAATAGTTGTATGAAGAAAATGGTAATATGAGTAACGAATAATGAAGAGTCTATTTTTTTGCGGACGATAATAAATGATGATGAATAGTTATATAAGGAATATGGTTATATGAATAATGAAGTTTTCCTTTGCAGATGATGATAATGATGAAGTTTATATATTTTCTATTAGTAAAGAGATGCTACGTAGTTATTTAATTATTTCTTGCAGTTCTTTTTGATAGTATGTCATATGTCGCATAGTACAATGACTGAATGTTTTGGGAAAGACAGCTAGAGTAAATACATATTAAATACACATTTCATTACCTGTTAATTTGAAGTTTACTACTTTTCAGCGTAATATACGTTTGTTCTTTCACCTCAATAATCCACTTTGTATTTTTTCCAGGAGAAGCTCTACATGATATTAATAGGCTACAAGCACTTAGTTATTAAATCAGTTCTAGTACTTGCAATTTTTTACCCAGTTGTGTCTATCAGTCGTCCGCGGTGGCCGAGCGGTTCTAGGCGCTACATTCCGGAACTGCGCGACTGCTACAGTCGCAGGTTCGAATCCTGCCTCGGGCATGGATGTGTGTGATGTCCTTAGGTTAGGTAGGTTTAAGTAGTTCTAAGTTCTAGGGGACTGATGACCTCAGATGTTAAGTCCCATAGTGCTCAGAACCATTTGAACCATTTTTTGTGTCTATCATTCATGAACGTGATCACATATACTCTACTTCTTTCATAACCTTGCTACAGTTGACTCATGGCGAATGATATTAATAATCCTTATTTCCAGCAATCAGTGAAAAGCAAAAATTTTTATGCCCCAGCAATTGACTATCGATCCCAACGCAATGCATTGCTATCACAAGATAAAAAAAATATATTATCACCAGTCCCAACTGTTACTAGTATACAACTAAATATTGCTACCAGCTTAAAATATATTTCTAGTCCTAAATATAATGCAAATTTTTCAGATGTATTGATTCCATTATGACTATGTATTATTGGACAAAACACCTTGAATACTAGTTCCAATGTCTTTTAAATATGTCTGATGTCACTTGCATGATGTCATATATATTCACTAGCAGCTTGATGCTACACGCAATAACTCCGGTTTTCAAACATGACTTCTGAATAATGCATAGTAAATGCTCTTTAACTGGCCAACGAGTGCCAATAACTGTAATGAGATTACTTATGATGCCAATAATTACTGTAATGAGATGACTTATGATGCCAATAATGACTGTAATGAGATGACTTATGAGTAATGTTTTACAATACTACACAAATGCTTTGTAACTAGCCAAAGAGTGACAATAACAGTTATGAGATGACATATGATGTCAATAATTACTGTAATGAGACGACTTATGAGTAATATTCTATAATACTACATAAATGCTTTGTAACTGGCCAATGAGTGTCAATAATTATTCAAATCGGATGATACACTAGTGTAGCTCTGAACGATGACTAGCATAAGACTTAACTTATCCTTCACCTTGTGATCAAAATTATCACCAATTACTACGATATCTTTATGTCCTGTCCATCCTCATGATCATGGAGCATTATATTTGTTTTTTGCACTAGTTCTACGTTGATGTAAGAGTATGGATTCTACAAGAATGTGGTGTTGAAGTCAAGCCTGTTTGGTGTACCTAATGTAATACCAAAATGCTGACATACGACATTAATACAACATTTCAGTGTCTTGGCTACACTAATAAATAATTAAGGGAAGAGAGCTTCAGATTGTCTCACTTGGTGCTGTGCTTCTGTAGAATGATATGGACTTTTACTGCAGCTAAGTGCAACAAACTGTGCTACAACCATGATGCTATCCTTCCCATCCCTTTCCTAGTTGTTGTAAAATGCTGAAGACCTATACAGTGCGTGTGCACTCTATTTCATTTCTTAGTATGTTCTGTACTCATTGTGTATACACTTTGTCATTTCTTAATATGTCCTGTACTCAGTGCGTGTGCACTCTATTTCATTTATTAATACGTTCTGTACTTATATTGGCAGTTATAAGAGTTGAGGGGCATGAAACGGAAGCAGTGGTTGGGAAGGGAGTGAGACAGGGTTGTAGCCTCTCCCCGATGTTATTCAATCTGTATATTGAGCAAGCAGTGAAGGAAACAAAAGAAAAATTCGGTGTAGGTATTAAAATCCATGGAGGAGAAATAAAACTTTGAGGTTCGCCGATGACATTGTAATTCTTTCAGAGACAGCAAAGGACTTGGAAGAGCAGTTGAACGGAATGGATGGTGTCTTGAAGGGAGGATATAAGATGAACGTCAACAAAAGCAAAACGAGGATAATGGAATGTAGTCGAATTAAGTAGGGTGATGCTGAGGGAATTAGATTAGGAAATGGGACGCTTAAAGTAGTAAAGGAGTTTTGCTATTTTGGGAGCAAAATAAGTGATGATGGTCGAAGTAGAGAGGATATAAAATGTAGACTGGCAATGGCAAGGAAAGCGTTTCTGAAGAAGAGAAATTTGTTAACATTGAGTATTGATTTAAGTGTCAGGAAGTCGTTTCTGAAAGTATTTGTATGGAGTGTAGCCATGTATGGAAGTGAAACGTGGACGATAAACAGTTTAGACAAGAAGAGAAAAGAAGCTTTCGAAATGTGGTGCTACAGAAGAATGATGATGATTAGATGGGTAGATCACATAACTAATGAGGAGGTGTTGAATAGAATTGGGGAGAAGAGAAGTTTGTGGCACAACTTGACTGGAAGAAGGGATCGGTTGGTAGGATATGTTCTGAGGCATCAAGGGATCACCAATTTAGTATTGGAGGGCAGCGTGGAGGGTAGAATTCGTAGAGGGAGACCAAGATCAAACGGATGTAGGTTGCAGTAGGTACTGGGAGATGAAGAAGCTTGCACAGGATAGAGTAGCATGGAGATCTGCATCAAACCAGTCTCAGGACTGAAGACCACAAGAACAACAACTTATATTATTTATCAATAGTTTTATATATATATATATATATATATATATATATATATATATATATATATATATATATATATACTCTGTGACTGTAGACTTAGTAAACTAAATAGATTATAGAAAAATTTGTTGCCCACGGCAAGTCCAATTGACTCACCATCGCTGACAAATTTTTACCCCCCCAAGTGGAGGGTTATGTAAGAGGTCCATGACTAAGGAATTTATTGCTAGCGCAGTCTAGCAGATGTAATTTCGATGGATTGCTCACGCGCTGCCTTCGATATGTAAGCTGTAATAGAATCGCAGACCAGAGAGTAGTGTCAGCTGCAGTAGGATGAGTGTCGGCAGTAGTAGCGGTAGCTCGTAGTCGGGTGGTTGGGCCAGTCGTGCCTAGGGGATGTAGTATAAGTTAAAAGCAGGCATGCGCATATCTAATTTGTTACAACTATTGTTATATCAAATCCCATATAATTGTTTTTTTTTTAGAAAGAGAATCTTATTCTTTCTTATAAAATTAACCTTTGAAAATCATTCATCTGAATTTAAAGAATTTACTGATTCCTCCAATCCATTGTCATCCCGATTATCGAAAAGAAAAATCAGTTGTTTCTTTTTATACATGACAAATCTAACAGCCAGCATTGAACTGGGCTGTGGCAGAAAAAATTCTTATAAGACAGATGTACACGTGTTATCCGGCGACTTCATTGAGGTAAGAATTTTCAGTTTATTCAGAATGATGTTTCAGGGCCACGACGCAGCACTGCTGACGTCCAAATTTACCAGTTTAGATTCACAGTCAGTTAATTAGTGAATGGTTATATATGATTCACATTTTTAATTGGGAGGTTAGTCACGTTATTATTCCCGAGGTTACGGAATAATAAACTGTTTGGAGGTTACACTAAATGTGAATGTCATACGTATAATTATACATATTTATTCCTGTTGGGAGGTTACAGGTGTACCAATTATCCGTTATGAGGTTCCTGGTAGAGGCTGCTATAAGCACCAGTGGTCTATATCCTGAGGAGTATTAGATGCCCGTTATCGCCCTTCTCGTTGCGTGATGCAGTAAATCTCCAGATTAATGCAATAAAATGTTTTTGTATCACATTGTGCAAATATTGCTATCCAATATTTAGCTAGTATGCTGAGCACGTACTGAATGCATCTACAGGAGCCTCTGAAAGGGTGAAGCATTTCACCTATCAGTTTTCCTCCTGTCGCTCATAGTTTCCATCAAACTGGTTACACCTCAGGAGTGGGTTTGGGTTGTCTGGGGAGAGGAGACCAGACAGAGAGGTCATCGGCCTCATTGGATTAGGAAGTCGGCCGTACCCTTTCAAAGGAACCATCGTGGCATTTTCGTGGAGCGATTTAGGGAAATCACGGAAACCCAAAATCAGGATGGCCGGACGCGGGATTGAACCGTAGTCCTCCCGACTGCGATTACAGTGTACCAACCTCTGCGCCAACTCACTCGGCCACCTTAGGAAAAACGGAAACCTTTTGTCATTGCAGCCCTATCGAGTTGCATTACTGTTCCATCCGCCGCCCAGAGTTCCAGCACAGAAGATGACGACCTTTTCTTTTCCAATCAAAACAAGAATCCCAAATGCAGACATTATTTCGTGTATTGATGTCACTTTGATGTCTCTTCTGCTCTACAACTGATGCGTTTCTCGCTGTTTCGTTAGTAAAGCCAAGGTCAATTTTTTTCAGAAAGTCCATCAAGTTTCTCTGTAACCCTGGAGGAGTTTTGCACGATGTTTTTCTCTTCGTTTTTGACGGATAGCACACACGCCTTTACACCTATGCGTAGATTTCTCTTCCCCAGTGAAAATCTCCCGCGTATCTGCTTTGTCTTTGAGCTTATCACAAGCCTCACCTTCTAGATCTGATTCATAACCTTACTCCTCATATTCAGTGTTTTCATAATTTTAGTCCACTTCACTTTCCTGCAAGTTTTAAGTCTGGATAGACTTCATCATCACTTTCTTTGAGTAGTTTGCGAATTTCCTCGTCTGATACACCCTTTGAACTATGATAAAATCAAATTAATTGAAATTTATAAATTTATAAAGATGTCAGTATAACCAAATTAACGTTTAATGTGCATCTATACAAAATAAAAAAAAACGATTAAGCATAGTTGACTTTTTAATACACCTACCACTGCAATGCTATTGCTACTGCTGGAACAATGCTTGCAACTGCCACACCAGCAGGCGCGCGTTGTACTTTTTACAGAACCCAACACCTCGCTACTTACAATTCACGAAACAGACTGAGAGGGCTAACCAAAGAAACTGAAACCGCCTAAACATTGTCGAGAAAACATCAGCTGTGGAATACATGGAAGCGGTTGCGCAATAGCTCAAGTTCAAGGCATCGATTAGACATAAAAACCACTGGTGTACTTTTTAAAACAGCGCACCCGCTCGAGGGTATTAGAGGGAAGTGTGGAGGGTAAAAATTGTAGAGGGACACCGAGATATGAATAGAGTAAGCAGATTCAGTAGGGCGTACGTTGCAGTAGTTATTCGGGGTTGTAGAGGGTCACAGAGGATACAGTAGCTTGAAGAGATGCATCAAACCAGTCTTCGGACTGAGGAGTACAACAACAACAACAACAACAACAACAATTTACATTTTGAGAGTATTTTTTGGCTTATTAGCCGACGATTTCCTACGTTTAGCACTCCTTTCACCTGGTGATTAATTACTAAGAAGTCGATGTCGGTATCGATGCGGTTTGTACAAGCCAAGGATGCAATATATAAAAAAAGAATTTCAAAAAAAGTAACGTTAAAGTATATAACATTCTAAATACCAATCATGTAATTATGTGAATGCTCTTTGGTAATAGCTTATGGCTCGTGCGGCTGCAGGTCTTCTTCGCCTAGTATAAGCAGTGATATTACTATGCGTATGACGTGAAACCCTGTTCATTAGGAGCAGTGTTCTGAGACAAATCCACCAAAGTAATGGAACGGCTTCCAGGCTCAAGTGAATGCTCCGTTCTTCACAACGGAGATATTCGTTACGCGCGCCAGTGGAACGATGTACGTACTATGGCAGAGGTATAAATGAGTCTCTTACTGCAATCTTTTGTATTATGTGCACAAAGGATGGAGCAGTAAAACAGAGAACGAAACAGGCGCCTAGTAATTTCTACGATAACAATAAGTTAATTCTCCTGCCGGATAACAACGAATGGAAACACAACGTGACGCGCTATCGGCAACAAACACTAAAACAAACATAAAACCTGAAACGATGGTTGTTTGAAGGATCGTTTAGTGAATAAAGTGTTATTTTCCATCCATTTAGAGGATAATTAATCCCGTGACCATTGTTCAAATTGGTAACAGCAGTCAAAGAGGACAGAAATTTTTCAGTTGGTATGATGGCTCACTGGTTTTTAAAATAATACTCACTTTACCTTTAAACTTTATCTAAATAGTAAATAAATCCATTCAGTTTTATATACTTTTCTTTGATGCCTCGTATTGTTCCCAACTGTCACGTCAAATTCAGTACATATCTCTTCATGGAAACTTATTTCCTCAAACTTTCTGCCGGCTGACATTATTTCTATTTCGATATGCACGGATCTCTACATGACTTAGACAAACAAGTGGCTGCATAAGAAATTAATTAATGTTTTATGTGAAACTCATAATTAAATACTATGTCCTGCACTCATAGCAAAACCAACTGACCGTCATCATTTTCGGGTTATACGTGTCTCGCACAATACTACTTCACACAATGTAGCTGATTACTTAATGTACAGATAGAATCTGGTGTATTAACTGTTGAAAAGTAACAACTCGTCCTAGGGACGTCCATATGGGTTTCCGTACAGTTGCTATGCATCTCATTCCACTCAATTTTTCTTTGTTATTTGGTTTCAGTATCTTACTTCTCAATATGTCTGATGTCACAAATCCATTGGTAACCACGACCAAGTTGTTTATTGTGAAGAGTCTCTGTCTCAAATTTGAAGAAAAGAAAAAGGAATATCAACACACGCATGTACGCATTGCAGGTAAACACAGAAGCAAGGTTTTCTTGCTCATAAACCACACCGCACATACATAATGTGCAACTTATTCGTGACTATCTTGAAGACATATTTTAAAGATTTAACAATTTTAACTACTGCTAAACAGTAAATATGTCATGTAATGGAGTTCTCCAGAAATCTCGTATTCCTTTTATAACTCAGTATGTAAACTGAGATGAATATATAACAAGCCTGGGCTTCTGAAAAACTGTAACACAAGACAGAGTTATGACAGATTATGAGATCGTTAGTAGGAACGAGAGAGGAGAACGGTTCCTTGAGTACTGCAATAAGTTGAGGGTGTGATAGCAGATGTGTAGTTCCCGACACAAAAGAGCAGGAGGCACATTTGGAAAAGGGCTGCCGTCATAGTGGAGCAACATGGCGCCGCGAGCAGAGCAGCCCTAACAAAACAAATCACTACCGTTCACTGTGCATGATTACAGTAGCGTTGCAACCAGAGTGGCGCTCAGCGAATCATTCTAATTTCACAGCGCGGCGACCACAACGCTCGAGTAACTCCGGCTGCGTTCGGACAACACCGGATCCGCTCCAGGCAAATGCCACTGTGAAAAGGCTCGGCCGATTGCCTTCCCCATCCTCGACAAAATTCGAGCTTGTGCTCCGTCTACAATCATCTCGATGTAGAGAGAACAATAAACCCAATCTTCCTCAAGTCCTTCCTTAACTATTAACGAAAAAATGGCTGACATCGAAATAAGTGCCCAAGGAATAGAAAAGCAACTGGAATCACTCAATAGAGGAAAGTCCACTGGACCTGACGGGATTCCAATTCGATTCTACACAGAGTACGCGAAAGAACTTGCCCCCCTTCTAACAGCATTGTACCGCAAGTCTCTAGAGGAACGGAGGGTTCCAAATGATTGGAAAAGAGCACAGATAGTCCCAGTCTTCAAGAAGGGTCGTCGAGCAGATGCGCAAAACTATAGACCTATATCTCTTACGTCGATCACTTGTAGAATTTTAGAACATGTTTTTTGCTCGCGTATCATGTCATTTCTGGAAACCCAGAATCTACTATGTAGGAATCAACATGGATTCCGGAAACAGCGATCGTGTGAGACCCAACACGCCTTATTTGTTCATGAGACCCAGAAAATATTAGATACAGGCTCCCAGGTAGATGCTATTTTTCTTGACTTCCGGAAGGCGTTCGATACAACTCCTTCCTTAACTATTAACGAAAAAATGGCTGACATCGAAATAAGTGCCCAAGGAATAGAAAAGCAACCGGAATCACTCAATAGAGGAAAGTCCACTGGACCTGACGGGATTCCAATTCGATTCTACACAGAGTACGCGAAAGAACTTGCCCCCCTTCTAACAGCAGTGTACCGCAAGTCTCTAGAGGAACGGAGGGTTCCAAATGATTGGAAAAGAGCACAGATAGTCCCAGTCTTCAAGAAGGGTCGTCGAGCAGATGCGCAAAACTATAGACCTATATCTCTTACGTCGATCACTTGTAGAATTTTAGAACATGTTTTTTGCTCGCGTATCATGTCATTTCTGGAAACCCAGAATCTACTATGTAGGAATCAACATGGATTCCGGAAACAGCGGTCGTGTGAGACCCAACACGCCTTATTTGTTCATGAGACCCAGAAAATATTAGATACAGGCTCCCAGGTAGATGCTATTTTTCTTGACTTCCGGAAGGCGTTCGATACAGTTCCGCACTGTCGCCTGATAAACAAAGTAAGAGCCTACGGAATATCAGACCAGCTGTGTGGCTGGATTGAAGAGTTTTTAACAAACAGAACACAGCATGTTGTTATCAATGGAGAGACGTCTACAGACGTTAAAGTAACCTCTGGCGTGCCACAGGGGAGTGTTATGGGACCATTGCTTTTCACAATATATATAAATGACTTAGTAGATAGTGTCGGAAGTTCCATGCGGCTTTTCGCGGATGATGCTGTAGTATACAGAGAAGTTGCAGCATTAGAAAATTGTAGCGAAATGCAGGAAGATCTGCAGCGGATAGGCACTTGGTGCAGGGAGTGGCAACTGACCCTTAACATAGACAAATGTAATGTATTGCGAATACATAGAAAGAAGGATCCTTTATTGTATGACTATATGATAGCGGAACAAACACTGGTAGCAGTTACGTCTGTAAAATATCTGGGAGTATGCGTGCGGAATGATTTGAAGTGGAATGATCATATAAAATTAATCGTTGGTAAGGCGGGTACCAGGTTGAGATTCATTGGGAGAGTGCTTAGAAAATGTAGTCCATCAACAAAGGAGGTGGCTTACAAAACACTCGTTCGACCTATACTTGAGTACTGCTCATCAGTGTGGGATCCGTACTAGGTCGGGTTGACGGAAGAGATAGAGAAGATCCAAAGAAGAGCGGCGCGTTTCGTTACCGGGTTATTTGGTAACCGTGATAGCGTTACGGAGATGTTTAATAAACTCAAGTGGCAGACTCTTCAAGAGAGGCGCTCTGCATCGCGGTGTAGCTTGCTCGCCAGGTTTCGAGAGGGTGCGTTTCTGGATGAGGTATCGAATATATTGCTTCCCCCTACTTGTACCTCCCGAGGAGATCACGAATGTAAAATTAGAGAGATTAGAGCGCGCACGGAGGCTTTCAGACAGTCGTTCTTCCCGCGAACCATACGCGACTGGAACAGGAAAGGGAGGTAATGACAGTGGCACGTAAAGTGCCCTCCGCCACACACCGTTGGGTGGCTTGCGGAGTATCAATGTAGATGTAGATGTAGATGTAGATAACTCATCTCCAAAGAATACAGACAGCTAAACGACTGATGCCATTGGTAGCGGAGAGTCTGTCAGTAAGCGAATTCCTCTAAGAAGAATGAAATTCAACCGTCTCTTTCTTTCCCATGTCCTGCAAAATCGATTATAATGAATTTCCCCCGACGATCTGAATCTGCCTGTAATACAACTGAGTGAACATTTTATGACTACAAATTATAGCTCCAGAATTTTCTGACCGTTTTAGAAGAGTATGTTATTTTTCAACATTACTGATGTATTTGGAAAGTTGTGAATGATATATAACAGTATCTGTAACAGTATTTAGAAAGGCGCAATGCCATGTAGGGGGCCTGGAAGCTATCCGACAATACTTTGTCACTTGCCTCCACAGTTCTTACAACGATTGTGAATCCTTTTGTGAAGGTCAGAGTCATGTCTCGAAAACTTATTCTGCTTTATAGCAGCCAATAACAACTCTCGTTTCACAGCTATCGATCTCCCTTAAAAATGGCATTATTTCATTGTAAAAAACCTGCAGGTGATTTAATATCCGTTACATATGGAAGTTTCGCCTGTTAATGATGTGGCTTCTCTTCGCATACTATGATTTGCTAGGATCTTGTTTCTATGTCTGAAAACGTGCATGAGCTACGAGTTATGTTCCGAATATTTTATTCTATCTTTTCCGTGCGTGTTCGGGACGAAGCGGTTTACATACGATCCATTTTCTCTAGACAGGTAAAAGATAGTGACATCCTTCTGCCCTTTGAAAAATAATCCAGTATGTTAGCTAAATCCGATGCTCTGAAGCATATGACCCCAAATGCCCAAAACAAAAATTCATAGCGTTTCCTATTTCTCAATGGAAACTTTTCAAAATTCTTGCATTCTGTGGCGGCTCGTGAGTATAATAATAATACCCATAATTTGTACGAGAAAGGAAAGAGTTGTTTTTGTGCAATTTTGTTGTTTTGTACATAATTATGTAAAGTTTAGGGCCAGAACGGAATAGTGTTTAAGTTTTCGCTACTCTTCGTTTCATATTTTTGTGTAAGTAGGGAGTTTCCGTGCTTCTTTGGTTTTTTGCAGACAAATCCACAAGAACCCTGACACATGTATTAACTGACGAATTAACTTCCTGGTTTAATACCAGACGGTTCTAGGCACTACAGTCTGGAACCGTGCGACCGCTACGGTCGCAGGTTCGAATCCTGCCTCGGGCGTCGCCGAGCGGTTCTAGGCGCTTCAGTCCGGAACCGCGCTGCTGTTACGGTCGCAGGTTCGAATCCTGCCTTGGGCATGGATGTGTGCGATGTCCTTAGGTTAGTTAGGTTTAAGTAGTGCTAAGTTCTAGGGGTCTGATGACCTCAGAAGTTAAGTCGCATAGTGCTCACAGCCATTTGAAGCATTTTAAAACCAGACATTCTTACGTTGCACTCACAACAACTTACATATCTTATACACTTTTCTGTTAAATGTTCGCTTGCAATCACGCTTACTTGATATCGTAATTTTCACAGGCCACGAATCTGGTGTGGGAGGCCCTAATTCCTCTGTGTCAAACTTTTCCTGGTAATTTTCTTTTCTGTCAGCACTTCAGATTCAACAGAGTTCCTGTTGACAATGTACACGAAAGCCAGTTCCTGCACAGTAAACATCAGACTCCAAACACAAACTGCCGCTTGTGGGAATGGTTACATTCAGGTAGTGCCACCTGCCAACACGGTCACTTGACTAGAATACAAACGAAGCGCTGAGAACCGTAACGGCCAAAAGCACAGAGTCGTTGATCTCACATTTAAGTGAATGTCAGCTTTTCGTGACTGTTCACGTGTAGAATGAGGACGTACAGCACAGATAAACCTTACCTACCACATGACCAACAGATGTCAGAAGCTTGACTAAATGCTACAACGTCACAATCGACATGATGTGCTTTGTGGTCCTCAGCACCTCAAATGGATTACTGTATGATAATATCCAGATTTTAATATACTATAATTTATTCAGACTCCCACAAAATGAGTTTTCCTATCTTCATAATCATAACGTATGCTGATGTCTGATCTAATGTGAGTACATAGTGAGTTAACTGGCATATCTGATAAGTGTGCTGCCATATAGTGAGATTTACGCCAAGCGATTGGGGATTAAAGTCTGCTGCGGTGTGCTACCACCAGGTATCACTGACTTAACCTTGTAGTTGAGCGATGTGCATGGCGTGAACTGTGCACAATTATGTCACGTCAGTTGCGCATGCGCAAATGCTCTTCAGAACGTGCACAACTGAAGGTGTGCACGTTGCCCTGATGCCAAGTTTCACATAGTCTAGAGGAGTAGCAACGTAGCATATCGCCGAAGATTTAGTGCTGCGTCTTTCAGATTACTGCACCTACATTGCGTTTAACAGCATTGAAACACAAATAAACAATAAATCTATAAGGTGTCAAAAATTAGGGTGTTCATGTGCTCTTGTGCTCGTACACAACAGCCGCCACAGCTTAATCCCGATTAACGATATAATAGGCAGTTCATAATGTAGCTGACCAACAAAGCTACGAGATGTGCGAGATTCAAAGGTTTTTACCGAGCAGTTTGTTTAAAATGGGTTGAGAAAGACTGCAGTTCGGCTGGCTTGCGCTTTTACCGTCCGCGCAGTGGAGCGAGCTCGCCTGCTGCCGTCCCACTGCCTGGCCCCACTATGAACTGGAAGCGTGGCAACGCTGCGACAACCGCCGTGTGTGCAGCTCCACTCTGCTCTATTGCGTTTCTCCACTGTAATCCGGACCTGAGTTGCAGCTGTCGCACTGCAGGGCACACTCACGTTGCTAACTGCTTGCACCTGTTGTAGCCTGAGAAACACGCTATGTGTTCAGCACAGTACAGTACAGACATCAAGGACCGGTAAGCTGTTCCAAATTTCTGTACTGCCCTCCACAGTTAAGAAGAAATTTTTGGATGTTCACAAGGGTACCAGTCGCTAATATTAAATTACTTAACAAAGTTCATTGTAATTCGTGATGCAAATAATGTAAATTTTGTTGGTTTTGAGGAATATATACAATGTTTCATAGCCTGGAATGCAAAAATATCCATATAAACAGGGTAAAAACTGATTCTATATCTCACACTTATACACTTAACGTATTTCCACCACAGGCAAATTAATATTTCATGTTTGTATGGGTTGTTAGTTGTTTTCATTCACCTCCGGCAGCTTATATTTATACGTCTACGCCTATGTGACTACTCTGCTATTCACAATCAGGTGCCTGGCAGAGGATTCATCGAACCATTTTCATGATATTTCGCTATCGACTCTCTAACAGCGTGTTGGGAAAACGAACTGTTAGATCTATCAGCGCGAGCTCTGATTTCGTGTCAGCAAAATACGAGGCTCATTCAATAAAAATAATTTAAGAGACAAATAGGTGTGGAGAAAAAAACTGTTGGCCGGGCATGTTTGGTACTTTTATGGCTTTAAGATATCACTGGGATGACTCTGATCAGCTGATGTATCAATAGCGTTTGGTTTATAATCTCAAAAATGCATTTCCAGATGGCAAGTCCGGTTGAAACGTCCACACTAGTTAAATACAGTTCTGTTATTCATTTTTTACTCTCCGAAGGCGAGAAACCACTGAATATGTACTGTAGAATGTCTCACGTTTATGGTGAAGGTTGTATGAATTGCGCAAATTTTTACAAGTGGGTAGAGCAGTTCAAAAATGCTATCGACTCAGTAATTGACGAACACTGTTCTTGCCGACCAGTTGCAGTTTCAACACCTTCACTTGAATGTGGAATTGGTGACATTGTCCGTGTCACCAGCCGTCTGAATGGTAGAAATGATAGTTGGTAAGGTTCAAGTTAGTACTGATATAATTCACAACAATATCTGTAACAAGCTGAAGTACCGCAAAATATGTGCAAGATGGGTCCCAAAGGAGCTTATGCGGCTACACAAGGAAACAAGGTTGTGAGTTTGCACAGAGCTAAAGGATCGTTATGAATGAGAAGGTGAGCACTTCCTCAACAATATTTTAAGTTGTGATGAAACCTGGGTTCACTATTATGAGCTAGAATCAAAAACACGAAAGCGTGGAGTGGAGGCACACCAATCACTTGTCAAGAAAAAATTCAAAACCCAAGGAAAAGACATGATGAGAACTGCTCTTCTACCCTCCGACAATCTTCTGCCCGTTGTCGTCCGGTCACAAGCGGATGGTATTCGGCCAGCACGCGCAAGTGGCGGGTCTCCATGGCACTGGCCACATCTCGCATCTTTGCGCCTGTGGCGCTTTTGCCCTGGCTGCGTCTTGTTCGGACGACACAGCTTGTCTTCTGTTATTCAGTGTCATCGCAGCTACCTTCCTTATACTCGTACATCTGTGGGAACACCTTCCATGATGCCCTTTTTTTAGAGGTCCACTCCAGCTTTACTGCTTACTATAGAATTATAGTCGCTCCGGTCGCCGGTTCGATTCCTGCCTCGGGCATGGATGTGTGTGATGTCTTTAGGCTAGTTACGTTTAAGTAGTTCTAAGTTCTAGGGGACTGATGATCTCAGATGTTAAGTCCCATAGTGCTCAGAGCCATTTAGTATTTCAGTCGCGGTGCGAATGACTTTGCTTCAGTGTCTGTAGGTATCTCTATTCGATATCTCGAGCTAGTGTAGGAGCTCTGATTACTAGCGGAACTCTGCCGCCTCTAGTTAAAAGGCGGAGCGCGGTGGCGGTAGAGGAGATGGCGATACCGGCACCTTGGACCGATACACTGATTGCAGGGGCTTGGAGAGCGCTTGACGCGACCGGAGAGTGAGTGCTCTTCACTCCTGAAGGAATAGAGGTGGAGCCACCGACCGACTAGCAGTACGCCGCGGAGCTGTGTATTGTGTCCTGTGTGGACTCGCGGTTGTCTGTGACGGTGTTGGTCTCTGCGAGGCGAAACGATGTATACAGAGCCTTCGTGTTTGCAGTCAGCGTGTGTTATCTTCGCTTGGTTCGGAGAGTGGATCGCGGTTCTTGGCTAATGTAATTGCTGTTTGTTCCCTGTTGGACGTACCGCTCCGCATTCAGCTTGTGTAACAAGCTACTGCCGATAGTGAGTGGGACTAGGGCAGCCATGGATGGACCTCTATGTTTGTTGATGTCTGTGACAATAGAATTATTGCAATAACGGTGAACGACGCAGTGAGAGTTTGATTACTGGTAAGCGCTTACCCTATTTTACACACACACACACACACACACACACACACACACACACACACACACACTGACAGACACACACACATACACACGCACACGTGTTGTACTACACCTCTGTGAGGATCGCCATCCTGATTGCCAGAAGTAGTTTTTTTGATAATAATTGCTTTGGTTTTCCAATAGTAATTTTAAAGAGGGCAGTACACCAAGTGACGTAAGTGCAATTTCACAGTATTTAAATTTGGTAGTTGTTACCATTGTTCACGTTCATGAGTACCTTAATTTACTGTGTGTAGTAAACTGCGGTGTCAGTCGTTGGTTGTTGATGACGAATTATTTGTAAGTGCTGTAGCTATTCGGTGTAAATGTTGACTGAAGCACTGGTAACGCACAAGGTACTTCTGGTGATTAAACTGATCATTATGCATCGCCACCCTTTCATTAATAAACATTCCTGATGATTCAAATATTTTGTTTGAAATTAAATGAAGTAGGTATCAGTTAATTACGCCAAAGGCTGGTACTTTTTAAGTGTGAAAAGATTATGTGCTCATTCAGGTTTCCTGGTTACTGTAAGTGCTTAGCAGGCTTTATGTTGCAGGAGCAATTCGCATATACTTAAATTCATACTATTAAATTGATGTAAGGCACGAATAGGAGCCATGGAGGCGGCTTATACAAGAGTGTGACCAGTGGACTCAGTCTAGCGTTAGTACTGCTGTGTAAACGGCTTCATTTTGGGTACGAAGTACCTAACTTCTTCTTTTTGTCGAAATGGTTAGCCTAGATTTGAGATTTCAAGGCTTATCTTCCAATTGTTATACTTGAAACGAGTTGGTGTTCTTTATATTTATTCCAAAGTTTTGTCTAAAGGATCTTAAAGTTACGAAAGGTTCTAATGCGCTGCTAGTTTTTGCTTGAATTTAGAAAGTTAATACTAAACTGTCGTGGTTTTGTAGTGAAAGAGCTTGAATGCATTGGCTTGATTACAAGAGATCTCAGGAATTTCTAATATTGAAATACATCGTCTTTGATGTTCAATACAGTAAATGGTTTCTTTTAAAATAGTAGTTAAACATTTCTTGTCCCATTAGCATTCTTACTCGAAAAGCTTAGCACTGTCCTTTTGGTATAGATTGATTAAAATTTCTCTGATTAAATTTTATTAAAACATATGCGAAGACTGTCGCAGTATCCACATTTCTTAGAGAATTCTAAAAGCGGGTAGTGATATCAGTCAATAACTATAAGTATTTAGGGATGATTCTCTTAAACTGCAGCTTACATTGCGGAATTGTAATCGTAATCTGTATCTAATACTGGATGTGTTTGGAAACCGATTATCTGTTTTCGAAATCTCTGTTTCATCATTACGTAACCCGGCTGTAATTTTTCCGTTTTTCTTCGGGAGGACACCGATTTACGTCCCCGTCCGGCCATCCAGCTTTAGTGTTTTCGCGATTTACATAAATTGCTCCAGGTAAAAGCTGGGATGCTTCTTTTGAAAAAGGCACGGATTGTATCCTTCCCCACCCTATCACAGTTGAAGCTTGTGCTTGATCTCTAATGACCTCGCTGTCAGTGGGAAAACTTAGAACTTCCTTCTGCGTTCCTCTTCCAGTCTCTCCAGGCCTCTTCCAGGTTTCTATGTTTTCTAGTTTCCTGTTGCGATTTTTGGAGAGCGTGTGTTCTATTACGAGTTGAAATTTATCGGAGCTCCTGCCTCATTACCACTGCAAAATACACGTTTTCCATTAACTCTTTCTTCTGTTCCAACGTTTAATGAAGCGTTTCCAACTTGCATGATTATTACATCACCATCTCTATTAACTGTTCAAAGTACTGAAATACTTTGTTTGATCATCTTCGACATGCAACGGTCTCATGGATACGTGAACTACTGTTCACAGTAACTGTTCACAGTAACTCATCGGTTGTAAGTTCCTATTTATGACGAATTCTGCTACCATTACACAATTTTCTGATGCTTTTCATAGAAACATGTTCTCATCTGATCAAAAATTCTCACTATTTTCCTGTTCCAATTCAATGACTTCAACTACATCTAGACAAATATCTTGCTGTTCGCTGTTCATATTTTCTAGCTACCCTACCCAGTTCAGACTCCAGAAAATCCCACACTCCGACACCCTTTATGTTACCCTGTTACCCTGTGGCTGCTTTTTCAATGTTTTTCTCATGGTCTTCATCCACTTGGCTGAAACCTCCTGGAGATTCGAATGGATAACTAATCCTGCAACTTTTCTCAATGGGTAGATCACCATGATAGATTTTCAGTTACAGGACACTTGTCCCCTAGGTACAAAATACGTGTCTTCAGTCCTTACGCTACTGCAGACGTGCTCTTTGCATTCCGTGCGGACGTGACTTTCGTTATGACTGTAACGCTCGCCAAACCCCAGTGCCTGTGCTAAGAGTCAGTGTTCCGGTCGCTATGAAATATCCCTCATGTGATTTTTTGAAGACTATTGCGTGAAAAATTTGATTTTGCACATCTTACAGTCTGATATTTTCACTCGATAAAGCAGTGAATTTCTTTTCATTACCCGTCGTACATACTTACGTAGAACATTTAAGAAATTTTAAAGAATTCGCAGAGGGGAAAACACGTTGTCTAAAATAGGTGTATCGTTAATTGTAGCCCTCAAATTGCAGCAAATGAAAAGTAGATCAGATATATAAATTTTATATAAAATTGAGAGTAGAAGGATATCTCATTTAGTTCTCGAGTTACTGGGTTTTATATCCGAAGGATTTGTCGTGCGACGCGTTCGTTCAAGTCCTTGCACATCGCGAGTCACGTTGCCGTAACAATAGTCATATCTCATAAACGATTCAGGGTATCGAGTAGAGGTTTTCTGGAAACGGTAGCACGCAGTGAGACACAAACGTTGCGTAATAAATATTCGACAATGTTTAACCACCAAGGTATGGAAGAAATTCGTCCGCAGCAGTGAGACGTCTGCCGTTCAGGTCGAGGTCCATAGCACAGTAAGAAAACCCATGCAGCGTACATATACACGTCCACAGCCCCTAGAGAACGGCGAAGCAGGGCGTGTATACACGCCCACATCAGCGAGAGGTCCAATGTTGTGGCCTCCATTGGCATCACTATATCTGGTTTGAGCCTTGCATTTCCATTTTCAGATTTTCTAGTTTTACTTCAAATGGTTCAAATGGCTCTGAGTACTAGGGGACTTAACATCTGTGGTCATCAGTCCCCTAGTACTTAGAACTAGTTAAACCTAACTAACCTAAGGACATCACACACAACCTGCGACGGTAGCGGTCACGCGGTTCCAGACTGAAGCTCCTAGAACCGCACGGCCACACCGGCCGGCCTAGTTTTACTATCCCGAAAGAATTTTGTGGACCGAGTGGACTATGGAGACAACGTGAACATTAATGTGGACTATCGGTGCCTGATTGCTTCACCGACGGCGATAGCACTTTCGAACAGGTTAACTATGTGTCTGTCTGACAACGCCATAAAATTTCTAAAGTGCTTAAAGGAGCATGATAGGGAACTCACGTTGATGTCTTGGCCTGAAAAAATATCTGATTTAAGGCCGATGGAGTGCGTCTGGTATTCTACGATGCGTCAGTTCCACACATATAGACCAACCGCCTGTAATATGCGGAAGGTACGTAACCTGTGCGTAGACGTCTGGTTTCACATACCTCCGGAAAGCTGCAAGAGAATCTATGTCCGTAGAATCACTGCAGTGCTGTGTTCCGAAGTTGGATCAACACGATCAGCATGATATGAATCTTTTAATATGAATGATATTTAGAGAAAGAAAGGTGAACTGGTGGTACGTAGGACTGGAAGAGGGCATCACAAACTCCTAAAAATTTTCATTAAATAGATAGAGGGCGACCAATGGCCAGAGATTATGTTTATATGTGCCATTAAAATTCATTGCTGGCACGTGTTTTTGATTCATGTCTGTCGTAGAACTATTCAAATACACTGGCATACACGCATTTATAATTCTGTTAAACAAATTGGTTCAAATGGCTCTGAGCATGATGGGACTTAACATCTGTGGTCATCAGTCCCCTAGAACTTAGAACTACTTAAACCTAACTAACCTAAGGATATCATACACATCCATGCCCGAGGCAGGATTCGAACCTGCGACCGTAGCAGTCGCGCGGTTCCGGAATGAGCGCTTAGAACCGCTAGACCACCGCGGCCGGCTATAATTGTGTGCACCCTTTTCTAAAATCAGTTTAAAAGATATGTATTGTTAGCGTGTGCAGTTTTAAACAAAAACGTGTTGCCGAAATCTTTAAGATCTAACGTTACGAGCCGTGCCGTAGTGTAAATGCATCATCTGCATGATTTTAAAGCTTTGGCATTCCCTTTCGAATCTTCGATGAGAAACTACACAGATGCGCCAAAGAAACTGGTACAGGCAGGCGTATTCAAATACATAGGTACGTAAACAGGCAGAATATGGCGCTGCGCTCGGCAACGCGTATACAAGACAACAAGTGTCTTGCGCAGTTGCTAGAATGGTTACTGCTGCTACAGTGGCAGGTTATCAAGATTTAAGTGAGTTTGAACGTGCTGTTATAGTCGGCGCACGAGCGATGGGACACAACATCCCCGAGCTAGCGATGAAGTGGGGATTAGACCGTACGATTTTTTCACGAATGTTCGGTGAATATCAGGAATTAGGTAAAACATCAAATCTCCGACATCGCTGCCGCCTGAAAAAGATCTTGCAAGAACGACTGAAGAGAACCGTTCAACTTGGCAGAAGTACATTCCTTCCGCAACATGCTAGAGCTTCCAATGCTGGGCCATCAGCAAGAGTCAGCATGCGAAACTTCCAACGAAACATCATCGATATGGGCTCTCGGAGCCGAAGATCCATTCGTGTACCCTTGATGACTGCATGACAGAAAGCTTTACTCCTCTTCTGTGCCTGTCAACACCGTCGTTTCCAGTTTTACTGAACGGATGGACGTGTACGGATATGGAGACAACCTCATGAATCCACGGACAGCGTATGTCAGGAGGGAGCTGTTAAAGCTGGTGGAGGCTTTGTAATGGTGTAACGGAGTGAGGCGTGTGCAATTGGAGTGATATGGGACTCCTGATACGTCTAGATACGACTCTGACAAGTGACATGTACGTAACCCTCCTGTCTGATCACGTGCATCCATTCATGTCCATTGTGCATTCCGATGGACTTTGGTAAATCCAGCATGACAGTGCGACACCCCACTCGTCGATAATGTTATAGAGTGGCTCCAGAAACATACTTCTGAGTTTAAACACTTCCACTGGCCACCAAACTCCCCAGACGTGAACATTATTGAGCTTATCTGGAATGCCTTGCAAAGTGTTGTCCAGAAGAGATTTCCAGCATCTTGTACTCTTACGCATTTAAGGACAGCAGTGCAATATTCATGGTGTCAGTTCCCTCCAGCAGTGCTTCAGACATTAGTCGAGTCGTATTGGGCACTTCTTCGTATTCGCGGGGGCACTACACGGTATCAGGCAGGTGCATGAGTTTCATTGTCTCTTCAGTGTATGTTCGTCACTTGGGTAAATTTTTAACATTATCTTCTAGAATGTGGTAAACGTCAATGGGCCACCTGCTCTCAAATGTAGTACCAGCTCATATCACTCACATTCCTTAGAACATTCCACTTCAACATAGATCACTGCAGCGCTGGCCGAAAATTTTTGACAGTGACCAAATATTCGTCACAGATACAGTGAAGTCATATGTCCTAGCTTATAAACTTCACAGAAGGTCTTGCACTCCGTTCTTCAAGGAGTGCTATTTCTGCACAGTTCGCATAAGAACATCTGTGAAGTTCGGAACGTAGGAGACGAGGTACTGGCAGAATTGAAGCTGTTACGGAGGGTCGTGAGTCGTTCTGAGGTAGCTGAGTCGTAGAGCACTTGCCCGCGAAAGGCAAAGGTCCCGAGTTCGACTCTCGGTCTGGCACACAGTTTTAGAGCTGTCGCTGTTTGTACAAGTTCACAACTAGGTGGGAGGTTCGGAAGTCTGGAAGCTGCAAGTTTATAGAATCTGCATTCGATAGATACTCCCTTTCATATAACTACCGTGTGTAGTGTCAATGCACAAGATCTTCCTTATTGTAAGGCGGAGGATAAGGAAAAATCGAAATCTTGGCAGAGTAAACAGTGTCTCCATTATTAGAAATAAAATAACGTTTGTGTCCTATGATACGTAATTTATTTTCAAATTACTTCGCGATGGTAATACACATTAACAAAGCAGATAATTTCTACAATAATATCACTAAATTATATTAATAAGACAATATTAAATAAACTTACAGAATCAGATCATTTCAGGAACACCTATCAACACACTTGACTTTCGCTTTAGTTTCTCACTTGTGGTAAATCTCCGGAAGTGTTATGCAGACCTGATAACTTTGACTGTTATGAACTTACTTTCAACTTATAGAATTCAATCGAAAGCAATTTGTTCGTGTCCATACATTTGCTACATCTATGACGACCATTACAAATCTGGATTTACTGTACCCCCTCGTGCGATGACACACTGATTTAATGAGAAACTTCTTATGCTGAAGAAAATAGAGGAATGAATACTCTATATACCAGTAAGGACAGGAGACAGTTAATCTCGTTTCTGACTTAATGTAAACTATTTTTTCCTCAAAATTTTAATGCAGAGGTAGCAGAAAGTACCAGGTGTGCGGCATCTACAGGGTAAGGTTACTGCCTACAAATGTAAATAGAAGGAGGAGTAAAAACAATCTTTTACTACATACAATCGTTTGTCACACAACGCTGGACAGACTTTTAGGACTCAGTTCAATGAATGTTTAGCGACATATACTTTATCGATTTATATTTGTTGACACCTACATCAGTGCGTGAAGTAAATGGCTCTGAGCACTACGGGACTTAACGTCTGAGGTCATTAGTCCCCTAGAAATTAGAACTAGTTAAACTTAACTAACCTAAGGACATCACACACATCCATGCCCGAGGCAGGATTCGAACCTGCGACCGTAGCGGTCGCGCGGTCCCAGACTGTGGCGCCCAGAAACGCTGGGGCACCCCGGCCGGCGCGTGAAGTAATGAACTTTACAATTTACGATCTCTCTTTTCGTAGGTACGTGAGTAAAATTCTTCTTCAGCGCGGCATTAGGAATCGAACTTCACAACGGTGGTACTCTATGAAGAGTTTGTCAACATTTTCGAGATATTAAGAATTCGGTTTGTACCACAACTTTACTAATGCTAAAGTATCAGTCTCCGAGTAGACATTCACAGTACTAAGTAAAATATCTGTCGATAGTTCAGGCGAGTGGAAGCAAAAGCAGCAACGTCAATAAATTATTAAGGCTGATGTCATTGGATCGACATGCAGAAAAGCTAAGGATTTTTTAAGTGCACCATTTAGTTGATCAGGCTAGAAAACACAAGATCACAAAAGGTAGGATGGGAAGCCAGAAAAACAGGTTATTTCGAAATATAATCACTAGCGCATTGACGAAAAACAAGTACTTGAGGATAAAGTGTGCATTATTTCAAAAACACTGGACTGGACGAGTGACTAACCGGTGATTAAGCGTAATTTAGTGGCTGTGGGCTTTAAATATGCTTACACATGAAATGTCGTTAAGAGATGCTTAACTACAATGACGATGCAATAAGAGAATACAAATGTAGGATGGAGATGCTTTGAATGAAATCGACTGTGAGTATTTCAAAGGTCTCAGGCATTCGTCCCAAGCGGTTTAAGGAAAGTGAAGTGGCCAAATGGCTATTAGGTCACTGGCAGACTCTAATAAATGCAAGATCAGTGTTTTTGCCCGAAGTCTCTCTCTCAGCCTGATATTCCGTGCTGCATGTGGATGGAATCGTGGTCCACTAAAGTGATTAAATCACAAAAAATTACTTAATGACTTGGCTCAAACGAGATATAGTTTATAAAGTCAGATATAATAAAACTGTGGGAATTTGTCCTAATATCATTCTCATCTTATTACCAGATGACTACTGAATATGTATAAGTAAATGTCAGTTGGGCCTCATTTTAGTGCCGTAGATTGAATCCGAGAAGCGCAGTTTCGGTTCACCCTTGTTTGCTCTGTGACGGGTTGGACAAGTTCTTGCAGCGCCGGTCTGTGTCGCAGCAAACTCGGAGGACGGCTCTGTGGCCACAAAATAACGATCCGGCCATTACGCGCAGCCTGCTGCGTCATTAACAACAGTTCCTGACAAAGCACAGCCGGCGGCAGCTGTGTCCTCCTGAAAATCGCCCAATTAGCGCGCCGCCGCGGGAATTACGCGGCCTGTCGGCCCGTCCAGGTGGGCGCCCCGGGGTGCAGCAGGCAGCAGGGCTGCGAAAACAACTGCCTAACCACAACGGACCTCCATTAGCACTCCCCGTGTGTGATGTCTCTCTGCACAAACGCTGACGTCGATCGAGCGGTAACATTTGTTACATGCTTCTGGCCAACAGCTCGATTCAGACGTCACTTTACCTAACTGTTCACTGTGCATATTCTATACGAATTTCGTCAAACTACTAACTTTTTTATTACTCCATCTGAATGTTGCCATACACGTCGTCTCTTACTGAGATCATTTTTCCTTCACTCAACGTAAATTTCCTTCCTTTCACGCATTTTTCTCTCTCTCTTAATCAGGGAAGATTCGCCATAATGAAATTTATTGAAAACCATAAAGTCTTTCATTTCCGCTAAAAACTGCACTGTGCAGTACAACTGAAGAATAACATTTGGAACACCTTAATTATCTTCCACTTGTGCACACAAATTTGAAGTTGGGCTCAAAGGTGCCTACAAGGGTCCTCTGTAATGGTGCAAAACAGTGGCACCCTGGGACGTCACCCTCGGCCTCGGTGACGCATCAAGAAGCATGTGAAATAAATGCCAGGGTGTTGAGGTGGGTTAATGACGTCGTATTGGCACCAAATTGCACCACAATTCCGCCCAAAGCCACAGTGGGCGTGTCACCAGATGGGTAGGTCGTCACACGCCCTGTTACCCATATTTCACACATTCTGTTCATTCCAGTGCAATGGAGGTCAGAGCTTCGATGCCCGAGTGTGAAATCATGCAGTTTCCTTGTGGGTGGCCCAGGAAGACATTTCAGACTAACTGCCACACGGAACCGGGACGGAAAGGCCTCAGAGGGTGGCATAAAGGGCATGAATGATATACTACCACCTTTTGGAGCGTTCCTTTCCATACATTTCGCAGTTGGCAGTGCTATGGACTCGCAATAGGGAGGAAGACGGTTCAATCCCGCGTCCCCATCCTGATTTAGGTTTTCCGTGATTTCCCTAAACCGCTCCAGGCAACTGCCGGGATGGTTCCTTTGAAAGGGCATGGCCGACTTCCTTTCCCATCCTTGCCTAATTCCATGAGACCGATGACATCGCTGTCTGGTCTCCTTCCCCAAACAACCCAACCCCAACCCAAGTGCTATGTGCAACAGAAGGCCGTTCTCAACTATCTTCCACACTGCTCACATCCTCCCATGGTTAAACCCATTGAACGTTATTTGACTAGCGCGAACAGTGAGGGACCATTCAAGACCATTCGACGATATTTGACATTGGAACGTGATCTCGAACAGCAATGGGTGTTTATGCTTCTTGAACCGCATGATTCGCGCCCTCCTTGACATGGTCCCGGGGCAGGGAGGGGGGGGGGGGGGGGCGTCACTCACACAGGAGTGAAAAAATATATCTACACAGAGACTACCGTTTCTTCAATCTTAATGCACCTCCAGTCACGCAACATCTCCAACACCCCTCCGATACCATAATCCCCGCAAATCTCTGTACAGATACATTTTTAATGTGTTCAACACTGGTGTGTGGATGCCTCCGAGTGTTTTGCAAAATTGTGAAGTCCTAGAGTAACCCTTTGCCCTTTTGCAGTGATAAGCCGAAACATTATGGCCACTACCCACTCCAAGGTTGGGTGCCACCTAATGGCACTGTAGTCGCATGATGCTTCAAGAAAATCGTGTAAGTCGAGCAGAGCTGGGTGGCGAACTACCTTAGGGAAGATATGGGCTACAATTTGAGAAATCCACTGAGATAAACGACACTGCCAAATGGCAGATTATTTTTACACAGAGCCTGTGAACGACTTTCTTTAAAACAGCGAAATTGGTCGAATGTTCTCGTGCTACTGTCGTGAGCATCTGCAGAAAGAGATATAAGGGCAGTGAAACTACCATTAGGCGCTTGTGATTGCCACTGTTTGTCCTTCCTGCGCGTGTTCGTGATGCACAAAAAGACCTACGTTTTGATGTTGCACAGGACCTTCAGGACAGCACCAACATTGATCCTGGGTTTCTGAACACCGTGATAACTGGAGATGGGTCATGGGTGTACGGGTACGACCCTGAAACAAAAAGACAGTCGTCACAGTGGAAGCATCTCGAGTCTCAAAGGCCAAACAAAGTGCAGCAGGTGCGAAGCAAAATCGAGGTGATAATGACTGTCTTCTTTGATGTCCATGGAATTGTGCATCACGAATACGCACAGGAAGAACAAACAGTGGCGAAGGAGTACTATCAAGATGTTCTCCAGCGACTCCGTGACGCATTCGGCGCAAAAGACAAGACATAAGGCCGGCGAAAAGCTGGCAACTGTATCACGACAACGCCCCTGCACATTCATCCCACTTGATCCGAAATTTCTTGACCAAACATGGCATTATAACCGTTCGACAACCTCCCTACTCTCCAGACATGGCTCCTTGCGACTTCTGCTTGTTTCTACTGAAAGGATATCGTTTTGAGAGTAGAGAAGAGAGAATGCGGAACACAACGACAGAGCTGAACACCATTTCAGGGGTGTTTCCGGCAGTGGAAGGATCGGTGGGCTAAGTGTGTGCAAACAGAAGAGGCCTACTTTGAGGGGGTTTAGGTTCCGGTCAGGTAACTAAATATATTTTCTGACCAGATTCTTTTTACACAGGCCTCGTATGTTTCGGAGCACGTAATTCAGCGCACATTGTTGAACAAGGTGTTCTATAGCGGACGATCCCGGCGCGTTCACAAGTTGGTCCAGCTGCATCGTCAGTTACGATTGCAGTGGGTTCAGTATAATTGAGATTGCACCGTGTATCACTGGAAACATGTTGGCTTGTCCGATGAATAACGTTTATGCTCGATGGTCGTCTCAACAAACGCCGTCATCCAGCCAAATGGTTGCTCGAAACGTGCATCACCCAATGGATGCAGGCTGGTGGAAACAATACTACGCTGTGATAGACGGTCTAGTCTTCCCCATGAACCATGGACCTTGCTGTTGGTGAGGAGGCTTGCATGTCTCAGCGATACATATAACCGTACCATAGGTGCAACCACAATGGAGGGGTATCTGTTGATAGGCCAGACAAACGTGTGGTTGCTGAAGATGGGCAGTAGCCTTTTCAGTAGTTGCAGGGGTTACAGCCTGGATGATTGACTGATCTGGCCTTACAACACTAACCAAAACGGCCTTACTGTGCCGATACTGCGAACTGCTGAAAGCAAGGGGAAACTACAGCTGTAATTTTTCCCGATGGCATGCACCTTCACTATACGGTTAAGTGATGATGGCGTCCTCTTGGGTAAAATATACCGAAGGTAAAATAGTCCCCCATTCGGATATCTGGGTGGGGACTACTGAGGGAGACGTTGTTATCGTGAGAAAGAATACTGGCGTTCTATGGGTCGGAGCGTCGAAGGTCGGATTCCTGAATCGGGCAGGTAGGTTAGAAAATTTAAAAAGGAAAGTGGATAGGTTACAATTAGATATAGGGGGACTTAGGGAAGTTCGGTGGCAGGAGGGACAAGATTTCTGGTCAGGTGAATACAGCGTTATAAGTACAAAATCAAATAGGGGTAATGCAGGAGTAGGTTTAATAATGAATAAAGAAAATATGAATGCGGGTAAGCAACTACAAACAGCATAGTGAATGCATTATTGAGGCCAAGATAGATATGAAGCCCATGCCGACCACACTAGTAATATCTTATATGCCAACTAGCTCCGCAGATGATGAAGAGATTGATGAAATGTATGATGAAATAAAAGAAATTATTCAGATAGTGAAGGGCGACGAAAACTTTATAGTCATGTGTGACTGGAATTGGATAGTAGGAAAAGGAAGAGAAGGAAACGTAGTAGGTGAATATGGAAAGGGGGTAAGGAATGAAAGAGGAAGCCGCCTGGTAGAATTTTGCACAGAGCATAACTTAATTATAGGTAACACTTGGTTCAAGAATAATGAAAGAAGGTTGTATACGTGGAAGAAGGCTGGAGATACTGTATTTCAGTTAGATTATATAATCAGTCAGATAGAATGTGTAACGGTAAGACAGAGATTTAGGAACCAGGTTTTAAATTCTAAGACATTTCCAAGGGAAGTTGTGGACTCTGACCACAATCTGTTGGTATTGAACTGTAAATTGAAACTGAAAAAACTTCAAAAAGGTGCGAATTTAAGGAGATGGGACCTGGATAAACTGACAGAACCATAGGTTGTAAAGAGTTTCAGGGTGAGCATTAGAGAACGATTGACAAGAATGGAAGAAAGAAATACAGTAGAAGAAGAATGGGTAGCTTTGAGAGATGAAATAGTGAGGGCAGCAGTAGGTAAAAAAAAATGGTTCAAATGGCTCTGAGCACTATGGGACTTAACATCTATGGTCATCAGTCCCCTAGAACTTAGAACTACTTAAACCTAACTAAACTAAGGACATCGCACAACACCCAGTCATCACGAGGTAGAGAAAAAGTAGGTAAAAAGACGAGGGCTAACTGATATCCTTGGGAAACAGAAGAGATATTGAATTTAAGTAATGAAAAGAGGAAATACAAAATTGCAGTAAATGAAGAAATCGAAAAGGAATACAAACATCTCAAAAATGAGATCGACAGGAAGTGCAAAATGGCTAAGCAGGCATCGCTACAGGATAAATGTAAGTATGTAAGGGTCAGAAAAGATATTGCCTACAGGAAAATTAAAGAGACCTTTGGAGAAATGAGAACCACTTGCGTGAATATCAAGAGCTCAGATGAAAATCCAGTTCTAAGCAAAGAAGGGAAAGTAGAAAGATGGAAGGAGTATATAGAGAGTCTATACAAGGGCGAGGTTCTTGAGGACAATTTTACGCAAATGGAAGAGAATGTAGATAAAAATGAAATGCGAGATATGATACTGCGTGAAGACGTTGACAGAGCACTGAGAGACCTAAGTCGAAACAAGGTCCCAGGAGTAGACAACATATCATTTGAACTACTTATAGCCGTGGGAGTGCCAGCCCTGACGAAACTCTACCATCTGGTGAGCAAGATATATGACAGGCAAAATACCCTAAGACTTCAAGAGGAATATAATAATTCCAATCCCAAATGAAGCAGGTGTTGAGAGATGTGAAAATTACCGAATTATCAGTTTAATAAGCCACGGCTGCAAAATACTAACCCGAATTCTTTACAGACGAATGGAGAAACTGGTATAATCCGACCTCAGGGAAGATCAGTTTGGATTCTGTAGAAATGTTGGAACACGTAAGGCAATACTGACCCTACGACTTATCTTAGAAATAGATTAAGGGAAGGCAAACCTTCGTTTCTAGCATCTATAGACTTAGAGAAAACTTTTGACAATGTTGACTGGAATACTCTCTTTCAAATTCTGAAGGTGGCAGCGGTAAAATACAGGGAGCGAAAGGCTATTTACAATTTGTACAGAAACCAAATGGCAGCTATAAGAGTCGAGGGGCAAGAAAGGGAAGCAGTGGTTGGGAAGGGAGTGAGACAGGGTTGTAGCCTCTCCCCGATGTTATTCAATCTATATATTGAGCAAGCAGTAAAGGAAACAAAAGAAAAATTCTGAGTAGGAATTAAAATGCATGGAAAAAAATAAAAACTTTGAGGTGCGCCGATGACATTGTAATCCTGTCAGAGACAGCAAAGGACCTGGAAGAGCAGCTAAGCGGAATGGACAATGTTTTGAATGATGGATATATGATGAACATCAACGAAAGCAAACGTGGATAATGGAATGTAGTCGAATTAAGTCAGCTGATGTTGAGGTAATTTGATTAGGAAATGAGATACTTAAAGTAGTAAATGAGCTTTGCTATTTGGGGAGAAAAACAACTGATGATGATCGAAGTAGAGAGGATATAAAATGTAGACTGGTAATGGCAAGGAAAGCGTTTCTGAAGAAGAGTAATTTGTTAACATCA
This sequence comes from Schistocerca piceifrons, assembly GCF_021461385.2. Classification (NCBI taxonomy): domain Eukaryota; kingdom Metazoa; phylum Arthropoda; class Insecta; order Orthoptera; family Acrididae; genus Schistocerca; species Schistocerca piceifrons. Next base: position 783,679,298 of record NC_060141.1, read on the forward strand.
AGTATAGGTTTAAGTGTCAGGAGGTCGTTTCTGAAAGTATTTGTATGGAGTGCAGCCTTGTATGGAAGTCATACATGGACGATAAATAGTTTGGACAAGATGAGAATAGAAGGTTTTGAAATGTGGTGCTACAGAAGAATGTTGAGAATTAGATGGGTAGATTACATAACTAATGAGGAGGTATTGGGGAGAAGAGAAAGTTGTGTCACAACTTGACTAGAAGTTGGGATCGGTTGGTAAGACATATTGTGAGACATCAAGGGATCACCAATGTAGTATTGGAGGGCAGCGTGGAGTGTAAAAATTGTAGAGGGAGACCAAGAGATGAATACATTAGCAGATTCAGAAGGATGTAGGTTGCAGTAGGTACTGGGAGATAAAGAAGCTTTCACAGGATAGAGTAGCATGGAGAGCTGCATTAAACCAGTCTCTGGACTAAAGACCACAACAGCAACTGACGTTCTTGCATGTGACTTATAGTATTAATTGAAGATACCTGATGAGAAGATATCGGCCATCTGCATCCCTTCATGCTTGATGTCTTTCCTAACGAAGATTGCATCTCTGAGCAGCATCAGCTGGCTGAGAAACACGCAGCTACGAGGAACTAAGCGATTTTGTCACTTTTACGAGTTACTAACCAGGAGCGAATTTTATAATATCACCTGTATTTTTAATAGTTTAGTTTTTGAGTTTCTGCATGTTAATTTAATATTAATACCAATAGTTCTCTCATTACCGTTTGCATCGGAAAGTAAACCGATTTTGTGACATATTACAAGGTCCTAATAAGGGGTGAATTATTTACTTTCACCTGAGTGCTATGGTAGTTAGGTTTTTTTAATCGCTGCATATTAATCTAATTTATTAGACGCAGTTCCTGCGTTTTCATCAGTGGTTACAGTAGAGTCCCGCAGCACGTGATGATAGACCCTCTATCAGGATAGTTTAGTTTTCCACGGTCTTTAGTATGGACAGGCACTTTGACTGTTGTGTGCACACGGGAGCAGAGTTGGTGGCTGTGATAGCTTCGGTTACATAGCTTGCGGCTGCAGTGGATGGCCATCACTGTTGTGGGCTGGCCACGTGGATCTAACAGACGTCCAGCACGTTCAAGTCCCCTGATCGGTCATCACTGGTGGCCAGCCCAGCTACTGCTTGCACTGTGGTTCACCCCTTACCTGTGGTCGAGTGGAAGGTCGCCCTGGTGACTAGCAGGTGGCGAAAGACTTCCCAGGCAAGTACTGCACCCAGTTAATCTAACAGGTTCCTGGTGCTGTCTGTGGCTGACACTGTCGCTGAACCAGATGCTGTTGCCTGTCTTGTTTCAGAGGAAACGTCTCAGTTAACAAGATCTGGACAATCACAGAGGATGGGGTTATTGATAGTTAGGTGCTCCAGTATTAGGTGCGTTATGGAGCCTCTTAGGGACTTTGTTGCCAAGGAGAGGAAGAAAACCAATGTGCAGACTGTGTGCATAGTGGGTGGAGTCATTCCAGATGTGGAACATGTCCTCTCGGATGCCATGACGAGCACAAGGTGCAGCCAACTGCAGATAGTGGCTCACGTCGGTACCAATTATGTGATCCACTTTGGGTCAGAAGTGATTCCCTATGGTTTCGAGCGGCAAACAGGAGTGGTAAAGGCTGCCAATCGTGCTTGCGAGATGAAAACAGAGCTGACCATTTGCAGCGTAGTCGACAAGACCGATTGCAGGTTTCTGGTGCAGAGCCAAGTGGAGGGTCTCAATCAGAGGGTCAGAGGCTCAGAGACCGTGTAGGCTGCAGATTCCTCGACTTGCGCCAAAGGGTGGTTGGGTTTCGGATTCTGCTGAATACGTCAGGAGTCCCACTATACGTAGTTGGCGGCTACACGGGTAGCAGGGGCTGTGTGGCGTGGACTGGACGGTTTTTTAGGTTAGAGGGTCTTGGAAAAACACAAAAGGGCTTCAGTCGCAAAGAGTACAGTCCGAAAACAGGAAGAACGTACAAAAGCCATGGGTGTAACAGTTGTAAATTGTTGTAGCAGTGTTGGGAAAGTACCAAAGCTCCAAGCACTAATACAAAGCATTGATGCTCAAATCGTTATAGGCACAGAAAGCTGGCTAAAGCCGGTGATAATCTCAGCACAAATTTTTGCGAAGGATTTAACTATGTTACATAAGGATAGGCTAAACACGGTTGGCGGTGGCGTGTTTGTTGGTGTTAGAAGTAGTTTATCTTGTTGCGAAATTGAAGTAGATAGTTCCTATGAGCTAGTATGGGCAGAGGTCACTGTTGGAAACCGAAATAAAATAATAATTCGTATCCTTTTACCGACCTCCCAATTGAGATGAAAGGTTCAAAGAAAACTTGAGTTTGATTACAAATATGCACCCGACTCATACGATTATAGTTGGTGGTGGCTTAAATTTATTCTCGATATGTTGGCGAAAATGCATGTTTAATACCCGAGGTACCCATAAAACATCATGCGAAATTTTAATAAAAGCATTCTCTGAAAATTATTTCGAGTAGTTAGTTCATGAGCCCACACGAATAGTAACTGGTTGTGAAAACGCACTTGACCTCGTAACAACAAATAATTCTGAGTCAATAACGAGCATCCAGAAAGATACAGGGATTAGCGAACACAGGGTTGTCATAGCAATACTGAGTATTGTAACCTGCAAATCCTCCAAAAATAAATGAAAAATATACCTCTCGAAAACGGTTCAAATGGCTCTGAGCACTATGGGACTTATCATATGCGGTCACCAGTCCCCTAGAAGTTAGAACTAATTAAACCTAACTAACATAAGGACATCACACACATCCATGCCTGAGGCAGGATTCGAACCTGCGACCGTAGCGGTCACTCGGTTCCAGACTGAAGAGCCTAGAACCGCACGGTCACAACGGCCGGCCCCTCTCGAAAAAAACAAATAAATATTCACATGACGCCTTCCTGAGAAACAATCGGCATTCCTTCCAAATTAACAATATAAGTGTACACCAGATGTGGCTTGAATAAAAATAAATAGTATCGGCAGCAACTGAAAGTTTTATACAACATAAATTAACAAACGACGGAGTTGATCCTCTGTGGTACACAAAACAAGTCAGAATACTGTTGCTGAAACAACAAAACAAAAATGCCGAATACAAACAGACGCTAAATCCCCAAGATTGGCAATCTTTTACAGAAGCTCGAAATTTAGCGCCGACTTCAATGCGAGATGCAAGTAATAGTTTCCACAACGAAACTTTGTCTCGTAACGTGGCAGAAATTTCCAAAGAGATTCTGGTCGTATTAGAAATATGTTAGCGGCAAGACACAATCAATACCTCCTCTGTGTGATAGCAGTGTAGATACTATAGAAGACAATGCTGCCAAAGCAGAGTTACTAAACGCAGCCTTCCAAAATGCCTTCACAAACGATGACGAAATAAATATTCAAGAATTCGTCTCAACATGAATAACGTAGAAGCAAATATCCGTGGAGTAGCGAAGCAATTTAAATCACTTAATAAAAGCAAGTCTTCTGGGTCAGACTGTATACCAATTATGTTCCTTTCAGACTATGCTGGTTCCTTTCGGAGTATGCTGATGCATTAACTCCATACTTAACGATCGTATACAACCGTTCGCTCGACGAAAGATTCGTACCCAAAGACTGAAAAGTTGCGCAGGTCACATCAATATTCAAGAAAGGTACTAGGAGTAATTCACTTAATTACAGGCCCATATCATTAACGTCGACATGCAGCAGGATTCTCGAAGATGTATTGTTTTCGAACATTATGAATTACCTCGAAAGAAATTGTTTGTTGACACACAGTAAACATGGACTTAGAAAACATCGTTCTTGTGAAAGACAACTAGTTCCTTACTCGCATGAAATGCTGAGTACTATTGACGAGGGGTTTCAGATTGCTTCCGTATTTCTCGTTTCCCGGAAGCCTTTTGGTACTGTACTACACATGCGGCTTGCAGTAAATTGCATGCTTATGGGATATCGTCTCAGTAATATGACTGGATTCGTGATTTTTCTGTCAGAGAGGTCACAATTCGTAGTAATTGAAGGAAGGTTACTGAGTAAAACAGAAGTGATTTCTGACGTTCCACAAGGTAGTGTTATAGGGCCTTTGCTGTTCCTTATCTACAGGGTGTTACAAAAAGGCACGGCCAAACTTTCAGGAAACATTCCTCACACACAAATAAAGAAGAGATGTAATGTGGACATGTGTCCCAAAGCACTTAATTTCCATGTTAGAGCTCATTTTAGTTTTGTCAGTATGTACTGTACTTAAGTGCGTGTGTTGACATGCGACTCATTGCTCTACAGTACAAGCATCAAGCACATCAGTACGTAGCATCAACAGGTTAGTGTTCATCACGAACGTGGTTTTTCAGTCAGTGCAATGTTTACAAATGCGGAGTTAGCAGATGCCCATTCGATGTATGGATTAGCACGGGGCAATAGCCGCGGCACGGTACGTTTGTATCGAGACATATTTCCAGAACGAAGGTGTCTCAACAGGAAGACGTTCGAAGCAGTTGATCGGCTCCTTAGGGAGCACGGAACATTCCAACCTATGACTCGCGACTGGGGAAGACCTAGAACGACGAGGACACCTGCAATAGACGAGGAAATTCTTCGTGCAGTTGACGATAACCCTAATGTCAGCGTCAGAGAAGTTGCTGCTGTACAAGGTAACGTTGACCACGTCACTGTATGGGGGGTGCTACGGGAGAACCAGTGGTTTCCGTACCATGTACAGCGTGTGCAGGCACTATCAGCAGCTGACTGGCCTCCATGGGTACACTTCTGCGATTGGTTCATCCAACAATGTGTCAATCCTCATTTCAGTGCAAATGTTCTCTTTACAGATGAGGCTTCATTCCAACGTGATCAATTTGTAAATTTTCACAATCAACATGTGTGCGCTGACGAGAATCCGCACGCAATTGTGCAATCACGTCATCAACACAGATTTTCTGTGAACGTCTGGGCAGGCATTGTTGGTGATGTCTTGATTGGGCCCCATGTTCTTCCACCTACGCTCAATGGAGCACGTTATCATGATTTCATACGGGATACTCTACCTGTGCTGCTACAACATGTGCCTTTACAAGTACGACACAACATGTGGTACATGCACGATGGAGCTCCTGCACATTTCAGTCGAAGTGTTCGTACGCTTCTCAACAACAGATTCGGTGACCGATGGAATGGTAGAGGCGGACCATTTCCATGGCCTCCACGCTCTCCTGACCTCAACCCTCTTGACTTTTCTTTATGGGGGCATTTTGAAAGCTCTTGTCTACGCAACCCCGGTACCAAATGTAGAGACTCTTCGTGCTCATATTGTGGACGGCTGTGATACAATACGCCATTCTCCAGGGTTGCATCAGCGCATCAGGGATTCCATGCGACGGAGGGTGGATGCATGTATCCTCGCTAACGGAGGACATTTTCAACAATTCCTGTAACAAAGTGTTTGAAGTCACGTTGGTATGTTCTGTTTTTGTGTGTTTCCATTCCATGATTACTGTGATTTGAAGAGAAGTAATAAAATGAGCTCTAACATGGAAAGTAAGCGTTTCCGGACATATGTCCACATAACATATTTTCTTTCTTTGTGTGTGAGGAATGTTTCCTGAAAGTTTGGCCGTACCTTTTTGTAACACCTTATATATAAACGATTTGGGATAGAATCCTAACAGCCGTCTTGGGTTGCTCACAGATGACGCTGTCCTTTGTCGACTAATAAGGTCATCAGGAGATCAAAGCAAATTGAAAAACAGACTTAGAAAAGATATCTGTATGGTGCGAAAATTGGCAGTTGACCCTAAATAACGAAAAGTGTGAGGTCATCCACATGCGTGCTAATATTAATCCGTTGAACTTCGGTTACACAGTAAATCAGTCAAATCTAAAGGCCGTAAATTCAACTCCATACGTAGGAATTACAACTAATAACAATTTAAATTTGAGGGAACACATAGAACGTGTTGTGTTGTAGGCTAACCAAAGGCTGCGTGTAAGGTGTCATGCAATTCCAACACCTTCCATGAAAACCCTGACATGATAAGCAAATCCAGTAGTATGTCACATAGCTCCGAATAAATCGTGACATTAAATTAACCAAAGTAAAACGAGTAACGAGTGAGCAAATGGAATACCACAGACTAACACGAAAATGCCTAAATGCATGTCATACTTTCCCACTGTGAGACAGACGCAGTTCCGAGTGGAGAAACGAGAACAGAAGCCGAGAGCAGAATCGTGTTAAGCTAGAAGGCCCTACGATAACGGACGGACACCCACGTTGCCAGCTAACCACCAGGACCACCCCCCAGCCCATGTTAAAAGCTAGAGTCCTTCAGAAGAACAGTATAGATCTTACGTTAACACTAAAAGGGCCACACCAGCCGCAAGTTTTAGCGTGAGACTTTTTCGCGTCTCAGTTAAGTTGCAAACCTAAAAAACATTGCCCCACCACGAAAAGTAACCGCCAGGGCTACCCCGCAGCCCATGTTAAAAGATAGAGCCCTCCAGAAGAACAGTATAGATCTTACGATAACACTAAAAGGGCCACACCAGCTGCAAGTTTTAGAAACATTGCCCCACCACGAAAAGTATAACGTTTCTCATTGGATAGTCAGAATTTTTGTAGGCGGAGCTTAAGGTTAACATTGAAACCCTGATTGGTCAGATGAAAACACAGCCAGATAGTTTTTTTTAAACCAACTTCGGTAAATTGTAGTAAGGAGAAGTTAAGAGAGAGTTGCTTCGGAGAGGGCGAGCTGTAGGGAGCTGCGCCTGCCGTCGCCCCCTGACGAACACCGACAAGGTAATGAACACACGCGATGCCGCATTTTTGAGTGCATAAGGCTTCACTCAGAACTGCAGAAGTCTAATCTGTTACATCCCCTTATTATGTAACACTAGTGTCGATCGTCAATTAAAGCTCATGGTATTCACATTTGCTACGTAAGTTAAAATCTGAAATGCCGATTTTTCTGTTATATAATTATTGAGAAGCCACATCAGCCACTGTAATTTAAGACAAGTTAGATAAGTAATTAAAGATAATTGAGAGTCACTGTAGACCATTTTGATAGTTTTCTCTTTTGCGAAACTTAATTTAAACCTAGATTATAGCTGTGATATGGCATAGGTCATCTTTCGATCCATTGTAGTACTTGGAAGCCCATTCAGGGAATATTCGTTTACATTTTTGTTGAACGCAGTTGGTTTTTATCATCCTGTATTAAAACATTTCCTTTTACCAGTAGTGCAATTTATAAACAATGTTTTGTGAGTAGAATAAAATTTCTAGTGGTAAACTTACCTGCTTTTTCGACGTTATTTTACCAGCTAACTAAAAATAGGAAAGCCTTGACCCCTTCCACTAAATTTAGTTAGTATTAAGATTCTTTTACAGGGAGTGCAGTGGAGCTGACGCTGAAATCAGTAAGTATTTGGTTATATCATCGCTAGTCTCACTGAACTCTTCTGAACTCCACATGTCATGTGTGGTCTGGCGTCTCCTTACCAGCAACAGGTCCCAGGTTCAAACTAGTCAATTCGCCCACGTCTTCGCAGCTCGCACCCAATTCCCCCCCCCCCCCCCCACCCACCGGCGCGTTCAACACAAGCACTCTTTGCTGCTTCAGATTTCACCGATTAGTTTTAAACGGTTCATCGTCGTTCCATCTTGTATACCACAGCAAAACTGTAACTGCGCTACACTCCAAAGGCGTCAGATAACGTTCAATGGGGTTGCAACGTAATGATGTTTTTAAAGATGCTTGAAACATGTGGAGTGTCAGCAGGAGAACGATCAAAGCATATTTCTGATTTGTGCAGGATGTGTGTCAGTAGTGAATAGAAATATGGGAAGCTAAGGAATATGATGGGGCCAAGTGACTCACCCGACTTAAATCCCACTGAGTTTTTACGGTGTGAACTAGACAAGGAGGTCAGGGAACTGAGGTGATCTAATGCTGAAGATACGTCGAATAGTATCCACTCACATTTCACTGAAATATCTACAAATGACAGAGAGATTATTTATTTTGTTGGTCTGTTTAGTTATTTACGTTGTGTTCGTACATTGAAATAATGCATATAATTTTTGTCATAGGTGGTCGAGAAGTTTTGACCGGTACTGTAGATGGAAAGGAGGCAGACACATGTGCATCCTTCCTTACCAGAGGTTGAGCAAATAAATGTTTCCAGACGGTTCAAATGGCTCTGACCACTATGGGACGAAACAACTGAGGTCATCAGTCGCCTAGAACTTAGAACTACGTAAACCTAACTAACCAAAGGACATCACACACATCCATACCCAGGGCAGGTTTTGAACATGCGACCGTAGCGGTCGTGCAGTTCCAGACTGATGGGCCTAGAACCGCTCGGCCACAACTGCCAGCAGTAAATAAATCTGTTGCAATGAAAACAAATAGGGAGACAAATGTTACAATTCAACTGCTGACAAAAAGTTGTGGCAGAAGTCGGACATAATGAAGAGGGACATGCTGTCACGTTTCAAGAGACGGCAGTTCTAACTAGTCATTTTACTAGCCAGTCAAAGTGAGACCGCAATTTTTGAAATAATGTGTATTGTTTCCTCAGGGCGGCATTCTGCTGAGGACATGCTCCTACGCGAGAAAGAAAATACGATGTCTTCTGAAAATTCGAAATGTTGTAGGGTTCCTACCGAAAACGAATAATCGATCAAAGTAGTTCTGGATGAGTTCTGAATTTAAGAAGAGATTTATCCGTTCATAAACAATATTTAGGCCCATGAATGAGTTTATTAATGTGACCTGACTACAAAATTATGTAGAATATTGCCTGCTCAGGGGACTCTGACTTTGTGCAAGGATTTATAATGAGCATAGCAAAAAGGAAACTGAATTTACCTGAAACTGGGTAACTGAACAAAAGTTTCACCGTGATTAAAAGTGTTTAATGCAATATGGATCACAACGCCATGTGGTGCGATGGTAATGTGGTTCCAGTCTGTAATGGTAGCTCACAAATACAGCACATAATCACAAACTGTGTAGAATGGATGACTGCGGCTGTGCCAGTTCATGTACCCGTGTCGAAAATCGTGCATAGAAACGCGAAGTATGATGTTCACAGTCATTCACTATAATTTTGATACTTATTGCTGAAAGAAGTCCAATTTCTGAACGCAAGTAATACGATTCGTATCGAAGAAAGTTACAGGAAGGAAAGATGACTTCAAATATTGTATCAACATGAATCTGTATAACTCTCCTAAAGTAGTTAAGGAGCAATGGCATGTGCAACATTAATGATCGGAAACATATCGAACGCAGCGTTCCAGTTTGAAAGAAAATCAAACACGGCAATCGATTAACAATAATGAAAGCTCATTTTCATGAAGTGTGACTCATATGAAATAGCCCAAACAGATTCTGTACAGCGTAGCGAAACCTACTCTCCTCACAATAGCGCAAACACCGGGCATCCACAGGGGTGACGGGCTTCGAAATCATCAAAGTTTCAGTGGAATCAACCACCTTATATTTCTCAATGCTGCCAACAAAAGTGTTACTCGTTAGCTGCCCGCTCGTTGTGAATGATTACCAAATTCATACTGAAAATATGCTCTTATTAAGCGCAGGCAATCTGCTTCTTACCATCGCGTCACGCCGCAAGCAACTGATCGTGGCACCAGATTATAAACCACGCTTTTCTCCAAGCTCGCCAGAATGTAGGTGCATTTAGAAACATGCGACCTAGAGATCTCCATGATTTGGCTTTGACGTGGTTCGTCAGTTCAGCTACAACCAAAACAACAGTTCTCGAACGTTTCTCGGACTGTTCCAAATATCAACTATGTTGTTAGAAAACGATAAACGGGTACAAATCTGTATCTTTGCAATAAGCATGGGTTAAGTATTGCTCTACGTAATTAAATAGAGAATGTTGTAATTGAATAGTGTAAGTGGTGAATATTACAACCAGCTTTAAACGGTTTTTCATAATCTTCTATTCTCACGAGGAACTGAACAGGTGCGCTAGTCAATGCGGATTCAGCTACTTCGTGGTTTCGTGAAACTGCGTCTGTGCCGCTTACAAGGGAAACTGCCCATGGCAGCCCCTTCAGATTTAATAGAGAAATGACCCAGTGGATATCCTGTCAAAAGCGGAACACAGATCAAGTATGAAACCACGAAGAAAGTATACTGAACTATGAAAAAGGAAGCAAAGTAGAAAACGTGAACGGTCCAAGTTCAAGATTTGCAACATCGAGCGCGTTGCACTAAGAACGGCGTCGTGGTTGTGTGGTCACGGTGTTACACTGCAAAGTGGGATATGCCTGTTCAAATTTCGCTCGAGCCGCGTACTTCTAGTTGTTTTTTTCGCAAAATTGTGAACTTTCCGTCCGGTCTTTGACGTGTGTGCCCTCCTGCATTTTGCCAATTGTCATACTATACATTGGCTATAGAATACGAACCAAGCAGTAAGAATATACACTGAAGGGCCAAAGAAACTGATATAGGCATGAGTATTGAAATACAGAGATGTATAAACAGGCAGAATACGGTGATGCGGCCGGCAACGGCAATATACGACAACAAGTGTCTGGCACAGTTGTTAGATCGGTTACTGCTGCTACAATGGCAGGTTATCAAGCTTTAGGCTAGTTTGAACGTGGTGTCATGTCTGCACACGAGCGATGTGTCACAGCATCTCCGAGATAGCGATGAAGTGGGGATTTTCATATACGACCATTCCACGAGTGTACCGTGAATATCAGGAAACCGACAAAACATCAAATCCATAACATCACTGCGCCAGGAAAAAGGTCCTCCAAGAACGGGACCAAAGACGACAATAGAGAATCTTTCAACGTGACAGAAGTGCAGTCCTTCCGCAAATTGCTGCAGATTTCATTGCGTCAGCGTGTGAACCATTCAACGAAACATCATCGATATGGGCTTCCGGAGTCGAAGGTCCACTTACATATCCTTCATGACTGTGAAACACAAGGCTACTGTCGCAGGTTCGAATCCTGCCCCGGGCGTGGATGTGTGTGATCTCATTACGCTAGTTAAGTTTAAGTAGTACTAAGTCTAGGAGACTGATGACCTCACATAGTGCTTGGAGCCATTTGAACCATTTGAAGCGAAATAAGTGACAGTATACTTTCCCTGCAACTGCAACACTTATCAGTTCTTCGAATAGTTAATATTTTATACACCCGCGGAGAACTTCCTGGCACTTCAGAAAACGAACTCTAGGGAAGGAAAAAAAATACGCTGCGTAGTTTCGTATTACGAAAGTATTCATTCGAATGCAACCAAACAGTACGTTAATTTCTGACGTCTAGATTGCTATTCACTTTTGTAAGCCAATCACAGCTCGACAGCCACTGATAGCAGATATTCAGAACATAGGACGCGTGATGTAGTGAGCCAGTAGCAATATTACTTTTAAGGAGTGCGAACACACATAAAGGAAAAGTTAATAGTTTTAATTAATATACATTGTGTATCTGCAAGGATCGCTAAGCTTTCACATATAATTTTGTGTCTTTTTTGTGTGTGCTACACTTAAGACACATCATACAGAAGTGACAGTACAATTTTAAAAAATGACATAAATATCTGGCCTTCTGGGCTCGAGGTTCTTCTTAAGTGGCTGACCCTGAAAGTGTTAAGCTTTAAACGATAGTCAAACACTGTGATTTAAGAAATTCAAAGCTCATTCTCACACGAAGTATAATTCACCTTGCCTAAAATAAAACGTACTTTGTACGCAACGCCTTTCAAACCATCGTTCGCAATAATTTTCCGCGACATGTAACAATTAGTTTCAGCTGCTGTCTGAGGGCAACAGAACGAAGACGTTACTGCGCATGCTCAGCTACGATGACGTAGGAAGCCCAAATGCTTGTACATGTATCGCATTAAGAGATGTTACATTATGTTCTATGCGAAACAGGGTATCAGAAGATACTCCAAAAGCAAAGGAATTTCGTGAACTGTACTAAAATGCATAATTCGGGTTAAAGTGCAGATTTGTATGTCCTGATTCAGTTACAACAGCCCAAGAGAAAAGACGGAAGTGTCAGAAAGGAGAATGTTAGGTGGATTAGTGGGGTGACACGAAAGGATAGACTAAGGAATGAGTACATAAGGGAAACAGTGAAAGTGGGGCCCATAGTTAAGAAGATCCAAGAAAGTAGGCTAAGATGGCATGGACACGTGCGGAGAAGAGGGGAGTACTACGTGGGGAAAATTGAAGATCTAGAAATCGAAGGATCAAGGAGAAGAGGAAGACCGAAACTGAGATGGAAAGACAAGGTAGCAGGGGACCTATGGGAGAAAGGGTGGCTCAGAGAAGAAGCACTGGATAGACATTTATGGAAGAGAAATACCCAGCAAAGCAACGCCGATCCCACATGACGTGGCAAAAGGCTGAGATGATGATGATGGACAAAGAAGTAGGCCCCAATCTGATATTAAGCTTTTCAGTGTGGTTTTCTAGATGCAAATTTTGTTTCAGTACCAGTTTTACAGTATCTCATGTTTCGTTCTTTATTGTGGCATAAATCCATGTGCTGGTGTAAACTGTCGCCAGGATACCAGTCGCCAACGATGAAGCGAAGATCGGTAGTGGCCGCTGTATCAAGTGCACCTGTCACGAGAGAGGCCAGAGCCACACCAACAAGCAACAGGTCGCCAACGCCCTCTCAATAGCAAGATCAGTGATATTGTCTGCAAGACGACTATTACGGATGAGCTTCTACCAAGTGTGCATATATGTGGTAGAAAGAGATTACAGGCCGCCTTTAACAGCACCCTCTCCCTTGCTTCCTACATTACAAGACTACAGTGACGACGAAGATACTGCAGTGGCAACAGGGATGGTATGCTACAGTGGGAGCGAGGGTACTACAACCCATATGTGCCAGATGATGAAAATGTGCACTTGAAATTCAGCAAAAATTTGAAACTAATTTATAGTGTGGAATGAGACTCTTCGTCACTCTGCAGGATAAATTAATAAAAGCCAAATTTCTTCAGCAAAGCGACATAAATAACTTCGTTGTTCTGTATGGTGAGCCGGTAGGCGTGGCCGAGCGGTTCTAGTCTGGAACCGCGTGACCGCTATGGTCGCAGGTTCGAATCCTGCCTCGGGCATGGAAGTGTGTGATTTCCTTAGGTTAGTTAGGATTACGTAGTTCTAAGTTCTAGTGGACTGATGACCTCAGATGTTAAGTCCGATAGTGCTCGGAGCCATTTGAACCATTTTGATCTGTGTGGTCATTAATGATAGAGTACTAAAAACAAAGAAATAAAATAAAATCAGAAAACTGAAACTAATAGTATTTTAGGTTTCTGAAATTATGTGAATGCATTTTAATTCGCTTGATTGCTCCCGGCCACAGAAAGCAGTTTTGTTTTTATTTGACGTGAAAACTATAAACGAAAATACGAGTTACGTGTACCTACCCCCTTTCCCACTACAACTCAGACTGCTCTGCACATGCGCGAATGTGGCAGCTTGGGCACCCGCTGCCAACTGCTCAAACGGACCTAATGCAACAGCTGTGACGTCACGCTCCTCGGAAGCAGTTTGTTGCTATGAAGTACTGCATAGCCCTCGTTCTAAATCCTTTGACAAATTTTGCTGTTGGCAGACACTTGCGTGTGCACTGTGTTTTGGTGTAAATGGGGCATTTCATTTGCTACTGAAGCTCTTGTTCCCTCACGTTTATGTTTTATTGCCACAGTATTATACTAAAGTTGCAGGATACGGTAAAATTCTTTCTTAGCGTAACAGTTTTTACCAGTCAGAATGAAAAAAATTTAAATGAAAATGAAAACAATGGCAAATTCCTATAATTCTAAAAAATTCCCGTGGTCTTCCCGGTATTCTCCCGGATGAAAAAATTCCCGGGTTTTTCCCGGATTCCCCGACTATCCCGGGGCGTGCACACCCTAAACTTGTACCTCTAGCTAATTTAGCCCTGCCCGTTTCTTTTTCCATCAGCTCAATTTTATGACGTAATATCTGCTGAACTATGTGTAGCACAATGGTATATGTGTATAGTGTGTGCGATGCGTGTTGCAACTAGTTAGTAGGAAAAAAAGTAATAACTGAAAAGTCAAGCCTGATGCTGCTATTTTATTGCATGAATAGCGAACATGTAGTAGGAGCTAACGTTTGTCCCTTCCATCACTTCATGGGTGTCCCAGAGAGAAAATGTCCCTTGAAGTTTTCAAATTACTTGTAAAGTTTGTTGCAAGTCATTAGTGCTCTAATTCTCAAATCCAATTAAAAAAAAAAAAATTAAGGTAGCTATGTTTGTATGCCCGTTTGTACCACATCTCCTCCAATACCACTGGACCGATGTCAACTAAACTTGGAACACATATCATTTAAAGCCTCCAAGTATCACTCTGGTGGGGTCAGGGATTTTCTCTGCCTCGTGATGGCTGGGTGTTGTGTGCTGTCCTTAGGTTAGTTAGGTTTAAGTAGTTCTAAGTTCTAGGGGACTTATGACCACAGCAGTTGAGTCCCATAGTGCTCAGAGCCATTTGAACCATCACTCTGGTGGTAACAGTCACACACCTAGCAATGGGTTGTGGGTGAGGGTAAAAATAAGCGCAGCCCAGGACGCGAGAACAGCCATACCTTACTGATGCAGTTTTGGAGACTGACAGCACTTAGATCCTTGCAAAAACTTTGCATATAATTTCAAATCTTTTCAAAACAGTTTTTCGCTGACTGCCCCCAAAAAATGATGGCTCTGAGCACTATGGGACTTAACATCTATGGTCATCAGTCCCCTAGAACTTAGAACTACTTAAACCTAACTAACCTAAGGACAGCACACAACACCCAGCCATCACGAGGCAGAGAAAATCCCTGACCCCGCCGGGAATCGTACCCGGGAACCCGGGCGTGGGAAGCGAGAACGCTACCGCACGACCACGAGATGCGGGCCCCAAAAAATGATGAAAGTCAAAACTTTTGTAGCTTACTACATATTCGCTGTTAATGCAGTAAAACTTCCACGTGAAGCATGAAGTTTTACTTTTATTTCTTTGCCTTTAATTGTGTTCGAAACACATTATGCAGACAGTATTCAGCTATACCATTGAATTTACCACAAAAATTACATCATTGTATAGCACTTAATATTTATTGTTTATTTGGTACTAACTCTTTTCGGAACCCATTTCACAGACAGTATTTATATTTACCGCTGAGTGTATCTACAAAAATGTGTCATTGTCTGACACAATGCTCAGGAGATATGACGTCAAATAATGAGATGCGAGAAAAACTGGCACATAATGTGTGCCGTTTTAAGTTCTTACTTTTTTGCTATTAACTCTATTCTAAACACATTTTGCTGACAGCATCCACATATGCCGCTGAATGTACATTGAAAAATACATCATTTGATAACACACAGTTCAGGAGATACGATAACGCCGAGAACGGTGGGAAACTACTGCATCATGGTTGATGTAGGCACAAATACCACCAGATGTACCTGCAAAATTATGTCGTTCCACAGCACATAATTCTGGAGAGACGACCTCATGAACATTATGCTGCATAAAAATGCAGACGAAATTTGCTCGATATTTAGGTAAAATATGTATACAGATACGCACGAAATAGGCTAAATATGTGTTAAATATAACTGACATGTGCATATGCGAGGAAGCACATGGGTAAAAAGCTCATTCAAGACAGTTGAAAAGATTTTAATGATATTCAGTACAAATATAATTTACAATCTGGATAAAAATGCTGTAGGGGTAAGAACCACCAGCCTTATAATTAAATGAGGATTAGAGAGAAGGGGGACGTTGACAGACAGCGAGCAGAAACGAGGAGACAGACAGAGCTAGGAGGAGGAGGAGATGGACAAAGTGGATGTGTAAATGGACAGAGAAAGGGAAGAGGAGGTAATGGATAGAAGGAGAGTTGAGAAGGAGATGGGCAAGGAAAAGGAATGGGAGGAGGTGAATAGGAAGACAGGGTGGAGAAGGTGGGCAGTGAGAGGGTGAGGAAGAGAGAGAGAGGGAGGGACGGTGGAGATGGACAGTGGAAGGGGGGGGGGATGCATACGGAGGGAGGAGGATAAAGGAGGAGGGTTTGAGCAGAGAGAGGGGGAAAGATAAGGTAGATAAAGGGGGGATGAGAAGATAGACAGATCGGTGAGAGACGGAGATGGACTGATAGATTTGATTAAATAAATACCCGAGCAACGCCAGATTTCTCAGCCAGTACTGGATAAAAACGGTTTGGCTATTTGTGCATAGTGAGCTACGCTTCTTTTTTAGTGTTACCCCCTCCTTTATGACGGGTAGGTGGTTCTTAACCAAAAGGTGGCTATTTTCAGACAGAAAGTGACATAGCTACCAAATTTGGTTGAAATCGATACAGTGGTTTCGGTGGAGATGTGGAACATAATTACATACTTACACTATAATGTGTATGGACTCCACATTAGCACTTGTGATGTTATTCTGCCAAAAACATATGGCTGACCCTCTTCCGAAAACCTTTTTGTCACCCCCGAAGTATTTCTGTTTTGCATCAGACTACATCCTTACATCTGAAATGATTTAACAAAGCGAATAGAACCACGGAAATTGCTCTGTTAAAATACGTTCAGAAGTTTTTCCCTGTGTAATATTTTTGATTAAAATTGGTGCTAGTGTGACCTGCATCGAAAACTATAACAGTGAAGCATTTATCAAACTTAAATGGATGAACCACATAGAAATTCCACATATTTCCCATTCACTACTAATAATGTGATTTTTTTTTGTCATTAGTCTTCTGACTGGTTTGGTGCAGCCCGCCACGAATTCCTCTCTTGTGATAACATCTTCATCTAATAGTAGCTTTTGCAACCTACGTCCTCAAATATTTGTAGGATTTGTACCAATCTCTGACTTCCTCTCCATTTTTTTCCTTCTATGGCTCCCCTTAGTACCATGGAAGCCATTCCCTCATGTTTTAACTGATGTCCTATTATCCTGTCCCTTCTATCAGTGTTTCCCACATATTCCTCTCACATTCTGCGCAGAACCTCGTCATTCCTTACCTTATCAGTCCACCTAATTTTCAACACTAGTCTGTAGCACCACATCTCAAATGCCTCGATTCTCTTCTGTTTCGGTTTTCCCGCAGTCCAAGTTTCACCACCATACAATGCTGTACTCCAGACGTACATTCTGAGAAATTTCTTCCTCAAATGAAGGCCGATATTTGATATTAGTAGACTTCTCTTCACCACGAATGCTCTTTTAGCTGTTGCTGGTCTGCTTTTGATGCCGTCCGTGCTCCGTCCGTTATTGGTTATTTTACTGCGTAGGTCGCAGAATTCTTTAACTTCGTCTACTTTGTGACCTTTAATCCTGATGTTAAATTTCTCACTGTTCTCATTTCTATCTCTTCTCATTATCGTCTTCTTTCTTCGATTTACTCTCAATCCATATTGTGTACTCATTAGACTTCATTCCGTTCAGCAGATCATTTAATTTTTCTTCACTTTCACTCAGGATAGCAATGTCATGAGCGAATCGTGTCATTGATATCCCTTCACCTTTAATTTCAATTTCACACCGGAATCTTTATTTTATTTCCATCATTGCTTCCTCGATGTACAGATTGAAGAGTAGGGGTGAAAGGCTACATTCTTGTCTTACATCCTTTTTAATACGAGCACCTCGTTCTTGGTCGTCCACTCTTATTATTCCCTCTTGGCTGCTGCTCATATTGTATATGACCAATCTCTCCCTATAGCTTATCCCTACTTTTCTTAGAATTTGGAACATCTTGCACCATTTTACATCGTCGAATGCTTTTTCCAGATCGACAAATCCTATAAAACTGTCTTGAATTTTCCTTAGTCTTGCTTCCATTATTAGCCGCAACATCAGAATAGCCTCTCTCGTCCCTTTACCTTTTCTAAAGCCAAACTGATCGTCATCTAGCGCATCCTCCTTTTTCTTTTCCATTCTTCTGTATATTATTCTTGTAAGCAACTTGGATGCATGAGCTCTTAAGCTGATTGTGCTGTAATTCTCGCACTTGTCAGCTCTTGCAGACTTCGAAATTGTGTGGATGATGCTTTTCCGAAAGTCAGATGGTATGTCGCCAGACTCATACATTCTCCACACCAACGTGAATAGGCGTTTTGTTGCCGCTTCCCCCAATGATTTTAGAAATTCGGATGGAATGTTGGCTATCCCTTCTGCCTTGTATGCTCTTAAGATCTCCAAAGCTCTTTTAAATTCTGATTCTAATACTGGATCCGTTATCTCTTCTAAATCAACTCATGTTTCTTTTTCTATCACATCAGACAAATCTTCCTCGTCATAGACGCTGTCAGTATATTCTTTCCACCTACCCACTCTCTCCTCTGAATTTAACACAGGAATTTCCTGCTGCTCTCTTAATGTTATCACACTTGCCTTTAATGTCACCGAAGGTTGTTTTGACTTCCCCGTATGCTGAGACTGTCCTTCCGATAATGATTTCTTTTTCGACACCTTCACATTTCTACTGCAACCATTTCGTCTTAGCTTCCCTGCACTTCCTATTTATTTCATATCCCAGCGACTGGTATTTTTGTATTCCAGAGTTTCCCTGAACATTTTTGTACTTCCGCCTTTCATCGATCAGTTGAAGTATTTGTGCTGTTACCCATGGTTTCTTCGGCGTTACCTTCTTTGTGCCTATGTTTTCCTTCCTAACTTCTTGACAGCCTTTTTTAGAAATGTCCATTCCTCTTCAACTGTACTGCCTACTGAGCTTTTTCTTACTGCTGTATTTATCGTCTTAAAGATCTCTTTTCAGTCCTTAGTACTCCTGTATTTACCGTCTTAAAGATCTCTTTTCAGTCCTTAGTACTTCCGTATCCCACTACTTTGCCTATTGAGTCTCCCTGACTAAAGTGTTAAACTTCAGCCTACTCTTCATCACTACTGTATTGTGATCTGAGTCTATGTCTGTTCCTAGGTATGCCTTACAATCCTGTATCTGATTTTGGAATCTTTGTCTTCCCGTATCACTCGGCCTTCTCCAAATATACCTCTTCCTCTTCTGATTCTTCAACAGAGTGTTTGCTATTACTAGCTGAAACTTGTTACAGAACTCAATGAGTGTTTCTCCTCTTTCGTTCCTTGTCCAAAGCCTCTATTCTCCTGTAACCTTTTTTCTAGTCCTTCCCCTTCAACTGCATTCCAGTCTCCTATGACTATTAGATTTTCTTCTGTCTTAACGTACCGTATTACCTTTTCAATATCCTGATATACTTTCTCTATTTCTTCATTTTCAGCTTGCGACGTCGTCATGTATACCTGAACTATAGCTGTCAGTGTTGGTTTGCTGTCGATTCTGATAAGAAAAATCTATCACTGAACTGTTCACATTAACACTCTCTCTCCCCTACCTTCATATTCATAAGGAATCCTACTCCCGTTATACCATTTTCTGCTGCTGTCGATATTACCCTATACTAATCTGACCAGAAATCTTTGCCTTGTTTCCACTTCACTTCACTGAACCCTACCATATCTTGATTGAACCTTTGCATTTATCCTTTGAGATTTTCTAGTTTCCCTACCTCGTTCAAGCTTGTGCCATTCCACTCCCTAACTCGTAGAAAGCTACCCTTCCGTTGATTACTCAACCTTTTTTTCATGGTAACCTCCTCCTTGGCAGTCCCCTCCCGGAGATCCGAATAGGGGACTATTCCGGAATCTTTTGCCAATGGAGAGATCATCATGAGGCTTCTTCAACTACAGGCCACCTTCACGTTACATGTCTTTCATCCAGTGGTGCCATTGCCTTCTGCATCCTCATGCCATTTATCATTGCTGATTCCTCCTCCTTTAGGGTCAGTTTCCCACCCCTAAGACAAAAGAGTGCACTGAACCTCTGTCCGCTCCTCCGCCCTCTTTGACAAGGCCGTTGGCAGCATGAGGGTGTCATCTTATTGCGGAAGTCTTCGGCCGCTGATGCTGATTATTAATCAAAATTTAAGTAGCGGAGGGATTTGAACTCGGGACCGAAAACGTTATGATTATAATTCAAAGACGCTACCCCAAGACGAAAACTGGCGTTCTACGGATCGGCGCGCGGAATGTCAGATCCCTTAATCGGGCAGGTAGATTAGAAAATTTAAAAAAGGGAAATGGATAGGTTAAAGTTAGATATTGTGGGAATTAGTGAAGTTCGGTGGCAGGAGGAACAAGACTTTTGGTCAGGTGATTACAGGGTTATAAATACAAAATCAAGTAGGGGTTGTGCAGGAGTAGATTTAATAATGAATAAAAAAATAGGAGTGCGGGTAAGCTACTACAAACAGCATAGTGAACGCATTATTGTGGCCAAGATAGACACAAAGCCCATGCCTACTACAGTAGTACAGGTTTATATGCCAACTAGCTCTGCAGATGATGAAGAAATTGATGAAATGTATGACGAGATAAAAGAAATTATTCAGGTAGTGAAAGGAGACGAAAATGTAATAGTCATGGGTGACAGGAATTCGTCAGTAGGAAAAGGGAGAGAAGGAAACATAGTAGGTGAATGTGGATTGGGGGGAAGAAATGAAAGAGGAAGCCGCCTTGTAGAATTTTGCACAGAGCATAACTTAATCATAGCTAACACTTGGTTCAAGAATCATGAAAGAAGGTTGTATACCTGGAAGAATCCTGGAGATACTAAAAGATATCAGAAAGATTATACAATGGTGACACAGAGATTTAGGAACCAGGTTTTAAATTGTAAGACATTTCCAGGGGCAGATGTGGATTCTGACCACAATCTATTGGTTATGAACTCCAGATTGAAAATGAAGAAACTGCAAAAAGGTGGGAATTTAAGTAGATGGGACCTGGATAAACTGAAAGAACCAGAGGTTGTAGAGAGTTTGAGGGAGAGCATAAGGGAACAATTGACAGGAATGGGGAAAGAAATACAGTAGAAGAAGATTGGGTAGCTCTGAGGGATGAAGTAGTGAAGGCAGCAGAGGATCAAGTAGGTAAAAAGACGAAGGCTAATAGAAATCCTTGGGTAACAGAAGAAATACTGAATTTAATTGATGAAAGGAGAAAATATAAAAATGCAGTAAATGAAGCAGGCAAAAAGGAATATAAACGTCTCAAAAATGTGATCGACAGGAAGTGCAAAATGGCTAAGCAAGGCTGGCTAGAGGACAAATGTAAGGATGTAGAGGCTTGTCTCACTAGGGGTAAGATAGATACTGCCTACAGGAAAATTAAAGAGACCTTTGGAGAGAAGAGAACCACTTGTACGAATATCAAGAGCTCAGATGGCAACCCAGTTCTAAGCAAAGAAGGGAAGGCAGAAAGGTGGAAGGAGTTTATAGAGGGTTTATACAAGGGCGATGTACTTGAGGACAATATTATGGAAATGGAAGAGGATGTAGATGAAGACGAAAAGGGAGATAAGATACTGCGTGAAGAGTTTGACAGAGCACTAAAAGACCAGAGTCGAAACAAGGCCCCGGGAGTAGACAACATTCCATTAGAACTACTGATGGCCTTGGGAGAGCCAGTCATGACAAAACTCTACCATCTGGTGAGCAAGATGTATGAGACAGGCGAAATACCCTCAGACATCAAGAAGAATATAATAATTCCAATCCCAAAGAAAGCAGGTGTTGACAGATGTGAAAATTACGAACTATCGGTTTAATAAGTCACAGCTGCAAAATACTAACGCGAATTCTTTACAGACGAATGGAAAAACTGGTATAAGCCGACCTCAGGGAAGATCAGTTTGGATTCCATAGAAATGTTGGGACATGTGAGGCAATACTAACCTTACGACTTATCTTAGAAGAAAGATTAAGAAAAGGCAAACGTACGTTTCTAGCATTTGTAGACTTATAGAAAGCTTTTGACAATGTTAACTGGAATACTCTCTTTCAAATTCTGAAGGTGGCAGGGGTAAAATACGGGGAGCGACAGGCTATTTACAATTCGTACAGAAACCAGAGGGCAGTTATAAGAGTCGAGGGGCATGAAAGGGAATCAGTGGTTGGGAAAGGAGTGAGACAGGGTTGTAGCCTCTCCCCGATGTTATTCAATCTGTATATTGAGCAAGCAGTAAAGGAAACAAAAGAAAAATTCGGAGTAGGTATTAAAATTCATGGAGAAGAAGTAAAAACTTTGAGGTTCGCCGATGACATTGTTATTCTGTCAGAGACAGCAAAGGACTTGGAAGAGCAGTTGAACGGAATGAACAGTGTCTTGAAAGGAGGATATAAGATGAACATCAACAAAAGCAAAACAAGGATAATGGAATGTAGGCAAATTAAATCGGGTGGTGCTGAGGGAATTAGATTAGGAAATGAGACACTTAAAGTAGTAAAGGAGTTTCGCTATTTAGGGAGTAAAATAACTGATGATGGTCGAAGTAGAGAGGATATAAAACGCAGACTGGCAATGGCAAGGAAAGCGTTTCTGAAGAAGAGAAATTTGTTAACATCGAGTATAGATTTAAGTGTCAGGAAGTCGTTTATGAAAGTATTTGTATGGAGTGTAGCCATGTATGGAAGTGAAACATGGAGGATAACTAGTTTGGACAAGAAGAGAATAGAAGCTTTTGAAATGTGGTGCTACAGAAGAATGCTGAAGATAAGGTGGGTAGATCGCGTAACTAATGAGGAGGTATTGAATAGGATTGGTGAGAAGAGAAGTTTGTGGCACAACTTGACTGGAAGAAGGGATCGGTTGGTAGGACATGTTTTGAGGCATCAAGGGATCACAAATTTAGCATTGGAGGGCAGCGTGGAGGGTAAAAATCGTAGAGGGAGGTCAAGAGACGAATACACTAAGCAGATTCAGAAGGATGAAGGTTGCAGTAGGTACTGGGAGATAAAGAAGCTTGCACAGGATAGAGTAGCATGGAGAGCTGCATCAAACCAGTCTCAGGACTGAAGACCACAACAACAACAACCCATAGACGGCGGGTGATACTTTATTACTGAGTGAAAATGGGGAAATCCATTAGACCATTAGGAGTAAGACTGTTTTATGAAAATGTTAGTTATCATCTTGATATTGTGAGACACACAGTTGTTCATAGATAATTAAGACTTCACAAATTTTTGAAGTTTCTTTAGTCTTCGTATTGACCAACTAGGATCACGGGAACTTTAATGCCTTTTCATTCTCTCTTGTTCACTATTTTTCAAATACTCCTTTATCCTCTCCCCAGGTTGTGTTTACGTTTATCCTGTCCATGTTGTTCCTTGCTTCTTATCTTTTCTGCCCTGAGAGGCCTGTAGATTACGTATGTAGTTTTTAAATAGGTTGCTTACGGTTATTGACGATTGTCCGCTGTTCTTCCTTTCTAGTTCTTTTCTTATTTCTGTAATCCAAGCTCGTGCAGATTTCGTTTTCTACAAAGCAAGGAATATTTATTGTTTCGTTAGCCTGTTTTCATTCATCCAGTATAGGTATCAAAAGAAGATAAATCTTTACTTTGGCACTGCTTTTGATATTTTCTCTATAGTTTCAGAGATCTGCTCATAGCTTCTTATTCTCTAACCATCTGTAGTGTCTTGTTGACAAAAATCAGCAACCAGTTATCCGTGTCAGACACATCGCGCCTTTTTTCAGAAATTTATAACCATACCATTATTAGCGAGATTAAAAAATAAGTAGGTCTATGTAGCAGATAACTGTAGGCATGTACACATACGGTGTACGGAAACCAAACAACACTCGATAACAATGTGATAACTGTAGTCTTCTGAGGAAAGGTACTATTTCCTTGAAACCGCTAAATAAATTACATTTATTGTGTGCAAGGGCTTCATTTTTTCCAATAAATAGGCATAAATTGCTAAAGATGGATAAAGTGAAACATCTGTAGCTTGTATTAGATCAATTATTTTTCTAATAATCCATCATTCAAGTATCTCTAACCTGTCCTGGTTAAAACGTATCATTGAGCTATCGCATGCATGTAAGTTTTCGAGGCTCACTAGTGTGGCATAGTTCATTGTTTCGTTTATCTAGATGCACATTTTGTACCAGATATTTTTTGCTCAAAAAATGTACCTTTTCTGTTTCATTAACTCTTACATCAGTTCCAATTTTTTCTAGTCTCTTCTGCGGTATAGTTTCTCCAAAATATTAAAATTTAATAACACGCTCTAATTTACCAAATTACATTTGTGTATAAAAAGTAACGATAAACGTTATAAACCGTCACCTGGCCTAAAATCAGCCTTTCTCTATTTTTATTTTTCTTGTTTGTGAGACACTTGTCCTACGAATTTATGTTTGGATACGGTATTCGTCAGTGTTCGACGAGTGAAAACGTACATTAACTGCAGTAATCCCCCCGCTGCATAAAAACGGAGGCAAGCAAAAAATTTGCAATTACAGAGGAGTCATTTCTTCCAATGGCAAACAAAATATAATCCTAAGTCACCCTGAACCGAATTGAAGGAACTTAAGACAAACAGCTGGGTAACACTAGTATGCTTTTAGAAGGAGAACATCATACACAGAACAGATAACTATCTTGAAAACAATAATTCGCCACAGATTTTTCAGAAAGCACTTGATGCGGCAGACAGAGAAACAACAAATAAAATGTCACAAATTAATATTTCATTATTTCTGTTTGACATCTGGCCATTGCTTGAAGAAGAACGATGCTATTTTAAGTACAATAAGGCATGGCCACTTGGCGAAGCGGAGCTGTGAATGCGATCGTCACAAGGAGGAGAAAGGCCTGCTGCCTCATTCTTGGGTCGGTGTTCTACGGTAAAACGACCTCCGGGACACAAGCTGCTGCTCTCTTTCAAATGTAAGCCAACAGTGCTCCAGCGACAAAGCGAAGCCATCGCATGTCTGGCGGAAGAGCAAAAGAAGGAAGAGAAGAAACGGCTGCTAACGAGAAACGGAAACAGTAGGAGGGGACAGTGTGGCAGAAAACGAGGGCGAGATAAAATGTGGTGGCAGTGGACTGCAGTCCCGGAACGCCAGCGAATCGGGCGCCGTACTGTCTTGCGGTCTGGAAGTTGTTAACCTCCAGCAGAATCACTTTCTGGATCGTCTGACAGGCACTAGGTTGCCGTTGTTATTCCTGCATTCCCTACTACATTCAGCAAGGCTTTCCCAGGCTGTAACAATTTCGAAGAGATGTTTCCAATGCCTGTTTACATGCACGAAAAGAATGATGCTTTCGTACGGTGAAATGAGAAATTTCTCTTTTGCTTTTCTTCTAAATATTCGTCGATGCAATTGGTGTGTTTCTTGTCTCTGTATAGGATATTGGAAAATGATCTGAGACTAACTTCAGTGAGTGGCTCAAACTAATTTACCACCACAGCTGGACATGAGAAAAAATGAAGGTTGGGAGTCTTATATCTTTCTCCACATTTCTTCACCTTCGGACAATTCTACAAGCTAATACAACAACAATACAATCATATGACGATATACAGTTATTCTCACCGGTAAGCAAATTGTCAAGTGATATGGTAAATCGTCGAGTTAGATGTCAAAATTTGAAAGCGGAAATATTCAGTAAATAATGAAATCATGCTGAAATCAGTCTGCTTTCCGCAACCATTGATTCCGTGACTGCATCACATGACGCAAATGTGATTTATACCATCCCAATAAGAAATTTCCTAGGCTTACCACCGAAAGCTGTAAATCAATGCGGCCCGTCTTACATCAAAGTCTTTTTTCCAAAGCTGTTGCAAAAAAGCACATTTGATTCCACGAGAGAAATACTGAAAAGTGTCCATCTGCGGACATCACAACCTATCTCCGGCTGTAATAGCATCTTAAGACACTAAATATTTAGGTGTGCGAATAAGCTGCTTAGTGGAAAATTTCTTAGTAGTGTGGATGAGTAAACCACTCATACTTCGAATGTTTCTCATATTCAACTGACAAAAGACCTTTGTAGGCAATACCGTTTTCCTAGTAGTAGTAGTAGTAGTAGTAGTAGCAGTAGCCTTATTCATTCGTAGATCTCTTTTTACAAGGATGTAGGACATGTCAAATTTTTTACAAGTTTAAACCAAATTAATAAGCTAATTCGAATACATATATATTTACAGACTTCTAGCTAGACATAATTATTAGATTTTCTCTTGGTATACAACACCCTTATTACGAATAACTTATTAAATAATTTAATGCCACACTGTTCACTCATATCTCACTATCAGTCACTGCACACACTACAAACACATTGTTTCATAGCACTTCATTCACTGCATACACACACACACACACACACACACACACACACACTCACACACACACACACACACACACACACGCTGGTGATCTCTAGGCCATTTCCCGTACCGCAACTTCCGATTTGCTATCCTAAAAAACCGAGTCAGCATCCCTCCATAATAAGTGAGATGCTGAGTTCAGGAAGAGGAAGAGGTGTTAGTATTGTGCTGTGCATAGGTTGGGGATAAGTATTTCTAGAAAGAAAAGGAAACATAAAATGAAGGCGTCATATGGAATGCTGGATATTTTATAATCATTATTATCATATTTATTCGTGCAACATTTTTTTTATCACACCTCTACTTAAATAACTGTGTTTCTGCAATTTCTTTAATCCCTTTTGATAATTTATTGTACAGTTTTATTCCCTGGTATAAAATGCTGTTTTGAGTTTTATGTTTATTATTTCTTGGTAAATGTAAGTTGAGTCTATCTCTGTTGCATGGTCATGGACAGAGCTGCTTGTCCAGTAATTACCAATGTTACTTTTGATGCGTATAGCTGACTGGTAAATGTGTTCACATGGAGCAGGTAAAACCCCCAGTGTTTTGAACAGATCTTTACAATGAGCTCGACTGGTATTTTTGGTTATTATTCTTGTGGCTCAATTTTGGAGTTTGAAAATTAAGTTCATATTTTGTGCGTTTGTTCCCCAAAAAGGAATGCCATAGCTAAGAACTGAGTGTACATATGAATAATATGTATCTAAAAGACACTGCATGTTACACACTGTTAGGATTCTAAGGTCATAACATGCTGATGACATTCTGTTTCTAAGTAACTTTGTCTGTTCACACCACTTCAACTGAGAATCGATATTCATTCCTAGAAATTTTGCATTTGTTACACAGTCTACATATAATTTAATATTGTCTTTTTCCTCTTCAAACTAAAATTCGTGGCATTAGCTTTCTTTATGTTGAATGTCACTTTATTGTTTATTGACCAATCATAAACTTCCTTGAGAGTTTCATCTGGTTTCTCGGCAAGGAGTTCTCTTGTTTTCTCAGTGGCTATAATACTGCTGTCATCAGCGAAGAGAATTTTTTCACTATGAGTAACACTAATGGGAAGGTCATTTATGTATGTCGGGAATAGTGTTGGTCCTAATATGATACCTTGCAGAACCCCTATATTACCGTATTTAGGTGTTGATAAGTGTTTTACTAAATGTTTAGATCTATTTGAAGTATGTGTTATCTCTACTCTTCGTACCCTATCTGTTAGGTATGATCGAAACCAGTCATTAGCTACCTCTCTTATTCATAATGCTTCTCATTTATATAATAGAATCTTGTGGTCAACTGTATCAAACGCCTCAGAAAGATCCAAACATATGCCTGTGACTAATTAATTACGTCCTTTTTTCAGTTCTTCCAGAGCATTTGTAGAGGATCCCCCAATGTTTGTTTTACCTTAGCGCAGTAATCAGTGATGGCATTTTGTATCGGCAAATCGGAGGTGCGATGGAACCCTAGTCGCCATTCGTTCAGTGTCTCTGTTTCCTGCTCACAATTTTGATAGCTGTTTCGTTTGTCTTGGATCTGTAGGGCCCTAATTTCATCCAATGAACAAAAACACGTAGACACTAAGTTACAATAAATTTTAACATGTCAAGGGGTAGCTATGCGTTTGGTTTCACATTTGCTTTCTGCCAGCATTCAACGAACTCTGATCTATAGCGCACAAAGCATTTTTGTCATTGGTGTAAGCTACATTACACTCGCTCCTTCTTTTTTTTTTTTTTTTGGCGTTTTGAGTCAGTTCACCCGATACAATACTTGCATAATTGAAGTGCTTAGGTTTGAAGTTTGTCACCATTCTCAACGCGTATGGGAACAAAATACACACGGCAGCATCTCAATTAGCCAGTCAAACCGATGGAGCAATTTCTCCTAAACTTTCCTCAACGTCGACTTATCTCCATTGGCGGTAGTGTGGAAGAACTGTAGAACTTTATGGTGACTCTGTATTAAAGTTTATGTGTTTTAACTAATCACGCCACTAGATTTATATTTAGCAATTCGTGTAGAGATAACTATTTACCAGATCAAATAGACATTTGAGGCACGTTATTGTGAAATGCACTTATCAATACCATGTTGTAGCCCTTCTGGTGTGGAGTAATGCACTGATTCGATTGGGAAAGGTGTCACAAAGCCATTGTATTCTCTTCTGAAGCAAGCAGGCCAACATCCTTCGGTCACTGGTATCTTGGATACGGGCATAGAGGCAGAGTTGACGTACGAGTTGGTGCCACACACTTTCTGTCAGCTACAGACCTGGGTGTCATGCTTACCACAGCAGTACCACAACATTACGCAGTAAGTACAGAGAGAAACGTGCCTTCTGTGCGAGCATTACGCAGTTGGACAATGACACCAAGATACTGTTGCGTGAGAGGTAAAAATGAGGACACAGGCTGTACGTGACGCATTGTCGTGCCTGAAGAGTTCCCCCAGTCACAGAAACCGCAATCTGAAGTCATAATCGATACTTCGCTAAACTATGACGCCAGCAGATTCACCGATGTGCCTCTCCAAAACATTAGACAAACGGGATTTCTCTATGGGTCGCCGCAATACTTGCTGAAGATGGCCAACCTGGGTAGTACAGAACTACGATTCGTCACTGAACGTAAAGTCTTCGCACTTCATCAGCAGTCCATGTTTCCCAGCCATGGCGCCACCCCAACGCACCAATTTGCGTTGTTCTATTAACGGGGGAGCCTACACGAGGGACGGTAATTACACAGCCCATCTATTGTTATTCCGCGAGCGATGTTTGCGGGATGGCAGTGTATGTTACAGAGTCTTCATTACTAGTTCTCAGGCAACAGGCGCAAATGTGGAGAGCATACGATGCGCTTTGTGCACAATACGGCGATCATCAGGCGTGGTAGCCAGAGGTGGTTGACCGGTATCTTGACGATGAGTATGCCAACAGTCACATTTCCATGCAGTCAAAGATCGGGCCACTGAATCATCCGAATGCCCCACAAAACTAGGATATTACACTGAAGCATTTCATGTTATATTTCAGCTCGTGTTTGTAAGCGCCAGTTTTCTATCTAAGAGAGGTGTAAAACTTTTGATATGGAATTGTATAAATTTCGGTGCAGGGTAACAGAATTTTGCGAAAGTAATTTTGAACGGAGATACGTGGAGCTCATGCTACACGACGCGAAATCCAGACTAGCAGGAACATCAAACAAATCGCCAACGAGAAAGCAATCCGTTTTCAATGAAATTTGTACTTTGTATCTGACTGCTAAACAAATGACCGAGATTAAAATGCTGGCCCTGAATATAGCTAATCTTTATCTTACTCTTGTAAACAAGCACAACACCAGAAATGTAATTTTAATGACAGAGAAAATGAACATAAAAAATTAATCCACCAGACTTTCAGGTGAAACTTCTTGAAAATTCTCAAAATAGCATTGTACCTAAATCCTTTACTGGTAGTAAGGTACAGAACTGATATTGATATATTCACCAAAATATTCTGACAATCACTGTGCCTTACAGTGGACAAGTACTTTGTTGGTAGTTAAATTTATTGGAATGCCTGTGCGCACGGACCGCTTGTCTGCTCTGCAACCTGTCACTAATAGAAATATTAATTCGACTATTCAGAACCAAATTTCATAAGCCATACCTCCGATGTTCAATTCAAAGTGTTATCATACCAGTTTTCATTAAAATGCTTCTCAGTTCAAATGGTTCAAATGGCTCTGAGCACTATGGGACTCAACTGCTGAGGTCATTAGTCCCCTAGAACTTAGAACTAGTTAAACCTAACTAACCTAAGAACATCACAAACATCCATGCCCGAGGCAGGATTCGAACCTGCGACCGTAGCGGTCTTGCGGTTCCAGACTGCAGCGCCTTTAACCGCACGGCCACTTCGGCCGGCATGCTTCTCAGTAAACAACTTACAATGTGCAGTGTGAGTATGCGAACACAGTCATGAAATTAAATGAAAATGGGGAACTACTCTGAACGACTGATAAGTAGAACAAGGCCTTACGTTTAACTATGCTTCATCAAGCCATGACAACAATACACTTTTCCATAAAGTTCTCACACCTACACAACTTCCCTGTGCACAAAACTACCTTGAC
This sequence comes from Schistocerca piceifrons, assembly GCF_021461385.2. NCBI lineage: Eukaryota > Metazoa > Arthropoda > Insecta > Orthoptera > Acrididae > Schistocerca > Schistocerca piceifrons. Next base: position 783,709,749 of record NC_060141.1, read on the forward strand.
ACTTGTTTCAATTACGCGACAAAACGATATGTAGCAGCATAAAATTTCTACAGCAAATTTCAACCATACCCAGTGTTCTAACCATAAGAAGCTATACAGTTACAAAAATGTAAAAAACTGGACTACCTTAAAAACTGATATTTTCTAATTCTTCAGTTCATTCATCTCATTTCCTTAATATTTTACCTCAAAACATATTATTACGAAATACATTTTAAATATTGGTGCTTCCATTACACGGCCGGCAGCTTCCATCCTTTTCATACCGAGTACATGCACGCCTGGCTAGCCGCGTGGTCTAGCGAGCTGCTTCCCGAGTGGGAAGGCGTGCCGATCCCCGGCACGAATCCGCCCGGCGGATTTATGTTGTGGTCTGGTGTGCCAGCCAGCCTGTGGATGGGTTTCCATGTGCCTCAGCGAATGCGGGCTGGTTCCCCTTATTCCACCTCAGTTGCACTGCGTCGCCGATTGCTGCACAAACACTGTTTCCACGAACGGGTACACCATAATTTTTGTACCACGCCAACATTTGGGGATACACTCGTCTGGTATGAGACGTTATCAGTGCAGAGGAGGAGGGGGGGGGGGGGTTTCACGGGGGGTCGATCCGCACAATAACACTGGGATCGGCGTGGGGCGCGGCGGTGGGGTAGGTGGACTGCTGTGGCCTGCTGTAAGGTTGTGGACCACTGAGGGCAACGGCGGGGCGAAGCCTCTCCGTCGTTTCAAGGTTCCCAGTTCAATACACAGTACACACACAAATCATATTGTCAAACACACAATGCACACTGCTATTCTCTGACTTACTCTAGCATATTTGGCCTCAAAACACAGACTTAGAAAGAGTATGATTATATCGATACTACAATAGGACAGTTACCTTTCAACATGATTCGGCTAGTAAGCCAAATGGAAAGTGGGGTGAGTCCAGTTTCCAACCATGTCAGGTGCTGATAACGGTATCTCATATCCATGTCCCTCACAGTGACCATACCACGTCTGATGCTGTTCTGGCTCTCATATATCCTACCAGGTCCGGTAACAACACTACACGCGGTCAACACTCTGGTGACCTTTCTACATGTCACAGATAATTGCAACTCTGAGTATTTACAAAACAACCGTTCGTGCATATATGCACAAAGTTATATTGATATCTGACTATGTACTCTGGATGTTTCACATTTTTGTCAGACAGTGTATTTACCAAGATAAATGTTACTCATTGATATCAAAGATATTTATGTCTTACTTTTAGGGTAGACACATACTAAGTAAATTTGTGATTCACCAGGCGTCATTTTTCAGGAGTTTATAAATATTCAACTATCGAAATGTCCGTAAATACAACAGAAAAATTACGCGTAATAACTCTTTTGATGTACACATTATAGACGGTAGATCACCTACACGTTGCACCGCAACTATTAAGGAAATGGAAAGTACTGTTGAAGTTTTCACAGGATAAATTGGTAGATGGGGGCTCGTACTGTTAGCCAATAACCTAGCTGTAATAACATTTAGAAAGTGTATTTTTGTGCAAACATACACTTTTTAAATGGAACTATGCCTAGTCACATTAACAAACTAAAAGTAGGACAAATTAGAACGTTAGTGGTATTTGTTGCAGGATTCCAGTGTGAGTCGTTTACGAGACATCGTACTTTGTCAAGTTACGACATCGACACTTGTTTGTGCCATTCAGCCTGTGGATTTACTAAGTCTGACGTTACTATGTGTGCTTATAGTGTACGTGTGTGTTCCCTGTGTGCACTGCCATTGGCTAGTTAGTTAGTGTGCGACAGTCCAAGCAGTAGGTCGTGAGTGAACGATCGGATTTACCAACGCAGAAAAAGCCGACATGTGCACGTTGTGTGGAGACCGTCAGAAGAATGTAGTTTGTTCCTGTACGGTGCGGCAAGATATCCCAATAGATGCCAATAACCAGGGCATATTTTTGTCAACCTCTTCAACAATATACGGGAAAGTGGTAGCGTAACACCTCGACAACGTAGCATAAGGAAACAAGTGGCGACAGAAGATGGGGAAATTAACGTTCTTACTTCTATTATAGTTGATCCGAGTGTCCTCCATCGACATAGGTTCCATCCCTATCATATCTCTCTCCGTCAAGAGTGGAACCTGTTGTTTCGCATTACAGAGCGGATCATGTTGTGGAAAGGAGCCAAGGTCAATTACTGTTAATTATACCAAAACACACAACTTCATTCCTCGAAAAAATGCACAGTTTTTTCTTTAAAACAACAAAGATCAATTCATGGGTGAATCCCCAACTAATTTCACCAAATAAGTTTAAATAAGTCCTTCTAGAACACCAGGATTTAGAGAAACGGCTGAAAGCCTTACTTAAGTAAAATGTCAATATCTTTTCCGCTGAAGTTCAGCTAAGGAAATTCTTTAAAAACCAAGCATTTACAAATTTCGGCTAAAGGCCATATTAATTAAAATTCAAATTAACTCTTGGGCTTTTTTTCACGTAATAAAACAGAGGCTTTAATGATAAACTTTTGTACAGTACAACAGAAAAACATCTTAAGTAAACTTGCAGCATCTTGTTAGCAAAGACCCAAACAATTGCTCAAAAATTATCGAACACAACCTTAAGATTAACATTTACACAACACGGCTGGAGTCCGTTTCAAGAATTCAAGATAATTAAAGAGGCTCACGGACAAGGATTTACATATTAAAGCCACAGATTCTGAAACAAACGCAGCTGAATGCCTAAATACAGGCAACAAGAATTTTAAATAAAACACGGCTGAAGGCCTAATCTTGAAAAAGTTGATACGAAGTTCGCCTAAAGGCCATATACTATACAAAAAACAGAAAATATTGGTACACGGCTGATGGTCTGGAACACTACTGCGACCAAAGAAAATCACAATCACAAACAACAGAACAGTGGTACTCTGAACTGTTCCAGGGGTCGGCCTGGGGAGGAAACTCTAACAACAGTTTATGTGAGACAGGCAGACAAGCGTAACACTAAATAATCGGGTGGCAACACGACCTAGGGACGGCCAAAGAACCAAATAACAGCCTAATCAATTCCGTCCGTCGTAACCGACCAACTGCCTACTCCTGTACGTAGACAGCATTCATCTGCTCAGTGGAAATCAGAGAAGCTACAAACAGTTCCACGTAAATACACTTGCACAAGAACTCGAACAGTCTGCAGCAAAAACCACTGATGTTCTAATTTACCGTATTTTTAGCTTGTTAATGTCAATACGCATTGTCGCATTTACAAATGTGTATGTCTTTACAAATATACACTTTCTAGGTACTATTTCTATCTGTTTCGTTGCTAACAATACGAGTCCTTGACTACCAATCCATTTTGTGAAAACCGCACTTCAGTGGCACATTCCATTGCCGCAATATTTGCTGTGCAAGGTTTAGGTGATTAACCCATGTATAGGGTGAATCAAAAATCTCGTACTTGAAACTCAACACGCCGTACCTTTATAATTAGATATTCAAAAACTTTTGTAGCGGAACTTTTTTTCATTATGGGTGTGAAGCTCTACAACTATCTACACACCTACACTACTGGCCATTAAAATTGCTACACCTCGAAGATGACGTGCTACACGAAATTTAACCGATAGAAGAAGATTCTGTGATACGCAAATGATTAGCTTTTCAGAGCATTCACACAAGTTTGGCGCCTGTGGCGACACCTACAACGTGCTGACATGAGGAAAGTTTCCAACCGATTTCTCAGACACAACCAGCAGTTGACCAGCGTTGCCTGGTGAAACGTTGAAGTGATGCCCGTGTTAGGAGGAGAAACGCGTGCCATCACGTTTCCGACTTTGATAAAGGTCGGATTGTAGCTTATCGCGACTGCTGTTTATCGTATCGCGACATTGCTGCTCGCGTCGGTCGAGATCCAATGACTGTTAGCAGAATATGGAATCGGTGGGTTCATGAGGGTAATACGCAACACCGTGCAGGATACCAACGGCCTTGGATCTCTAGCAGTCGAGATGACAGGCATCTTATCCGCATGGCTGTAACGGATCGTGGAGCCACGTCTCGATCCCTGAGTCATCAGATGGGGATGTTTGCAAGACAACAACCACCTGCACGAACAGTTCGACGACGTTTACAGCAGCATGGACTATCAGCTCGGAGACCATGGCTGCGGGTACCCTTGATGATGCATCACAGACAGGAGAGCCTGCGATGGTGTACTCAACGAACCTTGTTCCCCTTGACGGCACTTTGAACCGTGGGCGTTATTTTTCAGATGTTTTACGATCCGTGGCTCTACCCTTCATTCGATCCTTCGATACCCTACATTTCAGCAGGATAATGCACGACCGCATGTTGCAGGTCCTATAGGGGCCTTTCTGGATACAGATAATATTCGACTGCTGACCTGGCCAGCACATTCCCCAGATCTCTCACCAACTGAAAACGTCTGGTCAATGGTGACCGAACAACTGGCTCGTCACAGTACGCCAGTCACTACTCTTGATGAACTGCGGTATCGCGTTGAAGCTGTATGGGTAGCTGTACCTGTACACGCCATCCAAGCTCTGTTTGACTCTATGCCCAGGCCTATCAAGGCCGTTATTACGGCCAGCGGTGGTTGTTCTGGGTGCTGATTTCTCAGGATCTATGCACCCAAATTGCGTGAAAATGTAATCACATGTCAGTTCTAGTATGATATATTTGTCCAATGAATACCCGTTTATCATCTGCATTTCTTCTTGGTGTAGCAATTTTAGTGGCCACTAGTGTATACGTATAACAAAACTGTATCTATCCGATGTCGGTATATAAGAGATATTTAATAAAACCTACAGGAGGATTCTTTATCACAGCAATAGATGTCAAAACGATTATTTTTACAATTTTTGTTTGTTGTCTGTCTGTCTGCTGTCTGTTCGTATGCTGTGCACGAAACTTTTACAGTTGTGTTGTTAGAAGTTTAACTTAAAATCTGGTACATGTTTCATCCCGGTACGCCGCTTAGAAGCTTAGCCATCTATACATGTAGAGCGTTATCATTAACTGGGGCAGTACGGGGAAATCGTGTGCCATAGAAGGCACAGGGAAACTGTCTTCAGAGTTGTTATGTCTTCCTTTGCACGCTGTGTAGTTCCTTTATGGATACAGGAACGAGGAACAGATGCCGTTCATGAACCGAGAATTTGGATATTACTTTAATCTATGTCTAATATGAAATAGTAAAAGTAAAAGTAACTCCGTTGGTGTAGTAGGAGCGTCGGAAATACACACCGATACAAAGGATTTATGAAATTGTCTCTCATCAGTAAAGTGTCTATTCACATGATATCGAGCTCTGGCCACCATGAAAGTCTGTAAATGTTATTCACCTGTCAAACACACAAACTGGGGACAGTGTATGAATGTTCAGACTTAAGTGCACCAGCCGCTGCATGCTATTGGCGGAGGCGTAATCGCTCGTGTCAGCGCCGTCGTGCCGCGGTGGCGGCTGTAGGAAACATAGCGGCGACGTAAATGGCGGTTCGCGTATTTGAAAGCGCGGCTGACAGGATAACGGCCGATATTGTAAGCAGCTTCAGGTGCCTTTCTGTGAAACCAGTTCTGCAACGACCAGATTTTTAGTCAAGCCTGCGTTTTAGATGAAAATGAGCAAAACTGATATAATTTTTTAATGTGGCTCGACTCAGTTTCGCGTAAAGATCATTTCACTATGGTGGAAGAAAACAAAATCGCGACTTCAGATGATCATCGCTCATAAAGTGAGTATTCCGATTATGCTGCTTCGGAATTTAATCTCTACGAATCTGTGTGATGAAGCTGGCTTTAAAGTAGGACTGCTTCGTAATAATATTGTAGAAGCTGAAATTCACACAACCTGTGCAGCTGGTGAAATAGTTTTGATACCAAGCTTATCCCTCATTCACAACTATTTCATTAAAAATTAATGAGCGTGCAGTTTCCCGTGCTCATATGCTTAGCCATGACCATCGAAAATTCACGAGGACAGGCGCTTCTAACCACCTGTGTCATCTACAGGACGGACTGTTTGTCACATGGCACAGCCCTACGGAGCTCGCTCGCGGGTCACTAGCTCAGGTAATTTGTTTGTAATAGTTGCAATGGGCATAACATCAAATCTTGTATATAAAGAAATTATTTAATTTTCGTAATTTCGTTACGTTAGGGCGTTCCCCTATCCGGGTCTATTTCCATTTTATACTTCAAAAACTGTATCTGTGCTTATAAACAAGCCGTTTCTTTCCCGTTGCACTCTTTTGACAGTTTCACTTCCAGTTTTTTCTGTCTGTTTCTATCTCTAATAATGTATTTAAGGGATTTTCAAAACTAATACTGGTTCGAGATCCACGTGGACGAAGTGACTGACAATATTTGTTACATATAACGTGTAACCTCTCGATCAATGTACGTAGGAATTACTTAAGAAAACTGAATATCAGGGATGTTTGTAATAGCAGTAGGAGCTAAAGCAGATATTTTTAAAATTTTTGTGTGTTTGTCTGTCCATATGTTTGTACGTGTCTCACGCAAACATTACAGCACGAAATTGGGTGCGGTTATCACATTTGTAATAATATTGGAGTTACTATTTAATATTTGGGACGAGTTCCACCTTGATACGCTGCCCAGAAGCCCTATTATCTATGCACACCGTGTGTTTTCTTTAACTGAGTCAGTATGGAGAAAGCGGAATCCATAGGAGGAAAAGGGAAACATTCTTAGCAACTTTTCGATGCTTATATGTGAAAACAACTTTGCAATAATCAAATTTTTGCACAAGCTGAGCTGTCCATAAAAATGAGTAAAACTGGCAATATTTTTCTCGTGTGTATGTCGACTCAGTTTCATGTAAGGATCATTTCATTATACTGAAAGTAAAAATCAGGACACAAGAAGTTTTATGAAACTAAACTAAACAAAATCGGGATGTGACTATTGTCATTGTTAAATTTGTCGAGTTCATACCACTATTATCGCTACTAAATTTGCCGAGTTGACAGTAAAAATAGCTTTCGCACATTTCTTCAGAGGTTTTCACCGTGTCTTATCGGTGACAGAAATATGATTTCAAATTAGTGTCTTCTGTCGTTTTTCTTCTTTCATTTTTGAATTAATTATTAAACTGGTTGTTGGTAAGTTTGTCAAATAGCAATAATGTCTTACGAGAGCGATCTAACCTTTATTCCGTTTCTGCTCAAGCGGAACGAGCGCGACTGAAAAGATTAACAGAAAGTGGATTGGAGCGTGACGAGCTTGTAAAATGGCTCTGAGCACTATGGGACTCAACTGCTGTGGTCATAAGTCCCCTAGAACTTAGAACTACTTAAACCTAACTAACCTAAGGACAGCACACAACACCCAGCCATCACGAGGCAGAGAAAACCCCTGACCCCGCCGGGAATCGAACCCGGCAACCCGGGCGTGGGAAGCGAGAACGCTACCGCACGACCACGAGATGCGGGCGACGAGCTTGTAGCATTGCCGCTTTCTACAATTGCATTGTCTCGACTTCAGGAGACTTCTTGTGAATACGAATGACGTTTGAATGACAACATACGCCGTAACGCTACAGAGACTAACGTAGAACGCGAACGTATCTTGAGCGGAGGCGATCTCGCCACGCTACAGGCAGAAATGAGGAAACTCAGGAAGAGTATGAGATTCGATTATCCTGTGATCGTAGGCGCCACGAGATCTCCCGATCTGTTGAGATGAATTGCGAATGGGAACTGCTTTTGGCTGATGTCCTTTCCCGTCACGAAATATCACATTCTCTTCAAACGCCCCAGGAAAGAGAAGCTCGTTTATCTACTAACCGTAGCCGTCATGAAATATCGCGGCTTTTGTAGATAGGGCGAGCTTCGTTTGTTTGTCGAGCGGAGCCGCCGTAAAGTCACGACTTTTGGAGACAGGTGAGCAGCCCGTGATTTTATTTGTCTGCTGCTAGGAGCCACTAGCATGGTAGATAGGAGACAACTGTCCATCACTTGGAGCAACAAGGGAGTCGTATATAGGAAGTGCGACGAAAACTATCCAGTGAGACCAGAATGATGCAGTTAGAGGAGGATGGGCTGCGCCAAACCGTCCTTCAGCTGTCAGTGACTATGACGAGCCGATGGTATACGAAGCTGAGGAGCTGCAGAAGCTAGAAAAAGCAAGTGGATATGACTACTATTCAGTTACAAAACATTTCGATTATTCTCACCTTGGATCAATGAACTAAATATGCACGCGTTGCCGAGCTTTGACGTGGCACGGAGAACCCAAGGGAATATGCTGTTGATCTGAAAACTATCGCCTAAAAAGAATACGAGATCGACCAGCGCCACTGATAGAGGAATGAAATGGAAAACATCTGCTATCTAAACACTTTTGTGTAGAACGTAGGACCTGTAACACCGCTTTCGAAATGACTTCTTTTGGAGCGAATCGGATGCCTGACGAAGCGTTTTTGCTTACTGTTAAGGTGCTGGATCGAGTGTACCACTTGACTGGCACTTTGTTGCCGACAGATGTTCAAAGCTTTCTACAAATTTATTTTATAGTTAATCACCAAGACCAGACAAATGTTAGGCAACAACATATTCCTAATTCAAATTCAGGTTTGGCATGAAGCCTGCGTAATGTGCTAAACAGTGTGAACCCGTATGTCAACGGTTTTAAAGCGGCACATCAATTTGTCCAAGTGAGCAGTCCAATAATTACAGGGTTGTAATTACAACCACAGAAAGAGCAAGAGGATCCCACCCAGGTCGCTACAGTGTACTAGCTACAGATGTTAGTGGACCAGGAATGTGGTAGGAGAGACATTGCGTTACGTACTCATGGTTATCGTCTTCGGAGAATTAATTAAACACAGCACGCTTATGATCCGTTTCGGCATCCTTTAATGTTTTGTCGAGGTGAAGACTGCTATAATGTTCATTTGTATCATTTTCATCCTCCCCCAGGTGCTACAAATGTAAATAAAAGGACCTCAGCAGTACAGTTCTGCAGTTTTTTTAATCCGGCTACGTAAGAAAGAACGTATCTACTTAGTCCGATTTCGAGGTGTTTTTAACCAATTTTTGGGAGACGTATATGGAAAGACTGAAACTGAACGGCTAGTATTTATTCGAACTGATTATAGACAATTACGTGCAGAAAATTACATCGACCTCAGAGACGCTTTACAGCAGTATTCTGATGCTAAAAACTAGGGTGGGATGGCGATTCTCCCTTCCATACTTACTGGTGGTCCTAGGTATAAGGACAAAGGTACTTAGGATGAGTTTTGCTATCTTAGAATGTACGGCGAAGCAGGTTCGTTTATTAACATGATCACCAATCCAAAGCGGTCCCAAATAGAGAACAACTTGCTTGTCGGCCAGGCGTCCTCAGAAATTCGGGGTAACAGTGTCTGTGAACAATTGTGTCAGAGAAACTATCAACAGGCACTGATACTCGCTTTACAAATTACGATCAGGTTGTGAGGTGTTATTTGTTTAGGATGTACTGTAACCTGTGGCTATGCACCTAAAGTGTTGCATTTGGCCTGTCTGCTACAGATGCGGTAATGGTGTACATTTCTCTGGCCACCTGGTGAGCTACGAATTTGGCAACTTTAAACATATTTATTTTTAAAATACTGGCAGTGTGTCATAGCAGCTAAAATTTTTACGTAGTTTTCATTTCTCTGTTTACTTCCTGAATAAAAAGCTTCAGGCAGGTTTCAACATGTCAGATTGGACCGTTCGCCTGTTTGACTGGTGGACATACTCTCATTCTGGACCAGGATAGTCTTCCTTATTCTGAGTATCTAGAGCACAGTTAGTCAACCACGCCCCTACCGTCTGCTAGTGGGCATTCAAGCTTTCATGATGGGTAGTAGGTTCAAATGGCTCTAAGCACTATGGAATTCAACATCTGAGGTCATCAGTCCCCGAGACTTAGAACTACTTACACCTCACTAACCTAAGGACATCACACACATCCATGCCCGAGGCAGGATTCGAACCGGCGACCGTAGCAGCCGTGTGGTTCCGGACTGAAGCGCCTAGAACTGCTCGACCACAGCGGTGAGCTAGGTGGTAGGGATTTTAAAAACATTTTCCGATAGATTTTCATACAATTTCAAAATAAATTATTTGATAAGTAATTCTTATTATGTGCTTTAACTTACTGTGACTCCATTTTATAAATTTTATGAAGTAAAGTTACTTTCTAACCTGTAGCTCACCTTTGAATCCGGTGGGTGGTTAGAGAATTTTAGGAGCCAACAGAGATACAAAAGTGGGCCATAGGACAAAACGGTTGACTATCCCTGATATGTATATATATATATATATATATATATATATATATATATATATATATATATATATATATATATATATAAAACCTTATTCAATTCTTTTTCATTTCCACGTACGCACAAATTGGAGTCTCAGTTTGGCTCCTCACCAGTGGGACACAAAACTTGTCGCTAAGCCTTAGGTTCACGTTTTATGCTGTGTGGTCGTTTGAACACAATACTGTTACTGTTTCCATTCCGCAGGACCTGCAACACACCGGCATTGTTGAATGCAGCGTGCTGCAGTTTCACCTGCCCAAGAGTTCGAATGCTTGTCGGAGGGTCACCGCTAACCCTGTTCACGCGCACGTTGCGTCTGAGCTATGTAATGTATCCACGCTGCCAACGCAGTCTGCAGACTGTGATGCGAAGACCAATCGAACCAGCAGGCAGTTCCTCGTGGTCGGTATAGTTGGCACAGGTTAAGGTGGACGATGCACAGTGCTCAAAATGGCTCTGAGCACTCTGGGACTTAACATCTGAGGCCATCAGTCCCCTAGAACTTACAACTACCTAAACCTAACTAACCTAAGGACATCATACACATCCACGCCCGAGGCAAGACTCGAACCTGCGACCGTGCCGGCCGAAGTGGCCGTGCGGTTAAAGGCGCTGCAGTCTGGAACCGCAAGACCGCTACGGTCGCAGGTTCGAATCCTGCCTCGGGCGTGGATGTTTGTGATGTCCTTAGGTTAGTTAGGTTTAACTAGTTCTAAGTTCTAGGGGACTAATGACCTCAGCAGTTGAGTCCCATAGTGCTCAGAGCCATTTGAACCTGCGACCGCAGCAGTCGCGCGGTTCCGGACCGAAGGGCCTAGAACCGCTCGGCCACCGCGGCCGGCCGCAGTGATCAGTTTTCATCAAAAGTGGAGGACGAATTCACTTGTTTGTTCGGAAGGGGAGACCGACAAGTGTTTTCCATCGTTTAGCCCGTCTGCAATGACAGAATCAAGGCGCATGCCCTGCAACCTCTCTGATACATTTTACAGAAACCACAACGTAAAATGAATCATTTTTGCGTTACTTATAACCTCATATGTCAGGTTCATGATGATGTGGCCATCATTCCGTTAATGGTCATAGTTATTGTGATATTTGCATGGGAGTAACAAACTGCACGAAATTCGAAAAGTTTGCAATGAAAAATGGTGGTCGCTATGATGTAGCGTTCGCTGCAAATTACATAATATGCTGCAGCGCATGAAGTTTAACTAGCATATAGAATTTTTCCTCAGACTTTGGTGAAGGTCTCTCTATCTGTCACCAGTCTGAAGAAAATTTATCTGATGCAGCACACTCATTTGCGATTGAGCCGTGCCATTGATGAATCCAGAATTAAATATCCACAACATTCCTCATACTTCATAAATGATTTGAGAAATCGAAATGCGATTTTGGAAAATGATAGCAAACGAGAGGAGAGTATTTTACTATATGGTTATTACCGAAAACTTCGTTGTCCACAGACCTACTCGATGAAAGAATGTAATGTGTAGGGGCCGTAGATAGCTGGTGAAATGTGAAATACTATGGCATATGGAACAACATAAGTGAATACAATATACATTATTTTGTAATGAGCATGTGCTATTTTAATGAGCTACTGACCTCACTTTTCCTCACGTCCTCACTTAACAAACTTAATACGAGGTTGAGTCAAATGAAAAACTTACATTTGTAATAACAAATCGAAATTTCGCGCCGTTATCCTGTGATAATGCAGTTAAACCATCTTGAAACCGGTTGAGCGTGATCCTGCCGTACAGGAACTACAAAGCGCTAAAGCGGATACCAAAACCTTTTTTTAAATGATCTTAATAGTCGTTTAATTACTTTTGAAAATATTTTGACACTGACATAATTGCTCTCAAGCACACTGCGCTAAGTGATCTTCCACTTCTACATCTACATCTACATTTATACTACGCAAGCCACCCAACCGTGTGTGGCGGGGGGCAGTTTACGTGCCACTGTCATTACCTCCCTTTCCTGTTACAGTCGCGTATGGTTCGCGGGAAGAACGACTGCCGGAAAGCCTCTGTGCGCGCTCAAATCTCTCTGATTTTACATTCGTGATCTCCTGGGGAGGTATAAGTAGGGGGAAGCAATATATTCGATACCTCATCCAGAAACGCACCCTCTCGAAACCTGGACAGCAAGCTACACCGCGATGCAGAGCGCCTCTCTTGCAGTGTGTGCCACTTGAGTTTGCTAAACATCTCCGTAACGCAATCACGCTTATCAAATAACCCTGTGACGATACGCGCCGCTCTTCTTTGGATCTTCTCTATCTCCTCTGTCAACCCGACCTGGTACGGATCCCACACTGAAGAGCAATACTCAAGTATAGGTCGAACGAGTGTTTTGTAAGCCACCGCGTTTGCTGATGGACTACATTTTCTAAGGACTCTCCCAATGAATCACAACTTGGCACCCGCCTTATCAACAATTAATTTTATATGATCATTCCACTTCAAATCGTTCCGCACGCATACTCCCAGATATTTTACAGAAGTAACTGCTACCAGTGTTTGTTCCGCTATCATATAATCATACAATGAAGGGTTCTTCTTTTTACGTATTCGCAATACATTACATTTGTCTATGTTAAGGGTCAGTTGCCACTCTCTGCACCAAGTGCATATCCGCTGCAGATCTTCCTGCATTTCGCTGCAATTTTCTACTGCTGCCACTTATCTGTATACTACAGCATCACCCGCGAAAAACCGCATGGAACTCCCGATACTATCTACAAGGTCATTTATATATATTGTGAAAAGCAATGGTCCCATAACACTCCCCTGTGTCATGCCAAAGATTACTTTAACGTCTTTAACGTCTCTCCATTGATAACAACATGCTGTGTTCTGTTTGCTAAAAACTTTTCAATCCAGCCACACAGCGGATCTGATATTCCGTAGGCTCTTACTTTGTTTATCAGGCGACAGTGCGGAACTGTATCGAACGCCTTCCGGAAGTCAAGGAAAATGGCATCTACCAGGGAGGCTGTATCTAATATTTTCTGGGTCTCATGAACAAATAAAGCGAGTTGGGTCTCACATGATCGCTGTTTCCGGAATCCATGTTGATTCCTACAGAGTAGATTCTGAATTTCCAGAAATGACGTGATACGTGAGCAAGAAACATGCTCTAAAATTCTGCAACACATCGATGTCAGAGATATAGGTCTATAGTTTTGCGTATTTGCTCGATGACCTTGAAGACTGGGACTACCTGTGCTCTTTTCCAATCATTTGGAACCTTCCGTTCCTCTAGAGACTTGCGGTACACGGCTGTTAGAAGGGGGACAAGTTCTTTCGCGTACTCTGTGTAGAATCGAATCGTTATCCCGTCAGGTCCTATGGACTCTCCTCTGTTGAGTGATTTCACCATGTTGGTAACACTAACGAGGTAAGATCAAATGGATTGAAGTCCTAGAAGGTGGAAACAAAGTGTCTCAGACTCACAGTGACATCTGGTGGAGGTGAGTGCGAAGGAAACTGATAAGGGCTTCTTAACTAATCATTAACTGTGTGAGCTTACATCTGTTTATTACATACGAGTATTAGTAACTCCGATTTCTAAGTTCTCGTATTCCAATACCACAGCTACATGCCCACAAGCATCACTTGTCACCTTATGACTCAGTCGTATCTGGAACAGAACTCAAGATATCAAATTGTTACATATAATGTACTGCAACGTCTAGAATGATTTTATCATTATAAGAACCTTTTGTAACAGCCGCGTAGCGTCAGATTTAATGTTTGCGGGCGAATCTCTCAAGAAATCTCGAACAACAAAAGTGTTTCAGGTATATCTGGTTGCGGATGAAGCTGGTAAAACATAAGCTCATTAATTTAGTCGTAAATTTCAGTGAAATAGGATGAAATGGGTACTCTTAACCCTTTGAAGGTAACTCCTGCTTCTTCCTACGTAATACTGTTCTGTGTTAAAAATTAAATAACTTCGATATCTATATCTACATACCTACGTCTGCATGAATGCCTGGAATAGGGGTCATTTAACCACCTCCAGACTTAGTCTCTACCTTTTATTCCTGAATAGCGCTCGGAAAAGTGAACACCTAAATCTTTCAGTGTGAGCTCCGCTTTCCCTTATTTTATTACGGTGATCACTTCTTCATAAGTATGTGAGCACGAGCAAAATATTTTCGTATTCACCTTGTTTTCACTGCCCTTTTAGGTAGCAACTGTAATCAAGGGACGCGGGTTAAACCTCATTTTTAATAGGAATCACAATTTTAATTACATTCAGTCATTCTGCATATAAATAGCTGTATTATAACAAGCACTTATGGGATTGCTCTTTAGAAATATGATGGGCTTCGGCATCAGATTTATCCATGTGCTTGCCAAGCAGGTTACGCGTGAGCGACCTTTGCACATCATGCGGCCTCAATTGCGCCTGTTTTTGTCATGTGGGCTTTCGCCTGTTTACAGCAAATGCAAAAATTATAACCAGAATTTCCATGAATTTGCTAATAATGGCGTGAAATCCTTCTGCTTACTTGTTCGTAGAATTTTGCGTGGTATTAGAAGGAGCACTCTCCTTATACGGTCATTTTAGTCACAGAAACTTTTACTTATATCCACATAAAGAAGGGTCAGATTGGGACCAGAGATTGACCTCTCGTAGGTGGTCCACAGCAAATGTACGTTCTGGAAAAGTTTTTGTGGTGACATTTGAACACTTCTGCAGAAATGTACAGGAGCACCAAAGTAAAGGAACGACATGCACAATTCTTCTTAAGGAATTTATCTTCGTTGAATAAAATGAAGGGTGACACCACCAACGTTAGCTTTAAAAAAATACGGTCATATGGTCCTGGAGACAACTGTTCCACAACAAACACTGAAACTTCAACGATGTTGATTCCACTAGTTTTACTAAATTTTTAGTGTACACAAGTTTCAGCCATGACAGCGCCATCTAGTTTGTTAATGAAAACAGTAATCAGATAAATACTAAGTGCTGTTTACCTTTTGCCTCCCTACCCCTCTTTACCGAGCGAGATCGCTGTGGCGTCCATGGAATCGCATTCCAGAGGACGACGGTTCAAATCCGCATCATGCCTCCATATATAGTTTTCCCGTGATATAGCTAAATCACTCCAGGTGAGTACGGGAATGGTTCCTTAGAAAGTGAATGGACGATTTCCTTGCCCAATTTTGAAACAATTAGAAATTGTGATATGTATCCACTGATTTTGATCTCGACGGGACGTTAAACACAAACGTTCCTTCTTTCTCTCCCCTCTTTGTTAGCTACAAGTTTTACCTGAGACATTATTGTCACTGAATTTATATATTTCGAGATATACAGGGTATCCCTCTCAAACCTCCCTGATATCAAAGACCCAGGAAAAAAAGCACAATAGATACAACAATGACAAATGCACCACATTGTAGAGCATCTCAAAGAATTTATTTATTTATCATCAATATCAATACACCTCTACATGTGAACCATTTGTAACAGGAAGAATATGGAGTCTATATTCAGTTGCTTGCCCAGTTCTTTGTAACGTCTCCTTTGTTATTGTTGCCATCGCATTAGTGATACTATGTCGCAGCGTAGAAATATCGTCCAGTTCGGTCGCACACCCGCTGTCCTTCGCGAATCCCCACATGAAGAAATCAAGCTGCGTAATGTCGGGTGAACGTGGTGGCCAGGTAATGGGTCCTCTGCGTGCGATCCAAGGACTGGGAAATTTCCTATCCAGGAACTTGCGAACGGCCGTTGACCAATGTGGAGTAGCTCTATCTTGTTGAAAAATGATGATGGGTTGCAAGTCTTTTATCTGAGGATACACAAACTGCTCCAATATGTCCAGATACACTGACATCCACTGTTGGTTCCACAAAGAAGAATGGTCCAACAATCCTGTCGTGCATTAGCCCACGCCAGACGTTTAGTTTAGGGCTATCAGGAACATGTTCAATGGGAATGTGCCGATTTTGTGAACCCCAAATCCGAAAATTAAGCCTATTAACCCTTCCTGATAGATGTAAGATTACCTCATCTGAGAATAAACATGTTTCCAGAAAGCTGGCATCCATATCAATACGCTGCACCTTATCCACAGCAAATTGTTGTCGGAATGTTTTGTCGTTCTGCGACAGATGTTGCAGAATTTGCACTTTGTAAGCACACATACAAAGACACTGACGAACTATACGATGCAGTGTTGATCGAGGTACATGAAGTGGCCTAAATGCTTGACGAATTGACTGTACGTGGGCTACTGAGAAATGTTCTCTGATGTCCTCCACTGTCCCTTCTGAAACTCAGTAATGTGCACCGCAAGAATGCTTCAGAAGACTTCCTATTGCCAGAAACTTCCTATACCATTCCTTAATTGTTTTTACATCAAGTCGGTCACATTCATACACACAAAGATAATTTCTTGGCACAGTAGTCGCCGATTTTGTTTCTGCAAAGCGCACTTCTGGTTGTGCGCACTGCTGTGGAGCCTCCATGTTCACTTCATGCGACCATACTGCACTCTGGCGACGATGATAGGCACTTCTGACGCGGGAATATAAATTCTTTGAGATACTCTCCAATGTGGCGCATTTTTCACTGTCATAACTACTGTGGTCCTTGAAATCAGGGAGGTTGAGTGCTACACACTGTACTTCTGAAAAGAATTAAATTGGACACCCTGTATACAAACAGAGAGTGTGGAAGAAAGGAGTTTTGGTGCTAGAGGGAGAAAGAGTCATAATGAGACACACACACACACACACACACACACACACACAGAGAGAGAGAGAGAGAGAGAGAGAGAGAGAGAGAGAGAGACTGACAGACAGACAGAGAGAGACAGAGAGAGAGAGAGAGCGAGAGAGGCAGAGAGAGTTAGAGAGGCAGAGAGGCGAGAGAGGGAGAGCGACAAAGAGGAGCGAAGAGATAGGGAGCGAGAGAGACAGGGAGAGAGACAGGGAGAGGGAGAATCAGTGAGGGGGGAGCGACAGAGGGAGAGACAGACAGAGTAAGAGAGGCAGAGAGAGCGAGACAGACAAAGAGAGCTAGGGAGGGAGAGAGGCGGAGAAACACAGGGAGAGGGAGAGAGAGGGGGAGGGGGGTGGGAGATGGAGAGGAGGCGGAATCCTGTTTAGAGCAACAGATACACTTCGCCATGCATATGACAGAGTTAGCAAAGGGCGACTAGAGCTCCGATATAAATATTTGAGGTGCTGGACAGCTTGGCAGTAACGCCACTGGCGCCAGACGCAGGTAGTAACTACCGTGTCTGAGTCACGACACGGTCTCACATTAAACTCAGGTGTGCTCGCCATGCTAATAAGCACGTGAGGTCCCCTTTAATGGCCCGCCGACCATGCGGCGAATCCTGCTGTACCTAGCAACTGGTGCCGAGCCATTCTGAGACCACACGCGTGTGCGTAGGCCAGCGTACGCCGACGTACACCAACACACGACGACAAACACGTACCGCCACCCCCACATTTCTACTGATGACAGTAATGCCGTCATTCAATACTGGGAGCAAATTCAGCCTCCATAACCTCACAGCCGCTATTGGTTAACGCAATTGTAATTCATACGGTGTGCTTTTCGTAGAAACTTTCACGCGAGAATATATGAATTATTGTCAGCATAAAAAAAAAATTCAAAATATATACATCTAGGTTCGTATTCCACTTACTAATCTACCAAGCCACGAGGTTCGGTGATGAAAAGACTGAAGTTTTGTTTTGTGAAAGCTGGATCCAAATTCCGGTATCGCACAGTATATTTGGTGTTCCGATGCTTCCCTGTATAAATAAAGGCGACTGCCTAATGGTTCCTTTAAAAGAGACACAACTTTTTTACTCACTTTACCTATCCACTTAGATTTTACTTTGCGTCCTTGATAACCACACTGTTAATGGGGAAATAGAACTTCACCTTACTTTAATAGCTAATTAGTTACCACATGTAAAATTTGTGTAAAATGTATCAAATTAACTTTAAGGCAGTCGTTCTATACAAAACACCACTCGTATCTACATGGAATGTATACATCTCAACATTAACTTTTTATAATATTATTGACGCTCCTAATTTAAAATCTAGTATATGCATCAGCACTGTTTTTTTTTACCAAAAATAATGAATACTGCCTACAAGCTAATCAGAGCTTCTACTTTAATACACAAAAAGTCCTTTAGCAAACGACGAATGAAGTGTCGCTATCTGTGACAAGGGAGGAGAGACGAAAAGCACTCGACTGGCAAAGCATAACAAAGAAATATATTATTAATAACGAAACAGCACAAGTAGTTAGAGATGTAACATGGAACAGAAAAATATACACTGAAGAGCCAAAGAAACTGGTACACCTGCCTAATATTGTGTGGGGCTCCCAGGAGCTCGCAAAAGTGCCACAACAGGACGTGGCGTGGACTCGACTAATGTCTGAAGTAGGACTGAAGGAACTTGAGACCATGAGTTCTGCAGGGCTGTCCATGAATCGGTCAGGGTACGAGGGTATTGAGATCTCTTTGGAACACCACGTTGCAAGGCATCCCAAATATGCACAGTAGTGTTCATTTCAGGGGAGCCTGGTGTACAGCGGAAGTGTTTTAACTCAGAAGAGTGTACCTGGAGCCACGGTGTACCAATTATGGACGTGTGAGGTGTCACATTGTCCTGCTGAAATTGACCTAGTCCATCGGAATGCACAATGGACAGGTGATCAGACAGGATGCTTACGCACGTGTCACCTGTCGTATGTGTCGTATCTAGAGAGTTGTATGTTGGCGCTCCGGGAGTCCCATATCACTCCAACAGTACGCTTCCCACACCACCAGCTAGAACAGTCGTCTGCTGTTTTGCAAGGTCCATGGATTCATGACATTGCCTCCATACCCCTACACGTTCATCCGCTAGATACAGTCTGAGACTCGTCCGCTGTCGGTGTTGACGGGCCCAGGCGAGGCGTAAAGCTTTGAGTCCTGCAGTCACCAAGGGTACACGAGTTGGCATTCGACTCCGAAAGCCCATATCGATGATGTTTCGTTGAATGGCTCAGGCGTTGACAGTTGTTGATGGCCCTGCACTTATATCTCCAACAGTTACCGAAATGGTTGCTCTTCCGTGACATTCTCTTCAGCCATCGTTGGTCCCGTACTTGCAGGACCATTTTCCGGTCGCAGAGATGTCGCAGATCTGATGTTTTACCGGATTCCTGATATTCACCGTACACTCGTGAAATAATCGTACGGGAAAGTCCTCACTTCATCGCTACCTTGGAGATGCTGTGTCCCATCGCTCGTGCACCGACTATACGTTGTAACTTACTTAAATCTTGATAGCCTACCATTTTAGCGGAAGTACTAATAACTGCGCCAGACTGTTGTTGTCTTATATAGGCATTGCCGAACTGAGCGCCGTATTCTGCCCGTCTATTTATCTCTGTACATGAACGCGCATGCCTACACCAGTTTCTTTGGCGCTTCAGTGTATGTACATATAGTCAGTAGTGGAGTAGAAAGCGAGGTAATTTGGTCTTAAGAAATAATCATCAGTCCGTAGATTTTTTGGATCGCCACACTGTTTTACTGGACATTATGCTTTCGGAGGTGATATGGCTTCGGCTTCCTCCGACCGCTTGAACATAGCCTTGGACCCACGGTTTAACGCGGATTCTGAAACACGGTGCAATATGAATAAACAGTGTCAGATACGAAATCAGTGATAAATGACAGATATAAATCCTAGTATTGATCAGGGATCAAACGTGCAACGTTTGGATTTGCAGTCTGCCACATTAACACTTTTTTGTGTTTTGCACGTATTTTCCATAATTATTGTGATAATTTACTAAATTTTCTATTTCCTCACTGTGTGGACATAAATATTTTATTCTGAAATATAATAGGGGTCCACTGCCAAGTTAAATTGTTTAAAACAAGTGTGACTAAAATGGAACGTATTCCTTTTGAAACAAATGCTTCCGCTGTGGTCTCTACCAGCACTAATTTTATTCGTTATTGGCTGTTAATCGTAAACAGCGCTAAGGCTTCTTATATCTCTTTCTGCGTCCTCCTCGTTGATAGCGAGGTACTGTGCATTGTGTTTAATTAAAGTGACTTATTGATTGAGAGGTTCATATGTAAATAGCAGTTGCAGGACTGCAATGTTAAAATATAAAGCAAACATATTTGAAATTAAAAGTTGATCTTCGATGTTGTTGCGAAGTCTGAAGTTCCGTCATTATTGCACTTCTTCAGTTAAGACAATATTGTCCTACTTATAAAAATGCGAGTCCTTTTAATATTTCTCTTTTATTCTGAAAAACTGAAGTTGTGCTACTAAATATTGTAGTAAATTAGGCTTAGTTTTGTCGTCCTGTGTTAACAACTCGAGGTCTAAATGCACTCGTTTTAGCTCACGCAGGCTGGCGTGAGGAGGGAAGTACTGGCGTGAGGTCTGGAACATGACAAGGAATTAAAATTCAGAAAGCGGACGTAATTAGTTTGATACTTAACTTTAGTCCATTAATGAGGAACGTCGCTCTTGACGGTACATGATTCACAATATTATCTGTTCAGAATAGTAACTGAATATGGTGCCTTGCTAGGTCGTAGCAAATGACGTAGGTGAAGGCTGTGCTAAACTATAGTCTCGCAAATGAGAACGTATGTAGACAGTGACCCATTGTTAGCAAAGTCGGCTGTCCAACTGGGGCGAGTGCTAGGGAGTCTCTCTAGACTAGACATGCCGTGTGGCGGCGCTCGGTCTGCAATCACTGATAGTGGCGACACGCGGGTCCGACTTACACTAACGGACCGCGGCCAATTTAAAGGCTACCACCTAGCAAGTGCGGTGTCTGACGGTGACACCACACAAGTAGTCCCTCATTTTGT
This sequence comes from Schistocerca piceifrons, assembly GCF_021461385.2. NCBI lineage: Eukaryota > Metazoa > Arthropoda > Insecta > Orthoptera > Acrididae > Schistocerca > Schistocerca piceifrons. Next base: position 783,731,004 of record NC_060141.1, read on the forward strand.
CTCATAAGAGCTGAGAGCACCCCAAAGGGTTGCGATGTCCGCCCCGATAGCTGTGTGGTCAGCGTGGCGGATTGCCGTCCTATGGATCCTGGTTCGATTCCCGGTTGGATCGGAGATTTTCCCCGCTCAGAGACTGGGTGTTGTCTTCAACATCATTTCATCCCCATTCGGTTCGCAGGTCGCCCAATGTGGCACCGAATGTAATAAGACCTGAACCAAGGCGGCCGGACTTCCCTGCCAGGGGCCTCCCGGCCATTGACGCCATGGGCTCTTTTCCATTGTTTGGTGATTCAACATGTTGTGTTATCATTCATGAACATCATTCCAGTGGGTGTTTTACAACAGTATAATGCTCGCCTACCTACCGCTGTTGTGTCTAAAATGCTCTACAGAGTATTGTCGACATGTTGACTTGGCCTGCTCGATCATCAGAACTGTCTCCAATCGAGCACACATGCTACATCATTGGACGACAACTCCAGCGTCATTCATAAGCAGTATTATCCGTTCCTGTATTGACTGAGCAAGCGCAACTTACATAGAACGCCATCCCACAAACTGACTTCCGGTACCTGTACAATACAATGCATGACAATTTGCATGCTTGCATTCAGTATTCTGGCGCTTACGAAGGTTAGTAATATGGCACCATTTAACATTTGCAATGGCATATCTCGCGCTTATACTAACCCTTGGTCTTGCGCTGTTAATCATTTGTGTATGATATCTCGACAAATGTGTCCGTTACTCAACATTAATTATTTTTTGGTGTTGCGATGTATTTTGTTGGGTTAATCAGTCACAGTGCTTTCAGCGTTTCTGAGCTCTTTATGTTGCAGTGCAGGTTCTAGGTAGTATACCCAAACTTCTTTGCGCTGACTTGGGGGATGTCAGGAATGTTGTTTGTGAAATCCAACTTCGATGTGTGGAGTTAGGTTTAGACGAAGGTCTGTGCAGCTCCTGTACGGTCTGAAACCTGCTTGCTGTAGAGGGATGCTTCCCTGGATTCTTGTGCCTACCCTATTTAATGATAGATTCTCAAAATTTTTGTAGCAAGAATTGATAAGTGCTATTGGACGATAATTCTGCACTTTATTTTGAAGGTGTTTTAGGTTTCAGGGCAGCGATAATTTTAGTAATTTTGTGAGCTTTTGGTAAACATCCAGACTGTAGGATCGACATAGAAAATTGGATCGATCATACGCTAGTCCTCTTTCCACAGCTCATTAGAAAGTCAGGGTGTAATAATAAAACAGCTGATCTAATACAATAATATAGTATTATTGCGTACAATTGAAAGGTATTTCACTGAAACCGAAACTGAGCCGGTGTGACTCGCCTCACGTTTGGCAGACATGCTTTGTCCAGTGTCTATCAGGGAAAGGCAGAAGTGTAGGACTCAATTAATCGTCGGCATTTCGGACGTACGGCGAATGATGGTACCCGTCAGGGAAATGGCAACATGTAATGGGAAGGAACAGCAGCTGTACCCGTACTGTACGCCTGGGTGGCCTCATTAAACATAGTGAAGAGGTTTTTCCGGCAGGCAGTGAGAGAACAGGGTACGTGCTTCATTCGTACGACCGGCTGAGATGTCTGAGAAGACCAGGGTTGTTCAGGGAGTTCCTACAATACTCACAATAAGCAAAATTGTCCACAGGACTAATGGTTATGTCATGATTCTGTAAAGGATAAGAGCTGAGCCATTTACTTTTAAATTCTGTAAGTTTTGTGACAAGATAGGTTGCTACCTCCTGGACTTGCACCTAAGGACTGAAAACGATACGGTCCCCTCAAATGGGTGAGATATTGCTATACAGGTAACTAATGTATGTGGAGTGCACACAAGGTTCTTTTTACACTCCTGGAAATTGAAATAAGAACACCGTGAATTCATTGTCCCAGGAAGGGGAAACTTTATTGACACATTCCTGGGGTCAGATACATCTCATGATCACACTGACAGAACCACAGGCACATAGACACAGGCAACAGAGCATGCACAATGTCGGCACTAGTACAGTGTATATCCACCTTTCGCAGCAATGCAGGCTGCTATTCTCCCATGGAGACGATCGTAGAGATGCTGGATGTAGTCCTGTGGAACGGCTTGCCATGCCATTTCCACCTGGCACCTCAGTTGGACCAGCGTTCGTGCTGGACGTGCAGACCGCGTGAGACGACGCTTCATCCAGTCCCAAACATGCTCAATGGGGGACAGATCCGGAGATCTTGCTGGCCAGGGTAGTTGACTTACACCTTCTAGAGCACGTTGGGTGGCACGGGATACATGCGGACGTGCATTGTCCTGTTGGAACAGCAAGCTCCCTTGCCGGTCTAGGAATGGTAGAACGATGGGTTCGATGACGGTTTGGATGTACCGTGCACTATTCAGTGTCCCCTCGACGATCACCAGTGGTGTACGGCCAGTGTAGGAGATCGCTCCCCACACCATGATGCCGGGTGTTGGCCCTGTGTGCCTCGGTCGTATGCAGTCCTGATTGTGGCGCTCACCTGCACGGCGCCAAACACGCATACGACCATCATTGGCACCAAGGCAGAAGCGACTCTCATCGCTGAAGACGACACGTCTCCATTCGTCCCTCCATTCACGCCTGTCGCGACACCACTGGAGGCGGGCTGCACGATGTTGGGGCGTGAGCGGAAGACGGCCTAACGGTGTGCGGGACCGTAGCCCAGCTTCATGGAGACGGTTGCGAATGGTCCTCGCCGATACCCCAGGAGCAACAGTGTCCCTAATTTGCTGGGAAGTGGCGGTGCGGTCCCCTACGGCACCGCGTAGGATCCTACGGTCTTGGCGTGCATCCGTGCGTCGCTGCGGCCCGGTCCCAGGTCGACGGGCACGTGCACCTTCCGCCGACCACTGGCGACAACATCGATGTACTGTGGAGACCTCACGCCCCACGTGTTGAGCAATTCGGCGGTACGTCCACCCGGCAAACTGGCTGACACTGACGGCGGCGGTGCACAAATGCTGCGCAGCTAGCGCCATTCGCCGGCCAACACCGCGGTTCCTGGTGTGTCCGCTGTGCTGTGCGTGTGATCATTGCTTGTACAGCCCTCTCGCAGTGTCCGGAGCAAGTATGATGGGTCTGACACACTGGTGTCAATGTGTTCTTTTTTCCATTTCCAGGAGTGTAGATTAGGCGATACTCAACGAGTTCAGATAACGTTAGCTGCGTGGGTAGAACTGTAAGATCCGAAGTAGTATGCTCTATTGGCGAGAGTGCTAAAGTCCTAGTGAACAACAATGTGACAGAGTTGACAGCACTTCTAAAAATCAATGGAGCTCGCATTATACTAGCTACGTAAAACTGGATAAAACCCGAAACTGATCTTCATGTGTCAAAATTAACGATTCTATAACGTGAACACAACAGACATCATTCCAGTGGGTTGCGTGTAGATTCAATGCAGCTCAGATGAAAATGGTGGTAACCGACAGCATACACAACGCTGTTGGTTTACATATCAGAGAGTGATTATAAAAAGTGTATAGGAAGAGTCGATAGTTTCACTGCAGCAGATAAGTTGAGTATAGAAACCTCATGGAAAGGCACTCTTTGACGATTAACATGTACCCTGTTGATCACGATGCTGCATGATTTTCTTTTCGTACTGCTAATTCTAGCAGTTTTTTCATTCCGAAATTCACCTATCTTCATCATTCTTCTCTACCACTGGTGAGAAAGAGAGTAGGGAACTTTGTGATAAGTTTCATAGATTCAAGCAAGGTAAGTTGAAATGTGTAAAGTGTTGGACGAACTGAGGTGATACGCAATGCTGTTATCGATGTATGACAACATTAAACTATTACGTCACAATGTTCTGCAATTAGTAAATGGGATGGATACGTGCCTTGAAACAATCTACTTACCTAGGCCACTACTTAGAAACAGTTGCGAAAGCAATTAGTTAAAGAGAACACGTATCCACTTTTCATTATAAGCAAGCACCCTCATTAGTTAACTGGAGTAAAGCTGGAATACTTATGACGCAAACCATACAGTGAGGAATCTTTTTCTTAATAATCAGGATAAAAGATGGCAGGTCATTAGAACCATCTTTTCTTCCACTGTATTTACTCACTCGATCTCATAATTATATGCACTATGGTCCACGGGACTATTACAAAGGGTGGCAGTGGTTGTAATGCTGAATTCAAAAGTAAGTAATTGCATGCAATTTTTGAGGTGGAGGAGATTAGCACTTTTTTTCGCTGGACAGCCACAGCTGCAGGACTTGAGGTGTAATGGTGACAGTTTGGAGACTACAGAAGGTTACTGGTACAGATAAAACGAAGGGTATCCAGGCTGATGCTTTAGCATAGCAAAAACCGCCGCAAAGGGCTTGGGGTGAGCCCCATTGACTCACTGGCCACAGGACGCCAGAGAAAAAACAGTTTTTACAATTTCTTTCACCAAGCTGCGTCGGTAAGATGGATGAGCAATTGTTCCTGGCCAAGACGAAGAGCTTTCCGCCATTTGGGAGGGACCGTCCCCCTACTGTTTCCTGTAAAGTTCCCCGTAAGGTGTCAGCTAGGCCGGCGAAAACTTTTCCCGGAAACGTTGCTGGAAGCCAGACACTTATTTCAAGTCACATAGATACATAGGACCGTGCCGAAATAACAGTGTGTTGATTGGAGCACAAATCATAAGAAATCATCACAGTCCCAATACCTGTTGAGTACCTAGAGATGAATTGGAACTCGAGGAACAGTTTCTTCCTGTCATATAGAGAGAGGCAGCACAGTACGCGAAGTGATGTGGAATTGTGTTGGAGTGCTTTCGGACTTCTCAGATGGTGGGTATAGCTTTTCCGTGCGAACTCCACATGAAGCTTTTTGTGGACTTGCGTATGGTGTAAAGAGCAGAGGCTCAGTAACGAACTATGAAGTGCGGTTGAATTTTGGTAGTGGGCTAAAGTGGAGATTTGGTTCTGAAGGAGGAGACAGAGCTCTTCCGTCTGACTCGACGCTGAGGAGTACCCGACACTGTCTCTCGACTTTTGTACTTGTGTATACAGAGTCGCACAACGCCATCAGTAGGAATCTTAAGAGTGAATTCTCTTATATTATTGCGAACCCACTTCGGCAGCAGCTGTTGTCCGATCTAACTGGCTGTGGTAGTTTGTTTCAGGTTTCAGTTCAAATTTACTGTCATTCGTGTCACTCACAGTCAGATCCCGTTACCCATTTGGTTTAAAATCACAATTAATATCAGATAACCACCCATGGTTCAACTTAATCAACTGTATATCAGGACACTTTACCTTATGAACGCACCGTAGAACATTATCGTTATGTTATGTTGACCTACGATCTTACTTGGAACTCATGTTTTTGTGAATAAATCTATCGTGATATTGAATTCTATCTAACATTAAAGTAGACAAAGGATATCGATCACCTTTAACAATGTTGCTTATTGATGTGGAAAATAACAGAAGTAGTCCTGAAGTAAAAAATGCATTGTGTCGTCATCAGTTGCACTATACTTACAATTTATAGCCATTAGCATTTAAATTCATTGTGTATAATTTTCGTACTAGTGTCTCTGAAGCGATGGTTCTGTGTCTTAGAGATATCGAGAGGCAGACTTTAGTAGACGTACACACATACCTGCCCACCAGAGAGACGTGTTGTACGGTATACAAATTCTTTACTTGAAAAAGACATGTTAAGGAATACAGTTCGTCAACGAACACGTATCATTTCATATAAAAATAAAGAAATAAAAGATCAATAAAAGATCGTGCAGGCTTTTAAGAAGCAGATGACAAAGGAAACACACATTGTTGCGTACGTTCGTTGTAACAGAAGATATTTAGAACCAACAAGGTAAGCCATTGTAACACAATAACGAATGAATGTAATAAGAATATTTTACAAGTGTGATAACAAAGAGTGTTGCAGCTAGTACACTGTCTCGTGGTCACAATAAAGTGAACGTTGTATTTGGTATGAACTAGAGCATGTTGTTAAGGCGAGAGATTATTAACCGATACGACTTCGCGACTCTGTGTTCTGTTAATGTTTATAGGCAAGGGACTAGCTTGCCAATCACGTTTATTGTGGTATTAGGAGGTTTATTAGGTGACAGGTCGGTTGGCCAAACACACAGAGAAGTTGTGATTGAGTAGGTGATTTCAGGCGACGTATTAGTCGACTAGTTACTTAATGGTGATTTAAATATTGAGGTATAAGGCGATGTGGATTCTGCCAATTTCACTTCTTTCTTCATTAAACTGAAGTTAAATTATTATGACTGAATAATGTCTAGTAACTTGAATGGTAGCTTTTGCGCTAGAGAAGTTGCTTCCCCTATGTCTTTAACATAGATATCTATCACACTCACTGATATTAATTTAATTCATGTTTGACTTTACAGGTGTATAAAGCAAAACGATTAATGGTATGTAAAGGGCAATAACAAAAATGGTTCAAAAGGCTCTGAGCTCTATGGGACTTAACTTCTGGGTCATGAGTCCCCTAGAACTTAGAACTACTTAAACCTAACTAACCTAAGGACATCACACACATACGTGCCCAGGGCAGAGTTCGAACCTAAGACCGTAGCGAACGCGCGGTTCCACACTGCAGCGCCTAGAATCGCTCGGCCATCCCAGCCGGCGGCGATTAAAGTTTGTAATCATGCTCTGTCTGCCTTTTGATGTCGAAGTCAGCACCTGAAATAAAATATCTGTGGCTCTTCAGAAATCCGGCGATCGCAGACTGAAAATTCTTAAAATACTCAGAGGCACAGTCGTCCACCGTGAGGAAGCCATCTTGGCTGCTATAAAGTGCTCACTGTGCCACATGGGAATCTGTCCAAGTTTCGTATTAATTTTGATAAAGGTCCAGAAATTAATACCTCAAATATAGTACATATGACCGTGGCGCAGGCTTTACTGATTTCCCAGGATAAAAAGTTCCCTACTAATTACGACGAACCAAATAATGTTCCGAGCCACAGACAAGGGAAAAGTTAAAATGACCAAAGAATTAAACGTACCTCTTCCATATAGGAAAGTAATTATTCCGTAAAACCTACATTTCGGGATAGATCCTCCTCTTGTATAATATGAAATGCTATCATTATTAATCAAATTATATTATGTAGTGAAAATGGCAGATACCAACAATGCTACTAATTACAGTCCATATGAGATCATATCATCCGATCCCCCTCTGTAAATGTTAAATCAGAAGTAAGTAAGTTCATACTACACACATAAAGTTGCACATTATATCCATATAGGTTTTATATCACGAGATAACACCCCCCCCCCTCCCTCTCTCTCTCTCACTCTCTCTCTCTCTCTCTCTCTCTATCTCTCTCTCTCTCTCTCTCTCTCGCAGTCGTAATGATTCTTTGACGTATATAGAACCACTTGCGCAAATTCGCTTTAACGATTTGTGCTAATAGAGAAAATTGGCTGGATAATCCAGATACTATACAATAAGTTAAGCCAGAATTATGGAGCGCGTAGACAGTTGTTAAGTGCGAGTTCCTCAATAGCAATATGAAGACCTCAAGTGAGGCATGAAATTGCATGGAAAAGTATTTGACGACAAAATATTGACTGCAGAGATGGAGTGAGGTGCGCACATACACACATCAAAAACAGTTTGGCATCAGCTCGGTTCGGAGAGTTCCGGAAACTATATAGAAAATTGGAATAGAGATCAATGTTGTTGTTGTTGTGGTCTTCAGTCCTGAGACTGGTTTGATGCAGCTCTCCATGCTATTCTATCCTGTGCAAGCTTCTTCATCTCCCAGTACCTACTGCAACCTACATCCTTCTGAATCTGCTTAGTGTATTCATCTCTTGGTCTCCCCCTACGATTTTTACCCTCCACGCTGCCCTCAATACTAAATTGGTGTTCCCTTGATGCCTCAGAACATGTCCTACCAACCGATCCCTTCTTCTGGTCAAGTTGTGCCACAAACTCCTCTTCTCCCCAATCCTATTCAGTACCTCCTCATTAGTTACGTGATCTACCCATCTAATCTTCAGCATTCTTCTGTAGCACCACATTTCGAAAGCTTCTATTCTCTTCTTGTCTAAACTATTTATCGTCCATGTTTCACTTCCATACATGGCTACACTCCATACAAATACTTTCAGAAATGACTTCCTGACACTTAAATCTATACTCGATGTTAACAAATTTCTCTTCTTCAGAAACGCTTTCCTTGCCATTGCCAGTCTACATTTTATATCCTCTCTACTTCGACCATCATCAGTTATTTTGCTCCCCAAATAGCAAAACTCCTTTACTACTTTAAGTGTCTCATTTCCTAATCTAATACCCTCAACATCACCCGACTTAATTCGACTACATTCCATTATCCTTGTTTTGCCTTTGTTGATGTTCATCTTCTATCCTCCCTTCAAGACGCCATCCATTCCGTTCAACTGCTCTTCCAAGCCCTTTGCTGTCTCTGACACAATTACAATGTCATCGGCGAACCTCAAAGTTTTTATTTCTTCTCCATGGATTTTAATACCCACTCCGAATTTTTCTTTTGTTTCCTTTACTGCTTGCTCAATATACAGATTGAATAACATCGGGGAGAGGCTACAACCCTGTCTTACGCCCTTCCCAACCACTGCTTCCCTTTCATGCCCCTCGACTCTTATAACTGCCATCTGGTTTCTGTACAAATTGTAAATAGCCTTTCGCTCCCTGTATTTTACCCCTGCCACCTTTAGAATTTGAAAGAGAGTATTCCAGTCAACATTGTCAAAAGCTTTCTCTAAGTCTACAAATGCTAGAAACGTAGGTTTGCCTTTCCTTAATCTTTCTTCTAAGATAAGTCGTAAGGTCAGTATTGCCTCACGTGTTCCAGTATTTCTACGGAATCCAAACTGATCTTCCCCGAGGTCGGCTTCTACTAGTTTTTCCATTCGTCTGTAAAGAATTCGTGTTAGTATTTTGCAGCTGTGGCTTATTAAACTGATTGTTCGGTAATTCTCACATCTGTCAACACCTGCTTTCTTTGGGATTGGAATTATTATATTCTTCTTGAAGTCTCTGGGTATTTCGCCTGTTTCATACATCTTGCTCACCAGATGGTAGAGTTTTGTCAGGACTGGCTCTCCCAAGGCCGTCAGTAGTTCCAATGGAATGTTGTCTACTCCGGGGGCCTTGTTTCGACTCAGGTCTTTCAGTGCTCTGTCAAACTCTTCACGCAGTATTGTATCTCCCATTTCATCTTCATCTACATCCTCTTCCATTTCCATAATATTGTCCTCAAGTACATCGCCCTTGTATAGACCCTCTATATACTCCTTCCACCTTTCTGCTTTCCCTTCTTTGCTTAGAACTGGGTTTCCATCAGAGCTCTTGATGTTCATACAAGTGGTTCTCTTATCTCCAAAGGTCTCCTTAATTTTCCTGTAGGCAGTATCTATCTTACCCCTAGTGAGATAAGCCTCTCCATCCTTACATTTGTCCTCCAGCCATCCCTGCTTAGCCATTTTGCACTTCCTGTCGATCTCATTTTTGAGATGTTTGTATTCCTTTTTGCCTGCTTCATTTACTGCATTTTTATATTTTCTCCTTTCATCAATTAAATTCAATATTTCTTCTGTTACCCAAGGATTTCTACTAGCTCTCGTCTTTTTACCTACTTGATCCTCTGCTGCCTTCACTACTTCATCCCTCAAAGCTACCCATTCTTCTTCTACTGTATTTCTTTCCCCCATTCCTGTCAATTGTTCCCTTATGCTCTCCCTGAAACTCTGTACAATCTCTGGTTCTTTCAGTTTATCCAGGTCCCATCTCCTTAAATTCCCACCTTTTTGCAGTTTCTTCAGTTTTAATCTACAGGTCATAACCAATAGATTGTGGTCAGAGTCCGCATCTGCCCCTGGAAATGTCTTACAATTTAAAACCTGGTTCCTAAATCTCTGTCTTACCATTATATAATCTATCTGATACCTTTTAGTATCTCCAGGGTTCTTCCATGTATACAACCTTCTATCATGATTCTTAAACCAAGTGTTGGCTATGATTAAGTTGTGCTCTGTGCAAAATTCTACCAGGTGGCTTCCTCTTTCATTTCTTAGCCCCAATCCATATTCACCTACTACATTTCCTTCTCTCCCTTTTCCTACACTCGAATTCCAGTCACCCATGACTATTAAATTTTCGTCTCCCTTCACTATCTGAATAATTTCTTTTATTTCATCATACATTTCTTCAATTTCTTCGTCATCTGCAGAGCTAGTTGGCATATAAACTTGTACTACTGTAGTAGGTGTGGGCTTCGTATCTGTCTTGGCCACAATAATGCGTTCACTAAGCTGTTTGTAGTAGCTTACCCGCGTTCCTATTTTCCTATTCATTATTAAACCTACTCCTGCATTACCCCTATTTGACTTTGTGTTTATAACCCTGTAGTCACCTGACCAGAAGTCTTGTTCCTCCTGCCACCGAACTTCACTAATTCCCACTATATCTAACTTTAACCTATCCATTTCCCTTTTCAAATTTTCTAACCTACCTGCCCGATTAAGGGACCTGACATTCCACGCTCCGATCCGTAGAACGCCAGTTTTCTTTCTCCTGATAACGACATCCTCTTGAGTAGTCCCCGCCCGGAGATCCGAATGGGGGACTATTTTACCTCCGGAATATTTTACCCAAGAGGACGCCATCATTATTTAATCATACAGTAAAGCTGCATGCCCTCGGGAAAAATTACGGCTGTAGTTTCCCCTTGCTTTCAGCCGTTCGCAGTACCAGCACAGCAAGGCCGTTTTGGTTATTGTTACAAGGCCAGATCAGTCAATCATCCAGACTGTTGCCCCTGCAACTACTGAAAAGGCTGCTGCCCCTCTTCAGGAACCACGCGTTTGTCTGGCCTCTCAACAGATACCCCTCCGTTGTGGTTGTACCTACGGTACGGCTATCTGTATCGCTGAGGCACGCAAGCCTCCCCACCAACGGCAAGGTCCATGGTTCATGGGGAGATCAATATAAACCAATATAAACCTCATTTCCGCCCTTTTTACTGCTCATGAAAACCACACATTGCATGTTGTACGAACATACAGCGAGACCTTCAGAGTTGGTGGTCTTGACTGCTATACACACCGGTACATCTAATAACCAGAAGCACATCTTCTTGCATTGATGCATGCCTGTATTCGTGGTGGCATACTATCCACAATTTCATCAAGGCACTGTTGGTCCAAATTGTCCCACTCCTGAACGGCGATTCGGCGTAGATCAGTCAGAGTGCTTGGTGGGTCATATCGTCAATAATCAGCCCTTTTCAATCTAACCCAGGCACGTGCAATAGGGTTCATGTCTTGATAACATGCTGGCCACTCTAGTCGAGCGATGTCGTTATCCTGAAGAAAGTCATTCACAAGATGTGCACGATGGGGGGCGGAAATTGTCCTGCATGAAGAGGAATAACTGGCTAATATGCTGCCGATATGGTTGAACTATCGGTCGGAGGATGGCATTCACGTATCGTACAGCCGTTACAGCGCCTTCAACGACCACTAGCGGCGCACGTCGGCCCCGCATAATGCCACCCCAAAACAGCAGGGAACCTCCACCGTCTGCAGCTCGCTTCCCATGCCCGGGTTCCCGGATTCGATTCCCGGCGGTGTCAGGGATTTTCTCTGCCTCGTGATGACTGGGTGTTGTGTGCTGTCCTTAGGTTAGTTAGGTTTAAGTAGTTTTAAGTTCTAGGGGACTGATGACCATAGATGTTAAGTCCCATAGTGCTCAGAACCATTTGAACCTCCACCTTGCTGCACTCGCTGGACAATGTATCTAAGGCGTTCAGCCTCACCGAGTTGCATCCAAACATCGAAGATTGTCTTGTTGGAGGCATATGCGAAACTCATCGGTGAAGAGAACGCGATGCCAATCCTCAGCGACCCATTCGGCATGTTGTTGGGCCCATCTGTAACGCGCTGCATGGACCGGTTGCAAAGATGGACCTCGCCAAGGACGTCTGGAGTGACGCGGCGCATCGAGCAGCCTATTGCACACAGTTTGAGTCTTAACACGACGTCCTGTGGCTGCACGAAAACACATTATTCAACATGTTGGCGTTGCTGTTAGGGTTCCTCTGAGCCATAATCCGTAGGTAGCGGTGATCCTCTGCGGTAGTAGTCCTTGGGCGGCCTGAGCGAGGCATATCATCGACAGTTCCTGTCTGTGTCTCCTCCATGTCTGAACAGCATCGCTTTGGTTCACTCCGGGTCGCATGGACTCTTCCCTTGTTGAGAGCCCTTCATGCCACAAAGTAACAATGCGCACGCGATCGAACCGCGGTATTGACCGTCTAGGCATGGTTGAACTACAGCAACATAAGCCGTGTACCTCCTTCCTGGTTGAATGACGGGAAGTGATCGTCTGTCGGACCCCCTCCGTCTTAGGCGCTGCTCATGCATGGTTGTTTACATCTTTGAGCAGGTTTAGTGACATCTCTGAACAGTCAAAGGGACTGTGTCTGTGATACAATATCTACAGTCAACGTTTATGTTCAAGTTTCTGGCAACCGAGGTGTTGTAAAACTTTTTTTGATGTGTGTGTTTTCATTCATAAACGTTTTTATCTATATTCAGATTTCATCGGGACTGATAGCAGATACCATCAATACAAAGTTTAGTACATTTTCTTTTTATCCCCCGTATTCTTTAAGAACTTAGTTTTAAGCAATGTAGACAAAGATCCTCGTTAGAATTGGGCGCGACAACTTTGTGAGGCGAGCGGAGTATTTCGGGATGGTTGACAGTGGGAGTCGAATGGTAGAGGTGTGAGCTCAGGTGTTGTAATTCGTCAGACCGACTGAGATGTATAATCTGGGAGAGACCGGTGGCCCACGCCACTCAAGCGTGTAGAACAACACAGGCAAGTGTGTCATTGACTGTATTACATTGAAGGCAGACAGTGGGCCTGCTGCTGAACTTCGTGATGGCGCAGCACAGCGTGCTTGCATGGGTCAGTGCCACTGCCGGTCCCGGAACTTGCAGTGTCGGCTTCTGGTCACCCAGTCTTGCATACGTAGTACTCCTGCTCACGGTAAGGCTAAGTAATCAAAGCACAAATTGGGACATGGACGTGTAATCTGTAGTAATACAGAGTCGGGAAAGTATAGGACGCTAGGACGTTAGTTGCAATGAAGAGTGACTCTTGCTTCCATTTCCTTGCTTAGGATACTTTGTTACCAAATGGCTGAGCACTACGTGACTTAACATCTCACGTCACCAGTATCCTAGAACTTAGAACCATTTAAACCTAACTAACCTAAGGACATCACACGCATCCATTCCCGAGGCAGGATTCGAACCTGCGACCGTAGAGGTCGCTCGGTTCCAGACTGAAGCTCCTAGAACCGCTCTGCCACAACGGCCAGCTAATTTGTTACCAAACCGTCAGAGGCCCCTGCAGTAATTTTTACGCCTTAGAGAGGAGGGCAAATAACGTACATCGTCAAACAGTATTACTAGTCAGGGCACATATTGTTTGAAATCACCGATCATGGCTGTTAATCAGTGGAAATAGATTTGCGAGAGTGAATAAATAAAACATGATTTTGCAACTGGTTCTTGCATGGTTGGTAATTTTATGATTTACGGTCGCTGCACGAGAACCACATGGAGCCCACCATTCATATGCTTTAGAAGTGTTGAAATGCCCGTGATGAATCTCTTACGATCTGTTACTCATTGAGCTCTACAGACCAACCCATTCTTCCGTTACTGCTTCTCTACCCACCACACAGTTCTAACTGCCACCTGTAATACTAGCTTGTTGACCTCTGGTGACATCTGATTGTAAATTCGGCGTTACAAAGGAGTGTCTGGATGTATTTGATAAAAGGCTATACACATCTGAATCGTTGGATATAGAGGGGAGGTCTTACACTACGGGGAACACGAATGCATATTTTAATTCCTTCTGATTTAGTAGTATAGAGGACGAGAAGACGATTATATATGAAATATTAATCGGAACTCACGTAAACCTAGTCCATGAGGTCCTAAATTGATGCACTGTTGTACTATACCTGATGAGACATATTTTAAAAACTACGACAAAATGCGCTGCAGTAGAGCATTGACCGAGAGTATTGCAGATTTATTTTAAATTAATTTGTATAAGACTTGTTAATCGTTGTAAATTACTTACTTAAATACATATGCATATGCGAGAATTGTTTCCCTGTGTCATTTGGAGTTTTGCGCCATCAAACGTCAGCGTAATCTAAATTCGAAAGCGTTGGGGCACTCACCCACTTCATTCTAGTATGTACTCGAGTACATGTCTCATGCCATATAGTACCTTTTAAATATAAATTTGTCCATATTGTATGCAATAGCTACGATCTGCTACTCTATTACGAAATTTCTCAACTTCAGTCGCTTTATACAGTATTTACGGGCACTGTAGTTTTACACAACATGCTCGAGCTGTCACTGTGTAATCGTTACTTGCCCATCAGTTGTTCATTGCCAGTGCATGTGAATTGATGACAAGGTGTTTACTCAATATATCAGTGAGTTTATGTATTAAAAAAAAAACTGTCAATGACTTCACGTTACAAAAAAAAAAAAAAAAAAAAGTGAACAGAAGTTTAGAAATTATTATCTTGCAAACATTTTTTCTCCGTCCACAGATTCCAAGAAAGGGCCTTACACTAATTGCTAAACATCGCGTAATAATTGTGTCTGTAAGACTTTCACCTCATTAGAAACGTAGCTATTCGCCATGAATTAACTGTTCGATTGTTCTTCCTTTTCTCTTGTACCAAATGATAGTAAAAGTGCTTAAGTTAGATACATTAAAATTGAAGTTTTTACAGTAACTATACATTTTTCAGATCTAATGCCTCGTAGCGTTACAAGCCACTGTGGGTACAATTCTGTTGGTCTGACGATAAGTATATCTTGTTTCATAGATTTCAGCCATACGTATAAATTATCTTATAGTGCTAAATTTCATACCGGCAACACCAAGGTGCGATGTTTCAACTTTTTCGGATACCATCCATCACAAGGTTACTCATTTTAGTGGAAGGACAGGCGCCAATCGTCATACAGAAATCATTCAACGTCTAACTATGTGTAGGCTAATACAAAGACGGACGTCACTTCATATGATCGCTGGTAATACCACATCCTACAAAACGCCAACGGCTCTGCCTCGCTAAATACATCAGTTCTCGTTAGAACGCCGACGTTAGCAACGTCGACTGTGGCAAGCACATGGGTGGGTACAACACGCGCTGTTTGACGCAAAGTGGAGGACAGCTGGTGGCATAAAGTTCCTGGTAACCAGACTATTGCAGCCTTATCCTGTATTTAATTTCAAATCTCTCCCCAGTGTATTTTGAAGCGAGGGTATGTAACATCAATGGGGACATTAAGCTCGTCGGCCTTCTTTGAACCGGTATCCTGCCATAGCAGTAGTCTGTATACCGGTGCCGAGTTTCACCCTCTCCCTTCTCCCATTGTCATCCGACAGTAACATGTCATCACACTACACATACCCAATACAGTTACCTCCGCTTCTTAGATTCACTTAAACAAAGAACTCTTAGACTTTGGGCAGGAAAGCTGCCATTATGGGTGAAAGAGAAATCGTTCCATTTAGGCAGCCATTAATGCCACCTCATTTTACTTTCTTACTCTACGAAACAATCGTAACTAATGAGGTGCTTCGCACCCGGTAAGTACAAATTTGAAGAAGAGATACACAAAGAACAGGTTTCCCCTGTGAACGAGAGTGGAGTATAAATAGAAATGAGACCTCTTCAAGTATATTTAGGGTTAGTTTCTAATGGAAAATGATAAAGGAGGGCCAGTTTAAAACATGGCGGGTTTCAAACATCTGGTGGTCGAAGCAAGTTTCCGACGATGGCAATGGCATGAGCGCATTTCCATAGCCTCAGATGGCAGGATTCACGGTTATGGCAGTCATGAGATAAGGCGAGCTCTTCGGTCCACTCCGGAGATCGAGTCGTTCCACCAGAGCCCTATCTCCGCGTTAAATCTGTTCTCCGCCAGTGGAGCAGCCTCAGCGTACACGAGCGTGGATGACGACAATCACCAGGTTACCTGCAGATTCGCAGTATTCAAGAGAGCTGATGTCATAGAGCATCTCTGAAAAGTACGATACGTAACTACATACCACAAGAGTATATAACATGTTTATTGCCTCGTAGTACAACAAGTAATCAAGCGGCTGGCATTTTCACTTCAGTTACCTACTGGAGACCTTATTGTAGTTTTCAGTAGATATCCAAGCCTTTTAGTTTCTGATTCGTTCCTATTTTTCTGCTACTTTCTCCTATTATTACTTTCATGTCAACTCTTAGCCACTTATGATTTCTCTAAATTCTTTGGAGTGTCGCCTCTGTCATTATTATTGTCTCTGATATAGCACTCAATGTGTATAGCTGTACCGTGTGACTGTAATTAAACCGCCGGTGTTCGAGTGTTGCAGTGTGGGCTGTATACATTGTAGGAATGCTGAAACGGCCTACGCATAGTCATTTATCAATGTGGTCTCGGAAAATGCTGGAAAAATAATAGTTCCATTTTCAGCCACCAGGTGGCGCTCCAAGCAGTCAGAAAATGAATGTTTCCTATTTGGCTTCAGTATGTCACTTGGTGTCATGTTTTGATTTATTTTGTGAAGTGACTGTTGGTGTAAAGGGTTAGGGAGATGGAAGTTTTCATACGAAAAGCAGTGGCTATAAAGTAGAAAGATGGTACACTTCTGGAAAAGTTGCTTTATCAGAACGGGAGCGACACGACCGCCTTAATAACTTCTCCACATTTAAAATTGTGTGTCATGCTGTTTTAGTAACTTTATGCATCTGTTTGCTTTCCAGTGTTGTCAACTACCGTGCCTCTGAACACAGACTGTGGGAATATCGCCGACAGAAACAGCTGCGAAGAGACCCCACGTCAATAAATGGGCTAAAGAATACGATCTAGTAATTAGCAGAAACAGGGTAATTATGTGGCGCAGTAGGAAGAGGGAAGCGGCATATACCCATGGCAATTGTTGACGAAGTTTCTGTAGCTATAGCCGACGATGCAGCACATGCCTCAAGTTCTGCAGCCAGTGCTCGACCTGTCTCACTGAATTGACTCTCCTCTTATCATCAGTTCAAATTATTTTGCAGCGAATTTAACACTGGTATCCTCACAAAATTCAAATGAAGCCCCAAGACGGGCTACAATGGCATTACATCGCTCTTTATTTTCTGGCGTGCATGAAAAGAATGACGTGTGGCCGACGAATATTCTTAGGGCGGATGGGACACTTTCTGCTCTGCACGTTGCTGTGAATGCACAGGACTGCTGCATATGAGGTACTCCGCCACATGTTGTGCAGGAAAATCCATGGCACACAGCTTACGAGATTCTGTGGTGTGGTTTCCCTAGATCCTTCAGTCTTGGTCTGTTTTTCTTCAAACACATAAGCAAAAGATGCCGTGTTCGGAACCCGGTCGGGGCACACATTTTCAACATGTTCCCAATGATGTATATCAACGCCCGTTTGCATCTAGGGTGTCCATTTAATATCATTTGATTCTAGGGAAGCTGTACGGTCATCAATGGTATGTGTTCTTTCGGGAATAGATACTACCTTCATATATAGGATATACTAAGAGTGAAATGCTCATTGTATAGTTTCTTTTGAATACGTAGCATCGGGTGTATCCATCAAGAAGGCGATACATCGGCATTAGCTATAAAACTGGGCGATTTCATTAGAATATTATTCTCTCTCAGGTACTGTAATGCTACTGGACGTGTTTTTACCGCTATAGAACTTCTGGGTATTCAGAATCACTTATCATAAAGTCGGATACAGCGTACCATGTCCTGTGCATATGAGTAGTGTTTAGAATTCCTTAATGAATTGTCGAGTAATGAGTTGCTGTGCTGTGCTGTGCTGTCCTATCGGGATACGTTCTCTACTTTTTGGTGGTCTTTTCGGCAGCCTGTTCATTTTAATAACTGAAAATAATTCACGTACTACCACTGGAGTTATTATTTAAATTACGGCTTGTATATTACTTCCATCCCATTTGGTGATGGAAACATAATTTTTTTAGTTTATCTTCCCTCCTGATTTATGTCTCTCAAATAAAGTAACTTCTGCTATTAATTTTTGTGAGCATGTTTTGAGACACTACAACCTTCCCGTACAGCACTGCGCTCAGAGCGCTGGATTGTGGGAAAGGGAAGTGGTTCAGACCAGAATCGAATCAACGCAGTGGGTTAATGTTCATAGCAGCTATAGTGACCTTCGTTAGTGGTGTTGTTACACCATGGTCCTCTCTCGTTTGGGCAATTGATGGACTGGAAACTTTCCCACACAGACAACACGTCCCACAAACAGTTAGAATACGGTAATAGGCACAATATAGTTTACACGTTTCATATATATATATAGGGTGCACTAGAAGTTCCTCCCTTAGTAGCTGACTACTGCAGCATAAGTCCTACGGCCACAACGTTAAATAAAAAAAAATGCTCGAAATTTTAGTACAGCTGAGCCAGTATCTAAGACGGGACACACTTTAACAATACGAACGTTAGGTTGTGAGCCAATACACTTGCAGACTTATATTTTGGAGGGCGAAAAATGCATTCGAAGGAATATTCATTCCGTTTTTGATTAGCCTAAGCTATGATAGTGAACCTGACGTTCGGTATCAGTAGACTGTACGGCTTCTGCCTCTCAGCAGCAATAGACACTATCGCGCTGGCAGTACTTCATTTTTATGCCTTTCAGCACGAAAACACAAAAGATGTGTGAGTGTAGTGGGACACAAAGCTAAAAACTTTCGAAGAAGCGCATCTCTAAGCCATCAGCTGTACAAATACACCTTTATCTCCGTCGGTTTCCATTAAATAAGCGTCTTCACAGGAGGAAAGCTGTACAATGATGGATCACTAATACATTATCTTCAAATACAATTGCTCCAAAACTCAGATTAACTAAAATCACTTTGTTTGATACCAAATACAGTGCTGTATAGAACGTAATCCCTAGCTGTTGCCAAACACCTGTTAGTTTTAGCAGCTAAAGATAATGATTTATACAGTATTGTATTTTCTTCCACAGAAAATAATTTTGATTCAGCTCATTTCAAGATAATGTGTTTGTGTCTCAACATTGTACACATTTTTCTCTTCTGAAGTTCATTATTTAACTGAAACCGGTAGAGAATAAAGTTCTATTTGTTCCGCCGATGGCTCAGAGATGCGTTTCTTCAAATGTTTAACAACCGTGAGCATTTAGGTTATAAAATTTCTAGCAAAGGTAAACCTTTCAAAAATTACCGTGTTAGGTACAACTGTGGTAAATCACTGAACTCGCTTTTGGAAGGACAGTGTTTCACAACATTTGTCCGATTATCCTAATTTAAAGTAATAAGATGAAAAACCAGGTGCCATGCGTTCTGATGTTGTTTTATTACATTGTAACCCGTTTTGGTGTCATAGTGCACCATCTTCAGGCCTTAAATGGCGCTAAGACGGTGAACTCCAGTTGTATGCACGATCTCACCAGTGGCCAACATATGTTTTGCGGTATTCTACAGAAGCCAGTTCATAAAGTTTGGCCACTGGTGGGATCGTGTATACGACTGGAGATGGCTGTAAGTGTTTAATTTTATTAATAAACTGATCGGCCAAAGTGCCGCAGACCATCAATCACAGGGACGGATATACAGTTCCTGAATTCCACAGCTTATCCAAAAGCGGATAGTGGGTTGCTTCCTCCAAAAACACTTACGATCGAAACCCCCCTTGTGCACATGGTCATGTGGCGCTCACAGATGATTGTTGAGTGAGTGCTGCATGCACGGACATGGCCATGTGCACAAGGTTGGTTCTTATCGTAAACGTTTTATTTCTGACAAACCTTTGGATAACGGGCTATATTTTATCAAATAATACGAAAAATTGGCCTGAGGTTCCAGCTCACGGAGAACACACTTTCTAACAAACAGTTTTGAAGACCAGAAGATGACAGGAAAACTTGTCGAGAGCGGTTGTTGGAAATAAATAAGTAATTATGCGATATTGGCTATAGCAAATTTTTTACCGAGTAAAACAAATCGCCCCTTCTTATTTCTACACATGAGAAGCTTGAGTTTTCGGTAGTATTCTGTGGCCAGATGAAGCAGTGTTTGATATCTCTGGGTTTGTTAACGGCCGCAGCATGTAAACAGAGGATCCGAAGGTGATTGCTGAACATGCTAACACCGCCCGAAGGTCACAGTGTGGTGTATCATGACATTCACGTAAGTTTTGGGTCCATATATCATTCAGGACTCAGTGAATTGAGAACGGTATCTTAATATGCTTGAAAATTATGTTCAAGGATTTTTTGTTTCTACATGGGACAACTGCAAGACCTAATCTGTGCGAAAGGTGGGGCCCCATCTCACTTCGTGTATCCATTCAGCGTGTGACCCAACATGGGTTTGGCAGGAGACTAACTGGGACGTTGTGGTCCCCTTGGATGGCCAGTAACGGCTGATGAGCCAACGCCCTGCGATTTATCTCTCATGCGGTGGGCAAAAGAGGAAATCTATCGCACGAAGCCAAACTCCAATGATGAATTGGATGAGCGAATTCGCCAAGTTCTGGAAAATATGCCGGTGGATACTCTGGAGAAATTTGTTGCCAACATCCACATCCATTTGCGGAACTGGCAGATAATGGTGTGCATGTGATGAATTTCAGAAATGCATTACATTTCAGCCACTGCAAGGAACAAAGTTTTTTCGTTTCATGAAAATTAGTTAAGTATTAAAAATGTTATAAACAACGTTTAGTAGGTAGTTAACTTTCCATCATCAAGTATAGTCCCAAGGTCAGTTAACTGTTGTAGAATTCCCAGGTTTAAATCTGGGTCACATCGTAACCGCCCACGATATTTCGTGAAACTGATTTGTTGCCATCTTCAAATGGTTCTTGATGACTGCTGCTCTACTCGGTTCGGCGTCCTGTATACACAACAACAGAAAAAAATGTTATGAACGTACTTCTATGGAGATTCATCACAAAAAAAAAAAAAAAAAAAAATCTGACAGACAGCAAAAGTGGGGTCAGCGTTACACGTTATGATACACACACACACCAATCTAACTCTCCTACTCTGGATTACCGCGTCATCGCAAGCATTCAGATTTGTTTATCATTCGAACTATGATCATTGATTTTAAATTTACGTAATGTCTTATTTGGCACGAAGTAAATGAGAAAGCTTTTAATCTTTGCATGTTGAAGTTTTGAAGGTGTATTTCTTTCATCTGTATTTATCGGACTGAGAATATGAAGGATCAATTCTTGGTGCTGCTCCAGTTTCGTCAAAAAACTAAACAAAACTTAGATATTGCAACCATCTAGTCTTCTTCTACAACTTCAGAAATAATCACAGGAGCATCAATGCCTCTAGGAAGTATTTCATTATAGCTACCAATGAAATGTTTCGATACTATATTCGTTCGTTAAATTAATTTTAATTCAGGTACCATATTTTTTTTACAACTGCACGTATGTTGTAATCCAATAAAAAAGAAGAATAAAACTGAACTAATCGTAAACAATGAATAAAGTATAACTTTAATTTATTTGGTGGAGTGGTAAGTATATATAGCAACTTTATCAACGGTATAGGCCCAGCATCCACATCAAGTGTATCGAGACACCCTTGCTGCTGAAAAACTCAATGCCTTTGATCTGGATCTATCTGTTACCTGTGGTTTATTTACCTTTAGTGACAGCAGGAATCGTTTTCGTGGACACATAGAAAGTACAGTATAAGTATAGTATAACGTACCCCTAGTGGATACTGATGTCGTAGGTATAGCCGCCTAATATTCTATTGAATGTTAACTGTTAGTGACAAGTGAATTCTTTAAATCGAGATGCAGATAAACTCAACTCCTTGTGTGGTCTCTAGGAACACGTATGTCATTCGTTGTGCAGATGGTTTACAAAAAGCAGATCTTTATAAATTGTAGCTGTCGTCTCTCTGGAAGATGCCATTCTCGTTTTCTTCTGTTACTCAGTCGAATTTTGAGGCACAATCCGAGAATAGATATTATGCTTACTATGGTCTTTGTAACAATATCACTTATTTGAATCCAACGTTGTGTCAAAATTTCAAAGCAATCGGTGATAAACTTTCGGAAACTTACGATTTTGAACAAATGAACGTTACACTTTTACCCAAGTAGATGATGCTATAGACGCTTAATTTGCAATAACAATGAACTAGGACCTAGGTCAGAGAGAGGGGGAAGAGGAGTTGGACAGATGAGTGGCAGGAAATGGACATAGGAAGCGGGAAGAAGGGGATGGACAGCTAGAGGGGCAGGAGGGGATGGAGAGAGAGAGGGGACAGGAGAAGATGGAGAGAGATGCGGCAAGGAGATTAGGACGTATATCCAACTGGCATACGTATTAGAAGCGTGTACTTCCTCTTTTCGTTGTTTTCCCTTTAACTAGATTGAGCCGCAGTAAAGCTTGGCCGGGATCTCCTAGTTCAGGATAATGTATATGCCTTGCTTCCCCATACATCTCCATGACGCATATGAATAAGAATCTATGGAAAACATAGATGCATGAGAACACTTATTTGGAAATGAAAAGCGTTGACGAAATGGATCGTTTATTGAATATTCATAAAAATTCTGTATTTTCCGTTGTGTACTGCAGATCTTCACTGACAGATAATACACTCCTGGAAATTGAAATAAGAACACCGTGAATTCATTGTCCCAGGAAGGGGAAACTTTATTGACACATTCCTGGGGTCAGATACATCACATGATCACACTGACAGAACCACAGGCACATAGACACAGGCAACAGAGCATGCACAATGTCGGCACTAGTACAGTGTATATCCACCTTTCGCAGCAATGCAGGCTGCTATTCTCCCATGGAGACGATCGTAGAGATGCTGGATGTAGTCCTGTGGAACGGCTTGCCATGCCATTTCCACCTGGCGCCTCAGTTGGACCAGCGTTCGTGCTGGACGTGCAGACCGCATGAGACGACGCTTCATCCAGTCCCAAGCATGCTCAATGGGGGACAGATCCGGAGATCTTGCTGGCCAGGGTAGTTGACTTACACCTTCTAGAGCACGTTGGGTGGCACGGGATACATGCGGACGTGCATTGTCCTGTTGGAACAGCAAGTTCCCTTGCCGGTCTAGGAATGGTAGAACGATGGGTTCGATGACGGTTTGGATGTACTGTGCACTATTCAGTGTCCCCTCGACGATCACCAGTGGTGTACGGCCAGTGTAGGAGATCGCTCCCCACACCATGATGCCGGGTGTTGGCCCTGTGTGCCTCGATCGTATGCAGTCCTGATTGTGGCGCTCACCTGCACGGCGCCAAACACGCATACGACCATCATTGGCACCAAGGCAGAAGCGACTCTCATCGCTGAAGACGACACGTCTCCATTCGTCCCTCCATTCACGCCTGTCGAGACACCACTGGAGGCGGGCTGCACGATGTTGGGGCGTGAGCGGAAGACGGCCTAACGGTGTGCGGGACCGTAGCCCAGCTTCATGGAGACGGTTGCGAATGGTCCTCGCCGATACCCCAGGAGCAACAGTGTCCCTAATTTGCTGGGAAGTGGCGGTGCGGTCCCCTACGGCACTGCGTAGGATCCTACGGGCTTGGCGTGCATCCGTGCGTCGTTGCGGTCCGGTCCCAGGTCGACGGGCACGTGCACCTTCCGCCGACCACTGGCGACAACATCGATGTTCTGTGGAGACCTCACGCCCCACGTGTTGAGCAATTCGGCGGTACGTCCACCCGGCCTCCCGCATGCCCACTATACGCCCTCGCTCAAAGTCCGTCAACTGCACATACGGTTCACGTCCACGCTGTCGCGGCATGCTACCAGTGTTAAAGACTGCGATGGAGCTCCGTATGCCACAGCAAACTGGCTGACACTGACGGCGGCGGTGCACAATGCTGCGCAGCTAGCGCCATTCGACGGCCAACACCGCGGTTCCTGGTGTGTCCGCTGTGCCGTGCGTGTGATCATTGGCTTGTACAGCCCTCTCACAGTGTCCGGAGCAAGTATGGTGGGTCTGACACACCGGTGTCAATGTGTTCTTTTTTCCATTTCCAGGAGTGTATATTATTTTCCAATTTAGATTATAGGGAGGCTATCCACAACGTCAGAGTGAAACATAATAGATTACGTAGAGCAGAATTGATGGCTGCGATGAACTTCTGATATAAATGCCGTCAGTAGCATTCATTAAATCGCTTCGGAGCGGCAGAGAATTTCTACAAGATAACTTCTTTCCAGGCCCCGGAGTGAAATAAAAATTAAACTATATTCTTCTGAGGAAAAATTAATTTTCGTCTCTCCCTCAAAATTCGATATATTCAGAGCCGAAGCAATTATCTCTGTAACTTCCAAATTTCATAAAGCTTTATACACTAAAATGTATAAACCTGTCTGAGACGCTTGACACAACACAATCAAAATGGTTACTAATTACTATAGTCTCACAGAAAAGGTACGGAAAAAATGTGAATATCGCTGTGCCAACGATGGCCTTCGGCTTGTTACGGCTTGTGACCGGATATTAGACAGCGAGACGCGTCTTCAGAGACGTCCGGTGATCATAGCCATTACATGAAAAAGAGAAAAATACAGTTTCTATAATCACATAACAAGGCCACGGGAGTAGATAACATTCCATTAGAACCACTGACAGCCTTGGGAGGGCCAGTCCTGACAAATCTCTACCATCTGGTGAGCGAGATGTATGAGACAGGCGAAATACCTTCAGACCTCAAGATGAATGTAATAATTCCTATCCCAAAGAAAGCAGGTGTTGGCAGATGTGAAAATTATCGAACTATCAGTTTAATGAGTCACAGCTGCAAAATACTAACGCGAATTCTTTGCAAATGAATGGAAAAACTAGTAGAAGCGGACCTCGGGGAAGATCCGTTTGGATTCCGTAGAAGTATTGGAACACGTGAGGCAATACTGACCCTACGAATTATCTTAGAGGCTAGATTAAGGAAACGCAAATCTACGTTTCCAGCATTTGTAGCCTTAGACAAAGCTTTTGACGATGTTGACTATAATACTCTCTTTCAAATTCTGAAGGTGGCAGGGTTAAAATACAGGGAGCGAAAGGCTATTTACGATTTGTATAGAAATCAAATGACAGTTATAAGAGTCGAGGGGCATGAAAGGGAAGCAGTGGTTGAGAAGGGAGTGAGACAGGGTTGTAGCCTCTCTCCGATGCTATTCAATCTGTATATTGAGCAAGCAGCAAAGGAAACAAAAGAAAAATTCGGAGTAGGTATTAAAATCCATGGAGAAGAGATAAAAACTTTGAGGTTCGCTGATGACATTGTAATTCTGTCAGAGACAGCAAAGGACTTGGAAGAGCAGTTGAACGGAATGGACAGTGTCTTTAAAGGAGGATATAAGATGAACATCAACAAAAGCAAAACGAGGATAATGGAATGTGGTGCTGAGGGTATTAGATTAGGAAATGAGACACTTAAAGTAGTATAGGAGTTTTGATATTTGGGGAGCAAAATAACTGATTATGGTCGAAGGAGGGAGGATATAAAAAATGGACTGACAATGGAAAGGAAAGCGTTTCTGAAGAAGAAAAATTTGTTAAACATCTAGTATAGACATAAGTGCCAGGAAGTTGTTTCTGATAGTATTTGTATGGAGTGTAGCCACGTATGGAAGTGAAACATGGACGATAAATAGCTTAGACAAGAAGAGCATAGAAGCTTTTGAAATGTGGTGCTACAGAAGAATGCTGAAGATTAGATGGGTAGATCACATAACTACTGAAGAGGTATTGAATAGGATTGGGGAGAAGAGGAGTTTGTGGCACAACTTGACAAGAAGAAGGGAATCGTTGGTAGGACATGTCCTGTGGCATCAAGGGATCACCAATTTAGTATTGGAGGGCAGCGTGGAGGGTAAAAATCGTAGAGGGAGACCAAGAGATGAATACACTAAGCAGATTCAGAAGGATGTAGGTTGCAGTAGGTACTGCGAGATGAAGAAGCTTGCGCAGGATAGAGTAGCATGGAGAGCTGCGTCAAACCAGTCTCAGGACTGAAGACCACAACAACAACAACAATCACATAGCAAACACATATTTTATACAATACAATACAGTTCACATGGTAGATAGACGAATACAGATGGATAGTCATCGAGAGTTTCGTAACATTACGTACAATAACCCCGACAACTGCAGGAAATCGCGAAAAGTAAAGTACTACATTCTTAAAAACAGGAGCAATAAATATTAATCATAGTTCCTGAGGATAGTACACAGGATGCTATCGTAATTATAGGGGTTCCGATGGTCATCAATTTCAGTATGTTGTATCTCAGTAGAGGTGACTGGACATGTATGGGGCAGTAATGAAGCCGTGTTCTCACTCTAGGAAATTACTCCACTGTGTATCCTACTGATTAAAGGAATTTCCGAAAGCCTAACTGTCGATAATCAAACACGGGTTTGATGGACGTTCCTCCAGCATGCAGGTGCAATCGCTGTTCAGTTCTCTTTTGTGTTAATATCACCTCTAGGTTCTGGCTATGTATTCTAGCTCTTGCTTATTATTTGAGAGGAGTCCGCCCCTGGTAGCTGAGTGGTCAGCGCTACAGAATGTCAGATCCTAAGGGCCCTGCTCAAGAAGTGGGTGTTGTGTTGTTCTAATCATCATCATTTCATCACCATCGACGCGCAAGTCGCCATCTGAAGACTTGCACCCGGCGATCGGTCTACCTGACTTGAGGCCCTAGTCACATGTCATTTGCATTTGGGAGGAAACTCCCCATCTCTTTACAGGCCGACTAAGATTATCCTGGTGTTATCAATGAGCATGCTAAGTTTTACCGTTAGAATAGTGGAATAGCATACTCCAAATAATGTACATGGATTCAACTCTTTTATTAATCTTCAATAATCGTGTCACAAAATGCTAACTAGAGAAACTGTAACACACATGAACGGTCTCCTTTCTACGAAGTATAATGACGTAGGTAGGTGTAAAGGACGCTACAAGTCTGGATGAATTTCAGGTATACGATACAGCTGTGAATGAAATGGCGTGGATAGTAGAACATTTCATTCGCTCTGGCATATTTAGGAAAGAGTATTGAAATTTTTCACAAACAATTTCATAACAGCAGCATTCCTGAAAAAAGTAAGGTTCAATAGTTGACAGCAAAATGCCGACATTGAGGAGATGTCTCTAATTCTGAGCGTAACCGTACGCCTATAGATCTGAAAGTCGTTGCAAATATTTTCGGAAATGTAATGCTAATAGAAAAATATCTGCGAGCCATCTTTCGCTTCGTATCCTTAAGCTTGTAACTTCGCCGCACTTCATATGTTCATGAAGTACTTAAGGTTGGTACAGAAAAGAAGACAAAGTTTGTCAAGTGGTTGCTTGAAACGTATGGGCCTATATAGTGCCCTTGACCGGAGATGAGATGTACAGAGTGTGTCAAAGCTGTTGGTCAGATTAAAACAGGTAATAGTGGGTCCGCAACTGATTATATTGAGATAGGGGACCAATGGTCGGAAATGCATGTTTATTGCGTTATCGACATACACAGCGTACACCGCATAACCACAACGCAGCTCATACAGGATATGCAGACAAAAAAAAAAGATTCTGGATGTTTCCTGTATTTCCCGGTTAAAGAATACACTTTTTCCCAGGGTGATAATACACGTTTTTCGGTTGAAGTGACAGTATTCTTCCTCTCAAAACTGTATAGCTTATCAGTCCCTTCAATGGTTAAGTTTTTATACGCCGGCGTAGACTTTACCGGCACTTCCGAGAAAAACAAAAAAAACACGCGTTTTTGATGTGTAGCAACATGGTATAAATTCAAATTCCACCAAAGCACTGATGTTGAGATCGTGATGCGCTTTTGTAAGCCAGTCGTCGCTTATGTCACATATTCTCGCCAGCCAATGTTAGCAGAAATTCTGAGCTAAGGATACGTGATGTAGTCAGTCAATAGCCTGACTGTTAAGTAGCGCGAACACACAAATAGGAAAAGTTAATGGTTTACATTAATATACACAGTGTAGCTACAAGAAAAACTAGCTTTCTCTTTATCATACAAGTCCTGAAAATTAATAAGCAACAAGAAAGAAATTCTTCTATCTCTCTGGTCCTCAAAATGTTAAGTTTTAAATGAGGGTCAAACGCTCTGTGGTTTAAGAAAGTCATCGCACATTCTCACACGTAACACAATTTATCTTCCCTAAAAGGAAGAGCGGTTCTAGGCGCTTTTGTCCGGACGCATACGGCTGCTACGGTTGCCGGTTCGAAACCTGCATCGGGTATGGATGTGTGATGTCCTTATGTTATTTTGGGTTTAAGTAGTTCTAAGCCTAGGGGACTGATGACCTCGGATGTTAAGTTCCATATCGCTTAGAGCCATTTGAACCTAAAAGGAAATTTACTTTGAGAGCAACATTTTTCAAACCACCATTCGTAATATATTCCCGCGATCTGTTAGAAATAGGTTCGTTTCAGCAATTGCTAGAGAGAGACAGGAAACAGGCGTTTCTGCGCGTGCGCAGCTTCGATGGCGAAGGGACCCCGTATGTTGTTAAGTATATATCGTTAAGAGATCTTACATAACGCCATGAAAGAAACAGGACATCAGAAGAAATTTCAAGAGAATCGAAATTTCCTAAACCATACTAAAGTGAATAATTTGGCTTAAAGCGCTTATTTGCTCGTCCAGATTCACAATGAAGTAGGCCTCAGCCCGATATTAAGCTTTTCAGTGTGGTTTCCGAGACGTGAATTTTCTTGGAGCACCAGTACTGTATTATCTCATATTTGCTTCTTTATTATGGCATAATTCCATACTTGGTAGAAGATGAAGAAGTGCACTTGAAATACAGCGAACGATTGAAACTAGCCAATAGTGTGGAATGAAACACTTACTAAAAGTAAACGCAGGCCACATAGAGAGTATCCGCATCCCCACTACAACCCACACTGCTCTGTGCATGAGCTAATCTCGCAGCTTGGGCGCACCAGAAAAATTTTTCCAGGTAGCGTCTCGCTGCTTGTTGCTACTGCCAGTACTGATTAATGGCCACAGTCAAGTAGCAGAAGCGGCAGGAGGTGCTACTCATACGTTACTCTACTGCGCATGCCCGTGAGATCGCTGGCAACTGCTCAAACGAACCTAATGTAAGCAGCTTTAACGTCGCGCTCATCGGAAGCAGTTTGCTGTTGTGGAGTATTACATAGTCTTCGTCCTAAGGCCTTTGATACAGTTTGCTGCTGGCAGACGCTTGTGTGTGATGTGTGTTTTGTTGCCGTAAATGGCGCATTTCCTTTGCAGCTTAAGTTCTATTCTTTTTCCCTCGTTTATGTTCTATTGTTGCAGTATTATTCTGCAGTAACGGGAAACAGGAACATTCAGTAATATTCTTTGTATCAGTTCTTGGTTCAAATGGCTCTGAGCACTATGGGACTCAACATCTTAGGTCATAAGTCCCCTAGAACTTAGAACTACTTAAACCTAACTAACCTAAGGACATCACACACACCCATGCCCGAGGCAGGATCCGAACCTGCGACCGTAGCAGCCTCGCGGTTCCGGACTGCAGCGCCAGAACCGCACGGCCACCGCGGCCGGCTGTATCAGTTCTTCCCAGTTAAAATAAAAGAAATTAAAATTAACTGAAAACTAAAACAATGAAAAATTCCCGGAATCCCAAAAATTCAGGGTTTTTCCCGGACGAAAAAACTCCCGTATTTTTTCTGGATTTCTCGACTGTCCCGGGGCGTATACACCCTATCATAGTACTGTTCAAAGTGAGACCGCTAGTCTCAATGCGTGTATTGCAACAACGCTGTCACTTGTTGAAGACTGTAGCCCTTGATGTCTGCGAAGGGATGTGGTTTCAACACGACGGTGCATCAGCCCATTTCAGTGTAGAAGTCCGGTGAGCACCAGGTCAACATGTACCCTCATCGTTTGACTGGAAGGGGAGGTCCTGTCCCATGGCCAGTGCGATCGCCGTATCTCACACTTTGGGCTTTTTCCTCTGGGATTACATCACGACGTTCGTCTCTGAAACTCCCGTAAAACTGATCAAGGCCTGCTTGGTAGGGTTCATGCTGCCTATTTACTAGTACAACAGACGCTAGTGATCTTCGAGACACTGCGCCGGAACTCCAAGTGCCTATGCCATACATACGTACAGATTGGCGGCTGTCACTTTGAACAATCACTATGTGCTACGTTGATGTTATGCGATGTACCCTGTGTTTGTCCATAATACAATAAATATGAATTTCCCACCATTAGTTCCCCATCCAAATATAACCATTTGTGACCCCACTATCACCTCTTTCGAATTGATCCACAAGGTTTGAGACACCCTGTACAACTACTGGGACTTGTTGTCTCCTATTTGACCATGTGAATACACGAACTACTCCCTGCTGGCCCACTGGAAACTTTGCCACTGTGTTACAGATTCCACTCCACAATAAGAAAATGGACTTTGGGTGAAATATTGGCGCGATGTTCTTCGAACCTAATGTGAATATAGACGTTTCGCTTTAAATTTTCAAGACACCCTACTTTCAACTGAAGCAGCCTGGAAGACAGTGATGCTTTTTCTAGCAAAATGAAGCTATGGGTCACATATCTCCTTAATTGTTGTTCCGCATTTATGACACGTTGACAGAAGAACATTCGTAGCCACCTCGATTGGTGGACACTCTTACCTATCAGGTATTTAACAGGCGAATTTGACGAAAATAACCATAAAACGGTACCATCTGAAGAAGAACGTACGCCGATATTTCAAAAGAGTCCATGACACAACTTCGCGTAATATGGGTTTGATCTGATTTCACAGGCAGAAGTATGCATAGGGGCACAGGGTGATCACTTCAAACGTTTCTTATTATATCAGTATTTATCATAATTATTCAAATTTTTAAAAGAATTTTACATTTTTAAATGTAACGAAGTTTTTTCTATTGAAGAGTGTATAAGCACTAAAATGAGGATTTAACTGATTACAAAACTAAAGGACAAGCAGCAGAGAGACAACCGTAGCTTTAATTTAGGGTGCTGTAAGAGTCTGTGTACAGTGGTGGTTGGCACCTCTGATTAGATGTATCAGGAATGAAGCCCTTTGCAATGTGATCCCGGGATGTAGGACGACGGCTATGTGCTTCTTACCAGGAACACGGTTACCTCGTACGAAGTTAATACCTTGCTTCGAACTTGTTGAGCAGTTTCTCGGAAGGCCTTTGATACGGCTGCGCTGAATTTCAGTTAATTACAGGCGCTGTTCATGTCGATTCCACCGCTTCGTGGCTGTAACGAACTGTTGTAGACAGGGGAATATTTACCACAGTTAAGAAAGAATTAACTCAATTTCACAATTTGAAATGTGAAACGAAACCACACCACAAAAAGTAATTTAGATCGACTTCGGTGAAGAAAGTGTACTTCAAAGTATTAAGCACCTTCTGCTGCATTTTTTTATTTTTTTATTTTCGAGTTATCGGTGTTCTGAGTGGCAGACTGGTATCATGCAATTCGCCACGTACTCCATTGTGCCAGCCTCTTGAGCTCCGACTAGCACTTGCACCCTAAATTCTCAACGATTTATTTTATGTACGCTGATCACTGTCTTCCTCTACAGTTTTTACTCCCCACAGCTGTCTCTACCATGGAACTTATTCCCTGACGTCTTAACATGTGTCCTGTCATCTTGTCCCGTCTTTTCTCAATGTTTTCCAAATTTTGCTTTATTCGCCAGTTCTGTGGGGTAACTCCTCATTCATTACCTCATCAGCCCACCTATTTTTGAACATTCCTCTGTAGCACCACATCCCAAACGCCATTCTGTTTTTTTTTTCCGATGTCTACAATGTCGCTGAATCTCTACCGTACAATTCTGTGCTCCAAACGTGCATTCTGAGCAACTTCTTTCACAAAGTAATGCCTATGTTCGATACTGGTATCTTTCTTCTGCCAGGAGTGCCCTCTTTTTCTGTGCTAGTCCGCCATTGATGTCACACTTGCATCGTCCGGGGTGTTATTTGGTTTCCAATGCAGCGGAATTCCTCAACCTCTTCTGCTTGGTTCTCACCAATTTGGATGATGATCGCTATTCTCATTTCTGCTACTTTTGCGATACTTCTTCTTTTGTTCTGCTTATTTTCAATCCACATTCTGCACTCATTATACTGTTGACTTCATTCACCAATTCCGGTAATTCGTCGTTATTTTCACTGAGTATAGCAATGTCATCAGCGAATCTAATCGTTGACATCCTTTGATACTGCATTGAAAACGCACCTTTGATCGTTTTTTACACCATATGTTATCTGAGTTTGGTCTTTGTCTTTTATTGTTTCCTCTTGGTTTTGTACATATCGAATAGTACTCTGGTTTCCCTATAGCTTAATTTTATATTTCTCAGAATTGTGAACAACTTCGCTAGTTTGCTTTGGCATACGCGTTTGTAGATCTACAGCAGCTCCTAGATTTTCTTTCCCATTATTCTTTGTATTATTCACGTCAGCAACTTGGATACATGAGCCGTTAAATCGATTTTGGGATTATTCTTATACTTTCTTGTTTCCTGATTTCTTCGCCACTAAATAAATGAAATTTTTACGAAATTCCGATGGCATGTCTCCCTAAACTCCGTAATCAAAGAAGACGAAGTACATATTCCTGAATTCCAATCAAGAACAACTTCCAAGATGAGAAAAACAGAAGTAGATATCCTCGGTGTAGCAAAGCAGCTTAAATCACTTAATACAGACAACGCCTCCATCCAGGTTGTATAGCAGTTACGTTCCTTCCAGAGTATGCTGATACAATAGCTCCATATTTAGCAAATATAGATAACCTCTCGCTCACAGAAAATTCCGTACCTAAAGATTGGAAAATTGCAGTCACACCAATAACCAAAAAGGGAAATAGGAGTAATCCCCTGTATTACAGGCCCATATCACTAGTGTCGGTTTGCAGTAGCGTTTTGGAACATATAGTGTGTTCGAATAATATGAATTACACCGAAAAAAAACAACGATTTATTGGCACTTAGCACGGATTCAGAAAACATCGTTCTTGTGAAACGCACCTAGGTCTTTGTACTCATGAAGTAAAGAGCACTATCGACAGAGGGTGTCAAACTGATTCCATAATATTAGATTTCCAGTGGCTTTTAACGCTGTTTCTGTCTTCCACTCAAAGTGCGTGCCTATGGAATATCGCCTTAATTGCGCGACTGAATTCGTGATTTCCCGTCAGAAAGGACACAGTTCAAAGTAATACTCGGAAATTCATCGAGTAATACAGACGTACTACCAGGCGTTCCGTGAGGAAGTGTTATCGGCCCTCTAGTGATCCTGATCTCTATTAACAACATAGGAGACAATCTAAGTAGCCCTATTAGATTGTCTGCAATGATGCTGCCATTTACCGACTTGTAAAGTCATCAGAGGATCAAAACGAATTGCAAAATGATTTACATAAGATATCTGTATTGTGCGAAAAGTGGCAATTGACACTGAATAAAGAAAAGTGTGAAATTATTCACGTGAGTACTAAAAGAAATCCGCTAAATTTTGATTATGCGATAAGTCAAACAAATCTTAAGGCTGTAAATTCAACTAAATACTTACGGATTACAATTACAAATAACCTAAATTGGAACGATCACATATATAACGTTGTGGGTAGATCAAACCAAAGACTGCAATTCATAAGACGAACGCTTAGAAGGTGCAACAGGTCTACTAAAGAGAATGCTTACACTACGCTTGTGCGCCCTATTCTGGAGTAGGCCTATTGCTTTGCGTTGTGGGATCCGCATCAGGTAATACTGACGGATGACATCGAAAAATTCAAAGAAGAGAGGCTCGTTTTGTGCAATCGCGAAATAGGGGACATAGTGCCACAGAGATGTTACGTGAATTGGAGAGGCAATCATCCAAACAAAGTCGTTTCTCGTTGCGACAGGGTCTTCTCATGAAATTTCAATCCCCAGTTTTCTCATCAAATTGCGAAAACATTGTGATGGCACGCACCTACAGAGGGAGAAATGATCTCCTAGATAAAAGAAGAGAAATCAGAGCTCGCAAAAAAAATTAAGAGCTCGTTTTACCTTCTCGTCGTTCGACAGTGGGACGGAAAAGAGGCAACTTGAAGGTGATTCATTGAACCCTGTGCCAGGCACTTTATGGTGAATAGCAGAGTAATTACGTAGGTGTAGATGTTGAAGCCTCCAGTGTTATAGATTCTACACACTAATCCAATGTCGTTCTGTTGCCACGTCCGCCAAATATTTTACAAATTCCGATGGAATGTTACGTATCTCCTCTGCCCGATTTGATCGCAACTGTTACAATACTCCGTAAAACTCCCACTGAAATACTGGATCCCCGATGTCTTCCGTATCACCCTTCATTTTTCTTTCGTTATATCATAAGACCGATGGCATAGGGCTTATTAAAATGTATCTGACAAGGAAGCAAGGAATTGTGAAGTCCTGGTACCTCATTTTCAGGAAAGAGTTGACGATGAGGTAGGATGCCTTTTAAGTGCGATAATAGATATAGAAGTTGAGGATGAAGTGGCTCGACATATTGCAGAATGAAGAGATAACAGAATCAGTAGCTACGATAGCGGAACACCTTTGCTATAAAAATTATAAGGTTATTAGGATAGGTACTTAGGAAAAACAACGGACTGTTATCTTAGATAAAGAGGGAAGCAGTGAACTTAAAAGTTGATGTGAACAGAAGAAAAACGACGATGCACGTAATTGCTGTATGAGCCTACAATTATTATTTAGACTTGAGAAACATCAAATAAGATTTGAAATTAGTTGAAAGACTAATGGCAATATGACAACAGTCCATAATTTTGTCACTGGTAATGAGTACATACTTGTTGACATGTGGAATAATCGGGTCTATTGCCGGATGTTTGTGTCGCTCTGGCACAATATTTCGGCCACGTAGCTCGTTGCCTTCTTCAGCTGCTACCTGAGACTGCCGTATTGGAGGATCTTGTAAAGTATTTATCCTCAGAGGGCACTGGGTGCTCTCTCTGCCGTCCGCGCCCGCCTGGTGCTGCTTGTAATGTGTTGTTTCTTCCCTGGTGCTCCCTCGGATGTCAGCGCCCGACTTGGTAACCACTGTGGCAGCTGTCGGAGGCCTGTCCTGTGTCGGGAGTTCTGTTCGTGGTCCGAGCCCGCCTGGCGCTGCTCCTGCGGTGTTACTACTTCTTCAGGAGTTTCTTGGCTCCATTCGTTGGGCCCTGACAAGCTCCAGAGCCGGACTCCACGCCGAGCTGAGCTGGTAACCGCTGTCTCGGTTTATTAGGTTGTCTGTTACCTTGATCTAGAAAGCCTCGTTTATCACACTGTCCGAAAACCATTTTGGTGTTGTTGTAGTCCATTGAGTGACCGAGCTCCAGACAGTGCTCCGCTATGGCAGATTTGGTTGCCTCTGGTGTTGTTTGCACCTAACGTCCACCGTCCTGGTTGTCTCGCCAATGTATGATTTCCCACACTGGCACGGGACGTTGTAAATGCCTGCTTTCCGTAGCCCCAAGTTGTCCTTCACACTCCCTAGCATTGTCCCAATTTCGGAGGGTGAACAGAAGATACTCTTTATATCATATTTTGAAAGAATTCTGCTGATCTTTCGTGAAATAGGTTCAGCATATGGCAGGTATGCCACCTTGTTCGCTTCCTCTGGCTCCTCTTCTGTAACCTGTGGTTAACTGACAGCATGAAGTGCCCTTTGGATGTCTGTGGAGCAGTATCCATTTCTGCTGAACACCAGCTGTAGATGTTCTCGCTCTGTGGCTAGACTTTCCGTATCCGACAGAGCCTGAGCCCTATGAACTAATGTTTTCAAGACTCTATTCTTCTTGGACGAGTGGTAGCAGCTACTGGCTTGAAGGTACAAGTCAGTGTGGGTGGGCTTACGATACACACTGTGCCCCAGAGCGCCATCTACCTTCCTCTTGACCAGGACATCCAAGAATGAGAGTCTCCATCCTTCTCTAGCTCCATAGTAAATTTTATACTTGGGTGGCATGTATTTAGATGTTCCGAAAACTCATCCAGCTTCTCCCTGCCATGGGGCCAAATGACAAAAGTGTCATCAATATACCTAAGAAAGCACTTGGGTTGGTAAGTGGCTGATGGAAGAGCTCCTCTTTGTACCTTTCCATGAAAAGGTTGGCTACCACTGGTGATAAAGGGCTGCCCATTGCCACTACTTCCGTTAGCTCATAAGATTGACCCCCGTAAAGAAAATATGTTGAGGTCAGTGCATGATTCAACAGGTCGAGCAGGGCATCATCGAACTTCTCTCCAATGATATTGAGTAAATCGGTGAGTGGCACTCGTGTGAAGAGCGACAACACATCGAAACTGACCATGATGTCAGAGTCCACAGTGTGTAGCTGCCTTAGCCGTTGTAGGAAGTCCGAGTTCCGAATGTGGTGTGCACATTTGCCCACATACGGTGCAATGTCCTCTTCAGGTATTGTGCAGTGAGGTATGTCGCTGCGCCTATGTTACTGACAATAGTTCGAAGAGGGTCCCCCTCCTTGTGGACTTTGGGGAGTCCATAGAGTCTGGGAGGTGCAGGTGCTTTGGGATGAAGCCTCTTGATGACCTGTTCAGGTAGACCTGTCTCCTTCAGCAACTTCCGGGTCTTCTTGTCCACCTTGTCAGTGGATTCGCCATCTAGTGGTTTGTAAGCATTGTCTTCTAGAAGTTGTTGCACCTTCCTATCATACTCCAACTTGTTTATGATACTTTATCAGCTGGCAGAACTACAACGCTCTCATCCTCAAGTAGCAGCCTGAGTGCCACCCTCTTCTCACTCGAGATGTTGGATTTTGGGGGCTTTGTGCTGGTGAGTGCCCTGCAGGTCTCCCTGTGGATCTTTTCAGACACGTTGGAAGGTAGCGTGTTGACGACCTGCTCAATCGAACTGTTGAAGACTGCAACAGATATTCTTCTGGGAGTCACTGCAAAGTTGAGGCCCTTGCTGAGTGCTTTTGAGGTGGCCTTATCGAGCTGCTTCTCGCTCAGGTTGACCATTGTCCTTGTTATGGCCCTCACACTTGGCCTTTTGACATGCTGTTGATTTCCTCATGGTGCATTCAGCCAGGGACCTGGAGGCACCATCAACCTGGTCTCAGTCTTCTCGGATCAGGGTAGCTGCTATGGAAAGATGGAGATACAGCAAGTCCCTGGGTTGGGTTGTTTTGGGGAAGGAGACCAGACAGCGAGGTTATCAGTCTCATCGGATTAGGGAAGTACAGGGAAGGAAGTCGGCCGTGTCCTTTGAAAGGAACCATCCCAGCATTTGCCTGGAGCGATTTAGTGAAATCACTGATAACCTAAATCAGGATGGTCGGACGCGGGATTGAACCGTCGTCCTCCCGAATGTGAGTCCAATGTCTAACCACTGCGCCACCTCGCTCGGTGGCAACTCCCTGGACGTGATATCTAGGTGGTGGCGCATCTCACGCACTCTTTCTCTTACAAGCGCGAGGCTTGCACGATGTTTGATTCAGTTCGCCGTTCTGGTGGTAATATGTTGCTTGAACCTGGCGAAGACAGGAACTACATCCCCCTCTCGGCATCTCAGAGGGAAACTGGGTGAACTCAGTATCCTCTCCTTCCTCTGTCGAAGCATATCCAGCTTCTTAATATTAAGGTACATCTCCTCCCCATAGAGTCTTCTGGTGTAACTCTTCAGGCTTTCCCAGCGAGATCTTGACCTGTGGAATAATTGTGTCTACTGCCGGATGTTTGTGTCGCTCTGGCACAATATTTCGGCCACGTAACTCGTTGCCTTCTTCAGGTGCTACCTGAGACTGCTGTATTGGAGGATCTTGTCCTGTATTTATGCCCATGGGGCGCTGGGTGCTCTCTCTGCTGTCCGCCCCCGCCTGGCGCTGCTTGTAATGTATTTTCTCTTCCCCAGTGCTCCCTCTGACGTCCGCGCCCGAGTTGGTCGCCATCTGTGGCAGCTGTCGGATGCCCGTCCTGTGTCGGGCGTTCTGCTCGTTGTCCGCGCCTTCCTGGTGCTGCTCCTGAGGTTTTGGCACTTCCCTGCTGCTCCCACGGGCGTCCGCACCCAGCTCGTCCAGCATCTGTGGTCGTGGCAGCTGCCTGGGGCCGGATCCGCGTTTTCGTTCCGTTCGTGGTCTGCGCCCGCTTCGCGCTTCTCCACTGTTACTGTCACTGGCACTTAACCATAAGATTCTGCCATGACTCGTGATGGGGGCAGGCTAAGCATATACTGCTATTCCTGCATAAGCCTATATTTGTGGAGTGGCTTCCTCACGGTCCGAATTGGCCTGAGGTGATTTCTGGGGTGTGTTGTCCTTGCTCTGTCACGAGATATTACTCTCGTAACAGGTCAGGCCAATTCGTGGTAGGCCTGTGGTGAATAGGGTGGCCCAGGTCCCTAATGAGCCTATTATCGGACCGTTCGATCCGCTCGTAGAAGACCAGCGCCGATTGTTTAAATCGGTCGTGGAGGTAGGGGATGCCAGTTTGCTGGTGTAGACAAGCAGTCGAATAGAGCCTTGGTAGGCGCAGAGTGAGCTAGAGCGCCGTGTTCTGCACCCTCTGCAGCTTGTTGATGTGTTTGTCGGCCGCGTTGCCCCACACCACGGCCGCATATTCCAGCACTGGACGAAGCAGCGCCAGGTACAGCGTGATTCCGTGGTGGGGGGATGGCGTTCGACTGGTTGAGCAAAGGGTACAGAACGCGTAGGCGCCCTATTGGTCTGCCCCTGATGTTCTCCATGTGGACTTTCCACGTCAGCTTCCGGTCGAGAGTGACTCCCAGGTAGCGGCCAGTGTTGCTCCACGGGACAGGGCTTCCCATGACGGTGACTGGCGGAAGATCGGGTGGCAGTGATGTTCATATGAACACCACTGCCTGGCTCTTCACTGCATTCTGTTTCAGGCGCCACTTAGTCGACCTCGCACCAAGGGCCTCACATCCGCGCTGGAGCAGACGGCGCATCACGACCGCCTTCATACTCCACATGAATTGCTCTGTGTCGTCGGCGTATATAGCCACCTTCACTGGCGCAACGCGCGGGGCGTCGGCGGTGAATAGGGAGTAGAGCAGTGGGCCGAGAACGGACCCCTGCGGCACTCCAGCATTGATGGGTCGATGCGTGGACGTCCCTTCGTCCACACGGACGTGGAAAGTCCTGTCGGCCAGATACGATCCGAGTAGGACCCAGTGTGGCGTCGGGACCCCGTGCACAAAAAGTTTGTACACGAGGCCATCGTGCCACACGGAGCCCAATGCCCTGGAGGCGTCGAGGAACACCCAAGATATTCCCGAGTTTCCAGGGCGCGCATGGCCTCTTCCACCAGCCGCATCAGCTGATGGACCATGGAGTGTCCCCTCCGGAAGACGAACTGCTCGTCCGGTATCACTCCTTCTGCTGTCACATGGCGAAGCAGGCGCCTGGCTTAGAGGTAAAAATCGTAAAAGGAGACCAAGAGTTGAATGCAGGGGCGCATCTGCTGCTGGCAGGTATCTTCAACCAGGTCCTTCGCTTGGGTGTCTACCCCTCTGTGTAGAAACATGCAGAGGTGGTGGCCATCCCCAATGCGAACAAGGACCCGCGTGACGCCACCAACTACAGACCCATCAGCCTGCTACCGGCTCTCTCCAAAGTGTTCGAGCGCCTCTACGTCTACACAAAAGTGAATTGCTATGCGTATAGATATCGTAGTTAGTATGTACATTACCATTACCAAGAAAGTACTGTACTGTAACGTATTGTTGTGTTACGAAAAATACCTACCTCACTGTAGCTATGCCACAAAAGTTACTACTAAAACATGTTGTACTTTCCAGAATAATACATAAAAACTGTGCAGATACAAAACAGACAAAGCGCAAAAGCAACAATGTAAATTGTGTCACATGTGACACATAACCAATCCGAAACATGCATGACCAAACAGCAGATCTGAATTGTGGCCCGTTATCTGAAATGACTTTAGCAATGTGACCGACTTCACGTCAGAAATTATTAACAAAAGCGCTGGATACAGACGGTCCAGTGGCTTTACGTAACAGAGTGAAAGAAACAAATTTTTAAGTAAGTTCAACAGCGACTAGAACGTACGAAAATCCATTAGATGTTCTGACAAGGGGTGCCAAGAGATCAACAGCAGCAAATCCTTTTAATTAAGAAGGAATGACAGGAAACAACGGAGCACGATTTGAGTGGTCGACGGTTTAGTTTTTGACAAAGTTTACAAATTGACAAGTCTCTTCGAATTCTCTTTTCCATGTTGTTAAAATAACTAGTCATCCAAAGAATATGATAACATTTTCGTGCACCAAAATGTGCATAGCTGAAATGACTGTACCAAATAAGCTTATTAACAAAATTGTCAGGAATGCAGAGTACCCACAGCTTGTCTTCCACAGTGCAACGTTTGAAGAGTATGTTGTTTCTAACCAGATAATAATACCGAATCTGATTATTTGTCCTTTTCTGCCATTTACTTTTGATGTCTTCCCAATTCGGATTCTTATCGTGTCCATAAGCAACGTCTTTTAAAGATGTGGTGATGAAGTTTTCGAAGGCGACTTTCTAATGTAAAGAATACTGAAATTGTTTTTGAGGTTGCCTTCTGTGTTACTTTTCTCAAGCCCAGTCGGTGCACGTGATAGTGCGTCCGGAACAATGTTCTCCTTGCCGGGATTGTAGACTATTGTGAAGTGGAATTCTCGCAGAAACAATGCCCAACATTTTCACCTATTATGATTTAATTTTGAAGATATAGGAAATTGTAATGCACGATGATCGTTGTATACTTTTACGTGTTTACCAGGAAGAAACAAACCGAATTTGTTGAATGGCCAAACGATAGAAAAGGCTTCGAATTCAGTGACAGAATAACCCTTTTAAGATTTTGTTAGAACTCGGCTAGCAAAAGCAATGGTTTTCTGGACAGTAGTGTCATTTTCTATGGCTTCTTGAAATAAATGGGCACCAAGACCGAATTTAGAGGAATCCGTGATAAGGCAGAAATCTCGTGACAGACCTGGGTGAGCTAATATTGGCGCATTAAGTGGCGTTTCTTTCAAAGAAGTTCCAGTTCCTAATAGTATTTTTTTCCAGTGTGAGAACGAAGTTTTGGTATAACTAGAATTTGCATATTCAGGAAACGACGGTAAAAATTTACGAGACCTACAAAACTGGAGATTTGTTTTTTCGTGGCTGGAACTGGATTGGCTCTGATTGCTTCTAACTTTTCAGGATCCGGCTGAATGCCTTCAGAAGAAATAATATGTCCAAATAACTTCACCTTTGTCCTACCGAATTCAGAATTTTCCAAGTGAACTGTAATTTCAGATTCTGCAAAAATACGTAACACACTATTAAGGATGCTTTATGTTATTCCCATGAGGCTTCTGCTATTAAAATATCGTCCACATAGAAGGTGATATGACGTTTTAAGAACTCGGGTAATATGGAATTTAGCCCATGAATGAATGCTGCCGAAGAAAAGTTCAAACCAAAAGGAAGTTTCCGAAATTGATAATAAACGCCGAAACAAAGATAAGCTGTGTATTTTCAACATTCTGGATGAAGTTTGATCTGATAGAAGCTAGATCTCAGATCAATAGAAGGCAACACTTTTATACCATTAACGTTTTGAAGAAGTTCTTCCAACATTTGCGGTCTGTCTGTTTCAGGAATGATGATAGTTCTGATTTGTCTCGAATCCAAGATAAGCCAAATCGATCCATTTTTCTTCTCGACAACATGTAATGGATTGTTTTATGAGCTTACTGCAGGCTCAATAATGCCCTCGTCAAGCATAGATTGTATTTCTGTTCTAACATGGTCCCTGTAATATGCCAGAATTACGTATGACCTAACACTAAATTTAGTATGCTCATGATCACGAAACTGTTATTGAAATCCCTTGATTGTTCCTGCTTTGTGAGTAAAAACGTGGAATGTACTTTCTAAAATGTCAAGAAGGTCCAGCCTCTCAGTGTCATTACAGTTCTCAATTGTTTGAATTTTATTCTGAATTAAGTCATTAGTATAAAATACGTCGTCGATATCATCCCTATCAATACTTGCAGAGTGATTATCAGTGTGAAGTTCCGTGGAAAGTTCCACACTGTTGTCTAACAAGAGGTAAAGCCGATTAATTTCCTCGTCATGGTTTTAGAGCCAATCTTCAAATTTCAAAGCTATTGACATACCTTTTTTCTCTAAACCTATTGCAGCATTGTGAAGTTGAAGATGGCTTTGTATTCATTCAAAAAGTCTACTGCCAATATAATTTACGTCGACAATAATGGAACAATAAGAAAGTTCATAGTGAATTCGTGGTTATGACAAAAGAGTTCTAAGTTGGTTTGTTGGCGTACATCAACACTTTTTCCAAAAATTGCACTTTGTAATTTAATATTATGTAAAGGGAATGCGGGGCAATCGTTCGGTTTGTTGTATTTGTTAAAAGCTGTTTCACTAATTACTGAAATGGGGCTGACAGGGTCAAGTTCGGCCGTAAATTTTACGTCTTTTACTGTGATGTGAATTACAGGCTATGCAATATTGTTTTGTTTTACCGGAGGTTCCTGGGGTAAGATGTCTACCATTTTTATGTAACTAATAGCCACGGCAGCTACGTCGTCAGCTTCGTAAGTACGTTTTGTGGCTGCCAGCGGTGTGAGTCATTGCCTACCGTCTCTTTCTTGTCGTAGATCGTTATTGGGATTAGGCGATCTAACTTCTACAAATTGTTGTCGAGAGGGTCCTGCCCTGTTTGCATCCCGCCAGTTCTGATTGCATTCTGTTCTGTTGTTGAGATTATATCATCTGTCGTCTTGTCTGTAGTTTCCATAGTTTCTTTCCTGTCAGTCGCGTGGTGGAGAATTTTTCCCGGAATCGTAACTAAACGGTGGACTGTTGCATCTGAAGTTATTCTGTCTTCCTAAATAATAATTATTTTGGTTCCCATATTGTCTGTTTCTCTGATTGTCTCTGTCATAGTCATTACTGTGGAGAGGTGATCTTTCCCTGGAATTATTGTTACTCTGCCAACGGCTGTCATACGTGTGGTGTCTGTTTAGGTCACGATTTGCGTTATAATAGTAGTCTTGTCGTGTCCGGTTATTGTTTCTGTCGTCACGGAATTGTAACAGACGTGATCTGTAATGATTGTTTTCCTGTTTTCCCATCCCGCGACTGTCTGTGTCAATCATGTCAACAAAATATTTTACCGAACTCGACAATTCAGACTGTTCAAAATGCTTCATCACTATGAGGCTATGTCTTACTCGGTTT
Organism: Schistocerca piceifrons; assembly: GCF_021461385.2. NCBI lineage: Eukaryota > Metazoa > Arthropoda > Insecta > Orthoptera > Acrididae > Schistocerca > Schistocerca piceifrons. Next base: position 783,774,486 of record NC_060141.1, read on the forward strand.
TGAGTAGCTTGAGACCAATATACTGAGAGGAAGGCAGGACTCAACAGGACCAGCCATACCTCTGAGGATGTCCAACGTAGTATTGGACGAAATGTTAGGAATTGAAGTATTCCATGGACCACGGCCATATAACCCGGAAAAATTATCCACAACTGTCTGTGTCAATTTCTAATTCTTGTAAAAGTCCCCGAAAACATTCGATGTGGTCTTTGCAACGTCCTGCAAAAATAATGTGTCTTAAACATTCAGGCAATTTGATTAAGCAAATGTGGATGAGTTCTGAGGGGCTGTATGAGTTTGACAGGTACTGATTTTTGTGCTACATGTCATCAAAATATTTTACCGAACTCGAAAATTCAGATTGTTCAAAATGCTTCATCATTATGATGCTATGTCTTACTCGGTTTTGAGTAGCTTTAGACCAATATACTGAGAGGAAGGCATGATAAAATTCTCCTTCACTGTGACAATCGCGAATGATCGAACGCATTCTTACAGCAGGTTCATTTTCAAAATAGCCACACATAACTTCTAATTTGTTCTCTAATGGCTAATTGGGAGGAAAACTATGAGAGAATCGACGAAGCCACGTTTTTGGGTCAATGTCGTTGCCAGACTTATTAAATGTTTTGAACTTACGTGTAGTAATGAACAGTTTATAGACAAAATCATCATGTCGGCGAGTCGCATGTCGGTCATTGTTGCTTCGTGTCGGTGGCTTCATTTCACAATGCGGTGCACATTGTCCATTTCTTTCATCACTTCCAAAATGCCCTGTGTAGTTATTTTGTGGCGTTTCCGTATTTCTAAATCCTTTTTCTGGTATTGGAGCGCGCGTTTCCTCTGAAATATGTAATTCTCCTATTACTTGGGCGAACTGATCTTGTACTCCCCGGATTTCTCTTTTGTGTTGCATATTAATTTGATTCTGATTTTGTTCGAACTTCCTAATTTGTTCGTACTGTTCTGTGGGAGCAGAGGCTACCGGTCTTTTGTCATTTAGATCATCTAACTTCGTAGGTAAATTATTTAGCTGGTCCGAAAGTTCGACTACTTTCTCTGATAATGAACTGATTTCCTCCGTGTGTCTTTCTGAACGATGTTTCAGAGTGTCCCTTTGTGTCGAAAGCGTATTTACTGTGTCTTTTAAGTTCTCCTCCGTTTTTGCAAGTTGCGTAACCGAATCGGTAGATGCAACTGAGTGAATTTTAGCTTGCAAGGTGACGTGATTTTCATTACCAATTGTTTGCAGTTCTTTTATGGCTGCTTCGTGATTCTGCAATGCATTTTCATGACGCCAAAAAATGGTTGAAATGCTCACAAATTTGTGTTTTCACGTCATTACAGACTTTTTGACATTTATATTCAGTTTTAAGTAACTCTTCAGTTAAATCTTCACGTGTTTATTCAAGCGTTTGTTCCACTGAGTCTAACTTTTGAAGCTGTTGCTGTGTTTGTCTCTGATTTTGTTCCATTTGTTTTAGATTTTGTTTCGTTTGTTGCATTGATTGCAATAATAATGTATTTGTGTCTGGAGCCTGTTCCTCTATGCTTTTCGGCAGTGCATTTGCACCGGCAACATTCGCATTTTGAAATGCAGAAAATGCGTCTTGACCTAACTGAGGAAAAGGTGAGGACTCAAAACCTGAATCTACGGCATTTGCTAGATTGTGTCCTGTTATTTCGGGTTCCTGGGGCGAGCTGTTGCCAGCCGATCGATCAACAATGCTTCCATATTCACAAATTGTTTCACTGTCTACACCATTATTTGCCGCCTGGTCCATTTCCCTACGCACGATCACCAAATTACTACTTTGAATATCTGTTAATTCACTACACGGTGGTGCCGTTAAGCTACGCTCTTCGTCACTATCATTTCTTAATTTTTGGAGCCTGGTGTTACGTTTTACACACGCCATGATTGTCAAAATGTTTCACACAATAGCATTGAAAAGCACAATTTGAAGAGCAAAACCATAAAACACATTAACATAGCACTGAAAATAATATCTAATTAATTGCAAGCAAGGCTGCGAATTTTTTGGTGCAAATCTACATGCATGCCACAACAATTTTACTGTACAACAATGAAAAACTAAAATTACAAAGGAAATTCTCTCTACAATTACGCGCCAGCAATAAACAATGACTATACTAATCCAGTCCAGTGAGGTACTCCCGGCTAAGGGTCGACATATGAAACGTACCCTTCGAAAAATTATAAATGACTGTGCTGTTAAACTGCTATGTTATTTGATACTGAAATGGCTGAGCAAAACTCAACGTACTGAAACAGTTCTCTCTTTACTCATTCTGATCATCACTAAACTGACACACAATATTTTTTGCGCAACGCAATCTGACTTTTAATAACCCCTACAAAGAATGTCCCTGACTAACAATAACCTATACCCTTTTGTGAATCACTTACCTCACAAAAAATCTTCGCTACCCGAACTACTGCAATACAGCGAGCGCCAATATTGCCAGGCGAATAAAAGATTCGAACTACTGAAGGCACTAACTACTTATAGGCATAGTTAGCAGATGAAAGATTTTGAAAGAGAACAAACAATGTATTTACCTTAATAGCGATCAAAGGTCATAATATATATTTTTGAGATATCCAATTAAACAAATTTCCTTTTTCTGACGGACACACGTCCAGACTGTCCGCTCAAATCTCTGGCATCTCTCTCCCCATATTCACCACTGCTGGCGGCTCATCTCCAACTGCCTAACGATACGCGTTGTTCACATCCACCTGTCCAACACTGCACGATCGGATACTCCAACAGTGAGTCCAACCAGCCACAGACTGCACACAGGACAATCAGCGATTTTGAAACAAAGCACTACGTGGCGTTACCAAGATATAAGCCTAAACAGCCTATTTACAACGGGAAGGACAGGTACCACCTCAAGAGCTCAGATGAAAAACCAATCCTAAACAAAGAAGAGAAAACTGAAAGGTAGAAATAGTATATAGAGGAGCTATACAATGGAGAAGAACTTAAAAGCGATATTATTACTCTCTCATGGTAGGCGCACTTGATCAACCCCCAACTAATCGATCAGCACAGTAGCGGTAAAGTACAGGGAGCAGAGGACTATTTACAAACTGTACAGAAACCAGGTGGCAGTTGTAAGAGTCGAGGGGCATGAAAGGGAAGCAGTGGTTGAGAACGACGTGAGAGAGGATTGTAGCCTGTACTCGATGTTATTATCAGTACATTAAGTAAGCAGCAACAAGAATTAAAGAAAAATTAGGAGTAGGAATTAAAGTTCAGGGAGATGAAATAAAAACTTTGACGTTCGCTGACGATATTTTAATTCTGTCAGAGACAGCAAAGGAGTTGGAAGAGGAGTTAAATGGAAAGGAAAGTTTCTTGAAAGAATGATATGAGATGAACATGAACAAAAGCAACAGAAGAATAATGGAATGTGGTCGAATTAAATGAGGTAAGGCTGAGGGAATTAGATTACGAAATTAGACACTCAAAGTAGTAGATGAGTTTTGCTTTTTGAGCACAATGTAATTAGTAATTGTCGAAGTAGAGAGGATATAAAAATTAGACCTACAGTGACAAGATAATGTAAAGAAGAGAACTGTATTATCATCGAATATAGTTTGTCAGGAAGTCTTCTCTGGAAGAATTTGTAAGTTGTGGATGGCTATGAAAGATAGATACACGATGAACAGTTTGGACATGAGGAGAATAGAAGTTTTTGGAATGTAATGCTACAGAAGAATGCTGAAGATTAGATGTGTAGATCTCGTAACTAGTGAGGAAGCACTAAGCAGAGTAAGCGAGAAAAGAAATTTGTGGAACAACCTGACTAGAAGAAGCAGTCGGTTGACACGACCACTATTCGAAGTTGAAGAGGCTCGCTTATGATAGAGGGTGTGGAGGGCTGCATCATACCACAGACTGAATACCATAATAGCACAACAACAAACATCAACTGACAATAATTTATTATATCCCGACAGGTTGGTGTCCGCTGCCTTTTCGTTTTAGACAGCGTATCCGAGCACTGTCAATACATTTAGTCTTGGTAAAACTTACACAACACTTCCAGAACAGTAAAATAAACTCCACTGTATAGTAATCTGATTGCTGAGAAAGCAGCTTCAAATTAGAAGTTAAACGTTAAAATAAATAATTTTGGATCGGATCGAAATCTGTCTTCCAAACCGGTGCAACCTACAGTGACCACGCATTCACTGTCATATAGTCATTACTGCAGGTGTAAGCTTTTTCTTCCTGAACGAGCGTCTCTTTATTCAAGTTTTAAGTAACGGTGTCTTAGCACGACGTAGATCTGTGTGTCGAAATCTCGCTGGTAAGTGACTGCTTACTGTTTGTGTATGTTTCGCTTCCCAATCAAAGAAAATATGTCCAAATTCTTGATGTCAGGATTCAGGTATTTAGATTATTTTCCAAAAATAGTCACAATTGATATCATTTCCCTATGCATGAAGGTGTGGTTTTAATTTTTAAATTGCACTTAATACGTTTTGAACCCAAACACAGGACAAAATACTTTTTCAACCAATCCTGTTCTCACATAAAATTGTTTGAAATATTCATTTCAATTATTTTTATTCATTTTATTGCTGGACGCAGGCCATCGCAAGGAAAAGAGGTTATTAACATTGTTGACGCTAGACTGATGTGTTACAATCCTGCAATTACTTCTTTCTCGCGCGGGTGCCTGACTCTTACTGTTCAACAATAACCAGTTACTCAATTGTTTACTGCCGAATGATAATTATATCTCAAAAGCAGCATAACACTTTAACGCTTTAGTAGGCGTATTATAAACAACACTTCAATCTACCTCATACGCCACAACTATGAAATTTCAATTGCGGTATCCAGCATACTGCTTTCCAGTTCTTCATGGTTTTGGAGATGTAACTTTCATCACACAGAGTCTGCGATCATGCTTCATTTCGTTCGGAACGCGATAAACTTTACATTTTGCTTTCGCCAGTTACAATTCTGTGATCCTTTCGCAGTTGAATCTACTTCTTTGTGGTTACTAGGCGGCTCGAAATTACTTAAATGTGCACGCCGGTTAAAGCACTTAAAGCGAAATACGTCTCCTCACGTCATAACTACAGATAGTAAAACTCCATAAATGTGTAAAAACGTGCTTTTATACAGTCTCCCTCACACGAATAATACATCAGTGGACGGAAATTTACAGATTTCACTGAAAACGATCGTTCGTAGTTAGTGAGCTTCCTTTCACCCTGTCTTTTAATTTTTGCAGCTATTTCCCCTTCTACGTACTTTCGATCGCTCTACCACGGGTAAACAGCGCCCCCTCCCCCCCCCCCCCCCTCCCGGTGATAGAATGAGCAGTCATGCAGTCAACACCACACGGTGAGCTTCAGGATCAACATAGTGGGAACGGCCAACAAATTAAAGGATTAATAAAGCATGCATCCTGGGAAATATGTCTTGAAGATAATACCTATGAACTGTCGGCTGTAATGTACATTATACGGTTTTATCCGAGTCACGTTTTCATCACTAAATCGCTGTGGGAATGACCACAAAATAACACAATCTGACCCAATAGCGTTAAAGAGCGTACCACAAATGGGGTGAAAACGCATCAGTCTCTATTGTCACTTCGGCTATATTTAATACGTTTTGAAACGATGCTTCTTATTTATGTTTTCTAATTAAGGAAGTGACGTACGTTGCAGTGAATCGTGTCGCTTATTCATGGAACGACGGTAGTGGGAAATTGATTAAGACTTCGGACAGAGCACGTATCGGATGTAACGTAGCGGAGCGCAGTGCAGGGCATCAATCACCAGCTGCCAACGCGTCATCAGCAGCTCATGTGAGCGATGAAGTCGTCTGAAGGCTCATTAACCATCCGCGGCGATCTCACGGACGTACAGTGACACCTGCTTTGTAGAGGCAGGCGGGGCATGCTCTTTTGAAAATATGGACGTCTCGGTGTCAATGAGGTCACGTATTTCGCCACTGGTAACAGCTACCTCATACACACTAATGTCGTAGTCTGACGTAGCAAGTGTATTCCAGAAACGACTTATACGAAGATTTTCGCACCTGTAAAGCATCAACGCATAGGACAGACCACTACAGATACCGGGTGATCAAAACGTCGGTATAAATTTGAAAACTTAATAAACCACAGAATAATGTAGATAGAGAGGTAAAAATTGACACACATGCTTGGAATGATATGGGCTTTTATTAGAACAAAAAAGAAAAACAAAGTTCACAAAATGTCCGACAGATGGCGGTGGACAGCAAAACGTCAGTGACAATCGTGTATAAAAGGAGCTGTAATGAGAGAAAGAATCTCCCCGTCCATCTCTTGTGCCTTCTTTCAGTGTCTCTGCGCTCCCTCCTGCCCTGTCTTCCCTTTTCCTCTCCCGCCCCATGTGTCTCCTGCCTCTTCGTGAACCCACGGTTGCCCCTCCTCTCTTCATCCCGCCGCTTCCCCAGCTGCCCCATGCTCTCCCCTCCTTTTCCATCCTCTCTGACCTTTCCCTCGGCAGGTCCCGCCTGGTAGTTTTATTCTTCGTCGTGTGTGCTCCAAGTGGGTTTTAAGTGTGTTGTTTCGGAGTGTTTTTAATACTGTGGCCAACTTTTAACCTGTGCATGCGCATCCAGTGTCTTCTGTGTTTTAAGAATCGCCAACTGTGTTTTTTAACTTTCTGGTGACTTTTTTAACTGTCCCCAATGAACTTCTACATGTCAGTGTATTTTTACCCCCATTTTCTCCCCTTACTCTGTTTTATGTTCCCATTTTTTACCTCCTTATGTATGTATTATTTTATTCTTGTTTTAGTTGTCATTCACTCGGCTGAAGATCGGCGGATTGTGCTGCTGCCAGCCCTCCCCTGCCCGTATGGGGCAGGGGCATGAAATCACAATAAAGAAAAAAAAAAAAAAAAGAGAAAGAATCAGATGCGCCAGCAGTCACAGCGTGTTGACGTTACCTGATAAGGCGCTTTTAGTTAAGCTGTATTATCAGAATGGGGGATGTGCAAGTTCAGCGTTACGATCCTATCGCCATAGGAAGGGGATTCGAACTGATAAATTCCCTTTGACAAATGCAGCTGTGGTGACAATGATTTCGAGGTTCGAAGCCACGGGTTGTTTAGATGATAGACCCCGTAGTGGCCGACCGAGCACAAGGCGTCATGCTGCTGAGACAGTTCAGGAAGAAATGGAGACAGTACCGGTTTGTCTACACACGGGGAAGTCAGCAATCGTGCAGTTGCACGTCGCACCGGCATTCCATACACTACTGTTTGGTTAGTACTGAGGAGTACCCTCCGATGGTATCCGTACATATTCCATCGGCATCATGAACTGTTACCTGGTGATTTAGTGAAGCGGAGGGCATTTGCAGTGTGGGCGTTTCAAAAAATGGCGGAAGATAACGAGTGGTTAAGTAATGTGTTGTGGACCGACGAAGCTCATTTCACGCTCCGAGGGTCTGTCAACGCCCACAACTGCAGAATCTGGGCTACCGAAAATCCTAGAACTGTCGTCGAAACTCCATTGCACGACGAGAAAGTCACGGTATGAGTTGGATTTACCACATCTACCGTTATCGGGCCTTTTTTCTTCGAGGAAATGCGTGATTCTGGTTTTGTAACTGCTACCGTGACGGGTAAGAGGTACGCCTATACGTTACAGAATCGCATCATCCCCAACATGGCCGATAAACACCTGCTGGAACGTACGGTGTTTATGCAGGATGGCGCTCCACCCCATATAGCTAGACGCGTGAAAGATCTCTTGCGCGCGTCATTTGGTGATGATCGTGTGCTCAGCCGCCACTTTCGTCATGCTTGGCCTCCCAGGTCCCCAGACCTCAGTCCGTGCGATTATTGGCTTTGGGGTTACCTGAAGTCGCAAGTGTATCGTGATCGACCGACATCTCCAGGGATGCTGAAAGACAACATCCGACGCCAATGCCTCACCGTAACTCCGGATATGTTTTACTATGCTGTTCACAACATTATTCCTCGACTACAGCTATTGTTGAGCAATGATGGTGGACATATGGAGCATTTCCTGTAAAGAACATCATCTTTGCTTTGTCTTACTTTGTTATGCTAATTATTGCTATTCTGATCAGATGAAGCGCCATCTGTCGGATATTTTTGATCTTTTGTATTTTCTTGGTTCTAATAAAACCCCATGTCATTCCAAGCATGTGTGCCAATTTGTAACTCTCTACCTACATTATTCCCTAATTTATTCAGCTTTCAAATTTATACTGACTTTTAGATCACCCAGTATATCGAGGACTGGTAAATAACCTGAAGAGCGAAATAAACTGGTACACCTGCCTAATATCGTGTAAAACCCCCGTGAGCACGCAGAAGTGCCGCAGCATGACCTGGCATCTACTCGACTAATGTCTGAAGTAGTGCTGGAGGGAACTGACGCCATGAATTCTGCAGGGCTGTCGATAAATCCGTAAGATGACGAGTGGATGGAGGTCTCTTCTGAACAGCACGTTGCAAGGCATCCCAGATATTATCAGTAATGTTCATAAATGGGGAGACTGATAGCCAGCGGAAGTGTTTAAACTTAGAAGAGTATTCCTGGAGCCACTTTGAACCAATTGTGGACGTATAGGGTGTCTCACTGTTCTTCTCGAATTGCTCAAGTCCGTCGGGTTTCAGAATGGACATAAATTCGTGCAGGAGATCAGAAACGATGCTCACATACTTGTCACCTGTCAGAATCGTATCTAGACGTATCAGGGGTCCTTTATCACACCAACTGCACACGCTCCACGCCATCACAGAGCCTCCACCAGCTTCACCAGTCCCCTGATGACATGCAGGGTCCATGGACTCATGAGATTGTCTCCATACCGGTACACGTCCATCCAATCGATACAATTTCATCCGAGACTCGTCCGACCAGGCAGCCTGTTTCCAGTCATCAAGAGACCAATGTCGGTGTTGACGGGCCCAGTTGAGGCTTAAAGCTTTGTGTCGTGCAGTCATCAAGGGTGCACGAGTGAGCCTTCGACTCAGAAGGACATATCGATGATGTACCGTTGAATGGTTCGCACGCTGACGTAGATGGTCCTGCCTCAAAATCTGAAGCAATTTGGGGATAGTGTGATATTTACCGGATTCCTGATATTCAAGGTGCGCTCATGAAATGGCGGTACTGGAAAATTGACACTTTACCTCTGCCTCGGAGAAGCTGTGCCCCCTCGCACCGAATGTAACACCACTTTCAGTCTCACTTAAATCTTCATAACCTGCCCTTGCAGCAGCAGTAAGCGATCTAACAACTGCGCCAGACATTTGTTGCCTCGTTGCCCTATATAGGCGTTGCCGAACGCAGCACCATACTCTGCCTGTTTACATATCTCTGTTCTTGAATACGCATTCCTGTACCGGTTTCTTTGGGGTTTCAATGTATATCTCTATGCTGTTTTGGCAGAGGTTTGGCGGTGGACGTGAGGAATCATTTAACAGAGATACTTTGTAGCTTTTGTATGACGGATTAAGACGCCAAATTTTTTAAAAGTCGAATTTGATACCTTTTCCTGTAGCACTAGACAGTGCCATACGCGAGTACATTAACACATATAATGTATGGGACTGTATCCAGTTGTTACTTGGTACTAGCACCGGAAGCTACAGTCGCGCAATCGGAAGAGATCCCTCAAGTGTATGCCTCATTGTAAAACATTGTTAGTAGTCTCGTAACTCTGGCACTGCTCGTGAGCTTTATTGTGTGCTAGGAGCTAATGAATCTCTACTCTGCTATTTTAGCTATCACACTATTTGTTCAAGGAGATAACTAAAGATGCACAGTGTATATGACATCCCTAATAATGGCTATCGATTTCGTCCTTGATGACAGTCATCAAACTGTTAAATAGGCGGAACGGTTTACTCTGAAAGTGAAACGTCCCCTTTGAACAATTATACATGACTGTACTTAACCTGACACACAATATTTTGTTAGCGCAACGCAATCTGACTTTCAAAATTCTCTACAAAAGAATGGCCCTGACTAACATTAAACTATACCTTTCACAAATCACTTACCTCACAAAAATCTTCGCTGCTCTAGCTACTGCAATACAGCGAGCGCCACTACTGCCAGCTAAATAAAAGATTCAAACTATGGAAGGCACTAACTACTGATAGGGATAGTTAGCAAATGAAAGATATTAATAGAGAACAAACAATGTATTTACCTTAATATCATCACAAGTCATAATATATATATCAGTTCATGACAAATTACAAACCTCCGCCATCTCTCTCCCCACATCCACCACTGCTGGCGGCTCACCTCCAACTGCGCAACGCTACGCGCTGTTCACATCCAGCTGCCGCTGCCCAACACTACAATGGCAGACAACAATGCAAACTAGCCACAGACTGCACACAGCACAGCCAGTGATTTCATTTTGAGCGCTACGTAACGTTGCCAATAAGAAAACAAACAGCCTACTTACATAGAGAAAACATAAACAGCCTACTTACATAGCCCCCATGCTCCCCACAAAAAATTTTTACAAATGGGATTGGGCAGTGGCCAATACAGATTTGAAAATTTTTTTTTCATAATTACAATAACAAAGAAATCAAATGCACACACTTATTGATGCAATGTTGGTCAAAAGCTAAAAATTTCTCACAGTCCATAAAGACAGTCCTGATTCATCACAGTAAAATTGCAGTGTTTTTCTCAAAGTCTGAGCAGTAAAAGAAAATGCACACAGAAGTAGTGGATTTCCATGCAGTCTTGAAGAAGTAGTGTTGTCCTTCCAACGGAAAGACAGTGCTGGCTCTTGACATGCTGACAGGTAATGGGCCACAATGGAGCAAACCCACAGCAGAGTCATTCGAAGTTTTGAAGAGTATTGGTAGGTAAGTCATCACAGAGCAGACCCACTGTAGTCCTGGTAGAGATTACGGTATTGGTGGGCCACCAGAGGTGCAGACCCACTGCAGTCCTTGTAGAAGTAATGGTATTGATGGATCATCAAAGATGTAGACCCACTGTAGTCCTTGAAGAGATGGCCAGCAGCCATCTGTTGTGACTGTGCAGGTGCACAATCACCATTGAAGAGTCTTGCGGATAATATAGCAAGTCCATAAACCACCACTTGTGCACTCACAAAGTTTTTGAAATTGTCCTTAGAACCAGCAATGCTGTTATCCAGTCCCTTGCTGAGTTATTAACACACGTGCAAACACTAACAGTCCCTACTTCTCACATATTGTCCACATACTATGACCAACAGAAACGTGTGCAGTGAAATGTAACTAACAAGTTAATAATGTCATGAACTGGTGACAATTACAATTTTATAACATAAGAATACAATTACAAAGGTACAAAATACATAATTAAAAACATAATAATACAGATAACATTTGTAGCACAGGATTTACAAAAGAATAGAAATAAACATATACATGAGTGTTACAAAAATAGTGACGTAAGTACATACATAAAATAATGATAATAGTTTTCGAAACATTAATTTCGCACATGAACATTGAAACAGAACAGAATTGTAAACAACTTTACAAAGAAAATAACATATTATTAATGCAACTTATATTTGAGGATAACAGTATTCCTCCTTATAGTGAATATAGCTTAGTATTAGAAGAGAAAAAAAATTCTATGAAACAGTACACAGAGACAGGAAGAAAACAAATACTCAAGGGTACACAAACACATAGTGGGATAACACCAATAGGAAAGGACAGGGTTCGTTTTCAGTGTAACATTTGGTACTGCAGTCCAACCCAAAACTTCATATATCTTTCCTCTTATTTCATCCTCTGTTTCCACCAAAAAAAATTCTATCTAAGCATGCTTTCTGTATTTATATGTTCACACATTTCTTACCTCAACATTTATTTCCAAGAAAATCCTACCTAAACCTGTTTTCTCAATGCATTTCTTCCAACTCATCGCAACTCATTCTCTTAGAGGCTACCCCCTCTTAAGCTAACTTAAATCTACTGAGCTCAGATGCTAAACTAAGGGACGAGGCAATGCAGCATCACATAACAAATCAACACAAACAGCAATGCAAAAAAAAAAATGCAAATTGGCAAAGCTAGCAGCATAAATGAGCAAAAGTCAAATTCAATAACACTATGCCTGGCAAACAGCAGCAACTTATACCTAAACATGACATAGCGCAAGCAGAAAAAATATTACACTAAAATGGCCATGTCTAATACCTATGTCACATCTTAACATTAGAGTGATGCATCACAATTTATTCTACAAAAGAAGTTACCAAGTACTTGAAAAGAAAATTATGAATGCAGTTACTAGTTCCTTCTTATTGTTCTTTCCTTTCCAAGTGCTCCTTTTTTAAAGAATGTGGATCATAAAATAATTGTTTAATAGATCTGTTGACAGAAAGTGTTCACATTAGCAAATGCATTTTATTTTATAAAAGCAATGCTGCAACACAGCTGAAAAACAGGTATCAAATGAAATAAGCAACTATGAAAAGCAAAGCATAAAAATATCATTCAGTAGTCATGTGACATTTCATAAGTTAGTAGAAATTCTCTCAACTCTCATAGAAAGACGCTTGTCGTTATCAGGGTTGCAGATGTAAGAATATTTCCGAGGATAATGGCCTCCCCTTTTTTTTTTGTTCTACCTGTGCCGCTGAAAAGGGCTCGCAATAATGGCTTTTTCTCCAGGCGTCTGACACAGCTGGGTGCCCGCGACGCATTACGTGCAGGTGGTCACTTAACTTTCGTACGGAAATATTTACGACAGCAATTTTCGCTAAAGTGTCAGTCTCACATAAAAATACTTCACAGGTCAAGAATTAGCGTTGCAAATCTGTAGAAACAAAATCCTATAAATATAAGTGTCCAAAAAATGTTCAGTGGCATTGTGATACATTCACACATGATTCACACATGTCATAACTCTTAAAGTACGATTCTTGGTTTCCAACATCCTTTTTCACAAGTCAAGAGTCCCTACCCACTATTCATTACTCCTTACCTTATTACACATATACGTATCCATCGACACTCGTCAATATTTCGTCATTATAAATATGAAGCATAATCAAATAACTCATATAGTAGCCTCAGCCTATTAATCGTAAACATACCTCAGCAGCATAATACACATCGTCGTCGTAAAAATAACATCATAACACCTCAGTCAAATCTCAAAATCGTCGTAGCTTCCTCCAATAATTAAAAAAAATTCTCTGCTCATGTCAAAAGTGTCATCTGCCTCAAACGTACTTTAAAAATCATAATCCCTTTACCAAATACATCATTCAAAGCTCTCATAGTATCACAATGGTTCCAAAAAAATATGAACAGTTTACAATGCACAGACAAAATACAGTTTCATAAGTGTGAAGTTATCCAGCTGTGTAATTACGTAAACATCTGTCACTGACGTAGTAAAAAAAATGTTTATCTCTCAGTTAAATGATCAGATAGCTGTGTAATTTGTGTGTTAGAAAAATATGGTACAGATGTGTAAAGTTGTATAAGCAAATACCATAATAGCTAGGGTTCCTTGTGGTTGCCACACACATGGTACACAAAGTAAGTGTGTACCCCCCTGAGGATAAATGTAATTATGCCCTCAGGTGTTACAAATTACAGCAATGGAATGAAATGTATCACGGAAAACTTTCTTTGTAATTAAAAAATCTTTAAAAATAAATGTTTCAAGTACAAAATTAATCACTCAAATACGTGTACTGTAGCGCTAAATGTGCGTCTTGTTGCAACATAATCTGTGTGGAAGTGTCGTAGTTATCGTCCTCCGAAAGCTAAGTTCTGCAGAAGCCAATGTACTTACCTCATGATAAACAAAAGTGAAATGCTTTGCGTATAGATATCATACTTATTACGCTTATTGCCGTGATGAAGAAAGTACTGTGCTGTAACGTATTGTTGTGCTACAGAAAAGGCTGTCTCCTTGTAGCTATACCATAAAAGTTACTACTAAAACATGTTTTACTTTCCAGAATAATACAGTAAACTGTGCAGATATAAAACAGAAACACCGCAAAATCAACATTGTACATTGTCACTCATTAGTAGCGTCGTGATAAAAATCGTGTAGCTGTCACATAAACTAACCACTGTGTCATCTGGTATCTCTCGAAAAGTACTTTAATTCAGAATGTATTTTCAAGTAAACCAAAATGTTGCATTAGAATCTCATTAGCAGTACCAGTATATGTCCTAAGTATGTAAGCCTCATATTCGTTACGTAATCGTGCAACTAACAAGGAGGAATGTACAAATACAACACTGTGTCGTCTGTTCACTATAACAATGCATTCGTAATTTCTGTTTAAATAAGTTCTCTTGGTTCTTGACTGGATATTTAACTTCAAACATTGTTGCATGTTAACAGTTTCTTAATTCCGACAAAGCATACTAGAAATGTGAAGTGAAAAGTTATATGGCAAAGACAAAGTTAAAAAGCAGATTATCTTTCAATAAACGGTTTTACATGTGAAATATGGTGTAAACCTTTACTCTTCCTAGTACGCAGAATTTCAACTTGAATGCAATTATCATGCGGTATTCGTCCGTAAAGAATACTGGAATCTTGCTCAAGGTTAGCGTCAATGTTATTTTTCTCTGAGCCAGCCGGCGCACGCGGCTGCCTGCGGTGTGAGTCATTGTCTGTTTCTTTGTTGGCGCGCGTCGTTATTGGGATTAGGAGACCTAACTTCTACAAATTCGCCTTGCCGAGAGGGCCCAGCTCTGTTAGAATCCCGCCAGTTCTGATGAAATTCACGTCTGTCGTTTTGTCGGTAGTTTACATAGTTTCTTGTTTGTCGGTCATGTGGTGGAGAATTTCTCCCTGAATCGTAACTCTGCGCCGAACTGTTGCGTCTGAAGTTATTCTGCCTCCCTTGATAATGCTTGTTTTGGTTCCCATATTGTCTGTTTCTATGGTTATCTCTGTCATATTCATTTCTACGGAAATGCGATCTTTCTCTGTAACTATTACTGCTCTGCCAACGGTTGTCATACGGGTGGTGTCTGTTTTGGTCACGATTTGCGTTGTGAGAATAGCCTTGTCGTGTCCAGTTATTATTTCTTTCATCGCGGAATTGCGACGGATGTGACCTGTAATTGTTGTGTTCCTGGTTTCGCGTTCCGCGATTGTCAGTGTCAATTTCTAATTCTTGTAAAAGTCCCTGAGAGCTTCAATGTCGTCTTTGCAACGTCCTGCTAAAATAATATGCCGTAAATGTTCAGGTAATTTGATTAAGCAAATGCGGATGAGTTCTGAGGGGCTGTATGGGTTTGACAGGTACTGATTCTTGTGCAACATGTCTTCAAAATATTTCACAAGACTGGAAAATTCAGATTGTTCGAAACGTTTCATCATTATGATGCTATGTTTTACACGATCTTGTGTGGCTTGAGACCAATATGCTGAGAGGAAGGCATGGTAAAACTCTCCTTCACTGTGGCAATCGTGAATTACCGATCGCATTCTTACAGCTGGTTCATTCTCCAAGTAGCCACACATAAATTCTAATCTGTGCTCTAATGACCAGTTGGGAGGAAAACAATGAGAGAATTGATGGAGCCATGCTTGTGGATGAATGTCGTTGCCAGAATTCTTAAATGTTTTGAATTTACGTGTAGTCATGAACAGCTTATAGTCAAAATCATCGTGTCGGCGAGTAGCATCTCGGTCATAGTTACGTCGTGTCGGCGGTTCCATCTCAAAATTCGGTGTACCTTGCCAATTTCTTTCATAATTACCGAAATGCCCTGTGTTATTATTTTGTGGCTTTTGCGTATTTCTAAGTTCCTCTTCCCGTGTTGGAGCGCGAGTGTCTTCTGAAATACGTAATTCTTGTATTACCTGTGTCAGCTGATCTTGTACTTCCCGGATTTCTCTTTGGTGTTGCGTATCAATTTGATTCAGATTTTGTTTCAGTTTCCTAATTTGTTCGCTCTGTTCTGTGTCATTAAAGACTACCGGTTTTGTGTCATTCAGATTATCATCTACCTTCGTAGATAAATTATTTAGCTGATCCGAAAGTTCAACTACTTTCTCTGATAATTAACACATTTCCTCAGTGTGTTTTTCTGAACCAAGTTTCAGAGTGTCCATTTGTGTTGAAATCGAATCTACTGTGTCCTTTAAGTTTTCTTGACTTTTTGCAAGTTGCGTAACCGAATCGGTAGATGCAACTGCGTCAATTTTAGCTTGCAAGGTGTTGTGATTTTCATGAACAATAGTTTGCAGTTCTTTTATGGCTGCTTCATGATTCTGTAATGCATTTTCATGACGCGAAAAAATAGGTTGAAAATGCTCACAAATTTGAGTTTTTACGTCATTACAGACTTTTTGACATTTCGATTCAATGTTATGTAACTCAGCAGTTAAATCCTCACGTGTTTGTTCGAGAGTTTGTTCCAATGAGTCTAACTTTTTGAGATTTTGTTCCACTGTGTCTAACTGTTGCTGTGTTTGTCTCTGGTGTTGTTCCATTGTGTCTAACTTTTGAAGCTTTTGCTGTGTCTGTCCCATTTGTTGTATTAATTGTAATAACAATGCATTGGTGTCTGAAACATGTTCCTCAGTGCTTTTCGGCAGTGAATTTACACCGGAAACATTCACATTTTGACAAGCAGAAAATGTGTCTTGACTTATTCGAGAAAACGGTGAGGATCCAAAACCTGAATCTACAGTATTTGCGAGATCGTGTCGTGTCATTTCGGCTTCCTGAGGCGAGCTATTGCCGACCGGTCGATCGATAATGCTTCCTTCTTCACTAATTGTTTCACTGTCCACGCCATTGTTTGACGCCCGCTCCATTTCCCTGTGCACAGTTACCAAATTACTACTTTGAACATTAGTAAATTCATTACTCGGCGGCGCTGATAAGCTACGCTCGTCATCACTATTATTTCTCAGTTTAGTTTGGAGCCTAGTGTTACGTTTTTCACACGCCATTATTGTCACAGTATTTCACACGACAACACAGAAAAACACAATTTGAAGATCAAAAATAAGAGAACACATTAACATAGCACTGAAAATAATATCTAGTTAATTGCAAGCGCAGCTGCGAAATACTTGGTGCAAATCTACATGCATGCCACAACTGTTTTACTATACAACAATGAAAGACTGCAACTACAAAGGACATTCTCTCTACAATTACGCGCTAGCAATAAACAAAAGCTACACTAAATACACAAACTACAAGAAAAAATCAGAAGATTCCAGTGAGGTATCCTAGGCTAAGGGTCGACATATGAAACGTCCCCTTTGAACAATTATACATGACTGTACTTAACCTGACACACAATATTTTGTTAGCGCAACGCAATCTGACTTTCAAAATTCTCTACAAAAGAATGGCCCTGACTAACATTAAACTATACCTTTCACAAATCACTTACCTCACAAAAATCTTCGCTGCTCAAGCTACTGCAATACAGCGAGCGCCACTACTGCAAGCTAAATAAAAGATTCAAACTATGGAAGGCACTAACTACTGATAGGGATAGTTAGCAAATGAAAGGTATTAATAGAGAACAAACAATGTATTTACCTTAATATCATCACAAGTCATAATATATATATCAGTTCATGACAAATTACAAACCTCCGCCATCTCTCTCCCCACATCCACCACTGCTGGCGGCTCACCTCCAACTGCGCAACGCTACGCGCTGTTCACATCCAGCTGCCGCTGCCCAACACTACAATGGCAGACAACAATGCAAACTAGCCACAGACTGCACACAGCACAGCCAGTGATTTCATTTTGAGCGCTACGTAACGTTGCCAATAAGAAAACAAACAGCCTACTTACATAGAGAAAACATAAACAGCCTACTTACAAAAGGAATCACAACTGTGCCAAGCTCTCAAGAACAGTCTTTCGAAATATAAGAAATCATTCAATGAGGTGAGAAGAATTAAATATTGCAACGAGAAAGAACCGCAGCTAACGTGTTAACAGTGGTGTCAAATTGTACACATGTCTACGAGTTAGTTTGAATGAGTGAATCGGATGAATGATAGCACTCGTCTGAAATTATAACATTCCAGAGCATATCATGTTTTACGATTTTCGCTACGTCACTAGCACGATGGATATAACATTCGAAATTGGTTACGTGTGTCCGAATTTTGTTGACGAAAACTGCAAAGTGTTACCGCGATTCTGCAAAAGAATTCGTTTGTGGCTGAAGCCATTGTATGTATCACAAACCTGTAATTTTATAGGGAATGGCCCATAGATCTAAACAAAAATATTCCTTCACAAAAACCTCTCAACTCTGCGTGTAGGTTTCCTGAATACTCCCTTTATAGACTTGTTTTTATTTTCCTCGTGTAAATGATTAGTAAATACTATCTATCTTCTGGAATGAAACTCTTCTGATATCGCCTTTTTGACCCCACATTGAGTTCTTGGGACCAAGGAACAAGGCTCGGAGTAGACGACGTCCACGTATCTGCCACAACTCTTTCTAAAACATTTTGAATACAAGACGTTAATTCTTCTCCAGACACGTCTACAATCATGTATCCGCACGACTCAGGAGGCTAAAACTTCCGTAGAAGCAGTCCCCAGTTGGTTTTCTCATAATTATTTATCGTAAGCCATTGTTGTGGTTCTTCATGAAGTTCTCCCACTTGGAATTCAATTACATTATGACCGCTGATGACAGCGCCGTCCAGAACTTTCCAATTAGGGAGTTTTGTCACAATCATTTCAGTAGCAAATTTCACATCAATGTTGTTGTTCTATTGACCTTCAGATGGAAGACTGGTTCGATGCAGCGCAGTGTGTTGCTCTATCCTGTGGAAGCCTCTTCTTTTCCGGCAACCTGCATTTTTATGAATCTGCTTACTGCATTCAACTCTTGGTCTCCCTTTACGATTTTTACCAACCACGCTCCACTCCAGTAATAAGTTGGGAGAACCTTTAATGTCGCACATTGTGTCATACCAACCGATAACTTCTTTTAGTCAGGTTCTGCTACAAATTCTATTCAGTATCTCCACATTAGTTACGTAATATACCCATCTAATCTTCAACATTCGTATGTAGCACCACATTTCAAAAGCTTCTATTCTCTTCTTGCCTACACTGTTTATCTTCCTTATTTCACTTCCATACGGGACTACACTCCATATAATTAGTACTTCCTGACACTTAAATCTGTACTCGATGTTAATAAATTCTCTTCTTTACAAACGCTTTTCTTGCCGTTGCCAGTTTACATTTTATATCCTCTCTATATCGACCATCAGTTATTTTGTTGCCCAAATAGCAAAACTCGCCGCTACTTCAAGTGTCATTTCCTAATCTAATTCCCTCAGAATCCCCTGATTTAATTCTATTACCCTAGTATTGCTTGTCTATGTTAATCTAATATCCTACTTTCAGGACACTGTCAATTCCGATCAACTGCTCTTCCAAGCCCAGAATCACAATGTCATCGGCTAACCTCAAAGATTTTTTTCTTCTGTCTGGAGTTTAATTTCTACTCCAAATTTTCCTTCTGCTTACTTTACTGCTCAGTATACAGACTGAATAACGTCGGGGTTCGGTTACAACCCTGTCTCAATCCGGTCTCGAGCACTGCCTCCCTTTTGTTCCCTCGACTATTACAAGTGCCGTCTCCTTCCTGTACAAGCTTCATACAGCCTTTCGCTCCTTGTATATTACCCATGCCACCTTTATAATTTGAAAGAGAATATTCCAGTCAACGTTGTCAAAAGATTTCTCCAAGTCTACAAATATCATAAACGTAAGTTTGCATTTCCGTAACCTATCTTCTAAGAAAAGTTGTAGGGTCAGTATTACTGCGTGTCTTCTTGCGTTTATACGGAATTCAAACTGATCCACCCGTCGGCTTCTTCCGGTTTTTCCATTCTTCCGTAAAGATTTCCCGTTAGTATTTTGTAGCCACGACTTACTAAGCTGATAGTTAGGTAAGGCTCACTCCGTCAGCACCACCGTTCTTTAGATTAGGAATGACTAAATTCTTCGTGAAGTCTGAGGGCATTTTGCGTTTTTCAACATCTTGCACACCAGATGGAAGATTTTGGTCATGACTGACTATTACAAGGCTGTCAGTAGGTCTGACGGAATGTAGCCTACTCCTGGCGGAATTCTTTCGACTTAGGGTCTTTCAGTGAACAGTCAAATTCATCTCGTACTGTCTCTTCTCCCATCTCATCTTCATTTGTGTTCCCTTCCATTTCTATAATATTGAGTGGAAGTTCGTCACCCTTGTATAGATCTTCTATATAGTCCTCCCTCCTTTCTGCTTTAACATGTTTGCTTAGCATTGTTTTCCATCTGATCTCTTGACTCACGACTTCTCTTTTCTCCAAAGTCCTCTTTAGTTTTCTGTAAGTAGTATCTATAATTCCCCAGTGAAATATGCTTCTAAATACTTATATGTGTCCTCTACACATTCTGTTTAACCATTTTGCACTTCCTGTGAACCTCATTTTTTAGATGTTTGTATTCCCCCTCGCTTGCTTCTTTTACTTCGTTCTTATATTATCTCCTTTCATTGATTAAATTCAATATCTCTTGTTTCACCCTAGAATTTCTACTAGCCCTCGTCTTTTTAGCTACTTCAGCCTCTACGGCCTTCACTATTTCATCTCTCAAAGCTACCCATTCTTCTTCTACTGTATTTCTTTTTTGTTCCTGTCTATCGTTCCCTAGTGCTCCCTCTGAAACTCTCCACAAACTCTATTTCTTTCAGTTTATGCAGGGCCCATCTCCTTCAATTGTTACCTTTTTGCAGTTTCTTCAGTTTTAATCTAC
The DNA here is from genome assembly GCF_021461385.2 of Schistocerca piceifrons. NCBI lineage: Eukaryota > Metazoa > Arthropoda > Insecta > Orthoptera > Acrididae > Schistocerca > Schistocerca piceifrons. The sequence continues at coordinate 783,795,345 of NC_060141.1, forward strand.
AGTACATAACCAATGAATTGCGGTCAGAGTCCACTTCTGTCCTTGGAAACATCTTACACGTTGAAAGCTGGTTCCGGAATCTCTTACTTTTGTATAATCAATGTCCAACCTTCTGTTTTCGATGATTAAGTTACTCTCTGTGCATAATTCTATCATGCGGCTTCCTGTTTCATTCCTGTCTCCCAGTCCTTATTCACCCATTTATCTATCTCTTCCTTTTCCTGCTATCGAATTCCATTCCCCAATTATTAGCAAATTTTCGTCTCCTTTAACTGTCTGAATAATTTATTTTATCTCTTCACACATTTCTTCAATCTCTTCATCTTCTGCGTCCACTATGTTTTCATAGTAGCTAATCCGCATTCCATTATTAAACCTACCCCTACGTTTCCCCTGTTTGTTTTATGTTTACAGCCCAGTATTTCCGCAACCAGGAGTCCTGTTCCTCCTGCCACCGAACTTCACTAACTCCCATTACATTTACCTTTAACCTGTCTATTCTCGTTTTCAAATTTTCTAACCCAATTAAGGGATCTGACACTCCACACTACGATCTGTAAACGCAAATTTTGTATCTCCTGAAAACGACGTCCTCCTGAGTAGTCCCCACCGGAGATCCGAAACAGTTACATCAACATGTAAGTTTAAATTCATACTCAGAACTACCATCGTGGCTCATTTTTCATCTTGTACATTACCGAACCGCAACAATGGTTTATCATTAGTCTCCAATATTAAAATGACTCGTTTACCCTCTAAAACCTGTAGTATGTCTTTCAGTAGTGTTTGGTGCATTACTAGGTCGTGTCTATACCAACATTATATATTATTCAAAACACAACTACTGTACGGTAACAAAATTTCAACTACTGCTAGTACATGTCCATTAGAAAACTGTATGAGTCTAACTACTCTAATACTTCAACTTAAAATTACTACAGCAGCCATTGGAACCTAACCATGTACAATTACCTGTGCTATTACTGCCATGTTCGGTATCTTGCATCTCCAGTAGTAAGGTTTTTGGAAGCGAATTGTATCACCTTGCTGATCTTCTCCAAACTTCCGAATCTCGTGAATCGCAATCTTACTTCTCACTCCATTTTATTGTAATTGGTTCACCGCAGAGTCCATCAAGGATGCTACGTGCATACATAAGAATCACGTCATTTATACTGCTATCAGAGGCCCCGCTTCCATACCCATCAACATTTGTTGATAGATATTATGAAAGTCAAAAGCCTTTAAGCGCCTACTACATACTTGTATCACTAGTTCTTTCAATTCAGTAGGATCTGTTGGAACATTTAAAGAAACCAACTGGATGAAGGCCACATGGTAAAATACATGGGATGACTATCCTGGACTCCCTGGATGTCCAGAATGCACAAGTTCTCTCAAAGCTGACGTTAAAACATTTGGTTCTTCTAACTGTGATAAACGGACCGCACTATCGCGTAATGCGGAAACATTTTCTGTACCGACTGCGTTATATCTAGCTGTAATTGCCAACCCGACTACGCCTGCAACGTCGTCTTCAATCCGCTCACTCCCTGTGTTTTCAACGTTTTCCCGTGCTACCAATTCCTCAGCACTTTTCTCCTTAACACTGTCTACCACATCAGTTTCGGTATGTTTCCCAACGTCCATATAGGTGGAAAGGTGGGACGCAATTGCCTCTTGTAATACTGAGTCGGTACTCCCATAGAGAGCTGATCTTGTTGATTTTCCTCTCATTGCATTTCTGTGAACCTTGCTATGGAACGTACAGTTTATCTTTGCTCCCACTCCATTGGATAGTCAGACCCTGGCTTGTCACAGTGCTTACCCCCTGTATTTACAGGGGATGCCCATAGGATTTTCTTTTTTTTTATTGACAGTCCTTACGCATATGGTGTACCTCGAGTCGTGCACAGATTTTTCTACCTACAGAATAGCACTATGTGACTCTAGTCACAGTTCTTACTGCACTTCGCTAGCGCTGAATATCTTTCATCGCTACCTAACTAAATCCGACTGTCAGTCTTTCTGTTTCAAATATTTTTGTTCTCAAAGTAGCTGGCGTTTAGAAAACGTTGTGCACTGTTTCCTTATCTTTCTGTCCTCTATTAAACCTTAATTTAAATTCCGCCATAAAATGTTTCCTAGATAACTCAGAAACTCGACTGCTAAGGTATTTTCTGCCACGCGGAAATTATTTATCTTCACTTTCTCTTAATGTCGATCGTCGTTAACAAAAGTCTCTCAAACCTCTTTTATGTCGTTTCCGTCGCTTAAAGGACTTGTTCAGGCACCTTGTGAGTAGCTGTATTAACAACAGCTCCATAGGGTTGTACTGAAAACAGCCCCATAGGACGCATGTAGGGTTGCTCGTAATATCTCATTCGATTTTCGAAGCTCTTCCACACGTCCTTCCTGTTTGACTGCAATAACTGTCCAGTTTATCAGTTGCATCTTAATGTTTTCCGGTGTTGGGCTGATATCTTGCCATGACCACTACCAGTTACATGTAATACATTAGTTACTCGCAACTACTTCTTAGCTGCAGTAAATCTGTCCGTCTCCTCTTTACGTTCTTCAGTACTTGATATTTGCGGAATATCAGTAAAATTTACTGAAAATTTTTTCCCTGTTTTGGTCTATACCACCACTTCCTAAAACATGGAAAGCAAAGAGCTTGCTGTAGAAGAGATTGTTTTCACAGTATAGAAGATCAATAATTGCTCATTGCCCCTAATGTCTTTCCCCTACTGCCACTGTCTTGTCTATAATATTCGATATCTTTTCCGCGTGCCCCATGTTCTACGTCTAGCTTCTAAATAATTTCGGGAAATTGTTACTGAATTCCGTTTTAATATATTGTACTAGTTCTGTTAATGTTCTCCATCTGCACTAACGTAGGGCTACCTCTGACTTACAGCTCAATCTGGCCGTCTGCGCAATCTTCCTTTCCACAAAAAGCCGCTACTCCACTTTATCTGTTACTGTTAACTTCCACTAATCTGACACGTTAATCACTCTTTACCTTTCTGCTACTCCTCCTATATTCTTATCTTTTTACAAATATATCCTAGATTGATTCATAAGTTCGTAGCGTCTTCCGGTAAGTTTAATAAACACAAAGCAGAGACTTTAGTCATCAATAGACTACTTTGACCCACTATTTACAACAGTCCCATGACGATGGGATAACTTCTCGATTCCACGACCGTAGAAATCAGGTGGCTTTGAGGCGAAGAAATCGTCGAGCCATGTTCATATTAGTCTGGGAAGGAAGTGTCTTGAAGTTTGTTGGATACAGAGCATAAAAGGTGGAATGACGTTCCACCTCAAATTCAGTACATCATTTTTGTCAATCTAGGCGAATGTGGGTGGCCGTCATAGTGTAAGAGCATCACTTCACGCAGTCTTCCTGCACGTTGTTCTGGGCTGCGTGTGAGAGGCGTCTCAGTTGTTAACAATAAATGTCTGCAGTGCTGTTACACCTCGAGGAAGCAATTTGTAGTACACCACATCGTCGCTCTTCCACCTGATGTTATCTTCTGTGGGTGCACGCAGGTCGTTGTACGGAGAGATGCTGATATGTTTGTTTTCCTTATGTTAGCATAGATGTGCCATTTCTTGTCACCAGTAACGATATAAGGCAGGAGTGGTAGGTGATGTTCACGAGCCAATTGATGACGAGCAAGCAAAGATTCACATCTGGCTAGCCGCAGATTTTTGTCTTAGAACGTGTGGTACCGATACACCCGATTTTCGAGCTTTCACCACTGCTTGCAAATGTTGCACGATGGTGGAACGATAAGAGTTCACTTTTGCCAGTTCTCGAGTACACTGCCGTGGATGATTGTGGATTAGTTCGTTTAAACGACGATCATCGAACCCCGACATTCTTCCTGAAAGTGGAGTCACTAGTGACGAAATGATCCTCCTTAAAACGGGTAAACCATTTTCTTGCCGTGCTCTGTCCAGTGAAATTATCCCCATACATGATGCTAATCTTTCTGACTGCCTCCGCTCCTGTCACTTCTCTATTGGACTCAAACCAAATAATGTGTCGGAAATGTTAGGTTTTGTCCACTTGACACTCCATTTTCTACCTTCCACAACGCCACACACAATCTGCATATGACAAAATGACAATATGTAAATCAAGAAGCAACAGTGAACAACAAATAAGAAATGACAAGCGATGAAAGAAGCCCATAGCAACAGGATTAACAACATCCAAAACAAAAAGGCTTCGAACCTATGTAACAACCTAATATGTGGTGCAAAGGATGCTTTTCACTCTATACAGTTTGTTACAAAAAGGTACTGCCAAACTTTCATTAAACATTCCTCACACACAAATAAAGAAAAGATGTTTTGTAGACATGTGTTCGGAAACGCTCAGTGTCCAAGTTAGAGCTCATTTTAGTTTCGTCAGTATGTACTGTACTTCCTCGATTCACCGCCAGTTGGCCCAATTGAAGGAAGGTAATGTTGACTTCGGTGCTTGTGTTGACATGCGACTCATTGCTCTACAGTACTAGCATCAAGCACATCAGAACGTAGCATCAACAGGTTAGTGTTCATCACGAACGTGATTTTGCAGTCAGTGCAATGTTTACAAATGCCGTGTTGGCAGATGCCCATTTGATGTATGGATTAGCACAGGGCAATAGCCGTGGCGCGGTACGTTTGTATCGAGACAGATTTCCAGAACGAAGGTGTCCCGACACGAAGACGTTCGAAGCGATTGATCGGCCTCTTAGGGAGCACGGAACATTCCAGCCTATGACTCGCGACTGGGGAAGACCTAGAACGACGAGGACACCTGCAATGGACGAGGCAATTCTTCGTGTAGTTGACGATAACCGTACTATCAGCGTCAGAGAAGTTGCTGCTGTACAAGGTAACGTTGACTGTATGGAGAGTGCTACGGGAGAACCAGTTGTTTCCGTACCATGTACAGCGTGTGCAGGCACTATCAGCTGCTGATTGGCCTCCACGGATACACTTCTGCGAATGGTTCATCCAACAATGTGTCAATCCTCATTTCAGTGCAAATGTTCTTTTTACGGAGGAGGCTTCATTCCAACGTGATCAAATTGTAAATTTTCACTATCTAATTGTGTGGGCTGACGAGAATCCACACGCAATTGTGCAATCACGTCATCATCACAGATTTTCTGTGAACGTTTTGGCAGGCATTGTTGGTGATATCTTGATTGGTCCCCATGTTCTTCCACCTACGCTCAATGGAGCACGTTATCATGATTTCATACGAGATACTCTACCTGTGCTGCTAGAACATGTGCCTTTACAAGTACGACACAACATGTGGTTCATGCACGATGGAGTTCCTGCACATTTCAGTCGAAGTGTTCGTACGCTTCTCAACAACAGATTCGGTGACCGATGTATTGGTAGAGGCGGACCAATTCCATGGCCTCCACGCTCTCCTGACCTCAACCCTCTTGACTTTCATTTATGGGGGCATTTGAAAGCTCTTGTCTACGCAACCCCGGTACCAAATGTAGAGACTCTTCGTGCTCGTATTGTGGACGGCTGTGATACAATACGCCATTCTCCAGGGCAGCATTAGCGCATCAGGGATTCCATGCGACGGAGGTTGGATGCATGTATCCTCGCTAACGGAGGACATTTTGAACATTTCCTGTAACAAAGTGTTTGAAGTCACGCTGGTGCGTTCTGTTGCTGTGTGTTTCCATTCCATGATTAATGTGATTTGAAGTGAAGTAATAAAATGAGCTCTAACATGGAAAGTAAGCGTTTCCGGACAAATGTCCACATAACATATTTTCTTTTTTTGTGTGTGGAATGTTTCCTCAAAGTTTGGTGTTACCTTTTTGTAACACACTGTATAAAGTGCGACCTTTAGACTGATATATATTTCTCTTCAAGTTTTCCTTTCTCTCAGGGCTTTATTGGTCGCCCGATAACAGAGGTGAAACAAATATTTACTCAATACAGTCACAATCACATCTTAATCCCTTTACATACACACGCAACTTATTGCAAACCATTATTAAAAATAATGGTTTTGCGATATAGAACAGTTGTGAAGTCAATGGAAAGACAGTAAATCTGCTTGCAGATTGACTCCCACTCTCACTGTGCTTCTTCAGTGTTTCTCTGTATTCCAGTTAAACACCAGTCTAAAGAACAGCAACTGTGCCTTACGAAATTTTTTCAGAAATGGAATATCTTGGACGTCAGCTTTCATTAGTCACATTTCTATTCATTAAGACTTATTCGTTCAGCTCGATTTCCTTACTCAGGATCAAACGTTTCAGTTTCTGTAGTTACCCTAGTTTTTGAAACCTTCAAGGAATCATCAGTGAGTCTGGCTAACTAGTTTGAGCTCAGTTTAACTACAGTTACGTCATTCTCTGTCTGCACTATATCCTCCATAACGTACCCGGACGATTCTCCCCTGTACAGGCTGTCCATGTACGAGTATTACCGCCAACGACCTGCCCTTCCTTCCCCACGAAAAAGAATTCCACTATTTTCATCAGGCTGCCATCTGACCTTACTTTCTCCTTTTCCCTAAATTTCTTTGGATTCTCCAGCGTGGCACGACAGTCTCTCCTAGAACCATTTTGGTCCAATTTCTTTATTTCAGTGTTTCGTCCACTGTGGTATATACTCATTGTACAACATTATCTGAAGCAAAACGTTCGTACAGTGTGCTGTGACCTGAAAGAACTCCTGCATTGGTATTTACCCTTTAGCTCACAAGATCAAATCTGCTAACACATCCTCTTTACTCCCTACGCATGCGGTCTGAAAGTGTACTGACGAAAGAAAAATCGCAACACCAAAAAATAATTATTGCAGACTATTGAAATTTTGGGAATACATTTCTCTGGGTAACTTATTTAAACATGATTAACATTGCAAAATCACAGGTTCATGTAAGCACGAGAGAAAGCATTGTAAATGTGAAATGCTGGAACATTAATGACCGGTGAAGCCGCCAGGACGTTGAACGAAAGCATACAAACGTGCATGCATTTTTTCTGACGTTTGTTTGTGGGATTGCGTTTCATTACTGTTGCATTTGGTCGATCACTACAGGGACGGTTAATGATGATTGTTGATGACACTGTAGTTGTCATCCGATGATGTCTCACGTGTGCGCGGGTGGACACTTCTGGTAATCCAGCAGGCCGAGGCAACATGTCGAAACTCTGTAGAGTATGTTGGGTTGCAACAGCGGTACGTGGACGAGCATTATCCTGTTGGGAGACACCCTCTGAGTGGCACTACAACATGACGAATCACGAGACTGACTTACAAATTTGGAGTCTTGGTGCTTGTCAGCTATCGCTCCGCAGACCATGAGTCCAGGTGTAAGTCCAGTGCGTCCAGCACGCAGGCAGGTTGGCTGCAGGCCATCAGCTATCCTCCTCCTAAACTACACTCGGCCATCGGTGCCGCCGAGGCACAACCAGCTTTCGTCAGGAAACACAACAGATCTCCACCTAACCCTCCAATGAGCTCTTGCTTGACACCCAGCAGCAAATAGTGGTGGTTTTGGGTCACTGGCATGCACGCTACAGGGCGAATGGCTTGGAGGTTTCCTCGAAGTAAAGGTTTGTAATATATCGTTGTGTCACTGTGATGCCAGTTGTTTATCGAATTGCTTCTGCAGCTGCCTTACGATGTGCAAGAGCCGTACACAGAACCCTCTCTGTAGTCCACGTTTCCGTCCGGATCTCTGTCTTCTTGCCACAGTACATTCTCGTGATTCCCACAGCCAGGAGTCACGTATCGTGACTAGATTGCTGCCAGTCCTTTCTGCAATATCGCAGAAGGCACATACAGCTTCTCCTAGCCCTGTTATACGATCACGTTCAAACTCAGAGAGCTGGTGAGAATTGTGTCTTTGTCGCCTTAAAAACACTCTTGACTAATATTAACTCACCGCGTCCAGTCTCTGTTGTAACTAACCCTCATTACCGTTACAGCGTGCATTTACAGCTAACTTGATTTGCATTCTGATAGCGGCATTACCAGCGCCATTCCAATGCGACTGGCGTCAAATTTGAACAGACATAATCCTACAGAAGTAGAGACACAGGTACCAGCTCCGTTTGTATCGCACAATTCCTTCTTCTTGCTACGATATTTTTCCGTCAATGTATTTTCCGTCGTCAATCAGCGTCATTGGACTCTCTACTGTTCTTGGTTGCTACCATATGAACGCGAGCATTTACGAATTTCGGACAGAGCCGTTGCTGACACACACTCGAGAGGCCTTGCGACATATCGAATACCATATTTTCATTTTGAAATTTTTAGCTTTATAGGTGTTCAACAAACACATGCATAGCGAAATTCCCATCCAAATTCTGGTTGAGTAGAGAGACAACATCGTCTACATCTACATCTATACTCCGCAAGCCACCCAACGCTGTGTGGCGGAGGGCACTTTACGTGCCACTGTCATTACCTCCCTTTCCTGTTCCAGTCGCGTATGGTTCGCGGGAAGAACGACTGTCTGAAAGCCTCCGTGCGCGCTCTAATCTCTCTAATTTTACATTCGTGATCTCCTCGGGAGGTATAAGTAGGGGGAAGCAATATATTCGATACCTCATCCAGAAACGCACCCTCTCGAAACCTGGCGAGCAAGCTACACCGCGATGCAGAGCGCCTCTCTTGCAGAATCTGCCACTTGAGTTTGTTAAACATCTCCGTAACGCCATCACGGTTACCAAATAACCCTGTGACGAAACGCGCCGCTCTTCTTTGGATCTTCTCTATCTCCTCCGTCAACCCGATCTGGTACGGATCCCACACTGATGAGCAATACTCAAGTATAGGTCGAACGAGTGTTTTGTAAGCCACCTCCTTTGCTGATGGACTACATTTTCTAAGGACTCTCCCAATGAATCTCAACTTGGCACCCGCCTTACCAACAATTAATTTTATATGATCGTTCCACTTCAAATCGTTCCGCACGCATACTCCCGGATATTTTACACAAGTAACTGCTACCAGTGTTTGTTCCGCTATCATATAATCATACAATAAAGGATCCTTCTTTCTATGGGTTCGCAATACATTACATTTGTCTATGTTAAGTGTCAGTTGCCACTCCCTGCACCAAGTGCCTATTCGCTGCAGATCTTCCTGCATTTCGCAACAATTTTCTAATGCTGCAACTTCTCTATATACTACAGCATCATCCGCAAAAAGCCGCATGGAACTTCCGACACTATCTACTAGGTCACTTATATATATTGTGAAAACCAATGGTCTCATAACACTCCAATGTGGCACGCCAGAAGTTACTTTAACGTCTGTAGACGTCTCTTCATTGATAACAACATGCTGTGTTCTGTTTGCGAAAAACTCTTCAATCCAGCCACACAGCTGGTCTGATATTCCGTAGGCTCTTACTTTGTTTATCAGCCGACAGTGCGGAACTGTATCGAACGCCTTCCGGAAGTCAAGAAAAATAGCATCTACGTGGGAGCCTGCATCTAATATTTTCTGGGTCTCATGAACAAATAAAGCGTGTTGGGTGTCACACGATCGCTGTTTCCGGAATCCATGTTGATTCCCACAGAGTAGATTCTGGGTTTCCGAAAACGACATGATACTCGAGCAAAAAACATGTTCTCAAATTCTACAACAGATCGATGTCAGAGATATAAGTCTATAGTTTTGCGCATCTGCTCGACTTCCCTTCTTGAAGACTGGGACTACTTGTGCTCTTTTCCAATCATTTGGAACCTTCCGTTCCTCTAGAGACTTGCGGTACATGGCTGTTAGAAGGGGGGCAAGTTCTTTCGCGTACTCTGTGTAGAATCGAATTGGTATCCCGACAGGTCCAGTTTACTTTCCTCTGTTGAATGATTCCAGTTGCTTTTCTATTCCTTGGACACTTATTTCGATGTCAACCATTTTTTCGTTTGTGCGAGGATTTAGAGAAGGAACTGCAGTGCGGTCTTCCTGTGTGAAACAGCTTTGGAAAAAGGTGTTTAGTATTTCAGCTTTACGCGTGACATCCTCTGTTTCAATGCCATCATCATCCCGGAGTGTCTGGATACGCTGTTTTGAGCCACTTACTAATTTAACGTAAGACCAGAACTTCCTAGGATTTTCTGTCAAGTCGGTGCATAGAATTTTACTTTCGAATTCACTGAACGCTTCACGCACAGCCCTCCTTACGCTAACTTCGACATCGTTTAGCTTCTGTTAGTCTGAGAGGTTTTGGCTGCGTTTAAACTTGGAGTGAAGCTCTCTTTTCTTTCGCAGTAGTTTCCTAACTTCATTGTTGTACCACGATGGGTTTTTCCCGTCCCTCACAGTTTTACTCGGCACGTACCTGTCTAAAACGCATTTTACGATTGCCTTGAACTCATAAACACTCAACAGTGTCAGTGTCGGAACAGAAATTTTCGTTTTGATCTGTTAGGTAGTCTGATATCTGCCTTCCATTACTCTTGCTAAACAGATAAACCTTCCTCCCTTTTTTTATATTCCTATTAACTTCCATATTCAGGGATGCTGCAACGGCCTTATGATCACTGATTCCCTGTTCTGCACATACAGAGTCGAAACGTTCGGGTCTGTTTGTTATCAGTAGGTCCAAGATGTTATCTCAACGAGTCGGTTCTCTGTTTAATTGCTCGAGGTAATTTTCGGATAGTGCACTCAGTATAATGTCACTCGATGCTTTGTCCCTACCACCCGTCCTAAACATCTGAGTGTCCCAGTCTATATCTGGTAAATTGAAATGCTGAGAAAATGTATGTGAAATGTATTCCAAATTTTCTCTCAGTGTTTAGACTCGGGTCCATGGTGCTCGTCAGGCACCTGACAATGCAAAGAGTGCATGTCCCCTGAAGGCATCAACAACTCTCATCTGAGGACATGTACCTTTAAATACGCAACCTGGTGCAAACATAAGCCTTTCTGGTCTTTAAGTATATTAGAAATTAATTATTATATTGTGGAGTTCTTTGCACTTTCATTCAGGCATATAAGCATCATTAGTCAAAGTTTTCGGGTTTCTCACACTACATGGCCCTCTCTTCATAATTAGACTGGCAACAATAAGTATCCAATTGAAAATTAAACAATTCCTAAGCAAATTCAAACAGTACACCACAGTAAATAAGCAACAACCTGCCACAGGTCTCAAGGTCAACAAAACAATAATTCACTTTCAAGTAACACTTAGATAGCCTACAATAATAATAAATTCATGCATTATATTAACAATATATATATATATATATATATATATATATATATATATATATATATACATACATCCTGCCCCCAGTCTCTTTATTAACAAGGCAGTCTTTTATGGTTCATTAACAGTGACTTAAATCTGGTGGCTTTTTAGGCCTCCTATCTTCTGCATCTTTCACTATGCTATTCAGATCTTGCCAAAGTTTTGTTTCATCAGGTGGCATTTCGGGTTTTGGAATTTCAACATCTGAGTATCAGCCTGAGACAGAGCCTGAAACCGATTCGTCAGACAAACTGGAGAGGCCTTCCGTTCAGCCCTCCGGAATGTCTTCCGCCCCCTGCCACACCCTGAGACGACCTCCCACTCTACCACAGGTGAGGGATCAGCCTCAATGCGGGCAGTATCCCGGGCAGCCACAGTCGTAGTCCGATCGGGGGACGTGTGGGACGAGCTGGCCGTCCCCGAAAAACCCCCATCCGGACCCCCACAGTGATGCCTATTGGCAACAGCGTTAAGCCGTGTGACCGAAGCCAACACTGCCTGAAGCTGGGAGCGAAGGGATGCCAACTCAACCCGAATCCGAGCACAGCAGTTGCAGTCCCTATCCACGCTAAAAACTGTTGTGCAAGGAACGTCTGAACTAATCTACAGAGATCGCAAACAAATCGACACAATATTTAAACGGTTATTAAAATACAAGATTTCCTAGTAAATGCAGTAATGCTGCTACTTGCGCACTGCTGACACACTGCTCGGCGGCGGAAGGAGACTACGCGAATTTACACTATTCAGGTACTAAAACGCGATGCTACAACTCTCAAATACTATAATACGCCCGAAATTTATGAATTAAACAATGCAAGTACCAAAAACACACAAAGAAATTAAGAATTAAACTACGTAACCAATGAGTGAGCTAGGAGTACACGACTTGCTGCTGCAGCTGCTTATCCAACGGCGTGGTGAAACGGTCTATATGTACCTTAAGACCTTTTTGTTGGAAACGGGAGGGTGGGTGGTATATACTTTACACGATGTAGTCTTAAATTGAGGCAAGTTCAGAGTGCAGGGGATTACGTTCAGACCATTATTTGCCTCAAAATGTTTTGCGAGTGGCTTTGAGATGAAACGGTTTTAACAGTGCCCTTTCTGGGGAGCTGAAGCGTTCCGTGAATCGCCGAGCAGAATTTACTGGTGCTCGACAAGAGTAACGGCCCTATTAGGGAAAAAGCGGCTTTCTGCGAGACAGAAGGGCTATTTGTCAGCGCATTGTAATTGTGTGGTGAGATCTCTGTACTCTTGAAAGAAAGTGTTCAGTTACTAGTCTACGGTAAATTTCTCTGACCACTCCTGCCCACAGCTACCATCCACTTATAACACTCCTGTCTGCTACTGCTATACCATAACCTTAAAGTTGAAGGGAGGTAGTGAAACAAAACGATCTTTTTAAAGGAATTATGGTATAAAGCAACAGAGCAGTGTTACCCCTTGAGAGGAATTTTGTTATGTCGACCGTGTTGTGCCTAACGGAGGTGGCTTATCGGAAGTGAAAGTCAGAATTACGTAAATAATTGAACAGTAACAAACCAAATTTTTGCCTATCTGCACTGTTTAACGGATAAAGAAAACGGTCGCCAGCCTAATTAGGCAAGAGAATGATTAACATTCTCGTTTAAGAAAGTAGGTATGCGTAACTCCAACAGACAAACACAACCTAGACTTGGCCACACGCGAGGGCCATGAACTCTGACACCTGCATATGTTAACGTTAAGGTTGGGACGAACAGCTAGAGCAGCACAAACTATTTGCATAAATATAACAAATAACGAAACACACTCTTACTTTCAGTGTTTATTCATGCTCAATGGTCTTTAAAACTATATTATTACTATTCACTGCAGAATCGTTAGTTGCACATAGGTTAAGTCTCTCTCAGTTAAATACATTACTATTTAAAAATGAAAGTTAATTGGAATCCACTAACAGGTGGCTTCTCACTATCATTTGAATAAAGAAATTATGGTTTTCATAGTTAGTAGCCTTTCCGTTACTTGTTACCGAGCATTAACACAATAGCCAAACTGTGGATCCTGTTATACATACTATTAATATGCACTTCTAATACACAAGAGAGACAAACACTTAGCAAACATGAGTATATAACGTTTCACAACTGCAGTTTTCCACTTTTACTGCAGTGAGACACAAAATTAACATACATGTAAGATACTGACTCACCTTCTGCGATTTACGACAGGCAGTAATGCGATCATTTACTAAGGAAAACTTCATAAGCATCAGTCTTAAGAACTTTTAATTTGAAGTTGGCAACATCACATTAATAAGCAGTTTTACTAGGAAAATTATGTTCAGCAAGCTTCATTAACTTTAACTCACTCTCTTGCCACATTAACTTTAACTTTATTTTTATTATGTTCAAGAGGCAGCAATTAGCAAAACACTGGGCTTTAATGTTCATTCAGTAAGGACACTCGGATATTACATTAGTTCAGTGGAAGCTGCGAGGTGTTATGATGAGGAGAAAAATCAAGGTTGGTTCATAAATTCAGATATAAATTACCGTATATTTGAGCACACTAACACATCCATTAAGCTGATCCTTCACTGTACATCATTGTAGCATTCCGATGCAATGATTGCGCAATGTGGTGGCAACTGCATGTTGGTAGGTGGAATTGCAGGTAGAATTGCTGGACTCTGTCAGTTCTTGGTGGCAATGATAGATACAAATTCCAGAATAGTTCCAGCTATTTATCCATCCATCCGAGGCATTGGAAAGTAGCAGAAAAAGCCTCTCTCAGAACCAGCACAATATGCATCTTTTACATGGCAGTGCACAGTTTGGTAGCTCGTCCCCGACTGGTAGCTCGTCCCCGACTGACTATCAGTTCCACCTTTTCCACCTAGGCCAACCACAATTTGCGCGCGGTACATAGTTCCGTTCCCGAGGGGAACCACTACACCTTTTACATACAAACTAACTAAGAATCCTAAGTGAGGATCAGCAGTTTGCATAACAGCAACAAAAATTCATTCAATAAAACAGAACATTTGCACATATTGACAATTCTACCAAAAATTATTCACACACATAAATTACAATTATATACAGTAAGTTTTGCTCCCTCCAAATGGGACAAAGTATTTAAATGACAGATACACTACATTGCATAGGATCAAATCATGACATCAAAGTTCTTACAAAGAAAGGAGTATACAATTGTATGTTATCGATTAAAACCAACACATTTACAGAGGCTCAACGATGTAACATTAAATAAAACAAAAGGCAAAATAAATCTGTACAGCATTAGAGCTATGGTGTTACACATGCCCCATGTTTCGTTGAAGTTTCCCGTCAGGGATACTTCAAAGAAACATCTATAGCACCTAAGTAGTGTTGGGTACAAAAAACAATATACGATCCAACTTCAGTTGGGAGAAAAAAATGAATATTACAACATACAGTATATACACTAAGAAATTTCATACATTTCTTCCAAAACCACTTTCAAAATAAGTCATTTACAGTAATTTTCATTTTCACACTGGTTCAAGGAAACTAATTTTCATCATTACACAGGATATCTTTAAGCATGTTTATTTCCTACACATACAGATCAAATAACAGACAAACAGTGTAAAAATTAATCAACGTACTACTAGAATGGTTATAGCCTTTAAATAACATAAAAAAAGTAAACACATATACAATAGCACAGAACATTTTAACTTAGCAAAACAGAAGTTTGTCTCTCAATATTTTTAAAGGAAAGTAAATTTTCATAGGCACACAAGCATATTACTGATCATAGTACATTTTACAAGGTTCAACAATTAATGAAATAATAAAAGATTCAGTTTGCATCCACATCTGTACAAATATTTGCACAAAACAGGTATGAGAACCTTTTCAAACTGATTATTTAAATACAAAAGTAACTTTTCAAAGTTTTTTCAAATTTATTAACTTTAAATCTGCTCTTCATTAATAGCAGTCCAAAATGTTTGTTGCACATAAACACGTTAACATATTCAGAAGCTGTCTTTAATCATCACTGCTGTGTTTTAAAACAAGGCAGAATCAAAAACATCTACATCCATTTGAATAAGAATGCATGTATATATTTTATAACAACTTTTTCACTGCCTTCAAAAAGAATAGTAAGATCATAACACATTTACCAATAAACCTAACTTACTTCATTGCTTGCCTCAGCACCAGCAGTCCATATTACACATTCTGCCCATTATTGGTTTGACAGTATTTGTATGTAAACATTTAGACACAAAAACACAATTTAGATTAAGAACACTAAGAATACACATTCTTAAATTGATACACTGGCCCATCCTCTAGGTTAGGCAGTTCATGATCACTCATCAACTCCTTGCCCCCACAATGGCAAGTCCTTTGGCTACTGCTCATGTAGCATATATGGTAGTCCTCAACTTCAGGACAACAGCATTTTTATTCTTTTGTCTTGTTTTGCTGCCCAACAACATATTTTTGAGCAGTGTATTGTCATTATCTTTGAGTTTTTCATCATTATCTCACATCCATGGTAAAATTTGCATTAATGGTAAAAAACATAAAACCTGTAACTTCAAAATAGTAATTAGACACTGGCAACAAAACCATTTATTTTCAAATGACAACATCAGGTAACATATACATAAATCAAGAAAAATTTTAATGTCCTACTTGGGATAAAGTCCGTATTAAGAATTTCTTACTACTCCTTTACCATTGCTTTTCCATACACAGTTAGGTCATGACATACATCAAGACCAGGACAATAATTTTACACCCTATTGCAAGTGATATCTGCCAGCTTTTTGTGGCACAAGACATATACATCTCATATCTATCTTATACACACTAGTCAGGTTTCTCCCTGTTTTCAACACACATACAGTTTGTCAACACCATATTTATCCCTATTTTCAAAACCACTTACATTTACTTTCAGTCATATTATAGTATTCATTTACCTTGTTTTCGGTATTCGTACCTTTTCTCATCCATATTTTGCCCTTTACATTCCCATTACATTTACTCTTTCACAATATCCACAATTCTTACATTCATATTGGTCATATTCTAGTGTGCCCAATTTAATTATTGATTAACTTGTTCACAAACAATACACAGTATCTTACATTATTTCTACACTTTTCAGTTTATATATATATATATATATATATATATGTATATATATATATATATATATATATATATATATATATATATATATACATCCTGCCCCCAGTCTCTTTATTAACAAGGCAGTCTTTTATGGTTCATAAACAGTGACTTAAATCTGGTGGCTTTTTAGGCCTCCTATCTTCTACATCTTTCACAATGCTATACAGATCTTGCCAAAGTTTTGTTTCATCAGGTGGCTTTTCGGGTTTTGGAATTTCAAAGTCTTTTACAAGGTACATTATCTCCTGTCCTGCTATTATTTTATCAGGTGGTTCTTTTTGTTACTGTAATTCACACTCCTTCAAAACATTTGTTAAGGCTTGCCCCAGTATAGTAACATCTGGATGTTCCTGCAAATTAGGCCCCTGTGCTACATTACTGAATAATTGATTCAGTTTTGGCCCGGTTCTACTTTCTGTATCTTGCTATGGAAAAATGTCACTAATTTTCTCATACCCTCTTTCAGTAAAAGTATATTCACTTTCGTTTACACCTGAAAATTCATCTTCACTGGAGTCATCATTACTCTCTTCCTCACCATCAGATTCACGTAAGTACTCGACTTTTGAACAGTAGGGGAAGATACTATATTTATTCTTATCTGTGTTAATATACCCTTCATCATCTGAACTATCACTGATCTCATTTTCGTCATCAGATTCGAGCGGGAAAGCAACCTTTAAACAGTGGAGCAAATTATCACTAGATGTTTCAGCCAC
The DNA here is from genome assembly GCF_021461385.2 of Schistocerca piceifrons. Lineage (NCBI taxonomy): Eukaryota > Metazoa > Arthropoda > Insecta > Orthoptera > Acrididae > Schistocerca > Schistocerca piceifrons. The sequence goes on from NC_060141.1 coordinate 783,812,519, forward strand.
TTCGTTTTTTCGACTCATTTTCTACACACAGCACATCGCTTAGACACTCAGGCACATCAGCTATATCACTCTGAACGATTTCAGCCTTAACTTCATACTTAGTATAATCGTCATATACTTCGATAACCGCCCGCATCTCGTGGTCGTGCGGTAGCGTTCTCGGTTCCCACGCACGGGTTCCCGGGTTCGATTCCCGGCGAGGTCAGGGGTTTTCTCAGCCTCGTGATGGCTGGGTGTTGTGTGATGTCCCTAGGTCAGTTACGTTTAAGTAGTTCTAAGTTCTAGGGGACTAATGCCCATAGATGTTAAGTCCCATAGTGCTCAGAGCCATTTTTTGAACTTCGATAACCATTATTTCATTGTCCCCTTTGTTATCATTCTCAGGTAATCGTGCGAAATTCCTACTAGACCCTTCTGCATTAAATTCATTAAACACATTTCCATTAACAATAATTTCATCTGCACTGCTTATAATGTCTTGTTTACGAACGTCCTCCTTTACATCACTTTCACCTATTATTAACTGTGCACACGTCTTTTGCGTGGCGTATTCTACCTTCCTTTCCTCTTCATTCATCATAACTTCCCCCACATCTACGTCTTTTACCTCATACACATCATTAATAGCACATATATTCCCTCTTTTCACTCGCCTTTTCTGGTTCCATTTCATTCTTTAATGATGCCTTTTCGCACGATTCCGATATTGAATTATCATTATCATATGACATGCTAATTTTATTTTCAGTTTTACATTCATCTATATCTGAAACCGGCCAACGGAAGTGTCCGGTCCCGCCTCTTCTGTTTATCTCTACGGCAGCCATCTTGTTCTAACGTCTGCCATTTGTGTGTGCTGCCAGGTGCAATGTACGATGCTCCGGCAAGCGCTGCCCCGAGCACAAACAGTCACGTGACTTCGCACTGGGCTGGCCACTATGTATCACTCCGCGCACGTCTTCCATAGGCGCGTCCTTAACCTTCCTGCCCTGTAGTTTACATCTTTCCCTCTCGAATTTATTATTTGGGCCCAAAACCGGTTTCCGCGTGAATCCGGCCCGTAACACACGCGGTTTTCAGTTTTCCATTTCGTCTCTAGTTTGGAAATTCCGCGCCATGTATCCTCTGCCGCGCGTTGTATAATTTCCCCTACCTCTCGCACGACCTCTTTGAATCGTGTTTACACGAAATCTACCGTTTTCAGGTCGTTCGTTTTTGTCATTGCTTTCTCGCGAATAATTGTTGTTATTATGGGGGCGAGACTCGCGATTTCTTCGCCAGTGATCTTCATCCTCTACCCTTTCCATGAACGGTGGAAAACTTCTGTGGGTACTCCCAACATTTCGTTTAGAGTCCTCAGGCAGTTTCTGCCAAAGAACCCAAACGATCTCGGCTTCAGCCTTCCTAGCCTTCAGATGTATCAACTTTCTGTACCATGATTCGCAAAACTCCTTCATGGTTTGCCTACCTCTGATATCATACAGTCTGGCCATTAGAAGCTCACACCACAACTGGTCTTGTTTATGTTCTGACCAGTACTCGTCAATAAATTTTTGTTTAAAGTTTTCAAAAGACATCTGGTTAGTATCCAGATTCAACCCCCACCTTTTTGCTTCCCCCGTTAATGCACTGATTACAACATAAATTTTTTCCTGGTCAGGTAAATATTCAGGAAAGTTTCTTTCGCAATTCTTTACAAAGTCAAGAAGGTGCCATCCGTTATGTCTCTTTGCAGGGTCGAATATTTCTTCGCACTCTAATATTTTACTGAAAGGCATTCTTTCAGTAAAATGTGTAGGTCTTGTTTGTATATTTCTTTCCAAGATATACATTTTGCCGTGGATTTGTGAAGTGTTATGCTCACACTTCTTTTCGCAAGTAACGATCTGTTTGGTTAGTTCTGTACTTGTTTCTGTTACAGATTGTTTAATCTGTGCAAATTCCGCGTTACATTCTGTTTGTATTTCGGATTTAATACCGAATACCTTTTCGTCTACTTTAGTACTGGCTAAGGGTTCTAATTGATCTTGAATTTTAAATACTTCTGTGCCAAATCTTTCGTTAATGTCATCAATTTGTCCCTGTATGTTGGCAATATTGCCACTGATGACAGTAATTTCGCTTTTAGGGTTTTTAATTTCATTACTCACAATGTTTACTTTTACATCAACCTGCTCAATCTGCTTACTAAGATTCTTGCCTTGCTCTTGCATTTGTTTACTAATATCACTACCCTGTGTTGCAATTAGCTGCCTTTGTTCTGCATTTTGTTGCCCCAGTGCTGTAATTTTCGCCTTGATATTGTCGTTTTCTGCTGCATTTTGGTGTCCCTGTGCTGCAATTTGTGCAGACAACATTTTTAACAATTCTATCATATCTGAATTCTTTTCACTTCTAGGTTCTGCTACATTTGCGTGTTCAAGTTCTATTTCCCTTTCAGTTTTTGGTGATTCAAACATATCCTGCGATTCATTAACATAACCACTGTATTCCACAGCATCACTCATATTGTCTTGCTTAGTACGCGCGACACACATAGCTTCGATCTGTTTATTGACGTCTGCGCGATAACGTACGTAATTTCACTCGCGCGTAATACCATCTGTTGGTGTACTGCCTGAACTGCTCTCGATTGCATTCTGTCCTCGCGTATCTAGATTTATTTCTAATTTCCTGTCCATTTTAGCTATTATTAAGTACTGATACCTATTATTTTCAATATAAACTGAACTTTCACTATCCGTTCTGTCAAATAATGTACAGGTTCGTGCCGCTGGACGTTTTGTAAAACCACAGCATTTTTATTCTTTTGTCTTGTTTTGCTGCTCAGAGATATGTTGTTGGGCAGCAAAACAAGACAGAAGAATAAAATTGCTGTGGTCCTGAAGTTGAGGACTACCATATATGCTATGTGAGCAGTAGGAGACAGGAGTGTTATACGTGGCTTTTCCGTGAGAGGACTATTTATTCTGTTGAGGCATGGTACGTAAACCATATTTGGTATTTCATAATACATAACCTCCGTAAATGCAGTTGCAGTGTTATACACTGTGGAAGCTGTTGTTTTACACGGCTAAGTCCTTCTACATACAATATTTCATCTTTACTTCTTTGTAACATATGTGAAGTGAAATCATCCAAGTATATCCATCAGTCACAGAGATTTAGTTGAACTGACATTCTCATGTGATAATTACCATGCTCTCTTCTTTGCAATTATATAACTGAAGAAATTACATCACGAAGTTTATTTCAGTCATTCTATTTTGACAGATCATGCATGAATATACAAATAAGTTCTTCATGCACATCACTGTGATAGAAAATTGGAAGGGTACTTAGATCTAAGATGTTCTCATGACATTAGCACCATTAGAAAAATTAAATGGAAAATTCTGTATAGTAAATATTGCATATGGTAGCTGATGGAGAATGCGACAAGTAGCTAACAGCTATCTAAAATTTAATCCTGAGCATAAACCTTTTTCTAATTATTATACGTATTTTAAGTGGTATGTTACAGCCATAATCTTATTTGCACGAGTTGTATGCAACTGCTTTTTAGTCAGCTATATACTACTAGTTAAGTGGTGGTAGCAGTATAACAGGGTGAGATGAGGACAGTAAGTTTTATGCGGATATGTGTATCATATTAACTCGTTTATCACCTAGAATACAAATGTTCTGGTCACACTGTAATTTATTCACTGAATTTGGTCTAAAGAATGAAAACAAAATCGGCGCTCACGCAATTTTTCTTTATCATTGATGATTTATCTTCAACAAATGAACGTTTAAGTGTGCAAAGCTACTGTAGACTATTTATAATAGTTATGGTTGAGAGGGAACAATACAATTATGCAACTGTGGTAATTCACACCAAAAAGCAGGTTACGAAACATTATTACCGCTGGCAGATCGGAGAGAAACTCCAAAGCATAACTGCGATACAAAGTTATTATACAAAGGACATAAGTGCATTGTTCCGAAGAAGCGGACTCAAAGAAGAAACACGAACTAGTTGGAATATAGAGCAAGGACCATCATGTCAGTAATAGCCGAATGTCACCGATTGAGGCATATTCTGCAAACCGAAAAAAGCTAATTTTATTTGTTAATGCAGGTCTGTGGTAAACTTCGTCAAGTTTACCTCACTTACTGTCAATATCGAATGCCTGTTTCACTTACGTTATTTTTCTGTATGCAGAATTATGTACCTCTCTGTGCTGGGAGTTCCTAATGGTTCTCCTTCAGAAGTAGATTTGAATGATGTAACAATGACAGTCCATTTGTTCAGATATAAGTAATGCATAAGTATGTTATTATTCAATGCTTATCTTTGACTACGGCACTGAAAACCTAATTTCAAACAAAGAACTTTAAGCTAAACCATAAGAGGTGACCAAACAGTTTCCTTTCGAAGGCCGTATGGTACAGGGTCGGTACGCTAGCCAGGCAAAATCGTCACGAGCACCCCGAGGAAATCTTCCCACGGACGCACCAGATTGTAGACAACCGTTTGGTAAACAAAAAAAGAAAGAAAAAGAAAAAAAAACCTTATGAGTGACAGAAGTCCGCAACTGCCTGCAGCACATCCTCGTCCGACAGCAATCGTCTACCCGTCGAGACGTCTTTTAAGAGACCGAAGGCGTGATAACAGCAGGGGGAGAGTTCAGGACTATAGGTCGAGTTCTTGAGTTTCTCTTACCTGAGTTGGCGTAACTTCTGCTTTACGACATCTGCGGTATGGGACGTGCGTTATCATGAATGAATATCGCCCTTTTCATTTATTTATTTATTTACACGTCTAGTTCCGCAGGACCCAAGCGAGGAGCAAATCTCCAAGGTCACGGAACGTTTCACTACATGAAATTACAACATAAAGTAATGACACATAAAATAAAATGTTTATCAACCCAAAAAAGTCAAGCCATAAGTAAACGCAATCAACAGTATAACACAGGAATGGCATTAAGTTTTCAAAGAACTCCACGACACCTTAGAAGGAGTGACCCATGAGGAAACTTCAGGTTCGATTTAAAAGCGCTAGGATTACTGCCAAGGTTTCAGAACTTTTGTGGTAGATTATTGCAAATGGATGCCGTAGTATACCGCATACCATCCTGACAAGAGTTAAGGAAATGCGATCCAAATGCAGATTGGTTTTCTGCCTAGCATTAACTGAGTGTAAGATGCTAATTCTTGGGAATAAGCTGATATGGTTAACAAGAAATATCAGTAAACAATGTATGTCAATGTCAGAATACAAAGGCTAGTGAACAGGGGCTGACAAGTTGTTTGCGAACTTGCACCTCTTAATGCCCAAACTGATCAATTCTGAGCCAAAAATATCCTTCAGGAATGGGAAGAGTTACCCTAAAATATAATACCATATCACATAATAGAATGAAAATAACCAAAGTACACTAATTTTCGTGTCGAACGATCACTTGCTGCAGATACGGTTCGAATTGTAAAAATGGCAGCATTAATTCTTTGAACAAGTTCCTGAACGTGGGCCTTCCACGACAGCTTACTATCAGTATAAACACCTAGAAATTTTAATTGTTCAGGTTCAGTAATCATGTGCCTATCCTGTGAAATTAAAAAGTCGGGTTTTGTTGAATTGTGCGTAAGAAACTCTAAAAACGGGTCTTACTGTGATGTAAGGTTAGTTTGTTTTGTACAAGCCATCAACTTATGTCATGAACTGCACTATTTGAAACATAGCCAATGTTGCACACGACATTCTTTACTACCAAGCTGGTGTCATTGACAAACATAAATATAGAATTACCTGTATTACTAGGGGGCATATCGTTTATACAAATAAGGAACTGGAGTGGCTCCAACACTGATCCCAGGGGCACCCCCCCTTCCCCCATTTGACTGTGCCCCATTCAAGCCCCTCTTTACACCCCTTGACCCACCATTCCACAACAGTGGCTTTCGACAGACATGCTAACCCTTACACCTCCTTCAATGTCTGATGCATATGTACCGGTGTCTGCTATTCGGAAAACAAGAAAAAAGTAACGGCACGTAGGTCTTATTTGGACGCATTTGGTAATAACGTCGTCATAGTTCACGTTTCCACATTTACCGCACGCACGTCGACAAGTGACGAATATCACGCGAATCTTTTGCCTACACGTCGGTGGATATATACCCGCATCGGAGTCGCGCTGCTTTACGGATAAGCTGCAGCAACGCTCTCAGACGGAAACTTTCTGATCGCCCCTCATACAACTTCTTCTGACATCGCATACCCGCATACGTCGGTAATACGTTTACACGTAAGGAAGCGTTCAGAATTCATTATCACTGATTTATGCCTTTTATTCATCTTTTCTGAGCGTTGAATATCCTCACTTCATAGCACAGTTAAATTTAGTGTGTGTGTGTGTGTGTGTGTGTTTGTGTGTGGAACTGAGCCGGCCTCGTCGGTACCTTCTGCATTAAAATCGTTTAGCAGAGGTACAATTCTTGAATGGTTTAAATACTCTGAGGATTTCTCTGATGTGAAAGATGAGTTTATTGTTCGTTAAGGGAGCTAGTATGCACTCTATGCTTTGTTTCAGTACACAATTTGGCATTTCATCTAAGCCTCCTGACAAACTAGTGTTTAGTTATCGTGGAATTTTACTGACTTCTAGCACTGTGGTTAGCAGCAACATCATTGTATCTAGTGCCTAATCATTTACAGGTGTAATTTTCATTTTTAGGAGTTTTTCTTGTAACTCCCTTGGAGTACCCGAAAAATGCTCACTCACATAGTTACCTAGTGTGGATCATTTATTACTTTATCTGCCATCCATTATCAGCATGTTTTTATGCCTCAGTTTTTCTCTTCCTGTTCCCTTTTGTATGACATCCCAGAGACTTCCGATTTTAATATCTGCATTACATATTGTTTCACCATTATACGACTTTTAGCAGTTACCTGCACCTTCCTATAAATCTTTTTGTGACTATGGTATAAATTGAAGAACTCTGGCTCATTATGACCCATTTCCATTGCACTGAAGAACTTAAGGGTTTGGAAGGACTTCCTAATACCTAATGTTATCCATTTGTTTTTGTGGGACGTGATACTGGTGCAGGAACTGTTGGAAACATCTTTTCTACGTTCAGTTTACTTATCTTTGGGAACTAAGAGAATTTCACTTTTAAATTAGTTTCCGTGTACACTTCATCCTAGCATTGATTTGCTAATTTTTTTGAAAAATCTTGTATTTTGAATTCTGATAAGTGTCTTTTGTAACTTCACAATTTATGAAATTTTTCCAGACCCGATTTTACGTTTATTATTTGACAGCAAAGATATGATAGTCCAAGCTCGTTTACAACCAACAATTTTTCCTGGCCATGTTTATGACTATACGGTGAATTAGTAATGTACTCTTTGTAGTAACCCTTGTTGCACTGTGCCAAAACTCTGAATCATATCCTTGGAGGCGACACTAGTATGACTTATGATATTTGTTTTATGTTCATGTCTCCACACATAATTATGTTGTCTTTCGTACTTAAGATTTTATCTAGTACTTATATTACTCTATTGAAATAAGTGTTCATACGATCGCTAGGAGATCGATGCACACACAAAATGATTAATTTGTTGGTGTTATCAAGCCCTGTTAAGTAAATGACTGACATTTAAAAGCATTTCTCTTCACTTACTGTAATCAGTTTATGTCTTGAGTTGTAGTGAGCTCTTTGAAGCAGACCTACAATATCAATCAGTTCTTCCATACAACCATAGGACTGAATGTTGGAGTTCTGTGACTCTACAGCAGTACTCAGTGCCACAAACTACTGTGCAGAACAGTGACTGGAGCTCAACATAAAATTGTTGTATTTTACTCTTTATTGACTGCATGTTTGAAGAAGGACTGTGAAGTCTGTGGAATGTCGCATGCTGCTGTTTCCAATGGTTCCTTCTTTTTAGGGCATGTAGAACAAGTGTCATTTGGTGTGGTGTAATCTATCTTGTGAGTGATTGCTACAAAATTTTGTAAACTGCTATAGATACTCTCTGGGTAGGGAGAAGGTTGTAAGGACTAATCCTAAAAAGATCTATACTATTCCTACCTATTACAATAGGTATTTGACCATGTGTGACCATTCAAACACTGTTGGTTATCTATCAATTGCGATGGGAACAACACAATTGCTGAACTACTGCGACCACATTCTATTACAGAACTAATTCATTCACTTAAGCTAAACTGCCAAAGAAGATAAATCTGAAACGCATAGTGAGTTAAAATACGGGAAATAAGCAAAATATCTACCTTCAAGTCGCAATGGCAGAAGCTTCTAAGTAGGAAATACACTGCATTAAAGGAACATCTGCATGTTAATTAAAATTGCACATCTTGTAAGGAATTTATCATGTGATATTCCTCTAACTTCTGTAGTTTATTGTGTATTCGTGATTCATTAGCATGCTTTTATTTACTTGAGCCGGTTTAATAGGATATGTAATGGGTTTAATGCTCTAACTGTTTGATGAGAATTATTAAAACGGCAGTTAACTGTCATTAGCGCTCTGTATTTGAACCGGCGAGTTGAATGTCATTGATACTGTTGAATACTCATCAGATGTTGAAATTATTGGACAAGGAAATCATTGGCAACGCATATACATGTAGTAAGTACGAAAATTGTGCTTATCCTGAAACCTCTGCTGCTTCTTACATAATGTTCTTCCATTACGAACTTCGTATTACTTCTTTCATGAAGATAATGACACTGTGTGCATGGAGAATCATTTACCAAATAGAAACTGTGAGGGAATTGACTATTCCTACTGAAAAAAAAATCTGCTTATACTTCGTACGTTCAGCAATTCTATGTCAGAAAAGAATGTAGCAACAGAAATTTGTGTCCAATATGGGTTTTTTAGCATACTAGCATTTTTATAGATGAGTGCCATAGTTTTCAGAGGAAATTAATTGCATCACTAGCTGGTTTGGAAGATAGCTCAAGTCTGAGTCTATCAATGATTGGATACTCTACTAGGAACAGTGCTATTGACAGGAGATTTTCCAATATTTGTTGATTTTTGTAATGATAATATAGGCTGTATTTATTGAAAGGAACTGCAGCATATTTTATGGGTGTCCTTGTTTGTTTTTAGTAGTTGAATAATTATCGCCTCTGTGTGGAATGGTTCACTGGTCTCAGTGTATACTGTTGCCAAGACTATTTCCTGAGAGAGTACCAATCACCATATCAATTTGATTCAATTTTTTACAATGTTTGAAATTATTTTCCCTCTATTCCGAATTATTTCGCATTTTGGCTATCGTTCATCTGTTTCACGTTCTTTATAATTATGTGGAGGAATTTACGTTAATTTGTATTTTTATTCTTAATGACACTCCTTTTTCATTAATGAGGTTGGGTCTTCCTTGGACAACAAACCGTATTACTACTCGTTACTGTCCGTTGTTTCATCCTATGCTATGTATTTGCTTTTTTGTTTTGTGACCGAAAAAGAGGCTCAAAATACTGTTGAAATATGTTTAAATCAGCGTTTCAGTGTGCCATCTACATACACTGGTTTGTTTATTTACTCCTACTCCTGGAGAATTTTTTTCTCTCTGACGGAGCCCTTGGGCACTTTAATAAACAGGAATTGTCTCATAAAAGTGTTGAACGATAAATATTTTGCTCAGAGGTTGGAGCCTACGTAACACCGTTTACGTAACGGCTGCTGCCTCGAGGACCTGCCACGTACAACATTGATGCGCTGCCAAAGTGTGTTACCTGGAAATCGCTCTCATAACACGTCCTGCCGGTGCTTCGTATCTGGTAAAAAAAATTCTCTCTCTCGTGTCAGGAGTGAAACCTAAACACAAGATCCAATGTCGAGGTACGTTATCCTCACAGAAGCAGTACTTCGGTGTGACAGGCGGCTCCATATTGGAGCTCAAACATCACTTCAAGCTCAGTGTTTCAGAATATTTCTGTTTCTTCTAATATTTATATTGCAGGGTCGAAGAAACTGGTATAGGTACGCGTATTCAAATGCAGAGATATGTAAACATGCAGAATACGGCGCTGCGATCGGCAACGCTTATGTAAGGTAAGTGTCTGGCGCAGTTGTTAGAACGGGAACAACGACGACTGAAGAGAATCGTTCAACGTGACAGAAGTGCAACCCTTCTGCAAATTGCTGCAGATTCCAAAGCCGGGCCATCAGCACGTCAGCGTGCCAAACATTCAACGAAATATCATCGATATGCGATTCTGAAGCCGTGGGCCCGCTCGTGCATCCTTGATGACTACACGCCACAAAGCTATACGCCTCGCCAGGGCCTGTGAGCACCAACATTGGACTGTTGATGACTGGAAACATGTTGCCTGGTCGGACGAGTCTCGTTTCAGACTGTATCGAGCGGATGGACGTGTAAGGGTATGGAGACAACCTCATGAATCCATGGACCTGATACCTCATACGAATAAATAACTTCCTAAATTTTCTGTCATAAACGTCTATAAATATAATCAGTTACATAAACCGAAATTTATATTGTACTCCACCAGACAGCTAACGATGTGTGGCGGAGGGTAATTTTGATAGCAGTAACCGAATCCCCCCTTCCCTGTTCTACTCACGAAATGCGGGTAGCAGGGATGATTGTCGGTAAGACTTCATGTTTGCCCTAATTTGTCGAATTTTCTCGTAGTGGTCACTCCGCAGGAAGTGTTTGGGACGAAGTAATATGTTGTCCGACTCTACCCGGAAAGTGGTCTCTCGAAATTTCAATAGCGACCCTCTTGTTGAAGCACAGCGCCTCTTGTAGCGTTGTAGCGTCTACCACGGGAACTTGGTCAGCAGTTTACCATGTCTATAGCCATCTGGCGACGATTAAGCGATCCTGTGACGAAACGCGCCGCTCTTCCTTGGATATTCTCTGTCTCTTCTCTCAGTCCTGCCTTTAAGGATCCCCTATGTACCTCATAAAAGGAGAGCCAGTTTAAAGCCCAAGGTACGAAGATTTCTGCTTTGGACGCCAAACTGAGAGGGATACTACCAAAAAGAAAAAAAAAAATGTGTACGAGGGATAGGAACCGCCAAATGATAACTCGCATGCGGGGAAAATTATTCTCTAACAAGCGTTGGATATACGAGTGCTGTTGAATAAGGAATGACCACAATTTTATTTACAGTCATAATTTCTAGCGGTAGAATCTAATCTTATGACTTTCTGCTAGCTTAATCTGCAACAAGCACGCCGCACTACTTTCACTGTTTGTAACAAGCGGCCGTGCATTATTTTGGAGCGGCGTCCAGCTGTTTCCAGGATTTGAGGTCTTCCGAGCCTGAAACGAACATGCGAAGTTTTCGGGACATCTCCCTATTATCGTCCAGTTAATGGTGTGCCTCCAGATACACCAGTTTCATAAACCATTCAATGAATATCGAAAAATGAGATGACCATAACTTTCCCAGCAAACGTAACCATTTTTCCTTTTTGAGAGTTAGTGACGAAGAAGATTTCAACACTGAGCTTGCTGTCTGCCCTCATGATCGAAATGATGTAGGCAAGTTTCCTCAGCTGTGATTACCCCTGAAAGAAACTTGGTCGCTTCCTCTAACATCGACTACATGCAGAGAAGGAGGCGAATTTCCTTTACTACGTGAATCAGTAGTTCTAGAACTCACCGCGCAGAAGTATGTCCGATATACAAGTTTCCTGTCACCAGTGTAGGGGTGGCATCCAACGAAATTTTCAGTATTTCAGAAAGTGTTCGTAAGGCTATTCGTAGATCCACTCTCTAAATGACAACAGCGCTGTTGATGGTTCCTTCCGTAAGAGCACTAACTGGAGCGGCAGGGAATTCGTCCACCGAAATTGATTGCTTACCCACTTTCACCAATATCAGCCAATTTCGAGCCGTGTTGTACGGAAGAACAGATTCTTCGTAAGCCTTCTGTAACACTACAGCATATGATTTTTTATCGAGACGAAAGCAGAATTTCAGAGCGGCATATTACACCATTCTGCATTTTAAAACTTTTTTCAGATTATTTGTAGGTGTTCTTGTATAAATTATTATGCTGATTCTAGAAATAACTACCATTTTTCCCCTATCATGTCAGGTTTTTACAGAAAATAAGAAGCAATATTTTGATGACTTTCCCTTCTGAGACACAAACTCATTTTAACACCATTTTCACACAAGGTGAGTTTTTAATCAAAACACATGTAAAAAAAGGGACTCCTCAGAACTCCCCTAATTTGTCTCGAGACTACCATGTACAGAAACAAATAGTCAACAGTATTCCATTAATTTTTATACTTTCTCTTCTCTGATTTCCTTAGAGATCCTTCTGTATAAACTGTCCCTCTTCAACATCCAACAGCAGTCGGCCATCATAGCTGCAGTCCATTGTCGCTGAGCCCTCCTCTCTATCTCCTTAACATCTCGGTAGAAACGTTCACTCTGCACGTCAGTATAATGTCCCAAATTTCCGGAAACTAGTCGATATGTGAATGTATAAAGTGAGCTTTCACCCTCATTTAGCTACCGATTGTCTTGAAATTTCGCAACCATTTACAACAACACCCTTGTAATTAGGATCTTTGGTATTCCACAGAAATATCTCAGTAACTGATTGGAAAGCGGTAGTCCACCTTTTTCTCGTTTCTACATTGTCTTTTCAGAGTCTTCATCCTTCATCAGTTTCTTTATTTGACGACTAAAAACAATTTCAGTTTTCAATTTGTCTCGTGTGGTGAAGGGAAATTTCTAGGAAAAGTACTTGGTGCAGGGTCCAGTCTGTGGTAGAGTCTTCACAAATTACTTCATCAAGCCCAATTTTATTTGTAGAAATGGTAAGAAGACTTTTTTGTTCTACAAGCGGTTCGTGCAAGATATTTGTAGTTATGTGCCCAAAACTTTTCTGCTCTGATCAAACTCTCAATGTTTTTGCCTTAACCAACTGCCCCAGTTGCATAGGAAGCAAGGCATTTTCGTGAACCCAGCTTGTTGTCCCAATAGTATTCTGATAACTTTGAAGTCTCCTCATACTGAATACTTGTTAAGAGTATCTTCATGTTCTCATATGTCGCTTTCATTTGCACTGAATGGACCATAAGAATTATGGTGTGCGTACTGTAAGACCTTCGGTACCCACACCATCAGATTGTTTGACTTGTCGCTCTAAGGAGGTAGGCGAGTGTCAGCAACATGTCTCGTGGTCTTATTGTGGCGTATTTATCTTCTGCTGTTAGGTCAGACGATAGAAATACCACTTGCACGCTTAGAGTAGCGGATTGATGGTGACCAACTTTAAACATAACTTGATTAATTTTCACACACATTTATTAAAATAATAAAAAGCATAGACATTACGTAACTTGATTCTGGATGCTGTTTACAATTGACAATCTGAAGTTCCTTTGATCTTGGTATGTTAATCTTATTCTCACATATCTTTGATATGTGACAAAGTGTCTATACATTTATCTTCATGGCTAGGTACACGAAGATGGTAATCTTGTTAGGTGCAGACTGAAACTTGACTATAGACTGGTACAGACTACTGCAGACTGTTACAGACACGTGCAGACAAATGTAGACTGACCGATCGGAGGTCTGTACACTCGTTATAATACTTCACGCGTTTAGGTATTACTGCACGAGTGTAATCCGCAAGGAGAAATGGTTCTACGTTAGCAGCAATCTCATTGGCTGCGTTACATATTAATATGCGGATCGGCGGAAGCAGAATTTGGTCCATCTCTAAGGCAGCGCCATCTCGTAGTGCGGAGACAGACGAGCGCTGCGCCTGCGCTCTTGTGCTTAGCGGGGCGCGCTCTAGTGGCAAAGTTGTGTATGCGCTGACTACACGGAACTATGTACACAACAAGAATGAACCTGTACACATTTCCATTAAGCAGTAACACGCCTTTAGAGCTCCCCATTGTCGAGTCTAGAAGTCTCCACCATGTAGTAAAATGTTCAATGGCTTGGAAGTGGACTAACTGGTTTATGTTATAGCTGTAAACTAAGAACTCGCTGTGTGAGAATAAAACATGAACTAATTCTTAGTTTTCATGTCTGTACTATGATTAATGTGTTGCTGGTTCCAGAAGATTCTTAATTTTTAACTGTGTGCCAAGTAGTCCCATAGATTCATTAGGCGAATTCAAATCTTGCACGAGAGCACTCTGAAAGAACAGTTATGGAGTTGCATTCAGACTTGTGGACATCACTATTTTCTTCGATAACTGCATACATTTCATTTTCTTCATTATCTTCTGCCAGGTCTCTACAATAGCTAAAGGAAGAGGAGCAAGGTGAAGTGGGGCAATTGGCAGCCTGCCGAAACGCCGGAACAAGTGTCTTGCATCAAAAGGTGACTGATTTGAGAAGGATCACAAAATTACTGGAAAGAGTAGATGTACGTTGTAAAAAAAGTAATGATCATTCATTATTCAACAGCTGTAGTATTTTGTGAAAATCGTGGTATTACAAAACCAGGCTTTTGGGGACAAGTAAAAATGACGCATATAAATTACAAAGGTATTTCATTTCTATAAGCAACAGTCGTAGAGACTGTGCAGGCATAAAGTCTTTAAGTTGGTGTGATTGTTTTCATGAGCACCTTGCGGAGCAGCTATTATAATCAATTACAGTTGGTTTCTCCGTCCTAAGCTAATACAGGTAAAGAGTATTTTTCACCAGACGCGTTTCACTTTTATTTCTATTTTCTATATTCGTTGGTGTTTTTCCCTTTTGTTGCATGTTCAGATGTCACGTACTTTTTCCTTCATCGTTAGCTGAGACTGAAATAAAAAATAAACAAAACGTGGTTGCACACTCCCTTTTCTCGATATTTCGGGTTTTATGAAAACGCTGTCAGCACAGTGCTGAGAGCGGAGCGTGTGAAATCTGCAACATTGCTTCTTTTGTGCAGTTTACAGAAGTGAGATAAAATCGAAAAACCAGAAATGCAGCGTTTAGGAAAGTGTTCATAACAGGTGAAAAACTGTGAAAAATAAATGTGCACCCATAATTTTTACAGAGTTCGGGCCCTGATAACAATGAAGGAAAAAGCGCAGAACTCGTTAATCACTAACAAGAGACCGAAAAATGGTTCAAATGGCGCTGAGCACTATGGGACATAACATCTGCGGTCATCAGTCCCCTAGAACTTAGAACTACTTTAACCTAACTAACCTAAGGACCTCACACACATCCATGCCCGAGGCAGGATTCGAACCTGCGAGCGTAGCGGGAGCGCGGTTCCATACTGAAGCGCCTAGAACCGCTCGGACACACCGGCCGGCCCAACAACAATGACCACAGGTGCTGCTTAATCAATGAAATCGAAAATTGTCTGGTAAGAAATACTCTTTAACTGCAGTAAGCTAAAACAGAAAAGGCGGAAACAAATTTGATCTCCAACTTGGGTTTGAAAATATAATGCCATCATTAACCACCTTTGGTTTTTGCGGAGAATCACTGAAACCATAATGGCAGCTAAAACAAATATCTGTAAACGGTAGACAAGGACGTTCTCGTCAATGGTAGATCATTTACTCTGTGGCGTCGTTATACAGTTTTAAGAAAACTGGTAGTGGGGAGTCCGTTAGCTACCACTGGCCGGTAAGCGCAATGTGACAACTTATACACGGATCAGCCAGAACATTAGTTCCACCTGCCTAACAGCCGGTAAGTCCATTTTTGGCACGCATAGCAACAGCGCCATGTCGTGACGTGTCGTGGCATTGAAGCAATGACACGGTAGGTCGCTTGCGGGCGTTGTCACTCCATATATACACAGAAGTCACTTAATTCGCATAAATTCGGGGCGGCAATGAGCTCCGACGCCACATTCAATCACATCCCAGATGTGTTCGATTTGGTTCATATCTGGTGAGTTGCGTGGAGAGGGCAGCACATCAACTGGAACTGGAATTCGCCACTGCGTTCCTCCAACCACACCATCACACTCCTGGCCTTGTGACATGACCCATTATCTTGTTGAAAAATGCCACAGCAGTAGCGAAACGTCATGAAGGGGTGTATGTTGTCATCAGTTCGTGTAAGATACTCTTTGGCTGTCATGGAAACTTGCACCAGCTCCACTGCAACCATGGATGCCCACATAAATGTTCCCAGTTGCATAATGGAGCCACCGTCAGCTTGTCTCTGTCCTGCCGTGCAAATGTCAAGGAGCTGTTGGTCTGGAAGAAGACGGATTCGAGCCCTCCCATCGGCATGATGAAGAAGGTATCGGGATTCGTAAGACCATACAACGGTCTGCCACTGCGCCAAAGTCCAGTGCTGACGGTTACGTGTCCATTTCAGTCGTACTCACCATTGTCGAGGTGTTAACATTCGCTCATGCGTGGGTCGTCGGTTGTGGAGGTCCATCAATAGGAGTGTTCGGAGAACTGTGTGTTCGGACTCACATGTACTCTGCACAACTTTAAAGGTTGATGTTAGTGCCGCCATAATTCACTGCCTGTCCTGTCTTAGCACTCTTCTCAGCCTACAACGTCCGGCATGTGTAATGATGGGTGGCCACCCAGCCCCACGACGTCTGGACATGGTTTCACTTTGATGTTGAAGACATGTTGAAGACACTCACCACAGCACTCCTCGTGCACCAACCAAGTTGCTAAATTCCGAAATTCTCGTGATAAGCCTTCAGGTCGTCACTATCTGCCCTCAGTCAAAGTCAGATACATCGCATGCCTTCCACATTATACACGCAACACACTCACTGAAGCTACATGCTCCGTGCGTGTTTCTGACTAGCAGTCAGTCGACACTAGGTGACTCTGCTAATATCCTGGATGGTGGAAACTGCTCCACGTGGTATTAATAGCCAGAGTGGGCAGGACGGTATCAACAAATCGGAGCAAAATGGAAACAGAGCAATCAAACTAGGATTCGTTTCCGAAATACTAAAAAAAAATGGCTATGAGCACTATGGGACTCAACTGCTGAGGTCATTAGTCCCCTAGAACTTAGAACTAGTTAAACCTAACTAACCTAAGGACATCACAAACATCCATGCCCGAGGCAGGATTCGAACCTGCGACCGTAGCGGTCTTGCGGTTCCAGACTGCAGCGCCTTTAACCGCACGGCCACTTCGGCCGGCTCCGAAATACTCCAACAGAGTTAAACCATAGAAACCGGTGGGTCGGGAACGGACATTCTTCCAGTACAAAAGCAAGGTGTAACATTACATATTAAAACAGGTCTAATTCCTAATTAGGCATTCTTGTGTCAAGCAGAATGATAAAACAGAAGGCAGTGCTAAGCCTAACCTAAACTTCCTTGACATGCACACTAAACTCTTTCCGTACATCTGTCCACACTACAACACAGTAACATAACCTTGCAGGTAAATGTGCTCGTAACTTACTAGTTAGGAGCACACGCAATTGGCTAGTGAGACAGTACACAGGAACAAGCGCCTCTCAACAACACGTACCTTAAATAAATTAGGTGCAACAGTTTATAAAACGAAATACTGACACACATGAAACGAGTAGCAGTACTGAACAGGGAAAAGTTTGAAATGATTCCGAATTTTAATCAGGGGATGTGTTAATGATCATACTTCGGCAATACACTGCTTAGGGCAGGGTGTCTATGCCTGTGCACTGTCCATTAACCAACTTACATTAGAATAGAGAACACAGTTAATAGGTTTTTCATAAACTCGGTTTGAAACAACTAAACAGAATGAAAATCTAACTACACTGGCTCTGAAGGATCCTTTGCATTGCTTCATTAACTAACTATGCTGGTGCACGGGGGACCATTAAACATTCTTGGTTTGAAGAACCATGCTCATTAACAAAACTACACCAGTATGTACGAGAAAAGATAAGATTTGTTATCATTGTTTGTTAATTAAGTGAAGCACAACAAGCTATAACTCTTTCAATAACAAAAATGCTTTGATAAGCATTCTTTTGTCCCACTCAAAAATGTAATTGGCTGTGCAAATGACAACAAAACATTAAATTCAAATTCGACCACTTTCTCATTATAAATTAGGACACTCGGAATTGAATTCACTATTACCGGATTCCCATGCATGTTTGTGACTTGGGATAATAACAGGTGTAATACAGAGTTATTAGTAACACCACGATTATTATTATTAAAATCAAGCAAATTTCATAAATACCTGGTAAATTTACAGAGTGCTAATTATAAACAGTTTAGTGGAAGGGTGGTGGCACTGGTGCGCAGCTTACCGTGGCTATTAACCTGGCGGCCATGGAGTCATAGCAATACTGTTGGCCTCACGTTACATATCTTTTTGTCGTCGGAACTATATTTGTAGAGCCAGAAACGATGCCATGACAATGGTATAACCAAATGCAGCATCCGAGGCCCGTAAATACTGCCCTTAAGATCTTCTGGCCTCAAAACTCCAGGAATATGAGCCACAATGATCCGCTGGTGCTAGCGAGGTGTTAATCACAGACTGCTCAGCGCAGACTCCTAACTCATCACAAAGAACGAGTTGCCACTTGAGCGCCAACCACACCTTTCCCACTCCTCCAGACGAGGCTCGTCCGACCGGGCAACATGTTTCCAGTCATCAACATTGCAAATTCGATGTTGACGTGCCCATAGGAGGCGTAAATCTTTATGTTGTGCAGTTATCAAGCGTACACAAGTGGCCCGTCGGCTCTGAAAGCCCCTACCGATGATGTTTCGCTGAATGGTTCGCACACTCACACTTCTTGATTGCCGAGTGTTGAAATCTGCAGCAATTTTCGGAAGCTTTTGCACTTCTGTCACGTTCAACGATTCTCTTAAGTCATCGTTGGTCCCGTTCTTAGAGCATTTTCCTTGCCGCAGCGATATCTGAAATTTACTGTTGTGCCGTATCCCTGATATTCACAGTACACTCATGGAATAGTCGTACTGGAAAATTTCCACTTCATCACTACCTCAGAGATGCTTTGCCCATCGCTCGTGCACGGACTGTAGCACCACTTTGAAACTCACTGAAATCTTTATGACCTGCCGTTTTTAGCAGCAGTAACCGATCTCACAACTGCGCTTGTCTTACGTGCGAGGGTTGGTCAGAAAGTAATGCACAGAATTGTTTTTCTGGATCAAGTTTTTACTGAACATAGTGAGAAGTACACACACGAAAGAATGGTGTTTCATCTGCACATCCCATTCTTCCACTTAGTCTTTATGCCATTCTATGGCCTTCCTCCAGCGCGAAACAGGGGCGCGTATGTCCTGTCTTTACCAGTCCTTGTCCTGATGGCGGAGCCAGCGCTTCACTGTGTGGATCACCTCCACGTCGTCCTCAAAATGTCTTCCACAAATGGCATCCTTTAATGGCCCAAACAAGTGGAAGTCCTAGTGGACTCGCTGCAGGTGTGACAGCCGTGCATGGTCTCCCCCACCACTCCATATCGTGGAGCTCCACCGGACCACCTTCTGATGACCTCACCCTCCGTGCCCAGCGACTAGCTGCACTTCTGCTGACAACAGATGCTCCATAGACTTTGCGCAAGCATTTTGTGAATATTCTGCTCAGTTCCCTTCTCGGCAGTGAGAATCTGTATGACGGCCCGTTGCTTGGAATGCACATTACGTACAGACCCCAATTTGAAACAGTTTTGCAGGTACGCTATCTGTCGTAAGTGACGGAAACTGGGCGCGCTCACTCAGGTGACTTCAAATAATACGTACCAAATCTTTCGTATTCGTAGCATTGTTTTTGGCAGAGAAACAAAATGCGGTGTATAACTTTCTGAGCAACCCTCGTAGAATGCGGCCTTCTCGGTAGTCGAGCTGACTTGCAACTGCCTACCCTTATGTTGCGCCGACGCATATCACTTCCCTGGCGGCGCCACCGCTGCGAATTCCTTGAGCGGCAATCTCGGAGCTATACACCGTATCTGAGGTGGGTTGTCGACCTATCGACGCCAATTGTGTCGACTGGTGCTGCGTACCTTGCCATATGGCCAACAGGATGGCATATAGAACAAACAATTGAAGAAGATACGATAGAAAAGGCAGAATACACAAGTACATTACACTCTGCACACTACAAGAGCTCGAATCAGAGATCATTACAACTTACAATCCCCTCTAAACAGGGAGGCGTCCACCGGTTACTCTGGCCCCACAAAAATAACTTTGGGGTTATGATGATCCTAACTCTTCACCCCATAGAAATGAAAGGAACGTGTGGCACCGTTGACTGGGAGGCCCCATCCGTGGAAGTTCGGACGCCAAGTACAAGTCTTATTTCAGTCGACGCCACATTGGGCGACTTACGCGCTGGTGATGAGTGTGAAATGATGATGAAGACAACACAAAACCCAGCCCACGAACTGGGAAAATCTCCAACCCGATCTAGAATCGAACCCGGGCCCGCTGCACGGGAGGTAAACACGTTACCACGCAGCTAAGCAGGTCTTCACCACATTATTCTCATCAAAACGCAAGCTACGCTCTCACTCACGCCACAAAGCAGATACCATAGGCTCCAGTTTCTACGTCATGCTGCTGTAGTTGGTTCACCATCTCTGCTTTACACTGATGGTGATATCACCTCTCTAGACAAAATTCCGTAGGGGGCGACACCAGTCTCTGGACCCACGTGGTGGGGTGACGGTTGGTGGAGCCCAGTGACACATACTCGTCTTCTAGAATAATATTTTCTTAGTCTTCATTTAAACATCTCATCGTTGAGAATGTGAGACAGAGACGCTCCACTCTGGTGCAGCATGCCAGATATGGCCAGCAGACAGCTGGCTTCCGCTAGGGTGTGGACGCGTACACATGAGCACCCTGACCGCAGCAGCGCTCTTCTTGTGCTGTAACTGCATTCCACTGCAGAACAACTGCGGCTTGGGTGACTCAGGCCAGGCTGCCATCCACTGCATGGGACATGACCCACTGCCACTCACAGCAGTGCTGTGGTACCAATGTAACACCTAATTTTGACCTATTTTGTATCTGTATCGATATATCTGTGTCGATTTGTAGTATTGTTTAAGTACGATGTTGTATCTGCCATGGAAATTCTTTGACCATGTATACATGTTTCACTTACGTGAATTTTTGAATGATGTTGTTTAAATTATGTTTGTGAATTTAATTAACTTTTGAAATTATTGTTGTGTAATGTACTATAAATGACTTGGTCCATAATCAGGGAACATAGGGTTGAATGTAAGAGATGTGCAGAACCCTCGCAGCTACGGAAGTATGGTATCGAGCAGATGGACGTGTACGGGTATGAAACCGTGGACGCAGCATGTCACACGGGGACTATTCGAGCTAGAGGAGGCTCTGTAACGGTGTGGGGCATGTGCAGTTGGAGTGATATGGAACCCCTGATACGTCGTGATAAGATTCTGACAGGTGACACGTACGTCCTTTCTGATCACCTGCATCGATTCATGTCCATTGCGGAATTCCAGCAGGAGAATGCGAAACCCAACACGTCTATAATTGCTACAGAGTGGCTCGGAGGAACATCCATCTGAGTTTAAACACTTCCACTAGCCACCAAACTCCCCAGACATGAACATTATTGAGCGGATCTGGGCTGCCTTGCAACGTGCTGGACCGAAGAGGCCCCTCGTACTCTTACGGATTTACGTACAGCCCTGCAGGATTCGTGGTGCCAGTTCCCTCCAGCATTACTTCAGACATTAGTCGAGCCCCTGCCACGTCGTGTTGCTGCAGTTCTGCGGGCTCGCAGGCGCCCTGCACTGTATCAGGCAGGTGTACCAGTTTCTTTGCCGTTTCAGTGTAATTCTCAAAGGAGGGAATGCTGATATTCTAGTCAGCTACATGGAACACCTTAGAAAAGACGCAGACAGCAAGATAAACGTTTTGGGCATGACAGTTATTAGAGGGGAGAGGAAAATTAGTTTTTCTATCTGCTGTAAAACAACCAAATTAGATACAAAAATAGGTGTAGATTCAAATCGTCCTGGTAATACAAAAAGGAATTTCTCATGCGATGTTGGCACAGGTGTGTAAGTTTCCGTTTGAAAATATGGAGGTCCAAGGGGAGTCGCTATAGTTAAGCACGTGACTATAGATCACGGCTAAACACTAAAGCTGGTAAAGATTTTTCGAAAACAGAGGGAAGCAATTGCCCAAAACACAGAATGAATATATGTTGCCTTACAGAATTATGGAACTGTTTCGGAGAAGTTGGTCCCTCTGTTTCCCAAAAGTATTAGTTTAGCTTTTTAAACATAGGGCCATTCGGAATTTAGGCTAGACACGAATTAAACACAAGAGTAGGTAGTGGAAAAGCAAAGAAATATGATGCACTGGGAGTATAGAAGTTATGATGTGGAACTTGACATATGTTCTACATGTCGGTGAGAGCTTTGGTGGAATAACATTCTTCTTAGATAAGTGGAAATACATATTTATTATAAGTTTCCTCCGATTTTTTTCTCCTTTGGAGCACCGCGTCTGAAGTTCCTCGCCAATGTCATAGTCAAATAGGGGTATATTAGGTCTTTCGTTCTATCGATAGTGCTCAAAACACGCGTGACCCTCTCTCTCTCTCTCTCTCTCTCTCTCTCTCTCTCTCCCTCTCTCTTTCTCTCTATCTGTCTGTCTCTCTGCTTCATTCTGCTTATTAGAACTTCTTTGATGATGTTTATCTACTCTTTGTGAGAGTCATACAACTGCTTCAGGGCGCGAACTAGTCCAGGCAGCTTCTCAGGTAAATGGGTCTGTGCGCCTCAGTGTTGGGCATTACCTAAACGATGTTACACAGTGAAGCCACAGAATCAGGACCTCTTCTCCGAGAGGTGAGCACCCAAATGAAATGGAGATAAACTTGTTCACAATGTTAACAAACTTGTTTTGAGGTAGCAAGCATTTTACAGCAAACGTATGTGAGGGTTCGGACTGCGCAGTAAAATGCCTGTTTGTGGCAATCCTTTAATATTTGCATGTGATCAGAAATCTCAAAAGCCGACTGTAGAAATAATTGTAGTGCTGTAGATGCAAAATATTCCTCGAGTGTCATAGAGACGATGAAAGCTTTCATTCATGAGCATTTTACAAATATCGGCGACACCAATATTCTGATATATACTAATCAAGCCACTGTACTAAGAAAGAGAATCTGGAGATATAGCAGATTCATATGTTTTTAACGGGATGTCTTGAGGGTTATAGGAACTTAGAGGCATGTTGGCAGCAAGTCAAGAATTATTCGAAGAAGCAAAACGCAGGACCGGTTCCCTTCTTTGACCCGTCCTGTTCAATTCTGAGCCATTCCATTTGGTTCTGTTCTGTATCAACCTGTTCTATTCTTTTCCAACCCGATCCATTCCCATTCAATTCCATTACATTTAACATAATAGTGAACACCATGATCGGAGTAATGGCAGCTGTCTGTAAACTGTCCGTCATTGCCCCAAGAGTTGTCTGGTACCGGTGTTGCAGTTCAGGTAGCATACAGTTGCATTATCAGCAGAAGATAAATGTGCTGCAAGTTAACATCCAGGGGCATTGGTTGCCACTGTATTGTTTCGTTGTCGAAAAGCATAATGGAGACTAGTTTTAACATATGAACATGTGGGAATAACACTGTTGTTCTCATTGACAAGTGCGCTTTAAGGCTTTGTTGGATGAGCAGTATTGCGTAGTACAAAGATAGAACTCTTGTATCCTTTATCCTATAAGTAACTTCAGTAGTGGCAGTAAGCGGCCTTCACATATTTTAATAAGGAACACAGAATTCAAATGGGCTAGTTCCATCAGCTTGGAATTTTTAATTTTGTTGCAACATAAAAATGTTATCACTTGATACACTTTTGCACTTTTTTAATTTCTCACCAGTACTATTTTCATGATGTCAGGCACTCAAGGTCATTGATGACGTTACTGCCCCTGTAGATCTGTCAACCAATACAAAACATTGCACTTGCAGGTCATGTAGCAGCTATCTCTGAGTGTGGTGTCTCTTGTACCGCATACTTCTAAACTGTGTTAATCTGCGAAATGATCCAGACGTTCACTGAAATATGCCTAGTTCTTCAGAAAACTGTAGAAATCTGTTTCTAAGCTCTTCGAATATTTCAGATTGAAAGCTATACCATTCAATATAGAATACACTTCTATACCATACCAATTTTTAATCACGAAACACAAATGTACATGATTGTACTCTTATTTCGGAACCCTTGTTAAGAGTGAGATGACCATCATGGTGTTGTATTGTAGCCACTGTGATCAAAGCCAGTTGAAGAACATTTTTTCACACAATCGACTTATCATTAGCGTCATTCCCCCCTTTTTCCGTCATACACTTCAGCCCGTATCACTTTTCGCTACTAGTTGTAGTATGAACTGTCCACAAAACTTGCATTTGGGCGCCCCTGGCGTGTCTCGCACCTTGGCGCCCCAAGTGTCTGTTGCTAATGATATTGTGATCCGTCTTGTACAGAAAACATACAGCTGTTGCGCCTCTGGTGCCCCTCACCATGGTGCCTCAAGTATGTGTTTGTGTCTTATCGGATTTAAATCGTTCGTGGAAATAAGGAGTGTAAAGGAATCAGTGCAGTAATGGCAATGTTTGGCTTCAGAAAACATAAAACTAATAAGTGCGGTGAGGGCGATAAATTTTATATAGGGTGCCGATAAAGTGCCTTTATCATTTCAAAATATGGTAACATAAAAGTTATTAGAAACCGAGCATAGTAGTATGTCGCATACCATTTCACAGCGGTCAGAGTTTTTAATTTTCTGACATGTCAGAATTTCATCATGTATCCCGCTCGCCTGTCATGGGTAATCATGGCGATGTTAGAGCTGTGACCTTGTATGGCCCATGATTGCACCTCCAACAGATATGAGTGCACCATTGATGCATTCGTGAAGGGTAACAATATCATTGACTGGTATTGTGCCGATGCAATCGTTGGCGCAATATCCACAAGATGTACTGTAATGGAATTACTTAAGGAGAGCTCAGGGATCATGTGATGCATCCTTGTTGGTAAGACAGATACTGTCCAACTATAGCCATTAATGTTCCGTCTCTATACCCAGGACCCCTTGTAAACACATATAGCACAGCTGTACTGCTTTCTGTGTGTGTGTGTGTGTTTGTGTGTGTGTGTGTGTGTGGGCGGTAGTCTTTCTCATGGAGTTTCGACTGTCCATGGTAGATTCGAGACAGGATAAGGAGGTTGAGGCGGATCCATCCATAATTTATCTTTCGTAGCGTCTGGAGATAGATCAACCAACGTTTTGCCTGCCATATTATTTCGGCGGTGGACCTAATAGCACTATCCCTGGAATAATGTTCAAAGGTGGATCCACTGATGTTAGGACTGGTGTCGTGTTGGGACTGGGGTAACAGCGCTCGGACTAGAGTAAAAGTTCCATTATTCTGCTGGATTATCAGATAATTTGTAAGTAGGCTGTTTAGGTTTTTATGTTGGTAACGCCGTGTAGCGCTCTGTATGAGGGTCACTGACTGTGATGTGTGCTGTATTTGGCTGGTTTGCATTGTTGGAGTTTGCTATTGTAGTGTTGGGCAGTTGGCTGTTAACAGCGCATAGCGTTGCGCAGTTGGAGGTGAGCTGCCAGCAGTAGTGGATGTGGGGAGAGAAATGGCGGAGTTTTGAGAGCGGATGATCTGGACATGTGTCCTTCAGAGACAGTAAATTTGTAAGACTGGATGCCATGAACTGCTATATATATTATGACTTTTAAACAATATTAAGGTAAATACATTGTTTGTTCTCTACCAAAATCTTTCATTTGCTAACTATGCCTATCAGTAGTTAGTGCCTTCATTAGTTTGAATCTTTTATTTAGCTGGCAGTATTGATGCTCACTGTATTGCAGTAGTTTGAGGAACAAAGATTTTTGTGAGGTAAGTGATTCACGAAAGGTATGGGTTAATGTTAGTCAGGGCCATTCTTTTGTAGGGATTATTAAAAGTCAGACTGCGTTGCGCTAAAAATATTGTGTGTCAGTTTAGTGTTGATCAGATTAAGTAAAAAGAGTAATGTCTGAGTACGTTCAGTTTTGCTCTGCTGTTTGAAAAGCAAATAATGTTGGAGGTTTATCAGCACAGTCATTCATTAATTTTTCTAAGGGGATGTTTCATATGGCGACCCTGCCATGATTCGAATCTGGAATCTGTGATAAATGATCAGGACTGTCTTTATGGACTGAGAGAAAATTTTAGCTTTTGACCAAAATTGTATCGATAGGTGTGTGCATTTGATTTCTTTGTTACTGTAATTATGAAAATTTTTTTCAAATCTGTATCGGCCACTGCCCAAAACAATTTATAAAATTTTTTATGGGGAGCGTGGGGGCTATGTAAGTAGGCTGTTTAGGTTTTTATGTTGGTAACGCTGTGTAGCACTCTGTATGAGGGTCACTGCCTGTCCTGTGTGCGGTATGTGGCTCGTTTGCATTGTTGGAGTCTCCTATTGTAGTGTTGGGCAGTTGGCTGTTAACAGTACGTAGCATTGCACAGTTGGAGGTAAGCCGCCAGCAGTGGTGGATGTGGAGAGAAAAATGGAAGAGTTTTGAGAGCGGATGATCTGGACGTGTGTCCACCAGAGACAGTAAATTTGTACTGGATGTCATGAACTGCTATATATATTATGACTTTCAAACAATATCAGCACAGTCATTCATTAATTTTTCTAAGGGGATGTTTGAAATCATAGTAATCAAATTGCTATTCAAAATCAGGTGTTACAGCCTTCGAGGACTTTAATTTTATGAGCATTTTATTAATGCTGTAGGCAGTGTCATTTAGCAATGCTCTACTAAAAGGGGGGTTTGAGAGAGTATTTTATCTCCTGGTAAAAATCTACGTTAGACATCCGAGTCCATTACTCTGCTAGATCAGAAAATTTCATTTGTAAACCAGGAGGGGATATTTTAATGGAATGTTAGGTAATAGCAGGAGGTAGTAGCACAGTGCAACACTCCACTAAAGAAAGGTGACTGGCAGTTGTACATAATGCAACTTGTGTAACACGCTGCTAAAGCTGAGGGCTAACAGCCACAGGGTAGATGACCTTCGTTAACACAGACACCAACACAGATAATATAAGTGTTGTATGGATGTGCTGTAGATTATCTGGCAGAAACATTTCTTATCCTCAATGCAAGGCCATACTAAAGAGATATCCAACACATCAAAATTCTGTATTAAGATTGATAATACTTTAAAGAAAGAGACATTCCCTATCAAATAAATTTTATTTAGGCAGCTGTCTACTGGGGAATAAGGACAATCAATTGTTGCCTAGTTTAGAACTGTACCTTCAAGACAACCAAGAAAGGGAAGAGAATATAAATTCTGTCCGCATATAGTTATAATTCTCTTCCAGTAATCTATGTCAAGGTTGGTAACACAAACTACAGGAAAGATAAGAATACTTGTATTATACATTAGTGTTACACTAAAGCTGCAGAAACATAGGCTTCTCTTTCTAGGAGGTTCTTCTCAGAAATACTGTCAAATACATATGTATTGGCTAATTGGGGTTTATTCCTACAAACAGTGTTATCCAACAAGCCTTAACAAAGGAATAAATGTATTGAACAGACTTAAACCATACACTGTAAACCCTAGCAATACCAACGTATCTCGCATACTGCGTATTACCAATGGTGGGGAACTTTATGCCCACCACAAAAAAAATCTTCAAAAACTATGCCATGAAGAAACTCAATGACAACGAAATCTGTGTTTTTGTGGGTTACATTTTACTGAAGAATTCGAAATTATTATGGAATATGCTATAAGAAATCCCACCTGATGCAGGTAACGTGTTAAATTTACGAAAAATAAAATTGTAAATCGAAATCGCCAAATTAAAATAAAATTAAAAATGATGTGTACGTCAAAACCTCTTGATATAAAGATGGAAAAATAATTATATGTTGCAAATGTGTAGGCAAGACTCACATAGAACTTTAAACACAGTGTAGTGAGAAGTCTTTATATGAGTGGAGTATACAACATCTATACATTTAACATAAATTGCAACATCATACATACTGTTTACATAAGTTGAAGACTCATCGAAATTCTTTGCTTACCTATGAAAGATCTGATTGGTAAGCTTTGTAAGGGTGTATCACAAATATCCTAATAATCTATGCTCCTTCATAGTACTCTGCAAGGTCGAGTTAGCACACATCAAGGATATGAATGATGATTCCTGAAAGTCTGTGCACTCCTTGATGTTCTCGTTGTTATTTTGGATGAATCATCTAGAACTAACGCCACAAATATTGCAAAAATGGAAAGTGCGATTGGTGAATAGTTTTCACAGAATGGACTGGTAGTCAGGGGCTCATATTGTTAGCAAATAAACACACTGTAATTGTACTTAAGAAGTTAATTTTTTGGGTTCTGGGCAAATATACATTTCAACCCTAGGATGCATGGTGCCGAAAACACACGTGAATGCATATGCAGGGTCTCCAAGGCCCTGCCCTGATTTAAAATTTTCCTCTTTTCCTATAATCAATCTTTGGAGTTAAATTTATTTCTGTAAAATTTATTGCCTTATTGAAAGATTCCTAAGATACAGTAACAGGTTCTGGTGAGCCTGATTAACATTTTATTAATTTTTTATAAAAAAAACTCTAAGAATGAATTTTTATTAGTTACATCCATTTACATACAACATATATAAATAATTTAATTAATTCACTTATAAGTTGCAGTTTACATTTTATAGCATTTATTACAACCAATTTCTTCAATTAAAACATACTCTTTATTCACAATATTATGTACATAGGCAATATTTTGACAAAAACTTATTATTCATTGTTCACATAAAATTGCATTTTTCTTAGTTTTCAACATGTGCCAAACAAGAAGCACAAAGAACGCCACTATGTTCCTTACAAATGTTGGTTTTGCACTTAATGCATCTCATAGCACTTTTCCTGTGTTTATTATATGGACAATAATTGCATCATCTTCTTTTTCCTGAAACAGGTCGTTCGTATGACAATATGACACATTTTTGAACACCACATCTTTGCATTGCATCAACGATTTTCTTTGGAAGATTAGGGATCTGAATACGAAGTTCCATTAGTGGTCTTACCATTACCTCTGCTTAATCTCTTAGGAACAAAGGCCTTTTATCACTTCTTCCACTATGGTATGTCAGATGTTGGGCGGAAAATAAAATTTCACTGTTCATTGCTGCGACGTCCATCATATTCATCCATTATGCAAATGGCCATCTTCTTGTTTGTCTCTTGCAAGTGTAATAACGAATTTTCTTGTCCATTTGATCTACTCCACCCTTCGCATAGTTATTGAACTTTATTATATCTGGTTTCTATTTTGCATGTGTTTCATCAATGTTTCTGTCATGATGCATTGTGCTAAAGACAATTACAGGCTTTTTTTCTTTTTGTGAACATAACTCACCATTGTAATGCCACCTCTAAATGCAAACAAAGAGAAATGAATCGCTCTTGAGGCAGATGGTTTCATCTCATTAGGAATTTCTGGTTTGTTTTGTTTGATTGTTCCCACCACTGTAATTGGTCTCTGAAGCATCTCGTCTGCCTGCTGCACACTAGTAAAGAAGTTGTCAACAGTAATATTTTTTGAAGATCCTTCAATGATTTTAGCAAGATCATTCACCACATTCAATCCAAGATTTTTCTGAATAGGTTCATGGGGCTTCCTTCCCGTGTAAACAATTCCGTCTAAAGTATATGTAGATGTAGCATCACATAACCAAAATATTTTTACGCCATACATGGCTGGTTTAGAGGGCATATACTGGATGAAGCTGCATCTTCCACGGAATGGTACTAGCTGTTCGTCAACTGTGAGCAAATCTTTGGGAATCATTCTATTTCTACACTTGTCAAGAAATAGTTCCCATACATTGTGAACAGCTGCAAGTTTGTCATCTGCTGATCGAGATTCAAGGATACGCCTGTCATCAAATCTAATCATTCTCCTTAAATCCTCGAATCTGTTTACTGACATGGTGGCCTTGATTTGCCTTTTCATCCAAGAATAATTCTCTAAAAGGGACATCCCAACTCTTTTCAACACCAGAAAGCAGTAAAAGACCAAAAAAGCCCTACATTTCAGCAAGCGAAACGTTTTTCCACGTTTTACCATGTAAAGCAGCCACTCTTCTTCCTTCAATATCTGTGCAGTTGATGATTTCCTCTAGTATTTCCTAGGAGATGAAATAGTCCCAGGCATCCTTAGGTTTACAGATTTTCAAACCACGGGCTGGACCAGGTGCCTTCTTTACGATATTATAGACAGGCGTACGAGGATCTAATTTCCAAATCGTTCCATTCCGACTAACGTATGTGTGGTCTTCTATACCTTTTTGTGGTGGTTCTTCATTTTCAGACTCTGATGAAGTAATATTATCGGAAGGACTGTCATCTGCCTCAATATTCACATCTCCAGGTTCATTGGCTGATTCTTCACTACTTGCACTTCAAAAATATTTTCTTCCTCGCAAGAATCATCTTCTTCAAACCACAGAGCCACAACACTTTCAAAATTAGCTGGATTTGCACGTACTGACTCTCTTCCTTTGCGTGTCGAAGCCATAGCAAAAGGCGTATCGATCGAGCAGCAGCTTGTGCAGGACTAAACGAGCTATACTCGTAACAATATGTGCCTAGCAGCAACAAACAAACTACAGTAACGATGAGGCTGACAATAGCAGCACAGGATAAGAAAACTATGCAATGATAAAACATCTGATAGCAAAATGATCAATAATACAGTGACATCGTCAATATGTGAAAGTATACTTTCTAGTTATACCATTAATACTACAGCTACTGCTGCTGTTGGCACTCCTGTTGCTGGAAATACCACTACAGTTATTGTTGAATTAATAACTTCTCCCAAACAAATGTTGACGACAATATAGTCTAAAGAACATTTATAAATGTGCGAGGGCTTCTGAAGCCCTGCTTATGCATTCACAGTGTATGGGTAAACGTATTGAATTATCCAAAAAACTGAAAAAGGTATCTCGTTCAGACTTGATAGGAGGAATGTCACAGTGTTAGTGAAAGAGTATTGGAAAGCAGTTTGAAATCAAACAAAAAAATTACAGAATTTTTTTAAAAATGAAGACATACAAGGGTCTCGGAGGCCCAGTATATGCATCCTAGGGTTAAAAGGAACAGTGCCTATTAACATTAACAATATAAAAGTAGACTACATTGTAATGTCAGTGGCGTTTGTTGCAGAATTTTAATGCGAGCCGCTTACGAAATATTACATTTTGAAAAGTTTCCACAACGACCCTTGTTCTACCATTCAATCTGTGTAGTTGCCAAGTTGGATGTTATGTTTCCTTAGTTTGCTTGTGTGCTCCTTGAATGGACACTGACATACTAGTCAGTGTCTGACGGTCCAAGCAATAGGTCGACAGTGGACAATGGGATTTACTAAAGGAGGAAAAGCTGGTGTATGGAGAGTGTAGGAAGAATGCAGTTCATTCTTTCACGGTGTGCGTGTGGCAAGATATCCCAGTAGGCGTCAACCATCTCCATAATTATTTATCAACCTCTTCAAACAGTTAAAAGAAACACCTAGACAACAATACAAAAGGAAACACGTGATTAAAGTGGATGAGGAAATAAATGTGACTGCTGTTGTCTCAATTGATCTGCACGTTAGCTCTCGTGCAATCGCAAAGGGAAGTGGCACGATTCAGGTGAGTATTCTATGCATTCACCATCGACGTAGGTTCCATCCCTACCACACCTCTCTCCATCAAGAGCTGCTTGGAAACAATTATGAGGATCATGTTGCCTTCAGGGTATTAAGAAAGGATTCTCAAGATGTGACGGAGGCACATTTACCAATGACGACCAGGTAAACCGCCGAAACATCCACTATTGGTATGTTGATAACCCAGTGGTTTCGTCAGGTGAAACGACAGCGTCTGTGACGAGTAAAAGTGTGGTGCGGGATAGTGGACGATCAGGTAATAGGCCCGTATTCCATAGATGGAACACTGAATGCACACAGGTATCACAGCCTCCTAACGGACAATCTTTCAGTAATTGCTAGACAACGTTCCTCTGCAGAGTAGGTGGAATTGTGGTACCAACATGATGTCCGGTTCACAGTGCACGAAGTACTGCAGCATGGTTTCGCGGATTGTTACCATGTCGTTGTACTGGCGAAGAGGAGCTGCACCTGGCCGACCCCTTCCCTCGACTTGACGCCTGTAGACATTTTTTTCTGTGGGGTAAACTGAAAGTCGCTGTCTACAAGGATACACCAGCTACACCCAGTGATATATAATAACGTATTACTACAGCCTGCTTGGACATCTCAGCTGAAGTGTTAGCACTTGGGCAACAGTTCTTCCATACGAGGTATGAAGCGCGTATTGTCGCTGTCAGTGGTCATTTTCAACACAATCAGTGATGGTCATTTGTCAGAATCCAAATAACTAATGTATGCACTTGTGTTGTTCTTTAATGTGTGCTGTCACAGGTATTGTACGAGTGTCGCTGTGTGTACTTTTCACAATACGATATCTCCTAAATAATTTGCACTAGAATCCTGCAACAAACACCACTGACATTCTAATTTACATTACCTTTATTCTGTTAATGTTTATAGGTATTGTTACATTTAAAAACATGTATGTCTGCACAAAAAATACACCTCTTAAATATTAACACAATCAGTTGATTCGCTATCAGTATGAGCCCCTGAAAAGCAATCCATTCAGTGAAAACCACACATCATTAGCGGTTTCCATTTCCGCAATATTTGTAGTGCAATTTCACCCTGTATATTTTAAGCGTCCTCAGATAGTAGCAAAACATTATGTCTGTCAGTCTAGTAACACAAGAATGGTTTGAACATTTAACACAACAAATGTATTGAAACAATTTTGACATAATGTGGACCATTCATAGTGTTACAGCATTATACGCATATCACTATACGGAGGATTCTCGCTCATGAACAGTATGCTGAATAGAATTGGAAGGAAAATCAGCATTGGCTGTATTTTGTGGTTTTATTGTCAGCAAAATCGATTTTCGGTCACTTAGTGACCATCCTCAGTGCTGTAATATGCAATTGCAATTGGTTGGCACTGGTATCAAGCTATAACCACAAGCTTAGAGCGAGCACATAAACTGTAATGTGATCGCTATAAGCATGTGGTTATAGCTTGATGCCAGTGCCTACCAATTTTAAATGTATATTACAGCACTGAGGATGGTCACTAAGTAACCGAAAATCGATTTTTCTGACAATAAAACCACAAAATACGGCCAATGCTGATTTTCCTTACAATTCTATCCACTATTTGGCCGTGGTGCACACAACACGCCATGGAGTCGCCAATCAGTTTGCTGAACTCACGATATGAAAAAGATACAATGATTATTACCACTCACATTCAGATCGTATGTTACAGAGGATAAAATCGCTTTAATAGGAAAGGCGTGCCGTGTTAGCAGTCTAAAAAGTGGTTTGAAGATGGTAATGATGGGAACTCAAAGTCCGGAAACAGTTTCTGTGTATCAGGCTCCCTGTATCTGAGCCACAGATCTTGAGGTACATTATGAAGGCAGAGCTTCCTGATCCAGTATTACAAGTAACTGTTACTTTGGGGTGGTGCATAATACTCGAATGGCAAATCCAATATCCCAGGAGGATCACTAAGGGCTCCTGCTACAGTAGCGGTGCAGACGATGGAAAATACGAGCATCTGACCATCCTCGTACAACACCTTTGCTGATACCTGATCCTCTATCAGGATACGTTGCACTAGTGGGAAAAGAAAAAAAAACCGTTTCTAAAAACACATATAATATTAATGAATAAATGATTATTCATGCAAAAAAGAAAATCGTAAGTATTTGCTAGGAACGCATAGGGTGTTAAGAGGTGCAGTACGTGCGCTAATACTTTCGCATGTGCCAGATTTCATTTTCCTTTAATTCTGCCCACAGGAGGTCACTGATCACTGCTGGTGTTTTATGACGACGATCCATTCAATAAAGCGTGCGGACCTCGAATGATTACAGTTACCCAATTGGAACAGTAATAAGATTGGGAAGTCTAGAGAAAGAAGTGAGTGGTGAGTGATGACGGGGAGATATGGGTGGCCATGGGGGAGGAGGGGGGTTTCTTTCTCTAGGCGGAAACGTTCTGTGGAATGGTAACTTTGATGCTGAGACCTTATCTTGCTTAACATGTGACACGTATGTGGCTACATCCTGATCTCGAATGTACCAGATGCAATAGCACCAGAAGCGTGGGCGGGGTATCAGGCCGCACTGTGACCTTCAAATAAGATTGCTATCTGGCATAGAACCTGCTTTTATATACTGCTCACCTGTACATTTTAAGTATAGATCGTTACCTGTAGTTATGAATGTATAAATGTATCAGTAATATCACACAATAACTGTAACTACCTATTGGAGAGAACAAGAAACGAGTACCGTAAAAAAGCCACAAAACTCTAGGGAGGCCACAATAATGAGCACAAATATTATAACAGATCGTTTATCGTAAAGAAGAAACGTCTTATCAATCGAGTAACTATAGTAGTTGCCTTCGAAACAGAAGACACAGTACTTTGCTTGTCTTACACGGCAGAGATTAGAGATATTTCTCGCAACAATCGAAAATGTAAGAACTAGTAAGACTATAAAGAAATGCAATTCAATATGCGTTCGTGGAGGTGGGGTCACAGCGGTATTTCCACTACGAGGCTCGTCACAGCCAACGGTTAGTATCGCTAAATTCTCTTGATACCGAGGCATTGTTGTTATGTTAGATATTAACGGAAATCGTAAAATAAAATTATCCAATAAAACGTTCTTGAGTAATTTCCGTATTTTCACGACATAGTGCCTTCAGAGGCTCTTTGTAGACATACTACTCTGCCAGTTTCTGAGGCACTGTCGTTATGACAGCAACAAATAGTAAATATTTAAACAAGTGTGGTGGCAACTCAACAGAGGCGTCTTTTGGGCGTTTGCGGAAACGAGTAACTTCCTGAGATCACAGGCCGCGATACGGAGCAGCAGGTGCTGCGAGGCAGCAGCCGCGTGCGGCAGACAGCTGATCAAACTTCCGCAAACTGACGGACGATTAGATCTGCCACATCCGAGGTGCAACTCTCTCTGCTTCACGAGTTCAGTAATCTCTGTCGGGGCACGGAGAAGGATCTTCCAAAACGCAGCTTGCTTACGTCAGTTGGCGGAAACAACCATCTGCAATTCCGACCATAGCGTGCCGTGCAGCAGATCCATCGCTAATGCACTGACGTAAGCGATGAGCATGCAGCCACAGATAACAACTGGCACAGCCCAGGTATTATTTGTGGAGCAAAGGTCGTTCGCGCTCTATACTGCGCAACGGAAATGAAGAATCACTGTTCCGAAACGCAATATTTGTCTCTCATTACGACGTAGAAGTTTAAAACAGGGCTCTACGGTGAAAACACAGAGTTGCTGAGTGTCGGGATCTTCACCTCCAGTCACTGGGGATGAAGTCCCTCTATATGGTGAACGCGTCACCGTATGGTGTAGCTTCACGGCTACGTACATACTGGCCCATTCTTTTTGGAAGAGGCTGGCACTCTAGTACCGAAGATGTGCCAGTGTGACTGGCCAGCGTTAGTGTGATATGCTTCGCCAGCATGTCATACCCTCCCTACAGGAGAGAGACTCGTTGAACTCAACAGTTTTCATGCAAGACGGGCCCCACCCCACATCGCTCGTGAAGTTCACCTGCTTCTCCGAAACACATTTGGAAACGTTCAAATTATCTGCCGATCGTTTCCAAATGCTTGAACGACACAATTACCTGATCTAATTCCCAGTGATTTCTGGTTGTGGAGCTAACTGAAGGACGGGGTTCGCAATGGATCATTCACACAAATGCTGATCTGAAACGCAGCATATCAAGAGAGATAACCAGCATACCTTTGTACATGTTTCGTTCTGCTGTGCAGAATGGAATCCTCGGCTTTCAGACTCTTCTGGACAAGGATTGGTGCCATATTGAGCCAGTTTTGTAGCAGTCATGATACTAGTATATGATATTATGATGTGCCTTAGCATCATATTAAAAGTGTTTCAATTGAATTGATTCTGCATTATTTCTCTTCCCCATGTCCTCGACATAGATGACACCAAATTTGGTACTCGTACCGTAACTAGTTTCCGTGTTATAACGTGTTTAAGTAAAATTATTACCATCTGATGTATCCCGCCCTGCAAATCGCATAGGAGTTACACGTCAAAAATTCTGTTGTTTTTCACTAGCTTCACAAGCAATATTCCTCTGAACTGCTGAAATTGCTCAAACTTTTTGATTAATCTACACATACACATCTTAAACATTTGTTTGGTGTTTTTGTCACTTAATTACACATATCTCGTTTGCGCACCTTGTAGTAGTAGTAGAGATGCTAAGAGCAAGACAAAGTTGTTCGAAATATGAAGTGATTGCTACCAGTATGTAATGTTGTTACGGATAGTTTCTAGGGAGGAAAGGACAAACGTCCAGAGACTTAAACTTTGCTTTCAAATTGTATGGATTGTAATGATGGGAGAAATCTGCCTGCGAATTACCTGTAATGCAATTTACCCGGTTGCGACATTAGGAAGAAATTAGATAGGCGTTTGCGCTACCGTTTAGTCACTGAGATACTAAATCGGACCAGATTCATGATTGTAATTACGACTTCGAAACAGATCGAACTCAGCATGTTTTTCGTGAAGGGACGAAATGACATACACACATTGAAAAAGTTTTGCATTACCTCGGTTGCTAGAGTTCCGGAATCTATACAGATAATTGGAATAGAGATCAACATAAATTTTATTTCCGCCTTTTCTATTGCTCATGAAAAGCACACATTGAATGCTGTATTACCATACAGCGAGACCTTCAGAGGTCGTGTTCCAGATTGCTGTACACACCGGTACCTCTAATAACCAGTAGCACGTCCTCTTGCATTGATGCATGCCTGCATTCGTCGTGGCATACTATCCACAAGTTGATCAAGGCACTATAGGTCCAGATCGTTCTACTCCTCAATGGTGATTCGGCTCAGATCGCTCAGAGTGGTTGGTAGGTCACGTCGTGCATAAACAGCCCTTTTCAGTCTATCCGAGAGATGTCCGATATGATTCATGTCTGGAGGACATACTGGCCACTCTAGTCGAGCGATGTCGTTATCCTGAAGGGAGTTATTCACAAGATGTGATCAATGGGTGATTAAATTGTCGTCCACGAAGGCGAATGCCTCGCGAATATGCTGCCGATAAGGTTGCACTATTGGTCGGAGGATGGCATTCACGTATCGTCCAGCCTTTACGGCGCCTTCCGTCACCACCACCGGCCGAAGTGGCAGAGCGGTTCTAGGCGTTTCAGTCTGGAACCGCGCGACCGCTACGGCCGCAGGTTCGAATTCTGCCTCGGGTATGGATGTGTGTCGTCCTTGGGTTAGTTAGGTTCAAGCAGTTCTAAATTCTAGGGTACTGATGACCTTAGATGTTAAGTCCCATAGTGCTCAGAGCCATCTGAACCATGACCACCAGCGGCGTACGTCGGCCCCACATAATGCTACCCAAAAATAACAGGGAACCTCCACCTTCGTGCACTCGCTGGACAGTGTGCCTAAGGTGTTCAGCCTAATCGGGTTGCCTCCAAAGACTTCTCCGACTATTGTCTGTTTGAAGGCATATACGACACTCGTTGGTAAAAAGAAGGTGATGCCAATCCTGAATGCTCAATTCGGCATGTTGTTGGGCCTATCTGTACCGCGCTGCTTGATGTCGTAGTTGCACAGAAGGACCTCGCCATTGAAGTAGGAAGTGAAGTTGCGCATCATGCAGCCTATTGCGCACAGCTTGAGTCTTAACACGACGTCCTGTGGCTGCACGAAAAGCATTATTCAACATGATGGCGATGCCGTCAAAGGTCCTCCGTAGGTAGCGGCCATCCACGGCAGTATTAGCCCTTGGGCGGACTGAGCGAGGCATGTTATCGACAGTTACTGTCCCTCTATATCTCCTCCATGTCCGAACAACATCGCTTTGGTTCACTCCGAGACGCCTGGACAATTCCCTTGTTGAGAGCCCTTCCTGGCACAAAGTGAAAGTGCGGACAGTCAAAAGGACTGTGTCTGTGATACACTATTCACAGTCAACGTCTATCTTCAGGAGTTCTGGGAACCGGGGTGATGCTAAACTTTTTTTCATGTGTGTATGTGAAGTAAATTTCAGTAGAGCCCCAAGGCAGCCGTAAAGACCTACTAGTATTTACATTGTACACTACTGGCCATTAAAATGGCTACACCACGAAGATGACGTGCAACTGACGCGAAATTTAACCGACAGGAAGATGATGCTGTGACATGCAAACGATTAGCTTTTCAGACCATTCACACGAGGTTGGCGCCGGTGGCGACACCTACAACGTGCTGACATGAGGAACGTTTCCAACCGATTCCTCATACACAAACAGCAGTTGACCGGCGTTGCCTGGCAAAACGTTGTTGCGATGCCTCGTGTAAGGAGGAGAAATGTGGACCATCAAGTTTCCAACTTTGATAAAGATCGGATTGTAGCCTATTGCGATTGCGGTTTATCGTATCGCGACAGTGCTGCTCGCGCTGGTCGAGATCCAATGACTGTTTGCAGAGTATGGAATCGATGGGTTCAGGAGGGTAATACGGAACGCCGTGCTGGATCCCAACGGCCTCGTATCACTAGCAGTCGAGATGACAGGAATTTTACCCGCATGGCTGTAATGGATCGTGCAGCCACGCCTCGATCCCTGAGTCAACAGATGGGGCCGTTTGCACGACAACAACCATCTCCACGAACAGTTCGACGACGTTAGCAGCAGCATGGACTATCAGCTCGGAGACCGTGGCTGCGGTTACCCTTGACGCTGCATCCACAGACAGGAGCGCCAGCGATGGTGTGCTCAACGACGAACCTGGGTGCACGAGTGGCAAAACGTCATTTTTTCGGATGAATCTAGGTTCTGTTTACAGCATCATGATGGTCGCATCCGTGTTTGGCGACATCGTGGTGAACGCACATTGCAAGCGTGTGTTCGTCGTTGCCATAATGGCGTATCACCCGACGTGATGGTATGGGGTGCCGTATATTACACGTCTCTGTCACCTCTTGTTCGCACTGTCGGCACTTTGAACAGTGGACATTACATTTCAGATGTGTTACGACCCGTGGCTCTACCATTCATTCGATCCCTGCGAAACTCTACATATCAGCAGGATAATGCACGACCGCATGTTGCAAGTCCTGTGCGGGCCTTTCTGGATACAGAAAATGTTCGACTGCTGCTCTGGCCAGCACATTCTCCAGATCTCTCACCAATGGAAAACGTCTGGTCAATGGTGGCCGAGCAACAGGCTCGTCACAATACGCCAGTCACTACTCTTGACGAACTGTGGTGTCGTGTTGAACCTGCATGGGCAACTGAACCTGTACACGCCATCCAAGCTCTATTTGACCCAATGCCCAGGCGTATCATGGCCGTTATTACGGCCAGAGGTGGTTTTTCTGGGTACTGATTTCTCAGGATCTATGCACCGAAATTGTGTGAAAACGTAATCACATGTCAGTTCTAGTATAATATATTTGTCCAATTAATACCCGTTTATCATCTGCATTTCTTCTTGGTGTAGCAATTTTAATGGCCAGTGTTTATGTAAATAATCTAGTGGGTAAAGTAGGTAGCTTCATGAAGCTGTTCCCCAACGATGGGGATGCCTGCCCTCCTTAGTCCTTCGTTGCGTATATGCTGGATTCTCAGAGAATAAACTAATCTCGATGTTCTTATTCTGGTAGATACTTTACACCACGTGTTTTCAGTGCACTGCTTGTTTCTGTTTTTGTATGTTCCCAATAGGTGGTAAGAGCTGCCTATAGAGAGATGTTTATGACAGTATCAGCATGTCTTCAAGAAATGTTTCAGGACATGCTGTAGCTCTGTGCTGCTGTAAATGATTCATTCGTTTTCAAAGCTCTATATTTTCAAAGTGTTGCATTTGCAAATACGGCGGATGCATAAATGGAGTTCACAATGTTTGCACTGTGCGCATCAGTTGGCATTATGAGTGTAGTGCTCTGATAGTATGCCGACAAAGCAAGGAAAGAGATTTGCTGTGTTGGAAGACTGTGATAGGTGCCTCTTACCTTGATACGCTACAAAGGTGCTAATTTGTACAACTGACTGCTGATTCTGAAGATCTCATCATCCAGAATGAAGATTCATCCCCTCACTAGCGCATTCATTTTCGTTACAACCTAAAAGACGAACTTCTGCGTCGCTGGTTGGGTGTAGCGGTGAAGATGATATGGCTCTTCTCCCTTGGCCACACCAGGTCGCCTGAGCTAATGATTTGAGTCTTTTTTCATTTGGGGATAGATTAAGGATCGTTGTTACATATCCCCGCTGCCGAGAACAGTTGAGCAACTTAGGGATCGCACTAATATTGCTGTAATGACCATTGACAGGATGCTGCTACATATGGTATGTAACGAACTTTACTACCAGTTGGATGTTTGTTGTGTGCAAAATATGAAACCTTGGTGAGTTTTCATATTTGTACACGCAATACTATGGAAAATATAGAACATTTTGAACTAAGAATGAGTTGTACTATCCGGTATGCTATAATACACTTCGCTACTGAATGAAGACTGTTTATTTTAACACAACAAAACACCTAGTTTTGTTTCAATGCAAATATGTTATGGCCTACACTGAGCTACGTCATATACACATTCAAGTGGTGTTATTTTCAGAATTATTAAGTGTTTAATATTAGTTCTCAGAGTAATGTACATATTTATTCATTCAGAAACGTGCTGAAAAGATAACATGCATTGCTCACCCGCGATCATCTTGTAGATGTTTAAGGAGTTAGACATTTTGACTATGGGTTCGACGTACATTTATTCCCTAATAAAGTTTGCTGTACAACGAACAAAGAAGCGACGCAGTCTATTACAGTACGAGAAGAAAGAACAACACGCATTACTGTACAACGAAGTTTTTATCACACAGAGGGATGAAAAAAGCTGCAATCTAATTTCCTGATCATGTACCGAGTATATTAAATATTTGTCAGACAGCAAAGTAAAATTAGAAAACAAACCTTAAAAGTTTCTTCTTGACAAGTCATTCTGTTGCGTAGAAGAATTGTTGTTGTTGTAATGTGTAAAAGGTGGTAGGCTGGTATTACTAACGCACATCTGTATATTTAAAGCAAGTAATATAGAAAAACAACCCATAAATACGCAGCATCGATAATATAAAAGCCGGCCGCGGTGGTCTCGCGGTTCTAGGCGCTCAGTCCGGAACCGCGTGACTGCTACGGTCGCAGGTTCGAATCCTGCCTCGGGCATGGATGTGTGTGATGTCCTTAGGTTAGTTAGGTTTAAGTAGTTCTAAGTTCTAGGGGACTGATGACCTCAGATGTTAAGTCCCATAGTGCTCAGAGCCATTTGAACCATTTGATAATATAAAAAAATTATTTTGTGATGAGAATATAAAATTACTCGTTCCACATCACTGGGTTTCATCTTACAAATTATCCATGGAATATGAAACTAACTTTTCTAATATAAACTACATTGCCTTTGAACATGTTCTAAACCTGTGGTAAGTTAGACCAATTTTTTAATTTAGAGATTTAATCTTAATTTTGCCCAGAGCAGTGCAGCGACCACAAGCATACGTTTTTTATTAATAAGATTTTAGCGCAGTCTGAAGAGACTGCTTACATCACGCTTTCCGCCATATTCTGGAGTATTGCTGTGCGGTGTGGGATCAGCATCAGGTGAGAATGACGGATGACATCGAAGAAGAACAACGAAGGGCAGCTCGTTTTGTATTATCACGAAGTAGTGGAGATAGTGTCGTACACATGATACGTGAACTGCAACAGCAATAATTAAAAGAATGGCGTTTTTTGTTTTTCACATGAAATTTCTATCATCAGTTTCCTCCTGCGATTGCGAAAACATTCTGTTGGCACCCACCTAATTAGGGAGAAATGATCATCACGAAAAAATAAGGGAAATCAGGGTTCGCACAGAAATATTTAAGTGCTCGTTTTTCCCGCGCGCCGTTCGAGAGTGGAACGGTAGAGAGAGACTGCTTGAAGGTGGTTCATTGATACTAGAGCCAGGCACTTTATTGTGAATAGTAGGGTAATCACTCAGACGTAGATGTAGACGCAGACGTGAGTACACAAAGTTTACAGCGCGCGATGACTGTAACAGTGCGCAGGGAGACCTGCGGATGATGATTGGTGTACGAACTGACAGCTGGTCCACAACGTAAATAACTCTTTGCGCGTGATCACTTTTCTATTAACCAATTGGTCACAGAATATCGGCGAGTGTGACAGAGTTGAAACACCTCGGGGTAATAACTGGCTCTCAGCACTATGGGACTCAATATCTGAGGTCATCAGTCCCCTAGAACTTAGAACAACTTAAACCTAACTAACCAAAGGACATCACACACATCCATGCCCGAGGCAGGATTCGAATCTGCGGCCACAGCAGTCACGCGGTTCCGGACTGAAGCGCCCAGAACCGCACGGCCACCGCGGCCGGCTGTAATAACTGGGAGCGAGGCGTTTTGGAAATTAATGTTGGACAAATATCATTTTTGCATGGTGACCCAGAAGTGTTGCAACAAACTTCTAGGTGATGTGGAGGGTGTCTTGAGTAACAAATAAAGGATATGATCCTGTGTCGTGAAACGTCATCCTACGACGCTACAGATCGTCGAAGCTACAGGCGCCCATTTGCGAAACCAGGTCACCCCTTCGGCAGAAAACGTGTCTTTGCATGCTGACTGGCTGTAAGCGGTACTTCTCGCAATGTTATTTATTGTTCAGTGATCGCGAAAGGCTACCACGATCGCCAATGGACAAGATGGAACTACCTGCTGTGTAGAGAGGTCTCCTATGAATGCGATGCTCTATTGACTCGGTGGATTATGGACTCGTACACAGATTTCCATCCACTCTGGAACTGTTTGAAATCTCCATTGTTTTTCGGTATAATGGGGAAAATTAAACTGTAGCTGGAAACCCGTGTCCGAAACTGGCATCCACCAATGCAACACAGTATCACATTCATGGGAGACAAAGCCTGTCTACACACCGGCTAGCTGCATCTTGTCCACTGGCGATCGTCGTAATCAATCGCGATCGCTGACCAACAAATAACATTGCCTACGTTCCGTCAGCGAACAAAGTCAATTTTTCTGCCGAAGCGGCGGCGTAGTGTCAGGCGCTGGCACCTATACCTTCGTCGCTCTGAGGCGTCCTCAGATGACATTTCCGGGCCCTGTTTTCTGCACTCAACTTGTTCGTGAAGACACTCTCTACAAGCCTTCCAAGTTCGTCGGAACATTGCTAGGAAACTCTGTACACAGAATACGAGGCTTGAGAAACAGTTGATCCACAATTCTTGAGTACTGCTCAGAATTTTGGAGTGTTATTGTTAGGTTTATTTGCTTTCGTCACTTTGACTTAAAGTCTTTGATTGCTTATTGTTCTGTTGCTCATGTCCGTAAAGGATACAAGAGATAGATACAATCTAACGAAAAGCCTAGCGATTCGATGCACGATTATTTACTAAGCGCGAGAAAGTTACGGAAGTGCTCAACAATCGCAAGTGGTTGACGCTACTTTCTTAAATTACTTTTGATTCCCTACCGCAAGTATGAAAGGGACTGCTGAAGAAATGGCCCATTGGAGAGTCAGTGACTTTGCAAACAAATACCTGACAATCTGCTAGTTGGCAAAACGGGAGTCCAGATTGGGATTGACTGGGATAAGACTCTCAACTCCAGGATTTGCGTTACGAGAAGGGAAATCTCCTGAAAACCTAGACCATGAACGGAGAATCGGGGCTAATTTTATTTCTGGGACATTATTTTCC
Source organism: Schistocerca piceifrons (assembly GCF_021461385.2). NCBI lineage: Eukaryota > Metazoa > Arthropoda > Insecta > Orthoptera > Acrididae > Schistocerca > Schistocerca piceifrons. Next base: position 783,856,536 of record NC_060141.1, read on the forward strand.
ACACAAAGTATGTTCAGCCCTAATGTAAGAAGAGCTGCATGTATTTTCGTGTACACAGAATATGGCTCCGGTCACAGTGGCACTAATGTCGGTGGATTCTGCCGACGACTGACATCGGCCGAAGACGCCCGATTTTTTCAAATCAATACGTCAGTAATTTCGCTATCACACTGTAGCTGACCTCATCCTCTGAACACTCAGTTCGACATGATACCATCGATGTATCTTGTATCCCCTTATAGTCACTCAGGTTCGACACCATTCTGTACAGCACAACATCATCATAGAACAATCATAGAGTGCTGCCCATTTATGTATTAAGCAGACAACATCGGTGCTGTCACATTTCCCTTGTATACTCCTGGCAATATCCTTGTCTCTGATGGCCTCATGAGCCGGAAGAAGCGCTGTATCATTTGAGAGATACAGAGGCGGGCAAGTGTGCCGGACTTATCCAGTTCACTGCTACTAGCGGCACGTCATCATAAGGCGCCTGTGCGTAGCATAATCTATTGCGCCATAATATAAAGATGAAAAAAAATTAAAGCAGCTTTTCTAAACTTCGTCAACATATGCTTCAGCATATTAATGTTAAAACTGATAAATCTCACAGAGATCAGAGTAATACTTTTCCATATATGCATCGTTTCAATACAAAAATTAGTGACACTAGATAAAGCCTAAGACTGTTCAGACTGTGCAAATGTATGTCGCTATCAACTGCTACAGCTCTCAACATGATCGCAGCAGTATTTAGGTCCAAATCGGTGTTTTTTTAAAAAATTTAAGGAGCTGAGTATTTGATATGACGCTTCAGTTTGGTATAAACACCTTAACTACGTGACCGCATTAAGCTTCACTAAAAAGTAAATATAGTACGAAAACGTCCTTATTTTTAATAGATTAAGTATCATTTATATTAATGATAGAAAGTTCTGTCTACAGGACTCGATTACATCCATTAAGTGGTAAGGCTAAAACAAGTTTCTAGATCTTAATGTAAATAACAATCAATACAAGGTGTCTTAAACAGGTAGTTCCGAGGTCAAGTTCTACTGTCGTCCCCGTACTAAAAATTATAGCCGCCAATGTTTAAATGCAGTCGAGCTAAAGCTTTTTCTGTAATTAAAGCCAGATTAAGTCCATTCATACATACATTATGAAGATTGTAAATTGTTTCACGGCGGAGTTATTAAAATATATGCGTCCGAGAAAGCGGACACTTCGAAGCTGCTACCTGGCCATACAGCAGATGACGGCTGATGTTCCCTTCGGCCGTTCTAGATACGGGCAGAGAGGCAGTGACACACACACTTCGTACCGAGGTATCAATCTCTCCTCGTCAGTCAAAAGCTGCCATACGCTGTGTCGAGGATGACGTCACAAGAGGCTGCTACCTCTGCATATTTTCGCTGAAAATAGGACTGTACACCGTCCTGGATAGTTTGGATTTTACGGAAGTAAGTGTCTGCATGCCGCCCGTAATGATACCAAAACCGCAGGGCAAGTGGTCATACTAATGTCCACCTTTTTGGCGAGCAGTTAACTTTGGTTATTAGAAGTCGCAGAGGACGGAAGCCCCTCTAATGGGAACTTAACGTAGAAGTCGCCTCTGAACTGCTCATAGTGCTGTTTATGATAGAGAAATTATTTATATTATTATTATCAGGAGTTTTCTATGTTTATTGAACATATGTATCAGTTAGAACTCAAAACGTTTACTTATAATCGTAGTTCCTGATCCTGCTAAGCAAACAGAGAGTAGAGGCATTTCTTTAAGTTAGCATGAGAAGAATGTGTACTTGCAGACTAGAAACTCTGGTCAGTATGTTCTCCATCACTTTCTGGATGACCGCAAAAATTGTTTTGAGGCTCCTGTAAAAAGACGGTGACGAACAAATAAATACAATATCTCTTAAAATCAGTCAGTCGCCCCACACTGTCTTCATCAGAGTATCCGTTTCTTCAGAAGGCAGTTCTTCACAGCAGTTCTTCACACGTGTCACTCGCGAAAGGGGGAGTAGGTATATCCGATTTTACAGTGAGTGTTCCCGCCTACGCTGTTGCCTTGTTTAAGTTTAACCAGTATCACTGATATGCTTTGTGAACATATGGAGGGGCAGGGTTCGCTTTTATTCACACTGTTATCACATTTACACAGTTCAGTTCACCTACCTCCATACTCCACACTCTTTTTGTCTGCTCGTTGTCCCTTCACTCTGTCGTAGCAAGTAGTATCTAGGTGACGCAAAGCGGCCTTAAGGAAATCACCACCTAATACCTACCACATAGTGGCCGCAAAAAAAAAACCAGTTCCTAAAAGTTATTGACAAATATCGGGCGTTCGCGTTATACTTTTTTATAGAAAGATGTTTACATTTTTATTGTCTATTTATTGCCACTTATACTCATGAAATGACTAACTAGTTCATTTTTACGGCTACACTAATATTGTCTCCGAATGTTTACAGTTACAAAGATGTGCTACACATAGTCACACGAAACCGCCCAGACTTTTGAAAGTTCGTCCCGAATATCATTTACGATCTAAACGGTCACTGACCCACAACTTCACACGAGTTAAACATTCGTTCGATTCAGTGGTCTTCACTTACAGAAGTGCTCGCCGTACTATACCATCAGGAATACTAAACGTACCACATTGACTTAATAAGTTCGACCACAATATTTCTGACACGGAAGCACATAAAATTGATAAACGTTTACTAAAATGCTTCCCACTCAAGTCGTTTTCGGTCAGCAATAACCGCACGGAATTTAAGTATCTAATTCTTCATTAGTCAGCCTCATTCTGCCAACGGCCTTGTCAAAGAGGGCGGAGGAGCGGATAGAGGATCAGGGCACTCTCTTGTCCAAGGGGTGGGAAATTGCCCCTAAAGGCGGAAGAATCAGCAATGATCAACTACATGAGGATGCAGAAGGCAATGGAAACCACTGCATTAAAGACAAGTAACGTGTATCCACAGGACATGTGGCCTGTAATTGAAGAAGTGTCATGATGATCTCTCCATTGGCAAAAGATTCCGGAATAGTCCCCCATTCGGATCTCCGGGAGGGGACTGCCAAGGGGGAGGTTACCATGAGAAAAAGATTGAATAATCAACGAAAGGGTAACGTTCTACGAGTCGGAGCGTGGAATGTCAGAAGCTTGAACGTGGTAGGGGAACTAGAAAATCTGAAAAGGGAAATGCAAAGGCTCAATCTAGATATAGTAGGGGGCAGTGAAGTGAAGTGGAAGGAAGACAACTGGTCAGATGAGTATCGGGCAATATCAACATCAGCAGAAAATGGTATAACAGGTGTAGGATTCGTTATGAGTAGGAAGGTTGGGCAGAGGGTGTGTTACTGTGAACAGTTCAGTGACCGGGTTGTTCTAATCAGAATCGACAGCAGATCGACAACGATAGTTCAGGTATACATGCCGACGTCGCAAGTTGAAGATGAACAGGTAGAGAAAGTGTATGAGGATATTGAAAGGGTAATGCAGTATGTAAAGGGGGACGAAAATGTAGTAGTCATGGGCGACTGGAATGCAGTTGTAGGGGAAGGAGTAGAAGAAAAGGTTACAGGAGAATATGGGCTTGGGACAAGGAATGAAAGAGGAGAAAGACTAATTGAGTTCTGTAACAAGTTTTAGCTAGTAATAGCGAATACCCTGTTCAAGAATCACAAGAGGAGGAGGTATACTTGGAAAAGGCCGGGAGATACGGGAAAATTTGAATTAGATTACATCATGGTCAGACAGAGATTCCGAAATCAGATACTGGACTGTAAGGCGTACCCAGGAGCAGATATAGACTCAGATCACAATATAGTAGTGATGAAGAGTAGACAGAAGTTCAAGACATTAGTCAGGAAGAATCAATACGCAAAGAAGTGGGAATACGAAAGTACTAAGGATTGACGAGATACGTTTGAAGTTCTATAACGCTATAGATACAGCAATAAGGAATAGCGCAGTAGGCAGTACAGTTGAGGAGGAATGGACATATCTAGAAAGGGTCATCACAGAAGTTGGGAAGGAAAACATAGGTACAAAGAAGGTAGCTGCGAAGAAACCATGGGTAACAGAAGAAATACTTCAGTTGATTGATGAAAGGAGGAAGTACAAACATGTTCCGGGAAAATCAGGAATACAGAAATACACGTCGCTCAGGAATGAAATAAACAGGAAGTGCAAGGAAGCTAAGACGAATTGGTTGCAGACATCGGAAAAGATATGATTGTCGGAAGGACAGACTCAGCATACAGGAAACTCAAAACAACCTTTGGTGACATTAAAAGCAACGGTGGTAACATTAAGAGTGCAACGGGAATCCCACTGTTAAATGCAGAGGAGAGAGCAGATAGGTGGAAAGAATACATTGGAAGCCTCTATGAGGGTGAAGATTTGTCTGATGTGATAGAAGAAGAAACAGGAGTCGATTTAGAAGAGATAGGGGATCCAGTGTTAGAATCGGAATTTAAAAGAGCTTTGGAGGACTTACGGTCAAATAAGGCAGAAGGGATAGATAACATTCCATCAGAATCTCTAAAATCATTGGGGGAAGTGGCAACAAAACGACTATTCACCATGGTGTGTAGAATATATGGGTCTGGCGACATACCATCTCACTTTCGGAAAAGCATCATCCACACAATTCCGAAGACGGCAAGAGCTGACAAGTTCGAGAATTATCGCACAATCAGCTTAACAGCTCATGCATCGAAGCTGCTTACAAGAATAATATACAGAAGAATGGAAAAGAAAATTGAGAATGCGCTAGGTGACGATCAGATTGGCTTTAGGAAAAGTAAAGGGACGAGAGAGGCAATTCTGACGTTACGGCTAATAATGGAAATAAGGTTAAAGAAAAATCAAGACACTTTTATAGGATTTGTTGACCTGGAAAAAGCGTTCGACAATATAAAATGGTGCAAGCTGTTCGAGATTCTGAAAAAAGTAGGGGTAAGCTATAGTGAGAGACGGGTCATATACAATATGTACAACAACCAAGAGGGAATAATAAGAGTGGACGATCAAGAACGAAGTGCTCGTATTAAGAAGGGTATAAGACAAGGCTGTAGCCTTTCGCCCCTACTCTTCAATCTGTACATCGAGGAAGCAATGATGGAAATAAAAGAAAGGTTCAGGAGTGGAATTAAAATACAAGGTGAAAGGATACCAATGATACGATTCGCTGATGACATTGCTCTCCTGAGTGAAAGTGAAGAAGAATTAAATGATCTGCTGAACGGAATGAACAGTCTAATGAGTACACAGTATGGTTTGAGAGAAAATCGGAGAAAGACGAAGGTAATGATAAGTAGTAGAAATGAGAACAGCGAGAAACTTAACATCAGGATTGATGGTCACGGAGTCAATGAGGTTAAGGAATTCTGCTACCTAGGCAGTAAAATAACCAACGACGGACGGAGCAAGGAGAACATCAAAAGCAGACTCGCTATGGCAAAAAAGGCATTTCTGGCCAAGACAAGTCTACTAATATCAAATACCGGCCTTAATTTGAGGAAGAAATTTCTGAGGATGTACGTCTGGAGTGCAGCATTGTATGGTAGTGAAACATGGACTGTGGGAAAACCGGAAAAGAAGAGAATCGAAGCATTTGAGATGTGGTGCTATAGACGAATGTTGAAAATTAGGTGGACTGATAAGGTAAGGAATGAGGAGGTTCTACGCAGAATCGGAGAGGAAAGGAATATGTGGAAAACACTGATAAGGAGAAGGGACAGGATGATAGAACATCTGCTAAGACATGAGGGAATGACTCCCATTGTACTAGAGGGACCTGTAGAGAGCAAAAACTGTAGAGGAAGACAGAGATTGGAATACGTCAAGCAAACAATTGAGGACGTAGGTTGCAAGTGCTACTCTGAGATGAAGAGGTTAGCACAGGAAAGGAATTCGTGGCGGGCCGCATCAAACCAGTCAGTACACTGATGACAAAAAAAAAAAAATTCTTCATTTTACATACTACTTTTGAAGAGCGGTCTAACATGATGTGTTTGGTAGAATGATTCGGGAGCAGCTTCCCTAGGCAGTGTGCTCGTACAGATAGCACCCCTCTCTCGGCGCTGGAAGCTCTCAATTCTGATTGGCTGTTGATCTGAATGACCGATCAGTACATTCTTTCTAGATGATCCTCGCGGAAAAATCCTCTCTTATTCAATCACAATTTAGAAAGCTATTTTGCGTAAGCCAAACTCCAGTTTATTACATTGGATTTCATTCTAAACCAAATAGTGTACGAAATAATTACAAAATTACATGAAAAATTTATTCCGCTCCTAACTTCTTTTCTGGCTGCTTTTTACAAAAACATTCTCACTCAGACATATGTTACGTGACTCATGGTTCTTCCAAGGAATTTTTCCCAAAGTTAGGATTTCAGATAAAAACAAAACATTTAGAATTTTCGTAAGTCCGTAATTCACTCTCTCAATCACTCGAGCGCACACACGTAAAAAAAAAGAAGAAATAGTGAATATTCAATTTAAAAGGTTCCAGTATTATGTCAAATAAAAATTACAAAAGTTATAAAATGAAAGATTCTAGTTAATTGGTTTTTGGGAACTGAACTTTTAATAATAGCTCCATGTGACATTGAAAGTTTCATCTATTAACGTTACTCGGTGTGTTTTGAAATACCAGAATGGTTTTATGTGATTTTTAGGTAAACTTTTCTATCGTCGAAACAATGATAAATAACGAAATGAAATCTTGACAGTATCATTTTAGCAATAAGAAAAGGAATGCGTAAAGTTTGAACAGATCTACAAGAAAACTAATACTTTTTTCATAACTATAGGAGTGCAAATACTGACACTGTTCTTCTGGCAGGTGGAGTCCCTGCCACAGAAAGCATTTAATAACAAGTGTGTCTGCCGCGTTCTAACTAAAGACAAAAAGCGAACGAATCTCCTGCTGCCCCTGGCCCGGATGCGCTCACAGCTCTACACTTTACTGCACCAATGTAAATGTAAACGTCGTATGCCTAGGCCCTCCCATTGGATACACAGTTTGCCAGGAGCAAGTCTTTCGATTTGACGTCACTTCGGTGACTGGATTGTGGACGGGGATGAAATGATGATTAGGACAACACAACACCCAGTCCTTGAGCGAAGAAAATCTTCGACCCAGCCGGGAATCTAACTCGGGCCCTTAGGATACAGCACCTATGATGACACGGAATAACTTGCTACGTTACAAACACGTGAAGTAATATGTATCCAACCTTGATCAAATTAACCAACGAACCTTAGCGGTACAATTACACGTCAAATTGTCTGGAGAAGAATGCGAAATAGGTGAGCATGCAGTTTATATTACAAACTGATCTTCTGTATATCCGTAAAGTGATTTATTTCCCTCATATTTCTCGCGACGCGTATTTCCAACGGGAAGTGGAATGAAACCAAAGGACTGGTGTAACTGCTGGAACAGTGTTTCCAAAACATGTTGAATTGTTTCAGTATTACGTTATCTTTAGGCGCGTAGTATTACCACGTACGAGACTCGCCTACGCCACAGTTGCTGTGTATGTGAAGTAACAGGAAAGTGACTATAGAAGAAGCATCCTAAGTTAATGGTGATGACCGGCTGAGAAACAGAGCAAAGTGTTTTGATTCCATTTCCCATTCGATTGCGCGAGGAATAAATTTTTTAAGCCCACCCACTGTCTTCATAATCAAGTTCTTTGCCTTTTCAATAAGCTTTTGAGCGTATTTGAAACTGTTGTAGAGCGATCTATGTGTTTTACTTCTTTTGTTCCTTGTTTTTCTGAATTCTACTCCCTCCCCACTCCTCCAGATGACGAACCGTGTTTGGAAAAGTGGACTGTTCAGGGTGCCTTCTGAGCAGTCATCTTGGATATTTTGTTGGCTGTCTTGTGGCAGCTACTACTGACTATGCGTAGAATCGTAAGGGATTTTTAGAACGAACAGGTTTTTGAGCAAAAAAATGTACAAGTACATCTTACATCTTTTTCTATTAATGCCTCACAACCTCCAAGCACTGACACGTTTCACAATTGTTCCTGGGTAAACGTTTGGCATCTCCACCAAATCCTAGTCATCAAACAAAATCTTAGATTCACTTAGGTGCTCCCTCATCAGACGAAAAAGGCGAAAATTACTTGAAACTACGTCAGATCTCAACGGTGGGTTTCCAACCAGCGCAAAACCAAGATCCTGAAAATACGCTAGTTTATTTCGCACCCATATGGTTGCGGGCACAATTCTGATGAAAATGCATGTGTTCTTACCGCTTCTCTCTCCCCTTAGTTTTAGTCTTGTGTTTTAAAACTCGCAGTAGCTGTCAACAGCTGTCACTAATCTCCATTTGACCTTTAGCAGTGTTATGAATCTGAAGTGGAAAATTCGTACGATAAAACATTTGATCGTCACCTTTCTTCCTGCAAAATCACAGCATTTGAAACTTTTTGCTGTCGGCGATGATGGACGTTTCCACACTAAGCTCTCCTACTTATTTCGTTATTCTTTGGTTCTCAGGAAGGCACACACGTCTTATTGTAGTTTACTAAGGGATTGAGAAAGTCTTCTATTCCCCCTTCAATGCGTTTAAAGCCCTTCAGTCTGGAACCGTGCGACCTCTACGTTCGCAGGTTCGAATCCTGCCTCGGGCATGGATGTGTATGATGACCTTAGGTTAGTTAGGTTTAAGTAGTTCTAAGTTCTAGGGGACTGATCATCTCAGAAGTTAAGTCCCATAGTACTCAGAGCCATTTGAACCATTTTGCGTTTTAAATGTCATTTCGACTTGTTGAAATGTTCCCGTTTGTGTTGGACTGTCATTTTACGTGGTGACCAACAAGCACAAATTTGCGAAACCTACAGTTTCATTCGTTAATGCACACGCTGTAATGCCGCGTAGCGATCAAATCATCCGTACCTCCATTAATTCTGACACGACGATCAGTACTAATTATTCGCTCAGCTGCCACGATGTTCCTGGCAGTTTTCAAAGCTCATGGCATAAATGAACGAACTTCGTTACATGCTGGGGCACGTCGTCTGTTTAAGCGATTAAACTGCTCGCACATTTTTATTTCACTAATACAGCTGTCGCTATACTGCGGGTCCATTACGTTTACAAGTAGCTAGAGTCCTTTCATAAAAGAGAAAATGAAATGCTCCTGTCTTTCTTCCTTTGAGCATATAGACGAGCGGGCACTCTTAAGAAAATCCCGTGATGTCGTAGCGAACAGAATTTTTAACTGAACCAACACAGCTGACTCAAGGCATGTTAACGTTGAATCATTGGTGTAAACCCAAGGAGCAAAAAAGTGGACTTTACTTGGTAAGGACGCTATTTCAGGTTCGCCCAAATCATACTAATGCTGAATACAAATTCAAAGGTTTGATAAAAAACTAATACGTTTCTCACTCTTGTGAATATCTAAATGCAACAGAATTAATGTTATTACAATATGAATGTACACATAGGTATTTTGTGACCGCTTTGTAGAAGTTCTATTAACTGTACTATTATGCTGTATTTAACCACCCATTTAGTACATAAATATGCTTGTGTAGTTCTAAGTACTCAACTCTGTCCTTGATCCCAACACACTCCACCGTGCATAAGATATAAACTGTGCAATGGTGTTCTACACGTTATAGTCAGTGATCTAGCAATGGACTAAATTGGTCCTGACCACGTGGTCACCAAAATTTCTGATTTCTCAACGGAACAGTGTAGTATCCTGGCAGAAGGTAAATTTTAACAAAACAAGAACAATCGATGCCGCAGACATAGACGGTACTTGCTGGGCCAGGGTGTAGGAGACCGATTTCGGTTAGCAGACATGAGGAAAATAGGAGTGCATCATTCAGGCGTAGGAAAATTTATTTTCAAAACACTTTCTACTGATTCACATGTGTTCATCACATCTCACACATGGTTCTCCCATGAATACAACAATCAGAAATAAGGGAGTTATTAAAGAAAATTAACGAAATCTGTCTTCATTTATTTCGTGTACTGAAAAGGGATCAATTAACAACAAGCATTGCCAGATACATAGTAATCAGATAATATAGTAATCACAATATGGAAACTCATACACACATTTTCCACGGAGGCCTTGGCTTTCCACAATAAAAATAAAAATACAGTCTTCTGGAAACTGAATCAAATGCTTATGACCTAAGACACCAAGTAAAACGACGTCCTTTTCTCCAAAAAACTGCTCCAATTTTACCCTCCTTAATCAGATAAAACAAAGCAATTTGACCTCTCTGGCCACCACGTGGTATGCAAATCCATGAAATTATTAAGCATTGAAAGATGTTCAAGCAGTAGTACATAAACGAGCAAACTGTCGATGAAGTTGACTAGTGCATGAAGGCGATGTGAGTTATCAGATTTAATTTGGTTTCCTGAACTAAAATGAGAAGGGGTACGTAGGTCGACTACAAAGTTAATTCTATCTCTTGTTTGCGCAAACATAATACCGCGGACTCACACAAGCTCCAAGGATGATAAAGTGTGTTCCAGGAAGCACTGCAACAACCAGCATCCCCCTCCATAGTCAGCACACAGAACGTACACGTTAAGCACGAGGTCGGCAAAACCTACAACACCAAAGAGCTTGATACGAAACTCTTGCCTCATGCAACTATCTGGTATGAGCCTTACATTGAGTAGATCTCTGTGGCCGCCCATTCATTTACCCATGTGTGTAGTCTGCAATTTATGGAATTGGCTCACAGATGAACTAACTGGAATGAAGAGAAAACTTGAAATCAGTATCCTATCATTTATTGATCCGTTTTCACGTGTCTAGGATTTAGCGAGCAACCGAAACCTAGTTCAGATAAAAAACAGAGGATTACGTAGTTACGTGGTTGACTTGCAGTGAACATGAGTGAACTACTCTTTGTATTTGTGACTAGTCCCAAAGACGCTACAGGATTACAGACTGAAGTGCTAGCGCCAATTTAAACTGGAATGAGCGTGCTTTTAACGCTTGGTTGGACCCTTTCAACTTGTTGACTTGATTGCGTATAACTTGTGTGACCGGAGAGATCACAGCAAATATGGGAGTCCAGAAAGTTGTAGAGGCACAAGTAATGCAATTCGCACGGTAGACATATTCACTAAGACAATGCCACAACCGTTTAGACAGACATGTAGCTCTTATTGATTTCGGAAAACGTTTTGACGGTGTAAACGGATAGAAAATATCGGTCATTATGATTAAAGCTAGGTATACTAGACATCTTGTTGGTCCTATAATTAGTTTGCACATGGATACAAAATAAATAAATAAATAAATAAAAGCTGGCAATAAAAAAAATCAAGAAATCATTATCAGTAGCGGACTTAAACAAAACTGTAGCCTCTCACCATTCTTAATTAATGTGCACATAAATAATATGGTTAACACCTGGAGACATAAAGTAAATCCAGGTGTACAGATTAATACAAGAAACTGAAGATAAGCTACATAAAACCTATAAATTACATCAAAAGGGAAAACGAGAACACAGACTTCGGTTAAGGGAAGTAACCCACACTCTCAAAAGTAATAATACGAGTACATCACTTAGCCGGCCCCAAACTCTATGTTCTTAAGATGTGATGTAAGCTATGTAATGCATAACGGCACAGAGAATAAGATTAACAAATGCCAGTCAATATGCGGTTTGAGAAGCAAAACGTTATGGGAAGAAATACAAAAAAAGAATGAAATATTTTATGTGATGGGGTTATACCTTTATTGCTATATGGAAGTGAGTCTTGGATCCATTAAAAAAACGCGATACAGGCAAACTATAAGAAGCTGAAATTAGATTTCGTACGAAAGAAGAGATGTTACGAGGGAAGACCGTATAAGAAATGGAGATATTAGGAATGATGAAGCTACTTGTAATATTATTCAAAAGACTGAACAGAATAAAACATTATCGGAATAACACTTGCAAAGAATGAGTGCAGAGAGAATCCCATATCTGGCCATGCTGTAGGAGGTAAGAGGAAGAAGGCACGTAGGAAGACCGAGGATGAGGTGGCAATGGAAACTGAAGACGAAATAGGCACAAGCGCCTAAGCCTTGAAGTTCAGAGAAAGAAAAAGAAGAAGAAAGAACATGGAAACTGACTAACAATATTTTTGTTAGCGGAAGTAGACGTGGTGATCGCATGCTGTGAAGGCCTCTGCAAAAATTACAGAAAATTTACACTTAAATAAAAAGGTAAGGTACTCGACAGGATATAAGACTTCTCAGTGACATACAGAGAGACAATGGCAATCCGTACTGTTTCCTGACACAAATATAATGACAGTCCCTCATACTGATATCATCACTCTGGTACTGCAAAGACGTTAAGGATATTACTACGGTGCGTAACTTCGTGATTAAATTTCTTGTTAACGAAGCCCAAATGAAAGTAGTTCATCACTACAGCGTATATGTTCTTCGCGAGGGTTTTAACAGCTGTTTCGATGTTTAAAAATTTATACATCGTTTATTTTCTGGTCTCAGTTGCACAATTTTTTTAAAAGACAATAGTTTCTGGTGATATGTGTGATACGATGTGTTACTTGGACAACTACATAGATCTAGAGGTGATGACATGTTACAGAAACAATCATAATGTAAAAAAGTAAAACCAATACAGGAAAATAAACGATACATAAATTTTTAAACGGGTGTTTTAGTGTTACAAATTTCAAGGACTAGCAACATTTTGTACTATAAACTAATTGTAAGACACCAACTGAATACCACAAGTGGACAGCAAGCATATTTCATATCTATACATGTTTATCACCAACGGAGTATTTTGACTATTAAAGATTTGCATCAGATTATCGATAAGGCGGTACTATACTTAAAATAAACAAAGCCCGTAGCTAAGTACCTGACGGAAACTGTTTAATATGCACCGTTCTTGTCGACTATGCGTTTTACGATCTAGCCAGCCTTGTATGTCATTAATGATCGTACATGCTGTCCCGTCACGGTGAAAGCAGCCTCCTCTCTACACAAATTGAAAACTCGCTGGCCCCTGCCGTCTACCTTGTACTTACGTTTGAAGACTTTTGAAGGACGCTGATTAAAAGTTTTCGTTTCGTGAGGAGGGACGTGCAGAGAAGTCTTTGATCATTTCTACGTGACGCAGATTATACAGCTAACTTCGTGAAAGTCTCAACAGCCTCATCTTTGCAACGGACGGCGTCATCTCCAGGCCGAAAAGTGATCACAGACGTCCCTTACTTATGAACGTAGAAATATAATCTGATTACATCTAATTTTTCAGTCCCCGCTCACGTCGGAAAATAGGAACTGTTTGAGTCATAGGTTGTTCTCTCGTGATGAAACATTTACGTTCTGTGTAGTGAACCTATCTTTCTTCATCTTTAAATCGATAAATACGGCTGGTCAATGAAACTTCGTAAATTTTTTGTGGCAATACGATAGTAAGTTAACCTTTGTTGTTTGAATTACATTGAATCCCAGTACTCGCTGCTAATAAATTCTAATTACGTCTCAATAAATATCAGAAATTTTGTAGTGTAAAAATTATATTACCTATTATAGAACGTTATTCTGCTGTTGTGTATTAGGAAAATACTCTTTTATTATCCGACATCTTTTAATCAAGACTTCTGCTCTCCACTTACTTTTGACGATTATTTCTAGTAAGTCGGAAATAGCTAGATTGATCGCTGGTATAGTTAGTGTTTAATAAGTCTAAAATACTCAAATACAATAACGCAGGAAACTTTTTTCCGATGTTACGCCGACACAAGGCGGGGTACCTCATTCTAATAGTTTGAAGAGTCAGAGGACAGCAAATTCAATAATAATAATAATAATAATAATATTAAAAAGTTCCAGAAATCGGTGACTTTCTTTCAGTCAACTTCATTATGTAGCGACTCATCTCTTCAACGAACAGTTTCCTTACCAGACTGCCCGCAAATCTACAGTCTTGGACTTTGCACTGAAAGGAGGTTATTTAATGACATGTGATATTTTATTCCTCCTGAATCTAAGAGGGTTTCCCAGAAAGTATTGCACCGCAATTTTTTTGTCAGCCGAAAACAATGCTACGAATGCGACCCATTACGTATGTATTGTTTGAAAACTCCTGAGTAAGTGCACAAAGTTTCCGTCACTTCTGACAGATAGCGTAGCTGCAGAACAGCTTCAAAATGACGTTCGTAGGTGACATACGTAACAAGCAACGTGTCCTCATTGAATTTCCCACTGCGGACAAACAAACTTTGAGAAATAATCACAAAGGCTTGTCCAAAGTCACTGGAGCATCAGCTGTCGACAGAAGTACACTACTGGTCATTAAGATTGCTACATCAAGAGGAAATGCAGATGATAAACGGGTATTAATTGGACAAATATATTATACTACAACTGATATGTGATTACATTTGGGTGCATAAATCCTGAGAAATCAGTACCCAGAAGAACCACCTCTGGCCGTAATAATGGCCTTGATACGCCTGGGCATTGAGTCAAACAGAGCTTGGATGGCGTGTACAGGTACAGCTGCCCATGCAGCTTCAACACTATACCTCAGTTCATCAAGAGTAGTGGCTGCCGTATTGTGATAAGCTAGTTACTCGGCCACCACTGACCAGACGTTTTCAGTTGGTGAGAGATCCGGAGAATGTGCTGGCCAGGGCAGCAGTCGAACATTTTCTGTATCCAGAAAGGCCTTTACAGGACCTGAAACATGCGGTGGTGCATTATCCTGCTGAAATTTAGGGTTTCGCTGCGATGGAATGAAGCGTGGAGCCACGGGTCGTAACATATCTGAAATGTAACGTCCACTGTTCGAAGTGCCGACAGTACGAACAAGAGATGACCGAGACGTGTAACCTGTGGCACCCCATACCATCACGCGGGGTGATACGCCAGTATGGCGATGACGAATACACGCTTCCAATGTGCGTCCACCGCGATGTCGCGAAAGACGGATGCGACCATCATGATGCTGTAAACAGAACCTAGATTCATCCGAAAAAATGACGTTTTGCCATTCGTGCACCCAGGTTCGTCGTTGAGTACACCATCGCAGGCGCTCCTGTCTGTGATGCAGCGTCATGGGTAACCGCAGCCATGGTCTCCGAGCTGATAGTCCGTGCTACTGCAAACGTCGTCGAACTGTTCGTGCAGATATTTGTTGTGTTGCAAACGTCCCCATCTGTTGACTCAGCGATCGAGACGTGGCTGCACGATCCGATCCGTTACAGCCATGCGGATATGATGCCTGTCATCTCGACTGCTAGTGATACGAGGCCGTTGGGATCCAGCACGGCGTTCAGTATTACCCTCTTGAACCTATTGATTCCATATTCTGCCAACAGTCATTGGCTCTCGACGAACGCGAGCAGCAATGTCGCGATACGATAAACCGCAATCGCGATAGGCTACAATCCGACCTTTATCTAAGTCGGAAACGTGATGGTACGCATTTTTCCTCCTTACACGAGGCATCACAACAACGTTTCACCAGGCAACGCCGGTCAACTGATGTTTATGTAAGAGAAAGCTGTTGGAAACTTTCCTCATGTCGGCACGTTGTCGATGTAGCCACTGGCGCCAACCTTGTGTGAATGCTCTGAAAAGCTAATCATTTGCCTGTCACAGCATCTTCGTCCTGTCGGTTAAATTTCGCGTCTGTAGCACGTCATCTTCGTGGTGTAGCAATTTTAATGGCCAGTAGTGTACAATAGTCGCTGGGCACGGAGGGTGAGGTCGTCAAGAGGCGGTTCGGCGGAGGTCCGCGATTTTCAGCGGTCGGGGAGACCGTCAACGGTTGTCACACCTGACATGTTGCACCGAGTTGATGTCGTTATTCGCGAGGACAGACGCATTACGACTCGGCAGTTGGCGCTGCATCTGTCAATTAGCAAAGGAACTGAGGATGTAGTTATCCTCACTCATGGATATTCAGAAATGTGTGCAAGATGGGTCGGCGGCGTCTAATGATTGAACACAAATCACACAGAATTGTTGAATTGTTGCAACGTGTTGATGCTGAGGCGGAGGCGTTCTTGTCGCGGAATGTGACAGGTGATGAAACCTGGGTTCACCATTTTGAGCGCGAAACAAAACGACAGTCGATGGAATGGCGCCATTCCCACTCCCCACTGAAGAAAAAGTTCAGAGCAACTGCTTCCGCCAGTAAGGTCATGACCAACATGTTCTGGGACTGTGGAAATGTGATTCTCGTTGATGTGATGCCAAGAGGCGGTACCATTAAGTCAGAAGCATATGTCAGCACATTAACAAAACTCAAGGCTAGCTTCCGGCGACTTCGACGCCACACCAACCCAATAGATGTTTTGGTGCAACACGATAACGCTCGGACCACACAAGTCTGATCACTGCTGCCACATCGCAAAACAGAGTTGGACAGTGTTATCCCATCCAACCTACGGCCCTGAACTTGCCTCCTCGAACTTCCATTAGTTTCGGCCATTAATGGATGCTCAGACATTTTGAGGACGATGAGGAGGTGATTCACTCAGTGAAGCACTGGCTCCGGCACCAGGACAAGGATTGGTACCGCACTCACCCTCTTGTTTCGCTCTTGAGGAAGGCCATAGAATGGGATGGAAATTACGTGGAAAAATGGAGTGTGTAGATAAAACACCATTTTTTTCTGTGTGTAATTCTCATTATATTCAATAAATAATTGTTGAAGAAAAAATTGCTATGCGATACTTTATGGGCAAGGGCAGTGAAACGAAAACGAGAGAGAAGGAAAAAAGTAAGTTAACTTTTATTGTTCTTAAATAAAACATAGTTGTTAATACATTTATTTCACTGTGAGACAAGACGGTCACTTTCTTGGAAAAATGTTTTAGGCTGTCAATGAAGTTATGAACGTACCCAGACGTGCACCTCTTCATCCGAAGCAAATCGACGACCACGAACCACTTTCTGCAGGACTCAGAATACATGGAAATCGCATGGGGAGAGATCGGGACTCCATGCAAAATGTGTAAAGGCTGCTAGTGTGAAGTATTTGCAGCGTAGTCGAAACAACCGGCCAATTAAACACCCGTCCACATGTTGCTGCTAACATTTTACCAGCTAAACATAGCAAGCTTCGCTGGGTAGCCATTTCATATCCTCAATACAGTACGATTTCGATAATTTTGGAACCATGGTGAAACACGTTAGTGGCAGTCAATTTCCTTCCAATGAAGAGGTGCACTCCGGGGTAGAATCATGGTTCTACAGACAGCCGCAAAACGTTTTCCGTGAAAACACTGACCGTTTTATGTAACAGTGGGATAAATATATTAATAGCAGTTATCCACTTTTGAAATAATAAACAGTTTAATTAATTTTTTCTGTCCATCTTGTTCTAATTCGGCTGCCTCTTATACATATGCTTTGTGGTTGTTTCCTTTCAGGTCAAGCTGTCGATCAGCGTGCCAACTGCAAAGTGCCTGTGTCAGGCATATTTGGTGGTGTTAATACGCAGTGGTCTCTTCTGAAAAGCTGAGGTATTAGAAACTTGATCAGCCAACCAGAAAGTGAGGTGGAAGATGTGTCTGGTTTTGCGGTCGCATGGTTCTGAGCACGCGAGGACTCTTAGCTGTTCCCCCGCTGCTGGTGGAAGTAAATTAGATGAGCAGATGCCCTCACTTGCAGCACCCCATATTCAAGCAGTTATTGAGACGTTCTGTATGTTGCAGAATATGGAAACTTTCCAATAGACCATTCTGATGTAATGTGGTGAGATTGTATACTGCAGTGCGTCTTGCGTTTCAATTTGGTTTCAGATGATGTCTTTATTATCGTATTATTAGTCTCTAGTTTCGTGCGGCAAATCTGTGTCATTGCTCGTCTCTGCACTTACTCTCTAACATATGTGATCTGAAATGAATTTCAGTGACACGCTTCCAATACCGCAAGTGACTTTCATCCAGCTTATCTCACTTTAAAAGACGTACTTATTCCATGTGGCATACTGTTTACTTTGATGTAGCTCTAGGATAATGTTCAGAAGACAAGAAAGATTACGTCGTTCCATTGTGTACGTAGTCCCATCAGGAATGAAATGTATACTTGATATTCTTTTCCAGTGACAGCTTCGGGCCCCTTAATTTACCAAAAATATTTAAATAACTTTTTCCCAGTTTCCTGGAGCATAAGACTTGCTTGCCATGCTGTATATCAGTTATGTTAGGATTTAAAATTAAAGCGTTCAACTACCTCATATGGTCTGTTGAATCAGTTGTTCTCAGTGACACATGATACTGGTGGGTTCCCTTGAAACTCAACTTTCGTGGTATTTTATGTCTTAAGGGTTCGATTCCCGGCGGGGTCAGGGATTTTCTCTGCCTCGTGATGGCTGGGTGTTGTGTGATGTCCTTAGGTTAGTTCGGTTTAAGTAGTTCTAAGCTCTAGGGGACTGATGACCATAGATGTTAAGTCCCATAGTGCTCAGAGCCATTTTTTTATGTCGTAAGTTAAGTCTAAGACGGATGTAGTTTGATCCAAGATCTTCTGACGGGGCAGACGAACAACATGTAGTCATCAGCATCGTTCGTTCCAGATGCAGTGACTTGCAGGCCATTATACGGTACATCTCCTTTATAGGATTTTTTGGAAAATACTGTATAGACTTTGAAGTAATGGAAACAGCGTCTCGTACATAGCAATTGGTCTTTAATGTTCAGTAAGGCATCGGTATTAAATGAATTTCTTGCTTGTTTGTTGCGCTCTTGCGTAAATTTGCACTTCCTATCATTATTGCAGTCACACTGCTATACATTTTCAGACTGTTTTTTATTTGAGGGTGAACTAGAGGGCATAAATAATTATTGTAAACTTGGATGTAAAAGCAAGATCACAAGACAGGGGTCGGCTGACAGTATAAGGTATCTCAGGAAACTTCTGTTTGTTGAACGGAATACTAGGTCTACTTTTATCCCGAGACTTAATAGACCCCGTTCATTAGCCTAGAATGTAATAAGAAATAAACATATGGCAGAAATATAATAATATTCTGATTCCCCAGTGTGTGTCAGTCTTTAAAAAAGGGAAAAATGAAAAGAAAAGGTCATATGTAATGTGGACTCAGTTGCCTAAAAGTAAGCAATAAAATGCACTAGAGAAGCATTTGAAACCAATTTGGAAGTGTCACGTAATCATACAGAAAGTATCTTATAATTATTCTAATATTTTAAATTAAACATTGAACTTAAGATTCTCAATCGGCAGATTATTTTCTGCACCTGATTTCGAGCATCATTCAAAGATGTGCCATGTGTTTCTCTAATATATTTCATTTCTCACTGTTAGAGAACTCATTCGACAATTTTTTCCCAAAATATGTTCATAATACATGAAATATGATAGATTTAACTATCGCTCGGTATTCTGTTTAATAAGGGGAAAGTAGATAAGTTTAAGTGTATGCAGTAATTTTCTGTTTATATGCCGTTCGTGCATTGTTACCGATATCTTTGCTTTTAGAACGTCTCTGAGTTTCGTTTCCTAGCAACGGTTTCTCTGGAATCTCTGTTGGTAACGCTGGAGAGTCGCCACTTCATCTGCTCGTGCTGTTACGGTCCGTACTAAGGAATTCAACTAGCCCTGTTTCTTGACGACTTGGTTGGAGGACATGGTCACATACAACGTCCTTAATTCTCCGAGACCTGAGGCAGGAATAGCGGTGAGCACCATTTTTTATTTACAGTTATGTGCCCGCCAAAATTCGTGAGAATCCTCGGAATTTTGCTACTAAATTTCGTTTGATGCTCTCGTCTCACACTGCTGATCATTGTTTTGAACCAAGACCTTAACACGCAACAGCAACCAAGTTATACATTCACGCTTAAGATGTATTCCAATGCAAGAGGACTTCCCTTCTTCTGTTTGTGTAAACTTTGTCTGGAAAGTCTTGCTTTTACCTGAACGAATGTTGTGCTTCTTCTAGATTTGGGTGGCTCAGAAAATTTTCATAATAACTTTGAGCTAACATTGATCCAGAGAGACTCATCTGTATCTGCACCACTGGTGTGTGTAATATATAAGCTTTGGTATCTGTAAAAATTTTTCATTGTTAACTGTGACGTAGAAATATTTTCCTTTACCTGCACTGCTGGTGGGTGTCATTTCTGGGTTAATGTATTTTTGTCATTTTTTATTATCAGTTAATATTAAATGCTCATTCTGTGCGTTGTAAATTATTTAATTATATAAATTCTACTCTGTTAGCCCCAAGTACCTGCGGGTAAACGGACTTTGTTTTCTGCCTTTTTTCCCTGTCATGTTTGGTGGCCAGTGTGCTGTTTGCCATTAATGTGTTATATAAATTTCATGTATTTTATTTTGTATATTCTAGAATCTGTACTGCGTCGAGCAGTCATTCTGGGTGAGGACTGAGCTAACGGGTGTTCAGCATGCGTTGCTTAATCAAGGTGTTCCAGCCCATTTACTTGCTTTGTATTTCTCCTAGGTTGCTCTCGTAAGTATTTTCTTATGCTTGTCTGTTTGATAATCCTAATTTTCTTATTTAAACCCTGTAATACCTACCTGAAATTTTTTAATGTTTAAACTGTATGTCTTTGTGCGATCGGCTTACTAGTAGCCAGAGTTATTGCTACATCTAGTAGATGCCCATGGGGCTATTTTCAGATGTTTGTAGGTCCCAAATACTTTATATGATTTTTTTTATAAATCAAGAATTCTGTGCAGCAGAAATTGTAATATATTTTTTTTTTCATTTGGGGTTTGCTAGTGAGACTAATGTTTCGGATTTGTTTATATTAAACTTGGCCTCTGTGGCGGATAAGCCTTGCTAATTTTGTTGATGTCAAATTAGGCCTCGGTGGTTCGTAAATATGTTAAAATGATCACTTTCTTTATGGTCACGACCTTCCCACTCCCAGATACTAGCTCCCTATGATTTCACTTTTTTTTTTGCATCTGAAATAAAGAATTTCACTATTTCCACACCAATGTAACTTTTTATGTAAAAGGTAGCTAAGTGTTGCAGAAATGCACTTCAGTTACGTATGTAGCAGCGAGTATTCATGGAATACATCAATTTTCTCTCAACTCATTAGTTAAGTTTTTCTTAATTACCTTAATTACTCTGAAGTATTTAATTAAATTTTTTGCAGAAATATACCTCACGCTGGTCAATTTGATATACCATTTGTCTACTTCAGACCCTTGCTTTGGCTATGAAAATTTCAAAAACAATCTATTGTCTAACTTAATTGGGAATCCTGTTTTGCTCTTCTCAGAGATTCGACAATAAATGACAGAAGAATCTAATCGAAATAGTGGTGAACATACGATTGCCTTGTGTGACCTTCCCTTCGGAAAGCAAACACTTGTTGGCAGTTCTAACTGAATACATATTATGACATTAATTTTTAGAACACTTGATTAGCTTACTTAAGCTTACGTTAAAGGCTTCATTTATTCATATGGGTGGCAGCTAGACCAATTACTACAAGCCAATTAAAACATGGAACAAGGGGCATGCTAACCTGATGATCAGATATGAGATGCCAGGAGATTTGAGGTATCAGGAAATCAGACATTAACTTCCTGAGAGTTGGCTAAGCATTCCATCTAGCCACATTCCATTAGTGTAAGATGTGTCGGGACGCATTAACATATTAATAACAATTAAACTCGACAATTGCACTTCGAATGAAATGGGCGATGTGACGGTGATCGTATGGAAGTACAAGATTTTTGTACTTCCATATTCTGTTTATATTCCCTACATGCTGTAACAAGGATTCCTAGAGCCCGACAAGACGAATCAGGGAAGAGTGAACACTGGAGGGAGACTGAGGACAGCTCTGAGTGTCATCGCTTGGGATGTATGAGACAGTGTCTTTTCAAGCCGGACAGAGAACTGGAGAGCGGAGGAACGGGTGGCCAGCCCCGAGGCAGGTGCTGGGCCACAGACCGTCAGTGTGACAGACAGCACACAGAGAAGCAGCGGCGATCTTAATATGCAGCAACCCCTGTTCTTTCAACGTGACTTGAAAACCGTACCAAGTCCCCACAGCATAATGAGATACACTTCCACGGCAGTGTGAAAGATTTCAACGGAGACGCTATCTCTGGATATCCAAAGACATAGGCTCCGGCCGCACACAACATCTTCAGATGGCCTACCCCAAACACCAACGAGGCTGACTGTAGTCCACAACTGGTGGTCCACCAAAGCGACATCAAGAAAGTAGGACGTTTCTTTTTCCATGGCGAAAACACGTCTGCAAGAAAAGCACGATCCTACACTAGTAAATGGCTTGTGGCGTTGGTTGGGAATCCCACATTTCAGTTTGAGATCTGCGATACCGTAGTTGATTGGAATAATAGTTTTACTGAGCCGCGGGAGACAGAACGAAAAACATTAGAAAAATATATTATTGGCCAGGGTTGGCGGAAAATTCAGTGATTTGGTCGGAAGATTTTTGGTGCTCGAAAAACAGCGGCTGTACCGAGAGTAGTTCCGTTTCCTCGACATTCGTGATTTGTAGATTCAGGACTGAAGACGTGCCTGGCAGACATGAGAGACGTTGAATAGGCTACAGACATGTGAGAGCACATTTTGGCTCCGTTTGCAGCGAGAGCGAGGAGGCTTGAAAGCCAATCTCTGAGGCGAGACGAAGGACCCTCAGAAGCTGACGCTATTACTCCATGATGCCAGTAACCTCTTATCGCATTAAGATCAAGTTGCTGCAACACCGTATAGAGCTCGATAGGTATGCTAACTTGCTGGCTTTATGGTCTTAATGAAGTCCTGAATGGTCGCTCTGGCACGGTAATTTGTTTGTTTTCACTTACTACCATTCTCAAGCCTTGCAATCACTGCGTACTTCTTGTTTATCTTCGCGATAGGATAACGATGATAGGAAATCGGTGTAGTCAAATTACAGCAACCATCATGCCAGAACGTTGCCAGCAATTAGCCATAGTCATTAAATGACCAACCATGTCACACTTGATCTATAGCTTTTATAATGAATATTTAATTCTTTAAATACTTAACAAGCCAATTATAGATTAAATTATGGAAATATTTTACTTCTTGGCTTTTCTTTCGTTGTGAGTGAAACCCATATCAAATCGCAGAATTTATACAAAGCTGACTGTGACCCGCTCGGGATACAGTTCTAAGGGCCGCATCACTTGCGGCGTTCTTTAAATTCCTTTGCGCAACTTAATGAGTCCCACTGGTTCCCGAGGAGCAATATTATTCTGTAGCTGTATCGGTCAGGTGACCAAGCTGAAAACCCGACGGGCTTATGAGTTATCTCATTTTGTCAGACCACGCTCAGGATTCGATACCACATAGTACCTTCCAATTATAATGAGAATCTAGACAGTAGAATGGTTAGACACGCAAGCGTCCATTTCCCGAAAATTTTAGGGAGCAATGAATAAAAGTGGTTAGTAAATTTTTCAGATATAGCAAAAGACAGAAAGCATGAAAAAAATAATCGATGTACTCTGTCTTTTGAGTGTTCATTTCACGGTATTCACATATGATTGAAATTGGTTTGTGGTGGCATCACCACCTGCATGTTTGTTCTTGGGGTTGACCATTGTTGTAAATATAGGAATGGTATATTCGTACATGTGTGTAAAAAGTAGAAACATTTGTTTGGAGTATCATGGTATCTGGACTGTGGAATTCAAAAAATTAGTCGGGCACGTCTGACGAATTATTCAACCAATGCAGTGTTGTTGTTGTTGTGGTCTTCAGTCCTAAGACTGGTTTCATGCAGCTCTCCATACTACTCTATCCTGTGCAAGATTCTCCATCTCCCAGTACTTACTGCAACCTACATCCTTCAGAATCTGCTTGCTGTATTCATCTCTTGGACTCCCTCTGCGATTTTTACCCTCCACGCTGCCCTCCAATGCTAAATTTGTGATCCCTTCATGCCTCAGAACATGTCCTACCAACCGGTCCCTTCCTCTTGTCAAGTTGTGACACAAACTCCTCTTCTCCCCAATTCTATTCAAAACCTCCTCATTAGTTATGTGATCTACCCATCTAATCTTCGGCATTCTTCTGTAGCATCACATTTCAAAAGCTTCTATTCTCTTCTTGTCCAAACTATTTATCGTCCATGTTAATTTCCATAGATGGCTACACTCCACAGAAATACTTTCAGAAACGACTTCCTGACACTTAAATATTTACTCGATGTTAACAAATTTCTCTTCTTCAGAAACGCTTTCCTTGCCATTGCCAGTCTACATTTTATACCCTTTCCACCTCGACCAACATCAGTTATTTTGCTCCCCAAACAGCAAAATTCCTTTATTACTTTAAGTGTCTCATTTCCTAATCTAATTTCCTCAGCATCACCCGACTTAAGTCGACTACATTCCATTATCATCGTATTTCTTTTGTTGATACTCCCAATTTTTAGTTGATCCTCGAAATTTTTCTTTGGTTTCTTTTACTGCTTGCTCAATATACAGATTGAATAACATCGGGGACAGGCTACAACCCCGTCTCACTCCCTTTCCAACCACTGCTTCCCTTTCATGCCCCTCGACTCTTGGAACTGCTATCTGGTTTCTGTACAAATTGTAAATAGGCTTTCGCTTCCTGTATTTTACCCCTGCCACGTTTAAAATATGAAAGAGTGTATTCCAGTCAACATTGTCAAAAGCTTTCTCTAAGTCTACAAATTGTAGAAACTTAGGTTTGCCTTTCCTTAATCTTTCTTGTAAGATAAGTCGTAAGGTCAGTATTGCCTCACGTGTTCCAACATTTCTACGGAATCCAAACTGCTCTTCCCCGAGATCGACTTCTACCAGTTTTTCCATTCATCTGTAAAGAATTCGCGTTACTATTTTGCAGCTGTGACTTATTAAACTGATAGTTCCGTAATTTTCACATCTGCTAACATCTTCTTTCTTTAGGGTTGGTGGTGGTGGTTGTTGGGATGTTTAAGGGGGACTAAACAGCGAAGGTCATCAGTCCCCCACTTTGGGATTGGAATTATTATATTCTTCTTGAAGTCTGAGGGTATTTCGTCTGTCTTACACATCTTGCTCCCCAGATGGTAGAGTTTTGTCAGGACTGGCTCTCCCAAGGTCGTCAGTAGTTCTAATGGAATGTTGTCTACTCCCGGGACCTTGTTTCGACATATGTCTTTCAGTGCACTGTCAAACTCTTCACGCAATATCGTATGTCCCATTTCATCTTCATCTATATCCCCTTACATTTACATAATATTGTCCTCAAGTACATCGCCCTTGTATAGACCCTCTATATACTCCATCAACCTTTCTGCTTTCCCTTCTTTGCTTAGAACTGGGTTTCCATCTGTGCTCTTGATATTCATACAAGTGGCTCTCTTTTCTGCAAAGGTCTCTTTAATTTTCCTGCAAGCAGTATCTATCTTACCCCTAGTGAGACAAGCCTCTAAATCCTTAAATTTGTCCTCTAGCCATCCTTGCTTAGCCATTTTGCACTTCTTGGCGATCTCATTTTTGAGACGTTTGTATTCCATTTTGGCTGCTTCATTTACTGCATTTTTATATTTTCTTCATTCATCAATTAAATTCCATACTTCTTCTGTTACCCAAGGATTTCTACTAGCCCTCTTCTTTTTACCTACTTGATCCTCTGCTGCCTTCACTACTGCATCCCTCAGAGCTACCCATTCTTCTTCTATTGTATTTCTTTCCCTCATTCCTGTCAATTGTTCCCTTATGCTCTCCCTGAAACTCTGTACAACCTCTGGTTTAGTCAGTTTATCCAGGTCCCATCTCCTTAAATTCCCACCTTTTTGCAGTTTCTTCAGTTTCAATCTGCAGTTCATAACCAATAGATTGTTGTCAGAGTGCACATCTGCCCCTGGAAATGTCTTACAATTTAAAACCTCGTTCCTAAATCTCTGTCTTACCATTGTATAATCTATCTGATACCTTCTAGTATCTCCAGGATTCGTCCATGTATACAATCTTCTTTTATGATTCTTGAAGTGATAGCTATGATTAATTTATGCTCTGTGCAAAATTTTACCAGACGGCTTCCTCTTTCATTTCTTACCCCCAATCCACATTCAGCTAATATGTTTCCTTCACTCCCTTTTCCTACTCTCGAATTGCAGTCTCCCGTGACTATTAAATTATCGCCTCCGTTCACTGCCTGAATAATTTCTTTTATCTCATCATACATTTCATCGATTTCTTCATCATCTGCAGAGCTAGTTGGCATATAAAATTGTACTACTGTAGTAGGCATGGGCTTCGTGTCCATCTTGGCCACAACAATGCGTTCACTATGCTGTTTGTAGTACTGTACCTGCACTCCTATTTTTTTATTCATTATTAAACCTACTCCTGCATTACCCCTATTTGATTTTGTATTTATAACCCTGTATTCACCTGACCAAAAGTCTTGCTCCTCGTGCCATCGAACTTCACTAATTCCCACTATATGTAACTTTAACACATCCATTTCCGTTTTCGAATTTTCTAACCTTCCTGCCCGATTAAGGGATCTGACAGTCCACGTTCCGATCCGTAGAACGCCAGTTCTCTTTCTCCTGATAACGACGTCCTCCTGAGTTGTCCTGGCCCGGAGATCCGAATGGGGGACCGAGTGAGGTGGCGCAGTGGTTAGACACTGGACTCGCATTCGGGAGGACGACGGTTCAATCCCGCGTCCGGCCATCCTGATGTAGGTTTTCCGTGATTTCCCTAAATCGCTCCAGGCAAATGCCGGGATGGTTCCTTCCAAAGGGCACGGCCGACTTCCTTCCCCGTCCTTCCCTAATCCGATGAGACCGATGACCTCACTGTCTGGTCTCCTTCCCCAAAAACAACCCACCAACCAACAACAATCCGAATGGGGGACAATTTTACATCCTGATTATTTTAGCCAAGACGACGCCATCATCATTTAACCATACAGTAAAGCTGCATGCCTTCGGTAAAAATTATGGCGATTGGGCAGTGGAGGAGTATAAATAAGTCTGGATTTTAAGGCATGGCCCACTTGTCATCACCGGAAGCGGGCAGTACCATAACGGCGCCAGGGCGCCACTGGACAGCGGGGACTCTGCCAGCTACAGCCATGGGTTCTTGAAAGGGCAGCTCTACACTAAGTCCTTCATGGGATCTTTCCAGAGTTCCTTCATGGGACTTGGTATCGTCGCCCTGCCGACCTGCCATCCGTGTCTGTCGTCACCGACGCTGATTTCCTAGTGGGACTTGGTACCACAGCATCTGGTCCGAGGGCAGCGGGTTACGCGTGTTACACCTCGCACACAGCAGGCTCCACACGCCGCCACGGCAGCTGTGTGTGCAGGCGAGTTACTGTCACCCGAGTCGGAAGCCATTGCGGCACACCACGACGCGCCGCTGACGTCAGCGGCTGTGACCTACAAAGGCTACCTGCGTCGACAGCGGCAAGGACAGTCTCAGCAGCACAAAACGCCACCCACTCATCAGTGCCATAAGGCGTGCCATGTATCGTAATCAATAAGAGTACTTTGTGACTTTTAACAAGTTTTCCCAGGATCCCACAGCCGGTCACCAGCACACACACATCTCCCAGTGGTCCCAGCGTGCTACAGGAAGTAGGCGTATCTTTTCCTTTGTTGTAACCAAGTCACTTCAGACCTTCCAATGTAATTTCTTTTGACAGGATAACTATCAATTTATATTCCAAAACATAATAATACAGTAACTACGGTACTAAACGAGAGAAAGAAGAATACGCTTTCCTTTTGTGTGACCTTCTTAGAACAAGAGAGAACTTGAAATTCAGTCTGATGACATTAACAAAACTAAAAATAGGAATTTAAATTTAAATTTAAGGAAAGAGCCACTGCTGAATAGTAAAGAAATAAAAATTAGATAAAAATTGCTACTTTGAACGTAAAACAGTTCACCTTGAAAAACTTTATAAGATTCATTCACAGTCACTATTGCAAATATCTGAACCAACCATTTAGGTTAAAGGATTAAATTATTTTAAAATTAAAATTAGCCGTTCTTCGTTTATTTACTGTAATAAGGCGGTGAAATTAGTGAAAAGAAGCTTGTAACTAGACAGTGAATCGACACACAAGAGTTAGTAGCTAGTAGTGAAAACTTAACTTTAACTTTACTCGCTGGGTGTAGACGATATCGTTTCATAATTATCTTATTCGAGAGGCTGAATTAAATAGCTAACCATTTATGTATTAATGCAAATACCCAAAATCGCTCAGAATCTTCGAGATACTTATTAATAAAACGTATTCGACAATTTCAAAACAACTCAACGTGTTAAATAGATGGACAAAATGCATTTCTCTTCTGCGTACAGTGATTTTGACGTAAATGATGCCCAGAAGTCATATCTGTCGCATTTACGCATTGGTATAAATTCGATGTTAACGGAAAATATTATTATTTTGTAAATAAATTACAGTTCGGTCTTTTCTGTTCATTTAGGCAAATGTCATTAAATCATTGAATGTGTAATATTGCTCGACGCTATGAATGATATTACCTTTAATTAAATGATGATAAAATTACGTTTTATTTGGCGAGCCGTAAACGTTATGAGAACGATGAGTCTGACAGACATTAAAGCGTGATTGGCAGCGTGCGCCATTCGTAAAACCGACGTCGGAGTTACGTCCTTGGAAAACAACAGCTTAGTTATTAATACATTCTTCAGGATTTATGTAACCGCTACCTGTGAGCTGAGCCGTTAGTTTTCATATGCTTTATCTTCATTAAGTGTACCTATATTGTCAAAACAGTCACAAAATCACGCTAAACTAAATTTTGATATTTTGTTCGGGAACATCGTTTAGTTTGTATTATACCTAACTGCTGGGTCATTCTCCCTTACTTCAACGTATTATTACTGAGAGTGAACTATTTTAGTTCTATTAACATTGCTTATCAAGTATTTTTGTGAGTATACAATATATTAATTCACGTGACTGAAATGCGTTCATTTTTTTCCCATTCGCTGTATTATTAATAGTAATATTCCTATCAACTATAGTACCTATAAGTCTGATTCAGCGTCGCAGTTACAATTTAATGTGCTTCCTCAGTGTCTCAAGTGTTTACAGTTTGTGATATTGCTTATGTCTGATTTATGGACATACGTCCGTGGGCCAAGGCATAATTATCTGTGAAAAGTTTCGACTTTCACTGCTGGAGACTTCATCACAGGCCTTATCTAAGAGAGCTGCTACAGACTAAAAACGAACTCCCCCAAGCCGTTCGTATGTATCCACGCTAGCCGATTTGCGAAGTCATCTGACCTTCCTAAATCGCGGATTAGTGCCGACGTATGCTATGGAGTTGTAGAGCGGAAGAGTTGGAGCTGTTTTGTTCTATGTCTCACTAACGTCCACAATTTGTGTAACTTCAGTCCTTCTCTTTCGTGCTTCAGTTTTTTAAGGATTGCAATAAGAATAGTTGGGGGTCTTCGTGAAAAATGAAACAAACGGTGCAAATCCTTTCCTACTAAACGTTCCATATCATACGCCGCCGAGGCTCTGCGATCTTAGGCGGAGATCTGATGACATCACAAACCGACCACTGCGTGAATACATAAAACAGACATGGTGAGTTTGTTTTGTGTCTGTAACAGCTTTCTGAGTCGTTAAAGCCTCTGATGATGTTTCCATCAGTGGAAGTCGAAACGTTCGGCACAGAATGAAGCCTCGAATCTCCAATTCTTAAATGAAATCATTAAGCAATATCGCAAATATCGGCCGTGAAAGTCGACATTGTCTGTCTACAATTTGTCATGGTGAAAGCGTTACGGTAGTTCTTGGTGCATCTGATGGTAATTCAGTTTATAAGATGTTCATTTAGGTAATGTTCTCGTTGTCAGTCTTATAATTAATTTAAGCTGCAATCACTTTGATTACAAGAAATTAATTACGCGGTTACTGCTGTACTTAGCGGTATTAGCATTACAGCCTGCGACGAAAATGTTAATTCTTTATTAGACATGTTAGTAGGCCATTGTAGACCATTGTTATCACAGGTAAATTTAGAGCCAGATATCTATTTCCGTACTGATAAGCCACATCCGCTAATTTAATCAAACGAGCAAAGTCGTCCGTCCACAAGGAGTCATATACTTCGTACATTATCTGTAATTCATACGCAGACGAATGAATTGTCTATTTATTTCTTACCAACAATCCCAGAAGAAAACGTTTAGAGGAAATACGTCAACAAGTAAACTGCACTGAAGTTCATCATAGGAGTGTTGTCTATTTCGTGTGGTTACCGCTGTCGTTTGTAGACCACCTGATGAAGTACTTTGTTTCGAGGAGTTTCATGAAGCCGTAGTCTCTATGACAAGTCCGTGAACGATATACCATCGCCCGCTGTAGGTTCAGAAAGTGAAGTGATATGTACGTAATTGTTAAGAGAGGCATTCCTGTCTTTGCGCTTGGCATTGCTACTGTAAAGGTGTAATGAGGTATAATCTACGTGCTTACGTATTCTCATATGTTAGTGCGATATCAGCGTTTCCAACTACAAAGATTGACGACATGCTCTCGTCATACGGATCAAAAATTGTAATATCACGAAGCTCCTTTCATGAAGTCACCAACGGTGCATGATTGCCTGTTTATGGTGAGCAAATTTATCGTGAAACAGAAGAGGTGTTCGATCATACAGGACAATGGACGTGACTCATATCGCTTCGGACGCCAAGTTCAGTCCAAAGACGTTACGCTTTGACTGCTGTTTCTCTTCGGCCATGGTTGATCTATGTCCTTATTGGTTGTAAATTGTAAGACGTCTTTGCTGTGTTAAGCACGTCTATAGTCATCTCTGGTTGCGGCGACAAATGACTATACAACCGACCATTACCACAAAATCTGTTTAACATTAGTTATCGTATGATGTATGCCTTATTGATCATATAACACCTCTGGATTACTTCCTGTGGGGCCACGTGCAAGACGTTGTGTATGCCTCGCCTGCACATGACCTTAACCATTTCCGCTGAAGAAGTGTGGATGCAACAGTCTCCATCGCCCAAAACATGCTTCTGCACCAACGTTTTGAGACAGAGTATCGTGTAGACACCTTGTGGGTTATGAAATGAGCTACGTAGAAATGTATTAATTTTTTTTACATAAACCATTTTGAGTTACTTTACATGATACTACAAATCGCGCGTATCTGTTTCTTACAGTTTCATTAACAGTATTTGAAAATCTAGAAGATTTCATGTGGACGCCGTGTATATCTCCCTTCTTCATTTTAATAGTACCCTGGGTTACATGGCTAACATTATTTCAAACTTCTGTATCACATCTAATCTGTAAGTGCAAGAATGAAGGAATATTATGCAGTATCTCTATTTCCGTAAATTCTTAATTCCCTTTCCTGAAGATCCCTGTTCCCTTTATTCAAGTCGAGAATTATATAAGAGATAAACAATCTACAATATCTCTACTGAGTACGGTAATGTTTAATTCTAAAAGAACGATCAATTTTATTTGATTTCATATACTTCTTGCACCTCTTGTTGATCACTTACTCTACACGCTCACTGACGTATAAATAATACAACTATATTCACCAACATCCTGTGTTGTTTTTGTTGTTGTTGCTGTTGTTGCTGTCTTCAGTCCGAGGACTGGTTAGATACAGCTTTCCACGCTGATCTATACTGTGCAATCCTCTTCACCTCCGGGTAACCACTGCAACTACGTCCTTCTGAACTGCTTACTACATTCATTTCTTGGCCTACCTCTACGATTTTACCCCTAACGCTTCCCTCCAGTACCAAATTGGTGTGCCCTTGATGCCTCAGAATGTGCCCTGCCATCCGATCCCTTCTTCTAGTCAAGTTTTGCCACAAATTTCTCTTCTCCCCAATTCCATTCAGTATCTCCTCATTAGTTACGTGAACTGCTCATGGAATCTTGAGTACTCTTCTGTAGCACTACATTTCAAAAGTTTCTGTTCTCTTCTTGTCTAAACTGTTTATCGTCCATTTTACGTACTGTACGTGACTACTCTCCATACAAATACTTCCAGGAAAGTATTTCTGAAACTTAACAAATTTCTCTTCATCATAAATACCTTTCTTGCCATTGCCAGTCTACATTTTATATACTCCTTACTTCGACCATCATGTTATTTTGCGTGCCAAATAGTAAAACTGATCTACTATGTTAGGTGTATCGTTTAATAAGGTAATTCCCTCAGCATCATCTGATTTAGTTCGATTACATTCCATTATCCTCGTTTCACTTTTGTGGATGTTCCCTTTCAGTTGCTCATCCAAGACCTTTGCTGCCTCTGACAGAATGTTGTCTACTCCCGGGGATTTGTTACGACTGAGGGCTTTCAGTGCTCTGTCAATTTCTTCACATAGTATCATATCTCCCTTCTAATCTTCGTCTAAGTTCCCTTCCATTTCCATAATATTACCATCAAGTACATCTCCGTTGAATAGATCCTCTATATTCTCCTTCCAACTTTCTGCTTTCCCTTCTATGCTTAGAAATAGTTTTCCATATGTGATCTTGATATTCGTGCAGATGGCTCTCTTTTCCCTAAGGGTCTCTTTAATTTTGCCGTAGGCGGCATCTTATCCCTATGATATATGTTTCTACGTCCTAGCATATGTCCTCTAGCCATTCCTGTGACGCCGTTTTACACTTCCTTTCCATCTCATTTTTTAAAAGTTTGTATTCCCTTTTGCCTGCTTCATTTATTCTGTTTTTACATTTTCTCCTTTCATCGGTTACATCCAATATCTCTTGTGTTACCCAAAGATTTCTACTAGCCCTCCATTTTTTATCTACTTGATCCTCTGCTGCCTCGACCATTTCAGCTCTCAACGCTACACATTCTTCTTCTACTGCATTCCTTTCCCTGTTATTATCAATCGTTCCCTCATGCTCCTTCTGAAATTCTCTACTATCTCTGGTTCCCTCTGTTTATCATGGTCTCATATCCTTAAAATCCTGCCTTCTCGCAGTTTCTTCAGTTTTAAACTACAGTTCATAACCAATAATTTGAGATCAGAGTATACATCTGCCTCTGGAAATGTCTTACAATTATAACCTTATTTCGAAATTTCTGTCTAAGCATTATATATTCTATTCTAAACCTTCCGGTATCTCCAGCTCTCTTCCAGTGCACAACATTCTTCAATGACTCTTAAACGAAGTGTTGGAGATGATTAAATTATGCTACGTGCAAAATTCCACCAAGCGGATCGTCTTTCATTCCTGTCCACCAGTCCATATTCACCTACGACATTTCCATCTCTTCCTTTTCGTACAATCCAATTCCAGTCACCCATGACTATTAAATTTTCGTCTCTCATAACTATCTAAATAATTTCTTTTATCTCGTCTTACATTGTCCCAATCTCCTCGTCATCTGCGGAGCTCGTTGGCATATAAACTTGTCCATCTACGTCTACATGGATACTCTGAAAATCACATTTAAGGGCCTGGCAATGGGTTCATCGAACCACCTTTACAATTCTCTGTTATTCCAATCTCGTATAGCACGCGGAGAGAACGAACACCTATATATTTCCGCACGAACTCAGATTTCCCTTATTTTATCGTGGTGACCGTTCCTCCCTATGTAGGTCGGTGTCTACAAAATATTGACGTATTCGGAGGAGAAGGTTGGTGATTGGAATTTCTTGAGAAGATTCCGTTGCAACGAAAAACGCCTTTCTTTTAACGATGTCCATCCCAAATCCTGTATAAATTCTGTGACGCTCTCTCCCACATTTCGCAATAATATAAAACGTTCTGCCTTTCTTTGAAGTTTTTAGATGTACTCCGTCAGTCCAATCTGGTAAGGATCCCACACCGCGCAGTAGTATTCTAAAAGAGGAAGGACAAACGTAGTGTAGACAGTGTCTTTAGTAGGTCTGTTATACACGGTGTCCGACAGATCTTTCCCCGTTTACATAAATTGATAACTCAGGCTAGAAGTAAGATAAAAATATGAAACTGGTGTCTAATTGTTTACAAACTATCAAAGTTTTTTCACACATCAGTAAACTTCCACATGTGCACCCTTGGTAGCACGTATCACATCTAGGCGATATGCAATTTCCGTCCACACATTAGCCAACATCACTGGAGGTATGGATTCAATGA
This sequence comes from Schistocerca piceifrons, assembly GCF_021461385.2. Classification (NCBI taxonomy): domain Eukaryota; kingdom Metazoa; phylum Arthropoda; class Insecta; order Orthoptera; family Acrididae; genus Schistocerca; species Schistocerca piceifrons. The sequence goes on from NC_060141.1 coordinate 783,890,698, forward strand.
CTGTGGTTATCCGTTGCCGCTGGGTTTCAAGATCTGGTACACGTGTTCGGTAGACCTCGTGCTTGACATAACCCCATAAAAAGAAGTCTAGGGTTATGTTAGGAGAGCACGGAGGCCAAACCGTTGGCCCATCACGACCAATCCATCGCCCAAGAAAGGTCATATCGAGATAGGCACGGACGTCCAAACCCCAATGAGGCGGTGCGCCGTCTTGCTGAAACAATACATCGGGGTGATACTGAAGCAGCTGAGGAACAGCATACAGTTGCAACATGTCCTGATACACTGCAGATGTGATGGTAGCCTCAACAAAGAAGAATGGTCCGATAATTCGATGGTGCAATAGCGAGCACCAAACATTCACCTTTGGACTTCCTCTGGTGCACTCCATGACCTCGCCAGTGTGTTGTGAATCCCAAATGCGCATATTAAGGCGATTCACTACTCCACTGCCAAAAAAGGTCGCTTCGTCGGAAAAGGCAATTCGTCTGACATAACCATCATCGTCCTCAATACGTGATAGCATTTCGACCGCAAAGTCATATCGACGTGTACTGTCATTGGGCAACAAGGCCTGAACGATTTGCACTTTGTATACACGAAACAACGTTTGTGTAAAATATCATGGAGCGTGCTTTTTGGCATCTGTAATTCGCGTGAGGCTCTGCGCACCGATTTCTTCGGACTTCGCAGAAAAGACCGCCTTACAGCTTCCTCCCTGTCTGCTGAGGTTCTTGGTCGACCAGACCTCGGAAGGTCAGCAACCAATACTGTGTTCTTGAACTTCTCATACAAGGCTTTAATGCTCTTGACATCAGGTGAATTCCTTCCAAATGTTGTCTGGAAGTGTCTGTGAACTGTGATTGGTGATAGTGTCTCATGGTACCACAGGACACACTGTGCCTTCTCCTGATTAGTTAACATATCTTCTTGGGCACTGCACCTGATCCACTACTTACGTACTGCGAACCTAAAACAGAACAAAAACGTTGATAGTTGTAAACAATTCGACACAAGTTTCATATTTTTATCTTACTTCTAGCCTGAGTTATCAATTTATGTAATCATGGAAAGACTTTTCGGACAACCTATACTTTCTAAGTGTCCAGCCAATAAAACGCAGTCTTTGGTTAGCCTTCCTCACAACATTTTCTATGTGTTCCATCCAATTTAAGTTGTTCGTGATTGTAATACCTAGGTATTTCATTAAATTTACGGCTTTTAGGTTAGACTGATTTATCGTGTAACCGAAGTTTAACGAGTTCCTTCTAGCACTCTCTTGGATGACCTCACACTTTCGTTATTTAAAGTCAACTGCCACTTTTCGCGCCATTCAGATATCTTTCCTAAAACATTTTTCGGTATGTTTTGATCTTCTGATGACTTTATTAGTCGATAAACGACAGCCTCATCTGCAAACATCCGAAGACAGCTGCTCAGATTGTTTCCCAAATCATTTATATAAAGTAAGGAACAGCAAAGGGCCTATAACACTACTTTGGGGAACGCCAGAAATCACTTGTGTTTTACTCGATGACTTTCCGTCAGTTACTTCCTAATGTGTCCTTTCTGACAGGAAATCACAAATCCAGTCAATGAACTGAGACAGTAAGCACGTGATTTCACTAAGAGCCGCTTGTGTGGTACCGTGACAAAAGCCTTCCGGAAATCCAGAAATACGGAATCGATCTGAAATCCCTTGTCAATAGCACTCAACACTTCATGTGAATAAAGCGCTAGTTGTGTTTCACAGGAACGATGTTTTCTAAACCCATGTTGTCTGTGTGTCAATAGACCGTTTTCTGCGAGGTAATTCACGATGTTCGAACACAATATATGTTCCAAAAGCCTGCTGCGTATCGACGTTAACGATATGGGCCTATAATTTAGTGGATTACTTCTATTACCTTTCTTGAATATTGGTGTGACCTGTGCAACTTTCCAGTCTTAGGGTACGGATCTTTCATCGAGCGAACGGTTGTGTATGATAGTTAAGTATGGAGCTTATGCATCAGCATACTCCGAAAGGAACCTATTGGTATACAGTCTGGACCAGAAGACTTGCTTTTATTAACTGATTTTAGTTGCTTCACTGCTCCGAGGATATTTACTTCTACATTACTCATGCTGGCAGCTGTTCTCGATTCGAATTCTGAAATATTTACTTCGCCTTCTTTTGTGAAGGCATTTCGGAAGGCTATGTTTAGTGACTCTGCTTTGGCAGCACTGTCTTCGACAGTATCTCAATTGCCATCGTGCAGCGAAGGCATTGATTGTTTCTTGCCGCTAACATACTTCACATACGACCAGAATCCATCTGGATTTTCTGCCAGGTTTCGAGACAAAGTTTGATTGTGGAAACTGTTATAAGCATCTTGTACTGAAGTCCGCGCTAAATTTCGAGCTTCTGTAAAAGATGGCCAATCTTGGGGATTTTGCATCTGTTTAAATTTTGCATGTTTGTTTCGTTGTTCCTGCTACATTGTTCTAACCCATTTTGTGTACCAGGGAGGATCAGCTCCGTCGTTTGTTAATTTATTTGGTATTAATCTCTCAATTGCTGCCGATAGTATTTCTTTGAATTCAAGCCACATCTGGTCTACACTTATATTAGTAATTTTGAATGAGTGGAGATTGTCTCTCAGGAAGGCGTAAAGTTAATTTATATCAGCTTTTTTCAATAGGTATATTTTTCGCTTATATTTCGAGGATTTGGGGATCACAATACTCAATCTCGCTACGACAACCCTGTGTTCACTAATCCCTGAATCGGTTTTGATGCTCGTTATTAACTTAGGATTATTTGTTGTGTAAGTAGGCTGTTAATGTTTTCTTATTGGCAACGTTACCTAGCGCTCTGTATGAAAATCACTGGCTGTGCTGTGTGCAGTCTGTGGCTAGTTTGCATTGTTGTCTGCCATTGTAGTGTTGGGCAGTTGGATGCGAACAGCGCGTAGCGTTGCGCAGTACGAGGTGAGCCGCCAGCAGTGGTGGATGTGGGGAGAGAAATGGCGGAGTTTTGAAATTTGTAAGACTGGATGTCATGAACTATTATATATATTATGACTTTTGATTACTATTAAGGTACATACATTGTTTGCTCTCTATTAAAATATTTCATTTGCTAACTATGCCTATCAGTAGTTAGTGCCTTATGTAGTTTGAATCTTTTATTTAGCTGGCAGTAGTGGCGCTCGCTGTATTGCAGTGGTTCGTGTAACGAAGATTTTTGTGAGGTAAGTGATTCATGAAAGATATAGGTTAATGTTAGTCAGGGTCATTCTTTTGTAGGGATTTTCGAAAGTCAGATTGCGTTGCGCTAAAAATATTGTGTGTCAGTTTAAGCACAGTCATCTATAATTGTTCAAAGGGGACGTTCCAGTTGCTAACATGTCAAGTGTATTTTCATAACTACTGTTGTGGGTGTGGGCTGTGTGTCTATCTTGGCTGCAACAATACGTTTGCTATGCTGTCATAATAACTTACCCGCGTTCCTATATTCTTATTCATCATTAAACTCACTCCTGCATTACCCATATTTGATCTTGTATTTACAACCCTGTATTCGCCTTACCAAAAGCCTTGTTCCTCCTGCCTCGAACTCATTAATTGTTACTTTATCTCATTTGAGCCTATGAATTTCCCTTTTTAAAGTTTGTAACATACGTGCCCGATTAAGGGATCTGACTTTCCACTGTCCGATCCATAGAAGGTCGGTATGTTTCTCCTGATAACAGTGTCGTGCTGAGTAGTCCCCGCCCGGAGAACTGAATGGAGGACTATTTTACCTCCGGAATATTAACCCAAGAGGACGCCATTATCGTTTAACCATACACTAAAGGTGCATGCCCTCGAGTTCGCAGACCAGCACAGCAAGGCTGTTTTGGTTTATGTTACAAGGCGAGATCAGTGAGTCATCCAGACTGTTGCCCCTGCATGTACTGAAAATGCTGCTGCCCCTTTTCAGGAACCACACGTTTGTCTGGCCTCTCAACACATGCCACTCCATTGTGGTTGAACCTATGGTATGGCTATCTGTATCACTGAGGCACGCAAGTCACCCCAACAACGGCATAGTTCATTGTTCGTGGAGGGGGGGGGGGGGGTCGGAAATTAACAAATTATGGATCTGTTACATCCAATCCAATATATTATGGATATAACTGTGCGTTACTCTTAGAATTCACTATGATCCATTTCACGGTGTCTCGATGGAGCTAGAAGGTGCAACAACAGCAGTATAAACGGAACTACAGGTCACTTGCCTACTTAGGTACCTTAGACACGCACATTATACTTGCTACTTTAATCGAACAATGTGTCGAATTGTCTCATAGGTACATTCCTGTTAATGAACAGAGTAATTGTTAGGTATATTTAATGGATGAGGGTGATTATTGTTGCAAGATTCCAACACAACGTTATATTTAGTCGCAGTAAGTGAGGTAATGTAACGGTATAAACACCTGAAACGCCTAGAGAGTGTCAGACTAGAAACTCGCGTCTATGTATGACTTATTTTAAACAAAAGATAATGTGTCCAGGACTTTCACTCTGCAGTGGGATGTGTTCCGATTTTAAATTACTTGAGTGATTAAAATAGTGTGCCAGACGGGGAATCGAACCTGGGATGTTTGAGTTTTCGCTGAAAATGCTGTATGTACTGACCTATCCAAGCACGCCTCACCTCCCCCCCCCCCCCCCCTTCTCCGCCATCGAATTGCGTGGGCAGTTCGTGAGTCGTACTAGAACTGCTCAGTCGCGGCTCGCGAAACGTAAAGAATCCAGACTCGAGTTACTGTGTGGCTCATAGTTCCGCCAGAAAGTTTCGAGGATAACATAGTCTTAGATGGTTTTGAACCTGACAGACGTTAACAAAACGGGACCGAAAACATAAAGAGTGGCGAAATCCCTTGCAGTCTACCTCTTCCGAGAACATAATTAATCGATTGACTTCTTTGGTCTCACATAGCCCAGTTCCGCATAACACAGTATACAGTGTTTCTAATACTGACGCCTGGTTCACACTTTCCATAGGGTTCCTCTTCCGGTAGTTAAACCTCTTCTTACGATGCATTCCAGGTCTGTAACGGCACCTTCCTAATATTCATCTCTTTCAACAACGAGGAAGTACGCCATTTGCAACTAGGAACGGTAAACTTAATAATATCTCCACAGCATCGAAGTCGACCCACTTCATCAAAATACTGTTGCGCTCTCCTCTTGCAAGTCAAGATAATTCACAGTTCTAATTAAATCTTGGCCGCGAATTCCTGCAGAACCGCACTCAAGTTTCCGATGTTAACGCTCTTCGATTTACTTTCTAGTCCCCTCTCTGACTCGGCTTCATTCTATATAAAATATGTTTTCTTTTGGGGGGGGGGAGTGGGGGGGGGGGGGGTGAGCCCCGCTTTAACGTTGCAGTCAAACGTCTAAAGTTTTTGTATCATACCTACAGTCTTGTCCCTACACTGCGCAGCATGCACATTACCCTCGATATTGATCAGTTATGTGGCACCTGTATAAGTCAGCGGGCTACTACATTTCCAGCGCCTCCCTAAACTAAAGCCGGCCGCTGTGGTCTAGTGGTTCTAGGCGCTTCAGTCCGGAACCACGCCGCTGCTAAGGTCGCAGGTTCGAATCCTGCCTCGGGCGTGGAAGTGTGTGATGTCCTTAGGTTAGTTAGGTTTATGTAGTTCTAAGTCTAGGGGACTGATGACCTCAGATGTTAAGTCCCATAGTGGTTAGAGCCATTTGAGCCATTTGCACCTAAACCAAAGGGACTGAATTCCTGACAAGAAGATACGCATTAGTGCCTCACTGCCTGCAAAACGTTCTACGAGGACATAATCTGCAATTGTTAATAATGAGAAGCACACGTCATTGATCCAAGTTTCTCCGCAGGTGTCACCTTGCCCTATTTCCTTGTGGTTCACTAACATTGGGACAGCGCCTACTTGTCGTCACCGAATTCATCCAAATACAGTCGATAAAAACGACTGCGCAGTAGTATGAATCATTCGAATGGGAGGGAAATCGGTAGATGTGATTTACACGTGCAGGCAAACAAATTATAACAATTTAAGAAAAATCGGATGATTTATTCAAGAGAAAGGGATTCAGAAATTTTGCAAGTCAATAATGCATTGGTTCATCTCTGGTCCTTTCGTAAGCAGTTAATTGTCTTGTCTTTGGTTGACAGAGTTGTGGAATGTCCTCCTGAGTGATATGGTGGCAAATTCTGTCCAACTGGCTCGTCAGATTGTCAAAATCCAAAGCTAGCTGGAGGGCCCTGCCTATTAAGCTCCAAACGTTTTCATTTGGGGAGAGATCGGGGGACCATGCTCGCCAAGGCAGGGTTTATCGAGCATGAAGATAAGCATTAGAGTATGTCGCCGAGAGCGAGATGGCGTTATCTTGCTGCAACGTAAGCCCAGGATGGCTTGCGATGAAGAGCAACAAAACTGCACCGCGGATAACGGCCAAAGTGGTCCTGCTATGAAAAGCAATGGCACCCCAAATCATCACGCCTGGCTGTTTGGCCGTATGGCCGGCGACAGACAGGTAGGTAAACCATCACTGTCAGAGGCGTCCCATGACACTTCTTAGGTGGTCAGTGGGGTCACTTCGAAACGGGACTCATTACTGAAGACAGTTTTACTCGAGTTAATGAGATTCCACTCCGAATGTGCCCGACACCACTGCAGATGGATTTGTTGGTGTACAGAGGTCAGCGCTAGCTGACGCTATGGACGCCGTGAGCTGAGCCTTCTTTCTGGGAGAAGCCTATTAATGGTCCTTGTGGTCACTGGATTACCAGTTGCCTTTCGGATCTATGATAATGATGAACCCGGGACTCTAAGTGCTTCTCTGATGGCAGGTCACACTTCACACTCTGTCGTCTCTATAGGTCCTTCGCTTCCTTGTTGAAGCTGTGTTCGGACATTGTTCACCTATTGCTGCCAACATCGTAGAACAGTAGCATCGCTCCTATTTAAATGTCGAGCTATTTGCCGATTACCACAATTGGTTTCATTGAGCGCAACTACACGTCCTCGGTCAAATCCTGACATCTGCGTATATTGTTCACGCGCCTGTCTGCGAGCAATAGTTACTGTGCAACTGAGTACACAGAATGGAATTCTCAATGACTTTATGCATTTGTATCGACATGTCCCCTGTTCACTATCGTTGCCAGATACTCCAAATAACGCTGCGGCGTCATACATTCATCCTCCGGCCGACAAATTATATAATTTAGCACTTTACGTCGGTTCCTGTGTGATTATCGATGTGTAATCAACTGATATGATTCCTTCGTGGTGTGTCGATTCTTTTACCCCTTGTATTGGTTCTGTGAGGTATATGCGGGCTTAGAGATGACCAGTTGGGCAATCGTATAAACAAATGGAATTATTGCCGCGATTCGTTAGGGGCATCAGCCATTTTTGCCAGCGCAGTTTCCAAGCTGCGGTTGGCGCAGCTTAAGGGGCCACAACGGTAATTTGAGATCTTCGGGGTCGAGTCCTCATGGGGAAACATTTTTCTTTCCTTATTTCCATGTTTTACGTTAATTACACTACAAATAAACCGAAATAATGAGCAATTGTAAGGCGACTATGATTTCACAACTTACAAGCACTCATCTACTTACTTCGCTGTGATTTACAGCCGGTATTAGGTATAATTTGATAGGTTGTACATCGTATATTTGAACATTTAAAGAAGACTGACATTGTCGCGTACACCTTGTAAATAGTTGTAGCGCGGCTGGAAGGATAACCAGATAGTACTTCGGAAACTGGAAATCTTGGACACCACAGAGAGGAACGAGGCACCGTTACCTCGGAAATCACTCAGGCTGGGTTATTTCCGAGGAATTTCACACTGAGAATGAATGCTTAATTAACGGGTATACGTAATTCCTCACAATCTTTCCGAGCTGGAGGACAAAAGATTAAGATATGGTTGGTCGGCGTTCGGAAGAACCTGTAGAGAGGGAGAATATTACGTGGTGTAGAGAATATGATTCGCCTTCTGCAATAACGAGGGAGGGGAGCTGAGCTTTGCTCAGAAGCCAGTCAAGGAGAGGAAGAGGTCTTCCATTTTGAGCGGCCAAGTTTGACGGTCGCTCAGTATCAGCTTTTGTTGGTACAGACGGAATTGTGCTCTTTGCCCTCACGAGATTTTATAGTTAGAACGGTTAGGCAATGTTCTATTGTGAACTTACACGGTTCTGGACTTCACCTCCAGGTAGGGAGTCGTCGTTGGGTACGCAGCGTTCAGTGATTGAGAGCACTTCTTCTGTCTATACTCACGTAAGGACGTTATCTGAATTCCATCCATGTGGCTGGGAGTTCACATTTCTTGTCTGTAGAACACAGAGAGGAGAAGAAAGTATTAGATTATACTAGTCAGAGGACCGTCTTCTGCCATCATAGTGTTTGAAGGAGTTTTTATTTTATGCCTGGAGTTCTTCCACTGTCGCTGACGTGTACGAGAACCATCACTCCGACGGACCCAACGCCGTACATACTGTGATATTGCTAACTTCTTCGGCATATTAGGGCTATAAGGCTAAACAGCTGTGATCACGTAAGTTTTAGTTCCACTGAGGTTGCACACCACTGTAGGTCATCTTTGAAAGTATTGTTTTCTAGTGTCTGGTACGTAGATGACGTCGGTCATCTCTCATTGTTTATATTAGATCACGTAGCCATAAAAAGTGGCAGATTTGGGCAATTGATCAATCATATTAGATAGGGAATTCATTTGTATCTCTTTATGTTCATTGGACATTGATATACTTATAAAAATTCGTTATATATAAAGGGGTTTTAATCTACAATAAATGTATAAGAAGAAACAACATTTATGGCTCTGAGCACTATGGGACTAAACAACCTTTATCATTTAGCAATTACTAGTTCCCATAATCATTAATTTATGTTTTATGTTGTAACTTATATGTTAAAGAGCAAGAAGGAGGAAGTAATATCACCATTAAGAGAGCCTAAGATATGATTTGGTGGTTGTCACACTGGGCCCAATTTTCATTTTCGCGTTCAGTGTTTTCCGTTGCGGACTGTCGTTTTTACACCCGCCATGAGTAGCATTTTGGATAATATATTCAGATTATTTTTATATTTACGTAAAGCCTGACAAAGAAAGGCAGAGGAAAATTAGGAACTGCAAATGAATACATGGTGAATCGAAATTCGCGCACTCAGGCTTTGCAGCGCGACTCCTCACATGCCAGCGATAGAAAAATATGTCTCTCTCCAAATTTCGTCCGACGAGTGCATCCGCCAGAAAAAGGACGTTAAAGAGTGGTAAATTGGCAACACTGTAACCACATGTACGGTAACTAGCTTTGTCTGCAGATGTTAGTTGTGCTGTACTCTTGGTGCGTAGGATAGAGTTTTGGGTTCGCATGCTGGAGGCCGTGGGTTCGATCTAGGGTTGGGGTGCAATTTTTTATTTGCTAATTTCATTCTGACATTTCGTACTGTAATATACGCCGTTTCTTACGGCACATGTATCCCAAATTTACAACATTTTGTAACTCTGAACGTAATAAATACGTGGTTAGACAAGTATGAAATAGACAGTTGAAGCAAATGACCTGTCATAGGACAGAGTAACTACAAAACAATATCAATTTCGAGATGCTAAAGATGTGCCTCTTCCATGTAATGCACATTACTCCTCTGACAGATATTATTCTGCACGATTCATACCGACCTCGCTAATTGTGAAATGATCTGTTTAGAATTACACTGTGTGTCCCTAACGGTAATAGACGTGATGTTTACACAATACCACCAATAGAATAATAATAATAATAATAATCATAATCACAATAATAATGCATTTAAATACGTACTAAACAGCACGTGGTTATCAGTATCAGTGTTGAAAGGCATGGGACCATGGTGTTAACGCATACGAATAGTGACCGAGTTTGGACATTATTCGCAAAGCACATTGGTAGTCCTGTTGGTAACGTAAGGCCCTAACGAAATGTATGGAACTGAACGAGGCAATAATAATAGTTGCTACTAATCTCTGGGACCACTGGAGGAAGATACAAAGAAAACAAGTTTCGCATCTAGTGGATGAGGTAATTGCGAAATTCCATTACATTAAAAGGGCGTCTTTCAGAGCTGACCAATCTTCAGTATCTACGATTGTAGTATTTAAGTGCAAGTTTTTTCTAGAGGACCCACTGCAATCACTGTTGACGATTAAGATGCCAGATACCGTACCAGTAGCAGTATATTTACCAAATTAAAAATCATAGGCTTCAACTCAGAATCGAACCTTCGACCAGCTGCATGCTAACCCAAAAAGCTACTCACAGCACCAACTGTACAACGCAAAAACAGAGTACAAGTGGTTACAGTGTTGCCTTTAACGTCCTTTTTCTTCAGGATGTACACGCCAAACGAAATTTTGTGAGGATACAGAAAGGGGAATTCTGTAGGTACAGGGCACTGGGATGCGATTGTAGGTGAAGGAGTAGAAGAAAGATTTACGGGAGAATAAGGGGTTCGTAATAGGTATGAGAGATGATGGAGACTAGTTGAGTACTACAATAAATTTCAGCGAGAAATAGCGACTATTCTGTTCAAGAATCTCGATAGGAGGAGGTATACTACGAAAAGGCCGGGAGATACCGGATGATTACAGTTAGACTACATTATAGTCTTTCAGCGATTCTAAAATCAGATACTGGATTGTAAGGCGTACTCAGGAGCAGACACACTCAAATCACAATTTAGTAGTGATGAAGAGTAGACAGAAGTTTAAGAGATTAGTGAGGAAGAATCAATGTACAGAGAAGTGGGATGCAGAAGTAATAAAAAATGAAGAAATGCCCTTGAACTACTCCAAGGCTATAGATATTGCAACAAAGATGAGCTGATTAGGCAGTTCCGCTGTAGTGGAATAGACATTTCTAAAAAGGGTAGTCACAGAAGCTAGAAAGAAAAACTTAGGTACAAATAAGATAGCTGCGACGAAACCATGTATAAGAGAAGAAAAATTTCAGTTGAGCGATCAAAGAAGGAAAATTCAGGAATATGGAAATTCAGGAATATGGAAGTACAGTTCACTAGGGAATCAAACAAATAGGAAGTGCAGAGAAATTTGGCGAAATGGCTCCATGAGAAACGTGAAGAAAAGGAAAAAGAAATTATCATAGGAAGGACTAACTCTGCACATAGGAAAGCCAAAACTACTTTCGATGAAATTAAAAGCAGCGGGGCTAACATTACGAGTGAAATGGGAATACAAAGGAGACAGCGAATGGGTGGAAATGACACATTGAATGCCTCTATAGGGCGAAGACTTATATGATGTGATAGAAGAGCTTTGGAAGATTTAAGGTCAAATAAGGCAGAAAGGACAGATAATATTTCATTAGAATTTCTAAACTCGTTGGGGCAAGTGGCAAAAAAAAAGACCTTTCACGTTTGTGTGCAGAATGAAAGAGTCTGGCGATATACACTCTGACTTTCGGAAAAATATCATCCACACAATTTCGAAGACTGCAAGGGCTGACAAATGCGAGAATTATCGCTCAATCAGCTTATTAACTCATGCTGCCTAGAATAATTGACAGAAGAATTAAAAATGAAACGGGGTATGTGTAGGATGACGATCACTTAAGATTTAGGAAAGGCAAAGGCACCACAGAGGCAGTTCTGACACTACCGTCCGACAATGGGAGCAAGACTAACCAAAAAACAAGACCGGATCACAGTATTTGTCGACCTAGGAAAAGCGCTCGAAGTTGTCAAATGGCGTAACATCTTCGAAATACTGAGGAAAATATTGGAAAACAGTGAAAGACCAAGAAAGAAGTGCTCGGATTAATAAGGGCGTAGGACAGAAATGTAGTCTTTCGCATCTACTGTTGAATCTGTACATCGAGGAAGGTTCAAGAGTGGAATCAAAATTCTAGGTGGAAAGATATCAATGATAATATTCGCTGACGACCTTGGTGTCCTCAGTGAAAGTGAAAAAGAATTACATGATTTGCTGAATGGAATGAACAGTCAAAAGAATACAGGATATGGATTTCGACTAACGGAAGAAGGACGAAAGTAACGAGAAGTAGCAGAAATGAAAACAGCGGGAAACTTTAACATAAGGATTGATGGACACAAAGTAGATGAAATTAAGGAATTGTGCTATCTAGGGTGCAAAACGACCGGAGAAATGAGGACACCAAAACCATGATATGGACATTCCTGGCCAAGAGAAGCCTACTAGTACCAAATGTTAACCTTAAATTAAGGAAGAAATTTCTGAGAATGTACGTTTTAATCACAGCATTGATGGTAGGGCAACAATGACTGTGGGAACGCCGGAACAGAAGAGAATGAAAACATTTCAGAGGGGTGCTGCAGAAGTTCCTTAAAAATTCGGTGGACTGATAAAGTGAGGAATGAGGAGGTTCTGTGCAGAAACAGATAGGGAAGAAATGTATGGAAGACACCGACAAGATGAATGGTCAGGATGATAGGCCATCTGTTACGACGTCGGGGAATAATTTCCATGGTAGTGGAGGCGTCCTTAGAGGGCAAAAACTGCAAACGAAGACAAAGATTGGAATTCATCTAGAAAATACTGGAGAACATAGGTTGCAAGTGCTACTCTGAGATGAAAATGTTGGCCCTGGGAAGGAATACGTGGCGGGCCGCATCAAAACAGTCAGATGACTGACGACTCAAGAAAAAAAAGTGTTTCTGCAGTCGTTTCTTGAATGCAAGATGTTTCCCATGTGACAAAATCTGTCGTACATGTCTGGCACTAACTGACAATGGTAAATCCGCAACAATATGAGATGAATAAGGGTTTGTTGCAGTTGCTTTGCGCAAAAGTAATCTTTCTGATGCCTCAAATAATCTTCAACTTTGCCCATGTTTTCTGTTGTGTTCATATCGTGCGCCCAGTGTAATGAAATTATGAATCACTGTAACTGAACAGTTCAACTTCTTCCACATGGCATTGCCACAGTCGTGGTTTATGTACACAACACGCACTGTCACTAACGGTGTCTGTATCCTGTCGGCAGTAGAGGCATCCATGGACACACTAATACAGCACTGAGCCGACTGCCTTTATACTGAGTTCCAGCTTCTACCACTTGAGTCATTGATGGTGTATGCTGTACTACTAACATCAAATGCATTTCTCGGTATACTGAATCTCATAGTACTGCATATACACTGTACACAACTATGCCAACCGACAACGTTAGTTTTCCTGAAGATCTTATACGTTTATCCTGATTTCCACGATAAACTTAGGTATCAGTATTCCTCCGTGGCTCAAATCTGAATGTAATTTTTATCAATTGAAATATGATGAAAGGAAAGAATAGCTTTGAAAACATATTTATTACCTGGTAGTACATTTGCAGAGATTTTGAAGGGTTTAATTGCTTAAAATTGTGTAGTGTGGTCGAGTGGGAGGTCGCCTCAGGACGTGGCCGGCTGCGAAAGACTTTTCGGGTGGTCGAACGTAGTCTGACAAACATATTACAGGTGCTGTCTGTGGCTGGTCATGTCCGTCAACGAGATACAGTCACTTGTCTTGTTTCAGAGGGATCTTCTCGATCTGCAGTACTCGGGCAGTCGCAGAGGGTAGGATAATTGGTATTCGGGAGCTCCAAATTTAGACGCATTATGGGACCTTTTATGCAATTGGCTGCCAAGAAGAGGAAGAAGAGTGCACTCCATGTGCATCCTGGTAAGAGTTATTCCAGACGTGGAAAGTGTCCTACCGGATGCTATGAATAGCACAGGGTGCAGCCAACTGCAGATGGTGGCTCACGTCGGTCCCAATGGTGGAAGGGATCTTCTCTGGTTTCGAAGAGCTGTTTTAAGTGGTAAAGGCTGCTATTATTGCTTACTAGATAAAAGCGGAGCTCACCGTAGGCAGCATAGTCGAGAGGATCTCTGGTACAGAGCCGACAATCAGAGGCTCAGATTGTCCTGCAACCGTGTAGGCTGCCGATTACTCGACTTGCGCCGTAGGGTTGTGGTGCTTCAGATCCCGCTAAATGGGTCAGGAGTCCATTAGATGTGGGATGAGGCTACACGGGTAGCGGGGGCTGTGTGGCGTGGACTGGGCGATTTTTTTAGGTTAGAGGGTCTCAGGGGAACGCGGGAAGTGCTTCAGCCTTAAAGAGTGCAGATCGAAGAACGTAAACATCGCAATCATCGGTATAACAGTTGTAAACTGTCGTAGCTGTTTTGGGAAAGTACCACAGCTCCAACAGCTAATAAAAAGCCCTAATGCTCAAATCGTTATAGGCGCTGAAAGTAGGCTGAAGCCAGAGATACGTTAAGCCGAATTTTTTGTTAAGCCCCTAACGGTGTTCAGGAAGGATAGGTTAAATACAGTTGGCGGTGGTGTGTTTGTAGCTGTTAGAAGACTTCATCTTGTAGCGAAATAGAAGTTCCTGTGACATAGTATGGCTAGAGGTCATTCTTGGCAACCATAATATAATAATGACTGGATCCTTTTATCGATTTCCCAACTCAGATTATACAAGTGGTGAGAGCTTCAAAGAAGACTTGAATCTAATTTCAAACACATACTTGACTCATACAACTATACTTGGTGGTAACTTTTATGGACCCTCGATGTGTTGCCGATTATACTTGTGTAAACCCGGATATATGCATAAAACTTCATCTGAAAAACATTTCGAGCAGTTAGCTCATGGGCCCACTCGAATATTACTCAGTTGTGAAAACAGACTTGGTCTCTTAGCAACGAATGTCCTGAGCTAACAACGAGCATCAGAACGGATACAGGGATTAGCGAACATAGGGTCTGTCGTAGAGAGACGGAATGCGGTAACACCCAAAAACACAAAAAATAGACGAAAAATATGTCTATTGAAGAAAGCAGTCTATAATTCGCAAGACGCCTTCTTGGGACACAATCTCCACTTCTTCCAAATTAACATTGTAAGTGTAGAGCAGATGTGGCTTGACCACAAAGACAGTATCGACAGTAAATGAGAGTTTTACACCAATTTAATTAACAAACGATCTAGATGATCCTCCATGGTTTACATTACACGTCAGAACACTGTTGCAGAAACAATGAAAGAAGCATGCCAGTTTTCCCCAGGAGGCATCACTCAGAATCCGATTAACGTCACCTATAGCCTTGATAATGGCATCAGCTAGGGAAAAAATTGAATTCACAGTGTATATCAAATACAGGTGAAGCCATTCATTCATAATTAAATCCCGTACAGATACCTAATTGTGGGGGTGTACGGTGCTACAATTCGCCAGCTTTTCCAGTTATCCCTGACATTTCAAGAATAAGATTTTCATTCTGCAGCGGAGCGTGCGCTGATACGAAACTTCCTGGCAGATTAAAACTGTGTGTCGGACCGAGACTCGAGCTCGGGACCTTTGCCTTTCGCAGCCAAGTTTGGAAGGTAGGAGACAAGGTACAGGTAGGACAGAAGCTGTGATGACAGGTCGCGAGTCGTGCTTGGGTAGCTCAGTTTGTAGAGCACTTGCCGCGAAAGACAAAGGTTCCCGATTTCGAGTCTCGACCCGTCACGCAGTTTTAATCTGCCAGGAAGTTTCGTCCGTGACACTGGCTATGGGACTAAGACAGGGTGTTTTGATGAGCAAATCCTGATTCCACAGGGTGCCTTAAGTTTTCACCAAATCAGGAAGTAACGAATACAGCCCCGAGAATATGGCTTTTCTTATCTTGGAAAACGGGCCTTTCCACAGCACACCGCGTCATGAAGATTTTGTAAAAAGGGCAGCACTTCGTTATCGTGAAAGCTAAAACAAATTTCTGGGTTCCTGTTCACTGTAACGCGGATGAGTGGGCCCAAGCCATGGTGCAAGAACCGCTTCCAATATATTACAGAACTAAATCCGGCCTGATATACACTCTACATGTACTATGAGTTAAACTTGTCACTCGGCCAATGGTGCTCTCGACTCTGGCATCATTTGGAAAGAGACTAAATCCTGACTCGTTGGATCACACATCACGTTTCGATAAACTGCTTTCTTATTTCTGTGTTATTCGACCCTCTGGCAACGTGCAGCCACATATGCTGTAGGGAGCAGAGGTCTTTTGCGATACGGTAGGGTCAACTCCAATTAGCCCTCGAATATTGTTTCCTTCGCATTGATGGCACGAGAACTGGGTCAGCGATGTGGCCAGGCATTCACTGACAACAGCAATCCATCTTGGGTTAGACAATTAGCTGTGGTTGGTGTTCAATTCGGCATTGGGATGTAGGGCAGACTGCGTTGATACACCAAGAATTGGGTAACTTGCTTCACCAGGTGATCATGGACACGTCCAAACACGAAAGCTCCTTTCCACAATTCTGTCACATCTCGAAGTCGATCCATCTTTCTGAATTTATTCCGTACAACCCTAAGGAACATACACTCCACTTCTCTAACATGACTTACGTCGACGGTGTAGTATCACATGACCAGCTGGCACCATCTGCATTGATCCAAAGTGACGTGAATTCTCCGCAGATGGAGTGACAATGGAATTTACATTTTTTTATTTAACTATTCACCCAGGGAACGTCTCACAACGAAATAGGATCTCTCATAGTAATACACATTCAATACACAGGTTGTTTTAAGGCATAATAGAAGCCGCGCGGGATTAGCCGAGCGGTCTCAGACGCTGCCGTCATGGACTGTGCGGCTGGTCCCAGTGGAGGTTCGAGTCCTCCCTGGGGTATGGGTGTGTGTGTTTGTTCTTAGGATAATTTAGGTTAAGTAGTGTGTAAGCTTAGGGACTGATGACCGTAGCAGTTAAGTCCCACAAGATTTTACACACATTTGGACATTTTTTGAATAATAGAAAGTACAGGAGATTATACACTGAAGAGGCAAAGAAGCTGGTAAATGTGCTTAATGTCGTTCATGGTCCCCGTGAGTACCTAAAAATGCCGCAACACGACATGCCATGGACTCGACTAATGTCTGAAGTATTGCTGGAGGGAACTAACACCGTGAATCCTGCAGGGCTGACCATAAATCCGTAAGAGTACGAGGACGTGGATATCTCTTTTGAGCAGCACGTTGCAAGGCTTCCCAGACATGCTCAATAATATTCATGTTTGAGGAGTTTGGTGCAAAGCGGAAGCGTTTAAACTCAGATGAGTGGTCCTGGGGCCACTCTGTAGAAATTCTGGATGGGTGGGATGTCACATTGTCCTGCTGGAATTTCCCAAGTCCTTCGGAATGCACAATGTGCAAGAATGAATGCAGATGATAAGAGAGGATTCCTCCGTACGTCTCACCTGTCAGAGTCGTATCTAGACATATCAGGCGCCTCTTATCACTCCAGTTGCACAGGCCGCACACCATTACAGAGCCTCCACAAGCTTGAACAGTACCCTGCTGATATGCAGCGTCCATGGATTCATGAGGCTGTCGCCATACCCGTACACGTCCAGCCACTCGATCCTATTTGAAACGAGACTCGTGCGACCCGACAACATGTTTCCAGTCATCAACGGTCCAATGTCGGTGTGACTGGCCATGCGAGGCGTAAAGCTTTGCGTCTTGCAGTCATCAAAGGTACACGGGTGGGCCCTCGGGAAAATCCCCACTTCATCCATAGCTTGGAGATGCTGTTTCCCGTCGCTAGTGCGCCGACTATAATGTCGCTTTGAAAATCTTGGTAACCTGCCATTGTAGCGACAGTAACCGATCTGAAAACTCGACCAGACACTTGTCTTATATAGGCGTTGTTGACCACAGCGCCATATTCTGCCTGCTTATTTATCTCTGCACTTGAATACACACGTCCACACCAGTTTCTTTGGCGTTCCGTTGTTGTACAGACTGACTAGAATAAAACTTTCCGTATAACGTGTATGCAACTCTTATTTATTGCAACTAGGTTACAGTTTAACCTTAATAAGTAGGAGACACCAGGACATGTTTACTCTGAAACGTTGTGCCACGCCTTTTTTATTTTGTACCACTAATACACTTGGTGTGTCATTGAGAGGTTTTTCAGTGCAAGTGTGGGTGAATCTTTCTGTATGCACAGAAATTACCGGCTTTGGCAACATCTGCTTAGCAGCCATTGCAGCTCTCTCACCAACATATCTACGAATTGTAGTACAGTAATTACTTAGAACATGCCTGTCATTAAATTCGTGAAGTCCGACTGCCAGGTGCGAATAATACTGTTACACTTAAGGTGTTCTTCTGTAGTCCGAAAAATGAGAAGAAAAGATGGTTTTTTCCTAAAGAGTGAAATCTCGTGTCTCATAGGACTTCAGTCTGTAGAGTTTTCGTCATCTCAACTCAGCCTCTTTAAAGAGAGAGTTTAATCTCTCTCGAATTTCACGGCACCACTTGAGTGATCTTCTTGTTATTGTGAGTAAATTTTACTAATCAAATATCGAAGATCCTAGGGAGAACACCGTTTTGAACTGAGAATAGTTAGATATACGTTCGTTTACAGGAGATTATTCTACATTACAGTACACATTTTATGCATCTGTATAATTCGAAAAGACGAAAGTAAAAAAAATTGTTCAAATGGCTCTGAGCACTATGGGACTGAACAGCGGAGGTCATCACTCCCCTAGAACTTAGAACTACTTAAACCTAACTAACCCAAGAACATCAACACATCCATGCCCGAGGCAGAATTCGAACCTGTGACCGTAGCGGTCGCGCGGTTCCAGACTGAAGCGTCTAGAACCGCTCAGCCACTCCGGCCGGCCGCCGAATGTAACTACCGAAGTTTCGAAATAATACAAACATTACGATGGGGAATTTTACGCATTTTTGTTGGGACATGTTTAGCAGAACTTTGCATTGCCATCCTAACAGACTGCCTAATCAAGGAAACAATAAGACAACGGCAGTTCGAAACACAATTGAAAAAGAAGTGAAGGCACAGGGGAATAAAATATAGGATCTACTAGAAATGTATTCCAAGTTAATCTGTTACGACAACAACAGATAAGGTCAAGAATAAGGAAAACGAGGAAAGGCCTACTTCAGGTGTCTTTATTGGTCTTCTGTCCATAGACAGTTTTTTATGTGATAACCAGTCAATGTTCTCCGGTGTTTTGCCATCCTCTTCAGGACCAAGTAACTTCCGCTTTCGTTTATATCGTCTATTATCTTCTATCTCTTTCTTCTTCTCAGTCTTCTCTCACATCTAGATATTCCAAAGCCTCTCTTAAAGCACTCCCATCTGAACGAATGTCCCGTCCTATTGTTCTTCCTTCTTCTTGCCGCAGTCTGAAGAAGCAGATAAATACTGCCGATCTACTTACTGCTTGAAACGATACAACCAATAAAAAGAAACCAAGAAAGGGTTAAGAGTTATTGTAAATCATGGGATACCAAGACTGTAACACAGGAAAGGCATTATTTTTTGTGTGCATTAATTGCAACGCTAACAGTCATCATGAATAGGTCTTTAATTACCATTCAAACTTCAACGTAGGGCATGTTACGCTAACGGGTGGAAGTTCAATAAATGATTGTTTACTGACAGTAAAATTGTTGTGTTTTATCAAGTTAATTAGTGTAAGTAAAACTCTAATTTTGTTTACTGCCTACAAAAGGTATTTTAAAAGTGTACAGTTGCGTTTTAGTTACTCATTACAGTGTGTTCTGTGATACGCATAATAATAGGTGCGTAAATCCTACCCATACCCGGTGTATGTAAGCACTCGACTTGGTCTATATAAACTTATTTTGCACTCATAAATGTAAAGTTTATTTAGAAGCATATATCCGAAGTTATAGTGTAATAATCTTTTTGTACACGATAAATCTAACCAAACAACAAATTAAAAATTCCAGAAAGAAATTCGCGTAAATGCGCCCTGATCTGCCCAGCTCGCAGAAACTGATGATATAGACCAGTGATTCAGTTCAAAACAGGTTTTCATGAATTTCACCTCTCAATTCAATGCACTTTCGAATTTTCTTGAAAACACCGCATTTAGCTCTTCTGTGGACGCCTTGACGTTCTTTCACGAGGACATCACACTACTCATAATCGGAATGATTTTCGACATTATTGTTTTCTTTTTCTTCGTAGACTTTGACTTTCAACTAACCCTCAACAATCCTGTCTTCTGCCATCCTCTTCAGATCCAAGTAATTTCCGCTTTTGTTTATGTTGTCTGTCATCTACTATCTGATTCTTCTTCTCAATCTTCTCTCACATCTAGGTACTTATTTTAAAATGGTGTAAGATACTATAGCAGGATACTGGGTCGTGTTATGATTTGTTCATTTAAACATTTACTTGGCCTACGTTGTAACGATTGTATGCACGTTTCTTTGTCACTGAGGCACCCTTCCCTAACTTGAATGCCCATATGTTTCTGGTGAAAAATACACCTACGGATGTGATCAGCACAGTGTAGATCGGATAGAAATTTTTGCCAAAGCTGCCTATACGCAACTAAAGGGCTGTGGTCCGGGGACTTTTCTGCCGATGTTTCCTCCTGGGAAAGTTAGGTTTAGATTACTGCCAGTTGGCGACTGTAATGTGCAGGGGCCACGTAATGCAGGAGAAACATACCGGTCCACTTAGCCAAAGGAACCTCTTCCAGAAAATCTGTAAATTCGTGTTCAAGATATTCTAGACAACACACCCACAACTACACTCGCATCTACACTGTGCTCTGAAATTCGCAATTACGTTAGTGGCAGATGGATCATCGAAACAACTTCTGAAGCTATATCTGCCCCGTTACATTCTCGAACAGCACGCGGGATAAACTGTAACACGCCCGTACTTATTTTAAAATGGTTTAAGATACTATGGCAGGATACTGGGTCGTGTTGTTTTGATTTCTTCATTGAAACATTTACTTGACCTGCTTTGTAACGACCGTTCCCACTTTGCTTTGTCACTGATGCAGCCTTCTCTGACTTGAATGCTCATGTGTTTTTAGTGGAAAATAGGCTACACGGATATGATTAGCACAATCCTCAACCGTTTGTAATTTTAGTCATTGTCGCCTTTACGTACCTATAGATGCTATAAAAGACCAAACGACAACGTAATTTGGAATCTAGGGACCGTCAGAGGAAGGGACGTACTAGTTTAGCTGAAATACTGCCTGCCATTTGACTCTGTATGGTGTGCAGTTAGTGCAAAACTCTGTGCTTGGCTGTCGTGCTGAGTTCAACTTTTTGTTTTTATTCTCTACTTCTTAAGGAATTTTCTTCAGGCGTTGAGGCTCAAATAAATACACGAGAAGGGGACGTGATTTTTCTACACGATAATGAAATTTTTTTTTAACTTCGAAAATCAGACAACTAACAATGAATACGCAAGAACTCTTTGGTCACTCAGAATTTTCCTGTGTATTTCTTACGCTGTTTCAATTTATAATGGTTATACATGTTCCCTGAACATTGAAGGACCCTGAAGGGGAAAAGAACAGGAAATTAAGTACAGCATATGCTATCACTTTTCACTCGCTAACGTAGATTCAAATGGACTCTTGTATGGAAAACGAAGAGAGAACAACCGATTTACCGTCTCCTGTCTCCTGGTTAGTATTTACTAAAAACCGACAAAATAATTTTTTATCTGCATGAAAAACTTAAAGTACTGTATAGAACCAACGAAATCGTGTTAAGCGCGTGATGAAAGGCGTCCGACGACTCTGACGAAAAATTTTACGAGTATATATGACTGCGTGATCTCTGATTCTGAGTACAAAAGACATTAATAACCACTATTCTTTCCCTCTTTTGTTCAGCGAATAAAGACTGACTCTAGCTCTCTTAAGATTACCGCTGGTTGAGACGGACCCGATTGTAATAGATTTTACTAAAATACGAGTCTGTTAATAATAATTATGTAAATTATTTGCTAAAGTGACCTCAGAATACAATATTATGTTTGTCACCTACGATAAACTTCTTTTATTTGTAATATAAGAGTCCTCACCTGAAATATTTAAGATAAATTTACGCATCTTCAGTACCCTATTGTTAACCGCTATTCCTATGTGCATAACTAATTTTGTCAATTACGACTCTCTAAGCCTCGTTATTTATGAACAATTTCATTCAATCTTTATCCAAGGTTAAAGGTAAACGTGTAAATGTCTAATAACAATGTTTTCTTGGTTGTTTTGTAAGAAAACAGTGGTCGTTCCGGATATAGGCTCCCACGCACGATCAGTTTACCGTATTCGCCATCACAGAATGTTAATTAAAAATACAGGCTGATTGGAAACAGAATGTTAGTAACAGTGCAATACACCTTTACATACAAACGAATCCATTTCCGACTGAAATCTCTGAGAACTTTATTAATCCATATTCCACTGAAATTTATTGCTCTAATGCATATAGAAGTAATTTACGCTTACATTTCGCGCTTTTTCCCGCAAATACCTAAAAATTCTGACATAGCATCAGAGTGTTGTTGGCGTTATAATTGTGTTTGAATATTAATATGGTTTTCTCTAAATGATATCAGTTTTTAATGCATGAATTAACGATAGTAACTTTAACTTTTATTTGCATATGGAGCACATTTAAAGATCGTTGAAACCAGAACGCGTACACTTCTCAAAGATGATATACTAGAGGATTAATTAATAACATATATTAAAAGGTCAATGGCTCAGGCATCGAAAAGGACTTGATGGTGGTGGTTACATGAGTGAAGCGCTTCAAAAATCATTGGTTTGATTATGGATTGCGTTTTCGGAGACAATTACACGCGAGAATGTGGAAGTATTAGAGATTCTTGATTTCACGAAATGCTGTCGTATCCTTTGCACTCCCTTCTGTCTCATCAGAAAACTTACTCCTGGCAAGTAAACATGAAGTTGTGCCACGTGAACGGCGCTGTTGTCTTTCCTTCAGTCCGCCTGCAGAACTAATTCATTACCCTTCATGTTGATTGAGATGTTGAGCTCAACAAAGGAACCTTTAGTCCTGTTAATCACGGATTTTGACGAGTCTTAGTTATGTTGTAACAGAACATGTCCTCAGCACATGGCCGTAAGCATTCATTGCGACGGCCTCTAGTCTCTGGGAGCATATATGTTGAAGTATCATGTGCACTTTCTATACCCACAACGTTACATCTATTTGTTTCAAGTAAGCGTAGCGTAGAAACTGCTACCACACTGAGGGTCAGTGAATTTTTTTCTTTCTTTTTCATCTTACAGAATAGTCGTAATTTTGACCTCAATTACGCAATTAATACTGATCAAACGGATAATAGTACCAATCAATGTACAACAGACCTCTTGGGAAGGAGAACTCTAAACCGTCCCTGTAAAGAAAAGGGATGTGACTAGGATTAGTTGTTACTTCACAGCACAGTGTACAATAACTGTGTCGGGAGAGATAGTCGTTTTCGATATTTTATGTGTGTAAGAACCAACAGGGAAATTTAATCGGACTGTTCAAAAAAGAGTTACGAGCTTACTCATAAAGTAAAAATGTAAATGTATCCTGCACGAAATGGGACGAGATCACGATAGTGCTGTCCGACAAGTTTTTAAAATTTGTTACTTTACCATAGTAATATTTTCACTCAGGGGAGCAGCACATACTGATACGAAACTACCTGGGGGATTAAAGCTGAGGAGCTTTGCATTTCGCGGGGGAAGGCTCTACCCACTGTTCTACGCATGCACGACTCACAACCCCACCGCACAGCTTTACTACCGCCAGTATCACATCTCCATGCCCCGTGTTTGAGACTCGGTTCAACACGCAGTTTCAAGTTCAGCAATTTTTCTGCACTTACGGCAAGATATATCCCTGATTCCTGTCGAGGACAGAATGATCCGTTAATGTAGAACGAAATCTTTCTAGGTAAAGGAGAAGCTCCCACCTGCACAGTAAAGACATGCCACCCAAATGTATTCCACATTGTCAACCCTGTGATATTTATTTTTAGGAGAAGATTAAAATTTTCACGAGAAAAGTACAAAATTCTTTCTGCTTCCTAATGACTAATCGAGAAATCGATTCGAGGGATGATTGCACAAAAACACATTCTTCAATTCAGTATCTTTATAGAGCATCTGCTTTCAAAGGAACGATAAAATATGTAACATTAGCATCGAAACGGATCGACGAAAGGACACTCATTTTGAATTTATAGTAAATGTGTTATCTCGCATGGCTTAGAAAAATCCATATGCAGCATGACAGTAGGATTCATTAAATGTGCGTGCTGGCCTAAGAACTTGTATTTCATTTTCTTCTGCGACAAATATGATTTGGGATTCTACTCTACTACAACAGGCAATGCAAGTAATAGTGAGAAAGACGATTCTGTAATCTATTCTCCAACAAACAAAATAGACATTTGAAGAACATTTGCTGTAATGATTATTATACTAACGAAAACACTACCGCGAAAATGACTGTTTTTGAATAACTTTGCGTGCCATATACTGTTCAATTATATTTTCTACGATGAAACTGACAAAATAAAAAGATCAATGGCAGGATTTGAAAACCGCACCACGTGGTGGCTGTGAAACACGGATGTTACAAAATGCTATTTTTCAGATTTCCGTTTTTTTTTCTTTCATAAATGTAAGTCCAAACTGGTCCTTCTAGCAATATTATCTATAATACCACTGCTGAAGTAATTTCTAATATTGCCTCTGGTATTCACAACACATACACTACTGACCATTAGAATTGCTACACCACGATGATGACTTGCTACAGACGCGAAAATTAACAGACAGGAAGAAGATGGTGTGATATGCAAATGATTAGCATTTCAGAGCATTCACACAAGGTTGGCGCCGGTGGCGACACCTTCAACATGCTGACATGAGGAAAGTTTCCAATCGATTTTTAATACAGAAGCGGTAGTTGACCGGCGTTGCCTGTGTGAAACGCTGTTGTGATGTCTCGTGCAAGGCATAAAGGTCGGATTGCAGCCTATCGCGATTGCGGTTTATCGTATCGCGACATTGCTGCTCGCGTTGATCGAAATCCAATGACTGTTAGCAGAATATGGAATCGATGGGTTCAGGAGGGTAATACGGATCGCCGTTCTGGATCCCAACGGCCTCTTATCACTAGCAGTCGAGATGACAGGCATCTTATCCACATGGCTGTAACGGATCGTGCAGCCACGTCTCGATCCCTGAGTCAACAGATGGGGACGTTTGCAAGACAACAACCATCTGCACGAACAGTTCGACGACGTTTGCAGCAGCATTCACTATCAGCTCGGAGACCATGGCTGCGGTTACCCTTGACGCTGCATCACAGACAGGAGCGCCTGCGATGGAGTACTCAACGACGAACCTGGGTGCACGAATGGCTAAACGTCATTTTTTCGGATGCATCCAGCTCCTGTCTACAGCATCATGATGGTCCCATCCGTGTTTGGCTACATAGCTGTGAACGCACATTGGAAGCGTGTATTCATCAAAGCCATATTGGCGTATCACCCGGTGTGATGGTATGGGGTGCCATTGGTTAAACGTCTCGGTCACCTCTTGTTCACATTGACGGCACTTTGAACAGTGGACGTTACATTTCATATGTGTGACGACCCGTAGCTCTACCCTTCATTCTATCCCTACTAAACTCTAAATGTCAGTAGGACAATGCATAACCTCATGTTGCAGGCCCTGTACGTGCCATTCTGGATACAGAAAATGTTGGACTGCTGCCCTTGGCAGCACATTCTCCTGATCTCTCACCAATTTAAAACGTCTTGTCCATGGTGGCCGAGCAACTTGCTCGTCACAATACGCCAGTCACTACTCTTGATGAACTGTGGTATCGTGTTGAAGCTACATGGGCAGCTGCACCTGTACACGCCATCCAAGCTCTGTTTGACTCAATTCCCAGGTGTTCCAAGGCCGTTAATACGGCCAGAGGTGGTTGTTCTTGGTACTGATTTCTCAGTATCTAAGCACCCAAATTTCGTGAAAATGTAATCACATGTCAGTTATAGTATAATATATTTTTCCAATGAATACCCATTTCTCATCTCTATTTCTTCTTGGTGTAGCAATTTTAATGGTCAGTAGTGTATACATGTCTTATGACTTGGTGCAGAAAGGTTACACAGTTTTTCAAACAGTTCTCTACATACAGCCCGAGCACTGCTTTTAGTAATGTTTAAGAGGGCCTTGTGTGCACTTCGAAAATTCTGTCCGTGTCTTGGGCCTTTTAATACCAGAAAAAGAACCAGTATCTACACTTAAGAGCCAAGGAAACAGATACACCTGCCTAATATCTCGTAGGGCCCTGGCGAGCACGCACAAGTGCCGCAACAGGACGTGTCGTGGACTGGACTAGTGTCGGAAGTAGTGCTGCAAGTAATTGACACCATGAATCCTACAGGGCTGTCCATAATTCCGTAAGAGTAAGAGGGTGTGGAGATCCCTTCTGAACAGCACGTTGCAAGGCATCACAGATATGCTCTATAATGTTCGTGTCTGATGAGTTTGGTGACCAGCAGAAGAGTTTAAACTCCGACGAATATTCATGGAACCACTCTGTAGCAAATCTGGTCGTGTGGGGTGTCGCATTGTCCTGCTGGAATTGCCCAAGTCCGTCGGAATGCATAATGGACATGTATGGATGCAGGTAATCAGACAGGATGCTTACGTGTCTGTCACCTGTCAGAGTCGTATCTAGACGTGTCAGGGGTCCAATATCACTCCAACTGCACACACTTCACAACATTACAGAGCCTCCGCCATCTTTAACAGTCCCCTACTGACCTGCAGGGTCCATGGATTCATAAGGTTTGTCTCTATATTCTTATACTTCCATCCGAGACCCGCCCGACCAGGCGACATGTTTCAGCTCATCGACCGTCAGATGTCGGTGTTGATGGACCTAGGCGAGGCGTAAAGCTTTGCGTCGTGCAGTCATCTCAGTAAGCCGGTATCGATGATGTTTCGTTGAGTGGTTCGAACGCTGACGCATGTTGATGCCCCAGCATTGAAATCTGCAGCAATTTGCGTAAGGCTTGCACTTCAGTCGTCGCTGGCCCCATCCTTGCAGGATCCTCTTCCCGGAAGCAGCAATGATGGAGATCTGATGTTTTACCGTATTCCTGATGCTCACGATACACTCGTGAAATGGTCGTACATCATCGCTCGTCCACCGACTATAACACCACGATGAAACTCACTTAGATCTTGATAAACTGCCACTGTAGTAGCAGTAACCGATCTAAGAACTGCGCTAGACCCTTTTTGCCTTACATAGGCGTTTCCGAACGCAGCGCTGTATTCTGCGTGTTCACATATCTGTGTATTTGAACACGCATGCCTATACCAGTTTCTTTGTCGTTTCAGTGTAAAAACTGAGTGTATGCAGGAATGATATGTCACCAAAAGTGATTGGCTGTTACTAACTGATAATAGAATCCTTGCCCGTACCAGTTATGTGTTCATTTCATTTTAAATGACACCCAATAACAGTCACTAAAATCATGAGATGGCAGCATGTATTTCCAAACGCACACCCCTTGCCTTAACTACACGGTACCTAAAATTAAAGGAGCAAACAGCTATTACCTCGTTCTGTGTCCAACTGACGATATAATCATGCAAACTGTCAACAGATATCCGTACGATCGTGTGCTCCACGGAAAATGGCATTCCGGTTCAACGGAGAAACCCGTCAATGAAGGCGTCAGGGCACCTATCAAATGGGGAATTGTTTGCTAGGTAGTCTCACATCCACACTCGCTGTGTACACAGTCATAGACGGTGCAATATGGCACAGAAAAGACGCCTACCAGACTCTCTGTGGTGGGTGCCCGCAGGAGGAATGGAAGCAGGACAGTCGCAATCTGTTGTAGGCCGATGCTTAACGTGAATCGTTTTGTTGTTTTTCGGATGTGCCGACAGTTTATAGAGACTGGAACTGTATCCAGAAGGCCAGGGCAGGACTGACGACGTGTGACTTCAGAAAGAGAGACTCATTCTTTGGCTGTAAGGGCAACCGAGCGAGGTGGTGCAGCACAGTGGACTCGAATTCGGGAGGACGACTGTTCAATCCCGCATCCGGCCATCCTGATTTAGGTTTTCCGTGATTTCCCTAAATCGCTCCAGGCAAATTCCGGGATGGTTCCATTGAAAGGGCATAGCCGACATCCTTCCATAATCCGATGAGATCGATGACCTCACTGTCTGCTCTCCTCCCCCAAACAACCCAACCCAAATCCTGTAAGGGTACGACGGTACCGCCTCAGTACTGCTCGCAGACTGGCCTCTTACCTGGCAGCATCCACTGGACGTGTTGGACGGAGGCAAACGGTGTACTGAAGGCTTCAGCAGAGTTGCCTTTACTGTCGGAGTCCTGCTGTATGTGTACCACTGACGCCTCTTCACAGATGGGAACGTCTAGAGTGGAGCCGTCAACATGCCACCTGGAGAGACGAACAGTGGGCCAACGTTCTTTTCACAGATGGTCCCGATTTGGTCTGCAGGGTGATTTTCGACGTATTCGCATCTGGAGGGACCGTGGAACACAATTTCGGGATACAAACATTGTGAAAAGAGATCTGCATCGAGGAGGGTACCTAATGGCGTAAGCAAGGATAATATTGACCACTCGAACACCTCTGCATGCAGTTGTACGGCTGAAACGGCGAGGTTTAATTTGCTGTCACATGTCGTGACGAGATCTTGGGACCTCATGAAAGGCTGTTACGAGGTGTTGTAGGCCCAGACGTTGTATTGATGGTTGAATATGCTCGACGTCATAGAGCACGGGTGGTTGATGCTTTCTTGGAAACTGAAGGTTTTGTAAGCATGGCGTGGCCTGCTCGTTCTCATGATTCGAATCCCATAGATCACCTCTGGTATACACTAGGGACACGAGTTTCGTAACGTCGTCATCCACCAACGACCCTCCAAGACTAGCGAGACTGCAGGAAAATTGGGCGTTGTTGCATCACAATGAGACTGATGACATCACTCGGAGCATGCCCGTCGTTGTTAGGCCTGTATTGCTACCAGAGGTGGTCGCACCCCACACTGAGCACATTAACCAGTTGTCAGAATGGGTGTGTTAATCCGTTAAGTTGAAAGAACGAAGAACATTTTTGTCCACTGTTATGCACTTTGCATTTGTTTACGTTCTGTATTCTTCACGATGTTTCTACTTTACTATCACCTGATTGTACTGTTTTACGGCAAAATAAACGCAGCCTCTCAAAATTTCAGTTTGTTACTTTAATTTTAGGCATCAGCGTATATCAGCGAGCCACTGTTCTG
This sequence comes from Schistocerca piceifrons, assembly GCF_021461385.2. NCBI lineage: Eukaryota > Metazoa > Arthropoda > Insecta > Orthoptera > Acrididae > Schistocerca > Schistocerca piceifrons. The sequence continues at coordinate 783,919,982 of NC_060141.1, forward strand.
TTCATCCCTCCAAGCGGTGTGGTGTAGTGATTGAGACATGGAACTAACATTGGACCTGGGCTTCATTCCACGTGCGAGAATCCTCACGACTTCTTCCTGTATCCTCTTGATCGATTAAGGAAAATGACTTCACGGTTCCTTTAATCTGGCGCGTGGAAGTTCCTTCGCTGTATAGTCCCACTTCGTGCTTGTAGTCCGTCTGTAACGACATCGCCATCGACGGAATGATAAAGCCTAAACTTTCTTCCTTCATTATGTCCACTGTTTGCTGCCAGAAATATATTGTGTAGTGTCCTGTACCCTTAATCACATTGTGGCTCTAGCATGCGAAATATATTTATATGTAATTTTTGTTGCAGCCACTACGCTTATGATCTCTACACTTTGTGATCAAAATACCATGCAAAGGAAATACGTGAGACATTTTATTTAACACTCGATCGAAAATTCTCTTTGCAGGTGGCTACGCCTAATCTCTGAACTTATATTCCTAGCTAAACGTTGCAGTCCCTATGCATCTTGTTCTGAAAAGAGATACTGACGGAAGAAAATTCTTTTGCGGATTGGCAGCCCTGATAAAGGACATGTCTAGCAAGAATGTCATCTTTTTTTCGGTATATTCTGGGTTCATTTACTTTCTTTACTGTCCAAAGCTTTTGCTGAACGTATTTTTCTTACTTCCCTCCACCAAGTGTCGTTATGATTGCCAGAAACAGTTTTTGTTTCCGGGTGGAATGCCTTACGGCGATAATCCCACAAAGAAAAGAAGGCACTGTTCGTACGTCCAACAAATCAGCTAATGCTGGTGATGTAAGGTCTATTCCGCTGCCTCGAGGCTGAAGTTCATAACAAAGCACTTATGACAACGAAATTTTTTTAAGCAATGTTGAGTATACAGTTTTACGTGCTCCATTGTAATAAACTGTAACGTGTAAGCACTAAGTATGAATGGGCACTGCACTTATCTCATAGGGTGCCGGCTATAAAAATACAGAGATTGCGTCTAATAATAGCACTAAACGTTTTGCTACACGTAGTACCGTTTTTTTAATTATGAGGCAGTAAGCTGGAGTTCCGTCTGAAAAGTTTTGGGAAGATTACTGAAGAAATTGAGCATATGAGCGCATTCAACAAATACATTATGGTGACGAGGTAAATAAAGAATATAAATGACTTCAAAACTCGGGGAATGAGCTTAACGGTCAGTGTGGGTATACAGGATATTTGAATTTGTCAGTCAGTACACTACTACATTAGAGCGCAATGCGCAGTTGCATAAATGTGTTTTACGAGGGCTGTCCAGAAAGTAAGTTACGATCGGTCGCGAAACCGAAATCACAGTGAAAACCAGAAACATTTTATTTGCAACAGTTAGGTACATCTTCCACCTACTTCTCTACATAGTCGCCGCTCCAACTTTGGGTTTTGTCGTAGTGTTGTATCAACTTTCCAATATCCTCGTCATAGAAAGCAGTCGCCTGTGCTTTCGGCCAGGTCTGCAGCTCGTTGTCTGTCGAAAAATTTTGTCTTCATGGCCAGCGGTTTTTGTGAGCAGAAATGAGACTCAGGGGGAGCCAATTACGGACTGTATTGTGGGTGATGAAACACTTCTCATTGGAAACGCTGCAGGAGCGTCTTCATTGCCCCTGCAGTGTGCGGCCGAGAATTGGCTTGAAGAAGGAACTGCTCGACAGTTGTGTTATGTGGGCTGCATGACACAGGCGAGATCTCTAACTGGGCCCTCATGCTTGGCGGGAGACGCTTTTCGCTACGCATCTTTACGTGCTCACTGTTCACTCAAAACCGAAAGAGCGTCGCGACACGATTGACGGGCATACTAGAGACACTGACCAACACATCTGTGCGAAGCTTTACCGGATTTTCCCAGTGGTTCCCATTTCGGGGCCGATCGTAACTTGCATTCTGGACAGCCTTCGTGCATTGTTTGGAAGTCAGTTTATACACTGTTTGAGACCATTTGACTTAGGTAATCTCCTAAAACGAACTTGGACAACAAGTTAGATATTTCTAAGATACCTTTGTTGATATTATGAATGTCACTCACCATTGTTCAACGAGTGATATATTATTTACCGCAACATGTTTGCAGACTACGCATTCCCGTTATCACGTGCTTTGAAACAAGAAATCAAATTAGTATTTCGCAGAGCTTCACATACTGACAACCATGTAAATGTTTATGTCGTCCTCTGCTACAAAATACCTTAAAAGCTTTTATCCCATTAGGCACCTTCAAAAGAAAAAAGCCAACAGCAGACTTGTATCTTCACATAAAATTGTTCCTTCAGCATCTCACGGTGGCTCATCGTACTAGCACATTTCTCACTGGCGAGGTTCTTCAAAAGGGACTTCAGTGGTTTTCACGACGTAATATGAACATGAAGTGCACTACCATCTTCTCTTCTTGCACAGAATATATTTTTGTGCATGACACATAACGACCTGCAATGAGCAGCATTTGAACTTGCTGAGACGAATAATCCTCTCCATAACTTTAGTAAAGAGGCAATAATGTCCGGAACTGTGAGGATTACTGGTTTCGGAAAACGTTTCCAAAAATGAGGTTGAGATCAATGCCCAGGATGTGTTAAATGAGCCCACGAACACTGCACGGCATTTGATGAGGACGAAAATGACTACTGTGCAAAAACTATGCCTAACATTTTTAATCGCGTTACTCTTCTTTTACTTAGTTCAAATAATGATTTTTTTAAAAATTATAATTCTACGATGTGATAAATGTTTTGCTCTCAACGTGTAATTTATACCGGAAATAAGTTCTTTTTTTCGCAATATGCTTGCTCGAAGTTAATACTGGCTTTCTAAATTTATTTAGCTCTTCATAGGTACGTGGCCATTACGCGCCAACTCATCGGTCACGTACGCTATTTGGGTATTTTTCTAATTATTTTGTCCGAGGAGAATGAAATAATCAGGCAGATACGAAGACTGTACGACTGTACAACCTGTGACATGTAGTTTATAAATCGATTGGAACTTAGTAAAAAAAATTACCAACCCTTGGATGGCTGTCATGCTGAGACCATTTCTACACATAAAAAAAAAAAAATTGCGTCAAATAAATCGATTGGAACTTAGTAACCAACCGATCAGTTCCAGTCATTCCACCAGGATGGAGGTGCACGGCTCGTGTCGTCTGTAGTCCAACCATGCCTAGACGGCCAGTACCGCGAATCGATGGGATCCGTATTGTTACTTTATGCCAGGAAGGGCTCTCCACAAGGGAAGTCTCCAGGCGTCTCGGAGTGAAGCAAAGCGATGTTGTTCGAACACGGAGAAGATACAGAGAGACCGAAACTGCCGATGACATGCCGCGCTCAGGCTGCCAGAGGGCTACTACTGCAGTGGATGACCGCTACCTACGGATTATGGCTCGGAGGAACTCTCACACCAACACCAACATTTTGATTAATGCTTTTCGTGTTACGACTCAAACTATGCGTAGTAGGCTGCATGACGCGCAACTTCAGTCAGGGGGTCGGGGACGAGTTCTTACACGAACATACATAAATATACTCAGCTATATATATTTATATACGGCATTTATTCATGCTTCTGATATATCTGTTGTGGATCAGGTTTATCTGTATTGTAGGTACATACATCTGAACTTTCACAAAAAGCTTTCTCACTGATTTCTCTGATATTTACTTAAATATGGCGGATCGAAGAGGGTGTGCTATTGGCCCTCGTGGCTCTCAGCGCCTCATTTTCATTCTACTCAAGTGGCCAGGTTGTTAAATCATACTACTTGAATTTAATCATTTCCGCAAACGGCAGTGTGGTAGTTTACTGTGCAGGAATCGGTTTTCGCGTAGAGAGTCAGTATGAACTCTGTTGAACCTGTATTATGCGCTAACGGAAAAGAAAATTACCAGGAAAATTTAGCCGCAAGGAAACTAGCGCATTCCTGACCAGATCCGTTACCTGAGAGAGTGACGAAATCACCCCAGCATGACAACAGGCGAACATTTAACAAAAAAAATGGTTCAAATGGCTCTGAGCACTATGGGACTCAACTGCTGAGGTCATTAGTCCCCTAGAACTTAGAACTAGTTAAACCTAACTAACCTAAGGACATCACAAACACCCATGCCCGAGGCAGGATTCGAACCTGCGACCGTAGCGGTCTTGCGGTTCCAGACTGCAGCGCCTTTAACCGCACGGCCACTTCGGCGAACATTTAACAACTATGTGTATGATAAGCGTTAGTTGTTGTGTATGTGCTACGTAAGAACGCCCAGACGTTAATTCGTTACCTAATGCATGAATTAGAAATCTTGCATATTTGTCCGCAAAAATGAAAAAGAGCAAGAAAACTCCCACTTACACAAAAATGCGAAATGGAGAGTAGCGAAAGCTTAAACGTTATTTCGTTCTTGCTCTAAACTGTGCTTAATTATGTACAGCCAACGAAACTCGAGGAAGACCTTTTTTCAGACATGTTATGCATATTATTATTATTGTTACTTTTACTGTTATTATTATTATTGTTATTATTGACCATGGCTGAAATTGTATAAATATGTTGATAAGCATAACTGTTATACGGCAGACGCTATCAACTTTGGACTCTCATAATTACTGAATTTAAGAATTGTGATCATCAAGAATGTATACCCACTCATGGGATGTCACCTGAGTAACAAATGTATCAGGAGCATTTCACCTCTTCTGAAGCTACCCTAGTGTACTGTTGGTGATGCGATTGTGAAGCGGAAACGCGAAGGAAAAATCTCAGCTAAGTAGAGACCGGGCAGACATCGCTTGCTGATGGAAATGGACTCTTGAGGATTGCGTAGGGCGATTGGAACAAAAAATCGCTTGAAATCAGTGGAAGAGTGCTGCCAGTTGTGAGCAGAGGGACTTGAATGAATGCGGTACACCGATCAAGTAGCTAGACGGCAAGCCACACATTAGTTTACGTCAGTGCTAAGCAACGCTTACGCCAGCGTAGAGAGCAATGCCACTGGAAAATATAGATGACAGGAAACGAGTGATTCGCTATACTCTATCCGAAGGAAGGGACTGAGTTTGGCCAATACCTCAGAAACGATACCTGCCGTCATTTCTAGTGCCAGCGCTGAAGTACGAATGAGGTCATATTAGAATACAGGAGTGTTTTTCGTACTTGCCCTGTGTTCCGCCCATTGCGCTGAGAAAACGCTAAATATTAAAGGATGTGAAGACACTTTACAGCATGATGTACTGTACAGGTAGAGGAACAGTTCGGAGATGAAGAATGTGTTAGCATGAAAATGCACTTTACCGTAAAGCAGTATGTGGGCTATAACGTTATTGACCTGGATTGGCCTGCGCAGAGCTCCCAGTTGGACCTAATGGAAAAGCTTTGGGATGAGTTACAACACTGATTACTCTCCAGACATCAACCTGAAACATCACTATCTTCTCCGGTTCAGCTTATGGAGAAGGATGGGCTGTCAGTCCTTCACAGGCATTCAAGCACCGTATTGAAAGAGTTCCAAGCAGAGTTCAAACCGTTATGTAGGCTAAGGGTGGACACCGCAAATATAAGTGCCCGGAATCTTTTGATCAGATGCTGTATATTAGCAAAGTGCTAAGGTTGTTCAATGCACGCACTCTCAGACGCAGATTCCCTTTCTAACGGCTTCCAGGTGCAATATATATATTTTTATTTTCAACATTTATATAATTTTCGATCGAATTTAACAATTTAAATTGCTGTCATAATATACTAGTTACGAGTTACACTATAGGACAGAAGTCATGGAAGCGCGAGATGCGGATATGCAAATGGCGCTAGTATAGCGCACACAAGGCATAAAAAACAATCAACTTGCGCAGTTGTCTTTTGTACTCAGGTGATTAACGTGAAAAAGGATTAGGAAGTGACTGTGGTCGCACGGCGCGAATTAACAGACAATGAACGTCGCATGGGAGCTGGAGCCACTTGCATGGAACCTTCCATCTCGGAAACTAGTAAGGTATTCAATGTTCTGAAATTCACAGCATAGAATGTGTGACGAGATTAGTAAACTTCAGACGTTACCTCTCACCACGGACGACACAGTGCCGATCGGACTCTACTTAAGAACCGATGGCAGCCGCGTTTGCGTGGAGTTGGCAGTGCTAAAAGACATGCAAAATATCGTGAAATAGCCACAGAACTCAGTGGAAGACATACGACTCACGTATCCGTTGGGACATTGCGGCGAAATTTAGTGTTAATGGACTACGTCAGCAGACGACCGACGCGAGTACCTTTGCTGGCAGTACGACATCGCCTGCAGCGCCTCACATGAGGTCATTACAACAACGATTGTACCCTAGACGACTGAAAAACCGTGGCCTGGTCGGATGAGTCCGTATTTCAGTTGGTAAGAGCAGATGGTAGGATTCAAGTGTGGCGCACACCTCACTAAGCCATGGAACCAAGTTGTCAACCACTCGCTGTGCAAACTGGTGGTGGCTCCATAATGGTGACGGCTGTGTTTACATAGAATGGACTCGGTCCTCTGATCCAACTGAACCGATCACTGACTAGATGCGGTTATGTTCAGCTACTTGTAAACCCTTTGCAGCCATTTATGGACTTCATGTTCCCTATCAACCACGCAGCATGTCACCCGACCACAGTTTTTCGCTATTGGTTTGAGGAACATTCTGGACAGCTCCAGAGAATTATTTGGCCATCCAGATCGCCCGACATGAATCCCATCGAACATTTATGGGATATAAATATCAGATCTGTTCGTGCACAAAACCTTGCACCGGCAACACTGTCGCTATTTGTGTGTGTGTGTGTGTTTCGACATAATTTTACACAAAAGAAAACCAAAAATAGGACACTTCAAGTACATTTGGTGTAGCTCTCATAAGGTCTTGCATGGTGCAGGTCGTTGGTGATGAGGAACACTGAGGGAAATGGCTGTTAGTCTGCTGAACGCCACACTGGCAAAGAACTGAGTCCACAGAGATACCCCAAGTCTGCAGATTGGTCTTGCATCTCGTCGTGTTTGATCACAATCTATTGAGAGACCTCCATATTGACCACTTCTCCGAATGTCCAGGAGGAAGTTCGTCCTTTGGACCCATCCATTCTCCCAAATACCGACATTTCTCCCGTCATCGCGAGATCCTTGCCGTATGTGGGTTATTGATGAGAGCCTCAGTAGTTGTCAAGAAGCTCTTTCTTGAGTTCAGCCTAGGATGTGCGGCCTGACGACCATGTAGTGGATGGGCTTCCTTCGTTGTGGCCTTGCATTTGTAATTTCTCGCAGATACCTCACGTCTTATTTCAGGAGGAGCTGTGCCAGCGAGGCATTGGAGTTTGTCCACAGGAGTAGGTCTTAAGCAACCCTCGATAATCCTGCAAGACTCATTTATAGCCACATCTACGTTCCTGGTGTGGCTGGACTTGTACCATACCGAACATGCATATTCAGCAGTGGAATAAAATAGAGCAAGCGCGCTTGAGCGCACAGTGCATGGATCAGCACCCCATGATGTACCTGTCAGTTTTCGCACTATGTTGTTTCTGGCTCCCACTTTCTGTTTATTGTTTAGGTATTGCTTTTTATATGTTAGCGCGTGATCCAGAGTTACTCCAAGATATTTGGGAATAGGATTATTTTCGAGTACGATGCCTCCCCAGGATATATTTATAGAGCTATTTGCCTGTTTACTCTTCAGGTGGAAAGCGAAGGTCTGAGTCTTGGCAGGATGAGGTTTCAAGTAGTTTCCATGATACTAAACAGTGACTTCTTCCAAAACGTTTGATATCGTATCTTCTACAGTCCCAAAACAGTCATCGTGAGTAGTGATAGCGAAGTCATCAGCTTAAATAAAGCTTCGAGTTCCTTCAGGGATAGATTGATCGTTGGTATTATGTTGTGGTTCTGGAGAAGGTTTCTAATATTGCACATGAGTGGATAGTCTTCAGTTATATCATAAACATTCGCTATTATTGACGGCTATTGAGGCAGCAAGGCGCAGTATTTCTTCAGAAGACTTCCAATGGCCAGTTGAGTCCATGCCACGTCGAGATGCTGCATGAGGAGGATCGAAGCGAAATGAGGAGCTATTCCATGACTTGTGTCACCTCAGTCTATATTAATATGTTAAAGGCTTAAAATAGTAACACATGTATTACTCTAAGAAACAGTGTTTATGTCTTAAAGCTGGGTAATTCATGACGCCCAAATTATTTCAGTGTTTGACAGTGGCTCTCATCAGCGATTTCCAACAAAGGTTACACATAACTTCAAACATTTGCTAATCTCTCTATGTCTACTTGCTTAACATCAGTATCAACTCATTTTTGAAGGACATTACTGGCCATTAAAATTGCTACACCACGAAGATGACGTGCTACAGACGCGAAATTTAACAGACCGCAAGAAGGTGTCTTGTGACAGCCAGAGCGAGAGCACCAGCAGCAGCGAGTACTGTTTGTATAAAGCGTTTATTTTGCATTTTGTTTACGACCTTCCACTAAGGAAGGGATTCTATTTGTGTTTATCTGCTCTGCATAGTAACTAACAGTTCTTGATAAAACTTTACGTAGTTTTCGTGTTAGATTTCTTAGTGTTTTCTTGATTGTTTAGAACAGAAAGCGCCCTAAAACCGTCTTTTGTTTGTTTCGCGGCCGTTAGCCACTAGTCACTTGAATCAGCAGTTGTCTTGTGACAGCCAGAGCGAGAGCACCAGCAGCAGCGAGTACTGTTTGTATATAGCGTTTATTTTGCATTTTGTTTACGACCTTCCACTAAGGAAGGGATTCTATTTGTGTTTATCTGCTCTGCATAGTAACTAACAGTTCTTGATAAAACTTTACGTAGTTTTCGTGTTAGATTTCTTAGTGTTTTCTTGATCGTTTAGAACAGAAAGCGCCCTAGAACCGTCTTTTGTTTGTTTCGCGGCCGTTAGCCACTAGTCACTTGAATCAGCAGTTGTCTTGTGACAGCCAGAGCGAGAGCACCAGCAGCAGCGAGTACTGTTTGTATAAAGCGTTTTTGTACTTATTTGCTGCGCTTAGCTTTTAAATAGTTTTTCTGGGAAAACCTAGCGTAGTTTTCGCGTCTCGTATTTCAGTGAGTGTTTCTTGATTATCAGAGTAGCTCATCAGAAGATTATCTTGGGAATTTGTCACCGTATAGAGTAGGGTAAACATAGTCATGTGTAGGGACTGTGGTTGTTGTGAGCGGACGCAAGGAGAATTGGCCACTCTTCGGGGGCAGGTGGAGGCTTTGTCTGTTAGGCTCATCGAGCTCGAGGCGCAGGCGTCGGCTCGTAGTGGCGTTGGGGCAACTGTGGTGAGACCTATGCCTACTTCGGTGGCCTTGGAATCACATGGAACCCCTGATGTCGCTGCGTCTTCCGGCAGTGAGCATCTTACCGGTCAACCATCACTCCAGGGTGAGTGGCGGACAGTGGTGGGCTCGCGCGTGCCTGGCCGAAAGGCGAAGGTGGGATCTGGCCGCGTGGCAGCTGCCTTACCCCTTTCCAACAGGTACGGGGTGCTTCCTAGTGGTGATGACATCGTTTCCGAGCCACCACAGGATGCCTCGCCTGTTGGGCCAGTGGCCGATTCTCCGGCAAGGTCCCGTCAATCACAGAGGGCGGGCCTATTAGTTATAGGGAGCTCCAACGTTAGGCGGGTTATGGAGCCCCTCAGGAAAATAGCGGGTAGGTCGGGGAAGAATGCCAGTGTGCACTCGGTGTGCTTGCCGGGGGGTCTCGTCCGTAATGTGGAGGAGGCCCTTCCGGCAGCTATTGAACGCACTGGGTGTGACCGGCTGCAGATAGTAGCACATGTCGGAACGAATGACGCCTGCCGCTTGGGTTCTGAGGCCATCCTTGGTTCCTTCCGGCGGCTGGCTGATTTGGTGAAGACAACCAGCATCGCACGCGGAGTGCAAGCTGAGCTTAATATCTGCAGCATAGTGCCCAGAGTCGATCGCGGTCCTCTGGTTTGGAGCCGTGTGGAGGGTCTAAACCAGAGGCTCAGACGACTCTGCGACTATAATGGTTGCAAATTCATCGACCTCCGTTATTGGGTGGAGAACTGTAGGGCCCCCCTAGACAGGTCAGGCGTGCACTACACACCGGAAGCAGCTACTAGGGTAGCAGAGTACGTGTGGCGTGCACACGGGGGTTTTTTAGGTTAGAGGGACCCCCCCTTGGGCGAAACGATAAAATACCTGACGGCTTACCAGAGAGGACATTATCATCGTTGATAAAGAACGTCCGTCCTCAGAGACCAAAAACAGGAAAAGTTAACGTAATATTGGTAAACTGCAGGAGTATCCAGGGCAAGGTTCCTGAATTAGTATCTCTTATTGAAGGAAATAGTGCGCATATAGTATTAGGAACGGAAAGTTGGTTAAAACCGGAAGTGAACAGTAACGAAATCCTAGACACAGAATGGAATATATACCGCAAGGATAGGATAAACGCCAATGGTGGAGGAGTATTTATAGCAGTAAAGAATTCAATAATATCCAGTGAAGTTATTAGCGAATGCGAATGTGAAATAATCTGGGTTAAGTTAAGTATCAAAGGTGGGTCAGATATGATAGTCGGATGCTTCTATAGACCACCTGCATCAGCAACCGTAGTAGTTGAGCGCCTCAGAGAGAACCTGCAGAACGTCGTGAAGAAGTTTCGTGATCATACTATTGTAATAGGGGGAGACTTCAATCTACCAGGCATAGAATGGGATAGTCACACAATCAGAACTGGAGCCAGGGACAGAGACTCTTGTGACATTATCCTGACTGCCTTGTCCGAGAATTACTTCGAGCAGATAGTTAGAGAATCAACTCGTGAAGCTAACGTTTTAGACCTCATAGCAACAAATAGACCGGAACTTTTCGACTCCGTGAATGTAGAAGAGGGTACCAGTGATCATAAGTCAGTGGTTGCATCAATGACTACAAGTGTAATAAGAAATGCCAAGAAAGGAAGGAAAATATATTTGCTTAACAAGAGTGATAGGGCACAAATCGCAGAATATCTGAGTGACCACCATCAAACGTTCATTTCTGAGGAAGAGGATGTGGAACAAAAATGGAAAAAATTCAGAAACATCGTCCAGTACGCCTTAGATAAGTTCGTACCGACTAAGGTCCAAAGCGAGGGGAAAGATCCACCGTGGTATAACAATCATGTACGAAAGGTACTACGGAAACAAAGAAAGCTTCATCATAGGTTTAAGAGTAGTCGAATCATAGCTGATAAGGAAAAGCTGAACGAAGCGAAAAAGAGCGTAAAGAGAGCAATGAGAGAAGCATTCAACGAATTCGAACATAAAACATTGGCAAACAATCTAAACAAGAACCCTAAAAAGTTTTGGTCATATGTAAAATCGGTAAGCGGATCTAAATCCCCTATTCAGTCACTCGTTGACCACGATGGCACCGAAACAGAGGACGACCGAAGAAAGGCAGAAATACTGAATTCAGTGTTCCGAAACTGTTTCACTGCGGAAAATCGTAACACGGTCCCTGACTTCAGCCGTCGCACGGACGCCAAAATGGAAAATATTGAAATAAACGATATCGGAATTGAAAAACAACTGCTATCACTTAGTAGCGGAAAAGCATCCGGACCAGACGAGATACCCTTAAGATTCTACAGTGATTATGCTAAAGAACTTGCCCCCTTTCTATCAGCAATTTATCGTAGATCGCTGGAAGAACGTAAAGTACCTAGCGACTGGAAGAAAGCGCAGGTCGTTCCCATTTTCAAGAAGGGTCATAAATCAGATGCGAATAATTATAGGCCTATTTCGCTTACGTCAATCTGTTGTAGAATAATGGAACATGTTTTGTGTTCTCGTATTATGACGTTCTTAGATAATACAAATCTCCTTCATCATAACCAACATGGATTCCGCAAACAGAGATCATGTGAAACTCAGCTCGCCCTATTTGCCCAAGAAATTCACAGTGCCGTAGACACTGGCGAGCAGATTGATGCCGCATTCCTGGACTTCAGGAAGGCATTTGATACGGTTCCGCACTTACGTTTAGTGAAAAAAATACGAGCTTACGGAATATCGGACCAGGTTTGTGATTGGATTCAGGATTTCCTAGAAGAAAGAACACAACATGTCATTCTTAACGGTTCAAAATCTGCAGATGTAGAGGTAATTTCGGGAGTACCGCAGGGAAGCGTGATAGGACCTTTATTGTTTACAATATACATAAATGACTTAGTTGACAACATCGGTAGCTCCGTGAGGCTATTTGCAGATGACACGGTTGTCTACAAGAAAGTAGCAACATCAGAAGACTCGTACGTACTCCAGGAGGACCTGCAGAGGATTAATGCATGGTGCGACAGCTGGCAGCTTTCCCTAAACGTAGATAAATGTAATATAATGCGCATACATAGGGGCAGAAATCCATTCCAGTACGATTATGCCATAGGTGGTAAATCATTGGAAGCGGTAACGACCGTAAAATACTTAGGAGTTACTATCCGGAGCGATCTGAAGTGGAATGATCACATAAAACAAATAGTGGGAAAAGCAGGCGCCAGGTTGAGATTCATAGGAAGAATTCTAAGAAAATGTGACTCATCGACGAAAGAAGTAGCTTACAAAACACTTGTTCGACGGATTCTTGAGTATTGCTCATCAGTATGGGACCCTTACCAGGTTGGATTAATGGAAGAGATAGACATGATCCAGCGAAAAGCAGCGCGATTCGTCATGGGGACATTTAGTCAGCGCGAGAGCGTTACGGAGATGCTGAACAAGCTCCAGTGGCGGACACTTCAAGAAAGGCGTTACGCAATACGGAGAGGTTTATTATCGAAATTACGAGAGAGCACATTCCGGGAAGAGATGGGCAACATATTACTACCGCCCACATATATCTCGCGTAATGATCACAACGAAAAGATCCGAGAAATTAGAGCAAATACGGAGACTTACAAGCAGTCGTTCTTCCCACGCACAATTCGTGAATGGAACAGGGAAGGGGGGATCAGATAGTGGTACAATAAGTACCCTCCGCCACACACCGTAAGGTGACTCGCGGAGTATAGATGTAGATGTAGATGTAGATGAAGGTGCTGTGATATGCAAATGATTAGTTTTTCAGAGCATTCACAAAGGTTGGCGCCGGTGCCAACACCTACAACGTGTTGACATGAGGAAAGTTTCCAACAGTTTCTCATACACAAACAGCAGCTGACCGGCGTTGCCTGGTGAAACGTTGTTGTGATGCCTTGTGTAAGGAGGAGAAATGCGTACCAACACTTTTCCGACTTTGATAAAGGTCGGATTGCAGCCTCTCGCGATTGCGGTTTATCGTATCGCGACATTTCTGCTCCCGTTGGTCGAGGTCCAATAACTGTTAGCAGAATATGGCATCGGTGGGTTCGGGAGGGTAATACGGAACGCCATGCTGGATCCCAACGGCCTCGTATCACTAGCAGTTGAAATGACTGGCATCTTATCCGCATAGCTGTAACGGATCGTGCAGCCACGTCTCGATCCCTGAATCAAAAGATGGAAACGTTTGCAAGACAACAAGCATCTGCACGAACAGAGCGACGACGTTTGCAGCAGCATGGACTATCAGCTCGGAGACCATGGCTGCGGTTACCCACGACGCTGCATCACAGACAGGAGCGCCTGCGGTGGTGTACTCCACGACGAACCGGGGTGCACGAATAGCAAAAGGTCATTTTTTTGGATGAAACCCGGTCCTGTTTACAGCATCATGATGGTCGCATCCATGTTTGGCGACATTGGAAGCGTGTGTTTATCATCGCCATACAGGCGTATCTCCCGGCGTGATGGTATGGGGTGCCATTGGTTACACGTCTCGGTCACCTCTTGTTCGCATTGACGGCTCTTTGAATAGTGGACGTTACATTTCAGATGTGTTACGACCCGTGGATCTACCCTTCATTCGAATCCTGTGAAACCCTACATTTCAGCAGGATAATGCACGACCGCATGTTGCAGGTCCTGTACGAGCCGTTCTGGATACAGAAAATGTTCGACTGCTGCCCTGGCCAGCACATACTCCAGATCTCTCTTCAATTGAAAACGTCTGGTCAATGGTAGCCGAGCAACTGGCTCGTCACAATACGCCACTCACTACTCTTGATGAATTGTGGTATCGTTTTGAAGCTGCATGGGCAGCTGTACCTGTACACGCCATCCAAGGTCTGTTCGACTCAATGACCAGGCGTATCAAGGACGTTATTATGGCCAGAGGTGGTTGTTCTGGGTACTGATTCCTAAGGATCTATGCACCCAGATTGCGTGAAAATGTAATCACATGTCAGTTCTAGTATAATATAGTTGTCCAATGAATACCCGTTTATCATCTACATTTCTTCTTGGTGTAGCAATTTTAATGACCTGCAGTGTAATTAGAACTTTGATGCTGTTTCATACTTGGGACGTCGATTTATTCAAGTATCGGAGCTTCTTAAGACTGCAGCAAACATTGAGCGTATTTTGAGCCTTTTGGTGTTCATTAATTCCAAATTAGATTTACAAGCAGCAACGCTACCCGTTAGGGATTACAATGTTACCAAAATAGGTAACTGATGTAGACAATTTCCCAAACATATGCCGATTCTGTGTTTTAAATCAGATTCCGGAAACAAAAATCACTTTACTCTCTATTCATTCATGAGTAACAGATGTGTGACCGAAGTAAGCGAATCAGGGGATTGGTCTTTAACCTTTTAATGATATCATAGCGAATCCAGTCTTATTATATAAAGAAAGAACACACCACAATGCTTAGTGAAATCTACTCCCAGCAGTAGCCACACTGAATAATATCTTCGCTTAATTAGGGCTAATGTTGAATTACTGTGGCACTATTAAAACGCGATGTCACATTATTTACAAGAATACAGAAGAGATTACGGTAACATTCTTTCCAGTAATCGACTTTAACTCAAGAATAGGTACATGTAACTGAAATATATCATCACTTTTGACATGCGACGTGAAACTCAGCGCAAAATAAATGTGACGAAGACATTATAGTTTTCAGTTTGAAAGTTATCGAGTTTGTAGTTGATAAGGTTCCTCATTTTAAAGTATTCTGTACTTAACATTTACATAATCGATGTTAGTGGATTTATCACCAGATTAAATACATGTGGACGTTTTCTACTTGGAAATCTATCGAGTTACTAAGTGTCACTGGCCTGTCATCGGAACACATGTTCTGACTAGGGTGAGTTACAGAGTGGCCCTCCCCGGCATTCTTTCTTAGTCACGGGGTTTGAAACTCTGTGTTGAGACACCAATTTCCTGAAGCAGTATGGTAAAGTTGCGACCTGCTCGTGTAGTGTAAAGATAAGCACGCTAGATTGCGAGACAGGGAGGTAAGCCTGACTCCGAACGCATGTGCGCGGCGAATTAACGACCGTGGGCTAGTACACCAGGCGGCCTGTGTCTGGATTTCATATTGTTTCCGACTCGCGTCCAGTCAGCTGCTGAGCTGCTTCCGATATCCACCCTCAGAAAATGCGATAAGCAAGTAGTCACATACTGTAAGACACAGAACAAAGTTCACCATTTCATATACAAATGGAATGCGTGACGAGCCTGTCTTTGGTTACCTTGGCAACAAAGGCGTTCGCCGACAATTTTAAGTAAAAAAAAAATTAAACCTGTAAAATCCCAAAAAATCGGACACATACTAAACAAAATAAATCTTTGGGGAACTATGGGCAAGAAAAAGTAGGAGAAGTACGGTCAATTCTCAAATATATGACAAAATTTTCTTTGCAGTTTATGAAACGTTTTTAGCTTATTGACGTACTCGTCTGTAGATGAGTGCGAAGCGTGTTTGTAATGAAGTCGCTGGTAACAATTTTTTTTTCTTTTGTTTCTTCTTCTTCTACAGTTAATGGATTCAGCATTGAGCCTCTCTTCTTAGGTCATCCAAGGTCTCTTCCCCATGCCCATTCTGGAATACCGTTTACCATCAGTACTTTGTACTTGTTCATATCAAATGTATCGCATTAGATTATTCTGCCTTCAATTGGCGTTGCTTTCTTCTCATGTCGCACTGTTTCTATTTTTATATGCTCCCCAGCATTCTGTACTTGTTATTACCTGTATCCCCACAGGTGTGCCCATGTATGTGTTAAGCACACATTTTGCACACACCTCCTCCTCTTCGCCCTCCCCTCCCCCTTCCACTACCGCCACCACTACCTCCCCACAATCACTCTGTCAACTCGATCTCCCACCTATATGTACATTTCCATCTCCTCCTCCCCATTCTCTCTGTCACCTCATTCCTCCACCCCTTTTCTCTCTCCTCCACCCCCTCTCTCCTACCTTTTATTCTTTCCCCTGTAGTCCATCCCTCCCTTGCTTTTCTCCCTGCCTATCTCCATGTCACTCTACTCCTCCTCCACTCTCTATCTGTTCCTCGTCTCCATCCTACTCTCTCTGTCCGCCACCTCCTCTTCCTCTCCTCTCTACCTCTACTTGTCTCCTACTCTCGATTTCCTTTGTCCAGTTGATCTGCACCTCTGTCTCATAATCCAGCACCTTCCCCATTTACTCTGCCCTTTCGTGGAAATCTGAACGTGTAGTCCCTGCAAGACGAGCTGATACTACCTTCACAATGGACCTGTCACGCAGGGCAGCCTGCAAGTCAAAGGCTGAAGAAAAATCTTTTTCACGTATGTCATTCCTATGTCACCGAGTAGGTTCTAATCCCCACATTTCTGATTCTCATACAGCGAGCTGTATCTGCAGGAAGTTTCATTGAAATCTATTCCGTGGTGTAGGAGGAGATGGTTGACATTCACACACGCACACACACACACACACACACACACACACACACGCACACACACACACACACACACACACACACACACACACACACACACACACATGCACAGACACAAACACAACCAGACATACCAAACCCACTATATATATATATATATATATATATATATATATATATATATATATATATATATATATATATATATATATATATATATATAAAGTTTACGAAACAAATTGATTCATTATTTGTTGGTAAGAGTAACAACTTTTTATAATTATTGCCTGTGTTGATGTAAATTAGAAAGAAATACAAATTGCTTTTTTGTTAAATGATAAAGTGATATACTTCAGTAACACAGTTGAATATCCAGAAATAAGGAATTATTATAATTTATGTTTGGTGTTTCCCATTCTTGTAGCAAATTTAAATTGATTCTGAATGATCTCATTTTCAAGGAAATAGGAATTCAAACTAACAAGGTTGTTCTTTTATTAGAAATTATGTTGAAGTATTTTTAGGTATAAGTTCCATTTACTATTAAATATTGAGTTTAAACAAAATTTAGAAAGTATGCTTCGAGTTACATTCAAACGAGTGACCCTGCTTTCCATCCAGGTGGGACACACATTAACTTCGCAAATGAATACATTATTAAGACTAAAATTTATTGCGCACTATGACAATCAGATGTCTTATAATTTTCGAAAGCTATTTATCCGAAATTTCTTGAGAATTTTGTTGTACTTCGCTATCATCGAGAAAGGTGGCGCAGTGGTTAGCACTGTGGACTCGCATTTCGGAGGACGACGGTTCAAACCCGCGTCCGGCCATCCTGATTTAGCTTCTCCGTGATTTCCCTAAATCGCTCCAGGAAAATACCTGGATGGTACCTATGAAATGGCGCGGCCTACGTCCTTCCCCATCCTTCTCTAATCCGATGGGTCCGATGAACTCGCTAGTTGGTCTCCTCCCCCAAACCAAACAACTAATTTCGTTATCAAATAATTTATATCCCAGCACTTACATCTACATGATTACTATGCAGTTCACATTTAAGTGGTTGGCAGAGGGTTCATCAAACCACTTAGGCATTATGACTATCGAAGAAGTCAAGTCTTTAAGGTCTCCTCATGAGTATCTACACAATAGAGTAATTTAAAGAAGAATGATCATCAGTCAGGATATGGTTTATTTCGTTACATCATAGTTTTGGCAGTCCTTCCAGTAGAGGGATCTATACTACATTAACATGATGCAGCCGTTAAAATAAAATCATAAAAATACTGGTCTTTGTATAAATCAGTTTGTGAGACAATTAGCCATAGATGAAGAAGAAGGTGCGGCATGGAAGAACAAGAGGTAACGTTTAGCGTTAGTGAAAGCGTTGAATGTGAACGAACATTGGGAGGTTGTGAACGAACATTGGGAGGTTAACTGCTGTAAGTTAACGCCCAACTTAATTGCTCTAGCAGAAGCAATAACAATACATCTCCCAGGGGGGGCAATCCATTGCTGGGATTCTGCTAATAGCTCCTGCAGAGGACTTCCCACTTTCTGGTGCCCTGAGGACTTACGACGGCCATAGCTAAGGTCCTTCCCTTTTCTAGGCTACAGCTGTAACTTAGTCGGACCGACTCCAGTCGTTCTTTCTTTTACAACTGCTGGTTATACGTGATCGAACGTGTGCATTTCTGCTATGCTTCGAAACAACTGCAGAGATTTCTCAATGTTGCATTCCCAGTACCGTACAGCCGTCACAGAGCTACAATTTAGGGTCGACTTTGGATATTAAGTACAAATGAAACGCCATCATTACAGTCTCTACGAACAGTGCTCATAATGATTACGGAAAAGAATTTATAATAATGCTAAACGTCGACAAATAATACACTGAAGAAAGCGGAGGGAGAGAGAGAGAGACCAGATGGATCTAAGTTTCTGCTCCTTCCAGCACATTCAAAGCAAAGAGACGCCGGGAAAGGCTTGAGGGTGAGGCGATAAATATGTAGAAAGGCGAGAGCGAGTAGAGGCACAAAGCAAACTGTCGACTCACAGACCGGCCGAAGTGGCCGTGCGGTTCTAGGCGCTGCAGTCTGGAACCGCGAGACCGCTCCGGTCGCAGGTTCGAATCCTGCCCCCAGCATGGATGTGTGTGATGTCCTTAGGTACGTTAGGTTTAACTAGTTCTAAGTTCTAGGGGACTAATGACCTCAGCAGTTATGTCCCATAGTGCTCAGAGCCATTTTTTTTTGTCGACTCACAACAGAGGGAAGCAACCAAAATAACGTTAGGGAAACACAAGGGCTTGAAGGAAATTGGAACAAGGCTGACCATAGGACGCCTAGAGGAACGCGTGTGCCGAATAAAAATAGAAGAGATTGTAATGAGAGAGGCTATTACTTCGAAACAAGAGATAAGAGTGTGTATCTGTATAAGACGTTAGTAGAATGGGCAGAATGCGTATCGAGTGAGCTGAACACTACGGATGAGAGAGCGTAACTGGATTGGCCACATTTGGTAGCAGAACCAGTAGAAGGAAACTGAAAGCGTGAATAAGAACACCAAAAGAAAATGTCGGAATGTTTCATCTGAATGTGGAAGAGAAGGCCGCCGTTATAGTGCAGTGCACCTTCTGCAGTGATATTGTCCATTTCCAGGAGACATTTTATCTTATAAAGATAGTCTTAGGCACGAAATTAAGGTGCTACCAGGAGCAGAAGGTAGGGTAATTTTGTCGCTCATTCACAAACCACGGTAAGTACAAGGATAGGTGCTCTGGCAAAAACTTGAACAGATGTTGGATGACGACATTGTAAAAAGTAAATGTGATTAGTACATTCCATTGTTATGATTCTGAAGGAAAAGGATGCCAGTGGAAAGCTAAATTGGAGAATAGTCGTGGCCTGTAGGTGACCGAATGAGATGTCCCCAAGCCAGTTTGTCCTCTGCAAAGAATAGATGACGTTCTTCAAAATGTAGGAAAGGGAAAGTACTTCTCGGCCCTCGATTTAGCGTAAGGCTGTTCTCAGGTCCAATTAGAAGGCAGAACCGAGAAACGACGGCTTACAGTTTGACGTACAGGCATTATGAGTACAATTGAATGACCATGGGTTTTAAAACTGATCCAAATGCATTTCTGCAGGTGTTGAACTCCTCTTTGACACAGCCACGTGGTTACAAGTTATTAATTTACCTGCAAGGTGTGCTGTTATTTGGCTCCCTCTTGAAAGGACACAATGTACAGCTGGCAGAACTGTTTGAAAGACACACCTCACAGTTTAAAGCCACAGGTATGCAATCTGGGGCACATCGTAACGACCAAAGGCCCGAGGCCAAACGCACAGAATGTCAGAGAAATAAGGGAGTGTCCAGAGCCCAAAACAACGAAGCAAGAAAATGTGTATAGGCCTTGTGAGATACTACATTAATTGGAAAGGTAAGTTAAGACCCACAAAAATTCAAAATAATAAAGGAGTATCCACAGCCCAAAGCAACACAGGGGCAAAAGGTTTACCTAGGGCTTGTGGGATACTACAGGTATTTTATAAGGAAATTCCGCAAAACTGCGAAGCCAGTACATCAATTATTACAAAAGGAAGTACCTTACACGTTGGATGTCGAGTTGAAACATGCGTTTGAGGATTTGAAAGACAAAATGTGCAAACCACAAATACTGTGGTATCTGGAATTTCAAAAGGACTGCATAATCACCACGGACGCTACTCAGACTTCTCCTGGACCAAATTATTGTCAGGGACAAAAATGGAAAGACAAACCAGTCGCGTATGCCTCGAGAAACTGAATAAGGTGCAAGGAGGGTACGGCATGCTTGAGAGGTAGATGCAAGCCATTTGTTGCGCAGTACCATACATTAGACCAAATGTATTTGACAGAAATCGTCCAGGTTGATGAAGTTTATATTAAAGCCGGAAGAATATGACTGTCAGATCACATACAAAAGTGGTTATTCAAGACTTTCCAGTTATCTTTCATAAATTATGTGCATGTGTGTGTGTGTGTGTGTGTGTGTGTGTGTGTGTGTGTGTGTAAATATCACGGAAATAATGCAACTTGACACCACACTTACACATATTAGTGTTACACCGATTAAATATACATATATCTACGCATATCCAAACATCTATGACTTTTATGGAAATAATTCCTATCGAGGGACATTTCATAAAAATGTACAGGTTAGTTTTGCCGTGGAATGTTTGATGCAACAGCAGTCAAATTTACGTCAGATGTAATTGGGAGCTTGAGGAAGAAGCACTTTTTTTTTTTTTTTTTTTTTTTTTTTTTTATTTAGCTGTGTACTCTAACATCAAATTGGCGAGAGATAGAGCTGGTGCCTAAAGTGGTCTTGCGTAATATAACTTTTGAAGACCAGAGGTGGAACGTTTATGCGGCAAAAACCCTATAGAAGTCCACAGTGAATAACGTGAATTTTGTGGTGAGTTTACAGTGGACCGTAGTATAGTTCCACGTTTGGTTAATTGTTTTCGTGGTGGTTGTGTGTGCATAGACGATAATCCAACACCGGGAAGGCCAAAAAACATCAGCAAATGAATGAAGTGTGGTACATCTGGCAGATTTTTTTAAAGAAGAGCGCAGTGAGACTTATGAGGAACTCCCAGAAGCGACGGGAATTCCTCCAACACCAGTATTCCCAATCGTGACAAATGATCTGACGAAGAGAAAAATTTCCGCGAGATAGGCTCTGAGCACTACGGGGCTTAACAGCTATGGTCATCAGTCCCCTAGAACTTAGAACTACTTCAAGCTAACTAACCTAAGGACATCACACAGCACCCAGTCATCACGAGGCAGACAAAATCCCTGACCTTGCAGGGAATCGAACCCGGGAACCCGGGCGTCCCGCGAGATAGGTCCAACACTCTTTCACTGCTGAAGAAAGACAACATTGCAGCCATCTTAAACAACGATTCAGCCGTGAATGTCAAGGAATCCTGTGCTGAACTGTCACTACTATAAGAACATGGATTAGGGACTTTGAACCGGAGTTGAAATCACATTCCAATCAGTGGAGAGCCTCAGATTATCCACGTCCAAAAAGATTTTTATGCGCTCAGTCAAAGCTTTAGCAAATAATGATTTTTGCTTATGAACACCAAGTAATCATCGTGGCAGATAGAATCTCACGTGGAATAAATGTCACAGCAGTGTGTCATCGTAACTTCATGCAAAACCTCGCCAGAAAAATGCACAAAACCCGGCCTCAGTTTCTCGAGGCTGGACCACTCATTCACTATGGCAATTGTCGCCAACACGTCGGAAGTGCTGTATCCCAAAACCTGCGCGATTACGGATGGGATGTGTTGCCGCATTCTCCCCACACCTTGGACATGAGTCAACGCAACGTCGACTTGTTCTCGAAGTTGAAGAAACCTATGTGTGGATGTCGTTATCGTCCTCTGGAAGAGCTTTCTACCACTGTTACCTCAGCCATTCAACAGCTGAACGGAAATGGTGCCTTGATTGGTATGACAGAAATTCTGAGACGTTGGAATTCAGTCATAAAGAATCAGAGAGACTTTACTGAAGGGCGGTAAAGTAATGCTGAAAAAAAAAGTACTTGTGTAAGTAAAAGAAATGTGTGCAATATTTGTAAAGTGTCCCTTGAACCTTTAAACTTGGCGCCTAATCAACTAACGATTACATAATTTTTACAGCATATCTACAAACTTGGTACTTTATAACACAACTAATTGGCTCATTCTAATACTTCACTTTGATTGGCCTGAGAGGGAGAATTGGAAAGGGTTAAAAGCATAACTGGCTAAGTTCTGTAATCTTCACTTTTTAAATTTCCCACAAATTTTTAAATTTACCACCACAACCATGATCCATTTGTTACACTTAATGCCATCTGCTACTTTTGATTTTTTAAATCTGTGTCAAGTTTTAGAATTTTCTGCCATCTGTTACGCTTCAGTTTCAAATTTTCTGCCAATGTTGAAACTTCCCACTACCTGCCATGATGGATTTTTTAAGTTCTCACCACAGCCACTGGGTACTGTGGTCATGAGTAGCGGTGGAAAGTTGAGCTATGCTCTAGAATCCTATTTCCTTGCTACTCAGACGCTCGCCCTATTCACAAGTATAAGGCCAGGAATGATAGTGGAGAGCCTTCTGGTTTAATCTCCTTTGTTGTTCAATGTCGAGGCTTCAATAGCCTCTTTGAAACTATAAATTATTCACATTGTTTCCTGTTGTATTTCTTTGACATTTAATACTATGTTTAAGAACTGCTCGTGTTTGGGGAAATCTTTTGCATGTTCTGGAATATGACTTTCCAAAGACGGGCATGCCCCATAAGGAGAAACTTACTGGGAGGACTTACACTTCCGAGTTGGTGTGTTGGCTGATATATTGTGCTATTATTCCCCTCTCCATTTGCATCACTTTGCCTTGAAGCTTGAAAAAAGTGTTCCAAGATGTTGTACTCGCCATGCTGGCCTTTGTTTCCTCGACTTCCGTGTAGTATAATGAAAAGTGGTCACTAAATAAATGCATGAAATTCCATTATTTGCTTACTAAAACAATTTTTTCCCGATGATACCGGTATTTAAAATTGTTGTAGGCCTCATCTGTTAGCTAATGTAGTTGGAAACATAACATCCCTCTCTGGATCCACCACCTCAATAAAAGAGTTTGTATGTGGGCAAGTGAGTTTGTGTATTATAATGAACAGCAGTGTAGATGCTGGCAGGGTGGACTAAGCCAGCAATGCATCTACATGGGAATCTGACAGTGTATATCTCACAACAACTCATCTTTCCTTTGTCCTGTCCTCTTCTTCCTACCTAGTTGGGCATGCACAGCTCAATAGTCCAAGAAGGCAGTCTGCCTACGATATCACAGCTCAAAATATTGCCTAGTGTTCCAGGTCGGGGGTTGAATCGTTGAATCACCTCAGTAGCACATATAAAACACAGACTCCTGGCTCAAGATCCGTCAAAAGGCTCAGATGAAATATGGAACATGACAGAGACGAGAACGGCTACAGAAAATGACTCTACTGGGCCTAAATACCATGAAAAGGAAGTATTTCATGGTCTGGAATTGTTAAAGTTTGATGAGGAAATGTTAGCAGAAAGAATAAAGTAGAAGGAAAATGAAATGGTGGGTGTTTGTTTTCACTTCATCAGTGGTGGTTTAAATGAAGAGAGGGCCAGGAGAGGCGTGTCGATTGAGTTGTACAAGAGGCATAAGAAGAGCACACAGATTTGCCAACAAATAAATGAAACACATTCATGGAAGAATAAGAGTAGTCGATCCTGGCCAGCTCAATGCTTACTCAATATGCATGAGCACTTTTACATCATCCGATTCAGCCACATGCACAAGGCCATTCTGGGAATCCTGGCATTGGCGTCAGCACTTTCTCGTCACTACAGCCATCATGCCCAACGCACATCTGTCCCCTACACCCTGTCCCCCTTCACCCCCCCCCCCCATCGCACCCCCTGTGCCCCTACACCACTCATTGATGTCATCATGCTGTCAGCCAATTGCTTCCAAGTTCAGCTGAGGAATTTGGCATGGAGTGTAATTTTTCTGCTGCTGTATTGTAGAGAAACTGTGACCTGATGAAGCCAGCAAATGTGTCTTCATCATAATAAATTAATAGGTAAAACACATGATGCAGTGTAGCGTAATCATTTGTTTGTTGTCTGTACATACATCTAGGTCTCACATGTTACCTGGCGAGAAGTTTATATTCAGCTAAGAAGAATTTAAGAAGTTCATTTGCTGCCCACATCTTTAAGAGAAATGTACTCACAACATTTTGCATGAAGACTGGAAAAGTGTTGTAATGGTGAAGCATAAGACTGAAAAAGGAAGAATATTGTTCAACATATAACAGAAATGCAGTGCAGTGACAGCAAGATGCTTTACCTGACTGCATTCACCAAAACACAGTGGTGCATATGTTGAAATTGTTAAATCATTTTCCAATATACCTCCTGCTATCACCCTGTCATTTACACGTGTAGAAAATGATAGCTCTACCTTGGTACCATGTATCACATAGACAACTATATTTAACTGATTTACATATCTCCTGTTTTGAGATTACTGACCGTCCCTTTTCTAATCGCTCCTGACAGTACACTGGATCACACATTTTAAATAGCGTGAAGTTATCGTAAAACGGTTTGGTAATGGATGATCTTGGCGAGTGTATGCACTTGGAGTGGGCACACAGAACGTGGCAGCAGGGCCACAGGGATTGGGTATTGGATGGACTTGGTGTTAAGAAAGTGTTGATGCTGATTTTAGCACTCCAGAAATGGTCCATTGTGGTCATGATGTTAAGAGAGGTGACAGATCCTGTGTCGGCATTCTTGGCCAAGACAGACACTGACCAACTAGTAATAGTTATGGAGGTGGATGATGGAATAGTGAAAGGATGTGGAGGTGATGTCATAAGGAAAATGGCAAAAGACTAGTAAATACATGAAATGCAGTGGGTCTGAAAATTGAAATTGGTTTCTTCACCTGTGAGTGGACTTACGTAAGCATGACACAGCCATTCACGAGATTTGAGCCCACCACAGTAGTTGAGCGGACTGCGCGCTTGCTTGTCGTGCCAGGGGGCCGGAGTTCGTTTGCCGGTTCGGTTGGAGATTTTCTCCGCTCAGGGACTGGGTGGTTGTTCGGTCCAGAGCGTCGGCTTGCCATGCTGGGGGGCCTGAGTTCGATTGCCGGCTGGGTTGGAGATTTTCCCGGCTCGGGGTTTTGGCGGTTGTGTCGTCCTCATCATCCTCATTTCATCCTCATCAACGCACAAGTCACCGAAGTGGCGTCACCTCAAAAGACCTGCACCATGCGATCGGGTCTGCCCGCCGGGAGACCCCCGCCACACTACATTTCATCCACGACATTTGAGAAAACTGTAGATTACATCATACAGCATAAAAATTCTATCCATAGTGCGAATGACTTAAGGATGTACAGAGGCACGAAATGTGGCTTCAACCACTTTTGGTGCATAGACTGTCATTAGGAGCAAAGAATACACCAGAGAGATAGCTCTCCTGCTAAAAATTCAGGATGCTGTTAAATAAAGAGTAAATAGTCTCAAAGACTTTATTAACAGAATAACGCTGTTAAATAAAGTGTAAATGGTCTCAAAGACTTTATTAACTGAATAGCTAATAAACTGTAAAGTTTTGACGCAGACAAATATGCCAGGGAGAGATCTCATGCAATCACGAGGCAGCATATGAACCGCTGGTTCAGCAAAGCAGTGAAAGTTAACAAATCTCTGAGTGATGGTCGGTGAACATTAGATAAAAGAGAAGGAAATCTGTAGCAGTTGTCTGCGGGTGAGAGGCCTTGCAGAGAGGTAAATATATGGGAGTAAACAAAGAGAAAAATTGTTGACAAAAAATTAGATGAGGGAAAAGAGATGTGAGATAATTAGATAGATGTACAGCTGGAGAGAGCCTGACCAGTGAAGAATGTAATAAGAGTTGTGAAAGAAGGGACAAATAGAACAGTTCCCGGTATTAGGGAATTGGAAAATCATTTCAAGAAATTGGTTACAGTACAGAGACTCAGGTATGAGGACAAAGAACTGCATTTCGAAAATAAACTATCTGCAGGAAATATAGACCCAATATCCACAGAAGAGTTGGTAAAATCTGTGAAAGGTACGTAGACTTCAAAATCTCCCTATCTAGGAAACAAACCAATAGGGTTAGTAAAGTGTGGACCGAGTGTGTTATGTGAATGTTTAAGTAATTTCTTTAATTCATGCATGTTAGAGGGAGAAGAAGTAAGTAAGGAACTGAATGTGACATACCTAAGTCTAGTTTACAAGACAAGTGCTAAGATGGGAGGACGAAATTATTGTGGTATCAGAGTTGCAAACTCTCTGGGTAAGCTGTATGACTGGATCCTAAAAGACAGAATAGGGGGACGTTGTTGGACGTTGAAAAGCAAATTGGGTTCCGGAAAGGAAGATCTTTCACGGAAAACATTTTTACTTTAAAACAAAGAGTGCCAAAGGAATCTGAGTAGCCATTTAATGTTCTTAGGTCACGAGAAGCCGAATGACATAGTGCCACCTAAGAAACAATTTCAAGTCCTGAGGGGTACGTTGCTTGAAAAGACAAAATTTAGATGCATATGGAACCTATACGAGTTTGCAGACTGTGAAATAATAGTTGGAAATAGAATTTAGTCACAACTTTTCAAAATTACAAAAAAGTTTAAAGCATGGGTGATGCTTGTCCGTACATTGACTATTATGTACATCCAAAAAGACGTAGACTGTGCAGCTGAGCGGCACTGCCTTTCACTGCCACACAGCAGGTGTGGTTCGATTTCCGGGAGAGTCGGAATGTTTCTCCTCTCAGGGACTTGGTCTTGTGTTGTCCACATCACCATTTCTTCATCATGCACACGCCTTTCGCCCAATTTGACATCAACTGAAAAGACTTGCAATTCGGCGGCCAAACTTCTACAGGTGGGTACCCAGGACCATAACTGCCATACAGGGGACTTATGACCACAGCAGTTGAGTCCCATAGTGCTCAGAGCCATTTGAACCATTTGAACTGCCATACGATCATTGCATTATCTGAGCAGGAACTGGAAGTCGTACAACAAAGAATGATGTATGTACAAAAAAATGGCTCTGAGCACTATGGGACTTAACTTCTGAGGTCATCAGTGCCCTAGAACTTAGAACTAGTTAAACCTAACTAACCTAAGGACATCACACACACCCATGCCCGAGGCAGGATTCGAACCTGCGACCGTAGTGGTCGCGCGATTCCGGACTGTAGCGCCTAGAACCGCTCGGCCATTCCGGCCGGCGATGTATGTACAATTTGTTTTTTGCAGATGTTCAAGTTGTAGTTGCTAGTAAAGGGAATGTTATCTGCTTTATGCTAAGATTATTGTTAGAAGAACGTGATAAGTGGGGATTGAAAGAAAATTTGGAAATGAGCGAATACCCAAGCAGAGAAAAAATAGCAGGAAACAGAATATTAGATATCTAGCGCAGACAGATATATGGCGTATTGCGACATACGGAAGAAAGCGAAATGAGAAGAGAGAGAGAGACAGACAGACAGATAGACAGCGCAGGAGAGGGAAGAGAGAAGGAAAGAGAGGGGGAAGGGGGAACATAACATATTGAAATTTTACAAAAATCTAACAAAAACAGTTAAGGTACTAATAACTAGATATGTCGGTATGGTACAGTTAGCTCGCAATCTGTGAGTCCAACCTCCAACAACAAAGGTTCAATATATTACCACGAGAAGCGCGACATTCACAGGGGAATGTAATTAAGTAGCGCTTTTGAGTCCGGCTAGGCAAATCTAATGAGTAATTTGTGAAAAATTGTGTTAGGAAGGCCACAATGGAAATGCTGTACCATACCCTACTCCTTAAGTACACTTAGATTTTACTTCCGTGAAGTTTTTATTTTTGCTTTGTTTAAAATTTCCCGGTGAATAGTGACTGCGCAATCAAAGTAAAAACATGCAAAACTAATATTCCATAAATTCAGAGTAGTCTGGGGTCCCACATACTAGCATATTATTCTGCTGCTGTAAGAGAGCGGATTTGATATTTAACGGTTGTAATATAACATTGTCCGCCTCTCCACTGCCACTGTGTATTATGAAAGCTGTGCCGACAATCCTGTCGTTACATTTGCTTAATCGTTATCTCACTTGTTATTTGGCAATTAACAGTGCTACAAAGGCGTGTTAAGGGATTCGTGCGATCAGCCTCGTTAATGCAACTGCGCGTTCTGGCTAATACTGTAGAATTGTCTCCTCTCGGTAAAATACGTATTCACAGAGCATACTGGACGCTTCGATCGTTTCCCTTGCCCGCATTCGCCGACCAAATATCGGTTTAGTATTGATATCGGACAAACGCCACCATCATGTATGATGCCCCTGCACGACTTACATACTTTATGGCCTCGGTATAAAACCTGATGTAATGATTTCAGATAAATGAGAAATTGTTGGCAGAAATAAAATTTACATTTGAGCTGATGATAGATAATAACCTGAACTGATGTACTAAATGACTGTCTGTTAGAGATATAGTCTGGCATCGTATGATTTCGACGGAAACACTATAGTCACCGCAAATGAAAACGGTAATATTAGGTACGGTATTTCATTATAGGAAAACAAGAAAAAAAAGAACTCCGAAAACAGTGAGTGTCATGGTTTTCATTCAGAGACAGAGGAAGAGGTAAATAGGTGGACTGAATTAATAGAGAGAGAGAGAGAGAGAGAGAGAGAATGGGAGAGAGGAAGACTTAGCCATATGGCGGGATCATCTTCCCAGTAATTAAAGTATTAAACTTTCTGTCTGCACCTGCGATCCTAAGACTTAGTGTGTAACGAAATCGACTGGTCCCATAATGAAGCTAAAACTGATATATAACTAGGATAAGAAAGATATTTGTTGCATTTTTTATTCTTATTATACATTCTGGACCGCAGAAGAAGAGGTAGTGGGAAGATTAATTATCCTTGCAGCAAAGAGGTCCTTACTCGCACCAAGTTGGCTGTAGGGTTACTGCTGCAATATCTGCACCACAGAGAACTACGAGTTGTACCATTACCTCCTTTCTGCGCAATTGCTGTGGTGTAGAATTCATTTCTTTTTTCGTATAAGTCAATACCGATTGCTACATGTGTCTGATGTACGCGAACAGGCGTAAGTCGTAACCTATAGCGATGATAATGTAATGCAGCAGCTTAAATTCTGAATAATGTTTTTGGAACGCCACTTATATTTTTGCGCGAGTAAATGTTTCTCAAGTATATGTGGCGTGACTTAATACACAGAAAAAAGTTATTTATTATTAATGGAGATGTTACTCTCTCTTTCAATGAATGACACCGTGACGTAATCTGCAACAACTCCAGCGGTAATATAGAGCATGAAATGATTTCCTCTCCGAGAAAATTAATCTAATGTTGCACACACAGAAAGAATGGTACAGACACCTGCGTATTAGTGAAATAATTGCAAAGAATTTTGCAATTGAAAGATGATGGTTCAGTACGATTCATGAAAGCATGAGACTTCACCTTGCGGTGATAAATCTGTGAATAAGTTTCGTAATCAAAAATACTAACGAACTTTAATTTTGAAAACTGACTGTAAAAATTCATAGAAGCACTTAAGATTATTTACCTTTGCGAGTGAAGCTAACAAAGACTGAAATATTGTTTGGCTCACCTAATGGCGGACTCAGCGGCACGGAAACAGTCGAAGCCAGATGGGCAATCGACAGCAATATTATTATTATATTTAAATAAATCTCACTTGGAGTTAGAGGTATTTTTGAAAGGAATGATAAGATACTTTCAATTAAAAATATATATGAACCTTCAAGCTCGTACAGACAGCTCGTTAAACGCACATCGATCCACAGGAGAGAGAGAGAGAGAGAGAGAGAGAGAGAGAGAAACAGGCGAAAAACAGAATAAACAGGGCGAGCAACATGGCTTTCGTGTATATATATTATACTTGACATTCCATGCTTTCATGTATTGAACTGTTGTGTTCTTTATCTTTGCGATTAATGGAAAATATTTACAATATTTGTCACAAAATATTATCAGACTCGACAAAATGACTCGTAATATTACAAGCTTTACTTTCTAGTTTTGCATCACATTCATATCAGTTGAATAAATCGCATCATACATTAGATACGGTTCCAGCTGACGCCACAGAGTCTTTATTGTGCAAGCGAGATAACGAGGCCATAGAAAAGGGCGGACCTAGGATTTTGTGCAGCAATTTTCGGATATTATTCGTAATTTAATGCAACACGTGTGATTCTTTTGGGGAGCAACGGGGAACTAATTACACGGATTGACAAAAAAAGGTAAAACACCGAGAATGGGAGGAGGAAACGAAATGAAATTCACGGGTTGACAGGGAGTGTAATTATGTTTCAGAGATTACTGTATCGCGTCAAATGTACAAAGGAAACGGTATGTGAACCCATTACCACTTTCACGATGCACCACCGTGGCGCGAATACGTCCCCTTATTTGGTTGGGATGCGCATCACCAAGCCATTGTATTCTCTTCCGAGGCAACGTCACGCGCAACTGTCACAGTTCGTTGACAAATTCGATGACGGCACTGGGACACAGTTGACGGCCTTAATAGTTCAACATACACTGGCGTGACCAGGAGATTCGTATGTAAACATTTCCGACGTGGTTGTCACCGCAGACGGGTATCAACAGACCATGAACGCGCAATGGTAGTTGGAGCTACAGACATGGGACATTCCATCTAGGAAATGATTATAGAATTCAGTATTCAGAGATCCACAGTCTCAAGTGTGTGCCGACAACACTGAATTTCGGGGATTACCCTTCACCCCCTCAACGTAGTGGCCGATGGCCGTCGCCTAACGACTGAGAGCGGCCACGTCTGCCCCGAATTATCAGAGCTAACAGACATGCAAAACTGCGTTAAATAACCATAGAAATCAGTCTGGGAGGCACGACAAACTTATCCGTTAGGACAGAGTGGCGAAATTTGGCGTTTATAGTCTATGACAGCAGATGATCGAGAAGAATGCTACCGCTAAAAGCTCAACGTCGCCTGCAGCACCTTTCTTGGGCTCTTGACCACATCATTTGGACTCTAGAAGACTGAAAAACCGTGGCCAGGTCAGATGAGTCCCGGTTTCAGTTGGTAAGAGTTGTGGGTAGGATTCGAGAGCCATGGAACCTAGCTGTCATCAAAACATTGTGAAAGCTTGTGGTGGCTCCATAATGATATGGACTGTGTTCATATGGTATGGACTGTGTCCTCTGATCCAACTGAACCGATCGTAGACTGGAAATGTTCATTTCCGGCCACTTGGAGACCATCTGCTGCCATTAATGGAATTCATGTTCCCGAACAACGATGGAATTTTTATGGGTGACAATGGGCCATGTCACTGGGTCACAATTCTAAGCAACTGATTTGAAGAACAGTGTGGGCAGTTCGAGTGAATAGTATGGCCACCCATATCGCCCGCCATTCACAGAATGTACTCGAAAGGACAGTTCGTGAAGAAACACCTGCAGTGGCAGCGCTTTCGAAATAGTTACGGAGGCTGTAGAGGCAGCGTGGCTCAGTATATCTGCAGGGTACTTCCAGCGACTTGTTGAGTCTATGCCAAGTCGAGGTGCAGCAGTACGCAGGGCAAAATGAGGTCCGACACAAGGTTAGAAGATATCCCATGACTTTTGTGACCTCAGTGAATGTTCAATTGAAGACAGATCTGGGGTCCTGCTGGTGACGTGAGTAAGTCAAAAATACGTAGACAGTTTGTATGGACGGTTACCATGTGTAAACGAGCATTGTACTGATGAAAACTGCCACCATGATGGCCGTGAACAGTCGACAGCTGAGTTTGCAAATGCCGCCCCGCCTAAGAACTGCACTTGGGGTGGAGCAATGGGGCGGACTACTATTACAGCAACTGCGTCGCCAGAATGGATATATTCTTTTGGTACTAATGTTATCCACCGTGATAACGACCTGGCAGCACCTGATAGTAGAAGATGGGTCCAGGCCAGCTGCACGAGGTAGCAAATAGCCGGAACCGTAGTTCTTCATTTCTAGGGCAATAGGTTTGAAGCTAAGCCTGCCGCTGAATATGCGTCTGGGTTCTTCTTCTCCTGCTACTGAATTGGTCTAAAAATTATGCAATTCCTGGTCAGTCCAGTGAGAAATGAAGGGGTGTTACTTATTGACAGCTCGATACCGAAACACCTGATCGAAACGGCATAAGAGACGTGGGGCACTATGAGCTGATCTGGATTATCGTCAGCTGTTTGTGTCAGATGATAATTTATGCTTGACCGGGACTAGTACTCGGATTGCGAGCGATCGCATGTATGTGAAGATATGGACACGTTGTAAATACTGACATTGAATCCATTAATAATGAAATTTGGAAATCTGTGGTAAAGTCTTATGGGACCAAAATGCTGAGGTCATCGGTCCCTAAGCTTACCCACTACTTAATCTAACGTAAACTAACTTACACTAAGGACAACACACACAACCATGACCGAGGGAGGACTCGAACCTCCGACGGGGAAGGCAGCGCGGACCGTGACAAGGCCATTAATAATGCATCCATTCTTCTACGGCCTAAAATGACGAGAAACGTTTGTCTCCCAGCGTGCGTGAATTACAAAATGTGAGAGTGCGAGTGTGCGTACTTCTTGACATATGGCAGTTTGTGTCTTCTCGGACAGCCGAGTGGTTAAAGCGACCGCCTGACACAAATTTTCATCCGCCCCATGTAGCTGATACAATCCGGATTAGCGAAACACGGATGAAGTTCGTAATACTTAGTACAGCTGTAATCGTCCGACCCGTGTCTGTATGCATGCATATCTGAAAGACATTGAAATGTGAATACATAGCTTCGCATTAACACAGACATCGCTGCTTTCAACAAGGTGTACAGCGAGTTTGGTACGATCCCGGGGCGTATTCCTGAAGAAAATAGTCCGCCAAGTGGAAGAATACTGCTTCCAGTTATCCGAAAACGTTGCATACGTCCTCACAAATTACAGATTGTGCCCTGTGTTGCAAAACAATTCTGGCTGCCTTTCCTAAATTTATGGAAGGGATAAAATACTCGCTCGATGAGTATCGATTGACAATCTTCTTTCATGAACTGATCGTAGACTTGTAGCCTTCAGTCTAGCGTTGGGGTTTCTTTATATGGAAATCCGTCGGATAAAGATTAATAGTACATGTGTGGTAAGTGTGGACTAATGTCACTAAGTAACTTACTCTCATGACTGATTGAAATACCAGTTGATAACTGCATTGTTACTGCAGTGTTCGTAGCGAACTCCAAGAATTCAGGTCCTTACAACACTCGTGATGCCTGGAAACTGAAAATTCAACACCAACTGTAATGCATAGGTTAACCAAGAGATCGTACGTCTATAACAACACACAGAAACATAAGGACCTGCAAGTCTGCAATGTCCAAAAAAAAAAAAAAAAAAAAAAAAAAAAAAAAAAAAAAAAAAAAAAAAAAAAAAAAAAAAAAAAGAGAGAGAGAAAAGAAAAGCACTGCGAACTCGTATGCACTTTTACAACCACCTGTGGTACATTTAGATTAATAACCGAATGTTTCTACCAAGTGAGGTGAGAGAGGTAACGATCGGGTTTTGAGGTTTAGTGTTGCGGAGGAGAACACAATTGGGAAAAAGTGAGATAGGGAGTATGTCTGTGACAACGAGAAAACTTTGATCCCCTATTGAATGCAGTGTAGGTTTAGTTTAGTAAACGATATGTTCCTCAGATATGCAGATGAAATGAGAAAGAGATGTATAGACAGATAAAGTCGAGCAACTGGAGGCAATAGACCATTTCAGTTACAGACAGCTGAGAGTAACTTCATATTGGAGCAGAACTACTAGGAAATCAGGGGGCAATAAAGTAATTAACATCTTACTGTCTATTTCGTTTCATCCATCCTTACTAATACACTGAAGAGGCAAAGAAAATGGTACATCTGCCTAATATTATTTAGGGCCCCACTCGAGCACGACGTGGCGTAGCCTCGGCTAATGTCTGAAGTAGTGCTGGAGGGAATGGACACCATGTATCCTGCAGGGCTGACCATAAATCCGTATGAGTACGAGGAGGTTAAGATCTCGACTGAACAGTACATCTCAAGGCATCCCAGATATGCTCCATAACGTTCAGGTCTGGGGAGTTCGGTGGCCAGCAGAAGTATTTAAACTCAGAGGAGTTTTCCTGGACCTACTCTGAAGCAATTCTGGACGATTGGGTGATCGCATTGTCGTGCTGGAATTGCTCAAGTCCGTTTCAATGCACAATGGATATGAATGGATGCTGGTGATCAGACAGGATACTTACGTACTTGTGCCAGCCGGTGTGGCCGAGCGGTTCTAGGCGCGTCAGTCAGGAACCGCTTGGCCGCTACGGTCGCAGGTTCGAATCCTGCCTCGGGCATGGATGTGTGTGATGTCCTTAGGTTAGTTAGGTTTAAGTAGTTCTAAGTTCTAGGGGACTGATGACCTCAGATGTTAAGTCCCATAGTACTCAGAGCCATTTGAACTTACGTACGTATTACCTGTCAGAGTCGTATTTAGACGTATAGTAGGTCCCATATCAATCCGATTGCACAAGCCCCATACCATCACAGGGCCTCAACCAGTTTGAACAATCCCCTGCTGACATGCAGGGCCATGAATTCATGAGGTTGTTCCCATCCCCTCGATACAATTTGAAACGAGACTTGTCCGACCACCTCGTGACCGCTACGGTCGCAGGTTCGAATCCTGCCTCGGGCATGGATGTGTGTGATGTCCTTAGGTTAGTTAGGTTTAATTAGTTCTAAGTTCTAGGCGACTGATGACCTCAGTAGTTAAGTCGCATAGTGCTCAGAGCCATTTGAACCATTTGAACTTGCCCGCCCGGGCAACATGTTTCTAGTCGTCAACATTTCAATGTCGATGTTTACGGGCCTAGGCGAGGCGTACATCTTTGTGTCGTGCAGTGGGCTCCAAAAGTCCTTATAGAAGATGTTTCGTTGAATAGTTCGCACGCTGACACATGTTGATAAACAAGCATTGAAATCTGCAGAAACTTGCGGAAGGTTTGCACTTTTGTCACGTTGAACGATTGATTTTCTACAACCGTCGTTGGTCCCGTTCTTGCAGCATTTTTTCCGACCGCAGCGATGTCAGGGATTTGATGTTTTTACCGGATTCCCGATATTCACGGTAGACTGTTGAAATGGTCTTACTGGAAAATCTCCACTTTATCGCTATCTCGGGGATGCTGTGTCCCATCGCATGTGCGCCGACTGTAACACCAAGTTCAATCTCACTGAAATCTTGATAACCCATCATTGTAACAGCGGTAACCGTTCTAACAACTGCGGCAGACACTTTTTCTCTTATATAGGCGTTGCTGACCGTAGCACCGTGATCTGACTGTTTACATGTTTCTGTATTCGAAAACGCGTGTTTATAACCGTTTCTTTGGCTCTTCAGTGTAATAAGAAGGATAATATGAATTAACATACGTATTATACGCAAGAATTCAAGATGTTGTAGATTTCTGAGAAGTCAGTAACAGTGCCATGCTGGCGTTAGGTCTGATGGCTAGGTTCTTGTTTTACTTAACACGATGTGAAAATTTGACAGTATGTCCGATCTAATTAGATTACCATTGACAATTACGTGGAGTTAATTTACAGTTTTCCTTTTGTTGTCTCATTTTCACGATATCTTATCGTGTTTCTGGACCATTATCTTCTGATGCATGACATTTATTCGCAGATGCGAATATCGTACCATCAGCTGTATAATGGAATGACACTAATGAAAATTTGCGCTGGACCGGGACACGAACCCAGATCCCTCCCTTATCGAGAGCGGTCGCATTACCATTATGCTAGCCGAACACGACTCACGGCCATATCCAAACTTGCAAATTTCATCAACAGTGTGTCAACAGCCTGCACTCGTACATTCGTTATCTATATTCCTGTACAGGGGGAGACACTTTATTTGGAAGTCGCTTTCCCGGTGTCGACTGATAAATACGATATTGCAGTATCTGTATTGTTCAGAGGTACGATGCAAAGCTCCTTCGGACATGCATGCAGGCGACTACAACCGTTATGAAATACATGAAATGTATTTGCAGTTGCGAATATGAACAACCATCGGTTGTTTAGTTTAGTGAAGTTGCTTAATGGCATGACCATAGTGAAAATGTGCCGATCTGCCGAACTGGGACCCGGACCCCGATTTCCAGGCATGCAAGTCCGAAGTAACTTCGCATCGTACTTCTGAACAACATAGGCACTGCAATATTGTATGTACCTTGAGAGTTCACTATAGCCGGCCGAAGTGGCCGTGCGGTTAAAGGCGCTGCAGTCTGGAACCGCAAGACCGCTACGGTCGCAGGTTCGAATCCTGCCTCGGGCATGGATGTTTATGATGTCCTTAGGTTTAACTAGTTCTAAATTCTAGGGGACTAATGACCTCAGCAGTTGAGTCCCATAGTGCTCAGAGCCATTTGAACCAGTTCACTATAGGCAGGAGTTGCTGTTGTCATGGACCATGTCTCAGTATAGCACACTTCTCACACAAATGTGGAAGCTATCATGTTCCATTACAGGTTGAGACAGTTATAGCAAAAGTTAATATCAACAGAGCTGTTTGATGTTGATGTTTTCTGTCCGACGAATGAAGTGAATCAGTCCTCCACCCCAGTCCATCCTAAAGAAGTCTCTTCATCTTTGCATGACTAGTGCACCCTATACCCGTTTGAAAGGGCATACTTTAACCAAGCCTTGGCCTTTTTCCCCAGTTCAGTTGAGTACCTCTTCATTATAACTCCCACACTTCCATTCTGAAACTGTCTAGTCCTCGACGTTCACTTCATTTAATCTCGTTCTGCTAAGTTAATATGTTTTTCCCCAGTTCGTTTACGTACCTTTTGATTATTACCAACCTGACTTAAGTATTCTAACATAGCACCACGTTTCAAAACCCTCTATTTATTGTATGTACTTTTTGTTTTCCATTGTTCAATCGTGTAGCAAGCCTACAGTCCTGACATATATCTTCAGAAAATGATGCCAAATATTTAAATTAATATTCAACATTAATCAATATCTCCTTTTCGGTAAAAATTTCCTTACTATTGGAAAACTGCATTTGATACCCTCTCTGCTTAGGGCATCATCAGTGACTTTGCTACGAAAACAGCAAAACTCATCGGATACTTCTAATGTATCAAATCCTAACGTAATTCTCTCAGTATCGTCTGATTTAATTCTAATACATTCAAATACCTTACTATCACTTTTGTTGAAATTCGCCTTCTGAGCACTTTTGAAGACACTGTCCATCACTATCAACTCTTCCATGAAACCCTTTGCCGTCTCTAGCAAAACTAAAATGCAACTGGTCAGTCTGAAATTTATTATTTCTTCTCCTCATCTTCCATTCGATTTCCTGATTTCCCTCACTGCTTGATCAATGTACAAGATGAATGGCATCGGCGATAGGTTACAAACCCGTCTCGCTCAATTCTCAATGATTGCTTCCCTTTCATGTCCTTCGCTGTCAGAGCTGAATTCTGGTTTCTGTTCAGGATGCAAATAGCCTTTCGTTCTTTGTATATATACTCGCAACTTTCAGCATTTCTAAGAGAGCATTTCCGTTAATAGTTTAAATAGCTTTCGTTACTTTTATAACTGCTGTAACGTAGGTTTGCCTTCCTTTATCCTATCTTGTAAGACGAGTCTAAAGTTTGTGTATCTTTGCGTATTCTTCCATTTCAGGAAGCCAAATTAATCTTTCCAGGGGTTGGCTGTTACCAGTTTTTCCATTATTCAGTTAATAATTCGTGTATTTTGCAAATATGATTTATTACACTAATGACTTTGTACTATTTTCACTTGTTGACAGCACATGCCTTCTTTGGAATTAGAATTATTCCTGAAGTGCGAGGATATCTTGCCTGATTCGTACATATTTGACACTAGGTGGAACTGTTTTCTCATGGCTGACTCTTGCAAGGATTATAATATATCTCAGGGAATGTCACTTGCTCCAGGGGCCTTGCACTTTCACTGCTCTGAGAAATTCTTCTCTCAATATCATAGCTCCCACCCCATAATCATTTACTTTCTCTTCCCTTTGTGTTATATCACATTCAAGTTTATTTCCCTTGTACAGATCTCTTATATATTTCTTTTAATTTTCAGCTTTCCCTTCTTTCTTTGATCCAGCTTTGCCATCTGTGCTCTTAGCATTTATAACGCTGTCTCTCTTCTCTCCATAAGTTTCTATAATTTCCCTCTAGGCTGCATCCACCGTGAACTTAATTATACACGCTTCAGTAGTCTAACATTTGGCCTCTAGACATTCCTGCATAGAGATTTAACCCTTGAACCATTTTACTATTTCCTCCAATTTATACTTGATTAAATGTAATTCAAAGCTTCTTCGGAACCTTGTCTTTTGACGTACTTGATCCCGCGGTGCCGTCAGCATTTCATCTCCAAAAGCTACCTGTTCGCTTCGGTTGTATTTCTTTTCTCTGTTTCAGTCAATCCTTATCCGTTGACGAATGTGTTAAATTACAGGCTAAATACATACTGTACAGTAAGTTTACATGTTTCAATATTTGTAATATTCATTTCAACTATCACCTATTTGTATTGCGTCATATCAGGACGTACACGGTCAATTACATGTATAAAATGCACGTTTTACCATAAGCTGCATTTATTTTAAACCCAAATAACAACCGGTTTCGGTCATGGACCATGGGTAACGGTTAAAATGGTTTAAGCCAACGCATTACATTAATTGTCATTACTTAAATAATGTGTAAAACATGTCATGAATATGAATATACGACATAGGACTTTTAGAAGCAAACATACTAATACTAGGTGTACAGAGAGTGTACACTTAGTACAAAGAGTGACCGCTTAGTACACTCTGTGTACACTTAGTATACTTGCTTCTTAAAGTCCTGGGTCGTATTCTGACATTCATGACATACACTACACATTATTTAAGTAATGGTAAATGTAACGTGGAGGCTTAAAGCATTTTAACCCTTATCTGTGAAAAAGGTCCATGACTGAAACCAGATGATATTTGGGTTTAAAATAAAAGCAGGTGATGATCAAACACGCATTTTATACATTACTTGACAGCTGTTAATAGACACTTTCCAAAACTGTTAAAAATTACATGACGCCATGTCCTGATATTCCTATCTCTGCTTAGTATTTCTGATTCTGAAGAAGCCATATTTGACCACTTATGTACATGTGAAATAACAGAAACATTAGAATGAAAACTCTACTATATATACATTCCATTTACAAACCACTTTTGTCGCAAATATCAGAGTATTTAAGCAAATTTAATTCTAGTCAAGGTGGATTTTAAGCTCAAATCAAGAATTAAGAAAAGGTAGTTTTCGCAGTGTCTAGCTGAACGAATAATTTTTCACGTTGCTGGCAGTTAAGGGATGAGAGCAAACGTTTAACACCTCCATACGAATATGCCTTGCAAGACTGTGTGGTGTTCACAACCATATTCGTACTTATACTGTTTTACCGCAGTATAATTACGATGTTATAAATACAAGTGTCACTACAGTTAAAATAACTCCTTCTTATTCATCAGTAACAGATGATGACCTTTCTTCCCTTTCTAATAGTGTTACATTAAGGTGGGCATATGAGTAGATGGCACTGTTTCGATCTGTTAGCTAAGGCTGTAATGGTATAACATATCTTATTAGTGAAAGTATCCGATATGCAGCCGTCAGGCACTTAGTTAACATCACTGAAGCATAGGGCAGTTCATGCACAAAGTAGACCTTCCACGTTGGGCGAGACTGCGCAACAAACTAAACAAATATGAATGAAAATGCACACAGAGTCAAAGCGTTCTCACTGTAATGCATTATACTCGTATTATCCAAAAACTTTATTTGGAATGACAAGTGATGAAAAAAATTAAGTGTATTGCGAAGGAGTCATACTAGTGTTACTTAAACATCGATAAACTATCGATTAATCGATAGCGTACGTACTACTGTCACTATCGGTAGTCTGGTTAAACTATCGATAGTCCTATCGTTTTTAACGTAATTCCTTTCGAATTGGCGCCTGAAAAATTGTCTGTTCCTATTACCTCCATAGCGCTTGGATTGCAGAGAGAAAGTAGATTGTAAGGAAGTACTTAATCAACAACAAATATGGTGGCGCCTTAGTCAGTCAAAGTTGTTTTTGAACTATGGTTTTAATAGATGGGTCGCTTTGTGGGAGGGGTCGCGAAAGAGGGAATTTTCTTCTTTGTCCACCATTCATGACAACTCCCGGTCGTGTTCATCTCGTACCGGTACCGATCACGTGCTTCTGGTGAAAACAAAGCGCGTAGATATCACGGACTCATGAATGTGCGCTATACTGATTTTCAACTTCGAATGTGTGAGCTTGCTTACATGTAGCAAAGCACTTGCCCGCAGTGTTGGAAATAATAATTTTTTTTCCATATCGTGTATCGGGCTTACGCCAATCATCACATTAAAGTAGTGACTTCTTGTACAAATTTATATGTCGTGATATTTGCGAAAATTTCATATCTTCAACGACGGATCAGAAGGCATTGTGTCCGTGCGCGCTTTTCCACTGTAGAGTACCGTAGCGGTAGCCCGCTTGATTAGCCGTGCGGTCTAACGCACTGCTTTCCGCGCGGGAAGGCGTT
This sequence comes from Schistocerca piceifrons, assembly GCF_021461385.2. Classification (NCBI taxonomy): domain Eukaryota; kingdom Metazoa; phylum Arthropoda; class Insecta; order Orthoptera; family Acrididae; genus Schistocerca; species Schistocerca piceifrons. The sequence continues at coordinate 783,961,164 of NC_060141.1, forward strand.
CCGGTCCCGGCACGAATCCACCCGGCGGATTAACGTCGAGGTCCGGTATGCCGGCCAGTATGTGGATGGATTTTAAAGCGATCTGCCTTAGCGTATGAAGGCTGGTTACCCTTATTCCGCCTCAGTTACATTACGTCGGCAATTGCCGCATAAACACTGTCTCCACGTACGCGTACGCCGTAATTAGTGTACGACGCAAACATTGGCGTTAGATTCATCTGGAATAAGACGTTCCAGGGGGATTCCACTGGGGGCCGAACCGCTCAATAACTCTGGGTTCGATGTGGGGTAGCGGTGGGGTGAATGGGCGGCTGTGGCCTGTTGTGGGGTAGAGAACTACTGAGGGCTACGCCAGGGACGATGCCAGTCCGTCGTTTCTAGGTCCCCAGTTCCATACAATAAAATACAATACCGTAGAGATCGGTAAAACAGGCAGCGTTCAGCTGTCAGATGAAACTTAAGAAATCAGCCATTACCGAGCTGCTGTAATGACCAGGTACAGTAGCTGTGGTTTCGAACCTTAGTGTGCTTACTAAGAAGTAGCGTATGTGATTCTGGACACATCTACATATACGTCTGTACTTTTAAATATTCTGTGAAGTGCATGGAAGAGCGTACTATTATCGATCCCTACAGAACTTGCCGCCCTTTTCATAAAACCGAGGTCGATTGTGACCAGTCCATCTATTCCGAAACAACTGTTTAGAATAAAGTGCTTTGTAAACTGCAATCTAAGACTCGAAGCAAAAAAAAAATGATTTTTGATAACTACATAATTGCAGAATGTGCTGCCACACAACGTGGCACTACACAAAACTGGCGCTAATAGCATAGGCACATAGGGAACAAACACAACACAGATCTGTAAGTCCACGGTATAGGTGATAAGTTGAGAAAACCGTCCCGAAACACGTGTGCTACAAAACGCCCCACTTTCCTGTGCATGTTTCCCGACATCAGAATGGGATTTGATGACCATGCTCACTTACACAGGCCGCACAACGGGTTGGCATACTCTGGAATAGGTGATCGAGCAGCTGCTGGGGTATAGCCTCCCTTTCTTGCACCAGTGCCTGTTGAAGCTCCTGAAGTGTCGTAGGTGTTTGAAGACGTGCAGCGATACTTCGACCGAGAGCATCCCAGACGTACTCGATGGGGTTTAGGTCTGGAGAACACACAGGCCACTCCATTCGCCTGATATCTTCTGTTTCAAGGTACTCCTCGACGATGGAAGCTCGGTGCGGCCGCGCGTTATCATCCATCAGGAGGAAGGTGGGACCAACTGCACCCTTGAAAAGGTGGATATACTAGTGCAGGGGTAGGCGTGCACCAATCGTAATCCCACCGCACACTGTCAAACCACAACCTCCATACAGGTCCCTTTCAAGGACATTAAGAAGTTGGTATCTGGTTCCTGGTTCACGCCAGATGAAAACCCGACGAGAACCACTGTTCAGACTATACCTGGACTCGTCCGTGAACATTACCTGGGATCACTGTTCCAATGACCGTGTACTGAGACAACTGTTCCAATGGCTGCGGTAAGGTCCCGAGGAAGGCTACCTGCAGTATTCCGTGTCCGTCTGCGGGCACTGATGGTGAGATATCGGTCTTCTTGTGGTGTTGTACACTGTGGACGTCCCGTACTGTAGCGCCTGGACACGATTCTTATCTGCTGGAATCGTTGAGGTAATCTTGAGATCACACTTTGTGGCACACGGAAGCCCGTGCTACAACCTGTTGTGTTTGATTAGCCTCCAATTGCCCTAGTATACTACCCCTCATAACGTCATCAATATTTGTTCTTTGAGCCATTCGCAACACACATTCACCATGAGCACGTCTGAAAACGTTTCCACACGTGCTCGCTGCGCCGTACTCTGTCATGCACAAACACACCTCTGCATATGTGGACTGCTGCCAGAGCCACCGTGCCACGACCGCAGGTTAAATAAACAGCATGGTCATACCCCTAGGTGATTTAAAAACGCAAACCGCCCACCAGATCATGGTTTCACCATGTATCAGCATTATCCTTGATTTATGAACATGAGTGTATTTACGAGTACTCTACCAACTTTCGCACACTGGACTCGCATTCGGGAGGACGACGGTTCAATCCCGTCACCGGCCATCCTGATTTAGGTTTTCCGTGATTTCCCTAAATAGTTTCAGGCGAATGCCGAGATGGTTCCTTTGAAAGGGCACGGCCGATTTCCTTCCCAATCCTTCCCTAACCCGAGCTTGCGCTCCGTCTCTAATGACCTCGTTGTCGACGGGACGTTAAACACTAACCACCACCACCATCTACCAACTTTCTTCGTGTTAACCATGTTCCGTATGTGATTTCTCTTTTAGAAATTATTAACAGCCGCAATAATACACAGGTTGTTCCAGCCATGTTACGAGAAACATGAAGGTGCTCTAGAGAGTGTGAGGAACAAGTCGTGCCAAGAAACGTCATCCAATTGCGCTGCAGAACGTCGAAATGATAGGTGCTGGAGCCTACCGCTTTTAGCTGCTGCGTAGAGAGGCCATGTCACCTACGAATGCTATGCTGTGTTGCCTCCGTGGATGACGCTTTCGGAAAAAAGGCCCAGCCGCAGTATATTTTTCACCTGAAACTGTGTAAAATCACATTTATTTTCGTTTACCGGCGTAAGTAAGCTATAAATGGAAAGTCGTGACCAAAACCATCATCTGGCTAGGAAACATAGCGTCACTTTTATAGGAGACAAGGATTGCCTACGCAGCAACTCCATCTTCTCCATAGCCGATCGCGGCATCAGCTGCGATCACTGACTCACAAAAAACATTTGGGAAACGTTCCACCTACGGTCCGTCAGTATACGAAGTCACGTTTGCTGCCGAAGGGGTGGCCCTGCGGCAGAAGCCGTTGCCTGTAACTTCGACGCCTTGTAACCCAGTTGGATGACGTTTCCGGACACGGGTTCCTGTCCTCTATTTCTTCCTCAAGACACCCTCCACAATTCCTGGAGCTTTGTTTCAACACTTCTGGGACACCCTGCATACAGGGTTTACAGTGTACCACAGTAACGTGGGCAAGCCGATTTCGCTGTCATAAGTAGTTTAAGCTTTCCCATGAACGTCATGAAAGTAAACAGTATATTATCTCCTTACGTTCATAATTAGATTAAAATGTGAACCTTGGTTGCAGAGTCGTTTCGTAGTAAGAAGGAAGGACAAATAAAACGATTTAATTGCAAAGTTATGCTGGTAGAATATTTTCAGGTAAAATCTACACTAACGTCAATTTCGTATTTGTAAGTTCCAGAAAAATGGGTTTTCAATAATCAAAGATGATTTTAGCCAAAATCTCATGGAGCGCATACGTGCAGAAGCATATGTGGCTTGATGCGCCTTTATGGGCCACAATTGCCATGTATCAATATATTTGTCTCGACAGAACCGGCACCATTGTGATACTTTGCACTCTGTGCTGAAAGTTAGAATCACATCACATTCACAGAGCAAGGAATAAGTTTTGTGTGAAACAGCTTTAATCAGTTATTGCTGCAGATAAAGAAACAAACAGGTTTGGTTTGAAGGATGCAATAATTATTTATGTATTATTATTATTATTTATCTATTTTAGTCAGAATAAGTGTGATGCATACAGGTCATCTGTGTGTGATTTAGATACTCCGAAGTGGTCAGAGGAACTGTGGTAGGACGAATAAATTAGTGACACACAAATATACACTTCATTGCGATGCGATACATAAGTTGTGCAACAAATCGTTGGATGCGCTTGTGGACAGGTACAACTAAACAGTGAACTTAAAAAGCGTGCATTACCGAATGCATTGTCAACAAGACTATGTCTGTCATGGGCGCCACACTTTCAATCACTGTAGTAAACACTTGTTCCGACGTGAAGGCTGTAGGCGACTCCACTTGTAGATTAGGTCTCAAAGGCTGTCTCCACTGTGAACTGGAGCTAAGAACTGTAACACTGGAACTCTGTACTACTTCTGTCGTACACTAATGCGGAACAATAATCACCCATTACTTCGCTGATTATCACAACGCAGAAGTCCATCTCAGGGACAGTGCCGCGGGATTTGGTGATTGAGCCACACTTGCGGTTGGCGGTGAGCTTTAATGCTCTGCCTTTGGGGCCAGTTTGAAGCGGTCTCAGTGGGCCAACTCCGGTTGAGCCCATTGGCGACGACACAACACACCTTCCCCTCTCCCCTCCCGCCCCCCCTCCCTCAAACCTCCTCACCATAGTCGTTTATTATTGGTTGCTGCTACGACAGCTAGGGGAGAGGTGTCCAAATGGCTCTGAGCACTATGGGACTCAACTGCTGAGGTCATTAGTCCCCTAGAACTTAGAACTAGTTAAACCTAACTAACCTAAGGACATCACAAACATCCATGCCCGAGGCAGGATTCAAACCTGCGACCGTAGCGGTCTTGCGGTTCCAGACTGCAGCGCCTTTAACCGCACGGCCACTTCGGCCGGCCGGGAGAGGTGTGGATGCAGCAAGAGAAGAGGGAAGAGGGAACGGGAGCCGAACCTGTACTTGGTGCCGAGGCCCCGCTCTGAGTCGGTCATTCGCCTTGCGACCGCGCCGGAACGCCAGCCAGAAAACGAGGTGGACGCACACTCCTGCATCGGACAATCGAGCGCAGTCGTGATGGCGTTGACCTGCAACAGCATCGTGATGTGAGACGATGGCCCCTTGGTAGGAATGGATCGTCCCCGGAAACTGTTGTCCACTCGGTGTTGGTTGAGGAGTCGAGTCCAGGTCCATGGAATCAGGGCCTGGTAGTGGGGGCGCAGGACCCCAGGTCGTCGGACACCGTGCAGGCTTCATCTGGGCAGGCAAAAAAGATATAAAAAAAGACTCGGCGGCAGGATCACGCAAATGACGAGGGCTGAGTTGGTTCCGTCACCGCCACTCCAAACCTCCAGGACCGTGTAAGAGAAACATGGATCCACCTAATGATTTTACGGTCCTGCTGCGCTCCCAGGTCTTCTGCCTGCTGTACAGTTTGAAAAAAATTGATGATTAGCTTTGTAGATTGCCCGAGTGGCTGGAGTAGGTGCCAACCGCTGTGGTGGTTGCAGCATGCAGTGGTGCCGTCCATGGAGTAGCTCCACTGGTGAAGGGCCGTTGCAGGGCAGGGTGCAGTAACATGAGAGGAAATGCAGTAAAACTTGTTCCTGCGTGTGGCCGGTGCGTAACTTGTCCATCTGCTGTCTGAAAGTCCACACGGAGCGCTCCACTTCTCCCCTTAATTGAGGGTGAAAAGGCTCACTGGTGATGTGATGAATGCCATTGGTAGCACGAAGTCCACAAATTCTGACGACACAAATCGAAGTCCGTTGTAGGTCAATATGATCTCTGGAAGACCTTTGACTCAAAGTATGTACTGCAAAGACTGCCGTGTCCAATATGCAGATGTCGATTTGATCGGCACAACAAAAGGAAACTTGCTACTTGCGTTGACGACAATCAGCAAATGAATGTTCCAGTAGGGCTCAGCAAAGTCCAAATACGCTTGCAAGGCGCTTCTGGTTTTGGCCAATCAAAGAAACGTTGAGGAGTGGCTGCCTGGTTTTCCGCACAAGCGTGGCACTGTGCCATCGTTTGCTCTGTTTGACTGGCAGTGCCGAACCAAGTGCTGTGTCTGCAAGCTCAATGTTTCGTGCTGGCCACACCCCAGTCACCGTGGTGGAGCATGCTCAATACTTGTCTCTGGAAAGCTGTTGAGATTACCACACGAGATTGCTCTGATTCAGTGCTATGAAAATAACACCTTGGACCTGCAAGTGCGACTACGTCGGAAGAACACCTTGGTAATTAATCGCATGACCTAAGTACATAGTTTCACTCTGGAAGAACACACACGTACCTTTGTTACATTTCAGGCCTTCCTGCCTCTGACGACACTGAAAAGGCCCCCAATTTGCTGAGGTGCTCTTCTGCTGTGCGGCCATATACCACAATGTCATCCAAGTAATTTGTACATGAATGCACAGATGCTGTTAATTGTTCCAGATAGCGTTGAAAGATCGTTGGTGCAGATGCGTTACGGAATGGCAAGTGCAGAAATTTGTTGAGTCCCCTGTGTGTATTAATCACTAACACATCCTGTTAATGCTCATCTAATGGAATCTGAAGGTACGCATCGCGTAAATCGAATGTGGAGAAGTAGTGACCCTTTCCTCAGCGGTCCATACGCTCATCAGGACATAGCAGTTGCAATGAATCAATTACTGTCTGAGGATTCACTGTCGCCTTAAAGTCCCCGCAGATTCTCAATTTTCCTGGAGGTTTCTTCACAAAAACTAACGGGGATGACCACAGACTGGGTATGATGGGTGCGATGACGCCTATTTCCTGCCACTATCCAAGTTCCTTTGCAACATGTTCACGGAGCGCGCGTGGCACCGGGCGAGCTCTGCAAAAGCGGGACTGTGCACTATCTTTGATCGTAACACGAGTTACTAAGCCGTCAATAAACAAATCTTTGAATTCGTCACACAACTGAGCAACTCTATCTTTATAGTCAAACGAAGTAACCTGTAGCATATTGTCTACAATAGGCAATTCAGACAAATCAAACAAATCAAGGGGATGAATGCAGAACCTCGAATAAGACAGACTTGAACAAATTTTGGTAGACGGCGGGAAGGCCGCAAGATCCTAAAACTGGAACGTCCTGTCCATTATACGCTGTGAGGGTAGTCGTTGTCGTCTGTAACTTGGATTTGCCAAGCAGACCATAAGTATTGTGATTTAACAGTGACACTGAGGCACGTGTGTCTAACTGAAACTGAACGCTTTGGCCAGCAATAAAAAGACCCACGTAAATCTTGCTGGGGTGGCGTTGCACTAAAGAAACTACTGATTCACTGTATTGCACAGATTCACTGTTATCTTCTCCACTAGCATCACAGCTCTGCCCAAAATGAACAACATGCACTTGAAAGTTTGAGATACGTGGCGTTCGTTCGGAGTGGAAGTCTTCGTCTCCTGCAGACAAACAGCTTGAATGTGCCCGTTCTTACAGCATTCAAAAAAGTCTCGAACGCGAAGGGCACCTGTCACGTTTGTGTGATTTGAAACAGCGCGAGCAAGATATCACGCCAGTAGATTTGTCCCCAGTTTGTTTTCGTGGCGTTTGTCTCTTGAGTCTACAGAAAAAATGTTTCCTGCTTGAAAACTATCAACTGCACTTTCACGCGAATCTTGAATGTCGGTTATCTGCAAAACCCGTTGTAGCGTGGCGTCAGGGTATTTTACAAATAGGATTTGTTCACGGATACTACTACCTGCCACTAATAGCGTCACGAATCATAAAGCCACTACAGTAATTTTCACTCTCACACTTAAATTTGCATTCTCTTGTGAGCCCCTGCAAATCCGTCACCCTTTCTCTGTACGATTGACCTGGTTGTTTCTTCAGCCTAAGGATTTTAAATCTTGCAGCCGCCCCATTGCTCTTATGGTCGTAGTATTTGTTCAGTGGTTGAATACGTTTCTCATAGCTACACTGTCTGATCAAAGGTATCCGGCTGCCCACAAAAACATACCATTCTTCATATTAGGTGCATCTTGCTCTCACCTACTTCCAGGTACTCCATATCGGCGACCTCAGTAGTCATTAGACATTGTGAGATAGCAGAATGGGTCGCTTCGTGGAACTCATGGATTTCGAACGTGGGCCGTCCTGTGTGGCCGAGCGATTTTAGGTGCTTCTGTCCGGAACCGCGCGACAGCTAAGGTCGCATGTTAGAATCCTACATCGGGCATGGATGTGTGTGACGTCCTTAGGTTAATTAGGTTTAAGTAGTTCTACGTTCTAGGGCACTGATGACCTCAGATGTTAAGTCCCATAGTGCTCAGAACCACTTGAGCCATTTGAACTTCGAACTTGATCAGGTGATTGGGTGTCACTTCCGTCATACGTCTGTACGCGATATTTCCACACTTCCAAACATCCCTATCTCCACTGTTTCCGATATGATAGTGAAGAGATACGTACAGCACAAAAGCGTACAGGCCGACTTTGACTGTTGACTGACAGAGACCACAAACAACTGAAGACGGTCCTAATGTGTTATAGATCAGACCATCACACAGAAATTCCAATCTGCATCAGGATCCACTGCAAGTACTATGACAGTTAGGCGGGAGGTGAGAAAACTAGGATTTCATGGTCAAGCGGCTGCTCATCAGCCACACATCACGCCGGTAAATGAGAAACGACGCCTCGCTTGGTGTAAGTAGCGTAAACAGTGGCCGATTGAACAGTGAAAAAACCTTGTGTGGAGTGACGACTCACGGTACACAACGTGACGATCCGATGGTAGGGTGTGGGTATGGCGAATGCCCAGTGAACGTCATCTGCCAGCGTGTGTAGTGCTAACAGTAAAATTCTGAGGCGGTGGTATTATGGTGTGGTCGTGTTTTTAATGGAGGGGGCTTGCACCCCTTGTTGTTTTGCATGGCACTATCGCAGCACAGGCCTAAATTGATGTATTAAGCACCTTGTTGCTCCCATTTTTGAAGAGTCGTTCGGGTATGGCGACTCCATCTTTCAACACGATCGAGCACCTGTTCATAACGTAGGACCTATGTCGGAGTGGTTACACGACAATAACATCCATGTAATGAACTGGCCTGTACAGAGTCTTTACCTGAATCCTATAGAACACCTCTGGGATGTTTTGGAACCCTGACTTAATGCTAGGCCTCAGCGACCGACATCGATACCTCTCCTCTGTGCAGCACTCAGTGAAGAATGGGTTGTCAGTCGCCAAGAAACTTTCCAGCACCTGACTGAACGTATGCCTGCGAGAGTGGAAGCCGCCATCGAGACTAAGGGTGGGCCAACATCATACTGAATTCTAGAATTTCCGGTGGAGGGCGCCACGAAATTGTAAGTCCTTTTCAGTCACATGTCCAGATAGTTTTGATGACACAGTGTAACTAGTTCCTGTCTTGTAGTAGGGAATAACGTCCCACAAATGCGGTAAACGGCAACACCAATGGTGGACAGAAAAAAAAGAGATTGCTTCACAGTGCCTCCTATTTGTTGAGCCACAACGTATGCTTAAAATTGTGGCAAATTTCCGACCAGTCTTCTTTTCTTCTTCAGTTAGACGAAATGCAGGTAGCAACGAAGATTGCGGTGCTTCTGGCGGTGCAGTGGATGACAGGGTCCGATTCCGTACCTCATTTTCCACCATTTATTTTTGGTTTGGATGTACTCTGGTCCATTGACTGCATTTGTAACTGAAGAAACTGATTTAGATCTAGTAGTGGTGTTTCAGGCGTTTGCGTTCGTGGCGCCGCTAACTGTTAGGCAGGCGAATGAGGAGTTTGGAATGGTGGGTTTGACAGGGTAAAAAAAGTGCTGATACAGACACACAAGGAATCCTAAAGCTTACTTATGAACTATGACACCACGGCAATTAAACAGCAAAACTGAAGAACGCTAATCTGCAACACAAAATTTCCGCAAACACAACAAGTTAACGAACAAGCAAGCAATCTAGGAATAACAAAATACACACAGTTAATGATACTGCTCAGCGAGTTCTGAATTATCGTCGCCAGACGGTGTGTACAGTTCATCTAAGTAGAACGAATAACGTACATCGTATTAAGCTCAGGTGCTGCGATGTGGATGGAGGAACTGTGATGGTGCGAACAAGTTAATGACACATAGATATAAGCTTTATTTCGCTGTAATACTTACGATGTTGCACAGCAGCTTCAAGGATGTGCTGCTTTATATTTATTTTATTTTATATTTGTAGGTCAAGTTCCGTAGGACCAAATTGAGGAGCAAATCTCCAAGGTCATCAGCCGTGTCAGTACATGAAATTACAATATAAATGTAATGACAGATAAAAAAAACTTTATGAACCCAAAAAAGTCATGCCATAAATTTAAGTAAACGCAATCAACAATACAACAAGAATCAGCTAAATTTTTCAAGAAACTACTCGGCAGAATAGAAGGAGTGACCCATGAGGAAAGCGCGTGGATTACTGCTAAGATTTTTGAACTCTAGTTGCAGCTTATTGATAATGGATGCAGCAGATAATGCACACCCTTCTGCCCAAAAGTTAATGAAGTCCGATGCCAATGCAGGTTTGATATCTGCCGAGTATTAACTGAGTGAAAGCTGCGTATTCTTGGGAATAGCTAATATTGTTAACAATTATCGTCAGTAAGGAATATATATATTGAGAGGCCAATGTCAAAATACCCAGACTCGTGGACAGAGGTCAACAAGAGGTTCATGAACTTACACCACTTATTTCCCCTACCACCCGTACCTGAGTCAAAAATATCCTTTTAGAACGGGAAAAGTTACCCCAAAATATAATACCATACGACAGAAGCGAATGAAAATAAGCAAAACAGACTAATTTCCGTGTCGAACGACCACTAACTTCAGATACCGTTCCAACAGTAAAAATAACAGCATTAGGTCTTTGAACAATATCCTGAACATGGGCTTTCCACGACAGTTTTCTATCTATCTGAACACCTAGAAATTTGAACTGTTCAGTTTCACTAATCATATGCCCATTCTGTGAAATTAAAACGTTAGGTTTTGTTGAATTGTGTGTTAGGCACTGTACAAACTGATTGATTTAGCTTTAGTTTATTTTATTCAAGCCATGAACTTTAGTCATAAACTGCTCGATTTGAAACCAAGCCAATGTTGCACACAACATCCTCTACTACCAAGTTCGTGCCATCAGCAACAGATAAAACTAAGCAGTGGCCTGTGGAGGTGTGCGTTACTGATCACAGTCACAACAATACTGTATCTGTCCTGGCCGCCACACTGGCACTCAATCTAGCAAACATTTGTCCTTATACGAGGCCTATAGCCGGCTCTACTTGTAGGCTGTCTTGCAGGCTGATCTCCACTCTAGCTATGAATGGGAGTCCTGGAACTCCTCACTAATACTGTCGCGACGCCAACGCCGCCACTTACCACAGAGCAGAAGTCCATCTCATTGGCGGCTGCGCGGAGGTTGCTGATTGGACCGCGCTTGTGATTGGCGGCGAACTTCAAAGCGCCGTCAGCGGCGCCCGTCGGAAACTGACTCAGTGTACCACTTCCGGTTGCATCCATTGGCGCGGACACAACCAAGTACATACTTGTAACCAAGATCGTATGTTTCTTTATCGTATATATCTCGATGCCGCACCATCCCTGCCATGTGTTTAACTCTGTAGATTCTCATATGAGAACACTACTCATTTTATTTTCAGCCGCTTTTAGGAAAGTCTTTTGAAGCTAATAATATATTTAAATGGAAGCACGATGTCAAAATACCTCGAAGGGTCTGACATGAGAACACTGCTCATTTGAAGTTTCAGCCGCTTTTAGGAAAATGTTTCAAGCAACTAAGGTACTTAAACGAAAGCACGATGTCAAATTATCTCTATTAAGATAACTATACCTTTTAATCTCTAATAATTAACTAAAACTTTGACAACGTTTACCTGAACAATATCTAATTTCAGTATAGTAATCCTTGAATGAAATGGAATCGTTTGATGTATTTCACAGTAACGTTGTGCGCGTGGGATTGATCTGAGATGTTATTCTGCGCAACGGATTAATCTGAGATGTACCCTTTACCCTGTGGCTCCTGCAAGATGCAATTTCCACCCCCACATACTACAGAAGTCAGACAGGCGCTCCTAACGTTCTAAAGAGAAATGCCTGAAAAACTTTCAGCAATAAATATTTTCTGGAGTCGTCCGCTGTAAGGAAATGACACAAAAATTCATACAATTTCTTACGTAACTAGTGGGATACTTGTTTACTGAAGTAGCATTAGTTAGTGCAAGAAAGACATGAAACTAACGAATATTCTTATTTATTTTGCAAAAATTCCGAGGAATCACAATCGCACTTTTAGTTATGAATTGAACAAGTTATATCCTGGTTCTTTTCGGAATGCAAGTTACCTCTCAAGGATAGGATTCGCTAATGAAATTTCTATACAAAGTTTAAGATTGTTATTGACTTGGCATAATGGCTGAGAGCCGCACCTACTCACCTTACATAATTATCCGTTAGAATGTTGCTAGGTACAGTTGAGGCTGTCACATGTGAAATGCAGTGAAGGGTACTGTGGTGGAGGAAATATGGGGCTCGCAATAGCTGTAACGCACAATACCGTTAGCTGCGACGACTGCAGTCTGCACCGCTTGCTGCTGACTAATAAGCTAACACTCGTTCTATTTGGGTAGACCTTCTCCAATCAAACTCTCCCTACGCCTTGATAAAGTTAAGGACTCCTATTCGCCCCAAGTCTAACTATTGGCGTGGTATACCTGTCAGATAACCAGTCCACCGCGATGCAACTAAAAAATTCGCTCGCACGCGTTTAACTATAACTCTGTCCGTTCACACCGCGCAATAATTGTCGCGGCCAACACAGTGAATAACGCTTAATCGCAAGGACTCAAAATAGAATCGCACTCCGATTCGCTCCCAACAGAGGTGCTCTCCCAGTGCAGTACTGAGGAGAGACTTGTTCCTCACTCTTTGAGTACACGAACGAACACGCAAATGCTCTCGTTACGTGTTCTCGCTCCAAGAGCAACAACGGGATGGCCCCCCTCCACGCCGGACCTGAAGGGGTATATCTTTTGGTCTATTCCATTACTCCTTCAGCTCAAGGCGTCGGAAATATCGTCTGCCATTCAGCATTGCTCTTCTAAAACGGGAGAATGACGTTTCGTTTAAGGCGACCAATACGGAAACCTGTAGTATCGGCGTTTGGCGTTTGCTGTCTCCCTGTGAAAATCTCTGAAACTGCATGCTATGTGTAAAGAATGCGTAGGCTGGCCGCTCCCATACAATGTAGCGGAAATTGCTTTTAAGCCGAACACGGATTCATTCCTCTTTTCACTCGGGCAACCGCTGTCTGCTCTATGGGCGGTCACCGGCCGACATAGATAGGCTTTGTCGTCCTCTGAAGGGACCGACCCCCTGGCATGCGGTCTGCCTCTCTCGAACTAAAGGCTCCTCTGACCGTGTGTACGCCGGCCTCGAGTATTTCAACCATGGTGCATTTACTCGTTATTTGCATATCATTTATATTGATTTTATCCTATCGAGTTTGGGTTGGAATAAAGCGTCTTGATGTGCGGAATATGATTTTGAGGGCGGAATATGTAAGCAATGAAGGTCAGGAGACCATTACGTCTTACATATCTCCCTCCTTCTGACTAAATTTTTGTCTGGGGTTTGTCAATGCCGAGGAAACCATTGACAAAGTTGGGCAAAAATTGTTCTTTTAGATTTTCCGATAAACCTTTCTCAGCCATTCTTAACAATTTTTTTCTAGTGATTTCTTTACAGCTATTGCTTCTGTTTTTTAATTCTGCAATTGATGTTTTTTTGTTTGGCAAATATAGACTTTACAAAGGTTGCTATTCTTTGTCGTTGCCAGTACATGTCACTGTTTCTCTTTTTTATTTCCAAAAGTTTGTTTTTACAATATTAATTTTTCTAAACTCGTTAGTGTACATTGTATCATGTATTAGTTTGTTATATCTTTTCTTCAGTTAGGCTTTGCGTAAATGTTCACAAAAGCTCTGTTGTGTTATTTTGTTTTATTTGTTTAGGCATTATCTTTTTCTTTATGTGTCACTGTTTTTTTTTTGTAAGAATGAATAAGTGTTTCCTCTTAAGTCTATCCTCTGTATTAATATATAATTATCCCAAAAAGGCATTTTTTAATGTAACTTAAAGAATAAAAATCCTGCATAAATCCTTTTTTAATTTTGCATATAAAAGAAATAAATAGACTTTCCATGAGTTTGTGAGATAATAAAACTGTACTAATCAATTTACTTTACATTATATTTTAAGGTCTCTCTCACATTATGGGGCTTACATATATGATAAAATAACATTACTTTTACAAAAAAGGAAAAAAATACTTTTACAAATATTTCATTTTCTTAACTCTACATTTGTATTTTATTTTTATTTAATTTTTTTTTGTTCGGCGTCCTTTTCTGTGCTCGACGATCCCCACTGAAATACTGGAAGGCGTCGACTCATTTGTACGGGTGCCACAAATAATGTGAGAAGCACTATAGCATGCGATGCCGGGTCTTACTTGCTGACATTGTCCTTATGGAGTGGTACTTTTAACCGATGACGATGACTGTGGTTTACTGCATAAACAGTGATGTCTTGGTACTCCTTTCCTGTCACACCTGTGACAGTATGGCAGTTCGATGTTTGTAGTTGACTACTGACGATCGTCACCCATTGTTGTGTTGTGACGCCTTGGAACTTCACACCTGGTTCGGTATTGCATTTTGATGATGTCGTAGGGAGAATACTGTTTATTTTCCTGAATCTATTTCTAGATAATGTTGGTTGGTACTACTTAATATCCCGTTTGCCGTTTGCTTCTATTTGTTTGACGATTCAATGTTTATTTTTGGTTTGGTGTTTGTAGTAGTTGCTATGCCTCAAATTTCATGGAAAGACGTTTGTAGCAATTTGCTTTGTAGGATAGGAGAGAAAGGTATCTTGCTGTCTTCTGCCCTTCTTCATCTTGAATCATCTGTTCTTCTCTTCTTTCTTGCATTCTTCTGTCTTTCTTGGGATATAAATATGTGAATTTTAGTTTAAGAGTGACATAGGATTTGTAGGATCTGACTGCCTTTCCAAATGTTACTTGATGAGTTTGTAGGTCTTAGTAATATTTTTGTACCATCATTGTCGTCTCGTCGTATTATGATTTTCCCCACGCTCTTCCGTTGTGTAGCAGTGTCGTGACATATGAAATGTCCGTGCTGTGCGTTGTCCTCCTGAAGTCCAATCTGGTTGCAACCTGCATTTCCAATGTGGCGTTGGTCTTCATGTTGTTGTTCTTGCCCTAAGTGCTTTCTTAACATGTCTGTACCCTCTCTGTCGCTATCTCGAGGCATCTGGTGTTAAGGGAGTTGGTGATTGGTGTTGGTGGTGACGTCCCTCTGACGCATAGAAATATTTACAATTTTTGTTTGACATATATTTGCTATTTACAAAACAACTCTGATTTTATATAATGCAAAAATTTTCTGATAGTGGCAAAAATTATTCTATATATATTATTTCTTTTCTTTATTTTAATTATGTCCTACCACTTCTTCATTCTTTTAATTGTTCTGTACCATTTATTGCTTGTGTGAATGTTGTAGTGTACTTGATACTACAAGAGATTGTTCGTGTGTACTGTGTCCCTTTTTCTTTTATTTAATGTGTTATTTCTTTGATCTCTTAATTTAACTTCTATTTAGTGGTTAGTATAAGACAGGGTGGACGTTAGTTTGTCTAACCTCTGCCGCATTTTTCAATTCAATGTTTACGTTTTGCAGTACATCTGGTTTCTCTTTGCTGTGGTGTTCTTGTCTCTGTGGACCATAATTTCCTCGGTAATTATTCGCGCACTGGTCTCGCCAGTTGCTGTTTCGAACATCGTGACATCTTTCAAAGTACCCTTGACCATCGGTATTTTTATTCCTAAACCCATATCCGTTACTGTATAAGTGTCCATTACCGTTCCTATTTTGGTACCGATTATTCTGTTTATCGTTTCTAAACCAATTGTCTCCATTGTGACACTGTCCTTGTCTGTTAAATTGCCTGAAATTATTGGTGCTAGGATTACGATTATTATTATTATTGGAATATTCGTTCCTAGTCCTCTCCTTTTCTTGTTCCCTTTCATTTATTTTTTCTTTCACCTCGTCTTCTTTAAAAATAAATTCAAGTTCCCTTAAAAGCACTTTGAATTCTTCGGGCATTTTCATTTTGTTCCTACTGTCGCCTGTTGATACTTTACTGGTAATTTCGTTCTACATAGACGTATCAGCTCTCCGTTGCTGTAGGGTTTGTCTAGGCATTGAGTCTTTTTGTCCATTGTATCAAGGAATTTTACCTCGCTTTTCTCTCCTGTGTTTTCATTTGGTGTGATCTGAAGTAACTCGTATTTTATTTTGTTTTGCCTCTCCTTAGACAAATATCTTACGAGAAATGCTGTTCTGAAATGTAGGTAAGACGTACAGGTAGTCGCGATTTTTTGCATCACCTCTGCTATTGTCCCTGACATGTGTGCACAAATGAAGTCAAGTTTGTGAGCTACGCTAACAGTGGTTTGGTAAGCCTACTTGAAACTGATCGATGAATTTGCGAACATGCAAGCTACCGCCGTACTCCTTGAAATGTTGAAATTTTCTTACTGTAAGGAACTGATCTGTATCATATCTACTCATAAATCCGGTTTGTAGCTGATTCATGGACTCAAATAATCTGCCACTGCTTGTGTAGTCGTGTTTATTGTCTGGTAATCTACTGCCTCTCAGCCTATTCTCAATTTCCAGACTTATATCGTCGTCATATCGTATCATTGGTGAACAAAAGTGTTGTTCGTGTGTTTCTACTCTCGTCGTTCGTGGTATAGTACCTGTGCTGATATTATGTTATGTAGTTGGAGTTACTGGTTCAGTTACCTGTCTTTCGATTAGTATCAAATGAAAGTATGTGTTCCGTTCTTCTAGATACCGTGCCTGGTCATGTGCCATGTCATGTATTACTTTAATCGGGGTTTTCATTTTCGATTTCTGCGCGAGTGTTGCGTCTAGCCTTCGTTCTACTTGAACTTTTTTAGACGGCACGTGTTTGTGTACTGAATTAATGCTTGACGAGTCAGTTGTTTCGCTACACGTGTTATCGGTCTCGATCTTTTCTTCGATAGTTTGTATCAAGTTTGTTCGAAGCTTTTCAAACTGATGTATGTTTTTAAGTTCTATTCTATTGATCAGCTTATCACATTTTTTCAGTGCAACCTTGGCGACCTTGCTTTGAATTGCTTGTTATTCCGAAATTTGTATTGCTGTTCGAGTGGCTTTTTTCGTAAAACTTTCCATCTCTTTTTGAACGTTTACGATGTCCAATTGGACCTTGTCCACGTCAGTGCGTAATTGCTGCTGACCTCGTGTTAGTACCTGAATTATTTCTCTAGATTCTTTCGCGTCTTTGCTTATCTGAGTGATCCGACTATCAATTCTGGTGATCCCTTCTTCCATCTGGATTTTAACCTGTTGGATCTGTGGCTTAATAGCCAGATTATCCTGTTTCAGTTCCTGATTATCCTATTTCAATTCCTGATATTATTAATATCCTTATTCTGTTTCGTCATACTAACGTTCATTTTCTGTAACATCTCCATGATCGCGTCCTATCTTGTAACACTACCTTCTGCTGAAATATGTGTTCTCGATCTATTGTTTTCTACTCGGTCAGTTAAGTCGTTTACTGGGCTATGTTGTGGCGTTTCTAAGTTTGATAACTGCAATAACCTGTGCTGTCTGTGTTGAGGACTAGTTGAGTTTGTCATTGAACCATTACGTGGCGCAAACCACTCAGCGTTCTGCCCTCTGTTGTGTATGGCTTGTGTTTGCAGGTACAGTTGCGTCTGTTATGGAACCATTTAGTGGCTCTCGTAACTCTGATTAATTCTGTGTCTGTTATTGGGGCCTATTTAGAACGTGTACGATAGGTTCGACGTATTCTAAATGTTCCCTCTCTTCCTCACTGTCTACTTCCCTTTGAACGTTGGCTAACTGCCAGTTCATTGACTGTATTGACGCGTATTGTGTACCTGAATATGCGGCAAACAAACGCGTTTCCTGTGCTCTTTTCGCTTCTAATCTTTGCCATATCCTACGTGGGCTGACTATTTCTGCTTCAGGATGTGCTCTACCTGAGATTTCATATTCTGGAAATTCGATGTTCTCGTCCCTTCGATTCCCATCTGTCTCATCTGTCTCAATTTCATCCCAGTCTAACTGAGCCTGCTGATTCTACAGATCCCCGATTGTCCTATTCTCTGATTCGCCGAATGTCCTATTCTCAGGTTCACCTTCTGTCCTATTCTCAATAAGCTCGTTTACTTGCTGTCTTTTCGGTTGATTCTCTCCCATCTTGTCTGCTCGCTGTCTCTCACGTATCCTTTTGGATTGTGCTCTCGTTAACATGGAAATTCTTTCAATACACCACAGCCCTATCTACTTACCAGTTGGTTGAACCAACAACAACAACAACGTCTTGACTTCTCGGCTAATGTTCTGTCTGCTCTGCTACAGTCTCCAATCTCCACCTGTGCAATTGCAAAGGGTGAAAAATGTTATTTCTTAATTCTAACTTATATGATGTTGCATCACACTGCGTCTCTGCGGCACTCTGTGTCTGGGCCTATCACCTGAAAATCCTATGCCCTAACAGCTACACAAAAATCATAAAAGAATGCAAAATTTTCCAACACAATAACACACGTCCTTTTCCCTACAATTCTGCTTTCTTCACTACCTGTATCTATTCCGATCCCAATCTTTGCAAATAGCTAATTAATACATGAAAGATAGTACTTCAAACTGCTACTGCTGCGACCTGCTTAACCTAACTCTCCAGACACTTTCCTATCCTGGTAACTTACCTATTTTACCTATCCTGGCAGGGTCGCCATTTTCTATGAGCGTGAGATTCATCTGAGGTGTTATTCTGCGCAACAGATTAATCTGACATGTACCCTTTACCCTGTGGCTCCTGCAAGATGCAATTTCCACCCCCACACTACTACAGAAGTCAGACAGACGCTCCTAACGTTCTAAAGAGAACTGCCTGGAAAACTTTCAGCAATAAATATCTTCTGTACTACAGAAGTCGGACGGACGCTGCTAACATTCTAAAGAGAATTGCCTGAAAACTTTCGGCAATAAATATCTTCTGGAGTAGTCCGCTGTAAGGAAGTGACACAAAAATTAACAAAATTTCTTACGTAACTAGTGGGATACTTGGGTACTAGAGTAGTACTAGTTAGCGTAAGAAAACCATGAAACTAACGAAAATTATTATTTATTTAGCAAAAATTCTGAGAAGTCACAATGGCACTCTTAGTTATGAATTGAACAAGTTATATCCTGGTTCTTTTTGTTATTTGAAGTGACCTCTCAAGGATAGGATTCGCATGAAATTTCTATACAAAGATTAAGATTGTTTTTGACTTGGCGGAATGGCTGAGAGCCGCGCCTACTCGAGTTGAATAATTATTTGTTAGGATCATAGCGTGTAGGCTTTCACGGCCGGCGTCTTCAGTAATTAAAACTTCCGGGCTAAGAGGCCATGGTCCAATAGTAGAAATACTTCTCCCTGACGTTTCATTGCCAGCAGCGGGCAAAATCATCTGAGGTGAGTCTACGACTGACAAATAAGATAATTCTCGTTCTCAGTCGTAGACCCACCTCAGATGATATTGCCCACAGCTGGCAACGAAACGTCAGGGAGAAGTATTTCTACTATTGGACCACGGCCTCTTAGCCCGGAAGTTTTAATTATCTGTTAGAATGTTGCCAGGTACAGTTGAGACTGTCACGTGTGAAATGCAGTGAAGAGTACTGTTGTGGAGGAAATATGGCGCTCGCAATACCTGTAGCGCACAATACCATAAGCTGCAATGACTGCTGTCTGCGCCGCTCACTGCTGACAAATAAGATAATTCTCGTTCTATCTGGATAGACCTCCGCCAATCAAACTCTCCCTGCGCTTTGATGAAGTCAAGGAGTCCTATTCGCCCCTAGTCTCACTATTGACGTGGTACACTGGTCAGATAACCAGTCCACCGCGATGCCACTCAAAAATTCGCTCACACGCGTTTAAGTATAACTCTGTCCGTACACACAGCACAATAAGTATCGCGGCCAACACAGTGAACAACGCTTAATTGCAATGACTCATTATAGAGTCGCACTTCAATTCGCTCTCGACAGAGGTGCTCTCTCAGTGAAGTACTGAGGAGAGACTTGTTCCTTGCTCTTAGAGTACACTTACAAGCGCAAACGCTCTCATTACGTGTTCTCGCTCCAAGAGCGACTACGGGATGGCCCCATTGCATGTCAGACGTGAAGGGGTATATTTTTCGGTCTCTTCCATTATTCCTTCAGCTCAAGGCGTCAGAAATATCGTCTGCCAATCAGCATTGCTCTTCTAAAACGGGAGATGGTGCTCTCGTTTAAGGCGACCAATCCGCAAACATGTAATATCGGCTTTTGGCATTTGCTGTCTCCCTGTGAAAATCTCGGAAACTGCACGCTATGTGTAAAGAATGCGTAGGCTGGCTGCTCCCACACAGTGTAGCGGAAATTGCTTTTAAGCCGAACACGGATTCGTTCCACCTTTCACTCGGGCAACCGCTGTCTGCTCTGTTGGCGGTCACCAGCTGACATAGATAGGCCGAGTCATCCTCTGAAGGGACCGATCCCCTGGCATGCGGTCTGCCTCTCTCGAACTAAAGGCTCCTATGACTATCGTGTCTGGAATGTGTGTGTGAAAGCCAGCCTTGAGTATATCAACCACGGTGCGCTTACTTGTTATATGCATATCGTTTAAATGAATTAATACAACATTGACTTTATCTTATTGAGTTTGGGTTCGAATGAAGTGTCTTGATCTGCAGAATATGATTGTGAGGGCGGAATATGTAAGCAATGAAGATCAGGAGACCACAATGTCTTACAACGTTCTGTTTGATTTTCAGTTTGGTTTTTTTCAAGTGAGTATTGCTTTTGTATGATTTTTGTCCATCCTCTCCCTTCCCGCCAGTTTAATTAGTGTATTATTCAAATTATTTGGATGCAAATAGCATAGCGCTATATTCTCTTTTTGCGATATAGTTGAGTAAATCTCACTAGCGTCACCAAAGTTTTTATTTGTTACTTATAAAATTAAATATATCTCTGAAAAATATGAAGCAGTGGCAGTGCAATCTTGGACAACCAACTATCCAAAGATATGTAGGCCATATGTCCACGAGACTAGTAGATTTGAAATTTGGTCTTCAATTAGTGTCACCTTATTCTCACGGTGCCTACAGGAGCGATACGTGACGGGCAATAATTATCCTACAATCTTGAAACACTGTAAGTAGCCTTTCTGTCCAAGCTCAAGTGCTCTGCTATTTCAGTTTTTCACTATCCGTGGCGCTCTTCTATAGGTCAAACCAATCTGCAATCATTCGTACTGTATTTTTACACCGTTCAGTATCCCTAATTAAACTTGGTATCCTCACAAATGAGCAATATTGTGGCATGCGTCGAACAAGAAGTTTGTAAGAATTGTCCTGTGTAGACTGATTTAATTCTAAGAGAAAGGTCAGAAGTTTATTGTTTGCACATACTCTGAAAGCACAAGAATTAGGGAGGGAATTTATTCTTGTGTCAGTCTTAGGAAAGTGGTCGCTTACCCAGATAGTGTAGACCACAAGCACGTATTGTGTCTCCAAACCCATTATTCCTTTGCTGGAGATAGACAGCAAAAAATTACCAGAGATTTTTTTTGCGCAAGGAAACAACCTGTTCAAAATAGAATTCGGTAATTCTAACGATGTCAATGTATTTCCGTTATACAGTCGATCGTAGCGCAGCGTGAAAAATTTCAGTTTTGTTTGCTGTGCAGTGGCCGAACAGCGCTGTATTTCCACCAACGTCTCTGCAGCTATAGAAGACAATGTGGCGTTTCAATGATCACTGTAATTTTAGAATGAGCTTTAGCTACATCAGTACACATAGCCTACGGCAGAAATTCATCCGAGGGTTGGCCAAATTCGATATTTGCTGCTTTAGGTGAAACTGATGTGGTCACTTTATAAATATATCACGCACCAAGTACTAATTTTGATAAGTTCTATAAGAAAGAAATTCCATCTCAAACGCATAATACTTATTAACTTTTAAAGTTAGTTTGCTTTGGCACACGATCGGTACATACATTGCAGTTATGTATGCAGTCCCTCTGAAATTACGTCATCATATGACTACATACAGCATAATGAGTGAGTTATGAAATACAGGTAGAAAATATTCAGAAATATTTATTATATTTCAATAATGTTAGGCTGACACTGAAAACAATAAATGAATATTATGTGATCTAAAAAGTAAACTCAATAAAAAGCAAGAAAAATAGCCAACAAAATACATCACTTTAATTTTCCAACAAGTCATAAACAGAGAAAACAGAAAGAAACACTTAGCAGGATTTACGACATATACTACAGTTTGTTTGCTATCGAAACTTCATATATAATCACGTTAATGGATTTATCGCAATATCTCCTTGCCTTCTAACGCTGACTGGTGAAAGTGAAAATTGAATAAAATATTTTTTTGAAACTTTTACGGATTGGTTGGAAAGAGCGCAATCCAGTGCCATCACACGACTTTATTAATGTAGGAAATATCCCAAACCCAACCTGAAATTTACCTACTATTAATAACCTTTGACTGCACCTATCTAGGGGTTGTTTCTTCAGTTTGTGATTTCGACCGTGAATTTCTCACTTTCGTCTCTTCTGTCGTAGCTAACGGTATCATCTTTTCTCGACTGACGTAATTACTTACCAAGATTATGTACAGATGTGCTCACCTGAAGTATAACATGCACGCATTGTTCAGACATCACAACAGTAGCCCTGCCTGAAAAACTGAAAATACGATGTATGGTTTTAAAATAATGGGACTGATACTGTCAAAGAGTAAATATGCATGCACCAAAGATGAACGAACTATAGTTGTGAAGCGTGCAGCCTTCTCAGTCGAATGGGAATGTGGCATCTGTGGTGTCTGTAGACAAATCAGTGTGGCCTTTGCCATCGTTTCTGTGAAAGCTGTTATCTTGTTTTAACGGACAAATGATAAGTGTTCTCATAGAGCAACGAATCGTCGTGAAGTCTCACATGAAACTTGGAAAAACTGCTACTGTAACCTACTCTTACTAAAAGAAGGGAATGACAAAGACTTTTTATCATGAACGCGAGTTTTTGAGTGGTTCAGTCGTTTCCAAGATGGCCGAGAACACGCAGGAGATGACTCACGCCCGGAAAGATCTTCAACAGCAAAAATGTATAATATTTCGAAAAAGTGGGTAAACTGATTCGATCCGCCCGTCGATCCGATTGCTAAAACTGTTGGAGTTGACGAAGTAAATTTCATAGAACCCTTCTAACATGAGAAAATTGTGTTCCGATCTTGTGTCGAAAAGTCTCATAATCGAACAAAAGGAAGCTCATGAAGATGTTTGTACTCACACCTTGAGTACCACTGAGAATGATCCTAATTCCTAGGAAGAGTGGTTTTCCACTCATGATCCGTAAAGTAAGCTCCAATCCATGCACTGGAAGGGACGTACTTCACCGAGAGCGAAAAAAGCTCGAAAGTGCAAATCAAAATTCTAATATATGATGACAGTTTTTCATGGAATTTCTTACGTTCACTAGGCTCCTGAAGATTTATAATACTACCTTAAGGTCCTTGCTCGGCTTCGAGAGGAAATAAGAAAAAAAAAACCTAAATGTGGAAGAAAAAGTCACGGGTTCTGCATCAAGACGAAGCGCCAGCACGTATCGCACTGTCGTTTGGGACGTTCGAAGAGAAGTATTGCATACCAGTATTATACCTCTTACCTTTTCCGCCTGTCTTAGCACCATGTGACTTTTATTCTCCAAGGTCAAAGGAACAAAATTTCAGTTCGCTGAAGCAGTGAAGGAAAAGTTGCAGTCATCATCAAGGAGATCATAGAAGGAGACCTTCAATACTGCTTCCATTAGTGGAAAATTAGGAAGGAATATTGTAGGGATAGAGGAGGATAGGCCCTTGAGTGTAACAATAGCTAAATATGCACGTTATTAAAAAAATTGTAGCAGTAGCCTCGTTATTTTGTAGCCACACCTCGTAAAATCAACAAGTCATCACGGGTCGTTTTCGTCCACAGAAAACGGTAAACTACCGCTGTGATTCCGTTCTGCAACAAAGCGATGGGGCGTCCTTATGACAATTAGTGGCAGATGACGGTCACGTATGTTACTGCCACGATTAAGTCATTCTGGGATTAGGCGTCGTAATCTACACAAGGATATCCGCAATTCGATAACTGATGTACGTAGAAGTGACGGAATATATGGAAGACACTAGTTTAGCACTGTTCTGTTCAGAATCCGTCTTGGTTGCAGAAGAGCGCCCTTAAAGAGCGCCAAAACCGAAATAAATACAACATATACAGTCACTGCTATAGTGGCAGTATTTCCTGTCGGGCTCACCAATGTTAAACCGGCTGTTCATTAGAATAGTAGAACACCAGTTCTAGAAGTATTTGAAAATCCTTTATAATGAATAAAAATCCAATCAGTCTGGGCACTAAAAACAAAGGTATAGTAATTCACTGTTTAGCATTTGCGGATAATTTTGCCATTCTTTTTGAAATCCTAACAAATGCAGGAATTCAAATCAATCTCTTAGAAGAAATAGCCAACGAAGCAGGCTTAAGACTATCTGTAGAAAAAAAAATCATGACAAATATAAAAAATGCACCAGAAACCCCTAGCAACAGATATTGACCAGATAAAGAGGGTAAATAAATTTAAACATTTGGGAGAAATTATCCAAGAAAAGTCCTTAGAATAATTCGCTGTAGAAGAAAGAGTACATAAAATGGAGGGAGCTTATGGAATAAATAAGAATGTCTTCAACAAAAGGTGTCTGCCTAATAATTTGAAGATACAGTACAACAGCACAATAGTAAAACTAGAATGTCTTTACGCAAGTGAATGTTTAGTACTGAACTGCAAATTACACAAACTTGAAGTCCTAGAAATAAAAATCATTCGAAAAATACTTGGGCCATCAAAACATACAGATGTATGAAAATTAAGAAGGAATGAAGAAGTTTTCGCAACATAGAAAACATAAATGAAACACTACGAAAGAGGCGACTGCTATATTTTGGACACTTCACGCAGAATGAACAGCAACAGGGTAACCAAACAGGTTATTTAAGATCTTTGGGACAAGAAGTCAACAATAGCCTGGATTCAAGAAGTTAGGAAAGGTTTGGAAAGAAACAATATAAGTGAAAAAGAGGCAACAGAAAGAGAAATTTTCAAGAGGAAACTGTTCAAAATGGAAGTATACCAAGGCAAGAGGAAGGAGAAGACAAGGTCAGAATGGTCCGATGAGAGAGAAAGGATACATAGTGAAAAGCTGAAAGAATACTGGATGAAAAAGAAAGAACAACAAAGAAGGAAGCATTGAAATGGGATCGTCGTCCTTAGATGACCAAAGGAAAAAAGAAAAGAAGAAGAAGAAGGAGAATAGAAAACCGGTATCCAGATGCTACAATAGGGCAATAGCATCCTATTGCTATACTCTTCCCCCCTCCCATACACACTACAGGCCTTGCTCATGCCTATGTCAGTAAATAAAGATTAACTTTCATTTCAGGTTGGGCAAAATATTAATGATTCTGTGACAGGCTCCTATCATGAACAAATGGAAGACGATAACGGCGTCATTGAGGAGCAATTGTAAGAGAATGTTTTGTGCAAGAATAATGAAACTTGTCTCATTTTTGGAGGAAGTGTGTGTCTTTTGACGGAATAAAACTTTATGAGACAGTACGAAATTCTGTATAAGAACAGGCATTCCTCTCTCACTGATGAAGCTTGTCACCCGAGATCTTACAATTAAAGGCGGATCTCATGTAACAGGAAAAGAACTAAACTCTGCCCGAACACGCCATGAAGTCTCAACGGTACCGACCCGCCGCCGTGTCATCCTCATTCCACAGGCGTCACCGGATGCGGATATGGAGGGCGAGACGGGAGCCGCTAATTCTCAATCACGTAGCTCCTCAGTTTGCCTCACAAGGGCTGAGTGCACCTCGCTTTCCAACAGCGCTCGGCAGACCGGATGGTCACCCATCCAAGTGCTAGCCCATCCCCAACAGTGCTTAAGTACAGTGATCGGAAAGGAACCGGGTAACAGAAGAATATGTTCAAAAAAACCCGATAACGTAGCGGCTTTCCGAGCTATTTACAATTTTACTGAGATAATGGGAAAGGGCTGGAGTTCGTACGCATCAATTTCTAAACAGATAACGTTTTATGTTGCATTGTGCCCCATTTATACATGCTGCATCATATCAGGATGGTTCTGATATTATTATATTCTGTAAATAAATTTCAAAATGGGCTGATTACCTTCTGCGCTCAGATTACACCATATTGGAATATTTCCGAAATAATACAATGACAGAATCTTTTACTGAAGAATACCAAACCTTTATATTGCATTGGTTTTCTTTATTGCAGTACTACTGTCCGTAAATCATTTTTCTCCTTCATGCAACTTCGGTAACTATAAGGCCATAAATACGAGTACGATTAATTTAGTACTTATTGTTCTTTAGAAAACATTATAAATCTTTTTCTCAGTAAATTGCTAGATTTTCCGTTTTAGCTTATTTCTAACAATGTTACTAGCAAAAGATTTTTTAAATTTTTTGATGTACTTGCCCTTTCCTGAACTCGTTAAAATTATTAAGTTAAAAATACGTACAACCCACAAGATGCTCATATTTTGACAATGTTTCCCACTGATATTACCGAGCTGCCAACTACCTTTAACCATTTACGGATACCCTCAAAAAACGTGAACCTTGGTTGTCGGCCACGAATATCGTCCCACTCGTGTCCAGTGCCAGTTTAGTTTTCACCTGCTCGAACTCGCTCAATAGCACACTTGGAGTGCTTTATTTTGTTCGAGAGGTTCTGGTCAACATCTGTTCCTCACACCAGAAGTGAAAGTGCTAGAATAGTAGCCACATGCACTCCTCTCACTATATCATATCACATTCATAACAAAATTTCTGTCTGAATACAATTGTCGTTGGCAGTGATATTTTAGAAGGACCGTTTAAGGTAGCACTGATGTCTGGGCGATATCCAACCAACACAGAATCTTCCAAATTACTGAAGAAATCCTAACTTCTGATTTATATGTCTCAATCCAATAGTTCCGTAATAGGAGGTTACAAAATATAATTTGCATCTTTTCATCCGTCCAATAAATTGACACACAGAGCATCTTATGTCTGTTTTGAGGGAGACAAACTTCGTCGTAATATGCTTCCAAAATACCTCAGTATCACATCTGACAGGACACTTTCTTTCCTTCCGTGAGCACTTCATAAGAACATCTGTAATCGCAAAAAGACAAGTAATGTTCTGCATAAACTCCGTGGAACAAGTTTGGGACCGTCAGGAAAGACTTTTCGATCATCAGTACTCGGACTAGCCCACTCAGACCGGCGTACTCCAAAACACAGTATTGTGGGTCTGTCTGGCTTAAAAGTCCATACGTGAAAAAGACTATTGTACAACTTAACGAATCCATGTGCATTGTTAGTGGGTCAATAAAATCTATTGCCACACACTGGTTACCTACCTGGAGTCACGTTTCACCACGTGATGAAATGTAGAACTGCGCTACTAAGTGAATACCAGAAGATTACTGGAAACCCCAACCTTCCCCTGTTGAACGATGTTCTTCTTGTCAAATGAAGAAGATAAAGATATAGAAATGCCACCTTTATCACAGCCAGGACTCTTCCTCAAAATGAATTCAGTGCCATCAAAGAATGGAGAAGTTGTTGGCAACAATACCATCCTCCACAATTCCTGAATCAGTCCTGCACCCAGATTCAGAAAAAAAACAGGATTTGACTAGTTCCAGGCAATTTGGACTAACCTGAACCCAATTGAAACGGACCGTGGAAGAGGTGCAGACATTCTCCAGAAGTGGATAAAATCTTCATCAGCATCTCGCGACTGTGGTGTGGATCGACATACAGTTGCTCATGTTGTATCACCTTTTCCTGTATGCCATGTCGGCTACTGCGCGACTCAGCACAGATACAAGACAAGGAAACAAGGAAGGAGAGAAACTGCGTTGGCCAGTGGCAGGAATCCAGAGTGATCTGTACGTAACACTTCAAGATTAAATGAACTCTTTATTTCTAGAAAGAAAAGAAATTTATCTTCTTGTGCCTTCTACATGCAAGTAGTTTGCACTATTACTACTCGCAGAACGCAGGCTAAGTGTCGTCTTCGTGTCTCGAAGACTGCGAACGAACTGGGACCGACCAACGATGGGCGGGTGGTTAAAACATCGTTGACAGGGGGCGCTGAATATTGTCTTCCTGGAGGTTAGGTGCTGCCCACTCTTTCCATTAGTGCACGGGACAGCCCTTCTTGATGCCATTTAGCAGCAATTCACTGGTCGGTGTCCAGTCGATGCTTTACAACTGCACGTTCTTCAACCCCATAATGTCGTGCAGGGACCCATCTTACGTTATCAGGGAGTGGGTTGGAGTGCGTAGGCAGGAAGGTTGGAGGCGTGAGGAGCTGGGGGCAGCTATTGGGACCGATGCCGAGCCCCCGGCCGT
Source organism: Schistocerca piceifrons (assembly GCF_021461385.2). Classification (NCBI taxonomy): domain Eukaryota; kingdom Metazoa; phylum Arthropoda; class Insecta; order Orthoptera; family Acrididae; genus Schistocerca; species Schistocerca piceifrons. The sequence continues at coordinate 783,989,523 of NC_060141.1, forward strand.
CCCCCGACATCCGTCCAGGGCAACGAGAGCAACATCGGTTCGAAAACCTCCTGCATGGCGCTCACCTACTTCCTGAGCCTGACCAACGAAAGGCGGAGAGGGGGACGCTAACGACGGCTGCGACGATGACGACAACGACGCACGCCGGAACGAGCGCCGGGAAGTTCTGCTGCTTCAGTGGCAAAAGCAATGTGTCCAGCTCCAACGGTTCCACGGGCAGTGTTGATGAAGCGTTCGGGGCGACCGTACCAGCCGCTAGATCAGTGTGGGATTGGAATCTTGGGACAGAACATCTGCAGAATATCTCGCAATCGACATGGACGAATCTGGTTCTGATGGCATTGCAGCATGCCAGCAGCACCATGAATTAAATACATCCAAGCGCCCAAATGTCTCTCCTAGCCTGTGGTGATACAAAAAAACTCTGAAAAGAGCAATCAGGGGCAAAGTGATGCTTCCGTAGCGTGGGAGGCGCCGTCCGCTGCAGTGGTTGCAGCAACGTGCGGTGGTGCCGGCCATGTAGAAGCTCCGCCGCCGCCGGACCATCGTGGGGCTGGATCCGGCACTTCGCAAGGGGGAGCAGCAGCGCTTGCTCCGTGTTGTGACTTGGCAAGACAGCCAAGCCACTGTGAGGTAGCCGAAAGGCACGCGTTTAAGCTCACGCAGGCTGGCGTGAGGTCTGGAACAGTTAAAGGAGTTGAGTCTAGTAAAAAAGGTACGCAGCTTCTGCAATACTTAACTTTACCCATAATTGGTAAACATCGGTCTGACGGTACATGCATCACAAGATAAATAGCAAATGATAATGGCGCCTTGCTAGGTCGTAGCAAATGACGTAGCTGAAGGCTATGCTAACTATCGTCTCGGCAAATGAGAGCGTAATTTGTCAGTGAACCATCGCTAGCAAAGTCGGCTGTACAACTGGGGCGAGTGCTAGGAACTCTCTCTAGACCTGCCGTGTGGCGGCGCTCCGTTTGCAATCACTGATATTGGCGACATGCGGGTCCGACGTATACTAACGGACCGCGGCCGATTTAAAGGCTACCACATAGCAAGTGTGGTGTCTGGCGGCGACACCACACTCCGTGTGTGGGACGGACGTCGTTTTCTCGTCTGTTCCTTGAACGTACTCACAAATCGTTCTGCTTCTCTGTTTGACAGAAGATGAAATGAAGCACCTCTAAGATGCGTGACACCAATGGCTGTACAAAACTGTTCAAGAAAGCAGCATGTCAATCACTATGGGGAGAAGTCTTCCGAAGTAAGAGTCATTTCAGGCGTGACGCAGAGGAGTGTCGTAGGACCGTTGCTATTCACAATATATATAAATGACCTTGTGGATAACATTTGAAGTTCAATGAGGCTTTCTGCGGATGATGCTGTGGTATATCGAGAGATCGTAACAATGGAAAATTGGCCTGATATGCAGAAGGATCTGCAGCGAATTGACGCATGGTGCAGGGAATGGCAATTGAATCTCAACGTAGACAAGTGTAACGTACAGTGAATACACAGAAAGAAAGATCCTTTATCATTTCGCTACAATATAGCAGGTCAGCAACTGGAAGCAGTTAATTCCATAAATTATCTGCGAGTAGGCATTAGGAGTGATTTGAAATGGAATGACCATATAAAATTAATCGTCGGTAAAGCAGATGCCAGACTGAGATTCATTGGAAGAATCCTAAGGCAATGCAATCCGAAAACAAAGGAAATAGGTTACAGTACACTTGTTCGCCCACTGCTTGAATTCTGCTCACCAGTGTGGGATCCATACGAAATAGGTTTGATCGCCGAGATAGAGAAGATCCAACGGAGAGCAGCGCGCTTCGTTACAGGATCATTTAGTAATCGCGAAAGCGTTACGGAGATGATAGATAAACTCCAGTGGAAGACTGCAAGAGAGACGCTCAGTAGCTCGGTACGGGCTTTTGTTGAAGTTTCGAGAACAGGAGTCAAGCAGTATATTGCTCCCTCCTACTTATATATCGCGAAGAGACCATGAGGATGAAATCAGAGAGATTAGAGCCCACACAGAGGCATACCGACAATCCTTCTTTCCACGAACAATACGAGACTGGAATAGAAGGGAGAACCGATAGAGGTACTCAAGGTACCCTCCGCCACACACGGTCATGTGGCTTGTGGAGTATGGATGTAGATATAGATGTAGAAAGGCCTGAGTCTTTTAAATTCTGATCCGTTTTCGGTATCCAACACTTCAGGAAAACCTTCCAAGCACAGAATAGAGGACCCTGAGTGGCACTATACGACACAGACTATTGCGTGGGTACTGTAAACGGATATTTGCTAGAAGAGTCCACAACAATAAGCTAACAAATATTCCCAAAAGGGACCAACAAAGTCAATATGCACTCGTTCCATGGCGACTGAGACACTGGCCAACCTGGAAACGTTTGATGCAGGGCCGATAGATTTCAGCACGATGCGACATTATGACATCATCTGTTCAGTGATGCACTAAGTGTTTTGTGTGTGGAATTCCCCAATGTCCTTCGTGGAGCAATCGCAAGACATCCTTTTGCAATACTTTAGCAATAATCAACACATGACTGTCCAGAGACATTTTGCAATAAAATCACAACGTTCTAGATGGATTGACTATGACGACGCAGAAAATTTCGGCGCACACAGAATTCTGAATGTTTTTCACTGAACGATGCCAGGTAGTACGGATATAGTGCAACAAGGGGTTGAAGTCAGGGTCTGCTTCTGTGGCCTGAGCAATTTTCCTGTAGTTCAATGGAATAGTCTGCAAAAGTTCAGTGTCCTGTGCATCGATTTGACAACAAGATGCCGCAGTAGCATCGAATTCATAATCAGGACCAACAGGAAGGCGAGAAAGAGCGTCAGCATTTGCATGCTTCAATGGGGCCCGGTACAATATTTCGCACTCATACTATAATAATAACAAAGCCCAACGTTGCAGCTCTGAGCCGTGCGTAGCAGAACAGGTTTGGACAGATGAATCAAAGAATGAAGTGGCTAATGGTTCGTCGCTAGGTAAGACTTCCGAGCAAACAGGTAATGAATCTTGACAAATAACTTGTAAGTAAAAGCAGTGGACCAAATCTGTCCAACTGCGCAGCTCCAGTTCCGTAGGAACATGCGTCAACTGCCAAAACCACAGGCTTCAAATGGTTCTCATGGATCTGATCACAATGGGACTTAACATCTATGGTCATCAGTCCCCTAGAACTGAGAACTACTTAAACCTAACTAATCTAAGGACATCACACACATCCATGCCCGAGGCAGGATTCGAACCTGCGACCGTAGCGGTCGCGCGGTTTCAGACTGAAGCACCTAGAACCACTCGGCCAAACCAGCTGGCCCACAAGCTTAGCGGGATCGAAATGAACGAGGTATTTGTCACTCAACAGTACATTTCTAAGTTTCTAGAATGCTTCCTGACACTACTTGGTCCAACGAAAAGGCAAATTCGTCCGGCGCAAACGATGCAACAGAGCCGCAATCTGGCCTGTGTTGGGTCTAAGGTGGTACAATAAGTGAACGTCCCATGAACTGACAGCAATTCCGTCATGTTCCGCAGGTCAGCGAGGTCCCGAATGGTCAGCAAATGCGACTGAAGGGGATGGACAACTTGTCTATTAATAAAATGGGCTAAGTACTAAATTTCAGTCTGAAAAGAGGCATATTTGTCCAGGCGACACTTCAGATCTGCAGCTGAAAGTATTTGAAGGAGCGTACAAAGGTTACTGATATGTTCATCTGTGTACGCCCTGACACCATAATATAATCCAAATAATTGGAATAAAATGGAACTTTTGCAGTAAGCTTTTCCAAGTGCCTTTGGAATATGGCAGGAGCGGAAGCGCTGCCAAATGGTAAGTGCAAAAATCTGAACAACCCTAAATGTGTGTTAACCACAAACAGTTTCTGAGATTCTTCACATAGCGGAATTTGCAAACACGCATCGCATAAGTAATTTTTTTTAAAAATAGAGGCCTGCACCCAGCTTCTCCATTAATTGTTGTTTGTGGATTGACAGTGGATTTAGAGTCAACACAAGAAGGAAATCTTCCAGAAGCCTTTGGTAAGATGACTAGGGGATAAGCCTATTGACAAGCCTGGATAGGATGAATAACAACATTGTTTTGCTGTTCTTTAAGTTCACATGCAGTTTTGTCTTTAAGTACATAATGGAGAGCATGCGCCCGAAAAACTTAAGTTGCACATTTTCCTTCATTGTAAAGTGCGCCACAACATTATTTACTCTGCCAAGTCGTTGGAAAATAAATCAGTAAACTCCTCAATCAATTGAGGAGTTTGGGTTGGAAGTAGAAACAGGAAGACAAAATCGTAAATGTCACTGTTCTGGTGGGAGACTGGAATATGGCACGCAAACTACATGTACCAAGCGCTGGAATGTTCTAACCGTTATACACAGTTAGTTGCATGCAAGATTTTGTCAACTGTGGCGAGCCTAGCTCCGCACTTAAAAGAGAGAACGTGGCTAGAGTTCTTTTTCTGTGGCAGGTACACAGACCGTACATGAGCTGACTTCCCTCAAGCAGAGCGAGCCGTGTTCTGCGGAGCACCACCTCACTCAGTGAATGTATTTTTTTTCTAAATCAGCTACCGGAACTAGTAATTATCAAATTCAGGATGTGGCTTCACACCAACTAAGTATGAGTGGCTGTGGGAGATTTCGCCCGATTTTATGCATCCCACACAATATAACTGTCAAGCATTTCGTTCTTCATGGCAGTTCTCGGCGGCACTGTGCAGGTGCCATAAAGACGTCCCTGCAACGTTTGATCGCCCTCCATACAGCCCGGACTTTGCTCCCTCAGATTTTAATCTCTGCTGACATGAACCGCTGGCTATTAAGTCAACCTCTTAGCACAGACAACGAACTACAGATCAGAGTAAACAATCGGCGAAAAGTTCAGGCGGCTGTCTTCTACGACCAGGGTACTGGAGAGTTTGTACATCGGACCTTACTTTCGGAGTACGCCTCGTAGTTTCTGCCCTCACTAAATATAACGAGCACCAGGTACAGATTGCTGCAGCTCATTACAATTTACTTCCGTTACAGAAAAAGCTAGAACACACGTACCGTCTGAGGGTAACTGAACTCCAGTGTGTGACACAACAGTGTCATTTTCAATGCAGTTGTGGACAGTACGATTTTGTCTTCCTGAGACTGTGAAAACATTTTGTGTTAGATTGACTTGATTTGTTTGGTATTCGGGTTCAGGACAATGTACGTTCTGTGATGGGCCGGCCGGGGTGACCGAGCCGTTCTAGGCAAAGCTTTATCTGATTTTTACTGTGGTTTCTATTTCGCGACAAATCGAACCTTACTTTCGGAATACGTTCAAAAAAATGGCTCTGAGCACTATGAGACTTAACATCTGAGGTCATCTGTCCCCTAGAACTTAGAACTACTTAAACCCAACTAACCTAAGGACATCACACACATCCATGCCCGAGGCAGGATTCGAACCTGCGACCGTAGCGGTCGCGCGGTTCCAGACTGAAGCGCCTAGAAACGCTCGGTCACATCGACCGGCCTTTCGGAATACGGCTCGTAAATCTTCAAAGTATGCCAACTCCGTCCTATTAGTCGGGAATGACTTCTCACCAAGGCGGTTTAATCATGTGCCGGCCGTTGGTAAGAAATAAGAAAGTTTTACAGCACCTTGCACTTATTGTGTAGCACAATGAGCGCCGATCTGAGCATTCTATTCGAGCCATTTGCCTTCTTGTTCAAAGAAAACTCGGAATGGTGGAATGCATGGAGGTGGTGCCGTGGATGTGGCTGAGTGTTGTGACGGAGTTGATGCAACAGCGGCTTGCGCATTAATGAGCCGCCGCACAACCGTCGCTCCCTGCGACATTTCGTGGCTCTCAAACTGCATAAACTGCATTAGATCAAAGCCGGCAGCAGCCTAAGGCATAGGCGCAGGTGTTTTAGTAGGCGGTTTAGAGACCATTTTATTGAGAGGGGCGCCCTAACGATGTTATATAAACAATTCAGATACACCATTAGTAGCAACTCGCCTCTGAAAGAAAAGAGTTAAATATTAGGGACGAGCTGTGACAGGCGAAGGCAGCGTTGGTTCTGGAATACTCACCGCCAGTTGTTGTGTCGGTTACTGTGGGAGTCTGCACGGGCAGAAATAAGGAAGGAGAAAAATGGCCATGGCTGGAGGAAGGAATCCCAAATGATCTGTACATAACATATGAAGATAAACGAACACTTTATTTCCGAGAAGAAAATAAACTTATCTTCTTGTGCCTTCTACATGCCAGTACTCTCCACTATTACTAATACTCTTCGTGTCGTCTTCGCACTACTCAGCACTGATGCTCTCGAAGACTGCGGCCGAAATGGGGCCGACAAGCGATGGGTGGCTGGTTAAGTGAGCGTTGACAGGGGGTCCTAAACTGTGTCCTCCAGGAGGTGTAGTCCTGCCGATTCTTTCCATTGGTCCGGGTCAGTGCTTCGAGTCGCTGCGCTGCTCGGTTTGCAGTCGATGATTTAGGACTGCACACATGACTCCAAGGGCCCTTCCGAATATTTCCTGAATGATATACGCCTATTGATATTGTTATTTGTGTTATATTATGACCTTGAAAAAATGGTTCAGATGGCTCTGAGCACTATGCGACTTAACTTCTGAGGTCATGAGTCGCCTAGAACTTAGAACTAATTAAACCTAACTAAACTAAGGACATCACACACATCCATGCCCGAGGCAGGATTCGAACCTGCGACCGAAGCAGTCCCTCGGTTCCAGACTGTAGTGTCTAGAACCGCACGGCCACTCCGGCCGGCTAAAGGACTTTGAGAAACGCACCAGATAGCATGTGTAAGGTACCTTTCCCTGTATAGGCATGCAATGTTTGAATTCCACAGTGTATTTTAAATAGCAAAAGTAGGGAAACGTGTTCTAGATCTGTGTCAACAAGAGTTAAACAGTGTGACAAAAAAAAAAAAAATGGTTCAAATGGCTCTGAGCACTATGGGACTTAACATCTGTGGTCATCAGTCCCCTAGAACTTAGAACTACTTAAACCTAACTAACCTAAGGACATCACACACATCCATGCCCGAGGCAGGATTCGAACCTGCGACCGTAGCAGCCGCGCGGCTCCGGACTGCGCGCCTTGAACCGCTAGACCACCTGGCCGGCTAAACAGAGTGACGTTATCGAGTTTTTAACTATTGAAGAATTGGCTCTTCATGAGATTTATCACAGTTTAAAAGCTGTTTATGATGATGATGTTGATAGGTCCACTGTAAATCGCTATGTAACAAAATATCGTGGTTGCGAGCCTGTAAAAGTCGTAATTGATGAAACAGGCAGCGGACGTCCGATCACTGACAGAGATGATAAACAACGCAAATCCGTCAACTATATGATGCAGAATAACAGGCGAGTCACTCGAACGTGTATCGCAGACCATACTGGAATGTACAGAGATCGTGTCAGCTTCATTATTTAACAATTATGATGCTGTAAAATCTGAGCTCGATGAGTGTCACGCCGTATTACAGACGAGGACGAACAGCGGCGACTGGAGTGCTACGAGTGCAACTGAACAAGCTCTGCGAAACGTTGAGACTTGTCTGACTTCACGCTCTCCTTACTCCCCCGATCTTGGGACTTAAGATTTTTGTTTGGGACCTCTACTGAAGAGAGAGACCTCAAGGGAAATCATTACACCTCGGACGATGGGGTGAAGGCAATTATCAAGTCCTGGATTCGAGGAAAGTTGGAAGAATTTTTCAGTGATGGAATGCAAAAACTTGTTACACGATGAGAAATTGTTTTACTCTCCGGTGACTATGTTGAAAAATAAATATACGATATGTAAGTTTGAGAATTGTACTTTAATATTATTTTCACCCAATCTTTCGAATTCTCTTTCAAATGGCTCTGAGCACTATGCGACTCAACTTCTAAGGTCATCAGTCGCCTAGAACTTAGAACTAATTAAACCTAACTAACCTAAGGACATCACACACATCCATGCCCGAGGCAGGATTCGAACCTGTGACCGTAGCGGTCACGCGGTTCCAGACTGAAGCGCCTTTAACCGCGCGGCCACACCGGCCGGCTCGAATTCTCTTTGTTCGTGTTCTACATGAAAGTGTGCCTTTTTTTTACCCGCCTACGCTCGCTGTAGCTTTGTAATCCTTCCGCATGTATAGCTACTTAGCGTGGTTCTGAAACTAATAATGTACGCTATACGACAAATAAATACACCTGAAGCGTGAACTTAAGGTCGAAATAGATATTTTTTGCTATTTTAAACACTAAATTGCCTTTCATGAAAAAAAAATTGTGTTGTGCATTATCAAACTACAGTACAAATTCTGGTTCATTAACTGCCTGGTACGTGTTTACAATGAAACTGACCCAGTAGCCGTCGTATGCTTGCTCTTGGCTTCTAAAGTAAGAAGGGTGGGATAACCTCTGTTTAAAGTTTAAACCATTGCTTCGGCAAGCAGTAAGAGTTTATCGCCACTTCGTCGCTTACTAATAAAAACTGTGCCGTAATTGATTATTAACAATTGTAACTCACATTAAAATAAATTGCGTACTATTACAAATTTATGAGTTTCACATGACAAGATGGAACAAAACGCTATCCACAAGACTACCACACAGTAACTGTCGCCACACACTTGTCGGGAAGATCACTTTTTCGCTGTGTTTTAGCGATGGAAGGTGCGAACAGGACACAGCAAAACATATGAATACGTTTAGTGACAAAGCACATATGGTATTTTCGTAAAATGGGAGTAAACACATACTTTCATGTAAAGACAATCCGGTTGATTTCAAATAAATTCTCTTTGTATGTCCCTTTTGTTGTTTCTTACGTTGTTCTGTGCTAGGGTATATGAACGAACGATCTCCGGGCGTGTTTGATAACAACGTAACGCAAACAATCAGTTTTAACCATATTAGGGCACAACTTCGTAATAATGCACAGCGGAACAGACTGGAACCTAAAATACGAATAAATCTTATTTGCCAATTTGTAATTAGGTCATAATGCTCCAATATATTAGAACAGCTAGGACTGCATAAATTTAACGTTTGAAAATATGACGTATCAATTATTTGCAGTACTGCACAATTGTGCGCGCCTATTCCTAATGGCACTATTAATTGCAATTGAAAACTGCTGGTAATGTCAGAGTGAGGTGCCGGAAAGTACAGGGCAGGCAGTACGTGCAACAAGTGATGTGTGGCTAAACTGCCTGTGCATCATTACCCCCGTTCGTTATTCTACTGCCATTACTCAGTGCCTCGAGAGAATGCAGACCTTCACTGCCTCCTGACAATGGAATGTAGCACGGATTAACTGTCTCCAGAGAATGCGGAAATGCCACGGTAGTTAAATTGCTACACCCAGCTTGCAGTTAAAGTTCTGAAGGAAGTGATAACTAAAACCTGATTCGAAAATTCCACTTTTTGTGCGAAATTAATCAATTAGCATCCAAAATTAGTAATAATCGTCGCCCACTATATTTCTTATTGATAATTAATAATTATTAAATAGACATAGTGGGAATTAGTGAGGTTCGCCGGCAGGAGGAACAACACATCTGATCAGGTGAAGCAGGATTATAAATACAAAATCAGGTAGTGATAATGCGCAGGTGCGTTTAATAATGGATGAGAATCAAGGAGTGCAACCATAAACAGCTTAGTGAACATGGACGAAAAACATTTTAGACAAAAGGAGAACAGAAACTGTAGGAGGTTCAGAACAGAATTGGGGAGACAAGAAAATTGTGGCACAACTTGACTAAAGGGAGGGATCGGTTTATAGGACACATTCTGAGGCATAAAGGAGTCGCCAGTTTAGTACTGGAGGGAAGTGTTGGGACCAAAATTCATAGAGAGATCCCAAGAGGTGAATACAGTAAGCAGATTCAGTAGGATGTACGTTGCAGTAGATATTTGGAGACGAAGAGGCCCGCACAGGACAGAGTAGCATGGAGAGCTGCATCAGACCAATCCTAGGACTGTTCAAATGGTTCAAATGGCTCTGAGCACTATGGGACTTAACATATGAGGTCATCAGTCCCCTAGAACATAGAACTAACAACTGCTCCAGACACTTGTTGTGTGATATTGGCTTTGCTGACGGCAGCTCCGTATTCTGCCTGTTTACATATCTCTGTATTTGATTACGCATGCCTGTACCAGTTTCTTTGGCACTTCACTGTACAAGATCCATTGAATAACTAACCGGACAAACTGTATCAAAATTACAAAACTTCGCCAAAAGTTGTGTCTGTTTGTTATTTTTTGATGGTGTACTAGAACAATTATCAGATGAGTGTTGCATGATTGCTTCACGAACAGGAATTAATGAAAGAAGATGGTGGCACTCTTGCAAGTATGGACTGACGTGGTGCGTTGGAGTGTCATTAGATTTCTGTTAGCTGAAGACTTGAATCCAGTCGAAATTCATCGTCGGACGACCGAACAATATGGTGAAAGTTGTTTGAGTTGAACACAAGTGCACAAGTGTGCAACAATGTTCAATTGGAGGGTAACAAGTGAGGAAGTTTTGCCAGACACAGGACGCTCAGTGTGTGCAGTCACGGACAACAACACTGCAGGAGCTGAGGAGTTGATACGGAGAAACGGGCGTTATTTCGTTGATCGATGTTGCAGCGACGATGAAATGAGTGTTGGATAAGACCACTATATTGTTCAAGACGTAGCCTGTTGTTCAAGAAATTTCATGTGTTGTGGTTTCCAAAACGTTTTGTAACGCTGCGCTTTCGGGGCACACGATACTCCTTAAAGCCTGTACTACGGCAAGTTGACGGGCTTCACCTTATGAGAAAGGGTTTTTGTATAGATATTGACCGCGTGTACCTGAATGGAGGCAAATCAGATTTACACCCACTCTGTAATAACAATGATACGTCGAGCAAGTCCGATATGCAACTACACGTCAGGACGGACAAGAAACAACACAGAAGATGCTACCAATTTGTTAATAATGCGGTCGCCAGCCTAATTAGGCATTAACTGAGTTTCTTTGCTGTACAAGTTGGTGTACGTGCATGCAAAACAACACGTAATAACACTGCATAATATGGTAAATTTTGGAACCAGAAAATAAACTGAACTGATAATTTCACTTTCTGTAATAAAATGGATAAACCATAAATACATAACATTACACTATAATGTTTACTACAAAACTTCGTACTGTCTATTGATCTGGTTAAAATCGGGCAAAGGTTACCCCAGAAATAGCACTTTCGAAACACACACACAATGTCAATTTTGATAAAGGTAAAACACTGATAAATTTTGGTTTCTATTTTGGCTTTGACTTTGCTGGTTCAGAATTCAAATGAATAAAAAAAAAGGGGGGGGGGGAACGTAGAAACTGTTATGACCACTGTATTAAAACACTTAGTTACTGAAATCATTATGCACTCAAGATTTCCAATATATGAGTTACTACTCTTTTTATCTTATTTCCTGCTCATTTAAATACCATTATAACTGCCTCAAAATAATTAAACTTCATTTCTAAATCGATATCAAAATTATCTTCCAACTTTGTCAGACCTTTGTTATTCGTCTCTTAGTTCACTAACAAAAAAAAGTTCTTTAAACATCATTCTAACATAGCTAGGTCTGCAGGTAATTATTATTAACACAAACTTTAATTTTTCTTCTCGGGACACTCGGATTGCACAGCATGTGGAAAGGACCCTGTCTACGTACAGTATGGAACAAAAGTAACACTGATCCACACGAATACAGTACTAATATTTTCAACCTGTTTGTATCGAAGTGGCGGTTGGCGGGCGGCGAGATGGCGAGGCACGGAGCACACATACAACCACAGCAGTGGCTCTTGATGTATCGGCACTTTACTTCTTCATAGCGTCGCAATACTTTTCCATTTAGAGCCTATGGAATTTTGCCATGCTGTATAGGCGTCGGAACGGCATATCCGAGGCTCAACGAAACTAAGTCTTCCAGGAGAGCCTCCTCGATCCAGAACGTGTTGCTCAGACCAATGCCCAACTCCGACTACTACTGCTGAGCCCGTTATGACGTGCAGTGACCGTGTGCATTTTCCCGCACTCGCCTGCCATCCACCTTTTACCGCTCCGCTACAGACAGGGTATTCACCCGAGGTTTTGCATTCTACATATCCTAATACAATGCCTACGTATGGACCAGACGCACAATTACAACTTCGATATCTTACAATAGTTTCAACATTTGTTACACTTCAATTCTATTACAATATTGCTTGAAATTTGACGTAAACATTAATATTCACATTGAAAATTGTTTACAGTTTCTTTAACATAATGGCATGAAACAAAAAAGAAATGAAATCAGAACATCGATTACACAAATTTATCTAAAATCAGAAGAAAAAATTATTATATGTACAATAGTACAGCGTTGTTGTTGTTACAGCTTCACACCACATATTAAACATGTGCGCATGGACGTGTGCAGGAAGAACTGACGTCCGTCTGCTTGCCCAACCCCACGTAAGCCCCGGATCTGGCACCTTCAGGTTACCACATTTTTAACACGTTGAAAGAAGCTCTTTGTGTCTCGACGTTCGGTAACGGTGAGGAAGTCCAAGCAGCAGTGCATTACCGTTTACGCAGACGCCCCCAGGTATTCTTCGCAAGTGGACCTTGGAATCCTGTTCAGCGCTGCCGTAAATGCATACAATTTTAGGTAGATCACGTTGAAAAATAAATAAGTGTTGTATCCCGTCTAAGACCAAAGTGTAGTATCTGTTCTTCTCAGCTTCACATCTGACACGTCCTGCATTGCAGGACGATAATATTAAAATCATTTTTGGCTCATGACGGAGAGCTGGGGACTTGTTCTACCTTTGCAGCTGGTTAGCCCATCATTGCAGTTACTCGTAGCAGATACTTTAAGAACAAGTCTATCGATTTTTCACTGAATGATCATTTTATTTAGGTGTGCTACATTACAAGGTATACTATCTTTGAATGTAGCACTTTTCAGAGAAAAAACTTGCATACGACCATTCAGTCAATTATTGACGTCACAGCAGTTTATCCCAAATCTTCTATGACCTTAGTCTGGTTTTTGTGTAGAATAATAGTAGTATTAAGAATCAGATGGTATGTTAATAACGTGTTAAACGGGTTATGCGTCGACAGCAGCTACTAAGATGCTAAAATCTGTTCAAAACAGCTGAACATCTATTGTATTTCATAACGTTAAGCGCAATCATATTTAAATGATCCGTTACTGCACTATCGGCGGTACAGACATTAGGATCATCTACCAGTTTACGCTCACGACAATAATACAGAAAAGTTATAGCCCTCCGATTTCAAAATTGTTGCTCATATTCCCTACATTGTTCGACGTAGTGAATATCCACTGTCACAAACGGTCTGCCATAGCTCAAAATAAACGGAATTTTTATTCAACCCAAAGAGTTTAGTCAGCGGAACGCAACACGGATGCCCACGCAGTTACCTCATTATTGATGGCCGAGAGACGTCAAGTTTATTGGAGCAATTAACAGCAGCAGGAAGTGCGTAACTTCCGCATTGTGTAGGTTCGTTCTCGAAAAAATACTGGACCGTATGCCTTCATCCAGAGAGCTTGCCTATATGATACGATTCGATGAATCTTTTTCAATCTCAATTTATTTTCCAAATATTATTTCACATACCTGTAATGAATGGCATAATTTATCTCGTCATTGAGTGTCGAAAACAATAACCTTGATTTTTTACTGTTTGATGGCTGTGCTATTATTTTGGCATTTAAGGATAAACCTGAATGTAAATGATGAGAAATTTCGGCGCATTCAAGAGCTACTTCCAGTAGGTACCCTCAGGTAGAATCGCCTGTTATTTTCGCATGAAAGTTTTTGATGATCTCCGAACAAAGTCATTCACAGCTAAGGAATATCACATAGCTATAAAGCTACTCACAGAAAGATGTATCATGTAAGATTCATCCATGTTTTCGTCATAATCCGTCATGAAATATGTTGGCTATTCCATGTACCGAAGAACAGTTTACAGTTCTACCTCTGATGCCCCGTTCTACAAACTGGAGTATTTCTACATCGGTTATTACCTGCAACTCCTCTTTGGTAATTTTCATCAGAGTATCCCATACCAAACCAGATACGGTAATATAATGCGCAGGGGAGGTTCACACTTCTTAAGAGCAACAATGCGCAAGTTTTGGAAGCTGACGAGAGGCAACACATCAAATTTTAAATATAAATCGGAATAGTCCCTAAGTGTCTTACAAATGAATGCGTTACACATACTACATACTCTTTGGTTCCCGGCCTCTACTATTGTTTCGCCTGTTAACAAACTCTCAAACTTGTCGATAGAAGACAAACAGTCTTCCAGAAGGATTGATACATTGCTTACATTTTCGTATGGGACAGCTGGTAACTAAATTAACTCGTGATCGTCGGAAAAAGAATGTGATCTCATTAACTTGAAATCTGCTGGTTTCAGGGAAGATGAACTCTTTTCAAGGGAACACATTTGAAAATTTTATGGGGCCTTAAGTCATAAATCTATGTTGCATCTCTTCTCTTGATGTATTACAGCAGAGGTTCTCGACGTGTCTTAGACCATTGCCCCTGAGTGCAATTACACAAATGCCATCACCATTACCCAATCCCTGCCATCTGTGGCCTGCCCTCCGCCCATTCAGCACCTAACTAAACTGTAGAATGAAAGACTTTTCTTGGAACACTTTCATTTTGAAAATGATGAAATATGAGTAATACTTAATATGTGTGTGTTTGTATTTGTGTGTGTGAGTGTTTGTATTTGTGTGTGTGTGTGTTTTGTGTTGTGATAGAATGAATGACGAAGGAATTGGTGGTGCATCGCAAGTGATAGCCACAAGCCCTTCTCAGTAAAGGAAGCTATGTATTCACAGTGAGAGTACACACTTGTTACAAAACATCCTGACCCTGCATTACTCCTCTCCATTGCGGCACTTGCTTGACCTGCACACTGCAACCCCATTTAAAATCAAACAAATTGAGATGTGCGCACTACACTTATTGTTCGTATATCACTTGATTGCTGCACTCTTTGCTTCTGAACTGGGAGAATTTGGAAGACTTCAGGCAGGATGTTAATGCTTTATGTCGGACCACAGCCACCAATAGTAATGGTAATAATAATAATAATAATAATAATAATAATAATAATAATAATACTATATACAGCACTATAGTATCGCTTATTACTGCTGTGTTGTGCTGTGAATTAATTCGTGTGTCTGTTACGAACCGAGTAATGAAGCAGTTTCTGGAATAGTGCATCTATTGTCTGTAGATTGGAGAAGACATTTTCTTGAGATATTTAGCATTTGTTATGTTTATGTCTCACTGTTGTCATCAGTGATGTACGAGACAATGTACGAGGTATGTGCGTAGTGGGTGGACTATGTGAGGAACCTATAATCTCCATCGCATTAATGCTGCCAACTGAGAAAAAGGTATTATTCATAGCTTATATAATCAAAATGTTGTGTGTTGGCAGGAGAGCCAACACCTTGGTAATAGAGGAAGCCGAAAGGCACGCGTTTTAGCTCACGCAGGCTGGCGTGAGGTCTGGAACAGGACAAGGAAATTAGAATTTAGAAAAACGGACTTAGCTGGTGGAATACTTAACTTTAATCCATTAATGGAGAACGTCGGTGTATGCATCACAAGATCAATAGCAACTGATAATGGCGCCTTGCTAGATCGTAGCAAATGACGTAGCTGAAGGTTGTGCTAACTATCATCTCGGCAAATGAGAGCGTATTTTGTCAGTGAACCATCGCTAGCAAAGTCGGCAGTACAGCTGGGCGAGTGCTAGGAAGTCTCTCTAGACCTGCCGTGTGGCGGCGCTCGGTCTGCAATCACTGATAGTGGCGACACGCGGGTCCGACGTATACTAACGGACCGCGGCCGATTTAAAGGCTACCACCTTGCAAGTGTGGTGTCTGGCGGTGACACCACACAGAATTAGTGTCTTACAAAATTTTGATAGTAATAATGATCTTTCTAAAACAATTTTTTCGTAACAGAAATGGAATCGAATCGCTTAGCTGTTACCCTTCTGAAAATTTCATTCTACACCTCAGGGGCTACTTACTCCCAGGTTGGGAGCCACTCTTTAGAGGAACGCTCAACTGTGAAAGACTTATATCTTCTAAATTTGATGATTTAATGGAAACACGACCCGAATTCAATCTAATTTCTTCAGCACCATTCGTTATCTTTTGTTCACTTAAGTTCATGATCAAGAAAGAACCGTCATAATTGCTCAGATGGTGGAACACAGTATAGTGATGTAACCGAACCCACCTATTGCGGCGTGTGACTGATTCGATAAATTATTAAAGTACACGAATCGCGTGTACCAGTGTAAATATTTCTTCTTAACTACACTGTCGCACACAGTTACGATCGTGGTATCACGTGAAAAACTGAGGATCCACTAGCACGAGTCGTCTGCAAACTGTTGAATGTCCACTGCCACTGCTCACGCTGTCGTATCATTGACCACAACAGTATTTTATAAGACGTCTTATAACTTCCTGGACCACTTCAAACCATGTCCCAGAACTTGTTGAAGCTACTTTATAGAAGCCCATAAAAATTTCTTCAACTTGAAGATATTTATCGACATTTCTGAAACATATGGAGAGCTGTTCCTTTACTGACATGTCAGAAGTCCCATCTACAATAAGAGAAATATATTGTGCCTCCATAATGTATTTCACAATGTTTTGCTGTACGTCACTCGTTAATAACGATATAATTTCATTCAATATATCGTGAGAAACCCACATATATGATGTTAGCTGCAGCCAAGGTTTCAAATCAGGGGCATCTTCTGCCCGAAGGAGCAGCAACTGCTAAACGTTTGATGTCGCCGATAGGGGAGGTGTTGCTATCGGAGTCTGTGATTTGTTTTATGCAAGAGTGTCGAATGTATCGTTCGTACCTGTCGGGTGCCAGAAAAAGAAAATGTAGTTGTGATGTTCTAAAGGAACAATTGCGGTGAAAGGATTCATTAAGTAAATTTTTAAACCGAACTGACAGTGCTCCTGTGAAAGTACGGTGTGTAGTGAAAGAACGTAGTGTAACGAAAGCTTCGTCAGCTGATAATGCAAGCAAGAACTAGCGCCTGATGAAAGTGTTCTACCAGCGGAAATGGCTTGTGATTGAATTTCTGAGAAAGAAACTGGAGCAGACCAGTATCACCAAGAAGAAGAAAAATATCTGAGAATGGTAACGGCCTTCTAGATATTGATGATTTTAGAGATCCGGGAACTTGGCCGGATATTTTAAACCATAATTTTAGAATATGAGAAGTTCACAAAGATCTTGACATTAGTGAAAAAATGTAAAATTTTCTGTGGGTAGCGGGATAAGAGAATGTTTTACTGTTTTTTGTTGCTTCCATCACGTTCCAAATGACGAAAAAGTTAATCGAACTTTTTAGGTACAAATTCGCTCATTAATTACAGAACGTGTATGTAGCCACTTCGGTTGCACTAAATTTTGTCAACTGACTACGCTCTTTATTGCACTAGGGCAATACACATCGGAACTGATGATTCTGAAATACTCAACGAATGTGAAAAACAGTTACAGGGTCTGCTGGATGGAATATGAAGAGCCTAATGAGCACAGAATATGGATTGAGGGAAGATCTGAAGAAGATAAAGATAACGAGATGCAGCAGAAATTAGAGTAGCGAGCAACTTGACATCAAAGTTGCTGCTAACGAAATAAACAGAGATAAACAATTCTGTTAGCTTGGAAGCAAAGTTACCCATTATGCTTAATGCAGACTGAAGCGACAAACGAAAATTTGTTACCAAACCAGGTATTCAATCTCGGATCTCATACCGAGTGAGGTAGCGCAATGGTTAGCACACTGGACTCGCTTTCGGGAGGACGACGGTTCAAACCCACATCCGGCCATCCTGATTTAGGTTATCCGTGATTTTCCTAAATCGGTCCAGGCGAATGCCGGGATGGTTCCTTTGAAAGGGCACGGCCGACTTCTTTCCCTAATCCAATGAAGCCGATGACCTCGCATTTTGGTCTCTTTACCCAAACAACCCAACCCCCTCTCCCCCCACCCCCACCCCCAGACCCTGGACCTCGTTGTCATTGGGCAGACAGGCTAACTACTACGCCACTGTGGCAGAATGGCTCTGCACAGCTGCACGGGTTACCGTTGCACGCCTTCCTCCTCGATCCTCCTCAAACCTAATTCCGATTCACGCCTCAGTCCACTTTGGTATATCCCCTAAACTGGAACTGCATTTCAGAGGCTCGACGACTGTATTGGAATAGCATCTCACTCGAAGGAAACGGGTATCTTGCCTGAAACCAAAGTATAGGTGCTTTTAATGAAATGAAACTAATGTATATGGTTTCAGAGACCTTGTCTGAAATATCTGTGATGTATATATGCAGACTGAAGCGATGAATGAAAATTTGTTACTATTGCCAGGATTCGAACCTGAGTCTCTTGTTCATTAGGCAGACGCGTAGGCCACTACACCACCCTGGCACAGTGACTTTGCACAACTAAACTGACTACCCTAGCATGTGTTCTTCCTCAGTTCTAATTCCCATTAGGACCGCAGCCCACTTGGTATCTTCCCATCTCGTTCGATGCTGAGGTACTATTCCATTACAGATCGAGAGCCTCTGCAATGCTGTAGGGGGAAAACCAAGAGAGATGGGTCGTGGATGAAAATCTGAAGGTGTGCTATGGCAGTCCATGAAGGTGTGCAAAACCGCTGTGCTAGGGTGCTGTAGTGGTTAGCAGATGTCCCTTGGCAGCAGGGAGCCAGAGTTCGAATTCTGGCCCTGGTATAGACAAAGAGGGCATTTCTGGCCAAGCAAAGTCTACTTGTATCAAACGTAGGCTATCATTTGAGGCAGATATTCCTGAGAATGTACGTTTGGAGCACAGAATTGTATGACAGTGAATCATGGACAGTGGAAAGTACTGAACAGAAGCCAAACCAAGAATTTGAAGTTACGGAAAGACTATTGAGAACTTAATGGATCGATGATATAAGAGTGAGGAGATTCTCTGCAGGATCGTCGAACAAGGGAACATACGGAAACCATTGGCAACAAGAAAGGACAACATCATTGGACACGTATTTCGACATCAAGGAATAACCTCCATGCCACTAGAGGAAGCTGTAGAAGTAGTGGTACGGAAATACATTGATTTGAATACATCCAAAAGTAACCGAGGACGTAGAGTGAAAATGCTTCCCTAAGATGAAGAAGTTAGCGCTGGATATTAGTTGTGGGCCACATCAAACCATTCAGAAGACTGTTGACTTAAAAAAATAAATAAAGAAATAAAAAAATAAAAATAAGATTTGTTGGAGATACGTGGGAGCGGGCTAGAAGAGTGAGCGTGAGGAAAGTGGTATAACCTGTCGTTTTCATTGTTTTGGGCGTTTAACACTGTACTGAGCTTCGTTGGAGATGAGGACGACGAGCAGGTGGTAGAGCGGGAAAGTGGTCTGACAGTAATTCGACACTATTTCAGCACTACACTGTGATTAGTTGTAAGAAAAAAGATGAGCTGGAAAGAAATGCACAATTGTCCGTGTTTTCATATAAGGAGAGGAGAAGCAGGAGGAGGAGGAGGAGGAGAGTTTTAAATCTGCCATTAAAATAAGAAAACTATGTCAGCCATCTTGGATATCACACTATGTTTAGTTGGAGAAAAGAAGTACTGCACTGCGCGGCTGGTTGGGAATACCGGAGGAGGACGTGGTTTTTAATTTGCCAGGAAATCGGTTGGCCTATTTCCACCATATCTTTTCATTGGTTGTTTCATTTTTAATACTGTACTATGTCTGGTCAGAGATAGAAAGCGAGGATGGGTTCTAAATTTTCCTCTTGTGCAGTTGGACAATAGCCAACAACTTGGATTTATAATTCTGTGATAAGATTGGCTGCAGATTAGGAAGGTCGTGGATTCCCCCCCCCCCCCCCCCCCCCCAGCCTCCTCGCCTCCCACAGATTAAGTAATGGTGCTGGAATTTTTCTGCTAGCTTGGATTTATAAACTGTGCTGTGGTCGGGCGAAGCAATTAGGCGACGTGATGTTCCGCTAATAAGATTTCATATTGCACTATGATTGGCTGGGGATAAGAAGAGTGTGCGGCCACCCCCTTGCAAGGTGGATGAAATCACTGCCCCTGCCCTGCATGTAGGCAAACCCCAATGCAAGGATCAAAGTGAAGCATAAAGTTCTTGTGCAATCTACTGGTGTATATCCCGTATATGGTGTGGTTTAGAGTGCTTTTGTTTTGTTGTTTTAGTCTTGCATGAGGAAGGTTGTTTCTTAATCTTCATCTAAAACTTATCAGTATGTAAATACTTTATGTAAAATCATTAAAAAAACAGCGTTTAATCATTATATCCTGCTGCACGACAGCGCCCACCCTACGCTGCTAGTCGGACGAAGGCTAGGCTGCTGCAACATCCTCTGTAAGCCCCAGGTCTTCCACCATACGATTTTTATCTCTTAGGAGAGCTAGGAAGAGACAGGCGTGGACTATGGACACTGGTTTCAGTCGGACGTGGGAGGGCAAGAGTGGCAGCGGTTGTGGCTCTACCAGTGGTCGATCGCGTTCTACGAAACAGTAACTGATCGTCTCGTCTCGTCTCCGAACATTTGTGGTGATTCCTGTCGAACGGCACCATTCCACTGTGCCGTTGTGGATGTGTTCGCTTTTCATTTGACTGCCCCTCATGATCGAGCTGTGTCTCTGCGACGAGTCAAACAGGTTCTGAATTTCTATGAAAGTGACAGTAAAACTGAAACTCAAACAATAAAATGGACATGTCTTGTAACAAATAACATGAAAGGTTCAAATGGCTCTGAGCATTGTGAGACTCAACATCTGTGGTCGTAAGTCCCCTAACTAACCTATGGACATGACACATATCCATGCCCGAGGCAGGATTCGAACCTGCGACCGTAGCGGTCGCGCGGTTCCAGACTGAAGCGCCTACAACCGCTCGGCCACAGCGGCCGGCTAACATGAAAGATGTACGAATAACACGACATACCACACAGACAGAAAACCGTTACTGGTTAGCTGGTGCGGCAGTAAAACCAAAGGAGATATAGGTCTACGGCAGAGAAAGGGCCATTCGTAATATAATGAAAATAATATGCACATAGACAAAATGTAGAACAAAAATCTTGCCAGAAGCTAGAGTCGCGTACTTCATACCTGTGTTGGATACTTCCTGTCTCACTCCTTTCGCGTAAACAGCAGACAAAATTACGGTTTTTGTTCCTTTATACATACATTTACCTCGCCATTCTTACCGTACAGCTCCCCTTGAATTCTAAATGTCTACATTAACTCAAAATACATTTGTAACACCATAGCTCTAATACTGTACGGATTTATTTCGCTTTTGTTTCATTTGATGTTACATCGCTGAGCTTCTGTAAATGTGTGTGATTGAATCGATAACATAAAACCGTATATTTCTTTCTTTGCACAAACTCTGATGTCATGGTTTGGTTCTATTCAATTTAGTGTATCTTTCATTTAAACTCTTTGTCCCATTTGGAGGGAACAAAACTTACTGCATATAATTGTAATTTTGTTTGAATAATTTTTTTGTAGAGATGTCAATATGTGTAAATGTTTTGTTTTATTTAATGCATTTGGTTGCTGTTATGTAAATTGCTGATCCTCACTTAGGGTTCTTAGTTAGTTTGTACGTAAACGGTGTAGTGGTTCCCCTCGGGAACGGAACTGTGTAGCGCGCGCAAATTATGGTTGTCCTAGGTAGAAAAGGTTTAATTGATAGTCAGTCGGGGGCGAGCCACCAGTCGGAGACGAGCTACGAGTCGAGGACGAGCTACCAAACTGTGCACTGCCATGTAAATGTTGCATATCGTGCTGGTTCCGAGAGAGGCTTTTCCTGCCGCTTTCCAATGCCTCGGATGGATGAATAAATAGCTGGAACTATTCTGGAATTTGTATCTGTCATCGCCACCAAGAAATGACAGAGTCCAGCAATTCTGTCTGCGAATCCACCTACCAACATGCAGTTGCCACCACATTGCGCAATCATTGCATAGGAATGCTATAATGATGTGCAGTGAAGGATCACCTTAATGGATGTGTTAGTGTGTTCAAATATAAGGTAATTTATGTCTGAATTTATATACCAACCTTGATTTTCCTCCTCATCGGAATAACCTCTCAGGTTCCTCTCCGTTTGAACTAAAGTGATATGCGAGTGTCCTTACTGAAAGAAATTAAAGCCTAGAGTTTTGCTAGTTGATGCCTCTTGAACACAGTAAAAAGAAAGTTAGAGTTAATGTGGCAAGAGAGAGGGTTAAAGTTAATGATGCTTGCTGAAAATAATTTTCCTAGTAAAAATGCTTATTAATGTGTTGTTGCCTACTTCAAAATTAAAAGTTCTTAAGATTGAGGCTTATAAAGTTTTGCTTAGTGAATGATCACACTACTGCCTGTTGTAAATCGCAGAAGATGAGTCAGTATCTTACGTATATGTTAATTTTGTGTTTCACTGTAGTAAAAATGGAAAACTGCAGTTGTGGAACGTTATATACTTATGTTTGCTAAGTGTATGTTTCTCTTGTGTATAGGAAGTGCATATTGATAACATAACAGGATCCACAGTTTGTCTATTGTATTAATGCTGGGTTATTAGTAACGGAAAGACCACTAATTACAAAAAACCATAATTTCTTGAAAGCCTGAAAGTAATAGGGTGTTTCGGTATCTCTTATAATTTTGCAAATAGTTTCTGCTGCTCTAACTGTTAGTTTGAATCTTACCGTAAACATATGTATGTGTCAGAGTTCATTGCACTCGCGTGTGACAAAGAACAGGTTGTGTTTATTCGTTAAAATTACTAATAACTATTTTCTTAAACGAGAATGTTAATCATTCTCTTGCCTAGTTAGGCTGGCGACCGTTTTCTTTATCAGCTGAATAGTACAGATAGGCAAAATTTTGTTCGTACTGTTCAAATATTTACGTAATTCTGACTCATTTTCGATAAGCCATTCCCGTTAGGTACAGCACGGTCAACCTAGCAAAATTCCTCTCAGAGGGTAACACTGCTCTGTTGCTTTATACCATAATTGTTTTTACTAGATATTTATATTTCACGACCTGCCTCCTACTTTAAGGGTATGGTATAGCAGTAGCAGATGGTAGTGTTATACATTCTTCAGAATAGAGTCGTCTTTCTTCCAACGATTCCCACTGAACTTCCCTAAACAACTTTGTAGAACTTTCTCATGCTCTATAAAGACGTCTTCTACCACTACGTCTCTGATTTTGTTTAATGTCTCCTGTGATGTCTGCTTCACAAAGCCTTCTAAGGCTAGAGCAGGAATTGACGAAGCGTTCCACGGAACCATATTGTTCCGTAGGAAGTAAATATATGCTCCGTGACAAACTGTTAGTACCGTGGAGTTTCTTTTTACACATTTTAACCATACTTATTTAATGGTTTCGAATTTCATAACAGACCGCTATAGGCACTACAGAACTTCACTTGCACATAATTACCATTAACAGTAGCCATTTCTTCCAGCTTATATTCTTTATGAAAATACCTTACACTGTGTTGTCGTCTTTAACTTGGTCTCTTCCTCTTTTCAATAATGCACGGTGGAATTTTGAAGTTTTCATTACTGGATCAACAACCAACATATGCCGTCTAACACAATGTCTACGGCTGCTTGCCTGCCTGTATGTGGAGTTCACAATGTCACACCTCCTTTACTCATTGAGTAATTGTGTTGCAACAGTGTCCATTTAAGTCATTTAATAATCATTATTACGAATAAACAACACTTTGCAACAAGAATACACTTTCACGAAACTCATTCGATCTCTAAGGCAGGATTGTGTTGTCGGCACAGACTGAAGATGGTTCGAACTCGTTTCACCGCACCTCCAATCCACTCAAAAATTGCGATCACTTTTTTGCCTCCATTGTGCGGAGCGTACAGACTTCTTAATTCTGTAGGAAACTAAGGCCACAAAAAAATAAACAACTATATGCTTTGCCGAAATTCCATGTGCAGTGTGTTATTGTTTGGAGTATAACTTAGCGATTAACACATTTATTTACAATATTTTGTCATTGTCCTTTGCTGAGCTTATGACAGTGAATGTAGCTGAATAATTCTTCCAGATGATCCAAGTCAGTCGAGAATGAAAGAGAGGAACTGTTGATACACATCGTGATTCTCCATTGAGTTTGTTCTCCTTGGAGAGTTTTATATTAACGCATCGTTTCGAGGTTAAAGAGAGAAACATGGAGTGAAAGAATTTGTGACAAGTCAACTGAAAAATGGAAATGTCGTGTGGCTAGGGCCTCCCGCCGGGTAGACCGTTCGCCTGGTGCAGGTCTTTCGATTTAACGCCACTTCGGCGACCTGCGTGTCGATTGGGATGAAATGATGATGATTAGGACAACACAACACCCAGTCCCTGAGCGGAAAAAATTTCCGACCCAGGCGGGAATCGAACCCGGGCCCTTAGGATAGACAGTCTGTCACGCTGACCACTCTTTTTTTTTTTTTTTTTTTTTTTTTTTTTTTTTTTTTTTTTGATCGTTGTGTTTGGTCGTTGCGGACGTCGCAAGACATCCTGCTGAAGTTCGGTGGTTGATCCATCCACTCAGTTTTTTATTACAGAGGCCAATCGGCTCTCTGACCGAACACGCTGAGCTACCGTGCCGGCTGACTCAGCTACCGGGGCGCACACAAGTCAGCTGATAGATGTGCTATTGAAGAAGAAACGGTTACACAAACTGGATTTAGCATAGCATAGCATAGCATTAAAGACCATGTATCGCATAAAAATAGACCTACATAACTCAAAGCGAATGATATAGACAGGTTCCTATTTCACTTCCTAAATTCAAATAAGTATTCACATGAGAGCTGGATTTACTGTTGTCATAGTGATACGTGATAAAATTTTGTCTCCTGCAGCTGAGTTTTCACACTGTCTTTCTCGTGCAAATGATTTGACTTACATGTCGAGAAAGCAATTGGTGGCGTTCGATGCCCCGAATTCGAACGAGGCACAAATCTGTAAATTGTGTTATGTTTCCGACAGTTGCCATTCTCAGCAATTTAACAGTTGTGGTACTATTTGGACGAGTATGTTTGCCCAGAAATATGTAACTTAATGGGTGTGTGTGAGCGTTAACGTCTCTGTGACGTGCTTTCACGAAATTTACTACTCCCATCTTTAATATATACTGCAGTTGGTGAGGCGGGTGCACGAGTGATCACCAATGAAAGAGAAACATAGCAACCTTCCCCTCTCACGTCCGTTCACCATGCGGGGGCCACGTTCTTCCTCGACTTGCTGCACTCCCTTCAGGCCGAACCTCAGCGTTGACAGGTTATAGGCCTATATACCATTGTAAACATATTATTTAGAGCGTAAAAATAGCTTTTCAACAAAATTGTTTCTCTTGTTACACAATTTGTTACTGCTAAGAAGTATAAATGATTTCAAGGTTAAAGAGAAGAACTCCGAGGAGAGGAAGTTGCGGTAATTGAACTGGTAAATCTGTTACTGCAGAAGAAAGAGTTATACTAACCGGGATTTCTTAAAAAAATAATGTTAAAGACCATATGTCCCGCAGAAACAGACGTAAACGGAAACCTGATTAAAGGTATTTAAAATCTGGATTCAGGACTAGCGAGCCAGATGCTCGTACTGCAGTATGTATTTTATGTCAAACAAAACTCGTAAAGAATTCTTTAACCCCAGTCAAACCTCATACACACTAAGAAAGAATGCATGCTGATAACAAAAGAAAAGATATTTACTTTTCTTAACGACATAATGACTCGATAGGAAAGTTTAAACCTGAAATAATTACCTTTGAAAAAAGTGAAAATGAAACTTTAACAGAAGCATCTAACATATAAGTTACCGTATAGCGGTTAATAGTGACGTTCATTCAGTTGGAGAAAAAACGTATTAAGCCGTGTGTTAAATTTCTCTAGAACTAATAATCAACGCGTCCTGGGGATGGAAAAGTCGCTGATTATTAATGATATTGTTCTAATGGTATGAGATTGATGTTTATCTTTAAATGAAGTGGATTAAAATCAAATATTAAGTGTGTACAGAATATGTAAGTGCAGTGAAGCCGTACTAATGGAGAAATTGTGTTCCGGAAGTGGAACAGGGTGAGGGGCTGGAGATGTCTCGATAGAAGCACGAGGGAAGGTAGAGAGCGGGATTGTGTTGGTGCACTTCCCTTCTTCATGAGTCTGCAAACTCAAGATGCAGAAGGCGAATCCCCATTCCACCCCACTACGTTACAAAAAGCACCTACAAGGAGTTTCACAAATTTATACGGGCCTTACAAAGTGCATCTTAAGGAGCACTGCCAACGCAGCTTCTAACAATATTAACGCAGATAATGCATATGGACAGAATCTACGAAAAATCTTTGGAGACTGTTGTACACTGCTAGAGGAGAAATTGTTTCTTAGTCATCCTCTAAGGCAGCTGTAGTGTTCTTCCAAGACACATATCTCCTCCGCCCCCTCACCCCCCCCCCCCCCGCCCCCTGCCGGAGCGTTGCTCGCTTATCAGTTTACAAACTGACTGTACCTCCCCAGCATTGCCTGATCATTTCTCTTATCTGAGGAGCGAATAACTTCACTGGCAAAGTTATTAAGCAGTGAAGCTATGTTATTTTATTAAATGCGTCGTTATTTGCTGTTTCTAAGTCACCCATTATGCAAAATACGTTCCTAAGTGTTCAGTTTGTAAGCGTGCTGTTATCATTAGCCTGAGTACCGTTGGTGAGAAGGAGATTGAATTGGTAAATGTTGCACCTGGCTGCCATCCATCGCTGACAGCGTATTGTAAAGCTGTGTAATTGTGTGTTGGCCCTTGGTGGTGAATCAATGAATGACCAGAAACTTACTTCACTTCTCTCGACAAAAGTGCGTCATTGGTAGGCTGCATAAATCTTATCAAGTCAGCAATCTGGCACTTGTACTGTGAGCTGCACTGAGTGGAGCCACTTATCACATATCCACAGTATACCTTCCAAGAATGGTATGAATGTGACTGGTGGAATGGGCCTGATAATGTTCACGTCTGTAACAGTAATCTGCTGCAATGAATTGCTTTACTTATGTTGAAATATCTGAGGTTCGAGAACACTCTGTTTACGTATTACTTCTGTTACAGGGGGAATTGAGTTAAGCCTCTGGGCCACATTAGATTTCTAGTACGCTGACGCTGGGGTTATGCATTTGATATCTGTCATGCTCAAAGCTATTCCAGACAGAGTTAGTGGAGACAATGAAATTTACATTGTCATATACATACTAACAGCGTATCACATAGGGAAACGGCTGTTTAGTAAGGTAAATGCTTGACAGCCCCGGCTGTTGAGCTTTTTTACATAACTGCTCACTGATCAACTGCCAATATGTACTTACTTTTAAAAATGAAAATAACTCCAGTATATAAACATGAGCTCAATGAAGTTATTTGGTCTACTCACATGAGACATCTGAAGAGGATATGGTGGAGAGGTATATTCTTCTTGTAAACTGAAAATCAAAGCACCGCTCATGGTGGCGGAAGTCGCCTTTCCCGTATGAACACTACAGCGGCCGTTAAGGGTGACCAAGCATCAATTTCCCCTCTACTAGTGTAGGATAATGTGCCGATATTTACATAGATTCTGTGCATAAGTCTTACTTCTGCTAGTGTTATTAGTATCTCATATTTCCTGTCCATGTAATGTTCATGTGCTTTGTCCAAAATAAACACATCCTGGGCACGGCTATGCACTGCGTCGGCAGTGATTTCTGAAGAGCGCTGTGGATGGTCCGTGTTACTTTGTGAGACACCTTATAGTAGCTGCTTGTAACGTAGTGGAGTGGATAGAGTTGAGAATCACCTACTCCGTCTTTAGTTTGCAGACCTATGGAGGAAGAAAGTGAATGAACACAACCTGACGACCAATCTTCCTTCGTGCTTCTACTCACCACAACCCCCCCCCCCCCCCGTTCCTTTCGTCCTCTTACATCCCCAGAACACAATATATCCCTTAGTAATACGGCTCCATTGCTCTTAGAAGTGGTAGACATATTTAACACTTTTTTGTCAACTCAGTTCATTTAATGATAAATGTTAATTTTATACCGTCAAAATTGTTTATACTAATCTGTCATCATACCATCCTAGTCCAAGAGAAAATTTGAACTTAAATTTTTCGTCGTAAATTTAATTTTGTACCGAGAAATATTTTGGCTAGTATCCGAGGCTTTAGGTACATTCGAGCAAACCATAACAGTAATTTGAAATCATACTGCACTGGCCATTTAGTATGTTACTCAGGACATTCCCTCCCAGCACTTTGTGGAAATTTGCTATTACTCGAATTTTTTCCACGGACTTCAATTCGTGACTGAACTAACTGATTGTCGTTTGAACACGATCTTTTGTTGGCAAACAATTACAACTGTAAACCTCAATACCTATTCCAGAAATAAGTTTTTAATTATTTCGGCCACAAAAATAAACAAAAGTCTTTATGAAACGTCCTTCATATTTGTAGAAACCTACATTGTTATTAGGGATTAAATCAAACAGAGAAACCGAGCGCAGTGGTTAGCACACTGGACTCGCATTCGGGAGGATGACGGTTCAATCCCGTCTCCGGCCATCCTGATTTAGGTTTTCCGTGATTTCCCTAAATCGCTTCAGGCAAATGCCGGGATGGTTCCTTTGAAAGGGCACGGCCGATTTCCTTCCCCATCCTTCCCCAACCCGAGCTTGCGCTCCGTCTATAATGACCTCGTTGTCGACGGGACGTTAAACACTAATCTCCTCCTCCTCCCTCCAATCAGAGAACAGATCACTGCTACTCCCGCTATACCCATGAAAGTAATACCCTTGTACGCAGACGCGCAGGAAATCTCCTCGTCGTCAACGGAGCTATCGGAAAGCCATAGCCGTAGCAGAGATGCGAGACAGGTAGACTGCAACCTGTGTCGACGTCGAAACACCGCTTTCTGGCATTGTGTGCGACGTAGGCTGCCGGCGAGCTTCCAGGCTGAAAGGGCGGAACCGAGGCCCCATCAGCCGTCACACAGGAAGGCGCTGGTGTTTACTATGGAACCTGTGACGTGACTAAAGGTAGTAGCCTCGCGAGTGGGGGCGTAATGAAACTTGTGCGAGGCAGTTTGCACCACGTAACAAGGAAGGTCATCGATTTATTGTATGTTCTCAGTCTTTGTGATAGGTGAACGTTCCAGACTATTCACCGATCAGAATTCTGTATGTACGGAAACAGGGGCAGAGCGATTTCCTAAACAGGAGTAACGACCATAAATCCTTAAGAGTTCATATTGTTTGTAAGGTGGCAATATCGTTTTGATTCTTGTAAGTTATCGAAGTGCACGTCGGGGACAGAGGGAGAGAAAGTTATGTTACTGTTAAACAATATTTGGTCTTGTTGTGGGACATTGTTTCCTCTGCGCAGTCTGATATACTGTCAGTTGAAGTGTAGTAGATGATGGACGTATTTAGTACTGCTGTGTTGAATTGTGATTATATTTGTTAGACGAAGAAAGATTTATTGTAGAGGTCAAAAAAATGGTTCAAATGGCTCTGAGCACTATGGGACTTAACTGGTGAAGTCATCAGTACCCTAGAACTTAGAACTACTTAAACCCAACTAACCTAAAGACATCACAGACATCCATGCCAGAGGCAGGATTCGAATCAGCGACCGTAGCGGTCGCGCGGTTCCTGACTGTAGCGCCTAGAGCCGCTCGGCCACTCCGGCTGGTTGTAGAGGACAGCAAGGCCTAATATCATGCTTAAATTGGAAGGCGAAAATAATGTAAATTTCAAGTAATGTTATTATTTTTGACGATAAGAAGTTGGAGGTAAGACTGCAGCACTGCGCAACTAATTTGTTAGAATAATTATTGTCGGCTAGTTAACTTGCTCAGAGCTGCGAGAAAGACCGCCTAACTTCCCTAAGCTATGTGGTTGATATAGAAATTTTCTGTTAACATTGTACCCTTTTCAAATAATTGTTCACTTTGTTAAGCGTAGTATTGTTCGGACAAATGTATGTACGAAGATCACGTGAAGTCTTTTTGGGTACGTACGAGGGGCGTTTGAAAAGTCGGTGCAAAATAAAAATTACTTATGTGTTTGGGGTAAACGTTTTTTATTTTTCGACATAGTCTCCTTTTGGACGCATACACTTCGTCCAACGCTGGTGTAATTTGTTGATCCATTCCGAGTAATAGGAACTGTCCAAGTCTGCTAAATACCTATTAGTTGCTGCAATCACCTCGTCGTTTGAATAAAATCTTTGTCCTGCCAGCCTCAAATTGGGAAACAAATAGTAGTCTGAGGGAGCCAAGTCTGCAGAATAGGGGGGGGGGGGGGGGGAGATGTGAAACGAGTTGGAATCCTATTTCCATTAATGTAACGACCACAGCTGCTGAGGTGTGTGCTGGTGCATTGTCGTGATGGAAAAGGACTTCTTTGCGGTCCAGTTGCCGGCGTTTTTCTAGCATCTCGATTTTCAAACGCTCCAATAACGATGAATAATATACACCTGTAGTAGTTTTACTCTTTTCCAGGTAGACGATGGGGATTATCCCTTGAGAATCCCAAAGGACAGTCGCCATAACCTTTCTGGTAGAAGGAATGGTCTTCGCCTTTTTTGGTGCAGATTCTCCCTTGGTAACCCATTATTTAGACTGTTCTTTGGTTTCAGTAATGTATTCATGTTTCAGCGACAGTGACGAAACGACACTTAAAGTCCTGCAGATTCTTCCTGAACAGCTGCAAATCATCCTTGCAGCACTTCAAACGATTCCGTTTTTGGTCAAGCGCGAGCAATCGCGGAACCCATCGTGCGGATAGCTTTCTCATGTCCAAATATTTATGCAAAATATTATGTACCTGTTCATTCGAGATGCCCACAGCACTAGCAATCTCATGTACCTTAACTCTTCTGTCATCCATCCACATATCATGGATTTTATCGATGATTTCTGGAGTCGTAACCTCCACAGGGCGTCCAGAACGTTCAGCATCACTTGTGCCCATATGGCCACTCCAAAAATTTTGAAACCACTTATAAACTGTTCTAAAAGAAGGTGCAGAGTCACTGTAACGTTTATCAAGCTTCTCTTTAGTCTCCTGACGCGTTTTGCCTTTCATAAAATAATGTTTAATCACCATACAAAATCCTTTGCAGCCATTTTTTTCCTTGATTCGGACGATTCACACGAATGCAAATCACCAAGAAAAAGACCAATATGGCTTGAACCTGGTGTGCGTTTCTTTCCAAAGATGCTACTAACTAAACATGATCTCGATACGCGCTGGTGGTGCTATCTCTTGGACTTTGCACGGACTTTTCAAACGCCCCTCGTACTTCTTTCGATATCATATGATAGGAAAAGTTACTCTCACCATCCCACTGTTTAAAGTACCTTTATCGTTACTCATTACCATATCAAACCATATTATATGCAACAGCTTGAATACTGTTACAAAATGTCGGCTTGCTATTTGCTGTTGTGTTTTCATGAAATCTGCAACTATGTTGTCAAGACGAGAGGTAAGTGCAAATTTAGATTAGGACTATATATTTGTTTTGCTTCTGTTGCGCATTTTATATAAGGACAAGTTGTAATGAGACCAGTTACTGTTCAGTTCAAATTAAGTTCTGTTCAGTCAAAGGTTAGGATACGAAGTTAAGTTGGATAACAGATTGTGAGTACATAGTTTTGGTAATATATAGTCTTTTTATACAGTGGGAGGTAAATTTGGGCTAAATGACATATGGAAAAATATAGTGGAGAGGTCACATGTTTATTCTAATATTCAGACGCTTATAAATTTTTCACCATTCATACACAGTGGACTTAGAGCAGACAACAAATTTATTGAGTCCAGATACATGTGGACGTACTGCTCGTAGATATGATAGGGCTACTAGTACGTTAGACCAGAGTCTGTATTAATCTGATGTGGTCCTGGTGTTATTAAGGCAGAAACTACTGTGCATTTATACGCCCCCTAAGTTAAAACTCCTATTTCTATCAGAATGTGACTGAAGAAGATTTGATTGTTAAGGGTATATTAAGGTACATAGCTCCAAAAGCGAGCAGAGACCCCAGATGTCTTTCGAAGGATACGCTTGTCAGCTGCACAAAACACATTGTAATATTATTTAAGTCTATTTTGAAATGCCATTTCGAAAACATATTAAGAAATCTGAATGAAGTCACACAATGACAATTTTTTTCATTTTTTACGTTCACGTTAATTTATCTGGTATTATCCCTATAACGCGTATGTCAGAACCAAAACGTTAAGTAAAGAAGCAGTTCGTAAAGGCCAAAGTTTAATCCTCTGCAGCTGATAAAATTGTCTCTTGTAGCTTTACATTTGCCTTATTGGAACACACTTAAATTGTTCGCAAAATTTTTCCACATCCGAAGGTAACATGTAAAGTGTAAATCTTGGTGGTTCCGCCTGGAAACCTATACATTATAAATGTAAACAGCGTTAAAATGTCTTCCAGAGTAATACTACAACTCAGGCAGTAGTAAAACTTGCCACAAAGCAGAGAATAACAAGTAAGTCTCATTAATCCTCAATATATATATATATATATATATATATATATATATATATATATATATATATGTGTGTGTGTGTGTGTGTGTGTGTGTGTCGTTTTATCTATGAAGATCGCGTGAAGTTTTACTCTGTCTTTTTGGATACGGACTTCATCATTAAACTGTTGCCATGTAATTACTTGTTCTAGTCAAGGTTACGTGTATCACGATAAAATGACTGGTAAAGAGAAAAAGTGTGTTTAAGGAGAGAGTGTGCTGCCCAGAAATCTGACGACAATGAGAGTGCGTGGAATATGTTAATGAAACACCAAGTGCAAAATGTGTAATGGAATGGAATTATATCGCAGTTTTCTATAATATCTACAGCACAGATTTTTCTCTTAATACTTAAGTTATGAAGTGGTTCACAGGGAAAAATTTTTTGATTGTTCAAGTCACTGATAGTATTTGTATATACAGATATGCTTCTGGCTACAAATTTATCAACGGTTCCAGTTTGCTGCTTTTCTCAAACTCGTAACCATCATAGAAGGCGTTAGAATTTCTTCACATTTTTTCACAACTTTCTCCATAGTCCACTCTTCACTCCCATCGAATACTACAAATGAAGGTATAATCAAATCTAAATTCCACGTTAATATTAGACCGTAGACTAAAAGAACTGTTTTGATGTGTGCAGTATATATTGCGGTGCACGTTCTAGTGATGCTTTGTCTTACTAAAGGATTCGATCACTAATTGCACAAAATCACTGAAAACTGGCAAAATGATATGAGTCCACACAGAGGAGACTTCTTACAAACAGTTCATGCGTTCCATCCTACGGTAGAATACTGCTGAGGTGCGTGAGATCCGCACCAAAAAGCTTTAACAAAGAATATTCAATGTATACAAAGATCAGCGCCAATAACGTTAAAAGGTTGCTTGAATCACGGGACAGTGTAAATCTCAGTTTGAAAACTCTAGGGATGTGGATGCACATTATTAGGAAATTTCAAGAACCATTATTAAGTGAAGAATCTAGAGAGATTCTTCAGGCTGCTGCGTATCGCTTCGGTAATGATCGTGAGGGCGTAATGTCGACTAATTAGAGCGCGCAAAGAGGCATTTCAGCAGTCATTCATCCCGCGTTCCATTTGCAGTTGTAACCGGAAGACACGCCAACATCTGGTGCAATACTGCGTACCTTCTGTCATATGTTTCATAAGGCTTTCTAGAGTATATAAACTGCATGGAATACCTCCTAACATTATGTCGGATCCCGTTCTGCCACGTGTAGTGCAGCAACTCGACGAGGCTTGGACTCAACAAGTCGTTGGAAGTTCCCTCAAGAAATATTGAACCATGTTGCCTCTGTAGCCTTCCATAATTGCGAAAGTGTTGCCGGTGCAGGCTTTTGTACAAGAAACTGATGTGACGGTGTTCCATAAATGATCGATGGGATTCATATCGGGAGATCTCGGTGGCCAAATCATTCAGTCATTCGCTCGACTTGCCCGGAACGTTCTTCAAACCAACTGCGAACAATTTTGGGCCGGTGACACGGCACATCGTCATCCACAAGCATTCCATCGTTCTTTGGGAAGATGAAGTTCATGAATGGGTGCAGATGGTCTCCAAGTAGGTGAACATAACTATTTCCGTTGGAGCATAGGACCCACTCCATTCCGTGTAAACACAGCCCACACCATTACTCAGCCACTAACGGCTTGCACGGTTCTTGTTGATAGCTTGAGTCCATGGCTTCGTGGATGACTCACTCGAGCCCTATATCAGCTCTTACTAACTGAAATCTTTACTCCTCTGACCTGATAACGGTTTTCCTGCCGTCTAAGGTCCAACTGATGTAGAGGCAAGAGCTCTGCAGAGGCGCTGCACGCGACGTCGTGCTGTTAGCGAAGGCACTCGCGTCGTTCGTCTGCTGCCGTAACACATTAACGCCAAGCTTCGCCGAACTGTCCTAAAGGACACGTTCGTCTTACGTCGCACATTGATTACTGCGGTTACTGTATGCAGTGTTGCTTGTCTATTAGCACGAGAAATCTTCGCAAACGTCGCTGCTCTTGGTCGTTAAATGAAGACTGTTTGCTAGGCTTTGTCCATGGTGAGACTTAATACCTTAAATTTGGTATTGTCGGCACACTCGTGTAAATGTGGATCTGGGTATACTGGATTCCCTAAAGATTTCCGAAACTGAATGTATCGTGAGCCTGGCTCCAACTACCACTCTGCGTACAAAGTCTGTTAATTCCCGCCTTGAGGACATAATCATGTTGGAAATCTTTTCACGTGAATCACCGGACTAACAATGAAAGCTCCGTCGACGCACTGGCACTTCATATTTTGTGTTCAAGATACTACCGCCATCTGCAAATGTGCATAGTACATCATTTATGTCACCCAACTGTACAATCCCAAAGTTCTTTGTATGTTGATGTACATATGTGAATGGACTACTTAAATTCTGGAGCTGTACAAGAAGCTAATCGTCATTTCCTGATTTATAAAATTTATCATCGTAGTCATTCATTACTGTCTCGGATTCAAAGCAAAAGTTGTGTCCAAGACCATGAAGTTGCCACATAAATTTTCCTTGCATTGAGCTAGAAAGTCTGTGTTATGAGGTAAGGTTAGCACTGAAATGGCTCTAAGAACTACGGGACTTAACATCTGTGGTCGTCAGCCCCTGGAACTTAGAACTACTTAAACCTTACCAACTTAAGGACATCACACATATCCATGTCCGAGGCAGGATCCGAACCTGCGACAGTAGAAGCAGCGTGGTTCTGGACTGAAGCGGCTAGAACCGCTCGACCCCAGCAGCCGGCAAGCTTAGCACTAACTTTGATTTTGCTTCTTATTGGATTCTCTTTCCCGATTTCCCTTCTTTTGCATTAAAACTACATGGCAGTACTGAAACGCTGCCAATGTGAATTGCACCCTACTTTGTACATGAGTTAATTTTCATAATTTCCACCTGGTTTTTGCAAGCAGAAAAAAAAACTTTTTTTCGGTTCAATTGTAAATGTGTGAAATATTGCAAGATTTATGCTGAATAATTCAAAATCTACTGGAAGGGTACAAATTTTTGTGACGGGACCAATCACAAAGGGAGTCTTACAATGTTCAGTTTAAGGTCCACTCCTATTCCTTAATAATGCGTTGGTCCACCTCTGGTCCTTATGTAAGCAGTTATTCAGTTTGACATTGATTAGTAGAGTTATTGGATGTCCTCCTGACGGATATCAACCTGATACTCGCCCGCCATACTGCTCAATAACCAGGGCTAGTGGTTTGGAGTGCAATTTTTTCATATAGGCTGCCCTTCCCTGTGGTTGTCATTCGCAGACTCTTACAGCACAGCAGTATGTCGATTACGTTCTACGCCAGGTTCTATTGCCGTTCATGTCAAGCCATCCGCTCGCACAAGGTGACAGTTTCTGCTGCTTGGCTTCGTACTTGCCAAACGCTACTGTGGCCAGCCATGCCGCTGGATATCTCCCCAGTTGAGAACTTTTCGAGCATTATTGGCTGGGTCTCCTCCCAGCTCGGGATTTTGACGATCTAATGCGCCATTCGCACATGATCCGCGACGATATTCGTGAGGAGTACATCCATCAGTGCGAAGCTCAATAACTGCTTGCAATAGCACCAGACAATCGCGTCATTGGCTTGCTCACATTGCGAAGCTCTTCCTCATGAAAAAATCATCCAGTTTTTTCATAAGTTGTAATACATCAAAAAAAGTTTTGCATCACCCCGTTCCCAGAGCTCTTGAAGATAGACGTTGACTGTGGATATTGTATCACAGACACAGTCCCTTTGACTGTTCAGAGATGTCTCCAAACCCGGCCAAAGATGTAAACAACCATGCATGAGCAGCACCTATTGGACGGAGGGGTCTGACAGCCGATCAGTTCCAAGCATTCCACCAGGAAGGAGGTACAAGGTTAGTGTTGTATGTAGTTCAACAATGCCTAGACCGTCAATACCGCCGTTCGATCGCGTCCGCATTGTTACTTTGTGCCAGAAAGTGCTGTCAACAAGGGAAGTGTCCAGGTGTCTCCAAGTGAACCAGAGCGTTGTTGTTCGGACAAGGAGGTGATACAGACACACTGGAACTGTCGATGACATGCCTTGCTCAGGCTGCCCAAGTGCTACTACTACAGTGGATCACCGCTACCTAGGGATTATGGCTCGGAGGAACCATGCTTTTCGTGCAGCCAGAAGTTCTTTAGAGAACTGCGTTGGGGCATTTCAAGATGGATGCAAACAGACCAGCCACACAGTTGATCACTTGAAATGCTCGTGGTATGCTCGTGATGTACGCGTGTCACTCTTAGGCGTCAGGAGCGGGCACAAAATGTCCGATTGCCTGAAATAAACTCGGAAGGAGAAAAAGTGGGGATATTTCGTCACAGTTTTAAGGTATGCCCTCTGCGATTGACAGGGGTAGTTTCCACAAAGTGAAAGGAACGCTCCCATTGGTTCAAGAAAGCCGTGACGTGAAGCACGGAAGGACACAAATGGTTCAAATGGCTCTGAGCACTATGCGACTTAACTTCTGAGGTCATCAGTCGCCTAGAACTAAGAACGAATTAAACCTAACTAACCTAAGGACGTCACACACATCCATGCCCGAGGCAGGATTCGAACCTGCGACCGTATCGGTCGCTCGGCACCAGACTGTAGCGCCTAGAACCGCACGGCCACTCCGGAAGGACACAGATGGAGGACAGTTTGCTACGAAAGACACAATACCTAAGACTTCGCGGACTCACCATTGGACCATCGACAAGTGTAGAACAGGGCGCCAAAAGAGGAAATTTCTGTGAAGACTGCGTTCACTTTGGCTGACGTTCAGCTAGGAATTAGTTGAGGAGTCGCTGAGCTCCGATAGCGGAGAAGGGAAGCAGCCACGTAGTTAATTGCTCTTGCAAGAACTGAGAGGGCATTGAAGTATACGCGTTGCACCAACTATGCACGTGTATATCGCCATATTTTTCAGACTAGGGATGAGTGCATGTTTTCTCGCCTAATGAGAGGAATAGGACAGTTTCTGTTCATAAAATCAGTAAAGACTGATTGGCTTTTTAGAGAGTTTTCAGAGGGCAATTGTGATGTGTTGGCAGAAGAGCCAACACCGTATTGCTAGAGGAGGCCGAAATGCACGCGTTTTATTACACGCAGACTGGTGTGTGGTCTGGAACAAGGTAAAGTAATTATCCTATGAAGAAAAGAACGTAGGTCTTGGAATACTTAACTTTAATCCACAATTGGAGAACATCGGTCTGATGGTACAGGCATGACAAGATAAATAGCAAATGATAATGGCGCCCTGCTAGGTCGTAGCAAATGACGTAGCTGAAGGCTATGCTAACTATTGTCTCGGCAAATGAGAGCGTAATTGTCAGTAATCCATCTCTGGCAAAGTCGGCTGTACAACTGGGGCGAGTGCTAGTATGTCTCTCTAGACCTGCCGTGTGGTGGCGCTCGGTCTGCAATCACTGACAGTGGCGACACGCGGGTCCGACGTATACTACCGGACCGCGGCCGATTTAAAAGCTACCACCTAGCAAGTGTGGTGTCTGGCGATGACACCACAAATTGAATCCTTATTTGTTTATCACTCTCTTACAGCAGCTGGATTGCAATTTTAGAGACACTTAATACGGGATTACACTTAATCTTTCATATGATTAATCCGCCTTTGTCTTTATTGTCGCTTCCTTTGCTGCGACTGTCAAGGGACAGATTCTATAAAGTCCTTCTGCATAGATCGTCTTACACTATATAAGCAAAAGTATTAGGACCCTGTTAGCGGACATTTATGGCTTGAACTCTACTGGAGACATTTCCAACGACGTATCTGAATGTCAACGGAGTGATGGTAACCCGCTCGTTCTGAAGAGCCGAAAGGAGGGCTGAGACTAGAGCGAACTCATCAAAAAGGCTTCAGCAATCCTGTTGGCAGAACATCTGCAACTGAGAATTATAGCAGAGGTTGAAAATACTGCTTCATGCACATGTGCCACCTGTCTTTCATGATGTAAAGTATGTCTCAGGTCTTACCTAATGTAAGACCGCGTTCGCTTCGGCTGACATTCAGCTAGAAATTAGTTGAGGAGTCGTTGAGCTTCGATAGCGGAGAAGGGAAACAGCCACGTAGTTAATTGTTCCTGCAAGAACTGAGAGGGCATTGAAGTATACACGCTGCACCAACTATGCACGTGTATATCGCCATATTTTTCAGACTAGGGATGAGTGCATGTTTTCTCGCCTAACGAGAGGAATAGGACAGTTTCTGTTCATAAAATCAGTAAAGACTTATTAGCTATTTACAGAGTTTTCAGAGGGCGAGAGCAGCCATGCAGCCGACAGACAGCACACTGCACCTTGTTGGCTCACCGGCTTCCATTCAGCATGAAGTCGAACAACACTAAGTAATCCTCTGTAGACTTGATTGTCGCCGGCCGTTGTGGCTGAGCGGTCCTAGACGCTTCAGTCGGGAACCGCGCGACCGATACAGTCGCAGGTTCGAATTCTGCCTCATTCATGGATGTGTGTGATGTCCTTATGTTAGTTGGGTTTAAGTAGTTCTAAGTTCTAGGGGACTGATGACCTCAGATGTTAATTCCCATAGTGCTCAGAGCCATTTGAACCATTTTGAACCTGATTGTCATCCTAAATAGTACCAAACTTAGAACCGGAATCGGATGATTCGTCGTAATATTGGCCAAATTCGCGGTGTATAAGTAACAAAACACTCGTAGAGAACCTGCTATTCAACTTTGATATTTTTGTGTTCAGTGCCATTTCTGCTAAACAGGATGTAATACGTTATAATGGCAACTGTACTGTAAGTGTCATTTACAGTCTACATAAATTCGTGTATTTCTTTGACAATAATTGTGAAATTAAACAAATTGTGTACAGCTAAACACCGACGTCCTCTGTCATAGAATAAGGGTCCACTCCTAATCCAAGTCATTTGTTCTAGTGACGCTAACACTTACACAGGGTGTTTTTCCTGATGTCTGAACAATGTGAAAAGGAATGGAGTGTCAGAACGGAAGAGATATTTTTCTAAGAAGTATTAAGTTGTTCACAGGAAATAGCATCTCCTCAAATTTTGAGAAAACACGCTGCAATCAATTGTGTACAACAAGTAGAGTGATACTAATAATCGGTGTACCACATGAACAGGAATTAGTAAACGTGATCAAATGCTCCAAATTTTTGGTTGTACGTATTGATAAAAACTTGAAGTTGAAGAGCCGTATTCCAGAGCTTCTCAAAGAATGACTTTCAGTGAGTATTGTTCTTCGCGTGATTACTAGTCTTAGAGAGAAACGAATCATTTTTATGATCATGTCTTAGGGAATAATTTTTAGGTTAAGTAACCAGTTAGAAAGAATGTACTGATGCACAAGAGGGAGCTATAGAAGTAAATTGTGGTGTTAACCCTCAGTCGTCGTTTATGTACTTTCAACGAGTGTTGGGCATTTTAACTGCACCGTTTCAGTACGTCTATTGACTAGTCACATGCCTTATTAACAGTCCATCACAACCTGCGAAGAGCAGTGACGTACATATTTCAACGCTAGAGGAAAACAGACCTACATTGCATGTTATTAAAGCTGTCAGTGGCTCAGAAAGGAGTTCAATGTGCAGCAACAAAAGTTTTCATATTATTTTTATCCAGTTCAAGATTTAAGCGAACATAAAATCATATCTCCTCGACAAATGGTTCTATTCCAAGCACGAACTCAAAATTGGTAGCCTGTAAAAAAATTTTTTTTTTAAGTGTAGTTGGTTGAGTATCCATTAATGTTAACACTAATCACGCATATATATATACTGTAAACTATATCATTACACACCATTTCCATAAAAGACTCGTTCATATGATCTACGAAACGTGTAACTAACTAACTGATCTCTAGATCTGGAAACTTATTATATCACACCATGCAGTAGATGTTTCCTCTAAAACGAACACTTCACTTATGGAATTTGAATCTGTAGTGCCATTTAGCTACAGTGTGGGGCATTTCATTATTATGCCAAAGTATGCTATTTGGGACAGTGGTCATGAAGGGAGTGACAAGGGATTTGGCAGTCTTGCCACATACGGATGAACATTCTGCCACGCTTCATCAACTACGAAATCAGTCCAGCAATTATAGCCATCAGTTCCCCGCCCTGTAATTCCAATAGTTGACGAACTATAGGTTCCGAGAACTTCAGAGAAAAATTGGAACGGCTGAAGGGAAAGAGAGATAATATACAATATCTAAAAAAGACAGCAGGGGACAATGTGAACGGAAGACTAAGAACGAAGTAGTGGGATTAAAGTGGGTATGAGACAGCTCCACATCGAGGCAATAACGGAAATACAAGAAAATATAAAGAACTGGATTACACCTCTGGGTGAATGGATATGAATGACAAAATTCACTTACGACATTGCTATCCTCAGTGAAATTGAAGAAGAATTATAGGACGTGTTGAATGGAATGTATAGTATAATGAGTACAAAATAAGGATTGAGAGTAAACGAAGGAAATATGAGCGTAGTGCGTAGTAGCAGATATGTGATCAACGTTAAACATTACATCAAAACTGGCGACCACTAGGTTGACGAAGTTTATCACAAAGCGAAAAAAGTGGTCCAACTAAAACATTCATATTTATTTACGTACTACACGAATATGTAATAAAAAAAATTGTGGTTCCTATTGAAAAAAACGCAGTTGATATCCGTTTGACCTATGGCGTTACCATCTAGCAGGCCAACCATAGTGCCATCTGGTTTCCCCCTTCAAGCTAGACAAGTTTCGTTCTTGTAGTTTTTTCGTTTGACGCTTATTTCGTGAGATATTTGGCCCGGTCACGATCAATGGACCACCTTACATAGGCGTCGTTGTCAGCAGAGCCATATTCTGCACGTTCACATATCTCTGTACTTGAATACTCATGCCTATAGCAGTTTCTTTGGTGCTTCAGTGTATAACCGCTATAGGCACATTTGGCATGACGAACTGCCATATTCTATACTATCCCGTTAGAATCTCTCATTCTCTATGGAGTTAATTTAGGCATGCCACGGCTGAAGTGGAGTTCCTGAAATGAGAAATGATATGCAGCACCGCATTCCAACTTTGAATTAAACTTGAGATTACCCTTATGACAACGTACAGCTTCGTTAGAAGCATCTCGTCTGAATAACGACTTCGTGTAAATTGCTGCTTTTTCCTAAATTAGAACTTTCTCCTCACCTGAGACCCTCAAAAAGAGTAAGTTCTCGTTTCATTTCCATTGTCAGTTCCCTTACCGTAGGTTCTCTCACAATTATGACTCACAATTCGTAATATGTCTGTCTCATTTTCATCAGAGAAGACAAGGACGCATTTCTTCTATAAAATACTGTGAATAAATTTTCTGCGAGAGCTAATTTCGTCTGGTGCTGCAGCCCCCGCAGAGGGTACTCTGCGATGTATTTAGATTAACAAATTTCACGACTCAGTGTAGTTCCACTCAAATATGACTGTTTTCCAGATCAGCTGTAAGGTAAGGTACGTAAATTTATGGCCAAACCTGACCAGACCGGAAATATTAACATTTTTGTTTTCTATTTACTACAAGACAAGGTGAATAGTTTGTCAGAAAGTTCTTTCAAAAGAAGAGCGGGAAAAAGTCACCAGTATTACGAGGGCAAGTCAACATGTAAGTTTTTTTCTTACTCCATAGGTACGTGTCACCGACTCTGCAATAACATGCCATAATTTCACAGTTGTTCCTTAGGCTTTAGTGATGCTGCTTCAACGAATATCTCTTTTTTGTGGTATCTTAGCATTTCATTATGAATTTCCCGTTTCTCCGATGCATTAAAGAAGAGATGAGGCGAGCTGCGGCTGCTTGTTAGTCACTGTTTGACGTGTTTTTGACAGGAGAGCCCTGTTAAGGTTGGTAGGGACAGGCACAGCGATCTGAAACCTGTAGCGATTTGTAAAGAGATGCCGAGTTTCTACAGGTTTGCTCAAACAAGACGTAGGGAAGTCCTATTGGGTTAGAGGAGATGGAGTTACCAGCTTATACTGTATGTATTGTGTGTTAATTCTGAATTGTATCACAAAAGTATGCATAAGAGCAACCCTTCTTCCATTACCCGACAGGCCATCAACAAAAGATAAGTCCACATTGAAAACTATTTTATTATTAAAAGTGACATACAATTATCGTTAATTTTTGACATAAACACCGTAGCGACTGAAGCATTTTTCATACCTGTGGACAACCATTCCAGCACTCTCTTTACAAAATGTTACCACAAATG
Organism: Schistocerca piceifrons; assembly: GCF_021461385.2. Taxonomy (NCBI): domain Eukaryota; kingdom Metazoa; phylum Arthropoda; class Insecta; order Orthoptera; family Acrididae; genus Schistocerca; species Schistocerca piceifrons. The sequence goes on from NC_060141.1 coordinate 784,032,649, forward strand.
ACTTAACGTTGTCTTAGAACTGTCTTGAACCTCCTCGCTTGTCGGAAGCCCTGCCCTCCTAGTCGCTTCTACATTTCAGGGTTGAGGCAGAAGTCACTTGGTATTACACTGAGTGACAAAAGAAACGGAATAGCGATGTACACGTATAACAGATCATGGTAGTATCGCATACATAAGGTATAAAAAGGCAGTGCATTGGCAGAAGTGTCAATTTTATTCAGGCGATTGAAGTGGAAAAGTTTCCCACCCAATTCTGGGCTGGCCCTTGTGGTCGAGCGGTTCTAGGCGCTTCAGTCCAGAGCCGCGCTGCTGCTACAGTCGCAGGTTCGAAATCCGGCCTCGGGGAATGGCTGTGTGTGATGCCCTTAGTTAGGTTTAAGTAGTTCTAAGTCTAGACTGCATTTCCTCTGGAACGGGTAGACGTATCAAGCAGAAGCTTATATCGCATACTTATGTCGGTGGTGTCGTGGCTTTCAAATAAACGACGGCCTAAGAGTTCAAATGGTAGAAATTCTAGCTAAATCACACTGAGTAGACGAATTGCAAAAGTTAAATCACTATTTATAAACTATGTGAATTACTATCGAAGTATCAGATATGTTTCCCTAGTAGTTAGTTAGCCGGTGTATAGTTGTAGGTACGCTCAGAGATTGTAGTGCCCCGTATCATTTTTATAACATATGTAAAATACTTATACTCCACCTTAAAACTTGTTAGAGTAAAACAGGTACAGGTGTAAAATCATTTTATTTACTGTGCCACGTTTTGAAGAATATTTTCTTTCAATACACGTGAAATACATAGTACAATACCTGTTCATTGTAAAACAGGGATATGTAAGTAATTAAAGTGAAACTAATGTACCAAGCTGAAATATTATTGGTAAATAGGCTGCAAAACACCAAGCGAAAATGCATGGATGTGTTTCCAGCACTTAGAGAGATTACTCATAGTCACATTCTATAATCTTCTCACAGTCAATGTGGAAAGAATCACGGTTATTTCCTTCTGTAGTATATTTTGAAGAAGGTCGTTCCTGCGCAACATTCGTGATGCTGTACCATTGGGTTGAGCATTTTTCAGACTTTCTCAGCTCTCCTTGGTGGTCGAGCGGTTCTAGGGGCTTCAATCCGGAACCGCGTGACTGCTACGGTCGCAGATTCGAATCCTGCCTCGGCCATGGATGTGTGTGATGTCCTTAGGTTAGTTAGGTTTAAGTAGTTCTAAGTTCTAGGGGACTGATGACCTCAGATGTTAAGTCCCATAGTGCTTAGAGCCATTTGAACCATTCAGTCTTTCTCATCCCCTACTTTAATCACGTCATCTTCTTTCTCCACTCCCCTTTCTCACAACCCATGGTAATTTCTGTCTGGGAACGTGATTTATTGTTACAGAACTCACACTGAAGTGAATGGTTGTAGTTGGTCATATCCTGAATATTATTCCGCTTCTCAAATTTCTTTCAAACTCATCTTGAAGTAAAGGCTGCAGAGGGAGTACTGATCGGGGACCAATCCACTTCTACATCTACGTGATTACTGTGCTATTCACAATAAAATGCCTGGCAGAGTGTTCAGTGAACCACCTTCCAGCTCTCTCCCTACCGTTTCACTCTCGAACCGCGCGCGAGAGAAAGGAGAACTTATATTTTTTCGTACGAGCCCTGACTTCTCTTATTTTATCGTGATGATAATTTCTCACAATGTAGGATGATGGCAAAAAAATATTTTCGCAATCAGAGGAGAAAACTGGTGATTGAAATTTCGTGAGAAGATGACGTTACAACGAAAAACGCCTTTATTTTAATGATTGACACACCAATTCACATATCATGTCTGTGGCACTATCTCCCCTGTTTCGCGATAATATAAAACGAGCTGCCTTTCTTTGAACTTTCTCGATGGCATCCATCAGTCCCAATTGATGCGTATCCTACACCGCACAGCTTTAATCCAGAGTAGTGCGGACAAGCGTGGTGTAAGCAGTCTCTTTAGAAGATGTATTGCTCCTTGTAAGTGTTCTGCCAATGAATAGCAGTCTGTGGTTTCCTCTACCCGCAACGTTACCTATGTGATCGATCCAATTTAGGTTGCTTTTAATTGTAATCCCTAAGTATTTTGTTGCATTTACAGCGTTCAGTTTTGTGTCACTTTTCACGTAATCGAAATTTAGCGGATTTCGTTTGGCACTCATGTGAAAACTTCATACTTTTCTATATTCAGGGTCAATTGCCACTTGTCGCACTATACAGATATCTTATCTAAATCATTTTGCAATTCGGTTTGGTCATCTGATGACTTTACAAGAGGGTAAATGACAGCATCATCTGCAAACAGTCTAAGAGGGCTGCTCAGATTGTCTCCTCTGTTGTTAATATAGCTCAGGAACAATACAGGGCTTATAACACTTCCTTGGGGAACAATGGATATTACTTCTGTTTTACACGATGAGTTTCCGTCTGTTACTACGAACTTGGCCTTTCTGACAGGAAATCACGAATCCAGTCGCACAACTGAGGCGATATTCCATGAGCATGCAGTGTGGTTAGAAGACGCTTGTGAGGAACGGTGTCGAAAGCCTTCTGGAAATCTAAAAATATGGAATCTACATGACATCCCCTGTAGATAGCACTCATTATTTCAAGAATATAAAGAGATAGTTGTGCTTTACAAGAACGATATCTTCTGTATCCATGCCGACTATGTGTCAATAAATCGTTCTCTTCGTGGTAATTCATAATGTTCGAATATTGGGCCTCCTAAAATCCGCTTGTATCAACTCAAGATCTCGGTTTAGTGAATACTTCAACCCTATAGTTAGAGGATTTCCTTTGCTGATTCACATCCACTTGACATTCTTCTGCTGTATTCTGTTTCCTTCAGTGCCTTTAGCAACTTTATACATTGCTATAGCATCAACAGCTTAAACTGAAACAAACTTTTCTACTTTCGCTTTCACTACAGAAAACTTCCTACTGGCCTGCTTCATTGTTTCTATTCTATCTTGTGGAAAAATTTTTTCCTCTGAAGTGCTTTTTTGAGACAAAAATCCTAATCACCTTCCATATTTGTGTTTCTCGGTTCATGTACCTTATAGTGAGAATATGCTGATTTTGCCTCAACATATACAACGGTATATCGAAACGTGGCCTAATTAAATATGCAATAATTATAACCATACGTACTCTTAAAAGCACACACATTAAGCTATTCCTGTACTTTTAAGAAAATACCTACCTGAACCTTCATTGAAGATACCAGCATCTTTGTTTCTGGCTGGGCTCTGAGCACTATGGGACTTAACATCTATGGTCATCAGTCCCCTAGAACCTAGAACTACTTAAACCTAACTAACCTAAGGACAGCACACAACACCCAGTCATCACGAGGCAGAGAAAATCCCTGACCCCGCCGGGAATCGAAGCCGGGAACTCGGGCGGGGGAAGCGAGAACCATCATTGTTTCTGTCGGCCATTTATTTATACTAATGATGTTTTAAACGCAGTCGAGGCATTAGTTTAGAGCTTAAACTTTATCATCATTGAGTGTGGAAGAATGTAGAAAATCGCTTGTGCTTCTTTTACGCAGAATAGATCGACACTTTAGGTTTTCAAATGTGCATTTAGATTATTTTCTTGTGAAATGTCACTTGTAGGAATTGCACTCTCAGCCCCTCAAATGTAATATTCTAAGCCAATGTAATGAACCGATAAGACCATTTGCGTGACATAGTTTGATACTCGCAAACACAATCATCAAAAGATATGGGGTAATTCCAGTTGACCTAGAATTATGAAATTTGGCAAGAAACAAACTTTTACAGTAAAAATAAAGGGAAAAATTCTAAAATTGTTAATCTGTAACTATACCACACAATTTTTTTCATTCGTTATACCACTGTCTCTCAGTCTTTCCGTCTGTTAAGTAGGTTTTTCTCAGAAATGAGTGTATCTCGTTGAAATTTATGTCACACATTATGTATTACTATCCCTTGGTGACGTTACAAAAATTAAGCTTCTTAAGTCAATGAAACCAAAAGAAACGGCCATGTACGTGACACATTTCGCTACTCGTAAACTCATTCGTTAAAACTTAATAGGGTACTTAACAGTTCACCTAGAGTAATGGAATTTGACAAGAACCAAGTAAAGCAAAAAATAATAAAATCGTTAAATTTTTGTTATAAAATGCGGTAAACATTTCTTTTGTCATTTCCTATCTTACTTCAAACTTGAAGTTAAACCATTCTCGATAGTCTTGTAATGCCCCGGACTGATATCTTGACATTAGCAATGACCATAACAAGCAAAATACGCCGTGATTCTCTACTCCCAGGATAGATGAACTGTCTACATGCATAATTAAGTTCGTGCGGAAAAATCAGAACACATCTGATCATCTTTTTTTAATTTATTTTTTATTTTTTGTTAACGGCAATGACTCAGCAGTTGTCTGGTACTCAACAAATGTAGCAAGACTTAGTATAAATGTGTGGGATCAACCCTTCAGACACAGTATACGATCCAGGTTTATTCAAACGCTATCGTACATCGATTCCCTGATCAGACTGGCAGATTAATTCTTCTCAGTGATAAACTTTAAGGTTAAGAGACCTAGAAGTGGCAGCTTACGAAACGATTCGTTATTTATACTCGAAAGAGAATAGAGTTACGTGTGTAATTCGAAGATGTGGTGGTAACTGTCTGAGTGAATCGTAATTTGGAATAGAATAGATTCCTAAAAATTGTACGTGTATCTCTCTGTGACACATAAGTTCGCAGAATACTGTACAGTTCGGAAACAGACCAGTATTGTTACAGCTTACCAAATGCATCATGTTAATCGTTGTGTTACAAATGATGATACTGTGCATGTGCTCAATGTAGGCTGGGTGTTTATCTGCTCAGTTGACATGTCACCCAAGTCCGAAAGAACAGGCACCATACAAACAAAATCAGGGCTACAAGGCCAATGATCCTTCCAGTGCAGATGCTCAGACAGGACCCGATGTCTAAGAGAACCAGCGATCGCTGCGGGAAGTGAAGGTAATGTGCAGGGGCACCATACCGTTAGCGTGTGGATAGGCTTGGAATTTAGGTTGGTCAGGGTCCGTGCCTGGATAATCGAGGCTGTCAAGGCGACAGTTCGCGAGAAACGACAGTTCGGAAGAAACAGAAAAATCCGGGGGCGCGTATGGATGTGGAAACAGCCATCTTCGTCAACTGCGAAACAGTTCAAAAGCCAGTTTTTGCAGAAAAATTGATGATAACTGTGTTTTCGGATATATTATGTCCACCACACTCCCAAAAGTCAGACAGTGAACAGCGCTGGATTCTGCGAATTCAGAAACTCAAAATCAAAACGCGAAGTGTGATATCGCTTCAGCATAATCGAAACCCTCCGCAAATGGAAAAACAACCCACTACATCGTATATCTTGGGCTTGAACAACTAGATGTTCCACCGTGCGGTCCAGAACTAGCTGCAAGGGATAATTTCCTTTTTGGTTCCATGAAGCAGCGCCTGCATCAATCAAAGCTCCTACGGTGCAAGAGTGGATGTGCACACTGCGACAAAACTACTTTACGACCCAATTAGGATGCTTGTCAAGAAACGGATCAAATGGTTGAGGGTAGTTATGTAGTGAAACTGTATTCCTTGAAGTCTTCTTATCGCAGTAAAACGTCGCATTAAAAATAGTTTCTACCTTGAAAATCGTCAGCCAAGTGGTGGACTGACACATCTCGCATATCATAGCTTTTGATTCTTTTAAACGAAATTCGTATCATGTTACCACCAGTGGACCAGTATCTGGTGTTGATAATACGAGTGATATCGGTTATTGCGAAGATCTGGGCCGCTAACACATCTCTTCATTTCTCCTTACCTCTGTAGTTAGTTGCATGTCCTGTGCTAGTTGCACTGTGTCAGCTCGGCCGAGTCCTCACGGAAGAAGAGGACAGAGGCCACCTGGCCAGCCCCAGAGTTTCCGGGGGAGAATGGGCTGCTTGTTAGAGCCGAGCTATTAGGAGCACGGTCAGTGACCCAAGGACTGGACATCAGGTATGCCCGGCGTGGCATTAGCACTTAAGTTTGCACCGGATATGGCCAGCCCTGTGGGTAGGGCGCTCGATTCTCCCGTTCGTCCCGGGATCTCTCTTATAACATAAGTTTTCCTTTAATCCTCCAGGCTCGCTTACAGATCGCCATTTGCTCCCATGTATTTCTTCAGTTATCACTGTTATAACTGCTAATCCCACGAAGGTCTATCGACAGTTTAAAATCCCTGACCGACAAATCTGAAAGCAGTTTCGTATTTTAATCGATACTACTGTAGCAGCAGGTTTTTTTGCTGTCCGTGCCTCTAAGGAAGGAAGGCGGATCGGTTCAAAGGAATGCTAGGAGCGGAGGGAGGATTACATAGCCTCGTTACGTTATGTACTTCACAAATGACTGTTACAAGCTTAATGCCGGCTAGGTAAGCGTGACTTCAGCATCACTCATTGGGTTAATGCCGAATGCAGCCAACATTAACGTATAGGATCGAAAGAGAAGTGAAGGTGTCCGCAGATTTACTGAAATATTTTGGTAATGGAAGCAAAGACATTAAAATCGTTGCATCGATCTAGCAGCAGCTTTTCATAGTTCAAAATGAATATCACCTATCGAAGTATGGACGGTAGAAATAAATTGTTGACCAACGTTTTGCACTACGCTGATTTTTCTAAATTGACGACATGTTCTCCAAGTAAGGCAGAAGCAGTTGTGAAAAAGCCGGTGCCTCCAATACAAGAAAACACAGATGTTCCCTCTAGTTGTAAGGTATTTCGATCCTGGAAAGGTGGTAATAAGTACGAGTAGGATTAAGGACTTCGTTGAACAGGATGATGAGACAACTCATTGTGTTCGCCGTCTGATCTAGTCTTCCTTGAATTTTCGAATCTTAGATGTAAAGAACCTTACTACACCCTGAGCAGTTAATGTAAATGTAAATTACTCACACACACTCACACACACTCACTGGTCATACCGGACTCAAAAGTCCTTTACCACAGTAACGTATTATCGCCATCTGTCCCTGTCTTGGGCTATTTCCTTCCATTCACCTTCAATATCTAGGCACTTAAATCAGCCTTCACATTGTCCTCGCATCTACGCCTCGGTCTCCCCACAGGACGTTTTCCCTCTGAATGTCCTACCAGTACTATGCGAGCTGCCCTGCCATCATCCATTCGATCTACGTGACTCGCCCATCGCAGCCTACGTGATTTAATAGTACTGATTATGTCAGGGCTTGAATAGAGTTCGTGAACCTCTTCGTTATGCAGTTTTCGCCACTCTCCGCTAATGTCATCCCTTTTTGCCCCGAAATTTTTCCTCAAAATGCTGTTTTCAAATACTCGAAACGGCTTTTCATTTTGCACAGTGAGAGACCAAGTCTCAGAAACAAAGAGCATGACTGGTAGAATAATAGTTTTGTGTATTCTAATCTCTAATTCCTTGACAATATCCATGATGAAAGTAGTCTATTCAGTGAGAAGTAGCACGCATTTCGCGCCCGTAATCTCTTCTTCAGTTCGGATTCAATCTCATTTCTCGAAGTGATGTCCACGCCTAGATACTTAAATGTTATTCCTTTTTCAAACTGCATGTCTCCTACTCTTAATATTTCCTGATCTACTGCTGCTGGCATTCTAGTAGTAACCACGTATTTAGTTTTGTCTTCACTTATCCTTACACCTACAACTTCACTAGCCTTGATTTACGCATTCGCATTTGCTGTTACAGATTCTTTCCTATCGGTTATGATGTTTAGATCATCTGTAAATTACGGGAAATGTAAGTCTGTGTTTGAACTGCTTCAAGAAGACAACAAGTATTTGGTGAAACCAAATGCCCATATCATATATTGCATAATGCTACAAAACACGAATGCAGTGCAATGTTACCTTCGTCTGCATCACACATTCCAAGAAAATACCATCTAGTTCTCTAGTTACAATTTATTGCGATTAAATCTCCCTTAATCTTCGCTTTGTCAGATGATGAACACTTCCCTTAAAACCGTGTCAGATGTTGGTCACCCAAGCTGTGTCTAAAAAAGAACCGTGCCGCGGCTCCGCCCTGTGCACGTTAAATTATTTTTACACCTCAGTCTCTCTGCTCAAAGAAAACATGGCTGGAATGTTGTTTTTCGCCGGTAACGCTTTTCTTAGAAAAAACGGACGAACCGACGCCAGTAGGAAGATTTTCATCATTTCTTTCTCGTTAGATGCTCGGCGGCTGCTTGTTTCTAAGGTATTTTCTTCTCCCTGTAAGAGGGAGGAATTTCGACGACCTGTGCCGCTCCATGTGAAGTAAAAACTTCTCGCTTTCGCCAGGCAGAAGGCTAGCCTGTTGTCTATTTTAAAAATGTATCTCTAGGTGGGTGTTCTGGACACCATTGTTTAGAAATTTTGGATTCGGGAATACAGCCCGTTGTGTAACGTAAAAAGAAATCTGAGAAGAGAGAATTTGGAGCTCGGCTTTTTGAGAATTGTGTGTGTCCAATTGAAGCAAATTAGGTAACTTAAACGGTTCGAAAAGCTTGTAATGGGGAGGAGGGTAGTTATGCTGAGAAATAACTGTTAAGTGAAAAATTCGGTACGTCGCATTGCTTCCTAGTTAATTTTGCATTGAAAGCAGCCAATCAGGCCTTTGCGTGCGCAAATTCAACCTGCCCGACAGATAAAATTAGTGAGTGTTCTCATAGCGTATATGATGGTGCACGAGACCGCTTTGCCTTTGGCTCGGGTTTGATCCTCACTACCGTCCATAGTCCTGTTTTAGGAAACACAACGAAGAACGAGCTTGCCGACGCTGTCTCCGACGAGCCACTTGAATTTGCGCGCGCGACGACATAACTCGCTGACTTCAATGCTAATTAACTCGGAAATGGCGCGACGTATCTAATTTTTGTCGTTGCAGTTACGTGCCTTGCCACGACCTATCGATCAATCGCAGCACGTCTTTGAAGCAAAGATTTTGGTGCGCGGAACCGGTCAGCGAAGGGGCGGAACTGAAAAAGGGGTATTTGACAGTAAGGCGCGAGGCATCGCGGAGGTAGCTGAGTGGTTGCTCCCGACTGAAGCGATGAGGCGTTAGCCCGTGGACTTCTAGCTTCCAAGGCTCCTGCGTTCCGATGGAAGACAATGTGGTCACAAAAGACACGGGCGTGGAGAGCGTCACGCTGGTTGGAAAGTTTGTTTGGAGCGGAGCAGCAAAGGCACTGGTCTATCTGAAGTAGGATCGACTAGCGGATGTGTGACCTGCTGGAATTGCGTCCGCTGACGTTTCTGCCGCTACCACCCAGATCATCTGACTTCAGCGTCAACTACGAATCCGGTAAGGACATACATGATGAGCAAGTATTGGAACTACAGTTCCTTTCCAGTGTCATATATAAGTGGCGGTCGATGCCGGCTAATTCTGCGGCTAGTTCATGGCTTCACAGTAACCATTTCCGCCAGAATCATAACGATCGCTAGTTGGTAGCCGATATTTGACCAAGTTCTGAAGTGGTTCTGCTCAGCTTCACCGTATTGTAAGTGTTCCCGGATTAGTGGTGCTTGTGTCCACTCTGAGGTGATCTATGAATGATAGACAGTGATGCCCGTGTCTACCTGACCGTTAACCTGCGGGCTGTGGTCGTTCTGTGTGGTACTCGCTCAGTTTTAAAAACAGTGTCAGGGAGCCCTCTTAAATTTTCTGTCAGCTTCTGCTACTTTTGTTCGATCTCTTCTCTCACACCCCATTTTGTAATTAGTATTACCTGACCTCTTTTTGAAGCTACTCGCGCGTTATTTAATATTCCGGGTGAAGAAGAGCCAGATAACATTCCTGCACTATTTATTCGTTACCCTCTTAGCTCGATCACCTGAAGATTTTGTTTCATTGGTCTGTCCTAAGCTGAACTCATACCCAATATTGCGGTCGGAGCCTTGAATTGGTATCTGATGGTTAGGTGTGTTTTTAAGAGAGTGTTTTGCGAGTTATGGACATGTTCTGCTCCCGACCTCGGCCTAAAGGTCAGTGCGCAGGGTCGGTTGGCCAGTCGGTGCCGGATGTGATAACATAGTCCCACCTGGACGGCTAAGACGGTTTGTACTACTTCTGATGTTGCTGTAACTATGATACCGCTGTTACTCTGTAACTGCTCATGTTGGTAAAATTTTATTTTAACTTCCGTTCAGCAATTGCAGCACTTGATCTTCTCCCTTCTGGGTTTCTGATTAGTAAAGTGAATTATCATTCACGTAAAGTCTAAAACTGCTTAATAATCCTCGTTTAATTGCATTCAGTTTGGGCGTTATTTTGCCACTAGCACTTCAGAACAGTTGTTCAGTTGTTATTTCAAAGCTCTTACAAAGCCCAAAGGCTGTGTTTCTTTACTAATCGAAATATTGTTAACGCTGCTAAAATTGCTTTACATATGCTCTGAAGATAGCATTTCAGTCTTGTTATGTAGTTTTAAATATATTGTCTTATGTACTGTACGAATGGTGTTTAAACTTCAATTGAGTCCAACCCTTCCAATCCCTGAGCAATCAGGAAATTGGATGAAGTGTACCAAATTATTTATCAAAACAGTCTCCCCTGCAATACCCTTCCAAGCTTTTCAGACCACCCTGTGGATGGGTAATTAGGTTATTATAACAGAGCTTATATATTTTTAACTTACTATAACGCTAGTGGAAGATTAATAATCGGTTTTCCACTTTTTCTCCCAACAATTTCATCCCTAATGAGAAACGATCGTAACATCGCACAGCACAGAAACAATAAGTTGCAGCACTTAATTAAATTCATCTGTAAGTGAAAACTGAACTGATTAGCAAAACAACATCTGAGCACAAGTAAGGCGGACAATATACGGTAGTTGGTCTTGGCTAAAATCATTGTGTCGTGTATCAGGAAGTACGTTGTTGACATATTTTGCAAATAGCACTGTTATGAGTAATGTCACAAAAATTGTGAACTCAGTTGGCTCACAATCAGCACACAGAAGAATGTTCAGAGTCCAATTACAAGAACTCGATAGCGAGTGTTAATACATACTGTTGCACACCATAGTTCGATGGCCAAGTAGAGATATGGTTCTCAACGTAATTAGAAAGCTTCTGCCAGCGATAAATCGTTTGTGTCTGAAGAAGAGGAAGATAATTCAAAACTGTGTGATTTGAGTTGGTTGTTGCATCTGGCATTTGTAAGTGATATGGCAGTTGAGCCGAATGAGCTAAACAAAGAACTTCAAGAAAAAATCGAACTGTCGTTAATCTTATGTATTCTACAATGTGTTTCATGCCAAAACTTTGGACAGCACAGTGATAGATATTAAATGTGAAACACTATCCTCAAATGCAGTCAGAACTGACCGATCAACAAACACCATTTGATCAAGTAACTGCAAAAAAGCTAAGAACCAAAATAACAGCACTGAAGACAGAATCTGAAAGCCAATTTTCAGATTTCAAAGCTATGGGACCTGTTATACGTTTCATATGTCATCCTTTCCAAAAAGTGGATGTGAACGTATTTCAAGTAAATGGAGTTAGCTTTTCGCTTGTAATGAGACTGAACTTGAAGAGGAAGTAATTCGATTCCAATACGACGTTTCCGCAAAGACAGAATTCAGTGATGATAAATATTGGAAATTCCTGTGTGTAAACACCTACTCTAACATCGTAAAAAATGGCACGTATATTTTATTGTTTTTTATATCTACTTACATAAGTGAGACAGTTTTATCAACGATGAACATAGTGAAATTTTAGTGTAGAAATAAACTGATTGATCCTCATCTTCCACACTGTGTATGGTTGATTCTGATAAATTATTCACCAGATTATAAGAAAGTTGCTAATGACATGCAAAGCTAAGTGTCACATTAACTGTTTTTAACATTCATGATAATATATATTTTAATTTTTTTTCATATGTCTTATATCGTGAAAATTAAGTAATGAGTCTACAAATTCAGATGGAAAGAAAATTTCCTTTTGTATATTTTGTGTAATGAAAATGGTTAATTTTGGCTACAGTGTTGTTTTGTGCTTAAACCTTCATCGATTTTTTATTCAGTCCATCTCTAAATGGACGATATTAGATATAATAGATATAAATCCCGAAAAGGCTGATGTCCCCTGCAGCAGAGAAGGGCACTTCTAGAAGTAGCGACTGCCTTAGCAAGCAGAGGAAGCCAGCAACAGAATCCCCACATAGGCGAAGGTGGCTGAGAATCTGCACTGCCCTTCTATCAAGCAGTAGTCCCCTCCCGTGGTAGGAATCTGGATCCGACAGGATGTGGCCAAGGAGATTGCCCACTAGGTGGAAGGCATGAAGCACACAGCATCAGACTCAGAACCAACAATAGGCCGGCAGCTAGGGAAGGCAAACTCCCACAGTGGCAGCTTGTAGATCCATGTCGCTTCGTTAACACTAGAGATACCACGTGGACCATTTTTGACCCACGAGGGTTTCTCGAGAGCCCTAACCTCCAACCCCACCCCATAACCATCACTAGCTAAAAAGCTTCTGTGACTTTTCAGCACTTACGGTGTTGTACAACAGCAAAATTTCATCCCCGAACCCCACCTAGAAGTATGAGAAATTTACCTGTTATACCAGTAGCATCAAGTGGGTCATTTTTGACCCATACGCATTTTAACGCAATTCGATATAGTAACACCGGTTTTCAGACACTAAATAGTTTCTGGGCGGACCTCAACGTTATTCACGGGATGCTGGAGTATATTACGACACTTTGGGCCAAAAAGAACATGAAATATGAAGAATTCGGAGGTCGTCCAATACTTTATATCCGAGTGGCTTACCGTTTTCTACGGACTGGCGGCATGCAGATCAACGAAGTGCGAAGCCACAGCATATTAGAACATGGGGAATCACCTCCCCCCTCTTGCACATCTGTCTGGGGCACTGCTAATAGTTGCCTTACACGACAACGGATGTCAGGCGTGTCCCCCTTACGGAGGTTTCCTGACAGTATTTCTTTGTTTGTGATCAAACCGAGCGGGCTGAGGCCATCCTCACGCCAGCGACGTGTGTTTGCAGTATATTTTCGCGAGTTCGCGTCATTGAAGCTACGATGGCAAGACGACGTGTTATTATGGAATCTGAGATTCTCTACTATCTTGACAACGTTTCACCGACGCTATCGAGTGATAAATCCGGTTGTGAGATGAATGCGGAAGAGGACGACGATTTTGTTCCAGTGGAAACTACAGACTCTGATCCATCTGACGATGGCCTATCACAATATATGCTAGAACCGTTCTACCTAAGTTTTTGAACCAATGAGCTCACAGTCCACTTACAACTTTCTTTCTTCAGTTCTATAGGTGTCCGATTTACAGATTTTACCCGGGGGCGTGCTGTGGCTAATCATATGTTCCATGAAGTGTTGGGTTACCGAGAATTGTCTGCAAGATCTGTGCTGAGACGCTTGATCTGGGTTACAGGAGTGCAAGTGTGGGAATCTGCCTCTGTTCATTGCTGCGGTATGCGTGAGACGGAAATAAGCTCCTGTTCAGAGACATGGGTGCACCACTTTAAACCAGAATCCAAGGCTACCTCAGTGACGTCGAAGCGTCCAGTTCACCACTGAGGAAGATATTCAAAGTGTCACCAGCCACATGAAAGGCTATGACCACAGTGTCCTGGGAAACGAAAAGGGTAATTCTTCTAGATTTCCTCAAGCAAGGGACCATCAATGCAGCACCCTTCTGCGACACCTTACTCAGGTCCGCCATTAGACCAGGGCTCTTCAGTGAAAATGTTGAGCTCTTGGACGTCGACGTAAAAGGACATGTGGCAAGGCTTACAGAGGAGTAGATTCGTCGCATAGGATGGGATAGACTCGATCGCACGGAGTGAAACCCCGATCTGACCTCATCGGATTTTCACTTGTTCCCTGCGTTCGGATGTGCGTGCGGCGAGGGTCTCCCATCTAGTAGAACGGTCAACTGGTGCAAGTCGCTTGACTTGGCGTCACTTCGGCGAATTGCCCGTCGATGAGGATGATATGATGATGAAGACAACGTAACACCCTGCCCCAAGCAGGAACTGTCTCTGAGCGGGCCGCCAATCGAACCCAGAACCCTTGCATGGCATTTTGTCGCGCTGACACTCAACTATGGACACGGACGTTCCCTGCATTGAAAAACGCACTCTCAGGACGTCACTTCCAAACCAGTCTTGAGGTGGGAAGCAGGCTGTGTGCCAATTCCTTGCGCCACAGGGTACCGAGTTTTACCAGAGACGTTTCTTTCAAACTGACTGAACGTTACCACAAATGTCTTCATCTACATCTACATCAATACTCCGCAAGTCACCTGACGGTGTGTGGCGGAGGGTACCCTGAGTACCTCTATCGGTTCTCCCTTCTATTCCAGTCTCGTATTGTTCGTGGAAAGAAGGATTGTCGGTATGCTTCTGTGTGGGCTCTAATCTCTCTGATTTTATCCTCATGGTCTCTTCGCGAGATATACGTAGGGGGGAGCAATATACTGCTTGATTCTTCGGTGAAGGTATGTTCTCGAAACTTTAACAAAAGCCCGTACTGAGCTACTGAGCGTCTCTCTTGCAGAGTCTTCCACTGTAGTTTATCTATCATCTCCTTAACGCTTTCGCGATAACTAAATGATCCTGTAACGAAGCGCGCTGCTCTCCGTTGGATCTTCTCTATCTCTTCTATCAATCCTATCTGGTACGGATCCCACACTGTTGAGCAGTATTCAAGCAGTGGGCGAACAAGCGTACTGTAAACTACTTCCTTTGTTTTAGGATTGCATTTCCTTAGGATTCTTCCAATGAATATCAGTCTGGCATCCGCTTTACCGACGATCAACTTTATATGATCATTCCATTTTAAATCACTCTAATGCGTACTCCCAGATAATTTATGGAATTAACTGCTTCCATTTGCTGACCTGCTATTTCGTAGTTAAATGATAAGGGAATTATCTTTCTATGTATTCGCAGCACATTACACTTGTCTACATTGAGACTCAATTGCCACTCCCTGCACCATGCGTCTATTCGCTTGCGATCCTCCTGCATTTCAGTACAATTTTCCATTGTTACAACCTCTCGATACACCACAGCATCATCTGCAAATAGCCTCAGTGAACTTCCGACGTCATCCACAAAGTCATTTATGTATATTGTGAATAGCAACGGTCCTATGACACTCCCCTGCGGCACACCTGAAATCACTCTTACTTCGGAAGACTTCTCTCCATCGAGAATGACATGCTGCGTTCTGTTATCTAGGAACTCCTCAATCCAATCACACAATTGGTCTGATAGTCCATATGCTCTTACTTTGTTCATTAAACGACTGTGGGGAACTGTATCGAACGCCCTGCGGAAGTCAAGAAACACGGCATCTACCTGTGAACTCGTGTCTATGGCTCTCTGAGTCTCGTGGACGAATAGCGCGAGCTGGGCTTCACACGACCGTCTTTTTCGAAACCCATGGTGATTCCTACAGAGTAGATTTCTAGTCTCCAGAAAAGTTATTATACTCGAACATAATACGTGTTCCAAAATTCTACAACTGATCGACGTTAGAGATATAGGTCTATAGCTCTGCACATCTGTTCGATGTCCCTTCTTGAAAACGGGGATGACCTGTGCGCTTTCCCAATCCTTTGGAACGCTACGCTCTTCTAGAGACCTACGGTACACCGCTGCAAGAAGAGGGGCAAGTTCCATCGCGTACTCTGTGGAAAATCGAACTGGTATCCCATGAGGTCCAGCGGCCTTTCCTCTTTTGAGCGATTTTAATTGTTTCTTTATCCCTCTGTCGTCTTTTTCGATATCTACCATTTTGTCATCTATGCGACAATCTAGAGAAGGAACTACAGTGCAGTCTTCCTCTGTGAAACAGCTTTGGAAAAAGACATTTAGTATTTCGGCCTTTAGTCTGTCATCCTCTGTTTCAGTACCATTTTGGTCACAGAGTGTCTGAACATTTTGTGTTGAGCCACCTACCTCTTTGACATAAGACCAAAATTTCTTAAGATTTTCTGCCAAGTCAGTACATAGAACTTTACTTTCGAATTCGTTGAACGCCTCTCGCATTGCCCTCCTCACACTAAATTTCGCTTCGCGTAATTTTTGTTTGTCTGCAAGGCTTTGGCTATGTTTATGTTTGCTGTGAAGTTCCCTTTGCTTCCGCAGCAGTTTCCTAACTCGGTTGTTGTACCTCGGTGGCTCTTTTCCATCTCTTACGATCTTGCTTGGCACATACTCATCTAACGCATATTGTACGATGGTTTTGAACCTTGTCCACTGATCCTCAACACTATCTGTACTTGAGACAAAACTTTGGTGTTGAGCCGTCAGATACTGTGTAATCTGCCTTTTGTCACTTTTGCTAAACAGAAAAATCTTCCTACCTTTTTTAATGTTTCTATTTACGGCTGAAATCATCGATGCAGTTACCGCTTTATGATCGCTGATTCCCTATTCTGCGTTAACTGTTTCCAATAGTTCGGGTCTGTTCATCACCAGATTGTCTAATATGTTATCACCACTAGTCGGTTCTCTGTTTAACTGCTCAAGGTAGTTTTCAGATAAAGCACTTAAAAAAATTTCACTGGATTCTTATTGTCGATGGCGACTTTGTGGAAAAATAGAGCAACGTAGCTAGTTTCTAATGTCATGGTGTATTTCTTTTAGGTAATAAAACTTCCATGTGAAAAACAATGACAAAACTTACATTCGAATTGCCCTCGTACTACTAATGTCAGTATGTTTTAAATCGCTCAGTTTCTGCAGCTATTACTTGACATGAGTTTGAAAATATTGCTGCAAGTGACTAAAATTTTGTCTGAATATAAGGGATTATGACTTTCTACGGAATTTACCTACATTCTTTCCTTTTCGCATAACTCTCGTAAATCGTTTTGAAGATGGTCGTAGTCAGGTGTGATACGATTTACAAATCGGTGTAGCAACATAATGAGCATTGTAATACTGATGTGATGATGGCTGACAGTAAAATCAGTCACCTTACGCCTATAGAAAAATGCTGTCACGTATAATAACAGATTTCGGCTTGTCGCAGTTGACAAATGTATCGTATTTCACAAACGACAATTTTGTGAAACTTTGAGCACTTAAGCCACGATTCGGCTAATAAATGGACTTGGCCTGAAAATGGTAATCCAGCTGAAATGTGTCCGTCACAGTGAAAACACTGTACTCTTATAGCAGCCATTTGGATGTCATTACATAATGTCTCTAAGAGATAACTTCAATGTTGCGGGCCCATTGACTCGTTAAGGCTATATTGTAAGATTCGACTAATCATACTTATTTCATTGCATTAGCGCATGCATATGCCGCCTGTATGTGACGTCTGACAGAAGAAGATCTTACACTGTCTTAACTTGCTCGTTACCACTGGGTCATACACACCCCTTGATGCGTTATTAGAATACCACTGGGAGTTAGTTGTCCGTATCAGTATCTCACTGTTAAAAGGAAGACAGCTGCTTGTTTAGAGAATTCTTATAAGTACAGATTACCCCTGTAGGTAACGCTCTCTCTAGTGCATTATCGCATTGAATCTTTTCGTGCCTTCAAACAGGCAACCCGATCAACACATCTGAAACGCGGGCTGCAGCAGCCTCTCCCGGAACTGTTTTTATCGATGAACCGAATGCCCATACTGATGTTTGCCACGATACAAACTGCGCCCATGTTGAGCACTTTAATAAGTTTAAATATTTGAGAGACGCTGTCTGCACTGATGTGCGTCTGATTTCGGTATATCGTGTATGATTTTGAAATCTCAGTGTTGCCTTTCAATAGCTCTGTGTGTCCCACCCCTCTTAGCGTTTTAGAACGAAACGGCAGGTAACATTTTTTTCACACTGGAACTATTATAATGTCTGAATGCACCATTAATTGATATAATCATACGGTAATGCCTTCACTCGGAAAAAAATTTTGTATAACCTAATAAAAAGGATCACCCACGAAGCAGAAATCAAATGCTCATTTCCAGAATCCTGTGTTAACTGCTCTTGCGCTCTCTTAACTAGGAAACAAGATTTCAGTATGATTCAGGTTGGAACAAGGGTTCAGGTGATTTATGTTTCCAATCGAGTGCCGGACGGTCATGTAAGTAAATTATAATATAAATTGATGCAACTATCCACGTTCAAGACATCCTTTGCCTCAGTGGGTAAGACGTCAGCCACCAACGCCTATTAGCACACTCTGTCGTGGAAAATGGCTCTGAGCACTAAAGGGACTTAACATCTAAGGTCATCAGTCCCCTAAGACTTAGAACTACTTGAACTTAACTAACCTAAGGACATCACACACATCCATGTCCGAGGCAGGATTCGAACCTGTTACCGTAGCAGTCGCGCGGTTCCAGACTGAAGCGCCTAGAACCGCTCGGCCACCACGGCTGGCCAGTTCTTTCATGGACCAGCAGTGAGAACACATATATGTGCTTCTGTGTGTAAACCAAACTTTATTTTCACCCAATAATCAAACGTGAAAGAAGCAGTCAAAAATTAGTTGTTGCGTCACAACAAAGGGCTACATATGCACATAAAGTAGCATGCCAAAACGCCCATGCCGGCGATATCGCCACTGAAAGTTAGATGTCGTGAGAATGAAGAACACGTAGAAGAGTTGATTAAAAACTGAGGTGGCGGAAGTGACAGCACATGAATCGTCCAGTAGGCATCAAACATTCCCTCTCCTGAATACCTGACTGTCGTATTTTTGCAATTTCGACAACGTGAAAAAGAGATAGACATCAAATCTGAACCATAAAAAGCCTCACGCATTACCGTAGAAGCCGAATAGGCACATAAAACACGTGAAGGGCCTGAAATTACTGGCGAACGGACGGCTCATGAGGCCACTCCTGCGAGAACCCTGTTTTATGCATGCTGATGCTAAGAGGGTACTGTGCGAAGAGGATATAGGCTGCTCTCACAGGACGACCGTACTGGGAATAAGGTTGAAGGTAGTGCAATGGTCTTTGGTTATGAAATATATATTTCACCTCACCCACCTCCCTCACCACAAGCGTGCAAGCAGTTTCTGTAGTACCATAAAAGGTAACTGAATTTCTCCACCACTTGCTCGTCACAGTGAACGCTGTCTGAGAACTCATTCCAATGTTCCAACAACCATTCTCGTTCTGCGCACGAGGTGTGGCTCTGTTTCCATCTGACCGAAGTGCAGAATTATCTAAAGTCCTTATCATTGGAGAAACTGCCTCTGATGAGTGACATCATTCTTACTACTGCTCACAACCCCTTTAAATGGCACTTGTGTTTTGGTGTTGTGGGGAAGTGACACAGTAAGAAAACTATGTAGGAGGAGAACAGACGAGTGGGAAATCATCATAGCCACGAAACGGGCCGAAAATTGGGATATGTGTTGCATAGGAGACTGTGATAGGTAATTATGGCCCGGCACCTGAGATCGGGCGTATCGGAAACACCGGAGCTGGCCCGCTGTTCACGGATTACAGTCGTGAGCAGCAGTGGAAAGTGACTGAAGGAGATAGTGAGCACAATCAAACGACAAGGTCTCGCATATCCACGCCTCACCACAGAACGTGGAGCTTGGAAGCTTCCCCCTCCTGTCTAGCAAAACATGTGTCAAACTCTGGGAGGTCTGATGTCACAATACAAATGCAAGTATTTATGAGTAGACACTTTAGAGTACTTTGTTGAATATGGGAATCCGCAGCTGACGACCACTAAATGTTCCCATGGTGAAATAAATTTTGACATCGAACGCAGAGTCTGTACTTTAAAGTACAAGTGGGCACTGATATGATCTTACCGGCAACAAGCGAGAATTTGTGTGTGGCCTAGGACTCGAACCGTGATATTCTGCTTTAAGTCAGCGGTCACCGTAACTGCTTCGGCAATCCGAGCACACTTTCCGTCAGACCCAAATTCCCAACTTGACGCGGAGCTACTTACGTAGCTCCCCCTGACCGCCACATTAGTTTTTCGCCACTGGATTCCCGCAAGAATTCTGGAAAAAGAGCGTTTCCGCACTCAAATGTCTTTATTGATCGTCGAGTAGTATATATTCATATACACTATTGGCCATTAAAATTGCTACACCAAGAAGAAATGCAGATGATAAACTGGTATTCATTGGACAAATATATTATACTAGAACTGACATGTGATTGCATCTTCATGGAGTTTGGGTGCATAGATACTCAGAAATCAGTTCCCAGAGCAACCACCTCTGGCCGTAAAAACGGCCTTGATACGTCTGGGCATTGAGTCAAACAGAGCTTGGATGGCGTGTACAGGTACAGCTGCCCATGCAGGTTCGACACGATACCACAGTTCATCAAGAGTAGGGACTGGCGTATTGTGACGAGCCAGTTGCTCGGCCACCATTGACCAGACGTTTTCATTTGGTGAGAGATCTGGAGAAACTGCTGGCCAGGGCAGCAGTCGAACATTTTCTGTATCCAGAAAGGCCCGTACAGGCCCTGCAACATGCGGTCGTGCATTACCTTGCTGCAATGTAGGGTTTCGCAGAGATCGAACGAAGGATAGAGCCACGGGTCATAACACATCTGAAATGTTACGTCCACTGTTAACAGTGCCGTCAGTGCGATCAAGAGGTGAATGAGACGTGCAACCAATGGCACCCCATACCATCACGCCGGCTGATACGCCAGTATGGCGATGACGAATACATGCTTCCAATGAGCGTTCACCGCAATGTAGCCAAACACGGATGCGACCATCATGATGCTGTAAACAGAACCTGGATTCATCCGTAAAAATGACGTTTTTTCCATTCATGCACCCAGGTTCGTCGTTGAGTACACTATCGCAGCCGCTCCTGTCGGTGATGCAGCGTCAAGGGTAACTGCAGCCATGGTCTCCAAGCTGATAGTCCATGCTGTTGCAAACGTAGTCAGACTGTTCGTGCAGATGGTTGTTGTCTTGCAAACGTCCCCATACTGCTGACTCAAGGATCGAGACGTGGCTGCACGATCCTTTACAGCCATGCGGATAAGACGCCGGTCATTTCGACTGCTAGTGATACGAGGCCATTGAGACCCAGTACGGCGTTCAGTACTACCCTCCTGAACCCACCGATTCCATATTCTGCAAACAGTCATTGGATCTCGACCAACGCGAGCAGCAATGTCGCGATACGTTAAACCGCAATGGCGATAGGCTACAATCCGACCTTTATCAAAGTCGGAAACGTGATGATACGCATTTCTCCTCCTTACGCGAGGCATCACAACAACGTTTCACCATTCAACGCCGGTCAACTTCCGTTTGTGTATGAGAAATCGGTTGGAAACTTTCCTGATGTCAGCACGTTGTAGCAACCGGCGCCAACCTTGTGTGAATGCTCTGAAAAGCTAATCGTTTGCATATCACAGCATCTTCTTCCTGTCAGTTAAATTTCGCGTCTGTAGCACCTCATCTTCGTGGTGTATCAATTTTAATGGCCAGTAGTGTATATGTGGTGTCTGTTCTTGCGTACATGTCCGATGGAAAAGACACCAGCCATACATAAATGTTTCCGTGTTAACACAACGACAACAACGATTGCTTTTGCTGTTTGCACGGGACCGTCAAGACTGGATCAATGGAATCGTGTCACCTTGTAGTGCTGCCTTTTACTCGGGGCTCTGCCGTGAAAAATATAAAATAGAAAATCTGACTGGGTTTTGAATTTTGATGGTTTCACTTACGGATAAGCGGACTTCGTATTATTGATTGAGATTGTGCTGTAATTTGACCGTGCATGGCAGACCGGGTCGGCAACACTGCAAAAAGCGAATGTATGGAAATAGCATCAGAAACAAATTGAAATTTACCTTATAATCTTGTTAGATACGCAGTATTAATTACAATATAGTCTTCATGGCTGTCCTCCTAATTTCTCTTGTAGGACGACCCGTCTTTCACTTTTCTCCGTCTGTTGAAAACTTCTTCATGTTGTCACTGTCATGATCAGTTTACAAATGTGGCGATAACCACCTCGAATCACTATTGAAACAACCTCGCTTTGTAATAGAATTTTAATTTCCACACAAAAGCACATTCAACACATCGCCGAAAAATACACGGCTTTCGTCTGAAGACAAGAGAGAGAGTGTCATCAATTAGTTGTTAAAAACAAAACCCTACGCAAAAAGTAAAAAGACGAACAAAATTATTTATAAAAATCGGTCGCTGGCGCAGCGCTCTTCTGCGTGCGCGATCGTAAATTATATCTTTGTATTGGCGGAGGCGCGGTAGTCAAAGTACCATTACAATGCCTCCTCTACTGACACGCTCCGCAAGCGAGCGTGGCAGTATAGAAAATTTAGTCAGAAGTTGCTTCAAAAGATTAACATGTTCTTCCCAAGTAGTGGTGGCACTGACAATGTCGTCAACATAATCTGTGATTTGCGATAACAATTGTGGTCCAAGAACAGCATCTAAGGCTTCAATAAATACTCCAGCACTCACTCGTAGACCAAAGGGTAGAACACAAAACTGATAACTACGTCCCTCACATAGAAATGCAGTGTATTTACGGCAGTTTTTATGGAGGTTCACCTGCCAAAACGATGAGCGGAGGTCGATATTGGTTAAATACTGTACATTATGAAATTTCAAAAGTTGTTCTTCCAAATTTATAGGTCGTGTGTTGATTGGGATTATAACTTTGTTAATTTCTCGTGCGTCCAGCACTAACCTTACACTACCATCCTCTTTATTAACTGCTAGGATCGGACTGCAATATGGTGAATGTGACCTTTCAATGATACCCCAAGCTTGCATTTTTTCAATCTCTTTCAAAACTGCGGGTTTCTTTGACCAAGGAATATTATAATATGTTCTACAGTATGTTTTGTTTGGTTTAACATCCATCTCGTAAGTATAGCGTCTAATAATTCCAGGTTTCTCCACAAATACCTCACCAAATTGCTGCAAAACTTCAAGTAATTCAAGATGTTGTTCCTTTGTCAGATATTCAGATTCTGTGCATTTCTCATATAAATCATTAGGTTTAATTCCCTGAGCTACAGCTTCATTAAAAGTTAAATCACAAATGTTTGTTGCTGGTGGATACACAAAATGTAACTGTTCAAACTTACCTTGTTTACTGTTTAAGTTTTTACCCTGAGTTAACTCTATTGTCAGTTGTTGTTGGTTTACGGTTAAATGACATTTCCCTTTTCCTAAATCTATGATTGCTTGATATTCATTCAAAAAGTCAATTCCTAATATGCAATGCATAACTAATTTGTCTACTACCAGAAAACTGTAATTGAGTGGTATATTTGAAAATGTGAAGTTAATTAGCGATTGAAATTTCACATTCTTTGATTTGTTACCGGTGGCACTTATAATGTGAGAATTCTGTACTGGCAATGTTTGTATGTTCATTATTTGTTTGAGTTCATTATACGAGGACATTGAAATGGCACTTGCTGCTGCTCCTGTATCTAACATTACTTCCACTTCATAACTACCAATCATAACTCGTGTTATAGCCTGAATAATCTTCTTTGTTTTACTGGTACTATTAAAATCCACATCCTGATATAATTCTTTTTCTATTTGACTGTCATCATATCGGAGAAAATAAATCGTCGGTTCCGTTGTGCTCTGCTCCCTATCGACCGTAACTCGAGCTCTTAGCTCGGTCGTCGTTCGTTTTCCGGTAAATTCGGTTGTTGCTGCGGGTTGGGTTCATTGCCCAATATTTACATTTCTGTCGCGCGTCACCCAAGTATCAGCTGTTTGGTTGTTGACATTACCTCGCGTCGCATTGGGAGTTCCGTTAGGTAGGAATTGAGGGTTGCTGTATTGCATGTGTCATGGCGGTGATCCATTGTGATTTCCCCAAACATTATTTCACCAATGACTGTAACTGGTATTGTCATTACTGTTATTCCTGCAATACATGTTTGGATGTTGTAGGATGTTGTTTCTCTGAAAATATCCTGGATGGTACCTGTTATCCTCTCTTCTTTGATCTCTATGATTTCGGTTCCTTCTTCTGTTGTTGTTATTTTGAATATAACTTTTATTGTTCTGATTGTAATTACTGTTCGGATATCCACTATAGTAATAATTACTGTTTCCTTGCCAATGCTGCGAGTTGTTTCTCCTAATATTGAATGGATTTGTCCCAGTGTAGTACGAATTGTTTCTTTGAGTGTTTTGTTGTGATGTCGGAGGCGGATTCCAATAGCCTCTGTAATTTCTCTTGTGCGTACGCGAATTGCTTGGATGGATCGGATACAATTGATTGAAATTCCTGATCTCATCTCTGTAAACAACATCTATCTCATCAACATAACTGAAGAAATTCTTTATGTTGTCCTCGGACACTCCTATTAATTTATCACGGTAAGGAAATGGTAAGTGGCTTTTAAGTGTTCTAATTACGTCTGGTAAATATGCTGGTTTTGTCCAATATAATGTTTTGTCTAGGTAGCGTTCAAAGTATTGACGTAAAGTCTCTTTCTTCGGGTTGTAAATTTCTGGATTGTATACTTCTCGTTTTAAACTGTGCTGTTCTGTGATCGACCAGAATTCCTCAAGAAATGCTTGTTCAAACTGTTCAAATGTTAAACATCGTCTTTTCATTGCTGCTCCCCACTTAGCTGCTCTTCCACATAACAAATTTGTAACATATCGAATTTTATCGGTTTCTAACCAATGTCTCGGGAAAATACCACCAGAAGAGCGGATGAAAACAATCGGATGCACTTTGTCTTTCCCATCACATGAAAATTTCTGAAAGTATCCATGTCGTACTAATGTTTCATCAGCTACTCCCGATGATATTATGGGTCCTGCATTTTGTGTCAAACTGTGCATATTATGTGGTGATGTCTGATAGCAATTTTGATCTTGTGGTAGCATTGAAAATAGTTCATTGGGATTTATATCACTCATTGGTAATTCTATTTTCGGCTGTGTGCTGGGTCTAGCATTATTCGGATTCTCATTTGTGTTTTGGTTGCCTGTTATGGGTTTTGGTATCAGTGACAAACTTGGTATTACATTTTCTTTAAGTTTACGTACCTCTTTCTGAATATTATCTGCTTCCCCCTTTACTTGTTCCTTTGTCTTATCTAAAATGATCTGTCTCAGTGTCTCAAACTTCTTATCTAAATAATGATCACATAATTTTGCATTCATGTACAAGTTTCCCTGCTAGAGTTGTGTCATTCTTTAAAGATGCTACATCTGCTCTGTCTTCAAGTTTTTCTAACTTTTCCTGTAAGGATTTCTGCTCCAATGTTACATCATTTAATCTGTCTGAAAGGTCTGTAATCGTCAGGTCTAAGTGTTCTCGGTTTGTTTTTACGGAATTGTGTGACTGTCGTAATTCGTCAATTTGGGTACTGGTTTTCTGTTGTTCAAAAACTACTGTTAACAATTTCTCATTACATCGTTGTAGGTCAGTTTTTGTCTCGTCACTGAATTCCACAAATACCTTTTCTTGTCTCGTAACCTTGTCTGATAAGTCAGTAAATTTCCTTTCAAGACCACTGGTGGTTTCTGTCAAGTCGGCAATTTGTCTCGATTGTTTTTCAAAATTTTATTTTATGTCCCGTGTCAGTTCATCGAATTTAGTGCCAAATTTCCCAATGTCACGTTTTAAATTGTCATTTTTCTCGTCTAAAGTGTCAAATCTTTTGTCAAATTTTCTGTTTTGGTCACCAAGTAACTTCAGAATCTGGTTGAGCATGTCATAGTTCTGTGTCTTAGTTTCGTCATTTTTTCGTGTCTGATTGATGTCTGGTTCTGAAATTGACGTTGCCAATGTCGCGTTTTGTCGCGTAGTACTCACTCTCCATTCGCCTGTGTATCTCTTTAAATATAAGGGTTGTTGTCTTAATCGATCCGGTAAAATTATGTCTTGAACATCCTCACAATTAAGTTCAATATTCATCTGACTGTCGGACATGTTTTGCAATGTGGCACTTTCACTAAGCTCGTCCGCGGAAACAATTTCTACTCGTGTAGCGTCCATCTTGCGGTTTTCGAAATTAATTGCAAATAAAACTTTCCAATGGCAAAAAAAAAAAAAAAAAAAAAAAAAAAAATTAAAATCTGATATGTTGAAATCTGAAATTTCTCTTATGGAAATGGATATTTCGATATGATTTTTAATTAGAAATTGAATTATTATTAAACTGGTACTGAATATCCCTCTCACAAATAAATGACTGTGAATATGTTCTTCACTTATCATTTGCAATAATAGTAAATCAATTTTAACTACAATTTGAAAAAAGAATTGCGAAATAAATGGTTCGGAATAAAGAAAGTATAGATGGCTTCTTGAAACTGGAAAAAATGTAAATTTCTGTATTCACCAATTTTTTTTTTCTTTTTGTTCTTCAGTCTTATGTTGCAAATGTAGCGTCAAATATACAGTTTTCAATCCAAAATTTTCTTTCGCGTCCGTGCAAATTATTTTATGGAACGTTATCCTTTTTCCTTTTTTTTTACCAAATTAATTTCCTCAGCATGAAAATGAAAATTAACACGAATTAATAACAGGGAAAACAACATTGTTGTAAATTTCATGCACGTAACATTACAATTGAAATGAATGAGACTTAGTCCAAATTCATTTTCTGGTGCTATTAAGTGGTTAAAATTAGATCAAATGTCCAAAATTTATAATAATTGCACCTGTATCAAATCCGGAGATTGTAAATCCTGTCACCAGGACGCCAATTGTGGTGTTGCCTGTTTCTCGGGGTTCTGCCGTGAAAAATATAAAATAGAAAATCTGATTGGGTTTTGAATTTTGATGGTTTCAGTTACAGATAAGGCGGACTTCGTATTATTGATTGAGATCGTGCTGTAATTTTACCGTGCATGGCAGACCGGGTCGGCAACACTACAAAAAGCGACTGTACGAAAATAGCATCAGAAACTAATTGAAATTTACCTTATAATCTTGTTAGATACGCGGTATTAATTACAATATAGTATTCATGGCTGTCCTGCTAATTTCTCTTGTAGGACGACCCGTCTTTCACTTTCTCCGTCTGTTGAAAACTTCTTCAAGTTGTTACTGTTATTATGAATTTACAAATTTGGTGATGACCACCTCGAATCACTATTGGAACAATCTCGCTTTGTAATATAATTTTAATTTCCACTCAAAGGCACATTCAACACATCGCCGAAAAATACACGTCTTTCGTATGAAGGCTGGAGAGAGAGTGTCATCAGTTAGATGTTAAAAACAAAAACCTACGCAAAAAGTAAAAAGACGAACAAAATTATTTATAAAAATCGGTCGCTGGCGCAGCACTGTTCTGCGTACGCGATCGTAAATTATATCTTTGTATTGGCGGAGGCGCGGTAGTCAAAGTACCATTACAACCTGTTCGGATGAGCATCGTTTCTTGTTATGACAAGAGTATGGCTGTTTCCAGATATGCCGCCAACCAGACGAATGGCTGCTCGAAAGATGCGCTATGCCACAGACACAGGCGCTATGCAAGACTCTCACCTGGCCTTACATTAGATCTGTGGTAGTAATCGAAGGCACCGTGACAGCACTGGACTAAGTGAACATTATTGTGTACCGCCAGCATACCTTCATGCTTGATGTCTTTCCCACAGACGATGGCATCTTCCAGGAGAATAAATATCCGTATCAGGAGGCTATAATCATGCTACAGTGGTTTGAGATGCTTGATTGTGACCTCACATTAATGTCGTGCCACCAAATTCGCCTGATAGAACGCAAATGGTCCGCTATTGTGCGCCAGCTCCTCGCTCACAAACCTCTTTCGTAGTTTGCGATAACTGCATCACCTGTGGATAGACTTCTAGTGCTATATGCCTACGGAAACCATCTAAGCACTTGTCGATACCATGCCACAAAGAGCCGCTATTTGTCATGTTCTTTGTATGTCTGCCGAATATGAGATGCAGCACTCATTTTACCAATGGGATCATCCTAGCATTTGCCTGAAGCGATTTAGGGAAATCACGGAAAGTCTAAGTTAGGATGGCCGGACGCCGATTTAAAGCGCCGTCCTCCAGAATGCGAGTCCGTTACGCTAACAACTGCACCACATCGCTCGGTGAGACTGGCTAGTCATAGGTGCTGGGGGCGTAATTAATTTTGTTCCATGTGTGGTAATATTGCAGTGGATACATCCTCTTATAATATGATTGTCTGGGCAATAACATCATTCTTCGGGCACTCCTCTTGTCTCAGGCTGTGGCTCAACGTCCCTACACAGTTTTAAAACAGTTTAAAATTCATCTTGACTCTCTGATCGCGTAACTATTCATCCACTTGTAGCAATCGCGATCGCGTATTGACAGTACCTCTCGTCATAAACAGTTCGAAAATTTCCACGACGACAGTTAATGTTTTAAAGCGCGATGCAGTCCTTGTGTTGGAAACAAAAGTTAAAGTACACTTGTTTATACAACTGCATAGATGCAAATATTTTGGTTCTAGCAAAGACAATCACTGTCCAATCGCTGCTGTTTGTAGTACTCCACAAGATAACAACAATGACACCAGACGAACATTTTGTTTCACAAGCCACACTTATAAATTTAATATAAACAATGACCGAAAACTATGAACGCGGCAATAAATTTTCGCGTGTCCCTCACTAGCATAATTATACAACATACGCCCGCCTATAGTAATTACACTACACACAAGTGACTGTCACTGTTGACTGCAACTATCGATACCGCTTTCCCATCACAGTTCTTAGAACCCATCTGCATGTCACATTTAATTTTACACAATTCATTTAACAAAAGCGTTTAAAATAAGATCAAACACATGCTAAAGTATTACGTATTGAAATAATAATAAATTCATGTAGCAGAATCAGTAAAGCAGAACATAGCTGTATTTCATATTACGGGGGGAAATAAAAAATATTGTACACCATCCATAAAACACACTGAAGAGCCAAAGAAACTGGTACACCTGTCTAATTTCACGTAGGGTCCCAGCGAGCACGCCGAAGTGCCGCAACACGACGTGACGTGGACTCCACTAATGTCTGAAGAAGTGCTGGAGGGCAGTCACACCATGAATCCTGCAGGGCTGTCAATAAATCCGTAAGAGGACGAGGGCGTGAAGATCTATTATGAACAGAAGCTATCAAGGTATGAACTGAAGGTAGCAAGGCATTCCAGATATGCCCAATAATGTTCGTGTCTGGGGAGTTTGGTGGGCAGAGGCAGTGTTTAAACTCACAAGAGTGTTCCTGGAGCGATTCTGTAGCAATTCTGGACGTGTGGGGTGTTGCATTGTCCTGCTGGAATTTCCCAAGTCCGTCGGAAAGCACGATGGACGTGAGTGGATGCAAGTGACCAGATGGGATGCTTACGTACATGTCACCCGTCAGAGTCGTATCTAGACGTATCAGGGGTCCCATATCACTCCAACTCCACACGGTACTAACACCATTACAGAGCCTCCACCATTTTGAACAGTCCTCTGCTGACATGCAGGGTCCATGGATTCATGAAGCTGTCTACATACCCGTACACGTCCATCAGCTCGATACAACTTGAAACGTGAATCGCCCGATCAGGCAACAGGTTTCCAGTAATGATCAGTCCAATGTTGGTATTGACGGGCCGAGACTATGAATTGGAAATTCGTGGTAAGGTTTAATGGGAACTGCTGAGGTCATCGGTCCCTAAGCCTACACATTACTTAATCTAACTTAAACTAACATGGACTAACGACAATACACACACCCATGACCGAGGGAGTACTCGAACCTCCGACTGGGGGAACCGCACGGACCATGACAAGGCGTCCTAGAACGAGCGGCTACCCCACGCGGCCCCAGGTGAGGCTTAGAACTTTATGTCGTTCAATCATCAAGGGTACATGAGTGGACGTTCGGCTACGAAAACCCGTCTGACACTTGTTGTTGGTCCAGCACTGAAATGTGCAGCAATTTGCGGAAGAGTTGCACTTCCGTCACGATGAACGACTCTCTTCAGTCGTCGTTGGTCTCGTTCTCGCAGTATCTTCTTCCGGCCGCTGCGATGTCGGAGATTTGATGTTTTACCGAATTCCTGGTATTCACGGTACACTTTTGAAATGGCCGTACGGGAAAATCCCCACTTTATCGCTAGCGCGGACAGTTGTGTCTAGTCGCTCGTGCGGCGGCTATTATACGACGTTCAAACTCGCTTTAATCTTGACAACCTGCCATTGTAGCGGCAGTAACCGATCTAACAACTGCGCCAGACACATGTCTCATACAGGAGTTTCCGACTGCAGCGCGTATTCTGCCTGTTTACATATCTCTGTATTTGAATACGCATGCCTATACCAGTTTCTTTGGCGCTTCAGTCTATATACAAAGTAAAAGTAAACAAACGAGAAGAAATCACAAGAAAATTATCTGTCGCCATTACCAATATTTTAGCAGTTGTGAAGACGAATACTGCGAATTAGAGGCTCCCACGAAGGCTCCGTGAATCCTGGTGTTCGGCACATATCGCTTTGATTATCAGTTACGTTTACCAACTTTGCTGGAGGACAAAGGACGTCAACATTTTCATCGGCTTTTACCACAGGAGTTTGGTATTCATTTACTGGCCAACAAAACCTGGCCCTGCCATATCATATCAGTAAATAATGTGTCACCAGAAGGTGAGCTACATCGTAGGAGCTCGCGTAGTGAAAACCAAGCACGTGCGTTTCATTGGCTGCAATGGCGCTGAACTCGCCGGCTGTCGACCCCAAACAGGTGGGTCGCGTCAGAGTGTATGCCATTGGTGGCAGTTTTTTTATCTTAACCTGCTTTTACTGTATCTCCTGATTTTCTTGCTTTTGAGTCTTATATATAATATTTAAATGCATTTGATAATATACAGAGAACAGATTTCAGTTGTTTATTACAGATAAACTGTGAAAGGTAGAAACAAACTGCGCATATCACTGGATAGAGGTAGCTTCAAAGTTTTCTTTTCGCACAGACAGTATGCCATACACTCGACTTGAGCACCCTACATTGCTCGAGAAATATAGAAACGTTTGACCATTCCATTTTACACACGAATCTTTAGGACCCTTTTTATTGAATCGTCAGCTTCAGCAGTTCCAGTTCTCAGATTTTGAAGGATAGCTGCGATAGGTGGACAAAGGCTGCCTTCTATGTACCCCCAACAGGAAAAACCACACGTGAGGTCTGCTGACGTGGGAAGAAAAAAAAATCAATGAACAAGGTTTTGTTGTCAACCTTAACCAATCAACCGTTGTACGACAGTATTGTAAGATAACGCCGCACTTCAAGGAGAAAGTGAGACGAGGCGCTATCACGCATAAAATGAATTCAGTGCGCTCTTCCTGAAGTTGACGAAATAAGTAATTTAGCTGAATGTCCAGATATGACATTCCTATCTTTGTTTCCTTTGTTTCCACTGAAAGACCTGAGTCGAAACAAGGCCCCGGGAGTAGACAAGATTCCATTAGAACTACTGATGGCCTTGGGAGAGCCAGTCATGACAAAACTCTACCATATGGAGAGCAAGATGTATGAGACAGGCGAAATACCCACAGACTTCAAGAAGAATATAATAATTCCAATCCCAAAGAAAGCAGGTGTTGACAGATGTGAAAATTACCGAACTATCAGTTTAATAAATCACAGCTGCAAAATACTAACGCGAATTCTTTACAGACGAATGCAAAAACTGGTAGAAGCGGACCTCGGGGAAGATCAGTTTCGATTCCGTAGAAATGTTGGAACACGTGAGGCAATACTAACCTTACGACTTATCTTAGAAGAAAGATTAAGAAAAGGCAAACCTACGTTTCTAGCATTTGTAGACTTAGAGAAAGCTTTTGACAACGTTAACTGGAATACTCTTTTTCAAATTCTGAAGGTTGCAGGGGTAAAATACAGGGAGCGAAAGGCTATTTACAATTTGTACAGAAACCAGATGGCAGTTAGAAGAGTCGAGGGGCATGAAAGGGAAGCAGTGGTTGGAAAAAAAGTGAGACAGGGTTGTAGCTTCTCTCCGGTTTTATTCAATCTGTATATTGAGCAAGCAGTAAAGGAAACAAAAGAAAAATTCGGAGTAGGTATTAAAATTCATGGAGAAGAAGAAAAAGCTTTGAGGTTCGCCGATGACATTGTAATTATGTCAGAGACAGCAAAGGACTTGGAAGAGCAATTGAACGAAATGGACAGTGTCTTGAAAGGAGGATATAAGGTGAACGTCAACAAAAGCAAAACGAGGATAATGGAATGTAGTCAAATTAAATTGGGTGATGCTGAGGGGATTAGATTAGGAAATGAGACACTTAAAGTAGTAAAGGAGTTTTGCTATTTAGGCAGTAAAATAACTGATGATGGTCGAAGTAGAGAGGATATAAAATGTAGACTGGCAATGGCAAGGAAATCGTTTCCGAAGAAAAGAAATTTGTTAACATCGAGGATAGATTTAAGTGTCAGGAAGTCGTTTCTGAAAGTATTTGTATGGAGTGTAGCCATGTATGGAAGTGAAACATGGACGATAACCAGTTTGGACAAGAAGAGAATAGAAGCTTTCGAAATGTGGTGCTACAGAAGAATGCTGAAGATAAGGTGGGTAGATCACGTAACTGATGAGGAGGTATTGAATAGGATTGGGGAGGAGAGAAGTTTGTGGCACAACTTGACTAGAAGAAGGGATCGGTTGGTAGGACATGTTTTGAGGCATCAAGGGATCACAAATTTAGCGTTGGAGGGCAGCGTGGAGGGTAGAAATCGTAGAGGGAGACCAAGAGATCAATACACCAAGCAGATTCAGAAGGATGTAGGTTGCGGTAGGTACTGGGAGATGAAGAAGCTTGCACAGGATAGAGTAGCATGGAGAGCTGCACCAAACCACTCTCAGGACTGAAGACCACGACAACAACATTGGAAAAAAAATCAAAGGTCCATAAACTTTGTGAACAGAAATGGCTCAAAACACATTCAGTTTCGGTAAGCCTCTTTCATGTTCGACGACGACGCCAGGATTTTGTGATCCCCAAATTCTTGCATAATGGCGAAAAGACGAGTCGTGTCCTCTGTCATATCCTGGAGAACTGAAACGCAAAATTCGAAGCTTCTGTTATGGTCGCCGGGACCCAAATGCTGCAGTAACTGCAACTTGTAAGGCGGAGTCTCAGAACGCGCCACACCGTTGTTTGAGATGATTAAGTTCCTGGCGTGCCCGTCTTGTGGACTCCCGAGGGCTTCGTGTGACCGCACCTCGGATACGGTAGACATTTTCATCAGATATGCGTGGCCGACCAGTGCTCTCCCCTTTGCATGTGCAACCAGGAATCTGTTTGTGCAGAGGCAACTTCTTGCTGAATCGACGGTAGAATCCACGTTGCACTTCAGCAATGGATTGAATTCGCCCATATTCCAACATAGAAAGCTATTTCTCTGGTGGTGTAGTCGCTGTTCGCTACAAACCAACAACAGTGCAGCTGCGACAAAACTTTTAACCTTCTTTTATCCACTGACAGGCGCAATGTGTTTTTATCTTCTATAATTCGTCTGTAACAGGTAATTGAAGTCGGTTCTTGATTTTTGAACCATCCCATATTAATAATGACGTGCATCGTTTTGCTTACATATACTTCCGGTGTTTGTGAATACATTACGACCTTACAGTATTTTCATTCTCATTGGTTTCCTCTGCGTTCACGTCCTATATATGTTTATATAACTCGCAGCACACTCTTTCCAGCACCACACCTACACTGTGCTACACATTGCCATCAAAAGTATTCAGACACCCCCAAAAACATACTTTTTCATATTAGGTGCATTGTGCTGCCACCTACTGCCATGTACTCCATATCAGCGACCTCAGTAGTCAGTAGACATCGTGAGGGAGCAGAATGGGGCTCTCCGCGAAACTCACGGTCTTCGAACGTGGTCAGGTGATTGGATGTCACTTGTGTCATACGTTTGTACCCGAGATTTCCACACTCATAAAGATCCCTAGGTCCACTGTTTCGGATGTAATAGTGAACTGGGGACGTGAAAGGACACGTACACCAGAAAAGCGTACAGGCCGACCTCGTCTGTTGACTCACAGAGACCGCCGACAGTTAAAGATGGTCGTAATGTGTAATAGGCTGACATCTATTCAGACCATCACACAGGAATTCCTAACTGCATCAGGATCCGTTGCAATTACTATGACAGTTAGGCAGGAGGTGAGGAAACTTGGATTTAATGGTCGACCTGCTGCTCATAAGCCACACATCCCGCCGGTATATGCCAAACGACGCCTCGCTTCGTGTAAGCAGCTTAAATATTGGACGTTTGAACAATGGAAACACGTTGTGTAAAGTGACAAATCACGGTACATAGTGTGACGAACCGATGGCATGGTGTGCGTGTGGCGAATGCCCGGTGAACGTCATCTGCCAGCATGTGTAGTGCTAACAGTAAAATTCGGAGGCGGTGGCGTTATGGTGTGTCGTGTTGTTTTTTTTTTTTTTTTTTTGGAGGGGAGTTGCACCCCTTGTTGTTTTGCGTGGCACTATCACAGCACAGGCCTACATTGATGTTTTAAGCACCTCCTTGCTTCCCACAGTAGTAGAGTAATTCGGGGATGGCAATTGCATCTTTCAACAAGATCGAGCTACTATTCATAATGCACCGCCTGTGGCGGAGTGGTTACACCACAATAACATCCCTGAAATGGACTGACCTGCACAGAGTCCTGCATACTATAGAAAACCTTAGGGATGTTTTGGGACGCCGACTTCGTGATATGATTTACCGATCGATATCGATACCTCTGCTCAATGCAGCACTCCGTGAAGAATGGGCTGCCACCCCCAAGTAACCTTTCAGCACCTGATTGAACGTGTGTCTGTTAGAGTATAAGCTGCCATCAAGGTTAGGTGGGCCAACACCATTACTGAATTCCATCATTACCGATGAAGAGCGCCACGAACTTGTAAGTCATTTTCAGCCAGGTTTCCGGATACTTTAGATCACATAGTGTATATGATGACAATTAAAATCACTCAAAAGGGGAAAGGCCGCTGGACCTGATGGGATACCAGTTCGATTTTACACAGAGTATGCGAAGGAACTTGCCCCACTTCTTGCAGCGGTGTACCATAGGTCTCTAGAAGAGCGTAGCGTTCCAAAAGATTGGAAAATGGCACAGGTCATCCCCGTTTTCAAGAAGGGATGTCGAACAGATGATCAGAACTATGGACCTGTATCCGTAACGTCGATCAGGTGTAGAATTTTGGAACACATATTATGTTCGAATATAATGACTTTACTGGAGACTAGAAATCTACTCTGTTGGAATCAGCATGGGTTTCGAGAAAGACGATCGTGTCAAACCCAGTTCGCGCTATTCGTCCACGAGACTCAGAGGGCCATAGACACGGGTTCCGAGGTAGATGCCGTGTTTCTTGACTTCCACAAGGCGTTGTACACAGTTCCCCACAGTCTTTTAATGAGCAAAGTATGAGCATGTGGACTAACAGACCAACTGTGTGATTGATGTGTTCCTAGATAACAGAACGCAGCATGTCTTTCGCAATGCGGAGAAGCCTTCCGAAGTAAGATCGATTTCAGGTGTGGTTCAAATGGTTCAAATGGCTCTGAGCACTATGGGACTTAACATCTGTGGTCATCAGTTCCATAGAACTTCGAACTACTTAAACCTAACTAACCTAAGGACATCACACACATCCATGCCCGAGGCAGGATTCGAACCTGTGACCGTAGTGGTCGTGCGGTTCCAGAATGTAGCGCCTACAACCACTCAGTCAATACGGCCGGCCAGTAGAAGGTATTTAAAATTGAATGAGCATATAAAATTAATCGTCGGTAAAGCAGATGCCAGACTGAGATTCATTGGAAGAATCCTAAGGAAATCCAGTCCGAAAAGTACACTTGTTCACCCACTGCTTGAGTACTGGTTACCGATGTGGGATCTGCAACAGACAGGGTTGATAGAAGAGATAGAGTAGATCTAACAGAGAGCAGCGCGCTTAGATACAAGATCATTTACTAATCGCGAAAGCGTTACTGAGATGATAAATATTCTCCAGTGGAAGACTCTGCAAGAGAGATGCCCAGTAGCTCGGTACGGGCTTTTGTTGAGGTTTCGAGAATATAACTTCACCGAGGAGTCAAGCTGTATATTGCT
This sequence comes from Schistocerca piceifrons, assembly GCF_021461385.2. Taxonomy (NCBI): domain Eukaryota; kingdom Metazoa; phylum Arthropoda; class Insecta; order Orthoptera; family Acrididae; genus Schistocerca; species Schistocerca piceifrons. The sequence continues at coordinate 784,068,895 of NC_060141.1, forward strand.
CCCTCTTACGAAAATCTCGCGAGGAGAGAGGATAATATCAGAGAGCTTACAGCTCACACAGAGTCATACCGCCAATCTTCATTTCCACGAACAATACGAGACTGGAATAGAAGGGAGAACCGATTGAAGTACTCAAGGTGCCCTCCGCCACAGACCGTCTGGTGACTTGCTGAGTATGGATGTAGATGTAGATGTCATCGTGATGCCGTCAATGAAAAGTTGCTATCAAGCAGCTAACGACGGTGCCTTCCGATATATACTGTACCCCGCTCAGCGTCCACGTGGCTCACCGATGTGTACAAACATTCCGTATTGCACTTTCATAATCTTATAACATATCTGTGAATAATTTATGATATATTTTTGTGGTTCTTGTAGTCTGGAGGTTGTCTGCCAAGACTTAATTCGGTCTCTATCATTAAAAACCTCTTTTTTGCGATCAAAACCGATTAGTTTAGCCGGCCGAGGTGACCGAGCGGTTCTAGGCGCTATAGTCTGGAACCGCGCGACCGCAGGTACGAATCCTGCCTCGGGCATGGATGTGTGTGATGTCCTTAGGTTAGTTAGGTTTAAGTAGTTCTAAGTTCTAGAGGACTGATGACCTCAGATGTTAAGTCCCATTGTGCTCAGAGCCATTTGAAGCATTTTTTGATTATTTTATTAAAATTGAGATTGTGTGTGCCTGTTGGTTGGGTTGCCTCCACTGTAGAGCGCCATGTAGCATGGACACATTGTGTTTGTGCTTTTTGTGTTGGCGTGAGCTGTCGCCAGCACACCAGGCGGCAAAGAGGTTACGAGAAGATCGATAATAGGTGCCACTAATGCGCCTAGCAGGAGAGTGGTCGAAAACAGACTCCTAGGCAACGCTCCACCAACGTCCTCTGCACCGCCAGTATTTAGATCGCCGCTGCGGACTGGAGGGTCCAGCCAGTCAGTCAGCCAGTGAGTCCAGGAGTCATCAGTCGCAGCGCAGTGGGAGACGCCGTCTCAGCTCAGCCTCTAACTCATAGTCAGTCAGCACATAGCGACCAGAGTGATGTGCATAGCGGGACGTGTACTTCACCAGTATTGAGGCTAACAAGGACTATTACAGTAGAGCTCGTACCACAACAGCTGGACTACATTAAGTTAAGTAATTTTTGGTTCTTATGAATGAAGAACCCTGTTATTACATGCATGCAGTTGGGTTATAGAAAGGGCATACTAGCCCGCATACAACATCCTCTCCTAGCTTCCCATGGTACAAGCCTAATGTAACAACGAGAGGACACAAAATTTTTCACCTAATTAATAGAAACCGTTGTAAAATTACGAGGTATGTGAATAAGTTAGAAGTCTGCACATTGCAGTAATTATTTTGTTACCACTTCACTAATAGCTTTAGGTATGAAGATGGAAAGTTACCTATGTCTTCATTCTTGTTCCACAGAAAGTCTCCTAAAGGGTAATACAGATTAGTACATATAGAGATGTAGAGGGAAAGCTAACTGAATTGCTCATGAGTGTTTACTGTGAAAACCAAACGGAATGACATAGTAGTGCAAAATTTTCTGTTTTTTTTTTTTTTTTTTTTTTTTTTTTTTTTTTTTTTTTTTTTTTTGGTGACCCCTGGCTGGTGTACAGAAAGAATCATTAATCTACAAAACTCTAACAATTAGCACAGTTGTGTACAGTTGTTCCCCCACCCCTCTTTCCATTCCCACTCACATATGGTCCCACTTAGCACACAGATCACGTTTCCCGAGATTGTTACCGTTTATTACGTCTTTATTCTGCAAATATGAGATGACAGGTGAGATGACAGGTTTAATGCCACAGGGCATTTCATCGCTTGGGGAGTGGAGGATACGTTTTGTATGTGACGGTGTGGGTTCGGTGGCTTTTATTCGTATGAGAGTAGCAGAATTCTATCGTTCGTTATCACACGATAAACCACTGCGTACTAGGAGATTACTTTGCAGGACGAGTATCATTTATGGAGAAGTTCCGTGTCAATGACGACGGAAGAACATATATAGAGAAATTATACGATTGCGAGACAGTTAATGGATGTGGTAAGATAGGCGGTGCGCAAAGCATTATACAATTTGGAAGTGATTGAAGCTGGTTGCGTCACTGTCGTACCTAGGCAAGAGAGAGTATTGAACGGATCAAGGCTTTGTAGCTGTGACGTTGATATAGGGTTGCTGTTCGTCTCGATGTATTGGGACCATCACTGTTATGGACTTTCTTGTCTGTACATCCTGAAAGGACCCAATTTTGTCCCAATTTTGCAAAATACTGTTAGAAGGTTGCCTCAAGTACTGAAGTTACACCATATGCTAGCGCAACTTCGAAATTCAGCCTAAGTAAGTTTTATTTATGTCAAGAAGCTAATGGTGGCAAGGTCATCTCACACATAGCGTTGCACATCTGCGCCATCGTTCGAGAAAATGCCAGACCAATTCAGTAGTTCAATGCTGAAACTATTGAAGTAGTGCAACACGGAAGAATGGCTTGTTCTCATTTGAATAGCGATCTGATAAGACAATTCTTTCTAAACGTAATACGAACAACGAGGGCGAGTTAGTAATGTCTGAAGTGTTTAATGAGGGTATACAGGGTGGTCAGTTGATCGTGACCAGGCCAAATATCTCACGAAATAAGAGTCAAACGAAACAACTACAAAGAACGAAACTTGTCTAACTTGAAGGGGGAAATGGTTGGCCCGCTAGATGGCGCTGCCATAGGTCAAACGGATATCAACCGCGTTTTTTTAAATAGGAATCCCCTTTTTTATTACATATTCGTGTAGTACGTAAAGAAATATGAATGTTTTAATTGGACCACTTTCATCGCTTTGTGATAGATGGTGCTGTAATAGTCACAAACATATGGCTCACAATGTTATACGAACAGTTGGTAACAGGTTGGTTTTTTAAATTAAAATACAGAACGTAGGTACGTTTCAACATTCTATTTCGGTTGTTCCATGTGATACATGTACCTTTGTGAACTTATCATTTCTGAGAACGCATGTTGTTACAGCGTGATTACCTGTAAATACCACATTAATGATGTTCGTCAACCTCCATGCACTTGGCAATACGTGTAGCGACATTCCTCTCAACAGCGAGTAGTTTGCCTTCCGTAATGTTCACACATGCATTGACAATGCGCTGACGCGTGTTGTCAGCAAATATCCTTCAACTTTCCCCGCAGAAAGAAATCCGTGGACGTCAGATCCGGTAAACGTGTCGGCCATGGTATGGTGCTTCTACGACCAATCCACCTGTCATGAAATATGCTATTCAATAGCGCTTCAACCGCACGCTAGCTATGTGCCGAACATCGATAATGTTGGAAGTACATCGCCATTCTGTCACGAACATCGGTAGAACATTACGTAGGAAATCAGCATACATTGGACCATTTAGATTGCCATCGGTAAAATGGAGGCCAATTATCCTTTCTTCCATAATGCCGCACCATACATTAACACGACAAGGCCGTTGATGTTCCACTTGTCGCAGTCATCGTGGATTTTCCGTTGCCCAATAGTGCATAGTATGCCGGTTTACGTTACCGCTGTTGGTGAATGGCGCTTCATCATTAAATAAACGCGTGCAAAAAATCTGCCATCGTCCCGGAATCTCTCTTGAGCCCAAAGGCAGAATTGTACACGCTGTTCAAAGTCGTCGCCATGCAATTCCTGGTGCATAGAAATATGGTACGGGTGCAATCGATGTTGATGTATCATTCTCAACACCGATGTTTTTGAGATTCCCGATTCTCGAGCAATTTGTCTGCTACTGATGTAAGGATGTGCAGCGATTGCAGCTAAGACACCTACTTGAACGTCATCAATTGTTGCAGGTCGTGGTTGACGTTTCACATTTGGCTGAACACTTCCCTAAATAACGTAACTATCCGGCGAACGGTCCGGACACTTGGATGATGTCGTTCAGGATACCCAGCAGCATACATAGCTCACGCCCGTTAGGCATTTTGGTAACAATAGCCATATATCAACACTTTATCGACCTTTTCCAAAATTGGTAAACGGTCCATTTTAACACGGGCAATGTATCACGAACCAAATACCGTCCGGACTGGTGGAATGTTACGTGATACCACGTACTTATACGTTTCTGACTATTACAGAGCCATCGATCACAAATGAAAAAAGTGGTCCCACAAAAACATCCATATTTCTTTATGTACTACACGAATATGTAGTAAAAAATGGTGGTTCCTATTTTTAAAAACACGCAATTGATACCCGTTTGAACTATGGCCGCGGCATATAACGGGCCAACCATAGCGCCATCTGGTTTCCCCCTTCAAGCTAGACGAGTTTCGTTCTTTGTAGTTTTTTCGTTTGATGCTTATTTCGTGATATATTTGGCCTGGTCACTATCAATGGACAACCCTTATAGGGCGTAATGTGATTAGTAACGTGTACTTCGATGACTAAGGTGTTATCGTCGACTGTTTACCGTCTTTTAAGCTTATCATACTTTACGAAAAAGCCTAAGGGTGGAATGAGAAAGCGTCACTGTTCGGATGATTACACAAAAGAGTGGTCTTTTGTCAACAAAGGAGGTACGTATCTGGGAGCGTTATGTGATATTTGGAGCTGTTTCACATCAGTTACTCATGGAGGTGAACGGTAAACACGAGGTATCACATTTCAATGAAGAATCATACAAATAGATTCGTGGTAACATCGACATGAAAGCATGTTTATGCATTAATGATTAAAGACAATATCCGGGAAGAATTGCTTGTTGCTGCTGTAGAAGTAATAACAGATTATAAATTTCATCTATTCTTCAGTTCTCTTGAATGCACAGTAGACGTGAATACCGCAATGTATTCTGACTCCAAAGTCGTTGCACAGCAGTGAACAGCCAGGATGAAGGATCCTGAAATAATCATCATGAAAATATTTAGTTATATTTGAATGCACACGGTAAGGATAGGGGGGCAGAGAGTTCGTCTTGTACGTTGATGTCAACCATCAGGCTCTTCTATCCAACTCAAAATCAAGATGGCTGTCGTTAGTGGCCACAGTCGACACAGATCGTAAGATTCGGACTCTATTAAAACCAATTTTTGACCCCGAAGACAGGGCACCTAAAATAAGTTGAGATTTTTTGCAATAGGCCAATTAGTGGGATAAATTTACTTCATGTTCCTGCAGTCAACTTGGCTCAGTTTGAAAAAAAAAAAATATAAAAAGCTTGAAGAAGAATAAAGTCTAGGTAATCGGAATAAGAAATATATTAATCTACTCTCAAAGATGTCTGACTGAAACGAAGGCTGCCAATTTTATTGGCTTGCAAACCAAATTGAACAAATTAAAGAATGAGAACCATAGCCAAAAAATAACTTGATTTCAAAATTTGAGGAAGAGACAATGGCTTTCTGTACCACTGCATTTGATTACTTAGAGAAATGGTCTGTCTCTGTTAATAAATGTCAAGAATTTGACATGATGACCCTATCTGAAACCCCAGATGAAAACATCATTGTACACCTGAATAAAAATGGTGTAAGAATTTCAGGCGACAGTTGTTTTCAGGAATATATGTGTCTGAAGAGCTTTTCAGGAAGGAAGTGTGAGTCGAAAGAATAGACGTCTCAACACTCCGTGGAAGAAAGGTGGATTTACTTTCTTAAGGAAACCGAAAATCCTGAACGAAAATGCCAGCTGCTAAAATTATCCGATTATTTGTATTCTAGTCCAGCACACAACGCCAATGTGGAAAGAGTAATTTCGCTGATGTCGGACCAGTGGACTGATGAATGAAATCGACTGCCGCCATGGATGGTGGAATCAATCTTACGTGCCACTTTAACTACAAGCTGATATGCACGGAGTTTTATATATACATAAAAGGGAAAAAGACTTGCTGAAAAAGGTGAAATCTTCCGGAAAATATGGTGTACTAACTACTTCTGCCGCAACGAGTTCAATGTAATTGTGTTCTGAATAAAAGGTAGTGATATTAAATAAAACTTTTACTTGAAATCAACATATCTATCTCAGAAAGTCCCGACGATGTCCCAGCTAGATATGGTAACCCAACCTTAGGGTGTAATGCTCTTACGTTCCGCGTCGTTAGTTTCAGTTAAAGTTTTGACTGGGCTAACAGGTGGCAATTTCAACGTAAGCTGACAGATGTATGTTAGTCAAAATTATTTTAGTGTGTTCTCTAAATGGATGGGGCGTTCGTAAATTGGCACCCATATGTAATAACAATGGAAGCGCTATATGTGGTTCGTCCTACAATTGTTGCCTGGATTTATCGCGTGGGAAGTCACCGGCGGCGCATATCAACGAACAATGGGACGAGAATGAGAACAACGTACCTCAGAGCACAAAATTCATAAAGGCGTTAAGAGACGATGTCGTAGCTGCCTTCATTGAGTTTCACGTTGAAGCCTTCCTCCACCTCTTTCAAAATATTGAGATATTTCGATAAAAAATTTCTCAGGAAGTCATGATACCAAGAAGCTATGAATACCAAGAAATTTTGCAAATATTGTTATATGTCAGCTAATTTTATTATATGTCAGCATGCATTATTTATGAAGTAAGAAGGCAGACATAAATTGTGGGACTGTGGACATCAGGCCGCTGAAGCGACTGACGATGTTACTTTTCGATAATAGATATTCGATTATTCTGACAAAATTGCTGCATGAAAACGTACGCGAGAATGAGAAAACGGTTAACAAATAAATATCGCAATAGTAGTAAGAAATAAATTACGAAAGAACACGTAAAGTGTTCGGTCGTCATACCTTCGAATAATCCGTCCTCAGTCTTTTCGATGTCCTTTTCTTTAAAAAGAAAAGAAAAAGAAGACGTATAAAATGATATTAATTACACAGAAACCTGTGACGGTTAATTGTTTTGAAATAAATACAACTGCATTAAGATTACAATGTAATCTGTTTCGGTCTAGTAACAGGAGAATGCCACAACTCATGACGAGACAGGTGAAGACACAAAAATTCGAGAGAAACTGAAGACTCTAGTTTCATTTGTCAAAAAAATTGATAGAATGGGTTCTGGATGTTGCTAGAAGTGTGGCTCGTCAATTGCAGTCTCTGACCACGATAAAGTCAAATAATTAAATTGATTTGACAGTTCCGGTAGTTTCAGAAGAGAGAAAAGAAAAAAAAATATAATTATAGAAAGAAAATGTAGAGCCACATATACGGAATTCTATTACACATTCGAGTATGTACGTGTATTTCACATACAGAAAAATTTAATGCCGTAATGCCTGCCGAAGCTGCACAGCGTATAACAAACAAGCCATCTCTAGTCTGTACAGTCTTTCGACTGTGTTAGTTATTTTATCCATTGCACAAGCAGAAAGAAGTTTATATCGTCATAGTAGCTTGAGCAGAGATTATTCGAATTCATTTCATGTAACTTCATCGCTGTTTTCAGTATTTTGCGCCGGTGGTGTTTCTGAAGGACGTAAGTTATGCAATAAGTATGTTACATCTTAGAGAAATCTAAATCAGAAGATCGTGCAACACTCAGCTCCACAACAAGAGGAAAGGTCAACAGCATACGCGCGAATGTTAGGAGTTAAAAGTTAAAAAGTGATGTCAGATTATAAAACTTTGACTGACATGAACAACAGCTGTGTATTACTTTTTTAAAAATAGTGAATGTGTATTTCTTTTTTTATTGCAACAATTACGGAACAGGTAAGGTGACTGATAAAATGTTCACACAGTTCTTTCCAAATCATCTCTCATTTCGAACTTGCGCCATGTCTTCAAGAGTCTTCCCGTCGATGGCACTTTAATTTTCCTTCCTTCTCCCAGGTGTTTTACTTTTACTTCTAGATAATTAAATTCAGGTACAAATTAATATGTGAGATGGAGTGACATTGCACTTCTGGAACAAGTCATTAACTTATTCGTCCTATATACTCAAGAGGTAAAGAAAAGTAGAGTTCATAATTTCGCAGAAACAGACCGAAATTAGCTCAAATCCCGGGAATGTTACTACAGTCATCAGGCGGTTTTTCTTTTGCAACGAGGGAAATGTCAGATCGGTAATTCCATTCCACATTCATATTTTAACTGGGGAGGACCTCTGCCCCATCCAAGCCCGGCTTTCAGTTGTTTTAAAGAACTTTCTATAAGGACCGGATCCCAGACACTTAACTCTACCATTCATGGTAAAAAAAGAATCAAATATGTCTTTGACTTTATTCTGTTGCGCGCGCACACACACACACACATTCACACACTAGGGAATCAAATTTTATGCCGCATACCGGCAACTGAGGCAGAAGTAATGTGTGAGCTACAAATTCTACAGCAGAACGTGTCCCTTAGGCTACTGCACCAGTGTCCGCAAAGTGGCTATCGCTATTTGTAATTAATTGTCCAGGCATCTGTAATTCCAGGAAGCCTAGAGACTACGTTGCATACAACCGAACAACAATCTTAAATAGGAATTCTCTGACTTTCGCAGAGGCTAATAAGCGGATTGTAGCATCGCGTTTCTGGAAATTTCTCGCACTCGAAACACGGTGTTTCCATTTTTAATGTTCTTGGCGTCGGTTGTACTTCCGTGGACAAATACGCTACTGAAATTGTTCTTCTGGGTAACTGCTACTGAAATTGTTCTTCTGGGTAACTGTATGCCTTTAGAGTACAGCAGATGAGCCCAATGGAGAACGTAGGAACATTTTAGATTTATAAAGGTGCTTTTAAATCTTGTCGTATTCTTGTCGGCGTACTGCAAATTGCGTTTTCAGTGGAAAATGACAGGATTCTGAGACAAATTACATTCGTAAGGTAATCTGGGCGAAATTAATTCAGTAGCTGCAAACAAATACTGGGAGCACCAACAAATGACGCTATTAATTTTTCATGTTAAAGTGGTGTATGACAAACTAGTAGCGTTGACAAAAAGGCCAATACTGAGCTCTGATATTGTTGCCACCTCCATGGTGTAATGGGTGCCAATGAATTTAAGGTGGTTTTTGGCTTATATGAACACACGCGACAATATTAGTGTCTCAGACACATACTGGAATCGGTATATTTGCCCTCCGCAGCCAACAATCATCTTGTGGAGCCATTAGAGTCAGCGGTAGTGGTAGTAGTAGCAGTAATATCAGTGCCAACGCAATATCAGTGGTAGAAAACTGTGCAGACACTTTGGAGACCCTTGACTGCATAAGCAAGCGAATGAAATTGGAGACGAGGAGAATGCGCTATGCGACTCACAATTGATAAATATATGAGAGCCAGTTCAACGCCAAACGAAATCCATGACGTATGTTAGGTTTGTTGGCGGCCTTTGTTTTCTGCCGACTTCCGACACCACGGCCAATGGATGGATACGAATAGGTAGTTACAATATATTTGTCATAGCGTTAACGTCTGTGTTGCGGCCGTGGTCTGATCAGTAATAAAAACGTCTTCGGTCCCAGGTTCGAACTCCGCCACTGCTCAAATTCTGAATGAAATTCATCACTAATGGCAGCTGATGACTTCCGGCATCAGAAGTCACACCCTTATTCAGCCAACGACTATGTCGAAAAGGACTCTAGAAAGCGGAAGAATTACAAATGATCAACGGCATGGGGATGCCGAGGGAATTGGAAACCACTGCATTAAAGAAAAATAACATTTGTTCACATGAGAAGGGGCCTGTAATTGAAAGCGTATCATGGTAATCTCTCCACTTGCAGGAGACTGCCAAGGGGGAGGTGTCTATGAGAAAAAGATCGAATAACCAACTAAAGGATAACGTTCAGCAAGTCGGGACGTGGAATTTCAGAAGTTTGAACGTGGCGGGGAAGCTAGAAAATCTGAAAAAGGAAATGTAAAGGCCCAGTTTACATGTAGAGGACGTGAGAGAAGTGTGATGGAAAGAAGACAAGGATTTCCGGTCGGATAAATATAAGGTAATGTCAACAGCAGCAGAAGTAGGATTTGTTATGAATAGGAATGTAGGACAGAGAGTGAGGTACTTTGAACAGTTCAGTGATTGGGCTGTTCTCAATAGAATCGACAGCAAACCGACACCGACAACAATACGTCAGGTACTTCAGGCAGATTACACCATAGTAAGGCGTACACAGGAGCACATACAGATCACGATTTAGTAATGATTAAGAACAGGATGAAGTTCAAGAGACAAGTCAGCAAGAATCAGTGCTTAAAGAAGTCAGATACAGAAGTACTATGGAATGAAGAGATTCTGTTGATGTTCTCTGAGTCTGTAAATACTATGATGATGAACATCTCTGTAGGCAGTTCAGTTTAAGAGGAACGCACATCTGTAAAAATGGTAATCGCGGAAGTTGGAGAGGAAAACGTAGGTACAAGGAAGGTAAGTGAGAAGAAACCATGGGTAACACAAGAAATAGTCGATCGATGAAAGAAAGAAGTAAAAAAATTATCTCGGAAATTCAGCAATACTGAAACACAAGGTACTTAGGAATTAAATAAATCGGAAGTGGGAGGAAGCTAACACGGAATGGTTACATGAAAAATGTGAAGAAATCGAAAAAAAAATTATTATCAGGAGGACTTACTTTCTTACTTAATCAGAAGGACTTACTTTCTGTAAAATTAAAAACAATGGCGGTATCATTAAGAGAACAATAAGAATCCTACTGCTAAATGAAGAGGAGGGAGCGGATAGAAGGAATGAGTACACGGGGGGCCTGACGATCTGATGGCAGAAGAAGAAAGAAGAAGAAATAACAGTCGGTTCTAATGGTTCAAATGGCTCTGAGCACTATGGGACTTAACATCTATGGTCATCAGTCCCCTAGAACTTAGAACTACTTAAACCTAACTAACCTAAGGACATCACAATACACCGAGTCATCACGAGGCAGAGAAAATCCCTGACCCCGCCGGGAATCGAACCCGGGAACCCGGGCGTGGGAAGCGAGAACGCTACCGCACGACCACGAGCTGCGGACCCTGCCACTAGGCAAACATTCAGTAGCAAATGTGACTTCGCACACTGACAGGCCGTAGGAGCAAGGTCTTGCAATATTGTTTGTTACATAATGACCGCGACCGATTCCCACGGTCATCAGTGGAGAAATGGAACTACCTGCTGCCTGAATGTGCTGCTCTGTTGCCTCGGTGGATGATGGTTTCGATCACGAGTTTCCATTTGCAATTTAATTCAAATTTTTGTTAATGTATGGGAGAATAATAAACAGCAGATGGAAACCTCTGCCCGAAACCGTCATTACCAAAGTGACAGAGTATCGCATTCATAGCAGACAATGTATGTCTAGACAGCAGTTGGCACCGCTGGCGATCGTCGCCATCAGTCATGACCACTGAATAACAAAGAAGATTGCGAGGCGTTTCGCCAACGGCCCGTAAGCGTGCAAAGTCAGGTTTGCTACAGAAGGGGTGGTTTGGTGGCAGGTGCCAGCGCATGCAACTTGGACGCTGTGTCGCGTCTTTCGACGATGTTTCTGGACACGCGTTCTTGTCCTCGATTTATTCTTCAAGACACTCTCTACATCTCCTCGAAGTGTAACGCAATGCATCTGGGGTACCTTGTATACAGAAGAAGGTTGTGTCATTTAGTCCACAACTGCTGCCAGTTAGTAGATACGTAGTTTCAGTCTATTGCGAACTTCATTTAGGTGAAAACTACCTTTAGATCGAGTATTTTCCGAGGTATTTAAGAGTTTCGGTTTGGTGAACTGGACAGAAGGGAGTTGTTAATTAAAATTTTTCGAGACGGAATGTTCGGCTGATTTTTCGTATGAGTGCCTAGACTGCAGTAGGTTATGGCTGATGAAATGTTTGAGGTGGATGGGATGTGGGGCAGGGAACCAGAGGCATTATCGCATAGGAGTAGGTTTGTCGTGGAAGAAAGCCTTTGAACTGCAGTTTTGGTAAGTTGTAGATTCTATGTATATACACTGCTGGCAACCGTAAATGCAACACCAAGAAAGACAAGAGGTAGCACAACAAGATTTATTTTGTAGATAACATGTTGACCAAGTATCAAATGATTACGTTTACAGACGTCTGTGACATGTGGTTCCTGCCAGAATCAGTAGCCAGAGTAGCCGCCATTGTTGGAGATCACCGCTGCCACACGTCTCGGCATTGACTCAAAGAGACGTTGGATGTGTTCCTGGGGTACAGCAGCCCAAGCAGCTTCCACACGTTGCCAAAGATCATCTGGTGTGGCAGCTGGGGATGTAATCTGGGTCACTCGTTGGGCAACCATGGACCACATCATTTTCTATCGGCGAAAGATCCGGAGAGCGAGCCGGCCAGGGAAGCAATTCAATCTGGTTATTGACGAAGAACCTTTGGACAATGCGTGCCACGTGTGGTCGCGCATTATCCTGTTGAAATATGGCTGTGGCCGAGCCCTGAAGGGTAAGGAAGGACAACTGGCTCCAGCACCTCGGATATGTAGCGCCGGCTATTTAAAGTACCGGCAATGCGTACTAGAGGCGTGCGAGAGTAATATCCAATACTGCCCCATACCATAATACCCGGTGCAAGACCAGCGTGGCGGTGCATAATGCAGCTGTCCAGCATCCTCTCTCCACGGTGTCTCCACACTCGAATCCGACCATCGTGGTGCTGCAGACAGAAGCGTGCCTCGTCAGTAAAGACAACGTCATTCCATTCTGCCATCCACATCCGTCTGTCATCACACCATTGGCGACGGAGACGTTTGTGGTTCTGCGTCAATGGTAGACGAAGCAATGGACGTCTTGCGGACAGACCACTCTGCTGTAAACGGCGTCGAATGGTACGCGCAGACACTGGATGATGCGTTACAGACGCAATGTGCTGTGCTATGGTTCGGGATGTCACTGAGCGATCCGTCACTGCCATGCCCACAATTTGCCTATCGGCACGTGCAGTGGTGCACCGACCTGAATGCGATCGACCACGTCGGTCCGTCGTACCCTCCTGCATCCAACGGTCACATATCCGCATTACAGTTGTTTGGTTTCGTCCAACACGACTAGCGATTTCTCTGTATGATAATCCACAATCTCGGTAAGCCACTATCCTTCCTCTGTCGAACTCGGATACTTGATCAAAAGATGTTCGCTGTTGTCTACGAGGCATAACTGATCGTCTTGTGAAACAACCAAAAGGTAAACACACGTGCCGAACGTACACTCGTCGAAATCGCCAAGCCTTAAATGGCGCTATGAGGTGGCGCCACAGGCGCGCGTGTTGTGCGTCTGCGCTGAAATTCTAATCAGTTGCATATCTCATCACTGCAAACCCATGGTGTAAATTTCACTTGATACGGATGCTTCCTTCAGGGTGTTGCATTTACGGTGGCCAGCAGTGTAGTTTACTAGTTCAGGGAGAGAGGCATTTTGTCATTTAGCTGCCGCTCGCACCAGCTACGTAAATTCTATCACCTATACTTTCTAAGGCTACTACCATAGTTTCATTGATAAACTTACATAATATTTTTGTCTCTTTTGCGCTGTTCAAACGGCCACATCCTTGGAACAGTTCGGGAGCATATGAGTGAGTTTGTATTTTCATTAAATTTTATTTCTCTCACTCTCGGAGTTGGCGTATGTTCATAAGACCATTCCCACGACTTACACACTGGAGTCGGCCGATGCTGCAGGCCGAAAATAGTCGATACCGGTCATAAAGTGCCAGATGGGGAAACTATGTAATTGTAGTCTATACCAATAAATGAGCAGTGACAGTCACGTAGTCACGGGAGGCTCTCAGGTGTGCTAGCACATCGTGGCTTCCAGAAGGAATGCCCTCTCTGTCCACAGCTCTGACTGAGCCTGAACCATCGTAACAATTGCAAAAGCCCAAGGAGCAACATGGAAGTGAACACAGCAGTGGTCTTCTACATCAAGTTTATTTGGATTGCAATGCATGGTAATTACTGGTTGTAAACGAACGTAGCCATTCAATAATGTTTAATTTTCAACCCCCCTCAGCACGCAGGCACATTTGGCATAATTGCGCCATATACATCAGCATTATGCCAGGATTCGCTCTTAGGCAGCATATACATCGGCGTTGCGCCAGCGTATTGTATTACATCAGTGCGCTATTTGGCCACGACAACATGACGATTTCGCTAGTGCTGCGAAAAGCGGAGAAAATTAGCACTTCTTGAAAGATATTAATTTGTCTCCGAGCGCCGCGTCAAGATATCACTAGATGCGAAGTATTACAAAAGGCTTGCGCCCACTAACAAGTAATTTCTGTAACCATTTGTTGAGGTGTTCACGGTAGAAAAAAAACTTAACCCAAGTTTACTTCTTCATGCCAGCGGGGCAAATTTATTTGAGGAACTGGCTGCATGTTCTTGTTACAGAAGTGTAGTTATTCTTAAAAATCAAAGCAGTCGCCACTGTTCTTGCATTGTAATTAATGAATAAAAATCGTGAGGAAAACACAAAGACATAAAATAGGAAAAAGCATTAGAGGAGTACATATTGATGTTACCGAGAAACACAATTCAGTTAACTAAAATCAGAGGATTTCACTTAGATTAAAAAATTTGAGGACGTCGTACGCAAATTTCGTACGTCCCTTGCCTGTTGTGTAATGAAATGTTCAAAAAAGGAAACGAAAATGTGGCGCTATATTTCACTAAGATACTGTGTTTTAAATACTCTCCGATTTTTTCAAGCATTATTTACTGCTTTTATCACAAATGTAATGCAACTATGTTTACGGTAAAATTAAAAAATCAGCTAGAATTGAATGACGCGTGCTACCATTCTACTTTCCATTCTCGTGAAGCAAATTGACTGGTAAACTCATTTTACAGTTCACTGAGTGGTCGTGGCAATTACGTTTTCTTAGCGGCTCCAACGGTACATTAATTTCGGCCCATCTGTCTTTGTGACATTCTCGTTTTCGACAATGATATTTTTGCACCGGTACTAATCAATGAAACTATGTAATACTACGGTATATTGATAATTGTAAATTATTTATAATTTATAATTATAAATTGAAAATTATATTGATAATTATCAATACACCGTAGTATTACGCGCAACTGAGGAGGAGAGGACCACAAAAGTTGAAGAAACTATGTAAGTTTGAGAACTTCCACGAAAAGACAAATTGGGCAAGTACTTGCAGCAAGTTGCAAAAAACTAGAACGAATTTTCAACCTACAGCGGAGTGAGCGACGATTTCAAGCATTCTGACAAACTAAAACTGTGTGCTGGACCGAGTTTTAATTTGTCGGAAAGTTTCATGCAAGAATCTATTTCCACTAACTTTGCAAACTTCTTGAATTTGTCGAAAGTAGCGGACCTTCACTGGAATGGGGAGGGGAGACTGTAAGGTATGTTGGTTTTTAAAGTCCACCCAGTTCTGTGATTGAATGGATAATGCAATATACCACAGTAGGGCGTTCGACAGAATCTCTTATAACCATGATTTTAGGATTACGACGTTATAGTGGTTGCAAGATGGGCAAATACACTGCAACGACTCAACGGGCAAGGCAAAACTGTTACCGACAATGAATGGAAACAAACCAGCTCTAAACGGTTTCGTCGTGGATAAAATGGCTGAGAGGAGAGGCCACAAATTTGAGCGTTTACCGTCCTAAAACAGCGATCTGTATCAGATATCACTTACTGCAGAGGAACTGCCACCTTACTGAAGGAATGATTGGTATTTGGTGCAAGGATAGTGGACTCGAGATGAAATATGGAAATGGCCATCGATGAAGTTATCATCGAAACCACGCCCTCAAGCGATGATGATGATGACGACCTTGAATCAAACACAAATGACAGGGATCTTTAGCAACATCATCTTGACAGTTCTTTCAGGCACTATTAATTATAATTTGTAACCACTAGTGTTGTGCTGCCTTCAATAAACTGAATGTGCAAAGAGATTCTGAATATCGGTTTTTGACTTGCGGTACACAGTGTCGTAAGTTTTGCATTCATCTAATTTCATTTCCATTGTTTTCGATTGATAAATAATAAATGGATTATGGGTAAAACTCTAGAGTATGAGCATGTCAACAAATTAGGTGGTTTCCGGTCAGTATATCCGCGATTGCCGCCTCCGATTTACTGTTAAGCACAAAACGTGGGTAATGCTGCAAACACTTCTGCAAGTAGCTGTCACTGCCTTCCTCTCCCCACATCTCGGCAGCCACAATGAGAAGGCATGGCCGTTTCCGACAGCCGCCGTACTAATCATGAAGTTACCGTGGACAAACCGTGTACACTACATTTACGACGCATGTGCTCTGTACTCACATCGCGACCTAATTTAGTTTCCTTTTTTACAATTTCTATAAATAATGGTAAGTCTTTGAAGATAAACGGGCAGGGAGCGTGACAGACCGAACAACTGTTGGTGTTGCGTTCACCTATAACACTACCAGTTCCCAACAATGGCTTGTAAAGTAATGTCCGCTGAAGTTATCGCTTTACCTCAATCCTTCTTAATAGCAGCAGCTTCAGAATCTTCTTCTGCGGCCTTCCTCTAATTAGATAAATAAATTCTTTCTGATCCTGTCGTCTTCGTGATATAAAACGTTTGTAGAAGCAATCTTAACAAACGTAGGTTTTTTTCTCCAATTAAATAAAACCCCACTCGAAACCGGCAACAAACACAGTACTGAATAGTTTCTGATACAGCTTTAAAATTTATTCCGTCACACACGAGAAGAATCGTCTCCGTAAAACATCCTACCATGGAGGTATTCACAACTAGAGATCTGATTAATAAAAGAAAACTTTTATGAAATGAAAACATGAAAAAATTAAAATTAATGAGATACTATTGATTGTATACGACATATTGTACAACCTTGTTAGCTTTATCCTCCAACAAATCATGAGAAACAGAGAGGCAAACAATAAAATAAGTTACATACTTTCAGGTATCCCAGTTTAGGTACACTACATCCGCCCCCTACTGTATATTGGCGTTACCTAGACTTCACTGGATGAAAGTTTACAGTATTGGTGCACTATTTCGGTTGTTTAGGGTATGTTTATTTCCTGTGCACTTTTTTGGTTGTTTAGAGTTTGTTCATTTGTTGCTCAGAGCAGAAGTTACATACCAATTTCCACACTGAAGCGCGAAAAAAATTGGTGTAGGCGTGCGTATTCAAATACAGAGATAAGTAAACAGCCAGCATAACGACGCAGCCGTCGGCAACGGGTATACAAAACAAGAGTGTGACGCCGTTGTTAGACCGGTACTGCTGCTGCAGTGGCACGTTATCAAGATTTTAGTGAGCTGAACGTGGTGCCATATTCGGCGTACTAGCAATGGGACACAGCATCTCCGAGGCAGCGGCGAAGTGGGAATTTCCCCGTACGACCATTTCACGAATGTACCGCGAGTATCAGGAATCCGGTGAAACATCAAATCTCCGACATCGCTGCGGCCGGAAAAAGATCCTGCAAGGACGGGACCAACGACGACTGAAGACAGTCATTCACGTGAAGCAAAGTGTTGCAGATTTCAGTGCTAGACCATCAACAAGTGTCAGCGTGCGAAGCATTCTACAAAATATCATCGATAAGGGCTTTCGGATCCGGAGCCCCACTCGTGTACCCTTGATTACTGAACTACACAAAGATTTACGCCTCGCCTGGGTCCGTCAACACAGACATTGGACTGTCGATGACTGGTAACATGTTGGCTTGTCGGACGAGTCTCATTCCAAATTGTTTAGAGCGGATGGACGTATGCGGGTATGGAGACAACCTCATGAACCCATGGAACCTGCATGTCAGCAGGGGAATTTTCAAGCTGGTGGAGGCTCTGTAATGGTGTGGGGCGCGTGCAGTTGCAGTGATATGGGACCCCAATACGTCTAAACACGACTCTGTCAGGTGACACGTACGTAAGCATCGTGTCTGATCACCTGCATCTATGCATTCCTACAGACCTGAGCAATTCCATCAGGACAATGCGACGTCCCACACGTCCAGAATTGCTGCAGATTGACTCCAGGAACACTCTGCTGAGTTTAAACTCTTCCGCTGACCACCAAACTCCCCAGCCATGAACATAATTGAGCATGTCTGGGATGCCTTGCAATGAGCTGTTCATGAGTGATTTCCACACCTTCACACTTTTACGAATTGAATCGGCAGTTTGAAGAAGGAAATAACTCCATAAACCTGTTTGTTGGGAAATTCGAAAAACTAAATAACTTATGCATTTTTTATTGAACCATAAATTATTTTTTATTGCGCATACAGAACAACATTTCCATCCGTTTGCAGTGTTTGGACAGTCTCCAGGTATTGTACCTTGCCTCGTAAAATTAAAAACAAGTTGAGGAATTTTTTACCTTCTTCCAACTGGTTGAAATTGTGACTAAAAATAAAGAAATAAGTTAATAATGTCGTTCATATTTCCTTCAAAATTGTAAAAATATAACACTATGGGCTACTGGGGAAAATGTATATAGTTGAGAAATTTAAAATGTCATCAAGTATTTGACCGCAAGAATGCGCAGTAAGTTTTAGAAAAAAAACTTGGACACAAAAATCACTCATCATCATGATCAGCAGGATCCGAGTTGGTAGGCCTGGTCATTAAGTTCTCGTGGAAGTCTTTCTTTTCTGTAGGTATGTAGGTGATTGTCGTCTCTACGTTTTGCATTTTTTCCTCATATATGGGTATTTTTCATGTGTATACAGTCTCTGTAGGAAGCGTTATTTCATCCAATAATTTTGGTTTTTGAATGACAAATCTTGTCTGAATGATGACATCAATGAATTCGGAGTCTATTACGGAAACCCATGATGCCATCAATGAATTCGGGGGCTATTACAGAACCTTTCAAATCAGTTGAATATTGAAGATGACGGCATTTAGAAATACAAAAGTTTGAATGTTTGTCAGTACTTTTTGTTGATTTCGTGAAGAACTTTGGCCACCAGTCGAGGAACCCTACTTCTTCATTTTCAATGCACATTGCTACACTTCTATTTGTTTGGAATAAAACTTCTTGGCTCGACTTAAATGGACCATATTTTGAGCCACTGCGACACGTTTTGCGGTGTCACTGAGAATTGATGATTTGATCGTCGTTTTCCTTTCCTCCCAAATCTATATCCATGGTTCTCATTATAACATTTCCGATAAAAAACGTATTTGACGCTAAATGCGTAATGCGGATAATTCTCACAAAACAGGCGGTGCATAGTTTTATGTCCCGCTCAGCACTTAGATATTTAATTTCCTTACTGCAGTAATGAGAATGGTGTATTGGAAACTCATTTATATGATCATCAATAGCACCTAGTATTTGTGGTGGTATAACATTACCCCAGTTCATATGTTTAGCGCGCATATCAATTGCGTATTTTCCAGAAGCAATTAAAGTAGTCAAACGGAAAAGCGCTTTATTTTTGATGGCACATAAAACGGAAAATGCACTTCTACAAACTTTAATTCTTTTGTTGGCATTGTTCAGAACAAACAAATCGAAAATGTTGTCTGCTTTCTTATGGTTTTCGTTCTTTGATCGGCAGCGTTTTGGATCACATCATATTATCAGACCGATTAGGAATGTATGGTGTTCATTTTTGTTTCGTCAATCATATAAATTATCTAGAAAATATTTATCCTTTTCAGGAGGGAGGTAGTCTGTACATTTGAACTTGCAAGAACACGAAACGTTCGTGTTTGATTTTGCTAGAATAGTGTTACCTGATGGAGGTACTCACATATTGCTGACCATGAAGACGCTGCCTCTTGTGTAATCCAGGTTTATAGCAGCGAACATTGCGAACTCCTTTCTTCCGCTTGTTTCTGAACATTGAAGCCACTTCCGAATCACTCTCGGAAATCGATGACATTATATATGTTGTAGTACGAAGAAATTAGTGATTAGTAAAAGCTCTACACGAACACGTAATCACATTAACCAACTGTTTGCAAACTAACTAGTTAAAAAGATATCCAGCAGATGGAGGAAGAACGAACTTGTTCCGTTCCCTGCTGCCTTCCCTTGGTCATGAGTGGCAGTAGTTGGAAGACAGAAATAAATCCAGTCTTTGTTTCCTTCTTACAACTTACAGAATATTCATACTTGGTTTTCAAGGCTTGATGGGTTGGTTTTGGTTCCTTTCTTGTATTCATTCTATAGTTGTGTGTACCCTTTCATGATTAGAATTCTGCAAAATCGTGATTTATAATTTTTGGTGTTTATTCCCTTCTTCCAACTACCGATTCAATTTATGGACAGCCCTGCTTCATATATTATTCGAGTCCATGCCACGTCGTGCTGCTGCACTTCTGCGTGCTCCCAGGGGTCCTACACGATATCAGGCAGGTGTACCAGTTTTTTGGCTCTTCAGTATATATATATATATATATATATATATATATATATATATATATATATATATATATATATATGGTGAACTAATTCAGCCTGTGGCAAAAGGTGATCCAGCCTGCAGGGGTAGAATACAAAAACTAGAGACAGCAACTCACTACTGCAGACAAATGTATTAAAAAAATGTATATCCAAAAACATTAAACTCAGACACTACCAGACTGTCATTGCACCGCGGATACTACATGCATCAGAAACACTGGCAAATTTTACATACGCAGAACAGATAGAAAATCGTGAAAGAAGAATTGTGAGGACAATTCTTGGACACAGGAAAATAACAGATGATCAAGGCAAATCTGTATACAGACTAAAAAGCAACAAAGAAGTGTATGCGAAGTGCAGCAAAATTACAGACGAAATTAGAAAAAGAAGATGCTCCTTTTATGCTCACATCATGAGGATGAACCCGAATAAGCTTACAAAACAAATATTTTCGTACATCGCAAATCTAGAAAATAAAAATTTATGGTTTATCAACACAGAAAGAGATCTAAAAGAAATGGACATAGATCAGGAAACAATATTTAACAGAAACCTTTTTAGAAAGAAACTTAATTCATTCACGGGTTTCGGTGTGAAAATTAAGAAGACTTGTGGAACTAAATAGTCTGAAGAGAGAAAAGCCGCCTTCAGCGCAAGAAATAGTTGTTTTCACGGTCTTTAACGGCCAAATTTGTATAATAACTATATATATATATATATATATATATATATATTGACCTGGATGAGGCACGACTATTTTCTGTTTGGTCAGACTCAATAATTTAATAATTTTTTTTTAAATTTTTTAGTATATCTACACATATCAGCTTCCTTTCTTTTCTTAACTTTTACCATCTATTTAATATTCGTTTTCCAAAATTCTTTTATACAATAATATTATTTACAATACATAAGAAACTTTCATCTTCCTCCTCGCCGTGTCC
Source organism: Schistocerca piceifrons (assembly GCF_021461385.2). Lineage (NCBI taxonomy): Eukaryota > Metazoa > Arthropoda > Insecta > Orthoptera > Acrididae > Schistocerca > Schistocerca piceifrons. Next base: position 784,090,213 of record NC_060141.1, read on the forward strand.
ACTTTAATTCAGTTCATATTATCTATATTGTCCCTACAGTAGGTGTATGGAGTATTTAATTTCAGTCTCCACTCAGCATTGTTAGCGCGTAACCGACACGCAGTGTTGGAGCGAATCAGTATGTCCGCGTAGCATCATGACCTAGTGTGCCTCTCATTACTGCAGGAACCGCACTGAAGTACTCATGTAAGTCCCGTTGCACTAGTTCGTAGACTACGACGAGCCCCATATCGCTGGAGAGTCACAAGAAGCTACTTCGCACAATCGACACCACAATGAGACCCCTCATTTTCTTTTTCGGTGTCGCAGTGAAGTTGTCACACTAATTCTCGTCTACTAGTTCGTAGACCACGACGAATTCGGCATCGCTGCAGAGTCCGAAGAAGCCACTTCGTATAGTCGACGCCACGACGGATGTCTATCGAGTACAAGGTATAATTGTTACCTTTGATTCTTTCATCAATTCCCTCCTGTAGCCGTATCGAGTACTTTTGGCGACTGCAGATGGTTTATCGAATTTTTATCCTTTCCGTAGGCACACGTTGCATTCACGTTAGTGAACAGTCCCCTATAACTTTTTGCACTTCACTCTGTTCAAGTGTGGCTGCCATCAGTATTGTCGAATTGTCTTTACATAATATAAAGAAAATATTACATAGAATTACAAGGTTATATACAAGAATAATACTATATGAATAAGAACTGAGAACTGTGTAGCATATATTAAAAGAATAAATACTATGTATTACATAACAAAATGTTAGACGCGTTGTCAGTAACTTCAAATAGCTTGAATCACTGCTGTTTATTTAATGGTCACTTAATAACTATGCCGTCAAACAAATTTGTATTAACTGTCACTTATCAAAATCATATAGTGATGTTATTGCTCTGTTTGGGTGTTTAATGCATGATAGGACCATAAATTACATTTTTGGTGTCTCCTCACATATATGGTGTATGATTTGTCTGCTGTCGAACTGATACATGTGTGTCCGTCTCCTCCACCTACTTAATTTGCTAATACTGATTATTTTGGCTTCTGCTAACGAACAAACTCCTTCAGGTCATTACGTGGTTACAATACCTTTTCATTCCCGCTGTTGGGATACGCTTGTCGGTAACTTCCTAGCAGTGGAATATTGAGTATTATAAATGGTCCAGTGTATAACAGTTACCTCTTGTGAAGCAGCTTCTTGTATTTTGTCGACATTGGATGGGATCAGAGCAACACTTCTTGACCCACTTCAAATTTAGTTACGTTTCCTAACCACTTATCATATGATTCTTTGCCTCTAAGGTTACTAAAGCTTGTCTTACCTTCTCTTCCACAGTATTCTTTCTATTTTATGCTGGTGAAATATAACGCATTGTCAATCAAGATTATCCTAGGCGTTCCTACCCTTGGAAAGTGATCTACTATTCTCGTTATGATTAGGCCTGACGTTATTGACCTGACAGTATATAGTCTGTGGTAATTAGAAAAGACGTCTTACGATGCTGTCAAACATTTCATTCACCCTTTCCTTGCGGATATGTGCCAACCACGTCCGTTGATACTAATTCAGGTGGTTTCGTCGGAACGATAGAACGTAATTCATTCCACCTAAGCTTATTTGTTTGTTTGATTTTTTTCATGATACACATTTTGTGATCGCTTGTTGTACTCTACGTTTCATATTCGAGGAATAGCAATAGGTCGTGGTGATTTTGTCTGTACATTTGGAGAGACCGTACTACCCCAACTGTTTGTGAGCGTTATCAGCACAGTGCTCTGGTAAGCACACACAACAGTTTTCCTGTTCTGTGAAACAGCACTCCATGGTCTATCGTGTAGAACTTGTTGACATTTGTGATCCTAGCTTCGTGTAACTTTTTTCTTATCTCTTTCCAGTGCTGATCCTCTTCTCGCAGCTGTCATAGGCTGCGGCACATTTTTACATAGTACCATCGATAGGTTCTGTCATCCATTAGCAAGACTCTATTATCTGAGGTCTGTTCAGTAAATTCCTAAAATTTCAATTCATGTGAAAGTCTCGATAGCGCTTCGACTATTATGATTTGTTCGCATCTAATGCACAGAGCTGGAAGACTAAAATCTTGTAAATATAGGCACCACCGAGCTATGCTTATGTGTAGTAGTTTGCAGGTTAGGAGAAACGAGCGGACTTGATCATCACAGAAAACCATCGTGTGCCTGCCCCGTAATTGATATTCAGACTTTCGAAACTCCCACACGGCAGCGAGTGCTTCGAGTTCGGTTACAGACTACGCCCTCTCGCAGTCTGTACGAGTTCTTCTCGCGAAACTACTAATCCTTCGTGTTTGCCTACCATTTAGCTCTTTAACTTTCCAAAGACATGCCCCCAGGGCTTATGATGATGCGCCTATACTTAGGCAAAACTCTTGGTTCCTTTCGGGGTGGTTTGAGACAGTGGCACTCATAGGGGCCTCCTTTATGTTTTCAAAATCTTTTTGACATTGACTTGACCACAGCCAAGTATTGTTTCCCATTAGTAACTTCAACAATGCGTGACTATTTAACAGTTGGTTGGGCACGAATTACCCAAAGAAGGAGGCAAGACCTTGAGTGGTTTCCTTGTTCTGTGGAGGTGCAAAGTATCTAATGACATCTAGTTTCCTTGAGGCGAAATAATGTGTCCTATAAAGTTAATCCTTTCTTTTCCGAATTCTGTTCTTTTTTTTTCAAGTTTGCTGTTATCCCACACTCAGTAAAGTATTTGTGCAAGTATACGTGGTTGCTCTCCCTAAGTGGCAGTTGCAATCAAAATGTCGTCTTCGTATACTGTAACCTGACTTAGAAGCTCCAGTTTCAATACTTTGTTCAGGGCTGCGATAAAAACGCCTTCACTTATGATTAAGTCAAATATTATCACACAAAATTGTAACTCCTTTCTCCACAGACAAATGCTGTGTGCTTTCTGTTCTCATGGAGCAATTCTATTTGCCAGTGGGAATGTTTGAGATTGATCCTGATGAGATCGAACTACACGAAACGGCAGCAGTTGTTCTAAATTTCTGGTCGTGTCCTCACTGGGACTGTAATTTCTTTTTATGCCCTTTACGTCAAGTACTAACCTCACCCTGCCATCTCGTTTTGCAGTTGGTAATACGGGACCACAGCAGGGTCAGTGAGGAGGTCCTATCACCCCTAACCCCTACCCACGGTCGATCATGCTTTCCATTTTCTTCCCTACCTCTTCCTTTTTTAACCACGGTATGACGATTATCTAAATGTTTCATCGGGATTGAAATCAACCTTGTAGACATAACATTTCATTACTCCCGGATGTTTCTCAAACACATGAGCATGTTGTGGGAAGAGTACACATAACTCTTTCATTTGTGTCGGGATAAACAAGCAGATTCGTTGACTTTTGCCTATATTGATAGCACGTGTACGTTCTCTCTGTAAAATTGTTCGTGTTTTTGTAAATCAAATAATAATGTCTCAGGATGTAACAATTGTATTTTTACGCTACCATGTCCTTTACGGCTGTTATGAGCTGCTCTAGCCATCACCGAATCTACTGATATCTACTGCTCACGCACTGTGAAATAACACTTACCATTGTCTTCATGAGTTGGTACTTCGAATAATCTTAAAGCATCCATCCCCACTGAACAATTGGCAATCAGTTTTTCTACTGCCAGAAAGATATATTCTACTGTGATGTCTTAGGATGTTATTGGTATAAAAGCCTTTAATTTCTATTCCTTTGATGTGTTTCCTGCTGCAGTCAAGATGTGGCAGTTTTATGCTGGTAAAGTTGATATATCTACTTCCTTTCTAATTCCATTGAGCAAATCTCCGTGAATTAATCTTATTCGACGCCCTTCTGTCTAGTAAAATGGGTATTGTCACGTTGCCTGTCTTAGCCGTTATCATGGCCTGTTTAATTTTTCTGCTTTTTTAAGATCACTTTCTTCTTAAATACATTATTTCTCCTGAATATCACTATCCTAGTCATTGCCTTTAAAACCGTTTGTAAACAAGTGCGTGCCCCCACTCGTCTCCTTGGTCTGCGACTGTGGGCTTAATGCGCCTGCCTTCTGTTTTCCTGTGGGGGTGACGAAATAATTTCTTGGCTTTGCGTTATCTCTACTAAGCGCACAGTTGGGCGAGTGTTTCTCCAGTTTGTATCCTGCCTGGATCAGGGAAGAGTTTCCCTCTGTCTTTATCCTCACTCCTGTACGTGTCCCTTGTTTCCTTGTTGTCCGTGTTTCCTGGTCAATTGCAGTATTCGTTTTTATTGTCTACTGACGGTGGACTTTGAAATCGGGTTTACGAACTCCTGTGTTCCGTAGGTATTGTGTCATGGTAACCCGAATAATATTCTTTACTACCCCATTTTTTATACCTGTAGTTTTCTGTATTACCGTAGTTCTCACGTTTGGTACTTTGCTGAGGCGCCAACAGTGCTGCCTGTTCCCGCTGTTACTGTTGTTATTATAGTGGTTTCCACTGTATCAGTCTGTACACCCCTGTTCTCAGCTGTAGGCATCCCTTTTCACAAATGAGGTCGCTCGAGTTGAGAATACAGGATGTAAACGTCCCGTTAGAGCAGGGAAATAAGGGATAAGCCGGGATTTTTAAGAATTCCGGGACTTTTTCATTGTTTTAGTTTTCAGTGAAATTTTTATAAATTTCACTGTTAAGAACTGATACACTAACAAAGAATATTACTCTTCCCCGCTACATCAGAATAATACAGCAGCTGTGAAACATAAAAGAGTGAAAAAAAAAACTTATGTTGCAAAGGATAGGCGCCATTTACAACAACAAAACACACTGCACACCATGCGTCTGCCAAAAGCAGAATGCGCCAAAGGCTACAGGATGAAGACTATGTGATAATAACAACAAATTGCTTCCGATGAGCATAACGTAATAACTATTTACATAAAATACGTTTGAGATGTTGTCAGCGGGCTCAAGCGCTTGTGCAGTTGAGTCGCATATCACCAGTACCTTTTTCCGTTTCTGGGTAGTTAAAGTGTGGCTGTTAAATCCGTTGGTAGTATCAACAAGCAGCCCGATCTTACCCCGTAAAGTTTTTCTTCCGCGCCCAGGCTGTCAGATTCGCCCATTCGCGCATGCAATCTCTACGTGACCCGTATTTATGTCTAGTGATTTTGCTGTGTCCTCTTCGTTTACAGCTCTCATGCCAAATGAAAACAAAACGGATATCGGTGACCGAAAGCTATCGAGCTAACTAAATACACTTCTGGCCACTAAAATTGCTACACCACGAAGATGAATTTAACCGACAGAAAGAAGATGCTGTGATATGCAAATGATTAGTTATTCAGAGCATTCACACAAAGTTGGCGCCGGTGGCGACACCTACAAATGTTGACATGGGGAAAGTTTCCAACCGATTTCTCATACACAAACAGCAGTTGACCGGCGTTGCCTGGTGAAACGTTGTTGAGATGCCTCGTGTAAGGAGAAGAAATGCGTACCATCATCTTTCCGCATTTGATAAAAGTCGGATTGTAGCCTATCGCGATTGCGGTTTATCTTATTGCGACATTGCTGCTCGCGTTGGTCGAGATCCAATGACTGTTAGCAAAATTTGGAATCGGTAGGTTCAAGAGGGTAATACGGAACGCCATACTGGATCTGGCATCTTATCCGCATGGCTGTAACGGATCGTGCAGCCACGTCTCGATCTCTGAGTCAACAGATGGGGACGTTTACAAGATAACAACTATCTGCACGAACAGTTCGACGATGCTTGCAGCAGCATGGACTATCAGCTCGGAGACCATGGCTGCGGGTACCCTTGGCGCTGCATCACAGACAGGAGCGCCTGCGATGGTGTACTCAACGATGTACGTGGTGAACGAATGGCGAAACGTCATTTTTTCGGATGAATCCAGGTTCTGTTTACAGCACCATGATGGTCGCATCCGTGTTTGACGACATCGTGGGGAACACACATTGGATGCGTGTATTCGTCATCGCCATACTGGTGTATCACCCGGCGTGATGGTATGGGGTGCCATTGGTTACACGTCTCGGTCACCTCTTGTTCTCATTGACGGCACTTTGAACAGTGGACGTTACATTTCATATGTGTTACAACCCGTGGCTCTACCCGTCATTCGATCCCTGCGAAACCCTACATTTCATCAGGGTAATGCACCACCGCATGTTGCAGGCCCTGTATGGGCCGTTCTGGATACTCTAAAATGCTCGACTGCTTCTCTGGCCAGCACATTCTCCAGATCTCTCAGCAATTGTAAACGTCTGATCAATGGCGGCCGATCAACTGGCTCGTCACAATACGCCAGTCCCTACTCTTGATGAACAGTGGTATCGTGTCGAAGCTGCATGGGCAGCTGTACCTGTACACGCCATCCAAGCTCTGGTTGACTCAATGCCCAGGCGTATCAAGGCCGTTATTACAGCCAGAGGTGGTTGTTCTGGGTACCTGTTTCTCAGTATCTATGCCCCCAAATTGTGTGAAAATGTAATCACATGTCAGTTCTAGTATAATATATTTGTCCAATGAATATCCGTTTCTCATCTGTATTTATTATTGGTGTAGTAGATTTAATGACTGGTTGTGTACGTTCACATAATTAAAGAAGCCTAAAATACGTTAATAGCTTGTTTTGCGATTTTATTTCCACGTTTTTGACAGTTTGGAATTGATCGCCTTGCAGAACAATGAAGTCATATTTGTCGGTTTGCTAAAGAAATTTGGGATTTGATAAATCTTTTCCGCTGAGACAGTCAGTTTATATGGAACTATTGGCTCATTTCTACTGTGCACTGAAATTCGAGTGCGCGTGTTCATCTACTGGCACATTTGGAATTACGACACAATAAAGAACCAAACATGAAATAATACAGTATTGGTACTCCATGAAAATTTACATATCGAAAACCACACTGAAGATGTGAGTATCGGTTTGGGGCCTACTTCATTATGAGTCCGGCCTTGTGAATTTGTACTTTAAGCCAAATTATGCGTTGTAGTATGATTTGCGAAGTACCAGTGCTTTTGGAGTATCCTTTGATGTCTTGTTTCCTTAATGCTGTAATGTCAGTTCTCTTAATGCTCTACACGTGCAAGCATACTGGTTTACTTTCAAAGTGGCGCTACTTTTATAGTACATTAGCTTTTACGCAAGTTGAATTATTTAACGCGTGACAGTGTGGATTGACTTTGGCTCTCATTTAAAACTTAACTCTTTGAGGATCAGCCACTTAGAAGAATTTCGATCTCAGAAGACGAGACATTTATGTCGTTATTTAAAAGCGCTGGGAAGTTCTACGCCGATATGTAGAAGCTTAAACAGTCAAAAGATCGGTAACTTTTACAGTGCCGGGAGAAAATATCCTCTCATTTAACATGGAAAATTTGTATTTTAACCAGCGAAAATGTGCATTTTTAACAGAGAAATCGAGGATTTTTTCCCTTGTCCTTGTATACCCACGACATGGTACGTCCTCTGCCTGCCTCTCATCTTGACAACTATGCAGTATGAACACAGAGATGTCACTAGCCTTGACGGTGGGTGTCTGATAGCACGCATAGAATACATGCGTATTGATGCAGTGCAATTTAATGATATGCAAGTCACATAAACTGTATCGTAACTTTCATTTGAGTATTAAATCTACTGTTCGAATCAGAAAGCCTTTAATATGCATTCAAACTGCTGAACCGAAGTTCGAATTATGTTTTTATTTTTTTTTTTTCAAGGTGCTTCATCAGCTTCATCACAATCCACACAAACTACGGAGAATCTGGAACATGTGTGCAGAATTAGCTAGCGTTTTAGTCTGATTGGACTGGTTTATCACGCACACCGTCATACACTCCTGGAAATTGAAATAAGAACACCGTGAATTCATTGTCCCAGGAAGGGGAAACTTTATTGACACATTACTGGGGTCAGATACATCACATGATCACACTGACAGAACCACAGGCACATAGACACAGGCAACAGAGCATGCACAATGTCGGCACTAGTACAGTGTATATCCACCTTTCGCAGCAATGCAGGCTGCTATTCTCCCATGGAGACGATCGTAGAGATGCTGGATGTAGTCCTGTGGAACGGCTGGCGATGCCATTTCCACCTGGCGCCTCAGTTGGCCCAGCGTTCGTGCTGGACGTGTAGACCGCGTGAGACGACGCTTCATCCAGTCCCAAACATGCTCAATGGGGGACAGATCCGGAGATCTTGCTGGCCAGGGTAGTTGACTTACACCTTCTAGAGCAGGTTGGGTGGCACGGGATACATGCGGATGTGCATTGTCCTGTTGGAACAGCAAGTTTCCTTGCCGGTCTAGGAATGGTAGAACGATGGGTTCGATGACGGTTTGGATGTACCGTGCACTATTCAGTGTCCCCTCGACGATCACCAGTGGTGTACGGCCAGTGTAGGAGATCGCTCCCCACACCATGATGCCGGGTGTTGGCCCTGTGTGCCTCGGTCGTATGCAGTCCTGATTGTGGCGCTCACCTGCACGGCGCCAAACACGCATACGACCATCATTGGCACCAAGGCAGAAGCGACTCTCATCGCTGAAGACGACACGTCTCCATTCGTCCCTCCATTCACGCCTGTCGCGACACCACTGGAGGCGGGCTGCACGATGTTGGGGCGTGAGCGGAAGACGGCCTAACGGTGTGCGGGACCGTAGCCCAGCTTCATGTAGACGGTTGCGAATGGTCCTCGCCGATACCCCAGGAGCAACAGTGTCCCTAATTTGCTGGGAAGTGGCGGTGCGGTCCCCTACGGCACTGCGTAGGATCCTACGGTCTTCGCGTGCATCCGTGCGTCGCTGCGGTCCGGTCCCAGGTCGATGGGCACGTGCACCTTCCGCCGACCACTGGCGACAACATCGATGTACTGTGGAGACCTCACGCCCCACGTGTTGAGCAATTCGGCGGTACGTCCACCCGGCCTCCCGCATGCCCACTATACGCCCTCACTCAAAGTCCGTCAACTGCACATACGGTTCACGTCCACGCTGTCGCGGCATGCTACCAGTGTTAAAGACTGCGATGGAGCTCCGTATGCCACGGCAAACTGGCTGACACTGACGGCGGCGGTGCACAAATGCTGCGCAGCTAGCGCCATTCGACGGCCAACACTGCGGTTCCTGGCGTGTCCGCCGTGCCGTGCGTGTGATCATTGCTTGTACAGCCCTCTTGCAGTGTCCGGAGCAAGTATGGTGGGTGTGACACACCGGTGTCAATGTGTTCTTTTTTCCATTTCCAGGAGTGTATATAGGCTTCCATCATGTTTTCTCGTGATAATTCTACCTCACATCTGTTACTCCAAAATGGGAAGCACTATGTACAGTGTTCCGGTTGCAAGGACAAAATCGTCAGAATACTGGAATAACGCGCACTGTGCATTCATGTATGTGTCAGCACTACATCATACCATGTTGCTACAGTTTAACATACGAGGGCAGTTCAATAAGTAATGCAACACATTTGTTTTCTGAAAGAGGGGTTGTTTTATTCAGCATTGAAATACACCAGGTTATTCCCCAATCTTTTAGCTACACAGCACTATTTTTCAACGTAATCTCCATTCAATGCTACGGCCTTACGCCACCTTGAAATGAGGGCCTGTATGCCTGCAAGGTACCATTCCACTGGTCGATGTTGCAGCCAACGTCGTAGTGCATCAATAACTTCTTCATCATCCACGTAGTGCCTCCCACGGATTGCGTCCTTCATTGGGCCAAACATATGGAAATCCGACGGTGCGAGATCGGGGCTGTAGGGTGCATGAGGAAGAACAGTCCACTGAAGTTTTGTGAGCTCCTCTCGGATGCGAAGACTTGTGTGACGTCTTGCGTTGTCATGAAGAAGGAGAAGTTCGTTAAGAATTTTGTGCCTACGAACACGCTGAAGTCGTTTCTTCAATTTCTGAAGAGTAGCACAATACACTTCAGAGTTGATCGTTTGATCATGGGGAAGGACATCGAACATAATAACCCCTTCAGCGTCCCAGAAGACTGTAACCATGACTTTACCGGCTGAGGGTATGGCTTTAAACTTTTTCTTGGTAGAGGAGTGGGTGTGGCGCCACTCCATTGATTGCCGTTTTGTTTCACGTTCGAAGTGATGAACCCATGTTTCATCGCCTGTAACAATCTTTGACAAGAAATTGTCACCCTCAGCCACATGACGAGCAAGCAATTCCGCACAGATGGATCTCCTTTGCTCTTAATTGTGTTCGGTTAGACAACGAGGGACCCAGCGGGAACAAACCTTTGAATATCCCAACTGGTGAACAATTGTGACAGCACTAATAACAGAGTTGTCAAGTTGAGCACTGAGTTGTTTGATGGTGATCCGTCGATCATCTCGAACGAGTGTGTTCGCACGCTCCGCCATTGCAGGAGTCACAGCTGTGCACGGCCGGCCCGCACGCGGGAGATCAGACAGTCTTGCTTGACCTTGCGGCGATGATGACACACGCTTTGCCCAACGACTCACCGTGCTTTTGTCCACTGCCAGATCACCGTAGACATTCTGCAAGCGCCTATGAATATCTGAGATGCCCTGGTTTTCCGCCAAAAGAAACTCGAACACTGCCCGTCGTTTGCAACGCACATCCGTTACAGACACCATTTTAACAGCTCCGTACAGCGCTGCCACCTGTCGGAAGTCAATGAAACTATACGAGACGAAGCGAGAATGTTTGAAAATATTCCACAAGAAATTTCCGGTTTTTTCAACCAAAATTGGCCGAGAAAGAAAATGTGTTGCATTACTTATTGAACTGCCCTCGTATAATGAGAGACAGAGAGAGAGAGAGAGAGAGAGAGAGAGAGAGAGATTGTCCAGCACCAGGATGCCATGATGGCTGCCATTTTTATACTAAATGCATTTTTACGAGGCGTTTCTCCATACACAGCTGCACTGACTGGTGAAAATTCAGAAAGCAGTCGATTTTTAATGTCGATTCTCAGCACCCAGCTGCTACCAGATTGGACACATCCACGCTGCTTAATAGGGAAGCACATTGACACTTGAATTTCATCGACTCTATTTGCGATTGGAATAAGAAATTACTGTAAAATAAATACGTCTTGAAATTTTCACTACGCACACGCATCAGACGGCTAATTGTTTACATTCCATGCATCTTTTTCTGCATTTTCACAGAGGAAGATGCACACAAATGAGACTGTTTCATTCATAAATCTGCATTTTTATGTATCCTATCTATTTTTACAGTTCCATATACGTCTTGAAATTTTCAATACGCACACGCATCAGACGGCTAATTGTTTACATTCCATGCATCGTTTTCTGCATTTTCACAGAAGAAGATGCACACAAATGAGACTGTTTCATTCATATATCTGCATTTTTATGTATCCTATCTATTTTTACAGTTCCGAATTTTGCACCATTCAACTACAATTTTCCAGCTGCTGTTGCGATGTCATTATTTGTTATACGGTTATATATATCCGATGTATGTGCAGTGAATGTATGACGTAGCTGTGGTATACAAGCAAACACCAGTGTTTTATGTGTACAGCTTGTGTGTGTGTTTGTGTACTGTTATTGGTTGATACGTTTTTAGAGAAGTTCAAAGGGAAACGAGCCGGAGGCATAATTACAGAAACCAGTACCTATATGTTAGAGGTATTGACTCTGGCCTTTGAGATACCTGCCCCATTGTGACACAAGGCGGTGAAAGGCTGTCTCATAAATTTCCCGGGACTACGATGTTAACCAGTTCCGCATGTACAGCTGGACGTCGACGTCCACACGAATGCAGGAAAGGTTATGCTGACGTTCTTCTTTGACCAAGATGGCCCTCTTCTGATTCAATTCCTGCAACACGGGACAACAGTGAATGACCACTGCTAGTCGCAAACCTTGCCCACCCTTCGTCAAGTGATCGAATCAACACGACCAGGCAATCTCATGGGTGGGGCCATTCTGTTCCACGACAATGCAAAGCCTAATACGGCCAACAGAGTCGCGGCACTCCTGCAGAAATGCAAATGGGAGGTTCTCGGTCACAGTCCGGATCTCTCTCCCTGTGATTTCGCCATTTTTGGTCCCCTTGAAAAGGCTCTGAGGTGCAAACGATTCACCTCGGACGACGACGTCCAGCTGTATTTGCGGAAGTGATTGACAAGGCAGCCACAGGAATTTTATAAGACAGCCATTCACCGCCTTGTATCACAGTGGGACAAGTGTCTCAACAGCCAGGATCAATACTTCTAACATACAGGTACTAGTTTCTGTAATAATCCCTCCAGCAAGTTTCTTTATAGAGGCCGCTGATTTATATGTATACTGGAATAGGGATCAACATAAACATTATTTCTGCTCTTTTTATTGCTCATAAAAACCACACATACACATTGTATGTTGTACCAACATACAGCGCGAGATTCAGAGGTGGTGGTCCAGACTGCTGTACACACCCGCACCCCTAATACCCAGTAACACGTCCTCTTGCATTGATGCATGCCTGTATTCGTCGTGGCATACTATCCACAAGTTCATCAAGGCACTCTTGGTCCCGATTGTCGCACTCCTCAACGGCGATTCGGCGTAGATTCCTCAGAGTGGTTGGTGGTTCATTTCGTCCATTAACATCCCTTTTATCTATCTCAGGCATGTCTGGAGAACATGCTGGCCACTCTAGCCAGGCGAAGTCGTTATCCTGTAGGAAGTCATTCACAAGATGTGTACGATGAGGGCGCGAATTGTCCTCCATGAAGACGAATGCCTCGCCATTACGCTGCCGATATGGTTGCACTATCGGTCGGAGGATGGTATTCGCATATGGTACAGCCGTGACGGCGCCTCCCATGACCACCAGCGGCGTACGTGGCCCCACGTAATGCCACCACAAAACAGCAGGGAGCCTCCACCTTGTTGCACTGCTGGACACTGGGTCTAAGGCATTCAGCCTGACCGGGGTGCTTTGAAACACATCTCAGACGATTGTCTGGTTGAATCCCTATGTGGCACTCATCGGTGAAGAGAACGTGATCCCAATTCCGAGCGGTCCATGTTGTTGGGCGCATCTGTACCGCACTGCATGGTGTCGTGGCTGCGAAGATGGACCTCGTCGTGGACGTGGGGTGTGAAGTTGAGCATCATGCAGCCTATTGCGCACAGTTTGAACCAAAAAACAATGTCCTGTGGCTACACGAAAAGCATTATTCAACTTCTTGGCGTTCCTGTCAGGGTTATTCAGAGCCATAATCCAAAGGTAGAGGTCATCGACTGCAGCAGTGGCCCTTGGGCGGCCTGAGCGAGCCATGTCTACGACAGTTCCGGTCTCTCTGTATCTCCTCCATTTACGAACCATCGCTTTGGTTCACCCCTAGACGGCAGGGCAGTGCCCTTGCTGAGAGCCCTTCCTGGCACAAAGTAACAATGCGGATGCGATCGAACCGCGGTATTGACCGTGTAGGCATCATTGAACTACAGAAAACAGCCGTGTAGCTCCTTTCTGGTGGAGTGACTGGAACTTATCGGCTCTCTCCCTCTGTCAACGTCTGTCTTCAGGAGTTCTGGGAAACGAGGTGATGCAAAACTTTTTTCATGTTTATACACGAGGGTTGTCCAGAAAGTAAGTTCCGATCGGTCGCGAAACGGAACCCCAGTAGAAACCAGAAACGTTTTATTTGCAACAGTTAGGTACAACTTCCACCTTCTTCTCTACATAGTTGCCGCTCCAACTTCGAATTTTGTCGAAGTGTTGTATCCAATATCCTCGTCATAGTGAACAGCCGCCTGTGCTTTCAGCCAGTTATCTGCACTAGTCTGCAGCTCGTTGTCTGTGGAAAATTTTTGTCTAGATAGCCAGCGGTTCTTGTGAAAAGAGATGTGACTCAGGGGGAGCCAATTATGGACTATATTGTGCGTGATCAAACACTTCTCATCGGAAACGCTGGAGGATCGTCTTCATTGCCCCTGCACCGTGCGGCCGAGAATTGCCATGAAGAAGGAACTGCTCGACAGTTGTGTTATATAGGCTGCATGACACAGGCGAAATCTGTAACCTGCCCCACGTCCTTGACGGGAGACGCTATTCGCTGCGCATCTTTACGAGCTCGCTGTCCATTCAAAACTGTGCCGAGCGGTTCTAGGCGCTTCTGTCTGGAAGTGCGCTGTTGCTACGCTCGCAGGTTCGAATCCTGCCTCCGGCATAGATGTGTGTGATGTCCTTAGGTCAGTTAGGTTTCAGTAGTTGTAATTCTAGGGGACTAATGACCTCAGACGTTAAGTCTCATAGTGCGTAGAACCATTTGAACCATTTTTGAACATTTGTGCAAAGCTTTACCGGATTTTCGCAGTGGTTTCCATTTCGCGACCGATCGGAACACTTTCCGGGCAACCCTCGTATATATAATCTGTGTTTGTGCGACTTTACAACTGACAATTACAATAATACTCACTCATTGTCTTTCTATATTACTTCTGGTTGCTTAATGTTCAAATAAACTTGATGTAGTAGGCTAGGCTATTACTATGAACTGTGGGCCACCCGGTCCATCTTTGAATGGATCAGGGGCCCTTTGGGCTCCAGATTGTAGCTGTTGTCGCAGTGCTATGGTATAGTGGAACGACGACAGTTCCTATGGGTGAGGCAGACTACTTCCAGAGGCACTAGTACAACGCAGAACACTTCCATGCCCTCGTCTGTAACAAGCACATCTGTGCAAAAAAAACGTGTCACTTAGCAGGAAGCAGAAGTAGTTATCAAGTGCCTGGCTATAGCCTCTGTGTGTCTCAAAGACATATCAGGGTGCAATGAATCCATACTGTAACGTACTTGCTTTGTATACGCACCACGATATGCTAAGTAATTACACATACATAATATTTTAGAGATGAAATACATAATAACTGCTATATCCAGTTCAGCAGGCATCTGATTCTTGCATGGCTCACATTTTAAAAGCAAAATGCAATTCCCAGCAAATGCAAAATGTTCTGTTGATGGACCCAGTTAGGTAATGCATCTTCTTGCCATTCTGTTGCATTGCCATTATTTGTTGAACACTATTCAACTTGCTTACAATCATATATTCCTACCTCGTCATGAGATTCCTCTCTGAATGAAGAAGGCTGTGAGCAGATTTCAATGATATATATGTTCACAACAGATAGAGTTCTTAAAGTCTTATTCGCTCAACACAACCGTCTCGTCATTTTAACACATGAGGCCCTGACTAGACTGTTCGAAGAGCGAGGGACCGAGCATGAACGCTGTTGGTGCCCTGGGGCCGCTCCGCGTTTGCGTTTGCAGAATCTGTAATGCAAAACGTATAGGAAAAGCTCTCCTGGAAGAACGACACACAGCTTTAATCTGACAGGAAGTTTCATATCAGCTCACATTCCACTGGAGAGGGAAAATTTCTTTCTGGAGAAGTCACCAAGGCCATGTTTAGCCATGTCTCCGCAATAACCTTTCTGCCATGAGTGCTAGTTATGCAAGTTTGTCAGGAGGGCTTCTATAACGTTTGGAAAGTACAAGATGAGGTCCTAGAAGATGAAATGTTGTGTGTGTTTAGGTACCTCAGTTGGCACAATACTTCCCCCTGAAAGTGCACGAGTTCGAGTCTCGCTCGGGCACATAGCTTTAATCTCGCACGACATCCTATACGTAGTCTACTCTAAGTCTGTCCTCTTTGGCGGTTGGTTCTTGGGTATGTAGACCAGCTTTTGATCCATGTCGCTATGATTCCATGTGCGCTGGCACTCTTGCGGGCGTAAAAATGGTTTATTTATCAATCGTGCTTAATTAATAAGCTTATAGGCACTTTTACCTGCTAGTACCTGATACATCTTCTCCGTATCTGGCAATGTTATCGCGTCCAATTCTGTACCCTGATACGTCGATGGCTCGCACTCAGCCTAAATCCGAACAGGAAGCTGTTTAATCCTCCAACATGAATTAACTGCTTAGCCTGCCTTTAGTTTGGTGAAAAGGGTGTTTTAACAAGTATTTAAAACAAAAATCAAATCGGAAGTGTAAAGATACCCACGTTCAGACGAGAACGCCTTCCTTTACACTGGGGACGCCTCAAGCACCGCTTATATCGAATGAAACACAAGTGAACGTGCATCAGTAAACGAGAAGAGCCCCTGGTGTAAATTCCAAGCGGGTTTGCAAACAATATTGGGTCTTGTTCGATTAGCACTCTCTCGTATTCGTCCGGGTTTCGTTGATTGTCGGTCGTCTAGCGAACCATCAAAGTTAGTTCACGCCCTCCCTGCCTCGGCCCTACCATTACAGAAAGCTATTGTCTGCTATCTTATCGTCTTCTCTTGTTTATAGGAGTTCCCTGAGCGACAGTGAGGTCTGAAAAAGTTGTAATTTTTCTGGTACAAGAGTGTAGACATAATACCTACTTCTGGATTCCTATATATCCATGGAGTAAAAGCTGTAGGGAACGATGTATGATTGGTATAAAATTGCGGAAGCACCCAAAAGATCTACTAACAACGTGAGAGAGACGATAAATTCTTCAGATGTTTGCATCAGGTGGAAATCGAATGAATATACTGACGCAGTGAAACTTATGCTATTACGAAGGAAAAGCATAATAAAGTTCCTGATAAGAAAACGAATGATAATGTATGTATATAAACATTATTGTGACTAAAATTAAAAATACACGAAAGACATAATATTTTTCATTTCCTAAGTTCATGATATTCGTAATTACTTAATAATTATGTTAGAAAATTTTCATGATAAACAAGAATGGGTTACTCAGACTCACGCTACCTGCCGTCTAACAAAATACACTACTGGCCATTAAAATTGCTGCACCAAGAAGAAATGCAGATGATAAACGGGTATTCATTGGACAAATAGTTTATACTATAACTGACTTGTGATTATATTTTCAGGCAAATTGGATGCATAGATCCTGAGAAATCAATACCCAGAACAACCAACCTCTGGCCGTAATGACGGCCTCGATACGCCTGGGTACTACGTCAAACAGAGCTTGGATGGCGTGTACAGGTACAGCTGTTCATGCAGCTTCAACACGATACCACAGTTCATCAAGAGTAGTGACTGGTGTATTGTGACGAGCCAGTTGCTTGGCCACCATTGAGCAGACGTTTTCAGTTGGTGAGAGATCTGGAGAATGTGCTGGCCAGGGCAGCAGTCGAACATTTTCTGTATCCAGAAAGGCCTGTACAGGACCTGCAACATGCGGTCTTGCATTATCCTGCTGAAATGTAGGGTTTCGCAGGGATCGAATGAAGGGTAGAGCTACGGGTAGCAACACATCTGAAATATAACGTCCACTGTTCGTAGTGCCATCAATGCGAACAAGAGGTGATCGAGACGTGTAGCCAATGGCACCCCATACAATCACGCCGGATGATACGCCAGTATGGCGATGACGAATACACGCTTCCAATGTGCGTTCACCGCGATGTCGCCAAACACGGATGCGACCTTCATGATGCTGTAAACAGAACCTGGATTCATCCGAAAAAAATGACGTTTTGCCATTCGTGCACCCAGGTTCGTCGTTGAATACACCATCGCAGGCACTCCTGCCTGTGCTGTAGCGTCAAGGGTAACCGCAGCCACGGGGTCCGAGCTGATAGTCCATGCTGCTGCAAACGTCTTGAAACTGTTCGTGCATATGGTTGTTGCCTGGCAAACGTCCCCATCTGTTGACTCAGGGTCGAGACGTGGCTGCACGACCCGTTACGGCCATGCGAATAAGATGCCTGTCATCTCGAATGCTAGTGATTCGAGGCCATTTGGATCCAGTACGGCATTCCGTATTACCCTTCAGAACCCACCGATTCCATATTCTGCTAACAGTCATTGGATCTCGACCAACGCGGACAGCAATGACGCGATACGATAAACCGCAATCGCGATAGGCTACAATCCGACCTATATCAAAGTCGGAAACGTGATGGTACGCATTTCTCCTCCTTACACGAGGCATCACAACAACGTTTCACCTGGCAACGCCGGGCAACTGCTGTTTGCGGCCGCGCGGTTCTGGCACTGCAGTCTGGAACCGCGAGACCGCTACGGTCGCAGGCTCGAATCCTGCCTCGGGCATGGATGTGTGTGATGTCCTTAGGTTAGTTAGGTTTAACTAGTTCTATGTTGTAGGGGACTAATGACCTCAGCAGTTGAGTCCCGTAGTGCTCAGAGCCATTTGAACCATTTTTTGCTGTTTGTGTATGAGAAATCGGTTGGAAACTTTCCTGATGTCAGCACATTTTTGGTGTGGCCCCTTGCGCCAACCTTGTGTGAATGCTCTGAAATGCTAATCATTTGCATTTTACAGTATATTCTTCCTGTCGGTTAAATTTCGCGTCTGTAGCACGTCATCTTCGTCGTGTAGCAGTTTTAATTTCCAGTAGTGTAAATACCAGATCTGATTAAGAACGCTGTGTGATCTATCGTTTTCATATTTCTAATTCCAGTAACCATATTTTACTGACTTCATCATCCTTATATACTGACCAGAGAAATTAATGTGACAACCGATCAGAAACGTGAATAACCACCTTTTGCAGGACTAAACATGTAGGAAGAGTCTAAATGAAGTTGTCGAAGGTAAACCCATCGTGGTGCCCTTCCAGGCAAGCACGTACACTGCGGGCCGCGTGGCATGTTGTGTTGTCCAGCTGCCATCGTGCTGTGGAGTAACAAACTGCATTTGGAGATGGACATGGTTCCCAAGGATAAAGTCATATATGTGTCGATCGACTGTACCTGCGTGAATGACGATATCACTCTGGGGACGCCGCAGAAACATTCCCCAGACCACAACGCTCCCTCCGGCAGGAGGGTGTTTTTCATTTCAGCTGTTTCACAACATGAACGCCAATCGCCATATGTCAGATGGAGCATAAAACGAGACTCATCTGAAGAACCTTCCAGTTGTCACTCAGTGGGCGTCGACTCGGGGTACTGTGCTGCAAGTTACAGCCTTCGTTGCCGATGATCAGCAGTCCGCATGTGATGCCCATAGGTAACAAAGTTTGCTAAACGGTCGTTAAGGAGTAAGTGCTGGTACCTCTTGGTTCAGCTGGCGGTCAGTTGCTCGACATTTCCACGTCTGCCACGTCTGTTCGCCCGCACCCATCGCCGACGTCAGATAAACCGTTCCGTTTCTGCATTGCGACAACGACCGCCCAATATTAGCGCCCTTCCCCCGACACGCTTTATATACTCTCCACTGCTAGTGCTGCCACGTGCCGCTTGTGAGTGGTTATTGCACGTTGACGTCGAACACAGGCGTAATTATGTTAATGTGATTGGACCGTGTACACACTTTTACAAAGTCATTGAAATGCTTCGCGTTCGTCACTGCAGACATATGAAGGTATCTGTATATATCAGTAATTGAAACGTGAAACAAACAATGACGTAAAAGACTCTGGTTACCAGTAAGTAGAACGTAAATTCAGATGACGTTGTTGTCGGTAATCAGTATTCTTATTTTAAATTTCCTTCTCAGTGGTAATGAGGATCAAGTGAAAAGCATCAACAGGCTGTGCTAAGCTTTGAAGTAATGCAAAGCAAATCTGGAGCTGCAATGCAGTGTTATATGCACTATCTCCATGCATTTCACGTTAGCATAGGCCCACTTATTGAGATCGTTAAATTCTTCCTTCCCGACGCCATTTCGTTTAGTTGCTTAAAAACAGTGCTTTCGTGATACGAAACAGTCGTCTCTGAATATCATGGTTTTGCGTCATTGCTGTGGCTACACAGGGCGGACAGAGTGTGAAAAGCTTATAAGTTTGCTGCAAGTTAGGCTGTACCAAGAAATAATTGTTAAGAAAATGTTCGATACTTGTTGCCGTTTGATAGTTAATTAGCAGTGAAATTAGCCATCAGGCCGTTGCGCGCGCAAATTCAAGCGACCCAACGTGGGTTTCTTTTGGCTTCCTACATGTGAACAAGTGAGCGGTAGAAGAAATTGGACACGGGGAAGTAGTAAGGTCAAAGGTCGAGCTGTCTTGTGCGATATGATCTGCGGATTGGGAAAAACTGATAGCATTATTGTATCTGGCGGATCACTTGGATTTGCGAGTGTAACAGCATGACTGGCTAATTTCAGTGCTAAATGACTGGGAAACGGCCCAACGGACCAAATTTTTTTCTTAACAATTTTTTCTCGGCTTACCTACCCTGCTACACCCTTACAAGCTTTTCAGACTGTTTCTGACCAACTTGTAGAGGGTTGTATCCTGCGTGCAGATTATTTGCGTCAAATAATAATACCACACCGTTCATAGGCTACACTCGATATCTCGTGTTTCTCTTCTGGTCCGTCTAGTGTAAACTATTCTTCACCAATAACAATCGAATGGTAGTTCACGAATATTTCTGATCTTGTCAGTTGCCCACTCATTTCTCGGCAGCCAAGAATGCGCTCGTCTGTCACTATTTTGCACGTCTGAAGGGTTGGTT
Organism: Schistocerca piceifrons; assembly: GCF_021461385.2. Taxonomy (NCBI): domain Eukaryota; kingdom Metazoa; phylum Arthropoda; class Insecta; order Orthoptera; family Acrididae; genus Schistocerca; species Schistocerca piceifrons. The sequence goes on from NC_060141.1 coordinate 784,110,688, forward strand.
GATTGGTCGATCTGGGGGAGGGGACCAAACATCGAGACCGATGACCGTAGCAGTCTGGTCCCTTTAATCCCAACCAACCAAACATCGAGTTCATCGATCCCGTCGGATTAGGGAAGGATGGGAAGCATATCGGCCGTGCCCTTTCAACGGAACCATCCCGGCATTTACCTGAAGTGGGAAGCCTAAATCAAGATGGCAGGACGCTGGTCTGAACCGTCAACCTACCGAATGCGAGTCCAGTGTGCCTACCACTACGCTACCTCTCTGGGCTTCTGAGAAAAACGACTGCTTGTAAATGGGTGTGAATTTCATGCTGTGAATGTGGTCTATGAGATATACTACTTACTTTACTCGAAGTGCCAAAGTGAGTCACACCGAAGACGACCAAAGTCAGTGCCCTACGAGACCTATCTCTCCGGAGGTAAGAACATATAGCTATTTTATACTGATGTGCAAGTGAGTGACGCAAACGAAACATTAGCGTCGTTTGAGACTCCGAGTATTAGATGAGACGTCGTGCTCTTAGAATATTTGTACCCTTATGTTTCTAGAGCAGTTCAGCTTGGCAGCCTCCGGACGCTATAAATTTCAGGTTTTCACCTCTAAATGTCTGGGCAGGTGAGAAAGTGACGCCGAGATAAATGGGCAGAGGGCCAAGTGGCACGGTGCCAGGAATCACGGCCGGAAACTCATGGAGCCACGAAAATTGAACGTTCGCCATTGAAGATAATCCGTTCCATCGTCACAAACAGTTCTAATTTCTTTTTCCGGGAAACTAGTGTGAAATACTGTTTCGAGTCGAATATTACAGAGAGTATTTGATTCATGGAAATAAAAAGAATTTTTTTCTGTGATCATTATGGGATGGTATAATAAGTATCTAAGATAGTAGTCGTTAAACTTTTTTTTTTTTTTTTTTTTTTTTTTTTTTTTTTTTTTTTTTTTTTTTTTTTTTGCTTTTTAGAGCCAATACTGACGTTGCAAGCGACACATCGGGTCGCATAGGAAGAGCAGTAGGGAGAGGGAAGTGAAAATTGCAGTATATGTCTGAAATGCATGCATTTTACTGAAACCAGTTTTCCGTATGTCTGCTGGTCCAGTGTCAAGCGACATGGTTTTCTGACTTCTGGGAATAATTTCTAGGCTTCTTTACGCCGTACTATCTGGAGGGATACAATGCTGCTGCAGCAGACAGTTTTCAATCGGACTTTTTGCATTAGGCCAAATCTAACACAACAGAGATGGTTTTAAATAATATTACTTTATTAATTCGAAATTGTCACGAACGGATAGAAACCGTGTGTACAAAATGTTCAGAATTCAATTTTATCTGTTTTGTTAGGCATGTTATTTCGAAGCGACTATCTCCTATTGGGGTGAACACCTTAGTTGCCTTTCGCGGCGAGTAGTGGGGCCAGTTTCCCATATCGGATGCCCTATCAGCATTAGTGGCCCACGGAAAAACTATCAATCTGAGATAAATAACAAGGGGGTACATTCCTGGCCAAAGACGTTTAAACATTGATACTATAAAAAGAATTATTACTCTCCCTACAAGAATGATATAAATGACTTGTTTTACGTAAAAGCTTTTACTACAAAATTAGAGAATTAACTAGCTCTGTGCATGTCATTGACAACAATAGCACGATGTATATTACAGCTAGTGGGACCACTTTTCAGAAGCCAGCAGCCACGTTCAGGGAAAAAAATATGATGTGGTCACTTTTTCCATCCTAGCCGTTTTACTATGCCTTCGTCTACTGATCTTGCTATTAAATGGTAACCTAAGTAAATTAGTTTGTTATTAATTAATAACTGTAATTGCAATATCTAACACGACCACAAATATTTACTAAATGTTTTGAATGTCGTTTGTCTTTTATTCATTCCATTGCATTACTGGCGTCTTAATTTGATTTCATAATCTTTGTTTCAAAGATGTAAAATATTTGATGATGACCGTCTCTGCAATAATGCATGTTTACAAATCGGTGTTACTTTCGTTTGACACTTATACCGCAGCAGCTGATCGGTGCTGGTTGTGCACACTCATAGTTTGTCATCAGTAAGACCCGTTACAACATCCCCCTCTCACTTCAAAATGGTTCAAATGGCTCTGAGCACTATGGGACTCAACTGCTGTGGTCATAAGTCCCCTAGAACTTAGAACTACTTAAACCTAACTAACCTAAGGACAGCACACAACACCCAGCCATCGCGAGGCAGAGAAAATCCCTGACCCCGCCGGGAATCGAACCCGGGAACCCGGGCGTGGGAAGCGAGAATGCTACCGCACGACCACGAGATGCGGGCCCCTCTCACTTCTTTTAACCCCGCAGTTACCGTGCTCCTGACGTAAGCGGCGAACTTCACTTACGTCACGGCCGAATTTACCAATGTGAATTAAAATTAAGCGCATATTAAAATATTGCTGTCTCTGTAAAAGCATTTGTTCGCTACAGGTCAAGAAAACTACGACCTTAAGAAGCACTAAACGTTACTTGACATTTAGAATTCAGCTGTCAGTTGCTAGATGCATTTACTGTATATAAATATAAATCAATCGCCGCATGTATTGATGAGTACCACCTTAGAACGGCTCGATCTATTTTGCTGTTTTATTTTTTATGTGTTCATAACTGTCGCGACAGGATTTATATGGAAGAAAATGTTTCGAAAATCAGCCTGAAGTGACGGAAATGATGTTGGCATTTTTGTATGAAAATCTCAATGAAAGACCGTTCTACTGTCACGTGTTTTCATAACAAAAGAAGAATGCGATATTCAGTTTAATAGCTGTGCTGTCGTACGTTTTCGTAACAACAACAAATTCCGCATTGAATACTGATATTTTGCGAAAAAGAACATAATTGAAAGCGATATTTCAGTGTGTTTTCGATGGTGACCACATCTTTGGTGCGTTGCAAAGACTGAAATGATATCAGTTCGTCGTAATTTGGTTTGCTGCAAACATCTGAGTGATTTCAGTTCGTTGTATGCGTCTTTTGGTAAAAGTATCACCTGTGAGGCATCGAAATGTCGCTCGGCGTACGCGCAACGCAGGTTAGTCGCACCACCGTCGAGTATGTGACACTGACGAAGTGGGTAGACAGCGTTTGGAGGCAAATCGAATGAGAATCATAGGAAATACTGTTATTAAAACTACTATCCTCACAGATCCAGTAACTGGAAGGTCTCTCACATACCACTGTAGCAATGATTCCAACCGATTTACCAACCATTTTGACTTCTGCTCCCAATCAAGGCTCCGTTTGCAATGACAGTAAATAAGATCAGAGACAGGGGAGCGGAGGAGACAGACTAAGAATGAGTAAGAAATGGATATAAAGAAGGGCTGATATGGACAGAGAGAGTAGACGGTAGGAGATGTATAGAGGGAGTGTGCGATAAGAGATGTAGAGGGAGTTGGAGTAACGTGATGGACAGAGATGGTGACTGGGGGAGGGGTGGAGGGGGAAAACAGTTCAATTGGCTCTAAGCACTATGGGAGTTAACATCTGAGATCATCAGTCCGCTAGACGTAGAACTACTTTAACCTAACTAACCTAAGGACATCACACACATACATGCCCGAGGCATGATTCGAACCTGAGACCAAAGCTGCAGCGCGGATCCGGACTGAATAGCTTAGAACCTCTCGGCCACAGCGACCAGCAGAGGAGGAGAAGGGCATGGACTAAGGGGGGGGGGGGGATGGTAAGAGGAGAGGGACACAGAGAGGGGAGGTCCAAAATGATTCAAATGGCTCTGAGCACTATGGGACTTAATTTCTGTGGTCATCAGTCCCCTAGAACTTAGAACTACTTAAACCTAACTAACCTAAGGACATCACACACATCCATGCCCGAGGCAGGATTCGAACCTGCGACCGTAGCAGTCCCGCGGTTCCGGACCGCGGAGAGGGGAGGGGTGAGAAGGAGATTAGGACGAATATCCAATCTAGCATTTGCGAAACATAGGCGGGTTGGCTAGTGTTACTATAAAATACGCTTGAGAACCGCGGGCCGCACGAGTACTTGATTCCGACCTCAAACATACACACGGTGCATGTAGTATCAGACAGAATGCAGTTCGTGCGTAGAATGCGGAAGGCGCGCGGTATACCTGAGTTTCACCGAGGGCAGCTTGTGATGGCCCGGATAAAATGGTTCAAATGGCTCTGAGCACTATGGGACTCAACTGCTGAGGTCATTAGTCCCCTAGAACTTAGAACTAGTTAAACCTAACTAACCTAAGGACATCACAAACATCCATGCCCGAGGCAGGATTCGAACCTGCGACCGTAGCGGTCTTGCGGTTCCAGACTGCAGCGCCTTTAACCGCACGGCCACTTCGGCCGGCGATGGCCCGGATACTCGGCAAGAATATTTCGGAAACTGCACGATTTGTCTGACGTCCGAGGAGTGCTGTGGTGAGTGTCCTCAGCACGTGGCGAAACAAAGGTGAAACCACGTCCAGACGTCGTGGGTTTGGTCGGTCATCCCTTATTAAAGAGTCAGACGTCGCAGCCTGGGTAGATTGTTAAACAGGACAAATTGCGAACTCTGGCGAAACTAAGATCAAACTTTAAATGTTGGGCAGAGTACAAGCGTGTCTGAGCATACACTACACCGAACGCACTTAACAGTGGGCCTCAACTGCAGCAGACCCCTGCATGTGCCAAATTTAACAACGCATCGACAACTACGACTGCAATTGTCAAGTGACCATTGGCACTGAATGCTTGGCACTGGACACTAGCGCAGTTACAGAGCGTTGCATGGTCTGATGAATCCCGAAAACCTCTTCACCATGCCGATGGGACGCACCTTCCAGGGGAACAGCTCCTTGATATCTGCAGTGCGGGACGGAAACAAGCAATCGGCGTCTCCTTTATGCTCTGGGGAACAATCGCGTGGACATCCGTGGGTCCAGTGGAGCTCGTGCAAGGCATCATGGTGGCCAAGGAATATCGTACACTGGTCTCAGACCACGTACAACTCTATCATGACGATCATGCTTTCCAATGGCAGCTGCATTTTTCAACAAAGTAATGAGCCTTCAACACAGTAGCGAGTTCCAATTGATGTGCTGGCCCATCAACTTGCCAGATCTGAACCCGTTCGAACACGTCTGGGATGAGAATGAAGTGGCATAACCGCTCATTGGCCCCTAACCGCAATTTTGTGGTGCCAACTCCCTCTAGCGACCTACCAAGGTCTCACTGCTTCAATACCATGACGTGTCGCCACTGTTATCCGTGGCAAGGGTGGATTTACCGGATATTAGGTAGGTAGTCATAATGTACCGCGCATCTTGAGCCATGTGCCTAAACATGTTTCGAGTTCTCAGAAAATGAGTTACTAGGGCCTACTGTGTACCAAATGTAAAGCAGAACACCTCCAACACTACAGAACAACATAAGTCACATATACCGGGTATCTATCATAAGAGTCGTCAGGCATATTTTCTCTTATGTTTCGCCGGCAGCCGTGGCCGAGCGGTTCTAGTCACTTCAGTCGGGAACCACGCTGCTGCTATGGTCGCAGGATCCAATCCTGCCTCGGGCATCGATGTGTATCATGTCTTTAGGTTAGTTAGGTTTTAAGTAGTTCTAAGTCGATGGGACTTATGACCTCAGTTGTTAAGTCCTTAGAGCCATTTGAACCAAATCTGATGTTTCGGCTAGTGTCTGCAGTTTGGGTTTGGTAATGCGCAGCTTGAGTATGAACAGACAAGTAATACTCATCACATCTTACGTGCGACTCTGAGTGTGACGGAAATCTTCGGTATGTTTTTCGTTAAAAAAAGTTTGATTTTTAAAGGGGAATTTTACGTGCCCCTTCTATAGAGAGGTCCCATATTACTCCTGTACGATATGTGCTTCATTGATACGTACTGACGGGGACTGTAAAACACGAAGGACAAACAGTGCTCCATTAGCGACTGATTTGCGTGCTGCAGGGCGATAGAAGTCAGTGCGAGTCAGGTCGGTGCTGTCGCTGCTGGAGTACCCGTTATTTGTGTTTTGCAATCCGTGTTTAATGCATATCAATAAAACGAATATTACACTAGACTAATTTGGGACTGCTCTGTCGAAGAGGCGAGTAAAATTCAAATTTAAAAAGCATTTTATTTGTAACGGGAAGTAAACCAATGCTTTCCAACACTTGGCATCGCATGGAAAAACGTGACGAGTAGCATTTGTCTGCGATAACTATAGCTACAAATTGCAAAAACTAAATTGCAAACATCTGCAAAAACACCTGAGAAAATGCTCCTGAGTATTCTTAGGTTTACATGCATGTAAAGGTATCATTGAAAGACGTACCTGTTTAAAATAATTCTCTAAAATATTAGTAATGGAGACACTGATTTGTAGCAGGCGTTTCCCAAAAATTTTGCTGCACGTCCACCTATTGTACAGCAGCTATTAGTGTTTGATTACGGGTCCGTTTTATGTAACCAGACTAAACTATTAGGTTGGTGCATAAGTTGGCAACGTTTTTGTCTTGCATGTTGATATTCCGTTGTTTATTTACCAACTGCTATTTTTTATTTGTAGTTCACTGTTGCTATTGGAGTTTTCGTATCCTCGTTTTGTCATATGGGGATATTGAGTTAAACAGCGGACGCTAGAAAATTGAGTGGAGAAATCGGAACATTTCTGACATATTCTTCTGTTTGGGTTCAGTAGAGGTGTTACAGCTGCGGAAGCAGCCATAAACACTTGCACCGTGTATAGGTCTAACGCCATTGGACAGAGCACGGTTAGAAAGTGTTTTTCTCATTTTAAGGAGGATCGATTTGACACTAATATCCACGTTGAGGAAGACCTTCAGGGTTTGATGATCGTCGCCTAATCGCATTAACCCGCAATGATCCATGTCAGGGTATTCGAAAACTGGAAAATGTGATGAACTGTGATCGTTCCACCATCGCGCGACATTTGCATGCGATGGGGAAGGTTGAAAACTTGGGAGTGTGAGTACCACATTCTCTAAGCGAAGATCACAAAAGTGGGGAGGTAAACGTATGTGCATCTCTGCTTGGTCGTAATCAATCGGCTTGTGAATAACACTGACCATACCTATAATGTATTGCAACTGGTGACGAGAAATAGTGTCTTTATGCTAACATAAGCAAAAGAAAGGAATGGTTGAGCCCAAGCAAAGCAGTAACTCTCCGTTCAAACACCTGTGTGCATCCACAACAGGTCATGTTATGCGTCTCTTGGAACAGCGTGGTGTTTTGTTCTATGAATTGCTTCCCCGACGTGTAACCACCGTGGCTGACATTTACTGTCAGCAACTGAGACGTCTTACAAACGCAGCCCAAGAAGAACGACAAGGAAGGCGGCGTGAAGGGTTGTTACTCCACGATATCGCCCTTTCGCATTCTTCTACTCTGGATTTGGGTTGGGAAGTCATTCCGCCTTTTCTGCTCGCTATGGAACAACCTTCAAGGAACTTCCTTTCCGGACTAAAATGTGCTCCGATCATGTCTCAACGAGTTCTTCGACTCAAAACCACGTGATATCTACAGCTGCGGAATCGAAAAGTTACTCCAGCGTTGGCAGAGTATTGTATATAGTGGAAGGTAGTATATTATTGATGACTAAAAGCTCTGTTACGTGAATGTGTTGCGTCTATTAAACTTATGGAAAAACGCTTCCAACTGAAGCACAACCCATTACTTGAGTCCGGCTCATCAAACTAGAGAACGTGAAGTATTAGTTCATTTCATTATAAAAATAAATAAAAGATTTACTTAGCTTTCACACACTTCTTTTCCTCAGTGTAGTTGTATAATTTACAACTATCAATGACTAACAAAGAAGTTAGAAGTACTAATTAACAAATTGTTTTCTTGAGGTACGATGGCCAACCTTTATTTAAGTACAAGTTCATCAGAAATTTTAACAACTCGTTCACCCTACACTCTCATATTGACTCCTTCAGCTGAAGTCACGAACTGGGCAGAGCTCTTCCATGATCGACACCATACTGACGTCAGCGCAGGCTGCTGCTATACTTAGAGGCAGGACGTATCATCCGTCTCCTATTGGTAGTTGCAGGTATCATCTGCCCCCCGCATTGGTAGTTGCAGATTGCAGCGAGCTCTCGCTAGTGTCTGTGGTACCGATTCTCGTTGCCGTCTTTGTTATGGCACAACTATCTGTTAATGATGCCACACCACTGATGATCAATTTCTGAACATGATTAAGTCACAGCTGTTAAATACATGGAAATCAGTGATCAGAGTGATTTTATGTGGAATCACTGCATAACACTAAACTGCAGATACCAAACTGCTACTCACTGGCAGAAGTTAATGAAGTATCTTTCAGCAGCTAAAATATATACACGGTGAGTCACCTAAAGTTACCGCTGGATATATTTCGTAAACCACATCAAATACTTACGAACCGATTCCACAGACCCAACGTGAGGAGAGGGGCTAGTGTAATTGTTTAATACAAACCATACAAAAATGCACGGAAGTAAGTTTTTTTAACACAAACCTACGTTTCTTTTTAATGGAACCACGTTAGTTTTGTTAGCACATCTGAACATATAAACAAATACGTAATCAGTGCCGTTTGTTGCATTGTAAAATGTTAATTACATACGGAGATATTGTAACCTAAAGCTGACGCTTGAGTACCACTCATCCGCTGTTCGATCGTGTGTATCGGAGAGCACTGCCACATACATCGCGTTTCTACAGAATGATCTCCCAACGTTGCTCGAAAATGTCCCACTGGAAACGCACCTGCACATTCCGCAATTAACACTAGGCTGGCCCTTGACAGGATGTTCGGCGGGCGTTTCATAGGACGTGGAGGACGCATAAATTGGTCAGCCCGTTCTCCTGATCTTACACCTCTGGACTTCTTCCAGTGGGGTACGTTAAAGGAGAATGTGTACCGTGATGTGCCTACAACCCAAGAGGATACGAAAGAACGTATTGTGGCAGCCGGCGGCGACTTTACACCAGATGTACTGCGGCGTGTACGACATTCATTTCGCCAGAGATTGCAGTTGTGTGCAGCAATTGATGGCCACCACATTGAACATATATTGGCCTGACATGTCGGGACACACTCTATTCCACTCCGTAATTGAAAACGGAAACCACGTGTGTACGTGTACCTCACCCCTCATGGTAATGTACATGCGCGTCAGTGAAAAAGAGCAATAAAAAGGTGTTAGCATATGGACGTAATGTGCTGTTCCAGTCTCTTCTATACCTAAGGTCCATCACCGTTCCCTTTGGATCCCTACGTAATTCGGTGCTCTCCGATACACACGATCGAACAGCGGAGGAGTGGTACTCAAGTGTCAACTTTAGGTTACAATATCTCCGTATGTAATTAACATTTTACAATGCAACAAACGGCACTGATTACGTATTTGTTTATATGTTCAGATGTGCTAACAAAACTAACGGGGTTCTATTAAAAAAAACGTAGGCTTGTGTTAAAAAACATACTTCCGTGCATTTTTGTATGGTTTGTATTAAACAAGTACGCTAGCCCCTCTCCTCACGTTCGGTCTGTGGAATCGGTTCGTCAGTATTTGATGTGGTTTACGAAATATATCCAGCGGTAACGTTAGGTGACTCACCCTGTATATATATAGAGTAAAATAAAGAAGAGGTAGGGGAGGTGGAAGAGCTGTACATTTCGTCACGAGCTTGGGTAATAAGCGCGAAAGTGACACGGACATATACACCAATATCCAGTGGCAGAAACTACTAGATAGACGCAGACATACACTGTTAAAAATTCGAACTCATGCAGTGGTTTACCGATAATAGGGATTCCCAAGGGCCACACTAAAACTGGAGGAGTAGAAATGATACAGTTCGCCTCATAACTAAGTGATGCGCGTGTGAGATTGTTCCATAGATGATCCGCTTCGATTCCAGGTACTGCCAAGGATTTTTCCCTGGTAGGAGGTTTGGGACGGAATAAGCCTCATGACACCAATTGAGGGCCTAGTTCAGTAAGAAGTAGCGGCTGCAAGGTCATGGAAGCTGACAAATTGAAGATGACATGGCGGCCAGTCGCAGCTGAGTGACCCGTAAATGGAGCCTTAGGTTTTAGCAGGGATACGCGAAATACCTTGGGCCACACACTGTGCAATGGCTCATTGCTCACCCATAAGTAAAAGGATACAGAGTGGAGCTCCGGGCCGACTTTTTTTTCTTTTTTTTATCTGCTTGAAGCAAACTTCGAAACACAAACAGAAGCGTGAAGTACATATTTTAATCAAACCTAACGGTAGCTTTCATCTCCAGCTAAGTACTTCTATTGTTCTATTTGTTCAACGTGTGTGGGTGAATATTATGTGCGTTATCAAAATAAAGCAATGTTTCCCTGCTTTTTTTAAACTCTTACTCCCAAAACTTCCCCGTATTTTTCCCAATGCAATTGATTCCCAATGCAATCTATTTCTCATTCCACGTTTCTAATTTGGTATTCTGTTTTATCGCCAATCTTATTTAATTATTGTAACAACTGTTTCAATAATTTGTGTAATGGTCCCAAAATATCCTCATTTTGGAAACATGGAGTAAATATGTTCTTTTCTGGCATTTTCTGTGCCACATTGTAAAGTCACTATATGTTGAAAACACCAGTTTCTACCAACAGCATCGATTACCAGCAGCTTACCAGTTTCTTAAAAGTTTTACCGATGGCCCAACTCTGTAGCTATCAACCTCATACAGTGCTTCGCGTAAGAAACAAATATTCGGACTGGTCACTATGCAAGCTGGGAGTAACTGGCTGTGCTTACCTTCCATAATGCGCTTGACGTGATTCCAAACGTTTTAAAGGTCCACGAAGAAGTGACGAAGGAAGAAGCTCGTTTTCACGACAACGTCGTTCCCCGAATAGCATAATAATGTTCTCACTGCCGCCGCTATGTTGACACATTCATATTTTTATTTTTCTTTACGTTTCATTCTCTGCTTCAAAGAGCAAAGAGGGCTGTTCGTATGACGGCCCACTAAAGAATCGCGGTTCCTTTCATCAGGGCTTAATTTCGCTCTGAACGCGCCGGAAAGGTGATCAGGCACCTCAGTGAGAATTTTCTTAGCACTCACTGGAAAACATCGCCACTGAAGATTTAAAACAGAGCAAAGAAACTATAATTTTCCACTGTGCCTCACACAGAAAACGTGCAATGGGTGACCAGCAGTTGTCATGGAAACTCACAAGCACGTAGCGTCTTTCCTCGTTCTCCAAACAGTGACGACAGGACTTGCCGGGAGGCAAACGCACAACATTTGTGTTACGTTAGTTCAAATTTTATAGAAATAACATCGTGTTAATTGTATCGTAAAGATGTTACTCTGTGGTTACTAACATAGAAACTGATTGTTTAATTTACGAGCTGCAAATACCAGTAGGCACATATTGCCGGTCAGCCATTTATTTATTTTCACACTTTTCGATCCCTTGATTCTCCTACACATTTAAAATTATGCGAGGCTATTCATTTTATCTCTTGTCTAGTTGTTCTTATAATATGTCTGCGTGACTAAATAATTTTGGGGAACATTATTCCCCGCAATACCGTCAACGCCTCTGTGTTTCGATAGCGATCTGCCACTATTGTCACACACAAATCGCGGAATATACCAATAAGTTGTTCCGTTGCGTTATTATTCGTCACAATTTAGTGGTATATGCTATGACGTCACACGAAGGTTTCACATACCATTTTACCTCACAAAATTACACTATAAATCAACAAGGGCTCTTCGGATAGTGAGGTCCGATTGGTCACGAATTGGAGACCACAGTGAAAATTTAAAATATTTTACTTGCAGCAGTTAGCTACACATCCCAACTCCTCTACATAGTCGCCGTTCCTACTGAGACATTTTTCGTAGCATTGCAGCAGCTTTCCAGTACCCTCGTCATAGAAGGCAGCCGCCTGTGATTTCCGCCCATTCTCTACACTGATCTGCAGCTTCTTGTCTGAGGCAAAATTTTATCTCCATAGCCAGCGGCGTATGTGAGCAGCGATGAAAATCAAAGGGAGCCAAGTCAGGACTGTATGGTGGGTGATCAAATACTTCCCATCGGAAACAATGCCCCTGCAGTTGTGCGGCCGACAATTGTCATGAACAAGGAATTTCTCTCACAGACACTCATACATGACGGGAGAAATTGTTTTCCATCATCGACACATGCTGACTGTGCTCTCGGAACTAAAAGGTGCGACGTGACGCGATCCACGGTGCATACTAAAGACACTGACCAACACGTTTATGCAAATTTCATCAGATTTTCACTGTGATTTCCATTCCGCAACCGATCGGACCTTAGTTTTCAGACAGTCGTCAAGAAACAACAGATTTGAGACTCTCAGTATGGTTCTTCATCGCCAAGCTGCAGTCACAGGAACCGTCCTGTTATGTCAGCTATATACAGTTTCCTAGGTGGAGCGCAATATTCACTTGAAGGTGACATCTTTTATAAAGTGACAACTAGGGTTATACTATATGATAAGACGATGGTGGTTGATGTTCAGCGTGGATGACGTCAGATTGGGAAATTATCGTACAGTACAACCCCAGGAGGGAGGGAAGTTGTTGGTTACTACCATATGTGTCCAGACATGTGACTCTGAGGGACTGAACATTCTGGATTTTGGGTTGTGTGTCTGATCTCTGTGCGAGTCTGGTTCGGTGTAAACATGGTGGCTTGTACCTTTCATTTCAACAACTCTGCTATAGAATGTAGTTACGTTACTTCGGGAATAATTGGTATGTTCACATCGCAATCACTGCTGTCAGCACATATTTTCGTCTCTGTATTCTGTGTAGTGCGACATCAGTATCATTGTCTCTGCAGACGTCATATGTTATTCCAACATACACACACTGCAGTTTTGAAGTACGATACCTCTTAATACTTACAGACATTCTTACAGCTTTGTTTATTGGTGGCTTGAATATGAACGACTGGGCTCAGGACGTAATATGAAACGTATATTATAGCAACGGGGAGCGGTCATAAAGTGATGTGCTTACAGAGAATGTCTAGCGTTAGGCGTTATGTGCTCTAATTTTCGTATAAATCTTGCAAATGAAGATAAGCATGAATTTTATAGTGTATACACATTTTAGATTCAGCAATATTTAATTTGAAGCTTAATTGTGCTTGCAATGTGTGGGAGACATGACATATAATTCATTTTATTTTGTTTTAATTTTAGTAGAAGTCTTGCATATATTATGATAAGTACGAGGGCAGTTCAATAAGTAATGCAACACATTTTTTTTTCTCGGCCAATTTTGGTTGAAAAAACCGGAAATTTCTTGTGGAATATTTTCAAACATTCCCGCTTCGTCTCGTATAGTTTCATTGACTTCCGACAGGTGGCAGCGCTGTACGAAGCTGTTAAAATGGCGTCTGTAACGGATGTGCGTTGCAAACAACGGGCAGTGATCGAGTTTCTTTTGGCGGAAAACCAGGGCATTTCGGATGTTCATAGGCGCTTGCAGAATGTCTACGGTGATCTGGCAGTGGACAAAAGCACGGTGAGTCGTTGGGCAAAGCGTGTGTCATCATCGCCTCAAGGTCAAGCAAGACTGTCTGATCTCCCGCGTGCAGGCCGGCCGTGCACAGCTGTGACTCCTGCAATGGCGGAGCGTGCGAACACACTCGTTCGAGATGATCGACGGATCACCATCAAACAACTCAGTGCTCAGCTTGACATCTCTGTTGGTAGTGCTGTCACAATTGTTCACCAGTTGGGATATTCAAAGGTTTGTTCCCGCTGGGTCCCTCGTTGTCTAACCGAACACCATCAAGAGCAAAGGAGAACCATCTGTGCGGAATTTCTTGCTCGTCATGTGGCTGAGAGTGACAATTTCTTGTCAATGATTGTTACAGGCGATGAAACATGGGTTCATCACTTCGAACCTGAATCAAAACGGCAATCAATGGAGTGGCGCCACACCCACTCCCCTACCAAGAAAAAGTTTAAAGCCATACCCTCAGCCGGTAAAGTCATGGTTACAGTCTTCTGGGACGCTGAAGGGGTTATTCCGTTCGATGTCCTTCCCCATGGTCAAACGATCAACGCTGAAGTGTATTGTGCTACTCTTCAGAAATTGAATAAACGACTTCAGCGTGTTCGTAGGCACAAAAATCTGAACGAACTTCTCCTTCTTCATGACAACGCAAGACCTCACACAAGTCTTCGCACCCGAGAGGAGCTCACAAAACTTCAGTGGACTGTTCTTTCTCATGCACCCTACAGCCCCGATCTCGCACCGTCGGATTTCCATATGTTTGGCCCAATGAAGGACGCAATCCGTGGGAGGCACAACGCGGATGATGAAGAAGTTATTGATGCAGTACGACGTTGGCTCCGACATCGACCAGTGGAATGGTACCGTGCAGGCATACAGGCCCTCATTTCAAGGTGGCGTAAGGCCGTAGCATTGAATGGAGATTACGTTGAAAAATAGTGTTGTGTAGCTAAAAGATTGGGGAATAACCTGGTGTATTTCAATGCTGAATAAAATAACACCTGTTTCAGAAAAAAAATGTGTTGCATTACTTATTGAACTGCCCTCGTATTTAGTGAAATGAGTAATGTAAACAATTTAGATGCTGAAATATTTAACTTCTGGAGTATCACTGTAACTGTAATTTATAAGACATTTCCTATAAATGGTAAGCAGTTTAATTTGTTTCCGAGATATTGGATCTGTAATCGTCTTTGGAATTTGTCCCATGTGTTGCTGTAACCATCTTTGGTGTTCTCTCTCATGAGTGTGTGCTTATAAATAGTCCATGTCGTTCTGCAGTTCAACTGAGTAACCCAATAAAGCATCTTGTCTCCTCCTAAAATTGAACATATTATTCCTTTCCTCCCAAATAAGACAATTCTACTGTGTGTGCGTCTGTGTGTTTCAGAGTGTGTATGTATGAGGAGGAACTTTAATTAGTTGTTGGTGTAGCTGATTACAGGTTTCATGTTTCAAACCTTAGTTTCCCAGAGGATAGCAACAGTGGGTTTTTAGTTCTTCTCGTTGTTTGTACCTCATTTGTAGCGCATGTTGCTATATTTTTAATCCACATACATCGAAGGCATTGTTCTGTCTGATTGAGTCAAAATTACACAGCACAAACCACTGAGGATAGAAACGTAAAAGTTGGAGTGTGTCTCCATTTTGTGCTGTAGGCATTGTTCGCGATGAGATTTTTCGAAATTCCATCCATAAAGGGATAAAATAGAGGATGAAAAGTTTCTTTTGAAGGTACTACGCTATTAAGTCAATTTAGAAGCTAGATCTATGAAAACTGGTCAGAAATAAAGTAATATGAGTTTCAGAATGTCTGGAGCTTGAACCCTAGGGTGGGGGACTAGTGAACGGATTTTTTCTCGTAAATAATTATTAAGGAATAACTAAAGTATATTTAAAGCAATGTCTACGAAAATTGGTATTTGACTTCCCAGTCGAAATAAAAAAACATATATTTCAGAGAATTTGGAATTGAAGCCCATCTGGGTATCAAAGAGTAGCCGAAAATTTTTATAAAAATAAGTCATTATGAAAGCGTTCTGATGTTAAAATTAAGAGAAATTGATTTGGTTCCTCGGTCAGAAATAAAAATATACACTATGTGATGAAAAATATACGGACATCTGGCTGACAATGAGATCTAAGTTCGTGGCGCCCTTCTTCGGTAATGCGGAATTCAGTATGGTGTTGGCACAACCTCTGACTTAGGGGTCCAACAAGATTCAAGTCAGGACTCTGCGCAGGACAGTCAATTACAGTTATGTTATTGTCGTGTAACCACTCCACCGCAGGCCGTACATTATGAACAGGTGCTCGATCGAGTTGAAAGATGTAATCGCCATCCCCGAATTGCTCTTCAACCGTGGGAAGCAGGAAAGTGCTTATAACATCATTGTACGCCTCTGTTGTGATAGTGCCATGCAAAACAACAAGGGGTGCAACCCCCTACATGAAAAATACGACCACACCTCCGAATTTTACTGTTCGCACTACACATGCTGGCAGTTGACGTCCACCGGGCATTCGCCAAACCCACACCCCGCCATCGCCGCATTGTGTACCGTGATTCGTCACTCCACACAACGTTTTTCCAGTCGTCCAATGCTTACGCTCCTTAAACCAAGTGAGGCGTCGGTTGGCAATTACCGGTGTGATGTGTGACTTATGAGCAGCTGAGCGACCATGAAATCCAAGTTTTCTCACCTCCCTCCTAACTGTCATAGTAGTGGCAGTGGATCCTGATGCAGTTTGAATTCTTTTGTGCGGTCTGGATAGATGCCTGCCTATTACTCATTACGACCCTCTTCAACTTTAGGTGGTCTCTGTCAGGCAACAGACGAAGTCGGCCTGCACGCTTTTGTGCTATACGTGTATCTACACGTTTCCACTTCACCATCGCATCGCAACAGTGGTACTAGGGATGTTTAGGAGTGTGGAAATCTCGCCTACAGACCTATGAAACCAGATTCGAAATCCGTGAGCTCCGCGGAGCGCCCCATACTGTTCTCTGACGATGTCTAATGACCATTGAGGTCGCTGATATGGAGTACCTGGCAGTAGGTGGCAGCACAACACACCTAATATGAAAAACATATGTTTCTGAGGATGTCCGAATAGTTTTGATCACATAGTGTATGTGTTTGAGTGTTTCTTGTACATTCGCTATTATGTAAGTGACATAGGGGATGTAAATTTTTGTGAAAATGTTTCGTCTTATTAAAACATTTGTAAATCAAAATCTATGAAAGTTGGTATTTGACTTATAAATAAATATATGTTAGTTGATGAAGATTTCTGTGGAAATATCATTACAAAAATTCAAAAGACAGGATTAATAACCACCTCCAACTAATGGTGCCAGAGTCGCTATAGGGTTAGAACCGCATTCTGAGAAGACCAAGCTTCAATGGATGCAATTAGCATGAAAAGTATAAAAGATGTTGCAATTTTTGAGCAACTTATAAATTAGACTAAAGAGAAACGAACAGAAATCTCTGCAGCCCGTACAGTCGATGTCAGAGAAGCAGCAGTCGCTGAGCTAGTCGTTCGTATTTCTCTTAGCGATACATTTCGTTCACTCTCCCCTGCCCCCAGACACACACTTTATATTCAAGTGATGATGAGGTATGTGTTGAAAATAATTTTAATGTAAACTCGCTGCAATAATCTACATGAAAATCGTATTTCTGTGCAGACGGAGTACACGCTTTAAATATTTATATACGTTGCAACGTAGACATTACATTTTCTAACGCATTTCAGAGTATTGTGACACAATCGATGAGACAACGTAATTGATTTGAGCTTTACGGCGCTTTTTCTTGTACTTAACCTCAATTAACTCCTGGATAATTGATGTAACATCGCTCTTTTCACATTACTGACGTAGTCTGCAGACACTTTGTAATATTGTGACACCAGAGAAATAATTTCAACAACTGTTAATCAATATCATCAATTATATTCCTCTTGTGTATAGCATGAAGCGTTGTCCTTGTATCTGTTAAAACGGAGCTTGTTAACAATATAAGCATGGAAATATTTAATCTGAGGATGTATTGTGAGTTCCATCAAGAGTAGGCCTAATTTGTTACATTTAGACTGTTACTTGCTTCAGTGGCTCAAATGGTTCAAATGGCTCTGAGCACTATGGGACTCAACATCTTAGGTCATAAGTCCCCTAGAACTTAGAACTACTTAAACCTAACTAACCTAAGGACATCACACACACCCATGCCCGAGGCAGGATTCGAACCTGCGACCGTAGCAGTCCCGTGGTTCCGGACTGCAGCGCCAGAACCGCTAGACCACCGCGGCCGGCATGCTTCAGTGCTTGCCTACCTTATGTAGTAGTGTAGCTAACACATTTTTTTCAGTTATAAGCCTGGTCAGGTCAGTCTTACGACAACGACTCCACAGGTCCTTCTACTAAAGTGTAAAGTCTTATTGGGCATGGAATACAGGTACTGGAGTACATATTTTGGAATAATGAACACTAATTTGGCGGCTAAACGTACACGTGGAAATTCACATTATGATGCTTGCAATTTATTTACTTGGCAGACGAATTTTCGCAGACATTTCGGAAAACTTTGACCTTGACAAGCATCATTGGCGTAGAGAATGGCAGGGAAAAATTCTGTGCTATTAAATAAAATCACGGAAGTGGAAATACTTAATTTACGACTCTGTTGCGTCTTAAATCAGGACGTAGAATATACAGTTGCCGTTTTTCCTGTACAATGCTTGTTTTCTACAGTGCAGCCATCTGTTGCTGACAGTAAGAAACTCATGTTACAAAGAAGACTATTGCACAGTTTGTACAGCCATATGTTGGTGACAGGAGCAACTGGGATGTGAAATAGGACTTGATGTTATTTCATCTGTTTAGGTTTTATGAAATGGTACTCGAAGTGAAACTCATGTTAACAAATTAAAATTCCTAATTCGTTATTATATTGATAAATAAATGGTGATTTTATAAATTATTTATAGAGAAATATGCTTTCTATGTTTTCCAACATTCAATGGGGAATGATACATAATTTCAAATGAATTTTAATTAAATTCCGATTTGGGGAAAGTCTCCAGCTGCCTACATCGTCATCGTCGTCGGATCCGCTGCGAGTCTGTGCTGCCAGTCCTTGCTACATGTCAACAGTTTCACTGGTAGCGCTCACTAGCTATCATAGCAATTAGCTGCCGATGTCTCCCTCGCCACTGGTCATCGCGAGCCCGCATCTTCACTACCAGTCTTCACCTCTCTCAGCCACAAACCGCCGTTTCATGGCGTGTTTGTCACCGCTGTCACGTCCATCTGTTTATCGCCGCCACTGCCTCACACCGGAGACTCTCTCATCGCTCGCAACTCCACCAAAGCTCGTCACCATCGTCCCCGCTTCGGCGGCTGATCAATCCTACCCACGCCACTCATCACTGTCCGCCGACATCGATCAACGCAAAACTACTGTCATTTGTACCTCTCCTTCTCCTGCTCAAACCGTCACCACATGGAGCACATCCTCTTCCCCACAGCTCCAACACCTGTACTGCTTTACCTACATTCTTTTCCCATCACGACAGTAGCCCATACATCACACTCTGTCCCCAGGTACCCCTACATTTTCTCTTTCACCCACAACTCATGAGCCGCCACATCCAGCACTGTCACACGTGTAAACGTCTGCCAAGCAATAGTTGCCTCAGATGACATCAACAGCATCACATCTTCAAGCCACAGTGCACCAACAAACGCATCCTGTGCTGAAACACGTGCATCACTCAAAGGTAACCCCCAACAATGTCACATCCTGCCACCCCCACCCTCTCATTACCCAACCATTCTTCTCTCCAAGAGCCATAATAAAACCAACAATACGTCCAAATACTAACATTTGTCCTACCCCCAAACACAAAGAAAACGGTGACTGATCCTGACGACACCCGGCCTATGGACACAAATCCCGCTCCTCAAATATCTTTTTCTACCAATATTTCCTTTGTTCTCTCCAAAACATATAAGAAGTTCCTCAAACCTAAATCCATTACCCTCAAAATCAATAAACACGTACCGAGGCTCAACCCTCATGAAATCATCTCTAGAAACGATTCTGTATTACAAAAGTCCCTCAGACGCTACATCCAGAACGACCTTTCCTAAACTCCTCTTGTTACCTTCGGTTTCAAAGCCTCCCTAATACCTCTCACCACAATACCTCATGTCACACAATCCTAGCCTCATTGCATTTCTCCCACCTTCACAGCAGTGATCGGCAATGTCAATTTTGAGATCACAGATGAGGAGGAAAAATCCGACCTGAACAACAACGAGAATTTAAAGGTTCAAAAATC
Organism: Schistocerca piceifrons; assembly: GCF_021461385.2. NCBI lineage: Eukaryota > Metazoa > Arthropoda > Insecta > Orthoptera > Acrididae > Schistocerca > Schistocerca piceifrons. Next base: position 784,130,602 of record NC_060141.1, read on the forward strand.
TCTTTCGATCAATAATTATCACGGTCCTACTCACATCACCTGTCTACTGAATCCGCCCCCATTATAGACCTTCTCCCTAAAGAGGCAGCCCTGATATACCACCACCACAGGGTTGTACCTTCCAAATCCCTTCTACAGTCCTAATGCTGTCAGAAGTGTCTTCGATACAGTGATAATCAAACCACAAACTGTACAAGCCCACTTACCTGTCTGCACTGCAAATACTACCACATCCTTAAACAGTGTCCTAACACAGCGCCCTGTCCTACCTGCTGTACCTGCACTGACTTTCACCCCACCTATTTGGCAAGACGCAAAGCCAAGCTTCTACCAGCCAATCTGGAACTCACTGCCTCAGTCCATCCCATTGGTACCTCATTCATGCAAGCAATTCCATCCACCCAGCCCCCACTTTTCAAAACATTATCAAATTCATGACAATCTTTCTCGAAAGCGTTAACCCATTCTGACAGCCAGATATCCAACAAATCACGCTTGCTGCCAACTAAATCTTTCATCTCAACATCCAAGCCACCTATTCCCACAAGTAGCTACAATTTCTATTCACTCATCCCATCATCCTAGTCTAAGGTCCTTCTGTCCTTAATCACACACACCACTGTTAATTCCTTTGTAATGGTGCGACAGCACTAGAAAATATTGTACCATAACATATGCACCCTGCTCAACATCATGATATTCTAACACATATGCTGTGCCAACACAATATCCATACCTTTATCCTTAATTAAACGTTACGTCAACCCTATTACACCATCTGAATCTCTCCTGATATTCTCCACTGCACAGCTAAACTACCTTCGCCTGGCTAGAGCTGCAGCTGTGATTGACCACCACAAGAATATCCCTATTTGGCCACAACCCTTATACAAAATCCCACCAAACACCTTATCTTTACCCTCTTTTTCCCTCACCTTAACGATTACCAGTGCAGCCATCTACATGTAACATAATCGCTCCACCAGTATGACTTCCTCATTCACATAGATTGTACCTTTTCCATCTACCACTGACCTCAACATCAATAGTAGATCCCCTGCAGAATTCCAGCGGTGGAAGCAGTTTACTGGCACCCTGCAAGGTGACATTATTCCCATACCACACTAAACACATCCTGAAAGAAACATTACACCTGTTGTCATCTTAACATATACCAACCTCCTTGGACAGCTCACTGTAGAAGTCCTCAGCCCAAGTGGAAATTACCTCCTACCTGTACTTCTCACCATCTCCTGCACACAACCTCATCCCTGTGCACCACATCCCAATCTCCATCTGAGCGTAATCAAAGACTAATCCCTTGCTAAATGGAATGCTCACTGGGCATTCATAGAAACCAAGTTTGGAGGACACACACTGACCTATCAACAACCTGACGTTGTATCTCATGCTGCATCCTTCTGGCAGCAAACCTTGTCAAATGGTATATCCACCCATACTCCTACCATGACTGTCACCTGTTCCACCCTCCTCCCACAAGCCCTACTCCCCATCTGAGAATTCCACTGTATGTATCACTACTTCTTGTGAACTTGCAGCTGTGATACATTCACAAGCTATTGGCGAATATAGATTCATATCAGGAATTTACTATATGCAGGAAACACTGTGACTGGCACACCACATGCACCAGACTCAGTACTACACACGTCATAAACTCCTTAAAGTGTTGGATAGCATTCCATTGAGTCACAGGCCACCCCATATCCCATACCTCACTACCTGCTTCTCCACAACAATCATCCCATACCTGATAACAAGATTAAAGCTGATCACTTTCCATCCCATCTTCTTGACATGCTCTCCATGCCTAGTGACCCTCTTTTTAATTACTCCATATTCCCTACCATCCACGAATGTACTACTGTCCCAACCCTAACTCCCAACTTCCAGTGCTAGGGCATCACCTACTTACACCTTAATACTAGAAGTACCACGTTGGTCATTTTTGACCCGTGAGGGCTTTTCCAGCAACCTACTCCCCTCCTTAATCATCGCAAGACCAAACACTCCTGTGACTTTTTATCATTTATGGTGTTGCACAACTTACCAAAATTTCATCACAGAAGCCCACCTCGAAGTACGAAAAAATGACTTGTTGTACCGCTAGTACCATGTGGGTCATTTTTGACCCATATGCAATTTAACACAATCTGATAACAGTAACACCAGTTTCCAGACAATAAATAATTTCTGGACGTACCATGACGTTGTTCACGAGATTTCGGAGTAGATTACAAGACTTTGGGCCAAAAAAAGAACGTGAAATATGAAAAATTCAGAAGTCAGACGATACTTTGTACCAGCGCGGCTTTCTGTTTTCTATGGACTGCCGACATGCAGACCTATGGAGTCATACTTTGAAGCTACAAAGTAACATATTATACAGTGGTGAAGCCGTCTCCCCAATCCTACGCAACTGTCTGGGCACTGATGATAGTTCTCTTCACGATAGCATACGTCAGGCGCGTTGCCCTGACAGAACGTCATGGCTGACAAATTCTTCATCTCCGTGGAACTGGCAGATCACGAAGCACAAAGTGGAGACGACGCCTTGTATGAAACACTTTTACAAGTCTGGCGACAATCTTGTCACAGCATACTAAGGGAAAAAGAAAAAAATCGTTATTCTGAGTAAAATGAATGCTGGACGTCGGGTGAATGGGGATACTGAGAAGAAACTTCCAGAAAGGGTGAAGTTTTATAATAAAATCAAAGGTATAGTCGATATAGTTTACCAAATGACTAGGCAGTATAGTGACCAAGCTGGCATCCACTAATGACATGTGCATGTCATTTACAATGTGCTTGATGGTTCCATAGTCCCCTCACACAATTTTCAAGTTATTTACCTCTAAGAAGATTTCCCGTCGAGACTTCATCTTCAGAGTAGCAGGTGAGCTAGATGCCCTCTTCAAACTGCAGAGAGGAGCCTATTTACCCTTGCAGGCACTCCATATTGGCGCCGGGTAGTGTGGAATTGAAGGCGTTGTTGAATTCAGGATTTACCCTCAGAGAAGCTGATGAACTTCCTGCCCCTTGCAAACAGCAGAGAGGAACCAGTCTCTACCTACAGGCACTCAGTACTGGCGCTAGCCAATATGGAAATGGAAGGTGTTCTCAAATTCAGGTTTCCTGCAGACAACAAAGGAACAAAGCGAAATGTAACGATAAACGTATGCTTGAAGTGCAACAAGCACCCTACTGGTCATTAAATTTAGTACTCCAAGAAGAAATGCAGATGATAAACGAGTTTTCATTGGACAAATATATCATACTAGAACCGACATGTGATTACATTTTCACGCAATTTGGGTGCATAGATCCAGAGAAATCAGTACCCAGAACAACTATCTCTGGCCGTAATAACGGCGTTGATATGCCTGGGCATTGAGTGAAACAAACATTGGATGGCGTGCACGGGTACAGCTGCCCATGCAGCTACAACACGATACCACAGTTCATCAAGAGCAGTGAATGGCGCATTGTGACGAGCCAGTTGCTCGGCCGCCATTGACCAGACGTTTTCAATTGGTGAGAGATCTTGAGAATGTGCTGGCCAAGGCAGCACTCGAACATTTTCTGCATCCAGAAAGGCCCTTACAGGACCTCCAAAACGTTGTCGTGCATTATCCTACTGAAATGTAGGGTTTCGCAGGGATCGAATTAAGGGTAGAGCCGCGGGTCGTAACACATCTGAAATGTAACGTCCACTGTTCAAAATGCCGTTAATGCGATCAAAAAGGGTAGAGCCGCGGGTCGTAACACATCTGAAATATAACGTCCACTGTTCAAAATGCCGTTAATGCGATCAAGAGGTGACCGAGACGTGTAACCAATGGCATTCCATACCATCACGGCAGGTGATACACCAGTATGGCGATGACGAATGCACGCTTCCAATGTGCGTTCATCACGATGTCGCCAAACACGGATGCGACCATCATGATATTGTAAACAGAACCTGAATTTATCCGAAAAAATGAGGTTTTGGCATTCGTGCACCCAGCTTCGTCGTTGAGTAAACCATCGCAGGCGCTCCTGTCTGTGATGCAGACATGATCTCCGAACTGATAGTCCATGCTGCTGTAATGGTCGTCGAACTGTTTGTCCAGATGGTTGTTGTCTTGCAAACGTTCCCGTCTGCTGACTCAGGGATCGTGACGTGGCTGCACGATCCGTTACAGCCATGCGGATAAGATGCCTATAATCTCGAATGCTAGTGATACAAGGCTGTAGGGATCCAGCACGGCGTTCCGTATTACCCTCCTGAACCCACCGATTCCATAGTATGGTAACAGTCATTGGATCTCAGTCAACGCGAGCAACAATTTCCCGATACGATAAACCGCAAACGCGATTGGCTACAATCCGACCTTTATCAAAGTCGGAAAGGTGATGGTACGCATTTCTCCTCCTTACGCGAGGCATCACAACGTTTCACCGGGCAACGCTGGTCAACTGCTGTTTGTGTATGAGAAATCGGTTGGAAACTTTCCTCATGTCAGCACGTTGTAGGTGTCGCCACCGGTGTCAACCTTGTGTCAATGCTCTGAAAAGCTAATCATTTGCATATCACAGCATCTTCTTCCTGTCGGTTAAATTTCGTGTTGTAGCACGTCATCTTCGTGGTGTAGCAATTTTAATGGCCAGTAGTCTATATGTGAAACAGCTGACAAGCAAACACTCTTTTCGAATGTCTGAATTGTGAACCGACCCCAGCTTAGATGCTTCCTTCATGTCTTCGTTCGTAAATATTTCCAAATATTTATAATTACAGACAGGAAATATTTGTTCTTTAGTTTGATTTCCTTGATTGCAATGAGAAAGAAATCACGTGGAGCATTTTGTTCGCGTACTGATTTTTAGAATCTTTCACAAATATAGGGTACGTCCCTTAACTGCCAATCAAAGTAAAAATACTTTTCGTTTTCACATAAACGATATGTTCTGATTCTGTTTCAATCTTTTCATACACAAAAACTTTGTAACATTGATTTAATTACTTGTTTTAACGATTATTGATGAAAAATTGTGAAATTTGCCCTCGATAACTGCTAATAAAAAAAGTTTAAACCAAAGTTTGGCAGTGCACTATTCCTTTTAGTGACCAAATTATCCTTTGTCTACACTCTAGAGCTTTCTTGAACGTATTGTTAACATGGCGACACTCAAAAGGGAACCCAAGTACAAATAAAACGGTGGTTTACTACTGTTGGTCAAAAATGACCCATATAGTACTATTAGGGGTACGGCGATGTCCAGTACTTCTAGTGTTAAAGAACACTCCCTCTCCTTTCTCGTCACAGTAGAGACTGTTTATACCGCTATCTCTCCATAGGCTACTATCCTGAGCTTTGGAAAACCTGGGAAATCCTACTTTTTATCAAACCTAACGAACCCCCTACTGATGCCTCCTTCTATCGTCCCATCTGCCTCACCTCAGTGTTCATCAATGTCTTCGAATCCGTCCTCTCCCAAAGCACCTATCAACACGTGAAACAACAGCACCTTCTTCCAATTAACCAGTATGAACTCCATAAAAATTTTTCCTCTGATGACCTGCTCTTGTACCTCAGCCATCTCCTAAGCCCAAACTCAACTCTGTAAATCTGCTGTTTTGGTGTCCTTCGACCTACAGAAAGTATATGGCCATGTATGGTATTCTGGTCTCCTTTCGAGATTCCAGATATATGCACATGCAGTTAACTATGTCCATCTTGTTGCATCTTTCCCATGTAACTGCCCATCCTTTGTCACTATTAACAACTCCTAAGTCTGTACCTTTCCATCTCACTGCAGGAGAGCCACAAAGCTAGTAATCTCCACTCTCCCTTATCTCCTCTACACTGCAAATATGTCAAAAACCACTCACACCATTCCATCTGATTTTTTATGCTGGTCACACCGTTTTCCTGATCCTCTACAACACATTCCAGAAATCTCAATAATCCTTTCAAACCCACCTTACTCAGTTCACCTCCTAGTATAACAAACGACCCTTCAAGATCAAGTACTCAAGTCAAAGGCAATAAATATGGATTGAACCACTGGTACCTTCCGCTTCCATGACTTCTGCCTTACCATTTACAATCACCCTATGTAGTTAACTAACACTTTAAAATATCTTGGACTAATCTTTGTCCCCATGAACCATGGACCTTGCCGTTGGTGGGAAGGCTTGTGTGCTTCACCGATACAGATAGCCGTACTGTAGGTGCAACCACAAAGGAGGGGTATCTGTTGAGAGGCCAGACAAACGTGTGGTTCCTGAAGAGGGGCAGCAAACATATCAGAAGTTGCAGGGGCAGCAATCTGTATGATTGACTGATCTGGCCTTGTAACACTAACCAAAACGGCCTTCCTGTGCTGGTTCTGTTGTGTTGGCAGAAGAGCCAACACCGTGTTACGAATGGAGGCCGAAAGGCACGCGTTTTAGCTCACGCAGGCTGGCATGAGGAGGGAAGAACTATACTGACGTGACGTCTGCAACACTACAAGGAATTAGAATTCAGAAACCGGACGTAATTTGTTTGATACTTAACTTTAATCCATTAATGATGAACATCGTTCTTGACGGTACATGGGTCACAATATTATCTGTTCAGAATACATTCGTAGCAACTGAATATGGCGCTTTCCTAGGTCGTAGCAAATGACGTAGCTGAAGGCTATGCTAAACTGTCGTCTCTGCAAATGAGAGCGTATGTAGACAGTGAACCATTGCTAGCAAAGTCGGCTGTCCAACTAGGGCGAGTGCTAGGGAGTCTCTCTAGACTAGACCTGCCGTGTGGCGGCACTCGGTCTGCAATCACTGATAGTGGCGACACGCGGGTCCGATATATACTAACGGACCGCGGCCGATTTAAAGGCCACTACCTAGCAAGTGTGGTGTCTGGCGGTTACACCACAGGTACTGCGAACGGCTGAAAGCAAGGGGAAAACATAGCCGTAATTTTTCCTGAGGGCAGCAGCTTTACTGTATTGTTAAATGGTGATGGCATCCTCTTGGGTAAAATATTCCGGAGGTAAAATAGTCCCCCATTCGGATCTCCGGACGGGGTCTACCCAAGATGACGTCAGTTTATGGAGAAAGAAAACTCGCGTACTACGGATCGTACCGTGGAATGTCAGATCCCTTAATCGGGGATAGAAAATTTAAAAAGGGAAATGGGTCGGTTAAAGTTAGATACAGTGGGAATTAGTGAAGTTCGGTGGCAGGAGGAACAAAACTTTTGGTCAGGTGAATACAGGGTTATAAATACAAAATCAAATAGGGGTAATGCAGGAGTAGGTTTAATAATGAACAAAAAATAGGAGTGCGGCTAAGCTACTACAAACAGCATAGTGTACACATCATTGTGGACAAAATAGACAGGGAGCCCACACCAAAACTACAGTAGTACAAGTTTATATGCCAACTAGCTCTGCATATGACGAAGAAATTGATGAAATGTATGATGAGATAAAATAAATTATTCAGATAGTGAAGCGAGATGAAAATTTAATAGTCATGGGTGCCTGGAATTCGATAGTAGGAAAAGGGAGACAAGGAAACGTAGTAGGTGAATATGGTTTGGGGGTAAGGAATGAAAGAAGAAGCAGCCTGGTGGAAGTTTGCACAGAGCATAACTTAATCATAGCTAACACTTGGTTCAAGAATCATGAAAGAAGGTTGCATACATGGAAGAAGCCTAGAGATACTAGAAGGTATCAAACAGATTATATAATGGTAAGACAGAGATTTAGGAACCAGGTTATAAATTGTAAGACATATCCAGGAGTTGATGTGGACTCTAACCACAATCTATTGGTTATGATCTGTAGACTAAAAATGAAAAAAAATGCAAAAAGGTGGGAATATAAGGAGATGGGTCCAGGATAAACTGACCAAACCAGAGGTTTTACAGTATTTCAGGGAGAGCATAAGGGAATAAGTGACAGGAATGGGGAAAGAAATATAATAGAAGAAGAATGAGTGGCTTTGAGGGATGAAGTATTGAAGGCAGCAGAGGATGACGTTGGTAAAAAGGCGAGGGCTAGTAGAAATCCGTGGTAACAGAAGATATACTGAATTTAATTGATGAAAGGAGGTAATATAAAAATGCAGTAAATGAAGCAGGCATAAAGGAATACAAACGTCTCAAAAATGAGATCAACAAAAAGTGTCAAATGGCTAAGCAGGGATGGCTAGAGGACAAATGTAAGGATGTAGAGGCATATCCCACTACAGGTAAGAAAGATACTGCCTACAGGAAAATTAATGAGATCTTTGGAGAAAAGAGAACCACTTGTATGAATATCAAGGGCTCAGATGGAAACCCAGTTCTAAGCAAAGAATGGAAAGCAGAAAAGTGGAAGGAGTGTATAGAGGGTTTATACAAGGGCGATGAACTTGAAGACAATATTATGTAAATGGAAGAGGATATAATGAAGATGAAATGAAAGATATGATACTGCGCGTGGAGTTTGACAGAGCACTGTAAGACCTAAGACGAAAGAAGGCCCCGGGAGCAGACAACATTCCATTAGAATTACTGATAGCCTTGGAAGAGAAAGTTCTGAAAAACTCTACCATCTGGTGGGCAAGATGTATCAGACAGGTGAAATGCCCTCAGACTTCAAGAATAATGTAATAATTCCAATCCCAAAGAAAGCAGGTGTTGACAGATGTGAAAATAAGTCACGGCTGCAAAATACTAACGCGAATTCTTTACAGACGAAAGGGAAAACTGGTAGAGGCTGACGTCGGGGAAGATCAGTTTCGATTCCGTAGAAACATTGGAACACATGAGGCAATACTGACCCGACGACTTACCTTAGAGGATAGATTAAGGAAACGCAAACCAATGTTTCTAGCATTTGTAGGCTTAGAGAAAGCTTTTGACAATGTTGACGGGAATACTATCTTTCAAATTTTGAAGGTAGCAGGGGTAAAATATAGGGAGCGAAAGGCTATTTACAGTTTGTACAGAAACCAGATGGCAGTTATAAGAGTCGAGGGACATTAAAGGGAAGCAGTGGTTGGCAAGGGAATGAGACAGGCTTTTAGCCTCTCCCTGATGTTATTCAATCTGTATATTGAGTAAAGCAAAAGAAAAATTCGGAGTAGGTGTTAATATCCATCGAGAAGAAATGAAAACTTTGACGTTCACCGATGACATTGTAATTCTGTCAGAGACAGCAAAGGACTTGGAAGAGCAGTTGAACGGAATACAAAGTGTCTTGAAAGGAGGATATAAGATGAACATCAACAAAAGCAAAACAAGGATAATGGAATGTAGTCGTATTAAGTCGGGCGATGCTGAGGGAATTAAAGTAGTAAAGGAGGTTTCTATTTGGGGAGAAAAATAACTGATGATGGTTGAAGTAGAGAGGATATAAAATTTTGACTGCCAATGACGAGGAAAACATTTCTGAATAAGAGAAATTTGTTAACATCGAGTATAGATTTCAGTGTCAGAAAGTCATTTCTGAAAGTATTTGTATGGAGTGTAGCCATGTATGGAAGTGAAACATGGACGATAAATAGTTTGGACAGGAAGAGAATTGAAACTTTCGAAATGTGGTGCTTCAGAAGAATTCTGAAGATTAGATGGGCAGATCACATAACTAATGAGGAGATATTGAATGATTGGGGAGAAGAGGAGTTTGTGGTAAACTTGACTAGGAAAAGGAATCGGTTAGTAGGGTATATTCTGAGGCATCAAGGGGTCACAAATTTAGTGTTGGAGGGCAGCGTGGAGGGTAAAAATCGTAGTTAGAGACCAAGAGATTAATACACTAAGCAAATTCAGAAATATGTAGAGTGCAGTAGGTACTGGGAAATGAAGAAGTTTGCACAGGATAGAGTAGCATGGAGATCTGCATCAAACCAGTCTCAGGACTGAACACCATAAGAACAACAACAACCTTAGACCAGCAGCTAATGTGGAATACTCACCTACTAGCCTCCCAACAGAGAGGCCATAGCAGACTAAAACGACTAACAGGCTAAACTTGGGGATTACACCTATCCACTATTCTTGAGACCTACAAACCCCTGATCTGAGCCAACTCTGCTGTACAAATGTTGCGTGGATTTCTGCCCCAGCACAGTTCTATAAGTCCCTCCAAACCTCCAAAAGCTATGTACTCTGTCCCACTTTCTGCACCAGCTACCTTCCGCCACATGGATCCTCCTACATCTTACCAAATTCCCAACCCTCCTCACTCACGCTGAACATCTCTGCATCTCCATTACTATGTGCAAACTATATTCCAATAGTCCCACTGTCTCGCCCTGATTACCAATGCCAGTAAGCTGCTGCACCTTCACAAACTGCATATTCACAAACACACCCTCCATTCCTCTATCTACACACACCCCATACGTTTGCTATTTCAACTAACTCCCTCTCCCAGACAATGAGATCCGTCCCGGTATTTATACCTACTACTTACTTTAACCCATTCCCACCTATTGCACTCCACATTTGGGCACCTCTCTCTTCTCCCTCTCTACGTACCCCTATGCCTTTCCTCTGGGTGCCACTACCCTCACCACAAACTATTTCTCCTTCTCACCCTGTGTCTTTCCGACTGTCTGTATTCCCACTGTCCATTTCAATTAAAATTATCTCCATGCTTTCCCCACCTAACAGACACCTAGCTCTTTACCCACTCCCCTCAACCTCTATGTAACACAATCTCTCCTCCTTAAATACTTCTCAACCAGTGTAGGTCCTTCAAATATCAAGTGAAACAGCAGTGCTCCTGTTCTTCCTTTATAGTAGAAAATCACCTAATTGCAGGGTTTTTTTCTGTATGTATTTTTCGTCCTTCCAGCTCTCTGTCACTAATCTTTTTAATTGGAAACAGATACGATTGTGATATTTTTTCTATGATTTTTGTTACATCTTTATGAATGTTCTTGGCAGAAGAGTGGAGTAACGTACCACTGACAGCCCAGCCCATCACCCACATTGGAGAGGGGTGGATGAAATAACAGTAAAGAAGAAATGCTATTGTGACGGTGAGGCAGCCCATACAGATATTTTTAGAACTCACTAATGCAAACATAGTTTACAAAAATTTCGGTGTTTTAGGGAGTTCATTTACTTCATCCTATCTGTCGCTTGTTTTGATGTGAAGCGTTTTATACGTGAGAGCTTCTCTAAAATACAGGAGCAGGAAAACTGCACTGCTTTAGCTGCTCGCCAAGCACAGGAACTGTGGGCGCAGGGGCTCAGTATCTCATTTCCTGGTGCACATCGCTGGACGCAGTTGTCGATATGAACTTGGAGAGTGCTGATGCTGACGTCAGCAATATATAGCTAGCGCACTAGCCTGATCATAGTAAGATTCTTGGAATGACCTTGATGATGAGATAGTTCTAATGCTGTCGTCAGTGAAATATAACGAGCACAAATACCAGTCCATGGTATGATTACTGGAATGAGCTTGATGATAAGATAGGGCTGATGCTAAAGTCCATGGAAGAGTTTCGTCGCCTCTATTACGTTGGACCTGGATGCCTAGTTACTCACTACTCACATAACTGAGCTACGGTTAGTGTGTTTATTGTCACAGATTTCATAATTAGAGCTCAAAGTGTTGACATTGAGCATTGTATCAAGCTGTAACGTGATTCTGGAGAAAGAATACTCCACTTTGAATTTCATCTGAAGTTAATGGCAGCACGGGTCCTTGTTATAAAGTATTTGATGACTTGAAGAGTCGTCGGTATAACCTAATAGACCTCTTTTATAACTTTCTCCACAGATAAAAATATAAAAGGGTTAAGACAGACCATGTTGCGGTTCCTGAACGACCGTTGCACTGCTCTCCAAATGTTTTCTTAAATGTCCCGCCATTACATGTGCGTAAAGGGGGGCGGTGGGGACACGTACATCCGTCATATTTGTACCGCAATGATTGCCTTATATCCGGTAGGATATCTTCCAATAACTTTGGCAGCTGAGTATCTTAGAAATCTGAGATACTTCAGTCTGTTTGGATTCCCATCAATAAAACAGGGATCACCGACGCGGGTAATGGAAAACAAGACAAAGAGCTTTGTTTTTGTCTGCTTGTTTGAGACTGCGTAGATTTTCATCCGACAATTACGCATATTTTGAAGACTGAATAACCCATTGTTGGTAAACGGTGCTTCCTACCTAAACCAAATTTTGCATAAAAAATCTACATCACTTTACTATTTGCGTAGATAACATTCGGACAACTGTAACAAGTTTTGGAAGTCACGGCTATGAAGCTGTAGTAACACGGGAAAGTGCAGAGAATGAAATGCGATGGAATAATGTGTTCGCATGACACTCGTTGGGTTAATCCGTCTCGCCTGTCACCTTTGCATTGTGTGTTACTGTTGCTAAAATGTTACTTTCATTTCTTTCATCAGTTGCTCATCTCTTTCCTTGCCGTATTTTATTCCCTGCACTGGCAGTTTGTAAAGCTTTTTATTTACAATATTTACAATGGTAGGTTGTGAGTGTTTTGTACAATCTGTACACTCTTCAGCATACAAACGCGGTTCTCTTCTAATAGTTTAGCAATTGCGCCGTAAACGATAAGCATTTCTCCGACTGTCGTATACATTGTCCGTGTCTCAATAGCTTTACGAGTAATTTATCTAATTGATACAACAGCTGGACACAGACCGATGAAGTTCACCACAGATTACAACGAGAACCATGCATCAGTTGCGTGTTTGCTTCCGTTTGGTATAACTGTGCAAATGTTTGCCGAACGTCACCTCCTGACACCAGTCTGAGGACAGTAGTCTGAGGAGCTGTTGTCTCGATACTATTAGATCAAGCCCAATACATGTTATGCAGTTGAAGTTCTCTTAGGACCTACTTACAAATGCAACAAAAAAGTATATAATTACGGCAGGAAAGAAACGAAATCGGTGTCGTAATTCTGTAGTTGTAAAACATAAAATTACTTGCTAAAGTCAGAAAATACGCCATTCGCTCCGCTATAACTCGGCGAAAACCGCACCTTGATATGTTTATTCATTCTGCATGTATTTGGGTTGGCCTGTCTTAGCTGCCCCACCCTGTATAAATTGAGATTAGCAAGTGGAGTTCCTATTAGGAAACTCCAGAACATACAAAGTATTTGTCCTGAAACAGCTATACAAATGCCCGAAAATAATAATGAAAGCAGGGCCCACTTGTTCATAACACGAAGCCATACGATAGTGTCCAAAGGCCTTTTCTAATCAAATCTATAACTGGGGCTGGCAGTCCTATGAAACTTCTTAGCGGAATTGCGGGTGCCAAATACACTGAAAATGATTAAACAGATAAATTACTCTGAGTTTCCAAATAGTGACTGGCTGTCACGAGGTTTTCTTAAAAATCTAGCACTCAAAGAACTCTTAAGAGAATGCGAGGGACGAAGAAAATTTGGGGCAGTTTCGGTAAGAAACTCTACCTCTACGAAAATTTTTCGGTGGAGTTCTGGTTCACCCTGTATTAGATTTTCACTTTCGCTCTAGTTTTATTCTTTCGCTGCAAATTCAACGTTGACTCGAGCGTTGTGTGTTCCCTGCCCTGTTCGCTGTGGCAGCGCCCCGCCCCTGTAATTCCGCCGCACTATGTACCAAGCAGAGACGTAACACCAGGGTGGACACCGTGACCGCAGCTTGCAGATAACCGCAGGCCGGCGACCGCACGGCGCTCCGTTTCGTGCACAATTTGCATTCCGGTCCGCGTGCCAGCGGCCGGCGGTTCATTTGCATACCACTGCGGCCCCCAGCTGGCCTACCGAGGAGTGTCAACCACTTCTACGTGGATACCACCCACTTCACGCCAGGTTAGCTTGCACTCCGTCACACAAAGCACGTACTAACGCTATCGAGTTCACCACGCACTTTGACATGTGGCAGTCTCTTCCAGCTTTAGTTACTCACCACCTATCCGGGCGGCATTGTGCCTCTGTTAACGAGAAGGCAGCGCTATCAGTCAGATCAATGATTCGTCCAAGGGTAAAATACACTGCTGGCCATTAAAATTGCTACACAAAGAAGACATGCAGATGATAAACGGGTATTCATTGGACCATTATATTATACTAGAACTGACATGTTATTACATATTCACGCAATTTGGGTGCATAGATCCTGAGAAATCAATACCCAGGACAACCACCTCTGGCCGTAATAACGGCCTTGATGCGACTGGGCATTGAGTCAAACAGAGCTTGGATGGCGTGTACAGGTTCAGCTGCCCATGCAGCTTCAACACGATACCACAGTATTGTGACAAGCCAGTTGCTCGTCCGCCATTAACCAGACGTTTTCAATTGGTGAGAGAGCTGCAGAATGTGCTGGCCAGGCCAGCCGTGGAACATTTTCTGTATCCAGAAAGGCAGGATTTGCAACATGCGGTCATGCATTATCCTGCTGAAATGTAGGGTTTCGCAGGGATCGAATGAAGGGTAGAGCCACAGGTAGTAACACATCTGAAATGTAACGTCAACTGTGCAAAGTGCCGTCAACGCGAAGAAGAGGTGACCGAGACGTTTAACCAATGGCACCCCATACCATCACGCCGGGTGATACGCCAGTATGGCGATGACGAATACACGCTTCAAATGTGCGTTCACCGCGATGTCGCCAAACACGGATGCGACCATCATGATGTTGTAAACAGAAGCTGGATTCATCTGAAAAACTGACGTTTTGCCATTTGTGCACCAGGCGCTCCTGTCTGTGATGCAGAGTCAAGGATAACCACAGCCATGGTCTCCGAGCTGATAGTCCATGTTGCTGCAAACGTCGTCGAACTGTTCGTGCAGATGGTTGTTGACTTGTACATGTCCCCATCTGTTGAGTCAGGGATCGAGACGTGGCTTCACGATCCGTTACGGCCGTGCGGATAAGATGCCTGTCATTTCGACTGCTAGTGGTACGAGGCCGTTGGGAACCAGCACGGCGTTCCGTATTATCCTCTTGAACCCACCGATTCCATATTCTGCTAACAGTCATTGGATCTCGACCAACGCGAGCAGCAGTGTCGCGATACGATAAATCGCAATCGCGATAGGCTACAATCCGACCATTTTCAAAGTCGGGAACGATAAATCGCAATCGCGATAGGCTACAATCCGACCATTATCAAAGTCGGAAACGTGATGGTACGCATTTCGTCTCCTTACACGAGGCATCACAACAACGTTTTACCAGGCAACGCCGGTCAACTGCTTTATGTGTGTGAGAAATCGGTTGGAAGCTTTCCTCATGTCAGCACGTTGTAGGTGTCGCCACCGGCGGCAACCTTGTGTGAATGCTCTGAAAAGCTGATCATTTGCATATCAGAGCATCTTCTTCCTGTCCGGAAATTTTCGCGTCTGTAGCACGTCATCTTCGTGGTGTAGCAATTTTAATGGCCAGGGACCACAAACAACTGATTTTCGGTATTTCATGTAATTCCTGGGCAAAGTTAAAAATAATACAGTCACTATTTGCTCATTAACAGGCATTATCGTACGTCAATGGTTTAACACAGCAGGTCAAGTATTAAATTTGGAAACACCTTGTTTGCCTCGAGGCAGCGTAAGTCACTGCACGCAAATTACACAGCTCATATTGGTCCGACATTTGAGAATGATAGCACTTAGCAGTTTCCAAAAAACTTGACACACATTATCAAATCTTTTCGACGTTTCTTTATTCTGACATCCTCGATAAAATAGAAAAAAGTATGTGACCACTTTTTCTTGGTTTGTGCAGCGAAACTTCAGGATTAGGAAAGTTTTTGTTTTGGCTTATTACTTCTTTGCTACCCACTCTACTAACAATTCATTATACAGACAGTGTCTACACATGCCACTGAATTTTACCGCAAATATATTTGTCTTACATACTAGAGCTCGTTCTTTAAAGAACTGAGAGTAGATCAGTTTAGTAGTAGTTCTCTAGCCAGCGTCACCCACCTGTAAGTAATACCTGTAACCAGTTCCATCCTACCTAAATCCACCATTGTAGGTGTAACGCGGCCTGTGGCCTTTGGGACGGAAGGAGTGGGAAAAGAGGGCTCGAACACCATTTACGACACAAATAAATTTAAATAAAGTTTATTACAATCACCAAGGTCCATCACAAAGTAAATGTTACGAGTGGAGTGAAAAAGGTATCAGTTGATATTCGCACAAGTATAAACAACCCTGTCACCGGTTAATCGGGACGCTTCACATGCAAGACTGTTCAAGGAACTCAGAAACCTCGGTCCAAATCATACATGTAAAAAACAATCTTGGGAATGTGTACAAAAATAACAGCTGACATTAACATCTTACACACCTCAATTGATTACAAGAATCGTTCTTTTAAAAACAAACTCTATGTGCTCGATTGGCATCAACCCCAAGAAAGTATATACATAAACGTTCAAATGGCGAGCAAGCGGCTCATCATAACCAAATATCAGTAAGTTCAGAATGCTACTTCAATCTGTTAAATGTACCGAAAGATTAGCAACTGTTTTAAAATTTGTGGAACCTACATGCGCTGAAACAACATTTAGAGCAAATGCTATGAATTAAACAAATATCCCGTTTCTTAACAAGCACGGCGTTTTCATGGGACTCCCAAAACCGGGTCCCGGAAACCGATATCCCAGTACCAGCTTCTGTGTGTTCATCTAAACACTTCAAAATCCATTCTGGAAATTCGACTCTGTTTGCCGGTTTCCCAATTCCGCAACCGATTTTCGCTACCATGTAAACGCAACCGGTTTTGAAACGTTCTTATGCTGTCAGACTTTGTCTTGCTTTTACAAATTTTCGTCTAAAATGAACGGGGCGGCTTTTTGTACAGTGAAGGATAAATAGAAATATTAGACTAAAACTGCTTACACCTCCTGTAATTGAAGATTCATAGAGATGGTGATGACTAAATTACAACAGTTGTTTCCCAGTCGCTATATTTAGCTCGGCTAGCAAATGCGCTTCAGGCCTTCACATGTAAATGCAACAGCGGAAAACCGTTTCCGAAATTCGCTTTCCGTCTTTCGGAAGCGTGTCGCATGTAAACGTAGTTAATGTGTGTTAAACCATAAACAAGTTCCATGGCAAGGCAGTGAGAAAGAAACTGGTTGCGCCCACCTGTTCTGTCGCTATTAAGATTATGTGGAACCTACGGTACCTTATATTTTACAAATTTAAAACGGGCATATCTTAAAAAAAAAACATAGTAACCCAGAGCATAATAACATAGAAATACACTTTAAGTCTGGCTGAGTTGCACTGCATGCAAGTTTAACAAACTGAAACATGTTTGTGTGGCCCCGGTAAACCCACTGTACACCAGTCACTACATGAGGAGCAGAATACGTAGCATCGTCGGTTAAAGCCATGGAGAAGATGCGAAGAACTGGTCTCCCAGCAAATTGTCTGACGCCTAGGTCACATCGTGCGACACAGCAAACTGAATAAAAATGGAAAGTTCTGAAACATGCTCACCAGTAATAAATATCTGACAGGCAGCTAGAGAACACAGGTTGTCGTCGGTATGAAAGGCACTTTTCCCGGTAATAGGACTTCTTCGCTGCATGCTGCTATCCATAACAACACTGTTACGGAGGTAAACGCCAGGCAGCTTGCTCCGCTCCGCCGATTCCACTCTCCTCTTTTTTTTCTAATCTTAAGGGACTTAACTGCTAAGGTCATCAGTCCCTAAGCTTACACACTACTTAACCTAAATTATCCTAAGGAAAAATACACACACCCATGCCCGAAGAAGGACTCGAACCTCCGCCGGGACCAGCTGCACAGTCCATGACTGCAGCGCCTGAGACCGATCGGCTAATCCCGCGCGGCCCACTCTCGTCCATCACGTCGCCAGTCAGTGCACCACAGACCCTTAACAAGAAGCCACCCGTCACTAACGGAGTAAACTTCGACCCACTCCCTGCTCTGCTCCTAAGCGAACCTCCCTGCACGAACGCCGAACTTCAAGAGAGCGAGCTCCTTTCCATCGTGGCATATCAGGCCACCAGCCACGGTCTCTGCTCAAAGATGAATACACTTCAGGTGAAGGTGGTAGCCTTTAAATCGGCCGCGGTCCGTTGGTATACGTCGGAGCCACGTGTCGCCAATGCAGACCGAGCGCCGCCACACGGCAGGTCTAGAGAGACTTCCTAGCACTCGCCCCAGTTGTACAAACGACTTTGCTAGCGATGGTTCACTGACAAATCACGCTCTCATTTGCCGAGACAATAGTTTAACACAGCCTACAGCTACGTCATTTGCTACGACCTAGCAAGGCGCCATTATCAGTTACCATTGATAGTGTGAATCATGTACCGGCCAGGCCGACGTCAAACGCGTGCCTTTCGGCTTCCTCAAGTAACACGGTGTTGGCTCTCCTGCCAACCAAAACAGTTTTAATCTGCCAGGAAGTATCATATCAGCGCACACTCCGCTGCAGAGTGAAATTCTCATTCTGGAACTATGTTGTCTTATTGCAGCCTTTCAACCCAATGCCTATCATATAACAATAAATGGTAGTAACGTACACTCTCCCACACCACCGCAGTTGTGTGTGAAGTCTCTTATGTCCTTCCTCTCCTGCATGTCTTATACACTGCTGAAATGCCCAAGTCATTTTCCTCTACCTCCACCGATGACATTGCTTTCCAGTCCTTAGCTTTAGCCTCTAGAAATACGAACTATCGCATCAGTTTCATGTCAACCGGTTTACGGCTGTGCAGACAATATCATGGATCCATGGACCCTGCAGCCTCATGGTGCTGCCAGTGACTTCCAGAAACAACGCTTCAATTATTATTTCTGATTAATCCATCTACAAATTCCATCTCCAAGATTTCTACCTCACAATGTACAGTCAATCAAATTACTTTACACACTATAGTGTCTCAGACTGAAACTCGACTGTACACTAAGATGGAAATCAATCGTACTAACCATAGAACAGAGAGTCCACAGTAGACTAAAATCACTAACCATCTGAACATGAGGATTACATCGCTCCACCATACTCGGAACCTACACAACTTCAGTCGAACGTGTCCTCCCACACACAAATGTCGCCAGAATTTTCGCTTCACAAATTTTTTCATACTCCCACAGTTCCTTGAAAGCCATGCAATCCGCCTTATCTTCCCCATGTTTCTGCTCCCCCTCCCCGCCCAGCCATCAAGATCGTGTGCAAAAGTATCAATGCCTCCTCTCTCCCTCTTAAAGGCTTCCAATTTCCTAATCTTCCAGCAAACGTGACACCAACTACTCCGTCATTTAACACATCTTAATTGCATCTGTACTCTGTTTCACTTACAAATACGCATCCTCCGAAGCTTCCACAAACCCTGCGTGAACTAAATTCTAACTGCCTACCCCTACTGGATCGTAAATCTTCTCTCCTCTATCACAATGTCAAACTCCCCCCCTTCACCCTTTCCCCTACTCCTTTCGAAAGGCTTGATTCAAGGTCCTCCTCACAAATGGTTTCCTCCCTCATCGTTCCCAAATCACTCTCTCTCCAACAACCCTCCACACCTGATCCTCATTTGAAGTAACTCAGTTTGAGTGAAGTGCTGTGATTTTATGAAGTCTATCAATTAGTGTACTAGTGATGTACATGGCCATCAATGATTCCTTTACATCTTCATTGTACCGGTACATCACTAACTTTGATAACTTTAAAAATATGTACTTTATTCATATTTTAAAATATTTAATGAACTATGCTTTTATTAATGCTCTCGAACGAAATGTGGCCTGTTCCACTGGTAGCTCAGTGTCGGCCTGTTGGCGAGGACGCGAAAGAAAAATTGAGAAAAACAATGAATTTTGGAAATTCAAGAGAAGTGAGAAAGGAGGATGGGAAAACAAACGCTTACAAATGTTTTTGAGACTACAGCTACGTAGGGGTTGTGGGATGGGTAGTTGGAGAGTGGGGATGGTGGGGTTGAAAGACAGTGGAAGAAGGAGATGCGGAATGGGAACAATGTACAATTACTGATAGACATCTCGTTGAAGGTGTTATATGCGTGACTCCTACAGTATATTACATCCTTGAAGATTATATACTTTATAAGGCTGCAGTTTACTTAATATTCTTAAGGTTGTGAATTAACACTCCTTTTCAAACTAGAAGTTCGCCTATTTAGGACGAGCTTCATATGATGTGTTTTTTACGTCTTTGGTCTGTGTGTCTCATAGACCAAGCACGGTCGTACAAAGCAGTTGCAGTACAACATAGTTTAGAAAGTTCACTGCGGAATATAACCAGAATAAACTAATTAAATAAGGCATGAGTTTGACTGGGACCACCACTCGGTTGGGCAACCGGCAGTGGTAACCAGGACGTCAAGGGTTAGTTTCTATTCCCTTACGATTGGTAATAAAAGTTCATTACTAAACTGCTTCACTCTCAGTCTCTACAGGTTACTGAACCCATAACCAGACTTCCCTTCGAGAATTTATAGTTGTCACTGTTGTACATTCACGTGGTTGTGTGCCCCCGAGGTAAACTAACTCCAACCCGTCAACACTGTCCCTCGACCTAGATGCACTACCTCCCTCCCTGCAGCTCATATCCAGTCCTTCCTTCATGGAGTCCCAAGCACAACCCTCTCTGCTATTCTGACGAATGACGTGTCGGTGCAGATGTTTGTTTCTCTTTGGTTGCAATTTCCTTTGCTTCGCTCGTAGCGGATACGTTCATTCGGGGCACCAGTCACTGTGTTATGATCCGCTGCCCAGACTGATATAAGGCAGGACAAATTTCACTAAACGTTTATATAGGAGAAAATACCTTTGATGTGTAAATTAGACACTGTGGCAGGTCAAACAATTTTCGTTGAAGCTGCTCTACACTGCAAAAGTGACATTGATACATGGCACTGATATTCAACACAGTCATAAATTATCTCTAAACAACGTTTGGAACGTTCAACCCATCCTTCAGTTCCACGACAACAGTTATCCGCTCACTCATCGCGGAGCAAATCACGGGCTTCTGTGTGAACTTCCTCGAAGTTTGAAATGTCTTTGCCTACAAAGATAATCTTTTAGATAGCAAGGAACTCTGAAGTCGCATGGTGTACCACTTTTAATTAACGATAAGCATCACACACGTCTGCGCGACGTTGGTCAAATGGCTGACGCCGTTTAACTGTGTCTGGACGTGACACTGCATTTTGTCCATCTATCGTCGAAATTTCACGATTAATCTGCTTGCTATTTAGCCTTTTGCTCGCAAGAATAGCAATGTCTCGCCTACTTCTACTTCGGAATACATTTCCGGTTGCCGCACCAAATCAGTCGCACACGCAGATGCTCCTGTTATCAGTGTCACATCAGAATTGTGTCTACAGGAAAGCAGTAATATGCACTTTCTTCTGACAAGGCGCTACTCATCTTGCGCTACGGTCTTCGCCTCGGACTATATCTGTAACTTAATTTCTGACCTCCATACGCAATAAAAATTTGAGCAAATTTGGTCACTGAATTAAGCTTCTATAAAAATTACCTTACGAGTGCATGTACTATGCATAATTTCAAAATGTTCTTCATTTTTCTGTGTTGTCAGGAGCTAGAAAAACATTACTATCCAGGACTGTTTGACAATCAGTAAACTAAGATAATAAGAGTCAGGAAAAACATGAGTGCACATGTTCACAAGTATGAAAACTGTATCTGTATACTAAAATGTGCTGTTACTTGTTCGTCCAATACGTCTCAGAGATTTCAAGAGCTGTACTGTTACGGTGTACTAAAGGTGATGGGTAAATAAATACGTTTATACAAAATTACGTCCGTAGTTGATCGATAAGCTTTAGTGTGGCAGTAATAGTCTACCAGTATAGTCCATCACTACCACAAGACGATTAATTGTGACATTTAAAGGAAAACGTGGTTGAGTTTCTTATACTAATCTGTCAGGTAATTATTGCAAAACAGTGTTTGCAGTTTCTCCATGTCTCCATTGGTACTAACATTATGTGCTGCTTTTCGGACTGTTAGTGTGTCGCCAAGTTAGCTCTAGAGAGAGCTGCTTCTCGCTCGGAAAACAGTCACACCAGCAAGTCACTTACCTGGGCAGGAGCGCCTATTTGGTTTGCTAATCTGGTGCTTCTGCTGCCGCCCTTCAGTGTGCCCCCTTTCAAGCCGGTAGCGTCTTAAGCGCTACCGCCCAGATTTCCAACTCTACATGCCCCTCCTCGATTTCGGCGTGTCCGCTTGTCACCTTTCAGTAGTCCATAATGTCTTTTCTCCCATCGTAGGAAAAGGAAAACAGGTACCACCAACACTTGTTCACTTTTTTTTCTACATCTACTACAGTCTACATCTACATACGAGTGTATACTCGGCAAACAATCATACAGAGCATAGTGAAGGGTACATTGTACCACTGTCATTAATTTCCGTTCCTGATGTTGATGGTGATTGTACAATCGTTCTGCAGCCGGTCAGAAATGATGATTCCTTAAACTTTATCAAAATGGTTGAAATGGCTCTGAGCACTAAGGGAGTTAACATCTTAGGTCATCAGTCCCATAGACCTAGAACTACTTAAGCCTAACTAACCTAAGGACATCACACACATACATGCCCGAGGCCGGATTCGAGCCTGTGACCGTAGCAGGAGCGCGGTTCCGGACTGAAGCACCTAGAACCGCTCGGCCACAGAGTTCGGCAAACGTTGTCAATAATGTTTTGCGAAAGGAATACCTTATGCCCCCCTCCTCCGCCCCCGTCGCCATCCCGGACGTGAGGGAGTACTTCCATAACACTTACAAGCTGATGTAACATATTTGTAGTGGCGTGGCAAGACAGCCAAGCTACTCGGAGGTAACCGAAAGGCATGAGTTAAGCTCACGCAGATTGGCGTGAGGTCTGGAACAAGGTAAAGTAATTATCCTATAAAGAAAATAACGTAGTTCTTGGAATACTTGACTTTAATCCACAATCGGAGAACATCGCTCTTGTTTAGACATTATTACACTGAATATAAACTGGTAATGGCGCCTTGCTAGGTCGTAGCAAATGACGTAGCTGAAGGCTAAGCTAACTATCGTCTCGGCTAATGAGAGCGTATTGGTCACTGTAGCTTCGCTAGCAAAGTCGGCTCTACAACTGGAGCGAGTGCTAGGACGACTCTTTAGACCTGCCGTGTGGTGGCGCTCGGTCTGCAATCACTGACAGTGGCGACACGCGGGTCCGACGTATACTAACGGACCGCGGCCGATTTAAAGGCTACCACCTAGCAAGTGTGGTGTCTGGCGGTGACACCACAATATTAATAACAAATCCAGCAATACAGCTCAAAATTGCTTCGAAGTCTTCCTTTAATCCAACATTTCACCAGCGTCCTGAATCTCCGTTTAAGTTCTGTTTCTGACATTCTTGAGTTTCCCTTCTGTCCCGCGTATCTGTATCCAAACTGTTTCACAGCATGCATCTAACTAATCATTTAGTCATGTATGTAGTGACATGAAAACTGAAACACGTTTTAACTTAAACACTTTAACCTAAAATATAGATACACAAAATTATGACGCTGTGTCGGTTTTGTTTACAACCTCTTGAGACAGCAGTTATTCACTAAGGGAAATTAAGAGGACTACAAGTAGCTGAGTAGCTGCAAGGATCATCGAAACTAGGAAATTGAAAATTTGTTGTCAATTGTATAGGACAAACTGCTGAGATCATCGGTCCATAGGCTTACGCACTACTTCACCTAACTTAAACTAAATTACGCTAAGAACAACACGCACAGCCATGCCCAAAGGAGGACTAGAACGACCGACGGGGGGAGCCGCGCGAACGGTGGCAAGGCGCCTTAGACTGCGCGGCTACCCCTCGCGGCTCATCGAAATTAGAATAAAAATAATTCCGATTGAAATTAAGTTTCGAATGGTCTATCATCTATTCTCAGCAAATTTTTCCGAAACATTGAAATTAAAATACGTTTAACTATCTTAGCACCGGCAGCTTCGCTCACCTAGAATGTATGGCCCGCAGAGATATTTTTGTGTTTTAGTTATTGGAATTTTTTTGTTGTTCACAAATTGCAACACCCTTTAAGCTTTTTACGCTAATTAGCGCTCTATAAGCATTGTCTGTTCCGGATGTAATTCTGACCAAAATGTGATTCTGCAGTCTGCAGTCTAAGTTTTGTTATTCATACCTTTTGCCTTCTTGCCACATCAACTTTCATTCCCTAAAAAAATATTTCTTAATATCTAACCGAGATATAAAATACCAATTCTCACACATTTAACTTTAAAATTTCTTAATGTAACAAAATATTTTCTTCAATTTTACAGCCCCTATTGCATTCGAAACACGGATTTTTTTTTAATTTCTAGTCGATATGTCAGATACCAATTGTCATAGATATAGCCTTAATAATCGTGTAGTAGTACTTTTGTAGATAAAAGTGCCACCCATTATTTTACCCGTTAGTGGTTGAATTTCCAAAAATGCTGAAACAGGCATTTTTTATTTTCTGTCTGAGAAACCAAAGACCAGATTTCGTGGTTCAGTTTCAGAATTCCCTTAAGAGCAACATAATTTCAGAAAACCTCTCATCTGTCATTTCACCTCTTAATAGCGGAATTTTGGACAATCCGTTCTTAAACGATGCCTACACTATGATCTCCACACTCTCTCCGAACTACAAGTTTCTATCCTTAGCGGTTTGGGCTGGCCGATGATGAGTAAGTGAATGAATGTGACGCTATTTCACCCCCTCACTGGTAGAATTCCCGAAAACAGAGAAACACGTATTTTTTCATCTCTAACCGAGAAGCCCGATACCAATTTTCAAAGATTTATCTTAAAAATGTTTTCGTAATGAAGCATTTTCCTAAAACGTTTCACCCCTCATTTCACTCCCTTAGGGGTTCAATTTCCAAAACAGTGACTGGCATGTGTTTTATTTGTAACAGAGGAAACAAATACTAATTTTCATATGTTTAACTTCAAAAATGCTTGCACAATGAAATGTTACCACAAAAACTTTCATCTCCTGTTTCACCTCCATAGGGGCTGAGTTTCCTAAAACAGTAAAACACTTACGCTTTTTATTTCTCGGTTAAAAGCCAAATTTAAATTTTGGTATGTTTAGCATTAGAATGATTTCAGAATTAAATAACTTCACAAAAAATAACATCCACTATTTCAGCTCCTCAGAGGTTCAGTTTTCAAAAACAATGAAACATGTATTCTTTTGTTTTGTTTTTAACCGAGAAGTCAAATGCCAATGTTTGTAGATGTAGTTCCTAAAATACTTTAGTAGTTCTTTAATAATGTTATACTTTGAAAATAAATCTTTCACCCATCATTTCACCCCATTAGGGCTCGATTTTCCATTCTTTACTTCTGATCGTGAACCAAATACCAATTTTCGTAGGTCCACCTTCAAAATTGCCATAAAAATATCCTCTATTTCTCCCCCTTAGGTTAGGAATTTGAAAAAATCCCTTCTTAAGCTACACCTACAGTGTAAGATCCATAGCTTCTAAAAGTTTCAGGTTTCTGTCCCTAGCAGTTTGCGCTGGACGATGTTCAGTCAGTCGATCAGTCAAGCAAGGCATTGCCTTTTGCGTAAATATATCGTTCAAAAGCTCAATGCGGCTTTTTATACGACGCCTCACTATATTTTTTCTCCTTGTTTAAAAACTATTAATAGATTTCAGCACTTCCTTTTAGCACTTTTTCTTGTCTGATAATCAGTACAGCCGGCCACTGTGGCCGTGCGGTTCTAGGCGCTTCAGTCCGGAACCGTGTGACTGCTACGGTCGCAGGTTCGAATCCTGCCTCGGGCATGGATGTGTGTGATGTGTGCTTAGGTTAGTTAGGTTTAAATAGTTGTAAGTTCTAGGGGACTGACGACCTAAGATGTTAAGTCCCGTAGAGATCAGAGCCATTTTTTAATCAGTACACTTTGACTGACACTGTATCTTAAGTCTCTCACTGATCGAAACGTTCTGCCCCCTACCTCAGTCTTAATACCTTGCAGGGAAGTACATATACAATGTAATGAGTCACTTGACATGGCAAATGAAATTGGTCTCAAGACTAAAAACACTACCATAATACAAGGAGTCCATGCTATATATACCAGACTGAAACTCCTAAATAAAGGGCGATTTTCTTTATAGCTAATTAACTATATCATGGCTCCGCCGTAATATATTTCTTCATGTATTTTCACTTCATTGTTGATAGTATACTATACAGTGGTATGACCAACTCAATTCAGAAGGACTTTAGCATCCACTCCTTTAATTAACGTATGCATAAAAAGTACTTCAACCCTTTCATACGTCATGTGACCAGCACCACCCACTATTTTATATATTTGCCACGAACATTATGACCACGGTTCACCGCGAGGTTCAGTGCCTCCTTGCGGTGCTGCGGGCACGTAACACAGTAAGGAAAGAATGTAAACGGAAGAGAAACGAATGGGCCGTCATTACAGCGAAGACACAGGCCGCAGATGCGGAAATCCATCAATGTAAGCGATTTTGACAAAGGCCACATTATTGTGGCAATCCAGCTGGAAACGAGAGTCTCTTATACGGCGAAGCTACTGTCTTGGGAACCTACGGAAAGTGGTTGAAGCAAGGTGAAATAACGGGTAGATTGTATGGTACTGGACAACCACGACTAATCACAAAACGTAGTGATTGGAAGATCCCCCACTGCGTAATTCAGGATAGGCAACGATCTGTGGCAGATCTGGTGACAAAGTACAATGCTGGTGCAGGCACAAGTGTTTCAGAACACACCGTTCAAAGGCCATTGTTGAATATGGAGTTCCACATCAGTTCCACATCCTGTGTTGACCCAAAGACATCATCAGCTATAACAGCAGTAGGCACAGCATCACTGAGTTTTCACAATGGATCAATAGAAACGTGTCGCCTGTCGAATCAGTCGCATTTCTTATTACACCAGGTCTATGACTGAATCCTTACACACCGTCATCCAAGTGAATGGGGGCACGAAATATGCACCAGGCCACAGATGCAGGCCGGTGATGGAAGACTTGTGCTTTGGAATATCTTATATTGAGCTGGGGCTCCATGGGGTTTGTGGTGGTAATCGTAGCATCATGGCGGCAGTGAAGTAGGTGAACATTATTGCGGACCATCTGTATCACTTCATAGTGGAAATTTCCCCTACGGGGATTGTATATTCCAGCAGGGTAACTGTCCGTGTTCCGAGGTCAGAACCGTCCTACATTGGTTTGAGGCACATTATAGTGAACTCACATCGATATCTTGGCCAGCAAATGTCCCTGATCTGTGCCCACTGGAACGCATATCGGGCGCCTGCAGAGTAACCGTAAACCACCATTCCGTATTTTCCGGATTTGCTCGGCCAGTCCGTAGACATCTGTTGCCACATACTTCAGGAAACCTGGCAAGTACTTATATAGTCCATGCCAAGCAGAATCTCTTTTGTACTGTGTCTCCAAAGGGGAACCACACTCTATAAAACAGATGGTCGTAATGTTTTGGCTCATCGATATATGTTGGTGGTAGAATAATGGTCGCACAGACATCTTCCAGTACAGGTTCTCTAAACAGCGTTCATCGCGAAACACCTTATCTCTTGTAGAGTCCCTTTCCAAGGACTCCCATTTAAACTCACCACAATGATGTGCGGTATACTGACCTGTTACATGATCTGTAACACGACTCGTACGACCGTAAATTCGATTGGTAACTGTTCTCACACCTACTTTTTAAGGAGACCAGGCACTGGAACAGCGCTCTAATTCATTAATACTACTAGCGTACTACATGCAATGTTCTTGACAAATTTAGCGTGCTTTCCTAGAAAATTTCCCTGATATCGATTTTATATGACCGTTCCACTTCATATCGTTTCTTAATATTACGCCTAAATATACGATATCAGGTGCTCAATATTGTTACCACTAATATTGAATTCAGATATTATGTTGTTTCTCTTTGTTGTAGTTGCTGTCCTACATTTACCAACCTTTGAAAAGACCTGCCATTCATTCATTATACCAAGTAGAAATATTGTCAAAATCTTTCTGCTGTACCTTACGATAGTCCAAGGATGATACTTTCCAGTATACAAATATATCGACAGAGAAAAGCCTTATAGTACAGCAGATCGTATCCAAAAAACACTGGTCATGGAGCGTCAGTTAGAAGTATGACGGATGACTAAAGACAATTCTACTCCAGTGAATGAGATTTCATGCCGAAGACGTGTCTGGAGATGCCCCAAACTCTGGTGGGGTACCAACCTGACCGTCGCCGCCATACGGCCAGAGAACCACTAGTTTTCGTCTGGGAGGCCATTTCGTTTCATAGTTTGAACCCCTTTGGTTGTCATCTGCGGCACCCTTACAGCACAGCGACAAGTCGACGATACTCTACACTCCGTTTTGCTGACCTTCATGGCGAGCCATCCTGGGCTTACATTTCAACGACAGAAGGCCCGCCTGGAAACGGAGGGAGTTGTCTTCACGCTTGCCAAACTCTACCTTGAACAACAACGTTGCCGTATTTCCGCCGAGTTGAGAATCTTTGGAGCATTATGGGCAACGTCCTCCGACCAGCCCGGGATTCTAACTATCTAACGCGTCAATTGTGCAGAATGTGGCTCAGTATCGCTCAGGAAGATATCCAGCGACTCTGTCATTTAATGCCAAGCCACATACTGCTTGCATAATTGTTAGAGCTGCACCAACGCATTACTGACTTGCCCAGTTTGTGAAGATCTTTCTATTGAAGAAACCATTCAATTATTCTGAAGTTCTAATCATTTGTTTGCCTGTACATCACATCTATACCGATTTCCGTCCCATCCGGATAGTTCCTTCGTGATGCGCTTTTCTTTTTTTTTTTTTTTTTTTTTTTTTTTTTTTTTTTTTTTCAAGAGTGAATACTGAAAACATTAAGTGACCTATTACGCATTCTTGGGGCACACCTGATGTTCATTCCGTTTCTGTGAAACATTCACATTTCCATGCAACATGCTGGCTCCTATTTGTGAAATAATATTCGATCCAGCCACATATTTGCGAAGGTACTCCGTGTGATCGTATCTTTGTTACAGAATAGCGATGCAGAATGCCGTCCAACGCCTTACATATATGTAGAAGGAGGTAGCATCTCCCTCTTCAGCCGCATTTACTGTTTGAAAGACGTCGTGTATGAATAAAACCAGGTGGCTTTTTCTATGAATCTGTGTTGATCTTTGGAAAAAAAAGCTTGATTTTCTCCATATATGTCATAATTGCTGTACTTAGAATTTTCAGACTGACGTCTGCGATAAAGGTCCGGTGTAACGGTAAATGTGCGACGGCATACGCTGTCTAATAATATGTTTTAGAACGCCGCGTATAAAATCGGGATCTTTCCAAGGCTCATACCTCGGGTTGTATTTGTGATAGAACGATACGATCAAATGTTTTAGAAAGCGCTTTGGCAAGTGACCATTTGTATTCCCTTTAGAAGGTTCGTCTTACTGTAACCTTTCTACAGTACAGGATCAAAGGTTGAATATTACGCATCTCCTGCAGCTTAGGTAAGCGGAGAAAATCGGTTGGTCTTCTTTGCATCAGATGTGATATAGTGTGTGGCTTAAGGGGCTTGTGGAGGCATCATTTAGTTCATGGATGGTTACAGAAGAAAACCGGAAGTACATGGTGATCGGAAACCAAAACCGAGTTGCAGATTTCAAGACGGCTATGCACAGCAAAGTGTTCTCGAATAACCTAGAATTTTTTTTCATATCTTCATCGCTTTCCGAGATTCAGAGGTAAAAGTGACGCAATTGCCAACTGTATCCATTATCATCAGAAGGCTTCTGGCATCTCCATGTGGTATTATGGAAGCAGAAGCGAAATTTTTGTGGGCAAGAAAACCAGTCTGAAGTGTAAAATTGTGTACATTTGCATTATTTCACTTTCACGTAACTACAATAACAAAATTTCAATTACCCATAAATTTCATTTCCCATGAGTGACATGCTCTGCTGTAGCAGGGAAAAGATGGGAAACAGCGGAAAACTGTGCCTATCGGAGCAAATGATGGCGAATATTCTTTTTTTTTTAATGCCTCTGACGGAAAAATGGAATACCAACTGCAACATTCTAACATACTCAGCCATTTTAAAAGAAATTTCCCACACATATTGGCACAACATATCTGCATTTTTTAGTTGAAAAAGAAGCAGGCGGTGGCAGTGGCAAAGAGACGAAACAGTAATAAATACTGGCAGGTAATAGAAATAGTTGCGAAGGAGACAACTGTAGTGTGAGAGAAAGAAACTGACACTGCGGCAGAGGAACATAACTGACCAAGGAAAAGAATGAAAGTGGCTGTAAAAGGGGGTGGTAGGGGTGGTAGGGGGAATAAAGAAAAAGAGGAAGTGGGTGTCAGCTAATGATAATGCGAGATAAAGTATACGAGGCAGTACTCAAAAGAAACGAAATTATTTTTTAAAAGCTGTGGTTGTTGTTGTGGCCTTCTGCCAAAAGACTGGTTTGATGCAGCTCTCCATGCTAGCATACCCTGTACAAGCCACTACATCTCCTTGTAAGTACTACAACCCACGTCCTTCTTAATCTGCTTACTGCATTCATCTCTTAGCCTCCCTCTGCGATTGTTACCCTCCACGCGTTCCTCCAATACTAAATTGGTGATCCATTGGTGCCTCAGAACGTGTCCTACCAAGGGATCCCTTCTTCTAGTCAAGGTGTACGACAAATTCCTCTTCTGCCAAATTCTGTTTAGTACATCCTGTTAGTTACGTTATTTACACACCTAATCTTCAGCATTCTTCTACAGAGCCAGATTTCAAAAGCTTCTATTGTCTTCTTGTCTAAACTGTTTATTTTCCATGTTTCACTTCCATACATGGCTACACTCCATACAAATACTCTCAGAAAAGACTTCCCGGCACTTAAATCTATACTCGATGTTGACAAACATCTCTTTTTCAGAAACGCTATCCGTGTAAATGCCAGTCTACATTTTAGATCCTCTCTACTTCGTCCATTATGTTATTTTGCTTGCTAAACAGCAAAACGCATCTAATACTTTAAGTGTCTCATTTCCCAATCTAATTCCCTCAGCATCACCTGATTTAATTCGACTACACTCCATTTTCCTAGTTTTGCTTTCGTTAATATCTTCCTTTCAAGACATTCCATTCAACTTTTCTTCCAAGACTTTTGCTGTGTCTGACGGAATTACAACGTCGCCGGCAAACCTCAAGGTTTTATTTTCTTCTTCCTGGATTTTAATTCCTACTGCAAATTTTTCTTGTGTTTCCTTTACTGTTTTCTCAGTATACAGATTGAATAACATCGGGGGTAGGCTAAAGCCTTGTCTCATTCTCTTCTCAACCACTGCTTCCATTTCATGACGCTCGACTATTGTAACTGCCATGCGGTTTCTGTACATATTGTAAATAGCCTTTTGCTCCCTGCCACTTTCAGAATTTTAAAGTGAGTATTTCAGTCAACATTGTAAAAAGCTTTCTCTAAGTCTACAAACGCTATAAATGTAGGTTTGCCTTTCCTTAACCTATCTGCTGAGATAAGTGGTAGGGTCAGTACCACAGCATCCACATCTGCACCTGGAAATATCTTTCAGTTATATAATAAATCTGAAACCTTCCGGTGTCTCCAGGCCTCTTCCATGTACAAAACCTTCTTTCATGGTTCTTATACCAAGTGTTAGCGATGGTTAAGATTTGCTCTGTATGAAATTCTATCAGGCGGCCTCCTCTTTCAATTCTTGCTCCCACTCCATATACACATACTACTTTTCCTTCTCTTCCATTTCATACTACCGAATTCCAGTCACCCACGACTACTAAATTTTCCTCACCCTTAACTACCTGAATAATTTCTTTTAGCTCACCATTCATCTCCTCAATCTGCTCTTCATCTGTAGAGCTAGATGGCATTCAAAACTTGTACTGCTGAAGCGTGGGCTTCATGTCTATCTCAGCTACAATAACATGTTCACTGTGCTGCTCATAGTAGCTTATCCGTATTCCTGTTTATTATTCATTATAACCTATACCTGCATTACCTCTATTTTATTTTGTATTAGTAAAAAAGTAATGTTTCTCCTGCCACCAAACTTCACTAATTCCTACTGTATTTAATTGTAACCCATCCGTTTCCCTTTTTAAATTTTCTAAGAAACCTGCCCGATTAAGGGGGCTGACATTCCATGCTCTGATCCGTAGAACACCAGTTTTGTTTTTCCTGATAACGACGTCTTTCTGAGTAATTTCCGCCCAGACTTCCGAATGGGGGAATATTTTACCTCTGAAATATTTTACCCAGGAGACCACCATCATCATTTAACTATACAGTAAAACTGCATTCGCTCGGGAAATATTATGGCTGTAGTTTCCCCCTATATTCAGCCGTTCGCAATACCAGCGCAGCCAGGCCATTTTGATTGATCTTACAAGGCCACTTCACCCAGTCACTCAGACTGTTGGCTGTGCAACGCCTGAAAAGGCCGGCGCCCCTCTTCAGAAACCCCATGGTTGCCTGCCCTCTCAACAGATACCCCGCCGTAGTGGTTGCATCTATGGTAGAGCTATCTGTATTGGTGATGCACGCAAGCCTCCCCACCGATGGCCAGGTCCATCGTTCGTGTACCTTGCTCTTTTTTTATTTTCAAATGCTTTACTAAACAACCTTATCGCCTTCAAAAAACCATCGGTTGCAGCTAATAAATGTGTCCCAGCGGTGTTTCCACTATCAAATATTTTTGAAGTCATCCTCAAAAATGGCTGACAGCTCCTCCCTCGTCTTTCTCCTGACTTCTTCAGTACTGTCAGAACGGTGCCCTTTCATGCGTGGAGATAAGAAAATGTCGCATGGGGCCAGATCAAGTGAGTAAGGTGCGTGAGGCAGTGGAAACATGCCAATTTTAGCCAAAAACTGTCCAACAGAGACAGTGTGTGTCTGTGTGTGCATGTGCGTTGTTGTGGCGCTACGACCAGCCTCCTGCGTCTCTCAAATCAGGTCTTTTTTGACGAACACTGGTGCACCATCTTCTTTTAACTGCCAAATAAAAGCTTTGATTGACAGTCTGACATAGGGGAACAAACTCTGAATGAACTATACCCTTGACATCAAAAGCAAATCAGCATTCACTTGATGACATTTTCTTGGACGGAGTGACGATGACGTCTTCCATCAGTTTGACTATTGCTTTGTTTCTGGGCTATAACCAAAGCACCATGACTCATCATTAGTAATGACGTTTGACAGAAAATCTGTATCAGTTTCAGGCAGCTCTTTCAAAGCACGACATTTCTGAACTCGACACTTCTTATCATTGTCAGTCAGAACCCGAGTAACAAACTTGGTAACAACCCTTTTTGCTTCGAAGAATTCCCTTTAAATTCGCTGAACCGAGCTCCAAGATAGCCCATTAATCTCTGACAGTTGATCAATCGTCTGTCGACGGTCGGTGAGCAAAAGCTCTTGACGTTTTCCATTATTTTTCAATATTTTCTTCAATTCAGGCACTTGTTGGACGTCCAGAACGAGGTTTGTCGTCAGTCGACATGTCGCCACTTTTAAATCGAGAAAACAATTCGTACACATGAGGTTTCTTCATTAGTGTCATTTCGGTCAGCTGTTGTCATCATTCAAACACTTTCAGCAGCAATTTTAAAGAGCAGAAAACAAAATTTTACCGCTGTGTGCTGTTCACTTAAACTTACCACCATAAAAAGCAAACAAGAACAAAGCAGATATAGGAAAAATAATCACTGTAAATAAACAGAACAAGCCAGGACGACAGCACAGACTGAACTGAATCGCCAATGAGTTGCTCTATACACGCCTAGCGGCAGAAATGAGTACTACACAAGCTCCGTCGTCGGCAGTGTTATTCTGTATTTTTCTCTTGTTTTCTTTTTTTGCGGGGCGCCCCTAGTATGAAAATAACAGTGAGGAAGAGAGGGATTGTGAGAGTGAGAAGAGACAGCAGACATGGAAACGAAGGAATGAGATATTAGAAGTAAGAGACAGCGAGAGAGAGACAATGGCAGTGGTAGGAGTCTAAGTAATAAGAGAGAACGAAGAAGATTGTGGCTGTGACACAGGAGACAATAATAGAGAGAGACAAAGAAATGAATGAATGAGTGAGCGAGAATGGGCAGATGGATATGGATCGGCATGAGCGACTTACAGCGATGGATTAGTCACTCTGACAGAGTTACATTTAAGGGAGATTGTTAGAGTGAAAGATTGAGTGGCATGTTGAAAAGAGTGCGAATACGTTCGCATGCTAAAATGTTTGGGATAATTTTTAAAGGTGCTTTGGAAGGTACTGTGAGCCAGCTAGTACCTCACTTCGCCGTCAGGAGCATATTCGCCTGTTTTTATGTTCCGCTGGTTGCCTTTCGTGTAAACAATCGTGTGTTTCCTAGTCGCACGGGATTGTTCACAGTGCACGAAGAATCAGATGAATCTGAACTACGAGTAGTTCTGATTTCGTCGCTTATTGGATGTACGATGTAACTTAAATGGAATTTCGTCAGGACGTGTTGTCACAATCGCTGCTTAATGATTTCAGACACCGTAATATCGATATCGCTCATCTCTTAAGTCTTTGGGATGTTCAGGCATTGGTACGGTAATAAAGTCTTGCATTTTTTCCACATGTAAATTTTAAATGCTTTGTTTCCTTTCAGCTGACATAGGTTGCTAAATAGAGCAATGAGAAACTCTATAGAAGGTTTGGATTCGTTCGTTGGCTCAAACTATGACCAGAACATTCTACAATTTTCTGATAAACTCTTCGTCAGGAGTTTGTGACCGTTACATCCCATTTCAACTCACGCTTTAGCATATATATACACTGTATGAAACCTCATGCGGCAACAAGTTAACGGGCAGGGAAGGACTACACTAATGACAGAAGGCCGGATAGCGTGACAACAATGGCGAGTCGAGCTGAAGCGTGATTCACTTGCAGGGGCGGTATTACACAGTCGACATTCTTAGGCAAACAAATATGACAAAATATTCATCAAAATTCTTTGACAAACACTTTGACTTGGAGCAAAACGGGTGTTACACAATCATCAAATATTTCGTAATAGTTCCTTCGGGATGGTTGGCATGTAGTTACAGAACAACCGCATGATATCAAATGAGAAATTGCTATTTTAAATGCTGTCAGTTTCATAGGTCCTAGTCACTACCGTAAACTAGGTAGTGATTTTTCTAACACGAATCCGAATTGTAATTAAACCAATCTCCTTCCTCCTGTAAATGTTTTCTTATACTAACAAAATCAGAGTGCAGTGTTACATACACAGTTCACGTCAGCCGAATCGTAATCGTATCGACGAAAATCTTTTAATATAAGAAATGCATTCTGACCTGATGTATTTCATTTCAAAAGAAACTGAGTGTGGCGATGATCGCGTGCTTGTCAGGTTGTTGTTGTTGTGGTCTTCAGTCCAGAGACTGGTTTGATGCAGCTCTCCATGCTACTCTATCCTGTGCAAGCGTCTTCATCTCCCAGTACTTACTGCAACCTACATCCTTCTGAATCTGCTTAGTGTATTCATCTCTTGGTCGCCCTCTATGATTTTTACCCTCCACGCTGTCCTCCAATGCTAAATTTGTGATCTCTTGATGCCTCAGAACATGTCGTACTAACCGGTCCCATATTTTTGTCAAGTTGTGCCACATACTCCTCTTCTCCCCAATTCTGTTCAATACTTCATCATTAGTTATGTGATCTACCCATCTAATCTTCTGCATTCTTCTGTAGCACCACATTTCGAAAGCTTCTATTCTCTTCTTGTCCAGACTGGTTATCGTCCATGTTTCACTTCCATACATGGCTACACTCCATACAAATACTTTCAGAAATGACTCCCTGACACTTAAATCTATACTCGATGTTAACAAATTTCTCTTCTTCAGAAATGCTTTCCTTGCCATTGCCAGTCTACATTTTATATCCTCTCTACTTCGACCATCATCAGTTATTTTGCTCCCCAAATAGCAAAACTCGTTTACTACTTTAAGTGTCTCATTTCCTAATCTAATTCACTCAGCATCACCCGAGTTAACTCGACTACATTCCATTATCCTAATTTTGCTTTTGTTGATGTCATCTTGTATCCTCCTTTCAAGACACTGTCCATTCCGTTCAACTGCTCTTACAAGTCCTTTGCTGTCTCTGACAGAATTACAATGTCATCGGCGAACCTCAAAGTTTTTTTATTCTCCATGGATTTTAATACCTACTCCGAATATTTCCTTTGTTTCCTTTACTGTCAAGTACATTCTGATATTTTACGCTAATTGTAATTCGTTTCGCGAGATTCTTTAGGGATTTCAGTTCCATTTTAATACGGCACGATTTTTATGTTCTTGTAAGTTAGCTGCTACATATTTTTATGAAAGACAGTTTGGAATGATCCTTAATCCCATCTTTAAGTACATATCTTAACGTAGAGCTAGCATACGATCCATTTAAGCTAGCACAAAACTCAGTTCGTATTCAGTTTCAGCTTCCTCTGCTGCATCATCAATGAATCTTATTGTGCTACTTATCTGTCATTGGCAAACAACAACAGTACATTAATTGTACTTCTTACTGATTAAATGATCATTAACAGTAACAGTGAATTTGCCCCTCATCATTGACGTTTCTGACATCTTGTACACATTTGTAACTGCAGGGTATTTTAATTCGCATTGAAGAAAGAGAATGCATTCTACCCCAGCGTTAAAA
Source organism: Schistocerca piceifrons (assembly GCF_021461385.2). Classification (NCBI taxonomy): domain Eukaryota; kingdom Metazoa; phylum Arthropoda; class Insecta; order Orthoptera; family Acrididae; genus Schistocerca; species Schistocerca piceifrons. The sequence goes on from NC_060141.1 coordinate 784,167,399, forward strand.
TGAAAAAAAAAATTCATCCCAGATTATACACTAAGGTGACAAAAACCATGGTACAGCGATATGCATATACAGATGGCAGTAGTATCGCATACGAAAGGTATTAAAGGGCAGTGCATTGGCGAATCTGTCATTTGTATTCAGGCGATTCATGTGATAAAGTTGCCGACGTGGTTATGAACATACAATAGGAATTAACAGGCTTTAAATGCGGAATGTTAGTTGGAGCTAGACACTAAGGATATTACATTCCGGAAACCATTACGTAATTTAATATTCCGAGATCCACAGTGCCAAGAGTGAGCCGAGAATATTAGAATCCAGGCATTACCTCTCACCACGGGCAATGCAGTTCCCGACGGTCTTCATTTAACGACCGAGAGCAGCGGCGTTTGCGTAGAGTTGTCAGTGCTAACAGACAAGCAACACTGCGTGACATAACCGCTGAAATCAATGTGGGACGTACGACGAACTTATCCGTTGGGACGGTGCGGCGAAATTTGGCGTTAATGGACCATGACAGCGGACAACTGACGCGAGTGCCTTTGCAAACAGCACGATATCGCCTGAAGCGCCTCTCCATGCCAGGTGACCATATTGGTTGAGACCCTAGATGACTGCGAAGCTGTTACCTGGTCAGATGAGTCCCGATCTCAGTTGGTAAAAATTGATGATAGGGTAGGGTTCGATTGTGACGCAGACCCCACGAAGCCATGGGCACAAACAGGCGCAGTGGAAGCTGGTGGGCCGGCCCGTGTGGCCGAGCGGTTGTAGGCGCTTCAGTCTGGAACTGTGCGACCGCAACGGTCGCTGGTTCGAATCCTGCCTTGGGCATGGATGTGTGTGATGTCCTTAGGTTAGTTAGGTTTAAGTAGTTCTAAGTTGTAGGGGACTGATGGCCTCAGATGTTAAGTCCCATAGTGCTCAGGGCAATTTGAACCACTTTTTTGCAAGCTGATGGTGGCTGCATAATGGTGTGGACGGTGTTTAATGGAATGGAATGCGTCCTCTAGTGCAACAGATCACATCATTGATTGGAAAAGTTTATGTTCGGCTACTTGGCGACTATTTGCAGCCTGTTTATATCAATGACGTTGCGCCATGTCCCCGGCTCACAACTTCTCATGATTGATTTGAAAAACATTCTGAACAGTTCGAGTGACTGGTCTGGCCATCCAGATCGCTCGACGTGATTCCCATATAACATTTATGTGACTTAATCGAGAGGTCAATTCGTGCACAAAATGCTGCACCGGGAACACATTCGCATCATGGACGGCTGTAGATGCAGTATGGCTGCTGCATTACGCCAGGCAAAGGAGGTCCGGGAGGATGTTAGGTTCTATGCCATGATTTAGTGTAAAACTCTTTTTGATATTTATTGCATCACTGTAAGTACGAAATGCGATCTCCTTTCCATTTTGAATATGCTTCTCCGCTTCATAAATACACAAAACACACACACGGATGCACACATAGAATGGTTTCCCAGACCGTTATACAGGTGAGCCGCTTCCAGTTATCCCAAGACCGCTCTTCTTTTACCAAATATAAGGCGAGACGATAGGTTTGATCAAATAAATTTGACGAAAGGCAACAATTCGAAAAAAGTTCTCTATTACACTGCAATAAATAATATGACACATCAACTTTTTCAAAGAAAATTGATCGTTTAACACAGACCTTAGCATTTGGGCTAAGCAGGTAATTTTGATTATTTATATTAACTTGTTCAAATGTTTGTGCAGAGTTCGAAAAACGCTGATGTCATTATCCACACCGACGGTTTTCTAATTGCGAGTTCAGTAACTCTAATTTCACACTCCAATCTTAATTAGATATTTCACTTAATGTTATTTGTCATTCGTTAACTGAACAACATCACGAGCTCACCCTGAGAAGCAAGCAGCTCGTGGTCGTGCGGTAGCGTTCTCGCTTCCCACGCCCGGGTTCCCGGGTTCGGTTCCCGGCGAGGTCAGAGATTTTCTCTGCCTCGTGATGACTGGGTGTTGTGTGATGTCCTTAGGTTAGTTAGGTTTAAGTAGTTCTATGTTCTAGGGGACTGATGACTATAGATGTTAAGTCCCATAGTGCTCAGAGCCATTTTAACCATCACCCTGAGAAGGGATTTGCGAATAGTCAGTCTAGCTGATCACGCAGTCTAGGACGACCTCCCACGAAGTCTAGATCTTTCAAACTATTAAACTTATTACTGACCTCATTGAAACTGAGTTAAAACTAAAGCTAGTCTCGAAAACCTTTATAAGGGCAGTTTGCGACTAGTTTTCGGAGAGGCAATACGTGTATCCGGTAGATGTTAAATTATCTAGCGTAAAAGTGAATTGTTAGTTAATACTGCATCGGGAAAATTTATGTGCGGTTTCTATACATCAGCAACCTAAAATGGCAGTTGTTACATATTGTTATAGTGCTCTATAAGCGATAAATAGGTATCGCGATCAGTGACACAAACCTTAATACTAGCCGGACTCTTAGGAGATGTTCCCCAACTTTGAAAAATTAGGTTATAAGAAATGAGGTGGCATCCCACTATATAGAACATTCATTATCATAGTGTCGAAATAGTGTCACACGTTAGTCAAAGATTATCTTTTTAATGCATGTATGTCAGGATCTGCGGCCGACGGAGGAGAAATCCAGTGGAGGCAGCGAGACAGCTACAGATGACAACACGTAAGCATACCTTCTCCAGGTCATCCTAGGAAACGATTTGAGTTAAACGCTGGAGTTTCTCTCCCGAAATATTCGACTTAGCCTTCCACATGCAAAATTCTCAAAGACAACTGCGCTGCTAGCATGTCCATCGGAGGTATGTGCCACCACATGTACTTTCCGTATATTATAGTAACCATTAGAAAGCCGATGCGCAGTAATGTTAATTTTTTAAAAGGTGTCGCAAAACAGAATCCCGAATCGCAATTTGAGCTAGGATCATGAAGTTAGAAGTTCTTGGTTTAGCCTAGTTTAGTGGCCTTTTGTGCAGCCATTTAAACATTTGCTTTAATGTAGCTATGTCACCGTATATTACCCAAGGTTTCAACGGCTTACTGGAGCTGGCACCAAGGAAAAATTGTGCGAATAGATTTCCTTTGAAAAAAGTTGTTAATAGGGTTAAAATTAATGCTTAGCTAATGGCACCGTTCGTATGAGCACATTTCGGATTTTACGTGCAAGTACGTGCAAAAAACACATTTTTCTGGGAATTTTTTGAAGCGCGTCACTTCTACACCTAAAACTTGTACGAATCGGTTCTAATTTAGCACAAAGCTCGACACGCTTTTTATATCAGATAATCTTTATACGTTGGCGAGAAGCGGAAGTTTAATAGTCGAGAGTGATGTAGCACGCAAAATTAATTCTTAGGTATCTTGTGACTGGTTCCCAGAACTCCTGTAGATAGTTGTTGACTGTGGATATTGAATCACAGACACAGTCCATTTGACTATTCAGAGATGTCACTAAACCCACCCAAAGATGAAAACAACCATTCCTGAGTAGCCCCTATCAGACTGAGGGGGTCCGACAGCCGATCCGTTCATCCTTCCACCAGAGAGCAGGTACACGGCTAGTGATGTCTGTAGTTCAACCATGCCTAGACGGTCAATACCGCGATCGATAGCGTCCGCATTGTTACTTTATGCCAGGAAAGGGTCTCAACAAGATATGTGCCCAGGCGTCTCGGAATGAACCGAAGCAGTGATGTTAGAACATAGAGGATATACAGAGAGACAGCAACTGTCGATGACATGCCTCGCTCAGGCCGCCCAAGGACTACTATTGCAGTGGATGACCGCTGCCTACGGATTGTGGCTAGGAGGAAACCTGACAGCAACGCCACCATGAGGAATAATGCTTTTCGCCTAGCGACGGGACGTCGTGTTACGACTCAAGCTGTGCGCAATAGGATGCGTTCTACGCAGCTTCACTCCCGATGTGCACAGCGAGGTCCATGTTTGCCACCAGGACCCCATGCAGCGCGGTACAGATGGGCCCAACAACATGCCGAATGGACCGCTCGGGATTGGCATCGCGTTCTCTTCACAGATGAGTGTCGCATATGACTTCAACGTGACAATCGTCGGAGACTTGTTTAGAGGCAACCCGGTCAGGCTGAACGCCTTAGGCACACTGTCCAGCAAGTGAAACATGGTGGACTTTCCCTGCTCTTTTGGGGTGGCATTATATGGGGCCGACATACGTCGCTGGTAGTCATGGAAGGCGCCGTAACGGTTGTACGATACATGAATGCCATCCTCCGACTTATACTGCAACAACATCGGCAGCATACTGGCGAGGCAATCGTCTTCGCGGATGACAATTCGCGCGCCCATCGTGCATATCTTGTGAATGACTTTCTTCAGGACAGAGTGGCCAGCATGTTCTCCAGACGAGCCCTATGAAACATGCCTGGGATAGATTGAAAAGTGCTGTTTATGGACCACGTGACCTCCTACCACTCTGAGGGATCTACGCCGAATCGCCATTGAGGATGTAACGTCCCCTTAGAAAAATTAATGAATGACTGTGCTGATAAACCTCTTACGTTATTTGCTTTTCAAACAGTTGAGCAAAACTGAACGTACTCAGGCATTACTCTCTTTACTTATTCTGATAAACACTATACTGACACACAATATTTTTAGCGCAAAGCAATCTGACCTTTAATAATCCCTACAAAAGAATGGCCCTGACTGACAATCACCTATACCTTTCATGAATCACTCACCTCACAAAAATCTTCGTTACTCAAACTACTGCAATACAGCAAGCGCCAATTCTGCCAGCTAAATAAAAGATTCAAACTACTGAAGTCACTAACTACTGATAGGCATAGTTAGCAAATGAAAGATTTTGATAGAGAGCAAACAATGTATTTACCTTAATAGTGTTCAAAAGTCATTATATATATATATATATATATATATATATATATATATATATATATATATATATCAGTCCATGATATCAGCCGGCCGAAGTGGCCGTGCGGTTAAAGGCGCTGCAGTCTGAAACCGCAAGACCGCTGCGGTCGCAGGTTCGAATCCTGCCTCGGGCATGGATGTTTGTGATGTCCTTATGTTAGTTAGGTTTAACTAGTTCTAAGTTCTAGGGGACTAATAACCTCAGCAGTTGAGTCCCATAGTGCTCAGAGCCATTTTTTTAGTCCATGATATCCAATATTACAAATATCCGCTCCCTAAATTCCGCCATCTCTCTCCCCACATCCACCACTGCTGGCGCGTCACCTCCAACTGCGCAACGCTACGCGCTGTTAACATCCAGCTGCCCAACACTACAATAGCCAAACAATGCAAACCCGCCACAGACTGCACACAGCACAGCCAGTGATTTTCATACAGAGCGCTACGTGGCGTTACCAATAAAAAAACCCAAACAGCCTACTTACAAGGAGTGGGACAAGCTAGACCAACAGGGCCTTGATGAATTTGTGGATAGTATGCTACGACGAATACAGGCACGATCCATGTAAGAGGACGTGCTAATTGGTATTAGAGGGACCGCTGTATACAGCAATCTGTATGGTTGTACAACATGCAATGTGTGGTTTTCATGAGCAATAAAAAGGGCGGAAATAATGTTTATGCTGATTTCCACTCCAATTTTCCGTATAGGTTCCGGAACTCTCGGAACCGAGGGGCTGAGCAGGCCGGAGTGGCCAAGCGGTTCTAGGCGCTACAGTCTGTAACCGCGCGACTGCTACCGTCGCAGGTTCGAATTCTGCCTCGGGCATGGATGTGTGTGGTGTCCTTAGGTTAGTCAGGTTTAAGTAGTTCTAAGTTCTAGAGGACTGATGACCTCAGAAGTTAAGTCCCATAGTGCTCAGAGCTATTATTTTAGGGGTGAAAAACTTTTTTTGATGTGTGTAGTTATCGATGAAGTTCTCCTTTGAGCGCGTTGTAACCGTCGCTACAATATAAGTTAATGTCTAGTAGTTAACTGTACGCTGCAGATCGGTCATTGTGGTGCGAGTTAGTTGCAGTTGGGCTCTTGGCTATGATTGAGTGAGCCGAGCTGGAGCATTGCTGGGTAACCGTCTTAATGCTTTTATAGCGTGTCTGTGTCGCGATCGGACGTGGCTAAAGCTTCTGTGTGGAAGCGACCGGCAGGAAACTGTGGCATATAAATTGAAATTCTGAATGTTATCCAAAGAGTTAATGCTTACTGTGTGTTTGAATAAATCGTAATTCGTGATCCCTTAAGAATCGATGTTCTCACTTGAAACAGCTATAATAATATCACTGGAGGAATTACCTGACGAGGTGAGCTGTATGGAAAGCTTGTTGGAAAAATAAGGAGAGACTACGACCTAATATAGCGGGCCAGGAGAAACACCGACAGCACCGTTACAATGTTATAATCTAAATGCTAGGAAACGGCTTAAAGTGAGCCAGATGAATAAAAAAATGCATTCATACGACGAACATTAAAACTCGCTTCCAAAAACATAGCTTCTAATTTTACGTGGAATACGATTTTTCGTATGTTTCTTCAGTGAGCCACTTCGGTGTTTTCAAATTACGCGAAAAAAAGTCAGTTTGAGTTTGTCTGGGACGAATATGAAGTACGTCGCATCTACACTTTAAACTTGTACGAATCGGCTTCAAGTTTTGAACTAAGGTAGATGAAAGGATAAAGTCAATCTAATATTTTTTTCGTCCAATGATCTATATTGGTTGTCGAGACTCGTGGTAAATGTAACATGTGAAAATTATTTTTACGTGAAATTTATCCACGAAAGCGGATTAAAGTGATACAAGTAACTAAAAAGATGCAGTCTTACGATAGTATTGCTTTCAAAATCTAGCTTCATTCATTTATTCATTTTACGTGCAAAAAACGCTTTATATATATATATATATATATATATATATATATATATATATATATATATATATAGCGCACTACTGCTATGTTTCGAACTTGTGGGAATTGCTTATAATTTTGTAACAAGATACGCAAATAAATTTTAATTAACGATCGTCCTGTTGTTGTAAGAAAGCCTTATCGGGTGCCACGATATAGACGACATGGTTGTAATAAAAAATAAAAACCTTCACCGCATCGTTCGTCGCCCTATTCAACAAAAATTCATATCGGTGCCAGGCTGTGGCGGTCTAATGTCAAAATTATGGTGGAGTAAAAGTTGGGAACCAGAATGAAAAATTCTCCCATCATAGGAAACAAAACGTGAATACTTCCTGGGCAGAGTTAGGCGCGTTTTTGCTTGTTATCGTTAGTACCCACGTCAAGGATTTTGGTCACAGTATCAAGTACTTCAGCCTATAAATTGCCGACGTCTTACAACTCACTGCGCTACGGAAGTATGGCTAACTCGTAAAAGAGCACGGGTATGTCAAGATATTATTATATAAACGTCTTTTTAGCTACCAGATAAGTCGAAAAAATCTTATTTTAATTGTGTCTTCTGCCTTATAGCTTCATCTCTTTTTCACTCTCTTCATTTTTCCCATTTCTCTCCTCTCTTCTGTTTACCGGTTTTCTGTATCTACGAAACTTGCCTACTGCGCTGCTTCATCCGTTAGCTCCTCCCCATCACCTCCCCCACCGGGTGATATATTATTATGGCCTCCTGTGTCTTAATTAAACGTAACACCTGTTAAGTATAATTTAGACCTGACCTTCGCTCCGTATTTACTGCAGCCCTTCATTACTCAAGAGAGCTACTGCGCTGAAAGGTCATACTGCGGGGCCTACTACATAATTTTACATCACGATGTTAATCCACAGCGCTAAATTTCAAAATCAAATATGTTCAGTATTTTCGACGTTCACTCTGAAGCTATCAAATTTTTAACTGAAACAAGTAAGAGTGGAAACATAACAGCATTACCGGTGTCTCATGTTAATTGCCCTTATTTCACCGTAGGCAACAGCGAATTCGAGGAAATGCGGCAAAACAACAGAAATGAATACTAACATGCTTAAATGTTCCGTTAGCTTCAAAACTGTGGCTCATCTGCTCTGCTGACTGAGAATGCTAAAAAATTGACAGTTTGAAAATAGACATGGTAGCATTTTTCTCTCTGTCGGGATCATTTGTTGTCGTATATAGGATGGTTTCCAGCTGGCCGAAGTGGCCGTGCGGTTCTAGGCGCTGCAGTCTGGAACCGCGAGACGGCTACGGTCGCAGGTTCGAATCCTGCCTCGGGCATGGATGTGTGTGATGTCCTCAGGTTAGTTAGGTTTAACTAGTTATAAGTTCTAGGGGACTAATGACCTCAGAAGTTGAGTCCCATAGTGCTCAGACCCATATGAACCATTTTTTAGGATGGTTTCCATATATACGAGAGCGCACTAAACTTGTATTGAATTGACGAAGGACACTTACATCATAAGTGAGTTGGAGAAAGGCTGAAAAGCATAAATCAGGATTATCGGGAGCATTACAGGTTGCAGGAAGTGAGCGAGGTAAATCTGCCTTGGATTTAAGATATACTTGTACACACCGAAATGTTCTTAATCCTCCAAGGGACACAATTAAGACTTAAGGGTTTTCAATAAGGAAGTATTCAGGTTGTTGGTGTATTCGGTTCTCTGATACAGAAAGGAAAATTTAATAAAATATTTAGAAAACTGCACTACATGTTTCACAATCAGATGTCATACAGGTACGAGAAAAAGGACTGTATTCGGCGCACGCCATTTCGTGCCCTTTTTCTAAGCAGGTATGCTCTACTAGCCATTAGCCTTAAGCAATAAGTTTTTTAAAACAAAGTGATTCAAAGGCTTAATATTTTTAGCTGTTGTAAGAAAACAAAAACAAAAACATCTAGGTATTCGTTAACGGAAAAGCGAAATGTTTTGGTGTTAGGGTAGAAAATCGTGTAAATCTACATACATATACCGCAAGCCATCATACGTTGTGTGACGGAGGGTACACTGAACAACTACTAGCCATTTCCTCCACGTTCCACTCGCAATAACAGAGATGGGAAAATGCCTGTATGCTTCCGTACGGGCGGTAATTTCTCTTCCCTTGTCTACGTGCTGCTATGCGAAATGTACGTTGGTGGTAGTAGATACGGTTTGCAGGTAGCTTCAAATAACGGTTATCTAGATTTCCTCGGACATATCGGTAACAAATCTAGCAGACCGCCTACAAATTGCTTCGATGTCTTCCTTTAATCTGACCGGGTGTCGATGCCAAGCAGTCGAGCAGTACTCAAGAATGGGTCGCAAAGGCTTCCTTTGCAGATCAACCATAATTTCCCATTCCTACTACAAACATTTTTAGGACAATCTTTACGTGATCGCCCCATTTCGTATTGCTTAGCAACCCTACGCCTAGGTATTTTATCGACGTGACTCTATGAAGTAGCACACTACTAATTTTGTTTTCTAAGATTATCGTCCTCCAGGGGAACAGCTACTAGACACATGTACTGCGGGGCAGAGACAAGCTGGCGGCGGCTCCATTAAGCTTTTGGGAAAATTCACATGGGCATTCATGGATCCAGCGGAGCTCTTGGAAGGTACCATGACGGCCAAGAAGTATCATACACTGGTTGCCACGATTCCCAACGACAAGTGGCATATTTCAGCAAGATAATGCGCAATGTCGCAAGGCCAGGAGTGTGGTGGAGTGGTTCGAGGAACGCAGTGGCGAGATCTAATTGATCTGCTGGACCCCCAACTCATTAGATCTAAAGCCGATTGAACACGTCTGGGACGTCACTGAACGTGGCGTCAGAGGTCATCGCCCTCTGCCAGGAAATTACGGGAATTGGGAGCCAACTCCCTCCAGTGACCTACCAAGTCTAATCATTGTTTCCATTCCACGACACATCGTCGCTGTTAACCATGCCAAGGTAAACATACTGGCAATTACGCTGATGGTCATAATGTTATGGCTAATCAGTGTATCTTCGTCACCTTCGCTGCACGAAAAAGTCTCTCCGGACTGGTCAATATTTTGAAATGTAAACAGGAACCTTATAACACCAACACATTTCAAGTGCTGTAGATCGTTTCCGTGGACGCGAGTAATGATTGTGCCTGCTACAACTGCATTTGCCGAACACCAAAGTCGGATTTGGTTCAAAATGGCTCTGAGCACTATGGAACGTAAGTTCTGAAGCCATCAGTCCCCTAGAACTTAGAACTACTTAAACCTAACTAACCTAAGGACATCACACACATCCATGCCCGAGGCAGGATTTGAACCTGCGACGGTAGCGGTCGCTCTGTTCCAGACTGAAGCGCCTAGAACCCCTCGGCTACACTCGGATTTGGGGTGCGCGGTGTAAATAAAGCAGCGACTTCCTATTCAGTGTATCTTTAGAGTACTATTTCTTGTCAGACATAGAAAGTAGCTATATTACTGACTATGCCTAATGTGCATATGCTATTCTGCAGCAAAAATACAAATATTTAATGTCGGCCTCGGTGATTAGATAACCTGCACAAATGCGGCAGTTTTCATAGCATGGTTCGCTTGTCTTTACTAGTCCAAGTGAGAAGAGATTACTAAAATCTGTAACGAGTAAAAAGTCGTTTGAGGTCAGAAAGTTGCACCGCTCACACTGCATACCTGCGACAAATGTTCTTAAAGTTGAAATATTTACTCAGGTGACCGGCGTCCGTCAGTTTCAGGCGCACCCAGCTGCGTGCGACATCAAGTACCGTGAACCATGCTACTGAGATCCATTCTGCCTTTGCTCCTATGGCCAGTGTAGTTTGGTTCACTGTGTGATAAATGGCGAAACCATATCGTGATAACTGTTTACTGTAACGCTTCTAAATCAACGATATCCAACCGGCTCTCCTTAAGTTGATCTGTGAATCATCTCTTTTCCTGAGATATCACGGAAATTGTCTTTAATAGCTGACAAGAATATATGGTGGTTGGTATGCTGTAATATTCAGGCGCCCTCGTAGCTATTACTAGTGTTTCCTGAAACAATAATTTGATTTAATGATTTCTCTAAGTTCCACTTTTCATCAATATAGTGCACTGTGGATGTGATCACCTGAATCTCGAGTTAAATTTCTGTGACGTGACATTCAAGGAAGGTGACCATTCTTATCAACAGATATTCAAAATCACTCATCTCTCCCTGTTGACTCACTCGAAAAGAGAACAGGTTCGTAATGTTGGTGCATTGTGGCTTTGTGTAGTAATGTCTAATTATACGCGTACCCTAAGGTGCATAGCTTGGCTTCTCACAAACATCATCTTACGTGGCTACAGTATGCTGGACAACTAACGACAGAGTTATTATTGTAGTCTTGTTATTTAATACGAGCTTAATTAGAAGACGCTTGTTTGTTTGATGCTACGTAATTCGCTTTTTGCCGCCAAGTTTCAGTGCGTCCCTATCGTTTTTTAAAACTCAAACTCCTTGTCTGTACAAACTGTTCCCTCCAACTTCGATGTCTGAAAAGTTCGTGTTGCAACAGCGACTAGCAGCTAATTGAAGACGCCATTTTATGTTCTTGATCCCGCCTGTTATTACATTAAAGTGTTTTATATCAGGGATAATTACAGGACGGTGAACTACTTGGCACAAGCTCCCATCCGTCAAAGAACGCACTCTGAGAAAAGTTTCATCAAAGAATGTCGTACCTGACTCGCAAAGGAACCATCAGACCTGTTAATCACGAATCTGAATCAGGTCTTCTGAAGAGGTTCCTGACTCGACTACCTGGTGGGAGCCCAAAGGAACCATTTAGACCTGTTAATCACGAATCTGAATCAGGCTTAGGTCTTCTGAAGTGGTTCCTGACCCGACTACCTGGTGGGAGACTTTTCATGCGATGGCCTCTAGGTGCCGAGAAAATCAATATTGAAATTTTATGCGTACGGCCTACACTTGCAGCCTTAACCATGTTTCCGCCTAGGGATTATTGAAAGTCAGATTGCGTTGCGCTAAAAAAATATTGTGTGTCAGTATAAGTACAGTCATGTATAGTTTTTCTAAGGGGACGTTTCACCCATTCTACCAGCAAGGGAGACGCTTTGCCGATAAAACTTCGACACCTATCTTTTTAGCAACTGGGAGCAGTCACATGAAAAACCACTAGCCGAGTACACAGGACAGGTCCCTGTACACCGTAACTAAGCCCAAGTAATATCTATAAATAACCGGTCTGATATATACATATTAAGGGACGAACTGCATGTCAAAGTAGGCTGTTTCTGACATATTCCGTACGTGCAATTTTGGATCTTTACTGGACTACATGCGGTTATTACAGCCCTCTATCTACACTCGTGTTGATAAATAAGGGATAATGCTGATACATGGTGAAACAATGCTTTCGTGGTCTGTTTGCGGGTTGAAATCACCTTGGGGTATGACCATGCGGTGCATTTGACCTGCGGTCGTCGCAGGGTGGCGCTGGCAGCAGTCCACATATGCAGAGGTGCGTTGGTGCATGTCAAAGTACGAAGCAGCGAGTGAGTGTGCAGACGTTTTCGGACGTGCTAATGGTGACTGTGGGTTAAAATTGGATCAATGAACACATACTCGTATTGATGACGTTATAAGAGGTAGAATAGTAGGGAGACTGGAGGGTGGTCAAACACAGCAGGTCGTAGCACGGGCCCTCTGTGTGCCACAAAGTATGGCCTCACGATTATGAGAACGATTCCAGCAGACAGGAAACGTGTCCCGGCGCTGCAGTACGGGACGTCTACAGTGTACAATACCACAAGAAGACAAGAAGATCGATATCTCACCATCAGTGCCCGCAGACGGCCACGGAGTACTGCAGGTAGCCTTGCTGAGGACCTTACTGGAGCCACTGAAACAGCTGTCTCCAGACACACAGTCTGTAGACGACTGAACAGACATGGTTTATTCGCCTGGAGACCTGCAAAGTGCATTTCACTGACCCATGGTCACAGGAGAGCCCGTAACGCATGGTATCAAGAACACAGTACATAGCCATTGGAACAGTGGTCAAAGGTTATGTTCAGGGACGAGTCCAGGCATAGTATGAACAGTGATTTTCGCCGGGTTTTCTTCTGGCGTGAACCACGAACCAAATACCAACCCCTTAATGTCTTTGAAAGGGACCTGTATAGAGCTAGTGGTTTGATGGTGTGGATTGGGATCATGATTGGTGCACGTACACCCGCACATGTCATTGACAGAGGAGCTGTAACAGGTGAGATGCATATGGACGTCATTTTGCACCTGTAAGTCCGCCTTTTCAGGGGTGCAGTGGCTCCTATCTTCCTCCTGATGGATGATAACGCACGGTCCACCGAGCTGCCATCGTGTTGGAGTACCTTTAAACAGAATATATCAGGCGTATGGAGTGGCCTGCCTGTTCTCCAGACCTAAGCCCCACCGAGCACGTCTGGGATGCTCTCCGTCGACGTATCGCTGCCCATCTTCAAAACCCTACAACACTTCAGGAGCTGCGACAAGCACTGGTGCACGAATGGGATGCTGTACCGCAGCAGCTGCTCGACCACCTGGTCCAGAGTATGCCAACCCGTTGTGCGGCCTGTGCACTAATGCGTGGTGATCATATCCCATACAAATGTCGGGGTACATGCGCAGGAAACAGTGGCGTTCTCTAGCACATGTGTTTCTGGACGCTTTTCTCAACTTGTCGCCAATACCGTGGACATACAGATCTTCGTCGTGTGTGTTCCCTGTGTGCCCACCCTATTAGCGCCAGTTATGCGTACTGCCACTTTGTGTGGCACCACATTCTGCATGAATCCTTAATTTATGATCATGAGCGTAGTTTTTTGTCATCGTTTAAGGTTCTGCACTGGTAGAACTTCGCATTAGTAATGGAATGAAGCCAGTCAACCTGTCACACACATTGCTCACAATGGTAGAGATATATAAAACTAGCAAGCATACATATAGTCGCGCATATCTATTGATCAGTGTTTAATGTTTGGAACGAAGTGTTCGGAAAATGATAGCAACACATACGTTCTACGAAAAAAAAGACGCGCCAAAAAGGAGTCATGCAAACTGATTACAATTTAATATTCACACTAGATAATGCGAAGTTGTAAACTTTGGCGGCCGATGGATGAATGTGTAACCCTGTAGTGCAATTTCATCGTGAAAGTGCCACGGATGGTAAAGAGAGGACATGTCGATTCAGGACGCAAAGTCTTTGCGAGTACTGATGTAGATAGTAACCATGCCTCGCAGATAGGATAGTGAACACTCTACGAAAACGTCAGCATTTGAGAGAGGACGTGTAGTTAGGCTCAGACAGGCCGTTTGGAGTAATCATCGAATTGGTCAGTTTCTGAACAGGGGCGATGTCACTGTTCGACGCTGTTGGTAGGAATGGGAGAACCATGGCCAAACACACCGTGAAGAAAGAAGCAGTAGGCCTAGAGAGACGAGAGAACGTGAGGCATGAGCAGTCGTCAGAGATGCACTCAGAGCCCTTGAATCACCGCCATCATGGATTCGACGTGAAACTGGTGCTTCATTGTTCACAAGAACCATTAATAAGCGACTTGCAAAAGCACGTTTGTAGTGCTGTCGGACACGTTCGGCATGGAATCTCATTAACTGGAGTAGAAGTGTATTCAGTGATGAGTCCTGCTTCGAACTGAACCCTGATGACCAGAGAAGACGTGTCTGGAAACGCCCCAGACTGTGGTGGGATGCCAGCTTGACTGTCGCCCAACATGCTGACCATGAACTAGGAGTGATGGTCTGGGGTGCCATTCCATTTCATACCATCTGCGGTACATCTCGGATATTCTACGCCCACTATTTGATGCCCGTCGTAGCAAACCATCCTGGTCTTACATTTGAGCAAGTTGATACCGCCCGCACATTCGAGGGTTTGTACTGCTTTGAGTCTGTGCATGCCAAACACTGCTTAGTCCAGCAAGGTCGTCGGATGTCTACCCTATTGAGAACTTTTGGACCGTCGTGGGCAGGGCTTTGAACCAGCACGGGATTCTAACGATCTATCGCACCTGTTTGTCAGAATGTGTGGTTATGAACCTGAGTTGGACGTCCAACAACTCTTATCAATCAATGTCAAGCAGAATAACTGCTTGCCTAAATGCATGGATTGGATCAGCGCGTTACCGACTTGCTCGAATTGTGAAACTCTTTCTCTTGAATAAATCAACCAATTTTTTTCCGAAGTAGTACTCATTTGTTTATCTATGCATGTCTATCCACCACATTCCTTCCTGTCCGGCTAATTTCTTCATGGTGAGTCTTTATTTCGTAGAGTGTATTTGCGACTGACGCAATTGAGGATTCACCACCCAGTCACAGCGAGGGAAAACGTTAGTTTGATAGAGCCATGAAGGATTTAATTGCCGAATATGTACGGAATATCTTTAATACGTTCTGACAAAATCTAACATACTCTACAATCTCAAGTGTCAGTTGTATCGCAGACGCTGACAATGTAATAATTTTTACTATCCTTTCCTCTCCTTAAGCACTTATTTTTCACATACAGCGACACTAACCAAGTACATTTGCCGCCATTTGAGTGTTGAACTGATGGATCAAAATCTGAGTCCATTTCAGAGCCCGTACGAAGACGCAGAGTTCTTTTAATAACCAATCAGGAGGCGTGGGAGAGAGGCCATGTGAATGGCTCCCTCGTCTACTTGCGGAGGGACACTTTTGGACTACACTCTCTAGTGTTTTAGTTCCACTCCAGGGGAGATGGCCTTTGTACTTGAGCTCTTGCCCCAAACATGAATCATTAGGTCTCTCTGCCCCTTACATCAGATCCACCCCATCACAGATTCCTTCTAAAATCAATTTTTGGCAACACAACCTTGGTGGTTGCGTTGCTGGCACTTGGCGTTAAATACATCCATCCTGAAGGGCTTTCTTTCAAACCCTGTCGCCCTTGAAAGCAATCTCTTCTGTCATGCTCTCGTTACAGTACTATAATTATACAATATACCAGCGCAGGCGAGCAGATCACTATTAAATATGACCTTGGTTAAGAAGAGGGCGACAGCGAAGATGCACTAATGGAATACGGAAGGCAGTACAGCCATTGGTGATCACACAAGTCGTGACCTTGTTTCTGACGAACGCTGTTGCATTTACGAATAGCACTCCATTCGCACTAAGTGTAGCTTAATATGGGTCTAATCTCCTAGATTTAGCTGCCTGAATTATAAATTTTAACATATTATTGATACAGAGCACAGACGGCTCAGAACGATGCTACCCCAAGACTGTCGTGATTTCGAGGATCAGCTATATCATTTATTTTTATTTTTGATTTATTTATTTATTGTTCCCTGGGACCAAATTAAGGAGAAGTCTCCATTGTCAAGGAACGAGTCAATACATGAAATTATAACACGACAGCAGAAACAGATAAAATGAAATATAAGTAACATATTCAGGCGACAATTCGTGACTTTACATAAAGAAAATCAACAATGTAACACTGGAATTTGCTAAATTTTTCAGCTCTTCCAGGAATTCCTCGACAGAATAGGAGTGAGCCATGAGGAAACTCTTCAGTTTAGACTTAAAAGCGTTTGGGCTACTGCTAAGATTTTTGAGTTCTTGTGGTAGCTTATTGAAAATGGATGCAGCAGAATAGCGCACTCCTTTCTGCAGAAGAGTCAAGGAAGTGCATTCCACATGCAGATTTGATTTCTGCCTAGTATTAACTGAGTGAAAGCGGCTAACTCTTGGGAATAAGCTAATATTGCTAACAACAAACGACATTAAAGAAAATATATACTGTGAGGGCGATGTCAGAATTCCCAGTCTATTGAATAGGGATCGACAAGAGGTTTTCGAACTTACACCACTCATAGCTCGAACAGCCAATTTTTGAGCCAAAAATACCCATTTTAAATCAGAAGAATTACCCCAAAACATAATACCATATGAAAATTTGCGAAGTAGATTACCTATCGTGTTGAACTGTCACTTATTTCAGATACTGTTCTAATGGAAAATAAAGCAGCATTTAGTTTCTGAACAAGATCCTGAACATGGGCTTTCCACAACAGCTTACTATCTGTCCGAACGCCTAGGAACTGGAACTGTTCCGTCTCGCTTATAATATGCCCATTCTGTCTGATCAAAGTATCGCTTCTTGTTGAATTGTGAGTTAGAAACTGTAAAAACTGAGTCTTACTGTGATTTAGCATCTAATTATTTTCCAGAAGCCACGAACTTATTTCATGAACTACATTATTTGGTAGTGTTTCAATATTACACACAAGCTCCTTCACTACCAAGCTGGTGTCATCAGCAAACAGAAATAATTTTGAATCACCTGTAATACTAGAAGGCAATTCATTTATATAAATAAGAAACCGCAGTGGCTCCAGCATCGACCCTTGGGGACCGCCCCACTTAACAGTGCCCCATTGGGACTGAACGTCACGACCACTCTCAATATTGCGGAGAATTACCTTCTGCTCTCTGTTCTTAAAGTAAGAGGCGAACCAATTGTAAGCTACTCCCCTTACTCCATAATGGTCCAACTTCTGCAGTAATATTTTGTGGTCAACACAGTCAAAAGCCTTCGTTAAATCAAAGAAAACACCGAGCATTTGCAACCTTTTATTTAATCCGTCCAAAACCTCACAGAGAAAATAGAATATAGCATTTTCAGTTGTTAAACCATTTCTAAAACTAAACTGTACATTCGACAGCAGATTATGTGTATTTAAATGCTCCAGTAACCTTGTATATACAACCCTCTCGATAACTTTAGCAGACACCGATGGCATAGAAATAGGTCTATAATTGTCAACGTTATCCCCGTCTCCCTTTTTATGAAGTGGCATCACTACCGAGTACTTTAATCGGTCAGGAAACCGACCACTCCTAAAGGAAAAGTTACAGATATGGCTAAGTACTGGGCTAACATACATAGAACAATACTCCAGTATTCTGCTAGATACCCCGTCATATCCATGAGAGTTGTTGGTCTTTAGTGATTTAATTATCAACTCAATCTCCATCTTGTCAGCATCATGGAGGAGCATTTCAGGAAACAGTCTCGGAACACTTTCTTCTACGAGCGCTATATGAGTCCCTGTTGGGACTAGGTTTCTATTTAGTTCACCTGCAATATTCAGAAAGTGATTATTAAATGCTGCACATATATGCGACTTATTAGTAACATGGACATTCCCACTACGCACTGGTTCTATATCCTCGACCTGTCTCTGCAGACCAGCCACTTCCTTTACGACTGACCATATGGTATTAATTTTGTCCTGAGACTTAGCTATTCTATCTCCATATCACATACATTTTGCCTTCCTAATAACTTTTTTAAGCACCTTTTGATATAATTGCCACTTTGTTCTACAGGATATTCTTATCCCTCTAGTCAGCCACCCAGGCTGCCTGTTTGTGCTAGTATCCTGTTTTGATCGTTCTAACGGAAAGCAACTTTCAAAGAGCACGAGAAAAGTCTTGAGGAAAGCATTATATTTATCGTCTACTGTATCATCACTATAAACATATTGCCACTCTCGTTCCTTGATAAGGTTTACAAATGTCTCTAAAGCAACTGGATCAGCTTTCCTACAAAGTTGATAACTATATTTAACATGTGTTGCAGCACAAATATCTTTTAGACTTAAAATTTGTGCATCATTATCTGAAAGGCCATTCACCTTTTTGCTAACAGAATGCCCTTCTAGTAATGAGGAATGAAAAATAATGTTGTCTATGGTTGTTCTACTGTTCCCTTGCACTCTCGTTGGAAGGAATACGGTTTGCATAAGATTACATGAATTAAGGAGGACTACCAGCATCCTTTTCCATGCACAATCACTTATACAATTAATATTGAAGTCACCACATATAAGTAACGTTTTGTATTTCCTATGAAGTGAACCAAGAACCTGCTCTAGCTTTAGCAAAAATGTTGTGAAATCGGAGTCTGGGGATCTATAAATAACAACAGTTAGGAGTTTAGCTCCACTAAATTTAATCACACTTGCACAACATTCAAACACCTTTTCAGTGCAGTACTTTGAAACATCAATTGACTCAAATGGGATACTGTTTTTCACATACATGGTTACTCCCTCACACCGCAAAGAGCTCCTAGAAAAGCTGCCAGCCAACCTGAGTCCTGGTAAAGGAAGCCTCTGAATTATCTCCTTATTTAAGAAGTGTTGTGATATACCAATAATTTCAGAGTCAACATCTATAAGCAGTTCACTAACTTTACCTCTAATATTTTGATGAAATATACTAATTCCCTCATTAATAGGATACCTAAGCTTAGTCGAAAGTGGTTTCTTTGTTAGAGAGACTTCCCTTAAGGAGGAATACCTATCAGCTGACTTCAATCTAAAAAGGGTACAGTTCTAATACCCACTACTACAGGTATTTTCCCATGAGTGATCCCACCACCCCCACCTATGCTGTCACCTATAAGCTTTGTGAACCTCCCCTTTCCATACCTGTTGAGGTGCAGGCTATGTCTAGCGAAACCCGTCCTGCTGATAGACTCCACAGACACCACTGAAATGTGACTCATGCCTTCTGTCATCAGCGTACCCCCTAGTCTCATGTTAATACGCTTGACGGCTGTATTAATATGAGGCTGATCGCGACGCTGAAACAGTTCCACGAAATGCACATTCGTGTTGCCAGTCTGAGTGGCTATCTTTTCCAGGTCACCATCTATGTCATATTCCCCATCCTTGTCAATACTATTACCAGCCCCACCCACAATCACTACCTGATCCTACATAAACCCCCTATGTTAACAGTCACCTGAGCCAATTCTGCATTAGGCTTCACAATGCTGGTGACATGGTACTCACTCCCCAACACTTCCTGCAACTGCTGGCCTACACCTCAACCTTGAGAACTACCTAACAGCAGAACCTTCTTCTTTCTCTTAGACTTTGCAACTGTCCTAGCCACCGTAACTGCTGAGGTCTGCTGCATACTTCCTACATCTACAGCTACTAGAGATTCCTCTCCACTAGACTCTGACTGTTGCTTATATCTACTGCAAACACCAATAGTAAAACTATCTGAAAATTAGCTTCTCCTAGCATATCTCTTGCCAACAGCCAGCTCCCATTCCCCAACCCCCTTCTCCCTCCTCATCCCATCTAGCTCCTCCTGTGCGTTATTCAACTGCACCTGAAGGGCACAGATCTTACGCTCCTGCTCCTCTATCAACTTACTCTTGCTACATAACGTGCAGTTCCAGGAGAGGATCTCACTAGAATGGCCACTGGCTTCCCCACTGCATTCCCCCCAGCGAAAATACTTCGAACACGTCTCACACCGCAATCCACTACTCACGAACCTACGGCAAAGCTCACACTTCTCACTCAAGGTAAAATTTTACTTTTTCTAAGTTCCGCTACTACAATAAGAAGATGTTAAAAACCTGACTACAATAATCACAAACTTACTCTACAAGGGAAGTAACTACTATTATTGACAGTATTAACCATCAACAAATGAGAATATAACAAAAGACTAACACAGAAAGAAAAGCAAACGTCTAATGACACAGTAACGAAACATAAAGCAGATTCCAAAAATTTCTTCCGAAATTATGTCACCAGAAAACACCAAGAACACCGTTTGAAGACTACTAAAGTTCCTAAATAAACCACTATTCGCAAACAATTAATTAGTACTTAGCTTTCGATGCGCCGCTACAGCTGCAACTGGTCAGCGCGGAATGTAAACACAGGTAAGAGGTTTTGCTCGATACGAAACACTCACAAATATCAGGTCACAACACAAGAAGGCAGAGGTGAATGAAGAAACTACTATTAAGTCACTTATATAGTAAATATTATCACAAAAACTGTTAAAATATACATGTTAAACCTAAAAATATATGGAAACTTAGAGAGCAATCTCACACAGAGTCACGCGCTTATGACGTCACACCATGAAACGGCGAACTAAATGCATTAAGGAATCCATCTGGTTCGGATGATGATGATGATGATTGGTCTGTGGGGCGCTCAACAGCGCGGTCATCAGCGAAGCCCCAATATTTACACAGTCCATTTTTTTTTACACAGTCCAATCTAGCCACTGTCACGAATGATGATGATGATGATGATGGGATGATGAGGGCAACACACACACCCAATCCCGGGAAGAGAAAATCCCCAACCCGACCGGGAATCGAATCTTGGACGCCGTGATACAGAGGCAGCAGCGCTAGCCACTAGACCACGAGCTGCGGACGGTCTGGTCCAGATACTGTCACAATGTTTTCTAATAACAAATGATGGCTCGAGCTAAGATATGAAAATGATTGACAAGAAACAGGGAATGGAAAACGAAGCAAAATGTTCAGTAGTGTGTGAATTCCTAAGGGACCAAACTGCTCAGGTCATCGGTCTCTAGACATACACACTACTTAAACTAACTTATGCTAAGAAGAGCACACACACCCATGCTGGAAGGAGGACCCGAACCTCCGGCGGGAGAGACCGCGCAGTCCGCGACGTGACGCCTCAAACCGCCCGGCCACACCGCGCGGCGAAACTGGAAGCAACATGCTACAGATTAACTAACATTTGTGAAACCGTTAAATATTTTTAGTTGGTAGTCGATCTAGGAATGTGGGAGAATGCTCGCTGACTGCAACGATTCGGCATGTAACTGCTGTTCTCCCTACTCCCAGGAGATTAATAACAATAGAGACAATCGACTGACAACGCTGATACAGCACATGATTGAAGCATACGCCAATGACGAATTTGTGTTCCAACCCAGAGAGTTGTCTGTTAAATTTCGAGACTACACGAAAGATCTGTCTTGGTGAGATTAGGTGATTGAAAGGTGGCGACTGTGTGAGTTTTATAGATAAAAACGAAGTTATACAGCGGATTTGTTGAAAGTGCAGTGTCCTTTGCATATAAGTAAGGGGTGACGGGACATAAACTATAGCAAAAGAATCCAGTCTCTGCATGGTTTATTTCACAATAGGTCAGATACATCGAGAAATGTATATTTAGCAGAGATCTACATTCCATATTAACAATAGGGACAGGAAGCATCAAACTGTCGTAATAGCAATGTACACACACACGAATTGCCCGCAGTGTACCGTGAAAAACAGGACAAAGGAGCTGTTACCCCGAGGGATCACTATCAAATCAACTTGAAAGAACATGACAGACTTAAGAATATTACTCATGGTATATGGAAGGTCAGTATTCAGACATGTGCTGGAACTAACACATGCACTTGCCTCAGGAATGAGAGTTTCTTGGAAATACGAGATTCACCGTAACACTCGTGAATCGCGGAAATCACGATTCATTACTTGGCACATGAAAATATCCCAAGGGTCTACGACCATGTTTGGCTCATTAATTTACTCTTGTCTTAGTGGGCACGTTTCTTTTTTTGCTCCTTATTGTACGTTTCTCCATGCACCATCTCTAATCTTAAGTAAAGGTGTTCCGTTCTGACTGGATACTGTTTGTCAGCTCAGATATGAGGATCCTGTATGGTGAAACGCATCGTAAGGAGTAAAAATAAAGGAATTGGGGTGACAATGATAGGAATAAATTATTGAGGATATATATATATAGGGTGATACAAAAAGGTACAGCCAAACTTTCAGGAAACATTCCTCACACACAAATAAAGAGAAGATGTTACGTGGACATGTGTCCGGAAACGTTTAATTTCCATGTTAGAGCTCATTTTAGTTTCGTCCACCTACGCTCAATGGAGCACGTTATCATGATTTCATATGGGATAATCTACCTGTGCTGCTAGAACATGTGCCTTTACAAGGACAAAACAACATGTGGGTAATGCACGATGGAGCTCCTGCACATTTCAGTCGAAGTGTTCGTACGCTTCTCAACAACAGATTCGGTGACCGATGGATTGGTAGAGGCGGACCAATTCCATGGCCTCCACGCCCTCCTGACCCTAACCCTCGTGACTTTCATTTATGGGGGCATTTGAAAGCTCTTGTCTACACAACCCCGGTACCAAATGTAGAGACTCTTAGTGCTCGTATTGTGGACGGCTGTGATACAATGTGCCATTCTCCAGGGCTGCATCAGCGCATCAGGGATGCCATGCGACGGAGGGTGGATGCATGTATCCTCGCTAACGGAGGACATTTTGAACATTTCCTGTAACAAAGTGTTTGATGTCACGCTGGTACGTTCTGTTGCTGTGTGTTTCCATTCCATGGTTAATGTGATTTGAAGAGAAGTAATAAAATGAGCTCTAACATGGAAAGTAAGCGTTTCCGGACACATGTCCGCATAACATATTTTCTTTCTTTGTGTGTGAGGAATGTTTCCTGAAAGTTTGGCCGTACCTTTTCGTAACACCCTATATATATATACACTCCTAGAAATGGAAAAAAGGACACATTGACACCGGTGTGTCAGACCCACCATACTTGCTCCGGACACTGCGAGAGGGCTGTACAAGCAATGATCACACGCACGACACAGCGGACACACCAGGAACCGCGGTGTTGGCCGTCGAATGGCGCTAGCTGCGCAGCATTTGTGCACCGCCGCCGTCAGCGTCAGCCAGTTTGCCGTGGCATACGGAGCTCCATCGCAGTCTTTAACACTGGTAGCATGCCGCGACAGCGTGGACGTGAACCGTATGTGCAGTTGACGGACTTTGAGCGAGAGCGTATAGTGGGCATGCGGGAGGCCGGGTGGACGTACTGCCGAATTGCTCAACACGTGGGGCGTGAGGTCTCCACAGTACATCGATGTTGTCGCCAGTGGTCGGCGGAAGGTGGACGTGCCCGTCGACCTGGGACCGGACCGCAGCGACGCACGGATGCACGCCAAGACCGTAGGATCCTACGCAGTGCCGTAGGGGACCGCACCGCCATTTCCCAGCAAATTTGGGACACTGTTGCTCCTGGGGTATCGGCGAGGGCCATTCGCAACCGTCTCCATGAAGCTGGGGTACGGTCCCGCACACCGTTAGGCCGTCTTCCGCTCACGCCCCAACATCGTGCAGCCCGCCTCCAGTGGTGTCGCGACAGGCGTGAATGGAGGGACGAATGGAGACGTGTCGTCTTCAGCGATGAGAGTCGCTTCTGCCTTGGTGCCAATGATGGTCGTATGCGTGTTTGGCGCCGTGCAGGTGAGCGCCACAATCAGGACTGCATACGACCGAGGCACACAGGGCCAACACCCGGCATCATGGTGTGGGGAGCGATCTCCTACACTGGCCGTACACCACTGGTGATCGTCGAAGGGACACTGAATAGTGCACGGTACATCCAAACCGTCATCGAACCCATCGTTCTACCATTCCTAGACCGGCAAGGGAACTTGCTGTTCCAACAGGGCAATGCACGTCCGCATGTATCCCGTGCCACCCAACGTGCTCTAGAAGGTGTAAGTCAACTACCCTGGCCAGCAAGATCTCCGGATCTGTCCCCCATTGAGCCTGTTTGGGACTGGATGAAGCGTCGTCTCACGCGGTCTGCACGTCCAGCACGAACGCTGGTCCAACTGAGGCGCCAGGTGGAAATGGCATGGCAAGCCGTTCCACAGGACTACATCCAGCATCTCTACGATCGTCTCCATGGGAGAATAGCAGCCTGCATTGGTGCGAAAGGTGGATATACACTGTACTAGTGCCGACATTGTGCATGCTCTGTTGCCTGTGTCTATGTTCCTGTGGTTCTGTCAGTGTGATCATGTGATGTATCTGACCCCAGGAATGTGTCAATAAAGTTTCCCCTTCCTGGGACAATGAATTCACGGTGTTCTTATTTCAATTTCCAGGAATATATATATATATATATATATATATATATATATATATATATATATATATATATATATATATAAAAACAAACAATCGAGCGGGAAACACTTACTGTTCTGCACCGCACCATAGTCAGAATCCACTTGTGCCGAAGACCTGCCTTTCCTACTCTACTCCATATGACGAGAGAAGAGCTCTGACAGTTGAAGTGGCCCTGGCACATATGCTTCGCGAGGCCACAAAGGCCAATCAGATCTTGAGCCTGTATTTACGTTACCGTGGAAACGCCCCATTGTTGCTGTAGAGCTAGGCGGCCCCTTCTTTCAGTGAATGGCACCGCGTGCTTTGTTCAAGTTTGTGTGTGTACGTATGTATTCCGCTAATACTTTGAGTTTTGTGCCGTGTGTCTGGAAAATGGTTTCCTGTACTACAGAGAAGAGGAGTTCTGAAAAAAGAGCTACCCTGAAATTTCAACGACGCAACTGTATATACAAATTGCCTGTTAACTTTGAAAAGGAAAGGGGCAATGACGTGCCTGTGTTACCAGCGTTTAAAGTGACTGATAGGGTGCCAGAAGCATTTAAGATAGCTACAGCGACAGCAAAGAGAGTCACAAACAATAAAGATGTTGTCAATTCACCTGGTAGTCCTGCTATTGTGACGCCTGGAAGGACATGGAAGAGATTGTGTAGTGCGACTGAAACAGACAATTTTGACGAAATGCTGTCAGGCAATACACACACACACACGTACTACAGCAGGAAGGAGTGCCCCATCTTAAAAAGGTGTTGATAGCATCACTGTGGGACAGTGTTTGTTCACATGTGGAAAGACAAGTCTCTTCATCGTTTTTAAAAAAATTGTTTTCCGGTGGAAAAAGTTCTTAGGAAGAAAGATACCAATGGAATACGGAGACATTGTCGCTTTTCCAATGTAAGTTGCTTGCAGTGAGTTTGGAGAATTTAATATGTGTCAACGAAACAGAGGTTCGCGTGAGTCGTGCGTGATCCTTCACTTCGACAGACGACACGCGTGATAGAATTATTAGTGTGTTAACTTGTAGGCGAGGGCAACTAATTATTGTACATTCTGGTTTTGTACCAGATGCTATGATGAATGTTTGTAATGGACAACACGCTCTATCATTCTGTATATTTAAATAAGGAACCAATGGTGCTGTAAGGAGAGGCTAAACAGTCGGCTGGTTGATAGATAATAAAACAGGATTTGAACAGAATATGCAAAAACGGAACTTCTGTAATTAATGGAAGGACATGAGTCGCAAAGGCGTAGTGTTTGCTTCATACATTAGCAGAGAACCCCGGCCACAAAGTTACACTTCCCGCACCGTATCACTGGCACTACAATGCAATCGAACTTACCTGCTCTCAAATAAAATCAGATGTCGCAGCGCGAAATGAAACCTTCACGATGCGAGACACAGAGAGGCTAAAAATGAGGCTGTCACACGAATAACGCCAGAAACCTGGAATAATGACATGAACCATGCGAGGAAAGAGATTGCAAGGTCGAACACAGAAGTCAAAACTCCATTTAAAAAAAAAATATTGTTATTTCTTTATCAGATGGTGAGGATATCAGCAGCGAAGATACCGAAGCCAGTGTGATCATGACAAGATATGATCAGTCAGATGACTGTGATCCTGGAGTTTCCGTTCCTCCGCTCGAAAAATTAAGGTATCTCCTTCAGTCGGTATTTGTGCATTTTACTGTGCCTCTTTAACGTAGAAAATCTACTTGTTTGTGTGCGTGCGCATGAGAAAAATCATCTGATTAACGAACGCATCGCTCAGCAGAATGATGCCAACAATAATGCTGCAATGTGGCTTCTGTAGTCGTGGCTGATGCACGGCCGAAGGGTGGGAGGGGCAGATCTGTCACCCCGCTCTCAGCCGCGCCGGTCGCTGGCCCACTGCACTTCCATGTCGAATACTGCCAACCGCTCTGCCAACTGTCAGCGCTCTTCTCTCACCGTTCGATGAACATTCTTCACACCGCAAAAGCCAGACCCCTGATGCTCAACTCGAAATGACGAAAAACTTCTCTTTTCTAATTTACTGGCGTTATATGACTGTGCCATAACCGCCAGCAGCCAACCATGGCTCTCGGATAGTTTGTTGACTCTTCTGGCATCAGAAAATTGTGGGCTTGCCTCCCCTCCGTTTCCTAACAATTTCCTTCCCTCCTTCGAATTTAAAGGTGCCAACTCACATAAAAGTACCACGAAAGGAAGCGCATTTAACGCGCTAAAGATGCGACGTTCCTTGTCTAGTGCCGGAAACTCGCCGCGGTGGCACGTGGGTGTTAGTTTTCTCGCCAAATAGCGCATTCAAGGGTAAATGCACCTTGTTGAGACCGTTCAGCATCAAAGGGCAGGGCGAAAGGGAGGCGCAGGCTCTCCTGAGTTTGTCTTGCAGAGGATGTCTCCCATTGCTCGAGGGCCAATGCAGAAACGCGCATGTGTGGATTCCCCAGGCGAGAATTACCAGGCGGAATTCACATAAGACAGGAATACTGCTGCTTCAATAAAAATCGGAATATGTAATTCTTTGACTTTGTAATGTCCCATTTATTCGTCAGCTCACAATTTCTTCTGCTCCTTAGCCTCTTCTCGCATTGAAATGACTCCCGTAAATTAATCTTTAGCGAAGGGAGAGGCTGATTGTCATGAAACGAGCTAACCAGAAATTGGTGCGTCCATTTCACAATAACTATATTAAT
The DNA here is from genome assembly GCF_021461385.2 of Schistocerca piceifrons. Taxonomy (NCBI): domain Eukaryota; kingdom Metazoa; phylum Arthropoda; class Insecta; order Orthoptera; family Acrididae; genus Schistocerca; species Schistocerca piceifrons. The sequence continues at coordinate 784,194,878 of NC_060141.1, forward strand.
TTCTGTTTCAGTTATATGCTATGGGACTGATCTGCCATATTAGCTGATCTGTGTTGGAAGTACGGAGTGCAGGCTCACACAACTATTTATTGACTTTGAGCATGTAGGGAAATAATGACATGAGTAGTTGGAAGAGCCGTACTACTTTCGCAAACAGGTACCGAATGGTGAGGAGAAAAACAGTCAAGAAAGACGGGAAGATACGTGAAACAGATCCGAGAAGTCTCTCGTCACACAACACTCTGAATAAACAACAGCATAAAAAAGTAAGAAGGAAGACTTTCGCAACGGCAGTTGCTCCTGACGAAGACGATGGAAGTAATCGTCAAAAGCTCGAGGTTTTACCTCGAAATGACGCAGCAAGAAGTCCGAGTACGTTTTACATATAAAAAAGAAAAGTGTCTGAAAGCAGGCTCGTGCTAAACATCTTTTGTGAAAAAAAAAATTTATTGGTTTCCTCACTATGGTTTTAGAACTACAACACCTCCTACAACTCCTTACAATGCTGCAGTTAGGGCTGCGAATCTAAGGACCAACTTTCAAGTCTTTTACTACAACGATAAATCAGATAGTTGAACAATAACACAGGAAAAAATGTCACTGCAAACAATTTCAAGTAAATCTGTTACAAAATCCCTTTGCCGTACATCAAAATCAACTGATATTGCATCTAACATTTGCTTTCTTTACTTTTTTTCACTGAAGGAAGTGATTCAGCTGGTCCAGTAAATGGATTAATGAAATCAAGAGAACATGCCTAATATACTTGATATTACTGTAACACACCACAATAAAATGAATATCTTAAGCATTAAAAGTATGTATATAAAATATATTAAAACTTGAAGACAATCTAAGTTACAAAACATCTTAGATGCCGTCTTAGCACATATCATAGGCACAAATTTATTCGATATAACATACAAAATAACTATTAAAAATAATTAAAATGGACAAAATTTACTTGCAGTCACACTAAATGAAAGCCATCGGAAGGGAACGTGAAAATTAATTAGGTGTCATAGCATGTCATAGCGTGAGAGGAGCAAGGTATTTTAAAAACAAATGTGTAAAAAGTGTCATTTATGAAACAATGATATAAAAGAAACGAGTATAATGTACCTTTTATTCATTCATAAAATGTGAATTAATGGCTCACGTGACGGCATTTTAAAAACAAATGTGTAATCAGTGTCAGTTATGAAACAATGACATAAAAGAAACGAGTGTAATGTACCTTCTATTCATTCGTAAAATGTGAATTAATGGCTCACGTGACAGAATGATAATTAGGAAAGCAGCACAGTAGCATAGCTACTATTCCAAACATGCAAAATGTAGAGCCTCATAACTGTGGATGGAAATCACTACAACTTACAAAGATTTATCAAATGAACTGTCCTCACGTAAAGGCCTGCTAAATCACACAAGCGCGATTAACGATACACTCACTCTACGAGAAATAAAAACATTAGCAACTAATGGTGCATTATTGAATTTAGTACAGGAAAAGGTATTTATCTAACCACTAGATTAAGGGGCTTACCACGTAAGAGCTATCCTTGGGCCCCGATATAATTACCAGATCTGAGTTATTTAAGAGAATGTTTTCAAAAAAGAGCTTAAGAAACAGGAATGACCGAAATTGAAATAGTTGGCACACGTTACATTATTAAGAATAGAATGTCAATACAAATATACATTTCCTGACATAACGAAGCAGTAGCCCTGTTAAACTCATAGCATAAGAAACAACATGTTGACACAAACGCTAAGTCTTATATTATTCATATTGCACAGTTTCACTGTTCGTTAGGTGATGGATGCTAGTGGTCGGAGCTATCTGACGGCAATTTGTTCAGTTGCGACCTGGAGGACAGAAATGAGAGGACTTTGTCATAACACCTCACAGAAAATTTGCGCTGACATACGACGGTACAAAATGGAAGAAAAAGGTGGCGAGAAATTCAGTGATAACACTGAAATTAAGGTTGTGTGGAATCCAAGCGTTAACTGAGTTAACCATCGACTGTCACGATATGAGTCACTTTGGAAATAAACTCTCATTCTCCAAATTAATTCCTTCTTTGCTTCCCCTCCTCTGTCTCACCACGACTGACATGTAACTGTTCCCATGTATACCGGAAATTCAGGTGATGCAAGGGGCCTAGTCGCATTCTGCCCTTTCAAGGTGGAACAGTGCGATTTGCAATACTCCACTAACCTTTTATCTTCTATATTTGTTCCTCAGATCGAGAATATGTTGTTCTTGAGGTGAGGCAATAATGTAGCACATTAGGAGGCTGAGGCTCTCGATTATACGTAATGATCTGATACGTTCCAAATCTGGGGTGCCAGAAACTTTTTATTCACGGCATGTCATGCACATACGCCCCCACATAGTAACACTTTTCGCGGTTCATATTAGAATCTGTCAGAATCCTATTACATTAAGGCTTGTAGAAAACATGTTCATTACAATAATACAGTTTTACTCTGTTCTGCCTTGCTTGGCTTGCAGAGTCACAATATTTGCATTCGATTTTATGCAGCGAGCTGCCAAGATTTTAATTTTGTGGTCTGGAAAGAGAATCGTACTTTTCAACTAATCTCTCGAGACAGACTAGACATCCTGAATCACTTATCTTCGTAGCACACCTTTGGCCGGACCTTAAAAGTGCACGAAGTGCTTCATCTGAATATCGTTATTGTGATGTTAGTAACAGATGTCATAGGAATAAGATCTGAAATAAGTGGGTTAAAGTTTGCATTTGAGAGTGTGTTGAGCATGATAGATAACTGAAACTGAAATACGCTTTACCAGGATATTAATAAATGAACCCTAGAAGTTAGACACATTGTCTCCTGTGGCAGAAACCAAGGGGATTATCCTCCCATTACAGGGGAGCAATTTCTCACGGAACTGGTACTGTGAGTCTCGCCCCACTTCTTATCTGGCCCATTACTTACTACTATCTCAACGAAACTACAGAGTGAATTTTGGGTTCGAATCATACGGTTCCAAATCCAGAAATATTACATATCAGTTCCTTTACGAGATTTTCAAAATTGGGTGGTTCTCACAGACAATAGATAATCGTGAAACAAGTTACGCTCATATGACTGTGAACAGAACAACAGCCAATAAGGGCCTCTCATTAGCAGTGTTACCCCATTAACATCCTGTTTTGATCTAATCCAAGGTATTCAAAATGGTTGAAATCGCTCTGAGCGCTATACGACTTAACATCTGGGGTCATCAGTCCCCTAGAACTTAGAACCACTTAAACCTAACCAACCTAAGGCCGTGACACACATCCATGCCCGAGGCAGGATTAGAACCTGCGACCGTAGCAATCGCGCAGTTCCGGACTGAATCGCCTAGAACCACTCGGCCATCGAGGCCGGCTCCCAAGTATTAATTTGTGCCATTGCATCTAATGAAAAAAATTAAAAAAATAATTAAGTTGATTGTTAACATACCGTCACAAACTAGTTTGTAAGCAGTGACACTGAAAGATACTTAGTGCAGATCTTGACAGTGAAAATAAAAATAAAACCAGAAGAAATGACAAAATGTGAAAGAAAGCAACTGCAATAAAACACACAAAGATCCAGGTAAACCACAGAATGTGGTAACAAGAAAGATGATAAAAGTCCAAATATGATGCTGAAACTTTCGCGAAACGTGTCTGGGAAATAAAAGAAAGATAAAAGCTGTATTTTGCCCTAGATGAACCCTCTTCAAATACAAATCTATTTGCAACAAACACGGACAAGTTAGCTTCAACATGAAGATAATTGTCTCATTCCAATTAGTTAATAGATGATGAATTTGTCATTGGTGAAGCCATTATTTCTCTAGGGTAACTTATTTAATGACAATTGAGAAGGAAAACTTCAACATGAAGATGATTGTCTCATTCCAATTAGTTAATAGCTGATGAATTTGTCATTGCTGAAGCCATTATTTCTCTAGGGTACCTTATTTAATCACAATTGAGAATGGGATCAATGTATACTCACTTCTTCATCACAATATCTAAAGCCCATCATATTAATAGAAGAAACTCTGAAGGTTCTATTACTTCATCAACCAGCCAATTAAGTGAGGAATACAGTGCGGCAGGAAGATCAAGGGAAACCACAAGAAGGTCGCAGTATCGCTCACTTGGTTCAACGAATTGACGGATAACAGCAGTTGAGATCCGCGCAGAGCCAAAAGAATGTCAGCAAGAACCGTTGGGAACTCGCTCTGCCGATAACACACTAGGTCACCTATTTGTACACAATATAAAGCGCAAAAAGAAGAGATTTACAACTGGGTTTGTAAAATCTACTACCCTTATTTCAAAGCCTTTTATGATTCTCAAAGAGGCACAAAATATACAACTGGTTTCAAAGAACATACAGAAGCACCAAGGACAAAATGCAGAAGACAAATGAACCTTTTGCAGCTCACGTAATTTCAAAAGGGTATACTGTGACTAATGTTGCCAATAACCTGACAAATTTGCTTAAAATGGGAAAGGTACGGAGTGGACATGTTAGAGGGAACTGAAATACATCCATGTGCTCCACAGTGAGAAGGGTATTCTTAACGAAGGAAAAACCTTAAGAATATTGTTTTCTTGGATGCCTTTCAGGACGTGATTGATGCATTAGAATGTAAATAATTTCGACTCTGTCTTCTTTCGTTACATAATATGGCAAGCACATTTATTGCAAACAACATACCACGCTCATGGTTGCATGTCTTATAAACAACGTCTTAGTATGCAGAGACACCAATTGCTGCTCTCACTTCTTTGCCATCGCTGGTTTCCTAGATCGATTTTTCGTTTACCATAGAGAGTCCGAGTGTAGTCTGTTTTCCTTTCTTTTTTCGTAATAAACATGTTACATGACTTTTTCTTCTGCACCTAGCTCAATGTTTTAAACATCATATTGCTCTGTATATGTTTTACTCTTAAAGCATTTTATCACTTCTTATCTCATCACTTGTTTTTCCACGATAACTTCCCTACATTTTACAGGCTCTTCCTGAAACTTGCCTCTCGGCTGTTTTAGTGTCACCGTCTGGGTCCACTCAGTTTTCGTTCTGGATTCCCTCAAGGCGCCTGACACGTACATTCACATTATATTTATCGGTTACGAGGACTACAAACGAGTTCATAAAATATTTATGTTATTATTGTTGCTGATGATCTTTGTCTGACAAAGACTTTTTACTTTATTCTTCGATACTATGAAGATACCACTGGATAATGGGCTGTAGGACTGAAGAAAAGTGTGGCTGGCTTTGGTATTCTATTCAGAATAGAAACTATGATTGCAAGATTTACATCATTGCGCTGGAGAAGAAACCGAGCTTGTGAAATGGCATATTTATGGACGATAATGAAAGAAACTACACTGCATCTAACGACTCAAACATCTTGAGGAACGTATGCACCCTTTGACTTGCATGCCTGGTCACCTGATTTATTATCTACAGAACATCCAGGATGGGACGGGAAGAAGATACCAATGGTGGGCAATAGTTCGGTTCGCTAGCTGTGCCTTTTCACGACGGCCAAAGCGGTCAACCTAGTTGCGCCATTCCCCCACCACCAAGCCGTGGCGTATACGTGCAGTGCAGAGGAAGAGAGGAAACAGCCAATGTGCCGCATTTAAATGGCTGTGCAGTCTCACTGCATACGACGTGGTTTCGTATTTCACTTTTCTCCACAACACGGATCACAAACAAATCAAATTTTCTGTTTTCTTTAATTACTTTTGGTGCGCAGAAGACTTAATTTTTATCTGGTACAAACTTAGACATACAGGCAAACAGGCAGTTTCATTCATTTCGCCACGTAATCATGACTTATTTAGTTTCAAGATCGAAAAAAGGTCTTTCGCACAAATATATTGAGCGAAACACTGTAGCACTTCTGCAGCCTCGTTGTGGAGACATGGAAACCAGTGTAGGTCCGCTGCAAACAGTTAACGTAGAAGGAGTTTCAGGTCAGTCAGTTACATCTGCACATGCAAAGAGGAGCTTTCAGCTGTAATGGCATACAGTCTCAGAAACAGCTCGAAAACAGGTGTAAGACTGCAAGTGTCCTCAAAACGTTTAGGCAACGGTCCTTGCAATTCTTTCAAGACAATAACGATTTCTTCAAACGTCGCATTTTCTTTAATGGCAATCAGCTTTGAAAACTGGACTACGTGTATCAGAATGTGTTCTTTCTCTAACACATTTTTCTTTTTAATTGCATTCCTATCATTAAATACGTTGTTTACTGCCTTGCGTTGTCTTCATGTCGGCAGAATGCAGTCAATGCCAATTAAAATGCGAGGTCTGCAATCCATTCTGGCTGTTATAATTTTCGTTCCTGCACTACATTTTCCTCCATAAATCCAACAACAGCGAGTTTTAAATCGAAAAATCTTTCCAGGAGTGATCCTTGACTTAACGAACGTAACGTCTGGCGTGCCACAGGAGAGTGTTATGGGACCATTGCTTTTCACAATATATATATATATATATATATATATATATATATATATATATATATATATATATGTTCTAGTAGATAGTGTTGCAAGTTCCATGCGGCTTCACGCGGATGATGCTGTAGTATACAGAGGAGTTGCAGCATTAGAAAATTGCAGCGAAATCCGGGAAGATCTGCAGCGGATAGGCACTTTATGCAGGGAGTGGCAACTGACCCTTCACATAGACAAATGTAAACTATTTGGAATACATAGAAAGATGGATCCTTTATTCTGTGATTATGTGATAGCAGAACAAACACTGGTAGCAGCTACTTCTGTAAAATATCTGGGAGTATGCGTACGGAATGATTTGAAGTGGAATGATCATATAAAATTTATTGTTGGTAATACGGGTGCCAGGTTGAGATTCATTGACATCGTCCTTAGAAAATGTAGTCCATCAACAAATGAGGTGGCTTATAAAACACTCGTTCGACCTATACTTGAGTATTGCTCATCAGTGTGGGATCCATACCAAGTCGGGTTGACAGACGAGATAGAGAAGATCCAAAGAAGAGCGGCGCGTTCCGTCACAGGGTTATTTGGTAAGCGTGATAGCGTAATGGAGATGTTTAGCAAACTCAAGTGGCAGACTTTGCAAGAGAGGCGCTCTGCATCGCGGTATAGCTTGCTGTCCAGGTTTCCAGAGGGTGCCTTTTTGGATAGGTATCGAACATATCACTTCCCCCTACTTATACCTCCCGAGGAGATCACGGATGTAAAATTATAGAGATTCGTGCGCACACGGAGGCTTTCTGGCAGTCGTTCTTCCCGCAAACAATACGCGACAGTAGCAGGGAAGGGAGGTAATGACATTGGCACGTAAAAAGCTCTCCGCCACACACCGTTGGGTATAAATGTAGATGTAGAGGTAGATGGAGTGCAGTAACACATAAGTTCTCCGTGCTGTTAGTTCACTTCTATCGAAAACTGTTGCAACTGCCAGTGGAATGAAACGTGTGACGTCAGTAATTTCACTATTCATACCACCAATTACTTCCCGTTTTGTATACCTGCATATTTAACAGAAAGTGCTTCTTGATGTACAGAACAATCAGTTCTGTCTGTCGACCGTTGTAATATTTTGATCTTTCATGACCAACTACATCTTTAAACTCTTGCTGCGTGGTATAGTAATATGATTTCATAGCAAATGTGCAGTACTGTCGCTTATGCGACTGCGCAATATATATTGAGAACTTTCATCCCCCTATTCTCTAATTTCCAGCCGGCCTTTGTGGCCGAGCGGTTCTAGGCGCTTCAGTCCGGCACCATGCGGCTGCTACGGTCGGAGGTTCAAATCCTGCCTCGGACATGGATGCGTGTGATGTCCTTAGGTTAGTTAGGTTTACGTAGTTCTAAGTCTGGGGGACTAGAGCCATTTGAACCATCTAATTCCTATTCATTTTAAAATCTTCTGATGATTGGAGCTAGACCGCCTCTTTTTTATGGAAACAGCCACAGGATGTGTGCATGTCTTCTATACCACAAACAAATACCAAAGGGTAAACTGCGCTGACAGCTCGATTCTGCTGAACTGAAGAGAGCTATGCCGACTGAAAAATACCGCACTGCAAAACTAAACGATTTGTTGCGCTGCAGGCAGTACAGGGAGTCTAGCACCAACCACCACAAGATTTTAAAATGAAAGGGAATTAGAAATTAGAGGGATGAAAATTCTCAATACATATTACGCAGTCGCATAAGCGACAGGTACTGCACAGTAAGGGTCGAGCAAAGCCGAGAGGGGTCGGGGACCATGGCCCTCACACGGTTCACACAACAGCGAAATAGGGCTGCGTATTTAATTTTGAGACGACACGAGTCATATCGTTGTTCAAATGATGTATGGTCAAATAAATAGCTTATTAACTGCCATTGACTTACTAAATGAACTTACCAATTATGTAAAGAGATCTTATACTTTTCATTCAATGTTTTAGCCACTAACTCAAAAATTGTTGAAATATGGAAAGATCCTGCGTTGTCTCCGCCAGACACCACACTTGCTAGGTGGTAGCTTTTAAATCGGCCGCGGTCCGCTAGTATACGACGGACCCGCGTGTCGCCACTGTCAGTGATCGCAGACCGAGCGCCACCACACGGCAGGTCTCGAGAGACTTACTAGCACTCGCCCCAGTTGTACGGACGACTTAGCTAGCGATGCAACACTGACGAAGCCTCGTTTATTTGCAGAGAAGATAGAATAGCCTTCAGCTAAGTCAATGGCTACGACCTAGCAAGGCGCCATAGCAATTGATAGTTATCGTATGAAGCATGTCTCATCAAGAACGATGTATACAAATGATGGATTAAAGTTAAGTATTCCAGCAGCTACGTACTTTTCTTTATGGCATTCATTCCGTATCCTGTTTCAGATCTCACGCTAGCCTGCGTGAGTTTAAGCGCGTGCCTTTCGGTTACCCGTCACTGTGGACTGGCTGTCTTGTCAGTCCACAACAGATCCATTACTTGTTCATCAAGTGTCATTACAATTTGGTTAATGAGATCCCCAAAGAGTGAACGAGATACAGTGCTTTAGCTAAGGGAATCACTGTAATTTATCCAACGGCTAATCATTGCTGGGACAAAAGAGTCCAAGAAGGTACAGTGAAGATATCCTTCTATATTTGAACCTCACATATAGTGAAACTTCTCAGAATCTTTTTATTTTTATGGGTGATAACGTGCATCTACATTAATTCCGAGCCGGCCGGTGTGGCCGAGCTGTTCTACGCGCTTCTGTCTGGAACCGCGCGACCGCTATGGTCGCAGGTTCGAAGCCTGCCTCGGGCATGGATGTGTGTGATGTCCTTAGGTAAGTTAGGTTTAAGTAGTTCTAAGTTCTAGGGGCCTGGTGACCTCAGACGTTAATTCCCATAGTGCTCAGAGGGATTTGAACCATTAATTCCGAATGGTGGACAGCATGCTACGATGAGCAGAGCTCTTCTCTGAGGTGTAAACGTTCCCCAGAGACCTGGATAACACTGCCCATAGTGGTGGGTCTTTAAAAAATGAAAATCCATGCACGTCGTCTCACATTCCTTGTAGCCAGAAACTCGTTCTGAAGTTCAGCATAGCGTTAGCAACGTTTCTGTATCTGTTATACACAAGTGCCAAATCGTGCTGATTATTTGCAGTGCTCATGTGTTGTGTTTGAGAATACAGAATGTGAACGTATTGATTTTGTCAGACTGCGGTTCAGTACAATTCATCTACGTATGGGCATACATTTCATCTGTGTGTGAGATTATTCTATCATATATGCTGTGGGAGTAAATGAAAAGCTTGCAGGTATTGCCAGACTGTGCCTTTTTTATATATTTTTCGCTGTCTCTTAAAGTAGAGAGTGTTCTTCGGCTTACGACTCGTCGCAGAGTCATAAGCTTTTCAGAGATCTACCCCGGTTGGGAACATTCTACGAGGAATATACAGTTTCAGCGTTAACCTAGCAACGGAAGGAAATTCTCGAAAACCTTGACAAAGAACGGTGTATGAGATTTATTTTTAGTTTAATTTTGAAGTCCTAAGAATACCAGAAAATGCTGGTTAACTTATGAAACTTCACGAGATGCGGTCAGATGTAATTGAAGGCCGTGTAAACAGCTGTAACGATCGACCATTGTAGGCTAAGCGATGGCGAGAAATTTTCGTTGACCAGCGCACGTGACTCATATTCTCGGGCAGTTAAGAACCCAAACTGGGAATACCGATTGGAATACGTCCACCTGACACACCCGTGAAGCGATTCGTAAGGGGTGCAGTCAAACGTATTTTGACACATAGGCCCATTGCTCTATAACACAAAGGTAGAGTGTTAGCTCCAAATACTATCTTCACAAACGGTACGTGCACAAAAGTAGACGTTACAATACGTACTGCTACTTTTTATTAGGCTGTAGGCGAATGTTATCAGTACTGTATTTATAATACAATGTCAGGACGACTTTACGTAACCAGAATGGTTATGGGAACCTTAACAGTGCATTAAGCAAGCGGGACGATAACAAGCAATGCAACAAAAGACGGAAATTTGTATATACTATACCCGCAGTAAATGGTACATTTATAACGTAAGCGTTACCAAACAACTTAAAACGGCTGAAACTCAACGCTTGCAAAGAATTCATATTTGTCGTCTATTTTGGAGAAAAAAATTCATTATCGATTCTTTCTTCGTATCAACTTTTTCGTTTGTGACGGTCTAAACCTGAATTAATATCACAGTCGATGTTTCGTATTGCAGTTTCCGTTTGCTAGCGCATGAATATATCCCCGTACAGTTATACCGAGGAATGACTTACGATATTGCTGCGCTTTTAACATGGAGCCAGCTGCCCTCGTTACCAGGAGGGCAAATATAACGGAACGATACAGCCACTTTGGTCCTCGTTGTTTTTAGGCGCTGTCAGTATCGTGTGCTCCTGGGTTGATGTGTTTCGACGGCTGCGAATAATTTGACTTTCAGTGGTTTCCAGCTGTGTCCATCCCTCACTCCATACTCTCTCCCTCTATCCCTCCCTCTCTCCCACTGCTCTCTCTCTCTCTCTCTCTCTCTCTCTCTCTCTCTCTCTCCCCCTGTCTGTCTCTCTCTCTATACATATGTGTGTGTACGTGTGAGTGTGTGTGTGTGTGTGTGTGTGTGTGTGTGTGTGTTAGAGCTAAACATGGTTTTGAGAGTACATTACACTGCATGATTTTGGGAAGAGGGTGGGAGACAAATGTTTATTGGCATGTGGTGCGGTTACAAATCCTAGAGGCAACTGACGAATGAGCTGAAAATTGACACATCACAGTTCTCTCCCATGTACCATAACTGTTGTTGCGCGTGGCGGAATACGTATCTCCACGATTCAGTGAAATACTATCCAGTCATTGTTTTGATATTTACCTCAACATTTAAAGAAAAGTTTTCCAATCACAATCGTTTTGGTATTTACGTCGTAAATATACAAAGATCTTCCGTTTTGACCTGAAACAGAAACTTCATCTAATACTTATACTTAAAATTATTGTTTACAGCGATTTTATTGCGCAGGGCTTTTCTCAGAAAAGTTCACGTCGTCTGGAACTGGTTATGAATGCCTGTGTTGGTTGTATCCGTGGTGTTCGCCTCTTTGACCGTATTTCACCATCACAAGGACAGCTACATTGGCTACGTGCAGATAAGCGCAGAGATTTCCAGACCCTTTGTCTTCTGTACTATTTTATCAATGTACACTGTCCCCCATATCCCTTCTCGACCTTAACGCTCTTGTCTGAAAAACACGGCAGAAACATCCGATCCCATCTAAGCAAAATTCTTTCTTCCCCTTCTTGAAGTCCTCCTGAGTACCAGCAACCAGACAGTGGAATAAATCCCGACGTTATGTTACAGAACTGAATACCATTTCCACGTTCAGAAGACAGCTAACGACATATCTACTAAGGCAACAATAGTGATTACCGTTAACTCTACGCAAGCGTTATCCTTTTACATCGTTTCGATCTTCCTAATGTCTCAGTATTCTTAGATGGTGCAGTCTCTTTGAGTCCTTATAGTTATTATTGTCACTATTATTATTATTATTGTTATTATTATTTTTTTTATTATTATTATTGTTATTATTATTTTTATTATTATTATTATTGTTATCACTGTTAGTGCCAGCAGAAGCTGAGTGCCAGTACTGCCAGTATTACCTTTATTAATACACAGCCAGTATCATTTACTCTCATTGTCACTATAGATGGTGAAATCTTTTAATATCATTAAAATTATTATTTATTATGTAACTATATTGTAAAAGAGGTACTGTATGTGTGAAAACTTTTCCGATGTAAGAGAGATCCTGATGATACCAATAAAATCATTTTACATAATTAAATAAATAAAATTGCATGGCGTTTCATAGAAATAATCTATTCCGTTTATTTCTTACTCACTTTATACAACAAACATAGGACAGGAATAACCCTGTGTCTTACGTTCCACGTCCTCGCGTTTCTTTCCAGGGAAATGTGTTCCTCGCCGAGGTGGCCGAGCGGTTCTACGCGCTTCAGCCCAGAACCGCGCTGCTGCTGACGGTCGCAGGTTCGAATCCCCCCTCGGGTATCGATGTGTGTGATGTCCTTAAGTTAGTTAGGTTTAAGTAGTTCTAAGTCTAGAGGACTGGTGACCTCAGAGCCAATCGAACCATTTGAAATGTGTTACATGAATGTTCAAAGTGTGAATCGGTGAATGGTAGAAACACTGTGCCGTGATGGAAAGAACACCGTGCAGGATAGTAAACACATGACAAGGGAAATCATATTTCTAAATATTATTTCTTTCAAATGGTCCAAATGGCTCTGAGCACTATGGGACTTAACTGCTGACACCAGTCCCCTAAACTTAGAACTACTTAAACCGAACTAACCTAAGGACAACGCACACATCCATGCCCGAGGCAGGATTTGAACCTTCGACCGTAACGGTGTCGCGGCATATTTCTTTCTCTGTCTGAATGATGAGCGTAGTGGTTCCGCACTATATCTCACGAAGTATTGAAATTCATTCATCGTTAAAATGGAGACAGAAGAAAAAAAAATAGGAAAACAACGAATCCACTTGTGACTACAGATGGCGTGTTATGCATGACGTTCAGGATTAATCCCATATGAGAGTATGTTCACCTCCTACAATACTAACATTCATTTCCGTCAAGAGTTTAGATACGAACGTTCAGTTATCAATGTCTATGTCTATGTCAGCCATGAGAAATAACTGCTGAAGTCCTGTTTCGAAAGTTTTAAATTCATGAAAAAATCAGCATCCAGTCATCAATAGTTTCCATCTACCACATACTACACATTTTTCTTTCTGTCGCAGCTATACGTACGTTTTATGGGTACACGAACTATGGTGAAAATCCATGTTCCTCTCCTTATCAGTTTTTATTTATTTACCTCTATTCCAATAAATATGATTGTTTCAGAGAGGAATGAAACTAATTTTGACATCATAATTAGACGATGTCTCCTATGACATTGCACAAAAGTATTATTTTGTATTTATCATTCGATGTAAATGATGTTAAACACAGTCAGTGTCCACACGTTGATGTCTACTGCAGTGAACGTGTTTTCTGTGATATCATACAAAGTTCCACAGGATGTATAATTACAAATAGAGTGTGTCATCAATTTTGACTGCAGAAACTGGATCAGCTCAAGCGACGTATGACTGAAATTAGCTTTGAAATTGAACACATTGTCTTAGGGTGTTATATATGTTTGATTCCACTGGGGTCAATGTCTGTAATTTAACGGCGAAGATAAAGCCTCAGGAAAGCTAAACACGCAGTCTTATCTCTTGTATACTACAACATTTCTCATGAGAAATCTCTGAACGTTCGGTACGGAGAATTCATCAAATATCCGTCAGCGCCCCGACACCGATGCCATTAACAGAAAGACCCATATTGGCCAAACAGGATGCAATTCTCGGTCTTGCTGCTGCGTAGAAGTAAGAATGCACGAAATTGCTTGCAGTGCTGCAAAGATGCTTTCACTGTCCTGAGAAGGTGTGGTAGAATGTCGTGACGCCGGCCGCTGTGGCCGTGCGGTTTTAGGCGCTTCAGTCTGGAATCGCGTGACCGCTACGGTCGTAGTTTCGAATGCTGCCTCGGGCATGGATGTGTGTGGTGTCCTTAGGATAGTTAGGTTTAAGTAGTCCTAAGTTCTAGGGGACTGATGACCACAGATGTTAAGTGCCATAGTGCTCAGAGCCATTTGGACCATTTGAACCAATGTCGTGACGTGTAGCAACGGCTGAGCAATGGCGTCTACTTGGGCTATTATTTTGTTCTGAGAACACTTTTAATGAAAATAAGTTTACAAATAAGCGAAATCTGTTTGTTATTCGGCTTTTACTGTATTAGTAGGACAGCTTTCCAGTCCGGAAAACGCAATATTTCATGCTGTTTTAAGCATGTGTGAAAACCGTCACGTACTGTACAAAACATGGATTGTTTCGTGCTTGACTTACAGAATCATTTGCATATGGGAGACTAGCTTTTAAGCCAGCAAATTTCGATACACACTTCCAATTTCGTCTGCGTAACCACACATATTGTTTTACCTTCGAAGAAACCCAAATAAACAAATAACAGACAAATATAGCAGGAAATAATAATCGCATAAATCTTATGGTTTTTTCCTTCTGAACATAGCGTGGTAATAAGACACTACATCTACATCTACATCTACATGATTACTCTGCAATTCACATTTAAGTGCTTGGCAGATAGGTCATCGAACCACAATCATACTATCGCTCTACCATTCCACTCCCGAACAGCGCGCGGGAAAAACGAACAGCTAAACCTTTCTATTCGAGCTCTCATTTCTATTATTTTATTTTCTTGATCATTCCTACCTATGTAGGCTAGGCTCAACAAAATTTTATCGCATTCGGAAGAGAAAGTTGGTGACGATAAACGTCTTTGCTGTAATGAGTTCCATCCTAACTCGCGTATCATATCTGCCACACTCTCTCCCCTATTACGTGATAATACAAAACGAGCTGCCCTCTTTTGCACCCTTTCGATGTCCTCCGTCAATCCCACCTGGTAAGGATCCTACACCGCGCAGCAATATTCTAACAGAGGACGAACGAGTGTAGCGTAAGCTGTCTCTTTAGTGGACTTGTTGCATCTTCTAAGTGTCCTGCCAATGAAACGGAACCTTTGGCTCGCCTTCCCCACAATATTATCCATGTGGCCTTTCGAACTGAAGTTGTTCGTAATTTTAACACCCAGGTACTTAGTTGAATTGAAAGCCTTGAGAACTGTACTATTTATCGAGGAATCGAATTCCAACGGATTTCTTTTGGAACTCATGTGGAACACCTCACACTTTTCGTTATTTAGCGTTAACTGTCACCTGCCACACCTTACAGCAATCTTTTCTAAATCGCTTTGCAACTGATACTGGTCTTCGGATGGCATTACTAGACGGTAAATTACAGCATCATCTGCGAACAACCTAAGAGAACTGCTCAGATTGTCACCCAGGTCATTTATATAGATCAGGAACAGCAGAGGTCCCAGGACCCTTTCCTGGGGAACACCTGATATCACTTCAATTTTACTCGATGATTTGCCGTCTATTACTACGAACTGCGACCTTCCTGACAGGAAATTACGAATCCAGTCGCACAACTAATTTGCAGTTTAGTTAATTATAACGGTTTACTGGTCTAAGTGAGAGCAACAGAAATTGAAGCTACACGAACACCAAATTGTCTGTAATAGATTGCAGACATTTCCTTTAACGCATCGCATTTCATCTGTGTAGATGCCTTTGATAGTTTGAAACACCTATCCCGGCATAAAAGATGCGACGACATATATCACACATTATCGAGGGTGGAGAGTGTGCCTGGGCCAAGTGAAATCTGCGTCTCTGATGATTTTCCGCATCCATTTTTTATTTTACCCGCACAAACTGTAAAACAGCAGCTGAAGTAGCTCTGCACCAGCGAATGTAATCTTCTGCTATGGCGAATCAGTTACTCGGATTCCTAATTACACTCTTTTGGTAATTTCTGAACTGATTCTTGTAGCGCTTCAGATGACCACCACCGGGCCTTCTACGTATGCTCACTTCACTGCGTATGATTTGTCGAGGCAGTACGTCGTTCCTCAACCATTAGAACTGCCCTGTCCATCTGAAACAGAAACCAATGGCGGTGCTTCTACACTGTTTATCTTCAACTAGTCAGTAAATGTTGCGTTTGACATGACGACGTCCTAGTTGATGTTCCAAAGTATCTCAGCCTCGAAGCTTCTTCTGGCTGAAGTTTCTTGAGGTCAAGGCGATACAGCATACAGGTTTCACAGCCGAACGATAGGGGAGGAATAACAACGCTTCTATACACCAGCAATATGGTGCATATCCTATTCAGGAAGACCGAAAGTGTGAGACGTCCAAAATCAAACCGTGCAACATGTATTCTGCTTTCTACGTCCTTTTGCGATGAATATTTAGTTGGTAATATACTTCCAAGGTAGGCAATGCAATGCGAAAATACGGCCTCATGATTTTATCAGAAAGGAAAACGAGGAAGGGGTATACCCATGGTGATTTAACACAGTTTATTCACTGGAACAATATATAAATTTAATTTGCACAATCTGAATTACATTAACGCTAGTTAAGAAGTTAATTGGGCAACAATTAACTTGAAGACTGAACAATAATCAGTGATGGCAGAGAATGTCAATTATAACTCGCATGCAATCACTATTTGCCAGACCATAAGATAAAAGGCTGGTGATAGAAACGTAAAGAAAAATTTAAAGAGCCACAAAAATTAAATGTCCGGCCCTTGTGGCCGTTCGGTTCTAGGCGCTTCAGTCTGGAACTGCTCGACCGCTACGGTCGCAGATTTGAATTCTGCCTTGGGCATGGATGTGTGTGATGTCCTTAGGTTAGTTAGGTTTAAGTAGTTCTAAGTTCTAAGGGACTGATGACCTCAGATGTTAAGTGCCATAGTGCTCAGATCCATTTGAACCAAAAATTACCAAAACTTCATCAGCAGAGGACATCAGTAAAACATTTAATAAAACTGAACCGCCCGTATAGGTCACTGGTAAAAAAATTCTGATATTAAAATGCAAAGTGATCAAAGAAGGGGGACAAAGGATTTAAAACCTCGTAAAACAGACATGATAGCAATGCTTACAGGGTTTCGCAGCAGCATTGATATAATTAAGATTTACATTAAATAAAAATGACCACTGAGATCTCATTCACTAGTGTAATGTTTAAATAACTTACAGAAGTAGTAAGGTTGTAAAAAGGGAGCCTCTTTTAATTAACAAACAGAACGACTCATAATTGCTCTAGAATTTCAACTTAACCTTAAACAGTGGCTTTACAGGCCACGGCTGCGCTTGAATCAAATAGCACTGCAGGAGGTGGACATCGCCGGCTTTCGCTGCTAAAGACTTGTGCACGGAATCGCGTAAACAGGTGGCTGTGTAAGCTGAGTGAGCCCAGTAAAGTGGGCCTAACATTGCTCGGCAAACAGCACCGACGCCAGAGCAGCTTTTCCAACACGTAAATTCTTGCTCATACAATTCAGCCTGCAAATTAGGTGAAGCGGCAGATTTTAGTACGAATAAACAGGACCGTAGCATCCAGAAATCCGGGAAACACGTCTCCGAAAGCTCGGCAGGTTTTTAATAATTCACTCCTGAGGTTCGCTGCAGTGCAAGCCTGCATATCCTTCCTTTTATGGCTGCCCGTGCGTGGCAACCATAATTTGGATATGGAGTAGGACGTGACCAGTTTGTGACTAAAATCTGGTGGCAGAAAAACGATTAGTGACAAATAAGCGCCAGCTAGTATAAAACAGTTACTTAGCTTTATTGATAGCGAAGAGTGTACCGTAGATACAGTTCCAATTAGTGTCCAAAGAATATTCCTGATTCGTTATACAATACTGAATCACGCAGCGAGCTAGCTAACCAGACAACGAACGACGGCACAGACGACTGCAACGAGCTGTCTCCAAGACACACTGACTCGGGGCCAGCGCTCCTCTTATGTGGTGTAGCCAGAGGGCGCTGTAGGCCCCACCCCAGCAATGGCGCGACGTCTTCGGTTCCCAGTTTACGCCAACACAGAGACAGGTAGATGGTGGCAGAAGGTCTCCTTTCAGCTGAGTTGTTCCTCTGATACTCCCCTCATCCTACCATCAAACTCCCTTGTGGACCCAGCAAGCCGCTCTCTAGGCTACGTTAGAGGAAGCTGCTCTTGAAGGACAACATCTTAGAGCCAAATATAAGGCCGTATCGATATCGATACAGTACGGTAAGCCGCCTAGGCTAAGGTAAGGTGATCAGTTGCTCCGAAAGATGCTCTGGAAACAGAGGTATTGAATTCTGGAAGAAAAGTTCCAGGAGCTGACTCTGCGAGTTCCTTTGTTTTACGGATTGTCACGTGAAACCGTCCACCCCTGCTAGCTGAGTGGTCAGCGTGACGGAATGTTATACCTAACGGTCGGATTCGATTCCCGGCTGGGTCGGAGATTTTCCCCACTGGGGGACTGGGTGTTGTCTTGTCCTTATCATCATCATTTCATCCCCATGACACGCAAGTCGCCGAAGTGGTGTCAAGTCGAAAGACTTGTACCAGGCGAACGGTCTACACGTCGGGAGGACCTAGCCACACGGCATTTTCATTTTAGGCAAAACCGTTCGTCAGCACTATGGAAAGGAGCTAGACGTAGTTGCAGTTTTGCGGATATATGAGCTAGAGAAGCGTCGACGTCTATATACTGCAGTTCAGACAGTTGTGGGAGACTTGAGAACTTTTCAGAAAGGAGTCTAGTCTGAATAAATAGTCTTCCTTCAAACCTGTATTTGCGTTATACGTGTTCATTGTGCACAGACGATGTCTCATGAAGCATGGCTGCGAAGAACAGGGGAAAAAATGTTAGGACGAGGGCACATCCCTCTTTGAGCTCATTATTAATACGGAATTCATATGAAGCTAGAATCTGGTATGGCACTAACGTAGGTGTGACAACAAAGAGAGCTTGTCTCCGTCCAGCAGTGTCCAGGGTAGCCGAAACATTTTAAGAGGTTCCACAAACTCCCTTGTACACCATATCAAACGCTTTTTTAGGTCACAGAACATCAATAGTATTTAATGTTGTTACCGGCGGTACTCCTCCGGGAGTTGGTGCACAGAAAATCATTTCAGTTGTGCCTCTCGATGGGTGAGATTTCGGAAGTATATTTTCGATAAGAGTCTGCGGGCGAGTCAACAGAATTATACCACAAATTTAACGGCTACAGCGAGCAAGGATATGTGACGGTAATTGCTAGAGATGCTCTGTCGCCTTTTGTAAACCTGGTTACAAATGTGGAATTCTTCATGTCAGCTAATACCATACGGACATACCGCATTAGAGGAAAGAGGGAGAACAGACGGGTCTTAGATGAAAGCCACTGTTTTCAGTGATCTCCAATGATATGTTGTTAGCTCCGGGTGTCTTTTTTTTTTGTACTACCCACAACCTTGCCAAATTCATGAAATGTCGGCAAGACTGTCAACAAAGGTAGTGCTGCATGTTGTGGGGCATGTTACAGATTGCCGCGCGGGATTAGCCGAGCGGTCTAGGGCGCTGCAGTCATGGACTGTGTGGCTGGTCCCGGCGGAGGTTCGAGTCCTCCATTGGGCACGTGTGTGTGTGTTTGTCCTTAGGATAATTTAGGTTAAGTAGTTTATAAGCTTAGGGACTGATGACCTTAGCAATTAAGTCCCTTAGGATTTCACACACATTTGAACATTTTTTTGTTACTGATTAAGAGTCAGCTGAATGTTATTTTCATCGATTCAGGATACAAGAGAGGCTAGTCGGCGTCTATTTCGGTTCCTCTTGGTGAGGCCGAGACTTACAGATTATCAAAGCATTACAGTCCGGAGTCCTTTAATAGCTATATCCTTTACACTTACATTTTGAAGCGGAAGAGCGTTATGAATGAGTGTAGGCTAAATGTCTTCTTGACATACATACACAGTCGGGTAACATTGTATATAATATTAAATCATTTAATATGCACTGTCAGATACAAAAAGTGAAGCGTGAGAGAAAGTGTTATCAGTGTCCGACGGTTTGAAAGGGGTCACATTGTGGGTCTCCATTACGTCAGAGCCCAAATAGTGAAATATCCAAATTTGCAGTGCATTCGGATGCGACAGTAGCCCAATAATGGACTGCGTGGGAATGCGATGGCAGGCACATTCGCCGGCAAAGTACAGGTAGACCTCGTCTGACTACAAGGAAGCATCGCCGTATTGTGCGCCAGCACATCGTAACCTCCTCACACCAGCGGCTGCTGTCGGAGTACAAGTTACACACTCCCTACAACATTGTGTCTCGTCCTGTGTTACTGGTCTGAGACAAACAGCCAACAGACTAAGAAACTCCCATACAATACTTAGGCTGCAGTGAACACACAACATAGACGACTGCGTTTGCTGTGTTGAAACACGTATGTATGCAGGGTATTCAGTACCAGCGATGGCGAGCCATGACAGAATCTCTGACCAGAGAGTTATTTATCGTGGCTAGTCTGCGCTTGACCGCGCGACAGTTCAGTTGCATGTAGGGAGTCGGTATTTGCGGTCGAGTTGCGAGTTGTAGTCGGTCGCAGTTGTGTGTGAGGAGTCGGCGGGCGTCGACATGGGACTCTGGTCAAGATTCAGGACGAGGTATATTTTTAAATAAGGTAATGAAGCAGCATTTGCGCTCATCTGATAATGTAATGCATCTTAAGTGTAATTAATTTGTTCAAGAATCGCCCCAATAATAATATTGTTTTCAAACCAAGCATTTTAACAAAACAAACATTTTTATTGAAAGAAAGTTTCCCATCCATGTCCTTAAAGAAAAATTTCACTTAAATTCAAAGATAATTTACGATGCATTTCCTCCAAGCTATGGCGAAAATAAGAGCAGATGCAGTTTTACTGAGGTAAGAATTTGAGTTTCATTAGTGAACAGGGCCTAATATCGACATTTCGGTCTATTTGCGTTTTCATTGTCACTGAGATTTCATTATCATTGAACTGAGTTTCATATTTTGTGGGGAGCTTACACTTGGCTCAGATTGATAGTTCTCATTTATTGTCCTTGTCATTAAATTTATTTGTGGGGAGGTTACACTTAGCTCTATGTCCATTAGCATTTGAATAAGAATACTTTTACAAATTTTGTGGGGATGTTACAGTGTGTACAGCCGAAGAGTATGTACTGCTGATGAATGGCGTCGCGCAGTGTTCAGTGATGGAATATATTTTTATTTATTTTACACGTCTAGTTCCGTAAGACCAAATTGAGAAGCAAATCTCCAAGGTCATGGTACACGGTACATGAAATTACAACATAAGAGTAATAACACATAAAATGTTTATGATCCCAAAAAGAGACAAGACTTAAATTCAAGTAAATATAATCAACAATATAACACAAGAATCAGCTTCATTTTTCAAGGAACTCCTCGACAGAATAGTAGGAATGACCCAAGAGGAAACTCTTCACTTTAGATCTGAAAGCGCATCGATTACTGCTAAAATTTTTGAATTCTTGTGGTACCTTATTGAAGATGGATGCGGCGGTAAACTGCACACCTTTCTGCACAAGAATCAAGGAAGTGCTATCGAAATGCTGATTCGATTTCTGCGTAATATTAACTGAGTGAAAGCTGCTAATTCTTGGAAATAAGCCGATATTGTTAACAAGAAAGGACAGTAAATAATACGTATATCGAGAGGCCAATATCAAAATACCCAGACTAATGAACAGGGGCCGATAAGAGTTTCGTAAACATACACCACTTATGGCCCGAACTGCTCTTTCTGAGACAAAAACATGCATTGAGAATGGTAAGAGTTACTCCAAAATACAATATAATGCCACATGACATAAGCGAAAAAAATAATCAAACTAGGCTAATTTTCCTGTCGAACGATTACTAACTTCAGATACCGTTCGAAAAGTAAAAATGGCAGCATTAAGTCTTCGAACAAGATCCTGAATGTGGGCTTCCCACGACGATTTACTATCTATAGAACACCTATAACTTTGAACTGGTCGTTTTAGTTTCACTAGTCATATGTCCAGTCTCTCAAATTAAAACGTCGGGTTTTGCTGATCTGTGTGTTAGAAACGGTAAAAACTGCGTCTTACTGCGATTTAGCGTTAATTTATTTTCTACAAGCTATGAACTTACGTCATCAACAGCACTATTTGGAACAGAGCCAATGTTGCACACAATATCCCTTACTGCTAAGGTAGTGTCATCAGCAAACCGGAATATTTTAGAACTTCCTGTAATACTAGAGGGCATATCATGTATATAAGTAAGAAACAGGAGTGGACGCAACACTGGTGGATCCCTCCCCCCCCCCCCCCCTCCATCTTACCGTACCCCACTCAGATCTCTCGTCACAGCCATTATCACCACTGTGAATAATGACCTTTTGCTGTATGTTGTTAAAGTAAGAGGTGAACCAATTGTGAGCTACTCCCAATGTTCCATTGTCGTCCAATTTCTGGAGTAATATTTTGTGAAACAATCTAACGCCTTAGGTAAGTCAAGCAAGATGCTTAGCGTTCTAAACCTTTTGTTTAATCCATCCAGTATCTCACAAAGAAAAGAGAATACAGCATCTTCAGTTGTTAAACCACTTCTAAATTCGAACTGTATATTTGACAGCTAATTATGTGATATAAAATGATCAATCATCTTTACGTACACAGCCTTTTTGTAGGTAGGTTGGTTGATTTAGGGAGGAGACCAAACAGCGAGGCCATCGGAGTCATCGGATTAGGGAGGAATGGGGAAAGAAGTCTGCCGCGCCCTTCCAGAGGAATCATCCCTGAGTTTGACGTAAGCGATTTAGGGAAATCAGGGAAAACCGGAATCAGAATGGCCGCACTCGTGTTTTGAACCGTCGTCATATCGATTGCTAGTAGACTGCGCCACCTCGCTCGGTTGTTCGGTGATGAATCGCTGTTCTGCACACCCTGGATGACCACCGTGGGCAAGACAGTGCCTGCCTTACAGTGTTTTGGAGACGTACTACTAGTTACTCCTGACGTCAGGTGTGGGGAGACACGAGTACGTTTCGTGCCGATGTCGTAGTTGATAGTGTTTGAGGGAATTGTGACGGGGAACAGTACTTCCACCTACATCTACCTGAAAACTCTGCAAATCCCACTTAAGCGCCTGGCGGAGGATTCATCGAACCACCTTCACAATAATTCTCTGGTACTGAATCTCGAACAGTCCGCGCAGGAAACGAACACCTATTCGTATATCTTTGCGTGCGAGCTCTGATTTCCCTTATTTCGTTATGATGATCGCTTCTCCCTATGTATGTCAGCGTCAACAAAGAACTTTCTCATTCGGAGGAGAGAGCTGGTGACTAAAATTTAGTGAGAAGATTCCGCCGCAACGGAAAACGCCTTTGTGTTAATAATGTCCACCCCAGAAGCTGTATCACGTCCGTGTCACTCTCTCCCCTATTTCGCGATGACATAAAACGTGCTGCTCTTCTTTGAACTTCATCTATGTACTCCGTTAATCCTATCTGATAAGGAACCTAGACCGCGCAGCAGTACTCCAAATGCAGAAGGACAAGCATAGTGTAGGCAGTCTCTTTAGTAGATCCGTTACATTTTCTAAGTGCTCTGCCAATTAAATCCAGTTTTTGATTTGCCTTCCCCACAACATTTTCTATTTGCTTTTACCAGTTTAAATTATTCGTAATTGTTATTACGAGGTATTTAGTTGAAATTAGGGTATTTACTTTTGACTGATTTATCTTGTAAATGAACTTTAATGGATTCCTTTTAGCAGTCATTTGGAAGACTTCACGATTTTCATTATTTAGCGTCAACTGCCAATTATCGCATCATACAGATATCTTTTCTAAACCGTTTTGCAATTTGTTTTTATCTTCTAAAGACTTTACTAGACGATAAACGTCAGCATCATCTGCAAACAACCTGCTCAGATTGTCTCCTAAATCGTTTAAGCAGATAAAGAACAGCAGGGGGCAGTAATATTACCTTCGGGAACGCCAGAAGTCACTTCCGCTTTACTCGATAACTTTTCGTCAGTTAGTACGTAGTGTCACCTCCCTTACAGGAAATAACGAATCCAGTCACATAACTGAGATGATATTCCATAAGCACGCAATTTCGCTATAAGCTGTGTATGTGGTACAGTGTCAAAAGCCTTTTGGAAATCTAGAAATAGGGAATCAATTTGAAATCCCTTGTCATTAGCACCCAACACACCGCGCGAGTAAAGAGTTAGTTGGGTTTCAGAAGAACGATGTTTTCTAAATCCGTGTTGAGTGAGTGTCAGTACACCGTTCTCTTCGTGGTAATTCATAGTGTTCAAACACAATATATGTTCCATCCCGTTAAAGATATATCACCCGTTTCCAGCTTCCTCGTGTGGTACCTCTTGTGCGACAGTGTCGCAGTGCCGTGCTGGTTCACAAGTGCCACATGTCACTATGAACTGACAGCGTTATGTTGAGGTACTCCTGTGGCCCAAGATCTCTCCCTGTTGAAGATGTATGGGAGCAGCTCGGATGTCAAATTCCTCCCACTGTCAGTACCCACTTCAGTATAGTGCGCTTTTCGTTTTATCAAATATACTCGTACATGAGCCGTGCGCGGCTCGCGGTCATGCCATTTATTGCTCGTCATCTTGTTTTTGTGGTTCTGTCACCTCGTTTTTTTTTACTTGAATTCGATTTACTAGCATCACTAGGTTGCTAGTTTGCTTGCCCGTGAGTGGCAGCAGCAGCGCTTATCGATAAGTGCACTGTCGTACCATCTCTGGAGCGACCGCTTGTACTTCTGTGTCGTCGTCTGTCGAGAGTTCAGTCAGGGACGGAGCAGCAGTCAGGGGCGGAGCGCCTGTGAGGTGCGGACAGCCAGTGCTCGCCGACCTCTGGCGACACACATGAACTGTCCGACGGAAGGAGATTGGAGCGGGACGACCGTTGATTGGTCGTTCGGTTGGTCGGCTCATCGGACGACATGTATTTGGTCTTTTGACCGTTTCTGGGCCTCGTCAGTTGGTCATCTTGCCGGACGTGGGGCGGTTCCTTCCTTGTGCGGAGATGTCGTGGCCAACGGGCAAGAGTTACCTCTGCATGGTTGGGTCCGAGCTAGTGTGCCCAGCTCGTCGTGTCTCCGAATTCCGAACGGATATGGAGTTGAGTCTGGTTGGAGCTGTAGTCAGCTTGGGACGGCCAAGACTCGCCTCACCGTTGCCCACACACGTAACTTGAATGGGAACGACCTAGGTCGGTCGTCCCATCGTACGACGTGTATTTGGTCGCCGACCGCTTGTGGGAACTCTCTGTGTGTCGAATTGATTCGTCCTTGTTGTTCCACAGTGACTGAATTTACTATCGTTCGAGTTCCTGTGCAGGTGTGTTTACGTGGAACTGTGTGTAGCTTCTGTGATTTCCACTGAGCAGATGAATGCTGTCTACGTACTGGGGTAGGCAGTTGGTCGGTTACGATGGAGGGAATTGATTAGGTTGTTCGTTGGTTCTTCAGCAGCCCCTAGGTCGTGTTGCCACCCAATTACTTAGCGTTACGCTTGGCTACCTGTCTCACCTAAACTGTTGTTAGAGTTTCCTGCCCAGGCCGACCCCTGGAGAACTTCTGAGCAGTACTGTTTGTGGTTTGTGATTGTCATTTTATTTGGTCGCAGGTACTGTGCCAGGCCTTCAGCCGTGTATTAATATTGTCTGTTTTATGTCTAGTATATGGCTTTCAACCGAACTTCGTAACAACTTTGAGATCAGGCCTTTCACCGTGTTCATTTAAAATTCTTGTTGCTCTGCATTTAGGCCTTCAGCCGCGTTTGTTTCAGAATTTCTGGCTTTCATATCTAAAGCCTTGTCTGTAAGAGTTCTCTTTCATCATCCTGAATTCTTTAAACGGCCTTAAGCCGTGTTCTGTAAATTTTTATCTTAAGGTTGTCTTTAATTATTCTTGAGTAATTGTTTGGGCCTTCAGCCGACATGATACTTCAAGTTTTCTTAAGATGTTTTTCTGTTGTGCTGTGTAAAAGCTTATCTTTAAGGCCTGCATTTTATTATGTACAGATATTTTTTTTGTTGGGCTTTCAGCCGAATAATTAATTTCAATTTTATGGCCTTTAGCCGAAATTTGTAAATGCTTGGCTTTTAAAAAATTTACTTAGCTGATATGAAATATTATTTCATCCTTTAGCCGAGAAGATTTTGCAATTTTACTTTTGTAAGACCTTCAGCCGTTAGTCTAAATACTGGTGTCTTAGACAGAATCATTTAAACTTATTTTGGAGAAGTTACTAACAGTAACTGACCTTGGCCCCTTTCCACAACCCGATCCGCTCTGGAGTGTGAAACTGGAATTCAGTATATTAAAAAGGACTGTAAGACATAATGAATAACCAGAACTTCAGCCAATGTTTCCAGCTTTCCACAGGACAGGACACAGGAGTTTAATCACATGCGTCCCAAGGGATTTAAAGCCTGCATAGAAGCCAAACGGACTCCAGCTTCATAGTGATACGTGAGCTCATAATTCCAAGGTATTCGTGAATTTAATGGATTTTGTAATCACCAAAACAATATCACATGCCCTCACAATGCGAGAAGTTTCAGCCCTCCCCTTCTAGGTGCTGGACTTGCATTCGGGAGGACGACGGTTCAGTCCCGTCTCCAGCCATCCTGATTTAGGTTTTCCGTGATTTCCCTAAATCGTTTCACGCGAATGCCGGGATGGTTCCTTTGAAAGGGCACGGCCGATTTCCTTCCCTATCCTTCCCTAACCCGAGCTTGCGCTCCATCTCTAATGACCTCGCTGTCGACGGGACGTTAAACACCAACATCCTCCTTTCTAGGTGCTTTATTATTTTTTTTATCGGGCTGTGTAAACCGAATGGTGTAAGTAGCCTGTTTATGTGTTTGTATGTTGGCAGCGCTTTGCAGCGCTCTGCATTAATATCACTGACAGCGCTGTGCGCCCTCTATAAGAGACTCTGTGGCTGGAAGGACTCGCAGTTGGAGGTGAATATACAGCAGTGATGGAAGTTTTGAAGTGATGGCAGTTTGAAGTGAATGGTCAGTAGTGATTGAGGTTAGAGGTTAATAATTAGCAGTGTTAGAGGTTTCCAGTATTAGCGCGAGCAGATGATCTAGACGTGTGTCCCTCATGGAGATTTAACGTAAAATGATAATGGAATTACTGACGACTATATAATATTTCGAACTGGTTGTCACATGATTATGGTAAAATCTGCTAAATACAGTATTTGCTGTGCAACAAAATGCTTCCTTTGCTAACCACATGCCAATTAGTAGTTAGAGCCTACAGTAGTTAGAATCTTTGTATTTAGCTGGTTGTATTGGTGATTGCTGTATTGCTGTAGTTCGTGCAATGAAGGTTTCCTGTGAGGTAAATGAGTTATGAAATGCATGGGTTATTGTTAGGATATCTTCTGTTTTGGGGCCATTGTTTGTGGGTAATTAATGAATAGGAGAAGATTGAGTTGTGTTTGTGAGGGCTAATTCAGTAGGTCAGAAATGACATGATAAAAAATAGCAAAGAGACAGGACGTTCAATTTCACTCAGCAGTTTAAGAACATGGAGTAAGCATTCAGCAGTTTAAGTAAAATCACATTTAGAGGTTTCAATGGTTCTCAATTATCGATCTAAGTGACATCTTGTTCAAGAGCCTAAGTGCAGGCAAGACAAAATGAGCATAACTGGAGTAATACGAGAAGCGTTCTGTGAATTCGAATGTAATGTCTTATTTGGTATATGACAGTAAACAGATTGAAATCACACATTCGCTAGCCCATTGATCTTAGTGACACAGGAATGAAAGATGACATACCTATAAGACCGAAAAATTAAATCCACTCTTCCAAATGATGCTCACGTCGGAAGATCGTAATAAATATATTCCATGCAGCACTACTTGAACACCGGAATGGTGCATTCTGAGATACGGGATCGCGAAACGTAAGTCATCAAAAACCGTGCAACAGTGGAAAATTATCTGGACCTGTTGACATCCGTTTAAGTTCCTACAAAGGTAAAACGAAAAATCATTTCCTTTTGGTAAGCAGTTTATCATAGGTCGTTTGAACAGAAAAGGATATTAAGCTAGTGGAAAAAGGTGCAGGTAATCCCAGCCTGTAAGAGTGGTCGTCGGACAGATGCTGAGATCAGTCAATTGCAGAACAATGAAACAACTTTTATGCTCATACATTATGACCTTCCTGGCGAATCAAAATCTGCTCATCAAATTTCATCATGGAATCCGCAAACAGCGACCTTGTATAAGTTATCTTGCTCTATTCGTTCGTGAGAACCAGAATGCCACAGATAACGGCACCCAAATTAATGCCGGGTTCCATGACTTACGCGAAGCGTTCCATATAATTCTAAACTGTCCTTTAGTCAGTAAAATACGAGCTTACAGAGTATAGGATCATGTTTTAAAACGAATTCATCTCTTCCTAGCTGACAGAAATCAACATGTTATTCTTAGCACAACGAAATGCACGACCTTAATAGTAATTTCGGCAGTAGCCCAAGGGAATGTTCTAGAAGCTTTAATCTTTGCAATATACACTACTGGAAATTAAAATTGCTGCACCACGAAGATGACGTGCTACAGATGCTACGAAGATGCTATGATATGCAAATGATTAGCTTTTCAGAGCATTCACACAAGGTTAGCGACGGTGGCGACACCAACAACGAGCTACAACTTTCGTTTCCAACCGATTTCTCATACACAAACAGCAGTTGACCGACGTTGATGTGATGCTTCGTGTAAGAAGGAGAAATGAGTACCATCACGTTTCCGACTTTGATAAAGGTCGGATTATAGCCTATCGCGATTGCGGTTTATCGTATCGCGACATTGCTGCTCTCGTTGGTCGAGATCCAGTGACTGTTAGCAGAATATGGAATCGGTGGATTCATGAGGGTAATACGGATCGCCGTGCTGGATCCCATTGACCTCGTATCACTAGGAGTCGAGATGACAGGCATCTTATCCGCATGTCTGTAACGGATCGTGCAGCCACGTCTCGATCCCTGAGTCAACAGATAAGAACGTTTGCAAAACAACAGTCTGCACGAACAGTTCGACAACGTTTGCAGCATCATGGACTATCAGCTCGGAGACCATGGCTGCCGTTACCCTTGACGCTGCATCCCAGACAGGATCGCCTGCGATGGTGTACTCAACGACGAACCTGGGTGCACAGATGGCAAAACGTCATTTTTTCGAATGAATCCAGGTTCTGTTTACAGGATCATGATGGTCGCATCCGTGTTTGCCGACATCGTGGTGAACGGACATTGGAGGCGTGTATTCGTCATTGCCATACTGACGTATCACCCGGCGTGATGGTATGGGGTGCCATTGGTTACACGTCTCGGTAATCCCTTGTTCGCATTGACGGAAATTTGAACATTGGACGTTACATTTCAGATGTGTTACGACCAGTGGCTCTACCCTTCATTCGATCCCTGCGAAACCCTACATTTCAGCAGGATAATGCACGACCGCATATTGCAGGTCCTGTACGAGCCTTTCTGGATGCAGAAAATTATCGCCTGCTGCCCTGGCCAGCACATTCTCCAGATCTCTAACCAATTGAAAACGTCTGGTCAATGGTGGCCGAGCAACTGGCTCGTCACAATACGCCAGTCACTACTCTTGATGAACTGTGGTATCGTGTTGAAGCTGCATGGGCAGCTGTAGCTGTACACGCCATCCAAGATCTGTTTGACCCATGGCCCAGGTGTATCAAGGCCGTTTTTACCGCCAGTGGTGGTTGTTCTGGGTACTGACCTCAGGATCTATGCACCCAAATTGCGTGAAAATGTAATCACATGTCAGTTCTAGTGTAATATATTTGTCCAATGAATACCCGTTTATCATCTGCATTTCTTCTTGGTGTAGCAATTTTAATGGTCAGTATTGTATACACGGCAGTTCCTCAAAAGAGTCTTCAGATGCATTGTCTCTGAGTTTTGCGAGATATTTGAAGTTTCGTTTTTGTAATGTGTAGCTGGTCCCAGGCCAAATAAATACTGCCCATCACATCTCGAGTGAGACGACCAGGATGAACGAAATGCGTCGGTGTGTTCCCTGTTACAAAGAAAACAAGTTTTTATGTGAACTTCTTGCGTACCCATTGCGTACAACGGTCCCACTTTAGTACATTGCGCTTTTTGGTTTAGCGAATATATATTAAAAGGGACAGTAAAGCATAATGAATAATCTGTACTCGAGCAATGAACGAGCAACGCTGCTGCATGGCGGTAGCGCGGACAACGTGATGTACTGGTTAGTCTTCATGTTTTACTGACCATGTTGATACTTATCGGTAAAATAAATATCCCACAAGACTAACTTGGGACCACTCTATATAATGGGCACGCAAATTACGCTCGAAAAATAATTTTATTTGCAACAGAAGTCACTTGCCACAGACGCTGGGCTTTGAATGAAAGACGAGAGGAGCAGAATCTGTTTTTGATGACTCCAGATACACATTTCAAATACCTGTTTACAAGTAGCTGCCGAAACTGCAGACAAAATACAACTGACGGCTCTTCGGGGGAACACTTGTGTAAATGAGTTGAAAGATAACTTCAGACTCGCAGTGATACTATTCGTATGACATGCTATAAACTACTTTCAGTGACCGAAGACAATAGTGAAATACGGGAAGGACCTATGGTGGTTTGCAAGGACTGTTCAGGGTATATATAACGTATGCCCTATAAATATGTTAAGGAATCCCTTCTTCTTCAAATGCAAGAGTGACTGTTAATCGGTACATATAGAAACATCTGTAATTTTAGTAGTACCGCCGAGAGTGACCTTCTGTGGAAAGACCACATGAAACAAGTAGGTGTAAATCTAAAAACGGGCTGAGATTCACTGGAATGGTTTTAAAGGAAGTTAAGTCATAGGTGAAGCAGTTGCAACAAAACTTTGGCTACAAATTTTCAAGTATGATTATCGTCTGGGCACCTTCATTAGT
This sequence comes from Schistocerca piceifrons, assembly GCF_021461385.2. Classification (NCBI taxonomy): domain Eukaryota; kingdom Metazoa; phylum Arthropoda; class Insecta; order Orthoptera; family Acrididae; genus Schistocerca; species Schistocerca piceifrons. Next base: position 784,226,060 of record NC_060141.1, read on the forward strand.
TGAGGTTAATGGACGAGGTATAGAAGGTCGAACGTAGAGTACCACGTTTCGTCTTGAGTTCCATAGCAAGCGCCAGAGTGTTACGGATACAGTCAAAAAACTTCACTCGGAAACGCTAAATGAGAGGCAGGAAGGTCGTCGTTGAAATTCCGCAAGCTTTTGTGTCAAAGTGTTGAGGCACTATGTCTCTCGAAATAACCATGGAGTGAAAGTCATAGAAATTAAAGCTGCTCCGGTGGCTTATCGAGAGTGCATACCCCCACGCGGTGTGCACTGATAGAACAAGGTTGAGGGCAGCTAACAGCATTGTCGGGAACACACTTCACCCCACACCGTTAAGTGGATATTGACATAAATCTAGATCATGGAGGCAAGTTATGTCCATTACATTAATAAGTGCACAGCGTATTTTGATATTAGACTCGTTAGTCTGCACATGTTACCGGACACATTAACGATGTTATTATACCAAGAATGTATCGCGATCTTTTGTACATGCTGTGTGGCGTAGCAGTTTGCATCACTGACTGGAATGCTGTGGGCTGCCAGTTCGAACCGAACTGCCAACAAATGTTTGCTGTTGTTGTTGTGATCATCAATCCGAAGACTGGTTCCATGCAGTTCTCCATGCTACTCTGTCCTGTGTAAGCAAGACTCCTCGTCTCTGAATAACTACTGCAAATTATATCTTTCTGAATCTGTTTACTGTATTCACCCCTTGGTCTCCATCTATGATTTTACCCCCTACATTTCCCTCCAGTACTAAATGTTCTTCCTCTCCCCAATTCTACTCAGTACCTCCTCATTAGTTATTGGATCTACCCTTCAAATTTTCAGCGTTCTTGCTTCTATTGTCTTCTTGTTTAAAATGTTTATCGTTAACGCCTGACTTCCATACATGGCAACACTCCAAATACTTTCAGAAAAGACTTCCTAACACTTAAATCTGTATTCGATGCTGACCGAGTGGTTTAGCGCAGTGGTTAGCATGCTAGACTCGCATTCGTGAGGATGCCCGTTCAATCCCGCGTGTCCATTATGATTCATGTTTTCCTTGATTTCCCTAAATCACTTAAGGCAAATTCCTGGAGGGTTCCTCCGAAAGCGCACGGTCACTTTCTTTCTACATCCGTCCCCGATCCGAGCTTATGCTCTGTCTCTAATGAACTCTTTGTCGACGGGACGTTAAACACGAATCTCTTCATCACTCCTCTATATTCAATGTTGACAAATTTCTTTTCTTCAGGAACGTTTTTCTTGCCAATGCCAGCCTACACTTTATATCCTCTCTATTTCGGGCATCATCAGTTATTTTGGTGCTCAAATAGCAAAACTCGTCTGATATTGTGTCTCGTTTCCTAGTCTAATTCCCTTAACATTACTTGATTTAAATCAACTACATTCCATATCATTTTTTACAATTGCTTATGTTCATGTAATACCTATCTTTCAAGACACTGTCCATTCCGTTCAACTGCTCTTCCAAGTGCTTTGCTGTTTCAGACCGAATTACAATGTCATCGGCAAACCTCAAGGTTTTTATTTCTTCTCTCTGGACTGAATTCCTACTCCATATTTTCTTTTGTTTCCTTTACTGCTTGCTCAATATACAGATTGAAATACATCAGGGACAGCTCTGTCTCTCTCCCTTCTCACCAACTGCTTCCCTTTTGTGAACCACTATTCTCATACCTACCATTTGGTTTCTGTACTAATTGTAAATAGCCTTTCGCTCCCTGTATTTTACCTCTGTCACCATCAGATTTTGAAAGAGAGTATTCTAGTGAACGCCGTCAAAAGCTTTCTCTAAGTCTACAAACTCTATTAATGTAGGTTTCCTTACCTTAACCTATTTTTTAAGGTAAGTCCGTAATCCAAACTGATCTCCCTCTAGTTTGTCTTTCCATTCTGTAATGCAGACGTGTTAGTATTTTGCATCTGTGACTTATTGAACTGATAGTTTGACATTATTCACATATATCAGCACTTGATTTCTTGGGAATTGGAATTTGTAAATTCTTCTTGAGGTGTTAGGCTATTTCGCCTGTATCGTATATCGTATATCTTCTCATTATCAGGAGAAAGAAAACTGGCATTCTACGGATCGGAGCGTGGAATGTCAGATCCCTTAATCGGGCAGGTAGGTTAGAAAATTTAAAAAGGGAGATGGATAGGTTAAAGTTAGATATAGTGGGAATTAGTGAAGTTCGGTGGCAGGAGGAACAAGACTTTTGGTCAGACGAATACAGGGTTATAAATACAAAATCAAATGGGGGTAATGCAGGAGTAGGTTTAATAACGAATAAAAAAATTGGAGTGCGGGTTAGCTACTACAAACAGCATAGTGAACGCATTATTGTGGCCAAGATAGACACAAAGCCCATGCCTACTACAGTAGTACAAGTTTATATGCCAACTAGCTCTGCGGATTATGAAAAAATAGATGAAATGTATGATGAGATAAAAGAAAATATTCAGGTAGTGAGGGGAGACGAAAAGTTAATAGTCATGGGTGACGGGAATTCGTCAGTAGGAAAAGGGAGAGAAGGAAACATAGTAGGTGAATATGGATTGGGGGGAAGGAATGAGAGAGGTAGCCGCCTTGTAGAATTTTGCACAGAGCATAACTTAATCATAGCTAACACTTGGTTCAAGAATCATAAAAGAAGATTGTACACCTGGAAGAATCCTGGAGATACTAAAAGGTATCAGATAGATTATATAATGGTAAGACAGAGATTTAGGAACCAGGTTTTAAATTGTAAGACATTTCCTGGGGCAGATGTGGATTCTGACCACAATCTATTGGTTATGAACTGCAGATTGAAACTGAAGAAACTGCAAAAAGGTGGGAATTTAAGGAGATGGGACCTGGATAAACTGAAAGAACCAGAGGTTGTAGAGAGTTTCAGGGAGAGCATAAGGGAACAATTGACAGGAATGGAGGAAAGAAATACAGTAGAAGAAGAATGGGTAGCTCTGAGGGATGAAGTAGTGAAGGCAGCAGACGATCAAGTAGGTAAAAAGACGAGGGCTAATAGAAATCCTTGGGTAACAGAAGAAATATTGAATTTAATTGATGAAAGGAGAGAATATAAAAATGCAGTAAATGTAGCAGGCAAAAAGGAATACAAACGTCTCAAAAATGGTATCGACAGGAAGTGCAAAATGGCTAAGCAGGGTTGGCTAGAGGACAAATGTAAGGATGTAGAGGCTTGTCTCACTAGGGGTAAGATAGATACTCCCTACAGGAAAATTAAAGAGACCTTTGGAGAGAAGAGAACGACTTGTATGAATATCAAGAGCTCAGATGGCAACCCAGTTCTAAGCAAAGAAGGGAAGGCAGAAAGGTGGAAGGAGTATTAGAGGGTTTATGCAAGGGCGATGTACTTGAGGACAATATTATGGAAATGGAAGAGGATGTAGATGAATACGAAATGGGAGATAAGATACTGCGTGAAGAGTTTGACAGAGCACTGAAAGACCTGAGTCGAAACAAGGCCCCCGGAGTAGACAACATTCCATTAGAACTACTGATGGCCTCGGGAGAGCCAGTCATGACAAAACTCTACCATCTGTTGAGCACGATGTATGAGACAGGCGAAATACCCTCAGACTTCAAGAAGAATATAATAATTCCATTCCCAAAGAAAGCAGGTGTTGACACATGTGAAAATTACCGAACTATTAGATTAATAAGTCACAGTTGCAAAATACTAACGCGAATTATTTACAGACGAATGGAAAAACTGGTAGAAGCCGACCACGGGGAAGATCAGTTTGGATTCCGTAGAAATGTTGGAACACTTGAGGCAATACTGACCTTACGACTTATCTTAGAAGAAAGATTAAGAGAAGGCAAATCTACATTTCTAGCATTTGTAGACTTAGAGAAAGCTTTTGACATTGTTAACTGGAATACCCTCTTTCAAATTCTGAAGGTGGCAGGGGCAAAATACAGGGAGCGAAAGGCTATTTACAATTTGTACAGAAACCAGATGGCAGTTATAAGAGTCGAGGGGCATAAAAGGCAAGCAGTGGTTGGGAAAGGAGTGAGACAGTGTTGTAGCCTTTCCCCGATGTTATTCAATCTGTATATTGAGCAAGCAGTAATGGAAACAAAAGAAAAATTCGGAGTAGGTATTAAAATTCATGGAGAAGAAATAAAAACTTTGAGGTTCGCCGATGACAATGTAATTCTGTCAGAGACAGCAAAGGACTTGGAAGAGCAGTTGAACGGAATGGACAGTGTCTTGAAAGGAGGATATAAGATGAACATCAACAAAAGCAAAACGAGGATAAAGGAATGTAGTCAAATTAAGTCGGGTTATGCTGAGGGAATTAGATTAGGAAATGAGACACTTAAAGTAGTAAATGAGTTTTGCTATTTAGGGAGTAAAATAACCGATGATGATCGAAGTAGAGAGGATATAAAATGTAGACTGGCAATGGCAAGGAAAGCGTTTCTGAAGAAGAGAAATTTGTTAACATCGAGTACAGATTTAAGTCTCAGGAAGTCGTTTCTGAAAGTATTTGTATGGAGTGTAGCCATGTATGGAAGTGAAACATAGACGATAGCTAGTTTGGAGAAGAAGAGAATAGAAGCTTTCGAAATGTGGTGCTACAGAAGAATGCTGAAGATAAGGTGGGTAGATCACATAACTAATGAGGAGGTATTGAATAGAATTGGGGAGAAGAGGAGTTTGTGGCACAATTTGACTAGAAGAATGGATCGGTTGGTAGGACATGTTCTGAGGCAACAAGGGATCACCTACTTAGTACTGGAGGGCAGCGTGGAGGATAAAAATCGTAGTGGGAGACCAAGAGATAAGTACACTAAGCTGATTCAGAAGGATGTAGGGTGCAGTAGATACTAGGAGATGAAGAAGCTGGCACAGGATAGAGAAGCATGGAGAGTTGCATCAAACCAGTCTCAGGACTGAATACCACAACAACAACAACGTATATCTTGCGTTATGGATTGAAGAGTTTAGTCATGGCTGGCTCCCCCAAGGTTATGAGTAGATCTGACGAAATGTCGTCCACTCCAGGGCTTTGTTTCTATTTATGTCTCTCAGTGCTCTGTCAAATTCTTCTTGCAGTATCATTTCTCCCACCTGCACTTCATCTACGTCCTCTTCCATTTCTATAATACTGCCTGCAAGTTCATCTACTTGTATTTGCCCTCTGTATACTTTTCCATCTTTCAGCTTTCCCTTCTTTACTGAGTACTCGTTTTACGTATGAGATCTTGATGTCCACTATTGCTGCGTACTACTTATCATCTCTTGAAGATTGTAGATATTTCTTATGCTTGTAGTAACCAATGGTGCCTGATGTGGGTAGTGCACTACATCCTTGTTTAAACATGTACATATATCTCACAGCATGTAAGAATTTATAAATAAAATGAAAGTGTAACAGACATATGTGTGTGTTTCCTCTCTATAAAATCCCATCCATGACAGTGGTTACGTAGAGTCATAACCACGACATTGGGTCAAACACCCCTGTCATAAGTATTTGATAAGAACTGTGTGGTCCTGTTGTGATACTGAAAACTAGAAAAAGAAGAAGAATTTATCACTCCTTGCCAAAAATATATGAGCGACTATTGTTGACCCATTGTACTGCAGCAAGATCAGTGTTATTTTGTCACAGATCCTCATGGGTATCGATTCAGCACGTGCACATATCTTCCAACAATCTGTGCCCTTAGTGACCTGAGTTAACTGTCCCAGCTCTGGTCCATTTTGATGAATGCACATGACCATGGCAAAATAGTGAGCCATTGACAATAATATTCCCAGCAATTGCCACACTATCAGTCAGTTACGTAATGTCCTGATGCAGGTGAGGTCTTATCACATACAGGATTTTGTAGCCCTGCAGCACGACCAGTCCTGTTACAGTAGAGTTTCAGTGACTTGGCGAAGTGGCTGGCCCTTCCGATCTTGGGCAGCACATCTCGCTTCGGTCTTTATACCACCTTTTTTTAATGTTCCTCTCTATGAGTGATGTGCACATGTATATCTATGGAAGTGCTCGTCCCAGCATTGTTGCATTAAATATAGGCAACAATAATTACATTTTATATTGATGAAAATCTATTATTTTTATGAGACGTAAACCAAGGAATATTACACAAATGAATGGAATTTTGTTCAAAATATAATTAACAAACGTCCTTAATGGAATGAACATTCGTATAGTAAAAATAACGAAAGTTCTTAATTTATACAATATTGTTCATTAATACATAAATATGATAAGTTCTTAATGTAAGAAGAATATCTATGGAACCCATTAAAGATTCAGATTCTATACAGGTTCCATCAGAATTTGACAAGATTAGGTTGAAAGTCAAAAGCCAGGAGAGTCATTTTATTTCCCACCTACGAAAGATAACTATGTCATTAGAAATACCGAGAAATATTCTGCTGTACATCACAGCTAGCTACAATGAATAGACAACTCTGGATCAAATCTGCAACTAAAGCCCAAATGAAAAGGTTAGGTGTAACTACGATGCTAATGTGTACAAACAGATTTATGTGTGCAAACCAAAGCCGTTCATGTCTCAAAACATTACTGTTATTGCCTAGAAATGATACACACTCATAGATTAGTCGTTCATAGTTACTCCACTGCTGTAACTGTATGGTCATCAAAATGATGACAATTCGTAGAGTATCAAAGCGAGAATTCTATAGTGGAATGAGAAGCATTGGTTCACAACTATCACTTATATGTGTTGTAAGTTAGGCTTAATAATTCACTAGTCATCAGTCATTCTGTATCTGGGATGTGATACATCAACTACTATGTATTTTGATGTGTAGAATCTGAAGATACCTTTCAAACTGTTCTAGAATGTACAATTTATGAGTTTTTAAAGGCATTTTATATTTCGTATTTCGCTGTTTGCTGTTCTTCTGTTTTGATGTTCAATTGTTTTTTTTTTTTATTATATGCAGAGGAGATCTACAAATCGTCAGCAAATGGTTGGTGTGGTAATCCAGTGGTGTGAAAGATATCCTCAGTGAGTGTTTCATGTGAACGATAGTGCTAACTTTTGTGTTTAAAACTTACGCTAAGAAAAATGGCCACTAGTAAATGTCGCTGATGTCGAAATCACCCCAACAACTTTTGTTATGTGTGTGGGAAATTCACTACAAAAGCCCAAAGAAAAGCAATCACTGATTTGGTTAAGAAGGCATATAAATTGTATTTTTATGGTCCTGTTGGTGTTCAAGATAAAAATTTTGCTTATGATATTGCATGCATAACCTGTACTACAACCTTAACTGAATGTTTGAATGGAAAACGCCGAGCCCGGCCATTCGCTGTTCCGATGGTGTGGTGTGAGCCTAATGACAATTATTCAGACTGTTACTTGTGTCTTACAAGTATTTCGGGACATTCAAGCAAAACTAGACATACAGTAATGTATCCAAATGTATCTTCAGTGCATTTCCCTGTGCCCAATGATGAGGGGTAGCCTATTCATGTCTGTAGGTTGAAGATGACTGGGTGTTGTGTGCTGTCCTTAGGTTGATTAGGATTAAGTAGTTCTACGTCCTAGGGGACTGATGACCATAGATGTTAAGTCCCATAGTGCTCAGAGCCATTTGCACCATTTTTTGTAACTTGAAAGTCACGGAACCAGACACCACGTCAAGTGAATCAGAAAGTACTGAACATGTAGAAGAGTGCCGCCCTCAATATCATGACACTTCGCCTGAGCTCTATAAACAAAAGGAACTCAACGATTTGATTCGCGATCTAAAACTTTCAAAGCAGCATGCTGAACTCTTTGGGTCGAGACTGCAACAACGCAACCATTTAGCTTCAAGGACAAAAATTTCCTGTTTCAGATCAAGAGGTGCTTCCTTATGTACAACATAATCTACAGGAGCGGCGACTATTTATTGACTCCAGTAAAACCATCTTGAAAGCAGTACTACTGTATAACGTTAATGCATTTAAATCGCTGTCTTTGGCTTACGCAGTAGACATTGAAAGAGCTTATGAAACCATGGCTTTGCTGCTAGAGGCAATGAAATATAACGATCATGAATGGCAGCTTACAGGTTTACAGGTTGGATCATGAAATACTGTTGCTTTTTGTGCCTTTGGGACAGCTGTGACACCACGAACAACTATACAGTCAAGAAATGGCGTATAAGGAAGTCATAGGTTCCTGGAAAAGTAAATGTGAACAATACCCCATTGATTTGTCCCGATAAAATGATTTTGCCTCCCCTTCATATGAAGTTGGGCCTTTCAATAGCTTTGTGAAAGCTCTGGATAAGGAAGGTCAGGCCTTGAATCACTCAAAAGAAAACTTTCCCAAATTAAGTGAGGCAAGGTTGAAAGAGGGTATATTTGTTGGACCACAAATAAGAAAATTTCTGAAACATCCAACCTTTGATACCAAACTCACAGATAACAAATTAGCTGCCTGGTCTTCTTTTAAAGCAATTGTGAAGGGCTTTTGGGTATCATGAAGGATTGTAAGTGATCTGTTGGACAACTATAAGAACATGGAGTGTAGAATGTTGCTTGATGTTCACCTTTTACATTGTCACCTTGATTACTTCCCAGAAAATTTGGGAGCTGTAAGTGATGAGCATGGTGAACACTTTCACCATGACATTCTTACCGTGGAACACCGTTACCAAACCACTGGAATCCTTCGATGATGGGTGATTACTGCTGGGGTCTTGTTAGGTAGAGTGATGAAATTGCAAACAAATGAACAGCTCTGTCATCGCATTTTTCAAAGGTGAAAATATCTTCTGAACTAATTCGGACCTTTTATTGGCATCATGCCCATATATACATACTAAGTAGTATTGATTTCAAACGTTCTGATTGTGAATTTTTATTGGACTTAATTCTGTCAATTTTACCTATTACAATTTTTTATTCTGCTCTGTATCTAGGCAATGTGACGTCATAGAGAAAAACTGATTTTACTGGTGTATTCACCACTCCAAAATTAAGCAAATTACCCATTTACAAACCAGATGCAGAAAATGTTTAAATTAGTTAACTAGTACAGATATGCTTATCTTCCCTCTTTGCAAATTTATCATAATTCATGGCTTTTCGGATAATTGTAGCCTTATTCAAATGCAACAATTTGAATGTACACTCAAGATAATATAATCCTAATCAGACACTTAAAGTCATGTATAAGAATGGTCTATTGATTCATTTATGTGAGACAAATTTGATTAATTTTTCAACATGAGAGTTATCTGAGGTCAGTCATCCCATTTATACCGACACAAGTAGTCAGTAAATAACTAAATAAAGCGGTCTTCAATTTTTTTATGTTTTACCAGAACTCTACAGCTTTAGATTTCTACAGAACTTCCCATTCTCGGATCACTGTCCAATGACTTCCAACAACCCAGGCATTAATAATCCACATCAGAAACACTGGTCGATCATAGTTACAAAGAAGAACAAGTTTAGAATAGATAGACAATTATCTATAGCCAGGCAAAGTCTCATTCAAGTCACTACACATTGTCTTTCAGCATACAGCAAAACCAGTATCCTATTTTCTCAGTATGTCTATCCAGTTATACTCCTCTCGAGAAAAACAATAATAATAATAATAATAATAATAACAACACAGTCGCTATCCACCCAAGCCTAACTTCACCACTATCATACAGCCACTCATCCAGAAGTGATCTAAGGAACTGAAACACCATCATTAACCATCAACATCTAGGATATTGAGGAAATGGAAAGGCTAATACGGAGGAAAATATTTGGACTTAAGAATCAAGATGGTATCTGTATTTGAAAAGGCTCTGAAGAACTGTAGTCAAGGACTGAACTTTCCACGTCAGTTACACGGAAAAGACGTTTGAAATTCTGTGGACATTTAGCAAGAATGGATTCCTCTAGAATGACAGAGATAATATTCCTTATTATCAAAGGAACTTGCCAAACCATGGCACGCTGGCTAACAGAAACCCAAAATGACCTTGTGGAACTCAGTATCGACCCACTAGAAACCACACAGACTGCGTACATACAGAAAATCAACTCTCATAAGTTCACCACCAAAAATTCGACGGAAAAAGAATCTGACACTGAAAAACGAATGGACACAAGGAAGAAGACAGGCCCATAGTGAAGGGATGAGGAAGTTTTGGGAAGAAAAGAAGAACAAGAACGCTAAGACCAGTGCTAATTAATGGTTCCGCGTGCTCCGTAGAGGCCGAACGAACGAATAATAGTAATACAGTTACACAAAGGCATATATCTTTAAGAGTTACCTGATAGAAAAAATGCCATCAAAATAAACAAACAGCTCGCCTTAGTTTCCTATTTAGTGTTAACACACAGCTGTGTCAACCACAGAAAGGCAAGAGAATTCAGTGAAAACTGACAAGCGTTATTCCCCTTTTACTAACACTTCTTCACGTACTAATTCAGTAACTGCATGGTGCAGTGTGATTGTGAATGGGTGTTCCATTTTAACACCTCCGTATACGTACTCCTAGGTAGTTTATGAAAGTAACTGCTTCCAGAGATTATTTTTGAGTTGTGTAGGGTGTTTCTGGCCGTTTATTTGTAATACGTTACATTTGTTTATGTTGAGGGTCAAAAGCCACAATTTGCAGCAAGCGTCGGTCCTCTGCAGGTCTTCCTTTATTGCTTTACAACTCCCTGGCTTTGAGACTTCTGTGCCTACAACAGCATCTGCTGTAAAATACCTCATGGAGCTTCCGACGTTATCTACAACGTCATTTACACATATTGTGGTACCTGATGGCCTTGTAACAGTCCCTTGTGGCACACCATAACTTAGTTATGTGTCTGAAGACTTCTCTCTGTTCAGAATGACATGCTGAGTTCTGTTTGCTAGAAATTATTCAATTCAGTCACACAGTTAGTCTGACATTTCACACGATCGTATTTTGTTTACTAAGCGTCAGCGTGAAACAATATCGCACGCCTTCTGGAGCTCAAGCAACATGACATCTACCAGTTTGTCTGAATCCATTGCTTTTTTGGGTCTCGTGGATGTGCAGATACGCGTGCATAAAACGTGCTACAGAATTCTACAACAGATCGATGACAGAGATATGGGGTTATAGAATTGTGCACTTGGTCGACGAACCTTGTTGAACCCTGTAATAATATGTGCTTTTTTGTAATCATTAGGATGCTTCACTCCTTTAGAGCCTTTCAGTGCACTGCTGCTAACAGAACGGCTAGTTCTCTCCCAGAATCTGTGTAGAATCGCACTGGTATCCGAGCTGGGTACTGTGGCCTTTCTTCTTTTCAGCGATTTCCATTTCTTTTCTATCCATAGGTAAATTATCTCGATATCTGCCATTCTGTCGTTCACCTGACGATTTGAAACAGGAATTACAATGCCATTTTCCTCGATGAGGCAGTTTTGCTGAAACATATTCAGCATTTCTTCCTTGTGTCGTCACACAGGATCTGCAACATTTTCACGATTCTAATCGGTAATGCTAATGTAAACACAAAAGGGAAGAATAAAAACTGGACCTACATACACACACTCTCACTTACCATTAATATTTTATTTCTGTCATTGTACTCACTGAAATCTTGTTTTACTGTGTCAGGTTGATATACATGTATATGGTAGAGACAATGGAAGCAACATCGCGTGGCATTTAATCTTCTGAAAAAGTAGCAAGGCTATTCAGCTCAATAGTCAGTAGTATTAGAAGACAGAAAGCACGTCATTTATCAAAAGAAAGAAAATTACGTATAGCACCACTTCTAATAGAAACGGATGTGTTTCTACTTACTTCAAACACCTAATAGTAGTAGTATCGCACCGTTATATAAAATTATAGCTGATACTAAACTTAATGGGTGAGAAAACTCTGTGTAAATAGAACTTCAGACATGTGGAAAGTATATGGCAGTAAAAGTATACACTGCACTAATAATAACAAGAAAAAATGTAAAGAAAATTAACATTAATGTACTCACAGGTGGACGAAGCAGTCCTTGCACTTGCTTAGCAATGCCATTGTGCTTAGGATTGTACTTCTGTTTCCGACTGACGTAGGCTTCCAGTTAACCTCCAGATCCCATTTCAATATATACACTGTGGTAATGACTTACTTACTGTCAAAACTGTCGCTTTTCAGCCTCGAACTCAAAGCATGTGAGTGTTCTAACAGTTAGTAAACTTCTAAAGCAAGTTCTGTTCTACGTCAATATATACACTGCAACTAATCTACTCATGGAAGTCCGTTGTGACATGACTATATATCCACTTATCATCACTGACCAAATCAATTAAACAATTTTAACTAGTTATCTACCACTACATCCTTAACTGAAGATAGGAATGATGGAAGAGAAGAGGAGTGAAACATGTAACAAGAAATAAAGTCTCACACAGCTGGGAGCGCGCCAGTCGCCGGTTAGTACACCAACAAAAGTGTTGCTGGATCCCTGCACCTACTGTGCCATCTTTATTTGAACTCATTCTGCACGTATCAACAATTTCATTCTACTTCAAACATACTCTTTTCGAATAGGGTCCAACACTCGTTTTAATAAATACAGAACAGTCTGTTCATATTCTTGAGCACGAGGACCTCTCATTATTTCTCTACACCAAAGTTTACTCTTCAAGATGCTGTCATCCTCTATTCCTCTTTCCCAACATAAGTTTTCACAACGTACTTCATACGGTAAGAAAGAAAAAATTGTAGGTATTAGTACTTTTTAAGGGTAGTCAGTATCTCTTTCAGAATTATCGAAAGCTGTACCAATTTGATGAGTAGCTCAACTCTTTTTGTAACCTTATCCAACGATTCTCCTTTGGTTACAGTTTGACTTTCAGAATATCTCTCAAACGCTGGCACTTGATATTGCAATTCTTGGATAACTGAACCTGGCTGATCACCCTTATCGAGTGGCAACACTATATTGGTTTTCACGAGCACCCCTTTCATATCCTTTTCCTGTGCATCCCTCATATCCATGAAAACTACTACTTCTCTGTCTCCATCTGTGGGCTCTGTGCTTGCCCTTACTGGTTCTACAGCTATGTTTTCAGATCTGTTATTTATGTTGTTTGTATCAGTCTCTAGCTCTACACACATTTCTTGTCTAATTTGCACATATACAGTTTCAATTTCAGATAAGACCTCATATTTCACTTAGATCTTTCCGTCCTTTTCTGATTCATTGTGTACTGTATTCTGACATATCCACATACGGAACTTTTACTTTCTGCTGGAGAGGTTTTCTAAGTTCTTAACAGTCATTACCTGACGACATCGCTCAGTGTTCTCATAATTCCGCTGATGACTTGGCACTCTATCTTTAATCTCGAGTATTTTAAAAACCTGATTAACAGAATCTCTAAAACTTATGATTGAATTGCTCTTAAGATTTTTAAACAATTTTTTCTTCCTGTTCATGGAACAGTCATGTATATTTTTCACAAATTGTTGTCCACAGGTTTAGTATTAATATAAGGACGAGGCTGGATCACTCTGAGTAGTTGTAACAACAGTACATGATCCCTCTAATACTAAGCTATAGTGGTGTGATTCCTCAGCCCCCCCCCCCCCCCCCCCCCACACACACAGAATAATTAAAAAATACTTACAGTTTTTTTCTTGTTCTCCTCAAAGTACAGGCATTTGACAATTCCGATCAGAGATCTCTACATCTAGGGCACGTATCTCACCTGAATGACTAACCTGGCAAAATCTACCAATAACCACTCACACTGCTAATGAACTATTAGTTGCAACTCTACATCGCCTTTTAGTCTAGCTTTTGGATCTAGTGAGGAAGTACAATAAACCGAATGCACAAGTCATAAACAACATCAAGAGATAATATTCTTACTTGAATTACATGTATCAAACGACATAATCAGAGAATTAGGTATTATGCAAAGGACGACCAAAAATGCTCCACAGCAACTAAAAATTCTTCACAAGAACCAGCTTCCTGCACATATACAATCAGCCTTGACAACCAGAGACGCTAATGAAGAAAATATTAAGCGTACCACAGCAAAATTTATTCAAATGCATCCTCAGCGCTTTGTAAAGTCACTAGCAGAAATTTATTCATAACACTATTAAATTAACAAAATTTGTAGTTCAGGGCTTAACATAAATTTCAACATAATTCCTAGTACAGAAATGTTATACAGTGTATGTACAGAAGGAATAAAATTACTACACTACAGTAGTTCAAGGATAAGTATGCACAGCATCAGTCTACCATGAATTACTACTTCATATGACCAAATAACATTCCCAACAAAGGTGCTCAGTTATTACCTAACAGTAGATATCAAAGTTCAACCTCTCACGGAATGGCAAAGAGGAAGAAAAATATTTACAGGAAAACACATAACTCATAGTAAATATGCGTAGTATGAGCAGCAAGCATGAAAAAACCATGGCTGGTAAACACTATTTTTCATCTTGTATCTCAGTCAAAATTCTTACAAATGGCCATTACTTGAGTAGATACTCAAAAACAGCGAAAATGTCATAATCAGGTAACATATTCCTGTCCTAAACTGCACTGGGAAGGTTACCAGCTGGCTGTATTAAAAGCTAAGCATTACTTGAACGCAGTAGTATTTCCACTTTCATGTAATCAATCCCTCGTTCCAATAATTCGCAACTCTTTCTTACAACGACGAAATACTAATCAGCATTTAGAATAATCAAAGATGCTTGTCCACACTAGTTAGATTTCTGTTTATAGATGCCACTTCATTACATTTACAAGCTTGCCACGCGTCACCTGCTTTTGTCAACGATATTGTGCTGCTAAAAAACACGATGTAGTTATTCAGATAAAAGAAAACACACGGAATAGCTGTCTGACTGTTAAACTTCACCAAGACAATGTAAAGAGCTTCTAGTTTGACTTCGAAAAATTTGTTTCAACTGGTGCACTGTACCACACAAAGTGAATACGTACAAATATTGTATATTATTTCCCATCTGAAAAGCAAATGACAGCTAGATATCACTTCACAGGAATTATTATACTACAGACCATGAAATATGTGCAAAAGAAACTGAAATAACAAAATTAAACAGTTGCAACTAATGCGTTTACAGAGCAGAGACAGATCCTATCGATCTAAATGGTAACCAGAATATGTCACCATAAACGCAGTCTCGGTGTAGGACTGATGACCATAGTCCCATAGTGCTCAGAGCATTTTGAACCTCGGTGTAGGGCGACAGGTGAAACCTTCAAACGGTTATAGTGTTTTATTGTCTTGTCTTTCAGTAAAAATAAGATTATGTAGCATTCTAGTTACAGAATGTTTTACGTGTAATATTCAGAATGGAGAATGGAGGATTCTATTTGTGACTGCTTTGTAATCTTTAAGCTGTGTAGCCAGTGTACTCTTACATGAACAAAATATGCCTGCACAGCTTTCTGAAGATGAGTGTGCCTTTACCACACGACAAATGTATAAAGTTACAGAAATTTCCGAAAGCAATATTCCATAAACTCTAGAGTAGTGAACTAGAGCTGTGAAAGACAACTTGACAACGGTAGAGAATGAAAAGCAACTGGCTTATAGAACAGTCATAAGCTGTTACTGACGCTAGCGTGAATCTACATAGAGATGTGAAATTATTCTCTGATTCCTGCAAACTCCGTATAAAGTTTTGGCATGACCCTAATGTTAATTCTTATCAGTGTAACAAGAGAAATGCTGCTCAGCTGTGCTCCGCTCCTCTACCTGTAATCTAACATTCTGCTGCAAGACTGTCTGAAATAAATCCCTCCGCGAATGGAATGATTCTAAGAAGAAATTTTGCAAAGTGTACTGCGTCTTAGCACGCTTCACACCACATGACTGTGCAATGTGTAAGAGTATGCCAGTACCTACTCCGCAATTTTTCAGTCATACAACGGAAATATGAAAGTACTGGATTAATTAAGTCAAACAGTCAATTTAAGTTTATTTTCTGTATTTCAACTGAGAAAGAATACATTGGCACCTGAAAAGTGAACATGTCTCTCTTAAATACTGTGGAACTAACAGCCGCTTTGACACAAACACGAAACCAAAGAACTGTGTTAGGAAATTAAAAGACTTTAGTTAGATCAGTTTTCGCATTTTCATTGAAACATGGGGAAGAGTGATACAATGACTGCCTCAGTCCATGCATGGCGATCGTGAAATAACCACCCTGTAAATGTTGTGGTAACCACGAAAAGCATTTCGACATAATAACTCTGGAAAAAAAAAACATCTCTAGCCCTACCACTCCAGTATTTGTCATCGTAGTAAATACAGATCCACGGGTGGATATTACCTCATTTTGCGTACTGCCACATCTACGGAGCGGCATAATGACAGTAAACATTCCGTCTCATCACTTCGAACAAGACAATTACATTCGCCCAACAACTAGTAGGATCGTCACACAAGTGAGGTCGCCTACCGGAGATAGTGGATTTGTAGTGCCAGATTTCCCTCGTCGATTTAGAGCAATGACATCATACCGGAGCCAAGGCCGCTACATAGGTGCACTGTTTGAAGGCAGCGGATGTTGTCAAAAACATACTGTCTGTAGGTGGTGTCGATAAAATTAAAAAAACGAAATTACAGTCGCAATTCACGCCGTCGTATACTTAGCCACGAATTAAATCAAAATGAAAAGTAGATAACAAAATCAGACAAGAACAAATTCAAAAGAGAAACACATATGTGTAAAATAAATTACAGTCGTAATTAACGCGTGCAAGAAAAGCAGAGACAGCCTTTAAATAATAGCGTGTGGTGAAGCTGTAATATTATAAATAAGCGTTAATTTATAATTTAAATAGTGAATCAGATAGGACTACTTAATCATAGCTAACACTTGGTTCAAGAATCACGAAAGAAGGTTCTATACAAGGAAGAACCCAGGAGATACTAGAATGTTCCAGATAGATGATACAATGGTAAGACAGAGATTTAGGAAACAGGTTTTAAATTGTTAGACATTTGCAGGGGCAGATGTGGACTCTGACCACAATCTATTGGTTATGAACTGTAGAGTAAAACTGGAGAAACTGCAAAAAGGTGGGAATTTAAGGAGATGGGACCTGGATAAACTGAATTAATCAGAGGTTGCAGAAAGTTTTAGGGAGAGCGTAAGGGAGCAATTGACAGAAATGGGGGAAAGAAATACAGTAGATGAGGAATGGGTAGCTTTGATGGATGAAATAGTGAAGGCAGCAGAGGATCAAGGAGGTAGAAAGACGAGTGCTAGTAGAAATCCTTGGATAACAGAAGAGATACTGAATTTAATTGATGAAAGGAGAAAATACAAAAATGCAGACAATGAAGCAGGCAAAAAGGAATGCAAACGTCTAAGAAATGAGATCGACAGGAGGTGTAAAATGGCTAAGCAGGGATGGCTAGAGGACAAATGTAAGGATGTAGAGGCTTATCTCACGAGGTTTAAAATAAATACTGCCTACAGGAAAATTAAAGAGACCTTTGGAGACAAGAGAACCACTTGTATGAATATCAAGATCTCAGATGGAAACCCAGTTCTAAGCAAAGAAGGGAAAAAAAAGTGGAAGGAGGGCCTATACAGGGGCGATGTTCTGGAGGACAACATTATGCAAGTGGAAGAGGGTGTAGATGAAGATGAAATGGGGGATACGATACTGCGTGAAGAGTTTGACAGAGTACTGAAAGACCTGAGTCGTAACAAGGCCCCAGGAATAGACAACATTCCATTAGAACTATTGATGGCCTTGGGAGAGCCATTCCTGACTAACTTCTACCATCTGGTGAGCAAGATGTATGAGACCGGCGAAGTTCCCTCAGACTTCAAGAAGAATATAATAATTCCAATCTCAAAGAAAGCAGGTGATGACAGATGTGAAAATTACCGAACTATCAGTTTAATAAGTCACAGATGCGAAATACTAACGCGAGTTATTTACAGACGAATGGGCAAAACTGGTAGAAGCCGACCTCGGCGAAGATCAGTTTGGATTCCGTAGAAATGTTGGAGCACATGAGGCAATACGACTTATCTTAGAAGAAAGATTAAGGAAAGGCAAACCTACGTTTCTAGCATTTGTAGACTTAGACAAAACTTTTGACAGTGTTGACTGGAATACTCTCTTTCAAATTCTGAAGGTGGCAGGGGTAAAATACAGGGAGCGACGGGCTATTACAATTTGTACAGAAACCAGATGGCAGTCATTAGAGTCGAGTGACTTGAAAGGGAAGCGCTGGCTGGGAAGGGAGTGAGACAGGGTTGTAGCCTCTCCCCGATGCTATTCAATCTGTATATTTAGCAAGCAGTAAAGGATACAAAACAGAAGTTCGGAGTAAGCATTAAAATCCATGGAGAAGAAATAAAAACTTTGAGGTTCGCCGATGACATTGTAATTCTGTCAGAGGCAGCAAAGGGCTTATAAGAGCAGTTGAACTTAATGGACAGTGTCTTGAAAGGAGGGTATAAGATGATCACCAAAAAAGCAAAACGAGGATAATGGAATGTAGTCGAGCTAAGTCGGGTGATTCTGAGGGAATTAGATTAGGAAATGAGACACTTAAAGCAGTAAAGGAGTTTTGCTATTTGGGGAGCAAAATAACCGACGATGGTCGAAGTAGAGAGGATATAAAATGTAGACTGGCAATGGCAAGGAAAGCATTTCTGAAGAAGAGAAATTTGTTAATATCGAGTATTGATTTAAGTGTCAGGAAGTCGTTTCTGAAAGTATTTGTATGGAGTGTAGCCATGTATGGAAGTGAAACATGGACGATAAAAAGTTTAGACAAGAAGAGATTAGAATCTTTCGAAATATGGTGCTACAGAAGAATGCTGAAGATTACATGGGTAGATCACATAACTAATGAGGAGGTATTGAATAAAATTGGGGAGAAGAGGAGTTTGTGGCACAACTTGACTAGAAGAATGGATCGGTTGGTAGGACATGTTCTGAGGCATCAAGGGATCACCAATTTAGTACTGGAGGGCAGCGTGGAGGGTAAAAATCGTAGTGGGAGACCAAGAGATAAATACACTAAGCAGATTCAGAAGGATGTAGGGTGCAGTAGGTACTAGGAGATGAAGAAGCTGGCACAGGATAGAGAAGCATGGAGAGTTACATAAAATCAGTCTCAGGACTGAAGACCACAACAACAATGGGACTACCGGAGAAAATAGGGCCTTTGGGCGGGGAGAAACGTAACAGTAACCGATGGGAAAATAAAACGTATTATAACATACGTGAATCATTAGCAGGAAATATGGAAAACCGTCACAGACATCCTAGAAAAGTGAGGGTAAAAATGACGAAAATTCACGAAAAGTAACATATACTGGAATCGATATCTAGAATTAACCTATAAATGTAAACTGTAGTTGCGATTTTAATATGAGTTGCTTTTTCCCAGCAGTTAAGATGGCAATTAGACAGGCAAAGTCCAATTACATCTCAATGTACACATTTACTGCGAAAACTACGTAAATAATGAACCATGCAGTGATTGGTATTAGTAGCAAGAACTGACCACTTATAGAACTCAATTCTAGTTACCGATTCCAGATCTGTAGTGTTTTCGCAGTAGTTCAGAGACCAATTACAAATGCAGAAATTCTATTAGATTCGAGCGTACACTCCAGCCGAAAAAGCGTTCTAAATAACGAACCATGGAACTCAACCTATTACACTTCAGTGCACACACACCTGCTGGAGTTGCTAGGAATCAGTAACTAGAATTGACCTGTACTTACCGAGTTCAATATTTATCACATTTAGCGAATTTTCGTAAATTGTGTACTAGATTTTCCTTTAGGATTTCTGCGTCGGTTTCTGCACTTTTCGTGCTACTGTTGTTTTGTTACACGTGATTTAAGTTATTATTTATTTCACGTTCCTGTTGTTGTGTTACGTTTTAGATTCTCTACGCCCCAAACCCCCACTTTTGTGCGGCAGCAAAGTTAGATTCAATAGCAATTATTATTAAAATTAACACTGTCTCACAATATTATGACTTCACCAAGCACTATACTGTAATGGATTTAGAGATTCTCCATACTTTTCTTACTCGCATAAATTACTTCACATATATATTTATCTTTTCTGTTTTTATTTATTTTTGTTACCTTCAATTCTTTTCCATATAATTCGTGGCTAAGTTATAAATCACTTGAACTACGATTATAATTTTATCATGTGTAACATCAATTTGTTTACGAATATGATTAGCTGCTCTCAAAGACTGCCTCTACGTAGCGTATTTGCCTTTCGAATGACGTCATTGCTCGAAGCAGTCAGACACTAGAACTGACCTAAAGCTGGCCATCTGTGGTCGCAGCAAATGCAGATCCTTTGGAGAATATTATCTCATTCAGTGTACTCTAAGATCGACAGTGCGGCATTCCGTTCCATCCCATCCCATCCCGCCATTTCCAACAGGACACGCTGAAGTAGTGACACACGCCCGACCGCTTGCAAGACAGTCACATAAGCGATGTCATGTATCGGAAGAAATATTATCTCTGGTTGGCCAAAGAATTCTCGTCCACTCATGGACTCAGGAACCAAGTGCCCTGGGGAAATGATTACTGAAATTACTGACACTTCCACAATGTCTCATTTATGGA
The DNA here is from genome assembly GCF_021461385.2 of Schistocerca piceifrons. Taxonomy (NCBI): domain Eukaryota; kingdom Metazoa; phylum Arthropoda; class Insecta; order Orthoptera; family Acrididae; genus Schistocerca; species Schistocerca piceifrons. Next base: position 784,246,714 of record NC_060141.1, read on the forward strand.
TATACTTCCTATACATAAAACGTACTAATGGTACAACAGATACCGCTACTGTTATTGAAACAAGAGATCGTAAGCTGCCGTGCTGGCAGGAGAACATGTCTGTCTGTCTGTCTCTGTGTGTGTGTGTGTGTGTGTGTGTGTGTGTGTGTGTGTGTGTTTTGCAAGCGCGATGTGTTGACGTTTTAATTTGATTGTAGGACGCATTTGGTAATGGATTTCAATCTGGTCAGTATCTAATTTTGAAAGTGGATCCTCAGAGCCTGTTTTGTTGTATTTGTCTAAGTGAAGAAGATGTGGGCGCTGTGGAATAGGATTTTTGTACGAAATATTATTACGAAAATGGAGGTAACTACAGTGATAAACCTGAAGACTATAAAAAGTGATGTGTCGACAGAAGTGCCGACACAGTGTGGTTTGAGGAGACCGAAATACACGCTAAAAGCTCACGCAGGATGGCGTGAGGTCTGAAACAGGATACGTAATGAATGCTATAAAGAAAAGTACGTAGCTTCTGGAATACTTAACTTTAATCCATCCTTGGTACATCGCTATTGACGATACAAGTGAGACTCTATAGTTTCAGACAATAATGGCACCTTGCTACGTCGTAGCCATTGACTTAGCTGAAGGCTATTCTAACTATCTGCTCTGCAAATGAGCGAGGCTTCGTCAGTGTGCATCGCTAGCTACGTCGTCCGTACAACTGGGGCGAGTGCTAGTACGTCTCTCTGGACCTGCCGTGTGGTGGCGCTCGGTCTGCTCTCACTGACAGTGGCGACACGCGGGTCCGACATGTACTAATGGACCGCGGCCGATTTAAAGCTACCACCTAGCAAGTGTGGTGTCTGGCGGTGACACCACAAAAAGATTAACTCAGTAATTTTAGCTTTGTGGAAAGCGAAAGTTTAATAATCGAGGATTTATTAAAAACACTGTTAACTGTGTTATTAGATGCAGAAGTGTCGAAATGCGATTTGTTCTTCAGGGCTGTATTAAGGACAGACTAAGATTTTAAGCAATTCACTGATCATTGAACTGAAACTGGCTGACAATGTGGGCCAATCACATGTTTTACATATTGTATGAGAAAAATAAAATAAATGTGAATATTCTGTTGAAATAATCGTGAAACTGGCGTAAATACTGCTACTGACGGTTGTTGTCGTCGCCTTCAGTCCAGAGACTGGTTTAATGCAGCTTTCCACGCTACTGTATCCTGTGCAAGTTTCATCTCCGAGTAACTACTGCAACATACATCCTTCTGAATCTGCTTAGTGTATTCATCTCTTGGTCTGCCCCTATGATTTTTCCCTTCACGATTCCTTCCAATACTAAACTGGTATTCCCTTGATGTCTCCAAATGTGTTCTACCAACCAGTTCCTTCTTTTACTCAGGTTGTGTCACAACTTCCTCTTCTCCCCAATCCTGTTGAGTATCTCCTCATTAGTTACCTGATCTACCCATCTGAACTTCAGCATTCTTCTGTAGCACTATATATCAAAAGCTTCTATTCTCTTCTTAACTAAACTATCTGTCGTCAATTTTTCACTTCCATACATCGCTACTCTCCATAGAAATACTTTCACAAAGGACTTCTTGACTCGTGAATCTACACTGTACGTTAACAAACTTTTTCTTCTTCAGAATCGATTTCTTTGCCATATCCAGTCTACATTTTATGTCCTCTCTACTTGAAACATGATCAACTACTTTGCTCCCCAAGTAGCAAAACTCATCTACCACATTAAGTGTCTCATTTCCTACTCTGATTCCCTCAGCAACAGCTGACTTCATTCGACTACATTCTATCATGCTCGTTTTGCTTTTGATGATGTTCATCTCATATCGTCCTTTCAAGGCGCTTTCAATGCTCTGCCAGGTCCTTTGCTGTCTCTGACATAATTCCAATATCTTGGGTGAACCTCAAAGTTTTTGTTTCTTTTCTGTGGATTTAAATTCCTTCTCGAAATTGTTCCTTTGTTTCCTTTATTGCTTGCCAAACATGTTGAATAACATTGGGAATAGGCTACAACACTGTCTCATTCCCATCTGAATCACTATTTCCCTTTCATGCCCCTATACTCATATAAATGCTATCTGGTTTCTGTACAAATTGTAAACAAGATAGTATTCCAATCAACATTTGAAAAGGTTTCTCCAAGTCTACAAATAGTAGAAACGTAGATTCGCCTTTCCTTAATCTACCTTCAAAGATAAGTCGTAGCGTCAGTTTTGCCTCGCGTGTTTCAACATTTCTACGGAATCCGAACTGGTCTTCCCCTAGGTCGGCTTCCAACAGTATTTCCATTCGTCTGTAAAGAATTCGTGTTAGTATTTGGTAGCCATGACTTATTTTACTGATAGTTCGGTAATTTTCACACATGTCGAAACTATCTATCTTACTCCTAGTGATATATGCCTCTACTTCCTTACATTTGTCCTCTAGGCATCCTTGCCTAGAAATTTTGCACATCTTGTCGATCTCATATTTGAGACGTTTTTATTCCTTTTCGCCTGCTTCAGTTTCTTCATTTTTATATTTGCTCCTTTAATCAATTAAATTCAGTATCTTCTGATTTCTATTAGTCCTCGTCGTTTTGTCTACTTGATCCTCTGCAGCCTTCACAATTTCATCTCTCAATGCTACCTATTCTTCTTCTACTGTATTTCTTTCCCCTGTATTTGTCAGTCATTCCCTAATACTCTCTCTGAAACTCTCTACAACCTCTGGTTCTTTCAGTTTTGTCAGATCCCACCTCTTAAAATTCCTACCTTTTTGCAGTTTCAATCTACACTTCGTAACCAATAAATTGTGGTCAGAGTCCACATCTACCCCTGGACATGTCTTACAGTTTAAAACCTGGTTCCTCAATCTCTGTCTTACCATTATATAATCTATTTGAAATATTCCAGGCCATGTTTCATGATCCTTAAACCAAGTGTTAGCAACGATTAAGTTACGGTCTGCGCGAGATTTTATCAGGCGGCTTTCTCTTTCATTCCTTACCCCCAGTCCATATTCACATACAACTTTTCCTTCTCCTTCTTTCCCTGCTATCGAATTCCTGTCTCCCATGACTATTAAGTATTCGTCTCCCTTGTCTCCCTTAACAATCTGAGTAATTTCTTTTATCTCATCATATATTTCTTCAATCTCTTCATCATCTGCTTAGCTAATTGACATATAATCTTCTACTACTGTGATAGGCGTTGACTTGGTGATTATAATGGCAACGATAATGCGTTCACTATGCTGTTCGTAGTGGCTGATCCGAGCTTTAATTTTTTATTCATTATTAAACCTACTCCTGCATTACCCATATCTGAGTTTCTATTTATAACCCTGTATTCCCCTGACCAGAAGTCTTGTTCCTTCTGCCACCGATCTTCACAACTCCCACTACATTTAACTTTAACCAGTGCTTTTCCCTTTTTAAATTTTGTAGCCTACCTCTCCGATTATGGAATCTGACATTCCACGTTCCGATCCGTAGAACGCCACTTTTCTTTCTCTTGATTATCTTTCTCTATTGAAGGTATTTACCGTATTTTGCAACAACTACTACCCTATAATCCGTCCATGACGGTTGACATCTTCAGCATGTTACCCAACCGTCGGAAGTTGGATTCCCAAGTAGAGATTATTCAATCTGAATATTAATCTGCTTTCAACTTATATAAAACATCGAAGATACGCCGGTATGGCGATTGTCAGTTTGCCTTGTTGTAGAGGTTGTCGCGACTATTGTTGCAGCATCAGTGAGGTAATGTCATTCCCGGTTCTGTCTTTTCTGACGTAATTCTGGTCGCTGAATGAACTCAGCGGCAACGAGAAAAGGCGGTGGAGCTATTGAGAACTTCATACGTCCGTTCATATTTATGAGAATGAAATTTACAGATGTAGGATATTGATTAAACGTAGTAAAAGTGTAAATATGTTTCGTAATGTAGTGAGTCAGTTTTTGCTGAGAGCGAAGTATTTGATTGACAACTTTGCAATAGCATTCGACAAACCACTCAAACGGAGTATCAATGAATTTTCATTTATTATTTAATACACACAGCTAATACATAAGCGGAAACAATTAATGTTTTTCAGTACTTTTCAAGTACCAAATAAAGCATGTGCTATAGAATTATTTGTAGCAGTCGTCTGGTATTACGAGTGGCTAACGTTCGTTTCATAACAGTTCCCGTAAACGTGGTGTCATTTTAATGTCAAATTCTCTATCGACTTTCGTTAGCGTTCGAAACATGCCTCTCGCAAGACTTCGTGCACGCCTGCCGGAGATTTTAAAAAACACGTCATTATTGGATTGATGTATTATAATTATTGCTGCGATAAAATGTTGCGTAATGATTTATTGATGGTTAGTGCTTTCACATATGTCTCAGGAGTGAGTTATTATCGTCAATAATTTACAAATTAATCATGAAACACGCTTGATTCATAATTTGCAGTAAGCCGTTTTTAGGTAACGGAGCAGCAAAAATTTATCACAAACACGTCACCATTATCATTACATGTTACTTGATAGCCCATCAACGATACAAATCTTCAACGATGGTATGGCAAGCCAGACAGGAGGATAACATTACATGATTAAGTGCTAGAGTAATGGATAACGTTGTGGTTTGGAATTTGACTAATGTGGGTGTGCATCCCATCATCACATGTAAATATTTTTTTCATGTTAGCGTTGTTAACACATTCTGGGGTGCCCTTCTGAATGGAATACAAGAAAACAAGTATTATCTGCTATATTCGATGTTATTTGTATTGCGTCTGATCTGTGAACGAAGGATGAAATAAATATTTAGCGATTTCCGAATGTGTGGTTATCCGGGAACCTAAGATGACAGCTTAAACTGTTGCGAGTGAATCGAAGAGCAGGGCAGCTTAAATTGTCGCGAGTGAATCGAGGAGCCATAGCATTCATATTTTTCCGTCCCACAAAGTCGACAGCCGTTCAGACGGTTGTTGACACTACGCGTAAAGTGAAAATGATATCGCGTTTGTGGGAAGTAGTGCGAAAAGAGCATTACCCATTACGAGTCATTCAACAATCAGGCGTTATATTTACATTCTAGTTGCCTAACAGCTTTTCTCGTTTTTCCTTACTTATGTGTTGCTGTAAAACTGTGACGCGTTATCTGTATAAGTTATCTGTGTGGTATAATTAAAAGAGAGCAAGTGTGTTATTTGTGACAACTCTATGATGTCTGAAACACAGGAAGGGAATTCATCATTTTGGCAGGAAATCGCTTTACTGGAGGGCAAAAGCGTTCCTGGCATTCACTGAAAACAATTGTGTGCAATTCATATTTTCACTCGAAGACAAAAGTAAAACGTCTTTAATGCCTAGATTGCTATTTCCTTATTACAATTAGAGTACGATAACTAGTTCGGTGGCTACCCACAGTCCACTTCAGAGAACGGAGGAAATGAAGCTATAGAAAATTTTGTACAAATAGGTAGTATACAAAAATACAAAGACGAGCAAACAATATAATACGGAGCTACACTACTGGCCATTAAAATTGCTACACCAAGGAGCAATGCATATGAAAAACGGGTATTCATTGGACAAATCTATTTTACTAGAACTGACGTGTGGTTACATTTTCACGCAATTTGGGTGCATAGATCCCGAGACATCAGTACCCAGAACAACCACCTCTGGCCGTAATAACGGCCTTGATACGCCTGGGAATTGAGTCAAACAGAGCTTGGATGGCTTGTATTGGTACAGCTGCCCATGCACCTTCACCACGATACCACAGTTCAAGATTATTGACTGGCGTATTGTGACTAGCCAGTTGTTCGGCCAAGATTGATCAGACGTTTTCAATTGGTGAGATATCTGGGGAATTTGCTGGCCAGGGCAGCACTAGAACAAATTCTGTATCCAGAAAGGCCCGTACAGGACCTGCAACATGCGGTCGTGTATTATCCTGCTTAAATGTAGGATTTCGCAGGGATCGAATGAAGGATAGAACCACGGATCGTAACATAGATGAAATGTAACGTCCACTGATCAAAGTACTATCAATGCGAACAAGAGGTGACCGAGAGGTGTAACCAATGGCACCCCATACCGCACGGCGGAAGATAAGCCAGTATGGGGATGACGAATACACGCTTCCAATGTGCGTTCACCGCGATGTCGCCAAAGACGGATGTGACCATCATGATGCTGTAAACAGAACCTGGATTCATCCTAAAAATGACGTTTTGCCATTCGTGCATCCAGGTTCGTCGTTGAGTACACTATCGCAGGCGCTCCTGTCTGTGATGCAGCGTCAAGGGTAACCGCAGCCATGGTCCCGATAGTCCATTCTGGTGCAAACGTCATCGAACTGTTCGTGCAGATGGATGTTGTCTTGCAAACGTCCCCGTCAGCAGATGGGGACGTTAGAAGGCAACAACCATCTGCTGACTCAGGGACAGAGACGTGGCTGCACGATCCGTTACAGCCATGCGGATAAGATGCCTGTCATCTCGACTGCTAGTGATACGAGGCCCTTGGGATCCAGCACGATTTTCCGTACTAGCCTCCTGAACCTACCGATTCCATATTCTGCTAACTGTCATTGGATCTCGACCAACGCGAGCAAAATGTCTACGATAAACCGCTATCGCGATAGGCTACAATCCGACCTTTATCAAAGTCGGAGACGTGATGGTACGTATTTCTCCTCCTTACGCAAGGCATCACAACAACGTTTCGCCAGGCAACGCTGGTCAACTGCTGTTTGTGTATGAGAAATCGGTTGGAAACTTTCCTCATCTCAGCACGTTGTACGTGTCGCCACCAGCTCCTACCTTGTGTGAATGCTCTGTAAAGCTAACCATTTGCATATCACAGCATCTTCTTCCTGTTGGTTAAATTTCGCGTCTGTAGCACGTCATCTTCATGGTGTAGCAATTTTAATGGCCAATAGTGTAATTGCAATAGTAAAACTGAAAATTTGATAAATAGATTTAACAGTGTAATATAAAACATATTAATGCTCACAACATACGGTTCAAAACGCAAGAAACGCTAGATATGCTCTGGATATCATCAGTAGCTGTAGTGATGCGATGACCTGCATTCGCAAATACCACGACAAAGACAGAACATAGTTTAAAAAGAACACTGTGGACAAGCAAGGTTATAGATCTGCTGAAAGAATTTTAGATCAGAAATCTAATGGAGCTTATATCCTAATCCAAGTGAATTTGGTAATTATAAAGTTAGCAATAGCCTGAAATTAAGATTACTGGGTATGGAAGCTGCATTACAACGTTAACTGTTGACATCTTTGTGTAGGAGGCAAACTGTTACACATAGTGTTCTCACTATAATCTCTGCTATGTAATTGCCAACAACAATTGTTTGCTGCAACCTTTACTCATGCTACTGGCCATAATTTTCTTCATAATTACGTATTATTGGAAGTGTACGGTATGTCATTCATATTTTTAGCGTTGCACTATACTTTGTTTTGTTTTTTTTTTCATTTTACTCTCATGCATGATCTGTCTTTTACGTTTGACACGTGCCAGTTAGTTATATAATGTAGGTTCGCTGTCTTGTACTTTTTAACTTTATTTCTCTTGAATATTCCGTTTAAAAGCTCCTTTCGTTTGAGTTGGAACTTGTACTGGCTTGTTTGATTGGTTGTAAATTCGCTGTTGTTTAACTTTGTGTGACTTCGTGCATTTCCAACTGCGATGGAAACCAAATGTATCTGCCTGCGAGAATACAACATGAGTTTGACCCTTTTTTATAAGCTTTCTAAAAAATGTGCAAACTGATTACATTCTGAACTTTGTTATTAATCTCTTTAATTAAACAACGTGGTTTCTGGGCGGTAATGAAATGCCAGATAATGCTGTTCATGAATTAGCGTTGAAAATTTACGTAGTACACTGATCCTGAAATGATAATGCCTTACATCGTAATGCGATTGCTTGTAAATGCGGTGCTTGCTGTTTTCTGTGCGCCAGCTACAAATTTCTAACTACGATTCCTGAGAAAATAGTGCAGTGTTCCGGATAACAAGTAAATTATTTCATACACATCAGTGCATGAGGCTCTGCTTAACTACAAAAGATTTGGATCGAGGATGTGGACAATGCTCTTCGGTGAAATATTCCTTTAACTAACTGTTTTTAAATTATCTGTTATATTACTACTTGTATGCAAATCCAATTACAACACTCATTAACATTGACAAAATGCAACATTGATACCAAACTCTTACTCTCACATACGTTAGACAAATCAGTAATGAACATCAAAATACCATATAGTGAAAAGTAGTGAGTCTTTAATGAAAAATCTTAACTTCCCTGATACAGATGTCTCATTCAACAAATGTTCCAAACAACGCGCGACTGTTAAGCAACAAGTAAAAAATAATATTACTTTCATTGCTCTTCATACTCTTTTCTGATGTCACTAGATCTCCTTTTATTCTAAATCACTAATCAAATCTTTCTCCTCTGTTTCACAATATTAAAACACAAATCATTTTACTTAAACACAGATGCATTTAACTTTACGTCAACTTTGCCACGATTCCTCTGCTCCTTGTCTCTTACCACTCGCACCAACTGAAAAACTCCCACGTTCCAGAACAAGATTTTGTCTCTGAAGCGGAGTGTGCGCTCGTATGAAACTTCCTGGCAGATTAAAACTGTGTACGGGACCATGCCAGTATCTCGTCTCCTACCTTTCAAATCTCACAGAAGCTCTCTTCCGAACCAGAGTTCGGGTCTCGGTCCGGCATACAGTTTCAAACTGCCAGAGAGATTCATATCAGTGCACACTCCGCTGCAGATTGAAAATCTCCTTCTGCAAACATCACCCAGGCTGTGGCTAAGCCATGTCTCCGCAATATCCTTTCTTCCTGGAGTGCTAGTTCTGCACGGTTCGCAGGAGAGCTTCTGTGAAGTTTGGAAGGTAGGAGACGAGGTACTTTCAGAAGTACTGCCGTGAATACGTGGCGTGAGTCGTGCTTCGGTAGCTCAGATGGTAGAGCACTTGCCCGCGAAAGGCAAAGGTCCCGAGTTCGAGTCTCGGTCGTGCACACAGTTTTAATCTGCCAGAAAGTTTTTAACACCTGCGTTCCTCGCTGTCAAGCAGCGATGAGAAAAACAAGCACATCTTCTAGCGACACAGCTGCTCTGACCAAATTCGGCACGCGAATAATAAGCTATTTAAAATTGTCGCTTAGCGTTTGAAACATCCAGAGTAGGCCTACGTACAAATTCCAGAATTCAAATAACAAAAACCCATTAGACCTCTTTCACACTGCCACTATTTTAGTTCAAAAATTATTTGGACTTTATTCTTGAACTGTTGCTAGTTTTGTAGGATTTGCCTCCTACAGACGGCATGTTGCCAGTTAAAAGTTTCATGGAGGTAAGAAAGTGGAGGTAATTGTCTTACGCCACAAATTTGAAGCCAACATACAGCGTCTTATGTAGCCCAAAAATTTTCGGTTCGCAGCATTTAGACCTCCATAGTTCACCGCGATTGTAATTCCTCGTGACGTCACTCTGATGTGCTCCTTCCCGGTTTCGACGGTTGTCTATATGTCGCATGCTTCCATTCAGTATGGCCATATGGAATAATGTTCTGGTGTAACTTATCCCTGAGGAAGGGGACATTCATTGCTCAAAAACTTTCTGTAAGAGTATAATGTGGTTCTCACCAACGACCACCTAGTGGACATGTGTGTAAAGCGCCAGGTATATTGACTACTCCTTCGCAGTATATTAAACACTGGAATGACAAGAACTGGTTTGAACAACAGTATTACTGTTTAAATAATAGTCCGTTACGACAGTAACGAAGACACGTCACGTAGCAGACAGGCACGACGGAAAGTGTGTTTACATCAGCTCTTCGCGAACCCTTCTTCGGAAAAGAAGAAAACACAAACACACATTCACACATACAAGAATCACGCACAGGACCCGTATCTCTAGCTTTTGTAGGCAGAATCGGCGCATATCGTTGATATTCCAACCTGGACACCACATTGTTTTATTTTGCATGACAGGTCTCCTCTATCGCTCAAGCCAATGATGTTTCCCTTTGTTACTATCCTCTAAGATTTATTTTATTCAGTGTCCGTACTCGCTCTTCTTTCCTGTGTTCTTCATTGCATTCAAAATTGCAAGGCTCTGACTTTCGAGCCACACTGCATCAACAGTGTCGTACCTGCACAACACACAACTACGTGAATGCGCTAATTGCTGGTGCAGCATCTCATGCCCTAAATTCCTCCCGCCGATAGATATTCACTCTTCACATTTCTTCCCCCTTTAAAACAAGTTTCTAGCTAGAACAGACTGAGACAGCGCCCATGAGTGTCTGAGTATTGTGTGTACGATTGTGTGAACGTGTGTGTGTGTGTGTGTGTGTGTGTGTGTGTGTGTGTGTGTGTGTGTGTGTGTGTGTGTGCGTATGTATATGGTTAGCGTCCTTTCTGAAGAAGGTTGTGGCCGAGACTTGTAAGAATGCTATTTTTAAGGAGCCTGCCTGCTGCTCGGCACGTGTGTAGCAACCTATCTGTTTCACAGTATAGTTACTCCCTGATGAAGTTCGCTATAAATAATCCACTTCACTTCAACAGCTACATTAATGTACATAATTACAATATCAGAAAAAAAATAATATCCATTACACCACAGTCAGGTCATCTGTAGCAAGAACAAGGGTTCAAAATGCTGACATCAGAAGATTTGATTGCTTAACGAGGGACGTAAAACGCCTCACAGAAAATAAGTTTTTTTTTTGTAAAATTTGCATCTAAACTGAAAAAATTTCTCTTCGACAGCTCCCCCTATTCGTCAGAAGTATACTATTGTAATATGTAAGTGGTGATGGGTAGAAATCATCCTTTAAAATCTGTCTCTCTTTAATTTAAAACGAAAAAGGGTTGTAGAAGATCAGCATGGAGGCATATGTATGAAATAGATTGATTATATAAAATGACTGCTTCAACACCATTACGATTTACATAAGTGGAACATGAAACTTAACTACTGGTACAACGATAAGCGTAGTATAAGCTCATACAACATGGAAACCTCAAAATGGAATTCAAAAGCAAAATAAAGCAAATGATCAAAGTAGACATACATTCCAATTTCTATATATTTAGTTTTCTAAAAAAAATATTTTTGTATATATAACAATTCGTTACATAGCCACCCTTACAATTATTTACTGAATAATAAGAATTCTTAATGGTTAGTTATAAGTACATTAAATACATAGTTGCTATGGTGTAGGAGAGTATGCTGATGAAGAGTGGTGGGGGGAAGGGGTGGAGAAGGGGGGAAGGGGGAGGGGAAGCTGGCCGACCGGCGTAACATGTTATGTTAATCCACATGACAGCCCGCACACACGAATGGAAAACAAGAATTTCATTTAATGAAGAAGAAAATTTTGTAAATCGATTTCAGACTCCGGAAACCTTTGGAACCTCTATTAAATCGGAGAAACACTATACAACGAAGCGCCTCCTTAGCAGCGCGGTTCCTTTGCTGTGCGGCTCCTTTGGGGTGCGGCAGCATACACTTTGACACGGAAGTAGCTCCTTTGGTTCGCCTCGGCAAATGCTGAGTGCCAGGCGCCGATATTCTTACACAGAACGAAGCTAATTAAAGTACATAAATTTTATCTTCACGTCATCAGTAGTTGTTGCCATCTCGTACGCAACATTTCGTTATTATCGAGCCGTTTCTTTTGCATCGAAATGGGTCCTAAAAAGCTTGAACTTGATAGCGGAAATGGGAAGTTTGTGACTGAGTGGACTCAACAGTACTGTTTTACGCTGCCTGATAGGCCTGTAGCTTTTCCAATTTGCCTTATATGCAACAGAATTGTCAGTCTTGTTAAAAGTGCCAATTTAAACCAACACTACGGAATAACTCATCGGTAGTTGCCTTAAAATTTTCGTCTGGCTAGTGAAGCTCGTCAACGAAAACTCTACGCATGTCTAGCTTCTTCAGAAGAAGGTACTGACTTCCTAGTTTTCTCTATGAGCGAGGAAGAAAAATCCCCAGAAGCAGCGTTTCGTTTGTGTTGGGCGCTTAATACACACTAGAAGCCATTTTCAGACTCTGAGATAGTCAAAAAGGTGTATGTTGGAAGCGGACGTGACCCTTTTTGAAGAGAAAAATATGTTGTTGTCGCAATTTAAGGTATTCCATTGCTGGCCAGAAGTAATACAAGAAGAACCGAGATTTTGGCTGTTGACAATAAAAGTAGTTTTCTCGAACGTCTGCAGAAGGCAGGCACCTTGCTGCGCCATGGCACTACATGAATATTGGATGTTGCTGATGAGGAAAAAATGTCGATTTTCATGATCTGAATATTGAAAGTAAAGAAATTAGGGAAGATTTGCTAACAATATTACAATTGAAAGGTAAGACTCGCGGAGAAGATTCATTCGACTTTTGATGACTTCACGACAAATCAAACATTAGTTATAATAAATGTTGTCTCTTACAAATGACGGGGCATAAGCGATGATCGGGCAAAGAAAATATACTTGTAAAGGGAATATAGATAAGAATCTTGGGCTACTGTCGTATCAGCGCGTAATTCTCCAGGCTGTCCTTTATGGAAAACTTGGTGTAACTCTGAAAGAAGTAATGGACAGGTTTATTAGTTTTATGAGATCGCCTTCTGCTATTCAGCGCAGATAGTTCAAAGAGTTGCTTTCTGAGTGTGATTCGATGCATTCTGAGTTACTACAGCACAACAACGCTAGTTGTCTAAGTAAAGGTCAAACTACTGAAAGTTTTTGGAAAATAAAAGAAGAATTAACATCCTTCTTAGAAAATCTGGATTCAAAAGAAGCAAGCAACCACTTGGAGTTTCTAGTAGAGACTAACTTGAAAGACTACCTAAAACATTTAAATGCTCCCAGTACCGACTTGCAAGGAAATGAGAAGCTTATTTGCGATATGATACTAAGTGTGTCTTCTTTGGTTCAGAAGCTGGATATCTTTCAAAAAGACATTGTAAGTGAAGAATTTTTTAACTTTCCAACCATTATTAATATAAAATTAATTCAGAAGTAGATAATTCAGTATTCTCAAATTTTAATTAAGATATTAGCAAGGACCTTGCAGAAAAATTCTAGGACTTTTCAGCGACAGAGAAGCTGCCGCGATTCATAGAATCGCCTTGTGAAGTTTCTCCAGCGGAACAATGGACAAATGTTGATGCGAAGTTGTTCTCCCTTTCAAAGCCTTTACTCCAGATGGAGACAACAGACTGCAGGAAAGCATTTACTTGCAGACGTATAAAAGTGCAACCGCTGAACAACTGTGGAGTAAACATGTCCACCTCGTAGACGCTATTCGCATAAGCCGCTTCCCACGTGAACTTAACTTTAAGAAACTGCCTCAATACCGCATTTGTAATTCCTACCATAGATTTTTTGGTACAAATATGCCGGTCTGTTGTATTTAATATTTTGTGAGTGAAAATGAAAGTAGAAAATTGTACTGAATGTGCGTTTTTTCTGGTTTTTTTCAGTAAAATGTGCCTATGTATTGTATTTCACATTTTTTTTGAGTGAAAATAAAAATTAAAAATAATGAAGAAAATACGTTTTTCTGAATTTTTTAATTCAAATATTCCCAGCTGTTGTATATCAAATTAGGTTAAGAGCGAAAGTTAAGATCTTGGACTTCGATAAAAAGTTGTAAATTTATCCAGATACTAATTATAATTATTTGCCGACGCATGGATTAGGCTATCACTAATAAAAAAGGCTCACATACATATTAAAGCAAAATATCCACTACACGGGGTCTGAGCGTTAGAGACTATTCTGTTATCACCTTTACAGTATTGCACAATGCTGGAACATGTTTTAATGAATTATATCGTTTTTTATTCTCTATATTTTGAGTAATGGCCACACATAAAATATTTCATCAAAGATTAGAATTCAAAGTGAAAGGATGTGTAAACTACAGTTAGTTCACTGACAAACTAATAAAACATGAACTCTATTCTCCATGCATTTGCGTCTCTTTGAAATTGCAGTAATCGTGCACTTCGATGACATGCCCAAGATACGGTAGCGTTCCTCGCTTGTTTCCTCATTGCACGCTTTTATGGGCTACGAAAGGATTCGTAATACGTTTACTACAAACGTGAAATTAAACATGTCGTGCATTAGAACTGAAAGCTGCAAAATTTAACAAACAAGAGGGAGTACCAAGAAGTAAATAAGCAATCGTTTCGAAATTCCAGCTTCATTTGCTATCGATACAAATATAGTGAAAGGGAATGTACATGTTTACGGAAACGTTCTTTTCGCATCACAACCTTCTCTTCTCGGTTATTCAGAATACATCCAGAAAAAGTAAGTTATATTAACGAGGTAAAATGTGTCGGTTTGCTAGAGCAAATACGCATGTTCTAAATTGCCGTCTTGACACTGTATCATTCATGTGAGCACTGCAGTATTTAGTATTTAAAAGAGGTGTCGCGTGCACACGACAGAAATAATGAACAAGAAGCAATCGTAAACAGTTGTCTGCTAAGGTTTTGTACTATTTAAGATGGCGGAGATCCCGGTTCACTCTGGCTTCAAAACAACGTACAGCATAAGTGTGTAGTGCTATCTCCCAACTATTTTACCTCCATGAACCAATTAATACAGCATCCCTGCCTTGTAATTTTAATTTTATCCTATTGTTATCTTTTTAATTATAAAATTCACTCGCATGTAGATAAAAGCTTAGTAAGAATTCTGGTCTAAGAAGTTTTCGCAAGGGCTTGCCCTCGGTGATGTTTTTAAACTACATACCGTCATTGTCATGGTATTTAAAAATGCATGCCATTGCATATCTACAGCCAATTATGGTTTAAAAGGCATATTCGCCGCTTTTTTATATTTTGATCGGTATTGTATCTTATCATCTTTAACATGTTTTGCACTACACTGTTAAGTGGATTTGTCAAACGTACACGTTTAATATTGGAATTGGCTCCTCATTATATTGTTTGGTCAGCTTTTATACAGTGTTTTTATATGCTACATGATGTATAAAATTTCATTAGGTTAGTTTTCCTTCATTTGTTTACGGATCTGAATGTGGTTGAAGCTAACTGCAATGTGAAAAATACGTTGTAGGTATTAAAATTTTTTACTTAAAAACTATTTTATATAATAAACTAAATTAAAACCGCCGCCCCCTCCCTTATAATATCAGGCTTCCCTGCAATAGTAACTTTACTTCAGTTGACGTAACGAACCAGATAACAAGTACATTGGGATACAACAGCAAAATAGCATCGGTATAGTATCAGGAGAAAAATACGTGTCTAGGAGAATATGTCAATCAAATATGTCGTTAAGGAGATTATAATTGCTCACATCAAATTGTGTCCTATTCTTACGAAAGAAAGATTTTATCTCACCTCTTCAATTTCATTTTCTATAAACATCTGAAGCCTTTCGTTTGGATAGTGTATTACGGAAAAATAATTGTGTCTGTCTTTGCCTTTCAACAGTTGTAAATATAAGTCTGATCGCTATATGAAGTGCTGCTCGCGATTTATCGACTGTGTGTTAGTAATAAACAGTGGTTTGACACGCCTGGAAGAAGGCGTAGAGACTGTTGCGAATAAGGAAAAGAAATAATGCTTTCACTGGAATTGTTTCAATGGACACAGAGGCAAGTATACATAGCTTCAAGTCGACTGACATCACCGCTAGATTTGTCCTGTAGTGAATGGACGAAATGAAATGCGGTCGATGTCAAGACTCCTTTGGAGGATTCCAGTTGCTGTTACTACGTCTCAGCTTTGAAAGGAGTTGTGAACTAGCGCATCTCTGCCTTTTTACTGCGTGGGAAGGTCAGGAGCTCTTCTACGAGTGCCCGCTCGTCTTCGACACCTCTCTTTTCGAGAGTCCTCCAGCTCCGTCTCCAACTCTGCACCCCGCGCTGCTTGCCACGTCACACCAGTTACTGAATACAGAAGCCATAGAGAGGCAGCTGTTTCTAACGACTTTTAAGTAATTCACGCTCACTCAATATAAGAACTTACAAGTGCATACGAAGGAATTTTAAAACATTGGTCTGGCTGAAGATGCGAATGGACTGGTATTTTCGTTGTAAGAGTTGTTGAATGGGCTCACAGGCATTGTTATGGATACACTGATTCGGAAGGGTCATGCTACGTTAAAACCATTAGCTTCAAGCAAAATACGTGTATCTTGCAGCACCGTGATCCGAGCAGGAAATCTGGAGATTATACAATATTTTAGAATAAAACAATTTTTACAATAAAACAGTTGAGCCACGGCTGGCTCATGTTATCCTTTGCATTAATCCTTGGTGATTAGTCTCCTGCGGATATCGATATTATGATGTTATCCTCTCTCTCCGCGAGTCATAGCAGCAGCATGTATCGATATTCGCACCCTTGTACTACCTTTGGCCTCGCGCTTATAGTTTCCGGCTGTGCCGCGTGCGGGCAGTTGGTCGGTTGGCGTGGGGCAGCGAGGATTTCTCCGTGGCGCATGTCTGGTTGGGGCCGCTGGCGGTGTCCACGCGTGGTCGGAGTGTGAGGGGCTGTTCCCATTGCTGCGAGGTCTGTGGCTCACCGATCCCGGACACGAAAGTTGAGTCTTTACTTAATCTACCAGCCAGCCCAAACTGTTCACATTATCTCGTTTGAATTTCGTTGTGGGCTGTTGGGACATTCCTGTGAGCAAAAACGTGTGTTTTCATGTTGGTGAAATTCTGACTGCCCTCCTGTGAAGTTGAACTACACTTGATTATTTTTGAATTGAAGTGCATCAGCGGAATCTTCTGTCTTGTGGCTGTTAACGTTCCGGTTACCTGCTGTGGCCGTTGACGTAAATTCAGACAGTGTATTTTCCTCGTCGTGTTGTGGCTGTCCAGCACAGAGTGTAGTTTGACAGCTGAATGTGTCATTCGTTGTGGGAGTCGATACCTTCTGCGTTGTTCCAATGAACTCCCAGTTGTGTGATTGTCAGATGGAGCAGAAGATATATTGTCACTTGGTCCGTTGAATGTCTTTTGGTTGGGTTGCCGTCACATTGAGAATTGTCGGGCAGACTGCCTCTCTCACCTAAGCGAGCGTAAGAGTTTGAATTCCAGGCTGACCCTTCGAAACTTCTGAGCGCCGTTTGATGTGCTGCCTTTTCTTATTTGTCCTTGTCGTTTGTTTATGTCTGGCTTCTAGCCGACTTTAAATTAAAGTTGTTTTGCCCTTGAGGCGTGAGACTTAATGGCTCATTTAGGCAGGAATGAAGTTCTAAAATTGATGTTTGGCTTGCTCTGTTTTTAATGTTTTCTTTCCTCATGCAATGTTTGTCAAATGAATAAAGCAGCGTGTTCGAGTGTAACTGACAGCCATTCATTTGGGCCCTTTTCCACAAATTAAACTAACTGTCCTGTCCTGTGAGTATAGCTGGGGATCTCCACAATATACAGATTTTGTTGCCCAGCATGCTCGGTTCCTACGACTAATCTACCATGGCAGATGTGGAACGCTTGCATCAGGCATATCCTTTGAGGACTAGTACAACAGGTAATCTAACTGTGCACTGGCCAAGTCTTAGTGAGGCTTGCATTCGGCCACGATGGTAATCATTTTTCAGTGGCTGGCGCGACCTCAGATGGACGAAGTGGACGTCCCAGAAGTTCCATCCAGTTCAGTCAAAATACGACCAGTAATTGGCCTCAGATTTCAGGCGTATATCTTCTCAGCTGGCACCACTGGGTACCGTCCCTACAACATGTGTGATGGTTTCTGTATGCTTCAACATATGGTTTCACATGATTTGACCATTAATGGAACACCCATTCAATAATTTTGTGAGTGGTATTTCCTAACAATCATCTGCCTGATGATCTGGGGTCTGAGCACAAAGTTAACTTACATGTTATATTACATATTCAAAGTTTAATTGTTTGTCACCATATGAAATATGAGGTGACACTGGAGGTTTCTGAAGATATGGCCATACTAAAAAACGTTATTTCAAGATTTAGTATCCTAGACCTAAGTATTGCATACAAAGCGTGGACACAGTGACAAGTGTCATTAAGAGTACGTAAAATAATGTTAAATATTTGACACATAATATCACTCAGATGCATATGTAAATATCTTTCGCCAACAATTCGACCTTCACAAAAAGTTAAAATGTACTATAATTCATTATAAAGAAAACGTAAGAAATGCAGTTGTAGATAGTACATAATGTGCTGAAACATATGTGGGTAGTAACAAAAAAAAATGAGTCGTCTTTCAAAAGGCGGAATTTCTCTCCAGTTTTTCTTAGCAAGTACGGAAAATAAGAACCGATCGAACATCAAAGACATTATTATGATATACAGCTTTTGCCATCCAGATTCGTGCTGGTTGTTTCTGCACATCGTCTACCCATATTCCATTAGGTCGCTCTATATGTCTCTTTTCAACAGAAGAAATAGTACTTACAATTACCATAGACCACCCCCCATCTACTCATCTCGCTCTATAGTCCCCCCCCCCCCCCCAATCCATTTGACTTTTGTAACAGTCTTAATACTTCCTCAACTTCTATCTGTTGTATTATCCGCTGACTTTTTCTGCCCCATTTTGTTACGCGCTATATGCATCATTACGTTGTTCAATGGGCAAAAGCGAGTTTCTTAATTTAAGAGCATTTAACGTCCATTTTACAGATCCATAAGTTAGTGTTGACAATATACACCGACAACAGACCTCCCACTTGAGGCACACCGAGAACTTCCTGTCCAGTATTATTTTCAGTGCCTAAAACGACCTCCAAGTCACATTTATCCTATGGTTTATTTTTGTGGGAGTACCTTTGCTTGTTGCTCCCACCTTCCCAAAGTACTCAGTCCCAACTGGTTCTACAATTGAATAATTTATTTGTACTGCTGTCCTATCGGTATTCTGACTGCCCATCTGTTTGGTATTATGGCAATTAATCTTCAACCTTCCTGTCATACTGGCCCTGTTGACTTCTTCCTTCTCTACTGAATTTTTCTGGAACTAAAGCAAACATTAATATTCAACCTTCCTGTCATAATTGTCCTGTTGACTTCTTCCATCCTCTACTAATGTTCTTCTGGAACTAAGGCAAACATGACCATGCCATCTGCATGTCGAAGCTAGTTCAAAAAAGATCCCATTATGCTGACTACTTTTTCATCCCTCTTCAATTAGCAGTACTATAAGAAAAGAAAGAAGTGCAACGAAGAAATTATCGGAATGAAATAGCAACCGGTAGATATGATGTACATGTACAGACAAAAAAAAAAATGGTTGCATCTTCAGATTAATAGGATGGTTTAATCAAGAGAAAGGGCTTAACGAATTGAACAAGTCAATAACGCGTTGCTGCACATGTGGCCCTTATACAAGCAGTTATTCGGTTTTGGCATTCAATGATACATGTATTGGATCTCGTCCTCAGGGACATCGCGACAAATACTCACCAATAGCCGAGTTAGATTGTCAAAATCCTTAAATGGTAGGAGGCCTTACCCATAATCCTTCAAATTTTCTCCATTCGGGAGAGGTCGGGTACCTTCCTGGCCAAGGTAAGGTTTGTCAAAAACGAAGACGAGCAGCAGAAACCCTCACTGAGGTCTTCGTGAAATGTAAGCCCAGGATGGCTTGCCCAGAAGGATAACAAAAGGAGGCATAGAACGATCGAGACTTACCACTGTGCTGTAAAGTTACCACAGATGGCAACCAAAGGTCCTGTTAAGAAAAGAGATGGCTCCCCAGACCATCATTCCTGGCACCGCAGTCTGCGGTGGCACCAGACACGGAATCTCATTGACTGGCGTAGAAATATCTTAAGTGATGAGTCATGCTCCGAACTGAGCCCCATGGCCAGTGAAGACATGTCTGCGTACGCCACAGACAGCGGAGGAATAACACCCTGACCGTCACCCTCCATATGGCCTGACAACCAGAAGTCATGGTCTGGAGCGCCATTTCTTTTCAAAGCAGGACCCCTTTGATTGTCACCTGAGGCACCCTTGTTGCATAGCCGACGATATAATACATCCCGGTTGGTTGTCCTTCATAGCAAGCAATCCACGGCCCACGTTTTGGAAAGATAATACCCGCCCGCACATGGCAATACTTTCTAATGCTTGCCTTCGTGCATGCCAAACTCTACCTAGGCTAGCAAGGTCTCTGGATCTATCAACGGAGAACGTTTGCAGGATTATGGGCAGAGGCCTTCAACGATCTCGGGAGTTTGAGGATCTAACGCACGGACGAAATATGGCACGATACCCATCAGGAGAAAATCAAACAACTATCTCAATTAAATGCCAAGCCGAATAGTTGATTGCATAAGGAGCAGTGGTGGAGCAACAAATGGTTCAAATGGCTATGAGCACTATGGGACTTCACATTTGAGGTCATCAGTCCGCTATAACTTGGAACTACTTAAACCTAACTAACTTAAGGACATCACACACATCCATGCCAGAGGCAGGATTCTAACCTGCGACCGTAGCGGTCACACGGTTCCAGATTGCAGCGCCTAGAACCGCTCGGCCACAACGGGCGGCGGTGGAGCAACAAGTCATTGACTTCGTCACTTTGTGAATCTCTTTCTATTAAAGAAATCATCTAATTTTCCTCAAAATGTAGTCAGTTGTTCGTCTGTACGCGTAAATCACATCTACCGATCGCCATCTAATTCGCATAAGCCCGTCATGACGTGTTTTTTTTTGCGTTTGAGTGTATTATTTATCCTTTTTTCTTCAGTAATCGATGACACCTGTGTTGATTGGATTTTACCATAGCGTGTTACAGTGATACGTTGCTAACTGATATGTGCCCTGTAACTGTGTGATGATGCTTCATCATTCACAGCCCAGTTGGGTTTCTACTTCCCTATGCCAATATCGTTATTCAATAAAACATGCAAGTCCGAAGGGCTCTGCACCTCTGACGCCTCTTTCCAAACTTGATTTATTTAAAAACAACAAAGAGGCTGTTTTCTTCACGAAAGCGTAACGTTGCAAGTTACGTCGACACAACGTATTAAATTGACGCCAGAGACTGGCAGTACAGTAGAGCAGTGCTAACTCCAGGCGGTCCGCGCCCAGTGTTTCGCCGTAAGGCCCCGACAGCGGGAAGCCAGCTGATTCGTTTCCGGGTGTTTCTGGTGGGAAGGGGTACCCACGGCTCTGACCTTTCATTTCGCCCTCATTTCCTGCCAGCCAATCCACATCCTCCCTAACCCCCACCGCTCCGCCAACATGGCATCACTTCTCGTTATCACTGCTTTCTCTGTTTCCACTGTCTCTCCTTTTGCTCTTAAACTGGGAAGTGTCGGCTCCGCTTCCTATGTTGTGAGGTGCTGTCTCTTTTCCTCTTTGCTTCGGCGCAGCTCTTAGTGGTGCGTTAGTTTGTAACAAGTTCATTTGCAGTAGCAAGCTAAGTCCAATATTCTTGTCGTGTATAAGATTCCATTAGTCACCAGTTCTCACAAATAAATCCATACAACTTAACGTTTCACAACAAAACTTTGTAATTCATATTAAATAAAAGTGGGCGTAACTGACACTAAATTTTTTGGTGTCATCATCTATGTATCAAGTTGTTACAAATTTAAGCAGACATTAGTCCTTCTCAGCCTAATAGCAAATAAATACACAACCAACTATCCGCTGTTACCTCACTGCTTTTCAATTTCTATGGTAGCCAGCTTATGACCTTATGAGCTTATCCAGCAGGAAGTGGTAACTATGTATTGTGTAGGACAAACATTCACTGCGTGATGCAAAAGCACCAAACACAGCATGTATTCCAATACTGTAGTTCATGAATCTGCGTGATATCATTATCAGTTGCTTCCCTATGGAAATTATGTTTGATCTACACTCCTGGAAATGGAAAAAAGAACACATTGACACCGGTGTGTCAGACCCACCATACTTGCTCCGGACACTGCGAGAGGGCTGTACAAGCAATGATCACACGCACGGCACAGCGGACACACCAGGAACCGCGGTGTTGGCCGTCGAATGGCGCTAGCTGCGCAGCATTTGTGCACCGCCGCCGTCAGTGTCAGCCAGTTTGCCGTGGCATACGGAGCTCCATAGCAGTCTTTAACACTGGTAGCATGCCGCGACAGCGTTGACGTGAATCGTATGTGCAGTTGACGGACTTTGAGCGAGGGCGTATAGTGGGCATGCGGGAGGCCGGGTGGACGTACCGCCGAATTGCTCAACACGTGGGGCGTGAGGTCTCCACAGTACATCGATGTTGTCGCCAGTGGTCGGCGGAAGGTGCACGTGCCCGTCGACCTGGGACCGGACCGCAGCGACGCACGGATGCACGCCAAGACCGTAGGATCCTACGCAGTGCCGTAGGGGACCGCACGTCACTTCCCAGCAAATTAGGGACACTGTTGCTCCTGGGATATCGGCGAGGACCATTCGCAACCGTCTCCATGAAGCTGGGCTATGGTCCCGCACACCGTTAGGCCGTCTTCCGCTCACGCCCCAACATCGTGCAGCCCGCCTCCAGTGGTGTCGCGACAGGCGTGAATGGAGGGACGAATGGAGACGTGTCGTCTTCAGCGATGAGAGTCGCTTCTGCCTTGGTGCCAATGATGGTCGTATGCGTGTTTGGCGCCGTGCAGGTGAGCGCCACAATCAGGACTGCATACGACCGAGGCACACAGGGCCAACACCCGGCATCATGGTGTGGGGCGCGATCTCCTACACTGGCCGTACACCACTAGTGATCGTCGAGGGGACACTGAATAGTGCACGGTACATCCAAACCGTCATCGAACCCATCATTCTACCATTCCTAGACCGGCAAGGGAACTTGCTGTTCCAAGAGGACAATGCACGTCCGCATGTATCCAGTGCCACCCAACGTGCTCTAGAAGGTGTAAGTCAACTACCCTGGCCAGCAAGATCTCCGGATCTGTCCCCCATTGAGCATGTTTGGGACTGGATGGAGCGTCGTCTCACGCGGTCTGCACGTCCAGCACGAACGCTGGTCCAACTGAGGCGCCAGGTGGAAATGGCATGGCAAGCCGTTCCACAGGACTACATCCAGCATCTCTACGATCGTCTCCATGGGAGAATAACAGCCTGCATTGCTGCGAAAGGTGGATATACACTGTACTAGTGCCGACATTGTGCATGCTCTGTTGCCTGTGTCTATGTGCCTGTGGTTCTGTCAGTGTGATCATGTGATGTATCTGACCCCAGGAATGTGTCAATAAAGTTTCCCCTTCCTGGGACAATGAATTCACGGTGTTCTTATTTCAATTTCCAGGAGTGTATTTACGCCCAGAACTTTTTTAACCCTGAGTTTTATGATTTTCACATACGTCATTTATTTGTGACCACAAAACAGTTGTGACATTAACTTGTAGTTGTGAGTGCTGAAAGGAGGTTTTTATCAGGAGGTCGTGAGTGACCACATGGGCACATGGACACATAAGGTCGATCACCACTGTTGACCATATTACAAGCTATGAATTATTAAGAATCCATATTAGGTAAGTAGGGAATATAAATCGTAATATCAAGCTGCATAAACACTGCAAAGCATGTGTCGTGCAAATATATGTTACATTTGCAGCACATTTTGACACTATTATTTTTTCAAAGCCCACATCTGCACCTGAGCAGTCCTGCATTGGGGTTTTTATCGACCGTATAGGCATACATGGGTTAGACATTATACAATGGAATTAATACCAGAAAACTTTCACTCATGATCATCACGTTCAACACCGTGAAAGCGAACATGATTGAAATGACGATGGTTCACGGTTTAGATAGTTCAACAGAACTGTCATCAACACAATTACTGGATATCAACATACGCATTTTGTGGTTTGAACGATGTCTGTTCTATAAAATGCAGTTGGTGCAAAGAATTTGCAAAATTAATGGCTATGTCACTCGCTGAAAAATTTGTTCATCAGTTACCTGCCAAGTTCTGAAATCCATCAATCGTTTTAGGCACACGCTTAACACACTAAAATACGGCACTTCAAAACTCTGCTCACCGTTTCCTGAGTGGGTCGTTAATTAGTGTCCTAAGTCACTGTGATGTCTTCATAGTTGAAGACAAGCTGAGTTGCTACACAGTTAAATAAGAGTCAGCTCAGAACATGTGCTACAGCTGACTCTTATGTGTAGATTGTGGTCTACTTAATAAAAACAGGATCAGAGTCACTTACACAGAACTCATTCGCATCTGCTCCCTAAGACTTGAGATAAAAGCACAACGCTTCATAAAATCTTAAAATGGTTGTCACGCTGCTGTTATTGGCAGGTAGGATAGAGGACAGGTTACCATAAAGTATCTGTATGTCCATTATTTCAGTGATTGTTGCGGGACTCGGCTGTGCGCTACAGGATTTCAAATCAAACACGTTTCAGCCGCCTAATTTCCAAACTTATTTTATTTAGCTCCCAGTTTCGGCAATATATTATGCCATCTTCAGGCCCTCGACTGACGTGTAGGAAGATTCTAACCTCGATTACGATCAAAATAGGGGCCAGCACTCAAATACTGGTATATGTAGATTTCTGCTTGCTACAGTGATCCCTTCAACCTCAATCTTCCCGTAAAAGCTGATAGTTGCCCTTGTGTCAGTATAAGAAACAAATATGATTGATATATTTTGTACGAGATGTGATGATCCAAGAGCTTCAAACATTAGTGATTTAACACACAAGTTGAGGATAATGTTTGCCAGGGTCTCAGTCTTAAAGGGCTTTCTTAGGAAGACATATTCGCGATCCATAGAGAGCCTAAGTGGTGATTATGGCGTTTTAATAATTAATGACAGACAGGAGCTACCAGTCGCTCCTGATGGTATTGCAGGAACTACAATATATTGCTTGTTACGAGCAGCTGTGACCATAAAATGTTATCGCTCTCGGCAGATGTAATCAGTAAACAGTTGCTGGGTCCTCGTCAATCCTTAATCCGAGTTTTCTGCAGCTGGATGCTTGCCACACAGTTGCCGGGCCACGTGTGGTGAAACGCCCTAGAGAGCGCCATTGCCTTTCAAAACTACATTTTCTTATTTGGGACTCTCAATGTACGTCGTATCGAAATTTGTTCTATCGGTGTTCCTACGTTTCGGTTACCCAAACTGGTTCCTTTTTTACTGAAACATGAAACAGCTTTCTTTACACATTTAACCACCTACGTTTGGATATAAGCGTTTAAATTTGACCCCAAATCTTTTAACTAAGCATTTTCAGTTCGTGAAATTTCTGAAAGTGACGCCAAGATCGAATCAAGCGCCACCTACAATGCCAGAATCACAGAGAGGACATGTTATTGTAATGTCAACAGAAAAGAAATATTTTTATAAGTGTTTGTGGGTGCGCGAATTTTGTTTTACAGTGTACATTTGCATCTCATTTACTGTAAAATGACTTTGTACAAACATTTTCACATCAAAACATGCCTAATAGTAAGTACATTGAATGACTTACGCGGAAGATGTAAAAACTGCGTTAAATGAAGAAAAAAAAAAACAAAAAACACCCTCACGCGAACCTTAACTCGGTGAGAGAGCATTACGAAGATGCTAAACAATTTCCAATGGCAGATGGTGCAAGGGATGTATTGTGAATAACGGAGAGGTTTACCATTGAACTCCTAAGAGTGCCCATTCCAGAAAGAGTCTATCAGCGTAATACTTAAACTCTCTGGTCAAAAGTATCCAACCACCCAGTAATGGATTTTAATATGGGATATGTCCGGCCTTTGGCTTTTTGATGGCTTGAAGTATCCTGGAATCACTTTTAATGATGTGTCTGGTTGTCTGTGGATGACTGGCTGCCCATTATTCCTAAAGAGCTGGAACCATTGGAGATAGTGGTGTTGGAAGCTGGGGTCTGTAGTTAAGTCGACGGTCTAAAGAAACGTCAAGTTGTGCCATTGCGTTCAGATCAGGACAATGGAAAGTTCAGTCCATTTCAGGAACGATATTTTCCACAATCATTGCCTCACATGTGCTGCTTTATTACAAGATGCAATATCAAGCTGATACAATCATCGTATCCCAACTGTTCATCTACTGTATGCAGCATTTATTTCCTTCAGCGTTTAGCGTTTTCTTCAGTGCAATAAGGAGCCCGCATCCTAACCACAAAAAAGACCGTCATACAATAACAGAACCTCCTCTGTACTTCACTATAGACATTATGCATGATGATACGTAGCATTCTCCAAGCAATCGTGAAACCCAAACACTTTCTTCTGATTGTCACAGGGTATAGCATGATTCATCAATCCACATCATGCGTTTCCACTGATGCACTGTCCGGTGACGTCACTCTTTCAATCATCTCCGGCGTCACTTACCACTGACTACAGAAATGTGTGGCTATTGAGAAGCTGCTTGACCACTGTACCCCATCCTTATTAAATCCGTATACACACTAGCTGCACTGCTAGTAGCAGTATGGTGTTGAGAAGTGATTCCTCCTGCCGATTTTACGTGATTTTTCACCACCAACCTCTGCAATGGTCAACGGTCCCTGTCCATCAGTACTAACGACCTGCCTTTTCTTGGTTTAGGTGCAGTTGCTGCTTCACCTTTCAACTTCACAATCACAACACTAACAGTCGACTTTAGGGGCCTCAGAAGGGTTCAAATATCACTGTGGATTCCTTACTCAAAGTACAATCACTGACCAATCCACTTTCGACGTATCTCAGCTCTGTTGACAAGTTTCACTCCAAAAACGACAGAAAAATGTCCATGGTGAGACAAACTGTCGTTTGTCTTAGCATTTATTGGGGCTTTTTAACTAAACACAAGAGTTTGTTGTTGAACTGGACATTCAACTGAATAACTTTTCGTAATACCATTAATGTTCCACAACTAAACTGGTGATAATTATGAACATGGTCATGGACACATTTGTCCATAGTACGGTAATTAGCCCTCAACAGAAGTCTTCTGTTTATTTGACAACTTTTAATAACTTTATTCTGTATGCTTTCTCACTATCATGTACATACATACAAATACAGTAGACGTGGAAAGGGTTTGTTAATCACTTACTAACACTGTCCCACGTTATAACTATGTTTAAAATAGTATATTAGTTGAGAGAGGACTAACTTAATGAAAACAACCGCAGCAGTACCTGTTATTAAAAGAATGACGGATGATTACGTACCACAGATTGACAAGCCTGACTCATTACTAACATAGAAAACTTGTAATTTTTCTCCTTCAATGTTGGAAGAAGTCTATCAAGACTAAAGGGAGCAAAGCAGCTTATAGGTCTAGTTACAGTTCACAATGTTAACTGCACTGACTGGAAAGAAGAAGAGAGGACAAGGAGCAGTGGTGCGTTCATGTGTGCGCACTTTAAATTCCGCAGCCTACGTAAAAGTGTGTGCAAGTGCATTAACGTCCAAGTAGGCGCGCCAGTGCTCACTCGGCTGTGTCGCTAGCCGACGCAACGACATTCAGCTTCGGCAGCTTGCGCCAAGCTATGTGAAGTTCATCCGCACTCTCTTTCGCATACAGCAGCTGTTTGCAGACAACTCCGGTGGCCACATCTCTGCTGGGTTTTATCATACGCAGTAACCGAGACACAGGTTGTTCCACGGCATTTGCCTTGTGTTGCTGTGCGGAGTCGTCAGTCAGTAAGTGGAGTACAACCCGGTCGTGAATTCCTGACCTTACACCTACAGCAGCACTGCAGAATCCATTACATACACAGCACTGGAGTCACAATTTACAGCGCTGCAAAACATAGGTAATGAAGTAGAGCAGTCTCGGGTTTCAAGCCGCATCAAATGGTTTACTGCCCACGAGCTTTCGGCAGAGATCTCCTCTCCCATTGTCAAGTGCATGACTGTGGTGTGGTTGTCATTGTCGTGTTTATATAGCCGCGTCGTCGCTCGTGACGTCACTGGTGCTCGGTCCCGCACCATATATGGTAATGTTTTGGTCGCGCGACCGCCAGCCCGCTTCACCTCCCTCAACACCGAATCCCAGGCTGTACTCAGCTGCAATCCACCGTCTCTATTGGAGGTCTTGTCAGAAATTCTAATCACGCTATCCCAGAAGCCATTAGTCTGTTTAATAATAGACGTCTCATCGAATGCAATTCAGTGTCAGTTTTCCACACCATGTTCTGCTACAGCCGACTTTTCGGGATAGCGCAGACGATAACACCTCTCGTGTCCTATGCGGCCGACATAAAACTGCCCACATCCACATGGTATCTTGTAAATTCCTGGCGTTCTGAGGCCTACATCGTCTTTCACAGATTGCATTAGCTGCTTATCTTTGCCGAAGGAATGAAGACTGTGTCTATTTTATGCCTCTTCAGGAGACGACTATCCTTCCCTGTTGTCGAACCGTAAAATGGTAAGAATGCAACCTGCTTGGTGTCTTCTTCACAAGTCTTCTTCCCTTGAGGCTTGGACGACACATCTTGTGAGATCTGTTTGTTGTAACAGTTTTCCTTAAAAACTCTGCGTAAGTGGGTTTCCATTTGGCTCAAATTACTTACTTCATGTAAATAATTCTCCCATTTTTACACTTCACGCTCCGATTTTACGAAACGGAAACACCTTTTCACACTGCGTAACTTCAAGCGTTTTTTCCCTCCTTTGTTTAAGTAATATTTCATTGTCTTTTCTTTCTCGCTGTAAGCTGTTGCAGGACAACTGACGCCATCCGAACCGCAGTTCATGGCATCGTCACAGTTATTTCTTATTTCTTCTAACGTATCCACAAATTCAAACGATATGTCGATACAATTTGAATGAAACTCAAGGAAATGAACTAACAAATGACAAAAATGTACGTCCTCTGGAGAAGTAGGTGATTTCGGCTGGAAACCACATTCTTCATATTTCATCATTGCTAAACTGAGAATGTTAATTGGATTCCACGTTAGTGAGAAACTGAAAGAAAAAAAGGATAATATTAGCAGGCATGCATTACGAAAGCACAGTATGTAATAATCCAACTGTATCTGTAATGTCAATACTTGCCAGTATTGCAAAAAGCAACATAATTTGTAACAGATGTTACTTGAGTGGCTAATTCGAGAGAATAGTCACTGTGCACTGTAATGTCAGAAAACTATCAACGAATGGTAACATTCACAAATTACGATCGGTTTGTGTCGTGCTTCCTATTTACAAATGTACCGTCGCCGTCGGCCGTGTGTGTGTGTGTGTGTGTGTGTGTGTGTGTGTGTTCCTAGTTGGCATTCGCAGTTGCTACACCACCAGTAGGGATGTACATTTCTACCGCCGCCTGGCGCGCTAAGAATTTGTCAATATTCAGTTATTTTTTTAAATACTTGGAGTGCCTCTATGCGGCTAAAATTTTGACAGTGCATTTCTTTCGTTATCTTCTTAATGTGTAAAAAATTCCAGACTAGGTTTCGGTGTGTCTCATTGGACCACTCCCTTGTGAGCTACGGCGGACATTTCTCTTCAGTGCACCAAGTCGTGTACAGCCTCCAGCTGCTGTCGAGTCTACAAGCTGCAGTGTACGTCCGTCGTCTCCGAGACTCGGGCTTCGTAGGCACCGTAGGCCAGCTCTGGACTCTACGTAGGCATTACTCAGAGGCAAAGTGACAGCAGTTTAACATTTTAGAGGACTTATGTTAATTTGAACTTCTAAGAAGAGTCCTTTGAGTATGTCTTCATCTTCAGTAAATATTTTACCACTAATTTTTGGGAATCTTTCTGATTGAAGATAACCTACGCCGTCTGTAACGTTGCGAGTCAAACCGCAATAGCATTTTATTGCAGTAAGATACCTTGCAGTAGGGGCTCGTAGCTTTGGAGTCGGTGGCGGTGACAGCCGCTTGTATCTCGGCGCGATTCACTCGCACCTGTCGCTAGTGCGACCGCGGGAAGCGTTACTTGTGTCAGTTCCAGCGACAGGATATTCAGACCCTTAAGAATCTAAATAAACTATACTAAATCTTATTCAGTTTCGAAAAAAAACTTTATACTTAGCCTTTTTTTTAAAAAAAACTGGTTGCAAAATCTGAACTTTCTGATTGGGATACTTCCAAAGTTAGAGAAAATTACCAAAAATACCAAAAACCGACACTAGTAAGATTAAAGTAAGTTCGGATGAATAACAGTTTGTCATTTGCTATCAGTTGGGATCATTACTGAGTTTACAAAATGCTAGGTCAGTATGTTTGAATTTATTACACTTAAATAACGTTCACTATTTTTCGTTTTCGTAATAGAGAATTAACCTTCATTATATAACTATTTGTTTTGTTTTGTAAATGAGAGTTAATGAGAGTGTATGTGGGACATAGGTAAAGATTCAATATTATCTCATATTAAACATTATGTAACTTCGTTATGGGAAAGTGTGCAACAAGTTGTGGCAACGAAAGCTCCAATTCCCCTTACTTACTGATGACGTATGTCCAAGTGTGCTCCATTTTGTAATAAAGCAGCCAGAATAGTTATTTGTAGAGTCATGTTTTTCTAAAGTTATTTCAAGATTAATTTTCGTTTGATGGAACATTTTATTTATATTTGCAGCATAAAATGACGTAAATGCATCTGTGAATGTTTATTGAAGTAATACAGCATAGGCGCGAATATGACCTTGGAAGATTGATCTGATTGGCTGCTCATTCGATGAGCGCATGGCATGTTGGACTTAGAAAATTTCGCGTGGTGATGTTCTATGTTCTACTACAGGATATATTTGACGAGCAATCTTTGTGAAATAAATCCACTGAATGACTTATGTAAGAAATCAACGTTATGTGTACAAAGTGGTTGTATATTCGCGTGATTATGGCTGCTTTACATGTGGCACAAACTGGCAACTTACAATAGCAGTTTTGCACAGTAAATGTGGACTGATGACACTTGGTTAAGCAAAGAAAATAAAACCTACTTTTACCAGATTTCCGCCGGCCGATGTGGCCGAGCGGTTCTAGGCGCTTCAGTCTGGAACCGTGCGACGGCAACGGTCGCAGGTTCGAATCCTGCCTCGGGCATGGATGTGTATGATGTCCTTAGGTTAGTTAGGTTTAAGTAGTTCTAAGTTCTAGGGGACTGATGACCTCGGATGTTAAGCCCCATTTTACTCAGAGCAATTTTTACCAGATTTCTGAACTTTCAATGAAGATCAGGACTCCATTGTTCCACCCGAAAATTTATTATGAATATCACAGTAACAATCTTAACAAGTACGCGGCCTCAGGAATTGTAGATATTAGGCGCTGTTTTCATCAACGCTGCTTTTTCTTCATCTTGTCACTAAACGAAGTTGCAGAGTGAAGGGACACTGAGCAGGCGTCGATCTCAGGTAGATGGATATGAATTTACGGCTTGCTTCAGTGACAGTGGACTAAGAGACAGTTCCGTCACTCGTCCTCCTGCATTCCCAGCAGAATCATATCGTAATGATATTGGGTTTGAAACATGTGTTATAGCTGCTCTCCAGTATAACGTTGTTTGGGTATATGTTGTGCAACAGGTTGTTCTATGTAGGAAAGATTGTTTTATATAGGAAAGTAATAATTTATCTCTAAAACATGAAGTTTTCAATGGAATCTTGAAAGAGATACATACAGTGGATAAGGGTGCATGTGTGAGACGGAGTGTTGGTTACTGGCTAGCGTGGAGTCTCACGTTGTGTGATTTTGCTCTGTTCTAAGTAGAATATATTTCTCACCTAAACACGGCGGCTGTTCCGAAAATAAGTTTTGTCATTGATTTTAAGCGACAAGACGGAATACCAGGTGAAGCACACAAAGCAATTAGATACACACCCGTTGCTGGTTCTGTGACGAAAGGTGCGTCAGCGGAGGAGGAATGATGAAGGCTCAGAGTACCGAAAAAGAGAGAGTAGCAACAGACCGGTGTACACATAACGGCGTCAGATGGACGTGTACCGACAATGTGGTACCAATGGAACTGCGTCCAGGATGACTTGGCACGTTGGACCAGTGTGTCCGTCATCCATGAATGCCTGCAGATCGCATGTGCTGAAGAGGTTATATTTCATCAAATTATGACCTGGCCTGCAGCGTCAAAGAAGAGTGATTAGCAGCAGATCGATCGGAATTTTACCTGTTCCGTTTAGTAAAAGTCACATCCTTAGGACATCACTTCCAAGATAATGCTGAGGTGGAGCAGGCTCAGCACAATTCATTAGATCGCATTACATGGAATTGTGTTTTACCAGTGTGGTTCTTTCAAACTGATTGAACGCTTTAGCAAGAATTTTTACGCCGGTAACGCCTATGTCAAAAAATAGGGCAATTTATATAGTTCATGACGCCATGGTGACATTTCGTTCGAAACTAATTCATTGCTGTATTTGGATTCATGGTCTGGACATTACGACGCCTCTGTTTTTGTGGAGGACGCCTAAAAATCTATAGATGCAACGTGATTTCTCCCGGAACTACTACTACCATTTAACCCGCGATAAAGAATTTTTTTCGACAGGGGAAAAAAAAATGTTCGGGAAATTATCAGACAACGTAATTTTCAATACGTCTCTCTCATTCGAGGTTTCTCAGCGGAACAGTATTCTTAAGCTCCAGCCATTTGTGCATTACCAGTTTTCTTCGCCACGCTTTACCAATTGGATCAAGTACGCCTGGTATGCTGCGCAGTATGCAGAAAAACGGCCGAGACCATTTCTGATTCCATCACAGTTTTGTCTAAATAAGACTAGTATTTGCTGCGAAGTGCCTGACTGCATCAATTTTTCCTTTGTCCGCTGTGCCTGGTTAAACAAAAATGTTTGTTTCTGCAATTCAATAGATGCTTCATGTTTTTGTGACGACTACAGGGAATAAACAAAGAACTGTGTCACTGTTAATGAAATGTACAACATTCAAACATTAGTATAAGGAATGGCCTGCTAGAAGTGTTATACTATGTAGTACTGCGAGACCCATTTCATTTCAAGAAATTACAAGTACTCATTGATGGAAGTCGTCTGTGACATCAAATAGTGCCATGATTTTATTTTCTCTGCTAGCCAGTTATATCAAAATTACATTTGCAAGAACTGAACTGTCGATATGAAGTTATTCAAAAAATGTTTGTTACTAAGCCAGGATTTCACCGGAGCAAACAAGCTAACAAGCACGAGCAAAAGAGTATTATGTCAGGTGTGTCTTTCAACTGGACGCCACTGCAGCAACGTACTTGTCCCTAACCTTCCTCAGTTACCTAATCGGAAAATGGAGAACTCCAGTTGAACGTGGAATCCGAACAACATTTCTTTCGTTGCCACTCCAATATCTGTGAGAAGTGAATGCCTGGTTAAAAACCATAGTGAAAAAGTTGTAATCTGAAAGGGGTTTGATCCCGCGCTCTCTGGGTCACAAAGAGTGCTCTTTGCCAGTAGACAATTTCTGTTATAGAAATAAAAAAGAAAAATTAATATGACCATTAGATCTCACACGCATAGCGGAAACGCTATCTGTGTCACATCTTGAGGTGGTGTTCGACGTTAATAATAAGTGTC
Organism: Schistocerca piceifrons; assembly: GCF_021461385.2. Lineage (NCBI taxonomy): Eukaryota > Metazoa > Arthropoda > Insecta > Orthoptera > Acrididae > Schistocerca > Schistocerca piceifrons. The sequence goes on from NC_060141.1 coordinate 784,280,276, forward strand.
CTGTTTATAAATTTCCCCTCAACGGTAATGAGAAGCCAGGGAACAATGGCAGCCGACATACATGGAAAATCTTGGACCAGCGCTAAGGCGATATGGAGATTCAATTCCGTGTAAAATGCACGAACTCCACGTATGTCAAGCTTCCACAGAAACTGAGACTCTTCAATTACTTCTTCCCTGCGCCATTTTGGATACTCCGTCAAGAACAGTGAGCTCGTCGTGCAAAATAGTCCTCACTGAATACCAAAGTTTCGCATTGTGGCTCTAACAAGATAGAGCTGTGTCCTGTATGCTGGATATTAGCTCCAAAAACTAAAAACTAATGACACAGCGTTTAGAGGCCATGTTCGGTACCTCATGTTCTCTTCCAGTCCTGCCGGCCGAAGTGGCCGTGCGGTTAAAGGCGCTGCAGTCTGGAACCGCAAGACCTCTACGGTCGCAGGTTCGAATCCTGCCTCGGGCATGGATGTTTGTGATGTCCTTAGGTTAGTTAGGTTTAACTAGTTCTATGTTCTAGGGGACTAATGACCTCAGCAGTTGAGTCCCATAGTGCTCAGAGCCATTTTTTCTTCCAGTCCCTCTAGTATAAACGATTTTACCCATATACAAGCGAACGGTAGTGGTGTATCTGCAAATGCTCATTCGCATATGTTCGCTTCCATTCACATCATTGTAAACCAGGCATTAGGTGCTTAAAATTGGTGTCTGTGAACTCGGGATAATTCCGCTACGCGGCGCTGCGTGAGTGATTCGACGAGTTGCGCGCAAGGTGGGCAAGTCTGAACAAATCGCTGCTATAAGCCTGTTTTCGAACGGCAAAAATGTGTAACTTCAACATTTTTTACTAAATTCTTGCAGTGCGTCTTAGCAGCAAAAATTTTGGTAATACATTTCTTTCGTGGTCTTCTTCCTGTTTAAAAAATTTCAGGGTGGGTTTCGAAATATCGTACTGGACCATTCCCTTGTCAGTGCTCCGGTATTTAACGAGGCACCCACACACGTGACGCCCAAGATTTGGCAGTTGCGGCCTCTTGTAGACCACGGTGTAGTTCATGCTGTTAGACCATACAGCTGCTGCGCTACCAGTGGTTTTAGCATGGTTTATCGATTGTGGCGCTTTACTGTGTGGTTGGTTTCGAGAGTAAAGGGATTTAAATTGCAGGATCAACTGTCCAATTTTCCTCATTCAAACAGGTCTCGGATTAAAACTGTGAACTGGGACACACGCTCAAGGCTCCTTCATTTCAATAAAGACAGGGCAATAATTACCAGTCAAACAAAAACTTTGGCTTGTCATTTCCAACAGATTTTATTTAACATACGTATGACAACTGCAAACTGCTGTTACCCCAGAATAATATACGTAATTGTCGTGAAATTTTAAACATTACTATACAGACAAAATTTCTAAGGGCGTGAAAGCCCACCCCAAACAATAACATTAAAACCCTCTTTACATAAACCTTAAGAACCATGCAAACAATAAATGGTTTATTGAGAAAAATTCCCACACAAGCAAAACACCTTTTAAGATATAACAGCAGAAGCAACCCACAGTTTTTTTTTGAATAAGGTATTAAAAACCCTGTACAATGAAAGGCATCTTTCAGGGTAGTACAAAATTTCAAAGACAAGTAATAGCACATCAGAAGTGCCTGTTTAAACTACAATTCAGATCGAGCCTGAATGAAAGCTGAAAGGAACGGTGAAGAAGGAAAGACGGACGTCTAAACGTCACCAGGAACAAATACTAAAATACTCAACTTAAATTCTCCGAAGGACTGGAGTGTACTGACAAACTCAGCGACCGCGCTATCGGTTTCAATTCAAACTGGCCGCGACGAAGGCGTTATCCCCCAGTTAAACGACCAGTTTCAACGGACGACGCGCACCGCAGATTATACCATTGAAACAACATAAGACCACACAGCAACCTGGCAGTATCCAGAGTAAAGCAATTATTGAAACATCAGAAAAGTTTTAAAATAGGAATACGGCCACTAGGGAGTCACAAGCCATTCACAAATTGGTTCAAATGGCTCCGAGCACTATGGGACTTAACTTCTGAGGTCATCAGCCCCCTAGAACTTAGAACTACTTAAACCTAACTAACCTAAGGACATCACACACATCCATGCCCGAGGCAGGATTCGAACCTGCGACCGCAGCGGTTGCGCGGTTCCAGACTGTAGCGCCTAGAACCGCTCGGCCACCCCGGGCGATTCACATTCCGAACTAACCACTTTCATTAGTAATACGTGGAGACAGGCTTATCACTGCCAAAACAGGATGTGGTAATATACCGCAATATATAAGTGTGGTCACAGTGCACATCACGCGCTCGTAACTTAACTCATAACAACACCCCAGAGCCGATTAATTATATTATAAATATTTCACAAACACACACTTAATAATTACAACACGACAGGGCACAATAAATTTTACATTATAAAGCCCGCCGGCCGGAGTGGCCGAGCGGTTAAAGGCGCTACAGTCTGGAACCGCACGACCGCTACGATCGCAGGTTGGAATCCTGCCTCGGGCATGGAAGTGTGTGATGTCCTTAGGTTAGTTAGGTTTAAGTAGTTCTAAGTTCTAGGGGACTTTTGACCACAGCAGTTGAGTCCCATTGTGCTCAGAGCCATTTTATAAAGCCCCTGCTTGTTTATCTCAGCATACATTACCTAATTACCAGCAGATAGCCAGAAAATCGCACCAGTGGTTATTTCGGAGTGCACAGACACGAACTTAGATACACATTCCTTGCCTCTATATATCAAGTGGTTCCAAAAGAGGCAAACAATCTCATTCTTACAGGTAACAATTGTTAAGTGAGTTGTGCACCCGTGGTCACTACGAAACAGATAACGTGGGCGTCCAAACACTGGGAGAGCTGTTAACTGCCGACATCACGAAATTCAGTATAAACATATACGGCAGGACTTTAAGAACCCGCATAACTCCCACCGTTTGATTATTTACCGTATCCGGTTGTAGGCTGACACATTCAAAAGCCACTTTGACATGTTCACATTGTTTAGCAGCACAGAGGAGGCCGCCCCCCTTTCATTGGACGCAGTACAGTCGCCGAGTGCGTGCACGTCTCTGTCCGCAGCCCCACTGCCCACGTGACAGATAGAGGCAGAGAATGCGCAAAGAGCGACCGCCGACAACCAGACTGCACACCGGAGTGCCAACCAAGCGCACAAAACCAGCCCTATCCCTACAGAGTCGTTCGCTTAAATAGCCGAAAAGCGACCAAAGAGGAAAACCACAGTCACGCGATACAGAGCTGATCGCAGACACCTTAAATGAAGACGGCGCCACGTGTCAAAAACCATTCCCCAAAAGAGTCTGGGGAAGTAAAAGTGGCGTGAAACTAACTGGGAATCACACTGAAAGAGAAAATGAAACAAACAAGCAAAAGGGGAAGACGTGCACTAAAAAGAGAAAAGTGGTAGATGGTATAAAATAATATAGCAGATGGCCTGGGCTGGATCATCTGTAGAATAAAAAACGTATTAGCTAGCCACTCTGCAACACAGTAAATTCTTTAGCATAAACCACAAGGCTAGAGAAATAGAGATGTTGAAAAGACGAACGTCAAAGGGAACAAACAGCAAAGAAACAGCAAGGAAGTGTTAAAATGGAGGGTGGGTCAATTTCTGAGAGAGAAGGCCACACGTTCACTCTTAGAGTGAGTGACAAAAACCCTCCTCTCGAAGAAAACATAAAACTTGATCACCCATTGAGGTATTGTCGCCGAACACGGTAAGGAGGGAGGGAGGAAGGTTAAAAGACCGCCCCAGTGCGGCCAGATTGGGACAGTCCAAAATGATGGGTGCTGCTGTCAATCGAGAATCGCATCGACAATGTGGCGGGTCCTCGCAACGGAAAAGGCAACCATGAGTCAGTCAGGTGTGGCCGATGTCGAGCTGGCAAAGCACAATGGAGTCCCTGCGAGTGGCTTGCATGGAAGACGTCCACACATTCGCTGTCTCCTTTATGACACGTAATTTATTTGGCGTACTTAGGGTATGCCATTCGGAATTCCAGGTCTCGAAACGTTTACAGTGTGAGGCAGATCTCCAGAGTCGCTTTACCGGCAACCTGATTGGCAAGCCTGTCAGCAAGTTCATTTTCAGGGATTTTCACGTGTCCTGCAGTACAAATAAAGGTCACTGAGGGCATGAACAGACTCCTGTATAATTACCAAAGGGTGGCGAGGGAAGCACTGGCCTAGAGATTGTAGGCTGCTTAACGAGTCACTACAGACGACAAAGGGCTCAGCTATGCAGTAGCAGATACGCTCAAAACTGCAAGAGACAGGTACTTACCCTGCAGTGAAAAAACTGTAGCCACTAGCGAAGGAGCGCTGTTGAATATGTGCAGCAAGAGCACAAGCAAAGCCAACATGACCATTGACCATTGAGCCACCCATGTAGACTATTTCTGAGCTCTCTAATTTGCCAAAAATAGGGAAAACTTGACAGTGGCGACCTGAGGGGGAACTGCGTCTTTTGAGCCCTTGAGTAGGTCCAGACCGATCTGAGATCGACGTATAGACCATGGATGTGTACGTGAGTGGACCTGGAGGAAAGGTGGTAAAGGAAAATACTCGAGTTCAGTGAGAACGAACCGGACACGGTCGGCGATTGTAACCGCCGATGTGGTGTTCATCAGGATTTAAAAAAATGCTTCAAATGCCTCTGAGCACTATGGGACTAAACTTCTGAGGTCATCAGTCCCCTAGAACTTAGAACTACTTAAACCTAACTAACCTAAGGACATCACACACATCCATGACCGAGGTAGGATTCGAACCTGCCACCGTAGCGGTCGCGCGGTTCCAGACTGTAGCGCCTAGGACCGCTCGGCCACCCCAGCCGGCTTCATCGGGATCCTTTATATTGTGTTGGCAGAAGAGCCAATACCGTGTTACTAGAGGAGGCGAAATGCACGCGTTTTAGCTCACGCAGGCTGGCGTGAGGAGGGAAGAACTATACTGACGCGAGGTCTGGAACATGACAAGGAATTACAATTTAGAAAGCGGACGTAATTAGTTTGTAACCTCTCCGCAAAAATTATGTTTAATAATAATGCAAAATGGAGCCAAGCGTAACCTCTACACAAAAATTTAAAAAAATAATTGACCATAAACCTCACAATAATATTGATTAAATAATGAACCATGAACCAAATGTAACCTCTGAACAGAAATAATAATGTCTGGTAAATCTTATAAGGGCAGCAGCGCTGACCTTCGGCCCTGTATTCTGAATAAAAAAGCAAAAATTCTTACCTCAATAAAAACTGCATCTATATCTGCTCTTAATTATACATTCTTCGACACAGCTTCGTGCAATGCTGCCGTATATATATATATATATATATATATATTTATTTATTTATTTATTCTTAGAGGGAATACATAGGAAATATTCTTTAAATTGAAATGAATGTTTTTCTTTAAAAGAGTTACTTTATAAAAAATATTATTATTGGGGCATTTTTTGAACAAATTAATTACAATTAACATACATTATTAGATATGCGCAATGCTGCTTCTTTACCTTCTACAACAATACTCATCGTCCAGAGTCCTGACCAGAGTCGCGAGCAGAGCACACAGCCGACGCATGTCGACTCCCGCAGACTACTCCTGTCCACTCGCTACCGTATCCGACCGACAACTACTGCACACTGAGTACTACTGCACACCCGCGCAGTTTAGCGACAAGCAACAACTAACAATAAACTACTTTCTGGTCAGAGATTCTGTTATGCTTCGCCCATCGCCGGCGAAGCATACTCCTTACAAGTTTCATACTTAATTTTAATCCATTAGTGATGAACGTCGCTCTTGACGGTACATGACTCACAATATTATCTGCTAGTAACTGAATATGGCGCCTTGCTAGGTCGTAGCAAATGACGTAGCTGAAGGCTATGCTAAACTGTCGTCTCAGCAAATGAGAGTGTATGTAGACTGTGAACGATCGCTAGCAAAGTCGGCTGTACAACTGATGCGAGTGTTAGGGAATCTCTCTAGACTAGACCTACCGTGTGGGGGCGCTCAGTCTGCAAGTCACTGATAGTGGCCACACGTGAGTTCGACGCATACAAACGGACCGCGGCCGATTTAAAGGCCACCACCTAGCAAGTGTGGTGTCTGGCGGTGACATCACACTTCAAAAAGCTCCCGTCACAAATTTTACTCTACAGTGGTGTATAGGGGCTAGCATCCACAATGCTGAGGGTGGTGTTTGAACCATATGCCACGTTCCCATATCGAAGAAGGGGCTGTACAAGGGCTTTGTACAACTGCAACAGTGTAGGCGATCTGCACTGCAGTTTGTGTGACTCAGGCATCGAAGAATTTTAAGATGCAGCCAGTACGTTTCCTTAAGCTAGCAAAGATAGGGAAGTCAAGTTACGCAGGCACTGAAATCCAGTCCTAAAAGCCATCAGTCTTCACTTCATTTAGCAGGACTCATTGAGCTACAGTTCTTTATGTGAGTGGATAGTACGACGACGACATTACGTGAAGCAATTTTTGGCTCCTGAAAACTGAAAGCCATGGGTGAGGGCGCATGACTGTGTCTTTCGTATGGCTCCCTGCAGTAGATGTTCAGCAGATGAGCAAAAGGAAATACAAAAGTCGTCAGCATATTTGAATGGTGATACTCACTGCTGATGCAAGACCATTAATGGCAATGAAAAAGAGTGATACACTTAGTGGAGAGCCCTGTGGGACTCTATTGTCTTTGTTACGGGGGGTAATTGTGTGAAGCACCAACCCTAACTCTGAATGTGCGGAACGACAAAAATTTCCGCTTAAAAATCGGTATCAGGGCCCTGCAGATCCAATTTATTGAGCGTAGTGAGGAAGTTGTGTCGTCACGTGGTATCATAGGCTTCCGTAAAGTCAAAAAAGATGGCAATAAGGTGATGACGGCGAGGAAAGGCCGTTCGAATAGCAGACTTCATATATACCAAGTTGTCAGTGGTAGAGCGACCTCGGTGAAAGTCGCCCACAGACACAGCCAGAAGGCGCCAAAACTCAAGGAGCCAACACAACTGCTGGCTCACCATACATTCAGCAGACTGCACAAAAAACCTGGTGAGTCTAATAGAACGATAGCTATCCATATCTAGAAGGTTGTCAGTAGATTTTGGCACGGAAACAATGATACTCCCTTGCCATTGCGATGGGAATGCACCATGACCACAGATGCGGTTAAACAAGACAAGGAGGTGGCGCTGGTAATCATTTGGTGCTCGATGCGATGTGGTGCAAAGGATGTGTTAGGACTACTGAGAAAATCCCACTCACTGAACGGATCGTTATGCGGTTCAGGGTTTCGTGTAGCAAAAAACATATCGTTCTACACACTGTTTCGGGGTATGAAAGGAGCGATGGTAATTCTAAGATGCAGACGATCGAGCATAATGTTCGGCAAAAGGCTCTGCAATTGCGTCTGAGTCGGTATACATAGAACCATGTGTGGAAATCCCAGGTATACTGGCAGGGCTCTGATATCCATAGAGGCGTCTGAGGTTGGACCAAACCTGGGAAGGGGACTTTCATACACCAATGGTGGAGACGTATCGTTAACAACACTCCAACTTCCATTGTTTAATTAGTTGACAGACCCAGGCACGGAGCCATTTGAATACAATGTTGTAGGGCCCGCCGACGATCTCTAATGGCCGCTACAGTTTCCAGCGATCACCAAGGCACAGTCTTCAATCAGGAGCTGCCTGAGGAATAAGGGACTGCCGATTCAGCTACCGACACAGTGGTAGTAGTAATGGTGTGGATCACCTCTTCGATGTTGCCGTGAGATCTAACTGTGGTAGCAGAGATGAAAGCTTTCCAGTCAGCCTTGGTAAGAGCCCATGTGGACAAACGTCTAGGTGAGTCAAGCTGGGGAATAGAGAGGAAGAGCGGTAAGTGATCACTATCGCAGAGGTCGTTGTGAGCTCTCCAGTGGGCAGAAGACTACAAACTGAAAAATCAATGGCCTAATATGACGCATGTGCCACTCTGAAATGAGTGGGGGCACCTGTATTTAGGAGGCAAAGGTCGAGTTGAGTTAGTAGATCCTCGACCAGTAATCGTGGTTCCACACCACAAAAAATTATGGGCACTGAAATCGCACAAAAGCAGGTATGGTGCCGAGGGATGGGGATGAGAAATGAGTAGAGCCAATACATGGTGTGGTACATCAGCATCTGGAGCAAGACAGATGTTTCAGATGGTTATTTCCTGTGTTGTCCTTACCCTGACAACCACAGCTTCTTAAGGTGTTTGAAGGGGCCCATGTTCATATATACGTAGGTGATGGCATACATACAGACTCCACCTGACATATTGTTACAGTCACAACGATTTTTGTAACACCCCAATAGCTCCAAACGCTGAAGGTCCTCATTGATGGAAACTAGGTTTCCTGGAGGAAAGCAAAAAGCGGGTGTAATGCTTAAGAGTTGTTATAACTCAGCCAGATGGGGAAAAAAGTGCCACATTCCACTGGGAGATAATGGAGTCTGCGGTCAGGAAAGACAAGGAACCAAGATGACAGTTTACATCTCAGTGTAACCTGCTGCCATGGGTTGAGTAGTTGTATTCACTCCAATTGTGGCTGAGGCATTGACGAGATCTAGGTCCTCAGGGAATTCTGAAATTTCCACTCGTTCTAAGACGCAGAACTAGTAGGAAGGCGTGGTGTGAGAGCCACCATAGTCTTACATTTTTTAACAGTCTTGTTTTTGGTCTGTTTGCTCTCTCACTGGCCTTAGGGGCTTGCTGGGAGAGGTTCTCTGAAGCAGCTTCAGGTAAGGATTAGAACCATGAAGCCCTTCGAACAGGAGCATTTGGCTCCTTCAGTAGGTGCTTTGGGAGCAATGGAAGATGAGTAGTTCCCAACCACCAGGGGAGGCTGATGTAGTCCAGCGACCCTGAGGGCCCATGTAGGAAGATCAGTTGAGGGGACTGCCATCCTCAGTAAGGGAGAAGAGTTGTAGCTACAGCATATGAAGATGTCAAGCGAATGGATGCAAGTGGCCATACTTCATTTTAGCCTCCTGGTAAGTCAGACTGTGCAGCGTCTTGAACTCCATAATTTTTTCCCCTTTTGGAGTACTGTACAGTCCAGTGAGCAGGAAAAGTGGTGCTCTCCACAGTTGACAATGGTGGGAGGAGCGGCACATAGAGTATTTGGATGCTGTGGACGTCTGCAGTTTCGACATGTGGCGTTAGAAGTACATCGGGAAGACATGTGCCAAAATCTCAAGCATTTAAAGCACCCCATTGACGGGGGGACGTATGGTTTTATGTCACACCGGTAGACCATTACCTTGACATTTCCAGGTACCGAATAATAGTCAGAGGACAAGATGAAGATACCAGTAGCAACCCTGTTATCATTGGGTCCCCTACAGAAGAGCTGGACGAAGTGAACACCCCACCTTTCTAAAGTAGCTCGTAGCTCGCCGTGGAGGTCTCAATCAAATATAATGCACTGCACCAACTTGAGGCTTTTATGGGGAGTGACAGAAATGGGAATATTACCCAACCAGTGACGCCTGTGACCGCGCTGGGGATGCCATCTGATTCAGAACTGACCCATTGCTCATTTTGGATAGCGCCTTCATTTTCAAAAACTTATTCACCAAGTGTTCTGCAATAAATAGAGGCTTTTTAGCAACAAAGGTGTGCCCAACTGTTCTGCTGCGCACTAAACAACGAGGCGAATATGGTCCTCTTCTTTCTGTAGCCCTGCATTCCACTCATGGTGTAGCATGGGAGTGGAATGATTTGTGGTCATACTTCCCAGCGTTGAATTCAACCATCCCTTTCTTAGAGACTGCACGGGCCATTCGAACCCCAGGGAAAGATAACTTGGTCTGCTTCACTGTGGGTCATTTGCCCTGATGCCACCCACTCCGATCAGGGGCTCTCTCCATGGTCGCCACCTAGCCACAGCATAGGCAACCTGACTGTTGCTAGGAGTCGTGATGCCCCAAGATGACGGAAATCTACTCTTAGGCATACGTGGGAAATTTATAGCTCAGGCATTAGCAGTGTGACCCCAGTGTTGTAAATGGGCTACAAAAAAGTGGGTACATGTTGGCCCCTCCACAACAGACTGGCTACCATGCTGGGTACTGTGCGTGTAGAAATCCAGTACTGCATGCGGGCAAGAGACGGCTATGGTGGAGAGTATGCGTTCTGTAAGGTGTCCTTACCGAATATGTCTGGAGTTGAGTTGCAGAGCCATGAAAATTACAGGTGTAGAAGATCTTCATGCACGATCGGTATATGATGCACCACGTAAGGCGTCCTTCTCCAAATGGTCTGCACATCAGACAAAATTGAACAGTTTGGAGGTTAAACCCTAAATGAATCTATAAAACTTGAGGCTGAAAAGTAGGAGACTCCTCTTAGTCGCCTCTTACGACAGGCAGCAATAACTTTGGCCTATTCTAATCCCTGAACCCGCAGGGGGAGGTACTCTCTGGAGCCATGAGTAACATCACCACAGATGCTAATTTTATTTAATCGGTAGTGGACAAAGCCAGCATTGCTCAGGTATTCATCTTACCAAATTTCTGTAGGAAACGTAAACAACAAATGAAATGTGTCTGTAGTATAACATCGAAATAATATCAATTCCATGTACTCGGAAAATATTTTTGAAATTATGAATCAGGTTTGGTAGGCTGGGAGGCGTTACTTCGACGTTCTCAACGCGATTTTGTAAACAGCCCTATAGCTGTTCGTCTTCATAGCTCTATAAACGGCTATTGTTTTGCCTTGAACCATTTGTACTTTGCAGTTGACAGCTGTCAAAAATGCAGCCAGTTGTCAAGGATTTCCCTATCTGGACTCGCCTCTAAGAGTTTATAGAATAAATGTATGATAATTTAATGCGTGATGTGTCATTTTTTCACGCATGTTAGTGTTTACTACATCGTATCTGTTGAACTGTGTGTCGTACAATTATATATTTGTATAGGTGCATTCAGTGGCGTTTATGAATACTGTCTGCTAAATTTGTTGCGTCTAAAGTTATTAGTAAAGATGTAAATAATTTTAAGGCTATGCATTTCAGTGTTTATGATGTAATACCTTTTGGACTATGATAGGTATGTGCTTCTTATTGTCATAGTGATTGTTGCCAGACAGAAAGGGATATAGAATGAGAATTTCACTCTGCAGCGGAGTGTGCGCTGATATGAAACTTCCTGGCAGATTAAAACTGTGTGCCCGACCGAGACTCGAACCCGGGACCTTTGCCTTTCGCTGGCAAGTGCTCTACCATCTGAGCTACCGAAGCACGACTCACGCCCGGTACTCACAGCTTTAGTTCTGCCAGTATCTCGTCTCCTACCTTCCAAACTTTACAGAAACTCTCCTGCGAACCTTGCAGAACTAGCACTCCTGAAAGAAAGGATATAGCGGAGACATGGCTTAGCCACAGCCTGGGGGATGTTTCCAGAATGAGAATTTCACTCTGCAGCGGAGTGTGCGCTGATATGAAACTTCCTGGCAGATTAAAACTGTGTGCCCGACCGAGACTCGAACCCGGGACCTTTGCCTTTTGCGGGCAAGTGCTCTACCATCTGAGCTTCTGTAAAGTTTGGAAGGTAGGAGACGAGATACTGGCAGAACTAAAGCTGTGAGTACCGCTTGTGAGTCGTGCTTCGGTAGCTCAGATGGTAGAGCACTTTCCCGCGAAAGGCAAAGGTCCCGGGTTCGAGTCTCGGTCGGGCACACAGTTTTAATCTGCCAGGAAGTTTCAGAAAGGGAGATGTGTACCACGTTTGGTTGAAATCATTCCAGTGGTTTTCGAGGAGATATGGAATACACATATCCACAGATACACATATACATATATGAAGGGGTGGGAGAGATATAGTCATAAGCCACACTTTTGACGAAATTCAGATATTCACGCTCTGACATTCTTAACGATGTCCTCCTCATCTTGGATTGAAGAAGTTCTGCGTACTCCGATAGGTGGCTGGTGATGATGTAGTGTAGTTCTGTACTCTGACTCCTGCTGTCTTTTTCAGGAGATACAGAGTCACAAGCCACAACAATATGGCTGAATGCTCACGTGCATCTGAAGGTGCTTCCCAAATTCTAGGGGTATACGGCAGTGGCAGTAGTGTAAATGGAGATTCTGACGCTTTTGACAGTGATGGTTGAACCGTAAAATTACTACTGGTTCACCAAAGGTTATTAATCTCAATCAGTACACAAAATGTAGAGTGGGAGTAGGTGCCGAGGATTAACTTGTGAAATTACACACAATTTTCAGTAACACTCTTTATTCAAATTTAGTGCAAGAATTTACGATATTTTAAAAAAACAACAATCATTTAACAAATAAGTCACAATTTACAATAGGAAAGGACCTTTTAAATTATTAACTTATTATAAAAATTTTTACAAATTTCTGCCAGTTAACTTACGGCAAAGACAGACGCTTGCCAGGTAGGACTTGCGTACATTTACAGCATTCTCCTTTCAAGGCAACAATTTCTACCTGTAATGAAATGGCAACTTTTTGCATGGCAAGAAAACACACTAATAACCAACTACCTGTATAAAACACATAAGCATGTTGAGTAAAAGCCTTAAAAGGTATTGAATTGGAAAAACTCACTACAGCTTTTTCTGACTAGAAAGAATACAAAAAATCCACTACGGCGTACATTAGCCTTGCTTGATTATAGGCAAATATACATAAGCACATATTTACGTACGTTACAGCTTCCAGATGAGCAGGAATTCGTAATGCAATTGACTAGTTCTTACCACGAGGCAAAAGGAATTTTTTCTTCTTTCTTAGAGTACCTTTTACACGTGACTCTAGTAATACTAGTTATTGCAGGTAAGAGAATACATCAGGTCTTAGTGCCTTGCATTTTAAACGGTACAGTCATTGGTGCCTCAGACTTCCACAGACATGGCAGAGTTTAACAGTCGAATAAACCCGTAGTTACAAGCTGGGAGGGGAAAGAGGCAATCCGAACTACACATTTACTCTGACTCCCCCCCCCCCCCCCTTTCGTCCTCAAAAGAGGCCAAACGAAACACCCTTTCTAATGTTACCACCTTCATGCGGATGGGCAGACGAGAATGAATGGCGGGAAAAGCCCCAAAAATACAGGTGGTATAATTAACAAGAATAAGTAAACTGAAATCAATTAAACTTCATAAAATCTGTTAACAATCAGTACTCAACTTCTGGTGCGTTACGACTCCCAGGACTGAACCAACGCAGCACCTCCAAATGATCTGTCGAGCGACCCGCTGCCATCCGTTTCAGATCCTCCTCGCCGGTAACAGCATACTGCCGAACTACAGATTAGGCCCGTTGAGGACCCACGCTCAGGAAGATTCCTTTCGCGAGGAGCAGTTAAAGCCCCATACCACGGAGCTGGTGCTCGCGGTGCTTGCGCTGATGCCGCGGTCTGCGTGCTGTCCCCCTGGCACCGGCAGAGAAGTCGCTTCTTGATGCCCCGACTGCCAAGAGAGCCCATACAGCCCCTTCATAAACCTACGCGAACAGCCAGCTTTTCCCCTTTCCCGCTAGAGGGAGACACCGAAGCCTTCAATTGCGACAACGGCACCACAGCCAGAAAACGGAGGGCAACTGCTTCACGCTACGCGCTGCAGCGTACTTTTCAAAGCTAACTTTACTACGCTCAATGGTGATGAGTTTTGGTGGCCATCAAGCAACAGTTCTAGCTCAGAAGTGGTTTCGGTAAGTATCGAGAAATATTTTTTACTGCCGATAATTGTTCAGTGGTTTTGTGACTTTGTTTCCCGTAACATTGCTCTCACAGTTGATCGTCGTCTTTAGTGTTAAAGAAACCTTTAAAGTCTAATTTTAATGACGAATGCGGTAATAGTATAGTTCTCATGACTGCAAACTTGTAATAATATTTTTATTATCAAAGCCATTTGATCGGCATATAATGATTTGTTTGGCTTGTGACTGTATCTCACGGAAATTCTGTAACGGTTATTCTATTCGTATTACAACTTGAAATAAGTAGAGCAAATAGAGTATCACCCCAGAACCCACGCTTTTCAAGTAAACGAAAGCGTAATATTGATCAGTGGAAAAAAATTGAGGCCAAACGTCGACGTAACGCGTGTCAGCTGCAAGTGTGTTCTAAAACGAAGAAGACTGGTTAGGCAGCATCGTTATTAAATCCCTGTAGTGGTTCAAATAAGTGCTATACGAAACTACTCGGAGAAGAAGAAAATATTTTCCACTCGTTTTGGGACATAGGAAACTTTAATGTCCAGAGTGCTTATCTAATGTGTTGTATGAAAATGGTACCAAAAATGCCAAAGTTCGTTTCACTTTTTGTAAACACAAATGGACCAATTGTCACAAATTTACTTTACCTTGTTCTGATTAATATTTCTTTCTTTCACAGCTACCCAAAAATGAGTACAAAGCAAATTTCATCTAGAACTTTGACATTTTCATACAGTGTGAAAGTAAATGGAATGGAAATCATAATTGGCAAGCAAGCTTCCCTCAGGGTTCATGGCTTATAGAACCACACAAGCACAGTGAGAAATTTGCAACAGCAAATGAAGTTGGGTAGCGCAGTTCCAAAAGAAGAAGAGGTTTATATATTACATTTTACTATAAGTTATCCATTTTAACCAAATAAAATAATGTTGAAGTATAATAACAACATGAAGTGGTGTATCAACTCACATACTCTTTTCTTTCAGGCAAACATAGCCATCATCCACATAAATTTCAAGACGAAGCTGTGTAAGGTGTCAGAGACGTCCTCAGTACTATACCAAAATATAATAGTCGCTATAGCAGGCAGCAGAACCTCAAAAAAGTATATTTTGGACGTGATCTAATAACTGCAACCTTATTTAGGGATAAATACTCTGAAAACTGCAAGGAAAAGGGCGTCCCTACTGTGTCACAAAGCAAATTTAGGGCAGTTTTTGTGTCCGAATTTAAAATAATCTTCAAACTGCCGAAGAGCGACCCCGTTTCAACTTGTGATGCCTTCCTAACAGCAAGGAGTAACCCAGAAGTAAGTGCAGAATAAATTACGCAAAGGAAAAAAACGACATGAGTTGCATCTAAGAATGTCTGATAGCGGGAAAATATGATCGTGTCTTTAACTTCTCTGGCTAAAGAGAATGTGAAAGAGCATCACGTAATAGCAATGGGCATGCAACAAACGTTTCCCATGCCAAAACTAATAGTTGGCCAGGAATTCTTCAAGAGAAAAAAAATGGACGTATAACTACGATATCCACGATTGTGAGCCGAATAAGAGATACGCGTTTCTGTGCAGTGAGAAGGACGGAGGAAGGGGTTCGGATGAAGCTGTGAGTTGCTTATTAAAAATGCTTGTAGACAACTAACACTCAAACCAAAGTCTACACATAATCACAAATAACTGTAAGGCCCAGGCAAAGAATTGCTCTCTTATTGTCCTGGAAAGGATTCTAGTTGCTACCAAAAATAGAGAGATAGGGTTGAACTGACTCCACAATTATTTGTGGGCACAAATGGTCAAACATCGTCGTCAGTGAGTGAATATGACGTCCGCTATAGCAGTATGAAAGATCCGATGGGCACCCGGTCTTATACTGGCATGGCGCTAACCAAAACACACTAATCATCAAAACGAACATATGATGTCGCTTGCAGTTATGGAGTTATGGGCATAACACCCGCATTTCGAAAACTGAGACAGCAATTTGTGGTTCACTGAACATTGGTGTGCAATGTATCATTCATCTAGGCGACAATATTATCGTAGCCTTTTGACGAATCTGCTTTACTGTAATGTAACGATAAGAAAATGCAATCAAGATAACGTGATGTGATTATTTGAGTTTCTTTTCTTCTCGCGCTCGTAAAAAGCTTTGAGCGATTGCAAAGTCAGCGCCATTACCTATGGTCATAATTTAAGCGACAGCATTTTTTTAAAGAAAAATACAGTTCGGTATTGTACATTTACCTTAGATCACTATAATGCACTTCCTTATAATCATGGGCGATCTCATGGCGATCAGAAGAAAATCGGATGCATTTGCTTCATTTACCTTTCGTAAGTAGAACGGATACTCATCAACGACTACAGGAAGAACTAGAATTTCCATCCAGGGGAACCTTTCCATCACCTTACCGACCCAATGGAAATAAATTCCGTAATAGAGAGATTAATGGAGTCCCTTCCCTAAATATTAAGCTAAGGAATGATTGTTAATGAGTGCAACACACACTGAAAAACATGCTTACCACCTGCATACGGAATGACCTTGGGCGTATACATACTTTCGGGAACATATTTTTTGTAAACAGACGGTGAACGAAACAATGAAACAGATCTTATAATTTTAGTAATGTGTGTCGTTGAACTGTTATTACAAACATTAGAATACTTATGAACTAATCGAAGTCATTTTCAGATGTGTGTTATAACTATGCCTCTTCTTTAGTCTTCTTCTTGTTTCTTGTTTATCCCGGCCTCTTGAGATCTCTTGTGAAGAGACACGATAAAACACGTTCAGTAGTGGCGTGGGGCAGTAAAAGAACTTTTGAAGCTTCCGGTTTATTGCCATTTGTGTAAATAAAATCACTCTCATATTCTCATGCAGTCAGAAAATTTCGTGTAACTGTTTGTATGTGTAATTGGACTCATTACGTCGCAAATCGTTCTAATGAATTAATTAATCTACATTACAATGTTTGCTAAGGAACGTGATCAATAAGGTGATATGTGTCTCAGTTAAAGTCCAGCATTGATATTTTGAATAAACTTTCGGTTCATTTTTGTCAAATTCAGCACTTGTCTTAAAATTAATTTCTAACTTCGTGAATTAAGCCCAAGCCCGTTTGCAACTATTGTACGCGATTCACTGGACAGCTCGATCACTCACTAGCGTGTAAGGTATTTCAAATCGAGCGCGCAAGTTTCAGTTTTCCCTAATGGGCTAAACGACTCTTTTGTAATAACGTGATGTGTCTATCTAACGTAAACTCTAAGTGGAACTGGATTTGCCTCCAGTCGGGTCAAGATCACAAAAAATAAAATTCACCGCGCAGCTCAGCGAACTGTACACGGGCAATTTTAGCACTCTAAGCCATAACTCATCTCAGAGTAAAAGCCGCACATAAATTCACACTTTTTCATGCACACAAAATTCAAAACACCTTTCTATTAAACAGATAAATTATGGTTTGCAATTGCTAATTAACATTTCCGATTCTGAATAAACTTCAAGAACTTGTACTTCGTAACAACAAAATTTTATCGCCTGAAAGAAACTATTAGTTTGCTAAAACGGTTTCAGATTAAAGTCAACTCGTATGTAGACGATGACATCAGGAATTGATACGTGCTTGGAATGAACGAAATACCTGTACTGATAAATACTGTCTGTTGAATAATTTACTGACTTTTATAACAAATCTGATACCCCTTGTATCGCCACAGTGTAATCACTGTTACGTCCACATCCTTAATGAAAAAAGAAAGACACCATTTTCAGGCAAACATCCGGAATGTCTGTAAAATATCAAAATAAATTACAGAAGCAGAATATAGCTTTCTTGACCATCATAGTGGAATCGTGGAATTATATACCGATTCCATTCCTATATTTCCATTCAAGGAAGTAAGACTTTCATAAGAAACAAAAAATGATGAAATGAAGTCTTTACGTAGAAGTAAAATAAAAGAAATTAAAAATGGAACTGTTTCCCCGTGTGGCTAGTTGAAAAAGTTCCCACTATGTACAGCGCAAAATGCGTCATTCTCAGAATATCTAAACAGATGCTACTACGAAGCAGTTACAGGGGTAATCTGAAGATAAACTCAATTACAGGAGCAGATTACCTGCCACTCCTCAAAGGAGGGACGAAAAGCGTCATGATCGCCTTGATGAAACGCTGGGAAGTGGCTAGCCACGCGCCGAAATTTTCCTGTTCGCCGGGGCTTAACGTCGGTCCAGACCAACATTCTTCTTTGTGCCACGGGCGGTAAACACGTCCAGCCTTTTCTCAGAGCCGGAAATGCCCGGAGGAGACAGGGAGTTTACAGCACGTCACGCGCCCCTTGTAACCGACGCCTCCACTTTATTCACACGGACAGGTGTGAAGGAGTGCTTACATACTTGCTACATAGAACACGCAAATAAGATAAAGATCTGAAACCTCCACATAAACTGTCAAATACGAATAAAAATATCATATTAGTTTAAACCGGTTGCTCTGTTTACGTCACTGTGATCTGAATGTAATAAATTCTCCTGATGTCTATTTTTATAAAATCGGAAATTTTGTACAAACTCTCTGAATTTCCTGTAATTGCAACAGCTGTTTCTATAGTAGTCGGCCAAAGAAGATGTCTGACAGCTGGAAGCGATATTGACAGCTGTGAACAGAGAAGCGCAAGCAGCTGCAAGCGAAAACAGTAGTCGCTTTTAGAGCTGTTACAACTCTGAGGAAGTCTCACAGGGCCGTATACAAAATGGCGTTATGTGGCTGGATGTGGGAGGCACACGAAGCCGCCGCACTGAACCTACTGAAACTCTCTGGGCCGACTGTTCTATAGCTCAGCTGTGTTTCTGATTGTTAGAGTAGTTTTGTTACCAATGGTAAAGAGATACGCATGCAGTGCTCGGGTGGATGTGACCTAAAAAAATCTTACCACCACGTTAACTTGCTTGTTGCATGGATTTAATTTCAACTGTCGACAACTGACTTGTTTTCCATTGTTGATCAGGTAAGTTTCCGCTGCGAGAGAGTTCTATAGATTGCTCCACTGTTGTGATGTAGTATAGTTTCTGACTACTCATAATGGCGAACCGAATTAATCACTAACGGGTGGAGAAATAAAGGCTACTCTAAATGTATCAAACAGTGAAAAATTAAATTATGGATATGGAGACCATACGGTACCTGTCAAAAGTTTACCATCACCCATGATACCAACTACGTACTTCATTTCAAGCTAAAAACACATTGTAGAAACAAAAGAAACGAACTAAGCAAATATTTTCTCTCACTAACATTAACTGCTGTAGTCAATATCACCCCAGAAGTAGACAGGAAAATCATTTTTCGTTTCATTTCAAAACTATTAGTTTCGAAATAAATGACTTTCTACCTCTGAGTTAAGTTGTATCCGATGATGTTTTATTCAGTTTCATATCACGACACACTAAAATTTGTCATTGTTTCTTTTCTGTGAGCGCCACTGATGTCAATATGACCACAACGTAAACTTCTTTTTGTTTCTTAAACGCAATACTTACTAAAACAGATTCATTATTGTTACACTGAAGAACTGTCACGTATATTTTATATTTGTTACGATACCGCCAATATATCTAGTGAATATTACTTGTAGTCTCTACGACCCCAGTGGTACCCGGTGAGTCAAAAATATCCTGGTAGTAGGAGCGTTAAATACAACACAGTATGATTCAGTTTTTAGCCACTTGAGAATATTCTCTCTTTGCTCGCAGAACAGCAGCACAAACTCTTGGAATTCTACTGATAAGATTTTGTAGTCTTTTGCAGGGTCTGCAGTCCTATACGTCTGTAAATCATACCGTAGATCTTCAACATTAGTTGACCTCACTTTCCTGACCTCTCTGTCACGTTTATCCTATTGTAGTTCAATTGGACAAATAGGACAGTTCAGTTCCCCACATCTCTCTTTTCGATTGAACACTCTCTCCACAATTTATGAGCATGTCTGCAATGATTGTCGTGCTGCAGAACAAACCAACAAGCAATAAGTCTCTTGACAGACGGCACTGCATTGTTGATCAGAGACCTGTTATATCGATCCTTCTTTAAAGTTCCATTAATTCTCAGTAGAGCACCAACACCTAAAAACATCCCCACAACATGACCGACCCTCTACCGCGCTTCACCTTTGGCGTCACACAATGGCTCTCCATACATTCTCCGCGAGATAACGTCCGACGATGGCTTCAAAATATTTCAAATTGAGATCCGTTCGCGAATAACTCCGTGGACCATTGTTGCACGATCCAGTTTTTATGTTGCTACTGTGATGAGGTTCGAAAAATGGAACCCTTTCAGACCGAAGAATACGAAAAAAATAATTTTAAATTTTTTACACGTTTAACCTTTTCTGTTATATTAAGCAATGAATACAATAAGAAACTGGAGAAAATAGTAAACAGTTATTTTAAGGAGGTGGTTTCACTTTGGAAACACTGGGACATGCAATTCTGAACCAACCAACATTTCATGTGATATATTTGAAAGAAAATTCTTATTTTTCCCCGAATCCTCGCACCTCGAGTCTTCCATGAACTCGCAACGAATAAAACAAATTACAGTCGCAAGTAGAAAACAAAAATGGACTGAAAAGTTAATAAATTCTGTAGCAAAACTCTATACTGTCCCACTGGGTTCATTTCGATAAAATTAATAAAAGCAGTAGTCAAACTTCAAGTTTACGATACAGTAACTTAGATATGCTTACTTTTATTGTCAGTGAGCTCCTCAATACGGCCACAAAAATACCGCATTCCGGAATCTCCCACAATCACGTAGCATAACCACTATGTCCCCTGTTGTTTCGGATACATGAAATGCATCCGCAGTTGTGAATACGGGCAACCATCCATCATTATGGAACAACAAGAATGATAATTTGTAGCAGACCTGGTCCCGAACCTGGGCTTCCCATTTGACGTGAGAGGTCGCATTAACCTCTTTGGCTATCCGTGCAAGATCCACGGCCACGCCGTTGTTCATGCGTCACAATAAAAAAAAAAATGGCTCTGAGCACTATGGGACCTAACATCTTAGGTCATCAGTCCCCTAGAACTTAGAACTAGTTAAACCTAACGAACCTAAGGACATCACACACATCCATGCCCGAGGCAGGATTCGAACCTGCGACCGTAGCAGTCGCGCGGTTCCGGACTGCGCGTCTAGGACCGCGAGACCACCGCGGCCGGCCATGCGTCACAGCCTGCACTCGTACATATTATGTAACTCCCGCAGAGCGGTCATCTTAACTGAAGGTCGCTGCCTGATATCGGCTGATAAATAAGATAGTGCAGTGCTTGTGTCGCATCGTACTTCTTAACAAGACAGAAACTGCAATATCGTGTAGCTTTGAACGATATAAGCGACTGCTGCAAAGATATATTCATAGAAGTACCTCTTTGTACGATAAGAAGACTCTGTCTTGCCTTAGCACGAGCTATTTCTTCCGTAAGACCCTAGTACTTTAAAAAAAATAATAAAATGGTAGTTTCAGGCAGAAACCACTGGTACTCGTAGGTTTAAGATTACCAACATGTCGATCGTCTGGCGTGACATAAAGTGTACATAAAACGCTAATAGCAGATAAGCAGCAGGTGTATAATAACAATGAAGAAGCGGAGCTTTTTCAAGAGGCAGATTTCGTGCTAATTTAGTTGATTACAAGTGGAAGGCAGAAACGTGAATAACATTAAGCAGTGTTGTGAAAGTTCACTGTTAATACAGTACACAGATAGAACCTTTGTCTATTCGTAACGTATCCCTTGAGTCGTTCCACATTCCTGAGACTTTGTATTCTTGATGGGATCTACGGAGCACGATGAATGAATGAGTGAATGAAGTTAGTCTACAAAAAGCTAACAACTTGGTTTGTGCTAAAAAAGAGAACTATCTGATGTTTTTGTTTCATTGGTGTCACCACATCGCCGTTTAACCTTGGAAGGTTTCCTTTGGGACACGCTTCTGTCCTCATAATTACCTCCAGTCATAAACGATGTAGAATCGTAATGTCTTTATTTCTGAATTTTATTTTGAAAAGAAGACAGTAAGGTGACAATCAAGCCAGCAATCCTTTTGTCTGCTATAATGAGCTTACCAGTTTTCCCGACAGAGAGACAGATTGCTCCTGATTGACCCAGATCAGGAAATGAACGTTTCGTGCAATGGATTAAATGTTATGAACAGAGTGGCCCTCATAAATAAGTGCCAGGTGCTGGTTCTTACAAAACCGTCAAAGGTTTAATGAAGTGCAAGGGGATTTGTCTAACTACTGAACTGTAAGTCTGGTACCAGTTTAACCCCAATTGTCATCTGTCTACTGACTGGTTTGATGCGGCCCGCCACGAATTCCTTTCCTGTGCTAACCTCTTCATCTCAGAGTAGCATTTGCAACCTACGTCCTCAATTATTTGCTTGACGTATTCCAATCTCTGTCTTCTTATACAGTTTTTGCCCTCTACAGCTCCCTTTAGTACCATGGAAGTCATTCCCTCATGTCTTAGCAGATGTCCTATCATCCTGTCCCTTCTCCTTATCAGTGTTTTCCACATATTCCTTTCCTCTCCGATTCTGCGTAGAACCTCCTCATTCCTTACCTTATCAGTCCAACTAACTTTCAACATTCGTCTATAGCACCACATCTCAAATGCTTCGATTCTCTTCTGTTCCATTTTTCCCACAGTCAAGGTTTCACTACCATACAATGTTGTACTCCAGACGTACATCTTCAGAAATTTCTTCCTCAAATTAAGGCCGGTATTTGATATTAGTAGACTTGTCTTGGCCAGAAATGCCTTTTTTGCCATAGCGAGTCTGCTTTTGATGTCCTCCTTGCTCCGTCCGTCATTGGTTATTGTAGTGCCTAGGTAGCAGAATTCCTTAATTTCATAGATTTCGTGCCCATCAATCCCGGTGTTAAGTTTCTCGCTGTTCTCATTTCTACTACTTCTCATTACCTCCGTCTTTCTCCGATTTACTCTCAAACCATACTGTGTATTCATTAGACTGTTCATTCCAATCAGCAGATCATTTAATTCTTCTTCACTTTCACTCAGGACAGCAATGTCATCAGCGAATCGTATCACTGATATCCTTTCACCTGGTATTTTAATTGCACTCCTGAACCTTTCTTTTATTTCCATCATTGCTTCCTCGATGTACAGATTGAAGAGTAGGGGCCTTCTTAATACGAGCACTTCGTTCTTGATCGTCCACTCTTATTATTCCCTCTTGGTTGTTGTACATATTGTATATGACCTGTCCCTCCCTATAGCTTACCCCTACTTTTTTCAGAATCTCGAACAGCTTGCACCATTTTATATTGTCGAACGTATTTTCCAGGCCTACAAATCCTATGAAAGTGTCTTGATTTTGCTTTAGCCTTGCTTCATTTATTAGCCGTATCGTCAGAATTGCCTCTCTCGTCCCTTTACTTTTCCTAAAGCCAAACTGATCGTCACCTAGCGCATTCTCAATTTTCTTTTCCATTCTTCTGTATATTATTCTTGTAAGCAGCTTCGATGCATGAGCTGTTAAGCTGTTGTGCGATAATTCTCGCACTTGTCACCTCTTGCTGTCTTCGGAATTGTGTGGATGATGCTTTTCCGGAAGTCAGATAGTATGTCGCCAGACTCATATATTCTACACACCAACGTGAATAGTCGTTTTGTTGCCACTTCCCCCAATGAATTTAGAAATTCTGATGGAATGTTATCTATCTCCTCTGCCTTATTTGACCGTAAGTCCTCCAAAGCTCTTTTAAATTCCGATTTTAATACTGGATCCCCTATCTCTTCTAAATCGACTCCTGTTTCTTCTTCTATCACATCAGACAAATCTTCACCCTCATAGAGGCTTTCAATGTATTCTTTCCACCTATCTGCTCTCTCCTCTGCGTTTAACGGTAGAATTCCCGTTGCACTCTTAATGTTACCACCGTTGCTTTTAATGTCACCAAAGGTTGTTTTGACTTTCCTGTATGCTGAGTCTGTCCTTCCGACAAACATATCTTTTTCGATGTCTTGACATTTTTACTGCAGCCATTTCGTCATAGCTTCCCTGCACTTCCTATTTATTTCATTCCTCAGCGACTTGTATTTCTGTATTCCTGATTTTCCCGGAATATGTTTGTACTTCCTCCTTTCATCAATCAACTGAAGTATTTCTTCTGTTACCCATGGTTTCTTCGCAGCTACCTTCTTTGTACCTATGTTTTCCTTCCCAACTTCAGTGATGGCCCTTTTTAGAGATGTCCATTCCTCTTCAACTGTACTGCCTACTGCGCTATTCCTTATTGCTGTATCTACAGCGTTAGAGAACTTCAAACGTATCTCGTCATTCCTTAGTTCTTCAGTATCGCACATCTTTGCGTATTGATTCTTCCTGACTAATGTCCTGAACCTCAGCCTACTCTTCATCACTACTATATTGTGATCCGAGTCTATATCTGCTCCTGGGTACGCCTTACAATCCAGTATCTGATTTCGGAAACTCTGTCTGACCATGATGTAATCTAATTGAAATCTTCCCGTTTCTCCCGGCCTTTCCCAAGTATACCTCCTCCTCGTGTGATTATTGAACAGAGTATTCGCTATTACTAGCTGAAACCTGTTACAGAACTCAATTAGCCTTTCTCCTCTTTCATTCCTTGTCCCAAGCCCATATTCTCCTGTAACCTTTTCTTCTAGTCCTTCCCGTACAGCTGCATTCCAGTCGCCCATGACTATTAAATTTTCGTCCCCCTTTACATACTGCATTACCCTTTCAATATCCTCATACACTTTCTCTATCTGTTCATCTTGAGCTTGCGACGTCGGCATGTATACCTGAACTATCGTTGTCGGTGTTGGTCTGCTGTCGATTCTGATTAGAACAACCTGGTCACTGAACTGTTCACAGTAACACACCCTCTGCCCTACTTTCCTATTCATAACGAATCCTACACCTGTTATTCCATTTTCTGCTGCTGTTGATATTACCCGATACCCATCTGACCAGATATCCTTGTCTTCTTTCCACTTCACTTCACTGACCCCTACTATATCTAGATTGAGCCTTTGCGTTTCCGTTTTCAGATTTTATAGTTTCCCTACCACCTTGAAGCTTCTGACATTCCTCGCCCCGACTCGTAGAACGTTATCCTTTCGTTGATTATTCAGTCTTTTTCTCATGGTAACCTCACCCTTGGCAGTCCCCTCCCAGAGATCCGAATGGGGGACTATTTCGGAATCTTTTGCCAATGGAGAGATAATCATGACACTTCTTCAATTACAGGCCACATGTCCTGTGGATACACGTTACGTGTCTCTAATTCAGTGGTTTCCATTGCCTTCTGCATCCTCATGTCGTTGATCATTACTGATTCTTCCGCCTTTAGGGGCAATCTCCCACCCCTAGGACAAGAGAGTGCCCTGAACCTCTATCCGCTCCTCCGCCCTCTTTGACAAGGCCGTTGGCAAAATGAGGCTGACTTCTTATGCCGGAAGTCTTCGGCCGCCAATGCTGATTATTTATCAAAATGTGGGCAGTGGCTGGGATCGAACCAGGGACCTAAGACAATTTGATTTTGAATCAAAGACGCTACCCCTTTTTTTTTTTTTTTTTTTTTTTTTTTTTTTTTTTTTTTTTTTTTTTTTAAAAGAGTGTTCAGATATGGGTAGGTGGAGACAAGGCGGGCAGGGGTCGAAACCCGAGGCCTGGCCGCGATGTCTCCCCCCTCCCGTCCCGGAATCACTCACTCAAAGTAGCTTTTTGATTATTTTTTTTATGTATATTTTTTTTCACCAGGAAAAGGGTAAATGGAAAAAAAGATCTTTATTGGTACAAACTTAAATACAACAGAAATGCCATCCTTCCGGCGAAAATAACACAAGACAATATACTCGTACAAGGCGAGGAATTTTTTTTTTTTTATGAACATGGTGTAGGGAAAAAAAGCATAATAGGTCTGGTGTAATCTAAGAGGTGTGAAGCAATATACAGTGGAGTGAGGGAAAGACCAGTGTTGTCTGGGGTAGTGCATTAAAGAAAGGAGGCGCGTGTCCATGCGCCTATTCCACTGTGGGTTACAATGTAGAAAGTAGCGCGGGGAGTCTCAGATGTCAGCAGGGGGGGCGGGAGTGCTGTCGGCGTGTGGCACCATCCAACTGAGCGGGGGTGAAGTAAAGATCGCGTGTAGGTAATTGGCGAAGAAGGCGCGGTAGCGCGGTCGCTGTTCGACTTCACTGTGGGCGGTTTGTAAGTACTGCCAGAAATCAAGGCGTGATTTGTCGCCACCATTATACATGTTGGTGATCGTCCATCCCTTGACCCAGACAATCGCATGATTTTTGGAGGCGGGGAAATAAGTATTCTGAGGATGGATAAAAGTCCATGGGTCAATCGAGTCCGGCGGAACGCGGAGGTAACAGGCTACGAACTGTCGGGCAAGTTTCCAGACGTCACTGGTGGCAGTACAAGTCAGTTGATGGACATCGTCATCCACGAGGTTGCAAATGGAACAAAGTGGAGAGTCCTGTAGTCCGATGGCGTGAAGGCGATGGTTTGTGGCGAATTTTTCATTTGCGACTTGGTACCATGTTGCCCGGACGTTGGAGGGAAGAAAAGGCTGGTGGATGTGGCGCCAAACCGTTGGCCACCGCGTGGACGGATGTCTCAGTTCGATATTGTTGCTGGATATGGAACGAAGGAGAGGGGTGTAAAAATCTTTAGGTCGAGGAGAACGCGTGGTCGGTAAGGGTGTGTGAGCATAACTGAAGTCGACGATGAAATCAGAAATGTGCGTCAAATGGTGCTTGATGTGTCCGACTGGTACTGGTGGTGTTATGGTCGCGGGCACAAGAATTTCCAGCAAGCTGCGCGTAAGGGAGGTGCCCCCGTGCCACTGCTTGTGCATGGTGGACATGTACAAGGACGCCGCTCGGAGTCGCACATTGACAAGGCCGAGGCCTCCTGCTCGCGGGGGAAGGGTGAGCGTGTCGCAGCGGACCTTAAAGATCGTACCGGCTGTAAGGAAGTATCCGAGGGCAGCCTGAAGGCTGCGTCCAATAGTTGATGGCAGCGGGAGGACCTGTGCGATGTGGACCATTCTGGCCGCCACATGTTGATTGAGGTATTGGACACGTTGTAAAGAATCGAGTCGTCGGAGAAGATTTTGTCGCACCGTCGTGCGGATTGTTTGGAGTGCACGCCGAAAATTGATGGCAGCGGAGCGGCGCACGGTGGAGGTGAAAATGATACCAAGATATCGTAGTTGTTGTACACACGGGAGAGGTGCTAAGTCTTCGTGTGAGAGACCGCGTCCAATGGGCATCGCCGCGGATTTAGCCACATTCATGTTACTGCCCGCTGCAGTGCCGTACGTTGATATCAAATCAAGTACCGTGTGTGTTTCACTCCGTGAGCGGATCAAGAGGAGGAGGTCGTCCGCATACGCACGACATCGAAAACTGTGCTGTCGCAAAGTGAGACCAGAAAGGTGGCTCGTCAGACTCCCGATGAGTGGCTCCAGGCTTATGGCATACAGTAGGGTCGAAAGTGGGCAGCCTTGCCGTACGGAACGCCGGATCGCCACTGGTCCCGCCACACGGCCGTTAGCCTGAATCAGAGATTCGGCGGTGCCGTACAGGCGCCGGATCACGTCGATAAAGGCTGGTGGAAAACCCATGCGGTTCATCACTGAGAACAGAAAAAGATGCCGCAATTTGTCGAATGCGCTGTCAAAATCAATGGCAACCACTGCGGCGCGGAGTCTGCACGCCGCTGCCAGTGCAATTAAATCGCGACATTCTCCTGTGGCCGTTTGTATATTAACTGAGCCGCCCGGAGTTGTCTGTTCCGGGGATAGAATGCTAGGCAGGATCTTGCGGCATCGCGTTGCCAGTAGGCGTGTAAAAATTTTACAGTCTGCGTTAAGCAGAGTCAGGGGACGGTAATGTGCTGTCGTCACACCTGGTGTCGGCTTGTGGATGGGTATAATAATTCCCGTGACGAAGGACGGCGGTACGGCGTTCCCTATCGTCAGCAGTTCATTAAACATCGTTGTCCACCGTGATGCCATTAGTGTGAAGAAAGCGCGATAAAATTCTATCGGCAATCCGTCGACACCAGGTGACTTATTCAGAGCGCCTTTTTTGATTGCATCGTGGATTTCGTCACGCGTAATGGGCTCCAGCAGCTCGTCCGCTTCGTCGCTGGTGAGGGTGCGAGTTACGTGTGGTAACACAGACTCCTCAGCATGGTTGTTGGTAGTCTCCTCCTGGTACATTGTGCGGTAGTGGTCGACAAAGGCACTGACGATTTCGGCCTGGCAAGTGACGTGCTGGCCGCGACAGGTGGTGATCTCGGTGATGAGTTGTCGTCGTCGATGTTTCCTATCGGAGGCGATATGATGCATGGTCGGATGTTCTTGTTCCGCCGAATCTTGACGTCGGGTTCGCACCATAGCCCCCTGCAGTCTACGGCGTGTCAAAGTTACAATTTGCGCCTTAATCCTGCTGCGTTCCCTCTGGGTGTCGGGGGTGGGCGGTTGGGCGTCCAGGTCGCGGAGAACGGCGTAGAAATAGTCGGTAGTGTGCCGGCGCCACGTAGCAACTTCCTTTCCATACTGAATCAAAGTACGTCGAATGGCAGGTTTGGCACATTCTAGCCACCAGGTCAAGGTTGTGCAGTATTTAGGTAAGCGACGTTCACAGGTGGCCCATGTCTCGGTAACACGTTGAAGACATTCGGGATCATGAAGATGGGAGGTGTTTAGCTTCCACGGTGCACGACTACGCCAGACCACTTGCTTGGGGAAGAGAATGTTGCAGATGTAGGCACAGTGGTCCGAAAAGGCCAGGGGCCAAAGTTCTGCACCTTGGACTGCAGGTGTGAGTTCCCGAGAGACGTAAATTCTATCAAGGCGGCTCGCGGAGTGACTCGTCTGGTAAGTATGTCCAGGCGCGTCGCCGTGCCGAACTTCCCAAGTGTCGCGGAGCAACAGATCTCGGACGACAAGACGCAGTTCTTGACAGGTGTTGTAGTGGGGCACTTGATCTTTAGGGTGCAAGACACAATTAAAATCACCCCCAAGCAAGTAATGGTCGCAGCGTCCAAGAAACAAAGGAGCGATTTCTTCTGAATAGAAGAGGGCCCTGTCGCGTCTGCGGGTGGAGCCTGAAGGAGCGTAAATGTTGATGATACGCGTCCCCATGACGGTGACGGCCATGCCTCTGGCAGATGGAAGGTATGTGATATCGGCCACTGGAATGCCTTCTCTGGCGTAGATGGCTACGCCGCGTCCCAGGTGGTCACCAGGAGAAGGATAAGTGTTATATCCCGCGACGTCTGGTAGTGTGGCCAGGTGTACTTCCTGTAGTAGTGCGATATCGACGTCCGACGCCCATATCATCTCTCGCAGCAATTGAAGTTTCACGGGTGAGCTAATGGTGTTAGTGTTGATCGTCGCTATTCGGTAGGTTTGGAGCTGTAACCCGCCGTGGAGGGGAACTCCACCGGCGGAGGATGAAGAGGGACGAGGCAACGGTGAGTCGTGCCGTACGCCACCTGACGGCATTATCAGCGGCGTAACGATGCTTCCGTCTGGGGTAACTCTGTCCCCAGTGTGTGGTCCGGCTCCTCATCGACGTCCTCACTCCACACCATTGAAGGCGTTGTCGTTGTGATGGTCGTACGTTCCACTTCGGTCGTAGGGGCAGAGGACGTCTCGGCGGCAGTCGCATCTGTGGAGTCCATTGGTTCAGGAGCACCTGAGCGAGCCAGTAGAGTAGGCATCGACGTATCCACAGTCGGCGTCATGTTGCCGTCATTCGTATCGTCGTGTAGGTTCTCCGAGGCCTCGTCGGGTCGGACGGCCTCTGGAGCATCGGGGGGTGGTGATCCGTCTCGTTCCGAGACCGTATGGCGCCTCCTCTTGCGCCTCTTAGGTGAACGTTGTTTGCGGGTTCGTCCCTCCGTGTCGGAAGACGGGAGGGAGTCGCGTCGCTCTGAGAGGAAGGCCGTTGCGGGAACGTCAAATGAAGGGGCGTCCATATGTTCAGGGGGGTGGGTGTCGGAAGTCGTCGCTGTTGGTAGTGGCGCCAGAGTAGCGTCAGGCTTTGAGCGCGACGCGTCGGCCCCAGCGGTATCCGTAGCAGCTGGAAGGGTCACCGGTGCATGGTCCGATGGGCGGCGGCCGGTGGGAGGAGAACAGAGCGCCGATGCGTAGGTGATCGGTAAAACCGTAGTCGGAGCCGGAGGTGCCACGGTAGCGGCTGGCAATTGGGTGATTCGTCGCTGAAGACACTCAGATCTGAGGTGGCCTTCTTTGCCGCACCCGGAACAGGTCTTGGGTTGGCCGTCGTATATGACAACCGCGCGGCACCCGCTAATTTGCAGGTAAGATGGCACGTGGCGATGGAGGTCGATGGTGATCTGCCGTACACCGTTAAGAACAGGGTACGTTTGGAATTGCGCCCAGCGTTCGGCAGTGTGGCCGTGTACAGTGCCATAGGGGCGGAAAGCCGCGATAACGTCTTCCGCTGGAAGCTCGAACGGGAGTTCGAAAACTCGTATGGTGCGCATTCCTAAGCCGGCATGGTCGACAGTGACCGCTCCGACATTGCCGTCGGCGTGGCAAAAGCGTAATCCATGGTTGGTGTCACGAAGTATTCTTTCACATACCGCGTCATTGACGACTTTGACGTACACAGTACTGCTTAATATGGACAAATGGATGCCCAAGATGTCAGAAGCTGGGTTCTTAGCAACGTCGCGTAGGAAGCGTTCCACTTCCAAGGCCTTTGGTCGTGCGTAGTCGTTGCAGAAGTTGAAACGTAAAGCTGATTTTCGAAAACGGTTGGCCATGGTTCTAGTGCACGTAAGCGACACGTAAGTGACGGCTGCTGAAATGTAAACAACAGCGAGCGCGCGCGCTCCTCAGGCGGAAACAACAACACGTCCGCACTGCACGGCGGCGAAAGCCGGACTGTTGCCAATGGAGAGATAATCATGACACTTCTTCAATTACAGGCCACATGTCCTGTGGATACACGTTACGTGTCTCTAATTCAGTGTTTTCCATTGCCTTCTGCATCCTCATGTCGTTGATCATTACTGATTCTTCCGCCTTTAGGGGCAATCTCCCACCCCTAGGACAAGAGAGTGCCCTGAACCTCTATCCGCTCCTCCGCCCTCTTTGACAAGGCCGTTGGCAAAATGAGGCTGACTTCTTATGCCGGAAGTCTTCGGCCGCCAATGCTGATTATTTATCAAAATGTGGGCAGTGGCTGGGATCGAACCCGGAACCTAAGACATTTTGATTATGAATCAAAGACGCTACCCCTAGACCACAGGTACATCCATTAACCCTAATATAATACAATTATTCATTGGAATCACATATATAATGAAGAAAGCAATAATTACACACTAAAGTAAGCAGTAAATTACAAAATGAGGGGACCTACCAATTATGAACATAAAAAGGTTCTTAAATTTGAGGTAGGTAGGTTTGGCGAAGTTTACAAGGAACAAGCAGGTTAGGAGTCACCATTATCTCAGTAGATCCTTCCCGAAAATACTCAACCACGGACGGGATCAATCGCAGCGTATAAAATCCGCACCAAATGACAAACTCTGTCGTGGTTGAGCTCTCGAGTCCCTGACCAGGTGTCAAATCGTGCAACATAATCAAGTTTAGAAGCAACGGGCCGAAAAAAGCGTAACGGCTTTCCAACCCGGTTACCGTTCTTTGCAAAATTATCTCATCATAGTTGATGAGTCTATGGATGTAGTCACGCAAATAGTGGTGTCTCCAACCAGCCGTTAGGCATTAACCACTGTGTGATCGGTAGACCGTTAGAAATGCTAGCACGGCCTTCACTACGCCCCGAGCATCTGCTTCCAGAGTGTCCCAAAAATCTATCTTTCCTCTCTACACTGCATGAAATCATGCAAAAGAATACTCCATCGATGGGAAGGCTCTGCTATCCACTGGATAATGAGATATTTTTCGAAACAGTTGTACAACGCCACACTGAGCAATCGTTTTAGATATTCTCCAATCGGCTGACTTCTGGCATATACAGTTCTGAGAAAACCGAGATCCAAAATACCACATCCCAGATATCTTTTTACGGAGCCCAACGAGCTATTTCCCTGCCTTGCGACAGAGAGAAATTCTCACGCCACATGACGTGGCGTACGGCACTTGCCCAACTTGAGAGGGAAAGGGAAAAACTTTTAACAATAACCAACAGACTCCTACAGCACAACAAATAAAGGACTTGCAGATAACTATAGAGATAGATGCAAATTGAGAAGTGTGATAGTGGCTTAATGTTTGCAGTCACCGAAATCAACACATACACTCCTGGAAATTGAAATAAGAACACCGTGAATTCATTGTCCCAGGAAGGGGAAACTTTATTGACACATTCCTGGGGTCTGATACATCACATGATCACACTGACAGAACCACAGGCACATAGTCACAGGCAACAGAGCATGCACAATGTCGGCACTAGTACAGTGTATATCCACCTTTCGCAGCAATGCAGGCTGCTATTCTCCCATGGAGATGATCGTAGAGATGCTGGATGTAGTCCTGTGGAACGGCTTGCCATGCCATTTCCACCTGGCGCCTCAGTTGGACCAGCGTTCGTGCTCGACGTGCAGACCGCGTGAGACGACGCTTCATCCAGTCCCAAACATGCTCAATGGGGGACAGATCCGGAGATCTTGCTGGCCAGGGTAGTTGACTTACACCTTCTAGAGCACGTTGAGTGGCACGGGATACATGCGGACGTGCATTGTCCTGTTGGAACAGCAAGTTCCCTTGCCGGTCTAGGAATGGTAGAACGATGGGTTCGATGACGGTTTGGATGTACCGTGCACTATTCAGTGTCCCCTCGACGATCACCAGTGGCGTACGGCCAGTGTACGAGATCGCTCCCCACACCATGATGCCGGGTGTTGGCCCTGTGTGCCTCGGTCGTATGCAGTCCTGATTGTGGCGCTCACCTGCACGGCGCCAAACACGCATACGACCATCATTGGCACCAAAGCAGAAGCGACTCTCATCGCTGAAGACGACACGTCTCCATTCGTCCCTCCATTCACGCCTGTCGCGACACCACTGGAGGCGGGCTGCACGATGTTGGGGCGTGAGCGGAAGACGGCCTAACGGTGTGCGGGACCGTACCCCAGCTTCATGGAGACGGTTGCGAATGGTCCTCGCCGATACCCCAGGAGCAACAGTGTCCCTAATTTGCTGGGAAGTGGCGGTGCGGTCCCCTACGGCACTGCGTAGGATCCTACGGTCTTGGCGTGCATCCGTGCGTCGCTGCGGTCCGGTCCCAGGTCGACGGGCACGTGCACCTTCCGCCGACCACTGGCGACAACATCGATGTACTGTGGAGACCTCACGCCCCACGTGTTGAGCAATTCGGCGGTACGTCCACCCGGCCTCCCGCATGCCCACTATACGCCCTTGCTCAAAGTCCGTCAACTGCACATACGGTTCACGTCCACGCTGTCGCGGCATGCTACCAGTGTTAAAGACTGCGATGGAGCTCCATATGCCACGGCAAACTGGCTGACACTGACGGCGGCGGTGCATAAATGCTGCGCAGCTAGCGCCATTCGACGGCCAACACCGCGGTTCCTGGTGTGTCCGCTGTGCCGTGCGTGTGATCATTGCTTGTACAGCCCTCTCGCAGTGTCCGGAGCAAGTATGGTGGGTCTGACACACCGGTGTCAATGTGTTCTTTTTTCCATTTCCAGGAGTGTATTATAAGAACCAGATATTCACCAACCGGTAGAAACATGATGCATGATGTGTCGACAGAAGTGCCGACACAGTGTTATTTTGAGGGGGCCGATATGCACGCTATAAGCTCACGCAGAATATCGTGAAGTCTGAAACAGGACGCTCAATGAATGCTATAAAGAAAAGTACGTTGCTTTTGGAATACTTAACTTTAATCCATCCTTGTTGTATACATCGTTTTTGTTGAGACATGCTTTAGACGATAATTATCAATTGCTATGTAAGGCTAATGGCGCCTTGCTAGATCGTAGCCATGGACTTAGCTGAAGGCTATTCTAACTATCTGCTCGGCAAAGGAGCGAGGCTTCGTCAGTGTAGTCGCTAGCTACGTCGTCCGTACAACTGGGGCGAGTGCTAGTCCGTATCTTGAACCTGCCTTGTGGTGGCGCTCGGTCTGCGATCACACAGTGGCGACACGCGGGTCCGACATGTACTAATGGACCGCGGCCGATTTAAAGCTACCACCTAGCAAGTGTGGTGTCTGGCGGTGACACCACAATGCATATTCCGATAAAATGAATGAAAAGCTAACGTATCAGTCCACCAGTTTATTGACGTGTTTCATGACACAGTTACATGGAGCGAGCTGTGAATGGCTGGGATAGAACAGTCATCTGATTTTTAGCACGAGCCTAGAGATGTGACAAGATGTGACGGCAGATGTAAGGAGGAAGAAACATAGAGTTTTCCTGTTATAATGATGGGGTAACTTTGCTGTATATCTCCCGTAACCTTTTTTAAAACTGTCGAATAATAATGATAGTTAGCTATGTGGACTAGATGAAACAAACTGGAGTGGGCAATTCATTTGATAACGAAAAAAAAAAAATTAACGTGCCTCTGATATCGATTGCAGTGCTTATATTGGAGGTGAAGATCCTTCCACAATCCGCTATGATCGAAAATCTGTGTCGATGTTGTAACTCTAAACGTCCCCCTGCAGTCCCGTGACGATTATTTGTGTGGATTTCCCCCAGTGCCACGTGTTGAAGAGATCCTTACCATCGTTTATTCACTGTTACCTTAGTAAGCAAGGAAACACCTGACCAAAACTCGATGTAGACAGATGGTTAAATATTTAGGTTAAAACCTGACGGAGAAAAGAAACAGCGTCGATGTGGCTTTAAAATAGCTACTTTCAAAGGAACGAAACGACTATTTAAAATCAAGAGAAAAATGCCATTATAGCATATAGCATATTATAGCATATAGCTTATACAGCACGGCCGATCCGCTACGTCCTAAAATGACAGAATAATGAAACAGTTACCATAATTTCAATCTCATGTGAACAGTTTAGTGCCCTTAAGGGAATGAATGTAATGTCGTGTTGGAGAACTATTCTGTGTCATATATCAAAAAATTGTTTGAATTGAACTTCGTTGTGTTTGGTAGACTTGCATTGGTAGGAAACATGATGTATTTTGTGGTCTAATAAAAGAGGCGGTGTAGCGAGTGCAGTAGTTCGGGCTGTATACATCGTACGACGCTGAAACATCGTAGGTATGTTCATTAATCGGAGCGCTAGAGGATTACGCTGAAAGGAAAGTAATAGTTCCATTTTCTGCCACCAGGTGAAAACATGACGCTGTAAGCTGTCAGAGTGACGTGTTTGTGCAGGAAGGAAGGATCGAACACATGATAACGATAAATGTGGCACGCTTTTTAGGCTACAGTCACAGACTGCAACGTGTGTTCAATAAGGTCTTCCTACACAGTAACATGCTGCATTTGTAACACGAAGTGGTGGATAGTTGCTCGCAGAATATCCGGTATAATCAGAGTGATATATCGTTGTATGCTATCCTTCAGATCAGAAAGGTTCCTGACACATCCTTGATAGGAG
This sequence comes from Schistocerca piceifrons, assembly GCF_021461385.2. Taxonomy (NCBI): domain Eukaryota; kingdom Metazoa; phylum Arthropoda; class Insecta; order Orthoptera; family Acrididae; genus Schistocerca; species Schistocerca piceifrons. The sequence goes on from NC_060141.1 coordinate 784,315,770, forward strand.
TGATCTTCTAGATATCCCCGTAACGGGAAGTTACATGGACTTACGTTTGAGATTTGGAAGACAATTCTTCTAATTGTCGAGAGGTGATGCGGTCATTACCATAGGTTTCTCGATGAAAATCTTTCACCTGGCTGGTGGCGTGTGGTGTCTCTCCATCTTGCATGAAAATAGTGGCGTGGACACAACTGCGTTCTTGCAAAGCTAGAATAATATATTTCAAAATGAGGTCCTTATAACGCGCAGGTGTCACTGTATAACTGATTTCCCCGTGAGGTGTCATCTCCTCGAAGAAAAATTGACCGAGAATAAAGGAGCTTGTGAAGTCACGCTGCACAGTCACGTACGCTGAATGCAGAGGATATTCCTGCACAACATGCGGTGGAGGAGAGCCCCATATGTGGACGTTCTGTGTATTGACAGCACCGTGCAGAGTAAAACGTACCTTCTCCGTCAACAGGATATTCCCCAGCTACATGATAACCAATGCCATACGAGCCAAAAAGCGAAGGGCAATTTCACGGCTTTGTACCCGATCTGCCGGCCGGAGTGGCCGAGCGGTTAAAGGCGCTACAGTCTGGAACCCCACGACCGCTACGGTCGCAGGTTCGAATCCTGCCTCGGGCATGGATATGTGTGATGTCCTTAGGTTAGATAGGTTTAAGTAGTTCTAAGTTCTAGGGGACTTATGACCACAGCAGTTGAGGCCCATAGTGCTCAGAGCCATTTTTTTGTACCCGATCTTGGTGCTTCATTTCGTGCACATCTGAATCTTGTAGGGATACAAGTCTCAAATGAGCCGCCAAATCTTTTTAGCTGTTGATATGGGGCGAGATAATTACCGGGACACATTACTCAATATTCTATTTCTTATGATTCTTTGTGTAATTTGTAGTAAGGATTTTGGTATCAGCAGTATGATCCGATCACTGTATTCCTACTAATTGTGCCAGAAATCTGATAAAAATGTTGAAAGAAATCATTAGTGGACTAGAAACATATTTCCGTAGTACAAGCGCCAGTACGTAGTTCATAAAGATAACGGTATCTCACCGGGAGCAAAAAGTCTTTTGTGTAATTAATTTCCAAATGTGGTGGTGACAACCAGCATTTAAAATTATGTGTAATGAGGACGATGTGGTGTTTTATGATGAATCATGTAATAAGATTGCTATGCATTAATGTTACGGTATAGTACAGTACGAGAGAGACAAACATATTGTTTATTACTGTGTGACTTACTGCGCTTAGATAATTCTACTTAGATAGTAAGATTTTTGTTCTTGCTAAGATTTAATTTCGTGAGAAAGGAGTCCGTTTGTGTAGTACAAATCGGTGCCATTGCGAAATTGAAAATGAAAGATGAATATACATCTACACTCCTGGAAATGGAAAAAAGAACACATTGACACCGGTGTGTCAGACCCACCATACTTGCTCCGGACACTGCGAGAGGGCTGTACAAGCAATGATCACACGCACGGCACAGCGGACACACCAGGAACCGCGGTGTTGGCCGTCGAATGGCGCTAGCTGCGCAGCATTTGTGCACCGCCGCCGTCAGTGTCAGCCAGTTTGCCGTGGCATACGGAGCTCCATCGCAGTCTTTAACACTGGTAGCATGCCGCGACAGCGTGGACGTGAACCGTATGTGCAGTTGACGGACTTTGAGCGAGGGCGTATAGTGGGCATGCGGGAGGCCGGGTGGACGTACCGCCGAATTGCTCAACACGTGGGGCGTGAGGTCTCCACAGTACATCGATGTTGTCGCCAGTGGTCGGCGGAAGGTGCACGTGCCCGTCGACCTGGGACCGGACCGCAGCGACGCACGGATGCACGCCAAGACCGTAGGATCCTACGCAGTGCCGTAGGGGACCGCACCGCCACTTCCCAGCAAATTAGGGACACTGTTGCTCCTGGGGTATCGGCGAGGACCATTCGCAACCGTCTCCATGAAGCTGGGGTACGGTCCCGCACACCGTTAGGCCGTCTTCCGCTCACGCCCCAACATCGTGCAGCCCGCCTCCAGTGGTGTCGCGACAGGCGTGAATGGAGGGACGAATGGAGACGTGTCGTCTTCAGCGATGAGAGTCGCTTCTGCCTTGGTGCCAATGATGGTCGTATGCGTGTTTGGCGCCGTGCAGGTGAGCGCCACAATCAGGACTGCATACGACCGAGGCACACAGGGCCAACACCCGGCATCATGGTGTGGGGAGCGATCTCGTACACTGGCCGTACACCACTGGTGATCGTCGAGGGGACACTGAATAGTGCACGGTACATCCAAACCTTCATCGAACCCATCGTTCTACCATTCCTAGACCGGCAAGGGAACTTGCTGTTCCAACAGGACAATGCACGTCCGCATGTATCCCGTGCCACCCAACGTGCTCTAGAAGGTGTAAGTCAACTACCCTGGCCAGCAAGATCTCCGGATCTGTCCCCCATTGAGCATGTTTGGGACTGGATGAAGCGTCGTCTCACGCGGTCTGCACGTCCAGCACGAACGCTGGTCCAACTGAGGCGCCAGGTGGAAATGGCATGGCAAGCCGTTCCACAGGACTACATCCAGCATCTCTACGATCGTCTCCATGGAAGAATAACAGCCTGCATTGCTGCGAAAGGTGGATATACACTGTACTAGTGCCGACATTGTGCATGCTCTGTTGCCTGTGTCTATGTGCCTGTGGTTCTGTCAGTGTGATCATGTGATGTATCTGACCCCAGGAATGTGTCAATAAAGTTTCCCCTTCCTGGGACAATGAATTAACGGTGTTCTTATTTCAATTTCCAGAAGTGTATGTGGCTATCGGTGCACGACTGCCGGAGACAACCAAACTTCCATATGGCGTCAACCATGCGTCTACATGCATGCATGCATGCATGTCGAAAGAAACTATCAATCGTGTTCAGAATAACACAGGCACTGTCATATCGTATTTATCTGCCGTTAAAGGGCAAGCGACTTTCAAGCAAAGAGTCTCGTCTGTGCGGGATAGATGTGCAAGTACGGGTCGCAGACAGATGGTTGACGACACGTGGAAGTTTGGGCCTGGCCTTGAGTCGCGCTGAGATAAGCGATAAGCGGGAAGTCCGGATTCGTATCCCGGTCGAGCACAAATTTTTCATTGTAGTTATTTCATTCTACAGCAGGAGGTTGCGCATATTCACAATTGCGAATACATTTCAAGAAGCGTAAAAGTTAACATCACCTTTACGTAACATGCAGCAGCTTTCATTACTACACAATCAGTCGTGTGTTGCACTACATTGCTAAGTGTGTGATCGCCTTGCAAGAGTATGCACATGATATCATCGCAGCTGGCCAAGCGTGACCGTTATGTCCAACACACCGTGGCATTGCATTAAACAAATGCAGTTGTTATTAAGGAAAACGCACCGTACTGTCGATGTTTTCAGGACACTTGTGCATATGCTAACAAGTGCTTCAGCGTGTCCTCGTGAAATATCAAGAAAAAAAACCACAACAAGACAACCAAAGTGGCTTCACTGCCAGGTCCAGTAATATTGTTGGCAACTGACACACTGGAATCACCGTAATTACACAAGCACGTAGCTTGCTCTGTGAACTGGCTGCACTATACTCGTTAATGGTTGTTGGGTAACAATTGTCACACTCGCTGGCCTACGAATCTTATATCGCTCATGGTCATCGGTGTCTCCCATCTCCCTCTGAAGAATATTTCCCATGCTTTACTAGTTACTATTGTCTAGTGTCAGAACGGATATATATATTCTGTTTCATTATTTTTTTCCTCTTGTAACAGTTAATTACCACGGATGATTGACTATACGACGAGTAATGTATTGTGGATTGGGATTGTTCCCAGCTACATCAGGCAATCCCACATTTTGTTGTGTTTTAAATCGTCAGCATATTTACTTAATTGATTTATTAATTTTCTGTGTCGTGTTCATGGCCTTCTCACTGGCCCTTATTCCACAACTTCACATGCTCGTATTTTATACGCTGATAGAGAACCCGGTAACAAATACGTACGGAGCGAGGTGGCGCAGTGGTTAGACACTGGACTCGCATTCGGTAGGACGACGGTTCAATCCCGCGTCCGGCCATCCTGATTTAGGTTTTCCGTGATTTCCCTAAATCACTCCAGGCAAATGCCGAGATGGTTCTTCTGAAAGGGTACGGCCGACTTCCTTCCCCATCCTTCCCTAATCCGATGAGACCGATGACCACGCTGTCTGGTCTCCTTCCCCAAAACAACCAACCAACCAACCAACAAATACGTCAGCAATTTGATACAATTCTTCTTTCAGTTAGAATTACACTGATAAATCGCCATAAGTTCCTCTAAGTACCGCATTTTCGTACATTTCTTTCACTAGAGATAGGTTTCTTTGTCTACGACCATTTGCTTCTAATACCTACCTTGCTTCGGCCATCTTACGAAATCCTGTTTCCCACATTGGTAGAAATGTTTTACTTTTTGCATTACTGTGTCATTCACAGTTTTGATGCCAAGAAGTACTTTACTCTATTTGCTGCAACTCTGCATCGTCATCTCCTTTATCTTGTTTATTCTTGAGTCAAATTTCTACATTATCTATGAATACCTTAAGCGGGGTAGGACGTGAAACGGGCCGACTTGGAGCAGGAGAGGCACCACAGTACATTTTAATTTACACTGTTTACACTTTTACAAATAAATCCATAAAACCTTGTTAGCATAACCAGGAAGGATTCAGGATTCACACTTATTTTTATTTATTTATTATATTTATTTACACGTCAAGTTCCGTAGGGCCAAATTGAGGAGCAAATCTCCAAGGTCATGGAACGTGTCAGTACATGAACTTACAACATAAAAGTAATAAGAGATAAAAATAGATGTTCATGAACCTGAAAAAAGTCAGTCCATAAGTTTCAGTAAACGCTGTCAGCAATACGATAAGAATCAGCTTAATTTTTCAAGAAACTCCTCGACAGAATAGAAGGAGTGACCCATGAGGAAACTCTTCAGTTTCGATTTGAAAGCGCGTGGATTACTGTTAAGATTTTTGAATTCGAGTGGCAGCTTATTGAAAATGGATGCAGCAGTATACCGCACACCTTTTTGCACAAGAGTTAAAGAAGTCTGATCCGAATGGAAGTTTGATTTCTGCCGAGTATTAACCGAGTGAAAGCTGCTTATTCTTGGAAATAAACTAATATTGGTAACAAGAAGCGACAATAAGGAATATACATATTGAGAGGCCAGTGTGAAAATACCCAAACTCGTGAACAGAGGTCGACAAGAGGTTTGTGAACTCACACCACTTATTGCCCGAACTGCCCGTTTCTGAGCCAAAAATATCCTTCTAGAACGGGAAGAGTAACCCAAAAACATAATGCCATACGACATAAGTGAATGAAAATAAACAAAGTAGAATAATTTACATGTCGAAGTATCACTCACTTTTGATACCGTTCCAATAGTGAAAATGTCAGTACTAAGACTTTGAACAAGATCCTGAACGTGGACTTTCCACAACAGCTTACTATCTATCTGAACACCTAGAAATTTGAACTGTTCAGTTTCACTAATCGTATTCCCATTCTGTGAGATTAAAACGTCAGGTTTTGTTGAATTGTGTGTTTGTAAAAACTGAGTCTTACTGTGATTTAACGTTAGTTTATTTTCTACAAGCCATGAACTGAGATCATGTACTACACTACTTGAAACCGAGTCAATGTTGCACACAACATCCTTTACTACCAAGCTAATGTCTTCAGGAAACAGGAATATTTTAGAGTTACCTATAATACTAGGGCGCATATCATTTATATAAATAAGAAACAGGAGCGCCCCCAACACTGATCCCTGGGGCACCCCCCAATTGACAGTACCCCACTCAGATCCCACATCACAGCCATTATCAACATTGTGAATAATGACCTTTTTCTGCCTGATGCTAAAGTGAGAGGTGAACCAATTGTGAGCTCCTCCCCTTATTCCGTAATGGTCCAACTTCTGGAGCATTATTGTGAGATCAACACGATCAGACGCCTTTGTTAAATCAAAAAACACTCCAAGCGTCGAAAATTTTTATTTCGCCCATCCAGTACCTCACAGAGAAAAGAGAATATAGCATTTTCAGTTGTCAAACGACTTCGAAAGCCGAACTGTACATTTGATAGCAAATCGTGTGATATAAAATGATCAATTATCCTTACATACACAGTCTTTTCGATAACTTTTGCAAACACTGATGGCATAGAAATAGGTCTAAAATTGTCAACATTATCCCTTTCTCCCTTTTTATAGTCACTTTACTACTGAGTACTTTAATCGCTCAGGAAACTGACCATTCCTAAAAGAAAAATTACAAATGTGGCTAAATACAATGCTAACATGTGCAGCACACTACTTTAATATTCATAGCAGAGGAAGTTGAAAAACATAACAAAACAAATTTTTTTTTTACATGTGAAATTTGGTCATTTTTTCACTTGGTATTGGCTGCATTTGTTCCTGTAGGTACACATTCATTCATAAGTAAGAGAGATTCTTCGATGAAATTTGCACAGCATACAAACCATACTTACAGGTGCTTGAAACTCTAGAATTTCCCAAATCTGTCAAAAGCTATGGTAAAAGTTGAGATAATTAACTATAAAATTCGAATTTTCTCTAAACACCAAGTTTAAAACGTAACAGCCCGTTCATTTTTCCATAGATTAAATAAATTCATGAGTTTCATACACCTGTAAGTATGGTTTGTAAGCTGTGCAAAATTCTTCGAAGAATCTCTTACATATGAAGAAAAGTGTACCTATAGCAACAAATGCAGCCAACAGTAAGTGAAAAAAATCATGAAATTTCACATTTAAAAAATATTAATTTTCCGTGTTTTTGAACTTCCACTGCTATGAGTGTGAATTCTGAACCCTTCCTGGTCATGCTGACAAAGTTTTATGAATTTATTTGTAAACGTATAGACAGTGCAAATTAAAATGTCCTGTGGTGCCACTCCTTCACGAAGTTGGCCCGATTGACGTCCTACCCCCCCTCAAACGATTCTCACGTAACATCAATCACATCTGATGGTGAGATATGCCATACAACATTCAGACTATCTCAGATTTGTTGAAATATACTACCACGACAACCCAATTAAAATATATGATGAGTACATTTAAACTGAAGGTAAATGCCAGTGATAACAGTGCTTGTTGAACGTTTCAACGTGATTCATCCCAGGTGTTGCATGAACAATTGTTGCGTCCCCAACGTTGACATTCACATGAATGATGAGTTTGGAGTACCACCTACACATACTCTCGCTACCACAGTATCAGAATTTACATTTCACCATTTCAACACAGCACATGAGATCCAATTCTGAAAGAGTCCTATCTGTTCTGAAACCCCATTAACTGCAAAACAGCCCACAACTAAAGTATTGCAACAGACTACAAAATTACAAGCTCATGAAGAAATTGTGATAAATAGTGGCCTATACGGTATATTTTTTATCCCATAACTGACTGTCACCAGCAGCATTTTCTACTATCATTTCGAATGAGGCAATGGCACAGATTAAAAAATATAAGGTAACCATCGCCGAATGTAATGAAGCAACAGAGAGGTGGAAACCAAAGCGTTGTATGTATTTAACAGGTAAATCTGAATTTCAAATATAGACCGCTTAATTTGTATCAAAACACGTCCATCCTCTCTGGTCCGAACTTTCCCTAGCCTTCCCTTGAAGCATAACGAGTAAAAGCTTTTCATCAAACTTTGCTACTGAACGATCCCACTGCCTAGCTATGGTCAAAGCTATGCATTAAGTGAATTTGATTCGCGGTACAACAGATACGTACTTCAGCAAGGGGCTGCGTACTCCATTTACCATGAATTTACAATCTACATTCTGGCAACAAACATCTCCTCCGTGATGACAGAAGAATAGTGCAGGAAAACTGGACGACCCATTCTCTGTGTTGGAATATTACGGCCGCACAAATGAGCCAATGTTCAAATGTGTGTGAAATCTTATGGGACTTAACTGCCAAGGTCATCAGTCCCTAAGCTGAAACACTACTTAACCTAAATTATCCTAAGGACAAACACACACACCCATGCCCGAGGGAGGACTCGAACCTCCGCCGGGACCAGCCGCACAGAGCATGACTGCAGCGCCTGAGACCGGTCGGCTCACGCAACAATGACACAATCGACAATATGTTATTATAAAGCCTAGGTACTAATACAGGATGTACATAAAGTCCGGGAACACTTCCAATTATTAATTGCACATGAACTAAACGTTGTACAGATGTCATACATATTGCATTTTGAAGAGAAACTCTGAAAGTGTTTTTTTTTTTTTTTTTTTTTTTTTTTTTTTTACAAACGTACGATATTCGAACAATGAGTGACCTGGCAGACGCACAATACAGTAATCTAATTCTTGCCATACCCGTCCCAGCATGGCATCGTCGACTGTGGCAGTCACTTTCCGAATCCTCTCCCGGAGCTCTGCTACATCACGTGGCAAAGGCGGTTAATACACCAAATCTTTAATGTGTTCCCACAGAAAAATGCCACAAGGAGTGAGATCTGGTGATCGGGGAGGCCATTTCCTGAAACAGCTGTTCCCTTCTGTAGCACGGCCGATCCATGGATGCGGCAGTTCCGTGATCAGGTAACCACGAACTTCACGATGGAAATGGGGTGAAGCCCCACCTTGTCGAAAGATGAACGGAGAGTCCAACTGCATTTGAAGCATCAGCCATTCCTGCAACATGCCCCAGTAGGAGTATCCAATGACAGTGCTCTCGGCGAAGAAAAATGGCCTGTACAGTTTTAGACGTGACAAGGCACAAAAAGCATTTACATTTGGGGAATCACGCTCAAATTCAATGTATTCGTGTGGATACTTTGTACCCTACATTCGACAATTATGCTTGTTCACTTCCCCATTAATGTGAAAAGTGGCTTCGTCGCCAAAAATTAAGCAATCAATAATGCCATCCCCATCCTCATTCAATTGTTGCAACTGCGAACAAAACTCAAGACGTTGGTCTTTGTCGTCACCATTGAGCTTCTGCACAAGCTCCCATTTGAATTGTTTCATAGACAGCTTCTGTCGCAGGACTTTCCACACCGTCATTGGAGCCACTTAGAGCTCACGGGATGCACGACGCACCGATTTCTTTGGCCTCCTTATGAATGTGTCTCGTACGCACTCCACATTCACTTCACTCACACTCGAATGTCCGCTTCCTTTTCTTGGACACAAGCAATCTATCGTAACGAATTTGTTGTGCCTGTGGTAAATGGCCTTCCTTGTTAGCGGTTCCTTACCGTACTTGGTTCTAAACATCCGTTGAACAGCTATAGCACACTTTATTTTGTCGAATTCCAACTCACAGAAAGGTCACTCCGCACCTGAACTCGCCATGTTTGCGACTAGCGCCGACTATCGGCAGATTACCAAACTACGCTGTGGCGGTATAGATAAAAAACAAAACAAACAAAAAAACAAAAAAATCTTTCACGGTTTTTCTTCAAAATGACATATGTCGGATCTCTGTGCAATGTTTGGTTCTTGTGCAAAGAATAATTGAAAGTGTTCCCGAACTTTATGTACACCCTGTGTTAGCTAAATATGTTCTAGATGAAGACCAACGTATATTCTATCAGTACTATAGTATCTGATGATTTTAGAAGTGACGAGAATAGCCTTACTAAAACTTGGTCTCTTATCCCACGTATAACCTAAAAACAATTTCAGTCTTACACACAGTGTCGATATGCTTAATAAACATTATCCCCTCACACAGAGCGAAGTATTACTAAACTTGCCTAGTATTATATATTAAAAAACAGTCTCTGGATCATGCGCTGTATATAATACCCGAGAATGTTGTGTGTATCTGTTCTACACTGTGTAACACCTCGTAAGAATATTACGTTTGTGTATATTAGAGCAGTTATTGTGGGAGTGGTTCTAGTAACGAACGCCGTACTCATGTTATTATCGCTGCTGCATTTCCACTGCTCCACAATTGCTTACCAAAATAGGAAATATTAAAGATTCGTCATGGTTTTGTATTTCAATAGAAATAGACGTTTCCATAATTAGAGGCATTTTGCACCATTTCGTCAAATGCTTTCGATTTAGTTGCACGATTCATATTGACGTCCTCGTTGTTCATATATATTTAAGATAGGTGGAATACAAAGCTGTGGCGAGAAAAATTTAATTAATTGATTATTTTTCATGAGATTTTTTTTAACTTGAACGTCAACACTCTTTTTTCTAATTTATGAGACTGCTTCTGTGGCACGGTACAGCCTATAGCTTGAGAAACTATTTAATTTTGTTTTCTGCTAGTAATGATTTAAAACTTACTAGCATTAAACATCAGCAGCGAAACCATACATGCTTTGCACAGATCGTGAATATACGTTAGCCTCCAAGTATAAGATGATCTGCCTTCATATTAAAAAATAATAATAGTCTTTCACTGCGCTGCGTTTGGATGTGCAAAACAAAGTTCCAATTCCCTTCTCAACATCGTCCTCGAAGTTTAGCACAGGAAACTGCTTAGCAGGTCGGCATTGCTGCATTATGAAGTTAATGAAAAGAATCTGCCGCAGGAATGCGCTACTTAGCTCATGACGCTACAATGTGTATTGCTCCGTGTAGCTTTGTCAGACTAGTACACATTGCTCTCATACTATCGTGATTGTTGGTAGTTGCATGGAAGAAGACGTGAGTGTAAAAAATATATAGTGTTTATATAACTTTTGGAGAGTATACTGTTCAGTTCAGCTTGTGTTTCAGCTAAATGAATCAATTAATTTACATTTGTGCAATAGCGTGTAGTACAGCACCCTACCCACACTCGATCGACGACTAATCAGTATTTCCTTCGTTCGACTCTCATCTAGTTTCTCGTGGTGGTTCGAACATTGTTACAGAATCACTCTCGTAGTTTGAAAATGGACGACGTAAACTGATAGCTTATGAAGAACTCGTGGCCTTTTATATTTATCTTACAGTGAAGATGGCTTAGACTGGCCCAAGTGTATACACTGTCTGACAGTATATATAGCTCAGATTTTGACGATGAGGAAGATCTGCTTATAGTGGTGATATTTAACATGGTATTACTGGACGGTCTACACATAAATCAAATACCTTTGTGGAGAGTATTAATAATGAACTTGTTGCTGGTGTACCGAGACAAGCTCCTGAAAAACACCCGACGATACATACGTTGTTTTTCTCATCTGACTGATGTCCAGTACTTGTACTAATTTCGTGGATTTTCTACAAGAAGGGTACGCACTGAAAGAAGAACAGCAGACATGCCAATGAACCAGAATAAGTTTAGAGCTGAGTAGTGTCAAACTCTTTGCCACGCTGGCCCTTGAGCAAAAACACGAGGCAGCCCAGCTAGTATACATTCTGTAGACATCAATAGACTGAAATATAAGTGATTTCGCTATCTCCAAAGGATAGAAGACTAGATCGCGTTAATCACTGCCCAGTATAGAATGACAGGAGAACAGAGTGCAGATTCCCGGACTGCAAAACCTGCACCTTTGTCATGCTTTAGAAGTGCAAAGTAAACTTATTTTTAAGTAAAGACAAAAACTGCTTTCTTGCATTGAGCGCTATCCAATGTCAATTGTCATTCATCCATTTTGGATAGTACCATTAATTCTACCGTAACTGTTATGCATTTGATGTTTAAAACTACGTTAGTTAACAAATGCTTATTAATAGTATAAATTTCACACTGTTTGCGTAAGTGCAAAGTGTCACGTATGTGTAAATCAATAATTTTCACAGTTTTTCATAGATGCAAAGTGTAAAAAAATACTTTTTTGCGGAATTAAGTCTGTACTACTTTTTCAACACTTTTCCTGACAACCTTGAACAGTTTCGAATATAGGAAAGAATTTTTTGGTCTCCCAAAAAGTGCGGATTGAAACGTTTAAATTAACATTTTTCATTTGAAGTGATATTGCGAGATAGATAATTTTTATTACGGAGTTAGTTTAATTGTTGATGAGAACAGGAGGTATAGAGTGTTACCCAGATAGCGTTTTCTCGTTACAGCGTCGTGGATGCCTGGTCACAGTTTTCATTACATCACTTTTCGTGTCACTGCAAGTAGCCAGATCTCTTGAACAGCATTCATGAGTGTGTGTGTGTGTGTGTGTGCGTGTGTGTGTGTATGTGAGTGTATGTGCCTGGTAGGGCAGGGACCAGTTCATTAGGGACCGAGACGGGAGGGAGGACCTCCTAAGCGGATTCCTGCTGCACGTGGCTTGCACTTGTTCTTCATAAAGAGGAATTCATTAAGGTGTGCACTCCAGTTGTGGTGAGAGAATTTCACTAGACGTAGAAAAGGCTCGTTGAGCGCCCCCACTTGGCCTCCACCAACAACCAAGAGGCCTCAAAACAGTGAAACTTCCATAATGAGTTAACGTATTTACACTTCTGCCCGCGCACGTTATGAAAAATGCTGTATTCTGTAACACCAGTAACCCCACGTCCCCCGATTGTTCAAATTAACTAACTTCTGTGTACAAAACACCTTCAGACATATGCTTACCTACGAATCAGTTAGTTTGTTACACATTATACTTTACGAATGAGCTAGTTTGTTAAATATCTTAGGTTAAGCACGTAAATGCTTTGTGGTTTAAGACAGAAGTGCTCTCATTATCAAACTAGTGCATGGATAGTTGGCGCTCAGTATTACAAATGTTCAAATGTGTGTGAATTCCTAAGGGACCAAACTGCTGAGGTCATCGGTCAGTAGAATTACACACTACTTAAACTAACTTATGTTAAGAACAACACACACACACACACACACACACACACACACACACAAGCACACATGCCCGCCGGAGGTCTCGAACCTCCGGCGGGAGGGACCGCGTAATGATTATGCCGTAATCCGTGACACGGCGCCTCTAACTGCGCGGCCACTCAGCGCGGCCTCTCACTTTTAAGTTGAGTTACTTTTTCAAATATCCCAATGTTTATGAAGTCATGTCTCCTGAAATATGTATCGTGACAAATGAAAACGTCTCACCTGCTGTTTTTACTGCAACGAGTTAGATAGTTAGTTATTAGTTACTTGTTCCACAGAACATTTGAATGAATTTTTAAGGGGAATGATGTAGAATGGATCAGTTTACGGCGTGAGTACAGTATAATATTATTAACATCAGTATTCTATTGATACTGGTATAACTACACTTAAAGAAAATTATTTATTTGGTATTTATTAATTACCGGGTTCCAGTTTTTAAGTAGCATGAGTGACATAAAAATAGATATCTTAGGTGTTGCGAAACAACTCAAATCAATTAAGAAATGGAAATCTTCCGGTCCAGATGGTATACCAATCTTGTTCCTTTCAGAGTATGCAGACACAATAGCGCCTTTCTTAGCAATCATATGCAGCCGCTCACTTGACGAAAGATCTGTTCCTAAAGACTGGAAAGTAGCACAGGTCACAGCAATATTTAAGAAAGGAAATAGTAGTAACCCACTGAATTACAGACCCATATCACTGACCTCATATTGCAGTAGGATTTTGGAACACATACTGTACTCGAACATTGTGAATCACCTTTAAGAAAATGACTTATTAAGGAAGAACCAACACGGATTCATAAAATATAGTTATTGTGCCACACATATAGTTCTTTATTTATACGAAATAGTGAGTGCTGTCGACAAGGGATCTCAGATCGATTCCTTATACCTAGATTTCCAGAAGGCTTTTGCTACCGTTTCTCACAAGCTTATATTAATCAAATTGCATGCATATGGAGTGTCGTCTCAGTTGTGTGACTGGATTCTTGATATCCTCTCCGAGGAGTCACAGTTCGTAGTGATAGACGGTAAATCATCGAGTAAAACATAAATAATATCTGGGGTTCCGCAAGGTAGTGTCAGAGGCCCTCTGCTGCTCCTGATTTACATGAATGATCTAGGTGATAATCTGAGCAGCCCCCTTAGACTGTTTGCAGATGAAACTGTAATTTACCGTGTAGTAAAATCATCAGACGATCAATTCCAATTACGAAATGATCTAGAGAGAATTTCTTTATGGTGCGAAAAGTGGCAATTGGCACTAAACAGAGAAAAGTGATCGGTCATTCACATTGGTACTAAAAGAAATCAGTTTTTGGTACACGATGAATCGTAGAAATCTAAGGGCTGTCAATTCTACTAAATACCTAGGAATTACAATTACGAGCAACTTATATTGGAATCGCCACATAGATAATAGTGTGGAGAAGGCGAAACTAAGACTGCGCTTTGTTGGCATAACACTTAGAAGATGCGGCAAACCCATTAAAGAGACAACCTACATTACACTTGTAAGTCCTCTGCAGGAATATATTGCTGAGCGGTATGGGATCCTTACCAGGTAGGATTGACGGAGGTCATCGAAAAAGTGCAAAGAAAGGGTGCTCGTTTCGTGTTATCGCACAATAGGTGTGAGAGTGTCAGTGATACGATACACGAGTTGTGGTGGCAGCCACTGAAACAAAAGCGGTTTTCTTTGCGGGGAGACCTATTCACGAAATTTCAATCGCCTACTTTCTCTTCCGAATGCGAAAATATTTTGTAGACACCCACCTACGTAGGGTGAAATGATCATCGTAATAAAATAAGAGAAATCGGAGCTCTAACGGAGAAGTTTAGGTGTTACTTTTTCCCAAGCGCCATTCGAGAGTGGAATGGTAGAGAAGTAGTATGAAAACGGTTCGATGAACCCTCTAGCAGGCACTTACGTGTGGATTGCGAAGTAACCATGTAGATGTAGATGTAGATGTAAGTACAAAATGTCTTGACTCTCTGACACTATAAATCACTGGAATATTTCAAGGTAGATACTAGTTGTGATTACCGTTTCAGTGAAGAAAAGAGGTCCTCTGATTTTGCTGTGCATAAGAGAGCACCTCACGTTCCATTTGGGCTGTCTCTGACGCCCGGGTTCCCGGGTTCGATTCCCGGCGGGGTCAGGAATTTTCTCTGCCTCGTGATGGCTGGGTGTTGTGTGCTGTCCTTAGGTTAGTTAGGTTTAAGTAGTTCTAAGTTCTAGGGGACTTATGACCACAGCAGTTGAGTCCCATAGTGCTCAGAGCCATTTTTTTGTCTCTGACGGCGTTGGGATTCTCGGACCCCCGGATTCTAGCATTCTGTCGATTGACAACATCGTTCGAATGAAATGTGCCCTAATATGTGAAAAGCATGGCAGCAGCAAACTTGTAACGAGGGTAAGCAATTGGTTGGTGGGACCACACGATCTGGTCTTTGTATGCATTGAAAGAAGTTATGTAGGATCCGGTGCACTGGTGGCTTCGAAATCTGCAGCTCACATGAGGCTTTGCGGACCAACATTTTGGGAATTCTCAAGAAGGCGCCATTACTGTCTGCCCACTAGGTCCAGAGCTGCCTCTTCTAGGGATATCAGATACTTTTTCTGCTCCCTTAAGTTTCACATGCCACATCTCGATGTTTTAACATTTGGTGGCGATCTATGCTATGCCGCCCGGAACTTTCTTTTGACTGTCTCGTGATACGAGAGGACACATTGGTGGTCCTCGTCGTACGGATACATGTTATTTCCAAATTGTAACGGATTCCACTGTTGTTACATCACTGAGTCCTGTGATGAACAAAGCATTATACACGGTGGTCCATTTATCGTGACCAGAAGAAATATGTCATGAAATAAGCGTCAAGCGAAAAAACTACAAAGAATGAAACATGCCTAGCTTGAAGGGGGAAAACAGATGGCTCTACGGTTGATATGCTAGATGGTGCTGCCATAGGTCAAACGGAAATCAACTGCGTTTTTTTAAAATAGGAACCCCCATTTTTTATTACATGTTCGTGTGGTACGTATAGAAATGTGAATTTTTTCAAGTTAGACCACTTTTTTCGCTTTTTGATAAACGGCGCTGTAATAGTCCCAAACATATGGCTCACAATTTTAGACGAGCAGTTGGTAACAGGTAGGTTTTTTTAAATTAAAATACAGAACGTAGGTACGTTTGAACATTTTATTTCGGTTGTTCCACTGCCATACATGTACCTTTGTGAACTTATCTTTTCTGAGAACGCATGCTGTTACAGCATGATTACCTGTAAATACCACATTAATGCAATAAATGAGCAAAATGATGTCCGTCAACCTCAATGCATTTAGCAATACGTGTAACGACATTGCTCTCAACTGCGAGTAGTTCGCTCATGCATTGACAATGCGTTGACGCATGTTGTAAAGCGTTGTCGGTGAATCACGGTAGCAAATATCCTTCAACTTTCCCCACAGAAAGAAATCCGTGGACGTGAGATCCGGTGAACGCGCGGGCCATGGTATGCTGCTTCGACGACCAATCCACCTATGATGAAATATGCTATTTAATAATGCTTCAACCGCACGCGAGCTATGTGCCGGACATCCATCATGTTGGAAGTACATCGCCATTCTGTCATGCGGTGAAACATCTTGTAGTAACATCGGTAGAACATTACGTCGGAAATCAGCATACATTGCACCATTTAGATTGCCATCGATAAAATGGGGGTCAATTATCCTTCTTCCCATAATGCCGCACCATACATTAACCCGCCAAGGTTGCTGATGTTCCACTTGTCGCAGCCATCGTGGATTTTCCGTTGCCCAATAGTGCATATTATGCCGGTTTATGTCACCGCTGTTGGTGAATGACGCCTCGTCGCTAAATGGAACGCGTGCAAAAAATCTTTCATCGTCCCGTAATTTCTCTTATGCCCAGTGACAGAACTGTACACAACGTTCAAAGTCGTCGCCATGCAATTCCTGGTGCATAGAAATATGGTACTGTTGCAATCGATGTTGATGTAGCATTCTCAACACCGACGTTTTGGAGATTCCCGATTCTCTCGCAATATGTCTGCTACTGTAGTGCGGATTAGCCGCGACAGTAACTATAACATCTGTTTGGGCATCATCTTTTGTTGCAAGTCATGGTTGACGTTTCACATGTGGCTGAACACTCTGTTCCTTAAATAACATAACCATCTGGCGAACGGTCGAGACACTTGGATGACGTCGTCCAGGATACCAAGCAGCATACGTAGCAGACGCCAGTTGGGCATTTTGATCACAATAGCCATACATCAACACGATATCGACCTTTCGCGCAATTGGTAAACGGTCCATTTTAACTCGGGTAATGTATCACGAAGCAAATACCGTAAGCACTGGTTGAATGTTAGGTGATACCACGTACTTACACGTTTGTGACTATTACAACGCCATCTAATCGCAAAGCGAAAAAAGTGGTCCAACTAAAACATTCACATTTCTTTACGTACTACACGAATATGTGATAAAAGTGTGTGTTGCTATTTTAAAAAACGCAGTTGATATCCGTTTGACCTATGGCAGCGCCATCTAGAGGGCAAACCATAGCGCAATCTGGTTTCCTCCTTCTATCTAGACGAGTTTCGTTCTTTGTAGTTTTTTCGTTTGATGGTTATTTCGTGAGATATTTGGCCCGGTCACTATCAATGGACCACCCTGTATAGCATGTATATACACAAAAACTTGAATATGTCACATGCAATTCATAATAAATAGTATAGCAGTATATGTAATATTTTAGGGCTTATGAATGTTTTTAAGAAAGGAAAGACTTTTGAGCCACCTTATACCTGTGGTATCTGTTCTGTCGGACATGTCCGTCAAAACAGACACCAATTTTGATAAAGTAGCTGTACATACACACATTATTTAAGAGGAATACAGGTATCACCCACAACTGGGTACTAAATGAAAGTCAATCGTGGGATGTGAGATTTTGTGCCTGACCGGGACTCGAACTCAGATCTCGCGCTTCACGCTAGCGGTGGCCTTAACCACTTCGCCTATCTGAAACATTTCCTGTCCGGCCTAAATTCTCAACTTATTACACATTCCACATGTAGCGTCCACCGTACATTCTGTCATTGGTCGCAACTTTACCTGACTGCTGCAAGAATTCGGACGGATTGTACATGTGCACTACGTCGGAAAGAACAGACCCCACATTATAACCAGGGCGAGACGGCAAATGATACTTTCGGTGCAGGTGCACAAACAAGCTGGAATTTCTACGGAAATCACCGACCGCTACGAATAGTGAATGTAACGGGCAGGGACATTACGTCAGTAGTGTGTGAATTAGTTGGAAATTTTGGTCGGCCAGGGATCGCGTCTTGATAGCCGAGGCGACTATTTCCAATAAACGAAAAAATCTGGGTTCGAGCACCGGTCCAGCCCCAAGTTTCAACTTCTCCCATTCATTTAATGCAATGCCCGCTAGCAACTAATGTCATTATTCTTTCTATTAAATCTTTGTATCGTTTCTTTTCCTATGAGTGCCACATCCTACATCAACAGAAAAAGGCAGTAGGCCTCTTCAATACTACCAGGAAAGGTCTGAACTCCAACGAAACACATACGGTAGCAGTTGGGAAAAATATTCTTCGTGGACAGCATCTGAAATTCAGATACTCCGTCTGTTACTTCTGTCACATGAATTGTGCCTTCTGAATATAAAATATAATTCGTTGAAAGTATGCAGAGTAAGTGATAACCACTTAATCAATGTAATCGGTAATCATAATATGCAACTACAGACTAAAATACTACGTACATCTATAAAGGTGAAAGGTCATCTACTGTTTACAAAGTACTCTGATGAGTTCATCTACGCTGATAAGTTCAAAGTAGTTGTCGTTGTTGTTGTTGTGGTCTTTAGTACAAAGACTGTTTTCATGCAGCTCTCCATGCTACTCTATCATATGCAAGCTTCATTGTCTTCAAATGTCTTCTGCAAACTACATCCACCTGAATCTACTTGCTGCATTCATCTCTTGATCTCCCTCTACGAATTTTATTCCTCACACTTGAATACAGTACTAAATTGGTGATCCCTTGATGTCTCAAAAGGTGTCCCATCAACCGATCCCTTCTTTCAGTCAAGATGTGTCACAAACTTCTTGTCTACCAAATTATATTTAGTACTTCTTGATTATTTACGTGATCTACCCATTTAATCTTCAGCATTTTTCTGTAGCACCACGATTCAATAGCTTCTATTGTCTTATCCATACATGGCTACACTCCAGACAAGTACCTTCTGAAGAGGCTTCCTAGCACTTTGTCTCCATCTTGTAGTGGTCGGTAATGGTTTAAACCAGTATAAATAATTGTTCCAAGTTCTTGAGATACGCTTTGAGAATGCTTCCAAGTAGACAGACATAGTATTAAAACTACACGATTTTTATATCCTGGGAAAACTTTATTTCATTCTCATGCCCATAAAACACATTTCCGATACACTGGAGCGACTGGAGACACAATGAAGCTGTAAATATTATTTCCATCAATATTTGCACCATTCACGGAACGTAAGTACCCAAAATGTTTTCGCTACTGTGTACTGTGATCTGTGCTCTCAGGGAATACATGGAACGTACACAGAGCCTAGTCGAAATAAGGTGTCTACAATATGGTCCCCCTTTGTTGTCTCCATTAACGAGCAATGCAGTTGTATGATACGGTGAGACTCCATTGCATGTGTGCTATTTCGAATGCTTTCAATTGTATGTTATTCACTAAAAAATACTTTCTGTCAGAGCACTAACTATTTTCTGATTACTTGACACATGTCTTACACAACATAATTTTTCAGTGTTACTGGTGAACGTTACAAACCACACAATTTAAAGAGCAACAAATTGTTATGAATATACTTACATGCGAAACTAGCCATGACCGTAATATGAAGTACGGTAGTTGTTCTCTAACCATAGTAATACGTCAAAGTTTACTTGTGAGAAAATTTTTCAGCTTAATTCGTTTATAGTTACAGAGTTCGCCACTAACGCTGACATCGAAATATACTTTACAGGAAGCACAGTGCCATGTCAATGTAACAGGACTAGAAACCTGTCGTGAATGCTTACTGCATTATTTCAGGGAATTTTATCATGTTAGAATTATGGACAAAGCAACTGACTAGATGAAGAGATATGCAGATATAAATTTTGAGCCTGATGGTTCCTTCATTAATTTCAAAATTTTCTTTGTTGACTTAATTACTATACTCACTCATTATAGGCCACAAGAGAGACCTCTCGCCATTCCGGAGTAACTGTAGTGGGGAATATTTACGCCCAACTGTGTGCTAGTTTTGTAATTTATGAGGGCATGAATAACTGTGTATGAATAACGTGCGGAACTTGTAGACGAATTGAACATCAGACATGACAGCGCAGTATGTCTCTCTAGGCTATTATTCAGAGAAAAGATAAGGATACTTAATTTCGTTTGTTGATAATGTGTCGGTATAAATGGATTCCACATGTTCTAAATTAGCGTGGCTGTTCCATCTATTGATTGCATGAGAGCTAGTCTTGTTACACCTTTTCCTGGGAAAATATCTGAGGGTGTTCAGCTTTCTGCATGAAGCTGAGGAAACAGCTGGTTTAGGGAAATTGTTCGATGGAACTTGTCTTTCTACAGCTATTTTACAGTAAACAGCTGGCGCTAAAATGTATCTCACATACCCCAAAACCATTGTTGAGGAACAAGCGTTTAAGCAGCTGTCTGAAGGACTAAACCAACATTATCGTAAGCAAAGTAGTACTAGGTTACTCAGAGGAGAACTCAAGTGGTTAATGTAGACTGATAATCAGCAGAAGCATCATCTGACAGGGTTTGTAAGCTAAACATGGGCTCATGAATTAAAACATAAGCAAATGAGGATAGTGTCCGTTTATGGGCAGCCGAGAATAGGGCCTTGGAAGTCTTCATGATGGGTAATTCAGCGGATATTCCCACTGCTATCAGAATCGCCACATAATTAAATAGACTCTACGACCCTAGAAAAGAATGACCGGATTGTTTTCTTTTCTGGAGTTAAGTATTACAGATGTGAACAAATGGGGCAAGTGAACAGGTAGTACCGTTAACCCCTTTCAAACTTCAGTTAACATATTCCACAAAATGTGGTTGACGATGACAGTGGGTAGTTGTGATGTGGTGGATAGCCTGCTCAACACAAAATCTCCTAAAGCCCTTAGATTATAAAGTTGGAGCATTATCGTTGACCAAATAGGTTGGCGGGTCAAAGATGGAAATTATCGCTGAGAGATCTCGAATAGTACTAAGAGTCCTAACCCTGCGACTGGGGATTAACCAAGAAAAGCGTGAGAATGCGTCCACTATCACGAGTACATACCGGCTATCATCGCGAGTGCTTGGCAAAGGACCAACAGACACGATGAACCACTTATCCATGGGATAAATTTCCTCAGTGGATTACGAAATACCTCCACTGGGCTACTATTTGGTTTAGCTCTTTTGCAGACTTCACACTCAGTCACCATTCTCAGGACATCTACATCTACATCTACATCCATACTCCGCAAGCCACCTGACGGTGTGTGACGGAGGGTACCTTGAGTACGTCTATCGGTTCTCACTTCTATTCCAGTCTCGTATTGTTCGTGGAAAGAAGGATTGTCGGTATGCCTCGGTGTGGGCTCTAATCTCTCTGATTTTATCCTCATGATCTCTTCGCGAGATGTACATAGGAGGGAGCAATATAATGCTTGACTCTTCGGTGAAGGTATGTTCTCGAAACTTCAACATAAGCCCGTACCGAGCTACTGAGTGTCTCTCTTGCAGAGTCTTTCACTGGAGTTTATCTATAATCTCCGCAACACTTTCGCGATTACTAAATGATCGTGTAATGAAGCGCGCTGCTCTCCGTTGGATCTTCTCTCTCTCTTTTATCAACCCTATCTGGTACAGATAGGAAGGCCAAGTCACACGGCACTTGATATTAGCGAAGGTTTAGTAGACATCTAGATGCCTTCCAACCACCGTATGATAAATCTGCAGGAACACAGGCTGGACGAGCGGACTGAGCAGAGAGGTCAGGAAACTCCCTGAAGCGCGCTGGGCCTATAAACCAGAGGTCCGTGGACCGCAATCCCGCTATGCTACTGCTTGACGTGGCCAATAAAGACGTGACTCCAGTTTTAGAAGCAAGGCCAAAGGAAAGAGGAAAGCTTGGACATAAGCCATGATTTTGGAAATAGTAAGCAACGAAAGTACGACATGAAGAAGCATTTGATTAAGACAAACGTAAGTGCTGTCACGGGACATTCCCAATAAAATAGTCACTGCAAGGGTGGGTACAGGGGCGGATTTTTGTTTCATTGCCAGCGTAGGGAATAAGTACCATAAATTGTTCATAGACACAGATGAAAATGTGTCAGCTGTTAGAAAGGACTTGTTAGATGGGAAGACAGGCTGCGTGAGTTTGTTGGAACTTAGTTTCCATTAGAAGATAGTGTTGCTAGTGAAACAATGTCGCAAGGTGTGTCTGTCATGAAGGCAAATCACCTAATCTGTGTAGAAGTACATTAAAGGTTAATTTACTAAGGCTTAATTCACTGAAGGTTAATTCACTAAAATTTAATTAATGCTAAAGCTTAACTCACATAATGTAGTGGCCCGAAAAAGGAAAACTGATCCCAGTTAGTGAAATTAGACAATTTTGGCATGGATGAGATTGGTCTGCCAAAGGGCCTAACTGCTGCCGCTTTGAGTATCTTGGAAGAAAACGTTACTGGCATATTGCTCACAAATCTGCACTTTGTAATGAAGTTAAACACTAGCAAGTGAGAGACATGGAAGACATATTAGCTTCATTGCTTTGATTCATGGCTTTGTTCATACCAGTCCGTCAGTTACCAGAGACGGTGATTACACAGCATGGGTCAACAAATCGAGGTAATGTTATGATATATAACAAACCACTCAGGCCTCGAAAGCATTACAACCGCTAATGGAAGAATTCATTGACTATCAGCCGGCCGACGTTTCGCTGGGAACGATTACTGTCCCTAGAAAACAAACGTTGTCATTGTGTCCAAAAACTCATCAGATGAAACCAAAATATATAAGTTCTTTTGTGATTATCGCTTCTTAAATGAAAATACAGACACTGGTGCTTATCTCGTACAGAACATCATGGAGACACTTGACAATCTAGGTCGATGTAAACACATTTCGACTTAGTGTTTGAAGAATGCCTAATACGAGCTTGAAGTATTTCAGGAAGACAGCCAAACACATATTGTTCACATTATGAGGATATTACGAATATCACACAATACTGTTTGGGCTAGAAACCACACCAGCTACATTTTTGAGACTCTTAGATAGAGGGATTTGTCGAATGGTTCAAATGGCTCTGAGCACTATGGGACTTAACATCTATGGTCATCAGTCCCCTAGAACTTAGAACTACTTAAATCTAACTAACCTAAGGACAACACGTAACACCCAGTCATCACGAGGCAGAGAAAAATCCCTGACCCCGCCGGGAATCGAACCCGGGAACCCGGGCGTGGGAAGCGAGAACGCTACCACACGACCACGAGCGGATTTGTCGAATGGAAAATATTAAGTGCATGATGTATCTTGATGGTTTAATCCCATTTTCAATGAATATGGAAGAACATGTGAAACAATTGGAAAACGTCCTTAAATGACTATAGAAGGCACGCTTAACATTTTGCCAATAACTGCCATTTAGCTCAAACAGAAGTAAACTATCTAGAACGTGTAATTAATTAGGCAGGTTGAAAGACTAATCCACATCTTATAGCATCAGTTCGTATTTTTGTACCACGAAATTACAAAACTGTTACATTCATTTTTAGGCTTCTGTAATAATAATAAGAAACTTTAAGGGATTTTCTGCAGATTGTTGAGCCCTTGAACGATCTACACACAACAAAAAAAGTTTTGCATCACCTCTGTTCTCAGGACTCCTGAAGATAGACACAGTCCCTTTGACAGTTCAGAGATGTCACTTAACCCATCCAAAGATGTAAACAACCATGCATGAGCAGCACCTGGTAGACGGAGGGCGTCCGACAGCCGATCAGTTCCAGTCATTCCATCAGGAAAGAGGTGCACGACTGGTGTTGTCTGTTGTTCAACCATGCCTAGATAGTCTGATCCGCGGTTCGATCGCGTCCGCATTGTTACTTTGTGCCAGGAAGGGCTCTAAACAAGGGAAGTGCCAGGCGTCACGGAGAGAACTAGAGCGATGTTGTTCGAACAAGTGGAGATACAGAGAGACAGGAACTGTCGATGAGAAGCCTCGCTCAGGCCGTCCAAGGGCTACTACTGCAGTGGATGACCGCTACCTACGGATTATAGCTCGGAGAAATCCTGAGAGCAAGGCCAACATGTTGATTGATGCTTTTCGTGCGGCCACAGGACGTCGTGTTGCGACTCAAACTATGAGCAATAGGCTGCATGAAGCGCAACTTCACTCCCGACGTTCATGGCGAGGTCCATCTTTGCAACCACGACAGCATGCAGATTGTTACAGAAGGGCCCAGCAACATGCCGAATGGACCGCTCAGGACTGGCGTCATACTCTCTTCACCGATGAGTGTCGCATATGCCTTCAACCAGACAGTCGTCGGAGACGTGTTTGGAGGGAACCCAGTCAGGCTGAACACCTTAGACACACTGTCCAGCGAGTGCAGCAACGTGGAAGCTCCCTGCTGTTTTGGGGTGGCATAATGTAGGGCCGACGTACGTCGCTAGTAGTCATGGAAGACGCCATAAGGGCTGTACAATACGTGAATGCCATCCTCCGACCGATAGTGCAACCATATTGGCAGCATACAGGCGAGGCATTCTTCATGGATGACAGTTTTCGCTTCCATCGTGTACATCTTGTGAATGACTTCCTTCAGTATAGCTACATCACCCGATTAGAGTGGACAGCATGTTTTCCAGACATGAACCCTATCGAGCATGCCTGGGATAGATTAAAAAGGACTGTTTATGGACGGCGTGACCCTTCAACCACAACGGTCATATAGAACTGTCCGAGTGCGATGATGAGAAATATGTTTTAAGGTGTGACGCTATGTCAACATTACGTGTACGTTCAATCTCTTCCCCATTAAGTTCATATCCCATTTCCTGGAACAGGAATGTCAAATTATTACATTAAAGCTTTGAACCCCTCTGTATAACTACTATCATTTTTCTTAAATGATACATCCAATTATATGAAATTCTTGCACGGAAGAGTTAACGCGTCTTGGTGCTGGATGAAAATCCTAATTTCATCGTCCGTGTTAATTATCGTTGAAGCATAATGTTTATGCGCGAAGTTTTCCGCTGGGTGAGATATACTGAGCAACGATGTCATTGCTAGGTTTCAAACCTACTGGTTTAAGAAACTCGTAGTTTGCACGTATTATCACCTTGCGGTTCTGCTGCGAAGTGTTGAGCTGTGGTCTGTGTGCGCTGGATTTATACCTTACGCCCGCCTTAGATGTAGTCGTACAACGATTTGCTCACCACTTAAGTCAACAAGTTGGTTATTCTGATCCATAATACGCAGATCCAGGTAGTCTAATTTCTGAACTGTCACTGGAAGGTATATAGCGTTGGTAAGAACCTCGACAATTTTATATCCTGTTGCAACTGATAGCAAGAATCCGTAAAATGAATGAACCAGTCTATTATTGTTGATATATGGGTTCTTTTCAATGTTAGACTCAACACGGATTGTACTGACAGGGAGAATATCAACTGTGTCATCAGATTTGTAAGGTATAGCGGGATCCATCTTCAAAACCTGTCCCTTTGTGAAACCCAGTAGTGGGCCTATTGAACCTCTCTGCATAACATCAATCGTCCTTATTTCAGATTTAAGTGTACTGATTTTTGCACAGAGCTCAATCCCTTTTCCAGACTGTTTTAAAACTTCGTTTAAATCGTCAATATCATATAGACCAGGTTGAGTTTCCACGATTTCATTTTTACCCTTAATTTCCAGCTGCAGTTTATTGTTAGCCTCGGTGATATTTTTGATGGTAATGTATGGCTCGTGTCCTGTCAGAGCGATGCTCCAAACTCCAACACTTAGATCAATTGGTGGGAAGCAATTGGCACGTAGTACAGACGATCGTCTTTTAAAGTCAAAGTGTACGACATTAGATGTAAAAATCGATTGGTGAAAGGATGCTTAATACCCGTTCTTATACATAATTCGTAAAATTAGAAGGAACATTATGCACATATAATCACACAAGAATACGTATTAAAGTCTTTGGTAACGTCGAAAATTGTAAAACACATGTCTTCTGCCTGTGAAGTATCGTTATTATTTTTCTGGGTGTTTGAGGTCGCCGAATGAGTCGAAATAGTAGACGTTATTTGTAGAATGAGATTTTCACTCTGCAGCGGAGTGTGCGCTGATATGAAACTTCGTGGCAGATTAAAACTGTGTGACGGACCGAGACTCGAACTCGGGAACTTTGCCTGTCGCGGGCAAATGCTCTACCAACTGAGCTACCCAAGCACGACTTACGCCCCGTCCTCACTGCTTCACTTCTGTCAGTACCTTGTCTCCTACCTTCCAAACTTAACAGAAGCTCTCTTTCGAACCAGGTTCGCAGGAGAGCTTCTGTTAAGTTTGGAAGGTAGGAGACGAGGTACTGGCAGAAGTGAAACTGTGAGGACGGGGCGTCAGTCGTGCTTGGGTAGCTGAGTTGGTAGAACACTTGCCCGCGAAAGACAAATGTCACGAGTTGGAGTCTCGGTCCGGCACACAGTTTTAATCTGCCAGGAGGTTTCGACGTTATTTGTATTTCTTTTCTCAACATATGCTACCCTGTGAGTTCCAGGTCCTCCTGCTACATCCAGATTCACAATTCCGCATTCTGCTGATTTACACATAGCCTTCGGCAATGTATTCTGCATAGACACACCTCGGAATCTCGGTACGTCGAATTTCTTCCTAACAAACTTAAGCAGATATGTATTTGTAAGCGCTCTGTTTGGTAGGACTGCTAGGAGGCATTTTTTTTTTGTTTATGAAGAGACATAGTCCTTTCTTGTAAGGTTTAAAGTGTACCCTTTTTCCGATGGCTGCTGCCTCCATCATACTGCTATGTATTCGTGTCTTCTTCAAATGCTCTTGATAGTTCTGTGCATTCTTGACTGTCCTGGAAATAGGCGCAGCATCCCAAGCCAGTGAACCCACCTCTGAGAGACATGCTAGGGCAGGAATGAGGAGGAAAGTAAGTGAACCAGACGTCTTGGGTATTGGTAGAACCATGGGTCGTTTAATCGATCATTTTCTTTCGCGCTCCTTTCTGCTTCAAGGAGCTTTTAGCTACATACAGCGCTGTCAGGATACTACTTTTCATGCAACCTTTGGTTGTCATATTCTTTAGCGTCCTACGTGCAAGCGCTCATAACTTCGCTGAACATCTCCACGCCGAATCCCAAAATAACATTACCATGCATAGCTTTCCCAATTTCAAATGCTACAATGTGTTAAGCTATACCGATATCCCTTGTCGCACGTACTGCCTTAGCTTTGTCAGTTAAAATTCGATGGGCTGTGTAATGAACTTTAGTTGCAGCGTATGCGATGTCCTGGTCCATGAAAGCTTCGTCGAGTAGATTCGTCTCCTTATCACAGCCTGTAAATCGTGTGTCGTTTTCTTCTTACAGGAATGTGTAATTCGACTGGGAGTTGGTCGACAAAACCGCCTCCTCCTCTAATGTGTCTCCTATCAAGCATGTTATGCTACTGAGGTGGTTGTGGTCTGCGCACCCTGTTAAATAACATACCGTCGATCCAGCTGCTTTGTGATGCGGGGAAATCAAACCCGTTAACTAACGGTCTATTCATTCGACGCCGTATGACGTCTCTACGAAATGCACATATGATTTCGAGTGCTCCTGTAACTCTTCTGCGTAAAAGCGTACTGCAGATTTAGTACCACAGCTGTCATTAAAGAGATAGGTTCTAGGATTCGTTCTCTGTGCTTTGAAAACTGTCAATATCTCGGTTGACCAGTTTGGCATGTATGACTTCTCAAATGCTGTCTTTGAAGTAAGTACCAAATCACCTACATTAAATAAGCTGTTTTGCCGGATCCAACATTTTAATACGATTGTATACTGTGTAGAGAAGTCTATTATCACGAACATCGATTGAATTCATTTTTATTGTGCGATGCTTGATTCGATTATGAAGTGCTAATATTTGTCGGAGGGTGTGTGAGTCACGAAGACTGAATTGCATACATATTTGGGTTTTCACTGTTCTGGTCAGACGATCCGCAATTCTCGCCTTTAGGTGGGTGAACGTCGAGTACTGACGGTTTCCATACCGCCCTACCACAGTCTTGAAATACCTACTGTAAAATCAGCACCTTGATCTGTTTGAAGGTTATCGGGGCTTCGATTCGTCCCCGTCTGCAGCTATCCACCAAACACCAGCGCAACGTCCTTTCCTGTTTTCGCATTCACAGGTAATGGCCAGGTATATTTAGAATAAGCATCAATGACCATTAAAATATAACTGAATCCGTTACTCACACATGAATATTTCCTCATATCGATAATATTCGCCTGCCACGGGTTGTTCAAACCTTTATTCCTAATGTATCTTCGAGGATATGTTTTGCGTACCGGTTTGTGTAGTTCTCGAACTAGAGTCTCCATATATTCGATGATAGCTCCTCTCCAAGGTCAGAAGTTATTGAAACAACTTCATTCGAATGAGCTGTATTACCAGCGGCAGCTCATGCCATGAGCAGTCTATTAGCTCATTGGGGTAGTCGTAATGTGGATACTGCGGGAGTCGATTGCTCACTCTTTTATGCTGAATGTCAATAACATCACCACTGCTATTTTCTTTCACCGTCCAGTATAGGTTTAATAATGGATTTATATTTCACATTGCTTCGGCTTCATGTGCTGTTATGCAGATCAGTCAAAAGCAACATCAACATTGCATGGTACATTTCCAGATGTTTAGGAGAACTGTTTACAGTTTTTGTAGGTCTTAGGAAGATAAGGTTCAGTACAGCAGGTGTTTTTTGAAACTGTTTATCGCCAACTTAAATCTATATTCTGTGTGCTAAACATGCATGGTTTCTCACGACTGACACCGAATATTTTGTCTCTTCAGCGTCGCTGTGACGGTTAATGAAATCGGCCACACCATAATCGTCGTCGCAGAATTTCGCTGAGAGGTCATCGAGAGATTCAGTAACTGGTTTTAATGTTTCTCGCAATGTCTGCTCCCGCTTCAAATGTAGCAACCGTAACTTCTCGCAAATGGGATTCCGTGCCTCGATGAGTTTATGCTTGGTCGACATCTCGTTGCATTCTATTCGGACTAATGTGTAGCGTGACATTTTATGTATCCGCTTTTCTTCTTATGCCGCTCCCCCTTCTCGGTAGTAGCTTTTTTTTCACTCAAGTCGCCTATTTTCTTTACAATTGCATTAACGCTTTCGTACAGTGTCCCGTTCCCAATAACAGCTATTTCCCCTTCAGTTACTTCGTTTACTTTGCTCTCGATTGCATTAACCCAATCATTCAGTGTAACGTTCAGTCTCAGAAGGGTATGACAATACGTCTCTAGTTCCTTGCGTATACCTCCAACTTTACGTTCGAGAGTTTAAATTTTCGCGTACATGTACAAGCGAACGTTTTGTTTGTCACACCCATCCTATGAAACTGTGCTCCCGACATGCGTGCGAATGTATCCATGGTGATGCTTATACTGATGTACCTCTTTTCATGACTATGTATATAGGAACTCCTGGAAGTTCCATCTGTACCTGCCATCATTCAAATTTCTTGTTTTCTGAATAACGAGAAACACATACTGCGAGTGATTACAGCAATCCGCTCGTATCTTTACTGTTGTGCAACGGGTTTCTATGTAAAATAATTTACATTGTGCCCATCCATGGTGCCGCCTATGTAAGGTACTGGCGTGCAATGGAATTTTACAGAGAATTATGTTAAATGATATAATTTTCTGCTGTTGCATGTTTGCAGTGAAAATACGGACGGCAATAGCTATAATACTTGCAATACAAAGAGAAGTGAGAAATAAAAACACGAACATCGGTATATACATTTTTATTTAGTAATCATGCATAGGATGCGTTACATCAATAGGTTCTTCTTTATCTCAGCACCAGTACAGAATATAGAAAGGAAAGAATTCTTGTAAGCACAGAATTCTGCATGTATTCGTCTCAAACTTATTGGTAGTACATTACGTTTAGTTGGCAACATACTGACCCACTCTTCAAAGTCATCTTCAAACTGTTCATAGTTCGATACTCGGTAATGTCTCTCTACATAGCTTTAACACCAGGCAGCCATTCGTTCAGTCTTTCCAACACAATGAATAACACCATCTGCAGACCTAACAAGTTTTAGACGGTGGAGTGCTGTAGATAAATGGATGAATCACCCAGTTTCACACGGAATGCAGAGTCATTGTACACTGTTATAATGGGCAGAGTTAGTGCAACATAGTAGATGTCCGGAGTAGGGTGGCCCGGATGATACTCGACAGTCAACTGCTGCTTGATATAGGCTTTTGAATGTACAGTTCATCCCATTCCATCTCCGTAAACCATACTTCAACGCTTTTAGTTGCGTTCTCTATCTTTATCACAATACTCCAGTCTCTATCTCCAGTCGCTTCTATACCAATATGAAAACGTCTCGAACCACTAGCGGTTAAATTATACACTGAAGTGTACAGTAGCGGTGCACAGGGCTTAACTGGTATCTTCTCATCCACTACATCCTCACTTTGTCCATGCAGTATCACTGGAATATTCTGCGATGGTGCGTATAATGGAGTCTAGTACCGACCTGCGTCATGCTGATTGGGCCTCCTGGTGTACTTTAGCGGGTCACGGGCTGGTTGGGTGTCTTCAGCCAAAAATTACATCTGTTTGTCCTGGTCCATGCGGCTAACCACGAGCGCGACAAGATCCCAGGATGCTGCCACGATCGTGGACGTGCGGTAGCGTTCTCGCTTCCCACGCCCGGGTTCCCGGGTTCGGTTCCCGGCGGGGTCAGGGATTTTCTCTTCCTCGTGATGACTGGGTGTTGTGTGCTGTCCTTAGGTTAGCTAGGTTTGAGTAGTTCTAAGTGCTAGGGGACTGATGACCTCAGATGTTAAGTCTCATAGTGCTCAGAGCCATTTGAACCATTTTTGATGCTGCCGCTGTTGCGGACCCCGACGGGCTGGCACACGTCGTTCTTGCAGAGCACGACAGGCTAGAGAACATCACATCCCCTCATGAAGAAAGAAGAAAAACTGTTACAAGCAATGATAGAAGAACAAAGGCTTCATCTTCCTCACACGGTGGTAAACACAGATGTCAAGCAAGAAGTATTTACTCATCCGCGGCTTTTTCCTATTCAGTTGCTGCTGGGAATGCCTGTCGCTCTCGACTGGCGCCTCATACTGAGAGACTGACTGCCTGCAACTGAGGCTGCAGAGCTGCTGGGCCCACCTTATATCCCGGTGGTGGTCAGATGCTGCGTTCCTATTGGCTACTGCCAGTTCCAAGCGCCTCTGGTGGTATAATTATATTATGGGGGTGCACTTGGGCTTTCCTTTCAGGAGGACCAGGGATCGAGAACTGGAAAGGGCACCTAGATTTCTAATTTCCCGCCAATTCCTGGATGGATAGGGGCTGAGAAAAACACATGACGTCATGCGGGGGTGGTGGTGGGCGCGGTGTGGTAGGATTAATTGATCAATTCAATTTATCTGCATATCAATTTGACATCAAAATTACGCTGGTACCCCCTTCTCCCTACCACTCGTGTTGTATGTTGAGGGTGTTTTTTGTGTGCGATTACCTTAGTGGAAACTATGGAATTCACTGGGAGAGTATGCTATAGTTTTGTTCGTGTTAGATTTCTCTTTATGCTAGCGTTATCGTTTATTTGTTAGGAGTTAAGTAGGACGAAAGTGTGATGTCTGTCATAGGAGAAGTGTTTATGTCATTGATGATGCGTGTGGGGATGGATGGCACAGGATCGTCTCAAATGTGGGAGGTCGAGTAAGTGTTGCTTCCTTTACTCAATTAGCGTCTACTCAACGACGACCGCGATGGACGTCATATTTCTGCCTTTGCTTCACCTCTTCGGTGGGTAAAGGGAAGGCGCATTCCAGAATCAACAGGTGGAAGGAGTAGCACTATTCTACACTCAGGAGAAATTGACACGCAATGCACTGGAAGTGAAGAACGAAATATGGATGCTGGAAGAAACGTTCCATGATCTACACTTTGATGCAGAAGAAATGGGGGTTGCAGGATGTATGAGGGGAATACCAGGGATTTAGCCTAACTGGAGGAGGAATTTCGCCTTTTGGTACCACATACACTGCTTCGTATTAAGATATGGTCGTTGGAATTAGGTGGTCGATTGCTAGTGGTGTTCTTCACGACCGCAGACATGCGAGAGTTGAATGACGTGATGGCATGGGTAAGAAAAGAACCGACTAGTAGTTAAACTATGACTGGGTGCCACAAAGCACAGTTAGTAATAAAGTGGCAAGCGTACAGGTATGACGTGATTGTACACAAAGAAGGAGTAATCCATTCATGTCAGCAAATAACTTCATTCGTTGTCAGGGAGAGGAGGTCTACATATGCCTGACGTGAGTGGTGTAGACTGACACAAAGACATGTGAGGCACAATTCGTTTTTAGAAAAGCAAGAGAAAAGTTATGCCCACGAGATATCATGGCGCCACACTGTTACTTCCAGAAATATGGTATGCTTCGTATACACCTTATGATCAAACCTGTATAGTTTATCTCAAATTTCCAATAGTGACGTCAACCTGGGGTAGTGATATAACAAGAAGTGTAAGGCAGTGGGTTGCTGATAGCACGTCTTGTGACATCTCAATGGCATTTTTTCATCTCCCAGCTTCCATAAATGGGAGCACTAATATGAATGTCAGACAGCCTTTGTTATGGTGGCCACATAAACCATTGGAGTTACATCCATCCCAGAACCAAACCCACATTAACGACTTGGAACGCGACATTCTCCTTTCATTGGACGAAGTAAAACAAGTAAAAAACAATGCGTTATCACTAAGTTAATCCTCCAGCACGTACAGCAATACTGTGATTACCAACGCAGCAGTCATGATGATGAATATCTCAGTTTTCAGTTCCGTGTTTTTCTGTCAGTACCTTCATGCACTTGCAGCTCCTCCTTTCAGCAGTCCTAGGTGGCGACATCTGGAATGTCAGCGTGTTGAATACGTCTTCTTGGGAAAGAATCCCAGCTACTGGCATTTCTTACACAATTCTTGTCAAAATATCTTTTTTCTTAGATAGTAACCTGTATTTATCTTAGGCGGAAAACTGTCTAGATACCTGAACTCAGTTGCCAGCAGAGTGGATTAAACTAAGAAATTAGTAATTAAAGTAGTAAGCAGCCAATGAAAGCAGTTGTTCACATTGACTTAAAACAAGTTGAATCACCATCTGTTGTGGAAGTTGGTATGCTTGCACAAGAAGACGTATTCAGCATGCTGTCATACCAGAAATCGCCATGCTGGGCTTCTCAAAAGAGAAGTTGTAAGGCCATTAAAGTACTGCCGTACCACTAACTTCCTGACGCGATGGAAAACTAGAGCTATAATATCATGGCTGCCCAGTAGTCAGTTTCCGTGTCTCAGTATTAAGGGGAAAAACTCTTTTGCCTCAGAGAAGATACCATGCAAGTCTTACGTAACAACCGCCATTTGAGATACAATATCTGTCATCACCAACCTGTAGCAACGAGAGGAAATCCATGCCAGTCTTCGAGCCGACATGAGTCAGTAAGTTACCAGTCTGTCTTCACAACCAAGAGGCCGCTACCTCTGTATAGTATGAATTCTGATGACTTCGTGCCTTCCCGCCGGCGAGTCATCTGCTGTGTGTCATCTGCTGTTGTCCATCTACCCTGGTGGACCGCGGTTCAAGCCTGGGGCAATTAGTTGCCCAGCGATCATCGCCCTGATTGATCACATGTTGTCTCTTTTCGTCACTACCCTGAGTGGACAAACACTACCTCGGTTCGTCATCACCTTACCTTGCCATCATCTACCACTACCCGC
The DNA here is from genome assembly GCF_021461385.2 of Schistocerca piceifrons. Taxonomy (NCBI): domain Eukaryota; kingdom Metazoa; phylum Arthropoda; class Insecta; order Orthoptera; family Acrididae; genus Schistocerca; species Schistocerca piceifrons. The sequence goes on from NC_060141.1 coordinate 784,349,845, forward strand.
TGGCCTGGTGTGCTCACTACTGAGCAACAGGAACAAACCACAGGTGCCATGTGTTCTCCACCACTTGCTGCCCATCATCATTACGGCTGCAACATTGATGCCAGCACGTGCGAGGATGCGTTGTGCTGTCCACGTTGTTAGCCACTGCTGACGTCAGCAAACTTCGAGTGGCTGTGGTAACCCTGACGGCCGATGTGGCGGAGCGGTTCTAGGCGCTTCAGTCTGGAACCGCGAAACCGCTACGTTCGGAGATTCGAATCCTGCCTCGGGCATAGGTGTGTGTGATGTCCTTAGGTTATTTATGTTTAAGTAGTTGTAAGTTCTAGGGGACTGATGACCTCAGATGTTAAGTCCCATAGTGCTCAGAGCCATTTGAACCATTTTTGAGGTCACCCAGCATCACAGAGGGCGCGGGCAGCTTTTCAGAACCATCATCTTTCTTATATTTTATTACCAAATAAAGAGATTATTTCTGAATATTATTTTCATGATAGGTCATGGGACAACCATGCGACACCAACGTCAATACATTCGCAGCGATGCATAGGGTAATAATCTACAGGCATTTTGACCTGTTAATTTCTGTCTCACGAACCACAATAGCAATTATCCACGCCTTTGCTGCAAAATGCACAAAGGTAGCTCGGACTGATAATAGTGGATATTTGGCGAATATTTGCTTATGAATCCATTTGTTTAGTGTTTCGCTCAAACCTACTGTCTCTCTATATGAGGCGTGATCAAAACGTAAGGCCGGCCGCGGTGGCCGAGCGTTTCTAGGCGCTTCAGTCCGGAACCGCGCGACTGCTACGGTCGCAGGTTCGAATCCTGCCTCGGGCATGGATGTGTGTCATGTCCTTAGATTAGATAGGTTTAAATAGTTCTAAGTTGTAGGGGACTGATGACCTCAGATGTTAAGTCCCTTAGTGCTCAGAGCCATTTGAACCATAAAAAAGTAAGGGGAATTTTTTAATTTTGCGTGCTTTATAAATCCGATGTTCAAGTTCTTTTTTATCCTGTTGGTACACATATTTGTGATGTATGTTTCCATTTTCAGCTACTTTGAATATTTCGTTTATCGTGGACAGTCGAAGAGGTTGTAATTATTTTCGAGTAACGGCGAATTTTTACTTTCGAAAAAGATAGTTCAAAGAATCTCAATTCGATTTTGCTTGAAAAACAGTGAGGTTTGTTCCGAAATTGTTGAATTTCGATCAAAAACGACGTCATGCGGACATCGATCAGTAATGCCGGAATGAAGTCAACAACGATCCAGATCTAAAGAAGGTTGTAATACTCGAGGAAGCATAGGCATATTGATATGACGTCGTAACCGTTTGCCAATCATCCCAATGGAATGTTGCTTTAGAGCCAAGACCGAAAAAAGTTCAATAAGTTCGATCATTCGTGAAAGTTCTTCTGTCTACTTTCTCCTATTATAATGGGATAGTGCATCATGATATCCTGTCTTATCGTCTTTCGATGAACAAGGAACACGTATGCGCCGTTCGCGAAAAGCAGTGCGAAGAAAACTACCAGCATTATGGAGAAACGATTCGTGGATATTGCATCACGATAATGCTGCCGCTCGAACGTCAATATTTGTTCGTGATTCTTTTAGAAAAAAAAACAAAACCGTTATTTTGCCTCAATCACGGTATTCACCAAACATGTTCAACTGCTACTTCAAACGGTTCCTGAGGCTGAAGAGCACCATGAAGAGACATCGTTTTGCAACCACTAATGAGATAAAAATGAATAGCTGAAGGAGCTGAAAGCAACAATGAAATTTGAGTTCCGGAAATACTTCCAATATTGGTAAAAAGAGAGCTGCCGTAAGTACATTATATGTGAGGAGTATTACTTGGAATTTGACTAAGCTGATGTTGATGAATAAATAAATATTATTGAAGAAAAACAAACATTCCCGTTACTTTTTATCTCACCTCGTTTATAACAGGTCATGTTTTTAACAATTTTTTGACGTTTCTGAATGTTTTGATTGGTTACAAATTATGTCTGATCATAAAAATAGGGGGAATAATATTATTATTAAAAATATTGATATTACAACAAATACAAAAAAATTTCATAATACAGATAATAGTAATCAGCAATTAATTGTTAAGAAAAATAAAAATTGTAATCTTACATATATATGAATGAATTATTTATCAGTACCAGTAATGGTGGATTTGAAGGTAAACGCGAATGTGCTCTGGAACGGTGTCAGAGCACGTTACTATTTTGTGTCTGCCGTATTTACAAACTTTTAGTTTTCATAAGTATTACTATTATTATTATTATTATTATTATTATTATTATTATTACTGTAATTTTTTATGTGTGTATTTGAAAACAATATCGTAGGAACAAGGGGCCTGTTACACTTTACGTGTTATGCATCTCCCTTCGATCCGCGTCTCGTCATACTCGTCTCTAAAGTGGATCTGGAAACTGTACCGACTTGAGGCTGATGCGGTATAGGGAGTTATGCCTCGCGTGTGGTTGTGATCCTGGTTCTACACGTATATTCAGTGGAGCAGCACCAGAATTCACGTGTTACACAACACCGGATGCACTGGTTAACATTTTGTGATTTCACATTGATGTCCTTAAGTTGATGCTGTGCACGATTGTAGGGCTTCTGTAATTGACATATCTACGCAAATTTGCCTATTTCGTGGCGGTAAATTCTGTTTGCAATATTATCTTTTATTGGCCACCATTCGTTCTTTCTTACATGTTTATACAGTAGTTTGTTACTCCCTATTGGCTCCCAAATTCCATCATAGACCTCACAATGAAAGGTAACGTTGTCGAGTGTTCCCATGTGAGCATACTGACAAACGTCCTTTTCTTTCCTGTTAGACCTGTACATGTAAACTGGGTAAGGGCCATGTTCCGTTAGGTAACGTACAGTGCCCAGGTTGGGGTTTATATTGCCGAGCGCTATGCGTTCTTCTAATCAGCGGGAATAGTTGATAGACTCTTCCTATCGTATCACAGTTTGTCGCAGTCGTTCAGCCATGGGCGCACTTTCTAGTTAAAAAATGGACCCTGCTTGTTACCCTTTGGTCTATGACTTCTTAGAATTTTACCAAGTCCCCTTTACGTAATCAGCAGAAGGCCGCACGATACCTTACGGTGATGTCGACTGGGTGGATTCCGAGGATCACCAATAAAGCATGGCTTGGCGTAATGCCAAAGGACAAAGGACCTTGTTAGTCGTAGCAGCACATCCCTCTTTTCCTGTTGCCTGTTCCGGGCGTATCGAAGCTTTTGCGCTCAAACACTTGCTGCGTAGCCTATGATGGACGTGAAAATGGTGTCATGATAGAGTCTCAAGGCATCCAGTCGTAGCTTACAGTTTGCAGTTTTGCGCATAATTTTACTTGATTTGTTTACTATTGTCTAAATGTGTTGTCACGATTTTCGTTCACTTAGGCTCCAAGATATCTCCTAACTCTCTGGTGATAGAGGAGATTTCTAATTTAACCTACGGGAAATCTACGTTATGAAATTTGATCTTTATGGAACATGTACGTGACTTTATGTGTACCTGTCGTAACCTGGGCCCTTCAGTTGCAACGTGCGACAGATGTTATCGACATACGCCACCACCCCATCCAGTAAGTCATCTGCTTCTAAAAGTCACAAGAGTGGTTCAGTTGGCAAATACTTAAATACTGGGTAACAATTCGACCCCTGTGGGCACCCTTTGGTAGTTATTTCTATTACTTTTTGTATGCTGGCTGCTTTTCCACAACTCAATCACTGCAGTGATCTATAAATCTGTAGTATATCGCTTGGGATCCAGTCGGTCGCGCATTCCAGCAAACAAAGGCGGCCACAATAAATTATCAAATTCTCCCGCCGTGTCAATTAATTTGCAGTTAAGTATTCGGGGTTACATGCATCTTAGATTCAATTCCCTTTTCCGAACCAAACTTGGCACTGACTGTGTCTCTCAAGCTCTCTTTGCGAGTGTAAACTGTCATAGAGGAGCTTTGCCTCAACTTTTTCAAGTGCGTTAATGACCCTTATAGGTCTATAACTTTTCGGATTAGCCGGATCTTAGCCTTTGGCCTTTCTTATTATTACTCCTTTCGCTAATTTCCGTTTATCATGTAGCACATACAGTGATAAAGAGTCATTTAGCAGCCTCGTTAAGAATGGAACACTTCGAGCTTTTATTAGTCTGAGAGCTTCTACATGAATATTGTCTGGTCCCGGAGTTTTCCCATTTATCATATTCGTTAGGTTAGGGCTACTTCCCCTTCAGGGAGTAGAGTGTTTATTAAATAATTGTTACATTTATTGTTTAGTTCATATTAATGTTGCCTGTGGAACTGGTTATTCGCTTTATCGTCAGCCTAGAGGAGTTTGCAAAGCAGGTATTTCACTCACTATCTCGATCCATCGGCCATTGAGCCATCTTCGGCTTTCATTGTGAATAAGGTGACTGGCCTCTTTCCTTTCTCTGATAGTATTTTATGCAGTTTTTAGTTGGTTTCTCAAGTAGCTTTCCCGTTGCACCTGTTTGTGTTGCATAAAGGGACATTGTATGTCCTATGCCGCCAGTCCTAAATTATCCAATTATGTGACCCATTATCACGGAAACATTTTAAGACACCAACATACAATTTTCGATAATTATTGAATGAACGTTTCTATATACACTGAACTAGACTTATTACTAAAGTTGTATTGTGCAGCATGTTACCTTCTTTTCAAACACTCAATTTTTTGAAACTTCCTGGCAGATTAAAACTGTGTGCCACACCGAGACTCGAACTCGGTACCTTTGCCTTTCGCGGGCAATTTTTAACAGAAGTTTGCAAATAAATGAACATTAAAATAAAATAACTCAGGATATTTTAATTATTCTAGTTCCGTAAGTGTTGCTGACACTTGGCATTCTGTGAAAATTTCATATCTCTATCATCAGTACGTTTTTAAAAAACGGGTCATTTATTGCAAAAAATGTACTTAAGAATTTGAAGTTAAAAACTTTTTTTATTACATATTCTTATAGAGACTGACATTTCTGCGTCTTTTATGCCCTAGAATTGCCCTGGCTCATAGTCTCTGTCTTCTTCAGTGTCACAACAGCCAAGTGCTTACCTCCTCCTTTTCTTTCTCGCTTCTTTTGTCGTTTTCTGAGCAGCTAACTCTGCTTCACGTACACGAAGCTCATCCAGTTCTTGCAGTACTTTAGCTGTGTTCTGTCCAGATCTTACCCCTAACTTCTGCAGAACCTTAAGTCTTTCATAGCTCCACCAGATAAGTTATTATAGCATCAGACACTGATAACGTTAGTCTTAAGGCCAACAAAGACAGTTTTAGGCGTACCGCACCACACAATGCTATTCAAGGACTCATTCACATTCTGGGTCCTCCCATGTAAACATTACTTTAGCAACCTAGGCTTTGCCAAATCTCTGTAAATAGGTTTAATTGTCTCCATTACTAACAAAGTATGAGAATGTTTATATGTAAAGTCATGCAGGGTGCCAGAAAATTCAACTTGCCCATATTTACATCAGGTGTTTGGTAGAGGTGGACACAAAGCATGATATGGCTTTTCATTGGTTGATATTCGATGAAAGAAAGTGCTCCAAACAGCTCTTTTCATCTTCTCTAAATTTTCACAGTTATCTCTAATGGCGTTCCATTAATGTTCCTGTAATTCATCAATTACATTGTCCATTAGTCTTCCAGCACATTTTATTGTCTTGCCATCAGACAGATTTGTGATATCCAGCTTGGTTTTTAGGTTTATTCGTAATGCCAACTTCTGAGAGGTAGCAGTAGGCACAAAACAAAGCAATTCCCTTCCTTCTAGACTGTGTAGTTCCCAAGATATGACTGCTCAACTGTGGAAGTATATGTGCAGCCAGGAAATTTGACAGTCATTTGTCAGCATTCAAAATATTATTTGAAGGTCTCACAACTGTCTGATTTTAATGTATTATATACCAAAACGCTCAAAAGCACCAAGTACATTATGGACTAGAAAGCAAAAAATGTCAAATTTCAACGAATTTCATGTACAATGTCCCCTTAAGCATTTCTGTAATGTGTCAGTCGTTCTGCCTTGATGACTGTAGTGGGGACCTCTGAAAGCCCTTCTGGGTTGCCTTGAACGTTATCTCCAGTGATCTCCAGTGTTCGCGGCATTTTCTTTCTTTAATGACGTGATGGTAATTTTGGGGACACATTCTAGTTCCATGTTTAGTATTAGTTTTATAATTCTTGATCCCACAGATCTACATTGTCTGATATTGTACAGACAGTAGACATCATTTCATGTAGGTGGTTCCAGTTTGAGTTCTTAAAGTTAAATCTTCCTGACGTTATAGTATTTGAATTGGTTTTATTTCTATCGCTAACCGTGGATGTAATTTCATTGTAATAACTGTTGGTAAGTGCAGAATGGAGCGTTCATTCGGAAATTTTATTTACAGCTCTTGTGCTTGTTAATGTAATGTAAAGGTTATTAGCGTCTGGTATGTCCCAGTTTGTCCCGAACGATTCGCCACCACCAGATCAAGTTATCGACTGATGTCTAAACACTTTTGCCCTGAATGTGTGTGTCTGCTAAACTAGAGGCCTCTTTTCACATTCTTTCTGCTTTTATCAATGTTCTTACCTCAAGCATACTTTACTGCTGTACTGAATTTTTCATATGAATTTCTATGTGTTCAGAGTATTATGATTATTAATTATATACATGAAGTTACTAGCAGTTTTCTTGGTGAACGTCATAAATTCATATACGCTTGAGGAAAATAAGCCAACGCACCGTGAAGGAATTATCCAGATAGGACCGACATCGGTAGATGTAATGTACTTGTACGGACAAGTAAATGATGATAATTAAAATAAAGGATGTTTTATTCAAGAGACAGAGCTTTACAAATTGTGCAAGTCGATCTACCTCTGGCCCTTATACAAGGAGTTATTTGGCTTGGCATTTATTGAGAGAGATTTTAATTGCCCTCCTCAGAGGTATCGTGCCAAATTCTGTCCAACTTCATAGATGTTGTTGTTGTTGTGGTCTTCATTGCAGAGACTGGTTTGATGCAGTTCTCCATGGTACTCTATCCTGTGCAAGCTTCTTCATCTTCCAGTACCTACTGCAACCTACATCCTTCTGAATCTGCTTAGTGTATTCATCTCTTGGTCTCCCTCTACGAATTTTACCCTCCACGCAGCCCTCCAATATTAAATTGGTGATCCCTTATTGCATCGTTATATCATCAAAATCCTGAACTGGATGGAGGCCCAGTCGATAATGCTGCAAATGTTCTCGACTGGGGTGATATCTGGCACCGTTTCTGGCCAAGGAAGTGCCTAGCAAGCATGAAGACAAGCAGCAGACTATCTCGACGTGTGCGAGATGCCATTATCTTGCTGAAATGTAAGCCCATGATGGCTTGCTACGGAAGGCAACAGAACAGGGTATAGAATATCATAGACATACCACTTTGCTTTAAGTCTGCCACGGACGACAGCCAAAGGGATCCTGCTCTGAAAACCAATGGCACCCCATGCTATCACTCTTGGTTGCCTGGCCGTACGGTGGGCGCCAGTCAGCAGGTCTCCTACCTCCGTCTGGGCGTCCCCAAACACGTCTTTGGCCTGGCCTCTAAGACTGGAGTATAACGGTCTTCAGTGATGGGGCCCACCTTGAAATGAGCGCCGATGACAAGCAAAGACGTGTCTGGAGACGCCCTGGACAGCGGAGGGATACCAACCTAAATCTCGCCTGACGTAGGGCCTGGCAAAAGGGAGGAACGCCATTTTCATAGCAGCACTGCTTCGGTTGTCATACACGGCAACCTTGAAGCTCAACGGTACGTCTCCCACATTCTACGCCCCGTTTAGCAGTCTCTCGCGCCAAGCGATTGTGTGATAATAATTAAGCTTTTAATGCTTGCTTGACAAACCCGACCTTGGCCAGTGATTGGTAGTTGTGTCGTCCGCATTATCATCATCATCACTGACGCGCAAGTCGCCCAAATGGTATCACGTAAAGTCTTGAAACCAGCGGTGTGTCGCCACACTACACGTAGAGAGAGAGGGAGATTTATTGCTTAATATACCTCGCTGTCGATCACGTTTCTCCCAGAGAGACACCCGTTTTTTGATTCCGTCACTGTGATATGTTTGACATTGTTGACTCAGCCACAACCTCACCTCTGCTGGCATTGCTTTATCATTATCAAAATGATTCCTTGATGGAGTTCGTTAAGTCTCGGAAACAGATGAATAGCGGATGAATCGGAGTCTGTATGGAGGAGGATGATCGATCACAGTGAACAGAAAATGTCAGATTGTTGCAGATGTCGCAGCGCTCGCGTGTGGTCAGGCAATGTCGTGCTGAAGGAGGGGCGCTGCATGTGTCGACGTTCAACTTGGAAACACGAATAGAGCGCGCCGATTATTACGCACCAGCATACTAACGTGACACATTGGCATGGTACCCGCCGCGATTTTGAGTCCTCTAACGGTTGAGAGCTGCAAATAGGTAGACAAGAAGAATAAATATATAAATGTTAATAACGTTTGTTTTATTTTTAAAAAGTTTTGTGAGTTTCCCAAAAAAATTGAGTCTTTACATTTCAGCTGTGCCTGCTATTTCAGATTAAGCTCAATGTCACGTGATATGAAGAGGACTAGAAAGTATATCAGGTTTCTACACTCATACACAAAACCATATTTGAGATTCTTATTATAATGAACTGCTCGTAACAGTACCTTCTCCGACTGTTACTCTTACACTATCCCAAATTGTAAAGACAGTTTTCAACTTGACGACTTGCAATTTCTTGCATAATTTAGAATTAACTAAATTTTGCTCGCCCTTAATGAGGCAAGAAAAATTCGTTTGACCGATTCTAATAAAAGAAATATACGTTATTTCAAGATTTATTGGAAGTAAGTGTTAAACAGGATGGGTCATAATAACCATTACTTAACTCTTCCCAAACTCCGTTTTACTTTGTAAGTTATCCGAGTGGCGAGGTCTGAAAAGTCAGGACCAGACAAGACAGCTTATCATTTCCACCACGATATATGTAACTTCACAGTCGATAACTGTGTGCTCCATTAGTTGATTACGATGCTCACATTGTCACGTGTGACTAAACTTCAAATGACCTACGTCAGTAATGAGTGTATCTTAGTTCTTGTAAGAGGCAAACGCTGATTTTTACGTATTTCAGTTTTTTTCTTACTGTAGACAGTAAATTATTGTGTGATCTGAGATTAGAAGTGTACAAACGTGATCCTTTGCTCTGCAGTACGTATTTTTAGCATCCATGAAATGAGCATGGCTGAACAGCATCGTCTCATATGCACAATAATTTCTGTAATTACACATTTGTTTTCACATCTAATGCTATATAAAGTTAAACTCGAAAAATAATTCTAGACATTACTTCCCTGAAAAGCAAATTGCTAACTGAGATCCGAAAACAACGTTTACCACAAAAATAAAATATTGGGTGTTGGTGTCAATTATGTTTGGGCAGAAATCCGTAGTGCTCATGAAGTGAGCCTAAGGACGTACAAATTTATGCTTTCTTGGGAGTTCAGCCCAGTATAAGTTCGTTTAGGAGCAAAATTTCAGTTAGTTTCCTGTATGTCATGAGCCGACGAACAATCGCTGCACAGTGCATAGCGAAGAATACTTCTTGCAAATTTTAGTTATTTCCTATGTTATTCTAATTGCCGATTCAGCGGGAATAAAGTGCATATCCGGGCCCTAATTTCTGTCGTTATACTGCTATGGTTCCAACATGAGATATAGCAAGATGACTGGTAGCAAAATCTTCTTCGAATAAAGTTCTATAGACATATGTTAGAAGGTCGTGTTTCTTCGAAGCAATCCCATTTAAGTATTTCCAAAATCAAATCTTTGTTTATACTTCACATTCGCCTTGGCGACCTATAATGATCCTAGGATGGGTGTTGATGGACATCTTATCATTACTACATCGGCAATGTCGAAATTCTGGGAGCTACACAAGCAACTCGCCGGAAAATAACTGATCAACACGTCTGCTGGTAAGAAGCTATAATAGACGGTGAAATATCAAAACCTTACGGACACGCCATTACCTTGAATTCGAAATCCTTTTGATACATTCTTCGATGAAGTCTCGGTGTCATCTTTCCCACAGGATTTAAAAAATGGGACTGACGTCAGTTCAAAACTACAGCAACTAACTCGAATAGCAAATGCCATCCGTATCTGTCGAAAGAGCAGGAATCTATCATACATAAAATTGGAGAGGTCTCCGCGACTGCGATTCGACTTGGTCAAATAAACGTCATCTGACTTCTATGATTAGTATAACCCTGGAACACTGATGTTACCCTACACAGGTAGATTAGATGAACGAAACTGATCTGGATCATACAATACTGGCACGTAAAAGTACACCTAACAAGCATTGTGCAGGTACGTGTTTACATACCTTTTCCCTACTTGCTAGTGTTACTTGTTACTCAACAGATTTGATGTACAGAAGCACAGTTTGATAGTGGCACATTTGAGGTGACTGTACATTAATAGGTGTAACAAAAAGATTTTTAATTTTTGTCTTAAAGAATTCTTTGTAGTTTTCTGGAGAAGAAAAGTTTTACTTCGAGGAAACTGTACAGAGGAAAGCCTCAAAATTTGAGGAATTTAAAAATGTCTGCACACATGACGACGTACTGATGTCACACAGACAGCTCTGTTAAATACACAATTTTGTTCTCACTTGTTTGCTTTAGGACATTTGGTCTCTGACCTCTTAGTGACACAAGATTATAAGAGAAGCAAACTCGGTAGGACTCAAAACCCAACTGGTTGTGTATGGGAAATGATGTTGACAACTCTTCTGGTTGGACTAAATGGTCTACTGAATTTTTCTTTCAGAAAATTAATCTTGAAATGCTTCATAATCATTATCACATAAATCACCACCAACACGAATATCGTTTAGTGCTTCCACAATTCTATCTTCACACATTGTGTTCTTTAAACTGAGCAATCTGTAAACACGAATTTGTAGCGTCAGCTGTTCTTTAAGGGCTACCATCTATCGTCGTCGGCTGATACTCGTATGCCAGTTTTCATTTCTCTCCTGAGATTTCCTTTGTCACGGTTCAGGCGTGGAAGTGTCGTTAATGGCTTAGCAATCCAAAGGAACAGGAGGCCACAGACATTACAGCTGATGGAAGGTAGAGAATGTGGCTGAGCCTGGAGGAGTTTACGTCTCCAGCGTTTGTCATTCTCCATTCTTCGACGTTCCAGCTCCAAGTTTTGAAGAGTATTTGAGGTAACTGAACGCCAGCGACTTCGATCTTCCGCTATTGTGGACCAGTTACTTGGATCGATGTTCAAGTTTTTCAGATTTTTCTTGTACTGATCCTTACAACGTTTGAGAGCGGCACCTCGTGGCCTTTTACCTGCGCTCACCTTGCTGTACAGCCAACTATACATTGGCAACGTCTGTAGGCATTCGCAAAAATAGGAGCACGTGTGTTGTTTGGCATTATTGAAAACACAAAACAGTTATCTTTTATACGAAATTTCTCTGAGCTCCTTAAAATGCTTCTAAAATTTAAGAGATGCTATTTTGTGAATTACTGCATGTACAGCTGCGATATTTAGAAAAGGGACCTCTTGTCGAACCACAACGACAAGAGTTCCTTTTTCCGAAGACTGACATCGATTGCTTTTTGATCATATAATTGACTCTTGTTGCATTCAAACAAGTTTCAAATCAATACGAGCATGTACAGAACGAAGTAAACTATTACAATATACAAAAAAACGAAAATCTATATTTTACACATTGTACTGAAAATTTTACTCTTCCGACAAGAGGTCCCTTTACGCTTTCCACCTCACACACACGCACACACACACACACACACACACACACACACACATATATATATATATATATATATATATATATATATATATATATATATAATCAACTCACTTGATGCACAGAACAAATAAGGAAAATCGGAATCTTGCTTACTATATGATATCCAAAATAACTTCATCATATCAACTGAACTCTCCCCTATTCCCGCAATATCTGACTTAAATGCAGATTCACAATTGAGAGAGGTACTTACATTTTTGTTTTATGGTAGAGCGCTCTCTTAGCATAATGCAGTGTGAGCAGCGCAGACTGTCTATGACGAGCACTATTTGTGACAGACCTGTGTTGAGCATTCTGCATAGCACGTCCGGGCTATTATGTGCGACGTTATCGTTAAAGATGTTTCAGACACGTTATTTGGAACTTATTATCTGATAAATGTTGTATTGTGTAAAGATCAGTGCCGATTTCTTGCAATTGTTGAAACAGCTGACTGCTTAGAGTAACTTTAATGTAATCGAACTAGTGCCTTATAAAGTCGTTCATCAAGATTGGCACAAGCTTTTGTTCACTGCCTGCATAAAACAACGTATGTCTTGTGGAGTACCGTAAATTCCCTCCTTTATAGTAACTGTATTTACTTTCGAGCTGATCGGCTATTGATAGGATAAAGGTGGGAAATTTGCAAAATATCAACGTTCCCCTAACTATCTTCGAGGTGAACTTTTAAGATTCAATATATTTCACTTTTACCAGGTACAGTTTCACCTTATATACACTACCGGCCATTAAAATTGCTACACCACGAAGATGACGTGCTACAGACGGGAAATTTAACCGACAGGATGAACATGCTGTTATATTCAAACGATTAGCTTTTCAGAGCATTCACACAAGGTTGCCGCCGGTGGTAACACCTACAACGTGCTCACATGAGGAAAGTTTCCAACCGATTTCTCATACACATGCAGCAGTTGACCGGCGTTGCCTGGTGAAACGTTGCTGTGATGCCACGTGTAAGGAGGAGAAACGCTTACCATCACGTTTCCGACTTTGATAAAGGTCGGATTGTAGCCTACCGCGATTGTGGTTTATCGTATCGCGACATTCCTGCTCGCGCTGGTTGAGATCAAATGACAGTTAGCAGAATATGGAATCTGTGAGTTCAGGAGACTAATACGGAACGCCGTGCTGGATCCCGATGGTCTCCTATCACTGGAAGTCGAGATGACAGGCATCTTACCCGCGTGGCTGTAACGGATCGTGGAGCCACGTCTCGATCCCTGAGTCAGCAAATGGGGATGTTTACAAGATAACAACCATCTGCACGAACAATTCGACGATGTTTGCAGCAGCATGGACTATCAGCTCGGAGCCCATGGCTGCGGATACCCTTGACGCTGCATCACAGACAACCTGGTTGCACGAATGCGAAACGTCATTTTTTCAGATGAATCCAGATTCTGTTTAGAGCATCATGATGGTTGCATGCGTGTTTGGAGACATCGCGTTGAACGCACATTGGAAGCGTGTATTCGTCATTGCCACAGTGTCGTATCACCTGGCGTGATGGTATGGGGTGCCATTGGTTACACGTGTCGGTCACCTCTTGTTCGCATTGACGGCACTTTTAACGGTGGACATTAATTTCAGATCTATTACGACCTGTGACTCTACCCTTCATTCTATCCCTTCGAAACTCTGCATTTCAGCAGGATAATGCACGATCGCATGTTGCACGGCCTGTACAGGCCTTTCTGGATACAGAAAATGTTCGACTGCTGCCATGGCCAGCACATTCTCCAGATTCCTCTCCAATTGAAAATGTCTAGTCAATGGTGGCCGAGCAACTGACTCGTCACAATACGCCAGTCACTGCTCTTGATGCACTGTAGGATCGTGTTGAAGCTGCATGGGGAGCTGTACCTGCACACTCCATCCAAGCTCTGTCTGACTCAATGCCTATGCGTATCAAGGCCTTTATTTCTGCCAGAGTTGGTTGTTCTGGGTCCTAATTTCTTTGCATCTATGCACCCAAATTGAATGAAAATATAATCACATGTCAGTTCTACTATAGTATATTTGTCCAATGAATACCTGTTTATCATCTGCATATCTTCTTGGTGTAGGAATTTTAATGGCCAGTAGTGTACACAAAAGCATACATTGATGTTTGTCACCATACCACAGGCACTGTTAATCAGTAAAAAGAGCTGAAATGTTAAAAACTGAACAGATGTTTGGCTATTTTCAGTTAATCTATCCGAGCGATCTACATGGACCTTGTTGCATGGCTGGCAAATGAAAACTCTACGTAGTGGAGAATGAACATGAAGTGTTAATAACTGTATAAAGGAAAACGGCCATGTTTCCGTTGTATGTCACAGCATTGTACCTTACATTTTCAGAGCGGAAACAGAAAATATGCCGATGCCAATCCACAAGTTTATTGCAGATTGTAGACATAGATGTAGATCAATGGGCAGCTCAGTTTTTGCAAGGAGGAGAACGACCAGCTTTAATAACTATGTGAGCGGTATTGATGTTCTGCCTTCCTAATTGTGCCAGGGGGCTGATCACAGAAGGAGTCATCTGAATGGCTATGGTAATAAAGGAATACAGTACTATTGGTATCGTATTAGTGCATTTCCCAAGGTATTAGACGTGGCAGTATAATTTCACTGTCTGAAAATAGCCTATCTGGTCCCTTTCAGGTAAGTCACATTGAATTTTACTTACGAAATTCTCCTATGAGATAGAATTTCTGCTTTATACAGCAACGACAGAGCTACTAATGAGTTCATGTAGCCCGTTTCTCAAGATATTAGAAATGACAGAATGAATTCACTGTCCGAAAATGCCAGTTTGACATCGTATGCATTATGTTGAATTATACTAACAAAACAGTTCAATAGCATATAATTTTAGTGTAAAGTAGCAACTCCAAAGTTACATCAGGTACTGTATATTCAGTTTGAGACATACTTTTGGAAGAGGTGAGTGTGACTTATCCATATCTGCTAATACGATCAAGATACTATCGCAATATTTTGGTAAATATCCAGGCCAGCCAGTTCCAGATCACAACTTCAGAATACTCATCCAAAAATTAAGTGGTTTTCAGAAATTAAAGAATTGAAATCCTTAACAATTTTCCTTCATCTGAAATTTCCTGGTTGGGGCATTGAGGTGATATGTAGAATATAAACTATTGTGGCCACCACTGCAGTAGTTTCTGTTTTCTTGAACACATAATAGCGTAATCCTAAGCATCAGAATCTGACCATCTAACTGCTCTTTCAAAATCACCAACAGAGATATTTTCTGATGAATGAAGCTTCTGCATTGGATAATCTCTTAAACTACAAAATATTGAGGAGTGGATTTACTCAAAAGTGTGTTCCTCTTTTGTGAATGTACACAACGTTATGCATAAAATATTTTTTTATTTTTTTTGTCCTGTGTGTGCCCAGTTGGGTATTTCTTTTGTATAGTTGCTCCACCAGAAGCATCTGCGTTTTCTGGTTTGTTCGTGACCTATTACACCGGTCAGGATTTGTACAGCAACAAGGATTTTTCTGTTTTTCCCTGGATGGATGTGTAAGAGCATTCGAATTTCTACTTATGAGGTGTTGTAATGAAATATACTGAAATTGAATTTTTATAACGGTATACTTAGGCGTGAGTGTTGCAGTTTGTTTCAAAAGTCGATAAATGCTTATAAATATTGCTGGTCTCAGTTATTCTGCCTACATTAATTCCGTGCATTTTCTCCACAAATAATTTTTTTTACACTGTAGTGTTAATTACACTCCTGGAAATGGATAAAAGAACACATTGACACCGGTGTGTCAGACCCACCATACTTGCTCCGGACACTGCGAGAGGGCTGTACAAGCAATGATCACACGCACGGCACAGCGGACACACCAGGAACCGCGGTGTTGGCCGTCGAATGGCGCTAGCTGCGCAGCATTTGTGCACCGCCGCCGTCAGTGTCAGCCAGTTTGCCGTGGCATACGGAGCTCCATCGCAGTCTTTAACACCGGTAGCATGCCGCTACAGCGTGGACGTGAACCGTATGTGCAGTTGACGGACTTTGAGCGAGGGCGTATAGTGGGCATGCGGGAGGCCGGGTGGACGTACCGCCGAATTGCTCAACACGTGGGGCGTGAGGTCTCCACAGTACATCGATGTTGTCGCCAGTGGTCGGCGGAAGGTTCACGTGCCCGTCGACCTGGGACGGGACCGCAGTGACGCACGGATGCACGCCAAGACAGTAGGATCCTACGCAGTGCCGTAGGGGACCGCACCGCCACTTCCCAGCAAATTAGGGACACTATTGCTCCTGGGGTATCGGCGAGGACCATTCGCAACTGTCTCCATGAAGCTGGGCTACGGTCCCGCACACCGTTGGGCCGTCTTCCGCTCACGCCCCAACATCGTGCAGCCCGCCTCCAGTGGTGTCGCGACAGGCGTGAATGGAGGGACGAATGGAGACGTGTCGTCTTCAGCGATGAGAGTCGCTTCTGCCTTGGTGCCAATGATGGTCGTATGCGTGTTTGGCGCCGTGCAGGTGAGCGCCACAATCAGGACTGCATACGACCGAGGCACACAGGGCCAACACCCGGCATCATGGTGTGGGGGGAGATCTCCTACACTGGCCGTACACCACTGGTGATCGTCGAGGGGACACTGAATAGTGCACGGTACATCCAAACCGTCATCGAACCCATCGTTCTACCATTCCTAGACCGGCAAGGGAACTTGCTATTCCAACAGGACAATGCACGTCCGCATGTATCCCGTGCCACCCAACGTGCTCTAGAAGGTGTAAGTCAACTACCCTGGCCAGCAAGATCTCCGGATCTGTCCCCCATTGAGCATGTTTGGGACTGGATGATGCGTCGTCTCACGCGGTCTGCACGTCCAGCACGAACGCTGGTCCAACTGAGGCGCCAGGTGGAAATGGCATGGCAAGCCGTTCCACAGGACTACATCCAGCATCTCTACGATCGTCTCCATGGGAGAATAGCAGCCTGCATTGCTGCGAAAGGTGGATATACACTGTACTAGTGCCGACATTGTGCATGCTCTGTTACCCGTGTCTATGTGCCTGTGGTTCTGTCAGTGTGATCATGTGATGTATCTGACAACAGGAATGTGTCAATAAAGTTTCCCCTTCCTGGGACAAAGAATTCACGGTGTTCTTATTTCAATTTCCAGGAGTGTATATGCCTGCATCGTTGAAAAATGCATGTTTTTGCATATATTATTTTGTGTAGCATTTTTAAAATTCGTAGGATTCAACTTTATTGAAAGTATGAACAATGGTAACAGAAATGCAGAAATACAGTAATAGCAGTGATAACTATTTTAACGTTACTGTTTAGATTACTTATAAATACTACATGAAGTATGAAGTGAATACACAAAGTGTACTGCATGTTACAATCACAATGTAACTATAAAGTTTTTCCTCTTACATGAATACAGTATTCACTTGGGAAATCTTTGTAAAACTTCTTTGCTTCAACTGGAATTTCAAAGTACTTTAGCAAGGCTGAAACATTTTCGTCCTTTTCTTTGGATAAATATTTGGTTTTGGTGAAAGAGTGGATGTTATTACTTTTCGATGACATGGCTTCTTTTATCTCAGGATGTTAACTTCTATTAGATCTCCATAGTCTGTATCACTTACTGTTACATAAACAATTGTTTTTGCTTTCTTGTTTGGGGTGACACGCTGGCCATTCTTTTCGAATAGTAATTTGGATTTTAATACTTTTTGTGCACAACTTTTTTATTTTCAACAGTCCAATCAGTGTATCGAACTCTGAGAGAAGCATTCTCTAACTCTGAGAGTATCATTATCATCTAAAGTATCATAATATTTTTAGAACACAATATTCTGACTTTTTTCTGTTAATTCTATCCATCACTTGGTCTGGGGTTATGTAGCTATGGCCACAAACAGGGAAGAAGCGACGAATATTATTGAATATTGTGATCTTTTCCAAGAAACTGCTATTATTTTGGCTGCTGCAACAATATGAGAATAGATGTATAAGTGCCATCATTTATTTATTTTTTATCTAAGTCAGAAACAAAATTCAGCGAAGCTGAAGCAAATTGATTACATACCCTTGAAGATTCTGTCTCCAACTATGTGTAGAAAACAATTCTTTCTTTTTTTGCTCCTTACTGTAGATCATGATGCTCATATTGAATAACCATATTCGTGTAGCATAGAAAACTTCATTGACTGATAGTTTTGGTTTCACTGTATGTGAAAGCAAATCTTAATGACTGTTGGTTTATCTTCCTTAATTGTATCATAATCTTATAGACATTTGGATTATCTCCCTTCACTGTATCGTAAAACCGCTTTGCACGAATTTTATGTAATCGCTGTCCAGTTTGTAGATGATTCGTCTTCTGCAGACACGTTTTTGTTTTCATTTCCATTAAAGCAACCTTACGAGTGGAGCAGTTATCGGTATGGCATGTTCTGAATGATACATTGAAATCTTTGACAATCCTGTGCTTATAATTTGTTAAGGAGGATGATTTCTTTCTTGACAAAATCTCATGATCATTTAATTGACTGTGACCGTGAAGGCAAATAACCTTGCTCACCCTTCCTCCTTCCATGCTGGCTCCTTCTGCGTTTATATATTTCTTTTATCATTCTTAATGGCAGTTGTTACCTTAATGAACCTTTCCTGTTCTATCACTTACTCTCCTTCCCTTCAGCAGCTTTTCTCCTTCATGAAACCTGCTAGCTAGATAGGATAACTATCCTTTAATACCCCAGATAGTCCTTGGAAGATGGCACCTGAAACAGACTTCCTTCACCATTACTTCTTCTAATCGTATACTCTTGTGTTACTATTTTCTTCCTTTTTGCGTTCTGCGTGTCCACTATTTTGCGCTGTGGTGAAGAAATATTAACAAATTTCGTCAGAAACGTAATTTGATTGTTTTATTTAATGATGTCATATGATGATGAAATAGTCATATACCTTCAGAGCAGAGTTTAGACGCTACGCAATGTTTCATTTCTTGAGCTTTTGAAGGGTATGCTTCTGTTTAACTATAGGTACCGTTTTACGCTTTTTGCTTTGCGGTTCAGGTAGATGTAAGCTCTTCTTGCATCCGGATATCCTCCATCGGAACATTTCTTGACTTGCATGCCGTTTTCATAATGAAAAGAGATATTATCTATTCTGCTTCTGCTTTCAGTACTTCTCTGTAGACGTACACATGAGCGTCAAGTGAATACGTGTCTAAAAGTAAGTTGCAGGTCCTCTGACGGGAATGAAGTCTGGTTACAACACTATTCCCGCGAATGAATGTTATTATAAAGGTAACATGGCTTAAAGCAACTAGTATATCCTATTATTGTTAACTGATGGCGGTGGAAAGAGAGACAAGGCACTGGAGAGTAAGTATGTTGCATTTGTTCACTTCTATGTTGCTGTAATAATGCGTATATCGTGTATTGCTAAAACGTCTGAGTTGGAGTGTTCAACAATAGTCGGTTTTTCCTGAAACTTGGTTCAGGCATGACGAAAAGGTCAACATTATGTCATTACCATGTCTAATTGAAGTTTTGAAATTTTTTACGTGCAACGAGTTTTCTAAAAACGCTCGTAATATTCTCTAATATATGATGCTAGCTGTCTAGCTGCTATCCGTTGCTCTGGGGTATGCATTAATAAGAGGCATTATATGAATATTATTGAATAACAACAGATCACACATAGAACAACTAACGTCTGTAAACACACATCCCTTCGTGCGTTTTATTCTGTGTTTTGTTAAATACGGTAATAAATTGATTGAAAAAGTATTTTACATATTGTTTTTGCAGAGAGACGAGGTTTCTAACGCAGAGCAAAGAAAAAAGGAAATTAGGGTAATCAAATATTGGTTTGTGGTAGCAGGGACTATTCAGTATATGGAACAAACTATGTAAGAGAAATTTGTATTGCTCATGAAGTGAACGAAACTAACTGCTAATTTTATGTGAACTCAGGTTCTCTCGACGAATACCACTGATGAAAGGTTCAAGGGAAATCATTCCAGTAATATGTTCATTTTGGAGAGACATTTCGAAAAGTATCCTGCATGTCATCGTGTGGGTGCTATCACAAAATAATTGATGGTGAAGGACACTTCGTGCCACTTTTAGTGACTCATTGTCCTTCTATGTTCGCACATTGATCCGACACAAAATGCAAGTTAATGTGCCTCTGCACATAATCAAATTTCAGTAATCTTATTGACATGGTCCTAATCAAAATATACGATGGTTGAAGCATTATGATGGCACAGTCTTCTTCGAATGAAGATCTCTAGATGCTCCGAACGTGTTTCTGGATATTATCAGCTTTATTCCAAATCCTATATAAATTCCATGAATATCATTCTTACGCTCTAACAAGTATGTTGACTTTGGGGTCCTATGGGTGGTGTCCAAATTTCGGGGACGAAAAGTAGGCTCTTACAGGAAAGATATTAATCGAGCTGCCCTGCTGGTCAGCTGGTAAGAAACTATAAGAAATGGCGAAATCACTTCAAAATAAATTAAGGGACATAACACTACTTTACTTGAATACAGCCTAGCTGTCATATACGGTACACGCTTTGCAAGGCAGGAGGAATGTAAAGGACAAACTACAGCAATTAAGTGGAATGGTTAATGACATTTATTTTAGCCCTGTACGGACCTGTGGCCTAGTGGTTGTGTCTCTGACAGGTAGTCAAACATTATGGGCGCCGTGTTCTAACCTTGCCGCCGCTTGAATGTTGAATCAAAATCATCACCAATGGCTGCCAAAGACTTCAGACATAAGAAAACACGCTTGTTCTGCAAAGGGCCTTAGAATGGAAGTGTGATCATAGTTTCAGGGCAGTCTCTTGCCGTTAGGGTGGTAAACTGCCCCTGAACGGTGGAAGAACCAACAGTGATCCATGACATGAGGATGCAGAAGCCAATGGAAACCACTGCACTGGAGACGCATAACGTGCACCCTCAGCACATGTGGCCTTCAATTGAAAAAGTGTCATGACTACCTATGCATACTAGTCCCCTATCGGATCCCCTGAAGGAATCTGCGAATGGGAAGTTGATCAGGAGTAAACGATTGATTATTGAATCAAACGGTAACTTCTTCGATTGAGGCAGTGGAAAGTCAGAATTGTGAACGTTTTAGCGAAGCTAGAAAATCTGAAAACAGATATGCTAAAGCACCAATAGATATGGTAGGGATCATGCATTTGGTCTGTACTGATGCGATTTTTTTGACGTTACTTTGCTAAAGTAACTGTTTATATTACACTAAACTATGCAGAAAGTCAGTTACCACTTGCATCATCTATAAATAGAAACTGTTCATCTTCCAACTGCCAGTTGCCTGATGACTATAACCATAGGGAGGTAGGATGACTATTAGGATAGGGTGCTTCTTTACTGCCTTTCACTTGTCTTACTCTAAGGTTAATGAAGTGTTAGATAATTTTTTTTATATTTATTCAAGGTGGATACCTATAGTAACTTCACAGCATGCTTCTCATAGACTACTTCTCATGCAGTGGTCTTAGATAATGATGCATGCAGGGGTTACAGTCTATGTAGATTGATTTATTTACAACTGTTACCTTTTCAAAATAGACTTACTTTCTAATAATTTAACCCTCTGGGCTGCTTTATTGTTTCACAACACGGAGCCTAATTTTCCTGAAATACCTTGATTCAGAATGAAAGAGGTCGGGAAAGTAGCTATTTGCAACCTACCGTCATATCAGTAAATGTCTACACTAAGCCTGGTTTCTCCACTTAGCCACCGAATTACTTTCCTTACTACACAGGTGGGATTCGTATGAGTTAAGTCATTTGCTGTAACTCAGGCCTATTCAATAGAGAACTTTCACTTATCAGAAATCTGAACGCAGTATCTTACTCTACTCAATATTATTTAAATTCCATTTTGCTAAATCCACACTTCGGTTAGAGATCATACACACTCAGAATCAATATTACTGTTAATTGGTCATAAATAATTTCCGGCATCAGCGTCATTCTCTACCCTTTCGTCGCTACTTACCTGTGTTTAACTTGATGAATGTGAGACTAAACTAAATTAGTGCCAATGGGGATTGTTTGACCAATTACCCCATCTTAGTGCCCGACATGGTACTTTTTTCGTTAAGTTTACAGAATACCCAGAACCACTTTATCTACTCCCTCCTTCATCTAACCTCAAATTCATTATAACATTTACATTTCTATTTTTAATGGACCCTTACAGTACAGAAGTATTTTTCATAATGCGTGGTACTGGGTGGGGTGGGGTGGGGGCGGGAGGAGGGGGGAATGGGATACTGTGCCCACCAGAAGAAATTGTTACAATTCTGATTTCTGTCATTTTTGTTGGCCTTTATTAACAAAAATTGTATAAAGACCTGATGTTCAAAATGGTCCAGAAAATGTAAATTTCTTTTAGATCTCTCTACAAAAAGGTGTTTAGTATTTTCTACTTTCTTCATAATTCATGTTGATTTACTCTGATTTCCTTGTGCAGTATCTCTTTACATTGTTCTGAAAGTCGTGACATTGTGAAGAACGCTTCATTATCATTAAAAAATATTACACATATTTTAGTTTAAATACACAAGTTTACATTACATATTTTATGGGCTCATTTATTCATCACTTTCTTCGGAAACGTCTTCACGATTGGAACATGTAACAGTTTTCTTGCTGAGTTTACTGCATGTGCCTCTCTTACAGTTTTTACAGACTAACGTCGTTTCGTTCACTTCACTGCACTTCAATGTTTTTGACTGGCTTTTACGATAAAACTAACGACATCTTCCCATTCCTTCTACAGCTTCCCATACAGTTAATTTCTGCTTGATATCCGTACAAGAACGCCTTACTTGGCTGAAACCACACACTTCTGAAGTTTAGTAATATCCATAGACCTTTCTACAATTTATGGTTTTGTTAGCTGCAGGCCCAATTATCGAACAGAAAGAAATGCGTCACCTACTACATTTTGTCTTGTACCACTCTGGGATGTTGAGCAGAAACGATGTTTAACCACGTAGCGCTGCTATGTCCAAAAGAATATACGACATAGATAGCGGCCGTCATCTTTTGCCCTCTTAGTTGAAAATTTTCTCACCACTTGATCGATTGCGTCAACGCCTCCTTTCCTTTGATTATAAGTTTCGGCCTGTTTTCTTCTTTGTGTCAGTAGGTTGCTCCCTGAATTACGTACAGGAACACCCAGGCGTTTCACTACATTTGCATCTGAATTTGAGTGTTGCGGACTATTATTTTTCTTCCTTGCAAACGGCTCCTTAATGAGAACATATCTGGTTCTAGAGTCTGTGAGCATATGTATAAGCATACCATACTTTGCAGGTTTTCCTTCATGAAGACCATGAAGGGACAGCTGCCACAGCACAATGACAACATTTTATCAGTTACAGTGCGCATCCAAAGCAGAGTAATATCTTGGCAGTAATTCATTCACTTTATAGAATACTTCTCGTACTGAAGCAAACTTGTCATGACCGTCTCTCTTTTATCAAATCTTACTATTTTAAGAAGCTAGCGGAATCTAGTTCTACTCATAGTAACAGTTTAAAGGAACCGCCCTGATGTTTGCAACCATAAATGGGCAATAGGTGATTTACCATCGTCCTCCTTTCCCATAATAACCTTACACCCTATGAATTCAAGTCTATCTTTTATGGGTAAATTCTGTGTCAAAGCTTCTCCATTGGATGCCTTATTATGATGTAAATACGAGTAATTTCTGGAGATAAGCTTATTCCAAATGATTCTCTTACTATGCCTCCTTTACCATCATTCCTGATGCGGTCTCGTCTTTTCACTATGTGGTATTCGCCTTGCGATATGAGGAGATTTGGACGCAAAAACTTTTCCAGTGGTTTAAGATGCTTCTCACTGACCTCAGCATCATCATCATCATCCACGGCACGTGCCCAGAGTTCGTCTTCTCTTTGTACACCATCGCTGTCCACATCCTCACACACAAGACGTTCCTTTTCCGTTTCACTCACCACTTCATCACTATAAGAAAATTTTCTCTGTGTAAGAAAGTGTCAGTACTCTTTAAATTCAATCACACTTGTCTCTCACACTGAAAAAAACGGCACTGAGTAAGAAGGAACAGAAAAAAATCAGAAACGTGAGAGAATTGAGTCATTGTTGGGATAATTGTTGTTACCCACAGATAGAAATTCAATGCCCAGAGGATTTACACTGCCGAAATGCTATAATTTATGGAGTAAGACATTCATTGTCAAGTCACGTCTATTACTTAGGAGAGAGACTTTAATACTGAAATGATTACACTTAGCTAAGAAAATTCATGTATTTATAAAATCTGGTAGAGAAAATAGTAGAAAACGATAACATTTTTCAGAATTTTTAAATATGAAATACCAAACTAAATAATAATATTTAGAAAAGATGTGCATGCAGTACCCCCACCCCCTCCTTCGTAAAGTAAGGGTTAAATCTTGTGTACCTCTAGCACAAATTGTCATAACTTGAGCGTAGTTTCTATTCTCTAGTACTTGATGTTTTAAAATTTCATTCTCACATCCTTCACACACCTTTTTCCATGTGTCGCTGTCATTTTCTACCAATAGCCCATAAATGATAAATACTGGTGAGCACCGAAAGCTTTTGACCGTATATTGTTACAGGATTGTCACCTCTCTGGATTCAGTGCTCACGTGACCGATGGCCGTCCACCACAACTAGAAGACTGATGCTGTATCACATTTCCCATGGTGACTGTGGCTGTACAACGAAACTAAATGAGTCATTAGATATGTATTGAATTCTGTAAACGTTATAAACAATCTCCTTCTGGCTATAACTGAGTCAAGCTTTATTTCGATGTATGAGTTAAAATTTTGAACATTTGGTACAATACTGAAATATCTCATGGCAAATAAACTTCTCTGAAATTGTTGTGGAGGCAATAAAATAATCAAAGAGTTGCTTATTTCACTTGATGTATCTACAGTTATATTGTTCTGAAATGGATTTATGTGAAAATTTCGACCAAATTGCTACTTATATAGAATGAATTATTTAACTGTACAAAGTACACAAAGTGAAAAATGATATCCTTGTGGTGAAATTTTTCATTGTATACATTTGCAAAACTGTAATTTGTGTTTCTAAGGAATACATGAGCTGTTAATTACACTCTGGTGGAAGATACTTTATTCCACTTACTCAAGAGTAATTGTAAAATTATGTCACCTTACGCGGGAAACTTTTAATTTCATATTTAAGTTACAGTGCAAAAAACTAGTAACTGACATAATTATCTTTGCTGATGTCTAGACTGAGTAATATAGTTGGATGTCTGATCAATATACCATGTCAACAACTGTGTTATAACTGTTTCTGACAAAGGTTAGAAGGAAATCACTTTTCCTTTCTCACATGTCTGTTCCTCAAATGACGTGAGCCTGCAGTCTCTTTTCCTATTAATGATATATAATCAGAAAGATATAAACGTCAGAGTAAGTTGTGACAGCACGCAGCCAGTCCACAGTAAGTAAGTTGTAGCCAAAGTCCTTAATGTGGCCAGTTCCCGAACAGGTAGGACATTTCACACTTTGGCTGAGAGGTGTGGCCAAGGTCAGATTACTCAAAATTAGCAGTGTATATGCTAATTTGACCGGTGCATTGGCTAAATATCTCAGGCGCAAGTACGATGTGATGACGCTACAACGTGGGCTGGGCAGCACTTCTTTCACTTACAGTAATTCGTCTGCCGTGAGATGGTACATGCTGCTTTTCGGAGAAGGTCTCACCTCAAACATCTGTAACTTGTTCTTTCCTCACAGTTGGGCTTCATTGTGAGTACTGTGGTGGAACTGACCGTGGCCTGGTCGTATCAGTAGGATGTCTGACGAGGCGGAAAGTAACACACACGCTCTTTACACCTGACTAAATACATCAAGTTTATGATTTGTACAGTCTCCTATTTGCTGCCGACCGATTAGGATTACGTGGGAAGTCGGATTAGAGAAAGAGGGATGACCGGGACTCTGCTGTGTTTTTATTGTGGTAATTACATATTTTATGACGTTTTCCTACAAATATGCTAGATCAGCAACCGAACACTATAATTAAGGCCGCAGGGCTGTCCCCTAGAACGGTACGTCGATTTCAGTTATTCGTATTAGTCTTACGTAGGCTGTCCCATGCCTACTGCACATGGAGTAATCACCAGGGCGAAGATAGCATACTTGCAATTGCTGAACCAAAAGTCGACTAGAGAAATAGGTCCTCGAACGCTTTGATTACTCTGTTGTAAGGGAAAAGCACTCAATCACGGAATTCTCATCAGAAATAGATACTGTTCTTTTAAAAAGGATTTTAAACAAGCCAAACCAAAGCAGAGAAAAGCGAATGTTGACTATCGTCGGCTACGAGAATGTGAAGAAATCGACGAGAAAGAAACATTTATTGGCCTGAAACAGGATACACCAGCATTATTTTGTGCTTCATGCATACAGAAGAATTCTTCGACATGCTGCACGATACTCAGTGGAATATTACTCATGGAGGTAACACAAATATGGAAAAAGAGCTATAAACTTAATGAAAAATTTCACCAAAGAAGCCATTATACTGTTTCTCCGCTTATGATAGCCTTGTAAGACTAAGTTGTCTAATGCACATCTACATCTACGTGATTACTCTGCAATTCATATTTAAGTGCTTGGCTGAGGGTCCATCGAACCACAATCATACTATCTCTCTACCATTCCACTCCCGAACAGCGCGCGGGAAAAACGAACACCTAAACCTTTCTGTTCGAACTCTGATTTCTCTTATTTTAGTTTGTTGATCATTCCTGCCTATGTCGGCTGGGCTCAACAAAATATTTTCAGATTCGGAAGAGAAAGTTGGTGACTGAAATAGATCTGGCCGCGACGAAAAACGTCTTTGCTTTAATGACTTCCATCCCAACTCGCGTATCATATCTGCCACACTCTCTCCTTTATTACATGATAATACAAAACGAGCTGCCTTTTTTTGCACTCTTTCGATGTCCTCCGTCAATCCCACCTGGTGAGGATCCCACACCGCGCAGCAATATTCTAACAGAGGACGAACGAGTGTAGTGTAAGCTGTCTCTTTAGTGGACTTGTTGCATCTTCTAAGTGTCCTATCAATGAAACGCAACCTTTGGCTCGTCTTCCCCACAATATTATCTATGTGGTCGTTCCAACTGAAGCTGTTCGTAATTTTAAGACCCAGGTACATAGTTGAATTGACAGCCTTGAGAATTGTACTATTTATCGAATAATCGAATTCCAACGAATTTCTTTTGGAACTCATGTGGATCACCTCACACTTTTCATTACTTATCGTCAGCTGCCACCTGCCACACCATACAGCAATATTTTCTAAATCGCTTTGCAACTGATACTGGTCTTCGGATGACCTTACTAGACGGTAAATTACAGCATCATCTGCGAACAACCTAAGAGAACTGCTCAGATTGTCGCCCAGGTCATTTATATAAATCAGGAACAGCAGAGGTTCCAGGACGCTTCCCTGGGGAACACCTGATATCACTTCAGTTTTACTCGATGATTTGCCGTCTATTACTACGAACTGCGACCTTCCTTACAGGAAATCACGAATCCAGTCGCACAACTGAGACGATACCCCATAGGCCCGCAGCTTGATTAAAAGTCGCTTGTGAGGAACGGCGTCAAAAGCTTTCCGGAAATCTAGAAATACGGAATCAACTTGAGATCTCCTGTCGATAGCTGCCATTACTTCGTGCGAATAAAGGGCTAGCTGCGTTGCACAAGAACGATGTTTTCTGAAACCATGCTGATTACGTATCAATATATCGTTCCCTTCGAAGTGATTCATAATGTTTGAATACAGTATATGCTCCAAAACCCTACTGCAAACCGACGTCAATGATATAGGTCTGTAGTTCGATGGATTACTCCTACTACCCTTCTTAAACATTGGTGCGACCTGCGCAATTTTCCAATTTGTAGGTACAGATCTATCGGTGAGCGAGCGGTTGTATATGATTGCTAAGTAGGGAGCTATTGTATCAGCTTAATCTGAAAGGAACCTAATCGGTATACAATCTGGACCTGAAGACTTTGCCCGTATCAAGCGATTTGAGTTGCTCCGCAAGCCCTAAGGTATCTACTTCTAAGAAACTCATACTAGCAGCTGTTCGTGTTTCAAATTCTGGAATATTCCATTCGTCCTCCCTGGTGAAGGAATTTCGGAAAACTGCTTTCAATAACTCCGCTTTGGCGGCACAGTCGTCGGTAACAGTACCATCGGCACTGCGCAGCGAAGGTATTGACAGCGTCTTCCCGCTGGTGTACTTTACATACGACCAGAATTTCTTCCGATTTTCTACCAAATTTCGAGACAATGTTTCGTTGTGGAACCTATTAAAGGCATCTCGCATTGAATTCTGTGCCAAATTTCGCTCGTCTGTAAATTTTAACCAATCTTCAGGGTTTCGCGTTCTTCTGAACTTCGCATGCTTTTTCCGTTGTCTCTGCAACAGCGCTCGGATCTGTTTTGTGTACCATGGGGGATCAGTTCCATCTTTTACCAATTTATGAGGTATGAATCTGTCAATTGCTGTTGCTACTATATCTTTGAATTTGAGCCACATCTCGTCTACATTTGCATAGTCAGTTCGGAAGGAATGGAGATTGTCTCTTACGAAGGCTTCTAGTGACGCTTTATCCGCTTTTTTAAATAAATTTATTTTCCGTTTGTTTCTGGTGGATTTGGAAGAAACGGTACTGAGCCTAGCTACAAGGACCTTGTGATCACTAATCCCTGTATCAGTCATGATGCTTTCTCTTAGCTCTGGATTGTTTGTGGCTAAGAGGTCACGTGTGTTGTTGCAACCATTTACAATTCGCGTATGTTCGTGGACTGACTGCTCGAAATAATTTTCGGAGAAATCATTTAGGACAATCTCGGAAGATGTTTTCTGCTTACCACCGGTTCCGAACAAGTATTTTTGCCAACATGTCGAGGGAAGGTTGAAGTCCCCAACAACTATAACCGTATGAGTGGGGTATTTATTTGGTACGAGACTCAAATTTTCTCTGAACTGTTCAGCAACTATACCATCGGAGTTTGGGAGTCGGTAGAAGGAGCCAATTAATAACTTAGTTAGGCTGTTAAGTATAACCTCCACCAATACCAGTTCACACGGAGTATCTACTTCGACTTCACTACAAGATAAACCACTACTGACAGACACAAACACTCCACCACCAATTCTGCCTACTCTATCTTTCCTGAACAGCGTCTGAGACTTCGTAAAAATTTCTCCAGAACTTATTTCAGGCTTTAGCCAGCTCTCTGTACCTGTAACGATTTCAGCTTCTGTGCTTTCTATTAGCGCTTGAAGCTCAGGGACTATCCCAGCACAACTACTAATCCAAAGAAAGATTTAGTTTCCAACTGTCTGATGTTTAAAGAATTTAACCCAATACACCAGGTACATTATATAGCGATCGTTTAAGCAAGTTCATTTTACTGTGACCCCTAAACAGCAGAAGATCAGAAGAAGTTGCTTAC
This sequence comes from Schistocerca piceifrons, assembly GCF_021461385.2. Taxonomy (NCBI): domain Eukaryota; kingdom Metazoa; phylum Arthropoda; class Insecta; order Orthoptera; family Acrididae; genus Schistocerca; species Schistocerca piceifrons. Next base: position 784,379,410 of record NC_060141.1, read on the forward strand.
AAGTAGATTCATGTCTTACCGCTGTGGGTGCTCCATGTGTGCTTAGGTCAGCTAATGAGAGAGTATTTTAAACCAAGTTATCAGTGAACAAAAGGACATCTGGCCTTAACTGAATGTAGTACACGGAAAACCTAGACTTAGCCAATGCCAAGGCGAACGTGCCGAAGTGGATGTTCAGAATATCTGCACCTACATACCCACTCCGCAGACCGCACACGCCGCGTGGTGGCGGGTAATCTGTACCACCGCTATCCATTGTCTTTCCCGTTCCATTCGCCAATAGAAGTAGGGGAAAATGATTGTCTATATGCCTCCGAAAGATCCACAATAGCTCGTATCTTATCCTCGTTGTCGTTTCGCGATTTGTATCTTGGAGGCAATTGAACCGTTCTGCAGTCAGTTTCCAATGCCGGTTCTCTAAAGTTTCTCAACAGCGTTCCTAAAAAAGAGAGTCGCCTTCCCTATCAAATGAGTTCTCGAAGCATCTCCGTAACACTTGTGTGTTGTTAGAACCAACTGGTAAAAGATTTAGCAGCCTGACTCTGAATTGCTTCGATATCTTTCTTTAATCTGATATGATACTTATCCCAAACATCGGAGCAGTACTCAAGAATGGGTCGCACTAGCGTCCAATGTATGGCTTCCTTTACTGATGAAACACAGTTTCTCAAATTACTCCGAATAACCCTAAGTAGACCATTCGCCTTACCTACCACAATCCTCACACCCTTGTTCCGTTTCATCACGTTTTTCAGTGCCACGTCCATATATTTAACGAGCTGACTGTGTTAAGCAAAACACTGCTTATACTTTTTTTCCCCACTCATCCACATTAACCGTTATTTTTGTACGTTTAATGCTAGCTACCATTCATCACTCAAACTATAAATGTTTTCTAAGTCATGTTGTCTCCTCCAACTGTCGTTCAACTTCTACATCTTCGCTTAGACCACAGTGTTATTGGCAAATAACCTCACATTATTGAGCACTCTGTCCCTCGATCACTTTTTTTTTAAGTCATTGGTCTTCTGACTGATCTGATGCGACCGGCCACGAATTCCTCTCCTGTGCCAACCTCTTCATCTCAGAATGACACGTGCAACATACGTCTTTAGTTATTTGTTCGATGTATTCCAAACTCTGACCTCCTCTACTGTTTTTGCTTTCTACAGCTCCCTGTAGTACCCTGGAAACCATTCCCTGAAATGAAACAAGCGTCCTGTTATCCTGTCGCTTATCCCCGTCAGTGTTTTCCACATATTTCATTCCTCTAAAATTCCGTGCAAGAACTCCCCATTTCTCCGCTTGTCAATGAACCTAATTTTCGACATTCGTCTATAGCACCACATCTCAAATGCTTAGATTCACATCTGTTCCTGTTCTCCCAACCGTATTCCACTACCGTACAATGCTATCCACCAAACGTAAATTTTCACAAATTTCTTCCCCAAATTCAGGCGTATGTTTGATACTAATAGACATCTCATGTCCACGAGTGCCCTTTCTGCCATTGCTAGCCTGTCTCTGATGACCTCTTTGCTCCGTCTGTCACAGGTTATTCCGCTGCGTAGGTAGTAGAATTCCTTAACTTAGTCTACTCCGGGACCATCAATACTGATGTTAAATTTCTCGCTGTTCACATTCTTGGTGCTTCTCTTTACAGTCGTCTTTCTTCAGTTTAGTCTCAGTCCACGTTCTGTGCTCATTGGAGAGTCCATTTCATTCAGTGGATCATGTAATACTTCTTAACTTCCATTCTGGATAGCAATGTCTTCTGCGAATAGTAACACTGTTATCTTTTTATCATAAATTTAATTGCAGTCCTAAATCTTTCTATTATTTCCATGTTTACTTCTTCGATGCACAGCTTGAACAATAGTGGTGAAAGATTACATCCCTGTCTTACACTCTTTATAATCTGAGTACCTCGTTCTCTTATTATTCCCTCTTCGCTCTTGTACATATTGTATATTACCCGTCTCTACCTATACCTTTCTAATATTTTTATCAGAAATCGATCATGTTGCACCATTTTAAACTGTCGAAGACTTTTTCCAGGTCGAGAAATGCTGTGAAAATGCATTGATTTTTCTTTAGTCTTGCTTCCCATATCAATGGCAACTTCATAAATGCCTCTTTGGTTCCTTTACCTGTCCTAAAGTCAAACTGAACATCATCTAATATATCCTCAACATTGTTACAGATCAGTTATGTATATAAAAAGCAATAGCGGTCGTATCACAGTTGCCCGGGACGCTCCTCCCTATAGCCTTGGCTGTGATAATCACTCGCCATCTAAGGCAACATACACTGTTCTATTCCTTAAGAAGTCTTCGAATCACTCACATACATGGGAATTTATTCTACATACTCGTACCATCGTTAACAGTCTGTAGCGAGGCACCACGTCAAATGCTAACCGGAAATCTAGAAATTTGTTATGTGTCTGTGTCCTGTCATTTGTTGTTCTCAGTATATCATGTGAGAAAAAGGCAAGTGGAATTTCGCACTAGCGATGTTTCCTAAGACCTTGCTGATTTGTGGACATAAGCTTCTCAGTCTCAAGAATATATATATTATATTCAAAATGGGGATACGTTCAAGGATTCTGCGGCAGACAGATGCTAGGAAAATTGGTTTGAAATTTTGTGCGTTGTTTTTTTACGCTCCGTATATACTGGAGCCACCACCTTTGTTCCAGTTGCGTGGTACTTGGCGTTGTGTGGGAGGTTCAGCTGAGTAAGAGGCTAGTGCTTTAGAGTACTCTTTGTAAAACCAAATCGGGAATTCATTCGGACATGTGGACTTATTTGTTTTCAACTGTTTCAGTTGTTTCTCTACACCTGGGATGCTTATTACTATATCGTTCAGACAGGTCTATGATCAACAGTCAAAGATATGTTTGTACTATTCTCTAGGGTGAACGATTTCTTGAACGTGAAATTTAAAAATATCAGTTAATCATCAACTGCTGGTCAACGAGCCTCGGGTTTAACATTCTTACATAGGACCAGAATATCCTCTAGTCCTCGGGCAGATCTTTTGCTAAGGTATGGCGGCGGCAGTTGTTTGCTTCGCGCGTATAACTTTCCACAGACGCACTCACATCGACTAACCGTTGCCTGTTGTCATTTACGCGTTCTCTCTCCAACAGACACTGCAGTAGCCTTTGCTTCCTCAGCATTTTCCGAATTTCGTTGTTCAACCAAGGTGGGTTTTTACCGTCCCTAATCCTCTTACCTACATAATTCTCCAGACCAGGATCTACAAACTGTATAATCTTTGCTCATACTTCCTCTACATCGATGTTATTGGAAATGTCTGATGTCAGTTCATTAAGTCAGATGCTAACAATTGTTTATCCGTTCATATAGCAGAAACACTCTCCTAGCTTTTTTGACTGATTAATAGTGAAGCCTCGTTATGCCGACGACTTCAATTTTTTGAGAAGGTTGTTGTCTGGTATGATGTTCTTCTTAGATGGTGGTCAAGGTAAAATGTGATGCTGAAAACAATCTTTTCAACACAACTAATGGCAACCACTGGTATAACTAGAAAGAAGCTCTTATAATGTATTAATAACATAATAATAATACAGGAGGTACCTAATCGCTTACGTAGTAAAATACGCAAAAATTGGAATCTGCACACACTTTTTTATACTTTTGTTCACAATCAGATTCTCATATTTTATAATAAATACATCAGTATCTGGTAGGAACACTCAGAAGTAATGGAGTTGTGTGTTGTAATACAATGCAAGGCATCGCTTAATGGGACTGCCTCTACAGAAACTGCGTCATCTTCACTGACACTTTTTTGGTAGTAGCTGCACTGAAGGTCTGGGTTCATTTCTGCCATGGCATCATCCCAGTTATTCAGTTATTCAGTTTCTTCGAATTCAGCAGAAATGTCCAGTTGAGTATTGGCAGCATCTCACAGAAGACTGAGGATATTTACTGATTCATCGCTAACTTCTTCTCCAGCATACACATTTTGTGAATACTGAAAACCAGAATTAACAGAACATTTTCTAATTGTTTTGTTTTTCATTTCATTCGACGCACTATTAATCCGGCTGTTAGCATCACGTACGATCACAGACTGAGATGTGTCATACGCGGATGTGTCATTGTCCATTTTCGCAACAAGGGAACACTGAAGCTCCTTTCAGTAACTTAATTTAAGAGACCGGAACACTCCTTGGTCATCACGATGAAACATGATGTTGTGTTGAGAAGAAAAATTTTTATTTCCACATTTTAGAGCTTCTCGCTGCAGTGACATTGAGCAGTAGCTACGAAAAATGGGATCTTACGTTTCTGAACGCTCATTTTTGAATGTAAGTTGTGCAGCCAAGAACGAAAATTGTCACACGTCAACGATTTATTTTTATTTCTGTGCCAAGAGGCACTGGGGAAGGAAACGTTTTTTTCAGGCACTGTGGACGATTTGATTTGTGTATCGCTAATGATTCGTCTTTTTGACGGCTGAGATTAGCACAGAGACCGATCGTTAATCTTGGTTTCGCAATTTGCCGCCTTTGCACTGATCAACCTTTACAGTTAATGTTTTGTCGGGAATGACTTTAAAAAATAGAACAGTTTCAGCCTTGATGTAAATGTCGTTATCATAACAGCCACTTGTAATTGCACTAAGTCTCGACTTTAAGTCGAATACATCATCTTTATTATCTTCTGCAATTTCCGCACAGACTGCTCAGAAAACAGTACTTGTCGAACACTAAATCGCTCCATCCAACCGTTGCTTGTGTTGAAGTTAGGAATTCCAAAATCAGAAGCGAATTGAAGAGGTTTTCCTTGTAGCATCGGTCCACTAATAGGCTGTCCTTCGGCACGTATTCTCTTAAAACACTCTAAAATAGCATTGTCTTCAAATATGTCCCAAAGTCTTTTTTTTTCAATTGTGTTGCCGTTTCTTCCCATTGCTTAACATACCGACCACTATTAGCAATTGTATTCCGTATTTGCCTTTTTCCGCAATTAAACCGACTCGCTAGCTGACGCTGACTTTTCTTGTTTCGCTCTCTCTAATAACAGAAATTCTTTGACCTATTGAAAGTACTGCAACTCTTATTTGAAGTATCCATGAGTGTTCACTACGGAAAAAAAGACCGAACTGGTTTCTGTTATACATAGAAATGACTATGAAAGTTAAGTGATTATTGTGTCACATAGTCGACGAGGAACGTAACAGTAATGCAGTATGGCAGTTCCGTCTTATACTGCGTTATGGTAGTTCCCTCTTCTACGACTGTTTGTCGTTGTGTTAGAGGGAGGACACTGTCAGCTGAATAGTGGTCTCTTGCCTGGAAAATGGGTGGTCATCTAAAAAGAGATAAAGATGCTTTTGTGTTGTGGAGGATTATTTCCGTTCCTTAAATATATGGTCGTTTAGAAGTGGGGTCTGCTTACGTGGGTTGTCTTCTAGAGAGGTTTCATTGGACTGACTTTTCTAACCACAATTGCTATAATAACATCATGATTACTAATCCCTGTCTCTATACTGACCCTGTCGAGAAGGTCCGACCTGTCTGAAATGTTTCCATAGCGTGTGGGCTGTCGAACCTGCTGCTCAAAACATCTTTCAGAAAACGTGTTCAAAAGTACTTCGCAAGACTCTGTCTCTATCAACCATAAAGAATCAATAGAAATCCCAACCTATACTGGGTAGACCAAATTCGCCTTCAGCTGGTGTTGTATAATCTGGATATTTACTTACTACCGACCATAGGCTTTCTGTTATTGATGTAGATGCAATCAAAGGAATGAATAGATTGGACTGAGAGTTTTCATTTTAATCAGTTCAAAAAACTGTTCGTTTCAACAACATATTCAGTAGTCGCCATGTGAGGTTCAGTAATTCTGGCTTTGCAGCCATCATATTTAGCTACAAGAAGCTCATATTCGAACAGTTTGGAGGTAACAGTAGGATGATGACGCAATTTCTAGGGAGGTACCGATGACTAATGGTTTGTTGGATACGAGTGTCATGAGAAATACCGTCTAAATTGTGGTCCTCCCCCGTTGCGTTCGGAAGTAGCTTCTAGAATGATAAATATTTGTTGTTAATATTAGAGAAACTGAACAGTGAATTTACTAACATTTATTATAAAAAGCATGCCTCAATAACAGGCTACCGTCACATTAAATCCAAAAAGTGTTAATTACAAGCGGATTAATACACAACTGCTAAACGAAAATGCAGACTAAGAACTTTTGAGATATTCGGATCGCGCCTAACTTGAATGGTGCGGTAAGTGTTTCGACTGTAAGATCAGGACTGGTTTGATAGCCTCGGAGAACAGACGCGTTGTCTGCCGAAGTCAGTACTGGTTAAGAATTTAGGTGGCAGTTTTTTGTACATGTAACTGTGATCTAGTGTGATATTAATTACTCAAACAAGCAGATCTTTATTTTGCTTATGTTCTGTGAAAGTGTGAAGAATGGAAATTATTTGCGATTCGTAAAGGGGATATAATTCTTTGTATTTTCTCGTGCTCTGCTAATCAAAAGCGAGTGTCAACTCGTTTAAACAAACCTGTTGAAAATTTAATTATTTATAAAGTAATATGTCGTCGCTAACGCTCTATTAGAGTCTCAAGATAACGGTTTCTCGACATGCGTTTTGTTTTCTGTAATCTTAGTTCAAATGAGCTCAGTCACACGTTGTTTGTGTTAACAACGAGATGGTATGAAGCACGGAACTTTTCGAGGGTAGGGTTTTATCATACGCACGAAAATCCCTCTCGCTATCTCTCTCTCTCTCTCTCTCTCTCTCTCTCCCTCTCTCTCTCTCTCTCCTACCCTCTCTTCCACATGACGTAAAGGTCATGTTTGTCTGAGAACCTCACATCTTCCCAGAGAGGGTATGGATAACAATAACAGATGAGGAGTTTCTGAATGTTCAACAAGAATTTGAGGATGCTATAAATTTAGGGCATCCATCGATAATGCCACTGTCATCGTGGTGGTCGAACCATCGGCATCTATACAGCAATTGACCGACAATAACAATGCGAAAACGTGTGTGTGTAGTGTCAAAGTGCAGTGGAGCCCACTTTTGTGTTCTGCGGCAAAGATGTCCACGTAGTTTGTGGAATACGTAATGAAGGGAACGGACGATATGGAGACAAAATTACTAGCAGACTATAGAAAAATAAACAATAAGTCATCGAAAAGAGGACAGGTGGTGATGTAAATTTGAAAAAAAAGGTGCGAAAGTGCTTAAAAATTCAGGTGCAAAATTCACACCAGCATATGAGGGAGGCATTGTTCGCATCGGGTCACCTCATGTTGACAGCCGTCGTGGTAGTAGCAGAAGTATTCTTGCAATTGTCGCAAACGTTGAGGATGCTTTCTACAAGTACGAACTGAGAATGTTGTCCTAATGCTCAATCAGTGACCGCCAGCCAGGGATACACTCGACACAATTGCGCTACTGAATGACCAACAAAGCGCTGAAAATTTAGAAATAAGAAACTGTTGTGCAGTTCCAAAGGTCATAAAAGTGTTTCTTGTTGTAACATATGAAGATTAATTATAATAAATGAGACTGATAAAATGAATGAATTCTTAAAATTTTGATATCGTATACAGTCGTCATATATCGAAACTGTTGTGGAGATCCAAATGTCATGAAATTGTATTGGTTAAATATAGTCTTGGTTGCAATTTTTTTTTTAAATTTTTCAACGACGCGTTTCGCCTTATTTAAGCATCTTGTGGTTATCTTTTCTAGATGGACGCGAGGCACCAAGATCTGCATAACGCGTTCACGTTCACAGGAGTGAGTAACAGTAAGATGCCTAAATAAGGCGAAATGCGTCGTTGAAAAACAAAAAAAACTAAAATTGCAACCAAGTCTCTTTTTAACCAATACTGTTAAGCACTGGTTTGCTGGTTTGCCACATATGGACTGGAAGAAATATCACGAAAGTTCATATTGTAGTTTAAGTGATTACAGATTGTAGTAAGTGAATTGATAACATGAATACCTCGTAAAACTTTGGAACCATACAGACTCTTCAAATCGGCTCGTTTCATTTCTTCCGACACAGGCCGATGGCTACACGCTATCTCACGAAATAGCTGGTGAAATACCGAAAACAATAAAGACGTGCCAATTCACTGGTCAACTTACAGTGACAATGGCCATTTCCTGTCTTGGCCAGCCACTTCCCACTTTGGGCGGTTTCACACTTCGGCCGTAAAACATGAAAGTGATAAAAGAACGCTACAGCTCACGACACATGAAACATGCTACCGTTAAATGATGTGTGCTGAGTTGGCATCATCAAGCACAATCGTTAATATAGTGCACTATCTCAAATGTATGATGAATGAGCCTAAGGTGCGTAGGTTGCATAAAATTTGGGATAAGTTACTGAAACCCATCACATAGGTACGGAGAATATTATGACTGTATGTAATACATACATTAATTTATAAAACGTAACTCAAGATGAGAGAACTGTTAACAAGATCGTACGTTAAATTAAATTGCATTCAAAATGAATCTTCCTTTGAATATAACGCTGGTAGGTGAGTCTGGTATATCCAAATGTGCTGACACAATTAAAGTGTGTCAAACATTGGTGACCACTGATGTGACAGAAAGCTCCAGAAAACCTTGTGTTAAAAATAGGCGGTCCTTACACAGGTACAGCGTCAATCATAGAAAAATTCGTAGGAGAGACTCTATACAACCATTTCTAATTGAGAATGGTCAGATATGAATGCCTCGCTGACTATTTTAGCACATGTCGTCAATTCCAGATCGTAAGTAAAGGTTTATTTGCATTAGTGTCCACCATATTCACCGAGTGTGCACCTAAATGTGATTAACTGATTGGTACTTTCATCCATCAACGCAAACCATTGTTATGGAACAACATTGCGAGTGATTGATGTCACCTACTAAAATTTTGAATTACATGTTCCCAAGGTTTTGATTCTCATATGTTGTTTCTATTTTGTGTGCATAAACTTTTCTTTGCAGAAATTGTTGTTAGACTTTTGTAGCAAGTTTTCCCCTTATTAGTAATCTCCATTCATTACGTTCACGATCTCAAGCGTTTGTAGAGTGTGTCTTGAGGAACAAATTGAGGATCTACATCTACATCTACATCTATACTCCGCGAGCCACCTTGCGGTGTGTGGCGGAGGGTACTTATTGTACCACTATCTGATCCCCCCTTCCCTGTTCCATTCACGAATAATACGTGGGAAGAACGACTGCTTGTAAGTCTCCGTATTTGCTCTAATTTCTCGGATCTTTTCGTTGTGATCATTACGCGAGATATATGTGGGCGGTAGTAATATGTTGCCCATCTCTTCCCGGAATGTGCTCTCTCGTAATTTCGATAATAAACCTCTCCGTATTGCGTAACGCCTTTCTTGAAGTGTCCGCCACTGGAGCTTGTTCAGCATCTCCGTAACGCTCTCGCGCTGACTAAATGTCCCCATGACGAATCGCGCTGCTTTTCGCTGGATCATGTCTATCTTTTCTATTAATCCAACCTGGTAAGGGTCCCATACTGATGAGCAATACTCAAGAATCGGACGAACAAGCGTTTTGTAAGCTACTTCTTTCGTCGATGAGTCACATTTTCTTAGAATTCTTCCTATGAATCTCAACCTGGCGCCTGCTTTTCCCACGATTTGTTTTATGTGATCATTCCACTTCAGATCGCTCCGGATAGTAACTCCTAAGTATTTTACGGTCGTTACCGCTTCCAATGATTTACCACCTATGGCATAATCGTACTGGAATGGATTTCTGCCCCTATGTATGCGCATTATATTACATTTATCTACGTTTAGGGAAAGGATATGAGCACTTGTCTAGAAACGTCATCCAATGACGCTACAGAGCGTTGATGTTACAGGCGCCAGCCCCTGCCGCTAGATCTCTTTCTGCAGTAAACATCTATGTACAGGCTGATGGACCGCAGATGGTACCTCCCACAACTGATCTATGTTATCCGTTATTGATTGAGACAGATTGCCGCTCACTCCAGCCGATTAGACGGCTATAGCCTCTGCATAGGCTGTTGTTAGACCTTGTAATATTTACGCTGTTGGTCTCTTTTTGTTACGTCCTGTATACGGAAAGATGATGGAGATTTTAGAAGGTTCCGGGAGAAAAAGGAATTACAGATGGAAACCTGCAACCGAAACCATCAGCCGCCATGATAATAGAGCAATGTATTCATCGGAGATTAAACCTGTTGACGCGACAGCTACCTCCAACTTCTCCACTGGCAATCGTGGCAGTTAGTCGCGTTTACTGTTTACCAAACAACACAGGGCTATGTCGAGACGGTGGGCCTGCTTTTGGCGCCGGAGGGGCAGGCTAACGGCGGGCGCCTGCGACTGTCACTCCGACGCTCTGTACCGTCTTTGGACGACGTTTCTGGACACGGTTTCCGGTCCTCCTACAACCTCTCGAATTTTGTGACTGATTTTTAGTAACACCCGGTAGATTCTCCTCTAACGCTTAGGAAATATATGTATTAAGATGATTCCTCCGGAAGAACACGACCATTATCTTTTCCTATCCTTTCCAATCTGAGCTTCAGCTCAGTCTTTAATGACCTTGCTAAAAAGGAACCTTAAACCCTAATCTTCCTTTATTCTATCCTCGGAGTTTGGCTGGCTGGTTGTCTGTGGATAGGAAGGAATTTCTTATTATGTATGCATCTGCCACATTTCCTGCTGTCTTGTCATACGTCCATATCTTGCAGTACACACTAATTGAAATACATGTCATGTTTTGAAATATTGTTAAATGAAGTAAAATTACATTGCCTCAGTTACTGATCATCATTATGCCAAAAGTTAAATATCAGTCATCCGAATACTTAGAGAGAAAGTGTACCAATATGGAATACCGTTTTGTATTTCATTCATAAATTTCTCAGTTTTTCACACTAAGCAAATAAAATATCTGTAGCACGTAATGTGTGATGTACTTTAATGATTTCCGTATTCTCGAATACATAATACGTTAGGAACATTTTTAAATTAAGCTTTACACAAAATTTGACATTTGTTGCTCTTCAGATTTTGGGTTTCAATTCTGGATTAGACCATTCATCTCATGTATGATACATCTAAAAGAAATAACAGAAAATTCATTGTCAAGGAAAACACTATAAAACATAGTAACACAATAGAAAAACACACTAAACACATCTTTTCAGTTATTAAATTCGTCATACTAAGTAATTTTAGTTACATAAGTCACACACATACCGTCCTTTATCGTAACCTTTACATACAGTGTGCACCCACATCTCTCACGTTATATGCGTTACCCTTTCTTCCCATGCCTGATCCTGCAAAGATTTACCTAAGCCAAAGGAACAATCAGGATTTTCATTAGTGGGTATGCTGTTGTCCAGAACACTCCAGATGGTGGAGAAATCATCTCTCACACCAAAAACATCATCCTCATAATCAAATGATTCTTGGCGCCTAGGATTTGGTGGCCTCTGCTTCTTTATTTTCTGTTCATCGTTTGCTGTCGTCGATAATTCAAGAGGTCTCTTGTATGGAGACGTGGTTAGGACTGCTGAAGTACCTACTTTTCCTCCGCTGGTGCCTGGACGTTTCTCTCTTTGTGAAACGAGTGAGATTTGCCAAGGTGTAATTTCAGATGTGGCGGAAGATGTTCCTGCCTTGACTTCGACATTAGCCTATCCATTTTTCGAAGCCACAGCTCCTTGAGACGATTCATTTACTGGAATGTAGCTAAATCCTCAATTATTTATTTATTGCTGCTAATGAAATCTGCATCAGTGAAACTATGTTTTAACAGGTACATTCTTGTCACCCTAAACACAATTACTGCTCCCTCTCCTATCTCAAACTTGAAGTAGGTCTTCCCAAACAGTTTAGTGATGTCAATGTTTGTTACTGTGCATGCATTTGCTCTCATCCATACACATTCCTGCTCAGAGTAACAGACCTTCAAAGGAGTCATGAAAGTTCTGTCCAGGAGTTGCATCTTGTGTTAGGCATGAAGATGCAGACAGATAATGCTGACGTTTATAGCATGGATATTTTTCGACTGGATATTATGCCCATCCAGCATCGTGATTACCAGTCATTATGCTGTTGGTTTCACGTTTCTCAGGAAATATTGAAACCAGTAGGTGAACAGCTGGCTTTGAATACCTCCACAGGAATTATAAGCAAGATCGTCCCAGAAGGAGCACCTGACATGAGCTGACTGCTGTGGTTTGTACAAGGGAATATCATCGTGGGTGGAACCAAATTTTCTGTAGCACTCATGCAGGTGACAACGGACACAAGCGATCCACGGTCTGCAGGGGAATAACTACTACATGTCGCTTTCCATTTCTTGCAACGACATGGGGAATTGTCTTCTGTGCAATGCTTAGATCAGTTTCGTGGACATTGTATGTACTGTCCAAAGGAAAGCAGTTTTCCTCCTTCTCATCCGAAAGCAGAGTGAAAAATATTGCCACATTTTCTCTTGTGAAACCCAGAGATCTATTAAATGAAGTTTTTGTGGCTTTTCGAATCAAAATATTACTTTCGTGTTGTTATAGGGAAAGGTTAACCACTGTCTCCCAAACCCTCCACCAAAATATTGGGCCCTAGATGTTACCTGCCCATTGGGAAATAGCAATGAGGTGTTGTTCATGTTTCAGGGATGGAACAGTTTCTCTCCCAAGTCTGGCCTTTGAGGCTGAATTTACTGTTAATTGTGATTCTATTAGCCTGAATAGAGTGACCCTGGGAACTTGGTAAGTTTTTGCCACCCTCAAGAACAATATCTCCATTTCTCTAAGATTTTTGATTGCTGTTTGCATATCAGACTCATCCCACTGCTTCTGATTTTGAGAAGTCATTTGATGTTGTGAAAATAAGGTAAAAATACGGAACACTAGGAAACAAATATGGAATACTACTATTCCTTATTAGTGACACAGACCTTGTGAAATTCAAAAACATAAGTTAGATCTAAATTAAATTTAAGTAACGTTGTTTTGAGTCTGTTTGGAAAATATATTAATAATTTATGTATTATGACAAGAATGAAACTGGAAACCACCAACCCGCAGCAATTGTTCTTTATAGTGAGTTCGCTAAAACAGCTTCACTAATTCGTAATGGCTGCAGATGCAGTATGAACGCACCCTAAAGCAGTTTGCTGTTGCTGAACGTAGTTTTGAAGCAGCTCAGCAGAGTATAGCATTTACGTGGCGAAAAACCTCAGTATTCCATATTACTACAGCTGTTTCACATTTCTACCTCTTCCTCTATCTGTTTACATTAGTCTCTTAGTTTCTACAGCCAGTGAAGTCAGGTTGAGTCACCTGTTTCGGTAGCTATTGTACGTGAAATTATCTTCTGAAAAGTAGATGTTCAGACTGGACCTACAACAGTTCCGTCGACATCACCGTCCAAAAGTCAACAGAAGAGTTGAGTAAGTCGTCACGAAGGAGATATACACGAAGAAGAACTGCATATCTAGTGTAAGGGCGCCCAGTAGTTTTGCAGTTGGCCTCATGGAGAGAGTGTGATGCGCCAGCAGCGATAGCTCACGATGGACACCCCTCTCGCCACGGCTGTAGCGTAACTGCAGCATGGACGCTAGGCGGGCCGTGCGGCGCGCCTCTGACGTCACTAAGTGAGCCGGCAACAACACCAAGAGCACTGGAACAATTTGCAGTGATAATGTAAAGGTCGTCACTGCTGTAACAGAGACATTTATTCTGAAGTAACTTTCCCTTAATACCATAAGACAAACGGTTATGGCCGTCATCAGGAGTAACACAACCAAAAAGAGTGCCAGAAATGTTTCGTGAATCTTAGTGGTTACTTTGGAAAATCTGCAGAGTGCCTCGTAGCCTTTTCTCAAAGAGCGAATCTTATATGATGTGCACTGATTGCCCTGACTGTCTCTATGAATTTTATTGTTGGGTAAACTATGTTGATAAAAGCTAGTACTTCTGCGACTTTTCCTTTGTGAATGACTGCACCAGTGTAACAGACAATCATTAATAACCTTTAGTCTCTCTCTCACAAGCAACTGCATGTTTCCAAATCGTAGTAGTGTTATGACGTTAACTGTTTTATTTCTTATGTAGCACAAGATTACTAGGAAATGCCCTGTGCCTGACCTTGCATAAAGCAGGAAAATGAAATACGCTAAGAAAACTAACAAAAGTAGGGTTAACTGCACCCGCAGAAACTTTGCTTTTGATGTGGTAACTGGAACAGCAAGGATGTTAAATTTACCGTCGATAAAAGACAGGATACGTATAATTTTCTCAAATTCTTTTTTGCTACAAATAGTGTCATGTAATACTAAGAATACTGACAAGATGTTATAACTTACAGTAACGGCAACCAGAACAGTCTGTACAGCAGATTGTCTAGGTAGAAACAAAATAAGAAAACACGCAGAAGTGCAACTGGTAACGATTTGCATACTTCCAAACATGATACTGTTCCTTACATCCCATCCTGTTCGTTTGATAGAGCCACTTATTGCATCGACTGAGAATGGCATTAGACCACATATCTTACACATGAACAGGAAAACTTTGATATCCAACAGAAGACGCACGGTGGCAGGTAGCGGTCTGGTGCTACAGACATTAGTAGAATCCATCATCTGAAATTCACATAACAATTATTACTATTTACGTTAATTCAGTGCCACAGAAAAAAAATAGCATAAATGTATAGCACTCTATGTGAACACTATTCATCTGAAAAACGTAACATACAAAGGAAAACGTAACATTTAGTTATAGGCAGTAATTATACATATAAACAACATCTATGCTACTGCGTAGCCAACTACAAGCTACATAAATTACTTTGTATATAAAAGCATAAAATGCTCAACAGTCGTCAATCAGAGTATTCGTCAGGACGAGGGTTTGTGATTTAGTGAGACATACAGACTGAGCCAACCAAGGCCATTGGTGATTCATATTTGCCAGGTTCCGTAATTTTGCGATCACGGCAAATGTTTTGCTTCACCCACATGTTCATAAAGAGGGTTTCGTAATCACATTATTAGCTGGTTGGAGTTGGCTGGTGCCCACTGGATGCTTCCCCAGGTCGCATATTAGTGAATGCTCACAGATATTGGAGATATCAGGGAAATAAAATACACATGGCGAATAAAAACTGGCACAACAAGCCGACAGTCCTCGAAGCCGCAGAGAAGCGAGTTTATCGAGTACAAATCAAGTTTGAACTCAAAAAAGCTGGACTGAATGTTTAAAGGAGTGCAACTACACTACTGACTATATGGTGCACAGCGTTTGTGATGCATCCATGGGAAACCGAATTTGCTTAAAATCAAGAAATCTTTGATACTGCACTGATCATTATATGGTAACCCCTAAAAGAAATAGGATTACGAATAAGAACAAATTACTTACATTATAAACCATTAAAAAAGCAACATGGAATGAAAGGTATGTACCAATAAAGAAGCGGAAACAGAAAAAAAGAATTTAGGCAAAGCTAACATTATTAACATGACTCAAACATCAAGGAAGTAATGGGGGACGATCGAGTTTCGTAGTTATGTGATGATCTATTACAAGAACAATGAGCTCTTGCTGGAGTCTCCATCTGAGTATTGTACATATTAAAGGACAAAATACCATACACTTCTATAAATGAAACATCAGTAATTGCACATCGTAAATTTGAGAGAATATATGTCTCTATCTTGTGTTTGTCTTCACCAGAAGAGCTCAAAATACTGATGAGATTTATGACCTGTTAGAGACCACTGTATTAGGAAAACAGCTAAATAATTATAGCCTTCTCTTCATAGACTTAAAAAGCTTAGTTGGTTGAAGACCTATTAAAGATGTATTAGGTATAGGAGATAAAAATAAATTAAATAATAATGGAAACAAACTAAGGGTGATTTTTCACACATGCACACACACACACACACACACACACACACACACACACACACACACACACACACACACATCGAATTATCAATAACATTTTTCCAAATAAGAAAGAACTGGTAAAAATAAAAGATACAGAAGTCTACAGAAGCTTAGATGTATGATCAGATTACTTTATTTACTATGAAGTGATATAAATTTATTCAAAAACATACCATGTCAGTCCAATATAACAAATGTAAGATGCATCTACTCCAAGAATGTAGTATCAAACTGTTGTCTCAATAAAGACTTGATGAGGAATTTCAGATGTAATCAGAAAGCAACAAGTAAAAGAAGAAACTGCAATGTGAGCAGGTGCTGAAGTATCAGGAACAAGGGAAAATAAATAGTCTGAAAACAGATTATCTATTTGGAGCAAATACGTCAGGAAACTAATAACATGTAGACAAGGAGACATGTCTAAATGCTTGGTCATCACCTGAGAATATAAATAACAGGGATGATCATAAAAGTAAATCTGCTTTATTAAAGTAAGAAATATGTAAGGTTTAACAGGAAATATGTACTGATGTTTGAGTTAGATAGAATGTGATATACACAGAGGAGAAAACAATGCATACAAAATTATGAAAAACGTGAATAACAAGAAAGAGGTACTTTAAAACTAAATGTAGTATCCAAAAATGAATGGTCAAAGTATCTTAAATTTTTACAGGCTCACATTTTGCTCTGTAGATTTGATAAGCATGAAAAAAACTGAAAAAAGTTTTCCAAGTCACAAGAAACAAAATGCTGGTCGGTACTGACAACATAAACTTAAACTAAATATTTTTCTGATCCGGTAGAACATAGAATTTTCAATTTCATGAATTATTTCTGGCTGGGTCGAAACGTTCCAGACGAATGGAATGATGCTTTGATATGCATCACTTACATAAAAAGGAGGTAAACTGCAATGTACAAACTACCAAGGATTAAGTTTGCTAAATATCTGTCCAAACTCTACTCTAAAACTGTTAATTATCTATTAATACCAATAGTTGAAGTAGGTGTGTTGGAAGCAAAATGTAATTGTGGAAAATGTAGCTCGTGTTCTTACTGTATGAAAAGGTGTTTGATGTGGTGAAACGGAAAATGCAATGACGATACTAAGGGCTGTAGGTGTCTCAGCACATCTTATTATAGCAATTAAGTCGTTATACAAAAGTAATAAAATAAGTATCTGTACTATAGGGAGAAGCTGTTGATACTAATAGAGAAGCCATGCAAAGTTGAACACTGTCTCTCACAATTTCGAATATTCATATTAACGTTATCTATTGCCGATTTTTTTAAAAGACGCAATAATTAGTGATAGTTTTAGAATCTAAACACAGGTGTTAGCTGTTTATCAGCTTATAATAGAAAAACGTGACGGAATGGTTCAAACTGCAATAAATAAATTGAGTCAAATGGGCGCTACATACCGAACGACAAAAGCAACAGACAAACCAAAAGTGACGTCGTTTCTAGGACTGGAATCCTTAACAGCCAAAGTTTTTATAAATGGGTAATTAACTGAACAGATAAGAGAGTTTAAATATCTATAGTTCAAATTTAAACTTTCCTAGGCAGCTAATTCTCAGCTAAAAGTGCCCAATGTACATTGAAGCATAACGCTCAGAAAGATCACTTAATTACATTTTACAGATTAGTATCCAAGTTTCTGCGGCTGTGTGGTAGCCAATGTGAGAACCTAACAATAAATCAGTTATGAAAAACTGAATCAAGACAGATTTTATTGGAATACTCGTTAAGGGACCATAAAAGAATCACCAGTGCTAGGCAAGAAGTAAATGCTGAACATATTAAAATTATGATTGAAAACTACAGACAGATTTAGAAAGTCCATGAAATGCCTACTCGACTGTAAGCACTTAGCATTTATGTCAGGCTATATATGAAACCTAAACAAAGCTACCAGATAACCTCACAAGCGGTAAATGAAGGGTAAATAATAGACTTCCTTGACTTATCTCCATATGCAAACATGGCCTGTCATAACGATCAGTCCACAAATACAGGGATGAGACACGATCGGGTCTCAGTCCATATGGGTTAGTGCTCGAAAGCACATAAAGCCCTCTCCCAGCATACACCAGTTTGAAATGCGCAGGTAACAGCTGCATCGACTGACCATGTTCTGTACTTCACAGGAACATTAAAGGTCGCCGTGCAATCATTTGAAAGTCACAGTGAAGGCGTTTACATTAAATATCTTGTTATGAATGAAAATTATGCATCCCGTATGCGTATAAATTTCGAGATAAATTTCGCTGTATTTATTTTTATATCAACTTCTTATTTTCACTAAACATTTTAAAAATGTTCTTAAACTAAGTACTCTCGTGTCAAGCCATCGAGTTTTATCTTCTTATATGTGGCACAGTGCAGCATTTTGTAGTGATTTGGGTTTGGCAGGGGCTTACAGTGCTATAACCTGATCCGATAGATCTATATGACCACCTACGTAATAGCCGATATGTACACCCTTGGCACAGTTAACAGCAGCGACGCATCGAGACATGGAAGCATTGAGGGGTCGGTAGGTTGCTGGACAGAGTTGGCACCACATCTGCGCCCACCAGTCACCTAATTTCCTTAAATTCAGTGGATGGCGACAATGAGATCTTACACCACGTTCAATAACATCCCGGATGTGTTCGATCGGTTTGAGATGTGGATGGTTGGTGGGCCAGCACATCAACTGGATCTCGCCATTGTGCTGTACCACTGCATTACACACCTGGCCTTGTGACACGGTGCTTAATGTTGCTGAAAAACCTCAATGTCACTGGGAATAACGGTTGAAATGAAGGGATGAACGTGGTCTACAACCAGTATACGTTACTCCTCGTCCGTCATGGTGCCTTGCAAGATCTCCACTGGACTCATGAATGCTCATGTGAATGAACCCAGATTATCCTGGAGCCGCTACCGGTTTGTCTCTGTTAAGTGCCTATTCCCCTGGGTCACGACGGATTCGCCGCCCTCAAATCGGCATGATGAAGAAGGAGTTAGGATTCACCAGGCCATGTAACGCTCTGCCCCTGCGCCATCGCCCAAGGGTGATGGTCACGTGTCCATTTCAGTCATAGTTGCCCAGTACAAGACGAGCAGTTCCAGAATGCTCATGCTAACATTGAAAAGAGCATGGGTCGTCGGCTGGAGAGGCCCACCGTTAGGAGTGTTCGGTGCAATGTGTGTCCTGACACACTTGTACTCTGCCCACCATTAAAGTCTGATGTTACTTTCACCAGTACACCGCCTGTCCCGTCTTAGCAGTATGCCCAGCCTAAGACGTCCGACTTTTGTGATGAGGAGTGGCCGATCAACGCCACGACGTCTGGATGTGGTTTCATGTTGGTTTCGCCACGTATTGAAGACAGTCACCACATCAGTTCTCGAGCCCAGTACAAGACGTGCAGTTCCAGAATGCTCATGCCAAGCCTCTGGGCCATTGCAGTCATCCCTCGGTCAAACTCAGGTAGACCACACACCTACCCCTTTCTGCGCACGGACATCATGCTCGCTGATAGTACCTGGTTTTGTGTGTGTCTGACTAGCAGTCATCCCTCGCCAAGTGACCCTGCTGTCCCCTGGACGGGTTTATATTGATAGTAAGGCGATGGTCATAATGGTCTACCTGATCTGTTCGCTATGAGTTCTTTCAGTGTCCACAGGTGACCTTGTGGCATTATTGTGTCTATTAGGGTGGTAGACTGTGCTGTGATTCTCTAGGGGAGAGATTCCAGAATAGTAAAAAAAATCATCAAGGCCTTGCCGAGAAGCAAATGGTAAGGCTTTGGTTAGATGGACCGTATTTTCCCAGTTTCAGTGCAGCCACTACCTAGAGCTGGCGTCTTTGCACCACTCTGGGGTCTGCTCCGCAAATCGTGTTTTTATGCGAAATCAGTAAATTGGTCACGCTACTTTGGTAGGGTAGTCGTCAGTCTGGACTTCAAAGTTCTTTAAGTACCTGAAACTATTCAACAATTTTAGCCTGTTACCCGAGGTAATGTTGGCGCGATATGAATGGATTATTTTCTGTATTGTGGTCCTGGATACTTGAGTGGCTCTGTATGATGGAGCTGTGACACAGGACGAATAAGAAAATTTTGTGACCTTCGTTTTAATATAACAAATACAATACCAAAAATTATGTAATAATTTTTCTGAAATTAGACAACAAATTTAAAGAGGTCATATCAGAATTCCAGGTCATGAAAAAGTGCTTCACTAATAATTACAATAGTTTCTTGTACATATATTTGATGCAGTTACTGCTTGTATGAACTTTTTTCTGTCTAATCGATGTGGATACATTTAAGATCTCTTTTATGATTATCCAGCTTATGCAATCATTGGCTGTTGGCGAGTAACTCCAGAACGTGCCAAGGCTTGCAAAACACTGTTCTTGGGGAATGGATTGCTGACACTCTTCTCGATACAAGGATGTATCGTATGTTACCTTAATTCGTTGACGGGAACTCTCTGTTTATGAGATATAGATTTCTTAGCTCAAAAGGCTATCCTATCGATGGTTTCTTGCTTTTTTATGTACGGATCCTACGGTCGAGGGAATCACCTCTTCATTTAGTTTTGTTACTGAATAAAACTATCTATTGCGGCACTGTAATACCGAGAGCTGGTGGACCATGATAACTTTGTTCTTTTTGGGTACATAACCTTTAGTTTTCCAACAGTCTTCAAAAGCATTTGATGAGGGTAGAACTTAATCGATCTTGGAAGCCGTCATTTCTGGTGAAATTTCAATGTTGGTTTAGCTCAAAGTTCCCATTACGGTAACCGTTCCCTACAATGTCTTTTTTAAACAATAAACTCTTATAAAAATATTATCTAATGGAATATTTGTTGATGTTCCTTTAAATGTGTTTGCTTATGTCTCTACTGTATTAGAATAAAAATCGTCTTTTTTGTCTCATCAGGGATCCAAAAATATATTCATTTACTCTTGCGTATTGATCTTACAGTTTATGTCTTGATACTACCTCCTAGATAAATACAATGACAATCTCTTTTGACAATCTTTACAAGATAAAATAGTCCCATCCGACTTTAGAGAGACAGTTCCATATGGATCAGATGGGATTTTCGTGATATTGTCCATTTCGATTCTGCTACATGGTGGAGACGTTTTACTCCATTGACTTGCGTTACTATCAGTAAGTACATTTCCACTTTTGTTGTTTCTCTTCGATTACAAACCCTGATCAAAAACAACTTCATCCACAGTCTATTCAAGAAGGTTTAATTTAAAAACTTAACAGGTAATATAAAATCAATGCTATGCATTAAGGATAGAAGTATGTTGCATACTTATGCTGTTCATGCGCGGCTGATACAATTGTAGCGTAAGACAGCACGTTTACCATTCCAAAGAATACTCAGTTTAGATTTTGCAGTACCGCACATAGAATTTTTCAGCAATGGGTGTATGTGTGCTGAACTGCAAATTGTTGCCCACATAACATAAGTAGACCTTCTGAAATATGGAATGTTCGGTAAGAGGTCTAAAAGAAGCCCTGTCATCCATAATTAGACATGTAAGATTACAAAATTAAGAAAGAGATAACTAACTTGGCTTACTCCTTATACTCTTTTCTTTAAAGGAAGTCAACTGTGTTTACAAAGATTACAAAGAACATAAATTCAGATAAACTTCTTTTAGGACACTTATTCGTCAGATGAATGATTTCACGGTTCAAACGGCCCTTTTATGGTTCCAAGATTAAAGAACCTAATTTGACTACTTTGTTTTGAAAGAATCTAACTAAAGTCGAGTGTTTAGCATAGATGCAGCTGACATAACTGTGGATGTAACTTATTCATCGATAAATAACCTTATCGAGAACGAGTTCAGATGATGATCGGCAAGGAAATGAGTGAGAATATATACTTTCTGTATCACACTTTATTCCCGTTTATTTATGGAACTCGTAGTATCACAAATGTGTCGGAAATAGGTGTAGACGTATCATGCGGCGACAGAGATTGTATGTCGTTTTTCATGTAATGGCTGATCACAGTCTGCAGACCGTGCCACCATGCAGTGTCTGCTGTACGTACAGCATTCAGTGATTGATGTGATTTTGTTTACACTTGGTCATCTTAATTTCAAAGAGAATGAAAGCGGAAGTTTTTCGGGAGTTGGTGGTGAATATTAACATCGAGTTATATATTAATGGAAAATCACGTACTGATTTATTAAGAAAAGGAGCATTATTTTCTAAAATTATATATTTTATTTTCTTTAATCTGTAAAATCAGGGGACTTCTTTAGAAGCGACGCTTTTCAAAGAATTTGAGTATGTTTTAAGTGATAAAACAATTATATTTACGGTAATTATTTGGAACTCTATTCCCTTAGCCGCTCACGTCAGCGACGAATGATTGAGTTAACTGTCGGAAGTTCTAACTGTAGAATGTAATCACTGTTGCAGTTACTGCTATTCTTCTACCAGCTAGAGATGCTGAAACAAAAAGAGTGGAAATGAATTTTTATCCACTAATTTGTACACTGACGAGAAGGACTGTTGTTGGGAAGTGGACATTATGTACAACTGACGTACTAAATTCCTTTGCCGAGTGAGATAATTTTTATGTTATTGTAACATTTGGCTATCAAATAAAAGGAATAAACTTATCCTAAACTGAAGAATTCCTTCGGAAAATATCCCACTATTCTATAACGGGCGTTTCCTGGTACTTTGGCAGTTACTATACGACTAAAACCGTTTCCTTCACAGAGCTGCAAGAGAGGAGCGTTTTCACAGGATAAATACCTCAAGGAAGCTGCAGGTAAGGATACGGTCGGAACGTTGCTGTAGAAGTCTTTTTCAAGTGACAGTAATACGCGTCAGAGCTGTCCCTCTACGATGGGATGCGCTAGAGCGTCTTCGTTAATAAATTTGTGACCTACAAAATATGTGTCGCCACAGTATAGTGAAAATATTTGCAACTAATAGGAATTAAAAATTTTTATGAACGACCTGTTTCGATTAGAACACTAATTATTTTATGAGAGATAGACACATGTTTTACATAATATAAATTGAGAGTCAGTGTTGACGAGCAAATTTAGAAAGACGTAATTTAAAGAGGAGCAACTTGGCTGTTTTTGGTTGATGCAGTTTTTGGGATATTTACATCTTCCTCACAAGGAATTGTGTACCGAAAGACCTTGTAAAAATACTGGCCGCGCCGAAGTGTGGGATATGTTGAGCCTTCAGATGGAAGCCATTGCAGTGGTTGGGCTCAGGCTCTGGTACTACATTAATTTGTAAAACTCGCAATGATGAAATAACATAGCGGTCACACATTGCGCCGTGATATAAACTCTTTTTTTGTCCACTGTTTTGCGTTTCAGATTATGGGCGATAAATGTGTGTACTTGGACCGAAATTTTCGTGGCCACAGTACGATATTCGGTCTCCTCTGTCGGCAGACGGCAGTCTTTGAAGCTCATTTGGTCAAGCACTCCGCCCTTGCACTGTTGAACAACATTCGCAGAAGACATGCTCTGGCCTGCCCCGATGCTTCATTGTGGTCCAAGTCGGCACCTGCCCAAATGCTGGACCGTGGACGCCGCGTCCACCTTGCCATCCCCTCAAGATGACTTGAAAAGAGTGGTTCCGCTTTTTTGATCTTCAAAGGTCCAGACACTGTGGTGCCACTCGTCTAGAGTGAGCAGGTTGGTTAGATTTCGCTACCAAACTTCGATTCATCCAGTGAAATTACACCTCGTCACCTAGCACATGGCACTCACAGCCCGACCAATCACAGTAACACTGCTTCAGCCACATATCCACCTCGTGATGGTACGATGTGCATATTTTACGCAAAATGCGGAACCTTAGCCGTCCTTTCCCCGAGTTTTCGTAAATTTAGTTACATTTGTCGTGTGTTTTGTTATTAATAGCCTGAAGTCGTCCCCACCAATATTACATTTTTTAAAGATTTGAAGTTGGACAGTAGGAAAGTATTTTGGGCATTTGGAGATGAAGTGTCGGGGGAGTCGGGATTGTTTATCATACTTTCCTCATCTTAGGGAATGTAACACTTCCCCCCACAGTAGTACGATCCATAATCCGAGCAGCTAGTTTCTCATGCGTTTTGGGTAGGCAAACTGAATCGCTGACTTAATTCAAATTTAAATGTTTATCCCTTAGTTTATATTTATGAGCTGCACAGATAAGGCACTTCTGCTACTATGTTTCTACCCTGTTTTTCTTTAGTTTCGTTCCTGTCACAGTGCTGGCATCTCTTTTGTTAACGTCATTGCATATCTCAGTTCCTCTATGCTTCTTCTTTGGTGGCTCTTCATGAAACTTTATGAAAATTTACAGTAAATAAAAGTTTCTTAGGGGGAGATTTTCTACAACTTTTCCTGATCAGGCAACCCATTAAAATGTGGCCTGATATATTACCAAGTTATGCTTTCCTGTATCGGCGTTGTCTAGTTTTTGCACTGGCGTAGTTAGATCGTAGGTTCCTGATTATTTCATTTTGTAACTGCAACGAGTGTGGCAGTCTACACAACATTTCTACGACCCTTACTTAAGGTGTCGTCCCTGATCCAAGACCCTGCCTTTAGTCTCCTTTAGATTCTAGCAGTTAGGACGGAACAGCGAAACCAACTTCTTGGGGTATAAATAGCTGTAGAGACCATTTGTCCCATTTTGTGAATGAGCTGTAGCCATCAGCCTAAGACATCCTAGCCCTACGCATGTGTATTTTGTGTTTTGTACAAAGAATTTGTTGTATGTAAAAGGCCAAATGCATTGCGTGTAAAGGTCTGTTCCGTTATGTGTAAAGATATTTTTATGTTTATAGTCAGTCATTCACTCACGGCTAAATTAGGGTTGTGAGTAACCGCTTTATGGTACACATTTTGATTTCATTCATAAACATCTTCAGGGCTAGTTGAACGAGGCCAAGAGTAGCAAGGAAAATTACAAGGCGACAGTTTTCAACAGTGCATGATGAACTGGAGTCTAAATTTTCTCAAAGGTAGGAGTTGTCTGAAATCGAAGACACCGGAAGCGAAAACGGAACTATCGAAACTAGCTACACTTGTGAGACAAATTCGTCCACGGCACAGAACAATGGTAATTTTTAAAACATGGAAGAAATTCGACTATGGGGAATTCAAATTCTAGAAAGGCAGAAGCAGAAAGAGAGAATGTGTAAACAGGGGGGAAGAAGGTGTATGAGTGAAATGGGACAGCGCGAGCAGCCAGGTTTAAATGGCTCTGAACACTATGCGACTTCTGAGGTCATCAGTCGCCTAGAACTTAGAACTAATTAAACCTAGCAAAACTAGGGACATCACACACATCCATGCCCGAGGCAGGATTCGAACCTGCGACCGTAGCGGTCACGCGGTTCCAGACTTAAGCGCCTTTAAACGCACGGCCACACCGGCCGGCTAGAGCAGCCAGGAAACAAGCAGAAGCAGACTGGAGATAATCTGAAGCAGACAGAAAAATCGCGGTTGAGAGATGCATAGGCAGAAGCTGGCATGCGTTTACCTGAAACGGATGGGAAACAAAACGAGGGAATCAGTTTAGGAAAGACATGGCAGTGTTACGAGTGGAATTCCATGCTCGTAATTAACCGATAGACGAAAAGGTTGTTGAAGTATAAAAGACAGTAATAAGTAAAATGACAAGACATTCCAGCTGAAACAAACTTAAAAACAAAGGAAGACACCTCCCTCTTTAAGAGTATTCAGATTTTGGAGGAACAAAATGAGTGCGAGGGCACAGAACTGCCGCAATTCGGCAAACTGAGGACTTTATGTCACTTAAACGAAGTGTGGGGAACATAAGAAAACACACGGATTTGCCGCAAGTCGTGGAGCCACTAATGGCTCTAGGAGAGAGTGGAATACGAATCAATAACGAGAGGCACATTCGTGCGAATTAAGGGTTGTTGCCTTGAGCGACACTAGTTAGGGCTATTTCTAGAGAATCATATCAGTCATCGAGATCTTCGTCCATCAATGGGTGGGACTTCGATGATAAGCACTTTGGTTTCACTGATAAAGTTCTTCGCCTATACCGCTGGTGGAAACCTACTCATTAAATCCTGAGTAGGGGTGTTTAGAGACAGCATGCCGAATTTTGGCCATTCCAGAGACAGTTATAGTGGAGAGGTTGTCGCGAAAGTGTTATCTGTCACAAGACATTGAAATATTCTCTAGGAATCCGCGAAAATTATGAAATTCTTTGAAGTAAAGCGGCATCTGCCTTCAACTGTACGTGTGTAACTTTCTCATCGGGATTCACTTGTTACAGACATCAGCACTGGAGGGAAAGCTGTACAGTGAAAAATCGAAACGAGGTTAACACTGGAAAGGGCGTGCTCGTAAGTTCCACATAAATATGTGTCACGATGAAGTGTATACAAACTGTAATCCTGACATCCGTGAAATTCATGTAGTTTCAAACGTTCTAGAGTGAACTCCGGTTACCATCAACGCCGGCCGGGGTGGACGAGCGGTTCTAGGCGCTACAGTCTGGAACCACGCGACCGCTACGGTAGCAGGTTCGAAGAGTGCCTCGGGAATGGATGTGTGTGATGTCCTTAGGTTAGTTGGGTTTAAGTAGTTCTAAGTTCTAGGTGACTGATGACCTTAGAAGTTAAGTCCCATAGTGCTCAGAGCCATTTTTTATCATCAACGAGAATAAGCGGTGGTTGCTAAAGGAACACGTTTAATTTTTCTTTCACCAGTGTCTATGCTAGGTAACTATGTACTGTATCGTTTCTTTAAAATTGTTGTTTTGGTGTGATGCTCCATCTAATAGTTTCTGACTTCTGGTCCATGGACTGTGAAATTTTATAATACTTTCTTTGGGGGAAACATTTCTCTTCTTGTCTTGTGTTTGGTTTTATGAGGGTGTAGCAGTACATATAGAGAAGTGGGAGATGATTCCTCAGAATGGCATGAGACAGAATTATAGCCCATTTTGTGTTCCTGCTCCGTTAGTAATCACTGCATCTGTTATTTAGTGTTCTTAGGTATACCAACAGCTGCCAAAAATGCTCTGTGGTATATGCAGTGTACTTGCGGTACACTAGTTATTCTGAGAGAGCGCCGAGTGATACGGATCCACATAGTGTAAATGCCATGCATTTCTTTCTTCAACGCAATTTTCAGTCAGATTCTGCAGGGACAATGAAGACGCTCCTACAGCGTTTTCTATGAGAAGTCTTTGATCACCCAGAATACGTCTCTTAATTGGTTCCCTTCGTTGTTCATCTCTGCTGACATAAACCGCTGGCTACGATGACAACATTTTTGCACAGATAACGAAATGCAGACCAGTATGAAGAATAGGCGGAAAGCAGAGGCGGCGGCTTTGTGTGTCGAGTGTACTGGAAAGTTCGTACAACGCCACGAGAAATATCTAAGTCGGAGCGGCGGCTATTTAGAGACGTAGCTGGAAGGTGTAACTAACTGTTGCGAATAAAATAGGTTTCTGGCATTACTGTGGTTTTCATTTCTTGACCAATCGGATATTACTTTTCGAACAGTCCTCGTATTTATTCAGGCCACGGCGGCCGTTTACGGGATTTTAAAATCCCATCTTCAGACATTACTTGAAAGGACAGCAGAAAAGAGATATAATGCCACATATAGTGATTAAAATTCTTCTGGGTATTATGCTGCGTCATTGCTTAAAATAACAACAGTAATAAACTAAAACCGGCGTTTTGGCCGAATTGCAACGGCCTTCCTCTGGGAACGACTGGATTTGCATTGGGATAGGTGCTTCTATTCATTACAGACAATCGATCTCTGACGTCACTGTTGTAAAACTTTTAATTGGCCCTCTAATATGATTGTCTAGTCATAAAGTAAGAGCCGCGAGCGGTATCGGGGCAGAAGCTACAAGGGACACGGGCGTATCTGCAGAAACAGCTGCAGAGTAACTGTCAGTCCACTTCCGCGCACACCAGGAGGAAAACTTGCCGACCAGAGGCCGAACGCTGATTGGCGGTCAGCTACCAATCGTTGACGACATGGACATCCACGAATAGCCTCTTTCCTTCCAACCCAACTTCCCTTACTTCATGACTAGCCAATCATAATAGAGGGCCAATTAAAAGTTTTACAACAGTGACGCCAGAGATCGATAGTCTGTAATAAAGAGAAGCAGCTATCCCCATCCAAAACCAGTCGCGCCCTAAGGAAGGCCGTTGCAATTCGGCCGAAACGTTGATTTTAGATTATTATTGTTGTTAGTTTTTAGCAATGACACGGCATAATATCCAGGAGAATTTTAAGCACTATGACACCGGCCGCGGAAGCCTACGCTCTTATAACATCTGTAAAAGCTGGAAAAAAATAACAAAGCGACTTATTTATTATATTTTCTAACCCATAACATGCTATCAAGCCAGTCAGCGGAAGACCTCTGAACCACAGTACCTTAGTAGAAACAGGAAAAAGTGGAGGGCCTAATAATCAACCGGACCCTAAAATGTAACGTTCTGGCCGGTGGGACGAAGGAAACAGATTCCGGGAGCTAACACTGGACTCACACTGTTCGTCATGTGGCATCCGCACAATATAAACGCCAATTAGGTCTGAGCAAAGCTAAATCTAAACCAAAAAGTTGAATAGAATAGTCGTATTCTGTGAAATGTCCATATCAGATGAAAGCCACACTTTCTGGTGTATACAATAGCCCTAGCTATGAGGTGAGTAAGATTATCTTGGATATACGCTAGGGTCAGCTTTCAGTTGTGTTCAGAACTGCGGAAGCATAATATTGTGTAAAGCGTTTGTATAATATCTGCGTATTAGAAATTTTTTTGCCTTAGTAAACAGCTTCCAACTTACGAGACAATGCAAACTTATTATTGTCTAATATAGGCCACCGAAGCCAAAAACAGTCCACCGAGATAAACACCACTGAACGTTCGGATTTTTAACTTTTAATTAAATGATAAATACGAATATTTAAACCGAGCTCCAATGGAACAGTCTATTAGCTCTAAATGAAAATTGAAAATGCGAGTTACTTCCTCTTTTGGCTGTAGAGATCAGTGCCCCGCCCCCCCCCCCCCCCGTCCCCCCCGTCCCCACACCAAAATAGAACGCCCACCACACTACACTGCTCAAGCTATAGTTACCACTCGTTGATTTCTCTATTTGTTTGGTACGTCACTTGACTCCGTTTCTGTTTGAAAGTTATGACTTGAATACAAGATAGGGGATTCGAATATGGCCATTATTTTGCTAATATAAACTCACAGGGTCTCCCCCTCCCTCATCTCGTAATGATTGGGATTTAAATATGCACTTGTTCTTCTTTGTGGTCGTGTTGCATTATAAAGCAACTTTTGAATTATAAATGAGGTTTCCCGAACTGAGCGAAGTAGGGAACTTTTAAGAAACTATTAATGCAGAGTCAATAGTGGAACCATAATTACAGTCTAATGATCAAGGAAATGTTGTCAAAACTGACAGGAGTCGTACAAGTTCTGTTTGGACCCACGATGTTTTCTTTGAGTTAGCATGAACAGTAAATGTGTTTGTTGTTCACCTTTTTTCATATTTAAATGGTAGCGCTGGAAACTTAATGACTTTGATTTTCTAAATGACACGGATGTTTAAAGTTTCAAGACCTGTAGTACAGATAACGGTATCAAACGGTAGATTGCCACCTACAAGCGTTGTGTGTGAAAATTAGGTGGAAATACTTAACAATACAATTTGAGCACAAACATAGCCACAACCTTACTATTGGTTGCGTTCTGCGGACTTTGTCCATAAAAACTATGTATACCGAGTAAAACATCAAAATATATAATAAAATGTGGGTATTATACGGTAGTGTTACTTCTTTTGTTTTGAAAATACAAATGTATATAGGAAAGTTACCTGGTCAAAATCGAGGAGAAATCAAACCACGCAATTTATCGTGGATATGACACGGAACTAAAAGCGCACGTCATATATGACAATATCATGACAGCCTCTGATCTGTATCAAGGACATCATGATAATGTTGGAATAATTGTAGATATCATGGATTGAACTATCATGGAATGACCAATCAACAGCCGCTGTTAGAAGAATAAAAACAGGAAATTCTTCGACACCAAGCTGCAGTGACGGAAATCAAAACTCCAAACGCCCCAGATAGAAATTCTTTATACAAGTTGTGTCGCAGAAATCCCCATAAAGCGCTCAAATTGTAACAAACACGGCTGTCCAGCTCACGTGACGTGTCACTGCCGAAATGTGGCGGTACAATTATCTGTACTGAAGTTAGCCCGAAACACCTAAGAAATTAGGAATTACAACTATTGCACTTTGCTGCTTTATGAGCCTATTTCACTATACTTCACTTTTGAGATAAGTGAACTAAATCTTCAGACTATATAAAAGCTCAATACCATTAAGAGCCTATTCCTTCCGAACAGTTTCGCGACAAACATATTGGTGAATTTTCTTAACGTAATTGCTTGCTTCACATGTTGAAACTTTATTGATTTAACTGAAAACACTATCCAAAATTAAAATTATAATGCGTAAAATGTCTTAGTATTGTGCGCTTGTTTATGAGGTGGAACCAGACAAACTGAAATACGTAATATTCAAACCCCTTCTTTAGAAAGAGGACAAGAGTGACTTAAATAATCACAGACCAATCTCATTGCTGACTTCATTTTCTAAAATATTCAAAAAAGTTATGTATTCAAGAGTAGTCCCACATTTAAGTGAAAATAATTTACTCAGCATATCTGAGTTCGGATTCTGGAAGTGTTATTCAACTGAGAATGCTATCAACACATATACCCATCAAATTGTACAAGCCCTAAATAACAATTTATCGCCAGTTGGCATTTTTTGTGATCTTTGCAAGGTATTTTACTGTGTGGATCATGTGACACTCTTAGGAAAACTCAGATTTTATGGAATTGAAGGCTATACGCACAGCTGGTTCAACGAACAGAAAGAAAAAAGTTGTGTTGAATAATACAAATAATGTTGGGAGGGTGGTAAATTCTAGTGAATGGGGAGTTATTACAGAGGGAGTTCATAGGGTTCAATTTAGGGCCCTCTGCTGTTCCTTATTCATGTGAATGACCTATCGCTTAACACTCAAGAAGCAGAGCTAGTATTTTTTACAGATGACGTGAGTGTTATAATAAATCCCATTCCAGAGAAAGCAGCTGAAGATTTAGTTAAGGATGTCTTTCAAAGAATTATTCAGTTGTTCTCAGAAAATGGACTCTCCCTAAATTTTGAGAAAAACTCACTATATCAGGTTCTGTACACCGAGTAGAGTCATACCGACAATTGATGTATCATAGGAAGAGGGCTCAGTTAACACGGCTGATTTCTCCAAATTTCTGGGTGTTCACATTGATGACAACTTGAACTGGAAGAAGCATATTACTGAGCTTCTCAAATAATTAAGTTCTGTTTCTTTCGCTCTTCGTATAATTGCTAGTCTTGGTAATAAACAGATCAGCCTCATAACGTACTTTGCTTATTTCCACTCAATAATGTGGCACAGTTTCCTGGAGTTACTAACCACTTAGACATAAATACAGAAGACAAAAGAGAGCAGTGAGAATAATTAGTGGTGTTCACCCAAGGAAGTCATGTAGGCACCTATTCAAGGAGTTAGGTATTTTAACTACACCATCAGAGAATGTATGTAAGCTAATGAAATTCGTTATAAATAATCCATCTCAATTCGCAAAGACCAGTGATGTTCATACGTACAACACTAGAGGAAAAAGCTACCTTTCCTACCCGTTGTTGAAGCCGTCAGTTGCTCAAAAAGGATTACATTATTTAGCAAGAAAAATCTTTGATCATTTTCCCAATATAATAAAGTATCTGGCAGGTAGCAGATCAAGTTTTAAATATATTGAAAATAATTCTTTTGGGCAACTCCGTCTATTCCATGGACGAGTTTCTGTTTCAGAACTGTTAAAAAAAGGAAAATTGTACCTCTAAACGTATTGGCATGTGTAGAACTAAAAATTTCGGCAACATTAATATTAGCGCTATTCATGTGTGTGTATACCTCATAATCTGACTTCCGAGAGTTCATAGCAGTGAACGGACTTTATCTTGTTTCGTAATAAGCGCCTGTAGTTTAAAGTAACATGTTCGGCAGTCACATTTCCAGGAAGCTCCTTTGGCTGGTACAGTAATGACCGCTCGGTTTGAAATACAATCTCTTCGAAACTTATGCAACAGCTGCAGCTGGATTATTCTAAGACGTGCGTTAGCTATGTGTGGTTCTGATGAGTCGGTGTTCAAATATAGAATCCAGAGCAGTAGCACGACTAACCAGTCATTAGATGATACTCTGGACTTCCGTCATAACTGTGAGTCTGAAGCCTATGGCAATATATACCTCACGTAGGTGGGGACGGGAGACGTGGTGGGTGGGGGTTGAGTGTGGCAGTTTTTGTATCTCGCAGTAATATCTATAACAGGATCGGAAAGAATGCTACTCGTGGGGACCTAGATGCTGACACCAAATCAGCCCACTTTCCAGCTGCAGTCATCGTGTGCTGAGTTGGGCACCTCCCCTTCCTGAGGATTTCAAAGTGAGCTCTCGAGCAGAAATGAAAAATCAAAATATACTTTTGTCAATGAAATTAAAGATAACCTGTTAAGGGGGAATGCAACGGATTTTTGTCCAAAAACTCAATGTGATAGCAAATTTAGAAACGCCTTTAAATTGTCAAACTAATGAAGTCTGCACCGGCGGGCACTCCCATTTTTCCCACATTTGGGAAACTGTTTGCTTCAGCGGAATTTTTGTCAGTGTGAACGCTATTTCCTTTCGATATCTTTGGCTGACATCTATGTCTGGCCGACATCTCTATCTTTGAAGGAAAACTTTCTTGCATGTGGGTTATTTACGTTCTGACAATTCTAACAGATATTAATAGGTGGAGCGTTGAATTCGCAAACATTTACGTAGAAGTCAAGATTTATGCATAATGGGTGGTGGAAAAACTGTGTTTAGGAAAAGGAGGTTTCATGGAAATCAGTTTACCAACAAGAGAAAGAAGCAGCTCGAAATGAAGAAATTATAGTTGCTCAAGTGAGGGCATTGAGGCTGCTGCAGTTGTGAGGATGTTCTCCAAATCTGAGGACCAGTATGGTGTTTGATAGACTTAATACCTTGGGGATCGGGCCTTCTCCTTTCTCAAAGCTCTAACAGATAAAAATCCGTACAGTACAACAATAGAGAATTTGGAATGTGGTAGGCTTCGTCACCTGGTGAAAGAGGAGAAAGGTGAGGTACTTGAGGATGGAAAACCACTAGGAGGCAAAGACAGGCCTATTTTGAAAGACATAGATTCTCTTCAGTTATTTTATGGGAGAGCTATCAGGAAAAACACACATAATTTAGAGGCAATGAGGCGTGCTGTGTGGCCAATTTTTTTTCCCACAAACTATCCACTGACCAAACACGAATGCAAAGTCTGTGTCCGAAAGACGATTGGTGTAAGTTCAACAACATAAAGGAGACGTATTCACATAAACACTCATTACCAGAAACTATTAAGAATGCAATTAAGCCCACTTTCAGGTTTCTTGCAAACCCTGATTTAATGAGGAAGTGTAATCACCGAAAGACACAAGACGCAGATGGAAGCCTCAATAATTTAATTGGGATTAGATGCTGAAGGACATTCTGTTGACTTTAAGTACTCAAATTAGGTGTCTATAATGCACTTTTATGTTATAATAACGGAAATAATGGCAAAATTGAAGTGCTGACGATAGTTGTTATAGATCCTGGTGTGTTTACAACAAAAGCATTTTACACCATCGACGGCAGCTGGGTCAAGAAAGCTAACAGATCCGTGTCTGACCTGCAAATGCAGGCCAAGCAGATTCGAAAAGGGGAAAAGAGAAACCTGGAAGATGAGGAGTATTAGTATGGAGGATTTTAAAACTGAGTTAAACTTATTACATGTAGAGCTATGTGAATAAAGTCTTTGAAGCTCATATTCCCTGTTTTACGTTTTTTACGTTATTAGAAGCCTTTTCTCAAAAATTAAATGCGCTAATGCTGCGAAATTTCCTGCAACTGTTCGCAACGTGCGTTTGTCTGGCTGGAACTAAAATATACGAGATCCTACAAATTACATTCTGATTTTTAGATGATTGTATATAGAAAATGTTAATTTCGGAACTTAAAAATTAAGGACTCTGTTAATTATACCATTTATATCATAAATTAATAACTGTAGTTCAATGGTCTTAAAACCGTCCCAGGACACTACAATAAAAGTTTCACATTAATTACAAGTTAGAATTTGAGTTAAGGCCTTTAATGAAAAAGACAATAAAAAGTTAAGAATTAAAATTTATGGCAAAATATTAATCCTACATATTATGTTATATTTTTCTTTCAAACGCAGCTCTTTCTGCTCTACACATGCAAAATTTTAGATTTTTACATTAATAAATAAGGCTGTAATGTATTTTTAAATAAATGTTTACGTATCCCTCTACATCCCGCTTTAAACATTGATGTATGATGTATATTGAGAGGAAAATGTTTAACGTTTTCCTTATAAACCTGCTGCGTCTGTTTACACCCTTAGACATTACATTTAATCATTTGACCACCCCTTACTTTTAAAACTATTTACTCTAGGAACCTGTAGCTTCCCGTCATTTTTTTACTTTGCTCACAGTAATGTATTTGTTTCGACCTTCCATGTTTTTAACTGCAACAGAGTTTTCAGATAAATGCCTACTTTTCGGCTGACGTGGCAAGCAATATCTGTTCCTTGATCCTCTTAGAGGAAAACGACTAAATCACACATAAACTGTAAGAAGTGTGCACATGGAGCTAAAGGCTTTTACTGAAAATGTATAGACGACGTTAAAAGCTGCTTTTGAAAGTAACAAAAGAAGCTGGTGGTGGTAGATGTGATACGTGCAGCGGCAACGCTACTTCAAGTGTTTTCAAAATAACAGTATACTTTGACGATTATGAGAAGCTCAGCGCAGAAATTAAGATGGATAAATTTATAAGAGAATTCTGCACTCTGATTCGTCATTTTAATGAAACAGTGATCTGTTGTATGATACCCCTCTCGGATCTACAGCTGGATGATGTAGTCATTTCGACATAGTATTTCAGTGTCGCAACTGGCCGAAAACGTCAGATTAGTACGCTGACGCACAGCCTCTGCGGAAATGAGTTTCCAACACAATCCAAAGGAGCAAAGTTCACCGCTGGATGAGTTTATACAGGAAGGAGCAGGATATGGGCTTCATAGTAGATATGAGATAGGAGGAAAGTTAATTAAGTTGTATAATAAATTTCAGCTAGTAATAGCAAATACTCTGTTCTACAATCACTGGAAGAGGAGATCTGCTTGGAAGAAGTCGGGGGATAAGGAAAGGTTTAAGTTGGATTACATTGTGTTGAAGCAGAGATTCCAAATTCAGTTATAGATGTAGGATCTTTAGGCATACCCAGGAGCTGATCTAAGCTCTGATCACAATTTAGTGATAATGGAGAGTGGGAAGGAGTTTAAAAATCTAGTCAGGAGTAATCAATGAGCAACGAAGTAGGGTACGGAAATACTGGGGAATGAAGAGATACGCCTGAACTTCTCTAAGTCTATAGATACTACGAAATGCATAGCTCAGCACCCTGATCACTTGAAAAGGATTGATCATCTCTAAAAACGGCAATCATGGAAGTTGGAAAGCAAAACATAGGTTGAAGCAAGATAACTGCGAACAAACCGTGGGTTAGAGAAGAAATAATTCAGTTAATCGACAAAAGGAGCCACTATAAAAATGTTCAGGGACACTGAGGAATACAGAAAGGCATGTCGCATCGGGATGAAATAAGTGGAACATGCGGGGAAGCTGCAGAGAAGTTACTGCATAACGAATGTGAAGAAACAGAGAAATAAATGATTGCCGGAATTACACACTCTACATATATAGAGAAGTCAGTACAGACTTAGGTGAAAAGGTAACATTAAGAGCTGACTGGTAACTCTAATCTTAAATGCAAAGGGGAGAGCAGATGGGAGGCAAGAGTACATTCAAGAAGTGTGAGAGAGGAAGGAATTATTTGATGACATGACAGGAGAAGAAACGTGAGTCGATTTAGAAGAGAAAGGAAGTCCAGCATTAGAATCAGATTTTTAAAAAAGAGTTCTCGAAGACTTATGATCATATAAGGCAGAAGGGATAGATAACATTACATCAGAACGACTGAAATCGTGGGGTGAAGTGGCAAGAAAATGACTATACACTTTGGTGTGTAGAATGGATGAGACTGGCGGTATACCATCAGACTTTCGGAAAAACATCATCCTCACAATTCGAAGCTCGCAAGTGCCCACAAGTGCGTAACATATCGCACTATCAGGTTAACAGTACATGCATCAAACCTACTGTCAAGAAAAATATACAGAAGAAAGAAAAAGAAAACTTAACGTATGTTAGATGAAATCAATTTAGCTTTAGCAAGGATGAAGTACTGATGTTGTGGTTGATAATTGAAAGTAAACAGAACAAACATCAAGAAACGTGCATATAGTTTGTAGCCCTGGAAAATGAGTTTGAGAAGGTAAAAAGGTGCTAGTTGTTTGAAATTTTGAGAAAAACAAGCGTAAGCTATGTGGAAAGACGGATAATCTACAATATGTACAAGAACCAAGAAGGAACAATGAGAGCGGAAGACCAAGAACGAAGTGTTCCGATTTAGAAGGACGCAAAACAGCGCTATAGTCTTTCACCCCTACTGTTCATTCGATACATCGAACAAACAATGATGGATATAAAAAAATGTTGAAGAGTGTAATTAAATTCTGAAGTGAAAGGATTTCAATGATAAGAGTCTTTAATGACATTGCTATCCGAAATGAAACTGATGAAGAATTAAAGGATCCTGTAGTACATAATATGGACTGAGAATAAATCGAAGAAAGAAGAAAGTAATGAGAAGAAGCACAAGTGAGGATAGCGAGGAACGGAACATACGAACTGGTGATCACGAAGTAGATGAAGTTAAGGAATTCGGCTACAATGACGGACGGAGCAAGAACAACATACAAAGGAGAATAACACTGGCAAAAAGAGTCCTTCCTGTCCAAAACAAGTGTACTATTGCCACACGTAGATGTAGGCCTTAATTTGAAGAAGAAATTTTTGAGAAGGTACGTATAAAGAACGGCATCTTATGGTAGTAAAGTTGGAACTGTGGGAAAACTGAAACGAGAGAAAAAGTAATCACTTTGTGCTAAAGAAGAATGTTGAAATTAGGTGGACGGATAATGCGTTACATAAGGAGGTTCTCCTCGATATCGGCCACGAAATGAATGTATGGAAAACACTGAGGAGAAGAAGAAGGGACAAGACGATAGGACATCTGTTATGACATTAGAGAATAACTTCCATGGTACAAGAGGGTTCTGGAGAGCGTAAAACTGTAGGTGATGACAGAAATTGGAATACATCCATCTAATAATTGGGTCGTAGGTTGCAAGGGCTACTCTGAGTTTTAAATTTGGCATTGCAGTGGAATTCGTGGCGGCCTGCATGAAACCAGTCGTAAGACTGATGACTCAAAAATAAAATGAAGTAAAATAGCCGCAGAATGTCACAGGGAATCTAAAATAAGCGCAAGCATTCCTACATTACAAACCAGTCGCTTTATAGTAAACAATCAACAAAGTAGCGGTGTAAGCCGGAAGGTGTTTTGTGAGTTGTGAAAGTGAATCTTTGTTGCTTCAGAAATAAGCAACGTACTGTTCAGTTTGATGGCTTCCTGGAACTGATTGTGTTACAAGGAAGGCTATGAGAGGTGACTGAAGGACAAATGAAACTCGTGGAGGCTTATCACATCGAGAGTGGGTAGAGCTACAGAAGACTAATTGGATTGTGGTTCCACTGAACTGTTTGCAGAAATGTGTTTCGTTACAGTGAAGTGAAACGTACAGCGCATCCCTCGTCACATGCTACGGAGATTTTTGCTGGGCAGAAATTTTCAATATTTCTGTTTTACATACTTCTTTTAATGTACATGTCAGCAGCATGTGTAGGTTTTATACCTTGTTTGTATTCACGGTATCAAATCCCGGTCATACTATAGAATTTTCCCGTCTGCATTTAACCTTAATGTGCTGTCCTTCCATCTATGAAATGACTCTTACATTCCAAACCAACACATTTAATTTTCAATAAAATACCACAAATACACAGTTCAGATACACACAGAGTCATTTTTGAGCCACAATTGGATGATCTAACGCCACAGGTTTATTGTATATTCCCTTGGCTGGAGGATGTTCTGTTTACCTGTAAAACGTGTCTTCGCCTGAGTTACTCTGTCATCGATATCGTCTATGCTTAGATTGTTTCGGGCAATAATTCTACACAAGTAAAAATTTTCAGAAATAATTCCTCGTTGAGTTCACTAGTAGGCTAGGATAAATCTTTTTACTGTATTTTAGCTGGATTCTTAGTAAGCTGTTCATATTTACGTATAAGAGTGGTTTCATCTAAGATCATTACAATTTATTTTTCTTATTGATGTTATTCTGTCACAACAGATAGTTTCTCAGCTCACTTAACATTCAGAAAAGTGTTAAAAAACAATGCAGTAGCAAATACTACTTACTTTTCCCAAGAAATGCCTAGTACGCTGCAAGTTACATTCAGCGACTACAATATTCAACGTGAACTCTTTCGCTACTAACGTGGACTGCCGTTCGCAGGCAGCTTTCTACAGCATGGGTACTATATTTAACCACTCGATCGATAGAGTTATTCTCCATTAGTTGATTACCATAAGCAGACTGTTAGTAGGAAAGAATTATTGACCGTACTTCACACGTCCTTTTACTGGACAGAGGACGTCAAAATCTATATCAAAGGCAATCTAGAGTCTAAGCTTAATTAATTTGCTTTAATTGCTTCTAATTACTATCAAGAAGCACTCTAATGTAGTGTGCATATCGATAAAATACTCGTAATTGAGATTTTATATCTTTCTTTTTGTAACAACTTTAGAAAAAATCCCAATGAATAACATTACCTCAAATGTACAATTCCTTCAGGTACATTTTTTCGGCTATCCAGTGCTACTAGATGCAATTTAATCGTAAACACCTTCTGCGCATTAGCTTTGTAGAGGAACGAAATTTATGACAGAAAGCAAGGAAGAAGTGTTATTAGGACTGCGTAAGTATGAGGAAAGTGTGTCGTTAAGTAATCGTAAATACACCCTCACTTTTATGTTAGTTTGCTAATATACTTCAGTCATTGAACCTATTTAAAAGTGGAAAAAATATTGGACATTGTAGAAGCGAAGTGTAGCGGTAGCACCTATTGGAGAAGAAAAGGACGAAAATTACACCTCGTGGATAATTTAAAAAGGAAATATTACCTTGAATGTAGTGGTCTTTAAAATCGGATTGCTGTGATCATTCAGTGTACATGTCTCAGAATATGCCAGTAGCCTCTAATTTGTTGTCCAATGAATTAAGGACATTTTCGTTGTAAGTGTGAATAACTTCCTCAATATCAGAACCCTTAAGAAACCCAAACTGTGACTTTGACAGTGTGTTATTTTTACTAAGGTGCGTAAGCAGACGATTGATCATAACATTTTCAAAGATATTTGAAAAAGTTTGCAAAAGTGAGATCAGTCGGTAATTTGACGGCATTTCTTTGTCCCCTTTCTTGTGGAAGGGTATTTCAGCCAATCTGGGAATGTTCCTGCGTCAAGTGATTGGTTACACAAATAAGATAAGACTAAGCTCACATCAACACTCTTTTATTGACTTTGTTGATATATCATAACCACTAGAATCCGTTGATTTCAAGCACTTTGTGATAGATTCTATTTCTTTGTGTGAAGTAAGTGTCAATTCTATTTTACTGAGATTGCTTATGTGCACTGGTCTCAGATATTCCATTGCAATATTTACTGAACCTGAGAACCCCACGCTATCAGTGACAGAGACAAAATAGTTGTTTAAATGGTTTGCAATACAACATGCATTTGTTACCAGGGTTTCACTTATTTTTCGAATTTTTTTTCCTCCTCATCTCTGGTCATATCTGTCTCTGATTTAACTCTATCCCATACTGTTTTTATTTTATTGCTGGATGTATTTATATTCTTCCCATAATGCGGGCGTTTATATTTCTGGATGACCCTCTTCAATATTTTGCAGCAATTTTTGTAATGAGGTATAATGCTAGTATCAAAGGTGTTCCTATGTATCAGGTAGAGTTTCCTTTTTTTCTCACGTGATATCTTTATCCCTTGTGTGATCCATGGTTTCTTATTAGACTTCTGCTTAATCTGAGTTACCTTCAGGGGAAAACAATTTTCAAATAAGGTGCTAACTTTATTAATGAATGTTTCGTATTTTCCATTCATGTCTTGGATACTGTAAACATCCATCCAATTAATTCCTTTGAGCAATCTCCTGAATTTCTCAGGTTTTGACTGTTCTATTGGCCTTCTGTACTGAGTTCTGATAGATGTTTTACCCTGACAGTTTACAAAATTAAATGTTAGGTGTTGCATGTCATGGTCAGATAGCCCATTTACTACCGGTTTTGTAATGTGGCTTAGTTGCCTAGAATTGTCTATAAATATATTATCAATGGCTGTCTTGGAACATTTGTATACCCTAGTTGGGAAATTTACAGTAGAAATTAAGTTGAATGACAATGTAACTGACTGCAGTAACTGTTCACTGACAGTGTTCTTCAGGACATCTATATTAAAATCACCAGCAACTTCTAGTTCTTTGTTTTTTTAATTTTAGATGAGATAATTAATCTTCAAGACTGTTTGTAAACAGGTGACAATTTCCTGAAGGTGCTCTTTATATGACTAGTATTATAAAGGATATATTATAAAATTCTATCTCTGTTGCACATGCTTCTAAGTGCTGCTGTATGCAAAATTTATTGATGTCAGTATTCTTAATTTTAAAACTGTTGTTAATAAATGTGGCAACTCCTCTTTCCTCCATCTTTTGTCTACAGAAGTAGGACTCTAACTTAAATTATGTAAGGTTTCATCATATCTATACCAGTGGTCACATGATTTTCAGAGAGGCAAATAAATTCAAATGTGTTTGATGACTCTAATTCATCAATGCACATAAGTTGTTTGTTACTTTTACTTCTAAGCCCTCGAATGTTTTTATGCACTAAAGATAGTTGGCATTCCACATTTACTGAGATGAAAAAAGGTTGACATAAAATTTCTGTTGATTGCTGTAAATTTTTAATCAACAGCAGTGTTCCCTGATCCAATGTCCCAGCATTATGTAGTTTGATTTCTTTATCAATCTTTACTCCTCTCAAAACTTCACTACCTTTTCCTAAGAAATGTGCTGCTCCAACACCAGTGGCCACTGGTATATTACCACTCATGGCAGTGCTCCCCCCCCCCCCCCCTTACATTTCCTGCTATTAGCCCAGCCAGTTTATCCTTCCCTTTCCTGTTGAGGTGTAGGCTATGTCTAGTATAATCGTACCTACTGAGAGATTCAACAGGAACAAAACTAATATATGACTCTAAATAAGATTCAAGCAGCCTTTCCAACTCGAAATTAACTCTCCTGACAGAAGAGTTTAAATGAGGTCGGTCATGACGACTAAGAACAGACACAGACTGACAGTTTACAAAATTAAATGTTAGGTGTTGCATGTCATGGTCAGATAGCCCATTTACTACCGGTTTTGTAATGTGGCTTAGTTGCCTAGAATTGTCTATAAATATATTATCAATGGCTGTCTTGGAACATTTGTATACCCTAGTTGGGAAATTTACAGTAGAAATTAAGTTGAATGACAATGTAACTGACTGCAGTAACTGTTCACTGACAGTGTTCTTCAGGACATCTATATTAAAATCACCAGCAACTTCTAGTTCTTTGTTTTTTTAATTTTAGATGAGATAATTAATCTTCAAGACTGTTTGTAAACAGGTGACAATTTCCTGAAGGTGCTCTTTATATGACTAGTATTATAAAGGATATATTATAAAATTCTATCTCTGTTGCACATGCTTCTAAGTGCTGCTGTATGCAAAATTTATTGATGTCAGTATTCTTAATTTTAAAACTGTTGTTAATAAATGTGGCAACTCCTCTTTCCTCCATCTTTTGTCTACAGAAGTAGGACTCTAACTTAAATTATGTAAGGTTTTATCATATCAACACTGGTATGTCTCGTTGCTGATGCAACCTTTGCCAGGTCACACTCTGTATTGTACCCAGGATCTTTGTCAGTACTATTGCCTAATGGAATGTTGTCTACTCCCAGGTCCTTGTTTCGACTAAGGTCTTTCGGTGGTCTGTTAAACTCTTCACGCAGTATTATACCTCCAATTTCGTCTTCATCTACATCCTATTCCATTTCCAGAATATTGTCCTCAAGAACATCGCCCTTGTGTAGACCCTCTATATACTTCTTCCACCTTTCTGCATTCCCTTCTTTCCTTAGAACTAGATTTCCATCTGAGCTCTTGATATTCATGCAAAGGGTTCTCTTTTCTCCAAAGGTCTCTTTAATATTCTGTAGTCAGTATCTATCTTACCCCTAGCGATATACGCCTCTACAACCTTAAATGTGTTCTCTAGTCATCCCTGCTCAGCCATTATGCACTTCCGCTAACAGTACATATTATGTATATATTACATATATTAAAAATTGGAATATAATCCCACCTGCATGTTTGAATGCAACATTGGGTCATAGTTTCAAAGCTGTTGGTAAGGAACAACAGCAATTTAAGATTCTGAGCAAAAGTAAATGAAATTTTTTGTAACAGTGTTTCCACTATGAAAACACACACACACACACACACACACACACACATATATATATATATATATATATATATATATATATATATAATAAGATATAATAAATGTAAATAAAATATAAATATAAATAAAATATAATTAAAATAACATATAATAATATATAAAATATATATAATGTAAAACAAGGTGTGTAGTAGAATGTAATGTTGTTCAAATATTCAAATGTGTGTTAATTTAAAACTGCTCAAATTGCTGATGTCATTGGTCCATAGATTTGCACACTACATAGACTAACTTATGCTAAGAACAACACACACAGCCATGCCTGAGGTAGGACTCGAACCTCTGGCGAGAGCGGCCGAGCAGTCCGTGACAGGGCGCCTCAAACCGCGTGGGCACTCTGTGCGGCCATAATGCTGTGTCACAATTTCAAAGCAATCGGTTAAGAACAATGAAAGTTCACTGTCGGGACAGTTAACTGACTCTTGGATATGTTTGGGCCCTTAAACTGTTACTATGTTTTATCTATTTTCTAGTACAATTTTAAGTACCAAATAAAATGATTTGGTAGTGATTCTACAAATAAGATTAAGGAAAAGCTCTTAGTGTAATGAATGAAGCAATCTACTTTTGGAATGATTGGGGCACTTGAAACTAACGAACTTCCTCGATTTAGAAAACAAAGGGCATTGAATAATCAATAGACTTAATTGATGAAAATTAATTCACTGTTTAATGTTGTGCTTTCATGACTTTACGGAACTGTAAAAGGAGTAGGGATAGAAATCAGACGTATGTAATATGATACAGGCAAATGACGTGATTCATATGCAATGAGCTGAAATCCACACATATACAGTATTATAGAAAAGTCACTAATTTCTAGTTCATACTAGTAAGACAGTTCTATTTCCTTTCATCGCCTGGAGACATTCGGATACCCGAGGAGCTGTGGCGACGCCTCCGGACATTAACGAGCAACAGTGGCTCTTCATGTTATGTGCTCTATAATCCTCTTGTTAGCGACAGACTAATAAATTAGAGCATGTAAATACATTCCATGTTACATCAAACGCTAGTCAATTGCATCCGAGGCTCTT
Organism: Schistocerca piceifrons; assembly: GCF_021461385.2. Lineage (NCBI taxonomy): Eukaryota > Metazoa > Arthropoda > Insecta > Orthoptera > Acrididae > Schistocerca > Schistocerca piceifrons. The sequence continues at coordinate 784,423,360 of NC_060141.1, forward strand.
CTGGAACACTTCAAATGCAATTTTGCCTCGTCTCTAACACCAGTTGTTGCCTCATCCAATACTGTCTTCGTGCTAGAATTGGCGAATTCCCTAAGCTTCGTAACACATTTTCAATTAGCGTGCTCCCCTCACAGGCACAGAGTGACTTATTCCGCCGTTTCCTGTCGAATACCGTTTTTTTAAATGCTAGACGAATGCACTGGTGAGATTAAATAATATAATTCTCGCGTTTATAAAAGAATCTAAATCTTTCGTATTATTACTACATGCCGGATATAAATCAGTAACTCTAAGATAAATACCATAAAAATTTATTCTTTTACGTAACCAGCTAAGATTTTCGTTTCAGGGTGATTTAGCTCTAAGAACACTACGATGTTTAATGACTGTCACACAATGAACAACATTTTAGATTGATATGAAGATGGTTCGTCAATGATGCCGAAACCGGTACTCAGTTAAGATTATTTGCGACCTTAAGGTAGTATTTTTATCCACACATGGCATAAGAAACGGTGTGAGCGAAACGACACAGGGAGTTGTGGTCATATTGTCCAGTATCGTTGACGTCGCCGAACTCGTCAGGCCTGGGGTTAGGACCGCTCTACAAGAACGAGACATATTCGGGCTTGTTGCCCAGACCATCAGTGATTCTGTCACTGCAACAGTGATGGACAAAGTACAGAAAACCGGAGACCAACGCGAGCGAAGTCTGTGCCCTGAACAAATAGTTATAAGAAACTAAAGGTAGGGCACGTTTACTGCAATAGAAATTGCTCGGGAAGTTTCACGAGCTTCAACAATACCGAAGACGCAAGAATCTCAGGCCGTTCTCGATTCTAGATAACACCAGAGAGAATACTTTCATTTGTGGTGCATCCTGTAAATGAGATGTACACAACCATGCATCAGTAGCGCCGATTAAATGGAGGGGTCCGACAGCCGATTAGTTCCAGTCATTCCACCAGGAAGGTTGTACACGGGTCGTGTTGTCTGTAGTTGAACCATGCCTAGTCGGTGAACACCGCAGTTCGAAGGCGTCCACATTGTTACTTTGTGCTAGGAAGGGCTCTCAACAATGAAAGTGTCCAGGCGTCTCGGAGTGAACCGATGTCCATGTTCGGACATGGAGACAAAGAGAGACACTAACTGTCGATGACATGCCTTGCTCAGGCCGCCCAAGGGCTACTACTGAAGTGGATGACCGCTACCTACGGATTATAGCTCGGAGGAACACTGACAGCAACGGTTCCGTGTTGAATAAAGCCTTTCGTGCAGCCACAGGACGTCGTGTTACGACTCAAACTGTGCGCAATAGCTTGCATGATGTGCAACTTCACTCCTGTCATCAATGGTCAGGTTCACCTTTGCAAACATGACAGCATGCAGCGGAGTACAGATGGGCCAAACAACATGCCGAATGGACCGTTCTCTTCAGCGATGAGTGTCGCGTATGCCTTCAACCAGACAATCGTCGGAAACGTGTTAGGAGGCAACTCAGTCAGGTTGAACGCTTTAGACTCAGCGTCGAGCGAGTGCAGCAAGGTGGAGGGTCCCAGCAGTTTTGGGGTGGCATTACGTGGGGACGACGTACGGCTCTGGTGGATACGGGATGCGCCTGAAAGGCTGTACGACATGTGAATGCCATCCTCCGACCGATAGTGCAACCATATCGACAGGATATCGGCGAGGCATTCGTCTTCATGGATGACACTTCGCGCCGCTATCGTGAACATTTTGTGAATGGCTTCCTTCAGAGTAACGACATCGCTCGACTATGGTGGCCAGCATGTTCTCCAGACATGAATCCTATAGAATATGCCTCAGATAGATTGAAAGGGCTTTTTATGGACCGCGTAAGCCACCATCCACTGTGATTGACCTACGCCGAATCGCCGTTGAGATGCGGGACAATGTGGATCAACAGTCCCTTGATGAACTTGTAGATAGTATGCCACGACGAATGCAGGCATGCATCAAAGCAAAAGGACGTGCTACTGGGTATTAGAGGGACCGGTGTGTATGGAAATCTTGACCACCGCCCCTGAAATTCTTTCTTAATGGTGTTACACCATACAGTGGATGGTTTTCATGAGCAGTAAAATGGATGACAGTGATGTTAATGTTGATCCCTATTCCCATTTCCTGTACCGGTTCCGGAACTGTCGAAACCGTTGTGATGCGAAACATTTTTGTCGTGTGTACAAGCTCGCTACATACAGGAAAGTATCTGATATCTTCAGAGGTATGAAGAAACTCACGAAGTGGGTTCTGATAATGCGAGAAGTCTTCACCACTGAAGATTAAACATTTTGTACTACACGGTCTCGAGATTTGGCCACCAAACGTATGGACAAGTTTTGGTAGGTTAGTGATGAAGACCGAAAATGGAGGTAGACTAGTTTCCAACGTCCATGACCCTGAAAACCTGTGTTTTAGCATCGAAGAACTTGACAATTTTGCTGCTGTTAGTATGTGTGTTTATATAGTTAATAGCTAGCCATTGCTTGACTAATGTGTTATCAGTTTCGGATTACAGCATAACTGATTCAGGTTTTCATTACTTTGTCAATCACTGTACCAAATTAGTTTTACTTCCACTTTTCCTTAGCAATTCATTATCATATTAATATTGTTCCTTATTATTAGCGCCATTTACAGTACATTCAGTGTTTATTCCGGTTATTTGCTTTCATTGCTGTTGTCCACTAGTTATTGTAGCCCTGTTTAGAAAGTTCTCTTTCCTGTCACCACTTGGCTATTTAACGTGTGCTGCAAAACCCCCTGTCGTTGATCACAGAACCTCCATCCTCCCTTACGATACCTATCACTTGCACTTCCCAGAACACGCATTCGACCTCCTTAAAATGTTTCGTATTGCGGCACCCACTGCCGTTAATCTCAAAATTTTCGTCCTTCCCTAAGATACGTGTCATTGGCACTTCCCGGAACATACGTTACAACTCATTATCATGTTTCGCACGCTTTGTTCCGTCGTTATCACTGACATAGACTAGCAAGCCTCCATCAGCGACATTCTTGTATGTTCTGCACCTGAACGCACTAAGCCCCATGTTGCACATTCAAATTTCCAGTTCCTCCTGGCTAATCCCGGTGACTTGTGTAATATATTTCAAAACAAACGCACTCATGTAATACTTCTTTGAGAGACCTGTCTGAAACCAAGCGTTCCTCCCATTTCACTAAATGTAGACAAGGACATCATTCCAAGACAATAGATGCAAACGACGAAGGGTAGGAATGTACAGACGTAATTCTGAAATACCAGCCATTCACATGTCTGCTCATAACATCATTTGCATAACGTACTCACAACAAAATCTCGGAAGGAAACCACAACTGACTACATACCAAGATTTCAAAAACATTAAATTATCTAAACTGGGACTGAGGCACAAGAAATAGTTCGGGGGATTTCCTCTGTTCCCTTCTGTTCCTCGGACATCAGCAAAAAACTTCATGGTTGTACTAATAAACTTGCTCAACTATACGACAGATGTGCATCCCCAAAGACCGGAAAAGTTAGAATGAATCCTGCATCTTGACCAACAGAAGATGTAAAACAGTTTACGAATTTCAGAGAAACTTCACAGTGGGCATACAAATTATGCATTATGCCTGAAAATCTAATTGTTTACAAGCAGAAATGTAACAGAGAAAATCAAGCTGCAAGAAAATCAAAACCCAGGTAATACGGTAAATTAACCGACAGCAGAAACTGGCCCGCTGTCGTGTGGAAAAATCCTCCTGCAGCTGATTCCACCGTCACAGACTATGAACTGAACCAGTCCTTCATATTACGTAGAATCACAAATGAACAGCAAATGAAACAAAGACTCATTCGTTAATTCATGGGAGTCAAAGACTGTAACCACGACAAATTCCATTTTAAACTTGTTACTTGTTTTAATGGCAAACCGTCATCATCTTCGTCATATCGGCATCTACATCGCATGGTGGCATCACTGTGCAAAGAATGAAGTTTGTTACTGACCCACTGGCACCATATCTGACACTTAAGTATGACACTGAAGGAGGCTTATAAGCCCCAATCTGTCAGCGAAGACCTCAGTAAATTCTCTCTACAACCTATTCAAGTCTTTCTTCTATGTCACAGGCAAGTGTTCTAACATAACTCGTCCATCCACTTCTGCGTTCTATTGGAGAGTGGCTACAGGATTTTCATAACTCTAGCTGAAGGAGAACGTCCCATTCCCACATAGATGATATACGTAATTTGTCCTCCCACCAATTAGGAATCCAAATTGATTATTTTAATAACATCAGAACCCAGTATCAGCTTAGGGAAAAGTGCTTCAGCGGACTTCAGTTTGAATTTACCCATAAAACCACGAATACTTAGTCCTTCAATCAACCAGCCCAACGCACTAACGAGAATTACCAGAAAAGTAAGATACGAAATCCTAATTTACTCTAGTATCACCTGGAGCAGTGGCTGAGCTAACATGGCGCACTGTACACTGGGGAAAATGTCACATACTCATGCTAGTCTTACTATTCTAATGCACAGAATTAAGTCTTAAATGCTTTGTACCTCCACAGTGTAGACAAACATCTGACCTAACCCAATGCCTCTGCAGAGTGTTCTCTCTATAATCACGATCTTCCTCTCTTTCTGACGCCTTATTTGATCAATGTACCTAAAATCTCCAAATCTGTACGCAAATTTTTCAAAATTGGATGAAATTACGATGAAATTAAGACTTATAGCTGCTTACAGGCACTGATAAGTACTAACGGGGACAGTTGGAAATGTGTGCCCTGACCGCGACTGTGGGGACTTATCTCTGCCACGAGACCCAAATTCCAAACCCACTGTCCACGTACTACATTTGCAGTGCCCCTGCCAACTATACTCATTACTCGCGGCAGTGAATCTACCTATTCCCGTAAGAGTTCGGGCAATGTGAGTGCATCCGCACTGAAAAAGATTATTGACCGGTTAGCTTTATGCATATGAAACTTATATCTGTTCATTAGGGCACGTCCGACAGAACAGATATCATCTTCATATTTGAGGGGGTTGAGAAACATTATGCATGACTCGGATGCTGGATTAAAGGCATACACAGAGCTCCCTACAGACTCTGCCCCTCTCTCTCACCTGCTGTTACACATTTCTTATTTCTGTTACTCCCTCACATCCATTATGAGTGTTCAAGTTTTCTCATGACCCTACTGGAACAATCCTTCTACATAAGTGTTCATGGAATCTCACAACCATTTTATATGCAATAACAGATCTAGCTACCTCTGCAATAGACTGTCCCTAGCTTGTGTATGGTTTAAATGGTTACTATGATCCAGAAGCTTAATTAAGGAACGGACTTACATTTAAACCAAGCTGAAATACTGTGCACAAAAGGATTAACTAACAAAGATTACTTATGGCCTTAGCTCTCGAATGTTATATGGAGAATTGCATAACATTAAGAATGGGATTAATTGAAAGTATTAAATGGAACAAGTTCAAAATGAATACATTAATTTTTTCAGCTAATACGCAAACTTTTGATGTGTCCGACTACCCAACAACCTCAATTAACATTTGAAAGCTGAAAGCCGCAGTGCATCTACTACACCAAGTTTACCTTCTGGATTTCACAGTTACTTGAAAGTCCTGAGTACCTGCCCTTTAAGCGCAACTGACGTTCAAAAACGACCATCGACCTTCTAACTAATTGACAGTCACTGGTGGCCAGACAGTTAGTCTGAGACACACTCAAATCTACACAACTGAAATGATCTGGCTAAATTCCGACCAAGGGCTGTCCTAAGGTTATGGCGCTGCTAATATTGGTCACCATAGTTATCAGCTGTACGGTGTCACAGCCGTCTACCTGAATTATAAGGCAAGGTACGTGGGTCTGCCAGTACTTACTCTGGACCTGAGATGAACTGCTAGATACAACCTTGTGTCCATCTCCAGACGAAGCTCCATCCCTGCTAGAATTCACAGCTGTCTAGGAGAATAGTACAGCCTGCGCTTTCCTTCCTTCCAGACAAGACAACACCGCAAATCACTGTGTGAGAACACTCAGCCTGCCAATGGTGTGACAGCTTCTTCTACAAAATCCTGCCAGGAAAGTGGGCAGCATTAATGACTTCTCGATGCACCCCACATTTTCTCCAAAGAACTTCTCTGTATGATCTATCAGCCTCATTTCACAATCAGTTCTTCAATTGAGCGTTTCAGCGTCAAGCAGCCGTGGTCCGATGCATGTGAGACTAGTGATAGTTAACGAGCATGTGGATTTACAGATTATGTTGTTTTACGATGTTTGAATACGTGTGCTCGCACTGTGTACCCACGAGTTAAATGAATTTAACAGGATTGTCAACGACATACAAATGTGTCAGCTTACATTACGTTGACATGGCTTAAACCCGTAATATCATCACTTGATAATGGCCTAAGGTCGAAACTGCAATAATGTGTAATCGAAACTTATAACCCAAATCAAGAAACCGTGTTGTTCAAAATGTTTTATCTTCAGTGCTGACGTCTTCTCGCATTGTCACAACTCACTTCTGGAGTTTCTTCATACCTCTGAAGATTTCAGATACTTTCCTGTATAAAACGAACTTCTACACACGTCAAAAATGTTTCGCATCACAACCGTTCCGAGAGTTCCGGAACCTGTACAGATAATGGGATTAGGGATAACCGTTTACATCACTTTCACCCATTTTACTGCTCATGAAAACCATCCACTGTATGGTGTGCCACCACTCAGAGAGACCTTCAGAGGCGGTGGTCCACATTTCCGTACACACCAGACCCTCTAATAACCAGTAGCACGTCCTCTTGCTTTGATGCATCTCTGCATTCGTCGTGGAATACTATCTACAAGTTCATCAAGGGACTGTTGATCAGCATTGTCCCACATCTCAACGGCGATTCGGTGGAGGTCCCTCATAGTGGATGGTGGGTCACGTCGTCCGTAAAGAACCCTTTTCAATCTATCTGAGGCGTATTCCATAGTATTCATATCTGGAGAAAATGCAGGCCACCGTAGTCGAGCGATGTCGTTAGCCTGAAGGAAGCCATTCTCAAGATGTGCACGATAGCGGCGGGAATTGTCATCCATGAAGACGAATGCCTCGCCGATATCCTGCCAAGATGGTTACACTATCGGTCGGAGGATGGCATTCACATATCGCACAGTCTTTAAGAGGCATTCCATATCCACCAGCGGCGTACGTCGGCCCCACATAATGCCACCCCAAAACAGCTGGGACCCTCCACCTTGCTGCACTCGCTCGACGCTGAGTCTAAAGCGTTCAGCCTGACTGAGTTGCCTCCTAACACGATTCCGATGATTGTCTGGCCGAAGTCATATGGGACACTCATCGCTGAAGAGAACGTGATGCCAATCCTGAACGGTCCATTCCGCATGTTGTTTGGTCCATCTGTACTGAGCTGCATGGTGTCATGGTTGCAAAGATGGACCTGGCCATTGATGACGGGAGTGAAGTTGCACATCATGCAAGCTATTGCGCACAGTTTGAGTCGTAACACGACATCCTGTGGCTGCCCGAAATGCATTATTAAATATGGTACCGTTGCTGTCATTGTTCCTCCGAGCTGTAATCCGTAGGTAGCGGTCATCCACTTCAGTAGTATCCCTGGGATGGCGTGAGCAGAGCGTGTCATTGACAGTTCCTGTCTCTCTGTATCTCCATGTCCGAGTAACAACGGTTCGGTTCACCCCAAGACGCCTGGACACGTTCATTGTTGAGAGCCCTACCTAGCACAAAGTAACAATGTGGACGTGATGTAACTTCGGTATTGACCGTCTAGGCATGGTTCAACCACAGACAACACGAACAGTGTAATTCCTTCCTGGTGGAATGACTGGAACTAATCGGCTGTCGGGCCCCTCCGACTAATAGCAGCTGCTCATGCATGGTTATTTACATCTTTGGACAGGTTATATGACATCTCTGAACAGTGAAAGGGACTGTGTCTGTGACACAATATTCACAAACAACGTCCATCTTTAGGAGTTCTGGGAACCGGGATGATGCAAAACTCTTCGTATTGTGTGTAATATTGACCTGATTTCTGTCAGTGTCATTCAGTGTCTCTTGCAGCTTAGCTTCTCATTTACAGGATGCACCACATATGAGTGTATTCTCTCTGCTGTTATCTAGAATCCAGAAAGGCCTGAGATTGTTGCGTCTCTGATTATGTTCAAACTCGTCAAACTTCTCGAGCAGCTTCTGTTGCAGTAAACGTGCCCTACCATTAGTTTCTTATAACAATTTGTTCAGAGCAGAGACTTCGCTCTCGTTGGTCTCCAGTTTTCTGCACTTTGTCCATCACTGCTGCAGTCACGGCATCACTGATGATCTGGGAAACAAGTCCGACCTTGTCCCGTTCTTGCAGAGCGGTCCTAACGTCAGTCTTGACGATTCCGGTGTCGTCAACGATGCCGGACAATATGACCACAACTCCCAGTGTCGTCTCGACACATCGTTCCTTATAGCACGTGTGGATAAAAATACTACCTTAAGGTCGCAAATATTGTTAACAGAGTACCGGTTTTGGCCCATTGACGAGCCATCGTCAAGTCAATCTAATATGTTCATTATGTGACAGTCATTACATATTGTAGTTTTATTAGAGCTAAGTCGTCCTGAAACGAAAAGTCGTAGTTGCTTACGTAAAAGAATAAGTCTTTATGGTATTTAACTTAGAGTTATTGATTTCTTAATTTATTTAGAATTTCCGCCATGCAATAATAATACGTAATAATTTGATTCTTCTATAAATGTGAGAATCATTTTAGTTAGTCTCACCAGTACACTCGATACTATTTAAAAAAAACGGTATTCGACAGGAGAAGGCGGACTAAGTCGCTGTGTGCCTCTGAGGTGAGCACGCTAATTGAAAATGTGTTACGAAGCGTAGGGAATCCACCAATTCAAGCACGATGTGACTATTCTGTGGCCAGCCTTGGAGGAGGAAAGAACTGGAGTGTCAGTCAAGGCAAAAGTGCATTGGAAGTGTTCCAGATGAGCCTCGGATGCCATTGGCTTGGGTTTTATCTAACTTGGGGTATTTCTACATGGACTAATTTATTCTTCTAAGAGGAGAATTATAGATCACATAACACAAAGAGCCAGTGCTGCACATTCATGGCCAGCATCGTCGCCACAGCAGCTCGGATGTCCGAATGTCCCCAGGCCATGTGAAGAATTAGAACGGTTTTACTTGTATGAACTAGTATTTAGTGACTTTTGTATAATACTGTATTTATGTGGATTTGAACTTGTTGCATATGCACCATGTCATTTATCTGAATCATATTATATACGTCCGATTTCCATTCCTACTCCTTGTAAAGTTCCGTAAAGTCATCAAAGTACAACCGGTTATTTAAAGATGGAATTAATTTATCGTTAATCAAATGTACTGATTATTTAATGCCGTCTATTTTCAAAATAGAGAAACTTTGCTTGTTTCAAACGCTCCACACATTATAAAAGTAGATTGCTTCATTGATTACACTAAGTGCGCCGGCCGAAGTGGCCGTGCGGTTCTAGGCGCTGCAGTCTGGAACCGCGAGACCGCTACGGTCGCAGGTTCGAATCCTGCCTCGGGCATGGATGTGTGTGATGTCCTTAGCTTAGTTAGGTTTAACAAGTTCTAAGTTCTAGGGGACTAATTAATGACCTCAGCAGTTAAGTCCCATTGGCTCAGACCCATTTGAACCATTGTACTAAGTGCTTTTCCTTAATATTATTCGTAGAAGCACTATTAAATCATTTTATTTACTACTAAAATTTGTGCTTAAAAATGGGTAAAACTCAGTAACTGTTTAACGGCCCAAACGTATCCAAAAGGTAAGTTAAGTATCTTATTAGTGAACTTCCATTATGAGTATAGTGTGTATTTTCTCATATTTGAAGTATTTACAAATAAAAATGTTAATGTTGTATTCTACATAATTGTCGGTCTGTTAAAGTTCTTCCCCGATTGCTTTGAAATTGTGACACAGCATTACGTCCGCGCGGAGTGGCCGCTTGGTTTCAGGCGCCCCGTCACGGACTGTGCGGCCGCTCTCGCCAGAGGTTCGAGTGCTCCCTCGGGCATGGGTGTGTGTGTTGCTCTTAGCATATGTTAGTTTAAGTAGTGCGTAAGTCTAGGGACCGATGTCCTCAGCAGTTTGAGCAGTTTGGTCTCTTAGGAATTCACATACATTTGAACAGTATTACGTTCTACTACCCGTATTGTTTTACAAACCTACTGGATTACCATATGCCCATAGCGTGTGTGTATGTGTGTGTTTTAATAAGGGAAACACTGTTACCAAAAGTATCATTTAGGTTTACACAAAATCTTAAATTGCCGTTGTTTTTCACCACTTGCTTTGAAATTTTGGCTCAATGTTGCGTTCAAATATACAGGTGGTATTATATTCCAATTTTAATACATTTTATATAAACATAATAAGTACTGTGTAATGGTGAAACGGTATTACGAAAAATATCGAAATGTTCTTCAACGTTTTGTTTCAGGTCTTTATGCAATACTCTTATGGATATTCGGATACACATAGGAGATATATTTTAATATATATATTTTAATATATATATATATATATATATATATATATATATATTTATAACATAGATATGTAGATAAAATACGTAGCACAGAAACTTATCGGTTAATGATTACAATTTTAATGCAGCATCTGAATTTGTAGAAACAGAAAACAAGGCTCAAGATCAGGGTGAGTGTAAGAGGAGATGGAGAGAGAGGTGGGAGTTAAATGACGTAAGAAGCGGAAAGGAGGAGCTAGACATAGTGAAAAAGCAGATGAAAGTGGTGAGAGAGGGGAAGGAGAAGTTCGACTTAGAAAGGGGGAGGGGATGTTGGACAGGGAGAAGAGACTGTGGGGCAGGAGAGGATGAACCGAGGAAAGGGGTAGGATGTGATGGACAGGAAGAGAGGGAGGGAGGAGGTAAAAGGAGATAGAGGAGCAGGCGATGATAAATAGAGGGGCGGGGGTGATGGAGAGAGGAAGATGGAAAGAGGAGGATTTGCGGATAGAGACCGGCAGAGGGAGATCAGAACGTATATCTATTCCGATATACACATAGTAGAAATAAGCGTCTTGGAACAAAAGATCATCCCACAGCAGGCAGGTCTCTGACAAGGCAAATCGTGCTGCGGTCAAGTCCTGAACCTGACTCAACATATCAAGGATGGGTTTTAGAGGAAAGAGATCGCGGGAGTGGTATTCACAGACCTTTCAGCTGCATATTATATTGTAAACTATCGGAGGCGCCTAAGGAAATTATACAATGTGACAATACATTACCATTTAACATCACTGACAGGTACTTTCCTGCATAATAGGAGATTTTTCGTCTGTCTCCAGTGCAAGAAGAGCAGGTGGAGAAATCAGAGGAATGGTCTACCTCAGGGAAGCGTTCTCTCCCCAGCTCTGTATAATATATATACAAATGACCAACCAGTGCCAAACATCACGCGCCAATTTATGTATGCCGAAGACACTGCAGTTTCAGCCCAAAATAATAATTTTATGGTGAAATTAACCAATACCTTGGAAGCTCTCTCCCAGTATTATGAGGCAAACCACCTAAAGCCGAACCCTTCCAAGACGCAAGTCTGTGCATTCCATTTAAAGAACAGGGAGGCAAATCGTGAATTAAATGTAATGTGGAGAGGTGAACGTCTCGAGAATTGTGAAACGTCCAAATATTTTGGTGTCACGTTGGAACGCACACTGACATATAAACATCATTGTAATGCCACAAGGGAAAAAGTCTCAACTAGAAAAAACATCTTCAGGAAACTAACCAGCGGATTCTGGGGTGCAAACTCAAAAGTCCTGAGAACTTCAGCCCTTGCGCTCAGCGTGTCACCCGCGGAAGACGCCGCTCTAGTATGGTCTGCATCAACACACGCGAGAAAATTTGATGTCGCGGTGAATGAAATGGCACGGATAGTTACCGGATGCTTGAGACCAACCCCAGTGCACAAGATGTACTTAATCATGGGGATCGCACCTTCCAACATTCGACATGACATCGCTGCCGAAGCAGAAAAAACCAAGCAAGAAGAGGACATGCGTCACCATTCATATGGACACCAGCCTGCTGACCTACGGCTTTGTTCGAGGAAGAGTTTCCTGTCACGTACCCGAGCCCTGGAAAGATCGGCTGCAGAGAATGGTTTGGAAAGGTGGGAAATCGACCTGAGACACCCCCATAAAGATGTAAAAGAAGAACTGGCGCCTGTTGGAGACCTACCATACACAGTCTGGAGAACCCTAAACCGCATGAGTTTAGAATCGCCAAAATGCAAGACAAACCTGCAGCAATGGGGTTTGCTGAAAGAGAATGAGAACTCTCTCAGTCTGTGTGGTTCTGTCCAGGATCCTCAACACCTGTTGATCTGTCCATGTTTAGACCTGCCCTGCACAATGAATGACTTATAGGAGGCAAATGACAAGGCCATAGTGGCTGCTGATTTTTGGAAGTCTGAAGTCTACTTCCGGACACGGAGAGTAAGTAAGTATAGTAGATATGTGTGCTTTTTCTTTTCATTCTTTCCCATTTGAACAGATGGATGCACAGAAGAATGTGGCTCCAAAAATTAAATTTGTGTTAACCAGATTGCTCTTAGTTAGTTATTCAAAATTCATTAAATGATACTCATGAAACCTTTGGCAATTTTGCACAGTGAATGTTTAACTTGAAGTGCAAAAGCTCGCTGTAAAAGATTCTGGTACTCAGTGTACGAGTCACTGTGTTACTTAGTGTAGAGTAAAGGTATATTTTAAAGTGCACTAATTGAATATATACGAATCAGGTTCCTCATATGCTACTGACTTCATTACACAATTGTAGTCACTGCATGTTGAAGAATGCATGGAAGGCGTTATTTGTCAGCTCTTGCATTCAAATGTAGCTAAATTAATTACAAAATTCGTGGCTGATGAATACCAATAAATACCTTGATGATAATTTAGAGTTTTGGCAGTTAGAAGCTTGTGTTTGGTTTCTTTGCGATTCTGCCATTTAAATGTCAAGGAAGTGTTGAGTTTATGTTTTATTCGGGAAGTACAAATGACAGCAGAGTTTGTGCCTTAATTAATTGCCCGATTTGATCTGACGAACGTATTTATTATTTTCTTGCCACTTACCAATTTACCCACCCAAACTAATTTTGGTTCAGATACTGATATTGGAAGAGTATTCACACCAGGAAAGGGAATTCATTATCTGATTGCTTCGTTACACCATACACACATACTCCATCAACATAATCCTATAAAAAATGATAAAATTAATAGAATCTTCAACAACGTCGTCCAATTTTTATAGGAGCTAGGCCATGATGTGACAAAGAGATCGAAGCCGTGATGCAAGATAAAATGGATGTAGTAATACAGCCACAGCTTGACAGAGCTTTGTCTGATTTGCTATCAAATAAGGCAAAACAAATATATATAATTCCTTTGGAATTTCTGAATTCACTGAGGGAAAATCAACCTGAGGGCTTTTCAAGTTGGTGTGTAGAATCGATGAGTCTGGGGGTATACTATAAGAACTTTGGAATAATATCATTCATACAGTCCCGAAGACTGGAGAGATAGGTAGAATAACTATACCACAATAATCATAACATTTCGTGCATCCATTTTGCTGAATTAAATAGCATCAGAAGAATTTATAGCAGAATCTAAAAGCTCTTACACGCCGTGGCCACTGGAATGGAATCGACTTTTTGTAACTACCTATGCAGTGATGTAGGCTAAGGTCCAGAGGATCACACCCTGTAGCCATGCACCCTGGCGGGCTCTCATTTGCAAGTAATTGACGGAAAAATACTCAGAATTTTGCATAATGCGCTATAGACTTAAGAATTATAACCAATAACAGACGATATGCTAAATGTAATGGTTACAGTACTGACCTCACAAACAAAAGTTCGAATTTCGTCAGTTGGACTGAAGTATTTTTTTATTTGTAAAACTTTATTGGAACTACTCTGATCATTATTTTTATTCAAGTAATTGGTTTAAAAGTAACTTCTTTTGTATTCATTTCTCACGTCACATTACTCATGATATGAACGGCACCATTTACCTCATTCTTCTTCACATCAGTTGTTTTCGACTTGGAATTCGTGGTAATGGGTTTTTGATTATTGTTATGTATTAACGTCCATTTAATTGGTTCCATTTTGTCATCAGACATTTTCTTCCACGTTATTGCATTCATTATTTCTACTTCACATTTAGCTCGAATTTCGTTTCACTGATAATCCCTAATTTCGTTTAAATGATCATCCAGGTTATTTTGTCCACAGTCAAATCAGAATATATGTTTTATATTCATAACGAAAAATATGTTCTTGATAAGGTCGCATAACCAGTATACACAACAGGCCATTAAAATTGCAACACCACGAAGATGACGTGCTACCGACGCGAAATGTAACCGACAGGAAGAAGATGCTGTGATATGCAAATGATTAGCTTTTCAGAGAATTCACACAAGGTTGGCGCCGGTGGCGACACCAATAACGTGCTGACATTAGGAACGTTTCCAACCGATTTCTCATACAGAAACAGCAGCTGACCGGCGTTGCCTGTTGAAACGTGATGACTCGTGTAAGGAGGGAAAATGAGTTTCCGACTTTGATAAAGGTCGGATTGTAGCCTATCGCGATTGCGGTTTATCGTATCGCGACATTGCTGCTCGCGTTGCTCGAGATCCAATGAGTGTTAGCAGAACATGGAATCGGTGGGTTCAGGAGGGTAATATGGATCACCGTGCTGGATGCCAATGGCCTCGCATCACTTGCAGTCGAGATGACAGGCATCTTATCCGCATGGCTGTAACGGATCGTGCAGCCACGTCTCGATCCCTAACAGATGGGGACGTTTGCAAGACAACAACCATCTGCACAAACGGCTCGACGACGTATGCAACATCATGGACTATCATTTCGGAGACCATGGCGGCGTTTACCCTTGACGCTGCGTCACAGACAGGAGCGCCTGCGATGGTGTGCACAACGACGAACCTGGGTGCACGAATGGCAAAACGTCATGTTTTCGGATGAATTCAGGTTCTGTTTACTGCATCATAATGGTTGCTTCCGTTTTTGGTGACATCGCGGTGAACGCAAATTGGAAGCGTGTATTCGTCATCGCCATTCTGGTGTATCGCTCTGCGTTATGGATGGTATGGGGTGCCATTGGTTACACATCTCTGTCACCTCTTGTTCGCATTCACGGCACTTTGAACAGTGGACGTAACAATTCAGTTGTGTTACGACCGGTGGCTCTACCCTTCATTCGATCCCTGCGAAAGCCTACATTTCAGCACGATAGTGCACGACTGCATGTTGCAAATCTTGTAGGAGCCTTTATAGATCCAGAAAATGTTCGACTCCTGCCCTGTCCATCACATTCTCCAGATCTCCCACCAACTGAAAACGTCTGGTCAATGGTGACCGAGCAACTGGCTCGTCACAATACGCCAGTCACTACTCTTGATGAACTGTGGTATCGTGTTGAAGCTGCATGGGGAGCTGTACCTGAACACACCATCCAAGCTCTGTTTGACTCAATGCCCAGGCGTATCAAGGCCGTTATTAAAGCCAGACGTGGTTGTTCCGGGTATTGATTTCTCAGGATCTATGCACCCAAATTGGATGAAAATGTAATCACATGTCAGTTCTAGTATAATATATTTGTCCAATGTATACCCGTTTATCATATGCATTTCTTCATGGTGTAGCAGTTGTAATGGCCAGTAGTGTAAATACGTTATTTCATGCGTTGTGTTTTAAATGACAGATAGCTATTTTCAAGTGTGTGAACATTATGGTAGATAAATAAAAATAATTATGTTCACATGCTCAAGGATTCCTAGTGGGATGAGAATAAATGGGTAAAAGAAATAAGAGCAGTTGAAGAAATTAAAATGTTTATCAAAATGATGTGACAAAGTATTACAGAGAAATGAAATTGTGTGTAAACCAATTAGTTATATAAAATAATGATCAATAGTCATTTTGACAAACACTTACTTAATAAAAAGTCAGTATATCTAACAAAATTTGAATCGACAACCGTTTGCATGGGAGGTCAGTACCTTAACGCTGTCGCCACGCAACAGAATTGTAAAAAGATTGCCATTTTTAAAGCCTTACCGATTCAACGAAATTCTATAACAAAATTATTTGTAGGTAACTCGCCAATGGCTCATACCAAGTGTGAATCCTTGTAGCTAAACCTATGTAATCGTATGGATTGTTTCAAAAAGTCAGTCCTATCGTTGAGGACCTCTCCCTGGCAGATGAAGGGTACTTTGGTCTTGGAAAACGTAGGGGCCAACGAGAGGCATTTCTGAAGTTGCGCTTAACAATGGAAGCAAGTTTTAAGAGAAATCAAGTTACTTTCATTGTATTTATATACCTAAAAATTAGTTTAAGAATGTAGAACCATGCAATATTTTCGAAATTTTGAAAAATACGATTAAGCTTCTGGGAATGGTGGGTAATATACACCTGTGCAAAACGGGAGGGAATGGAAAGAAGGGGAGACCAAGAAAGAAGTTCTCGGATTATAAAGAAAGTAAGACAGATGTGCAGATTACCGCCACCATCAGTGGACCTACGGAACATATGACATTTTTAGGAGATTAGAGGTCAGTCGTGGTGTAAGGTATGTCGGCTAGATTGAGGATGGAGACTGTAATGGACACACTACTGTTGTCAATGACAGCCCATATGGAGCCACGCTGATAGAAAAGCTTGAATGTGTTGGGCATGTACATCAAGGAATGGGAGCTTGGCTGAGAAAATAATGTACAGTCTTCAGTGGAAATAAGTTGTCAGATGGAAAACACATGGGCGGTCCAGGTCGTCTTACAAAAAGTGAAACTGATTCGTTGACTCAATATGATTGACTAGGAAATTTGGAGAATATGAGATGAGCTATTTGTGCAACATGGTTTCACAGAGTGTCAACAGATGAAACCCCACTGCATGGTTTGTGTCCAAAAGAATAATATTCGTGGTGCAGATACTGGCTGATAAATGCTACAGGCATACAGTATACCCACAAGCATTACTTACCACTTGCTGTAATGTAGGCAATTAGGCCTATATATAGGGATCTAACAAATAAAATTCTACTCAGGGAATGAATGCATGGTCTCCCTCAGAATGCAAATGAAAGATTCAACAGATGTATATGGATGAGAATACCAAAAGCTGCATCTGCTGGGGTGACAGTGCTGAAGACTGCATGGACGGATGCAGTAATAAGATTCAATGATGATGGAATTTCGAGGATCAATGTTATGAAGAAATTGAACATCCGGATGGAAAGAAATATGGCTTCAGCTCTAGCTTCTGTTCATAAGCACAGGGTAACCGAAGCAGAGACGCTGCAGAAGCTGATACCAAGGAGTCAAGGACAAAGAAGAGAATGAAGAGGAAGAGTATGGAGGATAAGGAAACAGGAGGATAGCTAGAGTACGCAGCTTGAATGTTGTAAACGAACTTAGTGGTAAGTTAATAAATCTGTAAATCTTCTTTTGCGAAAACTTTAATTTTCATTATTTAGGTACACTTTTGTCCTAAATGGCTGAAGTTAAACTCATAAAAATTGGTACAGATATTTAGAATGACCTCCTCTACCTCCCTTGCTACTATTGTATTTCCTGAAAAATTTATAACATGATGATGATGTCGCTGATATTTGAGCATCATTTTTAAATATTTTTGTTGCAGTAAAATAAATTACTTGTCTCTTTCACAGATCAGCATCAGGGAAGGAAATTGGAGGTATAAAATACTTATGTGAATGTTGTCTGTACTCTGACTCCTTTTCCAAGTTGTGCAGTCATTGGTTCCAAAAAAATGGTACCACAATGGAATAGTGTTTGTATTTTATACTATTGTAAATATGGTTATCAGTGTCTGATTGTAGCATTGTTTCCTTGAACATCTAATGGAGTATCCTAAGTATCTCAATCTGAATCATTAACTGGTGTTTCCATATCACCAACAAGATAATTGCTGATGAATACGCCTCTGCATTTGACTATTATCTTAAAACGCAACATTTCAAGGAGTTGGTCCGCCTAAAAGCATGTAACTCATCTGATCCATACGTTGCATGAATCAGCAAACCAGTGTTTAACAGTATTAATTGAAAACAGTCCCAGCTGCAATGTTAGTTTCTTTTTTTTTGTGCTGCAACCAAGACTGTTTTCAGTTAATTCTAAAAACATGGACTCTTGTTGTGAATGCACTCTAACCTTGGAAAAATACTTTGTTTTTGACATTTTTGTGAAACGTTTGTGCCTGATTATAGATATCATTTGTATTGTTCTTCTGGTTTCTTTGGAAACGATAAGGTGAACTCACTTATAACACAACTGGCACAAATTTGGCTGTGCTAACTGTAGGTATCTCTCAGTTACAAATGAATTTTGAAACATTTAATGCAATGGAAAGATTATAAAATATACTAAATAATTCACCACTAGTGCCCAATATCACTTTTTCAGTAGAAAAAGATCAGTGCTCCTTTTTGAAACAGCTTTGTGTCTTCTACAAACGGGAACCAGAGGCTAAGTACACTGCCCCCATTAACATTTTTCTGTGAATTATCATAAATATAGAGACTGAGCTTCTAGCACTTTTTTGTAGACATCACCGCGAGTAAGTCGTCACAAAGGAGACGTACACAAGGACGTGGTACAGGCTTATGCTAATGGCGTCGAAAAGGGTCGCGGTGGGCCTAATGGAGAGCGTGTGTCGCAACAGCAGCGTCAGCTCCTGTTTGACGTCCCTGCTGCTATGGCTGTCACGGAGCTGTACCTGAAAAGACAGGCGGGATGCGTGGCGCGCCTCTGACGTCACACAGTGAGTGGACACCAACACCAAGCACACAAGGAGTATCTGCATAGACAAGGAGAAGCTTGTCACTCCTGTTGACGAAATCTCTAGCCCAAAGATGTTTCCTTTGCAGCCAAGAGGCAAACGTATAATGCTGTCATTACAAATGTCACACTTAAAAACAGTATTAGAAACTTCTCGTGAATTCTCGTGGTTAGTTTAGAAAATTCACAGAGCCTTTCATATACTTTTCTCAGAGATGGAACATCATATGATGTGCACAAATTATGTGGATGGCACACATTCGTTAAATTATCGGGCGAAAAATCATGTTGAAGTAATGCCCTTCTGCAACATTTACACTGTGCAGCACAGCACCATCTGAACAGACGACCGTTGATAACCGTAAGTCTGTCTTTCACGAGCAACTGCATATTTGTAAACATTAAAAGTATTACGACATTTACTGAAGCACTTTTTGTGAAGCAAACAAGTACTAACACATGGCCTATACTTATGACTTGCTGAGTTACGTAAATGCAGAATGAAAATGACAGTAAAAGCAATAACACTAACTGCAGCCATTTGAACTAGACTTTCGATGTAGTAACTGGAGCAGTACTGTTGTTAAATAGTTTACTATCGATGAAGGATATCAATCTAAGAATTTTCTCAAATTCTACAATGCTGTAAAAGTGTTGTGTACTACAGCGATACTGACAATAACTGATAGACAACTATGTCTACGAGAAACGTTTTATGTATTGTAGGTTGCCTAGGTAGAAATGTAGAGGAATAACATATGAAAGTGCAGCTTTAGATGATTTGTAAACTTCCATATATTGTAACGTTTATTATATCCTTACTTGTTCGACTGAGTGAGGCATTTCTGAGAATTATAGAGAATGGCAATAGACCATATATCTTCCAAATGAACAGGAACGGTCTGATAACCAACAAAAGACGCATGGTAGGATTTCTGATAGAGGTTCTGCGTTCATTAGTAGACTGCATCTGAAATTCAAATACACCATCCGTTATTGTTGTTACACACATAGTATCATCTAAATAAAAAGCAGTAATTGTTTGAAGCGAGCTACGTCATTACTCGTCGGCACTTAAGGCTGCAAATGACACACAAAAGTGTAACTAAAAATATTACAAATTTTTCTAAAGTATAAAGCTCATCTACTGTAGTGGAAGTCAATATAGAGGCAGGACTCCTATGGAAGTATCAGAACGATCTCTGAAGCATACATCCATCGAATTTAATGTGAAACTGATAAATACACATATGACAGAATCAATCATGATGGAGTCACACAGTTTCTTTCATAACAAGAGTAACAAAATAAGGCAATCCATTTCCTTGATGGAAATTGATCTAAAGTTTGCACTGCTGTGTTGATTGTTGATGCCTCTTGAAACCCCTGTTCTTCCTAATTACCTCCCAAATTCTCTTTGGTATTAATTATTTTAGGGTTTGTATTTCTTGCAGTGAAATGGTCGCTCACTCTTCTTCTATCACTTTTTTCTGCTCACATACCTCATCAAATTCCTTTCCACTTATATAAAAATACCTTGCAAGTCTTCCCCAAAGGTTTTCTACGTTCTTCAAATCCGAGTTAGGTACAGGTGAGGAAAACAGATCGATATTTTTATGTTCAAACTATTTTTGGTTGTAGCAGAGACTTGGAAAATCTATTTTCTTGTTGAAACCACAGACATCCGATCCTAGGTCCCCATAAATCCTAATTAGTTCTATCTCTAGAATCTCAGTGTACATGTTAGATTTCATTATTGTTATTAAGCAAGCATTGGTTGATTTACTTTTAGCACAGAAGGCTGGCCCAGTCATTACACTTCCACTACCGAAACTTCTGCTCATTCTTACCTGTTGCTCTTCTCTCAAATCATGCAATAATATTGAAATCCGTCTGGCACATCTAAATTACACTTATTTCCGTCACTGAAGTTCATTTTATCCTAAACCAAAAATCTATGACAAATGTTTATCAGCAAATTCCAAGCTAGGCCGTTTATGATTGGATGTTAGAGTAAGTTTCTGCAGCCGTTTCTTGAATGCAAGACGTTTCTCATGCGACGAAATGTGTCGTACACATCTAGCAACTCTAAAGCAAAATGTTGAGATGAATAACAGTTTGCGGCCCCTGCTTTGCGTAAAAATAACCATTTCGGCGCCTCAGATGATTTTCTACTCTCCTGTACTTTGTGTTCGGTCTATATCGTGCACCAAATCCAACAAAATTACCACTCTACTGGAATGGTTCAACTTTTCGATGATTTTACGCCAGTACAGTATTATCATAATCGTTGTTGATGTAGACAACACGCACAGTCACTAATGGTACCTGTTTTTATCCACAGACTTCCGTTCCTAGGTCCTCATACACTAACACAGCACAGATCCTACTACCTTTGTACCACATGGATCTTTGATGTCTTGAGATATACTGTACTACTGACATCAAATACTTAACTATTTAACTGTATTTGTCGGTATAGTGGATCTCATACTACTGCATATACAGACTGACAATGTTAATTTTGCTACAGATATCTATGTCTTCATACTGAGCTGAGCTCCACAACTGTATGTTCTGTAAAGAGATCTGAAATCATCTATGATCATAAATTGGGAATAATAAACATTAAATCAGTATAAGCCAGCTATCCTGAATTCCTAAAGTGCACTTGAAAAAGGATCGGTATATTTCAACTCCATGATCGTAAATTATATTCCAGACGTAACTAACAGTGTGAATAGGGGAAAGTAATGATGCAAAAGTTGTTGCAATCAGCATCTACATCTTAAATTAAGAGTAACTAACTAAAGATTTTCCACTACATTTCCCAGTCTCAGAAAAGATATGGAATCTACAGTAAGCCATTAGATATCCTAATGGGGAATGAAGATGTTCAAATAGTGAAATTCTTTGAACAGTTTCCCTATGTAAACACTACCTGTTGTAACGAAGTATGCAGTGGTATCCTGCTATAGGACTTCAACGCTTGTATGTTATCATGAAAATTTGTAACTACATGATATATACTCACAATTGATTTCCATTAGATCTTGATGTCTTGACATATCTTACAAAACATAAATTTACAGTCACTGTTACTTCTGAAAGTCGCAATCTCACAGATTAAAGAGCAACAACTCATTACAAATACATGATGTGGCACCATGAAAGCGACATTCGTATAATGTAAGGTAGTTCCATTCTAACCATAGCAATATGTAATCCTTATTCATGGGAAACCTTTAATTTTCATACCTTGGAGTGTTCAACATTAACAATGATTTCCAATTCTTTTCTTCTTAAAGTAAGCACAGTGACGCATCTTTTCAACAAGAATAGAAATCCACTCTCAATGGTTATTGCGTCATTTTCAAGGAACGGTGTCATTTGAAACTCAGAGATATAGCAACCCATTGCATGAAATGATGTGGAGATTAAAGTTAAGAACCAAATAGTTCCTTAGATTATTGCTGATACTTTCTTTATCGAATTAGTTGCCCAACCTTTCATCACAGCTCACCTAATAATGTCTCATTATTTCCATGCCTCTCCAACAAGTAGGTAGCCTAGTGATGTCCCAAGCCAAGCTCTTGAGGAGTATCTAAAATGAAGAGAGTTGACCAACAGGAATATGCAGGTGGCTTAAGAGTCATGTTTGGGTGTTTTAATGGTCAACATTGCTTTGAACAGGAAGTTTCAGTGCAGAATGTCTACCTGACATACAATTTGACCCAGAAGGGAGTCTCAGAATAGTGTCGGCACCTCTACAGTGTGATAGATTCTTTGTTTTACCCATAATATTTTTCCATTAGTTGCATATTCTTAAAGTCCCTCAGGACATTAATAATGCAACAGAATAACAGCTGAAAATACATCCATAGATATATGCTTCAGAAAGGAAAAAAGCAAAGTCTAGACTAGCTGTTTGTAAGACTCTGACAAAGCAGTTAAAGGTCCAATATCCAAGAAATGAATAAGGGAATCTACGATGGTGTGCAGGAGATTTCTAGATGACATCGGATACCTCCTGATATTGTGTGGTACTTCCTTTTGCCAGATGTAGTGCAGCAACTCTATGTGGCAAGGACTCAGCAAGTCGTTGGAACTCCCATGTAGAAATATTCAGCCTCTATAGCCGGCCATAATTGCGAAAGTGTGGCCAGTGCAGCTTTTTGTGGAAGAAATGACCTCTCGATTATGTCCCATAAATGTTCGATGGGATTCATGTCGGGTGATATGGGTGGCCATATGATTTGTTCGATCTGTCCAGAATGTTCTTCATAGCAACCAACAACAATTGTGGCCCAATGACACGGCGCATTAATAACTATAAAGTTTGTGTCAGTTGTTTGGGAACGCGATGCAAATTATCTGAGAGTAGTCGACACAACCACTTCCAGTCATTGACCATTCCATCCCATGCAAACACAACCCACACAATCAACGAGCCATCACCAGTTTGCACAGTACACTGTTGACAGCTTGAGTCAATATCTTCGTGGGGTCTGCTGCACACTCGAATCCACCCATGAGCTCTTATCGACTGAAATCGTCACTCATGTGATGAGGCAACTGTTTTCCAGTCATTAGGGTCCAACTGACATCGTCGCAAGGCAGGCACTGCAGGCGATATCATGCTGTTAGCAAAGCACTGCCCTTGGTTGTCTACTACCATAACCAAGCCCCCTGCGGGTCCATGGTAAGGATAGGCCGGAGGTATTCCTGCCCGTCGTAAGAGGTGACTAAAAGGAGTCCCTCCCCCACAAAGGGGTTATTTGCGCCTGCATCCGGAAACGGACGGTTCAGTGACTCACATTTGTGGTCGTTTTGGTTTTTCGCTTATTCTGGTTTCTTCCTTCCTTTGTTTGTTTCCTTTCTTTGTCCTTCTCCCTCTCTCATTGTCTGCCTTACCTTTTACCTTGGCTCCTTCTCCTTGCCTTCTTCTCCTTGCCGTCTTCTCCTTACCTTCTTATCCACCCTATTGTCTCTGCCTCGACATTTGAGACAGTCTGTTCTTTCTCTCCCTCTTTTTTTTCCTAATCTTCTTTCCTTCCTCTGCATGCCTGAAGGATGACCTACGCGTTCGCACAGGTAGCCGGTGACGGGGTAACGCATAATTCCCCGCCCTGGGGAGACAATTAAGGCACGCACATACCCGCTGGTAAAGGCCAGGCCCACGGAGGGGTGATTGCCTGAGCTGACACCTTCCGACCAGCCGATTGGTCCCTCTGTCCGTTTCTCGGGAGGTGTGACCTGGGGTGTAAACATTCACATAAGACGGGAGCGCCCTCTGAGAGGTTCCCCACAAGGAAGGAGCGCGCCTTGGAGACTCTGGCAACCATGAGGGATTCATCCACAATGCATTTCTCTTTATCTTCTCTCTCGACTTCTACTCAAAAACGGAAACTTTACCAGCCACCAGTGTCAAAAGTACTACCGCCTGCCCCAAAGTTCCTCGTATTTTATAGTTCTGAGGACGGAAAGGATTTTTCATGTGTCAACCATTTCCTTATTCAGAAGGCCGTAGATGCCATAGCCGGACCTGTCAAGTCTTGTACCAGGTTGCGTAACGGTACCTTGTTGTTGGAAAATGGGCGCACCTTTCAGGCACAAAATCTCCTTTGGGCCACACTCCTGTACAAGTTCCCTGTCCGGGTGGAGGCTCACCACACTTTGAATTCGTTGCGTGGTGTGGTATCTACTATATCACTCGACGGATTGACTGACGAGGAGATTCAGTCTATCCTGGCTGGGCAGGGCGTGACGGCTGTCCACAGAGTCATGAAAAAGATCGAGAATTACCTTGTACCATCCCAGTCACTTTTCTTGACATTTGATAGTGTTCAGCTGCTGTTGTGCATCAAAGCGGGCTATGAGGTTATATGTGATCGCCCCCATGTCTAAACACCTACGCCCTGCTACCAGTGTCAGCGTTTTAATCACACCCATCATTTTTGCTCTAATGGGGCTAAATGAGTCACTTGTGGCGGGGACGCCCATGAGGGTGACTGTCCACCTCCGTCTCCTCGTTGCGTGAACTGTCAGGGTGACCATGCAGCGTCCTCTCGCGACTGTCCCATCTACAAGGATAAACGCTGTATACAGGAAATTTGGAAGAGAAAGTGTCCACCTCGGCTGCTCGCAAGCTAGTTGCTAGTAGGAAGACCACGCTGCTCCCACTGTGGAAATACAGTACTGTCCTCACCTCTCATCGGCCTATCAGGGAGGTGTCGACGCAGACATGTAATATGACCTTTAGTGCTACGGTCGTACATTCGGCCAGTGCTAAGATCACCCGGTCAACGTCTCCTCTTCCTCTCGTCACCCCTAAGACACATGCACCTTGATCAGCTTCTGCCAAGACTAAGACCCAGAAGTCAGATGCACGGGCCTTAAAGAAGGAACCGTCCCGTGAAGACTTCCTACGTACCCCAAACTCCAAGCCATCGACCAATACCTCGACTAAACGACCTTTCAAGAAGGCTAATAGGAAGCAAAGTTCTCCTTCTCCACCACGGCGCGTTTCTTCTCCTGCGCCACCCATCGGTTGCGCCCCAGGCCGTCATCCGTTTCGCCTGGCCGCACCGCTGGTAGCCGAAAATCTGGCAATTCACCGACGGAGGAAGCTCCCCCTCCCGGCCATCTTAACATGGTGGCCGACGAACCTACTGAAAAAATGGACAATGACTCTCCACCTATTGATAGCGGCAGCAGTGCTCGCTTGAAGCCAGGCCCTGAGCGGCCTTCGAGGTGAGCCCTTCTTGCTTCTCCTTTTTCTTTTTCTTCTCACGATGGCACTTCTTCATTAGATTATTCGCGGCATTCGCTCCAACCGAGAGGACTTAAAGTTGCTGCTACGCTTGCACTGACCGCTCGTAGTAGCTCTCCAGGAAAAGAGGTTATGCCCATGCGACCGTATTGACTTGGCACACTACACCTCTGTGCGTTTTGACCTACCCCTGTGGCAGGTATTCCGGCTCATGGAGGGGTTATGTTGCTGGTCCGGGATGATATCTACTACGATCCCATCACATTTCACACCGATCTGCAGGCAGTTGCCGTCCGAATTACTCTCCCCACTGTCACATTTTCCATTTGTACCGTTTACACTCCATCGTCGTTTTCCGTTACTAGGGCAGACATGACGCAAATTATTGCTCAGCTACGTGCACCATTTTTGTTGAGTGAAGACTTCAATGCCAACTATCCCCTTTGGGGCTCTCTCGCATCCTGCCTGAGAGCCTCCCTGTTAGCAGACCTTTTCCACCACCTCAATCTTGTCTGCCTCAATACTGCCGCCCCTACTTTTCTTTCAGACACAACTGACACCTATTCCAATTTAGACCTCTCTATATGTACTACCCAACTTGCACGCTGGTTGGAGTGGTACGCTCTTTCTGATACGTATTCGAGCGACCATTTCCCTTGTGTTATCCATATCCATTCTCAACTAGTTGTAACATGACCAAAGCCGACTGGGGGCTCTTCTCTTCAAGGGCGACATTTCAGGATCAAAACTTCGCAAGCTGCTGCGATAGTCAGGTCGCTCACCTCACGGAAGTCATTCTCACTGCTGCTGAATATTCCATTCCTCATACTACTTCTTCTCCATGTCACGTACCGGTCCCCTGGTGGACCGCAGATTGTAGTGACGCTTTACGTGCTCGTCGACGTGCTTTACGCACCTTTAAACGTCACCCTACGATGGCGAATTGTATTAATTATAAACGATTACGTGCACAGTGTCGTCGTGTTATTAAAGAAAGCAAGAAAGCCAGCTGGGCTGCTTTCACAAGCACGTTCAACAGTTTTACTCCCTCTTCTGTTGTCTGGGGTAGCCTGCGTCGGCTATCTGGTGCTAAGGTCCACTCACCAGTTTCTGGCTTGACGGTCGCGAATGACATTCTTGTGGCCCCTGAGGATGTCCCCAATGCCTTCGGCCGATTTTTCGCGTCGGTTTCGAGCTCCGCTTATTACCACCCTGCCTTCCTCCCCCGAAAACAGGCAGAGGAGGCTAGGCCACCTAACTTCCGCTCCTCGAATCATGAAAGTTATAATGCCCCGCTCACCATGTGGGAACTCGAAAGAGCACTTGCCCGGTCAGGGTCCTCTGCTCTGGGGCCTGATTCTATTCATATTCAGATGCTGCTCCCTCTTTTTATTTGTGCATTTTTAATGGATCGACAGTTCGGGGTATGTGTGGGTTCTGTCCTGTCCGATGCCTTTCGCCAGGAGAATGGGCTGCCACAGGGCTCCGATTTGAGCATCGCTCTCTTCGCCATAGCGATCCATCCAATAATGGATTGCCTCCCAACTGATGTATCAGGCTCCCTTTTCGTGGACGATTTTACCATCTACTGCAGCGCGCAGCGTACATGTTTGCTTCAGCGTTGTCTTGACCGTCATTACTCTTGATGTGTCGCCAACGGCTTCCATTTTTCTGCCGAGAAGACGGTCTGTATTAACTTCTGGTGCTATAAAGAGTTTCTACCACTGTCCTTACATCTCGATCCCGTTGCTCTCCCATTCGTGGAGGCAACAAAATTTTTAGGTCTTACATTTGACAGGACACTTAGCTTGTCACCACATATGTCATATTTGGCTCCCAGTTTTACCCGTTCCCTAAATGTCCTCCGTGTTCTCACCGGTACGTCGTGGGGAGCGGATCGAACGGTCTTCCTTCGCCTATGTCGGTCGATCGTCCGCTCAAAGCTGGATTATGGGAGCTTTGTATACTCCTCTGCACGGCCGTCCATCTTACGCCGCCTCAACTCTATACAACATGGGGGTTATGTCTTGCGATCGGAGCGTTCTATACTAGTCATGTCGAGAGTCTTCGTGCAGAAGCCGGTGAATTGCCACTAACCTACCGGAGCGATATACTGCTATGTCGGTATGCCTGTCGGCTATTATCAATGTCCGACCACCCGTCTTATCGTTCCTTTTTTGATGACCCTCTCGACCGTCAATACGGGTTGAATGTATCTGCCCTGCTACCCCCTGAAGTTCGCTTTCGTTGCCTCCTTCAGCACCTTCATTTTTCACTCCCTGCAACCTTAAGACTGGGCGAGAGCCAAACGCCACCTTGGTTCCAGGCTCAGGTTAGCGTTCACCTTGACCTCAGCTCGCTCCCAAAGGAGGTTACCCCAGCTTAGATATACCGCTCAGGTTTTGTCGAACTTCGTTCGAAGTTCTTTAATACGATCTTCATTAATACAGATGGCTCTAAGACCAATGACAGTTTCAGGTTTTCTTTCATTGTCGGGGCACACACTTTCCAATACCTGCTCCAAGGCCATTGTTCGGTCTTCACACCTGAGATATTTGCTCTCTATCAGTAAATTCTTTACATCCGCCGCCACCGACATTCTGCTTATATCATCTGCTCTGATTCCCTGAGTGCTATCCAGAGCCTCAGTGATTCTTTTCCGGTTCACCCTTTCGTGCATCGGATCCAACGCTCTCTCCTCAGCAGCTGGCGGACGATGGTTCTCCGGTTACATTTGTGGGGGTTCCTGGCCATGTCGGTATCCCTGGGGACGAAGCTGTAGATGCTGCGACCAAGGCAGCGGTCCTCCAGCCTCCGACAGCATCTAGGGGCATGCCGATTGGTCTACACTCACTGAAAACAAGCTTCGGGCCTTGAAACCTCTCCCCACTGCTTGGACGAGATCTTCACGCCCTCCTCGGCGGGAAGAGGTCGTTTTGTCCCGGTTGCGGGTTGGACACTGCCAGTTCTGCCACCGCCATCTGCTGACGGCTGCGTCGGCGCCGTTCTGCCCAAGTAGGCAAGTGCTGACGGAACGCCACATTTTAACGTCTTGTCCCAATTTTGATACACTGCGCATTGATCTTGGCCTGCCATGTACTCTGGATGAAATTTTAGCGGATGACCCAGGAGCACCTGCTCGCGTTCTTCGTTTTATACTCTTGACAAACCTGTCTAAGGACATTTGATTATGCTGTTTTCTTTTAATTCCTTGCCTGTTAATGTGCCTTTTATAGTGTTTTCGTTTTTAGTTGCTGTTTTAACATTGTGCCTCGCAGTGCATTCATAATTTTGTCTGAGCGCTATTGACCACTATTCTTGAGGGCCATAAAACCACAGCAACAAAAATACCATAACCAATTAACGGCAGACATCGCCACGCTGTTCTGTGAGATACGTGTGTCGTACGTCTTACATTGGTATCTGGGGTACTTCACTCTGTGTTGCTTATCTGTTAGCACTGATAATCTATGCAAACGCCGTTGCTCTCGGTTTTTAGTGACGCCCGTCGACCACTGCGTTGTCCGCAGTGATAGGTAACGTCAGAAATCTGGTATTCTCGTCACGCTCTTTACATGCTAGATCTTCGAATTCCGAATTCTCTACCGCTATCTGAAATGGAATGGCCCATGCATCCAACTTCAACTACCGTTCCGCGTTCAAACTCCATTCTCTTCGTGTGGCCATAATCACGTCGGAAAACATTTTGCATGAACCATCTGAAGACAAATGACAGCTACAGCAATACACTGTAGTTTTGGACCTTGTTTACGCTATACTTCCGCCATCTGTGTATGTGCACAGAGCTATCCCAATACTTTTGTCTCTTAGTCTAGAAATTACCCCATTGTGGACTGTGTTTGTCTTCTCAGCTGCCTCCGATTAAGCAACATCCTTAGGCAACCAGAGCAACGGGTTGCTTATTAAAGTTAAGTAGTACCGTCACTGTAAGTAGGGCGTTGCAGGATCTCCAGCTCACTAATTTACCTACACCGCACCTCATTCTTGGTGTAGTCAGAGTTAGTAATTGTACTGACGGAAAAAAGCGCAAGACCGAAAAGGGGAACTGAAACATAAACGAAAGTATGTAGGCCTGTTACTACATCTGAACGATGATATCTATTCGTTTGGCACCAGTTGCATATGAGTCACGATGAGGAATAAAATCTGGTTTGTTTTAAATACACGCTCAAATTGTGGTGAGCCTCAGTTACATTAAAGGTTGGACAGGTTCAGCTTGTCATGGCGCCATTATTAGCACCACACTGAGTTTGAACGAGGTCGCATGTGTACACGGAAATGGATGTTCATTCTGCGATAGTGCAAGCAGACTTGGCAGGTATGTACATGACTGTTGGCAGTAGTGGCCACTAGAATGAACAGTCGGATCATGTCTGGCCAGATGACGGCCAGTTGGCCATACCGAGAGGAAAGACCATATTATTGTCATGGGTCTCTGGCACATCTGTAGCAGAAATTTCAGAAGCTGTTGGCCCCACAGTGACACAACGAAATTTTATTCTGACTGAAGGGCAGGGTGGAGGTCTGTTTTGTATCCTGATGAAAGCTCGTTCGCCGGCCTGTGTGGCCGAGCGGTTCTGGGCGCTTCAGTCTGGAACCTCGGGCACCGATGTGTGTGATGTCCTTAGGTTGGTTAGGTTTAAGTAGTTCTAAGTTATAGGGGGCTGATGACCTCAGTAGTTGTCCCATACTGCTCAAAGGCATTTGAAACATTTTTTTTTTTTTTAGCTGGTTCTGCCTTGGTGCCACTGGTTATAAGAGGGCCCGTTGAGGGCTACAACTAGTCTGTTTGGGTGCTAGAAATAGAAGACTCACACCTGGGGTTATGGTACAGGGTGCGATTTCGTACGGCAGCAGGAGTATGATCGTGGCTGCCCCATGCACCGTGACTGCAATGTTGTTCGTCTGGTCAGTCGACCTGTTACGCTGCTATTCATGAACAGCATCAAAGAGGGTATTCCCCAACAGGATAACGTTTGCCAACGTACCACTGCTGTGACCCAACATGATCTACAAAACATAGAAACATTGCCTTGGCCTGCTCGATCCCCATATCCGTCTCCAATCGAACACCTATGGGTCATTACTGGACGACAACTCCTGCGTTATTCTTAACTAGCTTTAACTGTCCCTGACCATGGTGAACAGGAGTGAAACTTCATCCCACAAACTGACCTGGCACCTGTAAAACACAATGCGTGCAAGTGTGAGGGGTTGTACTCAACATTCTGGGTGTCACACTAGACAATAATGTACCAGCATATTTGCAATGGCTTATCTCGGGCTTACATTATCCTAAAACCTTGTAATTTTAATCACTTACATGTGTTACCTAGACTGATGTATTCCAAAATTTCATTACTTTACATTAATAACTTTTTGGTGCTGCGATGTTTTTCGATCAGTGTACTTCACATTTATTTGCCATGGGAATGAAAAGACGGATCCGCCAAGTACCGTCTCTCTCACTCTCTCTCTCTCTCTCTCTCTCTGTCTCTCTCAAACATACACACACACACACGCGCGCGCGCACACACACACACACAACTACACACACACCCACGAGTGCTCATACACCCAAACAGCAACACACACAAACATGCAAGTACGCACCCCCAGTGATGTTACCTCACACGCACATACACACTCACACACAAACGAATAAAAATTTGAGAATCGCCCTATAATCTACAGTAGTTTGACATTCGATCTTCTACCCCCTTCCCCCCACCCCCAGCCACAAGCAGAGATAGTGTTGGTTGCTGTATGCTGATAAATGCTCCCGATTTTTCCGCCTTAGTACATTTGTCTGTAGTTTTATGCAGTATTTCTCGATTTGAGAGAAGATTTTTCTCAGTACTGTATCTACGCTCTTTGCAGAAAATATCATCGTATGGTGTATCATACGGAACTTGTGATTGGGTTATGAATTTTTTTGTTAGAAAGGGCACAGAATTTTATTTTGGATGGAGAGTCATCGTCAGATGACGCAGTAACTGAGAATATTCCCCAGGTAGGTGAATTACGACATTTTCTGTTCATAATATACGTTAAGAACGTGGTAGATAATATTAACAGTAACGTAAAATTTTCGTCTTTGTTGCAGTGATTTATAATGAAATACTGAAAAAATCTGCAGAAGTATGTGGCCAGGTCTTAATAAGATTTCAAAGTAGTGCAAAATTTGCCGCTTCTTTTAAATGTTCACAAATGTTAAATTGCCAACTCTTGAAACCAGAAAACCGTTGTATCCAGTTAAATTATCAGCGAGGCGCAACAAGGATCAGCCAACTCAAATACCTGGGTGTAACACATTGTAGGGGTATGATACAGAAAGATGACATGTATTACGTCGTAGATAAAACGGGTGGCAGACCTCGATTTATTACTAGAATTACCAGGGAAATGCCATAAGACTACAATGGAGATTGCATACATGTCTCTCGTTCGACCCGTCCTGCAATACTGTTCAAGTGTGGGACCCATACCAGATAGGAGCAAGAGAGGATATGAAGCACATACAGTGCAGTATGAATGGTCACAGGCTTCTTTGACCCTTGGGAGAGTGTCACAGAGGTACTAAATAATCTGAACTGGCAGGCCCATGAAGATAAATGCAAGAAATCCGAAGAAATTTCCACAATCGACTTTGAATGTTGGCTCTGGAAATATACTACAACTCCGTACTTATCGCTCCAGCTGGGGTGGACAATATTAGATTTATCACAAGGCACAGGGATGCGTTCAGATGTTTTCCTAGCACTCCATCCATGAATAGAACGGAAGGAATTCCTAAAATTTGGTATAATGGAACTATCCCCTACCACGTCCTTCACAGTGATTTGCAGAGTATGGATGTATATGCAGGTGTGGGGACGACCACAAAAATTACATGTATGCTACAGGTAGGGCCAGTGCAGTGTTCGCGCGATTCTGATCCTAGAAGATTTGTTTCACTTATTCTGATTGAGAAATATTTATGAAGTTCAGCTTGTATTCCGAACTTGCGTTAAAACACAGTGGCCTTAAAAGTTAATACAATGGTCGTGGAAGTTAATACATACCTCTCCAAATAACTACCTCGTATGATGGAAGCTATTGCAGTGCCTTTTAAAGCTCTTCTGCTGATATCGTAGGCCGACCATCGTGGACAGCTACTTATTATCGAGCTGTTGTCCGTAACAGCACAGTCGATAACTAAATGAGCAATTAGTTAATTAACTTATGCCAACTGCCACGTGTGACCATTCTTCGTGTGAACTTTCCCTTCACTGAGACCACAAGAGTAGTCATTTAAAGCCATCAGTATTGGTATCATACCATACTTTTTTAAATTTTAATGCAGTCAGCAATAAAGAAATAGAAGCCTTTATTCAAAACTCGATAAATACAAAAGATACAGTTTTCCATAAAATCAATTATTCGGTTTTTGCCTGGATAGACGTGTTAGAGCATTTGAATTTTTTAGTGGACTGCTAGAGCTAATTGACGGTAATGAAGTGTTGTATTGATATATATTAAAATTTGATTTTTATAACAGTACACATAGGTGTGAGTGTTAAAGTTTTTTTCAAAAGTCGTTAAATGATGATAAATATTGCTGGTATAACATATGTTACCTTCTTTAATCCTGTGCCTTTAACTTAGTAATTATCGCCACATATGCCACAATTTCATCATTTTATACAAAACAGCAGTGTTGCTGTATTATCTATGCTCCATTTCTTTTATCTACGTATGCTGGTTTATGAAATGGTTCCCGACCACATTTCAAAAATGTACCAGTATGGTGTCTCCACCACTTTTGCAGCAAGGTTTCATTACATTTCACTTGCCGTCTAGCAGCGCATTGTCCAACTCCAGTTTTCCTCGACATTTGGCTGTGTCTACACCTCGATTCAGTGTTACAACCGTCCAGCTACAGACATAGCCATGGTCACAATACGTGGCTTCTTCCAGTTTTCACTGGTTTTGCAGCACTGGTGAACCATCGTCCCTACACTTTAGTGTAAGTTACTTTCTCCACAATATTCCGGGTTTCTTACACTGTGTCCTTTGTTATCTCTAGGAGCGTGACTTGTGGTGTTCAGTTAAAATGCATACAACCACTAATTTTGTATTCTTCATTTTATTGATTATTCATAATTTAATTTGTTTGGTAATGTTAATGTCAAGTGGCGTCAGAGCTTTGGGAGACTGTACTGTATTACTTGCCTAATGTTAAATTAACTATGTGAGCATTTCACTCCCTCTTTTTGTGGTTTAATTGCCTCATTTTTTTGTATTTATCATTTGCTCTTGATCTACATGGTATACTTTTGAATATTTTTTCACCTACAGAGGTGTTAACTGTGGTTCGATACCCAAGGTTTATTAGCTTGGAACAAACAGTTATCAACAGCTAATGCCGTTTCCAGGCATTTTTAGAAGATTTTAACAAAAGGTTATAATAAAGTTTTCTTAACATGTATAAACTAAGCTGTGGATGTTCACACAATCACATATGAATTACTAGTGGACTGTTTAGAGTCTAATGGAACCTACAGTCACTCTTTGCTCTACCATTTTGCAAATCTCCTTACTGACTGGTTACCTCAGCATGAACGTACTGGCATATGGCTCCACAAAGAAAGGTTTATTACCAGCATACATTCAATTCATTCTGTCGCGCTTGATTGGTAAGCAAACATAAGTCCTCTTTCTCCTGACTACTGAAGAAGTCCGTACCTTCAGCTATGTCTCCATGTTCGAACCCACTACTTTCCATTTCCATGTTATACCGCATACTGTGCTCTGTATGGGCTCCATCTTACTTGTACATGAGTAAATTATTGCTGGTTTCCTTTTTGTTCTCTATACTGCATATTGCTCACGAAAAGGATCTCAACAATCATACCAATATTAGGCGTAACTAACCTTCTCTAGCCAAATCTATTGGTGCCTCGTATTTCTTCAATCAGTTGATTCCAATTACGATCAGAACATTTAAAGACGACATAATATTAAAATTGCACTCACACCTTAAATTTCCTATTGGAGAAATTTTTTATTTACTAATTTTTCTCTTTCATCCATTGTCCCAACCACATGAATTCCTTTACGCATGTATAAGGGATACTTATCTTTGCTTGTTTAAATTTTTTTTTACTTTATAAAATACATCACTACCGGAATCTAGAACTTACTTCTGTCTGGCCCAACATGTCTCACTATTGACATGTGGAATAATCGGGTCTACTGCTGGATGTTTGTGTCGTTCTGGCACAATATTTCGGCCACATAACTCGTTGCCTTCTTCAGATGCTACCTGAGACTGCCGTATTGGTGGATCTAGTCCAGTATGTATGCCCAGAGGGTGCTGGGTGCTCTCTTTGCCGTCCGCGCCTACCTGGCGCTGCTTGTAATGTGTTTTCTCTTCCCCGGTGCTCCCTCGTACGTCCGTGGCCGACTGTGGCAGCTCTCTGAGGCCTGTCCTGTGTCTGGCGTTCTGTTCGCGGTCCGTGCCCGCCAGGTGCTACTCTTGAGGTTTTGGCCCCTCCCTGGTGCTCCCACAGATGACCGCGCCTGCCTCGTCCACCATCTGTGCTCGTGGCGGCTGTCTGGGGCCGGGCCCGCGTTTGGCGTTCCGTTCGTGGTCCGCGCCCGCTTGGCGCTGCTCCTCAGGTGTTGGCACTTCCCTGGTGCTCTGACGGACGTCCGCACCCAGAACGTCCGACGCAGGACAGGCCTCAGAGAGCTGCCACAATCCGGCGCGGACGTCCGAGGAAGCACCGGGGAAGAGGCAACACATTACAAGCAGCGCCAGATGGGCGCGCACGGCAAAGAGAGCACCCACCGCCGTTTGGGCATAAATACTGGACAAGATCCTCCAATACGACAGTCTCAGGTAGAACCTGAAGAAGGCAACGAGTTACGTGGCCGAAGCATTGTGGCAGAGCGACACAAACATCCAGCAGTAGACCCGATTATTCCACATAAGATCTCGCTAGGAAAGCCTGAAGAGTTACATCAGAAGACTCTTCAGGGAGGAGATGTACCTTAATATCAAGAAGCTGGATAAGCTTCGACAGAGGATGGGGAGGATGCTGAGTTCTCTCAGTCTCCTTCTGAGATGCCGAGAGGGAGTTGTAGTTCCTGTCTTCGCCAGGTTCAAGCTTCATGTTAACACCAGAACGGCGAACAGAATCAAACACCGAGTCAGCCTCGCGCTGGTAAGAGAAAGAGTGTGTGACATGCGCCACCACCTAGATGTCACGTACACGGATTTGCAGTACCTCCACCTTTCCATAGCAGCTGCTCTGACCCACGAAGTTTGGGACCAGGTTGATGGTGCCTCCTGGTTCTTGGCTGAATGCACCATGAGGAAATCAACAGCATGTCAACAGGCCAAGTTTGAGCGCCTCAACAATAAGTTACAACATGATGGGGACACTTGGACAGTAGTCAACCTGAGTGACAAGCAGCTTGATGAGGCCACCTCAAAAGCCCTCAGCAAGGGCCTCAACTCTGCAGTGACTCCCAGAAGCGTGCCTGTTGGAGCTTTCATCAGTTCGGTTGGGCAACTCGTCAACACGCTACCTTCCCGTGCGTCTGAAGAGATCCGCAGGGAGACCTGCAGGGCACTCACCAGGACGAAGCCCCCCAAATCCAACATCCCGAGCGAGGAGAGGGTGACACTCAGGCAGCTACAGGAGGATGACAGCGTTTTAGTTCTGCCAGCTGCCGGTCATTTTAAACAAGTTGGAGTATGATAGGAAGGTGCAACAACTTCTGGAAGACACTGTTCACAAACCACTGGATGGCGACCCCAATGACAAGGTGGACAAGAAGGAGACAGGTCTACCTGAACAGGTCAGCAAGAAGCTTCATCCCAAAGCACCTGAAACACCCAGACTCTATAGACTCCCCAAGGTCCACAACGAGGGGGTCCCTCTTCGACCTATTGTCAGTAACATCAGCGCTGTGACATATTTCACTGCACAGTACCTGAAGAAGATATTGGCGCCATATGTGGGGAAATGTGCACAACACATTCGGAACTCGGAGGACTTCCTACAATGGCTAAGGCAGCTATACACCGTGGACTCTGATATCGTGGTCAGTTTCGATGTGGTGTCGGTCTTCACACGAGTGCCACTCACCGATTCACTCAATATCATTGGAGAGAAGTTCGATGGTGCCCTGTTCGACCTGTTGAAGCATGTACTGACCTCAACATATTTCCTTTATGGAGGGACAATTGTATGAGTAAACGGAAGGAGGGGCAATGGGCAGCCCTTTATCATCAGTGCTAGCCAATCTTTTCATGGAAGGGCACTAAGAGGAGGCACTTGCATCAGCCACTTACCAACCCAAGTGCGTTCATAGGTATGTCGATGTCAGTTGGCCCCATGACAGGGAGAAGGTAGATGACTTTTTGGAACATCTAAATTCACGCCACCCAAGTATAAAAAAAATTACTATGGAGCTAGGGAAGGATGGACAGCTTCCATTCTTTCATGTCCTGCTGAAGAGGAAGGCAGATGGCACTCTGGGGCACAGTGTGTACCGTAAGCCCACCCACACTGACTTATACCTTCAAGCCAATAGCTGCCACCTCCCAGCACAGAAGACTGGAGTCTAGAAAACATTAGTTCACAGGGCTCTACCCCTTTCGGATACGGAAAGTCTGGCCACAGAGATAGAACATATATAGCTGGTGCTCTGCAGAAATGGATACTCCTCCATAGACATCCGAAGGGCACTTCGTACTACGAGCCAACCACAGGTTACAGAAGAGGAGCCAGAGTAGGCGAAGAAGGAGGCCCACCTGCCATATGCTCGAACTATTTCTGCTAATATCAGCAGAATTCTTTCAAAATATGACATAAAATCTTCTTTCCACCCTCCAAAATTTTGGCAATGCTAGAGAGTGGGAAGGACGACCTAGGCTACGTAAACCAGGCATTTACAACATCTCATGCCAGTGTGGAAAGTCATACAGTGGCTAAAATTGTGGCACAGACGCCAAGATTTTGGGACAGTGTTATAAAGGAGGCCATCGAGATCTATTTCACAGACAACCTAACAACCGAGACAGCGGTTACCAGTTCAGCTCAGGGTCGAGTCCGGCTCTGGAGATTATCAGGGCCCAACGAAATGAACCAAGAAGCTCCTCAACACGTAGTAACACCACAGGAGCAGCGCCAGGCGGGCGCGGACCGCGAACGCAACTCCCGACGCTGGCCAGGCCTCTGACAGCCGCCACGACCGCTGATGATGGCTCTGAGCACTATGGAACTTAACTGCTGAGGTCATTAGTCTCCTAGAGCTTAGCTTAGAACTACTAAACCTAACCTAAGGACATCACACACATCCATGCCCGAGGCAGGACTGGAACCTGCGACCATACCGGCTGTAACGCCTAGAACCGCTCGGCCACCCCGGCCCGCAGATGATGGACGAGCCGAGCACAGACGACTGTCGGCGGACCAGAGAAGTGACAAAACATCAGGAGCAGCGCCAGGCGGGCGTGGACAGAGAATGGAGCGCCCAACAAAGGACGGGCCTCAGAGAGCTGCCGCGGATGGAGACCAAGTCGGGTGCGGACGTCCGATTTAGAACCAGGGAAGAGACGACACCTTACAAGCAGCGCCATTCGGGCCGCAAACAGAGCGCCCGACGCGAGACGGGTCTCAGACAGCTGCCACAACTGCAGATGGGGGACGAGGAGGGCGCCAATGTCCGTCGGAGCACCAGGGAAGTGCCTAAACCTCAGGAGCAGCGCCAAGCGGGCGCGGACCACGAACGGAACGCCAAACGCGGGTCCGGCCCCAGACAGCTGCCACTACCACAGATGGTGGACGAGCCAGGCGCGGACGTCCGTGGGAGCACCAGGGAGGGGCGAAAACCTGAGAAGTAGCACCTGGCGGGCGCGGACCGTGAAAGGACAGGCTTCAGAGAGCTGATACAGGCGGGCGCGGATGTCCGAGGGAGCACCGGGGAAGAGAAAACACATTACAAGCAGCGCAAAGTGGTCGTGGACGTCAATGAGTGCACCCAGCGCCCTCTGGGCATAAATACTGGACAGGATCATCCAATACGGCAGTATGAGGTAGCACCTGAAGAAGGCAACGAATTACGTGGCCGAAATATTGTGCCAGAACGACACAAACATCTGGCAGTAGACTGCATTATTCCACATGTCAAGATCTCGCTGTTTTTGGTTTTGTACTCTCTGTCGCTGTACAAATTTCCCTTTCCACTCGTAAATCCTTCAGTAGTCCCCTTCTGTAGTATAATGTCTGCTGTTGTAGTCTTTTGGGCCTACTTTTGTTTAATTTTTACTGTGTAGAGTGACCCCACTTGTGGAACCTTCAGCGTTTTCGACTTGCTCAGTTATTACACTCCACAGTGGATGCTGAGTCTTAGCTGTATTCTATGCATATTGCCTTTTGCATGCTGTAACCATTGGGGTTTAAACTTCTGCAGTTATTGAATTTCGCCCTTTTTAGCTCACAATAGTGATTGTTCACCACTTCTCACTAACGTTTTACATTTACCTAGCTCCCTGAAACCCACATTTATTCCTGCAATCCCACGCATCTTACATCCTCTTCACTAAGCTCTCTACTACCTCTAGGTTAGTAACTCTCAGTTACTTTACTCCTATTTTTCCCTTGTGTCTAATTTTAATGAGTTCTGTATACTAATTTCCATGTTATTGTTGTAGTTGTGGTCTTCAGTTCAGAGACTGGTTTGATGTAGCTCTGCATACTATTCTGTTCCGTGGGTGCTTCTTCATTTCCAAGTAACTACTGGACACTATGTCCTTTTGAACCTCTTTTTGTATTCATCTCTTACACTCCCTCTACGATTTTTATCCTCCACACTGCCCTCCAATACTAAATTGTTGATCTCTTGATGCCTCAGGACATTTCCTAGTAACCGATCCATTCTTCTTGATAAGTTATCCCACAAATTCCTTATCGTCCACATTTCACATACATATATGGCTCCGCACCATACAAATACTCTGAGAAAAGACTTTCTGACACTTAAATCTGTACTCGATGTTAACAAATATCTCTTCTTCAGAAAGGGTTTTCTTGCCATTGCTTGTCTACATTTTATATCCTCTCTACTTCGACCATTATCAGTTACTTTGTTCCCCAAACAGCAAAACTCATCTACTACTTCAAGTGCTCATTTCCTAATCTAATTCCCTCATTATCACCTGATGTAGTTAGACTACAATCCATTATCTTCGTTTTCCTTTTGTTGATGTTCACTTTATAACCTCCTTTCTAGTCACTGTCCATGTCGTTCAACCACTCTTTTAGGTCCTTTGCTGTATCTGACATAATTAAAATGTCATCGGCAAGGCTCAATGTTTTTATTACTTCTCCATGAATTTTAATTCCTACTCCATTTTTTTCTTTCCTTTATTGCTTGCTCAATGTATACATTGAATAACATTGGGGATAGATTATAAAACTGTGACACTCCCTTCCCTCGACTCTTATAACTATTGCCTGGTTTCTGCACAAATTGTATATGGCCTTTCGTTCCCTGTATTTGACCCATGCGACCTTCAAAATTTGAAAGAGCGTATCCCAGACAACATGGTCAAAAGCTTTCTCTAAGTCTACAAATGCTAGATACGTGAGTTTTCCTTTCCTTAATCTATCGTCCGTGATAAGTCATAGGTCTGAATTGCCTCACGTGTCTCAACATTTATACGGGATACAAACTGATCATCCCTGAGGTCGGCTTCTACAGTTTTTCCAATCCTCTATAAAGAATTCGTGTCAGTATTTTGCAGCCGTGACTCATTAATCTGATAGTTCAGTAATTTTCACACCTGTCAACACCTGCGTATTTGGGATTGAAAGTTTTATATTCTGCTTGAAGTCTGAGGGTATTTGCATGTTTCATTTATCTTACTCACCAGACGGTAGAGTTTCGTCTTCCAAGGCTATTAGTAGGGCTAATGGGATGTTGTCTAGTCCCAAGAACGTGTGCCAGATCATTCAGTGCGCTGTCAAATTCTTACGCAATATCATATATCCCAATCCATTTTCACCTACGTCCTCTTCCCTTTCCATAATATTGCTCTCCAGTACATTGCCCTTGTATAGACGCACTACATACTCCTTCACTTTTCCGCTTTCCCTTCTTTGCTTAGAACTGGTTTTCCATCTGAGCTCTAGCCATTCATACAAGTGGTTCTCTTTTCTCCATAGGTCTCGTTAATTATGCTGTAGGCAGTATCTATCTTTCACCTACTGATATATGCCCCTGCATCATTACATTTGTCCTTTAGCCACTTCTGCTTAGTCATTTTGCACTCCCTGTCGATCTCATTTTTGAGACGTTTGTATTCCTCTAGTCTGTTTGATTTACTGCATTTCTATATTTGCTCCTTTCATCAATGAAATTCAACATATATTTATACTAGCCCTCGTCTTTTTACATGCATGAGCATTCGCTGCCTTCAGTATTTCATCTCACAAATCTACCCATTCTTCTTCTGCTGTATTTCTTTCGTCTGTTCTTGTCAGTCGTTCGCTATTGCTCTCTCTGAAACTCTCTACAATCTCTGGTTCTTGCACCATATCCAGGTCCCATCTCCTTGAAATCCCACTTCTTGCAGTTTCTTTAGTTTTAGTCTACAGTTTATAATCAATAAATTGTTGTCAGACTCCACATCTCCCCATGGAAATGTCTTACAATTTACAACCTGGCTCCTAAGTTTCTGTCTTACCATTATATAATCTATCTGCAGTCTTCCAGTGCCACCAGGCCTCTTCGATGTGTACAACCTTCTTGCATGGTTCATAAACCAAATGTTAACTATGATCAATTTATGCTCAGTGCAAAATTCTACTGACAGCTTCCTCTTTCATTCCTTACCCCCAGACCATATTCACCTACTACTTTTCCTTCTCTTCCTTTTGCTACTATCGAGTTCCAGTCCCCCATGAGTATTAAATTTTCGTCTCCTTTCACTCTCTGAATAATTTCTTTTACCTCATCGTAAATTTTATTCAATTTCATCGTCGTTTGCGGAGCTAGTTGGCATATAAACATGTACTACTGTGGCAGGCGTAGGCTTCATGTCTATCTTGGCCACAATAATCCATTCACTATGCTGTTCGTAGTAGGTTAACTGCGCTCCAATTTTTTTCATTATTAAACCTACTCCAGCATTACTCCTATTTGGTTTTGTATTTCTAAACCTGTATTCACCTGAACAGAAGTCTTGTTTCTCCTGCCACCGAACTACACTAATTTCCACTGTATTTAACTTTAACGTATCCACATCCTTCTCAAATTTTATCAACTATCTGCACGATTCAAGGACCTGAGATTCACGCTATAATGCGCAGAACACCAGTTTTGTTTCTCCTGATAATGACGCCCTCTTGTGTAGTCCCCGCCCGGAGATCCGAATTGGGGACTACTTTACCTCTAGAATATTTTACCCAAGAGGACGCATCAGCATTTGACCATAAAGTAAAGCTGCATGCACTGGGGAAGAATTAACGGCTATTGTTTCCCCCTGATTTCAGCCATTTGCAGTACCAGCACAGCAAAGCCATTTTGGTTGATGTTGGAAGGCCAGATCAGTCAATCATCCAGACTGTTGGCCCTGAAACTAACGAAAAGGCTGCTGTCCATCTTCAGGCACCACACGTTTGTCTGGCCTCTCATCAGATACCCCTCCATTGTGGTTGCACCTACAGTACTGCTATCTGTTGTAACCTCCCCAGAGATTCTTTATATTAATATTTTAAATGAGAGTAGGCATAGAGCTAAGTGTAAGGTCCCCAGAGAAATTTTGAAACACAATAATCGAATGTTATCTAGAATACAACTTAATGTAACCTCCCAGCAAATAAATTTAAAGACAATGACAATTAAATGAAAACTAGCTATCTGACCCAAGTATAAGTTCCTCACAAAAAAAATGGAAGTCAATTCAGTGATAATAATATCTCAGTGACAATGAAAACGCAAATAGACCGAAATGTCGATCTTAGGCCCTGATTAAACTCAAATTCTTACCTCAGTAAAACTGCATCTGCTCTTATTTTCGCCATAGCTTGGAGGAAATGCGTCGCAAATATTCTTTGAATTTAAGGGAAACTTTTCTTTGAGGAAATGTAAGGCAAATATTCTTTCAAAAAAGGATTCTTTGTTAAAAATGGTTGGTTTAAAAACAAAATTATTATTGGGGCGATTCTTGGACAAATTAGTTACAGTTAATTTACATTACATTATCAAATGCGCGCAATGCTGCTTCTTTACCTTATTAAAAAATATACCTCGTCCCGAATCTTTACCAGAGTGCCATGTAGACGCCCGCCGACTCCTCACACGCAACTGCGATTTCCTACATGCAACTGAACTCTCTCGTAACTCGACTGCAACTACGTCATCTCGCACGCGGTACTACTCCCCAACTGCCAACTCCCAACTCAAGTGAACTCTCTCGTAACTCGACTGCAACAGAACTGAACTCTCGCGCGGTCAAGCGCAGACTAGAAACGACAAATAGCTCTCTGGTCAGAGACTCTGCAATGCCTCGCCATTGCCGCCACACAACATACGTGTTTCATAGCCCTCCACTGGGGGGGAAAAATTTGGCAGCGATGGTGAGTCATTTGGACTTGCCAAGCGCGAAAAATTTTTTCTTTAATTAATCCACTTTACAATTTATAAAATATTCAGATATAGTACATGAATTAAATGTGGTGCACTTGCACCGAGTACAAAACATTTCAGACAAAGACAAATTGAGTACAAAACATATCAGAAAATCAGAAAAATGTTTATACAAATTATTTGATAGATAACAAAGTGCACACGCACTGAAAAAATTCTTTAGCATTTTCAGAACAAATAAACAGAATGGTAAAAAATCATGTTGACAAGTGACATGAGTGTACATGCACTGCAGTTCAGAACATATCAGTAAATGACGAAATGTATATACAATGAGTAACAAATGACCTAAGTGCATACGCACTGAAGTATTGAACATATCATAAAAGGTATACAGAATGAGTACAAATCATATTGAAAAATGAGAAAAGTGCACAGGCACTGAAGTTCAGTAGAAAATATATTAACACATAACATAGGTGCACATGCACTGAAAAACTGTTTAATATTTTTACGACAGATAAACCTAATGAGTACAAATTATAATGACAAATGACAAAAGTGCACACGGACTGTAGTACTCTCTAGTTTTTTAACACATAACATAGGTGCACATGCACTGAAAAACTGTTTAATATTTTTACGACAGATAAACCTAATGAGTACAAATTATAATGACAAATGACAAAAGTGCACACGGACTGTAGTACTCTCTAGTTTTTTTCTACAACAAACAAGCATATCAAGGAGTGTAATAAAGTGCACATGCACTATAGAAGTCTTTAGTAAATTCAGGATAACTGATCTTATTAACAAAAGAAAGGAAGTGCACATGCACTGTATATGACTTTTACATTTTACAATTTTACAAGAATTAGGGAATGAATAGGAAGGATTGCATCATGGTTGTAGCACTTAGGTTGCACGAAGCTGCACTGAAAGTCCATATCTTTCCACAGAAGTACAACACCAAGTGAGACAATTTGCAGTTCTTTTCCCAGAAGCGTATCCAAGACACTGAAACATCGTAGTAATATTTCCTGTTATCATTTAGGCAGTACATTAGGTACACCAAACAGTGGGACCATAATAACGTCTTCATCCCTCACGGTGGTGGACAGCATGTCATGTCAACACCACGCTCTTACAAGGCACACCAACGTAGAAT
Source organism: Schistocerca piceifrons (assembly GCF_021461385.2). NCBI lineage: Eukaryota > Metazoa > Arthropoda > Insecta > Orthoptera > Acrididae > Schistocerca > Schistocerca piceifrons. The sequence continues at coordinate 784,467,966 of NC_060141.1, forward strand.
TAGTGCAAAAACCAAATATAGTGCTCCATGATCATGAGGATGGACAAGACAAATGGATATTACAGTATTTCCAGGTAGTTAGGTCAGAAGGTGAAGGACATTAAGTCACATAGTAGTCTTGATTAGGAATTACATTAGTAGTTTGCGGCATTCATAGCCCAGTTGTTGACCATTTCTGTGCCATGTATTTAGTATTACAGAATAATGTTCATAAAATTAAATTATTGGCATCATGGGTAATCGTTTTACAATAAACAGTGGCAGTCTTTGGCCAGTTGCAAAGCATATTTAGTATGACACAATAATGTTTATCAGAAGTCTTCATTGAAAAGGAGAGTCAATTATTGGCCTAGCATTAACATAATACATTGAGTTATACAAATTATTGGCACTCATTGGCCAGTTACCAAAACATGAAAAGTCATCATTGAAAACAAGAGCTAATGCATTTAGTTACATTAATTATCAGCACTCAGTGGCCAGTTACCAAAATATGAAAAGTCATAATTCATTTAGTTATTTTCATTATTTGCACTCAATGGCCAGTTACCAAAACATGAAAAGTCATAATTCATTTAGTTACATTAATTATTGGCACTCAGTCGTCAGCAAGTATTGAATAGTATAAAACATTGTTCATCATTCAGTATTATTCAGATCATTAAGAAGTCATTATTAAAAATCAGTTAATTACAGTCATAGCATTAATAATCATGGGCATTATAAGTAGTCTCATTACAATAAACAGTGGCAGTTATTAGCCAGTTACAAAGCATTATTTTTTTTTGTATCATTAAGAAGTCATTACTGAAGTGACATACTATTCAGAGATGATCAGTATTATTCAGAATTCTCTTAAAACTAGCAGCATTATTTGGGACTGGTAATACATTTTTTTTGTCTTTTTGTTTTTGTGCTAGCAATGCATTGCGTTGGGATCGATAATTAATTGTGCAGGCATAACAATATTTGCTTTTGACCTACTGCTGCAAATGAGGATAGGTAACATCATTCGTCATGAGTCAGCTGTTGCAAGGTTATGTAACAAGGCAGTATATGTGATCACATTTATAAATGATAGACACAAATGGGTAAAAAATAAAAATGCAAGTACTAGAACAGGTATAATAAGTAACAAGTTTAGTAAGTATCATGAAAGGCTTCTCCTGGAAAAAAATACAAAATGGATTATTGAGCTGAAAGAAGAAACGCAGACTATGCTGAAAACTAGTGAACTTCGAATTAACAGGTAGTGAAATGTGTATAAAAATGTGTTCCATAGCTGTCCTTTCCAAAACCTTCAGTCATCCTACTATGCAATATAGCACCTGCTGTCAAAGCAAACTGCAACAAATACTTAAATAACTACATTGCATAAATACATAACTTCAACATTATCCTCATCTGTAAAGAAAAACTTCATTATCCATATTATCATAACTTCATTATTATCATCACGTGTAAAGAAAAACTTCATTATTCATAGTAGCATATCCTTCATCATTACTCTTCATCAGCATTCATTATCATCTGCAAAAATCACTTCATTATTCATTACCCAACTATTCCCTACCTCTAGCATATTTCATTACTTAAAACTAAGATGTGTAGTTCTGTCTGACAGCCTGCATCAATCGCCTTGTATTCTGAAAGAAAAAATTAGTTAAGACTGCTATTCTACGATGTGTATAATATATTCTTGTTAATGCTAGTTAATTCTGATCCATTTACTCTTCCTCAAAAGGTGTTTGCATCTTCTATCGTCTATTCCATAGGTGAAATTCCCATTTCTGTTTAATTTATTTCCTTTACACGTTATTTCTTTCTGAAATTGATGAACAAAGATTAATGCCTTGCATTTATATCATATACCCACTAAATAATGACTGGTTAATGGTGACACAATTAAGCATAAAGCATAACATGACAGAAAACGTAATATATCAAAAGCATAGACAGTGTTCAAAGTCAAAAATTTACAGAGAATATCACAATGCAGCAGAAAAAAAAGAAAAATGTAAAACAGTCATGATGTTGAGATATCATAGGGCAAAAAAAATGTCGAAGCAAAATGGTGTGTTATACCTTAACTATTCCACAGTGCATACAAACAAAACATGAAAACAATCGTACATACATAAAAAAGACAAAATGTGACGTTCGTTGTTCAGCTTGTATGTAGTGTAGTTAATAGAGGCGACAATTAAAGTCTTTAATTGAGAGAGAATTTGATAAAATTAATACCTCACTATATAGAATTGCATAATTATTCATAAAATGCGTAAGTTCATCTGGAAAATATGCACGGTCTAATGTGTAACGACAAGAAAAGCGACCTGCTAACCTTACCTTGCCGGGCACTTGCCAAGATAAAATACGATAATCATCAATAATTAGTCATGTGCATATAATTGCATAAATGTTCGTAAAAATTAGCAAATAGCATTACAGCGTGATAAATCGTAAAGTACATTCACTCAATAAAGGGTTTTATGTTGGATAAGTGGTGGTTTCCTTTCGATTTTCTGGTTCTCAGAGTTTCGAAGTGTACTGCATTGGGGTGAGGAATACTGCTAATCCGATATGGACCTGCGTATAGAAGTTCAAATTTACTGCACTTACCTTTTAATTTGCTGGATAAATAGTGTGTTCGTACTAATATCTTCTGTCCAATGTGAAAGTCTCAGCGTGTACAAACCTGTTTTTGCTGTCTTCTCCGGCGCTCTGCGGCACATTTGATGTTGTTCAGCGCAATGTCAATTATTTCGTGGTGTCTTAGTCGACGACAGGTAGGGAAGTTTACTAATTCTTTAATTTTGTTTGGTGGTTCAACGTTTTTCAGTATAACAGACGGAGATAGCATAGTGGAATAGAATTAATTACATCGTGGAATGAGAATATGTGTTTATCCCATTTAATGTGTCTTTTGTGGCAGTATATTCTACACAGTTTACCAATTTCTTTCATTAATCGTTCACAAGGGTTCGAAGAAGCGAGGTACTTGGATATATAGATCGGAGAAATGTTTCCAGCTCGTAACATGCGTGTCCATATAGCAGAACGAAATTGTGATCCATTATCAGAAATTACTCTCATCACATGCCCTACATGAAATAGAAAATGTTTTACAAATGCTTTCGAAACAGTTTTAGCAGTAGCTTTGCGTATCGGAGTGAAAGTAACAAATTTTGAAGTGAGTTCAACAGCGACAAAGATGTAGCAAAAATCTCTAATAGTTCTGGGAATCGGACCAAAAATGTCTACTGCGCCATATGTCTTAATTCAACAGGTATGATGGGATATAATGGAGGAATATGTGAAGTTGTGTCTGACTTAGCTTTCTGGCAAATTTTACATGACGCTAAAACTCGTCGTATACGTTTTTCCATGTTGGCAAAATAACAATTCTGTCTCAGTATAAGAAAACATTTTCTGGCTCCGTAATGTGCGTAGCTTAAATGAGTGTACCAGATTAATTTGTTAACAAGTTCGTCAGGAATGCATAATAACCAATTGTTGCTATCTGGGTGAGAGTGGCGAAACAGAATGCCATTGCGTACAGTGTAGTGGTTCCTAATCGTAACATTCTTCCTATCTTACTAAAGGTGTTTAATTTCTTTCCACACGTTGTCTTTATTTTGCTCTTTTGCTATGACCTTTAATAACGACGAAATAAAATTTTCAAATGCAACTTGCTGAATGTGCATGACACTGAAATTTGCTTTGCTGAAGTTGGTTGCTACGTCTTGCTGATTGTTGCTGAGAGAACGCGACAGTGCATCTGCTATAAAATTTTGTGTTCCGGGAATGTGAACTATTGTAAAATTAAATTCCTGTAAATAAAGTTTCCATCTACTTAACCTGTCGTGTGTAAATGTAGCTGAAAGTAAAAATTGTATTGCTCTGTGGTCTGTGTAGACGGTGGTATGTCTGCCATAAAGAAAATGCCTAAATCTCGTAAAAGCCCATATAACACATGACGTTTCCAATTCTGTGACGGAATAATTTCGCTCTGCAGGTGACAGAATGCGGCTTGCAAATGCGATGTTTTACTGTTGAGCCATCTTCTTCAATTTCCTGAAAAATGTGTACGCCTAAAGCGGTGTTGGAACTCGGTGGCAATGGAAAAATTTCTAGTAAGATCTGGGTACGATAAAAGTGGAGCATTCAACAAAGCACGTTTCAGGTTCACAAATTCAGAATGTGCTTGCTTATACCAAGACCAAATACTGTTTTTACCTGTTAAATGGCATAATCTAGGTGTGTCTAAAGCAGAATGATGAATAAATTTCCGAAAAAAGTTAATTAAGTCCAAAAAACTGCGTAGTTGCTTTTTTGTCGTAGGAACAGTAATATCACGTAGAGCTTGAAGTTTTTCCGGATCAGATGCAATGCCTTCTGCTGAAATTACGTGTCCAAAAAATGTTATAGACGTTTTACCAAAATGCGATTTACTTAGGTTAACTGTGAGTCCTTGTGCATGAAAAGTTTGTAACAATCGTTCTAGAATCATATTGTGTTCAGACCAGTTAGCTTCTGCAATAAGAATGTCGTCTACGTACGTCGTGATAATTTCTTTCATGCAAACGTGTCGGATGGCGTCAAATTTAATAACATTTTCGTGGACAAGATTCTGCGTGTCAAAATTATTGTTTGCGACACTGGAATATGCAATCTGTGCTGTATCTGGTCAAATTCTATCGTACATGCTGTTATTTATTTTACGGGAGGATGCTGTGGCATATCCACTATTTGAACTGTTCTATTAACTCTTCCTTACGTATTACGCTATGGATGACACCTATTGTCTGGATCATTCATGATAATGTGTTGTTGTTGATGTTCTTGCTGCTGAAAAGATCGACTGTTATTAAATGTACGCTGAAAATTGTGCTTATTATTTTTACGTTGGTCATGATAGTCACTTCTATACGGTGCATTGCGATAGGAATTGAAATACTGTGTTTTCTATACGTAGTTACTTCCTTGCTGCTGTGCGTTACTATTTGTTGTAGCTGAGACTGTACGTGCACGCGGCGAAACATTAAAGTTTGGTTGACCTTGTAGACTGCATTGTTGGGTACGTATGCTAAGCGGCTGACTTTCATGCCGTTGTGGTGAAAAACTTCTATTGTTACCAAAAATGCGTTTGCTGTTAATTTTACACATACTGATGATTACGATTTTTACCTGTTATTAATATTTTCGTGGTAGTTCTGGAGTGCCTAATGAAAATTGTCACTTTCGGTAAAAATTTGTCATATCCGGTTTCCAGTACATATTCTTAATCCTACATAGAGCAATAGTTAAAGAGCTGTTTTGATAGATATAAAGGATAGTAGAAGAGAAGGCAGCAGTGCAGAAAACTAAAGATAAAACAGCACTACTACAGCTCGGGGCCCTATGCACGCTATGGCACATATTCAATAAAGCGTAATGAATCCCCTGAGGTCTATTATGTACTGCAAATAAGTTTTAGCTTTTGCGTTGCAGGCAATAGCGGCAAAAATCCAAAGGCAAATTGTTGTATCCCTGTTAATTCCAATTTCTGCATAATAGATAATGCTGATGAAAATACAATAGCAAATTGTCGCATCAGGTTCAAAGCTAGTTTCTGCATTACAGGGAATAGCGGTGAAAGTACAAAAATAAATTGTCGAATACAGCTCAAAGCGTGTACCTGTGTCCTGTCATTATTAAATTCCTTAGATTTTTTTACAAATGCAAATTGCTTTTTAATCAACGTTCTCGTCACTAAATTTGATAACACGTTCAGGTTTGTGTGTGAATCTGTTTGTCTGTGTCATTTCGGATTTCAAGTTATGTAACTTTTCAGATTTTAAGTCGCGTGCCTTTTCGGATTTTAAGTCGCGTAGTCTCTGTAAAGTGCTCAAATTATACGCGTTGCGCGAGTCTGACGAATGTTCGCAAAGTGGCGTCTGCTGTGATGTGTTATTAACTGAAATACTTTTCATCTCTGCTACTTCTTGTTGTAAACTTGACAACTTTCTACGCAACGTGTTATTAGACGAATCTATCTCATTAATTGTCTGCTGTAAATTTTGAAATTCAGGTGTTTGATTAAATGAAACCGGTGAAGTATCGTCTGATTTGCTGTCATTATTACTTTCAATGACGTCAGTACGACTGGCCAGTTCATCACATTTTTCAGTCAGTATTTTTACCTGATCATCGATTTTAGTGTCAGTGGAATTAATCTGTTTTTGCAATTTACGTGTAGTTTCGTTCAATTTTTTAACGTCAGCTTTGACGACATCGGAATCCTGTGTTACCTCTAATTGTTCGAGTCTGTCGGTCACTGTTTGAAAATCGGTTGTGTGTGTCTGTTTTCGATTTAAGATCCGAAATTTCGTCACGTAATTCTGTGTTCGACTGTTTGATGGAATTAATTTCGTCGGACACTTTGGCAATATTATTGTCTACATACGTTTTTGCCTTCACAAACATTTTACGTTTGTCTTCTTGTCTCTGAGCAGTGATTGTTTCCATGACTTGACGTTTGACTTTATTTTGATCCTGAATAAATTTGCGGAAACGAGTATCAGTGTTTTGTATGTGAGGACTAAGACGTTCGTTAATTTGAGTGTTCTGTTGTTCGAATTTCGCGTCAATCTTTACATCCATTGTGCGCGAAAGTTCTGCTGTCATTGCTTTAAACTCGTCGCCTAATTGTATAGCTTTTTCAGAGCATTGTTTAGCGACTCCGCTAATTTCGTCTCTGAGTGTTTCTCTTGCACCTGTTTGCAATTCCCTTAATTCCTGAGCAACAGACTTAATTTCTTCGCTACTTTTTCTTGAACAAGCCTCTATTTCCTCGCTCAACTGTTCCTTGATATCATGACACTGCGCGGCAACGTCTCTAATTTGTTCACTAAGCTGTCTGGAATTGTTGTCTAATTTTTCATTAAGGTGTTTGTTCTGTTCACTAAGTTGTTTGAAATTTTCTTTGAATTGTTTGTTATCTTCACTATTTTGTATCTTTGGTTGAAGAATTTGTAGCAATAATGCCGTCGTTTGATCCAAGCCAAAATTACCATTTCTATTCTCAGTGCTGTTTAATGGTGGATCTGGAATTGTCTCGCTTTCTATAACCATTTGGTTATTTTGAGATTTACAAAAAGGTTTGCCAGTCGAATGTACACTATCGGTCACTATTTCGGAATTAAATGGATCCTTCGTACTTTCAGTACCCTGTCCATTTTCATTAGAAAAATTTGTCTGTACGTTATTTGAATTTTCCAAACCGGGTGTGTTAAGCTGGGCAACGCTGATTCCAACAGAACGCCCCGCGTCATCAATTATCGTCAAATTAACAGAGGAGACAATTGAGTTCATTTGTTCATCAGTAAGATAATAATCATCATTAGAGGTTGGAACACACTGATTGTTGGTGAACGCAGGATTGTCATCATTACACTGCGTGTCACAATTACTATCAGTCACGTTGTTTAAGTCGGTAAATTCATTCATAATACCTCGCGATACACTATTCATAGTCTTTCGCGGCATTTTTACAATAGTCACTATTATTCACAAATGAAATAAGCACAATGCAAAAACAATGCACAAATACAACAGAGCTAAGAATTGCCGATGATCTAAGGAAAGAAATTCACAAATTAGTAAAAGCGTTGCGCCAAATGCTAATTATTTTTAAGCAAATAAGAGCAGATATCTGGCTACGTTTCAGAAGATTCTCAACGAAATACGATCCTGGCAGGGTCGCCAAGTGTAACCTCCCCAGAGATTTATTGTATTAATATTTTAAATGAGAATAGGCATAGAGCTAAGTGTAAGCTCCCCAGAGAAGTTTTGAAACACAATAATTGAATGTTAACTAGAATACAACTTAATGTAACCTCCCAGCAAATAAAATTGAAGACAATGACAATTAAATGGAAACTAGCTATCTGACCCAAGTATAAGTTCCTCACAAAAAAAAAGTGAAAGTCTATTCAGTGGTAATAAAATCTCAGTGACAATGAAAACGCAAATAGACCGAAATGTCGATCTTAGGCCCTGATTAAACTCAAATTCTTACCTCAGTAAAACTGCATCTGCTCTTATTTTCGCCATAGCTTGGAGGAAATGCGTCGTAAATATTCTTTGAATTTAAGGGAAATTTTTCTTTAAGGAAATGTAAGGCAAATATTCTTTCAAAAAAGGATTCTTTGTTAAAAATGGTTGGTTTAAAAACAAAATTATTATTGGGGCGATTCTTGGACAAATTAGTTACATTTAATTTACATTACATTATCAAATGCGCGCAATGCTGCTTCTTTACCTTATTAAAAAATATACCTCGTCCTGAATCTTTACCAGAGTGTCATGTCGACGCCCGCCGACTCCTCACACGCAACTGCGATTTCCTACATGCAACTGAACTCTCTCGTAACTCGACTGCAACTACGTCATCTCGCACGCGGTACTACTCCCCAACTGCCAACTCGCAACTCAAGTGAACTCTCTCGTAACTCGACTGAAACAGAATTGAACTCTCGCGCGGTCAAGCGCAGACTAGAAACGACAAATAGCTCTCTGGTCAGAGACTCTGCAATGCCTCGCCATTGCCGCCACACAACATACGTGTTTCACTGTATCACTGAGGCACACAAGCCTACCCGTCAACGACAAGGTCCGTGGTTTATGGGGCAGGGGGGGTGGACTAATTAATATACATTGAAGAGTTAACATTACAGTGGCTTATAGTATTCCATCTTTTCTTGGTCTTGATTCTCTGGAAAATTTATTTGTAGGGCATGTTTATTTCTTGACTGGGTCCCAATGATCAAATTGTAGACGACTGTTAAACAGAACAACTATTCTATAAGCCATCCGATAATCCATATCATATACAAACAACTGGCACTTAGTACAGTGGTTAAATTCACACCAAGCAAATATAATTTAGTTAAAGACGCATGTTATCACTTAACAAAATCACCTTCAAACAGCTATGTTTTTATTAAAGAATTACGTTATGGGGGCGTTTCAACATGTATTTAAACGATAATGCTACAGTCACACTGTTGTGGCATTTTAGAGTAAGCAACTACGCTGTAGCAGTCACATTCCATGCTTGACCTGCACCATGTAGCCACACGAGAGTATGCTTGCCACGGCCAGCCGTCAGGATAGCGAACGTCATCTTTTGGTGGAACCTGTCCACGAGCAGTCTTTGCATCTATGCTGCGAGGGCAGGGCTTGTTGTCGATGTTCCTGCCAGCCTATTCACTTTCCACCTCGCAGGCATTATTCGTTGGGAAGGAAAAGACATAATAACTATTTACCTATTTTTGCTTGGTATCGATTTAACCACTGTACTCGGTGCCAGTTGTTTCTATATGATATAGATTGTCGGATGGCTTACAGAACAGTTGTTCCATTTAAAAGTCATCTACAATCTGATCACTGGGACCCAATCAAGTAGTAAAGCTGGCTTACAAATAAATTTTACAGACAATCAGGATCAAGAAAAGATAGAAAACTATAAGCCACTGTAATTTTAACTTTTTAATGTATCTTATGTAGTAATTAGTACACACCCCCACCTCTCCATAAACCATGGACCTTCCCTTTGGTGGGAAGGGTTGTGAGCCACAAGGATATAAAAGTCCTGTAATTGCCTGGTACCCAAGAAACACGTGTGATGATACACAGCTCATGCTGTGTGAATGAGATATTTTGCTGCCTGTCAGAAATGTGGTGTGATACTGTATGTGGTGCAGTACATTGTTTATTCAATGATTTTATCATAATTATGCTTCTTTAGGGAAAGAGTATTAGATATTAATTTGCTTTTTTCGTTTGTTGTATGTAGTCGCCAAGTACTGGTGAGCACTGAAGGTTTTCTTCGTGTATTACAGTGCTGTAATCCCACCATATTCGGTACTCACGTGATCGATGGCGGTTCACCGTTAATAGACGCCTGATGTGGTACCACATTTTATGTGGGGATTTAGGTTGTACAGCGATAGTCAATGAGTCATGGTAACCGTACTGAATTCTGTTAATGTTGTGAAAAGTCTCTTTCTGGCTATCTGTGAGTCAAGTTTAATTTCATTATATGAGTAAAACTTGTAATCATTTGATATAATATTTTAATTGTAAAGTCGGTTGAAATTACCGTGAGGACAATTAAATAATCAATGATTTGCATATTTCACTTCATTTGTCTACAAGCAAGTTGTTTTCCAACGGATTTATGTGAAAATTTTACTAAATTTGGTACTTATATTAAAAGTATTATTTAATTGTGAGAAGTGCACAAAATAAAAAGAAAATTTTGGTGTTTAAATTGTTGATGAAATATACTTACTAAATAGTAATGCCTGTTGATAAGGGAAGTGTGAGCTCTTAACAGCATGTAGATGGAAGATACTGCATTCTATTTACTCAATAGTTACTATAAAGTTACTATGTGGAATGCTTTTAATTTCACAAAACTTATTTGAGAGGTCCAAAATACCAGTAATTGACATTATTACCTTTGCTGATGAATAGACTGAACAATACAGTTGGATGTCTGAACAATGAACCAAATCAACATCTATGCTGTAACAGTTCCTGACAAAGATTATAATGAAATTATATTTACTTACACCAATGTTTGTTCTTGGAATAAGGCAAGCCCACAGTTATTTTGCGTATTAATGGTATGTAAACAGAAATATATATACATCAGGCTACGTTAAGGGCGATACATGACAGCACACTTTCAGAGCACAGTGAACAAGGTACGGCCAAAGGTTAGACAGTATCCAAAATGGTCAGCCTTTCTGCGCTTTGGGTGGGAGGTGTAGCCAATATCCGATTACTCAGAATTAACAGAGTATATGCTACTTTCTCCAGCGAACTGGTTGAAAATTCCTGACCTAACTCGATATGAAGATGCAACAATGTGCAGTAGGCAGCAGCTGTTTCACATTCAGTGTTAAGTGTGCCGTGCAGATTGTAGATACCGTTCTTCGGAAAAGGCCTCACCTCCAACACTACGACATCTTCTTTTCTCTGCAATTCGGCGTCATTGTGAATACCGTTACGATTCCTGTTATTCATTTTATGTAGTGCTATATTACTTAGTAGAGTCCTGTTCATCTGGCCTGGACTAGGTGTGCCCTGATCGTATTAGCAGGATGTCAGATGACGTGGAATGTGACAAAGATGGCCTTTAAACCTGTCCACATACATTTATTATATGATTTTTTTTAATTTCCATTTTTGCTGCCGATCGGTTAGGATTCAGTTGGAAGTTGGATTAGCGAAAGTCAGATGATTGGGACTTTGCTTTGTTTTTATTGCGATATTTACATGCTTCCAACGTTTTCCTTTAAATATAGTAGATCAACAACCAACCATTATAATTAGGCCCGCAAGCCTGTTCCACCTAACGGATAGTCTACATCATTTATTAGTATTATTTCTACCGTAGGCTGTCCCATGCCTGCTGCACGCAGGAGTATTCAGCAGGAAGACAGCATACTTGCCACTATGGTACCAACATTTCATATGAAAAATAGGTTCCGTAATGCTTAAATTACTCTATTATAGAAGAAATGCATATAATAGCGGAGTTCTCTCCATAGGTAGATACTGCTCTCTCATAAAGCATGTTAAAAATGCCAAAGCAAAGGAGGGAAAAAAGAGTGTTGACAGTCACTGGTTAAGAAACATTTATTGTGCCTGTAACAGGAGTAAACACCATTATTTAGTACTCAGCTGATATGGAAGGATTTTTCACCGTGATGCATGATACTCTCTTGAAGGACGTGGAGGTCGTACACAGAGAAAGAACTACAAAATAAAAGGAAATATGTCACCAAAGAAGTCATTATACTGTTTCTCCCCTTACGATAGGCTTGACAGATTAAGTTGTCTAATCCCAAGGAAGACTTAGTTTCCAAACCTCTAATATTTAAAGAACGTATCTCAATACGCCAAGTACACAGAGAGACTGACAAAGTAAACGTGACTGTCAGTCCAACTTGTTTATAAATAACTTACCGGTACCGGTCAGATATGCTTTTACTTGTGTTTTACACGACGCATTTCGAGAAATGATTCCCATTTCCAACTCTTTACTTCTTTGAACTATTCCATTTCTTTGTAATGTTCTGTATTGTTTTGTTGACTTTTCTGCAATGTATAAACACACCCAGTTTTTAGTTAGTTATCGATATCTTATGTAGTTAGTGGCGAAACGTTCTTGTGGTCCATTTGTGCAGAATCTGACACATAGTAAACATCACTCATAACTTTCTGGGTACAGTACACACCGAGAATAACTTACATAAACTAACATTTACATAGATGTTTTTAGATGTAGTTGACAGAGATCATGGTGCAGGTCCTCCACAGGTATGCGTTTCTTCTAAGTGTTACTCCTTTTGTTTAGGTATACCGTCCAAGCATCTGAAGAAATTCACCATTTCACATTCAAGTTCTTTATTTATCATTCTGTCTTCGTATTATCTGTAATGTATATATGTCTCCAGTTTTTCGAACAAATCCATTTCATGCCCTTTATTTACTTTGATATTTTCCTTTACTTTTGCAAATGGATGTCCTGTGTTGTGAAACTGTGTAGCTATAGCTGATGTCGTGTGCCTGTTGTGTTTGTAGGCTTTAATTTGCTCTGTGTGTCTGGTGTTGAAATTTCGACGTTTGCTCTAGGTAGAACATAAAATTTACTTGGAATTTTACTTTGTGTATTCCATAGTCTGATTAAGGGCCATGATTACACTATGTATTATGTATTAGTTTTTGTTTTTGTTTATTTAATGCAGAAAACCTAACTTTAAGTTTAGATTTTTCAGAATAGTTGCTATCTTCTCCAATATATAGTCGATGTATGGGGTGCTAGTATACATTTGTTTATGTCTTTTTCTTATGTGTGCTTTTGAATTTGGGTCTTTCTTCAGTTTTGTTAGGAGTGTGTCAATCATGGAAGCACTATAATCTTTAGCAACTGCGATCTGTTTCACTGTATTTAATTATTTGGCATGTTTTCTAGGTCCATAGATATTTCAGTTTCCCTATGTAGCACTGACCTGTATGCTGCCTGTTTATCTATGTCAGGGTTACACGCAGATGCAGGGATTGCGGGGTCAGTCATTACATTTTTCCTGTAAATCTTGAGTGTGCAAGTGTTCTTGTTGCCTGTAATATGTAGGTGCAGGTAATTGATGTTTTTGTTTTGTTCATGTTCCACTATAAATGTAATTTTCTCTTGTAGATTAATGAAGCATTTCAGAATGTCTGTTATGTCAGTGGCATCCCCTTTTACTAACAGTAGTGTGTCATCTACACATCTCCTATAAATTTCAGTTTCCTTTGGAAGAGGTTCTTGCCTGCTAAATAACTTTTGTTCCAAATGATTTGTGCGTATGTCAGCCATTCTACCTGATATACATGATACCATTGCTGGTCAGTGGGGTTGTTTATAAATGTTACCCTAAAGGTAAACTAGTCAAAACTTAGAGTTACCTGGAGGAGTTCTGTAAGTTCAATGATATATATGTATGCAAGTTCCTTACATCTCTTAAGTGATTTTTCGATTACTGTTTCAGCTTATTGTGTGTGTATGTTTGAGTAAAGGCAGGTAATGTCAACTTATGTGCACTGAGGATGTTGTGGTAGCTTGCACCTTTTAGTTCTTCAGCTAGAAGCATGCGATTATTTTATAGAGTTGTTGTTTTCATATGTATAATTTTTTGACAGTATATAATTCAGTTTCTGTGTATGCAAGACTGTTTATGGAGTTTACCACAGGGCATATCGGATTACCTTCTCTGTGTGCCTTTGGATGTGCTCATCCGCTTGGTGCCGTTGGATTTATGCATGTAAGATACTTCTTTTCAGCTTCTGTCCATAGGAAATGTATGTTCTTTAGATGATCCTTAATTTTCTTTTGAAGTAGTTTTGTTGGATTTTTAACGCGTTGAATATTATTAGCATCAAAGAGTTCATGTCTTTCGTCTAAGTATTCCTTTTCTATAATTACAAGCAATGTAGTGCTTTGTCTTATTTTGTGACTATCGATTGGTTCATTTTCAGTTCATTATTTATGGATTTTAGAGATTTTGTATCATTTATTGTATATTTAGATCTAAATTTATCTTTATTTACTACTTTCTCGAGAAGCTTGCTTACTTTGCGACCTACTGCTGCTTTTGTATTTGAATTTAATTTTGCAGCATTTCATGCATTTTTATTTGCAACTATTATCTGTTTAAAGTTGTGGCTGTTGCGTTTAGGCTTTATGTTGTATTTTAGTCCTTTTTTGGAGTAGATTATTTCTCATTGGTGAAATTTTGTATCGGTTTTGTTCACCAGTCTGCAGTAAAATGTGTGGGTATATATGTCAGTTATTAAGGTTAGTTTTGTTGTTTTGTTTGGATGTCAAGGTCTGCAGCTTCATAACATATGTATTGCAAACAGTCAAGTACTCCTTGTCGACTATGTCTTAGATATGCTTACATATATTGTCATATGCTATGAGTTCCATACTGTTTGCTGTTTTGGTTGTATGTTAAATAGCGTCTGTTCAGCAAGTCCTACTTCTTGTGTAAACGCCTTAATTAGTTTTCAAGCTATAGTCTTTCTGCTTTGTGCTTTATAAGTTTTGCTATACTTCTGCATGATCTTACTTACTTTATATTTAATTGCACCTAATTGTTGACGGCACGTGTTGCATGTTATGTGTGCAGCTGCCTCATAGCCTGGCTTGGCATTAATAATCTGATTTTGTCCATTAGAAATAGTTTAAATGGCGTTCTTGAAAGCGTGTGACTTTCAAAACAACGGGTAACTTTCTGCTACCAGTCAGTATCTTCCTTTATTTATGTTTTACAGGACGCGTTTCTCGAAATGATTCCCATTTTCAAGTGTGTATTGCTCTGTACTATGCCATTTGTTCGTTATGTTTTCGGTGTACGAAGTTTTTCTTTGTTGTACTCACCATACAGCAATGTAAAAATAACGTGCAATTTTTAGTTAATTATCGATTTTCGTATGTAGTTAGCCGAGATATTTATGAGAACATTACGAAAAAATTTATTCCATATGCTCGTGCTTTCGTTAACAGCTTCCAGTGGCGCACCTCGTGGAATGCATTCCGGAAATCTAGAAGTTTGATGTCTTTCTTTTGCCTTTTGTCTAAAATCGTGCTGTTTCGGTTTCAAGAATATTTGTTGTATTCGAAATGAGGATATGTTCAAGGATTCTGCGGCAAACTGATGTTATCAATATTGGTTTCTAACATTACGCGTCCGTTCTTTTACCCTTCTTACATACAGGAGTCATCTGCGCCTGTTTCAGTAGGTTGGGGCTCTGTGCTGAAGCAGTTTTTTGCTAATGTATGATGGCATTAGTTCTTTGATTCACTCTTACATCTTTCTACAGGCGCGCAAATCTGTAATAACTGTTGCTTGTCGTTATTTGCACGGCCTTTTGTCGATGTTTCTCACTATTGTTTTGTAACACCCTGTAGATTGGAATTTCTGTAATTCTCCTATACTGCTTAGGGAAAATTTTAGATTATTTCTCCAAAATCACACGACCTGTATCCTTTCCTAGTCTTCTGCATCTGAGCTTGTTCTCCGTCTCTAATGACTTCGTCGTCGAGGTGCCTTAAACCCTAATCTTCTTTCATTCTACCTTCGGAATTTTCCCTGTTGCTTGCCTGCAGATAAGCCGAAACTTCATATTATGTATGCATCACTCTTGTTCTCTGCTGTGACGTTATCTGTCCATATCTTTCAGTACATGGTAATAAAAATACATTTCATGCTTTTGAAATTCTGGAAAATTAGATGAAATTAAACTCCTTGTGTTACCTATTATCATTATGTAAACAGTGAAGTATCAATCACCCATATAATCGTGAAGGAAGTCGTAAAAATATGGAATACCGTTTCCTTTTTCATTCTTCAATTCCCCAGTTTTTCACAGAAAGCAAATAAAATATCTGTAGCACGTACGTTGGGATGTTCTTTAATGCTTCATGTATTTTCGAATACAAATTAGGTTAGGAACATTTCTAAATTAGACATACACGAAGTATGACATTGTTGGCTCTCCAGATTATAGGTTACAATTGTAGAGTAGACTATTTGATTCAAGTTTCGTAAGGTTAAAACAAACAATGGAAAATTAATTGTCAATGAAAACGCTATAAACATGGAGACACAATAGAGCAACACACGAAATAAATTATTTGCAGTTAATATTTGTAAATTCCTTACACTAAGTAATTTCACTTGTATAAGCCACATATATATCTTTCACTGTAACCTGGACATTCAGTAGGTGCACGCATTTCACACATTAGAGACATTACACATTCTTCCCATTGCTCATTCTGCGAAAGTTTACCTGACCAAAAGAGATAACCAGAATTTTCATTAGAGGGTACTCTGTTGTCCTAAACCCTCCTGAGGGTGGATGAACAATACCTTATACTAAAAACATCGCTCTCAGAATGAAATGATTCTTGGTTCCTAGGCTTTGGTTGCTCTGCTTCTTTGTCTCTGGTTTATTTGCTGCTGTCGTCAATACTTCAAGAGATCTCTCGTATGGAGACGAGGTTAGGACTGCTGAAGAACATACTTCTCCTTCCCTGGTGCCTGGTCCCTTTTTTATTTGTGGAATGGGTGAGATTTGCCATGGTGTAATTTCAGATGTGGCAGAAGATCTCCGTGCCGCAACTTCAACTTTAGCTTTTCCTTTTTTAGAAGCCACAGCACCTGTAGATGGTCCATTTACTGGATCAATGGGTAAATCCTTAATTATTCCTTCATAGTGGCCAATGAAATCAGCAT
The DNA here is from genome assembly GCF_021461385.2 of Schistocerca piceifrons. Classification (NCBI taxonomy): domain Eukaryota; kingdom Metazoa; phylum Arthropoda; class Insecta; order Orthoptera; family Acrididae; genus Schistocerca; species Schistocerca piceifrons. Next base: position 784,484,807 of record NC_060141.1, read on the forward strand.
CTGTGGAAATATGAGTGTTGAATGGGAATATTTGCAGGTCACCCTAAACACATTTACTGCTATCTCTCCTGTCTGATATTTGAGGCAGGTCTTCCAAACTATTTGGTGATGTCCCCGTTTGTTACTGAATATGTGTTTGTCCTCATCTATATGCGTACCTGCTCAGAGCAATAGACTTTCGAAGGATTCATGAAAGTTCAATCCAGTAGTTGCAACATGTTTGAGGAATGAGAAATTAAACCCAAGATGTGACAAGGTTTTCCCAATAGAGATTTATTAGATAGAAATTTCTGGAGAGGATATTATGCCAATCCCGAATCACAATTACCAGTGATTCCGCTGTTGGCTTCACCTTTCTTAGGAAATGTTGAGACCTGTACATGAAGCGATGGCTTTGATTACACCAAGAGGGGCGACATGGCTTTGAGTCCATCCAGGTGGAGGGCAAGCAAGAATGGACCCAGCTGGGGCACCTGTTATCAACTGACTGCTGTGGTTATTACAGGGGAATATTATTATGGGCAGGACATAATTTCCTGCAACACTCATCCAGGTGACAATGGTCACAAGTGATCCACACTGTTCAGTGGAGATGGGTGCTACTTGTCACTTTTCCTTTCTTGCAACGATTTGGGGAAATTCGCTCTGCACAATGATTAGACCAGTGTAGTCGACATTGTACATCCTGTCCAGTGAAAATCTATTTTCATCCAACTTTTGTGGGAGCTGAAAGAGAAATACTGCCACATTCTCTTTCGCGAAACCTAGAGATCTACTTAATGAAGTTGCTGGGGTTGTTCGAATCAAAGTATTGTTTTTGTGAAGCTTCAAGGAAAGGCATAGTCACTCACGTCCTAATTCATCAGGTCTTCCTTTCCTCTTGCTATGTAGGTCCACTACCTATATCTGAGTACCAGTGCATCACACTTAGCTTCATGGGACCTTCGTTCTCAAACTTAAATTGAGGCGCTTCACTAGAACGAATGGGATCTAAAGGTCAGCATAGAGTGGGTATAGAGATTAATGACTTCAGATCAACCAAGCTTCTGAAGTCTTGTCTGTGCACTTTCGTCACAATGAAATTTTGTGAGTAGCAGATTTGACTACTTCTGCCCATTCATCTGGCGTGTAATACTATTGGATGTGAGTTTCTCCCATAAATTCCAATGCGACCAAAACCATGATCGATGTAAGTCTAGTATGACCTATCACGGGAAAATAACGCTGCACAAGTCAAATACTTTTGGTGGCAACGAGAATACTTTCCAGGGCCATAGCCGGCCGCTGTGGCCAAGCGGTTCTAGGCGCTTCAGTCTTGTTTTTCTGTATCTTCCTGGTGTCTATTTGACCTATCTATGGCCGAAGGGCTGCGCAATATTTCCGCTGCCGGCCCACCTTTTGTATAAGGTGTTAAAATAACAATAAAGGAAAAAAAACTCACCCAGCCAGTCTAACCTTGAGTACGTGTCTGGACATATCGCTTCGCCTTAGACACCTTATTTACTTTCTTGTTCTGTGTACGAGTGGACGTGGTTGTTAGGTTTTCTTATGACTCCGTTGTTTCGATCTCGTTGTTCGTTCTGTCCTTCGTTGGTCGTGTCCGTCCTCTCCCGTTGTGTTGTTGTTCGCGGGCCGCTACGCTGGTGCCGCCCGCCTTCCGTCACTTCAACGCCCTGACCGTTCAGGTCGCCGTTACAACAGAGAGAAGTGCTGATTTTGACAAAAATGAACCGAAAGTTTATTCAGAACATCGAGGATCCATTTTAACTGAGACACATATCACCTGGTTGACCACGTTGCTTAGCAATACCGTCATGGACACTAATTCATTAGATCGATTTGCGACGTAATAAGTCCCATTACACATACAAACTATAACACGAAATTTTCTGCCCACAAGAGAGTATGACAGTGATTTTATTTCTATAAATGCCAATAAACCGGCGGTTTCAGAAATTAAATTAGCTACTGTTGTTGTTGTAGTTGCTGTGGTGGTCTTCAGTCCTGAGACTGGTTTGATGAAGCTCTCCTTGCTACTCTATCCTGTGCAAGCTTCTTCATCTCCCAGTACCTACTGCAACCTACATCCTTCTGAATCTGCTTACTGTATTCATCTCTTGGTCTCCCTCTACGATTTTTACCCTCCACGCTGCCCTCCAATAGTAAATTGGTGATCCCCTGATGCCTCAGATCGTGTCCTACCAACCGATCCCTTCTTCTAGTCAAGTTGTGCCACAAATTTCCCTTCTCCCCAATCCTATTCAATACCTCGTCATTACTTATGTGATCTACCCATTTAATCTTCAGCATTATTCTGTAGCACCACATTTCAAAAGCTTCTATTAACTCCATTCTAAAAACATCTAAGCAGTAAAGGCGTTGTCATTTTTAAAATGTGACTTGTAAGTAGTGCATCTTTTTCCAGTCAGTACAAACTTTAATTTTATTAATGTACTATACACCTAATATGTTTTAGAACAGTTAGTTTAATTCTGAAGACGACGCTTATAGTAGCGTCGAAACCTGGTCAATTTTGACTCAATATTTGTGGCCGAGGGCTTATTTGTTCCAATATACTTCTGACACGGTCAGTGAACCTTAGCAGCTGTGTTCAAAGTTTTACTTTTTTTGTGTAAACAGACGGTGAAGGAAACAATGAAACAGATCTTACAATCTTAGTAATGTGTGTGGTTGAACTGTTATTACAAACATTAGAATACTTGTGAACTAATCAACGCCATTTTCAGGTGTGCGTTATACTGATGCCTCCTCTTCAGTTTTCTTCTTGTTTCTTGTTTACCCCGGCTTCTTGGGTTCTCTTGTGAAGAGACACGGTATACCACGTTGAGTAGGAGCGTGAGACAATCAATGAAATTACACAAGAGTTAGTAGCTAATCATGGGCGATGTCATGACGATTGGAAGAAAGTCGGATGCATTAGCTTCATTTACCTTTCGTAAATAGAACGCGATACTCATCAACGACTGTAGGAAGAACTAGAATATCAATCCGGGGGAACCCGTTCATCACCTTACAGACCCAATGGACATAAACATCGTAATAGAGAAATTCCATAAATACTAAGCTATGGAATGATTGCTAATGTGCGTGCTACACACATTGAGTTACATGCCTTCCACCTCTGTACTGACCGAGCGAGGTGGCGCAGTGGTTAGCACACTGCACTCGCATTTGGGAGGACGACGGTTCAATCCCGCGTCCGGCCATTCCGAAGGTTTTCCGTGATTTTCCTAAATCGCTCCAGGCAAATGCGGGATGGTTCCTTTGAACGTGCACGTCCGACTTCCTTCCCCATCCTTCCCTAATCCGATGAGACCGATGACCTCGCTGTTTGGTCTCTTCCCCCAAACAACCCAACCCTATGTACTGATCAACATTGGGCATCTACATACTTTCTAGGACATTTTTTTTAATATTAGGACAAATACGCCCTCGGTCATAAATGTTGTTGTTGTGGTCTTCAGTCCAGATACTGGTATGATGCAGCTCTCCATGCTACTCTACCCTGTGCAAGCTTCTTCATCTCCCAGTCGAGTTATGCTAAAAAAACGTACATATTTGATGCAGCTGCATTGTGTCCCTGCGCACTTGCACAAAGTTACGTAGCTAGGTATGAGCGTGTGTATCAGGAAGTCTGGGACAGACAACGTTCCAATTTTTTCATCTATTTACCTTTGACAGACCTTGTTTCGAGTCGTTAACCATTAAGTACTGTAACGACTATTTTGTATCTAAGATGTAGAGACAGGTTGTAACTACTAATATGTACCTATTATAAAAATTATGAAGGCGTCGTGGAGATATAGTCATAAGCAACACTTAACAAGTTTTAAGATACAGTGACTTTAAAGTTTCATCGCAGTATAAACTTGTCGAGGACCAAATGGATACATTCCTTTCGCTTTTGATTATACTTTAATATAGTTCAATTCTTGTGCAAAATACACGATCTTCTTTGTGTTATGTAATACTAATTTGAGAGTCCATTTAACTATGATGTGGTCGTAAATGGATTATGATTGTGTCTCCCTGAAAATAATTTAGATCCTAAAGGTTTTATTTTGAAAATTATATAAAACAGCTAGTAATTTTTAACAGTATTTTAACAATCTCATACACACATACATAACAGATAAGTCAGTCTAATACTTTATTTTACACTGTTAATGTGAAATCAAGGGAGTTGTTCCACGTCATCATCGTTCACAATATTTCTAGCACATGACCGAAAAAAGTTTTCATATTCTGTAGGTACGTATGCCACTAGAGAAAGTATGTCATTAGTCTTTCCTGATTAATTTGAAGTGACTTTATATATTTTATCGGCTGCTGAAATAGGCCTAATTCATCAGGTCTTCCTTTCCTCTTGCTACGTAGATCCACTACCCATATCTGAGAAGCAGTGCATCACACTTAGCTTCAAGGGACCTTCGTTCTCAAACTTAAATTGAGGCGCTTCACTAAAACGAATGGGATCTAAAGGTCTGCATAGAGTGGGTATAGAGATTAATGACTTCAGATCAACCAAGCTTCTCAAGTCTTGTCTGAGCATTTTCGTCACAATGAAATTTTTTGAGTAGCATATTTGACTACTTCTGTCCATTCATCTAGCGTGTACTACTATTGGACGTTAGTTTCTCCCATAAATTCCAATGCGACCAAAACCATGATCGATGTAAGTCTAGTATGACCTTTCACGGGAAGATAATGCTGCACAAGTCAAATACTTTTGGTGGCAACGAGAATCCTTTCCAGGGCCATAGCCGGCCGGTGTGGCCAAGCGGTTCTAGGCGATTCAGTTCCGAACCGCGCGACCGCTACGGTCGCAGGTTTGAATCCTGCCTCGGGCATGGCAGCTTAGGGCGGCTCTAGCTCTGAGAAAGCGGTGACGGGGCGCGGCCTCCAGCTGCCTTAAGATGAGTGAAAGTGAGTCGGTGGTTGACCCCATACTGGTGTACTGGGAAGCAGACGGAGAACATGTACGCCAGTTGATAAATGTCCGTCGTCCCGTTTTCAGTGTAATATGCGAGAAAGCCTCGCAAAGCTACGGTTGAGCGGTCAACAGTGGTCAAAATATGCGTGTTCGTGACTATAGCAACTTCACGCTCAATTCACGGTCTGCAGAGCCTGAAGTAAATCAGGTGAAGAGCTACAGAATGAAATACGGCAGCCTCCGATGGGAACGTAGGACCAAGGACTTTGAAGTACTCTAGTGGGAGTCAGAATTCCGGAAAAATTGTTGTTTGTGCAGACGCTAACCCTGATGGGTGGAATGGGAGGAGATAAATAGCAGAAGTTGAGAGGAAGGGAAATTTTGTAGGAATTTGTTCACTTCGCAGAGCAGGCATTGGTCGGCGCTGGGAAGCGACGCATAATTAATGCGACTTGCGCTGCAATTGGCGTAAGTGATTTTGCTGGACGGGAAACCGAGGCGAGGAGCGAACTGTGAAGAGTCTCTGTAGAGGTCTTCTGTTCCGAGCTTGCCTATAGTGCGGACGTGGCGTTATTTACACAGCTTGCCTGAGAAAGAGTGAGCATCTCTGCAGTTTAGGACTTAGCAAATGGAAGGATTGAGCTTGGAGATAGAAAGTACTGAGCAGGATAGCTAGGAGTGAATAGAGGAGCGCAGCCTTGCAGCACCACGAGGTCGGCCGACGTCCACACAACGACGCCGCTCCGCCACGCTGTATTTGGTGATATTGCACGTTTCCACGAGGGATTGATGGGTCGTGTATTGTAGAATTCTTCTCGTAATTCGCATTACACCTGGGTCACTCGATAGGAATTACTTTTGAGTTATCGCGCTTTACTCGACGCAAACGCAATTTATTACCACTGTCTGATAGGAGACTCTCCTTCTGTGATGATTGATGGTCGGGAGTTAAAATAAATTTGTGCTAATCGACTGCATCTGTTTTCAATCAAGTAGTTGAAAGCCCAAGTCACATTCTTAATTAATTTTATGTGCAACATTTGCATCTGGTGTTCAATAGCTGAATATAACATCAATGTGCACCCCTTTTTAATTAAAAGTGATCAATTCTGCATAAATTAATGTCAACACAGCCACCACAGTTCAATCAGGTGTCACAGGGCCATATTACTTTTTTGCGTTATCCGATATTCCGGCAGTGTTGCACTCTCTGTTGATCCGTCAGTCAATTAGTTGGGGTGAACACACGCAAAAACCAGCTTAGTGACGGACATGGTGTTACACATCCACATCCGGAACTGCTTAATGTAGTGGAGACTTTTGTGACTGGTCTTCTATGCCTGCTTAACTTGGCTTTCCTATCTTTGTTAGCTTAAGCAAACGTACTGGCTGCATCTTAAAATTCTTCAATGCCTGAGTTACACCAACTGCAGTGCAGATGGTCTACACTGTTGCAGTTGAACAAAGCCCTCGTACAGTCCCGCCTTCGCTATGGAAACGTGGCATAACGTTCAAGCATCACCGTCAGCATTGTGGATGCTGGACCCTATACACCAGTGTGGAGTTCAATTTGTGACAGGAGCTTTTCGAAGGGGCCTGATGAACAGCCTACTCGTATAAGCACGGATCCCCCCATTGCTGATAAGGTGACAACTGCTTGCAAATTATATTGCACACATGCGTATTCGCCTCAAAAACCAAAATACGATCTCCCTTTCCTTAACACAGCGATTCGTCTCCCACAACGGCTGCCCAGATCGGGGATTGCGATCACCACCCGTGTCCAGATCCTTCTCACTGAACATGAGTCTTTCCCTGTAATATCTTTCCTCTGGGTCCACTCACGTGCACCTCCACGGTCTATAACTCCATCTCAGATCTGTGTGGACCTATTGCAGGTCTCAAAAGGCTCAGTTCCCCCTGCGGCCCCCACTGTCAAGCTTCCAGGGCTCAGAAATAGTCTACATGGGTGGCTCGATGGGCGATGGTCATGTTGGCTTCGCTTATGCTCTTTCAGCGCATACTGGACAGCGTTCGTTCCCGAGTGGCTGCAGTGTTTTCACTGCAGAGTAGGTACCTGTCTCTCACACTCTTGAGCATATCCGCTCCTGCATAGGTGAGTCCTTCATCAGTAGTGACTCGTTAAGCAGCCAACAAGTTCTCGGCCACTGCTTCCGTGGCCATCATTTAGTAATTACGGAGGAGTCTGTTCCATTAAGTTTCAGTTGTGCAGCCGCAAGAAATCTCCTTCTTCTTTTAATATTTCGGCCGTATAACGTTCAGCCATCTTCAGAGTGAGCCGCAAGACTGCTGCTCAAGTGCTCGCTTCGTCCCTTTACACTCGTGCACTGCGCGACTGCGCATGCGGCCACAGATGCAAATGCGCCAGAGACGTTGGTCGGCGGCAGAGACGGGCATAATGCACGAGTGGTAACTATGACTCCACAGTCGATCTGTGTTCGCATATCGATGTATCATTGGGAAAGTTCATCTTGCAGACTGCTTTCGTCAGAAATAATATGCGCTCTGTCGGTAAAATTTCGGAGTTCCAAAAGGAGGATGTAGTTGCCAAAATTTCGACGTTGTCGTACAACATACTGTGACCATTATCAATACAGTGCTCTGCCACTGCCGACTTGTTAGTTTGTAAAAGCCATGTGTATTTCCGGTGTTCTCTACATCTTTCTTGGACAGTACGAGTTGTTTGTCCGAAGTAACAAAGGCCACATTCACATGGAATTTTGTAAACTCCAGTTTTTGGGAGCAGCAAATCATCTTTGACGGAGCCCACGAGTGAAGCTGTCTTGGGTGGAGGACGACAAACCACTTTTACTTTGTGTCTGCCGAGAATCCGTCCTATTTTCGATGAGAGGCTACCCACATATAGCAGGAAGGCCATCGATTTAAAGGTTTCTTCATCTTTTTCTGCTATCTTTGTGGTCTCTTTCGGTTTCATTTTCTGCGCCCTCTGTATTTGTTGTGGAGTGTACCCATTGTCTTCAAACACTCTTTGTAACTGGTTCAGCGCAGAGAGGATGGCACTGTGGGACATGAAGTGCGTAGGAAGCCGACGCACACCGATCTATAATTACGTGCAAATAGCTGCCACCATCCTGCCAAGACAATGTGTGTTCTCCGAACTTTGACACACACAGCGCATATTATTTCTGACGAAAGCAGTCTGCAAGATGAATTTCCCAATAATACATCGATATGCCAACACAGATCGACTGCGGAGTCATAGATACAACTCGCGCATTCTGTACGTCTCTGCCGCCGACCAACGTCTCTGGAGCATTTGCATCTGTGGGCGCATGCGCAGTCGCGCGGTAAACGAGTATAAAGGGACGAAGCGAGCACTGGAGAGGCGCCCCCTGCCACGTCTTCACCGTTGTGTCCCCCCTACCCTCCATCTCTCCACCCTCCATCTCCTTTCCCCAGGTGGCTTCCTTCAACTCCCCCTCCCGGATGATGCCCTCTCTCCCTCCATTTATCCTTCCTATCAACTCTGATCTTCAATCCCCCTCCTTTCCTCTGTCCTTTCCCTGGGCTCCCTCTTCCCCCCCCCCCCTTTCCATCCTGTTTTCTCCCCACTAAACCTCTCCCTACCTCCCTTCTCCCCCCAGTCCTTTTGTATTCCCCTCCTCTGCCTACCCCACTCCCTGTCGCGTATGCCCCCCACTCCTCTTTTGGGTCCTCATCCTCCTTAAGCTCCTTTCCTGGCTCCCCCCTTCGCTTTTCCTCTACTTTCCCCCCTTTTTTGTTTTCCCCTCTTCTGTCTAGTTTCCCCCCACCTGCTCTCGACTGTGGTGTCACATTTGCCAACTTTTTAGTGCAGTGTTCCAGTGACTATTCAGTGTTGTTTGTCTTTCTCGTGTTGCGAACAGAAACCATGCTGTCGCTAGGTGTGAATTTTATGTCCTTTGCGAACAGAATCCAGACCGTCGCCGTGTTTTTTAATTGTCAATTGTTTTCCCTGTCTGCTTCGTATGTATTTTTCTTAGCATCATCATCCCTCTGTTGTTGTTTTAAGTTCCACGATGTCTTTTCGCCATGTTACTCTCTAAGTCTCCGATTTTATCGCCTGTTTTTTATTATTTGTTCTCTTGATCTTTGTCACAAAATCTGTCGGCTGAAGAGCGGCATACTAAGCTGCTGCCAGCCCGCCCCCTTCGGGGGGAATTGAAATTCAATAAATGAAAAAAAAAAAAAACTGGAGAGGCAGTCTTGCGGCTCACTCTGAAGATGGCTCAACGTTATACGGCCGAAATATTATAAGAAGAAGGAGATTTCTTGCGGCTGCACGACCGAAACTTAATGGAACAGTCTTTGCGCCGCCAAAACCTGAAGATTCACATTGAGGAGTCTGTTCGTCCGCTCGGTGACCCTCATTTGTAGTCCAGGACATGTGAAAATCCCGGAAAATGAACAAGCTGGCAAGCTAGTCAAACAGGCTGCCTGTAAAGCGACTCTGGAGATCTGCCTCACAAAGCAACTTTTTCGGGACCTGGAATTCCGAATGGCACGCCCTAAGTACGCCAAATAAATTACGTGCCATAAAGGAGACAGCGAATGTGTGAACGCCATCCATGCAAGTCACTCGCAGGGACTCCATTGTCCTTTGCCAGCTCGACATCGGCCACACTTGGCTGACTCACGGTTGTCTTTTCCGTTGCGGGGACCCACCCCAGTGTCGATGCATTTCTCGATTGACAGCAGCACACATCATTTTGTACTGTCCCAATCTAGCCGCCCTGGGGCGGTCTTTGAACCTTCCTCCCTCACTCCCTACCGTGTTCGGCGACAATGCCTCAACGGCTGATCAAGTTTAATGTTTTCTTCGAATGGAGGGTTTTTATCACTCACTCTAAGGGTGAACGTGTGGCCTTCTCTACCAGACCTTCAACCTCCCTCCATTTTAACTCTTCCTTGATATTTCTTTGCTGTTTGTTCGCCCTGACGTTCGTCTTTTCAACATCTCTATTTCTCTAGCCCTGTGTTTTTATGCTGGAGATTTTACTGTGTTGCAGAGTGGCTGGTTAATACGTTTTTTATTCTACAGATGATACAGCCCAGGCCATCGGCTATATTATTTTAATACAATCTACCACTTTTCTCTTTTTAGTGCACGTCTTCCCCTTTTGCTTGTTTCTTTCATTTTCTCTTTCAGTGTGATTCCCAGTTAGTTTTACGCCTATTTTACTTTCACAGACTCTTTTGGGAAATGGTTTTTGAAACGTGGCGCCGTCTTCATTTAAGATCTCTGTGATCGACTCTGTATCGCGTGGATGTGGTAGCTTTTTGGCTATTTAAGCGCACGACTCTGTAGGGAGAGGGCTGGTTTCCGGCGGTTGGTTGGGACTCCGGTGTGCAAACTGCTTATCGGCGGTCGCTCTTTGCTCATGCTGTGCCTCTTAAAGTCACGTGGGCAGTGGGGCTGCGGGCAGAGACGTGCACGTAGTCGGCGAGTGTGTACTGCATCTCATGAGAGGGGGATGGTCTCCTCTGTGCTGCGAAACGATGTAAACATACGAAAGTGGCTTTGGAATGTATCAGCCTACAACCGGATACGCTCTATAATCAAACGGTGGGAATTATACGGATTCTTAAAGTGCTGCTGTATACATGTATACTGAATTTCGTGATGTTTGCAGTTAACAGCTGTCCCAGTGTTTGGACGCCCATGTTATCTGTTTCGTACTGACCACGGATACACAACTTACTGAACTGTGGTTACCTGTGTGAATGAAGTTGCTTGCCTGTTTTGGGCGCACTTGATATACAGGCAAGGAGTGTACATCTAAGTTCGTCTCTGTGCACTCCGAAATAACCACTAATGCGGTTTTCTGCCTGTCTGTTGGTATTTAGGTACTGTGTGCAGAGATAAACAAGCAGGGGCTTAGTAATGAAAAATTTATTGTGTCCTGTCGTGTTGTAATTTTTGAGTGTGTGTTTGTGGAATATATATAATATAATTAATCGGCACCTGGGTTATGTTAAGAGTTAAGTTACGAGTGCGTGAATTGAACTATGGCCAGACTCTTATGTATTTCACTATATTATCACATCCTGCGAGTGCAGATATTTAAAGTTGTTAGTTCGGAATGTGAATGGCTTGTGACTCCCTTGCGGCGGTATTCCTGTTTTAAATCTTTTCTGATGTTTCAAGGATTGTGTTAGTCTGGATACCGCCCTGTTGCTGTGTGGTCTTACGATGTTTCAGTGTTATAAGGAGCGGTGCGCGTCCCCCGTTGTAGCTGGTCGTTTAACTGGGCGACGACACCTTGGCGGCGGTCAGTTTGAATTGGAACCGATAGCGCGGTCGCTGTGTTTATCAGTGGATACCAGTTCTTCGGCGAATTTAAGTATTTTATTCTTGGTTCCTGGTGACGCTTGGACGTCCGTCTTTCCTTCTTCCCCGTTCCTTTCAGCTTTTATTCTGGCTCGACCTGAATTGTAGTTTGCCGGCCGGAGTGGTCGTGAGGTTCTAGGCGCTACAGTCTGGAACCGAGCCACCGCTACGGTCGCAGGTTCGAATCCTGCCTCGGGCATGGATGTGTGTGATGTCCTTAGGTTAGTTAGGCTTAATTAGTTCTAAGTTCTAGACGACTGATGACCTCAGAAGTTAAGTCGCATAGTGCTCAGAGCCATTTGGACCTTTTTTTTTATGGTAGTTGAAACAGGCACCTCTGATGTGCTATTACTTGTGTCTGAAGTTTTGTAATACCTGGAAGATGCCTTTCATTGTACCGGGTTTTTAATTTCTTATTCAGAAAAAAAACTGAGTAGTTTCTGCTGTTATATCTTAAATGGTGTTTTGCTTCTGTGGGAATTTTTCTCAATAAATCATTTATTGTTTGCATCGTTCTTAAGGTTTATGTAAAGAGGGTTTTAAAATTATTTATAGTGTGGGGTGGGCTTTGACTCCCGTAGACGTTTTGTCTGTTTAGGATTGTTTAAAGTTCTAGAAATTTAAAAAGGAAATTACAAGCCAGAGTTTGTGTTTGATTGGTAATTATTGCCTTGTCTTTATCGAGCTGAAGTATTCTTGAGCGTGTGCACCACTTCAAAGTTTTAATCTGAGACCTATTTGAATGAGGAACAAGGGACTGATGATCCTGCAATTTAAATCACTTTATTCTCCATACCAACCATCCAACCAGAGAGTATCGCACCACAATCGATAAGCCATGCTCAAAACACTGGTAGCGCAGCAGCTGTATGGGCTAGCAGCATTAACTACACCGCGGTCTTCAAGAGTCCGCAGCTGCCAAATCTTGAGCATCACTTGTGTGGATCCCTCGTTATATACCGGAGCACTGACATGGGAATGGTCCAGTAAGATATGTCGAAACCCACCCTGAAATTTTTTAAACAGGAAGAAGACAACGAAAGATATGCACTGCCAAAATTTTACCTGCCGAGACGCACTGCAAGTATTTTTAAAAAATGTTGAAGTTGTACAATTTTGCAGTGAGAAGAACAACTTATAACAGCGGTTTCTACAGACTCGGGTTGCGCGCGACTCGGCAAATCACTCACACAGCCCCACATAGCGGAATTATCCGGCGTTCACAGATACCAATTTGAAGCACCTAAAGCCTGACTTACAATGGAGTGAATGGAGGCGAACATATGCGAATTAGCATTTGCAGAAAATTCACTACCATTCGCTTGTATATGGGTATATTACAGGGAACGGAAGAGAACACGAGGTACTGAACATTGCCTATAAACGCCGGTGTATTATTTTTTAATTTTTGGAGCTAATATTCGGCACACAGAATACAGCTGTATCTTGTTAGAGCCACAATGCGAAACTCTGCTATTAAGTGAGGATTATTTTGCATGGCAGGCGCACTGTTCTTGACGGAGTATGTAAAATGGTGCAAGGAAGGAATAATTTAAGTGTCTCAATTTCTATGGATACCTGACATGCGTGGAGCTCGTGCACTTTACACGGAATTTAATCTTCATATCTCCTTAGCGCTGGTCCAAGATTTTCCTTGTATGTCGGTTGCCATTGTTCCCTGGCTTCTCATTACCGTTGAGAGGACATTTATAAACAGAACACTTATTACCAACGTCGAACATCATCTCAAGATGCGACACAGCGAGCGTTTCCACTATGCAAGTGAGGTCTAATGGTCATATTTGAAATCCGGTATCGCAGGACACAGCGGATCAGGTTGTGGAAAGGGGCCAAGATCAGTTACTGTTAGTTACAGAAGAACACACAATTTTACTACTCAAAAAACGACTGCATAATTCTCCCTTTAAAACAACAAGGATCAATTAACGGCTGAGGGCCCAAGTAACTTCTCAAAAATTAAGTTTAAATAATTCCTTTAAAACACAATGATTTAGAGAAACAGCTGAAGGCTCTACTTAAGTAAAATAAAATATCTTCTCGGGTAAAGGCCCCAAAAATATTTCAGATCAGCAAAGGAAATTCTTTAAAAGGCAAGTATTGACCAATTTCGGCTGAAAGCCATATTAAGCAGGATTTCAATTAATGCCTTGGCTGAAAGCCAACATAATGAAAGGGAAACTTGAAAGACAAGCATTTACACAATACAAAAGAAAACCATCTTAAGAAAACTTGATATATCTCGACGAATGGAGGTCTAAACAATTATTCAAAATAATTAAAAACAAACCTTAAGATAAGCATTTACATAGTACAGCTGAAGGCCATTATAAGATTTCGAGATAATTGAAGAGAAACCTTACAGAAAGGAATAAACACATTACGGGCTGAAAACCACAGATTAAAAAAAAAGTGCTGAAGGCCTAAATACAGAGCAAACAAGAAATTTAAATAAAACAGAGCTGAAGGCCCAGTTTTAAAATACTACACATAAAGTTCAACTGAAGGCCATATACTGAACATAGAAAAGGCAAAATTAATACACGGCTGAAGGCCTGGCACAGTACTTGCGACAAAAGAAAATCGCAATTACAAACAGCAGAACAGCGGTGCTCAGAAGTGTTCCGAGTGTCGGCCTGGGGAGGAAACTCTAACAACAGGTTAGGCGAGACAGGCAGCCAAGGCTAACACTAAACACTCGTGTGGCAGCACGACCTAGGGACGGCTGAAAGAAAACCAAAAACCAAATCCTCACTGCTCCGTCGCAACCGACCCACTGGCTACTCTGCTCAGCGGAAATCACAGAAGCTACACACAGTTGCACGTAAACACTTGCTCCAAGAACTCCGACAATCTTAAAACCAATCACCGTAGAACAAGGAGAAATGACAAATCACGCACACACAGTTTCCATAAGCGGTCGACCGACGACACGACCGACCGAACGACCAACCGAGGTCGCCCACAGTCAAGTTATGAGTGTCGCCAACGGTCAAGCGAGTCTTGGCTGTCCGGAGCTCACTGCAGCTCCAACCCGACTCAACTGGATGTCCGTTCGGAACTCGGTGAAACGGCGACCCGCCCACACTGGCTCGGACCCACCAATGCAGAGGTAACTCCCTTTAATAAGGGAGACACATTGTTAGCAAAAATACGATGTTTTGTTTGTTCACAATCTTAAGTCATCGAAATTTTGACTCAACGTTGCATTCAAATAAGCAGTTGGCCTCTAATTCCCCTTTTTAATGTACGTAATATATACAGAAATATATACTGTATAATAGTGAACACAATATTCTAATGAACATTCGGGTTCACAAGAGTTACATATATTTAGTATATGTAATAGATAAATATATACATAACGTATGTAACAGTGAAACGTTGTCGGCAAACGAAAGAGCTGTATATATCGCTTATCGCCTTATGATTCGAATTCTACTGTAGAAACAGAATTCCCAATAGCAAAAAGCAAGGCTCAAGGTCTAGGAGAGTGAGGAAGGGATGATGGACGGAGAGGTCGGAGGAAAGGGACATGAAAAGCGAAAAGGAGGAGATGTACACAGAGAGAACGGAGAAGAAAATCGTAAGAGAGGGGAAGGAGAAGCCTGACATAGAAAAGGAGAGGGGGGTGATGGACAATGAGAAGCGACATAGGGAGAGGAGATGTGATTAAATTCATCGCTATATTCTTGACTGTTAATTAACAATAGAGTCCTTTATAATAATTTAGTGTTTTTATTGAGTTTGGTTCTTTTGCCATTCTACTACGAATATCCCAAGGAAGTGTATAGTTTAAGTTTCGTTTAGAAAATATGAAGGTCTGTGCCTTAATTTAATCGCCCAATTCCAGCTGACCAACGTATTTATTATTTTATTGCCACCTACTAAAGGTCAGTTAATTCCTCAATTTGAGCTAGTCAGGGTATTTATTATATTCTTGCCACTTACTGTTTTACCTGTCCAAAGGCGGTGTTTCGAATTCTATTTTTGATTAAAAATTTATACGTTACCATAGCGGAAAAAAAATTCATTAGCTGATTGCATCATTCCATCCAATGCACGTAAACGTTCAACATAACTCTATAAAAGGGACAAAATTAACACACTTCTCCATAATACCGGTCTTTTGTCATAGAAGTTATCTCACAACGTGATAAAAGAGATAGGAGTGATGGGAGACACAATATATCCAGTAATCGAGTCAAAGCTTGGCAGAGCTTTGTAGGATTTATTATCAAATATAGCAAAAGAAGTAGATATAATTCCTTTGGAATTTCTGAAATCTCTGGAGGATATCAACCTAAGGGCTTTCCAAATTGGTGCATAGAGTCTATGAATCTGGGGATATACTCTCAGAATTTAGGGAATATATTATCCATACAGTCCGAAGACAGCATGGAGAGATAGACGCAAGAATTATCACATAATCACATGCAAACAAAAGGAATAGTGTGTAAACCAATTAAGTGAAAGAAACAATGATTAAAGACATTTTGTAAAAGATTTAAAAATAAAAGTATTAATTGCATTTGGCCAGATTTGAATTAACAAGTTTTTGCATCAGGGGTCAGTGTGAACCATTACGCTACGGACCGAATATGCAAAATATTTTCATTTTTGAAGTCATACAGACTCAAGCAAACTTCTAAAAGAATTTTTTTGTCAGATTCTGTTAAATTCCGGCCCAGCAGTGTGTGATATACGTCGAGGAAGCTATGATGGAAATAAAAGGAAGTGCCAAGAGTGGGATTAAATGTCACAGTGACGGGATATTTACAATAAGTTTCACTGATGTCATTGTTATCCCTGTGAAAATCAAAAAGCATTAGAGGCAAGGAATAGAGAGAACATCATAATGAGTAGAGAGTGTATTGAGTAAAACCGAAGAAAGATGGAAGTAATGAGATTATCAATAAAACTAACATTAACACTGGCGACACGAAACGTTGGAAGTTAAAGAATTCTTTTACTTCAGAATCAAAATAATACATGACGTACAATGCACTGTGGATATAAGTAGCAACCTATCACAGGCAGAGCAGGCATCCCTGCTCAGATATCTACTGCTGCCAAATATCATACTTATTTTGAAGAAGAATTTTCAAGACGTGCGTTTGGAGCCCAGCTCTGTACGGTACTGACTCATAGATTTTAGAAGCACTGGAATAGAATGACGTTCAAAATTCGGTGGATTCATAAACTAAAAAAATGATGAAACTGCATGCAGACTCGTCGACGAAAGGACCACATGGAAAACTCGAATTTGTGCATACATGCGGAAAAGAAAGACGGAGAGGATGACTGGGCATTTATTAAGACATCAGGGAATAATTTCCACAGCAATGTAAGTACCTGTTTCGGAAAAAAATCTGAAAGTGAAGATGTTAGATGTACATGTGGTACCTCTGAAATTACGATGTTGGCCCAAGAGAAGAATTTGTACTAGGACACATTATTTCAAGCGAAAAGCGACCTCTTGTCGAAACTTTAGGAATTTGAGTTTTTGTGATTTTTACATTCTGATCAACTTGTAAAAAAATTTTATTTCTATCTCTAAATTTGAGGAAGTTATGGCACGTTGAATATTTATGATATTTAAGACGTGTTTTGAGATATGGGATTTTAAAGTTTCACTTTATTAACATTGCTTATCTTTACATACATAAGAAACAAATTCTGCATGTATATTACACTTAAAATGTCCTTTGTCAAGTGATTTGGAGTTTTTTAAACTAACACTGCACAATAAGTGGACTACTTTCTCTGACCTATATCACATCAGAGTGCAAATACATTGGAAACCAAACAAATTGTCCCCTTGTTGAGAAAAATATAGCAAGCCATCTGCTTATTTTTTTTTCGTAATATTTATATTTCACATTATGTTACGGCATCTTATGGATCAAATTTTGATTCTGGAGCAATTAACTGGGCTAGAACCCCAAGAAATTGGACTACACTAATCCTCCGAAATAGATTTTGCACATCCCATATTTTATAGCTGCCAAAGGACTTGATATTCTGTTCGTAAAAAAAGTCTGAATGGGGTTAGAGGCACTTTAACTAGAGCGTTTTCGCCTCTTCTTTGCTTCTGGAATATTAGTTTGGTCAGGTTCTTCTTCAGGATCTTCACCGTCGTTGACTTGAGATTCTCACTCACGTTCTGAGCCTACTTTGGGACACAGAATGTCTTTGTAGTTCTCTTTGCAGTAGGTCCTGATGTTTTTAAAAATGTACCCTTTCGTTGTCTTGTCGTCCCTGGAGGAATTACTGGAGCAGGAAACCCAGTGGGTCCATTGTCATTGGATGCAGTACACAAATTCATATCCGTCAGTGTCCAATTTGCAATGTACTCTACCTTTGTAGCTAACGTTGAACTAAAAGTGGTTGTATTTAGTTATGTGAGGTACCTTTTTAGCATTACTATCCTAAACGAAATTTAGCCAGTCATATGTATTCACAGCAACTTCACCTATTTCATTTCCAACAGCAACAGCTGAGTTAACATATGTTGTAGGCATATATTTCTCAATGCAGTCGGTGAATTCTTGTTTGTAAGAGAAATAGGTGACACTAAATCATTTGTTTAAAAGTCCAAGTGCCCAGTCACATGCAATTTTCGTGTGACCTACTGGCAGCAATGACAAAACAATTCTCTTATTTTTGTTATTACTGATTGTGCAAGCAAGATATTCTAATAAGATTTTTTTTTTCTAACATACACAGTTGTCAGCATGAATGAACATTGTGTCTTCTCCATGACTATAGTTCTCCAAGTAGTTGTGGAAAAGACTGGATCCTTCTGTTGTTCTGACACTTTCTGGGAGTAGATAGTTTACTTGTTTGTTCACAGTCTGACACATAACCCCAAATATTGCTATTCTCAATGGTACCAAGAAATAAATAGGTCCAGGCTGCCACAGGTTACTTGGTATGTGAACCTGCTGGGCCATGTCAAAACTGTACTGTACGCAACTTATATCGCCATCTTCAAAATTTTCCTTATCTTTTTGATAGTTCGCTTATAAAACTCTCTTTCTTTTCAACAAGTTGTAGATGGGACCTCATTTTTTCAATGGTTTCCATTTTAGTTTCTTCAGGCACTGAAGCCATTGCAGTTCCTGAAGTGAAATACCTTTGGCAAAATGCACAAAGACCTGAATTTCGCTTAATGACAGCTATTTCTGGGCATCCCTCCTTCCAAATATTACAAAACACACTATGTGATACTGGTTTTACGGGAATATCATTTGTAAGGGAAGCCATGTAAGTTTCAAAAATTTTGTTTTTATTATCACTTGAAGGTGGAAGTTTGAAATTTGCATTATACTGAGTGCTACTTCTGCCTGGTAAAATAATGGCATGTTGTTCTGCGTAATTGTGTAAAACCCTTATAACAACCTCAGAATCAGAAAAAGAAGTCACATTCTAGGGACGTTTTCTTGCTTTACCATAAGCTTTGTCAGTCAATCCTGTATCATTATACATTTTTGTTAGGCGCTTTAGTCTGTAAATTTTAATATTGTTGGAAAACATGTAAGTGTTATTACAAATATGCCAAACTTTTACTTCATGGTTGTATCCTCTCAGTTTGTACGTTATGTTTACGAGCTGTCAAAGAAGAATCTGAAGTTACACGCCGCAATTGGATTAAAATTGCTTGATCTAGTGTGTTGACATTGTTCTCATAATGATCAATCACAGCACATTCAAATCGCATTTCCAAATATTTATCTGCTGAACAGTAATGGCAACATTCCTCTTAGCACCCGTAACCGGCTTTTAAAAAACTCTGAAACGAGAGCATGGTCTCTCTAAGCATCCAAAGAGTCAATTAAATTTATGCAGTCATCAGTTACGACCAGGTCAAAGTTTTCAGCACCGTCATTGTCATCTACAACTTGATCACCATAAACATTTCGTACTGTTTCTATAATAACATTATCAATAACATTATTGTTGTTACCTAATGCTTCATTATACTTCGGAATGTCTCGTAATATAGAAATATCAGATAGGTTAACTGACTGATTACCTTGAGGTTCCAGTTCCTCATCACTTGATTCGTCACTACTTGGCATACTTTCAGAAAAATAATTTTGAAATGCTTCATAATCTTCATCACATAAATCTCCACCAACACGAATATCGTTTAGTGCATTCACAATTCTATTTTCACACATTGTGTACTTTAAACTGAGCAATCTGTAAACACGAATTTGTAACGTCTGCTGTCAGCTGTTCTTTAAGGGCTACCATCTATCGTCGTCGGCTGATACTCGTATGCCAGTTTTCATTTCTCTCCTGAGATTTCCTTTGTCACGGTTCAGGCGTGGAAGTGTCGTTGATGGCTTAGCAATCCAATTGAACAGGAGGCCACAGACATTACAGCTGATGGAAGGTGGAGAATGTGGCTGAGCCAGGTGGAGTTACGTCTCCGGCGTTTGTAATTCTCCATTCTTCGACGTTCCAGCTGAAAGTTTTGAAGAGCATTTGAGGTAACTGAGCGCCAGCGACTTCGATCTTCTGCTATTGTGGACCAGTTACTCGGATCGTTGTTCAACTTTTTCAGATTTTTCTTGTACTGATCCTTATAACGTTTGAGAGTGGCACCTCGTGGCCTTTTACCTGTACTCACTTTGCTGTACAGCCAACTATACATTGGCAACATCTGTAGGCATTCGCAAAAATTGGAACACGTATGTTTTTTGGCATTATTGAAATCACAAAACTGTTCTCTTTTATACGAAATTTTTCTGAGCTCCGTAAAATGCTTCTAAAATTTATGAGACGCTATCTTGTGAAGTACTGCATGTATAGCTGCGATATTTAGAAATGGGATCTCTTGTCGAACCAATGTTATTTCCCTACAACGACAGGAGTTCCTATTTCCGAGGACTGACATCGATTGCTTTTAATGATATAATTGACTCTTGTTGCATTCAAACAAGTTTCGAATCAATACGAGCATGTACAGGACGAAGTAAACTATTTTAATATACAACAAACGGAAATTCATATTTAGCACATTATTGAATGTTTTTGCTTGTACTGAAAATTTTACTCTTCCGACAAGAGGTCCCTTTTCGCTTTCCGCCTCACACACAGACACACACACACACACACATATATATATATATATATATATATATATATATATATATATATATATATATATATATATATAAATCAACTCACTTGATGCACAGAACAAATAGGAAAATTCGGAACCTTGCTTACTGTATGATATCCAAAATAACTTCATCATATCAACTGAACTTTCCCCTATTCCCGCAATATCTGACTTTAATGCAGATTCACAATTGAGAGAGGTAGTTACATATTTGTTTTAAGGTAGAGCGCTCTCTTAGCATGATGCAGTGTGAGCAGTGCAGACTGTCTATGACGAGCACTATTTGTGATAGACCTGTGTTTAGCATTCTGCATAGCGCGTCCGGGCTATTATGTGCGACGTTATCGTTAAAGATGTTTCAGACACGTTATTTGGAACTTATTATCAGTTAAATGTTGTATGGTGTAAAGATCAGTGCCAATTACTTGCAATTGTTGAAACAGCTGACTGCTTAGAGTAACTTTACTGTAATCGAACTAGTGCCTTATAAAGTCGTTCATCAAGATTGGCACAAGCTGTTGTTCACTGCCTGCATAAAACAACGTATGTCTTGTGGAATACCGTAAATTCCCTCCTTTATAGCAACTATATTTACTTTCGAGCTGATCGGCTATTGATAAGATAAAGGTGGGAAATTTGCAAAATATCAACATTCCCCTAACTATCTTCGAGGTGAACATTTAAGATTCAATATATTTCACTTTTACCAGATACAGTTTCACCTTAAATACACTACTAGCCATTAAAATTGCTACACCACGAAGATGACGTGCTACAGACGCGAAATTTAAGCGACAGGAAGAACATGCTGTGATATGCAAAGGATTAGCTTTCCAGAGCATTCACACAAGGTTGCCGCCGGTGGTGACACCTACAACGTGCTCACATGAGGAAAGTTTCCGACCGATTTCTCATACACAAGCAGCAGTTGACCGGTGTTTCCTGGTGAAACGTTGTTGTGATTCCATGTGTAAGGAGGAGAAATGCGTACCGTCACGTTTCCGACTTTGATAAAGGTCGGATTGTAGCCTATAGCGATTGTGGTTTATCGTATCGCGACATTCCTGCTCGCGCTGGTTGAGATCAAATGACAGTTAGCAGAATATGGAATCGGTGAGTTCAGGAGACTAATACGGAACGCCATGCTGGATCCCAGGGCCGCCCATCACTAGAAGTCGAGATGACAGGCATCTCATCCGCATGGCTGTAACGGATCGTGCAGCAACGTCTCGATCCCTGAGTCAGCAGATGGGGATGTTTGCAAGACAACAACCATCTGAACGAACTGTTCGACGACGTTTGCAGCAGCATGGACTATCAGCTCGGAGACCATGGCTGCGGATACCCTTGACGCTGCATCACAGACAGGATCGCCTGCGATGGTGTACTCAAGAACGAACCTGGTTGCACGAATGGCAAAACGTCATTTTTTCAGATGAATCCAGATTCTGTTTACAGCATCATGATGGTTGCATGCGTGTTTGGAGACATCGCGGTGAACGCACATTGGAAGCGTGTATTCGTCATTGCCACAGTGTCGTATCACCTGGCGTGATGGTATGGGGTGCCATTGGTTACACGTGTCGGTCACCTCTTGTTCGCATTGACGGCACTTTTAACGGTGGACGTTAATTTCAGATCTATTACGACCCCTGACTCTACCCTTCATTCTATCTCTGCGAAACCCTACATTTCAGCAGGATAATGCACGACCGCATGTTGCAGGTCCTGTACGGGCCTTTATGGATATAGAAAATGTTAAACTACTGCCCAGGCCAGCACATTCTCCAGATCCATCACCAATTGAAAATGTATAGTCAATGGTGGCCGAGCAACTGAGTCGTCACAATACGCCAGTCACTGCTCTTGATGCACTGTAGGATCGTGTTGAAGCTGCACACTCCATCCAAGCTCTGCCTGACCAATGCCCAGGCGTATCAAGGCCGTTATGTCTGCCTAAGGTGGTTGTTCTGGGTACTGATTTCTTTGCATCTATTCACCCAAATTGAATGAAAATATAATCACATGTCAGTTCTAGTATAGTATATTTGTCCAATGAATACCTGTTTATCATCTGCATTTCTTCTTGGTGTAGGAATTTTAATGGCCAGTAGTGTATACAAAAGCATACATTGATGTTTGTCACCATACCACAGGCACTGTTAATCAGTAAAAAGAGCTGAAATGTTAAAAACTGAACAGATGTTTGGCTATTTTCAGTTAATCTATCCGACCGATCTACATGGACCTTGTTGCATGGCTGGCAAATGAAAACTCTACGTAGTGGAGAATGAACATGAAGTGTTACTAACTGTTTATAGGAAAACGGCCATGTTTCCGTTGTATGTCACAGCATTGTACCCTACATTTTCAGAGCAGAAACAGAAAATATGCCGATGCCAGTCCACAAGTTTATTGCAGATTGTAGACATAGTTGTAGATCAATGGGCAGCTCAGTTTTTGCAAGGAGGAGAACGACCAGCTTTAATAACTATGTGAGCTGTATTGATGTTCTGCCTTCCTAATTGTACCAGGGGGGTGATCACAGAAGGAGTCATCTGAATGGCTATCGCAATAAAGGAATACAGTACCATTGGTATCGTATTAGTGCATTTCCCAAGGTATTAGACGTGGCAGTATAATTTCACTGTCTGAAAATAGCCTATCTGGTCCCTTTCAGGTAAGTCACATTGAATTTTACTTACGAAATTCTGCTATGAGATAGATTTTCTGCTTTATACAGCAACGACAGAGCTACTAAAGAGTTCATGTAGCCCGTTTCTCAAGATATTAGAAATGACAGTATGAATTCACTGTCTGAAAATGCCAGTTTGACATCGTATGCATTATGTTGAATTATACTAACAAAACAGTTCAATAGCATATAATTTTAGTGTAAAGTAGCAACTCCAAACTTACATCAGGTACTGTATATTCAGTTTGAGACATACTTTTGGAAGAGGTGAGTGTGACTTATCCATATCTGCTAATACGATCAAGATACTATCGCAATATTTTGGTAAATATCCAGGCCAGCCAGTTCCAGATCACTACTTCAGAATACTCATCCAAAAATTAAGTGGTTTTCAGAAATTAAAGAATTGAAATCCTTAACAATTTTCCATCATCTGAAATTGCCTGGTTGGGGTATTGAGGTGATATGTAGAATATAAAGTATTGTGGCCACCACTGCAGTAGTTTCTGTTTCCTTGAACATTTAATAGCGTAATCCTAAGCATCAGAATCTGACCATCTAACTGCTCTTTCTAAATCACCAACAGAGATATTTTCTGATGAATGAAGCTTCTGCATTGGATAATCTCTTAAACTACAAAATTTTGAGGAGTGGATCCACTTAAAAGTGTGTTCCTCTTTTGTGAATGTACACAACGTTATGCATAAAATAATTTTTTATGTTTTTTGTCCTGTGTGTGCCCAGTTGGGTATTTCTTTTGTATAGTTGCTCCACCACAAGCATCTGCGTTTTCCGGATTGTTCGTGACCTATTACACCGGTCAGGATTCGTACAGCAACAAGGATTTATTTACATTGCTCTTTCTGTAGCATTTAATTACTACCGTTACACACACACACACACAAACGTAAAGGCGACAGATATCATGGGATAGATCATAATATCGTGTCGAACTTCCTTTTCCCTTTTGCAACTCGATGAGACATGGCCACAACAAGTTGTTGGGGCACACATACTGAACCAAGCCTTCTCTACAGCCATCGGTAATTGTGAAATCTTGGTGGTGCAGGATTTTGTGCTCAGACTGACCCCACAATCATGTGCCATAAATGTTCGATGGGATTCACGTAGGGCAATATCGATCCCCATACCATTCACTCGAGTTGTCGACAATGTTCTTCAAACCACCGGGAACATTTGTTGCCTGGACACATGCAGCACTGTCATCCATAATCGTTGCTTACGAAGATGAAGTTCATAAATGGCTCCAAATAGTCGCCACAAAAATGGTAACCAATTCCAGTCAGTGAATGGTTGAGATTTACCAGAGGACCTGGTCGATTCCGTGCAAACATTGCCTACCCCAATATGGAGCCATCACCAGGATCTACAGTGTCTTATTGACAACTTGGGTCCACATCTTCGCAGGGTCTGTGCCACTCGAAACCTACCATTAGCTGTTACCAACTGAAACAACAACTCGCCTAACAAGGCCACAGTTTACCAGTCATCTAGGATCCAATCGGTATAGTCACCAGAGAGGAGAGGCACTGTAAACGATGTTGTGGTGTCAGCAAATACACTTGCGTCGGTCGCCTGCTGCAATGGCTCATGGACGTATAAATTACGCCTAACAGACACGTTCATCTCACAACCCACACTCATTTACGCGGTTATTTTAAGCAGTGTTGCTTGTCTGTAGGCAATGATAACCCTACGTAAACGACGCTGCTCTTGGTCGTTAAGTGAAGGCCGTCTGCTACTGCGTTGTCCGTAGTGAGAGGTAATGCCTGAAATTTTGTGTTCTTGGCACACCCCTGACACTGTGGATCTCAGAATACTGAATTCCCTAACGATTTTCGAAGCTGAATATCCTGTGCATCTAGCTCAAACTACCACTCCACGTTCAGACTCTGTTGCATCACGTCGGAAATCATTTGATACGAATCATGTGTGCACGAATGACGGCTCCGCCAATGCACAGCTCTTTTATTCCTTGTTTAAGCTGTACTGCCGCCATGTGTAGATGTTCATGCTACTCCATTACTTTGTCTCTTCACCATAGAAATTACCCCATTATTGAACGTGTTTGTCATTTCTGCTGTCTCCACATTAAGCAACATCCTCAGACAACTATACCAAAGGGTTACTAAGTAAAGTTAGTTAATACCGTCTCCGTAAGCGGGTCATTGCAAGACCTCCAGGCGACTTCTGTACCTACACAGCACCTCAATCGGAAAAGAAGGATGACAACACCAAGAAGGATTTGTCTACACAAACGGAAGTTGGTAGACGTGCTTCTACATATGAGAGATGACTTTTATTAAAATTTCGCACTAGTCGCGTAAGAGTGTCGCTAGTAGCGTCACTATGCGGAATGAGATGAGGTTTGCGTTAAATACACTCTGAAACGGTGGTGAGCGTCAGTTACTTTGAGGCTGGACGTGTTGACTTGTTTAATGTTAATCAAGACATCATTGTCAACACCTCACTAAATTTGAACGAGGTTGTGTAATAGATCTAGAAGAAGCTGGATGTTCCTTCTGCTACACGGGAGAGAAAACTGACGGGAATGTAGCACTCTACATGACTGCTGGCCCACAATGACCTGTTGTTGCTAACTGTAGGGCAGGATGGAGTTTTGTTGTGTTTCCTTAAGAAAGCTGGAAATAATTCGGCGTCAGTGGTGGCTGTGTCTTTATTAGATGGAGGCCAGTATGACAGCAGGATCATTCGTGTGGTTGTGACATGCCACCTGCAGCCAAATTTGTACATCAGTCTGGAGATTCGACCTGTTCTGCTGCCGTTCATGAAAAGCTTTCCAGAGGGTATTTTCTAAGAGGATAATGCTCATCCACATACCACTGTTGTAACCCAACAGGCTCTACAGAATGTCAACATGTTACGTTGGCCTGACCCATCACTCCTGTCGAGCACATACGGAACATCATCGGACGACAAGTCCAACGTGATGTATAACCAGCATTAACCGTTCCTGCATTGACCAACTATGTGTAACGGGCACAGAACTCCATTCAACAAACTGACATCAGGCAACTGTACAACCAAACATGTGCACATTCGCGTACTTGTATTCAAGATTCTGGCTGTTAAAATAGTTATTAATGTACCAGCATTTCATGTTTACAGTTGCTTATCTCGCAACATGTGCACATTCGCGTACTTGTATTCAAGATTCTGGCTGTTAAAATAGTTATTAATGTACCAGCATTTCATGTTTACAGTTGCTTATCTCGCCCATACATTAACCTTCCATCTCGCAGTGTTGATCACTTACACATGTACCTAGACAAATGTATTCACGAAATTTCATTATTCTAAATTAATAATTGTTTAGTGTTGCAATTTTTTTCCAGACATTGTATTTCAATTTTATTCGCTATGGGAATACCAATACTCACCTCCATGTATCCTGTCTCTCTCTCACTCTGTTTCTCTCTCTATCTGTTTCTCTCTCTCTCTCTCTCTCTCTCACACACACACACACACACACACAACTACACATACACACGCGTGCATTCCCATACAAGCAAACAGAGATTCACACGTAAACACTCAGGTATACCCACACATACAGGTGATCTCAGAGGCGCCCACACTCACTCACAAAGAGACACCTGAGTATCACATTAAAATCTGCAGGAGCTCGACTTTCGCTCTTCTACCAACACCCATCGTAACAAAGAAAGTGTTGGCTGCTGTATGCTCATAAATGCTTCCCATCCTTTTGCCGAATTACATTCTAATTGTTATTTCATGCGGTATTTCTCGTTTTCAATCATGCATTTTTCACTACTAAATCGACGCTCATTGTCGAAAACGCGATACTATTGTGTATCAGGCGAAAGTTGTGATCAAATTGTGGATTTTTTGTTAGAGAAGGTGCAGCAGCATTATATTTTGGATGGTAAGTCACCGGCAGATGATGCAGTAACTTAGGGTATGCCCCAGGCAAGTGTACCATGACTCTTGCTGTTCATTACATATGTCAACGACTTCGTAGATGATATTAACATCATATTTTTCCAGCTGGTGCAGTGATTTATAATGGAGTACTGAGAAAATGTGTACAAATATGTGGTCAAGGCTCGATAAGATTTCAAACCAGTACAACTATTTTTCGTATATTTTAAAAGCTCTCATATGTAAAATCCTGCATTTCACAAAACGGAAAACCGCTCTGTCCTGTAGTTAGTGTATCAGCGAGTCACGGTCGGTAATGATCAACTCACACACACACATGGGTACAAGACTTTGAAGGGAAACGACATGGAACGATCCAACAGACTCTGTCACAGATAAACTGGTGCAGACTTCTATTTATTAGTAGACTGCTATGGAAATGCCATCAGACTACAATGGAGATTGTATACAAATCACTTGTGTGGCACACCCTAAAATACCGCAGAAGTGTGTGGGACCTGTATAAGATACAGCTGTGAGCGGATATTAAACACATACAGAGAAGCGCAGAACGAATGGTCACAGGCTTCTCTGACAAGTGGGAGAGTGTCATTGAAATTCTGAATAATCTGAACTGGCAGACACATGCAGATAAACTCAAAGAATCTCAGTTTCCAGAACCGACTTTGAATGAGGGCCTTAGGAAAATACCACAGTTCCCTAGTTATGCACTGTGATGCACAGTATTAACACTAATGCGTTCAGATGGTCTTTCTCGCTCCATATGTGACTGGAACGGGAGGAAGCCCTAAAAACTTGTGGAGTAGGAAGTATTCTTTGCCACACGTTTCACAATGGTTTGTAGACTATGGTTGTGGGTGCGGGTGCGGGGACGAGAACCCCCTAAATTATATTTGCCACTGTCAATACCAGTGCAGCGTGTGCATCAATCTGATTCAGGAAAAATCGTTTCACTGATTCTGACTCAGGAAAAATTCGTTAAGTTCTGTGTGTATTCCATGCACCCATTAAACAACAATGGTAAGTAAAAATTAATACGTACCTTTCCGAAGATCTGCCTTGTACGAAACAGGTTATTCCAGTGGCTTTAATGCGACGGTCTGAGCTCCTCTTCTGTTGATATCGTAGACAGACTGCCGCTGACAGCCCATTATTTACGAGACGCTAGACGAAAGAGGTCAGTCGATAACCATATCCGCAATTAGTTGATTAACGTACGCATATTGCTATGCGTGACCATCTGTCGTCCGAACTTTCCTTTATTGGGACCACATGAATAGTTATTTGTGCCTATCAGTAATGGTAACATGCAGCAGTTCTTTTTTTAAATTTTAATATGGTCATCAATAAAACAATAGAGGGCTTATTTCAAAAGTCGACAAATTGCAACAGATACAGTTATTCATACAATGAATTTTTCTGTTTTTCCCTGGATGAATGTGTAAGAGCATTCGAATTTCTACTTATCTACTAGACCTAGCTGATGTTAATGAGGTGTTGTAATGGTATATACTGAAATTGAATTTTTATAACGGTATACTTAGGCGTGAGTGTTGCAGTTTGTTTCAAATGTCGATAAATAGTAATTTGGATTTTAATACTTTTCGTGCTCAATTTTTTTTATTTTCAACAGTCCGATCTGTGTATCGAACTCTGAGAGAAGCATTCTCAAATTCTGAGAGTATCATTATCTTCTAAAGTATCATAATATTCTTTAGAACACAATATTCTGACTATTTTCTGTTAATTCCATCCATCACTTGGTCTGGGGTTATGTAGCTATGGCCACAAACAGGGAAGAAGCGACGAATATTATTGAATATTGTGCTCTTTTCCAAGAAACTGCTTTTATTTTGGCTGCTGCAACAATATGAGAATAGATGTATAGGTGCCATCATTTATATATTTATTTTTTATCTAAGTCAGAAACAAAATCCAGCGAAGCTGAAGCAAATTGATTACATACTCTTGAAGATTCTGTCTTTAATTATGTGTAGAAAACAATCCTTTCTTTTTTGGCTCCTTACTGTAGATCATGATGCTCATATTGAATCACCATATTCGTGTAGCATAGAAAACTTCACTGACTGATAGTTTTGGTTTCACTGTATGTGAAAGCAAATCTTAATGACTGTTGGCGTATCTTCCTTAATTATATCATAATCTTATAGATATCTGGATTATCTCCCTTCACTGTATCGTAAAACCGCTTTGCGCGAATTTTATGTAATCGCTGTCTAGTTTGTAGATGATTCGTCTTCTGCAGACACGTTTTTGTTTTCATTTCCAATAAAGCAACCTTACGAGTGGAGCAGTTATCGGTATGGCATGCTCTGAATGATACATTGAAATCTTTGAGAATCCTGTGCTTATAATTTGTTAGGGTGGATGATTTCTTTCTTGACAAAATCTCATGATCATTTCATTGACTGTGACCGTGAAGGCAAATAACCTTGCTTACCCTTCCTCCTTCCATGCTGGCTCCCTCTGCGTTTATATATTTCTTTTATCATTCTTAATGGCAGTAGTTACCTTTATGAACCTTTCCTGTTCTATCACTTCCTCTCCTTCCCTGCAGCAGCTTTTCTCCTTCATGAAACCTGCTAGCTAGATAGGATAACTATCCTTTAATACCCCAGATAGTCCTTGGAAGATGGCACCTGAAACAGACTTAATTCAGCATTCCTTCTTCTAATCATATACTCTTGTGTCATTATTTTCTTGCTTTTTGCATTCTGCGTGTCCACTATTTTGCGCTGTGAAGAAATATTAACAAATTTCGACAGAAACGTAATTTGATTGTTTTATTTAATGATGTCATATGATGATGAAAGAGTCATATACCTTCAGAGCAGAGTTTAGAGGCTACGCAATGTTTCATTTCTTGAGCTTTTGAAGGGTATGCTTCTATTTAACTATAGGTAACGTTTTACGCTTTTTGCTTCACGGTTCTGGTAGAAGTAAGCTCTTCTTGCATCCGGATGTCCTCCATCGGAACATTTCTTGAATTGCATGCCGTTTTCATAATCTAAAGAGTCATTATCTATTCTGCTTCTGCTTTCAGTACTTCTCTGTAGACGTACACATGAGCGTCAAGTGAATACTTGTCTAAAAGTAAGTTTCAGGTCCTCTGACGGGAATGAAGTCTGGTTACAACACTATTCCCGCCAATAAATGTTGTTATAAAGGTAACATGGCTTAAAGCAAGTAGTATATCCTATTATTGTTAACTGATGGCTGTGGAAAGAGAGACAAGGCACTGGAGAGTAAGTATGTAGCATTTGTCGACTTCTATGTTGCTGTAATAATGCGTATATCATGTATTGCTAAAACTTCTGAGTTGGAGTGTTCAACAATAGTCGGTTTTTCCTGAAACTTGGTTCAGGCATGACAAAAAAGTTCAACATTATGTCATTACCATGTCTAATTGAAGTTTTGAAATTTTTTACGTGCAACGAGTTTTCTAAAAACGCTCGTAATATTCTCTAATATATGATGCTAGCTGTCTAACTGCTATCCGTTGGTCTGCGGTATGTATTAATAAGAGGCATTATATGAATATTATTGAATAACAACAGATTATACATAGAATAACTAACGTCTGTAAACACACATCCCTTTGAGCGTTTTATTCTGTTTTGTTAAATACGGTAATAAATTGATTGAAAAAATTTTTAACATATTGTTTTTGCAGAGAGACGAGGTTTCTAACGCAGAGAAAAGAAAAAAGGAAATTAGGGAAATCAAATATTGGTTTGTGGTAGCAGTGACTATTCGGTATATGGAACAAACTATGTAAGAGAAATTTGTATTGCTCATGAAGTGAACGAAACTAACTGCTAATTTTATGTGAACTCAGGTTCTCTCGACGAATACCACTGATGAATAGTTCAAGGGAAATCATTCCACTAATATGTTCATTTTGGAGAGACATTTCGAAAAGTATCCTGCATGTCATCGTGTGGGTGCTATCACAAAATAATTGATGGCGAAGGAGACTTCGTGCCGCTTTTAGTGACTCATTGTCCTTCTATGTTCGCACATTGATCCGACACAAAATACAAGTTAATGTGCCTCTGCACATAATCAAATTTCAGTCATCTTATTGACATGGTCCTAATCAAAATATACGATGGTTGAAGCATTATGATGGCACAGTCTTCTTCGAATGAAGATCTCTAGATGCTGCGAACGTGTTTCTGGAGATTATCAGCTTTATTGCAAATCCTATATAAATTCCATGAACATCATTCTTACGCTCTAACAAGTATGTTGACTTTGGGGTCCTATGGGTGGTGTCCAAATTTCGGGGACGAAAAGTAGGCTCTTACAGGAAAGATATTAATCGAGCTGCACTGCTGGACAGCTGGTAAGAAACTATAAGAAATGGCGAAATCACTTCACAATAAATTAAGGGACATAACATTACTTTCCTTGAATACAGCCTAGCTGTCATATACGGTACACGCTTTGCAAGGCAGGAGGAATATGAAGGACAAACTACAGCAATTAAGTGGAATGGTTAATGACATTTATTTTAGCCTTGTACGGACCTGTGGCCTAGTGGTTGTGTCTCTGACAGGTAGTCAAACATTATGGGCGCCATGTTCTAACCTTGCCGCCGCTTGAATGTTGAATCAAAATCATCACCAATGGCTGCCAAAGACTTCAGGCATAAGAAAACACACTTGTTCTGCAAAGAGCCTTGGAATGGAGGTGTGATCAGAGTTTCAGGGCAGTCTCTTGTCTTTAGGGTGGTAAACTGCCCCTGAACGGTGGAAGAACCAACAGTGATCCATGACATGAGGATGGAGAAGCCAATGGAAACCACTGCACTGCTGACGCATAATGTGCACCCACAGGACATGTGGCCTTCAATTGAAAAAGTGTCATGACTACCTATGCATACTAGTCCTCTATCGGATCCCCTATAGTAACTTCACAGCATGCTTCTCATAGACTACTTCTCATGCAGTGGTCTTAGATAATGATGCATACAGGGGTTACAGTCTATGTAGATTGATTTATTTACAACTGTTACCTTTTCAAAATAGACTTACCTTCTAATAATTTAACCCTCTGGGCTGCTTTATTGTTTCACAACACGGAGCCTAATTTTCCGGAAATACCTTGATTCAGAATGAAAGAGGTCGGGAAAGTAGCTATTTGCAACCTACCGTCATATCAGTAAATGTCTACACTAAGCCTGGTTTCTCCACTTAGCCACCAAATTACTTTCGTTACTACACAGGTGGGATTCGTATGAGTTAAGTCATTTGCTGTAACTCTGGCCTATTCAATAGAGAACTTTCACTTATCAGAAATCTGAACGCTGTACCTTACTCTACTCAATATTATTTAAATTCCATTTTGCTAAATCCACACTTCGGTTAGAGATCATAAACACTCAGAATCAATATTACTGTTAATTGGTCATAAATGATTTCTGGCATCAGCGTCATTCTCTACCCTTTCGTCGCTACTTACCTGTGTTTAACTTGATGAATGTGAGACTAAACTAAATTAGTGCCAATGGGGATTGTTTGACCAATTACCCCATCTTAGTGTCCGACATGGTACTTTTTTCGTTAAGTTTACAGAATACCCAGAACCACTTTATATACTCCCTCCTTCATCTAACCTCAAATTCATTATAACATTTACTTTTCTATTCTTTAATGGACCCTTACAATACAGAAGTATTTTTCATAATGCGCGGTACTGGGTGGGGTGGGGGGTGGGCGGGAGGGGGCGGGGATAATGGGATACTGTCCCCACCAGAACAAATTGTTACAATTCTGATTTCTGTCATTTTCGTTGGCCTTTGCTAACTAAAATTGTATAAAGACCAGATGTATAAAATGGTCCAGAAAATGTAAATTTCTTTTAGATCTCTCTACAAAAAGGTGTTTAGTATTTTCTACTTTCTTCATAATTTATGTTGATTTAGTCTGATTTCCTTGTGCAGTATCTCTTTACATTGTTCTGAAAGTCGTTACATTGTGAAGAACGCTTCATTATCATTAAAAAATATTACACATATTTTAATTTAAATACACAAGTTTACATCACATATTTTATGGGCTCATTTATTCATCACTTTCTTGGGAAACGTCTTCACGATTGGAACATGTAACAGTTTTCTTGCTGAGTTTACTGCATGTGCCTCTCTTACAGTTGTTACAGACTAATGTCGTTTCGTTCACTTCACTGCACTTCAATGTTTTTGACTGGCTTTTACGATAAAACTAACGACATCTTCCCATTCCTTCTACAGCTTCCCATACACCTAATTTCTGCTTGATATTCCGTACAAGAACGCCTTACTTGGCTGAAACCACACACTTCAGAAGTCTAGTAATATTCATAGACCTTTCTACAATTTATGGTTTTGTTAGCTGCAGGCCCAATTATCGAAGAGAAAAAAATGCGTCGCCTACTATATTTTGTCCCGTACCACTCTGGGGTGTTGAGCAGAAACGACTTTTAACCACGTAGCGCTGCTATGTCCAAATGAATGTACGACATAGATAGCGGCCGTCATCTTTTGCCCTCTTAGTTGAAAATTTTTTCACCACTTGATCGATTGCGTCAACGCCTCCTTTCCTTTGATTATAAGTTTATGCCTGTTTTCTTCTTTGTGTCAGTAGGTTGCTCCCTGAATTACGTATAGGAATACCCAGGCGTTTCACCACATTTGCATCTGAATTTGAGTGTTGCGGACTATTACTTCTCTTCCTTGCAAACGGCTCCTTAATGAGAACATATCTGGTTCTAGAGTCTGCGAGCATATGTATAAGCATACGATACTTTGCAGGTTTTTCCTTCATGAAGACCATGAAGGGACAGCTGCCACAGCACAATGACAACATTTTATCAGTAACAGTGCGCATCCAAGCAGAGTAATATCTTGGCCGTAATTCATTCACTTTATAGAATACTCCTCGTACTGAAGCAAACTTGTCATGACCGTCTCTCTTTCATCAAATCTTACTATTTTCAGAAGCTAGAGGAATTTAGTTCTACTCATAGTAACAGTTTAAAGGATCCGCCCTGATGTTTGCAACCATAAATGGGCAATAGGTGATTTACCATCGTCCTCCTTCCCCATAATAACCCTACAC
Source organism: Schistocerca piceifrons (assembly GCF_021461385.2). Taxonomy (NCBI): domain Eukaryota; kingdom Metazoa; phylum Arthropoda; class Insecta; order Orthoptera; family Acrididae; genus Schistocerca; species Schistocerca piceifrons. The sequence goes on from NC_060141.1 coordinate 784,519,031, forward strand.
CCTATGAATTCAAGTCTATTTTTTATGGGTAAATTCTGTGTCAGAGCTTCTTCATTGGATGCCTTATTATGATGTAAATACGAGTAATTTCTGGAGATAAGGTTTTTCCAAATGATTCTCTTACTATGCCTCCTTTACCATCATTCCTGATGCGTTCTCGTCTTTTCACTATGTGGTATTCGCCTTGCGATATGAGGAGATTTGGACGCAAAAATTTTTCCAGTGGTTTAAGATGCTTCTCACTGACCTCAGCATCATCATCATCATCCACGGCACGTGCCCAGAGTTCGTCTTCTCTTTGTACACCGTCGCTGTCCACATCCTCACACACAAGACGTTCCTTTTCCGTTTCACTCACCACTTCATCACTATAAGAAAATTTTCTCTGTGTAAGAAAGTGTCAGTACTCTTTAAATTCAATCACACTTGCCTCTCACACTGGAAAAAACGGCACTGAGTAAGAAGGAACAGAAAAAAATCAGAAACGTGAGAGAATTGAGTCATTATTGGGATAATTGTTGTTACTCACAGATAGAAATTCAATGCCCAGAGGATTTACACTGCCGAAATGCTATAATTTATGGAGTAAGACATTCATTGTCAAGTCACGTTTATTACTAAGGAGATAGACTTTACTACTGAAATGATTACATTTAGCTAAAAAAAATTCATGTATTTATAAAATCTGGTAGAGAAAATAGTAGAAAACCATAACATTTTTTGGAATTTTTAAATATGAAATACCAAACTAAATAATAATATTTAAAAAAGATGTGCATACAGTACCCTCACCCCCTTCTTGGTAAAGTAATTTTTAAATCTTGTGTACCTCTAGCACAAATTGTCATAACTTGAGCGTAATTTCTATCCTCTAGTACTTGATGTTTTAAAATTTCATTCTCACACCCTTCACACACCTATTTCCATGTGTCGCTGTCATTTTCTACCAATAGCCCATAAATGATAAATACTGGTGAGCACCGAAAGCTTTTGACCGTATATTGTTACAGGATTGTCATCTCTCTGGATTTAGTGCTCACGTGACCGATGGCCGTCCACCACAACTAGAAGACTGATGCTGTATCACATTTCCTGTGGTGACTGTGGCTGTACAACGAAACTAAATGAGTCATTAGATATGTATTGAATTCTGTAAACGTTATAAACAGTCTCTTTCTGGCTATCACTGAGTCAAGCTTTATTTCGATGTATGAGTTAAAATTTTGAACATTTAGTACAATACTGAAATATCTCATGGCAAATAAACTTCTCTGAAATTGTTGTGGAGGCAATAAAATAATCAAAGAGTTGCTTATTTCACTTGATGTATCTACAGTTATATTGTTCTGAAATGGATTTATCTGAATATTTCGACCAAATTGCTACTAATATAGAATGAATTATTTAACTGTACAAAGTACACAAAGTGAAAAATGATATCCTTGTGCTAAAATTTTCCACTGTATACACTTGCAAAACTGTAATTTGTGTTTCTAAGGAATACGTGAGCTGTTAATTACACTCTGATGGAAGATACTTTATTCCACTTACTCAAGAGTAATTGTAAAATTATGTCACCTTACGTGGGAAACTTTTAATTTCATATTTAAGTCATAGTGCAGAAAACTAGTAACTGACATAATTATCTTTGCTGATGTCTAGACTGAGTAATATAGTTGGATGTCTGATCAATATACCATGTCAACAACTGTGTTATAACTGTTTCTGACAAAGGTTAGAAGGAAATCACTTTTCCTTTCTCAGATGTCTGTTCCTCAAATGACGTGAGCCTGCAGCCTTTTTTTCCTATTAATGATATATAATCAGAAAGATATAAACGTCAGTGTAAGTTGTGACAGCACGCAGCCAGTCCACAGTAAGTAAGTTGTAGCCAAAGTCCTTAATGTGACCAGTTCCCGAACAGGTAGGACATTTCACATTTTGGCTGAGAGGTGTGGCCAAGGTCAGATTACTCAAAATTAGCAGTGCATATGCTAATTTGACCGGCGCATTGGCTAAATATCTCTGGCGCAAGTACGATGTGATGACGCTACAACGTGGGCTGGGCAGCACTTCTTTCACTTACAGTAATTCGTCTGCCGTAAGATGGTACATGCTGCTTTTCGGAGAAGGTCTCACCTCAAACACCTGTAACTTGTTCTTTCCTCACAGTTCGGCTTCTTTGCGAGTACTGTGGTGGAACTGACCGTGGCCTGGTCGTATCAGTAGGATGTCTGACGAGGCGGAAAGTAACAGTCACGCTCTTTACACCTGACTAAATACATCAAGTTTATGATTTGTACAGTCTCCTCTTTGCTGCCGACCGGTTAGGATTACGTGGAAAGTTGGATTAGAGAAAGAGGGATGACCGGGACTCTGCTGTGTTTTTATTGTGGTAATTACATGTTTTATGACGTTTTCCTACAAATATGCTAGATCAGCAACCGAACACTATAATTAGGGCCGCAGGCCTGTCCCCTAGAACGGTACGTCGATTTAAGTTATTCGTATTAGTCTTACGTAGGCTGTCCCATGCCTACTGCACACGGGAGTAATCAGCAGGGCGAAGATAGCATACTTGCAATTGCAGAACCAAATGTCGACAAGAGAAATAGGTCCTCGAACGCTTTGATTTCTCTGTTGTAAGGGAAAAGCACTCAATCACGGAATTCTCATGAGAAACAGATACTGTTGTTTTAAAAAGGATTTTAAACAAGCCAAACCAAAGCAGAGAAAAGCGAATGTTGACTATCGTCGGCTACGAGAATATGAAGAAATCGACGGGAAAGAAACATTTATTGGCCTGAAACAGGATACACCAGCATTATTATGTGCTTCATGCACACAGAAGAATTCTTCGACATGTTGCACGATACTCAGTGGAAAATTACTCATGGAGGTAGCACAAATATGGAAAAAGAACTATAAACTTAATGAAAAATTTCACCAAAGAAGCCATTATACTGGTTCTCCGCTTACGATAGGCTTGTAAGACTAAGTTGTCTAATGTACATCTACATCTACATGATTACTCTGCAATTCATATTTAAGTGCTTGGCAGAGGGCCCATCGAACCACAATCATACTATCTCTCTACCATTCCACTCCCGAACAGCGCGCGGGAAAAACGAACACCTAAACCTTTCTGTTCGAGCTCTGATTTCTCTTACTTTATTTTCTTGATCATTCCTGCCTATGTCGGTTGGGCTCAACAAAATATTTTCAGATTCGGAAGAGAAAGTTGGTGACTGAAATAGATCTCGCTGCGACGAAAAACGTCTTTGGTTTAATGACTTCCATCCAAGCTCGCGTATCATATCTGCCACACTCTCTCACCTATTACGTAATAATACAAAACGAGCTGCCCTTTTTTTGCACCCTTTCGGTGTCCTCCGTCAATCCCACCTGGTAAGGATCCCACACCACGCAGCAATATTCTAACAGAGGACGAACGAGTGTAGTGTAAGCTGTCTCTTTAGTGGACTTGTTGCATCTTCTAAGTGTCCTACCAATGAAACGCAACCTTTGGCTCGTCTTCCCCACAATATTATCTATGTGGTCTTTCCAACTGAAGTTGTTCGTAATTTTAACACCCAGGTACTTACTTGAATTGACAGCCTTGAGAATTGTACTATTTATCGAATAATCGAATTCCAACGAATTTCTTTTGGAACTCATGTGGATCACCTCACACTTTTCGTTATTTAGCGTCAGCTGACACCTGCCACACCATACAGTTATATTTTCTAAATCACTTTGCAACTGATACTGGTCTTTGGATGACCTTACTAGACGGTAAATTACAGCATCATCTGCGAACAACCTAAGAGAACTGCTCAGATTGTCGCCCAGGTCATTTATATAGATCAGGAAAAGCAGAGGTCTCAGGACGCTTCCCTGGGGAACACCTGATATCACTTCAGTTTTACTCGATGATTTGCCGTCTATTACTACCAACTGCGACATTCCTGACCGGAAATCACGAATCCAGTCGCACAACTGAGACGATACCCCATAGTCCCGCAGCTTGATTAGAAGTCGCTTGTGAGGAACGGCGTCAAAAGCTTTCCGGAAATCTAGAAATACGGAATCAACAGGAGATCCCCTGTCGATGTTTTCTGAAACCGTGCTGATTACGTATCAATAGATCGTTCCCTTCGAAGTGATTCATAATATTTGAATACAGTATATGCTCCGAAACCCTACTGCAAACCGACGTCAATGATATAGGCCTGTAGTTCGATGGATTACTCCTACTACCCTTCTTAAACATTGTTGCGACCTGCGCAATTTTCCAATCTGTAGGTACAGATCTATCGGTGAGCGAGCGGTTGTATATGATTGATAAGGAGGGAGCTATTGTATCAGCGTAATCTGAAAGGAACCTAATCGGTATACAATCTGGATCTGAAGACTTGCCCGTATCAAGCGATTTGAGTTGCTTCGCAACACCTAAGGTATCTACCTCCAAAAAATTCATGCTAGTAGCTGTTCGTGTTTCAAATTCTGGAGTATTCCATTCGTCCTCCGTTGTGAAGGAATTTCGGAAAACTGCTTTCAATAACTCCGCTCTAACGGCACAGTCGTCGGTAACAGTACTATCGGCACTGTGCAGCGAAGGTATTGACTGCGCTTGCCGCTTGTGTACTGTACATACGACCAGAATTTCTTCCGATTTTCTACCAAATTTCGAGACAATGTTTCGTTGTTGAACCTATTAAAGGCATATCGCATTGAAGTCCGTGCCAAATTTCGCTCGTCTGTAAATTTTAACCGATCTTCCGGGTTTCGCTTTCTTCTGAACTTCGCATGCTTTTTCCGTTGCCTCTGCAACAGCGTTCGGACCTGTTTTGCGTACCATGGGGGATCAGTTTCATCTCTTACGAATTTATGAGGTATGAATCTCTCAATTGCTGTTGCTACTATATCTTTGAATTTGAGCCACATCTCGTCTACATTTGCATAGTCAGTTCGGAAGGAATTGAGATTGTCTCTTAGGAAGGCTTCTAGTGACACTTTATCCGCTTTTTTAAATAAAATTCTTTTGGGTTTGTTTCTGGTGGATTTGGAAGAAATGGTACTGGGCCTAGCTACAACGACCTTGTGATCACTAATCCTTGTATCAGTCATGATGCTTTCTCTTAGCTCTGGATTGTTTGCGGCTAAGAGGTCACATGTGTTGTTGCAACCATTTACGATTCGCGTGTGTTCGTGGACTAACTGCTCGAAATAATTTTCGGAGAAATCATTTAGGACAATCTCGGAAGATGTTTTCTGCTTACCACCGGTTCTGAACAAGTATTTTTGCCAACATGTCGAGGGAAGGTTGAAGTCCCCACCAACTATAACCGTATGAGTGGGGTATTTTTTTGTTACGAGACTCAAATTTTCTCTGAACTGTTCAGCAACTATACCATCAGAGTCTGGGAGTCGGTAGACGGAGCCAATTATTAACTTAGTTCGGCTGTTAAGTATAACCTCCACCAATACCAATTCGCACGGAGTATCTACTTCGACTTCACTACAAGATAAACCACTACTGACAGACACAAACACTCCACCACCAATTCTGCCTAATCTATCTTTCCTGAACACCGTCTGAGACTTCGTAAAAATTTCTCCAGAACATATTTCAGGCTTTAGCCAGCTTTCTGTACCTGTAACGATTTCAGCTTCTGTGCTTTCTATTAGCACTTGAAGCTCAGGGACTTTCCCAGCACAACTACTAATCCAAAGAAAGGTTTAGTTTCAACCCTCTGATGTTTAAAGAATTTAACCCATTACACCAGGTACATTATATAGCGATCGTTTAAGCAAGTTCATTTTACTGTGACCCCTAAACAGCAGAAGATCAGAAGAAGTTGCTTACAAGTAGATTCATGTCTTACCGTTGTGGGTGCTCCATATGTGCTTAGGTCAGCTAATGAGAGAGTATTTTAATCCAAGTTATCAGTGAACAAAGGAACATCTGGCCTTAACTGAATCTAGTACACGGAAAACCTAGACTTAGCCAGTGCCAAGGCGAACGTGCCAAAGTGGGTGTTCAGAAAATCTGCACCTATATACCCACTCCGCAGACCGCACACGCCGCGTGGTGGCGGGTAATCTGTACCACCGCTAGCCATTTTCTTTCCCGTTCCATTCGCCAATAGAACTAGGGGAAAATGATTGTCTATATGCCTCCGAAAGATCCACAATAGCTCGTATCTTATCCTCGTTGTCGTTTCGCGAAATGTATCTTGGAGGCAGTAGAACCGTTCTGCAGTCAGTTTCCAATGCCGGTTCTCTAAATTTTCTCAACAGCGTTCCTAAAAAGAGAGTCGCCCTCCTTATCAAATGAGTTCTCAAAGCATCTCCGTAACACTTGTGTGTTGTTAGAACCAACTGGTAAAATATTTAGCAGCCGGACTCTGAATTGCTTCGATATCTTTCTTTAATCTGATATGATACTGATCCCAAATATCGGAGCAGTACTCAAGAATGGGTCGCACTAGCGTCCTATGTATGGCTTCCTTTACTGATGAAACACAGTTTCTCAAATTTCTCCAAATAACCCGAAGTAGACCGTTCGCCTTACCTACCACAATCCTCACACCCTTGTTCCGTTTCATCACGTTTTTCAGTGCCACCGCTTATGCTTTTTTTTCCCCACTCATCCACATTAACCGATATTTTTGTACGTTTAATGCTAGCTACCATTCATCACTCAAACTATAAATGTTTTCTAAGTCATGTTGTCTCCTCTAACAGTCATCCAACTTCTACATCTTCGCTTACACCACAGTATTATTGGCAAATAACCTCACATTATTGAGCACTCTGTCCCTCGATCACTTTTTTTTTTAAGTCATCGGTCTTCTGACTGATTTGAAGCGACCGGCCACGAATTCCTCTCCTGTGCCAACCTCTTCATCTCAGAATGACACGTGCAACATACGTCTTTAGTTATTTGTTCGATGTATTCCAAACTCTGACCTCCTCTACTGTTTTTGATTTCTACAGCTCCCTGTAGTACCCTGGAAATCATTCCCTGAAATGAAACAAGCGTCCTATTATCCTGCCGCTTCTGCTCTTCAGTGTTTTCCACGTATTCCATTCCTCTAAAATTCTGCGCAAGAACTCCCCGTTTCTCCGCTTGTCAATGAACCTCATTTTAGATATTCGTCTATAGCACAACATCTCAAATGCTTAGATTCACATCTGTTCCTGTTCTCCCAACCGTATTCCACTACCGTACAATGCTATCCACCAAACGTAAATTTTCACAAATTTCTTCCCCAAATTCAGGCGTATATTTGATACTAATAGACATCTCATGTCCACGAGTGCCCTTTCTGCCATTGCTAGCCTGTCTCTGATGACCTCTTTGCTCCGTCTGTCATATGTTATTCTGCTGCGTAGGCAGTAGAATTCCTTAACTTAGTCTACTCCGTGACCATCAATACTGATGTTAAATTTCTCGCTGTTCTCATTTTTGGTGCTTCTCTTTACATTCGTCTTTCTTCAGTTTACTCTTAGTCCACGTTCTGTGCTCATTGAAGAGTTCATTTCATTCAGTGGATCATCTAATTCTTCTTCACTTCCATTCAGGATAGCAATGTCATCTGCGACTAGTAACACTGTAATTTTTTTATCATAAATTTAATTGCAGTCATAAACCTTTCTATTATTTCCATGTTTACTTCTTCGATGTACAGCTTGAACGATAGTGGTGAAAGATTACATCCCTGTCTTACACTCTTTATAATCTGAGTACCTCGTTCTCTTATTATTCCCCCTTCGCTCTTGTACATAGTGTATATTACCCGTCTCTACCTATACCTTCCTAGTATTTTTATCAGAAATCGATCATGTTGCACCATTTTAAACTGTCGAAGACTTTTTCCAGGTCGAGAAATGCTGTGAAAATGCATTGATTTTTCTTTAGTCTTGCTTCCATTATCAATGGCAACTTCATAATTGCCTCTTTGGTTCCTTTACCTGTCCTAAAGTCAAACTGAACATCATCTAATATATCCTCAACATTGTTACAGATCAGTTATGTATATAAAAAGCAATAGCGGTCGTATCACAGTTGCCCGGGACGCTCCTCACTACAGCCTTGGCTGTGATAAGCACTCGCCATCCGAGGCAACATACACTGTTCTATTCCTTAAGAAGTCTTCGGATCACTCACATACATGGGAATTTATTCTACATACTCGTACCATCGTTAACACTCTGTAGCGAGGCACCACGTCAAATGCTATCTAGACATTCGTTATGTGTCTGTGTCCTGTCATCTATTGTTCTCAGTATATCGTGTGAGAAAAGGGCAAGCTGAATTTCGCACTAGCGATGTTTCCTAAAACCCTACTGATTTGTGGACATAAGCTTCTCAGTCTCAAGAATATATATTTTATTCAAATTGGGGATACGTTCAAGGATTCTACGGCAGACAGATGCTAGGAATATTGGTTTGAAATTTTGTGGGTGGTTTTAATACGCTTCTTATATACTGGAGCCACCACCTTTGCTCCAGTCGCGTGGTACTTGGCGTTGTTTGGGAGATTGGATTGGATTGGATTGTTTTGGGGAAGGAGACCAGACAGCGAGGTCATCGGTCTCATCGGATTAGGGAACGACGGGGAAGGAAGTCGGCCGTGCCCTTTGAAAGGAACCATCCCGGCATTTGCCTGGAGCGATTTAGGGAAATCACGGAAAGCCTAAATCAGGACGACCGGACGCGGGATTGAACCGTCGTCCTCCCGAATGCGAGTCCAGTGTTTAACCACTGCGCCACCTCGCTCGGTTGTGTGGGAGATTCGGCTAAGTAAGAGACTAGTGCTTTAGAGTACTCTTTGTAAAACCGAATTGGGAATCCATTCGGACATGTAGACTTATTTGTTTTCAACTGTTTCAGTTGTTTCTCTACACCTGGGATGCTTATTACTATATCGTTCATACTGGTCTATGTTCAACAGTCTAAGATATATCTGTACTATTCTCTAGGGTAAACGATTTCTTGAATGTGAAATTTATAAATTCGGCTTTCGTTTAACTATCATCAACTGCTGGACAACGAGCGACGGGCTTAGCATTCTTTCATTGGACCATAATTTCCTCTAGTCCTCGGGCAGATCTTTTCCTTAAGTATGGCGGTGGCAGTTGTTTGCTTCACGCGTGTATCTTTTCACAGATGCACGCACGTCGACTAAGCGTTGCCTGTTGTCATTTACGCGTTCTCTCTCCAACACACTGCAGTAGCCTTTGCTTCCTCAGCATTTTCCGAATTTCGTTGTTATACCAAGGTGGGTTTTTACCGTCCTTAATCCTCTTACCTACATAGTTCTCCCGACCAGGATCTACAAATTTTATAATCTTTGCTCATACTTCCTCTACATGGATGTTATTGGAAATGTGTGATGTCAGTTCACTAAGTCAGATGCTAACAGTTGTTTATCCGTTCGTATAGCAGAAACACTCTCCTAGCCTTCTTGACTGATTAATAGTGAAGCCTCGTTATGCCGACGACTTCAACATTTTGAGAAAGTTGTTGTCTGGTAGGATGTTCTTCTTAGATGGTGGTCAAGGTAAAATGTGATGCTGAATACAATCTTTTCAACACAAGTAATGGCAACCACTGGTATAACTAAAAAGAAGGTCTTATAATGTATTAATAACTTAATAATAATACAGGAGGTACCTAATCGCTTACGTAGTAAAATACGCAAAAATTGGAATCTGCACACACTTTTTTATACTTTTGTTCACAATCAGATTCTCATATTTTATAATAAATACATCAGCATCTGGTAGTAACACTCAGAAGTAGTGGAGTTGTGTGTAGTAATACAATGCAAGGCTTCGCCTGATGGGACTGCCTCTACAGAAACTGCGTCATCTTCACTGACACTTTATTGGTAGTAGCTGCACCGAAGGTCTGGGTTCATTTCTGCCATGGCATCATCCCCGTTATCACCACTATTGAATCATTCAGTTTCTTCGAACACAGCAGAAATGTCCATTTGAGTATTGGCAGCATCGCACAGAAGACTGAGGATATTTACTGATTCATCGCTAACTTCTTCTCCAGCATACTCATTTTGTGAATGCTGAAAACCAGAATTAACGGAACATTTCCTAATTGTTTTGTTTTTCATTTCATTCGACGCACTATTAATCCGGCTGTTAGCATCACGTATGATCACAGACTGAAATAGGTCATACGCGGATGTGTCATTGTCCATTTTCGCAACAAGGGAACACTGAAGTTCCCTTCGGTAATTTAATTTAAGAGACCGGATCACTCCTTGGTCATCACGATAAAACATGATGTTGTGTTGAGAAGAAAAATTTTTATTTCCACATTTGGCTGCTTCTCGCTGCATGACATGGAGCAGTAGCTACGAAAAATGGGATCTTACGTTTCTGAACGCTCATTTTTGAATGTAAGTTGTGCAGCCAAGAACGAAAATTGTCACACGTCTACGATTTATTTTTATTTCCGTGCCAAGAGACACTAGGGAAGGATACGGTTTTTCTTTTCAGGCACTGTGGACGATTTGTTTTATGTATCGCTAATGATTCGTTTTTTTGTTTTTTGACGGTTGAGATTAGCACATAGACCGATCGTTAATCTTGGTTTCGCAATTTGCCGCCTTTGCACTGAACACCCCTTACAGTTAGTGTTTTGTCGGGAATGGCTTTAAAATATAGAACAGTTTCAGCCTTTATGTAAATGTCGTTATCATAATACCCACTTGTAATTGCACTAAGTCTCGACTTCAATTCGAATACATTATCTTTATTATCTTCTGTAGTTTCCGCACAGACTGCTCAGAAAACAGTACTTGTCGAACACTAAATCGCTCCATCCAAACGTTGCTTGCATTGAAGTTAGGAATACCTAAATCAGAAGCGAATTGAAGAGGTTTTCCTTGTAGCATCGGTCCACTACTAGGCTGTCCTTCGGCACGTATTCTCTTAAAACACACTAAAATAGCAATGTCTTCAAATATGTCCCATAGTCTTTTTTCTTAATTGTGTTGCCGCTTCTTCCCATTGCTTAACATACCGGCCACTATTAGCAATTGTATTCCGTATTTGCCTTTTTCCGCAATTAAATTGACTCGCTAGCTGACGCTGACATTTTCCTGCTTCGCTCTCTCCAATAAAAGAAATTCTTTGTCCTATTGAAAGTACTGCAGCTCTTACTTGAAGTATCCATGAGTGTTCACTACAGAAAAAAAGACCGAACTGGTTTCTGTTAGATATAGATTATTGTGCCACATAGTCGACGAGGAACTTAACAGTAATGCAGTATGGCAGTTCCGTCTTATACTGCGTTATGGTAGTTCCCTCATCTACGATTGTTTGTGGTTGTCTTACAGGGAGGACACTGTCAGCTGAAGAGTGGTCTCTTGCCTGGAAAATGGGTGGTCATCTAGAAAGAGATAAAGATGCATTTGTGTTGTGGAAGATTATTTCCGTTCCTTAAATATAAGGTCGTTTAGAAGTGGGGTCTGCTTACGTGGGTTGTCTTCTAGAGAGGTTTCATTGGACTGACTTTTGTAACCACAATTGCTATAATGATATCATGATCACTAATCCCTGTCTCTATACAGACCCTGTCGAGAAGGTCCGACCTGTCTGAAATGTTTCCATAGCGTGTGGGCTGTCGAACCTCCTGCTCAAAACAGCTTTCAGAAAACGTGTTCAAAAGTACTTCGCAAGATTCTGTCTGAATCAACCATAATGAAACAATAGAAATCCCAACCTATACTGAGTAGACTAAAGTCGCCTTCAGCTAGTATCGTATAATCTGGATATTTACTTACTACTGACCGTAGGCTTTCTGTGATTGATGTAGATGCAATGAAAGGAATGAATAGATTGGACTGAGAGTTCTAATTTTAATCAGTTCAAAAAAGTGTTCGTTTCAACAACATATTCAGTAGTCGCCATGTGAGGTTCAGTAATTCTGGCTTTGCAGCCATCATATTTAGCTACAAGAAGCTCATATTCGAACAGTTTGGAGGTAACAGTAGGATGATGACGTAATATCTAGTTAGGTACCGATGACAAATGGTTTGTTGGATACGAGTGTCATGAGAAATACCGTCTAAATTGTGGTCTTCCCCCGCTGCGTTCGGAAGCAGCTCCTAGAATGATAAATATTTGTTGTTAGTATTAGAGAAACTGAACAGTGAATTTACTAACATTTAATATAAAAAGCATGCCTCAATAACAGGCTACCGTCACATTGATTCCAAAAAGTGTTAATTACAAGCGGATTAATACACAACTGCTAAACGAAAATGCAGCCTAAGAACTTTTGAGATATTCGGATCGCGCCTAACTTGAATGGTGCGGTCAGTGTTTCGACTGTAAGATCAGGCCTGGTTTCATAGCCCCGGAGAACAGACGCGTTGTCTGCCGAAGTCAGTACTGGTTAAGAATTTAGGTGCCAGATTTTTGGGCATGTAACTGTGATCTAGTGCAATAGTAATTACTCAAACAAGCAGATCCTTATTTTGCTTATGTTCTGTGAAAGTGCGAAGAATAGAAATTATTTGCGATTCGTAAAGGGGATATAATTCTTTGTATTTGCTCGTGCTCTGCTAATTAAAAGCGAGTGTCATCCCGTTTAAACAAACCTGTTGAAAATTTAATTATTTATAAGGTAATATGTCGTCGCCAACGCTCTATTAGAGTCTCAAGATAACGGTTTCTCGACATGCGTGTTGTTTTCTGTAATCTTAGTTCAAAGGAGCTCAGTGACACGTCGTCTGTGTTAAGAACGAGATGGTATGAAGGAGGGAACTTTTCGAGGGTAGGGTTTTATCATACGCACGAAAATCCCTTTCGCTATCTCTCTCTCTCTCTCTCTCTCTCTCTCTCTCTCTCTCTCTCTTCTACCCTCTCTTCCACATGACGTAGTGGTCATGTTTGTCTGAGAACCTCAGATCTTCCCAGAGAGGGTATGGATAACAATAACAGATGAGGAGTTTGTGAATGTTCAACAAGAATTTGAGGATGCTATAAAAGTAGGGAATGCAACGATAATGCCACTGTCACCGTGGTGGTCGAACCATCGGCATCTATACAGCAATTGACCGATAATAACAATGCGAAAACGTGTGTGTGTAGTGTCAAAGTGGAGTGGGGCCCACTTTTGTGTTCTGCGGCAAAGACGTCCACGCAGTTTGTGCAATACGTAATGAAGCGAACGGACGATATGGAGACACAATTACTTGCTGACTATAGAAAAATAGACAATAAATCATCGACAAGAGGACAGGCGCTGATGTAAATTTGAAAACAAAAGGTGCGAAAATGCTTAAAAATTCAGGTGCAAAATTCCCACCAGCATATGTGGGAGGCATTGTTCGCATCGGGTCATCTCATGTTGACAGCCGTCGTGGTAGCAGCAGAAGTATTCTTGCAATTGTCGTAAACGTTGAGGATGTTTTCTACAAGTACGAACAGAGAATGTTTTCCTAATGCTCAATCAGTGACCGCCAGCCAGGGATACACTCGACCCAATTGCGCTACTGAATGAGCAACAAAGCGCTGAAAATTTAGAAATAAGAAACTGTTGTGCAGTTCCAAACGTCATAAAAGTTTTTCTTGTTGTAACATATGAAGATTAATTATAATAAATGAGACTGATAAAATAAATGAATTCAAAAAATTTTGATATCGTATGCAGTCATCAAATATAGAAACTGTTGTGAAGATCCAAATGTCAAGAAATTGTATTGGTTAAAAACATTCTTGGTTGCAATTTTATTCTTTTTTTATTTTTCAACGATGCGTTTCGCATTATTTAGGCATCTTGCGGTTATCTTTTCTAGATGGATGCGAGGCACCAAGACCTGCAAAACGCGTTCCCGTTCACAGGAGCGAGTAACAGTAAGATGCCTAAATAAGGCGAAATACATGTGATTTGAGACTTTCTCGACGTATTCCATTCGTGAAATCTTCTCGGGTGATCAGCCGAGTAAAGGCGTCGTCTTCTCGCAACGTTTCGAAGGGTTTCGTACCCATCATCTTCAAGCTTGAAGATGATGGGTACGAAACCCTTCGAAACGTTGCGAGAAGACGACGCCTTTACTCGGCTGATCACCCGAGAAGATTTCACGAACGGAAGGCGAAATACGTCGTTGAAAAATAAAAGATAAATAAAATTGCAACCAAGTCTCTTATTAACCAATACTGTTAAGCAATGGTTTGCTGGTTTGCCACATATGGACTAGAAGATATATCATGAAAGTTCATATTGTAGTTTAAGTGATTACAGATTATAGTAAGTGAATTGATAACATGAATACCTCGAAAATTTTGAAACCATACAGACTCTTCAAATCGGCTCGTTCCTTTTCTTCCGATACAGGCCGATGGCTCCATGCTGTCTCACGAAATAGCTTGTGAAATACCGAAAACAATAAATACGTGCACATTCACCGGTCAACTTACAGTGGCAGTGGCTATTTCCTGTCTTGGCCAGTCACTTCCCACTTTGGGCGGTTTCACACTTTGGCCGTAAAACATGTAAGTGATAAAAGAACGCTACAGCTCACGACACATGAAACGTGCTATCGTTAAATGATGTGTGCTGAGTTCGCATCATCAAGCACAATCGTTAATATACTGCACTATCTCAAATGTATGATGAATGAGCCTAAGGTGTGTAGGTTACATAAAATTTGGGATAAGTTACTGAAACCCATCACTTAGGTACTGAGAATATTATAACTGTATGTTATACACACATTAATTTATAAAACGTAATTCAAGATGAGAGAACTGTTAAAAAACGTATGTTAAATTTAATTGCATTCAAAATGAATCTTCCTTTGAATATAACGCTCGTAGGTGAGTCTGGTATATCCAAATGTGCTGACACAATTAAAGTGTGTCAAACATTGGTGGCCACTGATGTGACAGAAATCTCTAGAAAACCTTGTGTTAAAAATAGGCGGTCCTTACACAGGTACAGCCTCAATCATAGATAAATTCGTAGGAGAGACACTATACGACCATTTCTGATCGAGAATGGTCAGATATGAATGCCTCGCTGACGATTTTAGCAAATATCATCAATTCCAGCTAGTAAGTAAAGGTTTATTTGCATTAGCGTCCACCACATTCACCGAGTGTGCACCTAAATGTGATTAACTAATTTGTGCTTTTCATCCATCAACGCTAACCATTGTTATGGAACAACATTGCGACTGACTGATGTCACCAACTAAAATTTTGAATTACATGTTCCCAAGGTTTTGATTCTCATATGTTGCTTCTATTTTGTGTGCATAAACTTTCCTTTGCAGAAATTTTTGTTAGACTTCTGTAGCAAGTTTTCCCCTTATTAGTAATCTCCATTCATTACGTTCACGATCTCAAGCGTTCGTAGAGTGTGGCTTGAGGAACAAATTGAGGATATGAACACTTGTCTAGAAACGTCATCCAATGACGCTACAGAGCGTCGATGTTACAGGCGCCAGCCCCTGACGCTACATCTCTTTCTGCAGTAAACATCAATGTACACGCTGATGGACCGCAGATGGTACCACCCACAACTGATCTATTTTATCCGTTATTGATTGAGACAGATTGCCGCTCACTCCAGCCGATTAGACGGCAATAGCCTCTGCATAGGCTGTTGTTAGACCTTGCAATATTTACGCTGTTGGTCTCTTTTTGTTACGTCCTGTATACCGAAAGATGATGGAGATTTTAGAAGGTTCCAGGAGAAAAAGGAATTACAGATGGAAACCTGCAACCGAAACCATCATCCGCCATGATAATAGAGCAATGTATTCATCGGAGATTAAACCTGTTGACGCAGCAGCTACCTCCATCTTCTCCACTGGCAATCGTGGCAGTTAGTCGCGTTTACTGTTTACCAAACAACACAGGGCTATGTCGAGACGGTGGGCCTGCTTTTGGTGCCGGAGGGTCAGCCTAACGGCATTCGCCGGCGACTGTCACTCCGACGCTCTGTACCGTCTTTGGACGACGTTTCAGGACAAGGTTTCCTGTCCTCCTACAACCTCTCGAATTTTGTCACTGATTTTTTGTAACACCCCATAGATTCTCCTCTAACGCTTAGGAAAAATATGTATTAAGATGATTCCTCCGGAAGAACACGAGCGGTATCTTTTCCTATCCTTTCCAATCAGAGCTTCAGCTCAGTCTTTAATGACCTTACTAAAAAGGAGCCTTAAATCCTAATCTTCTTTTATTCTATCTTCGGAGTTTTGCTGGCTGGTTGTCTGTGGATAAGAAGGAATTTCTTATTATGTATGCATCTGCCACATTTCCTGCTGTCTTGTCATATGTCCATATCTTGCAGTACACACTAATAGAAATACATGTCATTTTTTGAAATATTGTTAAATAAAGTAAAATTACATTCCTTCAGTTACCGATCATCATTATGCCAAAAGTTAAAGATCAGTCATCCGAATACTTACAGAGAAAGTGTACCAATATGGAATACCGTTTTGTATTTCACTCATAAATTTCTCGGTTTTTCACACTAAGCAAATAAAATATCTGTAGCACGTAATGTCTGATGTACTTTAATGATTTCCGTATTCTCGAATACATAATACGTTAGGAACATTTTTAAATTACGCTTTACACAAAATTTGACATCTGTGGCTCTTCAGATTTTGGGTTACAATTCTGGAATAGACCATTCATCTCATGTTTGATACATCTAAAAGAAATAACAGAAAATTCATTGTCATGGAAAACACTATAAAACATAGTAACACAATAGAAAAACACACGAAACACATCTTTTCAGTTATTAAATTCGTCATACTAAGTAATTTCAGTTACATAAGTCACACACATACCGTCCTTTATCGTAACCTTTACATACAGTGTGCACCCACATTTCTCACATTATATGCGTTATCCATTCTTCCCATGCCTGATCCTGTAAAAATTTACCTAAGCAAAAAGGACAATCAGGATTTTCATTGGTGGGTACACTGTTGTCCAGAACACTCCTGAGGGTGGACAAATCATCTCTCCAACCAAAAACATCTTCCTCAGAATCAAATGATTCTTGGTGCCTAGGATTTGGTGGCCTCTGCTTCTTTATTTTCTGTTTATTTTTTGCTGTCGTCGATAATTCAAGAGGTCTCTTGTATGGAGACGAGGTTAGGACTGCTGAAGTACCTACTTTTCCTCCGCTGGTGCCTGGACGTTTCTTTCTTTGTGAAACGAGTGAGATTTGCCAAGGTGTAATTTCAGATGTGGCGGAAGATGTTCCCGTGTTCCTGCCTTGACTTCGACATTAGCCTTTCCATGTTTCGAAGCCACAGCTCCTTGAGACGATTCCTTTACTGGAATGTAGCTAAATCCTCAATTATTTCTTTATTGCTGCTAATGAAATCTGCATCAGTGAAACTATGTTTTAACAGGTACATTCTTGTCACCCTAAACAAAATTACTGCTACCTCTCCCATCTCAAACTTGAGGTAGGTCTTCCCAAACTGTTTAGTGATGTCAATGTTTGTTACTGTGCATGCATTTGCTCTCATCCATACACATTTCTCCTCAGAGTAACAGACTTTCAAAGGGGTTATGAAAGTTTTGTCCAGGAGTTGCATTTTGTGTTAGGCATGAAGATGCAGATAGAATATGCTGACAAGTTTTTCACAAGAGAGGTTTATAACATGGATATTTTTGGACTGGATATAATGCCCATCCAGCATCATGATTATCAGTGATTATGCTGTTGGTTTCACGTTGCTCAGGAAATGTTGAAACCGGTAGGTGAACAGCTGGCTTGGAGTTCCTCCACAGGAATTATAAGCAAGAGCGTCCAGAAGGAGCACCTGACATTAGCTGACTGCTGTGGTTTGTACAAGGGAATATCATCGTGGGCGGAACCAAATTTTCTGTAGCAATCATGCAGGTGACAACGGACACAAGCGATCCACGGTCTGCAGGAGAATGACTACTACATGTCGCTTTCCATTTCTCGAAACGACGTCGGGAATTTTTCTCTGTGCAATGCTTAGATAAGTTTCGTGGACATTGTATGTTCTGTCCAAAGGAAAGCTGTTTTCCTCCATCTCTTCCAAAAGCAGAGTGAAAAATATTGCCACATTTCCTCGTGTGAAACCCAGAGATCTATTAAATGAGGTTTTTGTGGCTTTTCGAATCAAAATATTATTTTCGTGTTGTTATAGGGAAAGATTAACCACTATCTTCCCAACCCTCCACCCAAAAATTGGGTCTTTGATCTTACCTGCCAATTGGGAAAATGCAATGAGGTGTTGTTCTTGTTTCAGGGATGGAACAGTTTCTCTCCCAAGTTTTGCCTTTGAGGCTAAATTTACTTTTAATTCTGATTTTACTAGCCTAAATAGTGTGACCCTGGGAACTTGGTAAGTTTTTGCCACCTTCAGGTACCATATCAGCTTTTCTCTAACATTTTTGATTGCTGTTTGCTTATCAGACTCATCCCACTGCTTCTAATTTTGAGAAGTCATTTGGTGTTTTGAAAATAAGGCAAAAATATGGAATACTAGGAAGCAAATATGGAATACTACTATTTCTTATTAGTGACACAGACCTTGTGAAATTCAAAAACTTAAGTTAAATCTAAATTAAGTTTAAGTAAACAACCAGCACGTTAATTTAACCCTTTGTTGCCTGACGGTACTTAAAAGTAGCAGTAAGTTTTGACTTTCATTATTTTCTCGTGGTGCAGTTTCGTGATCTGAGAGCCTTTCGGTACGGAACAGTAACTGTGATCTACTGTTTCATAGATGTTATTGTGCAATACATAGACCTCTCTGGCGGTCAGAGCTTGAAATTGTTTTTCGCGCGCTGCTGTGAAAGCAGAAGATGGTATGTGCTTGTTTCCATGGTGTTGCCTGAATTTGTGCGCAATTTATTGAAACTTCCGTTGAGTTTTCCGTTGTACGTACTTACCTTCTTTGTTTTTTATAATAGTTTGAAGCATTACGTTACATGTGAATGAGATAAAGTGGAAAATATAAGGCGGACTTATAGTACCGTCAGGTTGTGTGAACACTTTATTGTAACAACAATGCATTACCTCTCACTAATTGTTCTGTCCACTTTTTCTCACACAGAAATCGGTAAA
Source organism: Schistocerca piceifrons (assembly GCF_021461385.2). Classification (NCBI taxonomy): domain Eukaryota; kingdom Metazoa; phylum Arthropoda; class Insecta; order Orthoptera; family Acrididae; genus Schistocerca; species Schistocerca piceifrons. The sequence goes on from NC_060141.1 coordinate 784,538,154, forward strand.
TACATTTGCCTGTGGAACAATTAGAACAAACAGGAAAGGTTTGCCAGGGAATTTACCTAAAGAAAAATGTCTAAATCAAATCACAGAGAGTCATCTTTAGACCTAACAGTATTTCAATGGAAGGAAAATAAAGTAGTGTATTTTGCGTCAAACTTCCATGGCACTGAACAGAGCGTAGTGACAAAAAATCAGAAAGATGGAACTAAGATGACTTTACCATGTCCAGTTACTGTATGTGATTACAATAAAAACATGGGTGGTGTGGATCATGCAGACAGATTACGTTCAACTTATGGTCTTAACAAGCGATGAAAGAAATGGTGGCACCGTCTCTTCTGTGGAGCAATAGAAATTGCTTTTGTCAATGCTTACGTCATTTTCAGTGATTTACATGGGGCACTGCCACTGCTGGAATTCAGGCGTGCTGTGGCACTAGGGCTAATGAATGAACAGCAAGTGCCAAATCTCAAAAAGAGAAACTCTGGTAAAGATGAAATAACTTTTCTGTTCCGAAGGATGTACGTCTTGGCAACCGTGGAAACCATTTTGTAGTGTTCCGTTGTAAAAGAGGACGATGCGAAATGTGTGCGAAAAATAAAATTCAGTCGAGACCACATTCACAATGTAGTACATGTAAAGTATATTTGTGCTGCAATGATAAAAAGAACTGTTTCCTACGATTTCATGAGGTATCACTAAATATGTGATATGTATACACTGTCAGAAATATATAGCTAAGTTACTATGTATTGTGAAGTTGCTCTAGAATAAATTTATGCGAAATTTAAAAAAAAAATTCAGAAATATCATTTTTCTGTTAATTAATTTTCTAATGTAAAAATATTTAATATTTACGTGGAATAAAGTACAAGTTATAAAAATTGGAGCATTTTTCTGCGCATGTTGTGATTCTGTCCATGGAGTCTGACGGTACTTCTGAGTACCAGGAGACAAAATAGTTGTGCAAAATAAAATAAAATTTTACAAAAAATTCTACCGTCATTTGAGGCCACAATAGCTTAAATTCTGCAAAGAAAATGTTAAAAAACAAATTTTTTCTTATGTCAGGAAACAAAGGGTTAAGTCTGTTTGGAAAATATATTAATAATTTATGTATTATGACAAGAATGAAACTGGAAATTATCAACCTGCGGGAATTATTCTTTATAGTGAGTTCGTTAAAAGAGCAGAGCTTCACTAATTCGTAATGGCTACAGTTGCAGTATGAACGTACTCAAAAGCAGTTTGATGTTGCTGAACAAAGTTTTGAAGCAGCTCAGCAGAGTACAGCATTTACATGGCGAAAAACCACAGTATTCCATATTACTACAGCTGTTTCACATTTCGACCTCTTCCTCTACCTGTTTACATTAGTCTCTTAGTTTCTACAGCCAGTGAAGTGAGGCTGAGTCGCCTGTTTCAGTAGCTATTGTACGTGAAATTATCTTCTGGAAAGTAAATGTTCATACTGGACCTACAACACTTCCGTCGGCATCACCGACCAAAAGTCAACAGAAGAGTTGAGTAAGTCGTCACGACGGAGACATACACGAAAAAGAACTGCATATCTAGTGTAAGGGCGCACAGTAGTTTTGCAGTTGGCCTCATGGAGAGAGTGTGACGCGCCAGCAGCGCTAGCTCACGATGGACACCCCTCTCGCCACGGCTGTAGCGTAACTGCAACATGGAGGCTAGGCGGGCCATGCGGCGCGCCTCTGACGTCACAAAGTGAGCCGGCAACAACACCAAGAGCACTGGAACAATTTGCAGTGATAATGTGAAGGTCGTCGCTGCTGTAACAGAGACATTTATTCTGAAGTAAGTTTCCTTTAGTACCATAAGACAAACGGTTATGGCCGTTGTCAGGAGTAACTCAACCAAAAAGAGTGCCAGAAATATTTCGTGAATCTTAGTGGTTACTTTGGAAAATCCGCAGAGTGCCTCGTAGCCTTTTCTCAAAGAGCGAATCTTATATGATGTGCACTGATTGCCTTGACAGTCTATATGAATTTTGTTGTTGGGTAAACAATGTTGATTAAATCTATTACTTCTGCGACTTTTTCTCTGTGCATCACTGCACCAGTCTAACAGACAATCATTAATAACCTTTAGTCTCTCTCTCACAAGCAACTGCATGTTTCCAAATCGTAGAAGTGTTACGACGTTAACTGTTTTATTTCTTATGTAGCACAAGATTACTAGGAAATTCCCTACTCCTGACCTTGCATAAAGCAGGAAAATAAAATACGCTAAGAACACTAACAAAAGTAAGGTTAACTGCAGCCACAGAAACTTCGCTTTTGATGTAACTGGAACATCAAGGACGTTTAATTTACCGTCGATAAAAGAGAGGATATGTATAATTTTCTCAAATTCTTTTTTGCTGCAAAAAGTATCATGTAATACTATGAATACTGACAAGATGTTATAACTTACAGTAACGGCAACCAGAACAGTCTGTACAGCAGATTGTCTAGGTAGGAACAAAATAAGAAAACACACAGAAGTGCCACTGGTAATGATTTGCATACTTCCAAACATGATACTGTTCCTTACATCCCATCCTGTTCGTTTGATAGAGCCACTTATTGCATCGACTGAGAATGGCATTAGACCACATATCTTACACATGAACAGGAAAACTTTGATATCCAACAGAAGACGCACGGTGGCAGCTGGCGGTCTGGCGCTACTGACATAAGTAGAATCCATCATCTGAAATTCACATAACATATATTACTATTTACGTAAATTCAGTGCCACAGAGATAAAAAAAATGAGCATAAATGTATAGCACTCTATGTAAACACTATTCATCTGAAAAAGCGAACATACAAAGGAAAAAGTAACATCTATACTACTGAATAGCCAACTACAAGCTACATAAATTACTTAGTATAAAAAAGCATAAAATGCTCAACAGTCGTCAAACAGAGTTGTCGTCTGGAGAGAGTTTTGTGATTTAGTGAGACATACTCACAGACTGCGCCACCCAAGGCCATTGCAGATTCATGCCTGCCAGGTTCCGTGATTTTGCGGTTACGGCAAATGTTTTGCTTCACCCTCATGTTCATAAAGAGGGTTGCGTAATCATATTATTAGGTGGTTGGTGTTGGCTGGTGTCCCACTGGACGCTTCCCCAGGTCGCATATTAGTGAATGCTCATAGATATTGGAGATATCAGGGAAATAAAATAGACGTGGCGAATAATAACTGGCACAACAAGCCGACAGTCCTCGAAGCCGCTGAGAAGCGAGTTTATCTATTACAAATCAAGTTTGAACTCAAAAAAGCTGGACCGAATTTTTAAAGGACTGCAACTACACTACTGACCTTATGCTGCACAGCGTTTATAACGCAGCCATGGGATACCCAAATTGCTTAAAACCTAAAAATCTTTCATACTGCACTGATCAATATATGCTAACCCCTAAAAGAAATAGGGTTAGGAATAAGGACAAATCACTTGTATTATAAACCTTTAAAAAAGCTACATGGAGTGTAATATATGTGCCAATAAAGAAGCAGAATGAGAAAAAAAAGTTAGGCAAAGCTAACATAGACATTGTTAACATGACTCAAACATCAAAGAAGTAATAGGGGACGATCGAGTTTCGTAGTTATGTCATGATCTATTACAAGAACAATGAGCTCTTGCTGGAGTCTCCATCTGAGTGTGGTACATATTAAAGGACAAAATACCATACACTTCTATAAATGAAACATTAGTAATTGCACATCATAAGGTTGAGAGAATATATGTCTTTATCTTGTGATTGTCTGCCCCAGAGGAGCTCACAATACTGATGAGATTTATGACCTGTTAGAAAACACAGTATTAGGAAAACAGCTAAATAATTATAGCCTTCTCTTTGTAGACTTAAATAGCTTAGTTGGTTGAAGACCTATTAAGGATGTATTAGGTATAGGAGATAAAAATAAATTAAATAATTATCGAAAAAACTAAGAGATAATTTTCACACACACACACACACACACACACACACACACATCGAATTATCAATAACATTTTTCCAAATAAGAAAGAACTGGTAAAAATAAAAGATACAGGAGTCTACAAAAGCTTAGATGTATGACCGGATTACTTTATTTACTAGGAGGTGATACAAATTTATTCAAAAACATACCATGTCAGCCCAATATAACAAATATAAGATGCATCTACTCCAAGAATGTAGTATGAAACTATTTTATCAATAAAGACTTGATGAGAGATTTCAGATGTAATCAGAAAGCAACAACTAAAAGAAGAAACTGTAATGTGAGCAGCTGTTGAAGTATCAGGAACCAGGGAAAAGAAATAGTCTAAAAACTGATTATCTATTTGGAGCAAATACGTCAGGAAACTAATAACAGGTAAACATGGAGACATGTCGAAATGCTTGGTCATCACCTGAGAATATAAATAACTGAGATGATAATAAAAGTAAATCTGCTTTATTAATGGAAGAAAGACATAAAATTTAACAGGAAATTTGGGTTGATGTTTGAGTTAAATAGAATGTGATATTCACAGAGGAGAAAACAATGCTTACAAAATTATGAAAAACGTGAATAACAGGAAAGAGGTACTTTAAAACTAAATATAGTATCCAAAAATGAATGGTCAAAGTACCCTAAATTTTTATGGGCTCATAATTTGCTCTGTAGATTAGATAAGAATGAAAAAAAAACTCAAAAATGTTTTCCAAGTCACAAGAAACAAAATGCTGCTAGGTACTGACAACATAAACTTAGAGTTAACTAAATATTTGTATGATCCGATAGAACACAGAATTTTAAATTTTGTAAATGATTTCTGGCTGGGTCGAAACGTGCCAGACGAATGGAATGATGCTTTGATATGCATCACTTACACAAAAAGGAGGTAAACTGCAATATACAAACTACCAAGGATTAAGTTTGCTAAATATCTCTTCAGACTCTACTCTAAAACTGTTAATTACAGATTGATATCAATAGATGAAGTAGGTGTGTTAGAAGCGAAATGTGGTTGGGAAAACGTAGCTCGTGTTCTTACTGTATGAAAAGGCGTTTGATGGGTAAAACGGAAAATGCAGTGAGAATACTAAGGGCTGTAGGCGTCTCAGCACATCTGATTATAGCAATTAAGTCGTTATATAAAAGTAATAAAATAAGTATCTTTACTGTAGGGAGAAGCTGTAGATACTAATAAAGAAGACATGCAGAGTTTAACACTGTCTCTCATAATTTCCAATATTCATATTAACGTTATCTGTTGCTGATTTTATTAAAAAACACAGTAATATGTGATACTTTTAGAATCGGAACCCAGATCTTAGCTAATTATCAGCTTATAATAGAAAGACGAGAAGGAATGGTTCAAACTGCAATACATAAATTGCATCGAATGGGCGCTACATACCGAACGAGAAAAGCAACAGACCAACCACAAGTGATGTCGTTTCTAGGACTGGAATCAATAACAGCCAAAGTTTTTATAAATGGGTAATTAACTGAACAGATTGGAGAGTTTAAATATCTATAGTTCAAATTTAAACTTTCCTAGACAGCTAATTCTCAGCTAAAAGTGGCCAATGTACATTGAAGCATAACGCTCAGAAAGATCACTTAATTAAGTTTTACAGATAAGTATAAATGTTTCTGCGGCTGTTTGGTAGCGAATGTGAGAACCTAACAGTAAATCAGTTATGAAAAACTGAATCAACACAGATGAAATCCTCCAGTTTGTATTTGAATACTCATTAAGGGACCATAAAAGAATCACCAGTGTTAGGCAAGAAGTAAATGCTGAACATATTACAATTATGACTGAAAACTACAGACAGATTTGGAAAGTCCATGGCTATTGTGTGACTTATAATAGGAAAAATAAAGCTGCAATGCTACATAACCCAACAGAAAAAAGAGAAACATTGGCCTAATCCTTGAAGACCATGATGATGATGGTGAATTTCATAGTTACCTGAAATGCTTACTCGACTGTAAGCACTTTGCATTTATGTCAGGATATATATGAAACCTAAACAAAGCTACCGGATAACCTCACAAGCGGTAAAAGAAGGGTAAATAATAGACTTCCTTGACTTGTCTCCATATGCAAACATGGCCTGTCATAACGAGTTGTCAACAAATTCAGGGATGAGACACGATCGGGTCTCGGTCCATATGGGTTAGTGCTGGAAAGCACATAAAGCCTTCTCCCAACATACAGCTGCTTTAAATACGCAGGTAACGGCTGTATCGACTGACCATGTACTTTACAGGTACATTAAAGGTCGCTGTGCTATCATTTCAAAGTCACAAAGAAAGCTTTTACGTTAAATATTACGTTATGAATGAAAATTATGTATCTAGTATGCGTATAAATTTCGAGATAAATTTCGCTGTATTTATTTTTATATAAACTTCTTATTTTCACTAAACATTTTAAAATGTTCTTAGACTAGGTACCCTCGTTTCAAGCCATCGAGTTTGATCTTCTTATATGTGGCACAGTGTAGAATTTCGTTGGGATCAGGGTTTGGCAGGGGTTTACAGTTCTATACCCTGATCCAATAGGACTATATGACTACGTACCTAATAGCCGATATGTAAACCCTTGGCACAGTTAACAGCGGCGACGCATCGAGACATGGAAGTATTAAGGTCTCAGTAGGTTGCTGGATGGAGTTGGCACCACATCTGCGCCCACCAGTCACCTAATTCCCTTAAATTCAGTGGATGGTGACAATGAGATCTTACACCACGTTCAGTAACATTCCGGATGTGTTCGGTCGGTTTGGGATGTGGACAGTTGGTGGGCCAGCACATCAACTGGATCTCGCCATTCAACCACAGCATTACGCACCTGGCCTTGTGACACAGTGCTTAATGTTGCTGTAAAACGCTACTGTCGCTGGAAATAACGGTTGTAATGAAGGGATGAATGTGGTCTACAACCAGTATACGTTACCCCTCGTCCATCATGGGGCCTTGCAAGAGCTCCACTGGACTCACAGATGCTCATGTGAATGTACCCAGATTATCCTGTTCTGTAGTACAAGTGCCTATTCCCCTGGGTCATGACGGATTCACCGCCCTCCCATCGGCATGATGAAGAACGAGTTAGGATTCATCAGGCCATGTAACGCTCTGCCACTGCGCCATCGCCCACGTGCCCATTTCAGTCATAGTTGCTGATGTGGTGATGTTAACATTGACATGCGCATGGGTCGTCGGCTGGAAAGGCCTATCGTTAGGAGTGTTCGGTGCAATGTGTGTCCTGACACACTTGTACTCTGCCCACCATTAAAGTCTGATGTTACTTTCACCACTACACCGCCTGTCCCGTTTTAGCAGTATGCCCAGCCTAAGACGTCCGACTTTCGTAATGAGGAGTGGCCGATCAACGCCACGACGTCTGGATGTGGTTTCATGTTGGTTTCACCACGTGTTGAAGACAGTTACCGCATCAGTTCTCGAGCCCAGTACAAGACGTGCAGAATGCTCATGCCTAGTCTCTGGGCCATTACAGTCATCCCTCGGTCAAACTCAGGTAGACCACACACATTCCCCTTTCTGTGCACGGACAGCATGCTCGCTGATAGTACCTGCCCATATGTGTGTCTGACTTGCAGTCATCCCTCGCCAAGTGACCCTGCTGTCCCCTGGACGGGTTTATATTGATAGTAAGTCGATGGTCACAATGGTCTGCCTGATCTGTTCGCTATGAGTTCTTTCAGTGCCCACTGATGACCTTGGCGCGTTATTTTGCCTATTAGGGTGGTAGACTGTGCTGTCATTCTCTCGGGAGAAGATTCCAGAATAGTAAAAAAAAAAAAAAAAAAAAAAACATCAAGGCCTTGCCCAGAAGCAAATGGTAAGGCTTTCGTTAGGTGGACGTCATTTTCCCAGTTTAAGTGCAGCCACTACCTACAGCCGGCGTCCTTGCACCACTCTGCGGTCTGCTCTGCAAATCATGTTTGCAAGCGGACTTAGATATTGGTCATGCTACTTTGGTAGAATAGACGTCAGTATGGACTCCATAGTATTATGAGTATCTGAAACTCTTCAACAGTTTTACCCTGTTACTCAAGGTAATGTTGGAGCGTTATGAATGGATTCTTTTCTGTATTGTGGTCCTGGATGCTTCAGTGGCTGAGTATGATGGAGCTATTGACACAGGACGAATCAGATAATTTGGGGACTTTCATTTTAGTATAATAAATACAATACCAAAAATTATGTAATAAGTTTTCAGAGATTAGAGAACAAATTGAAAGAGTTCATACCAGAATCCCGGCTCATGAAAAAGTGCTTCACTAATAATTACATTACGTTCTTGCACGTATATTTTGTGCAGTTACTGTGTGTATGAACTTTTTTCTGTATGATCGATGTGGATACATGTAAGATCTATTGTATCATTTTCCAGCTTCTATAATCTTCGTCTGTTGGCGAGTAACTCCAGAACGTACCAAGGCTTACAGAACGTTGTTTTTGGGGAATGGATTGCTCACACTCTTCTCGATATAAGGATGTATCATATCTTACCTTAATTCGTTGACTGTAACTCTCTGTTTATCAGATATTACTTTCTTAGCTCAAAAGGCTATCCTATCGATGGTTTCTTACATTTTTATGTACGAATCCTCTGGTCGAGGAAATCGCCTCTTCATTTAGTTTTGTTACTGAATAAAACTATCTCTGGTTTCTTTTTCGTCGTTCATCTATTGTGGCACTGTAATGCCGAGCGCTGGTGGACAATGATAACTTTGTTCTTTTTGGGTACATAACCTATAGTTCTCCAACAGTCTTCCGAAGCATTTGATGAGGGTGAAACTTAACCGATCTTGGAAGCCGTCATTTCTGACGAAATTTCATTATTGTTTTATCTAAAATTTCCCATTACTGTAACCTGTCCCTGCAATAATTTTTTTTAAAGTTAACGCTTATAAAAATATTACGTAATGAAATATTTGTTGATGCCCCCTTAAATGCGTTTGCTTATGTCTCTGCTGTAGTAGAATAACAATGGTCAGTTTTGTCTCATCTGGGTTCTCAAAATGTATTCATTGACTCTGGCGTAATAATCTTACAGTTTATGGCTTGATACTACCTCCTAAATAGGTACAATGACAATCCCTTTTGACATTCTTTGCAAGATGAAGTAGACCTATTCGATTTCGAGAGACAGTTCCATATGGATCAAAGGGATTTTCATGATATTGTCCATTTTAATTCTGCTGCATGGTGGTGATGTTTTACTCCATTGACTTGCATTACTGTCAGTAAATACATTTCAACTTTTGTCACTTAGAACGCCAGAAGGAGTGGATGTATCATCCTGGCGATGGCTAGTGCCTAAATCTCTATCTTTCTGATCAAAAACAGCTTCATCTTCAGTCCATTCAAGAAGGTTTAAATTAAAATCCTAACAGGTAATAGGAAATCAATGCTGTGCATTAAGGATAGCAGTATGTTGCATACGTATTCTGTTCATGCGCGGCTGACACAATTGCAGCGTAAGACAACACGTTTACCATTCCAAGGAATACTCAGTTTAGATTTTGCAGTACCGCACTTCTGAATTTTTCAGCAATGATTGTAGTTGTGCCGAACTGCAAATTGTTGTCCACATAACATAAGTAAACTTTCTGAAATATTGAATGTTCGCTAAGAGGTCTAAAGAAAGCCCTGTCATACATTATTAGACGTGTAAGATTACAAAATTAAGAAAGAGATGACTAAGTTGGCTTACGCCATATACTCCTTTCTCTAAAGAAACTGAACAGTGTTTACAAAGATTACAAAGTATATAAATTCAAATAAACTTCTTTTAGGACACTTATTCGTCAAATGAATGATTTCACGGTTCAAATGGCCCCTTTTAGGAACCTAATTTGTTTGAAAAGAATGTAACTTAAGTCCAGTGTTTAGCATGGATGTTACTGTCATAACTGTGGATGTAACTTATTCATCGATAAAATTCATCATCGAGAACTAGTTCAGATGGTGACCGGTAAGTAAAAGAGTGAGAATATATACATTATGTACCAGACTTTGTTCCCGCGTATTTATGAAACTGGAGTACCACAAATGTGTCAGAAATAGGTGTAGAGCACCAAGCGGTGACAAAGATTGTGTGTCGTTTTTCATGTGACGGCTGATCACAGTCTGAAGACCGTGAAACCATGCGGTGTCTGCTCTATGTATAGAACTTAGTGATTGATATGATGTTGTTCACACTTGGTCATCTTAATTTCAAAGAGAATAAAAGCAGAAGTTTATCGAGAATTGGTGGTGAATATTAACATAGAGTTGTATACTTAGGGACAATAATGTATAGATTTATTACGAAAAGGGGAATTATTTTCTAAAATTATATATTTTATTTTTTGTATCTGGAAAATCAGGGGACTTCTTTACAAGTGACGCTTTTCAAATATATTGAGTATGTTTTAAGTGACAAAATAATTATATTTACGGTAATTATTAGGAACTCTATTCCCTTAGCCGCTCACGTCAGCGACAAATGAGTGACTTAACTGTCGGAAGGTCTATCTCTAGAATATATAGTCACTGTTGCTGTTATTGCTATTCTCCTACCAGCTAGAGATCCTGAAACAAGAACAGTGGAAATGAATTTTTATCCACTGATTTGTACACTGACGAGAAGGAAAGATGTTTGGAAGTGGAAATTATGTACAACTGATTAAATGAATTCCTTTGCAGAATGAGATGATTTTTATGTTATTGTAGTATTTGGCTATCAAAGTAAAATGAATAACCTCATCAGAAAATGAAGCTTTCCTTCAGAATATATCCCAGTATTCTATAAGGGGCGTTTTCTGGTACTTTGGCAGTTATTACACGACTAAAACCATTTCCTTCACAGAGCTGAAAGAGAGGAGCATTTTTACAGGAAAAATACCTCAAGGAACCTGCAGGTAAGGATACGGCAGGAACGTTGCTACAGAAGTCTTTTTCAGCGAATGTAACACGAGTCACAGCGGTCTCTTTATGATGGGATGCGATAGAGCGACTTCATTAATAATTGTGTGACCTACGAAATATGAATCGGCAAAGTGTAGTGAAAATTTTGGCACCTGATTGGAATTACAATTATTTATGAACGACCTTTTTCGATTAGAACACTAATTATTTTATGAGACATTGACACGTGTTTTAAGTAATACAAATTGCGAGTCAGTGTTGATGGGGAAATTTACAAATATACTTAGAATAAAGCTTGAAAGACGGCTCTTTTTCAACGGTTGTTGCAGTTTTTGTGATATCTACATTTTTCACAAGGAGTTCTGTACCGGAAGACCTTGTAAAAAAACTGCCTCGCCAAATTGTGGGATATTTTGAGCCTTCAGCTGGACGTCATGGCAGTGGTAAGAGTCTGGCTCCGGTAGTACATTATTCTGTAAAACTTGTTCTGATGAAATAACATACCCGTCACATATTACGCTGTGATACAAACTCATTTTTTGTCAATTGTAACGAGTTTCAGGTTGTGGGAAATAAATGTGTGGACTTGGACAGAAATTTTCGTGGCCACTGTACGATATTCGGTCTCCTTTGTCAGCAGAGGGCAGTCTTTGGAGCTCATCTGAACAAGCACATTACCCTTGGCCTGTTGAGCAACATTCGCAGAAGCCATGCTGTGGCGTGCTCCGATGCTGTCATGTGATCACAATCGGCTCCTGTCCACATGCTGGACAGTGGACACCGCGTCCACCTTTTCATCCCCTCAAGATGATTTGAGAACAGCGGTTTCGCTTTTTTGATCTTAAAAGGTCCAGACACTGTGGTGTCACTCTTCTAGAGTGAGCACGTTGGTTCGATTTAGCTCCCAAACATCATTTCATCCCATGAAATTACACCCCGACACCTAGCACATGGCAGGCACAGCCCGACCAATCAGAGTAACACTGTTTCAGCTACATAACCATTTCGTGATGGTAAAATGTGCAAAATCGGGAACGCTAGGCGGCCTTTCCCTGAGTTTTCCTAAATTTTGTTACATTTGTCATGTGTCGATATGAAGTTGGACGGTAGGAAGTAGTGGGTGGTTTTGGGGAAGGAGACCAGACAGCGAGGTCTCATCGGATTTGGGGAAGGAAGGGGAAGGAAGTCGGCCGTGCCGTTTGAAAGGAACCATCCCGGCAATTGCCTGGAGAGATTTAGGGAAATCACGGAAAACCTAAATCAGGACGGCCGGACGCGGGATTGAACCGTCGTCCTCCCGAATGCGAGTCCAGTGTTTAACCACAGCGCCACCTCGCTCGGTCCGTTGGAATTAGTATTTTGGGCATCTGCAGATGAAGTGTCGGAGGAGTCGGGATTGTTTATCATACTTCCCTCATCTTGGGGAATGTAACATTTCCACCCACAGCAGTACAATCCGTAATCTGAACAGCTAGTTTCTCGTGTGTTTTGGATAAGCAACCTGAGTCACTGACATCATTCCTATTTTAAATTTTTTTCTATAATTTATTTTCATGAGCTGCACAGATAAGTCTCTCCTGCTACTATTTTTCCACCCTGTTTTCCTTTAGTTTCACTCCTCCTACAGTGTTGGCATCTCTTTTTTAACGTCATTGCATACCTCATTTCCTGTATGCTTCTTCGTTGGTGGCTCTTCAATAACCTTTATGAAAATTTACAGTAAATAAAATTTTCTTAAAGGGAGATTTTCTAGAATTTTCCTGATCAGGCGACCCATTGAAACGTAAATGTGGCCTGATATATTACCAAGTTAAGCTTTCCTGTGTCGGCGGTGTCTAGATTTTGCACTGGCGTAGTTAAATCGTAGGTTACTGATTATTTCATTACGTATTTGCAACGAATATGGCACTCTACTCAACATCTCCAGGACCCTTTACTTAAGGTGTCGTCCATGATACTAAATCCTGCCTTTGATTACCTTTAGATTCTTGCAGTTAGGATGGCACAGCGATACCCCCTTATTGGGATATACAGAGCTGTAGAGACCATTTTCTCCCATTTTGTGAATCAGCTGTAACCATAAGCCTCAATACATCCTAGCCCTAAGCATGTGTATTTTGTATTTTGGACAAAAAATTTGTGGTATGAAAAAGGGAAAATTACATTTGGTTTTAAGGTCTGTTCTATTATGTGTAAAGATGTTTTTATGTTTAAAGTCATTCACTCACGGCTAAATTGTTCTGAGTATTCGCTTTATGGTAGACATCTTGATTTCACTCATAAACATAGTCAGAGGTAGTTGAACGTGGCCAAGAGTAGCAAGGAAAACTATAAGCCGACAGTATTCAACAGAGCATAAGGAACTCGAGTCGAAATTTTCTTAAGGGTAGGCATTGTCTTAAATCCGAGACACCTGAAGCGAAAACAGAATAATCGAAACTAGCTACATTTATGAGACAGATTCGTCCGTGGCACAGAGCAGTGCAAATTTTTAAAACATGGTAGATATTTGACTATGAAGAATTCAAATTTTAGAAAGGCCGAAGCAGAAATAGAGAATGTGCAAACAGGCAGGAAGAAGGTGGAAGAGACAGATGGGATAGTGCGAGCAACCAGGAAACAAGCAGAAGAAGACTAGAGATAATCTGAAGCAGACAGAAAAATCACAGTTGAGAGTTGCATAGGCAGAGGCTGACAGGTAGGAAACAAAACGAGGGAGTCAGAAAAAAATTCAGAAAAGACATGGCAGTGTTACGAGAGGAATTCTGTGGTCGTAATTAACCGATAGACGAAAAGGTTGTTGAAGTTTAAAAGACAGTAATAAGTAAAATCACAAGGCTGGTTCCAGTTCAGACAAACTTAAAAACAAAGGAAAACACCTTCCTCTTTAAGAGCATACGAATTTTGGGGAACAAAATCAGTCCGAGGGCACAGAACTACTGCAGTTCTGCAAAATTGAGCAATTTATGGAATTTAAAAGAAGTGTGGGGAACATAAGATAGCAAACAGAGTAGCCGCAAGTCGTGGAGCCACTAATGGCTCTAGGAAAAAGTGGAATACGAATCAATAATGAGCGGCCCGTTCGTGCGAATTCAGTGTTGTTGCCATTACCGACATGAGTTAGGGCTATTTCGAGAGTATTATGTCAGTCACACGGCTGAAAGCAAGAGGAAACTACAGCCGTAACATTTCCCGAGGGCATGCAGCTTTACTGTATCATTAAATGATGATTGTGTACTCTAGGGTAAAATATTCCGGATGTAAAATAGTCCCCCATTCGTATCTCCGGGCGGGGAATACTCAAGAGAATGTTATCAGGAGCAAGAAAACTGGCGTTCTACGGATCGGAGCGTGGAATCTCAGATCCCTTAATCGGCAGGTAGGTTAGAAAATTTAAAAATGGTAATGGATAGGTTAAGGTTAGATACAGTGGGAATTAGTGAAGTTCAGTGGCAGGAGAAACAAGACTTTTGGTCAGGCGAATACAGGGTTATAAATACGAAAACAAAGTGGAGTAATGCAGGAATAGGTTTATTAATGAACAAAAAAGTAGGACTGCAGGTAAGCTACTACAAACAGCATAGTGAACGCATTATTGTGTCCAAGATAGACAGGAAGCCCACGCCTGCTACAGTAGTACAAGTTTATATGCCAACTAGCTCTACAAATTACGAAGAAATTGAAGAAACATATGATGAAATAAAAGAAATTATTCATATAGTGACGGGAGGCGAAAGTTTAATAGTCATAGATTACTGGAATTCGGCAGTAGGGAAAGTGAGAGAAGGAAACATAGTAGTTGAATATGGATTGGGGGTAAGAAATGAAAGATGAAGCGGCCTGGTAGAACTTTGCACAGAGCACAACTTAATCATAGGTAACTCTTGGTTCAAGAATCATGAAAGATGGTTGTATACATGGAAGAAACCTGGAGATACTGACAGGTTTCAGATAGATTATATAATGGTAAGAAAGAGATTTAGGAACCAGGTTTTTAATTGTAAGACATTTCCAGGGGGACAGATGTGGACTCTGACCACAGCCTACTGGTTATGAAATCCAGATTAAAACTGAAGAAACTGCGGAAATGTGGGCATTTAAGGAGATGGGACCTGTGTAAACTGACTAAACCAGAGTTTGTACAGAGTTTCAGGAAGAGCATAATGGAACAGTTGACAGGAATGAGGGAAAGAAGTACACTAGAAGAATGGGTAGCTTTGAGGGATAAAGTAGTGAAGGCAGCAGACGATCAAGTAGGTAACAAGACGAGGGCTAGTAGAAATCCTTGGATAAGGAATATTGAATTTAATTGATGAAAGGAGAAAATATAAAAATGCAATTAATGAAGCAGGCAAAAAGGAATACAAACGTCTCAAAAATGAGATCGACAAGACGTCCAAATGGCTAAGCAGGGATGGTTAGGGGACAAATGTAAGGATGTAGAGGATTATCTCACTTGGGGTAAGATAGATACTGCCTACAGGAAAATTAAAGAGACCTATGGAGAAAAGAGATCCACTTGTATGAATATCAAGAGCTCAGATGGAAACCAAGTTCTAAGCAAAGAAGGGAAAGCAGAAAGGTGGAAGGAGTATATAGAGGGTCTATACAAGGGCTATGTAGCTGAGGACAATATTATGGAAATGGAAGAGGATGTAGATGAAGATGAAAGGTGAAGTATGACACTGCGTTAAGAGTTTGAAACAGCACTGAAAGACCTGAGTCTGAACATGACCCCAAGATTAGATACGATTCCATTAGAACTACTGACGGCCTTGGGAGAGCCAGTCTTTACAAAACTCTACAATCTGGAGAGCAAGATGTATGAGACCGGTCAAATACCCTCAGACTTCAAGAAGAATATAATAATTCCAATCCCAAAGAAAGCGGGTGTTAGCAGATATGAAAATTACCAAACTATATTTTAATAAGTCACGGCTCCAAAATACTAACCCGACTTCTCTACAGACGAATGGAAAAATTGCTAGAAGCCGACCTCGGCGAAGATCAGTTTGGATTCCGCTGAAATGTTGGAACACGTGAGGCAATACTGACCCTACGATTTATCTTAGAAGGTAGCATAATGAAAGGCAAACCTACGTTTCTAGAATTTTTATACTTAGAGAAAGCTTATGACAATGTTGACTGGAATACCTTCTTTCAAATTCTGAAGGTGGCAGGGGTAAAATACAGGGAGCGAAAGGCTATTTACAATTTGTACAGAAACCAGATGGCAGTTATAAGAGTCGAGGGACGTGAAAGGGAAGCAGTGGTTCGGAAGGGAGTGAGACAGGATTGTAGCCTCTCCCAGCTGTTATCCAATCTGTATATTGAGCAAGCAGTGAAAGAAACAAATGAAAAATTCGGAGCAGGTATTAAATTCCATGCAGAAGAAATAAAAAACATTGAGGTGTGTCGATGACATTGTAATTCTGTCAGAGACAGCAAAGGACTTGGAAGAGCATTAGAATGGAATGGATAGTGTCTTGAAAGGAGGATATAAGATGAACATCAACAAAAGCAAAACGAGGATAATGGAATGTAGTCAAATTAAGTCGGGTGATGCTGAGGGAATTAGATTAGGGAATGAGTCACTTAGAGTAAAGGAGTTTTGCTATTTGGGGAGCAAAATGATGATCGAAGTAGAGAGGAAATAAAATGTAGACTGTCAATGGCAAGGAAAGCGTTTCTGAAGTGGAGAAATTTGTTAACATCGAGTATAGATTTGTCAGGAAGTCATTTCTGAAAGTATTTGTATGCAGTGTAGCGCTGTATGGAAGTGAAACATGGACGATAAATATTTTGGACAGGAATTGAATAGAAGCTTTTGAAATGTGGTGCTACATAAGAATGCTGAAGATTAGATGGGTAGATCACATAACTAACGAGGAGGTGTTGGAGATTATTGGGGAGAGGAGAAGTTTGTGCCACAACTTGACTAGAAGAAGTGATCGGTTGGTAGGATATGTTTTGTGGCATCAAGGGATCACCAATTTAGTATTGGAGGGCAGCGCGGAGGGTAAAAATCGTAGAGGGAGGCCAAGAGATGAATACACTCAGCAGAATCAGAGGGATGTATGTTGCTGTAGGTACTGGGAGATGAAGCAGCTTGCACATGATAGAGTAGCCTGGAAAGCTGCATCAAACCAGTCTCAGGACCGAAGACCACAACAACAAACAAACAACATGTCAGTCATCGAGATCTTTGTCCATCAATGGGCGAGACTTTGATGATAAGCATTTTGTTTTCACTGAGAAAGTTCCTCGCCCATTCCGCAGGTGGAAACCTACTCATCAAAACCGGGAGTTGGTATTTCGAGACAGCGCGCCCAATTTTGGCCATTCCAGAGAAAATTATAATGGAGAGGTTATCGCGAAAGTGTTACCTGTCACAAGACATTGTAACATTCTCTAGGAAACCGCAAAGGAAATTGTGAAATTCTCTTACGTAAAACAGCATGAGCCTTCAGCTGTACGTGTGTGACTTCTACAATTGGATTCACTTATTACAAGCATCAGCACTGGAGGAAAAGCTGTACAGTGAAAAATCAAAACGAGGTAGATGTATAATAGGGTGTGATCTTAACTTCCACAAAACAGTAAACCTGACTCCCGTTCGATTCATGTATGTAGTATCAGGTAGTTGCAAACGTTGTGGAATGAACTGCGGTTCTGATCAACGAGAAAAAGCTGTAGTTGCTAAAGGAAGGCGATTAATTTTATCTTTCACAAGTTTCTATCCTAGGTAACTATGTACTGTATCGTTCCTTTAAAATAAAAGGTTGTTTTGATAAGATGCTCCATCTCATTGTTTCTGACTTCTGGTGCATGGACTGTGAAAATTTGGAATATTTTCTTTGGGGGGAAACATTTCTTTTCTTGTCTTATGTTTGGCTCTATGAGGGTGTAGCAGTATATGTAGAGATGTGGGAGGTGGTTTCTGAGTGTGTCATGAGGCAGAATCATAGCCCTTTTTGTGTTTCTTTTCCGTCAGTAATCAATGCAGCTGTTGTTTAGTGTTCTTAGGTATACTGACAGCTGCCATAAATGCTCTGCCGTATATGGAAAGACATTTAGGACTTGCGGTACACTAGTTACTCTGAGAGAGTGCCCAGAGATACTGACCCACCTAACGTAAATGCCGTGCATTTCTTTCTTCAACACAATTTTCAGTCCCATTCTACAGGGACAATGAAGACTCTCCTGCAGGGTTTTCTGTGAGAAGTCTTTGGTCACCCATAATACGTCTCTTAATTGGCTTCCTTCGTTGTTCATCTCTGCTGACGTAACCCGCTGTTTATGAAGGAAACGTTTGGGCATAAACAACGAAAGGCACACCAGCGTAGAGAATTGGCAGGAAGAACAGGCGCCTTCTTCCTGTGACTAGGGTATTGGAAAGTTTTTGCAGCACCACGACAAATGTCTAAGTTGGAGCGGCAGCTATTTAGAGAGGTAGCTGGAAGATGTCGCCAACTGTTGCGAAGAAAAAAGTTTTTACCATTACTGTGGTTTTCATTTCTTGACCTATCGGACATTACTTTTCGAACTGTCCTAGTATTTATTCAGGCCACGACCGTTTTCGGGATTTTAAAATCTCATCTTCAGATATAACATGAAAGGACAGGAGGAAAGAGGTATATTGTAAGACATATATAAAAGCTAGAAGATAGTAACAAAGCGACTCATTTACTATATTTGCTAACGCATAACATGCGGTCGAGCCAGTCAGCAGAAGACTTCCGAATCACTGCACCTTAGTAGAACTAGAAAAAAGGGGAGAACCTAAAAATGTAACGTCCTGGCCGGTGGGATGAAGGAAACAGAATCGGGGAGTAAACACTGTATTAATAATGTCCGCCATCTGGCATCAGACAATATAAACGCCAGTCATGAATGAGCAAAGCTAAATCTGAAGCAAAAAGTTGAAAATAATAATCGTACTAGTTTGTAATGTCCACATCAGATTAAAGCCACAGTTTCTGGTATATACAGTAGACCTTGCTGTGAGGTGAGTAATATTACCTTGAATATACGCTAGGGTCAGCTTTCAGTTGTGTTCAGAACTGCGGAAGCATAACATTGTGTAAAACGTTTGTATAATATTTGCGTATTACAAATATTTTTGCCTTGGTAAATAGCTTCCAACATACGGGGCAACCGGAAGTACATTATTGTCTAATATAGGCATTTCAAGCCAAAAACAATCCTCCGAGTTTTTGACTTGCTAAACCGCTTCCAACTAACGAAGCAACCGCAGGTTTATTATTGTCTAATATAGGTCATCAATGTAAAAACTGAAAGTTCCGATATTTCACTTTTAATTGAATGATAAATACGAATAATTAAACAAAACTCCAATGGAACCATCCATTAGCTCTAAATGAAAGTACGAGTTACTTCCTCTATTGGCTGTAGAGATCAGTGCCCGCCCCCCCCCCCCTGCAAAAATTTGAACCCCCACCACACTGATCAAATGATAGTTACCACTCGTTTACTTCTCTATTTCTTTGGTACGTCACTTGATTGAGTTTCTGCTTGAAAGTTATCACATGAATACGAGATATGGGCTTAGAAAGTGGCCATCATTTGCTAACATAAACTCACATGGTCTCCCCCTCCCTCATCTCGTACTGACTCGGTTTTAAATTTCTAATATGCACTTGCTTTTTTTATGGTCATGTTGCATTGTAGACTAACTTTTGAATTATAAATGAGCTTTCCCGGATTGAGCGAAGTAGGCAACATTTAAGAAAGTATTAATGCAGAGTCAATAGTGGAACCATAATTACTGTCCAATGATGGAGGAAATGTCAAAAGTGAGAGGAGTCGTACCGGTTCTGTTTAAGCCCACGATTTTTCTTTGGGTTGTATGACCAGTAAAGGTGTTTGTTGTTAATTTTCTGCATATTTAAAAGGTAGCCCTCGAAACTTAATGACTCTAATTTTCTAAATGACACGGATGTTCAAAGTTTCAAGACCTGTAGTACAGGTACTGGTAGCAAACGGTAAATTACCATCTACAAGCATTCTGTGCGAAAATTAGGTGGAAATACTTATGAAACAATGTAACTTGGGTACAAACATAGCCGCAGACTTAATATAGGTAGCGTTATGCGGACTTTGTCCATAAAACGTATGTATACCGTGTAAAACATCAAAATATTGATTAATATGTGGGTATTATACAGTAGTGTTAATTCTTTTGTTTTGAAAACAAGGATTTATATAGGTAAGACACGTGGCCAAAACCGAGGAAAAATCAAGCCACGTACTTGATCATAGATATGACACAGAGCTAAAAGCGCACGTCATATATGTCAATATTTTCACTTCCTCTGGTCTGCATCAAGGACATAATGATACAGTGGGAATAATTGTAGTCACTCTTTATACTGAAGCTAGAAAAAACTATCATGGAATGAACAATAAACAGCCGTTGTTAGAAGGATACAAACAGGAAATTCTTCAACAGCAAGCTCCAGTGACGGAAATCAAAACTCCAAACACCCCAGATGCAAGTTCCTTATACAAGTTGTGTTGTAGAAACCCCCATAAAGGGCTAAAATTCTAACAAACACTGTTGTACAGCTCACGTTACGTGTCACTGCCGAAATGTGGTGGTACAGTTGTCTGTACTGAAGTTAGCCCGAAATACCTAACAAACTAGGAATTGCAAGTACTGCAGTTTGCCCTTTTATAAGGCTATTTCACTCTACTTCACTTGTGAGATAGGTGCACGAGATCTTCGAACTACATAGAAGCTCAATACCATTAAGAACCAAGACCTTCCAAACAGTTTCACCACTTACATATTCGTGGATTTTCTTAACGTAATTGTTTGCTTCACATGCGGAAAATTTATTAATTTAATTAAAAGCACTTCCCAAAAATAAAATTATAATGCATAGAATGTCTTATTATTGTGCGCTTGTTTATGAGTAGGAACCAGACAAACTGTAATACGCAATTGTCAAACCTCTTCAATAGAAAGGGGACAAGAGTGACTTAAATAATTATAAACCAATGTCGTTACTGACTTCATTTTCTAAAATATTCGAAAAAGTTATGTATTGAAGAGTAGTCTCACATTTAAGTGGAAATAATTTACTCAGCATATCAGAGTTTGGATTCCAGAAGGGTTACTCGACTGAGAATGCTATCTACACACTTACCCATCAAATAGTACAAGCCCTAAATAACAAATTATCACAAGTAGGTATTTTTTGTGGACTTTCCAAGGTATTTAACTGTGTGCACCATGTCATACTCTTAGAAAAAGTCAGATTTTATGGAATTGCAGGCTGGACACACAGCTCGTTTGAATCATACTTAACGAACATAAAGCAAAACGTTGTTTTGAATAACACAAATAATGTTAGGAGGGTGGTAAATTCTAGTGAATGGGGAGTTATTACGAAGGGAGTTAACATGGTTCAATTTTGGGTCCTCTGCTGTTCCTTATTCATGTGAATTCAATGACCTCTCACTTAATGTTCAGCTATTAGAGATAGTATCTTTTACAGATGACATGAGTGTTATAATAAATCCCATTCCAGAAAAAGAAGCTGAAGATATTTTTAAGGATGTCCTTTAAAGAACTATTAAGTGGTTCTCAGAAATTGGACTCTCCCTAAATTTTGAGAAAAACTCACTATATTAGGTTCTGTACACCGAATAGAGGCATACCAACAGTTGATGTACCATATGAACGCGGCTCAGTTAACAGGGTTGATTTCTCCAAATTTTTGGATGTCCACATTGATGACAACTTGAAGTTGAAGAAGCATATTAGTGAGCTTCCCAAACAGTTAAGTTCAGATTCTTTCGCTCTTCGTATAATTGCTAGTCTTGGTAATAAACAGATAAGCCTCGTAACGTACTTTACTTATTTCCACTCAATAATGTCTTGTGGCATAGTTTCCTGGAGTAACTCACCACTTAGACATAAAGACAGAAGACGAAAGGGAGCAGTGAGATTAATTAGTGGTGTTCACCCGAGGATGTCATGTAGGCATCTATTCAAGGAGTTAGGTATTTTAACTACACCATCAGAGTACATAAGTAAGCTAATGAAATTCGTTATAAATAATCCATCTCAATTCGCAAAGACCAGTAATGTTCATATGTACAACACTAGAGGAAAAAGCTACCTTTCCTACCCATTATTGAAGCTGTCAGTTGCTCAAAAAGGATTACATTATTCAGCAACAAAAATCTTTGATCATTTTCCCAACAACATATAGCATCTTGCAGGTAGCAGATCAAGTTTGAAATCTATTGAAAATGATTTCTTTTCGACAACTCCGTCTATTCCATGGACGCGTTTCTGTTTCAGAACTGGTAAAAAAAAGAAAAATTGTACCTCTAAATCTATTGGCATGTGTACAACTAAAAATTTCAGTAATATTAATATTTGGGCTATTAATGTGTGTGTGTGTGTGTGTGTGTGTGTGTGTGTGTGTGTGTGTGTGTTTGCGTGCGTGTGTGTGTCCCAATCTGACTTGCTCCACATCATATCGATAAAATAATCGTGAAAATGATTTACAGAACATGACATAACTAAACTAAACTAAGCTATAACACGGACGGTCATATCTCTATACATTTACTAAAAAAAATGGGAGCAGGGTTACGTTTAATTTGGCAATTACATATTATCAATACTTTGGGGTAATGACTCCCGAGAGTTCACAGCAGTGAACAAGCTTTATCTTGTTTCGTAATAAGCGTCTGTCGTTTAAAGTAACGTGTTCTGCAGGCCTATTTCCAGGAAACTCCTTTGGCTGGTACAGTACTGACAGCTCGGTTTCAAATACAATGTCTCCGAAACTTATGCAACATCAGCAGCTGTCTGCAAGCAGCTGGATTATTCTAAGACGTGCGTTAGCTATGTGTTCAAATATAGAATCCAGAGCATTAGCATTACTAACCATATGAAATTTCCATACAGTCATTTGATAGGTGGTGACGGGAGACCTGGGGGGTGGGGGTGGTTGTGTGGCAGGTTTTGTATCTGGCAGTAATATCGATAGCAGGATCGGAAGAAATGCTGCTCAGGGGGAACTCGATGCTGACACCAAATCAGCCCACTTTCCAGCTGCAGTCATCGTATGCTTGGTTTGGCACCTCCCCATCCTGTGGATTTCAATGTGAGCTCTCGAGCAGCAACACAATATAAAATATATATTTTTGTCAATGGAATCAAAGACATCCTTTTAAGGCGGGATGTAACGGATTTTGGTCCAAAAAGTCGATGTGATAGCAAATTTAGAAACGCCTTTAAAGTGTTAAACTGATGAAGTCTGCACTGGCGGCCACTCCCACCGTTTGTGACGTTTGGGGAACTGCTTGCTTCGGGAGGATTTTTGTCAGTGTGAACGCTATTTTCTTTCGATATCTTTGGCTGACATCTTTATCTGGCTGACATCTATATCTTTGGCCGAAAAATTTCTTACGTGTTGGTTATTTACGTTTCGACAATACTAACAGATGTTAATAGGTGGAAGGTTGAATTCGCTAACATTTAAGTAAAAGTCAAGATTTATGCATAATGGGTGTTGGAAAAACTGTGTATAGGAAATGGAGGTTTCATGGAAATCGGTTTACCAACAAGAAAGAGGAAGCAGCTCGAAATGAAGAAATTATAGTGGCTCAAGTGAAGGCATTGCAGCTGCTGTAGTTATCAGGAAGTTCTCCAGATCTTAGGACCACTATGATGTTTTATATACTTAATATCTTGGTGATCGGGGCTTCTCTTCGCTCAAAGCTCTAACAAATAAAAGTCCGTACAACGTAAGAATAGAAAATTTGGAATGCGTTTGGCGCATCCAAAAGATGTGGTAGGCTTCATCGCCTGCTGAAAGAGAAGAAAGGTGAAGTACTTGAGGATGGAAAAGCACTAGCAGGAAAAGGCAGGCTTACTCTGAAAGACACTGATTCTCTTCAGTTATCTTATGGGAGAACTATCAGGAAAAACACACATAATTTAGAGGCAATGAGGCGTGCTGTGTGGGCAATTTTTTTCCAGAAACTATCCACTGACCAATCACCAGTGCAAAATCTGTGTCCGAAAGACGATTGCTGTAAGTTCAGCAACACAAATGTGACGTATTTACATAAACACTCATTACTAGAACCTGTTAAGAATGCAATTAAGCCCACATTCAGGTTTCTTGCAAACCCTGAGTTATTGAGGAGGTGTAGTCACGGTAAGACACAAGATGCAGATGAAAGCCTCAATAATTTAATTTGGATTAGATGCTGAGGAAGGACATTCTGTTGACTTGAAGTACTCCAAAAAGGTGTCCGTGATGCAGTTTTATGTTACAATAACGGAAATAAAGGCAGAATTGAAGTGCTGACGAGAGTTGGTATAGATCCTGGGGTGTTTACAACAAAAGCATTTTGCACCATCGACGAGAGTAGGATCAAGAAAGCAAACAGATCAGTGTCTTACCTGCAAATACAGGCCAGGCAGATTCGAAAGGCAGAGAAGAGAAACCTGGAAGATGACGAGTATTAGTATGGAGGATTTTAAAATTGAGGTAAGCTTATTACATGTAGAATTATGTGAATAAAATCTTTGAACCTCATTATTCCTTTTTTACCTATTTTTAAGTTATTAGAAACCATTTCTCGAAAGGTAAACGCGCTAATGCTGCGAAATTTTCAGCAACGGCTCGCAACGTGTTGCTGTCATCCTGCAACTAAAATATACGAGATCCTGCAAATTACATTTTGAATTTTAGATGATTGTACGTAGAAATACAAGTTTATTTTGGATGTGCTAAATTAAAAATTCAGTTAATTACACAAATTGTACCATAAATTAATGACTGTAGTTCAGTGGTCTTTAAACCGTCTCTGGACAATAACATAAAAGTTTCAGATAATTGCATCATTAGAATTTGAATTATGGCTTTTTATAAAAAAGACAGCAAAAATTAAGAATTCAAATTTCTGGCAAAATATTAATCCAGCATATTTTATTATATTTTTCCGCTAGAACACAGCTCTTTTGCTTTACTCTTGCAAAATTCTAGATTTTTGCATGAATAAATATGGCTGTAATGATTTTTTAAATAAATGTTTACGTATTCCATTACATCCCTCCTTAAACACTGATGTATCATGTGTATTGAGAGGAAAATGTTAAAGGTTGGTTTAACCGTCTATGTCTTATAAACCTGCTGCGTCTATTTACACCTTTAGAAATTACATTGAGTCATTGGACCACCGACACTTTCAATATTGTTTATCGTAGGAACCTGTAGGTTCCGTTATTTTGTTACTTTTCAGTCAGTAATGTGTTTGTTTCGACCTTCCATGTTTTTAACTGCAGCTGAGTTTTCAGGAAAATGCCTACTTTTCGGCTGACGTGGCTAGCAACATCTGTTTCTTGAACTTTTTAGAGAAGAAACGACTAAATCACACACAGTCTTTCAGAAATGTGCACCTGGAGCTAAAAGCTTTTACTGAAAATGTATAGATGACGTTAAAACCGGAGTTTGAAAATAACAAAAGAAGCTGCGAGTGGTAGATGTGACACGTGCAGAGTCAACGCTACCTCAAGTGTTTTCAGAATTATAGTATACTTTGAAGATTATGAGTACCTGAGTGTGAAATTACGATGGATAAATTTATAAAAGCGTTCTGCAGTCTGGCTCGTCATTATAATGAAACAGTGATCTGTTGTAATGATACTCTTCTCGGATATAGAGCTGGATGATGTAGTCATTTCGACACAGTGTTTCAGAGGAGCAACTGCCCGATATCGTCAGATCAGTTCGCTGACTCACAGCCTCGGCGAAAATTAGTTTCCAACAGAATCCAAAGGAACAAACTTCGCGGCTAAATGAGTTTATGCAGCAAAGAGCAGCATATGGGCGTCATAGTAGATATGAGATAAGAGAAAAGTTAACTGGGTTCTAAAATAAAATTCAACTAGTAATACTAAATACTCTGTTCTGCGATCACTGGAAGAGGAGTTGTACTTGGAAAAGGTCTGGAGGTAAGGAAAGATTTCAGGTAGATCAGATTGTGTTGAAGCAGAGATTCCAAAATCAGTTATTCATGTTGGATCTTTAGGCATACTCAGGAGCTGATACAGACTCTGATCACAATTTAGAAATAATGGAGAGTAGAATGAACTTTAAGAAAATAGTCAGGAGGAATCAATCAGCAAGGAAGTGCAGTACTGAAATACTGGGGAATGAAGTGATACGATTGAAGTTCCCTCAGTCTACTGATACGCTGATAATGAATAGCCGAGTACCCTGATCACTTGAAAAGGACTGGTCATCTCTAAAAACGGGAATCACGGAAGTTGGAAACCAAAACATACGTTGAAGAAAGGTAACTGCGAACGAACCGTGGGTTAGAGAAGAAATACTTCAGTTGATCGACGAAGGGAGCAAGTATAAAAATGTTAAGGAACACTCAGGAATACAAAAAGACATGTCACATAGGAATGAAATAAGTGGGAAATGTGGGGAAGCTACAGAGAAGCGACTGCGTAACAAGCGTGAAGAAATCTAGAAAGAAATGAATGTTGGAATAACACACTCAGCATATATGGAAAAGTCAGAACAGACTTCGGTAAAACGGTATTATCAAGAGCTGAATGGTAATTCTACTGTTAAATGCAGAGGAGAGAGCAGATAGGTGGAAAGAGTACATTCAAGGACTGTACAAGGGGAAGGAATTATTTGATGATGTGCCAGAAGAAGAAACAGGAATCGATTTAGAAGAGGTAGGGAATCCAGCATTAGAATCAGAATTTAAAGGAGTTCAGGAAGACATATGATCAGATTAGGCAGAAGAGATAGACAAAATTCCATTAGAATTACTAAAAACATGGGGTGAAGTTGCAAGAAAATGACCATTCACTTTGGTGTGTAGAAAGTATGAGACTGGCGTACACCACGAGACTTGTCGAAAAAACTTCATCCACACAATTCGAAGCTTGCACGTGGCAAAAGTTGCGAAACATATCGCAATATCAGTTTAACAGTTCATGCATCAAACTTACAGTCAAGATTAATATACAGAAGACATAAAAAGAAAACTGAATATCTGTTAGATTAGATAAGTTTAGCGAGGACAAAGTACTGACGTTGTGGTTGATAATCGAAACAAAACTGGACAAACATCAAGAAACTTTCGTATAATTTCTAGACCTGGAAAATGGGTTTGATAAGGTAAAAAGGTGCAAGTTGTTTCAAATTCTAACAAAAACAGGGGTAAGCTATATGGAAAGACGAATAAAATACAAAATGTACTAGGACCAAAAAGAAAAAATGAGAGTGGAAGACCAAGAACGAGGTGCTGGGATTCGGAAGGATGTACTCTTTCGCCCCTACTGTTGAAGCGATACATCGAACAAGCAATGATGGAAATAAAAAAAATATTCAAGAGTGAAACTAAAGTTAGAAATGAAAGGGTATCAATGATAAAAGTCTCTAATGACATTGCTATCCGAAACGAAACTGAAGAAGAATTACAGGATCCTATAATACGGAATATGGACTGAGAGTAATTAGAAGGAAGACGAACGTAATGAGAAGTAGCAGAACTGAGGATAGCGAGTAACGTAACTTACGAATTGGTGATCACGAAGTAGATGAATTTAAGGAATTCTGCTATCTAGGCAACAAAATAATCAATGACGGATGGAGGAGGGACGACATAAAAAGCAGAATAACACTGACAAAAAGAGTCTTTCCTGTCCTAAGCAAGTCTACTGTTACCACAAGTAGGCCTTAATTTGAGGAAAAAATTTCTGAGAAGGTACGTTTAAAGAACGGCATGTTATGGTAGTAAAGTGGGGACTGTGGGGGAACTAAAACGGGAGATAATGTTATCATTTTTTGCTAAAGAAGATTGTTGAAATTAAGTGGACTGATGACGCAAGATATAAGCGGAATTGGCCACGAAATGAATGTGTGGAAAACACTGAGAAGAAGAAGAAGAGACAGGAAGATAGGATACATGTTAAGACATTAGAGAATAAGTGCCAAGGTACAAGAGGGTTCTGGAGAGCATTAAACTGTAGATGAAGACAGAAATTGGAGAAATTGGAATACATCCATCAAATAATTGTGTCGTAGATTACACGGGCAACTCTGAGTTTTAAATTTGGCATAGCAGTGGAATTCTTGACGGCCCACACCAAGCCAGTCAGAAGACTGATGACTAAAAAATAAAATGAAGTAATATAGCCGCAGAATGTCACATTGAATGTAAAATAAGCGCAAGCATTCCTATATTACAAACCAGTCGCTTTAAAGTAAACAATTAACAAAGTAACGGTTTAATCCGGAAGGTGTTTTGTGAGTTGTGAAGGTGAATCATTGTCGCTTCAGAAATAAGCAACGTACTCTTCAGTTTGATGGCTTCCTGGCACTGATTGTGTTACGGCGAAAGCTATGAGAGGTGTCTGAAGGACAAATGAAACACGTGGAGATGTATCACATGCATCACATCGAGAGTGGGTAGAGCTAAAGAAAACGTAATAGGATTGTAATTGCACTAAACTGGTTGCAGAAATGTGTTTCGTTATGGTGAAGTGAAACCTACAGCGCATCCCTCGTTACACGCTACGGACTTTGATACTGGGCAGAAGTTTTCAATATTTCCGTATTTTACATACTTCTTTTAATGTACCTGTCAGCAGAATTTTTAGATTTTATACCTTGTTTGTATTCACGGTATCAAATCCTGGTCATACAATATAATTTTCCAGTCTGCCTTTAACCTTAATGTGCTGTCGCTCCATCTATGAAATGAATCTTACATTCCTAACCACCACACTTAATTTTCAACAAAATACCGCAAAAACGCCAGATATACACACAGTCACTTTTGAGCCACAATTGGGTGATCTAACGACACGGGTTTGTTGTATATTCCCTTGGCTGGAGGTTGTTCTGTTTACCTGTAAAACGTGTCTTCGCGTGAGTTACTCTGTCATCGATATCCTCTCTGCTTGGACTGTTTCGGGCAATAATTCTACACAAGTAATAATTTTCAGAAATAATTCGTCGTTGTGTTCACTAGTGGGCTAGGATAAATATTTTTACTGTATTTTAGCTGGATTCCTAGTCAGCAGTTCATAATTACGTATAAGAGTGGTTTCATCTAAGACCATTACAGTTTATTTTTCTTATTGATGTTATTCTGTCACAACAGATAGTTTCTCAGTTCACTTTATATACAGAAAATGGTTAAAAAACAATGCAGTAACAAATACTACTTACTTTTCCCAATAAATGCCTAGTACGCTGCAGGTTACAATCAGCGACTTCAGTTTTCAACGTGAACTCTTCCGCTTCTGTCGTGGGCTGCCGTTCACAGGCAGCTTTCTGCAACATGGGTACTATATTTAACCACTCAATCGATAGCGTTATTCGCCATTAGTTGATTACCATAAGCAGAGTGTTAGTAGGAAAGAATTATTGACTGTACTTCACACGTCCTTTTACTGGACAGAGGACGTCAAAATCTATATCGAAGACAATCTAGAGTCTAACCTTAATTAATTTTCTTTCATTGCGTATAATTCTTAGCAAGAAGCACTCTAGTGTAGTGTGCGTATCGATAAAATACTCTTATTTGAGGTTTGATATCATTCTTTTTGAAACAACTTTACAAAGAATCCCAATGAATAACATTACCTCATATGTACAATTCCTTCAAGTACAATTTTTCGGTTATCCAGTGCAATTTAATCGTAAACACCTTCTGCACATTAGCTTTGTAGAGGAACAAAATTTATGACAGAAAGCAAGGAAGAAACGTTATTAGGACAGCGTAAGTATGAAGAAGGTGTGTCGTGAAATAAACGAAAATACGCCCTACCTTTTATGGTAGTTTGCAAATATACTTCATTCATTGTACCTATTTAAAAGTGGAAAAATATTGGACATTGTGAAGCGACGTATAGCGGTAGCACCTATTGGTGACGAAAGGACTCGAAAATTACACCTCGTGGCTAATTTGAAAAGGAAATATAACCTTGATTTCCTTGTCCCCTTTCTTGTGGAGAGGTATAACTTCAACATATTTAAGCCAGTCCAGGAATGTTCCTGTGACAAGTGATTGATTACACAAATAACTTAAGATATGACTAAGCTCACATGAACACTGTTTTATTAACTTTGTTGATATGTTATTATAACACTCGAATGCTTTGATTTCAAGGACTTTATGATGGATTCTATTTCTTTGGGTGAAGTAAGTGTCAATTCTATTTTACTGAGATTGCTTGTGTGACCGGTCTCAGATATTCCACTGCATTATTTACTGAACCTGACAACCTCATGCTGTCAGTAACAGAGACAAAATACTTTTTTAAATGGTTTGCAACACAACATGCATTTGTTACCAGGGTTTCATTAATTTTTAGAGCTATTTTTTCCTCTTCATTTCTGGTCCTGCCTGTCTCTGACTAAACTATATCCCACACTGTTTTTATTTTATTGCTGGCTGTATTTATTTTCTCCCCATAATGCAGGCGTTTAAATTTATGAATAACTTTATTCAATATATTGCAGTAATTTTTGTAATGAGCTATAATACTAGTATCAAAAGTGTCTCTACGTATCAGATACAGTTTCCTTTTTGTCTCACATGATATCTTTATCCCTTGTGTGATCCATGGTTTCTTATTAGACTTCCACTTAATTTGAGTTACCTTCAGGGGAAAACAATTTTCAAATAAGGTGCTAACTTTATTAATGAATGTTTCGTATTTTCCATGTGTGTCTTGGATGCTGTAAACATCCAACCAATTAATTTCTTTGAGCCAGCTCCTATATTTCTCAGTTTTTTAATGTTTAACAGGCCTTCTGTACTCAGTTCTGAAAGATGCTTTACCCTAACAGTTTTCAGAATTTAATGTTAGGTGTTGCATGTCATGGTCAGATAGCCCACTTACTGCTGGTTTTGTAATGTGTCATAGTTGCCTAGAATTGTCTATGAATATATTATCAATGGCAGTCTTAGAACACTTGTATAATCTAGTTGGAAAATTTACAGCAGAAATTAAATTGAATGACAATGTAACTGATTTCAGTAACTGTTCACTGACAGTGTTTTTTCAGGACATCTATAATAAAATCAGCAGCAACCACTAGTCCGTTGTTTCTCAATTTTAGATGAGATAATAAATCTTCAAGACCGTTTATAAACAGGTAGAAATCTCCTGAAGGTGCTCTGTATATGGCTACTATTATGAAGGACCTATTACGAAATTCTATCACTGTTGCACATGCTTCTAAGTGCTGCTCTAAACAAAATTTATTAATGTCAGTATTGTTAAATTTAAATCTGTTCTTAACAAATTTGGCAACTCCTCTTTTCTCCATCTTTTGTCTACAAAAGTAGGAGGGTAACTTAAATTCTGTAAGGTTTAACATATTTATAACAGTGGTCACATGATATTCAGAGAGGCAGATAATATCAGCTGGGTTCGATGACTCTAATTCATCAATGCACATAAACAGTTCATTAGTTTTACTTCTAAACCCTCGAATATTTTTGGTGCACTAAAGATAGTTGGCGTTTCACATTTACCGAGATGATATCAGGTGGAAATAAAATTTCTGCTGATTGCTGCCAATTTTTAACCAACAGCTGTGTTCACTGAACCAATGTGCCTTGTTTCAATCTTTACTTCTCACAGAACGTGACTTCGTTCGGTCCCACCTATTCTAAAAAAGGTGCTGCTCCAACACCTATGACCACTGGTATATTACCACTCACGGCAGTGCCTCCAACCCGTACATTTCCTGCTATTAGCCCAGCCAGTTTATCCTTCCCTTTCCTGTTGAGGTGTAGATCATGTCTAGTATAATCCCACCTACTGACAGATTCAACAGGAACCAAACTAATATGTGACCCTGCAGCCGTCCCAAGCAGCAGTTCCGACTCCAATTAACTCTCCCGACAGAAGACTTTAAATGAGGTCGGTCATGGCGTCTCAGAACAGACACAAACTCAACACTGGTATGTCTCGTTTCTGATGCAACCTTTGCCAGGTCACACTATATTGTACCCAGGATAGCTGTCAGTACTATTGCCTATCGAATGTTGTCTACTCCTGGGTCCTTGTTTCCACTTAGGTCTTTCAGTGGTCTGTCAAACTCTTCATCCAGTATTATATCTCCCATTTCATCTTCATCGACATCCTCTTCTATTTCCAAAATATTGTCCTCAAGAACATCGCCATTGTATAGACCATCCATATACTTCCTCCAACTTTCTGTGTTCCATTCTTTCATTAGAACTGGGTTTCCATCTGAGCTCTTGATATTCATACAAGTTGTTCTCTTTTATCCAAAGGTTTCTTTAATATTCTGCAGGCAGTATATATCTTACCCTAGTGATATACGTCTCTTCATCCTTACATGTGTCCTCTAGCCATCCCTGCTTAGCTATTTAGCACCTCCACTCACAGTAAATATTATGTATATATTACATATATTAAAAATTGGAATATCAGACCACGTGCATATTTGAATGCAACATTGAGTCGTAATTTCAAAGCCGTTGGTCAAGAACAACAGCAATTTAAGATTTTGAACAAAAGTAAATGATGTAATGCTGTTCAAATGTGTGTGAATTTCTAAGAGACCAAAGTGCTCAAACTGCTGAGGTCATTGGTCCCTAGATTTACACACTACTTAAACTAATTTATGCTAGGAGCAACACACACACCCATGCCCTTAGGGAGGACTCGAACCTCTCGCGAGAACAGCCGTGACAAAGCGCCTCAAGCCGCGCGGCCACTCCGCGCGGCCGTAATGCTGTGTCACAATTTCAAAGCAATCGTTTAAGATCTTTAAGAGATTTAAAATTACGTACAATCGAACTTTTCCATTTTTATTTATATACGAAGGTTATATACTGTTTTGCAAACACTACAATTATGAGACAAACCAGAGAAAATACGCACTATACTCATAACGAAAGTTCACTGTCGGGATAGTTAACTGACTTTTGGATATGTTTGGGCACTTAAACTGTTACTATGTTTTATCCATTTTCGAGTACAATTTTAAGTACCAAATAAAGTGATTTAGTAGTGATTCTACAAATAAGATTAAGGAAAAGCTCTTAGTGTAATGAAAGAAGCAATCTACTTTTGGAATGCTTGGGGCACTTGAAACTAACGAAGTTCCTCGATTTAGAAAACAAAAGGCATTGAATAATTCATAGACTTAAATGAAGAAAATTAATTCAATGTTTAATGTTGTGCTTTCATGACTTTACGGAACTGTAAAAGGAGTAGGGATAGAAATCAGACGTATGTAATATGATTCGGGCAAATGACGTGGTTCATATGCAAAAACTTAAAATCCACGCATATACAGTATTACACAAAAGTCCCTAAATACTAGTTCATACTAGTAAACCAGTTCTAATTTATTTCATCGCCTGGAGACATTCGGATACCCGAGCAGCTGTGGCGATTCCGCTGAACATGAATTAGCAACAGTGGCTCTTCATGTTATGTGCTCTATTATCTTCTTCTTAGCGACAGAATAATACATTACAGCATGTAAATACACCACATGTTACATCAAACGAGAGCTAGTTGCATCCGAGGCACATCTGGAACACTTCAAATGCACTTTTGCCTTGTCTGTAACTCCAATTGTTTCCTCTTCCAATGCTGGCCACCAATACTCTCTTCATGCTAGAATTGGCGCATTCCCTATGCTTCGTAACACATTTTCAATTATCGTGCTCACCTCACAGGTTCAGAGTGACTTACTCCGCCTTTTCTTGTCGAATACAGGATTTTTAAATGCAACACGAAAGCACTGGTGAGATTAAATAAAATAATTCTCACATTTATAAAAGAATCAAAATATTTCCTATTATTGTTGTATGACGGAAATTGTACAAAATTAAGAAATCAATAACTCTAAGATAAATACCACAAAGATATATTCTTTTACGTAACCAACTACGATTTTTCGTTTCAGGGTGACTTAGCTCTAAGAACACTGGGATGTTTAATGACTGTCACACAATGAACAACATTTGGCTCGTCAATGAGCCAAAACCGGTACTCAGTAAAGAAAGTTTGCGACCTTAAGGTAGGATTTTTATCCACACATGCCATAAGAAACGATGTGAGCGAAAGGACACAGAGATTTGTGGTCATATTGCCCAGCATCGTTGACGTCGCCGAATTCGTCAAGACTGAGGTTAGGTCAGCTCTACGAGAACGAGACATGTTCTGGCTTGTTGCCCTGACCATCAGTGATGCTGTCAATGCAGCAGTGATGGACAAAATCCAGAAAACTGGAGACTAACGCGAATGAAGTCTGTGCTCTGAACCAATCGTTATATGAAACTGAGGATAAGGCACGTTTACTATAACAGAAACTGCTCGAGAAGTTCGACGAGCCTGAACAATATCAGGGACGCATAATCTCAGGCCGTTCTAGATTCTAGATAACACCAGACAGAATACACTCATTTGTGGTGCATCCTGTAAATGAGAAGCTAAGCTGCAAGAGACACTGAATGACACTGACAGAAGTCAGGTCAATATTACACACGATACAAAGAGTTTTCCATCACCCAGGTTCCCAGAACTGTTGAAGATAGAGGTTGATTATGAATATTGTATCACAGACACAGTCCCTTTGACTGTTCAGAGATGTCACTAAAATCACCCAAAGATGTACACAACCGTGCATGAGCAGCACCTGTTAAACGGAGGGGTCCGACAGCCGATCAGTTCCAGTCATTCCACCAGGGAGGAGGTACACGGCTCGTGTTGTCTGTAGTTGAACCATGCCTAGACGGTCAATACCGCAGATTGATCGCTTCCACATTGTTACTTTGTGCTAGGAAGGGCTCTCAAAAAGGGAAGTGTCCCGGCGTCTCGGAGTGAGCCAAAGCGATGTTGTTCGGACATGAATATACAGAGAGACAGGAACTGTCGATAACCTGCCTTGTTAAGGCCTCCCAAGGGCTACAACTGCAGTGGAAGACCCCTACCTACGGATTATAGCTCGGAGTAACACTGACAGCAACGTTACCATGTTGAATAATG
Source organism: Schistocerca piceifrons (assembly GCF_021461385.2). Taxonomy (NCBI): domain Eukaryota; kingdom Metazoa; phylum Arthropoda; class Insecta; order Orthoptera; family Acrididae; genus Schistocerca; species Schistocerca piceifrons. The sequence goes on from NC_060141.1 coordinate 784,573,168, forward strand.
CCTTTCGCGCAGCCACAGGGCGTCGTGATTTACGAATCAAACTGTGCGCAGTAGGTTCCGTTATGTGCAACTTCACTCCCGTCGTCAATGACCAGGTCCATCATCGCAACCACGACACCATGCAGCGCAGTACAGATGGGCAAAACAACATGTCGAATGGACTGTTCAGGATTGGCATCACGTTCCCTTCACCGATGAGTGTCGCATATGGCTTCAACCAGACAATCTACGGAAACGAGCTAGGAGGCAACTCAGTCAGCCTGAACGCCTTACACTCACTCACGAGCGAGTGCATCAAGGTGGAGGGTCCCTGCTGTTTCGGGGTGGCATTATGTGGGGTCGACGTACGCCACTAGCGGTTATGGAATGCGACTTAACGGTTGTGCGATACGTGAATGCCATCCTCCGACCGATAGTGCAACCATATCGGCAGGATATCGGTAAGGCATTCGTCTTCATGGATGACAATTCGCGCCGCTAAAGTGCCCATCTTGTGAATGGCTTCCTTCAGGTTAACGACATCGCTCGACTACGGTGGCCAGCATGTTCTCCAGACACGAATCCTATCGAATATGCCTGAGATAGATTGAAAAGGGCTGTTTATGGACGATGTGATCCACCATCCACTATGAGGAACCTACGCCGAATCGCCGTTGAGAAGTGGGACAATCTGGATCAACAGTGCTTTGATGACATTGTACATAGTATGCCACGACAAATCCAGGCATACATCAAAGCAAAAGCATGTGCAACTGGGTATTAGAGGGACCGCTGTGTAAGGAAATCTGGGCCAGCGCCTCTGAAGGTCTCTCTGAATGGTGGTACACCGTACAAGGAATGGTTTTCATGAGCAATAAAATGGGTGAAAGTGATGTTAATGTTGAACTCTATTCCAATTTTCTGTACAGGTTCCGGAACTCTCGGAACCGTTGTGATGAAAAACTTTTCTGACGTGCGTAGAAGTTCGTTTCACACTGGAAAGTATCTGAAATCCTCAGAGCTAAGAAGAAACTCACGAAGTGGGTTCTGACAAGGCGAGAAGACCTCACCACTGAAGATTAAACATTTTGAACAACACGGTTTCGAGATTTAGCCACCAAACGTATGGAGAAGTTGTGGCAGGTTAGCGATGAAGACCGAAAATGGAGGTAGACTAGTTTCCAACGTACATGACCTTGAAAACCTGTGTTTTAGGATCGAAGAACTTGACAACTTTTTCTGTTGTTAGTCTGTGTATCCACATAGTTACTGAGGATTATTGCTAGTCATGGCTTGATTAATGTGTTAACATTTTCGGTTAAAGCATAACGTATTCATGTTTTTATTGCTTCCTGTTTACTCTGTCAATCACTGTGCCAAATTAGTTTTACTTACACTTTTCCTTAGCAATTCAATATCTTATTAATATTGTTCCTCATTATTAGCGCCATTAAGAGTACATTCAGTGTTTATTCCGGTTATTTTGCTTTCCGTGCTGTTGTGCACTAATTGTTCTAGCCCTTTTTAGAAAGTTCTCTTTTCTGTCACCACTTGGCTATTTAACGTGTGCTGCAGAACCCCCTGCCGTTGGTCACAGAACCTCCATCCTCCCTTACGATACCTATCACTTGCCCTTCCCGGAACGCACGTTCCTACTCCTTAGTATGTTTCGCACTCTTTGTTCCGCCGTTATTACTGACACAGACTCGCAAGTCTCCATCAGCGGCATTCTTGTATGGTCTGCACCTGAACGTACTAAGCCCCATGTTGCACATTCTAATGTCCACTTTCTGTTGGCTAATCCCGGTGACTTGTGTAATATATTTGAAAACAAACGCACCCATGTAATACTTCTCTGAGAGTCCTGGCTGAAACCAAGCGTTCCCCCAATCTCACTAAACGTGGACAGAGACATCTTTCTAAGACAATAGATGTAAACGACTAAGGGTAGGAATATACAGACAGAGATTTATCACCTACTGTGGCATAAACATCTCACAGTAATGAAAATAAGGACGTGGAATATTTGTTCACAGAGATCATATCCATTAAAAGAAAGGGCCTGACATGGGTCCGGTACAAATCTCCTAAAGTAGGCAGTTTAGGCTGCATTCAAACTACCTTTTCCAGTGTTGACTCGGTATACGAGCATAACATTATGGCTTGTATCACTAACATAAATTTTCTATACAGTAGTCCTCTCAGCGTGAAATCTAACCAGAGGGTTTCTTCTTGAAATTTGTCGCTACTTCAGCTTGGTACTACCCACCATAGAAACGGTAGTCCCCATCTCATGGGTATATTTTCAACGAAATTACCAAACAAAGTAATTCTCAAATACCTGAACTTCACATGTCTGCCCATAACATAATTTGCATAAGGTACTCACTACGAAATCTCGGTACGAGACAACAACTGATTACATACCAACATTTCAAACCCATTAATTTATCTAAACTGGGACTGAGGCACAAGAAATAGTTTGGATGATTCATTCTGTTCCCTTGTGTTTCTCGAACATCAACAAAAAGCTTCATGGGTGTACCAATAAAATTACTCATCTATACCACAGATATGCTTCCCCAAAGACCGGAAAAGTTAGAAGGAAACCTGCATCTTGGCTAACAGAAGATGTAAGACAGTTCACGAATTTCAGATACACTTCATACTGGGCATCCAACTTATGCTATATGCCTGAAAATCTAATTGCTTACAAGCAGAAAGGTAACAGAGACAATCAAGCTGCGAGAAAAGCAAAACCCAGGTAAGACTGTAAATTAACCAACAGCAGAAACTCGCATGTGGAAACAACCTATACGTGCTTGGTATAGCAAAGTAAAATCTGCAGCTGATTCCATTGTCAAAGACTATGAACTGAACCAGTACTTCATATTACGTACAATCACAAGAGAACAGCAAATGAAACAAAGACACATTCCTTAATTCTTGGGAGTAAAAGAGTGTAACAACTAAAAATTCCAACAAAAACTTGTTACTTGTGTTACTGGCATACCATCATCATCTTTGTCAGATCAGCATCTACATCGCATGGTGGCATCACTGTTCAAAGAATGAAGTTTGTTATTGACCTACTGGCACCATATCTGACACTTAAGTATAACAGTGAAGGAGGCTTATAAGCCACATTATGGATGTGTGTGATGTCCTTAGGTTAGTTAGGTTTAAGTAGTTCTGAGTTCTAGGGACTGATGACCTCAGAAGTTAAGTCCCATAGTGCTCTTAGCCATTTGAACCATTTAAGCCCCATTCTGTCAGTGAAGACCTCAGTAAATTCTCTGTACAACCTATTGAAATTCTTCTTCTAGGTCACAGGCAAGTATTCTAACATAATTCGTCCATCCACTTCTACCTTCTATTTGAGACTGGCTACAGGAATTTCATAATTCTAACTGCAGGAGAACGTCCCATTTCCACATAGATGATATATGTAATTTGTCCTCCCACCAATTAGGAATACAAATTCATTATTTTCATAATGTTAGACCCCAGTATCAGCTTAGTGGAAAGCGCTTCAGCGAACTTCAATTTCATTTTACCCATAAAACCACAAATTCTTACTTCTTCAGTCAACCAGCCCACCGCACCAACGAGAATTACCAGAAAAGAAAGATACGAAATCCAAATTTGGCACTAGTATCAGCTGGAGCATTGGCTGAGCTAACATGGTGCACTGTGCTCTGGGAAAAATGTCACATACCCGTGCTAGCCTTACTCTTCTAATGCACAAAATCAAGTTTAAAATGCCTTGTACCTACACAGTGTAGACAAACATTTGACGCTACCCATTGCCTCTGCAGAGTATTCTTTCTATAATCACGATCTTCCTTTCTTTCTGCCGCCTTATTTGATCACTGTGCCTAAAATCTCCAAATCTATACGCTAATTTCTCAAAATAGGATGAAATTACGATGTAATCGGGACCATTAACTGCTTAGAGGCACTGATAAGTATTAACGGGGACACTTGAAAATGTGTGCCCCGACCGCGACTGTGGGTACTTACCTCTGCCACGCTTCCGTGAGACCCAAATTCCAAACTCACTGTCCACATACTACTTTTGCCGTGCCCCTGCCAACTATACTCATTACCCGCTGCAGTCGATCTATCGATTCCCGTAAGAGTTCGGGCAATGTGGGTGCATCCGCACTGAGGAAGATCATTGGCAGGTTAGCTTTATCTATGTGAAAATGGTATCTGTTCTTTAGGACACGTCCGAAAGAACAGATATCATCTTCATATAGATATTTGAGGGGGTTGAGGAAACAATATGCATGACTCGGATGCTGAATTAGGCATTCACAGTGCTCCCTACAGTGTCTGCCTCTCTCTCTCAGCTGTTGTTACACATTTCTTATTTGTGTTACTCCCTCACACCAATTATGAGTGTTCCAGTTTTCTCATGACCCTACTGGAACAACCCTTCTACATAGGTGTTAATGGAATTTCACAAACATTTCTTATACAATAACAGATCTAGCTACCTCTGCAGTAGACTATCCCTAGCTTGCGTATGGTTCAAATGGTTACTATGATCCAGAAGATTAATTAAGGACCAGGCATTCATTTAAACCAAGCTGAAATACTGTGCTCAAAAGGACTAACTAACAAAGATAATTTATGGCCTCAGCTCTGGAATGTTATGTGGAGAATTTCATAACATAAAGAATGAGATTAATTGAAAGTATTAAATAGAACAAGTTCAAAATGAATACATTAATTTTTTCAGTTAAAACTTAAACTTGTGATGTGTCCGACTACCCAACAACCTCAATTCACATTTGAAAGAGGCAGTGCATCGACTACACCAAGTTTCAGAGCTACTTGAAAGTCCTGAGAACAAGCTCTTTAAGCGCACCTGACGTTCAAAAACGACCCACGACCTTCTAACTAAATGACAGTCACTGGTGGCCTGACAGTCTGAGACGCACACAAATCTACACAACACATTGCTCAACTTGAGACCGATAACTGAAATGATCTCGCTAAATTGTGGCCAAGGGTTGTCCTAAGGTGCATGCGCTGCTAAAGTAGGAAATGATGTACCGGCGGAAATTACGCTGTGCGAGAATGTCGTACATCGTGCTCGGTAAATCAATTGGCAGAGTACTTGACCATAAAAGGAAAAGGTCCAGATATCCGATATTAGTCCGACACAATGTTTTCACCTTCCAGGAAGTTTTAAAACAGCGTATACTCCGCAGCAGAGTGAAAAATTCTTTCTTGCTTCATTTAGTCTCCTTTGCGTTTCTGGCGCCACTTGAATATTTCCAAAACTAGAATCTGTGCCTCGCTTTGGGGCTGTAGTTTGAGGAACAGTGTTTTGTGTGAGAGTATTACACTGGCATGTAACTTGATAGTGACGTTGGTGCCTGTATATTATAACGCACATATCTGTGAGAGGAACTATATTAGATACATGTTTTTTGGTATTGACGTTGCCTTTGTGTGTGGCTTGATAAGTAGGGTTATTGTGTCTCTGTGTACTGTGTGTGTTCTTCATGTATCCATCTGTGTTTGATTAAGGTGTTGCTCGTAGTGGATTTACACTGTGCTTTCTTGTTGATCAGTCTGTCTCTTTGGACGTTATATTGAATCCCTCCTTTGTAAAATTAACCTAAATAGCATGAAGTACTTCTATTGGATGATATACGTATACTATGTTAACATTTTTGATTTTACTGTCTTTGTGAGCCCTCCACTTTTTATTGTGATTGTGGGTTCGAGCTTATTTTCGTGAAATTTTATGTTACCATGTCGGCTGTAAAATTAATTCGAAAATGGAGCGTGACATTTTGTTTTGTTTTGTCTTATTCAGCGATCTGGTAACTTTATGGTTCACAATGTAGATCGAACTAAATTGGGGGTGGTTCAAATGGTTCAAATAGCTCTGAGCACTGTCAGACTCAACATCTGAGGTCATAAGTCCCCTACAACTAATAACTACTTAAACCTAACTAACCTAAGGACATCACACACATCCATGCCCGAGGCAGGATTGGAACCTGCGACCGTAGCGGTCGCGCGGTTCCAGACTGAAGCGCCTAGAACCGCTCGGCCACACCGGCCGGCAGGGGTGTCTACGAGTCCATATGTACAGACCCCCCAGTCAGACCATACTCCCAGCGATGTCCTGCGCCTCAGTTAGGTAGCAGAGAACGGTTGAGAGTTGTGTTGGTAGGGGTATCTTTAGGGTACTGTTATTTGTAGTTCTGTGTCGTTGTGCTCCTTGTTCTCATGTTACGAGCATGAGAACTTAGAAGGACCGATCTGTGTTTTGATGGGGATAAACTTTCGGTAGCCAAGACTGCGTCAATTAATATATATTATTGACAAAAGGATTCGATAGTTGTAGTGTCTTATCTAAGTCTTCAAAACAAATTAGTACCTTATGCAATTCTCTCCATCATAATGACAAAATGACATGAGGTATTAACTTACGACGCAAACATTTTATAGTACAAGTTTTTTGAAGACTAAGAGGTGACAGTTAGAACTGCAGAAAACAGCTGTCAAAAACAAAGTCCAATTTAGGCGATCATAGCTTCTGACAGATTTTCCCGGCATATAAAGCTGCCATTTTTAAGCGGGCACTTCCAAGCACATTGGGTGAGTTAACAAAGCAGCTGCCTCAGGTGAAGAGGGAACCTTTACAGTCAACGTTGAGGGAGGAGGTGCACATAAGGAATCTTTTTTATCCTGGAGCTAGGTATGACTGAAGTATAACTAGCTGTAAGATTTTTTTAGATTAGGAACCCTTCCATGCCCAGTTACATTGTTTGCAGGGTTGAGTTACTATGTGAGCAGCATGACTGTCTTAACATGATTAACTAGGGAGTTCTTCAGTAACTGTGGACTGGAAGAATTGCAAGTTGGGGCTGCTCGGATTGACGTAACGATAAGTGGTATGTCGTCAGCTACGCCATGACAGCGTATTAGGAGTAGTGAGCAGTGCTGAGTGGAGGAACTTTTTATTAGTGAGTGATCTGTGCTCTTTCATGTTCTGAGGAGTGCCTTCAGCAGATAAAAATCTAGAGCTTTCTTAATGGGACATGGAATGTTGCAAAAAAAGACCTTAGAGTCGAGCACAGCTTCTTACTTTCTCGGTAGTCTGATGCAGCTGATGCTGCCTGGTGTCAAAACGCTCAATTGAAGAACTGATGGTGACATCAGGCAGGTAGATCACACAGAGACGTTGTTTGGAGATAATATGGGGTGCATCGAGAACTCATTAATGCTACACATTTTCCTGGCGGGATTTTGCAGAACGAGCAGTCACACCATTGGCAGGCAGAGTGTCCTTATACAGCGATTAGCGGTTTTGTCTTGTCTGGAAGGAAGGAAAGAGCAGGCTGTACGATTCGGCTAGAAAACTGCAAGTTCGTTCAGGGATGGAGGCGAGTGCCCATGAAATATTTCCACTGGAGATGGACACAAGGGTGTATCTAGCAGTTCATTTGAGGTCATGAGTATGTATTGGCAGACTGACGTACCATGCCTTATAATTCAGATAGACAGTTGTGACACCCTATAGCTGATAACTGATAGTGACCAATATTAGAAGCGCCAGCACCTTAGGACAACCCTTGGTCAGAATTTAGCCAGATTATTTCAATTATCGGTCTCAAGTTCAGCAATGTGTTGTGTAGATTTATGTGTCTCGCAGACTAACTGTCAGACCACCAGTGACTGCCATTTAGTTAGAAGGTCGTGGGTCGTTTTTGAAAGTCAGGTGCGCTTAAAGGGCATGTTCTCAAGACTTTCAAGTAACTCTGAAATCCAGAAGGTTCACCTGGTATAGCCGATGCACTGCGGCTTTCAAATGTTAATTGAGGTTGTTGGGTACTCGGACACATCACAAGTTTGCGTTTGAACTGAAAAAATTTATGTATTCATTTTGAAATTATTCCATTTAATATCCTCAATTAATCTCATACTTAATGTTATGCAATTCTCTCATTACTTTGCAGAGCTAAGACCATACATTATCTTTGTTAGTTAATCCTTTTGTGCACAATATTTCAGCATGGTTTAAATGTAAGTCTGGTCCTTAATTAATCTTCTGGATCATAATAACCATTTGAACCACACACATGCTAGGGATAGTCTACTACAGAGAAAGCTAGATCTTTTATTGCATAAGAAATGGTTATGATATTCCATGAACACCTATGTAGAAAGGTTGTTCCAGTAGGGTTATGAGAAAACTTTTGAACACTCGTAATGGATGTGAGTGAGTAACAGAAATAAGAAATGTGTAGCAACAGCTGAGAGAGAGAAGCAGAGACTGTAAGGAACACAGTGAATGAATTTAATCCAGCATAATGTTTATTCAACCCCCTCGAATATCTTTATATAGATAAGGCTAACCGGCCAATAATCGTCTTCAGTGCGGATGCACTCACATTACTCGAACTCTTACGGGAATAGGTAGATTGATTGCCGCGAGTAATGAGTATAGTTGGCAGGGGCACAACAGATGTAGTACGTCGACAGTAATTTGGGAATGTGCATCTTACAGGAAGCGTCCCAGAGAAAACACCACACAGTCGCGGTCGGGGCACACATTTTCAACTGTCCCCGTTAATATTTATCAATGCCTATAAACAGCTAAAGGTCTCGATTTCATTGTTATTACGTCCCTCAAATACCATCCAATTCTGAGAATTTAGAGTACCGATTTGCAGATTTTTGGTGCATTGATCAAAGAAGAAGGAACAAAGAGAGGAAGCTCCTGATTATGGAGAGAACACTCCGCAGAGGCATTGCGTAAGGTCAAATGTGGAACTACAAGGCATTTCAGACTTGATTCTGTGCATTATAAGAATAATACTAGCACGAGTCGGTGACATTTCCCCCAGAGCACAGTTAGCACATGTGAGCTCAGCCATTGCTCCAGGTGATATTAGTGCCAAATTTGGATTTCGTATCTTACTTTACTGGTAATTCTCTTTTGGTGCGGTGAGCTCGTTGACTGAAAAACTAATAATTTGTGGTTTTATGGGTAAAATCAAATTAAAGTTGGCTGATGCACTTTCCACTAAGCTGATACTGGGGTCTGATATTATTAAGATAATGAATTTGGATCCTAATTGGTGGGAGAACAAATTACATATATCATCTCTGTGGAAATGGGACGTTCTCCTTCAGTTGGAATTATGAAGTTCCTGTAGCCAGTCTCGAATAGAAGGAAGAAGTGGATGGACGAATTATGTTAGAACACTTGCCTGTGACCTAGAAGAAAGATTTGAATAGGTTGTACAGAGAATTTACTGAAGTCTTCACTGACAAATTCGGGCTTGTAACCCACCTTCACTGTGATAATTAAATGTCAGATTTGGTGCCAGTAGGTCAGTAACAAACTTCATTCTTTGGACAGTCGTGCCACCATGAAATGTAGATGCTGATCTGACGCAGATGATGATCGTTTTGCTAGTAACAGAAGTAACATGCTTTAGATGGAATTTTTAGTGTTTACAATCGTTTACTTCTATGAATTAACAAGTTCTTAAATCCTAAAACACAGAGTTTCAAGGACATGGAGACTGGTCTACTTCCATTTTCGGTCATCGTCACTAACTTGTCAAAACATGTCCATACGTTTGGTGGCCAAATCTCGAAACATTGTTGTTCAAAACGTTTAAGCTTCAGTGGTGAGATCTTCTCGCATTGTCAGAACCCACTTCGTGAGTTTCTTCTTCCCTATGAAGATTTCAGATTCTTTCCTGTAGGACACGAGCTTCTACATACATCAAAAAGTTTTGCATCACATCGGTTCCGAGAGTTTCGTATCCTGTACAGAAATTTGGAATAGAGATCAACATAAACATCATTTGCCCCCATTTTATTGCTCATTAAAACCACACATTGCATGTTGGACCACCATACACCGAGGCCTTCTGATTTGATGGCCCAGATTGCCATACACACCGCTCCCTCCGATACACAGTACCACATCCTCTTTCATTGATTGATACTATCTACAAGTTCATCAAGGCAATGTTGATCAAAATTGTCCCACATCTCAACGGCGATTGGCGTAGGTCCCTGAGAGTGGTTGGTGGGTCACGTCGTCAGTAAACAGACCTTTTCAATCTATCCCAGCCATATTCGATTGGGTTGACGTCTAGAGAACATGCTGGCCTCCCTAGTCGAGCGATGTCGTTACCCTGAAGGAAGGCATTCACAAGAATTGCACCATAGAGGCGCGAATTTTCGTCCATGAAGACAGATGCCTCGCCAATATCCTGTCGATATTGTTGCACTATCGGTTGGAAGATAGCATTCATACGCCGTACAGCCGTTAAGGCGCATTCCATTACCACCAGCGGCATACGTCGGCCGCACATAATGCCACCCCAAAACAGTAGGGGCCCTCCACCTTGCTGTACTCGATCGACACTGAGTGTACGGCGTTCAGCCTGAGTTGGTGGCCTCCAGACACGTTTCCGACGATTGCCTCGTTGAAGGTATATGCGACACTCGTCGGTGAGGAGAACGTGATGCCAGTCCTGAACGGTCCATTCGGAGAGTTGTTGGGCCCATTTGTAATGCGATGCGTGGTGTCATGGTTGCAAAGATGGACCCTGCCACGAACGTCGGGAGTGAAGTTGGGCATCATGCTCCCTATTGCGCACAGTTTGAGTCGTACCACGACATCTTTTGGCTGCACGAGAAGCATTATTCAACATAATGGCGTTGCTGCTGTGGTTCCTCCGAGCCATAATCCATAGGTAGCGGTCATCCACTGCAGTAGCAGCCCTTGGATGGCCTGACCGAGGCAGTTCCTGGCTCTCTGTATCTCCTCCATGTCCGAACAACATCGCTTTGGCTCACTCCGAGACGCCTGGACACCTCCCTTGTTAGAGCCCTTCCTAGCACAAACTAACAAAGTGGAGGGGATCGAACTGCGGTATTGACCGTCTATGCATGATTCAACTACAGACGACACAAGCCGTGTGCCTTTTCCTGATGGAATCACTGGAACATATCGGCTGTAGGATTCCGTCCGTCTATTAGGCTCTGCTCATGCACGGTTGTTTACATCTTTGGGCGGGTTTATTGGCATCTCTTAACAGTCAAAGCGACTGTGTCCGTGATACAATATGCACAATCAAAGCCTATCTTCAGGACATCCGGGAACGGGGGTGATGCAAAACCTTTTTTTGTGTGTGTGTAATATTGGCTTGACTTCTGACAGTGTCATCCAGTGTCTCCTGCACCTTAGCTTCTCATTTACACGATGAATCAATAATGAGTAGAGTCCAGGACGGCCTGAGATTATTGCATCTCTGACATTGTTCAAGCTCGTCAAACTTCTCCACCAGTTTCTGTTCTAGTAAACGTGCCCTATCATCAGTTTCTTATAACGATTTGTTCAGAGCATAGACTTTGTCCGCGTTAGTCTCCAGTTTTCTGTATTTTATCCATCACTGATGGTCTAGGCAACAAGCCCGAACATGTCTCGTTCTTGTAGAGTGGTCCTAACCTCAGTCTTGACGAGTTCGGCGACGTCAACGATGCCCGACAATACGACCACAACTCCAAGTGTCGTCTCGGCCACATCGTTTCTTATGGCACTTGCGTATAACAATCCTACCTTAAGGTCGCAAATTTTCTTTACTGAGTACCGGTTTCGGCTTATTGACGAGCCATCTTCAGATCAATCTAAAATGTTGTTCATTGTGTGACAGTCATTACATATCGTCGTAATCTTAGAGCTAAGTTCCCCTAAAACCAAAAATCGTAGTTGGTTACGTAGAAGAATAAGTCTTCATGGAATTTATCTCATAGTTATTGATTTATTAAATTTTTTACAATTTCTGGCATGTAATAATAATAGGAAATATTCTGATTCTTTTTTAAATGTGAGAATTATTTTATTTAATCTCACCAGTGCATTCGCTACCTTTTTCTTTTTTTTTTAAAAAAAAAAAACGGTATTCTGCAGGAGAAGGCGGAGTAAGTCGCTCTGTGTCTGTGAGGTGAGCACGCTAATTGAAACTGTGTTACGAAGGCTAGGAAATGCGCCAATTCTGCCACGAAGCAAATATTCTGTGACCAGCCTTGGAGGAGGGAACAACTGGAGTGCATATGAAGTGTTCAGATGAGCCGCGGCTGCAATTAGGTTGCGTTTGATGTATCTTGTGGTGTGTTTACATGCTCTTATTAATTATTCTGTCACTAAGAGGAGAATTATAGATCACATAACACGAAGAGATACTGCTGCACATTCACGGCCAGCATCGTCGCCTTAGCAGCACGGGAGTCCGAATATCTCCAGGCCATGTAAAGAAGTGGAACTGTTTTACTAGTATGATCTAGTATTTAGTGACTTTCTTATAATAATGTATGTGTGTGGATTTGAACTTGTAGCATATGGACCATGTCATTTGCCTGAATCACACACGTCTGATTTCTATTCCTATTACTCGTAAAGTTCCTTAAAGTCATCAAAGTACAAATGCTTATTTAAACATTGAATTAATATCCCTCATTCAAATGTACTTATTATTTAATGCCGTTTGTTTTCTAAATCGATAAACTTCGTTGGTTTCAGGTGCTCCTCGTATTCTAAAAGCAGGTAGCTTCGTTCATTATACTAAGTGCTTTTCCTTAATATTATTCGTAGAAGCACTACTAAATCATTTTATTTGATAATTAAAATTGAGCTTGAAAATGGACGAAACACAGTAACAGTTAAATGGCCCAAACATATCCAAAGGGTCAGTTAAGTATCTTACCAGTGAACTTTCATTATGAGTAGAGTGTGTATTTTCTCTGGTTCGTCTCATATTTGAATTTTTTGCAAAAGAGTATATAACCTTCGTATATTAATAAAAATGTGTATGTTCGGTTGTACATAATTTTAAGTCTCTAAAAGTTGAAAACCGATTGCTTTGAAATTGTGAGTCTTTGTTACGGCCGCGTGGAATGGGCGCGCGGTTTGAAGCGCCCAGTCACGTACTGCGCGGCCGCTCTCGCCAGAAGGTCGAGTCCTCCGTTTGGCATGGGTGTGTGTGTTGTTCTTAGCATAAGTTAGTTTAAGTAGTGTGTAAGTCTAGGGACCGATGACCTCTGCTGTTCGAGCAGTTTGGTCTCTTATGAATTCAGACACATTTGAACAACATTAGATTCTACTACACATTTTGTTTTACAAACCTACTGGAGTGTCATATGATATATATATATATATATCTGTATCTGTGTGTGTTTTCATAGCGGAAACACTGTTATCAAAATATCATTTACGTTGGTTCAAAATCTTAAACTGCTGTGGTTCTTCACCAGTTGCTTTGAAATTATGACTCAATGTTGCATTCAAATATGCCGGTGGTATTATATTCTAATTTTTAATATATGTAATATATACATAATATGTACTGTGTGTGGAAGTGCAAAACGGCTAAGTAGGCATGGCTAGAGGACAAAAGGATGTAGGGGCGTATATCACTAGGGGAAGATAAATACTGCCTACAGAAAATTAAAGAGACCTTTAGAGAAAAGTGAACTACTAGCATGAATACCAAGAGCTCAGAAGGAAACCCAGTGCTAAGCAAATAAGGGAAAGCAGAAAGGTGGAAGAAGAATATAGAGGGTCTATACAAGGGTGATGTTCTTGAGGACAATATAATGGAAATGGAAGAGGATGTAGATGAAGATTAAATGGGAGATATGATACTGCGTGAAGTGTTTGACAGACCTAAGTTGAAACAAAGCTCCGGGAGTAGACAACATTCCATTAGAACTACTAATACCCTTTGGAGAACAAGCCCTGACAAAACTCTGCCATCTGGTGAGCAAGGTCTATAAGACAGGCGAAACACCCTCAAACTTCAGGACTAATATAATAATTCCAATCCCAAAGAAAGCAGATGTTGACAGATGTGAAAATTACCGAACTATGAGTTTAATAAGCCACGGCTGCAGAATGCTAACACGAATTCCTTACAGACGAATGGAAAAACTGGTAGAAGCCGACGTCGGGGAAGATCAGTCTGGATTCCGTAGAAATGTTGGAACATGTAAGGCAATACTGACCCTACGACTTACATCTGAAAATAGATTAAGGAAAGGCAAACGTACGTTTCTAGCATTTGTAGACTTAGAGAAAGCTTTCGACAAAGTTGACTGGATTACTGTAGTTGAAATTCTGAAGATGGCAGGGGTAAAATACAGCGAGCGCAAGGCTATTTAGAGTTTGTACAGAAAACAGATGGCAGCTATAAGAGTCGAGGGACATGAAAGGGTAGCAGTGGTTGGGAAGGGAGTGACACAGAGTTGTAGCCTATCCCTGATGTTATTCAATCTGTATGTTGAGGAAGCAGTAAAGGAGATATGATACTGCGTGAAGTGTTTGACAGACCTAAGTCGAAACAAGGCTCCGGGAGTAGACAACATTCCATTAGAACTACTAATATCCTTTGGAGAACAAGCCCTGACAAAACTCTGCCATCTGGTGAGCAAGGTCTATAAGACAGGCGAAACACCCTCAGACTTCAGTACTAATATAATAATTCCAATCCCAAAGAAAGCAGATGTTGACAGATGTGAAAATTACCGAACTATGAGTTTAATAAGCCACGGCTACAGAATGCTAACACGAATTCTTTAGAGACGAATGGAAAAACTGGTAGAAGCCGACGTCGGGGAAGATCAGTCTGGATTCCTTAGAAGTGTTGGAACATTAAGGCAATACTGACCCTACGACTTACATCTGAAAATAGATTAAGGAAAGGCAAACGTACGTTTCTAGCATTTGTAGACATAGAGAAAGCTTTCGACAAAGTTGACTGGAATACTGTACTTGAAATTCTGAAGGTGGCAGGGGTAAAATACAGCGAGCGCAAGGCTATTTAGAGTTTGTACAGAAAACAGATGGCAGCTATAAGAGTCGAGGGACATGAAAGGGTAGCAGTGGTTGGGAAGGGAGTGAGACAGAGTTGTTTCCTATCCCTGATGTTATTCAATCTGTATGTTGAGGAAGCAGTAAAGGAAACAAATGAAAATTTCAGAGTAGGAAATAAATCCATGGAGAAGAAATAAAAACTCTGAGGTTCGCCGATGACATTGTAATTCTGTCAGAGCCAGCAAATGACTTGGAAGAGCAGCTGAACGGAATGGAGATTGTCTTGAAAGGAGGATGTGAGATGAACATCAACAAAAGGCAAACGAGGATAATGGAATGTAGTCGAATTAAATCGGGTGATGCTGAGGGAATCAGATTAGGAAATGAGAAGCTTAAAGCAGTAAATGAGTTTTGCTATTTGGGGAACATAATATTTGATGATGGTCGAAGTTGAGAGGATATAAAATGTAGACTGGGGAATGGCAAGGAAAGTATTTCTGAAGAAGAGAAACTTGTTAGCATCGAGTATGGATTTAAGTGTCAGGATGTCGTTTCTGAAAGTATTTGTCTGGAGTGGAGCCATGTGTGGATGTGGAAAGTGGACAATAAATAGTTCGGACAAGAAGAGAATAAATGCTTTCGCAATGCGGCGCTACAGAAGAATGCTGAAGATTAGATGGGTAGATAACATAACTAATGAGGAGTTTTTGCGTGGAATTGGGGAGAAGAGAAATTTGTGGCACAACTTGACTAAGAGAAGGAGTCACATGGTAGGACATATTTTGAAGCAACCAGGGATCACTAATTTAGTACTGGAGGGCAGCGTGCAGGGTAAAAAACGTAGAGTGAGAGCAAGAGATGAATAGACTAAACAGATTTAGAAGGATGTAGGTTGGAGTGGGTACTGGGAGATGAGGAAGCTTGCACAGTTTAGAGTAGCATGGAGAGCTGCATAAAACCAGTCTCTGGGCAGAAGACCACAACAACAACAATGTACTGTGTAAGTCTTATGAACATTCGGACAGAGAAGGATATATATATATATATATATATATATATATATATATATATATGTATATATATATACCGATGATACTGCCTACAGAAAATTAAAGAGATCTTTAGAGAAAAGAGAACCATAAATACAACTCTTTTGTTTGCTAACATTGTAGTACAGAAACGTTGTTACCAAACAAAAGAGTTGTATTTGTGGCTTATTGGTTTGTGACTAGAATTATAATGCAGCATCTGAATTTGTAGTAACAAAAAAAACAAGGCTGAAGATCAGGGCGAGGGTAAGAGAATATGGACAGAAAGCTAGGAGTTAAATGATAAATAGAGAGAGGGTGTGGAGATGATGAAGAGAGAAAGCTGGAAGGTGGAGGAGGTGTAGATAGAGATAGGCAGAGGGGAGATAGCTATCAGAATGTATATCTATTCCCATACATACACAGTAGAGATGTGTGCTTTCTCTTTTCTTTCTTTCCCATTTCAACAGATTAAGGCAGTTACTTTTTCAAAGTTCATTAAATGATACACTCATTAAAACTTTGGCAATTTTGGATAGTGAATGTTTAACTTGAAGTGCAAAAGCTCGTTATAAAAGACTCTGCTACTCAGTGTACAAGTCACTGTGTTACTTTGTATAGAGTAAAGGTTTCTTTACAATCGCATTAATTAAATACATCGGATTCATGGTCTTCATATGCTACTGACTTCATTACAAAATTCTCAGTCAGTCCCTGTTGAAGAATGCCTAGGAGGCGCTATTTGTCAGTTCTTCCTTTAAATGTAGCTAAATTCATTGCAAAATTCGTGGCTGATGATTAACAATAGATTCCTTGATGATATTTTAGAATTTTCGAAGTTAGAAACTTGTATTTGGTTTCTTTCCAATTCTGCTATTTAAATCTCAAGGAAGTGTAGAGTTTATGTTTTAATCACAAGGTGTACAGGTCAACACAATTTGTGCCTTAATTAACTACTCGATTTGAGCTGGTGAACATATCTACCATTACCTTGCCACTTACTATTTTACCTGCCCATAATAACTTTGGTTAAAGTCCCGTTATTGGAAGAGTATTCAAACGTTGCTACACCAGGAAAGGGAATTCATTATCTGATGGCTTCGTTCGATCAGATAGACATACACGATCAACATAATTCTATAAAAAGCGATAAAACTAAAGGAATCTTCAACAATATAGTTCAAATTTTATAGGAGAAAAAGGAATAGATATAATTCCTTTGGAATTTCTGACATTACTAAGGGAAAATCAACCAAAGAGTTTTTCAAGTTGGTGTGTAGAATCTCTGAGTCTGGGGATATACTATCAGAACTTTGGAAACTCATGATCCACACAGTCCCGAAAACTGGAGGGACAGATGAAAGAACTATCACACAATCACCTTAACATCACATGCATCCAAGTTGCTGACTAAAATACCACCAGGAGAATTTATAACGGAATTTAGAAGCTCTTACAAGGCGTGGTCCCTGGAATGAAATCGACTTTTTTAAACTATCTATGCAGTGATGTAGGCAAAGGTCCAGAGGATCACACCCATCAGCCATTCACCCTGGTGGTCCCTCATTTGCGAGTAATCGATGAAAAACTTTCTGAATTTCGCGTAATGCTCTATAGACTTAACAATTATAACCAATGACAGACGATATGCTTAATGTAATGGTTACATTACTGACCTCACACGTAGAAGTTCGAATTTCGTCACATAGACTGAAATAATTTTATTTTAAATCTTTATTGGAACTACATTGATCATTATTTCATTTGATTAATTGGTTTAAATGTACCTTTTTGTATTCATTTCTCATGTCATTTTACTCATCATATGAACAGCACCATTTGCTCTCATTTTTCTTCCTGTCAGTTGTTTTCCACTTGGAATCCTCAGTAATGTGTTTTTGATTATTGTTATGTATTAACTTCGATTTAATTGCTTCCATTTTGTCATCTGAGATTTTCCTCCATGTTTTTGTATTCATTATTTCTACTTCATATTTGGCTTAAATTTCGTTTTACTGATAATCCCTAGTTGCGTTTAAATGATCATCCAGGTTATTTTGTCCACAGTCGAATCAGAATTTTTCTTTTAAATGTCTGTACGACGACTGCCATCCAAAAAGATGTACATATCGTAGCGAATAAAACGTTCTTGATATGGTCGCACAAGCAATATGAATACGTTATTTCATGTATTGTTGTTTAAATGACAGATGGCTCTTTTACGATGTTGAAACATTGCGGTAGGTACACTAAAATAATTATATTCACATGCTCAATGATTCCAAGTGGGAAGAGAATGAATGGGTAAAAGGAATAGGCGCAGTTGAAGAAATTAAAATGTTGTTTAAAATGATGTGACAAAGTAATACAGAGAAAAAATTCTGTGTAAATCAATCAGTTGTATAAAATAATATTTAAAAGTCATTTTGACAAACATTGAAGAATAAAAAGTTAGTATATCTAACAAAATTAGAACCGATTACCGTTTGCATCGGTAGTATCATGCTTTCGCTATCAAACAGATATGTAAAAGGGTTGCCATTTTTAAAGCCTTCTAAAAAAATTTTTTTTGTCTGTAACTCGCAGATAAGGGCCCAATAGGTGTCATTTCTAGGAGTTAAACCTATGTCATCGTATAGATCGTTTCTAAAAGTCAGTTCTATCGCTGAGGACCTTTCGTCCATAAATGGTCACTTTGATCTTGGAAAACGTAGGGGCCACCAGGAGGCATTTCTGAAGCTGCACTTGACAATGGAAGCAAGATATAAGAAGAATCAAGTTACTTTCATTGGATTTATAGACCTAAAAATTAGTTTAAGGATTTAAAACGACACAATATGTTCGAAATGTTGAAAAACACGAGTAATATACATCTGTACAAAACGGGAGGGAATGGAAAGACGGTGGGAAGAAGAAGGAAGTGCTCGGATTATAAAGAAAGTAAGACAGATGTGGAGATTACCGCCACCATCAGTGGACCTACGGCAGATGTAACATTTTTAGAAGATCGTGGTGTGAGGCTAGCTTGGGGATTGAGACTGTATAGGACACACTACTGTTGTCAATGACAGACCATATGGGGACACTCTGATAGAAAACCTAGAATGTGTTGGGCATGTACGAAAAACAATGGTAGCTCGGCTGAGAAAATCATGCACAGACTTCAGTGGAAATAAACTGTCACACGGAAAACACGTAGGTGGTCCAGGTCGCCCTACAAAACGTGAAATTGGTTCTTTGACTCAATATCTTGGACTAGCGGGAAGAATAAATATAGAACATTTGGAGAATATGAGACGAGCCGTTTTGGTAACATGTTTTCACAGAGTGTCAACAGATGAAACAGCACAGCATGCTTTGTGTCCAAAAGGTCCAAGTACTGGTTGAGCAATGCTAAACTCATACAAGACATCCACAAACATTCCTTACCGCTTACTGTAATGGAGGTAATTAGGCCTATATTTAGGGATCTGACAAATAAAAATCTACTTAGGAAATGTATGCATTGTCTCTCTCAGAATGCAAATGAGAGCTTCAACAGCTGTATATGGCAGATAATACCGAAAGCTGTATTTGTTGGGCTGACAGTGCTGAAGATTGTTGTGATGGATGCAGTAATAACATTCAGTGGCGGTCCAATTTCAACGATCAATGTTATCAAGAAATTAAACATCCAGACGGGAAGGAATATGGCTTCAGCTCTAGTTGCTATTGATAAGCAGCGGGTAACCGAAGCAGAGACGCTGCAGAAGCTGCTACCAAGGGGTCAAGGATAAAGAAACGAACGAAGAGAAAGAGTATGGAGGATGACGAAACAGGAGGACAGCTGGAATGCTCTAAACGAGCATAGTGGTAAGTTAATAAATCTGTAAATCTTCTTTTGCGAAAACTTGAATTTTCATCATTTAGGTACACTTTCCTCCTAAATGGCTGAAGTTAAACTCACAGAATTGGTACAGATATTTAGAATGACCTCCTCTACCTCCCTTGCCTACTATTGCATTTCTTGAAAAATTTATAACATGATGATGCTGTCGGTGATATTTGAACTACATTTTTAAATATTTTTGTTATAGTAGAATAAATTACTAGTCTTTTTCACTGATCAGCATCAGGGAAGGGAATTAGAGGCATAAAACACTTATGTGAATGTTGTCTGAGCTCTGACTCTTTTTCCAAGCTGTGCAGTCAGTGGTTCCAAAGAAAATGGTACCACAGTTAAATAGAGTTCGTTTTTTACAGTGTTATAAATATTGTTGTCAGTACGAAAATGTAATCAATATTTCAATGATTTCCTGGGAAATGCTTTGACTAATAATTCTAGTAGTGTGTAACAATTTTGAGCCATCATTCATAAATCAGTTGCACTGTGAGGGTGAAGATATTGCTAAAATTGCAACCCATTCAGGTGCGTGTTCCCGTAAGAGATATTCCGCATCTGAAATGGCCTGGTTGTAACATTGTTTCCTTGAACATCTAATATAGTATCCTAAGTATCTCCATGTCATTCATTAACTAGTGTTTCCATATCACCAACACTGGTAGTTGCTGATGAACAAGCCTCTGAATTTGACTATTGCCTTAAGCTGCAACATTTCGAGGGGTATGTCCACCTAAGAACATGTAATTCTTCCAAGCCATATGTGGCATGAATCAGCAAACCAGTGTTTAATAGTATTATTTGAAAGCAGTCTTGGTTGCAATTTCATTTTTTTGTGCTGCCACCGAGAAGGTTTCTAGCGAATTCTAAAGACATGTACTCATCTTATGAATGCGCTCAAACCTTGGCAAAATACATTGTTTTTGTTATTTTTGTGACACGTTTGTGCCTGATTAGGGATATCTTTTGTATAGTTCTTCTGGTTTCTTTGGCTATGATATGATGAAGTCACTTATAACACATCTGGCTCAGATTTGGCTTTGCTAACTGTTGGTATCTCTCAGTTACAAATCAATTGTGAAACATGTAATGGCCTGGAAATATTATTAAATATAGTAAATCATTCACCACTAGTGTCTGATATCACTTTGTCAGTACAAAATGATCAGTGCTCGTTTTTGAAACAGCTTTGTCTCTTCTACAAACTGGAACCGGAGGCAAACTACACTGCTCCCATTAACATTTTTCTGTGAATTATCATAAATAAAGAGTCTGAGCTTCTAGCACTTTTTTGTAGACATCACCGGGAGAAAGTCAACAGAATAGGGGAGTAATACGTCACAAAGGAGACGTACACAAGGATGTGGTACAGGCTTAGGCTAATGGCGTCGAAAAGGGTTGTGGTGTGCCTACTGGAGAGCGTGTGTCGCAACAGCAGCGTCAGCTCCTGTTTGACGTCCCTGTTGCTTGGGCTGTCACGGAGCTTCAGCTCAGAAGCCAGGCAGGCTGTGTGGCGCGCCTCTGACGTCACACAGTGAGTGGACACCAGCACCAGGCACACAGGGAGTATCTGCATGGACAAGGAGAAGCTTGTCGCTCCTGTAAAAGAAACCTCTAGCCCAAAGATGTTTTCCTTTGCAGCCAAAAGGCAAACGGCTAATGCTGTCATTACAAATGTCACGCTTAAAAACAGTATTAGAAACTTTTCGTGAATTCTCGTGGTTAGTTTGGAAAATTCACAGACCCATACATATACTTTTCTCAGTGATCGAAGATCATATGATGTGCACATATTATGTGGATGGAACACATTCATCATAATATCGGGCGAAAAATCATGTTGAAGGAATGCACTTCTGCAACATTTACACTGTGCAGAACAGCACCAGCTGAAGAGGCAACCGTTGAAAACCGTTTTTAAGTCTGTCTTTCACTAACAACTGCATATTTGCAAACATTAAAAGTATTGCGACATTTACTGAAGCATTTTTTGTGAGGGAAACAAGCTCTAACACATGACCTATACTTGTCATCTGCTGAGTTACGTAAATGCAGAATGCAAATGTCAGTAAAAGCAATAACACTATCTGCAGCCATATGAACTTCACTGGAGCAGTACTGATGTTAAATAGTTTACTATCGATAAAGGTTATCAACCTAAAAATTTTCTCAAATTCTACCCTGCTGTAAAGAGTGTTGTGTACTACAGCGATTGCTGACAATAACTGATAGATTACTATGTCTACGAGAAAAGTATTATGTATTGTAGATGGCCTAGGTAGAAATGCAAAGGAATAACATATGAAAGTGCAGCTTAAGATGATTTTTAAACTTCCATATATCGTAACATTTATCATATCCTTACTTGTTCGACTGAGAGAGGCATTTCTTAGATCTACAGAGATTGGCAATAGACCACATATCTTCCAAATGAACATGAACGGTCTGATAACCAACAAAAGATGCACGGTAGGATTTCTGATAGGGGTTCTGCGTTTATTAGTAGACTATATCTGAAATTCAAATACACCATCTTCTATTGTTGTTACACACATAGTATCACCCAAATAAAAATCAGTAATTGTTTGAAGCGGGTTAGGTCATTACTCGGTACTTAAGGCTGGAATTGACACACAAAAATATAGCTAAAAGCATTACAAACTTTTCTAATGGATGAAGCTCATTTACTGTAGTGGAAATCAATATAGAGGCAGGGTTACTATGAATGTAACAGAACAATGTCTGAAGCATACATCCATCGAATTTAATGTGCAATTGGCAAATACATATAAGACAGAATCAACCATGATGTAGTCACATAGTTTCTTTCATAACAAGAGTAACAAAATATGGCAATCCATTTCCTTGATGGAAATTTATTTAATGTTTACATTGCTGTGTTGCATTGTTGATGCCTCTTGACACCCCTGTTCTTCCTAATTACTTCCAAAATTCTCTTTGTATTAATTATGTTAGGGTTTGTATTTCTTGCACTGAAATTGTAGCTCACTCTTCTTACATCACTTTTTTCTGCTCACGTATGTCATCAAATTCCTTTCCACTTATATAAAAATACCTTCCTAATGTTCCCCAAAGGTTTTCTACGTTAATCAAATCCCAGTTAGGTGCAGGTGAGGGCAACACAACGATATCTTTATGTTCAAACCATTTTTGGTTGTAGCAGAGACATGAACAATGAATTTTCTTGTTGAAACCACAGACTTCCGTTCCCAGGTCCTTATATATTCTAATGAGTTCTATCTCTAGCATCTCAGTGTAAATGTTATATTTCGTTATTGCGCTTAAGCAAGCAATGGGTGATTTAGCACAGAAGGCGGGCCAACTCATGACACTTCCACTGCTGAAACTTCCGCTCATTCTTACCTGTTGCTCTTCTCTCAAATCATGCAATAATATTGAAATGCGTCTGGCACATCTAAGTTACACTTATTTCCGTCACTGCAGTTCATTTTATCCCATCCAAAAATCTGTGACAAATATTTATCAGCAAATTCCAAGCTAGGCCGTTTGTGACTGGATGTTAGAGTAGGTCTCTGCAGTCGTTTCTTTAATGCAAGACGTTTGTCATGTGAAGAAATGTGTCGTACACATCTAGCAACTCTAAAGCAAAATGTTGAGATGAATAACAGTTTGCGGCCCTTGCTTTGCGTAAAAATAACCATTTCGGCGCCTCACTTAATTTTCTACTGTCCCGTACTTTGTGTTCTGTCTATATCGCGCACCAAATCCAACAAAATTACCACTCTACTTGAACGGTTCAACTTCTCGATGGTTTGACGATTAGAGAATTGCTCTTTCTTTACCGCGCCAATTTTAGCTTATTCATCGCACGATAATTGTTTCCAGTACAGTATTATCATAATCGTCGTTTATGTAGAGAACACGGACAGTCACTAATGGTGCCTGTTTCGTATCCACAGACTTCCGTTCCTAGATCCTCATACACTAACACAGCACAGATCCTACTGCCTTTGTACCACATGAATCTTTGATGTCTTGAGATATACTGTACTACTGACTTCAAATACTATACTATTTGACTGTATTTGGCGGTATAGTGGATCTCATACTACTGCATATACAGACTGACAATGTTAATTTTCCTACAGATATCTCAGATCCTACAGATATCTCAGTATAAACTGAGCTTCACAACTGAATGTCCTCTAAAGAGCTTTGAGTTCATCTGTGATCTGGAATTGGGAATAGTAAACGAGATTAAATCAGTATAAACCAGCTATCCAGGATTCCTGAGGTGCACTTGAAGCAGGATCGGTTTATTTCGACTCCATGATCATAAATTATATTTCAGATGTAACTAAAAGTGTGAATAGGCGAAAGTAATGATGTAAAAGTTGTGGCAATCAATATCTATGTCTTAGATTAAGAGTAATTAACTGAAAATTTTCCACTACATTTCTCAGTCTCAGGAAACATATGGAATCTACAGAAAGCCATTAGATGTCCTATTGGGGAATTAAGATGTTCAAATAGTTAAATTACTTGAATAGTCTCCCTATGTAAACACTACCTGTTGTAACGAAGTATGCAGTGGTATGCTGCAATTGGACTTCAATGCATGTATGTCATCATGAAAATTTTTTACTTCATTTGATATATACTCACAATTAATTTCCATTAGACCTTGATGTCTTGACATATCTTACAAAATATAAATTTACAGTCACTGTTACTTCTGAAAGTCGCAGTCTCACAGATTAAAGAGCAACAACTCATTAGAAATACATGATATATGTAATCGTTATTCATGAGAAACCTTTAATTTTTATTTCTACACCTTTGGGTGTTCAACATTAACAATGATTTCAGATTGCTTTTTCTTAAAGTAAGCACAGTGCCACATCTTTTCAACAGGAATAGAAATCCATTCTCAGTGGTTATTGCGTCATTTTCAAGCAACGGTGTCACTTGAAAGTCAGAGACATAGCAACCCATTACAAGATTTGATGTGAAGATTAAAGTTAAGAACCAAATAGTTCCTTAGATTATTGCTGATATTTTATTTATAGAACTAGTTGCCCTACCTTTCACCACAGCTCACCTAATATCGTCCCATTATTCCCATGCCTCTCTGACAGGTAGATAGCCTAGTGATGTCCAAAGGCAAGCCCTTGAGGAGTACCTAAAATTAGAGAGTTGACCAACAGGAGTAGGCAGGTGGCTTAAGAGACATGTATTGGAACTTTAATGGTCAACATTGCTTTGAAAAAGAAAGTTTCAGTGCAGAATTCCTACCTGACATACAATTTGGTCTATGAGGGAGTCTCATTACAGTGTCTCCACCTCAACAGTTTAACAGATTCTTTGTTCCACCCACAATATGTTTCCATTACATCTATATTCTTAAGGTCCATCAGGACATTAAGAATGCAACAGACTAACAGCTAAAATACATCCATAGATAAATGTACCAGAAAGGAAGAAAGCAAGGTCTAGGATAACTGTTTGTAAAACAATGACAAAACATTCAAAGGTACCATGTCCAAGAAATGAAAAAGGGAATTTACTATGGTGTGCAGAAGAGCTATAATTCAGACTTTGTCTCTGTCAAGGTACACTTAGATGACAAAATTCATCTGATACCTCCTCATATCGTGTGCCACCTCTTTTTGCCTGATGACGTGCAGCACCTGTATGTGGCAAGGACTCTACAAGTCGCTGGAGCTCCCATGTATAAATATGCTGCCTCTATAGCTCGCCATAATTGCGAAACAGTTGTCAGTCCAGCATTTTGTGCAAGAAATGGCCTGTCGATTATGTCCCATAAATGTTCGATGGGATTCATGTCGGGCGATATGGGTGGCCATATCATTCGGTCGCTCTGTCCAGAATGTTCTACATCTACGTCTACATTTATACTCCGCAAGCCACCCAACGGTGTGTGGCGGAGGGCACTTTACGTACCACTGTCATTACCTCCCTTTCCTGTTCCAGTCGCGTATGGTTCGAGGGATGAACGACTGCCGGAAAGCCTCTGTGCGCTATCAAGTCTCTCTAATTTTACATTCGTGACCTCCTTGGGGGTTATAAGTAGGGGGACGCCATATATTCGAAACCTCATCCAGAAACGCACCCTCTCGAAACCTGGACAGCAAGCTACACCGCGATGCAAATGGTTCAAATGACTCTGAGCACTATGGGACTTAACTTCTATGGCCATCAGTCTCCTAGAACTTAGAACTACTTAAACCTAACTAACCTAAGGACATCACACAACACCCAGTTGTCACGAGGCAGAGAAAATCCTTGACCCCGCCGGGAATCGAACCCGGGAACCCGGGCGCGGAAAGCGAGAACGCTACCGCACGACCACGAACTGCGGACACCGCGATGCAGAGCGCCTCTCTTGGAGAGTCTGCCACTTGAGTTTGCTAAACATCTCCGTAACGCTATCACGCTTACCAAATAACCCTGTGACGAACAATTGTGGCCCAGTGACATGGCGCATTAATATCTATAAAATCTGTGTCAGCTGTTTGGGAACGTGAAGTATAAGAATGGATGCAAATGATCTGAGAGTAGTCGACGTAACGACTTCCAGTCATTGACCATTCCGTTCCATGCAAACACAACCCACGCAATTAAGAAGCCATCACCAGCTTGCGCAGTGCACTGTTGACAGCTTGAGTAAATATCTTTGTGGGGACTGCTGCACACTCCCATCCTACCATCAGCTCTTATCGACTGAAATCGTGAAGCCTCTGACGAGGACACTGTTTTCCAGTCGTCTAGGGTCCAACCGACCCCGTCACGAGCTCAAGGCAGGCACTGCAGGCGATGTCGTGCTGTTAGCAAAGTACTGGCGTCGGTCGTCTGCTACCATAACCAATGAACGGCAGACGTCACCGCGCTGTCGTACGTCACACATGGATATCTTCGGTTAATTCACGCTGGTTGCTTATCTGTTAGCACTGATAATTCTACGCAAACGCCGTTGCTCTCATTTTTAGTGACGTCCGTAGTGATAGGCAATGTCAAAAAATGATTCAAATGGCTCTGAGCACTATGGGACCTAACTTCTGAGGTCATCAGTCCCCTAGAACTACCTAAACCTAACTAACATAAGGACATCACACACATCCATGTCCGAGGAAGGATTCGAACCTACGACCGTATCGGTCGCGCAGTTCCAGACTGTAGCGCCTAGAACTGCTCGGCCCTCCGGCCGGCTAGGTAACGTCAGAAACCTGGTATTCTTGTCACTCTCTTGACGTGCTAGATCTTGGAATACTGAATTCTCTATCGATATCTGAAATGGAATGACCAATGAGTCGAACTTTAACTACCGTTCCGCGTTCAAACCTCATTCACTTCATGAGGCCATAATCCGTCAGAAAACAGTTTGCATGAACCATCTGAAGACAAATGGCAGCTACAGCAATACACTGCAGTTTTGTACCTTGTTTACGCTATACTTACGCCATCTGTGTATATGCACAGGGCTATCCCAAAACTTTCGTCACCTTAGTCTACAAATTACCCCATTGTGGACTGTGTTTGTCTTCTCAGCTGCCTCCTATCAAGCAACATTCCCAGGCAACCAGAACAACGGGTTGCTTATCGGAGTTACGTAATACCGTCACTGTAAGTAGGCCATTGCAGGATCTCCAACTCACTAATCTACCTACATCGCACCTCATTCTTGATGTAGTCACAGCAGCTATACTAACAAAAAAAAAGTGCAACACCGAAAAGAGGAACTGCAACGTAGACGAAAGTATGTAGCCTTGTTAGTACATTTGAAAGATGATATCTATTCAATTTGGCACCAGTTGCATAAGATTCACGATGAGGAATAAAATCAGGTTTGGTTTAAATGCACGCTCTAATGGTGGTGAGCCTCAGTTACCTTAGAGGTTGGATAGGGTGAGCTAGTCAAGGCGCTATTATCAGCATCGCACTGAGTTTGAACGAGGTCGCGTAATAGGTGTCCGTTCTGAGATACTGCAGAAAGACTTGGCAGGTATGTACAAGATTGTTGGCAGTAGTGACCACTAGAATGTAAAGTCGCAACACGTCTGGCCAGATGACGGTCAGTTGGCGGTACCGAGAGGGAAGACCATATTATTTTCATATGACTCTCGCACATCGTACTCCATCTGTAGCAGAAACTTCAGAAGCTGTTGGCCCCACAGCGACACAACAAACTTTTATTCTGACTGAAGGACCTGTTACGCTACCATTCATCAACAGCATCATGTAGGGCGTTTCGCAACGGGATAACGTTAGCCAACGTACCACTGCTGTAACGCAACATGCTCTACGAAATATCAAAACGTTGCCTTGGCCTGCTCGATCCCCAGATCCGTCTCCAATCGAGCACCTATGGGTCAACACTGGATGACAATTCCTGCGTTTTCCTTAACCAGCTCTAACTGTCCCTGACCATAGGCAACAGGAGTGAAACTCCATCCAACAAACCGACATCTGGCACCTGTACCACGCAAAACGTGCAAGTTTGCGGGCTTGTACTCAACATTCTGGCTGTCACACTAGACACTAATGTACCAGTATTTCATATTTGCAATGGCTTATCTCTCGCTTACATTATCCTACTATCTTGCAATTTTAATCACTTAAATATTTTACCTAGACAAATAAATTCACGAAATTTCATTACTTTATATTAATAACATTTTGGTGTTGTGATGTTTTTCGATCAGTGTACTTCACATTTATTCGTCATAGGAATGTAAAGACTGATCCGCCAAGTACCCTCCCACACACTTTCTCTCTCTCTCTCTCTCTCTCAAACACACACACACACACACACACACACACACACACATATAGAAGCGCATTCACAGACAACTACACACACACCCACAAGCGCTCATATACGCAAACAGAAACACACACACAAACATGTAAATACGCACCCACGAAGACGTTAGCACACATACACATACACACTCACACTCAAACAAATATCCGAGAATGGCATTATAATCTACATTAGCTCGACATTCGATCTTCTACCACCACCCCATCAAGCTGAGATAGTGTTTGTTGCTGAATGCTGATAAATGCTTCCGATTTTTCCGCCAAAGTACTTTTGTATGTAATTTCAAGCAGTATTTCTCGATTTGAGAGATGCATTTTCTCAGTGCTGCATGTACGCTCTTTATAGAAAATTTCATCGTATGGTGTATCAAACGGGACTTGTGACTGGATTATTAATTTTTTTGCTGGGAAGGGCGCAACATTTCATTTTGGATGGAGAGTCATCGGCAGATGACGATGTAACTGATGGTATGCCCCAGGTAAGTGTATTAGGACCATTTTTGTTCATAATTATGTTAATAACGTGGTAGATAATATTAACAGTAACTTCGTAGTTGATGCAGTGATTTATAATGAAGCACTGGAAAAATCTGCATACGTATGTGCTCAGGTCTCGATAAGATGTCAATGTGGTGCAAAATTTGCCGCTTCATTTAAATGTTTACAAATGTTAAATAGCCCTCTCCAAAAAAAAAAAAAAAAAAAGAGAGAGAGAAAACCGTTATATCCAGTAAAATTATCAACGAGGTGCAGTAAGGATCGGCCAGCTCAAACAAATACCTGGGTGTAACACATTGTAGGGATATGATACAGAATGATCACATATGTTCTGTCGTAGATAATGCGGGTGGCTGACCTCGATTTATTACTTGACTTTCAGGGAAATGCAATCAGACTACAATGGTGATTGCAGACATGTCACTCGTTCGACCCATCCCATAATAAAGTTCAAGTGTGTAGGGCCCATACCAGACAGGACCAAGAGATGATATGAATCACATACAGAGGAGTGCAGTGCGATTGGTCACAGGTTTCTTTGACCCTTGAGAGAGTGTCACAAATATACTAAATAATCTTAACTGGCAGGTCCATGAATATAAACACAAGAAATCCCAAGAAATTCCCACAATCCACTTTGAATGATGGCACTAGGAATATACTGCAACTCCGTACTTATCACTCCAGCTGGGGTGGACAATATTAGATTCGTCACAACTCACAGTGATGCATTCAGATATTCTCCTAGCGCAACATCCGTGAAAGGAGCGGAAGGAAGACCTAAAATTTGGTATAATGGAACTACCCTCTACCACATTCTTCACAGTGATTTGCAGAGTGTGGACGTAGATGGAGGTGTGGGGACGATCACCAAAATCACATATATGCTACAGGTAGTGCCAGTGCAACGTTAGCGTGATTCTGATCCTAGAATGTTGGTTTCACTGATTCTGATTCAAGAAAAATTCGTGAAGTTCAGTTTGTACTCCGAACTTGCGTTAAAAAACACTGGCTGTAAATGTTGATACTTACCTCTCCAAATAACTGCCTTGTATGGCGGAATCTATTGCAATGACTTTAAAAAGACAGTCTGAGCTCTTCTGCTGATATCGTACACTAACCATCGTGGAAAACTCCTTATTATCGAGCTGTTGCCCGTAACAGCACAATCGATAACTGTATGAGCAATTAGTTGAGTAACATAGACCAACGGCCACATGTGATCATTCTTCGTACGAACTTTTCCTTTGCTGAGATCACTAGAGCAGTTATTTAAAGCTATCAATATTGGTACCATACAGTACTTTTTCAATTTTAATACAGTCACCAATAAAGGAATAGAAGCTTTTTTTCAAAACTCGATAAATGCTAAAGATACTGTTTTCCATAAAATGAATTATTCGGTTTTTCCCTGGATAGATGTGTTAGAGTATTTGAATATTTAGTTGACTGCTAGAGCTAATTGAAGTTAAAGAAGTGTTGTAATGAAATATATTAAAATTTGATTTTCATTACAGTATGCTTAGGTGTAAGTGTTGCTGTTCTTTTTCAGAAGTCAATAAATGATGATAAATATTGCTGGTGTAACATATATTGTCTTCTTTAATTCTGTTCATCAATTTTTTATACGCTGTTGTGTTTATTATATGCCTGAATTGTTGTAAAATGTACGTTTTTGCATATATTATTTTATATAGTATATTTTAAATTCGTAGTTTTCAACTTTATTGAACGTACAAACAATAATAATAGCAGTACTGGACACCAAAAGATCTTGAGGATGATCCCAGCAGAGGGGTCGAAACGTCGAACATTCAGAAGAAACGTGACGCCACCTAATAACCCAGAAGATATTAACTTCCGTTAGCTTCAATATTAATTGAAATTCAATGGCATAGTACAGTAACAGCAGTGGGAAAGTATTTTAAACCAGTTGTTTAGCTTATATCATTATTCTGAATATTACAGGAAATATGAAATGAATACATAAAATGTATTGCTTGTTACAATAACATTGTTGTTGTCGATTCTTATCTTTTATATTCAAGCATTTTTCGTTTAGGACATTTATGTGGAACTCCTTTGCTTCATCTCCAATTTTAAAACACTTTATTAGGCAGAAACATCTTTCTTTTTCCTGTGCTTACCATATATTATTTTGGTAAAAGGGAAGATTATAGTACTGTTGGATGGCAAGGTTTATTTCGGTCACAGGGTGCCACCATGTACTAGATCTCCAGAGTATGTATCACTTACTAACACTTGAACAATTTGATTTATTGTATGGGATGGCACACCAGTTATTCATTTTGAATGGTGGCTTGGAATCAGTACTTTCTGTACACTATCGTTTTGATTTTTAACAGTATAGTCTCACGAAATAGCACAACATTCTTTAGAAGACAAGATGCTTCCTTTTCTGTAAGACGTCTCAGTTCTATGGAACACTTCGTCTGGAAACATATGGCTATGGTCACGAATAGGGAAGAAGTTACGAAAATAATTGAATTTTGTGCTCTTTTTTAAGAACGCTATAAGTATAGTAATCATAAAACTGGTTTCATTTTGGTTCCTGCAAGAATACATATCGTCAGGAGACATGTAGCTATGGCCACGAACAGGGATGAGGTGACTAATGTTACTGAATTTTGTGCTCTTTTCTAAGAATACTGTAAGTATAGCCGTCATAGAACTGTTTTTAGTTTTTTCCCTTCAAGAATCTGAGAAGAGATTTATAGTGTTAGTACCATCGTTTAGTTGACTTTTTTCGTAAGCCAGAAAGGAAGTCCAGCAAATATGAGGTAACTTGACTGCATCCTCTTGAACATTCTGTCTCCAGCGAGGGGTATAAAACGCTACTTTACTTTTTTGCTCTTAATTTGGATCACGATGCATATATCGTACACCATATTTGTCTAACATAGAAAACCTCACGGACTAATAGTTTTGGAATAATCTGGTATTGCTGCATGTCTAAGTAAACCTTTACGACGGTTGGATTATATTCCTTCATAGTATCATAATCTAGAGGACAATGGAATCATCTTTCTTCACTGTGTCATAAAACCATTTTGAACCAATATTGTGTAATCTGTGTCTTGTTTGAAGCTCATTCTTCTTCTGTAGTACCGGTGTGTCCTGAATGATAAACTGAAATGTTTGTAAAAATATCCTTGTATTTCGATAAGAAGCATTATTTCAGTTCTAAATTTCTTCTTATTCCACAAAATCTCTTGAACGTTTTATTGACTGTGAGATATGAAGGCAAATAACTTCTTCTAGACATCCCACTTCCGTGGACGGGCCTCTGCTATTACGTTCTTTTAGTATCATTCTTAATACCAATAGTTACCTCATAAAGATCCTTTCCTGTTCTGTCGCCTCCTCTCCTTTGCTCCAGCAACTTTCTTGCTTCATGGAACCTGTATGTTAGACAGGATAACCTATCCTTTGACATGCCAGGTACTCCTCGGAAACTGACAGAGCAAACAGGTCCACTTTACCATTCCCTTTTCTGATGGTACACTTCTCTACATCATAAAATGCAAGGGTATCATCTTTGATTAGTTGTCAAAATGTCCTCGGTCCTGGATTCGAAACCCACGACTGCTTAAATTTTCGTTAATAATCAGCACTGACGGCCGAAGACTTTTGGGATAAGGAGCCGCCACATTCTGCCTACGGCGTTGTCGAAGAGGGCGGATGGGCGGAGAGAAGTTCAGGGCACTCTCTTGCCCTTCCCCTAAAAGCCCAAGAATCTGCAATGATCAACGGCACGAGGATGAAGAAGGCAATATAACCACTGCATTAAAGACACATGATGTGAATCCACAGGATATGAGGCCTGCAATTGAAACAACTGTCATGATGATCTCTCCATTGGCAAAAGAATCAGGAATAGTCCCCCATTCGGATCCGCGGGAGGGGACTGCCAAAGGGGAGGCGGCCATGAGAAAATGATTGGATAACCAACGAATGGATAACGTTCTAAGAGTCAGGGCATGGAATGCCAGACGATTGAACATAGTAGGAAAAGTACAAAATCTCAAAAGGATAATGTCAAGCTCAATCTGGGTATAGTTTGGTTCAGTGAAGTGAAATGGAAAGAACACAAGGATTTCTGGTCAGTTGAATATAGTTTAATACAAAAAGAGGTAGAAAATGGTATATAGGGAGTAGGATCCACTATGAATAAGAAGGGAGGTCAGAGAGTGCGTTGCTGTGAAGAGTACGGTGATAGGGTGTTCTCATAAGAATCGACATCAAACCAACATCGACAACGCTATTTCAAGTACAGATGACGACGCCGCAGGGCTCAAATGAAGAGGCAGAGAAAAACTATGACGACAAAAAAGAATAATATAGTGATACAGGGCGATGAAAGTCTAATAGTCACGGGGGACTGGAATGCAGTTGTAGGGGAAGGGGTAGAACACAAAGTTACAGGAGAATATGGGCTTAGGACAAGAAATGAAAGAAGAGAAAGATTAATTGAGTTCTGTAGCACATTTCAGCTAGTAATACCGTATACTATGTTCAAGAATCACAAGTGGAGGAGGTATACTTGGAAAAGGCAATGTGTTATGGGAACATTTCAGTTGGATTACTTGGTCAGACAGAGATTCCGAAATCAGATACTGGATTTTGAGGTGTACCCAGGACCAGATATAGGCCTAGATCACAGTGCAGTAGTGATGAAGAGTACGATTAAGTTTAAGAGATTATTGAGAAGTAATCAGCATGCAAAGAACTGTGATGATGAGGTACTAAGTAATGATGAGGTACGCTTGAAGTTCTCTAAGGCTATATACCCAGAAATAGGGAATAGCTCAGTAGGCAGGACATATGAAGAAGTATGGGCATCTCTAAAAAGGGAAGGAAGAATTTCATGATCTACTGAATAGAATGAACAGTCTACTGAGTGCAGACTGTGGACTGAGAGTAAATCGAAGAAAAACGAAAGAAATGAGAAGTAGCAGAAATGAAAACATTCAGAAAATTAATATTGATGATCACGAAGTAGATGAATTTAAGGAATTCTACTATCTAATCAGGAAAATAACCAATGACGAACGAAGTAAAGAGGACATCAAAAGCACACTAGCGCTGGCAAAAAGAGGATCCACCAGTGTCAAACATAGGCCTCAATTTGAGGAAGAGATTTCTGAGAATGTGCGTTTGAAGCGCAGCACTGTACAGTAGTGAAACGTAGACTGTGGAAAAACCGGATCAGAAGAGAGTCGAAGCATTTCAGATGTGGCGTTACAGGCGAATGTTGGAAGTTAGCTGGGCTGATAAGGCAAGGAATGAGGAGGTTCAGTACAGATTCGGCGAGGAAAGGAATATGTGGATAACACAGACGAGGAGAAGGGACAGGATGATAGAGCATCTGTTATGACATGACGGAATGACTTCCACGGTACTAGCGGGAGCTGTAGACGGCAAAAACTGAAGAAGAAAACAGAGATTGTAATACATCCAGTGAATAAGTGAGGACAAAGGTTGCAAGTGCTACTCTGCAGTGAAGACGGTGGCACAGCAGAGTAATTTGTGGTGGGCCGCATTAACCAATTAGAAGATTGATGACACAAAAAGATTCTTCTCTGCCACTTTTTTCTTCATTTTTGTGTTCTAGGTGTCCATTACTCTGCGCTGTGGTGATTCACTATTAAGAAATTTTATCAGAAACTTAATCCATTTAATTAAATGTCAAGTGATATGCAAGTGGTAAATATCTTATAGCAGAGTTCAGCAACATCCCTTTAGATTTTCAAGGCTGTCATTGTATTTTATCAGAAACTTAATCCATTTAATTAAATGTCAAGTGATATGCAAGTGGTAAATATCTTATAGCAGAGTTCAGCAACATCCCTTTAGATTTTCAAGGCTGTCATTGTATTTAATTACATGTTCCTTTTTGCGCTGTTTTCTTTGCGTTTTAGGTCGAGGTAAGCTCTTCCTGAATCGGGTTTTTCTCTTTGACTTACGTGCCGCATTCAGAATCACAAGAATCATCATCCATTCTGCTTCCGCTTGCTATACTTCTTCGCAGACGTACTCGTTGACGTCAAGTGAATACTTTTCTAAAAGAGAGCTGCATGTGCCTCGACGATAAAGAAGTCTGCTTACAACACTCTTCCCGCTATTAAATATTGCTGTAAGAACGAGTAACATCGCTTAGAGCAACCTGTATACGCCATTATTCTAAACTGCTTGCTGAGGAAAGAGAGGCGAGACAGTAGAGAGTAAATACACTGCACAACATAATGCCATTACCATTGTAAGACAAGGTACCCAAGCAAGATATGCGATGGTGGAAGCATTATGATGGCAGTCATTTTCAAATGAATATCTCTATATGCACCTAACAGGTTTCTTCAGAACTAAATCGACTTTATTCCAAAGATTCCCATTTAAATTCCATGAACGTCACTCTTACGCTCTTACAAGTATATTGGATATGATATCCTATAGGAAGTTTCCAAATTGTGGGGACTAAAAACAAATTCTCACATGAATGATACTAATCGAGCTGCTTTGCTAGTCTACTAATAAGAAACTACGAGAGCTGGCGAAATCTCTTGACAGTAAACCTACAGAGCATTACATTATCTTGAATTCGTAATGCTTTTGTTATCTTCTTGAATGCAGCCAAGGTGTTATATCTGGTACACGCCTTGCAAGGTAGGAAGAACGTCAAGAACAAAGCATAGAAATTAACTCGTACCGTGAATTGCATTTCTTGTTGCATTTTAGGGACGTGTGGCCTAGGGGTAGTATCTTTAACAAGTAATCAAAACATCATGTGTCCCACGTTCGAACCTCGCCACTGCTTGAATTTTGGATCAAAATCATCAACAACAGCAACCAAAGACCTTAGGCACAAGGAAACACACTCTTTCTGCAAATGGCCTTGCAGAGACAGTGGACGAGCGGTCAGAGATTCAGGGCGCTCTCACGCCATTGGGTTGGAAGCTGCCTCTTAAATGTGGATAAATCAACAATGATAAACGGCATGCGGATGCAGAAGGCAATGGAAACCACTGCATTCAAGATTCATAGAGTACATCCATTGGATTTGTGGCCTGTAATAGAAAAAATGTCATGACGACCTATCCAAACCCAAAAAATTCAAGACTAGTCGCCCAATCGGATCTCCAGGAGGGGGTTGCAAAGGGGGTTTGTTGATGAGGAAACGATTGAATAACCAACGAAAAGGAAACGTTATTCGACTTACGCAGTGGAATATCAGAATTGTGAACATTGTACTGAAGATAGAAAATCTGAAAACAGAAATGCTAAACCTCAACTAGATATGGTACTGATCAGTGAAGTGAAATGGAAGGAAAACAAAGACTTCTGCTTAGAGGAGTGTAGGATAATATCAACAGCAGCAGAAAATAGTGTAATGGCAGTAAGATTTGTTATGAATGTTAAGGTAGGGTGGAGACTGAGTTACGATTAACAGTTCAGTTATGGGGCTGTTCTTATCAGAATCGACAGCAAACCAATACCAACAACAATAGTTCATGTGGACATTACAAGCTAAGATACCAGAGACAGAGAAAGTATATGAGGATATTGAAAGTATAATACATTTTTACACGGAAATGAAAATCTATTAATTATAGGAGACTTGAATGTGGTTTTAGGCAAAGTAGTGGAAGTAGTGGTTATGGCAAATGGAGGGAAATTCCAGTCAGATTACAATGTCATCAAGAAGAGATTTCGAAATCAGATATTAGTTTATAAGGTGTACGCAGAAGCAGATATATATTCAGATCAAAAATTAGTAATGACAAAGAGTAGGCTAAAGTTTTAGAGATTTGACTGGAAAATTCACTGTGGAAATTGGTGGTATACATTTTACCAAGGTATTTTTTTGCTTCTTGACTATCATCTACTAATACCTGTATCCCATTTAACTAAAAGACTAGATTAGTGGGCACCAGTGTCTATAATCATATCCACCTTAATACGGTTTACGAAACCACGTCTTAGCCGGCCGGTGTGGCCGAGCGGTTCTAGGCGTTTCAGTCCGGAACCGCGCGACCGCTATGGTCGCAGGTTCGAATCCTGCCTCGGGAATGGATGTATGTGATGTCCTTAGGTTAGTTAGGTTTAAGTAGTTCTAAGTTCTAGGGGACTGATGACCTCAGCTGTTGAGTCCCATAGTGCTCAGAGCCATTTGAACCATTTGAACCAAACCACGTCTTATACTGACAACTAATATTGAAGTACTATATACATCAGTTTGTTTCGCTGTTCTACTGTAAACCTTAACTCATGCCTTTGATCTGTAATGATGAAACTTTTTGTTAGTTACTTTCCTGTAGTAACTATGTATATTATGCTTAACTATGCCGGAAGCAAGTTGCCACTTTTATCATCAACAAACTAAAATACTTCATATGCCAGAAGCAAGTTGCCCCTTTTATCATCTACAAACAAAAATAATTCATCTTCCAGCTACCAGCTGTCTGATGACTGAAACCATAGGCAGACATTCTTTTCCCATTTTGAACTGT
Source organism: Schistocerca piceifrons (assembly GCF_021461385.2). NCBI lineage: Eukaryota > Metazoa > Arthropoda > Insecta > Orthoptera > Acrididae > Schistocerca > Schistocerca piceifrons. The sequence continues at coordinate 784,610,773 of NC_060141.1, forward strand.
TCGTTTTTTTTGTACTGCCTTTTACTTGACCTTTGTAATGCTAATAAAGTGTTAGATATATGTTTCTTTCAGTATTTATTCAGGGTGGATAACTAAATAAATTTGCAGCATGCTCTTCACTGACTACTAATGTTTGTTTGCAGTGCACTTTGATAATGGTGCATGCATTGGTTACTCACAGTTTAAATCGATTTATCTGCACGTGTTAGCATTTCATAGAAGACATACTTTCCAATAATTGATTGATCTGGGGTCCTTTATTGGTTCAAAACACAGAGCCTAATCTTACAAAAATACCTTCATTCAGCAAGGAAGTGGTCGTGAAATTGCTTATTTGCAACCTTCCCGCATTGTAGATTAGTATGTGTCCACACTGAGCTCATTTCCTCGGATTAGCAACCAAATTACTTTCTATACTAGACAAGTGGATTTGTACCAGTTGTCTTTTACAAAGGCTTATTCAGTTGATCACAATCACTTACAAAACATCTGGACACAGTATCTTATTCTACCCAATATTAGGTAAATTTTTTTAGCAAAATCCACACCTAGTCGGTCATAGCGTTATTCTCTGCCCTTTTATAGCTACTTAGTTCTATAGAAACTTGATGAATGTGAGCCTATCCTGAATTTGTTCCAGTGTGAATTTTTGACCATTCCTCCATCTTAATGTCTGACACTGGTACTTTTTTCTTAAGTTTCCAGAATACCCAGAACCACTTTACCTATTCTCTCTTTCATCTAACTTGTAATTGTTGCTAACATTACCTTTTTTTAATGGACCCTTGAGAGGTGGCACGAGCCCCCTCTCATATTTCTATCTTACGATTTTCCTCTCTTATTGCATGCAGTGAAAAGTCGCTATTCCTTCACACGCGGACTTCCCATGCACCGTCTCTCGTCACCCGGGTGGTCCGGTGACAGGCGGGCACTGCTGATCTGGAAAGTGTTAAGCCGACGGGTGTGAGGAAGTCGAGTGAATGCTTTGCAGTCGCCGACATTGTCAAAAGACACGCCCAGAGGTGTCCGAAGTAGCGGCTGGGCTAGAGGTTCCGTTACTTCGCAGAAATTTTGCGAAAACACTTTCTGGCGGGCTACTAGCGAGGCGTGGGAATGACTTGTAGTAACTGTGATTGGCTTGCTCAGGGCATAGCTCCGTGACGTAGCAAAATCAGCGCAGAAATTGGCGCCAAGAATCTCCATTGGTGGAACGGTAGTGCTCCGGCAATAGAGTGGAATATTCCGCCGGTTTTCGAGTTGCTGATTGGAACGTTTAACCACAGCCACTGTCGTGGAGGTGGGAATGTTATGTGTTCGGCCTGTATGGGTGCTCTAGGTAGTCAGCTCTCGCCTTTCGGTCGAGGACGTCGAAGCAACCAGCCATCGCCTCCGGTACGCCAAATCGTGTTCTTGCACTTAAGAAGACAGATTGGTAAGGTATATCCACAGCACCGGCAGACGGGGATTTTCCTAGGTGATAATCAGAGCTCAGCAGAGCGCGCCTGTTCGTCTTTGTTCTATCTTGAGTAGCAGCAATTAATGTTGGGTTCGCTATGTGTTTTCTCTTAAGATTTGAGTTGCAAGGAATTGGCTCCAAATACCACTTTGTCATAATACTCACAATCAAGTTTAGGGACAACTTCACATTCACAGTGTTTGTTTGAGTATCCAATTTGAGCTAATTTGATGTATTGTAAATGTTTCATGTGTTTTTGTTTATTATTTTGTGTTTAGTCTTAATAAATCATATTGTTATTTTGGACAGAAGTTTCATTCTGTTAATCGGTAGAGCAACCCTATCATTCCTCACTATGTTAATGAAACCTACGTTTATATAACTTATTTATCAAATTAAATTATTGCAGGTGCCAAACCCTCTTCTACTCCACTGGCAGGGTTGATGAGAGTCAGTTTTTTTTTTAATCCTTGTGCAACAGCAAAGTCGGAGTTAGAATAGGGGGTGCTTAGAGCATCATTTACATATGTAGATTCTAGAAGAATTTAGTGTTAAATACACTGCTAGCCCCAGCACCTCGCTCCCTTACAGTACAAAAGTATTTTTCATGATGGGCGGTACCAGGGGTGAAGGGAGGGGGAGGGGTACTAATTGCCCACCACAAACAATTCTTATAATTAATATTTGTTTCATTTTTATTGACATTTATTAACAAAATGTTGCATAAAATGCTATTGATGTGTAAAAAGATCCAGGAACAGGAACTACATATATTTTAGCTTAAATAGAGCAGTTTACGTTACATAGTTCCTGGGATCACTTATTCATCACCTTCTTCGGAAACGTCTACACACTTTGAACATATGAAAGTTTTCTTGCTGAATTTATAGCATGTGCATGTCTTACAGCTTTTACAGATCATTGTTCCTTTGTTCACTTTATTGCACATCACTGCTGTTGATAGGAGTGTACGAAAAAACAAATGACATCTTCCCCTTCCTTCTTCAGCTACCTTAGCAGCAAAGTTCTGAAAAATATTCCGTCCGAGAATACCACACTTGGCTGAAACCACACACTTCTGTAGTCCACAAATAATTCATAGCTCTATCTTCACTGTGTTGTTTCGTAAGCTGTAGTCCATGTTCTTGAAGAAAAAACCTGAGCTTTATACATTTTTTCTCATTCCACTCTGGGAAGTTGTGCAGAGACGATATATAACCATTTAACGCTGCAACGTCCGCAAGTGTATAGAAAATAGATAGCGGCCGCCTTCTTGTAGCCCTTATAGTTGAAAATTTCTCACCATTTGATCGATGGTGTCGTAAGGGTATTTCATTTCATGATAATATAAATTTATGTCTGTTTTCTTCTTTGAGTCACTATGTGAACCTACTGCAGTTTCGTAATGTTGATTCTTTTTTGGTATGTTTCCTATTAGCTTGTACCGTTCGCACTAGATCTAGCTTGTGCTTCTCCCACCAATGTTCGTCTAAGCCTCCTGCAGTGTAATATCTGTCTGCGGTGAAGCTATAGCCTGAATAATGTATAGAAACATCCAGGACTTTCACTACAGATGCAGCTGAATTCGATTGCTGTGGACTGCCACTTCCCCCCCCCCCCCCCCCCCCCCGAAAACAGCTCCATGATGAGAACATATCTGGTTGTAGATTCTGTGAGCATTCGTATAAGCATATCATACTTTCCAGCTTTCTACTTCGAAGAGCCACCTGAAACGGAACAGTGACAACATTTCATCGATAACAATGTGCATTCAAGATGAACAGTATCTTGGGAGTAACTGATTCATTTTATCGAATACTTATCGTATTGCAGCAAACTTGTCATGTTTCCTGGGCTCATTTCGCATTTTTATGTCATCAGATCTTACTCGCTTAGTAAGGTGACGGAATCTAGTTCTACTAATAACAGCAGTATAAACAAATCACCTGAGATGTTCAACTATAAACCTCGAATAGGTGACTTACCTTCGCCCTCGTTCCTCATAACAATAAGTAACCCTATTAATGCCATGAATTGAAGTATGTATGGTCTGGGTAAATTTTGTGTCAGTGCTTCTTCATTGGTATGCCTTGTTAGTAATTTCTATAGAAAAAAAATTTCAAATTATTCTTCCTACTTTATCATCATTTCTCATGTCTTCATGCCCTTTCACAACCTTTTATGATACTTACCTTGTATTATATGAGGAGATTTGGGCGCAAAATCTTTGTCAGTGGTTGTAAAATACTTCCCACTGACCTCACCAGCCACGTCATCATCTGCTGCAGGTGCCCAGAGTTCGTCTTCAGAGTCTGTACACCATCACTGCCCACATACTCACGCACAACACTTTCCTCCTCCGTTTCACTTACCACTTCATCACTATCAACAAATTTAATTCCAGAATCTGTAGATACTTCTAAAATTTCTAGTACTTCTTTCTCAGGAAGAGAACAATGGTAAACTTTAAATCAAATCACAGTTCTCTAACGCTGGACAAAACGGCTCTGAATAAGAAAGAAAAGGAAACAATCAGTAATGAAAGATAAATGCATGATTGTTCAGCTATTTGTTGCTACCAACACAGAGATATACAATGCACAGAGGATCTACACTTCCGAAATGTTAAAATTTATGGATTAAGACATTCGTTGTCAAGTCACATCTAGTGCTAAGGAGCCAGACTTCATGACGATGGTCATGGCACGTAAATTACTGGATAAAGTTTAACTGAAAGAAAATTGATGTCTTTCTAAAATCTGGTAGACGAAACAGTAAAAAATCATAAATACTTTTATCAGAATTTTGAAATGTGAAATACCAAACTAAATTACAATAGTTACAAAAGGTGGGCAGAAAGTACCCTCTCCGCCCTCCCCACCCCCCCCCCCACCATAGTACTGTAAGGGCTAGATTCTGTGCACACTCTAGAACCTATTGTCATACCTTGATACTAATTTCTATCTTCTAGCGTCTGATCTTTTAAACGTTTCATTATCATCTCCTTCACACCCCTTTCTTAATGTCATCCTGTCGTTTTCTCCCAGTATCTCGCAAATTAATGGTGTAGGGTGGAATACAATTTTACAGTTTACTGAGCTTTCTATTAGCTCTAAACTCTCATTACTCGTACATTTCCTCTTCTGTATTATCCGACACTACTGGTATATGCTATAATTATAAAGGTCTTTGTACTCTACAATTTGTACAATATCTATAAATGTCAACATTATAGACCATGAGTGTTTGGTTTCCGCTATTTCCCATGATCAACTGTTTCTTAGTGAAAATTTCCTGCCATTCATTTTAAATCTGAACTGTGCTAATTCACTTGAAGCATTACCAAATACTGAGTTTGGGTATGCAGGATAATTCATTGTCCTGTTTTCGACCTTCACTGTGCACCTGTTTAATTTTTCTTCCATGACCACATGTGGCATAGCTAGATACCTCTTGGTATTCAATACGAACATCGTGATGGACCTTGGACTGGACGTTATGAGAGTCTGCCAACAACCTATGCCTAGGTCGATTCAGCTTATTTTTCTGACATCTCCTAATCTGGATAGAATTTCCTCTACTGGTTGATCTCCCTCCTCTTCAGTATACGAGTACTCATCAGCTGCACATACATGTAGGAAAAGATGTACATCTCATTATTTCATATTCAATTTCGATTAAATACATTGCTCACTATAGAAGATGCAACTCTGATTTTGTTAATAACATTAAGGAGGCCATTCAAAAGAAAATTAATCCTGTCCTTTCGGCTATGCAACAACAAATAACTCTGTGATCCGTAAATCAGATTATCAAAAAATCAATTTTGCACAGGATAACCCGTTACTGGAGAACAGGAAGGAATTAAACATATAAGGCATTTCTCCAACTTTTTTTTCGAGATGACTTGTCTCAACATATTTCTGACCTAAGAAGAAAGATAATGATTTTATACAATGATAACATTTTGGAGGAGGTCCAGATCTTGCAGTACTTAAAACAGTTTCCAGACCACACCTCTAAGAGCCAGTTATAACTTAGGTATCACACAGTTCTTTCAAATTTTGATTGCCCATGCCGTCCAGTACTCGTGATCCCACTACCATATCTTTCATTACTGCTATTTTTAACTCAATGTTTGTTTGTTCTTGTTTCTGTTTTTCCTTTTTCTAGTCCATTGCATACTGATCGTTGTAATTCTCTTTTCCTTAACAACCTATATTTTTATGAATTTGTACTTTGAATGTCTTCATATTATGTTATGCTATAGGAACATTCATGTATCTCCTTTCAGTGTATATGTCTTATAATCTCCATTGGGGTCAGTGATAATGTTTAAATAATATTTAGTGATTTTAACTAGCATTTTATGGTTATTTTATATATGTATACTGACGTTTGATCAAGATAATTTTTCGAATACCTTTAACTTAGTAATTACCGTCACATTTGCCATAATTTCATCATTTTATACATAACAGCAGTGTTGCTATATTATCTATGCTCTGTTTCCTTTATCTACATATGCTAGTTTATGTAATAGCTCCCAATTACGCTTTAAAAATGTACTGGTATAGCATCTCCATCACTTTCGCCGCATAGTTTCATTACATTTAACTTGCCATCTCGCAGCACATTGTCCAACCCCAGTTTTCCTCAACACTTGGCTGTGTCTACACCTGCATTCAGTGGTACGACCTTCAAGCTACAGAGATTGCCATGGTCACAACATGTGGGTTCCTGCTGTTTTCACTGGTTTTGCAGCATTGGTGAACCATCGTTCCTATATGTTGGTCTAAGTTACCTTCTCCACAATATTCAGGGTTTCTTTTTTATTTCTACAAGCATTACTTGTGGTGCTCAGTTACATGGCATATAACAACAAATATTTTTATTTCCATTTTATTGATTACTCATCATTTATTTTATTTGGTAATGTCAGTGTCAAGTGACGTCAGAACGTTCAGAGAATAATCGGTATTACTGGCCTAATGTTAAATTAACTACGTGAGTATTGCACTCCCTCTTTTTGTGGTTTAATTACCCCACGTTTTTTATATTTATGATTTGCTCTTGATCTACATTGTATACTTTGGAAGATCTTTTCACCTGAAGAGCCGTTAACGGTGTCACTGTATCCTAGGTTTGTTGACTTGGAGTAAACGGTTATCAACAGGTAATGCAGTTTCCAGACATTTTTAGAAGATTTTCGCAAAAGGTTTTAATAAAGTTTTCTTAACATTTATAAACTAAACTGTCAATGTTCACACCATAAAGTAATATGAACTACCAGTGGACTGTTTACAGACTAACTGACTCAACAGTCACTTCATATTCTACCATTTTGCAAATATCCTTACTGACTGGTTCTTTCAACATATACATACTGGCATATGGCTCCACAAAGAAAGGTTTATTGATAGCTTACATTCACTTCATTCTGTCATGCTTGATTCGTAAGCAAACACCTTTTGTACGACAGCAGTAGTTTCCATAAGTTCTCTTTCTCCTGACTATTGAAGAAGTCATTACCTTCAGCTATGTCCCAGACTACATTCTCGTACTCACTGCTTCCCATTTCCTGATTATACCGGATACTGTGCTCTGTTTGGGTTCCATCTTACCTTTGCTTGTGTAAACCATTGTTGGTCTTATTTTTGTTCTCTATACTGCATACTACTCACGAAAGCAATCTCAACAATCGTGTTAATATTAGGCATAACTAACCTTCTCTTGCAAAATCTAAAAATGCCTGGTATTTCTCCAATCAGTTGATTCCAATTACCATCAGAACATAAGACATAATATTAAAAAATACACTCAAACTTTAAATTTCCTATTGGAGAAGTTTATAATACTTTCTTCTTACTGATTTTTCTCTTCCATCCATTGTCCCAACGACATGACTTCCTTCAAGCATGTATAAGGAGTACTTCGCTTTGCTTGTTCAAAAACTCTTTCACTTTCTGAACATACTTCACTACCAGAATCTAGAACTTTGTTCTGTCTGGTCCCCAACATGTCTCACTATTGTTGGTTTCGTACTCTCAGTCGCTGTACAAATTTCCCTTTCCACTAATAAATCCTCCAATAGTTCCTTTTGTAGAATAATGTCTGCTGCCGCAATCTTTTTTAGGGCTACTCTTGTTTAATTTTTAACGTGTAGAGTGACCCCAGTTGTGGGACCTTTGGTGTTCAGTTATTACACTCCACACTGGATGTTGATTGATAGCTGTTTTCTGTGTATATTGCCTTTTGCATGCTATAACCATTTGGGTTTAGATTTCTGTAGTTATTTCATTTGCTCTTTTTGGCTGACAATAGTGACTGTTCACCACTTCTCACTCACAATTTACATTTCCCTAGCTCCCTGGAACCCACATTTATTCTTGCAATATCACACATCTTCCTTCTCCTTCTCTAAGCTCTCTAATAACTCCAGGTAGATGAAGATCTCAGTTGCTTTACTCCTATTTTTCCCTTGTGTCTAATTTTAATGGGTTCTCTATATTAGTTTCCACGTTGTTGTTGTTCTGGTCTTAAGTCCAGAGACTGGTTAGATGTAGCTCTCTATGATACTATACTATGTGGAAGCTTCTTCATTTACAAGTAACTGCTGCACCCTACGTCCTTCTGAACCTGCTTAGTGTATTCATCTCTTGCTCTCCCTCTAGGATTTTTATCCTCCACACTGCCCTCCAGTGCTAAATTGTTGATCCCTTGATGCCTCAGAACATGTCCTACCAATCGATCCCTTCTTCTAGACAAGTTATGCCACAAATTAATCTTCTCCGCAATTCTATTCAATACCTCGTCATTAGTTACATGATCTACCCATCTAATGTTCAACATTCTTCTGTAGCACCACATTTCGAAAGCCTCTGTTCTCTTCTTGTCTAAACTATTTATTGTCCACATAACACATCCATACATGACTACGCTCCATACAAACACACTGAGAAAAGACTTTCTCACACTTAAATCTGTACTCGATGTTAAAAAATTTTCTTCTTCAGAAACTTTTTCTTGCCATTGCTGGTCTACGTTTTATATCCTCCCTACTTCGATCATTATCAATTACTTAGACTCCCAAACAGCAAAATTCATCTTCTACTTTAAGCGTCTCATTTCCTAATCTAGTTCCCTCATCATCACCCGATTTAGTTAGACTACATTCCATTACCTTCGATTTACTTTTCTTGATGTTTACCTTATAACCTCCTTTCGAGACACTCTTCATTGCGTTCAACCACTCTTCCAGGTCCTTTGCTGTCTCTGACAGAATTACAATGTCATCATCAAATCACAAAGATATTATTTCTTCTCCATGGATTTTAATTCCTACTCAAATTTTCTTTTGTTTCCTTTATTGCTTCCTCATTGCATAGATTGAATAACATCGGGGATAGATTACAACACCGTCTCACTCCCTTCCCTTGATTCTTATACCTACCATCAGGATTCTGCACAAATATGACCCTTCGTTCCGTGTATTTGACCCATGCCACCTCCAAATTTTGAAAGAGCGTATCCCAGACAACATGATCAAAAGCTTTCTCTAAGTCCACCAACGCTAAAAACGTAGGGTTTGCCTTTCCATAATCTATCGTCCATGTTAAGTTGTAGGTCAGTATTGCCTGAAGTGTTCCAACATTTCTACGTATTCCAAACTGATCTTCCTCAAGGTCGACTTCTACCGGTTTTCCCATTCCTCTGTAAAGAATTCGTGTCAGTATTTTGCAGCCGTGACTCATTAAACTGATAGTTCAGTAATTTTCACACCTGACAAAATCTGCTTTTTTGGGATTGGAACTACGAAATTCTTCTTCAAGTCTGAGCGTATTTTACTGTCTCATACATCTTGCTCACCAGACGGTAGGGTTTCTTAATGCTAATGGAATGTTGTTTAGTCCCAGGGCCTTGTTTCGAATTAGATCATTCAGTGCGCTGGCAAATTCTTCGCGCAATATCATATCTCCCAAATTCATTTCCACCTACGTCCTCTTCCCTTTCCATAATATTGCCCTCCAGTAAATCGCCCTTGTATAGACGCACTATATACTCCTTCCACCATTCTGCTTTACCTTCTTTGCTCAGAGCTGGTTTCCCATCTGAGCTCTTGACATTAATACAAGTCGTTCTCTTTTCTCCAAAGGTGTCTTTAAGTATCCTGTAGGCGGTATCTATCTTACACCTATTGATATATGCCTCTGCATCCTTACGTTTGTCCTTTAGCCACCTCTGCTTAGTCATTTTGCACTCCCTGTCAGTCTTATTTTGGAGACATTTGTATTCCATTTTATCTGCTTTATTTAGTGCATTTGTATGTTTGCTCTTTCATCAGTTAAATTCAACATCTCTTCTGTTAAACAAGGATTTCTACTAGCCGTCTTTTTAGATACTTGAGCCTCCGCTGCCTTCACTATTTCATCTCTCAAATCTACTCATTCTTCTTCTACTGTATTTCATTCCCTGTTTTTGTTAGTCGTTCCCTAATGCTCTCTCTGAAACTCTCTACCACCTCCGGATGTTCCAGTTTATCCAGGTTCCATCTCCTAAAAGTCCCATTTTTTGCAGTTTCTTCGGTTTAGAGTTTATAACCAATAAATTGTTGTCAGTGTCTACATGTGCCCCTGGAAGTGTCTTACAATTTACAACCTGGCTCCTAAATCTCTATCTTACCATTATATAATGGCTCGGAAACCTTCCAGTGTCTGCAGGCCTCTTCCATGTGTACAACCGTATTTCATGATTCTTAAACCAAGTGCTAACTGTGATTAATTTATGCTCTGTGCTAAATTCTACAGACAGCTTCCTCTTTCATTCCTTACCCCTAGTCCATATTCACCTACTAGTTTCCCTTCTCTTCCTTTTGCTACTATCGACTTCCAGTCCCCTATGACTTTTAAATTTTCGTCTCCTTTCATTCTTTGAATAATTTCTTTTACCTCTTGATACATTTTTTTTTATTTCACCTGTGGTACGGCTATCTGTATCACTGAGGCACACAAGCTTTCCCACCAACGGCCAGGTCCATTGTTTATTGGGGGGGAGGGGGAGTGCACTAATTTCTATGTAACATACATTAAACAGATAACATTGGATTGGCTTATAGTTTTCTATCTTTTCTTGGTTTGTCGGCCTGGGTGGCCGAGCGGTTCTAGGCGCTACAGTCTGGAACCGCGCGACCGCTACAGTCGCAGGCTGGAATCCTGTCTCGGGCATGGATGTGTGTGATTTCCTTAGATTAGGTAGGGTTAAGTACTTTTAAGTTCTAGGGGACTGATGACCTCAGAAGTTAAGTCCCATACAGCTCAGAGCCATTTGAACCATTTCTTTTCTTGGTTCTGATTGTCTGGAAAATTTATTTGTAGGCCAGGTTTAATTCTTGACAGGGTCCCAGTGATCAAACTGTAGACGACTGTTAAACAAAACAACTATTCTGTAACCCATCCGATAATCTATATCATATAGAAATAACTGGCACAGAGTACAGTGGTTAAATCCATACCAAGCAAAAATAAGTAAATAGTTATTAAGTTTATTCCTTAAATGCATCGATTAATGCCTGCGAGGCGGAAAGTGAATAGGCTGGAGGGAACATCACCAACAAGCCGTGTCTTCGCAACATAGATGCACAGAATGTTCGTGGACAGGTTTCCACCAAAGGAGGCCGGTTTCTGTCCTGGTAGTTGGCCATGGCAGGCATACTCCAGCGTGGCTACATTGTGCAGGTCAACTATGGAATGTGACTGCTACAGCGTCGTTGTTTACTCTAAAATACCACTACAGTGTGACTTTAGCATCATCGTTTGAATAAATATTGAAACGCCCATATAGTGTAATTCTTTAGTAAAAACATACTTGCTGGAGGGTAATTTTGTTAAGTAATAACATGCCTCCATAGTGTCTTTATAACAAAAAATTAAGTCTATGGTTTAATAAAAATCTATGACAAATGGCCTGAATCCTCCATACAGTATTGAAGTGGTGGTTGGGGGAGGCGGAGGTAAAGGATGGAGGATGGGGAAGAATGGTTGAGAGAAATCTGGCAACATGGCATCATCTTGACCTTGACCTTGGGGTGAACATGATGACATTTAAAAATTGCAATTAACCCTTCGGATGCACCAGCTCTATCCTAACGACATACTTCCATTGTCATTAAAGAAACACATTTGTAGTAACTGGATCTAGCAGATAGAGATATAAAAGTCCTATGATTGCCTGGTACTCAAGACAAGTAACACATGTGATGATACACAGCTCATGCTGTGTGATTGAGAAATTTGCTGCTTGCAAGAAATGTGATGTGATACTGAATGTGATACAGTATATTGTTGATTTAATGATTTAATCATAGTTATGGTTGTTTAGGGAAAGAGTGCCACAAGTTTATTTGTTTTCTTTGGTTTGTTGTATGTAGTAGCGAACTACTGGTCAGCACTGAAGGTTTTTCTTCGTGTATTACGGTGCTGTGACCCCACCAGATTCAGTACTCATGTCATCGATGGCTGTTCACCGTTACTAGATACCTGATGCTGTACCACATTTCCTATGGGGATTTTGGTTGTACGATAAAAGCCAATGACACATGAGAAACTTATTGAATTCTGTTAATGTTGTGAAAAGTCTATTTCTGGCTATATTTGAGTAAAGTTTTATTTCATTATATGAGTAATACTTTTGATCATTTCGTATAATATTTTAATAGGAAAAGGAGTTGAAATTATCGCGAGAACAATTAAATAATCAACTATTTGTATATTTCACTTGATGTGTCTACAAGTAAGTTGTTTTCAAACGGATTTATGTGAAAATTTTGATAAAATTGGTGAAATTGTGATAAGTGCACAAAATAAAAACAAAGTTTTGATGCTTAAAATGTTGCTGAAATATACTTATTAAATAGTAATTCGTGTTTATAAGGAAAGGGTGACTGGACGTAATTGGAAGATACTTTATTCGATTTACTCAAGAGTAACTATAAAATTACGTTATGCTATATAGAATGATTTTAATTTCATAACTAACTTACATGAGAACTGCAAAATACCAGTAACTGACATAATTATCTTTGCTGGTGCCTAAACTCAATAATACAGTTGAATGTCTGAACAATAAACCAAATCAACTTCTATGTTGTACAGTTCCTGACGAAGAGTGTGTAGAAAATATGTGTTCTTGCTCAAATGTTTGTTCTTCGAATGAGGCAAGCCCACAGTCTTTTTATGTATTAATGATGTGTAAACAGATATATATATATACATCAGGCTACGTTATGGAGGATACATGACAGTATACGTTCAGAGCACAATGCACAAGGTTTGGCCAAAGCCCAAAGGGTAGACAGTTTCCAATATTGTCGGCCTTTCTGCGCATTGGCTGAGGTGTGTGGCCAATTTCCGATTACACGGAATTAACACAGTATATGCTACTTTGGCCAACGAATTGGTTGAAAATCGATGGCCTAACTTGATGTGATGATGCAGCAATGAGTGGTAGGCAGCAATTGTTTCACATTCAGTATTAAGTGTAGTGTGCAGATTTTAGATACCGTTTTTCGGAAAAGGCCTCACCTCTGACACTGCGACTTCTTCTTTTCTCTGCAGTTCGGCGTCATTGTGAACACCATTGCTATTTCTCTTATTCATATTATGTAGTGCTATGCTACACAGTCCCTTCATCTTGCCTGAACTGGCTGTGCCCTAGCCGTAGTAGTAGGATGTCGGATGACGCGGAAAGTGACCAAGGTGACCTTTAAACCTGACAAAATACATTAATTATATGATTTTTTAGAGATTCCTTTTTTGATGATGACTGGTTAGGATTTAATGGAAAGTCGGATTAGCGATAGTTAGATGACCGGGCCTTTGTTTTTATTGCGATATTTACATGCTTACTGACGTTTTCCTTTAAATATAGTAGATGAACAACCAACCATTATAATTAGGCCCTCATGCCTGTTCCATGTAATGGATAATCGATTTCTACCATAGGCTGTCCCATGTCTGCTGCACGCAGGAGTAATCAGCAGGGTGAAGATGGCATACTTGCCACTAAGGTACTAACATTTCATATGGAAAGTAGTTTCTGCAGTGCTTAAATTACTCTATTGTAGAAGAAAAGCAAATAATAACGGAGTTCTCACCATAGATAGATACTGCTCTCTTATAAAGCATGTTAAACATGCCAAAGCAAAGGAGGGAAAAAAGAGTGTTGACTACTACCGGCTAAGAAAATATGACTTTATTGAAATCGAGATGAAAGAAACATTTATTGTGCCTGTAACAGGTGACAGCACGTTTATTCTTAAGGAAGAATGATTCACCATGATGCATGATATTCTCTTGAAGGACGTGGAGGTCACACACAGACAGAGAAATAAAACAGACAAATAAAAGCAAAAATGTCACCAAGGAAGTCATTATACTGTTTATACCCTTATAATAGGCTTGAAAGATTTAGTTGTCTAATCCCAAAAAATACTTAGTTTCCAAACCTCTGATATTTAAAGAACGTAACTCAATATGCCAAGTACACAAAGAGACCGACAAAGCAAACGTGACTGCCAGTACAATTTGATTATAAATAACTTACCACTACCAGTCACGATTAGCTTTTTTTGTGTTTTACACGACTCATTTCAAGAAATGATTCCCATTTTCAACTTTCTTTTCTTTGAATTATTGCATTTCTTTGTAATGTTTTCAATGTGTGAGGCTCTGCATTGTTTTGTTGACTTTTCTGCAGTATATGAAAACTCCCAATTTTTAGTTAGTTACCGACTTTTTATGTAGTCAGTGGCAGGATATGGAAGAACCTGAACTTACAGTTTTCTTGTGGTCCATTTGTACAGTCTGACACATGTTAAACCTCACTCACAACTTTCTGGGTACAGTACACATCGAGAATAACATACATAAACTGACATTTAGAGAGATGTTATAAAATAAATAAATAAAATAAAATATTAATTATTGTATATGTATGATAGTGATCGGTTGTAATTAATATTTGTTTATTTGGAACGTTGACGTTTAATTATTTGGTATCAAACGCTTGACAATGACTTTTCCGTAAATGCAATGTTATTCGTAATTGACCTTGAAATGTTACTCAAATAATCGGACTTCGTATTTAAATCGTTTCCAAAGACTGCTGCGGTAGACGCGGACTCCAAATCTCCATATTAGAATAATTTGCCAGCCTTGTCAATACGTTGTACAGAGCTGACTGTCTACTAAACATAAAAAAGTTTACACAGTTAGTTAAATCAAATATATTCAACGAATAAGCCTACAGTTAAATAATTCAACTTACTCTCATAAATATAGAATCTTTACAGAGTGGAGTGCCTAGTGTGATTGCAACTCACAGTGTTCATATGTAACATGAAATATGGCGGTGTGCCAGTTAATAAAATATACGTGCTTCCCGCACCAGCTATTGTACAAGACCTACTTCTTCTTAATGAAACATAAGAGGATCCTAATTGTATTTTTGCTTCATCAGCGACATAGCGCTGCAGTTCTGTGCCATAGGCTTTATTTATTTGTCCTAGATTAATTATTTAATTAAGATTTCGCGTTTCCGAGGAAACTCATGCAAGGCATGCAAATATGCCATTACAATGTTCGTAGATGTAGTTGACGGAGACCATGGTGCAGGTCCTCCTCAGGTATGCATTTGTACAGTGGATACTTATCTTAACAATATGGATTTCATTACATCTGTTTTACAATGCTGTTTTCTTCTAAGTGTTACTGCTTTTGTTTAAGTATATTGTCAAACTGTCTGAAGGAATTCACCAATTCACATTCAAGTTTTTCATTTATCTTTCTGTCTTCGTATTATCTGTAATGTGTATATGTCTCCAGTTTTTCTAACAAATCCATTTCATGCGCTTTATTTACTCAGTGGAGTACTTTGATATTTTTCTTTACCTTTGCAAATGGATGTCCAGTATTGTGCATCTATGTAGCTATTGCTGACGTCGTGTTCCTGTTGTGTTTGTAGGCTTTAATTTGCTCTGTGTATCTAGTGTTGAAATTTCGCCCTTTGTCGTATCTAGAACATGAACTGTACTTGAAACGTTACTTTGTAAATTCCATAGTCTGATTAAGGGTCACGATTACACTATGTATTATGTATAAGTTTTTGTTGTCATTTATTTAATGCAGAAAACCTAACTTTAACTTTTGATTTTCCAGAATACTTGCTATCTTCCCCAATATACTGACGATGTCTCAGGTGCTAGTATACATTTGTTTATGTCTTTTTCTTCTGTGTGCTTTTTAGTTTGGGTCTTTCTTCAGTTTTCTTAGGAGTGTGTTCAATCATGGAAGCTTTACAATCATTAGCGCATGCGGTCCGTTTCATTATATTCTTTTTGTATGTTTTCTTAGTCCATAGGTATTTTAATTGCCCTATGTATCATTGATCTGTATGCTGCCAGTTTATCTATGTCAGGGTGACATGCAGATGCAGGGACTGGGGTGTCAGTCATTGCATTTTTCCTGTAAATTCTGAGTGTGCATGTGTTGTTGCCTGTAATACTTAGGTGCTGGTTATTGATGTTTTTGTTTTGTTCATGTTCCACTATAAATGTAATTTTCTCTTGTAGATTAATGAAGCAGTTAAGAATGTCTGTTGTGGCTGTGGCATTCCCTTTCACTAACAGTAGTGTGTCATCTAAACACCTCCTATAAAGTTCAGTTTCCTTTGGAAGAGGTTCGTGGCTTCTAAATAACTTTAGTTCCAAGTTTTCTGTGTGTATGTCAGTCATTCTACCTGATGTACATGGTTCCACTGCTGGCATATCAGGTAGCTTATAAATGTTACCTTAAAGGTAAACTAGTCGTAACTTAGAGTTACCTGGAGGAGTTTCGTAAATTCAGTGATATCTATGTATGCAATTTCCTTATGCCTCATAAGGGACTTTGGGATTACTGTTTCAGCTTATTGTGTATGTATGTTTGAGAAAAGGCTCGTAATGTCATGTAATGACAACTGAGCATCTTGTGGTAGCTTTCACCTTTTAGTTCTTTGGCTGGCATCATGTGATTTTTTGTAGAGTTTGTTGTTTTCATATGTATAGTTTTTGGTCAGTATTTAATTCAGTTTCAGTGGCAGTTTGTATGCAATACTGTTTATGGAGTTCACCACAGGACGTATCGGATTACCTTCGTTCTGTGCCTTTGGATGCACTCATCGGTTTGGTGCCTTTGGATTCACGGATGTAAGATACTTCTTTTCAGTTTCTGTCCAAAGGAAATGTATGTTCTTTAGTTCTTTAGTTGATCCTTAATTTTATTTTGGAATTGTTTTGTTTGGCTTTTTTAATGCGTTGAATATTATTAGCCTCAAAGAATTCATGTGTTTTGTCTCTGTATTCCTCTTCTATAATTACAACCAATATACTGCTTTGTCTGATTTTGTGGCTATGGATTGGTTGTTTTAAGTTTATTATTTACAGATTTTAGAGATTTTGTATCATTTATTGTGTATTTAGGTCTAAATTTATCTTTATTCATTTCTTTCTCGAGAAGCTTGCTTACTTTGCTGCTTTTGTATTTGAATGTAATTTTCCAGCATGTCATGCATTTTTAGTTGCATCTATTATCTGTTTACGGGTGTGGCTGTTGCGTTTAGGCTTTATGTTGTATTTTAGTCCTTTTTCGGAGTAGATTATCATCGCATTGGTGAAATTTTATATCGGTTTTGTTCACCAATATGCTGTAAAATGTGTGGGTATATTTGTCAGTTATTAAGGTTTGTTTTGTTGTTTTGTTTGGATGTCGAGGTCTGCAGCCGCTTGACATATGTATTGCAAACAGTCAAGTACTCCTTGTCGACTATGCCTTACTTATGCTTACATATATTGTCATATACTATATGTTCCATAATGTTTGCTATTTTGGTTGCATGTTAAATAGCGTCTGCTTAGCAAGTCCTACTTCTTGTGTAACTGTTACTAAAAACAGCTGCTCACATAACATTCAACATGTGCGAAGTTTTTTTTTGTTTTTCTGACCATACAGCAATGTATAACTAACGCATAGTTTTCAGTTAATCATAGATTTTCATATTTACTTAGTCGAGATGTTTGGGAGAACATACGAAAATTTTTTTCCGTATGCTCGTACCTTTGTTAACAGCCTCCAGTGGCGCACCTCGTGGAGTGCATTCCGGAAATCTAGAAGTTTGTAGTCTTCCTTTTGCCTGTCATACATTGTTCACAGTATATCATGTCAGAAAAGGGCAAGGTGACTTTCGCACAAGCGATTTTCTCTAACATCGTGCTGTTTCGGTTTCAAGAATATTTGTTTTGTTCCAAATGAGGATATGTTCAAGGATTCTGTGGCAAACCGATGTTAGGAAGAGTGGTTTGTAATTTTATGGGTCCGTTCTTTTACCTTCTTATATACCGGAGTCATCTGCGCTTTTTTCCAGTAGGTTGGGACTCTGTGCTGAACCAGTTTATTTGCTGAGGTATGATGGTAGTAGTTCTTTGCTTCGGGCTTAGATCTTTCTACAGACGTACAAATCTGTAATAACTGTTGTCTGTCGTTATTTGCCCGTTCTCTCTCGAACCCAGAGTGCATCGGTCTTTTCGTCCTTTTCATGTTCCAGATTTCTTTGTTAAACCATGGTGGATCTTTTCCATCCTTAACCCACTTACTTGCGGCGTAGTTCTCCAGACCACAATTTACAATCTGTTTAATCTTTTATCATAATTCCTCTACGTCCATCTTACTGGAAATATGTGACGGGAGGTCACTAAGTTAAATACTAACAACTGTTTTTCTGCACTTTTACCAGAGACAATCTCCTACCCTCCTTGACTGATTAACAATGAAAACTCTTTAAGCTGGCCGCTTACATTTGTACGAGAATGTGATCGTCTAGAAGGGTGGTCTTGTTAGAGGGGGCAGTCATGATAAAATTTAATGCTGAATCGTTTAAACGCAATTATTACATCAACTGATTCAATAAAAAACCTCTTATAATATATTAATAACTTAATGATAATGAAGTAATCCCCCATGAACCATGGACCTTGCTGCTGGTGGGGAGGCTAGCGTGCCTCAGCGATACAGGTAGCTGTCCCGTAGATGCAAGCACTACGAAGGGGTTTATGTTAAGAGGACAGACAAACGTGTGGTTCCTGAAGAGGGGCAGCAACATTTTCAGTATTACAGGGGCAATAATTTGGATGACTAACTGATCTGGCCTTCCAACATTAATCAAAACGGCCTTGCTGTCCTTTTACTGTGAACGGCTGAAATTAAGGGGGAACTACAGATGCAACTCTTCCCAAGGGCATACAACTTTACCGTATGGTTAAATGATGATGGCGCCCTCTTGGGCAAAATATTCCGGAGGTAAAATAGTTCCCAATTCGGATCTCAGGGCAGGGACTACTCAGGAGGACCTCGTTATCAGGAGATACAAAATTCGCGTCCTACGGATCGGAGGGTGGAATGTCAGATCCCTTAATAGGGAAGGTAGGTTAGAAAATTTAAAAAAGAAAATGGGTATGTTAATGTTAGATATAGTGGGAATTAGGGAAGTACGGTGGCAGGACGAACAAAACGTTTGGTCCGGTGAATACAGGGTTATAAGTACAAAATCAAATACGGTAATACAAGAGTAGGCATAATAATGAATAAAAAAAATAGCAGCGTGGGTAAGCTATTACGAACAGCATAGTGAATGCATTATTGTAGCCAAGATAGACACAAAACCCACATCTATCATAGTACTAAAAGTTAATATGCCAACTAGCTCCACAGATGACGAAGAGATTGGAGAAATGTATGATGAGATAAAAGAAATAATACAGACAGTGAAGGGAGACAAGAACTTAATAGTCATGGGGGACTGGAATTCGATAGTAGGAAAAGGAAGAGAAGGAAAAGTCGTAGGTGAATATGGACTGGGTTAAGGAATAAAAGAGGTAGCTGCCTGGTGAGAATTTTGCTCAGAGCATAACTTAATCATAGCTAACACTTGGTTTAAGAATCATGAGAGAGGTTGTACACATGGAAAAGACCTGGAGACACTGGAAGATTTCAGATAGATTATATAACGGTAAGGTAGAGATTTAGAAACCAAGTTTTAAATTGTAAGATACTTCCAGGGCAGATGTGGATTCTGACCACAATTTATTGATTATAAACTGTAGACCAATACTGAAGAACCTGCAAAAAGGTGGGAATTTGAGGAGATGGGACCTGGATAAACTGAAAGAACCAGCGGTGGCAGAGAGTCTCAGAGAGGGCATTAAAGGAAATATAGAAAAGAACAGGGGAAAGACATATAGTAAAAGAAGAATGGGTAGATTTGAGAATTGAAATAGCGAGGCAGCAGAGGATCATGTAGGTAAAATGACGAGGGCTAGTAGAAATCCTTGGGTAATGGAAGAGATACTGAAATTAATTGATGAACGGAGAAAATACAAAGCTGCAGTAAATGAAGCAGGCAAAAAACAATACAAACGTCTAAAAAATGAGATCAACAGGAAATACTAAACGGCTTAACAGGAATGGCATATATCTGTTGGTGTAATATAGATACTGCCACAGGAAAATTAAAAAGACTTTTGGAGGAAAGAGAACCACTTGTATGAATGTCAAGAGCTTAGATGAAAAACCAGCTCTAAGCAAAGAAGGGATAGCAGAAAGGTTGAAGGAGTATAGCGAGCGCCTCTACAAGGTCGATGTACTTGAGGGCAATATTTTGGAAAGGGAAGAGGACGTAAGTGAAAACGAAATGGGAGATACGATACTGCGTGACTAGATTGACAGAACACTGAAGGACCTGTTTCGAAACAAGGCACTGGGAGTCTTAGAAGAGCCAGGCCTGACAAAACTCTACTATCTGGTGAGCAAGATGTATGAGACAGGTAATTATACTTAGACCTCAAGAAGAATATAATAATTCCAATCTGTATGAAATCAGTTGTTGAAAGGTGTGAAATTAAGTCACGACTGAAAGAACCTAACAAGAATTCTTTACATACGAATGGAGAAACTTGTAGAAGCCGATCTCGGGGAAGATCGGTTTAGATTCTGCAGAAATGTTGGAACACGTGAGGCAATACTGACCCTACGATATATCTTAGATTAAGGAAAGGCAATCCTATGTTTCTACCATTTGTAGAGTTAGAGAAAGCTTTTGACAATGTTGAGTGGGTCAAACACAGGGAACTAAAGACCATATACAATTTGTGCAGAAACCAGATTGTAGTTATAACAGTCGAGGGGCATGAAAGGGAAGCAGTGGTTGGGAAAGTAGTGTGACCGGGTTGTAGCCTATTCCCGATGTTATTCAAACTGTATATTCAGCAAGCAGTAAAGGAAACAAAAGAAAAATGTGGAGTAGTAATTAAAATCCATGGAGAAGGAATAATAACCTTGAGGTTTGCCGATTACATTGCACTTCTGTCAGAGACAGCAAAGGGCCTGAAAGGGAAATTGAACGGAATGGAAAGTGTCTTGAAAGGAGAATAAAAGATGAAGATCAACAAAAGCAAAATGATAATAATTGAATGTTGTCGAATTTAATCAGGTGATGCCGAGCGAATTAGATTAGAGAAAGGAACACTGAAAGTAGTAGATGAGTTTTGCTGTTTGGGGAGCAAAGTAACTGACGATGGTCGAAGTAGAGAGGATATAAAATGTGGACTGCAACTGCAAGGAAACTGTTCCTGAAAAAGAGAAATTTGTCAACATCGAGTATAGATTTAAGTGTCAGGAAGTCTTCTCTCAAAGTATTTATATAGAGTGTAGCCATGTATGGATATGAAACGTGGTCGGTAAATACTATAGACAAGAAGAGAATAGAAGCTTTCGAAATGTGGTGCTACAGAAGAACATTGAAGATTAGATGGGTAGATCACATAACTAATGAGGAGGTACTGAGCAGAATTGGGTAGAAGATGAATTTGTGGCATAACTTGTCTAGAAGAATGGATCGTTTGGTAGGACATGTTCTCAGGCATCAAGGGATCACCAATTTAGTATTGGAGGGCAGTGTGGGAGATCAATATTGTAGAGGGAAACCAAGAGATGTATACACGTAGCAGATTCAGAAGGTTGCAGTAGGTAATTGAAGATGAAGAAGCTTGCACAGGATAGGGTGGCATAGAGGGCTACACCAATCCAGCCTCTGGACATAAGTCCACAAGCATAATAATCCAGTATGTACCTAATCACTGAAACTGCATTTGTAACACAATTTTTAGAACTTTCTTTAAATTCACACTCTCATATTCATTTCTTTACCTCAGATAGCAAGTACATCAGTTTCTGGTGGGACAGGTCTGAAGGCTGAGTCTTGTGTCTAGCACTACTATGCAAGGCATCTCGTAATGGGATTGCCTTTACAGGTGTTGCGTCATCTTCACTATCACCGTTTCGGTTGTCACTGCACTGATGGTCTGGGTTAATTTCAGTAACGATATCATACCAGTTAACATCACTGTTGAAACATTAAATATCATTGTAGAAATGCCCAATTCATTACTGGCAGCATCGCACAGATAGTTGACGGTTTTTATTAATTCATCGCGAACTTTTCTTCTCCAACGTCCACATTTCGTGAAGAATGAAAACCAGAATTGGCGAAACACTTTCTATTTGTATCGTTTTTCACTTTATTCGACACGCATTCCATCTGGCTTTCTACATTACCTACGGTCGCAGACTTAGCTAGAAAATACATGGATATGGCGTTGTCAGTTTTCGCAATTAGGGAACGCAGAAGCTTCTGTCGGTAGTTTATTTTGTAGGACCATATCAATCCTTCGTCAACAAGTTCAACACACGATGTTGTCTTGACAGCAAGAAATTTTGTTTGCACGTTTGGTAGCTTTTCGCGTTATGCAGTTAAGAAGGAAACTGGTCACACGTCACCATACCATTTTATTTGCATGCCAAGAGACACCAAGCTAGGAAATGTCATTTTTAAGTACTGTGGACGTTTTCTTGTGTGTATCACACGTGGTTCTTCTTTTTCACTGCTGATATTACGACAAAGACCGATCGTTAACCTTTGTTTCGCATTTTGCCGCCTTTGCAATCATCATACTTCTCAGTTAGTGTTATGTCGAGAATACCTTTAAAAACCAGACCAGTTTCATCCACGTTGTAAATGTCAGTATCACAATAGCCACTTGTAATAATACTAAATCTCGACTTCAAGTCGAATACATCATCTAGATCAACTTCTGCATTTTCTCCACACATTGCTTCGAAAACAATACTGTGTCGAACACGAAATCGATCCATCCACCTGTTGCTTGCATTGCAATCAGGAATTCCAAGATCAGAATCCAATTTAAGAGGATTCCCTTGTAGCATCGGTCCACTAACAGGCAATCCTTCGGCATGTGGTCTATTAAACTACTGTAAAACAACATCACTGACGTCTCCAAAAGGTTACCAAATTCTTTTCTTCGAATTTTTGTGTTGTTTCCGTCCCATTCCTCAACATGCCGGCTGGGATTTTCAATCGTATTCTGCACTTGCCTTTCTACACAATTAAATTCATTCGCTAACTGATGCTGAAATTTTCTCTTTTCACTCTCTCTAATAACAGAAATTTGCAAAAGGTTTTCTTTTCTTTGAAGTAGCCATGACTGATGACTACACTGGAAATATCAGAACTGTCTGCTATTATAAGCATAAACAACAACGAAATTCTAGAGATCGTGGCGTCACACTGTCGACAAGGAACCTTACAGTACTACAGTATTGTACTTCTGTGATTGCTTATGGTCGTCTTAAAGGCAAACCATAGTTACACAGTAGTCGCTGGCCTGGAAAATGGGCGGTCATCTATAAGAACATGAAAATGCAATCTTCTTTTGGAAGATCCCCCGATCGGACTAAGACTGTGGGTGCCCGGGATACTGCCCGCATTGTGGCTGATGCCTCACCTGTGGTAGAGTGGGACGTCGTCTCATGGAGTGGCAGGGGGCGAAAGACATTGCGGAGGGCTGAACGGAAGGCCTCTCCAGTTTGTCTGACGAACCGGTTTCAGGCTCTGTCTCAGGCTGATACTGATCTTCGGCCTGACATGGCTGCTTGTCCTGTTCCAGAGGTTGCTCCTCAGTCTGCAAGATCCGGGCGGTCGCAGAGGGTGGGCTTACTGGTAGTTGGGAGCTCCAACGTCAGGCGCGTAATGGGGCCCCTTAGGGATATGGCAGCAAGAGAGGGGAAGAAAACCAATGTGCACTCCGTGTGCACACCGGAAGGAGTCATTCCAAATGTGGAAAGGGTCCTTCCGGATGCCATGAAGGGTACAGGGTGCACCCATCTGCAGGTGGTCGCTCATGTCGGCACCAATGATGTGTGTCGCTATGGATCCGAGGAAATCCTCTCTGGCTTCCGGCGGCTATCTCATTTGGTGAAGACTGCCAGTCTCGCTAGCGGGATGAAAGCAGAGCTCACCATCTGCCGCATCGTCGACAGGACTGACTGCGGACCTTTGGTACAGAGCCGAGGGTCTGAATCAGAGGCTGAAACGGTTCTGCGACCGTGTGGGCTGCAGATTCCTCGACTTGCGCCATAGGGTGGTGGGGTTTCGGGTTCCGCTGGATAGGTCAGGAGTCCACTACACGCAACAAGCGGCTACACGGGTAGCAGGGGTTGTGTTGCGTGGGCTGGGCGGTTTTTTAGGTTAGATGGCCTTGGGCAAGTACAGAAAGGGCAACAGCCTCAATGGATGCAGGGCAAAGTCAGGACATGCGGGGACCAAGCAGCAATCGGTATTGTAATTGTAAACTGTCGAAGCTGCATTGGTAAAGTACCGGAACTTCAAGCGCTGATAGAAAGCACCGAAGGCGAATTCGTTATAGGTACAGAAAGCTGGTTGAAGCCAGAGATAAATTCTGCCGAAACTTTTACAAAGGTACAGACGGTGTTTAGAAAGGATAGATTGCATGCAACCGGTGGTGGAGTGTTCGTCGCTGTTAGTACTAGTTTATCCTGTAGTGAAATAGAAGTGGATAGTTCCTGTGAATTATTATGGGTGCAGATTACACTCAACAATCGAGCTAAGTTAATAATTGGCTCCTTTCACCGACCTCCCGACTCAGGAGCATTAGTGGCAGAACAACTGAGAGAAAATTTGGAATACATTTCACATAAATTTTCTCAGCATGTTATAGTCTTAGGTGGAGATTTCAATTTACCAGCAATAGACTGGGATACTCATATGTTTAGGACGGGTGGTAGGGACAGAGCATCGAGTGACATTATACTGAGTGCACTATCCGAAAATTACCTCGAGCAATTAAACAGAGAACCGACTCGTGGAGGTAACATCTTGGACCTACTGATAACAAACAGACCCGAACTTTTCGACTCCGTATGTACAGAACCGGGAATCAGTGATCATAAGGCCGTTGCAGCATCCCTGAGTATGGAAGTTAGTAGGAATATAAAAAAGGGAGGAAGGTTTATCTGTTTAGCAAGAGTGATAGAAGGCAGATTTCAGACTACCTAACAGATCGAAACGAAAATTTCTGTTCCGACACTTAAAATGTTGAGTCTTTATGGAAAAAGTTCAAGGCAATCGTAAAATGCGTTTAGACAGGTACATGCCGAGTAAAACTGTGAGGGACGGGAAAAACCCACCGTGGTACAACAACAAAGTTAGGAAACTACTGCGAAAGCAAAGAGAGCTTCACTCTAAGTTTAAACGCAGCCAAAACCTCTCAGACAAACAGAAGCTAAACGATGTCAAAGTTAGTGTTCAGTGAATTCGAAGGTAAAACTCTATGTACCGACTTGACAGAAAATCCTAGGAAGTTCTGGTCTTACGTTAAATCAGTAAGTGGCTCGAAACAGCATGTCCAGACACTCCGGGATGATGATGGCATTGAAACAGAGGATGACACACGGAAAGCTGAAATACTAAACACCTTTTTCCAAAGCTGTTTCACAGAGGAAGACCGCACTGCAGTTCCTTCTCTAAATCCTCGCACAAACGAAAAAATGGCTAACATCGAAATAAGTGTCCAAGGAATAGAAAAGCAACTGGAATCACTCAACAGAGGAACGTCCACTGGACCTGACGGGATACCAATTCGATTCTACACAGAGTACGCGAAAGAACTTGCCCCCCCCCCCTTCTAACAGCCGTGTACCGCAAGTCTCTAGAGGAACGGAAGGTTCCAAATGATTGGAAAAGAGCACAGGTAGTCCCAGTCTTCAAGAACGGTCGTCGAGCAGATGCGCAAAACTATAGACCTATATCTCTGACGTCGATATGTTGTAGAATTTTAGAACATGTTTTTTGCTCGAGTATCATGTCGTTTTTGGAAACCCAGAATCTACTATGTAGGAATCAACATGGATTCCGGAAACAGCGATCGTGTGAGACCCAACTTGCTCTATTTGTTCATGAGACCCAGAAAATAGTAGATACAGGCTCCCAGGTAGATGCTATTTTTCTTGACTTCCGGAAGGCGTTCGATACAGTTCCGCATTGTCGCCTGATAAACAAAGTAAGAGCCTACGTAATATCAGACCAGCTGTGTGGCTGGATTGAAGAGTTTTTAGCAAACAGAACACAGCATGTTGTCTACAGACGTTAATGTAACCCGTGGCGTGCCACAGGGGAGTGTTATTGGACCATTGCTTTTCACAATATATATAAATGACCTAGTAGATAGTGTCGGAAGTCCCATGCGGCTTTTCGCGGATGATGCTGTAGTATACAGAGAAGTTGCAGCATTAGAAAATTGTAGCGAAATGCAGGAAGATCTGTAGCGGATAGGCACTTGGTGCAGGGAGTGGAAACTGACCATTAACATAGACAAATGTAATGCATTGGGAATACAGAGAAAGAAGGATCCTTTATTGTATGATTATATGATAGCGGAACAAACACTGGTAGCAGTTACTTCTGTAAAATATCTGGGAGTATGCGTGCGGAACGATTTGAAGTGGAATGATCATATAAAGTCAATTGTTGGTAAGTCGGGTACCAGA
The DNA here is from genome assembly GCF_021461385.2 of Schistocerca piceifrons. NCBI lineage: Eukaryota > Metazoa > Arthropoda > Insecta > Orthoptera > Acrididae > Schistocerca > Schistocerca piceifrons. The sequence goes on from NC_060141.1 coordinate 784,637,236, forward strand.
TTGAGATTCATTGGGAGAGTCCTTAGAAAATGTAGTCCATCAGCAAAGGAGGTGGCTTACAAAACACTCTTTCGACGTATACCTGAGTATTGCTCATCAGTGTGGGATCCGTACCAGATCGGGTTGACGGAGGAGATAGAGAAGATCCAAAGAAGAGCGGCGCGTTTCGTCACAGGGTTATTTGGTAACCGTGATAGCGTTACGGAGATGTTTAACAAACTCAAGTGGCAGACTCTGCAAGAGAGGCGCTCTGCATCGCGGTGTAGCTTGCTCGCCAGGTTTCGAGAGGATGCGTTTCTGGTTGAGGTATCGAATATATTGCTTCCCTCTACTTATACCTCCCGAGGAGATCACGAATGTAAAATTAGAGAGATTAGAGCGCGCACGGAGGCTTTCAGACAGTCGTTCTTCCCGCGAACCATACGCGACTGGAACAGGAAAGGGAGGTAATGACAGTGGCACGTAAAGTGTCCTCCACCACACACCGTTGGATGGCTTGGGGAGTATAAATGTAGATGTAGATGTAGAAGCTTATCTCCATTCCTTAAAAATGTGGTCGTTTAGAGAAGGGCGTCTTATTGGTGTGGTCTTTACTAGAGGAGGTTTCAGTGTATCAACTTTCGTAGTAACAATTGCTGTAATGACATTATCACTAATCCTGTCTCTATACTGAAGCTGTCAGTAAGGTTAGGCCTGTTTGCAGCTCGAAGGTCTAAAATATTTCCACTGGGTGTTGGCTGTCGAACCAGCTGTTCAAGGCTGTGTTTAGAAAATGTGTTCAAATGTAGTTTGCAAGACTGTCTGTATCTACCACACGCAATGGCATAGGCCTCCCTGTCCATAATCGGTAGGCTACAATCGCCTCCAGCTAGCACTGTACGATTTGGGTGTTTGCGTGCATCTGATCGTAGATTTTCCGTCATTGAAGTAGATGCAGTTGAAGGAAGCAACACATTGCGCGAGAGTCTTCAATTTATTCAGTTCAAAAAACTGTTCGTTTAAACAACGCATTCAGCAGTCGCCAGTATTTCTGGCTTCGCAGCCGTCATATTCAACTTCCAGAAGTCCTTCTTACGTCATATGGGACTTCGGTAGCTGGATGATGAAATAGTTTGGTATGAGGCATCGATGACTCATGGTTTGTTCCGCGATTGGCTGCTGCTTTCGGAAGCAGTATGCCAAAATGATAAACTCTGTTATCAATGTTAGATAAGGTAACAGTGAATTTACTTGCATTTCCTGTAAGAAGCGTCTCACAACAGTAAGCTATCACCTCATTATTTCAAAAGTGTTATTACCAGCAGAATGATTAACAGTGGTTAAACCAAAAGGGAGACGAAGCGAAGTGGTTCTGCTGTAAGGTGAGAGTTGGTTCGGCAGTCTCTGAGGACAGACACGGTTTCTACCGCAGTCGGTGTTGGTGAAGGTTTAAGTTGGCAATATCTGGTTTTTTTGACATGTAATTGAGAACTAGTGTGATAGTAACTACGAAAACACGCAAGTCATTAGTTTGCTTATGTTCTGTGAAAGTGTGAATAATGGAAAGGATTTGCGATCTGTAAAGTCAATTATAATACTTTGCAGTGTCTCCTATTCTGCTAATCAGAACAGAGTGGCATTCCGCTTAAGCAAACAGATTCTTAACCTAATTATTTAGTCAATACCAGTTAATCGTTAACGGTTTATTACAGCCTAAACATAACCGTTTCACAACCTGCGTGCTATTCTCTCCTCAGCGGACAACAGCTATAGAAGACGGCAAGGTGGTGAAAATTATTTAGAACCTCTACGTTCTATTCAGGGAACTGGAAGAAATTAGGCACCTTGCGTGTACTGTAATCTTAGTACAAATCAGCTGACACCTCATCTGTCGTAACACACTAATGGTATGAAGGTGGGAAATTTTCGAGTGAAGAGTTTTACTATACACATGAAAATCCCTCTCACTATCTCTCTTTCTGTCTTCCACTCTCTCTTTCAATTGTCGTAGAGGCCATATTTGGCTGGTCTGAGTTCCTCACATCTGCCCAAAGAGGTTATGGACAGCAATGACAGGTCAAGAAATTGAGAATGTACAACAAAAGTTGGAGGATGCTATAAATCCAGAGACCCCATCGATAATGCAACTGCCGCCTTGTCTGTCGAACCACCGAAATCTCCATACCAGCTGACTGACAGTAGCATTGCGAAAAATTTGTGTACGTCGTGTCAGAGAGCAGTGTAGCCCACTTTTTTGTATACTCTGGCAAAGACGTTCAATTAGTTTGTGGAACAAATAACGAAGCGGATGGAGAGAAAATTACTTGCAGACAAAGTACTGTTTTTAGAATCTCCATATGAGTGCAATACATATTAAAGGACAGAATATCGTGCACTCTTCAAATGAAACAATAGTAACGCTACATTTTAAAGTTGAGAGAGAGAGGGTATTTCTCCATACTGTGTCTGTATAGACTAGAATAGCTCAAACTGCTAAAGAATTGGAGGACCTGTTATGAAACATTATGGGAAAAATAAAGGAAACTAATTACACACCTTCGTTCATTACTGAAATGCCCTGATAGATAGCACCTATCAAAGATGTAGTAGGTACAGAAGGTAAAAATAAATCTCTGTATAAAAAAGGCAATGTGCTGACTGATGCACGGACTCATTACCACACATATGAAACAGCTAAAGACAGAAACTTGAATTCCGGAGGAGGCGTAATTTAACAAGGTATTTTTCGAAATTACAACCCTAAAGGTATGAAATAAGGGATGAAGTTATTTTTTGAAAATGTCGATATTAAGGCAATTTTATGAAAATTGGTGTTTGTTTTCACAGCCAGAAAAAAAGATATTCAGGTTTCCGCATTTTTGGGATTTTAACCCTAGGGGAATGACGGAGTTCGTGAAAGTTTTTTTTGGAAATATAGCATTACTAAAGAACTACTGAACTACTCTTAAAGCTACATCTACGAATATTGGTGTTTGACTTCTTAGTTAGAAATTTAAAAATACTTGTTTTAATGTTTTTGGAAGCTGAACACCTAGGGGAGTGATATAAGGAATGAGGTTTCCTATGAAAATATTTTATCATGTGAGCATTTTTAAACCTAAATATATAAAAAGTTAAATGTGGCTTCTCAGTCAGCAGTAAGCCAAATGTGTTTCACTGTCTTTGGGAATTCAACCTCTATGGGAGTGAAACAGAGGATGAAAATTTTTATGGAAATATTTCATTGTTGCATCATTTTATAAGTTAAATCTATAAAAATTGTAATTAGCTTCTCTGTTACGTATAAAACATAGACGTATCGCTGTTTTTTTTTTAAGATTAAAGCTGTAAGAGGAAGAAACAGGGTCAGAGTGATCCACTGACTCGTAATCACACAGCCCAAACGGCTAAGGAGCGAAAGTTGAAGAGAATGGGGATCTTATACTGCTGGCAGCGTTCAAGAAGGGATTGTCGATAATTACACTCCTAAATGTGTGAATTGTAGAATGAAAGACTGTTAAGGGAATTCTGAAATTAGAGCTACGTAAGCCGATATGTGGTCTCTCAGTCAGAAAATAAAAACTCGTATTTGAGCAGTTATGGAAATTCAGCCACTATGAGGGTAAAATAGTGAGTGAAATTCTTTTTGAAAGTACGTAATAACTACAGAACCACCAAAGGATTTTTAAGCCTGCATGTATAACAACTGATATTTGACTTTTTGGATAGAAATAAAAAATATGTGTTTCGATATTTCTGGAGATTCAGTCCCTAAGAAAGTTGAATTGAGTATCAAAATGTTTAATAAAATATTTCATTAAAGTAAAAAAATGTTAAAAATTGAGCTACATTAATGAAAATTAGTATTTGTGTACTTGCTTAGATATAACATTTGTTACGCGATGAAAGTTGCTATATAAATATCTCCACAAGAATGTAAAATGCATGATTAACAAAAATTTAGGACTCCAGCTACCAGAATCGCTTTTTGTCAGAAGTACATTCGAGAAAAACTATGCTTTTATGGCCTTCATTAGAGTGAAAAGCGTCGAAGGTGTTGCAGTGAAGGATATAGAACTTCAATTAAATAAGAACAAAATAATCACTGGAGCCCAGACAGTCAATGTAAGTGAACCAGTGGGTGCTAAGATAGTTAAATAATGATGGAACGTAGGTAACAGATATTTGGCACGTACAATGAATTGCAAATAACATTATTGCAAATTAGAGAGTACTGGTAAAAATAAAGGATGCAAGCGACTACAGAAGCTTAGATGTTTGATCAGACCACTTTTTAGTAAGAAGTGATATAACGTATTAAAAATTACAAAAACGAAAAGAGACACCAGAGTGGTGAATACGGGACAAGGTAATAAAACTAATTAAAATGTGTGTGATTGAATGAAGGTATAGTGCGAAAGTACAGAAGGAGTTCTCAGAAACATCTCAGGTACAAAACTGCGGGAGTCACCAGAGGAAAGAAGATAACTGTTCTAGTCTCTGCGGATGATATTGTGGTCGTAGGAAGGAGCATGGAATATCTGGAGAAAATGACAACTGTACTCATGGAAGAAGCTAAGAAAGTTGGTCTAAGTGTAAATGAAAATAAAACAAAGTTCATGGTAATAAGAAAAATAGCTCAGTTAGGACGAAACCATCTAACGATCAAGAAGCTAACAATACAGAAGATTTACTAACCTAGGTGTCAACATCCACCAACAAAACATTATAGAGAAAGAGATTGTAACCTGAGAATTCAAGTGAGTTATACATAACATCATAAGATCTCAGTTAATTTCCAGACAAGCTAAAATAAGAGTATCAGAGCATCATCAAACCAATACTGTGCTACGCAAACGAGACATGCACCCTGACCAAAAAAGAAAAACAGTCACTATCGAAGATAAAGTTCTGAGAAAAACATATGTACCATTGAAAGAAAATGACCAGTGGAGAATAAGGAAAACTGAGAACACAGGCAATTATACACACTCTAGACACCAAAAAGACAGATATCGTACGGACTTGTCAGGAGGAGAGAAGACAACACGCTAATAAAGGCATGGAGAACTGGAAGGAACGAGACCACTTGGATGGCCGGGAACGAGATGGAAGGGTAATACCATGGGAGACATGCAGATACTGGTTCTGGGAGATTATGATACAGGTGACAGGAATTTGTGGAAGGTTGGGAAGTGTTATGTCAAGGAGCAGCGGCGGTTTGTGTGGCCAGTATAAGTGAGTATATTATACGCTGCTACTAAAGTATTGGGAATGAGGGAAGAGATATATTCTAAAAAGAGATTAACAATTTGAAACAACACAGTTTAGTAAAAGATAAAAAGGAGGCATAACTAAATATTTTGCTATCACATAACAATATAAATAACTGAGTATCATATAAGTAAACATGATTTCGCAAAGGAAGAAGTATGTAAAACGAATTCGCAAATTTGGGACTGATGTTTGGGTGAAATAGAATGCGGTACTCACACATGAGAAAACACGACATACAAAATCGTGGAAAACTGGAATATACAAATTGATATACTTTGAGACTAAATACATAATCCAGAAATACTTGATTAAAGAATATTAAATTTGTATGGACTGACGATTAAGGTGACCGCAAAATGAACACCGTTATTTGCTCCATAGATTTGACAACAATGGAAGAGCTGAAAAAGTTTCCCCGAACAGGAAACACAAGGCTGCCAGATATTGACTATATAATCAGGGAAATAATTAAATATCTGTCTCATTAAGTAGAATATAGATTTTTAAATTTCATGAATGTTAGCTGGCTGAGTGGACATGTCCAGACAAGTGGTATTAAGCTATGATATTCAGTATTTACAGTACAATAAAATAAAATAATTAAATATTAAAAAGAAATAAACTGCAATGCAAAAACTACAAAGGCAAAAGTCTGCTACATTCCTGTTAGAGACTGTACGCTAAAATTTTTGATAATAGATGAATACTAATACTTGAAGCAGGTATTTAGAGGTGATACATAGTTTTAGAAAAGGTTGATCGCATTTTTACTGTGGTTTCAGATTGGCACAAGGTATTGTGAAAAGAAAATTATTCGCATTACCAACTTATTACTTTTTTTTGTGAAAAGGCGTTCGACGAAGTAAAACGGAAAATACAATGGTAACACTAAGGGTAGGAGGCGTTTCAGTTTAATCTGATTGCAGCAATTAAGTCACTATATTCTTGCTTTTTCTGCTGTATCTACATCTACATCCATACTTCGCAAGCCACCTCACGGTGTGTGGCGGGGGGTACCTTAAGTACCTCCATCGGTTCTCCCTTCTATTCCAAACTGGTATTGTTTGTGGAAAGAAAGACTGTCGGTATGCCTCTGTGTGGGCTCTAATATCTCTGATTTTATCTCATGGTCTCTTGCGCGAGATATTCACAGGAGGGAGCAATATACTGCTTGATTCCTCGGTGAAGGTATGTTCTCGAAACTTCAATAAAGGCCCGTACCGAGCTACTGATCATGTCTCTTGCAGAGTCTTCCACTGGAGTTTATCTATAATCTCCGCTTTCACGATTACTAAATAAGCCTGTAACGAAGCGCGCTGCTCTCCGTTGGATCTTCCCTATCTCTTCTATCAACCCTATCTGGTACGGACCCCACACCGGTGAGCAGCATTCAAACAGTGGGCGAACAAGTGTATGGTAACCCAATTCCTTTGTGTTTCGGACGGCATTTCCTTGGGATTCATCCAATGAATCTCAGTCTGGCATCTGATTTACCGCCGATTAATTTTATGTGGTCAGTCCAATTTAAATTAATCCAAATGCCGACTCCCTGAATATTCATTAAATTAATTAACTACTTATTTTTGCTGACCTGCCATATTGTAGCTAAATGATAAAGGATCTTTCTTTCTATGTATTCGCAGCACATTACACTTGTCTACATTGAGATTCAATTACCATGGGTCAATTCGTTGCAGATCCTCCTGCATTTCAGTACAATTTTCCATGTCACAACCTCTCGATACACTGCAGCATCATCCACAAAAAGCCTCAGTGAACCTCCGATGCTATATCTACAAGGTCATTTATATATATTTTGAATAGCAACGGTCCTACTGCACTCCCCTGCGGCTCACCTGAAATCACTCTTACTTCGGAAGACTTCTCTACGTTGAGAATGACATGCTGGGTTCTGATATCTAGGAACTCTTCAATACAATCACACAATTCGTCTGATAGTCAATATGGTAGCGGATGTTAGACCCTTACACCACAATTACGATTAATCCAATCAACACAGTTGAAATTCCTCCAGGTAGCAGCGTGATACTTATTAACGGAAGACAGACGAAACACCGATATTAGGCAAGTAGTAAATAAGAACACGTTAGAATTACGATTCAAAAATACAGAATGATCTAGGAATTACCTCTCCAACGTGTGTCTTGCCAAAGAAAAAATAAAACTGCTGTGCCGTATAACTCAATAGAAAAGCGAAACGTTGACCTAATCGTTGAAGTCGATGAAGCTCATGAATTACATAATTACCTGAAACGCTTAATCGAGTACAACCAGTTACCATTACTATCAAGGGAAACGTGAAGCCTGATGAAAGCTACCAAATAGCCACAGGAGTAGAAGGAGGATGGTAAACTGTAAACTTTCTTGAGTTATTTCCATACGTGAAGACGGTTGTAGGAACGAACAGTGGACAACTTCAGTGATAAGACACGTTCAGTCCTCGGTCAATATGGGGTACTGCTGGGAAGGAAGTAATACCTTCTCGCAACGGACACCTGTTTTAAAGACAGAGGCAGCGGCTGCGTCAATTGTCCATGTTCAGTTCCCCACAGGTACGTCACAGGTTGCCGTGAATTCATTTCGAAGTCACAAAGAAAGCCTGTACAGTAAAAATTTTGTTCTTATGTGTGTATGGTATTCAGAGAGTGTATGAATTTAGAGATATTTGTGGTTTTTCCTGTATTTGTTTACACTACTTATTTTCACTGAATATTTTAGAGATCTCTTGCCAGTCTTTTCAAGTCATCTGATTAATTCTTCTGACTTGTTGGACAGTGCAGAATTTCGTAGGAATTTTGGTTTGGCAGCAGTTTACACTACTGTACCCTGATAAGCGACAGTATTGTAACCTAATAGCCGGTATGTCCACCTTCGGCACGGATGAGAGCGGCAAAGCGTCGTGGCATGGAAGGTATGAAGCCTTGGTGGTAGGTCGCTGGAGGGATTTGGCACTACATCTGCACACACAAGTAACGTAATTCCCGTAAATTCAGTGGACGTGGGCGATGAGCTCTTAAGCCACGCTGAATCAAAACCCATACCTGTTCAATCGAATTCAGACATAGCGAGCTGGGGGACCAGTACAACAACTCGAACTCGCCACCGTGTTGGTCCAACCACTCCACCACAGTCCTGGCCTTGTGACATGGATCATTACCTTGTTGAAAAATGCCACCCACGTTGGGAAACATGATCGTCACGAAGCGATGTATTTGATCTGCAAGCAGCATAAAATAGTTCTTCTCCACCATGGTGCCTTGCACAATCCCCACTTGGCCCCTGAGTGCCCATCTGAATTTTCCCCACAGTGTACTGGAGCGACCCCCAGCTTGTCTCTGTCATGCAGTTCAGGTTTCAAGTTGCTTGTATAATAAATACAATACCGAAAATTACTATATATAATTTTCCTGAGATTAAACAACAAACTTGAAGAGTTGATACCAGACTCCGGATCTTGAAAAAATTCCTTTTACTGATAATTAGATTACGTTGATGCACGTGCATTTTGTGCAAATACTGAACATTTGAACACCTTTCTGTCTAACCAATGTGGATGCCAGTAATATGTGTCCTTTATGACTTTTCAGTTTCTGCATCGTTGTCTGTTGGAGAGTAACTGAAGAGTAACACCAGAACGTGTCAAGGTTTGTAGAATTTGATTTTTAGGCAAGGATTGCTGCCTCTTTTCTCGACATAAGGATGTATCATACCTTGCCATAATTCGTTTACGGTAACTCTCCTTTTATCAGACCTGCCTCCTGAAAGTTAGGGTGATGCTATGATAATAAACACAAAGTATTCACTGGCGCTACATCAATAACATCTAACCATAGCTCAAGAGGCTGCCCTCTCGATGGTTTCTAGCGTTTGTATGTACGTGTCCTCTGGTCAAGGTCATCCCCTATTCATTTAATTTTGTTACTGAATAAAACTATGTCTCGTTCCTTTTAACGTCTTTCATTTATGGTGGCAGAGAGGTGGAGCGCTACAATAATTTTGTTCGCTTTGCGTACATAACGCATAATGTCAAAAACATTTGTGAAGATAAAACTTAATCGATCTTGGAAGCCGTCATTTCTGCTCAGATTTCATAGTTTTCTCTCATAGATATCATTACTGTAATCCCTCCCTGCAATAATTCCTCTAAAAACGGAATACTTATAAAAAATATCTAACGCAATGTTTGTTGACGTTCCTCTAAATATGTTTGTTAGTGTCTTTACTGTAGTAGAATACCAATTGTGGGTTTCGTCTCACCTAGGTTCCAAAAAGTTATTCATTGACTTTCGCGTCATAATCTTACAATTTTCACTGGAAACTTGATACTACCTCCTAAAAATTGCAATGCACAGTCTCTTCTAACATTCTTTGCGAGATAAAATAGGCCCAATAGTTCTTAGAGTGACAGGTCCATATAGATGAGATGGGAGTTTTGTGGTATTGTCTATTTTAATTCTGCTTCATGGCGGTGGTGTTATACTCCAGTGACTTCAAATGATTAGTAAATTAATCTGAACTTTTGTACACTATCTCCGCTTGGGACGGCAGAAGATGTGAATTTATTATATTGGGTGCAATCAGTGTCTGAATCTCTACCTCCCTGATAAAAATAGGCTTCACCTTCAGTCCATTCAAAAAGTACGATTTAAAATCCTAACAGGTTATAAGGAATCCATGCTGTACGTTAATGATACGTATGTATTATGTTCATGCTTCTCTGAGACCAATGTGGCACAAAACAATACATTTGCCTTTACGTAGTCAGTTTGAGGTTTTGCAGTACTGCACTTATGAATTTCCGGCAATTAGTGCAGGTGTGCTAATCGTTGGTAAGCTTTCTGAGATATGGCTTGTTCGGTATCAGGTCTAAAAAGCTCCTATCATGCATTATTATACATGTAAAATTACAAAATTAAGAAACAAATAATAAATTTAGCTTGGATCATATATTTTTTTCGTAAGGAAAGTGAGTTGTGTGTCCAAAGGTTGCATAGCGCATAAATAAATAAAAAAATTTGAGTATTCATGAAATGAATGATTCGAGGGTTCCAAGGACTACTTTTATGGTCCAACGGTTTAAAAACCTCATATAACTCCTTTGTTTTAAAAGAATGCAACTCAAGGGGAGAGTTTATCGTGGAAGTTGCCGACATAAATGTAGATGTAACTTTTTTATCGATAAAATACCTTATCGAGTACGAGTTCATATGATGAACGGTAAGAAAAAGAGTTTCATGTATTGCTGCATATTGAGAACATATACGTTACATATCAGCCTTTATTCCTGTGTATTTATGAAACATTTAATGTCACAGATTTGTTTGAAATAGGTGTAGAGGTATCACGAGTCGACAAAAATTGTGCATGGTTTTTCATGTAGCAGCTGATCACAGTCAGAAGACCATGAAATGTCTGTTGCACGAACAGGACTACGTGCTTCATGTATTTTGTTCACACTTGGTTGTCTTCCTTTCGAAGAGAGGAACAGTAGAAGTTTATCGAGAGTTGGCGGTGACTATTAGCATTGAGTTACATATTAATGAAGTATCATGTACTGATTTATAGACATAAGCAGGATTATTTTGTTAGGCGACATATTTAATTTTTTTTGAATCTGAAAAATCAGATGGCTTCTCTACAAAACAATTGTTACCGAGAGTGACGGTTTTCAATGAATCTGGGTATGTTTTGCATGGTAAAACCATTACATTTATTTGGAACTCTGTTTCCTTTGTCAATAATGTCAGTGGCTAATGAATGAATTTACTGTCGGCAGCTCTAATTTTAGAATCTAATCACTATTGTCATTGTTGCCAATCTCCTATCAGCCTAAGATCGTGGAACAATAGATCTGGAAATTAATTTTTATCTCCTTATTCACATACTGGCGAGAAGGAAGCTTGTACGGAAATGGAGATTACATACAAATAACTTATTGAACTAGATTGTAGACTGAGATGATTTTCATTGTATTACAAAACTTGGCTATCAAAGAAAATGAGCAAACGTATCATCACAGAGTGAAGCCATCTGTCAGATTACATCCCAGTGTTCCACAGAGAATGTTTCCTGGTATGTAGTCAGATATTACTCTACTAAAACTATTTCCTTCTTATAGCTGTAAGTGAGGAGCATTTGCACAGGAGCCTGCGGGTAAGGATACGATCTGAACACTAATTCTGAAGTATTTTTCAGGCGACACTAACACGTATCAGAGCTGTCCTCTAGACGTGGATGCACTAGTGTCTTCATTAATAAATTTGTGACCTACCAAATACATCAGCGTGTATACCCACAGCGTGTTGAAAATTTTAGCACCTGGTTGGAATTACAATTATTTACGAATAAATAGTTTCAATTGAAACACTATTTTATGATAGCTTCATACAGGTATTACGTAACATAAACTGAGAATCAGCGTTGATGGCGAGCGTTACAAACATACGTAGATTAAATAGGAGTAACTTGAAAGACGGCCGTTTTTGAAAGATTGCTGTATTTGTGAGATATTCACATCATTTAACAAGGGGTTTGAGCCATGCCTGGCTCGCATTGATACCGTTTGCTTTTTGGTATTTTGTCGCAATCGAATGTCGTCTTATGTCTCCTTGAGTTACTGCAATAACGAGTTACTGACTTGCCTCCATCAGTGGCAGCAGCAGCACTTATCGATACTACTACTGCTTTACCATCTTTGGTGTGACCGCTGTATTTCCGTGCGGTGGTGCGTGTAGCAGTCGGTCAGTTGGGACAGAGCGGTGAGGCAGTCTCCACGGTGCGTGGTCACGCCAGGACCGTTAGAGGTGTGCTCGCGCAGTCAGATTGTGAGGCGCTAACTGCAAAAGCTACGAAGTTCGTTGCCCAGTCGAGTGATCAGTTAACCTGTTATAAAACCTCAACTGCTGTGGCAACTCTTTATTCATTGTCGGCTGTTGCTTCCTGGACCGTTCCGGCTAGAAGCAACGTATGGAGTGTTGGAGTCAGCAAAATTTTGCCGCCGTCTTCCTGAATGCCCTTTAACTATTAAACTGGTTGTTACTTATCAGTGAAGAGCACCAGCAGTATTTTCTGCCTTGTGGCCGTTAACGCCCCAGTTACCTGCTCTGGTCGTTAGCTTATTTTTCCGGCAGTGTGCCTTTCCTCGCTGTGTTGATGCTGTCTAGCACGCCGTGTAGTTCTACTGCCTTTTAGTTGTTTGTTGATATACTTTTCTTACGAGTGGTTATTGTGCCTTGGTTGTTCGTAGACGCCAATTTGGAAAGGATAGTGCTGCTGGTATCTTCGTTCTCGGCTCATATTTTCCGTTGTCTTACCATTGGTCATATGGAAGGGAATTGATTAGGTTGTTAGTTGGTCCTTCAGCCGACCCTGGGTCAGGTTTCCATCAGATTATTTAGCCTTACTCTTGGGCTTCCTGTCTCACCTCACCTTACGTTAGAGCTACCTCCTCAGTCCGACCCTTGGAACACTTCTGAGCACCACTGTTCTGTTAGTTTGTCTTTCATTTTAGTCTAATGTACTGTGCAAGGCCTTCAGGCGTCTATTAATTTACTTCGCTTTCATTTTAAATAAGGCCTTCAGCCGACTTAAATTAAAAATTTGGCGATTGATTTGTTTAATAATCAAAATTTTGAAAATTTTTTCTATCTGAAATTTTTTTATCCAGGCCCTAAAACGTCAGTTGTTCAATGGCCAGGATGTGGCCTTCAGCTGAGCTTTCACATGAAATATTTTTAAGATAAGGCATTCAGGTGTCCTAAATTAAAATTTTGGAAATTGATTTGTTTAAAAGTATTTTTTTTCAAAAAGTGCTGTATCTGAAGCTCCTGTTATCCACGCCCTAAGACCTGACGTCTTGTGTGTGACCTTGAGCTATTTATGTGATTTTTTTTTTATGTGAGGCCTTCAGCCATGTGTAATCTTCAAAAGCAATTTTTTTATAACTTGTGGTGAGGCCTTCAGCCATTCTTGTTTCTGGTGTCGTTTTGGACCTTCAGCCCAGGCGGTATCACAAGTTTTCTTAACTAGGCCTGCACCGGTATTGTTTGAATTTGATCCTTTTAAGGCAATGTGTGATTAAGTCGTTCTTAGGGAATTAAAAGTCTGTGTGTTTTGTGCAACTAACAGTAAATGATTATGGTCCCCTCCAAAATCACAACCTGACCTGCTCTATCCTGCGAAAAAAGATTTCAGAGTTCTGTATTCGAAGACTCAGAGCGTCGTGGGATATTTTGAGCCTTCAGCAGGACGCCATGCCATGGTAACACTCCGGCTCTGGTACTACTTTATTTTGGAAAACCTCGCACTGATGTAGTAACATAACGGTCACATATTGTGTTGTGATATAAATTCATTTACTGTCCTGTAGTTCGGGTCTAATTTTGTGAGAAATAAATATGTGTACGTGGAATGGAATTTTGGTGGCTTCCTAGCGGTTCAGGTGGGCCACAGTGCGGTATTCGCCATCCTTCGTCAGCAGAGGGCAGTCTTTGGAACCATTTGCTCAACCACTCCGCTCTTGGGGTGTTGAACAACATACATGCTTTCATGTGATCTCAGTCAGCTCTTGCCCATATGGTGGACAATGAACGCCGCGCCCACCTTGCCACCCCCTCGAGATAATTTGGGCGAAACGTTTTCGCTTTTCTGAACTAACTTCAAAACCCAGACACTGTGGTGACACTACACTATAGTTACGTCGTTGGATCCATTTCGCTCCCCAACTTCGATTTATGCAATGAAATTACATCACAACACCTAGCGTATGGAATGCACAGCCCAACCAGTCACAGTTGCACTGTTTCAACAACATAGCCATATCGCGACGGTAAAATGTGCATATTTAACGCAAAATATGGCAAGTTAGCTGTTAAATCCCCGAGTCCTCGAAAATTTGGTTACATTTATGGTCTCTAGACAAGCAATGGCAAGGAAAGCGTTTCTGAAGAAGACAAATTTGTTAACATCGAGTATTGATTCAAGTGTCAGGAAGTCGTTTCTGAAAGTATTTGTATGGAGTGTAGCCATGTATGGAAGTGAAACATGGACGATAAATAGCTTAGACAAGAAGAGAATAGAAGCTTTCGAAATGTGGTGCTACATAATAATGCTGAAGATTAGATGGGTAGATCACATACCTCATGAGGAGGTATTGAACAGAATTGGGGAGAAGAAGAGTTTGTGGCACAACCTGACTAGAAGAAGAGGTCGGTTGGTAGGACATGTTCTGAGGCATCAAGGGATCACCAGTTTGGTACTGGAGGGCAACGTGGGGGGAAAAATCGTAGAGGGAGGCCAAGAGATGAATACACTAAGCAGATTCAGAAGGATGTAGGCTGCAGTAGGTACTGGGAGATGAAAAAGTTTGCACAGGATAGAGCAGCGTGGAGAGCTGCATCAAACCAGTCTCAGGACTGAAGACCACAACAACAACAATAGTCTGCCGTAATAGTCTCAAATCAGTGTTGAATTTTTTAAAGATTCGAAGCTGCGCAGCAGGAAGTAGAATTTTGTGAATTTGGAGATGAAGTGTTGGAGGATCTGGGGATGACTGGCATCTCACGCTTTTTAGCCCACTTTGCTCATGTTGAGATGATGTAAGTTTTGCCACCAATAGTAGTACGATCCATAATGTGAGCAGTTTGCGTCTCGTATGTTTTGGAAAAGTAAACTGAGTTGCCAGCTTCATTCCAATTTCAGTGTTTTTTCTTTGATCTTGCAGTCGTGAGCTGCGCACGTAAGGCTCTCCTGCTACTGTATTTCCACACTGGTTTTCTTTCGTTTCGCTCCTTCCACATCGTTGGTATCACTTTCGCCAACGTCATTTTACATCCGAGTTAGAGAATTCTTCTTCGTTGGTGGCTCTTCATTAACCTTTATGAAGATTAACAATATGTGAAATTTTCTTAAAGGTAGTTTTGACTTTATTTCAAGATCCATTATTTGTTCTACAACTTTCCTGATTAGGTGAACCCATTAGAAAATAAATGTAACCTGATACATTTCCAAGTCATGTTTTCCAGTTATGCTTTCCTGTGTCGGCATTGTCTATATACCACAATTTAGACCACAGGTTACTGAATATTTCATTTTGTAATTGCAACGAGCATGGCACCCTACTGAACGCCTCCAGGACCGTCACTTAAAATGTGCCACATCATCAAAGATACTGCTTTTGGTTTCCTTCAGGTTCTTGCAGTTAGGACTGCGCAGTGGATCACCTAGTGGGATATAAACATCTGTAGAGACCACTTTGTCCCATTTTGTGAATGAGCGGTAACAAGCAGCCTCAACACACGCTATTGCCGTGTACTTGCTTGTGAAGATCTATTGTATTATATGTAATATGGTTTTATCACGTTTGTCTTATAAACGTGCTCTATCTCTTTACTTGCTTATAAATTACACTGGCTCTTTTGATCACACATATTTTCAAAACTATTTACCCCAGAAGCCTGTAGGTTTTTCATTAGTATGTAGCGGTCACCTTTCTCTCTGTATTGTGTTTTTTTCGACCTTTCATTTTTAACTGTAACGATGTCTTCCGCTAAATACCTACTATTCGTTGACAAGGCAAGTAAAACTTGCGTTTTTCGACCTCTTTAGATGAAAAAAACCCTAAATCACATCTAATATTTAAGAAGTGTGCACATCAAGTTGATAGGTTTTACTACGAATGTATAGTTGACGTTAGAACCCACGTTTCAAAATAACAAAGAATGGTGGGAGTGATAAGTGAGAGAACTGCAATGCCAACGTTATCTGAAGCCTTTTCAAAATAACGGTATACTTTGAGTAACTCAGTGCAGAAATTAATATATATATATATATATATATATATATATATATATATATATATATTTGTGTGTGTGTGTGTGTGTGTGTGTGTGTGTGTGTGTGTGTGTGTTTGCTATCTGCACTGCCGCACGTCACGCTAATGGAACTGTGATTTGGTTCAAATGGGCTCTGAGCACAATGGAACTGAACATCTGAGGTCATCAGTCCCCTAGAACTTAGAACTACTTATACCTAACTAACCTAAGGACATTACAAACACCCATGGCCGAAGCAGGATCCGAACCTGCGACCGTTGCGGTAGCGGGGTTCCGGACAGAAACGCCTAGAACCGCTCGGCCACACTGGCCGGCCACACTGATTTTATGTAACATCACGCTTCTCGGGTATACAATTTGATAATGTAGTCATAGTGTTACAATATTTCAGAGGAGCAACTGGCCGAAGTCATCAGTCCAGTATGCTGACGCACAGCCTCTGCGGAACTGAGTTTCCTCAGAGTGCGCGGTTCCCAAGGGGGCAATCTGTGACGCTAGATCGCTTTATACAAGATGGATAAGAACAAAGTGTTACAGCAGGATATGGGGTTCGTAGTAGGTATGAGACAGGTGAAAATTTAATTAGGTTCTACAATAAATTTCAGCTAGTAACAGCGAGTATTATTTTCCAGAATCACAAGAAGAGGAGATGTCAAACTCAAGAAGATGTGGGGAGGTCTCAGTTAGATTAAATTGTGGTCTAGCTCAGAATCCGAAATCAGATATTGATATCTGATTGTAAGGCGTACCCAGAGGAAGTATTGACTTCGATCACAATTTAGTTATGACGAAGTGTAGGGTGAAATTTAAGGTACTAGTCGGGAGGAATCAATGAGCAAGGAAGTGGGATACGTAAATACTAAGGAATCAAGAGATACGACTTAATTTCTCTCAGGCTACAGATAATGCGATAATGAATATTTCAGTACGCATGTCAGTTGGAAGGAACTGATCATCTCTGAAAAGAGAAATCACATAATTTGGAAATAAAACTTAGGTACAAGGTAGATAACTGCGTACAAACTGTGGGTTAGAGAAGAAGTAGTTCAGTTGATCGACGATAGAAGGATCTATAAAAATGTTCACGGACACTGTGGAATACAGAAAGACAGGTCACGTAGAAATGAAATATATGGGAAGCATAAGGAAAATACAGAGAAATGGCTGCAAAACAAATGTGAAGGAATCGAAAAAGAAATGATTGTCGGAAGGACTCACTCAGCATATGTATAGAAGTCAACCACACCTCGGCGAAAATGGAAGCAACAGCGGTAACATTAAGAATGGAATGGGAATTCCACTGTTAAAAGCAGAGGAGACAGTAGTTGGGTGGAGAGAGTAGATTCAAGGCCTCTAATCAAATGACAGAAGAAGAAGCAGCAGGACAGTGAAGAGATAGGTGGTCCAGCATTAGAATCAGAATGTAAAAGAGCTCTGGAAAGCTTATGAACAAATAAGGCAGAAGGGATAGATAATAACGTTCAGAAAAACCTCATCCACGCAATTCAGAAGCTTGCAGATAAAACACGTGTGAAACAAAGCGAACTATCAACGGCTGACGCATCAAAGTTACTAACAAGAATAATATACAGAAGAATGAAAAAGAAAACTGATAATCTGTTAGCTGAAGATCAATTTGGCTTTAGGAAAGGTTAAATTCTGACGTTGCGGATGATAATCGAAATGAAACTGAAGAAACATAAAGACACGTTCATATAATTTGCAACCTGGAAAATGAGTTCGACAAGGTAAAAAGATGCAAGCCGCTTGATATTCCGAGAGAAACAGGATTAAGCTATAGGGAAAGGCGGGTAATATACAATATGTACAAAAACCAAGAGGGAGCAGTATAAGCGGAATACTAAGAACGAAGTCTCCGGTTAAGAAGGGTGTAAGTCCACGCTGTAGTTTTTCGACCCGAGTGTTCAATCTGTAATCTGGAGAATAAATGGTGGAAATAAAGTAAAGTTTGAGAAGTGTGATTAAAATTCGAGGTGAAAAGATATCAATGATAAGATTCGCTAATGACAGTGCTATCCTCTGTAAAATTGAAGAATAATTACAGGGTCCCCAGGATGAAATTAATTGTGTAATAATTCAGAATTTGTACTGAAATTAAATCGAAGAAAGGCGAACGTAATGAGAAGTAGGAGAAGTGGAAATAGCAAAAAACTTAACATCCTAATTTGTGATCACGAAGTATATGAAGTTAAGAAATTGTACTGTCTAGGCATCATAATGACCAATGATGGACGGAGAAAGGACGACATAAACAGCAGGCTGTCACTGGGAAAAAAGGCATTCGTTGCCAAATGAAGTCTACTAACATCAAACATAGGCCTTATTTTGAGGAAGACATTTGTTAGAATCTACGTTTGGAGAACAGCATCGTATTATAGTGAAAACTGAAACGAAAGAGAATCGTAGCATTTCAGTAGTTATGCTAAAGAATGTTGACAGGTGGAAAAATAAAACAAGGAATGAGAAGGTTCCCGCAGAATCGGCGAGGGAATGAATATTTGGAAAACACACCAAAAAGAAGGGACAGGATGGCGGGATACCCGTTAAGAAATTAGACAGTAACTTCAGTGGCACTAGAGGATTCTGGAGAGGGTAAAACTGCAGAGGAAGACAGAGTTTGGAACACATCCAGGAAATAACTGCTGTCGTAGGATCAAAAGAGTTTTAAAGCTGGCACGGGTGAGGCATTCGTGGCGATCCGCTTCAAGAAAGTCAGAAGATTATGTCTCAAAAATGAAGTAAACTAAAATAGTCCCAGAATGCCGCAGCGGATGTACAATATCTGCAAGCACTCCTTCATCTCGAAACGATTGCCTTCATTGAAGCAGTCAACAAGGCAGCGACTTAATCTGAAAGCTGTTTTATAAGAACTGAAAGTGAATCTTTATCACACCAAAAGTAATCAATGGAGTGTGTAATTTTATGGCTTTTTCGGAGTAATTGTGCTGCAACAAATGTTTTGAGGTGCGTGGACGAGGAATGAAACACGTGGAGATCTGTCAACAGTGTCAGATCGGGAGTGGATAGAACTACATGAAACGTAATTTAATGGTGGTTCCCCTGAACTGATTGCACAAATATGTGTGGTTACGGTGAAACCAAACATTCAGCGTACCTCTCTAAGCAGTCTGATACTGGGCTGAAGCTTTCAATATTTCCATATTTTACTTACTTCTTTTAGTGTACTTGTTGCATACTTATCCCTAAATTGGGCAGCAGTTCATATTACTTTCGTACGTTATGTACTTCTCGTAGTGTATCTGTTAGGATCGTGTGCAGATTTGATACGTTGTTTGTCCCCACAGCATGAAATACTTGTCGGGACACAGGATTTTTCACTCTGCCTTTAACCTTAATGTACTGTCCTTCCATCTGTGAAATGACTCTTACAATCGTAACCACTACGTATAATACCCAGTAGAATAGCACAACATAGTTCACGTACAAACAAGAGTCATTTTAGAGCCACGTAGCCTTGATGTAACAGTTCGGGTTTACTGTAAATTTCCTGGGCTAGAGCATGTTTGACACTATCCGATTCTGTTTACCTATGAAACGTGTCTTCGCCTGAGTTACTCTGCGATCGTTATCTTCATTTCTTAGACTATTTCGAGCAATAATTCATAATTCTACAGAAGTAGAAATTTTAAGTTATTATTACACGTTTTGTTCACTTACTGTGGGGTGAACATTTTCACTGTATTTTGGATGGAGTCATAGCAAGCAAATAATACGTTCACTGCATATCCAGAAAAGAGTTAAAAACAATGCAGGATGAAACACTATTTACATTTCCCAAGAAATGCCTAGTATGTGGGAAACTACTTCCACCGACTTCAGTTTGCAGCGTGCCCTCTTCTGCTTCTATCGTGGACTGTCGTTTACAGGCATCTTTCTGCTGCGGGTATGCTATATTTAACCGCTCAGTCGATAGTCTCACTCGCCATTAGTTGATTAAGGCAGACTGCCATGTAGGAAAAAATATTGACTTTACTTCGTACATCCTCTTAGTACAATGAGGACGTCAAAGTCGATCTCAAGGAATATCAAGGGTTTCAACTTCCTTAATTTAATTTGCTTATAATACCTACTAGGTAGCACCCTAGTGTGGTGTGCGTACCGATGAAATATTTTATTTTTGGTTTGGTATCTTTCTTTTTGTAAAATCTTTACAAAGAAGCAAAAACAATAACGCCACCTGAAATGCACAATTCCTTCACATATACCTTGCTTGCGGGTATCCAGTAAAACGTAGTAGCAATCTAACCTTAAAGATACCCTATGCATTAGCGTTGTAGAGGAACGAAATGTATGACGGAAAACAATGAAGAAACAGAATTAGGACTGTATAAGTAACAGAAAAGTACAGGGTGGTCGGAAATTCCCGTAACAAACTTCTAGGACATCTAGAGGGTAGTGAGTAGAGAACATTTTGAATAGGTACCCGTGTCCGGGATCGTATCGTTTACGTTCTACGACAGTTTCAATTCAGATGTGTACCTCGTCAATATCTGCTTAGGGGAAGAGAAACGCGTCAGAGCTCCCTGTCCTGGTATGCAGCACAGTAGACACGATGACGTGTACTAGGTCAAACGAACGCCAGATGTCACTTATTGCCCGCTTTGCTGTGAGACCGAGTCAATACCTGTGCATCACCAATAGAGGAACCACGGTGCAGTGCGCGTTTTTGGAATAGACAGACATGATCCTTGTGTATGGCGAAACTGGAGGTAACGGAAGAGCTGCTAGTCGGCTGTATCACGAACGTTTTCACACTGTCACACTCCATCGCACAAACTGTTTGCCCAATTACACAACGGCTACGAGAAACGGTTACATTCATGGTGAGGTGGCAGGACTGGTGTTCCACGGCGACGCCGCACTCCCGAATTTGAAGGTCTTGTACTGCGTTGAAGATAGCCCGTCAACGAGTTCGCGAACAATTGTGCGTGCAATGGCTGTTAGTCACAGTACTGTCTTGGACGTCCTGCATGAGCAACAATTACATTCGTACCACTTACAAAGAGTACACGCTCTGGGTCCAGCACACTTTCCACAATGCGTGGCATTCTGCACATGGTTCCTGCAACGTTGCATCGACGCGCCCCTGTTTCCACGTCGAGTTCTCTTCACAGATGAATGTAGGTTCACAAGGGATTTTGTTCTGAATGCTTGAAATAGCCATGTCTGGGCGGACGGAAGCCGGCCGTTGTGGCCGAGCGGTTCTAGGCGCTTCAGTCTGGAGCCGCGCGACCGCTACGGTCGCAGGTTCGAATCCTGCCTCCGGCGTGGATGTGTGTGATGTCCTTAGGTTACTTAGGTTTAAGTAGTTCTAAGTTATAGGGGACTGATGACCTCAGATGTTAAGTCCCGTAGTGCTCAGAGTCATTTGAATTTTTGGGCGGACGAAAACCGTCATGCCACGTATGTTCAGGGATTACAAAACAAATTTGAAATTAACGTGTGGGCAGGTATTCTTGACGGTCATGTGATTGGACCATACCTCCATCCATCCAAGCTCACGGGTCCCGCACACTTGGTCTTCCTACGACACGTAATGGACCCGTTCTTGGAAGCTGTGTCATTGAATGTCCGTCAGAAAATGTGGTTTCAGCATGATGGAGCACCACCTCACTTTTCACTGGCTGTCCGGAGGCATCCCAACAGACCGTATGGTGAAAGATGGATAGGCCGTGGTGGTCCAAACACGTGGCCGCCACGATCCTCGAATTTAAACCCTATTGATTACTTCTTGTGGGGTCGTATGAAGTGCCTAAGTTATGAGACACCTGTAGAGACAGAGGAAGGTCTGCTGGCACGAGTTCTGGCCGCTGCACAAGACACTGAAGAGACACCAGGTGGGATGGAGAGAGTGTACCAGAACATGCTTCGGAGGTAAAATGAGTGTAACAACGTTGGTGGTCGCCACATCGAGCCGCTGTTGTAATGAGTCAGGAATTTTGGGAGGCTGGGTGACTGTTTTGGAAAAATCAGTTTCTTGATGGATACCAAATGGTTTAAGAGTATGGTAAGTTGCCTTCGTTTTGACGACCGAACTACCAGAGTCCAATGGAAAGAAAGTGACCGCTTGTTCGGATTTGTGAAATTTTCGAAATGTTCATGGAAAATTGTCAGAAAAGCTATTGCCCTCGGGATAACATCACAACAGACTAAATGTTTCCTGGTTTCTGTGGTATATGTGCTTTTCGTCAGGACATACCTCTGTAAAAGAAACTAAATGGAATAAAACATTATGCTGTTGTTGATTGCTAAAAAGATTTACATAGTGAATATGCGGATATACGTTGGACCACAGCCTGTGAGTCCTTTCTGTGTCAGCAACAAACCGACTGAAGCTGTAAAGAGAATTGCTGAGTATGTATTTGGATCAGGTCGAAGAATCACTTCTGATAACTGGTTTTCTGATTTTGACATCATCAACTGCTTCAACACAAAAAAGCTGTAACATGTTAAAAAAAGACAATTGCCTTCCGACTTTTTATGTAAACGGGAAGACAGGATACAGCAATATATCTTTAACATATTTAATGGTGGGAAGTTTTTCATTTCCTACAGACTGTACCAAAACGAAAATGTCATTCTTGTATCTTCGGTTCATAATGACAAAGCTATTGATCCTGAATCTGGAGAGAAAAGCAACCGGAGATACTCATTTTCTACAAATTAACAAAAGGTGGCGTTGATATCGCAGATCCAATTGCTGCTGCTTATAGTGTAAGCAGAAGCAGAAAGCACTGGCCAATGATCATTTTTTTCACAATGTTGAATGTGGATACTATCAACTCTCAGGTTTCTTACCTTGTGAATCAACTAGAGCAATTGCTAGGAGTCATTAACTTGTTCTAGGAGAGCTATGCAGAAGAAGTATGAAGAAGTCTGGAATCCCTTACAGTTTGCAAAGCCGACTCAAAAGATTTATCCCCCAAGAAGACAGAGAGAAGTCACCATCTCTCTCACATACGTCACCTGCACTACGGATATTGGTCGCAGAAGGGTGTCAAACTATGAAAAGACTGCAGTCTCACCGCACTCCATAGGGGTCAGTCAGCCCCATGACGCCCGTACCGTAAGGTTTAATCGACCGGAATCTGTTAGCAGTGTCCAACGTTGTGAGTATGATAGTCCTACTGTTCATGCAGTGCGGACTGTTGTTTCAACCGAGTCAAAGCCTCAAGAGAGGGGACGGTTTCACTTAACCCGTTTCTGCCACCTACTAAGGACCTTTCGTGTCGATTCCGAGCGGCAGTGCGTATGAAATATTTTAGTCTGCCGGCCATAAGAAATCCGCCTCTTTCAAAGATGGACGTCACTTTTCTGACACCCGTCGCAGAGGTGTTAAAAGAAAGAGTGAAATGTAAGAGGGTGTGCGAAGACCACCCTATAGTGTGAAACGTCCACAAGGGCGTTATGCACAATTTTGTTGATTTTAGTACCAATCTTCTCACCTTAACTCACTAACACCTCACGTTAAGATCTTAGATGTGGCCCTTTCTTCTCATGTGTCGACACCTGTTCGAAGCATGTCGAGCCCGAGGGTAATGTTGCAGGCACCATGCTCTTGCACTACTGCAGATTGAGCCACATTTCAAACATTTGTTTTGCAATGAAAGACTTTTACAAGGTTTCGAGAAAATGATACTTTTTTGTGCGATGTAGTAAACGCATCACAGGAAAATACTTGTTATGAGGCGAGTGATTGAAACATACTTCTGCGTTTTTTGGGAGTTTAGCACGATTCACCACCAGCTTCAGTAGGTTGGGACTACAAAGCAAACGTGCGATAGTCAAGGGGAAGCTACACGATGACCATCGAGTCTTCCGATTAGCTGAGCAATATACACTAGTGTGTGAAACTTAAGGATGGAGGTAACTTTTGCATGACATGCACTCCCTTGTAATATAGCTTGACAAAACTTGGAACGTATGTAGAAAAAACTGCTACAGCATAGTACAAAATGTGACTGATAGAAATACATAACGAGGAGAACAAAAATTATAGTTTCATTCCAAGACAATATTTAAATTATAGTCAGTGCGATTCATGATAATCTGCTGGACACTGCAAGAGGTGGGACATGTTTCTTAACAGGGATGCAAGGTCATGTCGGATGCAAATATATACTCCGCTAAGTGCTTCCGCGCTGGAAACAAGGTCGATGAACAGTTTTTGCTGTACAACTTTCCGTTTTCCACCAGCATACTGAAAACTGTTGGGTGGTCATTGGTAACTGTCGATGTGCTGAAATATGTCTCTCCGAAGTATGAACGTGCTCCATGGATTAAAGTCGATGGAACGAGAAGGCTAGTCCATTTGCTTAATATCGTCTCGCTCTAAGATCTCCTCCACTTGCGCTCTGGACGATTCGGTCAAGCATACTCATACATGAAAAGAGACCCTTTGGGATGGAGTACGTGTAACACTGTATTATCTGGTGAGTGAAGCATGTTCAAATATTTGGTGGTTAGTGCACCCATGTAACATTATGCCTCTCAACACCAAAACAACTGTTCCATCAAAATGGTCGTGATTAACCAAGATGAGGATGCATAAAGTTGGGAGGGCGTACTAACCTCCAGATATCTGAAAATGGTACCCTCACCACTCAATCTTATTTTGATACTGTACTCCTTCTGTGGGGCGGCTGGTGGAAAATAATGAATTATTATTCCTATTATTTGTTTGCCGTTCTCTACACAGGCTTTCTAACTACATTGTTGACAGCCAGAAAGTGATAGCAAAAACATGATGCCCGTTAGAGTTCACTGTGCCCATTCTGATGGAAAATTTAAGTCATTGATCATTGAAGTTCATTACTCTGAGGATTTAGGTTGATGTCTGGGATTCATAGAAAATGCAGTTTACTATATCAATTCTCACTACATTCTGAAAACCATAAAGCGTAAAATTCCAGACAACTGATTACCCATATCAGCTATTGTACAATCAGAGCTGTTCAGAGTCTATTGAGTGGATCCTATTATCCCTAGATAACGAAACTGTTCAATAACCGTTATCGATGTAAATATTCAAAGTGAATGCTCGCCAAAATTTGATGTTGATACTCATCAAACGCCACGCTAGTAGTGGTAGCAAATCTGTCCTGCAGCATCACGTGAAAATACGACATACGCAAACAGAATATATCACTGAAGTCGTTCTGCAATTCACACTTTATCTCAATGCGAACTCATTGTTAAGTGCACTTCGAGTTACGTAAAACGGCATCCAAGGCTGTTCCTGGCGACTGCACAAACACGACGTGGCATCCGACAAGGAGTGCGCGCTGATACGAATCTAGAAGAGAACTGGGGCCTTACTCTACCTCGAACGCTCTTATTTATATGGCCGCAGTGCGGACCGCCGAAGGCGCAGCCGATATTATATGCCTTCTTGACGAGCCGCTCGAGCTAGTAAAACACCACTTTGAGTTACTAAATAATTAATTGCTTCATTCGCTGAAGGCCAATGAAGCTCTCAGTTTAATTGTGCAATCAGAACACTTGTAAGTATCTGTAATAAAATTCTTATGAGGCTAGGTTAAATACTTTAGGCGACAGAGTTATTTTAGTTGTACTGCACGCAACAGATGAGCTCTGAACTTGCCCTGTGGAGAGACGCTACAGCTATAGTTTTATAGCTACCTTTTAGGAACTTCTCACATCTTTGTTATTATAGCGTATCTCCATTCTACCTAAATCTAAACATCCTAGCTTTATCTAATCAATTACTTAATCCATCTAGCTTCCGAACCTTCAGGACACAAAAACAGAAAATTATGAATTCCAACCAAAATATTACTTTGTGAGATCCAGCATGCTGTTTCCATTAAATTACAATGGAAAAGGAATCCGAAACTAGGTTTTGAAGTTTCTAGCGGCTTCCTGTTGCGCCAGTGAGTTTTACGTAAAATGTCCAAATTTCGGAAGCTGTTAAAAATTACTAAACTGAAACTTAACACATTATCATTTTAGGCTCACTCCTGACATGCTATTAACTTTTTAGATTATTTACTTTATTTTTAGGGTATTGTGCAACATTCGGGATGTCACAGCTAGTTAGAGCGGACTAGGCTGGCACACAATGGAAAGCATACGAATTTTATAGGGCGCGAGTAGGCTGCTTCCGTACACTTCCTTTTCATGCGTACGTTTGGCCATGGTTTCCTTTTCAAGCATAACAATGCACAAGCGTACCGAACAGCGTAAGTGGAGAATTCCTTGGAATGAAAGAATATTCGATGAATGGAGTGGCCTGCCATTTCTCTGAACTTAAGATCGATCGAGAATGTTTCAGGTGCTCTGGAGACATGTGTGGGTCATCCACAAGTATAGACGACCATCTGTCTGTGGTCACCATGCTGCTGGACTAGTTTAGCGATATACAACAAGAACTACTTACCAGCCTGCTGACCAGCATGGGAGAACGTTGCGGAGTATGTATGGACGTCCATAACAACACATACACTATTAAGAACAATGACCTGTCGTCTGTGATGTCCAGTGGACTACCATGAACCACAGTGACATTAGGTTCATTATTACTTTGAACAAAACTTTCATTTCTGTTTGTCTCATTGTGTATTTCTTTCAGTTACCTTTTGTATCATACTGTAGCAGTTTTTTCTATGTATGTTCCAAGTTTCATCCAGCTACGTTACTTGGCTTACTTTAATACGCGAGAATTACTTTTTTCCTTAAGACTTGACCACCAGTGTATCTATCATGACTGATGGTATATAATATTATCCAAGAAATCTTTATTTTCCACAACTAATTACTGTCCTGTAGGAGTAAATACGCCATATGTCGTCCGATTTGATCTCCAATTAGCCGCAAGTCATCTCGCTGTGGTCGTTTGTCTGTGGCCGTTTGTGGCTGGATGTGTGCAGTTCGATTTGAAACGAGTCAGACAGATGGCTGACTTGATGCCATCCAGTATACATATAGATAATCCAGTGATCTCATAAGTATGACAACGTTATCATGATAAACAGAAATGTTTTCAGCGGGATTAGTCTCCAATACACATGTCAGATTTGCTTCAGTTGTGGTATGCTGTGCAGAACTAAGTATCTCTTCGCCAAGGTCCTCCATCTGCATCCGACCTCAGACCCCACAAAAAGAAATGGATGGAGGTGAAGCGTCCCTTGTGGGAAAACTGTCCTAACAGTGCGATAGGAACTTAGGAAGATTTTTTGTAATGTCAACTTACCTGCCTGGGTGCAGGTGATATAGAAATATAGATTTATTACTTCATCATTTTTACACACTTTGTCCTCACATGATGCAGATAGTCACTGAAGTGGCAGGCCATCACTGGGAGTTTTAGTAAAAGACAAACGGCATATTGTGTACTTCTGAGGGCCGAAATGTCTTATAAAGAACTGTGAAGAGCTCTCTCTGTTAATTTCGTGTTCTTTATACTTTAACGAATTTTAAAGAGTAAAACAAAAAGTATTTGACTCTCGTGGAATTCCTGCCACTTTGCAGTAGATTATCGGTTTGCCGGCTGAATCACCAAACTATGTAGTCATTCAACTAATTACTGCCTTTGACTCTGCCTCAACACATCATGTTGCTTCTCTGTGTAAGATTCCTTAGTACT
This sequence comes from Schistocerca piceifrons, assembly GCF_021461385.2. Lineage (NCBI taxonomy): Eukaryota > Metazoa > Arthropoda > Insecta > Orthoptera > Acrididae > Schistocerca > Schistocerca piceifrons. The sequence continues at coordinate 784,664,992 of NC_060141.1, forward strand.
ACCTCAGAGCTGATATACTTACGTGCAGTTAGAGTGAGCCTAATTCCTGCTGAGTATCAGTAAGATATAACTCCCACAATTGCATTAAGAATTATGAGTGTCATTTACTTTTATTATGCGTACTGCACAGTCTGTAATCAGTCTTCTAACTGCCTTTCCCAATTGTTTCTATCCTTAACCCTTTCATTCCATCTGGATCTCTCTGTAACAAGAGGTTATGAAATATGAAACGACACAGGACCTGTAACAGCTACTTTTAAACATGCAATCGTGACGATAATAATAAAAACAGTCATGATTCTACAGGAACAGATACATCCAATTTCTGTAAGTTTTCTGGGCAAAATCAGTGTAATTTTGGGAGAACTGTGTGCTTCCAAACTTGAACCAGACGTACCATCCCTTGTAACGGAACTAACAGAACCTCCTTTAATATTTTATCATGTTAATCTCTTCCAATATTTCGAAAAGTAGAAAACAAACACTGTCTGTGTGTAGACATCGAGCATATTACATACAAACGTATCACTCCATTGGATAAGGTGCCTAGTGGTCGAGATCTCTGCACAGACCGGTATATAGTTCGGGAAGAAGTTCTGGAGGAAGACCATATCCAAAAGACTATCAGTTACAAGAGAGGGTTCTGTACTGTTCTGTCATAAGCAGCTTAAACCAATGTTTTTTTCAACTGTAACACATCCAAGCTGTCTATGACTACAGCTTTATACATTGCCATACACTTTGTTTTTCTACCCTAACTTCAAGGTCCGTGTCAGATGCTAAACCGACATTAGCATGTTTCAAACCATTAGCTCTCACAGAGAGCTGAACATTGTATGGTGCAATATATGCAGCTACTACAACATATAGTATGGTAAAAATGAAACGCAAAGGTGATGTTTCTCATTGACAAATATGTGTAAGAGATTGCAACACATACAATCTGGATGAGCTTGCGACATTGTAAAGTGTTCCCAAACAGTTATCCAAAGGCGATACCTATGCAGCTACTCTCAACTTTCACAGATATGGAATACCAGATGTATCGAGTTCCATTTCGAAGAGCTTTATTTCCCCATTTTGCAGTCATGTACGTGATTACTCTTCCACTATTGACCATCGCCAGAATGCGCTGTTCACAGCACACTAAGATAATAGAAATAAAAGAAGGTAGGGTTACTTTATCAGAGAAAATAAAAAATTCTGGATGACATCGCAGCATATGGAAATAGGATGAGTGTACAGTACTGAGGGATGCTTCTAAACAACTGTCCGAAGGTGATAGCTTCGTCATTTTACCCCATGTTCCACAGTGACAAGTAGCAGATACCCAGTGTTCTGTCAAGGTTCTCTGCATATGAATCAAGTAGTATCAGACAATCATTATGTGGTAATCAACAGTGTACTACATGACAGATGGGATGGGAAAGACGCTGTTGATATGGAACGATGTACTGTAATATGAACTGCAGTTGATAGTACCATCAGTCGTAGCAACTTTACCAAATGTTCCATAATTTCAATAGTACTCAATGACAGAGCAAAATGCTTCCCAATTTCTGTACTAATGCTAAACCTCTACTCCACCAGTTTGCAAGTACCATATACTAGATTGCGAAAGCAGACAGATGTCTGTGCAATACGTCCATTCAGCCACATATAGCAAATATTTACTATTAAAAACGGTCTTGATCACGATTTATTTCTCAGGAGACCGCTTTCGACCACTACTGTGGTCACCTTCAGAAAAGAGATTCCTACTCAATGGTCTGAAAATGACCACAGTAGTGGTCGAAACCGGTCACCTTGATAAATAAACCGTGACCAAGACCGTTTTTAATAGTAAATATTTGTAAGACATTGATCACTGCCACTCCCATAATGCATTCAAATGTCATTAATATATACCAAAGTATATCAGACAGCATCCAATACCAGGGCAATTAAATTATCTACATATTTCCAGCATATCGATCATAATCCGGAATTTACGATTACGACGGCTTGCTTTCGTTGTGTGGATGGGCGTCACAGAGTATTCTCGCATTTTCAGAATAAAGTCAGATGTTGACAGATGTGCCCACATTTTTCTCGCCCAATACCTCTGCAACAAAGTCGCGAATTTAATCTGCAATTCGCAGGACGTATAGGGCCATATACCCAACCCATTCCACGCCTTGTTAAGGAACAGAGCAAGCTGTGTCTGTAAATGCTGTTCAGCGAAGACAATTCTGCATTGATCATAAGCAAGGCACCCACCCAAATGCACAAGATCTCTCTAAATGCATGTCGAGGGTGGTATTACCCCTTATCGAAGTATAGTTGCCATGAGAGTGTTGTAGTGATATAACAGATGCTTAAGAATAAACGTGAAGTTTATACATAATGGCACTCCAGATCCATAAAGTTTGCAACATTTCACATACTTCAACTCTGACATATTATTCCACTGTTTGGAGTTAGAACCGGAAGGTACCGGAGTGAGAGAAATGATCGTTGAGCATAAACACACACTCCTATGGCTACATGGCTCTGCACCTACTAAAGCTGTATTGTAAAAACCATGAGATTTCTGAAGTATTAGTCGTCCAGAATGAAACGCTCTTAATCCTCAAATACAGGATATATTTGTCCACGATCAGACATACAACCACCCTGCACGTTTCCCACCCCAATCACAATGGTGAAAAACTTTAAAACGACAAAACTACCTCATTCGGCGCCGTTCTGGTGTCATAGGTATGCATCGTCCGTGTACATCGGCCGGTAGAGCTGCTTATAACAAACTAGAACGAAGTCAGAAGACTCTGTTCTGTCTTTTAGGAAATTAATGGATATTATACATCTTTTTATGTCCAAAATGTGCGTACACCCAATAACATTTCCTACACAAATCGGGCTTATTATTACTAGAAATAGTGGTTTTGACACATGCGGCTATTTCTCACTAGGAAATAGAGCGAGGAAAAGATGACATTAATATTGACACTTTGTGACCCATGCCCTGCTACACTAAAATGCACACAAAGAAGCGGCAATTTCTTACGAGGGAGTAACCACCATGATCAGTAGCCAAAGGAGGTGTAGCACTCTTACTGCTGTTTACAGTAGCATCACCGCAGCTCTGGTAGCATTCCTCTTGCATCTCTGGTCTGATGTTAAGTAGTTTGGCTCTTTCGTAGGATAATGTAGCAATATCACCCTAACACCACATCTCTCGAGTACACCCTCATCATACTATTGAATGTTACATATGACGTCAGTGCACTGCATGTGTGAGAACGCTGATGTGGACTGTGATACATATGTTTCACCTCCTTTAATATACCGACTCTGTGTAGTACTTATATGGTCATTGTTGAAATAAGTGTTACGAAAACCCAAGTAGTTTACAGGGGTTGGCGGAGGGTGAAGACTAAATGAAGACAGAGCATAATTTTTAAGCTTTTCTCGGTCTTGAGTGTCCAGGTACTCCAAAGCCACCTCAGTTACCCGCATTTCAAGCTACATTTTCTCTAATTGTGTGTATTCTAAGTCAGTGTCCGTAATGTTGCAAGTTTTTTGCAATTTTACAACTCGCGTCGAATTTCCATCAATATTTTCTATATCCCATCAATTTGTCGCAGTTATACAAGATTTAACTCGATTTTTACAGATTTTAAGTCAATTTTCATATTTTTTCGGTAGTTTTACGTACGTATACGGTCCTGTTGCGGGAATACCCACGCGTTGTTTGATTTTATGCAAGGATATTTGGGTGTCTATTCGCCAGCGTACTAAAAAATCCGATGAATTCACCTCTTCCCGATGATCTACATACAAGCATTTTGGATAGGAAGATCGTGGAAGATATAGTAACACCCTCCTCGTACCTACATGAGGCCCAACGAGTTTTGCACATGGGAAACTCGTATGCTGGAAACAATGGTGTGCTACGACACATCAGAGAGTTTGTCTGCAGCCTCATGTAACAACACAACTGATGGAAACTCAAAGGTTTCCACAGTTCTACACGTTCATGTGACCTTCACTATGCCGTGTAGGGACATATAACAGGGGATTGACATGTGTACAGAGATGATTTCTGCTGCTGTTGTGATACTTTTACCCATAAGCATACACTCCCAGATGAGCTTCGCTACTTTTGTATACACCCTGCAACTCCGATATGTCCCAGAAACTATGTCAGGACACCTAAAAACTGTAGATTTCGGATATATTTTTGATCATAGTGATAAATTATTCGTTAGTTGACATTGTGTTGACTGCACTTAGCATTCTGGAAAGTAAGAGGTTCCCTTCGCCACACCTACAGTGTGCAACTCCAGCAACATAATTTATAGACAAACAGTTATCAGGTTGTGCATTCGAACTGCAACGTTCCACCGCTAACAACTCTACTCACATACGTATAGAGATTATGGCTGCATAATACCAATAACGAAGTTTCTATTTCAACCACTTGTATGTTATTTTCGACAGTGCTACAGCCCCAAAATTTGTGAAACACTCTTTGAAAAACTATTCTGTAGGGGATGTAAGAACCTGTAAATCCATCCCGCTAAAGAGCATAACATCTTTAATGCAATTTGTATTACCGATATTTCGTAAGGATATTTTCTAGATTCTCGAGTAACAACAACAACAAGGCATGGCTCTGAGCACCATGGGACTCAACAGCTATGGTCATCAGTCTCCTAGAATTTAGAACTACTTAAACCTAACTATCCTAAGGACATCACACAACACCCAGTCATCACGAGGCAGAGAAAATCCCTGACCCCGCCGGGAATCGAACCCGGGAACCCGGGCGTGGGAAGCGAGAACGCTACCACACGACCACGAGGTGCGGACGCAAGGCATCCTGCTCCACCTATCACACCTCCTCTGATACTCTTAAGAGATTCAGGATGACGGCACCCAATGATCCAAATTTCGCTATTTTCTGTGATAGATGTCCGTTGGAAGGTTGGTGACAATCCTTCATGAATGGTTCAAATGGCTCTGAGCACTATGCGACTTAACTTCTGAAGTCATCAGTCGCCTAGAACTTGGAACTAATTAAACCTATCGAACCTAAGGACATGACACACATCCATGCCCGAGGCAGGATTGGAATCTGCGACCGCAGCGGTCACGCGGTTCCAGACTGAAGAGCCTTTAACCGCACGGCCACACCGGCCGGCCCTTCATGAAAATTATTCTCACGTGGAACATAGAACAGAATGTTAGACAGACGGTATAGTATAGCACTGTACTCGAATGCACCTATTCACCCGTGACCATACATTCTGCAGTCTTTTTCTTTATTCTGGTGATGGCTTCGATGTAATGAACATCCGAGGTCATCAGTTCCCTAGACTTAGAACTACTTAGACCTAACTAACCTAAAGACATCTCACACATCCATGCCCGAGGCAGGATTCGAACCTGCGACCGCAACAGCAGTGCTGTTCCGGGTGAAGCGCCTAGAACCGCTCGGCCACAGCAGCCAGCTCAATGAGGAAATTCTGCAGTGATCGGTAGTTTAGTGGAAGTCTCTTTTTTTCGAGTTCACATGGGGTGAACATGTGTGTAGCTAAACCTCTGCAGTTTGGTCATCTGTAATTTGCGGCAGTCCTGTAGTTTTCTCCCTCTTCCTTGGACGTCGCAAACTAATGGGTGGTGATAGGGGGTGGGGAGAGGAGGAGGGGGTGGCGGAATACCAATTATACCCTACAGTCGAACGTAAAAACTATAACGATTTTGCACATAAAAATGGAAAATAATGGAATGAAGACATTTAACATTGTCGCGTTAGTTTTTTTCCTTTATAATAGATGCTCGCTTATAAGACATGCATTTACGTTGAATACCACTCCTATTGTTATAGTAAAGTGTGTTTCCTAGCAGAATGGCTGGCTGGTAGAGGCGCTGGGGATGGGCCTATTGTGTGTGTTGTCAGCAGTTGCAGCTGCACTCCAACTACCATGCGGCTACATTATAACATAATTTATCTCAATAGGTTTAGTGGATGTTACATCGTTTCATGTTCATGTTAGCAAAGGACTGATGCCTGGATCGTCGCCCCAAGGTGGACCAGGTGCTGCATGTGACTGACCTTCTCATCTACAGGTGCGATAGTGCTACACTGCTGTTGTCCAAAGACTCTGCTCCTGTGATGAGGAATTTGGGGGAGGGGGGGGGGGGGGAGGACTGCCGTCAGCAGAGGCGGTGGTAGCCGACATTTGAAAAAATGGTCTGGAGAGCTCTTCAGAATTTCGTTGTTGTTCCAGTCTTTCTGAAAAATACATTTAACATATTTCGTGAAGTGTCTTGGTCTTATCTCTTACCCATCTGACATAAGCACACTGGAGCCAGTATATCAATGCCACCAGAAGAATCCCTTAGTGGATCTTCAGTGACAAGATCGACCAGGCCTCTATCTTTCATTATGGCGAGAAGAAGGAGGCAGGGGGTGTGGTAGGGTCAGACTGCCTCTAAGACGGTTAGTACATGGCCTCCTCTCCTGATGCAAATTTGGGGGTCAGTTCTTATGGTAGTTGTATTATTATTATAATAACTCTTCCAAATCCCCATTAATATGTTGTATTATTACCTGTTGTTTATGACTACTGCTTTTTTTCACTACAATTTTGATGTGCAATTTTAACAGTGAAGCAGATTACAAAAAATGGTTCAAATGGTCCTGAGCACTATGGGACTTAACATCTGTGGTCATCAGTCCCCTAGAACTTAGAACCACTTAAACCTAACTAACCTAAGGACTTCACACTCATCCATGCCCTGGGCAGGACTCGAACCTGCGACCGTAGCGGTCGCGCGGTTCCGGACTGAGCGTCTAGAACCGCTAGACCACCGCGGCCGGCAAGCAGATTGCACCAGTTATGGTAGCATGTATTGGCCTTCCTGAATTTAGAGCACCTGGGTTGCAGGGTGATTACTGAGTAATGTAACATGATGCGTCTGTAGCGAACTCTGACATGAAACAGCGACAGATACAGTCCACAACTGTGTGCCTACACGTGATACGTTCATCAAACTCCTCTCTGTCCAACACCAGCATACTCATCTGTTGAACATACTTACCACAAAATATAAAAAATAAAAGAAACTAAAGACAGTACCTTCCATTGCATTCTTTTTCCTACCAGCTTGTAGGTGAGGGGCAGAGTGTGAGGACATTTGCCAATAGTTTCGAATTTGTGAATTTTTTCCCAGCAGGATAAAACCAGCTGTATGGCATCGTCAGTTTTTGAGCTGTCTTGCAATTTTAGGCACTGCTTGTGTAGAGCAATGCATATTGTTGTGTAATTAGGACCGATCCTTATGATTTACTATGTAATTAGAACAGATCGTTACTGTAGTTTCCCAACGAAAATAAGTTACACACTCTAAGCTAACCTTCCTCTCCCGAATCTGTGCAGTTTTCAAAGGTTGGGTGATGCACATGGGCTCCCCATCCAGAAGGACCAGAGTTCAAGTCCTGGAAATGGCACCACCTGCCAATTCCAGGGTGTGGGGTTAGGAAGGACTTCATCACAGCATTGGGACAGAGAAATTCCCAACAAAATTAGAAATTTCCGCCAAAATTCGGAATTCCTGCTTAACTTCGTAGTTCTTGCCAACAAGTTGGTAGAGGAGGGGGACTGATCCGTTGGGGGCTGTGGTCAACTGAGGGAAACACATGACATCATATGGGGAGTGGCGGGTTGGGTGGGGTTTTGGAAGAGGTGTGCAAGATGGTGTAGGTAATTGATCAATTTATTCAATTTGCATATCAATTTAACATCAAAATTGCGCTCACGCCGTCCTCCCCAACTACTTACCAGTCTTCCTAATTTTCATTATTCCTACTGGTCGATCAAATTTTCAATAATCTTCTGTACTACTACATTTTATATACTTCAATTCCCATTTCTTCCCAGTTTTCCCTCAGGTTGTGCTGTAAGCCGACTTTCTCAGAATTTTCTTCCTGACATTAAGACTGATGTCTGATACTATCAAAATTCTCTCGGCAAGGAAGTCGTACATGCCTGTGCTAATACGATTTTTATGTCATGTTTGCTTCCTCTATATGTGTTGTTTTTCTTCCAAGGTAACAAAATTCCAAGACTTCGCCTAATGTGTTAATAAAAAAAAAAGTTTCAAATGGCTCTGAGCACTATGGGACTTAACATTTGTGGTCATCAGTCCCCTAGAATTTAGAACTACTTAAACCTAACTAACCTAAGGGCATCACACACATCACACATGCAATACCTGTATGCCCGAGGCAGGATTCGAACCTGCGACCGTAGCGCTCACGCGCTTCCAGACTGTAGCGCCTAGAACCGCACGGCCACACCGGCCGGCTGTTAATCCCAATATTGAAATTAAATATATAGCTTATGTCATTTCTGGAACTCATTAGTACCTTCGTCCTTCTTCTGTATACTCCTGATCCATATTCTGTAGGCCTACTCATTAGACGGTTCATTCTGTTCAACAAGACCTGCAGTTTTTCTTTACGTTCACGGATCACTGGAATGTCACCAAAGAATGTTATCAGAAATATCTTTACACCTCCAATTTTCATCTAATTTTTCAATCTTTCTTTAATATTTGGCATTGCTTCTTAGATGTATAGATGGAACACTTGCGGCGAAAGATTACATACCTATCTTACAGCCTTTATAATCCGAGCATTCCGCTCCGCTTCTGGTTCCTTCTTGGTTCTGGTGCACATCGGATATTAACTGTCGTTTTCTATTGCTTATATTTTTCTCAGCATCCTGTATACGCTCCACCATATTATGTTGTGGAACTCCATTTTCCAAACGCAGAAATCGCATAAGCGGGGCGTGATTTTTCTTCAGCCGTGCTTACTTTATCAGTCACAACCTCAGAACTACCTCTCCGGTTCCCTTCCCTTCTCGAAACCCAAGCTTATCATAATCTATTTTCCCATAGTTCTGTACACTAAATTTGCTAAGAATATTGAAGCATGAAGTGTTGAGCTGACAGTGTGGTTGTTCTCGCGCTTATCTGTCCTTGCCATCTACGGGATTATGTGGATGGTATTCTCCAGGCACATAGACGCTACGCACAAAATGAATACCTGCCTTATTGCCACTATTCTCAATGATTTCAGATTTTCCGAAGGAACTATTTGAACGAAAATCTTTCAAAGCTCTATTTAACTGTGATTCTATTTCTGGAAAGTTCTGGTGTTCCATATCGACTGCCATTAAAGCCTAAAAATAGGTCAGCATACACATCTTTGCCCTTGCAAGGGGCAGCGAACGTCGTGAGCCAGTGGTCAGCACACATGACTCACATTCGGCAGATCCCCGACCGGCGAACCAGATTCATTTTTGTTTCGGGATTTGTCTAAATTGCTTAAGGAAAATGCCGGGATGGTTCTTTTAAAGGACACAGTCAATTTCCTTTCTAATCTTTCACTAATCTGATGTTCAAATGTGTGTGAAACCTTATGGGACTTAACTGCTAAGGTCATCAGTCCCTAAGCTTACACACTACTTAACCTAAATTATCCTAAGGGCAAACACACACACCCATGCCCGAGGGGAAATTCGAACCTTCACCGGGACCAGCCGCACAGTCCATGACTGCAGCGCACCAGACCGCTCGGCTAATCCCGCGCGGCCCTAATATGCATTTGTGCTGTGTCCCTAATGATGTCGCTGTCGTCGGAATGTTAAAAACTAATTTTCGTTCCTTTTTTTTCGTAGATGACTAAAGAGTACCTATCATCTTTCTCCTCTGTTTCCCTTCCTCATTAGAGTGGAGTTCCTGTTGCACTCTTGATGTTGTTGCTCTTGCTTTCACTAACGAGGGGCGTTCAGTAAATAATGCACCACTTTTTCTTTTTTTTTCTGAAGGCAGGTTGATTTTATTCAGGAGTTCTATACACCATAGTATTACCTTCTGTTGTAGCTAAGAAACCCTATTTTTTAACATAATCTATGTTCAATGTGACGGCGTAACGGCACCTTACTGGGAGGGCCTGACGCTCACTTTACTGCTCGACGTCAGAGCCAACTTATTGCTGCTTCAGTAACCTTCCCGTTACGCAAATATTGCTTCCTGCAGAGTACGTGCTTCAATGGGCCAAACAGACGGAAGTAGGAAAGTGCCAGATTAGGAATGACCTCTTTTTGGTGCTGAGGAATATAACGGACACACACCTTCGAGTACTGTATTGTTGGACGAGCTGTCAGCACTACCGCAGAGACGTCCAGTTGAGCAACGATGTGTTTCATTGTTATACCTCGATCACCTCGAATGAGAGTGTCCGCAAGTTCCAACATTAGGGGGGTCACGGCTGTGCGCTACCTGCCGGCGCGCGTGAGATCGGGCTAGTTTGCCTGACCTTGTTACTGTGACGACAGACGCCTCACCCAACGACACAGTGCGCTTTCGTTCATTGCTAGGCCCCTGCAGACATTCTGCAAGCGCCTGTGAATACGCATGATGGTGTTACGCCAAAGGAAACTCAATGAGCTTGGAACGCACCTGCGTTACAGACGTCATTTTGAAGTCTAAATACAACGCCGCCACCAGTCAAGAGTTCAAGAAACTACAGGTACTGAAGTGGAAAATTTCAACATGTCCACAACAAATTCTGCGTTTTCTCAACCGAAACTGGGAGAGACAAAAACTTTATTGCATTACTTATAGAACGCTCTTTGTCATTTCATCATGGTGCGAGAAAGTGGGGGGATTTGTCAACGAAAAAAATTTTTATACATGTTTGAAATAACTTTTAAAGGTTTTTGGAAGTTTTTAAGTTTTCTCATTCTCTAATGCTGGATGAATATAATCGTGGTAATCTGTGTATAACGACATATGCTTCCTAAAAGCATATGAAGAGCTTCTAACTGTGATGCTCGACACACTCTGTAAAAGGTTTTACATAAAATTATACCTGTGATCGAGTGGGTTATAATAGCATTTTAAATTTCTAAATTCGCTCAGTACTTACGTGAAATATTGAAAATAAAGTGTGTGTAGCCCTTGGAAACCGATAGACAGGCAATTCGTAACTGGAATATGAACTATAAAATACGAGAGATAACCCAAGGACTAGGTTAGTAATAGAGATTATTTTAGTTCCTCAAGATATGTTCGCATTTGGCTTCCTTTTACCCACGTTTGTCTGACCAACTTCTGAGATTGCAATTTTCAGACGGAAGAGTCTCCTGTAGTCGCATTATCGCTGTGTCTGCACCATCAGAGAGTTTCAAACGAATGTTATCATTCATCAGTTCTACTGTATCCCACTGCTTTACACGCTGATACTTCTGGACTAGTCTCTTAAACTTCATCCTACTCTTCGTCATTACTAAATTGCTATTTGAGTAGATATCCGCTAAATGGTGTACGTTACATTCTATTCTCTCATTACGAAGTAACCTTTACGAATCTCTTTTTGTTTTCCAAGTATACCTCGTCCTCTTGTGAGTTTGAACTGTGTATTCGCCACTATTAGCACAAATTCATTTGAAAATATCTACACTCTCATTACTTCTATAAAGCCATTATTTAACCGTAACTCATGTATATAAAAAAGAGATACGGATGTATGCTGTAACGCCGGACCCACGAGTATTTCATTACTAGTCAAAGATGTTATGGCTAGAGCACAGGTCTATTTGTTTAGGCGACCTACGATTTCTAGTGTAGTCCTACAATTTCACAGTAACGCCGTTTTACGAGTGCGATGACACAACTGCTGTTTCATACGTTGCCGATAGTATTGGAAATAACCTTTTAATGATTTCAATGATTCAGAGAGTATCTCGTTAGCCCTGTCAAGTAGTTTGAAACCGAAAAAATTCTGCTCGTGCTACTATACGACCAGTTTATTCAGCTTCAAACATTCCATCTTCTTCTCGTTAACTACGAATGACATAAACAGCACATTACAGCTTCAGCACGTGTAACGCCCTTTTACTAATATTATTTTATACCACTGTGGCTCTGTTTCGACACACGAAATGAGAAGCAGTAGTGTTCGGAAATCGGTGTTGGAAACATGCCAGGTAGCGTAAGATCTGGATACATGCATAGATGACCAACGGCAAACGCAGGTGATCGTGGACCATAAGAAATACTGGTTCGAGTCCTAAATAACACAATTTTAGTTTTGATACAACACATTCATTGCAAGTATGATGTTCTTACGAATGAGATACGGATACTAGGGTATTAAAATGTTATGTACCACGTTACAAGTTCCAATGCCCGTCTTAGCTCCGTTGTTTCATTACCAAATGTATTACATCGGAGTCTGTGAACTTCACAGAATACAACGGCGTCTGAATGACACATGTGGTGCAAGGTTACCAAGCTATTGTACATGTCCCTTTGCGTGATGAGCGCCATCGGGTGTACATATACCAAATGTTCAATAGTCACCTACGTCGACAGCTTTATTTTTACTCCGGAAAAACAGGAAACAACTTACCGATCTGCAACATCGAAGCTATGATGAAAACAACAAATGTAATTTTGTGTTTTCGATAGTTTTCAATATGTATATGGTAATATTGCTGAAATACCCATGTGTTCTTTGATTTCGTACAAGTATATTTGCGTGTCTTATACAGCCTACTAAAAAATGTTAAGATTTCTCCTCTCCTTGATGATCTGCATGGATGCATTTCGGATAGGACGACCATGAAAAGTACCTAGATGAGGCGCAACGAGAGGTGTATTTGATGGACACATTGGAAACTCGATGTCTGGAAACAACTCTACATGTACATTTCACTTTCACGTGGTCATATAGGAATCTACGATCGGGAGTTGACATGTGTACAGAGTTGATTCTGTTGCTGCTCTGATATTTTACTCGTAAGTATATGCTCTTATTTCTTACCAGATAAGCTTCGATACTTTTTTTTTATACCTTTCAAGTCTCATGCATCCCCTCAAACCTGTCAGCACTTCTACAGACTGTAGATTTTGGGTATTTTGCTGCCCTAGTAATACGTCATTCAGTAATTGAGGGCGTGACGATTGCACTTAGCATCCTGGAGCATAAGAGTTTCCCTTCTCCATACAACACACATTGCGTCATCTTAGCAGCGTACTTTACAGACGAAGAGTCAGAGAGCTATGCATTCAAACCACAATCGTCTGCCGCTGACAGCTCTATACACGTATAGACTCTGCATGTATATTACCGTTCGAGAAGTCTCAACGTGAACCACCTGTGATTTCATTCGACATGCTACAGCCCTGCAAACAGCGAAATACTCTTCGCAAAACGGTACCGTACGGGATGTCAGCGCATTTAAATTCCTCTTGCTTAAGAGCATAACACCTTCGATGCAAGTTATATTACCAATATTTCATAGCAGCATTATCTACATTCTCTGATAATAACAAGTGTGATATAACAGAAAAAGAAATGGTGGTTGGAAGAAGTAAGTCAGCGAATACAAAACTACAAACAACCTTCTGTGAATATAACGGCATGGTCTCATGTCGTTTATTGTGGCACATCCGTCTTTTCCAATTGTTCCTTTTGATCATATGGTGGGATACGCCTGAGGTGGCCAACAGCACGCAGCGAGTGGCACGGTCGCGTGCTCTGGTTGGTCGGTGACCGGTGGAGGCTGAGCATGTTGCAAATGGAACTGAATAGCAAAGCGAACACATACTGAGGAAGCTTAACAGTGCCGCCTAGGGTGGTGGCCGATAGTTTGAAGGTGGGCGGGATTTGTCTCATACCGATATTTCCTGGAGGATTAAACCTGTGTGCCAGACCGTATTTCGAAACTGAGAACATGTCGCAGGGTCAACCAACTGAGCTACCCGAGTACGACCCATGACCCGTACTCATAGCTTTACTTCCGCAGGTACCTCATTTCCTACCTTCCAAATTTCACAGATGTTCTCCTGCGAAATTTTCGTCGCTGGCAACCCTCCGAGGCAAGATATTCCAGGGAAATGGCATAGTCCCCATCTGGGGGACTGTCTACAATGTGAATTTTCACTTTGCAGTGGAGTGTGCGCTGATATAAAACATAACGGTACCAAGCTGTGGGTAATCCACGTCTTCTCAATATCCTTTCTTCCAGGAGTGATAGTTCTGCAAATTTTGCAGGAGATTGTCGGTGAAACTGGAAGGTACAAGATGATAAACCGGTGGAAATAAAGCTGTGAGGACGGGTCGTACATCGTGCTCAGGTAGAAGAGTTGGTAGAGCACTTGCACGAGTCCGCCACACTGTTTTAATCTTAATCCTCTAGGACGTTTCATATCAGTGCATACTCCGCTACAGAGAGAAAATTCTTTCTTGTCCCATGTTTTTATACTGGCCTTTGCGTTTGTGGTACCATTTGTGTATTGGGAAAGACTAGAATTAAAGAAACACGCTGGGGCGCTTGGTCCTGGAATCCGAGAAACAGTGTCTAGTATGAGTGTTTTACACAGTGATGTAACTTGGTAATGCTGTTGGGGCCTGAAGATTGTAATCTACAATTTTGTCAGAGGAACTGCATATTATAGATACGTTTTAAGCGACTGACGTTGCCTTTGTATGTGGCTTGATAACTCATCCGTGTTAGGTTATTGTGTCTCTGTAGATATCGTATGCACTATATTTATCTCTCTGTGTTTACTATAGGTGTTCGTCCTAGTGGGTTTAAATTGTGCAGTCTTGAAGACTATTGTGTCTCTTAGGAGATTACATTGAGTTCTCCTTGTGTAGAATTAACCTCAATATGGCGAATGTTTTGTAATGGATGATATATGTGTAATATGTTAACATCTATTGTTTTACTGTCCTTTGTGATACTTTGACACTTTTTTGTGATTGTGGGCTGGAGCTTATTTTCGTGATCTATATCTGGTTTTAAGTTAATTCAATAATGAAGGATGACGTCTTAATTGGTTCTGTCTTGTTCGTGAGCTCTGGTAACTGCATAGCTCACACTGTAGATAGAATTAAATTATGTACAGAGCCCCCATGAGACTGTGCTCACAGCGACGTCGTGCGCCACAATTTTAGTAGCAGAGTAAAAATGGCTCTGAGCACTATGGGACTTAACATCTGTGGTCATCAGTCCCCTAGAACTTAGAACTACTTAAACCCAACTAACCTAAGGACATCACACACATCCATGCCCGAGGCAGGATTCGAACTTGCGACTGTAGCAGTCGCGCGGTTCCGGATTGAGTGCCTTAACCGCGAGACCACCGCGGCCGGCAGTAGCAGAGTAAGGTTGAGAGTTGTGATGGTACTAGTATTATGAGCGTAGTGTTATTTGTGGTTCTGTGCCATTGTGCTCTTTGTTCTCATTTTACAAATATGAGAATTAAGAAGGATGGATCTATGTTTTACTTGGGAAAAACATTCGATTGTCAAGATCGCATAAACTAATGTTTATCCTTGAAAACAGGATTCGACAGTTTTAGTGCCATCTTCAAGTCTTGAAAACAAGTTAGCACCCCATGCAATTTTATCCACTGTAATGACAACATGACATGAGGCCCTAACTTATGATGGAACACGTTTTATGACACAAATTTTTGAAGACGAGGAGATGACAGTTACAACTGTCGAAACTGGTTGCCTAAAATAAAGTCCGCTTTAGGTGATCATGGCTAGTGAATGTTTCTCCTGGCATATGAAGCTGCCATTCTCAGGCAGGCACTTGCAGCACCGAGGATAAGTTAACCCAGTATCTTCCACAGTTTAAGAGGGAAAATTTACAGTCAACGTTGAGGGAGCAGCTGGACATCAGGAATTATCTTTAAAATGTGGTAAGATATGACTGAAGTAGAACTAGTTGTAGGCCTTTTTGAAGGTGAGGCGCCATCCTATGCACAGTTACATTGATTGCAGACTAGAATGACATACTAAGTGGTCAGGCTGAGTGGTTTAAAATGTTCAGTAGCTATGGAGTGGAAGAACTGCAGTGTAGGGTTGCTCCGACTGATGTAATAATAAGCGACATTTTGTCAGCTACTTCACTACTAGGTATTAGGATGAATTCAGGTATGGTGCAGGAGGAGGAGTATAGTCGGATGACGCAACTATAACTACCAGCTGCTGAGACGAGATAGTAGGGCAAACGGTCCACCCAATTATCACATCCCCTATTAAACATATTGGGTGATCATGAGAATTCTCTAGACTCATACCAAAAATTAACCTCTGTACAGCTTGGTAGCTTTAGATGAACAAAAGAGTTTATTTGGGCTGACCGAATCAGAGATTTTGTAGTACTCTCTGAAAATGGCAAGCCATTTGTGATGTCCTTTCCATTTAACACGACAATTATACTACTAAGAAGCTAATGAGGAGACTGAACACTACAACATTGTCATATAAAAGTGAACTCGACTGCAGTGATTCTACATACAGACTTGTATCTAACATAATATCTTAACTACATTTAACATGGTGTTGGTCTTATTTTTCTTTGCCTCCTGAGAGTGACTGGCAACAGTTCAAATGCTAGAGTTGGGACAGGCCAGGTGGTGTCACGTGTAACACAAAGCAGGCTCGAGCATCAAGCAGCGACTCTGGCGTCAGCACATGGTACGTAATGTAAGTTGTTGTCTCTGTGTATGTTGCATCGCCACGTGAGTCCCAGAGGCCAGCGGTATTGTTCATTTATAAGTCGTCTCCAGCATAGTGGGTCAGCAGTGGCGAGGAGAGGTACTTTTTATCTGGGGATTACCGGAACTCTTCCCTGTTCTGAAAAGTGCATTCAGCAGATAACAATGTAATTATTTTCCACGGAAACACCGAGTGATGCAAAACAAGAGCCTAGCCACGAGCCCAGTTAATTACTTTCTTAGGACCTCTGACGAAATTAGTGATGCTTGGTGTGAAAACACTCAGCTGATGGAAATGGTTTGGCATCAAGAAGACAGATCACACAGCAATCATTGGAAATGAGCGGTGGATCAAAAAGTCACTGAAGTTTTAATGTGACACTTTTCTTAGCAGGATTTTTGCACGAGAAGCAGTCACGCCATTGGCGAGCTGAGTGTTTTTACACAGCAGTTTGCCATTATGTCCTGTTTCGCAGGAAGGAAAGAGCAAGCTGTATGAATCAGCTAGAAACCGGCGAGTTCTGTCAGAGATTGAGGTTAGTGTACATGGCAGAGTTCGTCAGGAAATGAACGCAAGATTCTATCTCGGAGTTCATCTGAGGTCCAGAGTCCATTCTGGCAAGACCACGTTCCTTGCCCTATACTTCACAGATACAGCTGTGACGCCTGCAAGTCTCATGCTGATAACTGATGGCGTGCGTTATTAGAGGAACCAACACCTTAGGACAACCCGTGGTCAGAATTAGGCCAGATCATTTCAGTTATCGGTATGAAATTTGGGTTTGAGTTGTGTAGATCTATGCACGTCTCAGTATAGCTGCGAGGCCAACAGTCAACAGTTAGGCGGTATATCGTTATTGAAGATCAGAAGCCCTTAAAGGGCATGTTCCCAAGGTTTTCCTGTAACTCTGCAATTCAGAATGTTCACTTGATGCAGTCAATGCTGTATTGCTTTCTAATGTTAACTGAAGTTGTTCGTCCCACACATACTTTTCCGTTTTAGCTGAAAAAATTTATGTGTTCATTTTAAACTTTTTTACTTTCAATTAATCTCATCGTTCATGTTATGAAATTCTCCACTTTACGGTCCAGAGCTAGAGCCATAAATTCTTTGTGTTAGTTAATCCTTTTGTGCACAGTAATTCAGCTTGGCTTACACGTGTGTCTGGCCTTAATTAATCTTCTGGGTCAGGGGAACCATTTGAAGGATACGCATTCCAAGCATTGTCTACTGCAGAGGTAGATAGATCATTCCAACACCCATTACGGACGTGAGATATATGAACAGCAGCTGACTGTGTATTGTGTCTCTCATAAAGACAGGCAGAGACTGTAGCGAGAACAGTGGAGTGCACTAATCTAGCGTCCAGTCATGTGTAACGTTTTCTGAACGTCCTCAAATATCATACATTTCTGAGGAGTTGGCGTAAGAATTTGGAGGTTTTATATACATTGATCAAAGAGGGCGGCAGAATGGGAGGAATCTCGTGATCATAGTTGGAACACTCTGCAGAGGCACTGGGTAAGTTCAAATATTTGTATTCTTTATGGAGCTACAAGGCTTTTTAGACTTCATAGTCTGCATAAAAAGAATGGTACTAGCATGAGTAAGTGACATTTTCCCAAGAGCACAGTACGGCATGTTAGCTCCGCCACTGCTCCAGGTGATATTATGGCCAAAAATAGCAGGCCGCCTAAACTTGGCCACACTCATCCGCTGTGACATCAATAATGGTCCAGTGTGTGTGGTTCAGGATATGAGTACCATAATAACTGAGGCAGTATTGCATATCTTACCTTCCTCATAATTCTCGTTCGTTGTGTGTGGTGGGCTGGTTGCATGTAAGACTAAGCACTTGTGATGTTACGGGTAAAATCAAGTTGAAGCTTGCTTAAGGACTTTCTACAACGTTGATACTGTGCTCTGATGCTATTAAAACGATGAATTTTAATTCCTGATCAGTGAGAGGACCACTTCATATATTATCTCTGTGGAAGTTGGCCGTTCTCCTACTTCTTCTCCTTCATTATGGAGTTCCAGTAGGCACTCTCCAGCAGAAGGACGCAGTACAGTTACAACACTAGCAACCCACTTTGAAGGAACACTGAATCGGTTGTGCATTGAATTTATTGAAGTTTTGCCTGAGGGGTTGGAGCTTACAAGTCTCCTTCACTATCATACTGCTGTGTCAGGTATGGTGCCAGTAGGTCAACAACAAGATTCATCAATAGGGTTGTGATGACATCATGTCAAGTAGATGTTGATCTGATGGCATCTATGACGGTACTGCAAGTAAGATGGAATTTTTCGTGGCTACAGTTGTTTACTCCCATGAAGTAATCAATGACTATTTGTTTCATTTGCGCATCAATTGTAGTTGTACGTAATGTGAAGTGACGGTTAGTTCATTGGCTGGGACCATAGCATAAGCTGCAGATTTTACATTGCTGTACCAAGTCCACTAAGGATTTTGGATAGGACAACCGATCAGTTTCTGTTGTCAGTTAATTTATCGTCTTGCGTGGGTTTTGCTTTTCTCTGAGCTTGAAAGACTGTTCCGTTTCAGCTTGTAAGCAGTTTGATTTTCAGCCATATCGCATAATTTGTATGCCCAGTGTGAAGTATCTCTGAAATTCATCGTCTGTTTTATATCTACCATTAAAAAAAGGTCCAGGTTTTTCCAGTCTTTAGGGAAGCATATTTCTCGTATATTTGAGTAAGTTTGTTTTCTAAATCCATGATGTGCTAAGGCTGGAGAAGGTAACAGAAGACGTCCCCCAAACTATTTCTTGTGCCTCAGTCGCAAGCTCAGATAAATTATTATGTTTGAAATTTCGTTATGTAGTCAGTTGCGGTTTACTTTTAGAATTTTGTTGTGAGTACGTTCTGCAATATGATCAGACATGGGAAGTGCAGGTATTTGAGAATTACTTTGGTGATTTCATTGAAAATATATGCATCAGATTGTGACTACCGTATGTGTCTACATCAACATCCATACTCCGCAAGCCACCTGACGGTGTGTAGCGGAGGGTTTACATCTACATCCATATTCCGCGTGGTTAGTACCAAGCTGAAGTAAAGCGACACATTTGAAGAAGAAACACTCTGGTTAAATTTCATACTCAAAGGTCTACTGCATAGAAGATTTATATTATTGTGACGAGCCATAATGGTATGCTCGTATACCGTTTCAAGACTTGAAAGGGCAGTTTCGAAGCAGGCAAACCCGCCTAATTTGTGAGGTTTTTGCACGACACATGTCAGGCACTTTCTCCTAAAGGGTTTTATCTTTATGAACAAACTATTCCATATTCTTTTCTTCATTACTGTTAGATGTGTGTAGTACAATAGGTGATAAATCAGAATGTCTGTATACTCTTTCCCCTCATTGTATACATCTGTGGCCTTAGAAGGCTGTGTCTGTCTAGATTTACTGAACTTCGAGGAACGCTTGGTTTGAACCAGGTCTCTGAAAGCAGTATTGCATAGATGCGTTTGTTTTGAAATATATGATGGACGCCACCGTGATTGGGCAGCAGAGATTGGACTTATGAATGTGCAATATGGAGCCTAGTGCGTTCAGGTGCAGGACATACAAGAATGTCTCTGATGGAGACTTGCGAGTCTATGTCAGTGGTGGCGAGGGATCAAAGCGTAAGGAAACATGCTAAGGAGGTGGAACGTGCGTTCCAGAAACTGCAAGTGATGGTTATCATTAGGGAAGAGGGAGATTTTGTGACGAACGGCAAGGGGTTCTGCAGTATACATTAAACAGCAAAGTGGTGAGAGGAAAAAGAACTCGCTAAACAGGTGTAGAACAATTATTGCACAACGGCACTGAAAGTAAGATAAATGGAATAAACACTGAATGTGCTATTAATGGTGCTAATGGTGAGGGACAACATTATTATCACAACAAATTGCCAAAGAAAAGCGAAAGTAAGACTAATTTAGTACAGTAATTGACAAAGTAAATAGAAAACAAAATAGGTGAATTACTTATTAAGTAAAACAAAACTGTTAACAATTTAGTAAATAGAAAACAAAAAAGGTGAATTACTTATGAAGTAAAACAAAACTGTTAACAATTTATTAAGGGAATAGCGTGCTACAATCTTCAGTAACGCTTTAAACACACAGACGAACAGCGGCAAGAGTTGACATGTTCTAAGATCCTAAAACACATGGTTTCAAGGCCATCTACAGTAAAAACCTGTCCATTTCCATTTTATTTCTTTAACACCATCCCGCAATAATTTGTCAAAATTTCGAAATCCCGTTGTTCAAAATGTTTAATCTTACAGAGGCTAGAGCCGGCCGGGGTACCCCAGCGGTTCTAGGCGCTACAGTCTGGAACCGCGCGACCGCTACGGTCGCAGGTTCGAATCATGCCTCGGGCATGGGTGTGTGTGGTGTCCATACGTTAGTTAGGTTTAAGTAGTTCTAAGCTCTTGGGGACTGATGACCGCAGAAGTTAAGTCCCATAGAGCTCATGGTCATTCGACGAATTTTTTTCAGAGGCAAGAGCTTCTCGTATGGCAGACTCCATTTCGCTCGTTTCTTCTTCTGTACCTTTTTCTGTACCACACTAAATTACTAATGTTGGACTGGCGTCCTACGTCTCACTATGACTACCTTCAATGTCATTCAGTGTTCCGTGCAGGCTTAGATTCTAGCGGTGAGGATACATCAGTAATGAGTCTCTTTTATCTCTACTGTTCTCTAGAACCCCTAACGGCCTGAGATTATTGTGTCTCTGATATTGTTTAAGCTCGTCAAACTTCTCTATCATTTACTGCTCTAGTAAAAGATCCCAACTCTCAATTTCTTATAATGGCTTGTTCAGACCACAGACCTCGCTTACATTCGTCTCCATTTTTCCTGTATTTCTTCCATCACTGCTGGAGCGACAGCATTCTGGGCAACGAGCCCGAACATGCCCTTTTCTTGTGGAGCGGCCCTAACCTCAGTGTTGATGAGTGCGGCGACGTCAGCCATGTCAGGCGATACTGCCGCAACCCCCGGTGTCGTCTCGAAGACATCTCTTTTTATGACATGTGAGGACAGAACATCTGCCTTAAAGTCGCAAACTCTCTTTGAGTACGGGTTTCGGCTCACTGACGAGGCATCTTCAGACCAATCTAAAATGTACACTACTGGCCATTAAAATTGCTACACGAAGAATAAATGCAGATGATAAACGGGTATTCATTGCACACATATATTATACTAGAACTGACATGTAATTACATTCTCACGGAATTTGGGTGCATAGATCCTGAGAAATGAGTACCCAGAACAACCAACTCTGGCCATAATAACGGCCGTGATACGCCTGGGCGTTGAGTCAAACTTGGATGGCGTGTACAGGTTCAGCTTCACATGCAGCCTCAACACGATACCACAGTTCATCGAGAGTAGTGACTGGAATATTGTGACGAGCCATTTGTTCGGCCACCATTGATCAAACGTTTTCAATTGGTGAGAGATCTGGAGAATATGCTGACCAGGGCAGCATTTGAACATTTTCTGTATGCAGAAACGCCCGTACAGGACCTGCAACATGCGGTCGCTCATTATGCCGCTGAAATGTAGGGTTTCGCAGGGATCGAATGAAGGGTAGAGCCACGGGTCGTAACACATCGGAAATGAAACGTCAGCTGTTCAAAATGCCTTCAGTGCGAACAAGAGGTGACCGAGACGTGTAACCAATGGTACCCCATACCATCACCCTGGGTGATACGGCAGTATGGCGATGACGAATACACGCTTCCATTGTGCGTTAACCGCGATGTCGCCAAACACGGGTGCGACTATCATGATGGTGTAAACAGGATTTGGATTCATCTGAAAAACTGACGTTTTGCCATTCGTGCACCCAAGTTCGTCGTTCGTTGAGTACACCATCGCTGGCGCTCCTGTCTGTGATGCAGCGTCAAGGGTAACCGCAGCCAAGGTCTCCGGGCTGATATTCCATACTGCTGCAAACGTCGTCGACCTGTTCGTGCAGATGCTTTTCCTCTGGCAAACGTCCCGACCTGTTGACTCAGGGATCGAGACGTGGCTGCACGGTCCATTACAGCCATGCGGATAAGATGCCTGTCATCTCGACTGCTAGCGAAATGATATTCTTTGGATCCAGCACGGCGTTCTGTATTACCCTCCTGAACCCACCGATTCCATATTCTGCTAACAGTCATTGGATCTCGACCTACGCGAGTAGCAATGTCGCGATACGATAAACCCCAATCGCGATAGGCTACAACAATCCGACCTTTATCTAAGTCCCAAACGTGATGGTACGCATTTCTTCTCCTTACACGAGGCATCACAACAGCGTTTCACCAGACAACGCCGGCCAACTGCTATTTGTGTATGAGAATTCGGTTGGAAACTTTCCTCATGTCAGCACGTTGTACGTGTCGCCACCGGCACCAACCTTGTATGCATGCTCTGAAAAGCTAATCATTTGCATATCACAGCATTTTATTCCTGTCGGTTGAATTTCGCGTCTGTAGCACGTCATCTTCGTGGTATACCAATTTTAACGGTCAGTAGTGTATGTATGTCAATAAGGAGGACAATCTGTCAATAAAAATATCATTTACCTTTGTTCAAAACCTTAAAATACCGAATTATCTTCACCAATATTTTTCTAATTTTGACACAACGTTTCTTTGAAATACACTGGTGGTCTCACACTCCAACTTCTTAACATATGTAATATATACAGAAGTAAGTACTGTATAATTGTGAAACGGTACTACGAAAAATCTCGTAGAGATCATGACCGATTTGTTTCCAATTTTTACACAATACTCCAATGAATAAACGGACGGACATAGAATATATACTCTGGTGTCTAAAATTAAAGCAAGATAACATCATTTCTCCATTCCGTGTCCTATTCACCATATAATCATACAAACTGTCAACAGTTGTAAGTACAATCGTGTCCTCCATGTAAGATGGCATGCTGGTCAACAGCCAGATACGTCAACAACGGCATCAGGGCAACTGTCACACGGCATAGTGTTTGCCAAGTATCCCTACAACCACAATCACTGCATACACAGTCGCATATGGTGTATAACACCATATGCGATGACAGAGGGATAGAAGAACAACTAAAATCGCTCGAAAGAGGAAAGGCCGCAGGATCTGAAGGAATACCAGTTCGATTTTACACAGAGTACGCGGAGGAACTTACCCCCCTTCTTGCAGCGGTGTACCGTAGGTCTCGAGAAGAGCGTTCCGTTCCAAAATATTGGAAAAGTGCAAAGGTCATCCCCGTTTTCAAGAAGGGACGTTGAACAGATGTGCAGAACTATAGACCCATATCTCTAACGACGATCAGTTGTAGAATTTTGAACACGTATAATGTTCGAGTATAATGGCTTTTCTGGAAACTAGAAATCTACTCTGTAGGAATCAGCATGGGTTTAGAAAAAGACGATCGTGTGAAACCCAGCTCGCAATAACGTCCACGAGACTCAGAGGGCCCATACACACGGGCTCCCAGGTAGATGCCATGTTTCATGACTTCCGCAAGGCGTTTGATACAGTTCCCCACAGTCGTTTAATGATCAAAGTAAGAGCATATGGACTATCAGACCAATTGTGTGATTGGATTGAAGAGTCCCTAGATATCAGAACGCAGCATGTCATTCTCGAAGGACAGAAGTCTTCCGAAGTAAGAGTGATTTTAGGTGTGCCACAGGGGAGTGTCGTAGGACCATTGCTATTCACAATATATATATAAATGACCTTGTGGATAACATCGGAAGTTCACTGAGGCTTTTTGCGGATGACGCTGTAGTATACCGCGAGATGCAACAATGGAAAATTGTACTGAAATGCAGGAGGATCTGCAACGGATTGACGCATGGTGCAGGGAATGGCAATTGAACCTCAATATAGACAAGTGTATTGTGCTGCGAATGCATTGAAAGATCCTTTATCATTTAGCTACAATATAGCAGGTCAGCAACTGGAAGCAGTTAATTAAACAAATAATCTGGGAGTAGGCATTAGGAGTGATTTAAAATGGAATGACCATATATTATTAATCGTCGTTAAAGCAGATGCCCGACTGAGATTCATTGGAAGAATCCTAAGGTAATGCAATCCGAAAACAAAGGAAGTAGGTTACAGTACGCTTGTTCGCCCGCTGCTTGAATACTGCTCAACAGTGTGGAATCCGTACCAGATAGGGTTGATAGAAGAGATAGAGAAGATCTAACAGAGAGCAGCGAGCTTAGTTACAGGATCATTTAGTAATCGCAAAAGCGTCACGGAGATGATAGGTAACCTCCAGTGCAACCCTGCAAGAAACGCTCAGTAGCTCGGTACGGGCTTTTGTTGACGTTTCGAGAACATACCTTCACCGAGGAGTCAAGCAGTATATTACTCCCTCCTACCTATATCTCGCGAAGAGACCATGAGGATAAAGTCAGAGAGATTAGAGCCCGCAGAGTGGCATACGACAATCTTTCTTCCCACGAACAATACGAGACTGAAGGGAAAACCGATACAGGTACTCAAAGTATCCTCCGCTACACACCGTCAGGTGGCTTGCGGGGTATGGGTGTAGATGCAGATGTAGTACGTCACAGAGAAGACGCCTACCAGAGTATCTGTGGTAGAGGGCCAAGGGCAGAATGGAAACAGGGCAGTGGCACGCTAGAAATATGTTAAAGTGTTACAGTTTTTAAATCTATTCATCATCGGATAGGTGGATAGAATACATTGCAAGCCTCTATGAGGGTGCGATATATGAAGGAACAGGAGTCGATTTAGAAGAGATAGGGGATCCAGTATTAGAATCAGAATTTAAAAAAAAAAACTATGGAGAACTTAAGAACGAATAAGACTGAAGGGATAGATAACATTCCATCAGAATATCTAAAATCATTGGGGGAAACGGCAACAAAACGTCTATTCACGTTGGTGTGTAGAATGTATTAGTCTGGCTTTTCCTTAAGTCAGATGGTATATCTACCATTTGACATACGGATAAGCATCATTCACACATTTCCGGAGACGTCAGCAGCTGCCATGTGCGAAAATTACCACACACTCAGCTTAACAGTTCATACATCACAGTTGCTTATAAGAATAATATACAAAAGAGTGGAAGAGAAAAATCAGGATGCGCTAGATGACCATCAGTTTGGCTTTATAAAAGGTAAAGGCACGAGAGAGGCAATTCTGACCTTATGGTTAGTGATGGAACAAGACTAAAGACACGTTCATACGATCTGTCAACCTGGGAAAAGCGTTCGACGGTGTAAAATGTTGCAAGATGTTCGAATTCTGAGAAAAGTAGGTGTACGGTATAGGTAGAGACGGGTCATACACAATATGTACAACAGCCGAGAGGGAATAATAAGAACGGACAACTAGGAACGAAGTACTCATATTAAAAAGAGTGTAAGACAATGCTGTAGCCCTTCGCCCCTACTCTGTAACCTGTGCATAGAGGAAGCAATGATGGCAATAAAACAAACGTTCAGGAGTGGAATTAAAATTAAAAATGAAGGATATCAATGATACGATTCGCTTATGCCATTGGTATTCTGAGTAAAGGTGAAAAAGAATTACATGATTTGTAGAGCGAAATGAACAGTCTAATGAGTACAGAATACGGATTGAGAGTAAATCGAATAAAGACGAAGGTAATGAGAAGTAGCAAAAATGAGAACAGCGAGAAACTTAACCTCAGTATTGATGGTCACAGAGTAGATGAAGTTAAGGGATTCTGCTACCTAGGCAGTAAAATAATTAATGACGGACGGAGCAAGGAGGACATCAAAAGCAGACTAGCAATGGCAAAAAGGACATTCCAGTCCCAGAGAAGTCTACTAATATCAAATATTTGCCTTAATTTGAGGAAGAAATTTCTGAGAACGTACGTCTACAGTACAGCATTGTATGGTAATGAAACATGTACTGTGGGGAAACCGGAACAGAAGAGGATCGAAGCATTTGAGATGTGGTGCTACAGACGAATGTTGAAATTTAGGTGGACTGATAAGGTAAGGAATGAGGAGGTTCTGCGCAGAATCGGAGAGGAAAGGATTATGTGGAAGGCACTGATAAGGAGAAGGGACAGGAATGTAGGACATCAGTTAAGACGTGAGGGAATGACTTCCCCGGTAGCGGAGGGATCCGTAGCGGGCAAAAACTGTAGAGGAAGACAGAGATTGGAATACACCCAGCAAATAATTGAGGACATAGGTTGCAATTACTACTCTGAGATGAAGCGAAATTCCAAAAAAGGTTTCCTTTGGTCTATTACTCGAAAACGAGGAGCCAGCGAGGCGAATGGTTTTACATACATCATCACATAGATTGTTTCAAAATAGTCAGTTCCGTCGCTGAGGCACTCTCCATGTTTGATGAAAGTCATTCTGGTCTTGGAAAATGTAAGTGCCACCTAGAGGCATTTCTGAAGTTGTGCATGATAACAGAAACAAAGTTAAAAAAGTCAAATTATTTTCATGGGATTTATAGACCCAAAAAATTTGTTTAAGAATGTAAAATGATGCATGATGTTCGAAATTTTGAAAAATGCAAGTAAACTTTAGGGACTTGTGAGTAGAACACACGTCTACGAAAAACAGGTGGGAATCAAAACGGAATGGGAGACTAAGAAGGAAGAGCTCGGATTATAAAGAATGTCAGCCAGGGATGCAATCTTCGGCCAACAATGTCTATACATCAAGGTAGCTATGACGGAAATAAAAGAATGGTTCGAGAGCGTGATTAGAAGTCGCACGAACAGGATACCAATGACAATTATTTAGCTACACGTATTTGGGAAATTTGAAAAATATCGATTTTCCCCTTTGTAAACTTGTCTAGTGCAACCTGTCTGAGTGTTCTAGATGAGACTATCTTCGAAGTGAATTTTTAAGAATCAATATGTGTCAGTCTTTCTAGACACACTATCACCTTATTTATCTGAAACCACACGTTTCAGGTTGTACATACCAGGCAGTGTTACTCAGCGAAGAGAGCTGAGATGTTAACAACTGAATAGGTATTTCCTTTAGATTATTTTCAGGTAAGCTACTCGGGTGATCTGCAAGAACAGTGTTGCGTGTGTGGCAAACAATAACCGAAGGTAATGGATAATGAACATGAAGTAGTACTCACTGCGTAAAGGAAAACGGCCATATTTTTGTTGTACATCACACCTTTCATTTTCCAAGCGGAAGCAGGACATTTTGCCGACAAATAGTTCAAATGGCTCTGAGCACTATGAGACATCTGAGGTCATAAGTCCCCTAGATCTTAGAACAACTTAAGGACATCACACACATCCATGCCCAAGGCACGATTCGAACCTGCGACCGCAGCAGTCGCGCGGTTCAAGACTGAAGTGCCTAGAACCGCTCGGTCACAACGACCGGCTTTTGCCAACACCAGACTACGAATTGATTATTGAGTGTAGACATAGGTATAGTTTTCTGGACAGCTGAATTGTTGCATACAGGAGAAAAACCCATCTTAATATCAGTGTAAGCTGTGATGACTCTGCCGGCCGCGGTGGTCTCGCGGTTCTAGGCGCGCAGTCCGGAACCGCGCGACTGCTACGGTTGCAGGTTCGAATCCTGCCTCGGGCTTGGATGTGTGTGATGTCCTTAGGATAGTTAGGTTTAAGTAGTTCTAAGTTCTAGGGGACTGATGACCACAGCTGTTAAGTCCCATAGTGCTCAGAGCCATTTGAAACATTTCGTGATGACTCTCTCCATTCCTAAAAGTGCCAGCTGGTGGAACGAGGGATGGTGAACACAAAAGGAGTTATCTGAATGGGTACAATAACAATGGGCGACAGTTCTACTAAGATCGCAGTAGTTCATTTCACGAGAGACATGAGATGGCTGAAGCAATTCACTGTGTGAAGATGGCATATCTGGTCGCTTTAAGATACGTTATGTTGACTCATAATTACAAAATAATGCAACAATACAGAATTTCAGTTTAATGCCAAAAGTACATCTGATGCATTATACGTGGTTAGTGGCCCACGTTTGAGAGAGGTGATTTATGGCAATTGGTAATACAGTGAAGATGCTACTGCATGATGTTGGAAAATATTCATGACAGCAAGCCCAAAATCACAGCTTTATAATACTCATCAAGAAATGAAGCCTTTGAAATCATTAAGAGATTTTCACCATCAGAATTGCCCTGGTTCGAATACTGCGATGACATGTACAACATAAATCAATAAGGTCAGCACAGTAGTAGTTTCCGTTTTCTTGAGCGTCTAATAGAGTAACCCTGAGTATCTCAATCTAATTAATTACTTGGTGTTTCCAAATTATCAGCTCAGATAATTGCTGATGAATAAAGCTTCTGCATTTGAATCCTGTCTTTAACTGCAACATGCTCAGCAATATATCCGCCTAAAAACATACTCCCTGTTGTGAATGCACACTCACCTTTGCTGAATACTTCCTTTTTGTTATTTCTTGTCAAATGTTGGTGCCTATTTGGGATCTCTTTTGTGTAGTTCCTTCACAAAAAGTGTCAGCGTTTTCCTGATGTCTTTTGCGACGTTATGATGAAATCATTTACAACACACCTGGTAGAAATTTGTCTGTGCTAGCTGTAAGTATCTCTCAATACAGATCGATTATGAAATATTTAATGCATTGGAAATATTATAAAATATCGGAAATTACAAAACACTAGTGTCTGATATAACTTTCTCAGTACAAACATATCAGCGCTCATTTTTGAAACTGGTTAAGATGTTCTGCAAACTGGAACCAGAGACAGAGTACACTGCTCACATTAATATTTTTCTGTGAAACATCACAAATATAGACTTTGAGACTGGGCCACCAGCACGTTTTTGTAGACTTCACGATGCGAAAGTCCACAGAATAGTGGAGTAAGTCGTCACAAAGGAGGCGTATACAAGGACGTGGTGCAGGCTTAGGGTAACGGCGCCGAGAAGCGTTGCAGTTGGCCTGGTGGAGAGCGTGTGTCGCACCAGTAGCGTCAGCTCCTGTTGGACATCCCTGTTCCTAGGGCTGTCACGCAGCTGCAGCTCAGAAGCCAGGCGGGCTGTGAGACGCGCCTCTGACGTCACACAGTGGGTGCACACCAACACGAGGCACACAGGGAGTATCTGCATACACATGGAGAAGCTAGCCATTCCTGTGACAGAAACCATTGGCATCAAAATATTGTCCTTTGCAGCAAGGAGGCAAACGCATAATGTTGTCATTACAAATGTCAGACTCAAAAACAGTATTAGAAACATCTCGTGAATTCTCGTGGTTACATTGGAAAATTCACAGAGCCGCTCATACACTTTTCTCAAAGATCGAACATCGTATGATGTGCACAAGTTATATCGATGGCATACATGCCTTATATTACTGGGCGAAAAATCATGTTCAAGGAATGCAATTCTGCAATATTTACTCTGTGCAACTGAGCACCACCTGAACAGACAACCGTTGATAACCTTAAGTCTATCTTTCACAAACAACTGCATATTTGCAAACCTTAAAAGAATTAAGATATTTACTAACCCATTTTTTGTGAAGCAAACAAACATTAGCACGTATCCTATACTTGTGACCTGGTGAGTTACGTAAATACAGTATGCAAATGATACTAAGAACAATAATACTAACTGCAGCCAAACGAACTTCACTTTCGATGTAGTAGTTTGAGCAGCACTTATATTAAATAGTTCACTATTGATAGAGGACATTAATCTAGTGATATTCTCAAATTCTGCTCTACTATAAATAGCGTTGTGTACTACAGAGGTTGCTGACAATAAATGATAGCTGACCATGTCTACTAGAAAAATTTTGTGTATACCAGACTGCCTTGGTAGAAATGCAAAGGAATAACATATGACAATGGAGCTGGAGATGACTTGTAAACTTCCATATATCGTGAGGTTCGTCATATCCTTCCTTGTTCGACTGAGAGAGACATTTCTTACATCTACAGAGAATGGCAGTAGACCACATATCTTCCAAACGAACAGAAACGGTCTGATATCCAACAAAAGACACACGGTGGGATTTGCAGGACAGGATCTGCGTTCAGTAGCAGACTGCATCTGAAATTCAGATACAACATCTATTAGTGTTGTTGCACATATAGTATCATCTAAATAAATATGAGTGTTTGTTTGAAGCACGCAACGAAAATACTTCGCACTTCAGAATATAATTAATACACAAAGACATAGGTAGAAATATTTGAAACTTCCGTGCATCCATAATTACGTCTGATTTCACGTAAATCACCTAAATACGAACGACAACTTCACCATTATATTCCACTTTTCTGCATTGTTTACTCTATACTACAGCCTTCTGCATACCGGAGTAGCGCTATTCCATGACTTTTGCCGCTTCAGTGTAGAAATTGCTCCGTTGTTGACAGTTCTCATCTCCTCAGCCACCTATTAAGCAACATCTCCTGACAACTAGAGCAATGGGTTGGTTATTAAAGTTAATGAATACTGTCATTGCAAGCTGGCCATTACAGGATCTCCAGCTCACTACTTTGTTTACACTGCATCTCGTTCTCGGTGTAGTCACAATTAAGATCTACGCTGACGGAGAAAGAGATCGCAATACCAAGAAGGAGATATGTCACATAAACGGAAGTTTCTACGTCTGAACGATGATATCTATTGAAATGTCGCGCCAGCCGCATTACGGGTGCTATGAGCATCGAAATTAGATTAGCTTTATATATTCGCCGTAACGATCGTGAGAGTCACTTATCTGTGAAGTTGGACGTGGTGAGTTGATGTTAGCCAAGGTGCCCATATCAGCAACCCCATTGACTTTGTACGAGGTAGTGTAATACACTACTGCCCATTAAAATTGCTGCGCCAAGAAGAAATGCAGATGATTATTTCATTGGACAAATATATTCTACTAAAACTGACATGTGATTACATTCTCACGCATTTTGAGTGCATAGATCCTGAGAAATCTGTACCCAGAACAACCACCTCTGGCCATAATAACGGCCTTGATACGCCTGGGCATTGAGCCAAGCAAAGCTTGGATGGCGTGTACAGGTACAGCTGCCCATGCAGCTTCAATGCTATACTACAGTTCATCAAGAGTTGTGACTGGCGTATTGTGACGAGCCAGTTGCTGGGCCATCATTGACCAGACGTCATCTATTGGTGAGACATCTGGAGAATATGCTGGCCAAGGCAGCGGTCGAACATTTTCCGTATCCAGAAACGTCCGTACAGGACCTGCAACACGCGGTCGTGCATTTTCCTGCTGAAATGTAGGGTTTCGCACGGATCGAATGAAGGGTAGAGCCACGGGTCGTAACACATTTGAAATGTAACGTTCACTGTTCAAAGTGCCGTCAATTGGAACAAGAGGTGACCGAGACGTGTAACCAATGGCACCCCATACCATCACACCGGATGATACGCCAGTAAGGCGATGACGAATACACGCTTCCAACGTGCGTTCACCGCGATGTCGCCAAACACAGATGCGACCATCATGATGCTGTAAGCAGAAGTTGGATTCATCCGAAAAAATGACGTTTTTCCATTCGTGCACCGAGGTACGTCGTTGAGTACACCACCGCGGGTGCAGCTGTCGGTGATGCAGCGTCAGGGGTAACCACAGTCATGGTCTCCGAGCTGATACTCCATGCTGCTTCAAACGTCGTCGAACTGTTCGCGCAAATGGTTGTTGTGTTGCAAACGTCCCCATCTCTTGACTCAGGGATCGAGACGTGGCTGCACGATCCGTTACAGCCATGCGGATGAGCTGCTTGTGATACGAGGCCGTTGGGATCCAGGACGGCGTTCTGTATTACCTTCATGAACCCATCGATTCCATATTCCGCTAACAGTCATTAGATTTCGACCAACGCGAGCAGCAATGTCGCGATACGATAAACTGCAATCGCGATGGGCTACAATCCGTCCTTTATCAAAGTCGGAAACGTAATGGTACGCGTTTATCCTCCTTACACGCGGCATCACATCAACGTTTCACCTGGCAACGCTGGCCAACTGCGGTTTGTGTATGAGAAATCGGTTGGAAACTTTCCTCATGTCAGCACGTTGAAGGTGTCGCCACCGGCGCCAATCTTGTCATCTTTGTGGTGTGGCAATTTTAATGGCCAGTAGTGTAGGTCTATAAGAAACCATATGTTCCTTCTGTGATGCTGCAGAAAGACTTCGCAAATATGTAGCCCCTCTACCTGTTTGCTGGCAGCCATGACCATTAACATATACAGACGCAAGATGACCGGTTTTCTCACGGTCACGTTGATCTACCCAGAGGGAAGGCCATCGTATTAGTTGTTGGGCTCTGGGACATCGTGCTGCATCTGTAGCAGCAATTTGAGTGACAGATGGCACCACAGTGACGCAACGAATTGTTGTTGCTGACTGGAGGGCACTTTGGAGGTCTGTTGTGTTCCCTGATCAAATGCGCTTCTGCCTTTGTGCCATTGGTGGCTGTAACTTGGTTCGGAGGCACATTGAGGGCGTACAGCCAGCCTGTTTGTGTGCTAGAAACACGGAAACTTCACCTGGGCTTCTGATCTGGAGTGCGATTTTATGCCAGCAGGAGCATTGTCGTGTTTGTCCTAGACACCCTGACTGCAATGTCGTACGTCAGTCTGACATTTTATGCTGCCATTAAGGATAAGCAGTCCAAAGTGTGTTTTCCAAGAGGATAACTCTTGACCATATACCGCTAATGTAACCCAGCACGCTCTACATAATATCGACACGTTGCCTGGGCGTGATCGATCAACAGATCTGTCTCCAGTCGAGTATATATGGGACAGCATCGAATGACAACTGCAGGATCATCCACAACCAGCATTAACCGTCCCTGTGTTGACCGACCAAGTGCAACAGACATGGAATTCCAGTCCACAAACTGACTTCCAGGAACTGTACAACACAATGCATGCACGTTTGAACGTTAGTTATTAACTTACCAGCATGCCAAATTTGCATTGGCTTGTCTCGTGCTTGCATTAACATAATAATCCTGCAATATTAATCACTTATCTGTGTCACCTAAACAAATGTATTCCTCAAACTTCATTACTCTAAATTAATAATTTGTTGTTGTTGTGATTTTTTTTCCTTCAGTATATATTTCACGTTTATTTGCCATGAGAAGGAAGATAATCAGCCATCAAGTAGCCTCCCACTCCCTCCCTCCCCCCCTTCTCTCTCTTTCACACACACACCACACACATACACATACACACACACACACACACACACACACACACACACACACACACACACACAAATGTAAGTACATCCACAAAAATGAGTAAGCACACTCTCACACAGGAACAAATATGTGAGAATCACATTATAATATGCATTCAGTCCTCTGTCACCACCCAGACAAGGAAAGACAGTGTTGGTTGCAGTCTTCTAATAAATGCTTCCGATTCTTTCGCAGAAGTACATTCATGCTGTAGTTTCTTGCGAAATACATTTTCTCAGTACTGTGTGTATGCTCACTATCGAAAATATGATCTTATGGTGTATCAAGCGGAACTTGAGATTGGATTGTGGATTTTTGTTAGGGTGGGCAGAGCATTTTATTTTGGAGGGAGAGTTATCGACAGATGATGCAGTAACAAAGGGTTTGGCCCAGGTAAGCATTTTAGGAAGCTTTCTGTTCATGATACATGTTAATGTCATAGATAATATTAACAGTAACGTTAAATTTTCGCAGTTTATTCAGTGATTTACGCTGAAGCACCGAAAAAATCTGAGCAGGTATGTGGTCAAGCATTGATAAGATTTTAAAGTGATGCAAAAGTATTCCACTTGTTTTAAATGTTCACAAATGTAAAATTGCACATTCCAGAAAACTGATACCGCAGTATCCTGTGATAAAAGTATCAGAGAGTTGCAGTGGTAATCGGTCAACACGTATTGGTACTTGCCTATAACATATTGTAGGGCTATGATGTAGAACGATCACATACGCTCTTACGTAGATAAAGCGGGTGGCAGACTTCGGTTCATTAGTAGACTACCAGGGCAACGCAATCAGACTACGACGGAAATAGCATACAAATCACTCGTGCTACCCATCCTGGAGTATCTCTCAAGTGTGTGGGACCCGTAACAGATCTGACTTTCAGGGGATATTAAACACATACATAGAAGCGCAGCACGAATGGTTATAGGTTTGTTTGATCTGTGGGTGCGTGTTACGGAGATACTGAATAAACTGAACTGGCGGGTGAAAAACATGAAGAATCTCAAGAAATTTCCACGATCGACTGTGAACGATGGCTCTATAAATACACTGCAACTGCCTACGTATCGCTTAGTCACAACGCACACTCATGCATTCAGATATTCTTCTAGCGCTCAATACCTGAATGAAATGTGAGGAAGCCTTAAAAATTGGCAGGATGGATAGTATCCGCTGCAAGGCTCTTCTCAGTGGTTTGCAGAGTGTGGATGTAGATGTAGATACGGGGAAGACAACCACCTAAATTATATACATGCATCTGCCAGTGCCAGTGCAGCGTTTGCAAGATTCTGATCAAAGAAAATTCATTTCACTTATTATGCTTCAAAATAAATTCGTTAAGTTTAATGTGTATTCGAAACGTGGGTTAAACAACAATGGTCGTAAAAGTTAATACTTACCTCTATGAAGAACTGCCTTGTATGGTGCAAGTTACTCCAGTGACTTTAATGCGAGGGTCCGAGCTCTTCTGCTGATATCGTAGACTCACCATCGTTGACAGTTCATTATTCTCGTGCCGGTATCCATAACAGCAGAATCGATAACTGTACGTCCAATTAGTTGATTAACTCACACAAACTGCTACGTGTGCTGCTCTTCGTACGACCTTTTCCTACACTGAGCCCATATGAACAGTTGTTTAAGGCAATCAGTAATGTTACCTTGCTGCAGTCATTTAAATTGTAATATTTCAAGCAATAAAGCAAGGAACCGTTTTTTTTAAAACACGATAAGTACTACAGATACAGTTATTAATAAAATGAGTTTTTCTATTTTCGCCTAAATAGATGTGCTTGACCACTTGAAGTTTAGCATGACTACTAGATCTGACTGACATTAATAAATCATTGTAATGAAATATATTAAAATTTAATTTTGATATTAGGTAGTTCTTTTAAATTGATAAATGCTTATAAGTATTGAAAGGTATATACACAGGGTAAAATTTTGTAAGAAAATGTTATATTGAGACAGAGTTGATCAAATGTAGTACCGATTGCATAGTAGCGTCGCTGCTCAACAACCATCGCTGGTTCAAGGAGTTATGGGTAATGTGTCAGACTAAGTTTACACAGAAAGCTGTAGTGGGTATATTTAGATACAGAGATGTATGGAGGACTCACGAGTGTAAATAATTGCTGTATCTGATGCGTGCTAGATATATATACTTACTCGCTGC
This sequence comes from Schistocerca piceifrons, assembly GCF_021461385.2. Classification (NCBI taxonomy): domain Eukaryota; kingdom Metazoa; phylum Arthropoda; class Insecta; order Orthoptera; family Acrididae; genus Schistocerca; species Schistocerca piceifrons. The sequence goes on from NC_060141.1 coordinate 784,701,038, forward strand.
GGGCAGTAGTGATTTTTATTTTCAAGGTACTATACAGGAAATAATTAAGGAAAGGAAGTTGCTTTGTTACCAATGCAATGCGGGTATTCATAAATTATGGTCGCGACAGTGTATGGCACTCACACCCAATGATTTTGTAAAGCTAGTAATTAATGTATAACTACAGTGTGTTAATTGTGGGCATTATTAATTTTCAATGAGTGAAAATACAGTTTTTAATGTTAGTGCCATGTGGTTACTTACCACAATTCAGTACCAGTTCAAAGATCGCTATCGTTTTTGATTAACTATTTTGCTCAAGAAGTTATTGTCTCAGTCATATTCGATTACAATAAAATGTATGCTGGGCAACAACCTCGCACAACACTTTTAAGCTAACCATACAATTTAAAGTACTAACAGAGAGCAGTGCGAAGAGCTTTACCATTGCCCAGACGACGGTACGAAATGTTATTATTTCCGGGATAGAATTCACTATGAGCAGGGACCATTATTTTCAAATTGATCAAGTTTTGTTTTATTGCCAGGGCCAAGTTCAAATCAAGAGTATTGCATAAGATTCAGTTTTTGTGTTATGTAAATTCATACAGTTTTTGGTTTGATTTAAAGTTATTCACAGCTCACATTCTTGCAGTTCAGTACAGGGCAAAGCGCGTAAGTGACGAGAGAAAATACACGTTCGCAAACCATTCTCATTCTAACGGATGTGTTTCACTTGACTGTCAGTTACGTCATTTCCAACGTACATGTTTCACATGGCCGTCTGTTTCTCAGTTACTTTCCTAATAAAAACGCAAATGTTTCACTGGCGACAAATTTGAGCAGATCGAAATTCTTTTTGGCATCTTTTGAAATAATTTAATCATGCATAAGCTCTGCTCTTGGTTACTTAGTCACTCAGTGTAGTGAACAATTTTGCGTTGCGTCTTTACCAATCCGAGTCACTTGTACCTAAGAGGCCAATGGCAAATTGCTCTTTATTTCTTGTTCTTTCATTTTTCTGTGCATTATGCCTCATGAAGCGATTAATAGTACTCCGCGTAGCTCAGTCATAGACAGTACCGAAAATACTCATTTGCCAAATACCTCTGTTGCTCTGTAAACCTATTCTGACAATACTGCGTTGACGACAGTGCATCACGACAGTCAATGAAACTGCATCTTCAATGCCGTACAGTGAAACTACCTTGAATTTTGCTTTCCTACCTATGTCGCATATAATCAGATGGCACATACCAAAAATGATGAAGCCGCTGATACACAAAGTTCCAAGTAAAAAATTTGCACGCTGATCAATTACCTTTTAATTCTAATCAAAATGACAGTACTCAAACCTCAAGAGACACGTCAAATGTTACATTGTTTAATAGTTATGATGAATTATCGAATAATGCCATTATGATGATGTTTCAACAGATCATGGGTAGCAATAAAAAGTCACAGCAGAAACAAGACGAGCGTTTCACTCAGATTAGTGACGCAATAAACCAACAGACACAAAAACAAGAGGAAATGACGCACCATTTAGAACAACAAGAAACGCGATTTAATGAACGCCTCAGTCAGCACATACAGGCATGTAATCGATTTAAAGAGCGAGTGAAACTTGCAATCCAAGCGCAAAATGACACCATGCACCAAAAAAACAAAAATGATCGAACGGATACGCGGAGCTCTCGTTCACGGGCAACATGAAAAAAAAAAAAAAATGTAATGCCTTACTTAGAAAAAACATAGACAATTCTGCATAAAAATTTCCGGTGACCTTAAAACCATACATGGCCCGAATACACAGCTTCAAATCGATTGTAGAACGTATAAAATAGAAGTTGAACCTCGTTTGATGTCAGCAACAAGATAAACAACAAGAAGATATGCATACAGTCAGCACTGGGCTTGAACAATTAGAATTTCATACTGATTATACCAAAGTCAAATCTGGCAAACGCAGAGCTGAATTTACATAGCAATGCACTGAATCGTAAAATTAACCGTTTCCACCATGAAATTTCCACGTTAAAGGGTCAGACATCATACAATCAAATACACATTAACCGACTATATAATCAGGTAGAACAATTTGACACTGTACCACTACAGTTCAATTTGGCCGATCACGACGTGTGAGAGAATTAAACGAGGAACAACCTCCGCAAAGCACATTTTTAACAGTAATGAGCCAACAAAGAATTTCCAACACGATTACTTCTATTACAAGCATTTCTTGTCGGTACCTAAGTTCAAAGTATTACGCAATAACAAAACAGATGTCCAACCCTTAGGCTGGGTACAACAGTTTTCATTCTCGGTACCACCTAATTGGCCGGTTACCCATAAATTAGAATTCATTTGCAGTTTCTGGAGAGCGAGCCCGCCACCACGATGCGCCCCATTGCAAGACAATGCTACTTATTAGAAAAATTTCAAAATACCATTTTGTCAGCTTATTGGACGAAAACTAGATAACGAGGAATTAAAGATCAGTTAATGAGCTTATCGTCCTTTGAAAATTCTAACTTCCCAGACATTACACAATTTTCTGAACACATGGTTCAACAAAATCAGCACCTTACAGAGCCATATAGTCAAACAGCATTGATACAGAAGTACATCTCTTAATTACCGCGTTCATTACTATTATGCCTGTTAACGGGACAACAAAAAGGGAGCATTACGGCAAACAAAAATACGAGGCGCCATTTCTAGCAAAGGCAACGACGTAAAACATGAAAAATTTATCTTTCTCTCTACATGGTCACACATTTTATTCTAATTTTAGGATTGTTCCCTACCCACTATCGACGTAATGTTTCGTCTCTAACACAAACTGAAGAGAAAAGGAGATTTAAAAAATCAAATACTGCCTTGCACTGGCAGTGCTGCTTTGGTATCTGATCCAAACTAAGTAAGAGATATTTGTATTACTAATGAGGTGAACGACTCTAAATGCAAATTCATATGAACGTAGGCCCTCTCTGCGAATAGCAATGCTAAACTGTTTTCCAGAAACCATTTCAGTAACGTTTTCCTTTTGGAGCAAGTATCCTGCATGTCATTGATTGGGTGTTACCACATGTTGTTGTTGTGGTCTTCAGTCCTGAGACTGGTTTGATGCAAATCTCCATGCTACTCTATCCTGTGCAAGCTTCATCATCTCCCAGTACCTACTGAAACCTACATCCTTCTGAATCTGCTTGGTGTATTCACCTCTTGGTATCCGTCTACGATTTTTACCCTCCACGCTGCCCTCCAATACTAAATTGGTGATCCCTTGATGCCTCAGAACATGTCCTACCAACCGATCCCTAGTCCTAGTCAAGTTGTGCCACAAACCTCTCTTTTCCCGAATCCTCTGCAACACCTCCTCATTAGTTACGTGATCTACCCATCTAATCTTCAGCATTCTTCTGTAGCACCACATTTCGAAAGCTTCTATTCTCTTCTTGTCTAAACTATTTATGGTCCATGTTTCCCTTCCATACATGGCTAAACTCCATACTAATACTTTCAGAAACAACTTCCTGACACTTAAATCTATACTCGATGTTAACAAATTTCTCTTCTTCAGAAACGCTTTCCTTGCGATTGCCTGTCTACATTTTATATCCTCTCTACTTCGACCATCATCAGTTATTTTGCTCCCCAAATAGGAAAACTCCTTTACTACTTGAAGGGTCTCATTTCCTAATCTAATACCCTCAGCATCACACGACATAATTAGACTACATTCCATTATTCTCCTTTTTGCTTTCGTTGATGTTCATCTTATATCCTCCTTTCAAGACACTGTCCATTCCGCTTAACTGCTCTTCCAAGCCCTTTGCTGTCTCTGACGGAATTACAATGTCATCGGCGAACCTCAGAGTTTTTATTTCTTCTCCACGGATTTTAATACTTATTCCGAATATTTCTTTTGTTTCCTTCACTGCTTGCTCAATATACAGATTGAATAACATCGGGAGAGCCTACAACTCTGTCTCACTCCCTTTCCGACCACTGCTTCCCTTTCATCCCCCTCAACTCTTATAACTGCCATTGTAAATAGCCTTTCGCTCCCTATACTTTACCCCTGCCACCTTCAGAATTTGAAAGAGAGTATTCCAGTCAGCATTGTCAAAAGCTTTCTCTAATTCTACAAATGCTAGAAACGTAGGTTTGCCTTTCCTTAATCTAGCTTCTAAGTTAAGTCATAGGGTTAGTATTACCTCACGTGTTCCAATATTTCTGCTGAATCGAAACTGATCTTTCCCTAGGTCGGCTTCTACTAGTTTTTCCATTCGTCTGTAACGAATTCGCGTTAGTATTTTGCAGTCGTGACTTATTAAACTGATAGTCCTGTAATTTTCACATCTGTCAACACATGCTTTCTTTGTGATTGGAATCATTATATTCTTCTTGAAGTCTGAGGGTATTTCTCCTGTGTCATACATCTTGCTCACCAGATGGTAGAATTTTGTCAGGCCAGGCTCTCCCAAGGCTGTCAATAGTTCTAACGGAATGGTGTCTACTCCCGTGGCCTTGTTTCGACTCAGGTCTTTCAGTGCTCTGTCGAACTATTCACGCAGCATCATATCTCCCATTTCATCTTCATCTACATCCTCTTCCATTTCCATAATATTGTCCTCAAGTACATCGCCCTTGTATAGACCCTCAATATACTCCTTCCACCTTGCTGCTTTCCCATGTTTGCTTAAGCTCTTAATATTCATACAAGTGGTTCTCTTTTCTCCAAAGAACTCTTTAATTTTCCTGTAGGCAGTATCTATCTTACCCCTAGTCAGATAAGCCTCTACATCCTTACATTTATCCTCTAGCCATCTCTGCTTAGCCATTTTCACTTCCTCTCGATCTCATTTATGAGACGTTTGTATTCCTTTTGGCCTGCTTCATTTACTGCATTTTTATATTTTCTCCTTTCATCAATTAAATTCAGTATTTCTTATTTGACCCAAGGATGTCTACTAGCCCTCGTCTTTTTACCTACTTGATCCTCTGCTGCCTTCACTACTTCATCCCTCAAAGCTACGCATTATTCTTGTACTGTATTTCATTCTCCGATTCCTGCCATTTGTTCCCTTATGATCTCCCTGAACCTCTCTACAACCTCTGATTTAGTCAGTTTATCCAGATCCCATCTCCTTAAATTCCCACCTTTTTGCAGTTTCTTCAGTTTTAGTCTATAGTTCATAACCAATAGATTGTGGTCGGGGTCCACATCTGCCCCTGGAAAAAGTCTTGTAATTTAAAACCTGGTTCCTGAATCTCTGTCTTACCATTATATTATCTATCTGAAATCTGTCAGTATCTACAGGCTTCTTCCATGTATACAACCTTCTTTTATGATATTTGAACCAAATGATAGCTATGATTAAGTTGTGCTCTGTGCAAAATTCTACCAGGCGGCTTCCTCTTTCATTTCTTACCCCAATCCAAATTCACCTACTACGTTTCCTCCTCTGCCTTTTCTACTACCGAATTCCAGTCACCCATGACAATTAAATTTTCGTCTCCCTTCACTATCTGCATAATTTCTTTTATTTCATCAATTTTTTCGTCATCTGCAGAGCTAGTGGGCATATAAACTTGTACTACTGTAGTAGGCGTGGGCTTCGTGTCTATCTTGGCCACAATAATGCGTTCACTATGCTGTTTGTAGTAGCTTACCCGCATTCCAATTTTTTTTATTCATTATTAAACCTACTCCTGCATTACCCCTAGTTGACTCTGTATTTATAATACTGTATTCGCCTGACCAAAAGTCTTGTTCCTCCTGCCACCGAACTTCACTAATTCCCACTATATCTAACTTTAACCTATCCATTTCCCTTTTTAAATTTTCTAACCTACCTGCCCGATTAAGGGATCCGACATTCCATGCTCCGATCCGTAGAACGCCAGTTTTCTTTCTTCTGATAACGATGTCCTCTTGAATAGTCCCCGCCCGCAGATCCGAGTGGGGGACTATTTTACCTCCGGAATATTTTACCCAAGAGGACGCCATCATCATTGACCATACAGTAAAGCTGCATGCCCTCGGGAAAAATTGCGGCTGTAGTTTCCCCTTGCTTTCAACCGTTCGCAGTACAGCACCGGAAGGCTGTTTTGGTTAGTGTTACAAGGCCAGATCAGTCAATCATCCAGACTGTTGCCCCTGCAACTACTGAGAAGGCTGCTGCCCCTCTTCAGGAACGACACGTTTGTCCGGACTTTCAACAGATACCCCTCCGTTGTGGTTGCACCTACGGTACAGTTATCTGTATTGCCTCCCCACCAACGGCAAGGTCCATGGTTCTTTGGGGGGGGGGGGTTGTTACCACATAACAATGAGGAAAAACACTTCAGGCCAAGTATAATCATTTATTGTCCTTTTATATTAGGAAACTCAGCAGAGATAAATACATATTCATGTGCATCTGAATGTGAGCAAATTTCTGTCGTCTTATTGTCATGATCCCCAGGCATGATATACATTGGTGGGAGCATTATGATGACACAGTCTTCTTTGAATGAATATCTCTACATGCGTCCAACATGTTTCTGGAGAATTATACCGGATTTACTCCAAGGATTCCATTTTAAATTCCATGAACGTCACTACTACGCTCTTACAAGTATAGTAATTTGGCGTCCTATAGGCAGTGTCCAAATTTTGTGGACTAAAAGAAGCATCTCACAGGAGAGAGACTGATCTAGCTCCTCTGCTGGTTTGTCGGTAAGATAATAAACCTAAGGGGCATTACATTATCCGGAATTCGTAATCAGTTTGACATTTTATTGACTACAGCCCAGGTATCATACCTGATACATACTTTGCAAGACAGGAAGAACATGAATGACATACTACAGCAATTAACTGGCACCGTGAATGGCATTTATACTAGCCCTGTAAAGACCGCTGACTTTAGGTTAGCGTCTTAGACACAAAACATCTCAGGTTGGAACCTAGCCGCTGCTTGTCTTTTGAATCAAAATCATCATCAATGGCAGCCAAAGGCTTCCAGCCCAATCTGCGAACGGTCTTACAAAGAGGGCGGAGGGCCGGTCAGAGATTCAGGGCACTTTCATGCCCTTGGGATGGTGAACTGCCCCTAAACGGCGGAAAGTCAACAATGATCAACGGTATGAGGATGAAAATGCTCAAAATTAAGAATGATCAATGGTATGTGATGAAAAAACCAATGGAAACCACTGCATTCAGGACGCATAATGTGTATCTGCATGACATGTGACCTGCAGTTTAAAATATGCCGTGACGTCCTCTCCATCGGCAAAAGATTCCGCACTAGTCCCTCAGTCGGATCTCTGGGAGGAAACTGCTAAGGTTGAGCTAACCATGAGAAAACGACTGAATAACAAATGGAAGGGCCAAATTCTTCGAATCGAGGCGTTAAATATTAGAAGTTCGAAGGTGCTAGCGAATCTATAAATCCTGAAAATAGAGATGTTAAAGCTCAACTAGATGAAGTAGGGTTGACTGAAGTGAAACGGAAGAAAAGCCAGGATTTCTGGTCAGACTAGTGTAGGCTGGTATCAACAGCAGCAGAAAATGATATAATGTGTACTGTATATGTTCAGGAAAAGGTGGATAAGTTGTTACATATTCCTCGTGACGACAGTGTGCAGGAGGTGGAGCGGTCAGGACTTGACAGTGGGCGTCCAGGGCTGCCGTTAAATGACAAAACAGGAAATTTGATACAATATAGAGAATATATTTCAGTGTGTGGCATACAAGAGCAGCGCATAGGGTCGGAAGTTACCAGGTTTAGGCCGGTCTAGGCGGTAAAACAATTAATTGGAATCGGAACGGAAGGGGAAGCGGTTCATATTAACTTACATTGGCAGCCGGTCGTGAAAAGTAGAGCTAGAGGCTCTGCCTTCCGAAAAGACGTCTATTGTGCTCGAGGTCTGGATTAAGAGAGAGAGAGGCAACTGTGTTCCGCACCGCAGAACACTGCAGCGTCCACACATGTGACCTGTATCCCAAGCACAGTATTGGCTAAAACCAATGGCGTTAATAAGTTTCAGCACAGGTCCCAGGGCGTCTCCTGTCAGCAGCTTTAACTGGACAGAACTGCCTCGGTTTTGCAAGACAGGCGACTTTCATCACGTAAGTACAGCGTAAGTTTGCTTTAGGTGTAAACGTGTAAAGATTTGACTGGGCCTTCGAAATAAATTTTTTAGACCGATTCGTTGACTGGCTGCCACCATGTACAATTGGGAGTAGGATTTGTTAGGAAATGGTAGGTAGAACTGAGAGTGAGTTACTGTGAACTGTTCAGTTATAGGGTTGTTCTTATCAGAATCAGTAGCACATCAACGCATGCAACAATAGTTCGGGTATACACGTCAGCGTCGCAAGCAGATGATTTAAAGATAGAGAAAGTATATGAGGATAAACAAAGGGTAATTCAGTACATAAATGGAAATTAAACTCTAATAGTTATAAGTGGTTGGAATGTGGTAGTAGGTAAAGAAGAGGAAAAAGTGGTTATGGAGGATGAAGGAGAATTCCAGTCGGACTACATCGTGGTCAAGAAGAGATCTCGAAATCAGATATTGGATTATGAGCCGTACCCAGGAGCAGATACAGATTCAGGTATCAAATCACTAAAGACGAAGAGTAGGCCAAAGTTTAAGAGACTTGTCAGGAAAAATAACTATGCAAAGAAGTGCTACACAGTTTACCAGCTCATTTCTTGGCATTTTGACTGTCATCTACTCATAACTACATTCCCATTTACCTGTAAGACTATATTGGTGGGCTCAGGTGTCTATGATCATTTCCTTCTTACATAATTCTCTTAAGCGCGCCGTATACAAACAACTTATATTAAAGTACATTAATTTGTTTCACTCTCCTACTGCAGACCTTAACACACGCCTTTGATCTCTAATGTCGGGAATTTTTCTTAGTTTCATTGCTAAATTAACTATATATACTATGCTGAATTATGCCACAAGCGAGTTATCACTTTTGTTATCTATAAACAAAAATAACTGATCATCCACTTGTCAGTTGCCTGGTTACTATAGCCATAGGGAAGTAGGCATTCTTTTCCAATTATAACTTAGTTGGTTTTTTTTGTTTCCTTCTTTCACTTATGTTTCTCTAAGGTTAATAATGTGTCAGATACATTTTTTATCTTTATTCACGATGGATAACTATAGTAACTTCACAACATGCTCCTCGCAGACTGCTAATCTTTGCATGCCATGCTCTTAGATAGTGATTCTTTCATAGAAGACATACTTTCCAATAATTGAATTTTCGGAGGTCATTTATTAGTCCATAACATGGAGCCTACATTTCCAAAAATACCTTGATTCAGCAAGGAAATGATTGCGAGATTGCTTACTAAGGACCTTCCCGCACTGTATACCAATATGTGTCTATAGCGATTCCATTTTCTCCACTTAGCCACCAAATTGGTTTCCCTAATAGGTAGGTACGATTCGTGACTGAGGCTTATTTAGTTGATCACAATCACTAATAAAAAATCTGGACACAGTATATTGTTTTATTCAATAGTATGCAAACTCTATTTTGCTAAATCCACACCTAGGTTGGAGATCATACACACTCAGACTTCACATTACTGTTAATCGGTTATAAATGGTTTTGCACACCAACGCTATTCTCTACCCTTCTGTGGCTACATTCTTGTATTCTAACTTCATGAATGTGAGCCTATCCTAAGTTTGTGTCAGTGTGTAGTGTCTGGCCAGTTCCTCCACCTTAGTGTCTGACGCTATTTCTTTTCCCTTGAGTTTGCAAATTACCCAGAACCTCTTTTTGGGTTCTCTCTTTCATCTAACCGGAAATTCTTGATGACATTAGCTGCTCTTTTGTCCTTCTTAATGGACTCTTAATGCTCCAATCTATTTTCCAGAATGCGCAGTACCATGGGTAGCGGGGGGGTGGGGCTATTTATGTGTAAAAATGTCCGGAAACTGTAAATTTCCTTTGAACACCCTACAAGAATAAATTCTTGGGGGTCCTTCATTGGTCCACAACACAGAACCAACATTTCAAAAATTTTCCAGCTTAGTCATCATTGAGGTTTATTTAGACACTTTTCTCGCACAGTATCTCTTTCCATTGGCAGTGAAAGTCATTACAGAGAAGAAGGATTCATTATAACAGAAAAATATTACAGATATTTACTTTAAATATTGCAGTTTATATTATTTAGGTTCTGAGATCATTTATCCATCAGTTTCTTTGGAAGTGTCATCACACTTGGAACATAAAAGTTTTCTGGCGGTGTTCATTGCATGTGTATCTCTCACTGTTGTCACAGACGATTGTTGTTTTGTACAATAAGTACTTCACTTCTTTTAACTGGCTTTCACGACAACGCAAATGACATCTTCCTCTTCCAGCTTCAGCTTCCATTGCAGCCGCCTTCTGCTCAATATTACATCCGAGAATACTTCCCTTAGCTGAAACAATACACTTCTGAAGACCACTTTTATTCATAGCCCTTTCTTTGGCGAATGCCAACGTGAGTTTTAGTGCCTGTTATCGAAGGAAAAACCACCGCTTATTACATTTTGTCTTCTTCAACTCTGGGAAGGTGAACAGAAACAATAAATAACCATTTATTCCTGCTATGTCCACAAGAGTGTAGAAAAGAGAAATCCGACAGTTTCTTGTAGCCCTCTTTGTTGAAAATTTCCTCGCCATTTGATTGACTGTGTCACCCCTGTCTTTCGTTTCATTATAATATAAGTCTATGACTCTTTTCTTCTGTATGTCATTAGGTGAACGGATTGCAGCATTATAATGTTGAATCGAAAGAAGGTTCTTATTTTGGTCTCTTCCCATTAGCTAGTAACATTCCCACAAGTGTTAGCTTGTGTATGTGTGGCCAAATCTACTGATGTATAATATCTCTCTCTAGTGGCATTGCTCCCTGAATTATGTACAGGAAGAACCAGACGCTTCATTACAGCTGCAGCTGAATTTAATTGTTGTGGACTATCATTTTTCTTCCATGGATACAGCTCATGTCTTGTTCTAGAGTCTTTGAGCGTTAGTATAAATATACCATGCTTTCCTATTTCCTAGTTTTTCCTTCATGAAAATCTTGAAGGGGCGCCTACCACAGAACAACGACCAAATTTCACCGATAACATTGTGCATCCAAGCAAAATAATATCTTAGCAGTAATTCATCCATTTTATCGAATACTTCTCGTGTTGCAGCAAACTTTTCATGATCCCTTCGCTAATTTCGCGTCTCTGTGTCAACAAATCTTCATTTAAGTAAGCTGACGGAACCTAATTCTATTCACAGTATACTATAAAGAATCGTTTCGGAAGTGTTCGACCATAAATTAGGAATAGTTAATTTACCATCGTCCTCCTTCTCCACAATAATAACCCTATGTATACCATGAATTCAAATCTGTCTGTTTTCGGTAAATTCTGTCTGAATGCTTCTTCACTGGTGTGCTTTATTATACTGTTAATAATTTCCAGAGACAGAATCTTTCCAAATAATTGTCTTATTGTCCCTACTTTACCTTCATTTCTCGTCCCTTCACGCTCTCTCACTATGTTGCGTGGTATTTGCGTTGGTATGTGAGGGGATTTTGTCGTAAAAACTTTTCCAGTTTTTAAGGGATCCATGATCCCATGAACATAGGTACTAGTAGCCGATACCCAGGTTGACAGCAGACAGGAGTCGATTGTGTGTGTGTGTGTGTGTGTGTGTGTGTGTGTGTGTGTGTGTGTGTGTGTGTGAAGTCTTATGGGACGTAACTGCTAAGGTCATCAGTCCCTAAGCTTACACACTACTTAACCTGAATTATCCTTAGGACAAACACACACACCTATGCCTGAGGGAGGACTCGAACCTCCGGTGGGACCAGCCACACAGCCCATAACTGCAGCGCCTTAGACCACTCGGTAATACCGCGCGGTAGTCGATTGTCGAGCGCTGCAGGAGGCAGTGAGATTGGTGTCGAGTTAGCAGCAGTACTGGGAAGACGGGCAAAAATGGTGGTCGAGCTGAATACGGTGTCAATGGCGGATGTGCCGAGTGAGTAGTAAATGGTAAATTCATGGGAGTATGACAAATGAGCGCGCCCCCCCTGATCGTCGTGGAGTTGACCCTCATGGATACTTATTCGCGAGTGATATAAATCCAAAAGTGACAAGTGCCGAATTACGTGTTTCGTATCAACAGCGTCGGCCAGCAGCAACCATGGAGTGCAGTGAGGATTGTTGTGAATGTTAACCATCATCATTGCGTGTGATTAAGTACTTGAAATCAGCAACCAATGAAAGATGTTACTGTAATTAAATGTGTTAGGCGAAGGTAGCAACTGCCTCAGGATTTGTGTGTTAGTAGTACATATCAGTTTATATATTGCAACCTTTCTAGTCTTTAATAATAGACAAACTTACAATCATTATTTATTCAGTCTCAGAACAGCAACACTTGGTTGAAATACCCCAAAACTGTAGTAACCACAACCAACAGTGGGAACGCCTTGGGCTGCGGATCGGATCCGCGAGGCGGGGAAGCCGCCGGTGGTGGAGCATGTACCACCGGGTAAACACAGGACGAGTCGGACGACATACCAATGACAACTGACAACAACCGACCACGACCGACTATGAGACACAACAAGGAAGAGATAAACAACAGAGGCTTCTGGAAACCACCAAACACCAAACGTAAATCCACTCGGAACCAGAGCCAGGCAAATGTCAACAACGAACAACGACCAGAACGCAGTACTGCCGAGATAAAAACAAAATCCAGAATGTGTACCAGACTGGCAGGACTAGGTTGTTTTTATTTTTTTCTCTTTATTGTATTTCAATTCCCCATCGAGGCGGGCTGGCAGCAGCATATGCACTGCTCTTCAGCCGAACGACATAGAACAAACAAATAGAAGACATTTAAAAATAACAAAAGGAGAGAATATGGTGAACATAGATATAAAAAAGGGGGAACATCATGGAAGACAATAGACTAAAAAAGGGTTGTCTGTAAAATGGAGATAAAAAACTGTTTAAAAGTAGTGCACACAAAAAGCCACACAATGCAACAATTAAAAGAAGACAAGGCACAGCATGACTGGAGCATAAAAAGTATCGACGGTTGGCGTAGCACATAACAAACACTGACGGCGAACATCAAGGCAGTACTCAATTAAAATCACACCTCTTGACACACAGGAGCAACAGCATTAAACACAACACTGACGTGCCACACTGACGATGACCTAAATGGAGGATCTGCCAGGCGCAAGGAGGGAGACTGGAAGAAGGGAGGGAAGGAGGTAGGGGAAGAGAGGGGGGAGATGGGCGGGGGGGTGCACTGGAGAGGGCCAGGTAGGGAGGGATGTGGGAAGGAAAGAGGCAAGTATGGGGTGCTGGGTCTCAGGGGGGAGGGGGGGGAAGGAGGAAAATCCACTCTGGGAGAAGGAGGGGAGAGGGAAATGGGGGCCCTGGGGAGGGGGGGGGACAAGGCCAGGTTATAGTTGGAAGGAACGGTAGATGTCACGGCGAAGTTCGTCATCCGGGAGGGGGAGGTGCTGGAAATTGCCCTGATGAAGGAGATGGAGGGTGTGGAGGTGGAGAGAGGGAGGGATACAGGGATAGAGACGCGGCAACGGGCAGGGGGATGGACTAGGGCAGAGGGGGTCCCTATATACGAAACCGGAGGGAGCAGCAATTGGCCACTGTCTGCACGTGGGTTACCGGTGGCGCCCTCGCTGCACGAAAGCCGCTGCGTGGAATAGACGCCGCGGAGGCAGAGCCCTCTGTGGGCTGACCACATCCATTTGTTCTGCCACGTGTTCGAATTCCGTGGTGGAAGGTACTACAAAAACCACAGAAAAAAAACCAATGGCCTCTCATCCATTAAGCACACGGTCATATATTCACGTTAATTAACTGTTTGGCGGTTTTGGTAAAAAAAAATAATAAAGGACATAACGGGGGTGTTTCACCTTGAATCCCATGCCAAGGACACTTGCAATCTTCGGATCCGAACAGTGGTTTATCAAGCACCATTTTTGGTTTCAGTGGAGAGACGTTTGCAACTATCGGACAATTTTAGTGCAAGATTAATTCGGTATTGTCGTTACCGTGACTAAAATTAGAGTATTTCAACTAGAAACAGTGTAATATAACGAATTTATGGTGAAATTAGAAATCGTGGGTACGAGGCACGTTATTTAGACAATTCAGTACAAAAGTGATTGAGATACAGTAATCAATTTGTTTTTCCAAGTTTAAGTGATAATAGCAGTGATAATAAACAATGTACTGAAGTATGGACACGAAAATTCCGCGTGAGTTACTGTAAAATCATTACTCTAAGAAAAGGTGCGTTTGTGCATGATCGCGAGTGAACCAGCCAAAATTCCGTTACAGAAGTATGAGGAGCATGTTCTCAAGTGACTTTGTATCCGAAATTATCTTCTGAACTGTGTAAATCGCTCAATTTTATGAGGACCTATAAACTGTTACCGCATTTGCGAGTGTTGACTATGGCGTAATTGTTGGATGACGTCACCCAGATACTGTGAGCGGCTAGCCAAAGCATTTGAAGCAGTGAAGCAGTTCCACACGTCGTGACAGCAAGGATTTGGATAGCAGAGGGGTACCACACTGACCGGTGGGTAGAGCAGAGCCAAGTGGCTGGAGTAGAAACATCGACAACGCGGAGTTCAGCATCTAATGGCGAACCTCCGAAGTATACGACGCTTGCGCCACCTACCCGCCGATCAGTGAAATACGGGACTGCAGCTCCATCCCGTCGCCAACCACCGAACTACGAGACTGCATCATCGCGATTCGCCATGGACTTAGCAGTGCACACGGCACCACACTCAGCTACAGCAACGCATCGCGTGACAGTCGCCGCACTGGAGGAGCAAACACGATAAGTAGCGCGACTTCGAACATCAAAACATCGCGACTTCGACGAGCGTCGAGGGGTCAGTGAAGACGAAAAAATGGCTCTGAGCACAATACGACTTAACTGCTGAGGTCATCAGTCGCCTAGAACTTAGAACTAATTAAACCTAACTAACCTAAGTACATCACACACATCCATGCCCGAGGCAGGATTCGAACCTGCGACCGTAGCGGGGGCTCGGCTCCGGACTGTAGCGCCCAGAACTGCACGGCCACTCCGGCCGACTGAGTGAAGACGATTTTGCTGCCACAATATTAATTAATATTGCACTATCTTCAGAGCGCGGAAGGAACTTTAAATTAAATTTGGCAATTGCAAAAAAGAAAAAATGTAAAATTTTTTAGCGAATTTGCTCTGTAGTGTGGTATTCTATCATGCGTGTGCTTTACTGCTGTACAGCACAGAATAATGTCTCATTGGCGCTATTTATTGTAAATTACATGTTTATATGTCTTCTAGACTGTTGTGTGTATATTACTACGACAGTTTGTGCATGAATGCGGTCATTGATGTTTGATTCGGGTAGGCTTCAGTAATATATGGTGTTCAATGGGGAGGTCTGTTTTGCCAATCTGGGTTAACCTAATACAGTGAAGGATTATTTAGTTATTAGCTAATTAGTGAGTGTTTGGGTTACTAGGAGGTTATTTTATCTTTCTTGTCTGTGCATAGTGAATAGCTGAGAATGGATGCTGAATAGAAAGAAAAGGTTGTGGAGGAGGGAGTTAGAAGAATGGAGATAGGGGAGGAGGACCTGGATGAGTCAGGAATTGGTAACAGTGGAATGTCAGTGGACAGCCCATTGGATTTCTCATCTGGTTACCCTGAGACACCGCTAAAACCAATTAGAAAGGAACTGAGTCTAGAGGATGGAGAATTGCAGTCAATAATATTCAAGATGCTCCAAGGAATTAAAAAGTATATAGAAGAGATGTCCAACGGAAACGATGAATTCAAGAAAGGGTATGACGAAATGAAGAAAGGAGATCAAAAAATCAAGAAAGAAAACACAAAGAAATCGAGAAAAGTATAGCAGTGATGTCACAAGAGAACCAAGAAAACTTAAGAAAGGGACTGCAAGAATTCCTGGAGCAGATGAGAATAACTCTTAAGGACAGAGATGACATGCTGCAGGTGAAGGTAGATCGACTCTGAGAAGAGATAAACGATATGAAGGCAGAGATAACTGGAAAGCTGAGGGGTATGTCAAGGGCGTCAAAACTTAATTGGAAGGCAGAATGCAAAAAATTGAAACACATCAACACCAACAGATTACAGACGTGCTACAAGTACAACAACAGTGCCCAGTTAATATTGGTAAATTGGGAAATAGGCAAGTGAAATTGGAGAAGGCTGTGTAACATATAGTCACAAAAGGGATCAACCAGTTGCAAGAAGGAGTCCAACAGCTAGGAACTAAAGCCAAAGAGATTGATAGGAAGATAAATAGTGCTACCTTAACAGTAGGGGATGACAAGGACGTTACAATAGTGAACGCTGAATACAAGGCATATCAGTTTGTATATCTCAACCTTTATGGTCTTTAATAATAAACAAACCTACAATCATTAACTATTCCGCCTCAGAACAGCCACACTCGGTTGAAATACCCCAGAAACCACAGCAGAAAAACCGATGGCCTCTCATCCATTAGGCACATGGTCATTTATTCATAATAATTAACTGTTTGGCGGCTTCTGTAAATCACACAAAACCCAATATAGGACATAACGGCGGTGTTTCAAGAGGTGGTAAAACACTTCTCACTAACCTAACATAATCATCAGCGGCATGTGCCCACAGCAGGTCTTCAGAGTCTGTTGGTAAACCATAACAGTCCACATCCTCGAGCACGACATATTCTCTTCGGTTTCACGCACCACTTCATCACTATCACCAAATTCAAAATCAGAATCTGTAGATTCTTCTAAAATGTCTAATACATCTCTCTCAGTAAAAAAGGCAATGGTGCACTTTCAATCACAATGGTCTCCAAACTGGACAAAATGACACTGAATAAGAAGGAATTAGAAATAATCGGAAACCAAAGAGAAAGGAGTCCTTCTTGAGATAATTGTTGCTACTCACATAGAGAAATTCAATGCCCAGAGGATCTACGTTGTTGAAATGGTACAATTCTTGAAAAATACAATTGTTGTCAAGTCACATCTGCTGCTATGGAGATAGACTTAGTGACCACCATCATTATACTTAAATTAACACATTCTATTTATCTCAAGAAATTTATATATTCTTCTAGAGGAAATATAAGAAATCGTAAAAATTTCTATCAGAATTATAAAATATGACACACCGATCCAAATTACAGTACTTAAGAAGGCAGACAAAGTAGCCCCCCCCCCACGCTTTCTCTACTGTAAGGCTGTAGGCCGTAAGGGCTAAATTTGGTGCAACCTCTATTACCGTTGTCATACCTTGACTGTAATTTCTGCGTTTTGGCATCTGATGTTTTAAACTTTTTATTACCATCTCCTTAACACCCCTTTCTGAATGTCACTCTGTCATTTTCACACAATGTCCAGTTAGCTCATTATATATGCTGGAACATATCTTCACAGTTTACTTCTTATTACCTCTAAACTCTAATTCTGTGTGCATTTACTCTTCTGTGGTATATGACCCTTTATATATATATCCCAAAGAAAGCAGGTGTTGACAGATGTGAAAATTACTGAACTATCAGTTTAATAAGTCACAGCTGCAAAATACTAACGCGAATTCTTTACAGACGAATGGAAAAACTGGTAGAAGCCGACCTAGGGAAAGATCAGTTTGGATTACGTAGAAATGTTGGAACACATCAGGCAACACTGACCCTACGACTTACCTTGGAAGAAAGATTAAGAAAAGGCAAAACCTACGTTTCTAGCATTTGTAGGCTTATAGAAAGCTTTTGACAATGTTGACTGGAATACTCTCTTTCAAATTCTGAAGGTGGCAGGGGTAAAATACAGGGACCGAAACGCTATTTACAATTTGTACAGAAAGCAGATGGCAGTTATAAGAGTCGAGGGACATGAAAGGGAAGCAATGGTTCGGAAGGGAGTGACACAGGGTTGTAGCCTCTCCCCAACGCTATTCAATCTGTATATTGAGCAGGCAGTAAAGGAAAAAAAAGGAAAAAAAAGAAATGTTCGGAGTAGCTATTAAAATCAATGGAGAAGAAATAAAAACTTAGAGGTTCGCCGATGACATTATAATTCTGTCAGAGACAGCAAGAGACTTGGAAGAGCAGTTGAACGGAATAGACAGTGTCTTGAAAGGAGGGTATAAGATGAACATCAACAAAAGCAAAACGAGGGTAATGGAATTTCGTCGAATTAAGTCGGGTGATGATGAGGGAATTAAATCAGGAAATGAGACACTTAAAGTTGTAAATGAGTTTTGCTATTTGGGGAGCAAAATAACTGTTGATTGTGGAAGTAGAGAGGATATAAAATGTAGACTGGCAATCGCAAGGAAAGCGTTTCTGAAGAAGAGAACTTTGTTAACATCGGGTATTGATTTAAGTGTCAGGAAGTCGTTTCTGAAAGTATTTGTATAGAGTGTAGGCATGTATGGAAGTGAAACATGGACGATAAATAGTTAAGACAAGAAGAGAATAGAAGCTTTCGAAATGTGGTGCTACAGAAGAATGCTGAAGATTAGATGGGTAGATCACATAACTAATGAGGAGGTATTGAATAGAATTGTGGAGAAAAGGAGTTTGTGGCACTACTTGACAAGAAGAAGGGATCGGTTGGTAGGGTATGTTCTGAGGCATCAAAGGATCACCAATTTAGTACTGGAGGGCAGGGTGGAGGGTAAAAATCGTAGAGGGAGACCAAGAGATGAATACACTAAGCAGATTCAGAAGGATGTAGGCTGCAGTAGGTACTGGGCGATGAAGAAGCTTCCACAGGATAGAGTAGCATGGAGAGCTTCATCAAACCAGTCTCTGGACTGAAGACACAACAACAACAATATATATATATACGCTCTGCATAGTTGAGGTGCTTGAACTCTACAGTATCTGGATGTTTCAATATTACAGAATAGGGGTGTTTGATTTCTGCAGTTACATATGGCCATTGGTGTCTTACGTGGAATATTCCTATAATTCAATTTAACTGTAACCTATGTCGATGCACTTTAACCGTTACCAAATTACCAAGACTGAGATTGGGTATGCAGATTAATTCATTATGTTATCTTGAACCTTCATGTGGCATAGGTAGGTCCTGCTTGGCTATATCTTCCTTTCAATAAGAACACCACAATGGGCCTTCAACCAGAATGTAGAGGGTCTGCCTGCAGACAACAGCTGAGTTCATGTAGCTTCTATTTCAGACTCCTTCTAATCTGGTTAGAAGTTACCTCTGTTGGGACCAGATGATCTATCTCCACCTAAATGCACTGATCAGCTGCAAGTGCATCTAGGAAAGGCTGTACAACACTACATTTTTTAACAACTTCGATTAAGTTCATTTCTTACTCTAAATGATACTGCTCTGATTTTGTTATTAATCTTAAGAAAGCGTTTTGAAGAAAAATTTATCCTGTCCTTTTCCATATTCAAAAATAAATAACTCTCTAATCAGTAAATCAGGTCATAAAAAAAGAACTGTCACAGAATACCCTATTACAGGAGGATCTCCAAAAAAAGAAGTGATTAAACTCATAAGGCATTTCCCCAGCGGTTTTTTTTCTATATAGGCCAGTTTCAACTATATTTCTGACCTGACAACAAACGTTAGACAGAGGGATTTATTGCAGTATATTTAACATTTTGGAGGAAGCGCAGATGTTGCACTGATTAGAACAGTTTCCAGACTACACTCTGAACAGACAGTCAGAACTGAGGCATCATGCAATTCTTTCAAATTTTGATTCCCTATGCCATACCCTATTCGTGAGCCCACTACAACGTCATACATTACTGCTGTTTTCAACTTTAAGTTTGTTTGCTTCTTCTTGTTTCTGTTCTCCTCTTTTCTTTCCTCTTCCATACTGGCCCTTGTAATTCACTTTCCTTTAGCAGCCGACCCTTTATGAATTTGTGCATTTTATGTCTATGTATTATTTTATACTATAGGAACCTTCATGTGTCCCTTTCAGCCTGTATCTCTTATAATCCCAACTGGGGTATTTCATAATTATTAACAATTCTTAAATAATATTTATTAAGTTCAACTACCCCAATTTAAGCTCACTTTGTAATCCTGAAATTACTGATTTCCAGCCAAAATAATTTACTGAATAAGTTTAACTCATAATTATCACTGTGTTTGCCTTAATTTCATCATTTTATATACAACAGTAGTGTTACTATATTACCTATGCTTTATTTTTTATCTGTACATGCTTGTTTATGTAATGGCTCCCAACCTTAGCTTTAAAAATATACCAGTATAACTTCCTCGCCAATTTCATCCCATAGTTTCACTACTTCTCACTGGCCCTCTTGCAGCACATTGCCATGGTTACAACATGTATCTTCTTGCTGTTCTCACAGGTTTTACAGCACTGATGAGCCATTGTACCTCTATATTGTAATTAACAAAAACATACCTGCTCCAATGTAATTTTCTAGTTAAATGGAAGTAAATGAGTCATAAGAAACGTATTGAATTCTCTTAACATTGTAAACAGTCTATTTCTGAGTACCACTGAGTCAAGTTGTATTTCATTATGTGAATTTATTTCACGATATGAGCTAAGGCAAATCACCTGAGTCCTCCATATTTCTGTGAATTGTGACTTGGATGCACAAATAGAGGAGGAAGGATGGGGGAGAGGGGTTGAGAGAAATCTACCAACATGACAAGGTCCTGACTGTCAGCCTGGGGCGAAGATGACTACGTTTAACTAACTGTAATTAATCCTTCGCATACACCAATTCTCTTCCAATGTCTTACTCACACTCCCATTAAACAAACAAACTTGTGAAAACTAGAACTGGCAGATATGTATATAACATTCCTGTGACTGCCTGGTACTCAAGACAAGTAACACGTGTGCTGATACAGAGTTCATTTTGTATGAATGAGAACTTTCCTGCCTGCATGAAATATGGTGTGATACTGTATGTGGTACAGTATATTGTTGATTTGATGATTTTATCACAGCTATATTTGTTTAGGGAAAAATTATCAGATGCTTCTATGCTTTTATCGTCTTTTGTGTGCACGTCGTGATGTACTGGTAAGCACTGACAGCTTTTGTCATTGTATTACAGAGTTGTCACCTCACTGGATTCAGTACTCACTTGATCGATGACAGCCCATTAAAACTAGGCGCCTGATGTTGCACCATATTTCCAGTGGCGATTGTGGTTGCACAATGCAAGTAAAAGAGACATAAGAGACGTACAGGATTCTCTTAACTTGTCTACAGTCTCTTTGTGGGTATCACTGAGTGAAGTTTTATGTTATTGTATGAGTTAAAACATTGATTATCTCCAATTATAATTCAGTATCTCATGGCAAATAAACGCAAATGAAACTTCTATGAAGACAATAAAATAAACAATGTGCTGCAGACTTCACTTGATGTTTCTACAAATAAGTTGTTTTAAAACGGATTTATGTGGAAATTTCAATGAAATTGCTACTTATATTGAAACAATTATTAAATTGTGAGAAGTACACAAAGTGAAAAATGGTACCTTTAGTGACAAAAGTGACGCTGATATACTCTTGCTGAATAATAATTTGTGTTTCTAAGAAAAGTGTCAGCTGTTAACTGGACATAGATGAAAGGTACTTTAGTCCATTTACTCAAGAGTAACTGTAAAATTGTGTTATGTTTTTTGGCAAACTATTAATTTCTTATATATCTTGTACGTGATCTAGCTAGCCGGCACGGTAGCTCAGAATGTTCGGTCAGACGGCTGCGTGCTCTCTGTATTAAAAAAAAAAACTGAGTCAAGGAACCAACGATCAACTAGAAAGGATGTCTTGTGACGTCCGCAACGACCAAACACAACGAAAAAAAAAGGGGGGGGGGGTAGCGTCTTCGATTCATAATCAAAACGTCTTCGGTCCCGGGTTCGATCCCCGCCACTGCCTAAATTTTGATAAATAATCATTATTGGTAGCCGAAGACTTCCGGCATAAGAAGTCAGCCTCATTCTGCCAACGGTCTTGTCAAAGAGGGCGGAGGAGCGGATAGAGGTTCAGGGCACTCTCTTGTCCTAGGGTTGGGAAATTGCACCTACAGGTGGAAGAATCAGCAATGATCAACGACATGAGGATGCTGAAGGCAATGGAAACCACTGTATTAAAGACACGTAACGTGTATCCATAGGACATGTGACCTGTATGTGAAGAAGTGTCATAATGATCTCTCCATTGGCAAAAGATTCCGGAATAGTCCCCCAATCGGATCTCCGGGATGGGACTGCCAAGGGGTGGTTACCATGAGAAAAAGATTGAATAATCAACGAAAGGATAACGCTCTACGAGTCGCGGCGTGGAATGTCAGAAGTTTGAACGTCGTAGGGAAACTAGAAAATCAGAAAAGGGAAATGCAAAGGCTCTATCTAGATATAGTAGGTGTCAGTGAAGTTAAGTGGAAGGAAGACAAGGATTTCTGGTCAGATGAGTATCGGGTAATATCAACAGCAGCAGAAAATGGTATAACAGGTGTAGAATTCGTTATGAATAGGAAGTTAGGGCAGAGGGTGTGTTACTGTGAACAGTTCAGTGACCGGGTTGTTATAATCAGGATCGATAGCAGACCAACACCGACAACGATGGTTCAGGTATACATGCCGACGTCGCAAGCTGAAGATGAACAGATAGAGAAAGTGTATGAGGATATTGAAAGGGTAATGTAGTATGTAAAGGGGGACGAAAATCTAATAGTCATCAGCGACTGGAATGCAGTTGTAGGGGAAGGAGTAGAAGAAAAGGTTATAGGAGAATATGGGTTTGGGACAAGGAATGAAAGAGGAGAAAGACTAATTGAGTTCTGTAACAAGTTTCAGCTAGTAATAGCGAATACCCTGTTCAAGAATAACAAGAGGAGGAGGTATACTTGGAAAAGGCAGGGAGATACGGGAAGATTTCGATTAGATTACATCATGGTCAGACAGAGATTCCGAAATCCGATAGTGGATTGTAAGGCGTACCCAGGAGCAGATATTGACACAGATGACAATATAGCAGTGATGAAGAATAGGCTGAAGTTCAAGACATTAGTCAGGAAGAATCAATCCGCAAAGAAGTGTGATACGGAAGTACTAAGGAATGACGAGATAAGTTTGAAGTTCTGTAACGCTATAGATACAGCAATAAGGAACAGCGCAGTAGGCAGTACAGTTGAAGAGGAATGAACATCTCTACAAAGGGCCATCACAGGAGTTGGGAAGGAAAACAAAGATACAGTAAAGGTAGCTGCGAAGAAACCATGGGTAACACAAGAGATACTTTAGTTGATTGATGAAAGGAGGAAGTACAAACGTGTTCTGGGAAAATCAAGAATACAGAAATACAAGTCGCTGAGGAATGAAATATATAGGAAGCGCAGGGAAGCTAAGACGAAATGGCTGCAGGAAAAATGTGATGACATCGTAAATGATATGATTGTCAGAAGGACAAACTCAGCATACAGGAAAGTCAAAACAACCTTTGGTGACATTAAAAGCAACGGTGGTAACATTAAGAGTGCAACGGGAATTCCACTGTTAAATGCAGAGGAGAGAGCAGATAGGTGGAAAGAAAACATTGAAAGCCTCTATGAGGGTAAAGATTTGTGCGATGTGATAGAAGAAGAAACAGGAGTCGATTTAGAAGAGATAGGGGATCCAGTATTAGAATCGGAATTTGAAAGAGTTTTGGAGGACTTACGGTCAAATAAGGCAAAAGGGATAGATAACATTCCATCAGAATTTCTAAAATCATTAGGGGAAGTGGCAACACAACGACTATTCACGTTGGTGTGTAGAATATATGAGTCTGGCGATATACAATCTGACTTTCGGAAAAGCATCATCCACACAAGTCCGAAGACGGCAAGAGCTGACAAGTGTGATAATTATCGCACAATCAGCTTAACAGCTCATGCATCGAAGCTGCTTACAAGAATAATATACATAAGAATGGAAAAGAAAATTGAGAATGCGCTAGGTGACGATCAGTTTGGCTTTAGGAAAATTAAAGGGACGAGAGAGGCAATTCTGACGTTATGGCTAATAATGGAAGCAAGGCTAAAGAATAATCAAGACACTTTCATAGGATTTGTCGATCTGGAAAAAGAGTTCAACAATATAAAATGGTGCAAGCAGTTCGAGTTTCTGAAAAAAGTAGGGGTAAGCTATAGGGAGAGACGAGTTATATACAATATGTACAACAACCATGAGGGAATAATAAGGGTGGACGATCAAGAACGAAGTGCTCGTAATAAGAAGGGTGTAAGACAAGGCTGTAGCCTTTCGCCCCTATTCTTCAATCTGTACATCGAGGAAGCAATGATGGAAATAAAAGAAAGGTTCAGGAGTGGAATTAAAATACAAGGTGAAAGGATATCAGTGATCGATTCGCTGATGACATTGCTATCCTGAGAGAAAGTGAAGAAGGATTAAATGATCTGCTGAACGGAATGAACAGTGTAATGAGTACACAGTATGGTTTGAGAGTAAATCGGAGAAAGATGAAAGTAATGAGAAGTAGTAGAAATGAGAACAGCGAGAAACTTAACATCAGGATTGATGGTCACGAAGTCAATGAAGTTAAGGAATTCTGCTACCTAGGCAGTAAAAGTACCAATGACGGACGGAGCAAGGAGGACATCAAAAGCCGACTCGCTATGGCAAAAAAGGCATTTCTGGCCAGGAGAAGTCTACTAATATCAAATACCAGCCTTAATTTGAGGAAGAAATTTCTGAGGACACGTGTGGAGTACAGCATTGTATGGTAGTGAAACATGGACTGTGGGAAAAC
Organism: Schistocerca piceifrons; assembly: GCF_021461385.2. Lineage (NCBI taxonomy): Eukaryota > Metazoa > Arthropoda > Insecta > Orthoptera > Acrididae > Schistocerca > Schistocerca piceifrons. The sequence continues at coordinate 784,725,926 of NC_060141.1, forward strand.
CGGAACAGAAGAGAATCGAGGCATCTGAGATGTGGTGCTATAGACGAATATTGAAAATTAGGTGGACTGATGAGGTGAGGAATGAGGTGGTTCAATGCAGAATCGGAGAGGAAAGGAATACGTGGAAAACACTGATAAGGAGAAGGGACAGGATGATAGGACATCTGCTAAGACATGAGGGAATGACCTCCATGGTACTAGAGGGAGCTGTAGAGGACAAAAACTGTAGAGGAAGACAGAGATTGGAATACGTCAAGCAAATAACTGAGGACGTAGGTTGCAAGTGCTACGCTGAGATGAAGAGGTTAGCACAGGAAAGGAATTCGTGGCGGGCCGCATCAAACCACTCAGTAGACTGGTGACAAAAAAAAAATTAAAAATAAAAAAAAATTAAAAAACGAGAAGTGCAAGAACCAGTGATTCACATAATTATCTTTGCTGATGATGAGACCGAATAATAAAGTTGGATGTCTGACCAACGAATCAAATCTACATCTATGTTATAACACTTGCTGGCAAAGACTATAAAGAAATTATTTTCCTTACTCAAATGTTCGTTCCTCTAATAAGGCAAGCCTGCACTCTTTTTATGTATTACTCGTATATAGTCTGAAAGATATAACCATCAGACTAAGTTGTAGAGTATACAGGACAGCACATCGCCAGTGTACAGTGCACAAGTTATGGCCAAAGTTCAAAGTGTGGCCAGTTCCCAAATTGGGCGCCCTTTCAGCACTTGAGCTGAGAGGTGTGGTCAAGGTCTCATTACTCAAAATTAACATTATGTGTGCTATTTTGGTCCAAGCTCGATGTGATGATGCAACAGTGCGTGGTAGGCAGCATATGTCAATTCAGTGTTGAGTGTACCAGGCAGATTGTGGATGCTGTTTTACGGAGAAAGTCTCACCCTGACATTACGACTCTTTCTTTTCTCACAATTCGGCGTCATTGTAAATACCGTATCGATTACTCTTATTTATGTTGTGCAGTACAATACTACATAATAGAGATCGTTTATCTGATCCGGACTGGCCGTAGCCTAGTCGTATCAGCAGGACGTCGGACGAAGTGGAAAATGATTAACATTGTCCTTAACCTTGACAGAACACATTAATTTTATGATTTTTTTGAGTTTCCTGTTTTGAGGCCGACCGGTTAGAGTTAAATGGAAATTCGGATCAACGAAAGTTGGATGATCGGGCCTTTGCTGTTTTCGTTGTGATATTTACATATTTTCTTACGTCTTCCATTCAATATGGTAGCTCAAAAACCAAACATTATAATTTTTTCAATCTTTATTCATTATCTATTATTATCACATAAGATAAACCACTACCTCATGTAGTTACTGGTTCTTATTGATGTCACAATGGTTAATTAATTATTGCAGCTATTCTACAATCTACAACTAGTGTTTAAGTGATAGTTTACTATGGCTAGTCTACATTGTTAATTTAATTTGCTGACTACGCATTAAAACTTTTCTACCCTAACTTGCTACTACACTACCTGCAGCGTTATAGGTTGTGGCAGTTGAAACACACCTACTATGAGATAGCCATACACACCAAGCTAATCCCGGTGGGCAAGCCCCTGTCCAGAAATCTTTAATTTTCGCTGGAGTTTCAATTATCCAGTGCTATCCTAAAACTAAATTATACTGTACTAACCCATCCTACGTCAGATTCGGTGCATTGGTCACATCCGGTGTTTGAAACACCAGCCCTGCACCTGGCCCTGAGGCTGCCCAAACCGCACGATTACGGCTGTCGGCCTGTGCCCGGCCCAGCGGAATGCGATTTGTGTAACCAGCTGTACATCTCATGGTTTTCTAAATTTCGCGATTCTCCTTCAAGTATCCTTGAAGATACCTCGTTGGCCAGGCTGTTTAAGCCTGGAGATGTGCCCCCTTGTCGCAACCGGTTAAATGTGCCACGGTTTGGTGATTGCTGCCTTAACGCAGCTGCCATATCATCGTACAGGGACCACTCGAAAGCCACTTGATAGGGGGTTCCCTTCTGTGCTCCACAGTCAAACATAGGTGTAGCCCTTCTCCCAGACCGGCATAAATATGCCAGAAATGGTCCATGGGCAGTGAGGAAGTGAAATAATCCACAGTTATCCATTCTCTAACATGAGGCAGGATTTTGAACGTTATCTCCCAGTATTTTCTGCCCTCCATGATTCCTGACAAAATTCTATCTCACTTATTTTGACTGATTTCCTGTCACAACTTCAACACCCATAATTTCCCTTGTATTTCGATTCTCCGCTTTTTTGAAACAGAACCGCGCGGCTTGTTCCCTGATTTTGATGTCTAATGGATCAAGCCCCATTATCATCAACAAAGCCCTTCCTGGTGATGTCCTATATGCCCCTACGAACCGTGGCAACATACACCTTTCACCCTTCTCACGGCCATGACGGGCACGCCCCTCGTCAGCCTGTGTACCCAAACTCCAAAACCAGAACCCACAGTAGATGTTAGTACATTATCATGGTATATTTTTATTAACTCCGCTGGTAAGTGGAATCTCTTATGCCCAATGCCAACTGAGCACCACTATGGCTTTCTGGATTATAGTCCTAACGTGTATACCGAAGTTTCACCTGTCATCAAGGATGACTCCTAAATTTCGTGCCTCTCTACGCTGAACAACTGGCCATCCCTCAGTTCTTACCGTCGAGATACGTGGCTTTAAAGTGAGAAACCCTCATCTTCGTCTTATGGCACCATTCCTGGAACAATTGCATAGCTCTTTTGATCTTTGGGTCTAAGTACTCTCGGCTACGTCTACCGACCGGCAGGAGGAGGTTGTCTGCGTCATCTCTAGCACATCCTCATGCTCCTGCACACTCTCTAGCAATGGCACCATGCGGATGTCCCAAGAAAGTGGCCCCCACACAGAGCCCTGGGGCAATGCTTTTGTTATTATTTTCCTAACTTTCTCGTTAAGGGATAATAGCCAGATTTCCCAATCCTCACAACAGCTCTTCAGACAACCATGTAGCGGCTCTGGACACTTTTTCTCCTGCAGCAAGGAGAAGACCGAAAGCCACCAAAGGTGATCGAAGGCGTCATTGATATCCACCATGATGCCAACAATGTATTGGTATGGGGCTGAGCCACAGACCTCGGCCTACCCAGGCCTAAAGCCTAGGCTGGCCGGTGTGGCCGAGCGGTTCTAGGCGCTTCATTCTGGAACCGCGCGACCCCCACGGTCGCAGGTTCGAATCCTGCTTCGGCCATGGATGTGTGTGATGTTCTTAGGTTAGTTAGGTTTAAGTAGTTCTAAGTTCTAGGGGACTTACGATCTCACATGTTAAGTCCCATAGTGCTCAGAGCCATTTGAACCTAAAGCCATTTGAACCTAAAACCTGTCACTCATCCCGCACAACATCTGGTATGCTGTCAGTCTATCAGCCAGTAATTTCCCAAAGAGTTTCCCAAAAAGATCCAATTTGCAAATAGGTTTACACGATTTTGTCTCTGCCAGGTCTTTGTCTGGTCCCTTCTTAATAATGTAAACCCTTACCTTTTTCCGGATTTTTAGAAATCTATGCAACCTAAGGCACTCATTGAACAGCTTTGTTACTGGTGTCACTAACTGGGGCGCGAGGAACTGCACCACCTCCGCTATAATGCCATCTGCACAGGAGCTTTCCACTTCTTTAGTGCTGCGATCTGAGCAGCTACTTCGTCCTCTGAGAAAGGATATACCGCCCTTTCGATCAGATCTACATCTACATCCATACCCCGCAAGCCACCTGACGGTGTGTGGCGGATGGTACCTTGAGTACCTCTATCGGTTCTCCCTTCTATTCCAGTCTCGTATTGTTCGTGGAAAGAAGGATTGTCGGTATGCTTCTGTGTGGGCTCTAATCTCTCTGATTTTATCCTCATGGTCTCTTTGCGAGATATACGTAGGAGGGAGCAATATACTGCTAGACTCCTCGGTGAAGGTATGTTCTGAAAACTGTAACAAAAGCCCGTACCGAGCTACTGAGTATCTCTTCTGCAGAGTCTTCCACTAGAGTTTATCTATCATCTCCGCAACGCTTTCGCGATTACTAAATGATCCTGGAACGAAGCGCGCTGCTCTCCGTTGGATCTTCTCTATCTCTTGTATCAACCCTATCTAGTACGGATTCCACACTGCTGAGCAGTATTGAAGCAGTGGGCGAATAAGCGTACTGTAACCTACTTCCTTTATGAGATTTTCACTCTGCAGCGGAGTGCGCGCTGATATGAAACTTCCTGGCAGATTAAAACTTTGTGCCCAACCGAGACTCGAACTCGGGACCTTTGCCTTTCGCGGGCAAGTGCTCTTCCAACTGAGCTACCGAAGCACGACTCACGCCCGGTACTCACATCTTTACTTCTGCCATTACCTCGTCTCCTACCTTCCAAACTTTACAGAAGCTCTCCTGCGAATCTTGCAGAACTAGCACTCCTGAAAGAAAGGATATTGCGGAGACATGGCTTAGCCACAGCCTGGGGGATGTTTCCAGAATGAGATTTTCACTCTGCAGCGGAGTGTGCCCCCAGGTCATTTATGTATATTGTGAATAGCAACGGTCCTATGACACTCCCCTGCGGCACACCTGAAATCATTCTTACTTCGGAAGACTTCTCTCCATTGAGAATGACATGCTGCGTTCTGTTATCTAGGAACTCTTCAATCCAATCACACAATTGGTCTGATAGTCCATATGCTCTTACTTTGTTCATTAAACGACTGTGGGGAACTGTATCGAACGCCTTGCGGAAGTCGAGAAACGCGGCATCTACCTGTGAACCCGTGTGCTATGGCACTCTGAGTCTGGTGGACGAATAGCGCGAGCTGGGTTTCACACGATCGTCTTTTTCGAAACCCATGCTGATTCCTACAGAGTAGATTTCTAGTATCCAGAAAAGTCATTGTACTCGAACATAATACGTGTTCCAAAATTATACACCTGATCAAAGTAAGAGATATAGGTCTATAGTTCTGCACATCTGTTCGAAGTCCCTTCTTGAAAACAGGGATGACCTGTGCCGTTTTCCAATCCTTTGGAACGCTACGCTCTTCTAGAGACCTACGGTACACCGCTGCAAGAAGGGGGGCAAGTTCCTTCGCGTACTCTGTGTAAAATCGAACTGGTATCCCATCAGGTCCAGCGGCCTTTCCTCTTTTCAGCGATTTTAATTGTTTCTCTATCCCTCTGTCGTCTATTTCGATATCTACCATTTTGTGATCTGTGCGACAATCTAGAGAAGGAACTACAGTGCAGTCTTCCTCTGTGAAACAGTTTTGGAAAAAGACATTTAGTATTTCGGCCTTTAGTCTGTCATCCTCTGTTTCAGTATCATTTTGGTCACAGAGTGTCTGGACATTTTGTTTAGATCGACGTACCGCTTTGACATAAGACCAAAATTTCTTACGAATTTCTGCCGAGTCAGTACATAGAACTTTACTTTCGAATTCATTGATCGCCTCTCGCATAGCCCTCCTCACACTACATTTCGCTTCACGTAATTTTTGTTTGTCTGCCATGCTTTGGCTATGTTTACGTTTGCTGTGAAGTTCCGTTTGCTTCCGCAGCAGTTTTCTAACTCGGTTGTTATACCACGGTGGCTCTTTTCCATCTCTTACGATCTTGCTTGGCACATACTCATTTAACGCATATTGTACGATGGTTATGAACTTCGTCCACTGATCCTCAACACTATCTGTACTTGAGACAAAACTTTTGTGTTGAGCCGTCAGGAACCCTGTAATCTGCTTTTTGTCACTTTTGCTAAACAGAAAAATCTTCCTACCTTTTTTAATATTTCTATTTATGGCTGAAATCATCGATGCAGTAACCGCTTTATGATCGCTGATTCCCTGTTCGCCGTTAACTGTTTAAAATAGCTCGGGTCTGTTTGACACCAGAAGGTCTAATATATTATCGCCACGAGTCGGTTCTCTGTTTAACTGCTCAAGGTTGTTTTCAGATAAAGCACTTAAAACAATTTCACTGGATTCCGTCCTCTTTTTTTTTTTTTTATTTGGCGCTGACCCCCTGTTTCGCCGTCTTCTCTATCATAGGGTACAGGGGCCAGAGGAGATCCTCAGCAGTTTACTGCCAATATTCCGTCATCCTGTCCCCATACCTAACGGTAGATAGTGTTGTGTTGCCAGAAGAGCAAACACCGTGTTACTAGAGGAGGCCGAAATGCACACGTTTTAGCTCACGCAGGCTGGCGTGAGGATGGAAGGACTATACTGACGTGAGGTCTGAAACATGACAAAAAAAATTGTTCAAATGGCTCTGAGCACTATGGGACATAACTTCTCAGGTCATCAGTCCCCTAGAACTAGGAACTACTTAAACCTAATTAACTTAAGGACATCACACACATCCATGCCCGAGGCAGGATTCGAACCTGAGACCGTAGCGGTCGCGCGGTTCCAGGCTGTAGCGCCTAGAACCGCTCGGCCACCATGGCCGGCTGAACATGACTAGGAATTAGAATTCAGAAAGCGGACGTAATTAGTTTCATACTTAACTTTAATCCATTAATGATGAACGTCGCTCTTGACGGTACGTGAGTCACAATATTATCTGTTCACAAGACGTAGTAACTGAATATGGCGCCTTGCTAGGTCGTAGCAAATGACGTAGCTGCAGGCTATACTAAACTGTCGTCTCTGCAAATGAGAGCGTCTGTAGTCAGTGAACCATCGCTAGCAAGGTCGGTAGTACAACTGGGCGAGTGCTAGGGAATCTCTCTAGACTAGACCTGCCGCGTGGCGGCGCTCGGTCTGCAATCACTTATACTGGCGACACGCGGGGCCGACGTATACTAACGGACAGCAGCCGATTTAAGTGCTACCACCTAGCGTGTATGGTGCTGGCGGTGACACCACAGATAGCACCATTGGAGAGAGGATCTTTTCCCTTACTAACTTGTACAGTATTCGCGAAGGGTCAGTAGACAACTGAATTAGTACAAATTGCTCCCAACTTTGGAGCCCAACTGCTCGAAGCTCCTGCTGAAAAGCCACATTTAACTCTATGCACCGTTATAGGCATCTCATTTTTCGCCACCACACGACATTCCACTGGCAGTACCTCCTCGTCCTTCTGACACATTGGCGCATCTGATCTAGATCGGCATATCATTGTGAACGCAACGGCTCTCCCCCAGGTTGGTACAACTGCTTGTATCGCCCATATGATTGCACTCGACAGTTACTCGGCGTACTCGTCTACATTCTCGTCACCCTCTGGAAATGCAGGGGTGTCGCACTCACTAGCTAGGTCCTCCCAATCAGTCCTATTGTAGTTTAATTGCACCTCCTACCCCATTTCCCAGTGACACCCTCTATTACCTTTGGTGAAAGTGATCAAGTTATGATCACCTGTGGTGGTCTTATCATGCACCTTGGATTTTTTACTAGGTTACTATGATTTGATCTGCAAGCCTGTCCCCTGTAACGGTAAGTCGATATCAGCTATTCGTATTATTTCAACCATAGGCTGTCCCACACCTACTGCACGCTCTAGCTATCTGCAGAATGCAGATGGCGTACTTGCCACTGCGGTACCATCATTTGATATGAAAAGTAGGTTGTCTAACTCTTAAATTACTCTATTGTAGTAGAAAAGCAAATATTAGCGGAGTTCTCACGATAGATAAATACTGCTCTCTTATAAAGGATGATAAACATGCCAATGTAAAGGAGGGAAAAAAGAGTGTTGACTGTCGTCGGCTAAGAAAATATGACGTTATTGAAATCGACAGGAAAGAAACATTTATTGTGCCTGTAACAGGATACGACAGCATTATTTTGTGCTGCGTGCATACGGAAGAATTGTTCGACATATTGCATCATACTCTCCTGAAGGACGTGGAGTTTACACACAGATAGAAAAAGAACTATAAACTAAAAGCAAAAATTGTCACCAAAGAAATCATTAGACTGTTTGTCCTCTTACGACAGGCGTGTCCGATTATGTTGTCTAATCCCAAGTAAGGCCTAGTTTCCAACCCAATACGCCAGGTACATCAGACAGACCGACAAAGTAAACCTGACTGTTAGTAAAAGTTCGTTTATAAATAACTTTCCACTAGTAGTGACGATTTTCTTTTATTTATGTTTCACATGATGCGTTTTGCGAATTGATTTCAGTGTTCAAGTGTGTATTTCTTTGAACTTTCATAATGTTTTCAACGTGTGAACATGCTATTTCCAGTTAGTTATCGAGCTTTTTTTGTATAGTTAGTGGCAAAATGTGGAAGAACTTGTACTCAGACTCTTCTTATGGTACATTTATGCAGAGTCCGACACATGTTAAAAATGACTAACAGCTCTCAGTGCAAAGGACACATCGAGAATAACTTACCTATACAAACAGTTAGAAATAGGTTTCTAGATGTAGTTGAGAGAGGTAATGTTACAGGTCCTCCATAGAAACGCTTTTGTACAGAAGGTAAATATGGATGTGATTACATCTGTTTTACAATGGCGTTTAGTTCTAAGTGTTAATACTTTTATTTAACTATATTATCACAGCATCTGAAGAAATTAATCAATTCACTTTCAAGTTTTTGGTTTAGCACTTTGTTTTCGCATTTTCTGTAATGTGTACATGTCTCCACTTCTTCTAACAAATCCATTTCATGCTCTTTATTTAGTCAGTGGATTACTTTCATATTTTGCTCTGCTTTTCCAAATGGGTGTCCTGTATTGTGTATGTGGATATCTGGTGTTGAAATTTCGGCCAGTTGTCCTAGGTAGAACACGGGCTTTCCTGGCATGTTACTTTGTGTATTTCATGGTCTGACTATAGATCACGGTTGCTCTTTATATTACATATTACTTTTTGTTGTAGTTTATTTGATACAGAAAACCTAACTTTAACTTTATAATTTTTGGGAATATTTGCCAATGTACAGGATGCTATATATGCATTAATTTTTGTCTTTTCCTCCGTGGTGCACTTCGTGTGTGGGTCCTTCTTCAATTTGCTTAGGACTGTGCCAATCATGGAAGCATTATAGTCATTATCGACTGCAATCTGTTTCACTATATTTATTTCTTTTTGCGTGTCTCTTAGTCTCTAGGTATTTTAGTTGTTCTATGTAGTACTGATCTGTATGCTGCCTGTTTCTATATATCTGTGTGACATGAGGTTGAAGGGATTGTGGTGTTGGTCATTGTATTTTTCGTGAAAATTTTCAGTGTGCTCTTGTTGTTTCTTGTATTATTTAGGTCCAGTTAATTGATGCTTTTGTCTTGTAAATGTTTCAGTATGAATGTAATTTTCTCACTTAGATTATTGAAACAGTTCAGAATATCTATTATATCAGTGGCATCTCCTTTCATTAATAGCAATGTGTCACCTATATATCTCCTATATAATCGATTTTCTTTAGACAAGGTTCTTGGCAGCTAAATAACTTTTGTGCCAAGTGATTGCTGTCTATATCAGTCATCCTACCTGATATACAAGATCCCATTGCTAACTCATCAAGTTCCTTATAAATATTACCATTAGAGGTAAAGTAGTTGTAACTCAGATTTCCCTGGAGGAGTTCCATAAATTCAATGGTATCTGTGTAAGCAAGTTTCTTATGTCTCCTAAGGTTCCTTTGGTCTACAGCAGGAGCTTATTGTATGGGTATGTTTGATTAAAGAAGTACGAATGACAGAGAAATTTTAAAGCTTGTTGCGTCACAATGTCGATGAGGAACCTTACAGCAATACAGTATTCTAACTCCGTCTTCTATGATTGTTTAAGGTTGTTTAAAGGGGCTACATTGTTATACAGTAGTCGCTGGGCGGTAAAAGGTGTGGTCATCTAAAATGGGATAAAAATGCATTCGTCTTTTGGAAGCTTATTTCCGTTCCTAAAAAATATTTGCGTTTAGAGACGGGTCGGTTTATAGTGATGGTCTTCACTGTCTCAACTTTCGTAACAATTGCTGTAATGACATCACCATCACTAATCCGGATTCTATATTGACGTAATGTTCTGTGGGTTTGCGATGGCAGATAGTTTGTTCCGCGATTGACTGCTGCTTTCGGAAGTTGTGCGCCAAAATGATAAAACTCCTATATGTATGTTAGAAACATTAAAGTGTATTTACTTACATTTCATACAACAAGCACCTCTCAATTGCAGGCTATCATCTCATTACTTCAAAAGTGATAATGACCAGCAGAGTAATAAACAGCTGCTAAAGGAAAAGGCAGGCGAATCACTTCGTTGATCTTCGGATTGTGTCTAACTTGGATGGTGGGCGAAGAGTTTCGGCTGTAAGATCAGAGCTGGTTAGGTAGCCTCGGAGGACAGACATGTTTTCTCCCGCAGTCGGTAGTGGTTAAGAATTAAGTTCACAATCTCTGATGATTTGGATGTGCAATTGAGAACTCGTGTAGCGATAACTACGCAAACACGCAAGTCACTATTTTGTTTATGTTCTCCGAAAATGTAAGGAATGGAAATTATTTGTGTTTCTTAAAGGCGATTGTAATTGTTTGCAGTTTCTCGTATTATGGTAATCGGAAGCAAGTGGCATCTTGTTTAAGCAAACCGATTCAAATGCTAATTAGTTATGCATTATCACTTCATCGCTAACGGTTTACCACAGCCTAAATATAACGGTTTCACTACCTACTTGCTAATTTCTGCTCAAGAGACAACAAGAGTGCAAGGTGGTGAACATTATTCAGAACTTCTGCATTCGACTCCGGGCGGTGGAAGAAACTTGGCACGTTCCGAGTACAGCATTCTTAGTACAAATGAGCTCAGTGATACGTCATCTGCGGTAACACACACACTCTCTCTCTCTTTAGGTGGTGGTGGAGGCCATGTTTTGCTGCAAAGAAAGACCTGGTCTGAGTACCTCAAATCTGCCCAGAGAGGTAATGGATGATAATGGCAGATGAAGACTTTGTGAATTTTGAACAAGAGTTGAAGGATCCTGTAAATGCTGGAACTCCCGCGATAATGCAACTGCTGCTGTGTCAGGCGAACCATCGGAATCTCCATACCAGCTGACTGGCAGTAACAGTGCGAGCATGTTGTGTGTGTTGTGTCAGAGTGCAGTGCAGCCCACGTTTTTGTATCCTGCCACGCAGTTTGTGAAGTAAGTAACGATGTTGGTGGACTTGGATTTGTTGTTATTTCCTATGGGACCAAACTACAGAGGTCATCGGTTCCTAGACTTGCACTCTACTTAATCTAACGTAAACTAACTTACGCTAAGAGCAACAATTCGAACCTCCGACGGGCGGAGCCACGCCAACTATGGCAAGTCGCCCCTGACCGTGCGGCCACCCAGCACGGCGCTGCCGAAGGGTAAGGAGAGAAAATTACTTGCAGGCTATAGAAAAATAAACAAGAAAGTGGGGAAAATGTCAGAATCTCACGTCAGTTTGCAAGTAAAAGGTGCGAAAAGGCTGTAAAAGGCAGATGCAAAATTCTTATGGGCAAAAGTTGGAAGCATTGTTAGCATCGGTTCACCAGATGTTGACAGTGGTCGTGGTGATAGCAGAAGCATTCTCGCAGTTGTCATAAACGTCGGGGGATGCTATCTATAACTAGGAACTGCTAATTTTGTTCTACTGCACAGTCAGTGTCCGCCAGCCAAGGTTACCCTCGATGCAGTTGCGCTACTAAATGTGCAACAAAGTGCTGCAAAAGTAGAAATAAGAAATTGTTGTGCAGTTCCAAATGTTATAAAAGTGTATCTTCTTGTAATATGTGATGACTAATTGTAATAAATGAGACCTATAAAGTGAATTATTGTATAAATTTTGATGTCATATATGCTCATACAATATCGAAACAGTTGTGCAGTTCCAAATATCATGAGAGTTAATTTTGTAGTTATAGCGATTAAAGAAAGTGAGACTAATAACATGAATACTTCGATTTTTTTAAAAATTATACAGACGTTTCAAATCCGCTCGAATCTCTTCTTTCCACTCTGGCGAACGAGACCACAGTAATTCACGATCTGGGTGGTCAGATACCAAAAACAAGTCAATGGCGGACATTGGCTGTTCTTACAGCGACAATGCCCATTTTCTTACTTGGTCAGCAACATCCCACATGTGTTGATTTTACACTGTAGCCATAACATACAAGTCAAAAATGCACAACGGCGTCTTGACACATTAAACGTGCTGTCGTTAACTTACGTGTGCTGGCACCATTGAGCGCCGTCGTTAGTATAATGCACTATCTAAAACGTATGGTGAATGGTCCTAATCCACATTAGTGACATACAACTTGGGTTTAGTTACTCAGAGTCATCACTTAGATATCGATAATTTCATGACTATATTATAATACATACCCAAAGCCATAAAACGTAATTTAAGAGGAGAGAACCGTTTACAAGCTGTTGTGTAAAATTAAATTGCACTCTCAATGAAACTTCCTTTGAATGTAAGTCTCCAAGGTGAGTTTGACACATCCACAACTGCTGACACTATTAATATGTGTCAAACAATGATGGCCACTGCCATGACAGAAGGAACCAGAAAGCCCTGTAGTAAATTTAGGTGGTCCCTAGACATGTACAGTTTTAATCAGAAAGAACATATTCTTACAGAGTCCCTCCATCGGAAATAGTCAGGTATGAATGTCTAGCTGATGATTTTAGCAAAAACGATCAACTCCAATTCATAAATAAATTTTTATTTCAATTAGCGTCCACCGTATTCATCGAGTTTGCATCTAATTTTGATTAATTAACTTGTGCTTTTGATCGTCAGTGCTAACCTCTGCAATGGAACATCACTGCGTTTGACTTACGTCGCCTACTAAAATTTGGAATTACATTTTACCAAGGTTGTGACTGCCATTGGTATTTCTTTTGCGAAAGTGGTCGCTACACTTCTATAACAAAATTTCATCCAATAAGTAAGCTCCATTCTATACGTTGACGAATGCTAGCGGTTGTAGAGTGTGCCTTGAAGAACAAATTGAGGATACGAATGCTTGTCCAGAAACGTCATCCTACGACGCTACACAGCGTCGATGTTATAGGCATCGGCACCTGCCGCTACAACTGTTTCAGCAGCAAACATGAATGAGTATTGTGGTGTCACCGCCAGACACCACATTTGCTAGGAGGTAGCCTTTAAATCGGCCGCGGTCCGTTAGTATACGTCGGACCCGCGTGTCGCCACTGTCAGTGATAGCAGACCGAGCGTCACCACACGGCAGGTCTAAAGAGACGTACTAGCACTCGCCCCAGTTGTACATCCGACGTTCATAGCAATGGTTCACTGACAACTACGCTCTCATTTGCCGAGACGATAGTTAGCATAGCCTTCAGCTACATTTGCTACGACCTAGCAAGGCGCCGTATTCAATTGATATTGAGATTCTATTAATGTATCATCAAGAGCGATGTTCTATAAATGTGGATTAAAGTTAAGTATTCCAGAAGCTACGTACTTTTCTTTATAGCATTCATTACGTATCCTGTTTCAGACCTCACGCCAGCCTGCGTGAGTTTAATCGCGTGCCTTTCGGCTTCCTCTCATTGTGTCTAGGCTGTCTTGTCTAGACACAACATGTATACTGATGGACCGCAGGTGGAATATCCTAGAAGTGGCCTGTGTTATTGGTTGTTGATTGATCGAGACCGACTGCCGCTCACTCCAGCCGATTATACGGAAATAGCGACTGTGTAGGCTGATATCAGTCCGTGTAATATTCGCGCTGCCAGGATCTTTACATTACGCCCTGTATGCCGAAAAACGATGGAGATTATTGAATGTTTCAGGAGATAATGTAACTGCATATGGAAAACCGTCACCGAAACCGTCTTCCCAATTGGTAACAGAGCAACCTATTCATCAGAGACTAAACCTGTTGACGCAGCAGCTACCTCCATCTACTCCGCTGGCGATCACGGCAGTAAGTCGCGTTTACTGTTTACCAAACAACACAGGACTATGTCCAGACGTTCCGCCTGCATTTGGTGCCGTAGGGGTGGCATAGCGGCAGGCGCTGCTGCCTGTTACTCTGACGCTCTGTGTCATCATTGGATGACCTTTCTTGACACAGTTTGCTGTCCCTCTACAACCTCACGAAATTTGTCACTATTGTTTTGTGATACCCTGTAGATTGACATTTCTGTAACTCTCCTATACTGCTTAGGGAAAATATTAAGTTGATTGGAGATCCTTTCCGTTAAGTCCGAAAATTTGACTTTGCATTTCCACAACTATATACAGTCAGCTGTTGTTGTTGTTCAGGGGGACAAAACGGATTGGTCTTTGTGGCTAAATGAGCTTCTGAATCTGATTTTACTAGCCTAAATAGAAATTCTATATTCACAGCCGCTGTGAATTTCACAAACGCAAATTAAATCACAAATTAAATTGAAGTAGGTAACAAACATGTCATTTTAGAGCTTTGTGTATTAGCTAATCATCTCTTTAGAAAATATATTATTAATTTATGCACTATGAAGAATGAAGCTGAAATCCATCAACCTGGATAATTATTCCTGCTAGTTTATTCATTAAAACAGCATCACTCACTCTTAATGTTTGCCAGCTTTAATATGAATACATCTCAAAGCAGTCTACAGTTGCTGAATGAAGTTTTCAAGCAGCTCACCAGAGTACAGCTCTTACACGGCAAGTAACCCCATAATTACATATTACTATTCCTGTTCCACACTTGTACCTCTTCCTCTAATTCTACACAACAGTTTCTTAATCAACTTCTGAAACACTGATGTTCAGACAGCGCCTCCAACACTTTCGTTGGCATCACCATCCAATAGTCAGCAGAATAGCGGAGTAAGTCGTCAGGAAGGAGACATATGTGGAGGAGGATATCTAGCGCAAGGGGGCACAGCAGGTTTGCCGTTGGCCTCATGCAGAGCGTGTGTCGTGCCAGCAGCGCTAGCTCACAATGGACAATCATCTCGCTATGGCAATAATGCAGCTGCAATGTGGAGGCTAGGTGGGCCGTACGGCGCTCCTCTGACGTCACAAAGTGAGCCAGCAACAACACTAAGAGCACTGCAACAGTTTGCATTAACAGTTCGAAGCTCGTCTTTGCTCTAACGGAGATATTTATTCCGAAGTAAGTTTCTTTTAATACCATATGACAGATTGTTATAGCCGTTGTCAGGAATAATACACCTAAGAAGAATGTGAGAAATATTTCATGAATCATGGTGGTTACTTTGGCAAATTCGCAGAGCGCCCCGTAGCCTTTTCTCAAAGAGTGAGCCATATGTGATGTGCTCTGATTGTCTTGGCAGTCTACAACAAGTCTTCTATTGTTGGGTGAACAATGTTGATAAAAGCAAGCACTTCTGCGAATTTTTCTCTCTGCATCACTGCACCAGTTGAACAGACAATCATTAATAACCTTTAAACTCCCTCAAACAAGCAATTGCATGTTTCCAAATCGTAGAAGAGTTGTGATGTTAAGTGTTGTATTTCCTATGTAGCATGCGAACAATAGCATACGCCCTGTGCCTCTCATTGTGTAAATCGTGAAAGTTAAATACCCAAAGCACGGTAACAAAAATAAGATTAACTGCATCCACAGAAACTTTGCTGTTGATGTGGTAACTAGAGCAGCATTGGTATTTACTTTCCCGTCGATAAAAGATAGCAGATGTAGTATTTTCTTAAATTATTCTTTGCTACAAAAAGTATCACGTAATACAATGATTACTGGCAAGATGTTATCAGTTATATTGCTTGCTAGAAAAACAATTTGTTTAGCAGATTGTATTGATAGGAAAGAAATGAGGAAACACAGGGAACAACCACTGCTAAAGATTTGTGTACTGCCGAAGATGATACTACTCTTAACATATCACCATGCTTGTTTGATAGACGTACTTCTCGTGTCAACTGAGAATCGCATTAGACCACATATCTTACATATGAACAGGAACGCTTTGGTATCCACTAGATGATTCACAGTGGCAGCTGGCACTCTGGCTCAGCAGACGTTAGTAGAGTCTACCATCTGAAATTCACATTACATATATTAATATTTACTTAAATACTGTATCACAGTAATAAAAGAATGAGCACGAATGTATGTCATTTTACATATATACCATCTACTTGATACAGAGTAATCTACAATGTAAAACAGAACATCAAGTGATGGGCAACACTTATACGTATAACAATATAAATTGTTGAATGGTTAACTTTGGTATCCAAAGCTAAGTAGATTATCATGTATGCCAAAGCATACAGAGGTCAATGCTCGTCGATATGAGTTTTAGTTACGAGAAAGTTTTATACTTTAGTTAGACATTCTCGAACAATTCGCCAACCTAGACCAATACAGATTTTTAATTTCCAAGTTCCTTGATTGTGGGAAAGCAAATGTTTTATTTCGTCCTCATTTTCATAAATTGGGTTTTGGAATGACATTATCAGCTGTGTGGAGTTGGCTGCTGTACTGTTGTGGCATGTTGGGGGATGAAACTTCCTGGCAAATTAAAACTGTGTGCCAGACCGAGACTCGAACTTGGGACCTTTGCCTTTCGCGGGCAAGTGATCTACCAACTGAGCTACCCGAACACGACTCACGCCCCGTCCTCACAGCTTTACTTCTGCCAGTACCCCGTCTCCTACCTTCCTAGCACAACTAGCGCTCCTGAAAGAAAGGATATTGTGGGGATGTTTCCAGAATGAAATTTTCGCTCTGCATCGGAGTGTGCGCTGATATGAAACTTTCTGGCGGACCGAGACTGGATCTCAGGACCTTTACCTTTCGCGGGCAAGTGCAGGAGAGCTTCTGTAAAGTTTGGAAGGTAGGAGATGGGGTACTGCCAGAAGTAAAGCTGTGAGGACGGGGCGTGAGTCGTGCTCGGGTAGCTCAGTTGGAAGAGCACTTGCTCACGAAACGCAAAGGTCCCGAGTTCGAGTATCGGTCCGGCACACAGTTTTAATCTGCCAGGAAGTTTCATATCAGCACACATTCCGCTGCAGAGTGAAAATCTCATTCATATAGGGGAATGTTTATCAGATATTGCTGGTATCGGGAAATAAAGCACTCGGGGCGGAAAATAAACTGGTGCAACAGGAGGACAGATCTCGAAGCCACATAGAAGTGGTACAGAACTCTACCAGCTGGGCAGCTCCACCGCTGTCCTTACATTGCACAGGACAAATCATATGAGAAACTAAGGACTAATCATATCAGAAACGTTTAAAATAGTAACATGAAATATATGACATCTCATACATAAAGAACCAGACATGCAAGAAAACCTAAGCAAAGTTAACATCGACATTTTTTCCATGAATGAAACGGAAAGTAAACTATGGGAACGATCGAGTTTCGTATCTATGTGATGACGTGTAGCCCCAAGAACCAAAAGCAGTTGCTAGAGCAGGACAGAATATGGTACACAATTTATTAAACGAAACAATAGTAATGCTACATCTTAAAGTTGAGAGTGAGTATGTCTCCGTATTGCGCCTGCATGCTCCGGAAGGGCTCAGAATGCTAATGAAGTTAACGAACTTTTACAAAATACTACATGATAAATAACGGAGGGTGTTTATAAACTTTTCATGGTTGACTTGAATGCCATATTAGAAAAAAAGGCTTACAAAAGATGTATGAGCTACAAAAAGTAAAAATAAATCTGTGTATATAAAGGGCAATGTCGTGATTGATTGACTGACTCAATAACGCCGAGCTCAAACCGCTAAGGACAGAAACTTGAAATTTGGTGGAAGCATCGTTTAAGAAGGTATTGTTTGAAATTGCAGCACTAAGGGAATAAAGTAGAGGATGACATAGGGGGCACGGAACATTATTAGTTTTAATAAGAGCATGTGGGCATACGAGGAAATGAACAAGCTGATCGAGCTGCCAAGGACGCCTGCGGATTACCGGAGGTGACACAATGTCCTATTCCCTTGCAAGGTGTCGTTTCTGTGCTGCAGCGGAAGTCTATGCGATTGTGGAAGGAGGAATGGCTGGCGGTGAGGGAAAATAGGCTGCGGTTGGTGAAACCCACCATCCAGCCGTGGTGTTCCTCCTGCCGGTCAGCTAGGCGGGACGAAGTGACCCTTACACGTCTTCGCATAGGGGACTGTCCTCTTACGCATGCCTCCTTACTATAGCGATAGGAACCCCCGCTGTGTGATGCCTGTGGCGTATGGATCACTGTACGCTACATTTTAGTTGATTGTGATTTATATCGTTCTGTCAGGGCGGAAGTTAATATTAGTGGGGATCTGCCCTCGATTTTGCCGATGACGAGGCGAGTATCAAGAAAGTTCTAAGGTATTGTGATGTTTCTGGGCTTCAGCCAAAAATTTTAGGTAGGAATTTTTAGTGTGTTGCCGAGTGGCTGACCACTCCTTTTTATTCTTGTGATAGGCCAGTTCCAAACATGTGCTATGTGTTTGATTTTAACCGCTTCCCCTACGTTCTCTTGCAGTTCCCCTCTTTACATGCTGCTTTCCACTTTGCTACTGTTGACGTGCATACTGCCTATGTAGACTGTCACCTTTAATTTTAGTCTTAATTTTGCACTTGCTGCATTTTAGTGACACTCGTCCGTTATTGTTTCCGTTCGGGTGCTAAAGACTACACTGTTGAGCGCCCATAACACCATAACCATTCATCGATCCTAGTCTTAATAAACCAGCTGCGTCATGACTTTGATATCTGAATTACAAACATACAAGACAGACATTGCAGCTTTACAGGTAGTTAGGTGGCTTGGAGAAGGGATACACACTGAGGATAATTGTGTCACTTTTTGTGGGGGAGATGAAAAACATCACGAATTTTGTACTGGTTTTGCAGTTAAGAATAGGATTGTTAATCGGATTAACGAATTACATCCCACTAACAAAATGATGTCTTACATAACAACGAAACACCAGTGGTACGATATAATATTCATAAATGTCCATGCACTGACTGAAGATTCAACTGAGGATGAGAAAGAGGAGTATTATGAAGAATTAGAGAGAGTAGTCTAAAGTATTCCAACAAGAAAAATGAGAATTATTCTAGAGGACTTCAATGGAAAAATAGATAGAGATGTTCATCCCCACAACAGTAGAAAATAGGAGCACTCTAAAATGGATTAAAAGTGGTCAACTTTACACCGTGAAAAAATATGAGAATTTGTTTCCTCACAAAGAAATACACAAAGGTACATGGTGCTCTCCAGATGGCTAAACAGTAAATCAGATTGACCGTGTCATGACAGATCAAAGTTGAACTTCATTTATAAGAAATGTCAGAACGTATAGAGGAACTGAAATTAGCTCACATCCATTCCTAGTGGTAGGAAAGATGAAAATAAAGATTATTTGCAATCAACCAAAAGCTACACGAAAACCTAATTTAGAAATCGAACGACTGAAGGAACTGTTTGTTAAAGAAACCTATGCGATTGAAATTAATAATCTATTTACAGCATTGCAAGAAGCTGAGGAGGAAAATAGTGTCGTGAAGTCTTGGGAAAGAATAAAGACTGTATTAACAGATGCAGCTGAAAAGACACTGGGCAAGAAAAAGAAGACAAAGATACAGAAGTGGTTCAACGAAAAGTGTCAGTGAACAGTGGAAATGAGGAAAGAAGCCAGGATGCTGTGGCAGCATCATAAGGAGAGTGAGGACGGGAAAGAGACCTTCAAAAATATGCTAACACAGCTGGAAGATATCCTAGAAAGACGGACAGAGTACTTCCCAGAAATGTTAAATTGCACTGATCCATACATAACCTTCAATTATGCAGTGTTTGAGAGTGACAGCATTAATAATGACGAATGTAGAAACACAGAAAAGGAAGCAATCCACACCGTTTAAAGGCTGAAAAACAGCAAGGCATTAGGTGAGGGCCAGTTATCAGCAGAGATGTTAAATGAGGGCGGAAGCAAACCATACATAGGAATTTATAACCTTATCACAATGGTATGGAAAACTGAAACACTGGCTGAAGATTGGAAAACTGCAGTAATCTGTGCCATACACAAGAAAGGAAACAGAATGGAATGTGAAAATCACAAGGGAATCAGTTTGTTGAACATAACATACAAAATCCTGTCAATGATCATTCTGGAAAAAAGTGAACCTTACACAGAAAACATTATTAAAGATTACCAGACTGGATTTCGAACAAACCATTCCACAACTGATAATTTGTTTACTATACGACAGATCTTTGAGAAATACTGGGAAATTAACGAAAACATCCACTGTCTCTTCATTGACTTCCAGCCAGTCCATGACAGCACCCACAGAAGTAGTCTACAACACATTACGAGGGGGCTTTTGACTAACCAAGAGAAGACAGAATATATGGAAATAGGTTAAGTTATACACCCAAATCCTTACTTTGAAACTGACCAACATTCTAAATTCAGAAAAGCTCTTCAGTTTATATACCCTGGATCACGTTTCAACAGTACAAATATCATAACAATGGATATAAATGAAAGAATCGCCTCAGGGCCAAGATGTCTGCACCCACTAAGATGCTTTGTTAGTCACCACAAAGATGAACTTAAGCAACACTATCGTTTGCCCCATAGTACGGTACTGTTCAGAAAACTGGACGCTTACAAAGAGTGAAAGACGAAAAATGAATGTTTTCGAAAGAAAAGTAAAGGGAAAAATCTGGTGACCTATGTTAGAGAATGGTGTATCGATAATTCGAAAGAACAATGAAATTTGTCAGTTATTGAAGCAACGCACTATCATCCAGATATTAAAAAGTGGGAGAGGGCTGGACATATGGCTAGAATGGGAAACAACAGAGTCACCGAGAAAGCATTTTAAGGAACTCTCCAGGCAACAAGACCATTGGGCCGGCTTCGTACAGGGGGGAAAGATGACATACAGAAGGACATCGCAGCATTATGAATTTCCACAGGGTGGTGAGAGACAACGAGAGATAGAAGGCGGTGGAAGCAGATAGTTGATGTAACGCGTGGTCTACAGGGCCAGTGATCGCTGAGAAGAAGAATAAGTAGATATTAAGGATATTTTGACGCTATACCTATTAAAATGGTTATTTGGTTTGAGGGTCAGAATGAAAGAAATTCGGATTTCAGCATTTTTGGGAATATAACCCTAGAGGGGGCCAAATAGTTCGTGAAATTTTTTTTTGGAAATATATCATTATTAAAGAACTGCTACAGTACTCTTAAAGCTACATCTATTAACATTGGTATTTGACTTCTCTTTCTAAAACCATGCTGCACCTCTAAATACCTTTTTCAACTATTGGTATTGATCGATTATTAATAATTTTACCATATGGTTTCTAACAGGAATCTAGTGGGCTTAAGCCTTGGTAGTTTGTGCATTCGAATTTATCATTTTTTATTTTATTGTAAATATTGCTTATCAAAGCTTCATACAATTCGTGTCGCTCATATCCACTCAGCCAGCAGAATTTCATGAAATTTAAAAACCTATGTTTCACTTGATCAGGAAAATATTTAATTATATTCATGTTTACATTTTCAGTACCTCACAGCCTTTGGTTTCTTATTCATTTGGACTCTTTTTTCCGTCTTTCCGTTGTTATCAGATCTACAGAGTATTTTTCGGTGTTCATTTCTGGGTCTCCTTAATCATCACTCCATAAAAATTTAATATTCCTTGATCATTCACTTTTTGGATATTACCTTTAGTTTTAAAGTATGTCACTTTTGTCTCTTCCTATTTCTCATAATATTGTATGTGTTGTTTTCTCGTTTGTGAATTCCACATTCTATTTTACTCAAACATCAGTCCGAAACTTCCCATTTAGTTTTACATATTTCTTCCTCTAGTAATGATTGTTTACTTACATAATACTCACTGTTATTTATATTTTTAGGTGATGACAAAACATTCAGTTACGCCTCCTTTTTATCTTTTGTGAAACACAATTGTTTTAAATCGTTAATCTATCGTTAGAATATATCTCTTCCCTCATTCCTAATTCTTCAGTAGCAACGTGCATCATACTTATTTATACTAGCCATCCAAACCGCAACTGATCTTTCGCGTCACTCATTCCAGCCTTCCATACATTCCTGCCGGTTGCATCTTCTTCTCCCAGACACAGTATCTGCATGTCTCCCACAGTGTAATCCTTCATATCGTTCTCGGCCTTCCTAGTGGTCTCGTTCCTTGCACTTCTCCATGCATGACTGCCTTAATTACCGTGTTCTCTCCCCCTCAAAAGTCTTCACCATCTACATCTTTGTTTTCACACTCGTTACGATGTCAGGTATGCATATAATTGTCTTTTTCTCTGTTTTTCGTTATTCCCCACTGGTCATTTTCTTTCACTGGTTCATGTATTTTTCTCAGTACATTATTTTAAAAACTGAAGATTTTTTTTGCTCAGTATCCATGTCTCGCTTGTGCATCCCAATATTGGTTTGATGATGGTCTGACATTCTTCTTTTTGCCTGTCTGGAAATTAACTTAGATCTTATGATTTGATGTGTAGCTCCTAAACATCTTATCCCAGCTTGAATTCTCGTTACAATCTCTAGGTCTATAAGGTTTTGTTGGTTGATGTTGACACTGAGGTAAGCAAATGTGTCTGTCTTCTGTACTGTCAGCTTCCTGATTCTTAGATGGTTTGGTCCTATCTGAGCTCTTTTTCCTACTACCAAGAACTTTCTTTTATTTTTAGTAAAATTAAGCTTACTTTCTTATCTTCTTCCATGAATACCCTATGGTGACTCCCACAGACTCTTGTGTTACTCTTCTCATGCTGTGGTCGATTGACAAACTGAACAGGATTGATGATATAATATCTCCCTGTCTCGCTCCTGTGTTTTCCTCAAATGTTAGTGAGAATTCCCCCTATACTTATAGGCTGGCTTTGATTCAATCACACACATTTTAGTTAGCTTTACTAGCTGGTCCTGAATCTCCTACTCTGCTACTGTCCTCAACATCTCCTCTTTCACCATACTGTCATCTGCTTTGTTGAAGTCTACAAACATACATAACGTATCCTGAATATGCTTCAAGTTCTTATCTAGTATCTGTCTTAGTGTTAATATTTGGCCGGTGGTTGACTTACCCTTTCTGAGCTCTGCTTGTACTGTGTCTAATATTTCTTTAGTAAATGGGTTGAGTCTGTTCAGTATAATTCTTTGTGTTATTTTTACCATGTGCGTACCAGAGATATCCCTCTATAGTTCTGTGTTAATATTTTGTCAACCTTCTTGTATATGGGACATACAGCAGCAGTTTTCCATTCCTCCAGCGTTACTTCTTTCATCCTCGGATCTTTTATTAATTAAGCTTACATTAATTTCTTTAATGTTACTCCCATCTCCTTTTAGTTGTTACTTCAGATTTCACGTGACATTCACTTTTCATGTAGTAATTATTAGTAAAATCATTTGATACTATATTCTTTTAGGAGGTGCACCTTATAATTCTTATATTTGACTGGCGTGGTTTCTCTTTTTATTTTTTATGTTTTGAAAACGTTATATCATTTCTTACTAAGAAGGAATCTGATTAGACGACCAATCCTCTGTAGACGCTTGTATCCTTTACTGTTACCAAAACTTCCTTATTTGCAATAATGTTATTCATAATTCATTGTGTGTGCCAAATATCTATTTCCTTCTTTCCATTATTTAACTAGCTTTGCGACCACTGCTTCACTCACATAGACAATATGGTCTACTGTGATTTTTTGTTTTCATTAATCGAATTTTTATGTTGATCATTGCGTCATCTTCTGAGCTTATCACTTTAATTAAGGCTGTATAAGCAAGGTCTTTCCCGAATGTACTTCTGACAAAAAGTGATTCTGGTAGCCGGAGTCCAAAGTTTTGTTAATCATTCTTTTTGCGTTGTTGTGGAGTTATTTATATATTGTGGAGATATTTATATAACTATAAATATTTGGCACACACACAGTGAATTATGAATAACATTACTGCAAATAAGAAAGTTTTGGTAAAAAGGAAAGGATACAAGCCTCTACAGAAGCTTGGTCGCCTAATCGGATCCCTTTTTTAGTAAGAAATGATATAACATTTTCAAAATATAAAAAATTAAAAGAGAAACCACGCCAGTGCAACATACGAATTATAAGTTGCACCTCCTAAAAGAGTATAGTATCAAATGAATTTATTAATACTTACTGCATGAGAAGTGAATGTCAGATGAAACCTTAAGTAACAACTCAAAGGAGATCGGAGTACCATTAAATAAATTAATGTAAGCTGAATTAATAAAAAAGGCGTGGAGGAAAGAAGAAATGCCGGAGGTACGAGACGCATTTGTAGTAATCATCAGGCTATCTTGTGCCCTGAACGTATGCCGACAGAATGAAGATGATCGTGAAGGAATGTTTATTGGTTCCATCAGATCATAGGAACTCAGGAAACCACTAAGTGTTATGGTTTAAATTAAAATTATGTGGACAGCATCAAAATTGGCGATTGAACATTCATTTTAAGGAGTTTTCTATTTCCTTGCTTACTTTAGTTAAAAAGTTAAATTTTATTAATGATCTCTGCGGAGGTGACCAAAATACAGGAGTTTGACATTTATACAATATGTTTTCTTTAAATTATGTCCTAATTTCTAAACAATATAATTTCTTGTTGGGCAACGTTTATAGCTCGCGCCTGTTCTCAAGGGGTGTTTATGGGTGCGTGCACTGTAGTGTTTGGTGAACTATCAGCCAAATATTATGACTACTTCCCACCAGGACGTTGGATGCCGCCTGCTGGCGTTGCGGGCACGTGACACGTTAACGAAAGTATGTAAGTGGAGCGGGCACGGATGATAGATCATCCTGGCGAAGATATGGGCTGAAAGAGTGAAATACATTGAGACTTTAACAAAGGGCAGATTGTTATTAAGCAGACCCCGAAATCGGCGAAGATGGTCGAATGTTCACGTGCTGCTGTTGCGAGGATAAATGGAAAGAAATACAAGGATGATGAAACTACCACTAGGCGCCAAATGGTTGGGAGACCATAAATCTTCACATAACACTAGATTCCGAGGCTTGTCTTCTCGGTGAAGAAGGATAGGTGATCCGCGGCATCTCTGCAGAAAGAGCAAAATACTGCCACACGCACAGGTGTTTCAGAGAACACCGTCCATCGTTCTTAGTTAAACATGAAGCTCCACAGCAGACAGCCACATATTAACACAACGAAATCGTCAGTTACCACCGCAGCGAGCACAGGACCATACTGATTCGACTGTCGATCAATTGTAAATGGGTCGGGTCTTCGTTTGAATCACATTTTTGAAACACCATGTCGTCTCCACCAACGCCATCAAGGAGGTGAAGGGCGGCGCGAAAGTGTATCGCGCTATAGACGCAGGTTTTCGGGATCGGTATTATACTGTGGGAGGCATTCTGCTGCTCTTGTAAGGGTCCTATGGTAGTAATCGAGAGCACACTGACAGCTACGAACCATATGCTTCCTTTCGCGCTTGATGTTTGGCCTGACGGAGATGTCATATTTCAGTAGTATATCTATCCATGTCTCGGTTTCGGAATCGTGCTATTGCAGAAGCATCATTGTGACCTCACGTTGGTGTCTCTGCGACTAAATACGTCTGATGCATCCTGTGGATCCTGTCTGGGTCGCTATCGGGCGTCATCACTGAGTACGCAAATCAGCGGCCCGTTATGTACGCGAATTATGTAACCTGTGCATAGATATCCAATGCCACATAACTCCACAAACCTGCCAACATACTGTCGGATCCCTGATGCGCAGAATAAGTGATGTATTTCGTTCCAAAGACTGACAGGCAAGCTATTTAGCAGGTGGTCATAAAGATTTGGCTCATCAAGTGTACATGATTTTAATATGTGCAGTTACACCGAAACTCTTTGAATTAGACATCATTCCGCCCCCTCCCCCCCCCCCCCTGTTCCACCCACCTTACCTCTCTTGAGAAATAGTCGAAGTATGCTACATAATTTGGCAGTCCTTTCACTTTAGAAAGTTGTGTTAATCTCTTGTCTACATTTGGGCTTACAAGTTTCCACATGTCTCCTGCCATGGCATCTTCCAGGCATGGTGTACTGTATTTTATTTTTTATATTGTTTTCTGATTACGTCTTGTGCATTTGCTGAACTAAGTAGTAGTTTTTTGCGTTAGAAAGTACATTTACGTAATACTAATTATGTTATACTTGCAGGTACCAGTATCCAGTAGCAAGCTATTTTCTTAGGTGACTGAAATGATCTTGCCTTTGAAAGGTACTTCTGAGAAATGTTATTGCGATGGTATTAAATGTTGTCTACCCCATACTATATTACAGCCATAAAGATGAACAATAACTTCAATAAGTCAGCTACCCAACAAACTCAGTCAGCACGAGTTGCAGTCAAATTGCATACGAAACAAAGAAATACAGCTCAAAGAATTTTCTGAAGCTATTTGATAACGGGAAGAGTCAATACATTACTAGCGAAATGAGGACTATAAAGTTTGTACATAAGTATAGTTAAATAATTAATGAAACCAGAATAGATGTCAGAGGACATACGAATTAATAGCACATTACACAAAAAGTTCTGACAACCTCTTATATATATATATATATATAAGAGTGTACAGTCTTAGACAGTAAAACTGACCGCCGGCCGTCCGCCACAGAGACTAAGTCCGAGTCATTCACTTAAGGTGGCCAATAAAACTGACCGCCCCTGACAACTCTTAGTCCGGCCATATGCACAATCTGGCAACACTGTAAGATGTGGAAGTGTTAGGAGGACGCGTTGTCTACTTCCGAGACGTTGTCGGACTACGTGAGCCCGTGGTCTAGTGGCAAACGTCGTGCGTTCTAAGCTTATAGTCGCATGTTTGCGTCCAACTGTAATTTTTTTTTTTTTTACCACAGTCGGTCTAAAGTTATGAGTCTGAACATCGAAGATAATTCGCTTAACATTCTACCCACCAGCAATAACAAGTATTCCAGAAACAATTCCGCAGGACAGCTCGTGGCTGCGTCGCAACAGCTTACGCTCGAGCGTTTCCTCGCGCTGAAGCGGCTACCGGCCACCGGCCAGACGCCACCCGCCGCCTGAAATCCGGCTCCGCCCAGGTGAACGCGGCGCGACGCTGTCAGTGTGTGTATCAACTGTCATTTTCGAATTTGAAGTTCTAGTTATCATCTTGCAGTTAAGCATTGGATTTTGCATACTTGAAAATCATTAACTACAGTTAAGCATTGTAAAATTGAGTCGCAAGTGGAAATAGGTGTAACATCTGCAACACAAGGTTTACTTTTGGTATAACAGAGGGGTGAATGCAGAGGAGGCAGCTATGAAGATTTGAATTGTGTATGGTGCGAGTGCTTTTGGGAAAAATACGCCAGAAAAAGATATTCTTGTTTCAACAAAGATTGTTCTGGCATGAATGATTTTCCACATTAAGGAAGTCTCGACTACTGATATATGTGATAGATTACCATTTTACCATCATGCGACATCTGCATTCAAATGGCAAAGTTCAGAGGTCTGGTGTAGGAGTACTGCATGCTCTAATTCGAAACAACAAAAATCAACGGAGTGACTATCATTGAACGTCATCAGGTCGCTCATTGAGCATTCGTATGCAGTACTGTTACTGGTGACGTGTTATGATGCCTTTATCGTTAACTTCCTAAGAAGAAATGAATGGCTGAGCCCCTCCAAAAGACATAAACTCGAGCAAAGAGTAGTGTGAACATAATACACTCCTGGAAATGGAAAAAAGAACACATTGACACCGGTGTGTCAGACCCACCATACTTGCTCCGGACACTGCGGGAGGGCTGTACAAGCAATGATCACACGCACGGCACAGCGGACACACCAGGAACCGCGGTGTTGGCCGTCGAATGGCGCTAGCTGCGCAGCATTTGTGCACCGCCACCGTCAGTGTCAGCCAGTTTGCCGTGGAATACTGAGCTCCATCGCAGTCTTTAACACTGGTAGCATGCCGCGACAGCGTGGACGTGAACCGTAAGTGCAGTTGACGGACTTTGAGCGAGGGCGTATAGTGGGCATGCGGGAGGCCGGGTGGACGTACCGCCGAATTGCTCAACACGTGGGGCGTGAGGTCTCCACAGTACATCGATGTTGTCGCCAGTGGTCGGCGGAAGGTGCACGTGCCCGTCGACATGGGACCGGACCGCAGCGACGCACGGATGCACGCCAAGACCGTAGGATCCTACGCAGTGCCGTAGGGGACCGCACCGCCACTTCCCAGCAAATTAGGGACACTGTTGCTCCTGGGGTATCGGCGAGGACCATTCGCAACCGTCTCCATGAAGCTGGGCTACGGTCCGCACACCGTTAGGCCGTCTTCCGCTCACGCCCCAACATCGTGCAGAACGCCTCCAGTGGTGTCGCGACAGGCGTGAATGGAGGGACGAATGGAGACGTGTCGTCTTCAGCGATGAGAGTCGCTTCTGCCTTGGTGCCAATGATGGTCGTATGCGTGTTTGGCGCCGTGCAGGTGAGCGCCACAATCAGGACTGCATACGACCGAGGCACACAGGGCCAACACCCGGCATCATGGTGTGTGGGGCGATCTCCTACACTGGCCGTACACCATTGGTGATCGTCGAGGGGACACTGAATAGTGCACGGTACATCCAAACCGTCATCGTACCCATCGTTCTACCATTCCTAGACCGGCAAGGGAACTTGCTGTTCCAACAGGACAATGCACGTCCGCATGTATCCCGTGCCACCCAACGTGCTCTAGAAGGTGTAAGTCAACTACCCTGGCCAGCAAGATCTCTGAATCTGTCCCCCATTGAGCATGTTTGGGACTGGATGAAGCGTCGTCTCACGCGGTCTGCACGTCCAGCACGAACGCTGGTCCAACTGAGGCGCCAGGTGGAAATGGCATGGCAAGTCGTTCCACAGGACTACATCCAGCATCTCTACGATCGTCTCCATGAGAGAATAGCAGCCTCCATTGCTGCGAAAGGTGGATATACACTGTACTAGTGCCGACATTGTGCATGCTCTGTTGCCTGTGTCTATGTGCCTGTGGTTCTGTCAGTGTGATCATGTGATGTATCTGACCACAGGAATGTGTCAATAAAGTTTCCCCTTCCTGGGACAATGAATTCACGGTGTTCTTATTTCAATTTCCAGGAGTGTATTTTATCGGGAGGACGACGGTTCAATCCCGTCTCCAACCATCCTGATTTAGGGTTTCCGTGGTTTCCTTAAATCGTTTCAGGCAAATGCCGGGATGGTTCCTTCGAAAGGGCACGGCGTCTTTCCTTCCCAGTCCTTCCGTAACCCGGGCTTGCTCTCCATCTCTAATGGTCTCGTTGTCGACGGGACGTTAAACATTAACCACCACCACCACCACCATAGTATTTTACATCTGATAGCTCAAAAAGTGTGTTTTGGGGTACGAATTCTGCCCCAAGGGCAGTATGCAACACAGCTGGAAATTGTTGCCATCAACTGAGACACCTTTCGGTCTCAGCGTAAGAAAATCGAGCAACACAACTACATCACATGTGCTACTGCATGATAACGCTCTTCTTGATTTGAGAAACAAAACTATCCAGGAGATTGTAATTGTTATGTCCTAGCCAGTAATGCCAACCGAGCCCGCTGCCAAAAGGTTGGCAGCATCAAAGTCCGGACGCCGTCCGCATAAGCAGCGCCAGCGATACAGGAAATCGCCGCAAGTCTGCGCGCGCCACCGCTGGCTTCTGGCTTCTTAAGCGCTGGAGTCGCGAGCGCTAGGACAGTTCTGTATTCGCCGCTCAGTTGTATACTCGCCACCGAATTGTGTACTTGCTAGTCAATTGCGTGTTCATCGCAGCATAGTTGTTGTTTGTCGTCAGCCGACGCTGACCTAGCCGCTCCGACTCGAACTAGACAGATTTCTGTAGACACCGAGTTCACTACTGTGTTACTGTATCTTCATTAATAAAAGATAAGTACCGACCTTTATTTAATATGAGTGTTTGGGTTTTCCTCTTTCTGTTCACTGTTCCAGCGGACCGGTCGGCCCGCTATTAAAAGTGTGGCGGTGACTTCGTAAGCCATTTCTACAGCCAAGTGTTTGTCGCTACGAACACCGCCACAAAAGTAATTAAAGTCGTCTCTCAGGCACTTGTAATGATAGAGATGTCCTCTCTCAAGCACTTGTCCCTCTCGTCATATATTCGTAAAGATTTACCTTTCCCGCTCTTGATCGATCATTTCTAGACGAGAATACTCTTAAAACTACTCTGGTATAATGATATCGTTGGAACCAGTAGGTGTCTACTGGCGTAGAATTTGAAAACAACTTTAGCATTGTCAGATCGTTTTAGATATCGTGAAAGAAAATTCTTTTGCTGATTAATTTCTCTTTGATGATTACTGTTGCGTTTAGTAAACTAATGGAAAATTCAATTAAAATATTCACTGCACCAATACAAATTAAATTCAGCTTACTACAGAAACATCACGACGGCAGACTATCGTAATAAAGCATTGAGTATCTGTAAGACGATTGAGACTATTTTAATACGAATTAGTAGGACATTACCGACTTTTGACTTCGAAAAGGTCCGTATTTACTTCATTTCCTGTATCATCCGCAATTATTATGAAAAGTGGCATTTCATAGATATAATTATGTATTCACAACAACCAAAAATATGTCGTCATTATGAATTTGGCAGTACCGTAAGGTTTTCGCTCTGACACTAAGGGTTACTGAAAGTAGCAAGGCGCGTTGTCTTACGATTCCCTTATTGCGTTTGTATCTGCCTGCTTGTAGCTCTGCTACAAAAGAATTAAAAATCTGGCTTTCAGCGAGTCTCGAAAGGCGAACGAAAGCAGCTTGCTACTGGTAGCCAACCATGTTTCTTGGGAACAGGCTACTTCCTAAAGTGTGAAGACATTCTTTTGTGGTTGAATTGTTGGCAAATGTCAGTCAGACGTGTGCCGTTGGTCTAAGCGTTTCGGTGTGTTCAATTTGTACCAATGATTTTTCTACAGGTTTTTTCTGTCCCAAATAGAGAGTTGAAGTCCCCCATTAGTATTTTCACGTCATCTCGGTGAATTTTGCTCATAGTATTTTCGAGTGTGTTCCACAATTTTTCGACATTTTCGGTGCTTTCCATATTTTCGATGTTGGTGGGGGCATGTGCATTTATGAGTGTATATTTTTTATAGGGGCTCTGAATGGGCATTGTCATTACTCGATTGTTGATGGGTGTGATTTCTTCGACAGCGTTGTTGATAGATCTGTGTTCGAGAAATGCAATGCCGAAGATTGGTGCGAGTTTCGCTACCTTTTGTTGTATTTTGAAGATGCCGTGGTTTCCGTAATGAAAGTTTTAATTGCCAATTAATCGTGGTTCTTGAAGAGCAAGGATGAGAATTTTTGGCGGACGATTTCTTTTGTGAGATTATTTAGGTTTCTTATTTGGATCAATGTATCGATGTTTAGTTTTCGAATGAATGTTTTCTGCTTGTAGGGAAATTTGCCAGAGATCTTCGATATTCTCTGTCGTGCTAACCTGGACTGCCCAGAGTGCGAAAATCCAACTGCCGCTATCGGTGGCCAAGTTGTGTACCACCTGGGGTAAAGTTAGCTTTGCTTGCATAGTTAAAGTTTTCTTGTCTTTCAATGGTTTGGCCTGGGTGATACCAGGACCGAACAGGACCAGAGGGTGTTGAAGCCTTTGGAAGCAAATATTTCCAGCCAAGCTCATTGTGCTAACAGACGGTGACCAGAGTAGCGGTGATTTTCACTCAGATGTGTCTGTATTTTGGGTTCAACGGATTGAGTAGCCGTTCAGGACTGTGTTAGTATTTGGTTCACCACAAGTATTTGATTTCCTCAGTACCACCCATATGGGGGAGGGTTTCCCCTATCGGCCACATGGGATTTTTATTATTATTATTATTATTGTCATTATGTCATCAGCAAATACGATATGGTGTATCATCCCTCCACTGAAATAGATGTGTATTGTTCGATTCAGCATTTCCATCACATAAATATGGGTTATAATCACGTTACATTGCTGCTAGTAGACATATATCTCACTTATTCTTAGACAGTTGCTAGCTGTTACTCCATCATAGGAATTTATGTGCGTAGCATTGTTGCAATACAGACGTTCAAATTATCCCATTTCTGTAATTTCATTTCGACACAAGATCGTCCTAATCGAATTCAGCCAGTCAGTCTTAATGTGGCTATCCGACTACGACTCTCATCATATGATAGACTGGGTGAAGCACATTCTTAATCGGACTGTTGAATCCAGATCACTTATCTATGACAGGGAATAAATTCTTAAACACTGTGGAAAATAATAATCCAATGTGCTTATTACAAATACGTTATTTAAATATAAATATATAAACTAACGACATAAAAATGTATTTACAGGAGCGGAGACCCATCCATCATAGTAGAGCAGTGCGAGATTGGTTTCAGGGCCAAGAGAGGACAAAGCTGTTACCGTTGGTTCCACGATCACCGAACATCAACCAGATAGAGAATATGTGGGCAGAGGTAACAAGGTCATTGTCATGTGTCCCTACAAATGCAAAGGATCTTCGGACGAATATAGAAAACGTATGTTGGGAACTAAATCATCACGCTACACTGTCGACGACTTAATGAAATCAATTCCTCCACGCCCTCGAGAAATCTTACGTAATATTCGTGGGTGGGTTGGTTACTGAAAGTATACTCGTCCACAAAGCCCCTGTGGACAATTATCTGGTAATCGGTCAATCATTGCTTTGTCGCAGCTCTTTAGCATACATCAAGTCCATTTACTTCCAGTCCCCTTGTTACAATTCTTGCAGTGCAAGGTAATTGTAAAATCTCATCCACTCGACGCCAACTGAAGAACTGACTGGTGCATGTGTTGTTCAACACACAGTAGTTGTCACCCTCACTGGAATCAATGACTGTTTGTGTGGTGTGTGAGTGTGTGTGTTTTCGTGTTAACGCACGATGTGAATCAATACTATTAACATTAGAGAGACAACCAACAAGTGCGCTGGTTAAGTGATCAGTTCGCTGCAATCCTGCTTGTACTGTGCGTAAAGACTCGTTGTTGTTGTTGTGGTCTTCAGTCCTGAGACTGGTTTGATGCAGCTCTCCATGCTACTCTATCCTGTGCAAGCTTCTTCATCTCCCAGTACCTACTGCAACCTACATCCTTCTGAATCTGCTTAGTGTATTCATCTCTTGGTCTCCCTCTACGATTTTTACCCTCCACGCTGCCCTCCAATGCTAAATTTGTGATCCCTTGATGCCTCAAAACATGTCCTACCAACCGATCCCTTCTTCTGGTCAAGTTGTGCCACAAACTTCTCTTCTCCCCAATCCTATTCAATACCTCCTCATTAGTTACGTGATCTACCCACCTTATCTTCAGCATTCTTCTGTAGCACCACATTTCGAAAGCTTCTATTCTCTTCTTGTCCAAACTGGTTATCGTCCATGTTTCACTTCCATACATGGCTACACTCCATACAAATACTTTCAGAAACGACTTCCTGACACTTAAATCTATACTCGATGTTAACAAATTTCTCTTCTTCAGAAACGATTTCCTTGCCATTGCCAGTCTACATTTTATATCCTCTCTGCTTCTACCATCATCAGTTATTTTATTCCCTAAATAGCAAAACTCCTTTACTACTTTAAGTGTCTCATTTCCTAATCTAATCCCCTCAGCGTCACCCGATTTAATTTGACTACATTCCATTATCCTCGTTTTGCTTTTGTTGATGTTCATCTTATATCCTCCTTTCAAGACACTGTCCGTTCCGTTCAACTGCTCTTCCAAGTCCTTTGCTGCCTCTGACAGAATTACAATGTCATCGGCGAACCTCAAAGTTTTTCCTTCTTCTCCATGAATTTTAATACCTACTCCGAATTTTTCTTTTGTTTCCTTTACTGCTTGCTCAATATACAGATTGAATAACATCGGGGAGAGGCTACAACCCTGTCTCACTCCTTTCCCAACCACTGCTTCCCTTTCATGTCCCTCGACTCTTATAACTGCCATCTGGTTTCTGTACAAATTGTAAATAGCCTTTCGCTCCCTGTATTTTACCCCTGCCACCTTCAGAATTTGAAAGAGAGTATTCCAGTTAATGTTGTCAAAAGCTTTCTCTAAGTCTACAAATGCTAGAAACGTAGGTTTGCCTTTTCTTAATCTTTCTTCTAAGATAAGTCGTAAGGTTAGTATTGCCTCACGTGTTCCAATATTTCTACGGAATCCAAACTGATCTTCCCCAAGGTCCGCTTCTACCAGTTTTTCCATTCGTCTATAAAGAATTCGCGTTAGTATTTTGCAGCTGTGACTTATTAAACTGATAGTTCGGTAATTTTCACATCTGTCAACACCTGTTTTCTTTGGTATTGGAATTATTATATTCTTCTTGAAGTCTGTGGGTATTTCGCCTGTCTCATACATCTTGCTCACCAGATGGTAGAGTTTTGTCAGAACTGGCTCTCCTAAGGCCGTCAGTAGTTCTAATGGAATGTTGTCTACTCCCGGGGCCTTGTTTTGACTGAGGTCTTTCAGTGTTCTGTCAAACACTTCACGCGGTATCTTATCTCCCATTTCATCTACATCTACATGCTCTTCCGTTTCCATAATATTGTCCTCAAGTACATCGCCCTTGTATAAACCCTCTATATACTCCTTCCACCTTTCTGCCTTCCCTTCTTTGCTTAGAACTGGGTTGCCATCTGAGCTCTTGATATTCATACAAGTGGTTCTCTTCTCTCCAAAGGTCTCTTTAATTTTCCTGTAGGCAGTATCTATTTTACCCCTAGTGAGACAAGCCTCTACATCCTTACATTTGTCCTCTAGCCATCCCTGCTTAGCCATTTTGCACTTTCTGTCGATCTCATTTTTGAGACGTTTGTATTCCATTTTGCCTGCTTCATTTACTGCATTTTTATATTTTCTCCTTTCATCAATTAAATTCAATATTTCTTCTGTTACCCAAGGATTTCTATTAGCCCTCGTCTTTTTACCTACTTGATCCTCTGCTGCCTTCACTACTTCATCCCTCAGAGCTACCCATTCTTCTTCTACTGTATTTCTTTCCCCCATTCCTGTAAATTGTTCCCTTAAGCTCTCCCTGAAACTCTGGTTCTTTCAGTTTATCCAGGTCCCATCTCCTTAAATTCCCACCTTTTTGCAGTTTCTTCAGTTTCAATCTGCAGTTCATAACCAATTG
The DNA here is from genome assembly GCF_021461385.2 of Schistocerca piceifrons. Taxonomy (NCBI): domain Eukaryota; kingdom Metazoa; phylum Arthropoda; class Insecta; order Orthoptera; family Acrididae; genus Schistocerca; species Schistocerca piceifrons. The sequence goes on from NC_060141.1 coordinate 784,761,136, forward strand.
ATTGTGGTCAGAATCCACATCTGCCCCTGGAAATGTCTTACAATTTAAAACCTGGTTCCTAAATCTCTGTCTTACCATTATATAATCTATCTGATACCTATTAGTATCCCCAGGATTCTTCCAGGTATACAACCTTCTTTTATGATTCTTGAACCAAGTGTTAGCTATGATTAAGTTATGCTCTGTGCAAAATTCTACAAGGCGGCTTCCTCTTTCATTTCTTCCCCCCAATCCATATTCACCTACTATGTTTCCTTCTCTCCCTTTTCCTACTGACGAATTCCAGTCACCCATGACTATTAAATTTTCGTCTCCCTTCACTACCTGAATAATTTCTTTTATCTCGTCATATATTTCATCAATTTCTTCATCATCTGCAGAGCTAGTTGGCATATAAACTTGTACTACTGTAGTACGCATTGGCTTTGTGTCTATCTTGGCCACAATAATGCGTTCACTATGCTGTTTGTAGTAGCTAACCCGCACTCCTATTTTTTTATTCATTATTAAACCTACTCCTGCATTACCCCTATTTGATTTTGTATTTATAACCCTGTAATCACCTGACCAAAAGTCTTGTTCCTCCTGCCACCGAACTTCACTAATTCCCACTATATCTAACTTTAACCTATCCATTTCCCTTTTTAAATTTTCTAACCGACCTGCCCGATTAAGGGATCTGACATTCCACGCTCCGATCCGTAGAATGCCAGTTTTCTTTCTCCTGATAACGACGTCCTCTTGAGTAGTCCCCGCCCGGAGATCCGAATGGGGGACTATTTTACCTCCGGAATATTTTACCCAAGAGGACGCCATCATCATTTAATCATACAGTAAAGCTGCATGTCCTCGGGAAAAATTACGACTGTAGTTTCCCCTTGCTTTCAGCCGTTCGCAGTACCAGCACAGCAAGGCTGTTTTGGTTAATGTTACAAGGCCAGATCAGTCAATCATCCAGACTGTTGCCCCTGCAACTACTGAAAAGGCTGCTGCCCCTCTTCAGGAACCACATGTTTGTCTGGCCTCTCAACAGATACCCCTCCGTTGTGGTTGCACCTACGGTACGGCCATCTGTATCGCTGAGGCACGCAAGCCTCCCCACCAACGGCAAGGTCCATGGTTCATAAGACTCGTATACTTCAGAAATGGTTCAAATGGCTCTGAGCGCTATGGGACTTAACTTCTGAGGTTATCAGTCCGCTAGAACTTAGAACTTCTTAAACCTAACTAACCTAAGGACATCAGACACATCCATGCCCGAGACAGGATTCGAACCTGCGACCGTAGCTGTCCCGCGGTTCCGGACTGTAGCGCCTGGAACCGCTCGGTCACCCCGGCCTGCATACTTGTATACTGATCATTCGTTATTTGACTAAATATGAACTACAATCTAATTCGCATGTATATGTCATGGGTTAACGCCGGCACAAAGGTATGACTAATGGTTGGATGCCGTTGAAGTCCTGTTACATTAATGGCAATTCCCTCAAAAAACAATTGCATCTTAAATATCGAAGGACCGACGGTCACACTGTCGCAGCGCGTTGAAATACAGCAACGACGGCAGATGAAAATTTGTGATCGACTGGGCTTCGAACCCAGACCTTCTGCTTTCTAGGCAGACGTTCTGATCACTGGACTATTTTTTTTTTTAATGTTTCAGAAGACTTTCAGCACCAGGTAGGCGGAGGCAAAGAGGGCAGGGGTCGAAGATCCGGTCCTGTCATGGTCCTTCAACAAGGTTCGTATGTCATTCCGCTCCCAGTTGTTAGTGACCATGCGCTTGGGATTCGCCCTTAACCTCAGTCGAAGTTGGAGACCCTCTTCAGTTACATATAACTAGTGCGCATCTATTGCACTATTGTAAGAACCGAGATGCAGTATTTTGGTATTAAAATTTTGTAAATTTGTGGTAAGAACCTATGAGACCAAGCTGCGTAAGTCATCGGTCCCTAAGCTTACACATTACTTAATCTAACTTAAACTAACTTACGCTATGGACAACACACACACCCATGCCGGAGGGAGGATTCGAACCTCCGACGGTTGACACTATGATGAGACAGCAGTCAACGTCTCTGCAGCACATATCTACACACGCTCCTCGTCAGACTCGAATTTCCATTTTTGTCGCATACCACATTCGCGGTACCCCCCGGTCATTGTTCCACTAGCTTGCGTCCACACTGCATTCCCGCGAAGGTCGGACGATGTCGTACGTCTAGCACTGAAAACTTTCGATGACCCTTGGAGACCCAAATAATTATACAGGATGTTGCGGGAGGAATAGTAAATATTCCAGGAGACGGTAGTGTAGACAAATTGTTGAAATAATGACATATAACATGCGTCCAATTTTTATTGAACATACAGATATCTGGGTTCAATGCATTTTCGTTTCGTATGTTGGTCCTTACAAGACCCAGTTGTCTACACTTCCTTGAAAATGAGCTTCCAGCGTCACTGGAAGAGGTTCATTTGGCTACAAGAATGCGTATGTTCCTCCAGCATGACGGGGCTCCTGCACATTCCAGTCGTCAGGTGACACATTATCCAAACCTAACATTTCCTGCAAGATGGATCAGTAGATATGGGCACTTTTCTTGGCCTTCATGGTCCCCAGAACTTCTCTCTTTCGATTTTTGCCTGCGGGGATGGTTAAAGGTGAAGTATACAAAGACAAAGTAAGCCCAAGAACCAATCTGATCGTTCGGATTATGAATAGTGCAGCCCTGATAAATGAACGCAAAGACGACCTACACGTGGTGTTATCAAGAGAAGTCAAATGTGCATTGAAGTTGGTGAGGGAATTTTTGAAAATCAACTTTGAATGTCCTCGTTGTCTTTGCTTTGAGTTTGTTAGGATTACGTACTAACAGCTGTATCTCTGTACACAATAAAAAGTGGACGCATTTATATGGAATTTTTTTATGCAATTCGTCTGTACTCCCACCTGCTAAAATATCTAATATTCCTCCTGAATCACTCTGTATATGGATATATGTGTGGTGTCTGTTCTTTCGGCCATCTCCGAAAGAAAATGCTTCATGGCATTCTGCAACGACCTTCGGCTGCAGGGGGTGATAGAGATTTCAGAGCTGCTTGGCTGTCTGAATAAAAGTAGATGCTACGATTTTTTTAGTGTCTACCCTAATTCTCCTCCGTGCACATGCTGATAAAAGATGTCATGTAATACTGTGGCCATCTTCCCTAAAGAGATTCTAGGTAGTACACCAGACCCGGTACTTTCATCTGTTTTCGACCTGTCAGTAAACCTCTATATTATGTCTCCTGAACGGTGTAGTGTTTCGTTCTTTCACTGCTCCCTGCTTCCAACTGTTACATGGCAAGGTTTATTGAAACAGCTAGAGGTTATTGTATAGTTAGTCGGCATTTCCCCAGCCATCGCCATACTGATTTGGGATTCCGTACATTCTACCTGTATCCAGTTATTTACAATTTTTAGCCTTTATGTCCCTGCTGCGGCCTCCATTTTAAGCCACAGGTGTAAGGCGGGCATGTCTAGCCTAATATCCATCCCAAGAGTGGATGTCCTGATAATTCCGTCTGTTTGTGAAAGCAGGCCAGTCTCTGCACTTTGCCAGACTTCCTAGAAGCCACCTTCTGTTCGACTTTGTTCATATTATATGACAATAAATTATCTTGGTATTTTTGCAGAGGTGTATATCCAGTACGTACTGGGTTTAGACCCCAGTTTACCCTACAGCAGCTTCTAGTGCTTATAAGATTATCTTTCGCAGTGGAATATATTCTTTATGTGAGGTGTTCATAACAGTTTTCCATCCAGTGCTACCTCTAGATACACTACAGCCATCTCTAAAGTTTCATCGAGAAACATAATTTTTCAGTATATGTGCTGGACATGCTTCCCCATAAATAATACTACACCAATTTTCGTGCGGCTTGCCTTTAAATACTTTTTCACAATGTTCAGTGCACATAGGTTTAACAATACTATCAAATTTTCTAAGTCTTACTGTGAATAAATCGTCTACTTATTCTTTTCAAGAGTAGTCTCTCGCATTCAGCTCATCTATGAGTTCATTCACCACTACGTTCTTCATCTCTAACCATTTACTCGAAGGTCGTATTACTAGAACCCCCTCGACATCCAGGAAGATACAGACAGCATCCAGAAAGGGTAGTGCTTTTTCCACCTTCCCAAGTTGGTGAAGTGTTACCTCACATGATTTGCTTCCTAAGAATTATGAAAATGTGGCAGTTCATAGATAAAATTACGTATTCACAACAACAAAAAAGTAAGTCAGCAGAAAATAAAAGCGGCATTATGGATTTGGAAGTACCGTAAGGTTTTTCGCTTTGACCCTAAGGGTTACTAAAGGTAGCAAGACGAATTTTGCTAGGGCGTTGTCTTACCATTCCCTCATTGAATTTGTATCTGCCTGCTTGTAGTTCTGCTACAAAAGAATTAAAAATCTTGCGTTCAGCGAGTCTCGAAAGGCGAACAAAGGCAGCGTGCACCTGACAGGCAAGCACGTTACCTACGAGCTAGCGAACAGGTGTGGGGTCTTTGACGTACTTACTGGCCCAGTAGACGCTATGGCAAATAAATCGCAACATAAGAGACGAGAGTAGTTGTATTTCCCGTGAGGAACCACTTTCGTTGATTCAAAAGCATTAACTGATATCCTTATGTCACGTCTCAAGATAAAATCACTTACGGTATTCAATTGAAATGACACGATAATATCATGTGAATTTAGCAGGATAGTTCTGTGCCATCAAGGTAGTAACTCGTCGGTCACAGAGTTGCCAAACATATTCTGCGCTGTTGAAAAGTTTCAATTATAGTGCCAGGAAGGATACCAGCTGATATGTTCTGTGAGTGACTTCGGAAGTGACTATAGCTTCATCTCAAAGTTGCGGGTGGCAAGGGCCGCAAGATCCTCATTATATGCCCACGAGTCTTATTCGCATTTCTGTAACCAGGTTTAGAGGCTAGAGTGCAATTACTTGTAATACATCGATGCACTGAATGCAAACTAAATGTCATATATTAATAACTGCGACAAATATTTGTGTTTTACTGTCTTAATCGGATCGAAACCTCGAAAGCGTATTCACCAGACGCGATTCACACTAGGACAGAGAGAATGCTAAATAACAGTAATAGGTCACCCAGCGAAGAGAAGAGTCCACGTATTGTCTCAAGTTCTTGCAGTTTGATATAATGCAGTTCCCGATAGTTTCACACTAACGGGTTCTTTTGGCTATCGAAATATTCATATGGGAATCATAAAAGTGGAATTGCTAGAACGCTCAACTACCTTAATAACACCTCATTCTGGATTGAATACGACTCGGAAAGCGACGTTAATTTGACGTTTTCATCCATCTACTGACGTCTCACTGAATGAAGTCTGAAGTCCACGCACAGTTGTGTAGCCTGCCGCAAGGATTCTGTGAAGTGTTGTGGCAGCTGGCAAAGAAGTCCACGCACAGTTGTGTAGCCTGCCGCAAGGATTCTGTGAAGTGTTGTGGCAGCTGGCAGTCATTGCTGAATATACACATGTGCAAATATCCTCACTGCTCTAGCGGAACTCGTCTTTGTTGCATTTTTTCCATACCGTAATTAGCACAATAACATAAGGCTTGTTCTGCTGAAGAACTTGATGCCCACAAGTCCTTAAATAAGAATCTCCTAGCGGGACTAATAAATACAAGAAAGGAAACAGACTGTTGGACAAAAGAATGGACAGCTCCCTGCTTTTGGCGTTTCCGATAGCGCCTACGATAGAATCTGGTGTCATATTATGTTTCAGAACTCTAAACTGTTTATTTTTTTACTTCATACTAAAGCAAAAGTTGTGATATGAGAAGAGGAAATGACTTATATGCTTCTCAGGAACTTTAGTTTTCGTGTTTATTTTCTCACCTCATATTAAAACAAGGGTGTTAATATGAGAAGAGGAAATGAATTATACGCTTCCAAGACATAATATTTCCTTGAGTGCTATTACTGCAAACATGAAATCCCTGCAGTTAATTTTTGTATGTTGGATAAATTTTGATATCACCTCACATTCCTTTGTGAGAGGGTTCCTATTGTCTTGGGCTTCAAATAGAGTAGACGTTTCTTCACTGGTTAATATTCTGATGACTAATGACATGATACCCGTTGCGATTGCTCCATGGCACCTGTGAGTCGAGTCTCACGTTTGTTACTATATGAACACGCAGGCAGTGATATCCGCTCACTGCAGTCAGAGCGAAGGTGATTTCTTTCTGTTTAGGGCGAAGCGTCTGCTGCAGTGTCCACGCTCAGCCAACATAAACAAATCGTGGCGGCATTGGGCACTGCTAATCGCTGCACTCGTCGCGAGCCTCGACAACCAGCGCGCACTATCTCTGCTAACGATACTATGGAGTTAATACATCTTACTTAACGTAATATGCAGGACGAGGGATGGGTAAAAATTCAGTTTTTAGCTTCCCATTGCATTAAAATACTTTACAGTCATATTTGATGCAATATTTATTGTTGGTTGTCTCTCTAATGTTAATAGTATTGATTCACATCGTGCGTTAACACGAAAACACACACACTCACACACCACACAAACAGTCATTGATTCCAGTGAGGGTGACAACTACTGTGTGTTGAACAACACATGCACCAGTCAGTTCTTCAGTTGGCGTCGAGTGGATGAGATTCTACAGTTACCTTGCACTGCAAGAATTGTAACAAGGGGACTGAAAGTAAATGGACTTGATGTATGCTAAAGAGCTGCGACAAAACAATGATTGACCGATTACCAGATAATTGTCCACAGGGGCTTTGTGGACGAGTATACTTTCAGTAACCAACCCACCCACGATTATTACGTAAGATTTCTCGAAGGCGTAGGGGAATTGATTTCATTAAGTCGTCGACAGTGTAGCGTGATGGTTTACTTCCCACCATACATTTTCTATATTCGTCCAAAGGTCGTTTGCATTTGTAGGGACACATGGCAATGACCTTGTTACCTCTGCCCTCATATTCTCTATCTGGTTGATGTTCGGTGATGGTGGAACAAACGGCAACAGCTTTATCCTCTCTTGGCCCTGAAACCAATCTCGCACTGCTCTACTATGATGGATGGGTCTCCGCTCCTGTAAATACATTTTTATGTCGTTGGTTTATATATTTATATTTAAATAACGTATTTGTAATAAGCACATTGGATTATTATTTTCCACAGTGTTTAAGAATTTATTCCCTGTCACAGATAAGTGATCTGCATTCAACAGCCCGATTAAGAATGTGCTTCACCCAGTCTATCATATGATGAGAGTCGTAGTCGGATAGCCACATTAAGACTGACTGGCTGGATCCGATTAGGACGATCTTGTGTCGAAATGAAATTACAGAAATGGGATAATTTGAACGTCTGTATTGCAACAATGCTACGCACATAAATTCCTATGATGGAGTAACAGCTAGCAACTGTCTAAGAATAAGTGAGATATATGTCTACTAGCAGCAATGTAACGTGATTATAACCCATATTTATGTGATGGAAATACTGAATCGAGCAATACACATCTATTTCAGTGGAGGCAAGATACACCTTATCGGTTTTGCTGATGACATAATGACAATAATAATAATAATAAAAATCCCATGTGGCCGATAGGGGAAACCCTCCCCCACATGGGTGGTACTGAGGAAATCAAATACTTGTGGTGAACCAAATACTAACACAGTCCTGAACGGCTACTCAATCCGTTGAACCCAAAATGCAGACACATCTGAGTGAAAATCACCGCTACTCTGGTCACCGTCTGTTAGCTCAATGAGCTTGGCTGAAAATATTTGCTTCCAAAGGCTTCAACACCCTCTGGTCCTGTTCGGTCCTGGTATCACCCAGGCCAAACCAATGAAACACAAGAAATCATGAACTATGCAAGCAAAGCTAACTTTACCCCAGGTGGTACATAACTTGGCCACCGATAGGCGGCAGTTGGATTTTCGCACTCTGGGCAGTCCAGGTTAGCACGGCAGAGAATATCGAAGATCTCTGGCAAATTTCCCTACAAGCAGAAAACATTCGTTAGAAAACTAAACATCGATACATTGATCCAAACAAGAAACCTAAATAATCTCACAAAAGAAATCGTCCGCCAAAAAATTCTCATCCTTGCTCTTCAAGAACCACGATTAATTGGCAATTAAAACTTTCATTACGGAAACCACGGCATCTTCAAAATACAACAAAAGGCATCGAAACTCGCACCAATCTTCGGCATTGCATTTCTCGAACACAGATCTATCAACAACTCTGTCGAAGAAATCACACCCATCAATAATCGAGTTATGACTATGCTCATTCAGAGCCGCTATAAAAAATATACGCTCATAACTGCACATGCCCCCACAAACATCGAAAATAAGGAAAACACCGAAAATGTCGAAAAATTGTGGAACACACTCGAAAATACTATGAGCAAAATTCACCGAGATGACGTGAAAATACTAATGGGAGACTTCAACTCTCTATTTGGGACAGAAAAAACCTGTAGAAAAATCATTGGTACAAATTGAACACACCGAAACGCTTAGACCAACGGCACACGTCTGACTGACATTTGCCAACAATTCAACCACAAAAGAATGTCTTCACACTTTAGGAAGTAGCCTGTTCCCAAGAAACATGGTTGGCTACCAGGAACAAGCTGCTTTCGATCGCCTTTCGAGACTCGCTGAAAGCCAGATTTTTAATTCTTTTGTAGCAGAGCTACAAGCAGGCAGATACAAACGCAATAAGGGAATCGTAAGACAACGCGCCAAGCTACTTTCAGTAACCCTTAGTGTCAGAGCGAAAACCTTACGGTACTGCCAAATTCATAATGACGACATATTTTTTGTTGTTGTGAATACATAATTATATCTATGAAATGCCACTTTTCATAATAATTGCGGATGATACAGGAAATGAAGTAAATACGGACCTTTTCGAAGTCAAAAGTCGGTAATGTCCTACTAATTCGTATTAAAATAGTCTCAATCGTCTTACAGATACTCACTGCTTTATTAAGATAGACTGCCGTCGTGATGTTTCTGTAGTAAGCTGAATTTAATTTGTATTGGTGCAGTGAATATTTTAATTGAATTTTCCATTAGTTTACTAAACGCAACAGTAATCATCAAAGAGAAATTAATCAGCGAAAGAATTTTCTTTCACGATATCTAAAGCGATCTGACAATGCTAAAGTTGTTTACAAATTCTACGCCAGTAGACACCTACTGGTTCCAACGATATCATTATACCAGAGTAGTTTTAAGAGTATTTTCGTCTAGAAATGATCGATCTAGAGCGGGAAAGGTAGTCTTTACGAATATATGACGAGAGGGACAAGTGCTTGAGAAAGGACTTCTCTATCATTACAAGTGCCTGAGAGACGACTTTAATTACAATCTCCTGGATACTTTTGTTTCTCAGATCAAGAAGAGCGTTATCATGCAGTAGTACATGTGATGTAGTTGTGTTGCTCGATTTTCTTACGCTGAGACCGAAAGGTGTCTCAGTTGATGGCAACAATTTCCAGCCGTGTTGCATACTGCCCTTGGGGCAGAATTCGTAGCCCAAAACACACTTTTTGAGCTATCAGATGTAAAATATTATGGTGGTGGTGGTGGTGGTTAATGTTTAACGTCCCGTCGACAACGAGGCCATTAGAGACGGAGCGCAAGCCCAGGTTACGGAAGGATTGGGAAGGAAAGAGGCCGTGCCCTTTCGAAAGAACCATCCCGGCATTTGCCTGAAACGATTTAGGGAAACCACGGAAACCCTAAATTAGGATGGTTGGAGACGGGATTGAACCGTCGTCCTCCCGATAAAATATTATGTTCACACTACTCTTTGCTCGAGTTTATGTCTTTTGGAGGGGCTCAGCCTTTCATTTCTTCTTAGGAAGTTAACGATAAAGGCATCATAACACGTCACCAGTAACAGTACTGCATACGAATGCTCAATGAGCGACCTGATGACGTTCAATAATAGTCACTCCGTTGATTTTTGTTGTTTCGAATTAGAGCATGCAGTACTCCTACACCAGACTTCTGAACTTTGCCTGTTGAATGCAAATGTCACATGATGGTAAAATGGTAATCTATCACATATATCAGTAGTCGAGACTTCCTTAATGTGGAAAATCATTCATGCCAGAACAATCTTTGTTGAAACAAGAATATCTTTTTCTGGCGTATTTTTCCCAAAAGCACTCGCTCCATACACAATTCAAATCTTCATAGCTGCCTCCTCTGCATTCACCCCTCTGTTATACCAAAAGTAAACCTTGTGTTGCAGATGTTACACCTATTTCCACTTGCGACTCAATTTTACAATGCTTAACTGTAGTTAATGATTATCAAGTACACAATATCCAATGCTTAACTGCAAGATGATAACTAGAACTTCAAATTCGAAAATGACAGTTGATACACACACTGACAGCGTCGCGCCGCGTTCACCTGGGCGGAGCCGGATTTCAGGCGGCGGGTGGCGTCTGGCCGGTGGCCGGTAGCCGCTTCAGCGCGAGGAAACGCTCGAGCGTAAGCCGTTGCGACGCAGCCACGAGCTGTCCTGCGGAATTGTTTCTGGAATACTTGTTATAGCTGGTGGGTAGAATGTTAAGCGAATTATCTTTGATGTTCAGTCAGACTCATAACTTTAGACCGACTGCGGTAAAAAAAAAAAAAATTACAGTTGGACGCGAACATGCGACTATAAGCTTAGAACGCACGACGCTTGCCACTAGACCACGGGCTCACGTAGTCCGACAACGTCTCGGAAGTAGACAACACTGCCTCCTAACACTTCCACATCTTACAGTGTTGCCAGATTGTGCATATGGCCGTACTAAGAGTTGTCAGGGGCGGTCAGTTTTATTGGCCACCTTAAGTGAATGACTCGGACTTAGTCTCTGTGGCGGTCGGCCGGCGGTCAGTTTTATTGTCTAAGACTGTACCTCATGGTAATGTTTAAATATACATTTACACGTTTGGAGGCTCTCACTGAATTTTTGTTTCAGTTCCGATGGAAGCAAGTGAAAATGCAATTTATAGAAGAGCAAGCATCTTTCATTACAATGCTTAAGGACGGGTTACCCGTGTGCATATCAGCTTTGCAGTAGGCGTTTACGGAATTATGCAGTTCCTTCTAAATGAGTGCAAATTGTCAACAACCAATCCCACAAGGAAATATACACTCCTGGAAATTGAAATAAGAACACCGCGAATTCATTGTCCCAGGAAGGGGAAACTTTATTGAAATATTCCTGGGGTCAGATACATCACATGATCACACTGACAGAACCACAGGCACATAGACACAGGCAACAGAGCATGCACAATGTCGGCACTAGTACAGTGTATATCCACCTTTTGCAGCAATGCAGGCTGCTATTCTCCCATGGAGACGATTGTAGAGATGCTGGAAGTAGTCCTGTGAAACGGCTTGCCATGCCATTTCCACCTGGCGCCTTAGTTGGACCAGCGTTCGTGCTGGACGTACAGACCGCGTGAGACGACGCTTCATCCAGTCCCAAACATGCTCAATGGGCGACAGGTCCGGAGATCTTGCTGGCCAGGGTAGTTGACTTACACCTTCTAGAGCACGTTGGGTGGCACGGGATACATGCGGACGTGCATTGTCCTGTTGGAACAGCAAGTTCCCTTGCCGGTATAGGAATGATAGAACGATGGGTTCGATGACGGTTTGGATGTACCGTGCACTATTCAGTGTCCCCTCGACGATCACCAGTGGTGTACGGCCAGTGTAGGAGATCGCTCCCCACACCATGATGCCGGGTGTTGGCCCTGTGTGCCTCGGTCGTATGCAGTCCTGATTGTGGCGCTCACCTGCACGGCGCCAAACACGCATACGACCATCATTGGCACCAAGGCAGAAGCGACTCTCATCGCTGAAGACGACACGTCTCCATTCGTCCCTCCATTCACGCCTGTCGCGACACCACTGGAGGCGGGCTGCACGATGTTGGGGCGTGAGCGGAAGACGGCCTAACGGTGTGCGGGACCGTAGCCCAGCTTCATGGAGACGGTTGCGAATGGTCCTCGCCGATACCCCAGGAACAACAGTGTCCCTAATTTGCTGGGAGGTGGCGGTGCGGTCCCCTACGGCACTGCGTACGATCCTACGGTCTTGGCGTGCATCCGTGCGTCGCTGCGGTCCGGTCCCATGTCGACGGGCACGTGCACCTTCCGCCGACCACTGGCGACAACATCGATGTACTGTGGAGACCTCACGCCCCACGCGTTGAGCAATTCGGCGGTACGTCCACCCGGCCTCCCGCATGCCGACTATACGCCCTCGCTCAAAGTCCGTCAACTGCACATACGGTTCACGTCCACGCTGTCGCGGCATGCTACCAGTGTTAAAGACTGCGATGGAGCTCCGTATGCCACGGCTAACTGGCTGACACTGACGGTGGCGGTGCACAAATGCTGCGCAGTTAGCGCCATTCGACGGCCAACACCGCGGTTCCTGGTGTGTCCGCTGTGCCGTGCGTGTGATCATTGCTTGTACAGCCCTCTCGTAGTGTCCGGAGCAAGTATGGTGGGTCTGACACACCGGTGTCAATGTGTTCTTTTTTCCATTTCCAGGAGTGTATGTACTGGGATGGCCGCGTTATGGTTCCAAAATTCTTTGGCAATGACCTACAAGAAGTTTGGGAACTGCTAAATCATTTTAGTCTAACTGCCCTTTTCTGAGGTGAGAATAGGTTTGATGACTGCACAGAGTTCTCCAAAAATATAACAGTTAACAAGCTAAAAGAGTGAATGTAACAGAAATATTCATGGCTTCGCTTTTCAATGTAAGAGGTAATGGAGGTTATTCTTACAATAAAGATGGTGACAACAACATTCTCCAGAGGATCTTGAACGCAACACTTCCCAGGAAACACGATACTTCCTGAAAATGGTCGTCTTCACTGTCTGATTATATAGCCAAATACTCTTCGTTTAAACAATAATCACTGGCATAAGGCATTATTTCGCTTAAAGCAGAGGTCAAACTCATTATAAATATGAAATATAAAAGCGTTGAAACTGTTCCCACAGGTTTGCGTTCCTTTTTGTTCGCGCTAGGGTTATGGCGATTGCATAAGGACGAAAATAGTTTCTATCGACAGATATCATTCCTCTCTTGTCCTGTTATTTCTCTTTCAGCTGTTTGTCCTGCTACAAAGCAGTCATTTTATGTGACTCGCTCATATGTACACCCACTTCCCCACCTGCGCTGGTGAATTCTTCTTTATGGTGGCCGCATCCATCAGCGAGCTTCCCCTTTGATGGCTACGATTAATAATCAGGTCCTCCTACCCCACAGTCACGGTGCGCTCAGTAATATAGCTTATGAATGCGTGTGTGTCTTAGCCCAATAACAGCCCGCATCAGACGCGACGAAGTTTTGTTTGAAGTCTGAGGCAGTAAAAATGATCGGCTCTCAATAATTTAGGCTCCAGCTGACCAACAGACATGTGCAATCTGCCTGTGCACCACGTACCAGTCAGGCTATAGGTCCAGTGTATTTTACATACTAACGAATACCGCTTATGTGGAATTTGCAGTAACTGTTTAGTATTTAAATATTTTTCTTCTGTAACATCATTTTGTGTTCTTCAGTTTCCTATGATAAGTTAAAAATTAAAACGTATTCCGTGAACTTCACCCTGCGTGTGGAGCATGATCACACCTACATTATGAGTACGAGTAATACTGTGCAATACATGGAATTATTTGGCGAAGAACATTATTACAGCTCCGTACTTCAGGCTGTAAAAGCGGAAACCCCTAAAAGCAGGGGCGGTCAAGCTTTTTCACCTACAACACATTTTTCTGTGTCTGTCCGTAGTAAATTTTCTAACCATCCAATAGTTCCGTAGTAATGGTGATTCATGAAGTAGGGAAGTAAATTTACTTTACAAAATTTATAAGATACAGCTACAGCAAGATAAAGCATATAATAAATATTACTTACCAAATAATTTTCATTAGGTTTAACGAAAATACCAATATGTTTCATTTGAAATAACATCACACAAAAAATTTTTTTTCATTTGTTGTCTGTCATTCTATCAGTCTGTGTAGGCCCGTTTTTCTCAGGAATGGGTATAGTAGATTAGATTAGCCTAATTATTCATTCCACAGACCCATAAAAGAGGGAATCGTCCTGGGTGTGGAACATGTCAGGTAAACATATTACGAAAATGTAATTAGAAAAACTTGAGTTTCACTCATTTTAATGATCCTCAGTAATTAAACATTAAAATTATGTACATGAATTAAATTTAAACTTCTAATATTTACAGGTTTAGTACTTACACCTGCTTTCATTAAACCATCATTCAGGAATTTGCTAGTTTCTTTGCTATTACAACCAAGTATTGTCAATAATTAAAGCATTTATGAATAAGATTTAAAATTAAACTTCCACTATTTACAGACTTAAGACTTACAGCTGCTTTCCATACATTAATAGTTCACACAGTAGGTACTTACTTGACTGTTACAACCAAGTATTGCCAAAAACTAAAGTATAATAAATTTTCATTAAAATGGTCTACTGCAATTGTTGATAAACTAATGGATGGAATAGAAGGAGTTGGCCACCAATTATGTTTAGATTGTGCCTTGTCTGAAACTAAACTCCTAATGGTTGCTGGTAACGTATTGAAAATATGCCTTGCTGAATACTGGACTCCCTTCTAGGCAAGAATAAGTGATTTTAACTCTTTATGTACATTGTTCTTATTCCTAGTATTGATACTGTGTACTAAGCAGTTAGTTTGAAAAAGAGATGTATTATTTACAACAAACTTCATTGAGGAATAAATGTATTGAGAAGCTGTGGTTAATACGTCCAATTCTCTGAAAAGGTTTCGACATGATGTTCTTGGATTTACCCTACTCATTACTCTTATTATACGCTTCCGTACTCTAAAATTTTTTTCCCTGTTTGTGTAGTTACCCCAAAATATGATACCATATGACATAATGGAGTCAAAATAATCAAAATATGCCAGTTTCTTATGTTTGTATCTCCTATGTCTGACATCATCGCATTGCAAACACAGACTTGTTTAGGCGCTTTAGAAGTTCCTTAGACCAAAGCTCATGGTCCCACGGCGTCCCGGGTACGATTCCCGGCGAGGTTAAGGATTTTCTCTGCCTTGAGATGACTGGGTATCGAGTGTCTTTGATCATCATTTCATCATCACTGACTCGCAAGTCGCCGAAGTGGCGCCAGCTAAAACGGACTTGAAATTTCGGCGGCCGAACACCCTGCATGGGGTCTTCCGGCCGACAATGCCGTACGATCATTTCATCCCAGTTGTTCGTTAGTATGTCGCCCCAAATTCAATTTATTATCAAGTTATAATCCCAAGACTTTTACACTCTCAACTTCTCATATTTCCGTTGTTGTTGTTGTTGTTGTTGTGGTCTTCAGTCCTGAGACTGGTTTGTTGCAGCAATCCATGCCACTCTATCTTGTGCAAGCTTCTTCATCTCCCAGTACCTACTGAAACCTACATCCTTCTGAATCTGTTTGGTGTATTCATCTCTTGGTCTCCTTCTACGATTTTTACCCTCCACGCTGCCCTCCAAAACTAAATTAGTGATCCCTTAATGCCTCAGAACATGTCCTACCAACCGATCCCTTGTTCTAGTCAAGTTGTGCCACAAACGTCTCTTTTCCCCAATCCTCTGCAACTCCTCCTCATTAGTTATGTGATCCACTCATCTAATCTTCAGCATTCTTCTGTTGCACCACATTTCGAAAGCTTCTATTGTCTTCTTGTCTAAACTGTTTATCGTCCATGTTTCACTTTCATACATGGCTACACTCCATACAAATACTTTCAGAAACGACTTACTAAAACTTAAATCAATACTCGATGTTAACAAATTTCTCTTCATCAGAATCGCTTTCCTTGCCATTGCCAGTCTACATTTTATACCCTCTCTACTTCGTCCATCATTAGTTATTTTGCTCCCCAAATAGAAAAACTCTTTGACTAACTTAAGTGTCTCATTTCCTAATCTAATTCCCTCAGCATCACCCGACTTAATTCGACTACATTCCATTATCCTCGTTTTGCTTTTGTTGATTTTCGTCTTATGTCCTCCTTTCAAGACACAATGCATTCCGTTCAACTGCTTTTCCAAGTCCTTTGCTGTCTCTGACAGAATTACAATGTCATCGGCGAACCTCAAAGTTTTTATTTCTTCTACATGAATTTTAATACCTACTCCGAATTTTTCTTTTGTTTCCTTTACTGCTTGCTCAATATACAGATGGAATAACATCGGGGAAAGGCTACAACACTGTCTCACTCCTTTCCCAACCACTGCTTGCCTTTCATGCCCCTCGACTCTTATAACTGCCATCTGGTTTCTGTACAAATTGTAAATAGCCTTTCGCTCCCTATATTTTACCCCTGCCACCTTCAGAATTTCAAAGAGATTATTCCAGTGAACATTTTCAAAAGCTTTCTATAAGTCTACAAATACTAGAAACGCAGGTTTGCCTTTCCTTAATCTAGCTTCTAAGATAAGCCGTAGGGTCAGTATTGCCTCACGTTTTCCAATATTTCTACAGAATCCAAACTGATCTTCCCCAGGGTCGGCTTCTACTTATTTTTCCATACGTCTGTAAAAAATTCGCGTTAGTATTTTGCAGCCGTGACTTATTAAACACATAGTTCGGTACTCTTCACATCTGTCAACACCTGCTTTCTTTGGGATTGGGATTATTATAATCTTCTGGAAGTCTGACGGAATTTCGCCTGTGTCATAAATCTTGCTCACCAGATGGTAGAGTTTTGTCAGGACTGGCTCTCCTAAGGCTGTCAGTAGTTTTAATGGAATGGTGTCTACTCCCGTGGCCTTGTTTCGACTCAGGTCTTTCAGTGCTCTGTCGAACTCTTCATGCAGTATCATATCTCCCATTTCATCTTCATCTACATCCTCTTCCATTTCCATAATATTGTCCTCAAGTACATCGCCCTTGTATAGACCCTCTATATACTCCTTCCACCTTTCTGCTTTCCCATCTTTGCTTAGAACTTGGTTTCCATCTGAGCTCTTGATATTCATACAAGTCGTTCTCTTTTCTCCAAAGGTCTCTTTAATTTTCATGTAGGCAGTATCTATCTAACCCCTAGTGAAATATGCCTCTACATCCTTATATTTATCCTCTAGCCATCCCTGCTTAGCCATTTTGCACTTCCTGTCGATCGCATTTTTGAGATGTTTGTATTCCTTTTTGCCTTCTTCATTTACTGCATTTTTATATTTTCTCCTTTCATCAATTAAATTCAATATTTCTTCTGTTACCCAAGGAGTTCTGCTAGCCCTCGTCTTTTACCTACTAGGTCCTCTGCTGCCTTCACTACTTCATCCCTCAAAGCTACCCTTTCTTCTTCTACTGTATTTATTTCCCCCATCCCTGCCATTTCTTCCCTTACGCTCTCCCTGAAACTCTGTACAACCTCTGGTTTAGTCAGTTTATCCAGATCCCATCTCCTTCAATTCCCACCTTTTTGCAGTTTCATCAGATTTAATCTACAGTTCATAACCAATAGATTGTGGTCAGTGCCCACATCTGCCCCTGGAAATGTCTTACAATTTAAAACCTGATTCCTAAATCTTTGCCTTACCATTATTGAATCTATCTGATACCTTTTAGTATCTCCAGGGTTCTTCCATGTATGCAACCTTCTTTCATGATTCTTGAACCAAGAGTTAGCTACGATTAAGTTACGCTCTTCACAAAATTCTACCAGGCGGCTTCTTCTTTCATTTCTTACCCCCAATCCATATTCACCTACTACGTTTCCTTCTCTCCCTTTTCCTACTACCGATTTCCAGTCACCCATGACTATTAAATTTTCGTCTCCCTTCACTATCTGAATAATTTCTTTTATTTCATTACACATTTCTTCAATTTCTTCGTCATCTGCAGAGCTAGTTGGCATATAAACTTGTACTACTGTAGTAGGCGTGGGTTTCGTGTCTATCTTGACCACAATAATGCGTTCACTATGCTGTTTGTAGTAGCTTACCCGCATTCCTATTTTTTTATTCATTATTAAACCGACTCCTGCATTACCCCTATTTGATTTTGTATTTATAACCCTGTATTCGCCTGACCGAAAATCTTGTTCCTCCTGCCACTGAACTTCACTAATTCCGACTATATCTAACTTTAACCTATCCATTTCCCTTCTTAAATTCTCCAATCGACCTGCCCGATTAAAGGATCTGACATTCCACGCTCCGATCCGTAGAACGCCAGTTTTCTTTTTTCCTGATAACGACGTCCTCCTGAGTAGTCCCCGCCCGGAGATCCGAATGGGGGACTATTTTACCTCCGGATTATTTTACCCAGGAGGACGCCATCATCATTAACCATACAGTACAGCTGCATGCCCTAGGGAAAAATTACGGCTGTAGTTTCCCCTTGCTTTCAGCCGTTCGCAGTTCCAGCACAGCAAGGCTGTTTTGGTTAATGTTGCAAGGCCGGATCAGTCAATCATCCAGACTGTTTCCCCTGCAACTACTGAACCTATTTCCATGTCGTCATATTTTATACACACACCATAAGGAAATCTTTTGAAGTTCTGAACTGCATATAGTGGGTCTTTTCAAAGTTTAATGACAGTGAATTGTAAATGAACCACTTATTAATGTCACTAAAAATTTGACTAGCTCCCCTTTCAAAATATATATTTGACTTACTATTTATTTCAATGTTTGTATCATCTGCAAATAACACACACTTCGCATCTGGTAATGTAACAGATGACAGGTCATTAATATACACAAGAAACAGTAGTGGCCCTATTATGATTTTATTTTATGTTGATATTTATGTCGAACACTAAAATCTACAGTCCCTGGATGGTGTAAGAAATTTAAGCTTCGTAGTCAAATCAATGAAAAGATGCGGCCGTCTGTAAATACCGCTTGTTCTCAGGAGCGAGTAGAGGTAACAAGTTGATATTGACGTCAGATACTAAGGTCTACGCATACTTGAGCGGTGTACATAATTTAAGTATCCAGGAAAATGCAGCCCAAAATGCGACTATGTATGTCAGAAAATAAAAATAAAAATGAAACAGCTGTATACATGTCGGTCCTGGTGCTCTAGCGTAAAAACGCTTGCCTGTAATCAGAGAGTCGCGGGATGGATGTTGGTCGGATCATTGATTTTTCTGTCTTCGTTTTAACCTAGCCTTTATGTCTCAACGATGGGAGGAGCCGCCAGAAACAACTTGTTGTTCGGGTTAAACAATAGGTCCCCTTCAACGGTTTTAACTCTGGTGGGTTAGGGAAACGCAAGTGGCCGAATGGTGACCAATAGAGGGACCTGCACCACACCACTGAGCCACACGAAACTGCAGTTGTTATCAGTCTAGGGAACACTCAGAGCGCAAGTCTTCTGTGAAGAAATAGTTCACAGACTAACATTCCACTGTAATACAACAGCTTGTTTATTCTGACGAGTGTCAGCACTGTTGTTTGCCAAAGTCGGAAACTGGTACTTTTTTTATACTGATGATATGGTCACTAAACATAAGCAACTGCTCATACAGATTTTTGACTGTATAATGAGTCAGATGACTGCTTCGATGTGGCCTGCCATGACTTTCTCTCCTGTGCCAACCAAACAACCCCACAGTAGTACTTTCAAGTAGTATCCTACACCATTTTTTGATGTATTCCAAACTGAGTTTAACCCTACGGTTCTTTCCCTCTATACCCCACAACTATTACAAAAGCTATTCGCTGATGTCATAACGCCGTATCGTTCTGCTCCTTCAAATGGTTCAAATCGCTCTAAGCAGTATGGGACTTAACATCTGAGGTCATCAGTCCCCTAGAACTTAGAAGTACTTAAACCTAACTAACCTAAGGACATCACACACATCCATACCCGAGGCAGGACTCGAACCTGTGACCACAGCAGCAGCGCGGTTCCAGACTGAGAACCGCTCGGCCACAGTGGCCAGCTCCTGCTCCTTGTTCAGATAACTGTTTTCCATGCATACTGTCCCTCACCGATATTGCGGCGAAGCTCCTCATTTCTTATGAGTCCTCGTAATTTCCAGCATTCTAATGTAAGACCCCATCTCGAAAGCATCAGTTTTCTTACATTCCAGTTTTCCCACAGAAGATGACTCACTTACATACAAAATTGCGCTCCATCACACATTCTTGGTAACTTTTTAAGGGCATTGGTTTGCATTGCTGGTGCTATTTTAGCATGTAATATACTCTTGCACCGTTCTGTGATAACCTCATAGTTTCATGCGTAATCCACTCTGTGTTTTCAAAAAATGGTTCAAATGGCTCTGAGCACTATGGAACTTAACATCTGAGGTCATCAGTCCTCTAGACTTAGGACTACTTTAACCTAACTAACCTAAGGACATAACACACATCCATGCCGGAGGCAGGATTCGAACTTGCGACTATATCAGCAGCACGGTTCCGCACTGAAGCGCCTAGAACCGCTCGGTCACAACGGCCGGGTGTTGTTTTCAAAATAGCGCAATTCCTCCACTTCTTCATCAACGTGACACCTAATTTAGATTGATTGTTAACCTAATTTTGGCAACTCATTATTTCTGTCTGATTTAATCTCAGCCCGTATTGTGTAGTACTATAGGTCGTTACCACCCTCACCAGCGTCTCACAGAAGGAATCGGAAAACTTTGGATCCAATGACGAGTGGCCACTGAGCCACGGCTTTGACTGCTGTGACTGCGAGCACTATCTGCCATTGTGATATAGACCGTCCAGTAGCAGCTACACAGGCCAGTCTTCCACAGTGTTTGTCAGTCTTTGTGAGCTTTTGACAGTTTGCTTGTGCATTAGTAGCAAGAGCCTCACACTGCACGTAACTTTAGATTGCTTCTTGTAATAGCTGCAATTTATAACTGTTTGTTCTTGTGTAAAGTTTCATCACAACGCTTGGAGAAAGCTATAAGTTAAGTGCAGCTTCCATTTACTGTATTTACGTGTTCACTAAACATTTCTGCTCCGGTCCAGCTGCATTGCGACGACAGCTGCTGCACCACTCTGTAATCCACTTCTCCTTACTATTGTTTGCAAAGTAGTAAACAGTATATTCTGTGATGATCAGATTGTATATTTCATTCAACAAACCCTATGATACATGCTCGGATTCACTGAAAACCGCAATAGCATCAGTATCATTAGCGAACTTTAACTTTGACATAATCTACACTTAACTAAAATACCACCCTGATCTTTTTATTAGTAGTTGACATTGGTAATTCAGCATAAACACTGAACAGAATGTAAGAAAGAGTACATCGTTGTTCTACGCCCTTCTCAATCTGAGCACTTCTCCAAGCTATGAGTCAGCATACGTTCTAGTGGAATTTGCTGATTCAGCATAGGTCAGCATTTTCACCTACCTTCAAATGTCGTTGGCATCGTTTACTAGGGACACAATTGCGTATATTATATTCCACTGATGTCATCATCTGCACATCCTTATCTTCAATGACATTCTGGGAATCCTACCTTTCTCAGGCAGTTGCACATGTCATATTTTCCTGACATCAGCATCAGCACTTCCTTATATCCAAGGTTACTCTGGGAACTACATCCAGCCAGGTGCACCACACCCACCCCCAGCCTACACTGCTTCCCTTCAGCAAAAACTTTGTGTAAGTTCAGAAGAGCCAGTTTCAACTTACAGTCCTTTTTTCATGTCTTGTACAGCATGACGCACCTTCACTGACGACCGTTTTTCAGCCTGCACCACCCACAAAACCCTCTCTAACACACAGCCAGTGCCAACATTCATATGTAACTAGTACAGCCCTGCCATAGTTGCTGCATTCGTGCTTTTTATAGGAGCGGAAGTCAGCTGCAGTTCACATATACATTCAACCAGAGACATTCGTGCTTTTTATAGGAGCGGAAGTCAGCTGCAGTTCACATATACATTCAACCAGAGACACTTGCATACACGTCCAGCCTGGCGCATTTACACGTACTGCTGAGCAGACAGAAACATATGTGCCCCAAGCACTCCAGCTCGGCAGAAGATGGCTTGTAGTGCATTAGAGAAGCTGTGATCTGGTGATGTCACATGTGTTTTTTTACACACACTTCACGACCGGCTTCATTGCCAAGAGACTCGTTGCACGATATTATAACTCATAATTATAAAGAAATTCCTTTTTTCGAACGATCTGACGACAACACACCTATACATCACCTCAGGATTCATTATTGCTCAAATAAAACACATAACTCTATGATTTCATTGCTGTCTGCATACACTTGTAGGTCTCACATTTTTAATTGACGAGATTAATGTGTTTCGCAAAGAATTTGACAAGTCTATATGTTGTAGACATTTGTCTGAGAAGTGTATTCACAATTAAAGCGTCGAGACCGGTAGGGCACGTACTGGAGGAGCATAACACCGTAGAGAGGGAGAGTGTTGAGCAACAAATAACAGCTGTGCGGGAGAATGGAAAGAAGATGCATTCGTGTGTGCGTGTGTGTATGACTTCATAAGGGACCAAATTGCTGAGATGGTCGGTCCCTAGACTTACACACTACTTCAACTATGAACAACACACACACACCCGTGCCCGAGGGAAGACTCGAACCTCCTGCTGAAGGGGCCGCGCAGTCCGCGACATGGCGCTTCTAACCGCTCTTCTCCACAGCACGGCGAGATGCGTTAGTGATTGGGTTCATCAATAGATAGTGCTGTGTGTGTTGGAATTGCGTAAGTTCTCTAAAATGCATATTCGGCCTCGCACCACGCAAGATCTATAGTCATTTGCAGCAAGTATTCATCTATTTGTAATAATAATAAATGTCACTGTTATTATATTTGAATGTTGTTACACTTAGGGTTTTCTGTTGCTGTGACAGCACTAGTGAAGACCTTCATAAAAGCAGCCGTTAGGAGGGATACTGTAAAAAAAAATTTTAAAAAATTCCTACAAACAACTGCATACCAGCAGTGCAAAAGTAGAGCGTCGAGCATATGATCATCTGCCATGGAGTGTGACTACTTTCAGCCACTATGTAAAAAATAATTTTTGCTTAAAGAGGTGTGTATAATTTACTGCTCCTGATCAGCCACTCAGTGTGATATTCAGTACACAGATCACGTCCTCACAACAACCATAGCTGTGACTACGCCATGCAACCTAGAACACTTTCCTAAATATTTTAACCATTCGTCCATAGACGTGGGTAACTGTAAGTTTAGTATCAAAGATATTAATAAGCTTGATGAACTTGCAGTAGAGTTCGTGTTTCAGTACATATATTTGCAATGACCGATAAATAGTTCACCCACTTATGAGGGTAACATCAAAGGGTAGAGATATCGGGACATAGACTGAGGTGACGAAAGTCATGCGATACCTGCTAATATCGTGTCAGACAGTCTTTTGCACAGCATAACGCAGCACCACGAAGTGACATGAAAGTGCGAAAGTGTTGCTGGTGCAGGATTTTCTGCACGAACTAACTTCTCAATTGTATTCTTTAAATGTGCGATGTAGTTCATGTCGGACGATCTGGGTGGCCAAATACTTCGCTCGAATTGCCCACAATGTTCTTGAAATCAATTGCCAACAATTGTGGCCCGGTGATGAGCCACATTGCGTTCATTAAAAATTCCATTGTTATTTCCCAGCATGAAGATCGTGAATGACTGAAAGTGGTCTCCAACTAGCCATTTGGATTCACTAATTGTTCCAGTTAGGCCAGATGACCAGTCCATCCAATGTTAACACAGACCACACCATTGTGGAGTCACTACCAGTTTGCACAGTGCCTTGTTGACAAATTGGGTCCATAGCTTCAAGTGGTCTGCACCACACATTTCACGCATCGTGCTTGTCTGTTAGCACTGACAGCTCTACACAAACACCGCTGCTATCGGTCTTTAAGTTAAGGCCGTCGTCCACTGCACTGTCCACGGTGAGACGTAGTGCATGAAATTTGGTATTCTCGGCACACTCGTGATACTGTGGATCCCCGAATATTAATTTCCTTAACGATTTGCGGAATGAAATGTCCCATGCGTCTAGTTCCAGCTACCATTTCGCATTCACAGTCTGTTACTTGGCACTGGACAGCCGTACTTACGTCGAAAACCTTTTCACTTGAATCACCTGAGTCCAATTGACAGATCCACCAATGCACTGTCGTTTTATATCTTGTGTATGCACGATACTACCGTCATCTGTATATTGTGCACATCGCTATCCCATGACTTTTTTCACCTCAGTGCATATCACCACTCCCTGCTGCGAGTCTGTGTAAGTAATGATGCTGATGGTGATTAATAGGAAAAATATCGAACACATAAACTTAACTAATAATTCCATTTTCTTGTATGCGACGTGAAGTCATTCTAGCAACAGCAACCTGATACGGAGGAAAAGGCTTTTGAGGCAAACCTACTGTTTGAACACCTGTGGCAATAAACATGTTAGCCGGCCAGAGTGGCCGAGCGGTTCTAGGTGCTACAGTCTGGAACCTAACTACCGCTACGGTCACAGGTTCGAATCCTCCCTCGGGCATGGATGTGTGTGGTGTCCTTAGGTTAGTTAGGTTTGAGTAGTTCTACGTTCTAGGGGACTGATGACCTCAGACGTAAAGTCCCATAGTGTTCAGAGCTATTTGAACCATTTTATAAACATGTTAGTATCAGTATGGTGTCAAATCCGGAGATTTACCTGGTGGTAGTATTTGAAAAACCTCAGTCTAATGGCAGAGTACTATCATCAACAGATGAAAGCCATCCAACATGTCATGTGTGCTTGCAATTTTCGGTCTTGTTCCACAGAGAAGTTCTCTCTAGATTGGTGATACTGGACGATTTTTTACAGTCTCTGTAGGTGACTTCGCTGGGTCAGTTAAAATATTTAACAATGGAGAATGCACACATCTACGGGAGCAGACCTGTAAGTGTTTAATGTACAAATGTTACACAGTTCAGTATGAGGTAGCGTGTCTTCAAAGGGGGTAGTCATACACCCATTGTTTCAATGAGACATTGTAGAATTTTGTCCTGGAATTAGGTTGTCAAACTCTCCACTCACTGGAAAATACAGTAGCACAAATCTATCACTCTTGCCGTACTTGAAGGTAGAAACTAATGATCCAACTTTACCAGCTGTGGGCTCAGAAATACAATGTTATTTAATCCTACTTTGCATAGTCTATATCGTTCGCACATTCACATACCCTGGGTCCACTGGACCCATTGTGTCTGAAACGAGATTTTAAATGAAAACAAGTATTTTTTGCAATATAATGTATGGA
The DNA here is from genome assembly GCF_021461385.2 of Schistocerca piceifrons. Classification (NCBI taxonomy): domain Eukaryota; kingdom Metazoa; phylum Arthropoda; class Insecta; order Orthoptera; family Acrididae; genus Schistocerca; species Schistocerca piceifrons. Next base: position 784,786,529 of record NC_060141.1, read on the forward strand.
TATTTCGTTTTAAGATTCATCAGCATAATGTGAGGCAGGTGAAATCACTTTTAATAGTTTTCATAAGTTATAAAACAATTTTTTAAATCATTAATTAATTTCTTAGAATAAATTACGCTATGGAAACTTAAACATAAGCCACTACTGATATTTATCACAAGTTGTTCACAAATTTGTGTTATATTGTTGACGACGAACAAATCGTTAAACAAAAAAGTATGACATAAATCTTACAGTTGTTGCAATTCACACTGTTATGATCACTACACACATGTTTTGTCCTCTTACAGCAGACACTACCTTTGTTTCCTGTCATTTAAAGCAGGACGTAAATAACACCTTCTCTTCTGACGACACACCATGCTGTTACTCTTACGACTGACATTTTGCGTCTGAGAAATAGTAATGTGCTTCTCCTTATCCAGATACATGGATTTCTGTAGAAGGAGGTTAGAAGATCTTCTAATCTTAAACTACTGGGTCAACTGCATTGAATGTTCATTGATGAAATGTGTGCTCTTGAGCAAAAGCTCTTCATAATACGTGGTACGCTCTGTTTTTGTAATGTGTCTACTACATTCCATGGTCCAGTGGGTTGCTGTTCGTATTACTGTTTAGTGTTACAAATGACCATTATCTTTGTTAAATGGGTGTCGAATTTCAAGCACAACACTGCGGTGCAGCAAACTCCTATAACATTTCTGCACTGCTTCACACACTCGTTCCCTGCAGTATTTCGCAACACAGGAGTACGCTATCTGACAGGTGAGAAGGGTTGCAAGTTGTAGCACTGTATTTTCTGGAATCACAACAATGCGTATATGTGCCAATAACGTATTCTCTGAATTCCAAGCAAAAATTTTTAATTACAACTCAGCCTAATTTGATGACACTACAAAATAAACTACAGGCACCATCAGACACCAGTTACGTAAATGTGTCGAATATTATAAGTGACACTTAAAACTAATGACACAAATTTCAAATAACACTTTTAATGTGTTATTTCATATTGCAAGAAAGCATAACTGACGAGTAAAGGATCAATTTCAAGTCTTTCGTACAGCAGTTAACAGTTAAATCTCTCGTAAGAGTTTATAAAGTTTAAGACCTAAATAACTATAATATATTCTCCTATAAAACACCTGTATTCCAATATATAGGAATAGTTACCACCAGGACTGAGTAGAAGAAACAAACTTACCACGAGTCGTGCTGCAATGATGATGCTGGAAACTGAAGGAAGAAGAAGAACAATGTATCATTACCTCCCAATAACGTACGTGCTTTGTTTATCGGGCCTATTGGGTGGAGGAAGACTAATCCTGTACCAGCACTATTAAGATTTCCTGAGACCATCCACGTCGAGCAGGTTTTTGTTTTCAAGAATCCTGTTTGGGCCATAATGTCAGCCACTGAATGTTATATTGTATGCCATTGAGGTAGTAAAATACAAGACGTTCAGCGAAGGCTGCGATAATATGCCACCCAATATTTACGATGTTACGAAAAATTAGAATGAGACCAGAGATATTTCGGCTTTGGCCATCATTTACAAGTCCATACTTTTTATTTTACTGAGGCATACTTAAGGATAAGAAGCAGTTTGTCCAGGATATTGCAAATCTTATTACAGCTTTCATACTTGACAATCCGAATTTAGAGCATATTTACTAAGCATATACGGGGACAGATGGAAAAATTTACAGTATGGGTTACTGGTTATATATGATACTATGAAAATGAGTGATGGTCAATAGAGACTGTACACAAAAGCTAGTGTACCGAAACATAGCTACATCAGCATAGTCTAGACTATGAATAAGTTTGCATGTGTGTTGCACATTTACTTGGAGTGTGCAAGGCACATGCATCGGTACGTTCACACAAAAATCGGGACAATCAACCTTAAATTAATGGAACTAGAGGTGTTAGTGAGGCAGTGATAAGAAAGGGGGAGATGCTAGAATACAGCAATGACATTTTACGCTACCTCAAAGACGGGCTTAGTGTACGGCAGCATGCCGTTGACAAAGAGTAAAGTTACTGAAGTGCCGAAGGTCATTCGACAGAAATTACGATTGTAAAATTTAGGACAGCTGCAACAAAACCAGTTAGTTTTGGAAACTTGAAAGCTACTAACTGTCAGTCTGAAAAGGTTTTCATGCACTCTAGCTGGATTGCACAAACTCAGAATGCATTTCACTGCGTCACTTGAAGACTAGATGTATGTCGTGCACTCTGATTTTGGAAGGTCGTTCTTCTATATTATAACCTAATTACTTGTTTCCAATAGATCTGAGCAAAGGGAGTGGAGTATTGCACTGAACAATAAGTGCACATACTACAGCATAGGTAATGCCACCAAGGCAATTAATACATTGCACCTAAGAAGCAGGGAAGTTGGGTAATACTTCCTACTCCTATATCACTGATGATTTAAAATCACATATAGAACATTTGAAAAGGAAGTCACTTACGTGCGAACTTTAATTTATTCACGACAGAAATAAAAACAACGAAAGAGACAGTGGAACGTAGCCATGAATGTTCAGTATGGCCACTCATAGGTTTCTCCAGATCGCTCTAGCATGATGTTGACGTAATTTGTGAGTTGAATCAGCAAGTGGGTGTACTATCTGTCCGTACAACTTGTCTTGAGTGTAATATCGTGACGAATCCATAACGTCGAGACACATTAGTCCATATTATTTGCATACTTTTCCTACAGTACGTACAGGCTATAAAATTACAGCTGTTCCCCGCAACCAGTATACCTTCCAGTAATTGATCAGACATTAGGTCATCTTCAGCTGAATAACATATATCGGAATGCGAGTTTAGTCGATTTTGAGGTGTGGAAATTACAGTATTCCTTCATCTGAAGCTGTAATATTGGAATGAAGTATAAATATTGCTCATACAGCCACCAGAAGACGACTTTGCAGCGGAACAAAAACGTAATAAAATGCGATAATTATGAGTTCCTTAAATTCATAGCAGTGAAACCTCATAGTGACGTTACTCCTCACAATACGTCCAGTTCAATATGAGGAACGTATCACTAGTCAGGAGTTGTTTACTAACAAACTGTTTGCCTGAGCAAAGTTTAATAATGTGATGGGATATTAAGTATTACTCAACATTTAAATGTTGTGACAATTCGAAGCAAAAGCTTTCTATCTTTGGAAGGGGTATTTATAAGTAAGAAGACTACCTAATCAACAGCAATATCACACCTTACTCGTAATGCATTCAACTTTTGTTTCCAGAGATAATATACTAACTAACTGGCGTTGACTACACCAGAAATGAAGGAATCACAATGACTCTCAAGAAATACATCTCTTAATCAACATGATATCTGAATGCCCTAGAAATCGCTGGAAGATTTATAGACACATCAACAGGTGTTTTGTAGTATTTACACGGTTTTTGAAGACACTGATGGTGTTCTTATGAATGTCAAACAGGAGTTGATTCTACTTCGAAATGCTACTGACGACTATGCAGAATCCCTTTGTACAGCTAGAAAAAGCTCATTTTATCATTTTAGCGCTGCAGACAGACAGAAAGGGCAATCTGAAAAAGGATTCTAGCATATTTAACAACTGTAAACTAACAGGTAGTAGAGTTTTCCTGAAATCCCAGGTTTTTTCATTGGTTGATTTACAGCTTGACTGCAATAAAAATGCACATGGACTATTCTGTGGCATATGTACAAGAGTGTACACATGCTATTATGAGGTTCCACACTCATCCTACAGTAATCATAGTGGTGGTAGATTGTTAAAACCAATGTAAGTCGCTAAATACTCTAAATGTGCATGCATGTATTGAATTCCAATCATCAAATAATTTCCGTGCAGGCACTGCAGCATGAAAATCCTCAGCACTGTCTTTTCCCATTGTAAATAGTTCTCATCAGTTACTATACTAAAATTGCAATACTAACATTTAAATTGATTTTTGTCGAAAATATAATTTTTGTGTTTCAGGTACCATAAATGGGGTATAAATACGAAATTTTGTCACTTTATACTCAGAATACTAATACGTTATTACAAGTACGTTGAGAACCGCTAACCCAATAGAAAATGTTTTATAATAACAATGTATTAAGAAACTGAAAAATTTTTAGCGAAAGAATAAAAAAATTCTTCAAATCCATAAGAGATATTTTGTTCATTTTACTTTTAAATCCAGGCATATATGTTACAGTAAAAATTTCACTGCTTTAACACTTTTAGTTCTTTTGCCTTTCCTCTTCCCTTAAGCTGATTACGCAGTTCGTCTCGAAATTCATTTGCTATCTTCTGGATGGTGTACGTGATGTTCTTTTGACAGTACCGTGCTATGTAATCACTCTCGTACATTCTTCACATTAGCTACGGAAAATGGTTTAGAATTCAAAACGGAAAGTCATCTATCGCTCCCGCCCTCTTTGATCGCAAGACTTTCCAAGATATGATACACTCTATGATACAGAATCACCTATGACACAAATATTGACGCCTAGTTCTTCTCCTATCACCCCAGCAGGCATTTGTTCCCTTGAAGAGGTCCTAAGTGCAATTAATTGTTCCCGCTTACACTTTGAAGACTTGTAGAGCAGTGATTCTTACTTCAGAAGTTCTATTTTCAACAAGACGAAAAGCCTCAATTGCGAATAATTAGGCTCCAACGTGCAACTATCTTGTTTCTAATCCTCGACAGAATGAGAGGGATGTTATAAATTTAACTTGTATCAGTCTGAGGCATCACAGCTCCCAAATGAAAGATCCAATTTTCATGCAGATTTTTAATTAAAAGCTGCTTCCATGGAAGTCTGCACAGCTGATAAGCTTCATCAGCTAAATTCGGTAAAATCTATTTTCCTCCAGCGCTGTCTCTTGCTACAAAATGTGTAACAATTACAACAAGTTCCTTAGTACCAGAAAGAAAATCTCCAAAGCATTTAAATAAAAGTCCGCGAGATCATGTGTTTATCTTTTATGGTTGACCAAAATGCTGATTTTTGTCTTTTGAAGTCGTCCGTTTCAGTACGTACAAAGCAGACAAAGACTGACTGTGTCTCTACTGTAAAAAATAAACATATGCTATCGCGGACTATTTTGTAGTTCTTTTTGAGGTCTACAGTTCAGTACTAGACGGTATTGTCTGAACCTCGCAACTGTAATAACATATATAAAATCACATGTGTTGTCAGAACACACAGATTTCGACGAGGCAAGATGTCGCGCCTCAATTACGTGTTTCGTCCCAGAATGTGTGTGTGAATGTGTGTATTCAGTGTCGATCTTACCACGTCTGTCAGTAAAATACAAAGTTGAAAAGCATGAAGTAAAACTTAGAAATTTAAAGCATGCTGACACGAAAAACAAAAAAAGTCTCCATTGTCCGTTTGAGTGTAAGTAGTAGTATTTTGAACCGCTCAGTAAATAAAATAAAAACATAATACATCGGTACACGTAAAAATGAATTATAAATACAACTAAGGTACTTAGGCAACTCAGGTAAGAAGTACCCCGACCTGACGACGCTTTGATCATAACTTGAACTAAACTCAAAAGGACAATATAATTCATTTGTTTATTATTAGAGGCTATTTTGTGATGTTACTTTTTTACTTTATTATTTGAGTTTTATTTTGTGATATTCCCTATGTTTCCTCTCAGATATTGAGGAATTATAGTTATTCGGTACAGACTGTGTAAAACTAAATACTGGTATGTGGGATTTCTAGAAGAATATCGTCCTTCGAGCACGAATCTAACCTGATCGTAGTCACGCGGGTAAGCGTAGAGAATAAATGCATATCACTAACTGACTGTTTATGAAGACAGTAATGAGCATATTGCTTATATGTAAGTGACATTAGTCTATGTAAACGACAGTATGGAAAGACTTGTTTATGAACTGTAAGACGACTATGGATTCATAAAACAATAGCTGGTCTTATGTTGATGTAGTTCATGTAACATATTTCTCCTCTGTCCAAAGTGATTCTCTTACTAATTGTACAATATCTTCTTGTAGCGCAACTTTCTTATGCTTTATGAGCCACTATTCTCCGTCTTATTGTTTACGCCTTATGCTTTTGTTATGCTTAACGAATACTGGTGTCCAAAATTAAAGCAACGACCCGTTGTTTCCCCGTGTTGTGTCTAATTGACCGTATAATCACACAAAACGTCAACAGATGTTCGTAAAATCGACTTCTGCAAGGAAAATGGCATTCCGGTCAACGGACAACCAGGTCAACGGTGATGTCGGGGCAACAAGCAACGGGGTAGTGTTTGCCGGGTAGTCACACATCCACAATCGCTGTGTATACTGTTGTGGACTGGCAAGGCAGCCAATCCACTGTGACGGGTACGAGGTAGCCGAAAGGCACGCGTTTAAGCTCACGCAGGCTGGCGTGAGGTCTGGAACAGGTAAAGGATTTGAGTCTAGCAAATAAAGTACGTAGCTGTTGGAATACTTAACTTTAATCCATAGTTGGTAAACATCGGTCTGACGGTACATACATCACAAGATAAATAGCCAATGATAATGGCGCCTTGCTAGGTCGTAGCAAATGACGTAGCTGAAGGCTATGTTAACTATCGTCTCGGCAAATGAGAACGTAATTGGTCAGTGAACCATCGCTAGCAAAGTCGGTTGTACAGCTGGGGCGAGTGCTAGGAAGTCTGTCTAGACCTGCCGTGTGGCGGCGCTCGGTCTGCAATCACTGATAGTGGCGACATGCGGGTCCAACGTATACTAACCGACCGCGGCCGATTTAAAGGCTACCACCTAGCAAGTGTGGTGTCTGGCGGTAACACCACATATACAGTCACCGGTGGTGCAGTGGGGCACAAGGAAGCCGCCTATCAAGCTCTCTGTGGTGGAAGGCCATAAGAAGAATGGAAGCAAGACTGTCGCAATCTGATGAGGCCCACCGGCTCACTGTGAATCGTCCTGTTGTTTCTCGAACGTGGCAACATTTTACAAAGACCAAGGCAGGCCCGACCACGTGTAATATCAGAAAGAGAGGATCAGTATTTGGTTGTAAGGTACGGTGGCACCGCATTAGTACTGCATGGCAACCAGCCATCTGACCTCAAAAATAATTCAAATGGCTCTGAGCACTATGGGACTTAACGTCTGAGGTCATCAGTCCCCTAGACCTTAGAACTACTTAAACCTAACTAACCTAAGGACATCACACACACCCATGCCCGAGGCAGGATTCGAACCTGCGACCGTAGTAGTCACGCGGTTCCGGACTGAAGCACCTAGGCTCGGTCATCGCGGCCGGGCATGTGACCTCGCAGCTACCATTGAACGAGTCGTATAGGGGCAGACGGTGTACAGAAGGCTTTGGACATGTGACCTCTATTGTGAGAGAGCTGCTGTATGTGTGCCTCTGGTGCGTCTTCATAGAAGGGTCCGTGTAGACAGGAGTCATCAACAAAGCACTTGGCCGGACGAACAGTGGGTCAATGTTCTTTTCACAGATGAGTCCCGATTTCGTCTGGAGGAATCGACGCATTCGCATCTGGAGGGACCAAAACGTTATGCAAAGAGACGGGTGTAGAGGGGGATCCCTAATGATGTGCGCAGCGATTATGTTGACCACTAGAATACCTCTTGATTAATTGTATAGGTGAAATGGCAGGGTTTAACTACTGTCGGGTATCGTGACGAGATCTTGGGACCTTTTGTGCGATTGTTGGGAGCTGGTGCGGGCCCAGGTTTCGTGTTGATGGACGACTATGCTCGACCTCGTAGAGCCCGAGTGGTTGATGTTTTCTTGGAAACGGAAGATATTGCACGCATGCAGTAGCCTGCTCGCTCTCCGGGTTTGAATGCCATGGAGTACGTCCGGGGTGCACTAGGAAGGCGGGTTGCGTAACTTCTGCATCCACCAACCACTCTCCAAGACTAGCGTGAGTTATGGAATCTGTGCAATTACTAACTTAATCTCTACTTAATTCCTGAAACAATATCTGCGGGAAAATTGCAGCTAAATAATCTCAGAATGCAAATTTCAAGTCAGCTCAGGTATATAACAAATGTTACACAGAAGAAGGATGTTGGCTTTAATTAACCGTATTGTTCAGTTACCTATGTTATTTATATGTGTCCCTACCAAAACACAAATAATATATTCGGTACCTCCTTTCCTGAGAAAAAATCAAACGGCTTTTACGTTACAACTCCCTTCCTACATTAACACACAGCAGAGTAACTTCTATTCCCATTAGTTTATATAAAGTCAGATCTGTTACAAATATACAAGCACACTTAGACGTTACGCTCTGTAATTCCGATCTACGTCAATACTACTCAAATACTGCCATCTGTCGGCGAGCAACTACATTCAGTCGCCCAGGTTTTCTCTCGCAGTCACAGTCCTTGCCAGCACACGGTGCAATGAAAATGTCTCTCATTGAGAACGAAAGAATGAGTACCCGCATATCAAAATCTAGTTTCGGGGGGGGGGGGGGGGGGGTGAATAACCATATCTTATTAGCACAGAAAAATGGAATAAAATGAAATAATAGTTAGCATGAAGTAGGTTAGGCGAACAGACTGCACGACGACCAAGAGCTGAAGCATAGCTTCAGTCTCTTGTCCTGTAAGACCCTACAATTAATAATTTATCGACTTATCATTATTACGAAAGGTTTCCGTCATACTTTACCGTCAAATCACACAAGACACCTTCCAGTAATTGTTTCAGCAGAATTTTATTTTAGTTGTGCTCTTTCTGGTGTACTGAAAAAGTATGCCTTTTCACGTGTTACCGTGCCATTTCATCCTTACTTACTCTCGTATTAGATAATGACCTGCGGCGATACATGAGAGCGAATCAGAGTGTAACGCCTTCCCACGCCTCTAACCGACTTTTGGGGCACCAAGTGTACAATCTGTTAGATTAGTCTACTCGTTATTCTTCTAGGCAATGTACCATCTAAATTCCTATTACTTACTCCACTGAGGGCCGAACCGCACAAAATATCCCTGGGTTCTGTGTGGGGTGGCTGTGGGTTGAGTGGACTGCTGTAGCATGTTGTGGGGTTGTGAACCACTGAGGGCAACGGCGGGAACGAAGCCTGTCGTTTCTAGGTCCCCAGTTCCATACAATACAATATAAAAACTATGAAAAACCGTAAACAATCATCAGTTTTTCGAATATGTCGGAAATAGCTGTTTCAGTGAATTATCAACGTGCTTTCACAGACATCCCAGACAGAATCTCCCCAGGACTTATAGATTAAGATATTTGTGCTTCCTAGACCAGTAAAAACAATCACCACTTCAGAGAGGCTGCTGCCAATCGGCCACATTACATCTGGTTGGTCCAGTTTCGAGTTCTGTCGCTCAGTATGGGATGGGGCATCGGAGAACAATGAAATAAATGTCTCACTGTAGTGGACATGATGGGTATAGGACACTTCAGCGTCTGCACACGGGTCGTCTCAATCCGAAATCAAACAGAGGTATAGCCGTCAGTCTGCTTTGTATTGTTTTTTTTTTGTTCTTTGTTAGCCTCTTCCTCAATTCGTGATGGTAAAATGGAATACAGGTTATAAAAATCCAATATTACGTACATACTGAACGAGAGATATACATGGTCCAGTCACGTTAATGTAACCACATCCAATGTTCGACGTCAACGTGAAACCACTCACAGACGGCAGGTGGCAGCACTAGCAGTGGTAACAAAGAGTGTGAGGGAGGGGCTAGGGGCCGTTGACAAAACCGCAGTAGTTATCTTAATGCGGAAAGGGAACGATTTATCTGACGTCCAAAAGGGCATGACCATTGGCTTTCGATCCAAGCCTGGAACCATTCCCGAAAGTCTGAGCCTGTAAACTGCTCACACGCCGCCGTTGTTGATGTGTACGGTGCATGGAAAAATGGCGCTATCGGAAACCGGCAACAAGGCAGCACGGGCCATCGATGACAGAGGTGAACGACAGCTTCGGAGATGTGTACTGCAGGACAGACGTGCTACTGTTCAGTAACTGAAGGCCCAGGCGAACCAAGGGGCTACCAACAGTCAAGCCTCAACGACCATTCAGCGAACGTTGCTACATACGGGCCTCCAAAGCAGTCCATTGTTTCATACACCCATACTGAATGCTGTTCATCGGCGACGAAGACTGAAACCTGCGTGCTAGTAGCGCAACTCGGCTTCCACTGAGTGTTGATAGTCTTTTCACATGAGTGACGTTTGATTCTCCGTCGGACAGATGGCTGTTGACGTGTGCAGTATGAAACGTGTGGAAGCAAACATCCTGCGACAATCTTCAGAACAATTGTCGAAGGATCCACTCCAGAGGGAGTGCGTCACCTCGTCGTCCTGGAAGACTCAATGAAGTATGCGTCCATCCCTACGAAACTTACCTATCCCCATATGCAGCTTTTTTTTCGGCGTGATGTGATTTACCAGCAGGGAAATGCAACGTGTCACACAGCTAGCAATATACAGCTCGCAGTGTAATGTGCGGTTCGCAGAGCACCAGGATGAGCTTACCGTACTCCCCCGCCACCAATCACCCCGGATTTTAAATTAGTTGATAATCTGTGAAACTACCTCAGGCTGTTCACGTTATGACTCCTGAACCATGAAACCTTGCTTAGCTGCCCACGGCACTGAAGCCTGCATGGCCCCACATACTTGCCGATATCTTCCAGAACCTCATCGCCTCTGTTCAACCAGGTCTCATTGCGGTCCACGCTGCAAAAGATGGTTGTTGAGGATTTTGACTGGTGGTTACATTAATGTTTCGGGGTGCACTCAGCCTCGTGATGGCAATTCAGCAGCTACTCGACCGAATAGTAGCGGCTCCGGTCACAGAAAACCATCACAACAACCGGGAGAGTGGTGTGCTGACCACACGCCCATCGTATCCGCATCCTCACTGAGGATGACACGGCGGTCGGATGGTACCGATGGGTCACTTGTGGCGTGAAGGTGGAGTGCTGTTGCTGCTGTGATTACATTAATGCGGGTGGACAGTGTATTTGCCATATGGAGAAGAGAATTTAGAATCGAGAAGATAGTGTATTCAGGAACACGTGATGTTTTTCAAGCAGGAGATTTGTGTTTAACGTGTCGTCGCCAAGGAGGGCATTGTAGACGGAGCACATGCTCCGATTATGGAAGGAAGGGGAAGGAGATCTGCCCTGCTCTTTGAAAGGAACGATCCTGGCATTCACCTGAAGAGATTTAGGGAAACGACGGGAAACCTAAATCAAAAAGACCGAATGCGGGTTTAAACTGTCGTCCTCCCGAAAATGAGGAAATGCACACTAAAGACCACGCATGAGCAGCTTCCGCCATTTTCTAAAGATTTTAGTTTTGGTAGAGATGAGCTTATCTTTCGAGAAGAATTTGTAAATATTATGAGTTCTGCACATTTAAATACTGTATAATATATTCAAGATAATGGAATATATCGGTAATTTTTCACTTACATAATTTAATGGAACTAAAATTCTATGTAACTTCGAAGGAGATTTTCACTCTGCAGCGGAGTGTGTGCTGATATGAAACTTCCTTGTAGATTAAAACTGTGTGCCGGACCGAGATTCGAGTCTCAGTGACTTCTACATTTCCAGTAAAACGAAGGACATAATTCAGTTCCTTTTTAATAAGAGCATGTGATGCTAGAATATTAACTAAGGTAGAAGGTGTTCTGATATGGTAAATGTTACTTATATCCAAATAATTATATTTTCGTTGAGGTAATATTATGTACGCTTTTTCCCTTGCTATCTGGCACTTATAATTCTTGTAAGTGCAAAACATAGCCAAGGTCTCTTTTGGGTGCATTTATCTTTTGTGTACTAAATATATTTCACACTAATTAGCTTCACAATAAAGGAGTAACTAAATCTATTAGCACTTTAATGACACTCCATGTGAGCCTAACACAATCCGCCAATGGATTAATGGTGTCACATTTGGGATTAACTAAATCCATTACTTTAGTATGCATTCGTCTTTCAGTCCGTCAGTGCAAGATATTACATCCAAAGAAATTATAGCAAGGCAGTTATAATGTACTCATGCCTTTATCAAATATTCGGCCACTATCAAGGATGACTGGGGATGTACAAAGCGTATCATTTCTGGCAATATAGCGTATCTCATGAGTGAATCTATTTTCTTGAGATGATAAAAACAAAGTGAAAGATATTGTGGCAGATTTCAATTTTTCCGTTAAGAAGATCTGTAGTGTTGGCAGAAGAGCCAACACTGTTTTTCTAGAGGAGGCCGAAATGCACGCGTTTAATTACACGCTGACTGGCGTGAGGTCTGGAACAGGACAATATCTTGAGAAATGCAAATAAAGTTCGTAGTTGATATAATACTTAACTTTAATCCACAATTGTAGAACATCTCTCGTTACGGTACATGCTTCATAATATTAATTATCAATTGAATACGGCGCCTTGCTAGGTCGTAGCAAATGTAGCTGAAGGCTATGCTAACTATCGTCTCGGCAAATGAGAGCGTAGTTGTCAGTGAACCTTTGCTATGAACGTCGGCTGTACAACTGGGGCGAGTGCTAGTACGTCTCTCTAGACCTGCCGTGTGGTGGCGCTCGGTCTGCTATCACTGACAGTGGCGACACGCGGGTCCGACGTATACTAACGGCCCGCGGCCGATTTAAAGGCTACCACCTAGCAAGTGTGGTGTCTGGCGGTGACACCACAAGATCTGTCTATTGTTTCTGGAGATCCACAAAGCACTTCGAGACTCAAGGAGTGTTGTCTGAGTGGCAACTTCAAGCTCTAGCTAACTTTAAATACAGCTGCTCACCGAACTTCGAGTAATTTTAAGTCGTTTCGGATTTTTAGCCTTCTACTTCTTATATAGTGAAACTATTCAGTCAGTCGGCAGATTAGGACATACTCATGCTAGCGAAACATCATTCCACTAAAACAATCTTAAAAAACAAACCCATTTAGGTAACATTAAAACTGTCCTATACATTGAAGTGTATCTTACGTGCAATGGAAAATTTACGTAAATTATTTCTCAGTATCGCAGCAGCCAAACATCGCACTTACTGATGTCGAGCAAGACTGTTGTTATATTTTGCAATGATACTACCAGAGAGCGTCAGTGAGACAAGCGTCTGAAGTACACAACATTTAAAAGGTAAGGTTTTAGAACGATCCTCATACAAATGTTGATCACTAGCTTATTGTGACGCAGCCATCAAGTAAGTAGTGTTTGTGACCTCGCTTTCAAAGTTTATGTACAGCAATTAGGTATTTATTTAGTTTATTACTCTAATAACGTGTCTACTCGTACACTGTTCCTCATTTATCTAGGGCTACTGACAGTGACTTGTGTGTTCCAAATGATAAAGCCAACAGGCAATTAACGTGAACATAGGAATCACTCAGCCTCCTGAGGCCAATTGAGGAGTTGCTTCAACGAGAAGTGGCGGCTCAAATGTCTGGGAAGCTGATAGCGGACAGGAAGTATTTTGTTAAATGAAAGAGGCGTTTTGGTGTAATGTACTTCTGCTACTAAACCCTGAACCTATGTTATCTAAGTAACCCTCCGCTTGGCAGGACTTATTTTCTATTCTTTTTACTAATTTTTAAGTAAATTATGTCAGTGTCTCTTTAATTTCCTTCTGCAAGTTATTGCACAAATTTGTTCTTTTGTAGAAAATACGGATGTTGATTAATGTTTATTACGTTTAGTCTGCAGGATGTTAGATCATTATCGACAGAGCTGTTTTTGGAGTAAATATAAAGATTAATTCTGATGTATATAACTGGTTGGTGAGTCTACTCAAATGTGTGAAGTCGAAATAGTATTATTCGTTATTATTCTTTATGTCCTTTTCTGTTTTCCAAAAGATATGTTAAAACTTCGTTCAATTGTTCGCAAAAAAAGAATTTGATAATTAACAACTGAGTGTGCTTACGAAAATTATTTAACTGTAGTGCATTTGTTATTGCACACTGATAACAGGACTCTACAGGCAGAAACAACACTTGACCTGCTAACTGCAAGTAACCTTACTTGGCACAGCGTAAATCCTTGAAAAAGCACTCTGGACCCTGTGGGTCGCTGTGGGTGATATCATACTTCTGCCAGGTGTTCACGTGACTATCCATCAGTGACGTAAGTAACGACAGTGTAGTGGTGTGTAGGGGGCAGTCGATTGAAGGATTCAGTACAGTAAGATGGATCAAGTTAGGACCTTAATATAACCATATGTGAGTGAAGGTTCCAGAGTTTTAGTCTGTTAGCGCGGGCTGTCTAAAGCAGAGATCCCCAAACTACTTTGGACAAGTGACCCCTTTTCCAAAATGAACTGTTACCTCAGACCCCCATGGCCAAGTTACCTACTTTTCAGATCCATCCCCTTATTCATAATGGTCCGCTAACTTAAAAAAGCTGCTACAGAGTGTTATTTTTCATTCTCACTTAGGTTAATAGAAGAAGACAGAGTGAGAATTAGCAATGCTTTAAGTTAGCAGACTATTATTAATAAGGGGCCTATCTTTAGTTTTTTCCTATTGTTACAAAATACCTAGGTACTAAGGTACCAATTGAAAAACTTTGCACTTGGTTAAGTGAGTAAAGTTGACTTCATTTACTCATCAAAATTTAACAAAATAAAAAGGCCTACAATTCAGTAAATATCAAGTTTAATTGATAATGATTATTACAAATTAAGTACTTCAAGATTCTTAAGTAAGTAGGAAATTATATTTAAAAAATTATTAACTCGCAAAGAGAAAATAAAACATTCAGTGTGATGGATTAACCTGGTGACTATCTACATATCTAGGAACATCCGGTCCAATATTGGTGAGTTGCAGCCTTAAATCTCAAACGGTTTCTTTGTTTCGTCAAAATGTTTGTTGCCACACTGAAGCTTTTTTCAGCTAGGTATGATGATGGAAAAGCGATAAGGTATTTTTCAGCAATGTTTCAAAATGTAGGATACTGTGTTTCAATGTTGCGTTGCAACCAGAACTTCTGATAGCCTTGGTTGAACTTCTGCATAAGCTCTTCGTCTGTGCTGATGGTAATCAACTCTCCTTGCTTTATCACATTGGCTTCTTCTATGGCTGTGGTATTGTACGGATTTGTTATCCATTGAGGAATTTGTAAATTTAAAAAATACTCAAACCCCTCCGTTAAATCATTGTGTAATGCGTCCTAGTCAGTGACATATAATAAAATGTCATCATCTTGAAGCATTTCTGCTAAATTTGACAAATGCGGAAACTGCGAATGTTCTTTTCTGCCTAAATTTTGTTTATAAAAAGGATTATTTTACCCACGAAGGCCGATATTATTGATTTTGTTTTAAACAAGTTAAGATCGTCACCCTGCAGTTGCAAATTAACTTTGTTGATCATTCCAAAGATATCAGTCAAGTAACAAATATCTCTTTTACAATTGTTCAGATTTTCTCTCAAATTGGGATCTTTTTCTTGTAAAAACTCCAGCACTGATTCAAAAATGGCTAAAAATCTTTCTAAGCAAGAGCCTCTTGATAGCCAGCGAACTTCAGTGTGCAGATATAATCGAGTAAAGACTTCGTCATTTTCGTCACATAGCTGAGCAAATAACCGAGAGTTCAAAGATCTGCTTCGAATCTTGTTGATACCATTTATTACATATTGTAAAGATTTATGCAATCTAGGACTCAACTTTTTTGCTACTAAATGCTGCCTGTGAATCACGCAGTGAATGACCAGTAGGTCAGGCAGTTGTCGCTTTAAGTAAGCTATAAAACCACGATGACAACCAACCATAGACGGTGCACCATCTGTCGCAACAGAAACAATGTTCTTCCATGGAATAGCTTTGTCAGTGTTCCACGGCCTGAAAAATCGTTCTCCTCTGGTATCAGTCTCTAAATATGTAGCAAAAAACAGTTCTTGGAACATATTTTCATCTTTGATAAATCTAATATCTCCTAACAATAGAGCTTCATTGCCGGGTAATGTAGACTAGTACAACTGGAGAGGGAATCTGTTGGTCTGTAAGAACTTGCATAAAATGTTTTCCACATCGCGTCCCATCTCGTCTATGCGTCTCTCAACGCTGTTATTGCTCAAAGGTATTCTCTTTAAAATATCATGTGCGGATTTGTGCAATACATTGTTAAGGACCTCCGCAATGGCTGGTGAGATAAGCTGCTCTTCAATTGTGTGGGGTTTCCCCGACTTCGCTATTAGTAAAGATATATTATAGGACGCTCGTAAACCATCATCGTATTTAATAGATGATGGCGCAAACATCGATCTTATGGATGGCCTTTTGTCTAGTTTTTCTTTAAGTGCTTGAAAAAATGACAAGGGCGTACTTTTTCTATCAGCATGTACTCTTGTTCACTGGTCATCCATTTTTGGATTCGTGGCATCGTTAATGAGTACTTTTTCACATATGAGACACATCGGAAGTAGTCCAAACTGCATTGTCTGCATTTTCTTTTCGTGTCCGCCATCATACAACTCTCAATAATCCTGTAAATAAAAAACTACAAAAAAAAAACAATAATAAACTGTTAAATTTGCACACTATCTTATTTTTATCAAACCCAGGTAATGGATTCTTGTTAGGTATTACTCACTTACTCATTGATAAACTTGGATACCTATAATAGGTTAGTAACTGTAATAGGTAATTAGGTATAGAAAATTCGTATTAGGTAAGCAGGTACCTATCAGCATAAGAACGAAACCAAAGCAAACTCAACACTTCAAAGTTTATGTACCTACGTACTTAACAACTTAGGTGTAAGTAATTTTTACAAATACTTTTATACGTACCTATTTAAAGTATGTTGTATGTTGTGGTTACCAATTTTACAGTAACTTTACTTCACTTAATTTAGCTATGTAATAACTTTGTAATCTCTTGAAATAAATGAGTACTTATATGAGTTATTATCGATTAAGCTCCAACGAATTTCAAAGCACAAATGAACTATCAACCTAAGTTCAAGCTTGTTAAATAGTAAAATATCAGGAACATGTTTGGATTAGATCATGAATTCGTTCGTGTTAAATCGCGTAAGCGTCAAATAGAGAGCAAGTCAAAACGCGCCTGAAAGACGTACGCTCGAACTCACTATCTTGCACAAACTTGTCCACACAGACTTGCTGAGTTCTTCATCTTGTACGAACTTGAGACTTTACATTACTACAACAATGCTATTTCCTACAAAAATATTAATTATTCTTAGTACACGTAACACAACATAAACAATGCAGTACCTACCTATCTTGAAAGTTTTAAATAAGAACTTGTGTCAATTTAATTGGGGTCGATTTTTAGACCTCGTCGAACCCCAAAATCAGTTTTCGTTTATGTCGACCCCTAGGAAACCGATATCGACTCCAAGTGGTCGATATCGACCACTTTGGGAATCCCTGGTCTAAAGCGTCCTCATTCGGTGATGCACTACTCGCAGCCATGCAACTGTGATCGTAAATGGATCCAAATCAGCAGCTAAAGAAGTCTGGTCACAGGTAAACTATTTCAATTCTGACAGTAGCAGCTGTCGTTACTTAGTGCAGCTCCGTCTCAACCAACTGAACACCTGTAGTATGTTTCCCGGTGATCTAGAATCATGAAATTTGTTAAGAAGTAAGATTTCACAGTACACGTAGTGGAAAAAATCGGAAAACTGTTAATCAGTGATTATATAACATCAAAAAATAGTTTTCTGCAATAACAAACTCACACTGCTTTCGTAATCTATCAAAAATTTTAGGAACTACAACAGGGATTTCGATCTGGTTTTCAGTAAGACGTAGAGTGATTCACAAGAAGGCTTTGTGTATGTAATTAACAAATACTTGGTGCCAATTAGCTGAAGTCCGCGCTCGTGGTCTCGCGGTAGCGTTCTCGCTTCCCGAGCACGGGGTCCCGGGTTCGATTCCAAGCTGGGACAGAACTTTTCATCTGCCCCGAGATGACTGGGTGTTGTTGTGACGTATTCATCATCATCACTCATCCTCATTACGGTCGGGGGAAGGCAACGGCAAACCACGGTCTCCCGCATCGTTCCCCTCCATCACGCGTCCGGCCATCCTGATTTAGTATTTCCGTGATTTCCCTAAACCACTCCAGGCAAATGCCGGAATGATTCCTTCGAAAGGGCATGGCTGACTTCCTTCCTCTTCCTTCCCTAATCCGATGAAACCGATGACCTCGCTGTCTGGTCTCCTCCCCCAAAAACCACCCAACAACCCTACGCTCCGTCTAGAAGCATGGGACTTCATTTCCATTTTTCAGTTAGCTGAACTACGATTAAAGGAATTGCTCTGCTGGTGTTAAAAACCTTTTTTTTTTTTTTTTTTTTTTTTTTTTTTTGCCATGTAGTGATGACAGGTATAATGCTCCAACACATTCCCATACAGTCTGTGCTAACGACACATCCAGTACCTGTAATGCTTCAAAGCAGACTATTACTCTTAAGTAACGCACGACTGCAATTCCATTGTTTAGAATGAGGTTCCAACGTCCCAGAAAATACCCATTGAATTGGTCCGAGTAGCGGTTTGACATTTGTGTAATAACAATACCCCTATGGCAGGCTGTAGCGTTGCTTCTCTGAAGATCATGTTGTCACAAAAGGCATGACCGCAGATAAAGTCAAAGCATCCACACTTGTCACTTAGAAAAGAATTTTAATCTAATTCAGAAACTAATGAAACAATGAAATGAGAAATTGAGAAGTCACACAAAAAATCGATATCGATGACGGGGTAAAATCGTTGAGATTGTCGATTCTCTGTGTGGATGAACTATCTGTTTACATGATTAAGTGTGTATATTGCCCTCAGTGTGCGAGTCCTACTCACATTACTACGAATTTTATTTTCGGTAATCTCTCATTCCTTGTCTACTTATTGTTTTTATGTCAAGCTGTTGTCTCATATCTTCACATCACATTCTGACTCTTAGCTGTAATCCAGAAAGTGACCACAGAAACCTAATCTCAGCTGCTTCAAATGTCCGTTCGTCTCCTTTTCTTAGGAGTCATTTTTCACTGACATAAATGACAGGAGGCTTGGCTACCATCTCTTTCCTCATAGGTCTACCAAGATACTCCTACACCTTTATACAAACATTTATGGTACTGTATTCCTGTATATTTTGCACCACATCTGAATCAGCTATGAACGTGGAACTTCTGTCCAGAGATACGTAAAGGAATTTACATTTTACCTGTTCCATTATTTTCCTGTATAGCACTATTTTGGGTCTTCTGGTGTTGAGACAGAACCATTTAATAAATTTGCTATCCAGATTAGTCATATCTTCTTGTAAAGTGCTTTCACTATCTTCCAGAAGAGCTTGGCTGCCTGCAAATAAAACATAGTTATGAAATTAATTTTTCCCTGAAACGTCCGTTTTCTGGAGGATTTTAGAACTTCATTTATCTCGAACCACACTCTTCTCTTAGTCTCTGGTTTACAGTCCCAATTCATATTCGTTTAGTGTTATCGTATAGCGCTTTAATGGCATTCAACCAATTTAGGTGTACATTGTGTTCTGTGAGTGAATCATACAATTTCATTCTGAGTACCTAATCGTAGGCCTCATCTTACACTAGGAAGAGCATAAATAGTGCCTCGCTGAATTCTCTTCTCGCTTCTGTCAGTCTTTCGAAACAAATGTATCGACCCTTGTGTTGGATGATAAGGAGGTGTCCACTAAGCCGCTTAGTGTCCCTTCAATGATAGACGAATAGGCCTTGTAAGCAGAATTTAAAATGGATATATTCGTTTAATTTGAGCATTCTCTTTTATCTCCTTTCCTAAGTATATTTGTAATTCTATATGTGTTTCAATTCTCTGGAACTTTTTCCATGCCCGAAATATTGTTCCGCAACGGCACAAATAACTTTTTCCAGTTTGTATTGTCATATTTAGAAAATTCTACGTTTTTCCATCTACTCCTGTAGCCTTTCTTTTCGTAGTCCCTTGTATTATACTTTCAAATTCTGTCATTGTCATTGAATTGTATTCTCCAACACTCACTGTGTTCCTGAGGTTGGGCTCATCTTCCTGGACTAATTGCTACTTCTAATACTTCAGCCATTTCTTCTAATATCATATATATCTTTGCTTTCTCCTTGATTTCTTAATATGCTGAATCAAACTTTTTGTGTTCCAGTTAAAGAATTTTCTCTTCTTTTAACAGTTCTGTACAGTATCCCTCTATGATTGTCTAACAATTTTTTGAAGTAAAGCTCTTTAATTTTTATACAGAGTCTACTTTAATCCCAATAATCCTAATCATATGTAGTTTCTTTTTGCCATTACACGATGCTTGTGTTTCATCATTCCACAATCTCAAACGATGTGGTTTACGTCGATTTTGAGTTCCAAGCTTTTCCTTAGTGGTCTTGATTAAAATTCCCTTTAACTCATTTCAGTAATTTTGTACAGTGAAGAGCCAAAGAAACTGGTACACCTGCCTAATATCGTGTAGCGCCCCTCGATCACGCATACGTCGTGCAACGCGACGAGGCGTGGACTCGACTAATGTCTGAAGTAGTGCTGGAGGGAATTGACGCCATGAATCCTGCAGAGCTGCCCACAAATTCTTAATCGTATGAAGGGATGGAGGTCTCTTCCGAACAGCGCGTTGCCAGACATCTCAGATATGCTCAATAATGTTCTTGTCTGGGAAGTTTGGTGGCCACGTTTGCAAGGAAGAAAGTCATCTTTCATAAAGAACACACGCTATGCTCGCCCACACACAAGTGTCGTTGACATGGCAACAACACAAGAACTAAGACACGAATTGTTGCCACACCTATCTTATTCGCCTCATTTGGTTCCACATGCCTTCCACCCGTTCCTCATATTAAAAAGTATCCTTGTTGGACGGATATTCTATTCAAATGAAGAACTGACAGCCGCTGTAGATGGCTATTTTGAAGGAAGAATCAAATATTCAAGACGGGACAAGGCATTGGAACATCGCTAGGCCAAGTGCATTAGTGTACAGGGAGAATAAACTTTATTATAGCCATCATTCTCCTGACCTATTTGACGCGGCACGTCACCAATTTCTCTTCTGCTCCAACTTCTCATCACAGAGTAGCACTTGCTAACTGTGTTCTCAATTATTTGCCGGATGTCTTTCAATATGTCTTTCTCTACAGTTTTTACCCTCTGCATCTCCCTCTTTTACCGTGGAAGTTATTCCATTATGTCTTAACGCATGACTGTTTACCAGTCAGTGTTTTCCATATTTTGCCTTCCGTGGCGATTCAGCAGAGAACCTGCTCATTCGTTATCTTATCAGTTCACCAAATTTTCAACTTTCGTCTGTAGCACCACATCTCGAATGCTTCGATTCTCTTCTACTCCAGGTTTTGCACAATCGATGATTCACTACCACACAAAACTGTGCTCTAGGCGTACAATCTTAGAAATTCCCTCGTGAAGCTAAGGCCTATCTTTGATGCTAGTAGACTTCTCTGTGCCCAGGAAATCAGTTTTTGACAGTGTTAGTGTGCCTTTTGTGTCTTCCTTGCTTGCTTCGTTCGCAATGGGTTATTGTGATGCCTAGTTAGCACAGTTCCTTAACTTCATCTACTTCGTGATCGCTAATATTGATGTTAAGTTTCTCGCTATTCTCATTTCTGCTACTTCCCTTTACTTTCCCGTTTCTTCGGCTTACTCTCGAACCGTATTCTTTACTCATGAGGCTGTTCATTCAATTCAACAGATCCATCAGTCTTCTTCACAATCATTAAAAGTAGCGATTTCATCAGCCAATCTCATCATTAATACCCCTTCACAATAAAAATTAAAAAATTTTCACTTACGTTAGTCGTTTCTTTCTATTACATCCCAGGAAATATTCAAATTTCCAAAACTAAACTGAGCAGGTGATAAGCTCCACCCTTGTGGAAGTCCTGTGTTTGCTGAAATTCGTTCATTCCTTTTAATTCCCACATCCATGGTCAAATTAGTATTTCTATACAGATTCCTTATTACTAAAATCGGCTCTGGTGAATAGCCTTCATTTTCTAATATTTACCACAATTATGTGTGATCCATCTGATCAAAAGCCTTATAAGAATCCATAAAAGCAAGATTTTCCAGAGTCTTTTCTCTTATTTCTTCCATTATTTGTCTGGCGAAAAAGACATTTCCCTGGAGCAATCTCCTTTTCGTAGATTAATTTTGCTCTCCTCCTAGCAGACAGTCTGGAATTAATTTTTAATCTGTTACATATTATTTTAAAACAGTTTCTACATCCCTATTCATGACACTAATTTCCCTACAGCTTTCTGGTTTTCCCGATCCCCTCTTTTCAACAGATTTTCAACTAGAACTGTTGAGCGAGAGGGAGATATATGGATATTTTCTCAGCGTTTATTGACAGTATATAAAATTCCTTACCTATATATTATACCACTGTCTGTACTCAATCTATGTAATCCAGTGGCTTTCCGGTTTTGGTAAAGGTCTTCATAACATATGATAATGTACGGAAAGTTCCGTTTGAGAAAAACAAGTTATTTAGGAATAAAGCAGACGACTCACCGAAAGGCAGTAGTGCTGTGTCCTCGACAGATATACAAACAAAAGGTAGAGAGCTTTGCTAGCTTTCGGAATGAAATTCCTTTCTGAAGCTGTAGGAAAAACTTGCACACACACACACACACACACACACACACACACACACACACATACACTCACTCCCACGCACACGCATGTCTCCCAACATCGCGCTCAGTGAGAGTGTGTCCGCGTGTTTGTGTGCATGTTTCTCCTACAGCTTGAGAAAGGAACCCCATTCCGACAGCTAGCAAAAGAAATCTCTGTACATTTTGTTTTTGTTCCTGTCGGCGATACTTCTGGCTTTCGGTGAGGCGTCTCCTTTAATCCTAAAAAATTATTCATATTGTATCTATTTTTTGTAAAAATATAGATTCTACATCTGGAACCTCAATTCCATGGGAACTGTCTATTTCTGTTTCATTCACCAACTGTGTGAATGAAACATTATGTTGGTAAATGTAAAAAAGTGGATCAACTTTCGTGCATTTCTGTATCGCGGTGTTTTCCGATTGATCAACTTTTATGGTACCACACTTTTAAAAAGTAGATCTATTTCTGTTGTGTCTAGTTGTGTCTAACTCTCAAACAACTTTTTGCTGATTCAATGCATCCATTTCCCACCACTCGTATTTATACTACAGACATGCCTTACAATTTCATTCTCAGCGCTGGAGCGGCCGCAAGGACTTACGTATGCTGGGTGTTGTTAGTGCCTACTGCCAGGACATGTGTAACCGTCATGTCGCGCGGCAAGGAGTTTCCGCGAGGACGTCACCTACAGTCGCTGCTAATTAGCACCCGACACGCATGCCGCTTTGCGTAGCACACGCATGAACGCGACGCACGCACACAACAAGCCCCTCCGTCACTTGGGACAACCAGCTGCCGCACTGCCACTACCGTTGTGACATATTGCGCTGAACCCCATCTCAGCTATCGGCGTATCAGTGGTGTTTGTGAGGTACTGTTGACTTACACTGTCACATATGTTACTAGATTACGAGCTAATCTAACGACGTCAGACCTCCGGTGTCCACAAAATATTTCAAGAGCAAGCCTGTTATCGCAACTCCTATGGGAAATGTCTTTCGTTTTAACGCACTGTCCTTATCGCATAATACACAATACTGCTTTGAGCTGAACTACGTGAATCATCTTAAGTGTCTCTTGACGGCAATTACAGGAGACCTTTTCCCTCGTCCATTGCGGAAGTGGCTGTTTTCTTTCATCTTTTCGCTCGCTTTCCGGTTTAATTACTGCCTATTAATGTTCCCGTGTACTATGGTTTCGTTTCCTTACCTTTTGCATTCCTATATTCCTACTGGTAATGTTTCACGATTAATTCTATGTTGATATTAAGTCTACATTATACTCTGTCGTTCCATCACAGTGGATATGTTTGGTTCATTTGTGATATTGATATACACTACAGGCCATTAAAATTGCTACACCAAGAAGAAATGCAGATGATAAACGGGTATTCATTGTACAATAATATTATACTAGAACTGACATGTGATTACGTTTTCACGCATATTGGATGCATAGTTCCTGAGAAATCATTACCCAGAACAACCACCTCTGGCAGTAATAACGACCTTGATACGCCTGCGCATTGAGTCAAACAGAGCTTGGGTGGCGTGTACAGCAACAGCTGGTCATGCAGCTTCAACACGATACCACAGTTCATCAGGAGTAGTGAATGACGTACTGTGACAAGCCAGTTGCTCGGCCACCATTGACCAGACGTTTTCATTTGGTGAGAGATCTGGAGAATGTGCTGGCCCGAGCAGCACTCGAACATTTTCTGTATCGAGAAATGCCTGTACAGGACCTGCAACATGCGGTCGTGCATTATCCTGCTGAAATGTAGGGTTTCGCAGGGACCTGATGAAGGGTAGAACCACGTGTCGTAACACATCTGAAATGTAACGTCAACTGTTCAAAGTGCCGTCAATGCGAACAAGAGGTAACCGAGACGTGTAACCAATGGCAACCCATACCATCACGCCCAGTGATACGCCAGTATGGCCATGGGGCATACACGCTTCCAATGTGCGTTCATCGCAATGTCGCCAAACACAGATGCGACCATCATGATGCTATAAACAGAACCTGGATTGATCCGAAAACATTACGTTTTGCCATTCGTGGACAAAGGTTCGTTGTTGAGTACACCATCGCAGGCGCTCCTGTCTCTGATGCAGTGTCAAGGGTAACCGCAGCCATGGTCACCGACCCGATAGTACATGCTGCTGCAAACGTCGTCGAACTGTTCGTGCAGATGGTTGTTGTTTTGCAAACGTCCCCATCTGTTGACTCTGGGATCGAGACGTGGCTACACGATCCGTTACAGCCATGCGGATAAGATGCCTGTCATCTCGACTGCTAGTGGTACGAGGCCGTTGGGATCCAGCATGGCGTTCCGTATTACCCTCCTGAAGCCACCGATTACATATTCTGCTAACAGTCATTGGATCCTGACCAACGCGAGCAGCATTGTCTCGATACGATAAACCGCAATCGCGATAGGCTACAATCCGACCTTTATCAAAGTCGGAAAGGTGATGGTACGCATTTCTCCTCCCTACACGAGGCATCACAATAACGTTTCACGGGGCAACGCCGGTATTCTGCTGTTTGTGTATGAGAAATCGGTTGTAAACTTTCCTCATGTCAGCACGTTGTAGATGTCGCCACCGGCGCCAACCGTGTGTGGATGCTCTGAAAACCTAATCATTTGCATATCACGGCATCTTCTTCCTGTCGGTTAAATTTCGCGTCTGTAGCACGTTATCTTCGTGGTGTAGCAATTTTAAAGGGCAGTAGTGTATATGTTCGTCTCTGTTCTCTTATATCTCCTAGCGCTTCTTGGAAACCTCATTTAGAAACTCGGCATTTGCATTTTTCACATCTAGTTCACCACATTACCCCCTTATAATACTTTTATGAAATAATAACGTTAACGCTGTTATAAACCTCTAATCCCCTCTGTGTGAAAGTCTCGTTTATCACATATCTGATGATTTTACTCCGGAAAAATTACTACAGTATCCAAATAATTTGAAAATATCAGGAGGTGTAACACAGCCATTGCACTTGAAGAGTCTTACTAGCTCTATTAATCTACTGTTGATGACAGTAGTGTCGGATATGAAGAACTGGAGGCTCGACAACCACTCGACAAATTTCCACCCACAGAGCCTTTCACAAAACAGTTAATGATTTTGTTGGAGCATTATATCATGAAATGGGAAACAAAGTCCAGAAGTCATCAATGGTCTTATTCACAAGAGTCATCACAGGTGGAATCCATTTTGAGCTCGTCAGTAACATATGCACTGATAGATTTTTGTGGCACTGTATCGCTTTGAAGGATATGGAATTCTATCAGTCACTTTCTATTCAGTGTTCTAACATCCCATACAGCAAACCCAGAACTATCTCAGTTCTCCAAAATAATGCAGAGCGTTGGAATACACTACCTATGTGCCCATTATGGCTTAACCTGGTGTACATATCATCGAGAGCGGGTAGGTGAAGGAATACTAGTGTTTGTCGTCCCATCGACAAGGGGGACATAAGAGTTGGAGCACAAGCTTGGATTAATATAGGTTGGGGAAAACCTAAATCAGAATGGCCGGAGTCCAGAGTGCTGAACACTGCGCTATCTCGTTCGCTACGAGCGGCTTGGTGGGGAGTCCAGTGGGAACTTATGACAGTTCCGTGAAGCGTTACTTCAGCAGGTCTCGCGGGTGAGTAAAGAGACGCTGAGCACCGAAAGTCTGGCCTCCTACTTACACAAGAACGTGGGATCTCGTAAGAGACCATGGCTCTGCTTTTTACACCATGAAAGTGACCCCCTTATAGCAAATCCCACACATAAGTTATTAAATCTGACTGAAATCATCTACGTTCTTTACTGTGCAGTAACTTTCTAAAATTACAACGGATTAATGAAGAAGGGGTTTAACCAAAGGCAACCAAGATAAAATTGAAATCCTCGCTGTAGTTACTAACAGTTCAGATGAAGAAATGGCATCTTGTAAATGGTGCTAGTGGGAGGCAAATGTTTTTGCAGTCTGTACCCTATCACTTAACAATTTTAAAAACCGTGAGTTAGAGTGATGACAGAAATTAGTGTCTCAGTCCCCATTGGCTCGTGTCTCGATTTTCACAGCTAGGAAGAACATCACATACGTAAAGGGAAACGCCTACATTTCAGGTAAAATGAGTGTGTCGAATTAGCCTTTAGTTAACCCTGAAGATGTAAACCTCCAACCCATGTATACTAAAATAGCGTTAATGAATATATTTGTAAACTCTCTGGACAGACAAGGACAAGCTTTTGAATATCTGAGGACAAAGTTCGCCCTATATCTACTGTGCATAGGTTAAAGAGGGAATATTTATTTACCGTTCAATACGACAGCTTATGTAAGATCCATATATCAGCAACTCTATAAGTACCACAGTTAGATTTACTTCATGTCCATCGTGACTTGTTTCCCTCAGAACGTGGGGGATACAAATGCTTAATACGTTCAAAGAATGGTTCAAATGGCTCTGAGCACTATGGGACTTAACATCTGCGGTCATCAGTCCCCTAGAACTTAGAACTACGTAAACCTAACTAACCTAAGGACATCTCACACATCCATGCCCGAGGCAGGAATCGAACCTGCGACCGTAGCGGTCACGCGGTTGCAGACTGTAGCGCCTAGAACCGCACGGCCACACCACCTGGCTGCTGAATACGAAAAACGGTTTCACAAGGACATTGTAGTAACGACATAGCGGTGTACAGGACTCAGGAGCTGAAGCGTGCAGAAGAATAGAGTTGAATACAAAATGTTCTTCTAAACTTATCCTTGTGTGAAATATTTGTCTTTCCAAGATTTCAAAATTTTATACGGCATTTGTCTCAAATTTGTGCTTTTGTTAAACTTAAGCGACAGGAAATTTTTATTTTAAAATCATTTTTCACCATAACCATCACAAATTGGAAACCATAATATTATCCAGAGGGCAGACAAAACTTTAAAATGTATTGTGCAGTGCTAGCAGCGTCCATTCAACTATCTCAGGTATACAACATACACGTTGTTAGTTACTTGTTGGCAGCAGAACGGAGTTCAGCGCGTCGACTTCTCGGGTACGTCTGTCTGTACGGTCGTCAAATCGGACCGATATAGGGGTGCCTTCCCATGATGTTTAAACTCTGAACGCGGTCGCCGAAGCCGCGTGCGACTTCAGCTCGTTCCAGCAATCTGATTTAACCACGAACTCGTGTTCTCCCTCGTCGTCTTTGCTGGTAACAAGTATTGATTGATGCTTTTGTTTCGCGTGCAAGGTGGAAGCGTTTTGTCCGGCACACATCGCTGTAAATGGCGTGATCCATGTAGCTGTACGTATTACAGTTGCGCTCGTATGAATGAGCTCCACAACACTGCTAGTTCTAATAGATCGTCTTCATTTCGAGTGGCTATTCATATGGAAATTTCGCGTGCTAAATGTGAAGCTTTGTTCGCCATCGTATTTCCTTTTTAGCACGTCGTGGTCCAAAACTGTTTTAATCCCCTCACCTACCATCGGGCCTCACAGGCATCGGTTATGTTTACTGTCTTCTCTCTATTAGTAACTGCACATTTTACCTTAATGAAATTCTATGATTTTTCCTCATTTCTCAAGTTAACCATAATTTAGGAGAAACATTTTAAAAATTCGTCTATGGCTTTGTGTTAAAGTGTTGTTGCACGTTTCCTCCCGTACATTCCCAGCAGTTCCTTGAGGCTGGAAGCTATTTTTCAACAACTAGATATACGTCTGTACAAGGTCTATTACGGTACGTCACTTACCACTGTTGACTCGTGCCGTTATTCTCTCAGTGTCAACAGCCCTTCTTTGGTAAGCACATGATTATAATGTTGCTTTATTTCGTAACTGTTGTCTGTTCTACAAAATGTCAGGAAGCAGCAGTCGGCCTAGACGGACGCAGAAACTGGGAAGTAACCGATTTTGTGACTTTTACGAATTCCTAACAAGGACAGAATTGTATTATTACATCTGTGTGCTTTGATAGTTTAGTTTCTGGTGTTTCTGCGTGTTAATTTAATATGTAATAGCCACAGTTCTCACGTTTTCGTTTGCGTCGGAAACTAAACCGTGTTTGTGACATATTACAAGTTCCAAATCATGGGCGAATTATTTGGTCTCACCTGAATGTTTTTCTGTAGTTAGGTATTTGAATCTCTGCATATTAATCTAATTTATTAGACACATTTTCTCCATTTTGTTAGCGTCTACAGTAGAGTTCCATAGCGCATGCTGTTGGTACGTTTATTTGGGTAGTGTATTTTTAAATGGTCTTTAGCATGGATAGGAATTGTGATTGTTGTGTGCGGGTGCAAGCCGAATTTGTGACACTTCGCTCTCATCTCCAGGCTGTGATGGCTTCGGTTACACAACAGGGTTCCCCTCTGTTGTGGGGCGGACGTGGTGATTCAACGGAGTCCAGCACGTCCGAGTCCTCCGATCCGTCATCACTGGTGGCCTGCCCAGTTACTGCTCGCACTGACGTTGCCCCTCACCTGTAGTCGAGTGGGGGGTCGCCTCAGATCGTGGCGGGCCGTAAAAGACTACCGAAGGGGCCGCACGTAAGGCCTACCCAGTTTGTCTGACAGACAGTTTCCAGTTGCTGTCTGTAGCTGTCGCTCAGACAGGACCAGTCACCTTTCCTGTTTCAGAGGAAACCACTCAGCCTGCAAGATCTGGGCCATCACAGAGGGTGGGATTATTGACAGATGAGAGCTTCATGTAAGGCGCGTTATTGGGGCCCTTAGGAACATGGCTGCCATGAAGGGGATGGAGGCTAATGTGCACTCATTGTGCATACCAGGTTGAGTCATTCCAGACTAAGATTGGGACTTCCGGATGCCAGGAAGAGCACAGGGTGCCGCTATCTGCATATAGTACCAACTACGTGTGTCAATTTGGAACGGAAGGGATTCTTTCTGGTTTGGAGGTCATCCACATGAGTGCTAAAAGAAATCCGTTGAACTTCGGTTACACCATAAATCAGTAAAATCTAAAGGTCTTAAATTCAACTAACCTAGGAATTACAACTATGGATAACTTAAAATGGAAGGAACACATTGAAAATGTTGTGGGGAAGGCTAACCAATGACTGTGTTTTATTGGAATGACACTTAAAAATGTAACAGATCTACTGCCTACACTACGATTGTCGGTCCTCTTTTAGAATACTGCTGCGCAGTGTGGGATCCTTACCAGATAGAACTAACGAAGTACACCAAAGAGGTTCAAAGAAGGGCAGCACGTATCATATAATCGCGAAATAGGGGAGAGGGTGATACTGAAAGGATACACGATTTGGGGTGGACGTCATTACAACAAAGGCGTTTTTCGTTGCGGCGGAATCTTCTCACCACATTTCAGTCACCAACTTTCTCCTCCGAATGCGAAAATATTTTATTCGCGCCGACCTACGTAGGGAGAAACGATCACCATAATAAAATAAGCGACTACAGATCTCGCAAGGAAAGATAAAGTTGTTCATTTTTCATGGCGCTGTTCATAATTGGAATAATAGAGAAATGTTAAGGTGGTTCGATGAAGCCTCTGCCAGACACTTAAATGTGATTTGTAGGGTATCCATGTAGATGTAGATGTAAATTACGGAGAAGAGGACTATCGGATGAGGATATAAGGAAATTGTCAGTGCAGTCTTCCGATTCTGAAAACCCAGCCAGTGAATGTGAATCTTTCAGTGATGACGATAATGAGATAGATATCGCTAAAAACTCACAACTGAACGGAGATGAATATAATGAAGAAGCCCTTTACGAAGGTGGAGAAGAACAATTTTGTGTAAATTCTGTTGAGTATGAGTTACTGTTTTCTCGTAATGGGAATGAAATATGCGCAACAGCTCCTCAAGACAGAATTCTTGGTAGTCGGAGCAAAAGGTACGTATGTATTGAAAGAAGATCTGGGACCCACAAGTTATTGGATTAGGAACTGTGTCTTTCGTGTACCCCTCACTGCTAAAAGTATGTATGAGGACCAACAAGGATGGTCAACTCGCTTAAAAGAATGGGTGGATTTAGATAAGCATGAAATGAAGATGTTTCTTGGTGTTTTGATCCTGATGGGTGTCTACAAGTCAAGTAACGAAGATATTGGACTTTGATCCTGATGGGTGTCTACAAGTCATGTAACGAAGATATTGGACAGCTTTGTTGTGTTGAGAATGGCCGACCACTGTTCAACGAAATTATGCCTCGCACAAGCTTCCATGCTATTCTAAAGGTGTTACGCTTTGACAACGGAGCAGCCCGATGTGAGCATAGGTCAAGTGGCGAACTCGAACCAATCAGAGAACTTTTTGAGATGTGCGAACTAACGCTTAGGGATGCCTACATTCTGGGCAGTTTGTGACAGTGAAACTAGATACTACTGGAAGGTGAAAGTGTGTTTGCGGAAGGTGGAAGAAAACAGAGCCAAGCGACTCGGAGAGAAAGTTGTGAAGACCCCAGTGACTAAGCTTAAGCGTCTGGACGTAATGTCATCAGTGATAATTTTCCTACATCTCTCGATTTAGCTTGTAATTTTATGTCAAAAGATTTGTCACTAGTCGTTACTGCCTGCCTATTTTGCTACACCTAAAGACCGTTAAGTATACTCTACGCTATTTGGTTGTCAACCAGATCTGATGATAGCCTCTTATGTTCCTAAGGAGAACATAGTTGTTACCGTCCTTAGCTCCCTTAATGACCAACCAACTGTGTCATCACCACGATAAGGAAGTCTAAACTTACACTGAAGAGCCAAAGAAACTGGTACACCTGCCTAATATCGTGTACGGCCCTGTGAGCACGCGGAAGTGCAGCAGCATGAGATGGCATGAACTCTACTAATGTCTGAAGCAGTGCTGGAGAGAACTGATACCACGAAACGTGCAGGGCTGTCCATAAATCCGTAAGAGTACGAGGGGGTGGAGATCTCATCCGACCCCGCATCTCGTGGCCGTGCGGTAGCGTTCTCGCTTCCCAAGCCCGGGTTCCCGGGTTCGATTCCCGGCGGGGTCAGGGATTTTCTCTGCCTCGTGATGGCTGGGTGTTGTGTGATGTCCTTAGGTTAGTTAGGTTTAAGTAGTTCTAAGTTCTAGGGGACTGATGACCATAGATGTTAAGTCCCATAGTGCTCAGAGCCATTTGAACCATTTGAAGCATCTCATCTGAACAGCACGTTACAAGCCATCCCAGATATAATGTTCATGTCTGGGGAAAACGATGGCGAGCGGAAGTGTTTTAACTCAGAGGAATGTTCGTGGAGGCACTCTGTAGCAATTCTAGACCTGTGGGGTGTCGCATTGTCCTGTTGCAATTGCCAGTCGGAATGCACAATTGACATGAATGGATGCAGGTGATCAGACATCATGCTTACGTATGTGCAAACCTGTCAGAGTCGTATTTACACGTATCAGGGGTCCCATATCACTCCAACTGCACACGTCGCACAGCATTACAGAGCCTCCCCCAGCTTGAACAGTCCCCTGCCGACATGCGGGTCCACGGATTTATGAGGCTGGCTCCATACCCGTACACGTTCATCCGCTTGATACCAATAGAAACGAGGCTCCTCGGGCCAGGCAACATGTTTCCAGTCATCAACAGCCAAATGTCGGTGTCGAAGGGCCAAGGAGATGCGTAAAGTTTGCGTCGTGAGGTCATCAAGTGTACACAGCTGGACCTTCGGATCCGAAAGCCCATATCGATAATGTTCCGTTGAATGGTTCGTACGCTGACACTTGTTGATGGTCCAGCATTAAAATCTGTAGCAATTTGCGGAAGAGCTGCATTTCCGTCACGGTGAACGACTCTCTTCAGTCGTTGTTGGTCCCGTTCTTGCAGGATGTTTTTCCGGCAGCAGCGGTGTCGAAGATTTGATGTTTCACCGGATTCCTGATATCCACGGTACAGTCGTGAAATGGTCGTGCGGGAAAATGCCCAATTCAACGCTACCTCGGAGATCTGTATCCATCGCTCGTGATCCGACTGTAATACCACCATTAATTTACTTAAACCTTGATTACTTTCCATTGTAGCAACAAAAATCGATCTAACAACTACTCCAGACGTTTGCTGCCTTATATAGTTGTTGCCAATCGCCGCGCTGCATTCTGCCTGTTTACATATCTCTGTATTGGAAAACGCATGCCTATACCAGTTTCTTTGGCTCATAAGTGTATAATGACATACAGTGACACAAAGGGCGGTGTTGATACCATGGAGCAGAAGATGCGATGCTATCGTGTGAAAAGAAAGACAGGGCGCTAGCCATTGATGATCAAGGCAACATGAACGATATAAGTGTAACGAATGTGTGCATAATTTGGATGATGCTGGCTACCACTAGAAATATGAGACGTCGGACTTCCGTCATCAAATTGGGAAACCAACTAGGAGGGGAGAAGAAGTCAATGAATTCATTAGTAGCTCCGGATTCAGGAAGGGCAGTGAAGTCACCAGCTAAGAAAAAGAGAAGATGCCCATATTGTGTAGAGAAGAAAATATCAAATTACATGTAACAAGTGCAGCAAACGTGTATGGTCTGAACATTCTGCTATTGTCTGTAGACCGTGCGCTAATTTGCAATAAGAATAAAAGCTACCAGTGAAAGTATGAACACTGTGTTTTTTAAAACGTAAACTTTGAATAAATAAAAATATGTTAAAAGTATTTATACATCAAAAGCTGAGAGGCCCCACTGGTAGCCAACATTATACAGATTTTCTGGTACGCAGTGGTTTAATGATATTCAGCTCTTTCACCTTTATATGATGTTTTATGTACTGAGGAGTATTGATGGTGAGTTTCAAAATGGTTCAAGTGGCTCTGAGCACTATGAGACTTAACATCTGAAGTCATAAGTCTCCTAGAACTTAAAACTACTTAAACCTGACTAACCTAAGGACATCCCACACATCCATGCCCGAGGCAGGATTCGAACCTGCGACCGTAGCGGTCGCGCGGTTCCACACTGAAGCGCCTAGAACCGCTCGGCCACATAGGGCCGGCGATGGTGAGTTCCTAAGGTACTAAGGTGAAGTGAAATTATAGAAACTGAAATAAAGGACAAAATGTCGAATGTGAGTATGAGGGCAATTTTCATCAGGGCCTGGATTGGATTATGAGGAGCTGGAGATACTACGACGATGGCAGAAGTAGAGTGGATATTAAATGCTCTCAGGCTGTAGTAAGAAAATCGTTTCTGAAAAAGGCAGACTTAGTAACATGTAATACAAATTCATATTATTCAAAATCTTTTAGGAGGGTATTTGTATGGACTGTAGCATTGTACGGAATTTAGGCGCGGACGAGAGGAAGTTCAGACAAGTACAAATTTTTTTGCTACACAAGATGGGTAGATAGAACAAATACCAAGGAGGCACTGTAGTGAAATAAGGGATTGGTTGATAGGTCACATAAAGGAATAGTTAGAAATAGAGGTCAGTGTATGTATGTGTGTACGTGTGTGAGTGTGGGGGGGGGGGGGGGGGGATGGGAGCGGGGGATATGGATGAATCTTGCAGACGGCACGTATGTAGTAAGAATACACTGCGATAGATGTTCATAGATGAAGCGTAGAATAGAAGGCTGCATCATTTCAGTCTCCGCACTACAATGAAAAAAATATATACATATTTAAACATTGAGTGTTACTTTGAAAACAAAATTGCATTAAAGACACTTTTCAAATTAGAGTTCATCGCAATTAAATCGACAAGAATAAGTCACCTTCATTAAATACGTTCTTCATCTTTCGCCTATGAAATCAGTGTATAAACGAACATGACCTGTCCCTGATTTTATGAACCTTTATGATATAGCAGAAATACTTGTCTAGACAAAACGATTTTTGTAGACTACTTGACAGAAACATGGAATTACTCTAATAAATTCCGTCAGCTTTTATTTCATTATCAGGCTTCTGGCTCAGAATGAAAGTGGTATCCCTGGTACACGGAAATTCTTTTAAACTTCGTTTCCTTATTCTCATGAAATACTTGTTCCTTACCCATGCATAATCCCTGTATGTGTTTCGGAATAACAGAGACTACATTAGCTTCTGGTTAGTGCCGTATTGCCCACTTGCTGGGAGCACTCAGACAACTTCCTGTTTAACTCCGAGGCACTCGTCGCCCCTCCACACACTTGGCTTGTCCGTGCTTAAAGCCGGAAGACCATTACGAGCACCTGCTGCACGCGATCATAGCCGGGATGGCGCAGCGGCGAATCGCGACTGCATCCCGGTGGTAGCGAGCAGCTGCTACCGTACTAGACGACTCTCTAAGGACTAGGTTAATGAAGTCACGTGCTGAAGCGATGGCCCACAACGACAGACTGCAGCGAGATTACTCTGCTAATTATCCACTCCGTATCTGCCGGTGGACCTCTGATGGTGCAACGAACCTTTTACACATCCTCACACGTGTTTGTGTAATGAGACACTTCTGAATATTTCCAGGTGCAGGTGAATTGAGCTAATGATTCTCAAGCATCCATTAGTTTGAAGTGATACAGATAATGTTAATTCGCAATATTTAACTGTACTTCAAAATATCGACTTTGATTTTGACGTGACATATCCAAAGACTGGCAATCCACAAGCAATCCAAAATAGACATTTTACTGTACTCCCATTTCACCCTTCCTAGATTGCAGCTGAAGTGTGTGGGACTCGTACAAATTAGGAAAAACTAGAGATGTTTAACGTAAACAAAGAAATCGGAAAAATGCGCGTAGGACTCGCGGCTACAGCGTTCGGTACAAATTTAATTATGTATGGAGATAATAATTACAAATTTGTGTTACTCGGTGCCCTGGTACAAGTCTTTATATTGAACGAAATTTGGGTGACTTGCGTGTCGGTAGTCTACCCAAGGTACCCAACCAGGGAAAGGGGACCTAAAGTTTAACGTGCAATCCAAACCACGACTTGTTTGTGGCGACTCCCCACATCTTTGAGAAGTGAAGACTAAGTTAAGACCAAGACTGTAAAATCCGTAGATAATTGAGATACAGTCCCACGGTCTCTAAGTTTCCAAGCATGCCCTTTATCGTTAGACCATCACATCGATGTACAAGTACATAATCTATAGGTTTTGATGAGTGTGTTAGCCAATATCAGAATTGTGGCATGTAAGGCCATATCCTTTAATTGCATTCACTTAGCATCTTAAATTTTTACACCGCCAAGGTGCAGTAAAACTTTGCATTATAGCCAAAGGTCCTTAGAAATTAAGATAGAACATGAATTTAAACTTTATATCTCAAGGTGTTCTTAAAAAAAAGAGATTTCAACAGGCGGGAAGTCAGACAAACAGACTGACGGACAATAATGTGGTCCCATAACGATTCTGTTTTCACCGATTGCGATACAAAACGCTAAAGAGGCGAGCAAGACTGTTCACAGCTTAGTATTAACCACGGGAGAGCATCGGGGAGACACTGAAGGAACTCAACTAACGAACGATTGAAGACAGACGCAAACTACCTTCTGGAATCACCATGTTCCGCGGTGCAATTACTGCTTCATTAAATTTTGCGCATGTGGTCGAATAAATTCCGCTTCTTCTAACACTTCGGCCATATAAAGTCCGGCAACCTTCAGAGTGAGCCGAAAGACTGACGGTACATCCACTGGCCCAGCTTTTTAAAAGCGCGGACTGCACCACTGTGATTGCGGCCACTAACACGTGAGCGCCGACGATCTTGATCGGCTGCCAAGAAGTACGCATCTGCAAGATTTGAATCTGAGTGGGCATGGTCGATTCACGACAGAAAGTCGATACCTCATTCTAAGCAACGTCTTTGCAAAGTTCATTATAGAAATCGCCGGATTTCATGACTTTTACAAGCTGCAACCGCAGGATCTACTAATCAAAATGTTAGACGAACGATTTCAGCCATTTCTTCAAGCACCACGTCCCAAAAGAAGTCGCCGCTAGACTGTACAGTATATATTGAGCGATGTTCCAGTGCTTTGCCACAGACGATTTATTGGACTGAATAGCATGCGTCCTTACAGTGTCCCGTGCATCTTTCGTGGAATCTACGAGTCGTCTTTCCGAGGTATGAAGGATAACACTCGCGGTGGACCGAATAATCCTCAGCTTTTACGAAAATCATATCATTCTTAACGGAACGCAAAACGGATAGTGTCCTCCATGGAGGTTGGAAAAGAGTGCTAACTAAGGATCAGGATGTTTTGGTTCAGTGTAAAATAATTAAATTTTGTGGCATGTAGTATAAAAGAAGCCGACGAATATGGAAATATAATTGCCTGCGGACATCTGCCAACATACTTTCCAGACAACGAGTAGTCTCGGAACGTTGATTCACAAATCACACGTCACTGCTGACGAGAGAATTCTACCGGATGAGCTCTTACATTGAGAGAGAGCTTCTGAAACGAAGGGGTACTCTCCACATTCAAAGGCATTACGACTGAAAGCAAAGGTGGACCTGAAAATGCGGAAGAACACATAGAAATATTGAAACTCATCTCTTCCCTGCCATATGGGGAAGCCTATCGTCAAAAATATGACTGATCCTCAATTAGCACAAGTTTTTTTGGCCCTTTGTTGTGTACATAGTTCCGCGTAGTCAGCGTGTACACCACTTTCCCACAAGAGCGCGTCCCGCTAAGCACGACAGCACAGGCGCAGCGCTCGTCCGGCTCTGCACTACGAGATGGCGCTGCCTTAGAGACGGACCAAATTCTGCTTCCGCCGATCCACGTATTAATATGTAACACAGCCAATGAGATTGGTGCTAATGTAGAACCTTTTCTCCTCACAGATCACACTCGCGCAGTGATACATAAATGCGCGAGGATTATAACAAGTGTACAGACCTCCGAATAGTCAGTCTACATTCGTCTGCACCAGTCTGTACCAGTCTGCATTAGTCTGTACCCATCTGTACGAGTTCTACATTTGTCTGTACCCGTCTATAGTCAAGTTTCAGTCTGTGGTTAATAAGATGACCATATTCCTGTACATGGCCATGAAGATAAATGTATAGACACTTTTGTCAAGTATCAGAGATATATGTGAGAGTAGGATTAACGTACAATTACCAAAAGAACTTCAGATCGTCAGTTGTAAATAGCATCCAGAACCAAGTTAAGCAATTTTCATGCTTGTTATTATTTTAATAAATGTGTGTGAAAATTAAAAAAGTTCTGTTTAAAGTTGATCACCGTCAATCTGCTACTCTAAGCGTGCAAGTGGCATTTCTATCATCTGACCTAACGGCAGAAGATAAACACGCCACGATAAGACCACGAGACATATCGCTGACACTCGCCTACTTCGTTAGAGCGACAAGTAAAATAATCCGATGGTGTGTGTACTGAAGGTCTTACAGTACGCACACCACACCCTTCATTGCAGACAGCAGGACACTTGGGTTCCGTTAATGATGATTGGATTCCCCCGGAGGCTTGGGTTTACGAAGTCCTCGGTGACTATCGATTTTCAAATATCGAATAGACGACACGTAAAGCCCGCGATAGACGTGTGGAACACCGAAGGTACACCAGGTTCTTACAGCCATACACACTGAACCGCCAAACAAAATGGTATAGGTATGCGTATTGAAATACAGAGATATACTTACACGCAGAATACAGCACTGCAGTCTCCGACGCCTATATAAGACAACAAGTGTCTAGCGCTGTTGTTGTTTAGGTTACTTCTGCTTGATTGGCTGATTATTAAAATTGAAGTGAGTTTGAACAGGTGTTATAGTCGGCATACGAGCGGTGGGAACACCATCGCAGAGGTAGCGATGAAGTGGGGATTTCCGCGTGCAACCATTTCACGATTGTACTGTGAATATCAGAAGTCTGGTAAAATATCAAATCTCCGACATCGCTGCAGCCGGAAAAAGATTCTGCATAAACGGGGCCAACAACGACTGAAGATAATCGTTCAGCGTGTTAGAAGAGCAACTCTTCCGAAAATTGCTGCAGATATCAGTTCTGGGCCATCAACAAGAGTCGAAATGCGAACCATTCAACGAAACATCATCGATATGGGCATTCGGAGCCCAAGGTCCCCTTGTGTATCCTCCATGACCGCACGACACAAATCTTTACGCCTCGCCTCGGCCCATCAACACGGACATTCACCTGTTGATGACTGAAAACATGTTGCGCGCTCGGACGAGTCTCGTTTCAAATTGTATCGAGCGGATGGACATGTACGGTATGCAGAAATTCTGGAATCCGTGGACACTGCATGTCAACAGGGGACTATTCAAGCTGATGGAGGCTCAGTCATGGTGTGGTGTGTGGTGGGAGTGATATGGGACCCTTCATACGTCTAGATAGGACTCCATAAAGGTAACACGTTCATAAGCATCGTGTCCGATCACCTGCGTATATTCATGTCCATTGTGCATTCCGACGGAGTTGGGCAGTCCCAAAGGGACACTGCGACACCCCACACGCCCAGAATTGGTACAGAGTTGTTCCAGAAACAATCCTCTGAGTTTAAACACTTCTACTGGCAACGAAAGTCCCCAGACTTGAACGTTATTGAGAATACCTCAGATGCCTTGCCACCTGCTGTTCAGAAGAGACCTCTACCCCTTCGTAATCCTAGGGATTTATGGACCACCCTGCAGGATTTATGTATGGTTTCGGTTCCCTCTAGCACTACTTCAGACATTAGTTGAGTCAATGCCACGTGGTTTTGCGGCACTTCTGCTTGCTCGCTGGGGCCCTACACTATATTAGACAGGTATACCAGTTTATTTGGCTCTTCATTGTATATCGGCTGTGGCAGAGCATTGGATTACCACTCGTCAATCTACACCACGTCAAAATGTCGAAATTCTAGCGTGTACTTAATATTTTTTGGGACTCAGTGACGGACGAAGGAAGTGAAATTCGTTGGGCGAATAATGTAACTGACAGAGGGAAAGGATTCATCCTGGGCAAGTCATGGGGTGCTTGCCATAATAACGTTGCGAAGGCGACATCACTGTATAAGCCCACAATGATTAATCGCCTTATTGTCATGGATCAACCACGTAGCGACATATTCACGTCTTACGTATGTGTACTGCACCTGGTCCATGGTCCATGGTTCATGGTCCTTGTGCATCTGTGCTATAAATGTCCATGGGACTTGTGCATCTGTGGTCACGTGTGTGTGGTGTAGCCCGCCGGATTAGGAGCACGAAGCGAGTGCTGTGTTATCAGACTGTCTACATCTACATCTACATCTACATCTATACTCCGCGAGCCACCTTACCGTGTGTGGCGGAGGGTACTTATTGTACCACTATCTGATCCCCCCTTCCCTGTTCCATTCACGAATTGTGCGTGGGAAGAACGACTGCTTGTAAGTCTCCGTATTTGCTCTAATTTCTCGGATCTTTTCGTTGTGATCATTACGCGAGATATATGTGGGCGGTAGTAATATGTTGCCCATCTCTTCCCGGAATGTGCTCTCTCGTAATTTCGATAATAAACCTCTCCGTATTGCGTAACGCCTTTCTTGAAGTGTCCGCCACTGGAGCTTGTTCAGCATCTCAGTAACGCTCTCGCGCTGACTAAATGTCCCCATGACGAATCGCGCTGCTTTTCGCTGGATCATGTCTATCTCTTCTATTAATCCAACCTGGTAAGGGTCCCATACTGATGAGCAATACTCAAGAATCGGACGAACAAGCGTTTTGTAAGCTACTTCTTTCGTCGATGAGTCACATTTTCTTAGAATTCTTCCTATGAATCTCAACCTGGCGCCTGCTTTTCCCACTATTTGTTTTATGTGATCATTCCACTTCAGATCGCTCCGGATAGTAACTCCTAAGTATTTTACGGTCGTTACCGCTTCCAATGATTTACCACCTATGGCATAATCGTACTGGAATGGATTTCTGCCCCTATGTATGCGCATTATATTACATTTATCTACGTTTAGGGAAAGCTGCCAGCTGTCGCACCATGCATTAATCCTCTGCAGGTCCTCCTGGAGTACGTACGAGTATTCTGATGTTGCTACTTTCTTGTAGACAACCGTGTCATCTGCAAATAGCCTCACGGAGCTACCGATGTTGTCAACTAAGTCATTTATGTATATTGTAAACAATAAAGGTCCTATCACGCTTCCCTGCGGTACTCCCGAAATTACCTCTACATCTGCAGATTTTGAACCGTTAAGAATGACATGTTGTGTTCTTTCTTCTAGGAAATCCTGAATCCAATCACAAGCCTGGTCCGATATTCCGTAAGCTCGTATTTTTTTCACTAAACGTAAGTGCGGAACCGTATCAAATGCCTTCCTGAAGTCCAGGAATACGGCATCAATCTGCTCGCCAGTGTCTACGGCACTGTGAATTTCTTGGGCAAATAGGGCGAGCTGAGTTTCACATGATCTCTGTTTGCGGAATCCATGTTGGTTATGATGAAGGAGATTTGTATTATCTAAGAACGTCATAGTACGAGAGGTGGCCTAAAGATTGCGAATGGTATGTTAGAAGAAATGAAATTTCTGTGGCAGCAGACGCGGTGCTGACGGAATGTCCGTGGGAGACTGGCGATTTAGAGCTCTGGCGACCCCTGGGCTCCAAATGCGTCTTCCATTACTCCGTGTGGAGATGGTAGAGTGGTATTCAACTCACTGCCTTCAGACAGCAGTTTGACGGTGGCTGGCGCTGAGGCACTATGTCCCTCTACGAGCACAGCAGACATGGACAGCAAGTTGGTGGAGCTGTTGGACTACGTGACGCGAGGAACTTGGTGCCGGAAGCCGCAGTCACAATCAAGTCTCGTGTCCATGGCAGCTGCCAGCAGTGCCCAGCCATCTCACGGCACCGCATCGCTCCTGGCATCGTGGTGGTGCACCTGTACTCGGGCAATGAACAATTACCTCTGCCTCTAAATCCAGCCACATTTATATGGCTCTGAGGCGCATTTATTTCACTGAAATTTGGCCCATAGCCATCTCGCCCATACGAGAGATCTGCCTGACGTGGTGGAATTGACGTGAATGCTATAGCCATTATTACTGCTATACGATGCAGTTTCATACAGAACACGACTAGACACATTTCACAATCCCATTATATGTATGTTATTCTGACCCACGTTACCACACTTAAGGCAATCATCTTGCAGGTACTACAGCAAGAGTTCATCGTGATTCTCTCACTAATTCTTATCACTTTTGCTAAAATTATTTTTCTTGAAGAGTGGTTAGCGACACTATACTGCAGCTCTCCATGGAGGATGCGTGGCCCCCTGGATCTTACTTCAACCAGGTTTTCTGCTAAGGTTATTTGCCCTCTTAATACCTAAAGAAACGTAATTACCACCATGCCAATTATTTCCATTTACCACAATTACCATATTAATCCTGAAGCTAGCAGTCTGTTCTCAATGCGAACTCAATTCATCCCTGGACCAGGTGTCTGAATGGCTTTTCGTGTCGCATATGTAAAGGCTGTCTTACATGCTCCAACAGTTGTTCTGTTGCGATTTGCCGCTCCTGAGTAGCTATAATGTGAATCACTAATGGTCCAGGCTGGGTTCTAAAGTGTCGTTAAGAAAGGTACGATTCCATTTGAAAAACATCTACAGAGGTTCATCAGGTCAGTACTGTTGTGGCTGTGTAAAATTCGACAAAGATACTCCCGTCATTGTGGATGGTAAATGGAACACAGAACTTGTAAGAACGCACTTAGTCCCAGTGATCAACAACCTACCGCCTATAAACTCTCAAAATCCTGCTCCTATGCTCATTGCAACCAGTTGTGCCAATTTTGCCTTATTGTAAGTAGAGTATATCCAATGTAAATTTGATCTCGATATTAGATGGATCACCTCTTTCTGGTATGATTGTCCCTCCGCTCTACCCCTGAACAATTGCATGATACTTGTACTGCCGCCTGTTTCAACCTCTCGCATCAGGCATATGATGAGGATCACGCTCTGTCAATTCTGAAACTCGCCTCGCTTGTTAACACTTATTGACCGCTGTCTTCCGTCACCAGCGACACCCTTCCTTCTCTCACGTGCACAAGCCTTCCAGCTGTCACCAATTTTACCGGATTGGTGCGCGCCGAGCAGCACCTGAATAACGCATGCCCGCTCGATACAGATATCCTTACTGATACTTACAGCCGTATATTATTGGTCGTCACATCCACTGCAGCGCAATGGTAGTAGATCCGCAGGTTTGCCTGTCTGGCTCTCCTCCCAACTGTAATTCTGCTGATAATTCTCCTTGTACCTTCCTTACAGAGCCACACGAGCCTTAACTGCCCATGAAGGACCTGATGAACGGCTTCCAAAAATTCTATATTTCTACTCTGGCATCCGAAATGCTATTCTACAGAGATTGCAATAGTGTTGTCAGCCTTCTCCTCTCAACCCGAACCTACACTTGTGCTTGTACAGCTTCCAAATCACGGTTCAAAGTACTTGCTGCACCCACGGCGTAATCCATAACTTACTTGGTAAGCTGCTGAAGCATTCGTGTTTTGTTCAAGAAACCACTCTCTACATTCACGATCTGCGCTGAATGCCGTTCCGTTGTCGCTCTCTTTCCTTCTGGTAACCTTTCGCAGCTTCAGCTGTTTCTTGTCTTGTTTTTTTTTTTTTTAATTTAATTTATAGACATGTCTTATGTCTTCAGTGCTGAATGTAGTCTTGAGAATTCCACGTGCCGTATCTGTCCATTTTCCTTTTACACTCCGGGGTGCACAGTGCGCCGACTGCTAGCACTGCTCTGATTATTTGGTGCATCTGTCCTCTCAATCGATAGTAAGCTCTGAGTGACTTAATGTGCGCCTTGGCGACCTCTCAAGCAATCCATTACAATCCACTAACTTTCGTATCTTGCAAACAACTCATAAAATCTCCTTACCAGGATCCATAGTTCCCAGACGCTGAACTCAGTGACCATCTGTAACTCGATGTCACTACGTCTTGTTGCCTGGAAAATACGACTTCACTGTCGAGCTGACGATCCTCCAGCAGATCCACTCTGCCTCCAGCGAAGAGATACAGCACTGGCAAAGCTAGAATTATTCTCCTCTGGCCCTTTCGAAGCACGGAAACCTGAGGACAGGGACCATTGTAACCTCCCCTCCCCACCCCACAGAGGTCTGCTTTC
Source organism: Schistocerca piceifrons (assembly GCF_021461385.2). Classification (NCBI taxonomy): domain Eukaryota; kingdom Metazoa; phylum Arthropoda; class Insecta; order Orthoptera; family Acrididae; genus Schistocerca; species Schistocerca piceifrons. Next base: position 784,830,336 of record NC_060141.1, read on the forward strand.
TGCTACAGTGTGTCTCCATATCCCCTAAGAAAATATACAACTCTAACGGAAACAACATAAACAACTTATACTACACACAAGAGATTAAAATACCTAAAACCCCAAACACAACATGCATATTGATTATTTCCTTGGTCTCAAAGTATAGCACACATGAGGTTTCCGGACATCTTTCCCCTGTTGTTCAGCCACTCGTCTGTTATTCTCTGGCCCTTTCCATATTTTCATTCCCACCTCCAATGGATTCAGTTCTGGCGCAGCCTTGAATGGCCATAGACGTCCATCACAAACAATTGTTGACCTTGTTGGCAATTATAGCTTTACACATACAGGCGAAGTGGTCTCAGTCAAACACGTTCTGGTATTGTTTAATAAAATTCTTCGTTTTCCTTTCTGGAGTGTATGGACTCGGTAACATCACCTATTGTTCTACCTTGTACTATGGTAACACGCTATACCGCATCTCTTTCCTTCTCCAGAGACTCAGTGTTCACTCACTTGACCTTTCTTCACACTTCCCTAAATTTTCCTGCGGACTTCTGACCGACTCACCATTTCTGCCTCCTTTCTGTCCAATAAGTTGAATAATGATGGCATCTTTTTTCCATGCTCCCAGACGAATGGTGACAAACCTGTCGTACCTTGTGTGTACTTTGAAGTTATATGCACTCACTACAAAGGGTAAATATGTATCCCAATCGGAATGGAGTGTATTCATGTAATAAACAAGCATCCTTCCAATTCTTACACAAACTTGTCTTTCCTTCTGGTACCCTTAGGATGAAATCGTTCTTAACAGTTCCACCCTTAATAATCGGCCCAACTCTTCCCCTGGTCTGATGTGAAGTTACACCCCTGGTCTGTAAGTATTGTCCCTGGTACCCAAAACGTCAGTATCCACATATCCACCAACGCTTATGCGACTGTGATTGCCTGTTGGTCTGATATTGGCACCATCTCCGTATAACGAGAAAAATGCTCTATAATGGTCAGCACAAACGATTATCTCTGGTGTGCAGTTGAATGGTCCTAATACATCCACACCAATAAAACTAAAAGGTTCCACTGCCACTGACGACCTCCGCAACAGTACCTGTTTTCGACTAGAACTTGCACACTCTGTAGAGTATACAGGAACCCTTCCACCAATATTTTTCTACCACAATCTGATTCGTCACTCTGCATCCTCCATAGCCCGACAAGATATGCACTTCATGTAATACTTCATCTTCTTGATCAACCTGTCTGCATTTCAATTTTTCTTCACAGGACTGTGGATTACTTTATATTCAAATTCATTTAGTTTAAATTCCCATTTAAATGACCACCTCATAAATTTACTGGATGGGTCCTTCAAATCAAATAACCACTTCCAAACAACATAGCCCGTCACTAACATATATGTAACACTGGAAGTACGTTATATCAAGCTAAGGATCACTCTCTCCTTTGTAGGGTCCCTATCCACTCTGTACAACTGCCTCGATGCAAGACCAACAGAATGTTCAAGACCACCGATTTCCTGTCATAAAGTGCAGCTTGCTAATAAGCCTGTTTTCTGAAACTAAAACTATGAGACGCAGATTCACACTGCTGCAGAGCCAAGTGAAGTATATGTCTGTTATCTCTGGCACCTGCCATGTGGAGAACTTTACACGCCGCACGAAAGTGAATATCGCCCAATTACACCCATTGCCTTCTTCACATGACGGAAGTTGGATCCCAACCAACGCAAGTAGTAATATAAACGATATAAAACAGTCTCGACAGGCCAAGATTGTGTACGATCCTGCAGGTACCAGATGGTTACAATTAAACTGACTGTGTTTCGAGTGCTGCAGTATAGGGTGTTTACATCGCTGGACACTGAAACATCGTAGGTATGTGCATTAATCGGAACGATCGCTTAGTATGATGAAAAAATAATAGTTCCACTTTCTACCACCAGGTGAAAATGTGGCGCTGTAAGCAGTCAGTATGTGAAATTCTTCCTGTTTTGATGTGTGTATGCTTTCCGTCGCTTGATGACGTTATTGACTTCTTTTGCGAAACGATTCTTGGTGTCAGGGGTTAATCAGATTGAACTTCTCCATACACAACGCAAGGAAGAACGTGCGCTGCTGATAAAGCTGTTTTACCAGAACTGCAGCTGCATTGTGGGAGTATCGCCGACAACAACAGCTGTAAAGATGCCCCATATCAATAAATGGGCTAAAAAATATGATCCATAAATTGGAAGAAACACATTAATTAAGTGTAGTGAAAACGAGAGTAAGGCTGCTCATTCCCATGTCATTTGTTGATGAAACTTCTGTATCTATAGCTGACTGAGCAAAACCTGTCTCCAATTCTTCAGACATCTCTCTAGCTGTGTCACAGGAATTCTCTCTCCCCTTCTAAGGACTTTGAGGCGTATTTTAGTTTGGTAATCCTACAAGAGTCATATGTCTGTTAAATGAATCCCCAAGACAGGCTACAACGCCATGACTTTGCTCCTCGTATTTTGGCACACATGGAAATGGACGACATGTGGCCAGGGAATATTCTTGGCACAAAGGAGGCACATTTAACCCTGCATGGTGTTGTGAATGAACCGATCTGTAGCTTAGTGGACTCTACTCCGCCATATGTCGTGTACGAACTTCCGCTGCACCTGGCTTATGTGACTGTGAGGTGAGGATTCACGAGCACCTTCGTTCACGTCTCGGTCCGTTTAACGTCGAGCAAGTGACATGTCCTAGGCTTAATAAGTGTATAGTGATACATGCACATTATAAGGACCTCCTTTTGCTACACGTAACTCCAGCTGTGCACGTAGCACTGTTTCAAGCACAATGGGCGAACACCACCCGTAGTATGCTAGGTGAAAGATATCCTGCGAGAAACCTTCGGTAATGAGCGCATCATCTGTAGGTAATTTCATGATTTATGGCCTTCCGTTTTCTTCAACCTGAATCCAAGGGACTTCTGGTTTTGGGGAACTTAGAAATACTGTGTCTATCAGGTATGTATAGGGACTCTTCCTGAAATTTCAGTCTGTGGCAAAACGGCCCAACTCAAAACCGTCTGCGAGGCAAGTGTAGAACACCATGGGCCATTGATGACAGGGGTGGACGACGGCTGTGGAGATGTATATGACCAAGTAGACGTACAACTGTTAAACGACTAACCGCCCAGATGAAATGAGGTGCTACCAACACAGTCTCCTGAACAACCGTACAGGGAACGTTGTGTGTACTGTCCTCTGTCACTGGCACCTGGTTCATGAACCATGCTGATCCCACGACGAAGGCTGGAATTTACACGCCAATAGCGCAACAGGACGGCCACTGAGGCATGAAGTCTGGGCTTTTAAGATGAGCCACACTTTATGTTCCATCCGATAGATGGCCGTTGGATCGTCGGAAGGGCCCAGGCTACAAGAGAAAGCATTATGTTGTGTAGAATGCTTTCGTGGCACTCACTGGGTGACTTCGTCCTTTGAAAGGGCACGGTGGATTAACACAAATACGCATCTGTCCTTGGGGCCAAGGACTCCCCTGCATGCTGTTGCTTTTTCCTTGGCACATTGGCATCTACCAGCAGGACAACGCAACGTGCCACACAGCTCGCAGTGTACGTGCGTGGTACAAAGAGCACCTGAATGAATTTACCGCAGTCACCTGGCCATCAGACTCCTTAGATATAAACCTACCCGAGACCCTGTGGACTACCTCGATCAGGCTGTTCACGACTTGAATCCTCATCCGAGAAACTTAGCGTGTTACGGCACTGGAGTTGGTATGGCTGCACATCCCTGTCGCTACGTTCCAGAAACTCACTGCCTCTGTTCCTGCCTATCGCGCACTGGTACACATTGCAAAAAGTGGTCACTGAACCCTTTGACAGGTGGTCACAATCATGTAGTTGGACAGCGTATTTCTAAATGAGAAAGGCGCTGTGTAAACTACATTTCAAAACAGTATGCAAATGGCGAAGCTCCTACCTACTTCGAGCAGCTGTGCTGAAGTGCTAATAATTTGTGCGTCCAAATACTGTAGATACTACACTCTGCCAATTTGAGGTTTGTGTGTGCCCCATTTCTTGATGTTTGCACGTTAACGGCCAGCAGTGTACTATGCATGGGTTTGCTACTAATGTCGAGGATACACGTATTCAGCCAATAACCACTTACCCAACCACACCCCTCCCCCCACCCCAGAACCATCACTCTGTAAAGTTTCAAACGTCTGATTTGCGGTGTAATCGAAAGGAAAGACTGTGGGTATAACTCAAGCTCTTATTCAAAAGTTATGTCTAGAGGCAGGAGCACAGCTGCCGCACTGTTTCACGAGCCGAAGGATTCCATGTTCCCACAAATCCTGTGGCTGTGACAGGAACCAGTCCGGCACTGTGTTCTTCAGTTTACTTCCTCCATAGATGTATTTCTTTAGATGACTAAACATACAGAAATCTCAGGGCAACATGTCCAGGCTCTAGGGCAGATGCTAGAGTTGCTTTCACTTAAAACTGATCACTGCATTTTGTTTGGCCGTGGAGATGAACGTATTCACGTTATCGTGGAGCAGAATCATTCTCTGCTTTAGCGGCTCAGGCATTACTTCTTCATGTGTAGGCTACTGAGTGGCTCACACTGCACGTCACAATTACTTTTTCTCCGTGCTCAAGGAATTGGGTAAGTATTGGACCCCCGACCTCAGCGTCACCTTGCCTGTTGAGGGCACAGCTTGGCATTTTATTGGAGAAGGTACCAACACACGCTTCCATTGCGTGTTATGCCGCCTTGTCTCTGGTTCAAAGCGCTGACAACAGCTTTCGTCACTGGCGACGATTCTCTCTCATAAAGGTAATTTGTGATAACGCAACAGGTGTTGAAATGCTAGCTCTGTACACGTTTCCTTTTGCGGTTTGCTGAGCTTCTTCAGAATCCCTTCCCTAGATGTCTCACCACGTTATCCCACAACGGCTTATACCAGTTCCTACCGGTTTCATTGTTACGACGTTTCATACCTCTTCATTTTTACACGCCTTACACACTGATGAGCCTAAACATTACGACCACATGCTTAATAGATTGTTTGACCGTCTTTGTAGCTACATACATCACCGATTCTGCGTATCAGGGATGCAACGGTTTCTTGGTATGTTTGTGGATGAATGTAGCATTGGATATCTACGCACATGTATTGTAATTCGCATAAGTAACAAGCCACTGGCTTGCGTACGAGGTGATGGTGCCCGATAGTGAGCTAGATGGCTTCCATAGGACTTAGGTCAGGCAAAGCCGGTCTCCGAGATATCAAAGTAATTTCACTACAACACTCCTCCTCAAATGTCAGTAGCACGGATCCGTCTCTGGGACATCACCGTAGGGGAATTCATCAAGCAAGAAAGGAGGGAGGTGGTTCGGAGTTGCGATCCTGTCTTCGATTACTACCACAGGTCCCGGTAAGGGCACGGGAATATCTTCTATAGCATAACACCAGCCTGTATTCGTGGCGCGCTGCACGTTTCGGGCCGCCGTTCACGTCGATGACTGCGTTTGTGGAGACTACCATCGACACAGTGTAGCAAAACTGTGATTCAGTGGAAGAGCCGACAAGTGCCCATTTATCGACTGTCGAATCCCGATGGACTGGTTCCCACTGCAGTCGTAACTGACAATGTCATTGTGTCAATATGTGACCACGTACTGGTGGTCTGCTGCAGAGCTCCGTGTTCAACAATGTACTATGAACGGTGTGCTCCGAAACAATTGGCCGTGCACCAGCATTGTGCTCTTTCGACAGAGATGTCGCAGATCATCATTTATTTTATGCTACAGTGCATACAAGCCTCCGAACCTCATGTTCTGCGAAGAGTCATGGACGTCCAACCACTTAGCGCCTAGTGTCAGTTTCACTGACCTTCTACGTAGATGCCCACAACAGTAGCACGTGAACATTCGACCAGCTTCGGCGTTTTCGAGATGCTCGTTCACATGCTCTGCGTAATAATAGTCTGCCTGTTGTCAAAGTCGCTTATCTGAATGGCTGTCCCCGTTTCCAGCCCACATCTTCGCTAGGGTGATCCCCGGCCGTCTCTGTTCCGCTTATATACACTACTTCCCATTAAAATTGCTACACCACGAAGATGACGTGCTACAGACCCGAACTTTAACCGACAGAAAGAAGATGCTGTGATACACGCAAATGATTAGCTCTTCAGAGCATTCACACAAGGTCGCCACCGGTGGCGACACCTACAACGTGCTGATATGAGGAAAGTTTCAAACCGATTTCTCATACACAAACAGCAGTTGACCGGCGTTGCCTGGTGAAACATTGTTGTGATGCCTCGTGTAAGGAGAAGAAATGCGTACCATCACGTTTCCGACATTGATAAAGGTCGGATTGTAGCTTATCACGAAATTTCTGCTCGAGTTGGTCGAGATCCAATGACTGTTAGCAGAATAAGGAATCGGTGGCTTCAGGAGCGTAATACGGAACGCCGTGCTGGATCCAAACGGCCTCGTATCACTAGAAGTCGAGATGACAGGCGTCTTATCCACATAGCTGTAACGGATCGTGCAGGCACGTCTCGATCCCTTAGTCAACAGATGGGGACGTTTGCAAGACAACAACCATCTGCGCGAACAGTTTGACGACGTTTGGAGCTGCATGGACTATCAGGCCGGAGACCTTGGCTGCGGTTACCCTTGACGCTGCATCACAGACAGCAGCGACTGCGATGGTATACTCAACGACGAACTTGGGTGCACGAATCGCAAAACGTCATTTTTTCGAATGAATCCAGGTTCTGTTTACAGCTTCATGATGGTATCATCCGTGTTTGGCGACATCGTGGTGAACGCACATTGGAAACGTGTATTCGTCATCGCCATACTTGCGTATCTCCCGGCGTGATGGTATGGGGTGCCACTGGTTACACGTCTCGGTCACCTCTTGTTCGCATTTATGGCACTTTGAACAGTGGACGGTACATTTCAGATGTGTTACGACCCGTGGCTCTACCCTTTATTCGATCCCTGCGAAACCCTACACTTCAGCAGGATAATGCACGACCGCATGTTGAAGGTCCTGTACGGGCCTTTCTGGATACACAAAATGTTCAACTGCTGCTCTGGCCATCACATTCTCCAGATCTCCCACTAATTTAAAACGTCTGGTCAATGGTGGCCGAACAACTGGCTTGTCACAATACGCCAGTCACTAGTCTTGATGAACTGTGGTATCATGTTGAAGCTGCATGGGCAGCTGTACCTGTGCGCGCCATCCAAGCTCAGTTTGATTCAATGCCCAGGCGTATCAAGGCCGTTATTACGGCGGGAGGTGGCTGTTCTGGGTACTGATTTCTCAGGCTGCATGCACCCAAATTGCGTGGAAATGTGATCACATGTCAGTTCTAGAATAATATATTTGTCCAACGAACACCCGTTTATCATCTTGATTTCTTCTTGGTGTAGCAATTTTAATGGCCAGTAGTGTACGTTTCTTACCGCGTCGTGTACTCGGAACGCCACCAGGCGGCATCCCACGTCGTAATGGCCAGTGTTCGTAATGTTTTGGTTATCGATGTATGTCAAATAGTTCACGTTAACATATAAAACCTTTATGGTGCAAGACAGCAAACTTTATTTTCGTTGATTTTATTAGTTTCTTGTAGTTGCTTAGTGATCTTATCATGAAACACTTCGTTAATAGAGTCTGAGTACTTTGCGTTTCTCTTTAAGGACAGTTATTTTTCGTGCAACTCAGTGTATATGACATCATATCCTCTGAACTGTGTGTCGTACAACGCTGCAACTTTCTAGGTGCTTTCTGTGGGATACGTGGATACTGTCTGCAAATGTCTTGCGCATAAAGTTAGTAGTAACGCAGTAGTAAATGAAGCGCTATGCATGATGCTGAACTTTTATTGTATGAATGGTGAAAATGTAATAAGCGATATACGTTGCCCTGCTAACTACTTTATGGAGTCTGTCAGCGACAACAGATTTAAAAAGAAAATTGGAAATACGCGTACAGTTTGATATAAGCCACTAAATTCTTGCATTCTTAAATACTGGATACAAATTCTGGACAATTTGCTCGCTGTGGGTTTGCTGCCACAAAACTAATACATAGTTTCTAACATTAATGCTTGACTTCTGGTTTTAGACATTTAACGTAATATTATATATCTTAAAGAGAACATTATTACGGCATTTAAAATTTTGAAATTTAGTCAATAGTTATAGGTAAAATCGAAAGTCAAATTTTTGTGACCACTAGAACCTGTCAGATGCCAGCCTGCAGCTGGCACTAAGTGACCATCATAGGCGTTTAGTGATACGAATAGTTATTAAGGGAAAAATTGATACATTATCAACTTTCCGAGTTATTAAGCGTTGACGTTAGGTAATCATATCATTGCGCGAGCAAATTCAAACACTTGCACTCTCTACAATGTGGTCACGCACAGACATATGTGTTTCCATGAATCATCACTTCTTCAAATGCTCATTACCAGTTTATACAGGGTGATTCTCGAAGATATTCATATATTGTTATTCTAAAAGTAAAACTAAAGAAAGAAGTTCATACAAACATAGATCCGCAAATGTTTAGTTACAAAGTTACGGGTACTAAAAGATTTTGCCTGAAATTTAGCAACTTCGCTAATATGAAACCATCGCAAAAGTACAAGGTTTAAGTAAAGCACGATTTCCATTCATGAGGACAAAGTCAATAAATGTGAGGCATTACATGCTCGCATTATGAATGCAATAGATGAAATTAAGAACAACCCCGTGAAACTAAAACGAACAACAAAATCCGCTGATACACGTGCTGCTAAATGCTTTGAACTCCGTAGAGACATTTTTGAACATTCATTGTGAATGTGTTGTGAGACTGTATGTACACTGTACAACATCCTTAACACTGAGCTCTGTTTTTTTCCTGTGTAACATGAATTCATGTGTGCTATGGTATTAATAAAAGCAGATTATCTGACACATTGTAAGTATCCAGTGCTTCGGTAGCTCTGATGGTAGAGCACTTGCCCGCGAAAGGCAAAGTTCGGGCACATAGTTTTAATGTGCCAGGAAGTTTCACATTGTAAGTAGGCTGTTTAGGTTTTTATGTTGGTAACGCCACATAGCGCTCTGTATGAAAATCACTGACTGTGCTGTGTGCAGTCTGTGGCTGGTTGGCATTTTTGGAACATTCCCTATTGTAGTGTTGGTCAGTTGGATGTGAACAGCGCGTAGCGTTGCGCAGTTGGAGGTGAGCCGCCAGCAGTGGTGGATGTTGGGAGAGAGATGGCGGAGCTTTGAGAGCGGATGTTCTGGACGTGTGTCCATCAGAGACTGGATGTCATGAACTGATATATATATATATATATATATATATATATATATATATATATATATATATATATATATATATTTTATGACTTTTGAACACTATTAAGGTAAATACATTGTTTGTTCTTTATCAAAATCTATTATTTGCTAACTATGCCTATCAGTAGTTAGTGACTTCAATAGACTCTTTTATTTCGCTGGCAGTATTGGCGCTCGCTGTATTGCAGTAGTTCGAGTAGTGAAGATTTTTGTGAGGTAAGTGATTCATGAAAGGTATAGATTATTGTCAGTCAGGGAAATTCTTTTGTAGGGATTATTGAAAGTCAGATTGCGTTGCACTAAAAATATTGTGAGTGAGTTTAAGCACAGTCAAAATGGTTCAAATGGCTCTGAGCACTATGGGACTCAACTGCTGTGGTCATTAGTCCCCTAGAACTTAGAACTACTTAAACCTAACTAACCTAAGGACATCACACACATCCATGCCCGAGGCAGGATTCGAACCTGCGACCGTAGCAGTCGCACGGTTCCGGACTGCGCGCCTAGAACCGCGAGACCACCGCGGCCGGCTAAGCACAGTCATTTATAATTTTTCTAAGGGGACGTTTCAACATTCATACAGTTTCAGTTAACGTCATGACTATCATTTTCCCAAAACTATATTCTCTACAACTTCTGTTGAAAATTTTGTGCAATTGTCTGGAAGTTAAAAGAACGAATTGGGTCAAGTAGTTAAAAAAAATTTAGGAAATTACTTCTTAGCTTCTCTGGATGTTCTGGATAACTACTCCAGATACACGTCTTCGACATGTTTTACTAGATTCACCAGATGAATAACAACAAAATAAATGGAAATCCTGCAGTTTTGTGTTGGCTTCATATTACCGAAGTTGCTAAATTTCCGGTGAAATCTTTCTTTTAGCTGTAACTCTGTAACTAGACATTTGCGGACGTATGTTTATATAACTTTTTTCTTTAGTTTTACTTGTAGAGTAACATATTGCAATATTCGCATATCTTCGTGAATCATCCTTTGTGTACCTTTTTCGGACATGATAAAGGTAAGCTACGGAAGTGCAACCTACGACGAACATATTTGGCGATGACGTCAATGGCAAGTTGCTTGAAACTGCGTGAACAATGATCCGAATGGCCAACGCTAAATAACTCGGATACAGTGTTCGACATATCAAGTTTGCTTTTCTTAAGAATTATTTTTCAGCAGAACCTCGCCAACAACAGCCTCACAAGCTTTTCAGACTGTCTCCGACCAACCTGTATACATGCAAACTAATCTAACTACCATAAAAGTATACGGTAATGTAATAGAGACTTCAAATCCCATTACCAAAAAAGCTTCCTCTATAGCTACATGCTGAGTCTACTATTAGTAGCTGCAGGCTACTCCATCAAATATGATGGCCAGGACTGACCATCCGCATCCATATGCCATATAGCTACACAAGTAAAGCTGGATAAATGGTACTTGATGTTTTACTACTTAACCTGGAGAGATTACCTCTGAGGGAATACTAATATCTATAAAGCAACGGCAAATGGCCGATCTGTTCCGAATCTTTCCACATATTCGTATTATCCTGTTACTCTATCAATTTCCAAATGTACTCGCGTGCCATTAGTAAATGGTTCAATAAACCAGCGTTACATTACGCATTATTAAGGTAGCGCATAAAAATTTCTTAACAGCTTCACAATAGATCGCCATAAGCATAAGTAGTGGCAATTAGTATCGCATTACTTCCAAAACTACGTGGCGTTGTCCTCCTGTGCTGCTTACGTCATGTAAACTGAGGGACGCAGCGCGAATTGAAACGTTGGGCGTGAGGACTCCCCCGAACTGTGACGCTAGTGCGGGATTAGTATCTTTCCGCAGAGTGGCCAGATCCCGCTAACCCCGGCGCCGTGGCGACAAATTAACGAGCAACGAGCGCCCACGCGCTGACCCGCCACCGTGACCAGCAGCTGACGTCACCACCGCTGAAACTACCCTCCGCTCCACCTTATAATCTGACGCCCCTTCCACAAATACGACTAGTGTCGGTGCTCTGATAAATACTGAGTACCCTCTTTTAATTGGTGATAGAAATGTATGCAGAAGGACCAGCGGCGAGGAAATAATGTAAGAGCTAACTACAACCAATGATCCCACATTCCTGATCTCACATTCACCATGAACTATGGTACATATGTCAGTCCTCGTCAATGAGTGAAAGTAGGGTAAATGAGCTGGCGTCTCCGACGTAACGATTGCGATATGAGTGTTCACGTCGACGAGATGAGTAAATGTGAATGTATTGAGTGCATAAGTTATAGAATGCTGAAATAATGCCTTTCTACATATAGTGAACTTGTCACAGTACCTACTTAGGTATATTAAGTAAGTATAGCTATAGAGTGGACTCTAATTTTCGATAATTCTCTACAATACGAGCAACAGATATTCACTACTGTCTACACAAATGCAAATAAAGACATTTACGTAACTTTTGTAGCGGATGGGACTTGTTTATCGTAGCTGTAGCACGTCACTGTTGACACTAAATAAATACAAATAATGATATTTACAAGTTTCTTTGTGTGGCCATCCTCCTCAGCAACCATATAAATAAGTGTTTTGAAAATCAAACTGCCTTTTCCTGCTGCTAAATGGTTCAAATGGCTCTGACCACTATGGGACTTAACATCTATGGTCATCAGTCCCCTAGAACTTAGAACTACTTAAACCTCACTAACCTAGGGACAGCACACAACACCCAGCCCTCACGAGGGAGAGAAAATCCCTGAACCCCGCCGGGAATCGAACCCGGGAACCCGGGTCCTGCTGCTAGTTATTTTATTTATCCCATACTCGTTTCGCCTTCTCCTGTTCTAAGGCATCTTAGAACAGGAGAAGGCGAAACGTGTATGGGATAAATAAAACAACTAGCAGCAGGAAAGGGCAGTTTGATTTGCAAAACAAGTATCTAATGTTATTTACGTTAGTTTTATACAAGTTGGTTCAAATGGCTCTGAGCACTATGGGACTTGACAGCTGTGGTCATCAGTCCCCTAGAACTTAGAACTACTTAAACCTAACGAACCTAAGGACATCACACACGTCCATGCGCGAGGCAGGATCCGAACCTGCGACCGTAGCAGTCGCACGGTTCCGGACTGCGCGCCTAGATCCGCGAGACTTTATAGAAGTTGGCATGGATCATTCTGACATGTGCTTTCGTAGCTTCATTGCCTCATTATTGATCCTAACCTGCCGTCTGTAATTGAGTATAATTCAAATTTCAGTGTCGAGACGGCTAATGAAACACATACTGTTCAGGTATGGTGGGTTGGATAATAAAAGATTTGCCCTCGGAGTATTCAACGGAGCTATGAATCTCGAACAGAAACTGGTTTGGTGTCAATCACATATTCTTAAACTGAAAATTAGATTCAGGGCAAAGAAGGTGCTCCGTTCATATACGTATCTGTACTAAATTGGAACAGTCCACGGCTATCCGCCTATGTCCGTTCTACCGAGGTGATTCATATTTTACAAGCGGATTCCTTAAGGATTTAAAATTAGCGCTTACTTGTTGGCAAACCTTTTGATAACGGATCAAAAAAATCTCGTAACGAGTTCATATTATTGGGATTGTATGAGTGATTAAATTAATGTAGGCCTAACGTGACGGTTTGCAGCTATCGTACTTGACAAGCAGATCGTAACACGATAATGTGGTGGCCCTTTACGTTTATAGTTTTCTTAGTTGTGTTGATTAGGGTAACATTTAATCAGATATTCTACTCGGGAACCCAGCTTCCAAATTATTGTGTCACAAGTAGACAGCTTAAATTTCCGTAAGGTAGAACTAAATGTATTGAACTAATTTGTGCTACAGCCACTGACTAGGTCCTACCATGTATCGTTTGTAAACACAATTGCTTTACGAATACGATTCACTTTTATTAACACCAGTGATACGTCGTTTTAAATGTAGTTTTAAAACTGCTAGCTCGGAGTTAACAGATATTTTATGGGTAATCATCTGTTACCTTATTTCCTCCATATCTTTGTCCCATAATGAAATTTGTGTCACTGCAGAGCCACGTCACTGTCGAGATTTTACTTTACACATGTTGTTTTCTATCCGTTAGTAACAGAAAAGTAAGTGAAACACCAGTTATCTTTCGTTTGGTTCAGAAGCAACAGTCTAGCGGAGAAATACTGTCGACGATGAAGTTTAACAAAAATACGCCTTTTGTAGGCAAAGTAGAATGATGAATGGATGACAAAGTGGTACAAAATGATAAGAAGTTAACTGATGTGCTGCAACGGACAAGCGATAGGATCAAAATGACAAACAACAAATAACGCGAAAAGTACCGCAATACAACAGTCCAACACTTAGCTTTACTATAAAAATGAAAACTTTTCTATGTTTAGTATAAGTGGAGACTCAGAACGAGTCTGCCACTCGACAATGTTGTGTCCGCTGTCCTGTAAATCCTGGGCAGATTAGAAGTGCGGTCCGTCGCGGCTACCGAGCCCTGCACCTTTTCTGTTGCGGTGTATGGCCTACTCGCCAAGGCGTCGACGAACGACTGACAACGTCAATCCATCTCTTCCCGGCACACGATTTTAATAAAATATAGTAAGTTTTTATTTTTGATGACGAGTGCAAATTTTCCATCGAGAAGCGACATATGAATAATCTAGTTCCAAAGGCAACTCAATTTAAATGAGACGATTACATTTGTCACCGTGGTACCAGTTATTGAGTTGTACGTCCCGTCTATTTGACAGAGCGGCAGAATATTTGCAGGAGACTGCGTCACTCTGACGCTGGGATCTGTGCCCTGTTCTGTGGTAGAGATATGGTGAGAGGATAACAGTTAGGAGGTTGGTTCTCGATCTGTCGTGACTGACGGTACGCGCGTAGATTGTTTACATGTTACGTTCGGCAGAATACGCGTGACTATAGGTCAGCGCGGCAGCGGTCCTCTCATGGCCAGCTGTCAACTGCTTGTAGCCCGCTCTCGTTTTTTCTTTGCGCTAGCACACTACTGTGGGATTATACAGTTCATTATTCCGACTCTAATCTGGCCTTCAGCAAATGGCGTGCCCATATCTGCTTGCTACAGCATCTCACACAACAAGTATAGAAATTGTTGTCAATCAATATTACTATAGCTTTCTCAGTGAGTTGTTCAGAGTGTTCATATAGGTAAATGTTTAGTTTTATGTAACTCTTACGTGCATTTTAGATAGTAAAAGTAATGATCTCTATGAAGAATGCAAATTAGTCAGAATGATACGAGAGTCCATAAAACAGTTTTCTCATGCACCTGCATATGTGAATGTAAACACGCGGAAAGAAATTTTCTTGTGCCCATTATTAAATATTATAGATCTACTCGAATTGATTTATGAGCTCCAGATACATCTCTTTAATGCCACTGATGTTGGGAAAATGTGTGCGGCAGGCTACAGTATTGGCACAGAATCAGCCTATTCGAGTATACATATCTGTCTTCAGCTTGGTGACAGCTTTATCTCGTTACGCAGTCATATACACTAGGATGCTTCTTACAGCTGTTCAAATGGTTCAAATGGCACTGAGCACTATGGGAATTAACAACAAATGGTTCAAATGTCTCTGAGCACTGTGGAAATTAATACCTGAGGTCATCAGTACTCTAGAAGTTAGAACTACTTAAACCTAACTAACCTAAGGACATCACACGCACCCATGCCCGAGGCAAGATTCGATCTTGCGACCGTAGCGGTTGCGCGGTTCCAGACTGAAACGCCTAGAACCGCTCGGCCACAGCGGACGGCTCTTACAGCTGTGGTAGTGTCAAAATGCTACCTGTACTATTCTGTAGCATCGGTCAATAATTTACACGCACACACAGGTACGCGAAAAGTATGTGTAACTGATAATAAGAAATAAGAGCAGCTATTGAAATCTACTGTGAACACATGCGACTGTTGAACAGCAAGCAAACGTCCCCAACCAGCGAAATGACAACCATGCAAAATAGAGCCTACCCTGTTCTCACGAGATAAATCGAACAGATTTGAAGTTTAAAGCAAATTATCAGCCTCAATACGCTAATTAGACCATTTCTGCCAAAAGTTACATTCCCTCCTTGTGCTGTAGGCCAAATACTGACGACAAGCATTTTTCCAAACTAGGTCCAGTCTGAATGTACGACATACATGTCTTAATAACATCGATTTCGTAAGCAGGACTTTCCGAGCAACAATCCGCTAAATACTACTGCGTCCAGTGGTCTACAAGGAAATACATTACCTGCTCAAATGTGTCTGTATACCGGTTAATAAACATTAACTTGAGTGTGACTCCCTCCGTTTTTATGACAGTTTGACATCTGCTATTGACAGTTTCAGTGAGGTCTCTTAACGTCTGTGTAAGCATGGCAGCTGATTCTCTCACACGATCCGAAACCAAGGAAGATATTAATGTCGGTCACTGGAATCTGGAGCAGAGTCGACGTCCCGGCTGAACCCAGAGGTGTTCTTTTCGGTTCAGAATTAGACCCTTCGCTGGCCAGACATTTCTGGATTGTTATTGTCCACAGTCTATTGCCTCACGGATTCTGCTTTACGGCAGGGTGTATTTTCATGTTAATACAGTTATCGTCTCCGAATTATTCCTCAACTGTACGCAGAAGGCCGGCCGCGGCGGCCGTGCGGTTCTGGCGCTGCAGTCCGGAACCGCGGGACTGCTACTGTCGCAGGTTCGAATCCTGCCTCGGGCATGGGTGTGTGTGATGTCCTTAGGTTGGTTAGGTTTAAGTAGTTCTAAGTTCTAGGGGACTTATGACCTAAGATGTTGAGTCCCATAGTGCTCAGAGCCATTTGAACCAATTTTTTTTTTTACGCAGAAGACAGTGTTGCAAAAAAGTGTTCATGTTCTACCGCATTTATAGTTTTCTTTAGCGTAGTAACTGGAATATGTTGTAACCACGAAAAATACTGCATACCGCAGCAGCAACGCCTTCGTACTTCAGTCAATGATTGGATTACCAATGATGGCAGATAAAGTGCTCTAAGCGTTGTTCAAACCCGAGCCCCTGTATCGGACTGACACATGGTTACGAAACTGACTAGTTTACTGAAGTAGCTATTCGTTGGAGTGATAACCAAAATGGACTTTTAGACCACCACTTCGACGTGGCCATTGGGAATCGAACCCTGTAGCCCGAAGTCACGCTACAGCAACTATCTGTACAATCCTCAGAGTTCGTCGTATATGTGAGTTATTTCTGCAGATTGAGAGATTGAATCACAATCCATTTCTTCTCATGACGCCATTATCCCTGATAGACAGAGATGTGGTAATTTCGTTTCACCTCGGAACAACAGCGGAACAGCTGGACTAACAGCGCCACGGCGCCGCATCAGCGGACGCTGTAACAAAGGCCAACCTTTCTTTGCAGCGGCAGCGACCACTCTTCCTGAAATTTGTCAGCCGCACGAGATTTCCGCCTCCTAGCAGGGACTACAAAAGCTACTGCACAATGTCAGTGTCATGGTGACAATTTTTGTCCCTTTCTCATGTGGTCTGGATCGATGGAGAAAGAGGACAGGATGGAATTGCCAGCGAGCGAGGCAGTAGTGACGAGGGGAGTCGTTTCGAATATCGTGCGACGAACGTGAATAAAAAGTCTTCTCAGGGAAGCAATATTGGCACAGTATTTGCTGGTACTGAGAATAAAAGGAGCCATACAAAGCAGTACACTACATCTGATAGAATTACATTTTCCTGGAAACATACTGAGTCTCAACCTTGCCTTTGATTAGAACAGAGGTTGAAGTAATTGATTAAAATTTGTACCAAGACCGGGACTTGATCCAGGGCTGCTTAGTGAATAACAAATCTGCATGGTAAGCAGGAGATCCGCCAAAGTCCCGACCTTCGCACGAATTTTAATTCATTATGTCAGCTTCTACGCTGATAGTAGATAAAACTGAGACTCAGTGTGTCTCTAGGGAAATATAATTCCATCACATCAATAGACAATGTACACCTGAGGTATAAGCAGAATATCCTGATGACGTAGAACGCTAAGGTGCCATTCCAGTAAAGGAGGGCCTCGGTAATACTGACCATTTAAGAAGGGGGAAATCAGGACGGGATGAGGAGTGAATTTGTTCCAGAGGAAGGGGGGGGGGGGGGGGGGAGGGCATTGGTCTAGGGTAGTCCATACAGTTGTGTTAGCAACAATACCAAGGTGGTATAGTCGATAACACATGTGATTATTAAGCAGGAGATACTGGTTCAAGTTCCAACTGTGGCACAAATTTTAACTCATTACTTTTGTTTCTATCTTCACCAGTACACAACCTTTTTCTCTTTAGACGCGCAGTGTATGCTATGGAACCATTGAGAGTATAGAAGGCGTCTTAAGACTTGGTATCGAATTCAAATGCTTTACCTCTGTGAAAATACTGTGTCACTGCAGTTGAGTTGGTACTTTGCAGACACTTCTCGCTGTCTTTGGGAAAGGTATGACAGTTTACCGACTCCATTCAGCACCGTCGAAACATGATGTTGATTTGTAAAGTGGCTTCTAAAATACAGTGTGATTCCGTAAGAAGAAGGAAGATTGGATTTACCGTCCCGTCTACATTGAGTTCATTAGAAACAGAACACAAGCTCGGATAATGTCAAGGATGGGGAATGAAATCAGCCGTGTCCTTTCGAAGGAGTCATCCCGTCACTTGCTTGTAGCTGTTCAGTGAAGTCAAGGGAAACCGAAACCTGTACGGCCGGACGCGGTTTGAACCGTCGTCCTGCTGAGTCCAGTGTAGTAACCACTGCGCCATCTCGCTCGATATGTGATTCCACGATGATGATACAAATATCCAGGCACGACAAAGTAAGGAAAATTTATTCATTTGTGCTAAGAGGCCCTGTGGACGGGAACGAAAACATCGATAGTAATAAGCGAAAATGAATCAACACCTCAGACAGTGGAACACATGGACCAGTCCTGTTTGCTGCTAGATCATAGGATGGGCCACTTTTAGAGACGGTAGTATGGACCAAAATAAGATAAAAAGTCTTGTAAACATAGACTCTACAACTTATATTATATGAGCTATCAGCACTTGCTCATCTTCGATACTTTGCAACAAGTCTCCTCTGCTACAAGTTCGTGTATTCCATTTTCTTTGAAGAGGTAGTATGGATCAAAACAAGACATAATATGCAGTAAATATGGGCTCTAAAAGGCGTACCTTAAGAGCTACGGGCACTTGATCATTGGAAGTGATATGTTTCACAACAGCGAACATCAACTAGTGGTTCAAATGGCTCCGAGCACTATGGGACTTAACATCTGAGGTCATCTGTCCCCTAGAACTTAGAACTACTTAAACCTAACTAACCTAAGGACATCACACACAGCCATGCCCGAGGCAGGATTCGAACCTGCGACGTAGCGGTCGCGCGGTTCCAGACTGAAGCTCCTACAACCGCTCGCCACACCGGCCGGCTATCAACTAGTGATCATAGCACATAAGGTACGTCTACCCTGCAATGTTAGCCAAAACAGTAGCGATACGTGCGTTCTACTGTCAGAGTAACAGAACGACTTTCGTCCACAACTTTCGACTCAATAGTTTTTGGATTAGGATCCGTTCCCTCGAATGATACAGTTTCACATTTCCATCATCTCTGTAAGTTTGTAACATATTCACGTATTCCTCGAGTATAGGCATCTTTATACTACATTAAAAAGGAAACGTCAAGCAACAATTACAACCTTTATGATATAACACTGAAATCAATATGACACTAAACAGTGTATCGCAATACATCAACGGTAATTTGATACTGATTTTAATTTGGGTGTTGCACAAGAAAACAGCAAATCAGAAAAATTCACGCTTGTAATTAACTGGTTTGGTTTTACATTTTTGAGATTGGATGAGTAAATAGCAGTATCGCGGGTACAATGCAAATCATTCGACTCTGTATCGTATTAGTTCAAATTGTATGTTTTCAGGAAAACCTGACGTTCAACAGCATAGAACAGATGAAACTCTTAAAGACTTTTACGTCTTTTTCGGTATCCACAGATTTAAAGCTTGGCTTCATTAAAGAAAGTTCTTTCAGCTGGACGCTACTTCCAAACAAGGCAGCGGGCTACAACATCATAGCGTGAAATTATGAGGTATAACCACAATTCCGCGTATGTACTTACGCTAATGCACTACATTTCAACAATATAAACTCTCTGTATACACAGAAACCTCAAAGAAACTGGTATAGGTATGCGTAATTACATACAGAGATATGAAAACAGGCAGAATATGTCGCTGAGGTCGGCAGCGCCAATATAAGACAACAAGTGGCTGGCGTACTTGTTAGATCGGTTACTGCTGCCGGTTACCAAGGTTTAAGTGAGTTTGAACGTGGTGTTATAGTCGGCACACGACCAATTTAGAGATTAATTTGTTATTTTCCCATACGACCATTACACGGGTGTACCGTTAATATCTGGAATCTGGCAAAACATCAAATATCCGACATCACTGCGGAAGAAAAAAGATAATGCACGAACGGAACCCACGACGACTGAAGAAAATCGTTGAACGTGACAAAGTGCAACCCTTCCACAAAGTGCTGCAGATTTTACGCTGGGTCATCAACAAGTGTCAGCGTGCGAACCATACAACGAAACGTCATCGACATGGGCTTTCGTATCCAGAGACCCACTCGAGTACCTTTGTTGACTGCACGACACAAAGCTTTACGCTTTGCCTGGGTCCGTCGACACCGACATTGGACTGTTGATGACTGGAAACATGTTGCCTGGTCGGATGAGCCTCATTAAATTGGTATCAATCGGATGATGGTGTACGGATGCGGAGTCAACCTCATGACTCCGTGGACTCTGCATGTCAGCAGGGCAATGTTCAAGCCGGTGGAGGCTCTGTAATGGAGTGGGGTGTGTGCAGTTGGAGTGATATGGGACACCTGAAAGGTGACACGTACGTAAGCATCCTGTCTGACCACCTGTGTCCATTCAGGTATATTGTACATTAAGACGGACTTGGACAATTCCAGCAGGACAATGCAACACCCCACACGTCCGGAATTGCTACAGAGTGGCTCCAGGACAACTCCTCTGGCCTCCTAACTCCCCTGATATGAACGTTATTGAGAACATCTGGGATGCCTTGCAACGTGCTGTTCAGAAGAGATGTCCACCTCCTCGTACTCTTACGGATTTATGGACAGCCCTACAGGATTCATGGTGTCAGTTCCCTCTAGCACTACTTCAGACATTAGACGAGTCAACGCCACGTCCTGCTGTGGCACTTCTGCTGGACCCCTACTCGATATTAGACATATATATATAGCCGTTTATTTGGCCTTTCGTTGTAAAGTACTGTCAGGAAAGCTGTGGTTGCTATTAGACTCGATAGTAGCTCAGGTGTAAATTTGTGCATGTATGTAGATTAATTATTCGTCGAGAAAAGTGGAAGTTTTGTAGGAATTTGATGAAGAGGAGATAGATTTCTGTGACATATATTCATTTTGAAATAAGTAATTCTGACAACAATGTTTTGTGTACTTAAATCTGCATCTTGATTAAATATCATCTTTGGAAAATTCTGAAATCGGGACGTATTTTGGATATTTCTTCAAATTGTATTACTCCATAGTAAGATACCATTGTGTGCCTTGGTTTTTCTGTGTTTAGTTTGACGTCTCATTATGTATATACATATATCGTACAGTTGGCGGGTTGTAACTTTGGTCAATGTTTGCATGTATAACAGTACGCCCTGGGGTAGCATGTGGAAGGAAATAGACGAATACACTTTCGAAGCAACCATCCCGATATTTGCCTCACGTGATTTAAGTAAACGACGCAAACCCTGAATCTGAGTGGTCGGGCTGGTTTTTCAACCAACGTCCTGTTGAAACATTCTCAAGTTTCTTAACAACTGACTCAAAATGGCCTATTCTCCAGAAAAATATCAATGTAACTCCGTCATTTTCTTCGAAGTATATTATGAGTAAAACTATCTCTTTAATGTGCATTTGATGTATAATGAGAGCATTTTTATGGGGATAAAACAGCAATCTCGGTGGAATATTTTACAATTAAAATGAAAACGGTTTTGATCGCAAGAGAACATTTATTAAAAACAGCAAATTGTTTCTGCCCAATACTGACCATCTGCAGTCCATGTGTACTGAAATTTAAGTACAATATAGATTTAGAGGGATATCTCACTTTTCTTTTGTTATCAGTCTTCTGTGTGGTTCGACGCGACCCGCCACGATTTCCTCACTTGTGCCAACTTCTTGGTCTCAGAGCAACACGTACAACTTACGTCCTCAATTATTCATTACTTGTATTTGAATCTCTGTCTTCTTCTACAATTTTTATCCGCTACACTTCCCTCCAGTGTCATTCAAGTGATTTCCTGATATCTTAACGGATGTTCCAAATATTCCTTTCGTCGCCGATTCTGCGAGGAACCTCCTCCCTCTTTACCTTATCTGACCACCTAATTTTTATCTTCGTTCTGCAGCGCCATATCTCAAATGTTTCTCTACCGTCTGTCCGGATTTCCGACAGTCCATGTTTCACTATTATAAAATGCTGCGTTCTAGGCGTACATTCTCAGAAATTTACTCCTTAAGTTAAGGTCTATGTTTGATCATAGCATATTTCTATTGGGCAGGAATTCCCTCTTAGCCACTACTAGTCTATTCTTTGTCCCGCCCAATCCGTCCACCATGGGTTATTTTGCTGCTCAGGTAGCAGGATGCCTTAACTTCATCTTCTTCGCGTTTCCCGATTCCTATGTTAAGTGTCTCGGTGTTCTCATTTCTGCTACTTCTTATTACTTCCACCTTCCTTTGATTTACTCTCAATCTACATTCTGTACTGACTAAACTCTCTCCGACAACAGATCCTGTAAGTCCACTGAGGATAGTAATGTCATCAGCAAATCGTATCATTGATATTCTTTCATCATGAATTGCAATCCCAGCCTTCAACCTTTGTTCTACATCTGTCATTGCTTCTGCTATGTGTATACTGAACAGTAACGGTGAAAGAGTGCAACTCTGCCCCACTCTCTTTTTAATGCGAGACTTTGTTCTTGGTCTCCCAGTCTTGTTGTTCCCTCCTGGTGCTTGTACAGTTTGTACATAACCCGTCTTTCCCAGAGATTTTTCCCCAGAATTTCGAACATCTCGAACCATTTTACTTTAACAAATTTAATAAATGTGTCTTCATTTTCATTATCCTTCTGTTTTTCTTCCATTATTAACTGGGATCTACCCCCCCCCCCCCCCTTGGTGAGTGTACCATCATTAAAGCCAAATTGATCGTCTTTTAAGAGCTCCTCAATTTTCTTATGTAAGGTGCCAAGATACAGCCCACGTACATTTAATGTTCTTGTAGATTTATATTTACTTTTGACCATATTTACAATCAAAAATCGGAGTAATCAGTTCATAGGCTGTTACTGGTCAGCACCAAGTAATATTTCTGTGGCAATTCTTGACTGAGTGTTATTTGGGTCTGAGCACTGAAAGAAACGGCCAAGTGCCTCGCATTTCTCAGAAGCCGCTACCGCTAAGGAAGGGCAGGGAAACAAATTGTAGTATTCTGTAGGGGCGGACATTTATTATCCCAAAAGAGAACAGTGTGAGGCGGCAATGTCTTACGATGCTAAAGCACAAACAAAGGGGGCGGGCGAGACAGAGGAATTCCGAATAGCGCATCTAAGGAAAGAGCATCTCGAGGGGGAGGGGGGTCGCAAGAATGCGAAAGGACTTCCGTTTATAGCGAGGAGGAAAGCCCCTTGTCACAAACGATGCTTGCAAGCTGACATATGTGAAATTATCTCATAGGCAGCGGCGGAAAACATCTCCAGCCAAAATGAGTAGAAAGGCGTTAAGGAGGGTAGATGGAGCCTTCGAGAAATACTTCTGAAGGTAGTATGAGGTTCAGGTTACCCATGTGGTAGGAGAAAAGGTTTTTGTATCGACCGCTAGGATCCGTCGCCTGGAGCGCTAACGTAAACGCCGCGAATCCGGCTGCGAGCGGTGTGTGGTGGAATAGAGACCTCACTGCAACAACTATAGGGAGCATTTGCCACTCAAGACCGCTAGGATGGAAATCGATGGTTATAGGCATAGCAGAGGGCCCGGCGGATAGATTTAAGAAGTGTAATTTTCGATACGGGGAGCGCGTGAATCGTGTCTCTGAGACATGGTTGTTAGTGTTATCTCGAGTGACGATTCTTTGGCTCTCGGTGGAGTCTGACACATATGGAAGTGCTTCTTTACTAGAGAATACTGGAGTGAATCTCTGTTCCTAGCTAGTGAGCAAACAGAGATCTTGACAAGTGATCTATCTTGTACTTATGTTATTTCGGCCCTGGGAGTTTTCGTAGGGCATATTGCGTCCACTCGGAAGGCAGATAATTGCAGGTGTCCAAGATAAATCACCTGCAAAGCGGTCAGAACCCCAATGAACAGGTCATCGGTGCAGTAGAATTTCTGTATGTACTTCTATAGGTGACATGCACACTCTAGTTTGTTGGACGGGGAAACAGTCACCGTAAATGTCTCGAGTTCTAATTACTTGTCCACTGAGCATTTCCCTGTTTCTCACCACCAATCAGTATCAATCAACTATGTATCAATCTAATAGTCTAAAGTAAAACTATTTTTTGTCCATCTCCAAATTATATTTAGGGTGGAATTATATATTGTTTATTTCTTTGTTTGTATGGTTTTTGGCATTCTACATCATTTTTTAGAATAAACAAGTTGTAGGGTCCCATTGTAATTCATTCGAGTAGGATCCCAATAAGAATTATTTGTTTGATGTGTGAAACTGAAGAAAACTACAAACTGATACTTCGTTTTATGGTATCGCTTAGGTGTAGGTTGTCAATGGCAGCGTCATTTCAATCACTGATAGGTCTGAGAATTCCACTGCGGGGATAACATTACGTAGTCATATGAACACACGCCGCATATTATACAAACCGACGGTTTACGCTTTTCTATTCTTCTGTATATTACTCTTGTGAAGAACTTGGTTGTATGAGCTGTTAAGCGTACTGGGCCATAATTCTCGCTCTTGTCCAATCACAGTGCGACTGTACTTGACGGTTACTGCTAAGTGTAGTTGTTCTTCCGAACAGTAATCCGTATGAGCAAACCTGTTGCGTCTGTACCTGTACTGTCTCGCAGAACTTGCTCGTACTTTTGATACTTGAATTGTTTAAGAAGAATAGCTCCACGTACTCATAGGGTCGAGCTGTGATCGCCTGGTTTCATGCCCCACAGCTAATTCGCCGCAAATAGTAGCTTGTAGCTCTGATCCTGTAATTAAATACTCTATGTATTAATAAAATTACAACGAAATACAAAATAAAATTTAAATCAATAATGTAATAACATGGGTCCTTTACTAAGATATGTAATTCTTGTAGACGACAGACAATTGTGATGAGTAATGTTCATTCAAGAAAGGATATCTCAAATAAACGGGAAATGGTTTTACGATATTAATTTAAAATACATTCAGTAATTGCAACTCACGATATTGTCCTCAGTTCAAAGCAGTTTTGAGTTCAACACGACGCTTCATAAATTGACACACACACAATACAAAGACTGGCAAATCATACTCTGTCTGTCCTCGGTTCTGTAACAAAAAGCGGAAAAAATCTGAAGTCCTACACTTGAGAACATTCAGACTTCTCTGAATATGAAGTCACTTCAGAAGTTAAACTACAGCAGTGGACATTCACCACCCAGAATCAGTCACCTACACAATCGAATATCACTTTTTACCACAGGGTGGTCGCCACACTTTCAAACACTTGCGTAAATGTGTCGAGAACCATTCTCTTGAGCTCTTCATTGGAAAAGTCCCAGGCTCTACTTGAATCCCGTAGTGCTCCGCTACTGTCTGCATTTCCATTGGCTGAGAGCTGTCCCTATCAAAAATGTATCGCTCTGAAACTCTACAGACATGATTTGATTCAATTTGACCCCTTCCCAGATTAAAAATATTCGGTCACACTCTGACAGTTCACAGTAATTACAAATAAAAGTTTGTTTATAAGTAATTAGATAATATTCTTGTGCAAGTCACATTAAATTACAACGAATTGTTGTTAAATTTTGTTTAAACAGTTATTTATGCCTTCTTGACAGAAGCAACATTTGGTTCTCTTTTCACTTGTGGTATCCACCAGCACATGCGATTGACTACTTTTAAATTACTGAAGTTTTTTAATAACACTTGCTCTCAACGTTTTGATAAAGTTGCTCTCGAAATAGTAAACTGTTCATTAAACAAATACAAAAGTAAGATAAAGTATGAGGTATTCAGTTCTGAACACATACCCTCCCTCTACCTTAAGCAGCAACTGACATTGGTGAATCCACTATACCTGCTTCATTTACCGCCACCGCCTGCCATCGTGGTTTCAACGTATTTACTTTGGTCCTCTTTTACGTATCTTACTATTCGATTTCCCGCTTAATTTATATTGCATTACATTTAAATACTTAAGCTCTGAGAAAGGCTAATATTTGACCAACATAGATTGCGATTTTTAATAAATGTTCCATAGCGATCAAGACGGTTTCAATTTTAATTTTGAAATAAGAACTGTATTTTGTTTCAAATTTCACTATCCGTAAACGTTGTATCACTGTCGGAAAACGACTGTGTAACACCGGTATTAGGAAATGGAAGCCAATGCAATTAATAAATACAAATGGCAATGCATTAATTATTTAATGTGTCAATAAACTTTCCTCCGTGGTTCGTTTGAAAATCATTGCGATTTACGGAATGATCGAAATGTTCTCCGCTTCATTCTTACATTGGTTAAGTTACAGTTTGCGAAGATATTCACCATACTTCACGGTATTCCAGTTAACAAAACACAGGGGACAGTCATATGAAAATGCTGCAGATGGAAAAAAAGTAAATAGATTGTTTATCGTTTGAAAAGTAAATGTCATAACAGATAATATATTTATCTCACTGAACCATAAGACGACAATAGCCTTCATGGAAAAATGTTTGCATTTCAATATGGAAACATGATAGCAGCTACGGCTACGAATGACTTTCTTAAATGTTCCGAAAATAGGGAAATTATTTGGGGAGATACCGGGACTGTATGAAGGACGCGTAAGGACTTTCCGGCTAACTTTCTGCAGCGTACTCGAAGCAGCTTAAGTAAAATGTGGGCCCGCAGTAGACATCCCCCTGATGAAGAGGTGCGTGCGTGGGTGGGCTACCGCAAACACTTTGCCATGAAGGCGTTGGCCGTCTTGGTTCACTGTGCGAAAAATGTGTTAACAGTAGTGACGATTAGTTTTGAAATACTAAATAGTTTACTTACCTTCATTCCATCTGTCTCTGTTTGACTGCAACTTCTGAATTTATAGGCTATTTCGTTCGGCGAACGAACAAGTGAGACACGAAACATTGAACAAACACGCACACGATAACTCAATCGAACCATAAGACTAGACAAAAGTACATGAAATGTACGGGTAATTCTTGATTAAGTACGTGCTTAATATTAGACAGTAACGAAATGATGATGAAACAGATTATGCCCTAAAATAATTTAGATTACTGACTGAATCAGGCCTAAGTTGTGTCTGTTTTAACACTTATGAAGATTTCATTTACTCTTCGCCACCTCACTCTCACCCAGAGTACGAGCTGTTATGTGTTTCCAATTTGGGACAATAACAACAGCGGATTTAGGGCGAAATAGTTTCTTGGCGATGCTGTAAATTCACATGAGTAAGCTTGATTCACCTAAGTTCTGTTTTTGACACAGTTAACCATGCACCCCACACCTCAGGCACTAATTTTGAATCATCAAACTGGTTTGATGTGGCCCGGCGCAAATTCATCTCCCGCGCCGAATTTTTTATCTCAGAGTAGCGCTTGCAAGCTTGATCATCATTATTTGTAGGATAAATTCCTGTCTTTGCCTTCCTCTACATTTTTTTTTTACTTTCTAAAACTATGTCTAGTACGATATAAATTATTCCCTGATGCCTTAACGCATGTCCTGCCATTCTGTGTTCGACTCGCCAGTGTTTTCCTTAGATTCCTTTCTTCGGTTCTTAGCAGAACTTCCTCGTTCCTTACTTGCAGTCCACCTTTCCTCTCCAGCACCATACGTCAATAGTTTGCGTCACATGTGTTACGGTTTTCCTAAATCCATTACTCTATACCGTACAATGCTGTCTTTCAAACGCAGATTCTCAAAAATTTCTTTCTGAAGGTAAGGTCTTGGATGATACCAGTAGACTTGTTTTGTCAGAAGTGCTGTCTTTGCCAGTGGTAGTCTGCTTCCTATATCCTCCTTGCTTCATCTATGAGGAATTATTTTGCTACCAAGATAGTAGAATTCGTTAACTCCGTCTACTTGGAGATTGCCAATATCATGTTCCGTTTCTCTAAGGCGCTGCAGTCGTGAAATGTACGGCTGGTCCCGGCGGAGTTTCGAGTCCTCCCTCGGGCATGGATGTGTGTGTTTGTCCTTAGGATAGTTTAGGTTAAGTAGTGGGTAATCTTAGGGACTGATGACGTTAGCAGTTCAGTCCCATAAGATTCCACAGACATTTGAACACATTTCTTTTTGTCCCGTTTCTAATTATACTCCTTTCAGCTACACCTCATTACTTTCCTCTCCCTTCAGTCTATTCTCAGTCCCATTTTCTGTACTTATTAGACAGTTTATCCCATTCAACGGCCTCGAAACTTTACATTATTTACATCATTGCTTTTCCCATGTGTTAATTGAAGGACTGCTTCATTGTTTTAAAACGTGTTTCATCCGAGCACTTTCATTGTCCTCTTATCTTAAAGTTTGTCACTGTTCCTGTACTGTCCGCAGCTCGTGGTCGTGCGGTAGCGTTCTCGCTTCCCACGCCCGGGTTCCCGGGTTCGATTCCCGGCGGGGTCAGGGATTTTCTCTGCCTCGTGACGACTGGGTGTTCTGTGATGTCCTTAGGTTAATTAGGTTTAAGTAGTTCTAAGTTCTAGGGGACTGATGACCATAGCTGTTAAGTCCCATAGCGCTCAGAGCCATTTGAACCATTTTTGTTCCTGTACTCGTCTTTAAATATACACTGATGGAGAAACATCTCAACACCAAGATGAAAAGTTGCGACATAAACGAAAGTTGGCGGGCGTGTTTCTATATCTGAAACATAATATCAACTCAAATTTCGTGCCAGTCTGCTAAGAATGACGTCACTTGGGCCACTATGAGGATACAAATCAGGTTTGTTTTGAATACATGCTGTAACGGTCATGAGCGTTAGTTACCTTTGTGATTGGTCGTTGTGAGTTGATATCAGTCAAGAAATGACTTTAAGGCGACAATGTCACCATTGTCAACACCTCACTGAGGTTTAACGAGGGGGTATTATAGGGCTAGTAGAAGCTGGCTATTCCTTCTGCGATTCTGCAAAAAGACTTGCCAGGAAAGTATATGACTGCTGGCAGTGGATGTCACGAGAATGTACGCTCGCAAGAAGACCGGGCTCCAGACGGCCTCGTGGCGCTACTGAGAGGGAAGACCGTCGTGTGCATCGTATAGCTCTGGGGCAACGAACAGCATCTGCAGCAGCATTTTTCCCCAGCAGTTGGCACCACAGTGACACGACTAACTGTTACAAACTTCAGGGACGGCTGCGAGCCAGACTCTCTGTAGTGTGCGTTTCACTAACACGAACCACAGCCAGCTGGGACTGCAGTGGTGTGAAGCGAGAGCTCATTGTGTTTTCTGATAAAATCTGGCTCTGCCTGGGTACCAGTCATGCCTACATCTACATCTACATCTACATACATACTCCGCAATCTACCATACGGTGCGTGCAGGAGGGTACCTCGTACCACAACTAGCATCTTCTCTCCCTGTTCCACTCCCAAACAAAACGACGGAAAAATGACTGCCTATATGGCTCTGTACGAGCCCTAATCTCTCTTATCATGTCTTTGTGGTCTTTCCACGAAATATGAGTTGGCGGCAGTAAAATTGTACTGTAGTCAGCCTCAAATGCTGGTTCTCTAAATTTCCTCAGTAGAGATTCACGAAAATAACGCCTCCTTTCCTCTAGAGACTCCCACCCGAGTTCCTGAAGCATTTCCGTAACACTTGTGCGATGATCAAACCTACCAGTAACAAATCTAGCAGCCCGTCTCTGAATTGCTTCTATTTCCTCCCTCAATCCGACCTGATAGGGATCCCAAACGCTCGATCAGTTTTCAAGAATAGGTCGTATTAGTGTTTTATAAGCGGTCTCCTTTACAGATGAACCACATCTTCCCAAAATTCTAAAAATGAACCGAAGACGACTATCTGCCTTCCCCACAACTGCCATTACATGCTTCTCCCACTTCATATCGCTCTGCAGTGTTACGCCCAAATATTTAATCGACGTGACTGTGTCAAGCGCTACACTACTAATAGAGTATTCAAACATTACGGGATTCCTTTTCCTACTCATCTGCATTAATTTACATTTATCTATATTTAGAGTTAGCTGCCATTCTTTACACCAATTACAAACCCAGTCCAAGTCATCTTGTATCCTCCTACAGTCACTCAACGACGACACCTTCCCGTACACCACAGCATCATCAGCCAACAGCCGCACATTGCTATCCACCCTATCCAAAAGTTCATTTATGTAGATAGAAAACAACAGCGGACCTACCACACTTCCCTGGGGCACTCCAGATGATACCCTCACCTCCGATGAACACTCACCATCGAGGACAACGTACTGGGTTCTATTACTTAAGAAGTCTTCGAGCCACTCACGTATTAGGGAACCAATCCCATATGCTCGTACCTTAGTTAGGAGTCTGCAGTGGGGCACCGAGTGAAACGCTGTCCGGAAGTCAAGGAATATGGCATCCGTCTGATACCCTTCATCCATGGTTCACAAGATATTATGTGAAAAAAGGGCGAGTTGCGATTCACAGGAGCGATGCTTTCTAAAGCCGTGCTGATGCATGGACAGCAACTTCTCTGTCTCAAGGAAGTTCCTTATATTCGAACTGAGAATATGTTCGAGAATACGATGTTAAGGATATTTGGTCTGTAATTTTGAGGATCTGTCCTTCTACCCTTCTTATATACACCGAGCGAGGTGGCGCAGTGGTTAGCACACTGGACTCGCATTCGGGAGGACGACGGTTCAATCCCGTCTCCGGCCATCGTGATTTAGGTTTTCCGTGATTTCCCTAAATCGCTTCAGGCAAATGCCGGGATGGTTCCTTTGAAAGGGCACGGCCGATTTCGTTCCCCATCCTTCCCTCAACCGAGCTTGCGCTCAGTCTCTAACGACCTCGTTGTCGACGGGACGTTAAACGCTAATGTCCTCCTCCTCCTCCTCTTATATACAGGCGTCACCTGCGCTTTTTTCCAGCCGCTCGGGCTTTACGTTGGGCAAGAGATTCGCGATAAATGCCAGCTAAGTAAGGAGCCAATGCAGTAGAGTACTCTCTGTAAAACCGAATTGGAATCTCATCAGGACATGGCGAATTATTTATTTTCAGCCCATTCAGCTGCTTCACTACCTCCATGCGGGAATCTGTACGAGACTCAAACGGCGGTATGTTTTTACGATCTTCCTCATGCGCATGTGTTGGTTATAAGGAGGCCAGTTGTGGGCGTGCAACCAACCTGCCTGTGTGCTAGCCACACTGAACTTACCGATACACACCTGGTCTGCGTCTGCGATTTCGTAAGACAGTAGGGAGCACTGTTGTGATTATTCTGTTGTGGATTGGCTAGACAGCCAACCCACTATGAGGGAGCCGAAATCTTCTGGAATACTTAACTTTAATCCATAATTGGTGGACATCGCTCTTGACGGTACAGGTTTTACAGCATCAATAGTAACTGGTAATGGCGCCTTGCTAGGTCGTAGCAAATGACGTAGCTGAAGGCTATGCTGACTATCGTCTCGGCAAATGAGAGCGTAATTTGTCAGTGAACCATCGCTAGCAAAGTCGGCTGTCTAACTGGGGCGAGTGCCAGGACGTCTCTCTAGACCTGCCGTGTGGCGGCGCTCGGTCTGCAAACACTGACAGTGGCGACACGCGGGTCCGACGTATACTAATGGACCGCGGCCGATTTAAAGGCTACCACCTAGCAAGTGTGGTGTCTGGCGGTGACACCACATGTTCCACTCACCCTGACTGCCAATTTGTACACCCGTCTCGTAATTCGACCACTTTGATCTAACAAAGTGGGCCTAAACGAAGTTTTTGTTCTTCTTACCGTGATTTTACATTACGTGTTTTTGCAGGACCACCTGTTTGGGTTCCTGCACTGATATCTAGTCATTTGCAAACCAGATGATGTAACTGTGAATTTCATGGTCAAGGTAAGACATTCCTTGATTTTTAAAAGATGTGATTTTGTTGTGGCAAAATGTTTTCTGTAAGTTATTACTGACTGTTTGTTGTGACTGATCCTACTTGTTTTGCTTTCTGAGGGCACTGCACACACATGAACACTCCACGTAAATGAACGCTAACTCGGTTGGGAAACACAACAACATAGTGCTCCCCACGTTTTGCGAAGTGAAAAGGCGTTTGCAAAACCTAAATTACACAAAGACAAAAATATGTGAGGGCAGTGCTCTCGGAACACAAAACAAAGACGATCAGTCACAACAAAATAGACACAAAACATTTTGCACAACAAAATCACGTTTCTTAAAAATCAAGGGATGTTTTAACTTACCGATGAAGTTCGTACTTACATTAGTGCAGGACACCATACAGATGGTATTGCTAAACCATATAACGTAAAATTACGGCAGAAGAAAAAGGAACAATAAATTTCCTTAGGCCTCACTTTGTTAGACCAGTCACAACCTAAAATATGCTCACGTTTTACGTTTTCATGTAACCAATCCCACTGATGATGGCACAGAGGTGCCAGAACATGTTTGGGTAACAAAAAACCAGTGTTTCTGCATAAAAGGCGGAACCTATATGTAATAATTTTACAGTAGACCCAGAAAGAAAGACAAGAACTGCAGATCCAAAAGATGACTAAAGTGAATAGTCCATTGGATTTCTCTTCCACAGTGATTTTATCAGTTCTGGTGGAATGTTATCTAACCTTCCGCCTTACTTAATCTGAAGTTTCCCAAAGTTCCTTCAAACTTTGGCACTAGCTCCGGATCGCCTATCTCCTCCACATCGACATCTGTTTCACCTTTTTCACATCAGACAACTTCTCTCTCACACAGAGGCTTTCAGTCGGCCACGATAGTAGAGGGAGCAGCGTAGACGACTACCATGCTTAAGAATCACGTTCGATTTTGCCTTGGTGGGAGGACTGTTACAGGATATCTCTGCCTCGTGATGGCAATTAAGACCTACTTGACCGAGTAGCAGCGGCTCCACGGCCTGTGAAAGTCCCAGAAATGGTCGTGAGATGAGATGCGCTGACCACATACTCCCCCACACCACGCCCACATGACCCCACGTGGCACAGGATGTCACGGCGGCCGGCAGACATCTCTAGAAGCTCGTTTTACAGAGGCCATCACAGTACTCTTTACACGTACCCGATCTCTCCTCAGCGTTTAACAGTGGATTTCCATTGTACACTTATTGTTCCTGCCCTTGGTTTTCATTTCACCGAAGGTCGTTTATACTTTTCTGTTGGCTGATTCAATTATTCCGACCATTATTTATTTTTTTCCTTGGCTGCCTTGCACTTCTTGTTTATTTCATCCACAGGTAGTTGATATTACTGTATTCCTCTCTTTTACTGAAATTCTTTATGCATTCTCCGGTCGTCGAACAGCTGAAGTATATATGATTGCCCAAGGTTTCTCCAAAGTTACCTTCCTTGTAACAATACTTGTCTCTATAACACCTCTGGCTGCTCTTTTCCGAAGTGGCCACTCCAACTGAACTGAATACTTAGCGAACTACAAACACGTCTCGCCGTTCCACAGTAGCTGGGTATCCCAGTTTCTTCCTCACTGATTCCTCCCTACGATTTTCTCCCACCTATCATCACTAAACTGTGATCTGTGTCCACATCTGCTCCTGCGTACGCCTCACAATTCAGTAGCTGATTTAGGAATTACATCCTGACCAGGATGTAAATCATGTAGAAGCTTACCATGTTTCCAGACGTTTCCAACTATGTGTCTTCCTCTTTGTGATTTTTGGGGAGTGAATTTGGTATTACTAACTGACATATATTACAGATATCAGCTGGCCTCTGTCTTCTCTCTTTCCTAGTACAAGGCCCGTATTTTCCCGTAACTCTTTTCCTTATTCATTCCTTCACAACAGCATTCAGACCACCACGATTATTAGATTTCGTTTTCCCTTTAAATAATTTGTCTGTCTCTTCATCTTCAGCTTGTGAAGTCAGCATGTACAACTGAACAGTTGTTGCCGGCGTTTGTTTGCTGTTGAACCCGAGGATAACACTATCACGAATATCTTCGCCATAACTCAACCTCTGTCCTACTTTCCAATTCATAGCGAATCCTACTCCATTATACCATTTTCTGCGGCTGTTTTAATTACCCTACATTATTTGCGTAGGCTTCTGCGGCCAGAGCCAGTCGACGTAAAAGTTTAGACCCAGAAGAAGGCCGCTGCAATCGTGGCCGAAACGTTGGTTTTTCTCCAGCAGTAGTTTCTTACATTATGACGCGGTACCATACCCAGAAAACTTTTATGTGGACTTACCCTACATTATTCTGACAAGTAATTCTTACCTAATTTCCGTTCCATTTCACCGAACTCACATGATTTCTAGATTTAGCCTGGCCATTTCCCTTTTAAGCGTTTGCTGTCTTTCGGATGACGTTGAAACTCCTGTCATTCCACGATCAAACTTGTAGAATATTATCCTTTCGTTAGTTATTCAATCTTTTTCCCATGATCGGCTTCCCCTTGGCAGTTCACTCCCGCAGATCTGAGCGGATGAATAGACCGGTATCTCTAGGGAATGGAAAGACCATCAGGACCTTCTTTCCATTACAGGCCACATGTCCTGTAGGTACACATAGTGTATGTTCATTGCAGTGGTTTCCATTGCCTTCTGCATCCTCGATACATATATCATTGCCAATGCTGATTCTTCCGCCTTCTAGATGCAGTTTCCCATATCAAGGACAAGAGAGTGCCCGGGACCTCTTTCCGCACCTCTGTCCTCTTTGACAGGGCTGTCGCCTGATCAAGGGTGACTTCTTATGTCGTATTTCTTCGCTCGCCGTTGGCGACGAATTCAAGAAGTGGCTAAGTTCGAAACCGGCACTCATGGCGTTTTGATTAGTAGCCCAAGACGTGCACCTACACCATATCTCCCAGTGGAAAAAAATTGCTTAGTAGGCATAGAATGTTCCAATGGTAAAGGCAGAAAACGTGGCTTGACTGGGACCCCATCCTTGCTTCGTCCTATTCAACATGTATGCCAGTGAGCACCTTAAATCAAGTTATACTACGAGTAAACAGTTTTGAGGAATTAGAGGAAAACCTGGGTCGTCCTGGAATTAGAGCAAAACCTGGATCGTCCAATAAGCACCTTATTAGAACACTGCCAGGAATATTCGCTTAGATTACATCCGTCAAAGACGCCCAAAACAAGCAGACCTAAAGCTGAAAGTATCCTGGAATGTCATCACCCTGAAACACAAAAATTAACTGAAACACGTGGAAGGCGTACTAGACCATTTGTTGATGTACAAATTTTGCTACGAGACCACCAGTCATAATGGTGCAACATTAAATAATATACTGAGGAAATTGGCTGAGAGTAACAGGGGAACTATAACTAAGGTGCTGAGAACCACAGACCCGTCACTAAACTTCTCCACAGCACAACATGTTTTCAAAGTGTGGTCCTATTAGGCACATGCGAAAAGGACCTACTTAATCTTAAATAAAAGCTGCTGATTAATAGCTGGATGCATGAACCCCACACGATTTACGGATCCCAATTTCCGAAGAGCTGGTGATTGACAAATTCAAAAGTTTAAGGATGCCTTAGCTGAATGCCGCATCTAATTTGTGGACCTGAGAAACATAAATCCTACAAGAGATTCTTGAACCGTGGAATTCTGAGCCTCCAAGGACTATTGCTCTCTAACAGATACGGACAGCGAGGAGAACCTCAGATGGAAGATCAGAAGGAGCATGAGCCACATCGGAAAGGATGTAGCTCGCTAGCCAAAAATATTGGCATCTTAACTAAAAAAGCAAGAATTATAAAGACATAAAATATAAAATAATAAGAACCAAAATCAACCAATAAAGGAAAGTATAAAGTATTAGAAAAATCATAAACCCTAAATAACACTAATAACAAAGGCAATCTAGCAACCAGAGTATAAAAAATTAAATAATCACCAGCCTGCAACCGTTCAGGTTGATAGCCTCAACCCAAAATCAAAAGTAACGTAGGAACAAATCTAGCCTCAAAAAAAATATCAAAAGAAAGAAGACTCAATCTAGCAAATGAACAATAAAGCATAATCATTAAAATTAAAACTATAAAAACAAAAAATTAGAATGATAAGAACTTAAATAAACTGAACCTCTAGCAGTAATTATTAAAGAACAAATTCAAAAACTAAGCAGAATCAAACTAAAAGAAAAATAATCAATACCAAAATAATATCTAATCATATTTAAATCTGCATATGAATAAACACAAATCATAAAAACAAAACTAGACAGAAACATTAAAGAATGAACCAACCATCAACAATTATTAACTAAACAAAGAGGGATCAAAAAATAGTTATAAATAAATACTTTAACATAAAGATAAACCAAAAGAATTAAAAAAATCATTACCATGAGAACGAATTATTGAAACTAAAATAGAAAGACCTAAAGCACCTTCACAAACAGAAAAAACCAAAAAAATAACAGGAAAAAAATAATCATAATCAAACTCAATAAGAAAAACAATAACCAACATAAATAAAGAAAGAACAATATATTCTAATCTCAAAAGAACCATTAATAAATGCTTACGTTTAGAAGAAAAAAGATAAACACCAGCAAAATAAATCAATAAAGAAGTAAAGACAGAGAATATAAACATTAGTTTTAATAGTTTAAAAAAAACGCCGGTCTTGTAAACCGGAGATAAGTCTGGCCCCCGCTTTTAAAACTTCAGAGGTGGAAAGCTTTCCATCATCGGTCCCCAAAACCGATATTTTAAATAAACTAACCTCTGAAATGATCAAAATAATAATTATATCACTATCAAACGTAATAAATATTAATTTTATTAAATGAAGACACCCAATATCAATAATGCTTTTCATTATCCTACAAACTTTTCTAGTTGGACTAATAACAGGAACAATAATGGAAAGATATTGGTTATCATATATTTTATTTTTAACATTTCTTGGTGGTATATTAGTCCTATTTATTTATATTACGAGAATTGCATCAAACGAAATATTTCAGCCTAAATCAATTACAATAATTATTACATTAACAATATGAATATTTATCATATCAACATTAATTATTTTAGATATAACAATATTTATAGACTTTTTCAAAAATACTGAAACTATAAATATTGATAATTCAATCAATTATCAAGAAATAACAATATCTGTAGAAAAACTGTATAATAGACCAACATTCATTATTACAATAATAATAATTTATTTATTTTTAGCACTATTAGCAGTTGTTAAAATCACCAACATTAACCAGGGGCCTGTTCGTAAAATAAGATAATTTACTAATGAATAAACTCTTACGATTGAGACATCCTTTAATTAAAATCATTAATAACTCTTTAGTTGATTTACCCACACCAACAAATATTTCATTTTGATGGAATTTTGGGTCCCTACTAGGGTTATGTTTGGTAATTCAAATTGTAACTGGACTATTTTTAGCTATACATTATACATCAAATATTGAAATGGCATTTAGTAGTGTAGTTCACATCTGCCGAGACGTAAATAATGGCTGAATTATTCGAACCTTACATGCAAATGGAGCTTCTATATTTTTAATTGTATTTATTTACATGTCGGATGAGGAATTTACTACGGATCTTACATATACATACACACCTGAATAATTGGTACAGTAATCCTATTTTTACTTATAGCAACTGCATTTATAGGATACGTTTTACCTTGAGGTCAAATATCATTCTGAGGTGCAACAGTAATTACTAATTTATTATCAGCAATCCCATACTTAGGAACAGATTTAGTTCAATGAGTATGCGGAGGGTTTGCTGTTGATAATGCAACATTAAATCGATTCTTTACATTTCATTTTGTACTACCATTTATTATTGCTGCTATAGCAGCAATTCACTTATTTTTCCTCCACCAAACAGGGTCTAATAACCCCCTAGGACTAAATGGAGTTATTGAAGAAATCCCATTTCACCCATACTTTACTTTCAAGGACTCTATTGCATTTGTATTAATAACATCATTATTAATTATACTGTGCTTAATTAATCCTTACCTCCTAGGAGATCCAGATAATTTTGTACCTGCCAACCCGTTAGTTACTCCCGTCCATATTCAACCAGAATGGTACTTCTTATTTGCATACGCAATTCTACGGTCAATCCCTAATAAACTCGGAGGTGTTATTGCATTATTCTTATCAATTAGAATCTTAATAATTTTACCATTTTATAATAAAACACCATTCCGAGGTATTCAATTCTATCCTATCAACCAGATTTTATTCTGAATTATAGTAGTTGTTGTATGCTTATTAACATGAATTGGAAAACGGCCTGTTGAAGAACCTTACATTATAACAGGACAAATCTTAACATTTATCTACTTTACATACTTCTTAATTAATGTGCATATTGCAAACGCATGAGATAAACTAATTAAGGAATAATAAGTTAATTAGCTTAGGAAAAGCATATGTTTTGAAAACATAAAACTAGAAGTTTAGCTCTTCTATTAAATTTTCTTAAAAAATTTCACTAAATAAATGAAATAAATAAAATCTTTAAACCAACAAAGAAAATAAAAAAATTTAAAGATAATGGCAAAAAACTTTTTCAAGCTAAATACATTAACTTATCGTAACGAAAACGTGGTAATGTGCCACGAACTCAAATAAAACCAAAGGACATAACAGCAAGCTTAATAAAAAATATAAAAGAATAAAAATCACCACCTAAAAAAATTAAAGCTAATAACATTCTTATAAAAACAATTCTAGTATACTCAGCTAAAAAAATTAAAGTAAAACCCCCTGCACCATATTCAATATTAAAACCTGTAACTAACTCGTATTCACCCTCGGCAAAGTCAAAAGGAGTACGGTTAGTTTCAGCTAAACAAGAAGCAAAACAAGCTAAAGCTAAAGGAAAAGAAATAATAATAAATCAACAATAAAGCTGATAATTTATAAAATCAAACATGTTAAAACTACCAATTAAAATAATTAAAGATAATAAAATTAAAGCCAAACTAACTTCATATGAAATTGTTTGAGCAACAGAACGAAGAGAACCTAGTAAAGAATAATTTGAATTAGAAGACCAACCAGCAATTATAACAGTATAAACACCTAATCTAGTACAGCATAAAAAAAACAAAAATCCATAAGAAAAAGAACATATATAAGTTAAGTAGGGGAAAATCACTCAAACAGCTAAGGAAATTACTAAATTAAAAACAGGAGAAAAGTAATAAAGTAAATAATTAGATATAATAGGAATTGGCTGCTCCTTACAAATTAACTTAATAGTATGACTAAAGGGTTGAGGAATTCCAACAAAACCTACTTTATTTTGACCCTTTCGAATTTGAATATAACCTAAAACCTTATGCTCTAATAAAGTTAAAAAAGCAACACTAATTAAAACACAAATAACTAATAAAAGAAAATTCAAAATAAACATAAATAAATCATAAAGTATCAATACTATTTGTAGAAAAACATAAATGAATTCTAAGTTCAACACATTAATCTGTCAAAATAGTAATTTAATTAGTATTAATCAATAAAATAAAAAATATTTTAACCATATGGTCCTTTCGTACTAATATGAATGAATAATCTTAGGATAGAACAGACCTAATTACTGGGATACTGCACCCAAAATTTTTCTTAATCCAACATTGAGGTCGCAATCTGCTTTGTCGATATGAGCTCTCAAAAACAATTACGCTGTTATCCCTAAGGTAACTTGATCTTATGATCATAAATTATGGATCAAAACAACAAACATAAATAAATGATATAATAATGAAGAGTTTATTTATTCTTCATGTCACCCCAACAAAACATCATCATTAAATATAGAAAGACAAACAAAAAACTATATAAATATAAAATGTTAAGCTCTATAGGGTCTTCTCGTCCTAAAGAAAAATTTAAGCCTTTTGACTCAAAAGTTAAATTCAAAAATTTATCAAGAGACAGTTGATTTCTCGTCAAGCCATTCATTCCAGCCACTAATTAAGAGACTAATGATTATGCTACCTTTGCACGGTCAAAATACCGCGGCTCTTTAAAAATCTGCTCGGCGAGCAGGCCAGACCTCAAAGTATATTCTAGAGGACATGTTTTTGATGAACAGGCGGAAATCAATTTTGCCTAGTTCCTTATAATAAATTAACAAGGTAAAAATTATATACAAATAAATATACTAATTCTATCATTATTACAAAAATTTCAAAATTAAATTTAAAATCTTAATAAAAAACCTAAAATAATTATAAAATCAAAAATAAAAATAATGAACTAAAACGTAATCTTAGACATAGCTGGTTTAAAGCTTACTATTATATTTTATAAAACTAATTATACGTTATTAACTTCAAAGTTTATCCCTTAAAGAATAAATAAGTTAATATTTATACTTAAAAAATTAAATAAAGACAATGAACTTCAAAAAATTAAATTTTTTCTTAAGAAACTAGATATCTTTGGAAACGATTAACATCTCATTTCTATAAATAATTTAATAATAATTATAATACATTAACTATAAATTACTTATAAATCAACCCACATCGAGACAAGTAAAGTAAATACTAAAATTTCGATAAACGCTGATACAAAAGGTACAATAAATAAAATCTACTTTTAAAAATTTAAAATAATATTTCATAAAACAATTACATTACCAATAAACTATAATTTAAAAAATCAATTCTACAAAATATACTAAGACAAAATTCGACAAAATTATTTTTATTAAATAATTAAATAAACAAAAAATAAATATAATAAAATAAATAATCAAGATATCCTGATTTGCACAGAAAAATTTTCAGTGTAAATGAAATACTTTACTAATAAGTTATATCTTGAAACTCTTCCTAGATACACTTTCCAGTACATCAACTATGTTACGACTTATCTCATCTAAATTGAAGCTAAATTAAAATAATAAAATAGAATAATCAATAATGAGAGCGAGGGGCGATGTGTACACACCTCAGAGCCAATATCAGTTAAATTAAATAAATTAAATTACTATCAAATCCACCTTCATTAATAGTATTTCACCATCAAATCCGTTATAAACAAAAATCTATTGTAACCCACCTCCTCTTAATTATAAGCTGCACCTTGACCCGAAATATTTTGAGTAAATCGTGTATTATCAATCACGGGGTAGGTTCCTCTGAATGGAATGAGATACCGCAAAATTCTTTGGGTTTAAAGACCTTAACTAACAGTACCCTGGTAAATATAATTAACATTTAAAATAATAGGGTATCTAATCCTAGTTTATTATTTAAATTTCACAGATTCATAAGAAGGAGCTATAAATAAATTTTAACATTTCACCTTACAAATTTATATTTTAACCCTAAAACTATAAATAACTGTTTTAACCAATAATATTCACTTGTATAAATCGTATAACCGCGGCTGCCGGCACGAATTATGCTGATACTAAATCAATTGCTAAATCCAAAATCACTTGATAATTAAATCAAATTACTGCAAAATAGAACATTTAGTTTAACAAAACTTACATATAATACAAAGAAAAAGTGAATAAATAAGCAAGAATAAAACTTTTGGAAACAAAATAAGAAATTTAAAAAATTATAACAATAAGAAAAAAAAAAAGATTCAAATATTTAAAGAAAAAAAAGAAAAGATAACGCAAAAATGACAAAAAAAAAGAAACACACCCTAGAATGACCACAACAACTTCTCTATTATATATAAATAAATATTAATATGGAACATGTATACCAATAAATGTATTATATTCTTTCTTATTTAATCTTTCTTTTCACTAATAATAAAGAAAGATTAAATAATATAATAAATATATTTAATATAATTATGTAAATTAATGTAATATGGTATTAATATAAAATTAACTTTAGATTAAGTTAACTTAAATATTAATTAGTTAAATAATCTAATTATAGATAATATATTAAATTATATTACTATAATTAATATAATTATTTATATTAATATAAAATTTTATATTTAATAATATTAATTATATTTATTATATCCAATTATAATAATATTTAATATTAATTTACATATTATTATATAATTTATAATATAATAACCTATTTTAAGCTAAAAACATAAGTAGCTATAATCCTAGGTAAATAAATGCATTAAAATAATCATTTAATAATTATAAAATAACATTATAGGTATTTAAATTTAATTAAATGTAATATATTAATATAAATTATTTATTATATATAATATATATTCAGATTATACTAACCGAGATAAATTAATTAGAAATAACCAAAATAATACATAAACAAACTTCTAAAAAAATTTTAATTTATATATTAAATATAAATGAAGTGCCTGATTAAAGGGTTACCTTGATAGGGTAAATCAAGTAAATAAAATTACCTTCATTAAAAATTACATAAGACAGAATTAAACTACCTCCTTTAGTATCAAAAACTAACATGCATCATACACCTTAATGTAAAAAGGTAAGCTAAACAAGCTAATGGGTTCATACCCCATTTATAGAGGTATCAATCCTATCCTTTTTAATGACCAACAACTCTACAAAACTTCTCTTCCTATCAACATTAATGATAGGAACGGTCCTGTCCATTTCATCAAACTCCTGATTTGGAGTATCATTAGGACTTGAGATCAACTTATTTTCATTCATTCCGCTCCTAACAAGAAATAAAAATATAATAATAAATGAATCATCAATTAAATATTTTATTGTCCAAGCAATAGCATCGACAATACTATTATTTTCAATTTTGCTGATTCAAATAAAGTATCCAATAGGATGAGAAACAGAATTTATTCCATCAATAATAATCAGATCTAGATTATTATTAAAGATCGGGGCTGCACCCTTTCATTTCTGATTTCCAGAAGTAATAGGAGCTTGAAGATGAAATAACTGTTTAACACTAATAACATGACAAAAAATTGCCCCAATAATAGTATTATCTTATTGTATTCAACTAAGAACTTTCATTTGAACAATTATTATTCTAAGAATTATTATTGGGGCAATAGGTGGTTTAAATCAAACATCACTAAGACAACTTCTAGCATATTCCTCAATTAGACATTTAGGATGAATAATTAGATCCCTAACAGTTAGAGAAAATATTTGAGAACTATACTTTATTATTTATTCACTATTAAGATTAATTATGGTCCTATTATTTAAGCAAATAAATCTATTTTTTATAAATCAGATCTATTCAGCCAGAAATATAAAAACTGAAATTAAATTCATATATTTTTATCCCTCTTATCCTTAGGTGGTGTACCACCATTTCTTGGATTTCTACCAAAATGAATTGTAATACAATCATTGATGGAAAATAACATAACAACTATTATAACAATTATGGTTGTATTAACTACAATTACACTTTATTATTATATACGTATTAGATTCTCAGCCCTAAAAATATCATACACAGAAAATTCGTGATCTATAAAAATAAAGTCTCAAAAATCAAGAATTATTCTTCCTATAACAGTAATAATTTCAACAATAGGATTAATCTCAACATCAACCTTAATCTCATTATACTAAGGACTTAAGTTAAACAAACAAATAACCTTCAAAGTTATAATTAAAAGAATAATCTTTTAGGCCTTAGTAAAATTTTACACCTCTAGAATTGCAGTCTAGAATCATAATTGAATATAAGACCTAAAGTATGGTAAGAGAGAAACATCTCATAAGTAGATTTACAGTCTACCACCTTAAATTCAGCCATCTTACCATTATTATTTAATATGACGACAGGTTATTGTGAATATCACGAAATGGAATCTCTCCTGACCTCATCTGTCACAGTAAATACAATCTTTAAGAAGCAAGAGAGCAGTTTTTAGCTTAAAAACTGATGACTGGCCACTTAAAATCAGCGTAAAGTGCACAGGACAGGAATAGGTGAAAGACATGAACAATTAGTCCGAAAACAAAGACTGATTGAATGAAATTTACCAAGTAACTGTTCGGCTACAATGGCCAAACGATTTCTCTGAAGTAGTGCGCAACAACATTTTAACATTCAGCAAATAAAGCCAGTCACATTTAGTTATGAGCATACAAAGCATGTTTAGATGCCCCAGTGTATTACGTAAAGTGCACCTGGAGCGTCAAGACATCGCCTTCTCGAATGGCTTTGGGAGGGAAAATTCTTTAGGTAGAGGGATATAAGGTCTTAGGAGAATGGTTACAAACTCGTGTTAGAGGAGAATAACCTACGAAATCGCGAATAAACAAGATGAGTTTAGGATACTAAGTGACTATGAAGATCTAAAATAAACACTATTGTTCAATCAGTGCAAAATTAAGGCATCAACAGTCAGTGAAATTTCCTGGCTGACGAATTCTGACCCTGGTACAAATTTTCATTTTTCGCCTCATTCTGCGTACGTACAGCTCAGGAGGAGACCGCCAGAACAAAAGACAGAACCGAGAACTGTATGCCGAGACGATCTCGGACAGCATCAGGTGGACATGGACCACGTTTTTCGCACACACCGTTAGAATGGAACATGGGGTGCATGGAGGGTTGGAACATCAGATTATACAGTTTCTTGTAAACAAGAGAACTAAACTTCGCTTGATCCAAGAGAAACGAAGCGACCTTTAAGATATAGGAATACACGAGACAGAGATTTACTGCAGGATCACTTTTAAATTAAAAACGATAGGACCTGTAGGCTCCACAGGACAGAAAAGCGAAGAAAGTTGTTGTTGTTGTTGTGGTCTTCAGTCCTGAGACTGGTTTGATGCAGCTCTCCATGCTACTCTATCCTGTGCAAGCTTTTTCATCTCCCAGTACCTACTGCAACCTACATCCTTCTGAATCTGCTTAGTGTATTCATCTCTTGGTCTCGCTCTACGATTTTTACCCTCCACGCTGCCCCCCAATACTAAATTGGCGATCCCTTGATGCCTCAGAACATGTCCTACCAACCGATCCCTTCTTCTGGTCAAGTTGTGCCACAAACTTCTCTTCTCCCCAATCCTATTCAATACTTCCTCATTAGTTATGTCATCTACCCATCTAATCTTCAGCATTCTTCTGTA
The DNA here is from genome assembly GCF_021461385.2 of Schistocerca piceifrons. Classification (NCBI taxonomy): domain Eukaryota; kingdom Metazoa; phylum Arthropoda; class Insecta; order Orthoptera; family Acrididae; genus Schistocerca; species Schistocerca piceifrons. The sequence continues at coordinate 784,875,326 of NC_060141.1, forward strand.
GCACCACATTTCGAAAGCTTCTATTCTCTTCTTGTCCAAACTATTTATCGTCCATGTTTCACTTCCATACATGGCTACACTCCATACGAATACTTTCAGAAACGACTTCCTGACACTTAAATCTATACTGGATGTTAACAAATTTCTCTTCTTCAGAAACGCTTTCCTTGCCATTGCCAGCCTACATTTTATATCCTCTCTACTTCGACCATCATCAGTTATTTTGCTCCCCAAATAGCAAAACTCCTTTACTACTTTAAGTGCCTCATTTCCTAATCTAATTCCCTCAGCATCACCCGAATTAATTAGACTACATTCCATTATCCTTGTTTTGCTTTTGTTGATGTTCATCTTATATCCTCCTTTCAAGACACTGTCCATTCCATTCAACTGCTCTTCCAAGTCCTTTGCTGTCTCTGACAGAATTACAATGTCATCGGCGAACCTCAAAGTTTTTATTTCTTCTCCATGAATTTTAATACCTACTCCGAATTTTTCTTTTGTTTCCTTTACTGCTTGCTCAATATACAGATTGAACAACATCGGGGAGAGGCTACGACCGTGTCTTACTCCCTTCCCTACCACTGCTTCCCTTTTATGTCCCTCGACTCTTATAACTGCCATCTGGTTTCTGTACAAATTGTAAATAGCCTTTCGCTCCCTGTATTTTACCCCTGCCACCTTTAGAATTTGAAAGAGAGTATTCCAGTCAACATTGTCAAAAGCTTTCTCTAAGTCTACAAATGCTAGAAACGTAGGTTTGCCTTTCCTTAATCTTTCTTCTAAGATAAGTCGTAAGGTCAGTATTGCCTCACGTGTTCCAGTGTTTCTACGGAATCCAAACTGATCTTCCCCGAGGTTGGCTTCTACTAGTTTTTCCATTCGTCTGTAAAGAATTCGTGTTAGTATTTTGCAGCTGTGACTTATTAAGCTGATAGTTCGGTAATTTTCACATCTGTCAACACCTGCTTTCTTTGGGATTGGAATTATTATATTCTTCTTGAAGTCTGAGGGTATTTCGCCTGTTTCATACATCTCGCTCACCAGATGGTAGAGTTTTGTCAGGACTGGCTCTCCCACGGCCGTCAGTAGTTCCAAAGGAATATTGTCTACTCCGGGGGCCTTGTTTCGACTCAGGTCTTTCAGTGCTCTGTCAAACTCTTCACGCAGTATCATATGTCCCATTTCATCTTCATCTACATCCTCTTCTATTTCCATAATATTGTCCTCAAGTACATCGCCCTTGTATAGACCCTCTATATACTCCTTCCACCTTTCTGCTTTCCCTTCTTTGCTTAGAACTGGGTTTCCATCTGAGCTCTTGATATTCATACAAGTCGTTCTCGTATCTCCAAAGGTCTCTTTAATTTTCCTGTAGGGGGTATCTATCTTACCCCTAGTGAGATAGGCCTCTACATCCTTACATTTGTCCTCTAGCCATCCCTGCTTAGCCATTTTGCACTTCCTGTCGATCTCATTTTTGAGACGTTTGTATTCCTTTTTGCCTGTTTCACTTACTGCATTTTTATATTTTCTCCTTTCATCAATTAAATTCAATATTTCTTCTGTTACCCAAGGATTTCTACTAGCCCTCGTCTTTTTACCTACTTGATCCTCTGCTGCCTTCACTACTTCATCCCTCAAAGCTACCCATTCTTCTTCTACTGTATTTATTTCCCCCATTCCTGTCAATTGCTCCCTTATGCTCTACCTGAATCTCTGTACAACCTCTGGTTCTTTTAGTTTATCCAGGTCCCATCTCCTTAAATTCCCACCTTTTTGCAGTTTCTTCAGTTTTAATCTACAGGTCATAACCAATAGATTGTGGTCAGAGTCCACATCTGCCCCTGGAAATGTCTTACAATTTGAAACCTGGTTCCTAAATCTCTGTCTTACCATTATATAATCTATCTGATACCTTTTAGTATCTCCAGGGTTTTTCCATGTATACAACCTTCTTTCATGATTCTTAAACCAAGTGTTAGTTATGATTAAGTTGTGCTCTGTGCAAAATTCGACCAGGCGGCTTCCTCTTTCATTTCTGTCCCCCAATCCATATTCACCTACTATGTTTCCTTCTCTCCCTTTTCCTACACTCGAATTCCAGTCACCCATGACTATTAAATATACGTCTCCTTTCACAATCTGAATAATTTCTTTTATTTCATCTTGGCCACAATAATGCGTTCACTATGCTGTTTGTAGTAGCTTACCCGCATTCCTATTTTCCTATTCATTATTAAACCTACTCCTGCATGACCCCTATTTGATTTTGTGTTTATAACCCTGTAGTCACCTGACCAGAAGTCTTGTTCCTCCTGCCACCGAACTTCACTAATTCCCACTATATCTAACTTCAACTTATCCATTTCCCTTTTTAAATTTTCTAACCTACCTGCCAGATTAAGGGATCTGACATTCCACGCTCCGATCCGTAGAACGCCAGTTTTCTTTCTCCTGATAACGACATCCTCTTCAGTAGTCCCCGCCCGGAGATCCGAATGGGGGACTATTTTACCTCCGGAATATTTTACCCAAGAGGACGCCATCATCATGTAATCATACAGTAAAGCTGCATGCCCTCGGGAAAAATTACGGCTGTAGTTTCCCCTTGCTTTCAGCCGTTCGCAGTACCAGCACAGCAAGGCCGTTTTGGTTATTGTTACAAGGCCAGATCAGTCAATCATCCAGACTGTTGCCCTCGCAACTACTGAAAAGGCTGCTGCCCCTCTGCAGGAACCACACGTTTGTCTGGCCTCTCAACAGATACCCCTCCGTTGTGGTTGCACCTACGGTACGGCTATCTGTATCGCTGAGGCACGCAAGCCTCCCCACCAACGGCAAGGTCCATGGTTCATGGGGGGGAGTTGTATAGTATGTGAATGAAAGAATACTGCACAGAAGACCAGAAGAAAAGAAGATCGTACAATATAACATGGCCCTCAGAGGCTTAACACTGAGAGAAGGAAAATATACAAAATTTACATGTGTCGTTTTCTGTAAGGAATAGAGTAAAGTGGGAAGTCCCATATGCTCAAACGCTGTGTTACCTTCTGAGCCACTGAGACTTGAGTTGCAAATGTCACGTTACTGAAAGGTCTCCAGAGCAGCGACGGGTCCCTGTTAAGCGCATTTACACCGGAGCCTCAGTTCCGTTCTCCGAACAGCCCTGGGAACGCGCTGTTCTGCAGAGCACGACGAGCACCGGGAGCGCCATTTGAGAGCAATTACCCAGTAATAGCTTTTGGCAGCTCGTCGATGCTGTATCAAGCTTTTCCTAGACTACAGGTCCAAAGGAAACACGTTAGGTTGTCCCCGGCGGATGAGCCAGTGTCTGTACCTCAACCGACTTGTAGTTAGTTACTTAGCTATTTACTCACCGATAAATCAACTATGAAATAACACTTATAAATTGTAGAGTGCAGCAATCAGTCGTCCTTTTTTTAGATTTCTGCTAGTAGCCATTCAAAGAACCGTGACTGGCGCCCGAACAACAGAGACTTTCATGCATTAAGAGAAGAAAATAATTCATTGAAAATGGCTAGCTACTAGCCGAAATCTGTATTGTCATAGTAAAATCTAATAAAAGACGACTGATTGATGCACTCTATAAGTCATATAACTGTCGATGAGTGCACCCACTTTACAAGTGGAAGGTAACCTGATGAGAAATTAGAGCCACGCCATCTTAATGGAAAAGGAAACTTTTTTTAAAAATCAATTTGTATTTGCATATAGTAATATTACCTCATGTAGCCCTCGATTAACATTTAGTTATGTTACATGTGACATCTTGTATATACACTACTGGCCATTAAAATTGCTACATTAAGAAGAAATGAAGATGATAAACGGGTATTCATAGGACAAATATATTATACTAGAACTGACATGTGATTACATTTTCACTCAATTTGGTTGCATAGATCCTGAGAAATCAGTACCCAGAACAACCACCTCTGGCCATAATAACTGCCTTGATACGCCTGGGCATTGAGTCAAACGTAGCTTGAGGTACAACTGCCCATGCAGCTTCCACACGGTACCACAGTTCATCAAGAGTAATGACTGATGTATTGTGACGAGCCAGTTGCTTGGCCACCATTGACCAGACATTTTCGATTGGTGAGAGATCTGGAGGATGAGCTGGCCAGGGCAGCAGCACAACATTTTCTGTATCCAGAAAGGCCCGTACAGGACATGCAACATGCGGTCGTACATTATCCTGCTGAAATGTAGGGTTTCGTAGGGATCGAATGAATGGTAGAGCCATGGATCGTAACACATCTGAAATGTAACGTCCACTGTTCAAAGTGCCGTCATTGCGAACAAGAGGTTACCGAGACATGTAACCAATGGCGCCCCATACCATCACGCCGGGTGATACGCTAGTATGGCGGTGACAAAAACACGCTTCGACTGTGCGTTCACCGCGATGTCGCCAAACACGGGTGCGACCATCATGATGCTGTAAACAGAACCTGGAGTCATCCGAAAAAATGACGTTTTGCCATACGTGCACAAAGGTTCGTCGTTGAGTACACCATCGCAGGCGTTCCTGTCTGTGATGCAGCGTCAAGGGTAACTACAGCCATTGTCTCCGAGCTGATAGTCCATGTTGCTGCAAACGTCGTCGAACTGTTCGTGCAGATGGTTGTTGTCTAGCAAACGTCCCCATCTGTCCACTCAAGGATCGAGACGTGGCTGCTCGATCCGTTACAGCCATGCGGGTAAGATGACTGTCATCTCCACTGCTATTGATCGAGGCCGTTGGGATCCAGCACGGCGTTCCTTATTACCTTCCTGAACCAACCAATTCCATATTTATTTATTTATTTATTTATTGTTCCGTGGGATCAAATTAAGGAGAAGTCTCCATGGTCATGGTACGAGTCAATACATGAAATTATAACACGATGTTACAAACAGATAAAATGAAATATAAAAAAAACATATTCAGGTGAGAAGTCGTAAGTTTAAATAAAGAAAATCAACAATGTAACACTGGAATTTGCTTAATTTTTTAACTCTTCCAGGAGCTCCTCGGCAGAATAGAAGGAGTCAGCCATGAAGAAACTCTTCAGTTTGGACTTAAAAGTGTTTGGGCTACTGCTAAGATTTTTGAGTTCTTGTGGTAGCTTCTTGAAAATGGATGGAGCAGAATACTGCACTCCTTTCTGCACAAGAGTCAAGGAAGTGCATTCCACATGCAGATTGGATTTCTGCCTAGTATTAACTGAGTGAAAGCTGCTAACTCTTGGGAATAGGCTAATATTGCTAACAACAAACGACATTAAAGAAAATATATACTCTGAGGGCAATGTCAGAATTCCCAGACTATTGAATATGGGTCGACAAGAGGTTCTCGAACTTACACCACATATAGCTCGAACAGCCCGTTTTTGAGCCAAAAATACCCTTTTTGAATCAGAAGAATTACCCCAAAACGTAGTACCGTACGACATAAGCGTATGAAAATATGCGAAGTAGATTACTTTTCGTGTTGAAGTGTCACTTATTTCAGATACTGTTCTAATGGTAAATAAAGCAGCATTTAGTTTCTGAAAAAGATCCTGGACATGGGCTTTCCACAACAGCTTACTATCTATCCGAACGCCTAGGAACTTCAACTGTTCCGTCTCGCTTATAATATGCCCATTCTGTCTGATCAAAATATCGGTTCTTGTTGAATTGTGAGTTAGAAACTGTAAAAACTGAGTATTACTGTGATTTAGCATCAAATTATTTTCCACAAGCCACGAACTTATTTCATGAACTACATTATTTGATACTGTTTCAACATTACACACAAGATCCTTCACTACCAAGCTGGTGTCATCAGCAAACATAAATATTTTTGAATCACCTGCAATACTAGAAGGCATATCATTTATATAAATAAGAAACAGCAGTGGCCCCAGCACCGACCCTTGGGGAACGCCCCACTTAACAGTGCCCCATTGGGACTGAAAATCACTACCACTCTCAATATTGCGGAGAATTACCTTCTGCTTTCTGTTCTTAAAGTAAGAGGCGAACCAATTGTAAGCTACTCCCCTTACTCCATAATGGTCCAACTTCTGCAGTAATATTTTGTGGTCAACACAGTCAAAAGCCTTCGTTAAATCAAAGAAAACACCTAGCGTTCGCTATCTTTAATTTAATCCGTCCAAAACCTCACAGTGAAAAGAGAATATAGCATATTCAGTTGTTAAACCATTTCTAAAACCAAACTGAACATCTGACAGCAAATTATGTGAATTTAAATGCTCCAGTAACCTTGTATATACAACCTTCTCGATACCTTTAGCAAACACCGATGGCATAGAAGTAGGTCTAAAATTGACAACATGATCAATGTCTCCCTTTTTATAAAGTGGCTTCACTACCGAGTACTTTAATCAGTCAGGAAACCGACCACTCCTAAAGGAAAAGTTACAGATATGGCTAAGTACTGGGCTAACATACATAGAACGATACTTCAGTATTCTGTTAGTTACCCTGTTATATCCATGAGAATTCTTGGTCCTTAGTGATTTAATTATTAACTCAATCTCCCTCTTGTCGGTATCATGGAGGAGCATTTCAGGTAATAGTCTCGGAACACTTTTTTCAAAGAGCGCTATATGATTCCCTGTTGGGACTAGATTTCTATTTAGTTCACCTGCTATATTCAGAAAGTGATTGTTAATTACTGTACATATATGCGACTTATCAGTAACATGGACATTCCCACTATGCACTGATTCTATATCCTCGACGTGTCTCTGCAGACCAGCCACTTTCTTTACAACTGACCATTGTTGTTGTTGTGGTCTTCAATCCTGAGACTGGTTTGATGCAGCTCTCCATGCTACCCTATCCTGTGCAAGTTTCTTCATCTCCCAGTAATTACTGCAACCTACATCCTTCTGAATCTGCTTGGTGTATTCACCTCTTGGTCTCCCTCTACGATTTTTACCCTCCACGATGCTCTCCAATGCTAAATTTGTGATCCCTTGATGCCTCAAAACATGTCCTACCAACCGATCTCTTCTTCTAGTCAAGTTGTGCCACAAACTTCTCCTCAATCCTATTCAATACCTCATCGTTAGTTACGTGATCTACCCACCTTATCTTCAGCATTCTTCTGTAGCACCACATTTCGAAAGCTTCTATTCTCTTCCTGTCCAAACTATTTATCGTCCATGTTTCACTTCCATACATGGCTACACTCCATACAAATACTTTCAGAAACGACTTCCTGACACTTAAATCTATACGCGATGTTAACAAATTTCTCTTCTTCAGAAACGATTTCCTTGCCATTGCCAGTCTACATTTTATATCCTCTCTACTTCGACCATCATCAGTTATTTTACTCCCTAAATATCAAAACTCCTTTACTACTTTAAGTGTCTCATTTCCTAATCTAATCCCCTCAGCATCACCCGATTTAATTTGACTACATTCCATTATCCTCGTTTTGCTTTTGTTGATGTTCATCTTATATCCTCCATTCAAGACACTGTCCATTCCGTTCAACTGCTCATCCAAGTCCTTTGCTGTCTCTGACAGAATTACAATGTCATCGGCGAACCACTAAGTTTTTATTTCTTCTCCATGGATTTTAATACCTACTCTGAATTTTTCTTTTGTTTCCTTTACTGCTTGCTCAATATACAGATTGAATAACATTGGGGAGAGGCTACAACCCTGTCTCACTCCTTTCCCAACCACTGCTTCCCTTTCATGCCCCTCGACTCTTATAACTGCAATCTGCTTTCTGTACAAATTGTAAATAGCCTTTCGCTCCCTGTATTTTACCCCTGCCACCTTTAGAATTTGAAAGAGAGTATTCCAGTTAACGTTGTCAAAAGCTTTCTTTAAGTCTACAAATGCTAGAATCGTAGATTTGCCTTTTCTTAATCTTTCTTCTAAGGTAAGTCGTAAGGTTAGTATTGCCTCACGTGTTCCAACATTTCTACGGAATCCAAACTGATCTTCCCCGAGGTCCGCTTCTACCAGGTTCTCCGTTCGTCTGTAAAGAATTCGCGTTAGTATTTTGCAGCTGTGAATTATTAATCTGATAGTACTGTACTTTTCACATCTGTCAACACCTGCTTTCTTTGGGATTGGAATTATTATATTCTTCTTGAAGTCTGTGGGTATTTCGCCTGTCTCATACATCTTGCTCACCAGATGGTAAAGTTTTGTCATGACTGGCTCACCCAAGGCCGTCAGTCGTTCTAATGGAATGTTGTCTACTCCCGGGGCCTTGTTTCGACTCAGGTCTTTCAGTGCTCTGTCAAACTCTTCACGCAGTATCTTATCTCCCATATCATCTTCATCTACATCCTCTTCTATTTCCATAATATTGTCCTCAAGTACATCGCCCTTGTATAAACCCTCTATAAACTCCTTCCTCCCTTCTGCCTTCCCTTCTTTCTTAGAACTGGGTTGCCATCTGAGCTCTTGATATTCATACAAGTGGCTCTCTTCTCTCCAAAGGTTTCTTTAATTTTCCTGTAGGCAGTATCTATCTTACCCCAAGTCAGATAAGCCTCTACATCGTTACATTTCTCCTCTAACCATCCCTGCTTAGCCATTTTGCACTTCCTGTCGATCTCATTTTTGAGACGTTTGTATTCCTTTTTGCCTGCTTCATTTACTGCATTTTTATATTTTCTCCTTTCATCAATTAAATTCAATATTTCTGCTGTTACCCAAGCATTTCTATTAGCCCTCGTCTTTTTACCTACTTGATCCTCTGCTGCCTTCACTACTTCATCCCTCAGAGCTACCCATTCTTATTCTACTGTATTTCTTTCCCCCATTCCTGTCAATTGTTCTCTGATGCTCTGCCTGAAACTCTGTACAACCTCTAGTTCTTTCAGTTTATCCAGGTCCCATCTCCTTAAATTCCCGCCTTTTTGGAGGTTCTTCAAATTCAATCTACAGTTCATAACCAATAGATTGTGGTCAGAATCCACATCTGCTCCTGGAAATGTCTTACAATTTAAAACCTGGTTGCTAAATCTCTGTCTTACCATCATGTAATCTATCTGATACCTTTTAGTATCTCCAGGATTCTCCCAGGAATACAACCTTCTTTCATGATTCAGAACCAAGTGATAGCTATTATGAAGTTAGCTCTGTGCAAAATTCTACAAGGCGGCTTCCTCTTTCATTTCTTCCCCCCAATCCATATTCATTTTCGTCTCCCTTCACTACCTGAATAATTTCTTTATCTCGTCATACATTTCATCAATTTCTTCATCATATGCAGAGCTAGTTGGCATATAAACTTGTACTACTGTAGTAGGCATGGGCTTTGTGTCTATCTTGCGTTCACTATGCTGTTTGTAGTAGCTAACCCGCATTCCTATTTTTTGATTCATTATTAAACCTACTCCTGCATTACCCCTATTTGATTTTGTATTTATAACCCTGTAATCACCTGAGCAAAAGTCTTGTTCCTCCTGCCACTGAACTTCACTAATTCCCACTATATCTAACTTTAACCTATCCATTTCACTTTTTAAATTTTCTAACCTACCTGCCCGATTAAGGGATCTGACATTCCACGCTCCGATCCGTAGAATGCCAGTTTTCTTTCTCCTGATAACGACGTCCTCTTGAGTAGTCCCCGACCGGAGATCCGAATGGGGGACTATTTTACCTCCGAACTATTTTACCCAAGAGGACGCCATCATCATTTAATCATACAGTAAAGCTGCATGTCCTCGGGAAAAATTACGGCTGTAGTTTCCCCTTGCTTTCAGCCGTTCGCAGTGCCAGCACAGCAAGGCCGTTTTGGTTAATGTTACAAGGCCAAATCAGTCAATCATCCAGACTGTTGCCCCTGCAACTACTGAAAAGGCTGCTGCCCCTCTTCCTGAACCACTTGTTTGTCTGGCCTCTCAACAGATACCTCTCCGTTGTGGTTGCACCTACGGTACGGCCATCTGTATCGCTGAGGCACGCAAGCCTCCCCACCAACGGCAAGGTCCTTGGTTCATGGGGGGGACGACTGACCATATGGTTTTAATTTTATCCTGAGACTTAGCTATTCTATCATACCACATACTTTTTGCCTTCCTAATAACATTTTTAAGCACCTTACAATACTGTTTGTAATGGGCTGCTGCATTTAGATTTTGACTGTTTCTAACGTTTTGATATAACTGCCACTTTGTTCTACAAGATATTCTTATCCCTCTAGTCAGCCACCCAGGCTGCCTGTTTGTGCTAGTACCCTGTTTTTAACGTTCTAACGGAAAGCAAATTTCAAAGAGCACGAGAAAAGTCTTGAAAAAAGCATTATATTTATCGTCTACTGTATCAGCGCTATAAACATATTGCCACTCTTGTTCCTTCATAAGTTTACAAAGGTCTCTACAGCAACTGGATCAATTTTCCTAAACAGCTGATGACTATATTTAACACGTGTTGCAGCACAAAAATCTTTTAGAGTTAAAATTTGTGCATCATTATCTGAAAGGCCATTCACCCTTTTTGCTAACAGAATGCCCTTCTAGTAATGAGGAATGAACAAAAATGTTTTGTATGGTTGTTCTACTGTTCCCTTGCACTCTCTTTGGGAAGAATACGGTTTGCATAAGATTTTAGGAATTAAGGAGGTTTACCAGCATCCTTTTCCTTGCACAATCACTTATACAATTAATATTGAAGTCACCACATATAACTAACTTTTTGTATTTCCTATAAAGTGAACCAAGAACCTCCTCTAGCTTTAGAAAAAATGTTGTGAAATCGGAGTCTGGGGATCTATAAATATCAACAGTTAGAAGTTTAGCTCCATTAAATTTAACCACACCTGCACAACGTTCAAACACCTTTTCAGTGCAGTACTTTGAAACATCAATTGACTCAAGTGCGATGCCGATTTTCACATACATGGCTACTCCCCCACACCGCAAAGAGCTCCTCGAAAAGCTGCCAGCCAACCTGTATCCTGGTAAAGGAAGCCTCTGAATTATCTCCCTATTTAAGAAGTGTTCACATATACCAATAATTTCAGAGTCAACATCTATAAGCAGTTCCCTAACTTTATCTCTAATACCTTGTATATTTTGATGAAATATACTAATTCCCTCATTACTCGGATACCTAACCTTTGTCAAAAGTGGTTCTTTTGTTAGAGAGACTTCCCTTAAGCAGGAATACCTATCCGCTGACTTCAATCTAAAAAAGGTGCAGCTCTAACACCCACTACTGCAGGAATTTTCCAACCCCACCTATGCTGTCACCAATAAGCTTTGCCAACCTCCCCTTCCCATACCGGTTGAGGTGCAGGCCATGTGTAGGGAAACCCGTCCTGCTGATAGACTCCACTGACACCACTGAAATGTGACCCATGCTTTCTGTCATCAGCGCACCCCCAAGTCTCATGTTATTACGCCTGACGGCTGCATTAGGATGAGGCCGATCGTGACGCTGAAACAGTTCCACGAAATGCACATTCGTGTTGCCAGTCTGAGTGTCTATCTTTTCCAGGTCACCATCTATGTCATACTCCCCATCCCTATCAATACTATTACCAGCTCCACCCACAATCAGTACCTGATACCCTTTAGTAAAGTCCCTCCATAACCCCCCCCCCCCATGTTAACAGTCACCTGAGCCAATCCTGCATAAGGCTTCACAATGCTGGTGACCAGGTATTCACTCTCCAGCACTTCCTGCAACTGCTGGCCTACACCTCTGCCATGAGAACTACCTAACAGCAGAACCTTCTTCTTCCTCTTCGAGTTTGCGACTGTTCTAGCCACCGTAACTACTGAGGTCTGCTGCATACTTCCTACATCTACAGCTACTAGAGACTCCTCTCCACTAGACTCTGACAGTGGGTCATATCTATTGTAAACACCAATAGTAAAACTATCTGAAAATCTTCTTCTCCTAGCAGAGCTCTTGCCAACATCCAGCTCCCATTCCCCAACCCCCTTCTCCCTCCTCATCCTATCTAGCTTCTCCTGTGCGTTTTTCAACTGCACCTGAAGGGCACAGATCTTACACTCTTGCTCTTCTATCAACTTACTCTTGCTACATAACCTGCAGTTCCAGGAGAGGATCTCACCAGAATGCCCACTGGCTTCCCCACTGCATTCCCCCCCGTGAAAATACTTCGAAAAAGTCTCACACCGCAATCCACTACTCACGAACCTATGGCAAAGCCCATACTTCTCACTCATGGTAAAGTTTTACTTTTTCTAAGTACCGTTACTACAATAAGAAGATGTTAAAAACCTGACTACAATAATCACAAACTTACTCTACAACGGAAGTAACTACTATTATTAACAGTATTAATAAACAACAAATGTGAATGTAACAAAAGACTAATACAGAAAGAGAATCAAACGACTAATGGCACAGTAACGAAGCTGAAGACAGTTCCATAAAGGTTCTTCTGAAATTATTTCACCAGAAAACACAAAAAACACCGGTTGAAGACTACTAAAGTTCCTAAATAAACCACTATAGACAAACAATTAATTAGTACTTAGCTTTCGATGCGCCGCTGCAGCTGCACCTGGTCAGCGCGGAATGTAAACACAGGTAAGAGGTTACGTTGCTCGATACGAAACACTCACAAATATCAGGTCACAACACAAGAAAGGCAGAGGTGAGTGAAGAAAACACTAATAAGTCACTTATATAGTAACCGTGTATATATATATATATATATATATATATATATATATATATATATATATATATATATATATGAAAACTTAGAGAGCGATCTCACACGCAGTCACTCGCTTATGACGTCACATCAAAGACACTTCTGCAAAACTCTGCTAACAGTCATTGGACCCCGACCAACGCGAGCAGTAATGTCGCTATACGATAAACCGCAATCGCGATAGGCTAAAATTCGATCTTTATCAAAGTCTGGAATGTGATGGTGTGCATTTCTCCTCCTTACATGAGGCATCACAATAACGTTTCTCCAGGCAACGCCAGTCAATTGCTGTTTGTGTATGAGCTATCGGTTGGAGACTTTCCTAATATCAGCACGTTGTAGGTGTCGCCACCGGCGACCACCTTTTGTGAATGTTCTGAAAAGCTAATCATTTGCATATCACAGCATCTTCTTCCTTTAGCACGTCATCTTCGTGGTGTAGCAATTTTAACGGCCAGTAGTGTAGTACCTTTTACATACGGGGTAATTTTTTTCCACGCTCTACAAACTCTATAGACTGATCGATTAGAGGATACGGAATAAAAAAGGTCTGTTGAAATTATGTCCGGAAATGCTTGGTTTCCAGCGAGACAACATTTATTCAATCGTACTTCGTTACAGGAACTGCGGTCTAATACGTGCTGAGCTCTATAGCCACAATAACAATGATCATGGCTCCCTGCTAGGGGTTGGAACTGTTCCTCATAAGTCGTACCATAGTGTCTTCTATTGCCATAGTCTTTGGTAATGTTGTGTCCGATTCAACTCTGTTGCTCAAGCATCTTGTAGTAGATGTGATACACAGTTGTACACAATGGTTCAGTATTCGAATCCAGGCCTTGCGGACATGGTTTTTACTTGCGGAAAGGCAAATGGTAACTGGCGGCAGACAACAAGGTTGTATCATGAGACCTATCTCCGCCAACAAGAACCACAGCATTAAATGCTCGCAAAAATTTTTCGCCGTTTGTCTGAGACGGGGTTGTTTCAGGAAGCAGGAAATAGGGAAGGACGTACACGAAATGTTCGGACATTAGACTTGGAGGAAAATGTGACTAACACTGTAGAATGTGGCTGCCGTGTCAGTACCAGGCAGTTCGCCCGCCAGTACAGGGTAAGCCAGACACCGTCTGGAACAATCTCCATGACAATTGCTGCTACCCCTATCACTTACTTCGTGTGCAGGGATTACTACCGACAGAGTTTTCACATCGGGAGCACTTTTGTCACTCGTTTCTTCAACAGAAAACCACGATTCCGGAATTTGTGTCATCCATAATACTCACAGATGAGGCAACCCTTATGTGGAGTCGTATCTTCAACATTCATAACATTCATCTGTGGGACAGTGTGCAGAACCCCCATGGTACGGTGACAGCGAATCATTATCATCGGTGCAGCCGGAATGTGTGGGCTGGGATAATTGGTAGCCGCAGTTTTTGATCAGTCTTCCTTCCACGTCACCTAACGGGCCAGAATTATTGGCGGTTCTTGCGAATGACTTTGCCTGCACTGCTGGAACAAGTGCCATTAATGAGTCGAAGGATTATGTGGCTGCCACATGATGGTGCTCCAGTCCACTTCGCCATTAACGTCAAGACGCATCCCAATTGAGTCTTCCCTCGTCGAGGGATCGGATGAGGGGGACCATTTGTATGATCTGCTCGTTCACCGGATATCAACCCGTGGTAAATGGTAAATGGTTGAGAACTTGCCCACGAAAGGCTAAGGTCCTGAGTTCGAGATCCCTTCCAGCACATTTTTACTCTGTTAGGAAATTTCATATCAGCGCACACCCCGCTGCAGAATGACAATGTCATTCTAAAAGTCCTTGGCTTGTAACGTGAACTGAATGGTTTCTGGCTAAACAACCAATGTCAAAAAAATGAAATTATCAGGAGAATCATTAAACTGCCTAGATGTGGTTCTGTATTACATTGAAACCTCGAAATACATCTATACATTTGCTCATACGGAAGAAACAGATTGCAGAAGATGGGACCTGTGAACAGCGGAGTTAGTTCTACGCTTTGAGAATGCGAAAGTTTACTGCAAGGATTACACTTGTCCCAGTAGCCACAGTACGTATCCCGTTTCAAAACAAAGGGGGTGTCATCTGTTATTTTCATTTGGCGAAGATTCCTTACGATGAGGGACGGTCTTGGGGTTTTTAAGAAGTAAGGAGCTAATACAACTCTCACATCATAAAGCATGTCCTGGGCCTCAACATCTACATCAGATCGACATGATCTGCTGCGGCAGCTATTCATTATTTCATTCTAGTCTTTTGGTACTTCTGCTGAAGTAGTCCTCTTTTTCTTGTCAAGTAAGGTAGAGTCTTGATCACTGGAGAGGAAGAAATGGCCCCTCAACGGAAAAACGTGAGAAGTTTTCTTGAAGAGACGGAGGCAGTGAACTAGTGTTTATGGGAAGTACATAATTCTACGATTTTTATTCTGTCCAGAGTACCAATCACTCAGGAGAATTAAATGGTTGGCAGTGATGGCTTTGCTGTTAAAATAATGCAACAACATATAAGTGACTTCATTTGCCACTATCTTCCTACTATTTCTGTGTAAACATACATGGTAGTCCAGTCATCTGCCAAATCGTAACACCAAACACATAATAATTTGGTACCTACAAAAAAATACCTCACTGGTACGTGTATGTGGCAAAGGCAGGTCTGTATGAAGTCATATGAAATTACCAGGCAAGTTCCTTCTGTAGCAGCTTGTTACTGCGCCAAATATCTCACGAAATAAGTATCAAACGAAGAAACTACAAACAACGAAACTCTTCTAGCTTGAAGGGGGAAACCAGATGGCACTATGGTTGGCCCACTAGATGGCGCTGCCATAGGTCAACAAAGGTCAAGTGGGTATCGATTGCGTTTCTTTAAATAGGAAGCCACATTTTTATTGCGTATTCGTGTAGTACGTAAAGAAATACGAATGTTTTAGTTGGACCACTTTTTTCGTTTTGTGATAGATGGCGCTGTAATAGTCACATACGTATAAGTATGTGGTATCACGTAACATTCCGCCAGCGCGGACGGTATTTGCTTCGTGATACATTACCCGTGTTAAAATGGACCGTTTACCAATTGCGGAAAAGGTCGATATTGTGTTGATGTATGGTTATTGTGATCAAAATGCCCAACGGGCGTGAGCTATGTATGCTGCTCGGTTTCCTGGACGACATCATCCAAGTTTCCGGACCGTTCGCCGTACAGTTACGTTATTTAAGGAAACAGGAAGTGTTCAGCCACATGTGAAACGTCAACCACCACCTGCAACATATTATAATGTCCAAGTAGGTATTTTAGCTGCTGTCGCAGCTAATCCGCACATCAGTAGCACACAAATAGCGTGATAATCTGGAATCTCAAACACATCGGTGTTGAGAATGCTACATCAACATAGATCGCACCCGTACCATATTTCTATGCACCAGCAATTGCATGGCGACGACTTTGAACGTCGTGTACAGTTCTGCCACTGGGTACAAGCGAAATTACGGGACGATGACAGATTTTTCACACTTATTTAGCGACGAAGCGTGATTCACCAACAGCGGTAACGTAAACCGGCATAATATGCACTGTTGGGCAAAGGAAAATCCACGATGGTTGCGACAAGTGGAACATCAGCAACATTGTCGGGTTAATGCATGGTGCGGCATTATGGTAGGAAGGATAATTGGCCCCCAATTTATCGATGGCAATCAAAATGGTGCAATGTATGCTGATTTCCTACGTAATGTTCTACAGATGTTACTACAAGATGTTTCACTGCATGACAGAATGGCGATGTACTTCCAACATGATGGATGTCCGGCACATAGCTCGTGTGCGGTTGAAGCGGTATTGAATAGCATATTTCATGACAGGTGGATTGGTCGTCGAAGCACCGTACCATGGCCCGCACGTTCACCGGATCTGTGAACTGTTTGATAATATATGACTAACAAAACTGTATCGTTATAGATACCACTGATGATGCCTTAGAACAGGAGAAGGCGAAACATGCGTAGGATAAATAAAGTAACTGGCAGCAGGAAAATGCAGTTTTATTTACAAAACAAGTAAAACATCCATATTGCTTTACGTACTACAAGAATATATAATGAAATGGGCAGTTGTTATCCGTTTGACCTATCACAGTGCTATATTGCAGGCCAACCATAGCGCTATCTGGTATCCGCCTTGAAGCTAGACGAGTTTTGTTCTTTGTAGTTTTTTCGTTTGATGCTTATTCCGCGAGATATTTGGCCCGGTCACTGTCAATGGACCACCCTGTACATCTGCTCTCCCCTGATGCAACTCTTCCTTCTGCATTAAAACGTTCTTTTCTTCAAGCTCCGATATACTTTCTAATTTTAACTGTAATGTGTTGCACGTGCAACAATTATCTGTTTTGGGGATACGGCATTTAATGTCAAATTCATTCAAAGCACAATAATAAAGCTAGTATGGGACATTCAGATTTACTTCATGATGGAAATTTTGTGCATAAGGCTCACGATCAAACATTCTGGTACATTGTTTTGGTTATCACGTCGGGAATAGTGCTACTGTCTGACCTTGGTAAATAATCCCTAAAGACACAAGTTCAATAACGAAAATGAGCTGTGTAACCAAGCACACACAAACTTGAAGATAACAAGCAACGTACGTGCAGTAACTTCCCTTTGTTCTTTTAGGAATAAAATCGCGTTTGATGCTTTGATGAGACACTCCCTTATCTCTACATTCTTTTATATCAGCACATTTCTTCTTTTTCTCCCTCCTTTTAAGTGGCTTTGCTACACTTAACTCAGTATCCTTCTTGTTTTTCGACATAATGCGACGGCGACACCTAATGGCATTAACACAAGATGGCGAAACATGTTACAGATGTGACAATAATTGGTCCCGCTGGAATGTTAACTGACATTGGTTGTTTTTACAGAGGTACCAATCTTCTTGCTCCCATATTTCATTTACTACAGCTTCTTTTTAGAATATTTGATGTGCATAGAGAGTTGAGCACCTGTTTTCCCATTCTACTAATAATCTCATTTTTGGTACTTTTGACATTAGTTATTTTGGCCAGAGAGCCTTCATTACTTAAAACATTAACTTTAATGGACTTTATAACATCAGGAGTTCAGTTTTATGTTTAAATGCCTTAGACAATTAATTGTACAAATATTTTCCCATGTAGAAAATGTTGTTTTGGGTATCCTGTTTGTTTAATCTTGATGTATGTACGTTTAGTCTTGCTCTTGATCCACGACTGTGAATGCTATTATATGTGTGACGCCTTTCTTTATTTTTACAACAGACTAGTATATTTACCCTAATTGTGATTTTAGAATCTCCAACTGTTTAAACAGATCTTTGTGGGTACCTCGATTACTGTTTTTTTAGTTCTTATTGTAGTGACACTTGTCTATAGTTTGAAGAGTGTCTGTTTTATCTTAATGGGATACTTGAAAAATATTCTTTGCTAAATATTTAGCGTGTATACGAATTTTGTGTAACTAAGACTTTCTCTCTTACAAACTGATGACAGTATTGTAATATGCGAAAGACTTTTTCCTGCTATCCTAGTAAGATCATTCCACTTCAGGTAAGACTCAATATTAATTCCTACATGTTTTGTGTATGCTATAAAATCTATCATATTTTCATTTACAACTAACCTTACAGAATCATTTTCTCTCGAAAACAGAAAGCAATTCAATTTCTTCCATTGAGTTCAGTGTAAGTTTATTGCATGAAGACTAACTTGGGGTAAACCTCCTTTGAGGTTTTATTTCCATTCTCCACATGAGTTCTGATGCTTTATCTCTAGTTACAATGTACCTACATCCAGCAAAAAGAAAATGTATCCACGGTCTTGTACACTGGAAGTCTGCTCCTCCTCATGTATCTTCTGCGACGGTAAGGCATGGCTGTGTGCTTCGTGCGGGTGCCTCGAGTCGAATGAACATGCTGCTGCCTCTAGGCACAGTTATCAAGCCACATGACGTCAGAACTTCCGGCCCACACTCGCGCGCACAGCACCAGCGCGCCTTATCAGTGTTGCGCAATCTTGATTTTCCAGCAACACGGGCCTAGTAATACTAGGGCCCCTGTTGCCCGGCAGCCTCGTCCAGCGGCTAAGTCCCGTTGAAGGTCACCCGCCTTACTACACTATTATATATGTATATATATATATATATATATATATATATATATATATATAAAAGATACCCCCTGATGTATATTTATGTACTTGAGATTTGATAAACGTTTCGCTAATATTTTTGGTTTATTTAAACTGTGTTCTAACTACATTCTCTGTATCCTGTTTCTCAGATATAATCGTAACTAGAATTTTTCAACTCCTCATGTTCCTAATGATTCAATACTTCTTTGTGGAATTCTATGCTCAGCAGTAGAAATAACCTCTGATAGCTACAAATTCATAACTATGATACATTCAATCTTGTGCATGTAAAGCGCTAAGTTTAAATCTCCTTATATTTCAGTACTTGAAGAGCAGAAATATTTGATGCTGATGACACTCTATTTCGCTCACCGCAGCAAATTTTTAATAGCGCAGTGTAGGTAGACTGTAAGAATACTAGCACACTCAAAATTATTGTCATTTGCCCCCCTCCCTCCCTCAACTTATTACATCATGAATGATGTCCAGCAATATTTCCACATTTTCCCAAACCATCTGACACAGGAGACTTTCCCTATTTATAAAAAGGAGGTAAATTCAAAAATATATGACAGATTCAAAAAAAGGCAGGAAATTCAAAATTGCCTAGTTATGCTATAGTTTCACTGTGCAAAGAAGGATGTTGTCGTAAGTATAAACGGATGGAAAATTCATTCATTCAGAAGCCTGATTTGTGCTGTTTTTGTGAAATTAAAAAAAATTCAAGATGGCGATCCAAGATGGCTTACAACGGTACTGACACAAGTCTATGATATCGTAAACCAAAATGGAGGTCCAAGTTGGCTGATGGGGAATACTGATGCAGTCTGCATTGCTGTAGATTTCCCAAGCTTCATCCAGTCCTTGTATCGGTCTGAGACTGCATAGGATGCTATTCACAGCCATGACAAAAGATATTTGTTTCCCCAGCAGGCCCAAACTTTCATGTTAGACAATATACGTTCTCCTCTAGCCATTCTGAGCCATTTCGCTATTTCCAGGATTCATGAACATATTTTTCATCCTACAGCTAGTAACCAGTTAGAACATTCCAGCTGACTTTCTTTCAGCAACATGAAAACCTATTATTCACTCAGATGGGTAGGCAACTACAGTTAAGGCTTGTCAGGTCACTTCCAAATTCAAGATTGACACTATTTATTTCTGGTAAAAGCCTACTGTTGATATATTTTCCGGGATGTGAGGTCGTGGTCGAAGAACTTTTCTGCTCCTTACGTTTCGTCTAGCACTGCGCTGGACTTCCTCAGAGGCGCTGCTCCGCTGAGTCTTGCTGACTGACTGGTCGGGTGTCTGAGAGCGACTTACATATTGTGAGAAAGGGGGGCGTGGTTCAGGTGACACGTGATGAGCAGTGATAATCCATAGCAAAGATAAGGTTAAATATCGATTACCACCTTGTCAAAGATAAAAATTGTTAGCAAATTTAGTAGAGCCGTTATGTGTCTTCGATTGTATGGGGTACCTGAAATTCATAAAATAGATTTTCCTTTAAGACCCATAGTCAGTTCCATCAATTCTACACTTATGAAATAGCAAGATATTTAACAACTTGTTTACAACCATTCATTGGAAAAACTGACTCATATATAAAAGACTCGCGTCATTTTATTGAAAAACTAGGGGGACTAACTCTGGCCCCTGCAGATATTCTTGTAAGTTTTGACATTGTGTCCTTATTCACAATGATTCCTGTTAACGAAGTTATGATTTTCATAGTGGATATTTTTCCAGAAGATTTGACTGTTCTTTTCAGACATTGTCTTACATCACGTCAGTTCCAGTGGGATAATGAATTTTATGAACAACTTGATGGAGTAGCAATGGGTAATCCACTAGGCCCTGCGATTGCCAATTTTTATATGGAGAAGTTTGAACAATCAGCCCTAGACAAAGCTAATAACAAACCATCTCGTTGGTATCGATATGTAGATGACATATTTGTGGTTTGGTCCCATGGCAGAAAGGCCTTGGACGATTTCTTTGATTATCTAAATAAAATTCACCCAAAAATACAGTTTACCATGGAAATAGAAAAGGATAACAGGATATCTTTTTTGGATGTCTTAGTTATGAGACGGTCCGATAGAAGCTTGGAATATAAAGTTTTTCGGAAGGCTACACATACGGACAGATATTTACATAAAAATTCTAATCATCATCCTCAACAAAAAAGAGGTGTAATAAAAAGTCTTGTCGATCGAGCGGAACGGATATGTACACCTGAACATTTGGATGCTGAAGTGAAACATCTGAAGCAGGCTTTTGAAAAAAACGGCTACTCATGGAAAGAGATAAATAGAATTTTGCGTCCAAGGAACAGAAACCCAGAAGATAAGAATGAACCACAACGACAGAAAAATACAGTAGTTCTCCTTTTTATTAAAAAAGTAACAGATCGGATCGGTAAGATTTTACGAAAACATGACATAAAACCTGTCTTTAAACCAACAAAGAAAGTAAGTCAAGTACTACGATCTGTGAAGGATAAACGCCCTCCCCTGTCGACATGTGGTGTGTATAAAATTCCATGTACCTGTGGTAAAGTTTACATTGTTACTACCAAAAGAAACGTAAACACGCGACTGAAAGAGCATAAAAGTCTTTGTCGACTTGGAAAAATAGAAAAGTCAGCTGTAGCGGAACATGCTCTTCATCCAGGCAACCACCAAGTGAAGTTTTCGGATACCGAAGTTTTATCTACAACGTTAAATTACTATCCACGGCTATATAGAGAAGCTATCGAAATTTATAAACATCACGATAATTTTAATAGGAAGGAGGAGGCTATGAAACTTAGCGATATATGGACAGTGGGTCTACAAAATTGCTAACAATTTTTATCTTGGACAAGGTGGTAATCGATAGTCAACCTTATCTTTGCTATGGATTATCAGTGGCTCTACAAAATTGCTAACAATTTTTATCTTTGACAAGGTGGTAATCGATAGTCAACCTTATCTAATCGATAGCCAACCTTACCTTTGCTATGGATTATCACTGCTCATCACGTGTCACCTGAACCACGCCCCCCTTTCTCACAATATATAAGTCGCTCTCAGACACACGACCAGTCAATCGGCAAGACTCAGCGGAGCAGCGCCTCTGAGGAAGTCCAGCGCAGTTCTGGACGAAACGTAAGGAGCAGGAAAGTTCTTGCACCACGACGTCACATCCCGGAATGTATATCAACAGCCATGTCACCCGGTCGTGAAAACCTTTATTCTACAATCGAAAGCCTACTGCTTTGTTTTACCAGAAATATTGACCGTGAGACAATGTGTCTAACAGTCTATTTTAAATACGACAGTATGCCATCTTAGGCACTGTATAACATAAAACACTTGATAATGGGATTGTAAAGCTGAAATCATGATCGCGTAAATGTAACACTGCACATAGAACACGGCCTAATGGTGGTACTGACTTTAAAAAAATATGTTATGACTGTGGCCCCACGTTAAGAAAAAAATTATCCACTGGGATAGTTATGTCCAACTACATCATTGCATGCTAAAAGACATCCTGATTTAAGAAACTCGTAGTTCATATGTGTTATCAGTTTGCTGTTCTGTTGTGAATTGCAACTTTACAAGTTGGTTTTATACCTTATGCCCAACCTATCTTCGTTGATGATATGAAAACGTTAGGTCTCTGATGTGCCCGCTAATGGTCGCCGCTGCCGCCTCGGTCTCCCATCTTTGATCTGGGCGGAGGTTGGAGTGTGTACATCACAGGTCCACGCCGCTTGAAGGTCGCCACCGCTTCTGGGACTCTGCATGTTCTGCTAATTGAGCTTTATTTGTAGTCATACAGTGATTTCCTCTTCATGGAACTTGGTGAATTGGCTATGATGGTGCACAATATGCAGCTCCAGATCTTCCCGTGTCTGGAGTGTTATTGGAAGGAAAATAGTATTGGTTGGGGTCTCGTCGATCTTATACATTGTTTCATCTGATGGGAAGAGTCCGTAATTTGTGTGGATCAATCTATTGTTGAGACACGAATTTGTCGCATTGTTACACCGACACAACTGTGCTGACAGGAAGTATATCCAATGACTGGTCGGTACTGCAAAATTTATTTGGGTCCTTCTTCAAAAGCTGTCTTGTTGTGA
This sequence comes from Schistocerca piceifrons, assembly GCF_021461385.2. NCBI lineage: Eukaryota > Metazoa > Arthropoda > Insecta > Orthoptera > Acrididae > Schistocerca > Schistocerca piceifrons. The sequence goes on from NC_060141.1 coordinate 784,898,352, forward strand.
AATGCAGTAGCTGCGTCACAGAATCTTTCTGGTTAAAGTCAGTCGCTGCATTTCATGTGTTTATTTGAGATTTAACTGTACTGATGTTTGCACATAGCACAATCTCTTTTGCAGATCGTTATAAAACGTTGTTTAATCCGTCAATATCGTCTATACCAGCTTCAATTTCCACAATTTATTCTCCACAGCTAATTTGCAGGTGAAGTTAACTGATAGCTTCTGTGATATTCGGAATGGTGTTCCACGTCTCCAGTTCAATCAACGCAATACTCCACTTCCCTTTCTTAATACAGCCGGTGGAAAGTAATTCGCGTGTGATACTGAGGATCGTTCTTTTAAAACCACAGTATGTTACATTACATCTGAACCTCAACAACTGAGTGAATGTTTAATGAATCTCTTTACATACGCTTCAATCTGTATATTGAGCAAGCAGTAAGGGAAACAAAAGAAAAATTCGGAGTAGGTTTTAAAATCCATGGAGAAGAAATAAGAACTTTGAGGTTCGCCGATGACATTGTAATGCTGTCAGAGACAGCAAAGGACTTGGAAGCGCAGTTGAATGGAATAGACAGTGTCCTGAGAGGAGTATATAAGATGAACATCAACAAAAGCAAAACGAGGATAATGGAATGTAGTCGAATTAAGTCTGGTGATGCTGAGGGAATTAGATTAGGAAATGAGACACTTAAGGTAGTAAAGGAGTTTAGCTATTTGGGGAGCAAAATAACTTATGATGGTCGAAGTAGAGAGGATATAAAATGTAGACTGGCAATAGCAAGGCTAGCGTTTCTGAAGAAGAGAAATTTATTAACATCGAGTATAGATTTAAGTGTCAGGAATTCACTTCTGAAAGTATTTGTGTGGAGTGTAGCCATGTATGGAAGTGAAACATGGACGATAAATAGTTTCGACAAGAAGAGAATAGAAGCTTTCGGAATGTGGTGCTACAGAAGAATGCTGAAGATTAGATGGGTAGATCACATAACTAATGAGGAAGTATTGAATAGGATTGGGGAGAAGAGAAGTTTGTGGCACAACTTGACTAGAAGAAGGGATCGTTTGATAGGACATGTTCTGAGGCATCAAGGGATCACCAATTTAGTATTGGAGGGCAGCGTGGAGGGTAAAAATCGTAGAGGGAGGCCAAGAGATGAATATACTAAGCAGATTCAGAAGGATGTAGGTTGCAGTAGGTACTGGGAGATGAAGAACCTTGCACAGCATAGAGTAGCATGGAGAGCTGCATCAAACCAGTCTCAGGACTGAAGACCACAACAACAACAACAACATACCCTTTTCCAGAAACTTTAGGAGGATCATGATGCGCACATGCCCACAAAAGCAAGTATTAAAGCCTTAGTAGCGATGAAAATTGTAGACCACACTGCTTATGTCAGTGAAGTATCATTGTAACACTTCTGGTATCTACAGATCCCCGAATGAGTCGAAAGTAGGCGTTATTTGTATTGTTCTTAACGCACGTAACACATGCGTTCCTGGGCCCCAGACACATTTAAATCCACAGTTGCACGTTCTAAAGATTTCCGCATAGTCTACTTAATGTATCCCGTATAGAGAAATTACGCAATGTTGGAATGTTGCATTTTTCCTAACAAAGTTGAGCAAGTCTATATTTGTAAGAGGTCTGTAGGATGGAATTGGTAATATGCAGTCTTTCTACTTATTAAAAATCCTAGTTATTGTACAGTTCCAGGTATAGTCCTTTTCCGATGGCTCCCATCATGTGCTTGCTTCTTCTAGCTGCTCAAGAAGTTTAGTGGGTTCTTGACTTTTCTGGAAATAGGTGTAACACCACCATCCAGTGAACTCATCGCTTGGATAAATGTGAGGACAGGAATGATGAAGGGGATAATTCCCCCTGAGACCTTCAGTATCTGCAGAACCTAGGGTGCTTTAATCAATCCTTTAGGCTTCTGGACGTTTATACCTGCATATATCGCTGTCAGCATACAGTCTTTTAAACTTCCAAGCCCTGGATTCTTTTCTTTTCTTCACTGTCTTCATTTTCTTAAGTGCACGACGTGCCGCTTTCATAACTTTTCTCAAATTCACTCCCAAGCGCAACTTCATTTTAACACCATGGTTATATCAATTACAAAAGCTGCACTGTGCTGCTGTATACCAACACATTTCTTGTATGAATTGCCCTGCCTTTATCACTTAAAATTCTATTTGCAGTGTGTTATTCTTGGAGGTCCTTAGATTTTGTGCGTGTAATGTTGCGTTCCAAAAACACCCCTCGCCATCAGGTTAATCCCCTTATCATCATGAGTGAAACGATTTTCAAGCTTTGTACCAAGCCTGCAGTACTTAATACCCTGTGCATTTATACAGGAATTTCGCCAAGAATACCACCGCCTCATATAATATGTCAATCCAGTTGTTTCGTGTTGCAGGAAAACAAAGCGATTTAACTAGTGCTCCTTTACTTCAACATCTTATAACATGCTCTACCGGGAACACATGTAGTTCTGAGCTCCTCTGCATTTCCTCTGTATAAAAGCATCCTTAAATTACAGTACCACTGCTATCATTTAAAATGCATTTTCTGTGATCTGTTTTTGCTGTATAGAAACTGTGAATATCTCACTCGGCCACTTTGGGAGGTATGACTTCGAATGCGGTCTTGTGTTTTGAGAAATGCACCAAATCATATACATTAAATTTCTGTTTACGTGGATCCAGCATTTCAATATGATAGTATGTTGTATCCATGTGTCCATTATCATAAACATCTGTTCATATCATTAATTGTCTACATTTCGTTGGATTACACTGTGAAATTGTTTCGGGGAGGATATCTGTCCTTTTGTATGAGCATGAGAAAGAAAACGCACCCACATATGAACCTTTTATTATTCCATTCAGACGTTTCACGATGCTCGACTTCTGTGAATATTGAGTAGTCACGTATTCCATGCTGAAATAGTCTGGAAATACCTACGGTGACGCTCTCTACTATAATCAGTTGCAGGGTAGTCTGGTTTTTGATTCATTCCTAGTATTGGTTAAAAACAGTCTTGGTTGCAATTTTAGTTTTTTTTATTTTCCAACTAAGCGTTACGCCTTATTTAGGCATTAAGTAATGTAGCCACTACTTACAATTTTTAGCAGGCATCGTGAACCAGCGTGCTAAGGCAACCGTGAACGTGCCTCAAAGGCAGTCGATAAACATCAAGGCAGTGTTTAACAGCAACAAGCCACCGCGGTTACCACCCATTGAAAGATCGGACGCAAACCTCAGAAGACTAAGTAGGGCTGTTAACAAACACCACTTAGGTGAAACATTGGCCAGACAAGCAAGTGAAGTCAATATTAATGGCCACCCTGTCGAGAAATAGTCAGCAAATTTACTGTCAAGAATGCTTAATAGTGGGGAAGATAATGTCTCTTAAACCATTAAGGTGAATAAAATTTCATACAGGAAAACTTAATAAACATCCATAGAATAAGATCGGACAGTAATTTAGCCAAACCACGTCGCGAGGAACCTTGCGTAAATGAAACAATAATGTATGCAAAATGACAAGCTTTCCTAGAAGAGACAGTGCTTAATAATTAGATATTACGAACAATGCTCTCGTCTGTGGTATTTAGGCATGTAAATCTGTAACACAGTATTAACACATATATTAAATACAGTAAATTTATGTTAAAGCAAACAAATTATGAAATGAAAGTTTAAATGCAAAACCCTTTAAAACATTTAACACCACAACTGTATATGCCAAATTTTTTCCACAGCTTATTCCGGAAACACTTTCCCAGAGCGGTATGACACACGATAGTCGTTGGCCATATAAATTGTAATTAATGATAACCACTCGGTTTAGTTTTTCATGCTGCATGTAGCCAACACGTGTACACCATAATGAAGTTCCCAGTGGTACATAGAAATTCCCAATACAGGTAATTACATATACAGTCAAATATTCAACTGATCAGAGATATAAATAATCTGATGGAACAGATCCTTAGTCCAGGTAATTATGCCAAAGCAAATACACTCCTGGAAATTGAAATAAGAACACCGTGAATTCATTGTCCCAGGAAGGGGAAACTTTATTGACACATTCCTGGGGTCAGATACATCACATGATCACACTGACAGAACCACAGGCACATAGACACAGGCAACAGAGCATGCACAATGTCGGCACTAGTACAGTGTATATCCACCTTTCGCAGCAATGCAGGCTGCTATTCTCCCATGGAGACGATCGTAGAGATGCTGGATGTAGTCCTGTGGAACGGCTTGCCATGCCATTTCCACCTGGCGCCTCAGTTGGACCAGCGTTCGTGCTGGACGTGCAGACCGCGTGAGACGACGCTTCATCCAGTCCCAAACATGCTCAATGGGGGACAGATCCGGAGATCTTGCTGGCCAGGGTAGTTGACTTACACCTTCTAGAGCACGTTGGGTGGCACGGGATACATGCGGACGTGCATTGTCCTGTTGGAACAGCAAGTTCCCTTGCCGGTCTAGGAATGGTAGAACGATGGGTTCGATGACGGTTTGGATGTACCGTGCACTATTCAGTGTCCCCTCGACGATCACCAGTGGTGTACGGCCAGTGTAGGAGATCGCTCCCCACACCATGATGCCGGGTGTTGGCCCTGTGTGCCTCGGTCGTATGAAGTCCTGATTGTGGCGCTCACCTGGACGGCGCCAAACACGCATACGACCATCATTGGCACCAAGGTAGAAGCGACTCTCATCGCTGAAGACGACACGTCTCCATTCGTCCCTCCATTCACGCCTGTCGCGACACCACTGGAGGCGGGCTGCACGATGTTGGGGCGTGAGCGGAAGACGGCCTAACGGTGTGCGGGACCGTAGCCCAGCTTCATGGAGACGGTTGCGAATGATCCTCGCCGATACCCCAGGAGCAACAGTGTCCCTAATTTGCTGGGAAGTAGCGGTGCGGTCCCCTACGGCACTGCGTAGGATCCTACGGTCTTGACGTACATCCGTGCGTCGCTGCGGTCCGGTCCCAGGTCGACGGGCACGTGCACCTTCCGCCGACCACTGGCGACAACATCGATGTACTGTGGAGACCTCACACCCCACGTGTTGAGCAATTCGGCGGTACGTCCACCCGGCCTCCCGCATGCCCACTATACGCCCTCGCTCAAAGTCCGTCAACTGCACATACGGTTCACGTCCACGCTGTCGCGGCATGCTACCAGTGTTAAAGACTGCGATGGAGCTCCGTATGCCACGGCAAACTGGCTGACACTGACGGCGGCGGTGCACAAATGCTGCGCAGCTAGCGCCATTCGACGGCCAACACCGCGGTTCCTGGTGTGTCCGCTGTGCCGTGCGTGTGATCATTGCTTGTACAGCCCTCTCGCAGTGTCCGGAGCAAGTATGGTGGGTCTGACACACCGGTGTCAATGTGTTCTTTTTTCCATTTCCTGGAGTGTATTTCAGTAAGGCACCAAGCGCAGGCAATAGAGCTGGACTTAATACATACAGACCATACAGAGAAATACAGACCATAAGCGCACGATGTGGCGGATATTTGATAATCCTGGAAATATCCAGTGCGGCTCCCAGCACATAGTCCTGCAGAGCGTTGAATACCGAAGCCGGACAAATAAGTGGGCGCGGACAGAAGGACGCCGTACTCAGCTCCGTGTCGTAACTCCACCATCATCACTTACACCAAGTCTTCACATAAACAGAGCTAACGGCCGACTGACCAACTGTGGCCGGCAGTCGAACCGTGATGCCCCTAGTCTGCTGTCACTCGCTGCCTGGCTCTCACTGCCCCACCAACGCTGCTCAGGGCCTACTTTAGGACTCGCTCTGCCAGAGGTAATCAGCGACGATTCGCCGTGCCAATAGTAGCTGCAGTGAATAATTACCGAAACCAAGGGAGGCGAAATCTATTGTGAATCCCCAACGAGTATAAAACTACACCCATAACAAATTATTGGGAACACGCTATTCGGCTTTTGATCCGATATTTACGAGGGGCGTTTGAAAAGTCCGTGCAAAAATAAAAACTGCTTACATGTTTGAGGAAAATCTTTTTTATTTTTCGACATAGTCTCCTTTTAGACATTCGCACTACGTTCAACGCTGTTCTAATTTGTTGATCCATTCCGAATAATAGGAATTGTCCGGGTCTGCAAAATAGCCATTAGTCGCGGCAATCACCTCCTCGTTTGAATAAAATCGTTCTCCCGCCGGCCATTTCTTCAAATTTGGGAACAAATGGTTGTCCGAGGGATCCCTGTCTGGAGAATAGGGGGGAAGTGAAAAGAATAGGAATCCTATTTCCATTACTTTTGCGACAACAAGTGCTGAGGTGTGTGCTGGTGCATGGAAATAGACTTTTCTGCGGTCCAATTGCCGGCGTTTTTCTAGCAGCTCGGTTTTCAGACGTTCCAATAACGATGAATGACATTCACCTGTAATAGTTTTGCCATTTTCCAGATAGTCGATGAGGATTATCCCTATGTGAATTCCAAAAGACAGTCTCCTTAACCGTTCCGCACGAGGGAATGGTCTTCGCCTTCTTTGTTGCAGATTCTCCCTTGGTAACCCATTGTTTACATTGTTGTCTGGTCTCAGGAGTATAGTAATGTATCCATGTTTCATCCACAGCGACGACGCTTGAAGTCCTGCGGATTCTCACTGAACAGTTGCAAACCATCCTCGCAACACTACACACAATTCCGTTTTTGGTCAAGCCTGAGCAATCGCGGAACCCATCTTGCGGGTAGCATTCTCATGTCCAAATGTTTATGTAAAATGTTATGTACCCATTCATCCGAGAAGCCCACAGCACTAGCAATCTCACACACCTTAACTCTTCTGTCATCCATCACCATATCATGCATTTTATCAGTGATTTCTGGAGTGATAAGCTCCACAGGGCGCCAAGAACGTTCAGCATCCGAAAATTTTGGAACCACTTATAAATTGTTCTAATTGAAGGTGCAGAGTCACAGTAATGTTTATCTAGCTTCTCTTTAGTCTCCTGAGGCGTTTTGCCTTTCATAAAGCAATGTTTAATCTCCACACGAAATTCGTTTTCATCCATTTTTTGACTTTCACTCTACTCCCTAGTTTCACACGAATGCCAAACACAAAGAAATAGACCAATATGGCTGAAACTTGGTGTGAGTTCTTTCCAAAGATGCTACTAACTAAACATGACCTCGATAGGCGCCAGTGGTGCCACCTCTTGGACTTTGCACGGACTTTTCAAACCCCCCTCGTACAATTTCAAATGAAATGCGAATATATTGTGCTTCCGATTTCTCGATAATTAAGTCAACCTCTGCAGTTACATTTACTAAAATTTGTTACGTGCGCCTTGGTGCGCATTAATAGGTATACAGTGTGGTTACCAAAAACAGCGTTCGTATTCGTTTGGTAGTGTGCAAACCACAGTTCTACGGCGCAATAAAGCACTAGAGACCACTACACAGCCCTCGTTGGGCAGCACATACTGTAATGTAATGGAGAGCTGTGAGGAGGTTAGCGCAGGGAGCAGAGGCGGAACCGCAGACCGCAGCCATATTCCTGGGCCCCCACCACGCGCCAGCTCTGCCCACCCACAGTCCTAACAACTAATCTGCTGAATTTCGGCACTAAGCGGCTTCCTGCGGCAGAGTGCCAGCTAATCCTGCCAGTTTACGGCGTCAGATAAATGTGGCCTTCGCCGTAGATATCCAGAAGGGATGCAGTGTGTGTGTGTGTGTGTGTGTGTGTGTGTGTGTGTAAGGGAGAGAGAGAGAGAGAGAGAGAGGGATGGAAGAGATAGGAAAAGGAGGGCCCAGAAAGGGAAAAAGGGTGTAAAGACGGTAGATGTTACGTTAGGAATGAGGCTGCATTAGTACAATAGCCCACGGAAACACTTGTGGTTTACTTGTACCGTTCACTTGCTCAAGGAATAGTCTCTAATCACGAACGACATCCTAGAACATTAAACTGTCTTCAGTGCTTGTTTTTTCGCTGAGGTAACGCAAGAAATCTTCTATTTACTCACAGAGGCTGCAGTAAATCCGGTTAATTACACATCCGTGTAACTAACCCTTGCTGCAGTAGAGTTCTGGAACATATGCTGATTTCGAACGCTATGAATTACTTCCAAGAAAATAAGTTATTGACAAATAGCTAACAGCCAGATCAGCCAGATAATATCGTTCTTGTGAATCACAACTAACTCATCCTTCGCGCGAAGTGATGAGTGCAATCGACAGGGGGATCTGAGACGGATTCGGTAGTTTTAGATTTACAGAAGGCTTTTGACGCCGTTCTTCACAAGAGACTTCTAATCAAATAGCATGCCTACAGAATATCAGTTCAGCTGTGCGACTGGATCTGGCATTTCCTGTCAGGAGGGTCTCAGTACGTATAAATCCACATACAATGATCGAGTAAAACAGAATTGATATCAGGCGTTCCCGAAGGATGTGTTGTAGACCCTCCGCTTCCCGTGATCTATGTAATATTTAGGAGATAATCTAAGCATTCATCTAAAAATTGCATACTACCTAATAAAGTCATCAGCGGATCAAAACTAATTACAAAATTACTTAGACACGACATCTGAACATTGCGAAAAGTGGCAATTTTCTCTCAGTAAGGAAAAATGTGAGGTTATCCACGTGATCACAGAAGGAAAGCCAGCCGGTATGGCCGAGCGGTTCTAGGCGCTTCAGTCTGGAACCGCGCGATCGCTACGGTCGCAGATTCGAATCCTGCCTCGGGCATGGATGTGTGTGATGTCCTTAGGTTAGTTAGGGTTAAGTAGTTCTATGTTCTAGGGGACTGATGACCCCAGATGTAAAGTCCCATAGTGCTCAGAGCCATTTTTGAACAGAAAGAAATCCGTTAAGTTTCGACTGCAGGATAAAATACACAAATTTAAAAGCTACCATTCGGTTAAATACCTATAAATTACAATTACGATCAACGTAACTCAGAACGATCACATACTTATAAGATGCCGAAGACCTACTAAAGAAACTGCCGATAGCACGCTTGTTCGCCCCCTGCAAGATTATTGTTGTGCTGTATGGGATCAGTGCCAGATACGAATCACAGAGGACACCGAAACCGTTCAAAGTAGGGCAGCACGTTTTGCATTACAGCAAAAGAGGGGAAAGAATGTGACTGATATGATAGGAAGCTGTGATAGTATCCATAGAAAAAACGACGTTCTTCGTTGTCTCGAAATTTCATTCAGCTACTTTCTCCTCTGAATGTGAAAATATTTCATTGCTGCAAATTCTCGTAAGAATAAACTATGGTCTTAACAAAATAAGAGAAATCACAGCTCGTACAGGAATATTTAAATGTTCATCATTCCGACTCTCTGTTAGAGGGTATACTGGTAGAGAAACAGGCTGAGGCCAGCTTATGAGGTGTGGACTGCAGAGTAGCCGTGGAGATGTAGATTTATCTCACACGAGAAGAGGGGACAATTGCTGTTGTCTTCCGTCGACGGGTGTTAATGCGTCCTTTCGTGCTTCCTATGTTCATTTGATCATACAAGTGTAAGGGAACATATGATTGTTGCTGTGAAAAGCAGAGGGCGTATATCTATTGCTGTGTGTATTGGCTGATGTTTCTTGTTGGTTTGAACACTTTTTCAATATCGTGTTTTCAAATGGAGGGGAAACTTTCACTTAGCTGGTCCTTTTTTATTAGCAGCTCTAGGCATTTCAAAGTGTAGAGGTCTATCTCTTTATCAGAGAAGCTACTTCTTCTGAAAACAGCCCTTAAATGATTCTTCCTCCACGTACTCTGGTTCATCGTTTCTTTTGGCTGGTTCACCAACGTTTTAATAACGTCCTTTATCGGCATGGGAAGGTGATTGGAATTTCTGTGGAGGTCCTATAGGTGTCAGTGGGCTTTCTGAAGACATTATGCCGTAAAGTTCTTTAGGGATTTTTAAATACCCGTACATACAAAATGAAATTTAAACTTATTTCTATTTTTTTATACTGAACTTTATACTAAAGTAAACATTCTTCGGAAAATTTAGGAATTCTGATGTTTCTTTTTCTCTATGAGACCAGTATCTTCCAAGTACCGAAACTGACAAAACAGTTCTTCGTCGTCTCTAGGGCTACTCCTTCAGATTTTTCGTATTGACGTTCGACTCAACTGCGTTAAGTGAGTTTCCTATGGCCACGTCATCCGTTTTCTCATAGACATAAGTTAATGTGAGACAGTGTTTAAAGAGATTTACCACATCCACTGCGAAAATACACACTGGCCATTAAAATTGCTACACCACGAAGATGACGTGATACAGACGTGAAATTTAAGCGACTCGAAGAAGATTCTGTGATACGCAAATGATTAACTTTTCAGAGCATTCACACAAGATTGGCGCTGGTTACGACACCTACAACGTGCTGACATGACGAAAGTTTCCAACCGATTTCTCATACACAAATAGCAGTTGACCGTCATTGGCTGATGAAACGTTGTTGTGGAGCCTCGTGTAAGGAGGAGAAATGCGTACCATCACGTTCCCGACTTTGAGAAAGATCGGATTGTAGCCTATCGCGATTGCGGTTTATCGTATCGCGACATTGCTGCTCGCGTTCGTCGAGATCCAATGACTGTTAGCAGAATATGGAATCGGTGGGTTCAGGAGGGTAATACGGAACGCCGTGCTGGCTGACAACGGCCTCGTATCACTAGCAGTCGAGATGACAGGCATCTTATCCGCATGGTTGTAACGGATAGTGCAGCCACGTCTCGATCCCTGAGACAGTAGATGGGGACGCATACAAGGCAACAACCATCTGCACGAACAGTTCGACGACGATTGCAGCAGCATGGAGTATCAGCTCGGAGACCATGGCTGCGGTTACCATGGACGCTGCGTCACAGACAGGAGCGCCTGCGATGGTATACTTAACGACGAACCTGGGTGCACGAATGGCAAAACATCTTTTTTACAGATGAATCCCGGTTCTACTTCCACGGTTTGCGACCCGTGCCTCTATCCTTCATTCGATCCCTGTGAAACCCTACATTTCAACAGGATAATGCACTACCGTATGTTGCATGTCCCGTACGGGCCTTTCTGGATACAGAAAATGTTCGACTGCTGCCCTGGCCAGCACATTCTCCAGATCTCTTACCAATTTAAAACGTCTGGTCAATGGTGGCCGAGCAACTGACTCGTCACAATACGCCAGTCACTACTCTTCATGAACCGTGGTATCGTGTTGAAGCTCTGTCTGACTGAATGCCCAGGCTTATCAAGGCCGTTATTACTGTCAGAGGTGGTTGTACTGGGTACTGATTTCTCAGGATCTGTGCACCCAAATTGCGAGAAAATGTAATCACATGTCAGTTCTAGTATAATATATTTATCCAATGACTGCTCGTTTATCATCTGCATTTCTTCTTTGTGTAGCAATTTTAATGGCCAGTAGTGTACTAAAGAAGTCTCTTCGATTTCTCCCGTTTTTTGGCGTTTCTCCACTCCTAATGGCTTTTATGTTCTTGGGGAGCAGGTCTTCAATTAACCCACTGTCCTGATGAATCCTGATTGTTTCGAGATGCAGTCGCTGACTCGGGGAGTAATTACACAAAAACCAAGCTTGATCTTAAATTCCCGTACTTATTCCGAATCTAATAATTTTCCGAAGGCCCTGAATTGTCTCACTGTGACCTGGCCAGTCAGAAGAAGTCGAGGAAAAAAGGATTCTAACTAAGACAGGTCGAGAAAAATTAAGTCAAAAAAGTCAAAGGATAACCTCACTGTCACTGACTAAATAAATTACACTTCCTCATATTGGCTTTAAATGATGAATAAATCAGAACTGATCCGATTGAACTTCTACGAAGTTCACAAGTTAATAAAGCGATTTCAGTAAATGCAACCAACCAATTGAAAGTCCACAACCTGCAACTGTAACTACAATAAACAACATAAATTCAACTCACTGCATATTTGTATTCAATCGTGTCTGTATCATACAGTCAAGTAAATTATTCAGAGGCTATCTCAATTACATATCTCTACGAACTGAGCAATTCGCAGTGCGGTAGATCTTACCGAAACAAACGGAAAGTGGCAATTGAAATTATTTTTTTTAACCTGCAGCAGGCCTTGAAGGGGAATCTTTGAGACCAGAGGCATTATCGCCCGGCCATCGACACTCCGCGGTTTTTGGCCACTTGCCGCTTGCAAGACAGACGGAGGTGCCCAGTGATACATATCGTCCTCTCTGTTACATATTTTCCACATCAGTTAAACATAGAAAATCGTTCCTTTTTTTTAACCATGTTTCCATTATCGGCTGTCTCTCCACAAAATGAGAAGGTCGGTGTTTGGCTTATTGTCACTGTCGGAATAATTGGTCTCTTACAATCGACTAGAACACTCTCATCAAAGCAGAACCATAGCGACTAAGGTTTTAAGGTTTACCAAAATTTCACAAACATGGTATTCCGTAATAACCAATAGTCAGCACCATTGGTTGTCCGATCTGTGGGTTTCCTTAACACTTAACCATCGCCATACAGTCATTTAAAGGAAAAACTAAGAACACTGATCACTGTAACAGCAAATTCAGTTCAAACGGTGTTATGGTTGGTTCTGAAGCTGCGTCGCTGTTCATTATGGTTCCTCTTCATGAAGTGTTGCCGCATTTGGAAAGTACACAACTGGCCATTAAAATTGCTACACCAAGAAGAAATGCAGATGATAAACGAGTATTCATTGGACAAATATATTATACTAGAACTGACATGTGATTACATTTTCTCGCAATTTGGGTGCACAGATCCTGAGAAATCAGTACCCAGTACAACCACCTCTGACAGTAATGACTCCCTTGATAAGCCTTGGCATTGAGTCAGACAGGGCTTGAATGGCGTGTACAGGTACAGTTCCCCATGCAGCTTCAACACGATACCACAGTTCATGAAGAGTAGTGACCGACGTATTTTGACGAGCTAGTTGCTCGGCCACCAATGACCAGACATTTTCAATTGGTGAGAGATCTGGAGAATGTGCTGGCTAGGGCAGCAGTCGAACATTCTCTGTATCCAGAAAGGCCCGTACAGGACCTGCAACATGCGGTCGTGCATTATCCTACTGAAATGTACAGTTTCGCAGGGATCGAATGAAGGGTAGAGCCACGGGTCGTAACACATCTGAAATGTAACGTCCACTTTTCAAAGTGCCGTCAATGCGAACAAGACGTGACCGAGACGTGTAACCAATGGCACCCCATACCATCACACCGGGTGATACGCCGGTATGGCGATGACGAATACACGCTTCCAAAGTACGTTCACCGCGATGTCGCCAAACATGGATGCGACCATCATGATGCTGTAAACAGAACCAGGATTCATCCGAAAAACGACGTTTTGCCATTCGTGCGACCAGGTTCGGCACTGAGTACACCATCGTAGGCGTTCCTGCCTGTGATGCTGCGTCAAGGATAACCGCAGCTACGGTCTCCGAGCTGATAGTCCATGCTGTTGCAAACTTCGTCGAACTGTTCGTGCAGATGAATGTTGTCTTGCATGCATCTACTGACTCAGGGATCGATACGTGGCTGCACTATCCGTTACAGCCACGCGGATAAGATGCCTGTCATCTCGACTGCTAGTGCTACGAGGCCGTTGGGAGCCAGCACGGCGTTCCGTATTACTCTCCTGAACCCACTGATTCCATATTCTGCCATTAGTCATTGGATCTCGACCAACGCGAGCAGCAATGTCGCGATACGATAAACCGCAATCGCGATAGGCTACAATCCGATCTTTCTCAAAGTCGGGAATTTGATGGTACGCATTTCTCCTCCTTACACGAGGCATTACAACAACGTTTCACCAGGCAACGCCGGTCATCTGCTGTTTATGAAAAATCGGTTGGAAACTTTCGTCATGTCAGCACGTTGTAGGTGTCGCCACTGGCGCCAATCTTGTGTGGATGCTCTGAAAAGCTAATCATTTGCATATCACAGCATCTTCTTTCTGTCGGTTAAATTTCGCGTCTGTATCACCTCATATTCGTTGTAAGCAATTTTAATGGCCAGTAGTGTATTTTCGTTGTATTGTGAACAGACATTCTCTGTATTAGTCTGCTTCTAATAAGTAAGGAATTTATGTGGTATTCGTCTGTCTTTCTTACGTTTGGTCGAGGAGTAGAATATCTATATCAGAATTTCAATATCGAAGATCGCCATTAACTTACAGTTCACAGGTCGCCTTGCGTCTGATGGATACGCTCTCGGAGCAGCGCTGACTGCGTGAGATTGTACACTCCTGGAAATGGAAAAAAGAACACATTGACACCGGTGTGTCAGACCCACCATACTTTCTCCGGACACTGCGAGAGGGCTGTACAAGCAATGATCACACGCACGGCACAGCGGACACACCAGGAACCGCGGTGTTGGCCGTCGAAAGGCGCTAGCTGCGCAGCATTTGTGCACCGCCGCCGTCAGTGTCAGCCAGTTTGCCGTGGCATACGGAGCTCCATGGCAGTCTTTAACACTGGTAGCATGCCGCGACAGCGTGGACGTCAACCGTATGTGCAGTTGACGGACTTTGAGCGAGGGCGTATAGTGAGCATGCGGCAGGCCGGGTGGACGTACCGCCGAATTGCTCAACACGTGGGGCGTGAGGTCTCCACAGTACATCGATGTTGTCGCCAGTGGTCGGCGGAAGGTGCACGTGCCCGTCGACCTGGGACCGGACCGCAGCGACGCACGGATGCACGCCAAGACCGTAGGATCCTACGCAGTGCCGTAGGGGACCGCACCGCCACTTCCCAGCAAATTAGGGACACTGTTGCTCCTGGGGTATCGGCGAGGACCATTCGCAACCGTCTCCATGAGGCTGGGCTACGGTCCCGCACACCGTTAGGCCGTCTTCCGCTCACGCCCCAACATCGTGCAGCCCGCTTCCAGTGGTGTCGCGACAGGCGTGAATGGAGGGACGAATGGAGACGTGTCGTCTTCAGCGATGAGAGTCGCTTCTGCCTTGGTGCCAATGATGGTCGTATGCGTGTTTGGCGCCGTGCAGGTGAGCGCCACAATCAGGACTGCATACGACCGAGGCACACAGGGCCAACACCCGGCATCATGGTGTGGGGAGCGATCTCCTACACTGGCTATACACCACTGGTGATCGTCGAGGGGACACTGAATAGTGCACGGTACATCCAAACCGTCATCGAACCCATCGTTCTACCATTCCTAGACCGGCAAGGGAACTTGCTGTTCCAACAGGACAATGCACGTCCGCATGTATCCCGTGCCACCCAACGTGCTCTAGAAGGTGTAAGTCAACTACCCTGGCCAGCAAGATCTCCGGATCTGTCCCCCATTGAGCATGTTTGGGACTGGATGAAGCGTCGTCTCACGCGGTCTGCACGTCCAGCACGAACGCTGGTCCAACTGAGGCGCCGGGTGGAAATGGCATGGCAAGCCGTTCCACAGGACTACATCCAGCATCTCTACGATCGTCTCCTTTGGGAGGATAGCAGCCTGCATTGCTGCGAAAGGTGGATATACACTGTACTAGTGCCGACATTGTGCATGCTCTGTTGCCTGTGTCTATGTGCCTGTGGTTCTGTCAATGTGATCATGTGATGTATCTGACCCCAGGAATGTGTCAATAAAGTTTCCCCTTCCTGGGACAATGAAGTCACGGTGTTCTTATTTCAATTTCCAGGAGTGTATATCCGATGCGGAGCTGCCGAAAGTTTTCTCTTAGCACTTAATAATTTCGGTGTAGTCGATGTGTCTCTGCATCGCAGAAAAAGGCGAAACAACTAAGTAAACAGGCTCTTCCGTGTGCTTTCCCAAACTTTAACTTTGTTGACACGTCGTCCCTGTAAAGGCGTTTAATCATGGAATGCAGGCTTTCTCGACAAGTTTTTCCTTACTGCGGACATTTCTTTTATGAGCCGTTGGCCGGGGCCTGTAGCCTTATTCTCTGTCTAACGTTTCGTCTTCCAATGCTGGAGACATCATCACAGGTTTTAATAATTTAGAGTAGCTCGTCTGAGACAAGTTCAGCAGGTTGCACTGATTTCACTGAGATAACAAAGGTCGCGGTATATCTCCTAATATAGAACCTCATTTTTCCCAGCGTAGTGCCACAAATCGGCTAGGCATGAATTCAACGAGTCGTTCGAAGTTCCTTGCGGAAATATTGAACTATACTGCCTCTGCAGTCGTCCATAATTGCAAAAGTATTGGCAGAGCAGGATTTTGTGCACAAACTGACTTCTCCACTGCGTCCCATATATGTGATGTGTTGTGTTGCCAGAGGAGCCATCACCGTGTTACTAGTGGAGGCCGAAATGCACGCGTTTTAGCTCACGCAGGCTGCGTGAGGAGGGAAGAACTATACTGACGTGAGGTCTGGAACATGACAAGGAATTGGAATGCGGACGTAATTAGTTTGACACTTAACTTTAATCCATTAATGATGAACGTCGCCGTTCACGGTACATGATTCACAATATTATAAGTTCAGAAGACATAGTACTGAATATGGCGCCTTGCTAAGTCGTAGCAAATGACGTAGCTTAATCCTAAGCTAAACTGTCGTCTCTGCAAATGAGAGCGTATGTAGACAGTGAACCGTCGCTAGCAAAGTCGGCTGTACAACTTGGCTAGTGCTAGGGAGTCTCTCTAGACCTGCCGTGTGGTGGCGCTCGGTCTGCAATCACTGGTAGTGGTGACACACAGGCCCGACGTATTACTAACGGACCGCGGCCGATTTAAAGGCTACCACCTAGGAAGTGTGGTGTCTGGCGGTGACACCACATGATGAGATTCATGTCAGACGATCTGTGACAAAATCATTCGCTCGAACGGTCGAGAATGCTCTGGATATACTTCAGACTAAGTGTGAACAATTGTAGCACGGTAACATGACGCATTGTCATCCCTAAAATATCACTGTTTTTTGGGACATGAAGTCCATGAATGGCTGCAGATGGTCTCCAAGTAGCCGAAACATAACCGTTTCCTGAAAATGATGGGTTCAGATGGACCAGAGGACTCAATCCATTCCATATAAACACAGCTCACACCATAATGGAGCCACCACCAGCTAGTACAGTGACTTGTTGACAACCTGGGTCCATGACTTCGTGGGTTTTGCGCCACACTCGAAAGTTACCATCAGCTCTTACCAATTGAAATCTGAACCCAGTGACGTTATCAGTTTCCCAGTCGTTAGGGTGTAATCGATGTGGTCACGACCTGAGGTGAGCCGCTCCAGGCGGTGTTGTGGTCTTAGCAAAAGCACTCTCCTCGGTCGTCAATAACGTCAAATTACGATGCACTGTCGTAACAGATACGTCCGTCGTACGTCATACTTTGATTGCTGTGGTTATTTCATCCAATGTTTCTCGTCTGTTAGCACTTACAAGTCCATGCAAACGCCGTTGCTCTCGGTCGTCGGCCACGGTGTTGTCCTTGGTGAGAGGTAATGCCTAAAATTTAGTATTGTCGGCACACTCTTGACACTGTAGATCTCGTGGGACCGAGTTCCGTAACGATATCCGAAATGAGATGTCCCATGCCTGTAGCTCCAACAACTATTCCGCAATCATAGTCTGTTAATTCCACTCTTGCGGTTATAATCACACTGGAAACCTTTCCACATGAATCATTTGAGTACAAATGATAGCTTCGCCAATTAACTGCCCTTTTATATCTTGTATTCGCTATATTACCGCTATTTGTTTATGTGAATGTCGCTGCCCCATTACTTTTGTATCCAGGAAAAGGACGGTTCGTGATGCTATCAGACAGCTGCCATATGTCCTGGAGTTTTCAATTGGAAAGAGTTGGTACTGCTTATTTTCTTTAGCAATGACGACCATAATTTGTCCAGTTTCAATCGTTCTTCTTTCCTATTAAAGTTGTTTTTCGGGGTTTTTAATTTCGGTGGCCTCTCTATACATTCCAGTTGATCACATCAGCAGAGTACTAAGAAAACATGGTACAGTACTGACACAGTGTTCAAGCCAACAAGAAAGCTGCGGAGATACTGAAACACAGCAAAGCATCTACTTCCGCTGCTTGCCGCAGTAAGAGTATATAAAATGATGTGTTTGTGTTCATGTGCTCATAGTAACTGTAGAGTAACGATCATGTATGGGCATATTAGTGTGAGCTTGTGCGCTTCAGTCCGGAACCTCGCGACTGCTACGGTCGCAGGTTCGAATCCTGCCTCGGGCATGGATGTGTGTGATGTCCTTAGGTTAGTTAGGTTTAAGTAGTTCTAAGTCCTAGGGGACTGATGACCTCAGATGTTAAGTCCCACAGTACTCAGAGCCACTTAAACCATTTCTTTGAGCTTGTGCGGTGTACTGCAGCAGAGCTGATAGCAGGAGTGAATATTGCCACTGCAATAAGTAAACAAGGTGAGCACAGTGTTGCGAGGCATGTTAGCTAGCTGAAACAGCCAACTTAACGATACTACGCAGCCTCTTTCAGCAAGGAGTAAGGCGTATTTCCACCTTGCAGTAAAGTTTTATGATACGTGACGACTATAGGTATTGGCCACCTCTCAGTCCAACCAGGACGACGCAGCTCAGCCAGAGGAGTACGCCACATTGACGTGCCAGCAGAAGTCACTGGTTCGAGTCTAGCAGCTCTATGTACTAAGTCCCTTCCCGAACTTCCGGTCCGAGTCCAGTAGCTCTGTGTACTAAGTCCCTTCCCGAACTTATTGCTTGTCATAGCTGGCCGCACTGGTTCATCTCCAGCATCACGCATAACTCCTACGTAGGTGGTAGCGAGTTGTGCAGCGTGCACGCCAGCCATCGTCCATCACTGCATGACAGACGTCACATGGTGTCGAGGACACACTGCGGTGTCGCAGATGGGCATCGTCCGGGGCAATGCAGACACGTGGTGTGCACGTCGCTGGCGTGGAAACTGTGTGGCCGGCTTATGCAGTCAGTAGTGTGGCTGCCGGGACTCGGTGCAGTCGCCGCGTCAGCATCGCACTGTGAGCAGGCGGCCATCCTATCAAAATTAGGCCAGTCGGCCACTGACCCGGTGTATGAACAACGTTGATGCGTCAATAAAGGAACACAGAACACCAACCCGGCTCATAGCCGCCCCACCTGACACAAGAGGCCGCTAGAAAACTACCGAAAGAAGAATTAACGTCCGCCTTAAGAATCACAAGAGAAATTGGCGCCGGAAGAAAACAGATAAACTGGCAGTAGTATATCATGCACCCGAACCGGGTAACGACAGAATTCGTTTGTCTGACACTCTGCTCTTAGCAGTACGGTGTCCATCTCTACGCTAGAACGTGCGGAGAGGACATAGAAATTCAAAAGCAGAAAACATCTTTAACAGAAAAGAACGACTGAAATTAGACCAGCAGTGAGTTTTTGACCTACATAAAATAAATAGCGCCAGCTCTTCCCCACTGGAATACGAATCGTTTAGCAGATAACTATGGCTTGGACCATGGCCTAATACTCATAAAACAAACATCAATAATAGCTCAGATATCGGCTGTGAAAGCCTGCATTCTGTGATCCTGGGAGAGTGCTACTTAACGGTATTGGTAATTATAATCTTAGAACTTTGCAAAAACACCCCACTCGTACTAAACCTTCAGAAACGTGTCAGTTTAGCCTGTGAGTCCGTAGATGGTGGTGTAAGGGTTGTAAAGTATAAATGGCCACTGTTTCCCACGTGAGTCTTGCGACAATTAAGCCAGTCCGCCGTTCAGCTGACTTAATAAGCCGCAGCGTGGGAATTCTTCCTACCTGTTATGTGGAGATGCTCCCGTAGTTTTTTCCCCTTCAGAGTCATAGCAGCGCCATCTGATTCTGCTAGTACAATGCTACTGTGTATGTTTTGCGTAATAAAGTGGTAAGAATACCCTTGTGCAAATAATTTTTACAAAGGATGCCATCATGGTTCATTTATTTAAGAAACGCCGTAACATGAACTTGTTCATGTAGATTCCATGTTAAGTATTAACTGTATGAGAGCATCGTCTATCGCATGACTTGATCGAATTCCATCCTATTGACGACTGCCGATCGTGGCACCCGTCTGTAACTTGAACATGCGATCTGTGTATTTCGTATAATACCGAACATCTTCGGTTATGGCAAATTTATTCATTTATTAACTAATATCAGCGTTTTCTGGCATTGAAAAATTACTGAAACATAGTATGAATGACACGTAGACTCCTCCTAATGTCTGAGCGACAAAAGTCAACACTTTTAAGCAAATATTTGTTAATAACAATTACGTGATACGTACCAGAATAAATGTTCTTTCCCTACGTATCTCTTTGCTGACATCCCAGTATAAATGTTCTTTCTCTACGTATCTCTTTGCTGACGTCGCGAGCGATTTCTTCATCGGCACCTCATCCCACTGGCTCTGAAAGCACCAGATGGCCAACCGCCTCAGCTGGCCAGCGTGTAAACCTACCACTCCCTCCTTACTCCGTACATACTGCTGCCCTGATATTCACTTCACTTACGTGAAATAGAAAACCTGGAAATAAAGTAAAATGCGATATCATCGGCAATTAAGGGGCACTTTACAATTTCCCAAAAGTTATAGCTGCATTTTCAGTTTCCACGTGTAGTGAGGGATGGATGATGAATAATTCATTTTCACATGTACGAAACTGAGAACAGGACCCATATTACGTAGTTCATTACAGTGGAAATATCTAGTAACAGATTAAGAACGTCATAACAACTACATGGTACGGTAAAGCTTCTAGCAGTACCTAACTTAACGCAGCTCACCTCAAGTTTCTGGACGGATACCGCTCCGTCCTGAGTCCGCTGATGTAGTTACAGATTATTTAAGATCGATGTGGTTTTGCACTGCCTCATCAGGTAGCGTAAAAATTATAAGAACAGTATTCTGAAATCAGCTACATTTTACATTAACTGTTGCCATCAAGTTTACCTGGGTGAAAAGAAATCTGTAGGTTTATTAAGTAGCACTACTTGCTCTAGTGAACCATACAGGACACTTAGGCCGTACCGATCTTCTTGCTGGAAATATTTTGTAGTAATTTTCGCTAATTATTTATTTTTTGAGTAAGGAAGGACTACTTCTTTGATAACATGGTCTCTCACGGGGAAAGCAGAATCGAAAATACTTTTGTCGACCTTCCGAAATACTTAAGCTAAGGGAAACAGATGAACAACCAGACGGAGAGAACTTCCGTGAAATATGTATTTGAGTTGATGGTGATACGTCCACTGCTGATGTCGAAAACTGTTGAAACGCGAACGTCCTGGGCATTTAAAATAAATGCATGCAGTGAACGAAGCAGGTAGCCACCAAAATCAGTATACTAATCTGTCAGCTACGAAATGAAATTGACTTCAATGTGACAGAGGGCTTCTAGATGTACCCACGTGCCGCATACTATTACAACACGTGGTAGTTCTGCTGAGTAACTGACTTACGCGTATGCCAGTTTTGAACACTATTCACGCTTCGAATTTCAGAGTTCACTCCCGCTTTTGATAAAACATGTGGCCTGATAGTGGGTTCCATTTACACGAAATCGGCTTCGTTCATTCTGCGAGGAGGATACAACGATGCGTCGGACACATTGCTAACGCGCTTTCAGAGTCGTCCTTATTAGGAGTGGAGGCCCATTAGCTCACCACCACCATTTGATAGAAGGGATCAGCTTTGTCTTTCCCGTGTACATCAATAGTGAATGTTCAATGTTCAAATGTGTGTGAATTTCTAAGGGATCAAACTGCTCAGGTCATCGGTCCCTAGACTCACACACTACTTAAACTAACTTACGCTAAGAACAACACACACACACACGCCCGAGGGAGGACCCGAACCTCCGGCGGTTGGGGTCGCGCAGTCAGTGACATGGCGCCTCTAACCGCGCGGCCACTCCGCGCGACTACCACTAGTGAAAACTGCCGTATATGACGTCTAAAACATCGTAACGCGCTGTCGTTAACAGGGAAAACCCATTTGAGGTACTACAGATCCCTTAAAGTGAGGAGAATATAAAAAAATTTAAGAAGTTCTACGGGTAATCAAGTTTAAGAAGTAACATAATTTTTACAAAATTCCTAAATATCCCTTGCCAACATATACTTCGTTTTACAAATAACGATATTTCAATTTTTGTACGCGAAAACTGTACCATTATAGGCACTGACATCCTAGTACAGGATTGCTAGTACTGTCTGAACGCCTATTAAAATCCACTTCTCTTCGATTGCTGTGAACAGCCGCCAAAGTACGTCAGTATCACAATCGACCTACTACGTTTTTAAGTTAGTAGCCTGTCAGTAATTCATTAGTTCCAGGAGCAATTACAAGCATTCATCTGCTTAATAGAAAGGAAAGATAACACACCTACAGACCCCTGTAGTTAACCATATCAGGACACAGAAACAACAGAGCAGATGGTATTACGATTGCTGAGGTGATGTCTTTTTCTTTTCAACAGTTTTCACTTGCTTGCCTTTTTCTGTTTCTGTACTCAAAACTGCAACCAACATGAAATAGCAATTATAATTTAAGAAAACCCTTTTGTGGTGTTTGCTTTCGCATACGTCAATTATCTGCTGACAGGCAGCCGGCTGGAGTGGCCGAGCGGTTGTAGGCGCTACAGTCAGAAACCGCGCCACCGCTGCGGTCGCAGGTTCGAATCCTGCCTCGGGCATGGGTGTTTGTGATGTCCTTAGGTTAGTTAGGTTTAAGTAGTTCTAAGTTCTTGGGGGAATGATGACCACAGCAGTCAAGTCCCATAGTGCTTAGCGCCATTTTAACCAATTCTGCTGAAAGGCGTAATGTAGCGCACTTGCGGAGGTATTCGTTGATCATGAAGTGCAGCTTCTTGCCAAATGCTTTCCTGTGTTTGGAATCCAGCGTAATTCTAAATATGCTCCTCCATATAACAGGTGTCCCGAGAACGTACACCTCGGTTCTCAGTAATGTAGGTGCCCGTATGCCTGATCATCCGTAAAGCTGCATTTTGTTCAATAATAAAGTATAACGTGCTGGCCCGCCGCATCAGTTCCCCCGAAATATCCATTAGGTCACTAGGATAGAGAAGATCTAGCTACGCACTTCTTTAAAGCCAGTCTCGGGCAAAAAGTCTGTAGGAGATCTGGGGGAATCGTCAGAAATTCAAACTGTGCTTTAATCTTTAACTTATCACGCTAAAAACACTTCGGTTCAATGAAACGAAAGCACAAATACAATAACATCATTTACGGCAGTACGAAAAAATTAACCTCGGTAGGAAACTTACATGGAGGAAAAATATCAATGATACATTAATTTTTCTTGTTGACCGCATGTTGCAAGTAAGTTTTCCCGTGCTAGATAGAGTCAACATTTGCCACGATTTATATTGCAGGATACACACTGTAAAATACAAAGCTACCGCCAAAAACATGTGTACACTACCCCACCATATTCAATCATTTAATGTACACAAGAATAATGAGACAGCGGTTCAGTAGGGGACGGTATGAAGTAAACTAATAAAACCGTATGCACAGGATACTGCTTAAAATGTACTTCTCTCATCCGGCATATGCAAGCGAAATATGTATTTCGAAGATCGCCCTAAAGTGTAAAAGTTAATTGGTTACTGAGACCTAATGTTATGATAAGGTACGTGAGTTTATTTTCTTTCATTTTACCTATAGCACGACCTACAACATACGAAAATAGTTAGGTTTTAACTCCAATCAATACCTGCTTAAGAATTGACAACTCAAAAATTTAAGAAAAGTTGAAATCCATAGAAACTTTTCTCATAAATAAAGTTAATGTAAGAAGTTGAGGAGTTAGAGAATGAAAACATA
The DNA here is from genome assembly GCF_021461385.2 of Schistocerca piceifrons. NCBI lineage: Eukaryota > Metazoa > Arthropoda > Insecta > Orthoptera > Acrididae > Schistocerca > Schistocerca piceifrons. The sequence continues at coordinate 784,922,213 of NC_060141.1, forward strand.
GACAATGAAAACTCAGCCCTTAAGCGTCACTGGATGAGTGTACTAAAGGGCATGTGGTTAGCACACTGCTATCTCGGCCGTTGTCAGTTTTCGTGAACAATGCCGCTACCTCTCAATAAAGTGTCCACTCAATTGGCCTCACAACGACTGGGTGAACCCCGATTGCAAACAGCACTTGGCAGGCCCAGACGGTGACCCATCCAAGTGTTAGTGAAGCCCAACAGTGCTTAACTTCGGTGATCTGACAGGAACCGGTGTTTCCACTGCGGCAACGCCGTTGGCATGTAATTCGATACATCTCGCATGTCATGCAACGCCCCTCTTCTGACGCCTACGCCTGTAGACCAATTGCATGACTAAAAATGGCGGAAAAATGTCACCCATCCAAGTCCCAGTATGGGATCCGCAATAACGGTATCGCTCCCTCCACTGGTCTGGGCCAACAGAATTGCTAAAATCTGGCAGGGAAATATTACCACCATCACCCGCTTCTATCTTTGTCTGCCAATTGTGTGAGAGTATCATCATGAAGGGTCAGCTGTAGACTTATCTCGCTTATAAGGCTGCGGTAAATATTTGGTCAAACTATGATCTAAAATTGATCTTTCAGTATTTGATCAGTTTATACATGCTTTTAGGTTATCCAAGTCCGCACAACGCGATCGTGATTCTTAAATAAATGTATTTGTTCTCTGTTTTCTATGTAGATAATCTGAAGATGCCTAAATAAGGCGAAATAAAAAACTAAAATTGCAACCAAGACTGAATTGCAGGAAAATCGAGGGGACGTTGTCCTATCCTGTGAATTATTATCATATGACATTACAGTAATTCTGTAAGCACTCAAACAGATTGATATTTTCAAATTTTGGATTATTTGAAAGAATTCGTGGCTGATTCCCACCCCCCCCCCCCCCCCCCCCACTAACCAGCACTTGCGTTCCAGATATCCAGTATTCAAGATAGTAATCCGTTGATGCATATAGATGTTTTTACTAGTTAATAATTACCACTATGCATTCTTTAAACAAACTATAGGTACAGACTATATATTCCACTTACAGTAAAGAATCTGTCCCTGCGTCGTTAACGTGTCATTACCTAGTGTGTTAGAAAACAATGACATTTCGTAAGCGCTCACATGTATGGCTACTTCCAATTGCCTGTTTCCAATTTTGGGGTGACGTGTTAAAATATAAACAACTTTCTGTCCTTTTTCGAGAACATCCGTCTAAGACACATCTAAGTATCGGACTTTAAATGTTGAACAGTTCACGATTTATGATGTTCTAACCAAATACACCGATATCCCACGTCAAACATTTGGCACAGTGTGTACTAGAACAAATACAACGATATACGACATTTAGGAATTATCACACTGCAGCAAGTAAGCCCTTGTTATGTACACATCTGCAGTTTGACTTTAACGAAGCTATCACTGCATTATCAGTGTCTTAAAAACAGTAACATATATAAGAACATCAATATATTCACTGTAATTAAAATCAGCAGAAAACAGTGTAGATCGCGATAGGTATTTTATTAAAATTGCCGGTTTTGGCCTAGGCTTAGGCTATCTTCAGAGAGCACCACAGATCCGTAAAACAGTTTCAGCATCTTACCTAGGCGTAGGTCATTATAATAAAATACTCAGCGTAATCTAGACTGCTTTTTCACTTACTTTAAACAGATTACAAGGTCGCTGTTCCCAAAAAATTTTACCAAAAATTTGTAACTGTAATTTCACGAGGCGTGTTTGGGGGATGTAAGAAAAAGATATTTTCTAGGCAGCTCATTCCAAGGATGATACATTGCCTTTCCTTAAGATTCCAACAACGAGTTTCAGCATGGCGTCTGCTTCTGCTGCATGTTGTGGTATGTAATCATTCACTTTAAGGCATTATATGCTCGTGATTGTTTCCAGTGGCCTTCTACCAATAGTGTTATTGTACGCTAACGGACTCTTCGCCTCTTTATACGCACAATACGTTACATCTATTTTCAGCCAGTCACTACATCAACCGTGAATCCTATGCAGTTCTTATTCATGCATTTCGCTACAGCTGCCTAAAACATTACTAAACTCCTATAGCATAGTCTAATCTATATGTAATCATATAACGGTGCTTTCCAAGCCCCTGCACATTGCATAAAGAAGGATGCGCTTTATTAGCTGTATTAGGGATTTCCCTCCCTATTTCACTCGAACTAACTGATGCCGAAAGAAAAGGACGATTCAATAATAAAATCAATATGGGATGTTGTAAGGAAGGAGACAGGACAAGTAACCACTGGGGTAGGTAGTATTACTATTAAAGAGAACGAGACCATTCTAACCAACAGTACAGAAGTAGCTAATGTATTTAACAACCATTTCGTAAGTGCAGGAGAAAATATTGGTCAGAACAGTTCAAAAGAAAAAGCCAGTCAGTACACGGAAGAGTGTGTTATGAAAAACTCTAGTCAGATTGACTTTCACGTAACAACCTCTTGTGAAATAAGTAAAATTATTAAATCTTTGAGAAATAAATGTTCTGTTGGAGTAGATGAAATCTCTAGTAAGATATTAAAACAATGTGGAACATTTAAGGGAATGGGGTATATAATAGAAATATTAATCATTAACTCTGTATTGTAATATAAATATATTAAAAGATCTTGTTTCATCTGCATTGCTTGTGCACTTGACACGTTCCATATCATAATGGCTACCGTAAAGGTGTGATTGATCAATGGAACACGCAACCAACCAACTAACTAACATGTGTCTCTGTACTCGCACATGTCAAAGTTAAACAAATATCATATTAATTATTTAATTAAGTGAATTAATATTTCACCTGTACAATTTGAAAGTGAGCCTTCTCCCAAAGCAGTTGAAGAGCCCACTGTTGCGGCACGACGAAAGTAATTTCACCTGGTCACAACAGGTTTCGCCCGGTCACAACAGTAGGATTCACTTTTCGCTGCGCACGTGTAAAGTAAAAATCTTGGAAGGAAGAAGAATTAATGTTTGGAAACAGTGCTGAGAAAAAAATACGTATAACGTTGACTGCAATTCGATTGTCGTAGTCATATGTCCGTCGCTGTGGCGTCGTACGAAGGGCGCGTGGCCAGACCAAGGCTAGCAACTCACGACGAAACCACAGAAGTGTACAGTCGCTGCATACTGCTCCGACGAATGGGAAACGTCGGCGTGTTCACACTTCATACAGCTTTCCTACACAACCGGAATCAATGGTGTAGTCGCTGTTGAACAGAGAAGCACTCGGTCCAGTTCGCAGTCAACGATCCAGATGACAGCGTCGTCTTAGATAGGCCACCGGTGTATTAAATGCCGTAGGGGGAACTTAATGTGGATATTACGTCAGCTGCTCTTCAAGTGAAGATTCTAAATTTGTTTGCATCAAGAGATAAATTAACATTTAGACAACTGTAAATGCTCAGAAGCCGGCCGAAGTGGCCGTGCGGTTAAAGGCGTTGCAGTCTGGAACCGCGAGACCGCTACGGTCGCAGGTTCGAATCCTGCTTCGGGCATGGATGTTTGTGATGTCCTTAGGTTAGTTAGGTTTAACTAGTTCTAAGTTCTAGGGGACTAATGACCTCAGCAGTTGAGTCCCATAGTGCTCAGAGCCATTTGAACCATTTGCTCAGAAAATTCCTATGGAAATGAACTGTACAAACTTAGTCTTCGTATTTTTATTGTATTAAGGTGAACTAATGTTTTATGTGTAAGAGTCCCACTCAATTTCAACATAGCGAAGGAATTCACTGCTGGGACTGCGAGTGTATTTTGGTACTGCACAACAGTCGTGCTGATCGTAAGAGTGATTGGGGTAGGTACAGAAACATATCGGCAACCATTTTTTTTCTTTGTGGGTATGTGCTAGTTGAATAGAACAGAAAATACCTTGTACCCTCCACCCCGCAGCCCTGAGCAGGTTGTAGGGAAGTGTTTGAATGTAGATGTAGACAATGCTACAGGAGGTTTGCAAAGCAGTACGCGTCAGGAAAATGCATGAATAACAATTGCGCGGGATCGACGATTTTTGTTGCTACTGTGTCAAAATAAATGTAACATCCTGTGTGTGTGAAGAGGCAAAGTGGTCCCAACTACTGCTGGCAGTACGCTACTGGAAACAGTAACAAGCATATGATACCTTATAGTTAAAGATTTGCTTAATGCAACTTTAGGACAATCACATCACATGCAGTGGTTTGTTGGCACAGGCTTAAAGAAATCCGATTTCTCGTCATTGGAATAAGTGGCTTGCCAAGTAACTTCTAGACTGATTGCATCCTCTCAAACATGTCTCGAGAAAGTATAGTTAATATGAAGGCTTATCCTAAGGATCCAAAGTACAGTCCCGTATACATGGGGATTACGAATGCGATAATGTAATTGTTCTGTGTAACTGTCAAGCAAGCAAACCTTTACGACCAGTGTCCACTTTTCCACCCGTCTATATCCACACGTTAGCATGTGGTGAGCTGGTGATCGTCGTTACTCCAAGGGGCTTAAGAAAAAGCAGCTGCTACGTTTCCCAGAAGTGATTCTTCCAAAGGTATTAATGATGTACCTATAAATCTGATGCCAGAGTTAGATATTACATGATTATAGCTACATCAGCATTGTAACTGTTGTAGACGGTACTCTTTTACTCCTCCCCCAAAGCGATGACCGTTGGAAATCACCGACAATGAATGATTGATTTTGTCTTCCCACTATCGAATAAACCCATCGTCAGTCGTAATATTACATTTTAGAAAATGGACTGTCGGTTCTGGTGGTCTTTTGACACCTAAGACTGAGTTCAGGCACTATCATATAATATTATACTGTCCACTGTTTTTCGCACGTGACATTAGCAACAAGCAATAAGAATTCTTTGTCATCCACTTCCAGCTTTCGGCAACGTTTTAGTTTTTTGTTTCCTGTAGTTAATTCTATTAATATCCAGAAACCTCCATATGTGATTCACAGAACAGCAGTATGGTTCGTGACTTAGTTGGTCGCAGAACGATGTCAGTGACACGAAGATGGAAACAATGAGAGTAACGCAAGGGCACAAAAACTGTTCGAAAACCATGTTACCGTGCCAGTTAGCTCCCATTAGGTAGGCAACTCAAATTCAGATGCCGATCAAAGTGAAGTGACTTTGCTAATTAATTTATCTCGTTACGCAAGATTACAGCAGATTATGAGAAACTATGGGAAAGTAAGTGCACTCAAGATTATTGGTGAATAATACCACGCTGTGGGAGCTGTAAACTTACCTCTTCTTACAAAGATATATTCGTGTGTGTGTGTGTGTGTGTGTGTGTGTGTTTTCGATTCAAATTGGGAACTACATTTCCCTCCACCAAATCCGCTGACAACATTGTTTGTACCGAAACAGTTTAACTATGATCCATCTATTCAACGTGTTTAGGGAACGAGAGATGCGAAACACAGTAGTTACAAAGGAACCAAGGTGAGGATGCGTCTCGCACAGTGTTATGTGACACTGTGTCATCGGATAGCTAATTAGACACAGTGACCATGCTTTATCACTGCATGTGTAAGAATGTGGAAATTAGTCATCCCATCTTCAGGCTGTCAGCATCATAAAATTCATTGTTTATTATCACTGTTAATTAGCCAAGACGTTTATCACAACTGTTGAATGACCCTTGGATTGTCACCAGTGGACAGAGAAATGAGACATCAGGACGACAGTAGATCCATTCAATTCACTTCTTTATTCTCGCCCTCAGCCGTAGTACTTCAGGAATAGTTTGGTGGAGATGTCAGATTGTCTCTCAGTGAAACAATAGACCCCAGCGTTGCCACAGCGCAAAGACCGGGGCCTAATGAGGCGTCACTCGAATGCCACTGTCACCGACGTCTCCGGCTGAGACTGTGATGACAGCGTGGTGGCGTAGCTGACGATGGCCATGAACTTCCTTCCAGCGAGCAAGCGGCTCCCTCATGATTCAGGGCAGGCTGTCCTGTCTCGTGAATTAACAGCGGAGCCTGTACTGCATTCTGGAATATCTTTCCAAGTGTCACAGACCTGTGGAGTAATCTGCAACACTGGGACAAGAATGATTTAGTACACGAATGACTACTTCTACGATCCACATTATGTTCGTCTAGGATTTAAGGTACATGATCTAAACGCTTCCCTCACGGCAAGTGAGGAAAGGCTTCCGTGCTTCCGATAACATATTTGAGCATCAGCTGTTGCTGCACTGTGTCCATCTGGCTCCTCTTCGCAACGCCAGTCAGCCGTGTTTTGCTTTGCGGTAGGTTCCGTTGCAACTCAATTCCGCTCTAGCCTATTTTTTGAGCGAAAATGGTCGATACGCTACAGTACAGTTGATGTAATAAATAATTCAAAAATGCCCTACAGGATATCTTAGCTAGTATGTGGAACATTAATAACTATCATTAATGTATCTCTGCGAATTAGATAAGTTTATAAAAAAATTTATTACACCATTTGACTGGCCACATTGTGTGTCCTGAAGTTATAATTTTTATTGTGGCTATCCCTATATTTCCCAGTTTGGAGGGCAGTGTATGATCACTGCAGCTCTGAGGGTTCAAGACCGCTCATTGTTGTCTATCAAGTGTGTGGGACACTTACAACCAATGCTGCTGCGGTCAAGGTGGACTGATATCTTGGGTGTTTCCCATTAGAAGCGTTTCTAGTGTGGCATATAGGCCGTTCACCAGCTCACTCACTCTCGAGTAGCAGTACCTGTTAGGTTTGTGGGACACCTCTGACCGTGCAACTGAGAGATGGGACCATTCTGCACCTCATTCACACAGCAGCAGCATAGGTAGCGTTGTACCAGTAGGGCCATGATCCTGGCAGTACAGTATGGACAAACAGGGGAGAGGCGACTTGCTCTTATGGAGCACATAATGCAAGATAATATTTGTTTGTTTCCAACAACGTGCATTCCTCAATGATTCCTATCCAATGCCAGTGGTTGCAATAACAGTAGAAGTTGTGGGAATGTTTAAAGCGTAAATTAGCAGTACCTTATCCATTTTTAACGTAAAATACTGATCTCCACTAGCGCACCTACTCAATTACCTCCACTGTTCCTTTCAATTCTACTGTAATCTTACACTATGGGACTGGTCGATGAAACACTGCAAATGATGTCATTGCTTTAACCAATTACAATATTATTTTTATGCCCACGATGGCGTTTACCTGTAAAGTTTGCGGTGTGAATTAGGTGTGTGTGTGTGTGTGTGTGTGTGAGTGTGAGTGTGTGTGTGTGTGTGTGTGTGTGTGAGTGAGTGAGGACTTCGTTCACAGCTAGACGTGTGTGTTTCTTATGTTTTACTATTTTATTTTACCTAGAGGTTTCTTCATTCTACTTACTTCTGAGATCATAGTTAAATGTTACATTAGCCTATATAATTTCTCTTCTACATTCACTGGGAAGCACTGTGAATTTATTAGGTCATTGAAAAATTAAGTGGAAGAGAAATAATATAATGTGTCATTTAACCACGTTCTCAGAAGCTATTAGAACTTTGAAAACAGTAGGTAAAATAAAATACTAAAACATCACGACAAACATACATGTCAAGCTGTCTTCAATTATTATGTTAAGAGCCCATTATCATCTAATGATGAATTTATGCGACACAGATAACAATGCATTTAACTTGAAGCACCAAATTCCATGTTACATAACCATCGTTCTTCATAGTTTCAGTGTATAAGATGTCTACTTCCTCGTCTAGTATATCGGTGTTTTCCATTTGAAGGGTGATAATGTCAATGACATCCCTGATACCGTTAAAGGTACATTTCTTTTTCCAAGCAAATGACATCATGAATTTCACATTACTTCTGGAATTCACTTTGGATTCATGCAGAGGTCTCTTTAGAAACTTGATGAAACTACGCGCCAGAGGGACACGTATATCTTTGGAGCCTCATGGTCTGATGGTGCAATGTTTCAGCTTTTGACGAAAAAGGGGTTTTTCCAAACGAATACATGGATTTGATGGAAAGAGTGCTCAAAACCGCTTTGCCCAACACAACCACATGCTCTTGTAAATGAACGGTCTCAACCATAACAGAAGAGGAATAAGAACATCTGTGAATGTTTTCCAGGAATTAGGCATCCCTGTTTTAGGAGAATATGTTACATTATAAATAAACACCGATGTAAACCTGCTAGCGGGAGTTTTAGAGATATTATGGAGTCTGTTTCTGACCATAAACTCTCTGGATTCTGCCTTCAATTTCATCGTGTCAGGCCTTTCATGGGACGCAAAGTAAAGAGGCACACGTATCATCTTTAAACTATTGACGAATGTTGACATGTTGCCCACTTCAGAACGCGGGATTAGTGGGGAGCTGGCTCAGGGCGTGTGCAGGTACGCCAAGGTGAGTAACTCGTGAATTAGTGGTGCAGCCCCTCTGATGATTTAAGCAGCATCACTTACCTGGATGCAAGCAACCTCTATGGGTATAAGATGCATCAAAGTCTAATATTAGGAGGGTTCTGATGGATATCCCAAGAGGAAATTGCCAGATAGTAGGAAAAGGTCTATGATGTGGCTGTGGATGCTGAAGTGGGATATGTTCTCCACGTGGAAGCGGCCTATTCCACCATTTAAATAATGCGCGCAACGATTTGCTGTTGTGTCCGTAGTGGCTATTCCAAAGAAATGGTTCCATCCCACAACTGGTGACAATACTGGGGAATAAGCAGTGGTATACACTGACATGGCACAAGCTATGGGACAGCGATATGCACACACACAGATGACGGTAGTATCACGTACACAGGCTATAAAAACGCAGTCAGTCGGTGGAACTCAATCTTTTACTCGGATCAGCCAAGTGAAAAAGGTTTCCGATGTGATCATGACAGCACAACGTGGAATGGTAGTTGGAGCTGTAGATATAGCACATTCCATTTCAAAAATTGATAAGGAATTTGATATTCCCAGATCAACGGCGTCACGATTGTGCCGAGAATATCAAATTTTAGGCGTTATCTCGCTCCACAGACGATGTAGTTGCCCACGGCCTTCACTTAACAACAGAGAGCAGCGGAGTTTGCTTGAAGTTTCCATTGTTATAAGACAAGCAACACTGTGTGAAATAACCGCTGAAATCAATGCGAGACGTGTTCCACAAGATGGTCGGCCGAAATTTGGCGTTAAATGTCTATGGCAGGAGACGACCGACGCGAGTGCCTTTGCTAGCAGCACGACATAGCGTGCAACGCGTATCTTGGTCACCTGCGCTCTAAAGGACTGGAAAACAGTGGCCTGGACAGATGAGTTCCGGTCTCAGCTGGTAAGAGCTGCTGTTAGGTTTCGAATGTGGTTCAAACTCCACGGAGTCACTGACCCGAGACTTTAGCAAGGCACTGTGCAAGATGGAGGAGACTTCATAATGGTGTGGGCTGTGTTTATATGGAATTGACTTGCTCCTCTGGTCCGACTGAACCGATCATTGACTGGAAATGGTTATGTTCGGCTATTCGGAGACTATTTACAGCCATTGATGGACCTCATGTTCCCTAACAACGACGGAATTTTTATGGATGACAAAGTATTGTGTCAGCAGGCTACAGTTGTTCGCTCTTGGATTAAAGAATATTCTGGAGAGTTTGAGAGAGTGATTTGGCCACACAGTTCGTCTGCCATGAATCTCATCGACAATTTAAGGGCCGTAATCAACAGGTTCGCAATTATAGATGCTTATAGAGGCAACGTGGGTCAGAATTTCAGCTGGGGACGTCCAACCCCTGGCTGGACCCACGCAAAGTTGAATCGCTGAAGTACGCCTGGTGAAAGGATGTCCGACACGTCACTGTATTCTACACTACAGAATCATACAGCAATAGCTCTGGCTGGTGATGGATCATGCAATGTGACTTTGATAAAGATTTTCACATGTTAATGAATAATTCAGTTCTCAGGAGAACAATGGGATATACTAGAGAATATCGGGAAATTTATTTAGTTTGCCAGTGGTATGGACACTATCGTGCAAGAGGTTATGCCGCCAGGCCAAATTTGAAGTGGGTCACTATCGTGAATGGAAGACTAGTCGACGGGTTTATGGCCAATGGCTCAGTGCACTTCTCGTAGCCTGTCTATATCGGTATGTGTGTTCTGACCTCTCCAAATTTGACATCTACCTATCCCACTAAGAGTTTGAAGAGCTAGAATTCACTGATTTCAACTAACTTTATATGGGTACAGAGAGTTTCATCTCCTGGATAGAAGACTGCGATCTGTGTGGAATAATTAGGTAGAATAACGAGGAATTCTATACGTATTGATATTCGGCCGATAATACCCGTAATCTGGATGGTAGGTTAGAAAATTTAAAATGTGAAATAGATAGGTTAAAGTTAGATATAGTGGGAACTAGCGAAGTTCGGTGGCAGGAGGAACAAGACAGGGTTATAACTACAAAATCAAATTGGGGTAACACAGGAGTAGGTTTAATATTGAATAAGAAAACAGGAGTGCGTGTAAGCTACTACAAACAGCATAGTGAATGCTTTATTGTGGCCAAGATAGACACGAAGCCCACTCGTACTACAGCAGTACAAGTTTATATGCCAACCAGTTCTGCAGATGACGAAGAAATTGAAGAAATGTATGATGAGATAAAAGAAATTATTCAGATAGTGAAGGTAGACGAAAATTTAACAGTCTTGGGTGACTGGAATTCCATAGTAGGAAGCGGAAGAGAAGGAAACGTAGTATGTGAATATGGATTGGGAGTAAGAAATGAAAGAGGAAGCCACCTGGTAGAATTTTTCACAGAGCATAACTTAATCTTAGCTAACACTTGGTTCGAGAATCATGAAAGAAGGTTGTATACATGGAAGAAGTCTGGAGATATTAGAAGGTATCAGACATTATATAATGGTAAGACAGAAATTTAGGAACCTGGTTTTAAATTGTAAGACATTTCAAGGGGCCGATGTGGACTCTGATCACTCTGGCCAGGCCTATCAAAACTCTACCATCTAGTGAGCTTGACTAGAAGAAGGGATCAGGTGGTGGGACATATTCTGAGGTATGAAGGGATCATCAATTTAGTACTGGAGGGCAACGCGGAGTGTAAAAATCGTGTAGGGAGACCAAGAAATGGATACATTAAACAGATTCAGGAGGATGTAGGTTGCAGTACGTACAGGGAGGTGAAGCAGCTTGCACAGGATAGAGTAGCGTGGAGAGCTGCATCAAATAAATCTCAGGACTGAAGACCATAACGACTACAATACTTTTGGAATGACACCATTAAACAAGAAAGTTATCGGCCCGATGAAAGACTAGACGAGTGTTTAGCCAATTGCGGAGTTTGTATGGCGCAGGTCAAAAATATACGCATGTTGCATACACGCAGGTGCCACACAGAAGCGGACTATGAGGGTGCATGAAATTGCCTCGAGGTCTAATCTCGATAAAGGATTAGAAGAACTGCCTGTTCGAGGGCGTTGACACGGCTACTCATATGCCGATCAGGTAGTCTTTCTGTGGAGAGGCCATGAGGTACATAATGCACTGCAGCTGAAAATAGGTCTATCACGTCATGACGTCAAATGGTTCATCTGTAGGGATGGGATCTGGATCCTCTTCTTCTCAGACTATTTATTCACTGACTGACTCGTTAATTTACTTTTAAATAGTGGGTGTATGTGTGGATTTGTTGGATAAAGCTATTGTATTAGATTTGTTGTATGCTGGTATGTCTGCCTGATAGCACACTGTGTCTGTATACATTGTGTGCATGCAAATATTGAATAAGTGGTGTAAAAAAGAAGAAATAAGAGGCAACACTGCGAGCGTACTTTGAGTCTTCGTTCGGAAGTAATCACCAGGGGCCTAAGCACAGCTATGGGATTATCTATGCTCGAGGAAACGATGAATATCGTATCTCGGACATCGAAAAAGACGGTGAGCATCACCTTGCCTTCTATGGGCACAACATTGAATTTTTTAGGGGAGGTATAACACATGCTTGCACTGCATGCTGTCCCACTTCGTCCCAGGCTTGAAGTGATGGCACCAGCTCTCGTCACTGCCGACGATCCGCCCCGAGAGTTGTCTTCACGATACTGCAAGAGGTTCTGCAGTGCCCGCCCCTTTCGCAGTTAACGGCGTTTCTTCGGAACCCACTGCGCGCACACCTGTCGTTCATAATTGTCCTCACTGTTCCAACACTGGCCCCCACCATCACTGCCATCATTCGCAATGTAACACGCCGATCACTTCTGACCAGCTAGTTCACCTTGTCGGTGAGTTCAGCCGTGATTACCGTGCTTGCCTCGCCTGGCCTAAAACACTACTTGCCTTCACGAAAACGGGCACTCCACTGACTTCCTGTCACACAGTCTGCGCCATTTATGGCCACCATACAGCGATGAATGTCGGCCGCTTTGACTTCGTCGGAAATCTGATAACACCTCACTGCTCTTCGATTTTCGAACTTTGCAATGTGAACGCCATGCTCCTCAGGCGGACTGCGGTCTCAAATATATGCGACACAGAACGAACCGCTCGCTTCTTTCCTGTATCATGTGCCTACACATGTTCAAAACCATGCTTTTCACTACCTTCGCGTCCCTAGGTACCCCACAACGTTGTCCCAAAGCGACATATGCAAATTTCAGCCTGTCTGTTACGATGTTTCGTCCTTTTCATTTGGACAACCCTTACTTATATTTGTGGTTTTTCTTCTCCTGCTAGTTCTCGTTTCTCATACATACTATGTACAGAATATAATTTAAAACAAATGTAAATGTACCTCTACATCAACAGAATACTTCCAGAGCCAACGTACAGTGTGGAGACTACCTTGTACCACTACAGTCATTTACTTTCTAGTTCCCTTTGTAAATACAAGGAGGGAAAACAAGTGTCTGTATGTCCGTATGACTCCCAGTTTCTCATAAATTACCTTCGTGGTCCTTACGCGAAATGTGTCATGGCGGTAGTAGAACTATTATACATTAAATTGCAGTTCTATAGATTTTCTCAGTAGTGTTCACCGAGAAAAGTCCCATTACAGGTCCCGAAAACTAATACTTGCATCTTCTTAGAACGTACCGGTAACAAATCTAGTATCCCGACTCCGAACTGTTTGGATGTCTTCCTTTAATCCGACATGATGCGGATTCCAAGCACTCGAGGAATGCTCCAGAACAGGTAGCACCAGTATTCTATATGCACCCTCCTTCACAGATGAACCAAGCTTTTCCAGAATTCTCCCCATAAACCAAAGTCGATCATTTGCTTTCCTCAACGCAGTCCGCACATGCTGGTTTCGTTTCATATAGCTTTGCAACGTTACTGTGTAAAGCAGGACGCTGCTTATACTGTATCCGAACATTACAAGTTTGATTCATCTACTTGCCGGCATTAACTCATATTTTTTTTACATTTATAGCTAGCTGCCATTCGTCATAGAAATTAGAAATCTGTCTAAATAATCTTGTGTCCTGATACAGTCACTCAACTTCGTCACCCTTCCGTTCATCAACCGCAAACATCCGCAGCTTGCTGCCCAACTTTGGCGCCGAAACATTTAGGTATATAGAAAATAGCACTTCGAAGATACTCTTGCCTCTTATGAATATTCATCGTCGAAGACAACATACGGGCTTCTATTAATCATGAAGACTTCGAGCCACTGACATATCTGGAAACCTACTTAATGTGCTCGTGCCTTTGTTAAGAATCTGCATTGGAGCACTGTGTCAAATGCTTTTCGGAAATCTAGAAAAATGTAATCTTCCTGTTGCCTGTCACCTATATTTCGCAGTACATCACGTGACAAAAGGGCCTATTTACTTTCACACGTGCGATGATTTCTAAAACAGTGCTGATTCGCGGAAATTAGCTTTCCCGTCTCTATAAAATGTATTATTTTCGAAATCATAATACACACATCAAAAAAAGTTATGCAACATCTAAGTTCCCAGAGCTTCTGACGATAGACGTTTACTGTGGATACTTCATCACAATCACACTCCTTTAGGCTGTTCAGAGGTGTCACTAAACTCGAACAAAGGTGTAAACAACCATTCATGAGCAGCGCCTATTAGACGGAGGGGGTTCTTCAATCGGTCACTTCCAATCATTCCAACAGGAAGGAGGTACACAGCTCGTGTTGTCTGTAGTTCAACCATAACTAGACGATCAATACCGCGGTTCGATCGCGTCCCCATTGTTACTTTGTGCCAGGAAGTGCTCTCAAGATTGATGTGTCTTGGAGTGAACCAAAGCGATGTTGTTCGGACGTGGAGGAGATACAGTGAGACATGATCTGTCGATGATACATCTGGCTCAGGACGCCCAAGGGACACTACTGCGGGGATCACCGATACCTACGGATTATGTCTCGGAGGAACCCTGACAGCAACGTCACCATGTTGAATAATGCTTCTCGTGCTGCCACAGGAAGCCGTGTTAAGACTCAAACTGTGTGCAATAGGCTACATGATGCGAAAATTCACCCCGACGTCCATGGCGAGGTTCATTTTTGCAACCACGACACCATGCGGCGTGGTACAGGTGGGCCCAACAACATGCCGGAAGGACCGCTCAGAATTGGCACCACGTTCTTTCCACCGGTGAGACTCGCATATGCCTTCAACCATACAGTCGTCAGAAATGTGTTTGGAGAAACCTGGTCAGGCTGAACACCTTAGACACGCTGTCCTGCGCGTGCAGCATGGTGGAGGTTCCCTGTTGAGTTGGGGTGTCGTTATGTGCGGCAAACATTCGACGTTGATTGTCATGGCAGGCTCCGTAACGGATGTACAATACGTGAATGCCATGCTCTGAACGATAATGCAGCCATAACGGCAGCATATTGGCGAGTCATTTGTCTTCAAGGACAATTCCCGCACCCATAGTACACATCTTGTGAATGACTTCCTTCAGGATAACGACTTTGCTCGACTAGAGGGGCCAGCACGTTCTCCACACATGAACCCTATCGAACATGCCTGGCGTAGATTGAAAAGGGCTGTTTATGGACGACGTGACCTACCAACAACTCTGAGGGATCTACACCGAATCGCCGTTGAGGAGTGGGACAATATGGTCAAACAGTGCCTAGATGAACTTGTGGATAGTATGCCACGACGAATACAGGCATGCATCAAAGCGAGAGGACGTGCTACTGAGTTTTATGGGTGCCGGTGTGTACAGCAATCTTGACCACCAGCTCTGAAGGTCTCGCTGTATGGTGGCACAACATGTAATGTGTGGATTTCATGAACAATAAAATGGGCGGAAATGATGTTTTTGTTGATCTCTATTTCAATTTTCTGTACAGGTTCATCCGTAGCACCAATCCTTCAATTTCGAAATGCTGATGGGAGAAGTGCTCACAAGAGTACAGTAAATCGTAAGATGTTAGCAGAATATTTTGAGAAATTGTTGAACTGTGAACCTATTCCTGAAAAATTTTGATTCACCTAAATTATTCTGAATAACCAGATTCAAAACTGCAAATAACTGAAGAACTGCAAACAAACAAGTGGTAATTCCAAATAATAAAGTATTGCTCGAAAATAGAAGAGGTGCCAAACTATGGAAAATAGATAAGACTTTTAATCTCTTTATTGTATCTTCAACAAAACTTAGAAAGAAGAAGAAGAGGTCCCACAGAGCGGCAAACGCCTCTTATATACCCTGTCAAGTAAAAAGGCTTCAAAACAGGTCCATACAACTACACAGGAATATCGTTTCTGCATTTAAGATTCTTTCAAAAGTCCTTATAAATTCAGCAGAGGCCAAATTGACAAACAACTTGGAGAGTAACACAGACGACCTAGAAAGGTTAAACCACGCTCTACTCAAGTATTAAACACTGACAGGTATGTTAGATTGTACACTACTGGCCATTAAAATTGCTACACCAAGAAGAAATGCAGATGACAAACGGGTATTCATTGGACAAATACATTATACTACAACTGACATGTGATTACATTTTCACGCAATTTGGGTGCATAGATCCTGAGAAATCAGTACCCAGAGCAACCACCTCTGGCCGTAATAACGGCCTCGAAATGCCTGGGCATTGAGTCAAACAGAGGTTGGATGGCGTGTACAGGTACAACTGCGCATTCAGCTTCAACATGATACCACAGTTCATCAAGAATAGTGACTGGCGTATTGTGACGAGCCAGTTGCTCGGCCACCATTGACCAGACGTTTTCAATTGGTGAGAGATCTGGAGAATGTGCTGGCCAGGGCAGCAGTCGAACATTTTCTGTATCCAGAAAGGCCCGTACAGGACCTGCAACATGCGGTCGTGCATTATCCTGCTGAACTATAGGGTTTCCCAGGTATCGAATGGGTTGTTGTCTTGCAAACGTCCCCATCTGTTGACTCAGAGATCGAGACGTGGCTGCACTATCCGTTACAGCCACGCGGATAAGATGCCTGTCATCTCGACTGCTAGTGATACGAGGCCGTTGGGATCCAGCACGGCGTTCCGTATTACCCTCCTAAACCCACCGATTCCGTATTCTGCTAACAGTCATTGGATCTCGACCAATGCGAGCAGCAATGTCACGATACGATAAACCGCAATCGCGATAGGCTACAATCCGACCTTTATCAAAGTCGGAAACGTGATGCTACGAATTTCTCCTCCTTACACGAGGCATCACAACAATGTTTCACCAGGCAACACCGATCAATTGCTGTTTGTGTACGAGAAATCGGTTGGAAACTTTCCTCATGTCAGCACGTTGTAGGTGTTGCCACCGGCACCAACCTTGTGTGAATCATCTGAAAAGCTAATCATTTGCATAACACAGCATCTTCTTCCTGTCGGTTAAATTTCACGACTGTAGCACGTCATCTTCGTGGTGTAGCAATTTTAATGGCCGGTAGTGTATATCATTACCTGTACTTAATAACAGCTCAATCACACGCTTGTGAATAGGATTGGAGAGTTTTACTAACGCGGAACATGAAGCATGAATCAAATATGAGTTGACGTCCTACGTAATTCAACACTTGATACCCATTGGCAGATTTGGGGTACTTACAAGCCACATGAGTACTTCGACACCACGAGAAAATTTCAGAGAGTCACGTCTCATTGTAGACTAGCATTGTCCTGTTGAAAATGACAACTGTCGTATAAGAGATAACACAAGATAACTCAACATGTGTCCTCGGTGTTCCTCCACCGACTGTGACTAGAGGTCATTCTTCATGGTTTTATACCGTGATGCCACACCTAATACCGCTGTGCCCCTCCAAAGAATTTGAAGAATAGGCTCTCTCCCCAGGTCACCACCACTCGCGCCAATGTTGGTCATCCAAGCAGTGTGGAAGCACGATGCTGTAGTGAAGAGAATGCGACGTTATTCACCAGCAGTCCGAGCTTCCCAGTGAAAAAACCACACGGTAAATAGGTATCCCAGCTGCTGCCAGTCTCTATTGGATGAGACAAAGCGCTGCAGGAATCCATTACCTGTTCTCGGATGGCAGCAGCAGGTGTTCACAGGTTACGATGCCACCACTACTGCCCATTTGGCCGATGCACCATTGTGGTCGTCAGACGTGGTTGACCGTGACCTTGAAAAGCTGACTACCCTTTCGTCCAATATCGGGCTACTGTCATGGCCCACAAAACGGTATATTCCACGATTCCACCGGCCAGCCAAATGGAGACCAAAACTCTGACTGGTGCTGAAACGCTGTGTCACATGAGCACGTGGCAACTCTGTTCACTCTCAATGACCACTCAACGTTTGACGCTGGTCAGGCCTCTACAACGCCTCGTCGCAACACGATGAAAACTAATTCGTTCTTCTGGCCATTCCACTTGCTATAGAGAATTGTAACTCCGATTATGTACATAAACGCCGATGGTGTGTAGTTCTAGGAAGTTAAATTGAGATGCAATGCTTTCTTGCTGTGTGGAATGGAATGAATTTTGCTTCCCCAATACCAAAACGAATTTACTGGTTCTAGTTTCTGAATTTCCAAAGTAATTCCCAGAAATGTCTGGTGTAACTTCAACAACATTTCAGTACTCTTGTTAGTGTTGATATTACTCTCTTTCCAAGACACTACTCATCACATGTTGCTGTACGCCATTTGTACAGTGTGTCCGGACATTCCCGTTAAAAATTACGAGGACCTGTAGAAGGGACTAGCCAGACAATAATTTGTATGGGAATCCATGTCCGGAAAGGACGTGTTTGCTAGGTAGATATGAAACAGGGTAGTTACACTGAGGGGTGCTTATGTCAGCTTGGATGATGTCATTTGATGTCTGCCCTACGTCTCTGACTTGGTTCGAGCTTCATTCACATGTCCGTGAGTGTTGGAGCAACATGACTGAGTATAAGTTTGCAGAATACACCGACCTGATCCATCTGTATGGTGAAGCTCGCTGTAATCGAAGAGCTGCTCATCACCTTTATCAAAATCATTATTCACAACGTCCGACTCCAACGTATAACCTTTTCGTCACAGTTATGCAACGGCTTCGAGAAAGAGTAGCTTCACCGTCAGCAGTCGTGACTGTGGCGCTTCAAGGAGACGCGGAGCACCCGAACTGGTAGAGGCCGTACTGTAAACAACAGTGTTTGTGAAAACTGATTAAGTTTCCTCTTTCTTTCTTTGGTTATTAATGAGTGGAACTAACAAGTGATGTTCTGGATCATGCCTAGCAAAATACTTGAAAAAATTGTCTCATTTCAGATATGTTTTCAGATGACTATAGCATGGAAACCTCATGTTTCTGGGTATAAGTTCCCGTTCAAAGTATTATCAACTCAGTCCCCTACGGAATACCTAGAACTCTGTAGCGGGAATCTCTTAAAATCCTATATATTACTTAAACTGACGATGATTCACGTGTCTACGCATTTTTCCATCAAGATGCCGTAATACGGTTCTCACATGCGTAGTAGTAGTAGTAGTAGTAGTAGAAGTAATAATAGTTGTCTCTCCACGGTGATCGAGTGCCTCCTGCCTCTTGTTGTCTCGCCCACGCTCAGGTTGCAGAAAACGGATTACGGCTCTCACAGCGGCCATTCAACCTTAGGGACCTGAGCCGAGCCTAACTGCGGATACCCCTCACAGACTCCTCATCAGAGAAGCTGTGGGCAGCGTCCACCGTGGCGGGTCCAGATAATTAGCTGCTATTCAGGGCAGTCGGATCGCCACCGGACAGTCTAATAATTACAGTTGCTGCGAATGGCCCTAATAAGATCTCCTTTGTCGTTGTTAATGAACTACGCACAGTCCTGCATTCATGCACTGCTAAACTGCCTTGACCAATGCTGGAAACTCAGTATATTTCCTATACAACTCATCTGTATTGGAGGAACTGTTCGTCCTGAAAAGAGTCGCTAATAGATACAAAGTCGCAATTTCTCCTCATTTTACTTACCTTCGTTTGCTCCATATTGTGTGCGAGTGCAATATTCTGTGCCTCTAGATTATTTCTGCACGTAAAATTCAATGTCTCACATTTGTTGAAAACAAAATGTACATTTGAGGATTAAATAATTGTGGCATAATATCTCTGTGGACGTGAATTACCATTGTTCCTAATTAATGGGCATTCCTGTCACAACTTATGCTCATTATGGCCGCTCTATGTTTGCCAACATCTCATGGTGACACGTTTTTCTCATAAAGCTTCTTTATCCTCCACACCAAGACAGTCAATTAGAGAACGATACGAATACGAGTAAGTCCGCAGCTCGTGGTGTGGTCTCGGGGTCGCGTTCTCGCTTCCCGAGCACGGGGTGCCAGGTTCGATTCCCAGCGGAGTTGGGGATTTTCACCTACCTCGAAATGACTAGGTGTTTGTGTTGTGCTCATCATTCATGAAAGCGGCGAGATTGGGCTGAGCAGATGTTGGGAAGTTTTACGGGTGCTGATGACCGCGCAGTTGAGTGACCCACAAGCCAAACATCATCATCATGAACACGAATACGTATTCGTATCCTCCTACGGAAAATATCGTATGCGGTACTTAAGCGCAAAACATAAACAAAAATGTTCAACTATTTATCTAGTGGAAGGTTGTTCCAATATTATTAGTTCCTGTAAAAACTATGGTAGGAATACTCATCTCTTTAAAATATTAGTTCAATAAACGTTAAGCCAAAAGTAGATGATGCATCTAACCTAAACTGTGGTGAAGAATCTTATTGGAAGTAATTGGCAAAACACTTAAATTACGCAGAGAAGATACTCTGGGCACCGAATTTTAGAATGCTGCGGTTTACAAGTACCCACGCTACTAGAAAATCGTTCAAATGGCTCTGAGCACTATGCGACTTAACTTCTGAGGTCATTAGTCACCTAGAACTTAGAACTAATTAAACCTAACTAACCTAAGGACATCACACACATCCATGCCTGAGGCAGGATTCGAACCTGCGACCGTAGCGGTCGCTTACTAGAAAACAAAATCATTTGTGTTAAGATGTTGCAATATCTGCCTCAGTTGCGCATGTTTTCTGGTCTTTACCCATGTTTCGGCTAGAACAATCTAGTCTTCTTCATAAGCATAAAATTACTATAACATGCCAGAGTAAGGCACAGTTAACATCAAAAATTAAAACGTACAGTACCGTGGAACAATGTCGAATTAGAACAACTTAACTGAAGTCCAGCCCCGGCATCATTTCACCACATGGTCGGTTGGCAGCGACAACTGACCGTTGCACTCGTAACTGCACTGAGCACATACCAACTCGCGCACGTGGCTGTCTGTATGTCACGTATTGAGAACTGATAACCGTAATTGTAAGCAAACAAAGCATTATATAGATGCAGTCCCTATGTGTATTAACTATACGCAAATTGTCATAAATGGTAGGAAAATTACTTGGTTCGGTATATAAAATTTAAGGATTGCCTTTACGACTTTAAGCACATATGGTCATCATGTAAAGTATCCCCACGGAACATGACAAATAGCGAGCACCTTACTTGTCTCACTTACTTAAAACCTTACTCATTATCTATAATTTAATTAGGGTGTAACTGGGCGTACAACGCCGCTGCCATCACACTTAACGACTATTGACCGTCATAGGTCAAGCACATTAATTAAAGTGTGACGAAGGGTACAACGCCTACGTCATCACGCTTATATGCTATTGACCGACATAGGTCAAGTATAGTAAAATACAGTTTACGATGTCCGTTAGATGGGAAATATTTTCTATAGGTAACATTGTAAGTAACGCGATACACGTGTAACGTTATCGTTATCTTTAAATGGGGAAATATTTAGAGCAGCTAAGTTCTACTTTACTATGCTGCGTAATTGTTAAATTCATCTACACTCCTGGAAATGGAAAAAAGAACACATTGACACCGGTGTGTCAGACCCACCATACTTGCTCCGGACACTGCGAGAGGGCTGTACAAGCAATGATCACACGCACGGCACAGCGGACACACCAAGAACCGCGGTGTTGGCCGTCGAATGGCGCTAGCTGCGCAGCATTTGTGCACCGCCGCCGTCAGTGTCAGCCAGTTTGCCGTGGCATACGGAGCTCCATCGCAGTCTTTAACACTGGTAGCATGCCGCGACAGCGTGGACGTCAACCGTATGTGCAGTTGACGGACTTTGAGCGAGGGCGTATAGTGGGCATGCGGGAGGCCGGGTGGACGTACCGCCAAATTGCTCAACACGTGGGGCGTGAGGTCTCCACAGTACATCGATGTTGTCGCCAGTGGTCGGCGGAAGGTGCACGTGCCCGTCGACCTGGGACCGGACCGCAGCGACGCACGGATGCACGCCAAGACCGTAGGATCCTACGCAGAGCCGTAGCGGACCGCACCGCCACTTCCCAGCATATTAGGGACACTGTAGCTCCTGGGGAATCGGCGAGGACCATTCGCAACCGTCTCCATGAAGCTGGGCTACGGTCCCGCACACCGTTAGGCCGTCTTCCGCTCACGCCCCAACATCGTGCAGCCCGCCTCCAGTGGTGTCGCGACAGGCGTGAATGGAGGGATGAATGGAGACGTGTCGTCTTCAGCGATGAGAGTCGCTTCTGCCTTGGTGCCAATGATGGTCGTATGCGTGTTTGGCGCCGTGCAGGTGAGCGCCACAATCAGGACTGCATACGACCGAGGCACACAGGGCCAACACCCGGCATCATGGTGTGGGGAGCGATCTCCTACACTGGCCGTACATCACTGGTGATCGTCGAGGGAACACTGAATAGTGCACGGTACATTCAAACCGTCATCGAACCCATCGTTCTACCATTCCTAGACCGGCAAGGGAACTTGCTATTCCAACAGGACAATGCACGTCCGCATGTATCCCGTGCCAACCAACGTGCTCTAGAAGGTGTAAGTCAACTACCCTGGCCAGCAAGATCTCCGGATCTGTCCCCCACTGAGCATGTTTGGGACTGGATGAAGTGTCGTCTCACGCGGTCTGCACGTCCAGCACGAACGCTGGTCCAACTGAGGCGCCGGGTGGAAATGGCATGGCAAGCCGTTCCACAGGACTACATCCAGCATCTCTACGATCGTCTCCATGGGAGAATAGCAGCCTGCATAGCTGCGAAAGGTGGATATACACTGTACTAGTGCCGACATTGTGCATGCTCTGTTTCCTGTGTCTATGTGCCTGTGGTTCTGTCAGTGTGATCATGTGATGTATCTGACCCCAGGAATGTGTCAATAAAGTTTCCCCTTCCTGGGACAATGAATTCACGGTGTTCTTATTTCAATTTCCAGGAGTGTATTCTGTTGACCGACATGGGTCACGTATATTAATTAAAGTGTGGCGGAAGGTACAACATCTCCGTTATCACGCTTATGTGCTATAGACCGACATAGGTCAGGTGTACTAACCTATAATCTACAATATTAAATTCATATGTGCTATTGGCCGACATAGGTCACGGGGGGTACTACATCTCCGTCATCACGCTTATGTGCTACTTACCGACATAGGTCAAGTGTACTAACATATGATCTACAATGTACCTTTGAAGGGGTTAATCTTCCACAGATAACATTGTAAGTAACGCGATATGCTTGTAACGTTATCATTATCATTGAAAGAGGAAATACTTAAAGCAGCTAAGCTTTACTTTACTGTGCTGCATAATTGTTAAATTCAACTATAATGGCATCCAAACTCTCGTGAAATAGTAGTAGGCCAAACTTAAAATTAAAGGGAAGCGTGAGGCTTCACGTTTGAACATGGTCTGCAGCGACCAAGAGAGGAATTTGGTCGTCGATGTAACAGGGATAAATTAAACCAAATGTAACAAAGAATGGAGACCTTCGAAAAAGTTTTGATTTCTCAGCAGCAGCTGATCGTTTAGAAGGTTTTCTTTATCTGATAGTAAGTGTTTAAAAATTTGCATCCCCTCTAGAATATCTAGCCTTGTGCCTTTTACCTAACAGTGCAAGAGCTCAAGATTAGTTGGAGGATTGGGTGCATGGGCCATTTGGACGAGGTGCTCAGAGAAAGTCGAACCCCGTGTGCCGTCACCACTTCTTGTTGGAATATGCGCTTTAAATCTTGTTGACAACGCTCTCCCTGTTCGGCCGATGTAAAAGGTAAGGCACTAACAGCACCTGATTTTATATACCCCGGAGAGAGAAAGTTTGTCCTTAACTATTTTTAAAGAATGGATTAAAATTTTCTTAAGGCTGTTATTGGTAGAATATGTTGCCTTATAACCATGGTCCCTCAGAATTCACCCTATTCTGTATGAAGCGTTACCTACAAAAAGAGTGGAGATTACGTTCGCATGGTTGTCGTCTGACGTGGTACCTAATGTAGATGAAGTCGTGCTTCTCTTGTTATTTACTCTCTTGTTATAAAGTTGTCTTACAATTTCTGGTTCATACCCATTATTTTGGCAATCACTTCGAGCGTTAATAATTCGTTCTCCAATGCCTTAGGGAAAGGAGAATAGCGAGCGCTCTGTGTAAACTGGAATGAAAGGACGCCATTTTATGAGAGTGCAGGTGCACTGAGACAGCTGATATGATATTGTCAGAGAAGGTACATTTTCTAAAGATGTTAAATTCTAAATGATTGTCAACTATACAGATAATTCAACGTTCCATTGGGAGATTCCATTCCGAGTGTGAAATTTATTTTATCGTGTAGTTTATTGAATGTAGAAAAAAATCTGGTTTATATCTTCCTGGGAACCATCCACTATGAGATCATCAACGTATCTTTCGTAAAATGTAATTTTACTCGCTATCTCTGTATTATTTACAAGAAATTGTGATTCCATCGCATTCACGAATATTTCAGTGAGAACACCGGCAACGGGGCTTCCTATTGCTAGCCCAAAAAGTTGCGAATATATTTTTTCATTAAAGGAGAAGTAATTGTGTCACAAGACTATGTTCAAAAGGGTCATTAGTTCATCAATCTCGATACAGAGGCGCAGGTTACATTCTAAATTGATCAATGTTTGGGCTACAGCCACGTTGGTATATAGACTTGTAATATCAAGTGAAGCAAGCTTTTACCTTTCCTAGCATGTGCATAAGGTCGTAAAGGTAATCCTTAAACCAAGTAAATTTCCTACCATTTAATAAAATTTTCACATAGTTAATACACATAGGGATTTTATCTACATAATGCTAAGTTTCCTTACAATTACCGTTATCAGCTCCAAATACGTGACATACAGACAGCCAATGATATACAGCCTTGACTCTCCGTATGCGCACGCGCACGAGTTGCTATGTGCTCAGTGCAATTTCGCATGCAGCGGTCAGTGTAAACGTAGTTGCCGCGTGGTGAAGTAATGCTGGGGTTGGACTTCAGTTAAGCAGTTTTAATTCGATATGGTACCACGGTACTATAGATTTTTATTTTTAATGCTGACTGTGCCTTATCCTTGCATGTTACAGTAATTGTATGCTTCTGAAGAAGGCTACATTATTCTAGACGAAACCCGGGTAATGACCAGAATATTTACGCAACTGAGGCAGATCTTGCAATATCTTAGTCTATCACAGTTGCTGACGGGGCTGCGATATGCTAAACATTCTCATTTGTGTTACTTGACCAAATACTTGTGATGTAGAAATACACTATATCCAAACTTCTTTAACCATTTTGCTCCTTGCGTGGTCCCGTTACTGCAAAAATACACTTAAACCAATACATTATCCCTTTTTTCAGTTTGGTTCTTGATGAAGAGGAAGGAGTCTTTTTCCTAAACTTCTGTATGTAACACTGAATGCCGCTGTTGTAGAGAAAACTATACTACAACATGTTAATGTTCGAGAGTCCCTTCGTAAAATAGCAGGATAATACGTAGGAAAAGCTTAGGATCTTACGTGCCACAGAATCAGATGAACAGTAACAGATGAACAGTCTGCACAAAAGAGAATTCGCAGCAGCCTGTACAGGAAACATTAGAAAATATGGAGCACTCAAGGTGACATATTCACCTTTAACGCTTGAACATACAGTAAATTTATAAGTTGAAACATCATTTACTTTCTTAACGCAAAGAAAAATCGCACTTACAAAATATAACGTCCTTAAGTTCCACTGTCTTGCAAGTATTAATATTTTATTCATCAATTCATTTTAATAGCATAGCATTGCCCTATTCTAATCCATTCATTTTTTTTCAGTTAATGTGTTCACTCTTCCGTGGAACTCTTTTGACGAAATTGGCGTCCTGGTCTGTATGAAGAACGATGACGCTAGTGACATCGTTTTGATTCCGGTTAGCCGTGAAATGTTCCATTTCTTCCGAAAATGGAACTAATGTTTCTACAGGAGGTGTTTGGCACCATGCAGTTAAAATTTTTTGACAGCAACAACGTCCATTCGGACTGTGTCTGTATTCCGGCTTTTCGGTTAATAGACCAACTTTTGAAATTATGAATGAAATGAGGCAGGAAACGTAAATGATATCTTAGTTAATCTATACCGATTTTGTAAATGTAGGGAAATGATATCTAGGAAGCAACATGTCTTACATGCAGCTATCTAGGAAAGGCATAAACTGCAAGTCGTGTTAGGAGCTAAAGCATTCCTTTGTGTGTAGAAGGAGTCATGTTTCAAGTACCTCAGTTGAGCTCTCTTAAGAGCTCAGTTCGATGTTAAACACAGTACGAGAATAGTGAAAATCCTAAATCTTCGTCGAAGATGAGTCACTTAACCCTCCGGCAGGTGCGTCAACTTTCATGACGCCACTAGTCGCGATGTATCTCGTGGATACATGCGACGATTTTTGTGGTTTTTTGTTTGTTTACAGATTCTTTTTCTTTTGTTTTTGTTTTAAATTGCAGTTACCTTTATTGTTACAGATTTTACAAATACAGAAGTGAACATCAGGCTCATTACACTTTCAAATTACCAGAAATATTTGACATTTTGTGATGGAGAAGTACACGAAATTCTTTTAAAAATTGATTTTATTATAGATACAAATAAATTATTGAACTAATCAAAGCATGTCTCTTTTTACTGATTGCCCTCTACAGAAAGATATTGTTCACAAATTATTTTTGCGTGCTTTTGCAAACAAAGATGTGTACCGCATTTTTCACATGTATGCTTGCTGAGACAAGTCTTTTTTGTCTCCCTGTGGCATGACTGGTACCTTTTTCTTTTCTTGTTTTCTGATTACAAAGATTGTTCAGCGTTTTCTTGCTCTTTTCCTTTAGGTTTGTACTTTAGTAGCATTGACTTTATATCATCAGGTAGAGTCATAATAAGAGCTCTTCTATTGAGATGATCTTGCAGTAGAGTCAGAGCCAAAGTTTTGACGTACTCGCGCCGATTTGAGTATTTATTCGTGTTGCCAAGAAAAATACTCTTGAGTTGGTGCCTGCAATGTTCAACAGGTGGAGAAAAATTACCATAGGCCACCTTCTTGTTGACCTAGCTACATTGTAGGTTGCACAGAGTTTGTCAGCTACATCAACTCCAGATTCGGTGTCATTATAGTGTAGAATAATTGCTGGTTTTTTCTCTAAACCTTCCGAAACCTCGCATGACGATACATGCATACTCGAAAGGAGGACTACAGTTTTCCCTTTTTTCGGGACATACGACACAAGGGTTTCATTCTTGCTGTAGCCAAATACGCTATCATATTGCTGTCTACTTTTTGGTGCTACGAAATTCGATGGCAGTTCCTTCCTGTTTTTTTCTAATTGTGCCTACAAACGACAGTCTCCTTTTATGCAGTTATCTTACTAACTCCAAACTAGTGAACCAGTTATCTGCTGTAATGTTTCTACCCGTCCCATATATTGGTTCGGCAAGTCTCAGAACTACTTATTTGGCGGGGTTGCTATTCTGAGAGGGTCCTTCTGGTTGTAATCCACAATATATTTCCATGTTGTAAGTATAATAAAGCTTGGCATCACATTGGCAGAAAATTTTGGTGCCATACTTAGATGGTTTGGATGGTATGAACTGGCGAAATCCGCACTGGCCTCGAAAAGCTGGTAGCTGCTCATCAACTGTGAGGTTCTGACCGAGGGAGTAATGTGTCTTGCAGTTATTCAAGCACTTGGTGAACATTTCCCTCAAGGCTGCTAATTTGTCTGTCTTGCGCCGTTCTTGTCTTGTGGCTCCATCATCAAAATGAACACATCTTATTAGGAACAGGAAATGTTTTTCGGAGATGGTCATTCTAAAAATATTCAGACCAAGGTCATCTGCTGTCCAGAAGTCGTGAACATTATGTCGCCCACCACGTAACACCCCAGCAAGGTATAACATGCCAAGAAAGGCTTTTATTTCGATTGCGTCTGTGTCCTTGCAGTCACTCTCGCGAGCAAAGTTTTCTTTTAGATCAGCTATACGCCTGTTAGTGTTGACCACAATTAGATCTAGGATATCATTACTGATGAATAGGCTCCAGCAGTCAATTTCAGTTACCATTTACTTTGCGTCTCCAAGTACCCCAGGCAGTTTGGTTAGTATATTATGAGGCCGGGTCTGTGTTGCTTTCCAAGGCACTTTCCTCCATTTAGTTCCATCCTTACCTAAAATAAAAAATAAGTACATTACACCATTATTAGATATTGTTATTATTACATCTGAAAGCATATTTATTGTCTTTCCTACTCACCAAAATAGTAATGTTCATCAGTTTCCTGCGCTTCATTATTTTCCTCTTCATCAAATTCATGATCTGTGTCAGAGTCTACAGATCGTGTTTCGAGTATATCTTCGGTTTCCGAATCAGTTTCTGCAAGATCGTCTTCGTCTTCAATGGATACCTCGTCGTCGAGAAGAAGGCGATGTACTTCTTCCAAATCCTTAGGATTTTCTAGATCATATCGTTTACTCATTTTGAAAGAGAGCACACGTAGCTACAACGAAACGATGCTTCATTTAGAAGACAACAACACAACTGCGGACAGCGTACGCAGCAAACAATGCAACAGCTGCAGTCATTAGCGGCGACAAAGCGTTACCCGAGTCGGCGCGCTGCATCTGAGAGATACAGGCAGTACACGTTCCCACACCTGACTCATTTATGACCTTGTCAGTATCGGGATAAGACTGAAATTCCTGTGAAGCAATAAGAAAGGTATGACACAAGATGTCGTGGGCCAGCAAACTGTTACCACTGTTCATTGCGGTAATATTAGATAAAAAGTATGTCATGTACCTAACAGATATATGCGCGACTGTCGGAGGGTTAATGTAAGTATTGTTCTCTTTATATACCGAACAACTGGCGTAAGGTAGATTTAACAGTGCATTTAAAGCATCAGACAGTGTTTATTTTGTTTCCTGTTGACTGTTAATTTCTTACAGTTAGAATAATTAGTTTAAATTACGTAAAACTCGTAGGATCTTACATCAGCACGTGTCCAAACCCTTTAAGTGACAAAGCCTTACCCAGCATAGCAACGAATTACATTGCAGAATGTACTCTTCGGAAATAGCAAGAATAAACTTATTCAATTTTTAAAGTATTTTTAATTGTACCATGAGGAATGGGGTTGTAAATATTCTTGTCAATGAATCAGCAGAAAAACAATTACACATGGTAATTCTAGTTGTGTAGCAATGGTCTGTATTTACCAGTATCACTTAAATGGTTTTACAATGTTACTAATAATCCGTCTTGATTGCAAAATGTTTATTCACATGACCGGTTTCGGTTCCTCTAGAACCATCTTCAGATCTGCAATTTTGGTTACGGAAGTAACCCGTCCACACACAGCAACCTTCATATGCTGCGTGTGGTTCCATGATAATTATTTAAGACCAACTGCTGCTCTATCTGTTTCGGTGTATAAGTTTCTTTCACTCTTCCTGTTGGGAGGTATGTAGAGCAACCAGTGTGGCATTCTACCTATCGTAAGGATTCTACCTATCGTAAGGCGATTAAAATTCATTAATCACACACACCCTATCCTGCAGTCTCGAAGAAAATATCATCCCAGTCCCGGTGAGATCGTCAACAAATGGGGTCTCAAACTGAAACCCCAAAGTCACACATAACAGTTTATTAGGCTGATGGCTCTAACTAAAATAATCAGAGTGCGTTTAAGTTAACGTTCTTACCTTCACACGAAATCTACAGGTACAGTTCCCTCACAAATTTTAGCTTTTTCGAACAGCAGATATTACGTACTGTTTTAATTGTTTTCCCCGCAAAGATATAAAACTAAAAGTAATCACTTCTCTGAACGAGTTGTGAAACTTTCAGTTTCAGATAATCTACAAAAACTCGAAGGTATAATTAATTTTCTCTTCAGATAAATATTTTCCCTCATTAATTAAAAATGTTGCAGTGGAAATTATTTTCCGAACAATTATCACAGTTCGTTAGTATCCAACACTACTATCTAGAAGCTGTACATCAAAGTAGGAAAATGTTGGAACACGCTTCATGTATATTTTCTAATAAACATTACATGCAATGCCCCTCGTAATTCCCTATCCATTCATGAATACTTTTTAAGACAAAAGGGAACGGCGTACCACGAAGGAATTATTCGTACAAGATGGTAGAGATGCAGTGGAAACTCTCTCCGAGTCCGGTCGGCCATTGCCTTTCTTAAATATAAGCCCAAGATTGCTTCCCATAAAGGGCAACTAAACAGCGCGCGGTGAAGTGGCCATGTACGTAAAAAACAATATTCCATTTGAGTTCGTAGATGTATCACGGCACTGCACTGAACAGATGTTTGAATGTTGTGCCGGGGCAGTTGAATTTAGTGAAACTAAACTTCTAATTGTTGTTGTTTATAGGTCCCTGAAATCTGGCAGAGCATTTCTGCTCAAGCTAGTGAGGTTTCTTGATTAACTTTATAGGAAGTACCTGTATTTAGTTATATGTGGTGGCTTCAATATAAATTTTGTTTATGATGGTGCTAGAAAAAAGGTGTTGGTAGATCTCCTAAATTCGTATGATCTGATGCAGACAATGTTTTTTCCAAGTAGGGCACAGGGGAACAGTAGCACAACCATAGACAATTTATTTATTCATTCTTCATTACTAGATGGGCATTCTGTTATTAAAAGGGTGAATGGCCTTTCCGGCCATGATGCACAAATTTTAACACTAAAAGACTTTTGCACTCAAACTAATGTCACTTATAATTACAAACTATGTAGCAAAGTTAATCCAACAGCAATAGAGAGTTTCCGAAACCTCGTCAAGGAACAAGAGTGGCAGGATGTTTATAGTGCCAATAACATAGATGACAAATATAATGCTTTCCTTAACACGTTTATCTTGGTCTTTGAAAGTTGGTTTCCATTAGAACGTTCTAAACGGGACACAATCAGTAAAATGCAGCCCAGGTCGCTGACTAGTGGGATAAGGAGGATATCATGTAGAACAAAGTGGGAATTATATTAAAATGTTAGAAGTAATCAGAAACAAGCTACAGTAGACCGTTAGAAACAGTACTGTAAGGTGCTTAAAAATGTTATTAGGAAGGCAAAGAGTATGTGGTACGCAAATAGAATAGCTAATTCACAGGATTAAATTAAAACCATATGGTCAGTTGTGAAGGAAGTATCTGGTGAGCAGAAAAAGGTTGACAATATGAAGTCAGTCCGCAGTAAAAACATTTATGTTATTGATAAATCAGATACATGTACATTATTTAACAATCATTTTCTGAGCGTTGCTGGTGAATTAAATAAAATTTAGTTTCTAATCGCAATCATATAACTCTCTTGCCAAACGCCTTTCCAAGATTGAAGTCTGAAATACTCCTCTGTGACACAGACAACGGGGAGACTGAGTCAATAATTAAATCACTGAAGACTAAGGACTCTCATGACCATGACGGAGTCCCTAGTAAGATATTGAAGTACTGTGCTGCACGTGTTAGCCCCATATTTACCCATACTTGTAATTTTTCCCTTAGGAATGGTCAGTTCCCTGAGTGATTAAAGTACTAGGCAGTAAAGCCGCTTTATAAAAAATGGGAAAATGGGATAATGCAGACAATTTTGGACCTATGCCATTGCAAATGTTATTGAAAAGGCTGTGTATGTAAGGATAACTGATCATTTTATATCACACGATTTGCTATCAAATGTACAGTTCGGCTTTCGAAGTCGTTTAACAACTGAAAATGCTATATTCTCTTTCTTCTGTGAGGTATTGGATGGGTTAAACAAAAGGTTTCGAACGCCAATCATATTTTTTTATTTAACCAAGGCGTTTGATTGTGCTGATCACAAAATATTGCTCCAGAAGTTGGTCCATTATGGAATACGGGGAGTAGCTCACAAATGGTTCACCTCTTGCTTTAGCAATAGGCAGCAAAAGCTCATTAGTCACAGTCTTGAGAATGGCTGTGGTGTGGGATCTGAGTGGGGTACAGTAAAGTGGGAGGTGCCCAAATGACAAATTTTGGTTCCTTCTTTATGTAAATGATATGCCCTCTAGTGTCATGGGAGACTGTAAATTATTTGTGTTTGTTGATGACACTAGCCTGACAGTAAAGAACGTTGCGTGCAACATCGGCTCGGTGTCAAATAGCGCAGTTCATAACATAAGTTCATGGATGTAGAAAATAAACAAACGCAAAATCACAAAATGGCTCTGAGCACTATGGGACTTAACATCTGAGGTCTTCAGTCCCCTAGAACTTAGAACTACTTAAACCTAACTAACCTAAGGACATCACACACATCCATGCCCGAGGCAGTATTCGAGCCTGCGACCGAAGCGGTCACGCGGTTCCAGGCTGAAGCGCATAGTACTGCAGGGCCACTAGCGGCCGGCGCTAAATCACAGTAAGACTCAGTTTTTACAGTTTCTAACACGCAATTCAATAGAACCTGACTTTAACTTCACAGGATGGGCATACGTTTAGTGAAACTGAACAGTTTAAATTTGTAGGTGTTCAGATAGATAGTAAGCAGTCGTTGAAATCCCACGTTCAGAATCTTGTTCAAAGACTTAATGCGGCAATTTTCACTTTTCGAAAGGTATCTGAACTGAGTGATCGTTCAACATGAAAATTAGTGTACTTTGCTTATTTTCATTCGATTATGTTGTATGGTATTATATTTTGTGGTAACTCTTCTCATTCTAAAAGGATATTTTCGGCTCAGAAACGAGCGGTTAGGGCAGTAAGTGGTTCAAAATGACGAAACTCTTGTCGACCCCTGTTAACGAGTCTGGGTATTTTGTATCCTCTCTCTCTCTCTCTCTCTCTCTCTCTCTCTCTCTCTATATATATATATATATATATATATATATATATATATATATATATATATATATATATATAACTTAAATTGTGGCAACTGTTTATTCACAACCGTAACAAAAGAGTGACATGTTTGCACCTGTTACTGTCCTTCAAAGTAGTTACCAGCGTTGTGTAGCATCCGCTGCCAGCGATGTGGCAGGCGTAGTATACCGTTAGCAGAGCCTGTTCTGTTGATGGTAGGAATGGAGCGGTCTAAAATTACGGTGATTCTCGTGCACGACTGTGATGGTGTTACCCTAACGCATTACGTTCCTCCACAGCAGACCGTCAATGCACAGTATTACTGTTCGTTTTTGGAGCATCCCCTGCGACCAGCTTTGCGAAAGAAGCGGCGACACTTTCTGAGCAACCCACACATCACTTCGTACGACAATGCGCAGGCGCATACAGCGCAAGCTGTGGCTGCTCTGTTCAGTCGATTGGACTGAGAATTACTGTGCGAGTCACCATACTCCCCAGACATAAATCCTTGTGACTTTGATTTGATTCCGAAGATGAACGAACCACTTCGTGGCATTCGCTTCAGAACTGTTCCAGAGATTCGACGGGCAGTAGACCGCTCCATTCGCACCATTCACAGAAAAGGCTCTGCTAACGGTATACTACGCCTTCCACATCGCTGGCCATGGGTTCTACATAACGATGGTGACTACTTTGAAGGACAAGAAAAGTTGCAAACATGTAACTCTTTTGTATCGGTTGTGAATAAATAGTTACCACAATTGAAGTTCCAACCAATCCCTTACTGTAATTTCTTGTCAACAATATTAGCTTTTGCCCAAGAATAAGCAAGTTTTAATCAGTTAATATTCGCAGGAAATCAAACCTGCATTTGGATCGGACATCTTTAACTCTTGTGCAGAAAGGTTTTCAGTACAGTGCTGTATCCATTTTCAATAGGCTATCACTAGAATCCAAAAATCTTAGCGGTAATCCACATGCTCTCAAATCGAAACTGAGGATTTTCCTCATGGATCACTCCTGCTATTCTGCCGAAACCTCGTGGA
This sequence comes from Schistocerca piceifrons, assembly GCF_021461385.2. Taxonomy (NCBI): domain Eukaryota; kingdom Metazoa; phylum Arthropoda; class Insecta; order Orthoptera; family Acrididae; genus Schistocerca; species Schistocerca piceifrons. The sequence continues at coordinate 784,955,960 of NC_060141.1, forward strand.
AAAATTAAGTTCATTCTTGATTTATATTTGATTGCGCTTACTTAAACGTATGGTTTGATTTTTTCGGGTTCATAAACATTTTATTTTTATCTGTTATTACTTTTATGTTGTAATTTCATGTACTGACACGTTCCATGACCTTGGAGATTTGCAGCTCAATTTGGTCCTACGGAACTTGACGTGTAAATAAATAAACAAATACCTTAGACGTAATGCTATGGTTCAAAGGTGCTGCGGATGCTTCAGGATGTATCCTATCAACAGACCGCTTCATACCGTCAAATTTTTCCAAAAATTTTTTCTTCAATTCCGTTCAATAGATCCTCATTACTTATTTGATGAAGTCACCCAATAATCTTCCGCAGTATATCAGTCTTTCTAGATTCAACTATTTATCGATCATATTGCTCTTCCGTACAAGGCTGTACTCCAGACAAATAATTTCTCCCAAACATCCTAACCATTAAAATTTGGTATGTTGGTACCAAATTCCTGTTTTCAGAAACAACTTTCTTTCTCTTTCCTGAGTGTGTTTCGTATCCTTTTCGACTGAGGCCATCGTCAATAATTTGCTGCCCGACTACGCATCTGATTTCATAACACCATTTCGTAACTATCCCGTGATTCCTTCCGTTACCGTTGTGTTATTTTTGTCTATCTTCACTTCACGTACTCATGTGAAGATATCGGTTCCAATTAAGTGATCTAGAGGAACTTTGTACTTTAAGGTTCAGAGAGAAGGAAAAAAATGCTTTAGCTTTGTCACTGACATTTTAATTATGTCAGTAACGGCAAAGAGATAGAACATCAGTTGAATGGAATGCAGCACATACGTTTAGCTATTCAGGAAGTGAAATGCCCGATGATGCCCGAAGTGGTGAGGATGTAAAGTGCTGTTTGACCATAGGACGGAATTTGTGTTTCGAAAAGGGACGATTGTTAACAGTTCAAACAAGAACTGTATACAAGCATGTGAAATGTGGTACTAGAGGTCATTACTGTAGATCATAAGGGCAGATTTAACAACTAGAGACAACATTCTGTATGGAATGGCAACTTTATGGGAGAACATGGCCAAAGGGAAGGATCGGTTGATAGAACGCATCCTGGTGCATCAAGGAATTGCTAACTTGGAATGGAGAGAAGTGTCGGGTTTAAAAGCAGTCGAGAAGAGACCAATGGTTTACTACAGTAAGTGGATTAAAATGAATTTAGGTTTCAGTGGTTATGCAGGGATAAAGAGGCTCACATAATATGGTCTAGCGTCGAGAGCTGCATCTGAAGACCGCACCAACAACAATTTTTGTAACCTCTTAAACGTCTTTGAAGCTAATAAGCACAGAAAAGATAATAAGAGTTTTTGTTTCCCAATAACATTTTAATTCTCTCTGAGGCGGCAAAGCAGTAAAACATCAGTTAAGAGGAGTTCTCTATATCAGTCTTCCTGAATGAAATAAAATGACTGACGATGACCGAAGTAGAGAGAATACAAAATGACGATCTGCATTAGGATGGAATCTACTTCAGGAAAGGGGAAATTTGTTAACAATTCAGACAGGAAATGGGTATAAGTATATGAAATTAAAAACAATGATGTTTATCATAGTTCACTCACGCTCCCGTTTTCTCTTTCACTACTAGTATCCTGTTCACATTTCCAACTGAATGACTGCTCCTGGCATTTCAGACAAGGTTACAGGAACTGAAAATAATGAATACGTAAACGGTTCACTGCGCTGGAGCCGACGACGTCAGCGCCATCCTAAACTCTATAGAGGTGATGTACTTTTTGACCCAATAATGTGATGTTACGCCACGGCCAATGGAAGAAGAATTAACATCAAGAGCCATAAAATAATGTTCCTAGGTACCTACAATAAGTATATGGACACCCATTGTTTATATGCGCAAACCGGATAAACTTTCTTGGCCTAGTCCCGATGCCAAACCCATGAGAACTAGTAGCGGTAAACTGGAATTGAACATCTTGTGAACTACAGTCTAAGATCATAATGTAAACGTCTTTAACAAGATCCAGGGAAGATAATTTGGTAACAATTACGTGCTCAGTGGACTGTACCAAGCTGCAACAGTTTTACGGGTGGTTGAAGATGTAGCGCATATAACTTTATTAGCATAATGCGCGGTAATTTCTATAGTTTCTTTTAGTGCTGCTACGGGAAAACGGGTAGGATTTAGAATTATAGATGTCTGTCCTGCTTAGCAATCCCTAAGGCTTGCACCTGTAGATTGTACGGAATAATTATAGTGGAATCACGGATGAACTTTTCATGCCCTCAGGAACGGAGAAATCCTAAAAAAATTACGTTAGTCCCGAGTTGTAATATGTTTACAGATAGTACATCGATCTGAGTTACATAGAAAACAACCTGCGCCAAGGCATCAGTCGTAAGGTATACTACACACTAACGAAAAATCACTTGGACAACCTCATCGAGGTACATATGAAGCCGAGAGCTGGGAAACTGTGTGGAAGATAAATCCTCGACTCAGGTATTAGTGTGGCCAGGGTGCGACGTAGGGAAGTGCTCACAGACGGCGACAGGCTTTAGAAAAAGGAGCTAGGAACGACTACACGTAGTGAAGAGTGTAATTTAGTGGAACCATTACCGCACGCCGTTATACATCAATATCGAACACGTATTTCGAATTGGATTAGAAAGAACTTTGCATCATAAATAGAACCTCAGAGAAATTAATAAACGTTACAGCTGTGTTATCGACGCACTGGAATCTATATCCTTACGCGAAAAATAACAGCTTCACCTAGTTAGATGGAAATTATGTACACTACATGTTATTGAACAAAATTCCGACACTGACATACTTCCTCATCGGTCTTTTGAAAATGCATTACAAGCTAGAAAACTGCCCAAAATGTAAGACATGGTGTCAGACTTGCGTTTCCGTGCTTTTATCGCCAGGAGGAGAATTAATATTAAATTTTATTAATTACGGAGACCGACTTAATTTCTCCCTCTACGGATTTTCTACCTGCTAGAACTGTCAAAGATCTTGATGTGGGTAAGCTTTATGATATCGCGCAGCTGCTGCTCTCTGATTATATACTACAACTTTGTGAAATGATGTATTTGCATGTAAAACATTGTAAATAAATGATGTAGAGTAAATAAATTTCTTGTGTTATTCTTATGGGATTACGTGATTACAAGAAAGGTCTTAAGTGGCCGTTTATAAAGGTGCCATAGACAACGCCTTTCTTAGACATGCAGTCCGCATGTATGTTATTATGAAATGATTAGGTCATAGTGTATAATGTGGAACCTAATGGAATTATGTGTTAACCTAAAACGCCAAGCTATTTCTGAACAGTTTGTGCTGGCAGTGACACTGGGTTATGGTGTTCTTTCCGCCACGGGCTCCTTCTCTTTTTTCTGTCTGGAACATTGCTTCTTACTGTTGATTAAAAAGTAATTCATAAGCATTTACGAAAGCATGACAACTATGTAATTCTCACTCAAAGAGGACGTTTGCAGTCGATCTTTTCTGCTAACAAAGCATGATGCTGCAACTTACGGAGCAAGGACTAGAAAGAGATAGTATGTAGTGTTGTTGTTGTTGTTGTTGTAGTGATTGTTGTGGTCTTCAATCCGAAGACTGGTTTGATACAGCTGTCCATGCTACTCTATCCTGTACAAGACTCCATCTCTGCAACTTCCTTCCTTCGGAATATACTTACCGTAATCATGTCTTGGTCTCCCTACGCGATTTAGACCCCCCTCCCCCCTTTCGCCCCCACCCACACCCGTGGTAGAAGTCAACACGTGCTCAGTTTTCGTTTGACGCAACACATCGGTTTTCTGATAGTGGAGGTGGAATAAACAGGAACACAACGATTTTATTTGCATTGGACGAAATTGTGTTTTTCGTCTGAGGCATGGACTATGACATAAAACTAATTCCAGATGTCAATCCTCCTATAATGTAACATATTTGCAATTGTGTACTTTGCAACAATTAAATTTCGTCTTACACTCTCCACAGTTTCACAAAAAAGAGTTTCGTTGATGGCCATCTGATCCCCGCATAATCACTCCTTTCGCTTTGTCAGTGCCACTGTACATTACCTTCTGTACTAACAATAAGTCACGAGGACAGATTGAGTCGGCGAGTATGAAGTGGCCGCAGTGTCACAGTTATGAGCTTCGTTATACTCGCGGGACTGCGACGGGAACGGAGGAATCCCGTTAGCACTGATATAACAGCTGCGCCTTGATTTAAGACTTATTCAGCCCACAACTTAGGCTCGTACTTGTTCCGTTTCTCATCTCTGGTAGCCTCTCAAAAGCGTGTGATGCGCACACTTAGTAAGAGCGGTAATCCTGTTTCTGCTTCTGCTTGGGATGCTGTCTCCTTTCACGGACACTATCTGATGTGTTATCTGGTGCGCGTTGATAAATGATGTTGTCCTTCCTGCAATTTTTCCTTCCTTATTACACATTATATGCTTAGAACTACCAAATGGTCTTTAGCCGCAGTTGATCTGAGGCCTAAGTACAGAGCCTTGTTGCGAAAACTTTCCCTTCAACTGAAATGATGGAGCAACTTCTTTTTTTATTTGGACCTGCCTTGGATTTTTATATATTGTAACACCACGGACTACGGATGAAGATAGGCACAAGAGTTCTCTAGTTTGTTTGTCCTTCCATCTAGATTTTCGGGATACGTGGCACCGATCAATTTCTTTCCGTAACCTCCTCATTCGTCATTTATAGTATTGTTCAAATGGTTCAAATGGCTCTGAGCACTATGAGACTTAACTTCTGTGGTCATCAGTCCCCTAGAACTTAGAACTACTTAAACCTAACTAACCTAAGGACATCACACACATCCATGCCCGAAGCAGGATTCGAACCTGCGACCGTAGCGGTCACGCGGTTCCAAACTGAAGCGCTTAGAACCGCACGGCCACACCGGCCGGCTATAGTATTGTCACCCGTCCCGATATATCGGAACCGTCGCCGTTGTGGACCTTCTTGTGCCGACATACCCACAAGACCCAAATTTTTCTCGATTTTGCAAAATACTGTTACGAGCTTCGCTCAACTACTGAACTAGCGTCATCGTTAGCGCAACATGTGGATGTGGCCTCAGTTGGTTTTATTTACGATGATGAGGTAGTCTCACAGATAGTGTGCATGTTGCGTATCCTGTATCGACGATACAGGCTGCTTCTAGATCCAGCGCCACCATTCGAGAAAATACCAGACTTCTCCAGTAGTACGAGGCTGGAACTATTTAAGCAGCGCCACCCGGAAGAATCGGGCAGTTACCATTTGAATAGCGATCTGATAACACCATTCTTTCTAATCGTACTGCGGACAACGAATGCAAGTTAGTGATGTTTCAAACGTTTATTGCGGGCATATAGGGTGTGAAGTGTATAATGACGTTTACTTCAATGACTTATGTGTTCGTTATTGTTGACTGTCTACTGTATAAGAAACTTTTCACTGAGCTTACGAAAATGCCTAAAGATGGAAAGAAAAAGTATCACTTTTCGGATGGTTGCACAAAAGAGTGGTCTTTTATCAAGAAAGTATGTACGGTTTAGGAAGCGTTGTACGAGATTTGTAGCTGTTTCAGTAACTCACGGAGGTAAGCCACATGTGAGGCAGCATATTTCTACGAACAATCACACACATATTTTCGCGGTAGCATCGACTTCAAAGCTTTTTTCGACATTCACGATTAAAGAAGATACGCAGGAGGAATTGCTCGTTGCTGCTGTAGAATTAGTGATAAGTTATAAAGTAATCAAGCATCATCTCAGTTCTCTTGTCTGTACCGTAAAACTGAATGCAGCACTGTATACTAACTCCACGTTCGCCGCAAAGGAGTCTACAGCCAGGACCAAAGTTACAGCGATTGTTAAAAATATTCTGGCACCACACTCCGTGTCCGGATGCATAAAACAGTTGCAAGAAGTTTCATTTTACGGCATAGGGACCGACACATCGAATCACAATGCCGGAAAGATGTTTCCTTTAGTTGTCCAATACTTTACTCAAACTGACGGAATCTAACCGAAGCTGTTGAAGTTTGTCTCACGGAATAACGAAACACGTTAGACAATGCAAAGTTTTGTCCGCACAGCTCAAGACAACTGCAAATTCCATTAGATAAATTAATCGCTTTTTGTGAAGACAGTACCAATGCCAAATCCACAAGCTTTCATCTACGTGGCCAGTGGAATGTGTTTCACCAAATAAAATAAAAACTAAGAAAAAAGTAAAAGGAATTTGAGGGCCTGTTATGTTCTCCACCTTGCTATATCAAGCGCTGCCGGAGTCTTAAATTTCGACTTTGAAATAATCGTCACGAAAATACTTAATTACTTTTTAATGTACACGCAAAGGACGTTGATGTCAATCATCAGGCACTTCTATCTCAATCAAAAACAAGATGACTGTCGTTAATGCCAGAAGTTGAGAGTATTCTTAAGCTTGACATTCCATTAAAACAATTGTTTGAATCGGAAGACACGCCTGCTAAAGTAATTTCAAATTTTTTCCGGTAGTCCGATCTGAGAAATTCACTTCATGTTTCTGCAGTCAAATTCGTCTCTGTGTGAAAAAAAAACATAAAAAGCGTGGAGGAGAATAAATTCTCGGTAACTGAAATAAAGAATGTATTAAAAGAGACAAAATGTCTGAATTAAAGGAAGATTGCCAGTTTTCTTGGCATGCAAACCATGATGAATTCGAAAAAATTACATAATGAGAACTTTAACCAAGAAATAATGAAATGGTTTCGAAATTTGAGAAATAGACAATAGGTTTCTACACCGTTACATTTGATTACTTTGAGAAATGGGCAATTTTTTAAATAAGTATCAAGTATTTAATTGGATGACGCTATCAGAATCCTCAGATTGGTTGTGATGGTAAACACTTTGCTTGCTGAAGGAAACTAAAATTCCTGAGTGCTAACTGCTAAAATTATGCGAGTATTCGCTTCCTATTCACGCACACAACACTACTGCGGAAAGAACATTATCGCTGATGTTGGCCCAGTGGACTGATGGAAAAAACTGACTGTTACCAGCTGAGACGTGGGGCTTACGGAAAGCAGGAAAGGTGTGGACGGGGTGTAATCAGTTACCGTTGGTTGCACAGAAAACCATACACTTAATTAAAAAAAAACTCTCAACAATAATTTTTTTAAGTTTTTATAATACTGCCAGCTGAAATCTTTATTAGAAGATTTGCAAGTTATTGTCGACTGAAAGACACAAGCAGTATTACACTCAATCATCGGCTGAAGGCCTGATTAAGAAGGTTCAGAATTAATCGTAGACTGAAGGCCAGAAGCAATTTCAAAAAACACAACGGCTGAAGGCCTGAATTACCAATAGTGTGGACAATTACACGTTAAAAATACCAAAACTCTTTTAACAATCTTAATAGATGTAACAAGTTATAGTGACAGCTGAAGGCTTTATCAAGACAGAACTGAAAATATTCGTCGGCTGAAAGCGACAGCCGGCCGGTGTGGCCGTGCGGTTCTAGGCGCTTCAGCCTGGAACCGCATGACCGCTACGGTCCCAGGTTCGAATCCTGCCTCGGGCATGGATGTGTGTGATGTCCTTAGGTTAGTTAGGTTTAAGTAGTTCTAAGTTATAGGGGACTGATGACCACAGATGTTATGTCCCATAGTGCTCACAGTCATTTGAACCATTTTTTTGAAAGCGACAAGTAATATTACAAACAATTAACGGCTGAAGGCTAGCAGCGGTTTCAGAATACACCGTGGCTGAAGGCCTGAACTACAAGTGTGGAAGTGAGTTACACATTAACAAATACTAAGATATTTTCTTACTAATAGTCAAAACGGTAACAAGCCATAGTAACGGATGAAGGCCTTATTAAGAAAAATTGCAAATTACTGGTCGGCTGAAGGCCACAAACAATCTTACATACAGTCAATGGCAGAAGGCCTGATTAAGAAGGTTGAAAATTATTCGTAGGCTGAAGGCCACAAGCAATTTCAGAATACGCAAGGACTGAAGGCTTGAATTATAAATAAGGTGGACAGTTACACTTTAAAAATACTTAAACTCTTACTAATAATCTTAACAACTTGTAAAAAACTATAGTGATGTCTGAAGGCCTCACTAACACAAGATTGAAAACTGTTTCTAGGCTAAAGGCCACAGGCAGCGTTACAAACAATTAACATCTGAAGGTGGGAATTACTGGTAGGTAATGTTAAAACATTAGGGTAAATTTTAAACAATTATGACACCTTCAAATATGACAGAGTGGTCCACTGAGAGTGCTCCCAGACCTGAGGAGGATGACTACGGCTGTGTAAGCGCTGAGACAGGCAGCTGAGATTTACACTCACCTAACAGGATGGCAACTCACACTAGGGGTAGCATATGCGCCGACCGACCTAACGACCAATCCGCCTAACGTCCGATCACCGGTACAACGATGGAATATTATTAGGCAAGGACGAAGACACGGACAGTACCACGTCTTAAGAAACCCACCCCAGGCCGAAGGGAACACCAGAACCAAGGTAGACCTCGCAAAAACATATGCACAGTAGAATTCAAGAGACTGTCGAACTACACTCCGTGTCGGACAGCATCAACATGACCAGGAAAGACACATTGCTGGGAAAGTACGCTAACCTCCAGGGCAGGTAACTGGGGCGTTAGCTGCCACAAGGTAGAGAATACCGCTGGTTGCACTTCACTAATAAGAATAATACCAAATTCAAACCAACATCAAGGAGTAGAAGGCGGCCAGTAGTTGCCGCCAACCTGACAGGCTCCACTTGTTGCGGTTGGTCTCACCTCGCCTGGGAGCAGCTCCACGGGAACAACAGCGGGATCTCAAACAGTGGAGATTTCAGTACTGCACACGGTTCACTCACCTTCAAACGTCCTGGGTTCGGGTGTCGGCTACAGCCCCTCGGTCCGACAGTACCTGCATGCCGCCAGCGGTCCCCACCTTCCCCTCGCGCTTTGGACCCCCTCGCTGCTCCATCCGAAGCCGAACTGCCTCGCACACACGACGACCCAGAACGCAGACACTATATAAATAACTGCACATTAAAAACCATACAAGATACTCACGCATCCGCGAAGACAACTCCACAATGTCTGAAACAATAATAAAATCAGTCAATGTGAAACAACAAGGACAAATTATATGTCGGCACAAACACAGAGAAGACAGAAACGGTCGGAAAACCAAATGCATGTCGTCCGCTGCGAAGACTGACCGAACGACCAACCAAGGGTCGTCCCCACTCAAGTCAGGCACGGAAAAGATTCCAGTATAAATCGCCAACTGACAACTTATTGCCATGAGGGCACTTCGACGGGCGGACACATACACACAGGTGAAAGTTGCACTACTCGAATATCACGGTCCATTCAACTGAAACTCGCTGAATCCGGTCCTTGACGTGGTCGTTCACTCTCTCGACCACATCCTTCAGTCGGACAGTGCGTGTGTGTCGCCAGCGGTCGGGCGAGTACTCGAGTACTGGCTGTCCGGCCCCCACTGCTGCTCTGTCCCAACTCAACTCGCTCGACACACGGCGACCCAGAAATACTAGAGGCCATTCCAAAGATGGTACCACAGTACGCGCTATCGATAAGTGCTGCTGCTGCCACTCAAGGACAGACAAGGCGAGCAAACGTAGTGACGCCAGCGAACACACTAAGAAAACGAGACGCCACTTTCGCTATTACAAGATGCCAAGCTATGAACGGCATCAACGCGAGCCGCACACGGCTCACCAGGGAGTGAGGAATCAATCTTACAGTGCCAGTTTATGCACAAGCTAATATGCATTGAGTTTTATAAATACGTAAGAGGGAAAAGACATGCTGAAAAAATTTAAATTTTCTGAAAAATACGTGTACCAAAAACTTCTGCTGCAACAGGTTCCTTGTAACATAAAGTAACCATATTACATAAATTTCTTACTTCATTTCTATGTACGCATCTCCGAGTATCCAGACGATGTCCCAGCTAGATATGGCAACCCTACTCATGTATCGTATACACTATATGCAGCTGCTACTTTTTTCTGCCTCAGTAATTTGGTATTCCTGATTCCACCGTGTACTTTGCACCAAGTGTTTTCCGTACATCGATTACTTTCGTTACAGCAAGCTACCAGTAACTTCCAGGACCAACTGGAAGAATATTTATCACAGTGTTAGCATGGCTTCTAGATATAAAGGTGACGTCTCCTTTCCTTTAGTAATTTTGAACTATAATGTGTTTAGAATAAGCTGTAATATGCTAACACACTCTACTCTGTTCAGCAATTGATTGTTTATTTCCACATAACAATACGGAGATACAATTTTTGTTTCGGTAGAGTACAAGATCTACATTCAGTAACGACTTATATTTCCACATTTACAAGACAGAATACAAGACGGAGCAAGTAGTGAGGCAGAAAAATCATATGATGAGAAAGATGATACATTTCCAATGTGAAAACGTCCAACAGCAACAAAGCCTGGGCCGACAGCAAGGATGTTCCATGCCATGCATGTGACTGAGATGATGGTTAAAACCATGAAAAGTAGTTTCAGATGTCGCTTGTCTGTGAATTTTGGTTTAACGTTCCTGCAGCGCACTAAATACGAAATTTATCTTTGTTTCACAGGAAAAAAGTGATTGGTTTGTGCCGTTTTGTATAAAAAATAAAAATAAGTAGCAGACTGGACCCGGTACGTAGGGATTTCGTGAAAGTAAGTTACGCATGCCATCCGGCCCTAAGCTCGTTGCACAACAACAGTGGTGCACTGGCCGAAGAGAATATATTCCCATTTTCCTGCAGACACACTTCTCCAGCCATTACGGATAACAGGAGCATCGAAGTGTGAAGCTGAAACGGTGCGGGAACCGGAAACGAACGCCACAGCTGAAGCACATGGGGCAGTAAGATGATGGTGAGGAAAATATCTAAACAGTGCGCAGATTCACCATGTTTTTTCTGGCAGTATGTGGAACACAAAGATATGATTGTCGGAAGGACAGACTCAGCATACAGGAAAGTCAAAACAACCTTTGGTGACATTAAAAGCAACGGTGGTAACATTAAGAGTGCAACGGGAATTCCACTGTTAAATGCAGAGGAGAGAACAGATAGGTGGAAAGAATACATTGAAAACCTCCATGAGGGTGAAGATTTGTCTGATGTGACAGAAGAGGAAACAGGAGTCGATTTAGAAGAGATAGGGGATCCAGCATCAGAATTTCTAAACTCATTCGGGGAAGTGGCAACAAAACGACTATTCACATTGGTGTGTAGAATATATGAGTCTGGCGATACACCATCTGACTTTCGGAAAAGCATCACCCACACAATTCCGAAGACGGCAAGAGCTGACAAGTGCGAGAATTATCGCACAATCAGCTTAACAGTTCATGCATCGAAGCTGCTTACAAGAATAATATACAGAAGAATGGAAAAGAAAATTGAGAATGCGCTAGGTTACGATCAGTTTGGCTTTAGGAAAAGTAATGGGACGAGAGAGGCAATTCTGACGTTACGGCTAATAGTGGAAGCACGGCTAAAGAAAAATCAAGACACTTTCATAGGATTTGTCGACCTGGAAAAAAGGGAATAATAAGAGTGGACGATCAAGAACGAAGCGCTCGTATTAAGAAGGGTGTAAGACAAGGCTGTAGCCTCTCGCCCCTATTCTTCAATCTGTACATCGAGGAAGCAATGATGGAAATAAAAGAAAGGTTCAGGAGTGGAATTAAAATACAAGGTGAAAGGATATCAATGATCGATTCGCTGATGACATTGCTATCCTGAGAGAAAGTGAAGAAGGATTAAATGATCTGCTGAACGGAATGAACAGTCTAATGAGTACACAGTATGGTTTGAGAGTAAATCGGAGAAAGACGAAAGTAATGAGAAGTAGTAGAAATGAGAACAGCGAGAAACTTAACATCAGGATTGATGGTCACGAAGTCAATGAAGTTAAGGAATTCTGCTACCTAGGCAGTAAAATTACCAATGACGGACGGAGCAAGGAGGACATCAAAAGCGGACTCGCTATGGCAAAAAAGGCATTTCTGGCCAGGAGAAGTCTACTAATATCAAATACCAGCCTTAATTTGAGGAAGAAATTTCTGAGGACACGTGTGGAGTACAGCATTGTATGGTAGTGAAACATGGACTGTGGGAAAACCGGAACAGCAGAGAATCGAGGCGTTTGTGATGTGGTGCTATAGACGAATGTTGAAAATTAGGTGGATTGATGAGGTGAGGAATGAGGAGGTTCTATGCAGAATCGTAGAGGAAAGGAATATGTGGAAAACACTGATAAGGAGAAGGGACAGGATGATAGGACATCTGCTAAGACATGAGGGAATGACTTCCATGGTACTAGAGGGAGCTGTAGAAGGCAAACACTGTAGAGGAAGACAGAGATTGGAATACGTCAAGCAAATAATTGAGGACGTAGGTTGCAAGTGCTACTCTGAGATGAAGAGGTTAGCACAGGAAAGGAATTCGTGGCGGGCCGCATCAAACCAGTCAGTAGACTGATGACCAAAAAAAAATGTAAAATAAACGCATTGACGCGACCAGCCGTAGTGAAGCAGGCGCCCACAACCTGACCAGAGCCGCAGAGGCGTGCGGGATGCTGATGGGTGAGGCGACCGACATCGACCACTGACGATACTCTTGAGAAATCTGCTTTAGCTGAGCAATCTTTGGAAAACGGTCACCGGATAAATTTATACGAAACATCCTCCATGGCTCTCACTAATGGCTTCTGGGACTGTGCAATTAAACAAGCAGCTGAAATAAAAATCGCCGATAACAGCCCTAATAGAGACAGTGGCCTGCAGCACAGCACATCGTGGGATCCAGCGATCGTGTAGTTGGAGCGGGCACATAGAACGCTGAGTCAACATATAAATATATATATGGCGATGCTACGAGCACCAGTGACGTCACCGCCTTCAGCTAGTGTTTATGTGGCGTACCAGCAGCCCACTGGCAAACATATCACCTGACAACGGCCAAGGAGTGATTGGCCGAGAGCTCGTATGATTTTAATCACTTGACGGGGCTGGAAACCCCAGTAATTTCTATTCAATGTTACCACCGCGAGACCCTGCATTCATCCAGTGTGTAATATGTTTACTGACACGTCATCGATCCTCTGAAGCGAAGGAAAGCTAAGGAGAGACAATACGCTGTGATGAAAACTCGGTCTCGTATTTTTGTGATTGGAAACATAATACTCGAATTTTCTGAACTGTCACGTCAGTGAATATACATTTTTTATTATTTTTGTAACTCGTACATATCTACGAAGCCAAAGCGTACCTTTTCAAAAGAGTATCTGTTTCTTGATTGCTCATCCAACTCTGTCAACAACCAGAAGATGGTTAGATACCACACTGCCTTATTCGGCATATCAGAAGTGGTATGTCGTTGTCCTCTTCCGACCTCTGAGTGGGTTTACCCAGCAGGATACCTGTAGGGACACCTACAGTTTAACATCAATACAGAACAACTGTGCAGCTCGGCATGCTTCAAAACAAGACGTGAACAGTGACAGACAAAAGTCCTGGGACTGACCAGGAATCAGGTACTAGGTTCTAGGATCTGTCGTCTGGCTCTTTATCACTAAGCCAGAAACCCACGCTGATGACCTCATAGTAGCACGAACTTAGGACAACCTCATAGCTTCTCAGATGCAAGCGCTGAAATAGACGTTGGAAATTACACTCTGCATATCATTGTGTTCCCTTTCTACAGGTCGAGTAGAGAGTATGCTGGACAGCGTTGACTAACTGTTTAGTGAGTATGAGCGTTATACCCGTAGTCTAAGGGTAGTTCTGATCAAAGATCGCCTCACGTGTCCTATTCACGTGGCACGTTCGGTGCGGCACGGATATCCGTAATTGAAAAGCCTGTATCTGGCTCTTGAACCCCTGTTATGCGGCCATCGGCTTACCGTTATGGACATGATGATCCGTGGAGTTACGTTTCGATGTACAGCCTGCGCCTACGATCCGGTGGTTGTGCTCAGAAATTGCAACAATTTCTCGAACAAACTGGACTGAATACTTATATACCGTATGTCCTCACATAGCGCCCTTGATGTCGAAAAATCGGTCGCTGTGAATGTATGGGCAGGACTCCATCCGGGATGTGTCGCCCCCTCCGACTTTGTCACAAATGAAGTGCCTATGCTTCGAATTCAGTAGCGACGTACGCTGGACAGCTGCCCTCAACTATCGGCGCATTCTGCAACACGTCAGGGCTCTCATCGTCGACCAACGTTTGCGAACCATGGACATCATTCAACGAACACACTTTGTCAACACCTAGCTGGCTTCTCGTCTGTCTCGAGGCCCACATCTTACTTATGCCGGGCACGATTGTGTAACGTTTGTTAACAGCCTTTTGATCTTTCGTCACTATTAGCATTACGGATCCCTCACCCTGTCCTCTAATCGACAGCGTCTCCGACTTGTTCATGTCCATGACAGGGCGGTGGCCGTCTTCCTGTGGAGGACTTGCCCACAAAGCCTGATGGTCCTCCTCGTATAATCGTTTAAGCCATCTCCCTTCACACCCCTTATAATGATACCAAATGTTCTCCACTCTTTATACAATCTAAGCCATTTTTACGTCAAATGTAACTATGTTCGCCGCTCTGTACCGACAAATTGTCATATGACGACACGGAATGTTAATCGCGTCCTCTAATATGTAACAGTCAATTGAAACAGGTGACACAATCAAAATTCACTTTTCAACCCAATTGCACCTCCTGCAAGACTCTGGACATAGGTGAATATCAACTTTGCTGTGGAGTGGTGAATGTCATCTGGCAGCAGGTACGAAAATTCATGGCCAGTTTTCTCCAAGGGACGTGGGTGCATATTACTCCTCAAATCCTGTTTTTTCCTGGACGACACCTACTACCCTTGTATGAAAACCGACACAGTTCCATGGATCAAAGCACACGAGGTTCTTTACAAATTTTTCAATGGTACCAAAGACGTCTTAGGCTTCTACAATTACTTGCGAGAAAGTCATGCCAATTGTTCGCAACCCGAAATATGAACAGTTCTTTTCAGATTACCAGGGCACTGCTTTCCGCAACCCTCCGTGCAACTGGAAACTCCACAGTAGGAGACACCTGACAAAGAATTGAATACTCAGAACATGCAGAACCATATTCTGGGTAACTAATAAATCTTTCTATGAAGACGTACCTGATAAATAAATAAAGTAAATGAACTATAAGATGGACAAACTAGAGGTACTGGGAATAAAGATTATTAGAAGAATTATGGATGCCATGAAAACTGCAGATGGTAGGAAAATAATAAGTAACGAGGAGATCTACAAAAATATAAAGTAAATATCTGAAGTAATGGCTAACGAAGATTAACATTTTTTGGACATCTCTACCGAATGGATGGAAATGACAAACAAAACAAATACTCCTATATTACTGGAAGAAGAAGTCGACAATAGCATTGATTACAGAAGCAAGAAAAGATCTTGAAAGAAACAACATCAAAGAATCAGAAATAACAGAAAGAGATCGTTTTAAGAAGAAAATACTAAATTTGGAAGGCTTTCAAAGCAAGAGAAATAAAAAATCAGGAACAACATGGACAGAAGAAAGGAAGAGACTTCGTAGGGAGAAAATGAAGAGACTTCGTAGGGAGAAAATGAGGGAATACTGGAAAAATAGGAGACAACAACAAAGGAAGAAGAGGAACTGAAGTTTTAACGTGAACCTAGTTGATCAGTACGATTGTAAAATATATATAATCTCATTTCCTTGTATTTACTCTTCCTTTCTGCCCAAACTCTGTCCCAGTAGTTGTGGGTCCAGAGGGTATGGTGGCCAAGCATCGAGATCCGACCACTGCTGGCTCTGCTGTCCAGCCCCCCCCCTCCTCCCCAAAACCCACAGCGAAAGCTAAAAAAAGGAACAAGAAAGAGTAACGACTCTATTTGGTCCTGGGTTCGAACCTCGCCAGAACCTTGCAGAACTTTTGAAGACATGGCTTAGTCACCGCCTGGGGGTAGTTTCCAGAATGAGATTTTCACTCGGCAGCGGAGTGTGCGCTGATATGAAACTTCCTGGCAGACTAAACGGTGTGCCACACCGAGACTGCAAGGTTCGCAAAAGAGCTTCTGTGAAGTTGGGAAGGTAGGAGAGTAGGAGAGGAGATACTGGCACAATTGAAACTTTGAGGGCGGATCGTGAGTCGTGCTTGGGTAGCTCAGTTGGCAGAGCACTTGCCCCTGAAAGGCGAAGGTCCCGAGTTCGAGTCTCGGTCCGGCACGCCGTTGTAGTCTGCCAGGAAGTTTCAGGAAGAATTAATTTTTAGACGGAATGCAAGCACAAGAGATGTAGTGGGACTCTCGCAAATGTGTGTGTGTGTGTGTGTGTGTGTGTGTGTGTGTGTGTGTTGTGTGTGTGGTGCGTGCGTGTTTATGCGCGCGTGTTTATAACCATGTAAAGACATCTAATATTGCACTGTCGAAGTTATTTTAATGAAGTCCCCGAATTTACTGTGATCCAGGACACTTCTCGTGTTCAAATTATTCTTGGGATCGCGCGCTGGCTGAAACAAAAGTGGAAAGCTCTGAAATATTTGGCGAGTGGTCGAACGTATATCTGAAAGACAAATTAGAGGCCGTAGGAGGGGGAGTGTTCATTGCAGTGGACTACCATATTGTCCCTATTGAAGTCGAAGTTGAGTGTGACAGTGAAGTATTCTGATCAGATATAACAGGTGTAGGTGAAACGAGGTTAATTGTTGGACTTTTTACTGGCGTCCCGAATCTACTGTGACAGTTCTAAAGTCATTCGAAGGAATTCTACGCTCAATAGCGCGTAAATACGCAGATCATGCAATATTGGTTGGAGGCAACTTTAACCTGCCTAGTATAGACTGGGATATCTATGGATTCTGACATCCCAGAGGTACAGACAATCACTCGTGCGAAACACTTTTGAACACATTTTCTGAATATTGTCTTGAGCGGGTAGCAAGGTAGCTCATACGCCATGGAAATATCTTAGACCTTGTAGCTACAAATAGGCCGGATGTCATCGAAAGTGTCACTATAGAAACGGGGTTTAGCGATCATGTCATTATATCAACTAAGAATACGAAAGTTAATATATCAGTCTAGAAGGCTAGGAGAGTGTTTCTGCTATATAGAGCAGATAAGCAGTTATTAACATCTCTCTTAGACAGTGAACTGGCATGACTTAGTGCTGGTAAGATTGATATAGAGTAATTATGGGCAAAGTTGAAGCAGATTGTAAATCGTGGTCTGGGGAGTTATGTACCTAATAAGTGCATAAAGGATAAAAAACACCCACCATGATTTAATAAAAAATTCGGCTGATGCTGAGGAAGCAGAGACTGTTGCACTCTCGGTTCAAAAGGGAACACGTAAGTGACGGACGACAAGCGAAGGTTTGTAGAGATTCGAGCGTTTGTGAAAAGATCTATGCGCGAAGCATACAACAACTATCACCCTCACACCTTAGCAAAAGATTTGGCACAGAGCCCGAGAAAATTCCCGTTATGTGCAAAATCACTGAGAGGGTCTGTTGATCAGTCTGGTGTGGCAGTTAAAGATAACAAAATGAAAGCCCAAGTTATAAATTTAACGTTCAAGAAATCGTTCACACAATAGAATCGTATGAACATACCGTCATTTGACCATTGGTCAGACTCCCGTATGGACGACATAGTAATAAGCATACCTGGCGTAAGGCAACAACTCAAGGATTTGAATGCGAGTAAGTCATCAGGTCTGGATTTAGTCCAAGTTCTATTTCGAAAGAGTACTCTGCGGCATTGGTCCCTTACCTAGCTTGCATTTATCGTGGATCCCTCGTCCAGTGGAGAGTCCAAAGCGACTGGAAGAATGCGCAGGTGATTCCAGTATATAAGACAGGGAAAAGAACGGATCTGCAAAACTACAGACCAATATTCCTAGCTTCTGTTTGGTGCAGAATCATTCAGCATATTCTCAATTCGAAAATAATAAAACTTCTTGAGATTGAGAAGCTTTTGTGCACGACTCAGCATGGTTATAGAAAGCATCGCTCGTGGGAAACTCAGCTTGCCCCTGTGTCGAATGATGTACTGCCACCCATGGATGAAGGACAATAGGCGGGTACCATATTTCTAGATTTTCGGAAAGCATTTGACACGGTGCCCCAGTATGTTGTCCTCGACGGCGGGTATCGTCAGGGGTGCAGCTGGGAAGTGTGACAGGATCGCTGTTGTTACATAAATGATTTGGCTGGGTAGATGAGCATCAGTCTGCTGTTGTTTGCTGATGATTCTGTGGTGTATGGTATGGCATCAATGTTGAGTGACTGTAGGAAGATACAAGACGACTTAGAAAAAATTTCCAGTTGGTGTGATGAAAGCTGGCTCTGAATTTAGAAAAATGTAAGTTGATGTGGGTGAGTAGGAAGAACAGTATTACTAGTGTCCTGCTTGACACAGTAGAATCGTTTAAATATCTGGGCGCAGTATTGGAAAGCGACGTGAAATGGAACAAGCATGTGAGGACAGTGGTAGGGAAGGCGAATGGTCGCCTTCGGCTTATAGGGAGAATTTCAGGAAAGTGTGGTTCATCTATTCCTGTGTACTGCTCGAGTGTTCCGGATCCGTACCACGAAGGATTGAAGGAAGACGTCGAAGAAATTCAGTGGGTTTCTACAATTGTTGCTGGTAGGTTCTAATGACATGTACGTGTTACGGAGATATTTCGGGAATTCAAATGCGAATCCCCAGAGGGAAGGCGACTTTCTTTTGGAGAAACACTATTGAGAAAATTTAGAGGACTGGCATTTAAAGCTGACTGCCGAACGATTCTACTGTCACCAACATACACTGCGCGCAAGGACTACGATGAAAGATACGTGGAATCAGGGATCATATGGAGGAATACAGATCGTCGTTTTTTCCTCGCTCTATTTGCGAGTGGAACAGGAAAGGCGACGACAATGATGGTTTTGGATTGGATTGTTTGAGGAAAGAGACCAAACAGCGAGGTCATCAGTCTCATCGGATTAGGGAGGTCGGGGAAGGAAGTCGGCCGTGCTCTTTCAAAGGAACCATCCCGGCATTTGCCTTGAGCGGCTTAGGGAAATCACGGGAAACCTAAATCAGCATGGTCGGACGCGGGATTGAACCGTCGTCCTCCCGAATGCGAGTCCAGTGTGCTACCACTGCGTCACCTCGCTCGGTAACAGGAAAGGAAGTGACAAGTAGCTGTACAGGGTACCGCCACGCACCGTACGGTATTTTGCGGAGTATCTGACACTAGGAGGAAATCAAATGGTGTATATAATGCCGAATGGAGATATACCGAACATGAGCAAGCTTTTAGATACCTAGGTAGAACGATAAAAAAGAGTCTAGAAGACGAGGACAGATCTTGAAACTAGGAGAGCATTAGCCAAAGACACTTTTATAAAAAAAATGTTTTTTTGCAGAAACATGGACAAATGTTCTAGGAATAGCCTATGCGGTGTGGAGTGTACTCCTCAGTACAGGTGAAATGTGGACAATTAGGAAGATAGGTATAGCAATACTGAAGGACTGTGAGTCGTGGACATAGCAAAGTACAGCAAGGCTGAAGGCACTTGAGTCGTGGACTTGACAGAATATAGAGAAGAGTACGAAGGAAAACCAATGAGTGACTGTTCTAGAAATGAAGGAAAAGAAACGTAAATGGGCATATAGACTGCCTGACAAAATAGAAATGAAGGAAAAGAAACGTAAATGGGCATATAGACTGCCTGACAAAATATTTTAAGCAACCAAAAAAAAAAAAAAAAAAGTCGCGTTAAATATAACTTAACACACGTACACACCATCGTTGGGTATTTAACAGGTTAGTATGGCAGGCAGGACTGCCACTCCTGCTGTCGCGGTGTGTGGAGTAATCGTATATAGCCTTAGGTCACCGCTGCTATATGACTGACTGAGGGAACATTGACGGCACACTGATACGTCACTGACTTTCTGCGTCCTCTTGTGTTACCCCTCATGCATCAGTACCATGGTGCCCTTTCTCAACAAGGCAATGCTCTCCACATATTATACATGTTGCCCTTAATTCTTTGCATGGTGCTGAGGTAATCCGGAAGCTATTAAGAGCCTCAAAAGAGTCTTCTATAAAGCATGTTTGGAAACAGCTCGGACGTCAGATCCGTCCCAGCCTAAGTTTCTAGGTTAATAAGGACCAGTTACAACAGCAGTTGGCCAGCTGGTCTCCGGAGAGAATACAACGGCCTTATGACAACCTACTCAACCGAGTGCCTCCAGGATCTGGTGGGTGCAACCTCATTTCCTCATACTGATTCGTGGACTTGTAGCACTGTTTTATCGTGTTACCTAGCCAGAAAGCACGTGGAAACACGGTAGCAACTAGTCGAGCCCTCTGACAAAAGGAGAGTGAACAAATCACATTTAGTGACTACTCCTGATCACAGATGCAGATTTATCTTTTACTTATTAGTCGAGTGATATAGTTCAACGGCTAAACCGCCTAGTAGTCTAAGGTTCTACTTAATTAAATGCCGAATAAATCGCATCAAATGACTTCACCAGAAATTGGAGGCCTCCGTAGGCTTGCCTTACCTACGGACTCCTGGCTTCTGAAGGGATTATAATTTTGTGTTATCTGGTTTCAGTAATATTGAATCTGTACAATAATAGGTCGTGTTTCTGGAATGCCATGGCAGACGTCACTTTGAATATCAATCCTTCTTCGCCAGCGGTGGAGGGACACACCCTGGTCTGCTATACCGTTTCCCGACCTGTGGGCTACAGGGACTGCCTTAAAGAGCCAGACGTTATTCGCAAGAGCCACACGTGTTGGGCCTATTCTTGTGTCTGCTCTTTAGATTTTCGTACACAAAAGTGACGGGAAGTGATGTTAAGTTGAAATTAGTTCTTAGTTGGAGCAAGTTCGGCACTATGGTCAGCAAGTGGTTGGCCGCTGTTATTCACGGGTGTGCATGCTTGTCATATTGATAGCGGCCATTCATCACGCGACTCCCTACCGTACGTTCAGTAATCAGTTTCCACGTACTAATCGGTAATAATTCTAATGCGACGCAATAGCGCGTCCACCGAACAGGAAGAGGGGTAATCTTGTTTCCGGAATAGCAAAGTAATCCGCCACTACCTAGGGCGGTGTCCTCAATTCTCATGACTGTTAGCATTCAACTGCACAAACTCTCTTAACTTTGGAAGACAATTTCCCAAACTGTTTTCTGTTCAAACGTTCTTGTGTCTTGACTTACAGTAAGACTAGTTCTGGCTGGTTTCTTAGCTTAATTTGTGTGACGTAGCAGTTATTCACTTGTAACGGGTACTTCCCATTTAATGTGTTCTTCTGAGACAATACATGCAACATTTTACCAGATCTGTTTTTCTTGCTCTGGGGTTTCCACCCATTGTCTCCCTGTGTTATCAATTGAACACTGAAGTCCGATGTTAACCTCGGTCCGGGCAACAGCAGAACCGCAAGTGAGGTTTAAAATCGTTGGTTCATTAGAGAAACAACAAGGAATCTGCAAGCTAATTTGATCATTGCTTGTATACTATCAGTTAATCTCATCACCTCACTACGTACATGTTGTTGTTGTTATGGCCTTCAGTCCTGTGACTGGTTTGATGCAGCTCTCCATGCTACTCTATCCTGTGCAAGCTTCTTCATCTCCCAGTACCTACTGCAACCTACATCCTTCTGAATCTGCTTAGTGTATTCATCTCTTGGTCTCCCTCTACAATTTTTACCCTCCACGCTGCCCCCACGCTGGTGATCCATTGATGCCTCAGAACATGTCCTCAAAAGCCGATCCCTTCTTCTGGTCAAGTTGTGCCACAAACTTCTCTTCTCCCCAATCCTATTCAACACCTCCTCATTAGTTATGTGATCTACCCATCTAATCTTCAGCATTCTTCTGTAGCACCACATTTCGAAAGCTTCTATTATCTTCTTGTCTAAACTATTTATCGTCCATGTTTCACTTCCATACATGGCTACACTCCATACAAATACTCGTACTTTGAGGAACGACTTCCTGACACTTAAATCAATACTCGATGTTAACAAATTTCTCTTCTTCAGAAACGCTTTCCTTGCCATTGCCAGTATACATTTTATATTCTCTCTACTTGGACCATCATCAGTTATTTTGCTCCCCAAATAGCAAAATTCCTTTACTATTTTAAGTGTCTCATTTCCTAATCTAATACCCTCAGCATCACCCGACTTAATTCGACTACATTCCATTATCCTCGTTTTGCTTTTGTTGATGATCATCTTATATCCTCCTTTCAGGACACTATCCATTCCGTTCAACTGCTCTTCCATGTCCTTTGCTGTCTCAGACAGAATTACAATGTCATTGGCGAACGTCAAAGTTATTATTTCTTCTCCATGGATTTTAATACCTACTGCGATTTTTTCTTTTGTTTCCTTCACTGCTTGCTCAATGTACATATTGAATAACATCGGGGAGAGGCTACAAACGTGTCTCACTCCCTTCCCAACCACTGATTCCCTTTCATGCCCCTCAACTCTCATAACTGCCATTTGGTTTCTATACAAATTGTAAATAGCCTTTAGCTCCCTATATTTTACCCCTGCGACCCTCAGAATTTGAAAGAGTGTATTCCAGTCAACATTGCCAAAAGCTTTCTCTAAGTCTACAAATGCTAGAAACGTAGGTTTGCCTTTCATTAATCTAGCTTCTAAGATTAGTCGTAGGGTCAGTATTGCCTCAAGTGTTCCAACATTTCCCCGGAATCCAAACTGATCTTCCCCTAGGTCGGCTTCTACTAGTTTTTCCATTCGTCCGTAAAGAATTCGCGTTAGTATTTTGCAGCCGTGACTTATTAAACTGATGGTTCGGTAATTTTCACATCTGTCAACACCTGCTTTCTTTGGGATTGGAATTATTATATTCTTCTTGAAGTTTGAGGGTATTTCGCCTGTTTCATACATCTTGCTCAGCAGATGGTAGTTTTGTTAGGACTGGCTCTCCCAAGGCCGTCAGTAGTTCTAATGGAATGTTGTCTACTCCAGGGGCCTTGTTTCGACTCAGGTTTTTCAGTGCTCTGTCAGACTCTTCTCCCGGGTTCGATTCCCGGGGGGGTGAGGGATTTTCTCTGCCACGTGATGACTGGGTGTTGTGTGCTGTCCTTAGGTTAGTCAGGTTTAAGTAGTTCTACGTTCTAGGGGACTGATGACCATAGATGTTAAGTCCCATAGTGCTCAGAGCCATTTGAACCATTTTTCAAACTCTTCACGCAGTATCATATCTCCCATTTCATCTTCACCCACATCCTCTTCCATTTCCATAATATTGTCCTCAAGTGCATCGCCCTCTATATACTCCTTCCACCTTTCTGCTTTACCTTCTTTGCTTAGAACACGGCGTACATAGAAGCACTGTATCCAGCGCTGTCATTACAGGTGACAGGACTTTGCAGGTTTTAGTCATTTCAGATATCGTGAAGGTGTCTCGCTCAGGAATTTCAAACGAGTGTAGTCGTTACTGCTTCAGAAATCTGTCTGTTAACCACTACTGGTCGAGCATTAGTGGTGACATCAGTTATGTCTGTCTCCCATTTTAAGTTCACCAGATGGCGACCGGATTTCATTCCCCTAGCCGCTGAGATGGGGTTAAATGTTGGTGCTAGCTGAAACTAAAAACATTGGTGGTGTGACAGATACTTGGAATTCAGACAGGCGGTCAGCAAGAGGAATGGGCTACAGTCTAGGGCGCCGAAAACGATGCCTGAAACGGTGTTGCCTCCGTGGACGCCGTCGACTCCGGATCGCCGCTTATTGCCGACTTGGGAAGCGTTAGGCGAGGACCAAAATTCCAAGGAAAATACCGCTCCACAGGCAGCTCTTGCCCCAGGTGATGTAATTAGTATGTTCTATCAGCTACAGGCCTAATTTGACACACAAAATAATAAATTAGGCAGTGAACTAGCCACCTAAAGAGATTAATTAGGTGTCCAAAAGGAGAAACTGATTTCTAACTTGAAGATAGAGCTAAATTTCCAATTAGAACAACATACCAAAAATTTAGAAACGTTTAATGATTTGTTAACAGTAAATGTAAATAT
Source organism: Schistocerca piceifrons (assembly GCF_021461385.2). NCBI lineage: Eukaryota > Metazoa > Arthropoda > Insecta > Orthoptera > Acrididae > Schistocerca > Schistocerca piceifrons. The sequence goes on from NC_060141.1 coordinate 784,980,175, forward strand.
CGCGTGACTAGGGCCTCCCGACTGGTAGACCGTTCGCCGGGTACAAGTCTTTGGATTCCACGCCACTTTGGTGACTTGCGTGTCGATGGGGATGAAATGATGATGATTAGGACAACACAACGCCCAGTCCCAGAGGGGAGAATATCTCCGACCCAGCGGGGATTGACATTCTGTCGCACTGACCACTCAGCTACTGGGGGCGGACTGTCCCGTTAACTGAATAGGTGCACCGTGACGAAGTTATCTGCAGCTTGAGACTCAAGGCCAAGGGCTAATTGCACAGAGCGAGAGACGGGACAGAGCACATGAGGAAAACAAGGAGCTTTATCTGAGATAGACTCACCGTTAAGATCGAAAACAAATTAGCTAGAGTAGCAGGACAAGTGATTACAATCGCTCAGCAACTAGGCGGTCAGATAGCGAAGTTAGACAGGGTCAACGAACAGGTGACAGAAACTCCAGCTATCATTTAGGGGCATACGGAAATGTTGGGTGCAATAGAAACACCTATTTATTCTGCTGAGGAGAAAGTTCAAGAAATTAGTGACAGCAGAGCGGAGAGTGACACCTCACAATGTCAAGTGTAGAAGGAAGCAATAAACTATGCGCCAAGATGGTCCAGTGCCTTCAGGGATGAGCGTTAGGCCTTCTATAATGTGAGCTGAACTGTCCGCCATGTTTCCCCAAACTATGGGTTACTCATACTGGCTTACATATGAATCAGGGTGCGACAGGACATTTCTGAAATGTATAAAATTATTTGTCTGAATATGAGGACTACTAAGCTATGAACTAGACTGATCATTGTAAAAGTGGTTTTCACATGTTTAGATTTCCAAGTGAGCCTAAAGGAAGAAAAATGTGGGCTATAAATTTCCGCATAGACAACAGGGAACCAGGAACTGATTCTCATTTCTGTGTTGTAAGCATTTTAAAAGCTAAACCAATTGTATTAACTTGCATTTGTTCCCACAGTCGAAAATTTTTTCGATTCCTGAGGTATTTTTGCGGTTGAAAAAGTGAAGATTCAATCATACGTCGTTATCGTGAACATACATACAGAAACTGGATGCAATTTCTTATATAGGTACGGTAGTACGAAAGATAATTAAGATACTTTTTTGGAGAATTGGTCACAGTGAGGGAACCTGCACGAGTACTATAACGTTCAAACAATTCGGAAGTTTTGACCACAGCTCACAAGCTACAAATTTTCTGACGTCATTTCGTGATAATTGTACATAAATTTTTATGAGAGTGTGAATTCTAGATACACCAATTTCACAGTTGGTGTTGTGGGGAGGAGACGACGTCGTGGTTATTCAGACCTCCCTGCTGGGGCAAGAACTAATCTAACCGAATGAACAAAAGATAACAAAATGTGGGTAATGGGTAATAGGCGTATATGAAATTTGTTCTAGGGTTCAGTTCATGCATTGTGCAATTCAAGGAGCTTAATGAAACCACATTTCTTAAAAATACTTACTTATGGTAGAAAAATAAAAATTACTCTTGCAAGTGCCTACATAATGGCAAAAACTAGTAAATACTGTTACTGCATAACACCCACGTAACATGACACTGGTACCTATTCCTTAACTCATTATATTAAATATTTAGAAGCCACGATGCAAGTTCCGAGATTACGTTTCTATAGCTGTGTGATATTACATGTCATTTTTTCTATTGTATGGATTCTAAATGTTTTTATAGACATGTAGGATAAAATATTTCGTGAGAAAAATTCTTGAAGTTGTTTGAATAGATTAACCACCTATAAGGTAAATACTACCGAATCCTGAGAGTCTGTAAACAGTAACCCTGCCTGTCATGGTTAGTCAGCGAAGCCTTGTAATGTTGCAGCGATGCTTGCTATACATGCAAGCCGCCACCCTCTAGCAGTCGTAAGGAGGCGGCCCCATTCACCGGGGTGCCCGCTTTCAACCCTCCCCCCTCCGCACATTCAGTGGCTGCCACCCCTCCCACACACTGAGCGGCTGCCAGTCAGCCTGTGCCTGGTGTTCCCTGTGAGCAAAGCCTGCCCTATTGATACAGCGGCGCGCTGGCAAGTTGTTGGCGCTGTTTGATTCACTTGGAATGGGGAGCCACTACCTTGTTTGCAGGGTCGAACACCAGCCTTCTGGGCCAATGCCCCACCGTATTCTAGTTACCCTCTCCCACAGATTACTCCGGCTACTTGAGAAAAATTCAAAACTTTATCGAGATTGGACAGAGACGATTCACATTACTTATAATCAGTTAATGAACATGTTTGGACAGGATTTAACCTTCGTACCTCTGAAGAGAGCCTACTGTTGTAGACCACAAGGCTCTATTGTATGGGTTTTGGACTATTAACTCGTGAATTTCTCGCACAGTACTGGAACAGCAGACAGCAGAGAGTAGGGCGCCACCAGACGATTAGGCGTCCTTACAGTCCAAGTGCGGGGAGCTTTGCAGGAATTGTTTTTATGTGAACTCAACTCACTGTCATTTGTCCGCTCTCATGGACACGGAGGAGTTCAAACTAGTAATCTACCAGCTGATGTCTGTATAGACAAAGAGGATGCTTCTAACTGTACTGGTAGTGAACTTGGAGAAATAGTTCGATGTGTAGACTTCACTGGATCAATTACAGGAAGAGAGAGACAGACGCGATGCTATCAGAGCAAAATTGTGGTAGTTGTAAAGCTCAAAATTCTGGAAATAAAAGTGGAAGACGCTCCGGGTGGTCTTAAAAAACTATCATGAAAGAAAACGTGCTGGAATCCTCTATTAGCAAAATAACAGTGACAGAAATGTTTTGTCTGTTGAGGTGGGACACTGCATGGGGAGGTACCGTAAGTTCAATTGCCGGCCGCGATCCCCGCCCAAAAAGAGAGGGATTCCTCAGAACGAACTCGCAGTTGCAACCGAGATTAGCTCGGAAAACTAATACGCATGAGTAGAGAGTAGTTTTCGTGTGGTGAGAAAGCTTTGTCACATATACTGTTCCGAAAACACATTAAATGTTTTTAGCATATACTTCAGTTCGAATAAATAATTAATAAACTTGTCCGTGCTGTCAGGGGGGCCAGTAGTGATGGCTGATAGAACTGCAGTAAAATTCCCATCATCTCCGGTGAAAGATTTAGAAGTCAAACAAGCCACTGCGTTCTGTAGAATGAGGAGGAAAGGAGTACTTAAAGGGCAATAGCACAACCGCACTGCCAAGACTCCCACAAGTAAGAAGGCCTTGTTTGGCTTCGAGACATTTGAGATGTAGTTCTACAGAAGAATGTTGAAAATTATGTAGATAGATACGGCAAAGCAATGGGGAGCTTCTACGCAGAATCGGCAAGGAAAGGAATATATGGAAAACTCTGACAAGAGGAAGGGCCAGGATGATAGCACACCTATTAAGACGTCAGGGAATAACTTGCATGGTGCTAGAGGGAGCTGTGGCGGATAAAACCCACGGAGGAAGACAGAGAATGGAATACACCCAGCAAATAATTGAGGACGTAAGTTGCAAGTGATACTCTGCGATGAAGAGATTGTCACAGGAGTGGAACACGTGGCGGACTGCATCAATCAGAAGACTGACGAAAATAAAAAAGAAAATTGCCAAACCGCAGGACTCCCTACTAGTGAAGATATTACAATTTTCTGACACCTGGTTTAACTAATACAGAATTTTTGCAATGTGCCATATTTCTGGAAGGCTAAGACTGCTGTCAGTTTGAATTTCTGTCCTTTTTCGCCAGTGGCGGAGGGAGACAATCCACCTGACGGTTTTGCAGAAAACCCCCCATTCCAGGTCTGTCAACTTGTGGGCCGCAGGCACTGCCTTCAAATTCGCAAGGGGCTGCCTATAATATAGATTGGTCACGAATTCCTCTTCTTACTGGTAGAGGTATACAGAGTCGTTGGGTCGTCGTACACAAAAGCGATGAGAGACGCCGTCGAGACCGAATTGGATACCAGTTCTTAGTTGGAGCAGGCTCGTGATCGCGGTCAGTGAGTGACGTGTAACCATTGTGCACAGATGTGCCCCCTTTCAGTTCGGTAATGGCCATTGATAACACCATCCTTTACACTACGTTCAGTAATCGGTAATAATTCCGATACGATGCAACGAAACGTGCACCAAACACTAGGAACGGTGATCATATCGTTTCGGGAACAGCAAACTAATCGCCCTTGCCCGGGCGGTCTCCTCAGTTCTCATAACAACGAGTACTCAAGTGTCTCTTTGCGCGCACCCTCTTAATTCATCGGTAGACCATGGAACACAATGCCGGTAATTGTTTTCTGTTTAATTGTTCTTGTGTCTTAACCTCTTGCAATACTATTTCTGTCCGGTTTCTTACCTTAATTTGTGTTATGTTACTGTTATTCTTCTGCACTGCCGGCCTGGGTGGCCGAACTGTTCTAGGCACTGCAGTCTGGCATCTCGCGACAGCTATGGTCGCAGGTTCAAATCCTGCCTCGGGTATGGATGTGTGTGACGTCTTTAGGTTAGTTAGGTTTAAGTAGTTCTAAGTACTAAGGGACTGATGACCTCAGAAGTTAAGTCCCATAGTGCTCAGAGCCATATTTCTTCTGAAGTAGGCTACCTCCCACCTAATGTGTTTTTCTGAGATAATATATTAAACATTTTACAAGATCTGTCTATTTTTGCTTTCTCTGTAGTTTTCCCCTGTTATCTTCCTTTATCATTAATTGAGCGCTGAAGCCCCCAGTTAGACGAGGTGAAGCCTGGTGCCTCGGTCGGGACAACAGCAGGGCAGCTGGAGAGGTTTTAAAATCGCCAGTTCATCAGGGAAAGAAGGAAATTGACAGCCAATTTAATCATGGCTAAAATACTTTCAATTAATCTCATCGTCTCACGCCATACTAAGTAGCACTGCAGCCACACGTTCATACTGCCAGGTTCTAAATAGGACAAAATTATTCTGTAATATTTGAAACAACATAACGAACCCTCTAAACTCGTTAAGTTTCATTTTGCGTCCTCCTCCCCTTAGTGGTTATTCACTTCTTTTGTCAGAGGGATGATACACTGGATGGGAGTGTATAAGGCATCATTATGAATCAAATAATGTATCGCAATAAATATAAACACAATGGACCTGTTAACGTAGCAGGACGCTGAAGATGATCATGAAGAAAGAAACGTTACCAGTTTCAAACGCAGGAACTTCAAAACTTTTGTCTGTTGGGAGAACATTCATATCATTTCGAACTATTATACAGTGCGCAAAAATCTCTTATTTCACTCCATTTAAGCATTGTTTTACTCACTTTGAGCATCTTACATTTTTATTGGAATTACGATGCACTGGGCATTTTCGAAAGTAATTGCATTAATTCATTGAGTTTAAGGCACACCTAAAATATCTATGAATGGTTTCTAAGAAGATCCTCGAACTTACAAGTGACAGTTAAGCTCTCTCATCTCAGAGACATGTACGTCTCAGTTATTTTAACACCATACCATTTCCTTGCGGTGCATTGTCTCTTGCTACGAAGATAGTGACTAATACTGTAGACAGGGCTACTCAGCCACTTCAGACACACATAGTCATGCACGGTAGCTCTACACATGCAAAAACTATAATCAGTGCTACAGTGCTATGTACACCATTGCACACTGTATGTATCCAGAATAAAAATACATATTTGGCTTAATATCGTTTGAAAAGTCGTATACTTTCTGAAAAGAAAACAAATTTTAAACAACTTGATTCTTATTTTATTAATTAAATCTAGAACTGCTTCATCCTCGGCATTCTCTTCAATAAATAGACTCTACTTATTGACACTGGCTTCGTTAAACTGTGTTCCCGTGATTTCAGAACACTTGAGCTGCAATTTATAATCTGTCAGAGCTTCGAAAATGGCCTGCCTGATCTCAATTAATGTTCTGCGATGGATCATCTTCGTTATGAAGTTTCAGCCAGGGCTGTTTACGGCGCTATTGTACGCGAGAGGGGTCACCGCCATCAATCAGCCGATGTGAGTGCCGACCTGTTTACGATAAACGTCAACCGCGGAAGACTGTTAAAGAGTCAATGAAGCTACAAACATAAAAGAGCGGACGCAGCATTACCGACAGCTCTTGTACACGACGTTCACCTTACTGAGTCTCCCTATTACTAGCATCGCTGGTGTTGTGGAAGCTGAGGGGCATATTACTATCGGAAACTGGCACTGGGGAAATAATCTAATATAAGATAGAGCAAAGCTAGGAACTTTACGTAGTCATCAACTTTGTGCTGACAATGGCTGTGAACAAAAGCTCGGTGAGTCGTTGGGCGAGGCGTCTGTTATCATCGCAGCAAGGTCACGCCAACCACTCCGATCACCTGCTGGCCAGCCGACCGCACACAGCTGTGTGTCCCACAGGCACTCTCAGTCGAGGTGATCGACGGACATTCAACACATAAAAAATCATGGCGACGGTCGTTTAGGACTCTGAAGGGATTATTATGTTGGATGTCCTCATCGTGCAACGGTCAACCCTTGAGTGCATTGTCCTACCCTCAGGAAACTGAAAAAACAACTTCAGCGTGTTCGTGGCCACAGAAATTCAAACGAACTTTTCCTCCTCCATGACAACGTAAGGCCTCACACAAGTCTATGCACTCGAGAGGAGCTCAAAAATCTTCATTGGACTGTTCTTCTTCATCCACCCTAAAGCCTGGTTCTCGCACCATCTGGCTTCCACCCGTCTGGCCCAATGAAGCATGCACTCCTATCGCTAGGTAGGCCTAAGGCTTCCATTCAGTCCATAGTTGACCAGTCTGGTGAAGCTGTAAAAGATAGCAAAACGAATGCGAAGTTTTGAATTTCACGTTGAAGAATTCGTTCACACAGGAGAATCGTACAAATACGCTATCATTTAACCGTTGGACAGACTCCCGTATGGACGACATAGTAATAATCATCCGTGGTGCAGAGAAACAGCTAACAAATTTGAAAGCAAATAAATCACCAAGTCCAGCAGGAATCCTAATTCTGTTTTAGAAAGAGTACTCTACGGCATTAGCACCTCACCTAGTTTGCATTTATCGTGGCCGAAGGCCCAACACTGAGTGCCAAGCGACGCGAAAAAAGCGCGGGTGACTCCAGTACACAACAAAGGTAAAAGGGCGGACCCGAAAATTAGCAGACCAACCTCCCTAACAACGGTATGCTGCAGAATCCTTGAACATATTGTCAAATCGAATATATTAAACTTTCTTGAGACTGAGAAGCTTTCGTCGACGCATCAGCATTGCTTTAGAAAGCATCATTCCTGCGAAACTCAGCTTGCCCTTTTCTCGCATGATATACTGCGACCTATGGATGAAGGGCAACAGGTAGATTCCTTATTTCTAGATTTCCGGAAATCATTTGACACAGTGCCCCACTGCAAACTGTTAACGAAGCCAAGAGCATATGGAATAAGTTCACAGACACGTGAGTGGTCCGAAGAATTCTTGTGTAATAGAACCCAGTATGTTGTCCTCCAGGGCGTGTGTTCATCAGAGTCAAGGGTATTGTCAGAATTGCCGCAGGAAGTGTGACAGGATCCCTGTGGTTCTGTATATACATAAATGATTTGCCGGACACGGTAGGCAGCAATCTGCGGTTGTCTAGTGATGACGCTGTGATGTACGAAAACGCTTCGAAGTTGAGTGACGATACGGCTTAGACCAAATTTCTAGTTGGCGTGATGTATGGTAACTAGCGCCAAATGTGGATAAAGGTAAATTAATGCCAATGAGCAGCCAGAAAAAACCTGTAACGTTCGGATACAGTATTACTGGTGTCCTGCTTGACACAGTCAAGTCGTTTAAATATGTGGGCGTAACGATGCAAAGCGATGTGAGGTGCAACAAGCATGAGATAACTATGGTAGAGAGGGTGAATGGTCGACTGCGGTTTGTTAGAAGAGTTTTGGGAAAGAGTGGTCCACCTGTTATGGAGACCGTATATATGACGCTGATGCAACCAATTCTTTAGTACTGTTCGGTAGTTTTTGATCCGTACTAAGTCGGATTAAAGAAAGACGTCGAAGCAATTCAGAGGAGGGCTGCTTGATTTGTTAGCGGCAGGTTCGGAAAACACGTACTACGGATATGCTTAGGGGACTCAAATGGGAATCCCTGGAGGGAAGACCACATTCTCTTCGAGGAACGCTATGGAGAAAATTTAGAGAAGAAGCATTTGAAGATGACTTCCCAACGATTCTTCTGCCGCAACCATACATTACGCGTAAGGATCACAAAGATGAGATACGAGAGATTAGGTCCCATACAGAGGCATACGGACAGTCGTTTTTCCCATCTCTCTATTTGAGAGGGGAACAGGAAAGGAACTGACTAGTAATGGTAGAAGGTACCCTCGGCCATACATCTTACGGTGGATTCCGGAGCATGTATGTAGATGCAGATGTAGAAGCAGTGCTCGAATGATGATAAGGTTATTGATACAGCAGCACATTGGTTCCGACGTCGACTAATAGAGAAGTATAATGCGGTCATAAAGCACTTCCCAATAAAGAGACGTAAAGCCGACGCACTGGACGGAAATTAAGTTCAAAAATAGAGTTTTGTATTCAAAAGAGTGGGGAATAATCCTGACCAAAACCAATCTGCTTTCAGAAAAAAATGTTTTGCATTACTTACTGAACACCCCTCGTGTTTCACATCCATCAAAAACTTATACTGCTTCTCTTCTGGCCATATTCTTTTCTCGTCGTACTAATGTGTTAACACGACTGTCGCCCAGAAAGAAATGCACCACATTTTTTCTTAAACTCATTTATTGAACACAATGAAACGTACATACAAGAAAATATGTTTCTTCTACACTCCATATATTTCCACATAACCTTCGTCCCGTTCCATGGCCTTCCTCCAACGGGACACAGAGACTTGAGTGCCACTACTTTATCTGGTCACGAAGTCATTTCTTCGTTGTTTCCATCCACACTTGATCCGCCGATGGACAGCTACAGCGCCATCTGCCCGAGTTATGATTTTCTAGAAATTGAGTGCATCAGTAGGCTATATATAGGCAGGTGTGACATCCGTAAATGGCCTCCCTGAAAGCTGCAAAATTTGGAGCTCTGCTGAACCGCCTTCTCGTTATGACCTCACTGTTTTTGCCCAACGAGTAACCGTTCTTCTGTAGGCTGCAGTTGCTGCACAAACTACACACAATCGTTTGTAGATGTTCGCAACAATTTCTTTCTCGGCAATGGGAATTACAAAGACGACACTTACTGACGAAATTTTGATACAATGCTACAGGTAAGGTATCTGGCAGAAGAAACGGAAATTTTGTGTGCGCACTCCAGGAACTTCAATTAATACGTATCATTCTTGTCGGCGGAGAGAAAGAAAGTGCTGCGTTGCTTTATGGGCCACGTTAGTACATTGCAAAACGTTAGCAGTGAAATGTTACTATTGTTCATCACTAACGACATAGTGGTTTTTGTTGCAGAAGACGGGTGACCTACTGCCGAGACATTTAAATGTCGATGCAAGATGACATTCCAAACAGGTAGACTTACTGCAGTTGCGAGCCACTAAACGAAAGTAGACGTAAAAGAGCTGCAAACCACAATGTGGTATAAGAAAGGGATACCATCACTTTCTGGGGGTTTATGTGAATATCCGCTAAATCTGCACTCTGTTGGGATACCCAAAACGCCCAATTCATTTCGACTGCTCTCGAAAATTAACACCTTTTTCAGTACGTCGCGATGTATGAGAAAGGCAGTAAATGTACGTTTACAGAGGATGTGTTAAATAAGCCCTTATAGTAGCATCCACTCACGCCTTCACCTTGCTTTCGGTGGTTGGAAAGATCTGAGAAACATCGATTCCCTGAGGATTCAATAAAATCTTACAAAAAATTATATGGAATGTGTTTCACACACACAAACACACGCTCGTACACACAAGAGAAATATTACCGTACTTCCATACTAATGTATGACATAAGAATCTTCATTACTGTGGAAAATGTCACTTCTTTTTTTAATCATCAGTCTTCTGACAGCTTTCAAAATGGATCAAATGGCTCTAAACACTATGGGACTTAATATCTGAGGTCATCAGTCCCCTAGACTCAGAACTACTTAAACCTAACTAACCTAAGGACATCACACACATCCACGCCCGAGGTGGGATTCGGACCGGCGACCGTAGCAACAGCGTGGTTCCGGACTGATGCGTCTAGAACCGCTCGGTCACAGCGGCCGGCTGACAGCTTTGATGCGGTCTGCCAAGAATTCTTCTCCTGTGCCATCCTTTTCTTCTCAGAGTATCGCTTCCAACACACATCCTTAATTATTTCAAGTATTCATTCCAATCTCTGTATTCCTCTACAGTTTTTAACCTGTACATATCCCTCCAGTACCAGGGAAGTTATTCACTGATCACTTAACACGTATCCTAACATCCAGTCCCTTCTTCTTGACAGTGTTTCCCATATATTCCTGTCCTCGCCGATTCTGCGGAGAGCCTCCCCATTCCTTACTTTATCAATTCACCTAATTTTCAACGGTCTTCTGTAGCACCACATCTCAAATGCCTCTATTCTCTTCTATTCTGATTTTCCTACACTCCATGTCTCAATGTCATACAATACAGCGCTCCAGGCATTCATTCTCACAAATGTCTTCCTGAAATTTACACCTGTGTGTGTTATTAACAGGCTTCTTCTGTTCTTTTATGTCCTCCGTGCTCCGTCCGTCATGGGTTATTTTGCTGACTTAGCTTCATCTGCTTAGTGATCAGCAATCATGATGTTAAGTGTTTTGTTCTCATGCCTCCTACCTTTTCATCACTCTCGTCTTTATTCGATTTTCTCTCTGTCCATATTCTCTACTCATTCAGTAGGTCCTGTAATTCCTCTTTACATTCAGTGAGGATATAAATGTTATTAGCGAATGTTACCATTGAAATACTTTCACTCCTTCAACTCATAAAACTTCCTTTTAATTCCGTCATTGTTCCTCCGAAGTATAGACTGAACAGTAGGAGTGAAAGAGAGTATTGCTGTCTTGCACACTTTTTAATCCGAGCACCTCCGTTCTTGGTATTCTATTCTTATCGTTCGCTCTTGGCTCTTGTACATGTCGCTCTTGTACAGGTCACACTTTAGTAGTGATCAAGAGTAGGCTGAAGCTTAAGAGACTAGCCAGGAGGAATGTAACTATTGATCATTCACAACGCCGAACGTTCTCTCTGGATATCTTTTTTGTCCTGTTGTCTGTTTGGCCGCACAGTTAATCACAGCAAATAAATAACTTTTATGTCACTCCCAGTACACACTTGTCATGTTACTCTCAAAAAATTGCTGCCGCCTTGTATTTCATTGACAAATGAAGGGTCACAAATACAGTTTGTCGTCGGTCCTTCACCAGACTGCAGCAAAAGTTTGACAAGCAACAAACCCACACTGTGCAGCGAGCAGAATATACTCTAAACTGCGGTGTGGCGTCTACTACGATATCACATAATTATGGATGGGAAATTTTAACGGGCCACAGGTGAGAGCTGATAAGTAAAAGATATTCAGCCGTACCTCTCGATTTACAGAGACATTTTAACGCTCTTTAGGTCTCAGCTTGATACAAATGTCTAGTGAATTGTCATGTTGTCACTTTACATTCTTTGTCGATGGCGTTACCGGAGACTCAATCATTAACAGCTTCATTAAACTACATTTCAGCATTAATACTAGCAGGCCCATCACCATTAACTTCAGCAACAACACAAAGCTGGATCACGCTGTCATAAAAATATGTTTTACTTCTGAAAGCACAGAACTTTGACCTTCATCAACATACATTTCAGTGACTGTTGCATACAGCATCTGGCAGTCAAACGTTTCCTGGCTGCTGTCAGTATTCATACGTATCACTTTCATCCTAGATGAAACATTCATCACGTAATATGCAATCTGTTTGTCGGGTTCACCAAAAGTCTCGTCCTTTGACCTTGTGCATTAATCTCTGAATATTGTTTTGAAATTCATTTAATGTTCTAGACGACATATTTTCCTTTGTCCACGTTCTGTTTAGTTGAATATTTTGAGTTGCGTTGTAACCTGAAGAAGAAGTTTGCAGCTTGAAACATGTTGCTGATAGCGGGCTTGAAGGAACCTTTTTATAAAATTATTAAAATGTCCACATTCTCTCGTTCAGCCCGGCAATATTCGAGCATCAAGAAGCACGTGTACTATCTGTACTGTGGTATAACCTTCCGAGCCTTCTGATGACTTGAAAATACAAAAAAAAAAAAAAAATTAGGAGTCAGTAAGCTGTTTGATCATAACCTGGTATGCGGTCGTGAACTAAATCCGCTGCTCTCTGGAAACTGGCACCGTGAGATCAGCAAGACTTGTAAAGTCAGATGAAACTTAAGCTTTACTTTTAGTAGAGCTGCATAAGAGCTTTACATGATGCCGTTTTTCTTTTTAAACAAACATGTGCACATTTTTTTCTCAATTTCACATGGGAAGTGATCGTAGACGCATTGCAGACATATAAAAATTACCAAACACTGCCCACTTAATTTCTACGGAAGTTAGCGAATCTAATAAGAACAATAAGTGTACGTGCGACGTTCCACATGAAAATCTTATTAAAAATAAGTCAAAGCCTAAAGGATAGATGTTACTGTGATCTCATCTCATCCGCGTTCTCTTAAATCAGGAGCAGCTCTGAAATAATATTCATAAAATTAAGGTATACATGACGCTAGGACCGAAGTGAGTGAGAAATGGAGCTAAGTCTTGGCCAGGCAAAACGAGTTAATTTGGTTATACAGCTGAGCTTTGGACCATTTTGCTGGACCTTAGAACTTATTGTGATGCCAAAGAATTACGAAATTAATATACTTTACTGAGAGAGGGTGATAGCTAAAATCTTCGTATAGTAGTAAACAAAACAAGGTTTAGATTGGTGGGAAGTTTGCTAAGGTCTCTAGATATTGAATTTATAAAAAAGATAAACTTAAATAATATTGTGTAATTGTCGTTGGAAACGCGATGACAGTAACACTTCGAGCACGTGTAGTGCAATATTCAGTAAATCTGTGGACTTCTAAAGCGAGTTGGACAAGGGATTCTAAGAAACTGTGCGAAATTTGAGGAAATAAGTTCAACAAGAAACCGCAAGAGGTGAAGCTGTTAGAAATCACATTTCAATTAGACTTCAAATATTATTAGTAGATTAGAAGAGTAGTACATATTTTCTAAGCAATTGTATCGGTGAGTTAGAAAACGTGTTGTGCCCCGGGGAACTAAATGTATTAAGTAGGGGGCAATATATATTATACCTGAAACGATTGATAGTTATCTACTAGGGCATGCCGAAAAGTCGTGGCTTTTTAAATAAAATAAACACTATTAACGTAATCTTCGTATTATATTATATTTATTTCTTAACATAGTCACCATGCCAATGGACACATTTCTTCCAACGAGGGACCGCTTTGTTGGTACATCGCACCGCGTCATCGCTTTCAAAGGGAGATGCTCCGTGCCGTTCTTTATGTTTTGGAAATAAATGATAATCAGATGCAACGAACTTTGGATTTTGTGGAAGATGATCGGTCACGATTAACCCAAGGCGCCTGGTTCTTGTAAATGTCGCAGCGCTAGTGTATAGTATGGTACAGTCGAGCAGAAGAAGAAGGTGCTCCATTATTGGACCAACTCCTCGTTTGTAGCAGTGTGTTTCTCACGGACCGACATAATTACGTTACACACCGCCACGTTACACACCACAATTCGGTGTGCAACAGTGGGAAGGGCTGTAAGTATGCAGACATGGACAATACAGATGTAGAATGTTAATAACTTTTGTTTCGTCGGATACTTTAAGAGTTTTCAGATAAAAATTTCACAGAAATCACTTTTCAGCACGCCCTAGTAATCAGTATTTTGAAAATAGATTACTCTGATATCTTAACGATAAGCTTCTTGAATATTGTATGCAAAGCTCATCTCGTATGTTCTTAATGTGAATTGTGTGGCACCTTTTTGATTCTACTATGTAAAATATTATCTTCACCAAAAAATTTATTTATTGCCTCGTAAAGCTGCGCGGAACGATAATTAAAAATGTGAAACACAAAATAGTCAGAACGACTGATAAAATCTTGTTGGATAGTAACGAACATTAATATTCCTCGAAGTGGAGGAAGATGTTGTTAAAAGAAGTCTATTTGGTTTTAATTTCATCTACAACCCTTTCTCTACTTACGAAACACTTCTATTCATGTAAATTCAAACAATAAATTCAATAACCTCCACTGACGTAACACGTATAGCCCGATCATTGCAGAAAAAATCTACAAATATGGGGCTAAACAGTCAGCGTACATTCGATATGTAACTCAGTAGAGCATAAACTTGAGGAGACGGCTCTGTTGGGCATGGTCTGTGCGAGCTTTCGTAGTTAAAATGAGCAGCGTGAACATTAGGGGACACAATCCAAAATGCATTTTCAACAAATTCCTTATGCAATGCCTTCAAAAACTAGGAAGGGTCAGATAACGGTTATGAATATGTGCAGATCTTATTATAGTCTGTCGTGTAGGGCTTAAAATGCGAATATAAAGACGGTGAGATGCGTGGATATCGTTGACGCCTTCAATAGAAATCAATTACAGGTGGTGTTTCGTATGTAATACGTTATGAAGTCTTACTCAAATTGTGATATGTTACATATGCAAATACAACAATGACTTTAGGACTGAAATACAGTACGTGGTATAATATGGGGTGAAACGGACTGGGTGTTTGTGTTGTCCTCATCCTTTCATCATATAATTCGTGACAGTGGCTACAACTGTTGATTAAAAAAATTGGATTGTGTAAAATCTCTGACTTTGTACGGGCGCTGATGACCGTGCAGTTGAGTGCTCCACAAACCGAACATCAGTTAAGGAGTGAAACATAAGTTCTTCATATACATTTCCTACACAATAGGATTTCACGTTTTACACAAGGAGAAAGAGTGTAGAAAAAACGACGAGTTTTGTATTACACGATACCGTGTCCTAAAGGTAAAGTTTGAATCGAATATTTCTAGTCAAACTGAATAAACTGTGGGAATTCACATCAAGAGTACGGCAGCCAGCAGGTAATATGTGTTACGTACGTGAGGGACAGTGACTAGAAAAAAAATTCATTCAATGGCCTCATGCGGCTGATATCTGTATTTCTCTTTCATTATAGTCCGGAAATATTAGGGAATTACGGTGCAAACTGCGATACGACGCTGGAAATCGATGCATCCCGGTTTGCAAAGATCATGGATGATTATGACACTGACATCCCTCTGTGTCATTTATGATAACACACAGCAATGAACAGCCAGTTTATTTAGCAGATACGACAAATCGAATGGGACAGTGCCACTTACCACCTAGGAAATCATAAAGGTTCACTGCCATACGAAAACAGTTAACCTTCTACATCAACAAAAATGAAAATTTAGCGCCGACCGGGGTGGCCGAGCGGTGCTAGGCGCTTCAGTCGGGAACCGCGCGACCGATACGGTCTCAGGATCGAATCCTGCCTCGGGCATGGTTGTGCGTGATGTTCTTAGGTTAGTTAGGTTTAGGTAGTTCTAAGTTCTAGGTGACTGATGACCTCAGATATTAGGTCCCATAATGCTCAGAGCCATTTTTGAAAATTTTGCGTCTGTTCCAAATAGATTGCTTGAACCGACTGCTTTGAAATATACATACAAATACATACGTATTCTAGCGCAAAGTTGTCTCAAAATTTCGCTGTAGGTACCTAATTCCTTAATAAATGCATAATTTTAAGGAAAACATTGTTACTAAAAGTCTCATAATATACATTTCAGATTTACTTCAAATTTTTAAATGTGACTGTAATAACGTTCAGAAACATACAGAAGACACTCTTTTTAATTTTTTGATTTTCTACATGAATGCCCACGTAGATAATCGCTACCTCACAATCACAGATCTCTAAAAATTTCTTCATGGGTTGCTTTGAAATTTTGACACAACATTCCACTCGAATGTGTCCTCGGAATCTTTCGCAGTGGAATGTGTGAATAAAATCATCTCGGATTTGAAGCCATGTCAATTTTAAAAAAATTCTCAAGTTTTCGGAGCCCATCTCCGCCATCGTTGTCAAGAGTAAAACCATTGGCTGTCTAGGCTGTATTGGTTTTCTTTGTTGTTAAATCATCCCCCTCGCCACATGTGGTGAAGGACCGACGACAAACTGTATTTGTGACCCTTCATTTGTCAATGAAATACAAGGCGGCAGCGCGAGGGTGGACTGGCAGCGGTGTAAACAAATCGCCCTTCAGCCAGACGAACATGTTTCCAATGCAGATGGTAAAACAAAATCAAGGCAAGGAGACATAAGTACTATGAATTAAAACTGTTTTAAAAAGTAAAGTTAATGGCAGAATATCAATAATATAATGCTGTCTTGATAAATTATTTAAAATCAGTGATAGAAATGTGGACACGAAGGACAGTTAAAACCAGTTGAGAATCACTAAAGGACACTAAACATTTGCAAAAAAAAAAAAAGTCTTCAAAAAGGAACACTAATCAAGACAGAAGAGACGCTGACCATTAAGAGCATGGCATCGTACACTTTCACTAAAACGGAAAAGGACCTGCCCTTGCAACTGTAAGGTGGAGCGGAAAGAATGTGTCGATATAGAGGGAGAATGGAGACTGGTGGTGATGAGGAATGAGAACATAGGAGGTGGCGAAGAGACAGGCGTTGTTGTAGCGGTTGGGATAAGGGAACAGTTGGCATTGGGATCAATAGATTTGAAAGGAAAATGGGGTGAAGGAGACCACAGGTGAGGGGAAGAGAGGAGGTGCGATATGGAGAGATAAAGAGGATGGAGTACTTGGGGGGAGGGGACTGAGAGTTGGTAGGATCGGTATACCGGGGCAAAGATTATGGTCCGAGAGAGGGAGAGGTTTGAAATTTCGTTGGTTGAGGACGTGGAGGGTATGTATGTGTAGGGTTAGTGGGATGTGTAGGTAGTGGCGTAGCAGCACTCTAGGGTGACAAAAGAGAGGGGACACATAGGACTGCTGGACTCAAGTTGATAGATGGCATAGGTTATTCAGAGATGATCAAAGTGAGCGAGAAGTGGGAAGTTTGTGATCTGGTTAAGGTTTGTTCTAGGGGAAGGTTAGCGGATGTGGAAAGCAAGCAACGAGTATAACATTTGAGGATCTCGAGGGACTTACAGAACTGAGGAATGGTGGAAATCAATGCAACATTTGCATTACAAAGAACGGGACTTATCAGGGACTTCTATGTGTGAAGGAAAGTGGAATGGTATAGTCCTCACGTTTGGCTGGTTAGTAGTCTTAGTCTATTGGCAATTTTCTGTTCGATGGTTAGTAGGCAAAGTTTCCAAGTTAGTTTTTGGTCAAAGGTTAATCCTAGGTATTTTAGTGTGTTAGCTGGACGAACAGTCATAAATGGCGAGGTAGAAGTCTTGGGGATGAGAGGTGTACAAGGTGTGTCGTATAATTATTGCCAGAGTTTTGGAGGGATTAATCTTAAGGGACCACTGGTTATCAAGGGGATAAGCTAATTGAGCTCGATTTGGAGGGATCAGGATTTTTGGAACATAGGACAGAGGGTGAGGAAACCAGTGTCATCAGCATTCTGAAAGAGGTCGTTGGGAGGAGGTGGTTTTGGCATATCAGCAGTGTAAAGAGGTAAAAGAAGGAGCAGAGAACCGAACGTTGGGGAATTTCTACAGTGGGATGGAAGGTATGGGAACTAGTGTTGTTAACTATGACATAGGATGGGCAATTAGAGGTGATGAATGTAATAAGGTGGACGTAGTTTTTGGGAAGTGCGCAATTTTGGCTAGGACTAGATAGACAATCATTGTAGTTTTATATTTGTTATAAGTTGTTGGGATAGGAGCTGGGTTGGGCTCAAGAGTTTATCATCAGCAGAAAAGGAACACAGAGGCCACACTGGGTAACAGAAAGTAGAACATATTGGTGCTGATGGTGGTAGATGTGACAGGAGAGGATGAATTCAAAGAAGTTGCTAAATACTGATGTAAGGTAGAGGGGGCAGTATGAGGAGGTATCAGTGGGAGGTATGTTTCACTTGAGAGAAAGCAGGATTTTGTAGGCTTCCCATATGTCTGGATAGTATTATACAGAGTTTGGTGAGAAACGAGATATGGCGTTTTGTGCGGTAGTGACAGGTAATATGGTTATGCCCTGGGGATGAATTGCGTGAAGCACATTTTTTATGTCCTGTGCTGTGTTTGGGATGTATAATTCGTTCTCTAGTACGTTGTTCAAGCACAAGAAGCTGAGAACCAGGGTTGAGACTGTGATATCTTTGTGTTCAAGGACAGTAGGGAATCAGGAGTAGTCAGACTGAGCCTCATCAGGGATGGAGAGGAGAAGATGCAAAGCCATTCGCTTCGTTCAGGTCGTCAGATAAAGGAAGGTCGTTGTGGATGATTGGGTAGTGAGGGAGGGGATGGTTTCTGGCTCTCGTAGTGCGTCGCTCTAGTTCCCAGAGACCTGTGATTGCTCCCAGCCATGAATCCAGAGGAAGGAGTGATACAAGCGATTCATGGAGAAGGAGGACAGCATGTGGTAGGAGGGTAAGAGGGTGAGGATTTATGGCTTTAGTAGGGATATGGGTGGAGATAGCAGCTGAAAAAGTCTGTTGTAGGAAGACTGTGGCGTGGGGGATATCAGCAAGCTGCTAGAAGAATGGGGGGTGACTTCTTATCAGTGTATCTGTGGATTTCTGATAGGTTTTCCAGTTGGCATGGGAGTAGTTATCGACAAATTTTGGACAATGATTGAAATGGTGTGCATAGGTATGGGGCAGTGCATAGGATATGGTGAGGACAGGTAGGTGGACACTCTCATATGGACTGAGGACTTCTGCAGTGAGGTGTCCAAGAAGAATGGGAGATGCTAGGATGATATCTGTGGTGTTGTTTATCTCGATGTGTGTGTTGTGGGATAGGGATAATGTCACCTTGGAGAAAGTCAGTGAACTGATGCCACGACTGGAGCTCGGCAGGGCACCTACTATGGATGTTGAGGTCAGGGGAAATAATATGGGTGGAAAAGGAATCTTCAGTATTGGTCAGGAAATAATAGGGGATGGGATTATTAGGTCAGATGTAGCTGGTGGCACAGGTTACATTTAGGGTTTTGAAGAAGAGGCTAAGGGTTAGTTGCTCAGGGTTATTATTGAGCAAGGGTTGTGGGTGAACTCCACCTCTGGCCAGGTGGAAGCGGTTAACAGTGTAGTGGAGGAAATAGTGAGAGTCAGAGATGGTGTGTTGTGGTTGGAGCGACGTTCCATAGAGCTTGGAGGTGTCAGTGTTGTGTTGGGATAGCATATGCATAAGAATGTGCTCGCAGGTGGGTAAGGAGCACATGTTGCTATATAGGATGCTGTAATTCTGTCACATCACGATTAGACGTTAGAAGTGGGTTGCAGCGGTTAGTCTACACAGGGGTTTCGAGACAAGTGGACCTGGTTTTTGGTGTATGTGGCTTGGGTGTTGAGGTGAAATACTTATTAGACAGCGAGGGAGATTTCCTGAAGGGTATGTCGTCATTCAAAAGGGGTGGATATTTCGGAGGACACTGGTAACGATTCGAATGATATCTTCATCAGTGCAAGGTAGGTGGTGATCATTGTTGGGAGAGTGGGATTGCCAGTAATTTTTGCAGGCGCAGTTAATTCAGGATAAAATGGGGAGATTTTGGCCTTGCAGTTGATGGAGTAAGTAAGGTGCATGTCATTGCAGGTGATGCAGATTGGGGGGGGGGGGGTAGCCTACTTTGGGACAGTGCTTAATGAAGTAGAACTTCTTACTTTTGGGGCAAGTGGGAGGATTCATACAATCAGTTGTAATGTGGTCGTTATAGGGGAGGTGTATTTGACAGCTGTAGGATTAAAGGGGAATGCTAGGGGGCAGATTTGGAGCGTTCAACTTTGTGATTGTGGATGCAGATGAGGTAACACACCATGAGGACACGATAAATGGTGGGAGGAAGCTCTGTGAATACTCACAAGAGGAAGGTGGGATCAGAGTCATTAAAGATATGGTGGGCAATAAAGATTTCTGGGGAAGGAGTTGTGTGAACACCTATTCTACCATGATTTCAGGGCAAAGCTTCATGGGACTTCCTGGCAGATTAAAACTGTGTGCCTGACCGAGACTCGAACTCGGGACCTTTGCTTTTCGCTGGTAGGTGCTCTACCATCTGACCTACCGAAGCACGACTCACGCCCGGTACTCACAGCTTTACTTCTGCCAGTATCTCGTCTCCTACCTTCCAAACCTTACAGAAGCTCTCCCGCGAACCTTGCAGAACTAGCACTCCTGAAAGAAAGGATACTGCGGATACATGGCAAGTTTCATATCAGCGCACACTCCGCTGCAGAGTGAAAATCTCATTCTGGAAATATCCCCCAGGCTGTGGCTAAGCCATGTCTCCGCAGTATCCTTTCTTCAGGAGTGCTAGTTCTGCAAGGTTCGCAGGAGAGCTTCTGTAAAGTTTGGAAGGTAGGAGACGAGATACTGGCAGAAGTAAAGCTGTGAGTACCGGGCGTGAGTCGCGCTTCGGTAGCTCAGATGGTAGAGCACTTGCCCGCGTAAAGCAAAGGTCCCGAGTTCGAGTCTCGGTCGGGCACACAGTTTTAATCTGCCAGGAAGTTTCATATCAGCACACACTCCACTGCAATGAAAATCTCATTCTTCAAAGCTTCATGATCACAGTAGTTATGGTGAAGGACTGTGTCGAGGCTGGGTTTGTTTGAATGGGGGAGGGTGGTGGTGACTGTGGTGGTGCTGGTGGTGGTGGTGGTGGTGGTGGTGGTGGTGAAGGGAGAGAAAGTGACATGAGGAGGGAAGGTAATATGGGAGAGTTCGAGAAAAAGGTCTCTGTGGAAGTTGGTACTGGTTGATTTTATGAGGACCAAGTCTCTCTGCGGGATTATGTGGTTGATAGGAATGTGGGAGACATACTTCCTGATTCACGGGTGAGGGATTTTGCATTCAAGATATGAGAGTGAGGATAGGAGAGGAGGAAGGTGTGGACAGCTGTGGGAGAGGGTGCACATGATGCAGCTGCATCTGTGTGTTCCTTGGGCTCTGGGTTCATCTGAGGCTTCTCGGTGGTAGTGCTGGCTGTGGTGTTTGTGTTGCGTTTTATGGTGACTATGGGATGGCTGCAGGTTGAGGAATTAGTGAGATTTGGCACTGTGGAGGTCCTTCCAATAGAATGGAGTCACTGCGGCTTTTGGTGGCTGGTAGAGTAGCATGTGGTGTAGCGACCTTGGCACAGCGAGATGTGACTTGTGCAGGTGTTCCAGCGGTAGGTGCAGGTGCGGGAAGCTGGGGAGTGGAGTACAGGCAAAAGAAAAGTTGAGGGTGGGGAGGGTGTCCCTGGGAGGTTGAAGGTAGGTGGCTGATGTGACTTTGGAAGGGGAAAATACTGCAGGACATATGGTGGTGGGTCAGAGGAAACAAGCGATGTAGTAATTTTGGGACCAAGAGATGGATTGGTATAAACAATGCAGGTAATTGGGGTGTCCATCATGGGTTGAGAAGTCAGGGGAATGGTTGATATGTGTCGTCGAGCAACGTCGCCAAGATGGTAGACGAGGAGTGGCAGCGGTGGAGATGAAGGCAAGGAGACAGAGGCGACGAGGAAACTGCAGTGGCGGCGGCGACAGTGACGACAGCGGCCATGAAGAGCAGGACGGAGACAAACGCGGGTGGGCGGCGTCTGCAGCGACCGGGGGCGGTGGTGGCAGCAGTGGATGTGGCGACGGCGGAGGCTGTTGTGCAGCATGAAGGAGGCGGTAGCAGGAAAATGATGATACGTAAGGGGATAAAGGTGAAACACACTCACAGAAGGAAGTTCTGATAACAGAAACAGAACTGTTGTTGTTGTTGTGGTCTTCTGTCCTGAGACTGGTTTGATGCAGCTCTCCATGCAACTCTATCCTGTGCAAGCTTTTTCCATCTCCCAGTACCTACTGCAACCTACATCCTTCTGAATCTGCTTAGGTATTCATCTCTTGGTCTCCCTCTACGATTTTTACCCTCCATGCTGCCCTCCAATACTAAATTGGTGATCCCTTGATGCCTCAGAACATGTTCTACCAAACGATCCCTTCTTCTGGTCAAGTTGTGCCACAAACTTCTCATCTCCCCAATCCTATTCAATAATTCCTCAATAGTTACGTGATCTACCCATCTAATCATCAGCATTCTTCTGTAGCACCACATATCGAAAGCTTCTATTATCTTCTTGTCCAAACTATTTATCGTCCATGTTTCACTTCCATACATGGCTACACTCCATACAAATACTTTCAGAAATGACTTCCTGACACTTAAATCTATACTCGATGTTAACAAATTTCTCTTGTTCAGAAACGCTTTCTTTGCCATTGCCAGTCTACATTTTATTTCCTCTCTACTTCGACCATCATCAGTTATTTTGCTCCCCAAATAGCAAAACTCCTTTACTACTTTAAGTGTCTCATTTCCTAAGCTAATTCCCTCAGCATCACCCGACTTAATTGGACTACATTCCATTATCCTTGTTTTGCTTTTGTTGATGTTCATCTTATATCCTCCTTTCAAGACACTGTCCATTCCATTCAACTGCTCTTCCAAGTCCTTTGCTGTCTCTGACAGAATTACAATGTCATCGGCGAACGTCAATGTTTTTATTTCTTCTCCATGAATTTTAATACCTACTCCGAATTTCTCTTTTTTTTCCTTTACTGCTTGCTCAATATACAGATTGAATAACATCTGGGAGAGGCTACAACCCTGTCTTACTCCCTACCCAACCACTGCTTCCCTATCATATCCCTCGACTCTTATAACTGCCATCTGGTTTCTGTAGACATTGTAAACAGCCTTTCGCTCCCTGTATTTTACCCCTGACACCTTTAGATTTTGAAAGAGAGTATTCCAGTCAACATTGTCAAAAGCTTTCTCTAAGTCTACATATGAATTTCCTTAATCTTTCTTCTAAGATAAGTTTTAAGGTCAGTATTGCCTCACGTGTTCCAATGTTTCTACGGAATCCAAACTAATCTTCCCCGAGGTCGGCTCCTACTAGTTTTTCGTCTGTAAAGAATTCGTGTTAGTATTTTACAGCTGTGACTTACTAAGCTGATGGTTCGGTAATTTTCACATCTGTCAACACCTGCTTTCTTTGGGATTGGAATTATTATATTCTTCTTGAAGTCTGAGGGTATTTCGCCCGTTTCATACATCTTGCTCACCAGATGGTAGAGTTTTGTGAGGACTGGCTCTCCCAGGGCAGTCAGTAGTTCCAATGGAATTTTGTCTACTCCGGGGGCCATGTTTCGACTCAGGTCTTTCAGTGCTGTGTCAAACTCTTCACGGAGTATCGTATCTTCCATTTCATCTTCATCTACATCCTCTTCCATTTCCATAATGTTGTCCTCAAGTACATTGCCCTTGTATAGACCCTCTATATACTCCTTCCACCTTACTGCTTTCGCTTCTTCGTTTAGAACTGGGTTTCCATCTGAGCTCTTGATATTCATACAAGTCGTTCTCTTATCTCCAAAGGTCTCTTTAATTTTCCTGTAGGCAGTATCTATCTTACCCCTAGTGAGATAGGCCTCTACATCCTTACATTTGTCCTCTAGCCATCCCTGCTTAGCCATTTGGCACTTCCTGTCGATCTCATTTTTGAGACGTTTGCATTCCTTTTTGCCTGCTTCATTTACTACATTTTTATATTTTCTCCTTTCATCAAGTAAATTCAATATTTCTTCTGTTACGCAAGGATTTCTACTAGCCCTCGTCTTTTTACCTAGTTGATCCTCTGCTGCCTTCGCTACTTCATCCCTCAAAGCTTCCCATTCTTCTTCTACTGTATTTCTTTCCCCCATTCCTGTCAATTGTTCCCTTATGCTATCCCTGAAGCTCTGTACAACCTCTGGTTCTTTCAGTTTATCCAGGTCCCATCTCCTTAAATTCCCACCTTTTTGCAGTGTCTTCAGTTTTAATCTAGAGGTCATAACCAACAGATTGTGGTCAGAGTCCACATCTGCCCCTGGAAATGTCTTACAATTTAAAACCTGGTTCCTAAATCTCTGTCTTACCATTATATAATCTATCTGATACCTTTTAGTATCTCCAGGGTTCTTCCATGTATACAACCTACAACGACGAAACAGGATGGTGGCAGTGCATAAGGAGGTGGCCTCTACCAATCTCAGCGACACCAACAGTAGCAACAAAGGAAATAGAGGTAAAGACTGCTAGAGACTGTTGGTGCCGGATGAGTGGCGGGGCAGGCACGTTTTTTCCCTTGTGTAGGCACAGTTCCGTCACATGGAGAGAAGTTGAGTTGGGCAGTTCGTAACAGCTACGGCCCGCCGCTGCAGCCAGTGACGTCAGGGGGCGCGAAGGGCCGGAGCCACGTTTGAAATTGCCTATCCCGCCTCCATGCAATCGTCAAGCTTCCTTCTGAAACCCAAAGCTCGCTCTCACGCCCAACTAAGTGTGTAGCCCTTGTCTCTATTAAACTTGTTGCTGATTAAGGATGGCAAGCTATTGTTCCTGGATGTTCTAGATGAGCGCAAGTTGGGAGACCGATGGTCTTTCAGTGTACAGAAAACTGACACACCCTGATCGATACTTGAACGCCGATAGCCTTCAATAATCCGTACGCCAGGAAGCAGTCCTGATCGCGTTAATATACGGTACATAACAACAGATATTCATAACGAAGAACACCTAAAGCCTGAATTGCTGTGAGGCAAAGAGCAGCAAGTTGAGACGTGTGCTGCAGAGACATATACTGAGACCAGTCATGCAAAATACAGTCCGAAAGCACGAGAGTCCTCGCTCATGCCTCAACAGACAGGAATTCCGTTACAAAAGAGGCGAACAATAAGAGTTTTAACAGAGTTTAGGGGTACGCACTTAGATGGGCGCGGGTGATGGGGGGGGGGGGGGGGGGGCGGCTTTGGATGTCGAAGGGAAGCAAAGACTAATGTTTGACGCTTGTAGGGAGGCGAGAGCAGCAGTTTCTAACGTGGCGCCGGTCCACCGTGCCAACTAACGCCACTTGGTCTCGCAGCAGACTGGAGCTGCTATGAGCTGCCCAACTCACATGCTGCGCACGCGTCGTTTCCACCCTCTCTGATTGGTGTCATAGGCCGAAATCGTGCCTATAAGAGCGAAAAACTGTGTCCTCTCTGTTTCGCCTAGGGTCCTCTGTCTTTCGCCTAAGTGCTATAACTCCTTTGAAATCCTGGAAAGACATGCACTTCGCCTCGCCTTCCGCACTTCTCTAACTTACCCAAATAGTATCCTGTACCAACTCATCTATTCCCCAAACCTTCTTCTCTCTCTAGAGCATCTCGACCCGATAAATTATTGGTAAAACCCATTTCCAGCAGCCAATTTCCCACCCACTAATCACCTATGTAGGAACCCTGCTGCGGCACTGCATCCATGTTAATTATTCCATGCACCTGCATACATTATCAGTCCTCAGCCGCCGGAATTCTAACTAAATCCCACTCCACAACGATGAAATCTGGTCCAAGATATACCCCTCATGTATTACCTACCATCACCGTTACACCATGGTATCAATCACGTTCATTAGTGACTGTATTTTATAATATAAAATCTTCAAACGAGGTTTAAATACCACCAATATTTTCCATTTTACAAAATCCTCGTTTATTGTCACCTGATATTATGCAAAAATCATAAATATCCTCCGTTTACGTATATTTTACAAAATCATCTGTTATAGTCACCTTCTATACTTCTTAAGCATCTCTAAATATAGTTTTGCAACCTTTGGATGAACAGCGATTTTGTTAACTACCAGCCCGCCCACGATGTGGGGAATTGAAATAACGATTAAAAAAACGGCCCTGGCAGTCACTGATTTTACTCCTGACGACAGTGGTTGACATGGCCATCGAAAGCTCGAGAATTATATTCGAATTGACGCGGCTTGAAAACCGAGAAGAATACTCATGTATTTTTATATACCTAATGTAACTCCATCTGGTATATACGTAATTAGTGTGTAAAAAAGAGAGAAACATTATATAAATGTAAATGATAGTTTGATCAAAATTGTCAACCTCCGAAAGATCTTGAACGATTGGAAGGAAAGTTTGACAAAACGTTGCATTCGATTACTCCAGTGTCTTTGTATCCCTTCTGGAACGCCATTTGGTATACAATAAAAGGTCGAACGTTATAGATATGTAAATTTTGTTCTTTTACAAATCATCAATCACTGGAAGTTCTTGAGCGATTGTTTTGAAATTTTTACATAACGTTGGTTTATAATGTGGGGTTGTTTCAAGTACCTATTTTTTATATTTTTACCAATAATATCAAAATATACCTTTCCGATTACCTTCAAATTTTTACACGTTACTGTAATAAACATTTAGACGAATGTTGACTATATACTTTTTAATTTATAAATATATTATTATTGAAACCACCGTCGAGAACATCTCGAGCGTGCAGAAATGTGGTACACATATTATATAAGAAGTTCGCCTAATGTTGTTATGAACAGATACGAAGATATGCCTCCTCAATGCAATGGGTTCCCAGCCCGCCCTGGAGGAAATTTTCATCATATTTTGTATTTCTCTGCTGACTTCTGAGGCCGTAAGTAACATTACTCATTGTGTGACTTCGCGTGCACCATGTTAATAATTCTATACTCGTATATTTCAAGTGGCATTAAAGACCTGCTTTGGACTAAAGCGGTCGACCTTGCTCTTTGTATTAAATGAAAAAGATCTTATTAACTTTTATCCTAGAAGTTTTTCAAGACTGACCTGTTCATGCTTACATATTTAGGTACTATATAGCAAGACGATTATGCTTTCAATTTTCTGCACATGACAATGACGCTTATGAAGGCAGTATTGGACGATTGGTACTACAAGATATAGAAATGAAACGGCCTAGATGGGAAGCAGGGTGAGGTTCTTACACGGTATTCGGAAATAAAACAGGAGGTGTCTGTGCGCGTGAGATAACGCCTCTGACAGCTGCGGATTAGCTTCTGACGGTTGCGTAGGCTGT
This sequence comes from Schistocerca piceifrons, assembly GCF_021461385.2. Lineage (NCBI taxonomy): Eukaryota > Metazoa > Arthropoda > Insecta > Orthoptera > Acrididae > Schistocerca > Schistocerca piceifrons. The sequence continues at coordinate 785,007,332 of NC_060141.1, forward strand.
TAACGGGACGGAGCCAAGGTAATTAAATTTCGATCGCAAGTGGCTTTCCGGCACCAACGCACTCACTGTTCAGAGAACACCCTTGTTTCCATTTCGTGTCACCGTTCACATCAGGTGAAACGTGACCGATCGCACAGAGATAATACAATGGAAACTCTAATTACATTATCATCCCCACACTCATTGCAAAGTTTGATCGACGACACCCACCTATTGGTAGCTTTCCACGCAAGAACTTCACTCAGTAAAGTACTTAACCTCATTGATATACCAACTTTTTAACAGCAAATGGTACCTGTCATCAAATCTTAGTAATTTTGAATGAATTTCGCTCACTTGTTGTTCACTAATGGATGTTATAGCCCGAACACATTAAATGTCCCTTGAATTTTTTGACACATTCACTAAATTTCCAGCTCCTTTCCGATTTGAATGTAAAAATCGAGTCAAATGAAGTGCAACGGCGCTTTGAAATTATGCTAAACCTCACTGATGGAATTCATAATGACACTACAGTGAGTGTTTAATACGTGAAATGGCAAAATATTGAAAATTTGTTGAGTATTCAGATGTATAAGGGTTGCAACCCAAGTATGGAACGGATGCGTAAATGATGAAACAGTGACTGCATATAGAGAAATGCAAATTTACTTTCGAAAGACCAATACTACATTGCAAAGGTATACCCCTTACGTAACTGTACGTACAACGTTGGTGTATTTACATTTGTAATCAAGGTTTTCACTGAACGCATGGCCGACATTCAGGCAATAGTCAGACTCATCATATACATCCGAAGGCTTGTTTGCAGACGTCGCATTCACAGCTATTTCCAGGTGGCGTCGCGCTTCATCTATATTCGTTGAAAGAGGAGGTACTTGGGCGGATTCTTTCACAGTCCATCATAAATAAATTCACATACCGCGATATCAGGTGACGTTCGCGACCCATGGTGTAATGATACACCCATTCGGTCGACACATCATCAGGATAGCTCACTTTTAACTCTAACAACAACCAGGCTCTTTCCGTAAAGTGCAGTAATAACGGGTCCACCTGAAAAAAATTTAAGTAAAATTCGTTAATTGTTTTTTAATTATATTATCAACATACTTTTTACAGCGATACTGATGTGAAAATAGGATTGGAGCCGTGGCTGGGTTGCCGGCGTCGCCTTTCGATTTCCTGGCGCCAGTAGCTCTATCAGTCGTGAGATTGTAAGTAGGCTGTTTATGTTTTCTTATTGGTAACGCCACGTAGCGCTCTATATGAAAAATCACTGGCTGTGCTGTGTGCAGTCTGTGGGTGGTTTGCATTGTTGTCTGCCATTGTAGTGTTGGGCAGCGGCAGCTGGATGTGAACAGCGCGTAGCATTGCGCAGTTGGAGGTGAGCCGCCAGCAGTGGTGGATGTGGGGAGAGAGATGGCGGAGTTTGGAAATTTATAAGACTGGATGTCATGATCTGTTATGTATATTATGATTTTGCAACACTATTAAGGTAAATACATTGTTTGTTCTCTACTAAAATCTTTCATTTCCTAACTATGCCTATCAGTAGTTAGTGCCTTCCATAGTTTGAATCTTTTATTTAGCTGGCAGTAGTGGCGCTCGCTGTTTCACAGTAGTTGGAGTAACGAAGATTTTTGGTGAGGTAAGTGATTTGTGAAAGGTATAGGTTAATGTTACTCAGGGCCATTCTTTTGTAGGAATTTTTGAAAGTCAGATTGCGTTGCGCTAAAAACATTGTGTGTCAGTTTAAGGACAGTCCTGTATAATTGTTCAAAGGGGACGTTTCATATGGCGACCCTGCCAGGATTCGAACCTGGAATCTTCTGATCCAGCAGTGGTGGATGTGGGGAGAGAGATGGCGGAGTTTGGAAATTTATAAGACTGGATGTCATGATCTGTTATGTATATTATGATTTTGCAACACTATTAAGGTAAATACATTGTTTGTTCTCTACTAAAATCTTTCATTTCCTAACTATGCCTATCAGTAGTTAGTGCCTTCCATAGTTTGAAACTTTTATTTAGCTGGCAGTAGTGGCACTCGCTGTTTCACAGTTGTGGGAATAACGATGATTTTTGGTGAGGTAAGTGATTTGTGAAAGGTATAGGTTAATGTTACTCACGGCCATTCTTTTGTAGGAATTTTTGAAAGTCAGATTGCGTTGCGCTAAAAACATGGTGTGTCAGTTTATGGACAGTCCTGTATAATTGTTCAAAGGGGACGTTTCAAGATGTCCCTCTGGTTTCAGGCCACTAAGGCCTTTGCACGAGGTTGTTGATGGGGGACGGGGCGTGTTGTGTCATGGCGAGTAGGCGAGTGACAACGGAGCGAAGAGGACAGTGAGACAGGTCCGCCCTGCGAGTGAGGCGGGCAGTTAACGCAAGCGTCTTGGGTTCGGAGTCCGGCGAGTGGTTGCTGGGTATATTTGTAGGCCGATTTGAATCCTTGGCTGACTTCGAGTGCCGTCTTCGTGCGTAGCCTGGCCAGCCATGTGTTGATGGCTGGTGCCCGTGACCACATCGTGGCTCTGCAGCTTCTGCACCGTGCATTCCGCACGATTTGTGGAACTGTCAGTTTGATGGGAGCATATTAATATAGTGTGCGGGGTCGTTGATGCAAAGACATATACCCACTTACTGAATGGAGACCGTTCATTTATGTTGATATGATTAGGTTGGTGTTACAGCGCAGGTCTTCCGTTAAGTGTCGTCGCCATAGTTCGTCGTAGTTTTGCATAGACAAAATCGGCAAAATTTTGAGTGGCGTACAGTGTGCATTTTATTGTATCGTTGATGTTACTGCAACCTACTTTGCCTTGCTGTTTTGCCGAGTGTTCGCTATTGGCTGGAGAAATCGTCTTGTAGTGGAAAGAGGTTCTATTACATGTTCAGCGATCAAGACGAATTCTGTGGAAGCACGTAAGCAGGAGACGCTCCACATTAACTACGCACTTCGTGTGTTGGATCTTAAGCACGATCAACAGGCGCGGAACCATGTCAGTGTTGTCTGGGTCTGACGCCACGTCCTAGCGCGGAGTGCAGCCCACGTCAGCTGTTCCTGCATTGTCGAATGATACTGCTGTTATTGTGTGTGTGCCTTGAGGTTAATATCAAGCGGTGGCTCGTTCATTCCCTCTCTCTCTCTCTCTCTCTCTCTCTCTGTGTGTGTGTGTGTGTGTGTGTGTGTGTGTGTGTGTGTGTGTTCATTGCTGTAAGTGTCCTACAGTGACGTTTTACACTCCTACGGCGGAAAGTCATTAATGATTTTACACTTGTGTGCTGGTCGTGGTAGATTGTATCTGACATCCTTGTTCAGGCTCGTTTTTTCGGCGCCGCGGCGATAAAGACGGAGGGTTACGCCATTAGCGTTAGTGCCTGTGAAAGAATTACACGCCGTATTGTCCTCGTGAAATACATCACGAGGTGTGTTTGCTACAGTCAATGTGAGCAAAGAAATGATGAAATGTAATTTGATAAAGCACAACTGGCGTGGCCTTTTGATAGTGTTTGCCAGTGTTGTGTTCAATTAAATTAAAACTGTGAGTGTAAGAAATTTTGTTGCGCCAAGCAGAACTGCCCCCTAATTCTAAGTTAGATGTGAGAGCACCATACTCCCTTAGCGTACTGATTACTCTCCTAGCACAAGTGTTGTCTATACAGATTTAGCGTTGTTAAGCGGGCTTGCTTCGAATGTATCTTAAGGCGTGCTAATCTATTTAAGCTATGATGCGCGAAAAATAACTATTTTGGAATGAGGATTAAGCATATAGGGAGCATGGCGCGTAACGGTGTACCGTTAAAGTGGTGCATTGGGCACTAGTAGTTGTGCGATGCGCTGTACTGTGGTGATTGGTGAACAGAGGTTCATTAGCTGTTGGATATGGTGTCAGTTGTTAATGTGGAGTAGTTATCGTCGACGAGCATGAATTTATTAAAACTGGAATTCACTTGTCCTTCAGTGATTTAAGATGGAAACACGTGAAACCAAAAGCCAAGTTTTGATATGATTTATTAAACTTGATAAGTATTATCAGTTGATTAATCTTTCAAATAATGGCCTAACTATTTTGCATTTGGCTATTTTGCTTAACTGAAGCTGCAATCGTTGAAGGCCCGTTTGTTTTCTGTTTGGTAATTTTACTTACCTGAGGCTGTTACTAAAGAACGCCTGGCCATTTTGTGTTTGGTAATTTTACTTGGCTGAAGATGTTACTTAACAAGGCGTGCTGTTTCTTATTCGTAAGTTTTACTTAACTGACACTGTTATAAAAGGAAGCCTGCCTCTTTTCTATTTCACAATTTTACTCAACTAAAGCTGTTATTATTAAAGGCATGCCCGTCTTCTATTTGGTAGTTTTCTTAACTGCAGTTGTTATTATTGAAGGGCAGGCTTTTCCCTTTATAATTAAATTAAAAGCTGTTTCATAGTTTGAGCTAGCTGAAACTCATACTAATTAAGCCCTAACTGTTATATTTCCCTATTATTGAGATCTGATACCCTACTCAATCTGTATTTTAATTAACTGAAATTGTGGCTGTTAAATATCTACATGTTTCAGAGGTATTCCGTCAATATGGTAGAAAGAGGAATTGACACACGATGGTACATGGGCTCTAACCTTTCGCTTTACATCCGTTTATCTATAATTGTAGGTTTCAGGTCCATAACGTGAAAATATATTTTAGCACACCCTTAGGACTTTCAACGCACAGAGAATAACATGTACTACCGATTTCATGACCGTCACAAAATTTTAAATAATGCAAATATTGATCGTGGTTGATGTCTTTCACTCTCAACATACTATTAAAGAGATACTGATGTGTAAGAGAGGCCCTAAGCCTCGAAGTAACAAACAAGACATTAAATAGGGATAGCTACTTCTGTTACGGAGAATTAACTTTTTGGGTTAAGCTGAACTCAAAAATTATAACTTATGTGGAATCTGGTAAAAGAATTCATTAAAAACAAAAAGTTGGTTTCAAAATTGTAAAATATTTTGTAATAGACTAGATTATATTTTCTCCGAAAGGTGAATCAGAGGATCAAGAAATGGTCTTACATTTCGGTGTCATTGTATTCCAACTTCTTCTAAAATATAATTTTCAAAATGCTATCGCCAGGTCTCCAACATATCAAGGAGCATTGTTCATCCAACTGGCATTTTCCTAAAAAAAAGTAGGAGTCCTAAATGTTTTCACGCAAAACAAAGCTCTCAATGATTTTTGGGGCCTCTGTCGTGCATGTCTATGGCATGTGGTTGCTTTCAACCCAGTATCGAGGCAGTGTGTTAGTTCACTGTTCCATTTCAGAGAAAGGTAGCATCATCACTGAACATCAAATATGAAACGATTTGTTTCCTTCCATCAGCACACCAAGAATGACTTGGATAAGTCTAAATGTTATAGTTTACCACAGTTATGGAGGGCCTCTGTAAAATGAATCCTATATGGTTTGAAACACAAATACCACTACAAAAAAAAAATAATGATTTCAGAAGTACACTACATACATTTCTAAGAGAAGTATCCCAGTAAAATCGACATATATTTTCCACACATTTTTCTTCTGGATCAAGCCTCAGAGAGTTATAATTAATGTATCAAGTGTGTAAAATTATGCTTATGGTTGTGTAAATAGGAGTGTGATAACTGAATATCTTGATTTACTCTGAAATTTGATGCTAGTTAACAGTTAGAAAATGTAGCAACATTAAGTCATAGGTGACTGTTAAAAATGTTTGAAATATAATGCAAAGAAAAACCTGTCAGGCAACACTCTAAAAGAGCTTATGATGGAAACAACGAATGCAACAGATACTGCAGCACTGAAAAGCAGTTTAAAATTTACAATATATCACAGTCAAAACAGACACCTAGTGAAGCAAAGAATGAAATATGAAGGTAACTGTAGATACATACAAAAATACTGAAAAACAATAAATAATATGAAAGAAGAAACAAGACAGCCAAGCAATAAACATGAAGTAATTAAAGACCACACAATACTCATTCTGAAAGAAAATGAATGCATTAAGAGAACTCCTAAGTTTTTAACAAAATACAACATGGTACAACTGAAAACACGTAAAACAGTACAGTTCCACTGCAAACTCGAAAGACAGCTGAAGAAAACACATCGTGTTTGAGAGGATATAAGAAGAAATAAACCACTGCACAAACACTAGTACCACCACAGAATGATCCCAACCCCAAGCAGACAAGAACAGATACCCAACAAACCAATAGTAAACTCTGTGAGCAGGGCTACAGACAAAATATCTCAACAAATAAACTCAGCATCTGAAAAAGTATTTCATATATGAAACAAGATATCCTGTAAAAAACATTGACACTAGTCACTAAAACAGAAGAAATAAACATTCCAGATGGTTTTATATTATGCACTTCATCACAAACCTGTACATCAATATCAAAATTAAAGAAGCCATTACTTTCATAATGTGCAAAAGGTATTTGCAAAGTTAAGTTACTTAATATTTTGTGTAGTAACTACAACTAATCAATTAAAATTACTTTGCCTTCACTGGTAACATTCAAGAACCTGATTGGCTAGCCATGGTTTCATCCTGTAGCAAAAGCAGACATTTTCATTACTTTTTATGACAGAATATATTCAGCAGTCAAGAACCCTACTTAAAACAGACTGTAGTACAAAAGTTACCTTTATGAACCTTAGAATAGAATGTAATAGACAGTATCAGAAAAACTGTACCTTAGATTCTTAGATTTGCACACAAAGTCAAAACAACAGGCACTATTTCAAGATACACAGGAAAAAGACAATTCCTAGCCACATCATGTTACAAGATATACACAAGAAGACTGCAAACAAAATGTTGGTACACGGGATGAAGTTAGCTCCTTTGAACAAAGAGAATATCACAAGGAATTAGACATCATTAAGGAAACTGCATTGGCTAATGATTTCCCAAGCTCAGTGATAGACAAATTACGAAATAAATAGCAAAACAGGAAGGAATTCCTGGCTTTGTGGAGGGAACTAGTAATAAAATCACATGTGTGGTAAGTATTTGTTTTATTGGTAACATTTACCAAAATGTAGCAAACCTGCTTAGGTCATCTAAAATTAAAATTACCTTTCCTTACAAATAAAAAAGAACATAAATTAGTGAACACCTTAAAAAATAACACATGATACCCATTAACACATGAAGAACTTAAGACACTTCATCATTTCCAGAAATGACAGTGAATCAATGGAAGTGCTGGAAATTTTAGAGCAGCTCAAAAAGCAAGGAGTAAAAATTCTCAGTGATACGTAAGATAGTGACTAGATTAATTTCTTCAGATTTCTCTCCTGTATATAATAATCACAGCAGATTCATAAATATGCTGAAACCTTCATATATTTCGCTAAGTATCTGCAGCATAGTAGTATGAAATACTATATAAAGCTTAATCAACAATTTAAATTTACATTGGTTTTAAGACAGAAATTATAAGTGACAGATAGATGTATTCTTTGAGAAATTGATCATCTCCTATTGTACCCAAACTACCTGGGAAACTATACTCTTCTGCCATAATATCTTTGTACCATATATTTATTTCACATGAACAGTCTGTGGTCTAAATATTTGTAGATTTCTCGATATTTAAATATCGTTAACCCAACAGACAACAAATACTATTTTTTTTAAAAGTAAGTACGTTAGAAAGCACAAGACTTACTTGTTACGATTTTACGATAGCAGCGAAACCAGAAAAAGACAGCTTTAGGGCAAGGTAGGCAGAACAGCACTTACGCAATTATAATATAAAATACCAATACAAATATTTTCTTTTGATAATGTCAGTAAATTCCGAAGTGTGCAAAACTTTGCTTGTACAAATGTAACATGTTATTTCAGGAATTCGATTCAGAGCCCCACGTCTGCACATGTAATATGACTCCTCTGAAGTAATGTAAAAACAGTCGGCATCGTCTCCTTAACCCAGATACTCCAGCACCTGAGTCCGTGGAAGTTCACAGCAGTGTGACTGCAGAAAAGCACACCACCGAACATTCAGCCAGGTGTGGTGTCAGCCCTCACAGCGACCGTTTCTCGCTGTACTGCTCGCGACCCACTTCCGGAAGTTCCGCCTCTCGTTAGTGCTGGCCTTCCTCCCTTTCTTGGCTCCTTCCAACAGACAGGCTCCAGGCATTGTCTACTATTCATGGGCTGGATAGAGTGTGCTCCGTGACCTCTAACTCCACTTGGCAGCACCTCGCTCTCCAAACAATCGCTCACATTTCTCTGTTTTGTGACCTTTCTAAATTTCCTCTCGTATAGATTATATATCCGCAAGTGAGGGACACAGCATTTCCAGAAGCAAGTTGCTCCAAACCTTCCGCACACAAAGAAACGGAACCGCTATTACATTATGACTGAATTCGTTTTAAACATAGGTTTCGGGGCATTTGGAATTGTGTATCTCACGTTGAGTGTAATACGTTGAGAACTACAAGAAACTATGTCAATATAAGAACTAATAAAATGAGCAAGATATACAGCAATTGCATCACCGAAATAAAGTGAGATGGTTTAGTCAGATCCCTCTCATATCTTATAGTCTTTTTAATCTGTTAACCTGTTCTTGCCACTTGTAAATATTTGAAAATAGCCAACCTCTCAGAAAGAAGTTCTCTATTCTTTTCTTTGGGTTTGCAATTTTGATAAATAATAATCTTAAGCCTGCACTCGTTACTTCATTCCAATTCCAACTGATGCAAAAATCCAATCCGACAACAACCGACTAAGAAGAAGATGTATAAAAGAAACGTGGAAAGAGGCTGGTATGCGTCTGACTACTGGCATTTTGACAGAAACATCAGCCTACTGTGATCAGAAGTCGGACAAGATCGCTTTCCACCAGCAATCTCAATGTGAACACAGCAGAAACAATTGCAGTCACTCACGTTGTTCGCTCCTTCTAATAGAATCTAGTTAGATCATTTGATATTCTTATTATTAGTTCAAGGAACAAGCAAATCTGTTGATACTGAAGTAATATTGTTCCGTTCATATGAGTACATGCTAGGATAGACGAGTTTCACACACGACTCTCGCGGTTTCTACAAGGCCACCATCCTTTTGTGCCCAAACAATGTAATACATTTCTGTAGCGTACTCGGAGCAACTGCTGCCCAGGGAGGTTACCTTCAATCCTCGCAGTTGTTCGTCATGGTCCATTCTTAGAGGAATGCACCAGGGCCGACGTTTCACAGATTAACGGTGGAGACCAACCTCTTGTAGACGTGATGGCTCCAGCCCCAAAAGGACAGTTCTGAAACTGATGATTAATATGCTCCCAGGAGACATACTAAAACTATTCGAAGTTGACAGTCTGTTGATTAAGTCAGACGTTACACCCACAGGAGATGTACCACCGTCAAAGGTGTTTACCAAGACTTTCGGTAAAGTTAAGACCCTCTCGAAAAAAACATTCAGGATGGTAGGGGGAGAATTCAAAAATTGGAAATTTGTGGTAAGATCTTATGTGACCAAACTCTTGAGGTCATCGGACCCTAAGCTTACACACTACTTAATCTAACTTAAAATAAGTTATGCTAAGGACGACACACACACCCATGCCCGAGGAAGGGCTCGAACCTCCTACGAGGGCAGCCACGAGGACCGTGACAAGACGCGGCAGACAGCGCAGCTGTTCCACGCAACCATGGGGGTGGGGAGGGGGGAGAAAGGAGGATTTGCTCATGTATTACAGGCTAACACCAAGCCTATAGTTCTCACCGGTCACTAATTGTGGGGTAGATCTATCACAGAGGAGGGGGGTTGTGTGGGAAACGTTCTCTCTTCCCATAGGTCAAACAAATAGTCAAGAGTACCGGTTGGTTGACGGTAGTTTCTGGAGGAGTTACTTTGTTGAGAGGGCCAGGAAAAATACGAAGAAGAATCGGTACCAGAGAACAGTGCAGAGAACACTCTGCCCCGGAGAGCATGGAGAGAACATTCAGTTCTGGAAAGCAGTACAGAGATCATTCGGTGTCGACGATCGGCGGGGAGCATTTGGCTTCGCTCGAGAAAAGATGCGGCCATCTAAATGTTGAGTATTCACACTGCAGTGTTAGGATTTACATGACATCAGCGTCGTGTGAAGTTTATGAAACTTGTGACCAAGTCGTTTCCCAGACCTAATAACAATTTTTTACTTTTCATTTCAATTCTTAGCGTTTCCCGATACAAAATTGGTAATAGTGGATCTGAGTTACCACTGACTTGCTCGTTAAGTCTCCTGGTGCACGTATTAGTTCTGGTGCATGTCTAACCTCCTCTTGATACCACGGGTAACGCAGCTGTTTCCCCCACACTATCTAAAGTCTATTCAGTTGCGTTATCTGCAAGTAAAACCTCTTTTACACTGTGTTTACCAGTATCATGCAGACACGTGATAGGTGCATTACTGATAAGTGAGACAGTTTAATACTTCAGGAACTTCAAATTATTTTGAATGATACCTTTCTCCATGTTTAGCTTTTCCCATGTGCGCATATCATTGTAAAATAAATATATGGTAATCCTCATCCTGATATTATGTCGGCAGTTAATGGATACCACGTTGTTCGAAAATAGATTAATGAAGACCATTAACCATACTAATATGTAAGGGACATTTCCTATTATGACAATTTCGTAGTGTTAATTTTACTAAAATAATACATAGGTTCCTATCAGCCTACATTGCACGTATTCCATTAATTTGAATTAATCGCTGATGCTCAGATATATGTCTATTCTTGATTTGAATCCTTAGTAGAATGTAACAGTAACGCAATACTTAGTACCTTCCCACATATTCAATAACACTAAACAAGTCTCATCAAACTCGCCGCACCAGGAAAATAGTAGACATCTTTCATTTAATTCACACTGCCAAGATATCCACCTACTTCCCCTTATAATAGATAGCTTTCATTTGGCTTACCATGTCAGAATGTCCACACCGTTCAGCTATAGTAGAGGGTTTGCTTTTGGCCACCCCATCTTGATAATAATAGAGGTCTTTCAATAGAACACAAATGTAAACCTTTTTGTCTATAAAGCATGCGGTATTGTACAAAATTCGATGATTATGTAATATAACGTTCCCACCACCAAAGGACTGAGCAACTACTACTGTAACTACTCCAGTGTCAGTTAATCTGTCAGTGAGAGAACTCGTTGCGTTCCTGCTATTTGGTTCGTTTGTTATATATTTTTACAAACTTAAAACAAGAGAGACTTACTTTGAGTTATCCGTGTACTAACTTGTTTAGTTTTCTTAATTTCTCCCGCGATTAAGTACTTAAGAGACATAGTGTATTGATCTAATAGCTGTTTAGTGTAAATATTTGCCATCTTTGATATGGATAGGGACTGTGATTGTTGTGTTCAGATGCGAACTGAGTTGGTGACCCTTCGCTCACAGCTCCAGATGGTGGTGTGTTCGGTCACACAATTTGAGGCAGTTGCCAACGAGCATCACTGTGGAGGACCAGAATTAGGGATTCTAGGGACGTCCGTCACTATCCACGAGTCCTTCAATCGCTCCACTACTGTGGCTGCCCTAAGTACTACCCACACTGGGGATGCCTCCTCATCTACGGTCGAGTGGGAGGTCGTTCACAGTTTTGACAGGTAGCGAAAGACTTTCCGGGAGGTAGATTGGAGGGTCTCCGAGGTTCATCTGACGATAAGGTTTCGTGCGCTGTCTGTGGCTGACGAATTCCTTACGTAACATGCAGCCGCTTACCCTGTTTCAGATGAATAATCTCGGCGTGCAGGACCTGGGCATTCACAGAAGCTGGGGTTTCTCGTAGTTGACAGCTCCAACATTCGGTGCATAATGTGGCCCCTTAGGAATTTGGCTAACAAGGAGGGGAAGAAATTCACGGTACACTGTGTTTGCATACCGGGAGGAGTCATTCCTTATTTGGAAAAGCTGCTACCTGATGTCGCGAAGAGCACAGGCTGAAGCCAACTGCATGTTGTGGCTTATTCGGTATTAACGGTGTGTGCAGCTTTGTACTGGATGGAATTCCCTATGGTTTTGGGTGGCAAGCTGAAAAGGTAGAGATTGCCATTCTTCCTTGTGAGATAAAGGCAGAGCTCACCATCTGTAACATCTTTGACAGATCTGAGTGAGGTCCTTTGGTACGAGTCCAGTGGAGTATCTGAATCAGAGGCACATACGATTCTGCAATTGTGCATGCTACAGATTCCTCGACGTATGGCATTGGGTGGTGGGTTTCCAGGTCCGCTTAAAAGGTCAGTGCTCAACTGCACACAGCAAGCTGCTACACAGGTAGTGAAGGTCGTGAGGAGGGGATTAGTCGGTTATTTAAGTGAGAGGGTCCCGGGAAACTACAGAAAGGGAGCAAGGCAAACACAGGAAAGTAGACCTACCACCAATTGGTATTGTATACAGCCGTAGCTGTGTTGGAAAAGAACCAGAGCTCCAAGCTCTAATAGAAGGCACTGAAGTTCAAAACGTTATAGGTACAGAAACTTGGCTAAGGCCGGACATAAGCTCCACCGAAATTTTTGTAGAGGACCTCACTGTGTGCAGAAAGGATAGATTAAAAACAGTTAGTGGTGGACTGTTTATTGCCATCAGAAGTGGTCTACCTTGGAGGGAAATCAGAGTAGATAGTTCCTCTGAGTTAGTGTGATTAGAGGTTATACTTGACAACCAGAATAAAGTAATAAGAGGTTCCTTTTACGGACCTCCGACTCAGATGATATAGTCGCTATACAGTTCAAAGGAAGCTTGCGTATCGTTTCAAATAGGTACTCCATTCATACAGTTACATTTAGTTGTGAGTTCAATCTCGCCCTGTTGTTGGCGAAAATACGTGTTTAAAGGCCATGTAAGGCATAAATCATCGTCCGAAATCATACTGAAAGCGTTCTCGGAAAATTATGTCGTACAGTTTGTTTAGGATCATCAGAAGTGTGATTGTAAAAAAAGTGGTTGAGCACTTGGCAACAAATAATCCTGATCAAACATTGAACATCTTGACCGCTACAGAGACTGATGTAGCGAGACAGAATACATTTAGTCCTACCAACAATAAACGCAAAATGCATTTGTTTAAGACAGCAGATAAAAGATCACTGGAGAGATAGTCTACAATGCTTCGAATCTCAATATGTAAGGGTAAAGAAGATGTGGTTTAAATTAAAAGAAAAAGTAACGATGGCAGTTGAGAGACATCTATCAAATAAATTTATATCAGATGGTACTGATCCCCCATCATACACAAACCAGGTCAGAAAATGTTGCTCAAGCAACGATAAGAGCAGCTGTAATTTAAAAGAACGTAAAATCAACAAGTTTTACGAAAATTTACAAAAGGTCGAAATTTATCATGAACTTCAAAGCGACATGCTTTTAATAGTTTCCACAAAGAAATTCTGTCTCGAAATCTGCAAGAAAACCCAAAGAGATTCTGGTCGTATGCAAAGTAAAGCAGCGACAGCATGCAATCAATACTTCACCGCGCGATAACAATGGTGATGTTAGTGACGAAAGTAATACTAAAGTAAAGCTACTAAACACACATTCCACACTTACCAATCATATACAACTGCACGCTCGTCAGAAGATCCGTACCTCAATACTGAAAAGCTGCAGAAGTCGTACTAATACCTAAAGAAGGAAACAGGAGTACTACGCTGATTTGTATACACATACCGCTAACGTAGATCTACAGTAGGATTTTGGAACTTATAGTGTGCTCAAACATTATGAATTACCTCGAAGATAACAATTTACTGACAAAAGGCCAACACAGATTCAGAAAATACCGTTTATTCTCACAAAATAATGAGTGATGCCGAAGAGGATGTCAAACTGACTCCATATTTTTTAATTAGCAGAAGGCTTTTGGCACCTTACCTCTCAAACAACTACTAATTAAATTGCGTATGCGTGGAGTATCGTCTCATTTGTGCGACTGGATTCATGATTCTATCAGAATGGTCACATTTCGTAGAAGTGACAGAAAGTCATCGAGTAAGGGAGAAGTAATTTCTGACAATACTCACGGAAGTGCTTTAAGCCATTTGTTGTTTCTGATCTTCATTAACGAATTAGGAGACAATCTGAACAGCCCACGTAGATTGTTTATAGAAGATGCTCTTATTTATCACCTTGCATATTCATCGAGTGATGTAAACCAACTGTAAAACGAATTAGACAAGAGATCGGTGTGATATGAAAACTGGTCAAAAAGAGGGGTGTAGGCGAACAAATTAATGAACAGTAAACTCCCACACATATCAGCGCGGTCGAAAGAGCCAAATGGAGTGGAGATAACGAAAACTTGGTGTTCGAAACATCTTCCGGTCGTACATCAATACTTGTGCACCAATATCTGCATCCAGATGCCTTTCCTCTTTCAAACGGCAAAAAGTGTAAACTCTCGTTTGCAGGCGATATTTTATTACGATAATTTGTAGATACTTTGTCTTCATATTACGTGAAATTCTTTCATTCGGTGTGGCTGCAAACTATTTGTTTTCAAGCTTAATTTAATTTTGTATTAAATCGCACAGAGGTACTAACAGAAATATGTTGTGGCGACAGTTGGTTTTCTCTTTATATTAATTCAGATTGATATTTTATTGCATGATTTTCCTTGGTCTGCAAACTAATTAGTAATGAGTTTTTAAGGACTTCTTTTACTGATTTGGAAGTACATGCCATCAGTGCTTGCGAAATTACTAGAGACAATGTTACTATGAGGGACCATGGATATTCTAAATAATATCTACTTTGTAGTGCAATCATCTTCACAGTACAGTTTTCTGCAGCAGCGAAATCATGTGTATGTTTCTTCGTGTGCTTTTCAGCTTCATTAAGTTCTGTTTTATGAACTGTTACCAAGTAAAGTACAAGTCCTTTGTTTCACTCGTGGAATTCAGCTGATGTATCTGGAGACAGGTGAACGTAAGCACTGCTTCAATTCCTCGTCAAGACTGAAGACAAAATACACACATAAAAAAAGTTCTGCATCACCTCAGTTCCGAGATATCCGGATCCTGTACCGAAAACTGGAATAGAGATCAACATAAACATCATTTCCGCCCTTTTTGTTGCACATAAAAACCACATATTGCTTGCTGTACCACCATACAGCGAGATCTTCAGCGGTGGTGGTTCAGATTGCTGTACACACCGGTACCTCTAATACCCAAAAGCACGTCCTGTTATATTCATGCATGCCTGTATTCGTCGTGGCGTACTATCAACCAGTTAACCAAGGCAGTGTTGGTCCAGATTGTTCCACTCCGCAACGACGATGCGGTGTAGATCCCTCAGAGTGATTGGTGGGTTACGCCGTCCACAAACAGCCCTTTTCAGTCTATCACAGGCATGTTCGATAGGATTCATTTATGGAGGACATGCTGGCCACTCTAGTCGAGCGATGTCGTTATCCTGAAGGAGATCATTCACAACATATGCACTATGGGACGCGAATTGTCGTCCATCAAGATGAATGCCTGGCCAATATGCTGCTGATACCGTTCCACTATCGGTCGGATGATGGCATTTACATATAATACAGCCGTTCCATGACCACCAGCGGTGTACGTCAGCCCCACATAATTCCACCATAAAACAGCAGGGAACCTCCACCTTGCTGCACACTGTGGATAGTGTGTCTAAGACGTTCAGCCTGAACGGGTTGTCTCCAAACACGTCTCCGTCGATTGTGTGGTTGAAGGCATATGCGACATTCATCGGTGAAGAGAACGTGATGCTAGTCCTGAGCGGTCCTTTCGGCACGTTGTCGGGCCATTCTGTACTGCGGTGCAAATTGTCGTGGTTTGAAAGATGGACCCCACCATGGACGTCGGGAGCGTTACTGCGTACCATCAGTTTCAGTCGTAACATGACGTCCTGTGGCTGTACGAAAGGCATTATTGAACATGGTGGCGTTGCTGGCAGGGTTCCTCCGAGCCATAATCCGTAGGTAGCGGTCATCCACTGCAGTAGTAGCCCATGTACGGCCTGAGCGAGGCGTATCATCGACAGGTCCTGTTTCTCTGTATCTCCATGTCCGAAAAACATCGCTTTGGTTCATTCCGAGACGCCTGAACACTTCCCTTGTTGAGAGCCCTTCCTGGCACAAACTAACAATGCTGACGCGACCGAACCGCGTTATTGGCCGTCTTGGCATGATTGAACTACAGACAACACGAGCCGTGTACCTCCTTCCTGATGAAATGACTGGAACTTGTCAGCTGTCAGACGCCCTCCATCTAATAGAAGTTGCTCATACATGGTTGTTTACGTCTTTGGGCGGCTTTAGTCACATGTCTGAACAGTCAAAGGGACTGTGTCTATGATTCAGCAATCACAGTCAACGTCTATCTTCAGGAATTCTGGGAACCGATGTGATGCAAAACTTTTTTTTGATGTGTGTAAATGGAAATATTATCGTAGACAGATGGATAATTTGCCTTTTCTCATTCATTATGATCTGATTCATTCATGTTTACTTTTTTAATCGATATTCCATGTAGTTATCGTCAAATAAAATCAGCACGAACGCAGACCTTGCATACGTTGCCCATGCCTTTGCAGTAGCCTATCTACACTGTAGTATAATTAAGTAAATCATATTACCACAGTAAATCACATTACCACAGCTTAACCTTTTAAACTGATTACTTCGTTTAGTTTAGCATCTCTTTCCAGAATGAATTCCGCTATTAAGATCAAGAAGATCAATTTCATTTGGCAAGAACTGCGAAGAGAACTAACGTAATAAACTCATCCACAAACACCTTTAATTTGGTACGTTCTTCCAGGTTTGTGAAAGCAGTAAGTTAGTTAGTAGTTTCAAACATATTCCATTATGCGACACCAGCCTGATTCATAATCGTGCAGCAGTTTCTTAAATATCTGCCATCACCCACCTTGCTCTTAAAGATTCTTTCATTTTTTTCTCCCGTTGTGCCTCTTCACCAGCACCTGCGTGGTTGAGAGAAAACGTCTGTGAACGCAGGAAGTATCGGCGAGAAAGCCAATTCTTATTGCGACGGCGCGCCCTGCACAAAAACTGTAAACATAGAACTCCACTCGCGCTCCTTTGCGGCTGACGCACTTACTGGGTCTCCGTTGTAGAGAAAGCGAGGGAAAACCGTTTTGCAAAGGATGGTATTACGTCATACTAAGGAAGTCCAAACGCTTTTGCTCGAATTTTAATAAATATTCGTTTATCTCCCAAAACCGCAGTATTAGCACTGCTTTACCTGGCAGATAATACCACTTACATGACAATATGTTAGAAAACTATTTCATCTTCAAATTTGTCAATGTTAAAACTAAGTTGAAACTAGAAGATGGTTTCTGTGACATCTGCAACTCGTAATACAGTTCAGTAATCGTGATATTGTGGACCACAAAAACTTTATATGGAGGCATTCACAGTACGTCATACTGCAAGTATTAACTTTATATATGTCAAGCTGAAACGTATAAATACGTTACACCAAAGGGAGTACCACACTACCGAAATCAAAATGTATTGTTAGACAATGTATATGCAAAGAAACAAAACTAATCACATCGAATAACACAGTAACAGGAAAAGAATAAACTGTTACAATAACAATGTAATGAAAAAGAGTGTTACTTCAAGAGTGTTTGCAACAATTCAAATAAATTACTAAGATTTTATTTCAGTATAATGTCTGTGGGTAATTACCCAGATTTCACTTCGAAGCAGTACTAATTATGCATATCTTTTCGTTTTCGTAACTGCATGATCACTACGTACAAAAGACTAACAATTCACAAATTTTGTTTTTACACTTCGGTCTTTTCCCTAGGCCTCAGTTTGTTATGTCCATCACTGACATCCCCTTGCAAAGTTTCCACTGAACTTGATTGTTCTGTTACTGCGCCTATAGCTTCACTAGATAATTAGATTATATTAGATTAGATTAGTTTTTCGTTATATAGATCCGTGCTGAGGAGATCCTTGTGGATGTGGAACATGTCAATTTTCTTTTAAGCTGAAATAACAATACTAATAGTATGAATATATACAATACATCATTTGTTTCTATTAAAAAATTCGCCAATGGAGTAGAAGGAGTTGCCCACTAGTAAGTCTTTCAGGTTCCTTTTAAACTGCTCTTTATTTGTAACAAAATTTTTTATGTTTACTGGCAAATTATTGAAGATGTGTGTTCCTGAGTAGTGGACCCCTTTTTGAACTAAAGTAAGTGCTTTTAAGTCCTTGGGCAGATCATTTTTGTTCCTGGTATTGTATGTATGAACTGAGCTGTTTGTTGGAAAAAGAGATATATTATTTAGGACAAATTTCATTAGTGAGTAAATATACTGAGAGGCAGTAGTTAGTATACCCAGTTCTTTGAAGAGGTTTCTACAGGACGTCCGTGAAATTACTCCTCAAATAATACATATTACGCGCTTTTGGACTCTGAAAACTTTTGTTTGACTTGAAGAGTTACCCCAAAATATTATACCATATGACATTATGGAATGAAAGTAGGCAAAGTATGCAAGCTTTTTCATTTTTATGTCGCCTATGTCTGCTAACACTCGAATTGCAAATACAGATTTGTTAAGGCATTTCTGAAGTTCTGTGGTGTGCTCTTCCCAACTGAATTTATTATCAAGTTGTAATCCCAGGAATTTCAGACTGTCAACCTCTTCTATCTGCTTTTCTTCGTATTTTATGGATATGCTGGGTGGAAACCTCTTACAGGTTCTGAATTGCATATAGTGAGTCTTTTCGAAGTTTAATGTCAGTGAGTTGGCATTAAACCATTTATTAATATCCATGAAAATATCATTAGCAGATCTTTCTATAACTACACTTGACATACTATTTATTGCAATACTTGTGTCATCTTCAAACAAAACGAACTCTGCTTCTGGCAGTGTAACTGATGAGAGATCATTAATGTACCCAAGGAAAAGCAATGGCCCTAAGATGGATCCTTGTGGGACACCACATGTAATTTCTTCCCATTCTGATGAAGACTGATGACTTAATTCACTAGTCCCTTGCACTGACACCCTTTGTTTCCTGTTAATGAGGCATGACTTGAACCATTTTGCAGCTCTGCCCGTGACACCATAGAATTCTAATTATTTAAAAGGATGTTGTGGTTCGCACAATCAAATGCCTTTGACAAATCACAGGAAATACCTGCTGCTTGTAATTTGTTATTTAATGAATTAAGTACATTTTCACTGAAGGTGTAAATAGCCTTCTCGATATCAGAACCCTTCAGAAATCCAAACCGTGTTCTTGATAATATGTTATTTGTGGTCAGATGGTTGAGCAGCTGCCTGTACATTACTTTTTTCAAAAATTTGTGAGAATGGTGGCAAAAGTGAAATCGGTCTGTAGTTTGATGGTATCTCTTTATCCCTTTTCTTGAATAGAGGCTTAGTATCTGCATATTTTAGCCAGTCAGGAAATGTCCCAGTTATAATTGACTGGTTACACAAATAACTTAGAATTGTACTAAACGCATAAGAACATGCCTTAATTAACTTTGTTGATATTTCATCATACCCACTAGAATGCTTTGTATTTAAAGATTTTATTATGGAAGTTATTTCTTTTGGTGAAGTGAGTGATATATTCATGTACTGGAAGCTATTTGTGAAGGCTAGTTTCAGATATTCAAGGGCATTATTTACTGATCCTGAAAGTCCCATTCTATCAGTAACGGATATAAAGTACTTGTTAAATAGATTTGCCACACTATGCCCATCAGTTACTAATGTGTCATCTACCCTTAGTGCAATTTGCTCCTGTCCCTTTCTGGTTCTACCAGTCTGCTCTTTCACTATATCCCATATTGTTTTTATTTTGTTCCCTGACATTGCTATCATCTTCTCGTAGTGCATTTGTTTAGACGTCTGAATTACTTTTTTTTATGTCTTACAGTATTCCTTGTATTTAGATAAATCATCAGCATTGGAGCTATTCTTGGTCGACAGATACGTTTTCCTTTTTGTCTTACGGGAAATCTTTATTCCTTGTGTAATCCATGGTTTTATTATAGACTTCTGTTTAATTTGTGTAACTTGTAGAGGAAAACAGTTTTCAAGCATGGTACTGACATTGTTCATGAATGTGTTATATTTTACATTCATGAGCACTATAAACATCTTTCCAGTTCATATCTTTGAGTAGTTTTCTAAAACACTCAATTTTTGGTTGATTGACTACTCTCCTGCACTCAGATTTAGCAGTCTTGATAATCTGCTTAGAATTTACATCTAAACAAGGAGCTGCATGTCATGATCTGATAGTCCATTTATAGCGGGTTTTATGATATGATTTTGTTCCTTGAGGATTTAGTGATCCTAGTTGGAAAGTTTACAGTGTGAGTTAGATTGAAAGACAACATTACTAACTGCAGTGAATGTTTACTGGAAGATTGCATTAGAAAATCTGTATTAAAGTCACCAGCAATCAAAATTTCTTGGTTTCTTCCTGTTAAATAATCCAAAAGAGCTTCAAGATGATCTAAGAATAGATTATAATTTCCTGCAGGTGCTCGGTAAATAGTTATTATTATATAGGATCTGTTATGGAACTCTGCTTCTGTTGCACATGCGTCTAGATGCTGCTCTAAACAGAATTTATTAATGTCAATGTTCTTGAATTTATGGCAGTTTTTGATAAATGTGGCAACTCCTCCTCCATCCATATCTACTCTGCAGAAGTAGGAAGCTAGCTTAAATCCTGAAATGTCTAACATATCTATATCAGTGGTCGCTTGATGTTCAGAGAGGCAGATTATGTCAATTTGGTTAGATGAATTCATTTCATCGATACAAATGAGTAGTTCATCAACTTTATTTCTAAGTCCCGGAATGATATGGTGTAATAAAGATAACTGATACTGCATACTAATGGGATTGTAACTGCTTTGGAGAAGATAAACTGGCAGTTTCTTATTACTTCCTGTTAAACATTGTTTAAATGGAGGCTGTATGATAAAATCTGTCTCCTGTTCATCTGTATTCTCAAACTGAGTGTGTCTGCCAATCTCTGTTAAAACTCGTTTTCTTTCCCCCTTCCCTATCCTAAAAAAGGCATCCCTCTGACACCTGTGACCACTGGTATTTTACCACTTGTGCCAGTGTCCCCCCTTAAGTTTTCTGCAATCAACCCAGATAGTTTTCCCTTCCCTTTCCTATTGAGGTAAAGGCCGTGCGTAGTGTAGTCCTACCTATCGATAGCATTCACAGGAATCAAACCAATATGGGACCCTACATCCGTCCTAAGCAGCCACTCCAACTCGAAGTTCACCCTCTCTACGGAAGAGTTCAAATGAGGCCGATCATGGTGTCTCAACACAGACACAAATCCCACACTCGTATGTTTCGTTGCTGATGCTATCTTCACCAGGTCACTCTCTATGGAATATTCAGAGTCTCCGTCAATGCTATTTCCCGGACCACCCACTATAACCACGGCATCCTCCTTTGTGAAATCCTTGCATAAAGCACCTACATCCTCTGTCACCTGACCCAGATCTGCACTAGGCTTGAAAAAGTTTGTGTCCTGGTACTCTGGACCTAGATTTTTCTGCAGTAGTTGGCCAACACCTCTACCATGGGAACTACCTAACTACAGAACTTTCTTTCTCTTTACAAATTTCCCCACATTTTTCAAGTCCTTGAAAGCTTGTTGTGCCCTTTCTACAACTTCAGCTACATGAGGCTCATCCGATTCTGTCTGAGGCAACAGGTCAAATCTATTTTCAAGATTTATGACAAAGCTGTCTGATGCTCTCCTTTGCCTGTTCCCCCTATTACCTGTTGCCACTTCCCACCTCTGTTCACCCTTTTCCCTCTTTAACCTGTCCAGATCCTCCCTGGCCTCCCTGCTTGAAGAGCTGCAATTTTCCCTTCCTGTTTCAGTATTTTCCTATCTCTACTGCAGATCCTACAAAACCACTGGTGAGCCTCATTTATGTCCCCATTTCCCACGCCATTACATTCGCCCCAATGAAAGAAATTACAGCACCCATCACACCATACCCCGGAACTAACGATCTCACGCATGATAAAAACAGAAATCGTATAAGCTGATTTAAGTAGTGACTAAAACGTAAACAAAGGACCCTTGAAACTATTCTGGCAGATGTAAATAAATTGAAAGGTTACTGAATAAAAAAACTGGTGATTACATATAACTCACTGTTTACTTACGATACGCGCGCGTGAAATGAAGCCTAAAATCCGTGCTATGGGCGCGAGATGGAAAATAAACTTCTTACCCCGTTTAATCTTATTTTATACTTCACTAACACTTCCACTAATTCAACAACACTTATATTATATTTATAACACCTGTACACGTTTAAAAATAGCTTCATAACAACGCTTTTTATATTTATTTAGTGCAGCAAATACTCGAAGAGTCCGCGTCGGCGCAGTGTTGCCAACGGGGCATAATAATTTCTGCATTGTTGTTCTCGTGTTTGCGGGCACACCATTCAGCTTCTGAAGTTTTTTCTACACGTAAGATATAACAAATTTTTCTCCCCCTGTCGAGTGCAAGACCCTCCAAGTCAGGATTTTTTATCTTTCAAATATCTGAGGCATTTATGGATACTGTATTAATCTTGTTCAAGTATAACACAAATGGCCATCGTTTGATAGTCCCATTGCATGACTACTCATTTATCATTTTGTCCAATGTATGAACTGAATTATCGATTTTTTGTGGAGTAGGATAATATCAATTTTGAAGTCTTCCTTTTCTTTGCCTGATTCTTCTTTTTAGGCACGTGTGATACTGGTCATAGATTTTCAATGGATGTGGACATAAATGATAATTTTGGTTGCAGTAGCATTGATAGACGTTCAGATCGGATTACGGACTTGTTTCTTTCTAAGAGTACCAGTCAAGGCTAGCACTTATTTAATGAGCTCCTGTGAAACTGGGACACTCGTATAAAGTTGCATGTTGTAGTACCATATCCAGTTCCCAGAGGAGAAGTGTGGTCCATTCCATTTCTAGCCCTTTCACTCTTTTCCATAGATCTTTTTTTCCCTTTGTATACCTACAAGGAATACGAGGCTTCAACATAAAAGAAGACCCAAATTTTTATGCCACATCGAGGTGATTTGAATTCCATGTGACCCCAAAACCGGCATTTACCACGGAAAGCTACCAATTGCTCATCTATTGTTAAATGACCACTTGGAGAACTATGTACACAGCATTCCCGTGCAGAAGTTGTAAGTATTACGTTAAAAGCTCAAAACTGATCAATCTGTCTCCATTCCTCTCTAGTGTTCATGTCCTCAAACCTGATGTAAGAGAGAACCAAAAACCTATCACTCGATAATAAATCTGGGATTATTTTCCTTTGGTACACGGGGTCCGTGGACCATAATATCGAGAGTCGTCCTCTTTTAGCTTTTAGTGTTCCCATAGGTACAAGGGGTCCCTTATAACCGAACATCTGTGTTGTACTAATAGGGAGCCATAGGGTGACACATCTTTTAAATAATATAGTGTCTCCTATTTTTGGTTTGTTTATTTTACAACTTTGTCTTCTATTTCACATGCAATGAGCAATATGGGAGTCTTCATGACGAAGAAACTCTCCCGAAATTCATTCTAACACCACTAGATGTACACAAAAATCTTTTATCTGATGCCTGCTTAGTTGTTTGTACATTGACGGCAACACCTTTTAGCTTTTGCTGGTATATGTGGGTCTCTGAAGCATTTGAATCTCAGCAATCGCTTATTCGTTGCCCCTTTCTTCAGTAACATCCTCAACCATCTCCGTTTCTTCCACATTTTCTTCTGATTCTAATCACACAGATTCCACAAAACTATCTTCTAGTTCAGAGTCTGTTTCTACTATTTTCATTACTTCCTATGATTTCGTTCACTGCGAAAATCATATTTGTTCTGTAGCTTTTGCTAAATGTTCATGCTTTAGCCACAGAACTGAAGAAACTGAATAACCGAGAAAAATATTTGGCTGATGAGTATTACACAAAATAATGCATTAAAATTTAAAAATTCATTCCACTACTCAGGATCCCAAGCGGAAGACCATAGGACACTGCTAAATAATTATTATTTATTATGCAGATAAATTAACTTAAAAATTCAACGTAGTAGTGTTTAGTGAAGACAGTCTAAAATAATAAAAACTGTTCTGCAGAGCTACAATTAATAAAATACTTATATTGGGGTATTAATGTATCACGCTTGGTACGAAGCAGGATGACTTCTTTGTTCCACTTGTCGCGTTCTTCTGGAGTCAGATAATATATTACAACAATATACAACTGATCATAGCATAATTATACACTGAACAGAGGCTAATTAATGTGTCATAACTGTCTACAATTGTTTTTATAAATGATAACAGTCGATGAATGAAGGTTAAAATATGGCTTTATCTTAGCGTGACATTTCTAAGAAGATATACAGGTATCAATATATTGTTGCAGCCTTAATCACCGTTAAAATTTCCACTTTCTATGGCAGTTCGCATAACAGATAATACTGTCCTCTTGTAATGCGTTTGGTTGCAACCAAGGAAAGTACTTTTGAGATCTTCTTTGAAGCCATAGTCGTAGCACTTCCACTTCCACTTCCACTTTCTATGGCAGTTCGCATAACAGATAATACTGTCCTCTTGTAATGCGTTTGGTTGCAACCAAGGAAAGTACTTTTGAGATCTTCTTTGAAGCCATAGTCGTAGCACGCGTGTAGGTCGTGCACCTTTACGTCTATTCTTGGTGACACAGACTTTCCACTTCCCATAGATGCTTATGAAAGTATCACATAAAGAGTCGACCATCTACGACGTTCCAGAGATGATCGTTTCCCGAAATCTATTTGCCAAAGTTATTTACATCAGTGAATTTCCTAATTTGCACCCTGTCTCGTCTCTAGAATGATTCTTCATTCGCCTCCACTTCACTTACACACATTCATTACCAAGTGACGTGCCCGCAACGTCACCAAACCACATTTCGCCCCAGGGTGGGTAGTCGTACTAATGTTTGCACTCATGTTATATTATATACCATCATACATCACTTCCTGTTACATTTAGGTCATATTAAGTTATTTCAGTTTTGCAAATACGTACAGGGTGTTTCAAAAAGGACTTAACAACTTTGAAAATTCATATAAATTAATTCATAGTTCCTACAGAGGTGATTGTAGTGTCTATTTGTTGGGATATACATCAAGTTTGGTCTCGCGTAGTTCGCTAGTGCAGAATCGCACCGTAAGGAGCACTAGCAGCGGTTGCGTTGAAGGTGGCTGCCTTCACTGGACCTGAGTATGTTGTGTGTTTTGGTTTGTAGAGTCGAAGTTGGTGACAACAGTTCAGCGTAGTTTCCATACCAAGTATGCTAAAGATCCCCCTAGTAGGTCTACAATATATGAGTGACACAAATGTTTTGTGGAAACCGGGTACTTGATAAGACATGGAAAATCATCAGGTCGTCCAAGTACATCTGACGACGTTGAGCAAGACGACTTTTCACTTAAGGAGCAAGGTTAACACACATAACTGTAGGATTTGGGACAGTGAAAATCCACATAAAACATTGAAACATGTTCGTGATACCCCTAAACTGAATGTTTTTGGTGGATTGAGCAGGAACAATGTGTACGACCCCCAATTTTCCGTAAGAGAACCGTCAGTCGGTTAGTGTAACTGGATATGTTACAGCAATTTTCGATACCACACAACCATGATTATGACCAAGAACGAAATGTTTACTGCATAAAAGATGGTGCACCACCCTTCTGCCTGGCTGACATCCGGGTTTTTCTCAGTGACCGCTTTTCAGGTCAATGGATAGACCATGACGTGCCAATTGCATGGCCCCCACATTCCCCAGACCTGATACCACTCGACTTTTTTGTGGGAATTCATCAGAGATATCGTGTTTGTAAATCCTGTGCCAGCTACTCTTCCTGAACTTAGAGCAAGAATTCATGCCATCACCGAGCAAGTTAGACCTGCAATGCTACAACGAGTTTGGGAAAAAGTTCACTTCCGGTGAGACGAGTGCAGGATAACCAACGAGAGCCACATAGAACACATTTAGTTTAAGGTAAAAAAAGAAAAAAAACTTGACGTGTTTCCCAGCTCTGTATCTTCTTTCAGTAAAATAATATGAATTTTTAAAGTTGTAAACTCATTTTTGGACACGCTGCATAATATCCACTTACCACTGAAGTAAGTTTATTATGATGTTGCTTAAATTATAAAACATTACTTTACAGACTACCTAAAGCTCTGTACTGTTCCTATGCAAAATATTAGTCCATAATTAAAGTACATACGAATTTTTATGAATTTACCTGTATCTGTATGCTATTTTTCAAACTTTAACAGAAAGATATTTACATTTATCTCTCTACTGCAAAGTAATTTGGCTTGTCTACGAAATCTGTATCAAATTAATGCTCGCTATGAATTCCGATATTAAATAACAGACTTTATTCAAGAAGATTTAATTTTCAAGTACTGGTGCTGTTTGAAATACTTCTGAGCTGTGGTAAAAATTGCTGTTTTGAAGAGCGCGCCGCAGGACGTTGTGTGAAGCAGTCGCCCTCTTTTTCTGGCGGTGGCACCACTGTGGCAGTCGCAGCTTTGGTGTCTCCCTGTGGTAGGAAATGGGAAAGGTTGCCTGTTCACGTGCATTTAAGGGGCGCTATGAGGCCGGCAGTTGGTCAGTCGGAGTGAGTCTGGGTGAGTCACTTGTCACCAGTTGCTGGTCTGTCTCTCGTTCGCATTTGTGCGGCAGTTAGTGTCTGTCTGTTGTTCGGAGTGCTAGTACGTCGGTCGTTCGGATCAACCTTTAAATCTGGCAAAATGAGAGTCTTGCCACTCCGCCAGTAAGAGAACTCAGCTAGTGGTCGTCCGGTCGGGGCTGAGTTCCTGGATCTGAGTCTGCGCGTTAGGCCG
Source organism: Schistocerca piceifrons (assembly GCF_021461385.2). Classification (NCBI taxonomy): domain Eukaryota; kingdom Metazoa; phylum Arthropoda; class Insecta; order Orthoptera; family Acrididae; genus Schistocerca; species Schistocerca piceifrons. The sequence continues at coordinate 785,034,346 of NC_060141.1, forward strand.
CCAGTCTGCTCGAGTTGCTTGGGCAACGGTCATTGGCGGCTGGATCGATCGGTTGGTCGGTCGTGCACTGAGACACAAGATGACTTGTCCGCCTTGAGCGTCGGCGAATATGAGGTCGCCACGTGACTCCAGTGGGCCGGACCGTATAGCGAGGGGTAGTTGATTCGCGGCCGACACGAGAGCAACAGGAGTCAACCCCCGACATCAGTCTGTGCGGTACGAGCTGCGACACCCTGTGGCAGGAGATCGGCGCGCCTTCCTGCGTCCGTTGAAGCGACTGGCAGAGAACGGTTCGGGAGAGCGTTGGGGGTGCTGCGCCAGGTCTTCGCCAGACATCGCAGTTTATTAGAAGTCAAGTGATTCGTGATATGTTGTTTCATTTACTTGTTAATTTCTACTTGTTTTCTTGGTCAGTCTCTCGTCCCCAGATTGCTCGTCTGTCTCCCGTCCGCATTTGTTAGGCAGTTAGTATCTGTCTGCCGTATGTTAATAGCTGTCTCTGTCATGTTTGTCGCATTCGGTGTTAACGTATTTGTTACTTGAAGTGTAAAGGCCGAATTCCTGAAATATGTTTTTATCTTGCCTATCATCTTGAGAGGCGGTATATTTGTAATGTAGAGCATGTTTGGCCAAACTCGTATATTTCATGTAAGACTGCATTTCACGGTTCTTTTTTTTTTTTTTTAAATGGTCATTTTAGCTTATAAAGTTGCCACCATTCCACCATAAGAGTTTTTTTTTTTAAAAAAATCGAGTTGCACCTTCAGTGGCAAGTTAATCTTTTAATGTTAGTGTTTTGTACCATTTCCATCCCTCCTACCAGATGCATAGTTTATGTGCTTGTGTGAGTTGTTAAAATTTTTAATTTAATGTAATCTAATGCGTTTCAGATTTGCACCAGTGTAGTCTTTCAGAGGTAGTTGTGAGCGGTCGTGACTATGGCCGTGTCAAAAGGGTGCGGCAAGGTTCTCAGCCCGAAAGGTCCTACAGTCAAAAATTTGTTCTTCCTGCCTCTGAATAAATTGTAACTTGAAATTTAGAGGGTGCTTTCTGATTATAATTTTAAATCTGCTTTTTAAAAAAAGCTTTTAGGCATAAAATTTCCATTTGTTGAAAGAAATTTGATTTCATCAGTTACCCACTGGCAACTACTTCCATGCTCACACAGTGTGATTAAATGTGTTAAATTTCTGGATGATTCGCTAGTAAATAAAGTAAATTCTTAAGAAAAAAGTTTTGAAAGTAAATCCACTGTTCAACTTCCTTGTGTTAATCTATGCTGCTGACGTATCTATATTATGTATGCTCCGAAAGCTGACCACTTTTCTTCGGATGTCTACACTGAAGAGCCAAAGGAACTCGTACACCTGCCTAAGACCATGTAGGAACCCCGCGAGCACCCAGAACTGCCACAACACGATAAGGCATGGACTCAACTAAAGTAGTGCTGGAGGGAATTCACACTATGAATCCAGCAGGGCTGTCCATAAATCCGTAAGAGTGCGGGGGAATGGAGATCTCTTCCGAACAGCACGTTGCAAGGCATCCCAGATACACCCAGTAATGTTCATGTCTGGGGAGTTGGTGACCATTGGAAGTGTTCGAACTCAGGAGAGTGTCCCTGGAGCCACTCTGTAGCAATTCTGGACGTGAGTGTCGTTTCGCCCAGCTGGAATTGCCTAAGTCGTCGGAATGCACAATGGACATGAATTGATCCATCTCATCAGACAGGATGCTTACTTACGTCTCACCTGTCAGAGTCATATCTAGACTATGAAGGGCCCCCATCACTCGAATCGCACACATCCCACACCATTACAGAGCCTCCACCTGCTCGAACAGTCCCCTGCTGACATCCAGGGTCCATGGATTCATAAGGTTGTCTCCATACCATCTGCTCGATACAATTTGGAACGAGAATCGTCCGACGAGGCAATCTGTTTGCAGTCATCAACAGTGTTGACAGCCCTGGCGAGGCTAAGAACTTTGTGTCGTGCAGTCATCAAGGGTACACGAGTGGCCCCTTAGCTCCGAAAGTCCATGTCGATGATGTTTCGTTGAATGGTTCGCACGCTGACACTTGATGATGGCCCAGCACTGGGCTAGTAGGAGTGATCACCACACACAGCAATTGTAGTTTTTTTGCCTTAGAAGAATATCGTTTTATTTATTTAACGAACGCAGCATTACGTAATTGTGCACTGCAACTTAACTTTCAGCCGTGAGAGCGAATATACTCATACACCTTATCACGTTTGGAGCAATGACTTGTTGTGACACATAGACATGGGTTGGGGAACTGCATATCGAACTCTGGGAGTAAATTGGAGATGGAGGAAAGAATGGATTAGATCTTATAATATTACCGAAGCACTTGGACAGCACAATCTGGCGTAAAGGGCAAGTCACATGAAATACAGAGTTTCCTGTCGGTTTATCGTTTACGAGGATAGAGAAAAAGGAGCTATAGCAAGAGGGTTGTATATAACAGACAAAATCGTCATAGCAATTACTCCTTCTTGCGTAATCGTGAACAGCTCACTATAACTTAAAGTGCTGTTTAAGAGGTAGGCTATCTCCTTTATATTTGTTCTCAGGAGTGGTCACAAGTATATTTTTCTTATAGTAATTCCTACTAGTAGAAATAACATATTTACTGTTGAGTCCATTAAGGTCAATCACGTTAACCGGCGACTAGAGCCTCTTGTTTTGCGCTGGCACATGGTACGCTGAAATGAAACATGTCTACCTTTATGAACCTCTAATTTGTAATCATACAGTTTGGTGAATTTAAATCTACCTCTTAGATACAATGAGCCATTGCCATCAAAAAGAGGACATAATTTGAGAAATAAATTTCTGAGAAAGAACTTCTGCATCCCAGAATTAACTGGATGCTGATCTCGGACGGTCGGGGAAGCAGAGGGGATAACAATGGTGATAAAGAGGAGTGCAGACAATTGAGTGGACCGATACGGTAAGAAATGAGGAGTCACTCGGCAGAATCATCACTGAAAGGTGTATGTGAAAATCGCTGGATAGAGTAAGGGGCAGAATGGTAGAGAATAATTTAAGATGTCAAAAAATAATGTCCATAGTATTAGAGGGAGCGATAGAGAGCAAGAGCTGTAGGAGAAGACAGGCATTGTAAGATATATATCCAAAAATTAATTGAGGACCTTGTGTGTTAGTGGTACTCTACGATGACAATGACAGACAGTCGCGGGTGGCCACATCAAAATGACGGAGAAAAAGCACAATTACTAAGCTTATGCTAAAGCTTATAATAACGTAATTGTGTACATAAGCCAATATATCGTGACTAGTATCAATTATAGCTCACAAGGACTGGAATGTAGATGGAAAAAGAATTTAGGTAGGCAATGAGAATGGAAAAGAAAAGTATTAAATATCGTCTAGATAAAAATGAAAATCCTCCATGTTTCGCATCTGAATTTTTATGTAATTTTCTAACAAACAAGTTTCTCATATTCGCATTAGGCATCGTCAGTGATCTATAAAATCCACACTAAAATTTCATGTGCGAGAGTTACTCTATCTGTTACGCTTTCACAACTAAACCACAGAACCGATTTTGATAAAAAATTTTATGGAGATAGCTTGAACGCTGCGGAAGAGCATAGGATATGTTAGAAAGTTGTATCTTTTCGATATAATGAACATGTAAAATGTGGTATACGCGAGTGGAATGCGGCCGACGCAGGGGCGATGGTCCGTGACTCCTAGTGTTCGTAGATTATTGAATGACGTTGCTAATCCAGTGTTATTGTGCCCGTGGCTTATGATAACTGAGTTGCTACACTACATGTAGGACAGTTTTGGGGGAGATTCAACAATAAAATCGAGCTGTGAGTCTAGTACCTCAGCCCGTTCCATATTCCAACTCAAGATGTACGCCACCTACTCCAACAACCAGGCCCATTTCACCTTCTCCCGCCTCGACACCCTCGTCTAAATCCCTATCATGGCGCGACAGCAACGTATCCTTTTCAACAACATCCGCTCCCTACCCGCCAACAGGAACCTCTTCCTGCACACCCTTGCCACCCACCGCGTGGATGCCTTCCTCCTTAATGAAACCTTCCTCCAACCCCACCACACCATTCCCCCTTCGCCCTACCTCCTCCACCGCTCCGATAATCCCCTCCCAATTGCGCGTGGCGGAGTTGCCATTGGTCACCACCGCCAGATCCCCGTTCGGCTCCAACCTCTCCTTCCCGACCCCACCGAACACCTGATCCTTAGTCTCTTCTTCCCCGGCCTTACCGTTACCTGCGCCACCATCTATGTCCGCCCCAACGCTCCTATTCCCTTCGACTTCCTCTCCCATGTCGATCGTACCTTTCCCTCCTACATGATCGCCGCCGACCTCAACATCCATAGTCGTTCCGCCGCCCAGTTACGGCGATGGCATCGGTTCCTCTCCACCCTTCAAGGTGACCTCGTCCCCATCCGCCAGCATACTCGTCCTGAATCCAACTCCACTCCTGATGTTATCCTCTCCTCCCCCAACCTCCTTGGCCGCATAACGGTGGATGTCCTGGAGCCTATTGGTAGCGACCATCTCCCTGTCCTCCTCACCGTTTCAGACGGTCGTCGCCCTCGCCCCGACCCTCGTACTGACCCTCCCCCTAAGTATGTCCACGACTATTCCCGAGCCGACTGGACTGCCTACCGGGATACCCTTTCCACCCAGGTCGATAGCCACCCTCTCACCTACCACCACCCTGACGATGTCACCCATGCCACCTCCTTTCTCCAGCAGACCTTGTCTGAGGCCGTGGAGGCCCACGTTCCTACTGTCGCCATCCACCCCCACCGTCCTACCTTACCCCCACAGGCCGTTCTCCTCCTCCGTGAATCCCGTCGTCTCTACCGTGCCTTCCTCCGCACGCGTGACCCGGACACACTACGACGCCACCGGCAACTCCAGCGACACGTTCGTAATTTGCTCGCGGCTAAGAAACGCCGGGACTGGCGACAGACATGCACCCGTTTAAATGCAACCCTACCAATCAACTCGTCCAAGTTCTGGACGGCCTTCCGTCGCCTTACCGGAACTAAACCCTCCCCCTACTATCCTCTTCTCCACGATGATCACCCCTTCCCTGACACCCTTAGTAAGGCCACTCACTTTGCCTCCTACCTCTCCGATGTCTTCTCCATCCCCGACGACCCCCAGTTCGATTACTCCCTCTTCCCGGATATCCGCGATCGAACTGACATCTCTGTCCCTCCCCTCGCTCCTGGTTTCCAGTACTTGGACAACATTACACACACGGAACTCAATGCCCCTATCACTTCACAGGATCTCATTGTTACACTCCGCACCAAACGCAACACCGCTCCTGGTCACGATCGTGTCACCTACCGTCACCTTCGTGAAGCTCCTGTCTCTTTCCTCTCCACCCTGGCCAGGCTCTACAATGTAGTCCTGTCCACCGGTTACTACCCCGACCTGTGGAAAACCTCCCGTATCCTCATGTTCCTTAAACCTGGCAAACCGCCGTCCGCCGTCTCTTCCTACCGTCCCATCAGCCTTACCTCGGTCTTCAGCAAGGTCCTGGAATCTATCCTCACCCGTCGCATCCACCAGCATCTCCGCCAGCACCGCCTCCTTCCCGTCACCCAGTGTGGCTTTCGGCCGTCCTTCTCTTCCGACGACCTTCTCCTTCACCTCACTCATCTCCTTTCCGAACAGCTTAATTCCCGTCGCTCCGCAATCTTCCTCTCCCTGGACCTCGAACGTGCATATGACCATGTATGGCATTCCGGTCTCCTCTTCAAGCTCCAAACCTTCGCTCTTCCCATCAACTACGTCCGTCTGATCGGCTCCTTTCTCTCCCGCCGTCCTTCCTATGTCACCATCCATAACACCGATTCCTACACCTTTTTCCCCTCCGCTGGTGTGCCCCAAGGCTCCGTCCTCTCCCCCCTTCTGTACCTGTTGTACACGGCGGACATGCCGCCGCCGTCACCCCCCGTCCACCTTCTCCAGTTTGCCGATGACACCGCCTTCCTTGCCATTGCCCCCACCCTACAGCGCTCCCAACGCCTTCTCCAATCCCATCTTGACTGGTTCACCGCTTGGTGCAACCAGTGGTTGCTCAAGGTCAATCCTTCCAAAACTCAGGCGATCATTGTAGGCAAAACCACCCCTTCCTTCCGCCTCCTTGATTTCTATCTCACCGTTTATGGCCGTCCCATCGCCCTCACTCCCACTCTTAAGTACCTTGGCGTCACCCTCGACCGTCGCCTCTCCTGGACTCCCCATCTCCAGACAATCCAAGCCAAGGCACGTTCCCGCCTCCATCTCCTCAAGCTCCTTTCCGGCCGTACGTGGGGTCTGAACCCCTCCACCATCCTCCACACCTATAAATCCCTCATCCGCCCCATCCTTTGTTATGCCCATCCAGCATGGATCTCCGCTCCCCCTACCTTTTATAAATCCCTCCAAATCCTTGAACGCCATGCTCTTCGCCTCGCCTATCGCATCCGTCTCCCCTCCCCCACGCGGATTCTCTACGATCTCATCCCCTTCCCCCACCTCCTCCTTTTCCTTGAGAGGATACGTATCCTGTACACCTCCCACAAACTCGATCCTCCTCACCCGCTCGTCTCCCCGATCCTCTCCCACCCCCGCCCGCTGCCGCGCCTGTATTCGCACGTCTCACCCGGTCTCCATCTCTCCACCCTCCTCACCCTCTCCCAAGGTGGCTTCCGCCAGCTCCCCCTCCCTGATGATGCCCTCCTCCCTTCCATCTACCCCTCCTACCAACTTTGATCCTCCTGCCCTCCTCCTGTACTTATTCCTCCGGGCACCCTCCCTCCCTCCTCTCTCTTTTCCCTCCCTCCTCCTTTTCTCCCCCCCTCCTCCCCCGGGCCTCCCCTCCCCTGTTCCTCTCCTCCTGCCCCCGACTCCTCAGCCATTGGCATCCTTTTTCTCCCCTCTCCCCCACCTCCCCCTTCTACCCCTCTTGGCAGGTCCCCGGACTCGCACACGTTACGTGGACATTCGCGCGCCGGAGGTCGCCGCCATCAGTGTTTTGTGTGTTTAGTGTTTAGTGTTCACCGTCCCCTCCATCGTTCACCAGTGCCATCATCATCTTCTGTGGTTGTGCATCGTCTCATCAGCTAGCAGTGTGGATTATCGACGAGTGTGAACGGCTCCGTGATTGTCTCTATGTGTCTCCTGTTTTATTGCCCACCGCTCTGTGACTTATGTGTCTTCTCCCTGTTTTTGCTGCTTGTGTCTTCTATGGCTGAAGAGCAGCGTAGTGTGCTGCTGACAGCCTGCCTGTTGTACAAGTTTTAAAATAACAATGAAGTAAAAAAAAAAAAAATCTAGTACCTCACGCCGCGGAAGTCGAACACGACCAGAACAAATGGACGTGGCCAGCCCATAGAGGGCTCCGCGTCCGCGGCGGCTATTTCGCGCAGCGGCTCTCGCGCAGCGAGGGCGCCACCGCTAAGCCACGTGCAGACAGTGGCCAATATCCGCTCCCTCCGGTTTCGTATATAAGGACCCGCTCTGCCCTAGTCCAGTCAGTCTAGTACTCGCTCTGGATTTCGTTTCTATCTCGGCGGTACTGCGTTCTGGTCGTTGCTCGTTGTTGACATTTGCCTGGCACTGGTTCCGAGTGGAAGTACTGTTTGTGTTTGGTGTTGTGGTTTCCACAAGCCTCTGTTGTTTATCTCTTCCTTGTTGTGTCGGTCATAGTCGGTCGTGGTCGGTTGTTGTCAGTTGTCGTTGGTCTGTCGTCCGACTCGTCCTGTGTTTACCCGGTGGTGCGTGCTCCACCGCCGGCGGCTTCCCCGCCTGGCGGCTCCAATCCGCAGCCCAAGGCGTTCCCGCAGTTGGTTTTGGTTACTACAGTAAGCCCGAGAACTACATTTAGAACTATTACAATACGCCTATCAATCTTAAGTCTGATTTAGTGCATACTGTCACAAGCCTGTCGCGTTTTAGACGTGTCTCACAGTTCCCAAGATGCTTAAGGACTCGCCGCAACGACATCGTTTAAATGCCTTGCGACAAACAAAGAGTCGTATCTTTATAGATAGAACGTGAGGAGTTTCTGGTTGGGCTTCATTTGATTACGCTCTGTTAATAGACTATCTTATAAATTAGTCATTGTAGTACGATGGATAAAATGTAGGCACTATAATGCGCTAAAGTGGAACACAAGGAGAGGCAGAGAAACCCCTAAAAACTCTCCTTCTGCACGAATGTAATGGATCGAGCCATTTTTAAATGTTACTGGAAAATATAATGCATGCTTACAGATTCGACATACTGCAAAACAATAGAAACGCATTCATTATGTACCTACATACTGGCACTGCATACATCTTTGATACATACATCTCTACCTCACTATCTAAACAGACATCTCGTAAATCTGTTAGCTTACTTACTCACCATCGCTCAACATATCAAAACTACTGATATGCTAGCAGACCAGCAGGTAACGGTAAGTACAATATAAATGTGTTACAATATGTATTTCTAATGGGACACGTAGTGTTTCCTGGAGGCACATGTGGTTATTTTACTGTTTACAATAATCGGATACTAATTTTATCTTTTATGTTTTCCATTGCTTCTTGAACAGGTGAAAAATGGTGAAGGATAACATACAGCTTCGTAAGACAGATTCATTGTTGTCAACATGATAACCATAAATGAAGTTGCAACTCAGTAAGAATAGCTACAAATATTAAGAAAGTAACAGCCAAATGATTAAAATCATTTGTAACTCTTAGCTACGGCGACTTAGGAAGAACTTGAGGCACTTAAATAAAAACATCACGGCAGGTGTTATAGCCTTCTGGTAGAACATTAATGTTAGTTACATAGATATTCATTTTCCCGTAAATTATCCGAGTTCAGGTAACAGTTACCTTATTTGAACTTCATATAGTCTGAGAAGTTATTGATGTACAGCCCTTAGCGAAATGAGAAACGGACAGCGGCTTAGCTGTCCAGTACAGTAGAAGCACAGTAGTTTACAGAGGAGCGGAAAAGTTTACGTCGGGCGGGGCTGGGCCCTCTGCTCGGGGGCGGGCAGCCGACGCCACAGAGCTGCCACCTGGCCGTTACACGCAGCGCGCGGCTCGCTATGTCATTAGCCACAACTTGCACAAAGCACGGCCGGCGGCGGCTGTGTCGCAGGAATCCCACCGTCTGCATCGACGCTGTAGCCATTAGTGGAACAGAAGCGGCCGCAAGGGAGCGACACGACTGTAGCAGCAACCGACATCGTCATTTGATTTATTACGTCTCTCAAAATAGGAAATAGCAGCGAGAGAGCGGTAGCCAAGACAATCTGTTATTGTAATACTGCTCAATATTGCTGGTCCTTCATGTGGCGCTAAGCGTAAAATAAATACGTGTAATTATATATAATGTTTAATTACCTCGTAACTGCCATGTACCACACTGTACCTAGAAAATTAAAAACAGATGAGACTACGTAGGCCGTTAACAGATTGAGTCATGTGGTTATCAACCGAATTCTTTCACAAAATCATTCTGAGCGCATAAATATGTTGATATACCATATCATCGCAACTGCAGCAAAATCCTCAAATAATAATACAGTTATGATATACAGAAATACCGCTGCAGAACCACTGTTCAATATAACTGAATAGATGTTTCCAAGTCATCCCAGAGGTAGTCTCAACTCTGGAGGATAGACAAGCTTATGTGTGGTACTGATACCCAAACCTCCGGATTTCAGACGCTCAAATACGTACCAAACGTTGTGTAGACAGAATATCAACCAAAAACACTGATTTAGTTCGTGCTGTGTGCTGTCGTCCAGTAGAAGATGCGTAAACGGTAATAAAAAGTAACACCAGAACTACGGAGAACAGCGAAACCAATGTCTCTAGTAGGTGGCTTAGTAGCGCGGCATATCGTCGTACTAAAAGTTCCTAGATCGGGACCTACTAATAGCGATTCTTCTTTAACAGTTTACGCGTGAAATTGCTGTGCGGAAGAACATATTTCTGACATGTAAAAGGACATTTCGGAGATTGTAGTAATGTTCTTTAAACAGTCTGCTCTCGTTTCGTTAGCTGAAAGTTGCAAACCTACAGAGCACATTATACAAATAGATGTAGTGCTATCTACACAAATGTATAGATTGCTATTTTCAGCCAGCGAAGCGAAAGCAGGTGGCCTTTTACACGTCAGAAATATTTTCTCCCATGCAGAAATTTCACGTGGAAATTGTTAAAAGAAACCCGACGTCAGAGGGTTTCGAATTCGGAACCTTTAACACGACAGTCTGACGCCCAGCGAACATTTTCTTCCGTTTTGTTTTGTTCGTTATTGTTCGTCGTATTTGTTCGTAGCGGACGTCCCATGACATCCGTTAAAGTTCGTGGCCGAGACTTTCACTCATTTTTTTTTTATTACAGAGGCCAGCCATTTCTCTGACCGAACATGCTGAGCCAGCGTGCCTCAGCAAACTCACCTACGACTCATCTCCGCAATTACAGATAACAGATGCGCTTTTCCTATACGCCGTAGTTCTGGTCTTCAATTACCATTTACACATGTTCTACTCGACGACACCACACAGCGCAAGCTAAACCGTTATTTTGGTTGCTACTCTACCTACACACAACATTTGGTAGCGATCTGAGAGTCCGACATCTGGAGATTTGGGCGTGAGCGCCTATACGAGATCATTTCTTGGAGAATATTTCCATCCATTCGCCGCATGGTATGAGAAATTAACTGGACATGCAGTCGATGTCTAGGGGTTATTCTATACCTGTTGGCGTTGTTTATCGGCATCCGAATGAAAATTGACCATATTTAGATTAATACGGTGCTAAAGTGATTACCCTCCGCCGTCTCACACTGTAACATAAATATTAAAGCTGCGAACGGTATACATGTATTGATGCTCCGTAGCTCACTGCGCATGACTTACTGACAACATTCTCATCCAGTATTTGAGAATGAAATCAATTACCGATGTCCAACAGGCATTACTCATCCAGAACGACATTTTCAGTGTGAATCGGACTTTGAGCTGATATGAAACTTCCTGATACATGAAAACGGCATATCGGACCGAGACTCGAAATCGGGGCTTATTCCTTTCGTGGGCAGTTTGTCTACCGACTGAGCTACCCAAGCACGATTCAGCACACGTCTACACAGCCTTACTTCCACCAGTTCGTTCTACTTCGGAAACTTCACAGAAGCTGTCCTGCGAGACACGCAAGACTACCAGCCCTGGAAGAAAGGATATTATATAGACTCGGCATAGCCACAGGCGGGAGGACGTTCCGAAAATGACATTTTTCACTCTGGAATTTGGAAGTTAGCAGATGAGGTACTGGCGGAAGTGTGGCTGAGAGGAACGGTTGTCAGTCGTGCTTTGATAACTCCGAAGGTGGAGCATTTCTCACGAAAGTCAGAAGTCCCGAGTTTGAGTGCTAGTCTGGTACACTGTTTTAATCTGCCAGGAAAGTTCTTATCAGGCATTACATATTGTTTCAGACATACTCGAAACTTCTTCTCTTTGCCACCTCCCATAATATAACGGAAGGAAGAAATATAGCTTACAATTTGCTACAAATTCGCTGTTTCTGCAGTGAAACTAAAGTATCATGTGTGACGTTTTAAGCCATCCTTTCGTTACTACTAACTCAATTCGCAACACATATGGCACTGAACGTAACTGCAAAGATTCACTGAGGTGACGAATGTCATGAGATACCTCCTAATATCGTGTTGGATTTCCTTTCTCCCTGTGTAGTGCCGCAACTCGACATGGGATGGACCTAACAAGTCGTTGGAAGCCCCCTGCCGATATGTTGAGCCATGATACCTCTGTAGGTACCCATAACAGTGGAAGTTCTGGGGTGGAGGGTTCTGCGCACGAACTGACCTCTCGATTGTGTATCATAATCGTTCGATGGAATTCACGTCGGGCGCTCTGGGTGTCCAAATAATCCGCTCAGATTGTCCAGATCGATCTTCAGACCAATCGCGAACAACAATGGCCTGATGACATGGCACACTGTCATACCTTAAAGTTATAACGTTGTTTTTGAAGCCCATGAATTGCTGCAGATTGCCTCCAAGTAGCCTAACATAACCATTTCTACGCAATGATCCATGTTAACATAGCCCCCACTGCATGGAGCCTCCATCAGCTTGCACAGTGCCTTGTTGACAACTTGGGTACATGGCTTCGGAGGGTCTGAACCACACTGGATCTCTACCAACTGAAGAAATATGGACAGCTGTGGATATAGAATGTAAATTTTTGTAATACACCTAGAGGATAAAAATTACTGTGTCTAATCCTGGCCCCTTCACTCACCTGTCATGTATCACTGTTATGTCTTACCCGTTTCTATTTTAGGACTCATTAAAGACAAGATTGTTGTTTTGCCTATTGAAGAGAAGATGGTTTTGTTTGGTCGCATCTTGTTTATTGTTCTTCGCCTACCGTTCGCTAATTATTGTGTAACATATCTTACCTTAGTTAAATAAACTTACATCGCATTTACACTGAAATAATCCCTCTTGTTTTATTGGTAACATTTTTCATTTCTGGCAACCGTGATACTGTGCAGAAGCACTAGTTTAAAAGCTTTGTTCAAAGAAAAAATTCCACTGCTCCACAGACTTATCTTTGTTCCTCATATTGGCGTCATAGCCAAAAATTGGTTCGTGCGACAAATAATAAATATTCTCTTGTATTATACTAGTGTTATATGTGTTTTATTCAGTGGAACACGTGCAAGGCAAGCTATGTAGGTCAAACGGGTAGGTCCTTTGAAGTACGTTACAAAGAACATAGCGATGCTTTCCGGCCTAATAATTTCGAAAATTCAGCTGTAGCCACGCATATTTGGGAAACGGGACACCCCATATTGGGAATAGATGAGGATCTCGTTATTTTACATAGGCAAGACAAAGGCAAAAAGCTGTATCTAATAGAACAGCTGGAAATTACGATACATAGCGTGGATACTCAGAACACACTGAATGAACAGCTAACGGGAGATACAAATAACTTTTTCAAACATATCATTGGTTTATTTTAGTAACTACATTTTTAGCAATTGGTAGGATACTATCATTTCATGATGTCCTTGGAACATGTATACGTTATCTGTTTGTATAGACATCTCTATGATTTCTTTGTTTACTTGCGCGTGAGCTCACTCGCGTTTCAGTGTCGTGTTCGGCTACGTAGTGTGTGGTATCAACGAAGACGCACGGGTGGTTTACGACGATAAAGGAGACAGCCACGTGTTAAATGTTGTACACCATAGGTGAGACCATTTTAGAGTTTTTTATACTTTGACGACTATGTTTAGATGCACCTTGGAAGACACGGCTGCAACAAGGGAAGTAGCCACGATGTTTTAATTTTATTATGAATTTTATTGTGCCTTGTGCATTTTGCATTTTAGCTAGTTTTAACAGGTTCTTTTACTTTTTATTATTCTAGTGATGGAAGCTTGACTTCCGAAACGCGTCAATCTTAGTGTTTTACACTATAAACAAGTGGTTGAGCCGATATATTTTTAACATTGACAAAATATTCTACTAAGAAGCGACGGAGCAGTCAGTCGATGCCAAATGTACACCATTTTACGACAAATATATCATTGACATCGAGATATAAGAAAAATCAGCTGTTTCAAGCACGGATGTTCTATTCTTCAATGAAACAAGCTAGGGGGCTGGAGGGAGTGTACTGATGTCTACTAGAATATAGTAAGGTAGAGGGAGAGGAAGCCAGACTTTAGCGCCAACTAGACAGCTACAGTACACTACTAACTCCAGATGAAGCGGTAGAGAGGGATACTAAATTTACCTTTATGCCAAGGTAAAGTACATTCAGGGAACCACAACAGTGGATGACAATAGGGGTATCTGAAGTCCGCTCCAGCAGCATTGGAGGTCGCTGTTAACTTGCGAGAGAGGAAGATTACTCTATTACACATTTTGTACGTCCCGTAACTTTTACAACATAGTACACCTTTAAAATTATTATAAACCTGAACTTATTCAGTTGCACCAAGGTTTCACTCACTGATAGGCCTTGGGTATCCTATTACACTGGCCAACAATGAGAACGTTTCGGGCTCAGAAATAGTTCATTCTTATGTATTTCCACCTGATAAGTAACCATAAAAACGACCGATTAGCTCCTGGTATGACGACAAGTTACAAGTGATACTTTTAGAGTCGACATTTTCTGTTATGGAAAGTTCATTTTTGCAGTTGGCTCACCTGATAACTGACAAAACACAGTGATGTTCAACTGTTTGCAGTTTACAACCATACATTTTCTTTCTGTTGGTTTAAGTTCAATATTATTTCTTTTGTAATTAGTGCAGAATTTTTGCTGTTAACGTGTAAACATCATTAAAATGCCACGAAAAAGTGAAAATTCAATAAATACCTTTTGATACATGTGTTGTGAAATAATATTTTCATTACGACTGATGACTGAAATGTCATCACAGGAACGGTATCTGACATCACTTGTGAGGACTGTCTATTGGCACTGTTTCGGTATCGAGGTAGGGGACCAATATAAGTCATAGTCCACATATATATTGAAACTCTTGTTCCGTTATTCTACGAGAATGGCTGGAAAATGAAAAAGAAATGACCTACGCCTTTTGCTGCATCTGTGGTGTAGCGAGAACCAACAATCCATATGCAGCGGATGTATTCTGCACTACTCATTGTTTTCTTAAGAATCGACAAATACTGAATGTGGTCCAGTACCTACCTTTTATGTATTCCTTGGTACTGACATTCTTAAGGTAAATATCACACTCAGACATAACCGCAGTAACAGGAAGGTGAATTTCTTTCTTTGTTCGCCGCAGTTTGTGCCACACATCTCTCCAAAGGTGTGTTTCACTACAAAATCTAATATTAGGCGTATAGAACACCATGCATGTCGCTTTCGTAAGGATTTAGAAAGCAATATTTGACCAAACCTAATTGCAGTATACACTGTGGCGCTTAAGCAGTCATTACTGCCGCATTCTATAAGCAAGCCTAACTGGAAGAAGTCGTAATAAGTAGTAAAATGAGATGTACTCTCTACGATACCCTTCACAGTGGTTTCCAGATTACGGATGTAGATTCAAAAATATGGAAGGAAGCAAAGATTGACGCAGCCTTGTTCGCAATCACATCATAAGCGAATAGTTGCTACTTGCCATCTTTTTCAAGTGGTTGACATAGGATCAGTAAATGAAGTTACGCTGATCTTATGGTCCATGACTGACTTCATGGTGGTGCAGAGGGGAGCGACAACGATGGACATAAACAGGTGTGCAGAACGGTGGAGACCAATACTGTTAGATGGCTTACGTTTAAGTTCCTTGGTATTACCATTTTGAAAAAAAGGGAAAAACCACTATTTATTATCTGGCAGACTTATAAGCAGGCATCGTTTTAGGCAATCTATACGTTTCAGTAGCAAAGGATACTATGTGGTAGCAGCCGAACTAGGCCAACCTGGTCCAATATTGCACGTGGAGGAAAATTTCACTGTTGAGACTTCGCTGACAAGAAGAGTAAAGCTACGGGCCTCAGATTCCAGATCACTGTAGTTCGTTGTGGGTTTAATTCCAGGTGTGGTCCTGAAAAGCTAGTGGGTAACACCGTCCTTATTTTTCCCTTGAGCAATGTCAGGTAAACCGTAATAGTATTCGCTTTAATTATGTATACCATGTACGTTCTTTGGCTGTTTCAGGTTGTGCGGAGTAGATCCTCACAGGTGATTCATCGCTGGTGCACGGAATCAACAAATCGTCAGTGCGTTTCACTAACCACGTGAGCGCCGGCGACTCGCAGCAGGGGAAGCATCAGGTCGTCCCTGTAAACATCACCTTCGAACGTTGCTAATAACTCATGACTGAAATTAACGTATGAAAATGGAGCAGTCCTGCATACGTTCTTAAGCTTGTTTGACCTGTGTATGTTATCAACGTTTGTAAAATAAACTGAATGTCAAGTAAATGTGTTTCAACTACGTCTACTGATCGGCGTCGTATTTGTACCGCTGAACAGTACCGGGGGTATTGAGGTTGCACTTCTTGCAAGGTAATGTCCAATGGCCTCTGACTGATACTATGTTTTGAAGATAGATCTTGTCTTTTAATCTGGTGGAAACTATTCAAGTTATTAACAGACAACATAATGTTTTAAATTAATGCACAACCGTGCATACAGTAAAAGGGTTTCTGATTTCTGAAACGTGCTGGATTTTGATGTGCAAAGTGTTATATGAGTGAAAACGTTAAGCTTCTTGAAAGTGATGAACTCTGAACAAAAAGCAAGTTTGATTGTGTGACGTCATATGTGATCGCGGTCTACTTTCCAGTAATCGATATCTTCCACGAATTTATGCATTAAAATCGGGGAGGATTACCGATCATCATTTTAGATTACATAGGTGTTTCACTGGAGAGTGAATGTAGAAATTTAGAATGATAGTAGCTCTTATTGTTTTTTTATCAGTTCTAGATTGACATTTCTGAAGAAAGTAATCGAAAGTTATGTACACTAAAGGAAAAAATCTCAATACCAGAAATAATTAATGTAGAGTAATTCAATTTCGGGAATACATTTGTCTGGGTAACATATTTAAGTGATCAGTATCGCAAGATCATAGGTTAATGTAAGCGCGAGATATGTCGTTGCAAATGTGAAATGCTGGTACACAAATAACTGGTGTAACCAACAAAATGTTGCACGCAGGCGTGCAAACATGCATGACTTTTCTTGTACGGGTGCCGGAGGTCAGTTTCTGGCATCGCGTTCCAGGCCTGTTGCACTCAGTCGGTCAATGCAGAGACACTGAATGCTGTTTGTGGATGACGCAGGCCAGGACAACATGAAGACACTCAGTAGAGCATGTTAGGTTACAACAGCAGAATGTGGGCAAGCGTTGTGCTGTTTAAAGCAACCCATGGAATGCCGTTCATGAATGGCGGCACACCAGTTCCCATCACCAGACTGACGTACAAATTTTCAGTCAAGGTACGTCTGATAATCACCAGAGTGTTCCTGCTGTCTTACGAAATCGCACCACAGACCATAACTCCAGGTGTAGGGCCAGTGTGTCAAGCTACTCCTAAACTGGTCTTTTAACTGCGACAGGGCCATCACCGGCACCCTGGCAGAACTAGCTTTCATAGGAAAACATAACAGAATTCCAACCTGCCCACCAACGGGCTCTCGCTTGACTCCACAGATGACGTAAATGGCTGTCGAACGGAACGAGTGGAATGCACGTTACAGGGCGTCTGGCTCGGAGCTGTCCATGAAGTAACCGACTACCAACAATTCGTTGTGTCAGTGTGATGCCATTGCTGCTCAAATTGCTGCTGCAGATGCAGTACGGTGCGACAGAGCTGTGTGCCAAACACGCTGGTCTACTCTCTCTGTAGAGCTACGTGGCCGCCTGTATATTCTCATTACCACCACTGTCAGCGATCATATACAGTCGCTCATCCTGCCAAGTATTACTACAAAATCGCAGAAGCAACATTCAGATTGTCGTAGCCTTATTACACAACCTCATTCAAATTCAGTGAGAAATTGATAATGGCGTTTTTGAAAACCTATGGTCATTCTTGACTGAAATCAACTCAGCACGTTCAGCCTCAAAGGTAACTAGCCCTCACGGCCCTACCAGAGCCACTGTTACCAGAAAGCGACTGGCGTGAAATTCGAACCGACATCATATTTCAGATGTAGGAACACGACTACCAACTTTCGCTTATGTCACACAACTTTCGTTTACGTCACACAACTCCTTCTTGGTGTTGCAATCATTTTTTCTCAGTGTAATTTAACGTTACGTAGCAGAACTGTTAGACAATATCTATGATCGATCGAATTTTATCGAACTGATGCTTCATTGTTCTAGCCATGGAGGTAAAAAAGAGATGGGAGTTGTCGTTACGTCACAAACTTGAATCCGGCGTCCGCTATCTTAAGTAGTCCAAAACATTAGGTTCATAGCATTCACACTTCCATGGTTCACCACGGTGATAGTTCCCGGTGACGACACTCTGAAGTTCCCGTGCCCAGATTCGACGATGTTGGGTGCTTTGATTGTGTGCAGACGTATTTGTTTCTACAAAAATGCAAGTTTGCATTGTCTGCAGCTGTCCTAATCGATGCAGTTGTGATCTAAAGCTTAAAGGAATCCCAATTCATTCGTAAGCAGAGTGGTTTAGCAATATTTTCTTTAGTGTACGTGTATTATTGCTTTTTGTGACTGGAATATGATGGTGATGATGATAATTAGTCTTACCGTCACTATTTATATAAGGAAATTGCATTTCAAACATAATACAAGCCATTATTACAAAAGTAGTTCAAAGTAGTTTAAATAAACAACACTATCACATTTAAAATAATTGAAAATGTCTCGAAAATCATTCATGCACAGAACAAACCTCATGCAGCCATTCGTGTTTGCTTATTTAGAGATTTTTCACTGGAGTGAATATTTTCACAAATCTGAGGCTCAACAATCTCTCATACATTTTTGTGAATGGCAAAGTGAAACTACAACGTAACATTAAATAATTTGCAGTTGCAGATTCCAAAATATTAATCTTTTCAAATGACCAGTACTTTTCGTTATTGAAAAAAATACGTTTTATAGGTGAATTTGAGCCGCGAAAGGCAAGGTATAGATTCTAGAACCTTAGGGAACATTGTTATTGCAGTGTTTTTCTCCTTGAATGCTTTAAAAATTTCCACTCACCTATCATGTACTGCTTCATTGTTAGCATTCCATTCACATAATGTTCCCACTGTAACAGTTTTAGCAATCCAAAATTCATCAAACAAGGATTGTTGAAATACTGGCCTCCTCATCTGACCATTTTGATTTTCTTTTCAAAGTAGACCAACAGAAGTCGACGTCATGTAGAAATTTCTGACGTCGTAAAACTAGATAGTGGTTTGCTACACTGTGTAACATATTTACAAATGAATAAAATCTAGCTTGTGCTGGTCGGTCACATTCATAAGTTTCCAGTAACATGGATGTAACTGTTGTTGTTGTTGTGGTCTTCAGTCCTGAGACTGGTTTGACGCAGCTCTCCATGCTACTCTATCCTGTGCAAGCTGCTTCATCTCCCAGTACCTACTGCAACCTACATCCTTCTGAATCTGCTTGGTGTATTCATCTCTTGGTCACCCTCAACGATGTTTACCCTCCACGCTGCCCTCCAACTAGGCTGCCCAATGTAACTAGGAGGCTCAAAAACTTATTATCTCTCCTATTTCTTGCCTTTGGTTTTAGTAGCTCCTAACAACCTAATGCCTTTGTAACACAAATATTCTGCCTGTCAGTTTCTAGAATGCTAGAATGATAGGTATTTAGCTGATTGTGCACAAGCCATAACGATAATTCTTATTCGGCATTACTGAAAAATCAGTGCAAAGCAGTAGGGCACCATGATTCTGAAAGGAAAAATGATTTTAAAGTAGGATACAATATCACATTCCTTTCAGGTGTAGGTAATAATGGTAACCACATGGTGCTTCTGTTATCCACTACTAGCTGATACTCAACATTCTCAATTTCGAAGAATTCCTTTAGTCGTTCTACACTAGAACTGTATATATGAAAATTCTTATAAATTTTACCCACATGGTTTTCTACATCGATTGCTAACTTACCTACTGCTGTTCCTACGCTATTGTGAATTATATGTGCCATGCAACCAATCCCTAAATGAGGCTTTTTCAGACTTACTGCTGATCTGCAGAAACCGTTTCCTTTATCTCCTATATTAACCCTACCAAACATACTATTCGTATTCTTAGCTGAGCGACACACAAATATTGACTCCAAATTATGAGGCTATAAAACATGCTATACGCGCTCTGAGGAGACACCTCATCTTTCATTTTCGACAGAAGTCTAACTACTTTACATGTACCAAACTTTCAGGTTTGAAATATCTGACAAGGAGAGAAAGTGATTTAGTGCGTTTATGATTTCTGGTATCGATAGAAATGCTAATAAAAATCACGTCATTAACGTTTTCGGAAAGAAAATCTTTGCTCCATGGAATCAATACATTATTAACAATACATTCTCTTTTTGTCCTTGCACAAACAATACGAGACTGGAATAGAAAGGAGAACCGATAGAGGTACTCAAGGTACCCTCTGTCCCACACCATCAGGTGGCTTACAGAGTATGGGTGTAGACGTAGACATGATACGGTTTCTTAATTATTTTCTATGTGTAGTCCATAGAACTATAGCAGCGACTGTGAGATGCAGTGTGGCAGGCCAATATTCCTTGTGTTGCAGTTAATATTATTCCTTCGTTGACTGAGACAGAAGGAATTTGTAAAAGTTACTAACAAAAGAAATGCACTAGTAGATACCAAAAGTATAAGATTTCAATGTACAATATTCTTTTAACATACCTAATGCTCTACTGGGGAAGAAGGTGTTCATTTTCAACGATGTTGAGGCAGCTGTTGATCCCAATTTACGTTTATTAGTTTTCTCGTGTTGTACAATGTCTGAACTCCCACCATGCGCAATGGAAGTTGTGTTGTCTCGTCCCCGCACAACACATGGATACATAACCTCTCTGATTTATGTGTGTTTTGCTTCCTTTCTGAAGAAGGCTCTGGCTGAAAACTCTATCCGTCGTGCCTCCCTCCTGCTCAGCATGTGAGTAGCAAGCTATTCGTTTCACAGTATAGTTATTCCTTCATAAAATTTGTTGTAAATAAGCCAGTGTACCGGGCAATGATGTACATAATTACAATATTAGAAGCGAAATGGACATTCATTACGCCACATTAAGCTTTTCTGTAGCACATAGAAGGGTTCACAACGCTTCAGCCAAAAGTTTTGATCTCACACCCCTTGTTATAAAATGACTGGCAGACAGCACAGTAATATTTTAAACTAAATTGTCTCTTTGACAACTCCTCCTATTGTCCAGAAGATTATCTATTACTGTTATGTGTAAATGGTTAAAAAACGAACAAGACTGTTAAATGATTTGTATGAAGGCATATTTACAAAAAAAAACCATATCAGTATGTAATGACTCGTTCCACATCATAACTGTTACGCAAATGATACATGAAACATGAAGCTAATTAACTAAGTAATTAAACAGTTATTGGTACATCTCAAAGCCAGGATTAGGCTTACATATTTTGAAATCCTCAAAATGAAATTCAGAAGTAAAATCAAGTAGATAATCAAAGTAGACATACAGTCCAACTCTGCTGTGTTTGGTTATCTTTCAAAGACTGCCAGAGTTATTGGCGAGTAATAGCCTGGGAAAGGAAGTAAAATATCCATTTCACGGGGCCATAAGCCTTCATTACATTTATAGCAGTCCACAATGCTGAAGATGTTTAAAAAAATTGTATAATGTAAATTGCTATTGTGGGCTCACACTGACTGATGCGTCATAGATAAGGTTTCAGAGTGAGAAGATGTGTGAAATATAGTGAGACTATTGCACTGACAGATCTTTATTCTGCATGGTGGTATACCTGCATGCAGTTTTGTTTCTTTGACGTTTCGGTAACTGTGCACTTTGTTGACACGCACAAGATACGACAGCACGCCTTGCTTCTTTCTTCACTACACGCGTTTATGAGGTAACAAAGAACACGGAGTTAAGTTTCATGCTAACGTGAACATTAAAAATGCTGTGTGTACAACTTGAAAGCTGAAAATATGACGAACAAGAAGACTTACCAGTAAACAAATAATCATTGGTTTCTGAATTCCAACTTCATTTGTTATTGGTACAAACATAGTAAAAGTGGAATAAAACACATTACGAAAGGATCCTTTTCGTATCACATCGTTGTCTTCTTCGTTATTCGAAATATATCAACAAAAGCAAGTTACATTAAGGAGGCGATATGTGTATTATTACTAGAGCAAATATTCATTCAAGAACGGGAAAACATTTAAGTTGCCTTCCTTATTCATGAAGGTGCTGAAAATTTTAGTAATTAAAACAGCTGTTGCGTGAACACTACAGAAATAGTGAACAAGAAGCTATCGCAAACAGTAGTCTGTTAATATTTTGGACTATTTATGATGGCGACAGTCCTCACCCATTCTTGGCTCAAACCAAAGTACAGCGTATGTCATAGCGCGAGCTCAATTTTCTTTTTTTATTTATTTATTTATTTTTTTGTTGTAGCTACATGATTTTACCGAAGCGAAATGCTATTCTTACACGACCACGAAATTTTGTTATAAGTTTAAAAGACAGTGCCCTCTCAACTGCCTATATACTAAATGAATCAGATATACACATGTAAAATAGAAATAGGGAGATAACGCCGCTTTAATCATCTACGAATAAATTTCGTATGACATGTGGTTCTCCTGATAAACACTGTCATTTGTGTTACTGGAAGAGTCTCTGAAGGAGTCTAAGTGCTTATGGTTTCATCATAAGCTGAATACAACTGCCTGACTCTTTCAATGACTAACAACAGAGAGGCCTTCAATTCTCACGATTGTATTAAGGAGAGCATACGATACAATTGGAAAATATATAAGAAGAAATTGCATCACCTACATTCCCAGAGTTCTGGAACCTGTGCAGAAAATTGGAATAGAGATCAACATAAACATCATTTTAGCCCTTTTTATTGCTCACGAAAAATACTCAACGCCTGTTGCACCACCATATAGCAGGATCTTGAGAGGTGGTAGTCCAGATTGCTGTACACACCGGTATATCTAATACCCAGTAGCACGTTGTCTTGCACTGATGCATTCCTGTATTCGTCCTGGCATACTATCCAGAAGTTCATCAAGGAGCCGTTGGTCCAGATTGTGTCACTCCTCAATGGCGATTCGGCGTCGATCCCTCAGAGTGGTTGGTGGGTCACGTCGTCCATAAACAGCCCTTTTCAATCTACCCCAGACATATTCGATAATGTCTGGAGAACATGCTGACCACTTTAGTCGAGCGATGTCGTTATCCTGAAGGAAGTCAATCACAACATGTGCATGATAGGGGCCCGAATTGTCGCCCATGAAGACGAACGGCTCGGCAATATGAGCGGTCCATTGGTCATGTTGTTGGGCCCATCTGCACCGCGTGGCATCGTGTCGTGGCTGGAAAGATGGACCTCGCCATGAACGTCAGGATTGAAATTGCGTATCATGCAGCCTATTGCGCACAGTTTGAGCCGTAACACGACGTCCTGTGGTTGCAGAAAAAGCATTATTCAACATGGTGGCGTTATTGTCAGTGTTCCTCCGAGCCATAATCCGTAGATAGCGGTCATCCACTGCAGTAGTAGCCATTGGGCGGCCTGAGCGAGGCATGTCATCGACAGTTCCCGGCTCTCTGTATCTCCTCCATGTCCGAACAACATCTCTTAGGTTCACTCTGAAACGTCTTTACACTTCACATGTTGAGAGCCCTTCCTGGCACAAAGAAACAATGCGGATGCGATCGAACCGCGGTATTGACCATCTGGGCATGGTTGAACTACAGACAACATTAGCCGTGTACCTCTTTCCTGGTGGAGCGACTGGAACTGATCGGCTGTCGTATCCCCTCCGTCTAATTGGCGCTGCTCATGCAAGGTTGTTTACAGCTTTGGGCAGGTTTAGTTACATCTCTGAGCAGTCTACGGGACTGTGTGTGTGACACAACGTCCACAGTCAACGTCTGTCTTCAGGAGTTCTGGGAACCGGGGCGATGCAAAACTTTTTTTTGATGTGTGTAGTATCACAGCAAGTAACGGGACGGGCCATCTGAAAGGCCCTTAACAGTGATTCACAGAGTGAGGTCGCGAGCGTAGTTGTCCGTAATATGTGGATCAGAGGCTATCCTGGTGCTGGACCAGGGGAGAACTTCCGCGTGCCTGTACCTGCTTGCATAATTTTCGTTCCAGTAATTCATAATGAAGCACATGTATAAGTTGTACCATCGGTCTTCACACTCGTCTTGCCGTCACAGATATAAATTTCGCACATCAGATCAAAACACTGCAGTTAGGACCGTCCCTAGTGCATCAGCGTGATGTTTCTACTTGTGCTCCCATTGCTCATGTCCTGCGTATGGGATCGATTTTTAACTTTTTAGATCGAGTTCCAAGAGACTGTTGTGTTGGACACAATTTGGTTCAGCGGAAACTGCTAACCAATACTTTTTTTTTAAGTGCTTTATCTGAAAACTACCTTGAGCAGTTAAACAGAGAACCGACTCGTGGCGATAACATATTAGACCTTCTGGTGACAAACAGACCCGAACTATTTGAAACAGGCCGGCCGAGGTGGCCGCGCGGTTAAAGGCGCTTCAGTCTGGAACCGCACGGCCGCTACGGTCGCAGGTTCGAATCCTGCCTCGGGCATGGATGTGTGTGATGTCCTTAGGTTAGTAAGGTTCAAGTAGTTCTAAGTTCTAGGGGACTTATGACCACAGCAGTTCAGTCCCGTAGTGCTCAGAGCCATTTGAACCATTTTTATTTGAAACAGTTAACGCAGAACAGGGAATCAGCGATCATAAAGCGGTTACCGCATCGATGATTTCAGCCGTAAATAGAAATGTTGAAAAAGGTAGGAAGATTTTTCTGTTGAGCAAAAGTGACAAAAAGCAGATTACAGAGTACCTGACGGCTCAACATAAAAGTTTTGTCTCAAGTACGGATAGTGTTGAGGATCAGTGGACAAAGTTCAAAACCATCGTACAATATGCGTTAGATGAGTATGTGCCAAGCAAGATCGTAAGAGATGGAAAAGAGCCACCGTGGTACAACAACCGAGTTAGAAAACTGCTGCGGAAGCAAAGGGAACTTCACAGCAAACATAAACATAGCCAAAGTCTTGCAGACAAACAAAAATTACGAGAAGCGAAATGTACTGTGAGGAGGGCTATGTGAGAGGCGTTCAAAGAATTTCAAAGTAATGTTCTATGTACTGACCTGGCAGAAAATCCTAAGAAATTTTCGTCTGATGTCAAAACGGTAGGTGGATCAAAACAAAATGTCCAGACACTCTGTGACCATAATGGTACTGAAACAGAGGATGACAGACTAAAGGCCGAAATATTAAATGCCTTTTCGAAAGCTGTTTCACCGAGGAAGACTGAACTGTACTTTAGATTGTCGCACAGATGACAAAATGGTAGATATCGAAATAGACGACAGAGGGATAGAGAAACATTTAAAATCGCTCCAAAGAGGAAAGGCCACTGGACCTGATGGGATACCAGTTCGATTTTACACAGAGTACGCCAAGGAATTTGCCCCCCTTCGTGCAGCGGTGAACCGTAGGTCTCTGGAAGAGCGTAGCGTTCAAAAGGAGTGGAAAAGGGCACAGGTCATCCCAGTTTTCAAGAAGGGACGTCGAACAAATGTGCAGAACTATAGACTTATATCCCTAACGTCGATCAGTTGTAGAATTTTGGAACACGTATTGTGTTCGAGTATAATGACTTTTCTGGGGACTAGAATACTCTGTAGGAATCGGCATGGGTTTCGACAAAGACGGTCGTGTGAAACCCAGCTCGTGCTATTCGTCCACGAGACTCAGAGGGCCATAGACACGGGTTCACAGGTAGATGCCGTGTTTCTTGACTTCCGCAAGGCGTTCGATACAGTTCCCCACAGTCGTTTAATGAACAAAGTAAGAGCATATGGACTATCAGACCAATTGTGTGATTGGACTGAAGAGTTCTAAGTTAACAGAACAGAGCATGTCATTCTCAATGGAGAGAAGTCTTTCGAAGTAAGAGTGATTTCAGGTGTGCCGCAGGGGAGTGTCGTAGGACCGCTGCTATTCACAATATACATAAATGACCTTGTGGATGAAATCGGAAGTTCACTGAGGCTTTTTGCAGATGATGCTGTGGTGTATCGAGAGGTTGTAACAATGGAAAATTGTACTGAAATGCAGGAGGATCTGCAGCCAATTGACTCATGGTGCAGGGAATGGCAATTGAATCTCAATGTAGACAAAGTGTAATGTGATGCGAATACATACAAAGGTAGATCCCTTATCACTTAGCTACAAAATAGCAGGTCAGCAACTAGAAATCCATAAATTATCTGGGAGTACCCATTAGGAGTGATTTAAAATGGAATGAGCATATAACGTTGATCGTTGGTAAAGCAGATGCCAGACTGAGATTCATTGGAAGAATCCTAAGGAAATGCAATCCGAAAACAAAATATGTAGGTTGCAGTACGATTGTTCGCCCACTGCTTGAATACTGTTCAGCAGTGTGGGATCCGTACCAGATAGGGTTGATAGAAGAGATAGAGAAGGTCCAACGGAGAGCAGCGCGCTTCGTTACAGGATCATTTAGTAATCGTGAAAGCGTTACGGAGATGATAGATAAACTCCAGTGGAAGACTCTGCAGGAGAGACGCTCCGTAGCTCGGTACTGGCATTTGTTAAAGATTCGAGAACATACCTTCACCGAAGAGTCAAGCAGTATATTACTCCCTCCTACGTGTACCTCGCGAAGACACCATGAGGATAAAATCAGGGAGATTAGAGCCCACACAGAAGCATACCGACAATCCTTCTTTCCACGAACAATACGAGACTGGAATAGAAGAGAGAACCGATAGAGGTACTCAAGGTACCCTCCGCCACACACCGTCAAGTGGCTTCCGGAGTATGGATGTAGATGTAGATGTACAGGTAGAAGGAAATAAAACGCCTTCGAAAATATTTAATACACTTTAAGATAGATAAGTTGGGAGGAAATCCAACTTATAACCTCGGCATCGCAGGTGGATGTTGCCTAACTTAAGGAGCTTGAAAAATGTTTTATTTTGTCATTCTGCATGTAACAAGCCCTTCGTTGAGCACGTCGAACACAACTGATATGGACTCATCACATCAGTGCTGAATATGTGGGTTCTGCAGCGACCATAGAATGATTTGCTGCGTAGTTGCCATGTCTGCTCTGCATCACTGTGACATATTCTTATACTTTAAATCGAGTTAGAACTTAGGTATTCCGTAACTTAAGCCTGCCTTTCTTACGCACGATGAAAAAGTACTATCCATGCACAGAAGCTATTACAATAACTTGATGGTAGCAATACGTAGCTTAATGTGGTACGATGGTTGGGTGTTTTTGAGTTTGAATATGTAGCTGCGGTTCAGAACTCAAAAATCTCTAGCTGAAAACTTTCTTGTCAATTGGCTTCTATCTGCTGTTGTTCGGTGAAAAGTTTAATTGCTTATTTCCTATGTGCTCGATTTTACAATCTTTAGATGATAAATCATTTGTGGTATTTGGGAGGGAACGTTAACGGACAGTTTCCAGTCCCGGATGTACGATATTCCAGAACTGGGACAAAAACTTGATAGTGGTGACCCCCCTCCTCTCGAGCGTTTGAGGTAGGAAGTAAAAATTTTTAACATGATCGATTTTTCAAAAATATATTCATTTTGGAAAGCGAATATTTCTGAACTGTTTGATATATAAAACATACGTGTTCGAGGAAATGTAAGACATTTTGCTTAGTCTTGAGAGTGTCAATGTGCAGCGCCACGCCTCTTCACAGTATTTTTTCTTGTACATCACTGTATTTCGCTTCGTGGAATTCAAACGTGTGGTGGAAGCTATTAAACCTATATTTAGGCAGTGGAAATTAAAATGTCCTGTGGCGCCTCTCCTGTTCGCAGACGGCGCTTTAAAAAAAAAAAACACGTGATTAATATTGGGTGGATTTTTTGTATCCAGAAGAATAAGAACTCTTCAGAAAATTAGCAGTCTGTATTGCCTACTAGCCAATAACTTTCGCTTTTGTGTGACATAAAATTAAATATAGGAAACATAAAAGCAGTAAAGACGAGAGATACGCGTTTCTTCAATCATTAGGGCCCCGCATTTTTTTTCTCCATAATCTTATTACAGTTTTACAAGGCGTGCTCTCCTCTCTGGTAAAGAATCGATCACCACATCGAAGTTCATCAAATGTTTTGCAACATCAAAGATCAAAATGTCATTTTCTAATACTGAACAAGCTGTTAATACGAATAATGCCGAAGACTGGTGTGGTTTCTCGATTTGATTACGTCAATTTTGTCACTGTCTGGGAGATAAAACTAAATAGGCCTTTCTGATATTGTAGCAGTTTTAACACATGCCAAATAAGCAGGGCTATCTTGGCACAAATGGTCATTTTTTTCTACTTCATTTACATAAATAACACGACAGAATATAATTCACGAAGTACCGATATTAAATGCCTATTAGGCCTACAAGCAAAAAGTTTTATGTTACGAAATAGTTTCACATTTCATTCACGTGCTCCAGTTTCTCCAGCATGAGATCTAAAAGTTGTAGTAGTACGAAATTTTTATACAAATTTGGACTCGTAATATTCTTCTGTATAACTTTTGATATCCCGGTTTCTTCTCCTTCCTCGCTCTAACAAACAATTATGTCACCACTAATTCTGTAACTATTCCTGCCACTGTCAAAACTTATTCCCCCGTTAACTTCACTAACCCTGCCAGAATCACAGGTTTAGTTATCCTGCGTTTATTTTCCGTTTAGGGATTATAATGTGTTCCTACTACGAGTTTTTCGAGCTTTTACTAGAATAGTATTAAGCGGCTGCTAATCAAGGACTGTACAATTGGCCCTTAGTAGTGTAGCGATCTGGCAAAAATTTTCTGCCAAAATTTCATTTTCTTGGGTACAGCCAGAAGATAACATGTAATCTTTCTTACCTGTTATTCGTGTTAGTCGTTCATTTCCACTTTGGTAGCCTGACTCTATGGATTTTGCTAGCAATTATAACAACCGTTATTCGCACACAAAATCGTCCATATAAACGAACAGCGAATTGCGTTCACCTGTTCGGCTTTAGTTGGCTGAGCTCGTATAGCCGAATCCCCTTTTGTCTATGGGAAAGCTTTTTTTTAATTTCTGGATGCGAAGGGGAATCCTGTGGCAAAGACGTGACGTACACTATACATGCGTTCAAAAGTCAACTTTAAGATTCGTTCATAAATCAACTTAGAATGCCTTCAAAAATGATCATGCACTGTATGCTAGGCGCTTTGTGAAACATGGCTTTTTCTTCAAGAATATGAATTTGATGCACCCTGAAATTGCCGCCCGAGGCACATACCCTGGTTTATTCCGCCTTTCACCAAAATCTGGCCTGACTGTTACCAATCGTTTCCTTGGAAAACTGCTGGAGAAACGTTCACTCTAATTAGCAAAATTTTATTGTGAAACGTTTGGGAAACCAACATGATGTAACCGTAGGATGCAGTGACATAATTTCATGGAATCAATGTTGTCTTCACTGAATGCAGTCATAGCTTTACAGCATACCACACCGTAACACAACAATGAAACATATAGCCACAATAAGAAAGGAGTTGCTATGTGTAGATTGTGTAGAGTAGAAACCAGTGTTTAACTGAATGGTAAGAACACTAAGAGGCTCAAAACTGCCGATGCCAAATGGTGTTAAGTGAAAGACGATACACATGTAGCTATGGGTGAGTTGGGGAACCACTTTTGTTACAACTACAGCGTTAAATGTCACAAACGACTATTTCTCATATAATGAAGAGAGGGTGGCTTTCCACAACTTTGGACCCATAGTGATTAATTGTAGGTGTGTTGTTTTCCAAGAATTGACGTCTTGTGGCACGGAAGCTAAGGTTCTTGCCGTGTTGAACTGAGTTCAGGCTGTACCAATGGGGCGGCCCTTTAAACAAATACAACTCGTAAGTTTAGAAGGGCTATTCTGCGATATCTGAGCACACTAAATATGATACAGCTATAATGTTGGTCGATTCTGAAACTTTTTGCAGAGAGTGGAGCACAATATACAGTCTACACCCATTTATTACTCTCCGAGCTCAATTTATCTTCGACTATAACAAGCAGATAGCCCCCAGACGAAGTGTTAAACTTAATGTTTTAGCACACATCCTTCAAATCGTTGATCAGTTGGAAGCTGAGGGGTCGTATCAGCAGCAGCATTGTTAGTATATGTATATTTTTCTTTGTCGTGGTACTATGTATATCTAGTATGATGCAGTTATTCAGTGGTCAGTGTATCTGACATGTATTTTCTTCATTAAAAAATTTCTTTCAAAAATTGCATTGTAGTGTTGTCGTTATTTGTCAGCCAACTATTCTGAGGCATACTCTTTGTTGTTATAGATGATTTTGACGATCAGAAGCTGGGAGGGACTAGATTGTGATGGCATCCGCATCACATCTGTCCTGTAAGTGTAATATCAAAAAAAAAAAAAAAAATGTTCCTTGCAGTTTTTGTGTGTATACGTTTTTTATTAGATCAATATGTTGTAGGAAATGTAGGAAAGCTGCATTTATGGATCCATAGTGGTTCAAGTGAGAGCGATCAGATGCGATAATGGGTAGAGGAGATGGAGAAGGAGCTGTGTCTCTGTGAAGAGATACCAGAGGTAATTTACAGTGATTTAAGTGAACTTTCACGGAGCCAGGGTGATACAGGTAGTTTGTAATCTCTCTCCGTAGATATAATCATTGTTCTTCGCCGGCCGAGGTGGACGAGCGGTTCTAGGCGCTACAGTCTGGATCCGCGCGACCGCTACGGTCGCAGGTTCGAATCCTGCCACGGGCATGGATGTGTGTGATGTCCTTACGTCAGTTAGGTTTAAGTAGTTCTAAGTTCTAGGGGACTGATGACCTCAGAAGTTAAGTCCCATAGTGCTCACAACCCTTTGAACCATTGTTCTTCGTGTCGTTGTTATTTTTTTCACATTGCTCTTCCAGAATTCGGGTCTGTGGCGCAGTGACCATCCCAACAATGTACCTCGGTGAGGGTACTGGAGGTAATGAAGAAATAACAATGTAGCCGAGGTCGTGTGTGCATGTATCGCTGTGTAAGACTGACATGTCGCTGCATGTGAAGCTGCAGCCGCTGTACATTCCTCAGTACATGCTGTCGGACTGGTCATCGTACAACTATGACTGTTTCTTTACGGTTCGATTTTACTGTCACACCAAAACAGTCGACTTGGGGAGTTTCAGAAAGACTGATACGTCGGTGATAGACTTATTGCTCAGGCGACATCCAGTTACTAGTCCAGCTTCGAAACAACTGACCTCTGTTGATCGACCTATTCTGCTGATACTGCTTGTCTACTGACAGCATTCCCCACCTCTTGCTATACATATCGGGCCGCTTCTCGAGGGATCTAGTAAGTCATTTCACTTTATATAGGAGAGTCCGAATTGTTATGAATAGATACTGTATGGAAGTGGAACACTAAATGTGGGAAGACCAGAGTAGAATAGAATCAAAGAATAGGACATGAACGACACCAGAAGAACGTACAAAATTAGATCGACTAATTAAATAAGAAATGAGGAGATCCTCCATAGCATCAGAGGAGAATATAATATGTGAAAATCGTCTAGAAGAAGGGAAAATAATGAAAGGACATATGACAGGCATCAGGGAATAACTTCCGAAATACTTAATGGTGTTGCAGAGTGCAAAAACTGTAGGCTAGATGTATATCGCACAAATAATCGACGATGTAGGGGCAGGTGCAACACTGGGGTGAGCTGGTTGGCACAAAAGAGGAAGCCGTGCCGGGCAACGTCAATCCATTCAGAAGACTGATAAAGAATATGTTTGACGCAGCATTTTCACCGTGCGAGAATATTGCAAAACACTGTAGGGTAGGCAATAGTCGGCCGGTGTGCCCGAGTGGTTCTAGGCGCTTCAGTCTGGAACCGCGCGACCGCTACGGTCACAGGTTCGAATCCTGCCTCGGGCATGGATGTGTGTGATGTCCTTAGGTTAGTTAGGTTTAAGTGGTTTTAAGTTCTAGGGGGCTGATGACCTCAGATGTGAAGTCACACAGTGCTCAGAGCCATTTGAACCATTTGAAGACAATATGTAATGGACCATGTTGAGAAGGAAGTGAAGGAACAGTGGCATGGTTTTAAGCTTGAGAAGTTCAGAGCAGACCTTATTTTTGCGGTAAGACAGGTACAAGGGAAGCATTATGAGGACAGACAAGACTTCCTAATAGACTTTGAGTTTTGAGACAACTTATGCTATGTGATGGTGAGAGACAAGGCAAAACAGTGATTAATGCAGAGGAGGGATTTAAAGTAGGGAACTGCGGTTCCATCTTACTTTTAGTGATTATCGTGTATAGCCTAATGCTCAAGGTTGCATAAATAAATGTAGAGGGTGATGACAGGTTAATAGCCTTCCTGTCATAACCTAATGAGTAATGGTGCTAAGGAAGAAGACGTTCAACGGCCCTTAAATGAAGGGGAAATGTTGCTGGGGTATGTTTTATGGAATTTAATGAGAGGAAGAGTGAGTTCATGACAGAAGAGAAAAAGGGAGAGGAACAGTAGAGGACCCAAGGTGGCTGGAAAACAGCTGAAACAAGTTAATGGTTTCAAACGTCTTGAAAGTGCTCTGGATACAAAATCAATGAAGTTGAGAAACTGAATGCGTAAACGAGTCAGTCAATAGCAGTTTTGAGAGGCGTTCGGTGTCTCAAGTGTAAAAAAGATGTCCGACAAATAACCAAGGATAAATTAACTCCATGCAAGTGTATGTCTGTCACCGAGTAACGCTTCTGAATCTTGCACTGCAATTAAAGGTCACTTACGGAAGATACAGGCCTCTGAAAGAAAACTCACAGAAGGAGAATGGAAGTAACCAGGAAGGAGAGATAGTAAAAAATAGTATCTAGGAGATCTAAAGGGGACCCTCATACAGGAGCAGATAAGAAAAATATGGCTTAAGAGATACAGAAAATAAAAGAGGATGAAGCGATTCAACAGAAATGAAATTCCACAAACTGTGGCTTCATCGCATAACCCAAAAAGTAAGACGAAGGAATGCACTCAGGTGCCAAAAGTCATAGGAGACCTCCTAATACCGTATTGCATGAACTGCTGCAAATAGTATCCAGGTAGTCTAACATAAAAATTTCCAATCACTGATCGTTTCGGCTGTACCAGACGGCCCAGTTCGTACCATGTAAACGAAGCCAACATCATTGTGGAGGCATCCCAGCCTCCACAGCGCGGTGTTGACAGGTAGGCACAAAGGCTTTTCGGGGTCTGCGCCACACTAGAACCCTGCCATTTGCTCTTACCAACTGAAATCGAGACGCACTCGACCAGGCCACAGTTTTCCAGTCGTCTGTCGGCGAAGACGTGCTGTTAGCAAAAGCACTCGCGTCGGCCGCCTTCTGCAATACCGCATTAACGCCAGATATCACCACTGCCCAAACCGATACGCTCGCCTGAGGTTATTTCAAGCACTGTTGCTTATCAGTGAGCACTGCCTAAGCTAACGCCGCTGCTCTCGGTCGTTAAGTGAAGACCGTCGGCCACTGCGTTGTTCGTGAGGCGAGGCAATGCACGAAATCTGAATTCTCGGCATACTCTTGACTCTGTGGATGTCAAAATCTGAATTCCATAGCGATTTCCGAATTTGACTGACCCACGCATCTAGTTCCAACTGCCATTACCTTTTCAAAGTCATTTGATTCCCGTCGTGCGGCCATCATCACGTCGGAAATCTTTTTACATTAGTCACCTGAGTATAAACTACGGCTTTGCCAATGCACTGTCCTTTTATACCTTGTGCACGCGATACTACCATCACCTCTATATGGTCAAATCGCTATCCCATGACTTATTCAGTGTAGTAGGATGAACGGAATGAAGGACAGTATTCTACCAAAGGAGAAAGAACCACTGGTTTGTCTAATTGGCGGTGAAAAGTACGTGTGCAATACAGACAGGGCAGTAGCTGGATGGTGTCCCTGACAGTGATGATATTTATTACATTCAGATGGTATACATTTAGAGGTGCCTGTAAACCTGAGTTCCACGTCAGCGTCCTAATATAGAGAGATGTACGATGTGGTTACTTCATGATGTTACAAACTTACGGGGGAAGATGGAGATATACAAAAGTGGTGCAGAAACGACTGAGTCTTGCAAGCGAAAATTCCTTTAATAAGTCTGACAGTGGACCTCTTCTATTGAAACTCTTTGCTTTCCATACTTTGGGAACGGGTGGTATGGACTCTTAACAGCTATGAGCACTTTTATACCTTTGCTACTGTGAACTATATTTGTTCTACTGAACAATGGCGTAAGGGATTGGGGGGGGGGGGGCGGCGCTATCTTAAGATATGCATTTTCCTCGTAAAGAGTTGCAGTTAACTTAAACATATACAAAAACACAGGAAACATTGCTTCAGTACTATGTTGAGCTTATATGAAGATAATCCCAAAAATAAGGTCTTCTATTTTTTTATAAGTACATAGACCTGTTTATTTCTACAATGGTTTACATCAGTTTATAGCTTGAACATTTAGCAATTTTTCGACATAATCACCACTTCTGTCCATACATTTTGGTTGACGCTGTGGCAGTTTTTGTATGCCCATGTCATACCAGCTCACCGCCAAGCCGTTCAGAAAGTTACGAACTTCTTATTTCACCTCGTCGTCGGAGCTGAATCGCTGGGACCACAGTTAACGCTGACAGGTACTGTGAGACTCTGAAAAACTCAAACGGGCAATACAGAACCGGAGACGAGGAGTACTGAGCAAGGGCGTACACATTCTCCATGACAACGCTCACCCACACATCGCTCGGCAAACCGTTGCTCTCCTGCAACAGTTTCAGTGGAACATAATCACCCACCCACCCTATAGTCCTGACTTGGTGCCTAGTGACTATCACCAGTTCCCTAGGTTAAAAGAACATTTGGCTAACGACGAGGTTCATAACTTTCTGAACAGCAAGGCGGCTATCTGGTATGACATCGGCATACAAAAACTGCCACAGCGTCTACAAAAATGCATCGACAGAAATGGTGATTATGTCGAAAAATAGTTAAATGTTGAAGCTGTAAACTGATGTAACCCATTGTAGAAATAAATTGGTCTATGTACTTATAAAAGAAAATGTGAGACCTTACTTTTTGGATTACCCTCGTACTACTGTTTTCCGCAAACTACTTTCGCACTTGTCGATAATAACAGGAAACACCTTCGATCATGATGAAGAAGATTGTATTGAGTAGAAAATAACTACAACAGCTATATAGATTTTTCGTGTTGGCACATGTAAACTATACTTGCGTGAGAAGTAATTGCTTTGGTGACAGACAGAAGAAAGACTTAGTTTAACGTCTCGTCGACATCGAGGTCATTAGTGACGGGGCACAAGCTCGGATTGTGCCAAGGATGGGAAAGGAAATCGACCGTGCCCATTCAAAGGAACCATTCCGGTATTTGCATGGAGCGATTTACGGAAAGTACGGAAAACCTAAATCTGGATGGCCGGACGCGGGTTTCAGCCGTCACCCCCCCCCCCCCTCATGCGAGTCCAGTGTGCTAACCACTGCGCCACCTCGCTCGGCGTTAGGTTACCTAAAAGCGCAGAAACTAAGCTGTCAACTAATTTTTACAACTTATAAAATGGAATTTATTTTTTGTAAGTATATAATAGACGCAGTGGACTAACATTGAACGATTTTTTTTTTTTTTTAGTTACGAGGAGAACAAACAAAAAAGAAAGAAAAGTCGTCGGATTCCGATTTCTGTCTCATACATTTATTCTCGTTTCTATTCCGAACGATGTTACCAATATTACTAGTGATCCCACCATTTACTGGGTCATTTATGCACTGTACCAAAATTACCAAACCGTACTTTTGGTGGAGCCGGGGACTCAACTACGACAAGGATGAGCGTGCAGTGCCCTTCCCTGCGGTACCTGGCAGCAGCAATCTATTCGTCCGCTGTGGACAGAGACGCGGTCGGATCGATATGTAAATAGGGGCGCTTACACAGCTGGCTGCCGACTGGAATTTAAAGCACCGCCACGTGATCGTTGCGCAGGCACGTCTCACATTTATCGAGGCCCGGTCGCCTCAGCAGAAGTAGCAGAGGCCAGGGCGTCGGCGCGCATTGTCAACGTTCCACTGGGAATGGGGTCTCTCACTGAGCCGAATTCAAAGCATCGCCGGTATCTTCTCATCTACATCTACATTATATTCCGAAACCATCCAATGTTGTATGGCGGACGGTACTTTCTGGACCACTAGCTTAGCCTACCAACCCTGTTTCACTCGCGACTAACTAGTGGGAAGAATGATGTCGGTAAGACTCCAAATTGGCTCTAATTTCTTGAATTTACTCCTTTTGGTCATTACGAGTAACGTATGTGTAACTGTGTGTGTATGTATGTGTGTGTGTGTGTGTGTGTGTGTGTGTGTGTGGGAGAAATAATATGTTGTCAGACACTTTCCGGAAAGCGCTCTCTCGAAAATTCAACAGCAAATTTCTCCGGGATGCAAAACGCCTCTCTTGCAGCGTAATGAAACGTGCCGCTCTTCGTTGGATATTCTCAATATCTTCTATCAATCTTATCTGGCCGCGCGGGATTAGCCAAGCATTCTTAGGCGCTGCAGTCATGGACTTTGCGGCTGGTCCCGGCGGAGGTTCGACACCTCCCTCGGGCATGGGTGTGTCTGATCGTCGTTAGGATAATTTAGTTTAAGTAGTGTGTAAGCTTAGGGACTGATGCCTTAGCATTTGAATATTTTGAACATCATGTCTGGTAGGGATCCCTGATAGATAAACAATACTCAAGAATCGGTTGAACAAGCGCCTTATAACACACACCCCTCGTGGATGAGTTACATTTCCCTAAGATCCTTCCCACGTATCTGAGTCTGGTAATTGCTTTTCTCACTGTTTGTTTTATGGGCTTATTCCACTTAAGGCACTCTGGAAAGTTACTCATAGATACTGTACGGCGGATACTGTTTCCAGTGGCTTGCCATCAATAATGTAGCTATAAAGTAGCGGATTTCATGTATGCGCAGGTCTGATGCCATAGCTGGCAACATTCATAAATTCTCTGAAGGTTATTCTGCAAATCGTTACTATTCTCTGTTGTAGCTACTTTGTTACCGACAAATGCAACATCTGCGAACAGCCTTAGACAGCATTCGACGTTTCCAACTAGATCTTTTATATACGCGTGTTCTAAATAGTACCGGTCCTATCACTCTTCCATGGGGTGTTCCGAAAAATACTTTTACATTTTTCGATTTTGTTCCGTTAAGAGCGACGTGCTAAATGCTGTCTGTAAGGAAGTCTTGAATCCAGTCGAAAATCTGATCCGATACTAGATAAATGCATTTTTTTCCACTAAACGGCAGTAGAGGGAGGTGTTAAATGCCTTTTTGCAGTCAAGGGACATAGCAACAAAGTGAGAGCCATTGTCTACGGCCCTGTCGCTCTCATGGAGGAACACAGCGACCTGAGTTTCACAGGATCTCTGTTTGCGGAATCCATGTTGATTTTTACAGACGAGATTTTTCCTTCTCCTAGAAAGTCATTATTCTTGTGCATGTAACACGTTCCAGAAGTCTACAACCAACAGAAGTAACGATGTACTATAGGTCTATAATTGTGTGCACCTGTCCTACAACTCTTCTTGAAAAGAGGAATGACCTGCGCTTTCTTCCAGTCGCTGGGTACCCATTGTTGCTCAAGCTATCTACGATAAATTACTGCTAGAAGGGGAGCAAGTTCTTTCGCATAATGAAGTTAAAATCTTGTGAGTTATTAGGCCGCGTCATATTTCTTCTACAATAATCGACGTTTCGACCACTCTGCTGGAATCTACATTATGGCCACTCCTGCTAGAACACTGTCAGAGGCAAGTGCCACGTTCATTTATAAAGGGGAGTTTTCCCGCGTTCATGCTGGAGGAGTGGCAGTATTGGTTAAAATTCTTATGGCTACCATTGGCGGGTCGTCGTCATAGGCTAATATTCCCGCACTGACGCAGAAGGAAGGCTTAACTCTTGTTGATACTATTGGTGGCCCATCGTCATTAGATAGAAAGACACTAGTCCACACTTACGCTGGAGACGGGTTATTGGTTGGCCGTCATCATTGGATAGATGCGAAACGGACAGAGAAAGAATGGAGGAATGTTTACCCAAAATATCATTGTACGCCGAGGTGTCTTGCAGCGCGTTATTTATGTTGCTCGCACACCACGGGCGCATATTCACTTACTTGGGGACGGGGAGCCACGATGCCGGAATACCATAGCCGTCCTTTCTATTGAAAGTAGATACATTCTTGGAAATTTGAACCGCTTCTTTGACCTTTCTTCTATAACTGTTTCTATCCTTAGCTAGAACACGTACGTTATTAAAATCCATGTCAGAGCCACAGTTCTCCTAATGTTCCGCTACTGCTGATTTTACACTTTGTTTTAGCCGCGTGTGCCGTTCGTGCTCCTTAATGCGTTCTTCCCGTTTCACCTGTATGCGTTTTGCAGCAGCCACGTGTCACTTGACAGTCGCCTGTATTGTGGAAGCAATAAGGTGCATTCATTTTTCGTCGGAAAAAGCTTTTGCTTTCTTTCGTCTAAACAATGAGGTCTGCGGCGGTCAGTGACCCCAGACACGAACGGAAACCTAACGGAGAGATAAGGTGGTTCCTCGTCATTCTTATTAGCATGATTAATATTCCACCTAAAAGCCACGTCGATTGAACAACTATCATAGCCATTTGCCCTCAATGTCCTCTTTAAAAAAAATCAACGCCACGCTCATGTGAAGACAGAGTGTTGAACACCACTTGCTTCTGGGCTGGGTGGTGGTGGGAAGTGCCATCTAAACACTTGTTTGTGTTAGTCGGCTTTCTGAACACTCCGTAACCTAAAGTGTTATCAGAACTTCTGTATACCAACACATTTAGGAACGGGAGACCGACCTCACTCTCAACCTCCAAGGTAAATTTGATTTCGGGCTGAATTTCATTTAAGAAATTGTGGAACACATGAAGTTCTTCTTCGCTGTGTGGCCGTATAACAAATGTCTCGTCCACATAGCGGAGCCAACAAGAAGGCTTCAAAGGAGCACTAGTTAATGTCTGTTGCTCAAAATGTTCCACAAAACATCAGCTGCAACTGGCGAAATGGAAGAGGCCATAGCAAGGCCGTCAGCCTGTTCATAAAATTCACCATTGTATTTAAAATAACTCGAACGAAGACATAATTAAGTTAAGTCACAAAAATCTGATGCAACTTTCACCCTTATGATGTCCATTGTATCTGGTACTGGGACATTAGTAAATAACTATGCCACATCAAAGCTAACAAGATTGTCACCTCCAGATATCTTCAGTGTGCGTATAGCTTCTAAAAAATGTTTCGAATGTTTGACAAGACTATTTGTTTTACGAAGTAGATGTCTCAGTTTACCAGATAAATGACGTACTAAAAAATAAGTAGGCGAGTAAATCCCCCTGACGTTAGGCCTCAAAGGAACCGATTCTTTATGTATTTTGGGTAGTCCTTACTTTCTGGGTGAGAAAGGTATCCCAGATGTTAGATTCTTTGTAATGGAGCTGTACAGTCTGGAGTCTGATATTAGGTTTTTCACTTTCCGAACGATTCTGTTCGTCAGATCGATTTTTAACTTGTGATACACGGGATGAGCTAGTAGTGGTTCCATCATTCTGTGATAATCCACAGCGTTCAAAATAACAGTAGCATTCGCCTTATTAGATTTCATTACAACAACGCTTTCGTTTCTCATGAGTGCAATAGGAGATTTCCTTTCCTGCGCCTTTCCGTAGAACCCTCGACACATTTTATCTTACTTCTTCGGCCCGCACCAACCGAAGACGAAACAAGGATGCTTCGACGGAACTTACAATTTCTTCAACAGGTCCCTTCGGTGTAGTTGCGAAATTCAGACCTTTCGCCCAGAACTATAACAGCTGCTTCATCGGGTACTTCTGGCGAGAGATTCACCACTACTCGTTTCGGATCCACACTACCGTCTTCCTTGTGCACTTTAACGTCTAGCTTCTCGAACTTCCCTTTTTGCCTCATAGCACTGAAATGCGAAAACCCTGTTGAATGATTAAACGTTATTCTGTTCACTTAAGCTCAGTCCTGGAGTGAGAGAGCTGCCGCCAGTGAAAAATGCACATCAATTAAAACGGAGCTAACATAGTTCAAGTCTCTGCGTATTTGCTGGATTCTTTCACGAAGATGTGCTTGGCTTGTCCTTTGGTAGATCCTCGTGGCCTTACCTCCAGTGACAACGACCACGAAAGCCTCCAAACTCTTTCGCATAATCTTAAACTTACAGTTATCTTATCTGGTCCTGACGCCTTTCCACTACTGTGCTATTGTAGTTTTTTCTCTGCTCCGCGATTGGTTATCTCAATATCAGTCATTTCGACGTTCGTACGACGGTAGAAACGAGGGACGGTGTTGCGAACTTCCGTGGTGAAACAATTTCGGGAGACCGAATTCAGTATTTCGGCCTTCTCCCTGTGATCTTCCGTTTCGGTTCTATTATGGTCACTGAGTGAATGACTAGATGGTTTTGACGTGATTTTTCCATACGATCGAAAGGTCATAGGATTTTTACTCAAATCTGTTGACGAAGGCCGGCCGAAGTGTCCGAGCGGTTCTAGGCGCTACAGTCTGGAACCGCGCGACCGCTACGGTCGCAAGTTCGAATCCTGCCTCAGGCATGGATGTGTGTGACGTTCTTAGTTAGGTTTAAGTAGTTCTAGGGGACTGATGACATCAGAAGTTAAGTCCCATAGTGCTCAGAGCCATTTGAACCATTTGTTGACAAAGTTTTACAACCATTTCTCTCCTTATGTTCATTTTCGACTCATCTGGTTTTTTTTTTTTGTTTTTTTTTTTTTTTTTTTTTTTTTTGGCGGCTAGGTTTTCACCTCTCTTGAATTTGAGATGAAGTTCTCTTTGTTTCCTTAAAAAATTCTATTCTATCACCTGTGCGTTGACTGAATTAGCAGCTGCCACATGTTTCTCTTCTGTAATAACTTTAGATTGAATACGTCCATTTCGTTACGAAAAGCCGCTCTATTTCTATGCACATAGAGCCTAAGTGAAACGACAAACGTTAAAGCGTTGCCTGCAGAAACTCTAGCACACTATTGAGGACTTTTACAAACGACTGTCGATTTCAAATTCATTTGTAATTTAGAATCAGTAAGAAGTTCATGTTAGTTTGGCTAAGAACACTAACTTTCGTTTGATCTTTCCTTTCTCTACAATTTACTTCAGTGTAACTGACTCAGTCCCCATCAGCGACTATCTTCGTTATGCACTCATATCCAGACCCTCTAGCATCTCTGTAACAACTGATTTTAGCAACGGTTCATCTCTCTTGATGAACACTACCAAAAGTATCCGGGCGGCTATTAGGGGACGTTCATGTGACATGCGCCCACCTGTCGACTTTATGGAGGCATAAACTGTGGTGTCACCGCCAGACACCACACTTGCTAGGTGGTAGCCTTTAAATCGGCCGCGGTCCGTTAGTATACGTCGGACCCGCGTGTCACCACTGTCAGTGATTGCAGACCGAGCGCCGCCACACGGCAGGTCTAGAGACACTTCCTAGCACTCGCCCCAGTTGTACAGCCGACTTTGCTAGCGATGGTTCACTGACAAATTACGCTCTCATTTGCCGAGACGATAGTTCATCTACATCTACATCTACATCTACATTTATACTCCGGAAGCCACCCAACGGTGTGTGGCGGAGGGCACTTTACGTGCCACTGTCATTACCTCCCTCTCCTGTTCCAGTCGCGTATGGTTCGCGGGAAGAACGACTGTCTGAAAGCGTCCGTGCGCGCTCTAATCTCTCTAATTTTACATTCGCGATCTCCTCTGGAGATAGCATAGCCTTCAGCTACGTCATTTGCTACGACCTAGCAAGGCGCCATGACCAGTAACTATTGATACTGTAAAACATGTACCGTCACGAGCGATGTTCACCAATTATGAATTAAAGTTAAGTATTCCAGTAGTTACGTACGTTCTTTGCTACTATCAATACCTTGTCCTGTTCCAGACCTCACACCATCCTGCGTGAGCTTAAACGCGTGCCTTTCGGCTTCCTCCTAGTGGCTTGGCTGTCTTGCCAAGCCACAACAGTTCTCATGCTAGAGCTTGATAATACATAATGAAATCTTTAGTGCCGGGCCAGGATTTGAACCCATTCACGCGTAATATGTGGAGATGCAGGCAACACATTGATTGAGATATTTTAATGTGTGTGGAGGAACGGAGCTCATTCTTCCGCAAGATCCGAAACTTGAGAAGACGGTGACTTTGGACACTGGCGTCTGGAGTACACATCACTAACGTGTTCCACTGGGTTCAGGTTGGGGCTCTGGGCTGGCCAGACGATTTCAGGAATGTTATAGCCCACAAAACACTGCTACACACATGCTACTTTAAGAGAGAATTCATTTTCATGTTGATACAATCCGCTTGCTAACAGTTCCTCTGCAGTACACTGTACACTGTTGTGTAATATGTATTCATATCATTCCAAATTTATTTTTCTTAAGCGCAATAATGAGACCTCACCCCATCCATGTAAAACACCCCCACACCATAACACCGCCTCCTCTGAACCTCACCGTTGGCCATACACATGACGGCAGGAAAATTACCCATATCTTTTCCAAATTCAAACTCAAACTCAGACCCTTCCATCGTATTGCCACAGGGACTAGGGTGATAGCTTTTTATTTGAGTCATCAGTTTTATTACTCGGTTCATGCGGCCCAACAAGAATTCCTCTCCTTGCCAACCTTTCCATTTCCGAGTAGCAACCTAAGTCCTCAGTGGCGTGATGCATCACTCCGAATCACTCATTTCCTATCATCCAGTAGCGTCACTGTTTACACCACCTCAAGCGTCACTTCTCATTGCCTACAGGAATATGTATCTCCTGACGTGCTGCTCGACGATTGTGGCCCATTATCTTAACTCCCCGTGCGCAGTTATTCTGCTGCCTGGACTGCGCATTGGATTACAAGAGTGACTGTCTCGCTGATTTCATGCGTATTTTTACAGTCACCTCCCACAGTGCTCGACGGTCTTTCACCGCCAGCACA
This sequence comes from Schistocerca piceifrons, assembly GCF_021461385.2. Lineage (NCBI taxonomy): Eukaryota > Metazoa > Arthropoda > Insecta > Orthoptera > Acrididae > Schistocerca > Schistocerca piceifrons. The sequence continues at coordinate 785,077,407 of NC_060141.1, forward strand.
TGGGATCTGCCTGACCTTGCTTTAGCTGCGACGCTATTTCACGTTTACACTTCACAGTCTCCCCACCAGCAGCGCGTGGGCAACTTAAGGATCGTGTTTTTACATCTACATCTACATGGATACTCTGAAAATTACATTCAAGTGTCTGGCAGAGGGTTCATCCAACCACCTTCACAATTCTCTATTATTCCAATCTCGTATAGCGCGTGGAAAGAATGAACACCTATATCTTACCGTACGATCTCTGATTTCTCTTATTTTATTGTGGCGATCGTTCCTCCCTATGTAGGTCGGTGTCAACAAAATATTTTCGCATTCGGAGGAGAAAGTTGGTGATTGGAATTTCGTGAGAAGAATCCGCCGCAACGAAAAACGCCTTTCCTTTAATGATTTCCAGCCCAAATCCTGTATCATTTCTATGACACTCTCTCCCATGATGCCTTTCTTTGAACTTTTTCGATGTACTCCGTCAGTCCTATCTGGTAAGGATCCTACACCGTGCAGCAGTATTCTAAAAGAGGACGGACAAGTGTACTGTAGGTCTGTTACATTTTCTAAGTGTCCTGCCAATAATCCTCCATCTTTGTTTAGCCTTCCTCACAACATTTTCTATGTGTTCCTCCCAATTTAAGCTGTTCGTAATCGTAATACCTAGGTATTTAGTTGAATTTACGGCTTTTAGATTAGACTGGTTTATCCTGTAACCGAAGTTTAACGAGTTCCTTATAGCACTCATGTAGATGACCTCAATCTTTTTGTTACTTAGGGTCAACCACTTTGCGCGCCATTCAGATGTCTTTTCTAAAACGTTTTGCAGTTTCTTTTGATCTTCTGACGACTTTATTAGTCCATAAGCGACAGCGTCATCTGCAAACAACCGAAGACGGGTGCTCAGATTGTCTCTAAAATCGTTTATATAGATAAGGAACTGCAAAGGGCCTATAACACTACCTTGGGGATCGCCAGAAAAATCTTCTGTTCTACTCGATGACTTTCCGTCAATTACTACGAGCTGTGACCTCTCTGACAGGAAATCACAAATTCAGTTACTGATGGATGTGTGACACCAATGACTAGATCTCGTTCGAACCCATTGAGCTATCTTCACCGAAACATTCTGCTGTTACTTGACTCTCTACTGATAACAGAGTAGTCACTGGCTCATTTAAGCAACTCCGCCTCTTGTGACATCTAGCGCCAATTTCGGAGTACTTAGATGTTTCCGACTGCATTTGATCAACCACTGTACATGAATAGCCAATCTATCTCTTCATTTTATTATTTTCTTTACTTTAAAATTTTTTCTTGTTTGCTCGTTTGAATATCTCCTCATCCGTTTGTGGGTTTTCCACAGACTCCTGCAACAGAACACATCAGGAGCTGTTTATTGTATCATGTCTTCCCAGTTTTTCATGTTATGCACCTGCTATACGGTCTGATATTAAATTCCCATAGTTACACGCAACTTTTTATTACCCTGGTGACCATAAATAATATTATCGTATTCCCTTCTAGTTTAAATTCTTCCCTGCGCAAGTAAAGATCCAAATCATTCAAAAAGCCACTCATTTTCCACTAGAAATGAATTATCACAGTTCCTTGCCATCACACAACGTAGTTCAAACAGCGAGCAAAACAGTGGATAACCTGTAATGTAATTCCGATATGTTTTTTCCAGAAAATATTACAAAGGCTTCGGCGTATTTTTCAAGTCCATTTTGAGTCCTTCTATTCAAATTGAATTCATATTTGTAACAAGAGTCTTGGGCTGGTGCAGAACATACAATTCACGTTAGTCAAATCAAATGGTTCAAACGGCTCCAAGCACTACGGGACTTAACATCTGCGGTCATCAGTCCCCTAGACACAGAACTACTTAAACCTAACTAACCTAAAGACATCACACACATCCCTGAAGCGCCTAGAACCACTCGGTCATAGCGGCCGGCTCACGTAAGTCGATAAGCTATATCAACGCTATGCTGGCGGTACATAATATAGATTAATATTTCTTGCTCAACATCAGTAGCGTATCGACACTCCATGGCTGCTAGGCTACTATCGACCCGTTGTCGCTGTCGCTGCCTGGTTGATTATGGGGAGGAGACCAAACAGTGAGGTCATTGTTCCCATCGGATTAGGGATGGATGGGGAAGGAAGTCGGTCGTGCCCTTTCAAAGCAATCATCCCGGCAATTGCATGAAGCAATTTGGGAAATAGCGGGAAACCTGAATCAGGATGACCGGACGCGGGTTTGAACCGTGGTCCTTCCGAATGCCAATCCTGTGTGCTAACCGCTGCCCCACCCCGCACGGTATGTCGCTGTACAGTCATACTCAAAAGTATCCAGACGACCTGAACTGCATTTCGCCTGATTCGTATTCAACCGGCATAACGCGGCTGTCTAGCAGGTCCTCTAATCGCTCCTTGGTACAGTCGTTTGACTATTGAAAATGGTTCCAACATGCCACCACTAGAAAACACTGCTCTGTATCGCAGTAACTCAAGATGTAAAGTAATACCACGATGCTACAAATATCAGGGAATGCCTTATCACAGATAAGACTGTCCTTAAGGCTTGTAAGCTCACATTTATTACAATAAATGACATACCTGAAATGTTACTACTCTCATTATTACGTCACATAGGTAATGCACGTAGTAAGTTCGTCGTATTCATGATTTCCTCTTCAAAGTACCATACAATACTTATTATTTAACACAAAATGACATTAAATACATAAGTTATCCACGAGCAGCTAGTTGAGAATATGTATGAACTGCAAATGACACGACGAACCGTCTCGTTCTGCATATGGATTCAAACCCAGGTCAGGCAGACTAAGCAAAGATCTCGTGACTGACGCAAACTAACAGTCATTCGTGATTAGGCATACAGAGAGTGATATACCTCGATTTTAGACAGTATCAGTTAGCAAATATCAACTTTAAATTACATAACGCAAACGTTTTTAACGGACGCGAATTCCTACCCAGCATCTATTGTCCCTGTTAACGAACTACGAGATATGTTAAATATTGCTTCTTCGCAAGTAACTTACAGGAAGGCCGTGACGCAAAGCTTTGTGTTGGACAGGGATTCGAACCCAGAACGTAATCGGATTGATATCGATGCACAGCCTACTGTGACATATCAGATTTTCTCGGCAGTAGCAAGATGTTTTAACTGAAATGACAAGACGAAACATTAATTTTTTCCTTTCCAGGACTCCAACCCGTCACCTATCGCTGTTATATTCTAGGGAAAACGAACGTTAAATATGGATTTGTTGCACCAGCAGCGACATGTGAGCATGTTTGAACTAGAAATAATATAACGAAGAGTTCAGTGCTCATTGGGAATAGAGCCCCACACATATCGTTGTTGACTGCACACAAAGAGACATCAGCTATCGAATTTGTCTCCATCAGCAGCTGGGAATAACATCTTGAAGTTACAGTGATCTCGCAAATAGTTCTGTGTCCCACTGGGAGTCAAAAACGTCAGATATCGTTAGTGTTGACAACGAATGAAGAAACATTAAAAATCAAAATTATTAGCCAACAGCAGATAGTTGTTCTTGGGGTGTCACCGCCAGACACCACACTTGCTAGGTGGTAGCCTTTAAATCGGCCGCGGTCCGTTAGTATACGTCGGACCCGCGTGTCGCCACTGACTCAGCGCCGCCACACGGCAGGTCTAGAGAGACTTCCTAGCACTCGGCCAAGTTGTACAGCCGACTTTGCTAGCGATGGTTCACTGACAAATTACGCTCTCATTTGCCGAGACGATAGTCAGCATAGCCTTCAGCTACGTCATTTGCTACGACCTAGCAAGGCGCCATTATCCATTGCTATTTATCTTCTGATGCATGTACCGTCAGACTGATGTTCACCAATTGTGGATTAAAGTTAAGTATTCCTGTAGTTACTTACGTTCTTTGCTACTATAAATTCCCTTACCTGTTCCAGACCTCACGCCAGCCTGCGTGGGCTTAAACGCGTGCCTTTCGGCTATCTCCTAGTGGCTTGGCTGTCTTGCCAAGTCACAATAATTGTCATGCTAGAGCTTGATAATACATAATGAAATCTTTAGTGCCGGGCCAGGATTTGAACCCATTCACGCGTAATATCTGGAGATGTTGAGGAATCTGCAGTTTAGAACAAACAACAAATTGTAGCCTAGCTGTATTGTCACGAAGGGATCAAATTCCGCGTTAAGGGCGGTCCGATTTGCATTCTCAGTTCAGAACCAATTTTATCGACATACAGAAACTCAGATAAAAGATGGAATAAGTGTCCTGTGACCCTACATAGCGTTTGTTTCGTCACTTGAAATAAATAACTAGTATAAGAAAGGTTACTGGTGATAGAGTTTCTACATGTCGCCACTCCAGACTTTATTGTTGTTCAACCTGCATGCCTGCATACACTCAGAAATTACTGTTACAGTGTACTTGTGGAGCCAAATGAGTGAACTGCGTGATTTCGGATGAGAAAGAGCACTGGCAAACAGTCTTCGCTACATTAGGTTACTTAAACTGGTGTTACTGAGATAGAACTTATGGTCAGCGACTAAATGTAAGGTCAGTGAGTCGGATGCGAATTTGCAACTGTGTAATACTTTCCTACATTATAGAAGCGAATATTAAATTTGAACCAATACTACGAAACTTTTGTACTTGGATAGCTTAGAATGAAAATCTTTCTGTTTATTTCAAAGAAAAACAATTGATTTTCTGAAACATTGTCTGTCGTACACAGCTTGAAACAGGTCATGTCGACCAAATAATATGGAAGAACTGACAGCGATGTATATCGGAAGGCAGTAAGATCTCTTGCCTTCTGGTTTGGCAGTACTCGATAGCCATTTCTAGGAGCAAGTAAATGAAGAAAGGCAGCGTATTTTTCTTATCAAGTAACGTCTTCATCAATTACTTTAGTTTTAATGTAGTATACGAGCTACTGCTGATGTTTGATATTAACGTGAAAAGGATTCCGTAGACAGGGAAAGAATCTGTTATTGGGAAACTACTTCTATAGTGACCAAAAGGCATTAAATGATCTTCAAGCACGGGTGTTCCAGCAGCGGTATGAATAAAATGATAGTAATAATGACGGTAATAATCGAATTATCTGGTAATTTCACACATCACAGTGGATTTTCTCGACTGTCGCTTAGACACAAAAGTTTGTATCCTTAGTTTAGATTCAGACACATAGCAGCTTGTAAGAAAAACCGATACGTAACATTTCATTTTTCTTAGTTAACAATCCGATTACGTGTTGGGTTCGTATCTCCGCCATAGAACTTCACATCATGCACTTCACCTTTAAATACATGCACACTTTGTTACTTCAGAATGGAGTTATATCAGACATCTTTAGTGGTTAGCTGACAGGGACGAAAGGGTCTATAGGAGACCCAGTTTATTACAAAAATTGTCGTCTTTCATTTTCAAGTTTAGATTTGGTTACTGATATTGGCAAAAATTTCGGTAATTCATGACTCTTCATGGCTAGTCATCCGTATGATGTTATTAGATTAGATTAGGTTAGATTAATTCTTTTTCCATAGATCATGAATACTACATTTCGTAATGAGTGGAACATGTCATTTGAAATGAAAGATTTCTTTACATACCATGATTCAATTTCTTTGCAACAATGTTTTACACACTCTCTCTCTCTCTCTCTCATGCTTTTTTATTTCTCTCTCTCTCTCTCCCACTCTCTCTCTCTCTCTCTTTCTCTCTCTCTCTCTGTCACACATATACACACACACACACACAGACTCATTCTTTTTTTATTTTTATTTGTTTGTTGTGCTCGACTATCGGCGAGGCACGAAAACGCCTATGAATGAGTTTCTTAGTTTTGAGTACACTTACGAAAGAAATATAAAAACAATTATGAGAGCTACTGATTTATGATGCTTAGTTTGCAGTCAATTCTGAGTATTATTAGTAACTACACTCCAGTCCCTAAACCTAGTTACAGAAATGCGAATCAGACACATTACGTATTCCAGCCCGTAGCAACTTCGACTTGGAGACACAAGCTATGGTCACTTCCCAGCCCGCTGTAGGATCACACCGGTTCGTTTTCTTCCTGCTGGTACTGTAACTGAGATTTGGCAACAAGGCAACGTACGTTTGGCAACTCTGTGATCGATGAGTTACTTCCTTGTGTGCACGGAATTAAGCCTCACTTGATTTTACCTTGTCATTTCCATTGAATAATCTCAGTTATTATCGCTTGAGGTGTAACAAAAGATTGTAAACTTACGGTTTTCAGCCCAGGAAATTCGTTGCAGGTGGAAATCGCAACCAATCTTGTCCTTTAAATAGCAGTTTATGAGTTCTAGACACTATTGCCCTCGTAAGAGGAAACTAACACACATACCACTTCGCCAGCTATGTGGTAACGTGCTAACCTCTGAAAAAGCGTCTGTTATGGTTCGCAGTTCCTGTCTCACTGACTTCAACGTTTTTACCCCCTCTGTGAAAGAGCTACAAGCAGTCAGATCAAAGATCAATAAGGAAAACGCAAGAAAATACTTTCAGCTCATAGTGAAATGGTGAAAAACTTACAATGCTGCACAACAGGTAACGCCTCTTTCCGCTGCTGACAAGCAAACTTTGGATTTCTAGAAATACGTAACTATATTTATGAAATACCAGATTTGCATACCTCTTGAGTATGAGACAGCATACCAATTAAACATAGACCCAAACAAAATGTGAGTAGTATTTGTAAGTAGGCTGTTTATGTTTTCTTATTGGCAACGTTACGTAGCGCTCTGTATGAAAATCACTGGCTGTGCTGTGTGCAGTCTGTGACTAGTTTGCATTGTTGTCTGCCATTGTAGTGTTGGGCAGCGGCAGCTGAATGTGAACAGCGCGTACCGTTGCGCAGTTGGGGTTGAGCCGCAAGCAGTGGTGGATGTGGGGAGAGAGATGGCAGAGTTTTGAAATTTGTAAGACTGGATGTCAATTATGACTATTAAGGTAAATACATTGTTTGTTCTCTATCAAAATCTTTCATTTGTAACTATGCCTATCAGTAGTTAGTGCCTTCAGAAGTTTCAATCTTTTATTTAGCTGGCAGTAGTGGCGCTCGTTGTATTGCAGTAGTTCGAGTAACGAAGATTTCTGGTGAGGTTAGTGATTTGTGAAAGGTATAGGTTAATGTTAGTCAGGGCCATTCTTTTGTAGGGATTTTTGAAAGTCAGATTGCGTTGCGCTAAAAACATTGTGTGTCAGTTTAAGTACAGTCCTGTATAATTGTTCAAAGGGGACGTTTCATATGTCGACCCTTAGCCGAGGATACCTCACTGGAATCCTCTGATTTTTCCTTGTAGTTTGTGTAATTAGTGTAGATTTTGTTTATTGCTACCGCATAATTGTAGAAAGAATCTCCTTTGTAGTTGCAGTCTTTCATTGTTGTACAGTAAAACAGGTGTGGCACGCATGTAAATTTGCACCAAGTATTTCGCAGCTTGCAATTAACTAGATATTATTTTGAGCGCTATGTTAACGTGTTCTCTTATTTTCTGTGTTATCGTGTGAAATATTGTGACAATAATGGCGTGTGAAAAACGTAACACTAGGCTCCAAAGCAAACAGAGAAATAATAGTGACGACGAGCGTAGCCTACCAGCACCGTTGTGTAATGAATTAACAGACATTCAAAGTAGTAATTTGGTAATTGTGCATAGGGAAATGGAGCGGGCGCCAAATAATGGTGTAGGCAGTGAAACAGGTAGTGAACAGGGAAGCATTATCGATCTATCGGTCGGCAACAGCTCGCCTCAGGAATCGGGAATGACAGAACACAATATTGCAGATACTGTAGACTCAGGTTTTGGGTTCTCACCGTTTTCTCAAATGAGTCAAGACACATTTTCCGCTTGTCAAAATGTGAATGTTTCCTGTGCCAATTCACTGCCGAAAAGCACTGTGGAACATGTTTCAGACATGAGTGCATTGTTATTACAATTAATGCAACAAATGGGACAAAAGCTTCAAAAGTTAGACACAATGGAACGAAATCAGAGACAAACATAGGAAAAGCTTTAAAAGTTAGTCATAATGGAACAAAATCTTCAAAAGTTAGACACAATGGAACTAAATCTTCAAAAGTTAGACACAATGGAACAACACCAGAGACAAACACAGCAACAATTAGACGCAATGGAACAAAATCTTCACACCACGCTTGAACAAACACGTGAAGATTTAACTACTGAGTTACATAAAATCGAATCGAAATGTCAAAAAGTCTGTAACGACGTAAAAACACAAATTTGTGAGCATTTCCAACCTATTTTTTCGTGGCATGAAAATGCATTACAGAATCACGAAGCAGCCATAAAAGAACTGCAAACTATTGTTCATGAAAATCATGAGACCCTGCAAGCTAAAATGGACTCACTTGCATCTACCGATTCGGTTACGGAACTTGCAAAAACTCAGGAAAACTTAAAGGACACAGTAGAAAGACACATGGAGGAAATTAGTTCATTATCAGAGAAAGTAGTTGAACTTTCGGATCAGCTAAATAATTTATCTACGAAGGTAGATGATAATCTGAATGACACAAAACCAGTAGTCTTTAATGACACAGAAGAGTGTGAACAAATTAGGAAATTCAAGCAAAATCAGAATCAAATTAATACGCAACACCAAAGAGAAATCCGGGCAGTACAAGATCAGCTGACACAGGTAATACAAGAATTACGTATTTCAGAGGCCACTCGCGCTCCAATGCGGGAAGAGGGACATAGAAATACGGAACAGACACAAAATAATAACACAGGGCGTTTCGGAAGTTATGAAAGAAATTGGCAATGTGCACCGAATTTTGAGATGGAACCGGCGGCACGACGTAACAATGACCGATATGCGACTCGCCGACATGATGACATTGACTATAAGCTGTTCATTACTACACGTAAATTCAAAACATTTAAGAATTCTGGCAACGACATTCATCCACAAGCATGGCTCCATCAATTCTCTCATTGTTTTCCTCCCAGCTGGTCATTAGAGCACAGATCAGAATTTATGTGTGGCTACTTAGAGAATGCACCAGCTGTAAGAATGCGGTCGGTCATTCACGATTGTCACAGTGAAGGAGAATTTTACCATGCCTTCCTCTCAGCATATTGGTCTCAAGCTACACTAGACCGAGTAAAACATAGCATCATGATGATGAAACACTTTGAACAATCTGAATTTTCCAGTCTTGTCAAATATTTTGAAGACATGTTGCATAAGAATCAATATCTTTCAAACCCATACAGCCCTTCAGAACTCATCCGCATTTGCTTAATGAAATTGCCTGAACATTTAAGAAATATTATTTTGGCAGGACGTTGCAAAGGCGACATTGAAGCTTTTCAGGGACTCCTACAAGAATTACAAATTGACACAGACAGTCGTGGGATGCGAAAACAGGAAAACAATCACTACAGGTCACATCCATCACAATTCCGTGACGACAGAAACAATAACTGGACACGACAAGCATATTCTTACAACGCAAATCGTGACCAAAACAGACACCATCCATATGACAAGCACTGGCAGAGTAATAATAGGTACAGAGAAAGATCGCATTTCCGTAGTAATGAATATAACAGAGACAGTCATATAAACAGACAATATGGCAACCAGAACTATTATTATCATGGGAGACAGAATAACTTCAGACGCAACGGTCCACTGTGCAGTGATAATTCAGGTAGAAATTCTCCACCACTTAACCGACAAGAAAGGTACTACAGGAACCACCGAAATGACGACAGACGATATAATCATAACGACAGACCTGAATTTCATCAGAACTGGCGGGAGTTAAACAGGGTTGGGCCCTCTGGGCAAGGTGAATTTGTAGAAGTGAGGTCTCCAAATCCCAATAACGACGCGCGCCAACATAGAAACAGACAATGACTCGCACCGCAGGCAGCCACGTGCGCCGGCTGGGCTCAGGGAAAAATAACATAGACGCTAACCTTGAAACAAATTCCAGTATTCTTTACCGACGTACATGACATGATAATTCCGTTGAAACTCTGCGTACTAGGAAGAGCAAAGGGTTACACCACATTTCACATGTAAAACCATTTATTGAAAGATAATCTGCTTTTCAACTTTGTCTTTGCTATATAACTTTTCACTTTACATTACCAGTATGCTTTGTCAGACCTAGAATCTGTTAACATGCAACAATGTTTGAAGTTAAATATCCAGTCAAGAACCAAGAGAACTTATTTAAACAGAAATTATGAATGCATTGTTATAATGAACAGACAACACGATGTTGTTATTTGTACATTCTTGCTTGTTAGTTGCACGATTACGTAACGACTATAAGGCTCACATACTTAGAACATATACCGGCACTGCTAATGAGATTTTCATGCAACATTTTGGTTTACTTGAAAAGACATTCTTTATTTGAAGTACTTTCTGTGGGATTAAAGACGACTTAGCATTTGGTTTCTTTGACAGCTACACGATTTTATTACGACGCTACTAATGAGTGACAATTTACAATGTTGCTTTTTCAGTGTTTCTGTTTTATATCCGCACCGTTTTTCTGTATTATTCTGGATAGTAAAATATGTTTAAGTAGTAACTTTTGTGGTATAGCTACAATGAGACTGCCTTTTCCGTAGCACAACAATACGTTACAGCACAGTACTTTCTTCATCATGGCAATAAGAGTAATAACTACGATATCTATACGCAAAGCATTTCACTTTTGTTTATCATGAGGTAAGTACATTGACTTCTGCAGAACTTAGCTTTCGGAGAATGGCAACCACGACACTTCCACAGAGATTATCTTACAACAAGACGGATAGTTTAGCGCTACAGTACATGTATTTGAGTGATTAATTTTATACTTAAAACATTTATTTTGAAAGGTTTTTGAATTACAAAGAAAGTTTTTCATGATACATTTCATTCCATTGCAATAATCTGTAACACCTGAGGGTATAATAACATTAATCCTCAGGGGGGGTACACGCTTAATTTGTGTACCATGTTTTTGGCAAGCACAAGGAGCCCTAGCTAAAATGGTATTTGCCTATACAACTTTACACATCGGTACCATATTTCTCTAACACACAAATTACATAGCTATCTGATCATTTAACTGAGAGATAAACATTTTTTTACTACATCAGTGACACATGTTTACGCAATTACACAGTTGGGTAACTTCACACTTATGAAATTTTATTTTATCTGTACTTTGTGAACTGTTCATATATTTTCGGAACCATTGTGATACTATGAGAGCTTTGATTGATGTATTTGGTAAGGGAGCATGCTTTTAAAGTACGTTTGAGGTAGATGACACTATTGAAATGAGCAAAGAATTTTTTTCCGGTTTTGAAATTATTGGAGGAAGCTACGACGATTTTGAGATTTGACTGAGGTGTTATGATGTTATTTTTACGATGACGATGTGTATTATGCTGGTGAGGTATGTTTATGAACAATAAGCTGATGCTATATGAGAAATTTGATTATGCTACATATTTATTATGATGAAATATTGAAGAAGTGTCGACGAATATGTATATGTGTAATAAGGTAAGGAATAATGAGTAGTGGTTAGGGACTCTGACTTGTGAAAAAGGATGTTGGAAACCAATAATCGTACTTTAAGAGTTATGAAATGTGTGTATATGCGTAATGTATCACAATGCCGGCAAAAAGCTTTTGGACGCTGTTATAATTATAGGATTTTGTTTCTACACATTCGTAACGCAAATTCTCGACCTCAGAAATTTTTTTTATATGAGCCTGTCACTGTAGCGCAAACTGCTGTCGTAAATATTTCGGTAAGGAAGGTAAGTGACCCAGGTGTCGCCCAGGAGTGCCAGTCGCCTGGAGAAAAAGCTGTTAGTGTGTGCCTTTCAGAGGCAAAGGTGGAGAAAAAAAGGAGGCCATTATCATCGCTATTGACATTCCTTTGTAGAAAGCATCGCAAATACGACACGCTCATTACTTGGAAAGATACTTACATCTGCACACCTGATTATGACAAGCGTCTTTCTACGAGAGTTGAGAGAATTTCTACTAACTTATGAAATGTCACATGACTATTGAATGATATTTTTATGCTTTGGTTTGCGTAATTGCTTATTTCATTTGATATCTGGTTTCCAGCTACGTTGTAGCATTTGTTTTATAAAATAAAATTAAATGCATTTGCTAATGTGAACACTTTCTGTCAACAGATCTATTAAATAATTATTTTATGACCCACATTCTTCGAAAAAGCTCTTGGAATGGAAAGAACAATAAGAAGGGACTAATAACAGTAGCTGCATATATAATTTTCTTTTCAAATACTTGGTAATTTCTTTTATAGAAATAGTTGTGGTGCACCACTTTAATTAAATAGACATTAAGATGTGAATATACATTTCCCTTGTCTGCATTGTTGTCTTTAATGTAATATTTTTTCTGCTTGAGCTATGTCATGTCCAGATATAAGTTATTGCATTTGCTGCTGCTGTTTGCCAGGCATAGTGTTATTAAATTTCACTTTGTATTACTCTGTTAATCTAGTTTTACTACGGATTTGTTTTTCTTGTTTGCTGCACAGTGCCTTATATTAGTTGTAATATTGCAATTGCTTTGCCAATTTCAATTTTTTGTCATTGATGTTTGTGTTAATTGTTTTGTGCTGCTGCATTGCCTCGTCCCTTAGTTTAGCATCTGAGTTCAGTAGATTTAAGTTAGCTTAAGAGGGGGTAGCCTATAAGAGAATGAGTTGCGATGAATTTGAAGAAATGCACTGAGAGGTTATACGAGAAAAGTACAAAAAGCAGGTATAGATAGGACTTTTTGGAAATAATGAAGAACGAAGGGAGATCTCCGAGAAGTAAAGAAAGTTTTGTTAGCAAAATACTGCAGTAAAACAAACCCTGTCCTTTCCTTGTGTTATCAGATTATGTGTTTGTGTACCCTTGTGTATTTATGTTCTTCCTGTCTTTATATGTTTATCTGATACGACTTATGTTGTAGAATTTTTCTAATACTCAGCTACATGAACTATGATGAGTACTGTTATCCTCAAATATAATTTGCATTAATAATATGTTATTTACTATGTATAGATGTTAGACATTATTAATTCTGTTCTGTTTTAACGCTCACGTGTGAAGTTGATGTTTCAAAAGCTATTCTGATCTTTTATGTATTTACTTGTATCATAATTCCTGTAACACTACTTTATATGTTTATTTCTATTCTTTTGTAAAGCCTGTGTAACTACAAATGTTATCTGTACTGTTATGTTCTCTAATGATGTATTTTGTACCTTTGTTATTGTATTATTATGTTATAAAATTATAATTGACACCAGTTCATCAAATCAAGTAACATGTAAGTTACATTTCACTGTACACGTTTCTGTTGGTCATAGTATATGCACAGTATGTGAGAAGTAGGGACTGTTAGTGTTTGCACATGAGTTAATAATTCAGCAAGGGACTGATTAACAGCATTGCTGGTTCTAAGGACAATTCCAAAAACTTTGTGAGTGCACAAGTGGTGGTTTATTGACTTGCTATATTGTCTGCAAGACTTCTAAGGTCAATTCCAAAAACATTGTGCACGCACAAGTGGTGGTTTATGGACTTGCTATATTCTCCGCAAGACTCTTCGATGGTGATTGTGCACCTGCACAGTCGCAACAGATGGCTGCTGGCCGTCTCTACAAGGACTACAGTGGGTCTGCATCTTTGATGGCCCACCAATACCATTATTTCTACAAGGACTGCGGTGGGTCTGCACCTCTGGTGGCCCACTTATACCGTAATCTCTACCGGGACTAGAGTGGGTCTGCTCTGTGATGACCTACCTACCAATATTCTTCAAACCTTCGACTGACTCTGCTGTGGGTTTGCTCTGTTGTTGCCCATTACCTGTCTGCATGTCAAGAGTCAGCAGTGTCTTTCCGTTGGAAGGACAACACTACTTCAAGACTGCATGGAAATACACTACTTCCGTGTGCATTGTCTTTTACTGCTCAGACTTTGAGAAAAGAAACGGCAGTTTTACTGTGATGAATGATAAGGACTGTCTTTATGGACTGTGAGGAAATTTTAGCTTTTGACCAACATTGTATTAATAAATGTGTGCATTTGATATCTTTCTTACTGTAATTATGAAAAAATTTTTCAAATCTGTATTGGCCAGTGCCCAAAACAATTTGTAAAATTTTTTGTGAGCAGCATGGGGGCTATGTAAGTAGGCTGTTTATGTTTTCTTATTGACAACGTTACGTAGCGCTCTGTATGAAAATCACTGGCTGTGCTGTGTGCAGTCTGTGGCTAGTTTGCATTGTTGTCTACCATTGTAGTGTTGGGCAGCGGCAGCTGGATGTGAACAGCACGTAGCGTTGCGCAGTTGAGGGTGAGCCGCAAGCAGTGGTGGATGTGGGGAGAGACATGGCGGAGGTTTGAAATTTGTAAGACTGGATGTCAATTGTGATCTTTTATTTATCTGGCAGTAGTGGCGCTCGCTGTATTGCAGTAGTTCGAGTAACGAATATTTTTGGTGAGGTAAGTGATTTGTGAAAGGTATAGGTTAATGTTAGTCAGGGCCATTCTTTTGTAGGGATATTTGAAAGTCAGATTGCGTTGCGCTAAAAACATTGTGTGTCAGTTTAAGCACAGTCTTGTGTAATTGTTCAAAGGGGACGTTTCATATTTTACTAATTCGTGTCGATAGAGGCATGCTTGTGTACAGGTACTCAGTTTTATTAAAACAGACTTTCGTCGTAAGGTTATCGTGGGTCGTTTTATTTAATTTCTTATAATATAGTGCACAATTTTCATAAGGTTTCCCTTAGTGTTGTTGAAACAATAGTAAACATGAGAGCGAAATTAATCATCAACGATATATGCGAATTCTCTGATGTTATCTATAACAGTCTGACGATGCACATGCAGTTTATTGATTTCGTACATGTAGAAAACTTGTTCTGAGTTAAAGCTGTCAAACTATGTTTGAAGAAGAATAAAATGCCACTACCAGACGACAGTTAATGTAGAAAATACTTTTCTGACGTATTTGGGCACGATGCGCTCTCCCCATTTATAATACAAAAGCTTCGAGATGCATCTGCTGCCTGGCTGTCTAATAAACCTGAAAAGAACGAAATGTCACAGAAGTTAGCCCATTTTTCGACATGCGACTATTTTGGATTGGGTTGAAAAGAATTATGTTCAAAGTACCATTAGATTGGTAACTTCAGCAGACAGCAGAATTGAGTTCTTAAAAAATGTAGCAGTAAATGTATTCGAACTCACGACATCTTATCGATGGTGCACGACACTTACCATTACACTACTAGCTGACACAACAGCTCCAGAGCTGAACAACAATTCCTCCAGAACTTCTGCATACCACAGCGCTGAGAGATAATGCAAATGGCCGGGTCTAGACTTCTGAGAGAAACAGTTACAGGTTTTCTTTTGCGCTGCACGACGTTTTTTACAAACAGATAGCGCAATAGAATAGCTCAAGTGGGAAGGAGCAGTTCATATTTAAATTTCTGCATCCTACACTGTTGGCAGTTCTGTGTAGGTGGCAGTTACGTTATTTTATTTCGTTGATTACAAAATAGAGTCGAATGTATGCACTGGGTAGCCGAGGCCGCTAGTTGATGGTGATTCGGTCAATCAAGTAAATGAATTTACTGAACATGCTGCAATTTACTACAGAGAAACTGTGTGTCAGAATTCTCATCCAGTGTGGCGCAACGGTGTTATGATAGAAAAATGAATCACAGAAAAGAGGATTTGGTGGTCTGTTGGACTGATGATAGGTTCTTGTACCTATGGTCTGAGTTCGTTTCCCACTTCTGTCAATCACTATAGATAGGGAGAGAAAGATTCCATTCTCTTCTGTCTACACCAAGTGAAGAAGATATAGCGGCAATGTGGTCTGAAATTCACATTAAAGATGATATTCTTTCTCTGCCAAGTAGACGTCAGGTTGAACCACAATAAAGTCTGGAGTGGCGACATGTGGAAACTCTATCACCAGTAACCTTTCTTATACTAGTTATTTATTTCAAGTGACGAAACAAACGCTATGTAGAGTCTCAGGCACTTAATCCACCTTTTATCTGAGTTTCTGTATGTGGATAAAATTGGTTCTAAACTGAGAATGCAACTCAGACCGCCCTTAACGCGGAATTTGATCCCTTCGTGACAATACAGCTCGGCTACAATTTGTTGTTCTAAACTGCAGATTCCTTTAACATCTCCACATATTGCGCGTGAATAGGTTCAAATCCTGGCCCGGCACTAAAGATTTCATTATGTATTATCACGCTCTAGCATGAGAACACCTATCTGCTGTTGGCTAATAATTTTGATTTTTAATGTTTCTTCATTCGCTGTCAACACTAGCGATATCTGACGTTTTTGACTCCCAGTGGGACACAGAACTATTTGCGAGATCACTGTAAGTTCAAGATGTTATTCCCAGCTGCTGATGGAGAAAAATTCGGTAACTGATGTCCCTTTGCGTGTAGTCAACAACGATATGTGTGGAGCTCTATTCCCAATGAGCACTGAACTCTTCGTTATATTATTTCTAGTTCAAACATGCTCACATGTCGCTGCTGGTGCAACAAATCCATATTTAACGTTCGTTTTCCCTAGAATATAACAGCGATAGGTGCCGGGTTGGAGTCCTGGGAAGGAAAAAATTAACGTTTCGCCTTGTCATTTCAGTTAAGAGATCTAGCTACTGCCGAGAAAATCCGATATGTCACAGTTGGTTCTGCTTCGATATCAATTCGATTACGTTCTGGGTTGGAATCACTGTCCAACTCAAAGCTTTGCCTCACGGCCTTTCAAGTAAGTTACTTGTGAAGAAGCAATATTTAACATATCTCGTAGTTCGTTAACAGTGACAATAGATGCTGGGTAGGAATTCGCGTCCGTTAAAAACGTTTGCGTTATGTAATTTAAAGTTGATATTTGCTAACTGATACTGTCTAAAATCGAGGTATATCACTCTCTGTATGCCTAATCACGAATGACTGTTAGTTTGCGTCAGTCACGAAATCTTTGCTTAGTCTGCCTGACCTGGGTTTGAATCCATATGCAGAACGAGACGGTTCGTCGTGTCATTTGCAGTTCATACATATTCTCAACTAGCTGCTCGTGGATAACTTATGTATTTAATGTCAGTTTGTGTTAAATAATAAGTATTGTATGGTACTTTGAAGAGGAAATCATGAATACGACGAACTTACTACGTGCATTACCTATGTGACGTAATAATGAGAGTGGTAACATTTCAGGTATGTCATTTATTGTAATAAATGTGAGCTTACAAGCCTTAAGGACAGTCTTATCTGTGATAAGGCATTCCCTGATATATGTAGCATCGTGGTATTACTTTATATCTTGAGTTACTGCGATACAGAGCAGTGTTTTCTAGTAGTGCCATGTTGGAACCATTTTCAATAGTTAAACGGCTGTACCAAGGAGCGATTAGAGGACCTGTTAGACAGCCGCGTTATGCCGGTTGAATGCGAATCAGGCGAAATGCAGTTCTGGTCGTTCGGATACTTCTGAGCACGACTGTACATGCAGTGCATGCCACATGCTTTTCTTCTCACAGCACTTCAGGGTTCTTTGCGGCGTCGCAATTTGTTTCTTTGTGTAAGAATTTCATGATAAATTAGCACACTGTAAATCCCCTACAGGCTGCGACATCTGTCAATACCTCTCAGTTTCATTTCCTATCTTACTGATTTGTACCACGGTTGAAAAAAGGTAGTAGCGGTGTCAGCGGGGAACCGTTTCAGCATTAAATGCTATCCTTGAGTAGTATTGGAGCAGTTCCAGATCGGAAGCTTTTTCTTTCTATGAACTTTTGGCTGAGACACGTTTTTAAAGGTTATCTATTGGACAATGATAAGCTATGACTTAACTTATTTATTTATTTAATCGTATGGCTAGGGCCCACCGTCGGGTAGGCCGTCCGCCGTGTGACGGTCTTTCAGTTTGACGCCACTTCAGGCTCCTGCAGTCGATGAGGATGATAGGATGAAGATGAGGACAGCGCAACACCCAGTCTCTGGGCTAAGAAAATTCCCCGACCCCGCCGGGAATCGAAACCGGACCTGGAGGATTGACAAACCGTCACGCTGACCATTCAGCTACCGGGGGCAGATTACGACTTTGCTGATATGTGTGAAAGAAGCAAAACAAATTATAATTTCACATTTACTTCACTTAGAAGTGCGAGAATATAAAGGTGATATTGACTGGTTTTGGCAGTTAGGGGCTGTCTTATGATCTTGACTGGTTAGCTACAGTGTAAGACAGCTACATATCTGTAGGTAACTCCTTGGCTAGCTTTACTATAGAAATAACCTTTCACATTGATGAATGCGTCGTTTTACATTTTCAGTTCATCACTGAGATTTGGAGATTGGTTGAAATTGGGAGATTGGCCGAAACTGCTCATGATCCCTCCCAGGACATGAAGCCTTTGCGAATTTTATCCCGTGTACTCAGTTAAAGGACGTTATAGCATTTGAAGGAGGGCGTGTAATTGGGCTCAAAGAAGCCGGTTGGAGTAGGCAATGAAGCTCTCCGCATTTGATTAGCAGCGTTGCTCTCACAGGACGATCTTAGCAGGAGAAGGTTATATTGAGGCCTAATACAGCGTCAGTAAGAAAGCGGTCGACCTAGAGACACGATAGAACATGATGATTGAGTTGTCGTCAGAAAGGCATTCTCAGTCTCAGATTTATCACTATCATTGATCCAACGTGCAACTGGTGCTTCAGTGAGTACAAGCATCATTAATGGTGGCTTACAGAAACAGGACTGATCTCGCTGCGACCCTTCCTCCGACTGCAGTTGGCCTCTGTAACCAGCAAGTCCGTTTGCAGTGGTATCGGACACATTCGGACTGGAATCTCATTGACTGGAATAGAATTGTCTTCAGGGACGAGTCCCGATTCGTGTTGAGCCCCGATTACCAGCAAAGGCGTGCTTGGAAATTCGGAAGACATTGGTGTGATACTAACCTGAGTGTCGTCCGTCATATGACCCGACAATCAGGAGTGGTGATCTGGGGTGCCATCACTTTTCATAGCATGACTCCTTTGGTTGTCATCCGCGGCAACCTTACAGCACCGAGGTGTATCGATATTATTCTACGACCCATTTTGTTGCTATTCAACCTGCCAACCTTGACCTACATTTCAACAAGATAAAGGCTGTCCACACAAGGTCTTCATGATTGCCAAATCTTAAATTGCCCAGTGAGGTCACCAGATTCCTCGCCAACAAGGAGCATTTGTAGCATTACGGGCAAACGTCTAGGAATTTTGACGCTCTAACACACCATTTAGGCAGAATGTGGCAAGATATGCTTTAGGAGGACAGCCAACAATTCCGTCAATCGATGCCAAGTCGAATAACTGGTTTCATAATGGCCAGGGGTGGACTAACGCGTTATTGACACTCTCAGTTTGTAAATAAATCATCCAGTTTATCTGAAATCATACAAATTCGATTGTTTGGACAAGTACATCACATCTACCGATTTCTGTCCGCGACGGGTCATATTTTATAGTTTATTTATCGCTATGATGGTTAACGCTGTACTATCCAATTTAGTAATATGTTTTAGTAATACCCCCCCAACCCCCCCATGAACCATGGACCTTCCCGTTGGTGAGGAGGCTTGCGTGCCTCAACGATAGAGATAGCCGTACCGTAGGTGCAACCACAACGGAGGGGTATCTGTTGAGAGGCCAGACAAACGTATGGTTCCTGAAGGGGGGCAGCAGCCTTTTCAGTAGTTGCAGGGGCAACAGTCTGGATGATTGACTGATCTGGCCTTGTAACACTAACCAAAATGGCCTTGCTGTGCTGGTACTGCGAACGGCTGAAAGCAAGGGGAAACTACAGCCATAATTTTTCCCGAGGGCATGCAGCTTTGCTGCATGATTAAATGATGATGGTGTCCTCTCGGGTAAAATATTCTCGAGGTAAAACAGTCCCCCATTCGGATCTACAGGCAGGGACTACTCCACAGGACGTCGTTATCAGGAAAATGAAAACTGGCGTTCTACGGATCGGAGCGTGGAATGTCAGATCCCTCAATCGCGCAGGTAGGTTAGAAAATTTAAAAAGGGAAATTTATAGGTTAAAGTTGGATACAGTGGGAATTAGTGAAGTCCGGTGGCAGGAGGAACAAGACTTTTGGTCAGATGCATACAGGGGTATAGATACAAAATCAAATAGGTGTAATCCAGGAGTAGGTTTAATAATGAATAAAAAAATAGGAGTGTGGGTAAGCTACTACAAAGAGCATAGTGAACACATTATTGTGGCCAAGATAGACACGAAGCCCACGCCTACTACAGTAGTACAAGTTTATATGCCAACTAACTCTGCAGATGATGAAGAAAGTGATGATATGTATGATGAGATAAAAGAAAGTATTCAGGTAGTGAAGGGAGACGAAAATTTATTAGTCATGGGTGACTGAAATTCGAGAGTAGGAAAAGGGAGAGAAGGAAACATAGTAAGTGAATATGGATTGGGGGGAAGAAATGAAAGAAGAAGCCGCCTGGTAGAATTTTGCTCAGAGCATAACTTAATCAAAGCTAACACTTGGTTCAAGAATCATGAAAGAGGGTTGTATACATGGAAGATCCCTGGAGATACTAGAAGATATGAGATAGATTATACTATAGTAAGACAGAGATTTCGGAACCTGGTTTTAAATTGTAAGACATTTCCAGGGGCAGATGTGGACTCTGACCACAATCTATTAGTTATGAACTGTAGATTAAAACTGAAGAAACTGCAAAAAGGTGGGAATTTAAGTAGATGGGACCTGGATAAACTGAAAGAACCAGAGATTGTACAGGAATTCTGGCAGAGCATAAGGGAACAATTGACAGGAATGGGGGAAAGAAATATAGTAGAAGAAGAATAGATAGCTTTGAGGGATGAAATAGTGAAGGTAGCAGAGGATCAAATAGGTAAAAAGACGGGGGCTAGTAGAAGACCTTGGGTAACAGAAGAAATATTTAATTTAATTGATGAAAGAAGGAAATATAAAAATGCAGCAAACGAGGCAGGCAAAAAGGAATACAAACGTCTCAAAAATTAGATCGACAGGAAGTGCAAAATGGCTATGCAGGCATGGCTAGACGACAAATGTAAGGATGTAGAGACTTATGACATTAGAGGTAAGATAGATTATGCCTGCAGGAAAATTAAAGATACCTTTGGATACAGGAGAACAACTAGCATGAATATCAAGAGCTCAGATGAAACCCAGTTCTAAGCAAAGAAGGGAAAGCACAAAGGTGGAAGGAGTATATAGAGGGTCTATACAAGGGCGATGTACTTGAAGACAATATTATGGAAATGGAAGAGTATGTAGATGAAGATGAAATGGCAGATATGATACTGCGTGAAGAGTTTGACAGATTACTAAAAGACCTGAGTCGAAACAAGGTCCCTGGAGTAGACAACATTCCATTAGAACTACTGACAGACTTGGGAGAGCCGGCCGGTGTGGCCGTGCGGTTAAAGGCGCTTCAGTCTGGAACCGCGTGACCGCTGTGGTCGCAGGTTCGAATCCTGCCTCGGGCATGGATGTGTGTGATGTCCTTAGGTTAGTTAGGTTTAATTAGTTCTAAGTTCTAGGCGACTGATGACCTCAGAAGTTACGTCGCATAGTGCTCAGAGCCATTTGAACCATTTGAACTTGGGAGAGCCAGTCCTGACAAAACTCTACCATGTGGTTAGCAAGATGTATGAGACAGGCGAAATACCCTCAGACCTCAAGAAGAATATAATAATTCCAATCCCAATGAAAGCAGGTGTTGGCAAATGTGAAAATTACCGAACTATCAGTTTAATAAATCACAGCTGCAAAATACTAACGCGAATTCTTTACAGACGAATGGAAAAACTGATAGAAGCCAACATCGGGGAAGATCAGTTTGGATTCCGTAGAAATGTTGGAACACGTGAGGCAATACTGACCTTAACACTTATCTTAGAAGAAAGTTTAAGGAAAGGCAAAGCTACGTTTCTAGCATTTGTAGACTTAGAGACAGCATTTGACAATGTTCATTGGAATACTCTCTTTCAAATTCTGAAGGTGGCAGGGGTAAAATAAAGGGAGCGAAAAGCTATTTACAATTTGTACAGAAACCAGTTATAAGAGTCGAGGGGTATGAAAGGGAAACAGTGGTTGGGAAGGGAGCGACATAGGGTTGTAGCCTATCCCGATGTTATTCAATCTGTATATTGAGCTAGCAGTAAAGGAAACAAAAGAAAAGTTCGGAGTAGGTATTAAAATCCATGGAGAAGAAATAAAAACTTTGAGGATCGCCGATGACATTGTAATTCTGTCAGAGACAGCAAAGGACTTGGAAGAGCAGTTGGACGGAATGTACAGTGTCTTGAATGGAGGGTGCCAGATGAACATCAACAAAAGCAAAACGAGGATAATGGAATGTAGTCGAATTAAGTCGGGTGATGCTGAGGGAATTAGATTAGGAAATGAGACACTTAAAGTAGTAAAGGAGTTTTGCTATTTGGGGAGCAAAATAAGTGATGATGGTCCAAGTAGAGAGAATATAAAATGTAGACTGGCAATGGCAAGGAAAGAGTTTCTGAAGAAGAGAAATTTGTTGAAATGAAGTATAGACTCAAATGTTAGGGAGTCGTTCCTGAAAGTATTTGTATGGTGTGTAGCCATGTATGGAAGTGAAACATGGACGATGAATAGTTTAGACAAGAAGAGAATAGAAGCTTTAGAGAAGTGGTGCTACCAAAGAATTCTGAAGATAAGGTGGGTAGATCACATAACTAATGAGGAGGTATTGAATAGAATTGGGGAGAAGAGGAGCTCGTGGCACAACTTGACTAGATGAAGGGATCGGTTGGTAGGACATGTTTGGAGACATCGAGGGATCGCCAATTTAGTATTGGAGGGCAGGGTGGAGGGTAAAAATCGAAGAGGGAGACCAAAAGATGAATACACTAAGCAGATTCAGAAGGATGTAGGCTGCAGTAGGTACTGGGAGGTGAGGAAGATTGCATAGGATAGAGTAGCATGGAGAGCTGTATCAAACCAGTCCCAGGACTGAATACCACAACAACAACAATCTATTAATACCTAATGGTTCATCTCCAGATGCGTGTTTTACAGAGACTGTAATCTGCCATAATATTCCACATATCGCAGAAGTGTGTATGGCCCATTTAGAAAGACCCCATGTGCAACCCTCCAAGCTGTCTCTCCTGAGTTTGTCGCGTAGACAGGAGGCGAGCAGTTGACTCTGAATTAATGGCCTCAGTTATTTGTAGGGTAGGCGGGTGTTGTGGTTAGCTCTTGTCTGACGCTCCTGTTCTGTCTCGGCTGCCGTGGGACAGTCAGACAGACAGACTGACAGGACGAACAGCTGTCAGCTGTTTGACTGGCAGCCCGCTTCAAGGCGCTGCTCCGGCGGGCCTCTGGCAGACTGATGGTTGAGGCTGCTAATTACCTCACTGCTAGCTTACCCTCCAGGGTGAGACAGAGGTCAGACGCTGCTCCAGTGCCATCTACGTAAGAATGCAACACTCTCCATTGTGTTTAGGTTTACATTTACTTACTGAAAATTTCGATAGCGCTCAGTCGTTCCATAATCCATAGACTCTTTCCCCCCTGACATATTTCTTTGCTGATAGGTTGATTGCAGATTATGTTTCGGCAAGATTCGATTGTTAAATTTTAATTTCTATTTGTGATGTATATTTACACTACGGTTGTTTACTGCGTCTAGCAAAAATTCAGTAGTAGCACAGAGATAGAAAAATCATACGTGAGGGTGAACTATTTTTTTAATGAAACATCCACCGTAATTTGTATACTGGTTACGAAATATTATAACTCTATTTTCAGTAGAATATTTCGTATCATTAACGTATGGCAGCACTACTGACATGTGAGCGCAGAAACAGGATTACATTCACTCCTTAAAATTGGCACATCCTAAACGAATCTTACGTAAGAGTCAAAATAAAAATATAAAATTGATCACCAGTGACTATTTAAGAAATTGTGAATTTCATATAAGTGACAAACATTACACAGTTATTCTTTGACCGCTTATAGAGAAACACTTTCCTTGAGATGATGGTCTATAGTCACTTTTCCTACACATTACCACTTCTTTCATTACGTATAGGGAATAAGATAACTGTTCTACATTAATAAATTCAGCACTACGCCCGTATGCAATGCAGACGTTCACGTATCAGACGTGTGGGTGGCGCCATTATCCCACACGGGCGCAGCTTTTCCATTCGCTGAAGTGTGTTTTCCCGCAAGCCAAACGACTTTCGGCTATAGAACAGTCGTAGGTGTTTACATTTTGACCATCAGATGCAGCAGGAGTCAATTTACAAGCGTATCTTTACTGAACATGTTGTAGAAACATCAGACACTACCTGTCGGAACTATTAAGAAGAACAGAAGGGGCATACCAGCGATCTCCAAAAAGAAGGAACCGGAAGAAAAATGAAATTTCTTTTGAGGAAGGGTCTTATTATACTGTTCAAAGGTAAAAATAAACGTAAAATACGGTAGATACTGCCTCTCCACAAAACACCAGGCGACTGCCAAAGCCGTTTCTGTACGTTCAAAAGGATGTTGCAAGAACAGTAATGCCAAACTTTGTCATAGATCGTAAAATGAAAGAGACTGTTGTAAACCGTATGGATCAGCTTGACAGCTACTACCCATTCACAAGCATGAGTGTGATGAGGTGGGTAAAACTTGTCTTTCACTTTTTCCTAATGTCTGCGGTGAATGGTTCTATTTTGTACAAGGATGCCACCAAGCAGGAGATATCTTAAGTAGAATTTATAAAAAAAAAGTTTGCATTGACTTGGTACCTGCTGGAGGGGATATTAGATCATTGGAAATAACACCAACGACTAGCGTAAATAGAAAGTTTGTTCGCAATTTTCCAAAACACCGCCCACTGCCAACAATGTAAACGCCATGTTCAGTTGTTAAGTTTGCCCTGACAAAGGAAAGATAGACACTGGTAAGACGTTAAGGAAAGAAAGTAGATGGAGGTATAAATACGACAGTGTTTGACTTTGTGTAACAAAATGAACTGAAAACTGTCATTTGAAAGGAAATTAGGTATAAATTACGTTTAATCATTCTTTGTCATAAAATATGAAATAAATTTGCATCTGCATAAGTATTTATTTATTGTTCTTATTTGCAAGCAAATATAGAACTCTTTTCGGTGGATTAGGAATTTTTTAATGTTCTTGGCAGCGCTGATACACCAGCACTGGTGTGAACATTTATAAAAAGAAGCATATGGGGTTTAAAAGATGCTAGACGTGCGTCTCTAAGATGCTTCACTACCGTGTAATTATTCTTTAAATTTGCTGGAAAATCACCAGTTCACCAATGCAATTGCAGTGGAGGGCTAGCGCCGCGCGGGATTAGCCGAGCGGACTAAGGCGCTGCAGTCATGAACTGTGCGGCTGGTCTCGGCGGAGGTTCGAGTCCTCCCTCGGGCGTGGGTGTGTGTGTGTTTGTCCTTAGGATGATTTAGGTTAAATAGTGTGTAAGCTTAGGGACTGATGACCTTAGCAGTTGAGTCCCATAAGATTTCACACACATTTGAACATTTTTTTGGAGGGCTAGCAGGGTTGGACGTGTTGATAAATGAAAGCTTAGCAGATTTTTTGAGGTGCTGTTATGTTCAGTCCGAAGACGGAATTAATGCAGCTCTAAGAACTAGTCTATCCATTTCAGACAATTTATTAGTGTCCGCCTGATTTCATTCACAAGTTGCTCTTTATACGGATTAAATAACGTTGACGGTGGGCCAAGACTCGTCTCCTTCCCTTCTGAACTACTGTCCCTCGTCTCCTTCATGTACTTTGCGTATGTATAGTCTGATTTAAGTACATGTTTACACTACCCACTACAGTCTGTATTTATTCCTGCTACCAGTCTCAATAGTGAAAACGTCACTGTATCTATAACTGCTATAAGCTTAAGTGTACCTTTCCTTAATCTATGTTGTGAGACAAGTCGCAGCGTTAATATTGCCACTCGATTTCCTACATTTTTCCGGAACCCCAACTGTTCTTCCCCGACATCGGCGGCGGCGGAAGGTGCAAACGTTCTGTACAAATATCGTGTCAGTATTTGCCACTAATATTTATCAGACTGATGGTTCGGTAGTGTTCACACTTGTCAGCAGCTGAATTATTTGCAATTAAAATTATGACACACTGATAGAAGTGAAGAAATATACATCTTCCTTCTGTCAGATATGAAATGTGGGATTTAATAAGAAGCAACTGTTTGAGAACTCATTCTTATTGTGTAACCAGAATACTACATACGTTGTTGAAAATTTAGGTTTACTTTCGAATCATTTCGCCAACGGCCTTGCCGCATTGGTAACACCAGTTCTCGTCAGATCACCGAAGTTAAGCGCTGTCGGGCTTGGCTAGCACTAGGATGGATTACCTATTCATGTAAATAAAGAACCGTATTAATCCTCATGTGCCTTTGTGTTGTAGAAAGAGGATACTGGCGACCCAGAACAACATCCTGCCCCTTGCTTTCTTACCATACAAGACTCTACAGTTGGAAAATAGACTTTCTGCTCCTGCTTCATTATCATCATCAGCACAAGACATTGTGACCTTTTATGAGCATTGTGACTCCATGAAGAAAGTGTTTCCATAATGGACGGTTACCATCTTCTCTCATAGCCCACCATAATGATAGATGGAAAAGCCCTTGATTTGTTCCATGAAGGGCATACAGTAAGTAAAGCAACACTTTTTTTCTGAATGAAGGTTGGTTTTATTAAGGCATCCTATAGACCACGTTACCTGTCAATGTTTTGTCTACAACCATCCTTCTCAAAATAGCCTCCGTTCAATGATACAGCCTTATTCCACCTTACTAGAAGGGTCTGTACGTGTGAATGATAATAGCCTACTTGCCGACGTCTGAGCCAATGCCTTGCTGCATCAATAGCCTCCCATAACCCATGTACTGCTTTCTGCACAGCGCATCCTTCATTGGGCAAAAGATATGGAAATTGTCAGGTGAGAGACCCAGGCAGTGTGTTGTATGAAGTTTTTTCTCGGGTGCGTAGACTTCTGTGAGGCCTTATGTTGTCTTGGAGAACGAGAAATTGGTTTCTGTTTCTCTGATGATGAACAGGCTGAAGTTTTTTTTCTTTTTTTCAATTTCCTGAGGCCATCACAATACACTTCGGAGTTGATCATTGCACCATGATGGAGGACATCAAAGAGAATGATCCCTTCAGTGATCGAGAAGACCGTCGCCATGTCTTTACCGGCTGAGGGTGTGTCTTTGAACTTTACCTTTGGAGGAGAGATAGTGTGGCTCCACTCTATGGATGGCCGGTTTGTCTCCGTCTCGAAGTGATGAACCCATGTTTCATTGCCTTTGAGGATTTTCGACAGAAAATTATCACGATCAGCCCCGTATGGCCCAAGCAATTCGGTGTATTTCTGTGATGTTCTTCCGTTACTTTATTTGGTCTCTTGTTAGGCGGTGGGTGACCCAGCAGCCACTCACCTTTCCCCACATGGTGTGTCTGCACGGGGACGTCCCATTGAGCAGGGAGGTGCTTGTGATCAATCCATCACCTCGAATGAGAGTGTCCGCACGTTGCAACATTGCAGAAGTCAGAATGTGTGTGGCCGGCCGGCACGCGAGATGTCGGACAGGTCTGCGCGACTTTGTTGGTATGTCGACTGACAAAAAGTGGTTCAAATGGCTCTGAACACTATGGGACCTAAACATCTGAGGTCATCAGTCCCCTAGATTTAGAACTACTTAAGCCTAACTAACCCAGGGATATCACACACATCCTTGCCAGAGGCAGGATTCGAACCTGCGACCGTAGCAGCAGCGTGGTTCCGGACTGAAGCGCCAAGAACCGCTCGGCCACAGCGGGCAGCGAGACGATGACTGACACCTCGCCCAATTACTCACCGTGATTTTCTTCACTGCCAGGTTTCTGCAAGCGCCTATGAATATACGTGATGCTCTGTTTTTTCCGCCAGGAGAAACTCAATGAAAAGCTCTCAGCTTGGAGCGCATCTCCGTTACTGACGCCAATTTGCAGGTTTAGTTTAGCGCCGTCACCTGTCGGAACTTAATGAAACTTCAGGGTCTTGAGGGGATATTTCACGATGTCGCACAAGAAATTCTGCATTTTTGAACCGAAATTAGCTGTCAGTCATTTCAGCGTCGTGGGTCGGCGCAGCTGCCTCCATGGAAGTCCACCAGCCGTCCTGGAGTCTGGATATGATCTTTAAGGATTGAAACCAGTCACTCCGATTAAAAGAAATTTTCGATCTAGACTGGTTTTAATTATCATATTAATAATATCGGTGATAATGTTTTCAAAAATTTTACAAACTTAGCAGTCGGACACACTGTTGCACCGTAGTGTATCGTATTGCGTATATCACAGCAGAAAAAAAGTCAGTTCCGATATTAAATTATTAATGTACTGTCTGTCATGTGCTATGGAATTACATTTGAGGTCCGTGCCATACTACTTGTACACTTAATAATTTCCTGGCGTGACTTGTGACGCCATTTAAGTGTGTGTAGACATACAAAGATTAGAACGGGTTTCCTGTCATAGACTGCTTGCTTCGTTACAAAGAAGACGAAATTAACTTTTGTAGATGATTATCTTTCATTCTACTCTGGCCTATGGTAATGAACCGTGTGTGAATCTTCACTGTGATCAATATTATGTATTTACAATAAACTTTAATCTAAACGTACATTTTTTGCGGCTATTATGAACTGGGGTAAGATACTTTTAATTATGTGACCGAAACACCAAAATGACTGAGACACCACGTTTCCAACTTATTCACGCTCGTACTCTAACAGCATAAAGATTACTTAGCTACGACGACGGTAAATATGTCTTTTCCATAGTTATTTTACTATTTCATGTTGACTCGGCCTTACACCCAAAAAGACTTTCAAAATGGCTCTGAGCACTATCCGACTTAACTTCTGAGGTCATTAGTCGCCCAGAACTTAGAACTAATTAAACCTAACTAACCTAAGGACATCACACACATCCATGCCCGCGGCAGGATTCGAACCTGCGACCGTAGCGGTCACGCGGTTCCAGACTGAAGCGCCTTTAACCGCACGGCCACACCGGCCGGCCAAAAACACTTTATTCCAGTTTAAATGTACATTTTCTTTGCATTGTCGCGATAATGTCTCACTAAGATAGCTCTAGTGTTTCTCTGGAGAAACTAAAGGAATTACATACCATTGGCTTCCGAAGAATTCAAGTATTGATCAACTATTTTTATTACCGCCATCAACACAGATTTTGTCCTAACGGTGCTATTAAAAATATTTATCGCAAGTGCTACGGCTACATTACCTTAATGTGTTTCTGATTCACGGATTTTCGATAACGACTATGTCTTAAACGTGAAAGACATCAGCTTCAACACGATGTTTATGTATCAGTAAGAGATATACGACTGGGCTCCGAAATTCCTGCACGGAAATCAACTCCCAAAAATCTGGGCACCTTAATGTCTACATCTTATACAACCCTTTTCATTCTTTTTAACATTGAAACATACAGAGGTCATGATCGAATCCTACTTCAGGTACCATATGCAATGCTCCCGGTGCGTTAGTATATGGCAGGGAAGGTATACTTAAGCCTCGTACTAGCATCTTTTCCGCGAGTGTTTCCTTTGTGGTGGAGAATATCGGAATGTGTTTAAATTGATTGGTGACCTCTGTGGACGCCTTCTTTAGAGTTATTCGAGCTGAATATTGAAACGGCCGTCCAAACCATTTGGCCTCTACCATAGTTACGTACAGTTCTTCTCGACTGTACGGACTTCTGTTGTATTCCCGCCATGTGTATACCGTATCCTATTGTTAATATTTTATTCAGATATCTAGGCGTAATAGATTAACATCCTTATGTATTACATACTTGGAGTTTGACTTCATCTAGTTTCCTTTCTGTGTCGTCCACTCTGAGTGTATCAATTCTGTTTCAGATGCCATCCCGTCGCGTAATTTAACGCCCTAAAAATCAGTACTGCTCGCTTTGTACCTAATTTCGTTACGTTGATGATTCCCCTTTCCGTTGATAAAGCGGATTCTCCTTTCTGTCCATTGCCTTTGACCACCTATTGTATCTTTTATTCTTCAATTATTTCTTCATTAACAACGTAGAAATAATCGTTTTCGTGCGTTTTTGACTTGCGGCATTTATCACTGTCACTGATAATTTCCACTTATGATCACTCTCTCCCATTAATTCAGTACTTCATCATATGCTCTGTTTTGTCAGTCCTCTTGAATTTAGAAATACTTTTTATTGACTTTGGATTGTATCCTGCAATTTTATTTGCACAGGGATGTGCCTTGCAGTTCCGTATTTCGTTTCTGAATTTTGTTCTCATAATGATGAACTCTGGTTGATACTTTCGTGATACCCCTATGAACTATACTACACATGCTATCTAATTTCGATGATGGATAGCCGGCCGAAGTGGCCGTGCGGTTAAAGGCGCTGCAGTCTGGAACCGCAAGACCGCTACGGTCGCAGGTTCGAATCCTGCCTCGGGCATGGATGTTTGTGATGTCCTTAGGTTAGTTAGGTTTAACTAGTTCTAAGTTCTAGGGGACTAATAACCTCGGCAGTTGAGTCCCATAGTGCTCAGAGCCATTTGAGCCATTTGATGATGGATAGAACAAGGTCATAGCCGTATACTGAAAGTGAAAGACATCAGGGCGATGCGGTTATACAAGCACCGCCATGTAGCCATTGGACTAGTGCGACATTCGTGTCATTCCGACATGCGTGCAAAAACGTGAACTATGGCGACGTTGTTATCGAATGGGTTCAAACAGGTCCAACGTGTTGTTTCTTTTCGTGGCTGCAGAACGACAATCAAAGGTAGACATCCATCGGAAAATGAAGAGTGTGAATGGGGCAGCATGACTGTTGAAAACAGCTATTGTAGAATGGTGGACAAGGGGTGCTGCCGCTTCGTAACAACGCACGTCCCCATATCGCAAATGTCGTGACGTAGAAGCAATGTCAACACAAGTGAGAGACACTAGAGCGCCCGCCATATGGTCCTCATCTCTCCCCACACAATTCCTTAGAAAAAGGGCTCATGGATCTAAGATTCCTGCCGGACAAAACGTGCAGCGGGCTTTTACGGACTTTCCCAAGCAGCTGCAGCAGGATACGGAGTTTTACCAAGCAGGTAACTTCAACATGCTGCCTCGCTGGGATGATTGGCTCGACGCCCACGGCGCTTTAGCCTGAGTTGTATACCAATACTGAATTGACCGGCCTTCGAATGGTAGCTCTTTCATTGCCCTTTATATTCTGATTTCCAATCAACTGGGAAAAAGCAGTATGCACTTTCGATAGTCAATGCCATCGATAGAATTAAGCTATCGATATAGTGCTACCGTTTATTGCTTTTGTGCTGTGTGCTCTACTGATAGTTTATAATTATGGAATAGTTTGCAACAAGAAAAAAGTGGCAAACCAATATTGATTCGTACATTAGCGTTATGATAAGTCAAAAAATGTACGCTCGACTGTAGTAGCATAATTACCTGTCGACAGCTGTTTAATGTTAGCCGTGGAGTCGACATTTGGAGAGTGGTAGAACTTTGTGGTTGCGATATTTCAATATTTAACAAGCCAGAGGAGCGGTAAGCATCATTACAAATAACTTTGAACTAAAATTTGTGACACACACTTGGATTTGCGTGTGTCGCCCAAAAGTCGCGCGGATCACCTTACGACGATGGTTCATTTCTTTAAAAAAATGCTGAAATTTGTAACATTAGTAACCCATATGGCAAAACAACACCCAATCTAGTCACCCGGGTCTTACTCAATTATGAAAACCAGTTCCGATACGAAATAATGGGAAGCGGATTTGTGGAGAGTGGAGGACGCATATGACGACAGAGCAATCTAGATTTCGTTCGTTTCTACAAGACTATTTTCAGCGGGCTGCCTGAATTTTTCGTAGGTGACTGCGCCCTGCATCCCCGGCGTCCCCTATGCTTTCGTCCATAATCGGTTTAAGCCCTTGTAATACTACGAGTGTAATGAACGCAATGACGAAATCCCTGCTTAATTAAAATCTTAAAATATGCATCAATTCATGTGTTATGAAATGAAGAAAAACGTGCACAATTAAAGGCAAAACGTGGTTTCAGGTTTCCATCTCTTGTCGTGATGCATTTTAGTTAATTAAGACATGTATAACTACCAGTTTCTTCGACCTTTCAACCGACCGGTGTAGTTCTGTGCCTTTAGGCGCTGAGCTAGCAATCCCTCGACTCAGAATGCGAAGTGATTCAAATCCATCCGCCGGCAGTCTTGAACATGTTTTTAGGTGATTTGTCATTTACAGTTTACGAAAATTTCTAGGTTGCCTATTAATGTAGACTGTAGCCAACTCCTTTATAATTTCTTTCTTTCCTGGCAGATTTCCAGTTCCCTTAAAAAAGCAGCCTCCCTGCTTGAGTGAAAAAAACTGCATCGAAGGCGAGCCGAACATCCCTTCAAAGATACCCGGCAC
Organism: Schistocerca piceifrons; assembly: GCF_021461385.2. NCBI lineage: Eukaryota > Metazoa > Arthropoda > Insecta > Orthoptera > Acrididae > Schistocerca > Schistocerca piceifrons. Next base: position 785,110,150 of record NC_060141.1, read on the forward strand.
TGAAAGCCATGTTCAAGTTGAACGGCGGTTAGCGATCGTCATTTTGTACTATGAATCTGTTTATAAGTTTGGATTACTTGTGGAACGGTGAGATATCATGTCCGTCTTCAAGTTTTACTACAAGAACGGTAGTCTAATGTCAAATGTCATACCCGTAATACCCTTGCAACAGTAAGTCCAGTCTTTAAAACTCTAACGTATTTGTAAATAAACATCATACAAATGGCAAAGTTTGTTTTATACCGTAGAGGTGTTAAGGGCATCAAAGACTGTATGACAATATTAACAAGGATATATAGAACCTCACTTACGACATCACGTACACTAGAAGCCTAGTTGAAGTTAATGCGTGAATCAATCTTAAGATCTCAAAACGGCAGGTCATAGTATTTTATATTGCGTTTTGTTTTGTAAATAAATTTATTTGCTATAGTTTCAAGTTGACAGTTGAAAGGGAGTCCTTGACCTGAAGAATTTTAATGAAATGAAAGATACTCCAATACAATTTGAATCTGAATTAAGGAGATTGTGATGCTTTGGTGTGCTCAAGAAATTCTATCTCGGTTTAAGACAAGAACTAAATTTAAATGCAAATTAGCAGTAAGAGAAAGACAAATATTGTCAACAGAGATTCAATCCAACATTGAGATTCTTGTGCTCTGATACAGCGATATTACACACACACACACACACACACACACACACACACACACACACACACACACATAGTTGAGATACCAGAAGTATTCAAGTATATATACATGAATATTTCTGGATCTCAATTGCAGATATTTTGGTGCTCATTTAACTTTAGGACTCTGTATCTCAGAATGAACAAAAATAGACTTGTACCACTATTGAAATAAGCCCTTCATATATACATTTTTTGCGTAGTTCCATAGACCAAGTACTATGTGGACAAATGCCTCCCAAACGCAAATTTGTACATAGATTAAATAAATTGATTCTTTTCAGAGTAAAATGAAACATCAGAGTCTACTTACAATCTTCTTTAACGATTCGGACCCTGCCTTTGACAAAATGCTGGCTACGTCCATGGGTAGAATGAAACGAGAAGTCCACAAAAACCGGAGTGGCAGCTGCATGATATGTTCTCCTGGTTGTCTTGCGCAGTCCCTCAATAAAACGACAGCAATTTGTGCTCGAAACAAATTGTTTGTAACTCCCTCAAAAAAGCACACTGTTCGCAGTGTGGAGCCGTAGACGGTGGAGAAATGGTACAAGACATTCTGCCGATCACCAACGTTGCACGTTAAGTCACGACAGTGGAGTGGAGGCAGTGCGTTAGTCGGTAGTGTGTAATCAGCGTAGTAGATTATGTCGCTGCAGACAGTGGACTGAATGGCAAACAGGAATTATAATGCGTGGATGCTCCCATGACAACAGAAAGCATGGGGTGTCTGAATTTCGGTGTATCAAGCAATATCTCGAATTGGTCTCGTCAGTTGGTGTTAAGAACACCTGTATTCGGCATACAATAGCGAAAGCTTTTTACTCAGCGGTTCTATGCATACCTTTGGGTGCTGAATCCGAATTTCTTGTTCTCTGCCTTGTAGAAGATCGGCTACACAACGAAAAATGCCAATAAACACAAAATTTTTGCCCTTATTTTAGGTTTCTCGTATATATCTCAAAACTTTTGAAGATGACACCTCAGTACAAAGTTAGAGTAGACTAAATTTTGTACAAAATACGCTAGTGAGATATGATTTTCTGGTAAGTCGTACCAGGGTTAGAGTGCGCTGGAAGGCAGCCACTTTTTAGCCCTTTATGTATGACTTTATAACTTGCTTGAAGTTTTCTGCGTAAGTTCCGTTACTAATACATTACACACTTAAACATTTCTGTATGTCTCTCTTGCATTCACAGCCTCAGATTTGGACCTGTAGTCAAAACTGGAACTAATTTTGTCCAGCGCAAATCTGTTCCGCATGAACACGTTAGAGTATTTACCAAGATTCACCGCTATACTATAATTACCCTCCCCCACACACTGGGCCTTTATGAGCAGCTACACTTTAATCACAACCACACGGCACTTAGAGTAGAGGGAGTGGAACATCCTGCAAAGATAATTAATTCTCTAGCATGTTGACAAAATCAGATGAGATGGTTGAGAGAATACAGTGAAATAAGCATTAAATTAAGTCAGATTCAAGAACAGTGTAACATTTCCTGGTTCTACAGAAGCCGTTAAGGATTTCGAGCGTATTTTTAAAGCCACTTGATAAGTTGTAGCAAAGGAAAGCAGTTGAGAGAAGTCGGTAGTTACGCTGGGGAATAATAAGATTGTCTAGAGATTTTTTAATTATAGTCCCAGAGGAGGTCGGCCATATAAGTGTGGTTCTAGACACGCGGAAGCTGAATGAGTAGAGAGAGAGAGAGAGAGGGACTGACAGATGAATTTCGACTGACAAGATTCTGCAAAAATTCCAAGTAGAGAAACTGTTGTCGTCACTGGACGTGACTTGCAGTTATCGTAATCTGCGATTAGCCTCTGAATCTCGAAAGTGCAAGGTGATTTGTCATGGCGGGCTTGGTTACAAGTTCCGTGTAGTGCGTTTTGGTGCAACTATGCAGGTTTCTTCATTCGTGACGGCGATGCGTAAGATACTGAGCATGCACCCATGGTATCACTGAGAGTTTATGTCAATGTGGTACAGCTAACTATATCAACTTAACCAGAACACTGCTAATTGTAGGAGCACATGTTTTTAGATATGCAGGACGCCAGTTTGAAATTAAAACTACCTCATACCATATTGTTCGGAAGCAAATTTAAACTCTTGGGAAATACTATAATATTAGTGCAGAAGGTAAAGCCGTTGAAGGAGGTAAATCGAGAGCAGCACAGCATCTTTTGAGTCCCTAGAATAAAAATTAGTTGTCATCCTCCAGATTTTTATCTTATGTATGCACTTCGTATGATCGCAAGTATTTGTCATTGTCAAGTCCCACTGGATGGCAGTATAATGGTTTTATATCAGACTTGGATCATTTGTCAAATTTACGTGGCACGAGTATTGTTCTGAATTAGTGACTTCAGTGCAGGCTTTGTGAATTCTGGCGCATATACTGAAGACAAAAACACTGTTATAGGTATGCATTTAAAAATACAGAGACATGTAAATACGCAGAACACGGCATTGCAGTCGGCAACGCCTATATAAGACATCAAGTTTCTGGCGCAGTTGTTAGATAGGTTAGTGCTACTACATTGGCAGATTATCGGGATTTAAGTAAGTGTGAACGTGGTGTCATAGCGATGGGACACAGCATCTGCGAAGTAGCGATGAAGTGGAGATTTTCCCGTAGGACCATTTCTTGAGTGCACCGTGAATATCAGAAATCCGGTAAAACATCAGATCTCCTACATTCCTGATGCCGGAGAAAGATACTGGAACAATGGGAGCAACGACGACTTAAGAGAATCATCCAACGTGACAAAGCTGCTACCTTTCCCCAACTTGCTGCAGATTGCAATAGTGGGCCATCAACAAATGTCACCGTGCCAACCATTCAACAAAACATAATCGATATGGGCTTTCGGAGACGATGGCCCACTCATGTATCCTTGATGACTGCACGACACAGAGCTTTACATCTCGCTGAGTCCGTCAATATCGACATTGGGCTGGAAACATGTTGCCTGGTCGGACGAGTCTCGTTTCAAATTGTATCGAGCGGATGGACGTGTACGGGTATGGAGACAACCGCATCAATCCATGGACCCTGCATGTCAGGGACTATTCAAGCTGCTGAAGGCTCTGTAATGGTGTGGGGCGTGTGCAGTAGTAATAATCTGAGATCCCTAATCAATGTAAATACGACTCTGACAGGTGACACGTACGTAAGCACCCTGTCTGATAACCTGTATCCACTGATGTCCACTGTTCATCCCGACGGACTTGGGCAATTCCAGCAGAACAATGCGACACCCCACACGTCCAGAATTGCTACAGAGTGGCTCCAGAAACACTCTTCTTAGTAGAAACACTTCCGCTGGCCACCAAACTCCCCAGAAAAGAACTTTATAGAGCATATCTGGGGTGCCTTTCAACGTGCTATTCAGAAGAGATCTCAAACCCTTCGTTGTCTTAAGGATTTTCAAGAGGGGTTGTCGAGCAATGCGCAAAACTATAGACCCATATCTCTGACATCGATCTGTTGTAGAATTTTAGAACATGTTTTTTGCTCGCGTATCATGTCATTTCTGGAATCCCAGAATCTATTCTGTATGAATCAACATGGATTCCGGAAATAGCGATCGTGTGAGACCCAACTCGCTTTATTTGTTCATGAGACCCAGAAAATATTAGATACAGGCTCACAGGTAGATGCCATTTTCCTTGACTTCCAGAAGGCGATCGATACAGTTCCGCACTGTCGCCTGATAAACAAAGTAAGAGCCTAAGGAATGTCAGACCAGCAGCGTTGCTGGATTGAAGAGTTTTTAGCAAACAGAACACAGCATGTTGTTCTCACTGCAGAGACGTCTACAGACGTTAAAGTAACCTCTCGCGTGCCACAGGGGAGTGTTATGGGACCATTGCCTTTCCCAACATATATAAATGACCTAGTAGATAGTGTCAGAACTTCCATGCAGCTTTTCGCGGATGATGCTGTAGTATACAGAGAAGTTGCAGCATTAGATAATTGCAGCGAAATGCAGGAAGATCTGCAGCGGATAAGCACTTGGTGCAGGGAGTGGCAACTGACCCTTAACATAGAGAAATGTAATGTATTGCGAATACATAGAAAGAAGGATACTTTAGTGTATAATTATATGATAGCGGAAGAAACACTGGTAGCAGTTACTTCTGTAAAATATCTGGGAGTATGCGTGCGGAACGATTTGAAGTGGAATGTTCATATAAAATTAATTGTTGGTAAGGCGGGTGCCAGGTTGAGACTCATTGAGACAGTCATTAGAAAATATAGTCCATCAATAAAGGAGATGGCTTACAAAACACTCGTTCGACCTATACTTGAGCATTATTCATCAGTGTGGGATCCGTACCAGGAGATGGAGATCGTCCAAAGAAGAGCGTCGTGTATCGTCACAGGAATATTTGGTAACCGTGATAGCGTTACGGAGATGTTTAGCAAACTCAATTGGCAGACTGTGCAAGAGAGGCGCTATGCATCGCGGTGTAGCTTGCTGTCCAGGTTCCTAGAGGGTGCGTTTCTGGATGAGGTATCGAATATATTACTTCCCCCTACTTATACCTCCCGAGGAGATCACGAATGTAAAATTAGAGAGATTCGAGCGCGCACGGAGATTTTCCGGCAGTCGTTCTTCCCTCGAACCATACGCGACTGGAACAGGAAAGGGAGGTAATGACAATGGCACGTAAAGTGCCCTCCACCACACACAGTCGGGTGCCTTGCGGAGTATAAATGTAGATGTAGATGAAGATTTATGTACGGCCCTTCAGGGTTCATGGTGTCAGTTCCCTCCAGCTCTACTTCAGACATTAGTCGAGTCCATGACACGTCGTGTTACGGCACTTACCCGCACTAGCGGCAGCCCTATACGATATTAGGCAGGTGAACCAGTTTCTTTGGGTCTTCGCTGTATGTGTGTGTATATATATGGTGACTGAGTACACCGACTTAATCGGAGGACACAGGGCGTTAGCAGTACAGTGGTCCGCCTCGGTAGCAGCGCGATCAGAGCTGCGTATTTTTTTCCTGAATATTGCCCGGGAGCGATTCCCGGCCGTTTCGAAGATTTTCTTCACTCAAGGACTGGGTTCTGTGTTGTACCTATGTTCGTACCGTCATAACTGACATTCTTCTATTGAGATGACTGTTCTGGCCCGCCTCTGGAGCCAGTTAACATAAAAACATGAGTGTGTTACATATTTACAGGTGTACTAAACTTCACGGACTGTATTTGTAGAGTAAAGATCAGGTATGCCACCCCAGTTTCAGTACAGCTTCAGAACTGTACTGTCGTTCGTACAGGCAACCGCGCAGTTTGAAAATTGATAGTTCCTAGGTCGGCATCTTTCGATTCCCGGCCGGGTCGGAGGTTTCCCCCGTTCGGAGACTGGGTGTTCTGTAATGTCATAATCGACTTTACTATTGAGGTGGCTTAATGGGCACGACCCGAAAGCCAATAAAATGGAAAAAATAAAGTTGGCAACAGACATTACGAGTATCGCTGCTAGAGGCGACCACATCATGAACACAGGCTCACACATATACACACCCTCACGAGACAGACATCAGCGATTGTAATTTCATAAGGCGGACTGAGAAAAATTGAGACAGATTTTGGAAAAAACGACAGATGATTGAGGCCATCCCCCTACATGCAGCTGAGGAGTCAGTGCATTATAAAGCACATATTTTGACTGACTTACTACAAAAAGCACAAAGGGCTTGTAATCTGCCCCACCTTCCTACTTGCAGCTATTGTCCACATTAGTCTTTTATGAAGATTTGAGAGGAGCGAAGATTTACTTTCTAGTTAACATATCTTTTCACACAGCGTTGGACCTTCTTCTCTAGGGATCTGATTCTTGAAGCTGAAATTCTCGCATTTTTGGTTCTCACGGTTGAATTGATCCAAATAAAGTTGAAGATGTTTGTTGCAGAATTTTTGATCTTACGTTAATATATTCTGTCACATTCTACTTCTGTCACATTCTACTATATCACACAGTCTTTTGATTTTTCACAGTTACAATTACGTTAATATGTTCTGTCACATTCTACTATATCAAACAGTCTTTTGATTTTTCACATTTACAAACACGAAATCACATCAGCCACACAAAATACAAAAATACGTCCGGTCACATCAAAGGCATGCTCACTACTGTCTCACTCAGCGGAAGTAACGGTATTCCAAAGGGTTTACAGTTTATCTTGACAAATAAATTTCCTTTAGTGTAGACTGTTATTTCATAAACGAATACAGAAATAAACAGTTCAAATGGCTCTAAGCACTATGGGACTTAACATCTGAGGCCATCAGTCCCCTAGACGTAGAACTACTTAAACATAACTAACCTAAGGAGATCACACACATCCATGACCGAGGCAGGATTCGAACCTGCGACCATAGCAGCAGCGCGGTTCCGGGCTGAAGCGCCTAGAACCGCTCGGCCACAGCGGCCGACTAATAAACAGTACTAGATTTCGTAATTAATAATATAAATTTTAAGTGTGCGAAATAATTCGTGATTTCAAATGTTTCTAAAAAAAATAATTTTATTTTTACATTCAGAGCTAGGACTTACCGATCATAACATCCAAAATAAAGTAACTCCTTTTCATAAATTTTAACTTTAAATAGAATTAACTGTGTATAAAATTGTATTAATGTTTTCAGAGAAACAGATGAGATAGTACTGACCTGTGAAGAATTCGAAAAATTATACTGGTATCGAAAACTACTGTTGAGGAAAAGTAATGCTAGAGGAGCATGTCTCGTTACAGGGTGCAATTGCGACTTCTGACATAAGGCGAAAGCAAAACAAGCATGGACCAGAAGACTAACAAGGTTGCGCAAAGAAGCAAGAAACAAGCAGAAATGGTATCACAGAGTGACAACGGCAAGGGACAGACTCATACAGTTCAGACAATCAAAACAACGCTATGAACAAGACTTACAAAAAACATGAGAAGAACATTGGAACACACAAGGGCAGCGACAGCTACAAACCAACGTCCTGGGGAACTCTTCAAAATACATCTGAAGACGCCACTAGCCTTAGCAATGCTGAGACAAGATGACGATAGCATAACAGAGGGATGGAGAAGTTCTGCGGAATTCCTGCTAAACAAACGCCTTCCCGATGACAAGAAAAAGTCCGATGAAAGATATTCATGCTGGACAAGGAACCTCAATGAACTTTTCCTATGAAAATGGTATCGTCATTACTCCCTTTACATGTGAGGAAGTCGCGTTTGTGATTGCCAAACTAAAGAACCAAAACGTCAACGGGCCAGACGGTAACCATTCCGAGACACTGAAAATTGTCGTTTCATAGATTGTTCCTTAACTGACGGATTTAGTCAACGAAGCGCTTCGACTAGGATCGGTACCTGCGGTATGCGAAACAGCAAATGCCAAGATCGTTAAAAATCACCGGACAAGGATCCATCAGAGCCAAAAACGTATCGGCCTGTATGATTAATAAACCCCTTGGCCAAGGTCCCGGAACGACTTGTGTGCGATCGCTTGCAATCGCACAGGGAGCTCCGCGGCCCTAGTCCACATCTGTGCGGTCTCAGAGCGTGAAAATCTAGAGATGACGCAGTAAATAAAGTACTAACCACTGGTAATAACGTAGAAAACAAATGCGCAGTGGCTATTCTTGGAGACATTTGGGACGGCTTTTTATAATCTCTGACGACCCACAATGTTTGCAAGACCCAGAGAGATGCAGGTACCTAAGACCTTCTACAACAGCCTGAGGAAACAGAATGGTTGAATGACGCGAGGGAAATCAGAAAGTGATTTTAAGGAAAATCACCAAAGGATGCTCGCAAGGATCATCTTTTGGGATATCGCCTCTGAACCCCTCGAGGATGGGGATAACTGCGGGAACGGGGCGATAGCATACGCAGATTACCTCCTGGTGGTATCTTCGCGGATTCAAGGGCGCATCTCGATAACCCTTCAAAGCAGCTACCCAGAAGTGCCAGTCAGTGGTACAAATATAATAAACTTCAGATGACTCGACACAAAACAGTTTATGTATTACTCAAAGGAACCCTACAGCGTAATTGAACTATAAAACTACATGACATTTTCATATACAGACAACGAAACACACGATATCTTGGTGTGCAACTCGGCGAACAACCGTCCATTAACGAACACATCAGAACGACTGACAGGGCCGCCAACAACATGCACAAGCTGTCCAGATTCAACATCAAACAATTTTGGGTACCATTACACTCACGGAGATCATACCTTTGTAGGCTCTTTGAGTCTGTGGTCTGTTTTACGAGCAGTGCACAGGCCCACTTAGTATGTCTGGTGACGATTAGAAACATAGTGAGGCGAGGGTAGAGAAGTGTCCTGGTAAGACTGTCAGGAGCTTTCTACACCAAGTTAATGGAATATATCTACGTAAGCATTCGGCTTCGGACTGAAAGCCTCGGGCATGGATGTGTGTGATGTCCTTAGGTTAGTTAGGTTTAAGTAGTTCTAAGTTCTAGGGGACTGATAACCTCCGAATTTAAGTCCCATAGTGCTCAGCCATTTGAACCATTTTTTTCGGACTGAAAGAGAGGGAGACAGGATAAGGTAATCGAGATTACCGAACAGCACATCACCGAGAAGCGCCAACTCGTTAAATCAAGGGTGGACCCTGGCAAAGGGAATGGGAGTAGAAGGGCCATAGGGTAAATTATATCCTCCCGGAACGTCTGAGACTGAGACATATCAATCCCAGCAGGCTGCAACCAGAGTGCTACGTGTACATGTGGGGACCGTCCACCCCAAGAACACACAGTGTTTCACTTGACCGATACAGAGCAGCACACCAGACACCAACGTAGTAGGATAGTGACACGTTACGAGCAATAAGAGGACAGGCGAGTGAGAGATAATACGTAAAATCACAAATGATGTCTCAAAGACGTTCCATGATGAATACTGACAGACACGATCATATAACAGAATACTGCAACACACACGAAGCACATAAGGCAGCACTTCCAATTCGTACACCAACACAGGCAGCAGTACCAAAACACACACACACAAACAGTCTCAAACAGCGATCTCCTTCACCAACACGTACCGCAGACAACCTTACACAATATCTAGAATAATTAAATTGTATTAGAATAGACAGTATAATGCAGTCACCCATATAAACCTGTTCTAGCTTAAGTATAAACAGCAGGGATATCCATTCCTCGGTCATTATACCACTTTTGGAACATAACACTTGCAAATCAACACTTAGTATATGAAAAATAAAACACAGTAAAATTTAAAAAACATTATATAGGAACCAAAGATAACGTACTTAACACTCACACACCACTGTGGCCTGCCGAGGTGGCCAAGCGGTTCTAGGCGCTACAGTCTCGAACCGCGCGACCGCTACGGTCGCAGGTTCTAATTCTGTTTCGGGCATGGCTGTGTGTGATGTCCTTAGGTTACTAAAATGTAGGCTTTCACGGCCGGAAATATCATGTCCATTATAATTATCCGGGCTGTTATGCCGTGGTCGGTTGATGAATTCTGTGTCGATTCCCACCGTTTCGTCTCCGACTGCGGGAGACATCTTCAAGGGGGTCCGTAGCTCGATGGAAGGTCCCACACACCCACTGGCTCGCTACTGACTGTCGCTAAATTCCGTGTCCGCGCGCTCCCGCGCCGCGCCGTGACGTCACGTGTTTTTGAAAATGTCAGTGCAATTGGCCGCTGTACGTCGCCGTCGATCGCCGTTGCCATCACCCAGTAGTGGACGGGTGTGTTGGACCTTCCATCGAGCTACGGACCCCTTTGAAGATGTCTCCCGCAGTCGGAGACGAAACGTTGGGAATCGACACAGAATTCATAAACCGACCACGGCATAACAGCCCGGACAATTATAATGGAAACGTCCTTAGGTTAGTTAGGTTTAAGTAGTTCTAAGTTCTAGTCGACTGATGACCTCAGAAATGAAGTCCCATAGTACTCAGAGACATTTGAACCATTTGAAGACCACAGTGGTTTCGACAGCGTGCACAATACTTGTAGTTTTTTTGTAAGTAGTGTTTAGAAATATTAATCCGTAAATTAAACTGTAGTGAAACGGGACTGCAAGACCCAAAGTACTTCCGAGGCTTTCATACCAGACTGGCTCACTTAGATAGAATAACGTTTCTCTCTCTCTGTCTTTCGAAATATTTCCTATCATCTATCATCACATATTTTTAAAATTTTAATATTTTTTGTGTTTTTGTCTGTTAATTTCCAATCTATTTTTAATTTATTATTACCTACCACTGTAATTGTTGAAAACATAATATCTGTTTGTAACAAGGGATATGTTTTGTAATCTACCTGAAAAGCTGTAAAATGGATGACCTGTTACAAAATATATATGGCAACAGGTCTCTAAACGAGCAATAAATCGTATCAACCTGCTACCGAAAACGAGAGGCCACCCTACTGGCAGCCTTTGTCGGTCGGTGCAGGCAGCGCCAGTGTCGAAGTGGACAAGAGGTCGCCTCAAGCCATCAGCAACCCCTAATGTATCTTGAACTCGCCTCCGTACATAAAGCTGCCAGTACTTAATCGGCCACACAATACAGAAACCGGGCAATTAGTGACTGGGGGCGTGTAATTACAATACTGGCCATTAAAATTGCTACACAACGATGACGTGCTACAGACGCGAAATTTAACCGATAGGAAGAAGATGCTTTGATATACAAATGATAAGCTTTTCAGAGCATTCACACAAGGTTGGCACCGGAGGCGACACCTAAAACGTGCTGACTTGAGGAAAGTATCCAACCTATTTCCCATACACAAACATAAGTTAATCGGCGTTGCCTGGTGAAACGTTGTTGTGATGCCTCGTGTAAGGGTGGAGACATGCATACCATCGCGTTTCAGAATTTGATAAAGCTCGGATTGTAGCCTATCGTGATTGCGGTTTATCGTACCGCGACATTGCTGCTCGCGTTGGTCGAGATCGAATGACTGTTATCGGAATGTGGAATCGGTGGGTTCAGGAGGGTAATACGGAACGCCGTGCTGGTTCCCAACGGCCTCGTATCACTAACAGTCGAGATGACAGGCATCTTATCCGCATGACTGTAACGGATCGTGCAGCCACGTCTCCATCCGTGAGTCAACAGATGGGGACGTTTGCAAGACAAGAACCATATGCACGAACAGTTCGACGACGTTTGCAGCAGCATGGACTATCAGCTCGGAGACCATGGCTGCAGTTACCCCTGACGCTGTATCACAGACAGGAGCGCCTGCGATGCTGTACTCAAAGGCGAACCTGGGTGCACGAATGGCAAAACGTCATTTTTTCGGACGAATCCAGTTTTTGTTTACAGCATCATGATGGTCGCATCAGTGTTTGGCGACATCACGGTGAACGCCCATTGGAAGCGTGAATTCGTCATCGCCATACTGGCGTATCATCTGGCGTGATGGTATGGGATGCCATTGGTTACACGTCTCGGTCACCTCTTGTTCGCAGTGACGGCAGTTTGAACAGTGGACGTTACATTTCAGATGTGTTACGACCCGTGACTCTACCCTTCGTTCGATCCCTGCGAAACCCTACATTTCAGCAGGATAATGCAAGACCGCGTGTTGCAGGTCCTGTACGGGTCTTTCTAGATAGAGAAATGTTAGACTGCTGCATTGGCCCGCACATTCTGTAGATCTCTCATCAATTGAAAACGTCTGGTCAATGGTGGTCGATCAACTGGCTCGTCACAATACGCCAGTCACTACACTTGGTGAACTGTGGTATCGTGTTGAAGCTGCATGGGCAGCTATACCTGTACACGCCATCCAAGCGCCAGCTTTCGTGCAAATCGATCCACGTGTTTAGGACGAGCCTTTTACCAGCGACGTTGCCCCCGTATAAACTTGCCACATTTATTTAACTTCTGTCACTTTTATTTCTGCACATATTTCACCAGTATATCTAGTGAATTTTGTTGTGCAATTTTATTTTTATGGAGCTCAATGTTTATGACGTCATAGCTCCTCAAATATGTGTCGCACCACGATATAATTTTGAGGCACATCCACAGGTATGTAAGGATACCTTCTGAGGCATATGTTGCGAATACGACTAGTACTAAAGAAGCAATAAATTACAACGTCATGTCTGATGCGGGAGTTTGACTGAGTCAATAGCGAAAAAGTAGTGAGCGATAAACTTACTTCCTTTCTTCATTGTGTGGCCGGTGTGGGCGACAAATAGTCTTGAGAGGGTTTGAAATTTATTTATTCAAGTGACTGAGTTCTCTCGTTCTCAAAAACTGGAAGGACGTAGCCTACACCCACAGGTGTTCTTTTCTGACAACAAGTGTGGGCTGCAGTGGTCATGCGGGTTCTAGGCGCTACAGTCTGGAACCGCGCGACCACTACGGTCGCATGTTCGAATCCTGCCTCGGGCATAGATATGTGTGATGTCCTTAGGTTAGTTAGGTTTAAGTAGTTCCAAGTACTAGGGGACTGATGACCTCAGAAGTTAAGTACCATAGTGCTCAGAGCTATTTGAACCATTTGACAACAAGTGATATGTCTACCAAGTTTGTGTGAAAGCGATCAGGCCGTTTAGGAGGAGAGGTGGATCATACATACATACATACATACATTCATACAAATATCCAGTTTCATAATAGGTATGGATCCTCGGTGAATGTGTATTGACCTTTCTTATACGTCATCATAATAATTTTTTCCATATGAAAGCCCGTTTTCACAATATCGAACGCAAACGTTCCTGGAGTGACAAATACTCGAAACATAACAACGCAGCAAAAATGGCTCTCAAAATCAACCCATCTCAGTCATGGAGGAAATATCTGGAACCGGAGCAGCAGTTGATTTAGGTCATCATTAAGGCTTGACGTGACGGTACACTACATTAGAGCAATGTACATATAAAGACATTTACTTCCGCATAAAAAGTGCCCGTTTTACGGGAACAAAAGCTTTCAGTAAGACGATTTGCTAATAACAAAGTAGCTGAAAAGAGTTATTTCGGGCTAAATCTTTCTACTTCACTGACAAACTTCTTTATAGAATAAGCTAATCTACGAAGGTCGTTCGTTAAGTAATGCCCCACCTATCTTTCCTCAGAACATATTTATTGTTAAGGGTCAGAATTTGCTAACAAGATACATGGACATGTCTTGTCCATGCCGAGTACGCCAACATTGTGCAAGAGCATATATTCCCTGCTGGTAAAAGCTCTTGTCCTGTAGCCGTAGCCACGTTTTGACACTCGTTATCTTTAAAGTGTGTACCCCGTAGAGAATCTTTAAGCGGCTCAGGGAGATGGAAGTTTGAAGCTGCCAGGTCTGGACTGTAGGGTGGATGAGACAATGATGTCTAACCCAGCGTGGCTGAACATGGAGCTTTGTTTCTGCATTTCCTGAGGCTTTAACTTTCTTTACGCGCCGCCCAACTGTAATATCAACTGCAACATCGCCACACACAAACTTTTGTGGATTTTCACCGCTGTTTCTTTATCTGCACACAAGAATTCAATAAAAGCACTCTGCTTGTTACGAGAGTAGTGTGTAGACGCCATTTTGGCCCTGTACCACGGCCCTTCCATTAGCCAGAACGGTTCGAAACTTCACCGGTGCTCAGAACAGACATCAAATGTGAAACACCAAGAAGGACGTTTGTCCAAACTCATGTTCATAATTTAAGGATAATTGCAGAATGTGGTGCCACACAATGTGGCATTACACAAAACTGGCGCTAATAGCGTAGGCACATAAGTAACACACACGACACAGATCTGTAAGTACACGGTATTGGTGAGAAGTTGAGAAAACCGTCCCGAAACGCATGTGCTACAAAACGGCGCTGTGTCCTGCGCATGTACCCCGACATCAACATGGCATATGATCACCATGCACAGGTACACAGGCCGCTCAACGGGTTGGCATACTCTGGATCAGGTGGTCAAGCAGCTGCTGGGGTATAGGCTCCCATTCTTGCACCAATGCCTGTCGGAGCTACTGAAGTGTCCTAGAGGTTTGAAAACGTGCAGCGATGCGTTGACCGAGAGCATCCCAGACGTGCTCGATGGGGCTTAGATCTGGAGAACAGGCAGGACACTCCATTCGCCTGATATCTTCTGTTTCAAGGTAATCCTCCACGATGCCAGCTCGGTGGGGTCGTGCGTTATCATCCACCACGAGGAACGTGAGACCCACTGCACCCCTGGACAGGCGGACATACTGGTGCAAAATGACGTCCCGATACACCCGACCTGTTACACTTTCTGTGTCAAAGACATGCAGGGGTGTATGTGCACCAATCATAATCGCACCCCACACCATCAAACCACGACCTCCATACAGGTCCCTTTCAAGGACATTAAGGGGATGGTATCTGGTTACTGATTCACACCAGATGAAAACCCGGCGAGAATCACAGGACTCGTTCGTGAACATATCCTGGGACCACTGTTCCAATGACCACGTACTGTGTTTTCGACACCAGGCTTTACGGGCTCTCCTGTGATCAGGGGTCAGTGGAATGCACCTTGCAGATCTCCGGGCGAATAAACCATGTCTGTTCAGTCGTCTGTAGATTGTGTGTCTGGAGACAACTGTTCCAATGGCTGCGGTAAGGTCCCGAGCAAGGCTACCTACAGTACCCAATGGCCGTCTGCGGGCATAAGTGGTAACATATCTATCTTCTTGTGGTGTTGTACACTGTGGACGTCCCGTACTGTAGCACATGGACGCGTTTCCTGTCTGCTGGAATCGTTGCCATAATCTTGAGATCACACTCTGTGGCACACGGAGGGCCCGTGCTACGACCTGCTGTGTTTGACCAGCCGCCAGTCGCCCTTGTATTCTACCTCTCATAACGTCATCAATGTGTGTTCTTTGAGACATTTTCAACACACAGTCACCATTAACACGTCTGAAAACGTCTGCACATATACTCGCCGCACTGTACTCTGACATGCACCAACACACCTCTGCGTATGTCGACTGCTGCCAGCGCCACCGTGCGACGAACGCAGGTCAAATGCACCGCAAGGTCATACCCCGAGTTGATTTAAGCCCGCAAACTGCCCATCAGAATGCTGTTCCACCATGTATCAGCATTATCCTTAATTTATGAGCTTGACTGTATGTACACTAATGGCGTTTTAAGAAAATGTGGGGTATTACTTATTGAACGACCTTCGTATGTATTCTTAATGATATTTAATAACTTGAGTGTCGCATAAAATGTTTGCAAACTCATATTCAGCGTATTAGTGTAATCTTTGTGAGTAATTGTTGTAAACTCTTTTCTGTTAGATGGTTACGATAGCTTAAGAAATATTTAATATGGTAAGTTTTCTTATGAATGCAGTGTAACCTGATGATGTTCTTTCGAATGAATCCCTTCGTGACATAAGACATGTGTATCAGCACAGCTGTTGTAGTTACTTATTAAAACTAAGTACCTAATGCGCTTCAGTGCACACAGAGTTACATATTGGTCATATGCATGGTATTAACATTTTAATGTGAATGTATTTCGCATTATTGACTAACTGCAAATCCTTTAGTAACATTTCGTCGATATTCCGTGCAAGAATGTGTATTACATATTTGTTATCATTCTTCCGGTCACTTAACAAAAGACTAAACAAAACAAAAAGTATATGTAGTTGAAACTGATCGTTGAAGCACATTCATTGTTAGAAAATGAGACTAAAAAGAATAATTTCTTTCCATATACTGATCACTAACGGCACTATTTTAGATACACAGGATGAAGAAAAATTCGCGCACTTGGACTACGCAGCGCGATTCTACACATACTGCCAATACAAAAATGTCTGTCACGAAATCCCATGGGATTTCGATTTTGGCTCGAGTTTGATTTGTTCTTCATTTGCGAAAATTAATTTGCGTGATACGTTATCTGGCTTCTTAATCGCCGTACAGAGATTACAGTGGGTCTTATACACGTCATTTGCAGTTACGTGCTACGAACACAGAAATGGTGGTACAATCGTTTTAATTGGCCATTTTTTAAAGAAGCCTTTTGCATGTCGTGGACGCGAATTGTTTCGCACCACTGCATCCCAACCAGTTTTCTGTGTAACCTCCCCCAGTGACTAAACCGAAATAATTTGAAAGGCACATTGATAGCCCTACTGGAGACGTGACATACAAACGAAATGTAATGGACCAGAACGTGGCAAGAATAATAGTTGATATTAATCTATGGAAGCACTGGACGAGGGTACATACAAAACAAATTTGGAATCTAGTAAATGCAGTCGTGCGAAACAATTCGCGTCCATAGCGATGCAAAAGGATTTATAAAAGCTGACTAATGAAACGATTGTACTTCCATTTCTCTGTTCGTAGTACGTAACTACAAATGTTTTGTTGAATACCCACTGTAACTGCTCTCTGACGGTTAAGATGCCATTTACCGTAGCACGAAGACTACTTCTAGCAGATGAAAACAATGAAATGAAAACAATAAGCTTCGACCTAGAATCGAACCCTTGACCTCTTGTACACCAATCCAAAACGCTATGCACTGCACCAATTGTACATCATTTCGTTGTGTGCTAACACATACAATTATCGTACATGTGATTACAGTGTTTCCGGACTGCCAATCTGTTAACATCCGTTTATTGCCCGAAATACGCGAAGTCCGAGTGCTCCAATTATTCCTGTATATTGAAGTAGTGGTGCTGAACCAGTTACGTAACAAAAGACTAATTGTTGTCCTTATGTAAAAAAAACTGCCACTTGACCAAGCTCCGCATACGTAAACAAACAGCTCACTTGGGATTTTGTTTTGCTTATGTAGGACGTCATGAATGGGAAATAAATATCACAATCATAGTTAGTGCGGTACAACTGTCATTATAAGCAGCAATTTCATTTCAAAATACGGTTAGATTGACTTTTGGGAAGGTAAAGGTACCAGAGAGAACATGCTGACGTTGCAGTTGATAAACCAAGACTCAATAAAAATCAAGACACGCTAATAGGATTTTTCATCCCAGAAAAAGTGTACGACAATATTAAATGGAGCAAAATGTTCGAAATTCTGATGAAAATGGGAGTAAGCCGTAAAGAAAGACGGGTAGTATGCAAAACGTACAAGAATCAGGAGGGAACAATAAGAATGGAAGACAAAGAACAAATTGCTCGGATTAAAAAGGGTGCAAGAGAAGAATGCAGTCATTCGCCCCCGCTGTCTGTTCGATCTATACATCGAAGTGGCAATGACGGAATTAAAGTGTCAGGAGTGGAATTATGATTCAGAGTGAAAAGATATCAGTCATAAGACTCGCTTATGACATTGATATCCTCAGAGAAGATGAAGACGATCTGCAGAACCCGTTGAATGAAATAAATGGTGTAATTAGTACCGAATAAGTATTGGATGTAAACCGGTGAATTGTTGTTGTTGTTGTCTTCAGTCCTGAGATTGGTTTGATGCAGCTCTCCATGCTATTCTATCCTGTGCAAGCTTCTTCATCTCCCAGTAATTACTGCAACCTACATCTTTCTGAATCTGCTTAGTGTATTCATCTCTTGGTCTCCCTCTACGATTTTTACCCTCCACGCTCCCCTCCAATGCTAAATTTGTGATCCCTTGATGCCTCAGAACATGTCATACCAACCGGTCCCTTCTTATTGTCAAATAGGGTCGCAAACTCCTCTTCTCACCAATTCTATTCAATTCCTTTTCATTAGCTGTGTGATCGACCCATCTAACCTTCAGCATTATTCTGTAGCACCACATTTCGAAAGCTTCTATTCTCTTCTTGTCCAAACTATTTATCGTCCATGTTTCACTTCCATACATGGCTACACTCCATACAAATACTTTCAGAAACGACTTCCTGACACTTAAATCAATACTCGATGTTAACAAATATTTCTTCTTCAGTAACGCTTTCCTTGACATTGCCAGTCTACATTTTATATCCTCTCTACTTCGACCATCATCAGTTATTTTGCTCCCCAAATAGCAAATCTCCTTTACTACTTTAAGTGTCTCATTTCCTAATCTAATTCCCTCAGCATCACCCGATTTAATTCGACTACATTCCCTTATCCTCCTATTGCTTTGTTGATGTTCATCTTATATCCTCCTTTCAAGACACTGTCCATTTCCTTCAACTGCTCTTCCAAGTTCTTTGTTGTCTCTGACAGAATTACAATGTCATCGGCGAACCTCAACGTTTTTATTTCTTCTCGCTGGACATTAATACCTACACCGAATTCTTATTTTGTTTCCTTTACTGCTTGCTCAATATACAGATTAAATATCATCGGGGACAGGCTACAACACTGTCTCACTCTCCTCCAAACCGCTGCTTCCCTTTCATGCCCCTCGACTCTTATAACTGCCATCTGGTTTCTGTACAAATTGTAAATAGCCTTTCGCTCCAGGTATTTTACCCCTGCCTCCTTTAGAATTTGAAAGAGAGTATTCCAGTCAACATTGTCAAAAGATTTCTCTGAGTCTACAAATGCTAGAAACGTAGGTTAGCCTTTCCTTAATCTTTGTTCTAAGATAAGTCGTAGGGGCAGCATTTCCTCATGTGTTCCAACATTTCTGCGGAATCCAAACTGATCTTCCCCGAGGTCGGCTTCTACCAATTTTTACATTCGTCTGTAAAGAATTCGCATTAGTATTTTGCAGCCGTGACTTATTAAAGTGATAGTTTGGTAAATTTCACATATGTCAACACCTGCTATCTTTGGGATTGGTATTATTATATAGTTCTTGAAGTCAGAGGGTATTTCGCCTGTCTCATACATCTTGCTAACCTGATGGTAGTGTTTTGTCATTACTGCTTCTCCCAGGGCCATCAGTAATTCCAATGGAATGTTGTCTTCTCCTGGGGCCTTGTTTCGACTCAGGTTTTTCAGTGCTCTGTCAGTATCGTATCTCCCACTTCATCTTCATCTACATTCTCTTCCATTTCCATAAAATTGTCTTCATGTACATCGCCCTGGTATAGATCCTCTACATACTCCTACTACCTTTCTGCTTTCCCTTCTTTGCTTAGAACTGGGTTTCCATCTGAGCTCTTGATATTCATACAAGTGGTTCTATTTGCTCCAAAGGTCTTTTTAATTTTCCTGTTGACAGTATCTACCTTACCCCTAGTGAGATAAGCCTCTACATCGTTACATTTGTCCTCCAGACATCCCTGATTAGCCATTTTGCATTTCCTGTCGATCTCATTTTTGAGACGTTTGTATTCCTTTTTGCGTGATTCATTAACTGCATTTTTATATTTTTTCCTTTCATCAAATAAATTCAATATTTCTTCTGTTACCTAAGGATTTCTACTAGCCCTCGTCTTTTTACCTACTTGATCCTCTGCTGCCTTCACTACTTCATCCCTCAGAGCTACCCATTCTTCTTCTACTGTATTTCTTTCCCCGATTCCTATTGTTTCCTTATGCTCTCACTGAAGCTCTGTACAACCTTTGGTTTAGTCAGTTTATCCAGGCCCCATCTCTTCAAATTCCCACCTTTTTGCAGTTTCTTCAGTTTTAATCTACAGTTCATAACCAATAGATCGTGGGCAGTGTCCACATCTGCCCCTGGCAATGTCTTACAATTTAAAACCGGTTTCCTAAATCTCTGTCTTACCATTAAATAAATTATCTGATACCTTCTAGTATCTCCAGGATTCGTCCATGTATACAACCTTCTTTTATGATTCTTGAACCAAGTGTTAGCTATGATTAAGTTACGCTCTGCGCAAAATTCTACCAGGTGGCATCCTCTTTCAATTCTTAGCCCCAATCCGTATTCATCTACTATGTTTCCTTCTCTCCCTTTTCCTACTGTCGAATTCCAGTCACCCATGACTATTAAATTTTCGTCTCCCTTCACTATGTGAATAATTTCTTTTATCTCATCATACATTTCATCAATTTCTTCATTATCTGCAGAGCTAGTTGGCACATAAACTTGTACTACTGTGGTAGTGTCTATCTCGGCCACAATAATGCGTTCACTATGCTGTTGGTAGTAGCTTACCGGTATTCCTATTATCTTATTCATTATTAAACCTAGTCCTGCATTATCGCTATTTGATTTAGTATTTATAAACCTGTATTCACCTGACCAATAGTCTTGTTCCTCCTACCACCGAACGTCACTAATTCCCACTATATCTAACTTTACCCTATCCATTTCCCTTTTTAAATTTTCTAACCTACCTGCTCGATTAAGGGATCTGACATTCCACGGTCCGATCCGTAGAACGCCAGTTTTCTTTCTCCTGATAAGAACGTCCTCTTGAGTATTCCCCGCCCGGAGATCAGGATGGGGGACTATTTTAACTCCGGAATATTTTACCCTAGAGGACGCCATCATCTTTTAACCATACAGTAAAGCTGCATGCCCTCGGGAAAAATTACGGCCGTAGTTTCCCCTTGCTTTCAGCCGTTCGCAGTACCAGCACAGCAAGGCCGTTTTGGTTATTGTTACAAAGTCAGATCAGTCAATCATCCAGCCTGTTGCCCTTGCAACTACTGAAAAGGCTGCTGCCCCTCTTCAGAAACCACACGTTTGTCTGGCCTCTCAACAGATACCCCTCCGTTGTGGTTGCATCTACGGTACGGCCATCTGTATCGCTGAGGCACACAAGCCTCCCCACCAACGGCAAGGTCCATGGTTCATTAGGGTAGGAAACTAGTGAAAGCAAAAGTAATGAGAAGTAGCAGAAATGAGAGCACAGAGAAAATTAACATCAAAATTGGGAATCACGAAGTAGACGATGTTAATGAATTCTGCAATTTGGAAGCAAAGTTGCACATGTCGGTCGGAAGAAGGAGTGCATAGAAAGCCAACAAGCGCAGTTACAGAAGCAATTCTGAGCGGAAGAGAAGAAAATCAGAGCGTTTGAGATGAGGTGCTACAGAAAGTTAAAAATGAAGTGGCTTGATAAGATAAGGCAAAGATGATACGGAATAGTCTGGCAGGTGGAAGGGAGAGATGATGGTAAATATTTTAAGACGTCTAGGAATAGGCTCCATGGTAGTAAATGGAACTTTCTAGCGTTAAAAGGCAGACATTGGAAGGCGTCTAGAAAATAACACAGGATGCAGGGTGCCAGTGCTGAAATTTAGTGATAGGCGGAGATGATTTCGTGACGCGTCGCATCAAACCGGCGAGAAGATTGATCAAACACACAGACACAGACACACACACACACACACACACACACACACACACACACACACACACACACACACACACACATACACACCCACACACACACACACACACACACACACACACACATACATACACACACACACACACAGTGCAAAAGTAAAAACACGGGAGGTATATGTAGCAGAAATGGATTATTAATGTATATTGTTGCTGTAAAATCATTTGTTTTGAGTACCGATCTTTAAGGTTTTAGATCCAGTGAAGAATAGTAACTACTAAACATGAGGAACTATTTTTGTGGAAAACTGTAAACTGACTGAATGTCTGTGAAACGAAGTAATAGAAAGTTGTTAGGCGAGATGGCAAAGAATTTAACCAAGTCATACGTACGTCAAGTTTGTGTATGCATATTCTTCTCTTATCATGTGAATTCACTGATGTTCTGTAATTTTCATCAGGATAATTTTCTTCGATAACTACTCCCCAGCTAATCCGGTACACCCTCTGCGTGGACGACGACGTTGACACACTGTAACTCTCTTCTGTCTTCCAACAGATGCCTGAAAGCCGAGTGTTCATTTTGAGTTTGCTACTGACAAGCACACGATGTGCGTAAGATGTAGCGTATCTTTTCTACAATTTGTTAGGTGATAATCTCTACCGTAAGCAATATACTTGGAACATTTCCTGACTTGCGTTATCTGTCCCGTAATTTCTCCTCTTGACGAATAAAAATTCTAGACATGCATCCAGTTATATCTACCATTGTCGTTGAAATTCTATTACTAATATATTCGATGGGGGTCTAAAGCCAGAATGTTTTAAGTATCCATTCACCGGGATCTCCTGGAATGCCAGTTGAACTTCGGCCGGTGACCGGAATGTATGAAAATATACAGCAAATTAAATTATCTGGTAGGCCATTTGAGCACAAAATGTGTTTGTAGTGGCGTGGCAAGACAGCCAAGCCACTCGGAGATAGCCGAAAGGCACGCGTTAAGCTCACGCAGATTGGCGTGAGGTCTGGAACAAGGTAAAGTAATTATCCTATAAAGAAAAGAACGTAGTTCTTGGAATACTTAACTTTAATCCACAATTGGAGCATCGCTCTTCTTTAGACATTATTACACTGAATATAAACTGGTCGTAGCAAATGTCGTAGCTGAAGGCTATGCTAACTATCGTCTCGGCAAATGAGAGCGTATTTGTCAGTGAACCATTGCTATTAACGTCGGCTGTACAACTGCGGCGAGTGCTAGGACGTCTCTCTAGACCTGCCGTGTGGTGGCGCTCGGTCTGCAATCACTGACAGTGGCGACACGCGGGTTCGACGTATACTAACGGACCGCGGCCGATTTAAAGGCTACCACCTAGCAAGTGTGGTGTCTGGCGGTGACACCACATTCCTCCCCCGCAAATCGGCGTACGGTTGTGTTATAAGGCTTCCGCCCGCTGTGGGATGTTGACGTATGCGACGAGGTGGGGAACCTAACAACAGGCGAGGCTGTGCCACCCGCACTCTGCCATTCGGTCCGAGGGGAGCTAGGAAACGCCTGAAAACCTAGTCCAGGGTGCACGCCAACATGCGGTGTGTGCGCCCGTAGAGAGACAGGAGGGGCCGAAGATTCGACCCCCATCGGGGCGGGGCAGCCAACGGGCGAAGACGACATCTGGTCCGGAGCGGGCGAGAGGTCCATGTCGGAGGACAGCTGGTCACGGGAAGCGATCGGCGGCGCGTGACCCCGGGAGGCGCTTGGCGGCTGCAGCGAAGCGTCCACTGCGGGCCTCGCCGGCGGGAGAACAGGCGCGGCGGCGGCGCGTCGCCTTGGGGCAAAATGGAAGGCAGCGTCGATAACACCTGGGGATGAGGCGAGCCAGTAGATGGGTCCCCAGGGCGCTGACCCGACGGCACCGTCGCTAAAAGCAGACGGGGAGCGGCAGAACCCGTGCGACGACAGAGGCGCAGCTGATTGAGATCACGACGCACCTCACCAGAGGCCCCCAAAACCAGATACATAGCGCGGCAGAGGCAGCGAAGAATGCGCCCTGCGAGCCAACGCTGTGAACCTCGATAAGTGCGTTAGTAGACAACGTCGCCTGGAGCAAAAGCAGGTGGCTGCCGCTGCACAGGAACCTGATGCGGCGCATGCAGCAAAGACATCAAGGTTCGATGAGGACGACCGTGGAGCAACTCAGCCGGCGAGCGACCATCTCGGGGCTGAGAGCGATATGAGGACAAAATGAGCAGTAACGCGTCCTCCCTAGAATGCGACTCTTTCAATTTCAACATCTGTGACTTGAAAGTCCGGACTAATCGTTCAGCGGCACCGTTTGACTGAGGCGAAAACGGCGCGGACATCAGATGTTGAATACCATTGGCCTTGCAGAATGACTGAAATTCTGCGGACATGAATTGTGGGCCATTGTCGGAAACAATAGTCTGTGGAAGACCTTCAAAGCAAAAGATAGCGGATAACGCTTGGATGGTGGCAGATGACGTCGTGGAAGACATCCGGACAACAAAAGGAAAATTACTGAATGAATCTACCAGAACCAACCATCGAGCATTCCAGAATGGACCAGCAAAATGGACGTGTAAGCGTTGCCAAGGGGAAGTGGCTTTCGGCCATGCAAAGAATTTCCGCTGTGAGGCGGATTGTTGTTCGGCACACGCCATGCAAGTAGAGCACATATTCGTAATCGCAGCATCGATTCCGAACCAAGTACAGTGCTGACGAGCAAGTTGTTTCGGTCGCACTATACCCCAATGTCCTTGGTGGAGAAGCTGTAAGACAGAGGACTGTAACGAACGTGGGACCATGACCCTGGACTGATCATTATCAGAACGCATCAGCAAAGCACCACGTCATACAAAGAGTCCCTCCTTGTGAGCAAAAAATCGGCGAACCAACGGATCCTCGATCCGTGACTTTGACAAGGGCCATTGAGTAGCAACAAAACGCAAAACAGTAGCAAGGATAGGGTCAGCAGCTGTGGCTGTAGCTACACGACGAAAATCAATCGGAAACGACTCAACCACGTCATCGGTTTCCACATCAATGAACATGAAAGCAAGTTCTGAAGAATCGAATGCTCTATCCTCAGCAACAGGCAAACGGGACAACGCATCGGCGTTTCCGTGCTTAGTAGTGGACTGATACAAGATATCCTAGCGGTACTGCGAGAGGAAAATTGACCAGCGAATAAATTTCTGCGCTGTACGTGGAGGTACAAACAAGCTTGTTCGGATGAAAAAGCGATGTCAAAGGTTTGTGGTCTGTGATGATGGTAAAGTGACGACCATACAAGAAATCATGAAACTTTGTAACACCAAATACGAGAGCCAAAGCTTCTTTCTCTATCTGGGAATAATTTCGTTGAGCAGACGAGAGCAGTTTGGACGGAAAGGCAATAGGGCGATCGTGCGATCCATCTTTGTGCGCAAGCACAGCACCGATCCCGAAATCCGATGCATCTACCTTCAACAAAAGGGGTTTCTGGGGATCGAATGGCGTAAGGCAAGTAGTGGAAAGCAACGCCGATTTCAACTGGTGAAAGGCGCGTTCGCATTCCGTCGTCCAGACGAACGGAACACCTTTATGGCATAAGCGATGAAGCGGAGCTGAAATGGAAGAGGCGTGGCGCACATAGCGATAATAGTAATTTATTTGACCCAGCACACTCTGTAGCTGCTTCAAATTCTGCGGCGAAGGCAAGTCTTGTATGGCACGGAGGTGCTCTGGACTGGGATGTAGGCCTTGGGAATTGAGTACATGGCCCAGATATGGTGAGTCACGAGCGAAAAACACACATTTGTCCTTCCGCAAGCGAAGACCATTTTGTCGCAAGACCTGAGATAATGTTCTGAGATTGGCTAACTGCTCTTCTTCCGTCTTTCCTGAGATCACAATATCGTCCAGATAGTTCGCTGCAGTAGGGACCGACGCACAAACAGTTTGTAGATATTGCTGAAACAATGCAGGGGCGGATGCACACCCGAATGGCAGTCTTTTGAATCGATACAAACCAAGATGCGTGTTAATCACCAAAACGCGCTGGGATTCTTCGTTCACCGGTATTTGCAAGTACGCATCTGCTAGGTCCAACTTCAAAAAATATTTACCCGGGCACAGTTTGTCAAAACGATCTTCCGGGCGGGGTAAAGGATAAGTTGCAATCACTAGTTGTGGATTCACCGGAGCCTTCAAGTCCACACAAAGTCTCAATTTTCCGGAAGGTTTTGGCAAAATGACTAAGGGTCATGCCCAGAGAGAAGCCTGCACACGTTCAATTACACCTTGTGATTCCAAATCATGTAAGGTTCTTGCGACCTCATCACGCAATACGTAGGGAACATTGCGCGCCCTGAAAAATTTCGGTTGCGCGTTTACTTTCAGTTCCAAATGAGCTTTATACACTCCTGGAAATGGAAAAAAGAACACATTGACACCGGTGTGTCAGACCCACCATACTTGCTCCGGACACTGCGAGAGGGCTGTACAAGCAATGATCACACCAGGAACCGCGGTGTTGGCCGTCGAATGGCGCTAGCTGCGCAGCATTTGTGCACCGCCGCCATCAGTGTCAGCCAGTTTGCCGTGGGATACGGAGCTCCATCGCAGTCTTTAACACTGGTAGCATGCTGCGACAGCGTGGACGTGAACAGTATGTGCAGTTCACGGACTTTGAGCGAGGGCATATAGTGGGCATGCGGGAGGCCGGGTGGACGTACCGCCGAATTGCTCAACACGTGGGGCGTGAGGTCTCCACAGTACATCGATGTTGTCGCCAGTGGTCGGCGGAAGGTGCACGTGCCCGTCGACCTGGGACCGGACCGCAGCGACGCACAGATGCACGCCAAGACCGTTGGATCCTACGCAGTGCCGCAGGGGACCGCACCGCCTCTTCCCAGCAAATTAGGGACACTGTTGCTCCTGGGGTATCGGCGAGTACCATTTGCAACCGTCTCCATGAAGCTGGGCTACGGTCCCGCATACCGTTAGGCCGTCTTCCGCTCACGCCCCGACATCGTGCAGCCCGCCTCCAGTGGTGTCGCGACAGGCGTGAATGGAGGGACAAATGGAGACGTGTCGTCTTCAGCGATGAGAGTCGCTTCTGCCTTGGTGCCAATGATGGTCGTATGCGTGGTCGGCGCCGTGCAGGTGAGCGCCACAATCAGGACTGCTTACGACCGAGGCACACAGGACCAACACCCGGCATCATGGTGTGGGGAGCGATCTCCTACACTGGCCGTACACCACTGGTGATCGTCGAGGGGACACTGAATAGTGCACGGTACATCCAAACCGTCATCGAACCCATCGTTCTACCATTCCTAGACCGGCAAGGGAACGTGCTGTTCCAACAGGACAATGCACGTCCGCATGTATCCCGTGCCACCCAACGTGCTCTAGAAGGTGTAAGTCAACTACCCTGGCCAGCAAGATCTCCGGATATGTCCCCCATTGAGCATGTTTGGGACTGGATGAAGCGTCGTCTCACGCGGTCTGCACGTCCAGCACGAACGCTGATCCAACTGAGGCGCCAGGTGGAAATGGCATGGCAAGCCGTTCCACAGGACTACATCCAGCATCTCTACGATCGTCTCCATGAGAGAATAGCAGCCTGCATTGCTGCGAAAGGTGAATATACACTGTACTAGTGCCGACATTGTGCATGCTCTGTTGCCTATGTCTATGTGCCTGCGGTTCTGTCAGTGTGATCATGTGATGTATCTGACCCCAGGAATGTGTCAATAAGGTTTCCCCTTCCTGGGACAATGAATTCACGGTGTTCTTATTTCAATTTCCAGGAGTGTAGTTCGTAGTGCAACCGAGGCCTGGTGCAAAAATGTCTGCAAATTCTTCACATAGACGAGAAACACTGGCTGAAGGCACAGTCTGGTTCACTGATAGGACCTGATGCACTATAGACAAGTTATACAACTGAAATAAATCCAAACCAAACAAGTTCACTGCAGAAGAAGAACGAAAGCTGCACTGTCCTAACACAGGGATATCCTGACCGGAATAGCTAGTTAACTGAACATTTGCGGCACGCAACGGAGGTGTGCCCAGTTGTTTGTACGTGTCTTTATTGATCAATGAAACTGCAGCTCCGGTATCGAGCTGGATGGTATCACATTGCCATGAACGTCCAAGTCTACAAAAAGTTTATTGTCCTGCTGACGACAAGAGCGACTATCTCGTGCAATGTGAACTGACACTGGTACAGAAGCACTTGCTATGTGACGGGATTTCCGGCGATGTCGACGCACACTATTTGTGGGATGAACACAGTCACTGTTAGAGAGAGTGGCACTGGGCGGAGTGGAATGAACTACATGAATTTCCATGGGTCTGAGTATTCTTGGTTCGATTCCGATTCCGGCGCGAAGCAAAGGGCCAGGAATGGTTGTGAGTGTCTGACCTAAGCTTTTTCTGGGAAACACTTTGAACATGTCCTTTTTTATTACAGAAAAAGCAAATAGCTTGGCGTGACGGGCAATTCTCACGCGAATGTCTAGTAGCACACAGTGGGCATGATTTTAGCACTGCCTGTGCGTGCTTGCGCGGCAAACGTAGCGGAGAGCTTGGCAGCAGCTGCGCGGACGGGCGCGAAGGCTGTTTACTGTTCCGTGCAGCGCGCCTGGCGGGCCGGTTAACGTGACACAGGGCTGGCGAAGTTGCAAATGATTCCTGAGCAAAGTCAAGTGTGTCTTGCCGATCCAATATGTCCATCACGTGTTGAAGGGAGGGATTGACTAGTTTCAAAATCTGTTCCCTGATACGAACATCAGAAATGTTCCGTGCAATTGCATCACGCACCATAGTATCTGAACAAGGGAGTCCACATTCACACTCAAAAGCACAATCCCTAGTAAGGCCTTGCAAGGTTGCAACCCACTCCCGATTAGTCTGACCAGCCGTACGTTTTGTACGAAAGAAAGTGTACCTTTTTGCAACTACATTGACTGATTCTTTGAAATATGCATCTAATGCAGACAAAATTTCGTCGTAGGACAGCGTTGCTACGTCGCGTCGGGGAAATAATTTCACTATCTCTCGGTACGTCTGGACGCCTACACACGATAATAAGAAAGGCTGCCGCTCGTTACCTTGAATTCTGTAGGCGGCGAGATGGAATATAAATTGGAGTGACTACTCCGTCCAGCTTTCCAGTGCCGCATCAAAAGGACGAAAAGGTGGTGCAACAGCGTGTTGTGGCTGCGGTATCGGGGGAGCGGCGGACGCCGCATCGTTTTGCAGTGTACGTTGACCCTGGACGAGCTGTCCAAGGGCACCCAATAAGGCCTGCGTCTGCTGATTCTGCAAGCGGTAAAATTCGGACAGTGCATCTGGGGATTGTGGCGAAGCCATGACACAAGTAAATTAAGGCAAGATCAATTGGTACAAACGCGATTTATCTCGTCGCCAACTGTAGTGGCGTGGCAAGACAGCCAAGCCACTTGGAGGTAGCCGAAAGGCACGCGTTAAGCTCACGCAGATTGGCGGGAGGTCTGGAACAAGGTAAAGTAATTATCCTATAAAGAAAAGAACGTAGTTCTTGGAATACTTAACTTTCCTCCACAATTGGAGCATCGCTCTTCTTTAGACATTATTTAACTGAATATAAACTGGTAATGGCGCCTTGCTAGGTCGTAGTGAATGTCGTAGCTGAAGGCTATGCTAACTATCGTCTCGGCAAATGAGAGCGTATTTGTCAGTGGACCATTGCTATTAACGTCGGCTGTACAACTGGGGCGAGTGCTAGGACGTCTCTCTAGACCTGCCGTGTGGAGGCGCTCGGTCTGCAATCACTGACAGTGGCGACACGCAGGTCCGACGTATACTAACGGACCGCGGCCGATTTAAAGGCTACCACCTAGCAAGTGTGGTGTCTGGCGGTAACACCACAGTGTTTTAACGGACATAAAAATGAGAATGTAATTCCTTCGAAAGGAGTCTGTTTCAAAACAAACTCCTGTGTTTACACCTTCTACCACTAATATTTTCGTTTATCTGCTCACTTTTGCTCTAAAAGACAAAGGAACCCAGATTGTAATTAACTTGGTTTCCTTTTGTGATCACGAAACTGTAATATGTAATATATTTAATAAATCCCTATGGGGTTGAAAGTAATGGAGGGTAGCTTTAAATTTCCTTTTCCTTTTCGATGTGTTGGTCAGACGATTATTATACATCCTTATTGTCTAGGATACACCAGAGTTGCATCGTGTAAGAAAATGACATTTTTGTAAAACAGATTATCTAAAGGGTGTAACTTGTTTCTTATCTTCTTGTATTTCATGCAAAGAACGGCCGATGGTAGGAACTAATGGAAGCATACCTAGATAAACTTGCCATCAGAATACCAAAGTGAAGTGCAGCCGGGTGCAAATTAAAGAACAACATTGAGCAGGCGAGCCAGCATTCTAAATACTCTCATTTTCCGGTAGTGAGCTGATTGAATTGCAACACTGCATGGCTTCAGCAACCCCGTTAATTATTTCATTAACTGTAAGGCAAATACTGGGTACAGTACTAAATGTGAAACGTCAGAGCAGCCAAAATCAAACTTTCATTTTAGAGAAAAATGAAAGGTAGAATATTTTCCCAAGACGATTAAGAGGAACCAAAATTTCCTCTATAAAAGTCGAGAGTGTTGTTCAAACAGAGAAGATGTATATATAGGGAAAGAAATCAGCTACTGATTTATTACACTACTGGCGATAAATCATTGTAAACTGTACCTAACGTGAAATACCTACGAATGACCGCCCTGAGAGACTTAAAGTAGAATGACGAAGTGAAAAAAACTGTAAGCATGGCAGGGCAAGGTGAGATTCGTTGGAAGAAACTTATGGAATGAGGTGGTTCACAAAACTCCTAATGAACTCATTCCTGAGTACATAAGTTTGGAAGGCGCATCAAGGCGGATGAAATGAAGACAGAGAGAATATCCAATGGAGATCGCTGCGTATCGTCGTGGGATCGTGTACTCTGAGCGACAGCGTTAGGGAGACTGCAACTCCAATGGTTTTCTGAGTTGGGCTAACATGAATGTCCCACGCTGCATATGTGTCCAATAAAACTAGAAATATTTTAATACTAACGGAAGGCCAACTGAAAAGTTTTTCAGTACATCAAAGTGAAATGCTGTCATCTTCTGAGATGCAAAATGGAATTAATTTGTCTACAAATAAAACATGTAATGGCCTTATTAATAGAAGCCAAGACGTCAAACGCCATAATGCAGGGAGATGCGCGGAAATCAGTTTGGTTTTCGATCTTTGTTGGTAGAACCATTGAAGGGCAAAGGATGATGAAAGAGTAGCGACCTCAGTGTTGGGGAAGATGCGAGGTCTGAGTGAGGGAGCTCTGAGCACCAAAGCGAGAATGCTGTAGGTGGACACTAAGTGCTGACAAAATGTAAAACTTAACAACTGGAAGAAGACACCATCAGCCTAGAGGATGGAATCGATCATCATATCTGAATGTGGATGGAAGAATCGTAAGAGAGCTAAAAAACTACAGAACATTTTACGGAGAAATAAAGTTAGATTAATTTTCGTGATAATTTCATGTTGAATCTTAAAGTCCAACAGAGGTTTCAGTAACGTATACATGTGAGTCACAGTATGTCAACTGACGGAAGACGTCACAAGCTTTTACCCAAGGTCACAAGCTTTTACCCAAGGTAACAATTATGGGTAACAGTCAAGTGTTAAAAGAATCGGACTTTGTGTGTGGATGGGATAGTCATTCACGTGGCTTAGGTGGTCTTTACAGCATTGCATTGGGTGGGAAAAATAAAAGTGGTCCGGAAAGTACAGGCACCACCATGGAGTTACGCAAATCGCTCACAACACGATATTCCTACAGGTATCGACGGACAAAGCAAAAATGCAAATTTTGGCGGCTCATGGACGAATCTGTAACGCTACACATTAATTTCACTGCGCAGCCGACAAATATTGTAAACAGACGACATGTCGTCACCAAGGTATAAACTCTTCGTGAATTTCATTCTGTGTACTCAGTTGGACAGTAACTGTGCCTTACATACTGGCTGGTGAGCAGAGTGCGTAGATGTTGGCATTTCAGAGAGGCCATATAGTTGGCCTCGAAGAAGCCAGTGGAAGTAATCGGCGATTCGATCAACATTTGAATAGGAGCGATGCCACCATCTGATAGTGTTGGTAGGAAATGGTGAACCATGGTTGAAAAAAGCGTCAAGAAAGAAGCGGTCGACCTAGAGACCCCATAGAACGTGAGCACCGAGCAGTCAACAGACCGACACTCAGAATCCCAGATTCATCATTATCATCGACCTGACGTCACGTGACGAGCACATTAATAGGTGGCTTACGGAAACAGAGCTGAGCTCACGGCGCCTCTTGTGCTGGGTACACCAAAAAGTCCGTTTGCTGTGGCGTCGGTACATGCGGACTGCAGTCTCATTGACCGGAGTAGAATTGTCTTCAGTAAAGTATTGCCCTTCTTGTTCATTAAACTGTCTAAAAGGCGGTATAGCTGCGGGTGTTGCAGTAGGGGGTGCTTGTTCTTTCGGGTACGCAGTGTTTGCCAGTAGCCACTACACCGTGTGCAGTACGTGGAGATCTGTATTGTCTGGAACCGAAACATCTGCATTAGCTGTGTGGCATCTAACGCTTGTGGCTGTGGCGCCTGAGCAGGGGATGGGGTGGGTAGGGAGGGTATTTAGGAAAACACAAATGCTACCAACAGACAAGGCCAGCAAGCAAAAAAGTCTAAGAAAATTTCTGCACAACCTACCTGAAAACACTGATTGGCAAAAAGGATAAGAACTGTTAAAGCAAAGAAGCGCCCCTGAAACGTACAGACAAGAGAAAATTATGGCGCTGAGCAATGTGTGGCTCGCGTTCGTGACGTTTGTTCTTTGGCATTTAGTCACTGGCGTAACGAAGTTGTTGGCTTGCCTCCTTGAGTGGCAGCAGCAGCGCTTATCGATACTAGTACTATCGTACTATCTTTGGCGTGACCGCTAGTATTTCTGGGTGGTGGTCGAGTGTGTGGTAGTCAGTCGGTTGGGACGGAGCAGCGATGAACTCTCGGTGGAGCTGGGCCAGGCTGGGACCGTTGGCGACGTGCACGCACTGTCGGATCGTGAGGCGTAAGTGCGAGAGCGACGAAGTTCGTTGCCCACCGAACCTGGCCGCTCAAGTCGAGTGATCAGTTAAACTGTTATGAAGCCACAACTACTGTAACATCTCTTCGTTCATTTATGGGTTGTTGCTCCCTGGGCCGTTTGGGCCAGCAGCAGTGTATGATGTGTTGGGGCCGGCAAAATCTTGCAGCCATCTTCTTACATTGTGATTAATTATTAAATTGACTGTTACTTATAAGTGAAGTGCACCAGCGGTATTTTCTGCCTTGTGGCCGTTAACGCTGCAGCCAACTGGTCGTTGGCGTACTTTTCCGGCAGTGTGCCTTGTCTCGTCGTCTTGATGCTGTCCGGCCAGGCGTTTAGTTCGACAGCCTTTTAAATTGTTTGGTTCATATTTGCTTAGAGTGGTTATTGTCCCCTGGGCTGTTTTTAAACGTCAATTTCTGAAGAAGTAGTGCTGTTTCTATCCTTGTCCTCGGCCGATACTTTCCATCGTTGTGCCGTTGGTCGGAAGGAAGGGAATTGGTTAAATTGTTGGTCGGTCCTTGGGCTGTCTCTAGTTTGGGTTGTGTAATATTATTGGGCTTACCGTCGTATGAAAGCTATAAGTACCCTTGGAAACGCATTCACAAAGCTATGTACTAAATGATCAACTTATAACATGAGACCTATTCTCTGAAAGACATTTGGTTTATATAATTTACCTATCAGTAAAGATGCGCATCAGTTTGAAGAGCATCTCCTCACTCACAAAAATTCAGGAACTGTGATAAACCAACATCTATTATCAACGGTAGGAAATGTAGCGTTCCGTCTAGTCAGAAAACTTTTTCAAACGCCACTGCGAGTGAACTGTCTAATGAAGAAGTTATCGCATCGCAGACTTACTATTATGATCAACTAGTGAATGTGGTAGCAGCTAGGCATCAGTTCTTTAATTGCAAAAAACGGTCAGAACAAATTTATCGCCAGTCAGTAACTGATTTCCAGAGTATGACAAGAAAATGCAAATTCAAACGTGCTTGCGGTGCTATATATTCAGATGTTATGTTGCGTGATGCGATAGTGTACAAATTACCTGACGTAAAACGCAGAGAACAGATCTTGCAACAGTCAGATCCATCATTTCAGCAGGTATTTCAAATACTAGATCCGTACGATTCCGGTCCCTTGTCCGCTCATACATTTGAGCAGCCAGCTATTAGTTGGGTTGAGTCCCTTGTTTCTGATCAGCTCATTCAGGGGCTGCCGCAACTCACCACACCGAGTAAACAACCCCCCACACCGTGTAAGCAGATCGCTAAACAGCCGGCTACACAGGCGAACAGGATTAAGTCTTGCCCTCGGTGTTATTCACTGCACAAACGCAAAGACTTCCCCCTCCCGACAAGCTCAGTGATACGCTTGTGGTAAGAACGCACATGTGCAATCCACCTGTTTGCAACGGAACAAAAATAAGAAATCGGCCCACTCACAAAAATCTTGTCACAAGGCCCATGTCATTAATGCAATATATTCAAAGTCTGCAACAAGAATTAGCAAAAATAGCAACCTTGCAGTTTCTTGAGTCATATGCCAGCCAACCCTTTTATTCAATTTCTTCGTTGTGGGAAACGCGTGAAATTTCATCTGGACGTGGGTGCGTTTGTTACATTGCTATATTGTCACACATACGAACTGTTAGGCTCGCCACGCCTGTCTAAAACTAGCACTCAAGTGACAGATTATAATGAACAAGACATTCCCGTTCTCGGAAAATGTACTTTGTCTGCCATGTATCGCTTGCATACGGGAACAACGACTTTTACAGTACTACAATCATGCGATTGTGAGAACATATTCCTTCCTGAATCTTTTGATTTGTTTGGCTTCAACAATCAGGACAATATGATGTCCTGTCTGAATTTCCATGCAAAATACTGTGTAACTAGTTCGCTAAAGCAATTTCCTGAACTATTTTTCTGAGGGTTTAGCCAAAGTTAACAATCCTGTTGCACGTACTACTCTGAAAGACAATGCTAAGCCGAAATTTTTACAAGCCACAACTACTCCCATTCCATTAAGTGATTAAGTGACAAAGTCGCTGCTGAACTTAAAGAATTGCAAGATAGCGGAACTATTGCGCCCATACAACCTAGTCCATGTGCAAGTCCCCAGGTTTCGCTCCCAAAACCTGAAGGGCACATTCGCCTCTCTGCTGACTTTAAGTCTACAGTCAACCGACAATTTGTCATTGATACTTATCCATTGCCATGCCTAGAGAATCTCATGGACAGATTACACGCTGGGCGATACTTTTCCAAAATCAATTTGTGGAGCTCATATCATCAAATACCGCTCAATAAAGAATCTCAAAGAGTGTGCGTAATAAATACTCATTTGGGCTTGTTTCAATATTTGCGTTTGCCATTTGGCAGTGGTTCCGCACCCACCATTTTCTAACGGTATTGCAAAAGCTGACTGCACAAGTGCCACACTGTTCAAAGTATTTGGAAGATATTGTTGTAGCAGGACGTACTGCTGAAGAATGTATTGCAAATTTACGTGCTCTGTTTCGTGTGTTATCTGAGACAGGACTAAAGTATAGACAGGACAAATGTGATAAGTGTTGTCCAAAGCTTAGTGTAACTATTCACAAACTGGAAGTCATTTGCTTTTGTGTATGGCTCACCAAATTCCACCACTATTTGTACGGCAGAAAATTCTACTTAGTAACGGATCACAAGACTCTGCAGTCCTTGTTTCATCCGACGAAGCCGGTTCCTGTACGAACTGTCCAAAAATTGAAAAGCTGGACTTTGCTGTTGCCTCAGTAGCACTAAGACATTGTGTATCGCCCGATGAATCAGCAAGGTAGTGCCGCCGCTCTTTCACGTCTTCCGATTGGCCCTGACACAGATTTTGACGCTTCTGCTGCACTTGCTATCACATCGATGTTCAGGATTCTGAATTGCTTCAGTCTTTTTCGCTGAACTATTAAAAAAATAGCACAGCCCATGGAAGCTGATTCAGATCTGAACATTTTGCTAACATACACTCGCACATCTTGGTCTCATTCCTTGCATAGAACTCTGTAGTGTGCCGATACTTCGTCCGTGGGCATACCCTCGCTGTACATAAAGGTGTTATTCTTGTTCAGAATGACAGGGGAGAGTCACGTGTGTTGATCCCTACGGCTTTGCAAAAAGAAGTGTTGCAGTTACTCCACCAAGGGCGCTGGGAGATTGTTCGTACGAAACAGTTAGCCCGTCGACCTGTACTTGACACTGTATAGACACCCAAATAGAAGAGATGACTTCACAGTGTCACGTATATGTGGAAAATCAGTCCGCTCTGCCACAAACATTCTCTGCTTGGCGTAATTCACAATCGACATGACAATGTGTGCACATATACTTGGCAGGACCTTTGTAGAGCACCCGTTGATTGATTGTGGTTGAATCACGTAGCAAGATTTCTTTTGCTGTACCAATGAAACTCTACAACGTCACACAGCACAATTCAGGTGTTATAACCGATTTTGTGTCGCAAGGTTTATCTGTCATAGTATCAGATGCCCCCCAATGAACCATGGACCTTGCCGTTGGTGGAGAGGCTTGCGTGCCTCAGCGATACTGATGGCCGTACCGTAGGTGCAACCACAACGGAGGGGTATCTGTTGAGAGGCCAGACAAGCATGTGGTTCCTGAAGAGGGGCAGCAGCCTTTTCAGTAGTTGCAGGGGCAACAGGCTGGATGATTGACTGATCTGGCTTTGTAACAATAACCAAAACAGCCCTGCTGTGCTGGTACTACGAACGGCTGAAAGCAAGGGGAAACTACAGCCGTAATTTTTCCCGAGGGCATGCAGCTTTACTGTATGGTTAAATGATGATGGTGTCCTCTTGGGTACAATATTCCGGAGGTAAAATAGTCCCCCATTCGGATCTTCGGACGGGAACTACTCAAGAGCACGTTGTTATTAGGAGAAAGAAAACTGGCTTTCTACGGATCGGAGCGTGGAATGTCAGATCCCTTAATCGAGCAGGTAGGTTAGAAAATTTAAAAGGGGAAATGGATAGGTTGAAGTTAGATATAGTGGGAATTAGTGAAGTTTGGTGGCAGGAGGAATAAGACTTTTGGTCAGGTGAATACAGGGTTATAGATACAAAATCAAATAGAGGTAATGCAGGAGTAGATTTAATAATGAATAAAAAAATAGGCGTGCGAGTAAGCTACTACCAACAGCATAGTGAACGCATTATTGTGGCCAAGATAGACACGAAGCCCACGCCTACACCAGTAGTACAAGTTTATATGCCAACTAGCTCTGCAGATGATGAAGAAATTGATGAAATTTATGATGAGATACGAGAAATTATTCAGGTAGTGAAGGGAGACGAAAATTTAATAGTCATGGGTGACTGGAATTCGAGTGTAGGAAAAGGGAGAGACGGAAACATAGTAGGTGAATATGGATTTGGAGTAAGAAATGAAAGAGGAAGCCGTCTGGTACAATTTTGCACAGAGCATAACTTCATCATAGCTAACACTAGGTTCGAGAATCATAAAAGGAGGTTGTATACATGGAAGAATCCCGGAGATACTAAAAGGCAGCAGATAGATTATATAATGGTAAGACAGAGATTTAGGAATCAGGTGTTACATTGTAAGACATTTCCTGGGGCAGATGTGGACTCTGACCACAATCTATTGGTTATGAACTGTAGATTGAAATTGAAGAAACTGCATAAAAGTGGGAATTTAAGGAGATGGAACCTGGATAAATTGACTAAACCAGATGTTGTACAGAGTTTCAGGGAGAGCGTAAGTGAACAAATGACAGAAGTACAGTAGAAGAAGAGTGGGTAGCTCTGAGGGATGAAGTAGTGAAGGCAGCAGAGGATCAAGTAGGTAAAAAGACGAGGGCTAGTAGAAACCCTTGGGTAACACAAGAAATATTGAATTTAATTGATGAAAGGAGAAAATATAAAAATGCAGTAAATGAAGCACGCGAAAAGGAATACAAACGTCTCAAAAATGAGATCGACAGGAAGTGTAAACCGGCTGAGCAGGGATGGCTAGAGGTCAAATGTAAGGATGTAGAGGATTATCTCATTAGGGGTGATAGATACTGCCTACAAGAAAATTAAAGAGACCTTTGAAGAAAGGAGAACCACTAGTATGAATATCAAGAGCTCAGATGGAAAACCAGTTCTAACCAAAGGAGGGAAAGCAGAAAGAAGGAAGGAGTATATAGAGGGTCTATACAAGGGTGAAGTACTTGAGGACAATATTATAGAAATGGAAGAGAATGTATATGAAGATCAAATGGGAGACACGATACTGCGTGAAGAGTTTGACAGAGCACTGAAAGACCTGAGCCGAAGCAAGGCCCTGGGAGTAGACAACGTTCCGTTAGAACTACTGACAGCCTTGGGAGAGCCAGTCCTGACAAAACTCTACCATCTGGTGAGCAAGATGTATGAGACAGGCGAAGTACCCTCAGCCTTCAAGAACAATATATTAATTCCAATCCCAAAGAAAGCAGGTGTTGGCAGATGTGAAAATTACCGAACTATCAGTTTCATAAGTCACAGCTGCAAAATACTAACACGATTTCTTTACAGACGAATGGAAAAACTGGTAGATGGCAACATCGGGGAAGATCAGTTTGGGTTCCGTAGAAATATTGGAACACGTGAGGCAATACTGACCTTACGACTTATCTTAGAAGAAAGATTAAGGAAAGGCAAACCTACGTTTCTAGCATTCGTAGACTTAGAGAAAGCATTTGACAATGTTGACTGGAATACTCTCTTTCAAATTCTAAAGGTGGCAGGGGTAAAATACAGGGAGCGAAAGGCTATTTACAATTTACAGAAACCAGATGGCAGTTATAAGAGTCGAGGGACATGAAAGGGAAGCAGTGCTTGGGAAGGGAGTGAGACAGGGTTGTAGCCTCTCCCCGACGCTATTCAATCTGTATATTGAGGAAGCAGCAAAGGAAACAAAAGAAAAGGTCGAAGTAGAT
The DNA here is from genome assembly GCF_021461385.2 of Schistocerca piceifrons. Lineage (NCBI taxonomy): Eukaryota > Metazoa > Arthropoda > Insecta > Orthoptera > Acrididae > Schistocerca > Schistocerca piceifrons. The sequence goes on from NC_060141.1 coordinate 785,149,208, forward strand.
ATTAAAATCCATGGAGAAGATATAAAAACATTGAGGTTCGCCGATGACATTGTAAATCTGTCAGAGACAGCGAAGGACTTGGAAGAGCAGTTGAACGGAATAGACAGTGCCTTGAAAGGAGGATATAATATGAATATCAACAAAAGCAAATCGAGGATAATGGTTTGTTGTTGTTGTGGTCTTCAGTCCTGAGACTGGTTTGATGCAGCTCTCCATGCTACTCTATCCTGTGCAAGCTTTTTCATCTCCCAGTACCTACTGCAACCTACATCCTTCTGAATCTGCTTAGTGTATTCATCTCTTGGTCTCCCTCTACGGTTTTTACCCTCCACGCTGCCCTCCAATACTAAATTGGTGATCCCTTGATGCCTCAGAACATGTCCTACCAACCGATCCCTTCTTCTGGTCAAGTTGTGCCACAAACTTCTCTTCTCCCCAATCCTATTCAATACTTCCTCATTAGTTATGTGATCTACTCATCTAATCTTCAGCATTCTTCTGTAATCGAAATAAGTCGGGTGATGCTGAGGGAATTAGATTAGGAAATGGGACACTTAAAGTAGTAAAGGAGTTTTGCTATTTGGCGAGCAAAATATCTGATGATGGTCGAAGTAGCGAAGATATAAAATCTAGACTGGCAATGGCAAGGAAAGTGTTTCTGAAGAAGAGAAATTTGATCGAGTATAGATTTAAGTGTCATGAAGTCGTTTCTGAAGGTTTTCGTATGGAGTGTAGTCATGTATGGATGTGAAACATGGACGATAAATAATTTGGACAGGAAGAGAATAGAAGCTTTCGAAATGTGGTGCTACAGAAGAACGCTGAAGATTAGATGGGTAGATCACATAGCTAATGAGGAGGTACTGAATAGAATTGGGGAGAAGAGGAGTTTGTGGCACAACTTGACGAGAAGAAGGGACCGGTTGGTAGGACATGTTCTGAGGCATTAAGGGATTACAAATTTAGCATTGGAGAGCATCGTGGAGGGTAAAAATCGTAGAGGGAGACCAAGAGATGAATACACCAAGCAGATTCAGAAGGATGTAGGTTGCAGTAATTACTGGGAGATGAAAAAACTTGCACAGGATAGGGTAGCATGGAGAGCTGCATCAAACCAGTCTCAGGACTGAAGACCACAACAACAACAACAACAGTATCAGATGACGGCCTTCAGTTCACGTCTAATGAATTTGAAACATTTTGTGAACGCAATGGCATACAGCATCTCACGAGTGCACTGTCCAAAGTCAAACGGCGAAGCGGTATTTTTTGTCAGAACTTTCAAGCAGCAGATGGGCAAAGTTCGCTCGGCACACACCAGGGATCAAGCAATGCAAATGTTTCTCACCTCGTCTCGTTCATACCCACGAGATCGACAATCGCCGGTGGCATTGCTTCAAGGCCGTGGCCATCGCACACTGATCCACCAGCTCCACCCTTCTCAGCATCCGGCGCCGAAGGAAGGCCGCAAGTATCGCTTCGCGCCGCATGATATTGTCCTTTACAGGGTTTTTCAGCGGCATCAGACGGTGCGCACGAGGCGAGATCTTTCGTCGACATGGCGCTTGCATGTGTTTCAGCTCCGAATGGCCTGCAGCGCCTCCATCAAAATCAACCTTGCCTCTGTCATGTCTGGATGTGTCTCTTCCCACAGAATCAAGTGTCCAGATGACAGCGCGGCCAAAGCAGCCGCATCGACATGGCTTCCGACCATTGCCGCAATGCATCAGTTGGGCTGTGCCACGATCTTGGTGGATTGTCGGTCGGTCGTCTTACCGGACGACGTGTTTTGGGTCGCCAATCGTTCGTGAGACGGCTGTGTGTGTGTGCATCGACTCCCGATTTGTTTTCACTCTTGCTTAGTTACTGTCGGGTATCGTTGAGGTCTACGTGCAAGTGCTTGTCAGTTTGTGTGTGTAGTTGGCGTTATTCCACTGACGGTTGTTCTAGCTGTTGTCGGCATTCTGTGTCGGTCGGTTGCTGCGGCCCAGGGAAGTTATCTCAGCGTGGTGCAGTCGGCTGAGTCCGCTGGCGGTCCCTGATCGGTGTCGGAGCGCGCGTGGAGCTGTCCGATCGCTACGAGCTTCGTGGTTCACCGATCCAGGACGTTAAAGTTGAGTAGCTGTTTCAACTACCCAAGCCACGTCCATTCATGTTGTGATGGTTCGTCTCGGTGATTCGCTATTGGGGAGGTTTTCCTGTGAGCAACACCGAGTGTTTCTATTGCTGAAAATTAGCTGCCATGCGGTGCAATTTTCTACATTGGTTGACTACAATTCAAGTGCACCAGCGGAATTTTCTGCCTTGTGGTGGTTAGTGTTTAGGTTAGACGCGCATCATGCCCCGCCATCTGCAGCTCGCCATCCGCAACGACAAGGAGCTCAACAAGCTATTGTCGGGCGTCAGCATCGCACAGGGTGGTGTCCTGCCCAACATCCCGGCCGTCCTGCTGCCAAAGAAGACCGAGAAGATGGCCTAAATATCGGCGCGCCACGCCGACGAGGCCCCGCTCTGCAGCGCTACTTGCTCCCTGCACGCAACGCGCCTGCTTCGCTGACAGTTTGCCTGGGGGGCAACTGACGTAAATTCAGGCAGTGTTCCTTTTGGGTGAACTTAACTATTTTACCATATTTCAGATTCAAGTGTACCAGCGGAATGTTCTGCATAGGTGCCGTTAGTGTTCTGGTTTCTGCCCTGGCCACTAACATAATTTCAGGCAGCGTCCTTTCCTCAGCTGTTGTCGCTGCCAACATGGTGTGTAATTTTCACAACTGATACATATTTCGTTGTGGATAATCACATTGGTAAGTTTTTACATTTGAGTTCTCATGGTCCGATCGGTGGCAAGCAAGTCGTTTGGTCGGTCGGTCCGTGGCTCTCCCCTGGTTGGGTTCCGATGGATCAAATGTAGTTGGACTCACCACCTGTCTCACCCAAGTGAATGAGGGCAGACTGACCTCTCTGGAGGCTACTGAGTGCCGTTTTCTTTATTGTCCTTCCACCGGTATTTAATTGTATATTTATGATTTATCACAGTCAATGATTTAAAAAAGTCTTGATTTTACTGGATGTTACGTACTTTCAATTACGGCCTTCTGCCTTTGAGAGGTTATGGTAATTTATTTTATCTTGAAAAGTTTACTGTGGAGCTATTCACCCGTGCCTTGAGGCTCTCAGCCTCGCAGTGTATGTATCTGTTAATTATTTTATTTACAATTTTAACTGCATGTTTTTACAACTTGAGATTTATCTTGTTGCTTTAAGATTACTTGTTTGGAGACCTTCAGCCGTGAAATAACTGCCAGTTTGAAACTCGTAGTTCTAAAGGTTTGGTTTAAAGGTGTTTAAAGGTGGTTAAAGGTGTGGTCGTGTGGGAGGTCGCCCTGGGGCGAAGCAGGCCGTAATTGACGGAAAGTATCTAGCAAAACGGTAGTGATATCTGAATTTCCCCAAGGTAGTGTTATAGGCCCTTCGTGTTCCTTATCTATATTAGCGATTTCGGAGACAATCTGAGCAGACGTCTTAGGTTGTCTGTCTGTGGCTGACACTGTCGCTGAGCCAGATGCTGTCGCCTGTCCTGTTTCAGAGGAAACCACTCAACCTGCAAGATCCAGGCAACCACAGAAGGTGGGATTATTGGTAGTGGGGAGCTCCAACGTTAGGTGCATTATGAGGCCCCTTAGGGTTTTGGCTGACAAGAAGAAAAACAAAATCAATGTGTACTCCGTGTGCATACTTGGTGGAATCATTCCAGATGTGGAAAGGGTCCTCCGGGATGCCATGAGGAGCAATGGGTGCAACAATATATGCAGCAGGATTTTGGAACATATATTGTGATCAAACATTATGAATTACCTCGACGGAAATGGTCTATTGACACACAGTCAACATGGGTTTTTGTGAAACACAACTAACTCTTTATTCACATGAAGTGTTCAGAGCTATTGACAAGGGATTTCAGATCGATTCCGTATTTCAAGATATCCGGAAGGCTTTTGACACGGTACCACACAAGCGGCTCGTAGTGAAATTGCTTGCTTATGGAATATCGACTCAGTTATGTGAATAGATTTGTGATTTCCTGTCCGAGAGGTCTCAGTTCGTAGTAATTGACGGAAAGTATCTAGCAAAACGGTAGTGATATCTGAATTTCCCCAAGGTAGTGTTATAGGCCCTTCGTGTTCCTTATCTATATAAGCGATTTCGGAGACAATCTGAGCAGACGTCTTAGGTTGTCTGTCTGTGGCTGACACTGTCGCTGAGCCAGATGCTGTCGCCTGTCCTGTTCCAGAGGAAACCACTCAGCCTGCAAGATCCAGGCAACCACAGAAGGTGGGATTATTGGTAGTGGGGAGCTCCAACGTTAGGTGCGTTATGAGGCCCCTTAGGGTTTTGGCTGACAAGAGGAAAAACAAAATCAATGTGTACTCCGTGTGCATACCGGGTGGAGTCATTCCAGATGTGGAAAGGGTCCTCCGGGTTGCCATGAGGAGGAATGGGTGCAACCAAATTTAGGTGGTTGCTCACGTCTGTACCAATGATGTGTGTCACTCAAGATCAGAAGAGAATCTGTCTGGCTTCGAGCGGCTAACAGAAGTGCTAAAGGATGCCAGTCTTGCTTTCAACAGGAAAGCAGAGCTGACCATTTGCAGCATAGTCGACAGGACCCATTCCGAATCTCTGGTACAGAGTGGAGGGTCTCAATCAGAGGCTCAGGCGGTTCTGCGACCGTGTAGGCTGCAGATTCCTAGACTTGCGCCAAAGAATGGCTTGGCTTCGGGTTCCACTGAATAGGTCAGGTGCATGAGGCGGCTACACGGGTAGCAGGGGCTGTGTGGCGTGGACTGGGTGGTATTTTAGGTTAGACGGTCTCGGGAAAACACAAGAAGGGCTTCAGGTACAAAAGGTGCTGGCTGAACACAGCAAGCACGTAGATACAGTGACCATTGGTATAACAGTTTTAAATTGTCGTAGCTGTGTTGGGGAAAGTACCAGAGCTCCAAGCGCTAATAGAAACCACTGACGCTCAAATCGTTATAGGCACCGAAATCTGCCTAAAGCTGGATATAAACTCCGCCGAAATTTTTGTGAAGAACCTAACGGTATTCCGAGAGAATAAGCTAAACACGGTTGGCGGTGGCGTGTTTGATGCTGTTAGAGGTAGATAAACTTCTCACGAAATTGAAGTAAATACTTCCTGTGTGTTAGTATGTGCAGAGGTCTTTGTTGGCAACCAGAATAAAACAATAATGTGATCTTTTCACCGGCCTCCCAATTCAGATGATACAGTTGCTGAAAGGTCTAAAGAAAACTCATGCGATAATAGTTGGTGGTGACTTTAATTTACCCTTGATATGTTGGCGAATATACATGTTTAATTCCGGAGAAAAGCATAAAATATAATTAGAAATTCTACTAAACACACTGTCTGTAAATAATTTCGAGCATTTAATTTATGAGCCCAAGCGAATAGTAAACGGTTGTGAAAACACACTTGACCTCTTAGCAACAAATAACCCTGAGTTACTAACGACAAAAGCAGATAAAAATTCACTTGACGCCATCTTGATAGACAATCTCCACTCATTCCAAATTAATAATATAAGTGTAGACCAGATGTGGCTTAAATTCAAAGAAATTGTATCGGCAGCAATTGAGAGTCTTATATAAAAATAAATTAACAAAAGACGGTATCCATCCTCCTTGGTACACAAAACGGATTAGCATTCTGTTGCAGAAACAACGAAATAAACATGCCAAATTCAAACAGACGCAAAATCCCCAAGATTGGCGATCTTGTACAGAAGCTCGAAATTTAACGCGGACTTCAAAGCGAGATGCTTATAACAGTTTCCACAACGACACTTTGTCTCCAAACCTGGAAGAAAATCCAAAGACATTCTGGTCGTATGTAAAGTATGTTAGATGCAAGAATCAATCAATGTCTTCTCTGCGCTATAGCAATGGAGATACTATTGAAGACAGTGCTTCCAAAGCAGAGTTACTAAACACAGCCTTCCGAAATGCCTTCACAAAAGAAGACGAAGTAAATATTTCAGAATTCGAATCGACAACAGCTGTCAACACGAGTAACTTAGAAGTAAATAACCTTGGAGTAGTGAAAAAACTTAAATCACCTAATAAAAGCAAGTCTTCTGGCCCAGACTGTATACCAATGCTGATGCATTAGCTCCATACTTAACAATCGTATACGACCGTTTACTCAACGAAACATCCGTACCCAAAGGCTGGAAAGTTGCACAGGTCACACCAATATTCAAGAAAGTTAGTAGGAGTAATCTACTAAATTACAGGCCTATATCGTTAACGTCGATATGCAGCAGGATTTTGGAACATATATTGTGATCAAACTTTATGAATTACCTCGACGGAAACGGTCTATTGACACACAGTCAACATGGGTTCTTGTGAAACACAACTAACTCTTTATTCACATGAAGTGTTGAGTGCTATTGACAAGGGATTTCAGATCGATTTCATATTTCAAGATATCCGGAAGGCTTTTGACACGGTACCACACAAGCGGCTCGTAGTGAAATTACTTGCTTATGGAATATCGACTCAGTTATGTGAATAGATTTGTGATTTCCTGTCAGAGAGGTCACAGTTCGTAGTAATTGACGGAAAGTATCTAGCAAAACGGGAGTGATATCTGGATTTCCATAAGGTAGTGTTATAGGCCCTTCGTGTTCCTTATCTATATAAGCGATTTCGGAGACAATCTGAGCAGACGTCTTAGGTTGTTTGCAGATGACCCTGTGGTTTATCGACTAATTGTGTCATCAGAAGATCAAAACAAATTGCGAAACGCTTTAGAAAAGATATGTCAATGGTGTGAAAAGTGCCAGTTGGCCCTAAATAATGAAAAGTGCGAGGTCATCCACATGAGTGCTAAAAGAATTCGTTAAACTTCTGTTACACGATAAATCAGTCTAATGTAAGAGACGTAAACTCAACTAAATACCTAGGTATTACAATTACGAACAACTTAAATTGGAAGGAAGACATGGAAAATTTGGTAGGAAATGCTAACCACAGACTGAGTTTTATTGGCAGGACACGTAGAAAATGTAACAGACTGCCTACATTACGCATCTTTGACCTCTGTCTTTACCAGATAGGACTGACGGAGTACATCGAAAAAGTTCAAAGAAGTGAAGCACGTTTCGTATTATCGTGAAATATGGGAGACAGTGTCACAGAAATTATACAGGATTTGGGCTGGACATCATTATAAGAAAGGCATTTTTCGTTGCGGTGGAATCTTCTCACGAAATTCCAGTCACCAACTTTCTCCTCCGAATGCGAAAATATTTTGTTGTCACCGTCCTACAAACCGAGAAGCGATCATTACTATAAAATAAGTGAATTCAGAGTTCGTACGTTTTCGTTCCTTCCGCGCGCTATACGAGATTGGAATAATAGAGAATTGTGAAGTTGGTACGATGGGCCCTGTGCCAGGCACTTAAATGTGATTTGTAGAGTATCCATGTAGATGTAGATATAGTGCGAATAAGTGAAGTTCGATGGCAGGAACAATAGATCTTCCGGTCAGGCGAATAAGGGTCATAAGTACAAAATCAAATAACGGTAATGCAGGAATAGGTTTAATAATGAATAAGAAAACAGGTCTGTGAAATTTATTAAAAACAGAATAGTGAACGTATCATCGTAGCCAAGAGGAACACGAAGCCCACACCCACCACAGAAGTACAAGTATATGTGTCATCTCCTTTTGCAGGTGATGATGAGTTTGAAGAAAAGTATGATAAGATGAAAAAAATTACTCGGATAGTTAATGGGGAATAAATTATAATTGTGAGGGGAACTGGAAAGCGATAATAAGTAAAGAAAGAGAATAAAAATTTTTATGTCATTACGGACTGGGGGGAACGGAATGGTAAAGGAAAAAGAACTGGTAGAATTTTGCACACAGCGTAGTTTAATCATTACTAACGCGTAGTTTAAGAACCGTGAATGAAAACTGTATACGTGAAAGACATTTGGTGTCACTGGAAGGTTTCAGATCGATTATCTAACGATAAGGCATAGATTTCGGAATAAAATTTTAAATTGCTAGACATTTCGAAAGTCGGATGTGGACTCTGATCACAAGTTATTGGTTATGAAATGTAGATTAAAACCAAAGAAATCACAAAAAGTTAAGAAATTGGGGAGATAACACCTGGGTAGATTGAAAGAATCAGATATTATTTAGAGTTTCAAAGGGAGCACTAAGTAACGGCTGACTACAGTGGGACAAGGAATACAGTACAATGATTAGTTTTCAGAGATATCAAATAGTGAAGGCAGCAGAGGATCAAATAGGTAGGAAAACAAGGCCTAATAGAAATCCATGGATAACAGAGAAGCTAATGAATCTAAGCGATGAAAGGAAAAAATATAAATGAAGTAAGTGAAGATGGTGAAAGGGATTACAAACGTCTAAAAACGAATTTGACAGAAAGTGCAAATACAGCCTACAGGAAAATTAAAGAAGCCTTGGGAGAAAAGAGAAGCAGTGGTATGACTATCGAGAGCTCAGATGAAACGAATCATCAGCAAAGAAGAGAAAGCTGAAAGGTCGAAGGAGTAAACAGAGATACAAGGGAGACAGACGCAATACTATTGAAATTGAAGAGGACGTAGATGAAGATGAGATGGGAGATATGTGCTGCGAGAAAAATTTCAAAGAGCACTGAAAGAACTAAGTCGAAACAAGGCCCTGGGAGTAGGCAGCTTTCCGTCAGAAGTACTGACAGCCTTGGGAGATACAGCATTGACAAATCTCTTCCACCTGATGTGCGAGACAGGCTTAATACCGCCGGCCGGTGTGGCCGTGCGGTTAAAGGCGCTTCAGTCTGGAACCGCGTGACCGCTACGGTCGCAGTTTCGAATCCTGCCTCGGGCATGGATGTGTGTGATGTCCTTAGGTTAGTTAGGTTTAATTAGTTCTAAGTTCTAGGCGACTGATGACCTCAGAAGTTAAGTCGTTTAGTGCTCAGAGCCATTTTTTGAGCTTAATACCGTCAGACTTCATAAGGAATGCAACACAAACATCACCCCGGTTCCCAGAACTGCTGAAGATAGACGTTGACTGTGGATATTGTATAATAGACACAGTCCCTTTGACTGTTCAGAGATGACACTAAAGCCGCCAAAATATGTAAACAACCATGTATGAGCAGCGCCTACTAGACGAAGAGGGACCGACAGCCGTCCAGTTCCTGTCATTCCACCAGGAAGGAGGTACACGGCCCTTTGTTGTCTGTAGTTCAACCATGCCTAGACGATCAATACCGCGGTTCGATCGCGTCCACATTGTCATTTTGTGCCAGGAAAGGATCTCTACAAGGGAAGTCTCCAGGCTTCTCGGACTGAACCAAAACGATGTTGTTCGGACATGGAGAAGATACAGAGAAACAGGAACTATCGAACATGCGAACATGCCTCGCTCAGGCCGCCCAAGGGCGACTACTGGAGTGTATGACCGATAGCTATAGATTATGGCTTGGAGGAACACTGACAGCAACGCCACCATATTGAATAATGCTTTTCGTGCAGGCACAGGACGTCGTGCTACGACTCAAACATTGCGCAATAGACTGCATGATGCGCAGCTTTACTCCCGACGTCCATGGCGGAGTCCATCTTTGCTACCATGACACCATGCAGCGCGGCATAGTTGGGCCCAATAATATGCCGAACAGACCGCTCAGAATTGGCATCACGTTCTCTTCATCGATGAGTGTCGCATATGCCTTCAACCAGACAGTCGTCGGAGACGTGTTTGGAGGCAACCTGATCAGGCAGAACGCCTGAGACACACTGTCCAGCGAGTGCAGCAGGGTGGAGGTTCCCGGATGTTCTGGGGTGGCATTATGTGGGGTCGATTTACGCCGCTGGTGATCATGGAAGGCGCCGTAACGGCTGTACGATACGAGAATGCCATCCTCCGACCGATAGCGCAACCATATCGGCAGCATATTGGCGAGGCATTCGTCTTCATTGACGACAGTTGGCGCCCCCCCCCCCCCCTCTCGCACATCTTGTGAATGACTTTTCCTTCAGGATGACTACATCTCTGGACTAGAGTGACCAGCAGGCTCTCCAGACATGAACCCTATCGAAAAAACGTGGTATTGAATGAAAAGTGGCAGTTTATGGACGACGGGACCCACCAACCACTCTGAGGAGTGGGACAATCTGGACCAACAGTGCCTTGATGAACTTATTGATAGTATGCCACGACGAATACAGGCACGCATCACTGCAACACGAATGGAAAAACCGGTGGAAGGCGACTCCGAGGGAGACCGGTTTGGATTCCGGGGAAATGTAGGAGCACGAGAGACTACACTGACCTTACGACTTATCTTCGAAGATACATTAAGGAAACGCTAACCTACGTTTACAGCATTTGTAGACTTAGAGAAAGCTTTTGACAGTATGGTCTGGAATACACTCTTCGAAATTCTTAAAGTAGCAGCGCTAAAACATGGAAGCAAGAAATAAAAACTTGAAGTTTGACAGTGACATTCTAATTCTTCCAGATACAGAAAAGGACTTGGGAAAGTTGAACGAAACGGACAGTGTCCTGAAAGGACGATACAAGATGAATATCAACAAAAGCCGAACGAGGGTATTGCAATATAGTCAAATTAAATCAGATTATGCTGACGAAATTAGAAAATGTAACACTTAAAGTTGTTGTTGTTGTTGTGGTCTTCAGTCCTGAGACTGGTTTGATGCAGCTCTCCATGCTACTCTATCCTGTGCCAGCTACTTCATCTCCCAGTACCTACTGCAACCTACATCCTTCTGAATTTGCTTAGTGTATTCATCCCTTGGTCTCCCTCTACGATTTTTACCCTCCACGATGCCCTCCAATACTAAATTGGTGATCCCTTGATGCCTCAACACTTGTCTTACCAACCGATCCCTTCTTCTAGTCAAGTTGTGCCACAAACTTCTCTTCTCCCCAATCCTATTCAATACTTCCTCATTAGTTATGTGATCTACTCATCTAATCTTCAGCATTCTTCTGTAGCACCACATTTCGAAAGCTTCTATTCTCTTCTTGTCCAAACTATTTATCGTCCATGTTTCACTTCCATACATGGCTACACTCCATACAAATACTTACAGAATCGACTTCCTCACATTTAAATCTATACTCGATGTTAACAAATTTTTCTTCTTCAGAAACGCTTTCCTTGACATCACCTGTCTACATTTTATATCCTCTCTACTTCGACCATCATCAGTTATTTTGCTCCCAAAATAGCAAATCTCCTTTACTACTTTAAGTGTCTCATTTCCTAATCTAATTCCCTCAGCATCAACCGACTTATTTCGACTACATTCCATTATCCTCCTTTGGCTTTTGTTGATTTTCATCTTATATCCTCCTTTCAAGACGCTATCCATTCCATTCAACTGCTCTTCCAAGTCCTTTGCTGTCTCTGACAGAATTACAATGTCATCGGCGAACCTCAAAGTTTTCATTTCTTCTCCATGGATTTTAATACCTACTCCGAATTTTTCTTTTGTTTCATTTACTGCTTCCTCAATATACAGATTGAATAACATCGGGGAGAGGCTACAACCCTGTCTTACTCCCTTCCCAACAACTGCTTCCCTTTCATGTCCCTCGACTCTTATAACTGCCATCTGGTTTCTGTACAAATTGTAAATAGCCTTTCGCTCTCTGTATTTTACCCCTGCCACCTTTAGAATTAAAGTACTAGACGTTATTTGTTATTTGTTATCTGCGTGGCTTAGTAAGTGATGGTGGCAGAAGTGGAGGTGATATAAAATGTCGGCTGGCAATGGCAAGTAAAGTGTTTCTGAAGAAGAGAAATTTGTTAGCATCGAATATAGATTTATGTGATAGGAAGCCTTTTCTGCATATATTTGTCTGGACTGTAGTAAAACATGGACGATATACAGTACAGGTAACAAGAGAAAAGGTTTTCAAATGTGGTGCTTAAGAAGAATGCTAATGGTTAGGTGGGTAGATGATATACGAGGACGTAATGAATAGAATTGGGGAGAATAGAAATTTGTGGTTCAACCTCACTAGATGAAGGGACAGGTTGACAAGTCAGATTCCGAGACATCAAGGGATTACCAATTTAGCATTGGAGGGAAGTGACGAAGGCAAAAATTTTAGAGGCAGACGAAGAGATGAATACAGTAAGCAGATACAGAACGGTTTAAGTAGCAGTAATTATTCTGAGATGCAGAGACCTGCACTGGATAGAGTAGCGTGGAGAGATGCATGAAACCTTTTTGTATGTCCATCCTGCATGAAACCAGTCTTCGGACTGAAGACGACAACAGCAAAAGCAACAGTAACTTCTATTTTGAGTAGCTCGCTGTCCATTGTTTTAAAAATTTGCGGTGAATAAAGAATTCTCGTTGTCATTGCTAATCTGAGAGATGCAGAAACTGGCATAGTAAAACTGTGGTAACATTTCGAAAGGCATATCACCACCTAAGTGAGTGGTCAGTGCTAGATTAAATGGCAGAAGACCCGGCAGCAGACGGTCACACGGAACTACCGAGAGGGAAGACCATCGTGTTCCATGTGTGGCTGAGGCCCATGGTACTGCGCCTGCAGCAGCAATCTGAGCAGCAGTTAGCACCACAGTGGCACAACGAACTGCTACGAATCGATAACTTCAAGGACAGCTCGTGGCAGATCATCTGTAGCGCACAGTCCATTGACCCTATACCACATCCATTTATGGCTGCAGTGATGTCAATCTAGAACATTTTGCAGGCCGGGTGACGTCTGTTGTGTTTTCTAACGAAAGCTGGATCTGCTCGCTGGCTGTGTGTTGGTTAGAAAGAGGCCAGTTCATGTCCTGCAATCACTGTGACTACGAGTTAGACACACTGTAATTCTACCTGGAGTTAAGGTCTCTGGTGCGATTTCATATAATAGCAGAGCGCTCTCCTAGTTTTTCCTAATGTAAATTTGTACGTCATTATGATGATCCGAGCTGCTGTGCTGCCATTCATTAATGCATTCCAGGGGTCATTTCCAACAGTATAACGCTCTCCCACATACCGCTGTTGCATACCAACACGCTCTAGAGAATGTCAACATACTGCTTTCGCCTGCCCGATCACCATGTCACATATGTGACATCATCGGACGATACTTCCAGCTTCATCCACAAAAATCGTTAGCCGTCCATGTATTGACCAGTTAGTGCAACCGGCAGGGAGCTGCATCCCACAAATTGACATTTGGCAAGTTTTCAATGGCTTCTCTCGCGCTTACATTATCCTGTGGTCTTGCAGTGTTAATCACTGGAATATTCGTATGGTATCCAGACAAATGTATTCCGGAACTTTCATTACGTTAAATTAGCTTTTTTTTGTTGTGACTTTTTCCAGTCAATGTGTGAAGAGCGGGAGATAAGGTGTTGCATAACTTGCAAAGCTTTTTATATGGTGACACGTTTGTAGCGCTCACAGGGTTTAATTTGTGAGCTTCAACTGTTACTGCAGTAAGTTGGTTTCTGGGTTTCTGTTGTTTCTCGTTACCGTTACAAAGGACACATAATATTCCCAGCCGGTGTTGGGCTGATTTAAGTCCATACTGTATGCTTGGGGAATTTTCGTTTACATCCTGAACATCACCACGAACAGTGTGTGTTTCTCTCTTGGCTGGCAGAGTCATTCAGTTATTAATCTAAGGCCACTAATTCACTTTAGTTAGCAGTTTCATTCGTTTTGGAGTTCGATAGACCATATTTTTCTTCTTGTATCAGTAAACAATTCTCTTCCTGAAGGTTCTAACGCACGTTTCCGGAATACGTTTCAAGTCTTGCGAAAATTTCCCTACCTCTTACATCGGTTTTCAACCAACTTCCAAGTGCTAGAATTACGTATGGACGACTGCTTTCAGCGACGGCGCGAGGTCGGGGATTACGTTGCAAGTAGTTCAGCAATTGACACACTCTCCTGTTTTCTTGTCCGGTTTATTGAAATACTCTGTTGATATGACGCTGTATTTCCTAATGGTGATCCCCGAGTTTCGTGTAACTTACAAAATAAAAAAGGAAAAATAAAGAAAACAACACAAAGAAACTTTTAGAGAGCCACAAATACTCCGCCACGTGAGTACCTGTTTCTGGTGTATAGTGCTTATCTGATGTATCTACAGAGACTTCACAACTTTCCTCCGTGTTGGGTAGGTCACCAGATCTACTGCAGATCTCGTCAAAGAACCGCTGAAGCCTCTGATCTAGGCCATCCACACTGCTACAGACCAGAGGGTCCTGTTCAGTCCTCAGGAAGGCACTGTGAAACGACAGCTGTGCAGAGCCCTTAACTACTTTCGTCAGCCTCCAGAAATAATTGAGACTGATCTCAGAAACCAGTCGATAGACGCAACTGGCACGTGAACGACCATCTGCAACTGACTTCAACCTGTGCTATCAACTGCTAGAGTGATGGTCTCCTCCACCTAGCGGACTATTCCTGCCGGGACACACTGACTCCATAATTGAGTCGTTTCCCTCGCGTGAAGCTATTTTCATAAGAGTGATAATCGTTCGCCTAACACTGGAACTGCCAGTAACGGAGATCCCTTTTATTAATTTCGTGTCCTTCCGACTTGTCGTTCGTGATCAACAGAGAGGCAGTGATGCCTTGGTAAGTACTGTTTTGGGAGAAAATTTATACTCTACTTTTCGATTTCATTCAGCAGTATCATTATGTTCTCTGAGGTAGGCGAATGCCTTCAAGTAAACTTCATTGTGTTTGCCGATCGTGTCTTATGATTCTTATCAAATTAGTGCTATGAATTTTAGTATATCAAGAGCTGCTCCAAATATGAGCAGTTATTGAAAGATCCTGCAGTGTAGTCATAGGTCGAAGAGACCTTGAGTCTCTATTGATAACTGTCGAAGTATGTACTGGGCAAAGCTGTATTACACTTCTACTTGTTACTGTGGATGAAGACGTTTTTGAACCAGTTAGTAATTTAGAACCACTTGCTCTTCTTATTTACACAACATTAAAATTATCTACATCTTTCTGGAATTTACCTAGGACTGCAAGTGCTTAAGATAGGTTGGACAAACCTTCGTGTATTAACTATTTTCATGTGGTGACTACGCCGCTGTGTATGAGTTACAGTAGTTTAAGAAAACGCCTTTTCCTTGCTGGAAATCAAGGTATTGTAATTAGCTTGCGCATCCAGAAGCGTTTTGCCTTATTTACAAGGCATCTTCAACGGGTGTCCTGAAAAATAACGCAATTTTTTCGTTTGCTCAGATAGGTTATTGTTTGTACATATAGGTTATAGATTTAAAGCAGTTCATTGAAGTTGTAATGAAAAAATGGAAACGTACTAACAGATCGTATAATTCGTTCTTCGTAAGCCAAACAGCTTCCCCTCGTGTGGCAAACTGGTTCAAAAGTATGCAGCTTCCCTTGTGGTCACTCTGTTTTACAAATATAGCTCTGTAACTTCAATTTTCTGTGTCTAGAATGTGATCCGGTTCTGTAGGTCTTGCAGAATGTCTCATTTTTTGCTTTTAGTTGCCTTTGTTTGACTATACATGGGCTCGTGTAGGTTTGTGTGTGTGTGTGTGTGTGTGTGTGTGTGTGTGTGTGTGTGTGTGTGTGTGTGTGTGTACTTTTCAATTTATTATTTCATTATTAGTTTTAGTTTTCTTAATTATGTCTACATTTATGTATTTTGTATCTGTTATTATTTTTCCTTTTCTTTTTATTTTGTCAATTCTATACTTACCAGAACGATAAGACTTATGCTCATCTATTGTGATATCAGTCTATTATGTGAGTGGTTACTCATGTTCACTTGGTCATTCAGTAATGTTTTTTTTTTTTTCTTTTTAGCCAGTGTTTTCTATATTCGATAACTTTCTTTTAGGGGTTAAGAGTGACTTACATTATTTATTCTGACTATCTTCATGTCTTTAACTCTTGTAGTAGATTTGTGAATATATTCTCGTAAATGTCCTGCAAAAGATGAGAGACCCACCCATGTTTTGTATGTTATTTTTAAATATTCCCTTTTGAGAATGTCCGACATTTTATGTGTACGTTTGTGCTTGTATGTCATTGTATTTATTGGCAGTGTTTAAAGTGTCGTCTTTTTGTTTATTTTGTGCCCTGATTACTATTATACCCACTGATTGTTGCTGTTTGTGTGATGATGTCTAGTTATTTCTGGTAGTTGTCTGTGCTAAGAAGTAGTCTGCTGAAACTATGATGTGTCTGAGTGCTCATTGTTTCTCTAAGTGTGTGTGATTTGAAATCTAATCTGTTATTGTATCAGTGATTGTAGGTTTATGGTAAATTTCAAAGCTATGCTGATTGTTTCCCTTTTCATTGGTTATATCCAAAAACTTTCTTTGCTTAACATTTTCTTTTTTCACTATCAATCTTCTCTTTTTCTGCATAGTTTCTTTACCTGCATGAAGCTAATCTTTTTTTCTGCTGGGGCACAGCTTTCAAAGGATATCATACAAGTACCTGATCCAACAAAGTATGTTGTATTTCCTTGAGGTAACATTTTGAAATATCTGTTTTTTAAAGTGGTTTATGGAAATGTTGGCTAGGGCACCTGACAGTGGCGACCCACGGCTAGCTCATCTTCTTGTAATTAGTATTCATTATTAAACTGAATTTAGTTCCTTGCAGTTATCAGTTTCAATAACTTGTTTCTGATCTGTGTTCATGTGATACTTGGTGTATATGTGATAAATATCTTGTAAGATGAAGAGGTGTCCTCCATTATTTAATCTGAGTATTTTCGTGTCTCTATTGCAGCTTTGTTTTATGATGTTTATTATTTCTGCTACTGGCATGTTATGGTACATAATTTCTATCTGAAAAAGACGAGGATACTGAGGTGTATTAACTCAGATCATGGATACGTTGGAGAAGCTACTCACCTTTCTCAATACATTTAAGAAATAATAATCACAAACTGCTGCAAGAGAGACATGAAAATACTGAGAGTAAATAATGGTGGACACCTCTTCATCTTAAAAGATATTTATCACATATACAAAACAAAGGATGAAAAAAGATGCTACTGAATGACAAAGTTAATATGATTAACCACTCACAGTATACGCTGATTCATAATATAACAGACAGAAAACCCAGAGGGTGATCGCAACTGCAGTTGCTGTCGTAAGGGTGTAAATGATAAATAAAAAGGGAAAGAAGACAATAATAACAAAAAACAAAAAAATTGCCAAACAGAAACTCTATAAATCAATAACAACATAGAAATAAAAGTAATCTTCTCCCTCTAATGTGTGCATGTTGTTGTTCTTGTGGTCTTCAGTCCTGAGACTGGTTTGATGCACCCTTCCATGCCACTCTATCCCATGCAAGCTTCTTCTTCACCCAGTAACTACTGCTGGCTACATCCTTCTGAATCTGCTTAGTGTATTTATCTTTGGTCTCCGTCTACGACTTTTACCCTCCACACTGCCCTCCAATACTAAATTGGTGATCCCTTGATTTCTCAGAACATGTCCTACCAACCGATCCCTTCTTCTAGTCAAGCTGTACCACAAATTCCTCTTCTCCCCAATTCTATTCAATCACTCCTCATTATTTATGTGATCTACCCGTCTAATCTTCAGCATTCATCTGTAGCACCACATTTCGAAAGCTTCTATTCTCTTCTTGTCTAGACTGTTTATCGTCCACGTTTCACTTCTATACATGGCTACACTCCATACAAATACTTACAGAATCGACTTCCTCACATTTAAATCTATACTCGATGTTAACAAATTTTTCTTCTTCAGAAACGCTTTCCTTGACACCACCTGTCTACATTTTATATCCTCTCTACTTCGACCATCATCAGTTATATTGTTCTCCAAATAGCAAAACTCCTTTACTACTTTAAGTGTCTCATTTCCTAATCTAATTCCCTCACCATCACCCGACTTAATTCGACTACATTCCATTATCCTCGATATGCTTTTGTTGATGTTCATCTTATACCCTCCGTTCAAGACACTGTCCATTCCGTTCAACTGCTCTTCCAAGTGCCCTTTGCTGTCTCTGACAGAATTATTTCTTCTCCATGGATTTTAATACCCACTCCGAAATTTTCTATTGTTTCCTTTATTGCTTGCTCAATACACAGAGTGAATAACATCGGGGTTAGGCTACAACTCGGTTTCACTCCATTCCCAACCACTGCTTCCCTTTCATACCACTCGACTCTTATAACTGCCATCTGGTTTCTGTACAAATTGTAAATAGCCTTTCGCTCCCTGTATTTTACCCCTGCCACCTTCAGAAAATGAAAGAAAGTATTCCAATCAACATTGTCAAAGGCTTTCTCTAAGTCTACAAATGCTAGAAACGTAGGTTTGCTTTCCTTAATCTTTCTTCTAAGATAAATAGTAGGGTCAGTATTGCCTCACGTGTTCCAATATTTCTACGGAATCCAAACTGATTTTCCCAGGGGTCGGCTTTTATTAGTTTTTCCATTCGTCTGTAAAGAATTCGCGTTAGTTTTTTGCAGCTGTGACCTATTAAACTGATAGTTCGGTAATTTTCACATCTGTCAGCACCTGCTTTCTTTGGGGTTGGAATGATTATATTCTTCTTGAAGTCTGAGGTTATTTCGCCTGTCTCATACATCTTGCTCACCCGATGGTAGAGTTTCGTCAGGACTGGTTCTCCCAAGGTTGTCAGTAGTTCTAATGGAATGCTGTCTACTCCGGGAGAATTGTTTCGACTCAGGTATTTCAGTTCTCTGTCAAATTCTTCACGCAGTATCGTATCTCCCATCTCATATTCATCTACATCCTCTTCCATTTCCATAGTATTGTCCTCAAGTACATCCCCCTTGTATAGACCCTCTATATACTCCATCCACCTTTCTGCTTTCCCTTCATTTCTTAGAACTCGGTTTCCATCTAAGCTCTTGATATTTATGCAAGTGGTTCTCCTTTCTCCAAAGGTCTCTTTAATTTTCCTGTATGCAGGATCTATCTTACCCCTAGTGAGATAAGCCTCTACATCCTTAAATTTGTCGTCTAGCCACCCGTGCTTAGCCATTTTGCACTTCCTGTCGATATCATTTTCGAGACGTTTGCATTCCTTTTTGCCTGCTTCATTTACTGCGTTTTTATATTTTCTCCTTGCATCAATTACATTCAATATTTCTTCTGTTACCCAAGAGTTTCTACTAGCCCTCGTCTTTTTACCTATTTGATCCTCTGCTGCCTTCACTATTTCATCTCTCAAAGCTAGCCTTTCTTCTTTTACCGTATTTCTTTCTCCCATTCCTGTCAATTGTTCCCTTATGCTCTCCCTGAAACTCTGTACAACCCCTGGTTCATTCAGTTTATCGAGGTCCCATCTCCTTAAATTCACCACCTTTTTGCAGTTTCTTCAGTTTTAATCTACAGTCCATAACCAATAGATTGTGGTCAGAGTCGACATCTGCCCCTGGAAATGTCTTACAGTTTAAAACCTGGTTCTAAAATCTATGTCTTACGATTATATAATCTATCTGAAACCTATCAGTTGCTCCAGGGTTCTTCCATGTATACAACCTTCTTTCATGATTCTTAAACCAAGTGTTAGCTATGATTAAGTTATGCTCTGCGCAAAATTCTAGAAGGCGGCTTCCTCTTTCATTTCTTAGCCCCAACCCATATTCACCCACTATGTTTCCTTCTCTCCCTTTTCCTACTCTTGAATTCCAGTCACCCATGACTGTTAAATTTTCGTCTCCCTTCACTACCTGAATAATTTCTTTTATCTCATCATACATTTCATCTTCATCATCTGCAGAGCTAGTTGGCATATAAACTTGTACTACTGTAGTACGCGTGGTCTTCGTGTCTATTTTGGCCACAATAGTGCGTTCACTATGCTGTTTGTAGTAGCTTACCCGTACTCCTATTTTTTTATTCATTATTGAACCTACTCCTGCATTACCCCTATTTGATTTTGTGTTTATAACCCTGTATTCACCTGACCAAAAGTCTTGTTCCTCCTGCCACCGAACTTCAATAATTCCCACTATATATTAACTTTAACCTATCCAATTCCCTTTTAAATTTTCTAACCTACCAGCCCGATTAAGATATCTGACATTCCACGCTCCGATCCGTAGAACACCAATTTTCTCTCTTGATAACAACGTCCTCTTGTGTAGTCCCCGCCCGGAGATCCGAATGGGGGACTATTTTACCTCCGGAATATTTTACCCAAGAGGACACCATCAACATTTAACTATACAGTAAAGCTGCATGCCCTCGGGTAAAATTACGCCCGTAGTTTCCCCTTGCTTTCAGCCGTTCGCAGTACCAGCACAGCAAGGCCGTTTAGGTTAGTGTTACAAGGCCAATCAGTCAATCATCCAGTCTGTTGCCCCTGCAACTACTGAAAAGGCTGCCGCCCCTCTTCAGGAACAACACATTTGTCTGGCCTCTCAACATATATATATATACAGGGTGTTACAAAAATGTACGGCCAAACTTTCATTAAACATTCCTCACACACAAATAAAGAAAAGAAGTTATGTGGACATGTGTCCGGAAACGCTTAATTTCCATGTTTGAGCTCATTTTAGTTTCGTCAGTATGTACTGTACTTCCTCGATTCACCGCCAGTTGGCCCAATTGAAGGAAGGTAATGTTGTCTTCGGTGCTTGTGTTGACATGCGACTCATTGCTCTACAGTATTAGCATCATGCACATCAGTACGTAGCATCAACAGGTTAGTGTTCATCACGAACGTGGTTTTGTAGTCAGTGCAATGTTTGCAAATGCGGAGTTTGCAAATGCCCATTTGATGTATGGATTAGCACGGGGTAATAGCCGTGGCGCGGTACCTTTGTATCGACACAGATTTCCAGACCGAAGGTGTCCCGACTGGAAGACGTTCGAAGCAATTGATCGTCGTCTTAGGGTGCAAGGAACGTTCCAGCCTATGAATCGCGACTGGGGAATACCTAGAACGACGAGGACACCTGCAATGGACGAGCCAATTCTTCGTGCAGTTGGCGATAACCCTAATGTCAGCGTCAGAGAAGTTGCTGCTGTACAAGGTAACGTTGACCACGTTACTGTATGGAGAGTGCTACGGGAGAACCAATTGTTTCCGTAGCATGTACAGCGTGTGCAGGCACTATCAGCAGCTGATTGGCCTCCACGGGTACACTTCTGCGAATGGTTCATCCAACAATGTGTCAATTCACATTTCAGTGCAAATGTTCTCTTTACGGATGAGGCTTCATTCCAACGTGATAAAATTGTAAATTTTCACAATCAACATGTGTGGGCTGACGAGAATCCGCACGCAATTATGCAATCACGTCATCAACACAGATTTTCTCTGAACGTTTGGGCAGGCATTGTTGGTGATGTCTTGACTGGGCCCCATGCTCTTCCACCTACGCTCAATGGAGCACGTTATCATGATTTCATACGGGATACTCTACCTGTGCTGCTAGAACATGTGCCTTTACAATGTCGACACAACATGTGGTTCATGAACGATGGAGCACCTGCACATTTCAGTCGAAGTGTTCGTACGCTTCTCAACAACAGATTCGGTTTTCAATGGGTTGGTAGAGGCGGACCATTTCCATGGCATCCAAGCTCTCCAGAGCTCAACCCTCTTGACTTTCATTAGTGGGGGCATTCGAAAGCTCTTTTTTACGCAACCCCGGTACCAACTGGGTTCGTATCGTGGACGGCTGTGATACAGTACGCCACTCTCCAGGGCTGCATCAGCGCATCAGGGATTCTATGCGACGGAGGGTGGATGCATGTATCCTCGCTAACGGAGGACATTTTGAACATTTCCTGTAACAAAGTGTTTGAAGTCACGCTGGTACGTTCTGTTGCTGTGTTTTTTCCGTTCCATGATTAATGTGGTTTGAAGAGAAGTAATAAAATGAGCTCTAACATGGAAAGTAAGCGTTTCCGGACACATGTCCACATAACATATTTTCTTTCTTTGTGTGTGAGGAATGTTTCCTGAAAGTTTGGCCGTACCTTATATATATATATATATATATATGTGTGTGTGTGTGTGTGTGTGTGTGTGTGTCTGTGTGTGAGTGAGTGTGTGTGTGCGGGCGTGTAAAGGTAATCCCAAAAGTAAGGACTCCTATTCTTTTATAAGTAAATAGACCTGTTTACTTCTACAATGGTTTACATCAGTTTACAGCATGAACATTTAGCTATTTTTTGACATAATCACCATTTCTGTCGATGAATTTTTGTAGACGCTGTGGCAGTTTTTGTATGCCCAAGCCATACCAGCTCGCCACGACGCTTTTCAGAAAGTTATGAACCTCGTCTTTCACTTCGTCGCCGGAGCTGAATCGCTTTCCGGTCAAATGTTCTTTTAACCTAGGGAACAGGTGATAGTCACTGGGCACCAAGTCAGGACTAAAGGGTGAGTGGATTTTTATGTTTCACTGTTTAAGGAGAGCAACGGTTTGCCGAACGACGTGTGGGCGAGCGTTGTCATTTAGGATGTGTACACCCTTGCTCCACATTCCTCTTCTCCGGTTCTGAATTGCCCGTTTGAGTTTTTTCAGAGTCTCACAGTACCTGTCAGCGTTCATTGTGGCCCTAGTGCGCATAACGTCTACCAACAACACCCGTTTCCCATCGCAGAGCACGGTTGTCATGACTGTGTTTGAATTTCAGCGGCTTTGGCGAAGAAGGATGCTGCCACTGGCGTGATTGTTGCTTGGTCTCAGGTGTGAAGTGGTATGCCTAGGTTTCGTCACCCGTGACAATTGAGTCCAGAAAGTTGTCCTGTTCGGCTGTAAGGCGGTGAAGAAATGCGCGGGAAGCATCAATTCGTTGCCGCATCTGTGGCACCCATCTTGCGTACACTTTCCAGTAGTTCAATGTTTCCATTGAAATTCTGTGATCGGTTCTTCGGGAAACCTATGGAACAAACGTACAGAGATCATCCAGGGCGATCCGCCGATCTTCATGCATGCTTTGCTCAACCTTCAACACTCTCTCCTCAGAAATTGACGGTCTGGGGGCACCTTTGTTTGTCGTGAATTTCGGTCCGACCAGCTCCCAGTTCTGTACATCACTTACGAACGTTTTGACATCCATACACAACTCACCATATACTTCAGTCAATTGGCGATGGATTTCAATCGCCGCAGTGTCCTTTGTGTTCAAAAACCGAATAACTGCGCACAATTCGCACTCGGCGGTAGAGAGTGAGCATCTCAGCGCGGCTTCCGCATGTCTACACACTTCGCGTGAAGCACTCTTCATAACAGTTTGGCCAACTGCCACACAAACAGAGTTCTGTACTTTTGGAACTGCCCTCGTATTTTATATCAACATGTGAAGAGCAAAAACTTCGGAAGATGGTATTAGCCACAGAAATGGATGGCACTCAAGACACAGAAAATATCAATATCATCCGAAATTGTGCTTAACGCATTCTCTGAAAATTATTTTCAGCAGTTAGCTCATGAGCCCACGCGAATAGTAAACGGTTGTGGAAATACACCTGTCCTCTTAGCAACAAATAATACTTAGTTAATAACGATATCAAAACCGATTCAGGGATTAGTGAACACATGGTCGTTGTAGCGAGACTGGATATTGTAAACCCCAAATCCACGAAAAATATACCGGTTCAAAAAAGCAGATAAAAATTCACTTGACGCCATCACTCATTCCTAATCAACAATGTAAGTGTAAAGCAGGTGTGGCTTGAATTTAAATAAATAGTATCGGCAGCAATTGAGAGATTTATACCAAATAAATAAACAAACGACGGAGCTGATCCTCCTTGGTACACAAAACAGGTTAGAACACTGTTGCAGAAACTACGAAACAAACATGCCAAATTTAAACAGATGCAAAATCCCCAAGATTGATGATCTTTTACAGAAGCTCGAAATTTAGAACGGACTTCAATGCCAGATGCTTATAAGAGTTTCCACAACGAAACATTGTCTCGAAACCTGGAAAAAAATACAAAGAAATTCTGGTCGTATGTGAAGTATGTTAGCGGCAAGAAACAATCAATGCCTTCTCTGCGCGATAGCAGTGGAGATACTATCAAAGACAGTGCTGCCAAAGCAGAGTTACTAAACAGGGCCTTCCGAAGTGCCTTCAGAAAAGAAGACAAAGTAAATATTCCAGAATTCGAATCGAGACCAGCTGCCAAGTATATTCCTAAATTCGAATCGAGAACAGCTGCCAAGTAAATATCCTCGGAGTAGTGAAACAACTTAAATCACTTAATAAAAGCAAGTCTTCTGGTCCATACTGTATACCAATGCTGATGCATTAGCTCCATACTTAACAACCCTACACAACCGTTCGCTCGACGAAACATCCGTACCCAAAGACTGGAAAGTTGCATAGGTCTCTCGAATATTGAAGAAAGGTAGTAGGAGTAATCCACTAAATTACAGGCCCATATGCAGCAGTATTTTGGATCATATATTGCTTACGTACATTATGAATTACCTCGAAGAAAACGGTCTATTGACAAACAGTCAACTGTAGTGGGACGAAATTAAGCGTCACCCATCCACCAAAGTCAGCCCAGTTTGCAGGTGACTATAAGTTTAATTTAGTTTTGCTTATGTGTTTTCTTATTATTTATAATAGATGTGAATTATCTAAAAGTTTTGTATTTTTTTTATGTGTTTCATGTACGGAGAGATCGGCGCAACGAACGGGGACAGCATCTTCGTTGCCGCGACCAGAGAGGAAATTGCTGGCCGCTATACGTCGCGGGTCGACAGCCAAGGAGCAACAGAAGATCCTGGGACCGAGTTGTTGCGTCGTGTTTCTAAAAAATTAAAAATGAATTTTTATACTCTTTTTGTACAACAGTGACATCAAATAGAGCTGAATCTTATTGAGATGTTAGTCACTGTCTGTCAACGCTCAAGTTCACATCTGTATGTGTAGGAAGCTAATAAAATAGTGTATGCTACTAAAGTTGAGACACGTGTCTTGAAGATTTATTTATGAAGAGTTATGTGAACGGATTAATAATATATTTGACAAGATTATTGATTCAGACAGCGTTGGCCGAAACTTTGAATCTAAAAGGTTTATTTAATGTGTGATTCTGATATCGATTAGATCAAGATAACGTGGGTCGATATAATTTTCTGAGGAGAAACAAACGAAATTTAAATTCGAAAAAGTTACGAAAACCAATTGGCCCAAGTGATGTAATTCTTTGCATACGACTCAACGGATGTTTTACAGTTTCGTTCAAGAACCATTCTATGACAATTTAAAAAGAATATGAATCATTTTTGAAGTGGGTTGTAACTGACGTAGGTGACGAAGTCTGCACATGGTCATACATATATCAAACGAAAACCTAAATACGTCGTTACACCGCACCGTGGCGACCTTAGAAACAGGACTTGTGTGCAACTAAGGCACACAGGTACGAAACAAAGCATCAAGAGTCCTTCGGAAGTCAACGCGAGTTTTCGTGGAGCCTTCACCAGCCAGCGGCGACTTCGTGGGTGTGGGCATCTGACGGAGTGCAGCCAAGCAGTACAGTCACGCAGTTGTTCCACGAGAAGGCGCATCTGTTGGGCAGCAACTGAACGCTGCAAACCTCGACAACCCTTTTTTTCCCTAAACTAATAGGCCCAGTACGTCAGCTGCGGGGCGTTCCTCCGGCTGGTATTAGAGGCGTTGCTGAGGGCTTCGCCTGTCTACGGCGATGCCGGGCGTGGTTGCAGCTAGCGACGTTTCCGGTGTTCGACTCAGCGTCCGGCCGGTTGCGGAAGCGGGGTCGCAGCATCTCAGCGGCTGCATCGACGGCTGTTACATCTGCAGCCCATAGCAGCACACTGATCATCGAGAACTACAAATTACAATATTAGTGTCCGGTGAGTTTGTTTCAAGTTGGAAGTGGAGTGTTGTACATAGGAAGTGTGCTTTTATAGGATTGTTGATTACAAGTCTGCGTGTGTAGATAGTTAATATCTTACAATAATGTCGGGAAGTGAAATGTCAGACGAAGAGCAATCTATGTCCGATAGGAGCATGAGATCCCTTTTTAGGGCGATCGCTAAATTAAAACAATCTAACGGGGATTTCCTAGCTGAATTAAAACAGTCTAACGAGGAATCTACTGCTAGATTAAGAGAGGAATTAAAACAGGCTAACGAGGAATCTACTGCTAGATTAAAAGAGGAACTAAAACAGCTATTAAAACAGTCTAACGAAGAATTTACTGCTAGATTAAAACAGTCTAACGAAGAATCTATGGCTAGATTAAAACAATCTAACGAGGAATCTACTGCTAGATTAAAAGAGGAACTAAAACAGGAATTAAAACAGTCTAACGAGGAATATACTGCTAGACTTAAAGGGGAGCTAACAAAATCGACAGACAGGTTACAGGAACATCTTAATGAAACCAGTCGAGAATTAAGTGGTAAAATAGAGTCTTCTAAAGTTGAAATGCAGGAAAAACTAGTAGGACTTAGTAATAAGATTGCTGATAATTGTAAAAGGTTAGAAGAATATATCCAGGAATCGCGCGAGGAAAAAGCTCGCATGCGAAACGATATTACTGACTTAACCGACAGACTAGATAGTGTCAATATCTTAGTTGTAAATGAAATACAGAAAAATAACAACATGTTACGAGATGAACCTTCTATGCAAACGGAAACGGTTCGTAGAGAATTATTGAAATCTATTAAAGAGGTCTCTACCAGACCTGTAGAGATTTCTTCAATAGATAATGTAGAATTAGAGACATTAACTCATCAAGTAGAAAAGGACCATACCGAAATCGGAAACATGAAATTTTTAATTACTGAAATATGCAGTAACCTTGAGACTGCCAAAGATAATAACATTGATGAAGGTACAGAGCGTTCACATCGTGAACACAGTGAAGAATCGATATTAGCTAGTCGCGTATCCAATACAGAAATGCGGATACAGGAAATTACTAAACGGTTACCGGAATTAAATAATAACGAGAACATTTCAGGTAGCAGAGGTAATAACATAATCAGAGACAACAGTCGCATCGAATTTGCTAGCTCAGACGACAACAATATGAATAAAGCAATCACGGCAAGCCAATCCGATGCAACTCCGTCTCTGCAAGCTAAACAAAATCCGACTATTTCTCTCGCAGAATGTCTGGATGACATAACAACAAATTCAAATGTAGCAAGTCGATTTCCTGTATTCAAACCAGGAGGCGAACTTCACCCTATAATCTTTATAAAAGCTTTTGAAACATCATTATCTCCTAAATGGAGTAATGAAAAACGCATTCAATTTGTAATAGGACATTTAGAAGCAGAAGCTGCGGAATGGGCAGTACTGCATAGAACTGAATTCAGGGATTGGGGTGATTTTGTTAAGCAGTTTAAACAAAATTATTGGTCAAGACGAAAACAACAACACTTAACTTTAGAGTTGTTAGCCCTTCCTCCATATTCTAAACGGTGGAGAGGTTATAGGAATTATTTTGAATGGAATTTAAACCGTGCTAAATTAATTGAAAGTCATCTAATGCGAGTCCTAATTAGTGGATTACCGTATTATGTAAAGGAAAGAAAAATGTTATTCTACGAATTATACAAAACCTTAATAATGGGGACGAAACAGTTAACACCCGGGGTGTGTGGTTATATTTTAACGACTTGTTGTATTGGAAAGCACAGAGGGAACACCAGAGATGGAAAATCTGCATTCCGAAAACTGTTGTGGACGAGTTAATTACTTATATTCATGAAGGTTACGGGCATTTTGGAATTCATAAATGTATTAAACATCTAATGAAGTATTATTATTTCAAAAGTATGTCACGTATTGTGAAAAGTATTATTAAGGCTTGTGAAACCTGTCAAAAGGTTAAAGTTAATAACAAATCCAAGCGTTATAAATTATATGCTGTAATTCCTCGAGGTTTGTGGAATCTACTATCATTAGATTTTTTCGGCCCTCTGCCTCGGAGTTCAGGAGGATTAACATATGTGTTTGTTGTAATGGAATGTTGGTCCAAACATGTGAAACTGTATACTTTGAAACGAGCGAATACAGCAAGCGTTATACGCTGCCTCACCCGAAATTACTTTGTTAACTGGGGCATTCCTAAACGACTTATGTCTGACAACGGTAGTGCCTTTATTAGTCAAAGATTTCAAGATATGATAAGACAATATGGAATCAAACATATCTTAATTTCGAAATATCACCCTCAAAGTAATTTAGTAGAAAGAGTCATGAAAGAATTAGGACGATTATGTAGAACTTATTGTGCACATAAACATACTCGGTGGGCCAAACTAATGCCTGAATTCGAAAAGATATTAAATGAATTGCCTCACCTAACGACGGGATTATCACCTATAGAAATTTTAGGCAAACGAATTATAGGTGAGCCTTTACTAGCTGCTTTACCTTGGCCACCAGTAAATGAGATACAACAAGATATTCCAGACGAAAAAGTTTGCGAACAGATTGTAAAAAATGCCGAACGGAGAATTAAAAGTTATAATCAACAGGCTGTAGAACCCTCATTTCAGGTAGGAGATCTTGTGTTAGTACGATCTCATCCTAAAAGTTCTAAGATCGATAAGGAATGTAGAAAATTCTTCTTTACCTTTGAAGGTCCATATGTTGTACATAAGATTGTACATCCCAAAGCATTACTTCTTATGGAACCTTCATCAGGTGTAATTAAAGGATTATATAGTGTTGATCAAATGAAACCCTTCATTTCTAAATAAGTTAACATTTAGTATATGTTACATACGGAAGAGCGTTCATAGTTTATTCATGTGAAGTTTTTCGTGACAGTTACGTGTTATTTTAAATAAATGACAGAAAGCTTAAACATGTGTTCTACAATAATCTACTGGTACTTCAAAAAGAGAAAGATAACCAAAAGGGGGATTTATATGGAGGAAATTTTGCTCTTAGGTCTAAAGGAATTTTGCGTATTTTAAATTTACTCGGATAGTAGGAACCAAAGGGGATGGTTAATAGTTTTAGGGACGATGGGCGTCCAGAGCTATATGGCTCACGAGAACATAGCAGAGTGCCTTTAATAGAGGTTTGCAATAGTGTTAATATAGAACACACCAAACGGGGCTCTCTCGCTTGTTTCTCCTAAATAAATGGCCATTACCCAACAAGGTGTCCGAAGGTAAAGAAAGCCGTGCCGAGATTCTAAAGAGAGTTTTGCTTGATTTCTTCTTGACCTCAGGCATAAATAAGGCATTAGGGAAGAGAATGATGTAAAGTAAATAGTACTATTAGTTATTGTGAGAAACTTATTAGTAATATACATTCTTGAAAAGAATAACTCTAGTAAATAAATGAAACTGAAACTAATCTATCACAATTTGAACGCTCTGTCCTAATGTACAACGTTAAAGAACGTACTAAATTAGTATTTATTAGCAACTATTAACTGAAGAGGAGCAATCTCCCTATATTCGGTTACGAATTACCATAATAGCACAATTAAGAGGAAATGATAAACAGTCACAACAATATCGTATTAAAAGGATTAAATCTATCTAATAGCAAGGACTCTAGGTTACGTAAAATGTGAGGAAAATGTATTAACAGTTAAATATTGTATATTGAAAAGTTTTAATTTCGGTTAAAACCTGACAAACTGAGCTTGTGGGTGGGGTATGTAGTGGGACGAAATTAAGCGTCACCCATCCACCAAAGTCAGCCCAGTTTGCAGGTGACTATAAGTTTAATTTAGTTTTGCTTATGTGTTTTCTTATTATTTATAATAGATGTGAATTATCTAAAAGTTTTGTATTTTTTTTATGTGTTTCATGTACGGAGAGATCGGCGCAACGAACGGGGACAGCATCTTCGTTGCCGCGACCAGAGAGGAAATTGCTGGCCGCTATACGTCGCGGGTCGACAGCCAAGGAGCAACAGAAGATCCTGGGACCGAGTTGTTGCGTCGTGTTTCTAAAAAATTAAAAATGAATTTTTATACTCTTTTTGTACAACAGTGACATCAAATAGAGCTGAATCTTATTGAGATGTTAGTCACTGTCTGTCAACGCTCAAGTTCACATCTGTATGTGTAGGAAGCTAATAAAATAGTGTATGCTACTAAAGTTGAGACACGTGTCTTGAAGATTTATTTATGAAGAGTTATGTGAACGGATTAATAATATATTTGACAAGATTATTGATTCAGACAGCGTTGGCCGAAACTTTGAATCTAAAAGGTTTATTTAATGTGTGATTCTGATATCGATTAGATCAAGATAACGTGGGTCGATATAATTTTCTGAGGAGAAACAAACGAAATTTAAATTCGAAAAAGTTACGAAAACCAATTGGCCCAAGTGATGTAATTCTTTGCATACGACTCAACGGATGTTTTACAGTTTCGTTCAAGAACCATTCTATGACAATTTAAAAAGAATATGAATCATTTTTGAAGTGGGTTGTAACTGACGTAGGTGACGAAGTCTGCACATGGTCATACATATATCAAACGAAAACCTAAATACGTCGTTACACCGCACAACATAGGTTTAGAAAGCATCGTTCCTGTGAAACACAACTATATTTTTATTCTTTATTTTATTGAGTGTTATTGTCAAGGGATTTCAGATCGATTCCAGATTTCTGGATTTCCGGAAGGCTTTTGACACTGTAAAATCACAAGCGGCACGTAGTGAAATTGCGTGCTTATGGAATATCGTCCCAGTTATTTGACTAGATTTGTGATTTCCAGTCAGAGAGGTCACAGTTCGTAGTAATTGACGGAAATTCATGGAGTAAAACAGATTTGACTTCTGGCGTTCCCCAAAGTCGTGTTATAGGCCCTTTGCTGTTCCTTATCTACATAAACGATTTTGGAGACAATTTGAGCAGTAGTCGTCGGTTGTTTGCAGATAACGCTGTCGTTTATCGGCTAATAAAGTCATCAGAAGATCAAAACAAACCGCAAAACGCTTTAGAAAGATATCTGATTGGTGCTAAAACTGGCAGTTGAGCCTAAATAACGAAAAGCGTGAGGTCATCCACATGAGTGCTAAAAGGAACTCGTTAAGCTTCGGATACACGATAAATCAGTCTAATCTAAATCCCTAAATTCAACTAAATAGCTAGGTATTACAATTACGAACAACTTAAATTGGAAGGAACACATGTTAGTATCTCTGCTTCGGCAGCACTGTCTTGTGGGGAAAGACACTTATTGTCAGACACTTAGTAAATGTAACAGACCTACAAACGAGACTACCTACACAACGCTTGTCCGTCCTCTTTTAGAATACTGCTGCGCGGTACGGAATCCTTACCAGATCTTACTGACGGAGTACATCGTAAAAGTTCAGAAATGGCAGCATGTTTTCTATTAGAACGAAATATGGAAGAGAGCGTCACAGAAATGATACAGGATTTAGGCTAGATATCATTAAAAAAAAGGCGTTTTTCGTTGCGACGGAATCTTCTCACCAAATTCAAATCAACAACTGTCTTCTCCGAATGCGAAAATGTTTTGTTAAGATTGGAATAATAGAGAATTGTGAAGGTGGTTCGATGAACCCTCTGCCAGGCACTTAAATGTGATTTACAGAGTATCCATGTAGCTGTAGACAGAGTTATATTTCACGAACAGAGTGACTAGAAGGAAAAATGCAATGCTTTCAGGCAGTTTACCGCGTGAGAGCAAGTTTTTTGGCGTACAAACAATGAATTACACACCGACCAGTAAGTGCCTTCCCATTTCACTGTAAAAATTTCGGTGAACTCTTTTCAATCCATAGACTACTAGCTGTACTCAGCTGCGCTTTGTTGTGGCTGGTTCTTTTTAAGTGGAAAAGAAAGAAAAGAGAAAGCACACGTTTCTAATATGTGACAGTAATATGTGACAGAGTTGGATCCATGTCCTCATCTCCTTCTTTCCCCATCTCTCCCTCCCCCTTTCTTAGTGCATCTCCTCTTTCTCCTTCTCCCTCTATCTCTCCATCTTCTCCTCCCCTTCCCTCAGCGATAAGATATAAGCAGAATTCATCGTTGGTGTCTCTGTAGGGTACACTGCCCAGGCATTTTTATTTTAAACCGGTGTTATTTGCATACATTTTCTGAGAAAATGGCCACCACAAGAAGCTTGTTATTTAATCCCAGACAAGCATTTCCATTGGACGTCTACCACAGATTCAGGAGACTGCATCTCAACATCAATAAACCATGGAACACATAGTACTCAACAATGTTTGTCAAATCAATAAACATATCCAACTATCTGTACGGCAATGTAATAATTAGAAAGCAAAGCAAGCAGCACAATAAGCTATGGACTGAGTACACAAATTTAATTTAATTCATTGTGTTTAATACTTGACTTGAAAAAATACAATTTGATACATTATGTAATGTAGAATTCATGTGCACACGCCTTGCAGTTGACGTTAACAATGGTGCTGTTTTCTTTTATCTGATCAGTATGGCTGAAAGTTGTATAGATACTGTAATGAACTAAATTCAAGAAAAGACAT
Source organism: Schistocerca piceifrons (assembly GCF_021461385.2). Lineage (NCBI taxonomy): Eukaryota > Metazoa > Arthropoda > Insecta > Orthoptera > Acrididae > Schistocerca > Schistocerca piceifrons. The sequence continues at coordinate 785,181,768 of NC_060141.1, forward strand.
AAGAAAAATATAATGCACTTCACTAAACAACTAAGACAACAATAAAACATGAACCATAAACAACCAAAACACAAGTACCGATTTAACCCAAAACTCATGAATCTCACAGCCACACTGCTAAACAATGTAGAAGAAGAGCTATTTGTTAAACGATTGACAAATAATGTGAATAGAAAAAGTGTATGCAGAATTCATACAAAGGAATCATTCTGTCAGGCGCTGTCTTGAAAAGAGAGCAGAAAAATGAAAAACTAATATTACACTGGGATAGGAGGAGAAGTAACACTCAAAATTCTCAGAAAGAAATTATAACATTAAAACAACATTATCTCCAAAGCAGACAAAGAAAATACATGTATTCTTACGGACAAACAACAATAAATCGACAAAACACATGACTGAATTTCACAAAATAATATTAAAGAACTGATATAAGATCCAATACATTGATTTCGGTGCAAGGTAAGAAATATCTTTAAAAACAATGAATACACTTAAGCTGATGAAGACATTTGAAAATAAATATAGAATAATCTCGCTGCACCCACCATTTCAATTTATTAATGAATACTGTTTGGAAGAATATGGGCTACCAAGGGGTTCCTCACTATCGGGAGCCCTAGCTAACGTGTAGAAAACCTGATATTTAGAAATATGGCCAGGAGGAATTAAAACATACTTTTCTGATATCCTTTATTTATTAGATGAACCTCCAGCAAAAATCGACTAGTTGTATGCAGATGTAAAAACTATGCAGCTAAAGATAAGATTCACTGTCGAAAAAGAACAGAACAACCAAATAATTGTTTTAAATATAACCATTCATAAAGGAAATTTACCATAAACCTACAACAACTGACACAATCACACTTCAGATTTCAAATCATCCGCACTCAGAGAAACAATCGGCACTCAAATACACTCCTGGAAATGGAAAAAAGAACACATTGACACCGGTGTGTCAGACCCACCATACTTGCTCCGGACACTGCGAGAGGGCTGTACAAGCAATGATCACACGCACGGCACAGCGGACACACCAGGAACCGCGGTGTTGGCCGTCGAATGGCGCTAGCTGCGCAGAATTTGTGCACCGCCGCCGTCAGTGTCAGCCAGTTTGCCGTGGCATACGGAGCTCCATCGCAGTCTTTAACACTGGTATCATGCCGCGACAGCGTGGGCGTGAACCGTATGTGCAGTTGACGGACTTTGAGCGAGGGCGTATAGTGGGCATGCGGGAGGCCGGGTGGACGTACCGCCGAATTGCTCAACACGTGGGGCGTGAGATCTCCACAGTACATCGATGTTGTCGCCAGTGGTCGGCGGAAGGTGCACGTGCCCGTCGACCTGGGACCGGACCGCAGCGACACACAGATGAACGCCAAGACCGTAGGATCTTATGCAGTGCCGTAGGGGACCGCACCGCCACTTCCCAGCAAATTAGGGACACTGTTGCTCCTGGGTTATCGGCGAGGACCATTCGCAACCGTCTCCATGAAGCTGGGCTACGGTCCCGCACACCGTTGGCCGTCTTCCGCTCACGCCCCGACATCGTGCAGCCCGCCTCCAGTGGTGTCGCGACAGGCGTGAATGGAGGGACGAATGGAGACGTGTCGTCTTCAGCGATGAGAGTCGCTTCTGCCTTGGTGCCAATGATGGTCGTATGCGTGTTTGGCGCCGTGCAGGTGAGCGCCACAATCAGGACTGCATACGACCGAGGCACACAGGGCCAACACCCGGCATCATGGTGTGGGGAGCGATCTCCTACACTGGCCGTACACCACTGGTGATCGTCGAGGGGACACTGAATAGTGAACGGTACATCCAAACCGTCATCGAACCCATCGTTCTACCATTCCTAGACCGGCAAGGGAACTTGCCGTTCCAACAGGACAATGCACGTCCGCATGTATCCCGTGCCACCCAACGTGCTCTAGAAGGTGTAAGTCAACTACCCTGGCCAGCAAGATCTCCGGATCTGTCCCCCATTGAGGATGTTTGGGACTGGATGAAGCGTCGTCTCACGCGGTCTGCACGTCCAGCACGAACGCTGGTCCAACTGAGGCGCCAGGTGGAAATGGCATGGCAAGCCGTTCCACAGGACTACATCCAGCATCTCTACGATCGTCTCTATGGGAGAATAGCAACCTGCATTGCTGCGAAAGGTGGATATACACTGTACTAGTGCCGACATTGTGCATGCTCTGTTGCCTGTGTCTATGTGCCTGTGGTTCTGTCAGTGTGATCATGTGATGTATCTGACCCCAGGAATGTGTCAATAAAGTTTCCCCTTCCTGGGACAATGAATTCACGGTGTTCTTATTTCAATTTCCAGGAGTGTATATGCCTCTTAGTTCCAACACAGTACCTCTTAGCACAGACAACTATCAGCAAGAACAAGGCTTTATCACATAAATAGCAACAATCAATAGGTGTAATAGTAATGAAGTCACAAAATATAGTACCGAGCGAGGTGGCGCAGTGGTTAGCACACTGGACTCGCATTCGGGAGGACGACGGTTCAATCCCGTCTCCGGCCATCCTGATTTAGGTTTTCCGTGATTTCCCTAAATCGTTTAAGTCAAATGCCGGGATGGTTCCTTTGAAAGGGCACGGCCGATTTCCTTCCCCATCTTTCCCTAATCCGAGCTTGCGCTCCGTCTCTAATGACCTCGTTGTCGAAGGGACGTTAAACACCACTAACCTAACCTAACCACAAAGTAATAAAAGAAACAGGAACATCAAATACTGTCAATAAACAATATACATACAAAGGCAATAACTACAGCACAACAAAACACCACACACATACGCACACACCGAAACAGAGCAATAACAACACAAAGAAAACATGAAAACATGAAATGAAATCCAAGATTATAAAAAATTACATACAAGCACACATTGACATATAAAATAAGAAATGTTTTCAACAGGAAAGCCAAAAACATAGCATTAAAAACAAACAACTCAGTCCAAAAGAACATTCCAAAAATAGCGAAATAAACAGAACATCTATCAGAAAGCAAAAATATAGTAACTGTGTGATGAAAGGTATATAGGACAAACCAGCAGGACATTTGACATTTACCTCAAAGAACGTATCACAGCAAGAAAGTACTGGACAAGTCATTCAATCTTTGTAAAACATGTAAGACAAAATGGTCACAAATCTGCCACAAGAGAGAAAGATATGAAAATAGTCACAATATATAACGAGAGACACCACTAAACCTTACTACAAAATTATCACATATATGAGTACAAAACCAAGCCTGAAAAGAATATACTACTGAATAATCAAGTGAATGCGTTTAACCACTCATTGGTTACACCAGCTGCTCGTATACATCTACATCCACATCTACATTTATACTCCGCAAGCCACTCAACGGTGTGGTGTGGCGGAGGGCACTTTACGTGCCACTGTCATTACCTCCCTTCTCTGTTCCAGTCGCGTATGGTTCGCGGGAAGAACGACTGTCAGAAAGCCTCCGTGTACGCTCGAATCTCTCTAATTTTACATTCGTGATCTCCTCGGGAGGTATAAGTAGGAGGAAGCAGTATATTCGATACCGCATCCAGAAACGCACCCTCTCGAAACCTGGCGAGCAAGTTACACCGCGATGTAGAGCGCCTCTCTTGCGGAGTCTGCCACTTGAGTTTGCTAAACAACTCCGTAACGCTATCACGGTTACCAAATAACCCTGTGAAGAAATGCGCCGCTCTTCTTTGGATCTTTTCTATCTCCTCCGTCAACCCGATCTGGTACGGATCCCACACTGATGAGCAGTACTCAAGTATAGGTCGAACGAGTGTTTTGTAAGCCACCTTCTTTGTTGATGGACTACATTTTCTAAGGACTCTCCCAATGAATCTCAACCTGGTACCCGCCTTACCAACAATTAATTTTATATGATCATTCCACTTCAAATCGTTCCGCACGCATACTCCCAGATATTTTACAGAAGAGACTGCTAGCAGTGTTTGTTCCGCTATCATATAATCATATAATAAAGGATCCTTCTTTCTATGTATTCGCAATACCTTGCATTTCTCTATGTTAAGGGTCAGTTGCCACTCCCTGCACCAAGTGCCTATCCGCTGCAGATCTTCCTGCATTTCGCTACAATTTTCTAATGCTGCAACTTCTCTGTATACTACAGCATCATCCGCGAAAAACCGCATGGAACTTCCGACACTATCTACTAGGTCATTTATATATATTGTGAAAAGCAATGGTCCCATAACACTCCACTGTGGCACGCCAGAGGTTACTTTAACGTCTGTAGACGTCTCTCCATTGATAACAACATGCTGTCTTCCGTTTGCTAAAATCTCTTCAATCCAGCCACACAGCTGCTCTGATATTCCGTAGGCTCTTGCTTTGTTTATTAGGTGACAGTGCGGAACTGTATCAAACGCCTTCCGGAAGTGAAGGAAAATAGCATTTACCTGGGAGCCTGTATCTAATATTTTCTGGGTCTCATGAACAAATAAAGCGAGTTGCGTCTCACACGATCGCTGTTTCCGGAATCCATGTCGATTCCTACAGAGTAGATTCTGGGTTTCCAAAAACGACATGATACTCGAGCAAAAAACATGTTCTAAAATTCTGCAACAGATCGACGTCAGAGATATAGGTCTATAGTTTTGCGCATCTGCTCGACGACCCTTCTTGAAGACTGGGACTACCTGTACTCTTTTCCATGTAACAGACAGATATCCCAGCAGATTATCGCAAATTCCATCCCTCTTCTAAATATGTAAAAGAAAAATTTACAAAATAGAAAGAAAAAATAATGATATATGAATTAATAAGAAAATAAACACATAATACGACGAAATACAAAACTAAAAGGAGTAAACACCATGCACACGCACGCACAGACACACATACACACACACACACACACACACACACGCACGCTCATGCAAACGCATGCACACATACACAAATTACATCAATGCATATATACTCAAACAAAATGCAACTGAACGTAAAAACTGAGAGTGTTCGCAACGCTTATACAAACGAACGACACTGTACACAGAAAATGGCAGTTCCTGTACTACATTTCGAAAACAGAGTGACATGATTGAAAATTGTTTCGGCTTACAAACAAAGAACTAGATGCTAATCAGTAAGTGCCTTTCCATTTTATCAACAAAACTTCAATGAACTGTTTTAAATCTATAACATATATTTACAAACTACAAACAATACGTGAAGGCGAAAAAATCGTGTAATACTTCAGGACACACTCTGAAGATTCCTTGCAACTAAGACGAAACGTGTCTGGTTGCACAAGGTAAATGAAAAACTTGACCTGCAGGAAGGAAAAGGCGTTGTTCTTTTAAACTATTTAGAGTATTAGTTGTTAGATATGACGATATGTTATTTTATTCGTGCGTATACCAAGTATACGGCCATTAAATAAATTAGTTCCCAGTACAAATATTATTTGAGATCCATCTAAATTGCTCATTAATTTTCAGTGGGTGTCCATAATACATATTAAAGCTATCAAATACTCTGTCTCGTGGAGAAGATTAAACATACCAGTAAATTATCTGGATTTTCTGAGTGCATGTATTTGTACAATACGTGTGTTTACGAAGTTCTTTGCAGACTTTCCATACACAGGAATTACATCAAAATTCGCAGCTTACCTTCGCGAGGTGTCTAATATGAATAAAGAATTAATGAAGAGGACTTTATTTTAAAAAGGTCCATAACGTTTAGACACAAGCTAGTAACAAGGAGTGAAGAAGGATAATTGATGCATACCATATTCCAGCTGTTTTTGTCAACCACATCTGTAAACAGTAAAAACATGACTTGCATATAACCTTACAGAGGAACGAAAGCCAGTAAAAAATTTATATTCACAATGAGATAAAGTAACAATGAATTTGTTTAACACAAAGGCTGCGCCACAAGTTTGTGTAGTACCATAAATCTACACGGTTATTTTTTCCACCCGTTCAAACTCTAGGGACTGATCCATGAGAGGATACTGAACCAGAAAGGTCCGATTATGTCCAGAAATGCATGGTTTGCTAGAGACCATTTATTCAATAGTACATAGGTACAGAGTTGCGGTCTAATAAGCGCTGTACCAGGCAGCCACAGTTATAATATGCGTTGAAATTGGTTTCCATGTGCCTCAATGCAAGCGAGTACCCGCCGTAGCTTATTCTGTCCCACACGTTCACATCGGCGACGCTGCATCCGAAGATTGTCAAAGGCAACACGAATACACTGCTCTAGTGTCTCCACATTTGGAATGGACTCTTCATGCACGATACATCCGAGATGGCCTCATAACTAGAAATCGCACGTTTTGAGGTCCGGTGAAAGATCAGGTCACGATACTGGAACCCCTCGTGGAATCCATCGACCAGCAAAGACACGACTGAGATGGGTCCGGTCGTTAAGAGCGAATTAGGCTGGAGTACCATCATGTAGCAACCACGTAACCCCTCGAATCATCAATGGCACTTCTTCCAACAGAGGAGGCAATGTCACCCACAACAAACGCCCATAGTTCAGCCTGTTAGACGATATGAAAGGAAGGCTGGCCCCAAAATATTTTTGCCAGTTATCACGGCCAACACATTCTGACTGCACCGATGCTTATGATTAGCTTTCACCATACCACAGGGGTGCTGCATACTATCCTACACATAACTGTTATGAAAGCTGAAGATACCACTCCGTGCAAAGGTGGCTCATCTTTCAATAAGATAGATGACAAATCCAGAAATCGCGGTTGCCTGGCGCAGAAAGTGACAAATCAGCTTCCGATGTGGAAAGTCTGTCGGTAGTAACCCCGGCACGCACTGTAATTGATAAGGTTAGTAACAAGTGTTATGGATAATGTTCTACACGGTCGTCTGACGTACCCTGTACTGGCGTGTCAACTGCCTGGTACTGACACGGCGGTCGACTCCCACAGTGTCAATCACATTTTCTTCGAGGTCTGGTGTCCGAACATTTCTGATATGTCCTTCATGATTTCCTGCTTCCTGAAACAACCTTGTCTCATACGAACGGCAAAACACTGTTGCAACCATTGAATGCTGTGGTTGTTGTCTGCTGAGATAGGACTAACGATACAATCTCGCTGCCCGATGCCCGTTGCCATTTGCCTTTCCGTAAGTAAACACTGTGTCGGCAAGCTCTCGAGTCGAATACAGAGTACAACGCTGTATCACATCAACTACAATGTGTGTCACCAAGAGAAGTGAATCGGACAAAACTTAACCAATTACTTATGGCAGGAGAGGCCGCTAGGGCATGACGTATGAGGAACAGTAGAACCCTCCAGGAGGAAACCATGCACACTGTATCTGTGGCTGCATGGTACAGCGAGTATTAGACTGCAGTCTCTGTAACAAGGTATGATTGAATAACTGATCTCTATCATGGGAACCATGCATTTCCGTACGGAAGTCCATCAGACCTTTTTTGTTCCGTATTCTTCCATCGATCAGTCCCTTGATTTTTTACATGGTAGAAAAAAGATCACCGTGTATAATTAATACAACTGAATATGTGCTTAGCGCAGTAGCTGGTTGCTTCTCTCTACGTCTAGGGTCACAGCCATTCCCTGTGTGGTTGATATTATCTGCAGCACTCTAAGGTGTCTTTGCCTTTAATGCAGGGTGTCCTTAAAATATCTTTAAAATTTAAGACTTCAATAACTTTAAAACTATACTAGACATCGAGGAACAGTTTTCAACTTGTGGCGCCGGCCAGAGTGGCCAAGTGGTTCTAGGCGCTACAGTCTGGAACTGCGCGGCCGCTACGGTCGCAGGTTCGAATCCTGCCTCGGGCATGGATGTGTGTGATATCCTTAGGTTAGTTAGGTTTAAGTAGTTGTAACTTCTAGGGGACTGATGACCTCAGCAGTTAAGTCCCATAGTGCTCAGAGCCATTTGAACCAATCAACTTGTGGCGAGATAACTCATACAATATTTTTTTCTTTTTTTACCTCCCAGGTGGCGCATTTCTTACGCAAAATTAAACTCTGAATTCTGAGCTCAGTGAGTAGCCTAGTTCCGAAAAACAACGTTCGATACTCGAACCCGATGCCCTGTTCCAGGACGAGACGGTCCACTTCGATAGACCCGCGGATTTAGCAGAGCGGTCTAAGGCGCTACAGTCATGGACTGTGCGGCTGGTCCCGACGGAGGTTCGAATCCTCCCTCGGGCATGGGTGTGTGTGTTTGTCCTTAAGATAATTTAGATTAAGTAGTGTGGTGTAAGCTTAGGGACTGATGACCTTAGCAGTTAAGTACCATAAGATTTCACACACATTTAAACATTTTTTTCCACTTCGATATCTGTCACGATTCCCTGACTCACACAACTAGAACTCTTGCAAAAAAGAAGTTCAAATATGTGTGAATTCCTAAGGGACAAAACTGCTGAGATCATCTGTCCCTATACTTACATACTACTTTAACTTATGCTAAGAACAACACACGCACACCCATGTCCGAAGGAGGACTAGATCCTCCGACGGGAGGGACCTTGCAATCCGTGACATGGAGCCTCAAACCACGTAGCGGGTAGAATTCTTCCTGTGGGGTTTTGTAAACGATCTGGTGTACCGAACCAAGGTTAGAGAGCTACAGGACTTGAAGGTACGCATGCGCAATGCATTTGAACATATGACTGTAGAGATCCTGAATCGTGCGTGGAGAGAAATTGAATTCCGATTAGTCATTATCCTTGTCATTAAGGGTGCAAACATTGCAGTGTACCAATGAGAAAACAAAACGTTATGAGTTAAATTAACGTATGTGAAAACCATACGGTAAAATCTAGTATAATGTTAAAAGTATTAAAGGCTTATATTGTAAAGCTAATTTATGGATTCGTCGCATTCTGACGACCCTAACTTCAACGTACCAGTTACGCTGAGATATTAAATTTTCAGACATGTCAATGACTCCAACTGCCGCCTGCCTGATCTCGTTGGCTAATTTTTTACGGAAAGATATAAAGTAAACCTTGTCTTGTTAAGAAGTACATTAATGTGACAACACAGTTTGTATACTACAGATATGTTCTGAGAAAGATCTCCAGGAACTATTAGTAAAGGTCACAGTGAGACGTACAGATGATATGATATTCACGGTACCAACACTATTCGAAATAGTAATAATGTAACACAGCGCAGACAGCCACATAATTTTCGGAAGCGATCTAAAGGATTCAGTGCTCGCTGTTACTGACTCACCAGGGAATTTCAATACCAGCGATATTGGCGATGCTTTCTCAGCTGTTCGCGGATTTGAATCCTTCTAAATTTCCAGAGACGGCATCAGGTGCTCTTATATTTTGCCATGTGTCTATGTATGTGAACAGGACCCTGGAAACACAGATATTGTGTGGATATGACGGGGTATCTAGCAGAATACTGAAGTATTGTTCCACGTATGTTAGCTCAGTACTTAGCCATATCTGTAACTTTTCCTTTAGGAGTGGTCGGTTTCCTGACCGATTAAAGTACTCGGTAGTGAAGCCACTTTATAAAAAGGGAGGTAGTGAAGCCACTTTATAAAAAGGGAGACAGGGATAATGTTGACAATTATAGACCTATTTCTATGCCATCGGTGTTTGCTAAAGTTATCGAGAGAGTTGTATATACAAGGTTACTGCAGCATTTAAATTCACATAATTTGCTATCAAATGTACAGTTTGGTTTTAGAAATGGCTTAACAACTGAAAATGCTATAGTCTCTTTTCTCTGTGAGGTTTTGGACGGATTAAATAAAAGGTTGCGAACGTTAGGTGTTTTCTTTGATTTAACGAAGGCTTTTGACTGTGTTGACCACAAAATATTACTGCAGAAGTTGGAACATTATGGAGTAAGGGGAGTAGCTTACAATTGGTTCGCCTCCTACTTTAAGAACAGCAAGCAGAAGGTAATCCTCCGCAATATTGAGAGTGGTAATGATGTTCAGTTCCAATGGGGCACTGTTAAATGGGGCGTGTGTAACGGAACTGAAATGAAGGTGGGCTGATAGTAATTTGGAGCCCGCGCGTCGTAGACGGGCGTGCTGGTGTGAGACTGCCAGGGAGTGCACCCTGATGCCATCTATTGGCGAAACTGGGAATTAGCGCTGTCTCAGACAATGCACTAAGCTCTCGGAGTCAAATGTATTCTTTTTCTTGGTAATTATAAGTTATTAGTGTATGATTTAATGTTATAAAGCGCTAGTAGTAAATTATTATGACTGGTATGAACTCCAGGGTAATAAATATAAATATTCTTAAATACTAAATGATTTCGGTGAAAAGGTGGTAGGGGAACGACCCCACTCTTGGTGATACGAGCGTAGCTAGAGGTAGCTGGAGACACAGGGACTGAACAATGGAATGGCCTGGGGAGTGTTGACGTGATCGGACGTGTGTAACTGTGCTCACGCAAAAGTGATTGTGCAACAGCGAAGAGGCGAATATCGTCGCCGTTTGTGGACTAGAACGCGACGAATGGTTGTCGAAGCCGTCTCTATGCCACTGGGGCTGATTGTAAGAGTTCCTGCGCCCAGATTTTATGGCGGACGTGCAGTAGCTTATACGAGTGCTACAGCTCGTAGTTCCAGCCGCCATTAAGGGCATGAGGCGTGAAGAGCTGCGTTAGCCACAGGCATCTCACCACCAGCACCGACACGTCTACCCAAGGCAAGACTGCTTGAAATTGTTAAGTCGAACTTTGTACACATGTAAAAGGAGAATACCAGTTTTCTTTTGTGCAAGTGCAGAGGACAGAATATAGTAATGAGTATAATTACGACGCCTGTTGTTCATTGTAAAGTGTAGTAACCTGAAACATAGTGTAGTGAAATCAGACTGAGGCCACCATCGCCTCTTTCATTTACAATTCTTTTGGTTGTAGAATACTTTAGCGTTTAAGAATAGTGAAAAGAGCAATGGTCACACCAGACTGAGTCGCCTATTTATAGTTACTTAAATTTTTCTGAGTAACCTTTCAAGTAAAGTCACTTAACTAATTCTATAGCAATTGTCCAAAGAGTAATATCCCAAAATCATTAAATAAGTTGAAGGGTAGAAGTTTGTTAAATTAAGTTGCTTAAATTGTCTTGGTGGTAATTACCAAGCCAACTCACAGAAATTGAGAGAGTATTTGCTTTGTAGAATCACCTAGAATGATCAGAAATAGTAATATTCAGAATTAAGTTTAAAATTCAACTCAAGCCGTTTCACTTTGAAACGAGCCAAAAAATTGATTTATGCTTTTGCTCCTTCAGAGCTGGCGACTGTAGTTATAAGTATTTTCAGGAGGATTCGACGGTAAGTCTGCTGCTCTCGTCGTGCTGATAGGATTATCTACTGCTGCTAGCAGTGGTGATTGGATACATAAGCTCACTACCAAGTTACGTGGGTCAGGTAGGCAGTGTTACCGTGTGAACTGTAGGGCACTGTAGGCCGTGGATCGAACCCGTTCAATCATCACAGCTCTTTGAGAAATAGTCCGGTTAGGAGTGTACTAATCCAATAGGTAAATACTGGCGAGTAACGGTCAAAAATGTATACGCAAGTGAATTTAGCAAGGTCCATGTAACACCTAGTTAATGTGGTGTAATGGCGAGGGTAGGAGTGGAGTAAAAGTGAGCTGAGCTTGTGGCAGCTGTGCTGTCTTCAAAGATTAATAACGCCAGAATTCACTACTAACTCTTACCATTAGGGCTGAGCTATTTACGGTTAAAATACGTAGCAGTAAGCGCAAAGGCGTGACAGCTACAAGTCCGTATTGGCTTTATACATACGGAAGTAGGAAGCGGGTCATTCTGTCAGTGGAGGGGTTAAAACAACGGAGTCACTTGAGAACATACCCCATTCACTGATGGAAAGATTCGGCGGTTCGGTCGCACGTTCCCCAAGGGTCGGTGCTGGGGCCACTGCTGTTTCTTATTTATATAAATGATATGCCTTCTAGTATTACAGGTGATTCAAAAATATTTCTGCTTGCTGATGACACCACCTTGGTAGTGAAGGATCTTGTGTGTAATATTGAAACATTATCAAATAATGTAGTTCATGATATAAGTTCGTGGCTTGTGGAAAATAATTTGATGCTAAATCACAGTAAGACTCAGTTTTTACAGTTTCTAACTCACAATTCAACAAGAACTGACATTTTAATCAGACAGAATGGGCATGTTATAAGCGAGACAGAACAGTTCAAGTTCCTAGGCGTACGGATAGATAGTAAGCTGTTGTGGAAAGCCCATATTCAGGATCTTGTTCAGAAACTAAATGCCGCTTTATTTACCATTAGAACAGTATCTGAAATAAGTGACATTTCAACACGAAAAGTAGTATACTTCGCATATTTTCATACGCTTATGTCATATGGTATTATTTTTTGGGCTAATTCTTCTGATTCAAAAAGGGTATTTTTGGCTCAAAAACGGGCTTTTCGAGCTGTGTATAGTGTAAGTTCGAAAACCTCTTGTCGACCCCTATTCAATAGTCTGGGAATTTTGACATTGCCCTCACAGTATGTATTTTCATTAATGTCGTTTGTTGTTAGCAATATTAGCTTATTCCCAAGAGTTAGCAGCTTTCACTCAGTTAATACTAGGCAGAAATCAAATCTGCATGTGGAATGCACTTCCTTGACTCTTGTGCAGAAAGGAGTACAGTATTCTGCTGCAGTCATTTTCAATAAGCTACCACAAGAACTCAAAAATCTTAGCAGTAGCCCCAACTCTTTTAAGTCTAAACTGAAGAGTTTCCTCATGGCTCACTCCTTCCATTCTGTCGAGGAGCTCCTGGAAGAGCTAAAAAATTAAGCAAATTCCAGTGTTACATTCTTGGTTTTCTTTATTTAAACTAACGACTTGTCGCCTGAATATGTTTCTTATATTTCATTTTATCTGTTTCTACAATCGTGTTATAATTTCATGTATTGACTCGTTCCATGACCATGGAGACTTCTCCTAAATGTGGTCCCACGGAACAATAAATAAATAAATAAATAAATAAAGTCCAGTTATTCAGCGTTACGCATTGCGACTGCTGGAACGCTGTACTGCCAACCAGCTTTCCAAGCCTGATACAGCGTATAAAACAAACTGGCAAATGCACGCCACTTGACTTAAAAACACAGTGAGAGGAAATGCGCTCTGTGTCGTTATTGTTTGGTTGTCCCTCTTTTAATTAGAGCGCTTACGGAGAGCGGAGTTTTCCTAAATTCATCGATATTTAACGGAATCGCTTAGGCACTGGCGAGGATAGGCAGAGACAAGTGAACAAACGTTAACTGGCCAATTCCATACTACAAACAAAATTCCTAAATGTGAAAAGAATCCTGGGTGATTTAGTTACTTAATAGGTCTGGTAGAAAAAATTATCTACCATCTGCTTTAATACAGATGGATCTCACAACGTGTACCCTGCAGACAGAATTCTCTCGGAGGATGAAAGAAAGAAACTTGTACCGAAACATATATAATTTTCTCTTACTGATAAATTTATGGATAATTATTCGACTCTTATACGAAATATTCATTTGAAAAGTACTTAACACTGACGGACAAAAGAAGATTTACGCTCTTCGTTTATTACTTTTAGTAATAGTTCCTTTCCTTGTTCTCATGTCATGGTGATAAGACGTATAAATGAAGTGCTGAGTAAGTTCAACTGAAATTGCGCTAAATAATGAAAGAAATTTCTGGAACAATACCATTTTCTCATTTACGAGAGCATGGATCCCAACACCTGTAGCTCTGAAAGATTATTATTAGTCTAGTTTTGTATGGGGAATTTAGATGAAGGCGACGGTCTTTACAACGGCCCTGCTCAACCATGTATGTAGGTGATTGTGTTCATCTCCCTCCCTTCGTGGCCGCCTATGTCAACTTCAGTATCTGGGTCATGACTGCCACGACATTCAGAAGCTGCAATATTTCTTTTGATTTGTTTAGGAAGTCCAATTATTTTCTTTCTCACACAAATAAATGCATTTTAACCACAATTCATTTACGCAGGTCCCGTGGAATGATAATATTTACCAGCACCACTTACGAGCCTCTATGCCGATCGATGGTTCGCATATAATTGAGTGTGTACCGCCGTAACTATACTTATGACCATTTCCCTTACAGTATTTATTCTCATTTTGATCCACTCACTCGCGAATGTACGTGTCCTCGTACTTTGTGTAGTCAGTCGGGTCACGCGAAATATTTATTGCGTGACATTCATACTCTCATTTCAAAATTACGACGCCGGCTGATTAAGGTTTTAACAATTTAACAGTGCGGTTATAAAGTGTACATTTCGTATAGACGAAGTGCAATATAACGGTTAAAATTGATGAATTTTTATGATATTACTTTCCTAACGTGAGTTATTATAATGTAGTACATACGATCTATCGAATAGAGTACAGAACTGCCGAAAGAAAAGTCTTTAATTCATTGTTGTACATATCTACATGTACTACGTCATGTTTTGTCAGGTTGTATGTTCTATGTTTCCAAATACTTCTGTAATTACATTAAACACCTCGTGATTTTGATGAAGTTGTTAACTAGTATTATATTTCAGGTACATACAACTTTAGAAAAAAGATAAATATTTATAGCAACAAGGGAAGTTTATAAGGGCATATATTTTAAGAGAGACGGGATATTAAGTTATCACAGAGGAAGTTGTAGTACTCTATATAGGGTGTCCCATTTATCTTGACCACCCTAAAAAATTGTTTGTCCAGATGAAACTTAGAAAATTTTTCAAGCAAATGTTGTTTAAACATCAGGGGGACATCAATCAGCATGATTGCCTTCGTTGTCGCTTTGCTCTTTACAAAGATATGAACAGCGGCATGACTTTATTAAATGGCACCCTGTACTTTTTTATTCGGTGTTTCATTTCCTCTCCTAAAGACCTATTCAAAAATGTATCACAGTGTACCATTCACTGAAACACTTCTTTATTAATCACACAAAATAACAGTGACTTTGATCCCGGGGTCACAAACTCGTCCACTTGCTGGAGTTGTCAGAAAAAAATGAAAACCAAGTAAAAACATAACACAAAATTGACTTTGGTCCTCCTGTACCATTGCCCAGGTGTAGAACATTCAGAGGTGCTCAAAGTGGTGACCCTGGACACCGATACACAGGTGCACTCGCTGAATGAAAGAATTATATACAGCTTCCAGTGTTGCCTGTTGAAGAGAATTAGAAGCAAGCACGATACGTTCTTGCATGTCCTCTGGATTTGTTGGAATATCGCGATAGACAAAGTATTTAATGCATCCCGAAAGAAAAAAGTCAAGAGGATTTAAATCAGGAGGCCTAGCAGACCAAGTAACTGTTCCTTCTCTACCAATCCACCTAGCAGGATACCTTCCGTTCAGAACACGACGTGCACGCAAGGCATTATGTGCTATACAACCATCGTGTTGATACCACATAAGCATTATGGTTCTTAGCGCCACTTCATGCAGAACAGGAGGAAGAATTCGTCTGAGGAAGTTGGCATACGTTGTGCCGATTAGACTACCATTGATTAAACAAGAGCCAATAATTGTAGTACCAAGCATCCCACACCAGACGTTAACTCTCCATTGACGCTGAAGTTCTACCTGTAATCATAGAATACATTCAATAGAGAATGTTGGCATCACCGAGAGAATCTCAAAGCCGACGCCACGTGATCGACTGTGGCGCCCTCTGTACTGCTCATGTAATCAGCGCTCCCTCAAGTTCTCTTCGCAGTTCGCCGCTTTACCTCCGAGGATGTCTCCCGCAGTCGGAGACGAAACGTCTGGAGAGAGTTTGATACTTCGACCACGGCCTATCAGCCCGGAAGTTTTAAGTGAAGGTTCTACCTGTAAGATATCGTGGCTTGACGATTGACCTACAATGAATGTTCCTTGTATTTACCTGTCCATTGTTTGAAAAGGAACATTCATCGGTGTATAGAACATTGGAGAAGTAGTTCGGCTTGGCGAGGATACGCTCCTGTGCCCAATGACAGAACTGCAAACGATTCTGGAAATCATTCCCATGCAATTCTTGATGTAGGTGTACATGGTAGGGATGGAACCGGTGACGCTTAAGAATACGATGTACACTGGTTTTATGAATTCCAATCTCGTGTTCAAGCTGTCGTGTGCTCACACGTGGATCCATAGCAACGGAAGCGAGAGCAGTAACTTCGGCAGATTCGTCTGTGCGAGTGCTACGACGATTGCATAGTCGTCGGTTGAAACTTCCCGTTTCCTGAAGCGTCGCAACAAGAAGAGAAAACATCCGTCGGGAAGGTGGGTTCTTGTCAGGATATCGCGCTCTGTGCAGTGCCGCTGCTTGCGTAGCATCTCGCCTACCTTCAACAACAACAATAAAAAAAAGTTATGCCGATGCAGTTTGTAGGAGGGACAGCCTTTACTGTAGACCTACTCAACACAACGGTATTTAAAAGGACTAAACTACTGTACTTAATGTACCCGTACATAAGAAAGCAGTTTAGCAATTACTGTTCTGATAATTTACATTCCCCATAAACGAGTAGCAATTTTACCTTGTCTTCATTGGTGTACCTTCTGCTCACACAACTCTTCAGCTGACGATGTTTGACGGAATGATGGATCTGCATTGTACTTATGTTTATATTTGTCCTCTGTCAACGTAGCGCATGGATGTGTTCCATTACCCCGAGTACCTGCACTAAGCGCTGGGGGGTGTCAACGTCAGTGTTGTGTTATCTAATTAATGATGTTGTGCTTCAGTGAATGGTACACTGTGATAGATTTTTGAATAGGTCTTTAGTAGAGGGAATGAATTACCGAAAAAAAGACAGGGAGACCTTTAAAAAAGTCATACCGCTGTTCATATCTTTTTAAAAACAAAGCTAAAACGAAGGCAATCATGCTTATTAACGTCCCGCTGACGGCTAAGGAACATTTAATTGAAAGATTTTGAAATTTTAACCAGGGCAAACAGTTATTTAGGGCGGTCAAGATAAATGGGACATCCTTTATACACTGGTGTTCAGAACTTCTACGAAAATAACTTCCGCATGACATGTAACTGCCAAGTAAGACCTATGAAACTTGGACCATACGTAAAAAGACTTCCTACAGTATCACACAGAAGGTAACTGAAAGAAATGGTAAAGAGAGGAATATGAACGTGACCTTTATTCACAAATAGTAATTACACTGAAACCGGTGCGGTTAGTAATGGCCGCGTGGACTTAAGAAACCGCGAGAGATACTTCTCAAAAGGTTGTGTGACTACCACGGATAGCGACGCGTGCTCTGCAATGGTCCCCCAAGCCGGCCACGAGGTCGGTTAGAAGTACTTGTGGTAGGGTATTTCATTCCTACACCAGCCTAGTTGACAACTGTCGGACTGTTGTTGGTGCATGTAGACTTTCTGTAGTACGTATCCCTACCGCTCCCCACATGTGCTCAGTGGCATTTAAGTAGGGGGAATTGACGGTCCACTCCACTTGCGGAATATCTTCTCGTTCCAAGTACCCCTCCATCTGCGCTGTTCAGTGTGGTCGTTCACTGGCACCCAAGGAAATAGTCAGTACGGAATCCATACCTGAGAAAACGGACGCGGGAAAGGAGAACACAGTCAAAATAACGCTGCTTCCCCAGATTTAAATCCCATTGAGCACGTGTGGGGTCCGTTGTGAGAACTACTGCAGCACGTCCACATCCCCTGATCACCATCTAGCATCTGTCAAGGGCGCTGGGGAGGAAAAGAGCGCACTACACCAATAATGCCTTACTAGCCTTGGGGCCTTCATGGGAGCATGGGAGCACGTTGCAGACCACACAACGCCGTCCGTGTTGAGCACATACCCTATTAAGGACCATGCCCAACGTTTTCTAATGCCCAGGGGCCATAATGAATAACAGTGACTTCAGTGTTATCATTGCCTATGAATAAAAGTATTTTTCCTGTTCTTCTTACTGCGTACCCTATTATGGTATCTTCTGTACTGCACTGTAGCAACGTCTTCTATGTACGGTCCAAGTTTCATTGACTTATGTTACTTGGGAGTAACACGTCGTTGTAATGTTGCATTTTTCCTTAAATTTTGCCAACCGATGTTGTTCTTTTACACTACTGGCCATGAAAACTGCTACACCAAGAAGAAATGCAGATGACAAACGGGTATTCATTGGACAAATACATTGTACTACAACTGATATGTGATTACACTTTCACGCAATTTGGGTGCATAGATCCTGAGAAATCAGTACCCAAAACGACCACCTCTGGCCGCAATAACAGCCTTGATACGCCTGCGCATTGAGTCAAACAGAGCTTGCATGGCGTGTACAGGTACAGCTTCCCATCCAGCTTCAACACGATACCACAGTTCATCAAGGGTAGTGACTGGCGTATTGTGACAAGCCAGTTGCTCAGCCACCATTGACCAGACGTTTTCAATTGGTGAGATATCTGGAGAATGTGCTGTCCAGGACAGCAGTCGAACATTTTCTGTATCCAGAAAGGCCCATGCAAGACTTGAAACATGCGGTCGTGCATTATTCTGCTGAAACATAGGGTTTTGCAGGGATCGTCTGAAGGGTAGAGCCACGGGTCGTAACACATCTGAAATGTAACATCCAGTGTTCAAAGTGCCGTCAATGCCAACAAGAGGTGACCGAGACGTGTAACCAATGGCACCCCATACCATGACGCCGGGTGATACGCCAGTATGGCGATGACGAATACACGCTTCCAATGTGCGTTCACTGCGATCCCGCCAAACACGGATGCGACCATCATGATACTGTAGACAGAACCTGGATTCATATGAAAAGATGACGTTTTGCCATTCGTACACCCAGGTTCGTCGTTGAGTACACCATCGCAACTGCTCCTGTCTGTGATGCAGCGTCAGGAGAAACCGCAGCAATGGTCTCCAAGCTGATAGTCCATGCTGCTGCAAACGTTGTCGAACTGTTCGTGCACTTGGATGTTGTCTTCCAAAGTTCCCCATCTGTTGACTCAGGGATCGAGACGCGGCTGCACGATCCGTTACAGCCATGCGGGTAAGATGCCTGTCATCTCGACTGCTAGCGATACGAGGCCGTTTGGATCAAGCACGGCATTCTGTATTACCCTCCTGAACCCACCGATTCCATATTCTGCTACGTCATTGGATTTTGACCAACGCGAGCAGCAATGTCACGATACGATAAATCGCAATCGCGATAAGCTACAATCCGACCTTTATCAGAGTCGGAAACGTAATGGTACGCATTTCTCCTCCTTACACGAGGCATCACAAAAACGTTTCACCAGGCAACGCCGGTCAGCTGCTATTTGAGTATGAGAAATCGGTCGGAAACTATCCTCATGTCAGCACGTTGTAGGTGTCGCCACCGGCACCAACCTTGTGAGAATGCTCTGAAAAGCTAATCATTTGCATATCACAGCATCCTCTTCCTGTAGGTTAAATTTCGCGTCTGTAACACGTCATCTTCGTGGTGTAGCAATTTTAATGGCCAGGAGTGTAACAAACTTCCAAATTTGTAATGTGTGTTCTCTGTAGATCGAGTTTTCCGAAAGATAATATTATAACACGATTGTGGATCGCGATACGAAGAATAAAATTTATTATATTTCTAAATAACAGGAGTAGGGTCAGAACAGCCTCAAAATTTACTGACCTCGTTGCAGGTCACTATGACAATGTGTGGTGTTTGTCATGTAAGCAGGAACGTAGATCCGGGTGGATGGCTATCGGCAAGGTAAGCAAACAGTGAGACATGAGCAGCCAATTTGTTCATTACAAGCAACACAGCAGCCGTAATGTCGTCTCGCTGTCTGTATCCTGGACCGTAGGCTGTCCTGGACGCCTGTGTACGCCTGGCTCAGAACGCAGGTCAGAGGGAGCCAGCAAAGTCGAGTAGGTGGCAACGTTGAAGGAGCGATGTCAGCGCCTCGGTCAGTATTGCACTGCAACAGCCACGCAGCGACAGCAATCTCTGCAGTACGTCGTCACATTATTCGGCGCAGATGCATGACGAGCTCACAGCCTGCGGCGGGGCCAGTGCAGGCAGCACCCAAGTGCGAACCAAGGACTCCAGCCCAGCATACTGCCATAGCAGCCTGCGGATGGAAGTCTTCAGTAGTGGAGTGAGCGCACACGGAAGAGGTAGCAGCTCGCCACTAGTCAGTGCCCTTAAGTCGGTTGGAAGTCAGTGATCAGACGGCACCTAGCTACAGCAGTAGGCTGGATGACCCACGTCAGGCTGTTGACTGAACTGACTACAGACAATAACAGTTACTACATAGCCGAGTGAGGCAAGGCGCCTTATATCGGTCCTGTCTAGCGCCCGTGTATCTGGCGAATGACTCTTGCATGCACAGTGACAGTCTGAAGCGGGTTCAGTCGAGTACGTAGTTCTAAATTTCATCTGCTAGAGCACAGTAGCGGACAGGACTAAACAGAAAGAACTATAATGTAGATAACGATTTTGATCAGAAGTGCACGGAGACATTCAAGAAACAGGTCAACAGTATGTTTTTGTGAATTGTTCCGTTTATTTCTTGGAACGTTTTTTGTATATGTATGTTCGTACAGTTTCTTATATGCTTTTATTAGTGTGAATGATGCGTGAATGTGGCCAAAAGTAAATATGTAGATCATTGTTCTACTCATGAAAGCTGTACGAACTAGCGTGAGAAAGGTTAAGACAGTGTGAATGCCGACGACGGGGAATTTTGTATCATAACATATTAAATAAGTTTATGGTAAAAGGAAAGCTAATTCGAGGACAAATGAAAACATTAATAACGTTAACTATAATGCTAAATATTTATGTCGAGTAAAAGTAGAATTAGAAAGTGGTTTATTTGTTGATTGGTTAGTCACAAAAAGCGCGGACTAACGCAGGAGAATAATGTTTTTCTATTGGCCTCAAAGAATACTGAGCAATGAGAACGGCCTATTCTTCGCGCGTCTTTTGTCTTGGAGATATAGAATGCTTCCAGCAGTGTGAGTCAGAACCAAGCCTTCCAATGGTACATTCGTATGTAGTATGAGCTCCGAAGGAAGTTACAATTTCCTGGTTTTAGTTATGCTACATTTTTTAAAGTGTTTTAAAGTGAAGGAATATTTACTCCTGGGTGCTTTTTACCACGTACAGATTTTTAAGTAATTTGGTGTATGAGAAAAAACAGAAATTCCGCGTGACATTTGAGCAGATCAGTGACTTAAAACCTGAGTGCCTTAGGCACAGTCAAACTTAACAGTATGACAGTATGGCGAGCACTTCCATTTAAGAACAATCCGTGCTTATCCATCTTTTTGATTTGCAGCTCCTTGTATTGGACGTATTTGCAGTTAAAATTTTTGGATGTGAGGTCCTCCAATTATGCAGTACCCAAACATGTTTCGGCACCACTGTGCTATCATCAGTGGGTTTTTGTTTTTATTTATTCTGCAATGTGAACATTTTTGTTAAATGATTATAAAATTATGTGCACATTTAGTTCAAATAAGAGATCGTTTCTTTTTGTAGATTACATGTATGTGCGTGTGTGTAGACTTTATGTGTTTGTGATGTTTTTACTTGTAAAGTTCCTTTAATGTGTTAAATAGCGTGCGCTTGCATAGTGTAGTGTATTCGTTTAAGACTTGTTTTCCTTCTGCCTTTGCCTTCTGTATATGGAAGTTTTCCTCAAAGGTCAGTTTGGTGTATAGGTTGTGGCTGGGTTTTAGTATTCTTAAGTCTGCAAGAGCACACTATTTAACACATTAAAGGAACTTTACAAATAAAAACAGCACAAACAGATAAAATCTACACACACTCACACGCCACACACACACACACACACACACACACACACACACACTCACACACTCACACGCACACACACACACACACACACACACACATAGCTAAGAAGCACACAAAAAAACACACAGACAGGCGCACACACACACACACACACACACACACACACACACACAGAAAGATAAAATACAAACAAAATTCAAATTTGGCGCCGAACTCTCTGGTGAACAAATGAACACAGACTGGGCTGGGACACATAACAAACCACAATCACACTGTGTTCTGGTGTAGTGAAAAAGTGTTTAAGTGTTTTACGACGTTATTACAAAATGGTTCAAATGGCTCTGAGCACTATGGGACTTAACATCTGTGGTCATCAGTCCCATAGAACTTAGAACTACTTAAACCTAACTAACCTAAGGACATCACAAACATCCATGCCCGAGGCAGGATTCGAACCTGCGACCGTAGCAGTCGCGCGGTTCCGGACTGCTCGCCTAGAACCGCTAGACCACCGCGGCCGGCCGACGTTATTAGTGGAAAATATTTGTTATAGTTACGTATGCATCACAACACCGCAGCATGATGCGGAGAATGGAAGTGCTTGCTACGCGAAATTGAAAGTAAATACGGAAATAGGCGCGAAAACATCGCGAGAAAATAAATTACATTCTAGAAGATAGGTTAACTCCCAGCAAAAAACTTTCTCAGTAACATCGTTTGGTTGCAGATGACAAGCTGCCTGTAGTAATTTACACAAAATTGATCCAGAAAATTCAAGCACACCAAATGTAAAGGTATTTACAAAAATAAGCGCTCTGTCGTTTCAGCTAAAAATGCACTTAATTTTATAATCATGAAACAAAAATGTCCACATTGCAGAATAAATGAAAACGAAAACCCACTGATGATGGCACAGTGGTGTCGAAACATGTTTAGGTACTGAGAAAAACGGTGTTTTGCATAACTGGCGGACCTAACATTAAAGAAAATCCGTGCTTAGTTGCTGTTCAAATTTCTGGAAATACGTAACCATAAACTTGCTAACGTGAATGAAAGATTTGGTGCATGACTGTGTTAAGATTAGTACGGGCTTCTCAGTGAACGTGCACATCTCAAGATTCAGAACATACCGAAGTTTTGCCAAATTTTCAACTTTCATTCTAAATTTAGACCTTGAAACACGTATGTAACGCAGCAGCGATGGCGAGGCATTGCAGCGTCTCTGACCAGAGAGTATGCGCTTGACCGCGCGAGTGTTGCGAGCAGTTCGCTAGTTGTCGCTATGCAGAGCAGTTCTCAGTCTGTAGCTCGATTTAGTTACGAGCAGTCGGTCAGTAGTAGCAGCCCAGTGCGGTTGTGTGATGTGGGCGGTCGGCAACACTGGTCAAGATGCTGAATGAGGTATACTGTTAATTAATATAATCATTAGATAATGTAAAAATTTATTTATTGTAATTATTCTCCAACAAATGCCCCAATAATAATTTTTATTTCAAAAGCAAAAAAAAAGAAAAAAATAAAAAAAATAAAAAAAATGAAAAAAAAGAAATAAAAAAAACAAAAAAAAAACAAGAAAAAAAAGAAAAAAAATATGAAACACGTATGTAACGCAGCAGCGATGGCGAGGCATTGCAGCGTCTCTGACCAGAGAGTATGCGCTTGACCGCGCGAGTGTTGCGAGCAGTTCGCTAGTTGTCGCTATGCAGAGCAGTTCTCAGTCTGTAGCTCGATTTAGTTACGAGCAGTCGGTCAGTAGTAGCAGCCCAGTGCGGTTGTGTGATGTGGGCGGTCGGCAACACTGGTCAAGATGCTGAATGAGGTATACTGTTAATTAATATAATCATTAGATAATGTAAAAATTTATTTATTGTAATTATTCTCCAACAAATGCCCAAATAATAATTTTTATTTCAAAAGCATTTTTTTTTTTAATTTAATTTTTATTGAACTAAAGATTTCGTTACACTTCCCATTTCATTCCACTTCTTTTAAAGAAAAATTTCAGTAAAATCACAAAAAAAAGGAATATTATTGTTTGCAATGCAGTTCGTCCAAGCCGTGCGCACGAAAAAGAGCAGAAATTTGACATCCAGTTATTCTGAGGTAAGACTTTAATTCTGATTGTTTTACACAGGGCCAAAGACCGGTATTTCGGTTTAATTGAATTTTCTTATCACTGAATGGACTTTAAGTTTTTGTGAGGAATTTATATTTGAGTCAGATTGCGAATTTCACATTTTTGTTGCCATTGTCAGTACATTTCATTGTGGGCAGGTTACGCTTAGAGCAATGTCCATTAGCATTCCTAAATAAAATTGTCATTTCTTTTAAAATATTTGTGGGGAGGTTACACTCGGCTCCCATTTGTATTAAGTATTGTCATTTATTTCTTTTAAATTACGGTGGGGAGGTTACACTTTCATCTTTAGTTTTCTGCACTGCTGCCTTTTCATCTACTATCCTTTATATCTATCAAAACTGCTCTTTAACTATTGCTCTATCTAGGATTAAGAATATGTAATGAAAACCCGATGTGACAAATTTTTACTGAAAGTGACAACATTCTTTAGGCACTCCCGTAATGACAACTACCGCCGTAATTTTAATTACAGATAAAATCGTAATCATCAGTATGTATAAAATTTTGAGCAATCGGAACCACATTTTTGTAACAATAGATGTTTTTCACCACAATAGCATGAAAGTCAACCGCTTAGCATACCTAACCAACAATGCAGTCTACAACGTCAAGCAAACTTTAATGTTTCGCCGCGTGCACGTATAGTCCCAGCTCCAACAAATAGTAACGCATGGCAGCAAAGAAATAACTACGTACAGACAACACACTATTTCAACTCGTATCGCAATGCGCCGTATAGAAATTACTATCATGACAGACGTAAAAATAACGAGCACAATTTTCAGCGTACATTTAATAACAGTCGATCTTTTCAGCAGCAACAACATCAGCAACAACAAATAATCATGAATGAAACAGACAATAGGTGTCATCCATAGCATAATACGTCAATAAGAAATAAAAGAACAGTTCGTATAGTGGATATGCCACAACATTCTCCCGTAAATAATAACACGTACGATAAATTTTAACCAGATACAGCACAGATTGCATATTACAGTAACGCAAACATTACTTTTGACACGCAGAATTTTGCTCACGAGAATGCTATTTGAAAAATGCTCTGTTGAATGCTCCACTTTTATCGCACCCAGATCTTACTAGAAATTTTTCTATTGCCACCGACAGTTCCAACACCGCTTTAGGCGTACACATTTTTCAGGAAATTGAAGAAGATGGCTCTACAGTAATTAAAAACATCGCATTTGCAAGCCGCATTTTGTCACCTGCTCAGCGAAATTATTCCGTTACAGAATTGGAAACATTATGTGTTGTATGGGCTTTTACGAGATTTAGGCATTTTCTTTATGGCAGACATACCACCGTTTACACAGACCATAGAGCGATACAATTTTTACTTTCGGCTAAATTCACTCACGACAGATTAAGCAGATGGAAACTTTATTTACATGAATTTAATTTTACAATAGTTCACATTCCCGACACACAAAATGTCATAGCAGACGCACTATCGCGTTCTCTGAGCAACAATCAGCAAGACGTAGCAACCAACTTCTGCAAAGCAAATTTCAGTGTCATGTACATTCAGCAAGTTGCATTTGAAAATTTTATTTCATCGTCATTACAGGACATAGCACAAGAACAAAATAAAGACAACGTGTGGAAAGAAATTAAACACCTTTGGCAAGATAGGAAAAATGTTACGATTAGGAACCACTACACTGTACGCAATGATATTCTGTTTCGCCGCTCTCATCCTGACAGCAACAATTGGTTATTATGCATTCCTGACGAACTGGTTAACAAATTAATTTGGTACACTCATTTAAGTTACGCACATTACGGAGATCGAAAATGTTTTCTTATACTGAGACAGAACTGTTATTTCACCAACATGGAGAAACGTATACGACGAGTTATAGCGTCTTGTAAAATTTGCCAGAAAGCTAAATCAGACACCTCTTCACATATTCCTCCATTACATCCCATTATACCTGTTAAATTAAGACATATGGCTGCAGTAGACATTTTTGGTCCGATTCCGAGAACTAACAGAGGTTTTTGCTACATTTTTGTCGCTGTTGAGCTCACTTCAAAATTTGTTACTTTCACTCCATTACGCAAAGCTACTGCCAAAACTGTTTCGAAAGCATTTGTAAGACATTTTCTATTTCATGTAGGGCATGTGATGAGAGTAATTTCTGACAATGGATCTCAATTTCGTAGTACCGTATGGACACGCATGTTACGAGCCAGAAACATTTCTCCGATCTATATATCCAAGTACCACGCTTCTTCGAACCCCTGTGAAAGATTAATGAAAGAAATTGGTAAGCTGTGCCGAATATACTGCCACAAAAGACATATTGATTGGGATACACACATACTCTCATTCCAAGATGTAATTAATGCCATTCCAAATGAATCCACTATGCTATCTCCGTTTGTTACACTGAAAAACGTTGAACCGCCAAACAAAATTAAAGAATTAATAGAATTCCCCAAAAGTCGTCGCCTACGACACCACGAAATAATTGACATTGCGCTGAACAACATCAAACGTGCCGCAGAGCGCCGGAGAAGACAGCAAAAACAGGTTTGTACACGCCGCGACTTTCACGTTGGACAGAAGACATTAATACGTACACACTATTTATCCAGTAAATTAAAAGGTAAGTGCAGTAAATTTGAACTTCTATACGCAGGTCCATATCGGATTCGCAGCATCCCTCACCCCAATGTTGTACACGTCGAAACTTTGAGAACTAGAAAATCGAAAGGCAATCACCATATCTCAGACATTAAACCGTTTATTGAGTGAAACCACTGTATGATTCAACACACTATGATGGCATTTACTAATGCAATTATTTCACCTGACTAATTACTGATGATTATCGTATTTTTCCTTGGCAAGTGCCCGGCAAGGTAAGGTTAGCAGGTCGCTTTTCTTGTCGTTACACATCAGACCGTGCACATTTTCCATTTTTTGTGTATTTGATTATAGTCCAGTTTTATTTGTATGCACTGTGAGGTAGTTAGGATATAACACACACCAGTCGACTTTGACATTTTTTTTTTTTGCCTTATGACATCTCAACATCGTGACTGTTTTACATTTTGCTGCTGCATTGTGATATTCTCTGTACATTTTCGCATCTGAACACTGTCAATGTCTTTGACATATTACGTTTTCTGTCATGTTATGCTGTATGGTTAATTATGTCACCATAAACCAGTCATTATTTAGTGGGTATAGGATTTAAATGCAAGACATTAATCTTTGTTCATCAATTTCAGAAAGAAATGATGCGTGTAAGAAATAAATTCGACAGAAATGGGAATTTCACCTACGGAATAAACGAAAGAAGATGCAATAACTTTATGAGGAAGAGTAAATGGATCAGGCTTAACAAGCATTAACAAGAATATACTATACTCATCGTAGAATAGCAGTCTTAACTAATTTTTTCTTTCAGAATACAAGGTGATTGATGCAGGCTGTGAGACAGAACTACACATCTTAGTTTTTAGTGATGAAATATGCTAGAGATAAGGGATAGTTGTATAATGAGTAATGAAGTGAATTTTTTTTGCAGATGATAATGAATACTGATGAATAAGATGAAGAATATGCTATTATGAATAATGAAGTTTTTCTTTACAGGTGATGATAATAATGAAGTTATGATAATGTGGATAATGAAGTGATTGATAATGAAGTTTTTTCTTTACAGATGAGGATAATGTTGAAGTTATGTATTTATGCTACATAGTTATTTAAGTATTTGTTGCAGTTTGTTTTGACAGCAGGTGTTACATTGCATAGTAGGATGACAGAAAGTTTTGGAAAGGACAGCTATGAAACATATTTTTTATACACATTTCACTACCTGTTAATTCGAAGTTCACTACTTTTCAGCATAGTGTGCGTTTCTTCTTTCAGGTCAATAATCCATTTTGTATTTTTTCCAGGAGAAGCTTTTCATGATACTTACTAAACCTGTTACTTATTATACCTGTTCTACTACTTGCATTTTTATTTTTTACCCATTTGTGTTTATGACTTATAAATGTGATCACATATACTGCCTTGTTGCATAACCTTGCTACAGCTGACTCATGACGAATGACGTTACCTATCCTCATTTGCAGCAATAGGTCAAAAACAAATAGTGTTATGCCTCAGCAATTAATTATCGATCCCAACGCAATGCATTGCTAACAAAAAAAAAAATGTATTACCAGTCCCAAGTAGTGATACCAGTTTGAGAAAATTCTGAATAATACTGATTAGCTCTGAATAGTATGTCGCTTGAGTATTGACTTCTTAATGAGACAAAAAAAGTATATATTTAAGATAATGCTTTGTCACTAGCTAATAACTGCCACTGTTTATTGTAATGAGACTATTTATAATGCGCATGATTATTAATGCTATGACTGTAATTAACTGATTTTAATAATGACTTTGTAATGATCTGAATACTACTGAATGAGGAACACTGTTTATTGTAATGAGACTACTTATAATGCCCATGATTATTAATGCTATGACTAATTAACTGATTTTTAATAATGACTTCGTAATGATCTGAATAATACTGAATGATGATTCTATTCAATACTTGCTGGCCACTGAGTGCCAATAATTAATGTCACTTGATGAATTGTTATTAATTATGCCATTAATTAGCTCTTGTTTTCAATGTTCATTGGAAATGAATGTGACTGTTTAATAATGCTTTGTAATTAGAAGAAGGCTAATGATTCTTACCATATTGGAATGACAAATGATTAATTAACTGTAATTAGGAGAAGGTTAATGATTCTTAATTATACTTTGCAACTGGAAAGGAATGTGACTGTTTAATAATGCTTTGTAATTAGGAAAAGGCTAATGATTCTTACTATATTGGAATGACACATAATTAATTAACTATGCTACTGTTTAATTATGCTTTGTAATTAGGAGAAGGCTAATGATTCTTACTAGATTGGAATGACACATAATTAATTAACTATGCTATTGTTTCATAATGCTTTGTGGTTAGGAAAAAGCTAATGATTAGTACTATTGGAAGACAAATGATTAATTAATTATGCTATATTTTGTAACTGGAAAAGAATGCGATTATTTCATAATGCTTTGTAACTAGGAAAAGATGGCTACTGATTCTATGTAAAACAATAAATGAACATTTTTCTGTAATACTACATACTTGGTACAGAAATGTTCAATAACTGGGCTATGAATGCCACAAACTGCTAATTAAGTCTGTAATTGTCAATATTATGTGACTTGATGTCCTTCACCTCATAAGCTGACTACCCTGAATTACTGCAATGTCCATTTGTCCTGTTTATCCTAGTGATCATGGAGCACTATATTTGGTTTTGCACTAATTCTACGTTGGTGTGCCTTGTAAGAGAGTGGTGTTGACACGACATGCTGTCCACCACCATGAGCGATGAAGACATTATTATGGTCCCACTGTTTGGTGTACCTAATGTACTGCCAAAATGAAAACATGGAACATTACTACGACAGTTCAGTGTCTTGGCTACACTGATAAATTCTGATGGGAAAAGAACTTCAAGTTGTGTCACTTGGTGTTGTACTTCTGTGGAAAGATATGGACTTTCAGAACAGCTGTGTGCAATCTAAAGTGCTACAACCATGATGCAATCCTTCCCTTTCCTATCCTAATTTTTGTCACATAATGAAAATAATTTTTTGGTAACATCATTTATGTTCGTAGGTTATACATTTTTTTTTCCGCTTCGCTGAACTCCAGTGCGAGTACACTTGTGTCACTGGTCGACATGATGTTTTGCCATTATGTTTGTTTATTGCGAAAATGCTAAAGACAATTTTTTCGATTTGTTCCGAAGTACAGTATATGTACACTCTTGTCTTTTATATTGTATATACATTTTTATTTTAATGATATGTTCTGAACTACAGTACATGTGCACTTATGTTAGGTGTTAATATGTTTTCTACTGAACTTCAGCGCCTGTACACTTTTCTCATTTTTCAATATGATTTGTACTATTCTGTATATTCAATACTTCAATGCGTATGCACTTATGTCATTTGTTACTAATTGTTTATACATTTCATCATTTGCTGATATGTTCTCAACTGCAGTGCATGTGCACTCATGTCACTTGTCAACATAATATTTTGCCAGTCTGTTTATTTGTTCTGAATATGCTAAAGAATTTTTTCAGTGCCTGTGCACTTTGTTATCTGTCAAATAATTTGTATATACTTTTTTCTGATTTGTTACTATGTTTTGTACTCACATTTTGTCTTTGTCTTATATATTTTGTACTTAGTGCGTGTGCACAACATCTAATTCATGTACTACATCTATATATTCTGTAAATTGTAGAAGTTTATTAATTAGAAAAAAATTTGCCGCGATTGGCAAGTCCAAATGACTCACCATCGCTGCCAAATTTTTGACCCCCCAGTGGAGGGTTATGAAACACGTATGTAACGCAGCAGCGATGGCGAGGCATTGCAGCGTCTCTGACCAGAGAGTATGCGCTTGACCGCGCGAGTGTTGCGAGCAGTTCGCTAGTTGTCGCTATGCAGAGCAGTTCTCAGTCTGTAGCTCGATTTAGTTACGAGCAGTCGGTCAGTAGTAGCAGCCCAGTGCGGTTGTGTGATGTGGGCGGTCGGCAACACTGGTCAAGATGCTGAATGAGGTATACTGTTAATTAATATAATCATTAGATAATGTAAAAATTTATTTATTGTAATTATTCTCCAACAAATGCCCCAATAATAATTTTTATTTCAAAAGCATTTTTTTTAAAAATTTAATTTTTATTGAACTAAAGATTTCGTTACACTTCCCATTTCATTCCACTTCTTTTAAAGAAAAATTTCAGTAAAATCACAAAAAAAAGGAATATTATTATTTGCAATGCAGTTCGTCCAAGCCGTGCGCACGAAAAAGAGCAGAAATTTGACATCCAGTTATTCTGAGGTAAGACTTTAATTCTGATTGTTTTACACAGGGCCAAAGACCGATATTTCGGTTTAATTGAATTTTCTTATCACTGAATGGACTTTAATTTTTTGTGAGGAATTTATATTTGAGTCAGATTGCGAATTTCACATTTTTGTTGCCATTGTCAGTACATTTCATTGTGGGCAGGTTACGCTTAGAGCAATGTCCATTAGCATTCCTAAATAATATTGTCATTTCTTTTAAAATTTTTGTGGGGAGGTTACACTCGGCTCCCATTTGTATTAAGTATTGTCCTTTTCTTTTAAAATACGGCGGGAAGGTTACAACCTTTTACTGATTCTTAGAATAATTACGTAGTATGCAGCCTGGTGCGGTAGGTTTCTGGTCGGCTGTCCTGCAGGCGATCTGGTGCAACGAGTTCACAGATATGTGCCGGAAATGAAAGAACGTAGTAGTGCCGCCGCAGAGGGGGATCGTATTTATGGCCCCACTACCTTGTCATGTGATGACCAAATATCATTTAGAATGACGTAGCCGCCGGAAGCGGCGATGTTGCAGTCTTGCATGTGGTGTAGACAGACTTGTCCCCGTACCATGCTGTGTAAAGTGGGTATCAGCTCTGCCGGCAGCAGCTGTGGCTGGACGTGTGGTAACTAGCCGAGGCCTAGCTTCAGTGCGCAGACTTCCGCCATGTCAGCACTGCCGCTCTGCTGCGTGTTTCATCAGAATGCGTGACAGCTCTCTGTAAGCTTGGCCACGGGTTACATGCACTGTCTTCTAAACTGGGGGCGCAACATAATCTACATCTATAGCCATAGTTACTCTTAATGAATGGAAATGCTTAATTGCCTATAAATATTCTTTTCCATTTTAATTTGTCATACATTTTTAATGACATAATTTAATCACTGCCGCTTATTCGATTTTCATTTTTATAACCATAAACAAGGACGCACGTGCCTCGAAAGTGCTCTAAGGTCGGAAGAGACTCACCGTGGCTTAACAGCAAAATTCGAAAAATGCTAGGGAATCAAAGGTCGTTCCACTTTCGGATAAAAGGTCAAAGGGCAAATGAAGACAGGCAACGGTTAGTAGAGATCCGTGCGTCAACGAAAAGATCAATTCGTGAAGGTTACCACCGTCATACCTTAACAACAGATCCCGTCCAGAAACCGAGAAAATTCTGGACCTATGTAAAATTGCTAAGTGGGTCTAAGGCTTTCGTTCTGTGTCACTCGTTGACCAGTCTGACGTGGCAGCAGAAGATGGCAAAAAGAAGTCGAAATCGACTCAGGAGAATCGTACGGACATACCGTCGTTTGACCATCACATAGACTCCTCTTTGGAGGACATAGCAATAAGCATCGCTGGTGTAGGGAAACAAATGAAAGAGTAGAAAGAAAATAAAGCAAATAAAATAGACAAAACAAAGAATACTCAACGCCATTGGCCCCTTACTTAGTTTGCATTTATCGCGAATCTCTTGCGCAGAGCAAAGTCGCAAGCAATTGGAAAAAAAGCAAAGGTAACATCTGTATTTAAGCAAGGTTAAATAACTGACCCGTAAAATTACAGACTAATGACTTTAACATCGGCTTGCTGCAGAATCCGTATCTTCAGTTACAATATAGTCAAAGCAGTATGTTAATGAGAGTTCTGTCTCAAAGAGCATTTCCGAGTCAGTTTCCTAGACGTCGACCAAGAATCCAATTTCCCAGTTTCCTCGAAACAAAAAAATCTCATTTCGCTACATTGAAAAATTATATTCTCATTTAAAATTTTCTGAATCTAATCAGTTTTATTCTCTATAAATAAGTAGCATCAAAACTCATTTGTCTCTCCTGAAAGACAAACAAATCAAATTTTCTCATTTAAATATTTTCAAATTTAATAAATTTTATTCTTCCTAAGCGAAAACCTGGTCGGCGCCTGGATAGGTGGCCATCCAGCCACCATGCGCTGTTGCCATTTTTCGGGGTGCACTCAGCCTCGTGATGCCTACTGAGGAGCTACTCGACCGAATAGTAGCGGCTCCGGTCAAAGAAAACCATCCCAACGATCGGGATAGCGGGGTGCTGACCACACGCCCCTCCTATCCGCATCCTCAACTGACGATGATACGGAGGTCGGATGGTCCCGGTGAATCACTTGTGGCCTGAAGACGGAGTGCTTTTAAACAATAACCAAAAATCTCAAAGGTACATTATAAAAGTAAGCAATTTAATAAGATAAAAAAATGAAATTTCGTTCTCTATAAATACAATGGAAAAAATAGGACCAACCAAACTGAGCTATTTGAGAGCTTAGAATTTTTTTTAAAGGAAAGCATGGGTTGGATTTAACTGATTTAGAAAATTATTGTTAGCAAAATGGTTACTAAAATGTAACTATAAAATATCTGTTTGAGTTTACTGATTATTTCAATATGAAAGAAATGAATAATGAAAGAAAGAAGACAGAAGTAAAACATTATACTTCATTTAACTGATAAATCAAAAAGATATAAGAATTATTCCAAACTTAAGAAAGTAATTTTAATTGATCTTACTGTAAATGCAACTGACAATATTAATAACAATGATAATGACAGTTACAATGAATTGAATAAAAAATCCGTAAAAGAGCTTCATCAAATCTGTGAAGTCAAAAAATAAAAAAAAAATTCAAATCTCGAAAAAGCCAAGTAATGAATGTTATCACAGGAACTCAAGTTTAAACTAATAACGATAACTATTTGAATAAAAAATCTGTAAGTGAACTTCATAATCTCTGTAAAATGAAAAAACTAAAAATTCATTCTAATGTTTAAAAAAACAATCGGTAAATTTTTTCAGTAGATCAGAGGGTAAAATTATTAATATCGATAATGAGAATTATTTTCAAAAACTTCTACTAGATACATAAAAGAATTTTTACAAAAAAAATCAGAAAAAGTTTGCAGGTTTCAGTTTTCCAGATGTTGAAGACATTTTCAAAACAACTAAACGAATTCTGCTTTCAATTCGGAAATATTAACTTATGGAATTAATGAAATCGATAATATTGTAGAACCACAAGAATCTTTTAATCAAATTAAAGAAGGAATAGTCAAAAATTAAAGAGTATTTTAATTCAAAGAAGTTCAATTAAATTAAATATGAAATTCTATTGTAATTTTAAAAGACGAGATGAAATCCAAGTATTTAATTTTAAAATATCAAATCAAGTTTTATTAAACACCACAGTTTTAGAACATTATTGCCAAAAATCAACGAATAAACTAATAACTGAAACGGAAGAATTGGAAACAAAAGTATCTGGTTGGTATCTATTTTATATAGACAATTTCCTACGACTAAGACTAATACTAGGGCAGCACGTCAGTGGAATACTCGCTGCAGGGCGTCTGCGTTGGAGCCGCCATAGGAGTGACCGACTTTAACAGTTGTATCACCGTGTTGCCAACTGCTGCTCAGGTTGCTGCTGCAGATGCTGTGTGATGCTTCAGAGCCGTACACCGAGCACAATGGTATTCCCACTCAGCAGTGTCACGTGGCCGCCCGCGACCGTGACCACAGCCGCCGGCAACCATATACAGTGGCTACATTCCTGCCACGACTTTTTTGCAGTGAACCTAAGAAGCATCCATTTTCTCGTAGCCCTATTTCTCTATCTCGTTCAGACTCGGTGAGGTGTTGTTAATCGAGTCTTTGTTGCCTTAAACGCAT
The DNA here is from genome assembly GCF_021461385.2 of Schistocerca piceifrons. NCBI lineage: Eukaryota > Metazoa > Arthropoda > Insecta > Orthoptera > Acrididae > Schistocerca > Schistocerca piceifrons. The sequence goes on from NC_060141.1 coordinate 785,216,395, forward strand.
TCTTTTCTAACGCTCACGACCGTTACAGCTTGTATTTAAAGCAAACCTAATTTGCATTTTCATAGGAGCGCCAATTGCACCACTCTTATGCGACTGGTGCGAAATTTGAGTACACATCGTCTTTCAGATGTGGAAACACGCCTATCCCCTTTAATTTATGTCGCACATCTCCATCTTGGTGTTTTGATTTTTTCCCATCATTGTATATAAAACCGTCGAATTATGACGAATTAAACTTAAGATGTGAGGACTGGGTCACTGCCACTAAGCAAACAGCCGCCATAGCTCGTAAGAATTGCAGTGACTTCAGGTAGCAGAAAGTTAGTAGAAAGCCAGGAAGTGAATCAAATACTCAAAGAAGCGGCGATCTCCCTTCAGAATCTCTTTTGAAGATGGGGACGAATAGTTGGATTTCAATGTGAAATCCGTTTTACCACAGCATAACACACCGGAACATTTTAATAAAAGTTTAGATATTACAACTACCAGAAAGCATGGTGAAAGTCGTGTCTGGTGTGATGGTCTCGTGGCAGAGCATTTGGCTAGAAATGGGAAGGTTTCAAGATAAAATCGCCCTCAACTCTAACTTCGCACTCCGGGCGAGTAGGTTGTCTTAGTTACTATTCTAATGTGGCGCCGCATGCCTTCCTTGTTTTCCTTTCAGTATCACGTGAGTTCTTGTGCATGTCACGTTGCTGATTCTTGTCAAGTGTCTGGTGTTGTACATTCGCTCCTGACGCAGCGTTATCTTGTTCCGTGAGGCCCAACATGCTTCCCACGTCTACTACATGTACAGGTACTGTCGGCTTCAGATTTGATAAATCCAAGCGGCATGTGCAACCTGGGTCATAAGAAATACATGAATGGCTGATGGACAAGGATAGTGTTATTAGAGATCAGGTGCATACTGCGTACCCTGATTCGAAATGTATGTGTTTTTAAAACTCCTCGACCCGCTTCTGGTTGACAAAACACTATTACGTCACAACTCTAAGTCCACTTCTCCTGATGATTCCACCACGATGGTTCTTTTGGTGAACGCAGAAGTGGTCTACACAAGGTTTCAAATCTTCCGCCCGACGTAGACGACATTTTCCTGAGGTCAATCCTGCTTCCTTATGAGAATGTACCACACGTTCAAAGAGAACGCTGGTCTGTTCAGCAGCACTTACGCATCTGTAGTGGTGTTCGGTAGGTAGAAATGGTGAAAGAAAATTCTCACTTGCTGGTATTTGCGTATTGGTTTAATATTAATTTTACCTGCCAGGTAGGAACATGGTTTATTGGAAATCAGAGCGGTCACCTCATCACCAACTGCCCGCATCGTGTGGTGATATTGACACCCACTTACGAAAAGCCAAAAGAAACTGACTTTAATGGAGCTTCTCACACAGGAATTTGTCGCTCAGCCAACCCAGGTTATTGGGGGTCAAAGTGGAAAATTGAGGGATAATGCACATGATTTTCTCCCGCTGACCACTGGCAGGGACACTCCCACGATTCCGGCACTGATTTTTCGTAACAAGCATCACAGAACGCAGTACAATGATGCATCTGACGAACCCTTTCCCTTGGTTCGCTCCTCACATAGCCCCTGACTCTCTACTCCAGCCTGGACGACGAAGCCACGGGTACTTCTGCACCACATCAGGTAGTTTCTGATAATTCATCTGGCGATTCTCATGGCGTTGAGAACGCCCCGTCGGAGCCGCCTGTTGAGCAATCCGATTGAGGACCCTACCCTCCAGAATGTACTGAATACCTATCGTGTTGTTTCCACTTCTCAGACTACTTCCTTACGTTCTGTCGCAGCCTCCATGACACAACTTATGATGCGCATAACGTGGTTGATTCAAGATTGACAAGGACAGGAGAACACCGTCGTTACTAAACAAATCTCCTTACGCGAACCTTTGATGATTTTGGTATGGAGGTCTCTCCACCACCATCTGAAATGTCCTTCCTGCGTGACTCCCCCCCCCCCCCTCCCCCTATACACACACACAACATTTGCGGCAATTCTGAGGAACCTCGGTAGACAATGTATGCCGCCTGAGAAAGTCAGATCACGGAAGAAGAAAAACATGAAAATGCGGAAAAAGTTCACATTTCCTGTCCCTCCCTTTCGTCCGTTGACTGCACCATGAATACTGGTAGATAGGTCTGTCACATGATGTTTTTGTATTTTTGTGTTTTCGTTCTGGTTCAACCATCTGTCCAAGTTAGAAAATATTATTTGACCAGTTTTCAATAGCTGGGTTCTAGGGCTTTTTAAATGTGGTTTCCGAAATTTCTTTACGAGATTTCGAAGTTATCGATGACGGTAGGCATATAGGATGCATCTTATGTGATCTCACTTCACTTCTTTTCTACGCCCCTGCTGGCTCTGGTCGTTCTATGGAGCGATCGTGTTTCTGCAAACAATAACTTCGTAACCCTAACAAAGGTTTTAATTGAATCCTCCGCCTGGTGGATCAGTCTCCTAATTTTAGTTATCGTAAAGAACTCGACGACATGGAGCGCTCTCTGCATCTATGTGACCCATGTGTTTCTCGGTATCCTACACTTGTCCGATACACTTAATTTACTGGTGTCTCCAACAGTCGACTAGATCGCTTTTAGCTTTTTTATTCCTTGTGCTGCTGCGTTTGGACGTGAATGTGATACCAGCCTGTTTTACTAATCATTGTGCCGTAGGCGTTACATTTAATTATGTGCAGCAGCGTGTAATATTGTCTCCTCTTCCTTGGCTGTTCAGTATAGCCTATCAAGAAGACCATTCCCTTGGTGTTGTTATCAAGGGAGTATGGGCGCGTTGCTGTCGTGCTGTAGAACAGCAGTTATCTATTGTGGAATGATGGGCTCATGCGTCTTATTACCGCGAAGGCGGCAGACGTCCGACCGACCCAATAGTTTTATCACTCCGCAATACGGACTCCTCTACTGTGCCAACCTCTTCATCTACGAGTCCACAATTATTTGCTTCCTGTACAGCTTTTACCCTCTACAGCTCCCTGTAATACGAGTACCATGGAAGTTATTTGATGATGTTTTTACAAATGTTCGTCCTTCTCGTTGTGATATCCATATATTCTTTCGTTGTCGATTCTACAGAGGACATCCTCATTTCTTGCCTTATCAGTCCACCTAATTTTCAAAATTCATCTGTAACACCTCATCTCTAATGCTCCGATTCTCTTCTTTTTGTAAGGTAACCCTTATTTGCAAATAAGAGGGCATTTCTTATTTATTTACGGTTTTGCTACTTCACATACATGAAGTGGACGCAACAGCACTGCAATACTTAGGAGTAACCGAAGATGTACGATATTATGCTAATTATTTCGATTGTACGTCCAAGTAACAGACTGTGCACCATAGTCGGCAGTCGTCGATAGTTTGCCCTTCCATCTAGTCACGCAGTAGACCGTGCTCTCGTACCGTTAATAGTTAGCTTATGATTTGCTTTCATCTTATGATATTTGAAATTAACGCAGCATAACGGCATCCTGCGTAAAATTAATTTGCGCAAAAAAACTATTTCCTGCTTCGTTGCGTAAAAAACAGACGGAAGAACTTTTACGCGGCGGTCCACTAAGTCAAGTCAAGGACGGTCTGGCTTAATTATCGCAAATGTCGGGAAGGAAAGCTTGGTCGGTTGTACTATAGGCTGCTTATGCCACCATCTGCGGATTCACCGGCCAAACTGAAACATATCTGGAGGTTTAGTACGAGAGGGGTTCTTGCAATTTCCGGTTTTCCCACAGTCCATGTTTCGCTAGCATACAATTCTGTGCTCCAAACGCACATTCTCACAAAATTTCTTTTTCAGACCGAGGCCTATGTTTGATAGTAGAATTCTCTTGGCTAGAAACTCACTCCTTGCTAGTCCTTTTCATTTCCTCATTGTTCCGTCAGTCATGGGTTATTTTGTTGCCTAGGTAGCACAATTCCTTACTTCATCTACTTAATGATCAACAATCCCGATATTAAGTTTCTAGCTATCCTCATTTCTGCTTCGTCATTACTATCGTCTTTCTTCGATTTACACTCAATCGATATTCTGTAGTCTCTACACTGTTCATTCCATTGAGCAGATCTAGGAATTCTTCTTCGGTTTCCTTGAGGATTGCAATGTCATTATAAAATCTTATCATTCATATCCTTTCACCTTGAATATGAATACCACTCTTGAATCTTGCTTTCTTTTCAGTCATCGTTCGCTCGATGTGGAGGCTGAACAATAGGGGCGAAAGATTACTTGCTTGCCATACACCTTTTTTAATCCTAGCACTTTATTCTTGTTCTTCCACTCTGACTTTGCCCTCTTGGCTGATGTACGTATTATATTGAGACACACAGTGGTTACGGTTACTACAGGCCACACCACAAGTTGGGAAACGGGGCCAAATTACTATTAGTTTACTGTTGAGTTGAGATTTTCACAAATGTTTTATTCGTATCTTACAGAAAGTAGCAGTACGGCAGTAAACAGCCTTTTACATACGCAACTAACGGAAATCAAGTAATTTATAGCAATATAACAATTTTAAAAAAATAAAAAAAAGACGCAGAAGCTAGCAGTACGGCAATAAACAACCTTTTAAAACACGCCGCTAGCGGCAATCAAGTAATTTACAGCAATACAACAGCTAAAAAAAATTTTTTCTAAACACACAGAAGCTAGCAGTACGGCCATAAACTACCTTCTAGAACACTCCGCTAACGCTAATCAAAGTAATTTATAGCAATACAATAATTTAAAGAATTTAAAGAACACTAGTAAACAGGCTACTAAAGTAAATAAAGAACTTTGTTGACAAATTACGGAGAGGTAGTGAAGCTACCAACACCGCCAATAATGGCAATAAAAAGGAATTTACAAACTTAGAGGAATTTAAAAAAAGTTTTTAAACAAAAGTGTCCTGGAATATCATTAGAACATAACAGATGTGACGAACCCTTGTAAGGCGGCCACAAATCACCCACTCAGGGATGCTTAGGCTAGGCAGAATACTGGCGAATTTAAATACGCCCATAAACACAATTGCCACTCTCAGGCTGGTTACTGCACCGACTTTTAGCCAACGAAAACTTGCTATAAGATGGCTTAACTTGCTGACAGAATCAGAGCTAACCTCGTGCAACGAAACATTACACCACACAGTTCTGAACGAGCGACCACAAGATCAACCAACATGAAGCATGAATTTACTCATAACCCACGACAGAACAGCGAAACAATTAACCAAAACTACACCTCCCATCGGACAGTAACGAGAGGAGGAGGAAAAATCACTGTCTTCAATTACACCAGTGCCGGGGACAAGAAACCCGATCGCCGGAGGCCACAAGGCAGAAGAGACACTGGTTACGCAAACTTATTACTTAATGATTAAACCTTCCACGAACTTAACTTGCAATTATGCTCGAACATGCAGTACACGACGATGGCAAGGATCCACAAATCCGACCGCTCACACGTCGCCAGCGTACCCAACACACCACGGTCACGCGACAACACGCTCTGTCACCGGAGTTCACGTCTTCTCTGCAACGTTGACGGGTAGTGACCGCTCCTTCATTTTAGGTGTCTCCTTTTAAACTCCAGTGTTGAAACGGAGGATTTAAAGAACCTTGTTAACGTCCCACCAAGGCGAAATGAACAGCAACTACTCGTGGGGCGATTCTGTATACAACCAACACGCGGGGAGCTCTTCCGTCAACTAGATCCGCTTGTTACACACAACCGATATACATCACGTGGCGACTCGGTACAACCGACCACGCCTGCTTCGCGCTGGAGAGCCACACTGCCCTCCCGTGTCCACCACACATTCTGCGCGCAACGCCTTTTCTTCCGCGCCATCACAGGAGGATACAACCGGTCAAAGATCTCACTTCCTCCATAGCAGTTTCCCGGAAGCAAAAACTCAGATATCGATAGCAGAGGGAAAATACAACCTAGCAGCCACTTAATGGCAGACAACATATCAGACAAACATGTCAGGGGAAGAAAAGGAAAACCAATGCAATCTAAACATAAGATGTAGCACGAGTCGTTACGCGGCTCATATATGTTACTCCTTTTTCCCCCATAATTTCCAACATCTTTCACCATTTGACAGTACCGAAAGCCTCTTCCATGTCGACATATCCGATGACTGTATCTTGATTTCTCATTAGTCTTGCTTCCAATATGGGCCGCAACGTCGTAATTGCGTCTTTGGTGCTTTTACCTTTCCTAGAGCCAAACTGATCATCGTCCAACACATGCTCAACTTTCTTTTCCATTCCTGCGGCAACTGCACTGTAGCGTTTCCCTTATCCGCAGGTAAGTGTTGCGTGAGGTTTATAATCAGAAGATTTACAAGTTCCTGAGTGAACCAATGTATCGGAAGACTGACAAAGACCCCACAGCGAAAATGGAAAGGAAACATCAGCCACGCTGAATCCTTCTTCTATTACGCAAGAAGTGGCCCAACGACTAAGACCTCATAGTTCTGTGCCACCCAGGTTATACGGTCTTCCGAAGATTCATAAAAAAGAGATTCCGTTACGGACGATCGTCAGTAATATTGACTCCTCCACGTATGATTTGGCAATACATCTCGCCTCTCTGAGACATTTTGTGGGGAAGTGCGTGCATCATGTTCGCAACTCGGGTGACTTTATCAACAGACTGAAGTCGCTTCAATTCAGTGAAACTAACTTACTAGTCAGCTTTGATGTCATCTCATTTTTCACTAAGGTTCCTCTTATGGATTCTTTGCGCTCATCAGCTATAAGTTCACGCCCGACATAACAGCACTTTTCCATCACGTCCTTTCCTCAAACTACTTTTTATTTAACAACTAATATTCTGAGCAGACTGACGGTGTTGCCATGGGCAGTCCTCTCTCGCCTTTGATAGCAAACTTTTTTATGGAAGACTTTGAGGAAAGGGCACTTGAACTTAAGCCGAAAGTTTTCTGGCGATATGTAGTTGACACCTTTGTAGTGTGGCCCCATAGTGAAGAAGAACTGTCACGGTTCTTGCAACATCTGAATGCAATCCACAAGAACATCCACTTTACGATGGAAGTGGAGAAGGATGGTTGCTTGTTGTTTTTGGGCGTCTTGGTTACTAAGAGAATGGATGGGTCATTAGGGCATTCTGTCTAACGTAAGCCAACACATACGGACCTTTACCTGCAAGCGTCGAGTTGTCATCATCCTGCACAAACTACCGGCGTCCTTAGAACGTTGGTGCACCGGGCTCATGTCTGATGGAGACAGCCTTACAAAGGATCTGGAACATTTAGAGTCGGTTTTCAGAGGTAATGGTCACTCTCCACATCACATTAGAACTGCGCTAAAAAGGAAGAAACGCGACCACCTACAAAATCAAGAAGGAGCTATTCCAGGGCGTTCCTTCCATACGTCTGCAACCTTTCATTTAAAATAGGCAGGATTCTAAGGAAACATGAAGTTAAAGTAATCTTCCGGCCACCGGCGAAGACTAGTGCCCTTCTTGGTGCAGTAAAGGACGATCTGGGTCTGCGGAAGGCCGGGATCTATAAAATTCCTTGCCAGTGTGGCAAAGCTTACATCGGTCAGACGACACGCACAGTACATGAAAGGTGCGTTGAACACGAACGCCACACTCGCCTTTCGCAGCCCAGTAAGTCGGCCTTAGTTGAGCACTGTATTACCACAGGACACGCTATGAAGTTTTCTGCCACGAAAATCTTGGTTGACCCCAGGGAAACTTTCTGGGATTCAGTAATTAAAGAATCTGTGGAGATACGTCTAGCACAAAATCTTATAGCCTACATCGTGATGGCGGTGTTCAACTGGATAAGGCTTGGGACCCGGTGATCTCTCTAATTTCCTCTGAGAGAAGACGGTTTATCCACAATGACACGTCTGGCGACATCTGACGTCTCTTTATACCGACGCGGACGCGCATTCCGACAGAGGCCGGACAGGTAGTTTTCACCTTTACGCATGCGCCTATGCGCCACAGGTAGAACAGTAGCTCCAGAGGGCGCGGATTTCGATTGAGGACGGTCCTGTGACGGGGGTCAATGGGCATGCGTTTCCACGCCAATTTTTTGCTATAAGGTTGACTCCGGGAACTTGCAGTCTCCAGTGACGGACACTCACATGAAGATGGCTGGACGATTGCCAGCCGAAATATCGTGGCAAGAAGTCAACAAGATCCGGCTGCAATCCCGAAATCCCATCGAACAGTAAATTCGCCTGGAAAACGTCAAGAATCGCAATTTGTTCGCTGTTTCCGAGTTAATTACCGTTGAGACGGTTGCACACTCAAATTCAAGCAGCCTACCAGATACAAATAGTGTCAGTTGTTCTCATTGTGTAGATGACAGCGCAGGAGACGTCTCAGCCTCTGGCTCGGGTTCGATCCTAACTACTGTCCCATGTCCAATTTTTGTATCGTTCGATTGGTCGGTTTTAGGTTTAGTAACACGGTCTCTGGCGAGAAGACTGAGTTAGCTCGAGCAACGGCCTGTTTGGCTAACTTAATTGCTAATTAACTCAGAATACTACAACGTATAGAATTTTTTCTCAACAATTATTTCTCTTCACAGCCTACCCTGCCACACCCATACAAGCTTTTCAGACTTAATCGACCATCCTGTATACAGCTGAAAGTTGCATGGCACTAAATAGCTTTTGCTAATAACATAAGCGTGTTTTTAGAGGACCGAAAAAAAATCTGACAAATTTGTTTAGCATACCTAAAGTAAAAATTATATTGTCTACCTTTGGTATTACATTTCATTGATAACAATTGTGCCCATTGTGTAAATAAAATAATATTTGGAAGAAGTGCGAGGACGATTGATGTGAAGGAAACAGAACCAGCATTTCCATCCCATATTGTCAAGTTTTTTTTTTACAGCCTCAGGCTTTGTTACGAAAAATCGTCGCACTCGGTCAAGCACAAGCTTTGTTCGATGCGCTGGATGTTTATATATGAACACTAATTTGAAAGAAGATACATGAATACAGCTTCTGCTTAAATAAAAATTCACAATGATATCAGGAACAACAAAAAAGCATGGGAATCATTGCTGCAGTATTGCGAACTGTTTCAGTGGTTTTACTGTACGTCACCTACAGATGTCGAGTCTAGGTGATGTTGCGGAGAAACTCTACGTGCGATATGATCATGTAACCGGAAGGAGAATACAGTTTTCGCTTCAGTGCACTGTGTAATGACTGCCTGTGACAGCAATAGTTTGATATATGACATTAATGACGTTTGATCAAGTATAAGGCAAATAATAAAAGACACAGTCCTCTGATAAGCTCATGTGTTATCAGTTGGGGTGGGTTCGACGTCCGTCTCCTATGTGACAGCTAAGTTATTTACACTTTCTTTTAGTGAAGAGCATGCATCATCAATCCACAAAATATACGAAGCGCCTTTCTCATTGTTAAAAAATAGGTTTCATGAATTCGTGTAGTCTTATTGAATCAAATGGCCACTTTCTTTAACGGAACATTAGACTGCAGTTAGCGTCTTCTGGAAAGCTTTCGTAGCGAATACCATAATGTGATGACGTCTATGGCATTAATTAACAGCTGGATATTCACCATGTAAAAGTCGCTGAAAAAAATGAGACAGCTTCCTACTGGACAAGTTTATTCAATTTCTGCAACAATAATTACAATTTTTTCTTTTTCAGTAACTCCTTCCGTATTTAATATAAACGTATTTTCGGTCCCATTCTGGTGGAGACATCGAACTTTTCCCTGATGTTTCTACTGTAGTTAACACGCATGGTCGTTAAAAAGAAATATCGTGTAAATCTAACTTTATAAAATTTTACATTTCATGAGACAATATTTGCTGCTACATCATTGGCAGAAGGTGTGTGGCTGCTGACTAGGTAGGGTTGGAGCCCTGTGAGGAACATGTGTCCAGCACGGTACGACAGCTGCAGTTAATGCCCAGTGTAGGGGGTCCGTCTGGGACCGTCAGTTGCATCCGGCAGTTAATTACGTACACAGCGCGCATGCTGTGTGTTTGACATGCAAAGGTCTGCACTTAATGGCCTCGTCTTATTCCTCCTTATTTAAGGGCATCGCATGGTTCGCATGGCATATGTAGAGACAGGAATACAGACATTCGATCTTTTAAGAACTGGATTTCTAGATAAATAATTTATATTTTTTCTGTGGAAACCATCAAGGGTAAGTTTTAAAAACTGAATTGCCTCAACTGTCAGTATAAGGAACACCATCCACGACTACATCTACATGCGTCTACCAAAGTATAGAGCTGACGGTGGGGACATTTTACCACTACCAAACATTAACCTTCCGTTTTACTTGCAAATAAAGCCAGGTGAAAACGATGAATCAGTAAGAGCCCTTACTCCTTTCATTCTATTTTCGCGGTCCTTACCCAAAATGCACGTTGGCGGCAATAGAATTGTTATGCAGTCAGCAGTCAGCCAGTTCTCTAAATTTGGTCAACTGTGCTTCGGGAAAAGAATGTCGTCATCCCTCGAAGATTACTCATTCGAATTCACATAGTACTTGTGTCTTGGTGAATACTGGTAACGAATCTGGTAGCCCGCCTCTGAATTGCTTCGATGTCTTTCTTTAGCCCGACCTGGTGGAGATCCCAAACACTCGAGCAGTACTCAAGAAACGGTCGCCATCTCCTTTATAAATGAAGTACTCTTTACTAAAACATTTTCAATGAACCACAGCTATAAATTTGCGTTCTTTATTACAGTTCTTACATGCTCATTCCATTTCATTTCGCTTTGTAAAGTTACGCCTATACGCCTATATATTTCATCGGCGTGACTACATCAAGTATTAGAACATTAGGAGAAACTTTTTCCTGTTCGCTTACATTAACTTAAATGTTTACATCTTTCACACGAACTAGAAATTTCGTCAAGATGTCATGTATAAGCCAGTCAAAGACAACATCGTTCCTTACATCAAAGAGTCATCAGAAGACGGCCACAGAGTGCTGCTCATCTTCTCCGTAATATCACTTATGTGTACGAGGATTCAGATGACATCTCTGTTGGACTCATTACGATATCCGTATCTCTTGTGAACACTCGCCGTCGCGGATAAAGTGTTGGATTCTGTTACTTAAGAAATCATCGAAACACTTACATATCTCGGAATCGCCGGCCGCGGTGGTCTCGTGGTTCTAGGCGCGCAGTCCGGAACCGTGCGACTGCTACGGTCGCAGGTTCGAATCCTGCCTCGGGCATGGATGTGTGTGATGTCCTTAGGTTAGTTAGGTTTAAGTAGTTCTAAGTTCTAGGGGACTAATGACCACAGCAGTTGAGTCCCATAGTGCTCAGAACCATCTGAACCATTTATCTCGGAATCTACTTAGTGTGTTCGTATCTTTGTTCCAGATTGCAGTCGCACACTGTATCAAATGGTTTCCGGAAGTCTAGAAACGTGGAATCTGCTTACCGACATTCATCCATGGTTCTCAGGGTATCATCTGGGAAACGGGCATGCTTTGTTTCGTAAGAGCGATGCTTTCTCTCTCCGTGCTGATTTGTTGATAGAAGCTTTCCCGTCTCAGGGAAGATTATGTTAAATAATACTGCAGGAAATTGGTGTTAACCCTCGCAGCGCCAAGGGGAGAGAGGACTGTACGCCCACATTTCTAAATATTGTTAGCTAGTCACCTGCTTTATATTTTAAAATTTTTGAAAAATATGTATATTGCTTTTAATGGACTCATCTGCCTGATTCCATTAATGTTTTAAATTTTTCAGTCAAATTTCATTCAAAACTTTAACTCTTAGTACGAGATGTCACTTTCCCCAACGGAAGTCATTCACGCACAACATAAAGCTAGAGGTATGTATGTACACTACTGGCCATTAAAATTGCTACACCACGAAGATGATGTGCTACAGAAGCGAAATTTAACCGACAGGAAGAAGATGCTGTGATATGAAAATGATTAGCTTTTCAGAGCATTCACACAAGGTTGGCGCCGGTGGCGACACCTGCAACGTGCTGACATGAGGAAAGTATCCAACTGATTTCTCGTACACAAACAGTAGTTGACCAGCGTTGCCTGGAGAAACGTTGTTGTGATGCCTCGTGTAAGGAGGGGAAAAGCGTACCATCACGTTTCCGACTGTGATTTTGGTCGGATTGTAGCCTATCGCGATTGCGGTTTATCGTATCACGACATTGCTGCTCGCATTGGTCGAGATCCAACGACTGTTAGCAGAATATGGAATCGGTGAGTTCAGGAGGGTAATACGGATCGCCGTGCTGGATCCCAACGGCCTCGTATCACTAGCAGTCGAGATGACAGGCATCTTATCCGCATGTCTGTAACGGATCGTGCAGCCACGTCTCGATCTCTGACTCAACAGATGCGGACATTTACAAGACAACAACCATCTGCACGAACAGTTCGACGACGTTTGCAGCAGCATGGACTATCAGCTTGGAAACCATGGCTGCGGTTTCCCTTGACGCTGCATCACAGAGAGGAGCGACTGCGATGGTGTACTGAAAGAAGAGCATCATGATAGTCGCATCCGTGTTTGGCGACATTGCGGTGAACGCACATTGGAAACGTGTATTCGTCATCGCCATACTGGCGTAACATCCGGCGTGATGGTATGGGGTGCCATTGGTTGCACGTTTTGGTCACCTCTTGTTCGCATTGACGGCACTTTGAACAATGGACGTTACATTTCAGATGTGCTACGACCCGTGGCTCTACCCTTCATTCGATCCGTGCGAAACCCTCCATTTCTGCAGGATAATGCACGACCGCATGTTGCAGGTACTCTACAGGCCTTTCTGGATACAGAAAATGTTCGTCTGCTGCCCTGGCCAGCACATTCTCCAGATCTCTCATCAATTGAAAACGTCTGGTCAATGGTGGTCGATCAACTGGCTCGTCACAATACGCCAGTCACTACTCTTGGTGAACTGTGGTATCATGTTGAAGCTGCATGGGCAGCTGTACCTGTACACCCCATCCATGCTCTGTTTGACTCAATGCCCAAGCGTATCAAGACCGTTATTACGGTCAAAGTTTGTTGTTCTGGGTACTGATTTTTTGTGATCTATGCACCCAAATTGTGTGAAAATGTAATCACACGTCAGTTCTAGTATAATATATTCGTCCAATGAATACCCGTTTATCATCTGCATTTCTTCTTGGTGTTGCAGTTTTAATGGCCAGTAGTGTATGAACGTACGTTTCACCTCTCTCTCTAAACGAAGCACAGAGTCAACCATACTAGGTACACATATCACTTACTGCCTGGAGAGAATCGCTGTGGGGACACGAACCACTTACCAGTCAAAGGGGCAAGAGGGGGGGGGGGGCGGTGATTAAGTACTTCAGCTCACAACGCCCGAATTCGCAGATATATTAATCTATTATTAGAGAGTGGGAGCACTTATCGTGTTGCAAAGAAATTTTACACGTAATTTAAAACTTTTACTAAACCTTTTCTCACTGACAATCGCCACAAAGTAATGAAATGAAAAATGTTTAATACTTCCTACATATTCGCTGTACATTCTGTACAGTTTTCTCATCAGACATGACGTTTCAGTTCATTACTTCTTTACAACTAAGTATATTGACGACACATTCTCTACACACTGTTCACGTATGCTACTGAATGTACCTGCAAATTTAAATGATTATAGAACCCACAGCTAAGGAGATATCATAAACATTAAGATGCGTGAATAAGTGTAGTATCATACATACCCTTTAAATCCATTGCCTATCCGCGACTACTCTATTTGCAATAAAAATCGCATACAGCATCCACTTATGTCGTTGAATGTACCTACAAAATTATATCATTGGACGACGCACAATTCAGCAGATATAATCTCATAAACGCTGAAATGAGTGAAAAACTGCCGCACTTCGCTGGACATTTTAAATTGTTACGGCTTTACTACTAACTCTATTGGCCATATATTTCGTAGACAATACCATATATACCACTGAATGCACCAGCTAAATTACATCATAGCACAACACACTATCCAGGACATATGACGTCAGAGAGAATGAGCTGCGTCAAGGTTAGGTTAGGTTAGTGTTGTTGAACGTCCCGTCGACAACGAGGTCATTAGAGACGGAGCGCAAGCTCTGGTTAGGGAAGGATGGGGAAGGAAATCGGCCGTGCCCTTTCAAAGGAACCATCCCGGCATTTGCCTGAAACGATTTAGGGAAATCACGGAAAACCTAAATCCGGACGGCTGGAGACGGGATTGAACCGTCGTCCTCCCGAATGCGAGTCCAGTGTGCTAACCACTCGGTGAGCTGCGTCAAAAGAAAACTGAAAGGCGAGATTCGCTAGAGATATGGGAGGCATATGTGTACAAATATGTGTGAAATATGATAAATATATCTTAAATATACCTGATATGTGCGCGCTCTGGCAAAGAAACGGATAGAACTCTTCTTATAACGTCCTGGATCTAGTTCAACTGAACTTCAATTTAGAAAGAAATACTATGTTGGGAGGAACCAGCAACTTCCTATTGGGGTGATGGTGATAACGTGGAGAAAGAAGCGTGTGGATAGAGATGGAAGAAGGACATGGACAAATATAAAGGGAGCAGGACAGACTGAGTGAACAGACTGAGTAAAGGGGATGGAGAACTTGACAAAGGGAAGATGAGATGGACAGTGACAGCAGAGAAATAGGTGGACAGAGGAGGGAAAGAGAAGATGGTCAGAGAGAAAGGGAAAGGGGTGGTGGACTGAGAGAGAGTGGAGCAGGAGATGGACTCAGAGAGGGTACATGGACGGAAATATGGGGAGCAAGAAAATACAGAGAAGGAGACAAGCAGATGGACAGACGAGGAGGAGATGGAGAGAGAGCTGAGGAGGACGAAATGGCAGAGAGAGAGGGTAGGAGGAGAAAAGGGAGGAGGAACGATGGGATGGGCAGTGAGATAGCTGGGGAAGTGGAGAGAGAGGATGGAGGAGAAGATGGGCTGAGAGATAGGGAGGAGAAATAAACAGCCAAATGAAGAGGAGATGGGCAGCAAGAGATGGGAGTAGTAGATGTGCAGAGAGAGGTCCAGGAGGGGATGGTCAGAGAAGGAGGAGATAAAGGAAATAAGTAGAGGATAGGGGGGCAGGGTATGATGGACTCAGAGGAGACAGGAGGATATGAGCGAAGGTGGAGGAACATGAACAGAGGAGCTGGAGCAGATTGAGGAAGAGTCGGGAGGAGCAGACAGTCAAATGGCGAGGGAGTAGATGGACAGAGGGAGGGAGAGGAAGAGGTAGAGAGTCAGGAGTTAAGGATGTGGAGAAAGAGGCGCGAGAAGGGGATGGACAGCAAGGAGGCTAGAGGCGATGGACATAGAGTGGGAGAGGGAGGAAATAGGCTGGGAGAGGGGGGAAACAGGCTAATTGAATAAGTGCATAGATAGACAATGTCAGGTATTTGGTATTCATTGTCAGGTTCAGGACCTTACTTACACATCAATATATCTTTAAAAATTATGCTGTGAGTAGTTTTCATTTTTCAATTTTTTATGGGGGATGTAGAATCCTGCCCACCCATGATAGTACAAGTTGGTGAAAGTACGTTAATTTTGCTAAGAGTATGCCAAAAAGATATTTGATGTTCTGGAACCTACTAATGGAACATATGTCATCAACATTTTATGAATATCATTTCCTTTTTTCATTTCTTAGTGAGGGGTAAAATAGATCCCTCGCTCCCCTTCATTGGTAATGCGTGTTATGGAAAATGCATTGGGATTGCTACGGTTAAAGATATTGGCCTGTAAATTTGTGAGTTTTTTTTTCTCTTCTTGTATACAGAAGTCACCTCCCACTTTATAGTCGCTTGGGAGTGATGAGGACGAGCTACGTCAAGGGTTAGTGCCATATAGTGCTCTCTTTTAAACCGAACGGGGCTCCCATACAGACCTGGCGACTTATTTACATTCCACTCGTACAGTTGATTCTCTACGCCAAGGATACCTACTACTATGTCATCCATACGCTAGGCAGTGTGATCCTTTCTTTTTCCTCGCTGAACGCGTACTGAAGTTTCTCGATACAAACTATCATTTCTGTGATCTACACATGATACATCTCCACATCTCACAGTGAATGGGAGAAAACCGACAGAGGAAAAAATAAGAGTGTAACAGCGCCATTACTCTTTACAACATGTACAGGGTGCTTAACAATTGATAGCAAAAGGTGACATGCGTGAGAGAACACAATCATAGAGGCAAAGACGTTGGCGTTTACATGGTTCCACCCACAAGGCATCTGAGAGATGGTTGCGAATATGTGGGTACAGTCCGCCACTAACTTCAACGTGAGATAGCGTCATAGTCACTACAATTTCCTTTGAAAAGTGTGCTTCTAAATGTAGTCCCCACCTAACTGCTCTAGTATTGCACTCGTTCTCGTCGCGAAACTTTGGGTAATGTAGCACATCAATAATGCAGCACAGGTAAATTTTGCTACTGATGTTAAGACGACGTCCGACGCAGAAATCTGGTCCGCGATGGACAGGTTGATAGGCTGAGCAGCGCCTATCCCTGGGTCTACAATATCACGGACCCTCAGTCCTCCTGAATTTTGAGCATGGGGCCGCCTCAAATGGCAAGTGAACTTCCCGGTGGGGTGAAGTGGTTACGCCGGGTAAAATATTCATTTCACATCTTTTGGCCTGAACGAAGCCGTTGCGTGCCGACAAGTGGTCAAGCTAATTTTAATACGTAACGTCACTATTGTCAGCGAGTCTAACAGCGGAAGATTGATTTGTTAATTTTTAGTAAATCCTTTACTGATTTTCGGTCGCCTAACCTAAATTTAATTACACCTTCAATTGTTTGGTCCTGTCCTCCTCAGTTGCGCGTAATACTACGGTATGTTGATGATTTTCACTTATGGACCGTCTGACAGCAACTGAAAAAACACAATTTTAGTGCCATACGCGTTTCGCCTTTATTTTCTGCAAGGCACCATCAGTGGCCTGTAATATGTACATATGTTAGCTATTTTATTTACATTTTTTGTCACTGTGCCTATAGGTTATAAACAGTTCTGGTGGTTGGTATTTCCTATTAAGTAGTAATGTTTTGAACTGTACTTACAGGTTGCGTAGACAGTTTCTTACATATTACGCTCCTGTTGCATTTTTGGTCTTGTTCTTCTTAAATTGTGTTTTATTCAGTTGCTGTCAGACGGTCCATAAGTGAAAATCATCAACATACCGAAAATTTAATTAATTTTTCTCAACTCACTTAAACGTAGACCAATACATTTATTGCAATATCAGTGTTTAAACAATATCTTTCGGTTCACAAACTTAGCTTCAAGTTGTTTCTTTCGGTTTGGTACTATGAACTGTGAACCATTAACGCTTACATCGCCCCCGATTGGCAAAAGTGGCCACTGCACTCATCGCGATAAGTGGCCAAGCGACCAGTTCTCCCAACAGCTAAATTTTAATGCCTACACAACAAGAGTTAGTTACACCCAAATACCACACACAACACTATATATTGACTTCTAAATATTTTTTTATCCACAGGTATGATCCATTATTCACCCCTTTTGGACAATTTTTAATTAATTAACTAATTTTCTTTGAAATGATTTCTATTCTGTTATACAGGAGATGTACAAAATCATGAAAACACTGCGAGAATTACGTGCGGCCAAGACTGCAGGTTGCACCATTACAGAGTACGCGAAAGAACTTGCCCCCTTCTAACAGCCGTGTACCGCATGTCTCTAGAGGAACGGAAGGTTCCAATTGATTGTAAAAGAGCACAGGTAGTCCCAGTCTTCAAGAAGTGTCGTCGAGCAGATGCACAAAACTATAGACCTATATCTCTGACGTCGATCTGTTGTAGAATTTTTGAACATGTTATTTGCTCGCGTATCATGTCGTTTTTGGAAACCCAGAATTTACTCTGTAGGAATCAACATGGATTCCGGAAACAGCGATCGTGTGAGACCCAACTCGCTTTATTTGTTCATGAGACCCAGAAAATATTAGATGCAGGCTCCCAGGTAGATGCTATTTTCCTTCACTTCCGGAAGGCGTTCGATACAGTTCCGCACTGTCGCCTGATAAACAAAGTAAGAGCCTACGGAATATCAGAGCAGCTGTGTGGCTGGATTGAAGAGTTTTTAGCAAACAGAACACAGCATGTTGTTATCAATGGAGAGACGTCTACAGACGTTAAAGTAACCTCTGACGTGCCACAGGGGAGTGTTATGGGACCATTGCTTTTCACAATATATATAAATGACCTAGTAGATAGTGTCGGAAGTTCCATGCGGTTTTTTGCGAATGATGCTGTAGTATACAGAGAAGTTGCAGCATTAGGAAATTGTAGCGAAATGCAGGAAGATCTGCAGCGGATAGGCACTTGGTGCAGGGAGTGGCAACTGACCATTCATGAACATAGATAAATGTAATGTATTGCGAATACATAGAAAGAAGGATCCTTTATTGTATGATTATATGATAGCGGAACAAACACTGGTAGCAGTTACTTCTGTAACATATCGGGGAGTATGTGTGCGGAACGATTTGAAGTGGAATGGTCACATAAAATTAATTGTTGGTAAGACGGGTACCAGGTTGAGATTCATTGGGAGAGTCCTTAGAAAATGTAGTCCATCAACAAAGGAGGTGGCTTACAAAACACACGTTCGACCTATACTTGAGTACTGCTCATCAGTGTGGGATCCGTACCAGATCGGGTTGACGGAGGAGACAGAGAAGATCCGAAGAAGAGCGGCGCGTTTCGTCACAGGGTTACTTGGTAACCGTGATAGCGTTACGGAGATGTTTAGCAAACTCAACTGGCAGACTCTGCAAGAGAGGCGCTCTGCATCGCGGTGTAGCTTGCTCGCCAGGTTTCGAGAGGGTGTGTTTCTGGATGAGGTATCGAATATATTGCTTCCCCCTACTTATACCTCCCGAGGAGATCACGAATGTAAAATTAGAGAGATTCGAGCGCGCACGGAGGCTTTCAGACAGTCGTTCTTCCCGCGAACCATACGCGACTGGAATAGAAAATGGAGCTAGTGACAGTGGCACATCAAGTGCCCTCCACCACACACCTTTGGGTGCCTTGCGGAGTATGAATGTAGATGTAGATGTATTGTATTGGAGCATGAACGGTAGCAGTGTAGTGCCTACAATAAGAAGCAAGTGTCATTCTCGGCCAGGGCAGTGTTCAGTGTAGTTGCGAATACACTTGTTCGGAGCTAGGTGAATTCCAGATTGGGCAAATTTTTGGTGGTCATACGATCGGTGATTCCGCTAACAAGATAGAAAAAGAATTTTGTGTTATTAGGGACACCATATCAGAGATTTGTACAGAATACAAGCTATGTCGCAACGTAGACCAGAGTCTGTTAGGCCATAGAGACAGACGGTCATTGAAGAAAGTTCTGACGAAAAATAAGAGCACAACCACTGCGAAAGTTACTGAATAACTGAATATCGCACTGGCGTGTGCCTTCAGCACCAAACGACGCGAAGGGAATTCCAAAAGCGGGAACTACTGGGCGAGCTTGAATCCCCAAATTACTCATCAGTGATATGAGAACTCGTAAAGGTGGGCGTGATACCGATTCCGTAAAACTTGGTCTGTGGAGCAATGGAAGAAGTCATTTGATAGCATGGGTATTGTTGCGTTGTGCTTCTAACCTCTGGCCATGTTTATGGCGGGGGCTTGGTAATGATTCAGGCAGCCTCGTTGTGGTATTCCAGGGACGCCATGGCTACTCTGCAAGGTCGTGGTAATGCGACAGTATCACATAACCATGTTGGGTTATCAAGTGAATGCGATGGTACCGTGTTCGTTCAACAATGACGATGCTGTTTTTTTAATACGTTGGGGCTACTGTTCACATGGCACGCATGGTTTCGTGAGGCGAGGATGACCTGCCACATCGTCCCACCCTAGTCACCAAATCTTAATATTATTGAGCTTTTGGTGGTGTAGTTTGGAGAGATGGGCGCATTATCGTTATTCACCTTTACAATCATTACCTGAACTTGCCAACATTTTGCTAGTAAAACTGCAAAAGATTCACGTGAAAACCACGCAGTACCTGTATTTATCCATTGCGAGACTACTGGAAGCTTTTTTCAACGCTGACTATTTTTCTTCCACCGTATTAATCATTATAATGTGTTGTGGTTTTGGTGTTTGTATATCTTTGTCAAAACCCGGTATTGGCCCTAATATAAAATTCCGATTGAAAACCATTTGCTGCAGCCGTTTTATATTCTTATAGATATTAGAGCATCAAGATGCCTACAAAATTTATCTGGAAACCAGAGCAACAGTCTTGGGATCTGTGGCAGAGGATAATACGATTGATACGGTTGACAATGCTGATTTCTTCTACAACAGCAACGAAACTTTTTAGTCCATGTAACACGATGGAAAGAATTTGGAAGACATGCAGAGGCAGAAAGTGATGAAAAGGTTACGGAAAGTGCATTCAGTAAAGAATAAGAACCTTGATTATGTTTCTTGGATGGAAAAGTGATTTTATCGACTTATAGTGAACGGTCTACGGAGTTTAGTATTCCAGCTGTCAGAGTGAACAAGATATTGTTGGACTTGGTAGTCCAAGACAGCACCCTAAAGCGGGGTATTGACGTGAAAGTATACAGATAGCTTTTGCGCGTGTAAGCGCTTAGAGGTAGCTCGTCGACAGTGTCCTAGAGTGGGGAAATATTCCCGATAGTCGGTATGTGCTGGTGTAGACCTGTTGTGTAGACGTCAGCCTCTCTCTCTCTCGAGAACTGCTCGCTGTAGCTCTCAGACAAGAAAAAAAAATACCTCAGCGTTACGAGAGCTGAAAGTACTCGGAGACTGACGAGCGGCCATACTACGTCCCAGTTAGTGCCGTATTTCACAGTCTGTACACCATCCCATCTTCGGAATATAGTTTAATCTACTCATGTACACATTAAATAAAAGTATCCACGAAACATCGTGTTTTGAGAAGTAATATGAAGCCGTAGCATATTTCTGAGCGAAGAAACCGTCCTTTTACTGCCTATATTAGCAGCACTAGCCAATTTCGAAAGTACAACACTTCAACAATGCTATGCAGCAAATAAAACAAAAGTAAATAAAAGAAACCGTAATTGGAGAGACTGGTTGCCACTTTATTATAAGACACTGTCGCTGTGAGTTTGGGGCCCAGAGAGGATAAGGATCGGATCTCGAGGTTTGGACAACGCGTCCCAGCTATTGGAACTGACCTTGGTAGGAAGGAAGGGTAATTACAGTGACATGAGATTTTATTCTTTTATTTATGTAAGTATTTATTTATTCCACTTTTATTTGGTTTTATTTTTGTTTTCATTTTACAGCGGAAAGTAAAGTAAGCCGACATGTTGCCGGTACAGTCAGGAGAAAATAGCTGAATTCGACGTGAAAAAGGCGTAGATGGTATAAATAGAGGGTAAAATTTCGTGTCGTTTCTGGATATGCAAGAAAAGGTGGCTTAAACGATTCTAGAGGAAGGCCCTTCAGGTTTCCACAGTTCGTGTCTGTGTGTCTTCAGGAAGAGGGCCACCACTCTATTATGGACATGAAGGATCCCGAGTCCCCTTCGATTAGGGAGAAGGTTGAGGGACCCTGAATGACCATGAATGACATGTGGTGACGAAATATTCGAAAATTACTAACAAACGTAGCGCAGTTGTGACTGGCACCGTTCAAATGGCTCTGAGCACTATGGGACTTAATTTCTGAGGCCATCAGTCCGCTAGAACGTAGAACTAATTAAACCTAACTAACCTGAGGACATCAGACACATCCATGCCCGAGGCAGGATTCGAACCTGCGACCGTGGCGGTCGCGCGTTTCCAGACCGTAGCGCCTAGAACCGCTCGGCCACTCCGGCCGGCGGCATAGGTCAGACGTGGGCCAAGTGAGGGAGACGAGAAGCCATATTATTGTTGACAAAGTGTCTTCGTTGAATGATGTCCATGGCTCGCAAACCTTGGTCGACGATGAGAGCCCTGAAATGTTGCAGAGGCGCCGATAGTTAAGGGCAGCTGTCCGGCATACGTCGCTACTGAATTCGAAGCATCGGCACCTCGTTGTGTCACGTGACACACGCTGGATGGAGTCCTGTCCCCACATTCATAGCGACTGATTGTTTGATATTAAGGATGCAACTGGAGGCTATACCGGACGTATATATCCAATCCAGTAATTAAGAGACATCGTCGCCATTTCGGAGCTCGTCAGCATAGGCTGTACATAGAAACGGAGCATGCCCGTAATCTTCTAACTAGAGCCACATAACAGAGGTTTAAAGAGCAGTGACTATGGGTTTATCGGTAACAGCTATCCGTGCCACATCGACCGTGTGATGGGAATAGAGCACGTGAAGTGACTTTTGATCAGGACTTCGGAAATCGTCCTTTGAAGGATGTGTATGACCAGGGTAATGAAGGGCTGCGGATACCGTATATTCAGGAGACTGTGCGTCAAACAAGTTAGGTCAGCTCGGTCGAAGGCCTGGCTAGTCCAGGGATGCCAGAGGACCTGGTAATTTTTCCGTCTTCGCCAGTGCTATCATATCACAATATCTGTACAAAGC
This sequence comes from Schistocerca piceifrons, assembly GCF_021461385.2. NCBI lineage: Eukaryota > Metazoa > Arthropoda > Insecta > Orthoptera > Acrididae > Schistocerca > Schistocerca piceifrons. The sequence goes on from NC_060141.1 coordinate 785,239,040, forward strand.
AACTTGGATGTTACATGGTTCTCTTGGTCGAACGAGATGACGCTTGGCAACGTGCGACGGATTCGCGGCGCCAAGAGGTCGGTCAAAACGTTCATGTCACAATTAAGAAGTGTTAAGGGGTGATAATTGTGAATCCGTGTTCCGCCTTTCATTTTCAGAGAAAGAATGAGCATCCGTTCAACGAAGGTAGCGGAAACTGATATCTGCATGAACAGCAGGTCTTGACCGATGGATAGCCAATAGGGTCTGGATAAATACAACGATCGACAGAAATACAAAGGTAGTCTGTCCTAGCCCAGTGACCTACGGGTCTCACCTTTACTCACGGCATCAAGAATCCCTCCTCAGTGACGTCCATCATCAAGGCGGCAGCATAGACCTGCTGTGTGACTTCCGTTACCGGCAGTCGTTCGGGGCCTTGAGCCGAGTAGAGCATGGCGTAGTGTTCGTAGAAGGCTGCACTGATATCACTCTGTGTAGAAAAGCGCCGCCCGATATCCGTGTCACCAATATGAATCAGAGCCTGGTGGCGTCGCCGACGTTTTCTCCTAACATGATACATGGATGGCCCGTCTGCCGTAAACCTTCAGGCGTCTGTGCGCAAATGACTGCACTCCCTAACTGTTGATGCGCGTGTTTACGCTTTGGGTCATTTTACCGCTATCTGTATCTCTGCTCAGGACAGCATCGAAGTGTAGTCACGTAAGACGTTGTATTAGAAGTCAAGTGACCGTCGGTTCCACTTGGCGGTGTCGTAACTATACGCTATCAAGGTGTGATGGATGACCACCGGGTTTGGCACAAACAGTCTACCACTCTAGAGTTGTGGGACACGTTCCTTTGCGGCGGACGCGTGAGTACCAGGCACCCTCGAAGGTCTGTTTGCAGTGGGGGCCTGGGGGGGGGGGGGGGGAGGGAAGGAGTGAAATGAGCACTGTCAAGCTACCAGAAGCTTTGGATTCACCAGACCTGGTGGGGGTCGACATCGACAGAGCTTCTGCAGGCGATATGGTCCGTCAAGCCAGCTAGCCTCAGCTCCGAATTGATAAATCGTACCACTAGCACTGTGAGCGCCATCCTTCTGGCGTTGGCAAATACACTGCTGGCCACCGTAAATGCAACACCAAGAAAGACAAGAGGTAGCACAACAAAATTTATTTTGTAGATAACATGTTGACCAAGTATCAAATGATTACGTTTGCAGACGTCTGTGACAAGTGGTTCCTGCCAGAATCAGTAGCCAGAGTAGCCGCCATTGTTGGAGATCACCGCTGCCACACGTCTCGGCATTGAGTCAAAGAGACGTTGGATGTGTTCCTGGGGTACAGCAGCCCAAGCAGCTTCCACACGTTGCCAAAGATCATCTGGTGTGGCAGCTGGGATGTAATCTGTGTCACTCGTTGAGCAACCATGGACCACATGTTTTCTATCGGCGAAAGATCCGAAGAGCGAGCCGGCCAGGGAAGCACTTCAATCTGGTTATTGACGAAGAACCTTTGGACAATGCGTGCCACGTGTGGTCGTGCATTATCCTATTGAAATATGGCTGTGGCCGAGCCCTGAAGGTAAGGAAGGACAACTGGCTCCAGCACCTCGGATATGTAGCGCCGGCTATTTAAAGTACCGGCAATGCGTACTAGAGGCGTGCGAGAGTAATATCCAATACCGCCCCATACCATAATACCTGGTGCAAGACCAGTGTGGCGGTGCATAATGCAGCTGTCCAGCATCCTCTCTCCACGGTGTCTCCACACTCGAATCCGACCATCGTGGTGCTGCAGACAGAAGCGTGCCTCGTCAGTAAAGACACCGTCATTCCATTCTTCCGTCCACATCCGTCTGTCATCACACCATTGGCGACGGAGACGTCTGTGGTTCTGCGTCAATGGTAGACGAAGCAATGGACGTCTTGCGGACAGACCACTCTGCTGTAAACGGCGTCGAATGGTACGCGCAGACACTGGATGATGCGTTACAGACGCAATGTGCTGTGCTGTGGTTCGGGATGTCACTGAGCGATCCGTCACTGCCATGCGCACAATTTGCCTATCAGCACGTGCAGTGGTGCACCGAGGTGAATGCGATCGACCACGTCGGTCCGTCGTACCCTCCAGCATCCAACGGTCACATATCCGCATTACAGTTGTTTGGTTTCATCCAACACGACTAGCGATTTCTCTGTATGATAATCGACAATCTCGGTAAGCCACTATCCTTCCTCTGTCGAACTCGGATACTTGATCAAACGATGTACGCTGTTGTCTACGAGGCGTAACTGATCGTCTTGTGAAACAACCACAAGGTAAACTCACGTGCGGAACGTACACTGGTCGAAATCGCCAAGCCTTAAATGGCGCTATGAGGTGGCGCCACAGGCGCGCGTGATGTGCGTCTGCGCTGAAATTCTAATCAGTTGCATATCTCATCGCTCAAACCCATGGTGTACATTTCACTTGATTCGGATGCTTCCTTCAGGGTGTTGCATTTACGGTGGCCAGCGGTGTAGAACACGTCATCATGCTGTAGCCTCTCCTTGAGGAGTATGGTGACGCCGCTGCTCAGGATGGGGGCGGGGGTGTGAAGCGTGGGACGTAAATGCATTGTAACTGTGAAGACTGCTGTGCTGACCTCTTGGAGGAATGCCATATATTCTATACACTGGAATTCCATCTCCTCTGTGAAATGTCGCCCTTAGCTACTAGGGTGTGAAGGCTGCCCTTGAGCTGTGGCGCAACCACCACTTCCTGCTACTGAGGTCGTTACGCTGCGTAGCGTGGGGGTGGGGGGGGGGGGGGGTGCCCGTCATGCTTCTCACAATCGGCCACCGACATCACGGCCTCTTCGCTATCGCTGGCCCATCAGGTACATGTGGGCAACAGTTGTGGGGAAGTGTCGTCTGTGACAGTGTATATCAGAGTCTGAGGTGATTGTGACAGGTGGTCAGTTGCAGAGGTCAGTCGTGCCTGGGAGTGGAATGTCACGCCAGCGGAATGTTATGAAACCTCTTCTCGTGCCTTGCTCTCGCCAGACACAAGAATTCCATCTTCCATTGTTGATGTTCGCAAGAAACAATCATCGGAGGGTGTCCGACGTCGGTTTTTATGCTTTCGCGGTGCTTGTGGAAATGCGATCCAGAACCGGAATGCGACTGATTTGCCGCCGAAAGGAAAGCGGAGGTCTGCACACTCTTAACTTTTACATCCGTGGCATCAAAAGATGGAGCCGGAAATTATCGTTGTCGTAAGGCATCCGGCTGTTATTCGGCCTCCGGCACGCCATTCTTCAAATCTATACTTGGTGTGGTGTTGGAATGTGATATCTCGGAAGAGAGAGAGAGAGTGTCTGCATTCGTCAGGTGGCGATCCTGCCTCACTGGCTCATCGTGGTCGCATGATCCCGAGACTGATCGGCCAGTGGGTGTTGGGTACGGCGTCGTAGGAGACATGTCAACATGACGTGATCTTCACGGACGCTTCCAGAACACGTGCGCGGTTGTCCGCCACACATTGTTATTGATCGGCACCCATAAATGGTGATACATGATTGTACGTGTGTAATTACCTCCATCTTGTCTGATTCCGTTAAGGACCGGGTATGTTGCGAACGGATTCCATTTTTCGGCTACGTGGTCGAGCACTTCTTCTTACGGTGGTAACGACAACGTTAGGTGGCACGCGCAGAGAGCGTAATATGAGCCCTGTGTGATCGACGGTGACTGCTTCTGTGAGTCCGTCGGCTGTTTGAATTTGAGGCCGCTGGTATACCTGGACGCCACGCCATGACAGTCGGCGTCGCTTGTCATTTTCACATATACCAATTACGACCTCAACAATAAACAATGTAAAGGAGAAGTTGGTTGCTCAGAGCAACATCAGAGTAAAAGATTCAATAAAATCTCATAAACAAGGAATTTAAAGTACATGGATTGTGAGTTTTTATTTCATAGTCATTGTTTTCAAATATATTTACAGCAACGACAAACTTTACCCAAGGATTTGTTTTTAAAATTCGCCATTGGGTACCTTATATTGTTTATTTACGAACTGACACTAAACATGGGTTGGCACTAACTTACGTGCTTCACGAAACGAAACACGACTGCGAAACATCTCAAAACCATAGGCTTTGAAGCTCCGAACTGCTTCCGTGTTTGATATTGAGATTTGTATATCCATTTTTACTCTAATGAAGTATAACAACCTCTAAAATTAATATATAATTCAACACAATATAGAGCTAATTTTAGGAAGCACCCTACTACACCATACAAACAGTTTCTGCCATCACCCTGATACGAAAATTCGTGTAAACCACAACGAACACAGCACAGTCTGCATGCTTAAATAAATATTCGAATTTCACTAAATAATAACAACTTTTGAAGCGCATTTGCGTTCAGGAACATAATCAGAATCTTTATCTGAGCGATAGTTACCCACAGCATTTTCACGAACATTAAAATAGCACCGGAAAAGCATTTTCCTGGCACGAACACTGCACTACTACTGGTACACATGTTTCTGACTCTTATAACTGCTTAAAAACACACATCCTGACAAAATTGCCATTAGCGAGAACCAGAAATTAAAGACAGAGCTGCGAGCTGCATCTCTCGGCTGTTATGGAATTATCTACTATTATGAATAACGCGTATCACTTTTCCTGTGTCGCTTCTTGTTGCTCTTCAACTTTCTTTTACAACTGATCACAGCTGGGTCCTACAAATGTAAATACTGTTTGTCTGACACATCCCGGAATACTTGGACGATTAATTTAGTTACTTTCCCCAGGACGAAAATGATTGATGATGACGTGACACGAAAATTTCTTAGCCTCTACCCTATAAAGAAACCGTAAAAATTTTAAGATCAAGTGCTAAACTTGTGTAAATCATTTGGATGGCTACAGTATCGATTAATAGATACTTTTGCTGTTTTATCTGATAGGTAGCCTGATGTATGTATTAATGAAATCGACAGACTGCACACTGTACTTTATGATCGAGCCAGTTGGGGGTGTTCATCATGGCGGCCGCGGAAAGGGCAGTATAAGGCAGACCGGCGGCTGCTGAATCAGCTAGCAAGGCAGACAGAGCACCCTCTGCTATTGACAGATCGTTAAATCTCGCGCAATTGGAGGCTCAGGTTGCGATAAATGGCTACAGGATCCACGATGGCAATCTATACGCTACCTGCCGCCATTTCGGTAGCTTTCCTACACTTTCATTCCCAGAATTAGCTTCCATGTAAAGGAGAAAAAATGTACGGGATTTTAAAAGTTCTTTCAGGCAGAGATAACACCACTGTAAAAGAAATAATATGGAAACGCCGAGAATTCAACTTGGAAACTTATATCGCATTTATCAACTCCAAAAACCTTCGGTAAGACAAACGGTTCAAAACTGTGGGAACTTGTGCGCTTCACGCACTTAATTCAAATACTGAAATTTATATATCAAGCAACTGATATTGTAATCAGTATGAGGCAGACTAAGAATATTAGATGAACAATTACTGTATGACCAACACAGTGGTGCAACGTTTTACTCAAATTATTTAATAACCTCTGTGACAGAAATGAACCTTGATACAGAAATATACGTCTTACTGTTTGCGGATGATCTTACAGTCATACAAAACCGGCAAGATAATTTTAAAACTTCTGTGTAGAAATTTAAGCGTATTGTCAAAGTATATATATGAGAAATATCACTACCTAAAACTATAGAAATAACTTTCCAGAAAAAAGTCCAAGTCCATTGAAAAATAGTTATTAGCAGAAAACCGTAAAATAAATCTCCCATTTCCGCTGTCTAGGATCAGGCATAACTTAAAAGATATAGAAAATAAGATTAAACGTTGTAAACATATGTTTGGCACAATGAACAGAACTTCGGATAAAAAAATTGGAATGGACGCCTACATCAACACAACTTTTAACGTAGTCTAGGAGAGTGAGACATCAGTAAGATCGAAACAATGGAAATGAGATTGGTAAAGGATGCTCAAATGTAGACAGAATACGTACCGAAGACATAAGAATAGAAGTGAATGTTTATAACATTGGGAAAGAGAGAGCGATTACGGAAGAAAATGAAAATAACATATTAACAGAACGAATGTACACAGACTGCCAAAACAGATAAGGCTTTGTGAACTGTAAATGAGAAGAGATCGAGGAAGTACAGGAAAAGTTGGGAACAGCTCTCAAGGTTAAGTGGGAACTGGCATTTTGCCTAGACAGTGAAACTCGGAAGAAGAAGAAGAAGAAGAAGAAGAACGAGAACAAGAACTAGAAGAAGTCAAAGATGCTAGATGTTTTCGTGTCTCTAGGAGCAACATGGGCATATTGTTGATAGCAGTTGTTTGCTTAACAAACTTTTAGATTTCGAACAGTTCATCTTCAGATCTAACCTTACTTCCAAGTAACTCGTCAGTTAAGAAGCAAAGGAGTATCCTCAGGTCAAAGAAACCATCTTCTCATTTCATTTGACATAGTCGATACGGTAACATTCATGTGACATTTATTTGGGTTTGAGGTTTGATTATTTTTGATTATCTTTAGTTTTATCAGGTGGTTTCGAAAGGTTGATTTGAAGTTTTTAGTTATGTATTCGTCTGTTGCTCATAGCTCCTTAATGGGCACGGGATGAATGAGTGTTGTCCCTAAATTGTGGTGTACCAACACAGATTAGACAGATGTAATCAGCTGCTCCAATGTCGTTTCAGGAGGGAGTTTTCATAATGGAAAGAACTCTCTCCATCTCGATGGAAAGATGTAGTGACGCAGCAGCACATATTCAATGTGCAAAAACACTCAGTACCCTGTCGCTGTGAAAGAGACCAGCCTCCGTCTCTGAAAACAGAAGTTGTGACACCTTACAGCGCTGCTGAAAGCAATGACCAGACAGGAAAGTGAGTGTGGTATCAATTGGATTTGTTCCCTGTTTATGCTCGAAATAATAATTATAAATTTTTACAAGCTGGTTCCACCTAAGGGAATAATGAGGCTAGAAGTTTGAGGCGGAGGTTAGTTGTTTGTTTTGGGGAAGACCAGACAGCAAGGTCATCGGTCTCATCGGATTAGGGAAGGACTGGGAAGGAAGTCGGCCGTGCCCTTTGAAAGGAACCATCCCGGCATTTGCCTGGAGCGATTTAGGGAAATCACGGAAAACCTAAATCAGGATGGCCGGACGCGGGATTGAACCGTCGTCCTCCCGAATGCGAGTCCAGTGTCTAACCACTGCGCCACCTCGCTCGGTTTGCGGCGGAGGGTTACTGGTCAATGGTACAATGTGTGACAAAGCAGGAATCAATTTTCGTATTATAACTGTTATCACTGGGACCAATATTGGGAGACTACTATTGGGAGACTATTGGGAGACTATTACTCCGGAACATTTACTTTGAGAAGTCTCCATCATTGTTTTGGTTGTGGCAGGGTATTTTTCTGGCCAGATGCCCTTCCTGACGCCAAACCTGCTCCTTTGTTCAGGCTTGGGACCGGCAGCAACAGTTAACGAGCTACTTAATCCACTCGTTACCTGTTGCAGGCACAGTTAGAAAATGAGAATCATAGTTTCAAAAATAAGACCCTAGTACTCGGTGTGAGATGACAAATGGCGGCTGGCCTCAAAGCTCGGTGAAATGTACGTGCAAGGGTCCCATCGACTGGTCGTACCTCGCCAACCTACAATCAGACGAGGGTGTTGTTAATCAAGGAGATACAACTTCTTGACGTCGACACGGCGGGCAGATTATCGAGCGGTGTCATATTATCTTGTTTTAGATGGAAGCAGGAAAATCTAAATGTGGTTTCATCCAAGTAGCTTTGTACTGGGGCCGTTAGAATGGCTCCGCACATTACATAGAGTGTAATGTTAATTTCCATGTGGCACAATATGCCTGCAAAATATACAGCACAGAATCTTGAGTATCTCAATGAGGCAGTTTCAGCGACCATTTGGAGCAGTCTGCAGGACAACTATTACCGAAAAAAGAGCGAAAGCTTATAAATCCCTTGGATACAGGCCACATGTTCTGTGCATACATATTATGCGTCTTTAGCAGTCGTTTCTATTCCCTTCTGTATACTCGTGCGTTGTTCAGTGCTGACTGTTCTGCCTTTAGGAGTAGTTTCCCACCCCAAAGGCAAGTGTGTTCCCCGAAACTCTGTCTTCCCATTTGCCCTCTATGATAAGGCCGTTGGCAGAATTAAAGTGACTTCTTATGCCGGAAGTCTTCGGCCCCCACATTCTGTTGATATTCATTAAAAATTTAAGCAGTGACTGGCTTAGTAACCGGGCCCAATGACGTTTCGATTACTAATCAAAGACACTATCCCCTTTTCTCCCCTTTTTGTCTGTCACTGTTCTCCTCACTTACTCTTCGCAGAAGTCACATGGTCATCTTCAAGTTCATTGTTGGATGTTTCACTCAGTTCTGTTCTTAAACAGGTCAGGTAGTCCTGTGACCGAACACGCTCGGCTACCATTCTTTGTTTTCTTTTTTTTTCCTTAAGAAAGAAATAATCAAAATCGGACTTAATCCCATATGGTTCCCGCTAATTAAATGGAAAAAATTCATTCCCAGTCGTGGCCAGCATCACTAATTGTCTATTTTCTAATAATTAAGCAAACAAGGAAACATCAAGATGAACATGGTAACAAAAGTGAAATAAACTGTCTAACAATATACCTGAAAAAGGAACATGACAAAAATACTAAGAGGGCGGGTAGCCTCAACATCTTTCTTTTGAGTGTGTTTGTTATTTTGTCACGTTTACCAAAGGCAATGTAACAGGAATGAAATATTCGATCTGAAATGGAATTCTGCACATCATCAAATTCGTTGACAATTAAATGCCATGTATAGCATATTCATAAAAATCTCACGATAGTTTGGCATCCTTGGCATCCTTTGCCATGTCCCGTCGGCCATACCCATGTATGGGTAAAAGGTACGACTGTCCGGATCATACCTGATCTGCACCACGTAATGAACGCAATGCCTGAAAAGCCGCATAAGTTCTGGGAAAGAAGGTTCAATCTGGACCGAGGCGGCCTGCTAGACCACGGGACTATAGATTCCGAAGTAGTCAAAAGTGGTTTAAATAGCTCTAAGCACTATGGGACATAACATCTGAGGTCATCAGTCCCCTAGACTTAGAACTACTTAAACCTAAGTGACCTAAGGACATCACACACATCCATGCCCGAGGCAGGATTCGAACTTGCGACCATAGCAGCACCGCGGTTCCGGACTGAATCGCACTAGAACCGCTCGGCCACAACGGCCGGCCTCGGGACTAGGCCCCCGTTCGGGTCTGTAGGAGAGGATTGCCAGTGAGGTGGTGACCATGTAGAAAAAGACTGAAGAACCAAATAAAAAGGAAAGTTCTACGATCTAGGATACGGAATGTCAGAATTTTGAACATGGTAAAGACGCTAGAAAATATGAAAAGGGAAATGCTCAGGCTCAGTACACATATAGCGATACCACAGTTCATCAAGAGTAGTGACTGGCGTATTGTGACGAGCCAGTTGCGCGGCCACCATTGACCAGACGTTTTCAATTGGTGAGAGATCTGGAGAATTTGCCAGCCAGGGCTGCAGTCGAACATATTCTGTATCCAGAAAGGCCCGTACAGGACCTGCAACATGCAGTCGTGCATTATCCTGCTGAAATGTAGGGTTTCGCAAGGATCGAATGAATGATAGAGCCACGGGAAGTAACACATCAGAAATGTAACGTCCACTGTTCAAAGCGCCGTCAATGCGAACAAGAGGTGACCGAGACGTGTAACCAATGGCACCCCATACCATCACTCCCGCTGATACGCCAGTATGGCGATGACGAATACATACTTGTTATGTGCGTTCACCGCGATGTCGCCAAACACGGATGCGACCATCATGATGCTGTAAACAGAACCTGGATTCATCCGATAAAATGACGTTTTGCAATTCGCGAACCGAGGTTCGTCGTTGAGTACACCATCGCAGGCGCTCTTGTCTGTGATGCAGCGTCAAGGGTAACCGCAGCCATGGTCTCCGAGCTGATAGTCCATGCTGCTGCAAACGTCGTCGAACTGTTCGTACAGATGGTTTTTGTCTTGAAAACGTCCCCAACTGTTGACTCAGGCATCGAGACGTGGCAGCACGATCCGTTACAGCCATGCGGATAAGATGCCTGTCAACCTGACTGCTAGTGATACGAGGCCGATCAACACGAGCTGCGATGTCTCGATACGATAAACCGCAATCGCGATAGGCTACAATCCGACTTTGATGAAAGTCGGAAACGTGATGGTACGTATTCTCCTCCTTACACGAGGCATCACAACAACGTTTCACCAGGCAACGCCTGTCAGATGCTGTTTGTGTATGACAAATCAGTTGGACACTTTCCTCATGTCAGCACGTTGTAGGTGTCGCCACCGGCGCCAACCTCGTGTGAATGCTCTGAAAAGCTAATCATTTGCATATCACAGCATCTTCTTCCTATCGGATAAATTTCACGTCTGTAACACGTCATCTTCATGGTGTAGCAATTATAATGGCCAGTAGTGTACTTATGGAGCGCAACATGGCAGTAAAACGTGGACTGTGGGATAACCTGAAGAGAACCGAAGTATCTGAGATGTGGTTGTGTATATTGTGTGTCTGTGTCGCGAAAGTAAATGAATGTCTGTATATAGTGTAACTGAAAGTGTTGAACGAAATTGTCTTTTAAATAGATAATGATTATTTTTATCACAGGCCCTCTTACAGTCTTTCAGACTTTGAAAATGTTAAGACTGACATGTTACGAGAAACATTTCCGTGTGCAAAGTAACAGGTTACAATTATTTTCTTTTGTGGAAGTTAAGTTAGCGGGCAGATACGTTAGCGCAGATACGTTATTGTACACCAAAGCAAATAGAACATACGGACATGATCTCTTTCGGTCTCTTTCGGCATGGACTATCGGTCTCTTTAGGATTCTCATATGTGTGTCTTTATTAGTAACACACTGGTTTGTTAATTTTAATTGCATGGCGCATATTTAGCTATAGCTTTCTCTGTAACGGCGCCTATGTGAAAAATAACGTACTTGATATTTCTGGCCCAGTATGGCAAAATTATTACAAAAAATTAAAATAACGACGCTGACATTTCAATATTTTTATAAATACATAATCTAAATTAGTTACGTCAACAATATCTGGGCTAGAGGGGTCGCAATTTTGAAAAATAGGTGCACCGACCGTAATTGCGGATAACAATAGGGTATGATCGTAACTAATAAAACTTTTCACTAGTAACTTCGTTTCACTAGTTCTTTTCACTAGTAACAAATAAGATGTTGTTTTCTGAAAACGATTTAGATAAATTAACAATTATTACAGTTATTATAGACTTCTTAATATGGAACGTATGAAGAGTGTGTCTTGCTAGGCCAGCGATATTACTCGAAAAGGTACAATTTCTTCTCTTTTACCAGACGAATTAAAATTAGCAGAGTATATGATGTCTCCTTTAATCATTGTCTGCACAGATAATAAATCGTGCTTATTGTCTTTGTCCTTTTCACTCGATGTGTTTCACATTAAAAAGTACCAAGTTTTTCATATGTTACAGAAAAAAAAATATTAAGTCAAGTATATTCACAACGCCCGGAGACGGCACATGTTCCAGAAGAACGTTACAAATTCGGTGTACTGATAAAGTAAGGAATTAGGACGTTCTCTGGAGAATTGGGGAGGAAATAAGTAGGTGAAAACACTGACATGACGTACGTATAGAAGGACGTGTGTTAAGATATTAGGGATTAACTTTCTCGGTACGAAAGGGAGCTATAGAAGGCAAAAACTATAGAACAGTGTAGAGGAACACAGAGATTAGAGTACACACTACACACAGACACACAACACACAGCAAATAATTCATGAAGTAGGTTGCAAGTGCTAATCAGAGATGAAAGGTTTGTCACAGGAGAGGAGTTTGTGTAGGGCACATAAAATCATTCAGAAGACTGATGACTGAAAGAAAATTCAGATTTCTGCAGAGATATATATAGGGCGCAATGTTATAGTTACAGCTGCGACTGTCTAAAACTTCAGCTTGTAGCTCTGAAACTGCAGCACAAAGTAATTGGAATAAGATAGTGCCAGAAGGCTGATGTTATACATACTCTTGATATTACGACAGTACGCAAATTTTTGAATGTGTGAGAATGTTTTTCATACCAGTTTTCGTGCAGAAATTAAAAGATTCTTTTTAACAGGTAACAGAAAATCAGAAAGACTAATACGTGTTCATTCATAGGGCAAATGTAGTAGTTCGGAAAATTCTCAAGCTGTCTGAATGTTCTCAACTGTTGCAGCTGGCAGTACAGGAAAACAATTGAAATATAATAAATGTAATTGGAAACAATGTTAAATTATTGATTCATTTTATGTTGCTCCTCAACAGACTGGTATTCAGATCCACTTGAATCTGGCCTAGATGTGAAGACCGAAACCGGTCGCGGCTCAAATAAAGTATATACCAGGTACTGGGGAAGCGTGTCAGTAGCATTCTATACACGCTCAGGACCGTAGGTCGCGAACAGTAGACCGTTCACCGAGATGCTCGTACCCAGGTGTCTAATGATAGCAGTCAGCTCTTCGTCAAAATCGCTTCAATTCGTGGATTTCCCCATTTTCGGTGTGTACCGTCGCTAGAATGATTTCCCATTCGATTGTGCTTGGCCTACATACTTTCTAAGCGTGTAACGTGCCCGAAACGCCATCAGGTGGAGGGCAATATTTGTTTTGACCCCTTGTTGTATACACAACGTTGTCCAGTAAAGGAAGCAAAACAAAGGAAAAAATTGATATAGTCGCGAATTATTGTGCAGTGTTAGGGGAAGTGTAATGGATAACATACTAAAAATTTTCGCCAGTGGCGCGCGAGCTTGGTGGTGGAAGAGTCATTGAAAGATAGCTCTTTTGCGTTTTTCTTGGTTATCTGGAAACAGCGGCTTCTAGCGAAAATGTTACACCGTACAAATTCCAACTACATTACGCTTGCTACAAAGAGGACCCTATTAATTTTTTCTTAAGGAATAACAGTTGCAGAGGATTGAAATATCACAGTTTACAGAAAATAGTGTTTTTATGGTATTGAAAGGTGGCTACACTGAGTCACAGCGCCAGAGATTGCGCCAAAGACAATTATTCAGCCGCCTCCACTGGGGCAGTGGTAGTTCTGAGGTTGCCGTTGGCAGTGCTTGTTGAGAGGATGTTTTATTTGCATTACATTTAATTAAGCCCCCATGCAGTATACAATTGAAGTATATAGTTAAATAACTTGATTTAGGAGGAAATATTGATTACGAACAAATATTAAATTTTTGTATCTACATCTACATCTATACTCCGCGAGCCACCTTACGGTGTGTGGCGGAGGGTACTTATTGTACCACTATCTGATCCCCCCTTCCCTGTTCCATTCACGAATTGTGCGTGGGAAGAACGACTGCTTGTAAGTCTCCGTATTTGCTCTAATTTCTCGGATCTTTTCGTTGTGATCATTACGCGAGATATATGTGGGCGGTAGTAATATGTTGCCCATCTCTTCCCGGAATGTGCTCTCTCGTAATTTCGATAATAAACCTCTCCGTATTGCGTAACGCCTTTCTTGAAGTGTCCGCCACTGGAGCTTGTTCAGCATCTCCGTAACGCTCTCGCGCTGACTAAATGTCCCCATGACGAATCGCGCTGCTTTTCGCTGGATCATGTCTATCTCTTCTATTAATCCAACCTGGTAAGGGTCCCATACTGATGAGCAATACTCAAGAATCGGACGAACAAGCGTTTTGTAAGCTACTTCTTTCGTCGATGAGTCACATTTTCTTAGAATTCTTCCTATGAATCTCAACCTGGCGCCTGCTTTTCCCACTATTTATTTTATGTGATCATTCCACTTCAGATCGCTCCGGATAGTAACTCCTAAGTATTTTACGGTCGTTACCGCTTCCAATGATTTACCACCTATGGCATAATCGTACTGGAATGGATTTCTGCCCCTATGTATGCGCATTATATTACATTTATCTACGTTTAGGGAAAGCTGCCAGCTGTCGCACCATGCATTAATCCTCTGCAGGTCCTCCTGGAGTATGTACGAGTCTTCTGATGTTGCTACTTTCTTGTAGACAACCGTGTCATCTGCAAATAGCCTCACGGAGCTACCGATGTTGTCAACTAAGTCATTTATGTATATTGTAAACAATAAAGGACCTATCACGCTTCCCTGCGGTACTCCCGAAATTACCTCTACATCTGCAGATTTTGAACCGTTAAGAATGACATGTTGTGTTCTTTCTTCTAGGAAATCCTGAATCCAATCACAAACCTGGTCCGATATTCCGTAAGCTCGTATTTTTTTCACTAAACGTAAGTGCGGAACCGTATCAAATGCCTTCCTGAAGTCCAGGAATACGGCATCAATCTGCTCGCCAGTGTCTACGGCACTGTGAATTTCTTGGGCAAATAGGGCGAGCTGAGTTTCACATGATCTCTGTTTGCGGAATCCATGTTGGTTATGATGAAGGAGATTTGTATTATCTAAGAACGTCATAATACGAGAACACAAAACATGTTCCATTATTCTACAACAGATTGACGTAAGCGAAATAGGCCTATAATTATTCGCATCTGATTTATGACCCTTCTTGAAAATGGGAACGACCTGCGCTTTCTTCCAGTCGCTAGGTACTTCACGTTCTTCCAGCGATCTACGATAAATTGCTGATAGAAAGGGGGCAAGTTCTTTAGCATAATCACTGTAGAATCTTAAGGGTATCTCGTCTGGTCCGGATGCTTTTCCGCTACTAAGTGATAGCAGTTGTTTTTCAATTCCGATATCGTTTATTTCAATATTTTCCATTTTGGCGTCCGTGCGACGGCTGAAGTCAGGGACCGTGTTACGATTTTCCGCAGTGAAACAGTTTCGGAACACTGAATTCAGTATTTCTGCCTTTCTTCGGTCGTCCTCTGTTTCGGTGCCATCGTGGTCAACGAGTGACTGAATAGGGGATTTAGATCCGCTTACCGATTTTACATATGACCAAAACTTTTTAGGGTTCTTGTTTAGATTGTTTGCCAATGTTTTATGTTCGAATTCGTTGAATGCTTCTCTCATTGCTCTCTCTACGCTCTTTTTCGCTTCGTTCAGCTTTTCCTTATCAGCTATGATTCGACTACTCTTAAACCTATGATGAAGCTTTCTTTGTTTCCGTAGTACCTTTCGTACATGATGGTTATACCACGGTGGATCTTTCCCCTCGCTTTGGACCTTAGTCGGTACGAACTTATCTAAGGCGTACTGGACGATGTTTCTGAATTTTTTCCATTTTTGTTCCACATCCTCTTCCTCAGAAATGAACGTTTGATGGTGGTCACTCAGATATTCTGCGATTTGTGCCCTATCACTCTTGTTAAGCAAATATATTTTCCTTCCTTTCTTGGCATTTCTTATTACACTTGTAGTCATTGATGCAACCACTGACTTATGATCACTGATACCCTCTTCTACATTCACGGAGTCGAAAAGTTCCGGTCTATTTGTTGCTATGAGGTCTAAAACGTTAGCTTCACGAGTTGGGTCTCTAACTATCTGCTCGAAGTAATTCTCGGACAAGGCAGTCAGGATAATGTCACAAGAGTCTCTGTCCCTGGTTCCAGTTCTGATTGTGTGACTATCCCATTCTATACCCGGTAGATTGAAGTCTCCCCCTATTACAATAGTATGATCACGAAACTTCTTCACGACGTTCTGCAGGTTCTCTCTGAGGTGCTCAACTACTACGGTTGCTGATGCAGGTGGTCTATAGAAGCATCCGACTATCATATCTGACCCACCTTTGATACTTAACTTAACCCAGATTATTTCACATTCGCATTCGCTAATAACTTCACTGGATATTATTGAATTCTTTACTGCTATAAATACTCCTCCACCATTGGCGTTTATCCTATCCTTGCGGTATATATTCCATTCTGTGTCTAGGATTTCGTTACTGTTCACTTCCGGTTTTAACCAACTTTCCGTTCCTAATACTATATGCGCACTATTTCCTTCAATAAGAGATACTAATTCAGGAACCTTGCCCTGGATACTCCTGCAGTTTACCAATATTACGTTAACTTTTCCTGTTTTTGGTCTCTGAGGACGGACGTTCTTTATCAACGATGATAATGTCCTCTCTGGTAAGCCGTCAGGTATTTTATCGTATCGCCCCAGGGGGGGTCCCTCTAACCTAAAAAACCCCGTGTGCACGCCACAGGTACTCTGCTACCCTAGTAGCTGCTTCCGGTGTGTAGTGCACGCCTGACCTGTCTAGGGGGGCCCTACAGTTCTCCACCCAATAACGGAGGTCGATGAATTTGCAACCATTATAGTCGCAGAGTCGTCTGAGCCTCTGGTTTAGACCCTCCACACGGCTCCAAACCAGAGGACCGCGATCGACTCTGGGCACTATGCTGCAGATATTAAGCTCAGCTTGCACTCCGCGTGCGATGCTGGTTGTCTTCACCAAATCAGCCAGCCGCCGGAAGGAACCAAGGATGGCCTCAGAACCCAAGCGGCAGGCGTCATTCGTTCCGACATGTGCTACTATCTGCAGCCGGTCACACCCAGTGCGTTCAATAGCTGCCGGAAGGGCCTCCTCCACATTACGGACGAGACCCCCCGGCAAGCACACCGAGTGCACACTGGCATTCTTCCCCGACCTACCCGCTATTTTCCTGAGGGGCTCCATAACCCGCCTAACGTTGGAGCTCCCTATAACTAATAGGCCCGCCCTCTGTGACTGTCGGGACCTTGCCGGAGAATCGGCCACTGGCCCAACAGGCGAGGCATCCTGTGGTGGCTCGGAAACGATGTCATCACCACTAGGAAGCACCCCGTACCTGTTGGAAAGGGGTAAGGCAGCTGCCACGCGGCCAGATCCCACCTTCGCCTTTCGGCCAGGCACGCGCGAGCCCACCACTGTCCGCCATTCACCCTGGAGTGATGGCTGACCGGTAAGATGCTCACTGCCGGAAGACCCAGCGACATCAGGGGTTCCATGTGATTCCAAGGCCACCGAAGTAGGCATAGGTCTCACCACAGTCGCCCCAACGCCACTACGAGCCGACGCCTGCGCCTCGAGCTCGATGAGCCTAACAGGCAAGGCCTCCACCTGCCCCCGAAGAGTGGCCAATTCTCCTTGCGTCCGCTCACAACAACCACAGTCCCTACACATGACTATGTTTACCCTACTCTATACGGTGACAAATTCCCAAGATAATCTTCTGATGAGCTACTCTGATAATCAAGAAACACTCACTGAAATACGAGACGCGAAAACTACGCTAGGTTTTCCCAGAAAAACTATTTAAAAGCTAAGCGCAGCAAATAAGTACAAAAACGCTTTATACAAACAGTACTCGCTGCTGCTGGTGCTCTCGCTCTGGCTATCACAAGACAACTGCTGATTCAAGTGACTAGTGGCTAACGGCCGCGAAACAAACAAAAGACGGTTTTAGGGCATTCCTGAATGGAAAACATTTATGCAGTCTCCCAGCAACACAGCTGCTAAGGGCGAGAGAATTGCAGGAACATTCCAGTCACAGTCATTCACTGATTCACCGCCAAGTGATTACAAAACTGTTACATGGCATTACAATATACTGTCAACGACAGACAGCTGCACAAATGCTACATTTACCAACCCAGCCCCATTGCCATTAACACTGCTTACATCAGTGACAACGCCTTAATTACCAATTATTCACTTCTCTGCCACTGTTACTTGGAATGGATTTTACATAGTAGCTCAATTGACACGTGCAAGTAAGTACTCACTTAACAGCCTGAAACAACTCCATTACAGAAACTCGAGATCAGTGAAATTACTTTGTCTTCTTACATATGAGAAAGGGACAGGATATGCTGGGGAGACATGGTCTGCCTGTAAGATGTAAAACTAGCGGCACTAGTGGTGGACGATGCTGTCCCTCCTTAAAGAACGCAGCTACCACACAGCGTCACTAAGACTCAGTTTATGTCTAGCATTGTAGAACAGTCTGCACAGAATTTCATAGAATCTGTCCAAATGTCTGTCTTGAGTATGAATAATTAGCTACTTATATTTGCATTCCATGTAGTGTTAAAACGCTTTGTGGAGATAAGTACCCTCACCAGGAGCGACTGCGCAATGTGTCACTATTGGTCTATAACGCGGGCTACGGAAGGGTCGGTATAAATAAGTAGAGTACCAGGTAGTGGCCTGTTGTGACTTCGTGAGGCGAATTGCCGGCTCGCTCTTCATTTAGCAGAGCTATGAAAGGGGGAAGTGTATGACCTCAATCTGGCGACCTACTTTCTCTCAATGTTCTGAACACCACGCCCGCCTTTCAACCTCGTTACATCTCCAGTACACAGTTTACCCCTTAATACATTTCTACAGCTATTAGATGTGGTACACGCAATAACATTTGTTCGTAAGTCACGTCACTTAACAATAAACAACTACTTTATATCATTAAAACACTAGTTTTAGTAATCTACGATATTTACATTACCTGCAAATCCGAAACTATTAGTCCTAGAGGATAAAGAATGTGCTTTCTTGTGGGAATTGTAATGTAAACGAATTTGGTACTGGGAAACATTTTCACTAGAAGCCGCGCATTTCAATGTATTCAAGAAAACCTAAAAAGTGAATTTCATTTGCCCTTCCATCCCCAGGTCCACACTTCGTCGGTCAGGATTTCCAGTATGTTGTTAATAACACTCTAACCCCTATCTGTGTACAAAAGGTTGCTACTAGAGGGTGCAGCAATAAAACCTGGAAAAATTTCAGTTTGAATTTCCCGCCATATCATAGTTCCGCCGGAAGTGGCAAGTGACGCTCTTGGGAAAGCCATAGGTATCTAGAAAAACAGTCAAAACCCCAAAATGGCAGAGATGTTACGAACAAGTGCGGAGTACAACCAAAGAGCCGTGATTATCGAAAGTCTTAGCGCTGGGCATTCGCCCATTAAAATAGTTCGATTCTTCGGGTAGCCGATATCAACTGTTTACGATATTGTGGCCAAGTATGATGCTTCGAGAAGTCTGGAGGAAGTTCCGCTAACCAGGAGAGGAAAACTCGTTCGAGGAGACGCGTGTCACGAACTGCGGCGGTCATCGAAAAAGTTCAAGCGCTGATTTAGGATGACCCGGGGCAATCGCCGAGGAAATTTGCACCAGTATTGAATGTTAGCGAGTGAACAATGCTTTGGATGGCAGAGTAAGGAAGACCTCATACGAGCCATTTAGTCAAGAACTGGCTCTCGGATGACCTTGACATGTTCTGGTCAAAGGAGTTCTGGCCCCCTAATAGCCTGATTTGAACCCCCTCGACTATTATGTTAGGAGCATGGTCGAAAGAGATGAGTTTCCAATAAAACGTGGCACCTTAATGTCGCATCTCTGCGCACCGCTATCGAAGCAGTATTCTCGAATGTGGAGAGCGCTGTTTTAGAGTGCATGCGATTGCTTCATTACAAGGTTGGAGGCGGTCATTGCGGCTGAAGGGCGTCACATCGAGTAATCCTACTCTTGAAAGATACCACTACTTATATCTAAAATGATTTTCATTTGCATTTTGTCTTCATAAATTTATTTTTTAAAAAAGTTTCATTTGTCCGGATTTCAACGCCGCACCTGTACACGAATCTTACCCCTTCCCCCCCCCCCCCCACTTCCCTAGTCAAAATTTTGGCTAGAAACGACGTAACAGAGGAGCACACACGAGAATTAGAGAAGACATCTGTTATCTGCACAGCGAGTGGTTTCTGGGACAAGAGATGCTGCATTTCGTGAGACAGCGGTGAACAGCGAACTTGGAGCTGCCAACAACGTATACGCAGAGTGGAGATAGAGTGGTGACGGGACGTATTGTACAGGGATCCCACAGCCACCGACGACTCTAAGGTAACAGCTTGCGAGACGCCTGCACTTCGTAATAAGAAGGGAGAAAAAATCCGTACCCAAACATCGGGAACTCAGTGCGAAAAGAAGTGCTGATAAAATCTTCACTCTTGTGATTTTAACAATGTAAATTCTGACGTAGAGTTGTAAGAAATTCCTATTTATTTGCATAAATCTGTTGTATTAGGTACACAAATTATGACATACTCTCTTTGTACAGTATAAGAAACGTGTTTGATTCACTGCTTGGGGGCATAACAGTACATAATTCACACTACATTTCTTGTACGTCTGGATCAATGTGCCTAGTTAAGAAAAATTCTGGTTATGGTTTATTTTACGAATAAAGTAATCTGCTGACGGTTTACAAAATTAATCGAAACTCTTATTGACCACAACCTGTACCACTGATCATGTTGGGAAATAAATAATTCTGTTCAAAACAGAAATGAGCACAGTTTTCTGCTAGACCCAATGTTTGCAGTACTATAAAGCATGCTTATAAATTATACAAAACTAACGTTTAATTGGGAAATGCGTAACCGTTCAAGTTAAACTCACGTCTAACACTTTTCATTCCCGATGCACCCAGTAGATGGCATAGGCGAATGATTTACTCCAATGGGCCGTCATGGGGTCGTATAACGGTGTAGACCGTGCGAAGTGTTGTCTGTGGTTTCATGAGTCCAAGTCTCCTATTACAGTTCTATGTTTTAACATCCTTGCCTACTGGTCGAGCTGTCTGTGTTTAGTCGCCGGATGGCGCTTCAGTCTCCTGTTAGTTGAGTCTTTGGTTGTAGTTCCTTGAGCAGCTTCTTGATCACACCCTGTTCTGCGCTTTGCGGATAAGTTGCTCGGGACTTGATTGACACATGTGCTCCGGTGTTGAAGTTGCTGCCACTACGCTGGATAGCCTGAGGTTTTCTATCACTCTTTCTGAAGTACTGCATTTACCATTTAGTGCCTCTGCTTGAGTGCAAAATTTGTGTGTTTTAAAATTTCCTTTTATTACTACTTGTTGGATGTCTGCTTTTTTTCTCAGCTGCGCCTGAAATTCATTGTCTTCTTTTCCAGGCCGCCACGTATGTTACTGACCACTGAAGTTGATATTGAGTTTGATTTGTATTGGAAGGAGTTACTTCCCTAACTGATGTAGCGACTAGAAAATTGCCTACGGGTGTGGGTGTTGTAAGCAAAGACTAGCGGCCCAGTCAATCTTTGCCCTTTTGGATAACTGAGCTCTGTAACTCTGATGGGATTTTGCCCTTTCTGGAAAGTTAATATTTATGGTTTACAAATGTGTCTTGGACTGTGTGATTATTACATTAACTTTTCATACTTTATTGGAAGATTAACCTATTAATGTTTCAAATGGCTCTGAGCACTATGGGACTCAACTGCTGAGGTCATTAGTCCCCTAGAACTTAGAACTAGTTAAAGCTAACTAACCTAAGGACATCACAAACATCCATGCCCGAGGCAGGATTCGAACCTGCGACCGTAGCGGTCTTGCGGTTCCAGACTGCAGCGCCTTTAACCGCACGGCCACTTCGGCCGGCTAACCTATTAATATTTTTACTAATTGTCACTGTACAATTCCTGTTGTTACACGTAAAGTTTGGTTGGCGCTTGGGGCCACGCTCACATTGAGATACTTGTCTTGGTCTAACCATTTTCATATTTCCCATGAATATTATGCATTATTTACGTGTTTTCTTGTTTTCTCTCGGCGTTAGGAGCTGTTATAGCGTTTGGTGGCGCTGATCCAGGGTGTTACGAGGTGTGTTTTTTAAGTAAGGTCCATTTGAACATAACTACACAACGAAAGGTAATTTCAAAAAAGTAAACTTATTTTCAGAAAGTACACACTTCACCCTACTTTTCGACATAGTTTCCAAGTTTGTTGAAACACGTATCACACCTCTCAACCAATTTTAAAATACCCTGTTCATAAAAACTTGCCGCCTGCTCCGATAGCCAAGAGTTCACTGCCGTTTTCACGTCGTCGTCATCACTGTGACGGTTGCCCCTGAGGTGTTGTTTGAGGTGGAGGAACAGATGGTACTCGCTCGGCGCAAGATCAGGACTGTAATGCGGGTAGTCAAAAGCTTCCCAGCCAAAACTGTCCAATAAATCGCGGGTCTGACCTACTGTGTGAGGTCTTGCATAGTCATAGTGAAGGACAATTCCCTTTGTCAGTAAGCCATGTCTTTTGCCTTGAATGGCTCTGCGTAGCTTTCTCTGGGTTTGGCAGTATGCTTCTGCATTGATAGTGATTCCTCATTGCATGAATTCGACCAACAAAACACCATGCATATCCCAATACACCGTCTCCATGATTTTGCTCTGGGACAGAGTCTGTTTGGCCTTCACTTTTACAGGCGAATGTGTGTGTCTCCATTCCATGCTCTGTAGTTTCTTTTCGGGTGTGATATGCCAAACCCATGTTTCGTCTCCAGTTACGATCTGACGCAAGAAGCCGTCACTTTCTTTGTAATAACGAGCCAAGAAATTCGTCGCACACTCAAATCTTTGGTTTTTGTGATCCTCTGTAGGGAGTTTTGGGACCCAATGGGACCAAAGTTTCCTAAACTTTAGGTGTTCAGAAACAATGTTGTAAAGCATGGATTTCGAGACGTCAGGAACTTCGTTCGAGGGACCTGTTATTATGAAGCCCTTGTTCTCACGAATCCTCGCTTCAACTGAAGCCACCAAATCGTCTGTAATCAAAGAAGGGTGCACACTTAGGCACTTTGCTTTCACTCATAACAGTATAGTCATATACTTCGCAAATCTGTCGATGAATTTCTGCTTGGATTCTTGTGAAGCAGTAAATTACTTGTGATAAATTTTGCCGTGCCCGTTTAGTTGTTTCTTTATCCTGGGACGTCTACTTTCATTTCATACAGTTCAGAGACAATTCAAGACTAATTATCACAAGACACTATTTCAATGACAAACAGTTATCAAATGGTCAATCGTTTCAACAAAACTTGCTGTGTATCACATTTAAGATCGGGTGAGGGTCGACCAGCATTCTTCTGATGCAGCATTTGAACAAATTTGGCAGTCTCACATTCTTAGTCCAGGCAAATCAGCGAGAAGTGCTTGCTAAAATCTGAATACGCCTGGTGCTACAGTGTGGAAGGTATTACGGCGAGAAATGCTATTCAAACGCTACCAGCTGGAATTGTTGCAAGCTTTATGAGAAAGTGACAAAGCAAAACGAGCTGAGTTTCACGTAGAAGTGTTTAACAGAATTCAAATGGAAGATGATTATCTAAATGTTGTGTTGATTAACGAAGCCACCCTCCGCACCTGCGGTACAGTGAATCAGCACAATGTTCGGATATGCAATGAGGAGAAACCACGGCACCTAATCAAACATGTACTGGAGTCGCATGAGGTAAATGATATTATAACTATTATCACTTTATTTGCACTTTAATCAGTAACGAGATTTACGGTCCTTTCTTTTTTGCCGAGTCAGCTGTAACTAACGTATCGTACCTCGACATGATTGAACATTATCTAATGCCTCAGTTACAAGAGGATACCGGTACAGTATGGTTTGAGAGTAAATCGGAGAAAGACGAAGGTAATGAGAAGTAGTAGAAATGAGAACAGCGAGAAACTTAACATCAGGACTGCTGGTCACGAAGTCACTGAAGTTAAGGAATTCTGCTACCTAGGCAGTAAAATAACCAATGACGGACGGAGCAAGGAGGACATCAAAAGCAGACTCACTATGGCAAAAAAGACGTTTCTGGCCAAGAGAAGTCTATTAATATCAAATACCGGCCTTAATCTGAGGAAGAAATTTCTGAGGACGTACGTCTGGAGTACAGCATTGTATGGTAGTGAAACATGGACTGTGGGAAAACCGGAACAGAAGAGAATCGAAGCATTTGAGATGTGGTGCTATAGACGAAAGCTGAAAATTAGGTGGACTGATAAGGTAAGGAATGAGGAGGTTCTACACAGAATCGGAGAGGAAAGGAATATGTAGAAAACACCGATAAGGAGAAGGGACAGGATGATAGGACATCTGCTAAGACATGAGGGAATGACTTCCATGGTACTAGAGGGAGCTGTAGAGGGCAAAAACTGTAGAGGAAGACAGGGATTGGAATACGTCAAGCAATTAATTGAGGACGTAGGTTGCAAGGGATACTCTGAGATAAAGAGGTTAGCACACGAAAGGAATTCGTGGCGGGCTGCATCAAACCAGTCAGTAGACTGATGACCAAAAAAAAAAGAAAAAAACCGGCACAGAGTTATTTTGCAGCAGATGGCGCGCCACCACATTATTATAG
The DNA here is from genome assembly GCF_021461385.2 of Schistocerca piceifrons. Taxonomy (NCBI): domain Eukaryota; kingdom Metazoa; phylum Arthropoda; class Insecta; order Orthoptera; family Acrididae; genus Schistocerca; species Schistocerca piceifrons. Next base: position 785,263,343 of record NC_060141.1, read on the forward strand.
TTAAGCTGTCGCGATCTCCCTGGAAATGCGCCAGGCAGGATCACCTGGGTTAACCGAAGTGGACTTTTGTGTAGGGCATTACATTAAAGTAAGTCTTCGTTCCTCCGCTTCCTGGTAACGTCGACGAGCTGCGACAACGGATAACACAAGCGGTTGCCACCATGTATCAAGACTTGCTTCATAAGATTAAGTAGAAAATTTATTACAGATATATTTGTCGTGTTACAGAAGGAAGTCATACTGATCATTTAAACAAAACGTGAAGATATGCTGCAGTCGTTGCTGTTTCAAACGTTTCTGTAAGTGACTTACCTTTTTCAATATCAAAGATTACTTCCGTGTAACTAATTTATGAACACCCTGAAGATGAGCTATGAAACTAATGGCACGATGTTGTTCTTGAGCTCTTCAGTCCGAAGACCGGTTTGATACATCTCTCCACGCTACTCTATCCTTTGCAAGCCTCTTCATCTCCAAATAATAGCTAAAACCTATATCTTTCTAAAGCTGCTTACTGTATTCATCTCTTGGTCTCCCGCTACGATTTTTATTCCCAGCACTCTCCTCCAGTACTAAATTCGTGATGCCTTCACACCTCAGAATGTGTCTTATCAACGATCTCTTCTTCAAGTCAGGGTTGTGCTACTAATTTCTTTTCTCCCCAATTCTATTCTGTACGTCTCATTAGTCACGTGATCTACCCATCTGATGTTCAGCACTGTACAGTATCATCACATTTCAAAAGCCTCGCTTCTTGTCTAAATTGTTTATCGTCCGTGTTTCTCTTCCGTGTGCGACTACACTCCACAGAAATAGTTTCAGAAAGGAATTCCTGACACTGAAATCGATATTCGATTATTCAATGTTGACAAATTTAAGTTCTTAAAAAAGATTTTATGTTGTCTCTACTTCGGCCGTTATCAGTTCCTTTGCTGCCGAAAGATAAAAACTCATCTGCTACTTTAACTGTCCCCTTTCTTACTATAATTCCCTCAGTATCAACTGATTTAATCAGACAACATCCCATTATTCTCGTTTTTCTTTTCTAGTTATCTATCTTACTTTGTCCTTTCAGCATCCTGCAATTAAAGCTGCTCTTCCAAAGTCTCTTGCTGTTTCTGAAAGAATTAGGGTGTCATCGGCAAACCTCAAAGTTTTTATCTTTTCTTCCTGGACTTTAATACCATTTTCTTTTCTAAATAACATCGGCGATATGCTACAACTCTGTCTCACTTTGTTCTGAACCACTGCTTCCCATTCGTGCCCCTTGTGTCTTGTAACTTCCGTCTGTTTTCTGTACACCATGTAAATAGCCTTTCCATACACGAATTTGACCCCTGCTTCCTTCAGGATTTCAAAGACAGTATTACAGTCACCACTGTCAAAAGCTTCCTCTCAATCTACAAATGCTATAAGCTTAGGTTTGCCTTTCATTAACATGTCTTCTAAAAGAAGCCACAGGGTCATTGCTGCCTCCCGTGTTAGTACATTTCTCCAGAATTGAATGTGATCTTCTCTGAGGTCAGCGTCTGCCAGCTTTTGCACTCTCCTGTGAAGATTTCGTGTTAGTATTTCGCCACGGTGACTTATTCAGCTGATAGTTCGGTAATATTCACATCTCTCAGCACCTTATTTCTTCGGACTTGGAATTATTATATTCCTCTTGAAGTCTGAGGCTATTTCGCCAATCTCATTCATCTTGCACACCAGACATAAAAGTTTTTTCATGGATAGGTGTCCCAAAGCTATCAGTAGTTCTGACAGAATGTCATCTACTCCAGGTGCCTTGTTTCAGCTTAGGTCCTTCAGTGCTCTGTCAAATTGTTTTGGCAGTATCATATCTTCCTTCTGATTTTCATCTACGTCCTCTTCCATTTCTGTAACACTGCCCTCGAATGTGCCTCCCTTGCATACATCGTCTATATACTCCTTGCACCTTTCATGTTTCCCATCTTTGCTTAGGACTGGTTTTCCATCTCAGCTCAAACACCTGCCTCTCTTTTTAATTTTCCTGTTGGCGGTGTCTACCTTCCCCCTAGTGATATATGCTTTCAGATCGTTAAATTTTTTCCTCTACCCTTCCATGCTTAGCCGTTTTTCACGTCATGTCAGTCTCATTTTTTAGATGTTTGTATTCCCTTTCTTCTGCCTAACTTATTGCACTTTTGTACTTAATCCTTTCATCTCATAAATTCAATATCTCCTGTGTTATACAAGATTTTCTACTGGTTCTTTTCTTGCTATCTATTTGATCCTCTGCTGCCTCCAGTGTTTCATCTCTCACACATACCCATACGTCTTCTACCATATCCTCTTCCTCTGATCTTGTCAGTCGTTGCCTAATGCTAATGGCACGATACGGCGTTATAATATCTCCAAGTACTTACGACAAACGACTCTCTCCGGCTCGTACTAAAGTACCTTATTCTGATGACTTTATTTTCGCGTGGAAACTCCGCTAACGTAGTAGGCGTAAAAAAGTGATAAAAATGCTTTTAGTGTGATGTGTTCAGACTGCAGGAAACACTTTTTTCGTGAAGTATATTGTTGGTCAAGAGAACGCCATTAAACCCGACGCCCTTGCTGAAATAAATAAGAAAAAGAATCCTGCACGCGAGAGAAAAGACTGCGTTGCAACGTCAGCGCGGAGGAAATCCCCCGGGACAGAGAATTTCTGTCGGAAGGGCGCGCCTCAGCATAAAGAAAGCGCAGGCCTGAGGAACGACTATTGTGGAAATGGCGCTGCTCTCGTGCCTCTTTTGTTTTGCGCCACCGGCGAAAACAGCTCGCATTTTGCATTGGGTAAAGTTGCTGGGAATACGGTTTAACCTTTGTCTCTTGTCCCTGCGATGGCGCCTTCCTCGTAACAACAGCGGAAATTTCCTGCGTTCTGCACGATATATTCATAGAAATAGTTGCTTCTCACGTAATAAGATGGCATCATTATGAGTATCGCTGCCCATTTATTAGCTGTGCATGTTTCTATAAATTACCATACAATCTGTTTTGTAAAAATAGTTTCCTGTATAAGATCATGAACAGAGTATTGTGTTATTGTTAACAGCTAATTATTAGTTTAAAGAGAACCTCTTTAGATGTATTAATCGTTGGTGCAACCGGAGCGGATCTCTGTAAATTAATTAATTACGCCTATCAGTTGCGAATGTCCTACATACCAAATCTGATGTTAAGATATAGGTTACCATAAACTTAGGATTATATGTTAAGCACAGAACATGTAGAAGAACATAAGTAAATTGACAGTTTATTTTCCTCACGTACATAGATTTCTGGGTGTACAACTTTCAAAATATCGGACCGTTTATTACTTCATATAAAGCGTTGAAAGGATAGCTGATAGAGTTCTTGTGACGAAGACATCTTGCGTAGAATCTCTGTTGAAAGATATTTACAGTGAAACTTTATCTTCTGTTTCAGTTAAGTAGTGACTTGGGACTAAGATTACCTCCAACGACGCAGTTATATGACGACTGTCGCCTGTAATTGGGTACAGTTATGTTGAAGATATATCTGGCATGACTGATATCTTAAGACGCTGGATGAGTGTATTTCCTCCAGTACGGTCTGAAAGCACTGACGCTAAACGAAGTCTGATACCTGGCTGATACAAGTTTTCAATCTGGGACTTAGAATCGTGGCTTGGTACTATAGCGTTTCTAGTAATGAAACAATTATCGCAAATATTATTAGTTCCAACGTTTGGGTCCCCTTCTTCAACGAAGAATACCAAATAGAAAAAGATGCACCTGTCAGCTGTTCGCTAGTGGCTAAAGTAAGACCGTGTAGACGTTCCATACTTAGGATTTTAGAACTTTAAAGTCTAATCGTCATAGTTTCAGCCGAAAAGCCCTTCGCAATACCTTCCTACAATAATACACTCCTGGAAATGGAAAAAAGAACACATTGACACCGGTGTGTCAGACCCACCATACTTGTTCCGGACACTGCGAGAGGGCTGTACAAGCAATGATCACACGCACGGCACAGCGGACACACCAGGAACCGCGGTGTTGGCCGTCGAATGGCGCTAGCTGCGCAGCATTTGTGCACCGCCGCCGTCAGTGTCAGCCAGTTTGCCGTGGCATACGGAGCTCCATCGCAGTCTTTAACACTGGTAGCATGCCGCGACAGCGTGGACGTGAACCGTATGTGCAGTTGACGGACTTTGAGCGAGGGCGTATAGTGGGCATGCGGGAGGCCGGGTGGACGTACCGCCGAATTGCTCAACACGTGGGGCGTGAGGTCTCCACAATACATCGATGTTGTCGTCAGTGGTCGGCGGAAGGTGCACGTGCCCGTCGACCTGGGACCGGACAGCAGCGACGCACGGATGCACGCCAAGACCGTAGCATCCTACGCAGTGCCGTAGGGGACCGCACCGCCATTTCCCAGCAAATTAGGGACACTGTTACTCCTGGGGTATCGGCGAGGACCATTCGCAACCGTCTCCATGAAGCTGGGCTACGGTCCCGCACACCGTTAGGCCGTCTTCCGCTCACGCCCCAACATCGTGCAGCCCGCCTCCAGTGGTGTCGCGACAGGCGTGAATGGAGGGACGAATGGAGACGTGTCGTCTTCAGCGATGAGAGTCGCTTCTGCGTTGGTGCCAATGATGGTCGTATGCGTGTTTGGCGCCGTGCAGGTGAGCGCCACAATCAGGACTGCATACGACCGAGGCACACAGGGCCAACACCCGGCATCATGGTGTGGGGAGCGATCTCCTACACTGGCCGTACACCACTGGTGATCGTCGAGGGGACACTGAGTAGTGCACGGTACATCCAAACCGTCATCGAACCCATCGTTCTACCATTCCTAGACCGGCAAGGGAACTTGCTGTTCCAACAGGACAATGCACGTCCGCATGTATCCCGTGCCACCCAACGTGCTCTAGAAGGTGTAAGTCAACTACCCTGGCCAGCAAGATCTCCGGATCTGTCCCCCATTGAGCATGTTTGGGACTGGATGAAGCGTCGTCTCACGCGTTCTGCACGTCCAGCACGAACGCTGGTCCAACTGGGGCGCCAGGTGGAAATGGCATGGCAAGCCGTTCCACAGGACTACATCCAGCATCTCTACGATCGTCTCCATGGGAGAATAGCAGCCTGCATTGCTGCGAAAGGTGGATATACACTGTACTAGTGCCGACATTGTGCATGATCTGTTGCCTGTGTCTATGTGCCTGTGGTTCTGTCAGTGTGATCATGTGATGTATGTGACCCCAGGAATGTGTCAATACAGTTTCCCCTTCCTGGGACAATGAATTCACGGTGTTCTTATTTCAATTTCCAGGAGTGTACATAGACCACAGGGAAATATTAAAAACTATTACTTGGGCGAGGGAGGGGGGAGGGGGCGGGAGGGGGCGGCATCTTTTTGGATTCTTGTGAACATTTAACCGTAGAGAGATGATAAATTTACTTCTTTTGCGTTATTGAGACAGATCTGCAAAACTTCGACATGCAATCGAGTCCTCGTAGCAACACATGCTATGTCTAACATCTAGCATTTTTGCGTGTAATTCGGTTACCTACTTCAATGAAGATTTTGACCGTTTCCTGCGGTCTTCTGCTACAATGGGAGAACGACGGCAAACACTGCAAGTTGTCTGTAGGTGACTGATTAGAAACTGCTTTTAGCAGTAGACTAAATATTTCTAAGATACATTTAATTCACACAGGAAGCACTTCAGGGTTTCCCACAGAGAAGAGTTATTAAATAGGGCCAGTCATGAGGAAAGCTTTCAGTAACAGCTCCTGTTTGGAGTACTTAGGTGTCAACTTTCTAAGAGACAATGTTGTATGAGCATTGAAAACCACTGTTCATTGTTTTATCTACTGCAGGGAAAGAACGTCAACTTACCAGCCGAGCTAAGTCGTTTTCCTACAGTATTTTAAATTGGTTTTCCTTCCCTGCCTTGCTACGTCATAGGTATGCTATGTGTGTGTAGACATCTGAACGAAAGATGACGTTTAAGATCCGTCGTAGAGGAATGTCACGCCGCCAAAAAATCTTTTCCATCATTTCGCAACGAATGATGCGTTACAGCAAAGTAAAAGTGTAAAACGCAAGAAACTTGTGTTGGAAGTCTTGCGTCTGTATTACTTTGTCAAAAAACTTTGATAAATAATATATAAAAGCTAGGACCCGCTCCAGCGTTTATAAAAGGCATTACAAAGGACCCCAGATGACCGCCAAAGAATCTGGAAAACGACTTTTGTAAAAGACCTTTTAGAAACCTCTTTGAAAGTGTATTGAAGAAATTACATATTTTCAGTGACGAAAATAGTTCTATATAAATGAGTATGAAGTTAGGTCTACATCCACTATTTAGATTTTGGTAAGGCGCAGTTTCCTGGTACGTAAAATTCTGCCTAGTATTTATCGTACCAGGGAAATTGCAAATCCCATAATTTACTTTTTTATCTATAAGAACTCTTTCCTGTCAGTCTTTTCCGGAAGGGATCAGTTCCTTCGTATGTTAGTTAAAAACCACCGACAAGTTAATAAGGTTTGATAAATGTGTACTTATGATACCTCCTTGAACTAGGTGTTTATACATGATTAATGTCCACACCGTTGGCTACTTGGCCATATTTCAAAACATCAACCATCGTTATTAAACATATGCACTCTGCCTACCTTTCTTTCTTTGATTTTCAAACGATTGTCTTTGAAAGTATTTAAAAGTATGACAATAATTCGGATGAGAGACTCATACAAAGACAACCCAGACAACATAGTCCCTAGAACAGGAAGATACGAAAGCGATGTATATTTAAACAGCTTAGGAGATGCTGATGCTCTTGCTCTCCTAGCCAACGACGCACAAGAAACAAGACAACAATTGAAATCTGACCTATATTATCGTTTGAAAACTAGAAATTATATAAAATCATCTACCTCTTGCAAATATATTACGAATACGAAACAGGATATCAGATTCTCGCACATTTAAGAAAACTGGATGAAATTATGACATAGTTTGTATCTGAAGCACCGACAGTGCAAAACAGAATAAAAAAAGACTGTCGAAAGCAAATTACATTTTCAAAGCACGCACAAAGAGAAAGGCCTATCGACAACTCCACAATTAAAACATTATAAAACCGTTACACAACCAGACATAGCTTATGGAGCTGAATCTATCTTGGAAACAACTAATACAGCAGAATTATCAAAATTAGTAAGTGTAATAAAAATTGTTGAATAAGAAGACAAACATTAAATCGATTACAGAATACTTGAATGGTGTAAAAGAACTCCACATTACAGTAGGTGATAAACAAAAAAAGATACAAACTGAAGAAACTGAAATACTGTAAGACTACAAAATAGGATCAGTAAAAGAATTTCAGAATGGGTGACTCCAGTAAAGAACCAAAATAAAATCTGAAAGAATGATGAACTCTTGTGCACACCTAAGAGCAAAACATCCTGTACTTAGCAGTAATAATAGTAGTCCTGTGACGAACGATTGTGTTACCGAATTACTATTGAATTTAATTGTGTTATAGAGTAATAATATAGCCCTTTAAAAACCCGTGTACAGTTGACTAGAGTGGCCTAACAAAGGCAATACAGTAAATAATACTAATACCGATATGCAAATTTCTTATGCAAAAATCTTCCTCTTTCTCTGCCTCTTCTTATGTAGATGTAAGGTGTTTTCTGGTTTGCAGGCTACTGTATTCACTGTATTTATCACAAACAATCCTATTGGAAGGACATTCGCAGCTGGACAGTTTAGCAGAGGTTGAAGATACCGCTTCAGTTGTGCATTTCTTTATTTTCACACGAACGGTTCCGGACTGTTATCAGCCCATCTTCAGGTGTCATAGCTGTGTTGTGGTCCCCGAAAGCCGTGTGTACCAGACGCGGTGTGCTGCCTATGAGCGCAGAACAGGGAATCTGCGCTCATAGAGAGCACAGTGCGCCTGATACACGCGGCGCTCGGGGAACACAGCACAGCTGCGACACCTGAAGATGAGTTTATAACAGTCCGAAACCGCTCGTGTGAAAATAAAGAAATATACAACTGATGCGGTATTTTCTACCTCTCCTGTATTTATCATTGTTATCCCAGTGTGATTATGTCAGAAAGATGTTCTCCCAGCGCTTTATGTTAAGAGTGCCGGCACGTTACTCATATTTAAACATATCATAATCACTAAGAGGTATATTTCACGTTTCGTGTTATGGGAGACACACTGCTGTGTATTCAATACTTGTAATCCTGTATTAAAACTACAGACTTTTGGGTTATGATATACTTTTCCTGTGTTTGTGTATTTATGTGGACAGGAGAAATATACATTGTGCCAGTAAATTGTCATGTACGTGTGTTCGTTTGGATATGTGTGTGTGTGTGTGTGTGTGTGTGTGTGTGTGTGTTTGTGTGTGTAAGCGTAGATTCACACATGCATTAAGAAAATCACATCAGCCAGGTCTCGCTATCACCATCTTCGTGCATTCAGCAGTTACTTTAAGTCTAGTGACAGGCAGCATATCAGGGTTACATCACAGATTCCTTGGTACTGAAAGCTGCCAGAGACTTTCTTTCGATTAAATAGTGCAAAGCTGCATGACTATGGCACATTAATGGTGTTCTTGTTGGGTGTTGTTACGATGTCTGTGAATGACATGGAGATGTCGTGCGCTGGTGTGAGACAGCGATATCAACTCCTGGCAGAGTATGGAATGGGCCTCGTTGTGGCTCTACATTTGACTGGCTACCTGAATTGTTCAATTTCTATATTTGTGGGGCATGTGGATGTGACAGTAGCTCAGTACAGGAATGTACCTAAGAGCAGGTGACAATGGCTGTCAAGGCTCAATTAGAACACGTCTGACACCTGCTCAGTTAGCCGTGTGCGTTGAACTGCCCACATCCGAGATGGGGAGATGCGCTAGACCTGGTTAGAAACCGCCCAAAGGATAAACGATGTGGACCAGTCTGCTGCCAGCCTTGATGTGGTTTTTAGTTGGATTTACACATCCCAGTAGCTTAATAACAGACTGGCAACTCCGTCCTCTCTCATACACACGCTTTCTCACAATTGCATATGGTATTGCTCTAGAGAGAGATGGATGGGGTGACTGAGCCCATCCTTCGGGGGGATGGGCTGTAGACTGATGATTCGATCTTTCGTATTCGTAAAACTTTTAAGCATTAGCAGCAACCATATCTGACCACTACCATGGCGAATGAACATATTGTGCACGAAGCACATCATTGCTCCTCAGTACCAACACCAACCATCGAAGAACTAGAAACCCCCCTTACTTCTACGTTCTGTATCATCCTGTACCAATTATTGGAGACTACTAACAGTCATACGAGGGATTTAACGTACCAAGCATGGGCTGCTGTTAACAGAATACAAGCGGCTGCCATAACTCGGAAGCACTGGATGCTAGTGTATGTCGTCGCACTGTATGCGGCAATGAATCGCGTTTCTGCACTTTCCTGGATGAGCATTGTTGGGGAAAAATAGCGAACACCTTGGGAGCTTACCAATACATCGAATGTTCTGGAGAGGCATAGCGGTTCTCACTCCGATGAAGATTCACCGCATGTCTCTTCAGATCTCTGCTATTAGTGACTGAGGGACCTCTGATGGCTCAATGATATCATCACCGATACCTCATGGACATATTACATCAAGTCTTACGTCACATGCGACAGTATCATAGTGCTATTGCTTCTTTGGTAATGTACGTCCACACATGTCACTTGTCTATACCAATCATCGGCGTGATGTACTGCTATAGCCAGCTAGGTGTCCATATTTGTTCCTAATGGGATGTCTGTGGGACAACGCCGACGCAGCTCCATCCGAGCGCTACTGTCCAAGATTGGTTGGTTGGATTGTTTGGGGAAGGAGACCAGACAGCGAGGTCATCGGTCTCATCGGATTAGGGAAGGATGGGGAAGGAAATCGGCCGTGCCCTTTCAGAGGAACCATCCCGGCATTTGCCTGGAGTGATTTAGGGAAATCACAGAAAACCTAAATCAGGATGGCCGGGCGTGGGCTTGAACCGTCGTCCTTCCGAATGCGAGTCCAGTGTCTAACCACTGCGCACTGTCCAAGACATCAAGAAAATGTAGCAGTGGATGTGGGCCATTTTGCATCAGGAGTGGATACAATTGCTTAATGACAGTCTTTCCAAACCTGTAAGAGCATGTATCCAATCCAGAGGGAGAGCAACAGCATACTGATTTGTGGGCCCATACTGCATTCCTTCCTAAATTTGACTCAAATTTGTAATCAATGCCATTACATGTCGTCTCGACAAGTGAAGTTTCATTCCGTTTCCTCCTCTACTGCTGGGAGCTTCTTTGTCAGCCAGTGTCTTTTCTTTCACCTTTCTTACTTTCATCTGCATGTCAGTTTCCCACAATTGGTGTCAGAGCTGTTGCACAGAGTCAGTCAGATGCAAGTGAGACATAATTGAAACAGCCAATTGCTTATTAGAAGTTTCCTTTCATTTACGTCTATTGTCACAAACTATTTGTTAACAGATTACAGGTTTCGGTCTATAATGGCCATCATCGGATCTATTTTATGAAAACAAAGTCCTAATAAAACAGATCTGATGATGGTGATTATAGACCGAAACCGGTAACCTAATATCAAAAGGTTTGTATCCATAGACGTAAATTAAAGGAAACTTCTTGTATATACGGGTCACTATTTTATTCATGACAATGTCGCAGCTTGTGAAGCAACTACTTATTATGGCCGTTCTTATACGCTATCAGGCCAATACAGTCATCTGCCAGCTACCTCCAACTACTGCTGAACGTCAACTACGCAACGTGTACAAGCCCAAAAATGTTTGAAAAGATAATGAAAGAAATGCATCTAGCATTTTAACGCCAATAGCACACAGTCAATATCTCTCTACGACGCAACTAGATTGTGCGAGTCTAATCAGCCAAAATAGTATTCTCTAAGGTACGATATTGCAGTGCGTGTGTTGCTAGGTAGTACGACGAAATGTTCCTTCAGACGCGCATGCAAATCCGAAGGAACGGGCTCTGTGTCGAGTACAGCTGTCATGAAAACGATTACATTGATTTGTGCCGGATGCCTACTCCAAAGCGGATTTCCCTCTTTACGCAGCGACTTTCAATTGTCCTTCCCGTGTACAGGAATTACATAACGTCTGGAACTGAATTATTGTTAGTGTTTTCAGTCAGACGTATTTCATCCATTCGAATTACCCATCGTTACTGGTCTGCAGTACAAAGGGTAACTGTTTAACTAAAAGGGAAAAATAATGTAAGCACCTCTTTTTTATAGCTCATCGATGATAATTACTCGAGTACGTAACATATATGTCGTTCAGAGCAATAACATACATTCAGCTGCAAAAGACGGCTAATATCTACATCGTAAACGCAATAAATGCTAACGACTATGGTATTTCAAACATGAGATAGGCTCCTTTAAATTTTCTGCGGTTTTTTTTGTGATGAAACTACAGCTTATGTGGACTCTTTAGCTTCTAAAAGTTGTATTTCCTTAATTCAGTACACTGTATTATTGTTCACCGTTTATAGTGCTTTAAAATTTTCAGTCTATACCCCTATAAACATAGTAATTCCCCTCCGAATTACAACCGTTGTTGTAGACGCGTTCAAATGTAAAAAAAAATTTCCTCTCCATCTAGAAGCCGTTGCTGTCTCTTGCGGGGCGCTATTCGACGAGTACGCATCTCAACGGGTATTCCCGCACTGTTTTTTCAAAGTCCTTTCCAGTCGAGGTGACAGCGGCCGACACACTGCTGTCTCCCTGGAAGCTTCGTTAGGATTTATGGTTCTTTTTTAACTAAGTATGCATATTGTCCCTGCCTGTCCAGATGATATATGCTTCCAACGGGGAAGCCTCCATAAATCTTTTCACGTTACGGTTTGTGCGACGAGGTAATATGTTCTCGGTAACATACTGATTCTCCCACTCATTTCCTGCTCTTGTAAACATACGTGTGTGTCTATTCAAACACCTCTCTTGCAGAAAAATCCAATCTATCACCCCTCAGCCAGCTAAGTACTTAATTTCAAACAGTGCATTTTAAAAGGGTTGATAGAAATTCTGCTTATTTTTGAAATTGTTATATGACATCAACTTTGACTTTGTAGTATAGGAAAAAATTTTAGAAATCACGGTAGCACTGTAATGGACTATTTGGTAAATAGTTCGTAAGATATACGCGTCGTTTCAGTAACACAGCAAACTGAAGCAGCAGCGAAACGTACTGTAATTGTAGTAGCGTGGTTTATTAGTATTTGAATACCGTTTCCCGTGGAATGTTTGGAATTATTCCGTCAAAGTGCTGTAGATTGAGTAAAACTGTATACTACTGTGCTTATGGTTATATCAGAGACATTTATACATTTCGAAATAGCACAAGCGATTAGTTTTATTACTAAAAGGTTGTATATGTAATATAAGAAGATTTACCGATGGAATAATTTATGTGCTCGTCTGAGAATAAATTTTTATCTGTAAGACTTTTACGTTACTGGGCAACTAATAAAGAACGTTGGTCTCTATGTATTGTGCTCCTTTCTGAATCCTTGACGGGTTTTAGTGCAAGGTACCTGAGGAAATACAAGTCTTCTAGTACTGCAGCTGTGGACATTACTATAATTTTCTAATTGCTAAGAAGTATCTAGAACGAATTAATTAATATTTTAGTACACAGCTAAGAATGAATAATTCTTGAAAAGCAACCACAAAATGTTTGTGGCTGAATGAATGTACAGTCTACCTAGGTTATCTAGTGTGATTAAAATCCATTATTGTTTATACGAAGGGTGTCCAGAAAGTAAGTTGCGATCTGTCGCGAAATGGAAAAGGCTATGAAAATCCGGTAAAGCTTTGCACAGTTGTGTTAGACAGTGTCTCTAGTATGACCCTAGATAGCATCACGTCGCTCTTCTCATTTATGAGCTCACATTGAGCGTGTAAAGATGTCTAGAAAATAGTGCCTCCCCCCCCCCCCCCCCCAAGTACGAGGGCCTGATGAGAAATTTCGCCTTAAGCTATGCAGCGAACATTACATAACTGTCGTGCTGTTTCTTCTTCAAGACAATTCTCAGTCGGATTCTGCAGGGGCAATGAAGATGCTCCTGCATCGTTTTCAGTTGGAAATGTTTGATTACCCACAGTACAGACTGTAATTGTCTCCCTCTGAGTTTGACCTCTGCTCACATGAACCACTGGCTATGAAGACAACATTTTGGCAAAGACAACGAGCTGTAGGCCAGCATAGAGAATTGGCGGAAAGCACTGGCGGCTGCCTTCTATGATAAGGGCATTGGAAAGTTGGTTAAACGCTACGACAAAAGTATGAGTCCTAGTGGCGACTCGGTAGAGAAGTTGCTGTATCTTGTAGCATACTGCTGCAAATTAAACAAAGTTTCTTTCCGTAGTGGTTTACATTTATCGACCGATCGAAACTTACATTCCGAATAGCCTTTCTAAATCAGCTATTATTTTGAAATAAACAGAAGTTTGGCTGATGGAAATTTACTAGTGTAATTTTGTGCTTGTAATTACCAGATGATGGATTCTCTCTTTAGCCACCTTTCTGCAGAAACTGAAGGTCGTTGCAGAAGGAGAAGCAAACAATACCGGTGCTAGGAGAATCCATACTTTCTCCTCTGAAAATTCGTTAAGGGCATTTTACCTGGCTTGGCATCTTCGACATGTAAATCGAAAGATTTGTTAGTAACATTTTGGGTTTTGCATAACGCCTTTCTTTCCTGCACTAGAAAACCCAAACATGCAAAGAATCTTACTTTCTGGAAGCACTCCATTCCAGAGTAATATTTAATTTTGCCAGTATCTCCAGCGCCTTGTCCTGTTGAGTCTTAAAAAAACATCGTCTTTAGGATAGTCCATTACGTCTGATAGTAGCTGTCCCAAGGCTAAAATATCCTTCACGCTTTGTTTGTCATTTAATTAAATGTTCTCAAATACATTTTAGTTTCGCTTTATGATAACTGTGTTCATTCAACCCATATCATCCCGTAGTGGGATTCGTTCATGTTATCAGCTTCTGTTACTCTAAAATATCGCTTCTTCAGTATATGAGCAGGTTGGTGTATAGTCTGGAATGATTTTAATGGAGTATCTCATGTTTTATTTTGAAACAAGTCTTGCCATGCTTTCTCAGATTCTTTCAGGATCGGTACCCCTTGTTTATCATAGACCCTATGCTTAAATGATCTATGTGTTTTGTTCTGGTGATGGCTAAAACTCTACAAGCCAGTCTATCAAGCACATGTCTCTTCATCTCTAAATAACGTGCTTATTGTAGTCGAGCAGTGTACTTTTCTATGAATTTAACACCCCCTTCCCTTCCCTAACACCCAAATGTACCACTGCTATTCCTTAAAGTCTCAGGATGTATTCTGCCAACATAACAACTCGTTTAGTCAAGTTGACCTAAAATTTACTTTCCCCCTGACTCGATAAAGAACATTTTCATTGTTTATCCTATCTTTCCATCTTATCTTCGGCATTATTCTGTAACAACCCATTCCAGTTTATTCACTTATTGTGTGTATGATTTTATTTCTATATAAATTTCAACTCCAGATAAATACGTCCAGGGAGTATATCTTAACAAGTAAGGACACTACCCCGTTTCACATGAAAACTTCCCTTGGAGTTGAGCTGTGGTTTGCTACAGTCCGTTACTTTCACACGAAGCATACCACATCTGTTACATTCAGCAACACTTGATGTCAGTTGTATCCCATCAACAGTGATTTATTTTGGTTGACATTCATCTATAAGCTCTTTTCAAGGCAATGTCCGCTGTGTTCAACTTACGTTTTGTGGGTTTCACCCACTGCTTTGTCAGGCTGCACATCGAGGACCTGTGTGACGTAGGTTCTTCTAGAAGTAAGACACTCGCCAGCCATGACGTCAAAGGCGGCAGCGAGGCTCACAGAGATGCCCAGAGGTGTCTCACTCACAGAGCACCCCAGGGTGCGCCTGTGAGACACAACACCAAGAAGTCTCGCTTCTCAGCTTTTGGCTATATCTGTGTGTAGTCTGTTTTGCTTTTTTTTAAATGAATCTCGCAGGAGATAAGGAAAGGGTAGGTACTTTATTTCACTTTCTGTAATAAAAGGTAAGATCACAAGTTATTTTAATTTTTGCACGATTTCCTCCGTCTTTAAATCATACAGCGACCCAGTTTGGCAAGAGCTGCGTGGCACTAAATTCCAGCGCTGAGATAACTACAACTATATTAGTAATTTATCTATTAAGATGGCGTCAGTCGTTGTGCAGCTGCGCGTGCAACAGCATTGGAGGGCGAACGGGTGCCACTGTATAGGAGGAGATTTAGGAGTTCTCGCCTGGCGGTCTATATAGCCATTGACAACATATCAGTTATGACTGATAGTAATGTGGGACACAAGTTGTTCAGTGAGGGCCGTCCGTGTTTTGCCGATGTTTTCTTAACTTTACACTAGAGCAGGAAGATGCAAATAATATGGTAATGGTTCGGTTACTGATGCAGTTGTGTGTTTTTCTTGAGGTGCAGTGTCTTACTACTGAGTCATGTGTGTTTGACTCTCACACCTCTTTGCCGAACACTCAATCTCTCCCAAACCCCTGCTCGCATTATCCCATCAGGTGAACCGCATTGACCGGATGCCGTGATGTGCTGAATGATGAACCTGTCCCACTGGTACTGTAGGCTGGCAAGACTCGAATGACGCAGGACTTTCAGGGCAGCTTCTGCCCTGGACCGAAGCCGTGTTGGCAGATCCCTGATTACCTATCATTGCTGGCTGCTGGACTCCAGAACTGGCTGCTGGACTTCATTATCACTGGCTACGATTGACGATCTTCTCGTAATGCCACAAGTCATCAGATGACCAAAATGAATTGTAAAATGATTTAGGTAAGATATCTGTGTGGTGCAATTGACCTTGGATTAAAAAAAGTGTGAAGTTATTCACATGACTACTAGAACAAATCTGCTAAATTTCGATTACGCGATAAGTCACACAAATCCGAAGGCTGTAAATTCAACTAAACACTTTGGGATTACAATTACAAATAACCTAAATTGGAACGGTCACATAGATAGTGTTGTTGGTAGAGCAAACGAAAGATTGCGTTTCATTGGCAGAACACTTACTTGGTGCAACAGATCTTCTAAAGAGACTGCTTACACTACACTTGTCCGCCCTATCCAGGAGTATTGCTATCCGGTGAGGGATCCGTATCAGGTGAGACTGACGGATGGTATTGAAAAAGTTCAAAGAAGGGCGGCTCGTTTCGTATTATCGAGAAATGGGGGACATAGTGCCACAGACAAGATACGGGAACTGAAGTGGCAATCCTTAAATGAAAGGCGTTTTTCGTTGCGATGGGATCTTCTCATGAAATTTCAGTCACCGGTTTTCTACTCCGATTGCGAAAACACTCTGTTGGCTCCCACATACGTAGGGAGAAATGATCATCACGATGAAATAAGAGAAATCAGGGCTCGCACAGAAAAATTTATGTCCTCACTTTTCCCGAGCGCTGTTCGAGAGTAGAACGGAACAAAGACAGCTTGAAGGTGGTTCATTGAACGCTCTGCCAGGCACTTAATTGCGAATAGCACAGTAATTACGTAGATGTAGATGTAGAAGCTTAAGACCAATAATAGAACAATCTCACAAACAAGGTGTTACTACACCATAACCACACACTCGCACGTGGACGACACGAACAGTGTCGATCCTTCTGATCGAGTGCTACAGGGTAGCAGGGGTGAAGTATTTATGTCGCCGAGGAGACACTCGGCTCTGCGACGTCATTTGTAATTACTGCCCCTCTAGAGTTGACAGCGGTCTTCTGTTTTTCGACATTTGCTGAACGAATTTTAGTCAAACAATTGCTAAGAGGTTTTGCGTCCAAATTAGTGTCTGCTACATAACGTTACGAAGGCAGTTCGGTCTGCGCTCTTCTGATTTCTGCTGGACTCGCTCACAGTGTCCTTCTGTACGGCCGAGCTTGCTGTCTTCCGGACAGAGTGACGGTGTTGAAATGTTTACACTTCCCGCCTGGCAGCTGCTGATATTTCAGTACGACCGAGTAAGGCCGGTATTCCAAACTTAGAAAATTTTACTCTCCCGGTTCCTTCCGGATTTTGCCACGTAACACCTCAGACTCATTGCTATTAGTGCAACATTACAGCCGGCTGCTGTGGCCGAGTGGTTCTAGGCGCTTTAATCCGGAGCCGCGTGGCTGCTACGGTCGCTAGTTCGAATCCTGCTTCGGGCTTGGATGTGTGTGATGTCCTTAGGTTAATTAGGTTTAAGTAGTTCTAGGGAACTGATGACCTCAGAAGTTAAGTCCCATAGTGCTCAGAGCCATTTGAACCAATTTTTTGCACATTACACGTTTAAAAGCAAACCATAATATTATTTTTTTCCTCCTGGACTTTCTTTTTAGCAATATCTCCCTGGTTTCTTTTCTCGTTTTCTAGTCAAAGGTCATATTAGACGTAATTTGTGATAGGTTACAACCATGTTTAGCTCCCTTCTGAATCAATTCTTCCATTTAATCTTCTTTGTATCTTATAATGTAATCATGTTTCTGTCTTATAATGTAGTCAGGTTTACGCATGAGTTGACGATATCATTTCGCTGTCGGCATTTTATCACAGCTTTTCATTCCAAAATCTGAAACTTCATTCAATTTATTTGTTATTCCTAATTTTTTTTAAGTATTATCGCCTTAGATGTATTTATATTTCTCCAGAACTGAACTTTATTCCCTCCCAGGTCGGTTTTACCAGTCATTTCGTTCATTTACAGAAACTTGATGTTACTAACGTAGTTTGTAAACAAGGTTCATTAAGCTGATAATGCGCTAATAGATCTGTCAGTATCTTCCTTCTTTACCACTGAAATTTTTAAATTTTTCTGTAGGTGTCAGGAGTTTCTGCATAAGATGTGGAACAGTTTTGTCGTGGTTTTTACTCCAAAGTTGTCATGAAATGAAATCTACTGTACGTAGATGTTCTTACTTTCACATGTGTCTTCCAGATCTCCTTCAAGTTTTACTCACTCTATCTCATCTCCCATTTTATAACGATCTGCTTTCTTTTTCCATTTTATTCACATTTTATCGCACTGACTTCACATGTTATTCCCACATGTAGCCGTCCTGTACTTTCCTTCCACCTTCCCCTTCTTTGTCTGTTACGGGCCTGAATCTCCTGTGCGTGACATTTACCTTACCCCAAAATCATGCATTCCTCTGCAGCAGTGCTTTTTCGTGAAGCCAGTCTTGCTTTGCCTCTTTATCTTTTCTCTTCGTCCATACTTAAACACTATTTTTAATCCTATTTCTTCCTGCATATTTCGGCTCAATTCATATAATATTCCCATGTCTTAGTGAATAGGTATAATATTGCCTCAGGTCTCAATCATATCGTACAGTTCTACATTTTATAATCTTTAAGAAGATAAAGCCAGAAGTCGTTACGATAATTAGTTGCAAGTTAATAGTTTACTTAATTTTGCTATTTGACGTCAGTTACATTTACTGATACACTGAAGCGCGGAAGAAACTGGTATAGGCATGAGTATTCAAATACAGAGATAAGTAAACAAGCAGAATAGGGCGCTTCGGTCTGCAACGCCTATATAAGACAACAAGTGTCTGGCGCAGTTGTTAGATCGGTTACTGCTGCTACAATGCAGGTTATCAAGATTTAAGTATCTTTGAACGTGGTGTTACAGTCAGCGCACGTGGGATGGGACATAGGATCTCCGAGGTATCGATGAAGTGGGGATTTTCCCTGTAAAACATCAAACCTCCTACATCGCTGCAGCCAGAAAAAAGATCCTGCATGAACGGGACTAACGACGACTGAAGAGAATCATTCAACGTTACAGAAATGGTACCCTTCCGCACATTGATGCAGATTTCAGTCCTGGGCCAACAACAAGCGTCAGCGTGCGAACCATTCACCGAAACATCATCAATATGGGCTTTACGAGCCGATAGCCCACTCGTATACCCTTCATAACTGCACGACACAAAGCTGTACGCCTCTCCTCAGCCCGTCAACACCGACATTGGACTGTTGATAACTGGAAACATGTTGCCTGGTCGGACGAGTTTGGTTGCTCTGGACGCTCTATAATGATGTGAGGTGGGTGCATTTCGTGTCGTATGGGAGCCCTGATACGTCTAGATACGACTCTTAGAGGTGATGCGTACGTAGGCATCCTGTCTGATCACCCGTATCCATTCATTTCCATTGTGCATTCCGATTAAATTGCGCAATTCCAGTAGGACAATGCGACACCCCACACGTTCATAATTGCTACAGAGTGTCTCCACTAACACTCTTCTGAGTTCAAACGCTTCCACTGAGATGCCTTTCGACGTGATGTTCAGACGGGTTCTCCACCCTCTCGTACTCTTACGGGTTTATGGACAGCCCTGCAGGGTTCATGGTGTCAGTTCCCTCCAGCACTACTCAGACATTAGACGAGTGCATGCCACGTCGTGTTGTGGCAGTTCTGCGTGCTCACAGGGGACCTACACGATATTAGGCAGGTGTACCAGTTTCTTTGGCTCTTCAGTTTATAAGGAAATTACGATAAGTTAAACTCCGTGAAAAAAATTAATTACATATGTACTGGTATTGAAATCATTAAGTTCTTGATGTAAACATATTTTAGAGATCAACTACCAAATTAGTACATGAAATCGTAATTTCGAAAAATGGGGACATTCACCGTGCAGACAGTTAAATGTATATGAGGGACATAATATTTTTGAGGTAATTTGAGAGGAGGATTCGAATTAGGAAGAACCCTTCTGAACATCATGTCGAAAGGCATCCCAGTGGAAGCGTTTGAACTCAGAAGAGTGTTAGTGGAGACACTCTGTAGCAATTATGAACGTGTGGGGTGTCGCATTGTCCTACTGGAATTGCCCAAGTTAATCGGAATCCACAATGGACATGAATGGTTACGGGTGATCAGACAGGATGCTTACGTACGCATCACCTCCAAGAGTCGTATCTAGACGTATCAGGGCTCCCATACGACACGAAATGCACCCACCTCACATCATTACAGAGCGTCCAGAGCAACCAAACTCGTCCGACCAGGCAACGGGTTTCCAGTTATCAACAGTCCAATGTCGGTGTTGACGGGCTAAGGAGAGGCGTACAGCTTTGTATCGTGCAGTTATGAAGGGTATACGAGTGGGCTTTCGGCTCCTAAAGCCCATATCGATGATGTTTCGGTGAATGGTTCGCACGCTGACGCTTGTTGATGGCCCAGGACTGAAATCTGCATCAATGTGCGGAAGGGTACCATTTCTGTAACGTTGAATGATTCTCTTCAGTCGTCGTTAGTCCCGTTCATGCAGGATCTTTTTTCTGGCTGCAGCGATGTAGGAGGTTTGATGTTTTACCGGGAGAATCCCTACATACGAATGTAAAGAATCACCACACTTGACACTCTGTTTAGAAATCTAGTTCCAGGGAAATTATCGAAGCAACTAATAGTTACGTGAGGACATGGATGCTATAGTCAACACTGCCACGTTCTGCGGCAAGGTCAGCTGATTCCACTATTTGTTTCAGTTTAGGCCAGTTTCCTCTCTTCCGGTTGAACTGCTTTCCTTCTACACTAAGGTAAGCCTTTATCATTTACTATAGTTATACCTATCTGGCTCTGTAACTTACCGTTGTCGAATGTTGGTGGCTGTCGATTTGTTTAGAATGTACAGATTGTACTCAGCGAGGATTTCATTGATGATTCTTCCTCTGTCACCTATAGTGTTTGCATGCCAAAAACTTTTCGTTAATATGAGCTGCAATGAGCAGTTTTTCTCTTCTTGCATAGACCGCCACCATTTTAATCCAGTCCGCATATGGTTCTATGTCATGGGAGTAATTGGTGTACAGGGATGCTATTATCCACGTATCGTTTCCTCTTTTCAGTTTCACTGTTGTTGCATGAGTATTACTTAGCTGAGTAATTTTAGCTATGGTTATATCTGCTGGTTCTACTATGATTGCTGTCATCAGTGGTGTATCTCCTGTCATCCCTCTACTGTTGCTTGGGATACATATCAGTTTGCTGTTTCTTGAGTACGGTTCCAGCAAACATGCTATATCAGTTCGTGTCTCTTCCATTACCTTAGGAAGCTCTTTGCTCACCATGATGCTGTTTTCCATATTTTGCTGTAATATCCTCAGTTTATTTGCATTATAGTCTCTACACATATTGGATTTTAGCGGTATCTGTCGTGCAGCTTCTTATATGTTCGACACACTGAGCTTCCTCATTTGTTACAAACATTTTTTCTTCTTTTACATGGGATTCATTCTTCTGGGGGTTCCCTTGACAGGAAATCAGCTTTTTTATGTCCCTTCTCCCCACCTTGACGCCGGTTATTTGCTCATCATCACAATATTTGGTTGCGTGGCGTAGCCCACAGCCTTCGAAACATTTGCTTATGGCATCGTAGCTGTGAGAGAAATTCACTTTCCGTTAGTGTTGTTGGGATGCCATGAGTTATAAGTAGTGGTGGTAGTGTTTTTGTTTCTTCACACGTGATGCGTTGTATCGTTTCTGCCCTTTCCTGTAACTTTTTACGGTCTTATTCGGTTGCTGTTTCTTCAATCACGACAGTTGGTGTGGTTCTTATGGCCCTAAATTTCAATTTTTCTCGTTTAAGATCTGTTTTTCTCGTTAGTATGTCTCGGATATCTTTAGTGTTTTCATTGTTTATAGGTCCAACATATAGAGTTGTAGCCTGCTTTTCCTTAGCTTTTTCTACCTTTGCAACCGTTTTGCTTTGTTTTTGGTTGCCTGCTACAACTACGGATGAGAAAGTCTGTGTCGTTTTTATTCCAGTGCTTTGAAGGTGGCAGATTTGCTCTAGTGCCTTTTGCAGTTAGTGTTCTAAACTTTGTGTTTTCTATTCACCCAATTTCACGCAGCAGCTCATCCACTTGTTTTCTCAGCCTGTCGTTCTCCTCTTTTAACATGTCTGTTTGGCCTCCAATCCCAGCCTGTTGGAGGGCCTCGATGGATTACGAGTCCTTTAGAGGTCTAGTTGTAGTGAGCACTTCACTTGTCGAAGTCGGATATTTTGTGTGTTCACTAAACTATCTCTCCTTTTAGTCTCGATTGTGTCAATACTAATGCCCAGATTCTATTTCTCGCGAGCTGGCAAACATTAGTGGAAACTTTCTCGCCTTTCAATTAGGCAGCAAAGTTGCTAAGTATCTCTTCTACTGCGGTAATTTTCTCGGAGTTTGATGTGCTTTTCGGTGTGTCAAATGTTACCATTTTGTTTCCATATCCTTCTTCTCCCTTTTTCGATGTACGTGTGGATGTTCCTTGCTTTCGTTCATCTTGTCCTTGCAGCTTCGATAGAGAGCTGCTCCGTTGGATCCTCTTTGTGTCCACTGTACGGTTATTCTGTGCACGATCAATGCACGCGCCTAGTGCGGTTTCTCACGCGCAGAATTACTTTGCGTCCAGTAACGACGCGTGTTGCGAGTTGTTATCGGTGCGTCTTCCTATAAAACGCTCTCCCGCCAAGATATTTTGGTCAACCAATAAAAGGTTCCCGCCAAAATGACATTGTTATGATTTCAGCAAATCGACTTGAGCGCTACATTGCGACCAATCCAACAAATCCCCGCCAAAATGACATCAGTCCTCTTTCAGCGAATAAGAAAGCAGAAGCCGAACGGCCAATCGTGCAACATCGTAATGACGTAGAAGAGAGCTCAGAAAATCACCGACAAGTGGTGAGATGGCGTAGCAGAATTGTTGCCGCCAAAATTACGTCACTGCGTAAGCAACCAATCGTAGACCATTTTATCCCGCCAAAACTAAAATAAGTTGACATATTTGGACTTTAACATCCAGTTCTACTCAATTCAGTCACATTATTTACACATAAATCACTTTTACACGTACTACAGGAAATAATAAAACGTGTTTTCCCAGTTTAAGCACGGAAAAACTCTAATTAAAAGGTATTCAAGAGCTTATTAGCATTCAGGACAGATTAGCAACCGGCAGTGAGGAAAATTCTACCTGTGGCTGATTCTGCACACCTATATTCACAATTTTTATGCACTGTGCGGTACCTGAGGACAGCAATCACTGGTATCTCTTTCAGCACAAAACTCGAAGAAAATACCAGCAAAATACAATCGATAACAAGGAGCCTTTCAGCAGTACATATTTACGGCGGCTGTCTTGGATGGCGGATAGGACAACGAGGAGGTGGATGTTCCGTCAGCGATATTGCAGAAGGACTGTCACTGAATATGACTGTCGGCAGAAGTGGCGAAGAAAATGTGCGGTCGCAAGAAGATCGGGCTCCGGACGGCCACGTGGCACTGCACAAAAGGAAGACCATCACGTTCGGTGTATGGCTCTGGGGCATCGTAACTGAATCTGCAGCGGCAGTTGGCACCGCACTAACGCAACAGTTTGTTGCTAATCAGTTATATCAAAGGCATCATCGAACCAAACGTTCTATAACGTGCATTCCACGCTCATTTACTATTTCATTGGTATGAAGCGAGAGCTCATTGTAGTTCATGGTGGATGACTGTTGTGTTTTGTAATGGAAAAGCTGGTCCGGCCTCGGTGTGAGGGATGGTCGTTTGCTGGTTAGAAGGAGGTTTGTTCAGGGCCTGCAGTCAGCCTGTCTGCATACTACACACACACAGGACATGTACAAGGAGCATTCAAGTTCTAAGGCCTCCGATTTTTTTTCTAATTAACTACTCACCCGAAATCGATGAAACTGGCGTTACTTCTCGACGTAATCGCCCTGCAGACGTACACATTTTTCACAACGCTGACGCCATGATTCCATGGCAGCGGCGAAGGCTTCTTTAGGAGTCTGTTTTGACCACTGGAAAATCGCTGAGGCAATAGCAGCACGGCTGGTGAATGTGCGGCCACGGAGAGTGTCTTTCATTGTTGGAAAAAGCCAAAAGTCACTAGGAGCCAGGTCAGGTGAGTAGGGAGCATGAGGAATCACTTCAAAGTTGTTATCACGAAGAAACTATTGCGTAACGTTAGCTCAATGTGCGGGTCCGATGTCTTGGTGAAACAGCACACGCGCAGCCATTCCCGGACGTTTTTGTTGCAGTGCAGTAAGGAATTTGTTCTTCATAACATTTTCGTAGGATGCACCTGTTACCATAGTGCCCTTTGGAACACAATGGGTTAGGATTACGCCCTAGCTGTCCCAGAACATGGACACCATAATTTTTTCAGCACTGGCAGTTACCCGAAATTTTTTTGGTGGCGGTGAATCTGTGTGCTTCCATTGAGCTCACTGGCGCTTTGTTTCTGGATTGAAAAATGGCATCCACGTCTCATCCATTGTCACAACCGACGAAAAGAAAGTCCCATTCATGCTGTCATTGCGCATCAACATTGCTTGGCAACATGCCACACGGGCAGCCATGTGGTCGTCCGTCAGCATTCGTGGCACACACCTGGATGACACTTTTCTCATTTTCAGGTCGTCATGCAGGATTGTGTTCACAGAACCCACAGAAATGCCAACTCTGGAGGCGATCTGTTCAACAGTCATTCGGCGACCCCCCAAAACAATTGTCTCCACTTTCTCGATCATGTCGTCAGACCGGCTTGTGAGAGCCGAAGGTTGTCTCGGTTTGTTGTCACACGATGTTCTGCCTTCATTAAACTGTCGCACCCACGAACGCACTTTCGACACATCCATAACTCCATCACCACATGTCTCCTTCAACTGTCGATGAATTTCAATTGGTTTCACACCACGCAAATTCAGAAAACGAATGATTCCTCGCTGTTTAAGTAAGGAAAACGTCGCCATTTTAAGTATTTAAAACAGTTCTCATTCTCGCCGCTGGCGGTAAAATTCCATCTGCCGTACGGTGCTGCCATCTCTGCGACGTATTGACAATGAATGCGGCCTCATTTTAAAACAATGCGCATGTTTCTATCTCTTTCCAGTCTGGAGAAAAAAAATCGGAGGCCTTAGAACTTGAATGCACCTCGTACTTGGGATTGTGGATTGTAGTGGGATTTCGTATGACAGCAGGAAGATTCTAAAATGTAGACTTTCACGACCGGAAATGTCATGACCATTATAATTAACCGGGCTGTTATGCCGTGATCGGCTAATGAATTCTGTGTCAATTCCCAACGTTTCGTTCCTGTCTGCGGGGGACATCTTCAAGGGGGTCTGTAGCTCGATGGAAGGTCCAACACACCCACTGGCGCGCTACTGATTGCCGCTAAATTCCGAGTGTTGAAGAAGATGTGTACCACCCGTCCACCACTGGGTGATGGCAACGGCGATCGACGGCAGCGGACAGCGGCCAATTGCACTGACGTTTTCAGAACACGTGACGTCACGCCTCGGCGTGGGAGCGCGCCTGACACGGAATTTAGCGGCAGCCAGTAGCGGGCCAGTGGGTGTGTTGGACCTTCCATCGAGCTACAGACCCCCTTGAAGATGTCCACCGTAGACGGGGACGAAATGTTGGGAATTGACACAGAATTCATCAACCGACCACGGCATAACAGCCCGGATAATTATAATGGACATGAGCAGGAAGGTTCTGTAGGTCACGTCAGTCTAGTGATTCGCCCTGGTGTCCTGCCATTCGTAAACAGCATTCCCGGGTGTGCTTTTCAACAGGATAACACTCGTCCTCGTACCGCTGTTGTAATCCAGCATGCTCTACTGAATGTCGACATGTTACCTTCGCCTGCTCGATCACCAGATCTGTCTCTAATCGAGCACATATGGCACATCATCGAACAACTTCGGCGACAGCCACAAACTGTAACAACCGTCCCTGTATTGAGCGACCAAGTGCAAAAGGCATTGAACTCCAGCCCACAAACTAACATCTGGCACATGGAAAACACAGTGCAACCACGTCTGCATGCTTGTATTCAACCTTCTGGCTGTTACACCGGTTATTCATATGCCACAATTTCACATTTCCAATGTTTTATCTAGCGCTTACATTATCCTGCGATCTTGCAACGTTGATCGCTTACATTTATTAATGACACAAATGTTATTTATGTTTTGGTGTGGTGATTTTTTTCGGGTCACAGTAATTATGAAGATCAGAGACAAAGTATTGAATTCTGCACTGTTCTTGTGGCATAAAACGATTCATTAAGCGATTATTTCTGTACTGTTGCGAAATTTGTTACAGGCCGAAAAGTTGTCAATGGAAAGCAGCGTCTGGAACGCCGCGACCGCTATGTTTGCTGGTTCGAATCCTGCCTCGCGCATGGATGTATGTGATGTCCTTTGGTTAGTTAGGTTTAAGTAGTTCTAAGTTCTAGGGGACTCATGACCTCATAAGTTAGGTCCCATAGTGCTCAGAGCCATTTGAACCATTTCTTTTGGAAAGCAGCTAACCTGCCGATATTATTGTTAATTCTTAATGCAATGACATAGTTTGCAAGATGATAATAATAACTGCAATCAGACTTCTTTAAAAACATAGACACTAGTTTCGACTCACTAACGTTGTAATGTTAAAACGAATGCGCTCTTATGGCGCCCCATCTTTGAGACACCAAGGCGACCGCTTCCAACAGATTTGATATTATAAAGAATACATATAATATTTAATTTGCCACAGATGTCCTCAATAGTAATAGTCCATGCGGTTTCTGAGCAGAAAATTGCTGATATGAGCATCAGCGTCTTCTTATATACGATGTCATACTATCGTTGAGACAACTGCGCGTATCACATTCTGCTGTCATGAGCATCAGCACGTCATTACATAAAAAGCCATACCGAGAGCCGCATCCACCTATGTGCCAAAGTTATGGATTGAAGTGGACAGGAGTGTCATTGCTCCCACTTGGACTCCCACTCCGTTGTCCAGTCAATGGAGTGCAAGCAATGTTTGCTTACAGTAAGTTTACTGCATGTGTACAATTTTTCCTATTGAACATGAAGTGCCGTCAGCAGCAGCATTGATCAACTGCGAAGAACTTTTTGATAAGACATAGTTATTTTTTCGTATTATTATCGTTAAAGATGACGACGCAGAGTAAATGTTCACAGTGGGTCTTCCTCACCTAGTCTTGTTTAAACTATGTGGCAGCTCAGCCTCAGCAGCGAGTACCTGATCCAATGCTGTACGACCGCTCTCTCCCTTTTCCACAGTCACTTCCCACAGGTTGGCTTCACAGCTTGTTGGAACCGAAATCTTCCGACTTCGCCACAGCACAATCACAGCAGCAAAGCCCCACAGG
This sequence comes from Schistocerca piceifrons, assembly GCF_021461385.2. Lineage (NCBI taxonomy): Eukaryota > Metazoa > Arthropoda > Insecta > Orthoptera > Acrididae > Schistocerca > Schistocerca piceifrons. The sequence goes on from NC_060141.1 coordinate 785,290,689, forward strand.
AGTACTGTTATTCGCCAAAACATACAATGTAACTGTGAGCTGGTCAAAATGTGTAAATGTTGGTCTGGCGTTTGCCAATGACTTTGAAGTAGTTATAGAGGTACAAAATTCACAATGTGCCTGCGCCAGGGAGCAGCATTTGTGGTACAAGTTGGACTATCTGTGCTAGTATAAGCCGTCAGCAGCACACCAGTCGACAAAGATGAAGCATGAAGATCACAGTAGGCGCTAGATGAAGTGCGCCTATCACAAGAGATGCCAAAGACACACCAACAATCAACAATCCGGCAACGCCCTCTCGACAGCAAGTATTTAGGCGGCTGCCACTGCTCGGAAGGCCTCACTGACTAAGTCATTCAGTTGGCGTCTGTCAGTATATTCCCTGAGTGGGTCACAGGTTACAACGGTGTCTAGCGACCAGATTAGTGACAATACTGGGACCAGCAGTGAGACTAAAGTTTGTAATAGCAAGGTTACCGATATAGTCTGCAAGAGGATTATTACTGAAGAGCTTGGACCACAACAAATGGACGCTATTCAAGTATATGTTTACGTAAACAAAGAACAATATAAATCCACGTGTGCATTTGTGTTGTAGAAAGAGGATACTGCCCACCCATGACAACATCCTCTGCCTTGCTTTCTTACCATACAAGACACTATACTGTCTATGAAGTATGATGGAATGCTTAGGTATGAAGATGGCGTATAAGTGTAATACATTATCAGTAACTGAGTCGTCTTGCAAACGCATTCCGATAACAACGTCCAGTGAAGCTAATCAACGATAATACCCACTTCAATTCTGCTACATTGACAAAAATAGCTGTACAGGAGTTGCATTGGGAAATCGTTCCCCTCCCACCTTATTCAGTTGATATTGTGTCCTCAGATTTTCGTCATTTCCCCTCTCTACGGAACAACCTACAATAAATATCCTTTCCGGATTAAAATGCGATCCGAACATAGTTCGGCGATTTCTTCGCTTCAAAACCACGTGATTTATGCAGTCACGGAATCGAAAGGAGAATATATTATTAATGACTGAGGGCTCTGTTACGTGTATCTGTTGAGTTTATTTAACTTATGGGAAAACGCAACAAACTTATGTACCAATCCAGTAACTGCTCCTATACGCCTAGTTGAATTTCTGTAGAAAACTATTCCTCGGATAGCATATAAAAAACACAGTGATTGTGTCTAAATGAAGGAAAAAATTCTGTAAAAGAGAATTGTTCTTATTTCCCATCACTCTACAATAACATTAATAGTGAAAGATTCAAACAATGATCAGACAGATATATCTAACTTACGTTCTTTTATCAGTAACAACACATTTTTATTAAAAAATGGATTGCATAAGTGCGGAATGATTTTGTTTACGTAGCAGCAACTGATCGGATACACAACAGTTACAGCATCACATGACCAGTAGGCACGTATTACACAAAGAAAGGAGAAGAATAATTTTTTTTTAATTTACCATATTTACAGTGTGTAAGGACTAGCAGCTGCAGCTGAAGAGACGCACATATACAGACACATGTATACACAAGGTCACATATTGTGCAAGAAAAAATAACGTATATGTGGTAAACACAATTATATTCGGTTTGCAAGCATACACTCATACACACAATTTTGAGAAACGTTTCCGTTATTTATTCTACAAACACACACATACACAAACACACAAGACCACTCAGGCAATCCCATCTTCACAGACGAAGCACTTGTCATCATGACACAAGCAACCGACTTTCAGTTACAGTGCAGTATGCATCTCAATGCCCCTTGAACAGAAGACCACCTTCTGCACCATATGAAGAGATTCATCGTCAGCAAACAGACCCAACTTACAGCCTTGGACCGTGGGAGCCTGTGACAAAACACGATTACACTAGGCTGTCTCCGGGTGACACCTGCATCTGCAAGATGCGCATGCATCATAGATCTTATCTCTACAGATTCCATAATTTGCGAACCATTCACTTTGTCTTTCACCAGGCCAAATAACATTCTTTTTCTGAGGTCTTATGCCATAAACATTACTAGCTGTGTGGAATTCCTCACGATTGTATGCAGTTTCTCCATATAGATTGCAGCCTTTTACCCAGTAGATGTAACTCCGTGTGCCCCTACAAAGTAACTTGATGCCGAGCAATGTGATCTCGTGGAATCTGTCCGTCATATCCAGATATCCTCCATTCTTCATTAAAATCCGAAAAGTGGCATCGTCGAAATTCGCAACTAGAGTGAATGCATATCCTCTCTATGCAAGTTTCTGAAGAAGTTGATGCACAAATCGTAAGGAATACAGGAAACAGAGCGATACTTATGGCGTGATTTACTTAGAGAATTAATTGTATTTTTGTACGTTTTCAGGTTTCATACTGACCCTATCATTCACCGACCCAAAACCACCCTAGTGTTCAACAAGAAAGTGAACTTTGCATCTGCAGATATTGTGGAAGAAAACGGGTATATGTCACGGTGGTTTGTTCTTCAAGTTGCATGAAATGTGAGCTGCAGCAGGGAAATTCCCCGCTATATGAAAATGGTTTTTACGTGGATTTTCCGCTTTTGTACCAAAAGACAATTCACATATATGATATGTAACTATCTCCTTGTTTACTGCGAGTTGGTCATTGGAATAGTTTTGTTATAAAGGCCAACATCATTGCAGGACGTTTTCCGAGCTCAGGAAGTAACCATCTCGCTGGATTATCCCTGACTTGGGAGTCAAATTCGTTTCGACTGGAATAAAATTAGGCTACAATTTGACAGGCTGCTACATGTAGTACACGTCATTCTGCGAAATTGGTGCGAAAGGCACTCGGATCACCTTCACAGTGTGCCACAGGAACTACTAATAACTCAGATCTTTTTATCCACAGTGGACATTTCCACAGGTGCCAGTTTCTGTCTCGAGCAAATCACTCTTTCGGCATTTATTCTTATTTAGTTGGAAGGAAATTTTCAGGTCATATTTTAGATCCAGGCTTCGTTCTCGTCTTCAGAAAACAGCAATGAATCTATTAGTTTAGGGTGCTGACTGAGTACTCTGGAGAGGTGGAGATGTCCATCTACCTTATGCTTCACATGTGCTCTGTTGCTCATCTACCACGCAGCCCATAAACATGAACCAAGTAACCGGGTTTCTGCCTCCAGAACTATGGTTGGTCTGGGACTGTGATAGGATGCCTTTGAAGTTATAATGCCCGCAGATGTTACATATTTTTTGCGAATTAATAATGACCTGAATGAATTCTATCGTAGGCCAGAAGCGATCATGTGAAGTAGTATTTATTATTCTCTTATAGGTCTTGAACATTAATGGATGCCTCTTTAGCGGCAATACCTGGAGTCAAAGGAATGCAACTGGTCACCCCATCAACTGGATCAAAAGTAAGCGAATACACTTTAAGGTGGAATACATGGTTGAGCGCTTTAGCAGACCCTCTTCACTCCATATAGGAAAAACTCCTCAGTGCAAGTTTCATACCACTCTGCAGTTGACATGATGTGCGATACTGCTGCACCCTTTCCCAAAGAAACAACAGTACAGAATTTAAATACCGAGTGGCCAACGTCTGAATACCCAGACTTGTGAAGGGGTCGAAGAAAGGTCCTCCGACTTACACCACTTATTGCCCGAACCGCCCGTTTCAGAGCCCAAAATATCCCTTGAGAATGGGAAGGCATACCACCATATATAATACTATACGTCATAAGTGAATGAAAACAAGAAAAGTAAACTAACCTTAGGTACTGTTCGAATAGTAAAAATTGCAGCATTAAGTCTTTGAACAAGGTCCTGAATGTGGGCCTTCCACGACAGTTTACTATCTATCTGAACATCAAAAAATTTGAACTATTAAATTTCACCAATCATATGAACATTCTGTGAAATTAAAACGTCGGATGATATCGAATTTTGTGTTACAAAATGTAAAAACTGAGTCTTAATGTGATTTAGCGTTAGTTTTTTTTCTACAAGCCATGTACTTATGTCATGAACTGCACAGTTTGAAACAGTGCCAATATTGCACACAACATCCTTAACTACAAATCTGTCATCAGCGAACAGAAATATTTTGGAATCACCTGTAATATGAGAGGAACAGGAGAAGCACCGGCACTGATCCCTGGGGCACCCCCATTTGACTGTGCCCCACTCAGAACCCATATCATAGCCATTCCCAACACTGTGGATAACGACATTTTGCTGTCTCTTGTTAAAGTAAGAGCTGAACCAATTGTGAGCTATTCCTCATATTCCATAGCGATCTGTCTTCTAGAGCAATACTTTGTGATCAACGCCATAAAACCCCTAAGTTAAATCGAAAATAGTGCCTACCGTTCGAAACCTTTTGTTTAATCCATCCAGCACCTCACAGGTAAATGAGAATGTAGCATTTTTAGTTTTAAGCCATGTCTAAAATCGAATTGTAGATTTGATAGACAATTATGAGAAATAAAATAATCAATTATACTTACATACATACGTTTTTCAATAACTTTAGCAAACGATCATTGCATAAAAATTGTGTAAAATTTGCTACATTATTCCTTTGTCTCTTTTTATAAAGCAGCTTTGCTACTGAGCACTTTAATCGTTCAGGAAACGACAATTCTTAAAGAAAAAAATTACAAATATGGCTAAGTACACGGCTAACATGTGCAGCACATTACTTTAATATTCTGCTAGGTATCCATGAGAGTCCTTAGTCTTCAGTGAATCAATAGATTCAATCTCCTGCTTGTCAATATGACAGGAGGGTATTTCAGACATCAGTCTGGTAAAGGCATTTTCCAAGAGAGTTATTTGTCTCCCTGTAGAAGTATGGTTTTATATAATTTACAGGCAGTTCTCAGAAAGTGTTTGTTAAATAATGTATACGTTTCTAACTGATTTTTACTGCCAATTGATTCTATATCGGCAGTCTTGTGTTGCTGACCAGAGACTTCCTACACGACTGACTATATGTCTTTAACTATATCCTGTGAATTAGCTATTCTAAGTGCGTACTACACACTCTTTGCCAACTTAATAAAATTTTTAAGCACCTTACAATACTGTTTGTAATGGGCTACTGCAACTCGATGATGACTACTTCTAACGTTTTAATACAATCCCCAATTTTTCTTACATTACATTCTTATCCCATTAGTCATCCACCCAGGCTGCCTTTTATTGCCAGTACCCTGTTTAGGTAGTTGTAATGGAAAGCAACTCTCAAGAAGCATGAGAAATGTGTCGAAGAAAGCATTATATTTGTCATTTATGTTATCGTCACTGTAAAGATCCTGCCACTCTTATACCTTAACGAGGTGTAAAAAACTCTCTATTGACGTAGGAATAGCATTTCTGCATTATTTGTAATCATATAAAACGTTTGTTTGAATACAAAGACCTTTTATTGTTAAAATTTGTGAACCATGGTCTGGAAGGTCACTCACCCTTTTACTAACAGAATACCCATCTAGTAATGAAGAATGAATAAATATATTGTCTATGGCTGTGCTACTGTTCCGCTGCACCCTGTTTGGATAATAAACATTGTTTGCATCAGATCATATGAATTTAGGACACTGTCGACCATCTTTTTTCTTGCACAATCACATACAAAAATAATATTGATGTCATCATAAATAAATAAGTTTAGATACTTCCTATAAATAGAACCAGAAACACTCTCTAGCTTAAGCAGAAATGCTTTGGAGTCAGAGTTAGAGGACCTATAGCCACCAACAGTTACAAGATTGGTTTCATTAAATTCAACGGCCCCTGCACAAAATTCAAATGCCTGATCAGTGAAGTGCCAAGATACCTCTAAGGACGTGCATGGCCACTTCCGCACTCAGCGAAGAACTCCTTGAAAAACAACCAACTAATCCGCATCTTGGTAAAGGAACCCTCTGAATTGTCGTATTATTTAAGTGGTGCTCCGATAAACTAACTATAACCAGTTCTCTAACTTTATCTCTAATACCTCTTATACTTTAATTAAATGTGATAATTTATTCACTAGTTGGACATATGGCCTCGTTTGAAGCTGATTCCTTTGTTAGAGGGACTTCTTTTAAGCAGGGGTACCTATTAGCTGACTTCAGTCTAAACACGGAGCAGTTCTAACACCAACTACTACAGGAAATTTGTCACGAGTGAACCCACCACCGCCCATTACAATGTCACCTATAAACTTTGCCAGTCTCCCATTTCCATACCTGTTGAGGTGAAGGCCCTGCCTAGTGAAACCAAATGCATTGATAGATTCAAATGACACCACTGCAATGTGAGCCATGCCCTCCTCCCTCATTGCCTTCTCCATCCCCATTTTAACACGCCTAATAGCGGCAGCAAGATGAGGCTGATCATGTCGCTGAAACATTTGAACGAAGTGCACATTAGTGCCACCCGTTTGAATAGCTATCATTACCGGGTTAACCCCTACATCATACTCCCATCCCTAACAATGCTATTCCCAACTCCACCCACAATTACTCGTATTATCTCATCCACTTTCGTAAAATACCTACGTACCCCACCAAACGTAAAGTGCCAGATTTAATATTGAAAGTTTCGGGGCTCAGTTAGCAATCTGTTCTGGGATTATTTGGTCACCATAACGTCTTTGATCTCTGGCAATGAACTACACACTCGAAAATTTCCAGGCTATACCTATGCCGTAGTTAGATGGCACAACGAAACACTCGCTCCTCATGTCATTTGTCGGGTAGGTGAGTCCAAAGATCGAATGAAGGCAGTGACATACCATTACAGCTAGTCTACATCTACATCTACAAGGATACCGTGCAAATGACACTTAACTGCCTAGCAGAGGGTTCATCCAACTGCCTTCACAATAATTTTCTATTATTACAGTCTCAGACAGAGCGGAAGAAACGAAAACCTATATCTAATCGTGCGAGCTCTAATTTCCCTTACTTTATTACGATGATCGTTTCTCCCTATGTAGGTCGTCAGAGAAATATTTTCGCATTCGTAGAAGAAAGTTGGCGATTGAAATTTCGTGAAACAACTTCGCAGAAACGAAAAAGCCTTTGTTTTAGTGTTGATCACCCCACATACTGTATCATTTTGGTGACACTCTCTCACCTATCTCTCGATAATACAGAATGTGCTGCCCATACTGAACCTTCTAGATGTACTTTACAAATTCTATCTGCTAAAGATCCCACACCTCTCAACAGTACTCCAGAAGAGGACGGACAAATGTAATGTACGCAGTCTCTTAAGTAGAGATGTTGTATGGTCTGTGTTCAGTCGACAAAACGTAGTCTTAGCAACGCCTTCCATAAAACGTGTTCTATGAGCGTTTTCGAATTTAAGTTGTTCGTAATTGTACTTCCTAGATATATAGATTTGTTTGATCTGTCGTGTAACCAAAGTTTAACGGATTCCTTTTAGTACTCACGCAGATGACCTAACACATTTCTTTACTTAGATTCAACTGCCAGTTCCCGTATCATAAAGATATTTTTTCTAAATCGTTTTGCAATTTGTTTTAATCTTCTGTTGACTTTACTAGGCAATAAATGACAACCTTATCTGCAAATAACATGAGACTGATTCTCAGAGTTTCTCCTAAATCGTTTAAATACACTATGATCAAAATTATCTGGCCACCTGCCTGAAAATGACTAACAAGTTAATGGAGCCCTCCATCGGTAATGATGGAATTCACTATGGTGATGGTCCACCCATAGCCGTGATAACAGCTTCCACTCTCGCAGGCAAACGTTTAATCAGGTGCTGGAATTTATCTTGGGGAATGATAGCCAATTCTTCACGAACTGCTGCGCCGAGGAGAGATATCGATATCGGTAGGTGAAGCCCGGCAAGAAGTCGGCGTTCCAAAACATCCCAAAGGTGTTCTGTAGGATTCAGGTCAGGACTCCGTGCAAGCCAGTCCATTACAGGGATGTTATTGTGGTAAACTGGTTTTCGATAGTGCTGAAAGAGGGAATCACCATCCCCAAACTGCTCTTTAACAGTGGTAAGCAAGAAGGTTCTTAAAACACCAATGTAGGCCTGAGCTGTGATAGTACAACACAAAACAACAAAGGGTTCAACAACCCTCCATGAAAAACACGACCACACCAAAACACCATCGCCTCCGAATTTTACTGTTGGCACTACACAGTCTGGCAGATGATGCTCACCGGGCATTCGCCATAACCACTGTAACAGTTCTGATACTAAATGTAACTGTGTTTTCTCTTTTGATGCTAGTCAATTGTCAGGATGAGCATTCTAAAGCATTATGTCAGGGTGAAAATACTAAATTAATTAAGTTTTCTCTTTTAACAACATGTGGGCAGGCTGGGTTTTTCCTTGGCTCAGGTATGAGGTCGAATGAAACATCATTTTTACGTAAGATAACTTCTATTGAGGATTTGTACAACTGTTTCTTACTCGATGTTTGGGCTCGGAGAGCGGCAGCTGTGTCGTTTGCGAAGTCTTCTGCTGCGGCAGCGGCGGCGGCGGCGTCTGATTACGCGTGGCAGTGTGTATCTCGTGTCGCCGTCTCGCCCAGCTGATTGGAGACGCGCAGCGCGAGGTGGCCCGTTTAATTATTGCGAGCGAAGTCGTGCATCGGATGGTGATACCTTGGATGTGGCGTGCCAGTGTTTCTCTTCTCTAAGCAGCCGCGTGTGTCGTGCGTCTGCCAGTGGAGTGGCGCGGCGCTGTGGGGGAAGGCCAGTGTCCTGGACCCGAGCAACAGACTCCCGCTTGCCAGTCTTCGGCTGTCAGATCTTCATCCCAGCTCACAGGTGACTGCTGATGTGAGGCCGTCTCCTTCCCGTCCTCACGAGTCGACCGGGTATGTAAAATTCAGACTTCAAATACCTTTTAACTTCTGTCTTCTGGCGCCGCAGCTGCTGCTTGCTATTCAATTACAGTGGCGGACTTGGTGCGTCTGTGCATGATGCAGTCTCTTCTTGCATGACGGTCTTCAGCACCGAAACTGACTGAAAACTACTGCTACGCTTCTTCACTTCTTCGTATTCTTCGTCTCTCGTCTGTGAGGCCCACTGCGTCTCCCGTATTTATTCACTTCAGTTTACTGGAGGATGAGATCAACTTCACGGTCATTGCCTCTTCTGTCACGTTGAAAAGCTTCTCGAAGAATCTTCTTAACGTCGGTCATTGGCTCTTGGAATGTAGGCGAGGGCCTTTGCTCACATGCGACAACTGAGAAACACGTGAGCCAGTCGGGCGATGCCCTGACGGCTGAATCGACAGCGCCCGCTTATGTGGAACTTTCTGACTTCACGGTCATTGTCTCTTCTGCTCTGCTGTTCTGCCCGCTGTTTGCCAGTATGTAACTCTCTAAACTAAACCAAGTTTTTCATTTAGATTCTAATTTCTACTTCACTTTGATTTCTCTAATTTATTTACTTAAGTACCACTCAACACCACATACTGCCATGGGAACACCACATTGTGAATCTTGATTCGTCACTCCATACAAAGTTTTTCCACTGTTCACTAGTCCTACGTTTACGCTCCACACACCAGTCGAGGCGTCGTTTGACATTTTCGGCGTGATGTGTGGCTTAGGAGCAGCCACTCAGCCATGAAATCCAAGTTTTCTCACCTCCCGCCTAACTGTCATAGCATTTTCAGTGGATCCTGATGCAGTTTTCAATGGTCTGGATGTATGTCTGCCTATTAAACATTGCTACCCTCTTCAACTGTCGCAGGTCTCTGTCAGTCAACAGAAGTCAGCCTGTACGCTGTTGTGCTGTACGTGTCCCTTAACGTTTCTACTTCACTATCACATCGGAAACAGTGGACCTAGGAGTGTGGATATCTCACGTACAGACGTATTACACAAGTGCCCCCCAATCACCTGACCACGTTCTAAGTAGGCGAGTTCCGCAGAGCGCCCCATTCTGCTCTCTTACGACGTCTAATGACTACTGAGGTCGCTGATGTGAATTATCTGGCAGTAGGTGGCAGCACAATGCACAGAACATGAAAAACGTATGTTTTTGGTTGTCCTGATACTTTTGATAACATAGAGTAGGTAATGAACGGCAGGGGACCTATAACACTACCTCGAGAAACGCCAGAAATCACTGGCTCAATGGCTTTCCATAAACTGCCACCTCTCTGACAGGAAATCATGAGTTCAGATTCGTATAGCTGAGACGATGTTCCGTAATCACACAATTTTATTTCAAGCCGCTTGTGAGGTACGATGTCAAAAGCCTTCTGGAAATTTATAAACACGGATTCAATTTAACATACCTTGACGATAGTACTCAACACTTCGTGTGAGTAAAGTTGTGTTTCACAAGAACGAGGTTTTCTAAATCCGTGTTGACTGTTGTCAATAGTCCGTTTTCTTCGAGGTAATTCATGGTGTTCAGACACAGCATATGGTCCAGAATCCTGCTGCATATCGACGTTATTGATACGGGCCTGAGATTTAGTGGCTTACTCCCATTGCCTTTCTTGGATACTGATGTGACCTGCGCATATTTCCAGACTTTGGTTATGGAACATTCGTCGAGCGAGCATTTGTATATAATTGTAAAGTATTGAACTATTGTGTCAGTGTACACTGAAAGGAACTTAACTGGTATACAGTCTCGAACAAAACAATTGCTATTATTAAGTGATTTAAGTTGCTTCACTACTCCGAGGATATCTACTTCTAAGTTACTTATGTTGGCAGCTGTTCATGATTCGAAATCTGAAATATTTACATCGTCTTTTCTGATGCAGGAATTTTGGAACGATTTGTTTAGTAACTCTACTTTAGCAGCACTGTCAGCGATAGTACTCCCATTGCTGTCATGCAGGTATGGCATTGACCGTGCCTCGCCGCTAGCATATTTCATATATGACTATAATCTCTTTCGACTTTCTGCCACGTTTCGAGGCAAAGTTTCGTTGTGGAAATTATTGTAAGCACCTAGCATTGAAATCCGTGCTAAATTTCGAACTTCTGTGAAAGATCGCGCGTCTTCGAGTTTTTTGCCTTCGTTTAATTTTGAAATGCTTTTTCTTGTTGTTGCTACAACAGTATTCTGACCCGTTTTGTATACCATGGAAGATCAACTACGTCGTTTGTTAATTTATTTGGTATATATCTCTCAATAGCTGTCCATAGTATTTCCTTCAATTCAAGCCACATCTGGTCTACATTTTCATTGCTAATTCGGAGGGAATGGAGACTGTATCTCAGGAAGCTGTCAAGCGACTTTTTACCTGCTTTTTCGAATGGATATGTTTTCTTTTACCTTTGGAGGATTTAGCAGGTACGACACACAGTATTGCTATGAGAACCCTGAGTTTGCGAATCCCTGTATGTGTTTTGATGCTCGTTATTAGCTGAAGATTATTTCCTGCTATGAGGTCATGTGTGTTTTCACACCCGTTTAATACGTGAATAGGCTCATTGACTAATTGTGGGAATTATTTGCAGAGAAGGCGTTTAGCATAGTTTCAGATGATGTTTTATGCTTACCTCCGGATTTAAAAATCAATTTTCGCCAACATATCGAGGGTAAATTAAATTCACACTGTACTATATATGTTTGAGTTGGGTACTTGTTTGAAAGTAAGCTCGAGTTTTCTTTGAAACTTTGAGCAATTGTATCATATGATTTGGGTCGCAGGTAAAATAATGAAGTTATGTTTTTTCCGGTTACTAGGAATGGCCTCTGTTCACGCTAACTTACAGGAAGAGCCTACTTCAATTTCGCTACCAGATAAACTATTTGTAACAGCAACAAACACCCCATTGCCAACTTTATTTAGCCTACACTTTCTGAACACCGTTAATCCCATCCCAAAAATTTCTGTTGAACTTATATTTAGCCAGCTTTCAGTGTCTATAAAAATTTGAGCATCAGTGCTTTCTATTAGTGTTTCGAGCTCTGATACTTTCCTAACACAGCTGCGACATCTTATATTAAACCGATGGTTCCTAGGTCTACGTTCTTCCTCTGTTCAGCCTGCACGTTTCGAGACTGAAGCTCTTTTTATGTTTCCCAATGCACTGTAAACTAAAAAACAGCCAATTCGATGTCACATTGCCCCCTCCCTTGCAAGTTACGGTCTCCTGACTTAGGTAGTAGAACCCGAAACACCATCGCTGTATAGTGCAAGTGGAGGAATTTGCAGCTTACACAGGCACAGAAGCGTCTGAGCCTCAGATTCAGGTCATCCACTCTGCTCTGTATTAAAGGTCTCCAGTCGGTCGTGTCGACTATGATGCAAATGCCGAGCTTTGCTTTCGTCTCACAAGCACGACTGGCAGATTTTACCGTTTCTAGGAGCCGCTCGAAACCACAGAGAGTCTGTTGTTGTTGTGGTCTTCAGACCTGAGACTGGTTTGTTGCAGCTCTCTATGCTACTCTATCCGGTGCAAGCTTCTTCATCTCGCAGTACCTACTGCAGCCTACATACTTCTGAATCTGCTTTGTGTATTCATCTCTTGGTCTCCCTCTACGATTTTTACCCTCTACGCTACCCTCCAATACTAAATTGGTGACCCCTTGATGCCTCCGAACATGTCCTACCAACCGATCCCTTCTTCTAGTCAAGTTGTGCCACAAAATTCTCTTTTCCCCAATCCTATTCAATTCTTCCTCATTAGTTATGTGATCTACCCATCTAATCTTCAGCATTTTTCTGTAGCACCACATTTCAAAAGCTTCTATTCTCTTCTTGTCCAAACTATTTATCGTCCATGTTTCACTTCCATACATGGCTACACTCCATACAAATACTTTCAGAAATGACTCCCTGACACTAAAATCTATACTCGATGTTAGCAAATTTCTCTTCTTCAGAAACGCTTTCCTTGCCATTGCCAGTCTACATTTTATATCCTCTCTACTTCGACAATCATCAGTTATTTTGCTCCCCAAATAGCAAAACTCCTGTACTACTGTAAGTGTCTCATTTCCTAATCTAATTTCCTCAGCATCACTCGACTTAATTCGACTACATTCCATTATCATCGTTTTGCTTTTGTTGATGTTCATCTTATATCCTCCTTTCAAGACACTATCCATTCCGTTCAACTGCTCTTCCAAGTCCTTTGCTGTCTCTGACAGATTTACAATGTCATCGGCGCACCTCAAAATTTTTATTTCTTCTCCATGGATTTTAATACCTACTCCGAATTTTTCTTTTGTTTCCTTTACTGCTTGCTCAATAAACAGATTGAATAACATCGCGGAGAGATACAACCCTGTATCACTCCCTTCCCAAACACTGCTTCCCTTTCATGTCCCTCGACTCTTATAACTGCCATCTGGTTTCTGTACAAATTGTAAATAGCCTTTCGCTCCCTGTATTTTACCCCTGCCACCTTTAGAATTTGAAAGAGAGTATTCCAGTCAACATTGTCAAAAGCTTTCTCTAAGTCTACAACTGCTAGAAACGTAGGTTTGGCCTTCCTTAATCTAGCTTCTAAGATAAGTTGTAGGGTCAGTATTGCCTCACGTGTTCCAATATTTCTACGGAATCCAAACTGATCTTCCCCGAGGTCGGCTTCTACTAGTTTCGCCATTCGTCTGTAAAGAATTCCCATCAGTATTTTGCAGCTGTGACTTATTAAACTGATAGTTCGGTAACTTTCACATCTGTCAACACCTGCTTTCTTTGGGATTGGAACTATTAAATTCTTCTTCAAGTCTGAGGGTATTTAGCCTTTTTCATACATATTGATCACCAGATGGTACAGTTTTGTCAGGACTGGCTCTCCCTAGGCTGTCAGTAGTTCCAATGGAATGTTGTCTACCCCAGGGGCCTTGTTTCGACTCAGGTCTTTCAGTGTTCTGTCAAACTCTTCACGCAGTAGCATATCACCCATTTCATCTTCATCTACATCCTCTTCCATTTCCATAATATTGTCCTCAAGTACATCGCCGTTGTATAGACCCTCTCTATACTCCTTCCAGCTTTCTGCTTTCCCCTCTTGGCTTAGAACTGGATTTCCATCTGAGCTCTTGATGTCCATGCAAGTGGTTCTCTTATCTCCAAAGATCTCTTTAATTTTCCTTTAGGCTGTATCTATCTTACCCCTAGTCAGATAAGCCTCTACATCCTTACATTTGTCCTCTAGGCATCCCTGCTTAGCCATTTTGCACTTCCTGTTGATCTCATTTTTGAGACGTTTGTATTCCTTTTTGCGTGCTTCGTTTACTGCATTTTTATATTTTCTCCTTTCATCAATTAAATTCAATCTTTCTTCTGTTACCCAAGGATTTCTACTAGCCCTCTTTTTTTACCTACTTGATCCTCTGCTGCCTTCACTACTTCATCCCTCAAAGCTACCCATTCTTCTTCTACTGTATTTTCTCGCCCATTCCTGCCAATTGTTCCCTTATGCTCTCCCTGAAACTCTGTACAACCTCTGGTTTAGTCAGTTTATCCAGGTCCCATCTCCTTAAATTCCCACCTTTTTGCAGTTTCTTCAGTTTTAATCTACAGGTCATAACCAATAGATTGTGGTCAGAGTCCACATCTGCCCCTGGAAATGTCTTACAATTTAAAACCTGGTTCCTAAATCTCTGTCTTACCATTATATAATCTATCTGAAACCTGTCAGTGTCTCCAGGCTTCTTCCATGTATACAGCCTTCTTTCAATCGAAAGCGAGACATATCATTGGCACTGACGTGAACCACCACCGGCAGTTGGCTGAACCATGTACTCCTCACGGCATCTGAAAGGACCTATTCCACATCTGGAACGACACCAACGGAGTGAAAACTGACTTTCTCCCTCTCCTGCACAACTGGAACGACACCAACGGAGTGAAAACTCACTTTCTCCCTCTCCTGCACAACTGTGTCCTTAAGGGACCCCACAACGTGCTAAACATTGGAGCTCCCAACTACCAATACACCCCAGACGTTACAAGCTGAGAAGTTTGTTCTGAAACAGGGAAGTGACTGCTTCTGGCTAAGGCACAGTGTCAGCCAGAGACAGCACCTGGAACCTGTTTCTCACACTAATAAGAGACACCTTACGTTCGGCCACCAGGGAAGTCTTTCGCCGCCTGCTACGAGCCGAGGCAACCTCCAGCTACATCACGGGTGAGAGTCAACCTCAATGCGAACAGTAAGTGCCCATCGGTGCAGACTTACGCTAAAACCACCCATCGGTTGAGTAAAAATGTATCTTTAGTGTATGTGTGTGTATGTTCCGCATGGATCACCGTAGGTTAAGACGCTTAAATACGCATATGCTCTACATCAGTCAAAAAGTAACGTACATTGGTCTCTATGGGTTATCATGGACAGCTACGTTTGTTCCAGTATCAGAAGTAAGTCTAGAAAGGTTTGGAATGTAAATCAGAATATGGACGTACATTCTTTTGATAAGTAAGGTCCCTATTGTTGTCTCACTACTGAGGAATTACTGATTAACATTTTCTACCAGTAGTTTGATATCCAAATACCGTTGCATGAGTGAGTATTAATGACCGCGTCCGAGGCTGTATTGCGAGAAAGTTCCATTCGCAAATCCTCCTCCGGCTACGTGCTGTGAACACGCTGAGCTATGCGTGTCAGTTTCTGAAAGGCTCATTCGCGTCACGTTCCGAATGCGCCTTTCACAGCGAATGAGTAAATGTAGTAGCTTCACGAAATCCCAGCGCTCTCTGTGAATGTAGCCTATAGCCCAGGAAACTGCTCGTATGCATTCGGAGTAAATCATTAGGAAATAACGTCGTTAGACCCTCATCAAAACGCAGGGTTCACCTTAACAGTGTGTGCCTTATTAGTTTCTTCAATAAGTTCTGTTACTAGTTCCCCCAGAAACATAATAACAGTCAGCAGGATGGTGCAGAGAAGATCGAAATCAGTTAGAAATACTTGCATACCTCTCACAGGTCTAGGAAAGATTTTGGACTGCATTAACTGGAAGAGCTTCACGACCCTAATTTGAATATAAAAGAGATTTGTTAACATACACAAAACAGACAATTTGAGGACCGAGATTAATTGAAAGCAACGTAAAGCTAAATTTTGAAACAGGTGTTAAACAGTGATGCATATTATCACTGTATTTGTTTAACGTACTCATAGAAGAACATAGGATATTCGTTGGCCATCGGTGTTTAGTTTGAAGTGGGACTCACTATTGAATGCAGTCAATGAGATTCCAGCCAGAAGATGTGTCCGGAGATGTCCTGGCGGTGGTGAGATGCCAACATGAATGTCGTCCTTCATACGGTCCGACATCCTGGGGTCATGGTCCGGGGTGTCACTTCAGTTCATAGCCATACCCCTTTGGTGGTCGTCCACGGCACCCTTACAGCACAGCGGGACGTCAACGATATCCTACGCCCCGTTTTGTTGCCATTCATGACAAGCCATCCTGGGCTGACATTTCAGCAAGACAATGCCATACCACAGCAGGCGAGATTTTCTACTGCTCCTCATTGTGCTTTCCAGACCCTGTCATGCCCAGCAAGGTCGCCGAATCTCTCCCCAACTGAGAATGTTTAGAGCATTATGGGCAGGGGTCTCCAACTATTTCGGGGTGTTGACGATCTAACGCGAAAATTGGACAGAATTTGGTGCGATATCCCTCAGGAGGACGTCACTAAGTGCCAAACCGAATAACTGCTAGCGTAAAAGCGACAGATAGACGAATGCGTTGATGACATGCTCAGGCTGTGAAGCTCTTGTTCTTGAATAAATGATACTTTTTTTCTGAAAGTAGGCCTGTAACAACTTTCTTATCTGTACTTGTATATCACATCTACAGTTTTCCGTCCCATTCGGATAAATCCCTCGTGGTGTGTCGATTCTTGTCTTAAGAGTGTAAATCTAAAACTGAGTGATTTCGTAGGGATTCAACCAATCAGAAGCCAGATACTTTCTGCGCATAAAATCTGTGAGCATGATTGGGTTCTGGAATCTGGGAAGTGTCAGTGCCCTACTCTTCTGATAGTCTGATGTGTTTGTACAGAGCCCTCTAAAATGTTGCTATGTTGGGGAAGTGTGAGATTTAAACGATTATTGAGTATTTGAAGGCACACATTGGACTTAAATGGCGGTTTGACAAATTATATGTTTTTCCTCGTTTTCTTACGAATAACTCACTTTTGGCATGGTTCAAATGGCTCTGAGCACTATGGGACTTAACTTCTGAGGTCATCAGTCCCCTAGAACTTAGAACTACTTAAACCTAACTAACCTAAGGACATCACACACATCCATGCCCGAGGCAGGATTCGAACCTGCGACCGTAGCGGTCGCGCGGTTCCAGACTGAAGCGCCCAGAACCGCTCGGCCACACTGGCCGGCTCACTTTTGGCATGACGTGTTGTGCAGTTGTACCTTAGAACTTCGTAGTTACAATTGACAAGCATTGATCTAGCGGTGTAACAAGTGGCGTCTCGTTCTACACTCCTGGAAATTGAAATAAGAACACCGTGAATTCATTGTCCCAGGAAGGGGAAACTTTATTGACACATTCCTGGGGTCAGATACATCACATGATCACACTGACAGACCCACAGGCACATAGACACAGGCAACAGAGCATGCACAATGTCGGCACTAGTACAGTGTATATCCACCTTTCGCAGCAATGCAGACTGCTATTCTCCCATGGAGACGATCGTAGAGCTGCTGGATGTAGTCCTGTGGAACGGCTTGCCATGCCATTTCCACCTGGCGTCTCAGTTGGACCAGCGTTCGTGCTGGACGTGCAGACCGCGTGACACGACGCTTCATCCAGTCCCAAACATGCTCAATGGGGGACAGATCCGGAGATCTTGCTGGCCAGGGTAGTTGACATACACCTTCTAGAGCACGTTGGGTGGCACGGGATACATGCGGACGTGCATTGTCCTGTTGGAACAGCAAGTTCCCTTGCCGGTCTAGGAATGGTAGAACGATGGGTTCGATGACGGTTTGGATGTACCGTGCACTATTCAGTGTCCCCTCGACGATCACCAGTGGTGTACGGCCAGTGTAGGAGATCGCTCCCCACACCATGATGCCGGGTGTTGGCCCTGTGTGCCTCGGTCGTATGCAGTCCTGATTGTGGCGCTCACCTGCACGGCGCCAAACACGCATACGACCATCATTGGCTCCAAGGCAGAAGCGACTCTCATCGCTGAAGACGACGCGTCTCCATTCGTCCCTCCATTCACGCCTGTCGCGACAACACTGGAGGCGGGCTGCACGATGTTGGGGCGTGAGCGGAAGACGGCCTAACGGTGTGCGGGACCGTAGCCCAGCTTCATGGAGACGGTTGCGAATGGTCCTCGCCGATACCCCAGGAGCAACAGTGTCCCTAATTTGCTGGGAAGTGGCGGTGCGGTCCCCTACGGCACTGCGTAGGATCCTACGGTCTTGGCGTGCATCCGTGCGTCGCTGCGGTCCGGTCCCAGGTCGACGGGCACGTGCACCTTCCGCAGACCACTGGCGACAACATCGATGTACTGTGGAGACCTCACGCCCCACGTGTTGAGCAATTCGGCGGTACGTCCACCCGGCCTCCCGCATGCCCACTATACGCCCTCGCTCAAAGTCCGTCAACTGCACATACGGTTCACGTCCACGCTGTCGCGGCATGCTACCAGTGTTAAAGACTGCGATGGAGCTCCGTATGCCACGGCAAACTGGCTGACACTGACGGCGGCGGTGCACAAATGCTGCGCAGCTAGCGCCATTCGACGGCCAACACCGCGGTTCCTGGTGTGTCCGCTGTGCCGTGC
The DNA here is from genome assembly GCF_021461385.2 of Schistocerca piceifrons. NCBI lineage: Eukaryota > Metazoa > Arthropoda > Insecta > Orthoptera > Acrididae > Schistocerca > Schistocerca piceifrons. Next base: position 785,309,425 of record NC_060141.1, read on the forward strand.
GTGTGATCATTGCTTGTACAGCCCTATCGCAGTGTCCGGAGCAAGTATGGTGGGTCTGACACACCGGTGTCAATGTGTTCTTTTTTCCATTTCCAGGAGTGTATGTCTGCAGTTGTGCTATACACTCTCGGAAAATAGTTCCTTGTGCAAATTATAAATGCATATATTCAAACAATCATTCTTCATTTCTTTCTCATATTAGATCATTTTATCTGCATTTTAAAGCATTTTTATCACATAAGAAATTTTAAATCTTGCAGGTAGTACGCATTCGTGCCAAAGCGTTGCTCTGGCGTTTCCGAGGTTCAATTTATTTTCTGAACCTCCGTGAGTAAGCTTACAGGTGTTCCTTCCGCAGGGAGGGGCAAGAGGAAATGTTGCTAGTAACACGTATGTACAGTTGGGGGAAGGACCAGCTCAAATGCGAGAGGTACTCTGACGGAAACGCACGAAGCGACCCGGACTGATAGGTTGCAGACCATAACCAAAGCAATTAGCATATGTGTCTTCTCTGCAATAAAGTTATTTTCTTATAATCGCTTAACAATTTATTGAGTAATTTTAGTGCTTTAGTGCGCACATGTATATTCCTCTCTTCTTGTTTGATTTTAAAGAAGAATGAACAGCGTTCAATACTTGAGCTTCGAAGAACCTGGATTTAAAAACAGCACAGAAAATTCGTGGTAACACATTTAGAAGGTCTTTTGATGTAAATATTTATAATATAAATAGTTGAATTTTCTGCTGCATTTCTACAAATGGACTACTTTCTTTTTCGTATAAGCTGTTTGCTAAGGCTACATACAAAAGCTGGTCATGAAATGGCATGTCACGTTGAAGTCATCTAATACAGCACGCGAAATCTGCTGCACATAGGAATGTTTTTTTACATATTTATTATGACTTTGGGAAACTGAAATTAGGCAACAGCTGTTCTCAGCTTACAGACAGAACGTAGAAAGATGCAATGACAATCTAAAGAAAAGTTGCTAAATTCTTTCCAAAATATTTAATTCAAGTTCTATGACGACATTGAACTTGCTTTACATGGACGTTATGAAGCAAGACAATCCGATAAGCCTGGAATATTTAGAGGGCTAGTAACTTTAACTATAACTGCATTTGCGAAAGAGCACACGATCAATGCTACAGACTTTATGGGAACAGCCAAGGACATACAGAATGACTTACAAGATTGTTTGTTACATGTGTGGCACGAGGAAATTAATACAGACATAGCAAAGACACTTGGATGGGTGACCATCCAGCCGCCATGCGCTGTTGCCATTTTTCGGGGTTCACTCAGCCTCATGATGCCAATTGAGAAGCTACTCGAACGAATAGTAGCGGCTTCGGTCAAGAATACCATCATAACGACCGGGGGATCGGTGTGCTGACCCCATACCCCTCCTATCCGCAATCTCAATCGATAGCAGATGAATCTTCTGACGTATCTTCTAAATTTCACTTGGTAGTAATATTTCTTTGTTATCAACTCGAGAGCCCATTGAAAGATTTTGGACATTTTTAATTCAATCTGATAACGAAATCCCTTCTTAGCAACTTGCATTAAAATTACCTCGACGGCGTTGTCGAGTAAGGAGGATAATTTAGTGTTTAACATCCAGTCTACAGCAAAGTCATTAGAGATGGTGCTGTCCGAGAACAGAAAGAACTGGTGATAGCTAGGAGTTATGATACTGCTTGCATCATACGCGGCCAACTTACAGAGATCAAAAGAAGTGTAAGAGGCGAATATCATTTACTGTAATTCTTATACAAGTTGCACGTCAACACAAACAGGTAATTCTGTTTCTCAGTACTCTTGCAGAGGAACCAGGATTCTTCTCCCATTCAGCTCAAAGAGTGGCCGTTCTAGGTGCAACAGCGAAATGAAGAGTCCCTCGTGGACCAGACATACGATCGAAATTTAAATCAAAAACAGCCCTAAGATTTCATGAGAAGGAGTCCCTTCTAGAATGTCTTAAACACACTGAAGATACCAGCAACCAGACAATTGTGAATCAGGCATATGGTCTACGGTTGAAACTACTATTACCGAAATTTTCCTTTATGTTAGAGGTATGTTATAAAATAAAGCCCGACTAGGACTTCTTGTACTGCCAGTTATAAAAATACACTACTGACCTGCCTCAATAAAGCAAGTAATAGCATAACTCTGAAATTAAATTCAGGAAATTAGAGACATGTTGACAGTATCATAATTGAGGAAGAACCAAATGTAGCAAAAAGAAGATATGAGGACGTGAATATAACAAGGAATGTAGCAGCTAAGGAAGTATATGACATAATAATTTAGCAGGGCAGAAAGAGGTTTGATTTCCGCAGCCATTTATTGGCCTCCAGTTTACTTGAGCAGTACTTCCTCCTTTCACTGATAAGCAAACTTCCTGAAAAAAATTATTTCTGCTGTTGTACATTCCTATCGATTTTTAAGTAAAACTAAGTCAAGCAGAACTTCACATCATTTATCCTCGAAACGAATTTTAAGAAATGAAAAGTGAAACAATATTTATTTAAAAATAACCTTTTGGTGACATTGCGAAATTGTTAATATTTGTAACCACTATTCCAAAGGTAATGCGTAAAACAGTGTTGTTCCTCCACTTTGTCACGTATAAAAACGATTCCCATGACTACTATGGGTGCCCTAGTGCCATGCTATCTATTGAAAAGAAAAATATCTACAAGCTCCCAGATTTAAATGAGAGGGTTACGGACACATTCACGCGAAAAGGAGGATACTCTTTCTGTATAAATATACGTCTACAGGAGATCGTAAAGTAATTTTGTAACTACAGAAGTACTTTAAGTAGTACAGAAATTTAAATTTTTGGAAAAATAAATTGCATATTACAGTAAAAGTAGTAAACTGCCATTCATTTTAGTCACCAGCTGCCACTGATTCTAACCATAGAATGTCTGAGAATAACTAAATATTTTGTTACACAGGAAGGGGGAAAAATGGCAAGAATACACCATAAAATATGTACGTACCTTTGGTTATTTGATAAGGTAGTCCAAAGATTCGAGGATGCTCAGGTTGAGCAGAAAACCAGCAAAGATAAAGGATTTACGATTATGATCAGTGGTGGAAAGGTCATACAACTTATGATAAAAGGATGATGAATAAGAAGAGAACAGGAAAAAGAGGCAGACAAACAGTAAATAGTGAAGCCGGTTTCCTGTTCATGTACAACGGACCAGACTAACAATAATTAGTGCAGTGTAAGGCATGAACTTACACTTTAACATGACATAAAAGAAAATAGCGAAGTATTATTATTAATAAGCTAAATAAGACTGGCTACAACGTATGACCAACTTCTCAATATCCAGTGATAAGAAATATATTTTTTATATTTTTTCCATTGTTAAATATGTATATACCCAGAACAAAATGTCGTGTTCATCCAATTTTAGCAGGAGAAATTAATGTAAGACTTTGTGCAGATGGCCATGTACATAAGAGGAAGAATGAACTGCAAGGAGTGGATGGTATCACAGAGCAACATGGCCGTCAGGTCACAGCAAGGAAAGCTTAACCAATGGGTCAGCTAATCGGACACACTTTCACCAGCGACAGGAGGGGTCGCAGAGCGGTGCAGTATCTATGCCAACAGCGGTGGCCAGGGATTGTGTGGTTACAAAGGTCACCTGGTGAGACATGGGCGAAGCCAAACCAACGGGAGGTTCCCGCCAGATTAAGTCCAAGGACTACCGCATACTGTCGAACAGACGGCAGTTCACGGGGATGCTTGAGACCACCACCATGACAGAGAAAAAACATTTTGGTTTTGGAGCACTGCACACAGTGGCAGAAGGAGCTGATACAGTACCTGATAGAAAACGGATGATGAGGTCCCATATTCCGAGGAGAATAGGGGATGCGGCTGGAGACCCGCACCGCCGACTAGGCAAGGTCCTAGCGGAGGTGGTTTGCCATTGCCTTCCTCCGACCGTAATGGGGATGAATGATGATGATGAAGACGACACAACAACACCCAATCATCTCGAAGCAGGGAAAATGCCTGACCCCGCCGGGAATCGAACACGGGACCCCGAGCGGGAAGCACGCTACCGCAAGACCGCGAGCTGCGGTCGGATAGATAACTAACTAGCATCATATCTCACTCTCTTTAATAGGGTGGGGGGGAGGGCTGTTTGTGACTCACATTTGATGACAGTGATTATTTTTATACATATGCTTCACTGTTCAGTCTTTTCTTGCGACACAAGAACCTGGTATATGTCATTACAAAAACTGAAACTGATTGTCAACAAAGACTTCCTCGACATGCAGATGAGAGAATGAGCCCTGTCTTCAGTACATTCTGAACGATTTTTTATCGTCGGTTGTCGAAATTATTTCATTTTTTATTCGCGTTAGCAAAATAGACGTGACACGATGTCTGGTGCATTCGGTCGTATGGAAGATGCTGTCTACGTTGATGAATTTTAGCACATTAACTGTTCAAGTGTAGCCTGTAGTTTCCACTGTCACTGTGCAGGCAGCCCTTGTGGCCGAGCGGTTCTAGGCGCTTCAGTCCAGAACCGCGCTGCTGCTAAGGTCGCAGGTTCGAATCCTGCCTCGGGCATGGATGTGTGTTATGTCCTTAGGTTAGTTAGGTTTAAGTAGTTCTAAGTCTAGGGGACTGATGACAGCAGATGTTAAGTCCCATAGTGCTCAGAGTTATTTCAACCAGTTTTGACAATGTTCATGCTCGCCTTTAGAGAACCGTGCTTGAAATTTCACACAAGGTGCCGCTTGTAAGCAGCATAGTACTTATTAGATAACCACCTAGGAAACGACTTTCACATAAAAATGTGCCATTGCGTCCAGCGAAACACCACATGTCAGAGTCGATGAAATCACGATTTCAGTTTCCGGATGTCAGTAGTGTGACAAATGCTAACCTGCGATACACTTGTGTCCTCTTTTTCTATCTCTTGAGTACATCTTCGGCGCAATCGTCTTGACTTCGTGCCGAGAAGAAGAAAGTATTATTACTGCTGTCATATCTCGAATTTTTTTTCACAACCACCTTATAACACAACTAATTTATCAAGGATCTCTTTCCTTTTCGTAAAAAAACAGCACTCTGCTGTACGTTCCACAGCCCCACCTGTTTTACACTGTTGCAGTTTTATAAGACAGGTGATTGTCCACCTTCTTCCACACTAATAATTTTCACCTACACTTAATACCAAGTCTACCCACACTGATGTCACTCACTTTCCTGCATTCCGACATACCCATCTGCCGGAGAAGTGTTCGTCTCCCTGTCTTTAGAATGACGTTCACCCGCCCCCGGTAGCTGAATGGTCAGCGTGACAGACTGTCAATCCTAAGGGCCCGGGTTCGATTCCCGGCTGGGTCGGAGATTTCCTCCGCTCAAGGACTGGGTGTTGTGTTGTTCTAATCATCATTTCATCCCCATCGACGCGCAGGTCGCCGACGTGGTGTCCACTCGAAAGACCTGCACCAGGCGAATGGTCTACCCGACGGGAGGCCCTAGCCATACGACATTTCATTTCGTTTCACCGCTAATTCAGCCAGCCCTTCTGGTATGAATCGTAGTATATACATGACACTAGAAAGTTTTTTCAGTGACTAACTTTATTGATCTTACTGTTATTCAAAGTTAGTTCTGTTTCTGTCCTCTCTGTCGCTATTATTTACCATTATTATAAATGTTATTAAATTATTCCTTTTCCACTGTGATGACTATTTCACTATTATTTGTATAACTGTGAATAAAATCGAGATATATAAATATGAATAAAATAGAGAGATATGATCAACTTCATACAAATTCATATCTAAACTCGCTGTTTAGAATAAGATAGGCTCCTGTCATAAAGCCATGTACAGTACGGTTAATCAAATAACAGAAATGATCATGGCGGTCATGATTATTTCATAATTAAAGTTAAGTGCCAGTGTCCAGAGATTCATTCAAGGAAAGTAGTTGCATTGACTATACTTTGGTGAGTCACATCGCTATATGCACGTCTACACAGTACGGAGCAGATGGGTGTCGCCTAACAGAATGTCACACATAACTTACTTTCTGAAAATTACTGCATACTGAAAAACTGCTGTCTGAATGACTGACATCTGTAACTATTAAAATACTTTTATAGTTCGTTTTATTTTTCAAAAGCTTCTGACTATCGCTATGTAAAAATGTCAGTTTTTGGAAAGTGAATATACTGCAGTTTTGAAGCGACAGTAAATTTTGCTCTTTTTTCTGGACTCTGTGTATCGAACGGACGACCCTTGCATAAGCTTCATTTTAATGAGCTCGCCACCGGAATTAAATTAATCCCATCTCATTTTCCCAATGCTTAAACTGGCGGGCAGATAAACCGGGCGTGCAAATGAGCGGATTATCATAGACATGTTCATCAAAACTTGTGGTTTACAATCTGTCTGCGAACACGTCCTGGACGATTTATATTGCTGCTGATAACGCTCGCAGTGAATCGTTCGTTTATTCATCAGAAAAATTGTTCTTATAGTGCAAAGAGCTCCAAACACAAGCAGTTCTATTCTATAAAATTTGAAAATTACGGTATTTCCATATCTGACAACTGCGTAAAATAATTTGCGCCCATCGTTATGCATGGGGCATCGAGAATACTTTCACAAGCTAATCTTACTCACGTACTCTCCCGAGGAGTAATGGACTGTAGAACGGTTCGACCATCAGAAGTCAGTGTCAAATAGTTTCTCACGTTTCCATGAGACAGTACTGAAATGACTCTGCTTTAGCAATGTCTTCTTCATAAACGAATTCCTTTAGAGGCCTCTGTCATAATAATAATGATAATAATTGAAATGACTTGCGTCGAGAAGAAAGGTGTCCAGTGGAACTGGTTCTTCTACGAAATTTATTTGTCATTCTACGTACCAGCCACTTCATCAGTTCTGTCTCATTCACGTTTCTTCACTTGTGCTAGTATAAAAGTATGAGACAAATATTATTTATTTCACGTAATATCTTACTGGCAATTCTTTTCCATTTTACTTCGGAAGCGGGAGAAAGATTTTGTACACATTGAATAAAATAGAGACGCATCAGAAGGTTTTCCTATTGCTCTCTATGCTGCCCTATGAGACGTACCTGAACTTAGTGTGGCGTGTGTTGTGCTGATGCGTGGATCTGTATTGATTATATCCAGAGTGCAATCTTTCTGGTAAGGTTTGTGAACGAATACCCCCTGCCAAGGTGTGCTGTGAACAGATTCCATCACACCATAGCAATAATTCACAAGAGGCAAAGTTAGAGTACTCAACTGTCATCACATGGAATCTCGTTTTCTGACACTAGTTTGGTCTCACGCCTGTTACCATTTACATATTTAAGAATCACATGTCTCCTCGTGGAACGAACATCGCGCGATATTTAAGTGTAATACTTATTAGGTGCTGTAGTACACAGTAGACGGTTCAAGTGGCACAAGCTTTAAATGTGCATCAATATCACAGGTAAATGAATATACTAGCAGATTTATTTCTGTGAATAATATCATTCTATTATAGTTATCTAAAATAATGAAATTAAATCAATAATTGCAAATTTCAGTTGTCTGACTTTGATACGAATCACGTTCAGCGTAAACGTACACTGACTACTCAGTAACTAATGGTTTTCAGACACACCGAAATTGATTTTGGGTGGTTCGGAATAGCCAATAATGTCTTTATACATTTCTGATTAACCAAATATAGGCATTTCCTAAGTAAACAGATCTTTCGTCAAAGAAAAGCTCATAACTTCGTGTCAATGTTCCCATGTTCCAATTCTAACCATCCTATATTACTTTCGTGTTGGCTCAGTTTTTACTCACCAGTTTTTATTTTTGAGACTTTCGTACAAATTTCGCGAAAAAGAATTAACAGCGTTGTTGTAAACATTCTGCTATAGAAATAAATTTTCGAAATCTACTGAGCAGTATGTCAAGAAGTTATTTCTCCTTTCACACCTAATATTTTCCTAAGCTGTACTACTACTACATCCTTTACATGGAAGTGGTCCGATCAGATGACACCTCCCACTGTCTCTCTAACTGTCTCGGCCATCCATTACATCTCAACACGAGACTCCACCATCATTGTAAATTACAAGACACAGACAGTGATATGCGTCCAGCGAAAGAATTTAATTGAAATAACTAATTCTATGCATTAAAAGTAAATATAGACATCGAATTACTGTTATGATTTAATGTTATGACACCAGAAAAAAATCTTCAATGAGACTAGTTATCGTGGTCAGAGACGATAGTTGCATGCCTCGGAATCACCATGAGGTCCTTGCAGAATAGATTCAACTATCGAGGGCGGAGAACTTTAGTTTGCACTTCAGTGATATAAACAACAAGTAAAGTAGGTATATGATCTGCAAAGATCATCATTTAGGACAGATTTCTCAACTAACCAATGACACTTCTTGGGTTACACCTTTTAAAATCATGTTACAGTCCTAAATTTCTCGCGATAAATTCTCATATGACTGCAAGCACCTCACACTAAAGACAGTCCCGATATGAGTTCTATAAAACTTGAAAAATTTGAGTTAACATCTACGTCCAATGTGAAATTTGCGAAGTGTGATAGACTTGTAGCTCGTTCCCTTCTTGAATTAATCTTAGATTTTGAGCGTGCTTGTGCAAGTCTGAACCTTATTATTCTGCCCTGAGCCTGAGCTCTAAGATAATAATAATAATAATAATAATAATCACATATCGTTAATTTGGCTTCGAATTAGTGTGATAAGACGCCAAGCTACCTATATATGCGCAACAGGTTTGGGGCAAAGGTTTTTTTGTAACATATCGAGAACCTTTCACGTTAGAATACATAACCGTCTAAACAGATGAATGTATGATAACGCCTGTGAAAACTCTTTTAATACAAAGTCCTGAAAGATGCGTGGAACTGACTCAGATTAATATATTAAAATGTGCCTCAGCACGACCTTGTCACATAAACGTCGATTAAATCCAGCACACAACAAGTGACACCGCCGGCAACTGCAAACTGCATCAGGAATCTAGATTATCAGCTGGCAGATGATTATCAAATCACATTCTTGTCTTAACCGGTCCCCGTAGATCAATGACTCGGTCAGGGGTTCAGATTTGAACATAATGTAGATGTGGGACTCTGATAACGGCTGAAATTTTGCACAACATAACAACTTGAGAAATGGTGATCTAAATCCATTTTATCCCACAGGGTATGAGCAACTGTGATGTATTTGAAGATACGTCACTTTTTAATATCGAATTCACTATCATTTAAAACATATCACCAGATTCCTCTACAAAGAGATTTGAAAAATCATGAATGTAGAAACCATGCCTGAACGACCAATGCAAAGAATTGGCGAAAAAGATTTTAAACAATATAAACAAAACTACGATCTTACTCGAATCGGAAACGGTGTAAATAAATACGAGGCGCTACCAACTTACCAAAATTATACCTGAAGTTGGTACTACATTACGTCCGACAGCAACCAGACCAAGCGGAGCAGCCAGAGTTCGAAACTAGACACTTTCTCAGACTAGAATGCCGAATGCAAACTGCTTCCCCTATCGGTACACCGGATGGTTCACTCCACTGCGGTAACGGCCACACACTGCCAGTTGGATGATTTGAAAATCTGCCGAAAAAGGCGAGTAAAGATGCTTCACCTTACTCTAACAGAGAAGTGACCATTCACGTGATTAGCGATATTAACCCTGTGGTCAACAACCCGTATGGACAAGTGCCTTAAAAAACCTGGAACGTATGTTACATACATAATAAAAAGTGAGAGTTAGCACGACGTACCCTCTTCAGATTGATGAAATACCTGAACACCCACCAGAATGTAGCAGATCTGGAGCTGTGTGGCCGATATCGTCGCGCTGAGCGGCACGACACGTGTCTGCCGGCATGCCACTGTCTGACACACAAGCAAGGCCGTCAGTTTGTCGCAGTTTTTTTTATTAATAGAAGAAAATCGCTACTAGCTAAACTACAAAATGTCTGATTACATCTTTGGAGACGCGCATGGTTACTGGCAAAGATTTGGCTCGGGTTACGATTTTTGCATAGCATCGCTACAAATACACTTCGCAGCGTAATTGAAGGATCACTTTTTCGCTGCCTCGTAATTGACACCCATTCCGACTCGTAAGTTTGAAATTTGGCTCTTAGGTGCCTACAACCATTCTCCGAAATAGTACAAAAGGACGGAGCAGTACGACGTCACCTTCGGGCTCGACGACGCTTCCGACAGCAAGAGGTCGAAAGGTGCGAAAAAAGACCAAAGCTAAGAAGTTTGTGTGGCGCGGAAAGTGGCCTAGTAATGTCACATCGGCACCAAATTTCACAATTCTGCCCAAAATCAATTGGACGTGTCACCCCACAGGTAGATCGTTACAGATCCTCTTGCATACATTTCTCCCTTTATTTTGACGCCTCTGCGGAGGAGGTGAGATCTGCGTGAATTTTTTTTTCTTTTTTTTTCCATGCGTGACTGATTACAGTATTTGAGACACACACCCGCTCAGAATCTAAACGAAAGAGCCTCAGGAGGTGTCATAAAGGGGTCAACAAAACCACCCATTTTCCTGAGACGTTCATTCCCACACAGTTTGCTGTCGGAAACAACAGTTCGCAGTGCGATGAGCAAACGGACAATCTCTTGCACGGTTGGCAACTCCCAGGCGGTTCAAACTTTCTCGATGGACATCACGAGGCTGCAGTCCCATTCAACATGATCTCACCCCTTTCGAATGCAATGCGACCGCACTTTTTGCTCTAGTGTACAGGGTGGGACCTTCAGGGACCTTTAAAAACCATTCGCCGAAATACTTTGTCATTGCTGATGTTTCAAAGACTACTATGGCATGATTGGGGAGATGTGGAACATATGGGAATAAAAAGCCAAACATCCCTCTCAGATCATCCATTTCAGTAATACCCTCGGTCAGATCTGCCTACGTTTTAAAAAACGCGACTTTACAGAGAAAACCTGTGAAGCACTCCCAAACACTGGCAGGCAGCAACTGGCCTTGGAGGTGTGTCAAATGTTTGCCTACCTCTAGGCATCTTAGCCTACTGCCCAGGTATTCTGTGTAAAGGTGCACTTCACAAAATTGTCAGTAAATTTGGGAGGATGGCATAGGGAGTTTTTCCAAACTGGGGTCTTACAGGAACCCTTTGCTATTTTATTCCCATTGTGTCAATGTCGCATAATTCTGCCAACCAGTCACAGGATAACATCAAATAGTAGCAGTGAAAAACCATATAGACGCTTTGCTGTTTCGAACGACACTCAGATTTCATCGAATACTTTTGAACGCTGCTTCGTGATTCCAACCTGCTCTCAAGAGAAAAAATTGCGGTCTTGCTGTATTCCAAAGAGATGTAATCACCTTCAATGCGGATGCAGCTCCACGATGTCCATAGAGAAGGGTTGAAACATCCAAGGGGGTCATCAGTGTGAAAGCCTCTCAAGAACGTCTTACTATTGCTCATCACACTACAAATTGCCGTTACCGAACGCAAACTGTTTGGAAATCAACACTATAACGAAAGGAGTGATTACATTGTCTTTTTATGCGCCCTTCTCAGCGTGTGTCTGAAATGTTATCCTCCAACAGCCCATAAGAAAACCGCGTGATTACAGCTCTGATCTCTATTACAGAGGCGTCAAAAGAAGGGGTGAAATGTTAATAGGTGCTGTGACGACCTTCCCATCATTTGACCCGTCCAGGTGGCGTTTGGCTAAGTTGATGCCAATGTGATATCAATAACGCACTTTGCAAGTCACATGAACTTCTAATCTCTGAATTTCTTTTGCATGTCTTGACACTTCTGAAGCATCCTCCAGTGCAAAGGTTACATCGAAGTACGCTACGCTTTTTCATCGTTGTAGAGGAAGATCGTAGACACTTTTGAGTCAAACTTCAAACTACTGCGTTGGAATGGGAGACAACAGCGGGGTTTCGAAAAAGTGATTCTTTACTTCTGTTACACAGTGTAATTAATTAAAAATATGTAATTGTACTGCACTAAAATAAAACGAAGGAAAGACCTAACACCTATCATAATCACAACAGTAATACACATGCTCTCTCTCTCTCTCTCTCTCTCTCTCTCTCTCCCTCTATATATATATATATATATATATATATATATATATATATATATATATATATATATATATTCGGTTTGGTGTACCTCATTTTAATGTATTTTGTACCACTTTCGGATGGTTAACAGAAATAGAACCACGATCAAAAGACCAAATGCCTATGAATTGCTTTCCTGTATTATCTGTCTAATTCTAAATTGTAACTACTTACTCCTATCGCTGCCTTGTGTGTAGCAATATTAAGTGTAGAAATAATAGTTAGTTGCAGTACTTGTTTGCGTTTTATGTTTAATTGTAGGGTTAAGACCTTATAGACAAGACTCTCACATAGTGGCCATCGATAGCGACCGTCAGTCATACTTGAATAAACTGATCGTCTTTACTGCTTCTAGTTTTTGCAAATAATTTCCAAATTATATCGCTATTTGTCATTTTTTTGTCACTCACATTTTTTAAATTGCTTACCTATGCAAGCTAGGGATATATACATCAAACATATCCAAGAACTGTATGTAATTCGTTTTATGGGATTTTTTTTTGTAGTATTCATGGTTCTGCCTATATCATTATAGTCTATCACAATAAAAAAGGATGCCTGAAGACTGGTTTGAGTACCACAATACGTAACTGTGGATGATATCATTAGATAATGTACGTTCTTGCTATTTCCCGAACTTTGAAGTGAGTTTAGTTACTGAGCGGTCCTACTGTACTTCCTTTGATCTAAATCATTCTGCGACTTAATATTTATTACGCGAAAGGACCTCATAGGTAAAAGAAACAATACCTTAAGGATAAGCAGAAACTACACTCCTGGAAATGGAAAAAAGAACACATTGACACCGGTGTGTCAGACCCACCATACTTGCTCCGGACACTGCGAGAGGGCTGTACAAGCAATGATCACACGCACGGCACAGCGGACACACCAGGAACTGCGGTGTTGGCCGTCGAATGGCGCTAGCTGCGCAGCATTTGTGCACCGCCGCCGTCATTGTCAGCCAGTTTGCCGTGGCATACGGAGCTCCATCGCAGACTTTAACACTGGTAGCATGCCGCGACAGCGTGGACGTGAACCGTATGTGCAGTTGACGGACTTTGAGCGAGGGCGTATAGTGGGCATGCGGGAGGCAGGGTGGACGTACCGCCGAATTGCTCAACACGTGGGGCGTGAGGTCTCCACAGTACATCGATGTTGTCGCCAGTGGTCGGCGGAAGGTGCACGTGCCCGTCGACCTGGGACCGGACCGCAGCGACGCACGGATGCACGCCAAGACCGTAGGATCCTACGCAGTGCCGTAGGGGACCGCACCGCCACTTCCCAGCAAATTAGGGACACTGTTGCTCCTGGGGTATCGGCGAGGACAATTCGCAACCGTCTCCATGAAGCTGGGCTACGGTCCCGCACACCGTTAGGCCGTCTTCCGCTCACGCCCCAACATCGTGCAGCCCGCCTCCAGTGGTGTCGCGACAGGCGTGAATGGAGGGACGAATGGAGACGTGTCGTCTTCAGCGATGAGAGTCGCTTCTGCGTTGGTGCCAATGATGGTCGTATGCGTGTTTGGCGCCGTGCAGGTGAGCGCCACAATCAGGACTGCATACGACCGAGGCACACAGGGCCAACACCCGGCACCATGGTGTGGGGAGCGATCTCCTACACTGGCCGTACACCACTGGTGATCGTCGAGGGGACAGTGAATAGTGCACGGTACATCCAAACCGTCATCGAACCCATCGTTCTACCATTCCTAGACCGGCAAGGGAACTTGCTGTTCCAACAGGACAATGCACGTCCGCATGTATCCCGTGCCACCAAACGTGTTCTAGAAGGTGGAAGTCAACTACCCTGGCCAGCAAGATCTCCGGATCTGTCCCCCATTGAACTTGCTGTTCCAACAGGACAATGCACGTTCGCATGTATCCCGTGCCACCCAACGTGCTCTAGAAGGTGCAAGTCAACTACCCTGGCCAGCAAGATCTCCGGCTCTGTCCCCCATTGAGCATGTTTGGGACTGGATGAAGCGTCGTCTCACGCGGTCTGCACGTCCAGCACAAACGCTGGTCCAACTGAGGCGCCAGGTGGAAATGGCATGGCAAGCCGTTCCACAGGTTTACATCCAGCATCTCTACGATCGTCTCCATGGGAGAATAGCAGCCTGCATTGCTGCGAAAGGTGGATATACACTGTACTAGTGCCGACATTGTGCATGCTCTGTTGCCTGTGTCTATGCGCCTGTGGTTCTGTCAGTGTGATCATGTGATGTATCTGACCCCAGGAATGTGTCAATAAAGTTTCCCCTTCCTGGGACAATGAATTCACGGTGTTCTTATTTCAATTTCCAGGAGTGTATTATCGATTGACTGCCTTAGGATTTATGGTCAGACTCTTAGCCATTAAGCTATCGAGTCAATATTCTTTTACTTCTCCTTCTGTGGCCGTCCTTTACTGCAGCCATTCGTCTAGAGCTCTGTAATTTTTCGTTTAACCATCGCATACGGGAATATGTCGGAGCGGCCTGTGCCTACATACAGCCTTTGCAACAAGTTCCTCTGTGCTGACAGAATATCAAGCCCCCAGGCCCAGTCAGTATGCACAGACGAACGATCGTCATCTCATAATTGTGCCGCAGTACACAAAATTAATAGGAACAGTCAGCTACTTACAGTTTTATTACTCTTAAAAGGTAACAGCACGAAATTTTCAACAACCTAGTAAAAGTGTCCACTGGCAATTCAAAATACATTGTGTAACACAAATAGAGGACCACTTTTTCGAAACGCCGTAATTATCCCCCATTGCCATACAGAATTCGAACATTTTTCTCAAAAGTTCCTGCAACAGTCGTCTATAAAAGAGCAAAAACGTGTTGCCCAGCGACATCATCCTCAGGCTCGGTGACGCTTCATTCAGTGAGGTAGACACATGGGAAAGAAAGATCAGAAAATCATGTGAGGTGTAAGGTTGGTAAAAAAAAGTAACGTTGGCACCAAATTTCACCACAGTTCTGCCCAACGCCATAACTCTTCTTACCCATTTTTTACTCTTTCTTTTGATGTCACTGCGATGGATGTCAGGACCGCACCACCCAGTGCAGAAGTCGCGTGGTTTCCTTACGGGAGGCCGAGGAAAGAATTCCAGATACGTCGCTGCTCAGAATCGGCTCGAAATGGTCTTAGGGTTTCGACACTGATGGTACCCCCGGACCATTCAGCCCCGCTGTAAGGACTCTGTGGGCCCTTTAAACTGCAGTGAGACCGCATTTCTCACTCTGGTGCGCACCATTAATCACCATTCAGAACCATTCAACGAAACCCGAAAGTGGTCCAAATCAGCAACGTATTTTTATACTTTTTCAGCCCTCCTGCTTCAAGCTCTCCTGTGACGTAATTATGGAGAAGGTTCGACATTTCCAGGCGCTTGTATAAAACGGCAAAGGGTTTCTCGAAGACCGTCCAGTTTGGCAACATCCTTGGTGCTACTTACACACCTGATCTGAGGACTTTAGAAATGCCCATGTACAGATAGAAACTGTGATAAGAGTTCTAGGCACCTGCAGGCAAGCTACGCCACTGTTCTTGGGCCAATTAGTGCCCAGAATTGGAGGGGTGTCAGGGGTAACCTGTCTACAAGCCCCTACACTCCTTCCCTGTGCCGCGCGGTCTTAGGCCCTGCAGTCGTGGACTGTGCGGCTGCTCCCGGCGCATGTTTGAGTCCTCCCTCGGGCATGGGTGTGTGTCTTTGTCCTTAGGATAATTTAGGTTAAGTAGTGGGTAAGCTTATGGACTGATGACCTTAGCGGTTAAGTCCCATAAGATTCCATACAAATTTGAACATTTTCCTTGACTGTGTCTTCTGTACTAGTACATTTTTCAGGCAGGCGAAGTCGGAAGGGTGGCACTGATGGTGTTGTTGAACAGAGGCTTTACAGAGGGACTTTTGGCCATGTTATTCATGCATGTGTCAACGTCGTACCCTTCCATAATCGTGGCACCAGAGGCCCCGAAACAGAGAGGCTACAAGGCATAAGCACCATTTGATGCTTCGGATCGTGCTCAAATTTCTTAGTATGGTTTTGAACGGTGACTGTATGCCAGGGCAAAGCTGCGGCCACACATCCCTAGAAAGGGGCGTGATCACGTTCAGTGGGCTTGTTGTGTTTTGACTGTATCGTCAGGGAAGGGGTCAGCAGTGTCCAAGGTTGTCATGACTGCCGGTCTGTTGCTCACTGCACGGCGAACTGTCGTTTTAGACCACGAAATGTTTGGGAATCAATACCCTAAGGAAAGAGTGGTTTAGCTGACGTTCTGTATGTCGCGCGTTAAAGCATTTCGTATCGATTCTCAGCTTCGGTGTCTCAGAAATGTATTCTTAGGCACCCATATGAAAACCGAATGACCACGTGACTTCGATGTCCGTCGCTGGTCTGACCTCCATCACAGAGGCATCAAGAGAAAGGGAGAACTGTGGGTAAGGGTGGGCATGACGACCTTCCCTTCTTGTGACAAGTCCACAGTGGCGCTGGACAGAATTATGGTGAAATTTGGTCCCAATGTGACATCTTAAACAGATTTACACCTTATACGAACTGAAGAGCTCTTGGCATACTTCCACATGTGTGGACACACTGCTGAGTGAAGCGTCGCAGAGTCTGACGGTGACGGATCACGTCGCCACGATTTTATACATGTCAAGAGAACGTTTATAGGCTCCCTTGAGCCAAATCTTAAACATGTGTCACAATGGGAGGCAGTTACGGCCTTTCGAAAAATTGTTCCTTTAATCTGTTGTCCAGTGTACTATTAGTACCACTACAGCATAATAATACCTGAGTATTTTCTTCGGTGTCATTTGTTACACTTATAGTACTGTTTAAATGGTAACATTACAAGGGTAGCCGCATAAAAGCGGGCTTCGGCCTTAAACAGACGTAATGCTTCCCTACATAACGAAACGACTGACAACAGACAATAGAGCCGCCAGGATATCAATGGTCATTGTACCTACATCCGAAACGCATAGAACCTTTCTTTCCGAAACTGACACTGAGACTTGAGAACAGTGAGGGTAATGTATGCTACATACACGAAGAACACGCTTTCCCGCAATCCGGACAGACATTTCTACCGTCACCGCTCTTAAAAATCACAATTCCTACAAGCGGCCACTTTTTATTCTTCACGTATGTTTAAAGAACGATGACCAAACTGAATTTAGAAAGTGCTTGCATCAGAACCACGTAAATCCGTCCGACACACATGAAGTGCGTCTGCTGGCGTAGTGCGTCTCACTACAGCAAACACCCTGATTGCATTAGCAGTTTTCCGATCTTTTCTACCAGAACGCACTGATTTACTGTTCCATACATCAATTTCGCCAAATAAAATTCTATACGTAATACGAGAAAATGGTCCGTTGGGCACAGGTAATGAAAATGCAGTAAAAGTCAGTATGCAAACTAGAGCACGGAAAATGGAAAATAACGTAAAATATCGTAGGATACTCGCCGTGACAATAAAATCGTTGTAGTTGTTATGATTTCCAGTCTGAAAACTGATTTGAAGCAGTTCTTCACTCTAGTCTATGACGAATCTGCATTCTATACGGTTCTAACTGTCAGAAGCAGCAAATAATTAATAGTAGTGACTTCGCTACAGATTTCCTAAAGGATTCTGCTAGGCAAAATTATCGAAAAAATGTATTTTGATCCTATAGTTTGATTTAAGTAATGAACTTTCCAGCACAGGTGGATAAAGACAGTAGAAATCAAACTGAGAACGTTTTTCTTGACGAAGCGTAAAGCAAGAGAAAAGCTGTTTACCAGGAAAAAATGCACTCTCGGTTCATGTTGGTCAGTTAATTATGATAAATAACACAGTACCCTAAGTCTGTATTCTCCTTACAGGAAGTCAGAATAAATGATGACTCCTGGATAAATTTTATTAAGAATAATTTACAAGACATGACGTGGGATGAACTTTATAACAAAACAAATGCTAACATACAATTTATTCTGTAGCATAATAAATTCATATCACTGTTTGAAAATAACTTTCCTCATAAGATAATCAGTAAGGGCTTTAAACAGGTTTTAACATTTCTTGTGAAAGGAAGGGCAATGTATCTGTTGGCAAGAACAAGCAGGGAACTTGCAGTACTTCAGCACTACAAAAAATTCTTGAAATTACTAAGAAAGGTTATTAAAAATCAAGGAACATGACAATAATATCAGAAATCAGTATTCTAACGATAGACTTAAGGCTGTACGGAATGTAGTGAAACGAGAGACAAGACAGCCAGCCACAGAACAAGATAACATCACTGTGGAACTGAATGGAAAGATTATAAATGAATCGCAAGTTGCAAATCTGTTTAATAATCATTTCTTAAATATAGTAGAAAGTATAGAAGCAATGAGTTCACGAGAAAAATCGCAGCAGTATATGGAAAATGTAAATCTTATAAATCTGAACCAAGTAATATATCACCTTCTTACTCATCTAGAAATAAGACAGTTACACATTCCCCAAATATGAAAGCTCATCTGGTTTTTATTTTGTTTCCTGTAGAGTACTAAAGATTTATTCCGATAGAACAAGCCAACTCTTATCTGAAGTGTGTAGTACATCACTAACCCAAGATACTTTTCCAGACAGAGTCAAATACGACTTTGCTACTCCTCTCTTTAAGAAAGTTGATAAGCGAGCTGTCAATAGCTTGCGACCTGTTTCACTGCTGACGTCATTGTCCAAACGCTACGAGAAGGTGAAATATTCTAGAACAGTCTCACCTTAGCAACAACAGCATCCTCAGCAAATCACAGTTTGGGCGTCAGAATATTTGCTCTAGTGAGAATGCCATTTAAATGTTTATTCATAGAATTTTATAGGCTCTAAACAGTGAAATAACGCCGGTTAGATTTTCTGTGTCCAGTCCAGCGCATTTGACTGTATGGATAACAGTATTCTCCTAGACAAATTAAGGTTTCATTCAATTGATGGTATAGCCAATACCATATGTAACCAAAATGCAGAAATTTATACTCAGTAACTTAGTGTGTATAGTACAGAGACGTTATTCCGATTGGGGAGACACCACGTATAGGTTTCCCCGGGACTCAATCATAGATCCACTATCGTTCCTCATGTATGTAAAAGCCGGCCGAAGTGGCAGTGCGGTTAAAGGCGCTGCAGTCTGGAACCGCAAGACCGCTACGGTCGCAGGTTCGAATCCTGCCTCGGGCATGGATATGTGTGATGTCCTTAGGTTAGTTAGGTTTAACTAGTTCTAAGTTCTAGGGGACTAATGACCTCAGCAGTTGTGTCCCATAGCGCTCAGAGCCATTTTAACCATTTTTTGTATGTAAAAGCTCTTCCGACAATATAGAATAAGCAGAATTAGGTCATTTCAGATTGTAATCAATCCAAGTACACATACAGAAACAGAAGGAGTGGTAAAGAATATTCCTGAATGTATCGTTGACTTGTTGGTGTGAGTTGTGTCGCCCTCGCTTAAAGAAAAATACATATTCAGAGTACGCCAGTCATTGGCTGCGATCTGAAGGTTATATTACTTTTCAAGAATCAGGTTTACCAAGATCTCTAGCAATTCTTTTCATCGCTGTTCCTCGATTCGGTGATCTGCACTGTCAACACTGGACATACACTAGTTAGTTTGTGCTGAGACATCAGCACATATTGTGTGTTGCAATTGTTTGGTACTTTAGTTGTGACACTGCTACATTTTATTGCAATTTCACTCAACATCACTACGTAATTTTGAGTGTTACAAAAAGTCTTTACATCTAATAATGTTACAAAATCCGGTGGTGACAGCACAGATCTGTAGAAGCACGCATCAGCAATGAAAAAATCACTAGCGATCTTGGCAAACTTGGTTCTTCAGGAATAATATATTCAGTTCCGCACATCAAGAGGTACTACACCAGTGATAAGTGTAACAAATGGTGAAGAAATGATAGAGTGGAAATCTCAAATTTCGTAGGTGTCCATATTCATAAGAGTCTGAAAAAGGACATTTTGGAAGTCGTAAAAGAGCTTTGTTCAGTCACATCTCTATGTAAAATCACTGCAAGTTTGAGGACAAACAGGTCGCTGATCTCACACATTTTGCATGTTTTAATTCAATAACGTCGTATGGAATAAAGTTCTGGACTAACTCATCTTGATGAAAGGAAGTCTTCATTGCTCCAATATGTGATGTAAGAATAATATGTGGTGGTCACTAACGATTGTCTTGTTGACGTTTAGTTAAGGAGTTTGGCGTTTTGAGTACTGCTCCACAGTACCTTTATTCCCTCGTGATGTTTCATCTGATTAATGCCCCCGGTAGCTGAGTGGTTGCCGGCGCGGTAGCTCAGCGATGTTCGGTCAGATGGCTAGCTTCCCTCTGTAATAAAAAAAACTGAGGTAAACGATCAACATCGAACTTAAACGGATGTCTTACGACGTCCGCCCAGAGCAGATAAAACGAACGAAGACGAAAAAAAAAAAAAAGTGGTCAGCGCGACAGACTGTCAATCATAAGGGACCGGGTTCGTTTCCCGGCTGGGCCGGAGGTTTTGTTTCCGCTCAGGGACTGGGTGTTGCGTTGTCCTAATCATCATCACTTCATCCCCATCGACGTGCAAGTCGCCGAAGTGGCGTCAAATCGAAAGACTTGCACCAGGCGAGCGGTCTACCCGACGGGAGGCCCTCGTCACACGCCATTATTAATAAGTAATCTGCAGCAGATCAAAGGAACAAAGATGCATATATTTATAATGCCATAAGGAAAATGACACTCATTACTCCACGTTAAGGCTGTCTTTAGCACTAAAATGAGTGCACAATGCTGCAACTAAAATTTTTGATGAGTCACCGAGTGATGTAAAATGTCTGACAAAAACTAAAGAAAATTTGAAAACAAACTAAAATCTTTCTCCTTGACAACTCGTTGAATTCAGTCTAACGAAATTCCCCTTTAGAGAAAATGCTTTTCTTGCTGTATCCAGTCTGCATTTGATATCCACTGCACTTACGGCATTACCAGTTACATTAGTGACAAAACAACGAAACACATCTACTCATTTCATAAGCTCATTTCCTCAGCTGAAAATGTAGAAATGTAATCAACGTAGATTTAATTTTCTTCATTGTATCTTCTGAGATATGTCGTAGGGTTAGTACGACCTGGCGTGTTCCTACATTTCCCTGCAATCTAAACTGGTCTTCCGCAAATTCGATTTCTCCTACATGTTCACCGTTCTGAAAATAATTCATGATCGTATTTTGCAAATACTAACTTCTTAATCTGATTCTTCGGTAGTATTCATACCAGACAGTACCTGCTTGTTTGAAATTACGATCATTATATTCTATATGAAGTCTGAGGGTACTTCGCCTATTTCATAATCGTATCAAAATTGTACTCAGTATTATTTCTCTCTTCTTAAAAACGAAATCTTGACGCATTTTTCATTTTAGTGGACTTCACTGAAAATTCAGTAGTCATAAATACACCAGATCCTTAAATGCTGTAGTAACATTTCATCAAATGAGCTAAATCGACTCATGACCAAAGTAAATTACTTATGCCAGTTAAACATTTATTTACTACTATCGTATTATGAAATTTCACTGCACATCAGAACGTTCCAGGCATTTCTTTATAAAACCAAAAGTATATGAGTTGTAGACCTTATGTAGCCGTAAAAGCTAAAATTTTCTACTAGATGTGAATCGCAGGAACAATGTAACGTCAGCATAACACAATATTGCGTCTCTGTCCAGAGATCACTCATTGCTTTAGGTCTTTCGAAAAGTTCCGTGCCATATATCTAGATATTACACGGATCGTTCTCATTTCTAGTTCGTATATGATCAGAATGTTCAACGATATGAGAAAAGAATGATTAATGGGGATTAATTTATGTCCCTATAGCCTTTATCTCTCTTAAAGAAAATTAACTTCAGTTCCAATTCATCGTGTGCGGAGAAAATACTTTCAGACCCTGCGATGCAGTGCAGTCCTCTTCATAACCGACGACGGATAATGTAATACTTGTTACACTTCCCAGCAATCTGCGGAATCGCTACCTATAAAATAATGTTTCTTCCGTTTCAACATTGCATAGACAACTAACAATAACTTCATTTAAATTCCTTAAAGTGTTTATTAATGGTTCAGTGGGCCAGCCTTGAAAATGAACCGGTAAAGGATTGAAACTAGACGCCTAATAAATAACTACGACTGTTGACAGACCATTAATAAACGGTTTAAGGAAAAACAAAGTTTGCTTCGACGAACTTGCACCCGTTATTTAAAAAAAAAAAAAGAAATTGTACGGCATCCTGGTAGCCCGTCCTGCCGCCTACCGGAACGAAATTAAGCGCAGTCGTTTCCCAAGAGGAGCTCACGCTTCGCTTTGGCGCCCAATCCTACGCAGCACGGGCAGCGCGTGTTGTTGGGTGGCCTGTGGTGCGCTGTCAGCCCTCCTCTGTTGTGGCGGGGCGTCGGACCGCAGCGCGTGCTGCCACCGCACCCTCTGTACCCAACACCACGGCTTTCCGAGTCAGCTCTGCGCAAAATGACCGCTCCACCCCACAGTAACAAGTCTCGCCACGCGGTGCAAATACAAATTTTGTGTTGCCAGGAATGACTGTGAGCCGGATTCATTTACTGAACAGTTTATTCATGGTAGACCTGTCGCCGTATCTTTCCCGTATTTAATGAACAGTGAAGCGCTGTGGAATTCTTCTCTTTCAGACTTACGAAGCAGAAATTACTATAGCTCCGAAACAAGCAGCACAGCCACGCTAATGCGACCACCGCCTGTGTTCAACGTGCAGTAACCAGTCAAAGACGGCAAGAGACAGCATTATCAGTCGAGACTGTAGAAAGCTTGTCGCGGACTGCGGAAAACAGTGCAGTCGCTATCGCAATGCGAGAATGGGACGACTTATCTGACGTGTATAAGGCCATGATCGTTGCCTGTCGGTCCATCAGTGGAAGCATTTCCGAAACAGCTAAGCTCGCAAACTGCTCGCACCCCGTCATGGTTCCAGTAAGGCAAAATGGCGCTCCCCAAAATCTGCACCGAAGCCACTGTGGTGCAGCACGGATCATAGATGGCAGGGGTGAACGATAACTGCGTTTATGTGAACTGGTCAACACACGTGCTACTATTGAGCAACTGACCGTCCGGATAAACCAAGGGGCTGCCAACATTGTCTCCTGAACGAGCTGTTAGCGAACGTTGTTGCGTATAGGGATCACCATCAGGTGACGGTTGATGCACCCGTTATGACTGCTGTTTGTTGGCTACGACGGATGGAAGTTCCATACCAATAGCGCAGCTGAACGTCTAGTGAGTGGCGACAGGGGATATCTTCAGATGAATCACGCTTAATGCTTCATCGGACAGATGGTGGTTGCCTCATACATCATGAAACGTGTGGAAGCAAACGTCCTGCAACAATGTTTTAAACGCTCCACCGTCATTCTGAAAGGTACGAGGGTAATCCCAAAAGTAAGGTTATAACACTCCCGTCTGCTACTGCTATACTATAACCTTAATGTAGGAGGCAGGTCGTGAAATATAATTATTTTGTTAAAGCAATTATGGTATAAAGCAACAGAGCAGTGTTACCCTCTGAGAGGAATTTTGTTATGTTGACCGTGTTGTACCTAACGGAGGTGGCTTATCGGAAATGAAAGTCAGAATTACGTAAATACACTCCTGGAAATTGAAATAAGCACACCGTGAATTCATTGTCCCAGGAAGGGGAAACTTTATTGACACATTCCTGGGGTCAGATACATCACATGATCACACTGACAGACCCACAGGCACATAGACACAGGCAACAGAGCATGCACAATGTCGGCACTAGTACAGTGTATATCCACCTTTCGCAGCAATGCAGGCTGCTATTCTCCCATGGAGACGATCGTAGAGATGCTGGATGTAGTCCTGTCGAACGGCTTGCCATGCCATTTCCACCTGGCGCCTCAGTTGGACCAGCGTTTGTGCTGGACGTGCAGACCGCGTGAGACGACGCTTCATCCAGTCCCAAACATGCTCAATGGGGGACAGATCCGGAGATCTTGCTGGCCAGGGTAGTTGACTTACACCTTCTAGAGCACGTTGGGTGGCACGGGATACATGCGGACGTGCATTGTCCTGTTGGAACAGCAAGTTCCCTTGCCGGTCTAGGAATGGTAGAACGATGGGTTCGATGACGGTTTGGATGTACCGTGCACTATTCAGTGTCCCCTCGACGACCACCAGTGGTGTACGGCCAGTGTAGGAGATCGCTCCCCACACCATGATGCCGGGTGTTGGCCCTGTGTGCCTCGGTCGTATGCAGTCCTGATTGTGGCGCTCACCTGCACGGCGCCAAACACGCATACGACCATCATTGGCACCAACGCAGAAGCGACTCTCATCGCTGAAGACGACACGTCTCCATTCGTCCCTCCATTCACGCCTGTCGCGACACCACTGGAGGCGGGCTGCACGATGTTGGGGCGTGAGCGGAAGACGGCCTAACGGTGTGCGGGACCGTAGCTCAGCTTCATGGAGACGGTTGCGAATGGTCCTCGCCGATACCCCAGGAGCAACAGTGTCCCTAATTTGCTGGGAACTGGCGGTGCGGTCCCCTACGGCACTGTGTAGGATCCTACGGTCTTGGCGTGCATCCGTGCGTCGCTGCGGTCCGGTCCCAGGTCGACGGGCACGTGCACCTTCCGCCGACCACTGGCGACAACATCGATGTACTGTGGAGACCTCACGGCCCACGTGTTGAGCAATTCGGCGGTACGTCCACCCGGCCTCCCGCATGCCCACTATACGCCCTCGCTCAAAGTCCGTCAACTGCACATACGGTTCACGTCCACGCTGTCGCGGCATGCTACCAGTGTTAAAGACTGCGATGGAGCTCCGTATGCCACGGCAATCTGGCTGACACTGACGGCGGCGGTGCACAAATGCTGCGCAGCTAGCGCCATTCGACAGCCAACACCGCAGTTCCTGGTGTGTCCGCTGTGCCGTGCGTGTGATCATTGCTTGTACAGCCCTCTCGCAGTGTCCGGAGCAAGTATGGTGGGTCTGACACACCGGTGTCAATGTGTTCTTTTTTCCATTTCCAGGAGTGTATTTGGACAGTAACAAACGAAATTTTGCCTATCTGCACTGTTTAATGGATAAAGAAAACGGTCGCCAGCCTAACTAGGCAAGAGAATGATTAACATTCTCGTTCAAGAAAATAGTTACCAGTAATTTTATTGGATAAACACAACCTATACGTTGTCATACGGGAGTGCACTGAACTCTGACACATACATTTGTTTACGTTAAGAATGAAGCTAGCAGTTAGAGCAGCAGAAACTATTTGCAAAATTATAACAGATACCGAAACACACTATTACTTTCAGGGCTTACACAAAGTGAATGGTCTTTATAACATTACTATTAATATGCACTTCTAATACACAAGATAGACAAACACTTAGCAAACATGAGTATATAACGTTTCACAACTGCAGCTTTCTCACTTTTACTACAGCGAAACACAATGTTGACAAAATTGCAAGAAACTGACTCACCTTTTAGAATTTACTACAGACAACAATGTGATCATTTGCTTTATAAGCCTCAGTCTTAAGAACTTTTAATTTTGAATTTAGCAACAGCATTTTAATAAGCAGTTTTACTAGGAATATTTTCAGCAAACGACATTTACTTTAACTCACTCTCTTACCACCTTTCTTTTTACTATGCTGAAGAGGCATTAATGAGCAAAATATTGGGCTTTAATGTTCTTTTAGTAAGGACACTCGGATATCACTTTAGTTCAAACGGAGAGGAACCTGAGAGGTGTTATGATGAGGAAAAAAAATCAGGGTAGGTACATAAATTCAGATAAAATTTACCTTATATTTGAGCACCCTAACGCATCCATTAAGCTGATCCTTCACTGTACATCATTGTAGTATTCCGATGTAATGATTGCGCAATGTGGTGGCAACTGCATGTTGTTAGGTGGAAATTGCAGGTAGAAATGATGGACTCTGTCATTTCTTGGTGGCGATGATTGATACCAATCCCAGAATATTTCCATTTCGTTCCAGCTATTTATCCATCCATCTGAGGCATTGGAAAGTAGCAGAAAAACCTCTCTCGGCACCAACACAATATGCATCTTTTACATGGCAGTGCACAGTTTAGTAGCTCGTCCCCGACTCGTAGCTTGTCCCCGACTCGTAGCTTGTCCCCGACTGACTATCAGTTCCACCTTCTCTACATAGGCCAACCACAATTTGCGCGCGCTACACAGTTCCGTTCACAAGGGGAACCACTACACCTTTTACATACATATTAATTAAGAATCCTAAGTGAGGATCAACAGTTTACATAACAGCAACCAAATGCATTAAATAAAACAAAACATTTACACATATTGACATCTCTACAAAAAATTATTCACACAAAATTACAATTATATACAGTAAGTTTTGTTCGCTCCAAATGGGACAAAGACTTTAAATGAAAGATACACTAAATTGCATAGAACCAAACCATGACATCAAAGTTTGTGCAAAGAAAGAAATATACAGTTTTGTGTTATCGATTCAATCACACACGTTTACAGAGGCTCAGCGATGTAACATTAAATGAAACAAAAGCGAAATAAATCAATACAACATGGTGTTACAAGGTCTCCCATTTTTTTATAAGTACGTAGACCTGTTTATTTCTACAATGATTTACATCAGTTTACAGCTTAAACATTTACCTATTTTTTGACGTATTCACCATTTCTGTCGATGCATTTCTTAGACGCTGTGGCAGTTTATGTGTGCCCATGTCATACCAGCTCGCTGCCATGCTGTTCAAAGTTATGAACTCTTCGTTCACCTCGTAGTCGGAGCTGAATCGCTTTCCGGCTAAATGTTCTTTTAACCTAGGGTACAAGTCAGGGCTACAGGGTGGGTGGCTGATTATGTTCCACTGAAACTGTTGCAGGAGAGCAACGGTTTGCCGAGCTATGTGTGGGCGTGCGTTGTCATGGAGAATGTGTACGCCCTTGCTCAATATTCCTCTTCTGCGGCTCTGAATCGCCCGTTTAAGTCTTTTCAGGGTCACACAGTACCTGTCAGCGTTAATTGTTGCCCCGGAGGTTCAGCTTCGACGACGAGGTGAAAGAAGAGGTTCATAACTTTCTGATCAGCATGGCAGCGAGCTCGTATGACATGGGCATACAAAAACTGCCACTGCTTCTACAAAATTGAATCGATAGAAATGATGATTATTTCGAAAAATAGCTAAACGTTCAAGCTGTAAACTGATGTAAACCATTGTAGAAATAGACTGGTCTATGTAATTATAAATAAATAGGAGACCTTACTTTTGGGATTACCCTCGTACAAACGATCAACACAACTATTCATGTATCCTTGGAGACAGTGTCCACCCCTATATGCAGTTTGTTTCTAGTAGGCACAATCTATCTTCATACAGCTCGCAGTGTACGTGCATGATCCAAAGAGCACCAGGAAAAGATTATCATGGTCCCCTCACCATCAAACGCAGTCGAGAATCTGTGCGGTCACCATGAACCGACTCTACGCGCCAAGGATCGTCAACAATTAAACCTAGCGCAGATGGCCACAGCACAGGAGTCGACATGGTTCCATGTCACTCTCGGTAGCTTCCACAGACTCAGGAACTCTCTTTCGGCACGTCTCGCATGAGTCCACACTGCAAAAAGTATTTATGTGGGCTTTCGATAGATGCTCACATTAACGTGAATGGGCAGTGTAATATGTGAGTTATACTGTCTTTTGCTGCTGTGTGATGTCTTATTTGGACCATACCCATTTCGATCTTCACAAAGCATCTTGAATGCTCATGAAATAATTGTGGTTTTGTTTCGAAATGAAGATAAAGAGATCATAAACACTTACCGTGCTTAAAATTACTTTCCTTTACAACCCACGTTCTGTGGCCCCCACATTAATTCCTTGCGTTATTCTACACGCAGGTTATTAATTTTTAACAGCATGCGTTTCAGCGATGCGCTAAATTTTTTCATCTGCGTGTTTCTATGTATCATGGTCCATTTTTTCCGGTTGAGTCGAAGACGCTCGTTACCGCTTTCCGTTTTCGACTACGCCAGTGTGAGGTGTCGCTTTTTGAATTGTTAGTCGTGGTTGTTCAAAATTCTGAATCTCTAATTGGATATACAAATATGGCCTTATATATTTGACATAAAACACCAAAACATTTATCAACGAATTCATCATCTGCGAAATTGAACAAGGGTCTCGGTTAACTCAGTTTATTGCGTGAAAATGCATAAGAAAGGGCTCAACAGTACTTGAGAATAATTAGCTAATGCCTTGGCAAGTCTGGATAATGAAGCTGGAATTTTTTTAAACGCAACACATCATCATTTGACTGTTTATTGTTAATCTGAGTACAAACCAGGTTTCAGCCTTTAATGTAATTTCAAGTATTTGATTTTATGTCCTTAATATGTAATTCAGGACACAAACTCAAAGCTGGGAATAAATTAAGATAAATATTTGCTCCCCACGAAATGCCAGATGTAAATTCATTTCGTTTGTATTTAAATAAACAATAAAACAGTCAAATTACGGTGTGCTCTTATAAAAATATATTGTTGAGTGTTGATCAGAAATATCAAAAACTGATCTGAAATGTGATTCGAATGAACATATGCGTGGATAGAACAAGTGTATTCACGTAAGTTGTACTGTGATTGCCAAAGATTAACCTATAAATTAGTTATACAAATGCGTGTTGTTTGCTCTTTCTGACATGCCCGAAACAACAGACATCACGCATCCCGCATTCGTGTAACCGATCCACCTCTACGGGCAATGAACCTTCAGTGCAGATGCACAGCTACGTTCGACCTCCTGTGCGAGTCTCAAAGTAGAGACTCTGCAGGACATGGAATCGGACTATGGGTAGGTGGCGCTAGGTTAGAATGTCGATCGGCCGAGAGGCGTGCCGAGATATTCCGCACAGTGTGTTAAATACTGTGTCCGCCATCGCGCAGTGATCAACGCAGCTCTGTAGTAAGCAGAAGATCCCGTGTTCGAATCCTGGTCCAGCACACATTTTCACTCGTCGCCTCTGATTGGGCATAAAGTGGTGATGAAGCTGACATCATTAGTTCCGCCACTTTCCTTCCCTTCTTCCTCTCCACGTTCACTTCCCATAATATTAATCTACGAAGGTAGAAAGTGCAAAAAAGAAGTACATGTCTGGGTCTATGGCCCACGTTCATGTTGAACCTTTCACTGCAAAACAAGCTTTCCGAATGAAGATTCAAATTAGTGAACAGCATTAAAAGTAACTTGACTTGCCCTACAGTTCGCCCTACGCTAGTAGTATAACAAAGTATGTGTCACCCCACTGACGTCATCCAAGATGGCAGCCCTGACGTCAGCTGATGAGACGAGTACCGTTATCCAAGATGGCGGCAAGTACGTCAGCTGATGACGCGAGTACCATTATCCAAGATGGCGTCCTTTGGCAGGAACGTGCCACGCCCCCCTGGCAGGAAGTTTGAGTTTTGAAGCTCCCCTTTCAGACCTTTTGCATGGTGGTGCGTCATCCCCTTGGAAAATTGGAAAGAATTTCGAGGAAATTTTTTTCTCCACTCACGTGACCAGGATTGGTGGCATACCTGCAGTCGTTGCTGAGCTGTCGTTGTAGAGCCATCATGATGTGTTCGATTATCGGTCTCATCTTAATGTGGCTGTTAGGCTCTTTAACAAGTGGTAGCGGTTATGGGTCACATCTCGGTGGTGTCAGTTGGGGCTATCAGTAGATGGGGTTTCACAAGGCATGGCCTACATTTCAATAGGTATGGGAAGGGACTGCTGGCAAAGCTAATAAGTGTAGTGGGTGGTGGTCGTGGTGGTGCAATCACTCATGGAAAAGTTCCTGTAGAAGTTCGTGTTAGAGCGGCACCTTTCCTAGGTTGAAGTCAGCTGATAGGTATACCTGCTGAAAGGAAGTCACTCTAACAGCTCACCTTCAGAGGGTATAATGTTTCCAAGAAGAGAAGGAAACTGCATATTTCATTAAAAAAAGAGAGGCATTAGAGAAGAAGTTAATGAACTGCTTATAAATGTTGATGCTGAGATTATTGCATATCGGAGCTCCACTTAAATAAATTGACAATTGAGAAGGTTCCTTTACCAGGCCACAAATTAGCTGGCTGACTTTCCAGGAGTTACGTGCAGGCTCGGGGAGTGGCCATGTATGTGAAAAACAGCACAGGGTTATTATAAATGATTGAAGCGATTTCACAGCTCTACAATAACTTTATTATTTGAGATATCTTCACAATGCTTTGCACACACATACAAAAACTCAAAAAGTTTTTTTAGGCATTCACAAATGTTCGATATGTGCCCCTTTAGTGATTCAGCAGACATCAAGCCGATAATCAAGTTCCGCCAACACTCGGCGCAGCATGTCCCCATCAACGAGTTCGAAAGCATCGTTGATGCGAGCTCGCAGTTCTGGCACGTTTCTTGGTAGAGGAGGTTTAAACACTGAATCTTTCACATAACTCCGCAGAAAGAAATCACATGGGGTTAAGTCGGGAGAGCGTGGAGGCCACGACATGAATTGCTGATCGTGATCTCCACCACGACCGAACCATCGGTTTTCCAATCTCCTGTTTAAGAAATGCCGAACATCATGATGGAAGTGCGGTGGAGCACTATCCTCTTGAAAGATGAAGTCGGCGCTGTCGGTCTCCAGTTGTGGCATGAGCCAATTTTCCAGCATGTCCAGATACACGTGTCCTATAACGTTTTTTTTCGCAGAAGAAAAAGGGGCCGTAAACTTTAAACCGTGAGATTGCACAAAACACGTAAACTTTTGGTGAATTGCGAATTTGCTGCACGAATGCGTGAGGATTCTCTACCGCCCAGATTCGCACATTGTGTCTGTTCACTTCACCATTAAGAAAAAATGTTGCTTCATCACTGAAAACAAGTTTCGCACTGAACGCATCCTCTTCCATGAGCTGTTGCAACCGCGCCGAAAATTCAAAGCGTTTGACTTTGTCATCGGGTGTCAGGGCTTGCAGCAATTGTAAACCGTAAGGATTCTGCTTTAGCCTTTTCCGTAAGATTTTCCAAACCGTCGGCTGTGCTACGTTTAGATCCCTGCTTGCTTTATTCGTCGGGTTCCCCGGGCTACGCGTGAAACTTGCCCGCACGCGTTCAACCGTTTCTTCGCTCACTGCAGTCCGACCCGTTGATTTCCCCTTACAGAGGCATCCAGAAGCTTTAAACTGCGCATACCATCGCCGAATGGAGTTAGCAGTTGGTGGATCTATGTTGAACTTCGTCCTGAAGTGTCGTTGCACTGTTATGACTGACTGATGTGAGTGCATTTCAAGCACAACATACGCTTTCTCGGCTCCTGTCGCCATTGTGTCTCACTGCGCTCTCGAGCGCTCTGGCGGCAGAAACCTGAAGTGCGGCTTCAGCCGAACAAAACTTTATGAGTTTTTCTACGTATCTGTAGTGTGTCGTGACCATATGTCAATGAATGGAACTACAGTGAATTTATGAAATCGCTTCAATCCTTTGTAATAGCCCTGTATTCCATTCGAGGCCATAAACATTGCACTGAACTGATATTAGAATGTTGTGCAGGGGCAGTTGAATTTAGTGAAACTAAACTTCTAATTGTTGTTGTTTATGGGTTCCATAACTCTGACTTCAGAGCATTTCTGTTCAAGGTAGAGAGGGTTCTTGATTCACATGTAGGAAATTAGTTATGTGTGGTGACTTCAATATAAATTTTGTATGTGATGGTGTTAGAAAAATGATGTTGGCAATCTCATAAATTCATATGACCTGATGCAGACAGTGCTTTTTCAAACTAGTGTGCAGGGGAAAAGTAGCACAGCCGTAGACCATATTTTTATTCATTCTTCATTACTAGATGGGCATTCTGTTACTAAAATGGTGAATGGCTTTTCAGACAAATTTTAACACTAAAAGAATGTCACATTTAATAACGAACTATGTGGGAAAGTTAACAGACATAAAGAATTTTTTTTTTACCTTGTCAAGGAACAAGAGTGGCAGGATGGTGGTAGTGCCAATAACATAGATGATTAATGTAATGCTTTGCTTAACACATTTATCATGCTCTTTGAGAGTTTCTTTCCATTGGAACGTTCTAAATGTTGTAATAGCAATAATAGGCATTCCAGGTGCTGACTAGTGGGATAAGGATATCATGTAGAACAAAGCGGGAATATATCACAATGTTAGAATTAGTCACAATCAAGCCACAGTAGCCCATTACAAAAAGTATTGGAAGGTGCTTAAAATGCTATTAATAAAGCTAAGAGCATGTGGTATGCAAATAGAATAGCTAATTAACAGGATAAAATTAAAACCATATGTTCAGTTGTGAAGGAAAGGTCTAATCAGCAGCATAAGACAGATGATGTAAGGTCAGTTTGAAGTAAAAATATTTCTGTTACTGATAAATCAGATATATCTACAGAATTTAACAATAATTTTCTGAGCATTGCTGGCGACTTACATAAAAATTTTCTTTCTACAATGAATCATATAACTTTCATGCAAATGCCTTTCCTAGATTGATGTCTGGAATACTTCTCTGTGATACAGACAAGAGGGAGATTGAGTCAATAATTAAATCACTGAAGACTAAGGACTCTCATGGTTATGATGGACTGCCTAGTAGAACATGAAAGTACTGTGCTACGCATGTTAGCCCTGTATTTAGCCGTATTTGTTATTTTTCATTTAGGAATTTTCAGTTTCCTGAGCTATTAAAGTACTCAGTAGTAAAGCCGCATTATAAAAAGGGAAAAAGGGATAATGTAGATCGTTTTTTATCTATTTCTATGCCATTAGTGTTAGCTAAAGTTATTGAAAACGCTGTTTATGTGAGGATAATTGATCATTTTATATCACACGATTTGCTCTCAAATGTACAATTTGGCTTTAGAAGTCGTTTAACAACCGAAACTGATATATGCTCATTTCTCTGTGAGGTATTTGATGGGTTAAATAAAAGGTTTCAAACGCTAGGCATATCTTTTGAATTTACTAAGGCATTTGATTGTGTTGATCACAAAATATTGCTCCACAAGCTGGACCATACCCGGAATACAGGCAGTAGCTCACAATTTGTTCACCTCTTATTCGCCATTTTGATTTGCAGCTCCTTCTGTTGGCCATGTTTGTAGTTAAAATTGTTGGATGTGAGGTCCGCCAGTTATGAAAAACATTGATTCTTCTCAGTATCCAAACGTGTTTCGGCACCACAGTGGGTTTTTGTTTTTACCTATTCTGTAACGTGAACATGTTTGTTAAATGATTATAAAATTATGTGGATGTTTAGATCGTTGTTCTTTTTCGTAATTACCCTTATATTTGGCGTGCATGAACTTTCTGGATCACTTGTGTGATAATTACTACAGGTAGCTTATCATCTGCAACCTCATATTAGTAGTAGTAGTAGTAGTAGTAGTAGTGTAGTCGTAATGATAGTGAACCCATGGCTAGTTCCCTCCACCTCTACCGTCCTTTCAGTGAAGAGCATCAGATCAGTGATACCATACCGCAGCTAGAGTACTCAGTGATTACAGACGCTTTTGAGGAGCGAATCTCATTCACCAGGATCTAGAACCTGGCAGGAGGATAGCACTGCCCTGTTGGCTTCCTAAGGGCGTGCCCTCCTGTCTTGGAAACCGAGCCCCTAAGCCGAGTCAATGATCCACGGTATCCCGCCATTAAATGCAGTGCAGTTCTTTGCATCTAACTGTCGTACCCAACCCGAATTGATCTGGTGTTGAAGAGACAAGTCTTCACTATCTTTGGAGGAGGGAGGGGTAACTGCGTGATAACGTGGAGCACATCAATCGTATAGCGGTTTCATTTGGTTTCATAAATAAATCTTGAGTGCTTTACTGGACCGGTTTTCCGAGGTAGAAGAGGGTCAGTTAAGGCATTCACCTGAATACTGTACCTGGACATCTATACACATGACGATGATCGTTTAAATGGAGGGTCAAACTATATCAAGCTCCATAAAGATGTAGCTAACAAGAGGGCATGTATTAATGTCGAAAATAGAAAAGATCGCGCTTGTTTTGCGTGGTCAATAGAGTTCCCCAGCAAGATCCAGGACAAACCCAAATTTGAGGCATAGAATACCGGTATATCGGTTCACGTTTATGGCCTGGAGAAGAAAAGAAAGCCAGATGAGCAAGACAAGTATATTGTCGTCATCCCCCTCCATTACTAAAAATTTTTCAGTGAAGGTGATAATTATCACTATGTTTGGATCAGAGACATGTCCCGACACCTTTCCTCCCAACTATCAACAAATTGTTGCGTAAAACATATTTGATTAAGGTGCCTCAATTACTTCTCCTCCGACAAGTTATTAGGGGCATATCTAGTAGACTGCGCTTCCAAGGATACTGTATGTGTTATTATGCCTTCTGAGGAAAACAAATTGATTAAGTCCAAGAATGCCCACCACCAGAAGCGATTCCCGTTTGTAGTATAGACCGACTTGGAATACCTCCTCGCCCCCGTGGCCCGCTGTGAAGGCGACCCTACAGCCTCACACACCACCTTTACAGAAAAAAAACACGTACTATATGCAGCAGCGTACCAAATTGTATCATCTGATTCCAGTCTTAACTGCTACAAATCTTTTGTCAAGGATAATGCTGCGGTTTGGCTTCTCACTCAGATCGAAACATTTTCATTGGATGTTGACAAGCTTTCCAGTGGCAACGTTCCCATGACCAAATCGAGGGAGAATGAAGATTTGTATAATAACGTGACTGATTGTCATATTAGCAGGCTGCCGATAGATAGGAAAGCGGAAACACCTCGTACGAAGCACTGTCATATTACGGGGAAGTAACGTGGCGCAGCCCACAATGCATGCAATTTAAAGTACCAGCTACCTAAAGGCATAACCGTCTTCTTCCCCAATTTATATGGGTATGATGCTCCCTTTCTAGTTGAACACTTCGCTGATTTCAGTTGGAAGAATAATCAGGTCAGGTTCCTGAGGGCGTCCAGATATACA
The DNA here is from genome assembly GCF_021461385.2 of Schistocerca piceifrons. Taxonomy (NCBI): domain Eukaryota; kingdom Metazoa; phylum Arthropoda; class Insecta; order Orthoptera; family Acrididae; genus Schistocerca; species Schistocerca piceifrons. The sequence goes on from NC_060141.1 coordinate 785,344,760, forward strand.
TTTATTTCTCCAAATGAATGACGCTAAGAATTACGCTCCGCTTCCTTGGTATGTTATGTTTTGTGCTGGCGTCACTCCAGATACTCGTTGAAACTCTACCTAGGGGGTAAAATACATATCACTCGAGCTACATTTCCTGACGAGGAAAAGTTTCAACTTGTGACGAGGAAGGGGGTTTTCCCATATGAGTATGTGGATAGTATGGCGAAACTTAACAAAACCAAGGTACCCGACGTAGTAGAACTCCTCAGCAGTCTTACAGGCGATGCCGTAACGGATTCAGAGTATGAGCATGTCGGCAATGTTCTTGCGGGAATTCAATATTTCAACTTCAGGAGAGTAAGTATGGCTTTACATGGACACAGACTTGCACTTGCTTGTGGACGTTTTTGAGGAATTCCAGAGTCTATGCATTACCACACATTCTCTGGATTCCGTCTTTTATTACATGGCATCTGGATTGTCTTCGGACGCCATGCTCATGAAAACGAAGTGCAGCATTAAATTATTGACCGATACTGACATGCTTTTTTTTTTGAGTGAGGGATCCCCAGGGGACTTTGCCAATGCATATGTAGGCACACGAAGGCCAATAACCAGCGGATGGGTGCCAGATTAAATGCATCCCTTGATTTGAGTTACATACTGTACCTCGACGTGAATAACTTTTATGGGCAAGCTATGCAGCAATAACTGCCGATTGGTGAGTTTCGGTGAGTGTTCGAAGACGAATGCAGTGGATTGGGGGGAAAAAGCATAGGGGGGGAGGGGGGAAATGGGATATGGCAGCTGATTCTGATGAGGCGTGTGTGGTGAAGGGCAGAACTCACATGCCCTATTAGGTTGCATGATGCACACGCCGATTTGCCACTGTGTCCAGAGCAACTAGTTTCGTAAGGAGGCTCCACATCAAAACTGATATCGACACTGATGGATCAGCGGAGATATGTTATTCATTATAGTAATCTCCAGCAGTGTCTCAACTTGTGTATAAGGCTGGTTAGAGTCACCCAGGCTATCTGTTTCAAGCAGTCCCCCTGGTGGAAGGAGTATATTGATCTAAAATCGAGACAGAGAGCTTCCTCGATGTGTGACTTTGAAAAAGATTTTTATAAATTAATGACTATTTCAATTTTCGATAAGCGATGGAAAATTTGAGAGAACAACATGAAATTTTTGTTAAAACTGAATTGGATGGGCGTAATGGAGTAAGAAAATGCATTACCAGACCAAATTTTAAGCGAGTCGCCGCATTCAATAAGAACTTTGTTTCTGTGGAGATGGTGAAGACTGCAGCAGCGTTTACGAAACCTATTATATGGGAATGAGCATACTAGACCTATCCAAAATTCACATGTAACGCTTTCATTATGAGTTTGTTAAAACTCATTTCTCAGATCCTAAGTTACTTTATGTGGATACGGATAGCTCCATCTATTGGCTAAACAACTGCAATCCATATGAAGTAATGAGGTGCCACGGTCATGAATTCGACACATCCTCATACACGGCCGATAATCCTTGTGCAGTTTCCACAGAACAAGAAGGTTATCGGTATTATGAAGGACAAAGAGAATAGATTGCCGATTGTGGAGTTTGTAGGTCTACACTAAAAAATGTATGCGTATCGCACATTGAAAGGTGCCACCCAGAGGCAGGCTAAGGGTGTGTATCATATGGCATCGAGAGCCTTCTGTATCGAAGACTATTTTCAGTGCCTGTACAGCTGTGTTCGCGGTGCTGCTCCGCAGCTGTCGTATATGGTACAACACACCAGTATTCGATCGAGAGAACACGAGGTGTACACTGTGCTGCAGTTTAAAATCGGTCTGTCTCCTCATGACGGCAAAAGGGTCATTTGTGATGACAGGATTGAAACTCTCCCGTACTCACACTGCTCACTTGTAGCGAGAGCAGAGGTGGAGAACTCTGATTAAGTGAGTATGCGAGAGAGAGAGAGAGAGAGAGAGAGAGAGAGAGAGAGAGAGAGAGAGAAAGAGAGATAGAGTCTGTGGAGTTGTAGTATGTCCCTTTTATCATACTGTAAGTAATTTTGTGTGTGTGTGTGTGTGTGTGTGTGTGTGTGTCGTGGAAATATTTTTGTGTTCTATGTACATGTGTATATAAATACATAGAGAGGGACGATGTGTGGAATGCGTCTGCAAAGGAGGGAAAAAGCATAAAAAGCAACAAAAAATAGAAAAAAATTATATATATAGAAAAAATTATATATAATTTTTTTCTATTTTTTGTTTCTTTTTATGCTTTTTCTATATATATATATATATATATATATATATATATATATATATATATACACGCACCATGAGCGTGTTGTAAATAGAATACCTTTTTAAGTTTCTCACCTGCCGCTAGCCCTCCAAGTCAGAATAGTTTTTAAGTGTATATTTAGCTCACCGTCCTTCAGAATTGTTATTCGAAAAAGCCTTTTCTATCGCGGACTGTTGAAATTATATCCTAAGCATGCACTGTCCATCAGAATTATTGTAAAAGCTATGGTACTTGGGCTGTGGAAGTTGGTTGTAGTAGTAAAGAAAGTATGTCTGCATTAGTTTTTAGCTTAGACTTACAAAAGAGTCCTACCATTGTTACTGTTGTAGTGTGTAAGTTAAAAGTATTTCTGCATTGGAAAAGCAGATCTAATTTGTACCTCAAGAATACTATACTATAGCTGAAAAACTACATTGTACCTCAAGAACTATATTGTATTTGTGTGAACTGAATAAACCAAGAAAAAAATTACTCACTTTCTTGTTGTTATTTACAAAACCCCTGTCCCCAATTACATTATGGTTATAAAGGCTGTGCATGCCTTAAATGACATTAGTTTTGCTGAAGATGAGTGCTATTATAATGTGAAGTTTAAGGTGGAAGATAACAAAATATACTTAATGATTGCATGGCACTTCGTGTATCGTGCTGCACGTATAGGTTTTTGGGAACAGGAAGCGCGTGTTGCGTCCACTTCCAAAAGAGATGTAGCAAATATTGTTGAAATTTATCTTCTGTGCTTGAACAAAGCCACAGACAAAGGACCTGGGCAAAGCTACGTGCTATGTATGTAGGATCTAGATAGATAGAAAAATACAGAATGTGAGTTACAAAATTCATTTATTTTCATTAATCCAACTTAAAAGTAATTTTACATTTTCATAAGCAGACAGAAGACTATTTTCATACATCTTCTTCTTCTTGATAACACGGCACCTGTAGGATTCCACGTTGAATAGATGTAAATTTGAAGATTCGTTGCATCCATGCGATCTTCTCTTTGCCTTTGTCGCAGATGATGGACTCAGGATGATCGAATATCCGAAGTGACGTCATCATTTCTTTATATGTTATACCAGGATCCTCCCAGTGGAGTCCATGAAAGAAACGTGTTATCCACTTTGCACTTCTCCTTGTTTTAATACATTTCAAAGCCTCGAAAGGTTTCGGCGATGTGACGCTTGCTGCGAATGTTTCTATTATTCCATCACTCTGTGTGAAGGCTGTTATTGCACAGGCTTACGAATCGCTTGCTTTCGTTGTGATAGAACCCTTGCATGTCAGCTGTGGTAACACCATGAACTGTGCTGGAGCTAGCAGCGCAGTTATTAATTTATACAATTCGCTGTACAACACCTGTGAGTGGACAGTAATTAACAACACGATCAGGCAGAACTATATCATACACTGCAGTGTGATTTACGAAGTTTGTTGAAGAATCAGATTCGAATCCGTACATCTACCGGTCCTGATTTAATTGTCTCGTTCTGTTTTGAGCAGTCAATCAGGATTATTGGTGCCAACTTCTTGAAATTCGGTGGACTGAGTAGACATCCCCCATTTTCAACTCCTTCATACTATGATGCATGGAATCTAGCACACATGTCAAACGCTAGACAGTAGACATTGCTGTCCCACTGTAGATGTAAATTCTCGTATGGATAGTATTCCGAATTCAAATAGACTCTGGCCCTTCATTAACTTGCAGTGGACAAATTTACTTGAGTCTTTTGACACATTCCCTCACCTTTTAGTTTGAAATGCAAGTATGATGAATCGAGTTTCTTCCAACTGAACTGATGCTTTAATAGCCCACGTATGTGTTGATGCTTTAGGTAGGAGAGGGTATTCAAAAATCTCCCATGGCCGGAAAGTTAGCGGCAGATAAGTGCCGGCATTCAGAACTTTTAAAAATTTCAATAATTCCTCGTCGGCAACACTGATGTGGGGCATTTTCTATACTACACTATTAAACCTGATTTCGACGTCCACTGCCTCTTTTTGAGTGTATGAATTGGCGTCACTTGCACTCCACACCAAAATAGTTTCCTGTTTGGCTTTCATAATAATTCGTCGCATGTCCTCAAAGTAACCCATAAGCATTTTTAGAGGCACGCAAGCAGTAAATCGACTGTATACGACATCTGGTGCGTCTATGAACCAGCCCACATTTTCCAAGTTGTTCGAATCCGAAGTTCAGGCTGAAAGGTACGTCTTAAGGGTTGATGTTAGCCTGACATTACGTGTGCGGTCGATTTCTATTGTATTAAGTTCATAACGGATCTCTTGGAACAAGAATGCCGGAGCATTACGTGTAAGCTTTGAGAGTGTTACCGCAGTGCCACCAGTTTTCCTTAAATGTGCAGTCCAGATGTAAGAAGCTCTTGCAAGGTAGTGGTAAAGCGTGCTGGTGTTGAATAACAATCCTAATTTCATCATTTTTGTTAAATGTGGTAGAAGCCTAGGGCTTATGTGAGTGGAATTCATGACGTATAGTTCGATCATCATACTCCACTGACTAAATTACGTTGAGTGACGTCATCGAACGGTTTGAGACCAATTGAAATATGGAACTCGGAATTAAGACGTGTCATCGCCCTGTACTTCTGTGGCACACTGACTCTATGTGAGCTCTGCGTGCTAGTTTCATACCTTACCCCCATCTTGTCTAGATGCAGACGTGCAATGATTTCTTGACCCCGAAATCGACAAATCGATTATTGTGATCAACAACACGTAGCTCCAGGGAGTCCAATATCTGAACTGTCATCGGGACGTATATCGCGATTGTGGTGGTCTGAACTATCTTATACCCGGTTCCAACTGTAGGGAAGAATCCATAAATAGAGTGAATCAACTTATCGTTGAGATATGATATTGTGGCTGTATTACACTCAACGTGGATTGTGCTGACTGGTAGTATGACCATGGCCTGACGTGATGCGTAACATTCACTGGAATCCTTCACCAAAACACGGTCTTTCGCAAAACCTAGCAGTGAAGCTACTGAACCTTTCTGATTAAGGTGGATCGTCACATTATCTTTTCACATTTCAGATTTAAGCGTATTGATGTTTGTGCATAGTTCAGTTCCTTTTCCAGAGTGTTTTAAGACTTCGTTGAAATCATCAATGTCGTAGGCACCAGGTTGTATTTCTAGAATATCCTTATGATCGCCAGTTTCCAGATGCCTTTTACGGTTGGCCTTTGTCATATTTGGGATGCTGTTATACCTCTTCAGAGCAGTTAGCACAATACTCCAATCACCAGAACTTAAATCAATCGGCGGAAAGTAATTTGCAAATAATACAGGCTCTCGTTCTTTTAACGTCAGAATGTACGACATCGTATCTAAACCTCAACTCATGGGTGGGACGTTCAATGATGGCTCTTATATACATCAACCGTCGTTGATGTTGAGCATGCTGTTTCATCAAGTATGTGAGGAGAAACATGATGCAGAGATGTCCACACAAGTATGTGGTAAAGCCCTGACATCGCTGAAAATTGTAGAAGACTCGACTCTTGCCGGTGAGTATCGTTGCAGATCTCCAGGTGGCTGTAAATCTCCAAATGAATCAAAATAATAAACAGTATATGCACTTTTCTTGACATATGAGACCCAATGCTTTCCTGGACCACGTGCAACATCTATATTCACAATTCCGCATTCATTAGTTCACCGCATTGTCTTCGGAAATGTATCTCGCGTAAAGAAACCACGGAATTATTTAATATGGAGTTTCTATTTAACAACCTTAAGGATATCTTTATTCGTGAACGCTCGATCAGGTAGAATAGCTAACGGGCTTTATTTATTTATGAAGAGGTCAAGTCATTTCTTGTACGGTTTCAAGTATAGTCAAATTCCAAAGGCTCCAGCTTCCGTGACACGATTATGCCTTCGTGCCTCCTCTAGCTGCGCTTGGACGTTTTGAGTATTCTTTACTGTTTTCGCTACAGCCGCAGCCCCTTCTGTGAGTGAGCCTACTGCTGATAGAGCCACAAGGGCCGGAACGAGGAACGGAATAATTCCGCCTGATGTCTTGGGTAAAGATAGAATGCGAGGTGTTTTAATTGCACCCTTCGTGTTGTTGTTCTTCTTCTTCTCCTTACTCATCATTGCATATTTAGCTGCACAATCGATGTGAGAATGCAGCTTTTCAGACCGCCTGATTTCTTCTTCTTCTTCTTCCCCAAAGCGGACCACGCTGCTTTCATAAATCGTTTGAAATTCATCACTCTTAAGCCTAACATAATTTTACCACGCATGGTTTTATCAACAATGAATGCAGCCATATGTTGACCTATACCAGTATCTTTTATTTATCTTATTTCCTTGGCTCTATCAGCTAAAACTCTGTCTGTGACGTGACGTGTTGGAAGATCTTCATTTGCGGCGTAGGCTAGGTCGTGCTCCAGAGAGACTTCGTCGAGTAGGTTAATTCCTATATCACCATGTTCGAAGCGTTTCTAAAGCTTTGTTCCTAGTCCACAGAAGCTATATCCCGGAATGTGTAATTCAACAGGTAATTTGTCGAGAATACCGATTCCACCTCTTATTATGGTGTGTCTCCTATCATGCATTGTACGCTACTCAGATGATTGGGGTCTACACATCCCATTATATACTAATTTGTTAGCACCAATCCAGCTGATGAAGGAAATCCCAACCATTTAACTAGCACTCTACTCCTACAACGTCTTATTACACGTTCGATGAGGAAAACGTCTGGTACAGAGAGTTTTTGCAATTCCTCTATGTAAAAGCATCCTGAAATTTCTTCAACTTTGCTATCCTTTAAGATATATGTTCGGGGATTCATTCTCTGCACTTTAAGAATAAGTCAACTAAAAAGTTTGGTAAGTACAGTTTCTCAAATGCAGTCTTGTGTTTTGAAATACGTACTAAGTCACCTATATTAAACCTTTGTTTGCATTTGAATGCATTTGAATGCGGAAATATACCGACCCCATGAGTAAAATGTCATGAACATTAGTTGGTCTCATTTTTATTGTTTTATGTTTCATTCGATTATAACGTGTTATTATAGGCGGTAGGATATCCGACCACTTCAACGAGCAACGAAGATTAAATGGCTTCCACATCTGAGCTATCACTGCTCTGTTAAAACGCTCCACAATACTCGCTTTCAGGTGGATAAACGTTGAGTAGTGGTGTATTCCGTACCGCTCCATCACAATCTTGAAATGTTGATTGTAAAACTCTCCACTTTGATCGGTTTGAAGGTTGTCTAGACAGCGACTCATTCATGTTTTCAGCCAAAGCTCGAACACGACAGTAACATCTCTCCCTGTCATTTTTTTCACAGGTAATGCCAATGCGACTTTAGAGAATGTATCAATGACCATTAAAATATACTTGAAACCTTTATTCTCACAGTTGTACAGACCAATATCCATAAGATCCGCCTGCTATAAGTTATCTAGTCCTTTAATCACTACATGTCTGTGAGAGTATGTTCTGCGTGCTGGTTTGTGCAGCTTCTGAACGTCTATTTCCATACTTGCTATTATTATTATTCGATGATTCCTCTTTCTCTAAGTTCTGAAATTATTCAGATAACCTCATTCGAATTACCCGCTGCAGCTGAAGCCATCCACAGCTGAAGTCTGTTAGTTCATCTGCCTCATCGTAATATATATACTGGGGGGGGGGGGGAGGAGGGATTGACTGCTAACTCGTTTATGTTGAATATCAAGACCATCATCAACGCTTGGGGGTTGTATAATGCTAGTATATTTAGAGTTTTGTGGGCTTCTCAGTGTTCTGCGGTGAACTGTAGTATTTCTCCACACGCCCTGCGATCACTGGTAGAGTATTTTAAGTTTTTTGACGCTCTTAGGAAGATGAGTTTCATTAAGCCACGTGTTGTTTTAAACTCTTTATCCCTGAACCGTATTGTTCTATCGGTTAAACTTATAGATTGAGAGCCGAGCATGTACGATCTCTCTTAGCTGACAACGAATATTCTATCCTAGTCGTGTACTGGTTAGTGAAGTCGGCAATTGGATCATTCTCAGCGTCGCCATAATCTAGTGGTGCTACCTTTCTGAGAGATTCGGTAACTGGTTTAAATGTCTCTCTTAGTTTTTGCTCCCGCTCCATATGCCTCTTCCTCGACGAACGTAATTTCTCTCCAACAGGTTTACGCGCCTGAATGACTATATTCTTAGTCGACATCTTGACACATACTAATCTGAGCTCTGTACATCGCAAAGTTTGTATATACTTTGTTCCTTTTCTTCTTCTTTCTCGGATCCTCCTCCCCCTCTTCCTCAATAATAAGAAACCCAGCTTTTATTTTCTCCTCAACTGCGCTAATTCCTTTCTCTAGCCGGTGTTGAGCATGCGCAGAACTTTCTGATTGTCCTTACATTCCCTTACAGCCTTACTGGGTATGTTGAGTCTTGCCTCAAGAGTTTGAAATTTCATATCAGTATAAATGCAAGCATTTTGTCTATGTAAACATAACCTCTCAGACTGAGCGCCCGACGTGCGTGTGAACGTTTCCATAGTATGGAGTATACCGACGCATTCACCTACTTTGTATGATTATTTATGGAGAAACTCTTTGAAGTTCCGACTGTACCAACCATCATTCGGTTTTCAAGTTTTATCAATAACGAGAAACCTGTACTGTGAATGATTCCAGAAATCTCCATATATCTTTACCAATTCATTGTACTCCTAACTCCCGTAAATTCGCGGGAGGAGAACGATGAGCTTTGTCGCCACATCCCAGATGTGTTCGATTGGTTTCAGATCTGCTGATTTTTTGGAGGGAGGAGGGGTATCACACCAATTGGAACTCGCCACTGTGTTCCTCGAACCATCCATCATACTCCTGGCTTTGTGACATGTCACATTATCTTGTTGAAAAATGTTACTGCCATCAGGGAACATGATCGCCATGAAGGGCTGTAGGTGGTCTGCAACCAGTGTGCGATGCTCCTAGGACGTCATGGTGCCTAAGAACTCCACTAGATACATGAATGCCCATATGAGTGTTCTGCAGACCATACTGGAGCCGCCGTTAGCTTGTCTCCATCCTGCAGTACAGGTATTAAGAAGCTGTTCCCCTAGAAGACAACAGATTCGCGTCCTCACATCGGCATGATGAAGAAGGTATCGTGATTCATCAGCGCATGCAACGCTCTACCACTGCACCGATGTCCACTGCCAATGGTCACGAGCCCATTTCGCTCATAGTAGCCGATGTCATGGTTTCAAAATTGGCACACGCATGGGTCGTCGGCTGTGGAGGACCATCGTTAGGAGTGTTCGTTGCACTGTCTCTTCAGATACACTTGTAGGCCGCCCATCATGACACACTTCGTCAGGCGACGCTGCTATTGCCTGGACACCTTTATGTTGGTATTGCGTCAGTGGTCATACTGTTCTGGCTGATCATTGTATTTTAGACATCTAAATATGTAAAAACTGTATAGTGGAACTTTACTCACTCACTCAGTGGTCATACCGGACTCAAGAGTCCATTATCGCAGAAACGTACTTTCGCCATCAGTCGCTGTCTTGGGCTAATTCCTTCCATTCACCTTCAATACCTAGGCTCCTCAAATCAGTCTGCACATTGTCCTCCCATCTACGCCTCGGTCTCCCCACAGGACACTTTCCCTCTAAGTGCCCTACCAGTACTCTGCACGGTGCCCTGCCCTCATCTATTCGAGCTACTTGACACGCCCATCGCAGCCTGCGTGAATTAATAATACTGATTATGTAAGGGCTTGAATAGAGTTCGTGAACCTCTTCGTTATACACTCTCTGCTAATGTCATCCCTTTTAGCTCCAAAAATTTTCCTCAAAATTATGTTTTCAAATACTCGAAACGGCTTTTCACTTTGCACAGTGAGAGACCAAATCTCACACCCACACAGCATAACTGGAAGAATAATAGCTTTGTATATTCTAATCTTTAAATTCCTAGACAGCATCCGTGATGAAAGTAATCTAATCAGTGAGAAGTAGCACGCATTTCCCGCCCGTAATCTCTTCTTCAGTTCGGATTTAATCTCATTTCTCGAGGTGATGTCCACGCCTAGATACTAAAATGTGTTCACTTTTTCAAACTGCATGTCTCCTGATCTACTGCTGATGGCATTCTAGTAGTAACCAGGTATTTAGTTATGTCTTCACTTATCCTTAGACCTACATCTTCACTAGCCTTGTTTAACGCATTCGCATTTGCTGTTACAGATTCTTTCCTATCGCTAATGATGTTTAGATCATCGGCATACCCTAATATCTTAATATTTCCATTTAACTCCACACCATCTGCATTATCTGCTGCCATTCGTACAATATATTCTAAGACTAAATTTAAAAAAAGCGGAGACAGGGCATCTCCCTGCTTAAGTCCGTTATTTATTACAAATTCTTTGGACACCAATTTCCCCACGCGTACTCTACCTTTTGTGTTTTTCAAACTCGCTTCTATAAGTCTAACATACTTCTTTGATATTCCAAGTTCCAAAATAATTCTGTACAATTTTGATTGCAATACTGAATCATATGCTTTTTTAAAATCTATGAAAAGATTATGAACTGGTTTATTGTATTCCCATTTCTTTTACAAAATTTGACACAGGGTGAATATTTGGTCTATAATTGATCTGTTCCTCCGAAAGTCAGCTTGGTAATCCCCCACAATTTCATCAGCATATGGTGTAAGCCTGCTTAGCAAATATTCGAGAAAATTTTGGAACATACTGGTAATAGCGATATCCCTTTATAATTACTATAATCCATTTTGTCGCCCTTCTTAAAATTGGGATCATAATCGAGTCCTGCCACTCTTCAGGTATCTTCTCTCAGTTCCATACTTTAGTTATCACTTTGTGAACTTCTTCCACCAGTTTCTGTCCCCCATTTTTAACTAATTCTGCAGTTATGCAATCAGATCCTGGTGCTTTATGGTTTTTCAATTTGTTAATTGCATCTCTTACTTCCTTTACCGTTGGCTCAGGTATCTGGGGTTCTGCTGTATGTATTTCGTACGCCTGCTGATTTCCTGATTTCTCGTGTACATTTAATAGATGCTCAAAATACGCCTTCGATTTACTGAATATAGCACTGGGGTCTGTCGTATTCTCCCGGCATCCCCTCGAAGTGCATTTGTCCTAGGCTTGAACCCCTTCCAATACCCATTTATGTCTAGTTAAAGTTAGCTAATGTTTTTTGTTTTTCTGTTTGTTTCCATTTTTTTTTAATTTGATTGTTCAAATAATCCTTCTTCTTTGCCCGTAGCCTACTACCAACTTCCCTTCTCTTGTTCAATAACTCTTCTCGTTTTTTGTCTCCCATTCTATCCCAATCTAATCTCGCTTTTCTCCTTTCTCTACCAATTTCTTGCATTCCTCATCAAACCACGGTTTCTTCCTGTTCTTCTTAATTGTACCTATTGTCACCTTCGCTGCCTCTTTGATATTATTCCTCACAGTCATCCACTGTTTATTTACATTCTCGTCTTGACCTTCGTGTGTCCTGAGAGCATCAAACCTATTTAAAACTGCTATCATGTACCCTCTTCTAAAGTTTTCATCATTTAGCTTGTCAGTGTCGAACGTAACAAGTTCTGCATTGTGACACCTTGATTTTGCTGCAGAGAGCCGTTGGTGAACTTTGGCAACTACAAGAAAATGATCAGAATCGCAGTCTGCTCCCCTGAAAGGCCTAACATTTTCTATACAAGTGTGCCATTTCCGATCTACAAGAACATGATCAATTTGGTTTCGGGTGTGTCCATCCGGAGAGATGGTTCAAATGGCTCTGAGCACTATGGGACTTAACATCTGTGGTCATCAGTCCTCCAGAACTTAGAACTACTTAAACCTAACTAACCTAAGGACATCACACACATCCATGCCCGAGGCAGGATTCGAACCTGCGACCGTAGCAGTCACGCTACTGAAGCGCCTAGAACCGCACGCATCCGGAGAGACACAAGCTGCTTTATGAATGTTCTTCCTTTTGAAATACACTCCTGGAAATTGAAATAAGAACACCGTGAATTCATTGTCCCAGGAAGGGGAAACTTTATTGACACATTCCTGGGGTCAGATACATCACATGATCACACTGATAGAACCACAGGCACATAGACACAGGCAACAGAGCATGCACAATGTCGGCACTAGTACAGTGTATATCCACCTTTCGCAGCAATGCAGGCTGCTATTCTCCCATGGAGACGATCGTAGAGATGCTGGATGTAGTCCTGTGGAACGGCTTGCCATGCCATTTCCACCTGGCGCCTCAGTTGGACCAGCGTTCGTGCTGGACGTGCAGACCGCGTGAGACGACGCTTCATCCAGTCCCAAACATGCTCAATGGGGGACAGATCCGGAGATCTTGCTGGCCAGGGTAGTTGACTTACACCTTCTAGAGCACGTTGGGTGGCACGGGATACATGCGGACGTGCATTGTCCTGTTGGAACAGCAAGTTCCCTTGCCGGTCTAGGAATGGTAGAACGATGGGTTCGATGACGGTTTGGATGTACCGTGCACTATTCAGTGTCCCCTCGACGATCACCAGTGGTGTACGGCCAGTGTAGGAGATCGCTCACCACACCATGATGCCGGGTGTTGGCCCTGTGTGCCTCGGTCGTATGCAGTCCTGATTGTGGCGCTCACCTGCACGGCGCCAAACACGCATACGACCATCATTGGCACCAAGGCAGAAGCGACTCTCATCGCTGAAGACGACACATCTCCATTCGTCCCTCCATTCACGCCTGTCGCGACACCACTGGAGGCGGGCTGCACGATGTTGGGGCGTGAGCGGAAGACGGCCTAACGGTGTGCGGGACCGTAGCCCAGCTTCATGGAGACGGTTGCGAATGGTCCTCGCCGATACCCCAGGAGCAACAGTGTCCCTAATTTGCTGGGAAGTGGCGGTGCGGTCCCCTACGGCACTGCGTAGGATCCTACGGTCTTGGCGTGCATCCGTGCGTCGCTGCGGTCCGGTTCCAGGTCGACGGGCACGTGCACCTTCCGCCGACCACTGGCGACAACATCGATGTACTGTGGAGACCTCACGCACCACGTGTTGAGCAATTCGGCGGTACGTCCACCCGGCCTCCCGCATGCCCATTATACGCCCTCGCTCAAAGTCCGTCAACTGCACATACGGTTCACGTCCACGCTGTCGCGGCATGCTACCAGTGTTAAAGACTGCGATGGAGCTCCGTATGCCACGGCAAACTGGCTGACACTGACGGCGGCGGTGCACAAATGCTGCGCAGCTAGCGCCATTCGACGGCCAACACCGCGGTTCCTGGTGTGTCCGCTGTGCCGTGCGTGTGATCATTGCTTGTACAGCCCTCTCGCAGTGTCCGGAGCAAGTATGGTGGGTCTGACACACCGGTGTCAATGTGTTCTTTTTTCCATTTCCAGGAGTGTATGTGCTCTCAACCATCATGTCTTTTGAAGCAGCAAAATTAACCACCCTTGTGCCATTATCATTCGAAATGTTATGCAAACTTTCTTCTCCAATGGTAGGCCGGAATGCTTCCTCCTTCCCTATCTTCGCATTAAAATCACGTGTGATTAATTTTGAATCGTACGAGGAGAGCTCATACCACAGTTGATCTAGTTCTTCATAAATGCAGCCTTTAACAACCTCTTCAGTGTCCTCAGTTGGTGCGTGTACATTAATTACTACTAGTCCGTTCCACCGGCCGGACAACTGTATAAGTCATAGTCGGTCTCTAATGAACCTTATAAGTCAGATTGCGTGAAGCACTTTTCTCTGTACTGCGAAACCTGTTCAGAAACTGTGAGCTTCCGCACCTCCATAGAAAAATGTATATTTACCGCTCTTTATGCTTTCGCCCCCCCCTCCCCCCCCCCCCCCCCCCCCCCCCAGCCACCGAGTTTCTTGAATAGCTGTAATGTCTTATCTAATTCGCCTAGTAATGTCTGGAACGTTGCTGGCCTGTTCAAACTTTTAACGTTCTATGTTCCCAACCTGAAAGTTCCTTTCGGCCTGAGTCTCTTCGAAGTAGGTTGGTTGGTTGGTTGGTTGTTTGGGGAAGGAGACCAGACAGCGTGGTCATCGGTCTCATCGAATTAGGGAAGGATGGGGAAGGAAGTCGGCCGTGCCCTTTCAGAGGAACCATCCCGGCATTTGCCTGGAGTGATTTAGGGAAATCACGGAAAACCTAAATCAGGATGGCCGGACGCGGGATTGAACCGTCGTCCTCCCAAATGCGAGTCCAGTGTCTAACCACTGCGCCACCTCGCTCGGTCGAAGTAGGTTCCGCCCGGAGATCCGAATGGGAACCTAGTTTACCTCCGGAATATTTTACTTCCAAGGGACTCATGCCCATTAATGTTGTCGATTCTTGATCAATAGATTTGATAGTAAGAGAAGAAGAAACAGGGATGGTTCATCACGCCATAGCCTGCTCGCCACCGGCTGTCCGCGACTGCTTATTTTTGTATTCGCAGCTACCCTTCATATCTGAGGGCCGTATCCCCTATCTGCAAACTGGGGACGCGCTGTGCCATGGTGATTGGGGCCCACGAGACAGGTACAGTTGAACATGCGCACAAAACTATTTCGTTGAGGAGGTATGAAAGGATTTATTAGTCATCGCATAAATATGATAATTCACCAAACTCATTTACATTCGTGGCATATAAATGATTGATTTACTCAATAAATCTGTACTTAGAGAAATTTTTCAGCGATCATCTCCTGCTTCCATGCAAAAACTAAGTTTGCGTTCCGCACTTTACCGAAGACTCCACGTGTGTTCCGTGTTTGGTAGAAGCTATTTCGAATATGCTCCATTGGAGCATTGGTGCTTGGTACGAGGCTTGAGTACGCCAACGATATTAAATGCTCCAAAAAGAATTAATCTATTCGATTCAAAACTAGGGATCGGGCAGATATGCAATGGTTCCCTTAGACCAACCTACATGTTCGGAAACCAACTGTTGAGGTACTGGCAAGCTATCCATGTGAGAAGAGATGGAACACCATCGTGCAGAAACCACATTCTTTGGATGTTGTATGGAGGTACTTCATAATGTTAATGCAGAAACTCATGTCTGTAAAAAAAAAAAAAAAAAAAAAAAAAAAGGTTCAAGTGGCTCTGAGCACTATGGGACTTAACATCTGAGGTCATCAGTCCCCTAGAACTTAGAACTACTTAAACCTAACGACATTACACACATCCGTGTCCGAGGCACATTTTGAATCTGCGACCGTAGCGGTGGCGCGGTTCCAGACTGAAGCGCCTAGATCCGCTCGGCCACACCGGCCAGCGCTGGCATTCACTGCTGCATCATTTTCTTTTGACACACCCGTTCAGTCGTCTTGTAAATTCGTCTTAACAGTCAGATTTTGATTTACATTGTTCATAATGACGATTAATGCTGTATAGCTACGGCACAATAAGAAAAGTATCGCACATTAACCACACTATTTTATTTCTTAGTTTACAGCAAAAATACTAGAGTTCCTGTAATTCATGGTAATTTTTTTTGTCATCATTTTTCCGTTAACTGTCACCACATACTTCCTAAACCAACACGTTGAAATGTAAGTTCTGAATTTATGAGTGGTTACAGAACATAAAATAACAGCGTTTTTAAAGAAAACGAGTAAGGAATGAAAACGAATAACGTAACTAATCTACGTTATATGGAATAGATGCGAATATATCCGACAACTTCCAACTCTCGACCATGTAGGACAAGAAAGATTACTATCAAATAAGGAAGAGCAGAGATACACGAGAGTAACAGTCGTTATAAAGACATCTGCAGTGTTAGCCGAAATACTGAATATTGTTGTTTCCATTCCAACAACTTCAGAAGAATGTCACTGAATGGTACTCCGACAATGAAAATGACTATCATATGCGCTGATATTTTTACACTGATACTAATGACATGAAAAGATCTGTGAAATATGGGTTACTTTTGTTTGATCACTATTGAAAGAAGTACTTTCATAGAGCCTACCGCCGTTTTGTTCTCCAGTTTCAATATCCATCAAAGCGTTTATGATGGTTATATTACGTTTAACTTTAAGTCGTTGTGAATTAACTCTTTCTTACGAAAGTGAGACGCGATCGTATTATATTCCTCCCAGTGCATCATTTTCAAAGAAATCTGTCGGGTATTTTCTTTAAAAGAAATTGGAAATACGTGTATTAATATTGTCCTAGGATTATCCATGGCTTATTTAAATCTGCAGGGCTGGCTTCATTTAACGTAACGTGAAGACATACGCCAATGTGGCTTCACACTCAGAAAAAGTAACTGTAAACACTCTGGTAAAATTACGTTGCCTGCAGTTGCTTGCTATTATATGATCCAGTGTTTACAATCAACACACAAAATATTCATCCACCAGCAATATGTGTAGTCACGTAGTCCTCATCTGCTTTGAATATTTATTACCTAATTCGCCCACACGATTGGTTTCGATATCACCTTGCCTTTGGCATTAAATTAACGCAGCGCCATTCACCACGCAATGAGGTTCACCGTCTGCTGTTGTCATGAAACATTACGGAATACCGAATGGATACACGCGAAATAAATTAACACTGCCTCGCCTCTTGCCTTTCCTTCTGTGAGTCATTCCATACGTCTGTAGTTCGCATCCTGTACATGAAAAGATCAAACCTGTTTCTAAATTTCAGTAACATGTTTATCCCGTCATCGTGTCGAAAAATGTTTCATTGCTAAAGGGATGATCGCTCTTCAGCTGCTTTTAAAATTCACTTTCGGGATTAAGGTAACATCCTGACTGCCAAAGAATAACATTTTTCTGCTGTTTATTTCTGTACAGTGTGTCCGAACCTTTAGGACCAATATTTTACAGATGCCAGATTACCAAATACTGATCGCTTTGGAGTGAGGACTTAATCGTCTGCTACTGAATCTTAAAATTTTTAGGTAAAGAAATTACGCTAAATTTAGGCTCACAATCACTGAATTGTACAAAATGATATCCTCTCATGTCATTGTAGGTACTCGAATTTCACATTAAATTTAACAACTCTCTAAAGGAGCCGCGTTCTTTTTCGTGGAATGCGACAGTGAACTAGAACCTTTACAAACCGTTCCACTTCAGTTCATGCTGAACTTGATGTAAATACATAGGAAAAAATTCACCAAAGACGGTTCACCGAAAGTTACGTTTTTCTTTTCTTTTTCAGATTTCAGTTTACTAATACATCCCTCACGCGCTGATTTCATCCAAGAAAAAGTATTTTAGACTTATCAGTGTACAGGGCCAACTATTTGCAGACTACGCTTTTAAATTGGCGTTTTACACAGTTTTATCTGAGCACTGCAACTGCGTTGTAGTCGACAGTGAAGACAATGGGACTTTTCATCTGAGGTCATCAGTCCCCTAGAACTTAGAACTACTTAAACCTAACTAGCAAGAATTTCATTGTGTGCGCTCTGTTATTTCCTTAATAGGACCTCCAGATTCGCTTTTCTAATCCATTTGCATTATGGTGCTGATTTATGTGAAACATAGAGACCGCTGAAGAAGGTGATATCCTACATCAAAGCAAATTCCTAATATGCACTTACTCCATGAAGTGTACTTCAGGCAGTCCATCCTATAGACTCAGTAGAAAACCATACCAGATATTATTATTATATGTGTGGTGTCTAATATATACAGCTTGACGCAATTTAATGATATCTTCAGTGTGGACGCTCCCTCAGTCCGACATGTTGCTGAAAACACGCGAGATGCTGTGAACAATGAGGATAACTGTAGTGTCACAGAATAGTAAAGAGTTGGAAACGTGGAATATTGACAACGTTTCGTTGTCTATGCCGAGAGCCAGAGTCAGTAGGTTAGCCAAGATCTAAGAGCATTGCAAATATCGGAATGTGTCGTCACGCAGGGGCAATGGCCTGGTTACACACAACAGGCGAGAGAGAATTACTTAGCACGCGGGTTTGTGTTAGAGGGAGACTTTCGTAGAGTGCAAGACAGAGGTATAGCGTCAGCTGTACAGCATTTCACAACTTTGCGTAAGTCTGCCGCAACAACATGTAACTCTGTCGCAAGAACACCTAAGGGGCGAGTACGACAGATGAATCAGCAGTATAAGTGGAACGAATGCGGTCATTGCAAACGAGCATGACGTCAGGACGTCGCTCGTTCTTCCTTTAAATACACCAGCTTCGATAGCAACAAGGCACTCGCAGTTAGACTTGCAGTTAGATGTGTACTGGGTCGCTGCGTAGCGCTGAGCTCGGTGATCGACATGTTAATCTTTATTAAGGAGATGTTGCAGTAAGGGCGACCCATCCAGCAGCAGACGTGAGGGGACAGTACCAGCTCTGGTCCTCTCTGCTGCCGCTGTCAATCATCAACCCAGGATTAGCAGACATCGCGGCAGACTCTCTCGCCGCCAATGCTGACCACATCAGTGAGCCGTCGTCGGGATCGTCTGCGTGGCCCGGATCTGGTGTCTTCGCTACGAGTCAGCGAGGCCTCGGGGAAGGTCGTTGATATCACCAAGCCACATTGTACTCGACAGGAATAAAGGTGTTATGAATTAATAATGTTTCTTTAGCGTTTCTGAAGCTTCTACAGCCATTTCCTAGCATCCTGACAACTGGAGAGGTCACCGCTCGGCCATTCAGTCCACTGTAGGCGACCGGGACCACCGGGGCATCTACATAACTGACGGATGGGTGGTGAGGGGGGTCGCTACGCAAGTTGCGTGTTACATGTTGCTAATTTGAGCTGGATGAAAGCTTAACGCATCCACTCGTGTACAGGGAGGAAATCTGGATTCGAGTCTCGGTTCACTACTAATTTTGACTTGACGCCACTGAATTATGCCAATGCCCTCGTGCGCTGACATCGGCAATTTTCTTTCATCATCAATACATATCATCAAAGTAAGTGTACAATGGGTTTCCACTAAAACTCAGAAAAGAGTCCCAGTACGATCAAGGGAGTTGCATGGTGCGGTAGCCCTCTATCCGCCATCCATGAAGAAGATTCCCATTTTTACCAGAAGGCGTGCTTTGAAGATATAAAGGCTGCGAAGTTTCGCCCTCTACAAATTCCTAGAACATTCCAGAACAGTCGAGAGTAATCTTGAGAATCCCACTACATTCTAGAATGTTCCGGGATGTTCTGGTTCAAAAAAAATTGTCCAAATGTCTCCGAGCACTATGCTACTTAACTTCTGAGGTCATCAGTCGTCCGGAACTCAGAACTAATTAAACCTAACTGACCTAAGGACATCACACACATCCATGCCCGAGGCAGGATTCGAACCTGCGACCGTAGCGGTTGCTCGGCTCCAGACCGCAGCGCCTAGAACCGCACGGCCGCTCCGGCCGGAAGGGTGTTCTGGAATGTTCGGGAATAGCCTGTAACATTCAGAAAGATTCCATAATCGTCGAATACACCACGGAACATTGCAGATCATTTTGAAAGATTCTAGAACTCCCTCGAGTGTTATGGAATGTTCTGCAACATTGTGGACCATTCTAAGCATTTCTGGTATGTTCTGAAATTCGCCATCGGTAGGGCTATGTAAGGAAAGACCCGTCGTGTGTTAAAACTTCAGTTTGTTATCAGTGACGAAGGAAGGAACCGAAAAAGTAGGGCAGTGAGTGAATAGAAACAAACATTGAAGTATGAGTAGCCATAGTAATACAGTGACTGAATACAAATCGAAAATAAAGTACGTAAGGTGGTTAAAGTTTACTTAGTGTTTCTGTTATTAAAAAGTTGATTTGATTTGTATTTCACACAATGCCCAAACCTAAAAGAGGAGAGGATCTTGCCAGTACTGAAGCAAAATGGAGAAAACGAAGATCAGCGAGAAAACGCAACAGATGAAGAAGTTCGCAATGAACGACAATGAGCACCATGAGAAGCAGAGAAATCGAAGACCAACGAATTGAATGGACCGAAGAATCAAGAACTGCGATACAATCTTAGAATATACACTAGGCAATCCCCAAACAGCGCCCACAAGTGTCTGTCGCTCTGAATGTGAAAACAGTGCACTGTAATAATTGTATTTAATGTCAATGTGTCTCTTATAATCGAGCACGTATTAAAAAGGAAAACAATTGGGACGATAATAAATGTCCTTTCCCACGAAAATAGACAGTCAATTTTCTTTTAGTTTTATGAGCAAAATCTGTACAGATTTTATGTTTGACTGATGATACAGTTTGCATCTCATTATTTTGTGACGTTCAGTGAAGTGAAAAAACTGCAGTACCACAGCCGAGTGAAGATGATCAGTCTGCATAGGCCTGTACATGTCCATCTTGTGCAAAACTGGGAATAAAACTTACAATATTTTTTCCTGCGAAAACTATCAATCGCTACAGTATGTCCTTGTTATTTCAAACCGTCATCGAAATATAGAAAAAAAATCTACATTAAGCAAGTCCTTTCAGTTTTATATACAAATAACATTACCAGAGAGTGCCTGTCATGTTCAAATTAGTGTCTGTAAATAAAGTGTCATGTATGTGTGGATTGCAAATACTTCAGACATGTGAAATAACATTATAGAATACAGCTATTCACGCTACTTGCTCACATGTCAGAAAAAAACCAATCATTTTACATCTGACAACAACAAACTATAATTCAAGGGGACATTGCTGTTTTGTACACTATGGCATGCCTCGTTTTACCTGTGTGATGCTGTATAACACTGGCGTTTACGAAACAGTTCGTGAGAGCCTCTCTTCTAATACATGGAAATCAAATGCCATCCACGTGCTTAAATTTGTCAGTTTTGTTCCATAACTCCCCTCTACCGACCTTTCTGCAAAATTTATATGATACAGAAGACAAACAATCGCAATAGCTACAGATTCTTTAGGTTTGTAAGCCACTTGATCATCACAACCTGTTTCACACATCTACTCACATCGTAGGTAGAGGTTCCACAATGAACTGCAATTCAAGTGGTGTCTATAATTAGATGTTGTTAAGTATGAAATAACACAGGATGTATGGTAACACCTATTTTCAAACACACAATCATGACGATAATAATAAAATCAGTCATGATTCCATGAGACCGGATAAGCCCGATTTCTAAGCATTAGCAAGATCAGTGTAGTTATGGGAGAACTAACTGCATCCAGTCTTTAACCATTTATACTACCCTTCTAATACAATATCCTAGAGATTCTCTGTCTTTCTCTTCTGATACATTAAAAAACAAATACCATTTCAGTGTTGTTATTGAGCACATTATGTATACAAGTATCGCTCAGTTGGAGCATGTGGACAGTGGTCGATTCTCTGTCTTTCTCTTCTGATATATTGAAAAACAAATACCATCTCAGTGTTGCTATTGAGCATATTATGTATACATGTATCGCTCAATTGGAGGATGTGGACACTGGTCGATGTCGCTTGAACAGACCTACATAAAGCTTTGTCGACTCTTCTGGTGAAAGACCATACCCAACAGCCTATCAATCACAAGAGAGGGTTCAGTATTGTTGTTTCAGAAGCAGTTTAATACATTGTTCCTTTGGCTGTAAAATATTCAAGCACTGTACAGCTACAGCTTTGTTCACTGCCATACACTTTGTTCTTCTACTATGGCTTCGAGGTCTGTGTCAAGAGCTAAACCAACATTAATACGTTTCGATCCATTGGCTCTTACAGGAAGCTAAACATCCTAAGGTGTAAACTATTTAGCTCCAACAACACACAGGTTGCTAGAAATAAAATACAGAGGCGATGTTTGTCACTGACAAAAAATGTGAAAGACTTCGCAGCATATCTAGCTTCCACTATATCGCGTAGACATCTGCAGCAGGGAGTTGACATGTGTACAGAGTTGATTTCTGCTGTTTCTCTGTTTTATATTTCTTTCCGCATAAGTATATGCTCTTTTTGCTTACCTGGTGAGCTTCGCAAACTTTTTTTATGCTTTCCAACTCTGATATGTCTCCACAACTATGTGAGGTCATCTACAAATTGGAGATTTTGGGTAGTTTCTTTATCCCAGTAATACATTATTTATTAGTTGACAGTGTGTCGACTGCACTGAGCATCCTAGAATGTGAGAGTTTCCCATCTTGGAAACTACAGTGTGCGCGTCACTGGCAGTGAAATTTATAGACGAATAGTTAGAAAGTTATGCATTCGAGCTGCAACCATCTGCTGCTGACAGCTCTACAACCCTAGGTATAGAGACTATGCATACATATTACCACTCTCAAAGCCTCAATTTCAACCACTCGTGCATTATTTTCGACAGTGATACAAATATGAAAATATTGTTAAACTCGTCACAAAACCGTTCTGTAGGGGATGTAAGAACATTGAAATTCATACTTCTAAAGAGCATAACGTCTTCCTTGCAAGTTGTATAACTAACATTTCGTAATAATATTGTCTAGGTTCTCCAATAATAACAACACACCAAAGCATCCTGCTGCTCCCATTACACCTCCTTTTATACTCCAAATGATCAATGATGATACCATATGATTATCCCTATTTCGCTATTACGTATTCTAGATGTCGATTGGACGGAGGGAGACAGCCATTAATGCAAATTATTCTTAAGTACAAGATAGAGCATCACATCAGTCAGATGGCATAGTACAGTACTGCATTCAAATGCACCCAGTCACACACAACCATGCAGTCTACAGATGCAGTGCATTTTGCTCTATTTTCTGTGTGGCTGTACTTACGCATGTGTCATAGATGGGTGCCATGAACCTCAATCAGTCTTTTCACTGGTGGATCAACCTACGAAACCTTTTCCAGAGACTGTATTGTGGATCATCCTCTAGACACCGTTCTGGATATAATGTGTAGTGCATCCACCAATGGGGGGACTGCGTCAGATTTATTGGAGCCATCTGAAGCACACGAATTGACATAGACGTGCAATAAACAGAGCAAATGCATTGCATCTGTAGAATAGTTGGTTGTGAGTGACTGGGGACATTCGAGTACAGTGATATACTGTACCAGCCAACTAATGTGTTGTTCTATCTTGTAAATAAGAACAGTACTCACAAAGTACTGTCTTACTTCACTCAACTGGCATCTAGTAAACAAGATATCGGAAATGGATTGGTCATGTGCCACCATTATGGATCTTTAAGAGGAGTTGTGATAGGATTACAGACACAGCTCGCCCTGTTCCTTCATGAGATGTGGATGTGGTGGGTGTAGGAC
Organism: Schistocerca piceifrons; assembly: GCF_021461385.2. Lineage (NCBI taxonomy): Eukaryota > Metazoa > Arthropoda > Insecta > Orthoptera > Acrididae > Schistocerca > Schistocerca piceifrons. The sequence continues at coordinate 785,368,285 of NC_060141.1, forward strand.
CCTCATACTTCCGGTCAGCTGCAGATTAAACTGGCGACGATATTTCAGGGAGGATTGGTCAAGGACAATGTGAGAGTGATCTGACAAACTCCAACTTTACGCTACGAATACAAGAATACTCTGTGACGCCACTCGACACAGGGAAAGATAGCCATTTCTAATCATAAATTCTGCACTGTGATCGATGTGCTGGAAATAGGAAGATAACGTATTTGCATCGGTATAGAATTCTGTCTGGTACACTTTGGTATATATGTCCAAATGGACATAATGCTCAGTCATCTATCTGCATTCGTAGTCTAGCATATGGTACTTACAAAAAAGTGGAGGGGTGATTTAGTGATGATATGGAAATTGGAAGGCATTCTGCTGTGTCATTGGCTGGCGTTGAAACTACAGAATAACTGGTATACTTTGACATTTGACCAAATTGACGTACTGCACAGTTTCACTTTCAATCTAGTATATGGTACTTGCAGGGTAGTGGAGGGATGATGTAGTGATGATATAGAAATTGGGAAGCAGTCTGCTGTGTCACTGGCTGGCATTGAAATTACGGAAAAACTAGTAAAACTGTTGAAATTGATCACACTGTCAACTGCAGTGCATATGAGAGTGTGTCGTCTCATATCAATGGTGTCTTCCTATCCCACGTGTTCACTGGAACACTGTTGATTACCACGTAATGAATGACTGACACCACTTGGTTGAGATGGGGAGAGCCTTCGTGGAACACTGGACATCTGCTACTTGTAGCTATGGAGCATGGGATTGAATGCAGAGGTCATCAATTTCAGACTGTAGTTAGGAAGCGGTCCTCAATGCTGCAGAATCGTCCTATTTCCACATGCTACAATGTTCTCTGCAAGTTTTTTTTTTCTTTTCATCATAAGATAACAGTATCTCCTTTTATTTCTACTACCTCGCACGTATTGTGAACAGCACCTTCCGCCGATGGTAAACACTGGAACAGTAATTATCTACATGACGACAAAATGAGGAAACAATGCTCTTTGAAAGGGAACACTGTGACATCTGTTATCACCACTGTGGAATATAAGATTAACTGTACAGTTCATCACCTTCAGATAGCTGTTGGAAACACTCTATAGTGTCGCAAACTCTTCCAGTTTTCATATGTTGTAATGTCTTCCCCATTTTTGTCAGTGAGAAACATCGGCTCTATGTCTGATTTCTAACAGCCTGTGTGTTGTGGGAGCTGTAGAGTTTACACCATGTGTGTTGAGCTTTCTGTGAGAACTAATGGATCAAATCGTGTTAATGCCAGTTTAGTACCTGACACAGATACTGAATGTGATGGTAGAAAATAATGTGTGTGGCGGTGTACAAAGCTGTAGTCATACACTACTTACATGCGTTACAAGCAAAGAAACACTGTACTAAACTGCTTGTGAAGGAACTATACAGGAAAACTCTCTTGTGATTGATGGTCTGTTCAATACGGTCTTCCTCCAGTATAGACAACAAAACATTACACATGTCTGTGCAAGCAACTTTGACTACTATTCACGTGCTCCATTGGAGCGGTATATTCATATGTAACATGCTCAATGTCAACACCTTCGTGGTATTTGTTTTTCGATGTATCAGAAGGGAGGGACACAGTAAAGTCTTATAACAGATCGTATTACGAAACATGCTCACACGATTTGTTTTGTAAACACCAGTGTGATATAACATCGCACTGGTAAAATGGGACCTGATGTAGGTCTGCGCCTATTTTCATGGAAAAAGGACGTTTATTATCATTGCAGTAGCGTTTTCCTATTAATAGATGCTGGATTATAAGAGTTGCATTGACGTTAAATACAACTGATCCCTGACCAGGGGCAGCGTGTGCGGAGGAGAGATGCAGCTGTATTTTAGATGAAGAATTTAGGTGCACTTTGGGTGGCCCTCATTTATCTCGTATTGTTTAGTTAGCTTTTTGTGTTGGCCTCAGGTCAGGCTGCAAGTCGCTCATTCGCCAGAAAAAGCGCAATGGGTCACAGAAAAACTGCAAGGCACTCGGTAGTAGTTGACTATTTGAAAAGGCCTTTTTACCCACAGGGAGGGAGGAAGGGAGGGGGATTAATAAGGAGAGGTAGGAGTGCCTAAAATTCCACTACTTCTTGTTTCTGCATTGTGGAGAAAGCACATTCAACTGCTGCCCATTTGCAGTCTACTATGAGCACGATTTTCCCCAGCACATGTGGTGCATTATGACTCACTCATTATGAGTGCTTGTTTTCTTCACGACAATTTCGACGTGTACTTAGGACAGTGAAGCATTTTCCATCAGTTGCGGTGCTGTGTATTGACTTCGATTACCTAGGCTGCAGGGTGACAGCAGGCACCTGTAGCGAATTCTGAGATCATGCAATGATAGATACAGTCCTCAACTGTTTTCTTACAGGTAATACATTTACAGGATTCCTCTCTGTGAACACTGGCACCAAGACAATTGATTTTTGGCCAAAAAATGAACATGGTATCTTCCACTCCAGCCTTTTTCCAGCCAGATAGAAGGTGAAGGACAGGATTTGAGTACATCTGCCATTAGTTTCGAGTGGAATTGTGAAACATTTCCCAGGAAGATGACACCAGTTGCATGGTATGGTGAAGTTTTGAGCTGTATTGCGATTTTAGGTAATCCTTGTGTAGCACTATTCATATAGTTGCGTAGTTAGGAACTGTTTTCGTGATTAGTTTTGTAATCATGATTGATCTTTACTTCAGTTTCTCAATAAAAATAACTAAATTTCACCAACCTACCCTTCCTCTCCTACATCTGGACAATTTCCATATGTTTGGGTGGTGGGTGGGGGGAAGGGGGTGCTCTTGGGCTTTCTTTCCAGCAGGACTGGTATGAACACACTCGAAAGGGCTCCGCCATTTTGAATTTCCCTCCAGTTTCTGTGGTATTCTTGGGGGAGGGAGGGCGTCGTCACAGGCATGGGACAAAGAAATTCACAGCAAAATTCGAAATTCCCGTCAAAATTCGAAATTCTCACCAGTAGGGTAGGTTGGGAAAATACGGAGGGGCGAGTGTTGAAGGGAGCAAGTACCCACACGCAGGCTGAGGAAAGCACATGATGTCATCTGGTGGTGGGGGTTGGGGGCTAGGGAGGGCTAAGGGTGGGGTTAGTTAATTGATGAATTTAATTAATTTACATATCAATTTAATATAAAATTTTTCCTCAGGTTCCCATTAACCTACTGTTGCTATCAAGGCTCAGAAATCCCCCAGTAGTGCAGCTGCTGAATGGCAGCAATAAATAATCTACAGTGCTACACGTCGTTTCAATCTATGGAAGTTTCATCATACCATCGTTGTCCTGGATCATCTGCTCTGTCTGCAACAAGCTCGGCGAAGACACTGTCTGACGTGGTTGTACTACTGCTCTGATTATTTTTGGACGTATACGGCAGGTGCTTGTTCGCATCGGAACCCTGCTGAGAGTTGTGCCAAAATATAGCCCAATTTCTCAGCTTCCCTAACCAGCGAAGCATGCCATCCATAGGCAACCAACAACAAGACGTCAGCACAAATCTGAGGAATCTAGTGAAAGGAAGGCGAAATAATGTCATTAATAATCTGTGGATCTGTCCTTTTGAAACAGACGTAGGTGCACCTGATTGTCTCGCAATTTACGTTAATGTAAATTTATGAGCCAAAACATTGAGGGTGGAATTTATGCCACAAGTCCTTGGTAGGTATGTGACACAATAACTCTACGAGCACATCGCACAGTTACCGTAAATTATAGTTGTTGGTTTCTGGGCACGAAAATGCCGTCCTAATGAATCCCAGATCAGGCGAATTCGGTGCGTACATATCAATGTGCGTTCACTGTCGTTCTCCTGCAACCATGATTCTGGTCTTGCGACACAGACAGCTATCCTGCAGGAAGTTCATAGCTGTAAGGAAAGACAACAAACACGAAGCGATGCAGTCAGTAATAATGCTGCTGTACTCCGAAGCTGTCGTGGTGTCGTCTATTACTACCACAGGTCCCGTGGAAGCGAAGGTGAATGTTTTTTCGTCCACGACGCGTAGCATATCTCGAGCACCCGTTCGCCGTGACGATGTATGTATGCAATAAAATGGATCTGCTGTATCAATAAATCTGAATTAATCGGGCAGGAGATACGTTCCATATAGCTTGGCTAGAAGAAGGGACCGGTTGGTAGGGCATGTTCTGAGGCATCAAGGGATCTCAAATTTAGCAGTGGAGGGCAGCGTGGAGGGTAAAAATCGTAGAGGGAGACCAAGAGATGAATACACTAAGCAGATTCAGAATGATGTAGGTTGCAGTAAGTACTGGGAGATGAAGAAGCTTGCACGGGATAGAGTAGCATGGAGAACTGCGTCAAGCCAGTCTCAGGACTGAAGACCACAACAGTAACAACAACAACATGGTACAAATTCGACGATTCGCTATTAGATTAGTGAAACGTTGAATTGTCATGTAGGTAGACGCCATTATACCGAGGAAAAACAAACTGCACGTAGGAGTGGATACGGTTTCCAAGCATAGTTGCATACTTGTGCTGGTCCGTTGTCCCTCCCCGAATGACGAGATCATCCACGGAAGAGCACGAACACATTCCCCAAACAATATCGCCCCACCCTCCGGCCTGGACCATTCCGACGATTGTAGCAGGGACGTACACGCTGTTAGATATAACATAAAATGCGATTCATCTGAAAAGCTACTTATCGCTACTCAGTGGGCGTGCAGCTGCGATACTGGCGTGCAAATTCCAGTGTTCGTCTCCCATGAACAGCGGTCAGCATTGGTGCATGAACCAGACGCAGCAACGTTGGCTAAACGGTCGTTGAGGAAACGCTCTTGGTAGCCCCTTCGTTCATCTGTGCAGTTAGCTGCTCAACAGCTGTACTTGCATTCTTTGCAAAAACAGACATAAAGTCTTATGGGATAACAGCTATCACATGCTAAAGTTGCTGGATTTGGACGGGTTACTCCTGTAACTGAAATATCAGATCTGAAGATGGTTCTGAATGAACCGAAACCGGTCATATGAATAAAAAAACAATTTGCAATCAAGACGGATTTTAAGTAACAAAACAGTACTTGCATTCGCCCGTACAATCTCCACATCCGTCTTCCGCCCCTGTCATCTACGGCCCGTGGAGCACCACAGTGGCCTCTGCGCCGGTTTTGGATACCGCCATTTTGCCATCTTCAATATACCTTAACCACAGCGGCAAGACAACTGTTTATAAACACAGCCATTTTGGAAGTGCTTCCACCCCCACCACGAAAGCCAGTGATAAATCCCTTGTGGACGTCAGATAAATCGCCCCCCTTCCACATTACGACGACTGCACTGTTTCCAACGTCCGTCCTGCAAGTTGTATGTACCCTCCACTGCTAGTGCTGCCATCTGCTGGCTGTGACTGGTTATTGCACGTTGATGTCCCATATAGTCGGTGGTCACATTAAGATGACTTGAGCCTATAGTTGTGTTACAATCATCAAGCGAGACTTCTTACGTCTGTGGCGGGTGGAGGTGAACACAGTGTCTTTGACCCCAACCAATGCAGCGCAGATGCTGAGCACTGACTTTAACGTAGCACATTCACAGAGTGATATGTTCCAGCACATAGTCGCGATCTGATTTATATGTGAAGAATTCACTAGAGGAATAGTCTTCCTGAAGATGAGCATTAGCATTAGCTGGACTTTGCAGACAGTACAGAACTTGCACAGCAATTCTTTCACCATTAAGTAAGGTTAGTCCTTAATTTGGTTGCAGGAGCGCTGGAGAGTATCTTTGAGATACCATAAAGGAATATGTCTGCGTGAAGCTGTATGGACGAGTTGAAAGTCGTACATGTAGAGCAGCAGGCGCCACTCAGAGTGTGACTCCGACCTGGCTAATCGTTTAAATCCACCAGGTAGTGTCAGTATGGTACTTCAATACAAACCCATCTCTTTGGTGTAGTTACAATCAACTTTGCGAATTTTCATGTCTTCGATACGAACTTACTGGTTGACACTTATGGAGTTTCGTATGAGTAAGTAAAGGTGTGATGTTTGACCCAATTTTTTGATTCAGAGACGCACAGCGTTCATATCTCTTATTTATTTATATTGATTAAATCTGAAAGAGTATGGACATTTGACTCTCTAGGACATCTAACCAGCATTATTTATACCTTAGAGAAGATTCATTGTGGTAACCATGTTATAAGCCACACATGATATAGAGCACAACATTTAGAGACTACTACAGCGGAGAAAAAAGCAATTGCCATTCGTTCATGAGAAGTAAAGCAATAAACAAATATTACAGGAAGGTAGATTTTAAGTATGAGCGCTGGCAGCAACGGACGTGAAGTAAGTATGGATATCAGAGAGAAACAGAAACGTGATGAAACACATTTATTGGTTAGCGGGGAGAAGAAACCGACGTGACCGAGACGTGAAAAGGGAAGTTACAGAAGAGAAGCATTTTAATGAGCGTTGTGACGTGAAACAGTACCACTACCAAGCGCTGGTTGCGTCAGTGAAACAGTAAATCATCAACCAATGTATCGTGGGTCACGAGAAAAATGAATGTTAAGACAACTAATCTTCGGTAATAATTACTTTACATAGAAGTAAAGAGGGTAACGAGAAACTACGTGTATGTCAATAGAAATAATGATAATAATGATTCAGAATGCACTGATGAGAGCAGCTTTGAGAAACACTAACTGTTGGAACATGAAACACGTACTGTTTGTTCAGGATTTTGAGGTGTGCAGCCGAACAGTGCTAGGAAGACGAGGACATACACCTGCAGCTGAGACTGTTGTCGCTGTTAACATCAAATGAAGTTAACTTCTTGCATTATAAAACCTATACACCGTTTTTCCTTCGTATGGGTAATCAGGAATTTTATCTCTTATGCTTCGGCAGATATTTCCAGTTTCGTTTTTGCATTATGTAGCTGGAGTTAGCCCAAATGAATACTGTTAGTCAAACCGTTTGTGGTACTCCCAACCTCGACGGAAAGCGTTCGTCTGTTTCCCTTTGCAAATGAAATGAATTTCGGAATTTTAAGTGCTCATTTGATAGAGAGGTCTCAGGTTAGTTTATCACGACAGACACGTTTCAAGAGGAACACAAAAACGCGAGAAACATGTTGTAGTCCAACAGCAACTGAGCAGCGCTGCAGCATGGCGATAGTTGTCATCGCGGATCTGGGCGATGTTCTCTTTCATCTAGTTTTAATGTCCGTCTTAATAAATATCGTTGAAACAAGCATCTCATCGCATCGTGGTAGACTAATTTGGAAGCGCTCTTTAGAATGGGCACATCAAATTCTGCTTTAAAATCATTTTGTTTGTAGTGGGATACAAATTGACGCTTTCCGTCAAATCTGGGTTTCACATGAAGATGTGATACACAGGATTTGTCTGAACTGACACCAACAGCACATTTCAAAAACAAAATTGCGAATATTAATCGAAACGTCAGGGAAAATGCGCCTGACAACTATTAGGAGAGAAACGCATTTCATTTGCCTGTATATTATTAGTCGCTGTGCATTTTCTGTAAGGAATATGTGAACAAGGAGAACGAGGGGCTAGGGTAGATTTTGCCAGTGCTTAAGGCACAGGTCGTCCCACAATTTAAGTGCTTATATACAGCAGTAGAGGGAACGCTTGATATTTGCGAATGACAAACCCCAGGGTACCTGCGTAAATTCAAAGGAGCCGACAGGAACCCCGCAGATTTCGGTTTTGCCACGTGAGACCATGTAGATGTTTTTAGGTGGCACGTATTCATTTCTGATTGTTTTCTTAGCATTTATGAACTGGAACAAGTGGTGGCGGTATAAAGCATAGGTCTCGTAGTAACGGAAATACAGGAGCTGCCCAAAATACGGAAACACCGCGAGCAAGGCATGACTGAACACAAGTGTAGATCCCAGGCAAGCCTGAGAGTTGTGCTGTCGTAATATTTGACCATTGACTATGGGGTGTCCTCAATTCATTGCAAGTGTCAGTAGAGTCCAGAACCGTGTTCTATTTAGTTGCGAGTGCATTCTGTCGTTTCTAGGTGAAGTTGAACGTGAGCAAATTGTTCATACTCGTATGGTGGGTGCTTTTGTAACCAAATGTTTGGTTACAGATCGAAGATTAATAGCACGCACATCCAAAGCAGAAAAAACGTCGTCCGCTAAAGCACAAGGCGGACGACGCTATATTTAGAGTGCTCGCGACAGACGGTCACTGCAGAGGACTGCGACGGAAAAGATCGTCGCAGGACTGAATGTCGCACTCACGAGCCCTGTGAGCACAAAACAACCCGAAAGGAATTTCATATGGTGGGAATCAGTGATTCAAACGCGCGTAACACGGAAGCTTGGTGCAGAAGCCATAAATCCTGGATTACGGAGGTGTAGAAGAAAGTCATTTTGCAGGTGGATATTGCTTCACACTATTGCCAACCTCTCGTCAAGTTAGAAGCCTAGCGTACGCCGTCCAGAACCCACGATGCAGGCTGCTTACTCGAAAGAGTGAAGTAAGTGAGGGGTACGGTGAAGATTTGGGCTGTCCATAACGTGGTATTTCATGAGCCTCCTCGTTTCTCTACAAGGTCACTTTAGCGCCAAACATTATGACTTCATTTTGACTGATGAGCCCCCTCCCACCGTACTAACTTGCTCCCTGCTTTTGATGCTGTTCTCCAAGACGACAGAGCCCCTATTCACACCGTTCACACTGTCCAGCGCAGGGCCGGCCAAACACTGCACAGTGTGCAGACGTGCGGAAGTGCTGCACGTGTGCGCACGTGTGCCACAGCGAGCGACAGCGACATCTGTTATTAGACATGTGTCCCAAATGAACGGCGGCGGCTCCACTCCCCTGTTTATGTGGTACAAGCAAGAGCGCAACATACCCAGTCTCGTTTACCCTTGGTAACCGCAACCTTAACAGAGAAGTACTGAGAAATGGCAGGTACTGTGAAAAAGCAAAGGACGGGAGATCTATGTTCTCAGTCGTTTGACTGAGAACATAGATCTCAGTACTTCTCTGTTAAGGTTGCGGTTACCAAGGGTAAACGAGACTGGGTATGTTGCGCTCTTGCTTGTACCACATAAACAGAGGAGTGGAGCCGCCGCCGTTCATTTGGGACACATGTCTAATAACAGATGTCGCTGTCGCTCGCTGTGGCACACGTGCGCACACGTGCAGCACTTCCGCACGTCTGCACACTGTGCAGTGTTTGGCCGGCCCTGCGCTGGACAGTGTGAACGGTGTGAATAGGGGCTCTGTCGTCTTGGAGAACAGCATCAAAAGCAGGGAGCAAGTTAGTACGGTGGGAGGGGGCTCATCAGTCAAAATGAAGTCATAATGTTTGGCGCTAACGTGACCTTGTAGAGAAAAATGACTGGGAACTGCAATTCTTTTTTGTAGCCGTTGGTGAAAACTCACAACGTTTGCTGTGCCGCCGAATAATAGGCGGCCAGCGTAGGTTTTCTATTTAAAGACACTACAATACATATCACAAAGACGAGTGTAGTGTACTCAACAGTGAAGAACGGCAAACAAAATTAAATGTCCTTAAGAAAATGGATGAGACACATCAACTCGATTATCATATCTCATGACCAGTGATAAACGTGTTTTGATTTATTCCTTTCATAATTAAAAATTATTGTTTACTAACTGTGCATTATTGCCTCAATCATCAGGAAAGTTGGTCATTAAACCGATTGTTCCAATGAATACTTTCATTTAGGTTTTGTTTTTTAATGTGTGAAGGGCTACGCTCAGCTGAAGTCGGTAAAGCATAACATTCATCTATTTTTCGGTTATTATGTAGATTTCAGACGTAACTGATGATAGATTTAGCAATAATGGTATTGAAATAACAGGTGATCATCGAGAGGTCTGCAGTTATCATTCGGTTCAGAGGTCAGTGAGACAGAAATTATGTGGGTGTAACTGAGGGCACCGAGAATTAGTTATACGAAACCTTGCATTAGTTTAATGTTATTTGAAGTCATGAATAAGTGCTCTCTTTCTCAAATACTAGATTAAAAACATTACGCGTGTTTACGTGCCGTCAGTCAAGCTGCCTTAATAAAAACCCACGGTTGTTAACTGTATTACTTGTCTTACTGGGTTAAACTGTTAACGTAAAAGTAGACGTCTCAATGAGTAGACTGTGACACTATTTTAAATGTTTAATACGCGAAATACCTTCCCATGGTTGGCTTGCAAGCTGTGGAAAGAACACTAGAATGTGCAGGTACAGAGTATCCTAGCAAGTGGATAAAGCGACATCTGTGCGTTGAAACATGCACTACATGAACGCTGACGGCTGCGGCGTGCACGCTGTAACCCGGAAGTTGCACATGTGCATTAGAACCGCACGCGTGAGGAATTTCTGGCCGGCCCTGGTCTAGCGCCTGGCTGGTCCTGTGGGCACCATGATAAACTGTGACGTCGGCTCCCACCACGTCCCAGTAATATTGAGCCTCTGTGATCTGCTATGGTGAGGACCCTGCGTGATCGCTCTTCACCTCCACGATCGTTACCCGAACTTGGCCCTATTTTGCAGGAAGAATTGTGCACGTTTTCCTTGAAAACCACACGGGACATGTTTTTATCCGTCCCAAGACAAATGGAAGTTCTTTTGAATGCCAATGGTTTTCCTAAACCGTATTAGACGTGGTAACGTGTTGTAGTTTTGCTACTTCCGCATTTATGTCTGTTCCCTGTATGCGGAACGTATGGATCTTTCGGAATTGTGGATAACGCTTATCAGTCTCACAACGAAGGAAAATTGGTGTAATTGGAAGAGTCTTATGTTGAAATGAATGTGTGAGGTGTCAGCTGATGAAGATGATAGCGAAGACCATTTAGTCATTAAAATTCTGTTTCTCGATTCCGGTGGTTTTACGTTTTGTTAAGTCCTGGTAAAATTATAGCTTCAATAGTCTAGATTATCTCACTCTCAGAGTATATTTTCAGTAATTATCTGCTTGTAATTAAATCTAATCACACTGGGAATGATTTTCAAGGAGTTAAACTTCTTAAACTTACTGGAGATGCTTGTTCTGGATCTTATCGGCGCCATGACTCGAATGAGTTTTAGCAGATATTTTTGTAGCGGAATCATTCGATACGACCACGTCAAAGAGATGGCAGTACGTGTGTGTATATACCTCAGTGCTGCGTACGGTAAGAAATATCATTTACAAAATGCTGAAACTGTGACACACCCCTATGCATCGAAGCAGTAATATACCGATGGACTAAGATTACTGACTGTTATCTGTTTGTTTAATATTTAATAAACAAATAATGAACTGTAATTTTGTGCTGCAATATTTACGCTACACAGTCACATATATGATTACAAAACTGAAATCTGTTACATATTTGAAAATAAATGAAGTTGTACATTCATGTCTTTCAAATAGCACAATGAATTATGTTCGCCAATAATTATATCGCTTAAGAGTGCCCTAAATCTCAGTGTAGTAACGATAAAACCACACTCTTAAAGAAGGTGCGAGAAGACAGTCACCATGCTTGTATAAATTATTAGAGTCAAAAGAGTGTGTTAGGGATTAAAAACAAAGATCTTCATAAATCTTTACTCTGATGAATTTCTATTTGTCCATTCAAAAGTATTTTTCGGAATACGACGTTATCCACTGAGAATTTACTGTGTCTTTGTTGGTAATCTTTCTATTAAAAACTTGCAGTCAACGTCACTGACTAGCTTCGCTTGATGTTCCCGTTTCAAACAGACGACGCCATATATTATTTACGTAGTATACTAACCACATTGTCAAACTGACAAGCTGCTAGCAATAAACGAATAGTCACATAATGCCAACTAATAACTATGCACATTACACAGTCTACCTCATTACTGCAATATAGAATTTGTTTGCCGATTTACTTTGGCGATTTACCCTTCTTGCCAGAATTATTAGTAACTGAATTTAATGCAGATTAAGTACAAATGAGATACAGTGTGTCAAATTTTTGATTGTACCGTTCTCCTATTTTACATTAATTGAATTTTATCTTGTTATACAAAGGTATGTACTGTTTCTGGATTGTGACAACTGGTAATTATACATTACCACTTGATTTGAGTTTTGTCTGCGTTTAATTTATTTGATGTACAACCGAGCCGTATAAGAGACATTTCACAGGAATTAAGTACGCCTTCTTTGTCTGAGATATTTTATCTGTAACATAAGTATTTAAATGCAGAATTTGTTGCTTGGATGTAATAGGTCCTTTAAGAAACACTGACGAAAGTCTCCAGGGTGAAGACCGTAAATGCAATGAGAAGAGATATTGACACGAATTTGTGTGTGAATAAGTTGAGAGTGAAGCTCATACCAATATCGATTTTGGTGGCCATACTACCGGTGACATGACTAGCATACAACCTGAAGTCAGCTGAAAATGTTAATCGCGATACACACTTTCAAGGCGAAAGAACAGTCAGTTTTCCATATAAACTGTGCTGATACAGAGAAGGTAATATTTATTTTAAAGGTCCTGATATTTTTTCCCCCTACCACCTAACATAGTCGGCAGACGGATGTTAAATCCGCATCATTCTATCTTTTAGTCCATAGCGCGTTAAACCACGTCTTCTATAGCGAGACCCATTGATTCCATGCGTGATGTCGGTGTTGACTCCCTTTCATTTGCGTTAGGCCATACATTAGGCCTTTTTCTGAAGAGCAATCTTTTTTTACTCTCATGAAATTATGATGCGACGAATTCTCATTTTTTCGTTCCTAATTCAGTGCAGTCACGAGATCTGGTTTACAGTTAAGTCTCGTTAAAAGTATCCATTTTTCGTAAACATCTAAGTACCTTAATACAGTGGCTGGACACGGATGTGAACCACATTTGCCGCGATTACGTTTCCCAAGTCATAACGAGCGGGATGGGGCAATAGTAAGACGCCAGACTTACTCTGGAACTGAAGAGGAAAGACAACCACCACACAGCCACCTAGATTAACAATGGTTTCCACCTTTCCTTTAAGGCAAATGCCGGGGTGGTTCCTTTGAGAGGTCCATGGCTGATATCCATTACTACCTAATATCAGCTCTTGGTAAATGACTTGCAGTCCCCTGGAGGGTAAACCGTGTTCAACCTTCCTTTGTTTCTTATGCTGTAACCATTGCCCCCCGTCACTTTACTTTACATAAACTCCCCGTAAGTAAATCCTAGTGTTTTGGATTACGTTCAGCTAACGACTGTTTCACCAATGTGAGATGTAGTGGTATAGTTTCGTCCTCGGCGTTGTGCAGAGAGCCAGAATAGCCCTTCGCGAATGTGTTGAGAACGTGACGCAGCATTGGGAGTTCAGAGAACTTGAGTTCGCAGCGGAGGTCGCGCAAAATGCGTCGGAAACTTAGTTTCACGAGTTCCGCCAGACCGTTACTCGCGAGTTTGTTCTTTTAGGAGAGCCCTTTCCAGGGTCACTTACACTTTGCTGCAGCGCCGACTAAGTTCTGGCCCTTGTTGGACTGTCTCCGAGGATCCGCAGATATTTGGCGTACGCTCGCTTTGCCGACAGAGTGGAGTCGCAAGTAATAACGTCACGTCAGTGAGCAAAATTTTTGGAGTATAGACTCGTACATGTGTGTTGTTACTGCACAGTTGGTTTTTATAAGTAACCGATGCTATTATACGCAAATAAGTAATGAAATAGTATAGCTTTTTCTGTTATTAGTGGTGGCACGGAGGCTTGAAACTCTAGCATAAATATTAAAGTATACTGCAGGTTGTGCTTTATACCTGTAATGCAATAAACTACTTTGTTATAAATGGCTTTCAACGTCTTACATATTTGAAGTAGTTATACATTAGTTCACTTGTTCTAAAATCAACCGTTGACACACTTTAGTCCTGAAATCCGTCAGGTATCTTCGCTCCACGTTTAACACACTCACCACATGCGAGTCTGGCCATCGGACTGTTTATATTGCAATTTTTTAATATTTTGCATTTTCCGTAATTTCTCAAATGAGCTACGATTTTTCTCTCTCTGTCTCTTCTCTCTCTCTCTCTTTCTCCCTCTCTGAGCGAGTGCGCGCGCCCGCGCGCGCGCGCGCGCGCGTGTGTGTGTGTGTGTGTGTGTGTGTGTGTGTGTGTGTGTGTGCGTGTGTGTGCGCCCGTGCGTGCGTTCGAGCATGCCTGTGTGTACGTGGGTGAGCGCTCGTGTGTGTGTGTGTGTGTGTGTGTGTGTGTGTGTGTGTGTGTCTGTTCGTGTGTTTGTGTTGTAACTACATTCGAGCCATTTAAATAACGGAATTTTTGCTTTAATCTCAATCAACGTGAACCAACTACATACACACTACCTACATAGACATATGAAGCAGAACGATCTGTCAAATCAGTGAACAAATGGAAACCTTCCCTATTGTTCCTCGAAAACCAGTTTCACTCTGAAATTGAATAGAAAAGGCAAGGCAGGAATAAAAAATATTTTTACATCTAAAAAGCAATAATTTATAACTGCCACAGTGTGATCTGTTGTTGTTGTTTTCAGTCCCAAGGCTGGGTGAGTTTCTTAATCTATGAATAATTACTGCAGTTTACATCTACAGAAACTGCATATTGTACTCATCCCTAGGTCTCCTCTACGATTTTGACCCCTCACACGTCCTCCCATTACTAAACTGTTGGTCCCTTGATGTCCTATCAACCGATTCTTTCATTTCGTCAGGTTCTGCCACAAATTTCTTATCATTCACTACCTCTTCATTAGTTTTACAAACTATCCATCTGATCTTCGGCATTCTACAGTAGCACCACGCACCACATTTACGATTCCTCTATTCTCTTCATGTCGTGTTGCACTTTCTTGTATGACTATACTTTAAACAAATACCTTCAGAAAACACTTCCTAACACATCTATATTCGATGTTAACAAATTTGTCGTCTTCAGAATGGTTTTTCTTGTCATCGCCCGTTTGAATTTCATATCCTCCCTATTTCGTCCACAATCAGTTATTTTGCTGCCCAAACAGTAATACTCCTGTACTGCTCTCATTGTCTCGTCTCTTAATCTAACTCCCTCAACATCACCTGATTTAACTCGAATTCATGCCGTTTCCATTTTTTACTTTTTATGTTCATCATATATCCGCATTTCAAGACGCGGTCTATTCCGGTCTCCTGGTCCTCCAGATCTTTTACTGCCCCTGACAGAATTATATTGCCTGAAATTTTCTGTTTGCTCGCCGTGAATTTTAACTCCTACCCTACGTTTTTCTTTGGTTTCCTTTTTCTGCTTGGTGTACAGATTGAATAGGTCGGGGATAGACTGCAATCCAGTCTCACTCCATTCTCAACCACTACTTCCCCCTCATACCTCTCGACTCCTTTAGCTGCCGTCTGGTTTCTCTTTAAGTTGTAAATAGCCTTTCGCTCCCTGTAATTTACAACTGCTGTCTTCCGAATTTCAAAATGGATATTCCAGTCACATTTTCAAAAGCTTTCTCAATACCAATGCTACAAACATTTGTTTACTTTTCCTTAACATGTCATGAAAGAGAACTCGTTTGATCAGTATTGATTCGCGTGCTC
Source organism: Schistocerca piceifrons (assembly GCF_021461385.2). Classification (NCBI taxonomy): domain Eukaryota; kingdom Metazoa; phylum Arthropoda; class Insecta; order Orthoptera; family Acrididae; genus Schistocerca; species Schistocerca piceifrons. The sequence continues at coordinate 785,383,894 of NC_060141.1, forward strand.
CTACATTTCTACGAATCTTCCCAGAGGTCGGCTTCTACCAGTTTTCTGTTCTTCTGTAAATAGTCGGTGTTAGTATTTCCCAGCTATGACTTATTAAACTGTTAGTTCTATACTATTCACACCTGTTATCACCTGCGTTCCTTAAGATTGGAATTACTACCTATATCGCATCTCTCACACAGCTTGCACACTAAATGAAAAAGTTTTGTCATAGGTGGACGACACGTCTTCGACTGTGTACTTCACGGTTGCCTGAAAACAACCGGCGTGTCATATTCACAAATTTGTAAGTCAATCGAATAATACTTGATCGTCAGAACCCAACACTACGTGGAGGCACCGGATGATTCAACAACCAACGAAAGCATTAACGAATTTTCAAACCGCTGTAGTAGTAAAAATGGTTCACATGGCTCTGAGCACTATGGGACCTAACTCCTGAGGTCATCAGTCCCCTACAACTTAGAACTACTTAAACCTAACTAACCTAAGGACATCATACATATCCATGCCCGAGTCAGGATTCGAACCTGTGACCGTAGCGGTCGCACGGTTCCAGACTGTAGATCCTAGAACCGCTCGGCCACCCCAGCCGGCGCTGTATTTGTACTCCGATATTATTCAATGATTTCGCTGTTTTCCCACTTGTACTGAATGGCGGCACTCTCTTAATGCAAGATAATGTCTGCTACAAGCAGAAAGCCCCAGGTAGTAGCCGAATATACGATCGATGGAATGTTTCCAGAGTTTGTCAAATCGTTTCATATGTTCGGAAGTAATATTATCAAGTATGTGAAATTGAATGAACAAATGGAAAATCTATACCTACCGGCAATTCAGCAGGAATGTGTAAATGCTATGGAAAAACCAAACGAGAAGCTAAAGTGACATATTACATAATACTACTCTAAAGTTCGGAATAAGTAACAGGTGGTTGTGAAATTACATACCGGAGGAAATGGAAGACTTTCCATTATGATTGTATCATCTCCATAAAGCCCTCATGAATTTTTAGTAGACGTAATCAAATAACATAAATCATGTAGTTCTGGCAAAAACTTGATGGAAAAAATATATGAAACACTGTTCATGCTAAACAATTCTGTATCCTACATCATACCTCTATCGTAAATCTCGCGCAGAGGCGGTTCGAATGAGAGATTAGATCGCCCACCAATGCCTTGGGTGTCACCTGCTCGACATGAGAAGGAAGCAAGACTGACAGTGAGGAGCAATAATGTGATGTAAGCTTCACAATAGACAATAGAAACGAAATTATACAGTATTCAACTGCACTATTAATTAGCTACAATTTGAATCAGTAGTAACGTATTAACAATTGTGGGTTACCAAATGTAACTTTAAGGAGCATAAACACGAAAATAAAGGAATACTTTCGTCGAGAAGATGCCAGACATTTGTGATGTAGTACTGAAGACTTTGCTACTTATACTACGTTCGACATATGGTACAGCATATATTAATGTTAATGATTTTTATAGTAGTAATTATTTGACGTCAAACAGCAACAACTGTCCGTGTGTTCCCTTTTGCCGTACGTACGTCGCCGAGATGTGACGAACGCTGACACCTGTTCTCCAAGTGGCAGGTGTTTACTACGTTGCCGGATTCGGTACAAACATGATCGACGATTGTCCCTCGCGACTAGCAGCTCGAAGCCGTAACATACATACTTGCTGCGATTATGATTGTACACTGCAAGTAAATTAATACTAGAAGATGTAATGAACAGTGGTAATGCAGTAATTTTTTCTCGTTCTTGTGCGTCCAAATCGTTTGGTTACATAGTTTTTATTTCCTGTCATCGTATCGTAATCTTTGATGTTAATAATCCTAGTGAAAATGACTGTAAAGATGACGAATATCAATCGTGCTATAAATTTTTCTTGAAGTATAATGGACAATCAAATGAAAACGAAACACTGAGCATGAAAGTGAGTAAACTGTTTATTACTTGAAATGCAGTCGCCACAACTGTTAACTCATTTATCCCACTGTGACGCTGGGTGGTCCATGCCTTCATGGTTAAATGGTTGCCTACAGAACCATGACTGTACCCAAGCGTGCAGCTCTTCGTCTGAGACGGTCACAAATGTCTTTTCTCGGGGCTGCAAGTATAGAGAGATGGCATGGGGAGAGATCTACACTGTATGAATGATATGTAAGGGCTTTCCAGCGACACTTCTGCAGCCTAGTTGAAGCAACCTTCACAACATGTGAGCGGACCCACATTATCTAAATAATTCCTCAAGATATTTTGCATAAGAGAATTTTTTTTTTGTTACGGCAGAGCAAGTAATTAAAAATACAACTTTGGTGGAACAGTACGAAAAGGAAGAGGTAATATCTCCAGTTTTAATACAGATCCAAAACAGTACATGATGTTCTTTTTTTACTTCTTTAAGGCAGAGTGAATTATTAACTGAATGTGTAACATATTGAAAGAAGATTAATGTTAATGAAGTAAAAGATCCACGTAGTGGACACCAAGTGAGAAAGCTACTCCTTATGTATCAGATGTAGACTGCCATAATAAAAATTGGAAGGAACTGATAATTAGAACTGAGGGGAAGTTGTAGTCTAATTGACAATCGATTTATTGGTCTTAAACATGACAAGACAACAAAATTATTAAATAAACATCACACAAACATTTTCATTTAACAGACGCCTTACCAACATGGGATTTATGGTGGACTAAGTGATTTGCTGGGGATCGACACACAACACTAACCAGAACACTACTCGCTCTATCTGACTTCAAACATGAGAATCCAGGTTATGGCATCAAACTACGCCACCACCAAGCATCTATATTCTACCATACAAAAAAAGAAAGAAAAATGTGGTCCGACAGAACAGGGTGCCGAGAAATATGCAGGGTGGTCAGAAAATGTGTGAAATGCTTGTAGGGACGTTACACGGCAGTTTGTACTGAAACATAAATGTTAAGAAAGAAATTCGATACGTTGCTCCGTTTCCGAGTTATTTAGCATTGAAATTAGCCAATCAGACCGTCGCGCGCGTAATTTCAAGTTTCAGCTAACGAGACAAAGCACTCGTTGGGCAACACCGCCCCTGGTAGGCCGCTTGAATGCGAGCGCGCGACGCCCCGAATGGCTAAATTCTATGCTAAATAACTCGGAAACGGAGCACCGTATCGAATTTCTTTTTTAACATTTATCTCAGTACAACCTGCCCTGTAACAAACCTACAAACATTTCACACATTTTCTGACCACCCTGTATATTATAGAGCTACGTCACAGCAGCAAATACTTTACCGTCCTGCTGCTCATGGCAGCACAGGACGATACGTTCGGCGACTGAAGTCATGGATGGCGGCACACTGTTGTTTAAACGTGCGTTCCCGAAAAATGCAAGTACTCGGTCTCGCGTTCAGTTAATTCAGAAAGCAGGTATTTCCCTAAGGGCCTCTTATTCCAGTGTGCAGGTGGACCCGTTTGCTGGTCTGCCAAACCAATTTGACTCCGTGCCAGAACTGTGCGTGTCGGAATACTTCAAATGTTTAGACGGCCGACTCAAGACAAATAAGTACATGCACGCATCACTCGTTGGGGCAGTGATGATATAAGCAGTACCTCTGATGGTTCAGAAGGTGACTGGCACAGGCTCAAAGTCGCTCACTAGCAAAGGACACAAGTCTTACCGTTTGGGTAGAGACCTGCAGTTCTTTACTAATGAAGCGCCAGTACAAGAGACTTGTACAAGAGTGATCTTTCTTCCTTTCTCCATGTTTCCTCCTAGGCTCGCTTCCAAAACCACATTTCCCTTTTTTCACTTCCCCCAGTTTCGCAGAAGCCAGCCGCGAGCTGGAGCCCGACATTCTAAGCTCGGAGAATGGTCTTTGCACTGCAAACCGATTTGACCAAGCAGTGACTTTAAAGTTAATTGGCAGAAAACGGAAAAAAATTTCAGCTTCACAGCCTATTTGCCACACGTTTGCTGTGTCTGTTGCTAACACAATACAGGGTGGAGGCACCGCCCTCCATAAACAGCTTGTTATCTCCCCTGTTGCGTCCGTTTCAGAGTTTGCAAAGAAAGGATATAAACTCGAAAACGGCTTCGTGCATTGACAAAAAATGTTTTGATACAGAGTCTGGGTGTCAGTTTCCCTGTCCCACGGACATTTGCAGAACGTTTACATTTCTTTGGCGGGTTGCTCCCTAACAAGGCCTACAATGCGCTGTCGGTGACTTTCCGGCACTAGGCCGTATACCAGATTGGCTGCCCCTGTCTGGCACCAAGCTTAATGTGTTTCTGCACAATGCGAACACGGCATGGGTCGTCTGGAAATATCTCCTCACCGTTCTCCAGAAAAAACGCTGTTTGTCTCCCCACCAATGCCGTGCTTTTACTGCAGTCGCTTAAGTCGGCAGCTGTTTCTTTGAACACAGGAAAAGCTTACTGTATTTCTTTCCCTAGAGCAGGCAAACAAGACCATAAACTACTGCCCACCATTTCATCACAATGTATGAAGTCAAATCGCCGTAGATCGTATTCCCTACACCGAATCAGAAGTGAGAGTGCCCTGCAATCTGTCACAATATCTAACACTATTTACGTGAAATTAACTATAAAGTACACTATGATGGAAAATATTTAATCTTATATTTAGCTGATAGAGCATGAACCAACGATTCGCTGAATGTAGCTCAGCGCTCTTGGCGGCATAATATGGGGATATGGCACTAAAGACTTACGCTATACGTTTGCCGTACTGAATGCCCGAAAATATTTTTCTGATCTTAATTTCTGTCATCTGGACCTAAGAATTGTTTAAAAAGTAAATGTTGTAATGTTTTCGTGAATAACACAGTGTCTGGAAGGCATTTTGAGATTTTTTCTGGTCTTAAATCTATAGCAGATCCAGAAATACGACGCTTATACCCTTGTGCTAATGTAACTTTTTTTTGTTACGCGTTTTAGATACACAAGTTGAGAAGTATGTAATGCGACAGTGCTGCTTTCATAATCCAGCATTTCTGTTGATATGGAATGACGAAACTGATGTTCGGCATGTTCCTTTTCCAAAGAAGACTCCAATCTTTCCTTCTCAGAGCGTTCGCCCATAGGAATTTAGAGCTGGAGTGACAGAAATTACAAGATCTCATGAAAGCCATAAAACTGCTACTGTAATAATAATCAACCTAAGAAAATTAATGTACAACACAGCAATACAGAAAATGTCGTTTTAACGAGTCCAATTACGAGTAAATGTGATTTCTTGCCCTTTAGACTATAGTCAGAACGATTAGTACACCAACAAATGACGCAAGCTGGTATTTTTTTATCAAAACACTTTGACAGGAAGCTCATGTGTTGGGTAACTGACACGGGGGACGTCGGCTTTGAATTTCTGACACAGAGATAGCTCTCCTTATTGTTCCTCAATGGGAGTGCCGAATTAAATATTATCGTTGATAAGCAAAGAACCGAATCCATTACTATTACATTGATATCCTGTGGCGATTATTCAAGAAATATTGTTCCTTTCCCACAGCATTTTTTCTAAAAAAGAGATGAACCTCCAGTTAACAAAATTCGAATCAAAGGATTTAAGTAGTTAAAGAACTCGTAGAGGGCACGTAGCACTATTATTAACGAAACTTTTAAATCCATTGTGATTTGTAACGAGGTCAAATACTGTGCTAACAATAATCATTACAGTTAACGAAAGGGAAAAGAAAGTGAAGTAAGCCAAACGGTTAACAGTATGTCTGTCTGAGAAGGAGGGTATGGTAGGGTGTAAGGGTGTGGGGGGTGGGGACAGGTGGTCGAGAGAAGACATAATGGAAACGCCTAGGAGTCGAAACAAGTGGACACTAGTTTTAATGGGTATTATTTATGATTATTTTTTAACTCTACACATACTGACGCTGTATTTACTGCGACGATAAAATGTAACATATGAATGCATATTACTAACATGACTCCAGTCGCCACATGGAACGTCTGCTAGTAGTCCAGTAGCTTGTATACCATGTATCACTGCTGCACGGTTACTGTAACACTCGTGTGTCCCCCCGCCCGCCCCCCCCCCCCCCGCCCATTGACGATGCGACAAATAAATTGCGTCGGAAAAAACTACAGGGTTCATACCGACTTCACTCCAAGAGACTAACATGTCTACGTTGGACAAATGGAAAACCTTCTATTAGGGTGGTCGCTTGTACCCGATGCACCACTGCCAATTTACGGTAACCATCGCACCCAACCTGTGAGGCCGAGACACACAAATTGCTTCACTATTAAAACTGGCTTCTTGCCCATTTCTCTCACAGAGACTAACACGGCTGTTGCCGCCACATGAAAACTATCATAGGAGTCCAACAGCTTTCTTCGGATGCACCACTGCCTGTTTATTGTAATCCTTGCAGGTTCCAAATGAGGATGCGCCCCAGAAATCACATCGCGATTGAAAACTGAATGCTCCATGCCGACTTCTCTCCAAGAGACTAATACAATACCGAGTGTCACATGGAACCTCTCCTGCGAGTGCAGTAACTTGTATCCGATGCACCACTGCCTGTTTACTGTAACCCTTGCACCCTCCCATTGACGCAGCGACACATAAATTACTTCACGAAGAACACTGGAAGCTCCATGCTGACTTATCTGCTAGGACTAACTGGAACCAATCCTAGGAGTCGAGTAGCTTGTATCCGATGCATCGCAGCCGGTTTACTGTAAACCTCGCAACTTCTCAATGACGATGTGACAGAAATTGCGTCGCAATTGAAAATTACAGGCACCATGGCGACTTCTCTCCATGAGAGGAACGCTACTGCTGTCGTCATGCACCTCCCCTGGGAATCCAGTAGCCTGTATCCGATCCACCACAGCCTGTTTACGCTAGGCACCCTCCCATTGTCGATGCGAAATATAATTTTCGTCGCAGTTGAAAAGTATGGGCTCCATGCCGACTTCTTTCCAAGAGACTAACACATATGCGGTCGCTGCATGGAATCGCTCCTGGGAGTGCAGTAGCTTGAATCCGATGCACCACAGCCCTTTTACTGCAACCCTCGTACAATAAAAGTGAGGATGCGGTGCAGAAATTGCGTCGCAATTGTACGCTAGAGGATCCATGCCGACTTCCTTCCAACAGACTGAATACAGTAGCGTTCTTCGCATGGAACCTCTCCTACAAGTCAAATATCTTGAAACCGATTCATCACTGCCCATTTACTGTATCTCTCGCACCCTCTCATTGACGAAGAAACTCAAAAATTGCCTCGCCAGGGTTAAAGTAAACAGGCTGTGGCGCATCGGATACAAGCTACTGGATTCCCAGAATAGGTTTCATGCTCGAGCGCAGCAGTGTTACTCCCTTAGAGTGTAGTCAGCATGGAGCCTGTAGTTTTCAATTGTGACACAATTTATGTGTCATGCGGTCAATGGAAGGGTACAAGGGTTACAGTAAACGGGCAGTAATCCATCGGATACTGGCTAGTGTAAACGCAGGAGAGGTTCCATTCGGTGACCACAGCCATTTTTGTCTCTTGGAGAGAGGTTGGCATGTAGCCTGTAGTTTTCAATCGTGACGCAATTCCTGTGTAGCATTGGAAATTTGAGGGCGCGTGGTTTACAATAAATGGGTAATGGTGCATCGGATAAAACCTACTCTACTCCCAGGAGAGATTCCATGGGCGATCGCACCAATGTTAGTCTCTCGAAGGGAAGTCATCATGGAGACTGTAGTTTTCAATAGCGACCAAATTCTGTGTCGCATTTTCAATGTGAGGGTACAGGGGTTACAGTAAATGTTGAGTTGTCCACTGGGTATTAGCTACTGGACTCTCGGGAGAGGGCTCATACGTTGACTGTAGCTGTCTTAGTCTCGTGGAAAGATGTTGACATGGAGCCTGTAGTTTTCTAACGCGACAAAATTTCTGTGTTGTACTGTCTATAACAGGGTACGAGGGTTACTGTAAACTGGCAGTGGTGCATCAGATACAAATTACTGGACTCCTAGGAGGTTTTCCATTCGCCGACCGCACCCGTGTTAGTCTCCTGGAGGGAAGTCATCATGGTGCTGGTAGTTTTAAATTTCGTCGAATTTTATTTGTCGTGCCGTCAATGGGAGGGCGCGAGGCCTACGGTAAACGGGCTCTGGTGCATTGGATATAAGGTACCGGACTCCCAGGCACAGTTCTGAGCGGTGACAGCTACTGTCTTAGTCTCCTGGAGAGAAGTCGTCATTGAGACAGTAGAATGAAATTGCGAAAAAATTTTGGTATTGCATCCTTAGAGGGTGTATGCGTGGGTTACAGAAAACGGGCAGTGGTGCATCACATACAAGTTACTGGACCCCGAGGAGAGGTTCAACTCAGCGAATGCAGCAGTGTTGGTCTCTTGGAGAGAAGTCTGCATAGAGCCCGTAGTTCTCACTCGCGACACAATTTCTGTGTCGCGGATTCACTGGGAGGGTGCGAGGGTTACAGTAAACTGGCGCGGTGCATCGGATACAAGCTTCTGGACTCCTCGGAGGGGTTACATTCGGCGACCACAGTCATGTTAGTCTCTTGGAGAGAGGTTGGCATGGAGCCTGCAGTTTTCAATCGCTACGCTATTTCTTTGTCGCATCGTCAATGGAAAGGTGCAAGGATTACCGTAAACGGGCAGTGGTGGATCGGATACAATCTACTGGACACACAGGAGAGCTTCTATGTGGCGACGGCTACCGTGTTAGTCTCTTGGAGAAAAAGTGCCATGGAGGCAGTAGTTTTCAATTGCGATGCAATTCCAGCATCGCATCCTCACAAGGCGTGTTCGAGGATTACAGTAAACTGGGGGTGGTACATTGCATACAAGCTACTGGACTCCAGGGAGAGTTTCCATGCGGCGCCCGCAGCAGTGTTACTCTCTTGGAGAGAAGTCCGCATGGAGCCTGTACTTTTCAACTACGACGATAATTATGTTTTGCATCGACAATGCAGGGTGCCTGTGTTACAGCAAACAGGCTGTGGTGAATCAGATACAGGCTACAGGACTCCCAGGACAGCAGCAGTTTTACTCTCTTGGAGAGAAGCCGGCATGGTGCCTGTAGTGTTCAATTGCGACGTAATTTCTGTGTGGCATCGTAGATGAGCATGTGCAAGGTTTACAATAAAATGGCAGCGGTGCAACGGATACAGGCTACTTGACCCCTAGGAGGTGTTCCATTTAGTGACATCGGCAGTGTTACTTCTAGGAGAAGAGTCGGCATGGAGTCTGTAATGTTCATATGTGAATCAATTTTTGGATCGAACCTCAATGGGAGGGTGCCGGGGTTACAGTAAACAGGCTGAGGTGCGTCGTTTACAAGGTACTGGTCTCCCAGGAGATGTTCCAGGTGGCGACCAACTCCGTGTTAGTCCCTTGGAGAGAAATCTGCATGAGCCTGTAGTTTTCGATCGCGACGCAATTTCTGTGTCGCTTCGTGAATGGGAGGGTGCCAGGGTTACAGTAAATGAGCAGTGGTGCATCGGATACAAGCTGCTGGACTCCGAGGAGAGGTTTCATGTGGCGACTGCAGCTGTGTTATACTCTTGGAGAGAAGTCGGCACGGTGCCTGTGGTATTTAAACGCGACGATATTTATGTGTAGCTTCTTGACTGGGAGAGTAAAAGGGTTAAAGTAAACGAGCAGTGTGGCATCGGATTCAAGTTAATGCAGTTGCAGGAGAGGTTCGATGCGGCGACGGCTACATTGTTAGTCTCTTGGAAAGAATTCGGCATGCTGACAGTAGTTTCCTATTGTGACACAGTGTTACAGTAACCTGGGAGTGGTGTATAGGCTACGAGGCTCTGCACTCCCAGGGGCCCAGTGGAGGTTCCACGCGCGACTGCAGCAGTATTAGTCCCTTGGAGAAATGTCTGCATGGAGCATGCTTTTCCAATCGCGACGTAATTTCTGTGTCGCATCGTCAATGTGAGCGTCCAAGAGTTACAATAATCTGGCAATGGTGTATCGGACTCAAGCTACTGTACCCCCAGGAGAAATTCCACGCGCGACCGCAGCCATGTGAGTATCTCAGAGGAATGGCGGGATGGAACCTGTAGTTTTCAATCGAGACGCAATTTCTGTGTCGCATCATCAGTGGGCATGTCCAAGGATAACAGTAACTGGGCAGTGGTGGATCGGATACAAGCTACTGGACTGTCAGGAGAGGTTCCATGTTTCGACCACAGCCGTGTTAGTCTGTCAGAGAGAAATCGGCATGGAGCCTATTGCTTTCAATGGCGACGCCATTTCTGTGTCGCATCGAGAATGTTAGGGTGTTAGGGTTACAGTAAACAGGAAGTGATCAATCGGATTCAAGCTACTGAACTCACAGGAGAGGTTCCATGTAGCTACCTCAGCCGTGTTAGTCTCATGGAGAGAAGTCAGCATCTTGCCTGTTGTTTTCAATCGAGACGCAATTTCTGAGTCGCATCGTCAATGGGAGGTTGCAACGGTAAAAGGGCAGTGGTGCATTAGAATCAAGCTACTGAATCCCCTGGAGAGGTTCCAAGGGCGTCCATAGCCGTGTTACTCTCTTGGAGAGTAGTTGGCATGGAGCCTGTAGTTTTCACCGCTACTCAATTCCTGTGTCGCATCGTCAATGGGAGGGCTTGAGAATTACAGTAAATGGACTGTGGTGCATCAGATTCAAGTTACTGGACTCCCAGGAGTGCTTCCATGCGGGGTTTAGAGCCATGTCAGTCACCTGGAGAGAAGTTGCCGTGGACCCTGTAGTTTTCTATCGCGACACAATTTCTGTGTCCTATCGTCAATGGGAGGCTGCGAGGGTTACAGTAGACAGGCAGTGGTGAATCGGATTCAACGTATTGGACTCCCAGGAGAAGTTCCATGCCCGCGCGCAGCCGTGTCAGTCTCTTGGAGAGAAGTCGGTATGGAGCCTGTAGTCCCATGTATCCTGGTACCCTGGTAGTCCAGTAGCTCTTATCCAATGCACAGCTGCCCGTTTACTGCAACCCTCGAACCCTCAGATTGACAGTATGACACAGAAACTGCTTCGCGATTGCGTACTGCAAACTTCATGCCGACTTCTCTCCAAGGGACTAATGCCGACCTCAAAAGTTCTCCCCATAAGTCGTGTGCAATGCTATTGCATAAGCCCTGAGGACACTGGATGAGTTTATTCTGCTGGAGTATAGCAATGATCCAAACGCGGCTACAGTCATCGCATGGAACCTCTGCTGGGAGTCAAGTATCTTGTACCCGATGCACCACTTTCCGTTAACTGCAATACTCGAATTCTCACATTGACAATGCGACACTGAAATTGCTTTTTCGACTGTATACTACAGCCTCCACGCCGAATTTTTTCCAAGATCTAACAACGCCTTCAGGAGTAGTCCTGCCACTAGGAGGTTGCAGAGCTACTGAATAAGCCGCTAGGATATTGTCAGAATATTTCTGTTACTGTACATCAGCGATCCTGGCATGGCTACGGGCAGCATATGAAACCTCTCCTGGGAGACCAGTAGCTTGTAAGCGATGCAACGCTGCCATTTACCTTCTCAACCTCACATTGGCGATGCGACAAAGAATTTCTTTTGGGATTGCGTACTACAGGCTCTGTACCAACGTCTCTTCAAGACACTAAAGCCGCGCTCATGAGGTGTCTCAGCGTTAAGCAGGTGCCGAGCTGTTGCATAAGCCTCTATAATATTGTCGGATTCATTCTGCTATTGTAAATTTATGATACTGGCGTGTCTATGGTCACTGCACGGAACTTCGCTGGGTAACTAATAGCTTGTAATAGATGCTACACTGCCCATTTACAGTAACATTTGCACCCTCACATTATCAATGTGGCACATAAATTACTTTGTGATTGCATATTACAGGTTCCATGCAGAATTCTCTCCAAAAGACTAATACTGCCCTCAGGAATTACCTTGCCATTAGGTACATGATGGACTAATGCATAAGCTTTAGGGTATTGTTAGAGTGTTTCTGCTAGTGAACATCTATGATCCTAGCATGGCTACAGTCACCGCATGGAACTTCTCCTGGGAGTCCAGTACCTTGCGCCCGATCCACCGATTTCTGTTTGCGGTATCCCTCGAATGCTCACATTGATAGTGCATACTACAGGTTCCATGCCAACTTCCCTCCAAGGACTAATACCGCTCTCATCAGGTGTCTCACGATTACGCGTGTGACGGACTACTGCGTAGGTCCTGAGGAATTTGACGGATTAAGTCTCCCAGAGTACATATATGATCCTAGCGCGGCTGTAGTCATGCATGCAACCTCTCCTAGGAGTCCAGTACCTTCTCTCCAATGCACCACAGCCTGTTTACTGTAACCCTTCCACCCTCAAATTGACGGTGCGACACAGAAGTTTCTTTGCGATTGCGTACTACAGGTTCCTTGCCGGCTTCTATCCAAGAAACTAATAACGCCCTCACGAGTTGGCTCACCATTATGAGTTTGGAGCACTACAGAAAAAGCCTGTAGGACATAGTCAGAATCATCCTGCTACTGTACATCTATGCTACCGGCACAGATACTGACTGATGTGTCGACAGCTGGGCCAACACCTTGTAGATAGAGATGGCTGAAAATGCACGCTAGACTAACGCAGACGGGCGTGAAGTACTGGAACAGGCTACGTAATTAATGCTATGAAGAAAAGTACGTAGCTGGATTAATACTTATCTGTAATCAATCATTGTGGTACATCGCTCTGGACTATACACAGGAGACTTTAATTACAATCACTGTAAGGCTAATGGCGCCTTGCTAGTTCGTAGCCATTAACTTAGCTGAAGGCTATTCTGTCTCTCGGCTAATGAGAGAGAAAGGCTTCGTACATCTAGTCGCTAGCTAGGTCGTCCGTACAACTGGGGCGAGTGCTTGTTCGTATCACGAGACCTGCCTTGTGGTGGCGCTAGGTCTGCGATCACACAGTGGCGACACGCGGGTCCGACATGTACTAAATGGACCGCGGCCGATTTAATCTACCACCTAGCAAGTGTGGTGTCTGGCGGTGACACCACACTGACACCACATGAAAACTCTCCAGGGAGTCCAGTGGCTTGTAACACAAGCACAGCTGCTCATTTACTCTAACCCTCGCACGCTCGCTTCGACATTGCTACAAAGAAATTGTTTTGCAATGGCATACTGCACCCTCAATGTCTAATTCTCTCCAAGAAACTAATGCCTCCCTCAGATGTTGACTCACCATTTGCCAGGTGCAGCTCCACTGGATAAGCTTCAAAGACATATTCGGAATCATTCTACTAGTGTACATGTATACCTGACAATGCGACACAATAATTGCTTTGCGGATGCATACTACCCACTCCATGCTGACTTCTCTCCATGAGACAAATGCCGCCTTCTGCAGTTGTCTAGCCATTAGGCAGGTGCTGTGCTATTGCAAAAACCTCGAAAACAATGTTAGATATATCTATAATCCTAGTGTAGCTAAGGTCACTGGGTGGAGGCTCTCTTGGCAGTCCAGTAGCTTGTGACCGATGCACTGTCAGTTTACTGTAATTTTCGTACACTCACATTGACGATGCGACGCAAAAATAGCTTCATGATTGCATGCCTCGGCTGCACTCCGACTTCTCTCCAAGAGACTAATGTCGCCTTCAAGGGTTTTCTGGCCATTAGGTGGGTGCTGGGCTATTGCATAATCCTCGAGGTCATTGTAGGAGTCATTCTGCTATTGTACTTCTATGAGACTTCCGTAGCTACAGTACTGCATGGAACCTGCCCTGGGAGTCCTGTATCTAGCACACAATGCAATAAAACCGTCAGTTTAACCCACGAACCCTCACACTGACGATCCGACATAGAAATAGCTTCGGGATTGCATACTACATATACCACGCCGACTTCTCTCCAAGAGACTAATGCCACCCTCCGAAGTTGTATTGCCATTAGGCAGGTGCTGGGCTAATGCATAAGAGTCGAGGACATTGTTGAAGTCTTTCTGATACTGGCGGCGATACGGTGACCTCATGGAACCACTCCTAGGGCTCCAGTAGCTTGTATCTCATGCACCACTGCCCATTCACTGTAACCCACGAACCATCACATTGACAATGCGACACGAAAATTTCATCGCAATTGCGTACTAGAGGCTACACGCCGACTCCTATCCAATAGACTAATGACGCCTTCTGGAGTTGCCTTGCCATTAGACTGGAGCAGCGCTGTTGAATAAGCCTCGAGGAAATGGTCGTAATCATTGTGCTAGTGTACATCTATTATCTTGCTTCGTCTAAACTCACCGCATGGATCCTCTCCTGCGAGTCCATTTCCTTGTATCCGCTGCTTGTCTCGCCACTTGGTGTAACCGCTGCACCTTCACTATGATAACGCGACACAGATATTGCTTCGTGACTGCATGTTACAGGCCCAAGCCGACTTTCGTCCAAGAGTTTGAGACGTGGTGCGACTTTATCTGGCACACCAGCTCTTTGGCACGACACTGTCGATTACCCGGCTGTACTAGGATCTTTGCTCCTGTTGTGATCTCGCGGGTGTTTCGCGCTCGCGGCAGTTGGTGTTGGAATCGCTACAAGACGCAAGGAAGTGCTTGCGTGGACGAAAGAGGAAACCAAGCGTGCTCGACCAGCAGCGGCACGGCGGGTCTACCTCCTAAGACGGTCGCGAGTTTGTAGTGGAGCTGCCTGATGTCAACTCCAGGAACTGTTGGTCGCATTGCCTTGGTGCCTGTTTTCTCCGCGAGACCCATCCCCAGAGACCATCTCGCTCTCCATCGAAGGTGCAAGTGATTTTGGTGCCTTCGTTTCGGTGAATGATTTGCGTTGCAGCGAGTGTACTTGTTGCTTGGTTGCCCTAATGCACCTGTTGTTGAAGTAAGAGCAGCTGGCAGTGTGTAGCCGCATGGAAACCAGGAGTTACTATTTCTTTTTAAAAATCCGCTGGTTGGATTACTATTAGGAAGGTGATTAGCTCTAAGGTGTGTGTGTGTGTGTGTGTGTGTGTGTGTGTGTGTGTGTGTCTGTGTGTTATTATTATTATTATTATTATTATTTGGGCGGGGGCAGTATCCAGAATCCTATGTATTGCCTGTATGAGATTTTCAGTGTATTTTGATTGCCATCAAATCGACGTACCATGTATATTACTCTAAAATTTATTAGCAAAGGCTCGTATTCTGTAAAGCTAGTCATCTGTACTTAGTTCCTTTATATTCGAGCATTTATTTGAATGCACTTATTCACTATTAGTAAAAGTGCATTTGATTCTTCATTTATTCGTATTGTTTATTCAAATGGTTCAAATTGCTCTGAGCACTATGGGACTTAACTTCTAAGGTCGCCAGTCACCTAGAACTTAGAACTAATGAAACCTGCCTAACCTAAGGACATCACACACATCCATTTCCGAGGCAAGATTCGAACCTGCGACCGTAGCGGTCGCGCGGTTCCAGACTGCAGCGCCTAGAACCGCTCGGCCACCTCGGCTGGCTATGGTTTATTGATCTCTTGACTTATATGAATTGTTGTTTGGTTGGTGTTTGCCATGTCTTCTGCGGTCTGTTTGTGTTCCAGTTTTCAGAGAGTTGGGATGTGTGGGATCGTCGCCACGTTCTGCTTCGATGCACAGAAGTTGTGACGTGCCGCCTAATGGGAAGCGACTCCCGGTTGCGCCCCGGGGTTTAGGTGTTGTTTTGGACGGCTGGTCTGCTGCTTACGGTATTTGACGTTAAGTCACCTTTTTCCCATGACAGCCTAGTGTCACTGCCCATTTGGTAAACATTTAACGTGTTTCATGTATATATATATTTTTTAATATAAGTTTTTTTATTTCCTTGGGAATGAATCGTATTAATTTGTAACTTTGACCTGCTTGTGTTATTTGGTTTCTTAACGAACAGGTGTGCGTTTCTTGAACCACTTTCATATTGCAAATTATTGCCCTTATTTAAATAAATTATCTGTGCCACAATTCTAAAACTCACTTTCTGCTTACAGTTTATTGTTCCTTTAAGTATTGAAATTTTTGTAGATCATCTCTTTAAGTCAGTTTGTGATTATAATTTGCTGCCTTGCTTGGGAAGCTAGGTATCTGCGATATTTTCGTATTGTCTTAAAAATGGCCATGTGTTGATTGTTTCGTGTCTGTTTTATAAATATAGGCTTTGAATAAATTGTTAATTTACTGATTTGGTAGTTGTTTTTTAGGGAGTGACATTACAAGGGCCTTGACCTTCCATGCTAAGTGTACCCCTCATCCCGACTTACTCAGTAACAGAGAGCAATGGCGTCCTCAGGATTTGTCCCACCATGAGGCGATTGTGAGGCTATACATAAGCCTCGAGGACACTGTCGGAGTCATTCTGCTATAGTGTACATCTATGATCCTGGCACGGGTACAGTCACTGCATGGAACCTCTCCTGGCAGTCCAGTAGCTTGAAACCAATCCACCACTGTTTGATTATTGTAAACCTCGCACACTCACATTGACGATGCGACACACAAAACTGCTTCGCGATTGCATACTAAAGGATCCATGTCGACTTCTTTTCACTAGACCAATGCCGCCCTGAGGAGTTATGTCGCCAATAGGAATGTGCTGCGCTACCGCATTAGCCTCCAGGACATTGTCGGATTCATTCTGCTGGAATACATTTATGATACTGGCGCCGCTACTGTCACCGCATGGAACCTCCCTGATAAACTAACAGCTTGTTTCCAATGCACCACTTCCTACTTACTGTAACCCTTGCACCCTCACACTGACGATGCGACACAGAAATTACTTTGCATACAACATAATCCATGCAAACTTCTCTCCAAAATATTACTGACGCCCCCAGGAGATGTCTCGCCATTAGGCGAGTTGCTGGACTAATGCATAAGACTGGAGGACATTGTCAGAGTCTTTCTGCTACTGTACATCTATGATACTGGCACAGGTACAGTCACTGCATGGAACCTCTCCTGGCAGTCCGGTAGCTTGTTTCTGATGCACCACTGGCTGTTTACTGTAACCCCCGAACCCTCACGTTGACAGTGTGACACAGAAATTTCTTCGAAATTGCGTACTGCAGGATCCATGCCAACTTCTCTCCAAGTGACTAATGCCGCACTCAGGTGTTTGCTCGCTGGTTGGCGGTTGCAGCGCTAATGCTTAAGCCTCGAGAACACTGTCGGAATCATTTCGCTAGTGTGCACCTATGATCCTGCCGCAGCTATGGTCACCGCATGGAACCTCTCCTGGGAGTCCAATATCATATATATGATCCATAGGTGCCCGTTCACTGTAACTCTCGTACCCTCACACTGACAATGCACTCCGGAATTGCTTTGCGATTGCATACTAGAGGCACCATGCCGACTGCTATTCAATGGACTAGTGACGTCTTCAGGAACTGCCTCGCCATCAGACGTGTGCAGCGCTGTTGCATTAGCCTGAGAGATATTATCATGGTCATTAACTTGGTGTGTCTACGATCACCGCATGAAATCTCTCCTGACAGTCCAGTGTCTTGTATCCAATGTACTGCTGCCAGTTTACTGTATCCCTTGCACCTTCACACTGAAATTGCTTTGCGGATGGATACTACCGACTCCATGCCGACTTCTCTCCATGAGACAAATGCCAACTTCTGTAGTTGACTAGCCATTAGGCGTGTGCTGAGCTATTCCAAAAACCTCGAGGACATTGTTAGATACATATATGATCCTGGCGTGGCTACAGTTACTGGGTGGAGCCTCTCTTGGGAGTCCAGTAGCTTGTATCCGATGTACCGCTTCAGTTTACTGTAAGTTTCGCACTCTCACATTGACGATGCGACACATAAATAGCTTCGCGATTGCATACTACATGCTCCATGCCGACTTCAACGTTCAGCATAACTGTGGTGTCACCGCCAGACACCACACTTGCTAGGTGGTAGCCTTTAAATCGGCCGCGGTCCGTTAGTATACGTCGGACCCGCGTGTCGCCAATATCAGTGATTGCAGACCGAGCGCTGCCACACGGCAGGTCTAGAGAATCTTCCTAGCACTCGCCCCAGTTGTACAGCTGACTCTGCTAGCGATGGTTCACTGGCAAATTACGCTCCCATATGCCGAGACGATAGTTAGCATAGCCTTCAGCTACGTCATTTGCTACGACCTAGCAAGGTGCCATTATCATTTTCTATTTATCTTGAGATGCATGTACCGTCAGACCGATGTTCGCCAATTATGGATTAAAGTTAAGTATTCCAGAAGCTACGTACCTTTTTTGCTAGTATAATTACCTTACCTGTTCCAGACCTCACGCCAGCCTGCGTGAGCTGAAACGCGTGCCTTTCGGCTACCTCCTAGTGGCTTGGCTGTCTTGCCAAGTCACAACAATAACCCTTTAATCATCACAGTGACAATGCGACACAGAAATAGCTGCGCAATTGCATACTACATACTCCTTGCCGACTTCTCTCGAAAAGACTTACATTGACCGGGTTGTACTGTACGTTGACGACTTACATTGACGATGTTACTTGGTATCAATGATGGCACGATGGTAACACGGCTAATAGGAAGTCATTGTGAGCCACGCTGCTTCTATCAGTCTCCACATGGCAGTGACTGGGAAGTATTCTTAAAAAATGCCCACTTTCCTGGAAACATCTATTTCGTTAAAGAAGGCGATATTAATCATCAGTCTTTATCTTCGAAATAACGTCTTATAGATGAAATATACTGAAAGAGCCTACTCAGATGTAATCATAAATGTGGTAAAATTGTAGAGCGTTATATGAAAACATATTGTGCACTTATGAACATCGCGAGCTTTCTATTGCAATTCCGTAAGTGCAGTGGAACACCATTGAACCGAATTGCAACTATCGGATCACATATTATCCGAATCGCTTTGAGCAAAAAGAAATTTGGACTTAATGGCTAAAAATTTGGTTTTTGAAGTTGTTACAGAATACAATATACTGTACGTATCTTAATCTCTCTAAAATCAATCCTCAGCGAATGTATCAAAAGAAAAAATCTTCCAGTGAACAATGAATGCACTAAACGCACTGCAGTACGCGCAATACGCGCTTTGCTGTGTTTGCAGTCACCGTCATAAAGCGCAGCCTACATCTGTCTGTGTTCATTCAGAGGGACCTACAGCATCTGTGTCATGACCTTAACGTGTACACAGATGTGTTGTTATACATTCCGTCTTCGGTGTCTTTTGCTCTGTGTATGTGTTTTAATTTACTGTGCGGCATATATGTTCTAAAATGGAACGTAAAATGAAATGTAAAAGTTCTCGATCAGACATAAAGCCACGCAATTTTTGAATTGGATTTAAGTGGTGGGAAACTGTCAGCATAGCCAATGCAGCCTCAACTTTTATTGGAAACTTCAGAGACTTCTGACTTGGATTTTATATTACGCAGATGAGACAGGTCGTATTTAGAAGGTTTTGCGTGAAACAACATTGGATTCTGCCACGGAAGGTAGTGCTCCTGGCAATAATGTTAGTTACGATCATGCAACCGTGATGAACTGTGTTAACTCCACAGGAAACGACAAAATACTCCTACTGTCGACTGTGATAATTCTACTGGAAACCACAAAATTTCCCTACTGTTGATCGGAAAATCTAAAAAACCTAGGGCTCACAAAATTTTTAAAAAACTTTCTAATAATGAGTCATAGGCCTGGATAACTGGTACTTTGTTTTGCGAATTGTAATATTCAGTTCTCATATCTGAAGCAAAAAAATATATCAAATGTCTATAGGAAAAGAAGGCACTAAAGTGATGTCAGTTCTGGGAAATTCATCCACCCATCTCACGGAAAACCTTCTTGATAAAGGAGGTGGACGTACGATAAAACTCTTTCTGTCACCAAACGTAACGAGTTCGCTGCAGTCAATAGACCGAACGGTTGTCGAAACTAAGGATCGACTTTGCAGAAGACAGCTGTTGAGGAAGTTTTTGATACAAGATGCATAGAATTTAGTGATGATAGTCACATTAAAATAAGCTTGGCATATATTGATAGGCATTTTGTAAGAGGTCCATGATTATGGAATTTGTTGCTAGCGCACTTGAGCAGATGTAATTTCGATGGATAGCTCACGCGCTGCCTGCCATATGTAAGCTACAGGAGAATAAAAGGAAATCTCTTAATAATAATCTTTCTTATAAAAATTAACTTTTGACAATCATTCAACTCAATTTAAAGATTTTACTAATTTCTCCAATCCTTGGCTATCCTGATTATTGTAAAGAAAAATCTGTTGTTTCTTTTTATACATGACAAATCTATCGGCGAGCATTGTACTGAGCTGTGACAGAAAAATTTTTAATAGGAGCAGATATATACGCATTATACGGTGATCTTATTGAAGCAAGAATTTTTATTTTGATTCAGAATGATCTTTCAGGGCCATGACGCAGCGCCGCTGACGTCCAAAATTTACCAGTTTAAGTTCACAGTTAATTATTGAAAGGTTATAAGTGAGCCACAATTCTATTGAGAGATTAGTCCAATTTTTATTGCTCGTAGGCTACGGAATTTATCTGTTGGCAGGTTATGCTCAATGTGAATGCTATATAATTATTTTTTATTGGGAGGTAACGCTAAATGTCCATGTTATAGTTATATTTTTTACTGTAGGGAGGTTTCGGAACTTTTCTGTTGGGAGTTTGCACTAAATGTGAATATTATTTATATTATTTTACTGTGGAGAGGTTACACTTGTCGACAACCGGCCAGGATCGTATTTTTGTGAATATCTGAGAAGTAGTCATATATCTGCTCTTATTTACACTATTGTTAAATGTAGTTTGCATCTGGCGCAACGCATTTACTAATTTGTCACTCTTTCTTTCACAGATCATCGGCAATTTATCGCTCTTTGTTGTCACTGTATTTATTCCATTTTTGCTTTGTCTTTGTTTGATTTTGTGCTTACCTTGATTTGTGAAAATGCCGCGAAAAACTGGTAACAGTACATCGCGATGTGCAATGAGCGAAAAAGCCGACCTAAATAATTTGACGGATAATATTAGCGATACTCAGTGTCTTAATGATAATCATCCAATTACTGCCATTCAGTGCGTGCCGACCACCAGTAATGGTTTTATTCCAAATGATGAACTAACAAATTTAATTTAACGAGAATTGATGAAGCGGCACTTTCCGTTACAATGAACATTGCCCAGTTTAACACACCTGATTTGCCAAATTTACACAGTGAACAGATAGATGATTCTAACGAAGGTGAACAATATACACAAAACACGTCAAGTTTATTTGATTCCGATGTAGTGACCAACAGTGCACATCCGATTGGCAAACCTTTTTGTGAATCAGACAATGACCTAATGGTTACCGGTACACAAAACGTGACACTTGCAGATACACCATCACACAGCACAGAAAATACATGTAGCGCCCCTTTTGCAATATTCACCATTATCGAGGTGAAACATAAATAAAAATGACTGTATGTGACTCAAAATGAATTACAATATAGATCGATAGATTCAGAAAAGACATTATTTTTATTGTATGAGATTATAATGTGTAACTAATTATAAGAAAAATTATCTTTGTAAGAGTATAAAATACAATGCAATGCTCATTCTTCTGTCTAGTCTGTTTTGTTCTGTTTGTTCTGTTGTTAGCTGGAATAAGGTATGCAAGCTATTGTGCTGTGATAGCATTTGTTTCTGTCGTAACGTAATTGCAGATATTTCATGGTGTAAACTGTGTCCTAGTAAGAATATATTAGTATAAAGTGATCTCCGTGCGTTATTTCAAGAACCTACGCCACATTTATCTTATGAAAAGAATATTTACTGTAAATTATTTAGCTTGTTTCCAGCTGCTGCGGAGCGACTGTTAACAATTAGCCGCCATTACGCGGTACATTTAAAAATATTTTTTCACACCACAATGTATGATAGCCGGAGCGGAAGAAATTATGAAAAAACATTCAGTGAGATTAATTGAAGTAATCCAGTGAAATAATTTTATTAAAACTTGTCTATTTTCTGTTATAGTGAACTGGAGCTGAGTAAAACTACGCTATTGCATTTACAGTAATTTGTAGGGCACTCGATAAAACCAGATATTATACGTAATTGGCAACCTACGAAATTCATTATTTTGCTTATTATATCTCTTTTGTATTTTTTTAAAGCTAAACGTAAAAACTAACGTCACTAAAAATCAGTAACATATCACGATAAATCAAAGGACAAACAAATTTACTAGGAGAGTGTTCCCTCTTAATAAATAGTATACTTTTTTATGAGATATAATATACAGCAGCTAATTTTTGCATGGATCGAGTTATGGCATTATTGTTAAAACATAATGAAAATCTCGAACAACAAATTAATGAAAATAATGAAAATCTCCAACAACAACTTAATGAAAATCTCAAACAACAACTCAATGAATCGAACAAACAACTTAATGAAAATCTCAAACAGTCGAATGAAAAACAAGACAACAATTACAAACAACTTAATGAAATTCTCAAATTGATTAATGAAAAACTTGACACCTCTACTGAACAGATTACAGCCGTTGCCGAGCAATGTAACAAAACTAAAAAACAGTTACGCGAGGAAATTAAGGCTAGTGCTAGGAATAGTAGTGAAGAAATTAGGTCTGTTGCACAAGAAATATGTAATACACATGCAGCCACAACACAATTACTTAGAGATGAAATTAGTGCAGTTGCTAAACAATGTTCAGAAAACGCAACACAGTTACCCGACGAGTTTAAATTAATGTCAGCAGTACTTTCACGCGCACTGGATGCGAAAGTAGACAAGAAATTCGAACAACAGAACAGCCAAATTGACGAACGTTTTAATCACCACCTACAAAGCAGTGAAACGTTTTACCGTAAATTCATACAGGAACAGAATAAAGTAAAGAAACAAGTCATGAAAACAATTACGGCACAGAGACAGGAACATAAGCGTAAGTTATTTACGAAATCAAAAACATACGTAGACACCACCTTTTAGACAGTATCAGACGAAATTAATACTATCAAACAGTTGAACAGTGAATTGCATGATGAAATCTCCACTCTTAAAATAAAAGCAGACACTCACACAGTAGACTTTCAGACAATGATCAGCAGACTTGAACAGTTGGAATTAATACAGGATCCCGATGCTATTAAAGCAGACGTTAATAAATTAAACAAAAGCACACGTAAAATCCAAAAACAAATTACTGCTTGTGACACTAAAAATGATGATCAGGTGAAAGCATTGACTGAAAAATTTGATGAATTGGCCAGTCGTATTGAGGTTATCGAAAATAACAATGACACTAAATCAGACGATACGTCACCAATTTCGTTCAATCAAACACCCGAATTCCAAAATTTACAGCAGACAATCAGTGAGATGAGTTCGTCCAATAATATATTGAGTACAAAAGTGTCGTCTTTACAGCAAGAAGTGACAGAGATGAAAAATTTTTCCGCCTCTAACACGGCACAGCATACGCCACATTCCGAACATTTCTCACACTCATACAGCCAGTATAATTTAGGCAATTTACAGAGAGTACGTCACTTAGATTCCGAACAGTCACAGACAAACAGATTATCATACAATCCTGAACCTGTTCAGACATACAGAGACGATAATTTTGATTATAAGCATTTTCTATCAGTGAGAAAATTTAAGATATTTAAGAATGACAGAACTCAGCACGCTTTATCTGCAGATGAACAGGCAATTAACCGAACAGAGGTCATTTCGACATCGCGTAACATAGACTATCATTCCACATTGTTCACAGATACGTACGTACACAGCTACAATACGCCAGACGAAGCCGACTATGACGTTATGCAAATGATTTCTGAGAAAGTAAAGCAAAGAAGTGCAAATACAGACGACGAACGTACAGAGCTACGCAAATTATTTTACAGCAAGCTCCAGTTTTTGACAACATCCCTGGTACTATGTCCGGTTTCATGTATGAATTTCCAGTTAAACAGCACGACACGTTTAAAGCCAAACATTATCCCATTCCGCATATTCACAAAGAACAAGTTAAGAAAGAATTGCAAGCTATGCTTGACCAAGGTGTTATTGAACCGGCAGTTAGTCCGTACATAAACCCGCTCCATATTGTTAAGAAAAAGGATGGCTCACTTCGAATCGTCCTTGATTCGCGTCATGTCAACAACATTATTATTAATGAAACAGATCGCCCACAGACACTAGAAGAACTTTTACAGAAATTTCATGGTACTGCTGTTTATTCTACATTAGATGTGAAATCGGGATTTTGCCATCCGAACTGCAGGAAGTACACAGCATTTCTCTGTTTTGGTGACTGTTATTAATTTTCCAAATTACCGTTCGGTTTAACAATTTCTTCAGCAGCGTTTATTCGCGGTTTGAATAGTATAATTCCGACAGAACTTAAAGACAGAATCACAACATATGTAGACGACATCCTTATTGCAGAAGTTAACTGGTCTGAACACAATTTGATTCTGGAACAACTGTTACAAACTTTTCATGCACAAGGATTCGCTGTTAATCTTAGCAAATCGCAGTTTGGGAAAACTTCCATAAAATTTCTTGGACATGTAATTTCAGCAGAAGGCATTGCGCCTGACCCCGAAAAACTTAAAGCTTTACGTGACATTACTGTTCCAACGACGAAGGGACAACTACGCAGCTTTTTGGGATTAACTTTTTCCATAAATTTATTCATTATTCTGCTTTAGATACCCCTAGATTATGCCAATTGACGGGTAAAAACGCTATTTGGTCCTGGGATAGCCAAGCACAGTCTGAATTTGTTAATTTGAAACATGTCTCGTTGAATGCACCACTTTTATCACACCCAGATCTTACTAGAAATTTTTCCATTGTCACCGACAGTTCTAACACCGCTTTAGTCGTACACATTTTCCAGGAAATTGAAGAAGATGGCACTACAGTAATTAAAAACATCGCCTTTGCAAGTCGCATTCTGTCACCTGCTGAACGCAATTATTCTGTTACAGAGCTTGAAACATTATGTGTTGTACGGGCATTTACCAGATTTAGGCATTTTCTTTATGGAAGACATACTACCGTTTACACAGATCATAGAGCTATACAGTTTTTACTCTCCGCTAAATTTACACATGACAGGTTAAGCAGATGGAAACTTTATTTACAGGAATTTAATTTTACAATTGTTCACATTCCCGGTACACAAAATGTTGTATCAGACGCACTATCACGTTCTCTCAGCAACAATCAGCAAGACATCGCAACCAACTTCTGCCAAGCAAATTTTAGCGTCATGTATATTCAACAAGTTGCATTTGAAAATTTCATTTCGTCGTCATTACGAGACATAGCACAAGAGCAAAGCAAAGACAACGTATGGAAAGAAATTAAACACCTTTGGCAAGATAAGAATAACGTTACCATTAGAAACCATTATACTGTACGGAAGAACATTCTGTTTCGCCGCTCTCACCCTGACAGCAACAACTGGTTATTGTGCATTCCTGGCGAACTTGTTAACAAATTAATTTGGTACACTCATTTAAGTTACGCACATTATGGAGCCAGAAAATGTTTTCTTATACTGAGACAGAACTGTTGTTTTGCGAACATGGAAAAACGTATACGACGAGTTTTAGTGTCATGTAAAATCTGCCAGAAAGCTAAATCGGACACGACTTACATATTCCTCCGTTACATCCTACTGTACCGATTCAATTGAGACATATGGCCGCTGTAGACATTTATGGTCCGATTCCCAGATCTAGTAGAGGTTTTTGTTACGTCTTTGTCGCTGTTGAACTCACTTCGAAATTTGTTACCTTCACTCCGTTACGCAAAGCTACTGCTAAATCTATTTCTAATGCATTTGTAAAAGATTTTTTATTTCATGTAGGGCATGTATTGAAAGTAATTTCCGACAATGGACCACAATTTCGATCTGCTATATGGACACGTGTGTTACGAGCAAGAAACATTTCTCCGATCTATATATCCAGGTACCGCGCTTCTTTGAATCCTTCTGAACGACTAATGAAAGAAATTGGTAAACCATGTAGAATATACTGCCATAAAAGACATATTGATTGGGATAGACACATACTCTCATTCCAGGATGTAATTAACTCCATACCAAATGAATCTACTATGCTACCTCCAACTGTTATATTGAAAAATGTTGAACCACGTAATAAAATTAAAGAATCAGTATCCTTTCCTACATTTCGTCGACTACGTCACCATGAAATAATTGACATTGTACTCAACAACATCAAACGTGCCGCAGAGCGCCGGAGAACACAGCAAAACAGGTTTGTACACGCCGTGACTTTCACATAGGACAGAAGATATTAGTACGCACACACTATTTATCCAACAGAGGAAAGAGTAGATGCAGTAAATTTGAGCTTCTATACGCAGGTCCATATAGAATTCGCAACATTCCTCACCCCAATGTAGTACATGACGAAACTTTGAGAACCAGAAAAAGCAAAGGCAATCACCATGTTTCCAATATTAAACCCTTTACTGAATGAACACACTTTACGATTTATCACACACTGTAATGCCATTTCCTGATATTTATATGTCCACTTAAGCAATTATATCTATGTGACTACTTACTGATGATTATTATGTTTTTCTTGGCAAGTGCCCGGCAAGGTAAGGTTAGCAGGTCGCTTTTCTTGTTGTTACACATCAGACCGTGCACATTTTCCATTTTTTTGTGTATGTATGATTGTTTTCCTATCGAAAGTAGAATTTTTGTCTGTATGCACTACGAAATGTTTAAGATGTAACGAACACCAGTTGACATTAACATTTTGCCTTATGAAATCTCAACATCTTGACTATTTTACATTTGTTGCTACTACACTATGATACTGTGTACATTTTTTGCACTTGAAAACTGTCTATGATTTTGACATAATATGTATTCTGTCATGCTATGCTGTATGCTTAGTGGTATCACTAGAAACAAGTTTTTATTTAATGAGTATATGATATAAATGCAAGATATTAATCCTTATTCATCATTTTCAGAAAGCAATAACGTGTAAAAGAAATAAGTTAAACAAACCACAATGGTTTACTATGAAATGGAAATTTCACCATCGGAATGAACGAAAGAAAATGCTATACTGTGTCGTGAAGAGTAAATGGATCAGGATTAACAAGCATTAACAAGAATATACTATACACACTGTATAATAGCAGTCTCAACCAATCATTTTTCTTTCAGAATACGAGGCGATTATTGCAGGCTGTCAGACAGAACTACACATGTTAATTTTAGTGATGAAATATGCTAGAAGTAAGAAACTCTATACTATAGGAAGTAATGAATGATAATGAATAGTTGTATGAAGTAAATGGTAATATGAATATGAATAATGAATTGTCTGTTTTTTGCAGATGATAATAAATGATGATCAATAGTTATATGGAGAAAATGGTAATATGAATAACGAAGTTTTTCTTTGCAGCTGATGGTAATGATGAAGTTATAGTAATATGAATAATGAACTTTTTCTTTGCAGATGATGATAATGATGAAGTTTATATATTTTGTATTAGTTAAGAGATGCTATGTAGTTATTTAAGTATTTGTTACAGTTCCTTTTTACAGTATGTCTTACGTCGCATAGTATAATGACTGAATGTTTTGGGAAACACAGCTAGAGTACATAGATATTAAGTACACGTTTCGTTACCTGTTAATTCGAAGTTTACTTCTTTTCAGCATAATATGAATACATTTCTTCTTTCAACTCAATAATCCACTTTGTATTTTTTCCAGGAGAAGCTTTTCATGATACTGATATGCTATAAGCACTTAATTATTAAATCTGTCCTAGTAGTTGCATTTTTTATCCAGTTGTGTCTATCAATTATGAATGTGATCACATATACTGTACTTGTTTCATAACCTTGCTACAGCTGACTCATGACGAATGACATTATTAACCCTTATTTCCAGCAATAAGTCAAGAGCAAATATTTTCATGCCCCAGCAGCTATCGATCCCAATGCAATGCATTTCTAGCACAAAAAAAATTACCAGTCCCAACTACTACCAGTATACAACTAAATAACGCTACCAATTTTAAATATAATTTTAGTCCTAAGTATAATGCAAATTTTTCTGTGTATTGATTCTATTATGTCTATGTATAATTGGACTACCAACCTTGAGTAATAGTTCCAATGTCTTACATTTTAAATATGTCTTATGTCACTTACATGATATCATATATAAACACCAGTAACTTGATGCTACACTCAATAACTCCTGTTTTGAATGATGACTTGTGAATAATACTGAATAATGTTTTGCAAAACTATTTGAATACTTTGTAAATGGCCAATGAGTGCCAATAATTACTGCAGTCAGATGAGTTATGAATAGTGTTTTGTAATTCTCAATACTTGCTACATGTTTAGTAACTGGCCAATGAATGCCACTGATTACTGTAATGAGATGGCTTATGATGCCAATGATCACTGTAATGAGATGACATGATACCAACAATTACTGTAATGAGATGAGTTATGAATGATGTTTTGTAATACTGCATAAATGGTATACCAATGATTATTATAATGAGATGACTGGTGCATAAATGCTATGCCAATAATTACTGTAATGAGATGACTTATGCACAAATGCTATACCAATGATTACTGTAATGACATGACTTATGCATAAATGCTATGCCAATGATTACTGTAATGAGATGACTTATGCATAAATGCTATGCCAATGATTACTGCAATGAGATGACTTATTAATAATGTTCCATTAAATTTCGTAAATGCTATGCCAATAATTACTGTAATGATGCCAATAATAATTGTAATTAGATGACTTATGAATAATATTCTATAATAATTACTGTTATGAGATGACTTATGCATAAATGCTATGCCAACAATTACTGTAATGAGGTGACCTATGAATAATGTTCTGCAATAATCCATACATACTACTTAAATGCTGTGTAAATAACCAATAAATGCCAATAATTATTCAGATCGGTTGATACACTAGTGTCATTCTATGATGACTAGCATAAGCCTTAATGTATCCTTCACCTTGTGACCTAATTACCAGCAATTACTGCAATATCCGTATGTCCTGTCCATCCCCATGATCATGGAGCACTATATTTGATTTGTGCACTAATTCTACGTTGGTGTAAGAGTATGGATTCTACAAGAATGTGGTGTTGACATACCAAGCTGTCCACCACCTTGAACGATGGAGATGTTATTATGGTGCTACTGTTTGGTGTACCAAATATACTGCCAAAATGATAACATACAATATTAGTGCAACATTTCAGTGTCTTGGCTACACTGATAAATACTTCAGGGAAGAGATCTTCAGATTGTGTCACTTGGTGTTGTGCTTCTGTAGAAAGATACGTACTTTCAGTGCAGCTACGTCCAACCTACTGTGCTGCAACCATGATGCTATCCTTCCCATTCCTTTCGTAGTTCTTGTGAAAATTATAAAGACTTTTACAGTGTGTGTGCACTTTGTGTCACTTCTTCATGAATTTAGTTCTTGTAAAAAAAATGCTAAAGACTTTTACAGTGCATATGCACTATATTTCACTTCAGTTCTTGTAGAAAATGCTAAAAACTTTTACTGTGCTTTTGCACTTTATGTCATTTGTTAATATATTTTGTACTCACTGCATATACATTTTGTCACTTCTTAATATGTTCTGAACTCAGTGCTTGTGCACTCAATTTCATTTCTTAATATGTTATGCACTTATCAATAATGTATATATTTTGTGACTTTGGACTTAGTTAGCTAAATAGATTATAGAAACATTTGTTGCTCTTGGCAAGTCCAATTGACTCACCATCGCTGACAAATTTTTGCCCCCTCCCCGCCCCCCCCCCTCCAGTGGAGGGTTATGTAAGAGGTCCATGATTAAGGAATTTGTTGCTAGCGCACTTGAGCATATGTAATTTCGATGGATAGCTCACGCGCTGCCTGCCATATGTAAGCTATGGGAGAATCTGAGACCAAAGAGCAGTGTTGACTGCAGTAAGAACCGTGTGGTAGTTGGAGCACGTTGCTAGCGAGTAGTCGTGTGTATCGAGTTGGCTGGGCCAGTCCTGGGGAGCGATGGCGGAGCCTGAGCGTTGTAGTATAAGGTAAAAGCAGCCTCGCGCATATGTAGTATTGTTATATCAAGTCCCATGTAAATGCTTTTAAAAGGAAATCTCTTAGTAATAATCTTTCTTATAAAAATTAACTTTTGACAATCATTCAACTCAATTTAAAGATTTTACTAATTTCTCCAATCCTTGGTCATCCGGATTATTGTAAAGAAAAATCAATTTTTTTCTTTTTATACATGACAAATCTATCGGCGAGCATTGTACTGAGCTGTGACAGAAATTTTTTTAATAGGAGCAGATATATATGCGTTATCCAGCGATCTTACTGAGGCAAGAATTTTCATTTTTATTCAGAATGATCTTTCAGGGCCATGACGCAGCGCTGCTGACGTCCAAAATTTACCAGTTTAAATTCACAGTCAATTATTGAAAGGTTATAAGTGAGTCACAATTCTATTGAGAGATTAGTCTCATTTTTATTGTTCGTAGGTTACAGAATTTATCTGTTGGCAGGTTGTGCTAAATATGAATGCTATATAATAATTTTTATTGGGAGGTAACGCTAAATGTCTATGTTATAGTTATATTTTTTACTGTAGGGAGGTTTCGGAACTTTTCTGTTGGGAGGTAGCACTAAATGTGAATAATATTTATATTATTTTACTGTGGAGAGGTTACAATTTCAACAGAAAGATGATGATGAAAAAAAGAAGCCTGTAAAAGAAAAGGAAGAATGAGAAGCAAATATTAAGAAATATTGCTTCAGAACATAAGAAAGTTTCTTTTGAAAATTCCTGGACGTGTCAATGGCAGCGAAGAGGATACAGGCGATGGTTTACTTGTGATTCTGTAGTCCCTGGATTCTAGATCTTCAGCGACGGTGAAATCAAAGTGTTAGAAGAAACTGATGGCCAGGAGAATGACGGACCGAATCTGATGAGGCATGTGCGTGACTTGACACAGCGCAAACATGGATGGAGCGGCAGCTGGTGTGTGACGTTATACAGCTGTTCACCGTCAAGTGGATGGGAGACTAGACAGTACAGAAACGACTGAAGACAGCCAAAGATCTGGCTCTGACCGATGAGTTCTACAACTTACAATTTAAGTCAATTCAGTACTGTACCACCCGGGTCGCATTTGGACCCGAGTATTTGGAGTTTTACTATAGATATAGAGGTACCCAGAAACTGGGTACTGAGTACGGGTTAAATGAACACTTCAAATATTTAGTTAGTTATGAGCTATAATTTTCAAATCAGTTTAATATAAATTAACTCAAAGTGGAAACCTTTTAGAAGATATGTTGGGCTTGGAGCAGCGACTGTCATCAAAGGAAAAAATTTCACGCCGCAGATGTATTCAAATGGGAACAGGAAATAATTGGGGGAAATTTTATAAAACCAGTAACTTATCGATACATGCTGGCTGTGTACCTCAACCTGCTAAAGATAGAGATAGTGGAAATGTAAGCTGCTAAATAAGTTCTTGTCTGTGAAAGGCAACGAAGTATAACATGGCAAACAGGGTGGTATTTCACCACACTGTTTCCTGCCTCAGGTTATGGTTACTGTGTAAAGATGAACGGGTTCTAACGGACTGCGTCAGCGACACGTATAGTAACCCTCGGTGGACAGGAGAACTGTTTATCCCTTTCATTTTATTGTAGGTTAATTTATTCACCGTACTCACATGTGCCAATTATGTGGGCTACTTTCGAATGAATCATAATTATTAAACGCCGCCTAACTTGACATATTCTTTGTAGTCGAAGTTCTTTAGAAATGGCAGCATACTCTGCCAGTACCGTTATTAGATGTATTTACCAACAATCGCGATATCAACTAATGTATCTCTGTCGTGTAATAGTTGTAACAGCATAAATTGCTTAAAGATTATTGAACTCTATAAATCCATTCAATTCTCGAAGGAAATTATAAAAATTAGACTTGTTTCTCGTCTGTCGATAGCCGTCTTTATTTTCCGAAACTGACAAGTTTCTTACAGAGTTATCTATCATCGGATCATTTCCGGTAGTCACACATTAACCAGTCTTAGCAGAACTATCACTTCAGTCCAGTATACAGATGAACCGACGAGAGATGAATATACTCTCTACAAAAGAGTACTGCGGATAACTGCTTGGCGACAAGTATATCCAATTTTGAAATTTGCAGAATCCAAATTAACATAGCTTTTAAATTTATACAACTTGGTACGTTACTACGTTCTTTTTACGAGGACACCGTTTCCGTATTTCGTTTGAAAGATGAAGAGTACTGCCTTGTTACGCAAAATAATGGTAACTTCCGACGTTATCTACAAGATCATTTATATACACATACAGTGAAACTTGACACTCCTTTAACACTTCTCTGGGGCACGTGCGGAGTTACTTTTGTTTATGAAGACCTCTCTCCGTTCAAACTGACATGCTGTGTCCTGTTTGCTTGGGACTCTTCAGTCCAGTTATACAGTTGGTCTGATTTTCCGTACGCTCCTACTTCGTTCATTAGGCGGCAGTGCGGAACTGTATCAAATGCCTGCCGGAAGTAAAGGAGCAAGGCATATACCTGGGCGCCTGTACCTACTGCTTTCTGGGTCTCGTGGACGAAGAGAGCGATCAGGGTTTCAGATGATCGTTCATTTTGGAACCCATGTTGGTTCTTACAAAGGACATTTTCAGCCTCCAGAAATGTCGTAATGCGCTAGCATAAAACATGATCCCAAAATCTAAAACCGACCGACATCGAGTGTGTAGGCCTATAGTTCTGTGCATCTTGGTAGTGAAGTAGGAAGCAGCATAAATTGGAAAGCATTTCAGAAATTCTTTGAGAGCAAAAGGTTTTACTAAACGCGACTTATTGTATAAGAAAAAATATGTTGTTAAAGCTGAATATGAATGAGTACACCTAAATGTTGGACACCCTAAAATACTGCTGAAATGTGGACGGAAGTAAACAATAATAGTAACTGGTACCTTGTCGGAGTGGACAGTTAGTGGAGTGGAAATATTTTGTGCTGTCCTAGGTTACTAGGTTTGCTTGCTACAATGTAACTGTTTTTCTGAGGTAGGGGTCAGAGAGTTGGTGCGGGGGGGGGGGGGGGTTGTGAGGGTGGGGGCGTAAGCTGTAAATTGTTTGGACAGCAGCCAGCTGGCGGACTGCGGTCACGAAAGGATTTATGTACGCCGGTTCGGTTGTACACTTCTTATCAAAGGCTTGAAAGTTTGCCAAATGTTGATGTTACTTCATGAAGAGCTGCTTACGGAAAATTAATATCATTGTGGGAGTGTTGTTAAGCAAGTACTGAACATTCCGCTGTAGCATTCAACTGTGGCATATCAGTGATCGCTGAGGTGTAGTAAGGGACGGTGGGTCGAATTAAAGACCTCAGCGTTTGTAGGACACATTAAACAATGGGAAAATGTCTCTATCACTGAACCAAATTGTCCAAATATTTCGAAATAACGAAGACAACTTAATACTGCATCATTTCAAAGCTAGCCGCTACACTCTGGGAGTGATAAGTTTTTTGGGTCTTTAGACTCTGGTCTTAGGAATAGTTGGAAGCCTAATGTTTCTCCGGAAAGTCGTTAAAGACTATTTATGAGTTGATCGAGCAATACAATTGCTAAAGATCGAAACTTCAGATACTTTGCTGACGAAAAACTGTTTAACGGTAAGCTACCCGATGAAAATTATCTGCACACATTAAAGTGGACACTATATTAGCTGTGTTCATCTCTCATCTTTTTGACCGCTCAATATTTGCTGGAGACTCGTGCAATAAGTTATATGAATGTCTGTGAAGGAATGAAAGTACATTCTTTCTCAAGAGTCGAAACCAGAGAATGAAATGATGTTGACCGCTCGTGTCTACAGAGATGATGACATTCTGAATCATCCTATGGTGTTCCACTGGTTTCAGGTCCTGATTGCAGCCATTTCAGGAATGATATTTTTTACAGACCATTGCGCTCGCAGATGCTGACTTGTCAGCATATCATGTTAAAACAGTCATCGTCCCCGATGGGTTCTTCTACTGAACATTGAACACAATACTGGGAAATCTGTTCATATCTTCCCGAATAGCGCATTTTCTGAAATCTAATGGGGGAACCAAACCCTAACCACGGAAAAGACACTAATCTGTAACACCAACTCCTCCGTACTTGAGACTTGACAATAGACACGATGGCAGTTAACGCTCTCGAGCTAACGTTTTCGATGAATTCGCCAAACCTGGACTATTCCATTGGATTGGCACAGGTTATAGTGTGGCTCTTTTCCATTCATACACTTTTCGCTGTCTTCGCTCTTTACATCATCCCCAACATCGTTTACGTTTGACTACAGAAATGGGCAGTCCATGGGGGAGCTGCTCGACTA
The DNA here is from genome assembly GCF_021461385.2 of Schistocerca piceifrons. Classification (NCBI taxonomy): domain Eukaryota; kingdom Metazoa; phylum Arthropoda; class Insecta; order Orthoptera; family Acrididae; genus Schistocerca; species Schistocerca piceifrons. The sequence goes on from NC_060141.1 coordinate 785,418,451, forward strand.
TTCGACACCATTCATTGTAGTCGCTGGTCTGGTCTGGTCCCATTTCAAAATGTTGTCTGGTAAGACAATGTATATTTTATGACCAACGTCTGTGACACTGACCGTCAGTAGATGAGGTCAGCCTTGTCTTTGCTTGCTTGTCGTTACTTCGCGTTTCCACGTCACTATAACATCACTAACAGTCGACTTGAAATGTCGCTGACGGTTTTATAACTCAGGTTACACAAAAGTCTTGTCTACGTCCGAAGTCACCCATCTCTCCTGACCGATTCATTCTGTCATTGCTTCCCTAATGACAATACAATACGCCCCGCCCCCTTTTATACTGGCGGATTCGCCTCTCGTGACATCTAGTGCTCAGTTCCTCATTTCATAATGTTGTCTGATAAGACAATATATATATATATATATATATATATATATATATATATATATATATATATATATATATGCGTGCTCCCTCGACTTGACAGAACAGCATCTCCGTTGTGCGTAAAATAAGAGAGGCTAAAAGCAAACTCGTTTCAACGGTTATCCGGTGTAGACGTCCATGGCGTATCACGGCGTCCGTGGTTACTGCTACTTGCTATGAATACCGTCTGTGCTTCGGAGATCGTGTGTGAAAGCAGCGACTATATACGTTTTTTGTGACTTGTGAATACAAATTAGAAACAGCTGCTGTGTTCTGTCGTCATGGTGAATGGAATACAGAGTTCGCTTGACGTTGGACGAAAACACACTGTATCTGCTTGAGACGAAGGCCACATGCAACCGTCAGCAGGGTCGGATAGCGGCTAATTAAAGCAGGGTAAGTCATGCAGGAAATGATTCACAGATCTCTTCCTGCAGTTAACAAGGATAAAGCTGGTGCTATTTCCCTCGTGTCTAAATTCGAGGCTTTTGCTTCAATGCTGCAGTATTACTTAATTTTGAAAATGAACTGAAATATGCCAAATGTATACTTCCATATATCCGCACGCAAAATTCCGTGTACTAAGAGTATTGTAAATTTCATGTGCTGCTTTCAGTTTAGTCTGTTTTTTATTTTTTTTATTTTTTTTAAGTTCAGGCAATGGGTACATTGAAATACCTCAATCAGATTTACCATCCTCCATACGTTCCATTTGGCTCTGTTGCAGCTAATTTCCTTCCTAGCATTATTCTATTTTCTTTATTGCTACTACTTATTTATTGTAGTTTATTCTATGTTTATATAATTACTTATTTCCTCCTTGAACGTGTATTTTACTAAACCACCTTGGTCTACTTCAGAGGTTTTCAAGTTCAACGCATTTTTCTTGTAACTTGCTAGAACTCGTTTTCTCAGAAATTGTTAATATTCATAAATTTTTTCGCAAGAGTGCTTGTATAGGTCTGCTACTTCATAAGATTTTCTGTTAACACGTTCTTGACGATCTCAATTTTATCTGTTTTTAATCATTCCTTTGCTTTATACTTTTGTTTTCACGTAATTTTCATTCATTTCTCTTCACGAATCACATAGACTGAAGGAAAAAATCGCAACACCTAGAAGGAGTTAACGGAAGTTGGTAGGCGTGATTCCATATCTGAAAGAAGGTTATTCAAGTTACTCTGCGGTCGCATAAGACTGGCGCTAGCAGCGCAACTAAGAGCGTGCAAATCAGGTTTGTTTTACATATAGTCTGTAAATGTCGTATGACGTTAGTAGTGTCGGTATGAGGATGGTAATCTGGTTTTCATTAAATATACTACGTAACGGTCAGAAGCTTTAGGTACCCTTCATATATTATTCAAGACTGCTTTTAAGACTGAGTTTGAAGGAAGTTGTGTAATATGGCAACGAGAAGCTGGATGTTCCTTCTGCGATACTTCAGAAAGACTTCGTGAATGTAGGCACTGTAAATGACTGCATGCAGCTGTGGTCATGAGGATGTAAGGTCGCAAGAATATGGGTTCCGGACGGCCATGTGTCACTACCGAGAAGGAAGATCATCTGGTTCCCTTACGACTCTGGCGCATCGTACTGCATCAGAAGCAGCAGTCCACCCAGCAGCTGGCACCGCAGGACACGATGAAAAGCTACACGTCGGTTAGTTTAAGGAGAGCTCCGAATCAGATCGTCATTCAGTGATGTCAAATGAGAGTTCACGGGAGGACACGGTGGAGGTGTGTTGTGTTTTCTGATGAAAGCTGGTTCTTCCTAGGTTCCAGTGATGACCATGTGTTGGTTGGCAGGAGACCAGTTGAGGACCTGTAACGAACTGCGTGGGAGACACACTTGACATGCACCTGGAATTATGGTCCATGGTGGTCTTGTAGTTATCTCACGAACCCTGACTGCATATCTGTACGTCAGTCTGGTGATTTTACCTGTGGCGCTTACACTCAAGAAAAGCATTCCAGGGGGTCTTACCCATCAGGATAACGCTCGCCCACATACAGCTATTGTAACTCAACATGCTGTACTGATTGCAAACATGTTGCCTTGGCCTGTTAAGTCACCAAGTCTGTCCTCAACAGAAGACATGCGAGACATCATCGGACAATTCCAGCGGTTTTCCTGAAGCAACAATAACTGTCCTTGTGCTGACGGACTAATGCATCAGGCATGGAAACCCTTCCCAGAAACAGAAGCCTGGCACCAATAGAACGCAATGCATGCACGTTTGCATATTTTAATTCAATATACTTGTTGTTAATGTACCAGCATTTCACATTTGCAATGGCGTATCTCCCCCTTACATTAACGTGTGATCTTCCAATGTTAATTACTCAAATATATAACCTAGAAAACCAATTCCCGAAATTTCATTACTCTAGATTAATTACTTTTTGGTGATATGATTTTTAAACCGCTATACCTCATCGATATACTTCTTTTAATGAAGATGTGAGGAGGCGTTCGTGACACAGAACGAGGACACAAACATTACTTCGTTTCATGTCGTCAGAGTAATGACCGATGCAGAACATGAGCCTCGGACGTGATTATTGAGTATTTCTATTAATTAATTCGTATATTTGTAACAAAAATAATTTCTTGCTCTCGTTCCCGTCGCACCAGTCTACCATCAACTGAGTACATAGCACCTGACATTGGTACTGTGTTCACTAGATCTTCTGACAAAATTGTTTCTGCTCTTTATAAAAAGTTTCGTTTTAACGTATAAATAGTTATAATCAATTTAAAAGTTTTATACACTGCTACATTTGATGACTCCTAATGGATAATAACTTAATTATGTGCGTGAAAAGAGATGAAATAAGGTATCAGTTGTGACAGTGGTGTTGTAGTGTCACAGGATGAGTATGAATACGGTAGCATGTATTCGCGAAAGCTGTCCCTATAGCAAAAAAATTCGAAAGCATCTAAAGGTACACTCTGGAATAATTTCTAAAATCCTAGAACCGTGAGAACCGGTAGGGCCAGTTTAGGGCTTGTAAGCAAACTGTCAGCGTGCTGGACACACCTGACCCACACCTGGGGAGATGGTCCGTGGTGCTGTTTTGTATGAGAGCAGAAGCACTCTTGTAGTTATCTCTCGGACTCCTCGAATGGAGATTAGTTTTTTAGTCCAAAAATTTGCCTTCTTGACATTTTATTCATATATACATTTCAGTGTATACTGTTTATAAAAATTAATGAAGTATTTCCGTCAGTGTTCACCAAGATCTGATTTCTGCTTGTCACCCACTCCACCACACTTCTCTGCCTAAACAGCGGCTGTACAGTGCTTGCCACGATTCTCTATTTTTATCTCTGTTCTCATACTCTTTTTCTGCTGTGTTGTACGGCTATGATTATTTCTGCACTTCCATAACCATTACTTCATTGCCAGACGCTTCAGTTTGACACTTTATAAGATACAACATGACGACAACAATGACGATAATGCGACAGTGGTTTAGCAAGCTGAACAGCAAGCCCCCGAGTTTCCAGTCCCTCTACCCAGCTGTGTTGTAACTAACACTTGCACACAGATTGTTCCACAAAGCTGTACGAACTCTTCCGCAGCGCGCTTGTCAAATCAGTGGCGACACATTGCGCAGACGCATCTGGTCAGGGTCAATTTTTAATTAAACGCGTTACACTTTAAGTGATATAGTAACTAGCGAGTAATGTAAATAACGTAAGAAACGCACACGAACAGAATTTAAGTAGATCACTGGTAGCTGCACTCCGCTATTCCATACGTAACAGATTCTTAGTATAGCCTTTCTTCCTGGAAGGACACTTCCTCCAAACAGATAATAAAAACGCAGGTCGAATCCCGCACGTGTGGTCAGTTTCCAACATGAAAAACACGCCGATGATAATGCATCTGAACGCGGTAGCGCCAGGTGAACGCAGAAGTCCGCGAGCGTGTAGCGTGCGGAAACACGCCACGTGGCCAGTCCCATTCAGCATAGGTCTATAAAAGCGTCGGCGTGAATCCCGCGCAAATACGCGTGAATAACGCTATCGTGTTGCTGATTCAAAGATAATCGTTACCAGCCACAAGAGCATATATTAGTATGTACTTTGTCAGAGTCGTTTATGTCAGCGGATTTCGCCATTTATGTCGTTGTTATAATTATTCCCCGTTCGGCTCTCCTCCACTTCGTACCGCGTCTCGTGCTCCGAAATCACCAGGCAGTATTGGGAATGTTTTGTTTCACGAGGGTCGACACGAGTATCTCTGCATGACACGTAACTAGCTTAGGAATCAACCGTGTACTAATCATAAGCATTCGCCTTGTCGATACCTATGAATACGAGTCCATTACGTTAACTACATTGTCATCTCTGTTTACTCACATCAGTTACTTCGATAATCTTTGCAAAACACTGTTCATGTATTGGAGGTTATATACCCTCAAGCGCCAAAGGAACTTGCATAGGCATGCGTATTTAAATACAGAGACATGTAAACGGTCAGAACACTGCGTTGCAGTCGGCAACGCTTATACAGGGTGAGTCACCTAACATTACCGCTGGATATATTTCGCAAACCACATCAAACACTGACGAATCGATTCTACAGACCGAACGTGAGGAGAGGGGCTAGTGTAATTGGTTAATACAAGCCATAAAAAAATGCACGGAAGTGTGTTTTTTAACACAAACCTACGTTTTTTAAACGGAACCCCGTTAGTTTTGTTAGCACATGTGGACATATAAACAAATACGTAATCAATGCCGTTTGTTACATTGTAAAATGTTAATTACATCCGGAGATATTGTAACCTAAAGTTGACGCTTGAGTACCACTCCTCCACTGTTCGATCGTGTGCATCGGAGAGCACCGAATTACGTAGGGATCCAAAGGGAACGGTGATGGACCTTAGGTACAGAAGAGACTGGAACAGCACATTACGTCCACATGCTAACACCTTTTTATTGGTCTTTTTCTCTGGCGCACATGTACATTACCATGAACTGGAGCACTATTGCAAAGACAGATTTATCGACAATACGAGCTAGAAGAAAGGTATATGCGAATGTAAAGCTTATTCGACGTAGGAAGCTGGTCTAAGGAAGTTAGGGACAAATATTTTTAAAATGCAAAAGACTCGATGTAAGGTCACGTGAATGACGAATCAGTGAAACAGACCGTTTGGTGTGATTCTCAATGGCCACGCTAAACATTATGAGTCGCGGTGTTAGCAGGTAATGACCAGGAGCAGGTCAAAATTTGTAATAAACTGTTATCACTAAGAAGCTGAGCCAAAACATTACAAAGCAGAAAAGAAGTGAAATGTGCCATGCAAGATGACATGAAAGGCTTTTCTAACCAGTGTTCGTGCAAGGATTGGAAAATCGCCAGCGGAACTCAGCAATATTCAAAGATAAAGAAGAACAATAAACTCGTAAGATTTTAGGAAAATGCAAGCAATTTTGTTAAAATTAACAACAAACGATTGCTACGTTTCGCCAATAGATTCTCTGTGTGATGAAAAACTCGTATTAAAATTTGTTTCTGCTTAACACATCTTTTTAAACTACAGCCTTTAGAGGAACTCTCGAATAGGAAGAACTAGCCATCTGACCGTTAGCTGAAAACAGAGCACAATCAACGTGTTGTGACAGAAATATAACTCGGGGACAGACACTGCACTACGCTGTCCTCGTGGCAGCGAAACTTGCTGTGTAGTCAGTCGAGCTTTGTCGACGCTTCGGTGATGTCGGCGGGCCGCGCACAATGGCCATGTTCAAGTGTTTACTGATAAAGCGCGGCCCCTGTAATCATCCGCGGAGCTCTTTCACCATGAAAGCTTCATCGCCCCTTTAATAGGCTTTCACGGCCGCCGTTTATTATGGACAGGTAGGCTGTGTCGGCGGCTGATGGATGACACTGCACTTGGCGCGTCGCGCTGGCGCTGTGTAATACTCACTCACGTACCCGCGGATACCGCTCGCTTTGCAGGCTGGTGGAGACGGGACACGGTAACAGTGCTGCTGACGCCACGGAACCTATATTTTGAGAAGAAACGTAGCTTTAGCACTGAGCGCAATTTTTGACGATCAGACTGCGGCACCTCTTCTCACTCATTGTAATGCAGGAATGTCACCGGTTGCCTAAGCTGGGATCCTGCTTCTAGCAAGCAACACCACAACCGGTTTCGACCTCACATAAGAACATCATCTGATAATTTGAATACGTAATACAGTTACTCGTACTATGATGACAATGATCTGAGTACGTTATATAGCAACTCTTTAAAATACAGACAGTGTCCATGCCACTTGGCCTAGTCATTTGGCGCAGACTCAGAAACAAGTCAAAATGTGTTACGATCCAATTTGTGTGACACTAGACAGGAATATGAGATAATTTTTTTGTTTACAGTGCCGTCACCGTATTCTGCTTAGGCAGTTGTCCTCGTCTATACAAGCTATATATAATACTTCAAATAGTGTGCAAAATACTTAAAAATCAGTTACTGGTTTCAGTAGGTAGATCAAATAATATCTTATTATTACTGGCAACTGCGCGGAACATTCCAGAACTGATATTCCAAGACGATTAAGTAAAACAGACAGAACTATACACAAATTAAGTACGCTTAAAGACTTAAACAGGTCAGTTGAACTACCAAAGTGCTACTGACAATCAGTGCACAATTTCCTTATTAGTCCATACATAGTATCCGTAACGAAATTACCGTCCGGGTCCTGAGGGACAAAAGGATGGCGCCCGACTGATATGTCGTCCTCCGCCTCACGAAGTCATGCGAATGCGGTATGGATGGTCTTGCATTCAGAATACCGCTCATCCGGCAGTTTTACCAACATTCCAGACTGTGCAGCCGCTACGTCTCATTCAAGTACCTTCTTAGTTGACATCACGAAGTTCAGTTGGGCATATGTATACGGAGTGAGTCACTATTGCCACCTCGAATATCTCCGAAAATATGATAGTAGCTGAAAAGTTATTGGGACAAAAATTGCATGGGAACAAAGGGTGCCATTATATGACGTTGGTTTTTGTTGCCAGGTGGCGTCGCGTCAGGGGTATGAAGGTCGACTTCGTTGTTGTAAATGGATGCTGTAGATTGGTACTTATTTTCTGATAGACGCTATCGAGACTAATCCAATGATGAGTAACAGTAAGGTTTTTGAAGGTCAACGAAGGTCAAAAAGGTGGCTTGAACGTCCATTTACAGAACGAAGTGATGACCATTGGTCTCAGTGCAGTGCTGCAATCTCCTTATCAAGGATATCGTGGTATTCCTTAATAATTTGGCACTTATCGCAGCACACGCTCTGACAGTTCTCTCTCGTACATCGTGCAAATAGTAAATATTCGCCGAATACGGCGTATCCATCTAACGTACCGTTGACATGTATACACCATTCGACGGTTTCACAATACAACACTAATAGGAACGGTAAGACTAGTATCGTCGAATCAAGCGAATGTGAATGATGTGTTCCTTCGAAGAACAAGTCGATGTGCTTCACATTTACCGAGAATGCCAACGAAATTCAGTGAGAGCAAGAGACTTATACCCTGAAGGAAATCCACAACATATTCACACTACACGTCGTACATATAAATATGTTGCTGATAAATTGAGAACAACTGGATTTTTAACGCATCGGAAATATATCTGGCAAAGGGAAGTTACTAACGAGGAAACGGAAATTGGTACTCCTACCACTGGCTACCACGAGGGCTAGTAGAAATCCTTGGGTAACAGAAGAAATATTGAATTTAATTGATGAAAGGAGAAAATATAAAAATGCAGTAAGTGAAACAGGCAAAAAGGAATACAAACGTCTCAAAAATGAGATCGACAGGAAGTGCAAAATGGCTAAGCAGGGATGGCTAGAGGACAAATGTAAGGATGTAGAGGCCTATCTCACTAGGGGTAAGATAGAGACCGCCTACAGGAAAATTAATGAGACCTTTGGAGATAAGAGAACGACTTGTATGAATATCAAGAGCTCAGATGGAAACCCAGTTCTAAGCAAAGAAGGGAAGGCAGAAAGGTGGAAGGAGTATATAGAGGGTCTATACAAGGGCAATGTACTTGAGGACACTATTATGGAAATGGAAGAGGATGTAGATGAAGATGAAATGGGAGATATGATACTGCGTGAAGAGTTTGACAGAGCACTGAAAGACCTGAGTCGAAACAAGGCCCCCGGAGTAGACAATATTCCATTGGAACTACTGACGGCCGTGGGAGAGCCAGTCCTGACAAAACTCTACCATCTGGTGAGCAAGATGTATGAAACAGGCGAAATACCCTCAGACTTCAAGAAGAATATAATAATTCCAATCCCAAAGAAAGCAGGTGTTGGCAGATGTGAAAATTACCGAACTATCAGCTTAATAAGTCACAGCTGCAAAATACTAACACGAATTCTTTACAGACGAATGGAAAAACTAGTAGAAGCCGACTTCGGGGAAGATCAGTTTGGATTCCGTAGAAATGTTGGAACACGTGAGGCAATACTGACCCTACAACTTATCTTAGAAGCTAGATTAAGGAAGGCCAAACCTACGTTTCTAGCATTTGTAGACTTACAGAAATCTTTTGACAATGTTGACTGGAATACTCTCTTTCAAATTCTAAAGGTGGCAGGGGTAAAATACAGGGAGCGAAAGGCTATTTACAATTTGTACAGAAATCAGATGACAGTTATAAGAGTCGAGGGACATGAAAGGGAAGCAGTGGTTGGGAAGGGAGTAAGACAGGGTTGTAGCCTCTCCCCGATGTTGTTCAATCTGTATATTGAGCAAGCAGTAAAGGAAACAAAAGAAAAATTCGGAGTAGGTATTAAAATTCATGGAGAAGAAATAAAAACTTTGAGGTTCGCTGATGACATTGTAATTCTGTCAGAGACAGCAAAGGAATTGGAAGAGCAGTTGAATGGAATGGACAGTGTCTTGAAAGGATGATATAAGATGAACATCAACAAAAGCAAAACAAGGATAATGGAATGTAGTCTAATTAAGTCGGGTGATGCTGAGGGAATTAGATTAGGAAATGAGGCACTTAAAGTAGTAAAGGAGTTTTGCTATTTGGGGAACAAAATAACTGATGATGGTCGAAGTAGAGAGGATATAAAATGTAGGCTGGCAATGGCAAGGAAAGCGTTTCTGAAGAAGAGAAATTTGTTAACATCCTGTATTGATTTAAGTGTCAGGAAGTTATTTCTGAAAGTTTTCGTATGGAGTGTAGCCATGTATGGAAGTGAAACATGGACGATAAATAGTTTGGACAAGAAGAGAATAGAAGCTTTCGAAATGTGGTGCTACAGAAGAATGCTGAAGATTAGATGGGTAGATCACATAACTAACGAGGAACTATAGAATAGGATTGGGGAGAAGAGAAGTTTGTGGCACAACTTGACCAGAAGAAGGGATCGGTTGGTAGGACATGTTCTGAGGCATGAAGGGATCACCAATTTAGTATTGGAGGGCAGCGTGGAGGGTAAAAATCGTAGAGGGAGACCAAGAGATGAATACACTAAGCAGATTCAGAAGGATGTAGGTTGCAGTAGGTACTGGGAGATGAGAAAGCTTGCACAGGATAGAGTAGCATGGAGAGCTGCATCAAACCAGTCTCAGGACTGAAGACCACAACAACAACAAACCACTGTGGTTCGAGATCCTTGAGTTAGTTCGCGCCAAATCCCAAGGGAATCTGGCATAAGCCACAGTAGTGTAGTTCGTGTTCTACATCGCCATAAATATCATCCTTACCGTGTCACTATCCACCAAGAATTAATTGGTACGGATTGTATGCGTCGCATTGAATTCTGCGGATGGGCTCAACTTCAGATTCCGAGGGATGACACGTTTATTAATTTGATTTTATTTTCTGACAAGACTGCATTCACGAACCACGGAAATGTTAATTTGCAAAACATGCATTATTGGACCACCTAAAATCCATGTTGGCTGCGGCAAGTTTCACACCAAAAACCGTGGTCGGTGAATGTATGGTGTGGGATTCCGGAGGACAGAACTATAGGAGGACCCTATTTCATCGATGGAAATCTTAATGGTAGGAAGTATACCACACTCCTGCAAGAAACATTAGGTCTATTACTGGAAGAAATACCTTTAGGAACAAGGAACAGAATGTGATATCAAAGTGATGGGTGTCCGGCACATTTGTCGCTGATAGCTAGAAATGAATCAGTTCCCAAATCGTTGGATTGGACGCAGAGGAGATGTGTCGTGGCCGGCTCGTTCGCCAGACATGACACCTCTGGATTTTTTCTTGTGGAGATTCTTAAGAGGCATTGTTTATAAAGACGTTCCAACTGTACCTGAAGATACGCGAGAGAGAATTGTCAGAGCATATGCTTCGGTATGTGCCAATGTGATAAGGAATACCACTCAATCCATGATAAGAAAATTGCAGCTCTGCACTGTTACCAATGGTCATCACTTGGAACATTGTTAGACATCACTGGATTCGTCTCGATAGCCGCTACCAGAAAATAAATACCAAACTATAGAATCCATTACAAAAAATGACCTTCATAGCTCTGAAGAAGCAACACCTAGCAACAATAAACCAACGCCATATTATCGCTCCCGTTGTCCCACGCCACTTTTGTCACACAAACTTTTCAGCACCTGTCTTACTTTCGGAGTTATTCTTGGTGGGAATAGTTAGTGACTCACCCTGTATATATATATATATATATATATATATATATATATATATATAAGGTGCATAACGGGAAATTAATCGAGATGGAAATCAGATAATGCAGTATGTCTCAGGTAAAAGTTATTGGTGGCAAAGAAGGTCACGGATTGCTACTTATGGCCGTGACATTCAACATGACTTTCAAGGTGATCCGGAGGTGAAATTTCTTTAAAATGAGAATCCTTGCACTAGATTCAAGATTTAAAAAGAGCGGCAAATTACACGTGTAAAATGATACATTACTCAAGGTCATGGCTAGCTCAATGACAGTAGAAGAAACAAATGTGTTTTTAGTTCTAGTAGCCATTAACTTAGAATAGAGAGGGAAACAGCAAAATACAATCTTAGATAACTAATTGGAACGGGCATCACGAGGAATGAGAGGCGAGGGTGTGCAGTCCTGAAGCATCGACTACACACCGGCCAGCGCAGCACTGCGAAACTGCCTCAAGAAGGCGCTGACCCACATGCCAACGGAAAGAAGGGGCAGCGTCACACCTCCAGGAAGACGGAGTTCAGCACCCCCTGTCAGCGCCGACGTAGCCAGCCGACCATCGCTTGTCTGGCCCCGTTCAGCTACAGTCTTTAAAGAGTACTGACTAGTAGGAAGACGATACGTAGCCTACGTTCTGCGAGTAGTACCAGATAGCCAGTTTAATAGCATGTAGGAAGCACTGAAACCAGAGGAAGCCACTTTAAACTTATTTTTCTTTCCTTTTTAGAAATTAAGAGTTCTATTAATTTGAAGTGTGTTTTGTACAAATCAGTTTCGTTTCCTGCCACTGGCCATCGCAACTACCCTCCTTCCTTGCCTGTGTCAAGGCTGACTCCCACAGTAGCCGACACAGCAGACCGTTCAGTGGGCTGTAAAGCAATAATCTACGTTTCACTGATGTTTGTTGTTTCCTGCAAATGGCGCAATAATATTTTTACGTTGTGATGTATTTGTATTTGGCAATAAACATGTTAATTAAAACTTAAAGTTCAAATCTCAGTTTGCTCTATCCAGATCCGACATCACAAATAGGGGTTCCATAAAACAAATCTTAATCATCAAATGACCTTCGATAATTACCTTGAAAATCATGGGTATTGGTAATGATATGTGACCCATTATCCCCGTTTCAGCCTTTTCGAATTTCAAATCAAATATTAAGATTCCATATTAGGATTCCCATTTTAATAAAATCACTTTTACCTCCATGTCATCTTGAAAATCTATATATATGCTACTTACATATGCATATATACGGTACATCCAAATATTGTCCAACCCAGGGAACAGACTAAACTCATTGTGTCTCAATGTAGCGTATAGTTTACACTGTGTACCACCTGTGCGTTACTTATTTTCGTTTCTGGATGTTTCCAGTAGGAAGCAGCATCTGCTTTAAAACAAATCTTTGTTGCAATTTCACTATATCTCCCAAAAATAAAGGAAACTTTAGTGTATAATGAGTCTAAAACTCGCTGTAATGTGCTAATACGCCTTACACTATCTGGAAGAGATTGTTTATTTCATTACAACAGTACTTTTTTCGATGTAATTCTGAGCCTACATTCGGCAGCTAATTATATTTTCACTTTCCAGTGGCACTATTTCCATAGGTCTTAGGTGTTTAAAATCGAGTGTTTCGAACATTGCCAGTATTTGTTATTTTCTAGCACAAATAGTATTTAAATTAAACATGCTCTAATATTTTGGTTCGTCACATCATTTTAAAAATGTGTGGTTTTAATCGTAATGTCTTCTAGAACAAAGCATTCACTACCAATATGAACTTTCGATCTATAATATCTAAGCTCAGGACTGAAGGTAATTGGTAAATGCTGCACAGAGCCATTTTTATGCTAATTCCTCCACGGGCAGTACGTTTCCTGGTACAGAAAAATAATTGCTAACAAAAGCACTTGGTTGAAGAGAATAGAGGTTACGAGGGCAATGAAAGATTATTCGTGGAAGGTTCAGAGATTTTACTATGTTGTAGCGTTGGTAACTTACGGTAGTAGTTTTCAGAAATTTCACTCCATATTCAGGAACTGTGAATCACAAGGTTGCCCTGCAGCATCAACACACGATAATTTTCTTTGTACCTGCGATGGTGTAAGGTAGCTAGTGCAACGATAGAACGTTCTAAGTTTACTGCTAACCTTATTGCCAAGAAAAGTTGTGTAGCATATGGATATCAGCGGCCGTGTGTAGCCTTGGATATAAGGGAATCAGGGACTAAAATGCTAAACTTTATGAAACTAAGGAGACAGGTCCACTGTGAAGTAAAAATAAACTAATACCAAAAAAGTGACCCCTCAGAATGCACATACTTCTGCAAACCTGGGACCTCAAAATCGATGCGGGATAATATTTAGTAACTTGTTGTCTCGTCTCTTGCATTGTAACGTGCTAGAATCTTCCGTTACATGCTGTCCGCAAAGTGTTTCAAGATGCTACAGCTAAAGCTCTCCAACTCTCCCATGAAGGTGCTCCTGAAGTCATCCATTGAATGGAGAGGAAACATGCCACAACAATCTGCAAATGTCAACAAGTCCGGAACACCTTCATTTGGGTTCGGTGCAGTAGGCCGTTCCGTTTAGGTAGTCTCATCTCCCTGAGGGAACAGATAATTCAGAAACGCACTCCTGACTGAAATAATTTAGATTCAGTCGTACCAAATAGACAGTGTATCTCTCTGGTGTCAGTAACGTGTGGCGTTTCTACCAACAGTGATTACCACAGCACAAACGACAACTAAAATAAGCAGAAAAATTAACATGTCTAGCAAACTAAGTAAAGAGCCAGCTATGTCTGAACGAGGAACTTGAAACATTTAACTCTTGGCCGGAAGCCGGTGGGGGTAAGCGACTGAAGATTAGACGAGCAGTTGACCAAGTACTGGTTACGTGTGTACGTTATAGGACAATTCATGATGGGAACAACCGCTCACGGTATAGACAGTCACTGTAAAGAAACGCTAAGTAAACGGCGACAATATTTGCGAAACAAGCCAAACACAGAAATGGCAAATGAAATACACTTGGCTGTCATATGGGCAGAGACTTCAACAACCACAGGAGCAGGATTTTATCGAATGTCCTCTCACCAATTCATAAACATTCAGCTCATATACAAAAGATGCCAGTCTCACCAGAGTTAGCATCCAAAAACTCATGGATGGCAAAAGAGGGTACCGAAGCAAATGCACAAATAATGAACTCCGTTTTCAATTCTTCCTTTACAAACAAATATCCAGCATAGTTGTCCCAATTTTCACATCACTACAACGATTAGTGATAGAGGTGTTAGTGTCAGGTACGTTCAGATACAGTGGAAATCGTTATAACTGAACAAATTTACAGGTCCCTACGGAACTTCTACCGTAACTGTAGCCCCCCTCTTCACCACAACACGATGTAGATCCTTGAGAAAAAAAATTAACTAAAAAAATAAAAATTAATAATATGATGAAAAAATTAAAAAAAAATTTGATCACCAGTTGCAATAAAGCACAGGTTACACATGTCTACGAGAAGGGTGGAAGGTGAGCTCTTAAAATCTACCGGCAGATGTCCTTGGCACCCACCTGTGAAGGAAACTTAGAAGATAATCTGAGCTTAAATGCAATCAGATATCTGAAACAGCATGACCTTTTGAGAAACAGCTGTGCGGAACTCTGTAAGAGTTACGATCATCACGCTTCCTTAAAAACTACGTCTTATCACGGCTGCCACATTCCTCTATTTTGAGCAGTTTTCTGTATTTGTTGGTTGTTCAGACACTTAACTACCCAACAGAACTTTTACTATTTTTTGCCTAGGTCTCTGGTTGGTTTTCGTTCCTGTTTTTTTTTTCTTCCATTATCTTTATTATTTAATTATTTTGAGTAAATAAACGGTCAAAATGTTTTGTTTGGATTTTGGACGTTTGCTATTAGGCGCCACTGGACACTGACCTGCTTCCCAATCTAATCATCCCGCAGAGAGCTTTGACTATGGACGCAGTGAGTATGTCACGAGTAGAAAGAAACATTGCAAAACGTTGTACGCCAGCATACAAATTTAACGTGCTAGCTCTTGCTATAGCCCACGTGCACTCATTTGTGCGGATATGAAATGCAAAATAGGCTCAGCCACAGGTAAAGGAGGTATCGTACTTGGGTCCATTACTACGATGCTACGAAATGCAATCAGTCTGTGAAGGCGACTGCTTACAAAACACACGTCAGACGTATAGTAGAATATCGTTCAAGTTGCTTCAAGTAGGTCAGACACGAAATAATGAACGTATAAGAAATAGAGCAACACGTATGTTCATTGGTGTATCTGACCCTTGGGAAAGAGTCACAGGGATACTTTTTGAAAGTGGAAATGACAGACGTCTAAACAGAGACCCGTACTATCACATGAAGGTCTGCTTATAAGGGGACCGCACCGATTTCGTCGATGCCATTCACATGTGCAAAAAATTAAACTATACCCCATCACAAATATTGAAAATGTTTGCTGGGATACTTGGCTTTGCCGTAGATGTGTTGTGCTTTGCTGCGCTATTTTGATCGCGATTGTTTCGAAAATGGAGGCGATTATCTGACAAATCCTGGCTCACCTAACCCCCGCTAACAACGCACCAAATTAAATTTCGCGAGTAGTAACCTCACCATGCAGGAGGGAACAGTACCGCTTACACGAGCGTTAAAGGTGATGAAAGGAGACGAAAGAGATGAAGAAAATGTCGTCAGATTCATCGCCTACAAATGCCGCGTGCAACACACATCGTCAACAAACTGGTGTTAAAAACCAATTGATTTGAACATGTTTCGGACAAAGTTTTCCAAACTTCGATTGACAATCGACTAGTCGACGGCGATCGATTGGTTTAGCACCCGTGAAAGTCATTTAAATGGCTCTAAATCTTCTTACAACTGCGATTGACATATTCCCTCTGACTCGAGATATAAAAGCTCCACGGACAGCATGTGGAACATTACGTGCACAAAGCACTAATACTTGATTGACAGTTGGAGAGAGTGGGATCGCAGGGGAATTATAATTAGCGGAATTGTTGTCAACTGACATTTTGAATCCCGAATGTAATGTCATGAATTACGATAACATGTCAATGATCCTCCTAGGTACATTTCAGTATACCCCATCCTCTCATCTCATAGGAGAGGATGATGTATACTGGAATGTAGCTAGGAAGATCACTAGGGAAAAATACAATTTTGTGAATGAAAAAGGTACATTCAATTCTCTGGTTACTTTTACTTCTCCCTTGTCTGTGGCTCGGATCATTATTTGGTGTGTCGTAACTCGTAGGAACTTTGTATCCTGGGAAATCTGTAGAGCCTGCACCCCGGTCGTTTATGCTCTAGTTTAAGAGATTAACATCTGGATTTTATCGAAATTGATACACAACTTGAACAGTGATTCCCAGGCTGCAGAGTGAGTACGTCATAGCACCCAAGACGGCTTCCCACACCGTACGATTGTGCCTCTGATTATTTTAAGAATTTTCAGAGTCAACGATCGCCGGTTTCTATAGGGCCACATAGGTTTTATACCAGGTGCTGACTTCGACAACGAGCATCATAGAGAATTTAGTTATGAATTGCAACTTCTAATCATTTTGTAAGTCGGAGGCATTTCCCTGGAGGAATATTCACTTCGGGTATATACAAAAGTTGGTCTTACTATGAACGATGATAAAGTGAGATCGAGGCACAGAGAGGAGGATTCCTAAAATGAAGGATGATCTTTCTTGAATATCGGCTCACACGGAAAATATCGTTTATGCCGAATTGTCTGGTATAAATTGGAAATGTGTTGGATGATCGGCATATTCATATAGTCCATGAAAACCTAAATGTAATGAATGGATCATGAGCAGTCATTTATTTTGGAATGACTTGTTTGAAACATATAAATCGATTGCTTTGCAGTGGATACTGCACTGTATCATAACTCTTCCGAATGCACTGAATTCATGAAGGATCCAATGGAGAAACGTGCCACTAAGCTGTTCCTTTGCAGTGTGTGAAGTAGAGATCTCCGAGTGATCCAATGTTTGAAATTGTTTCATGTCCCACTGGTCTGATCTGGAGGCGTGAGGTTCGTGACATCCCGCCCTCCTACAGCCTCGTTCCTGGATCCCCCAAGATTCGTCCTACATCGCCCTCCAGCAAGTCCAATCATTCTCTTGCATCCATCTGACGACCATCCCTATCCAACTCCAAGAATCTTCATCGAATTCGTCTATTGTTGTTCGCTGAAGAGTTTAAACACAGTAACCCGTGATTTACACCCCATTAATAATCTGAATATTCAAACACTTTACCAAAGGAAATTGATTAATGTTTTTATCATCCATGATGCTATTTCAGTTTTCTCTTTTCTGCGTGTAATTTTCGACATTTTAATATCCTTCTTATCTATATATAGCGAATAGGTCAAGGTTGCTGGTCCACATTCCGCGGTTTTCCATGGTTTCCCTATGGAATAAAGCTCCTTAATGGGTAGAGCTGATTTTATAATGACCTTCCATGGTTGTGAGGTAGAATAAGACGTACGCCTCTCCACACTTGATAATCAGCAACTTTGTACCAAATGAGGTAGCTTTTTGTAAACCCACGCAAAGATAAAGAGAATGAATAGAAATCTGTAAAAAAAATTTGGTTACTAAATTTGCTCCGTTTGCAAATCGGCACTATTAATAGTTAT
This sequence comes from Schistocerca piceifrons, assembly GCF_021461385.2. NCBI lineage: Eukaryota > Metazoa > Arthropoda > Insecta > Orthoptera > Acrididae > Schistocerca > Schistocerca piceifrons. Next base: position 785,436,307 of record NC_060141.1, read on the forward strand.
TTATTCCCAGTAAATTTATAACATCTACAATCCTTTTTAATGGGTAGCAACAAAATGTAATTAGCATTTGAACTTTGTTGCTTCCACGAGGGACATCTGTAATGTCACCCTTTTATCTGTTTGTTTTCTTCTTATTTCATGCAACACAAATGCTGCTGCAGAGTCTGTAAATCATAGCACCCAAGACGGCTTCCCACACCGTACGATTGTGCCTCTGCATATGTTAAGAGTTTTCAGAGTCGACGATCGTCGGAATACTGAAGAGCCACAGAGAATTTATACCAGGTGCTGACTTCAACAACGAGCGCTAGAGAGAGAGAGAGAGAGAGAGAGAGAGAGAGATTATGATTTTGAACTGTGACTTCAAATCGTTTTGTTTTATAGGCTTGAGAATTCAAAATAATATCAAAATTTTAACCTCGAAGTATGGGAGATAACAAGAATATTTGGGAAGCAAATTCTCTCGCCCAAAAGTTTCCATTCAGGTTTATAGATATTATTGAGTCATAATAATTTAACTTCAGATTCAGGGGGAGAAAAGTTAAATACGGAAACCGATTTGCAGCAACGTTACCTAAACGTTCGTTGAAGAGACGGTGTTGGTAGCTTCTTGGTTTGTCTGGGCGATACGTTACTCAACAGTTGCACTTCTGTTTGCACATGGATACACATCTACGCAGCTCTCGTTCACGCCTGTCGTCTATAGCCCGTGATGAGCCATAGTTGCCTCACAACCGGTTTCAGATAGCACCATTTTGTCATCCACGGTATACGATAACCATGGCTGCACGCGAACAGTTTACAAAGATAGCCTTTTCGGAAAAGCTTCCACCTTGGCTAGAAATCCAGTGACCATGCCCTTTTGGATGTCAGAAAAGTTGTTACGGTTAACAATTACGACATCGATTAAACTATTTCCGCGTCTCCCGACACGCTTTGTATATCCTCCGCTGCAAATCCTGCCAGCTGTCGTCTGTGAGTAGTTTTTGCAAGAGGGTAGGTAGTGCTAACATTAATGGGACTGGACTGTGGATTTAAGTATTGAAGTTTCCGTACAGAGACGTTGAAATCTTGTAAGCCGGAAACAGGAGCGAGGGCCTAGGAGGAGGTAGTGGCTCTGCGGGCCGAAGCTAGGTTAATACTCGCATGCATCAGGAATGACGATGGGGAGAAACCTGTGGAGACCAGTACTCTGGAGGCAGGGCTTAGCTTCCGTTCTCAACTCGGCAAAGTATGGCGTATGATAGAGGGTATTCGCATAAGGGACTCAATAACTGTAGGTGGCAGAGAAAATAAATCATAGACAAATATACCAACATGAGGGGAGCGGGGGGTAAGAGGGCAGAATTACTGACGACAGCGCCTTACCTATGAAACAATTACTTTATATGTCAAAATGTATATCTATAGTAATGTTAATCAGATGGTGCCTAACAAGATGTCGCTCGTTAGATTATATTAAGACAATCAGTATAATTGCACAGAATTTACATGCGAGACATGGTACAGGGTAGATATCACAAGGAAATAGGGTAGTTGAATTAATTCTTTTACACCCGTAGTGGTAAGGTACAGACTGTGAACATAGCGACATGATTTTCTCTATTTGGTGTAGCAGTAAAGTTCAAAATGAGAAGATGCAACTGTCACATAATTAGGTAGTTCATGATTAACTTTTATGCAATCAAATATGGAAACTAGAAGAAAATGCAAGGAATAAAACAAGTAACAGTACATCACGAGGAAGTGGAGACAGTTTCCTTTCAAAACAACATTTAACACTTATGAATATTTTGCCATTTACGCACATTTCTTTTGTACTATAAATTATACACTTTAAAAATAATATTTTACAGAAATTATGCAGGGTGCGAATCGTCGTAGAATTAACGTATTAATTTACTTGTTCCATTAGTGCTCATTCACGCCATGGATTGTGTTAATGAATTATGGATAGTTTGAATAACACCCTTTGTACTTGTGTAACAATTCTGATGTCGATTTGTGACGCCAGAAGTCTGGGAAGCGTCCCTTTGGAAGCCAGGGCCGCATACGTCATGACGGTGGCGAGCAGTCGTGTGGAAGGAACCAGGAATGTGCTGAACCGTGTCAGTGATTTCAAGGAATACGACTTTTCGGTAACTGCGATTTGTCACAGTTTAGAATTGCAGTTTAGGAATTCACGAATTGTACTCCCCTGCACCGTTATAACGCGATTTCTGCGATTTATCACCGTAAACGTTACTCAGTGATTATTGGCACGTAGCCAAAGCCACTATCAGGTACATCGGCTAACTGGTCTCTCTGGTGCAGTGAACTGCGAAAGTGCAACGGAAGTGATATGTTCTCTCTTGTGAAGTTGCATGCTGTTCATGACATTTTGATTGTTGTATGTTGTTTAACTGCACATGAAAGAGAGAGCAACAAACAATCTTTGGTCTTGTCATAGTAGTCTTTACATCTGAGTAGCCCGATTCATTCTTAGTTTAAGTGTGCTAGATGATGGATGTGGTTAGTAATGCTGTGTTGACTTGTGACGGTATATATCAGGTGAAGCAAGATTTATCGTAAAGGACAGCAGAGGCGAATACGACGTATATTCAAACGCAAAGGGAATACATATTTTGAATACTGTTATTTTTTCTGAAAAGAAAAACTTAAAGGTAAGACTGCAGAACTGCGCACCTAATTTGTACAAATCATTATTGGGAGCTAGTTAACATTGTTCTCTTGCTCAGAGCTGAGATAAAGGCCACTCCACTTCTCTGAGTCGTACACTAACATAGTAACTGGTTAAACTGTTTCATATTTATGGAAAGTCTCTGTTAACATTGCACCCTCTTTAAACCATTGTTCACTTTGTTAAGCACAGTATTGTTCAGACCTATGTTACTTGCAAAGAACTCAAGAAGTTTTACTGTGTCTTTTTGAATCATTGTCTTCATTCTAAAATCGTTGTCTTACAATATCATTTCTAAGGAATACTTACTCTCCCGACCCCACTAATTATCATTACACATTACCACTTGTGGTTGACACAGTTGGAAGCTTTATTTACATATAGAAATCTAGCTTACTCGATGCCTGCTTGCTGTTTGCTGTTGTTCTTTCGAGAAATCTGCAAGACACGAAGTAAGTGGAAATTTTAATTACCTGTGCTTCGTTAATATAAAGACAAGTTACATTTAGATCAGTTAAGTTCAGCTCAAATTGGATTCTATTTAGTCTAAGGTTAGCATACGTGTGTAAGTTGGAAAACAGTTTGTTTGGACATCGTAATACGTACACTAATGTAGTGTGAGAGGAAAAGTAGAAGTAAATTTCCTACAGGAACAAATATGGTGGAGGCTACAAATGTCGACCTGTTTGCTAGGATAGTTCGTTGGTTCTTTTGGCAATACGTACTCTTATGGTGTTTCCGGAGATCTGACTATGAACGAAACAAAGTACATCACAGGACTTACAGTAATGGCAGTAGGTGTAATCACAACTAAATTAATCACAGACTTTACTCTAACGCAGATAGTGGGGCAGAGCAAATCCGTAAAACACATGACACAACAACAATTATGCAAACAGTAATCAACACAGTCAAAACCAATACATTCATAGTAATTATGCAAATAACAACCAGCACAGTTAAAACCAACCTAATCACAAAAATCATCATAATTCACAGTGGCAAAATACTGGAAGGGCAAGCCAGTGCGACAGATAGAAATAACTGAAGTCAGATAACAAAATTCACGAAATAATCACAGAAGAGGAAGCAATAAAGGACGAAATTAAAACAATTCGGACACACGCGTGCAAGTGGATTCATCATGTATCACGTATCAAACCATACATACAATAATTCTATTTACTGAAGTTGTACTTAGATTACAGAACTACATGCCACCTATTCAGAAAATACTTCTTGCCTTGTAGTGCACAGCCGCAGTTAGCGATGAACAATGCTATTTGCACCGCATTCCAGAGTGACTCCCGTCACGCAGCAGGTAACCTGACAAGATTCGGACGACTACTGCCGCAACAAATCGAGTGATTTGCTGCCACAACGCATATGATGAACAAATTGTCATGAACTTCGAAATTTCATCTCAAATCCGAATAAGAAAAAATAATTTATTATAAATGAACATTTACAGTATTTTTAAACCGGTTCTGGAAGGACACATAGGTCATCACCAATGTGTTGTCCACCTGTGAAATATTTTTGGCTATACACAGTGATGATAATAGAGACATATAAAATTTTCTACCACTTTTGATGAGACATACAGTCTGTTAGTAAGGTAATTGTGTTGTCTTGAAGTAAGAGTGATACGTATTTTGGTGTACGAAGTTTTTCAGGATGTTTTGTGAGGTAGTGACGCTGTGTTTATTGAACTGTAATATTTACGATTATTCCTAAGAAATGTTGTTTATGTGCAAATAAGTGGACGAAAAAAACACAAGGTAATTGTTACTGGAAGTTTACATTGAGCAGAAGACACTGAATAAAGTTAATTTTGTAAGAGTACAATCAAATGTTTGTTCGTGAGGTACATGAGATGGCAATTATGAGATTTATGATGCAAGCTGTAGCAGAATGAGATACTGATTATGATGATAAATATAGAGAAAGAGTGAGTGAGTAATGATTGGTGCATAGGGACTTTGTTTCTTGTTGTAGACAGTTTTTATGCCATGTGGATGCGTTCCGTGTTTTTGAAAATTTGTGGCTGCATGACAATGGCGAGCGAAAGTAACGTGACTTTAGACAATATGGTTATTTCTTTGATGTGGAGATTATATTTATCTGATACTTTCCTAAACATAGAGTGTAATTTTTTTCATCGGAACAACACAATATGTAACAATTACGCCAGTTTTACAGTAATTTGAGCAGTGTATGTTTTTGTTGTTTCTGATTTCTATACAGCTACACGCACTCAAAATTTAACTTCTACTGAATTCTGTACAAAGAATCTACCTTTTCTTTGTCTAACAGATACAATATGTATGAAACGATGTGATCACAATATTATCCATCAGTCTAGGTGTTTGGGAAATTTTATATTTTGGAAGTGAAGATGAAAGTCATCACTAGCGAGATGTGACATGGACAGACAGTCTGCTGGAAGCGTGCGGGATACTAATGACGATGTTTCTTTTACTATTTAGGATTTTCCTTTTTCCGTAGCATGCGATAAGATTCATTGATATATTGTTTTCCACTAACATATGTGACATTGTAGACTAACTGTCTTATTGTATTTATGTGTGATATAACATAGTAACATTTATTGCTCTGACTTAAGGAATTTTCATGTTGAATTTCTCACTTACACTTACATCATTTATTAAGTTTCGTTATATTGGCAATCCTTTTTATAAATTGTTACTGTCGGATGTGGTCTCACTGGTTTATGGAGAGTTAGAACGGAAATTTTTTTTCACATTTTCGGATTTTTATCTCATTATAAAATCTTCAATTTTCCTAACATATACTTCTTATAAGGAATTTTTTTAATGTTGTCCACACCAGTTGAAAATGTTACAAATTTTACAGGCATTACTTCAAGATCTAGCAAAATTGGTAACTTTTTGTATAGAAGGCTGTGGAGTGCTGTATTGGTAGCACTCTCACTAACAGTATCGTATCGTTTCATAATATAAACACGCGCTTATGTCGAAGTGCTAACGTTTTTCCGAGGAAAAGATTGGTAAATCTCTCAAAAAGTAAAGTATGACGTCCCAACGAAGTGTTTTTAAGAAACGTGGGTTTCATGGTAATAGATTTTCGAATGAATGGAAACATTGTGTTCAACATATGGCATGTGAAGTTACAGACAATGAAATACAGGCAAACTCGTCAGTATCTAGAGAAACACCCATCAGTGCTTTAAAGTCTGATAAGTGTAAAGATATTTATTTTAAAGTAAATGTTTGGTGGTTTTATGGGTTGAGAGCTATTGGCAAAGGACATAGTTCAGCAGAAACAATGTGTTCTGTGATTAAAAATGCATGTGAGTCAATGAAGGGTGCTGCAAACGAAGCTGTTCAAATAAATGATGGTATGACCAGTAACTTTTGATGGTACTTAGCATAAGCGCAGCTAGAGTTCTAAGAATTCTGTTGGTTTGGTGACCAGTGTGGATTCTGGAAAGGTAATAGTTTTCCAGACTTCAACCAAACACTGTTATAAATTAGGGAATGAACACTGGCGTATCTGTGACAGAAATTATGAAGGAACAAGTGGTGGTATGGATGTCTCTGCAGCTATTGAAATATTTAGTCGATCTGTGAATGAAAGGGGAGTGTATTACACTAAGTTCTTTGGTGATGGAGACTCAAAAGCATGTAACGGTATAGTAACTATTCAGCCTTATGGTGAGAAAGTTATCCCAAAACTGGAATGTGTTGGTCATGTCCAGAAGAGGATGGGCAACAGGTTGAGGAAGTCGAAACAAAGTTTCAGAGATAAGAAACTTCCCGATGGTAAAACCATAAGAAGCAAGCTGACAGAAAAAATGATTGACGCCCTACAGCAGTATTATGGGATGGCCATTAGAAATAATAATGAGGATATGTTGAAAATAAAGGAAACAGTATGGACTACCTTCTTCCACAGACTGTCAACTGATGAAAAACCAGTACACCACCTTCGCCCTCTTGTGCCTGAATCCAATGCACAGTACTCAAACAGTTCATACAGCCATAAACATTCCAACCAAGCAGCAGTCAAGGATACCATAAAACCTATTTTCAGAGACCTGGCAAATCCTAACTTACCGAATAAGTGGCTGCATGGTCAGATTCAAAATGCCAATGAGTCGTTGGACTCTTATCATTTTGGTTTCTGTATGTTATTGAGGTGCACATCAAAGAGAGAGCAACCTATGTTACTATTAAACGAAGTTAGCACTTATCGTGGCACAGTCGTGGCCTCTGCACAGTCTGATACATTCCTAGTTGAAGTGTGGTACGTGATGGACGTATTCCGCAGTGCTGTGTTGACTTGTGGTGGTATACGTTAGACGACGAAAGATTAATTCTAGAGGACAGCCAGGACGAATACGGTGTATGCAATGTAAGGGAATATAAATTGTGAATATTGTTATTGTTCTTAAAGAGAAAAAGTTTGAGGTAAAACTGCAGCACTGCACTCCTAATTTGTAGAAATGATTATTGTTAGCTAGTTAACTTTGTTCTCTTGCTCAGAGCTGAGAGAAAGACCACCCCTCTTCCCTGACTCATGGATTACCATATTAATTGATTAAGCTGTCTAATATTTATAGAAAGCGTCTGTTAACCCTATGCCCTCTGTAAATCATTGTTCACTTTGTTAAGCACAGTAATGTTCAGATCCATGTCATCTGTGAAGATCATGCGATGTTTTATTCTGTCGTTATGAATACATACGCTATTCTAAAATCATTGTCTTGAAATTTCATTTCATAGGAATAGCTACTCTCCCGCCCCTACTGTTTATTATTACACATTATCACGTGTGGTATGCAAAAGTTGTAAATTTTATTTATATATAGAAATCCAGCTTAGCCGAAGTCTGCTTGCTGTTGTGCTTTCGAGAAAACTCAAACAATTTTGTCACGAATCAAGGTGATTGGAAATTTTGGCTAGGGCCAGATAATTGCTTTACTTCCGTTGCGCATTTAATATTAATGCAAGTAGCATTCCGATCAGTTACAGTTCAGTTCGATCTACATTTTGTTTACGCGTTTATGTTGGATAACTATTTGTGTGGACGTAATTTTCGTAGTATATCGTATTTTACAGAATGGGGGGTAAACTTGGCCTACATTTCTTACAGAAACAGTTATGAGAGAGAGGTTACAAAGTGTGGAAATTAAGTATTTTAATAACGTGTTATTGAAGTCACAATGCAGTTCGAAAGAGATGATAAATGAATAACAAATACATTGTCACTGAATAACGAAAGTTCCATTCTTCTCTTGTTAAAACACTCCAGTACCCCTAAGTATTCTGCCAGGTAGTTATTCGTAAAGACTTAGTTACGTATTTTAAGGCTTATGAAATGCAGTTGAAAACAGTGAGAAGCACGTACCCTCCAGTGAATAGAAGACACTGGGAACGGTTTAAGAACAATGCTTTAACATATACACAAAAGTCTACCTGTGTATTGTAGTCTTGAAAAAATATCCAATTTGTGAATTCACTAGCCCCTTGCATTTCGTTATGTACGATTTATGTTTGTAATAAGCGTCAAGATAGGCTACTACTCACTTCCTTGGCTATTACCAAATATATGAAGTGTCCAGGGAAAAATAGGATGAGGATCCACTATTTATGAAAACCGAGCTTGCAGTGAATTTGTATCAACAGAACATGTTGAACTACTTCCAGAAGGCTAAAAATATGAGTGTCTGTGGATAAACAGCCAACAAAAATATGTGGTTTAGGCAAGAAAGATGAGGGTGCTTTTGTATGTGAGTTACAAGTATGAAGGTCCACTTAGTTGGCTGTGCTGACTGTAGAGTGCTCTGCTTTCAGTTCACCCAGCTGTTGGTGGTTTATTGTTGTGTTAATCGTTGGAGTGTGTTAACCCAGTGTTGGTTTATTGGTTGTTGTGCTCATAACACGTTAATGAAAATATGTGATAATGAAGAGGATACAACTTTTGAAAGTAGTTCAAGGAAAAGAAAATCCTTTGGCCGCATAGAAGATGTAGTAAAAAAAGCTGAGATTAAGTAGCCATGAAAAAGGCCACACTACAAGTGCTTAAAACTAGAGTTTTTAAATACTTAAGTGCAAATGGAAAGAAGTGATATTATTTCAAAGTTTAATCAGGTTGAATCACATGATCAACAGTCCATGCGTCTTTCTGGATTAATACAGTGCTCTCCTGTCACTCCTCATCGGCCTAGGAAACCAGAATCTGAGGCCTACTTTCACACATGTTCTTATTCTAATAAGGTGAGAGTGATAAGGAATGAACAAGTTTGTGAAATCCCTGTACGTTACAAATCATTTTTGTCACTGCATGGTATTACAGCTATAAGGCTGCAAGACCTACAACCTAGTCTTAAAACAATAGGCTTACCACCATTGGATATGCGAGGAAAACACAGCCCCAGGCCTAAAAAGCTTCCTGATGATGTTGTAAATTCTGTAAATGAACACATTCAGTCTTTTAATAGCAGAAAGTCTCACTATGGTTATGTAAGTCTCAAAAACGCTACTTACGTGAGGAACTTAACGTGAGTAAAATGTCTCAAAAACGCTACTTACGTGAGGAACTTAACGTGAGTACAATGTCTTTACAAAAAGGCTTTCCTAGACACTAAAATATCACTGGGCAAGTACAGAGAAATTTAATTTGACCTTTGGCTGTCCAAGATGTGACACCTGTAGCACCTGAGACGAATTTACTGTGAAAGTGGAATCTGTTCATTCGAAACTAAGCTTGTCTACTACTACTTAGAGTGAAGCTTTAAAACTTAACTATGAATTAAATAACCTACCACAAAAAGAAAGAATAACACATAAAGCGAGCTGATTCTTTTCACGAACTAAGGAAAAATGCTAGTCTTGCACAAAAAGACAAGACCAAAGAAGCAATCGCCATTGACTTTCAGAAAAACCTTCCTCTACAAATATCAGCACAAAAGATGTGTACTATAAACGGCCACTATCATTCTACATGTTAACATACACCAATTACCAGATTCTGAAGCTAATTTCAGGTAATGATGTCGGCCAATTAATATCAAGTGACATTTATAGTATTTCAACACTCCCACACAAACAATATATTCATAGATTTCACTACAAATCAATGGACAGTCATCCTTTCTGCCTACACTTTTGTGACGTGATTCAATTGTAATCTTACTTTTATACACTACATTAATACCAAAACTCTATCTATATAATAAAAAGGTGCCAGATATGTTATTTATCCTTGTAATGTCATAACATTTTTTAAGGATTTAGTTATTTGGTTTTAAAATTAAAACCGCTATTTTCTCATAATTTTGTTCACTGAACCTTCATACTTTTTTCTCTGGGCCCTTCATATATTATCTCAATTTACCGTGCAGTTCCGGTTTTTACGGTGAGAAGTGGCTGGAGTGCTTTTAAACATAGCACGAATGTAAACGTCTGGCTACTCTATAGATCAATATGTTACCACAGCCTCTATTTGGGATTCCCGTTCGTTAGCTTCATTGCTTCTCAACCGAATTATCATGTTTCTACGTAATCTGCACCTCGGGGTACGATACATAACCGAGATTATCGGGGAAGGGGGGTCCAGTATCAAACTCTAGCCAAACATATCAGAGTTGCTGCCAACTAGAACACCGCAAAATTTTTGTCAGAGCCACTTAGCTTCTTAGTTCACTCCTTCCGCTATCGGTAGGTTACACAACAGCGTGAGACGTGAGGTTCTTTGAGCAAATTAAGAATGTGAACAGCTGGCTCAGTGCGTTGACCGTTGGTGCTACTTTTCGTTGCTACTTGCGACTTCTGACTTCCGGTGGCGACCGAAATCTCAGCAGTCCATCTCCCATCGCTTCATCTCGTCAATCCCATGTCCGTTTTAGTGTCTTAACATCACGTCTTCTGCTCCTATATTTTCTCATACCTGTTTGTTTATTTAATTGCCTCTTATCCTTGTGCCGGCTTTCCTTAAAAAAAAAAAAAACTTCAGAATTTCCTTCTGAATACAGCACCCGCTTTTCGAAATGAGACCTAAGACAGTTTTACTGCCCAGTATATTGTATTAAGTGCTCATTCGCTTTGTTGTTTTCAGTTGAGAACTAGCGACCGAATCCGCTTCGTAAGAGTAGTACTAAATATCTACGACCAACGAAACGGTAACAGACTATACACACAAATCTTGCTCGTAAAATAACTTGTATAATAGTGAAAAGCGCATCAAAATCTCTACATTAGTTCCTAAGATTAGCCTTCACATACAGAAAACCGCGGCAGCGGACTTGAATTTAGTAGTATGCGTAGCTATACAAATGCATTACATGTTAATACATCAGCATCAGATTTTAATAGTCTTCAATAAGCTTTTTTCTTTGTAGATTTATTTTCATCTCACTGTAGTTGACCTTTGTGATCTTTGGGCCTACCATCACATTCTCTCTGTTGAGTACCTCCGTCATTCACTCATGTTCTTCTGGATTTGTGAGCAATCAAGTCTATGACAGCAGCACATCGAAGGCGGTTAAGACAAGATTTGCTTACCTATAGTTATCTTTCTTCGTATTTTAATGATTTGAAAAACTGTTTTAAAGACTGCAGAAAGCAGATATTATAAAATATAGTGTCCTAGCCATAAATTAATTACAGTTACGAAAAAATCCGGAACCACGCGGGTGCTGCGGTCGCAGGTTCGAATCCTGCCTAGGGCATGGATGTGTATGATGTCCTGAGGTTACTTAGGTTTAAGTAGTTCTAAGTTCTAGGGGACTGATGACCTCAGATGTTAAGTTCCATAGTGCTTAGAGCCATTTGAGCCATTTTGAGTTACGAAAAACGCACTCCTTCGATGAATTCTGATGGAAGATGGCCGGCCGCTGTGGCCGAGCGGTTGTAGACACTCCAGTTCAGTACAGCGCTGCTGCTGCGGTCGCAGGTTCGAATCCTGCCTCGGGTTAGGATGTGTGTGATGTCCTTAGGTTAGTTAGGCTTAAGTAGTTCTAGGGGACTGATGACCTCAGATATTAAGTCCCATAGTGCTTAGAGCCATTTGAACCATTTGATGGAAGATGTAGCCTTATTACATGATGTCCCCTACAGACTAATGTCGGTAGATTCCGTTCGTTGGTTCCCAAGTACTACCAGCAATAATGGAGCATAGTCAAACGCCTTATTATACATAAACCCCTTAAAAATCGGTGACTGTTATGCGTTCTATAGCTTCATTTACAACCTCGGTGATTCAATTGAGTACCTCGTCTTAATTAACAATTATATAGCTCTATGGGCACCTGCTTTGCAGAGTTCATATCTTTTATCATTGTCTGAACTACTCGTGGAGAGGTTCAGTAATATTCTGACAGAAATCGCTGCTACACCTGTAGACAGTTGCCGTTCGCTGAAGGCAGCTGGAAGCATACGTGCTGGCCCCTCCCTGGGCCCGCAGCGCTGTGCCACAATTTCCGCCCTATGCACGGAGCAGCAGAGAGTAATTTCGTGTCGCACACGGCCGTTATCGCTAGCAGCTTTATACCGCCTCGCTTGCGATATTACCCGCCCCCACTTACGGTATGACGGAGAACTCAGTTTATTAAGTGGAGTGTCCTCAGGGGAATCCGCCAGTGACATTAAGCTGCTCCCGGCACCGTAGTGAATGCCATGCCTTTCATAAAGAGTTTTCATTAGAGGTCATGCAGAGCCGCGCACGTAGCAGCTGCGGAGCGGTGCCGGCAGAGGAGGGGAGGGAGGGGGGGGAATGAATGAAATGAAGCGCTTGCGCTCGTCCGTTGCTCCCAGAATTTGCTCATGAAAGCGAGTCGGGGAGAAAGACTCTGATAAAAGGTGTGTGGCCTAATGTCTGCCCTAATGCTGAACATACTGTCCTTGGTAAGAGTCAAATCTGTAGTTAACGAGGGCCGTTCAGTATGTAATGCAACACATTCTTTTTGTCCTGAAAGCAGGCTTGTTTTATTTTGGATTCCAAAAGACCATATTATTCCCTGCCATTTAGGCTATAAAATCCCATTTTTCAACATAATACCTGTTCAATGTGACGGCCGTACGTCTCTTAACTGGGAAGGCCTGTATGCCCGCGTGTTACGACTCTACTGGTGGACATCGAAGCCAGTGTCGCGCTGCATCAATAATATCTCCATCATCCACGTACTGTTTGCCACGGAATGAGTCCTTCATCGGGCCAACAAGATGGAAGCCGGAAGTTGGGAGATCAAGAAAAATCCAATAGAGTTTTGTGGGCTCCTTTCGGGTTCCCAAAATTCTTGAGTCCTTCTGTTGTCATTGAGAAAGAGAAGTTCGTTTTCATCCGTCGCTCACCTCGAACAAGAGCATCAGCAGGTTCCAACATTGCAGGAGTCACAGCTGTGTGTGGCCGATTGGCACGCGGCAGATCGGACAGGATTGCGCAACCTTTCTGCGATGGCGACGAACACATCGCTCGGTGACTCACCGTGCTCTTCTTCACTGCCAGATCTCCGTAGACATTCTGCAAAAGACTATGAGTATCTATTTAACCAGCTCTGGCACGGATGCATGCCGTGATTAGGTTGCGAATGGTGTTACAAACCCGTTGTATCCTCACCCAGAAAAACGCGCTAACTACGCTTGTAACCGGTCCTCATCATCCTTCATACCGGCCATGGAAAGGAGTTGACATCCTAGTTTGTTTCACGTATGTTATCTGGGGGACAGTTCCCTTGGAACTTGCTGGCAATTTATGCACTTCAACGTCCCACTAGTAGTTCACAGAGACGTCTACGATGTCTGAATCAGCATTGTCCTCTTGGAAAATGGCACGACGATACTGTCGCATGAGTGGCAACACCTCAAGATGTCCGTGACGCTGTGCCCGCGGTGTTCTCTCAACCACTGGCTGAAGTCACACCATGTCGCTAGGGGTAGACCGCTGTGCCTCACCACTGGAAGAATGGGAGCTCTCCCTAAGTTTGGAAATTTGTGGTAAGGTCTTATGGGACCAAACTGCTGACGTCATCGATCGCTAAGCTTACATACTACTTAATCTAACTTAACCTAACTTGCGCTAAGAACGACACACACACCCATGCCCGAGGGAGGATTCGAACCTCCGACGGGGGTAGCCAAACGGACCGTGACAAGACGCCTCTGACCGCGCAGCTACCCCGGGTGGCAGCTGTCCCCAGGCTGACACCATACTCACCAACGACGGTCACCCCAGGTAGCAGACAACCACAATTCATCTCTTAACAACATGCGACGTCATTCATCATCTGACCGTACATTCCAGTCAAGACACCACTTCAAACGCAGTCAATGGTAGAAAATTTTGTTTTGCGAGCATCCGCCGCTGTAGAATTGTATTATGATGAAGAAACCGCTTCGGGTACAAGATAAATATTTATTTATAAACCAAGTATATTCGTGACGTTAGAGCCACATGTTCAGGGATACATATTCATTTCATAACTTAGTTCAAGCGATAACCAGTAGACGAGCCAACATTCTGTCTCCAATAGTCCGACCGGTTGACGGCTGAACATTCTTAAAACAACTGAACAGGGATCGTCTATGTGTCTATGCTTGATCTAAGATGTGAAACAAGTGTGTATCCCTGAAAAAGTGGCTCCAACGCCATGACAGTAGTTGGTTCCTAAGTAAAGGCACTGAAGGAAAAATAATAGCAACACCAAGAAGGAGGTGTACGATATAAACGGAAGTTGGTATGCGCGTTCATACATTTGATATATGATGTCTATTCAACTTTCGCGCCAGTCACGTAAGAGTGGCACTAGTAGAGCCACTTTCTTTCTTTCTTTCCTTCGCTAACGCCTTTGTCCCGCATTGTGTGCAGGCTCAGCAGGGGTTAAGTAGGGATTGGGCATGGTTAATTGTAAGGGGTGGCCAGATGCCTTTCCTCCCGACCCCCCGGGTCGGAAATAGTGTACCCCAGCTGTCAGCGTCAAGTGTAAATCGTGAAATACTGTGAATGTGTTTCAAATGTCTGCGAGTCGTGTAACTGATGTGGGACGTGGGGACCAGCCCGGTATTCACCTAGGAGGATGTGAAAAACCGCCTAAAAACCACATACAGGCTGGCCGGCACACCGGCCGTCGTCGTTAATTCGTCGGGCGGATTTGATCCGAGTCCAGGAAGCAGCGCTACCCTGGTGGGTCTGGCTCTAGTAGAGCCTCTATGAGTATGGAAATCACATTTGCTTCTTAACACGCGCTGTGACGATAGTGAACGTTATTTACCTTTGAGATTGGGCGTGGATAGTTGATGTTAAATGTCACTTACAACACCTCACTTAGTTTGAAAGAGATCGTGGAATAGAACTACAAGAATCTAGATGTTCCTCTTGCGATATTTGTGGAAAGACTCGGCAGGAATGTAGTCACTGTACATGACCGCTGGCATCAGAGGTCACGAGAATGTATAGTCGAGAGAAGACCAAATGTTAAAATGTGTGTGAAATCTAATGGGGCTCAACTGCTAAGGTCGTCAGTCCCTAAGCTTACACACTACTTAACCTAAATTATACTAAGGACAAACACACACACGCATGCTCGATGGAGAACTCGAACCTCCGCCGGGACCAACTGCACAGTCCATGACTGCAGCTCCTTAGACCGAGAGAAGACCGGGCTCTGGATGGCCACGTGGCACTACCTAAAGGACAGGCTTCCATGTTGGGCGTATGGCTCTGGCGCATCTTACGGCACCTGCAAGAGGGTTCTCAGCAGCGGTTGGAACCACAGTGACACAACGAACTACCGGTCGTTGTAGTGGGACGCGAAATTGAAGCGTCACCCCTCCACCAGTGTCAGCCCAGTTTGCAGGTGAATATAAGTTTAATTTAGTTTTTGTTTATGTATTTTTTGTAATATTTGTAAAGGTTGTGAATTGTCTAAAGTTTGTATTTAATTTTTATGTTTCATGCACGGAGAGGGCGGCGCAACGAACGGAGACAGCATCTTCGTTGCCGGGACCAGGGAGAAAATTGCTGGCCACTATACGTCGCGGGTCGACAGCCAAAGAGCAACAGAAGATCCTGAAACCGAGTTGTTACGTCGTGCTTCTAAAAATTGAAAAATTGAGATTTTTTAATGTTTTGTACAACAGTGACGTCATAGAAAGTTTAATCATGTGAAAATGTTCAGTCCTATCTTGTCAAGGCTCAGGTTCACGCATATGTGTATGAAGATAATAAAGTTGTGTATTCTACAAAAGTTTAAATACGTGTTCCGAGAGTTTATTTATGAAGAATTATACTAAGGAAGAAGGATGACTGATTTACTTGACATGATTATTAATTTTTGACAATATTCATCGCGAGTTTGAGCCTTCAAGGTTTATTCAATGTGGTTCTAATATTTGTTAAATCAGATAACTTGCGTTAATATAACTTCTGAGAAGAAACAAACGACATCTAAATTGAAAAAAGTTTGCGAAAACCAATAGGACTGAGTGACGTAATTCTGCGCATACGACTCAAATGATGATGTTTTAATTACAGTTTCGTTCAAGAACCATTCAAAGACAATTTAAAAAGAGTTTAAATAATTTTGAAGTGTGTTGTAACTGACGTAGGTGATGAAGTCTGCACATGGTCATATGTCCAAAGAAAACCATTTATACAAAACTTACGTCGTTACACTACAGCATCTGATTCGGCATGCATCTGACTCGGCGTGCATCCCACTGATCTGAAATCACAGCCATTTGTGACTTGAGCGGTGTCAAGCGAGAGTTCAGTGGAGGGAAATGTGGAGGTCTGTTGTGTTTTGTGATGAAAGCCGGTTCTGGTTCGATGTCAGCGATGGTAGTATGTGGTTAGAAGGATACCGGTGGGGGGGGGGGGGGGGGGGCGAGGGCTTGCAAATACCCTGTCTCTGTGCTAGACACACACTGGCCTTACACCTGAAGATGTGGTCTGGGATGTAATTCAGCATGATCTTGGTTACTCCATGCACTCTGACTGCGAATTTATATTCAGTCTGCTACCATTTATGAATAACATTAAAGGGGTTGTTTTCCAACAAGATAACGCTCGCCCCATACCGCTGTTGTAACCCAAATTGCTCCACAGAGTGTTGACATATTTCCTTGGCCTGCTGGGCCACCAGGTCTGTCTATACCCAATAAAGCACATACGGGACGACGACTCCATAGTCGTCCATATCCAGTTTCAACCGTCTCTGCATTGACAGACCAAGTGGAACAGGCGTGGAACTCTGCCCCAGAAGCTGACATCGGTCACCTTTACAACACAATACATGCACGTTACGCCGGTTATTAATGCACTAGCAGTTCACATTTGCTATGGCTTATCTTTCCCTTGCATTAACCTACGATCTTGCAACGTTAATCATTTATATATATGCCGTAGACATATGTCTTACCGAAATTTCACTACTCTGCATTAATTGTCTATCGGTCTTATGACTTTTTCCGTCAGTGTGTTTGTCATATAGCTGAAGTGGTCTTTTCATCGTTATGCAGGCGACCGAGCTGTGATTCCAATGTCGGCTTATACATGGGACGGCAATTCCCTAGTCCAGCGGTTGCTTGCCTCCCACAAATATTGCAAGACAACACAGGATGTTGCAGGGAGTCAATTACTTGATCTTGGATAGCAGGCGCAAGTGCGAAAGAGTTACGTTCTGCTTGGTGCACAACATAGCTATCCCGCCTTTTAAGGGTCAGAAATGGTCGAATAGAATCCTGAAACCGTGTATCTCTTCCTTCACGTTCGCGTGGAGTCCAACATTGGTCGAACGACATATACGAATGCTCTGCAAATCTGTATATTGACGGTTCCACCAAACAACCAATGCTGCCGTTTTAAAACTCTGTTAGTTTCTGATAACGGTTTCACACACGACTATACCATGTATTTCCCGGTTATCACTCAACGTCTAGCGCTATTCATGCACCACATACAACCCACATATATTACAAATGTACATAATAGCTAGGGCACTGAGTTGGCAGTCACGGAGAATTGCGTCTCTTTCTGTTACACACCCGCTGAAGATGTATACACGGAACCGGATATATTGACATCAGACCATGTGTTCTGAATGTTTAACCTCTTATATGACGCAGAATATTTGCTGCGTGACACTGATAATCGAGAAACTTACATTCGGGTAGTTCTTCAGGGACAATCACATAACTCCAGTTCGTAACATGGTACATTTACTGATAGGACACGGTCTGCAGTCACAATGATAAAACAACATGTAGAAGCCAAGAACAGGATCTGTTCAACTGTGAAGGGGGAGAAAGGAGGCGAGAAATAGAGGGCCAAAAGGTCTGCACACAGCTCCCTTACCTGTTGTCGGCTTCAGAAACCTTGGAACTGCTATTTCTCATTTAAGCAGATCGTCAAACAGCCTCACGAGATGAGTTCGCGCAGTTAAAATCCTCTCGTCAACGAAACATCATTGGCACTGCCGAGAAATTAAGTCAGGTATGAAGAATATGGAAAGTAAATAATTTTATATGAAGATCTATTATTTATTGTTATTGTGTATGTACGTACAAAAGCACGACTTCCTTTAGCGTTTACTTTTTTGAGACGGTCATGCAAGCAGCGTCGCTGGACACAAGACAGGAACGAAAATGGGTGTCTACGGTCGAATGAATAAAGCGGACATATTCCAACATAAGTACTGCAACCGATATGTAATTTAATGGAATAATTTGCTGAACTACGCATATAAAGCTTGTTACTGAAAGTTGTGTACAATTTTAAATGAAAATCAGGCGAGGTTTTCAGGTATTATACGGTTCTGAGGTGGTCTGGTTAGCAGTAACATCAAGAACAGCACAGGAAATACCTGTTACCCGTTTTATTATTATGTCTTGATACTTCTTACAGTCTTACTATTATTTTTACAAGGTTCTTTCTCTCGCTGGTCGAATGGAATCACAGCTTTTATTACAGTTTGTGTAGCTGCCAGTGGGATTAAAATATGTCCTGCTGCGACTCAGTCGTTTCTCCCCGTAATGCCTGATGCTGGAGGTAACTTAGAGTTCCATCTACTTCACTCTGTGGTTTAATTTCCCTAATGGCTCTCCTCTGTATGGGCCGTTAAGGACTGTGTGGCACATTATAGAGATCAGGCGAAGCGGACATAGCAGTGTGTAATACCAGCTCACAATTCGCTACAAAACGTATTGTTCGAATTGCTACTACACTTTCGAAATTATTAAATGTTCTTTATCAGCAATACACATTAGCGTCAACTGACTGATTACCCATATTCCATAAGAGAAGAGAAACAGACTGCAATGGATACAGTATTATCCTAGAAACTGTACTGCAGAAGATATTAATTCGTTATATTTTTTGTCTCATTAATGGGATACAGATTCATATTTGCATCAAATAATTAAGTTTTGTTGCATATGGATATGTTACAATTAGAACCAAAGCATTTCTATAGGCTTATGATATCGGGTTTCAGTATGTCTGCAGTTTTAGAAAACATAGAGGAAGTAACAATTCCGGAAGTTCCCATAGTGACGGTCAACTTACAAATTACAGGTAACAGCGAAACAGCAAATGATAAGCTGTGTGGTGTCTTGAATCTGCACTATGAACATTGCACTGCAGTTGGAGGTGTATCAGAGAAATTAATGCAGGAAACTGTAGAAGAAGTAGTAAAGATAAATTATTTCAAACGTCACCCAACCGTAGATTTCGATGGAACGTGACACTAAAGAGATCACACACCATCAATGGCGCTGTGTGGATACTGGGAAAGTAATTGATGTTTCCATTGTTTCTAAGCACTGTCAGTGCACCAACTGGTCAAAATGAACATACTGATCACTTTATTGGTAATTACATTGCAGTAGTTGTGCCTTGGAGAATGTAGAGCCAAACAAATTTTTTCATTTCTCTGTTGTGTGGTAAAATGTCCACTATTTCTAGATCATTCAAATAAGTTTTAAAGCAAGCCACATACAAATTGTGCAACTATGGACTTTTATGATAATGTTCAGGAGAGACTGGAGGACCTGTTGAGACAGTTGAAAGAAACTATGAAAGGAAAGAAACTAAATGATAAGGAAATCCTGAATGATAACAAACATTGACTGACTTCATGATAGACTAACTGCGTAACATTTGTGGTCTAGTAAACGTGCAAAATACTGGCAAAGCAGGTGAAATAAAATAAGCTATATGGTGCTTCGCATTTCCACACTGGATCTACAGATGAGCATACGAAACATGACCTAAGGGCCCAAGGTGAGAGGCGCTGGCGTCCGAAAAATACGGAAAAATTAACTGGGTAGAATCACTCTACGAAAAGCCATTATAGAAGGAATTATGTCCTATTTCAGCTCTCTTGCTGATACAAGTTCAAAAATGGTTCAAATGGCTCTGAGCACTATGGGACTTCTAAGATCATCAGTCCCCTAGAACTCAGAACTACTTAAACCTAACTAAACGAAGGACATCACAAACATCCATGTCCGAGGCCGGATTCGAACCTGCGACCGTAGCTGTCGCGCGGTTCCACACTGAAGCGCCTAGAACGGCTCAGCCACCCAGGCCGGTGCTGATAGAAGTATGCTGAAAAAATGTCTTGATTGAGGAACAGATGTGCATATGATACTGTGGCATTCTTCAACGTTTGGAATGTAACAAAATGCCCATCTTCTTGAAAAGCTGAAATTTCATGTTGGTGCCAAGAAGTTACTAGCCATGTAGGTAAATACCCTCGGGCTTTCGTACTAGTCATGCTTTCCAGACTGTTTGAATCCGTGGTTTCGGCTATCTTACTGAGGCTTCCTACTGCATGACCAGTGCGCACTGTCCCACTTCAATAAGTTTTTAGGACAACCAAACGCTGATATGACTTTTTTTCTAATCTATCGGTGGATACAAACTATTGATTGTTTCTCTGGCAGTCTTACAAACTGACAGAAATTATAACAATTAATTGTTTAACAGCAGCTGTTATTGGTAACAGTTTATTTCATGGGACTGATTTTGGGGTTGTCTCGTCACCAACGTTATCTGTATGTCACAGAAGACACGTCGTACTTACGATAAGTTACTTGCAGTGTGTATAGTACTGTTTTATGCGTATGTGATTTTTCAGTTCATTGTAATGTGACTTACCTTATACGTAATGTTCTCTAGCGTATGTCAATGGCCACATTTCGTAATATTTCTGTAATAATACATGATTTATGTGTACGTATATGTATTAAGCATAAGGAGTATTTTCCGAAAATAGGGGCAGTTGTCATTGGCAGTTTCTGATTATGCAAATATTATTTTTGATATACACCACACAACATATCTAATGCTATTTATAATTTGTGTTATCTCTGATAGCAGAGCAATAAAATATGTTGGCATTAAAGAATACTAGCGACATTTTAGGGGACTTTATTGTAGTTGGAAAGGTCCATTCGCCTAAAATGATATCATGATATTTCATTACGTATGTGAAAGGTTCGGTTTCATACGAAATATTTAGTATGTTGCCTTTTCGCCAGTATGTAGGTCTGATAGGTACTGTATAATATGACTGGCTGTCTGATTTTGTTTTTTTAACTGTGTACTAAGCGAATACTGGTTTGTGGCACGTAGATTCAGATGTTCTTTAAATATTGTGCTGAAAGTTAAAGGCGAACCGGTCTAGACGAAATAAAATACATTCCAACAAGAAAAGGCCGTTTTATTTACAAAACAAATAGGACGGTAGCTCATGTTTCACATTGTTCTTATTATAATATACCGTTGAGAACTATCACGACCTCGTAATTGCGTGAAAAACTGTACATTGGTTTCACTCAAATTTACTATAATTATAATAGGTAATTTGCTATCGCTTAAAAGACGCTGGGAAATATTGTACGATTGAAGGTCGAGGCGGTCGGAAGCGGCTGCAGACTGTAAACACGCCTCGCGCGACCCGCAGGCCGAGTTGCCGTGCTCTATGCCACATGTACGGCCTACGCTACGTAGGTAAATCCTCATCCACCCTATTTTAAGCAAAGTTTGAATCACAATAGCAACATGCGTTACATCACTATATGCGTCTTTTCCAGGGCGATCGAATGATGGTAAAATAAGTATAGCGTCCTATTTAAAAAACATGTACTTGCCTCATTATCTCGGTCAATATAAACGTTGTGATAATTGTGCATGTATCAACGTATGTGCCCCACAATCCGCTATAATTTGCCGAAAACCGCATGCTGATACGTGCAATCGCTCCCGGAATAAAGGGGGTGTTACGTCTTATGCGACTCACCCTATTATATATATATATATATATATATATATGTGTGTGTGTGTGTGTGTGTGTGTGTGTGTGTGTGTGTGTGTGTGTGTGTGTGTGTGCGTGTGCTGGCCCACCCTTAGCCTTCATTACAGCTTCCACTCTTGCAGGCATACGTTCATTCAGATGCTGGAAGGTGTCTTGGACAATGTCAGCCCATTCTTTACGGGCTGCTGCTCTGAGGAGAGGTAATCGGCGTTACAAAACATCCAAAAGCTGTTTTATATTATTCAGTTCAGAATTCTACGGAGGCCAGACCGTTACAGGGATGTTACTGTCGTTTAACCACTCCGTCACAGGCCGTGCATATGAACAGGTGATCGATCGTGCTGAAAGATGCAATCACCTCCCCTGAATTGCTCTTCAGTAGTGGTAAGCAAGAAGGTGCTTAAAACATCAATGTAGTCCTGTGCTGTGATAGTGCCACAAGCAAGCACCCTCCATGAGAAAAACTACCACGCCATAACGCCACCTCCTCCGAATTTTATTGTTAGCATTAGACACGCTAGCAGATGACATTCACCGGTCATTCGCCATACCCACACCCTGCCGCTGGATCGACACATTGTGTACCGTGATTCGTCGCTCCGCACAATGTTTTTCCACTGTTAAGTCATCCAATCGTTACGCTCCTTACACCAAGCGAGGCGTCGTTTGGCGTTAACCAGCGTGATGTGTGGCTTCTGAGCAGTAGCTTGACCACGAAATCTTAGTTTTCTCACCTCCCGCCTAACTGTTTTATATACATAGGTTGTCCCATTTATCTTGCCCTCCCTAAACAACTGTTTCTCCAAATGCAAATTACAAAATGTTTCAAGGAAATGTTCTTCAGCCGTCAGGGGGACATCAGTCAGCATAATTGCCTTCGTTGTAGCTTTGTTTTTTACAAAGATATAAACAGCGGTATGACTTAAAACCTGTATTTTTTTTATTCGGTAATTCATTTCCTCTCCTAAAGACCTATTCAAAAACGTATCACAGTGTACCATTCACTGAAACACAACGTTATTAATTAGATAACACAACACTGACGTTGACACCCCCGAGAGCCTAGTGCAGTTACTCGGGATAGTGAAGCACATACACTTACTAACGTTGCCAGAGGACAAATGTAAACATCAGTAGAATGCACACCCGTCATTCCGTCAACAATCGTCAGTTGAAGAGTTGTGTCAGTAGAATGTACACCAACGAAGAGAAGGTAGAGATGCTACTCATCTACCGGGAATGTTAGTTAGCAGAACAGTAATTTCAATACTGTTTTCTTACCTACGGGTACATTTAGTACAATAGTTTAGTCCTTTTAAATACTGTTGTATAGAGTAGGCACACAGTAAGGCCTATCCTTCCTACAAACTGCATCGACATAACGTTTCTTTTATTGTTGTTGTTGAAGGTAGGTGAGATGGTACGCACTCAGCGGAACTGAACAGAGAGCGATAGCCTGACAAGAACCTACCTTACCCTCTTGCTGCGACGCTTCACGAAGCGGGAAGTTTCAACCCACGACAACGCAATCGTCGTTGCACTCACACAGACGACGACGCCAAAGTTACAGTTGTCGCTTCAGTTGTTATGAATCCACAACAGCTGGAACACAAGATTAGCATTCCTAAAACCAGTGTACACCATCGGTTCCATCCTTACCATGTACACCTACATCAAGAATTGCATGGGAATGATTTCCAGAATCGTGTACAGTTCTGTGAGTGGGCACAGCAGCATATCCTCGCCAACCCGAACTTCTTCTCCAATGTCCTATTTACCGATGAATGTTCCTTCTCAGACAAAGGACGGGTAAATACAAGGAACACGTGTTATTGGTCCTGCGACAACACACGATGGCTTAGACAGGTGGGACATCAGCGTTAATGGAGAGTTAACGTCTGGTGTGGGATGCTTGGTACTACAGCTATTGGCCCTTATTTCACCAATGGTAGTCTAAACGACACAGCGTATGCCAACTTCTCAGACGGATTCTTCCTCCTCTTCTGGATGAGGGCGACTAAGAACCAGAATGCTTATGTGGTATCAACACGATGGATGCCCGGCACATAATGCCTTGCGTGCAAGTCGTGTTCTGAACCGAAGGTATCCCGCCAGATAGATTGGTCGAGGGTGAACAGTTACTTGGCCTACCAGGTCTCCTGATTTAAATCCTCTGGTTCTTTTTCTTTGACGATCCGTTAAAGACATTGTCTATCGCGATATTCCAACAACTTCTGAGAACATGCAGGAACGTATCTTGCTTGCTTGTGATTCTCTTTAGCGGGCAACACTGGAAGCAGTAAATAATTCTTTCATTCAACGAGTGCTCCAGTGTATCGGTGTCCAGGGTCACCACTTTGAGCGCCTTTGAATGTCCTACTCCTTGCCAATGGTACAGGAGAGTCAAAGTCAATTTTGTGTTATGATTTTAGTTGGTTTTCATTTGTTTTCTGAAAACTCCCGCAGCCGGCCGGAGTGGCCGTGCGGTTCTAGGCGCTACCGTCCGGAACCGAGCGACTGCTACGTTCGCAGGTTCGAATCCTACCTCGGGCGTGGATGTGTGTGATGTCCTTAGGTTAGTTGGGTTTAATTAGTTCTAAGTTCTAGGGGACTGATGACCACAGAAGTTAAGTCGCATAGTGCTCAGAACCAGCCAACAACTCCCGCAAGTGTACGAGTTTGTGATCCCGGGCTCAAAGTCACTGTTGTGTTACGTAGTTAACAACGTTGTGTTTCAGTGAACTCTACATTGTGATACATTTTTGAACAGGTCTTAAGGAGAGAAAATGAATTACTGAAAAAAATGCAGGGTGCCATTTAAAAAAGTCATATCTTTGTAAAAAACAAAGCTACAACGAAAGCAACATACTGACTGATGTCCTTCTGACAGCTAAAGAACATTTGCTTGTAACTTGCATCTGGCCAAACAGTTATTTTGGGTCGTCAAGATAAATGGGACACCCTACGAAACAAGCGGCAAACGAAAAAACTACAAGGAACGACGAAACTTGTCTAGCTTGAAGGGGGCGCTATGGTTGCCCGCTAGGTGGCGCTGCCATAGGTCAAACGGATATCAACGGCGTTTTTTTAAAATAGGAACCCCCATTTTTTGTTACATATTCGTGTACTACTTAAGGAAATATGGTTGGTTTAGCTGGACCACTTTTTTCGCTTTAGCAGTGCATCAGTAACTCACCGTAAAATAATTTCAGTTATCCCTTTCGGTTTACGAAATCCCAGTTGTTTTTCCGGTAACAGTTTCTTGTTTTGACACCAACGTTCTATGCGCCGCTTAATAATCCTTTCCATTACCCTCGCGAAAACGGTGGTAAGGTGATAAGCCGATATGACTCAGAGTTATCTCATCTTTATCCCGATTTGTGGATGGTGACAACAATACTTACTTTTACCGAGTAGATTTTGCTCATTTGTCCATACAGTCTTGTAAATTTTGAGCAGCACGTTTCCCTTAGCGTGGTATTTGCCGTAGCATTTGATGGTCACTGAAATATGGGTCCAAGTGCGGTACCCTTCCCTTGGCGGAACGCAATCTGGCTTTCTTCCAGAGGAAGTGGATGTGGAATGACACTGTTATCCACTCCATCCTCCACCTCGTCTTCCTTGTCCAGTACGTCATGTGAAGATATCATACACAAGAAACATTCTAAAAATTCGTCGAATGGTGGAGGGAAGTGCATACGCTCTGTCAGGCAGGTTTCAACGTTCCGTATTACATTCCAGATCCAGGTTAGTGGAGTTTCTTTGCAGACTTCCATGCAGAAATTACACCACGATTTAGTTTTGTTGTGATTGAACATTTTCTTGGTTCCAGCTTAGGCTTTCTTAAAGTCAAGAAAGTTTATATCAGAGATTTTTTTGTATTTTCTTAATGCCTCCATGCATTGCTTGAGGTATGCTTCTCAATCTGATACCACCAACAGGGTAATGGCCTATGAATGGACCACTTATGTTCCATTTGAGGTGTTGAGAGATCCGCTGCTTCATTGTTATGCGATATCCAGACCACATAGTCTCTTTCGGGATTGCCCTTTCCAATATCGATTCCACTTTGGTTTCCAGTAGTGTTTAGAATAGGTTTCCTATTGGTTTTCGTAGTGTTCCGATTCCTGCCGACTTCGTGTTTGACACTCTCCCTTGGTTGTGCTTTTATTAAAATTTGAATGTGCAAGTCATCTGAACCTAAAGTATCCGGTAATGTTTCCCATGTAGTAACGGCGGACAGTGCAGGGAATGCTGTGCTCAAGCCCACTGTCGGTGGGGCGTTATTGGGTCAGATTATTCGTGTTGATGAGCCATCATTTAGAACTATAAGGTTTTTCGAACGGAGTATATCTGCAGCGCACGACTTTCAAATGGTTCAAATGGCTCTCAGCACTATGGGACTTAACATCTTAGATCATCAGTCCCCAAGAACGTAGAACTACTTAAACCTAACTAACCTAAGGACATCACACACATCCAGGTCCGAGGCAGGATTCGAACCTGGGACCGTAGCAGTCCCGCGGTTCCGGACTGCAGCGCCTAGAACCGCACGGCTTTGTTCACATCGGTAAAGAGAGATGCGCTAAAGAGCGGTGCGGCAAGTGTCGTCGTAGGAAAGGTGGATAGGAGCAGAAATGTTTAGCCAATAAGTTAACGCAACAAACAGATGTACTTAAGTTGTATTTCTCCAAGTGTAGGAAAAATCATTATAAACAATGTAGCAAGAAACAGAGTTTAGCACACCAATGTCGACAAGGCAGAGCCCTCTGTACGAAAGCAGATCAAGGGTGTTGGAACGGCGATTAGACGGCTTCTGGGTACCGTAATGTGGTGAAGTGGCTCCGAGCAGAGGTGGACTGCATGTCTGCCACCGGCCACCCATACTGTGGCATCAGAGGACGCTCATTGTCCAGAGCTGCTCGAAGTGTGACTCACTGGGCGTGCGTCATAGAGTCTACCAGGTCCCTTGGGACTGCTGTTGACGTTCAACAAGACCTTGCATTTCTGTTACCAACTGCAGAACACCATTGGGTTGGTATCGATATGTGACACCACATCCCTCCCCCACAAACCTCCTCAATGTTGTCATGTAATGTAGATGAGCGAACGGCGATGGGGGAGGGGGGTCGGGGGCAGGGGGAGAAGGGAGTGGCAATGAGGAGACGTGAGCCCAAACTCAGGCCGATGCCGAGCTTCCACCATCACCTGGCATATGCCCCAAGCATGTCCAGAAACAATAGCCAAAAAATTGGACAGAGGTGGGCACCAAAATCAAGAGATGGAGCACCAGACGAGGATGGAGGCACCTCGACGACTGCAGAGGGACCTGAGGCGGCACATGGGACAGCCCTGCGAAGAGGGGCCATCCCAGCAATCTGTTGTAGAGTTATGGAACATGTTTTACTCTCAAGAATTATGACTTTTTGGAAAATGAATATCTCTTCTATAAAAATCAATATGGATTCCGCAAACGGAGATCCTGCGAAAGTCAGCTCGCTCTGTTCCTCCATGAGGTCCACAGCGCAATGGACGAAGGCGTTCAGACTGTTGCCGTTTGACGCTGTCGCGGATTGCCGTTTAATGAAAAAAATACGAGCTTACGGAGTATCGGAGCAGACCTGCGATTGGACTCTAAACTTTCTTGCAGATAGAGCTCAGTACGTCGCTCTTAATGGAACTAAAGCGGCAGATAGAATGGTAATATCGGGAGTACCACAGGGAAGTGTGATAGGACCGTTGCTGTTTACGACATATATGTAAATGATCTAGGCAAAAGCGTCGGAAGCTCTCTAAGAATATTCACAGATGATGCAATTGTCTATATCGAAGTAGCAATGTCAGAAGTGACACACACACACAGTGGTTACGGTTACTACAAGCCACACCACAAGTTGGGAAACAGGACCAAATATCTAGTAGTTTACTGTCGAGATTGTCAGAAATGTTTTATTCGTATCTTCCAGAAACTAGCAGTACGGCAATAAACAGCCTTTTAAACACGCCGCTAACGGCAATCAAGTAATTTATAGCAATACAACAATTTAAAAAAATTTAAAGGACACTAGTAAACCGGCTACTAACGTAAATACAGAACTTTGTTAATAAAACACGGTGAGGTAGTGAAGCTATCAACACCGCCATTAAAAAAATTAAACAGGTCTCAGCAAACACACGATTAATGGCAATAAATGGAATTTACAAACTTGGAGGAATTCCAAAAATGTTAATCAAAAGTGTCCTGGAATATCATTAGAACATAACAGATATGACGGACCCGTGTAAGGCGGACACAAATCATCCACTCAGGGATGCTCAGACTAGACAGAATACTGACCAATTTAATTACGCCGGTAAACACAATTGCCACTCTCAGACTGGTCACTGCACCGACTTTTAGCCAGCGAAAACTTGTATAAGATGGCTTAACTTGCTGACAGAATTAGAGCTAACCTCGTGCAAGGAAACATTACACCACACAGTCCTGAATGAGCCACCACATGATCAACCAACAAGAAGCATGAATTTACTCATAAACCACGACAGAATAGCGAAACAATTAAACTGCCCAAAACCACACCTCCCATCGGACTGTAACGAGAGGAGGAGGAAAGGTCACTGCCTTCAATTACACTGGTGCCTGGGACAGGAAACCCGGTCGCCGGAGGCCACAAGGCAGAAGAGACGCTGGTTATACAAAATTATTACTTAATGATTAAACCTTCCACGAACTTAACTTGCAATTATGCTCAAACAGGCAGTACACGATCTCCGATGGCAAGGATCCACACATCCGACCGCGCACACGTCGCCAGCGTACCCAACGCACCACGGTCACGCGACAACACGCTCTGTCACCGGAGTTCACGTCTTCTCTGCAACGTTGACGGGTAGTGACCGCTCCTTCATTTTAGGTGTCTCCTTTTAAACTCCAGTGTTGAAACTGAGGATTTAAAGAAGCTTGTTAACGTCCCACCAAGGCGAAATGAACAGCAACTACGCGTGGGGCGATTCTGTATACAACCAACACGCGGGGAGCTCTTCCGTCAACTCGACCCGCTCGTTACACACAACCGACATACATCACGTGGCAACTCGGTACAACCGACCACGCCTGCTTCGCGCTGGAGAGCCACACTGCCCTCCCGTGTCCACCACACTCTCTCTCTGCGCGCAACGCCCCTACTTCCGCGACACCACCCGAGGTTACAACCGGTCAAAGATCTCACTTCCTCCATAGCAGTTTCCCGGAAGCAAAAACTCAGATATCGATAGCAGAGGGAAAAGACAACCAAGCAGCCACAGACAACATATCAAACAAACATGTCAGGGGAAGAAAAGGAAAACAAACACAATCTAAACACAAGGTGTAGCACGAGTCGATCCACGGCTCAAGAAAGTAGTAGTAATTTGCAGAAAAACCTGAGGGTAATTGATTAATGGTGTTGGCTATGGCAGTTGACCGTGAATGTAAATAAATATAATATATTGCGCATACATAGGAAAAGAATTCCACTACTGCACAGCTACACTATTGATGACAAACGCCTGGACATTGCGTCTCCCGTAAAATATATAGGCGTAACTATCCAGAGCGACCTTAAGTAGAATGACCACATTAAATAGACACTGGGAAAAGCAGACACCAGACTCAGAATCATCGGAAGAATCTTAAGGAAATGTATCTCACGCAAGAAAGAAGTGGCTTATAAGGTGCCCGATCCTTCAATATTGATGATATGTCTAGGATCCCTATCAAGGAGGACTGATGGAGGAGATAGAGACGATCCAACGAAGAGCGGCGCGTTTCGCCACTGTATCGTTTAGCTGTTGAGAGAGCGTTACGGAGATGCTTAAAAGCTGCACTGGCTGACGTTACAAGAGAGACGTTGTGCATCACGAAGGGATTTACTATTGAAATTTCGGGACAGCACTTTTCAGGAGGAGTTTGACAACATTTTACTCCCCCCACATACATCTCGCGTATTGACCACGAGGACAAGAAATTAGAGCCAATACAGAGGCTTACCGACAATTATCCTTCCCACGCACTGTTCGCGAGTGGAACAGGGTTCGAGGGATGAGATAGTGGAACCGAAAGTACCCTCCGCCACAAACCGTTAGGTGGCTTGAAGAGTATGATGTAGATGTAGATGTACACTACTGACCATTAAAATTGCTACATCAAGACGAAATGCAGATGATAAACGTGTATTCATTGGACAAATATATTATACTAGAATTGACATGTGATTCCATTTTTGCGCAATTTGGAGGCCTAGATCCTGAGAAATCAGTACCCAGAACAACCACCTCTGGCCATAATAACGGCCTTGATACGCCTGGGCATTGAGTCAAGCATAGCTTGGAAGCCGTGTACAGGTAAAGCTGTCCATGCAGCTTCAACACGATATCTCAGTTCATCGAGAGTAGTGACTGGCGTATTGTGACGAGCAAGTTTCTCGGCCACCATTGACCAGACGTTTTCAGTTGTGAGAGATCTGGAGAATGTGCTGGCCAGGGCAGAAGTCGAATTTGTATCAGGCAGTTGCCATCTGTACCCTGCCCTCGTGATTCTTTATTATCACCTGCAGTTGGTGCTCGTATGGTATTAGTTGAGAGCAGGACTTGGTAAATGGCTTTGCGCACAATTGGTAAATAGTAACCCTGGACATGGCCGAGGAATAAGAAGTTCGTCACTGCCTTGTATGAGATGCAGTGCGATGTATGTGTTGAACTGTGCGAGATGCTCTGTCCAGTTTCCCTTCGTCTCGTCAAAGTCACAAAATGTTGGCACATACGGAGACAGAGCAGGTGATGGTGGTGTCATTGTGTCAGATTTCTTTCCTGAAATTCGCCGCGCCGTCATGAAGCAGTTCATCACTTCAAGCAGATGCGCTATTTATTTACTCTGAAACTCATTACACTGAGTTGGATCAAAGGCAGGGGGCGCAGCAGGCGATGGCGGTGTTGTAGCCACATCTACGACACATGCACAAATACGAACAGCGGAAAAGAAAAATCGCAAAAATGATGCAAAATTGGGTGAAAAAGCAGCAACCTCGGAACCTACAACATAAAGAGCACAAGCAAAGCCAACACTGGATACGCAGGAGACAATGAGCAACAGTAACAACTAAGCAAAATGACCGCACTTGTCACCAGTTTGTTGTGTACGAGTTGGTACACAGTGGTAAGGTGATGTGGGCTATAGAGCAGTCCGGCAACTGTTGTCGTGCGAAAGCTGGACAGGAGCACAAGCGATGAATGGACAAGCAAATACAATAAGCTAAAGCTTTACTTAACTGGTAGCTTTCTCCAGTCGTTGGAAGACATTATAACTAGTGCTGCAAGAAATAGAGTCCAGTTCATAAATTTCAAAAATGAAGAGTCTCTACTGCAGCACGAACGACGGTGTTGGAGCCGCAACTACTTTAGACGGTGTCTGCACAGCGTCACGTGGCGAAGTGACTCCGAGCGCAAGTGGGCCATGTGTCTTCCTCCGGCCGTTCTATATCGCGGAGGCAGGGAGCGCTGGAGCCCCTGGAGGCATGGCAGAGTGGGCGAGCTTTATTGGGCCTACCAGATCCCGCATGAGTGCTGTCGGCGTCAAATAGAAACTTTCAATACCGTTACCAGCTGTAGAACAGCAGTGGAATAGTATTGATACATTATACCACAACATCCACTAGCATTTCTTTCCGTTGTTTGGCGTTTCTGCAACACCACCATGCGTAGCGGCCGCGCATAGTAGCAGAAGGGGTTTTCTGAGGGAGGCAATGATTGTTACTTTGGAAGCCTATCGTTAGTTGTTTTGTATGCTCAGAGGCCTTGATCCACGGATACCTACCATTTGCCATGGGTCTTGCTGAGTGCCAGTACTGGGAGCAGAAAAGTGCGTATCTAGTTCTCTGACACCTTTGCACTGCCGTAGCCATCGTCTCTATCCTCCCTAATGTCTGACAATCCTGGAAGTGTGAATAGTTCGTTCGGATTTAACCATGGCTAATTGTCTGTCGAGCAGAATGTCTCACAGGCTAACTTTTTTTGCCTTGAGCGGCCTTGTATCCCATTGGATGACTTTATAGCCCATTTTGGGGTGTAAGTAATGGGTTCAATATATTTTCAGTTGACATCCAGATAGAATCTGTTTGTAGTACTTGAGGGGCTCTTTGATCGGCACTTCCCTCTCCTGCAAGTAGAGGTATTCAGAAAATAATCCCTTCATTAATGACAAGGTTATTCATTCGAGAAAAAAAGTAGTTTGTGCAGATGATAGCATAATAGTAAAATTCTGCGTATTTCTTTTCTTAAGGTCTGTAAAATGACAGTTCTTTGGTTTTTGTGAGTGTCTGCTTAATACTATATTGTGATGTTATCTTCACACGATGTAACACAACACTAGTCTCAGTGTAGAAATCACTGAAATATTGGTCTGCCTCATCTGGTTCGTCATAATGAAGGAAAAAAAGAAGGAAAATGGAGCTGTAGACTCACGCTGCACGTTATTTTGAAATCTCAGTGGGCAGGTCTAGCGCCGTCTCATAAAGCTAAAAACATTGCAAGACTACTGTAGTAGTAGTGTGTACGATAACTTCTTCTTCATTATTTCTGTAGTGAGTACGTAACAACTGTTTTAAATACTAAAAATTACAGGATTTACATGAATAACACAGTGTCAGGAATGCTATCTCGAATGTGTTTCTCATCTTCAATGCGTATCTGCTCCAGCAATACGACACATTTGGCCTCATTAGTGTAACATGTTTTTTGCTAACAAATTTCGAATAACTAAGAAGAGACGGAAAGAATGGTTACATTAAGATTTAGATTTTAACTCCACTTCTATTGCATTGGTATCGATAGCAAATGAGCTTGTCTGATTACTGCTACTGCATCTTGCACGAAATATTTTCACCCCTCAACTCGTACACACAACGTTTTTAATGTTCACGTTTCCCAAAAAACTTACCTTCGTATTATTTGCTAGCCCATAAACGTGTGCACTGAGGAAAGACGCAAGGCACAGTATAGAATCTAGAGCACGTCAACGAAGTGAACCACTATTGAAATTTCGAAGAAACAGAACTGCATAGAATTATACCTCCGTGCCGAATAGAGTTCTTGGTTTGTTAGATTTTCAGTGCATTAGTTTCGGTGCAATTTACACACCTTTTCACTTTCCTTCTTGTGATGCGTAATTCACTCTGTGACCAATAACTGCAATTCACGAGGTAAAAAAAATTTTTTTTTGGACTTTTCCCAGCAATGTGGAATGCTGAAATGCAATTAAGGGAACAGTATCAAACACATAGACCCCGTAATATGGAAATTTTCTTCAACATACGTAAGTCTTTTTTTTTAGTGATGGATTAACCTGCGTAACATGTAGGGCTACCTTTCCAACCGTAGCCTACTTGTATTTTTTCAAGGAATATTTCTCGCCATTAACTCTGTCCGTTTTTGAGGAATAACCAAACATATCATACATGGAATGCATGTCTACAGTGATCACCTACTCCATTTTACTTTTGAATTTCGTTTTGAGGTTTTCAAAGTACATAAGTCTATATCATTCTTTGTAATATACCAGCAGTTAGTCTGACAGTTAGTTTCACGTTTCAAGTATCATTTATACGATAAATTGTAATGGTGTGGAATGAGTCATGTTATATTTTATTTTATATTAATAGCAACTATTTTGGAAACATGTCTCCATGTTGATCATTTAACAGTTTTCGTGTTTTTTTTAAAGACAGGCATATGTTAGGCAATAATTCCTACCCACCACAATTCACACACTACAATAATAGCCATCTGCACAGTAGAATGAGCTGTCGAAGAGAAACGTTTTCAGTTTAGTTCCAAATTTTATTTCAATGTCTCTATCATTAGATAAGCGTTCTAAACTTTTAGTTGCAGTATTGTGATCCCAAAAATTCAAATGGCTCTGAGCACTATGGGACTCAACTGCTGAGGTCATAAGTCCCCTAGAACTTAGAACTACTTAAACCTAACTAACCTAAGGACAACACACACACATCCATGCCCGAGGCAGGATTCGAACCTGCGACCGTAGAGGTCGCGCGGTTCCAGACTGTAGCGCCAGAACCGCTCGGCCACCAGCGGCCGGCATTGTGATCCCAGTTTGTGTTTCAGAATATCTTATTGTGGAGTAATGAACGCAGTTTTTTCTTGTGTTATTGTCGTCATGTACATAAGTACAGTGGATTATTTACAACAAACTTCATGAGTGAATAACTATACTCAAGCGAATAGATTGCCGCTCACACACCGAGCAGCAGGTGGGCATGACGAAACGAATTCACATCAATATGTGGCCAAAGTCTTCTTTAATGAGAAAGCAAAGCACACAACCACACACACACACACACACACACACACACACACATATATATATATATATATATATATATATATATATATATATATATATATTCATACAACTGTACCCACGAAACTCACATACACATGATCGTAGTCTCCCGCTGCAGTAGCCAGAATGTTTCTTGAAAAAGGGGGGAGGGGGGGGGGGGGAAGGGAAATGCGAACAATGCATACATGCATACCTATCAGTGGGAGGAACGTACGTCATGAGATGCTGCACCAACAACCAGTGCTGTCATGTAGCCGTGTTTCGTGTGAGGAAGAGACCGTCGGTACAGTTTGGCTCGGATGTCGGAGCGTTTGCGTTTTGAAAGACAGTCTGAAACACAGGAGAGAATAAAAGTAAACAGCGCAGCCATAATTTATTTATACAAAAGCAAATATTGCTCGAACGACCCCACTTATGAATGAAATGTGATTCCTTTACATTTTTAGTACACACATAAACGACACAAGCTTTGGTTTTTGATGAAACGAGTACGTCTCAACACAATCAAAGCATCAGATGCTGTTTGGGAAACGGCCACAAAAGTCCATAGATATCCCCAACGATCGTAACTGGACGCAGGCACGTCAGAGTGACATCACGGGGAAGTGTCACCTCGGTGAACCATGGCAATGCGGTGAACTAGTGTTTTGGGCTATGTAAGATGGCGGACGTCGGCTTCAAGTTTCTGACGTAAGGACAACTCCCTTCTGTTTTTACCTTCATGGTCGTGATGGCTGATTTGGGTAGTGTGATATCAGCATGCTGCAACCGTTCTGACGAGCTTCGGACAAGATGGCAATGGCTATATCTTCATAGGAAAATTAAGAAAATGCGAAGCAAAATTTACACTGCCACTCTAGTGCGTTGTCTCTTGGCGTAATGCACACTGTAAAATTTTGAAACTGATTCGGAATCGGTGTGACATTGGGTTATGCCAGGTTGGTCACTTTTATTTTCATCCTTTACCCCGTATCTTTTCCTGTAGACTTTACGCAGTTTATACGTATTTCTGAAGATAGATCAAAGGTCAATACTCGAAACAATAGTAGTCAGTCTCCACCCGTGACACAGTGCATGAAGCGTCAAAACTATCTCTCTTCTGGCCAAAAAGCCACGGAAAATAGCTCTGTATAGTGCCAGGGAAAATAATGTTACGTTGGCGTTGTCTCGATGAAAATGCATATGAGTTTATGCTGATGTATGACGCTTCCGACGACTTCAACGCTGAATCTTATAACATCTTTGCACTTCTAATTCCTGGTTCTTGTTCTTCTTGCTTCAAAAAAATCTTCACCTCTTACAGTATCCTCTTCTGAGCTGAGGATCAGAATTAGTTTTCTTCTCGAAATTTCGATATGCTATTGAAGTAATGGCGAAGCAACCTAATTCTAGAAAACTTTGAATTCTTAACGTCTCCTCACGTTAATACTGCTGTTTTCTTCTAAATACATTTACAGGTTTTCCAGCGAAAGAGCCCCTGATATCAAAATTAGCTACCTCTAAAACTAAGACACATTCATTCAACATAATCTTCCACTGTTATTCACATTAACAGACGAAACAAATGAAAAAATTAAAATGGACAACAAATTACAAATTTACTATACATTCAGGTGTACATAGACAGGTATGAGTCCCATGATCCTAGTACACCCTGAAGATATGCCAGTTTTAACAGAACGTCCTTGATATATCTTTATTGCGTCTCTGGAACACTAGCACCCATGAGCGCAAGTTATACACTACGGCCGGGCATATGCTGACGCTGCGTCTCTTCCGAACATTGGTGGAACGGGGCCTCCCCCGAGGTTTACACTATTTTCGCATGCGATGGTTATCCAGGGTAGTGAAGGTGTGGAATTAATCTCAGAACGTAATGCGACGCCATTCATCGAAAGTCCATTCTCCTTCGTCACACCATTACTCCAGACTCAGTCATTTCTGTAGTGGAGTTATTGACAGCCTACGTATGGGACGGTATTGTTGCTGGTGCAGTTTTCTTTCAGTGAGTTCTCGGACGGCAGGCAAAGATGTGCAAGAGTTACTATTTGCGTGGTTCACAACGTGGCAGATTTTCCTTCTTGTGCCTGCCTTCACGCTCCCAAACAGCCCAGCATCACGTACTGTCATATTCTGTTATCCCACAAATCTGTATATTGCGCAGTTGGACCAGATGGCCTAAGAGAGACCTTCTATGATTCCCTTAGGAATCTCTGTGAGGTACTGATAACGCTGTCAACACGAGTAAGTGGTATCTCCGAATCATTCAAAGTGATCAGTCAATATATGACCTAGTTCACGTCCCTCATATACCTTGAGAGAACTGTTAACAACACGTCACACGAGCAGCGCTGAGGCGTGTGGTGGCCGTTATACCTGTCACCCAGAACTGGAACTAAACTTTTACATGTCCGCCGCTGGTGTGCGCATGTACTAAGTTACACTGAAACCCGACCATATCGTCCTGGTGCTCCACATTTTGTCAGGCAGTTTAATTCCCTTCTACCGTCAAAAAACTGTCCTGTTAGCCGTGTGGTAACATGTTCTAATGCGTGTAGTGGTGACCATATCATGTGCGCAGACAATGGAGGATCAGCCTTTCCACTTTGATAATGTGCTGTTCAAAATGGTTCAAATGGCACTGAGCACTATGGGACTTAACTTCTGAGGTCGTCAGTCCCCTAGAACTACTTAAACCTAACTAACCAAAGGACATCACACACATCCATGCCCGAGGCAGAATTCGAACCTGCGACCGTAGCGGTCACGCGGTCCACACTGTAGCGCCTAGAACCGATCGGCCACCCCGGCCGGCAATGTGCTGTTGTATGCGTCATGATAGAAGAACTTAAGTCCCAACCACCGCCTCATGAGCCACTCTATGGTGTCGGACAACTGTTTCCTGACAGGTGGTACTGGTAATTCCACTCAAAATTACAACAGCGACTGGACACCTCCGACCCCCCCACACCCCCTGTAATCCTATACATTGCGAATCTTAATGGCATGGTTAATGGACTTCATTTTGTCATGATCTCTTCTTCATTCACTACCAGTCGGGTGGGGTTACGACCTCGCTACCTAAAACGTCTTCTTTAATTTACATAAACGTGCTTGACAGCCGTGACTAGGAAACTAGATTCGTTTCTCCACCATGGTACAGGCTCCGGATAATTCAGTATCTGGAATTTGCAGAGAGGTGCAGTGTTGGTAGATATGATTACCCCTTTCCACGACGCACTCTAGCTAGCCACGCCCATCTATTATGGCGTATAGAATTTA
Source organism: Schistocerca piceifrons (assembly GCF_021461385.2). Lineage (NCBI taxonomy): Eukaryota > Metazoa > Arthropoda > Insecta > Orthoptera > Acrididae > Schistocerca > Schistocerca piceifrons. Next base: position 785,473,966 of record NC_060141.1, read on the forward strand.
GTTTGCCTTAGTGAAAAGTATCGTTACGACATTCTACTCTGATGGTGAAACCACATAGAGTGTAAGTCACTAGTCAAATGTCTTTTAACAACACTGTGCTGTGAAGTCAGATAGCGATCCTGTTGCAGCGCTCGTAAGTTAGTTTGTGCGCAGTTCAGCAAATATTTATTTGCTGACGTGAGACAAAGAGTCTATCCCCATGTAGTTACTGAGCTCCACAGCACGTTCTATGCAGTAAATTCCCTACGTAGTAGGAATGCTTAGGAGAGGTGCATAATGATTTCACTACCAGAGTGACGAGGACTTAGTTTTGGCCACAGGGAACATATTGCTTAGGCCTACTTCTGGTGCACACGATGTGACATGGGAACTGATTATTGGCTACTGGTGATGAGGTGAGGCGCTGAGCGGAATCTATTGTTTACAAAAATTACCATTATGGTCGTCCTATTTGTTGATTCTGCAACCATGTAGCTTACGGGTGTCAGACTACAGCGTGTCTTGTGGAGAGATTTGAAAATGCCCTTTCTTGTCCTGTAAGTCGTAGTAGCTCCAATGTGCCCTAAACTAACTGATATCTCTCTAAATGTATTAGCAGTTGGATTTCACTTTTCTATTCCCATCTCCATGTTAGTAGTCAGCAGCAATGGTTGGTGATAGTGGTGGCGCTGTGGATGGTTTTATTGAATCACTTGCTGGTTCCCTTAGGCAGCATTAGTAAAGGTGGTCGTCATGTGACCTATGACATGCACCATGATCAAACGGTCTACTAGTCTGGTGCCACACATTTTTGGAGTACAGACCTACCATGGTTTTGGGAACGATGGTAGGTTTCAACAGAAGATTTCTCTAGCTTATCTCGGTAGCCTATATTGAGAGTGAATTACTATGCTCAAAAAGTACGTCACACTACCACTATGTGCACATACTTGTTGGGTTAGTCTGTGACGCGAAAATGCAACTAAATTTATGGTTGTACGGTGGTGCTTTTTCATCCTTTATTTTCTGCTGTCATTGTTTTTGATACAGGTTACTTCACTGCTGAGATAAATGTCTTCGAGGAAGTAGGCGTCTGTGTCGCCTTAAATGCCTGCTTCTACTGCGAGTACGACATTCGTTGCATAACAGTTATGTCCTGGAGATTCTTTTGCTTGAAGAGAGGACATTATCGAACTGGATGAATTTGGCAGTAATTGACAAACGTGGAGCAGCGCATTGAGTATTTGAATCATGGGTATCCGAAAAGGATCTTGCAAACGTATACTGTCATTCCCACATTATAGCGTAGAAGGAGGAGACTAGCGTTTAGTGTCCAGTCGACAACGAGGGCATTAGAGACGTAGCAGAAGCTCGAATTAGGGAACGATGGAGAAGGAAACCGGCCATGTCCTTTCAAAGGAACGACCCCGGCATTTGCCTTAATTGATTTAGGGGAATCATGGTAAACTTAAACCAGGATGGCCAGATGCGGGTCTGAACCGTCATCCTCTCGAATGCGAGTCCACTGTGCTAAACACTACATCTGCATCTACATAGATACCCCGTAAGCTACTGTACTGTGCCTGGCGGATGAGATCCTGTACCACTACTAGTCATTTCCTTTCCAGTTCCACTTCCAAACAGAGCGAGGGAATTACGATTGTCTCTATGCCTCCAAATGAACGTTAATTTCTCGTATCTTCGTGGTTCTCACGCGCAGTGTATGTTTGGCGGCGTTAGAACCGTTCTGCGGTCAGCTTTAAATGTTTCTTCTCTTCATTTTCTCAATAGTGTTTCTCGAAATGGAGATCCCCTTCCTCCAAGGATTTCCATTTGAGTTCCTGAAGCATCTCCGTAACACGTGCGTGTTGTTCGAACCTACCGGTAACAAATCTAGCAGCCCGCCTCTGAATTGCTTCGATGCCTTCCTTCAATCTGACCTGGTACCGACCGCAAACACTCGAGCAGTACTCAAGAATAGGTCGCACCAGCGTTCTATATGCGGTTTCCTTTACAGGTCAACCACTCTTTACAAAAAAACTCCCAATAAACTGAAGTCGACGTTTCGCCTTCCCTACCACAGTTCTCATATGTTCGTTCCACCTCACACCGCTCTGCAACGTTAAGCCCAGATATTAAAACGTCTTGACTGTGTCAAGCAGAGCGCTGGTAACACTTTAACCCAGGGCTTCCCACCCTTTTCAGACGGCGGACCCCTTCTTCAGTCGAAAATCCATGGCGGACCCCTAGTCAGTCAAGAGCACAGTAACTCCAAATTTCAGAGCGAAACCCAGGGGAACTGAAAGCTTCTTAATGCAAGTGCCATGTTCCCAATGAACCCCCCTACCCCCCCCCCCCCCTACAAAGGATCAATAGTGTTTGGTTTAGAGATGAATGAAAACAACTTGAAATTAACGATCTAATTTGAATTCCCACTGTATCGAGACACCTACTAGTGCATTTACTCCCTTCGTTCAACACGCTATAGCCTGATTAAAATTACTTGGTAATTGACATTTCACACGTTGGAGCTGCCTTCCTCCAAGAGCAATCAACTCCACGTCCAAGCTGTTCACTGTTGACAAGCTGCCGCTTGTGGTCTGTTCACTTCCACTGTTTGGCTACTGTTGTGTAAGGAGCATGCATATTTCGTAACAGTCGTGTGTGTGTGTGTGTGTGTGTGTGTGTGTGTGTGTGGTCTTTCGTGAAATCGGAAGAAAAATGTTCAAATGTATGTAAAGTCTATGGGACTTAGCTGCTGAGGTCGTCAGTCCCTAGTCTTACACACTATTAACCTAAGTTTAACTTCCACTAAGGACAACACACACACACACACACACACACACACACACACACACGCACATGCCCGAGGGAGGACTCGAACCTCCGACGGGAGCGGTCGCGCAATCCACGACGACATGGCGCCTGAGACTCCACGGCCATTCCGCGCGGCTGAGAAGAAAAGAGGCAGACCCATGATTCGGGATGCAAGCACATCACGAAAGAAAAGAGGTCAAGGAATTGCCTTTAAAGGACTATTGTGACATCTGTTGTGCAATGTGTGGGAATACATTCATCCAGTTTCCATGCGTTTCCAAAGCCGCATTTCTTAATCCGATGTCCCAGTTCCGTTTTTGGTTGGTCAGCTAAACACTTCAAAATCGATTCTGGAAATCTGCTCTTATAAAGCCGTTTTCCAGTTCCACAATCGATTTTCGTGCCCATGTAAACAGCTCGGAAAGTCTAGTTATTTTTACGTCCTTGCGTATCTACTGAATGGGAGCTGTCAGTCCATAGCCGGCAGCTAGCAGGCGCGTTGCCACAGTTTACTGTCAGTTGGTAGCTGGCAACTGGCAGGCGGCGTGGCAACAGTTCAGCCATAGCTGACAACTTCAACTACTACTTGGACACTATATAGTGGCAGTCAGTCTCGACTCTAAACAAATTAGGAAATCAAACAGACTCCCTTATTTCTATATAAGAAGACAAAGCATTTCACAGAACGTAAGACTTTTTTCTTTTCAAAGGAAACAATTCTGGAAGGAGGAGGTTTACCTTTTACAGGGTGGCATGTGAAAAGTCCTCATTTGTCTACGCTCGCCGCCAGTTGCCACAATATAGTGTCAGAGTAATAGCAAGTAGTTGTAATTGAAGTATAGGCAGGGCATATTTTTAACTGAGAGGACAGAATATATTATAAAGAAAAGAAATTAGCTTTAGCGATCATTTTAATTTTTGTAACAAAAATATCAATGCCAACAGAATTCAGTTAATAATTATTTCGTAAATGATAGAAGAAAGAAACAAAATTCCTACAGAGTTATAGTTCAGGTACGTTCACTGAGCATCTACGAAGAGAAATGCTTTCTTCTTTACTATATATGAGTCTGTAGGAATAATAATGAAATCCTAATGTGATGGTTGACATTGCTTCTTCTGACACAATTTTGAAAAGTTGGGTTCAGTTCTTGACAATTGGAGACGGATGTCTGGTTCCGCACCTACACAGCTTCGGTACTTAAGTTTTGTGGGCAGCATAGGTCAAGAATCCAGATTCACACATGTATGTTGTGGCAAAGGGAAGAAGTATACGGATTCAAAAGTGTGAGTAACCGTCAATGCCAAAACCTGATTTCAGGTTGAGTCTGTGGCAATTTCTATCAACAACTCATATTCATTTGATGATAGAATGTTCGGCTTTTTGGATACAGTGAATTGGTTGACCACCCATTCGTATTTCTGTAGCTTCTCACCTTCAGCTGTTGGGAAATAATTCTCCAGCAATGACATCAAGCTTCGGAGATGCTCCAGGATTTGATGAAACAAATTCTTCCCAAGAGACAATGTTTTGTTTTTCGAAAACTCCTTGAGAAGAGGAAAACACAAGACCCCTCCTCGTCACTCTCTTCCCAAAAATTTATTTTCGTCTTGTATTCTCGAACTTTGTCGATAGCAGTGACCTTTGTTTCACTTTGTCCTTGGAGTGAAATATTCATTTCGTTTATTTTGGAGAAAATATCTGACAAATAGGCGAGTATACACTGCCAATTTTCGTCATTAATAAGGTCTGCTAATTTGGCGTTATGCTCCAAAAGGAAATTTAAGACTTCCAACCTTAATTCGTACAACCGAGAGAGTGCATTGCCACGTGAGAGCCACCTCACTTCTGTGTGGAGAAGCAGGGAACGATGAAGGCTTCCCATATCTTCACACAGTAATGTGAAAAGTCTTGACTTCAACGACCTTGATTTTATGTAGTTAATGATTTGAATGGGTTCGTCTAAAACTTTCTCGAACGAAACAGGCATTTGTCTCGTAGCTACAGCGTATCTGTGGAGAGCACAATGACTACTGCTGCAATTCTTGGCGTTTTCTTTTATTTTCGTTACTGCTCCGACTGTAGGACCCGTCATAGCTATTGCACTATCTGTGCACACATCTATGGAATTAGACCATGAAACTTCGTTAGTCCTTAAAAAATCATCCCATAGATAGAATATTTCAGCACCTGTTATGTTGGCAGGTAGTGGTCTGCACAATAAGAGGTCCTCCTCAAAACATCCTGAATATTCATAATGGACAAAAACCAATAAAATCGCTAATCCTGCAACATCAGTGGATTCGTCTACCTGCAGAGAAAATGAATTGTGTTGGATGCGAGAAACAAGAGTGTCTTTCACATCATTTGACATGTCAACAATGCGTCTCTTGACATTATTGTTTGATAATGGCACCAAAGATACAAGCTTTACTGCCTTTTCGTCTAGCTTGCAAGAAACAATATCATTAACACACGGCTTTATGAGATTTTCTGCAATGATATGAGCTTTGCCTGTTTTTGCCACCTTATACCTAACCAGGAAAGAAGCATTTAATGAATTTTTATTAATTGTTTTCCATACGATAATGAGAAGCAGCTAGTTCAGCACTCTTCCTTTTGAAAAACTCGATGTCTTTAGCCTGGAAATCTGGGTGAGTACCTTCAAAACGACGGCGCAATTTAACTGGAACCATTGAACTGTTCGGAAGGACTCGCGAACAAATTACACACTTAGCTTTACCCTCCTTTGTCTCCATAAAGCCCATTTCTAAATAGCTTACATTGTACTTACGCTTCTTGGTTATTCCACTTCCACAGGATATTGCAACCAATGGAGTCCTTGCAGCGTTTTCACATAGTAAATCCGGCTGTGGAGCTTCTTGCGATTGTTCTTCCTTTGGTCGTCCTCCCTCCTCATTCATTTCAACTTGTTGTCAAGGCGTTGGAGAAACTGCAGTCTTCTCCAATGATCCTGACTTCAGTCGCCGATCTATGTTATAAGTAATAAACTGGTCAAAAATCGACTTATGAAATAGGTGGGGCACTGACAAAGCAAATGTAACATTTAATGACGCCTGGGACCGCATACGTGCCAGCGAACGCTGTGATTGGTCGACAAATCTCGCTCCGCGCATGCGTAAAAGGTTTCAGCGCATCTAGCGCCTTGAGCCGGCGCAGAAACGACCCCCGTATTGTTGCGAAACAGTCGATCAGAGAAGCCGCATTCTCCGGCACTAAACTGTGTATGCGTTCTCACTTAGGAACCGCAAAGACTGCTTGGGAATACGACCTGAAGTAAAAGCACACATGTTTTTCACACGAAAAAAAAAAAAAGTGTGATGAATTGGATTTTCACATTTTTATTCAATAACTTTACTCATTATTTTACACAATTTTGTGAGAGGTGGCCGCGGACCCCCTAGAAAGAGCCGGCGGACACCCAAGGGGTCCGCGGACCACACCTTGGGAAGCCCTGCTTTAACCGAACATTACAGGTCTGATCTTCCTACTCATCCGCATTAACAAGGACAGCATACAGCGTACTATTGTTTAAGAAGTCTTCGAGCCACTCTCATATCTGCGAACATATTCCATACGCTCGTACCTTCGCTAACAGCCTGCAATGGAGCAACGTGTCAAATGCTTTCCGGAAATCTAGAAATATGGAATCTGCCTGTAGCCCTTCACCCATAGTCATCAGTATATCATGTGAGAAAAGGGCAAGCTGAGTTTCATATGAGTGGTTCTTTCCAAAAGCAAGCTCATTCGTGTTCATAAGTTTCTCAGTCTCAAGAAAGTTCATTACATTCGAACTGAGAATGTGTTCAAGGACTCTTCAGCAAACAGAAGTTAGGAATATTGGTTTGTAATTTTGGTGGTGAGTTCTTTTGCATTTCATATATACTGGAATGACCTGTGTTTTCCTCCAGTCACTTAGGACTTCGTGTTAGGCGAGAGATTCACTATAAACGCAAACTAGGTAAGCGGTCAATGCCGGAGTGCACTCGTTTTAATAGTCGAACTGGGATTCCTTCCGTACCTTGTGATTTATTTGCGTTCAAATCCTTCAGTTGTGTTTTAATCCAGGAATGCTTATCACTATGTCGTCCATACGGGAGTCTGTTCGATGGTCAGATGACGGTGAGACTGTACGATTCTTCTGTGTGAGAGATTTCTAAAACGTGAAATTTAAAACTTCAGCTTCCGTTTTGCTACGTTCAACTGTCACACCAGACTGATCAACAAGGGACTGAATGGAAAATCGACCCGCTGAGCGATTTTAAATACGAGCAGAATTTTCTCGGGTTCTATGCCAGATCTTTTGCTAAAATGTGACGGCGGTAGTTGTACGCTTCACGTATACATCTTTTCACAGACGCTTGTCTTCATTTATGCGTTCTCTTTTGAACCGAGAGTGCATCAGCCTCTGCTTACTCAGCATCTACCAAATTTCGTTATTAAGTCATAATGGGTCTTTTCCATCCTTTATCGACTTACTACAAACATAACGCTCCACACTACGATTTACAAGACACTTAACGTAGCATATAGGTTTGGGTGCAAAGGGCCGAACTTCAAGGCTGATAATTGACACCTCCACTGAACTCCTCCACGTCCTGTACACAGAATACCAGAATAAAGGCTGTTTTATGTAATTTTAACATTATTTGCTGTTCTCTGTTAATTGCATATTCTCCAGATGGTCTGGTGTTGAACACTTTATGTACTTGATTGCTTTGTAAGACCAAGAATTAGTCGATATGCATTTTCTTTACGCAGTAAAGTAGCCTTTAGGTGCCCAATGCTTTATGGAGGTAAGAGGAGACGATTTCTAAAACATAACTAGAAAATTATCGATAAGAATGTAAATGTTCTTTATATAACGTGAATATGGCTTCTCAAGTACTGGCAGACGTCTCAGATCAACTGATTGTCAGAAGTCTATTTGTTTTTTGGGTTTTGATACGGGGCAAGGGATGCCAGAAATACTGCACATGCTTTATGTTGATATAGGAACCATAAGCCTCCATCGCCCTGCCTGGGATGTAATTGCTACCCTCACTGATCCCCGTATGAGCAGTTGGGCCAGAAGCTTCCCCGACAGCCAGTAACCCTATCGGAAGGCAGCATATGTTCAGGTACTTCCCATATGAACGCTTGAGACAATATTGACATTCCTTCTGACAACATTCCACCACCGGGATGCTTGTTGGTCCTCAAAGCATACACAAAGCTCACAGTTTCAGGGGACTGGCGGTGCAGACCAGTCGCCTGCAAGGAACGTCTGGCGGCTGTTACTAGCATCCGGTTCGGGTCCACTGGGTTCGCCAAACCTGTCCCTAAACTTGATTGCTCAAGTTCCTTGAGTTGTCAGGCACTGTGTGCGATTCATAAGTACACATCTACCTTATTGATTATCACTGCTGTGGCATGCATTACTCCTGCAATAACATGGAAACTATAAAAAGTGACTTAAACACTTTAAGACGTCTTGGCCACAGTTTCATTATTTCACTATGTCCAAAATATCAAAGTGCATGTATGAAAATTATTTATCAAAAGACAGTTGAAACCCATAGAATAATGATTCTGGCGGAAACTTCAATCAACAATGCTCAATTTGTACGACTATACCAAATGACAGACAAGCTACTTGACATGACGAATGTGAACTGAAGTAAAGCAAATGTTAACATCTAAAAGTACTCGAGCGTTAAACCAATGCGAGGAATCTAATAGCACAGTGTTTCTCGTAATACGTGCCTCAACTATCTCCACAACACGTGGAATCAATGAGCATTCATTACATCCAACTGTGACTCATCTGATCACCATAAGCAGCTACAGTTGTCTTGAGTTATTGTAAGCCACATTAGCTTCACACTGCATATACAACGGTCAATAAAACATGTGGCGTTTAGAGGGGCAATAAAATAATAACAATTACAGAACTCAATCCGACAGTGTGAATTCATCACAAAGGCATTCTTCAGAAAACTTGGCAGTATGAAACACAAGCAAGGTCTGCAATATTTCGTACAGAAACAGCAAATGCGTTCATTTTCAGAGTCAACAGTTCTTCCAGCTTTACAGTGTAAGATTCACTGTGGAAATAATGCCTTCAGTTTCTACAGCAGATGAAGATAACTGACAGCGATTTTCCGAATTTCACCTGAAAAGTACGGAAGGTTTCTGGTGGTGTCAAGGCTCCTTGACTGCAAAGGCATTCTTCAGAAAATTTGGCAGCATGAAACACAAGCAAGGTCTGCAACATTTCGTACAGAAACAGCAAATGCGTTCATTTTCAGAGTCAACAGTTCTTCCAGCTTTACAGTGTAAGATTCACTGTGGAAATAATGCCCTTCAGTTTCTACAGCAGATGAAGATAACTGACAGCGATTTTCCGAGTTTCACCTGAAAAGTACGGAAGGTTTCTGGTGGTGTCAAGACTCCTTGACTGCCTACTGAGTTGCAGCAGCACCGTAAAGTTTACATAGAGACATACACATAATAACGTTGCTGTAGGCATGCAAAGGAGCCAAACGCTGTCTTGGCTTTCCTTTCACCGTATGACCTATAGATTGTGGCTAAGCCATTTCTCCGCAGTTTGCTTCTTCTAGGAGTGGCAGTGCAGCAAGGTATGCAGGAAAGTATGAAGTTTTAAGAGTAGGGTAAAGGTACTGCCAGGGGGGAAGCTGTGAATGGCCTGAGCGACGTGTTTGTCAGAACTATGAGACAATAGGTGACGGAGCTCGTTCACAGTATTCGATCGACGTCCAAAAGGTGGGAGAGAGAACGGCGGAAAGTGAAAATCGAGTTTGTAAGCTCAGGAAAACATTTTTTGGCACAAAATTGCGAGAAAGCACTCTACCTTGTGCCTTCAAGTTTGCTCAGTAACGACCCAAAAACCTAGAGATACGATCAGCGTTTATTGCAGTGCATTATATTACGTGGAGACGATGCAGTCGGTCTCCAGTACGATTCTGAAACCAAAATAATTTACCTCAATGTGACACCTGAAGAAATTTTTGAACTTGTCAGGGAATGCTACTGAGTCGTGGATTTTCACCTCGTAAGAAATTAGTTCGTTTCAGGTAGCCAGCTGTGGCTAGCACATACCGCTGTGAAATTTCTTGGCAGGTTAAAACTGTGTGCCGGACCGAGACTCGAAATCGGGACCTTTGCCTTTCGAGGGCAAAGGTCCCGAGCTCGAGTCTCGGTCCAGCACACAGTTTTAATCTGCCAGGAAGTTTAATATCAGCGCACACTCCGCTGCAGAGTGAAAATCTCATTCTGGACACACCGCTGTGTTTTTACAAAACTGCCATTTGAAATAATTACCGACGCTATTGTAGCATCAATAAACCCATATGACATGATATAACTGATTTAAAATGTTAAATGTCAAACCAATAGTTATTTCAAGGTGAATAATTGTGTGTGATTTGTCTTTAATGGTTTGTAAAAAAATAGCTCTTGGTTCTTGACCATCCAAGACTGCAAGGCCTAATTGATACACGTGATTTACGAATAGCAGCCGCGCACGTGTCTGATTTGTCCACTCATGGGGCATCTGCGAGTTCAGTGGTCATGAATAATGACCGGAATCCGGGTACGTGTTAGTCGGACGGAAAAACGTATGCGAACTTTATGGGGGCTCTGACTTATGGAGGAGATAAATCAGAATAAAGTCGAGATATGTTACAAAAGTAAGGAGACTGATTTTTCTTTACGTCCGTCTTCCGTCGACAGCCGCATGTTTAACTATACTGCCCTCATGAACAAGTAACAGCAACGAATCCCTCCAAATCGACACCAACGGGAAGAGCAATGACTCAGTGAGTGGAAAGTCGAGGACAGTTGTAGAAACGAAAAATGGACTACAAAAGTGGTGGTGCTCAAACGTTGCAATGGTAGAAACAAATGCGAACACACTGGCGAAATAAACGAAGAATACAGAGAAATACAACAAAAAATCACACCTTCGAACATTACAACATCCAGAATGCATCGCAGACATCTCACTTTACGTGGAACTGACTGCACACCACCTACGGTGAGACGCCACATCGTGAGAAACAAATTATATGTTTGTTGGGGACGCGCTAAAAAAATCGCAGTGGGGAAGGGGCAGATTCTAAGAAAAAAACGTCCATTTTCCTGAGTTCAGCAGCGTTAAAGACAACGTGAATCTTGAAGTATTCATTGTGATATTAAAAGAATTACAGGACTAGAATACTATAGATTCTGAAGACACTGTCTGTCTTACATCTGTTTCTCCAATTTCAGTTTAATGTGACCCTATATAGTTGTAGAGTGAATCTATCGATCGGCAGAATTCCAGTTTTAATGACAAATATTTTTTGCGAAAGAACTGCATAGGAATTCCAAGTGGGTTTTCTCGGGTAGATTTCCCACATCTCTATAATAAGGAAGCAAATGTGTTGCAATGTTTCTCTGTCAACGTATATGCGTGAAAGGCTTTCTTAATTACGAAACAAATACCGTCAAGCTTATGTGGCCACCGGACCACCAAAAATCTGTTAAATAGTCTGCGAGTATCTGCACACCGGCTGAGTGTACCAGATAGAAATTTTATTACGTCTTCAGCGCCCAAAAATAATTAAATAACAATATTTTTTTTGTTATCTACGTTGCTATGCAATTTGAAACCAAAACGCACGCAAGAAGTTCAGTGTTCATTTACGTGAATACATTGTCAGCGTCAGATGTTTGTAGCCAGGCAACAGAGCTCTCCACGTAAGCTAGAGCACTGCACACGTGCATATCTCTTGACCGTCCCTGGTGGAATGTATTAATATCTCTCACAACCGATAAGTGATACGATTCCTAAACAGTGGGATGAATACTTTCCTCGATATGAATTCCTGTTCCCTAGATGGGGTCTACGTTATCTTCTGAAGCCCAAAATGTTGGCCTGCTGTCCTCTGTGATGTCGTGGTTGGAGGTAAGAGCCAATTTCCGGCAGCAATTGGCTGCTAGCAAGAGAAAGGAGGGCAGTCGCTACGACACAGCGAGATCCGCCGGAAACAGGCAGCGATTTCCTGTGGGTACGAGTGAAAACTCTTCCTGTAATTTCCGGTATGTATCGGTATTGTTCTTTGTCTTTAACAACGTTCAAAAATTTCTTTTCTCTGTATCTACTGTAAAACCTAAGTTCTTATGAGTCTGGTTGAGTACAAAATTTCTCAGTTTGTCTTTCCTCGTGTATGTATTTAACAAGATTTTTTAAAGGACATCATACCCGCCGTCGACTGTAGGAATCATATATTTCACTATTGTAATTTAGGCCTACGGGCCATTTTGAAGTGGTAATTCAAAAGATTTTGCTTGAGACGAGTCAGACCTTAAAATGTTCCGACATGTATACATGCACTTAATAACAGTTTCATATTGTCATTTCATACAGAATACTATTGTTGTTGTTGTGGTCTTCAGTCCTGAGACTGGTTTGATGAAGCTCTCCATGCTACTCTATCCTGTGCAAGCTTCTTCATCTCCCAGTACCTACTGCAACCTACATCCTTCTGAATCTGCCTAGTGTATTGATCTCTTGGTCTCCATCTACGATTTTTACCCTCCACGCTGCCCTCCAGTGCTAAATTTGTGATCCCTTGATGCCTCAAAACATGACCCACCAACCGATCCCTTCGTCTAGTCAAGTTGTGCCACAAACTTCTCTTCTCCCCAATCCTATTCAATACCTCCTCATTAGTTACGTGATCTAACCACCTAATCTTCAGCATTCTTCTGTAGCACCACATTTCGAAAGCTTCTCTTCTTGTTCAAACTGGTTATCGTCCAAGTTTCACTTCCAACCATGGCTACACTCCATACAAATACTTTCAGAAACGACTTCCTGACACTTAAATCTATACTCGATGTTAACAAATTTCTCTTCTTCAGAAACGATTTCCTTGCCATTGCCAGTCTACATTTTATATCCTCTCTACTTCGACCATCATCAGTTATTTTACTCCCTAAATAGCAAAACTCCTTTACTACTTTAAGTGTCTCATTTCCTAATCTAATCCCCTCAGCATCACCCGATTTAATACATTCACATCAGCTGCTGTTAGAAATTCCAGTGCAGGGAATTAAATTTTTATTCATGGTTTTAAGCTTTGCTTTGTCCCGCGCACGTCTATGTCTCTTTGTAAAAAACCTCTGTTTTTAGCATAATAAATGAAAACCACCAGTTTGCTTTTGTTCTACAATATTACTTTTATTGCTAACCGGTTTTCAGCTTACAAGGCCATCTTCAGACATTTACTGAGTATTATCACCAAAGAAGTTAAATGTTAGCAGACAACATTGGAAGAGAAGTAACACATCTAGAGTGAAGTAGAAACATACAGTAAGTAATATATTTGCAATGAAATAGAAAAAACTGAACAGTACATAAACACCAATTGAGTTGACAGGAATTTGAAGCAAAACTGTTAACTAATACGAACCCAGTGCCTTATAAAGGCACATTGGCATGCCGTGCGTGAGTTTCCTCGGAAACTCAAAATCTTAATTAAATAATTAATCTCTGACAAATAAGCCTATGGCACAGAACTGCAGCGCTATGCCGCTGATAAAACAAAATACAATTATGACACTCTTATGTTTGATTAAGAAGAACTAGGTCGAGGAGAATAGCTGAGGCAGGAAGCACGTATATTTTATTAACTGGCACACCGCCATATTTGATGTTATATAAGAACACTGCGAGTTGCAATCTTACTAGGCACTCGGTTCTGTAAAGAATTTATATTTATGAAAGTAAGTAGAATTCCCCCCCATGAACCATGGACCTTGCCGTTGGTGGGGAGGCTTGCGTGCCTCAGCGATACAGATAGCCGTTCCGTAGGTGCAACCACAACGGAGGGGTATCTGTTGAGAGGCCAGACAAACGTGTGGTTCCTGAAGAGGGGCAGCAGCCTTTTCAGTAGTTACAAGGGCAACAGTCTGGATGATCGACTGATCTGGCCTTGTAACAATAACCAAAACGGCCTTGCTGTGCTGGTACTGCGAACGGCTGAAAGCAAGGGGAAACTACAGCCGTAATTTTTCCCGAGGGCATGCAGCTTTACTGTATGATTACATGATGATGGCGTCCTCTTGGGTAAAATATTCCGGAGGTAAAATAGTCCCCCATTCGGATCTCCGGGCGGGGACTACTCAAGAGGATGTCGTTATCAGGAGAAAGAAAACTGGCGTTCTACGGATCGGAGCGTGGAATGTCAGATCCCTTAATCGGGCAGGTAGGTTAGAAAATTTAAAAAGGGAAATGGATAGGTTGAAGTTAGATATAGTGGGAATTAGTGAAGTTCGGTGGCAGGAGGAACAAGACTTCTGGTCAGGTGACTACAGGGTCATAAACACAAAATCAAATAGGGGTAATGCAGGAGTAGGTTTAATAATGAATAGGAAAATAGGAATGCGGGTAAGCTACTACAAACAGCATAGTGAACGCATTATTGTGGCCAAGATAGATACGAAGCCCACACCTACTACAGTAGTACAAGTTTATATGCCAACTAGCTCTGCAGATCACGAAGAAATTGAAGAAATGTATGATGAAATAAAAGAAATTATTCACATTGTGAAGGGAGACGAAAATTTAATAGTCATGGGTGACTGGAATTCGAGTGTAGGAAAAGGGAGAGACGGAAACATAGTAGGTGAATATGGATTGGGGGACAGAAATGAAAGAGGAAGCCGTCTGGTCGAATTTTGCACAGAGCACAACATAATCATAACTAACACTTGGTTTAAGAATCATGAAAGAAGGTTGTATACATGGAAGAACCCTGGAGATACTAAAAGGTATCAGATAGATTATATAATGGTAAGACAGAGATTTAGGAACCAGGTTTTAAATTGTAAGACATTTCCAGGGGCAGATGTGGACTCAGACCACAATCTATTGGTTATGACCTGTAGATTAAAACTGAAGAAACTGCAAAAAGGTGGGAATTTAAGGAGATGGGACCTGGATAAACTAAAAGAACCAGAGGTTGTACAGAGATTCAGGGAGAGCATAAGGGAGCAATTGACAGGAATGGTGGAAATAGATACAGTAGAAGAAGAATGGGTAGCTTTGAGGGATGAAGTAGTGAAGGCAGCAGAGGATCAAGTAGGTAAAAAGACGAGGGCTTGTAGAAATCCTTGGGTAACAGAAGAAATATTGAATTTAATTGATGAAAGGAGAAAATATAAAAATGCAGTAAGTGAAACAGGCGAAAAGGAATACAAACGTCTCAAAAATGAGATCGACAGGAAGTGCAAAATGGCTAAGCAGGGATGGCTAGAGGACAAATGTAAGGATGTAGAGGCCTATCTCACTAGGGGTAAGATAGATACCGCCTACAGGAAAATTAAAGAGACCTTTGGAGATAAGAGAACCACTTGTATGAATATCAAGAGCTCAGATGGAAACCCAGTTCTAAGCAAAGAAGGGAAAGCAGAAAGGTGGAAGGAGTATATAGAGGGTCTATACAAGGGCGATGTACTTGAGGAAAATATTATGGAAATGGAAGAGGATGTAGATGAAGATGAAATGGGAGATATGATACTGCGTGAAGAGTTTGACAGAGCACTGAAAGACCTGAGTCGAAACAAGGCCCCCGGAGTAGACAATATTCCATTGGAACTACTGACGGCTGTGGGAGAGCCAGTGCTGACAAAACTCTACCATCTGGTGAGCAAGATGTATGAAAGAGGCGAAATACCCTCAGACTTCAAGAAGAATATAATAATTCCAATCCCAAAGAAAGCAGGTGTTGACAGATGTGAAAATTACCGAACTATCAGCTTAATAAGTCACAGCTGCAAAATACTAACACGAATTCTTTACAGACGAATGGAAAAACTAGTAGAAGCCAACCTCGGGGAAGATCAGTTTGGATTCCGTAGAAACACTGGAACACGTGAGGCAATACTGACCTTACGACTTATCTTAGAAGAAAGATTAAGGAAAGGCAAACCTACGTTTCTAGCATTTGTGGACTTAGAGAAAGCTTTTGACAATGTTGACTGGAATACTCTCTTTCAAATTCTAAAGGTGGCAGGGGTAAAATACAGGGAGCGAAAGGCTATTTACAATTTGTACAGAAACCAGATGGCAGTTATAAGAGTCGAGGGACATGAAAGGGAAGCAGTGGTTGGGAAGGGAGTAAGACAGGGTTGCAGCCTCTCCCCGATGTTGTTCAATCTGTATATTGAGCAAGCAGTAAAGGAAACAAAAGAAAAATTCGGAGTAGGTATTAAAATTCATGGAGAAGAAATAAAAACTTTGAGGTTCGCCGATGACATTGTAATTCTGTCAGAGACAGCAAAGGACTTGGAAGAGCAGTTGAATGGAATGGACAGTGTCTTGAAAGGAGGATATAAGATGAACATCAACAAAAGCAAAACAAGGATAATGGAATGTAGTCTAATTAAGTCGGCTGATGCTGAGGGAATTAGATTAGGAAATGAGACACTTAAAGTAGTAAAGGAGTTTTGCTATTTGGGGAGCAAAATAACTGATGATGGTCGAAGTAGAGAGGATATAAAATGTAGGCTGGCAATGGCAAGGAAAGCGTTTCTGAAGAAGAGAAATTTGTTAACATCCAGTATTGATTTAAGTGTCAGGAAGTCATTTCTGAAAGTATTCGTATGGAGTGTAGCCATGTATGGAAGTGAAACATGGACGATAAATAGTTTGGACAAGAAGAGAATAGAAGCTTTCGAAATGTGGTGCTACAGAAGAATGCTGAAGATTAGATGGGTAGATCACATAACTAATGAGGAAGTATTGAATAGGATTGGGGAGAAGAGAAGTTTGTGGCACAACCTGACCAGAAGAAGGGATCGGTTGGTAGGACATGTTCTGAGGCATCAAGGTATCACCAATTTAGTATTGGAGGGCAGCGTGGAGGGTGAAAATCGTAGGGGGAGACCAAGAGATGAATACACTAAGCAGATTCAGAAGGATGTAGGTTGCAGTAGGTACTGGGAGATGAAAAAGCTTGCACAGGATAGAGTAGCATGGAGAGCTGCATCAAACCAGTCTCAGGACTGAAGACCACAACAACAACAACAAGTAGAATTATTTAACTGTAGGCTTATTCGTTGAATATATCGGATTTAACTAACTGTGTAAACTTTTTATGTTTAGTAGACAGTCACCTCTGTACGACGTATTGACATGGCTGGCAAATTATTCTAATATTGAGATTTAGATTTGAGTCCGCACCTACCGCAGCAGTCTTTGGAAACGATTTAAATACGAAGTCCGATTATTTGAATCACATTTCACGGTCAACTACGAATAACATTGCATTTACGGAGAAGCCATTGTCAAGCGTCTTATACCAAATAATTAAACGTCCACGTTCCAGATAAGCAAATATTAATTACATCCAATCACTATCATACATATACAATAATTAATATTTTATTTATTTTATTTATTTATTTTATATTGGCGACTGTGACAGGACACAAAATGACAAAATTAAATCTGATCTCATAGCAATCAAGACATGTAATGACACTTTATGTAAACGTGTGGAACTTATAGACGCCACACTGACCAAACAGATGACTGAACTCAGTACGAAATTTTACAAGCTTACTACGATACAAGAAAAGACTACAAGTGACGTAGCACTTTTACAGGCACAAGTAAAAAGCCTTAATGTCACGTGTGAAGCTCTTACTGGAAAATTCAAACATATCCTACAGTACATGACTACCTTGCAAAACGAGTTACTGACGTGCAGAATAAATTTGACGATGTTGAACAACACCTGAGTGACAGATTACAATCTGGTGCCACAGCTCATTTTCAAAGTATTAATAAGGAAATTCATGATTGGGTAGAGAACAAAGACAAACATTTTGATAGACGCATGCGTGAAAATTTATCAACAATTGTGCACGACTCCGTAGCAGAATACATCACTAACAACAAACAGCTGATTAGTGACGCAGTACAGTCTGTCACTACACCAATGACACAATTCACCGATCAACCACAGTCTGAATGTAACGAAAATATCAGTCAAAATGTACAGTTGAGAAACCAATATACATACGAGTATGACGCACACATACCGCACACAACAAACACACAAGAACAAAACACACCACGACAACAACACATACCACGACGTGCAAACACAAACACAAGCTATTATCATGGTAAGCCACAGCAACATTATCGTAATTACTCGCCATCTGAACATTTCAATAATTACAGTGGAACAAACCCATATCATAATGCAAAGGAAGAAGAAAGCTTAATAAAACACCGGCAATTTCAGACTTTTATCCCAGAAAAACGAACCATTCATCCGGTGATTTATCTTAAATCTTTTAGTAACGCTTTTCCACGCACTTGGAGTGACCGGAAAAAGATTTCATATATTGTCGGTTATGTCCAAGGCGATGCAGCTGTCTGGGCATACGGTCAAGCTGACGTATGTACCACGTACAGTGAGTTTGAGCGTGCCTTTCTGAACAAATTCTGGTCGCAATCCGTCCAGGAGCCACTCAGAAGACAAATTTTAGAACCTGAAACTTTTAACAGTAAATATGGTAACTTACGCAGATATTTTGAAAAATACTTGAACATGGGAAATTTTTTGGGCGAACCAGTCGCAACACGTGATATACTCCGTGCGTTGAAGGCCAAATTGCCTTTCAACATTAAAGAAAAACTCTTACATATTCCGGATGACGATCCAGATTATTTTTTAACGGCTTTAGATTCGGTTGACATGTTACTAGAAGATCAGCACTTCGCGCGGCAAAACAGCAGCCACAATGTTTATACTAGTGGTATGCAAAACATGCAGGCTTGCCAACTCAATTCTGGCGCGCCGACAGTTGGATACGCGGTACAGCAAAAACAGCAAACTCACAAGCCGTCTCAATACGGAAATCAAAATCAACACGCGTATTCCAATACAAGCAACAGTTACAACAGTAATAACACTTCATGCGGCAATACATACAAAAGGCACCGCGGTAATAACAACAACAGTAACAACGGATATAAATATAACAACAAAAACACAAACAGAAACAGAAACAATAATAACTACGAGCCAAGACAGCATCAAGGCTGGACTCGTAGCGATCACTACTTTCATTCAAACACTGCTATACCACAGCAGCCACCAGGACAAAATTGGAGCATACCTTACGACCGACAGGTAAGTCATAATGCGCAACAGCAACAACAGCTGCAAACGTTTGGAGATCACAACAGGCAATATCCGAATGTGAATATAATAGAAGTGACACCGGATACACAACCTCAATCTGTTTCAGTACCTAATACAAATGCTAATCCAAGAAACTAGAAACAGTCACTTCTATGCCCAGGTCGTGGCTGAAGAATTATTGGGGGGCGACTTCAATGTTAATCAGTTATTTGACACAACCATTGAACAACAAAATGTTGATTTGCCTAACAATTCTAAACAAAAACTACCTGTTTTATTTATAAGATACAACCACAATGAGAATATATCAGATGAACTTTTGCAAGACAGTACACAATGTCGTTCAAACACAAATGAAATTGTTTTAGCATCTACTACTGGTGTAGTAGGTGGGATTCCAACTACTATTATCTTAGATACAGGTGCAGCTGTGAGCGTTTTGTCTTTTAATTTCTATAAAAAGATGTGTGAGTTGGAGCCTGTGCCTGAGTTTCCCGCCCAAAACTGTAAAATAACTACTGCTCTAGGTAATAAGTCATGTAGGGTTACGAAGCAAGTTTTTGTAAACATTAAAATAGGTAATGGAACCGTACAATGGCCATTCCTGGTTGTACAAAACCTTGTGACAAATTGCTTATTAGAATTAGATATTATGAGCGAGAAGGACTGCATTATAGACTTCTCCAAAGGTAAATGTATTTTAAATGATAAAGGCAGTGTAATTATTATTGATTTGGACAGGAGAACTCTAAAGCATAACAAACACTGTACAGGGTACAAGGTTCAGTTAGTACTTGACAAAGGCATTCAAGACACGCACACACACTCATATGACACAGAGCTAATGGACTTGAAAACATTGCTTGATCATAAGGTAAATGAAGCTACAGCTCACAGTGTACATGAATGTATGAAACTACAGGAAGTGTTATCCAAATATTTACAAGTTTTTACCAAACGATTTGGTGCTATCAACACGTATGTCTACAAGATTGAAGTTAAGCCTCACAAGATCTTCTACCACAAGACATATAACGTACCGTTATCTCAACGACCTGCTGCGTGGCAAGAACTAAAGCAAATCACAACATAGATAATAAGTAGTAAAGAAATTTCTATTTCAGCTGTACCAGTGACGCAGTTGAAGACAGAAGAACTTTTCTTTCAACGCCGCGGCGAAGACTGAATATTAAGGTAAAATTTATGATTACGTAGCAGTGAAAGATATATTAATTTTTCACGGAACATATGTGACTGTAGGTACCACTGACTTGGTGTGTCACCTGACGAACCGACAGACGTCATCTGTGAAGGGACCTTTTACTTCGAGAAATAGATTAGACGCACATCTCTCAGCAAGAAAAGCATCTACCAGTAGCCAAGGCCACACAGACACTATATACACACGCAAAAAACGCGAGGAATCTAACAGTTTTCCGTCTCTTATTATTTTGAATATTTATTGAGTAGTGAAAACGCCTGATCTTGCCTACTGACGTAATGAATGTAGTGTCTAACCTATCTTAATTTCAGATGACGTCACAATAAACATCGATAAAATCCCAGCAAAACCGTTAAAGAGAACGTAAATACCTGCACTTCATGTAATCAAATGTGACATGATGTAATAATTTATAGCTATGTAATGATGATGTAAACATGTTTATGTGTAACTGAATTATGTTTATGCTAAGAAAATATGTGACGTATATATGTATGATTACTTATCTTTTTTTTTTAATGATGTACAATGTAACTGTTACTATGTGAAAATTTGAACGATAACTAGTGCCAAAATGTGAAAAACTTTAAAAAAATTGCATAGCGCACCACTGTTCACGGACATTAACGTGCATTACTAAGTCTGCAACTACGCAGAAACCTATGTGAAAGAAACTGCAAATGATATTCATTATGCATCGTACCTTTGTAAACGCGATGAAAGATTTCTTTGATAAGTAACTACGAACATTTAGGTGAGCTATATTCTAAAAGAAAAACTGAAAATGTGAAGTGCATAATTGGTGCATCGTCTAGTGACATTACTACAGTACCTAACTTCAAGATGTTAACTGGTCACTACGTGCCTGTCCAGAAAACAACACGATGAGTGGAAGAATTTTGGATGGAACTTCAGGGAATGGAATGTTCTCGAAATGTGACGGACACACTTACCTGGACTACCCAAGGATCGACGCAAGCTATGTGCCGTCCGACGTTCTGCAACCAAGCTTCCACGGAACATCGAAAACGAACTGCATATGGACCAATTACTCGACGGGTCACGTCTGATCTGTAATAAACAATGCTTTTTGTCACAACGAACTGCATCACAACGACTATAATGGAAATAGGAAATGGACATGCTTATGTGTCAATTACGTTGTTATACAGCGATGTTACTGTGATCAAAAATAACTTTACCACGACAACACTAACCTGTGAAACATTACTGTGCAACAGATGAATATAAACTGTAATAACGACACGATGTGTATAGGTCAACGCACCTGAAACAAAAAGACATTTTTCTTTGAAGCATTTCAATGCAATACTATGTAACTAAGAATATTCAAGAATCTAAAGTTGTATTGATTATAACAAATATCGTAATTTTAAAATTAAGTTACCTGTCAAAGAATGTACTCTTCATATGTAATCTTGGTGGAATATTTTGTTTGTGCAACGACTAAGAAACGCGCGCGCACACGAACAATATGAACTGTAACACTGTGCCGCGTGATGTAAATTTACGATATAACGGCAGTGCCGGAGTCACTTAGACGCTTCTGCGAATGCGCGCCCTCTATTTTGCCAACATAAGAACTTTTACGGCGCCAGCGCGTCATTAAAATTTTGTATATAATATACTGTATAATGTATGTCATGTAAATAGTTGTAGATAACTTAGATTTTCTTGTGCCCTTAGGTGAATTGCTCGCCTGCAGGTGTGTCCTTTCGCCTCGCAATTCAGGGGGCAATATTAAGGCACATTTGCATGTCGTGCGTGAGTTTCCTCGGAAACTCAAAATCTTAATTAAATAATTAATCTCTGACAAATAAATAAAGCCTATGGCACAGAACTGCAGCGCTACGCCGCTGATAAAACAAAATACAATTATGACACTCTTATGTTTGATTAAGAAGAACTAGGTCGAGGAGAATAGCTGAGGCAGGAAGCACATATATTTTATTAACTGGCACACCGCCATATTTGATGTTATATAAGAACACTGCGAGTTGCAATCTTACTAGACACTCGATTCTGTGAAGAATTTATATTTATGAAAGTAAGTAGAATTATTTAACTGTAGGCTTATTCGTTGAATATATCGGATGTAACTAACTGTGTAAACTTTTTATGTTTAGTAGACAGTCACCTCTGTACGACGTATTGACATGGCTGGCAAATTATTCTAATATTGAGATTTAGATTTGAGTCCGCACCTACCGCAGCAGTCTTTGGAAACGATTTAAATACGAAGTCTGATTATTTGAATCACATTTCACGGTCAACTACGAATAATAATGCATTTACGGAGAAGCCATTGCCAAGCGTCTTATACCAAATAATTAAACGTCCACGTTCCAGATAAGCAAATATTAATTACATCCAATCACTATCATACATATACAATAATTAACATTATATTATATTTATTTATTTATTTTGTAGCCTCCTAGAATGTATGGGCTTTCTAGACTGCATAAACAAGATGCTCCTATTCGTCCAGTTGTATCATCATTCACTGCTCCATCTTACAAACTAGCCAGTAAACTTGATGTTCTAATTAAGAGAAAGACTAAATTCAAACCAAAGCATGGCATTTCATACTATGTGGACCTAGTAAACAAGTTAAAACGTATATCTGTCTCACATAGTGATAAATTAGTATCCTTTGATGTCAGCAGTTTGTTTTCTAACATACCAGTAGTAGAATGTATTGACATTCTGACAGAGCTGATGCACAAGTCTAATGTCAATCCTGTGGAATTGAATGACTTGAGACTGGCCACACAGACACGCCTTGCACAGAACCATTTGCAGTTCCAAGGCACTCTTTATAAACAATTAGATGGCATAGCTATGGGATCCCCTCTTATTCCACTGTTGGCTGAAATATTTATGGACCATTTTGAACAAAATTTTCTAAAAACAGAACCTTTGAGTGCAAACGTCAAATACTGGTTTAGATATGTAGATGATGTCCTGTGTATGTGGACTGGTACTACAAGACAACTTAACACATTCTTGAAAAACCTGAACAGTCAACATAAAAATATCCATTTCACTATGGAAATTGGCAACAAATCCGTAACTTTTTAGATCTCACCATTGACATCAGTATACACACACATTGTTTGAAAATTTACAGAAAAACAACAACTACAGACACAGTCATACCTTCTTGCTCACAACACCCCATAGCTCACAAACATGCAGCTTTCCACTGAATGGTACATCGGCTCATATCTATCCCCATGTCCAAAGATGATTTTAAAGCAGAGTTTGATACAATAAAATTTATTGCCACAGCCAATGGCTACACTCTAGTTCTTATTGACGACATCTTGCACAGGAAACAAAAACGGAAAATTATAGCCCTCCTCTATGCCCCACCTGCTTCCCCATCCACTGTCTGCAAGAAATAGCGTACACTACCATTTCTAGGCCAGGTATCACAGACTGTAGCCCAAGCAATGAAATCCTGCAAGTATAGTGTTTCCTACTATGTCAGTAACACTACAGCCCAGTGTGTTTTTAATAGCAAAAACAAGATCCAGTTATTAGCCAACAGTGGGGTATAGAAAATCACCTGTAATGATTGTGACAAATTTTACATTGGTCAGTCAGGCAGAGACATATCAACTAGGGTGGCTGAACATGAACGCAGCTGGAGGTTGCCGAATTCAGACTCTGCATTTGCTGAGCATGCACTGAGTGAGGGTCACAACTAACAGCCAGTGTCCCATGTACTTCACTTAGCAAACAAAGGCCATAAACTCAACCTGCTGGAAGCCCTGGAAATTCAGAAAAATCTTGCTCACAGTCCAGATCTCATCCTAAATGACCAGACACAACTCAACACTTCCCCTCTCCTAAACTTCAGATAATCATCTTTGTTGTTCATTACTTCCCACACTCTCTCTTCCTACATATTCCCATTTTCCTGTATTCATTAAGTTGTTTCATTTGTTGCAGATGGCTTTGTGTTCCACATAGGCTGTAGTTTCAATAGCTAAGGGTTTCCTTTTAACGTGTACTTGTATTACTGTCCATGTTTAACTCGCCTTGTAGTTGTCTCAT
The DNA here is from genome assembly GCF_021461385.2 of Schistocerca piceifrons. NCBI lineage: Eukaryota > Metazoa > Arthropoda > Insecta > Orthoptera > Acrididae > Schistocerca > Schistocerca piceifrons. Next base: position 785,498,303 of record NC_060141.1, read on the forward strand.
CAAATACTGTTCATATTTTACTATGCTCATTTATTTAATTAAAACTGGTACACAGCCACTGCTTTGATTATAATGTTTATGTTAAAATGCAGTACCACCACACTCTCAAACTGTAGGTTCCCTCAAACACCTCCATTTTCCTGCATTTATTAATTTCTGTTTGTCTTATTGATATTGCTGAAGTTCCTTATGTATTCTGTATTTAGATTGACAACTGTCTCTTCTTTTTAATTGGTTGTGTATCACTCTCCATGTTTCATACCACTTGATGCAGCCTTGTCTAGTACTAATTTTATCTTATTTTATTAGTTTTGTTTATTAATAGAAACTGTTATGTAGGCATGCTATTCCTATTTTGTGCTAAATGTTTTCCTGTCAACTCCATTGTTATTTATGTACTGTTCAGTTTTTACTATTTCATTGCAAAGATGTTACTTACTGTATGTTTCTACTTCACTCTAGATGTGTTACTTCTCTTCCAATGTTGTCTGCTAACATTTAACTTCCTTGGTGATGATACTCAGTAAATGTCTGAAGATGGCCTTGTAAGCTGAAAACCGGTTAGCAATAATAGTAATATTGTAGAACAAAAGCAAGCTGGTGCTTTTCATTTATTATTATAATGTTGTTCTACCAAGAACCGACGGAAGATTCTGTTAATATAGGTTTGACTCATTCTGACAGAACGGGGCACAAAGGAAGGTTAAAACAACACACATCTTCGCGTAGTAAAGCCCAAACAGGAATTTATGCTACCTGACAATAAATATGGAACACTAGGTAGGGGAGGAGGAAATGAAACGAAAACTTCACGTGTTGAGAGGGAATGTGGTTTCAGTGATTCCAAGATCAAGACAAATTACAAAGAACATTGCAGTATGAACCCACATACTGGGATGACGGTGCACCCTCTCTAGCATGGTCGCATCAACTGATTCGGTACCGTCTTTGTATAGGCTCTTGAGGCAAGTGGGCCAACAACAGTGGTAACGGTAGTCCTTGATATCTCGGATACTGCCGTTGACAGAGGTGATGTTCGAGCCCGTCCCACATACATTCAACTGGAGCCATACCTGGGGATATTTCTGGTAACTGAAGTGTCTCAGCTGATAGACGATGCATAGAAAAATGTGCATTGTCCTGTTGAAAAACATCACCATAAACTATCGCATGAGAGAACACAGTATGTCTGTGAAATACCGCTGTGTCATCAGAGTTCCCATAGTCATCACCAGTCATGGCCAAATTATACCCGATGACGACCCACAGCATGATGGTATTAGTAACACTGCACTTGAAGTATAGGACCCACCACCATATTCGCCGATGATGGTCACATGCTTTAGTGCACAATCGTGATTCACCACTGAACACAATGTGATGCCATTCATCAGCATTCCGCGCTTCCCAACCGTGGTTTAACTCTAAATCCAGCCGTTTCTGTTGTGGTATTAATGGCAGCCAATACATTCCCTTGTCTAGCTGCTGTTAATGTCAGACCAATGGTGCGGTATGACGTAGAGGAGGAGGATATTAGTGTTTAACGTCCCGTCGACAACGAGGTCATTAGAGACGGAGCGCAAGCTCGGGTGAGGGAAGGATGGGGAAGGAAATCGGCCGTGCCCTTTCAAAGGAACCAACCCGGCATTTGCCTGAAGCGATTTAGGGAAATCACGGAAAACCTAAATCAGGATGGCCGGAGACGGGATTGAACCGTCGTCCTCCCGAATGCGAGTCCAGTGTGCTAACCACTGCGCCACCGCGCTCGGTATGACGTAGAATAATGCAGCGAGTCCATTACTTGTCCTCAAATGGCAGGCACAGATGTGACAGCATTACGATAAGCTTGGTGCAGTTACGGCGCTATGTTGGTCTGACGTCGTCAACCAGAACCTTGACGACGAATACGTCTGCCCTCACTTTCTTATGCTATCCAACATCAGGTAACAGTCATATCCAAATGCCTCATAAAACCGAATTTTGAAAGATTACACAAGCGGGCCGAATAGAGGCACACAAGGCGGCTTATTTAAACTCTATCAGGTGCTGATAACGATGCCCCACACAAGTGCATGGCTTCTCCGTTTCCTTCACAGTGGTTGCTCGGGCATATGACGTAGTTCATACCCATCACATACCCTACTAGCAACGACACTGAATGCAATCACCTCTAACGCACGCTGATGGCCGTTCTAACTGACACAGATAGTTGAAACTCTGGTCATGTACATACCCACCGATTGTGTATACGAGCACCAAGTGAGACGGACATCACACCGTGTCTCCTCAGTGACGTATATGTAGATTATTCGTTTTAACTGAAGACACTGAAATATCTCGATAACTACACATCGGATCAAAAGAAGCTGTAATACCAATGTGTATCCCATGATAACACACTCGACCTGCCAGCACATCCCGTGCGACTGAGACGAGGGTTGCCCTTGAAATGTTTAATGGGAGTCCCTGTTTTTATTGCAGATTAATATTCCACGGTAAAATCTATACACGTTTTGTCTGAAGTATTTTCTTCGTTTCGCTACAGACGGCGCTGTAATCGGAGGAATAGAAATGAGTACATAATGGTAATTCACGACATACTAGTCAATAGCCCTTGAATATACAATGGCACGTGGGACCTCATATCAGTCCTGCGATGGTAGGACAGGCAAGTATTTCGTAACATCTAACTGGAAAACACATTCCCAATGTTGTATTTCTCCGACATACCGAACTAAGGCTACATGTCGCTACTCAGTTTCCTTGCAACGAATCAGTACATATTATACCAGGCAGTGCGATCGGAGCTCACTTATCGTGCAGACGTAGAACAGATAGTGGCCCTAAACATTACAGTACCTATGCAGTGTTTATTGCCTGCACAGCTACCTAGTGTTTGGAGAAGAGACGTTCAAGCGAATGATGAATGTTGAAAAACACAGAAGAAAAACTTGAAATGATTGTGATTTACGGAGAATGTAGGAGAAATGTTGAGGCTGCTGTTGCCTTGTACCCTGAGCTTTTTACAGAGAAAGCTCGCTTTCGTTCGTTCTTTTACACGAATGTGAACGCCTATATGTCTGATAGCAGCGTACAGACTGGCAGTAGGAAAAGAAGCAAACGTGTTACAACAGAAGCTAATCAAATAGCTTCACTAGCGGCAGTGCACCACAACTCACGGAAAAATGCCGGATAATTTCACCGCTATTCCGGTAGGTCCACAGGTAGTGTTGCCACAATGTGTATCGTCATAAGTATAAGCCGTACCTCGCGTCACTGCATAAGAAACGTCACCGCGCCGTTTTCATAAGCGGATTGTGTTTAGTGAATGGGCACGTCAACAAATGCAAACGACCACCACGTTATTTACTGAGGTACTATTTTTCGATGAGTCTACATTCACTAGCCATGGTAGCGCTAACCCGCATAACATGCGTTACTGGAGTATCTCGACAATCTGCACTGGTTACAGCAAGTTTGCCATCAGCGTCCTTGGTCTGCTAACGTACGATGTGGCATCATGGGGAACAAACTCATTGGTCCGTATTTTGCAGACGGCGCATTCAATGGACGCAAATATCGAACTTTTTGGAACAGAAACTACCAGTTCTACCGTAGGATCTTGCCCTGAACCTTCGACAACGTACATAGTTTCAGGATGACGGTTGCCCAACGCATCACGTAACTGAATCTGCGGAGGTATTAGACCTGTTCACAATGGTCGAAAAAATGGCTCTGAGCACTACGGGACTTAACAGCTATGGTCATCAGTCCCCTAGAACTTAGAACTACTTAAACCTAACCAACCTAAGGACATCACACAACACCCAGTCATCACGAGGCAGAGAAAATCCTTGACCCCGCCGGCAATCGAACTCACAATGGTCGGTGGATCGCCAGAAGTGGTCCTATTAATTGGTCTGCTAGGACACCGGCTTTCCTTCAGTGGGATTATTTAAAAGGTCAAATGTACCAGCATGTGCCAACAGGTCGCGAAGACATGGTCGACAGCATCAGAAAAGCTTGTACTGACCATTGCCGCTGATGTGCTTTTTTCCTGCGTACGGTCATTTGAAAAGTGGATCACGAAGTGTATTGAAGTTGGCGGTACTGCGTCCGAACACTTACTCTAACTGGAGAAGTAGAGTTATTTTCACCTCGAGCCACACCCACAGTGGAGCGTCGAGCAGTCCCCTTTTCGATATGTCGGAGGAATACAAGGTTGCGAATGGGGTTCCCAATTAGAAGTTATGAAATACTGGCCTGTCTTCCCATTCCAGCATGAAGGTGGGGCCACGCATGCCAGTGGATATCCAAGGGTCATTGGGTAGCACGTCGTAAGTTACGACTGTGTACTCATTTCAGTTACTCTGATTACAGCGCGAAACAAAGAAAATGCTTCAGACAATACGCATGAGAACTTTGCCGTACAATCGTAACCTGCTATAAAAAATTCTGTTTCACATTGAAAATTTAAAAATAGACCCCCGCCACCCTTTCATGGAGTGGAGAAGCAGATAGAGAGTGGCAGCATTGGATGTCCCTCTTGGAGACAAACAAATTGGAATTAAAATATTTCTTGAATAGATGTGTAGTTTTCGATAGGATACCTCCTAATATCGTGCAAGATCTCTTTTCGCATGGCGTAGTGCAGCAACTCAACGTGGCATGGTGTCAACAATTCGTTGGAAGTTCCCTGCAGATATAATGACCCATTCTGCTTCTGTATCCTTCCACAAATACGAAATCGAGCAGGGTGAAGGGTTTTGTGCACAAACTGACCTCTCGATAATGACCTATCAATATTAAATGGGACGAATGTGCGGCGATCTGGATGGCCAAATCATTCGCTCGAATTGTCAAGAATGTTCTTCAATACAGTCGTGAACAGTTGCGGTCCGGTGACATGACATCGTTGTTTGGCAACAAGAAATCCTTCAATGGCTGCAAATAGTATGTAATTAGCCGAACATAGCCATCTCCAGTCAAAGATTGGATCAAGTCCATTCCTGAACAAAGCCCAAACCATTACAGTGCCACCACCAGTTTGTACAGTGCCTTATTGACAACTAGGAGCCACGGCTTCGTGGGGTCTGCGCCGCCTCTCGAAACCTACCATCAGCTCTTATCAACTGAAGTCGGGACTCATCTGACGAGCCACGGTTCTCCAGTCGTCTAGGGTCCAAACTATACGGTCACGAGCGTAGGAGAGGCGCTGCAGGCGATGTCGTGCTGTCAACAAAGACACTCGCGTCGGTTGTCTGCTATTATACTACACTAACGCCAAATTTCACCTCACTGTCCTAACGGATGTCTTCGTCGTACTTCCCACACTGATTTCTGCCATCATTTCACACAGTGTTGTTTGTCTGCTAGTACCGTAAACTCCACGCAATATACACGGCTCTCGGTAGTTCAAATGATTCAAATGGCTCTGAGCACTATGGGACTTAACATCTTAGGTCATCAGTCCCCTAGAACTTAGAACTACTTAAACCTAACTAACCTAAGGACATCACACAACACCCAGCCATCACGAGGCAGAGAAAATCCCTGACCTCGCCGGGAATCGAACCCGGGAACCCGGGCGTGGGAAGCGAGAACGCTACCGCACGACCACGAGATGCGGGCCTCTCGGTAGTTAAGTGAAGGCCGTCGGCAGCTTTTAATACACAGTACAGCAGCGATTAAGTTTGGCATGGATTCAACAAGTCCTTGATAGATATTCAGATGTATGTGGCACAGATGTTTACGCAAAGGTCACTAAATTCCCGCAATTTACCGGACGGTGGTTTGTGGGCGCTCAGTTGGCGCCCGATATGTCTTACAATGGGCACAGATCAGGGGCATTTGCTGACGAAGACATGAACGTGAGTTCACTAACATGGTCCTCAAACCTCTGCAGTATGATTCTGGCTATCCGTCGAGGAGATTTATCCTGCTGGAAGATGTCGTCGCCATCAAAGAAGACTCCAAACACGAAGGGACGCAGGTGGTCTGCAATATACAGTAGGTCACGTAGTTCACTGCTGTCATGTTGTCTTCGAGTACCGCCATAAATGAGATTTTAATTGAATAATTTCTTCTTTACGACTAACTCAATTCACAACACATATCGCAGACAGTAGCCACTTATACCTGCATGTCATTGTGCTGTACCTAGTTTAACAGATGCGACTGGCTCAGTAGTGCTACATTCTCTCTTTTTTTGATTCATCAGTCTTCTGTCTGTTTTGACGCCACGCCACGCCACGCAACGCCTCTCCTGTGCCAACCTTTCATCTCACAGTCGCATTGCAACCAATGTCATCAATTTCTTAATGTTATTATCTTCTACAGCTCTGTTATATACCACGGAAATTATTCCCTGTTGTCTTAACAGGGGTCCTATGATCCGGCCCTTATTACCTTATCAGTCCACTTAATTTTCAACATTTTCTTTAGCAGCGCATCTAAAATGTTTCGATTCACATTTATTCCAGTCTTCCCTCAGCTCAAAACGTACATTCTCAAATATGTCTTCCTTGGATTAATGCTTATCTTGGGTACAAGGAGACATCTCTTTGACAGGAATGCCCTTTTTTCCAGTGCTGGTCTGCTTATGATGTCCTCCGTACTTCGTCCATCATGCGTTATTTTGCTGCCTATGTAGCAGAATTTCTTAACTTCATCTACTTCATGATTACCAATCATGATGTTCCATTTCTCGCTGTACTCATTTCTGCTACTGGTCATTACTTCCTCGTATCTTCGATTTACTATCAATCCATATTTTGTGCTCACTAGGCAGTTCAGCACATCATATAATTCTCCTTCACATTCACTCAGGATGGCAGTGTCATTAGCGAATCCGATCATAGTTACCCTTCACCGTGAACCTAAATCCCGCTTTTTAATCTTTCTCTTATTAAAGTCATTGCTTCTTCGATGTGCAGATTGAACAGTAGGGGCGAATGACTGCCTACTAACTTACACCCTTCTTAACCGGGGCACTTGCGTTCTTCGTTTCGCACTCTTATTGTCCCCTCTCGATTGTTGCACATACCATATATTACGCGTTTTTTCCTGTAGTTCATTCCTATTTTTCTCAGAATTTCGAACATTTTCCACCATTTTATGCTGTCGAACACGTTTTTCCATGTCGACAAATCATATGAATGATTTTTGATACTTAGTCTTTCTTCTGTTATTAACTTCAATGTCAACTGCCTGTCTGATGCCTTTACCTTTCCTAAAGTCAAAGCCATCGTCATCTAACAGGTCATAAATTTTCTTTCCCATTCTTCCGTATATTGTCAGAACCTCTGATGCATGCATGTCCTATTAATCTGCTTGTGCGATAATTCTCTTACTTACTGTCCCTTGGTATCTACGGAATTGTGTGAATGATGTCTCTATGAAAGTCTGGTGGTATTATACATGCAACACACCAAGTTAAATAGTCGTTTTGTTGCCACTTCCACCACTGATTTTAGGAATTCCGACGGTATGTTATGTATCCCTCCTACCTTATTTTATCTTAAGCCCAAGGCTCTCTTAGATTCTGGCTCTAATACTGGATCCCATGTCTCTTCCCTAGCAAATCCTATTCCTTCTTCTGTCACGTAATTCTGTCACGTAATCACAAAAGTCTTACCCTTCATAGAGGCATTCAGTGTACTCTTTTAACCTATCCGCACTCCCTATATTTAACAATGGAAGCCCCACTGCACTCTTGGTATTACCACCCTTGCTTTTAATTTCAACGAAGGTTGTTTTGGCTTTTCTATATACTGAATCAGTCCTTCCGGAAATCACTTCTATTTCTATTTCTTCACATCCTTCATGCAGCCATTTCACCTCGGTTTCCCTGAACTACCCATTTATTTCAATACTAAATCACTTGTTTCGGTATTCCTGAATTTCCCTGAACGTTTTTGCACTTCCTTTTTCCGTCTATCAGCTAAAGTGTTAACCATGGTTTCTTCACAGTTACTTTATTTGTGCCAACAATCTTCTCTCCAGCTTCTGTGACTGCATTTTTTAGTAATGTCCTTCTTCTTCAACTATTGAGCTATTCATTATTGCAGTATCTGTGGTCTCAGAGAAATTCAAACGATTCTCTTCATTCCTTAGTATTCCCGTGTACCACTTCTTTGCAAATTTTTTTTTCTTACTAATCTCTTAAACTACAGCCTACTCTTCATCATTTCTAAATCCTGATCTGACTATATATGCTCCTAGGTGCGTCTTACAATCCAATATCTAATATCAGAATCTCTGCCCCACCATGAGGTAATTTAAATAAAATCTTCCCCTATATCCCGGCTATTTCCAAGTATACCTCCTGCTCTTGTGACTCTTGAACAATTTTATATTACCAGCTGAAATTAACTGCAGAACTTAATTAGACTTTTTCCTCTCTCATCCCTTGTACCAAGCCCATACTCTCCGTCGACCATTTCTTCTGATACTTCCTGCAACCGCTTTCCAATCCCCCATGACTATTTGATTTTCATCTCCATTCATGTACTGAATTACCCCTTCAGCATCCTGATTCTCTTCTTTTCATATTCGGCTTGTGACGTCGGCATGTAAACCTGAAGTACCGTTTCGGTGTTGGTGTGCTGTCTATTGTGATGAGAACAATCCCATCTCCGAATTGTTTACAATAACTCGTTCTCTACCCTACATCCCATCCATGAGGAATGCTACTTCCGTTACACCATTTTATGCTTCAGTTCATATTACCCTACACTCATCTGACCAAATTGTCACAGTTCCAGTCCGATCTCCGAAATTATGCCCTGTCTGGCTTGGCAAACACTTAGATGAGCCACTGCCCGGGGCTGCCGAGTGCTGTCGGGAAGCTGGGTGCACTCAGCCCTCGTGTGGCCAATTGGGAAGCTATTTGGTTGAAAGTTAGTGGCACCGATCACAAAAACTGACAACAGCCAGAGAGTGGTGTGCTGATCACATGCCCCTAGGTATCCGCATCTGGTGACGTCTGAGGACTGAGGATGACACGGCAGCAGGTCGGTACCGTTGGGCCTTAGTGGCCTGTTCAGACGGTTTGTTTTCTTTTTTTTTGTCATCTGACTATATCTTCTTGTCTTATTTCCATTTCACTTAGCTAGGACCACCCATATCCTCATTGAGCTTTTATATTTCATTTTTCAGAATTTCTGGCTTCCCTGTCACATTCATACTTCTGATATTCCACCTCCTGACTCGTAGGACATTATCCTTTCGTTTGGTTATCCGGTCTTTTTGTCATAGTGACCTCACCTTTGATAGTCCCCTCCCAGAAATTTGAATGGGGGAGTAGTCCAGATATTTTGCCAATGGTGAGATCATCATTTCACTCCTTCAATTACAGGCCACATGTCGTGTGGATATATATTATGTGTTCTCAATGTAGTGGTTTCCACTGCCTTCCGCTCTCATGTCGTTAATCACTGCTAATTCTCCCGCGTTTTAGGGGCTGTTTCCCACCATAAGGGCAAGAGACTGCCCTGAACTTCTGTCCACGCCACTGTCCTCTTTGAGAGGGTCTTTGGCAGAATGAGGATGACTTCTTATGCCGTAAGTCGTCGGCCGCTTTTACTGATTATTTTTATTCAAAATTTTAACATTGGCTGTGTTCGAAAACCGAACAGAGGTCGTTCTGATTGCTACTCAAAGACACTACCCCTGGACCACGTGCGCGAATATCCAGAAATTAGAAATCCTCTTTTCCACCTCCACCCAATTACAACACAGTATTAAAGCTGTATCAACCAATAAAAATGCAATATGGAGGAACTGTACGTGTACATACAAGTATCTCTACATTTTATCAGCGTCCCTCCCCTCTCCTTTCCTTTAACTACAGCACCACAGTATTTAGCAGTCATTAAAATGAAGCAGACACTGACAATGTAACTCCATCTTAATGGTATTCAAAAATATCTGGCTTAAGTAAGGAAAATAAATTTTGCAGTATCTCCACATCTAAAATACTCAATCTGAAACACACACACACACACACACACACACACACTTTTAAAATACATGAAATAGGTGAAACTGGAAGCTATACATCATTCAGTATGAAATGTTAGAACGAATATAATACATACTCTCCTACACAGTTAAAAACCAATATTTCCTTATATAGTGTAGTTAACAAAGTAGTATAATTAGTTGTCCAATGTGTGAATTACTTTAGATAGTATTCCACGAAACATCAAGGTCGCGCAATAAAACCAACGGTGGAGTTTGACCCCCTGATGCCTGTCTTCCCCAACTGATGATCGTACTTGTAAACATTCAAGGTTCTAATGCTGTACTATAATGTAAGACAAAACAGAGGCTCAGATTAATTATTTAGCACATCTATGACGTATATCACATGTCAAAACGTCCTTTTAAATCTGAAATATCTGTAAAAGAGCAATATTTACTTCAAGTATCACAATGTTCACAGCAGTTACCATGACGTTATTTCTCACAGACAGATATACACAAATTCTTCAGACTGGTGTCCAAAATGTGGCTGCGAACTCTAAAGTATGCCATTTCGATGGATAAGTAAATGTGGTAAGAGAAACTGATATTAAATGATATTTGACTTTAGACTTACACTACCGATACTAACTTGACTAGGCTAAAATAATAGGCAAATATGCAAACAAACAGGCATTATGAAGGTAATTATTTAGGCCTAGGGTTGTAACATGCTCAAATTAAATGCAGAAGTGTTACTACGGTATCGAGTTATGTACCTTATTTCCTGTATTCAACTATCAAGTAACACCAACATGATATTTGACTTTAGACTTACACTACCGATACTAACTTGACTAGGCTAAAATAATAGGCAAATATGCAAACAAACAGGCATTATGAAGGTAATTATTTAGGCCTAGGGTTGTAACATGCTCAAATTAAATGCAGAAGTGTTACTACGGTATCGAGTTATGTACCTTATTTCCTGTAATCAACTATCAAGTAACACCAACATGTAACAAAAACACGGGATGTAAGACATCTCTCTCACACAATATGATCAATCACAATATCAGGAAGGCAGGAAGAAGAATTGTTTTCACTTGAGGAAGGAGGGTGGAAAGTATTTTATTATGAAGTATCACTTTAAGCGAAGAATGTCTGCTTTATTAACCCCCCCCCCCCCCACACACACACACACACACAGACACACACGCATGTAGAAGATGACACAGTCGATCTGTCGAAACTAAATTTGATAAAATTATTTATGATTTATAAAGTACAAAGACACAAACACAAATGCAGTTTACCTATCGTAATACGCAAGTATGGTTACAGATCTCTATGAAACTTCGCGGAAAACCAAATTATATGTGACATTTCGCAAAATTTGCAAGCACAGTGAACCTAAAGATTAAATATTCTCATTTCTAAACTGTCTGTGTTACTTACTAAATTCCACGCAGCTTCCATATTGGCCCTACTGTCAGAAAGTTTTAAGTTAAGCAGTATCTGCTAACGCCGAAAGTTTGGTCAGTGCACCACACTCTTCAAGCTTCCTAAATCTTCAAATTAAATATTTCCGCATCGGAATTGTGTGTACAACTCATTAAAATACATTTTAACAGACGACTTTTGTTAGATCTTTGTACTACACAATACATTCGTGTAAGTAAGTAAAACGGTTTTCCAAAACAAGCACGCACCTCGAGAATTACGACCCGTATTCTCAGGTCGACAACTTGTCTCTAGAAGCTACATTTCGAGACTCATACCACACATTCCATGTATAATGGATCTTTTGCACCAAAACAGTGTGTATAGCATTTAAAACACATGCACCACGCTTATTGAGAACGTTAAATTTATCTACAGTAGTTCAGCAGGTCAAACATAGAGCCTAAACTTCACTGAGAGTTAGCAAAGCAAACAATCACAACGTCGCAACAAAACAGGTCAATACATCTTGGAATTGATTTAGTGTAGCAACAGGTTCAGAATACCTGCTACCAGGACTTTACAAAACATTGTTACTTTCTTCTGACACGCAGTAGAAAACCGAAGGGAAAAACTGATTGTTGCCTCATTAAATTAAGTATTACCGAGTGAGAGGAAATTTACTGTGGTGGGTAAGAGAGATATGATGATGATGAGGGAGATATGTACGGGTATGTTAAACGATATTTCACGCACACATGCGAAATGAAAGTAAATGACAAGATATTACCGCAGATGACGGAGGTGTGGGTGTATCTGATTACCATTACCTTAAATTTTATTTGGTGCAGAATGATGGTCAGTGGAGAATGATGGTCAGTAGAGAGAAACATCAAGATCGCGATCAGTAGCGCATTCATGCGTTTCGCGCAACGTTGTCATCATTGCTCCCCGTTCTACATAGTTAATAACAGAGAAGCGGGCAGACGACGTGTTTCGAAGCAAGAGACAAAGGGATACTGTCACATTCTCACATCTACATCTACGTGATTACTCTGCTATTCACAATATAGTGCCTGGCACAGGGTTCAATGAACTACCTTCAAGCTGTCTCTCTACCGATCCAATCTCGAGCGGCACGCGGGAAAAGCGAGCACTCAAATTTTTCTGTGCGAGCCCTGATTTATTTTATCGTGGTGATCATTTCTCCGTGTGTAGGTGGGTGCCAACAGAATGTTTTCGCAATCGGAGGATACAACTGGTGATTGAAATTTCATGAGAAGATCCCGTCGGTACGAAAATCGCCTTTGTTTTAATGATTGCCACTCCAATTCACGTATCATATATGTGGCACTATCTCCCTTATTTCGCAGTAATACAAAACGAGCTGCCCTTCTTTGTACTTTTTCGATGGCATCGTCAGTCCCGCTGGATTCGGATCTCACACCGCACAGCAATACTCCAGAACTTGGCGGACAAGCGTAGTGTAAGCAGTCTCTTTAGTAGACCTGTTGCACCTTCTAAATGTTCTGACAATGAATCGCAGTCTTTGGTTTGCTCTACCCACAATATTATCTATGTTATCGTTCCAATTTAGGTTATTTGTAAGTGTAATCCCTAAGAATTTAGCTGAATTTACAGCCTTCAGATTTGTGTGACTTATCGCGTAATCGAAATTTAGCTGATTTCTTTTAGTACTCATGTGAATAACTTCACACTTTTCTTTGTTCGGGGTCAATTTCCACTTTTCGCACCATACAGATATCTTATCTAAATCATTTTGCAAGTCGTTTTGATCATCCGATGACTTTACAAGTCGGTAAATAACAGATACGAGATTCGTCGTGTTTTCGGGTAGAAACGGCTGTACTCTCTTGTCTCGCCGACTGCCTTGCTGCAGCGGTAACTCCGGTTTCCGTCAGATCACCGAAGTGAAGCGTTGTCGGGCTAGGATAGCCCCTGGGTGGGAGACCGTCCGGGTCTGGCAAGCGCTGTCGGCAAACGAGTTGCACTCAGCCCTTGTGAGACCAATTGTAGAGCTACGTGAGTGAACAGTAGCGGCTGCGGTCATGAAAACTGGCAACGGCCGGGAGAGCGGTGTTCTGACCACACGCAAACTGCATGGCGGGCGAGCGGCGGGCGCTGTTGGGCCTTCCGAGACGCGTTCAGACGGAGTCTCACGTCCCACCCTAACTAACGATTCAGAAGTAGCGGCATATTTGGTAGAAACTACCAAATATCTGGGACAACCAAGATTATCAATGACACGGTTGCGAATTTAACTCGCAGTAATGTAATCAACCTTGTTGTGTCCGAAACTTACTATTACTTAAGAATTCAATAGATATACGGAAGAAGTAGTGAATATTTTTGGGAACCTAGATTATGCTGTTCTTAGAAATACACTACCTCTCTTCTCGCCTTTCGTTGGTTACCCGAAAGTATTATGCCACAGTTCATGCAAACTAACGTGAGACCAAATCACGAGCAATAGAGAAACACCGCAGTGACTGGTACTGGCACCGATTCAGAATGCAGCAGTCACCATGCATTAAACTTGCAATTAACGCCTGACAAGCTTCCAAATATAAAGATCTCGCTACTAAAAGGAAATTAAAAACTATTTAGTCTATGGCCAAGGTAAAGCGCTGTTGAACCTAAAAAAAGGAAAGAATATGGGTAGTCCCAGGTGTCTTCAGAGAGGTGGTGCGCCTCACTGGAGAACGCTTTGACAACAGGCTCTGGAGTGGCGCCAGGCGGATGGCCGTGTCACGTGGAGCGAACCGCTTCCCTGCTGTATCTGTTCGCGTGGCCGGCAGGTGTAGGGTGGCTGACCTCGGTGGAGTCGGGACCCGTGGCTGGGTACTCGGTGGGCCGCCCTCCCTGCCTCGGCACGAAGCCAGAAACGGAGGGTCGACAGGCGGATTAACCGACAGGCTGAGTCCTCATTGCAGGATACGCTTTCACTCCCTGCTGATACTAACTCAGTTTGACGAAACATCCGAACAAATGCTGCTCGTATCCAAGGAGGACCAGGAGGAATAATAAACAATTTAGAAGGTACATGTACATCTACATTTATACTCCGCAAGCCACCCAACGGTGTGTGGCGGACGGCACTTTACGTGCCACTGTCATTACCTCACTTTCCTATTCGAGTCGCGTATGGTTCGCGGGAAGAACGACTGCCGGAAAGCCTCCGTGCGCGCTCGAATCTCTCTAATTTTACATTCGTGATCTCCTCGGGAGTTATATGTAGGGGGAAGCAATATATTTGATACCTCATCCAGAAACGCGCCCTCTCGAAACCTGGACAGCTAGTTACACCGCGATGCAGAGCGTCTCTCTTGCAGAGTCTGCCACTTGAGTTTGGTAAATATTTCCGTAACGCTATCACGCTTACCAATTCGAACAGTACAGTCATTATGACATCTGTAAGTAATTTATTGATTACACACATTCAGCTTTTAAAATCTGAATTTGAATGTAATACATTTCATTGAGACCGAAAATTCTGTCCACGAATCAGCACTATTTGAGAAAGCATTACTCGTCCAAAATCCAGCCTACCCTTTTATAGCATGACATACTACGAACTTTGGATGAAGGGCAACAGGCAGATTCCATATCTTTAGATTTACGAAAACGATTTGACACGGTGCTCCCTACTGCAGTCTTTAACCGAAGGTACGAGCTTATGGAATAGGTTCCCAGATATGTGAGTGGCTCGAAGACCTCTTAAGTAACAGAAACTAGTATGTTGTCTCGACGGTAATTGTTCGTCAAAGACAAGGTCATCGTCAGGAGCGCTCCAGTGAGGTATTAACAAGACTGCTATAATTTTTACACTCACAAATTATTCGGCGGACTGTGTGGGCAGAAATCTGAAATTGTTTGCAGACGATGCTGTGGTGTACGGTAAGGTGTCGAAGTTGCTTTACTGTAGGAGGCTATAGCATGACATAGACTAAATTTCTAGCTGGTGCGATGAATGGTACATAGCTCCAAATGTAGAAAAATGTAAGTTATTGCAAACAGAATGAAAAACAATGCTGTGATACACGGATACAGCGCTAGTTGTGCCCTACTTACTTAACACAGTCACGCAGTTTAAATACCTGCGCGTAAGTGAAATGGAACGTGCATGTTCGAACTGTGGTAAGGTAAGAGAACTGTCGTCCGGTCTCCGAAACTGACATACGGCCTGGAGGGCGGCGTGCAGACCACATGCCCCTCCGTATCCGCATTCAGTGACTCCTATTGGTTGAGGATAACACTGCGGCCGGTCAGTACCGTTGGACCTTCAAGGTTTATTCGGGAGGATTTAAGTTAAGAGAATGGTCGACTTTTGTTTATTGGAAGAATTTTGGGAAAGTGTAGTTCAGCTGTAAATTGGACCGCAGGTAGGACGCTTGTGCGACCCATTTTTGAGCGCTGCTCGAGATTTGGATTCCGCACCAGATCGGATTAAAATGAGACATCGAAGCAGTTCAGAGGCGGCCTGGTATATTTGTGACTGGTAGGTTCGAACGAAAAGCAAGTATTACGCAGATACTTCGAACGGGAATCCATGAATAGAAGGCGACGTTCATTTCGAGGGACACTCTAGAGAAAACAGAAATCCGGCATCTGAAGCTGACTTCCAAACGATTCTACTGCCGCCTATGTACAATTCGCCTAAAGACAAATAAGATATGAGAAAAGCGAGCTCTTACGGAGGCGTAGAGACAGTGGTTTTGCCCTCAGTGTATTTGCTATGGAACTGGAAACTAAATGCCTAGTAGTGGTACAGTGTACCCTCTACGACCCACCGTCCAGTGGCTTACGGGTAATGTATGTAGAAGTACATGTAGAACTACTCACAGATGGTGTCAAGTAAGTTAAGTAGGGTCGTCTAGGCCGCACTATTTGTAATACAAACCATCAGTTCCTTTATTGTGCTGCTTTTTCTTTGTACACTTTACCTTTCAACCATACCCCATGCAAATATTTGAATGGATAAGGTCCATCAACCTTGACGGCCAAGGAACGCAACCATTTATACAATTCCATCTTCCGGGTGATGTAAGCTTAGATGGTGTATAATTGAACGGCTAGAATTTCCAGACGCCGAGTCGTGCTGGAGTACTATACGCACCCTTGTAAGCAAAGGAAGCACTTACAGTAATGTTGTAAGCTCGTTTTCTAGAAAAACTAGATAACGTAGTGTTTTTAAGTTGACATGGTACCAAAACACTGTCAGTCAATTGATTGTCTATCATTCCAAACCACTTTCTTACAGCGAAGCGTTTTTGAAAATATCTTTCCATAAATGCGTGAGAGTTTTCGTTGCACCACTGATTTGAGTTTCAAGTGATATTGGCATCGCCACGCGTGAACGTGACTTGATCCGTGAAAAATTTTAATGGGATTACGTAGCGATTGGCAGCTAGTCAACGGCAAAATTGCAATCCTCTCCCCCTCACCCCCCCCCCCCCCCAATCACCTTTTCGAAAGTGCTGGATCGCTGTAAATGGTAAGAATGCTTTCGTAATCTCCACATTTTTTTGTATAGGGATGCCTATATATGCGGCTATTATGAGTGCGCTCGTTGAAAGTCTACGTTCTACCAACAGATTAATGTCTTCTAATTTATCTACACCCTGTTCATCTGCAGCTTAGTCGAAGTATAACTGTTGGGCACTTCACGAGTCTCTAACAGTTTAATGGAAATACGAGTAAACACTCCTAAATATGGTTCTCTGCTGAGAAATCGTCTACCTTATTACCTGCTAACAGGAGCAGTGTCTCTGTTCAAAACCTGCACACAAATATTCTATCATCACACTATTTGTTCACAAGTGTGGCATGTCTAAATATTAGAACAAAAGTGGCCAACTAATCTTATACACGAATAACACGTTGTCCAATATTGTCTTAGTGTAACGTCATTCACTGATATAACCAGCGGAAAAACGCTTCAATTGGAGCACAGACGAGGCGAATATGCTTCTGTTTAGAAGATTTCAGCAGAAACGCGGAATGGCAGCCGCCTGATTTTACTTTCCTCAGCGCTTTTAAATGCCTTCCCCAAAATTTTGGCATGCAAACAAATGCATGGGGGCTTAATTAAATATTAATGAATGCAATGCAAATACTTTTAATTTTTCGTAGCTGTAAGTCTCGTAAACGGTTGGCCCTGACTAGTTTTAGTACGCAATCTGACTGCATAGAATTACAACAAGAATGAAAGAAAATTTCCGTTAATACAATTAATTAATTAAGTCCCCAGAAACTATAAAACCTACGAAACCAAAACACAAGTGTAATTGTTCTGTGTGTGTAAGTGTGATTCAACGTACACATCTGGCACGGTTCTTCGTTAATAAGACAAGAAATTTTAAATACCATTTATACTCAAGTAATTAAAGAAAATAGAAATACTATAATTGCGCAAGTAAACCAGAATTACACTCTAATACAAGAACACAAGCCAGATGCTTTGTTGACTGAACCTGTAATGACGCATTACTTAAGCCATTGAAATAATAAAAAGAAAAGGGAATTTTTTTACCATCATATATATTGACGAAAAGCACTCTGATCATTACAATATCTCTATTCGAACAACATCTGCTGTCTAGCCCATCAAACAACTGCATAAAACATGGAACAAGCACTCCTTACTACAACACCGACTCACTACTACCATATCTCGATAAGCACTCTCCACCACCACTTCTCGACAAGAACTTTTCACTACGACATCTCAGCAAGCACTCCCTGCTACGAGTTCTCGACAAGCACTGCCAGTGGAGGCGGCGGAATAAAACTCTTGGGCGCAATCTCTGGCGCTGTGGCTCAGTGTAGCCACCTTTCATATGCCCTTCCTCCACGGGCCAGAATTTGATGGTATTTTTGCCAGCATTGGTGGTGAAAATACCACCAAATTCGTCCACAAAAATACAGACAAAAATAAAAGATAATATTAATACGTAAATATCACATAATTAGATAAAATTTTGGCTTTGCACTGACCTTTCAATAACCTAATATATAAAATACAGTAAGCAATACAAATTCTTTCATACATGTGACTTTACATAATAGTTTACACAATACACAAAAAATCAGTTTATACAAATGTTCACATAACATGCTTTCCATGATTAAAAAAAAAACAGGTAGTTGATAGTTCCAGCAGTAGCACCCAGCAAGCATGGGGGTTTAATTATATAAAATGGAAATATTTTTTAAATTTTTAGTAGCTAACTGTCCGGTTATTCTTTACCGATTCTCTAGATAGATTGATAGTTGAAGAGTTGTTTTGATAGATACAAAGAATAGTAAAAGAGTAGGCAGCAGTACAGAAAACTAAAAGGGAAATAGCACTACTACATCTCGGGGCCCTGTGCACGCTGCGGCACATATTCACTTAGTGTAGCGAATCCCCTGAGGACTTTAATTATTTGCGTCATTTCGCGGATCAATTTCTACGATTTGCACATGTCTCTCTGAAGTTCTGTCACGTGGAGGATGCCAATTAGGTCCCTCCTGTCTGTTAGATGCAAATTCTTGGTTGTCTCTGTTATTAAAATTTCTATTTTCCTGTCTGTCTGCATGACTACTTCTTGTGTAATTTCGACTGTCACTTCTGAAATTACTGTTAGACCTACTACCCTGGTTATTTCTGTAGTAAGAATTTCTATTACTGTATGAATAATTTCTGTCTTGATGATACCGATTACTGTTTCCGTATGATTGATCATTCCAGTACGAACTACCGTTATTATAATTGTCTGTGTAATTTCTGTTAGAACGTCTGTTATTGTCATAAGGCTGGTATCTATTGTCCTGTCTGTTACGGCTGTCATTCTCAAAATTACCCATATAACGCCAGTTCCGATCACTATCCCTTTTCTCTGAAAATCTATTGTAATTACTGTTACTGAAAAAATTACAAGAAGTCCCGTCGTCGTTGTCATACTCAAGTTCTTGTAGCAAAGTCTTAAAAGTCTCAATGTCATCTTTACATCTTCCGGCTAAAGTAATTTGTCTTATCGATTGTGGCAGCTTAGTTAAACAAATGCGAATTAATTCAGTCGGGCTATAGGGGTTGGAAAGGAACTGATTCTTTCGAATCATGTCTTCAAAGTATTCTGCTGGCGTGCGGAACTCAGACTGTTTAAAATTACGCTGCATAATAAGACTGTATTTGACTCTGTCTTGCGTGTTTTCGGACCAATGTGCGGATAGAAATGCATGATAAAAATCATTTAGATTATTACAATCTCTAAGAAGTGCACGCATGCGCGTCGCCGGTTCGTTTTCTAAATATCCACACATAAATTCCAGTTTTTGACTTAGTGGCCAATTTGGTGGAAGTGCGTACATAAATTGATCTAGCCATTAACATGGATGTATGTCATTCTTAGAATTACGAAAGATCTTAAATTTCCGAACAGTCAAAAAGTGTTTATAGTCAAAGTTTTCGCCTCGTGGCGACAAAGACCTACCGCGTCTGTCCCAGTCCGAATGTCGATTATTGTCAAGTTCGCGCGCCTGGCGCTCTCTTGTTGCATCCCGTAAATGAAATAAATTATTTTCTTCAAAGCCCTCTGCTATCTGTGATTCTAAATTTCTTCTGCTGTCTTTCCCTACGATTTCGCCTTCAATTTGTTTGACTTGCTTTCGTAATGCCTCAACTTCCCTTTTAACGCGTTCATTAAATTTTTCCTGATTTTCAACATGTTTATTTATGTTCTGATATTCTTCAGTTTCTGCAAATGGTAATGGAGCTGTATCATCCGAATCTCTGTCCCCATTTAAGCTAAGACTTGTCAATTTATCTGAAATCTCCTCAACTCTTTCCGATAAGTCACCTAATTGTTCTTTCTGTTTATTTACGTCTTCCGTAAGTGTCGCGACTCGGGTTTCAGTATTAACACATTTGGTAGTTAACTGTTCAAATTGTTGTGTTAGATTATTTATTCTGTCATTTGGTACGGATTCCTCGATTCTCTCAAATATTTCTTATTTATCGTGTGCACGTTGTAAATTTAACTCTGAAAATTTTTGTACTATCACGCGATCTCTTTCTTCCTGTTCTCTATCCTGTTCCTTTTGTCTGATTTCTATTGAAATTAATCTATTATTGTGAGCATTCAAAATCGGTAGTACTTCTTCTCTAATTTCTTTCTTTAATTCATCTTTCATGTTTTTGAAACATGTCCCTATTCGTGAGTCTAACCGTGTTTCTATTGTTTCCATCTCTGTTTTAATTGTTCCTATTTGTGATCCCAGTGAGTCTAACCATGTTTCCATTGTTCCCACATCACTTTTAATTTCAGATCCCAAAGTTCCCATCTCTGTTTTAATTGTTCCTATTTGTGAGTCTAACCGTGTTTCCATTGTTCCCATATCAGTTTCTAACCGTGTTGCCAAAGTTCCCATCTGTGTTTTTAATTCAGATCTTAACTGTGTTTCCATTGTTCCCATATCAGTTTCAATTGTTCCTATTTGTGATCCCAAATTTAATATTGCACTCATCAACTGCTCCATATTAACTGTTTCGAAATTCTTTTCGCCCCTAACATTTCCCGCAAAACCAACTTCTTCCGTCAAAGCTGTAAAGCTATCTGTGTTCGATAATATTCCAGAGTATTCTGTCAGTAATCTCGTATTCTGTGAATTTTCTGATTGAGAAAAGTTTTGAAATGGTTCCGGAATATTTTCCCGACTTATTAAATTGTTTTCAACTTCATTATCCACCACACTGTTCTCCTGTGTTGGCGAGTTCGCCATGTTAACAATTTCGTCATTCTCACTATCCATCATTTTCGCCTTTTTCATTGATTGCGTAATCATTTACAGAACATACAAAACTCGTCACTGTACGAAAATTACACAAAATGACACTATATCTCCAACAATACCATTCACACGAAATGTTTCCCTCAAACACGATTAACGAACAATTGAAATAATTGCACTAAATTGTCAAACCCGTAGACAAGACAACAAAAATTAAATTATGCAAAAAATACCATTAGAAGAATAACAATTACCAAATCTACACATGCAATATAGACTACAATTACTAAACTACAAATAACTACAACAATACTACTGTCTGCTACTTTTACAATCAGAAGAATTCCAAGGGGCGATCCGAAGCAGCGGTCGCCACGTGCATGAGGGCTTAATTAAATATTAATGAATGCAATGCAAATACTTTTAATTTTTCGTAGCTGTAAGTCCGATTACGAAGTCTCGTAAACGGTTGGCCCTGACTAGTTTTAGTACGCAATCTGACTGCATAGAATAACAACAAGAAAGAAAGAAAATTTCCGTTAATACAATTAATTAATTAAGTCCCCAGCAACTATAAAACCTACGAAACCAAAACACAAGTGTAATTGTTCTGTGTGTGTAAGTGTGATTCAACGTACACATCTGGCACGGTTCTTCGTTAATAAGACAAGAAATTTTAAATACCATTTATACTGAAGTAATTAAAGAAAATAGAAATACTATAATTGCGCAAGTAAACCAGAATTACACTCTAATCCAAGAACACAAGCCAGATGCTTTGTTGACTGAACCTGTAATGACGCATTATTTAAGACATTGAAATAATAAAAAGAAAAGGGAATTTTTTTACCTTCATATATATTGATGAAAAGCACTCTGATCATTACAATATCTCCATTCGAACAACATCTGCTGTCTAGCCCATCAAACAACTGCATAAAACATGGAACTAGCACTCCTTACTACAACATCTCAACACCGACTCACTACTACCACATCTCGATAAGCACTCTCCACCACCACTTCTCGACAAGAACTTTTCACTACGACATCTCAGCAAGCACTCCCTACTACGAGTTCTCGACAAGCACTACCAGTGGAGGCGGCGGAATAAAACTCTTGGGCGCAATCTCTGGCGCTGTGGCTCAGTGTAGCCACCTTTCACACATTTGCCCTTTTTTATGCTGACAGAGATGAGGAAATGGCAGTAGAAGAGCACAGAAAAGTAATAAATATTTGCTGTAACATAGTAGACACGGGTTGTGGTATTGAAAGAGTGAAGGATACAGTGACAGTGTAAGAGGAAGAGGACATGTTGCTAGTCGAACAGAGTTGACAATGACAGAAGAATGCTAGGAATAGAGTGAAGAAGACAGTGCCATCGGGAGAGCAATAAAGAAAAGGAGAAAGTGGAAGTGGTAGAGAGCCAGTGATAATGAGAGACAGTCTGTCAATGACAACGAGGAGGAGAGAGATAATGATCCTGACAATAGATAGCAGTAATAACAAGAAAAGAACGAGATAGTATCAGTAAGAGAGAGTAAGATGGGGACTGTGGCAGTAAGAGGAGACAGTAGTAATACAACAGAACGAAGGAGATGCTGGCTCTGAGACCGGAGACAGAGACTGAGACAATCAAAAAAATAGTGGCAATGATTTGGGCTAAACGAGTGAGTGAGAATGGGCAAGTGTGAGTGGATGGGAGTAGGATAAAAGCACTGGTCCTAGCTCCCTTGCCTCAATCCTGGCTCATGTCAGGACCGACTAAAGTTATCTGGGACCAGTACTTTTATTCTACTATGCTCCTAGTTTTAGATCAAAATTCAAGTATTTTCATTTAAAAAACATCTATTTTGTATTACATTACTTAGAGAAATTAGTAAAACTTAATATTTTTTATTATCAGAATCACTTATTATAAATAAATTATATTTTTCTCAGCAAAGGTGAAAGTAAGAAAATAAATCAAATACTTTTTTATAAAAGATGAACGTAAGGAAATAAATATAATAAATGATGGTGAATGTAAAAAAGTAAATAAATATATAAATGAATTCATTATCAAAAGTCCAATATTTTCAAAGAGTGAATTCCAGTTCATGAAATTCGTTATTTCTATTTTTAAGTTCTTTCATTCCTATATGTTTCAGTTTCATCTGATCTTTTTCAGTTAGTTTTAAATCACAATCAGTAATTAAAGTATAATATCTATCTGGCAAAATAACCACAAAATCATTATTAAGCTAATAAAAACTTTTTGTCCATATCTAGCATTTAATATTCATATCGAGTAATTTTATACACATGTCAAAAAAAGTTTTGAATCACCCCAGTTTCCAGAACTCAAAAGAATGGACGTTGACTGTGGATATTTTATCACAGACACAGTCCCTTTGACTGTACAGAGATGTCACTAAATGTGCCCAATGATGAAAACAACCATGCATGAACAGCGCCTATTAGACGAAGGCCGTCCGACAGCCGATCGTTTCCAGTCATTCCATCAGGAAGGAACTACATAGCTAGTGTCTGTAGTTTAACCATGCCTAGACGGTCAGTTCCACGGTTCGATAGTGTCAGCATTGTGCCAGCAAGGACTCTCAACAGCTGGCCCATGTGGCCGAGAGGTTCTTACGCCTGACTCTGGCATGGATGTTTGTGATGTCCTTAGCTTAGTAAGGTTTAAGTAGTTCTAAGTCTAGGGGTCTCATGACCTCAGATGTTAAGTCCCATATTGCTCAGAGCCATTAGAACCATTTCGACTCTCAACAATGGAGGTATCTAGACGTCTCGAAGTGAACCAAAGTAATGTTGTTGGCACATGGAGGAGATACAGAGAGATAGGAACTGACGAGCAAATGCTTTGCTGAGGCCGCCTAAGGGCTACTAATGCAATGGATGAACGCTATCTGCGGATTATGGCTCGGAGGAACCCTGACAGCAACACCACCATGTTGAATAATGCTTTTCGTGCAGCCAAAGAACGTCGTGTTACTACTCAAACTGTGCACAATAGGGTGCATGATCCTCAAATTCACTCTCGACGTCCATGGCCAGGCCCAACTTGGCAACCACGACACCGTGCAGCGTGGTGCAGATGGGCCCAACAACATGCTGAATGGACCGCTCAGGATTGCCATCACGTTCTCTTTACCGATGAGTGTCGCATATGCCTTCAATCAGGTGTTGGGAGGCAACCCAATCAGGCTGAACGCCTTAGACGCACTGTCCAGCGAGTGCAGTAAGGTGGAGGTTCCCTGATGTTTTGGGGTGGCATTAGGTGGGGAAGGTGCCGTAACGGCTGTACGATACGTGAATACCATCCTCCGACCGATAGTGCAACCATATTGGCAGCGTATTGGTGAGGCATTCGTCTTCAAGGACGAAAATTCGCGCCCCCATCGTGCATATCTTGTGAATGACTTCCTTCAGGATAACGATATCGCTCGACTAGAGTGACCAGCATGTTCTCCTGACATGAATCCTATTGAACAAGCCTGGGATGGATTGAAAATGGCTGTTTATCGATGGCGTGGCCCACCAACCACTCTGAGGGATCTACGCCGAATCCCCATTGGGAAGTAGGACAATCTCGACCAACAGTGCCTTGATGAACGTGTGGATAGTATGCCACGATAAATATAGGCATGAAACAGCGAAATAGGACGTACTACTGGATATTAGAGGAACCGGTGTGTACAAAAATCTGGTCCACATCCTCTGAAGGTCTCGCAGTATGGTGGTACAAGATGCAATGTGTGGTTTTCATGAGCAATAAAAATGGCAGAAGTGATGTTTATATTGAACTCTGTCCCAATTTTCTGTACAGGTTCCAGAACTCCCAGAAGCGAGGTGATGCTAAACCTTTTTGATTTGTTTATGAAACATCTATCTCTCACTAACTTAATATTTAATCTATTTCGAGATACTTGCGTTATTGAACTTCTTGATTAGAGTCTCCATTCATAAGGAAAAAGTTTTTATTACATATTTTTACAATTTGTAATGCCTGTGTTGTTACGTATCCATTTTAGTTTTCTAAAACATATCTGTTGTCCTCATTAGGACCCATCTCCTTTTTGTTTATTTCAACTGTATAGCTTCATGTTTCTCACTTCTATCCATATTTTTTTTTGCAGAGTTCTCTATTGTTAGAGAAACAATCTTTATAATTTTCTAAGCATATTCCATTTTTAACAGCACATTTTCTCTGTTTTATCACCAAATTCTTTGATGACACTGATCACTATTTAAACTGCAGTGAAATTGGTATTGTGAGGCCGAAAGTGCACGAGGTCAGGTCCATATGTAGGAGGATAAGAGTGGAGAAACTTCAGGATAAGGAAATCAGGCACAAGTACATAACAGTGCTTTGAGAAAGGTACCAGTTAGTTGAATGTAGTCAATTACAGTCATTGGAAAAGGAATGGACACGGTACAGGGACACAGAACTAGAAGTGGCTTAACAATGTCTTGGAACAATAGTGTGTAAAGGTAAGATGAAGCAAACAGCTTGGTGGAATGACACAGTCAAGGAAGCCTGTAAAAGGAAAAAGAAGGCGTATCAAAAATGGCTACATACTAGAACTTATGTTTCGTAATTCACATGTTGCAAAGATTCTCTTACTGGGTAGGAAAAGTGAGCAAGTAAGACTGACCTTGGGGTTTTACTAAGGTGTGGGAATGATGAAGTAATGTTTATCTTATGCGGAGAAGTATTTCGAATTTGTACCGCACTGTTTGTAATGGAACTTTTAGAAGCCTGTGTCCTTGTTGATTGATTGGACATGGTACTTTCCTTTTCGTTGACGATGGAGGAAGTGTGCGTTTTAATAGAGCTAACGTGGGAATTTTACGGACGCGAGTTGAGTAAACAGTGTAATTTACGAACTAGAAACATACCTCAACTACCGCTGGAGTGCATTGCGATCGCGTATACCACGTTGGGGCCCACGTACCGTATGAACAAGTCGCATCTTTCCTGAGCGTTCAGCAGCACGTTGAACTTGGCACGCTTAACGTTAACGTGCGACAGCACGGTCCGTGTGCCGATTGCTTTATGGTGAGTGCTGCGCGTTCGGCCTAACTTGGGTGGTGGTATGTCCACACCAGGCAGCGGTAGTGCGGCTTGGGAGTTTGTTGGCGTGACCTGCGGTACAAGCCCATTACCTTGTCGCATTGCAGACACTTCTTGCTCGAGAACTGACACTCGTGTTTGTGTTTCCTTGGATGATTTACTTCCCTCGTCTACGCGTACAGAGATATCAGTCATCGTCGCTTTTACCCGTGTTTCTAAGATTCCACACTCTTTTCTCACCTCTTTTAGGCTGTTGGGGTCCGTATCTTTTCGGTTTCTGTCTCCAATTCGTGAATAACTTCAGCAATCTGCAGATCAAGCTTTTGATTGAAACGCCTTAGCTCTGTTTCCAGTCTTCCAAACCACCTTTTATTCTCCTGTCTTATGGCTGTTAACTGTGATGTGTGGTTTCCTAGTATCGCGAGAATCCGGTCTAGTGGAGTCTAATTTTGCGTTTCCCGCATGAATGTGCCTTGTGTTTCCTCGAACGGCCACGAACGTTCCTCAATCGGCTTGACTGTTCCCATATTTATCAGTGTCCCAGACCTTAGTTGCATAGAGAAACTAAACTAAAAACTAAAAGCACTCCACAGCACGAACAGAAGCAGTACATCGCTGATGACAACAGTAGTAACAAAGTGCAGAACATTGGAAATCGTGGAACAGAATATTCACAGCAAAAACCTACCCATTCTAAAACTGCATCGAAAAATACGACGAGGCTAAACAAGCTGCAGCTATATCTACTTCATATGCTCATTACCATCGCACTTATCACACACAAACACACCATGCATGCGCACACAACGAGATTAACATATGCTAGTAATGGAATGAGGATTCTTCCTGAGTCGTCTCTCGAAACTTAAAAGCTCTCACACTAATAACAACATGAGAAAGAAGTAAATCGAAGCCCCACGTTGGGCGCCGAAAATGTAGTAGTGAAATCGTGATATTGTACTCAAATCGTGAAACTACACTCCTGGAAATTGAAATAAGAACACCGTGAATTCATTGTCCCAGGAAGGGGAAACTTTATTGACACATTCCTGGGGTCAGATACATCACATGATCACACTGACAGAACCACAGGCACATAGACACAGGCAACAGAGCATGCACAATGTCGGCACTAGTACAGTGTATATCCACATTTCGCAGCAATGCAGGCTGCTATTCTCCCATGGAGACGATCGTAGAGATGCTGGATGTAGTCCTGTGGAACGGCTTGCCATGCCATTTCCACCTGGCGCCTCAGTTGGACCAGCGTTCGTGCTGGACGTCCAGACCGCGTGAGACGACGCTTCATCCAGTCCCAAACATGCTCAATGGGGGACAGATCCGGAGATCTTGCTGGCCAGGGTAGTTGACTTACACCTTCTAGAGCACGTTGGGTGGCACGGGATACATGCGGACGTGCATTGTCCTGTTGGAACAGCAAGTTCCCTTGCCGGTCTAGGAATGGTAGAACGATGGGTTCGATGACGGTTTGGATGTACCGTGCACTATTCAGTGTCCCCTCGACGATCACCAGTGGTGTACGGCCAGTGTAGGAGATCGCTCCCCGCACCATGATGCCGGGTGTTGGCCCTGTGTGCCTCGGTCGTATGCAGTCCTGATTGTGGCCAAACACGCATACGACCATCATTGGCACCAAGGCAGAAGCGACTCTCATCGCTGAAGACGACACGTCTCCATTCGTCCCTCCATTCACGCCTGTCGCGACACCACTGGAGGCGGGCTGCACGATGTTGGGGCGTGAGCGGAAGACGGCCTAACGGTGTGCGGGACCGTAGCCCAGCTTCATGGAGACGGTTGCGAATGGTCCTCGCCGATACCCCAGGAGCAACAGTGTCCCTAATTTGCTGGGAACTGGCGGTGCGGTCCCCTACGGCACTGCGTAGGATCCTACGGTCTTGGCGTGCATCCGTGCGTCGCTGCGGTCCGGTCCCAGGTCGACGGGCACGTGCACCATCCGCCGACCACTGGCGACAACATCGATGTACTGTGGAGACCTCACGCCCCACGTGTTGAGCAATTCGGCGGTACGTCCACGCGGCCTCCCGCATGCCCACTATACGCCCTCGCTCAAAGTCCGTCAACTGCACATACGGTTCACGTCCACGCTGTCGCGGCATGCTACCAGTGTTAAAGACTGCGATGGAGCTCCGTATGCCACGGCAAACTGGCTGACACTGACGGCGGCGGTGCACAAATGCTGTGCAGCTAGCGCCATTTGACGGCCAACACCGCGGTTCGTGGTGTGTCCGCTGTGCCGTGCATGTGATCATTGCCTGTACAGCCCTCTCGCAGTGTCCGGAGCAAGTATGGTGGGTCTGACACACCGGTGTGAATGTGTTCTTTTTTCCATTTCCAATTACCAATCGGGTGGCCCCACGCTGGGAGCCAAAACTGTAGTGAACTCGAGAAATTAAATGAAATAAAACACAAAGGGTACAAAATTAAGGGGTTCATATATCAATATAAGAAGATTGGTTATATATTCAAAACATAAAAAATATGTATTTATTTTCGCGCTGTTTACACAAAACAAAACAAAATTATAAACCTCAGGGCCGATTTGATTAGGCGTGGACACGACTCAGTTATGAAGGGGGAGGAGGAGGGGACGAGTCGTCTCACCATTCGTCGTATACTGCTCTCGGCGGCGGGCGCTTCGTCGGTGCAGCGCGCCGCGTCGGAGCTAAGCTGTACGGGTTGGCTGCTCTCATTAGCAATCGCGGCTTTGCGAAGGGTCACAGGTACGATTTCCGAGTTGTCTGTCCGTCGTCGGTTGCGTGGCCGAAACTGTGCTATCACGGCATCGGAAGGCGGATGTTGGCAATGAGTGGAATAACGCCCATGTCCTCTCGCTCCCGCAGTCTCTCCACTACTCGCCCTTTTCGCTTCTCTTCCATCTACCAGCTCAACTCCGCTTGGCAATATTCTTCCAGTCGGTATTGTCATTTGCGGTCGAAATTGTCAATGCAACCCAATGACAGATCGCCGTTTCATTGCCACGCCTCTCCGTGCAGGGTGGAAATTTTCTATCTGGCGTGTGTTGACGTGTGCCTCGTGAATTGGCATCTTTCACACGATTTCTCATTCTTCAGTTGTTTTTCTGCATTCCGAGGCTGTTGCGAGAGCACCTACACAGCACTTCTTTATAACCGCTCTCTCTGCATGAGCCCTGAACAGACTCATGTTTGGGCTTCGTCGTCCGTCATTTTACAAGAAATGTTCTCACTGTCGAGGAAAACATCTTCTCCTTTCACACGCCTACCTGCGCCGATTCCCCGCGCTTTTGTACGCTGCTCCCTGTGCCCGTGGCGTCCTGGAATCGTCGGCACATCCCTGTTTTCTAAAGCAGGTAATATGACTGCCGCAAGGCCAGAAGATCTCCAATGCTTTCACGCGTACATTCTTGGCGTTCCGTCCTAATGGCTGCAGATGTCCATCAGTTATCGGCACGGTGCGCTTCTCGTTGTCACACATACCCTTCACATCGTTTCCATCCTTGAGCAAGGTGCAGACGTCGCCCCAGCCTCCCGCTGTCTGCTTGCAGAATGACCGCACCCGGGGGCTCGCCCCAGGGAGTCCGGCCCCTCCTCCTCCGTGGCCGCTCGTGGTGACTAGGCGCAAGTGGGTGCGGTTTAAAATATTTCTACTTTAGTTGCATTTAAAATTTCTACACATATACTTTTACTACTGTAGCTCTTATAAAAGTTAGCAAACACTGTTGCATACTTCTTTACGCTTCCAGAATTAGCAATTTTATATACACCACTCGATGTTTGTGTACCAAGCATCTTAAAATTACCTTCATTCACATCACTCACTAGATTTAAATATGATACTTTTACTGTATTGATTTATTATTGCGTCTCTCAAAATGTTTTCCAAGAATTTGTGCAATCATATAGATATACACCTTTCCTGATCACTAGGTTGAATAACTCTGCTGAGAAAACCGTTTTAATATTGTTCAGTTGATCATTTTCGAAAGTTTTTAAATGTTTGTCTAGTGATAAATTCATAATTTAAATGTTTCAGTAAACCTCATTTTCAAACATTTAGGACTCTTACCACAACAAATATATCTGTCATCATCATGCGGTATTAAATCTATATCTTTTCCTCACAACCAAGTTCATTCACAAACAGATGTGACTCATATCCTGATAAATTGTGTAACTAAACTGGTAAAACTTAGGTAGTTTCAAATGTAAATTACAATTATTACATAATGGATTTATAAATTTTCCAGTGAAATGCTCACGATGTCAGACTCTTTTATTTTACTGTGAATAGATTAATTGATACATTAATTGTACTCCAAGATTTTTGGAATATTAACAACCACTACAGGAAATTCCAAATTTTCAAGTTTCTGATCATGACCAAGACCAACAGTTTCATATATCGTAACTGTTTCTGAATTTTTATCTACTGGATATAATGCTGATTTTATAGCCCACAGACAAAATGTTTGATCTTTATTTTTTACATAAATACATGCCTTTTTATTTCTCATATTTTCCAGTAATTCAGTGTAAGATGATCCCCTCGATGGAAGGTTGTAAACCAATAATTCTATTAAATGTTCATCCTGATCCATGTGCTTGAAAATCACTCATCTTAAATTTTTCAAGTATCTACCTTTCATTTGTGATCTTATAGGTCTATGTCTGGAACTGAAATTCTGTAATATTTCTATTTGTCAGCATTTGGCAATGACAAAAAGTTATTTTCAATCTGAGATGTATTCTTAGATTTTGGTTTACAGTTTTCATAATTTATGGTTTTACTGCAGACCAGATATAATTAGGTTCAATTGAGTTTATATTATTTTCAAAATTTCTGTTTTGTAATCTGTTTGCAAATCCAGTATCAACAAGATAATGTCTGACTATATTTCTGTCTCTTGGTCCTTAAATAAATAAAAAGAAAATAATATTTCATTATTAGATCTAGTTGTTTGTTTCTCAAGCTAAATGTCTTCAAAGACTTCTTCCTCTCAGATTTAAATTTATGACTAGATGTCTATTAATAAATATAATTAGGTGAAGCTTATTTACTTTGCTATATCCGCTTAAATTATTTCTTTAACAATAATCATAAAGTCTAACAATCACGAAATTATCCACTTTGGTTTCCCAATTTATATAAAATTAAAGTTAATTATATTTGTGGATGTAAGATTTCAGTTTTTAAGAATAATGTGATATCTTGTTTAATGGACATTTGAATATTATGTGAAACACAACTTTACTTTTGTATTTTTCGTTGTAAAGTTCATGTCTCACATTTATTACTATGTTTGTCTTTATGTGATGGATTAACATAAAAACAATCAAAATTTTTAATTTCTATGACAGAATTTACAGTTCTTTGTGGAGGTATCAGATTCTTTTTTTTCATCATTATTAATCGGCAGTAATATTTTCAAATGTTCTTCACTGGGCACTGGGAATTGGTTGAAAATGATTCTTTTATAATAAAATTGAAAAATATTTTTCCCCATAGGTATTGTTTTATAGTTGTCATTATTTACATGAAACTCATTTACACATTGCTACAAATTGTTCTACATCCATTTTTGTATATTACTATGAAGTAAGATTATCAGTTGACATCCCAATAGTACAGTGTTTACAAATTTTAGAATTGATGCAAGACTCCTCTGATTGTTGCTGAACCTGCTCCATTTACATAGAAAAATTTTATTAGATCGGTGAAAAAGTGGAAATTTCTTTTCTTCTAGTGTACCTTTCAGTATATTTATTACCTTAAACAAAAATGTTACACAGTTAATACAAAATTAATGTAAATCAGCTTTACCAACTCTAATTACTTTTTAAATAAATTCATTATATTCATGTAAGTATCATCACTGAAAAAATGTAAGTATCCACTAATGTATCTGAATGCAGAATTCATTGTGGTAGGTAACTCTGGAAATTGTTTTGTTATAACTCCTTTTGATTTATATATATATATATAATCATCTAATTCCACATCGAGAAGTTCATTAAAGAATAGAAATGTTCTATCTGGACTACACGATTTAATTAAAAGTTTTTAGATCATTCTGTACGTGATATTGATTTTGAAATCCCATAATAATTTGTAACGTTAGAAATTTGTCATATATATCTTATTGCATTCAAATAATACTACTTCATCACTTTGCTTTTTATATATATCATCAATTTTTGTAAATCTTATGATAAGAGGTCTAACTAATTGTTATTAATTGTGAATGCGTGTCATCAGCTATCCATACACACTTCTGATGAAAATTATATACAATTATATCCATAAATGATGAGTCATACCCCCAAGAATTATGAATCTTGCCGTTGGTGGGGAGGCTTCCGTGCCTCAGCGATACAGATAGCTGTACTGTAAGTGGAACCACAATGGAGGGATATCTGTTGAGAGGCCACACAAACGTGTGGTTCCTGAAGAGGGCCGCAGTGGTTTCAATAGTAGCAGGGGCAACAGTCTGGATGATTGACTGATCTGGCCTTGTAACACTAACCAAAACGGCCTTTGCTGTGCTGGTACTGCGAACGGCTAAAAGCAAGGGGAAACTACAGCCGTAATATTTCCCAAGGGCATGCCGCTTTACTGTATGGTTAAATGGTGATGGCGTTCTCTTGGGTAAAATATTCTGGAGGTAAAATAGCCCCCATTCGGATCTCTGGGTGGGGACTACTCAGGAGGACATCGTTATCAGGAGAAAGAAAACTGGTGTTCCATGGATCGGAGTGTGGAATGTCAGATCGCCTAGTCGAGCAGGTAGGTTAAAAAATTTAAAAATGGAAATGGATAGGTTAAAGTTAGATACAGTAGAAATTAGTGAAGTTCGCTGGCAGGAGGAACAAGGCTTTTGGTCAGGTGAATACAGGGTTATAAATACAAAATCAATTAGGGGTAATGCAGGAGTCGGTTTAATAATGAATAAAAAAATAGGAGTGTGGGTAAGCTACTACAAACAGCATAGTGAGCACATTCTTGTGGCCAAGATAGACACGAAGCCTACTACAGTAGTACAAGTTTATATGCCAACTAGCTCTGCAGATGACGAAGAAATTGCAGAAATGTATGATGAAATAAAAGAAATTATTCAGATAGTGAAGGAAGACGAAAATTTGATAGTTAAGGTTGACTGGAATTCGGTAGTAGGAAAAGGGAGAGAAGGAAACGTAGTAAGTGAATATGGATTGGGGCTAAGAAACGAAAGAGGAAGCCGCCTGGTAGAATTTTGCACACAGCACAACTTAATCATCGCTAACACTTGGTTGAAGAATCATAAAAGAAGGTTCTATACATGGAAGGAGCCAGGAGATTGTGACAGGTTTCAGATAGATTATATAATGTTGAGACAGAAATTTAGGAACCAGGTTTTAAATTGTAAGACATTTCCAGAGGCAGATGTGGACTCTGACCACAATCTATTGGTTATGAACTGTAGATTAAAACTGAAGAAACTGCAAAAAGGTGGGAATTTAAGGAGATGGGACCTGAATAAACTGACTGAACCAGAGGCTGCACAGAGTTTCAGGGAGAGCATAAGGGAACAATTGACAGGAATGGGGGAAGAAATGCAGTAGAAGAAGAATGGGTAACTTTGAGAAATGAAATAGTGAAGGCAGCAGAGGATCAAGTAGATAAAAAGACGAGGTCTAATAGAAATCCTCGAAAACAGAAGACATACTGAATTTAATTGATGAAATGAGAAAATACAAAAATGCAATAAATGAAGCAGGCAAAAAGGAATACAAACGCCTCAAAAATGAGATCGACAGGAAGTGCAAAATAGCTAAGGAGGGATGGCTAGAGGACAAATGTAAAGATGTGGAGGCGCATATCACTAGGGGTTAGATAGATAGTGCCTACAGGAAAATTAAAGAGACCTTTGGAGAAAAGAGAGCCATTTCTAAGAATATCAAGAGCTCAGATGGAAACCCAGTTCTAGCAAAGAAGGGTAAGCAGGAAGGCAGAAGGAGTATATACAGCGTCTATATAAGAGCGATGTACTTGAGGACAATATTATGGAAATGGAAGAGGAGGTATATGAAAATGAAATGGCAGATACGATACTGTGTGAAGAGTTTGACAGCCACTGAAAGACTGGAGTCAAAATAAGGCCCCAGGTATAAATAACATTCCATTAGAACTACTGACGGTGTTGGGAGACCCAGTCCTGACAAAACTCTAACATCTGGTGAGCAAGATGTATGAGACAGGCGTAATACCCTCACACTTCAAGAAAAATGCAGTAATTCCAATCCCAAAGAAGGTAGGTGCTGACGATTGCGAAAATTACCGAACAATCAGTTTAATAAATGAAGGATGCAAAATACTAACGCAAATTCTTTGCAGACGAATGGAAAAACTGGTAGAAGCCGACCTCGGGGAAGATCAGTTTGGATTCCATACAAATATTGGAACACGTGAGGCCACACTGATCCTACAACTGATCTTAGAAGGTACATTAAGGAAAGGCAAACTTACGTTTCTAGCATTTGTAGGCTTACAGGACTGGAATACTCTCTTTCAAATTCTGAAGGTGACAGGGGTAAAATAGAGGGAGCAAAAGGTTATTTACAATTTTTACAAAAACCAGATGGCACTTATAAGAGTCGAGGGACATGATAGGGAAGCAGTGATTTGGAAGGGAGTGAGACAGGGTTGTAGCCCATCCCCGATTTTATTAAATCTGTATATTGAGCAAGCAGTGAAGGAAACAAAAGAAAAATTCGGAGTAGGTATTAAAATCCATGTAGAAGAAATAAAAACTTTGAGGTTCGCCGATGACATTGTAATTCTGTCAGAGACAGCAGAGGACTTAGAAGAGCAGTTGAACGGAATGGAAAGTGTCTTGAAAGGAGGATATAAGATGAACATCAACCAAAGCAAAACTATGATAATGGATTGTAGTCGAATTAAGTTGGGTGAGGCTGAGGGAATTAGATTAGGAAATGAGACACTTGAAGTAGTAAAGGAGTTTCGCTATTTGGGGAGAAAAATAACTGAGGATGGTCGAAGTAGAGAGGATATAAAATGTAGACTGGCAACGGCAAGGAAAGCGTTTCAGAAGAAGAGAAATTTGTTAACATAGAGTATAGATTTAAGTGTCAGGAAGTCATTTCTGAAAGTATTTGTTTGGAGCGTAGCCATGTATGGAAGTGAAAAATGGACAATAAATAGTTAGGACAAGAAGAGAATAGAAGCTTTTGAAATGTGGTGCTACAGAAGAATACTGAGGATTAGATGGGTGGATCACATAAGTAATGAGGAAGTACTGAATAGGATTGGGGAGAAGAGCAGTTTGTGGCACAACTTGACTAGAAGAAGGGATCGGTTGGTAGGACATGTTCTGAGCCATCAAGGGATCACCAATTTAATATTGGGGGGCCGCGTGGAGGGTAAAATTGTAGAGGGAGACCAAGAGATGAATACACTAAACAGATTCAGAAGGATGTAGGTGGCAGTAGGTACTGGGAGATGAAGAAGCATGCACAGGATAGAGTAGCATGGAGAGCTGCATCAAACCAGTCTCAGGATTGAAGACCACAACAACAACAACAACAACAAATAATCAGTCATCAGATTTATTAATTTCACATTGTACTTTAACTGATTAATTTAAATTAACTGTTTGTACAACTGGATGGTTTTTTTATAGTCATTGTGTTAATATTTTTCCCATAAAAAATTTGAATACATCAAGACCGTTTGCAACATTTAAAATATGAACTGTTATATAATGAATACAATATTGATTCAGAAACATCTGAGATAAATACATAATAAGTGACCATTTCCATGAAGTAATACTTCAGATAGATATGTTTGATATTTTGGTGTATTTTCTCAGTTTCCTTATACCAAATATCATCTTTATCCATACGTTCATCTGTACAATCGTTACTAGTAGTTGGAAAAACTGCATGACCTACCATAGTTTCTTTTTTATCTAGTTCCTTTAATCATCAATGACCAGAGATTTCATTTGTATGTAATCGTCTTTTACTCGTAATAAAAATATCAGAATTATTAATATTGCAAGCAGAGTGAATATCAGTGTATTCCTGCTATAAATGAAACACTGCTGCTGTTATATTTTTTATTGCCTTCTTTATAATTCCATTTCATATTTTTCCAGTTCCACTTATGCATGATAGTTCTATAACTACTGAATGAATCTTGTACACTACATATAGGGTTGTTCCAACATTTAAAGTTTCTTTACTTATTTCATTAGTTAAGTCAAGATTGTGTGTTAATGGATATAACATTAATGAGACTCTCACTAAATCATCACTCACTTGAATTATTTCAGTTATTGATGGAATATTTAACCTTCCGTCGCGTGCGGCTGTTCAAATTGATACACCTCGAAGTTAACTGTAAATTATTTGTCAACGAGTAGCTGCACTGACGCCTACTCGCTAGTAGCTAGCGTTTTCCGAACGCTTGTAATTGTTGTGTGCTTCAGTGTCGATACAACTGCTCTGTTGTCGATATATGTTCTGATTGATCAGTTTGATACACTGCACCTGTTCGTGTTGCATTTCAACAATTGATTCCTTTGGTTATCAACATATCTTAGTAAGTAGTACAACGTTAATATACAATGTGTAATGCACTTATTTTCTTTCTGGACCGTTTAATCGTCAGTTAAGAATGTTTGAGTATCAGGTATCAAATTAATACACTGCGCCTGACTGCGTTATTTTATAGGAATTTTATCATTTTAGATGTGAGACACTTTTTCATGGCAGGCTACAGTAAGATGTACAACTTCCTTGACTCAAATTATGTTGTAGAAATACAAAAAATGTTGTTCGAAGAGGACAATGACGAAGTTCGAGAGGATTTTGAAGATGAAGTAGACACAGATTGTGATGACGCAGTTAAAGGTTCAAAAACAGAGGAAAACGACAGTGAAAACGACGGGGAAGTATTTGAAGAAAGCCAGCGTTATTATACTGGAAGGGACAAAGCGAGAAAATGGAATAAAGTTCCACCATCGCAGAGAGTACGTTTCAGGGCCCACAATATTATTCGAAAGTTGCCTGGTCCTGTAGGTGCGGCGAAAGCGTTGAGAACGTCTTTGGAATGTTGGAATTGCCTCATAGATGACATTTTGTCGATTATAGTACTATATACCAGACAGTATATTGAGAGTATCAAAGCTTCTTTTCAGCGAGAGAGAGACGTAAAACCTATATATATTATTGAATTAAAAGCTTTCATTGGTCTTCTGTTTTTGGCTGGTGTTAACAAAAGTAAAAGACAAAGCTTATAAGATCTGTGGGGATGTGATGGGGATGGAATTGAAAAATTTCGTCTCATTATGAACATAAAAGGTTTTAAATTCATCATGCGGTGCCTTAGATTTGACAATCGTGTGACTCGCGATGAATGGAGAAAATTAGACAAGATAACAGCGATTCGGGAAATATTTTCTCTGTTTGTACAGAATTGCCAGAAATCCTACACCCTCGGAGAAAACGTTACAGTAGATGAGAAACTTGAAGGATTCGGTGGAAGGTGCAGTTTTCGCCAATACATACCTAGCAAACCAAACCAATATGGAATGAAGATATATGCTCTTGTGGAATCCCAAGTATTTTATCTCTGTATTCTGGAAATATACCCTGGGCTGCAGCCAGAAGGATTGTACCACATTAGCAATAAACCGTCAGATGTTGTTCTGCGACTATGTGAACCAATTTATCAGTCAGGTCGAAATGTGACAGTGGACAATTGGTTTACTGGTATTGGTTTGATAGAAGAGCTAAGAAGAAGAAATCTTTCTTTTGTTGCGATGATGAAGAAAAACAAGCGTGAGATTCCTCTGGAGTATTCTACTAGTAAAGGCAGGGCTGTTCTTAGTTCACTTTTTGGCTTCAAGAAAGGCTGTACTCTAGTTTCCTACGTTCCTAAAAAGGGGAAATGTGTTATCTTGGCATCAAGTTTGCATGAAGATAATTCAGTAGATGCTGACACTGGAGATAAATAGAAGCCATCCATTGTAACATTTTACAATAGCACTAGAGGTGGAGTCGACACTACAGATAAGTTAACCGCTTCATACAATGTAGCAAGAAATGTGTGCCGTTGGCCCATGGTCATATTTTTTGCAATGATCAATATGAGTGGAATCAATTCACAAGTAATTTACTATGGCAACAACGAGAATTTGATCCGAAGAAAATGATTCCTGGTGCAACTCTCACATGCGTTAGTTCTACCTCACTTGGTTCGTAGATGCTTGGACACCTCAGGAATTCACAGAGATCTTCAACTGCGGTTACGACAATATAGGCCAACGTGTGAAGAAGAAGCAGAAGACACAAGCAGAAACAAAGAACAAATGACTGGGATCATGAGGAAAAGGTGTAATACCCGCACAGAAAAAGAAACACTGACAAAATATTGTTGCAAAATGTGTCAGAAGCCTATCTGTTTGATACACATTGAACCGTTTTGCTCTGAATGCGGAAAAATTCCGCATTTGTTACCACAGTCAAAAAGTGACGATGAAACAAATGAGTGAATTGTAATAACATTGTTGTTCTGCTCTAGTGTCATATCTACATCTACATGACATCTACATGTACATGACTACTCTGCAATTCACATTTAAGTGCTTGGCAGAGGGTTCATCGAACCACAATCATACTATCTCTCTACCATTCCAACCCCGAACAGCGCGCGGGAAAAACGAACACCTAAACCTTTTTGTTCGAGCTCTGATTTCTCTTATTTTATTTAGATGATCATTCGTACCTATGTAGGTTGGGCTCAACAAAATATTTTCGCATTCGGAAGAGAAAGTTGGTGACTGAAATCTCGTAAATAGATCTCGCCGCGACGAAAATCGTCTTTGCTGTAATGACTTCCATCCCAATTCGCGTATCATATCTGCCACACTCTCTCCCCTACTACGTGATAATACTAAACGAGATGCCCTTATTTGCACGCTTTCGATGTCCTCCGTCAATCCCACCTGGTAAGGATCCCACACCACCCAGCAATATTCTAACAGAGGACGAACGAGTGTAGTGTAAGCTGTCTCTTTAGTGGACTTGTTGCATCTTCTAAGTGTCCTGCCAATGAAACGCAACCTTTGGCTCGCATTCCCCACAATATTATCTATGTGGTCTTTCCAACTGAAGTTGTTCGTAATTTTAACACCAAGGTACTTAGTTGAATTGACAGCCTTGAGAATTGTACTATTTATCGAGTAATCGAATTCCAACGGATTTCTTTTGGAACTCATGTGGATCATCTCACACTTTTCGTCATTTAGCGTCAACTGCCGCCTGCCACACCATACAGCAATCTTTTCTAAACCGCTTTGCAACTGATACTGGTCTTCGGATGACCTTACTAGACGGTACATTACAGCATCATCTGCGAAAAACCTAAGAGAACTGCTCAGATTGTCACCCAGGTCATTTATATAGATCAGGAACAGCAGAGGTCCGAGGACGCTCCCCTGGGGAACACCTGATATCACTTCAGTTTTACACGATGATTTGCCGTCTATTACTACGAACTGCGACCTTCCTGACAGGAAATCACGAATCCAGTCGCACAACTGAGACGATACCCCATAGGCCCGCACCTTGATTAGAAGTCGCTTGTGAGGAACGGTGTCAAAAGCTTTCCGGAAATCTAGAAATACGGAATTAACTTGAGTTCCCCTGTCGATAGCGTCCATTACTTCGTGCGAATAAAGAGCTAGCTGCGTTGCACAAGAACGATGTTTTCTGAAACCATGCTGATCAACAGATCGTTCCCTTCGAGATGATTCATAATGTTTGAATACAGTATATGCTCCAAAACCCTACTGCAAACCGACGTCAACGATATAGGTCTGTAGTTAGATGGATTACTCCTACTACCCTTCTTAAACACTCGTGCGACCTGCGCAATTTTCCAATCTGTAGGTACAGATCTATCGGTGAGCGAGCGGTTGTATATGAGTGCTAAGTAGGGAGCTATTGTATCAGCGTAATCTGAAAGGAACCTAATCGGTATACAATCTGGACCTGAAGACTTGCCCGTATCAAGCGATTTGAGTTGCTTCGCAACCCCTAAGGTATCTACTTCTAAGAAACTCACGCTAGCAGCTGTTCGTGTTTCAAATTCTGGAATATTCCATTCATCTTCCTTGGTGAAGGAATTTCGGAAAACTGCGTTCAATAACTCCGCTTTAGCGGCACAGTCGTCGGTAACAGTACATCGGCACTGCGCAGCGAAGATATTGACTGCGTCTTGCCGCTTGTGTACTTTACATACGACCAGAATTTCTTCGGATTCTCTACCAAATTTCGAGACAATGTTTCGTTGTGGAACCTATTAAAGGCATCTCGTATTGAAGTCCGTGCCAAATTTCGCGCGTCTGTAAATTTTAGCCAATCTTCGGGATTTCGCGTTCTTCTGAACTTCGCATGCTTTTTCCGTTGCCTCTGCAACAGAGTTCGGACCTGTTTTGTGTACCACGGGGGATCAGTTCCATCTCTTACCAATTTATGAGGTATGAATCTCTCAATTGCTGTTGCTACTATATCCTTTAATTTGAGCCACATCTCGTCGACATTTGCTTAGTCAGTTCGGAAGGAATGGGGACTGTCTCTTACGAAGGCTTCTAGTGACACTTTATCCGCTTTTTAAATAAAATTATTTTGCGTTTGTTTCTGGTGGATTTGGAAGAAACGGTATTGAGCCTAGCTACAACGACCTTGTGATCACTAATCCCTGTATCAGTCATGATGCTCTCTATCAGCTCTGGATTGTAAGTGGCTAAGAGGTCAAGCGTGTTTTCGCCACCATTTACAATTCGCGTGGGTTCGTGGACTAACTGTTCGAAATAATTTTCGGAAAAGCATTTAGGACAATCTCGGAAGATGTTTCCTGCCTACCACTGGTTTTGAACAAGTATTTTTGCCAACATATCGAGGGAGGGTTGAAGTCCCCACAAAGTATAACTGTATGAGTGGGGTATTTATTTGTTACGAGACTCAAATTATCTCTGAACTGTTCAGCAACTATCTCATCGGAGTCTGGGGGTCGGTAGAAGGAGCCAATTATTAACTTAGTTCGGCTGTTAAGCATAACCTCCACCCACACCAATTAGCACGGAGTATCTACTTCGACTTTACTACAAGCTTTCCTGTAAAGATAATTGTCATTTGTAATGTGTTTTATTACTGAAATACAATAAAGAAGCAAATGAAAAAGCGACGTTTTTATCATTTGTTACTAAAGCCCAATAATGACTATAAGAAATCTGAATGATGAATATTTCTACTGCAGTTGTGCTCGTATGTCATCTTTGTCTTTTTTAAACATATTTGGCACTTATAATATGTTTTGTGAACAGAATTTAATAAATGATCACGTGAATAAACGGTGTGATCAATTTGATACACCGTGCCCGAAATCGCTGCGACAAACACCGCGCCCGACAGAAGGTTAAGTAACCAAAATCGAATCAATATTTTACTGCATAATCTCCACCATCAGTAATTACTATTTTCACGAACAACTATAGCAGAACTAACTTCATATATTATAACATTAATTTAAACCAACCCATCAATGATATTTACTGATGGCTTGGTTTAAATTAATGTTGTAATATCTGAAGTTAGTTCTGCTGTAGTTGTTCATGAAAACAGTAATTTTAAATCCAGCGGTATATATATATATATATATATATATATATATATATATATATATATATATATATTAATGGCCTTTTAAATTGCTACAGCAAGAAGCAATGCATATGATAAATGGGTATTCATTACACAAATATATTATCCTCAAACTGACATATGATTACATTTTTACACAATTAGGGTACATAGATCCTGAGAAATCAGTACCCAGAACAACTACCTCTGGCTGTAATAACGGCCTTGATATGCCTGGGCATTGTGTCAAACAGAGCTTGGATGGCGTGTACAGGTACAGCTGCCCATGCAGCCTCAACACGATACCACAGTTCATCAGAAGTAGTGGCTGGCGTATTGTGACTACCATTGACCAGACGTTCTGAATTGGTGAGAGATCTGGAGAACGTGCTCACCAGGGCAGCAGTAGAACATTTTCTGTATCAAAAAAGGCCCATACAGGACCTGCAACATTCAGTCGTTCATTATCTTGCTGAAATGTAGGGATCGAATGAAGGGTAGAGCCACAGGTTGTAACACATGTGAAATGTAACTTCCACTGTTCAAAAGTGCCATCAGTGCGAAGAAGAGGTGACAGAGACGTGTAACCAATAGCATCCCATACCAACACACCGGGTGATGCGCCAGTAAGGTTATGATGAATACACGCTTCCAATGCACGTTCACGGCGATGTCACCAAACACAGATGTAACAATCATGATGCTGTAAACAGAACTAGGATTCATAAGAAGAAATGACATTTTGCCATTCATACACCCAGGTTCGTCATTGAGTACAACATCGCAGGTGCTCCTGTCTGTAATGCAGCGTCAAGGGTAACCACAGCCAAGGTCTCCAAGCTGATAGTCAATACTGCTGCAAACGTCGTCGAACTGTTCGTGCAGATGGTTGTTGTCTTGCAAATATTCCCCTCTGTTGACTCAGAGATCGAGATGTGGCTGCACGATCAGTTACAGCCATGCGGATGAAATGCCTGTCATCTCGACTGCTAGT
The DNA here is from genome assembly GCF_021461385.2 of Schistocerca piceifrons. Taxonomy (NCBI): domain Eukaryota; kingdom Metazoa; phylum Arthropoda; class Insecta; order Orthoptera; family Acrididae; genus Schistocerca; species Schistocerca piceifrons. Next base: position 785,541,303 of record NC_060141.1, read on the forward strand.
GATACAAGACCATTGGGATCCAGCACGGCATTCAGTATTACCCTCGTGAACCCACCGATTCCATATTCTGCTAACAGTCATTGGATCTCGACCTATGCGAGCAGCAATGTTTCCATACGATAAACCTCAATCGCGATAGGCTACAGTCTGAACTTTATCAAAGTCGGAAGTGTGGTGGTCCGCATTTCTCCTCCTTACAAGAGGCATCACAACAACGCTTCACCAGGCAACGCTGGTCAACTGCTGTTTGTGTACGGGACATCGGTTGGAATCTTTCCTCATGTCAGCAATTTGTTGGTGTCGCCACTGGTGCCAACATTGTGTGAATGCTCTGAAAAGGTAATCACTTGCATATCACAGCATCTTCTTCCTGTCGGGTAAATTACGCGTCTGTAGCACGTCATCTTTGTGGTGTAGCAATTTTGATGGCCAGTAGTATATGTGTATATATATATATATATATATATATATATGTGTGTGTGTGTGTGTGTGTGTGTGTGTGTGTGTGTGTGTGTGTGTACATGTACAATTTTTATTAATAAAAATAAAGCATCTGTTAAAACCTTATCTCTTAAATGCAGCTGACACTCAGTATTATAGATATACTAATAGAAAAGGGTTTATTTTACTGATAAAAGGAGTATTACATGGTTTAGAGCAAAAATTGTTGCTAATCTTTTAGAATTTACAGACATAGGAAATGCTATTACAGATCACATTAGAGAAAAACATTGTAATATTTAGAAAAATTTAAACAGAAAGAAATCGTTCCTGTTGCATTGTGAAACCAAATTTATTAATGAACCTGAATTATATCCTTTAATCATGAAATCAAAACTCGAATTAGCAGAAAATCGTCAGGATTGGGTTTATGAAGTAGTTTGGCCAGCAATTAGAAAACATGGACAGTAAAATATTAGAAAAGTAGTAGCAAAATTTTTAAAGTCCAGTTAAACATAAAAATTATAGTGCAGAACAACTAGGAAAAATAAATGCAACAAATGAGGAAAACATTAAATTAGGGGAGGATTTCTTGTTCCTCAAAAAGTTAATGAAAATTTAAGACCAACCTTTGTTCTTTTAATATTATTCTATGATGATTGTGAATATGACTATTAGAAACCTTGAAGAATATACTAAAACAACTGTATATAATTGAAGACAGACATCCTAATTGTGGACAAATATTCAAATGTAATTGTAATGCTAATTCAGTAAATTTAGATCAACGAATGGAAGAAACATTAAGAGTATTTTATTGGTACAATTGTTTTAATATTTTTAGTGAATATACTCAAGATTAATGGATACGTGATATAATAAACCTAGGCATTGCAAATTATGGTTTTTACTGTCCATATAGAATTCCAGGCGCTAAATAATTAGCTCCTGAATATTTTAAGCAAAGGAAAAAGATATTATTCATTAGGAATGTTACTTTATTTTTTTCTGTATAGAATTATGGGTGGTAAATCTTTACAGACTGGAGACAATATTATAGGGAATCTAAGGGCTCCCTCTAACATATAATTGTATTGTGGGTCTTTTTAATGGAAGGCGTGAAATAAATAAGCAAATTAAATGAACTTTCATCAAATTCTTAATAAGATACCCAAGATAATTTACATAAAAAGAAAGCAATCGAATATCACGATCAATGAAATAACAGTGAGAAAAGCTGTAATGCAGGTATGCAATTTATGATAATATAGACAAAAAATACCCAAAAATATGTACCGAAATCTGCGCCAGTCAATCACTGACACATTGTAAAATGCAACCAAACTCTCTTTTTTTGTCATTGAATCAGCTCTATACAAATTTATTTTTAGACATAAAATGTCTGTAGCTGAAAAATTTACAGACTGGGCAAATGAAGATGTTGTACCTTCAATTAGAAAATGGGGCGAATATAAACTACAATCAACAAATGAAGATTTACAAGAACAAACTGAAGATTTACAAAATAATAAACAAATGACTATGTGTGCTCCAAAGGAAAGAAGGGCAGACATTCAAGATTTAAGAGAGCAAATTAATGAGGAAGATGAAATAATTAGAGTAATACAACAACCTATTCTTGTACCAACTAATATCATGGAACTGACACATATGAATGTTCTTTTAAAATTATATAATGATGATTGTGAGTATGATTATCATATCAATAGAATACAAAAAGAAATTCACAAAGACAATTATATGGAATGTAGATAAACATCCAAGCTGTGAAAAGTGGTTAAGAATTGATTACTATCCTAATTCAATAAATGTATATCGAAGCATGCAAGAAAATTTGATAATTGCCTGCAACATGACCTGTTTTATTGATACAATAAACCTTCATCAGATGAATAAATATACCTTAAGAACTTGTGGTCTGTTTATTAAACTATTCATTAACAATACAAATTTCTTCACCATTAAGACTGTATAAACAATTCACATATTCATCAATTAATGGATTTATGAATTTAGGGACTATAACTTCGTTGTCATCTGGGTAACGTAGAGACAGAAAATATGAAAGAGCCAATTTCTTCATTCATATTGACTCATTTACATATGAAATTTTTAATTAATATCTATAAAACAATTTAACATGGTTTATCTAACTATTATGTTAATTATCAAAACCTAACCACGTAACAAATACCTCATTAGGTAAATTTTTTTTAAACTTTTTCTACAGGGTATAACTCAGGATATTTTGTTTTCTGTATTTTGTACAAGAAAATTCCTATTACCTCTTCATCATTTAAATCTCTTAATTTATATGTTACTGGATTAGAATGAATGTGTTGTTGTTGTTGTGGTCTTCAGTCCTGAGACTGGTTTGATGCAGCTCTCCATGCTACTCTATCCTGTGCAAGCTTTTTCATCTCCCAGTACCTACTGCAACCTACATCCTTCTGAATCTGCTTAGTGTATTCATCTCTTGGTCTCCCTCTACGATTTTTACCCTCCACGCTGCCCTCCAATACTAAATTGATGATCCCTTGATGCCTCTGAACATGTCCTACCAACCGATCCCTTCTTCCGGTCAAGCTGTGCCACAAACCTCTCTTCTCCCCAATCCTATTCAATACTTCCTCATTAGTTATGTGATCTACCCATCTAATCTTCAGCATTCTTCTGTAGCACCACATTTCAAAAGCTTCTATTCTCTTCTTGTCCAAACTATTTATTGTCCATGTTTCACTTCCATACATGGCTACACTCCATACGAATACTTTCAGAAATGACTTCCTGACACTTAAATCAATACTGGATGTTAACAAATTTCTCTTCTTCAGAAACGCTTTCCTTGCCATAGCCAGCCTACATTTTATATCCTCTCTACTTCGACCATCATCAGTTATTTTGCTCCCCAAATAGCAAAACTCCTTTACTACTTTAAGTGTCTCATTTCCTAATCTAATTCCCTCAGCATCACCTGATTAATTAGACTACATTTCATTATCCTTGTTTTGCTTTTGTTGATGTTCATCTTATATCCTCCTTTCAAGACACTGTCCATTCCATTCAACTGCTCTTCCAAGTCCTTTGCTGTCTCTGACAGAATTACAATGTCATCGGCGAACCTCAAAGTTTTTATTTCTTCTCCATGAATTTCAATACCTACTCCGAATTTTTCTTTTGTTTCCTTTACTGCTTGCTCAATATACAGATTGAACAACATCGGGGAGAGGCTACAACCCTGTCTTACTCCCTTCCCAACCACTGCTTCCCTTTCATGTCCCTCGACTCTTATAACTGCCATCTGGTTTCTGTACAAATTGTAAATAGCCTTTCGCTCCCTGTATTTTACCCCTGCCACCTTTAGAATTTGAAAAAGAGTATTCCAGTCAACATTGTCAAAAGCTTTCTCTAAGTCTACAAATGCTAGAAACGTAGGTTTGCCTTTCCTTAATCTTTCTTCTAATATAAGTCGTAAGGTCAGTATTGCCTCACGTGTTCCAGTGTTTCTACGGAATCCAAACTGATCTTCCCCGAGGTTGGCTTCTACTAGTTTTTCCATTCGTCTGTAAAGAATTCGTGTTAGTATTTTGCAGCTGTGACTTATTAAGCTAATAGTTCGGTAATTTTCACATCTGTCAACACCTGCTTTCTTTGGGATTGGAATTATTATATTCTTCTTGAAGTCTGAGGGTATTTCGCCTGTTTCATACATCTTGCTCACCAGATGGTAGAGTTTTGTCAGGACTGGCTCTCCCACGGCCGTCAGTAGTTCCAATGGAATATTGTCTACTCCGGGGGCCTTGTTTCGACTCAGGTCTTTCAGTGCTCTGTCAAACTCTTCACGCAGTATCATATCTCCCATTTCATCTTCATCTACATCCTCTTCCATTTCCATAATATTGTCCTCAAGTACATCGCCCTTGTATAGACCCTCTATATACTCCTTCCACCTTTCTGCTTTCCCTTCTTTGCTTAGAACTGGGTTTCCATCTGAGCTCTTGATATTCATACAAGTCGTTCTCTTATCTCCAAAGGTCTCTTTAATTTTCCTGTAGGCGGTATCTATCTTACCCCTAGTGAGATAGGCCTCTACATCCTTACATTTGTCCTCTAGCCATCCCTGCTTAGCCATTTTGCACTTCCTGTGGATCTCATTTTTGAGACGTTTGTATTCCTTTTTGCCTGTTTCACTTACTGCATTTTTATATTTTCTCCTTTCATCAATTAAATTCAGTATTTCTTCTGTTACCCAAGAATTTCTACTAGCCCTCGTCTTTTTACCTACTTGATCCTCTGCTGCCTTCACTACTTCATCCCTCAAAGCTACCCATTCTTCTTCTACTGTATTTATTTCCCCCATTCCTGTCAATTGCTCCCTTATGCTCTCCCTGAATCTCTGTACAACCTCTGGTTCTTTTAGTTTATCCAGGTCCCATCTCCTTAAATTCCCACCTTTTTGCAGTTTCTTCAGTTTTAATCTACAGGTCATAACCAATAGATTGTGGTCAGAGTCCACATCTGCCCCTGGAAATGTCTTACAATTTAAAACCTGGTTCCTAAATCTCTGTCTTACCATTATATAATCTATCTGAAACCTTTTAGTATCTCCAGGGTTCTTCCATGTATACAACCTTCTTTCATGATTCTTAAACCAAGTGTTAGTTATGATTATGTTGTGCTCTGTGCAAAATTCGACCAGGCGGCTTCCTCTTTCATTTCTGTCCCCCAATCCATATTCACCTACTATGTTTCCTTCCCTCCCATTTCCTACACTCGAATTCCAGTCACCCATGACTATTAAATTTTCGTCTCCCTTCACAATCTGAATAATTTCTTTTATTTCATCATACATTTCTTCAATTTCTTCGTCATCTGCAGAGCTAGTTGGCATATAAACTTGTACTACTGTAGTAGGCGTGGGCTTCGTATCTATCTTGGCCACAATAATGCGTTCACTATGCTGTTTGTAGTAGCTTACCCGCATTCCTATTTTCCTATTCATTATTAAACCTACTCCCGCATTACCCCTATTTGATTTTGTGTTTATAACCCTGTAGTCACCTGACCAGAAATCTTGTTCCTCCTGCCACCGAACTTCACTAATTCCCACTATATCTAACTTCAACCTATCTATTTCCCTTTTTAAATTTTCTAACCTACCTGCCCGATTAAGGGATCTGACATTCCACGCTCCGATCCGCAGAACGCCAGTTTTCTTTCTTCTGATAACGACATCCTCTTGAGTAGTCCCCGCCCGGAGATCCGAATGGGGGACTATTTTACCTCCGGAATATTTTACCCAAGAGGACGCCATCGTCATGTAATCATACAGTAAAGCTGCATGCCCTCGGGAAAAATTACGGCTGTAGTTTCCCCTTGCTTTCAGCCGTTCGCAGTACCAGCAGAGCAAGGCCGTTTTGGTTATTGTTACAAGGCCAGATCAGTCAATCATCCAGACTGTTGCCCTTGCAACTACTGAAAAGGCTGCTGCCCCTCTTCAGGAACCACACGTTTGTCTGGCCTCTCAACAGATACCCCTCCATTGTGGTTGCACCTACGGTACGGCTATCTGTATCGCTGAGGCACGCAAGCCTCCCCACCAACGGCAAGGTCCATGGTTCATGGGGGGTAGAATGAATAAGATCTTGGTTTTCAAAAATTTCTGGTGACCAATTGTCTGTATAACATTTCTCGAATATTCCTTTTACTTTACTTATTCTACTTCTATTCAAGTAAAAGTTGAATATTGATTAATATTATGTTTTTCATTAATTCTTGAAAATACTATTAAAAAAATTCTATGCCATTATCAGTTTGTAAGCTTTTTGAGCTTATACGGCTATAATTTTTTTTTAAAGAGTCAATTATTCTCCTACCTGTTTCACCTTCAGCTGGAATACCTGAAGGAAATTTTGGAAAAACGTCTATAACAGTGAATAAATATTTATATTCCTTGTTTATATTTGAAATTTCTTTCAAATTACCTGAACCCATTTCAGCTAAATAAGTTTGCCGTAATTCATCAACACAAAGAGCAATTAGATTTTCTTCTTTTAAAAATTTTTCTTATCGGTTTATGTAATTCATTAATAATTTCTTCATGAATAATTAGAACCTCACCTGCAATAATTGAAATGAAACTAATTTTCACATCCCAGATTGGATTTTATGAGCACTAAAGCTTTGTTTGTGCTTTAGTCATAGAACATGGGTTTCCCAGAACACTTAATTCTTCATGCTAAGTCAATTTGTAATCTATATTTTCGCCTCACAACGGATTTTGCTTGCAGCTATATCTGTAAAACAAGATTAACTCTAAACCTCTATGTCTTGGAAATGGAGAAACATATCAAAGAAACTTCCTAGGTTGTTCGAGATCGGGATCGTGGGAACATATAGTATAAATTAAAGCTGTTTGCTGTGCATAGCTTTCCTGGAATCTGCAGCTCGGTTTTGGTGTTCAAAGAAGCATGTTGGGAGTCTTTCTTGATAACATATAAATATTTTTGAAAACTGGAAGAAGGCACCTCTCCATAAATGCCTAGTGAATATACCATTAAAAGTTGAGCTGTTTTCTGCAGTTACTTACTTAGATGTACGTTGGTGCCTGCGAAAAAATTGTGGAAAACGGTTTATTTGTATTTCTCAGGAACTACCCACGAACTAAACGATGCCTCCATAAGATCCTTAAGGCACACCACAGTGCGCTATTAATGCACAAAGCACCACCCGATTTTCTTCATTTGTCTGGGCTTATGTAACTGTGTAATATTAAAAAAAGTGACCCTTTACAGAACGATAATTACAGTAAAACGATTCTTCTGTCAGTTATAGAAATGGTCCCTAGCCCAAGGGCTGCCCAAAGCACTTCATCCTACAGACCGAGCTGTGAGCCATGGATAAATCCTGTTTTATGCTTGGTGTTTTGGAATGTATTGGTAGCGTATGCTGTCACATGCATACTGATTCACAAGCTATGAGGGACCATGCTTCCGAACCAAGCAAGCTGTGACTACGTAACGAGCGTTCATATAATAAGTAACAGCAATTACAGTGTTTCATTGTGACACTGCAACTTAAAGTGTATAAAAATTAGCATTAAAAGATCGAGTCTTGTGTGCATGTTTAGTACTTTTATGTATGATATGTTCATAGTAGAAGTCAGTATTGTTCAATAAACAAATTTAAAAGAGAAACTGATGTACAGAATACTTGAAAGAACAGGAAATGACAGAGTGATGTACAAACAAAATGAAATTCATGTGATGCGGGAATGTTCCATATAGAAATGATTTGTATGGACATATCCTTTTGTGCATTATTCCCTTCCTAAGACTTCTTTTTACTAATTCGATAATAAAATTAATCATCACAGAATGTCCATTATATTCTTTTAAATGCAATGTTTCTTTCTTCACTTATCGCCCATACTGCCCACCACTCCAAGTATCTTTATTTACCACATTATAAGGTGAACAAGGGAATATTTTTGGAGAATACAAAGTGAAAACAATGTATTTGTTTTGTGAGTTTCGTTAGCAGTGCACAGAATAATTCGGAGTGTGTTTAACTGGTTGGCAGATAGACGTCAGAGTGGCGTCATTGCAAGAGTCGTCTCCTTAATCATACCAAAAATTTGCAGCCACCTCGTTTGCCAAAGTGAAAATGAAATTAGAAGAATTTTGTTCCCACCATATAATAGATCTTTTTGTTGTTGCATTAACAGTGAACTCAGCTGGATCAATATAATGAATGCTAATTCAATTTTAAAACTACGTTGCACTATTGAGGCGCTAAGTATAGCTTACATTTAACTTGTATTTTACAAATTATACATACACTCCTGGAAATTGAAATAAGAACACCGTGAATTCATTGTCCCAGGAAGGGGAAACTTTATTGACACATTCCTGGGGTCAGATACATCACATGATCACACTGACTGAACCACAGGCACATAGACACAGGCATCAGAGCATGCACAATGTCGGCACTAGTACAGTGTATATCCACCTTTCGCAGCAATGCAGGCTGCTATTCTCCCATGGAGACGATCGTAGAGATGCTGGATGTAGTCCTGTGGATCGGCTTGCCATGCCATTTCCACCTGGCGCCTCAGTTGGACCAGCGTTCGTGCTGGACGTGCAGACCGCGTGAGACGACACTTCATCCAGTCCAAAACATGCTCAATGGGGGACAGATCCGGAGATCTTGCTGGCCAGGGTAGTTGATTTACACCTTCTAGAGCACGTTGGGTGGCACGGGATACATGCGGACGTGCATTGTCCTGTTGGAACAGCAAGTTCCCTTGCCGGTCAAGGAATGGTAGAAAGATGGGTTCGATGACGGTTTGGATGTACCGTGCACTATTCAGTGTCCCCTCGACAATCACCAGTGGTGTACGGCCAGTGTAGGAGATCGCTTCCCACACCATGATGCCGGGTGTTGGCCCTGTGTGCCTCGGTCGTATGCAGTCCTGATTGTGGCGCTCACCTGCACGGCGCCAAACACGCATACGACCATCATTGGCACCAAGGCAGAAGCGACTCTCATCGCTGAAGACGACACGTCTCCATTCGTCCCTCCATTCACGCCTGTCGCGACACCACTGGAGGCGGGCTGCACGATGTTGGGGCGTGAGCGGAAGACGGCCTAACGGTGTGCGGGACCGTAGCCCAGCTTCATGGAGACGGTTGCGAATGGTCCTCGCCGATACCCCAGGAGCAACAGTGTCCCTAATTTGCTGGGAAGTGGCGGTGCGGTCCCCTACGGCACTGCGTAGGATCCTACGGTCTTGGCGTGCATCCGTGCGTCGCTGCGGTCCGGTCCCAGGTCGACGGGCACGTGCACCTTCCGCCGACCACTGGCGACAACATCGATGTACTGTGGAGACCTCACGCCCCACGTGTTGAGCAATTCGGCGGTACGTCCACCCGGCCTCCCGCATGCCCACCATACGCCCTCGCTCAAAGTCCGTCAACTTCACATACGGTTCATGTCCACGCTGTCGCGGCATGCTACCAGTGTTAAAGACTGCGATGGAGCTCCGTATGCCACGGCAAACTGGCAGACACTGACGGCGGCGGTGCACAAATGCTGCGCAGCTAGCGCCATTCGACGGCCAACACCGCGGTTCCTGGTGTGTCCGCTGTGCCGTGCGTGTGATCATTGCTTGTACAGCCCTCTCGCAGTGTCCGGAGCAAGTATGGTGGGTCTGACACACCGGTGTCAATGTGTTCCTTTTTCCATTTCCAGGAGTGTAGGAAGTTCAACAAAATGCAGAGAGAGGGATACGTTAATAATGGCGAACATTGTCTATTTGGCGTACACTCAGAAGGAGATATTAGCGTGGGGAAAAAGAGCAAAAAACTTAAAATAAAGTTTTAGTGAAATAGATAAAGCTGTGTATTCAGAATTTAGGTAAAAGTACGTCATTTCTATTTGTTTGTAAGACTGAAATATCTAGTATGAATGGATTTGGCTTTGGCTGCATCTATATGCTATAAACATCTGAAAACAGGGGTTTATGATGTGATCTCTTGTGGTACAGATAAATCATTCATGCAAGCCAAAAATAAAAGCAATTCAAACACTGAACCCTGTAGAACACTAAATATCCAATTTTTCCTGTTTCTGAGTATATTTGTTCTTGTCTTATCATTTTCACTGCAATCGTATGTTTCCTTTTGTTATGATACTAGGAAGAAGTATTTGTGAGTAGATGTTTTTTGTTCAGTAAAGTCTTCCCTTGGAACGCCCATATCTTACTAATATATCTATCAGCATGTGTATGATCGATGTCAATTTATTTTCTGTGAGCAGAAATAGGACCAATCGGAGTTAAACTGAGGGATTTTTAAACCCATATTTACATAGCACAGCCGTTTGCATTCATGCAACTGGTTTTGAGGGGTGCTCACCTAAATGGACAATCCAGCAACAGTAATGGGCGTTATTAATACAATTAATGGTGTCACTCAATAGTGCTCATTATTTTCTTTAAAAAGCCGTTATACGTGTCTGGTGTAGTCTTTAGTTAAGCTCGTTATATGCTAGGAAATGCGCAGCAGTGAGGATTCCCGGTAACCCGCGAGTGTGGAGCGACACCTGTGAGCCAACAGGATTACGAGCTCCCCCAACTTGCCGCAGAGCATGAGGTGCTAATCCGCTCAGGGCCACAGCTTTAGACTGCCGCAGAGAGGCAAGTGTTTACCTCCCGTAGGTTCCTTTAGCAGGGTGCATCTCTATTTCAGAGTTTGTGCCCAGAATGAGGTTACACAAACATGAAAGCCAGCGTCATCACTGGATGTAGTAGGATGCGGACGTTTAATTACTTTCCTAGTACAATGCTGTTAAAGTGTGCGCTTCTAAATTCTTCTTTTTCTTCATATTCATTTCATAGTGTAGGCACTTAAGCCTCGTCCATACCCACAAAGTCTATTCATCAGTTCTTAGCTCTTAGTGTTTTCTCTCCCATGCGACTTGTGGATTAAGGCTATTTTGGATGTTTTTTAGTGTCTGTCTTTTGCAAATGTTCATATAAATTTTTGCGGCTGTTAATTATTTCCCATCATGAACTCCATTTCTTATCCGATCCTTGAACATAACTTCTTTTTCTTAGAAATTACATTCAAGCAATCTGCATTACATTTAAGGTCCTTTTCTTGGCACCCCATTGTCGCTGCCATATGAAAAGAATTGAATTCTCTTACTCTAACAGACATTCATCTATTGGCTTGTTATAGGTAGAGCGACATGTTCATTCAACTCTCGTCGTATTTGTTTCAGGATATTTATAAGCGTCAAGGCCAAATAGGTGAATGACGATACTTGTTGTAATATCTTGTAATCTTAAACATTTTTTTTAGTATTTGGTCTTTCCCATTGATCATCATTACCTTTGTTTACGCTTAATATGTGTGCTGTAAACCATCAACTTTTTTTTGGAGTGTTCAGACACAATCCATGTATAGTAAAATACCTGAAAATTCTTTTGTTGTCACCAGACATGTGATTACATTTTGTCCAGTTGTAGTTGTGGCCATTTACATAGATTCTGAAACGAGTAATTCATAATGCGAACTCTGGTTGTACACCTCTATTTGTCGGTGTTCATCTGTCTTTGTACATGTGGTGTTTGCAACACTCCTTGAGAATTTTACGGTCTTTTCACGGTTCTTATTGCCTATTAGACTATACATTATTTCCCGTTATGGACAAAACATACTTCATGTTAACATTGTCGGATTCATCTATGAAATTCAATAATGTTTTGTGCATTTCCAAATTCACTTTTAATAAATTCTGTAAAGCAAGTATATTGACATTGGATGTTCTTTCTCTTAATCCATATTTTATTCTCCTATAGGACTTTCCGAAATTGGTTTATGGACGTTTATATGAGTATTGTGTAGTTTTTAGATTTCAAGTGACTTATACCCGTATACCTTTTGAAGCCTTTATGATCGTCTTTCTTGAGCAAGGATATAGTTTCTGTAATTTTTTATGAATCTACAATTATTTTCGCATTTATTTGCTTTATGTAATCTTCCAATGCAAAGGCGTGGCTTTATACTTAAATAATCCTGCATTTATTCTATCGGTGCCAGTTGCTTTTCCATTACTGATATCTTTGAGCAATTTTCTACAGTACATCTATTGTGAAGTTATCAATTGCCATGTATTCTCTCACTCCTTCAGTTTATCTTCCTCTCTGTTCACACTGTTCCACGAGTCATTAGAGTAAGGGAGAGAGATCAACCTTGGAACAGTTTTCAGACATTCTCACGTAAGTCAGCCTTGTAACAGAACTTCGACGCTTTTGACTGGTGGCGTTTACTGTGGCCATGGAGCAGTCTTTTCTGAAATTACAAAAACTACTCTGGAAAAGTAAGATTTCTCTGAATATGAGAATATTTTCCAAAGTATGACATGCTAATGTACCCAGAAACAAATATTAAGTAGAAATTTTAAAAATCTGCTCAACACTGATCTCAGAAGTTTCTCTATTACATGGAGATTGAGTTGACCAGTAAAAGATTTGGACGTCAGTACGCCCATCCAACATTTTCCTCCCCACATCATTTCACTTGGACCACTATAACGATCAGCAGCTCCACTATGTGTTCCCACCACATACCATATGAGTGGCGTGATCATCTTGGAAGTTCAAGGGTGTAATCGGCCCTGATTTCAATTTTGTGGATGACTATGTGCAACTGCGCCCTGAGTACCAGGTGCGAAACCTGCCACTGCTTAAATTTCGACTAATAATCAACACCAGTGGCCGAAGACTTCCGGCATAATAAGTCATCATCATTCTGCCAATGGCCGTGTCAAAGAGGGCGGAGGAGCAGACAGAGGTTCTAGCCAATTTCTTGTCCTTCGGTTGGGAAACTGCTACTAAAGGCTGAAGAATCAGCAAAGATCAACTGCATAAGGACGCAGAAGGCAATGGAAAGCACTGCATTAAAAACTCATGCATTCACAGGACATGTGGTCTGTTACTGAAGAAGTGTCATGTTGACCACTCCATTGGCAAAAGATTCCGGAATAGTCTCCCATACGGATCTCCGAGAGGGGACTACCAAGAGCGAGGTGACCATGACAAAAAGGCTGAATATCCAACGAAAGGATAACGTTCTACGAGACGGGGCGTGGAGTGTCAAAAGCATGAAATTAACAGGGAAGATTGAAAATCTGAAAAGGGAAACGCTGAGGCTCAACATTGATATAGCATTGATCGGTGAATTGAAATGGAGAGAGGACAAGGATTTCTGGTCAAATGAGTTCAGTGCAACATCAACAGCAGCAGAAAATTGTATAATGGGAGTGGGATTCGTTATGAATAGGAATGTAGGTCAGAGAGCGTGTTGTTGTGAATAGTTCAGTGACAGGATTGTTCTTATCAGATTCGACGGCAAAACAACACCGACTACGACATTTCAGGTATGCATGCCGACGTCGCAAACTAAAGCTGAAGAGATAGAAAAAGTTTGTGAGGCTATTGAAAGAGTAATGAAGTACGTAAGGTGAGATGAATGTCTGATGGTCGTGGGGAACTGCAGTCAGTGTAGCGGAGGAAATACAAGAAAAGTTACAGGGAAATATGAGCGTGGGGCAAGGAGTGAGGGAGGAGAAAGACCAATTGAGTTCTGTGAGAAGTTTCAGCTAATAACAGTGAATATTCTAGAACTACAAGAGGAGAAGATATACTTGGAAAATGGCAGAGTGATAGGGGAAGATTTCTCTTAAATTACATCATGTCAAGCAGGGATTCCGAAATCAGATACTGGATTTTAAGGTGTACCCAGAAGCAGATCCAGCCTCATATCGAAATGTGATCAAGAGTAGGCTGAAATTTTAGAGATTAGTAGGATGAATCTGTACGCAAAGAAGTGGGATGCTGAAATGCTAAGGAATGACGAGATACGACTGAAGTGCTCTAGGGATATAGAGAAAGCAATAAGAAGTAGCTCAGGTGGCACTACAGTTGAAGAGGAACAGACATCTCTACAAAGGACAGTCAAGGAAGTTGGAAAGGAAAACATAAGTACAAAGATGGTAACTGCGAAGAAACCGTGTGTAATAGAACTAATAATCAAGTTGGTCGATGAAAGAAGGAGTACAGAAATGATTAGGTAAATTCAGGAATACATAAATACAATTCGCTGAGAAATCAGATAAATAGGACGTGCAGAGAAGCTGAGACTAAATGGCTGCATGAAAAATGTGAATAAATCGAAAAAGAAATGATTGTCGGTAGGACTGACTCAGCATACAGAAAAGTGAAAAAAACTATCAGTAAAATTAAACATAGTTGCGGTACAATTAAAAGTGCAACGAAAAATTTCACTCTTAAATACAGTGGAGAGATTGGATGGATGGAAAGAGTGCATTGAAGACCTGTACGAGAGATAAGATTAGTCTGATGTGATAAAGACGAAACACGAATCTATTTAGAAGAGACAGCACATCCAGTATTAAATCAGACTTTAACGGAGCTTTGGAAAAATTAAGATCAAAGAATGCAGAAGAGATAGATAACATTTCAACATAATTACTAAGATCACTTGGGGAAGTAGCTACGAGACGGGTATTCACGTTGGTGTGTGGAATGTACGACTCTGGCGATTTTGGCTTTCGAAAAAATATGACCCACAAAATTGCGAAGGCTGCTAGAGTTGAGAAATATCAGTTCAACAGCTCATGCATCCAAGTTGCTGACAAGAATAATGTGGGGAGGGATGGAAAAGAAAACATGAAGATGCGTTACATGAACATCAGTTTCGCTTGAGGAAAGGTGAAGGCATCAGAGATGCAATTCTGACGTAGCGGTTAATAATGGAAGCAAGACTAAAAGAAATCAAGACTCATTCATAGGATTTATCGACCTGGATAAAGTGTTCGACAATGTCAAATGGTGCTGGATGTTTGAAGTTCTGACAAGACCAGGTGTAAACTACAGGAAGGGATGGGTGATATACAATAAGTTGCAAGAGCCAAGAAAAAATTAGGAGAGTGAACGACCAAGAAAAGAGTGCCCGGATTAGAAAGGGGTAAGACAGGGGTGTAGTCTTTCGCCCCTACTATTCAATCTGTACGTCGAAGAAGCAATGATAGAAATAAAAGTATGGTTCATGAGTGGAATTAAAATTCAAGGTGAAAGGATATGAATGAAAACTATTCACTGATGGCATTGCTATCCTGAGTGAAAATGAGGAAGAATATCATGTTATGCTAAATGGAATGGGCAGTCTAATGAGTGAACAATATGGATTGAGAGTTAATCGAAGAAAGATGAAAGCAATGAGAAGTAGCGGAAATGAGAACAGCAGGAAACTTAACATCGAATTGATGGTCATGAAGCGGATTGTTGTGCTTCACTAAACAAACAATCAAACAACTCGTATTAATGGGTTTTGTTACAAAATGACAATTAGAGATACTTAACACTAGCAATTACACAGATGTGTCGCAAGAAATGGGTGACATACGAAGTAATCAGTCTTTGCAATGATGTCTAATTGACAAAAGTCTCTCTTGAACTGTTATCGAAGTGCCTAACGTTTACGCTGCTATCTAAGTGGCTCCTAGCAGTCGGACGCGGCGCTTACATCGTCTTCACGTAGGTGCCGCTGATGTCGATTTCTCTTCCTGTAAGGGAGGTCGGTCAGCATACGATTGGCTGACCTTTTCTCACAGCCTTCGCTTGTCTGTCGTTCCCGAATGGCGTGTCCGGCGCTGACTGTACGCCGTAACATTCCTCCCCCTCAAAGCGACGGATCATCGTCGTATATGGAGCACGACAACGTGGAGGGAGGCAGGAGTGTAGACGGACAGGAAGCTGTGTCTGCGGGAGAAGTCAGACTTCCACCCATACCCTGCAATCCGGCATTCGACATGGTGGAAACGTCTCCCGGCAAACACCCAAAAGGGTACGCATCCATCTCCTGAGAGCCATAACAAGATGTACAAGGTGTCTGCAGCTGCGGCGTGAGTGGATCCAGAGGACTAGAGGAGGCGGAGGAGGCGAAAGCTCCGTCTCCATGGGGTCGTCCAACGGTGTCGTGATGATAGCCTATGGCGTCTGCTGTGGCCGCGCTGTCCTCTGTACACGTGAATCTGTGGGAAGAGATAAGGAATGGTCACCGTGTTCATGATAGTGGCGAATTTGATTGTGATGTTAGCGCTGCCGTCCTTCTGGGCCTGAAATGAGATGCATGCATGCGCCAAGTCGAGGAAGGATCTCGCCTCGCACCGACTGTCTTCTGGAACTAAAAACTCTCAAAAACATAAAATCATGCGGCGCGAAGTGATACTTTTGGCCTTACTACGGCGCCGGATGCTGAGGAGGGTGTAGCAGGTCGAGCAGTATCCGACGGCGGAGGCTGTGAAGCAGTTCCGCCGGCGATGGTCCTTCTCGTGGATGCGAACGACAGGAGGCTAGAAACAGTTGAAATGCTTGATCCAAGGTGTGTGCGGTGCTAAAGGTGGCCATCTGCTGCTTGAAGTTTCTGACAAAACGTTCTGCTTCGCCGTTTGACTGCGGATGGAGCGGTGCACTAGCTAGATGCTGTACGCCATTGCGTTCACATAATGTTTCCTGTTCATTTGACAAACTGACTTCTGGCAAACCTTCGAGACTAAAAGTAGTGGACCACGCCAGAACTGTGCAACGTGACATGGCAGAGCAAAAGGAAACTTGCTATAAGAATCTGTCATAATCAAACCATCCAATGATGCAAAAAGGTCCCGCAAACTCTATGTGTACACACTGCCATGGTGATTGCGACTTAGGCCAAGCAGAGAATTTTTGGGGTCTGTTTCGTACGAATAATCCCTCAGTGTCAGTGAAGTAACGGCAACACTTCCTTTTGCAATGCTTTGGGGATCAACACACTTGACGGTCCACTGAGATTTTGAACAAGAATCACACGTTGCTGCTCAGCGAGGCTATGCCGACATGCACTGTCGGCCCACTACAGAGTTCTTTACGCTGTGCGATAAGCGAGGCCAGGACGTGCACATGTATTTTAGGAAAATGTTCAAATCGGAATCAGCTTCCGTGGCCTGTGCAGTGTTCCTATGGTTCAGAGGAAAAGATTGAAGCAATTCAGAATAATGAGCATCGGTGTGACAACAAGATTCAGCAGAAGCGTCAAAGTCTGTATCAGGGCCAATCAGAAGACGTGAAAATGAGTCCGCAGTAGCGTGTTTAGCCGTCGGACGATACACAATCTCGTACTGGTGTTGAGACAACAACAAAGCCCATCTTTGCAATTTTTGGGCAGTTCGTACAGGAATTTGCTTCGTTGGATGAAACAAGGACTGCAATGGCTAGTGATCCGTTACTAAGTAGAATTTTCTGCCATACAAATAGAAGTTGGTGACACCTACACAACGGCCAATGTCTCTTTCTCTGTTCGTGAATAGTTACCCTGAGCTTTGGACAACACTTTTGATGTGAATGCAAAAGGCCTGTCTTTATCACCAATTCTATGCGAAAGCACTCACTGATTCCGCAAGAGGAAGCGTCTAATTGCAACACTACTCGTTTGTCAGGACGAAAGTGAACCAAGCATCGATCACTGAGCAGTGCATCTTTAAGTTTTTGAAAAGTTTCTTGACACTCATCTGCCCAAACAAAGGGGACGTTCCTGAGACGCAAGCGATGCAATGAAGCTGCAATTTTTGCAGAATCCTGTATGAACCGAATATAACAGTTCATTTTTCCTAAAACTGACTGCAATTTTGTGTCATTGCGAGGAGCTGGCAGGTCACGTATGGCTAACAAATGTGACTGATAAGGATATAAACCTTGACTGTTATTGACATGACCAAAATACTGCAACTCAGGTTTAAAAAAATCACACTTGTCCAGTCTACACTTAAGTCCTGCATGAGATAACACACGAAACAAAGCACGCAGGTTTGAACTGTTCTTCAGGTGTACGACCTGCCACCACAATATAATCCAAATAGTTTGAACAGTTTGGTATTTGAGTAGTCAGCTGTTCCAAATGCCACCACAAAATGGCAGGTGTGGAAGTACTGCCAGAAGGCAAACGCAAATATTTAAACGAGCCTAAATTATTGTTTACAACACACACGGTCTGAGATTCTTTATCTAGTGGTATTTGAAGATATCCGTAGCGTAAGTCAATTTTTGAAAAGTAGCAACCAGCGCCTAATCTGTCCACGAGATCCTCTGGCCGTGGCAATGGATAAGTATCATCACAGTTTTTGAGCTGATTGTAGGCTCAGAGAGGTGTATGCGACCTGAAGCTTTGGAGAGCAAAACCAGTGACCTTGTCCATTGACTAGCTTGTATGGGCGCAATAGCTCCGCTATCTTACAATTCTTTAAGTTCATAGGTAACTTTGTGCCTTAATGGAATGGGAAAAGTTATGGCCCGGCAAAATTTCGGTTGAGCATGGTCTTTCATAATAATATGTGGAACAAAATTGTTAGCCTAGCCTAAATCTTCACAAGGCAGTTCAGGGAATTCCTTAAGGAAGCTAGCTACACTGTCCTTGGCATTGAATGCAGTCCGTGACAAGACATTGTCCAGAATTTGAAAGCCAAACAAATCAAATGAATCAAGGCCAAATATGTTCTCACATTCCCGTGATTGTAGCACAGTCAAAGTCTCAGTTCGCGAATGCGAGCGATACAGGGCAGCAATGTACATTTTCCGAGAACGGGAATGTCTTGTACATTATAATCCGTCAGGTGCGTGCTAGTTTTAGACAGGCGTGCGGAGCCTAAAAGTTCATATGTGTTACGATTCAGCAATGTAACAGAGGCACCCGTGTCCAACTGAAATTTTGCACGTTTTCCACTAAGATACAAATGAACAAAAGGTTTGTTGGACTGGCGTAGCACTGAAGAAATTGTTTGCTTGTTAGTTTTGCTAATGGCGGCAGCAGGCTTTGAATACACTGCATTGATTACATGAGCTTTGTGACTAAATTATTGTGCGTGGGCAGAATTCTTATGTTTCTTCCGTGACAAACATGCCGATTGTACGTGACCTTTCCTGTCATTAACACTGTGCTTGTCTGGATGGGCAATATTGGCGTTTGCACAGTGAATAGCGCCAAGGACATGACTAAATTCTATTGCCGCCTGGGTTAGCCGCGCAGTCTAGGGCACCTTGCCACAGTTCACGCAGCTGCCCCCTTCGGAGGTTCGAGCCCTTCCTAGGGCATGGTGTGTGTGTTGTCCTTAGAGTAAGATAGTTTAAGTTAGATTAAATAGTGTGTGTGTCTTGGGAGAGATGACCTCAGCAGTTTGGTCCCATAGGAACTTAGCACGAATTAACTCTGTTCACTGAAGTAATCACCAGTTTAGCATGGGGCCCGCCTGCTGTTGCTGTCTAGTAGACCGGTCGTGAGCAAGAGATGACTCAACCCAACTAACTGGCGGCATCTCAAATTTATCAGCCGCTGGGGCAACGGAATCATACTGATCTAGAATTTGCCCTACGTGCTGAAACGATGGATCAGATTGTTTGAAAATATGTTCTCCAACTTTGACATCAGCGAAATTGTATACAACCGCATCACGCAGTATAACATCTGAATATAAAGCACTACCAACACATCTGAATTCGCATTTCCTTGTCATATTCTGCAAATACGTTACCACTCGCGATAACTTTGTTCTGACCTTGTCTTGCAACGAAAGAATTGGTACCAGCTGCCACCACATTAACTTGTTGGTTATAATTGTTGTGGACTGGCAAGATAGCCAATCCACAGTGACGGGTAGCTGAAAGGCACGCGTTTAAACCCACGCAGGCTGGCGTGAGGTCTGGAACAGTTAAAGGAGTTATACTAGCAAGAAAAGTACGTATCTGCTGGAATACTTAACTTTAATCCATAACTGGTGAACATCGGTCTGACGGTACATGCATCACAAGATAAATAGCAATTGATAATGGCGCCTTGCTAGGTCGTAGCAAATGACGTAGCTGAAGGCTATGCTAACTATCGTCTCGGCAAATGAGAGCGTAATTTGTCAGTGAACCATCGCTCGCAAAGTTGGCTGTACAACTGGGACGAGTGCTAGGAAGTCTTTCTAGACCTGCCGTGTGGCGGCGCTCGGTCTGCAATGTCTGATAGTGGCGACACGCGGGTCCGACGTATACTACTGGACCGCGGCCGATTTAAAGGCTACCACCTAGCAAGTGTGGTGTCTGGCGGTGACACCACAATAATAGTTAGGGAGACTACAAACTGATCATATGGAAGTTCACTCGGATTAACATTAGGGAACAATTTCTGAATGAGGCAAAAGACTCCACTTCCTACTATTGACAAAAAGTAATGTAATATCACAGTACCTGATTCTTTATGAGGAACGATGCAAGCTTTATACTGTTGCAACCACTAGAACCATTCCTCTTCTTTTTCACTAACCTCGCGATAAGGCGGTATGAAAGTTGAAGCTACAGTTGTTAGATTTTGCACAGCGTTCCTAGCTTGGTTTGCGAATAACTGCTGTACCGTGTTTAGTAGCGTTGTAATCAACTGCGTCTGAAACTCCAAAGAAAAGTCTAGTAGTATCAAACATAGGCCTCAATGTGAGGAAGAAACTTCTGAGAATGTACGTTTAGCGCGCAACATTATATTGTAGTGAAACATGGACTGTGGGAAAAGTGGAACAGAAGAGAATATAAGCATGTGAGATGTGGTCCTACAGACGAATGTAGAAAATTAGGTGGACTGATAAGGTAAGGAATGAGGAAGTGCTGCGCCAAATCGGAGAGGCACGGAATATGTGGAAAACACCGCCCAGGAGAAGGGACAGGATGATAGGACAAGAAAGACAGTTGGATACATCCAGCAAATAATTGAGGACGTAGGTTGCAAGTGCTTCTCTGAGATGAAGAGGTTGGCATAGGAGAGGAATTCTTGGCAGGCTGCATCAAACAAGTCAGAGGACTGATGATTAAAAAAACTCAGTGTTAGCTGCGTTGCATCTATTACTTGCAGATGAGGCTCCTGAGCAGTTGGTGGGAGCGGTGGGTTGCCCATTGTGGAATAGGCAAATGCAATTAACAGAAATGGCAAGCAGTAAAAATAAGCACACAAGCAAATAAAATTTCTGCAACGCCCTCCTAAAAACAATGAATACAGAAACACTAAAACATGTAATTACATCCCTGCAAAGGAAAGACAAGGTTGAATTAAGACGCCAGCAAAACAAAAATCCCTCGACAGAAAATCTGTGGCAGCTCATTGCTCTGTAGACAGGTTGTTCCTATGGTATTCGTTCACCTCGTATTCAATCTTGTTTTGTCTATGAATCCTGCATAGTCAGTTCACTGGACAAACAATCAAACAAATCGTATTAATGAATTTCGTTTCCTCCAAAAATTAGGATTTATTCATTTGCCAAATATCCAATTAAAGACGTAAACTTAGGCACATTTTAAATTTTTGGGAATGACGCAGGTACCATCTACGTGTTTTACTAATCAAATGTCCGCCCCCGGTAGCTGAGTGGTCAGCGCGACAGAATATCAAACCTAAGGTTGGACAGTAGCAGCACGCCATTCTAAGGAATTACCTTACTATGTGCAGGCTTACCTTAAAAACCCAAATGGCTTCATTTGAAGCTGTGCTGCGTCAGGAAAGAATGGAGTGCTGATAAGGAGCGTCACTTTGCGTTCAGCGAAGAATCGCTGTTCTTCATTGCCCTGGATGACCAGCTTCCGAGAATTTGGAGGTGAGCTGAGCAAAAGCCCCTATTATTCCAATATTTTAGATAGGTTCCTTGGTGTTACTCCTGGTGTGGGGTACCGTCTGCTATGAATTCGGGTATGGCTAGCAGTATTTGAGAGAACTCTGAAGGGGATTCGTCAGATCCATTCTATATGTTTGGGTCATTTGCTTGTATTATTTCCGGGCTTTAAAAGCCTCTAGTTTCTTGTGTGTGTTGTCTCCATAGTGAATGCAGTATTGTAGCTCTTCAAGGCATAAGAAAGTTAGGCAGAAGTGCCGAGAGGTCTACCAACAGGTAGACACAGGCGTGTTTGTATGGGGATTCAGAAAAGGGTGGGTATCAGATAACAGTGGCCTTTGGCTTAGCGCGCGGCGTCTCTCTGGCTATCCGCTGGTCAGATCAATAGCAAGATACCCTTGTTCGAGCCCTTGGTAAGTCAGGTAGTGCCTCTAGTAGACACACCAAAACGTGGTTACAGCTATTGGAAAGCTCTTGGTATATTTTATTATTATCTTACAGTTATATTTCAGGCTTAGAGTAAAAGGCACAGTTTCGTGTGGGGGGGAAATTATCTGTTTTTCACATGTATAGTACTTTCTCTACAAATAATTCGGCTACCATCTAGGGTGGAAAGTGGAAGGAACCACGCTTAATCACATATTTTATCAAGTTGTTTCATCGTTATCCAAATGAGAGGCATTTGTTTGCGCTTAACATAGTTTTCGAATTCTGCATTTCCCGGTTTTTAACGAACACTGTAATTGGTCTTTGTTCAACCCTCCTTTGCATGTGATGCTGTGATTCGATCGATGCCTTCCGCTTTGCTTGTCATTTCGTAAGGGTTCGCAACTTCAGGCTGATTTTTCATCAATGTGTGGATTTTGTGGCTAAATAGTCGTATTTAGTACTTCGCGTATTTGTCGGTGTTCTACTACGTGTTCACTAGATTATCTTGAGGGACCTATTCCTATTCACAGTTGAATTGTGCTAACTTTTCGTCAGGTAGTTAAATTTCTTCAGATTTTTTTCTGATTTCCGATTGAATGCGTTTTCATGATTTTCTTACGTAATTGTTTTCCGTGGATCCACATCCTCCTCTATACTCCGATACAAGAACGATGGAGGTTCGTGGAAGCTGTGGCACCAATAAGAATTGCTATGTTGCCTATTCCAAGCCACTGTTACGGTAGATGCATACACATTCTTTGCTCTAGGAAAAATAGTGTATCATCCAAAACATGTCCTTCAGTTGCTTATGTAGAATTTACCACTCGCCGAACCTATTAGCGACGAAAAAAAGCCACAAATGGAATAAAAATCATTCAATAACATGCTTAAATCACGGTTAATGGTAACACTGGCTAAGACGTTCGCAGCAGAGCAGGGTCATCGTCGTCGGAGATCGCCTGACGTAGTTTCGTAACTAAAGCTGAAACTCGACCACGATCGTCTGAAATTAGCAGCTACAGTGACGTTGGATGCTATAGCTTTCAGCATTAGATTGTTGTCTTTGGTTTACGTAGAAAAACTGCTTATACGTGAAACTAAATTGTTTCTGTTTTTCGTATTTCCGATTTTATGCCTTTTAGTGATTTTTTTCACTGTCGTTTGTGACTGTTTGCATTCTCAATAGATTAAACTGAAGCACCCTACAGCTTTCTGAAATCGGTTGCTCTCTTTCTTTGGTAAAGAGCATATGTGTTAATTATTTATTTTTATTTTTGTCAGTTTAAAGAATTTTCGCTCTTTTCGGACTTTCTCCTTTTGGTGACTTGCTTCTCCGCTCAGTATGCCGTAGTATCGATAATAGCTTCGTGGGGTAGCTTCTGTCTTGTTAAATTTATTTGTGTATGAATGATCGAGTGCTCGATTACGTATGTAATTGTCCTGTTTATGAAACTATGTGTTTCCTTCCCAGCCGTCACATTACGATGCAATGATCCCAGTTTCTATCTAAAATAAATCGGAATAGATCTTCAGGCTTTCCCGGCGAGGCCTTTTCGTCTTGCAAAATCGAGTTTTCTGAGGGTAATCCGTATCGTACTTGCACGATATTACCATCGCGTAACTTGAAATCTGTGTCAGGTAGTATCACCCCCCACAAACAAACCCACCCTCAAAATTTTACTCGCCCAGAAAAACTTTAGCTATTACATGTATGCTCTTCAGCCATAAGATATATACATTTTATTATGGCTGGTAGTTGTTCTGGATTTTGGGCGTAGGATCAGCGACATCCAGCCTATAAATTGCAAGATGCAGACGTGCCAACAACTTACAGCTCAGAGGGGTCACTGCGCTGGGTAAGTAGGATTAACTTTTAAAAATGCGCGAATATGTCAAGATGGTTTTCCCTTCTTTTAGGTCCTATAGGCTTCCCAGGACATTCGCCTATTTTGTGCTATGGTAGGAGCGTTTTTCATTCCGGTTCCCAACTATCAATCAACCATAAATTTGACATTAGACCACCGTAGCTCGGCAACCGAGTAGATTTTTGTTGACTCGCGGGGCAATTGCTTAGCGTATAGGTTTGTTATTGTCTTTTGAACCATGTTGCTTATATCGTGGCAGCGGATAAATTTGTCCGTAAACAACAGGGAGATGATTAATTACATGTATTTGTTTACCTTCCCACAAAATTTGAATCGATTCGAACAACTCAAACGTATAAGTGGCACGCGTACGGTAAAAAATAAATAACTACATAAATGAAATAAAAAACAGCGTCTTCCACGTAAAATCGGAAGGAAGCTAGATTTTTTGGAAGCAGTTTTCCAACTTAATCATAGGAATCCCTTTGAACTGTGTCTACGCTGGCAATTCATGTAAGGATGCATTTTACGTGATAGACGTGCCTCAACTTTCAACAACGCAATAACGAATAAGGATTATTGGATTAAAAATAATTTTTCTGACTTTATCCATACATTTACCTTTGTGCAAACTTTGAACCGATTCGTCCAAGTTGAAAATACACAGGTGGCGCGGTACAAAACTTCACAGAAGATCGTTTTCTTGGCAGGCACCAGCTCGTAAAATCCGGACGGTGCACTTACAAAAAGTGCCTTTCGATGACCATTAATCTTATTCCAATTAATATCTTTTTAATTGGAATTAAACCGATTAGCACAGCTTTCCTGTGCGCCAGCTCTGGTTTGCCGTTCAAATCTTACTTAACGTACTGCAAGACAAATGTTCGAATGGCCTCTGGTGCAAGCTAAGCAAAAAAACTTTTCACCACATATTCTGGTACGTTATTTCTATTTTGAACTGAAATTTCCTCAACCTTTAATGTACATGGAGTGGAAGGACTTGACCTGTACAGTGACCATTTCATTTCAACATATTTACTTGCATCATAGATAAATCATTAAGAGAATTACAATCATATATCAGATAATTTCGTTAAGAAACGCCATTCAGGCAAACTTTAGAAACTGCTTGTTATATAAAATCACAAATGAATTAATCTCTTTAAAAACATTTAAAAAACCGCCACTCGGCCCAAGTAAATCATTTAAAATAAACTTTACATCAAATAACCAGGATCTCAATCATTATTTCCACATAGATTGACAATCGCTCTTCCCGGGCGAGATATTACCAAACAACTTTACAGGGTTATAGACAGTCTGATCAATGAAACTTTCTGGCAGATTAAAACTGTGTGCACACAGTTTTAATCTGCCAGGAAGTTTCATATCAGCGCACACTCCGTTGCAGAGTGAAAATCTCATTCCAGTTTGATCAATAATAACCCAGTTATTTTCTCATCAAAATTGTCAAACGCCACTAAGGCTGAATTGCACCGCGATTTTAGAAAACTGTTTCTATTAAGACACATTCCTCTAGAGATCCCTCAAAATTCGTAAGACCAATATTTAAAACAATTAACCCGGGCAACCTGGCAGAGCCACCACAAATTTTAGAAAACTCCACCCCGTCCAATAACTGACGCCCGAGATTGTGAGGCAGCGACTTGGCCACGAACGGTGGAGGCGACTGAGTACTTATCTTCGAATTAAGATGAGGACTCCGTTTGTACTTCCACCTCGTTCAGTACACCGAAATCGGAACCAAACAGCACACGCGAGCTCATGCGAAGTCCACCGCACGCACGCCCGCTAGTAATTTAAAAGGGGAGGCTCTGCACTTCGGTGGCCCACTGCTTCCGATCTCTGAAACATAAATCAGAAGCGACAACAGGGAACCAAACAACCTTTCCTTCACCTTAATACTCAAACTTATACAAAAAACTACTTCGCTAAAATTGACAATAATAAAACTGATTTCATTCCTTTAAGCAGAACCACTTACACGAATGATGCAAACCGAATTGGCTCACTGAAACCCAAGCATCTCATGGAGCACCTTATGTGGGCCCGTAATGTACCACACGGCAATCTTTAGACACGGAATATAGATCGTTCGGTAAGGCTGCGCACACGCATCGATGTTTAAGAAAACTTGCCAGCTGAAGTAAGAACAGTACTATTAAGCAGCGAAGCACACAATAAGCGACATGAAATATCACATCACAGTCCTTGCAACGCTTTGCTGCCTCAAGAGCAATCATCATTATATTTCACTAATCGTTGGTAGGACTTGAATTACTTAACTTGATGCTAGCTGCAGGATCGATGTAGCGAAGACGCCAGACGTTGCTTAGTCCGATAGTAACAGAGTGTTTTTTCACGGAAGCGAGCATATGCATAGCTTCACGAGGTTGCCCAGAAGCCACAGCGCCGGCCCGCTGTTACTGACCCCAGTACGATCGGGCGCTAACTGCCGCCCGTACGCCGTGCTCTCTGTCGTCTCTCCAACGTCTCGCCAATACCCGCACTTCCGCGTGCCGTGCCCAACGTTGTTGTCCCTTATCCCTCCGTACTGCCCGCTATATCCTGAGCCGGCCCAGGCTCCAAAGACAAACTTCTGCCAGAGGGAATCGATAGTGCCTAACCAAATATACCCCTGGCACCAGTCCCGCCACGGCTCATGTACCTAGCTCAAATATGAAGCGAGCACCAAGAACCTTCCCCTCCCGCGCAACCGAGATTATGGGCACGGCCGTCTCAGACATATTTGCCATAGAGCTTTCCGTGCTTTATCGATTGATTGCCTCATGTCTATTATGGTTTCTGCTGCAACTGAAAATAAATTTTATTCGGGAAGTCTTACACAAACCTTAGCGCTTTTAGATTTAAGCCACCTCCCATCCTTACACGTTTAGACGCTACTAATGCATAAAATACTCGGTCTGAATTTAAATAGTAATCGTTGTTTTCCCGTTGTCTAAATTAAATTTCAGTGTTGATAAAACTTTGCCTATAGCCAAAGATAATGAACTTGTCCCCCAAAAGCCACAGGGTATGTTGCAGAACTCCAGAATTAGAGTTCAGTTAAATGAAACTAAACTATAGTATCCCTAGCGGAGGTCGCTAACGGGAGCCTCTGTGTTGACGCCCGACCCGGACATAAGCCGGTTAGAATCCATTTTCTGGAAAAAATTTTCACTACAAGGATTTGGAGATTTGGAAGGCAAGTGGGGGGAGAGGGCCGAAGGTGGTGGCGTAAAGTTCTCATCATCAGAGTTTGTACCAGTGTCCTGCTTTAAATACCAAACTTCTCTCTAAAGAAGCAAGGGTACGTGACATTATTGGTAGTGATCCATCCGTCGGCTTTGGATATTAAGCTCTGTGGCCCATTTGTTGCTATTAGCGAGGAGCAGACTTTGTACCGGCACCGGGTTGCGACCTCTCCCTTCTATCATCATCATACAATACAAACACTACACAAAACTCCACGCAAAACACATATAGTAGTATTACAAATATTTTAATAGAGCATGTTGCCAAATAAATAAAATTAAAAAAAATGAGTATAACCAAACGGTATGTTTCACTAAGCTACAGTGGTGCGGGTAAATTGGCTTTCATGACCAGCAGCGAAATGGTAACTTTGAAGAGACATAAAGTGTCCTCATCTGTCACCTCTCTTCTGACAGTACCATGGTGGTATTTTTCTACAGGACAACGCTCGACCACGTGTCTGTGAGAACTGTGAGTGATGTTGAGGCACCATCATGGCTAGCAAGATTCCGAGATCAGTCCAACGCAGAGCATGTGGGCGACTAGCTCGAACGTCCATTCCGTCTCATTGGCAGCATCCCGAATATGAAAGACCAGTTACAATAGTTGGCCAGCTTTCCTCGGGAGAGGATAAAACGGTTTTATGATCCCCCCTCCAAATTGAATCAGTCCACACATACAGGCCAGAAGCTGTGCAACACTATGCTGGTAAGTAGGCTCATTCTGATAACTGGGCTCATACTGTGAAGATATCTGAAAATCTGACTTTATTTTGTATTCTGTGAAATATCAGTACATATCTTCTCAACCCGTGAAGTTTGAGTTCGTTTCCTCATGCACTTCTGGGCGTTTCACATACTTTGTCTTGCAGCAAAAATTCAGTTAACAGTTAAAATGGTTCAGATCGTTACTGATTAGCTAAATAAGAGTTCTAAATCTTCCATTCAGATATATCTGAAATTTGTGTCTATAGTTCATAAGCATTACAAGTTCTAAGAAATAACTGGTCCGGTACAGACTCGAGTGGTTGAGAGAAATGTGACTATAATAAGAATCAGATGATAATGGATGGAACACGTAGCCAGGGGAATGGATGGTGGATGGTCTGAGTAGGTTTTGAAGTGGTATGAGTAAAATCAAAGAGGACGTCGGAATGAAATGTGGTTAGACAGCGTTTCATAACACGCTAGAGCAATATGAATGAGTCCATGTGGAGGCGGTAAAGTAAGAAGATGAGGGGCAAATGCGCAAAAGCGTATTTCGTATTACTAATGAGGATAATGGTCCGCAGATAAGGATACACTTTCTTAGAGCATTCGAAAACGTTTCGCAAGAGTAGTATGATCACACTCTTTATTTATTGCACTCAAGCTTCTCACAAAATGACTGGCTAGTGTCATTCTAAATGACACCGCAAAGTTTCACCGCTACGTCCCTCTACCCGTTGAATTATCGAAATGGAAATTTCCTATCCCTGCGTCTTTCGCCACCACGAATTGCATGTTTTTCTGCTGACATTCCGAACATTTTAGCACCAGACGAAGAAAGTACAATATCATCACACATTGCTGGTCTGAGGGTTTTGGCGCAGTAAAAAAGAAAGATACTGAAAATTTCCTGTTAAAACACAGAGTTATTTTCTAGTCTACCACACTCTATGCTAGACGCCATAAATCAAGATCAGGATTCCGCATTCTACAATTAATCATTGATAGAATCGAAGAAAATCTTTTGTATCACGGAGAAATTTAGGATCACGCGCTATATCATAAAAGATAAGATGAAATGCCGAACCTCTGTTTACAGCATCTGTAAATTTAGAGAAAGGTTTAAATGCTTTACATGGTTCCTTTATTGTATGACTGATCGAGTTTAACTGAATGTTCTTCAGAGCACATAATAAAATCTTAAAAGTTTATCTTGAAGAAATCAGCACTAACAGCAAAATTCCCTTTAAATACTACATAACCAGCCTAAAAATCATGACTGGTGTCCTAGATTAAGAACCTTACTACGTAATGACTTCCGCTTACAGTAAGTATTCTAAAATTACTACACCATGTAACAAAAAGAAAATCGATCTCGTTGTTCCACTCACAGGGATTAAAAACTCTATACTCTATACCCACCGAAATCAAAAGATATGCACTTTCACGTATAATCACCACGTAAAAGATTCGATGGTCTGCTGAAAATAAATAAAGACAGTATTTCAAGCCATCCGTCAAATCCTGTTAAGCCCTTAAGTGACTAAAAATAATTTCATTTATCATAATGGAAGATTTGTGGACAGCCTGCAAGTGTGTCACTCATGACCTTATTAAGCTACGTAGTTTTTCATCGTGAGAGCGATGCGTTTCGAAAATTTATTCTCATTGCCATATAAAAATATTTAATCAAATATTTTGCGTGATTTTCATGTGTGTTGTTCCGCCTGTCTTGCACCTTAGTCATTTTTGAGGCTATACTGCAATTGGAAATCCAGAAACATTAATTTCCTTGTTCGTCCATAGAAGAGGCACAATTTCAAGTTTTCGTTTCTTGCGATGCAAATGTGTAATCCTCCATCTAAACAGAACTTAATTTTATTAACTTTTTCATATAGTAGGTACCAAAATTCATCTTTCCACTTTACGGGTTGTCAAATGTGATTTGAAAGTGTATTTTTTTACGGCTTTCAGAATTTTTTGTTGCGTACTTTAACTATGACTTTTTTTTTATAAGGGAATGGATCTTTTAATAAAATACTTGTAAAATAACTATAAAATTATTAAAGAAATATTTAGAACAGTTAAAATTTGCTGGTAACATTGGATATGTGTGCGAAGTTTATTTTAAATAGAATTGTAGAAAGCAGCTGTGTTCTCTTGCTATAGTAAGGTGGCGTTTGCATTTCGAATGTGCGTTTCAGCTTTGCACCAAGGATTTTTTCGTCTGTTGTAGATTTCCGCTGATGAAAGAATGATAAATGATCCTCAGCATCATATCTAATATCCTCTACGGTTTGCTTTCGATCTCCACGATGTGCAGGCTACATATTCTGGGTAGCTTCATTTATATGTTTTCGTCTCCACTTTAGAGTAGTTTTCGTGCCAAAATCAACGATTCTGAAATGTATTGACGAAAATTGAGTAGATTCAAAGCTAGGATATTTTGCCTCACACACATATTCGAGCCATGAATAGGTTACACCCTCATCAAAGGCATGGTGAATTTGCACTCTGTCCACTATCGTGATCGAATGAATTTTCTAAAAATTGAAACAAAAAGTCGTACTTGTCAACACCGCCCATGGTATTGTTGTACAGTTCCACAAGCTCACGTCTCCGAGCATCAATGTACGATATAATCTTATCACAGTGTCTATAGCTATACTAATTGTTTCCAACGCTACTGAAGTGTGAGAAAAAGATCACTGAGGCGTTGTCAAGCCACTTTGTGACGAATACAGCATCATCCGTGCTGATAATCTCCGACATAAATCCTCGTGGTTCATTTTTCGTGTCTATACACTCCTGATGAAAGCTAGCCAAGGGTGCCAGTAACAAGAGTCCCACAGTAAATGCGCCAAGGAAATCAAATACTCTTTTGCCAGTGGTGGCGCCTGACGATGGCAGTAATGTGCCGCCGAAACTAGTCATGTGATGGAATAAAGACATTCTAAAGATACATCTGTTGTAGTACTTATATATATCATGAGCTGAAGTCCCTCGTCCAAGCAGTAAGATGGGAATCCATAAATGAAATATATATGTTATGCAGGAGGCATGTACCCTAATGATATGGTAACAATGTAAGAGTATTTGACAACTTTTTATGGAATAAATGCTTTCAAACCAGTACAAAATGAATATCCTCTGTAAATGCTTTCAAACCAGTACAAAATGAATATCCTCTGTAAATGCTTTCAAACCAGTACAAAATGAATATCCTCTGTAAATGCTTTCAAACCAGTACAAAATGAATATCCTCTGTATTAAAGCACACATGTTGTTTTAATATGGTATAAAGGAGGCTGACAACTGTGTTAGAGGCAAAGGGAACAAAGAGAAATATAGTGTTACCAACAATATGTTAACTACAGTACAAACGTTGAGATCCCGCAAGTTATCGTGGTTCTATACATTAGGAATGGAATCTGAAGTTTCATGAGTGATGAGTAGACTTTCTGTAGACGTAATGAGTACCAAGAACACCAACCAGACTACATAGAAGAGAGTGAACTCCGTGAATAAACGCAGGTAATAAATTAACCTTAAATTATCTATCAGATCTGTGATGTGTGGGGGTAAGTACGCAAAACGGTGTGTGAAATCAGGGAGTGTGTGGTTGGTTAGCTGGAAAACACGAGTCTGCCGAACGATTGGTTCTCTACTCCTTCCATATTACTTCATTTCCAATGTTGGACTTATAACAGATTATGAACTGTGGTCACAATACTACAATACGGGAAGTTATTTCTAAATACATGGGATAAGAGATTGTTTGACTTTCAAAATGCATTCGATTACTAACCTGTATAATGCAGTAAATGAACATGAAATGTTCAATAAAGTTACCACAGAAAGAAATTTTAATGTTTTGCTTATAAATTTTTTAAAGGAACTGAATGATAATTGTTAACTTCATGTTGAGAGATCACGAATGGAACATGAGTTCTGACACATTGTCTGGGAGTTTATAAGTGATGTTAGCATAACAGTTCTCAATGACTGGAAATGATTAGCTAAGTAATGTTAATGTAACATAATTATCATTTTTAAGGTTTTTAAATTAGCTACAATAACATAAACAAATTTCGTAGTAGGATGATACGCTAAATAGCGAGTGTTACGTCTCAAGAGCCGG
This sequence comes from Schistocerca piceifrons, assembly GCF_021461385.2. Classification (NCBI taxonomy): domain Eukaryota; kingdom Metazoa; phylum Arthropoda; class Insecta; order Orthoptera; family Acrididae; genus Schistocerca; species Schistocerca piceifrons. Next base: position 785,573,435 of record NC_060141.1, read on the forward strand.
ATACACCCTTCATTGCATGTTATCATTTAATTTATTGAGATCTACACTTTTTATCGATTCTTTGCAATGACTGGCAGAGTATTTACTTACATCTATCTGAGGGTGGAACGTACAGAAGTTGACAGTTAATAATGCTTCTTCTTGAATAATGTATCTGACATGCAAGAAGACCATCATAGTGAACCAAATCCAGGCATATTGGTATGAGAATAAGCTAGGCTTCTTCACACGTCAGTAAAACTGAAATGTATAACAGGACGATGGTAAGAAACACGAGAAAAAAAGTAAGGCACTCATCTGAGAAAATATGCCACACAACGTAGTACTTCATCGTCGCTAACATTGCGCCTGTGACTAGTGCGGCTTACAAAATATGTACACCACTATTGTCGATTGTATCATGCATTCTCGAAACAGATGTCGGACATTGCAGTGGGTCTCGTTCCGTGTAACTGTGGCGCCACTTTTTAACGTTTAGGTCTCATCCATACAAAAATAAGTCCACTCGATTTACAAACACTTAGGTAAACCATGTACACACGCAACGGTGAAGTGTTTCACTTAAGGTAATGGCTTCCATGTTGAAGATAAAGTACGGCCCTTAAGGCTCTTACACTCAGTAGAGAGGATACTTCAGTGAAGTTGTGGGAGCTCTTCGTTTGTCTGTAAAGTGGTTGTAGGGTGTTCTGATTATCAATTAATTGCATAGTTTCAATAATTCCAACGTTTTACGGTATTTAAAACTGGCGGCTCGTAACTAACGCCTAGAGTGGAAATGTTTTCGTGAGGCATCGGCAACTCGACTTGAAAAGCTAAATTGCACTTATCAGGATACAGAAGCTTTAAACTGGTTTTGAAAATTAATTATTAGTTGCCGAGAAAGTATCACGGTAGAAAGGTAAATAACTCGTCCCTCTTTTTCAAAATTTTATACTCTAAGACAGTACATGTACCAGTTGCACGTACTACGCTAAGATTTTGCCTAACTTTAGTTACAGTCTCAATTCGTTGCTCAACGGATGCACTTTTTATTTGCGCTACGTGTCAAGACATTTTGCAGCTGTAGAGTATATCGGACGTCTACAGACAGTAACTGCATTCTCCGTCATGAAAAAAAAAAACAGGCCACTCAAAGAGACTGACAAGCGATTGGTAGAGTAATTGGCTCACAGACCATTCTTATGCTAATTCACAATGAGTACCCACGGTAGACAATGGAGACATTCACACAGAGAAAGAAATATGAAAACATACGGTACCTCTCAGCCGTTTGCAGACTTTCTCTGCTATATCATGGGTAGCGGCTGTTATTTCCAGTACATGTTAGAAGTGTGCAACATTAGAGTTATATGGAAATGACAAAAGTATGGAATCTTTAAAAAGATCTGTCAGATGAGAATTTCGTGCGTCTCTAACCCCGTTTCACTTTCATTTCTTTCAGAGACGTAGGCCTTTGAATGTTAACACCGTCGTTATAATTCCACGACCGCATATTATTTGGCCAGCTGTCCCTGGATACATCAGCGACGTCACGTCCTGTACTCAAGAACACATCTGAACGCAACCGCGCGGGTTAGCCGTGTGGTCTCGGGGACCTTGTCACGGTTCGCGCGGCTATCTCCGTAGGAGGTTCGAGTCCTTCCTGGGGCATGGGTGTATGTGTTGTCGTTAGTGTAAGTTAAATTAAGTGGTGTGTAAGCCTAGGAACCGATGACGTTAGCAGTTTGGTACCATAGGAACTTACCACAAATTTCCATCTGAACGGACACAGTTCGTCAACATCAGGTAGACGATATTTTGCGAGCGAGAGTTCGGTGTGAACACATTCTGAGTAGGCCACGACTACACGCGAAAAGTATTTCTAGCATTCTACCAAAAATGTTTGTATAAGTATACTGTTGGCAGTGATGTTTTTATGCTAGGGCTGGCCGGTGTGGCCGAGCGGTTGTAGGCGCTTCAGTCTGGAACCGCGCGACCGCTACGGTCGCAGTTTTGAATCCTGCCTCAGACATGGATCTGTGTGATGTCCTTAGATTAGTTACGTTTAAGTAGTTCTAAGTTCTAGGGGACCGATGACCTCAGATGTTAAGTCCCATAGTGCTCAGAGCCATTTGAACCATTTTTAAGCTAGAATGGTCACAGGTCTGTAAATCCCTGTAGGCTCAACGAATTATAGCTTGGGAAATGACAGCTTTTAACGACCATCGAACAAAAATTCTAGCATCTGTTATGGTAGCTCGCTGGAGCAACGAAAGGTACCTAGCGACTGGTAGAATGCGCTGGCAGTTCCTGTTACCAAGAAGGGTCATTTGGCAGATGCTAATAATTATAGGTCAATAATGCTGACGCGTCTGTTATAGAATTGTGGAATGTGTCTTTTTGGAGAACGAAAATTTCTTCTTCAAAAACAACGTTGTCTCCGCAAAAAGAGGTCTTGTGAAACTCATCCCACTTTCTTACAGAAATAATAAATCTAGAATGGACCAGTATAAACATGCGATTCTCCTGTTTTTCATCTAAAGAATACGCAAGTTCTGCAGTTTAGTGAGAAAAATACGATCTTACGGTGTATCGGACTAGATTTGCGACTGTATTCATGATTTCCTTGGAGACAGAACTCAACGCGTCGCCGTTAAAGAATGGATCCTCATGAGATTCACAGCGCTGCAGGTGACGACGCCCAGATTGATGGCGTGTTCGTTGGTTTCAGGAAAGATTTCCTAAGGGATTATTTTCTATGAAATACATGACATACACTAAACAAAACTCTACTTCTACATCTACATCTAAACACGTACTCCGCAATCCACCATACGGTGCCTGGCGGAGGGTACCTCATACCACAACTAGCATTTTCTCTCCCTGTACCACTCCCAAAAAGAACGAGGGAAAAAAGACTGCCTATATGCCTCTGTACGAGCCCTAATCTGTCTTATCTTATCTTTGGGGTCTTTCCGCGAAATATAAGTTGGCGGCAGTAAAATGGTACTGCAGTCAGCCTCAAATGCTGGTTCTCTAAATTTCCTCAGTAGCGATTCACGAAATGAACTCCTCCTTTCCTCTAGAGACTCCCACCCCACATCTTCCCAAAATTCTACCAATGAACCGAAGACGACTATCCGCCTTCCCCATAACGGCCATTACACGCTTGTCCCACTTCATATCGCTTTGCAATGTTACGCCCAAATATTTAATCGACGTGACTGTGTCAAGCGCTACACTACTAATGGAATATTCAAACATTACGGGATTATTTTTCTAATTCATCTGCATTAATTTGCATTTATCTAGATTTAGAGTTAGCTGTCATTCTTTACACCAATCACAAATCCTGTCCAAGTCATCTTGTATCCTCCTACAGTCACTCAACGACGACACCTTCCCGTACACCACAGCATCAGCAAACAGCCGCACATTGCTATCCACCCTATCCATAAGATCATTTATGTAGACAGAAAACAACAGCGGACCTACCATACTTCCCTGGGGCACTCCAGATGATACCCTCACCTCCGATGAACACTCACCATTGAGGACAACGTACTGGGTTCTATTACTTCGTTCAGCTTGTCGTAGAATCCAGAAATTTACGTTTTCTGTAGGTTTCATTGAAAAAACTAAAATATATATTTTAAATAGCCTCGTCACAGTACCCAACTTCAACCTAAATAACTGGAAGAATAACGTCACACAGTAGTGTATTTGGTATTAAATTGTGTTAGTAAGTTTAGTTTAACATAAGAGAAAAACTAGAAATTTAATGGTACCACACTGAAATAGGTTGACCATTACAGAAGAGGAATCACATCTGCACACACTCGCCATCATGGTAACGTACAGGACCGCCATTAATTTGTCAGTGACAGTGCGTAGAGTGTCCGATATGAATAACGAGTTGGACATCGGTGCTCTCCAGCGCCAGCACCAATCGCCATACGCATGCAAACAGACCATAAATTTAAAGCACCCCGCGGCGTGTGTCACATTGGCTACCAACAGCTGGCCCTTAAAAGGTAGCCTCATCAAGTTCGTGTACGTGTCTCAGTTCCTTCTACTGAAGCTAAATAATGTAATTTGGCATTGATTTCTTATTCATTGCTGTTGTGTGTTATATCTTACCAAAGGGCCATTTCTAGCAAATCGCAGAACGAGGTGGAGCAGTGGTCAGCACACTGGACTAGCACTCCGGAGAAACACAATTCAAATCAGAGTCCGAGAAATCAGGTTCAGTCTTTCCCTGATGTCCCTAAATCACTCCGGACAAATTGCTGGATGGTTCCTTTGAAAAGGGCACAACCTATTTACTTCCCCATCCTTTCGTAGTCCGAGCTTGGCACCTTCTCCAGAGATCAAGCTGTTGATGGTGCATTATCTCTCAACTTTCTTTTTCTTTCTAGCAAACCACAATTGAGACAAAGAATGAGTTCTGGAAATGAACACTGGCTGTCAGTGGTTATGGATTCGACTCAAAGGGAACGATGTCCTTGATGCAGTGTGCAGATGACAGGTTCCAAACCATAAAGTTGAAAGTGCCGTTAAGCAAATTTTTCATGTGAAAGAAAAGAACTTTCCACGTCATGTACTTGAAGGCAATTCATATTCATGTATTTCAGTGTATTACCTGAACGTTGTTAGTGGGCTGCTAGCTTGAAACAATTGATTTCTGACGCAACACCAAATCTGAAGGCAATAGTGATTTCCATTTTCACCAAAATGCTGTATGTAGCTTTTATTACGCAAGTCAGAATGAAATTAGTGAGCAGAACATAACACACTAAACCATAATAAAGTTTATTGTTGAAAAGAAACGCAATATTCTATAGGCAATTAAAAAGATTTGTTCACAGCAACACTGTGAACGTATAAACATATAATGTCAGTAAAGCAATAATTCAGAGTGATTGATCAATACGGCATACGTTTTTAACACATAATTTAATAGTTAGTGAAGAGTTATTGAAAGAAAGATTTTGCAAAAGTGCTCTGAGCACTATGGGACTTAACTTCTGAGGTCATCAGTCCCCTAGAACTTTGAACCACTTAAAGCTAACTAACCTAAGGACATAACAAACATCCATGCCCGAGGCAGTATTCAAACCTGAGACCGTAGCGGTCGCGCGGTTCCAGACTGTAGCGCCCAGAACCGCTCGACCACTCCGGCCGGCGAAAAATTTTGCAGCTCCATCCATGTATGGAAGCATGGATTTGATGTATTTCTTCTTCTCCTCCTACAATTACTGTTTTCTTAAATACTACACTAACGTTTATAAAATCATTCTTGCTCTTATCTCTCTGCAAAATATTGATCTATATATATGGACTCACTTCGGAGTACCCTCTTCCCCGTTTACTACGTCAAATATTGTTATGATATCTTTATCGCAGTCACTTCACTTATGAGCAAGTTTTCAATGTTGAGGAAGGGTTTACAATTTCTTTTCCAATCAAAAAAACTCATTTCTTTCGATGACGTGAAACGGATTTTTGATGCATGCATTGCCTATTATTTCGATTAGGTGCATTAGAATCAGAGGATGAGAACACCTTTTAACTTTCTCAGTCAAAGCAAAATCTCTTTTGTATGACAGGTAGGTATGATTAGATATCAGATACTTCCTTACAATTCCTACCAATCTTCTTTTTTCAACTGCTCTTTCTGACAGTTTTTCTTTTGACCACAAGAATTGTCACAACATAACACAAGCTCCTTTTTGTTATAGTTAATGTCATTCATGATGAAGTCACATAGAATGCTAGCTATTTTTTTTTTTTTTTTTTTTTTTTTTTTAGATCCACGAGCTCCTTCACCTTCTTCCACAAGTTCATACAGTTCCTGTTTTCATCTTCAAAATGAAAACCCATGCACATTCGTGCTAGCTTTCTGCTATAACACCTTTGTGAATGCATTAGCGTGGGTATGCGCATTTGTTGCTTTAAATCAAATCAGTTTTAGAATTCCCAGTTGGATATCCCATGAAACAACTGACGAGGAACAGTACGATTCTCACTGAATTCTGTTTCGTACTTTTCTTCGAATTCGTGATAAAATTTTGTGACATCTATTTCAGATGAAACGTACACTCTATTGGTACTGTCGTATCTCGAATAATGACATTCTCGTGAGGGGATAGAAGAGATATTGTAATTAATTTTTTTCTACAAATGGCAACTCTGTTTTGTAGGCTGCTGCCTCGCACATCCGAATTCCCTGACATGATGTTATGCTGAATGATTTGTACTACTCTCTTAAAGACGCCGTATATTTCATAAAATGTGTTAAAACATACCTAAAGTCCACCAGTAGCAGTCATTAGTAACAGAGACCTAAATGTTCTCTGTCTTCTATTGTCGGTCGCTGGTCATAAAACTTCCGTGCGAATATGCCTCTTTGTTCCATTCGAAGAGCTCTGCATGAAAATTGACACCTGCTAGTCATCTAAAACACGCAAGCTCTGTAATATTACACTACTGGCCATTAAAATTGCTACAGCAAGAACAAATGCAGATGATAAATGGGTATTCATTCGACAAATATATTATACTAGAACTAACATGTGATTACATTTTCATGCAATTTGGGTGCACAGATCCTGAGAAATCAGTACCCAGAACAACCACCTCTGGCCGCAATAACGGCCGTGATACGCCTGGGCACTGAGTCAAACAGAGATTGGTTGGCGTGTACAGGTACAGCTGCCCATGCAGCTTCAACACGATACCACAGTTCAAGAGTAGTGACTGGCGTATTGTGACGAGCCAGTTGCTCGGCCGCCATTGACCAGACGTTTTCGATTGGTGAGAGATCTGGAGAATGTACTGGCAAGGGCAGCAGTCGAACATTTTCTGTATCCAGAAAGGCCCGGACAGGACCTGCAACATGCGGTCGTGCATTATCCTGCTGAAATGTAGGGTTTCGCAGGGATCGAATGAAGGGTAGAGCCACGGGTCGTAACACATCTGAAATGTAACGTCCACTGTTCAAAGTGCTATCAATGCGAACAAGAGGTGACGGAGACGTGTAACCAATGGCACCCTATACCATCACGCCGGGTGATACGCCAGTATGCCGATGACGAATACACGCTTCCAATGTGCGTTCACCGCGATGTCGCTAAACACGGATGTGACCATCATGATGCTGTAAACAGGACCTGGATTCATCCTAAAAGGTTTGCCATTCGTGCACCCAGGTTCGTAGTTGAGTACTGCTAGTGAAACGAGGCCGTTGGGATCCAGCACGGCGTTCCGATTACCCCCCTGAACCCATTTATTCCAATTCTGCTAACAGTCATTGGATCTCGACCAACGCGAGCAGCAATGTCGCGATACGATAAACCGCAATCGCGATAGGCTACAATCCGACATTTTTCAAAGTCTGAAAGGTGATGGTACGCATTTCTCCTGCTTACACGAGGCATCACAACAACGTTTCACCAGGCAACACCCGTCAACTGCTGTTTGTGTATGTGAAATCGGTTGGAAACTTTCCTCATGTCAGCACGTTGTAGGTGTCGACACCGGCGCCAACCTTGTGTGAATGCTCTGAAAAGCTAATCATTTGCATATCACAGCATCTTCTTCCTGTCGGTTTAATTTCGCGTCTGTAGCACGTCATCTTAGTGGTGTAGCAATTTTAAAGTCCAGTAGTGTATTACACAGTACCAATATTGATACTTAATGTCATGTGCCACAGAATTCCAATTATATATCTTATAAGCTTAAAACAGTAAAATATCAGCAATAATAACAGTTAATCCTTCTATATAAACGAATAAGAGAATCGATACACAATAATGGTTAGGAGATAACATACCAGTCATAATAGGTTACGAAAACAACGTACCTCTGTAGGTTCAAACGGCTACTCCACTTGTTCATCTTCGTATTTAAATACAGCAATATAGTGTTTCTCTTCCTTTTTCGCCCACTCTTCTTCCCTGTACTTTAATTACTGGGTCGTTTTCCATCATTGTTTGGTGTGTGCTGCTGCTGCTCGTGATTCGCCATTGCTGCTAACGCGTATCACAACGCGAACCAGCGATTTGTGCAACTAAACTAGACACATGCAATTTTGTGGTAGGCAAGTTTGATTACTTTCCACTTGAGCGCCATTAGCTGACGATTTAAGAGTTTTGAAAATGATGCAGTAGGAGTTCGACACATACAACCCACTTCCACTATTAACCCATTTTCTGTTAGTGGTGGCCCTTTCAACGTTGTGGCTTGGCACCTTTCAAATATTACATCACAGTTACTATAAGGTAAATCCCAAGTTTTAATGTTGGACTAACTCCGAAGTTAGAAATCGGACTCTGAGTTGCGAAACGTGTCGAATTAGACTGTTATGGATCTACGACACTAGCTGCAGGAATTTCTGCAGTTTCATTAGACAAAGCGAAGTTGATACTAGAATGTCCGACATTAGTTCAGCTATAAAATATTGCCGTTTAGCAGGGCTTTCTCGCAATTTCTTAGAGCACAGGCAGAATTACGATGTCCCAAACGATTCCGGAAATATTGTAGCAGAATCATAATATAAAACTTCATTTATTGAGTTTTGAACACCGATACCTCCAGAAAAAATTACACTGATGACTTCCTCTCTAGTTGACGTCTTAACGTCATTTCGAGGTTGAACAAATTTTCCTACATGTGAGCGTCAGGAGAAATGAATCTTCATTAATTCCAAATGACTTGTGGCTCTTCTGGCTTGACTCCCAATACCGTCTTATTACTATAATTTGCTTTCATGAGAATCTACAGTTTTTACAATGAGATAGTTGATAATACTATTTAATTCCTTGGATGCATTTGTAGTGAAAGGATCAGATGGTGGTTTTACCATTGCCAACGGGGCGCACGACTGCAATTTATTTGTTGCAGTCTTTTGGGTGGCTCCTTCCCTGTCTCCCTTGACTGTACACTGCCCCTTCAAGCAATAGTATCTGAATGTAAGAGGAATACTATCCACAGGAAACAACATAATACGCAAAATTAAGGAAACATACTGGAAAAGTTGATATTGCCCTTATCTAGTCTTGTCGACTAATTATGTCTGCCGGCCTAGGTGGCCGAGCGGTTCTAGGCGCTGCAGTCTGAAACCGCGCAACCGCTGCGGTTGCAGGTTCGAATCCTGCCTCGGGCATCGATGTGTGTGATGTCCTTAGGTTAGTTAGGTTTAAGTAGTTCTAAGTTCTAGGGGACTGATGACCTCAGAAGTTAAGTCCCATAGTGCTGAGAGCCATTTGAACTGTTTTCAATTATGTCTGATACGTACTCTCCGGGATAAACTAGCTTTTAACTGGGATTGTCCCTCCAGACATCAGGCGTATAAGATATCACTTCAATAAAGGCCGAGTACACATTCACGACCTCCGCAATCACGACTGGCGTGCTTTATGAAGACTACAGCTAAAACTATCATGCAGACGTCTTCCGTAATATCTATGGGCAAGATGTAGTCTGATAACCATTAGATGGCACCATCTCAAAACCTAGCTGCTTGTTTCACTGAAAAACGGCCCGTGTGGAAGATTCAGAAGTGGTTCAGAACAGGGGACGCAAGGTCAAAAAGCAGTTTGCAAAAATGAGGTTACCCGCATCACCAGCCCTTGGCGAATGTGAGATCAACAAACAACAGAGCACTTCATCCAACGTACATTATGTCCTGCCTGGAGTACCGTTGATGAAATGACGTCAGCAAGCTCTTCAGCAGTAGCGATTGCCACCTACTGGGCTAACGTTGCATGAGTTGCCATATTTGAATTAATTTCTCTTTTTGACATTCTTTCAATGTCATCCAATGTATATTACTATTTGTAAGACGAAACATCATCTTCAGTTTTTTAATTTACCAATTAATTTATCAATGTCATTATATATGTACACTCTTTGACATAAAAATCGACCGGCGGCAGGCCGCTGCAGAAGCAAAGTCCGCGCCGATCGCTACATGGGACAAATAAACTGGCCAACTCGCTAATTCTCCAAGTCCGGCTGTCTGTACAATCTGGCAACACTGTAGGCTGCGACACTTCCTGAAGGAAGTCTTGTCCCACATTAGGGAAACCATACACTGTTTACGCCCGTGGTATAGTGGTACTGTGCGTTGTTTCTGTGTACCGTGACTCTCGATCGAGACTACCTTTCGCAAAAAAAAATTTGTAGCCTCTTCTGTCTCAATGCTGAAGACGTGATTGTAATGGTAGTGCACATTCAGTCTATCTCACTTTCTGACACACCTATGATAAACTTTTGTCCAGTAACCATTTTGCGGCAGATTTATTGCAGACTGTCCTCCTCTGGACGCCGTATGCGGCAAAGCTCCGGGATCCATTAGCTGGCTACCGGCAGCGGCCGTGACGGCAGACGCGGCGGTGCACTCCCCCGTTCTGTACCGAAAGCGCCTGCTACCGCTCAACACAATTGACGATTAAAACGCTTTATTATTATTAAATGTTGCTCCACAGAAGATTTCTACGATTTCCATTCACGCTCGAAAGCAACGGAGACAGATGCCCTGATTAATAGATGGCTACTGTATTACATTAATCGGCAGGAGCTGAGTGTGACCCCAAATTAATTTTATAGACTGCGACGAAATTAAACCAACTCACTACATTCGATGAATTTATAAATGCTTCATACCGTTTCTTTTCCTTTCAAACTCAATTATTTGTGCAACTTTTGGCCAATATTTGGATGTTTTCGTCAAACCAGTGTGAGCGTTTGTGGTGTAAAGTGTATTATAGTTTTTGTTTCATTCCTTATGGCAAGTCTATGCGATAAGCTGTGTGAGTACCTTCCAATGCATACTCTGTAGCAGTGCAGGAACACTGCATATTTCGAGTTCCATGTATGGATTCATGAAGCACTTAACGTTTATCGGAAGTGACAGTTAAGATCATCAGATTTAAACCAGAAAAAGTTATCGTTTTTGAGGTTTCGGAGAATGGAAATGAATTGCTAACCCGGTGTCAGAAAACGTCCAGAATGAAATGCTATTGCAAATCTTTAGAACAGAGGAACTATATTAATCAACATGTTCACTTCATAAACAACCTCTTGACATGTTAGACCTACATGACGAACAAAGCTCAAATTCGTATCGTTGACAGTCGGTAGGAATCTTTTCAGAATCTATTTTACAGTGAAGCCCCTTGGCATTTGCAAAGCAGACATCCATGATACTGACATAATTTACTAAGTCGAAATTGCACGAAGATTTATGTTTAAAGATATTTTTCAGATTTGGCAGTTTCCGACTCCATTCGTTAAAATGGAAAATAAAAGGTTGGGTTCGGTGGCCTTCACCGAGAGTGGAACTGTCACTTCATATAGAACTAGCATTGTAACGCATAAGGGAACGACTGAGCTAACGACACACTGGTGGCAACAGCCGGACTGCAGTCATGCCTATAATGACTGAGCCTCAAAACGCAACATTTAACACACAAACAGGTGTTACTTATGTGAAGATCGCCGTTCTTGGAGTCCAGAAATTAAGTATATTTTCTAACTGTCTGACCTTGCAGTGGATTATATCGTATGAGTCTTCGATGTGAAAACCGAATTCCAAGTGAATTTATTGACGTAATGCCGGGCTACACCCGGAAGTAAATGCACTATCACAGTGTTGACAAATACCTGCTTCGACGCTGCCAATCCTCAACTCTCTTACGAGGCAGCTCTTTAGCGAAATGCTTGTCGTGATTGTCCGATACGGTTTTTCAGAGGGCAGACGCGCGCGCACGTTTGGTTTTTTAAGTGGCGTTCTCCCCTGATAGTTTCTGACGTCGCCTTGTCGGCTATGTATGCATTTGAGGCATTCAATTATCATTAATCCAGAATGATGTAAGTTTCAGTTTCCGACGTGGAAGAAGGCTGTTGACACGGACATTGTGTCATTACAACGTAGGGAAAGCAAAACGGATGCAAAAATACAAACAAAGTAGAAATACATCGAAAGCTTTTTTGAATTCAATATTATGTAAGATTTGAATCGCTTTGCACCTCGATGTGAAATGTGTCCACGTGGAATCTTTTGCAGCATACATATAGAATGTCATGATTACCACGAGAATGAAGAAATATGTTGGTTGGGATGGAAGCAAGTAGAGACGTAGTCAACAATCATTCGATTCCACATGGCATTCATTTCATTTGAGATTTAAGAAGAAGTAAAGCGGGATATTACTCTCGTTAACACGACAGATATGCCGCACATATGGATAACGAGAAGGTCTGCGTCTTCATACGTTTCCCACTTGAAATGTGTATGCTCTGTTATATACTAAGTAGCCTGATAATTGTTTCCGGGTTGTTACCCTCCTCTATGGCCCCTAAGCGATGAACAGATTCGAAATGCTTGTCCCTGGATGAAAGTAGTTGATCGATCGATCCCTGTCTGAGTTTTTTTTTTTCATGGAATTCATGAAGCAGACCGGTGTGCCTTCCCCCTTCGAGGGTTAGGTCTCAAAACTAATCCGTTTTTGATCAACTGGCATAATTTTTTCAGACAGCAGCAGCACAAGACTATCAAACAAAGCCTTCCATTTACAGTTGAACACTCTAAGCAGCAACTGACCCAAGGGTATTTCACGTCATGGTCCGAAATTAGCAGCTCTCTGCTACAGTGGCAAAGTCCGTACGACATTTTTGATGCCACAGTACCAGTTTATCTGGTAACACTTTTAAACCAACAGGAGTAGTTGCAGAGTTGTGCCAGCGTATCTGTCCTCCCATTGAGATCTTCGTGCATCTCACTTCTCATGAAACGTTGATCACGATGTGCCGAAGTAAACGAGTGTATTCTGCGTGACGTAACATTCAGTATTCCCTTCTTTCATAGCCAATCTTCATGTGCATCGATACCAAATAGGGATGTGAAAACTCTTGCGAGTGAGAGAATGAAAGTAATAATCGTAACAAAAAGAAACAAGTAATGAATGAAGTTTACTGCAATGCAGAACGAGAATCGCTGTGAAAATAAAAATCTATAAAAATAGTTCGATCATTGAGCTGGCACAATGCAAAATATCTTCTTAGCATTTTGTTACTGAATTTAGTTCTGGATGTTTGCAGAGAAAAAGAAAAATTCGCTACTTCTCGCTTGTGTAATAGAATGTGAACCAGCAACTACCCTTTACTTAGAACACGACTCAAGCAGGTCCCCTAGTAGCTAGCAAGGCAGTGCTGCATTCTGCTCCCTGACATTGTTCTGATGACGGTTAATGCATATAGTTCCGATTATGAAATACAAAACGTATTGCAGGGTAGTTCCTAGGATCATAATATTAAATTTGCGATGTAGATTGCACTTGAACGTGACGACTGTCCAGATGAAGCATCGATGTAAAAAGACAATATTATGACAGTTTAGCAGGATTACTCAACATGAATTCTGAAACTGGGTGACTGACCGCAAAGGTGCTAAACGTCGTCAAGAATATACGAAGTCCCAATCGCACTAACAATATGAAGATCGTCTTCGACTGCTCGCCACTTTCACATTTCTATCTCCGCCCTACTCCAGACAGCCCTCGGTGCAGCTGCACTAAGATGCCGATGTAATTGAAGGCCTTCAAACTGACAACAGACCACACATTGCAAAATACAGGCGAATTGTCTTGCAGCGTAAGCTTATTTTAACTAACCCTCAAATGACTGTATAGCAACATTGTCCTGTTAAAAAAAAAAGTAAAATGTTACACACTGTTGATCTCAAACGGACATTGTCTACGTCCTGTCTTGTGTACCACTCACCTATATTATCAGGTGTACAATCAAAATGATTAGATATAATGGATGCTAATGTAAATCATGGATATCAGATGGTGGGTTCACAACAATATTGATGCGAAAATAAAACAGAAGTTCGCAAAAGTGCAGCTGTGCATTTTCGTACGTTTTCACCTCCAGATCTACCACAGGTAATGCATACTAACAAACTTTGTCATTGTCCCTGTCCTGTTTGCCCTCATATTTCACACAGAGTTGATGAACAAAGTACAAATTCGTGAATCTTATAGATGCTTCGAATCTGTTCAGTAATTTTGTCAGTAATTTTGATTTGACTTAAGATTAGTGGGGTCTGCGATCATGGCAACTCCTGCCAGTTTGCTAGGACACACTTCCATGTGACAGGTAGCACCTGATTTAAAACTTACCGAAAGGAATGGATATGACACATCTTTTGCAGCAAACCTGGAACTGCTTTCGGAAGCATCTACCGTTTTATAAAGTTACTACTTTACAACTATGATGCCAAGGAATTCCTGTGTAAACACTCTCATTGCCATAATCGCGGCTGCAGTAGATAACTGACAACTCACAACGTGAAGGATGAGACAAGGGGTAGATTCTACATGAAATTACCTTGTACTCACAGAATATTACTAACTCAGTAAGATATCTTCAGAGGGAATATTCACAATATTTCTTACAGATGACAAGAAAATGTCAGGCGAATTTAGCAGGATAAATCAGTCCCACAGCTGCAAATCATTGTTATGCCAACAGGGTTGCCAAAGGACGCCAACAACGTTGCATTATGGACCACGCTGACAGCAAGAAGAACGTGTTTTCGTAGCCTGAATATTTCATAATAGGATCCAGACATCTAATCTATCGCTAGAGAGTCTGCTCTCCAAATTTTAGATATGTGGTGAGGCCATGTGCCTACAATTTAGTAATAACCCTCTGATTGTTATTCCCATTTATGTGATTCGGATGACGAGAACGCCCTATCATGGGTTATCTATATGTCTACTGAAAGCAAGCGACATTACATAAGAGCAGGAAGCCTGCATATACTTCCAGATAAGGTTTCCTGAACGTCAGATATATATGATATTAGCATCCTTACCCCATCAGAAAGGATCTCTTCTTATTGCATTTTACATACATTTTACTACTGAAGGCCTCAGGTTTCTTGCTTCCCACACAACAAACAATGGCTACCACTCTCACTGTCGCATGTCATAACCTAATTCCTTCAGCATCATCTGGTTTTACTGCGACGACAGTTCGTTATCCTTAAACATATACCTATACTTCAAAAACTATAAGCATCATATCTACGTAATGTTCGCTGCAGGGTTCCTCAAGAAGCTTTTCAAATAGAAGCGAAAATCATTTAGCGGATGAGAATTTTAATTCGTGGTACACCTCAGAACAAAAGAAACAAAGTAACAGCAGCAGGATCATCATTTCGAGCGCCCTGAATTTGGCCACATTCCTCTGAATTTACTTCCTGATAGCCCAAAGGCGCTGTCACTACAAAAATATCAGCCTATTCACACGGGAATTACTATCCACATGTAATTGCTAGAATATCTTGCTACGTCGGGTATCAGGTAACTGTTATCAGACGCTCGATCTGTGCTGTTGAATTTTATTGAACCAACCTTCTGTGTTTAGGAAATCGATCAGAAGAACTGGACGACTTTATTATTTTGGTGTAATGTATGAAAACCCACTTTTCCCACTTGTCTTATCCTAAATAGTCTACGATTGTTTTGAGAGCAAGGTAAATAGTATGCATTGTGGATAGAATGTGAGTGAATACTAGAACTAAGTTATTAGAATCATGGGAAGGCAATGATGTATCGATATGCAGCGACATGAGAGTTTTCTGAGATAATGGTCTGTCTCTGACATTGGAGAGAAGGGGTTAGGTTTGTCTGTATTCTTACGTTAAGCTCATTGAGTGGAAAACCGCGGTCAGATTTCATTGTGTGCCGGCGAGAAGACTGGCGGGAGTTTCAAATGCTTGAAATTCTGGAGCCTTGATTGGCCAGGGTGCACACCACCCTGCCGTAGGCAGGGGGAGAGCGGTAGCGTGGTAAGAGAAACGCACTTGCCTGGGTACGACTGAAGCAGCCGGATGGACTGAGGAAGTGGCGGAGCAAAATGCTCGCCGCAAAGGGACAGGAAATGTGATATTTAAGGCTTTAATGTTCCACCTTGTGTGTAAACCTTCTCTTTCAGGGTGTATTTCATTTAATATAATATTTTTGAGGGAACCAAATTGTTTATAGGCAGATAAAGGATAGGCGATTGTGAGAATACTATGTCGCGACCGCGAAGAGTAACTTAAATGTTAACGGTATTTGATATTTCGTTTGAGTAATTCGCTTAACAGTAAAGTGTTAGAATTCAATTTCAAAGCAGGTACGACACAAATAGGATACATGTGACTAAGTGTTAAAGCCTAAAGACCTGGCACTCACCGCTTGGGGCTGATGAAGAAAATGATGAAGAGTGGATGACTGAGTGCTAGGAACCATTAGTTTATAAGTAGGAATTTGTTGATTTACCATAATTATTTTTAGTAATGGTCAATTTAAATTCATGATTTTGGTTAGTTTGGAAGTGTAAGGAAATATTATCTCGTGGCTTCAACTAATCAACATGCTAACAGAAATTCATGGTAGAAAGTAATGCTCTTAATTTTGATCTCAAAGAATTAGTTTTCAATGAAGCCATTTGTAGCTTGCGTGTGTTTCAATTTGTAATTTGATGAGTTTCTGAAATTCATAGATAAAAGCAAGGTTGCTAATTTAATATGAAAGAATAAGAAGTCACCTTTTGTGAAATGAGTCAGTAGAAATTTACGTGTGAAGCTGATTTTTAGAACAACGGGATTTTAAAAATACGTGGGAATCAGTGAGATCGCTTTCCTGAATTAAATAAAGGGGAAACAGCATAATAGTAATTCGTGTTGCCATGCTATGCATGCTATACACGAACTGTAAGTATTGTGAAAAATACTCTGTGTGTATTTATGTATCTTTTGGAGAGGAGGTTTTGGATGGTGTATTATCTAATGGTGCCAAGATATACTTAGGAAATCGGTCTAGGTAACTTTTGGAGGGTTTCTTTTCAGTTGAAATAACGTTCCGCACACGAATATGAGGGAAACGTAAATTTAGGAATCGCTACCGCGTGAACTTCCCAGCCACGAGACACTTAGTTAACATCGAAGCACGTCAATAAATGAGAGGTGTGATTGAAGAAGTTACAGAATTCTTCTAATACTGGTCGGTGTGCAGATACGATCATTGCTTTGCCCAGTGGTAATAAGAGTGATAGTGTGTTGCTGTGACGTTATGAATCAAACATTGTGGGCTATCCTTCATTCCTTTCCGAGGGTGAGAAACCATAGGAAGTAAAATATCTTTATATGTGCTGTTACAAGATCAGCTGTTAGGAAATTTTATCCTGTATGTTACTCGTAATACCGTTATTAGGTTTTGAGAGATGGAAGTAAGACAGAATGAAAAGAAATAGCTTACAGAACGGAGGAGGAGTTATTATGCACGCCCAGTTACGATTCCGGTAACTTACGTATTTTCTTTGAACACAGTCGGGTGAATAACGGTGTAAAAAATTTGGGGTTAATACTACAAAATCAAACATTAATACGTTGCGCATACATGTGTTCATATATTTCTTTGAGCAAAGAATTTAATTAGCAGTTGTTATGTGTAAGAATCACGCAGTGACACATTTAATGAGAATACACATGGACCATTTTGCTTTAGTAGGTTTCGGGAACACTTCAGGACCTCGCAACTGGTTTGGCCTTTATTTTTCTTCCAGTACCCTACTTATCCTCCCTCGTTGTCTATAATTGCTCGAAGGCTTTGGGGGAATGATAAGGCTAAATTCACCGAGAGACTGTGATGATCGTTTATCTCCCACCATGAATTCCCTATATTTTCTCACAGTGTTTCTGAATTCCTTGACCCAGGTGGTAGCGACCTCGTAACCTCCACCCATATATTTTCGCCGGCCGTTGTGGCCGAGCGGTTCTAGGCGCTTCAGTCTGGAACCGCGCGACCATCACGGTCGCAGGTTCGAATCCTGCCTCGGGCATGGATGTGTGTGACGTCTTTAGGTTAGTTAGGTTTCAGTAGTTCTTGTTCCAGGGGTTTGACGACCTCAGATGTTAGGTCCCATAGTGCTCATAGCCATTTTTGAGCCACATATTTTCAGTGGGGTTGAGGTCTGGTGATTTTGGCACGAAAGGAAGAAGTTTTATTCTCTGCTGACCTTGGAATCAGTTCTGGACGGCCCTGCTATTATGAATCGGGCTATGGTCCTGTAAAGAAATGATCATCCATTAACTTAGAAATTAAATACTTCAGACTAATACTATGAATACTTAATTTCCATAGTATGAAAAAATTCGACAAGTGCAATGGCTGTGTAGTCTAATCTACAGGTTTATAAATTAGTCGGAAGATTCCACATTCCAAAATACTTTGCTGATAGCTGTTGACAAAAACCTACATTGACATGTGGAGGGTGCTGGGACGAAGATAATATACACTCCTGGAAATTGAAATAAGAACACCGTGAATTCATTGTCCCAGGAAGGGGAAACTTTATTGACACATTCCTGGGGTCAGATACATCACATGATCACACTGACAGAACCACAGGCACATAGACACAGGCAACAGAGCATGCACGATGTCGGCACTAGTACAGTGTATATCCACCTTTCGCAGCAATGCAGGCTGCTATTCTCCCATGGAGACGATCGTAGAGATGCTGGATGTAGTCCAGTGGAACGGCTTGCCATGCCATTTCCACCTGGCGCCTCAGTTGGACCAGCGTTCGTGCTGGACGTGCAGACCGCGTGAGACGACGCTTCATCCAGTCCCAAACATGCTCAATGGGGGACAGATCCGGAGATCTTGCTGGCCAGGGTAGTTGACTTACACCTTCTAGAGCACGTTGGGTGGCACGGGATACATGCGGACGTGCATTGTCCTGTTGGAACAGCAAGTTCCCTTGCCGGTCTAGGAATGGTAGAACGATGGGTTCGATGACGGTTTGGATGTACCGTGCACTATTCAGTGTCCCCTCGACGATCACCAGTGGTGTATGGCCAGTGTAGGAGATCGCTCCCCACACCTTGATGCCGGGTGTTGGCCCTGTGTGCCTCGGTCGTATGAAGTCCTGATTGTGGCGCTCACCTGCACGGCGCCAAACACGCATACGACCATCATTGGCACCAAGGCAGAAGCGACTCTCATCGCTGAAGACGACACGTCTCCATTCGTCCCTCCATTCACGCCTGTCGCGACACCACTGGAGGCGGGCTGCACGATGTTGGGGCGTGAGCGGAAGACGGCCTAAAGGTGTGCGGGACCGTAGCCCAGCTTCATGGAGACGGTTGCGAATGGTCCTCGCCGATACCCCAGGAGCAACAGTGTCCCTAATTTGCTGGGAAGTGGCGGTGCGGTCCCCTACGGCACTGCGTAGGATCCTACGGTCTTGGCGTGCATCCGTGCGTCGCTGCGGTCCGGTCCCAGGTCGACGGGCACGTGCACCTTCCGCCGACCACTGGCGACAACATCTATGTACTGTGGAGACCTCACGCCCCACGTGTTGAGCAATTCGGTGGTACGTTCACCCGGCCTCCCGCATGCCCACTATACGCCCTCGCTCAAAGTCCGTCAATTGCACATACGGTTCACGTCCACGCTGTCGCGGCATGCTACCAGTGTTAAAGACTGCGATGGAGCTCCGTATGCCACGGCAAACTGGCTGACACTGACGGCGGCGGTGCACAAATGCTGCGCAGCTAGCGCCATTCGACGGCCAACACCGCGGTTCCTGGAGTGTCTGCTGTGCCGTGCGTGTGATCATTGCTTGTACAGCCCTCTCGCAGTGTCCGGAGCAAGTATGGTGGGTCTGACACACCGGTGTCAATGTGTTCTTTTTTCCATTTCCAGGAGTGTAGTTTAAGGCGCCACCTGTAACTCGCAGGTAGGCCGTCTTTCAGAATATACCGTCCTCCTATGTTTTGGTAATGATGAGGTGGGGTGTAAGTTGTTCAATACAATGCAGCAGTCTGTTAAACTGTTGGACTCTGTTGCATGGTTGTAAAGCTAATCTGCTTTGCTTATTCAATACGATTGCTAACCTTCACTATACAATTCTTTTTTCTATCGTTCCAATGACAAAGATATATAGAAGAAACAAATCTGTTTTATAGCGAGATATTCTCTACGGACTTTACGCGTGCTCATTCGCTCAATGTACTGCATTTACCGAAGGCGACCGTGGCCGCTGACGTCGCCTGTTCGCACCTCGTCTCAACGCGGCCCCGCGCTCGGAGTAAATGCCTACAGTTGAGACAAATAGTTGAATGTTATTAAAGTAATTTTCCCTTCACATTAGTGAGAGCTAAATACCACTACGAGTCCGTATCTTTATGTAATGCTCAATGCTCAAGAACAATTCGTGTATGCAACGTTGCTATTATGACTAAGATCATAAAATCTGTAAATCGTAACCCAATTCATATGTTTGCATGAGCCTACGGAATATTAAACATGAAAACATTTTGTTTCTTTGTCATATAATTATTAATCAAGGCAATGCAGGCAGTTGTCAGCTGATATCAAATTTGAAGGTAAAGGAGGAATAAAGAAGAAGATATACGAGAAACAAATCTCGTGAACAACTGTGTACTATCTTGGAAACGTGCTGATGCGGCTATCTCACAATTTCAAAGGATGAAAAAGCCATCCTGTCCACTTTCCGGGGACGATATTTCCTGACTGAAAGCACACTAGGGTGAACGGCTTTAGGTTGAGACACCAGGAACCTCAAACTACGTCACCAGTACCTTCACTCTCCGATTCCTAGTCCCGTCGTCAGGCACTTCCCATGTCATAGTGGCTGGCAGAAACGAGCGCGAACGACCTGGGATTAGGTGATACAGACCTCGCCACTCCTGTCTGGCAGATGTGTTATCTTTCACCCATGCCAGGAAGTGAGGAAATGCACTTACGAAACATCGAACACATTTAAATTTTACATGTGGACATTACAGCGCAATTATATTCTAAGTTACGAAAAGTGACCTGGAGAAAAAGAGTGTATACCTTAGGCCTTAGGGGATATGTTATAGATTATGACTGTAATTTTAGTGAAGTACAGTAAAGTATATTTTATCCTATGCTTAACTTTAAAAGAAAAATCAGCCAAGGCAGTCAACAGTGAAAAGTACAGCATGCCTCCAAGAAACGTACGAATATTGTACAATTTTAATAAAAGTAAATATAGATCCGTTTATTGGAGCAGGCCTATTCGGGAACAAAGGAAGAACAACCAAATTAATTACAGGTTTATATGTGCTGCTAGTTAAAATAGAAGAAATGAACCGATAAACAAATAATACCTTCATTGATATAGGAATGGTTCAAAATGGAAGGTATAATTTTACTATTATAAAAAAGTGGCCTGGATTGAGTTGATTAGTTCCAATTTTTGAATATATTACAGCCCAATAACAAATACAAATTGAATAAAATAGGAATATAAAGTCTGGAAACGAGTAAGCGTGGACGTCCTTTGTCTGCATATCCGCTTCGAATACAGGGTATTGAAAACAAGTACGAGTAATCCATATTTCCAGAGCTAATAGGATGGACAGAAACAAGACAAACATATCCACTAAACAAGATAAATAAGTCTGAAATCAATATTTTAAGAGCAATGAGCACTTCTTCACCATTACTACTGTGAAAGACATGTGTTGTTCTACTTAAAACACTTCTCTTGCACTGAAGAAGTGCGTGTACCTCCTACGATATGCAGTTTGTCTTGTTTTAGTCCATACCACCGATTCGCAAAGTATGGAATACCACTTTCTTTAACACCGTGTATATATATTACAGAAGCAATACAAACAGCGGAACAGGAAACATTAACAGTTAAATTCAATTGTGAAAAGATACACTGCATCACATTTGTTAACAACTTCCTAATAGTTGCAGATTTAGAAACAAAATGAACAACATATTTCAGGTATTATCCGAAAACCGGGAAAACAATAACACTGGAATGTAAGAACAACAACAATGGTAATGGCAATGAGAAAAAGTAATAAATCTATGAACACAGGAGCAAAAACTAATGGCATTAAAGGTACAGGACATCAGCCACTTCAGGACCAGAATGAGAGACAAAAAAATGTTCAAATGTGTGTGAAATCTTATGGGACTTAACTGCTAAGGTCATCTGTCCCTAAGCTTACACACTACTTAACCTAAATTATCCTAACTGCCGGCCGGGTTGGCCGAGCGGCTCTAGGCGCTACAGTCTGGAGCCGCGTGACCGCTACGGTCGCAGGTTCGAATCCTGCCTCGGGCATGGATGTGTGTGATGTCCTTAGGTTAGTTAGGTTTAAGTAGTTCTGAGTTCTAGGGGACTGATGACCTCAGAAGTTAAGTCCCATAGTGCTCAGAGCCATTTGAACCATTATCCTAAGGACAAACACACACACCCATGCCCGAGGGACGACTCGAACCTCCGCCATGACCAGCCGCACCGACCATGACTGCAGTGCCTAATCCCGCACGGCAATGAGAGAGAAATAGATGCTTAACAAATGTAAAGCGAAGAACAGCGATAGAAAACCATTTATGTTTGCGAATAATATTCTTTGAAGTAAACATACAAGTGATAGAAATTTAGAAACACACTGCCAAATGGCTGATGTGGAGTACTCTTTTCTTTGGAAGTGAAAGATGGGATCTTAAAAAAAAGTATGGTCCACCTACAGGTAAAATGATACTGAATGTAGCGGAAAATGACCAAAACAAGGTAGAAGGAGATAGAAACGAATCCCAGGGTCATATAAGAATTAATTCTGGAGAAAAGCCTAAGAAGAGAAAACGTAATGGCTGGAAGACATTGTCCTCGTGGATGGTATACCAAACGCTAAAAACATTTGCGTGTTAAGGCAAATATTCACAAATTCAAGGGTCACATTTATTTATGAGATGAGGGAAGAACTACTAAAATCATGATATAGGCAACCGTTTATATTTATTATTTTGTGCCTACTACAAATGTAAAGTCACTAACAACATAAACCAATAAGTATATGGAGAAAATTTCGTGTCTCACCTGAACAGGGGCGTCGCTACAGGAAGAAAATGTTTTATCATCCGAAAAGACTACTCTACTCCAGTAAGTCGATGTATTCTGCTGACAAAGCTATGCTGCCAATCCTCTGATAGTCGGTTAATTGCTGCTTTATAGCAGCTCTCCGACAGTATAATCCGGCGACTTTCATTCTCCTCGTAACAGTCTTTCCGCTGCCGGGAAACTGAGATAGCTCTTTCAGGGCACAGCTACTTAGGAATGAATTAGCACATATATTCTCCAAAATACGTCATCATCTGCTTCAGTAGACACGGCCGCTTCCTCTTTTCCGCCCTATGTAGCCCCTTCCCTGGTATCCTTTCAACCAGCGTCTAGCTTTCTTGCGTGTACTCAACAGTATTCTCCAACTGATGCCGAGTAGCTGCCATGCCCCTCCATCAGAGCAACCACACGCACCCTACTCTCTCAATTCAACTGCGGTTGCATTGCGACAGTCGCCCTTGTGACGTTACTACGCGTTTTAGAAAGAGAACCATTTACAACTCAGTGGCGAAAGGAAGACTGACAAAATAAAAGAATATCTCTCCTCAGTTATCTGACACACAAAAATATAAACTTCGTTAAAATGCTTTGTCAAGAATCACTATTAAGAAAGAAACGACATACATTAGGCAAAATATAAAACGTAGGCTTTGTTTCATAGTTTTTTCCTGATTCTGTCTGAACAAATTATGCCACTGGATAAAAAACGGTTTAGATTTTGACACACAACCCCCGATAGAGGTGGTGGGGGAAGGGTGGGGGTGAACAATGCAGGAAATGTTCGAACAACTACTTTCATGCAGAGACATGCATTAGGAATCTATTTATCGTTTAGGGGTCAATCAAGAGGACATCATTATGAAAACAATGATCGGGCTACTTAGTATATACAGAGCATACACAATTCAAGGAGGAAACTTATGAAGACGCAGAATTCCTCCTTATCCATATGTGCGGAATATCTTTCGTGTTAACGAAAGTAATATCCCACTTCAATGCCATGTGGAATCGAATAATTGTTGACTACGTCTCTTCTTGTATCCATCCCAACCAACATATTTTTTCATTCTCGCGGTAATCATGACATTCTATATGTATGCTGCAAAAGATTCCACGTGGACACATTTCACATCGAGGTGCAAAGCGATTCATATCTTACATAATATTGAATTCCAAAAAGCTTTCGATGTATTTCTACTTCGTTTGTATTTTTGCATCCGTTTTGCTTTCCCTACGTTGTTATGACACAATGTCATAACTGAAACTTACATCATTCTGGATTAATGATAATTGAATGCCTCAAATGTATACATAGCCGACAAGGCGACGTCAGAAACTATCAGGGGAGAACGCCGCTTAAAAAACCAAACGTGCGCGCGCGTCTGCCCTCTGAAGAACCGTATCGGACAATCACGACAAGCATTTCGCTAAAGAGCTGCCTCGTAAGAGAGCTGAGGATTGGCAGCGTCGAAGCAGGTATTTGTCAACACTGCGATAGTTCATTTACTTCCGGGTGTAGCCCGGCATTACGTCAATAAATTCACTTGGAATTCAGTTTTCACATCGAAGACTCATACGATATAATCCACTGCAAGGTCAGACAGTTAGAAAGTATACTTAATTTCTGGACTCCAAGAACGGCGTTCTTCACATAAGTAACACCTGTTTGTGTGTTTAATGTTGCGTTTTGAGGCTCAGTCATTATAGCCATGACTGCAGTCCGGCTGTTGCCACCAGTGTGTCGTTAGCTCAGTCGTTCCCTTATGCGTTACAGTGCTGGTGCTATATGAAGTGGCAGTTCCACTCTCGGTGAAGGCCACTGAACCCAACCTTTTATTTTCCATTTTAACGAATGGAGTCGGAAACTGCCAAATCTGAAAAATATCTTTAAACATAAATCTTCGTGCAATTTCGACTTAGTAAATTATGTCAGTATCATGGATGTCTGCTTTGGAAATGCCAAGGGGCTTCACTGTAAAATAGATTCTGAAAAGATTCAAACCGACTGTCAACGATACGAATTTGAACTTTGTTCGTCATGTAGGTCTAACATGTCAGGAGGTTGTTTATGAAGTGAACATGTTGATTAATATAGTTCCTCTGTTCTAAAGATTTGCAATAGCATTTCATTCTGGACGTTTTCTGACACCGGGTTAGCAATTCCTTTCCATTCTCCGAAACCTCAAAAACGATAACTTTTTCTGGTTTAAATCTGATGATCTTAACTGTGACTTCCGATCAACGTTAAGTGCTTCATGAATCCATACATGGAACTCGAAATGTGCAGTGTTCCTGCACTGCTACAGAGTATGCATTGGAAGGTACTCACACAGTTTATCGCATAGACTTACCATAAGGAATGAAACAAAAACTATAATATACTTTACACCACAAATGCTCACTCTGGCTTGGCGAAAACATCCGAATATTGGCCAAAAGTTGCACAAATAATTGACTTTGAAAGAAAAAGAAACGGTATGAAGCATTTATAAATTCATCGAATGTAGTGAGTTGGTTTAATTTCGTCGCAGTCTATAAAATTAATTTGGGGCCACACTCAGCTCCTGCCGATTAATGTAATACAGTAGCCATCTACTAATCAGGGCGTCCGCCTCCGTTGCTTTCGAGCGTGAATAGAAATCGTAGAACTCTTCTGTGGAGCAACATTAAATAATAATAAAGCGTTTAAATCATCAATTGCGTCGAGCGGTAGCAGGCGCTTTCGATAAAGAACGGGGGAGTGCACCGCCGCGTCTGCCGCCATGGCCGCTGCCGGTAGCCAGCTAATGGATCCCGGAGCTTTGCCGCATACGGCGCCCAGAGGAGTACAGTCTGCAATAAATCTGCCGCAAAATGGTTACTGGACAAAAGTTTATCATAGGTGTGTCAGAAAGTGAAATAGACTGAATGTGCACTGTGGTGTCACCGCCAGACACCACACTTGCTAGGTGGTAGCCTTTAAATCGGCCGCGGTCCGGTAGTATACGTCGAACCCGCGTGTCGCCACTGTCAGTGATCGCAGACCGAGCGCCACCATACGGCAGGTCTAGAGAGACTTACTAGCACTCGCCCCAGTTGTACAGCCGACGTTGCTAGCCATGGTTCACTGACAATTACGCTCTCATTTGCCGAGACGATAGTTAGCATAACCTTCAGCTAAGTCAATTGCTGTGACCTAGCAAGGCGCCATCACCAAGTAATATTGACATGATAATACTGTATCAACAAGACCAATGTTCACCAATTGTGGATTAAAGTTAAGTATTCCAGCAGCTACGTACTTTTCTTTATAGCATTCATTACGTATGCTGTTTCAGACCTCATGCCAGCCTGCGTGAGTTTAAGCGCGTGCCTTTCGGCTTCCTCTCATCGTGTCTAGACTGTCTTGTCTAGACACAACATGCACTACCATTACATTCACGTCTTCAGCATTCAGACAGAAGAGGCTAAAAATTTTTTTGCGAAAGGTAGTCTCGATCGAGAGTCACGGTACACAGAAACAACGCACAGTACCGCTATACCACGGGCGTAAACAGTGAATGGTTTCGCTAATGTGGGACAAGACTTCCTTCGGGAAGTGTCGCCGCCTACAGTGTTGCCAGATTGTACAGACAGCCGGACTTGGAGAATTAGCGAGTTGGCCAGTTTATTTGTCCCATGTCGCGATCGCGCGGACTTTGCTTCTGCAGCGGCCGGCCGCCGGTCGATTTTTATGTCAAAGGGCGTACCTTGCATCCTGAACTAAGATGTTTGACATGAAGAAAAAGACTGTCTTAATCTCAGCAGCACAACAGAAGGAACGCTGGAGGTCTCAGGGGCACTGTGGACATTGCAATATCCACCCCAGCCATTAATTGTAAATAACAGTTTCATTGGCAGTTTAAAGACCTTATTTTCATTTATGATTAAAGCACAACAAAAATGTGTAAAGTTACACTCGGTCTCTATCGAAGTTACAGCTCGTCCTTCAATTCGGATATGTTACTACTGGTACGTACAATAATGTTTAGTTACTAAAACTATCACTCTTAACAACTACTCAGTGTTTGTTAATAAATTTTGTCAATAAAAGTTAAAGGCCCATTTTTATTGCGTAGTGGATGAGGGCTAGAACGAGTTTATAATATGTTCGCACTTCCCGGTTCCTGGCGTTCTTGAAACAATTATAGGAATTATGTAAGGGGGAAAGATATTGTACACAATCCAGTACGAACAAACGTACGATGTTTCATACACTTGGGGGAATGTTTGATAGTAAGTGTATTCCACTATTTACTGGAAATTTGTGTGGTGCTTGTACATGGCTCTCTAAAATACATGACGTTCACAAAGCTGTGTCCCAACATCAAATGTTGTGACCTTTGGAAACTGCTTTCGTACAGTCACGACTGTGGGTCTCTTGATTGCTCTGAAGGCAAATCTCATCAACCTGGAACATGAAATATTAATTCACTTTATTTCATTAATAAATAAACTATTTTATTAACTTTGACACACTCCTCTGCCACAGGAGTACTGGATAATTTACAACTGGCATGGACTATCAAAGCATCACACGACGCGCTAATTAACGAACTCTTCTCTTGAGGTTCAATGTTCAAGTTGTACACCACTAAAAGTTCATTTGAAACTTAAACTACTCGGCCCTATACGAAGACCTTGGCTGCTGTAGCTGAGGTGTCGAACTGTGCTGAAGTTTTCCGTGCTCAGCACTATATTGTCCTCAGCGTGATCGCGCTGCTGTTGATGAGAGAGAGGCGAGGTCTTCTTGACTGCCTGCCACATGTCGTTGCAGACTGCGGCAAGCCCTCGCTAACGTCTGCGGTATCGCTTTGTGTTACCAACTCTGCTGTGGCACCTCAATCTGTGGATGATACTACACAAATGTCTTACAAGACCACGAAAACACTTTCTTCATGACAGTTCACTAAATGACAATCCATGTGAGAACTCCATGTTTTGGGAAGAGACGTCACGAGAAGGTGCAGGTAACAACGAATTTTCCTTTTCAATATGCATGTTCTATGATATCATCTAAAAGGAAAGCCTTGGCCTATGTAATTTCCCAAGAGTCCATTTCTTGAAGAGTTACTGATCTCTGCCACCACATCTAGAGCCCAGTAAACAATGAGATCCTCTGTCAGAACTGAATTTGAGTGGCGCCAAGATGCACTATCCGTGGCGCAATGTGAAGGCGTGCAGCTGGTGCCACAACTGAAAGACCTGCCAATGGCGGTCACTCATAGCCTACGCTCAATAATTAAACTGCTCTTTCCTTTGTCGGAAAATTCATTCTTAATACTCCTTTTGCAACATAAAACCTTTATACACAGCCATATCCTGAAAACAGAAAAAGCTAAAGATCCATTGACAGTTTGCTACAACACTTTGCCCCTCCAATCATTGATTGGGCAACATCAGCTGTGTGCAATGTTCAGTCACCAACATGACCGCAAGGGTTATTTCACGCTTAGACCTCATCCGTATCGTCATACCGTCACTGCAGTGTGACTGTAGTTGCCAGATGTGGAATTACACTGCCTGACCAAAAGAGCGAAGCTCCCACAGGGGAAGAGGAAACGGAATATGACGGGTTGAGATGGTGTGTGATGTTATTTCAAAGATTACAAAATTCACTCAAACTACGAGCCTACTTAACAGTGTGACTTGGCACCGCCTCTAGACAGATAGATACACTGATTCCTGAGGCAATCTGCTCCACAACTGTTTTAACTTGTCATTGATATCGTGGATACTGTCAGTAGGACGGAGTCAGCGTCGGAAATGGTCCCATACATGTTCTAACGGGGGGAGTTGCGGATTTTGCTGGCTGTTGGAGTGTCTCAACATGTTACAGGCAGTTCTTACTATAGCGACGTATGGGTGAATGGAGCCGCTGGTGGTGTGACAAGTGATGGAGTGACAAGTGGTGGAGGCGGGAATGCTCGTTGGGAGTGGCTAGGAAAATTCGCTGCGAAATAAAACATAATGTATTGGTTTTTGTTTATAATTTCGGTGTGCTGTGGTCCCCTTGACATGTCCCCTACAGGTGCGTGACTCACGGGAGATGTCGGAATGCAGCGGCGGTGCGATGGGCGATTGAGGTCCGTGTCCTGTTTTGCTGACACAGTTTACTGCACTCAGCAGCACCTGCCTGAGTCAGCACTGTGCGGCCACAGATATTGGAATAGGAGCTCGTCTTGGTATTAAGGGACGGTGCAGTACCGCCGTGTCAGGGAACTGCTGCCCACAGATGCAAAAGTTTGGTGCTGCTAAGGTCCCTGTGGGATGACTCCCAACCACCGCCGCAGTCAGCAGCTGTAAGGCGTCTGGATTTCGGGCACCTTACTTGTAGGGTGCCTCAGTTTTACGGGTCATTCATACCGTTGAAGTCACTGTTTTGCAACAGGGGACGGGTTTTTGTGTGTATATTTCCCTTGTTTGAGATTTAATACATGTGGCATCGAGAGTGACGAGGATAATTCCATTATGTAAATTTTCATGTTTATGTTAGACAGAAACAGGGTGGAAGCATCACTGGAGGGGAAGCCAGTTTTATTTATGCACGCTGTGACAGAATGGCCAGCAGAGCTGCAGCCCAGTGAAGGTCAAGCGCAGGTGACAGGGACGGGACAGAACGGGGGGAAACACAGTGTAGGAAATACAGTGTATCACGTAAGCGGCGTGTG
This sequence comes from Schistocerca piceifrons, assembly GCF_021461385.2. Taxonomy (NCBI): domain Eukaryota; kingdom Metazoa; phylum Arthropoda; class Insecta; order Orthoptera; family Acrididae; genus Schistocerca; species Schistocerca piceifrons. Next base: position 785,603,083 of record NC_060141.1, read on the forward strand.
AGGACGTAACTTACTATATTCGTGGATGATGTTGCGTTAATAAGGGAGTAACTGACCTAGCTGTTCACTTGACAACTAGCCAATTGTACGACACTGTACTTACTAAGCCATTTGGCGATTGGGCAGCCATGTCTACTCGAAAGGAAATAGCGACCATCCATTGGCTGTTCCAACCATAGTCCAACACCACCGTAGAGGGAAGAGAAGCTAGACTACGGAGACGCGCAACTGAACGGCGCAACTGGCACTTTCCCTTGAGACGTCGTCGAGTGTGGTCCGAGTGCGTCCGTCTCTGATGTGACGACAGGGAAAGGAGATATATTGGTGCGAACACCTTGTTGACCCAGCTCCAAAATTCAGTCAAGAGCTGGCTGAATTCCTGTCCCAAATCTCCCGAGCGGGGAGCGAAGAGAGCCAATATAGTTAAATCCTTGCGAGAACAGCAAGGGCAGAGTAACATATGGCACACCATCCTTGCACATTTCCTTAGCCATTAAAAGCAGACTAGGATGATGTAGACGTTTTTCGCGTCACGAAAATGTAGGGCAAGTTTGCTGATATAGAATCAGCCAGGTTCAGTATAGGATTCTGATAGATTTGCAGATCCGATGACACACTGCAGCAGCCAAGTCGACGACTATATGGAACACAATTTAAAGGACGCAACATGTAAAGAACGCAGCACGCCATTAAATATAAATGAGGTGTCACAAGCCAGTTTTAACTCCAGTGATACGAAGCTCAAAGTAGGAAGACCTGTCCTCCTTGTAGTATTTCCCTAAACTGATTTAATTCCTTCGTATGCTCAATGGCCACCAACGGTAAAGATTTGTGCAGAAAGAATAATATTTGTTAGAGCCGACATAGAATAGCCTTCCACCAGAGAGTCTTTCTCCCAGTCAAAATAATTAACTGTCCTGAATATTGTGATATATTTTATGTTGTTTGAGAAATTTAATACAGGAAACCCCTTGTCTGAACAGACGTTACCTGAGATTGCTCTTGCGCATTTTAATTTCCTAACATGTGCAAAAGTGATACCAGTAAATACAGTTACAGGCAATAGTGGTTGTCTATTCTTCCCATGGTGAGTAATAGCAAGTTTCCTTACAGGTCGGGTTCAAACTGCGTTACGCGTGCTAGGTGGAATCGAGCAAACAATGGAAACACAGCATTTACTTATTATTAACCAGAGGATTGTTTGGACAGTGGTGAACTTAGAATGGGGCTGGTCCGGAGGAGCAATCTTCCCGGAAGGACGTCGGCCGTTAGCTAGCCCCAGCTTCCTGAAAGCACGGTGAACCCCATGTCGTGTAGGGTGCTGCCACACTGCGCATAACTGTGCTAGAATCAGAGGGTATATATGGCGATTAGTAGCACACTTGTTTTGCCGTTACGCCGCTTCCAGGACTTACAGATCAACAGCTCAGTGTCCAAACGGTGTGGAAATACATCACATGTCGGCCCGTTGTTAGGAAGGCTTCCTGCAACATCACCATAACTGTGCTCCTTAACCTGGCCTTCTCGCAGTGTACAAACGGGCACGCTTGTGAATTACAAACCTGGCGCCTCTGTGCCTGCCTCTTTGCCTCACACGCAACTGCTGTGGTGCTTCTTCAATTCAGAGACACCCACATTTGAACTCTCAGGCGTTGAGCAATCCTTGTGTTACTTTCCTAAGAACCACTTAATTGCACATTGCCTTAAAAGGATGAAATTAAAACAATGCGGCTAAAGGAATAGTTTAGAAAACTTCCGATAACCTCCTGGGCGGGAGGCCCAAAATCACACCAAAAACAAGAACGGCTGAAGGCCGTAACACAGGTCATAAAATTCCTTTAAAGAATACACGAGGCTGAAGACCGTCCTTTAAAAAGATATTTCACTTAAATACTAGGATGAAGGCCACACACAAGACATTGAACAACTCAGGGCTTAGGGCCTGGATAGCAAGAATTTCAGATAGAGCAAACTTTTACAAAAAATATTTTTAAACAAATCAATTTCCTAAATTTTAATTTAAGACGGCTGAAGGCCTTATCTTAAAAATATTTCACGTAAAAGCTCGGCTGGAGGCCACACTCTGGACATTGAACAACTCAGCACTTAGGGCCTGGATGAGAAGAATTTTAGTTATTAAACAAATCAATCTTCACAGACTTTAATTTAAGTCGACCGAAGGCCTTCTCTTAAAAATGTTTCACGTAAAAGTTCGGCTGAAGGCCACACACTGTACACTGGACACTGAACAACTGAGGAGTTAGGGTCTCGATAGCAAGAATTTCAGATAGAACAAACTTTCTACATTTTAGTTATTAGACAAATCAATTTTCAAACTTTAATTGAAGTCAGCTGAAGGCCTTCTCTTAAAATTAAAAGAAACTAAGTTAATAGACGGCTGAAGGCCTCACACAATACATCAGACTAACATGAAAATCACAATCTAGAACCAACAGAACAGTGGGACTCAGAAGTGTGCCATGGGTCAGCCTGAGGAGGTAGCTCTAACGTAAGGTAAGGTGAGACAGGCAGCCAAGAGTAAGGTTAAATAATCCGATGGCAGCCCGACCCAGGGACAGCTGAAGGACCGACCAACAACCTAATCAGTTCAGTTCCGCCTGACCAACAGTAGGACAACGGAAAATATCAGCTGAGGACGAAGATATCAGCCACACTACGTCTTCAAAATTGGCGTCTACAGACATCCAAGGCAGAATAACCACTCTTAAGAAAAAATATGAACAAACAAATAAAAGGCTGTGGAACTACGCGCCGTGCCAGACAACATCAACATGGCGAGGGAAAACACACTGCTGGAAAACTACACTAACGATCAGGGCAGATAACTGGGGCATTAACAGCCACAAGGCAGAAAGTACCGCTGGTGCACTTCACTGATAAGTAATAACCAATTTAATAGTTAAAGACAACACAGGAAGATGTCTGCAAAATTTTGCCGACTCCAACACACCACATGTTGCTGCTAGCCAGAACGGCCTAGGAAGCAACAACAGACAGTGAACGAAGAGATGTCACAGCAGTTGAGGTTTCATAACAGGTTAACTGATCATTCAACTTCAGAGAAGGTCCGGTGGGCAACGAACTTTGTAGCGCCTCACAATCCAACAGTGTGCGCACGCTGTCAGCAGTCCCAGCCTGACCACTTTCTGCGGAGGCTTCCTTGCTGCTCTGTACCAACCTGCTGCCACTGACGGAGGCAAGTCAGTAACTCGTTATGGTGGTAATTCAGGGAGAAATAAGACGCCACTTGGTTGCGACAAACTTCCAAAGAACGAACGGCATCATCGCAAGCCGGCCACGGCTCATGTGTATGTTCCTGTTGGTTAGGGATGGTAGTGAGTTCCAAATGTCTAGAAAAATCGATTCTTGCCATTGTTGAATGCCCTGAGGACGTCAAACCCATACATTCGGAAAGGCTGTTTTGCTTCTGTTAAATCCTGTAACGGTGTTAACTTATGGTTCATGTCTGCCAGCCACATACTCTGTGCACACATACCAGTCCACATCTTGTTTCCTAGATTTCTACCAGTAGCGCTCCGTTACTCTCCTATTCACTGTTCAAAACCGCCATGTCCTGACAAAATGTGGTCGTGTGCTTTTTTCAGTACTCTCTCTTTTAGCTTTTCAGGCACCTCTACCAGCGGCCTCAAACTGCGTCTTACCCAATAACCTACCCCACACAGTGAACTGTGGCTGTGACTCATATTATTTACATTCCAAGTCACCCTCTTGCGTAGCTTGCCATTATGTCTGTAGCATTGTATCACTGCTGGTTTTAGATATAAACAACCTGGGTTTGTGTGACCCCTAGTAGACGTGTGTTCTGCTTCATGTTCTTCATGTCCAAGTTCACTTAACTTCAAAGCTCATCTAGTTAGCCTATTAGAAGGGTCTCCGTTGTTGAGTAGTTTCGCTCCAGTCTGCTCAACTCCCTAGAAGCATACGCTACCAGGTGCTACTCACTGTTCACTTCTTGGCTGATAATACCCGCCATAGCCTCACTGGAACAGTCCCTTGACTAGATAAACTCTTCCTTGTAATCCAGAAAAGTTAGTGATAGACTTAACATTAAAGCTCTCTTAGATTCGTCGAACGTGTCTTGGCATTCCTTCGAGCACTCGAATTTTACCCTCTCCCCTAAAGTCGCGTAAATGGTCCTGCTATATCGACAAAAGCTTTTATGAATGTTCAATAATAATTTCCTAACATCAGAAAAGATAGAACTTCCCTGTTGTTACGAGAAATTGGAATTCTTGTACCCGATGTATCAATCTTGGGTCCTCTAAAGGCCGTCACTGTTAATAACATGCCCTAAATATGTAACGTCTTCTAATGCCAAACGCCATTTCACCATGTTTAATGTTAAATTCGCTGATGCCCTGGCAGGACTCTAATCCCCTCAACTCTCCCTACAGCAAACGTTGAAACGTTGTCGAGGCGTTTATCAAGACAGACAGTATCCTGTGATACTTAAATTGCCCTCAGCGGACAGATAACACTTTTTTTGGCTATACTTCCATACTTCCATCTCATGGTGTCCACTCTTCAGATCTAACGTAGAGCAACACTTGCTCGACCGCACATTGTCAACAGTTTCGCTAATGTTTGGGATCAGATAGGCATGGTTCCCTGACACAACCATTGACCTAACTGACATTCATCTCACCAAACAAGAAAAATACCTTCCTAAAAAGGAACAAAACACAAATTAAGACATATATATCACAAAAAGCAACAGAAGACCTCGTAACAAATTTAAACACATTATGGAGGAACAATAAAGACTCAACACAACAAATATTAATGCTGACTTAACAAGAGAATTACAAGCTGAAGAGGTACGCAAAGGATCCATACACACAAATCCACCGTAATCTTCCGGAACAGAACACCTGAGGAAAACACATTACAGCACTTAAAACAAAAACTAAAGCAACACATAGCCATATTAACAAAGGCAGACAAATAAGATATAATGGCCATTTTGAATGAAAAGGAGTAAACAGATAAACACTATAGTCCCTGAGGGACAACGACATAGCTAAGCTGATCTGTGACACTGCAGCAGAGTCTCAGAGAAATACTGAACAAATACCGAAAAAATAAAAATAATGCATACACAAAAGGCCAGATATAGGGAATGACATAGTTAAGTCCAAAGCACTCACTCTAAATGCCCTACCGAAAAAGTACAAAGAAATATTCCGTTGAGAGCTGCCACTAAGTTCTGAAATAGCCCAACTTGTCACTTATCCCAACACACAAACACACACACACACACACACACACACATATACACAACCACACACACACACACACACACAGGACTAAAGAACTTTTACATTCCTGAAGACAAAAGAAACTCTCGAAACTCAAAGGAATTAATAGACAAGTTCACGAATATAGACGTACCAGACACAGCAAGCCGTGTCTCATTTGGTGTAACAATAGATATAACTTTCAACATTACCACAGCAGGACTGAAATAAAAACGTAGCACTCCAGATACACTTATTGATGAAATAGCACCCTCACTCAGTATTGTAACAACAAAAAATTGTTTAAACAAATAATGTTATTCTCAACACAAAGGACTTACAATGGTATCACTGACTACTGGCATCTTAGCCAACGTATTTGTGAACAGCTTGGATAACAAGATCTTAAGACGCATGATAACACCGAAAAAATACTAGGTTTTAACGTGGTTCTGTTATGTTGATAACAGGTGTGGCACATAAAGCACAAGCACACATAAAACAATTACACAATTTAGTAAGCAATTTACACCCAGAAATTCACTTCACATTAGAAACAGAAACTGATGGCACATTGTATTTTCAGGGTCTCAGAGTCCAATGAATAAAAACACTAATAACTTCACAATATTCAGAAAACTGACAACCATGAGCACTACCCTTAACAATTAATCAAACCACCAAACGGCACCCAAACAAGCAACCTTTGGATTCAAGTTCCACACATGAAACAGAATACCCATAAGCGAAATTAACTATAGACAAAATATTAAAACAAATATCAGCAGAAAATGATTATGATAGCCATACGATTGAGAAACTAAACCAACAAATATTTAAATGGAAAAGGAATAAAGAGGCCACATGCACAAAAGACCTTGCACAACAAACAGTTGCGGGTTATGTGCGACAATATTACAAAATAATCGTGCTTCACTATGCATTAATGATAGGAATGACTTAATATTTATGCGGCACTAACTTTACCTAATAGACTAAAATCATGTATGTTGGTTATATGTTTATATCACTGTTCCAAAATAACAAACACGAAGAGCGGGCATGATGGAGAGTCATCGACAGATGTAGAAGTGGATACCTGAGAAGTGTGTTGGGTCCCTTGCTGTTCATACCGTATATTAATGTGCTCACAGACAACATCAATAGTAGCCTCAGGTATTTTTCAAACACTTTAGTTGTGTACAATGAAGTACTGTCTAAAAGAAGACACTCAAATATGCATTGAGACCTTCATAAGATTTCAAAGTAGTGCAAGGATTGGCAGCTTACTCCGGATGTTCAGAAACGTAATTTTACGCATTCGCAAACGAGTCAGACCCGGAATCGTCAACCCATGCAAATACCTGTGTAAAACACTCCGTGGCGACAGGAAACGGAACGATGGTATAGGCTCAAATGATGGTAAGGCAGGCAGCAGTCTGCATTTCATTGGTAGAATACTATGGACATGCAACGATTGTACACAAGAATTCGCTAACAGACCACTCTTGCGACGCACTATAGAATATTGCTCAAGTGTGAGGGACCACTCTACCAAAAAGGACTACCAGGGGATGCTGAAGGATCACATAGAGTGGCAATGTGATTGGTCACCAGCAGGACGGTGTTCCAAAAATTTGAAATGGCAGAACACACAGGACTTTGAAGTTAGACAAATTGCATCACGAGAAAGTAAGCTGACATAGTTGCAAGAACTGGCTGTAAATGGTGACTCCTACATATCAGTCCCGTAGGAATCCTGATGCCAAGATTAGATTAAATATGGCACGCACAGAGGCCTTTAAACAGTCTTTCTTCCCGCTCTCCGTACGTGAATACAACGGGTAGAAGCCCTAATATCTGAGCCATTGGGAACCACCTTCTGCCATGCATCTCCTGGGGTTTGCAGGGTATGGATGTACAGTAGATGTAGGAGAACCTCCTAGGAAGAAAGCTGCAGATCTGAGCTGTGATGTCTCGTTCACCGTGCGGACTGTATGCCAAGGAGCCTGCAAGCTTGTCACATTGCATGGGAAGAGCGAAATGGTATTTCCCAACAACAGTTTCCAGCGTTAACATGCACAAAAATCTTAACTTTAGAACAGACTGCTTTTAATTTCGTTAAGATCTTGCTTTTGTCTCGTTATATACTTTCTTTTCAGTTCCATAATGCTTATTCTTTCTTTCCTGCTTCAAATAGTAAGTTTAATTTGCGTATTGGCAATGTAGGTTCATGTTCCATTACAGATAACTACAAAATAGGATGAGAGAGAAGAACCGGGAGGAACCTGAGTCGAGTACGTAGCCTTCTCTACTCACAAAACAAAACACGAATGGGCTGAGATGCTGTCAACCAAAAGATAAGTGAGATCTTTTGGTTCTAAGCCAATCTATGACTTTCCATAACGTTTATGCGCCCAACAGCTCCTCATGTACCCTGGAAGTTATTCCTTGATGTCTTAACATTCTTTCTCTTCAGAATATTTTCCGTATGTTCTGTTCCTCGCCAATATTCGAAAGATCTCCTCCTTTCTTAAATGATCGCTCTACTTCACTTTCCACAGCCTCCTAGAATACATATCAACTCTTTGATTGTTCTCTTATCCGGTGTTTGCACAGTCCATGATACTCTTCCATACAATGCTGCGCACCAGATGCACATTCTTAGAAACTTCTTCCTTAAAATGAGACCGATGAATGGTACTAGTTGATTTCTTTTGACCAGGAAAGCAACCTTTGCTGCGCTAATCTGCTTTCTTATGACCTTTTGTCTTCTGTCATGTTTTATTTTCCTTCGCCATGAATTTTAATCGCACTCCTCAATCATTCTTCTGCTTCCGTCATTGTTTCTTCCATTATAGGCTAAAGAGCAGCAGTAGATGCGGAAGGCTACCTTCCTGCCTTACAGCCTTTCTAATCCGATTACTTCGCTACTGGCCTTCCACTAATTTTCCATACAGGTTCATGCAGATGTTGTATATTATCCGTCTTTTCTTATTGCATACGCTAATTTTCTGACAATATCGAACACCTTGCATCTGGAATTCCTTTCCTAGGTCTTCGTTATTCTTCAGTCACAGCTTCCTGTCTGGTGTATTTACATTTCCAAAAAATAAACCGATCGGCATCTAACTGATTCTCAATTTTATTTCTCATTTTTAGGGTACCGTATCTCAATCGGTAAAACTGGAACTGTTATAGTGTAACTTTGTTGTCCGTCCATCTGTCGTCTTTCCATCTCTGTTCGACTGCTAAAAGCACTTTCTCTTAGAAACGGGTAAAGGTATCAAGCTGAAATTTGAGTCACTTTGTACGTTCTATGGTACCTAAGTGATGTTATTAACGTAAGTTGAAAGATAAGGCAATCTATGTCACATATTTCAGTACTCGCAAACTTACTCATCAAAACCTATAGGGGGCTTCTATTTGGCTTAGAATCATGAACATTTTTAAGATGCAAGGTTTCAAATCACAAGTAAAAGGAAAAATGTCCGAAAATGCTTAATACGGAAAACATCATACGAAAAATATTGGACAGGTTGTAACATGCGCGTGGGGCACACAATACTCATTAATGCCTGTACTATGGTAAGTGAGCGGGGTTCACCTTACGAGACAGGATTTTCGTATAGATACTGACCGCGTGTACCTGAATGGTGGCAAATCAGACTTACACCCACTCTGTAATAACAATGATCCGTCAAGTAAGTTGAAAATGCAATTACATGTCAGTATGGAACAAAAGTAACACTAAAGATGCTACCAATTTAATAATAATACGGTCGCCAGCCTAATTAGGCATTAACTGAGTTTCTTCCCTGTACAAGTTGATAGATATTCATGCAAAACAACAAGTAGTAACACTGCACAATATAGTAGAATTTTAGAACCAGAAAATCTATTGAACTGATAATTTCACGTTCTGTACTGATATGGAAAAACCATGAATACATAACACTACACTATAATGTATACTATAAAACTTGGTACTGTCTATTGATCTGATTAAAATCGGGCATAGGTTACCCTAGAAATAGTACTTTCGAGCCACACACAAAATGTCAATTTGAATAAAGATAAAAAACTGATAAATTTTGGCTTTTATATTGACTTTAACTTTTGCTGGTCAAACCAATTTAGAACACTTCAAAATTCAAATGAATAAAATGGGAGGGGGGACCCTGAAACTGTTATGATCACTATATTAAAAATTTGATTACTGAAATTATCATGCGTTCAAGGTTTCCAGTATATGAGTTACTACTCTTTTTATCTTATTTGCTTCTCATTTAAATACCTTTATATCTGTCTCGAAATAATTAAACTTCATTACTATTTCAATATTAAAGTTATCTTTCAACTTCGTGAGACCTTCGTTATTCATTTACTGGTTCATTAACAAAACAGTTCTTTAAACACCATTCTAACATAACTAGGTCTGCAAGTAATTATTATTAACACCAAATTTTATTTTTCATTTTTGGGCACTCGGATTGCACAACATTTGGAAAGGACCCTGCCTAGGTTAGTTGCGAGGATAATTAAATGAGGGGAAAGTTCTGGTAAAATTTGGGTTGTTATTGAACAGTTCGCTCTATGGTCCATACGAATACAGTACTAAAAGTTTCAACCTGCTTTTATCGATGCGGCGGTTGGCGGGTGGCGAGATGGCGAGGCACAGAGCACACATACAACCACAGCTATCGCTCTTGACGTATCGGCACTTTAATTCTTCTTAGCGTCACAATGCATTTCCATTCAGTGCCTATGGAATTTTGCCATGTGTGTGGGCGTGGAACAGCATACCCGAGGCTCAGTGAAACTACATCTTCCAGGGGAGCCTCCTCGCTCCAGAAGTTGTTGCTCAGACCAATGGCAAATTCCAACTACCACTGCTGAGTCCGTTGTGCCATGCAGTGCCCGTGTGCATTTTCTCGCGCTCGCCTGCCATGCACCTTTTACCGCTCCCTTACAGACAGGGTATTCACCCAAGGTTTTTCATTCTACATATCATGACACATTGCCTACGTATGGACCAGACGCACAGTTACAATTTTAAACATCATACAACTGTCTCAACATTTGTTACATTTCAATTCTATTACAATATTGCTTGACATTTGACATAAACCTTAATATTCACATTGAAAATTGTTTACAGTTTTCTTAACACAATGACATGAAACAAAAAGAAATGGAAGCAGAACATTAATTACACAAGTTTTTCGAAAAATCAGAAGAAAAAATTATTAAATGTAGAATTGTACAGTGTCGTAGTGCAAATTTGATGGGACCTCTAAGCTTTATATTTATACAGGGGTTCTGAATCTTTGCGTGAATGTGCCATCATAAAATGTTATATCACAAGACTTCCTTTCACTCACATCATATAGGTCTATACTTTTTAATATATCGAGAACATTTACCTATCATTTGCTTAAGTGCCTTTGGCACAGTCCATCCTCCTATCACAACATTATTTAAGTAGCAAATTACTCATTATTATTAAATTTCTCAGATAAATAAAATCAAAATTTGGAACACAAACACTTATCTACAAAAGCAGGTACAAATACCCATATACACTATAAAACAATTTGTTGCTGCTTGCATTAAATGGCAGTCATTTCCTTATTTACTAATAAAACACAATACTATTTAGAAAAATTACTACACATATTTGCTGCCTATTATTGAGATTTGGGCAGTCCACTTCGCATCATTTTATCACATCACCTGTACCACACATACAAATCTCCTTTGGCTATTTATCTGCCGTCTTTGATTTTTGCCAGTCCCATCTTTTTTTTGGCTTGCAGCGTTTACCCTTTCTTTTCAGCCCTTTTCTCCATAAATCTTTACATTTATAGTACATTTGGTAAACTCAAACTCACATAAGTACATTAGCACACTCACATTAGTATACATACTTTTACAAAGATTTGTTACATTTAGAATAAAATAGTTTCAGCATAAGATACAGCACATTTACTGCAAATTGCTTTCTGATTTTACTTAGGTCACTCACTCCTAGGAACATACAGTTTCAGGTCCACAACGTTTCTTACACCTAAAGGTCTCTTGGATTTTGGGTAGATGAGGTAGTAAGCATTATTGTGTGGAATGTTCTGTATTATATACGGTCCATTATAAGTATATTTAAATTTGGAAATTTCATGGTTCAGTTCACTAGATTTTTCATGGGTTTTTGAAAGAACATAATCTCCAGTTTTAAATTTTGAAACTTTCAGGTTTTTATCATTTGTTTTAGATCTAGATTCAGCTTTTTGTTTTGCCCTTTTTCTGACTAATTATTTCTTTTGACTCAACCCCAAGCTTGTACAAGGTAGAAACTCTAGTTGTTCCTCAATTAAACTTTTACTTCTGCGACCAAACAAAATTTCTTCCGGTGGGAACCCAGTAGTTTCATGATGTAAGGTGTTCATGACATTCTCAAAGTCCAATATAAACTTGCCCCAGGCTCGGTGGTTACGACTGCAGTACATTCTACACAATCTCCCGATTTCTCCCATGTACCTTCCAACCGGGTTGCTAGCTGGATGGTAAGCTGAGATATATTTAACCTCCACACCATTTTGCTCCATTCCTTCTTTCCAAATTTTGGATATGAACTGGGGTCCATTATCAGATAGGAGTGCCGTGATTGTCCCGATGGTTCTGAAGTATTCGACCATCCTATTATATACAGCTTTTGCTGTTGCCTTTTTCAAGGGGTATAATTTCACAAACTTTGAGAATACTTCCAAAATTACTAAAATACATGCACAATTTCCCGAAGTCTTCGAGAGGGGACAATACAAATCTACTGATAATAATTCTAGGGTGTCCTCAGGTAATGTACTTGGCATTGGACCTCTACTAGTTCTGTTAGGTACTTTGGCCCTTTGACAGACATCACACGACTTAATTCGTTCGTTTACCTTCTTACTGACACTACCAGCAATCACTATTACATTATTCAGGTTATCAAAACATTTATTTGGCCCACTATGCCCCAATGCTAAATGAAAATAGTCTATGACATCAGTATCAAAGTGGTGTGGCCAGCATACTCTCCATTCCTCAGTGACTAAACCTTTTCTCTTGTATATCATACCTCTACAGATTTTGTAGTATTTCTTAATTTGAGGATACTGCACATTGTCAAAATTTACCTTCACGGATTTCCATGTCGGATCCTCATTCTGATGGTACCTCATGTTTTTACATATTTGCTCAATTTTCCTTTTTCCTGAAACCTCTTTCATATACCTTATCCGAAAAGTACCCTCATCACCATTTTCATTGGGCACTTCACTCATACCATTAGGCAATCGAGACAAAGCATCTGCCACGTAATTCTCAGTACCCCTAACATAGCAAATCTCATAATCAAACTGCTGTAGGTACAAAGCCCAACGAGTTAGCCTGCCATTAAGTAAATGACAATCTTTAAGAAAAGTTAAAGCTTTGTGGTCAGTATGTATGATGAGCTTATGGCCCCACAGATAATTCCTGAATTTCTTTAATCCCCATGTAATGGCTAAAGCCTCCTTTTCCGATATAGTGTAGTTTCTCTCGTATTTTGTTAGAGTTCTACTTGCAAACACGATAGTCCTGTGTTCGATTCCTTTGCCATCACAGATTTCTTGAAAAACTTCTATACCACTACTGTCGGTACTCATGTGGAAGGGTTCTGTCAGTATGGGGTGATGCAAAATATTGTCATTCAAGAGTTCACTTTTCAAATTTTCAAAATCTCTCATGTACCCTTCAGTCCAAACAAAAGCATTAATTTTCTTAAGGAGATTATTCAAATGAGGACTATTAAAAGCTTGCCCCTTAACTAATTTTCTATAGAACCCACATAGACCTAAAAAGGCTTTCAACTGTTTTCTATTTCTAGGAGCTGGACACTCTGCTATTGCACTTAACTTTTCCGGGTCCTTGTAAATACTGGTCGTAGTAATAATGTGCCCCAGAAACTTTATTTCCGACTTCACGAATTCACATTTCTTCCACTTAAGTGTCATGCCCCCTGCTTGTTGAGCAACCAAAACTTTCTGCAATAATTCACAATGCTCTTGCCATTCCTCAGTAGCAATCAGTAAGTCATCTATATAAATGGTTAGCCGGGAAATCAGTTCTCTCCCTAATACAAAGTCCAGTGCCCTAATAAATACCGCCACAGAAGTGCTAACCCCAAATGGCACTACTTTATACCGACAGCATTTCCCGGCGAATAGAAAAGCGGTATATTTACGGGATTCTTTGCTCAATGGGATTTGCCAGTATCCGGCGGTCATGTCCAGACTGGTTAAATACGTCACATTACAAAACTTTTGGAGCATTTCGTCCAGATTTTCAGGTCTGTCTATTTCCTTCTTTACAATTTTGTTCAAAGTCCTGGCGTCAATGATTACTCTTACTACCCCATCCCTTTTATTCACGATGATAATGGGACTATTATATTCGCTGCTACTCTGTTCGATTACACCCCATTCTATCATTTTATCTATTTCCACTTGAACGGCCTGCCTCTTTGATATGGGTACCGGAAACGGTCTTACAAAGAAAGGTTTATGCTCTAATGTCTCAATATGGTATTCAAAGTTCTTAACTGGGCCAGGTTTGTCCGAAAATACGGTGCTATTACTTTCTAAAAGATCAAGCAATTCTATTTTCTGATCAGGAGATATCTCCTTCAAATTTCCCACAATTTCCTTAAAATCATGCCCCTGCCTGTCACTCTCATCTATTAACCTCTTGACATGGTACATTTCATACATGTTTGACAAACCATCATTCCCTTGGTCGATCTCCAACAATAAAGATCCAATTTTTGAATCGAACACCTTCCCATTTTCCTCAAATTTTATTTCCAAATTCGTAGATGCATTATTAATTTTGACCACTTCCTGGCAACAATCAATAATAACTTTTTCTTTATCTAGCCAATCTACACCCAGAATCATTTCAGTACTCAAGTCTGGCACAATCAAAAAATCGTGTTCAAACTTTTGTCATTTTATACTAAATTCAACCAATATCTGGTTCTTTACTGGCTTGCTAGTCTTGCCAATAGCACCAACAATTTTTACACCAGTCACTGACATAATCACTAGTCCAGGCTTATCACAAATGTGTTCGAAAAATGATTGGGAGATCGCACTTATCTGAGATCCTGTGTCAAGAAAAACTTGCAATTTCACATTATAAATTTCAGCTGGTATTATAGTTTCTTTAACCGTCAAATGCTTTTCATTGTTGTGTTCTTCCCTAAGCAAATCCAGGTCGACGATAACATCGTCCCAGGATACGCTTTTGACCTGCACATCACCTATATCTGGCGGTTTCTTTGGTTCCCGGAGCTCAAAGTCATTAAATACTTGAACTCTTTGTAACAATAACACTGAGTCGTCTGGTAGCTCCTTTTTCTGTGTTCACTCTCAACATCTGGATTTTGTTTTGAAAATTCATCATCAGTGGGTACAATATCGCAATTAGCTGTATTCCCATTACGTTCACTCGTCATCTGAACCATCGTCAGAATCCGACCATTCTGGATCGCTTTCAGGTTCTAACATAAAAGCTTTTCTGAGACAGGCACTAATTTCTTCCTCTGCCTTTTCGTCAGGCTTTGATTTTAACTGAATATCCTCTTTTGGCAAAACGACCTCATTATCAGCTTTACTCACATCCGCTGTTACTTCATATTTAGTGTAATCCTCGTGTACTTCAATTACTCTTAGGTAATTACCAGCCCCTTCCCCATGGTGCCTTTCGGTAACAGCTTGTACTGTTGGCGGATCATTAACAGAAGTTACTTCCTCGTCAATGCTTAGGATTTCATACTCCAATTCCTTCCTATCTTTAACCATCGTCCTATCGGCAGCACACGTACTTTGCGCAGCACTATTTACTCTCTCCTCTTCAAATTCGGGCCACGTCACCTTATCGACGTCCCTACTATTTCCATTTCCACTAATTAACCTCCTTGCCTCATATTCCCTCTTAAAATCCTCCAACTCGCATTGCTTGACGTCCCTACTCTTTCCTTTTCCACTAATTAACCTCCTTGCCTCATATTCCTTCTTAAAAACCTCCAACTCGCATTGCTTGAGGCCCTTGTACAGATCGTCGATCTGCACACGCCAATCAGTTACTTCTGCTAATTGATTCTCGCCATTTACTTCACTGCTAACCGCACCTCTCTGTGTATCCACTGTTCCAGCCACTATTTCCTTCGCCACGGAATTACCACTCATAATGTATTCACCAGCTCTTACGGCTGTGTTTATACCTAATTCTGCCGCCTTGCTAGCGGCTTCTCTCCGAACAGCTGTTCTGCTAGGCTGGGCCGTTGCCCTCTGATGCTCCACTCGCCTGTTAACATGTATCGCACTGCTCGGCGAAGATGAGTCATCCGCGCTCGCACCTGACGCTTGCTTCACCACAACACGTTGCGTCGTTCCACACTTGTCCCTAAGTTGTCTCATAACTTCACTGTCAGTCTCGTAATATTTCTTAAATCGGGGCCGGTATGTTCTGTCCGCTTCCGTTTGGCCCGCAACGTTCGCTGAAATCAGCTTCCCGCGTCGTTATTATTTTGCGCGGTGTACCCTCTACCGCGACCTGGATAACCCCCTCTTCCTCTTCCTCTTCTTCTGCCTCTACCTCTCTGTATCATGTTGACGCGAAAACCATCGCCGTCATTCCTCTCGTCATTATTGCGATTATTCCTGTTACTAAAATTCTGATAATTGGCACGACATTTGCGCCAGTGATCTTCGGCTTCGACCCTTTCGAGAAACGCTTGGAAGCTGCGATGATTGCTTCCCACATATCTCTTCGAATCTTCTGGAAGCTTTTTATATAGCTCCCATACGATTTCAGAATCGGATGTTCTCCCTCTTAAATGTGTCAACTTTCGATACCAATATTCGCAGAAATCTTTCAAAGAGCCGGCCGAAGTGGCCATGCGGATAAAGGCGCTGCAGTCTGGAACCGCAAGACCACTACTGTCGGAGGTTCGAATCCTGCATAGGGCATGGATTTTTGTGATGTCCTTAGGTTAGTTAGGTTTAACTAGTTCTAAGTTCTAGGGGACTAATGACCTCAGCAGTTGAGTCCCATAGTGCTCAGAGCCATTTGAACTATTTTTTCTTTCAAAGAATTCCTGCCCCTGTTATCATGAAGTTTGGCCATGATAAACTCGCGCCACAAATGGTCCTGTTTTTGTTCGGACCAGTATTCTTCCGTAAACTTTTGTTTAAACTCTTCGAACGTCATTAGTTCGGTATTCAAGTTAATTCCCCAGCGCTTAGCGTCACCTGCTAAGGCGCTAATTACTACGTTTATCTTCTCCTGACCAAACAAGTGTTCAGGAAACATCCTCTCGCAATTTTTGATGAAATCCAACGGATGCCATCCGTTATGTTTCTTGGCGCGATCGAAGCGCTCCTCACCTTCTAACAGCTTCGTAAGTGGTGTGCCATTACAGACAACACCAGGCCTATCTTTGATTTTATTCTCGAGATCGAAAATTTTACCTTGAAGTTTCGATGTATTTTGTTCACACTTTTGCACACATCCGATAACTTCTTCGCCTAAATTTCTTTCAGTATCTGAAACTGGCTTTTTTAATTGTGAGATTCCATGTTGGCATTCGTTTACGATCTCAGTTTTAAGACCGAAAACTTTTTCGTCTACTTTTGTTTCAACTAGAGGCTCTACTTTCTTTGGATGTTGAGAATATCAACATCAAACCTACTGTCAATGTTGTCAATTTCCCCCTGCATAGTATTCATATTTTTATTAATTGTGTCAATTTCAGACTTCATAGTATTTACTACAGAGCTTAAATTACCCACTTTTTGTTCTACCTGTTCTATTTGTTTACTAATTTTAATTCCTTGTTATTCGACCTGTGCTTTAAGCTGACCAACCTGTGTTCTAAGCTGCTCGTCAACGTGTGTTTTAAGCCGATCATTCTGTGTTTTAAGCTGCTCACTCTGTCCTGCAATTTGTTTGGTTAATCGTTCAAATAAGTCGTTGATGCTTAAAATTTCACACTGTTTTGTTCTGCGGAATCGATGTATTCCGATCCTATTTCAAAATTTTCTTTCGGTTCTTTCTTTATCTGTGGTGAATCAAACATGTCAGTGGATTCGTTCACGTACCTACTATCATCTACAAAGTCATCCTCTACTTCCTGTTTTATTCCTTGCTGTGTTCGAGGCGATCTCGACATTTCAATCTGTTCGTTAACATGTTCGTGGTATTGTATGTACGCCAATTGTCTACTGCTAACGCCATCTGTTATCTGGCCACGTAAACTCCTGTCATTGCCAGCCGCATCTTTCATTACGCTCGGCACATCTACTGTTTTTACATTCTTGTACATACCGAACGCAAGTTACACCTCACTACCGTACTTGACATTCACTGCTATTTACTTCACTGAATATTATTGCAATTCGTGACACTGAACATCCACTGTTCGGTATTCACGTTAATTTGTGACCGAAAACCACTGGATGTCCTGTCACCGGGAGCCACTTATAACGTGCGCGTGGGGCACACAATACTCATTAATGCCTGTACTATGGTAAGTGAGCGGGGATCACCTTACGAGACAGGATTTTCGTATAGATACTGACCTCGTGTACCTGAATGGTGGCAAATCAGACTTACACCCACTCTGTAATAACAATGATACGTCAAGCAAGTTCGAAATGCAACTACACGTCAGTATGGAACAAAAGTAACACTAAAGATGCTACCAATTTAATAATAATACGGTCGCCAGCCTAATTAGGCATTAACTGAGTTTCTTCCCTGTACAAGTTGGTAGATATTCATGCAAAACAACAAGTAGTAACACTGCATAATATAGTAGAATTTTAGAACCAGAAAATCTATTGAACTGATAATTTCTCGTTCTGTACTGATATGGAAAAGCCATGAATACATAACACTACACTACAATGTATACTATAAAACTTCGTACTGTCTATTGATCTGATTAAAATCTGGCATAGGTTACCCTAGAAATAGTACTTTCGAGCCACACACAAAATGTCAATTTGAATAAATATAAAACACTGATAAATTTTCGCTTTTATATCGACTTTAACTTTTGCTGGTCAAACCAATTTAGAACACTTCAAAATTCAAATGAATAAAAAGTGGTTCGGGGGACCCTGAAACTGTTATGATCACTATATTAAAAAATTGATTACTGAAATTATCATGCGTTCAAGATTTTTAGTATATGAGTTACTACTCTTTTTATCTTATTTGCTTCTCATTTAAATACCTTTATGTCGGTCTCGAAATAATTAAACTTCATTACTATTTCAATATAAAGTTATCTTTCAGCTTCGTTAGACCTTCATTATTCATTTACTGGTTAATTAACAAAACAGTTCTTTAAACACCATTCTAACACAACTAGGTCTGCAAGTAATTATTTTTAACACCAAATTTAATTTTTCATTTTGGGGCACTCGGATTGCACAACATTTGGAAAGGACCCTGTCTAGGTTAATTGTGAGGATAATTAAATGCGGGGAAAGTTCTCGTAAAATTTAGGTTGTTATTGAACAGTTCACTCTATGGTCCATACGAATACAGTACTAAAAGTTTCAACCTGCTTTTATCGATGCGGCGGTTGGCGGGCTGCGAGATGGCGAGGCACAGAGCACACAAACAACCACAGCTATGGCTCTTAACGTATCGGCACTTTAATTCTTCTTAGCGTCGCAATACTTTTCCATTCAGTGCCTATGGAATTTTGTCATTTATGTGGGCGTGGAACAGCATACCCGAGGCTCAGTGAAACTACGTCTTCCAGGAGAGCCTCCTCGCTCCTGAAGTTGTTGCTCAGACCAATGGCAAACTCCAACTACCACTGCTGAGCCCGTTGTGCCATGCAGTGCCCGTGCGCATTTTCCCGCGCTCGCCTGCCGTCCACCTTTTACCGCTCCCTTACAGACAGGGTATTCACCCAAGGTTTTGCATGCTACATATCGTAACACATTGCCTACATATAGACCAGAGGCACAGTTACAATTTTAAACATCTCACAACAGTCCCAACATTTGTTAGAGTGCAATTCTATTACAATATTGCTTGACATTTGACATAAACATTAATATTCACATTGAAAATTGTTTACAGTTTTCTTAACACAATGACATGAAACAAAAAGAAATGAAAGCAGAACATTAATTACACAAGTTTTTCCAAAAATCAGAAGAAAAAATCATTATATGTACAATAGTACAGCGTCGTTGTTGTTACAAGGTGAAAACCCGACCCCTTTTTCCCTAGGAAAGAGCAGACGTACAAACTTGAAATTTATGTCTCTTAGTAACGTCTGTGGTAACTTTTCTGGTGTAAAAATTTAAGCTTCTACGTGAATACAACTATAAGGCCATTCGTGTCACACATTTTGATGCTCACAGACTCTATCATCAACCTAGAATGATGGATTTGGCAAGAAGCAAGTTTACACAATAAACATGAATGAAAAAATCAGAAACTGTTAATTTGGAATTATATTACACAAAACTATTTTTTTGTCGTTCTTTATCCAACTTAAAAATTAAAATTAAATTTCTCTCGAAAGATTTGGAATTCTCGGGACCTACATCTTGCCCACATCAATGTCGATAAGAGGGAAAATTCGTCGAGATTCTCGATTCCAGAGATGGATGAACTGTCTACATACATAATTAATTTTGTAGGGAACCCTTAGAGCGCGCGCTGTTCTCGCACTTGGCCAATTTTCTCTGTATATTATTACGGGGTTGAATCAGATGTAAGATTGATTGTGCGAAAGTTGTCAACCTTTCCTGCCATTGCTGTCTCCGGTATTGGGGTATACTTTTTCGAAAGTTGGATGGTGTATCTTCACAACAACAGATTCTACAAACCAGCTTAAACTGTCGCCTGGTTGTCACTTCCCAATGATATTAGAATTTCCAGAGGAACCTTATCTATGCCTTCCGTCTTATTTGACTGCAAGTCTACCGAACCTCTGCTGGATTCCATGTGAGAGACCTTGTATGTACTTTTTCCATCTACCCATTGTGTTCTGTGTATTTTACGTTGGAATTCGTTGTATTCTTTCACGGAAGAGGTTTTGAATATTCTATACAGTGAATCGGTACTTCCGGCAAACATTTAAGTTTCGATGTTTTCGCATTTTTTCATACAGCCATTTCGCCTTGTCTTTTCTCAACTTCTTGTAATTTTCAATGAAGTGTTCTAGCCTTCTCCTTCACATTTTTGTACTTCTTGTTTCCTCGATCGATGTGAAGTATTTCTTCCGTTACCCTCAGTTTCTTTGTGGCTATCTTCCTTGTACCTACGTTTGTCTTTCAACCTCTGTGACTGCCCTGTTTAGAAACGGCAATTACTCTTCAGCTGAAGTGCTTGTTGTTGTTTTCATTATCGTGATATCTAATACTTAGTCAGCGTCAGATGCATCTCAAAATCCTTTAATATTTGCCTATCTCATCTTTTTCCACGTTGCTCCTTCCGGACGTTTCTCTTAAACTTGAGTCTCATCTTCAGCATTACGAAGTAATGATGTATACCTTGAGTATAGTTAGTCCCTCTATTGTGTTCAGAGAAAAGAAGCTCGTATATTACATCTAAAGAAAATTCTAACCTTTCAAACGGATACCTGGTTGTCTGGATAATTTATCCCAAATTTCGCGTTTGTTTCACTGTAATTGAATTCTGGTGTTTATTAGCGCACGTTCTTCTGCACAGTTAATTTCTTAAAAGTGAATGGAATGGTAGAATCGTCCCTCAGGAGAGAAAGCTTTGATTATAGAGGCAGTACGTAAAAGAAAGTAGCAAAGAGGCTGGTTTGCATCCAGTGAATTTCACGGTGAATAAAGGGGTAGAATTGTTAAGAAGGCTGTCGGAATCCATTTAAATTCCGTAATTAATATGATAGTACATAGGCAGCCCCTTATTATTTTTTACAATTCGGACATTTGAAGGCACTGAACACAGCTGAACAAGCGAGACTGTTATCCACTACCTCGTCTAGGTTTTGTGTTACCGATTCATGACATGTGATGTGTGCAAATGAAACCACCACTTAACACGCTAATTCTGCACTGAGTGCTGTTGCTGCCGGAAGCTAATGGCCTCCAAAGTAGACTGTTTCACGCCTGGGACAACATGGCGCAGTGTGGGAAATGCTTCCGTTAAGGGGGAACTGCTGCCTTCAAGCCTTTTCCTTTGGCGCTGCTTGACATTCGTTTCCCAGTGGCAGGAACGCAGTGTCATGACCTATCTACCTAAAACTTGTGTTGTAACAAGCTAGTTGCTGAAAACATCGGCGATCTCTCGATTTAATATAATCAGACTGCAAGCAGACAACTACTAACATGTAATCAATTATGAGAAGGAAACAGATTTCTTGTGTGTGCCGGAAGTCAAACTACAGACGCTAGAAGAGACCTATTATCAAACCAAAAATAGAAAAGCGTTGAGAATTGACTTCTTGATATTACAAACGGGCATGGAAGAGGTGGAAAACCCACCCATCCGCGTTATTTTAAATGTTCGGTCTCCCATGTAAAATATCTGTTTCACGAAGCTCAGTGTTTAGTTTTTCGCTTATTCATAACACACGGCGTAAATAAAGATATAGACTGCTAATAAGACGTTTTCTATATATGCACCCACACAGAAACCACGTTTCACAGTACATGTTAGAACCAATCACAAGATTGTTAGTCCTATGTCAAGTATCTTTGAAACGTCCCCTTTTGAAAAATTGTACAAGACTGTGCTTAAACTGACACACAATATTTTTAGCGCAACGCAATCTGACTTTCAAAAATCCCTACAAAAAAATGGCCCTGACTAACATTAACCTATGCGTTTCACAAATCGCTTACCTCACAAAAATCTTGGTTAGTCGAACTACTGCAATACAGCGAGCGCCACTACTGCCAGCTAAATAAAAGATTCAAACTACGGAAGGCACTAACTACTGATAGGCACAGTTGGCAAATGAAAGATTTTGATAGAGAACAAACAATGTATTTACGTTAATAGTCATTATATATATAGCAGTTCATGACAGCCAGTCTTACAAATTTCAAAACTCCGCCATCTCTCTCCCCACATCCACCACTGCTGGCGGCTCACCTCCAACTGCACAACGCTAGGCGCTGTTAACATCCAGCTGCCCAACACTACAATGGCAGATATTCCAACAACAATGCAAACCAGCCACAGACTGCACACAGCACATACAGAGCGCTACGTGGCGTTACCAATATAAAAACTTAAACAGCCTACTTACATCTTGTACAAAAGAAGTTCACAAAAATGATAGACATTTTACCTTTGTTCTTCTCCAGTTTGCACTCAGAGTCGTATATGTAAATTAAATGCACTTTTAAACGGAGCATATCCCAGATATTGATTATGCGCCTTGTAACACTAGCCATGCCAAGAACCTCTGGTTCAAAAGTGACCAAGATACTCTTATTTTTGAGGGAGCTGAAGATGCACATAATGCTTCGTCTGAATACCATAATTCTAGTATCAAAATCATTGTAACAATGAAGACTGAAATAAGTGGATTAAAATTGTTATCGAGAGTGTATTCAGCCTAATAGACAAATGTGAATTATCCTTATCAGGTGTTACTAAATGAACCTCAGAAATCCGGTGCATTGGCTGCTGTAGCAGCAGCAAGTGAGATATCCTCCATACTGAACTGGCCCAATTTCACACAGCGTTGGTACTCATTCCATCTGTTGTCTTTCTCTCAAACCACTTCTTACGTCATGCCTCAGCTACTGCAGTCTCACGCGAACCCTGGGGCGAATCATGGGACGCAATCTTAGTACTTCAAAACCAGAAATGTCAGAAGCTTAACGGGAAAAACAGCGAAAACATAGTATTGTACGTCTCTGCAAGGGAAGAAGTATCGAAAGTGTTTGATATTATGTATAAGGTTTGTTCGAAATGGCTAAGTGCTATCGTTCTAAATTAAGGGTTCAACATTTTCTAGGTGGTTTGTGTGCATTATGTTACACTGCCTAAAGTTACTTGTACAGTGTTCTAACTTTAGTACTTGAATTCTTCTGATAAGCGTTTAACTTGAATGGATATCGCTTAATGAATGGATATAATGGAACTTGAAATTTTTTACATTCGGTGAGTAATTACATGAAATAATTAATATCAATTTTTTGCTGCCCCTATAAGCTGTTACACGCGCCGCGACATCGTTGTTTTAATTCTATAGATAATTACTAGCAGTGTTTTTATAAGTTACCTAGGCGAGCAAATCGTGCCTAGGAAGCACAATGTCAAAGAAAAATTTTATTAACTATGGTATTAAGTGGAAGAGCATTCTGGCTGAAGACAAACAAATTTCTGTGACAGACACACGTACTCCAAATAATGACTGAGAGGACCCTAAATGTTTTGACAGAAGCAACCGGCACCTGTCACTACTTTTGAAGTAACTGAGGGTAATACAAGTCGACTAACTAGGGTATTGAACATACACACCTAATTTTACGAAACAGGTATTGTACCGCCAACCTAACTGAAAAAGTTTGCTACCACCAACTGCAACGTCATGCTTTTGCACATGATGGTCATTTTCTGGGAGGTGAGAAGAGGAATGGGTGAATACATATAAGGATGCTGCGCTTCTTCTGCCATGTAATGACCAGCCAGATGGGAGAGAACAGTAGTGTCACATATAATATTACTTGTGTCTTGAAAGTCATTTTTGGAGGACTAGTGGCAAAATGGAACCCCAGTTAATAAAGCGTGTTTAGAAGCCTCTGCTCACCGTCCAACTAATCATTGACTCTCACAAAACACCCTAAAGGTAACACTCTCACTCATTCGAGGTTTTTTTCGTTTTTCCTTTGTTATATACGAACGCCAAAACAGAAAATCAGCACCAAAATATTCCCAATTGAGAGCCCCTTGGCTACACTTCCAACCTACTACAATCCTTTGCGGAAGCGAATGAATTTCATTTGACTACAACCTGTTAAACTCTCGGGAGCAGAGTGTGAAAAAATAAAAAAGACACATGTTGAGTTGTTGTTATTCATAATTATATACCATTTTACCCCCTCCATGAACCATGGACCTTGCCGTTGTTGGGGAGGCTTGCGTGCCTCAGCGATACCGATAGCCGTACCGTAGGTGCAACCACAACAGAGGGGTGTCTGTTGAGAGGCCAGACAAACGTGTGGTTCCTGAAGAGGGGCAGCAGCCTTTTCAGTAGTTGCAGGGGCAACAGTCTGGATGATTGACTGATCTGGCCTTGTAACAATAACCAAAACGGCCTTGCTGTGCTGGTACTGCGAACGGCTGAAAGCACGGGGAAACTACAGCCGTAATTTTTCCAGAGGGCATGCAGCTTTACTGTATGGTTAAATGATGATGGCGTCCTCTTGGGTAAAATATTCCAGAGTTAAAATAGTCCCCCATTCGGATCTCCGGCCGGGGACTACCCAAGAGGATGTCGTTATCACGAGAAAGAAAACTGGCATTCTACGGAACGGAGCGTGGAATGTCAGATCCCTTAATCGGGCAGGTATATTAGAAAATTTGAAAAAGAAAATGGATACATTAAAGTTAGATATAGTGGGAATTAGTGAAGTTCGGTGGCAGTAGGTTTCAAATGGTTCAAGTGGATCTGAGGATTGTGGGACTTAACTTCTCCGTTCATCAGTCCCCTAGAATTTCGAACTAATTAAACCTAACTAACCTAAAGACATCACAGACATCCATGCCCAAAGCAGGATTCGAAACTGCGAGCGTAGCGGTAGCGCGGTTCCGTACTGTAGCGCCTAAAATCGCCCGGCCACCCCGACCGGGGTGGCAGGAGAAACAAGACTTTTGATCAGGTGAAAACAGGATTATAAATACAGAATCAAACCCACGCCTGCTACAGTAGTACAAGTTTATATGACAACTAGCTCTGCAGATAACGAAGAAATTGATGAAATGTATGACGCGATAAAAGAAATTATTCAGATAGTGAAGGGAGACGAAAATTAAATAGTCATGGGTGACTGGGATTCGATAGTAGGTTCAAAATGGTTCAAATGGCTCTGAGCACTATGGGACTCAACTGCTGAGGTCATTAGTCAAAATGGCTCTGAGAACTATGGGACTCAACTGCTGAGGTCATTAGTCCCCTAGAACTTAGAACTAGTTAAACCTAACTAACCTAAGGACATCACAAACATCCATGCCCGAGGCAGGATTCGAACCTGCGACCGTAGCGGTCTTGCGGTTCCAGACTGCAGCGCCTTTAACCGCACGGCCACTTCGGCCGGCGGTCATTAGTCCCCTAGAACTTAGAACTAGTTAAACCTAACTAACCTAAGGACATCACACACATCCATTCCGAGGCAGGATTCGAACCTGCGACCGTAGCGGTCTCGCGGCTCCAGACTGCAGCGCCAGAACCGCGCGGCCACTTCGGCCGGCTGATAGTAGGAAAAGGAAAAGAAGGAAACGTAGTAGGTGAATATGGATTGGGGGTAAGAAATGAAAGAGGAAGCCGCCTGGTAGAATTTTGCACAGCACGTAACTTAATCATAGATAACACTTAGTTCAAGAATCATGAAAGAAGGTTGTATACATGGAAGAAGCCAGGAGATACTAGAAAGTATCAGATAGATTATATACTGGTAAGACAGAGATTTAGGAACCAGGTTATAAATTGTAAGACATTAACAGAGGCAGATGTGGACCTTGACCACCATCTATTGGTCATGAACTGCAGATTAAAACTGAAGAAACTGCTAAATTGGTGTGAATTTAAGGAGTTGGGATCTGGATAAACTGACAGAAACAGAGGTTTTAGAGAGTTAGAGCATTGGGGAACGATTGACAAGAATGTGGGCAATAAATACGGTATAAAAAGAATGGGTGGCTTTGAAAGATGAAATAGTGAAGGCAGCAGAGGATCAAGTAGGTAAATAGACGAGGGCTAGTAGAAATACTTGGGAAACAGAAGAAATATTGTATTTAATTGATGAAAGGAGAAAATTTAAAAATACAGTAAATGAAGCACACAAAAAGGAATACAAAAGTCTCAAAAATGAGATCGACAGGAATTGCAAATTGGCTAAGCAGGGATGGCTAGAGGACAAATGTAAGGATGTAGAGTCGTATTTCACTGCCTACAGGAAAATTAGACTTTCGGAGAAAAGAGAACGTATGAATATCAAGAGTTCAGATGGAAACCCAGTTCACCGGCTGAATGGCCGAGCGCTTCTAGGCGCTACAGTCTGAAACCGCGCGACCGCTACGGTCGCAGGTTCGAATCCTGTGTCGGGCATGGATGTGTGTGATGTCCTTAGGTTAGTTAGGTTTAAATTGTTCTAGGGGACTGATGACCTCAGAAGTTAAGTCCCATAGTGCTCAGTGCCATTTGAACCATTTGAAACCCAGTTGTAAGCAAATAAGGGAAAGCAGAAAGGTGGAAGGAGTACATAGAGAGTCTATACAAGAGCGGTGTACTTGAGGACAATATTATTGAAATGGAAGAGGATGTATATGAAGATGAAGATGAATAATTTGACGGAGCACTGGAGGACCTAAGTCGGAACAAGGCCCTGGGAGTGGACAACTTTCCATTAGAACTACTGACAAGCTTGGGAGAGCCAGTCCTGACAAAACTCTACCATCTGGTGAGCAAGACATATGAGGCAGGCGAAATACCCTCAGACTTCTAGACGAATATAATAATTCCAATCCCTAAGAAAGCAGGTGTTGACAGATATGAAAATTACCGAACTATCAGTTTAATAAGTCACGGCTGCAAAATACTAACGCGAATTCTCTACAGATGAATCGAAAAACTGGTAGAAGCCGACCTCGGGGAAGATCAGTTTGGATTCCGTAGAAATACTGGAACACGTTGGGCAATACTGACCTTACGACTTATCTTAGATGATAGATTCAGGGAAAGCAAACCTACGTTTCTAGCATGGATAAGATTTTCCGAATTTTTCATGGGTCATTATTCGAACAACCCACTATGATTAGACACGTATACGGGGAAAAAGCATAAATCGCAGTACAAAAACGTATTCTAGAGGTCAACTCTATAATGATCACTACGGACGGTTGGAAGAGTGGATCGTAATTGCCAGGGCAGTACAGGATCTCTCACTGGGGGTTTGTAGATTTGGTGGTTTGGCGGGGGCAGCAGTAGTGAATCGGATGACTTAGGTCGCTGCAGCAAGACAGACAGCGCTCATGAAACCTGTTTACTGTATCAGTGAGCTGGATCAGCTACACCTGCACGCCCTCGTAGTGGGGCACAGCGGCGTGATCAGGCGTCTAACTCGAGACCATCGGCGGCGAAGCGCAGTCAGGACACCAGTGGCTGTTACCAGGTGTAGAAGTATGAAACGGGAATTTCCCCATAGATGATGCTATCCGTCAGTGTAAGGCCCCCGCGACCGCGTCTGCAACGACATCGGCTTCCTGTAACGTGTGCCGACGAATGTCGACACACAGTAACCCAATTTCCATGTATCGGACAGCATTGGTTTTCTGTTAAGATTTGAAGAAAACTGCTGCAGAATAGCATCGAATGCTCGTCGAACCTTTCGGTGAACATGCTCCTGAGAAAACACAGTGTTTTGAGTGATTCAAAAAATTCAAAAGTGGCGTCTTTGAAGTGAGATACAATGAGCGCGGGAATCACCGAAAAAAGTTCGAAGACAACGAATTTGGGGCGTTATTGCGTGAATATGATATTAAAACTCTACAGCAACTCGCGTACCAATTGAATGTGACGCAGGAAGTCGTTTCTGTTCCGTTGAAAGCTATGGAGAAGGTGTAGAAAGTGGGAAAATGAGTTCCACATGAACTGAAAGAAAGAAAGAAAGCGTATTGAAAGACTAGTTGTGAAATGCTGCTCCCCACAAACAAAAGAAAGTCGTTTCTCCATCGAATAGTGCCAAGTGATGAAGAGTGGATATATTTTGAGAATTCTAAGCGTCGTAAACATGGGTGACTCCGGGCAAACCATCGTCATCTATTACGAGCTACTAAAACCCGGTGATTCCATTAACACTGATCGCTACTAACAAAATGATCAATTTAAATCGAGCATTACGTGAAAAACGACCGGAATATGGACAAAGGCAACGCAAAGTCATATTGCTCCATGATAACACCCCATCTAACACACACAGCAAAACGGGTTGGCAAAACGATGGAGACGTTCAGGTGGGGGAAAACTAGGGCATAAGACTTATTCTCCAGACTTGGATCCGTCCGATTATCATCTATTTGCATCACTGGGATACAATCTCGCTGAACAACGCTTCAACTCGTATGAAAATGTAAGAAAACGGCTCGCTGGCTTGTTTGCTTCAAAAGAAGACAATATTGTCGCTTGGCATTCGTAGCCTGCCTGAGAGATGGGAGAAATATATAAACAGCAATGGAGATTATTTTGAATAAAATATTGTTTATCAGTTTCAAACAACAGACGTTTAATTATTGCAACTAAATTCCGGTTTCATACTTCTACACCTGGTACACCCAAAATGGAACCATCAGACCTCGTAGTCCGGATTTTAATGAGCCTTGGATATATTGTAGATAGGCGAGTCCTGAGTACCTGGTTAGCGGAATTTTATGCAACAACGCCTGTTTTCCGAGAAAATCGATTGAATTTTTATGCGTACCTACTACACCCGTAACATTAGCTACATTTCGAGCAAGTGAGAGTATCGGCATGGCTAACGTTAACGGCTGAGATGCCGGCAGCACAGATTCAGATCTTGCCTGTGTACTTTTTTCCAATTTTACCGTACAGAATATCATTAAACAATATATTTTAAACAGAATTATTCACAGATAGTCGTTTTCATCGTAGTGATTTCGTAAGTAAATCAGTAATTACAGAAAAAATTCATAAAATGTGTATTCCTGTTGTGACAGTAAAGATTACAGAATCGACTTACTCGCTATTTCTTGCACCTCTACTGCGCTACAACAGAATTCCAGGTGTTATTTTTCGCAGAAGGAACCGAGAGACAATTTCGTACTGCACTTTAAATGAAAAGTATGAATTCTTCAGGAACGATACCGGAAAACACAGTTCGTTTGAATTCAGAAAGATCCTTCTTTCTTCGATCAAGTTCGATGCGAACCATGTCTTTTTCATCATCTGTGTGTATACAGGTTCACTAAATTGGTACTGAATTTAAGAATGTATTTCAGTGGAATCTGTCCTCGAAGTGAGTTCTCTATTTATCTTTAGCAAGTCGAGTGCATTTTAAATTCTTTTCCTGAAAATTTTAACCTTCCTGTAGAAACAAACATCACAGTGCTTAGAAAGTGGAGTTCATTTGGGTGGGGCAGTTTTTGCAGTTCAGGTGCATGCTTTTTTCATCTACAAAGATATTTAATAAAGTGTCTGGCCAGTGTGTCCACCCGACAAACCAATAATGTAAAGAACTTCTCTTGTCCCACCTATGGAAGAATAAGACATTTAAAGACCCTTCGTACAACAATATCGTGTACTTCCCTGAATTAGAGCCGGTCACAGTTCTCCTTTAAATGTGTAAGTCAACTTGTCTTGAACAATCGAACCAGATTTCCTTGATGGTTCTTGCATGCATAATAAAACGTGAAATAGTATATCTCCTGGCGTAGGTATTGAGTGAAGCAATGCCCAATCTTCCTCAATAACTTTTAAGGGTTGGGTTTTACTCTTTGTTCTGTACGGGACCTATTGTACGTCGATTGGTAATGGAAGCAGGTGGTTCGGTATTAATTACGTAATCGGGTTCAAAATTAGCGATGAATACTTTCGGTATTATCTGGAATCCTTCTGCAGTTGCTAATACTCCGGCCATCGTTTCGAACTCTTTACAGCTATTCAAATATTTAGAAATTTAACTACGCCGCGCGGGGTAGCCTTGCGGTCTGAGCCGCCTTGTCTCGGTCCGTGCGGCTCCCCTCCGTAGGAGGTCCGAGTCCTCCCTTTGGCATGGTGTGTGTGTTGTCCATAGCGTAAGTTAGTTTAAGTTAGATTAACTAGTGTGTGGGCTTAGGGACCAATGACCTCAGCAGTTTACTCCCGTAAGACCTTACCACAAATTTCAAATTTTTTCAACTCCGAACCATAAACGATGTACACATTTGAAAAAGTACGCTGTAATGGTTTATTAATACAATTACAACGTCGAAAATGTTTTTCAATAATTTTGGATAACATATACTGCTCAGCCATACTGCCTACGATAAAATTAAAAATAAGCTTATCGGCAGGAGCTGAACTCATACCGCCAGTGTGATCCTTGGGCGTTGCGCTACGCTCGCTTGATCGTAAAATGAGGAAGGTTACGGGTATAGGTGGTACGCATTAAACAGGTCTGAAGGTCCCCTTGTGAGACCGACCCTAGCGTGGGGCGATCTCTTGTTGTAAGGATTCCTAGATGGCACTGTACTAGCTGCTGGCTCCACCGGCTACGTGCAGCGCGTGTTGCCTGGCGGCCGATGGCGTCGCTCGGAGACCGGAAGGCCCTCAGTTCGACTCCCGACCCATTAGGCGGTGGCGTGACACTCTTGGAGATGGCCCTGTCAGCTTGACGGCAAAACGTCGGCGGCATTGCGTCAGAGGCTCAGTGACTCAGAGCTTGGAAGGCTCGACGGTCCATTTCTACGATGCACAGATGCCAAAGTGAACCTCTGGTGGTGCTCCTGCTACTAAAGTCATGCAGGTCACACACTGAAGTGCCTGTTGGTTTCGGTAATCGCCTCGGCAAACAAACGGCGACGCTTGGTGTGCGTCGTAGGATAACGGGGGTCAGTGGTACTCTGTACGGCATCTAGCTTATCTGTCTAGGATCGTGTCTATTCTAACACCCCTGTCCCCACATAACGGTGGGAACATTGGCTCTAGACAGGCAGCACCTATGTTGACTGTTGCAATGAAAAGTAGTTTGAAAAATATAGTCATCTTGAATTCTTGATGTAGAAGAAAACGGCTCAGATCGTTGTTCCGTCGGATAAACGGGGTATGCTCTCCGCAATCGGCTGAGGTCTTGATATTCTTCACGAAGAAATAATCATGCCTCATGGCAGTGAAACATGGTAAAGCTTTTATGGGGTAGTAGTGTCAATAATCAGGTTCTGTTCACTTTCGTAAAAAGACAATTGGCCAAACTTCTATGTATCAGTTTATGCATTTCACCATCTTCAAAAGACAGACTGACTCCTAATTCTGTAAAAAACAGTTTTAGATCATCATATCTTCTCAAACGCATATTACACACTAACATTTACATCTACATCTACACACTTGTTCCGCAAGCCACCATTCGATACGTGGTAAAGAGTGCCCTGCACCACTTCCTTTCCCGTTCCGCCAGCAAACAGAGCGAGGGAGAAACAACTGTATATATTCCGCTGTATAATCCCTTATTTCTCGTAACGTGTCTTCGTGGTCCTTACGCGAAATGTATGTTGGTGGCAGCAGAATGTTCCAGTCAGTTTCAAATTCCGTCTCTCTAAACTTTCTAAGCAGTGTTCCTCGAGAAAAACGTCGCCTCCCACCATGGCATCCAATTTGAGTTCCCGGAGTATCTCGAGAACTCTTGCGTACTGTTCGAACTTACCGACAACAAATATAGGAGCTCGCCTCGGAACTTCTTCCATCTCTACATGCAATCCGTCCTGATACGGATCGCAGACACTCGAGCACTGCCCAACAATAGGTAGCAAAAGCGTTCTATAAGCGGTCTCCTGTACAGTTAATCAGTTATTCCCAGAATACTCCCAATAAACCGAATTTGGATCCTGTACCTACCGTACCACAATCCGCACATGGGCGTTCCATTTCATAATTCCTTGCAGCGTTACGCTCAGGGTTCAAACTGCGTGATTGTTTCAAGCCGGCCGTTGTCGCCGAGTGGTTCTAGGCGCTTCAGTCCGGAACCACGCTGCTAAGCTCGCAGGTCCGAATCCAGCCTCGGTCATGGATGTGTGTGATGACCTTGGGTTAGTTAGGTTGAAGTAGGGGGCTAATGACCTCAGGTGTTAAGTCCCACTGTGCTTAGAGCCATTTGAACCATTTTATTGTTTCAAACAGGACACTACTAATACTGTATCCGAACATAATGGGTTAGTTTCCTTGCAGCACACCGATGTGAAGGATATTGGTTTATAATTTTGCATGTCAGTTCTTTTACCCTTCCCATGTACAAGACTTAGCTGCGATTTGATCCAGTCGGTTGAGACTTTGAGCTGGACGATAAATTCCCGGCAAATTCAACCTCTGTAAAGGCCAATACCGTAGAATACTCTTGCTAAAACCAAACTGAGATTCAATCGGGGCATTAACAGTTATAACTTTTCAATGTTTTACGCTTGCGCGTTCTCTTTTGAACCGAGAGTGTAACAGCCTTTGATAAACAGATTTTCTGATTTTCGATGTTAAGCCGTGCTGAGTCTTTTCCTTCCAGAATCAAAAAATTGGTTCAATTGCTCTGAGCACTATGCGACTTAAATTCTAAGGTCTTCAGTCGCCTAGAACTCAGAACTAATAGAACCTAACTAACCTAAGGACGTCACACACATTCATGCCCGAGGCAGGATTCGAACCTGCGACCGTAGCGGTCACGTGGTTCCAGCCTGAAGCGCCTAGAACTTCACGGCCACACCGGCCGGCCCTTAATCCACATACTAGGCACATAGTTCTCCAGATCACTATTCACAGCCTGTTCAAAGATTGCCCATGATTCCTGTATCTGCATCTTCCTGGAACAAAGTGCTGGCGGAAGTGAAGCTGTGAGGACAGGGCGTGAGTCGTCCTTGGGTAACTCAGATGGTAAAGCACTTGCCCGCAAAAGTCAAAGAACCCAGGTTCGAGTCTCGGTCCGGCACACAGTTTTAATCTGCCAGGAAGTTTCAAAATTAACGTCTTCCAAAATCTGGCGAAAATACATTCAAAGGTATAGACTCGTTTCGCTCTAAAGTGTTAAAATCCAATCTAATCCGTCATTTCACATATTTTTATATTACTGAAACCTTTGTGGGACTTTTAATTAAAGTACATTCCCTGAGTAATTCGTTTGTGCTACTTTGATTTTAATGTAAATTACGCAAAACTGTGTTTGACGCCTACAGTGACAGCGTCCCGACAACTGGCGCTGCTCGCTGCCAGCGCCTTTTCTCACACGGAATCAGCCACCTGCTGTGGCGTCGTTCCAACTGCGTTCGCTCCACTCCATAGTTGTAGGAGGCGCGCCTACCCGCAGCTCATGCCTGTAACCCTGTGGACACGAAACTCTCCTGAGATGCTGAGGCCGACTGACACCATTAACCCAAGAAATACCAAGGGGTAGGGAGAGAGGGGTACTTTATGAGCACTTCTTGTAACTGTTACGTTTGTCAGATATATTTTAAAATGCTGAAAAAAACAGTTTTAAGTGAAGTCTGTGCTGCGTAAGTTGTCGCCAGCACACTGGTCGGAAAATAGGTTGCAAGAAGAACGATAATAGGCGCTGAATCAAGCGCGCCTGCGAGGAAAGAGGACAAAGTCAGACTCGCAAGCAAAGCGCCGCCATGGACTGGAGGGCCCAGCCAGTCACAGTCATCCCAGTCAGTCGCAGTCAGCTCAGTTACTAGCCCAGTCACTATTCTAGTTGGTGTCTGTCAATTTACATTGTAGCGGGACTTGTACATCATCGGCAGTGGGGCTAACATGGAATATTACAGAAGAGCTTGTGCCACAACAACTTGCTTAGAGATAAGTTGCTTCTTGGTCTCATGAATACAAGAACCCTGTCAATACATGTGCGCAGTTGTGTTGTAGAACGAGGATACCAGCCACCAAACATCGCTCTCTTCGTGCTTCCCATGGACAAGAGTCTACAGTGTCGACGACGACACAAAAACGTCCTATAGCAGAGTCCATAAAAGCTTTAAATTTATCTGTTACACTTAAACCAAAAATTTAAATCTTAATAGTAGATGTGTCACTTCACATGAGTCTCATATTCAATATTTTCAGTTTTAGTACCTGACTTATGCATCAACATCTCTATGAAAAGTCAACAACAGTATCCCCCTTGCTAGCTGACGTTATTGAAAGTGCATTGATACTGTAAAAAGTGTGCTAAAGGATATTTTCAAATTCCGAACCCTACGTACACGACAGTATCTCTTTGTAAAGCATGTAGTTAATGTAAGTCAACAGTAATTAAAGATTTTTTCAGTTTTTTTTAGGGTGGACGTGCTCCCACCCATCCTTGATAATGCACATTACCGAAAATGTCATACGCTCTAACACACATTGTTAAATACATAAATAAATTAAATAGCTGTGTATCAAAGGAATAGAAAGCAAAAGTAGACCAGTAGCCTAATGTCCCTGTGCTTTCTAAAACACAGTAAATAATTTACCAATTTCTTCATGAATAGCGTATAGCGGATATAAACAAAGACATAGATGAATAAATATATCTATAAGCATGCTGCTACCGTTTTTTCGTGTAACTGTGGAGTACTTATGGCCTGACGAGAGCGATAGTAATTAGCCACATTGACCTCGAAAAACTCGTGTACTATTCAAGTTACATGGCTATAATTCATATCAATTTAGGTTTACACTAGAGACTCGTTGGTCGATGAAATCGGATGAGCAGTTTAGATTTCGGAACTTCGTTGCTGGGTGTTACTTGTATAATTTACAGTCAGATACTAAATATTAAGCTTATAAAGATATTGAAAATCTGATTACACCATCATAATCTTCGTGCAAATAATGGTAATGTATACGTTTCTTTTTGAGATATCATGATTCATCTGGCTACTATTAATTTTTATAGGAACTGTGAAATGAACGTTTCCCAAAGTCCGCCATCTTTGGCACTCCCTTCACGTCTCATTCATCGACACAGGTTCACCACGGAATTCCCAGCCACATGCTCGGCCTGGAACACGCGCTGCAGCTCCCCCCTTGTCCGGCAAACGTTCGGCGCCACGTGTTTGCTGCCGGGCCCCTGCTTGCCTAGCGGCCCATGCGACCACGCCAACTCCGAACTTAGAATATTTCCAGGGCGCCACAACCCGACCGTTGCCTCACAACCTGCGGGTTTCGATGAGAGCAGTGTCTACTTGTCTGGCATGACATGACCTGTATCATACTGAGGAAGCATATTCGGCAGTAGAAAAGCACAGTCTGTGGATCTGGGCCCCAATGTGTCTCCTCTAGTTTGCCAATTAGGTTATTTCGAGCGGAGATTTTCATTTTGGTGTTCCCTGCAGTGGGATTTGAATGTCAAGAGTTCTATCGAGAGTTACTCCCAAATATTTAGGGGAGTGATGATGCTGCATTTGGATGCCTGACCATTCAACATGTAATTCACTATAAACTTCCCTGTTCCTTAGGTGAAAGGCTCACACTTGTCTTCGAAGGGTTTAGTCCGAATTGGTTCCGATTGTAGTAGGTTGACAGTGTTCTAAATGCAGCTATTTCTTCCACTGTGTCGAAGCATGAGCTCTGCGTAGCAAGAGCTAGGTCATCTGCATATAAGAATCTCCTCGTGCCCGGTCTCAATGGCTGCTCGTTGGTAAAAATGTTGATGAGGAGCGAAGAAGCTTCCCTGAGGTAGACCAGGTACATTAAAGGAGCCTCCACGAAGATTGCAATAATTTGAGACCAAGATAAGACTTGCAATGGGCATACCCTGGGCGTCAGATTTCTCTGAGGGCTGATCCTTTCATACCAGAAACAACATCTTGATCCTTTTCAGAACCACAGTTCATCATCATATCGGTGAATATCGTACGTTCAGTGTTCAGCCAGAACGTTACGGCCACGGACCTACTATCAAAATAAAGCCGTCCAGGTGTGCTGGTCAGGATTGACTACTAGTCAGACACACTCCGTGCATGTAGTATCAGTGAGCGTGTTGTCTGTTGTAGGACGGGGAGAGTGCGTGGTGTATCTGAGTTTGACGGAGCCAGATTGTCCCGACGAGCGTTTCGGAGACTGGACGACTTGTCGGGTGTTCTAGGGGAGCTGTGGTGCCGGCCGGAGTGGCCGAGCGCTTAAAGGCGTTACAGTCTGGAACCGCACGACCGCTACGGTCGCAGGTTCGACTCCTGCCTCGGGCATGGATGTGTGTGATGTCCTTAGCTTAGTTAGGTTTACGTAGTTCTAAGTTCCAGGGGACTTATGACCACAGCAGTTGAGTCCCATAGTGCTCAGAGCCATTTGAACCATTTTTGGAGCTGTGGTGAATGCCTTCACCATGTAACGTAACCAAGGAGACATCACGTCAGGATGTCGTGCGGCTGGGCGGCCACCGCTCATTACAGATGTCGTACGTCGTAGGCTGTACAGATTGAGAAAACACAGCATGCGGCGAACTGTAACGGTACTAACATCAGACTTTAATCCTGGGCAGGGTACAGGTGTGTCTGAGCACAAAGTGCACTTTGAACTCTAACGATGGGCCTCTAGAAGCTGACGACCCCATACATGTGCCAATGTCAACACCACGAGTGAAAGAGACACGTGACCATCGGGACTTTGCGTTGGTATAGTGGCAGAGCATTTCATGGTGTAATTAAACTTGACAACATCTTCATCACGCCGATGGGAGGGCTCGAATCCGTTGTCTTCCAGGGATCAGCTCTTTGACACTTTTACTGCAGGACGGAAACAAACTGGAGGCAGCTCGTGCAAGGCCATGGAGAGTTGTACGCATACAATCTTTCGTGACGATGATGTTTCTAATGGCAATGGCATTTTAATAAGATAATGTGCCGTGTCACGAGGCCAGGAGAGCGATGGAGTGTCTCGAGGAAGTAGTAGCGAGCTCCTACTGATGTGCTGGCCCCAGATCTGAAACCGACTGACTGAACACATCTGAAGAACGTGGTGAAGAGCTCAATTACCCGCCCCCCCACCTCCCCCCGCCGCCAATGGATGTTGTTCAGATGGTCACAGTGTCTACACAAATTTTTGATGGAGAGACATTGCTACGTAATCATCTGCTTATTCGACATTTTGTGTACGGTAAATAATATGCCGTGATGGTAGTTAATATCATCGGTAGCAGACAGGGAATAGACACTAAAATATTTGTAGAGGTTATAACCTCTTGAAATGCCCTTGATGCGTATGTAGTTTGTTATACTTCGTGATCCTAAGACAGTCATGACATTTGCTCAGTATCTTGCACGAACTAACTTGATAATTGCGAAACCATTGAAATATGTTGTGGAGACTTTAACGCCAATCCTGAAGTGATGACTGCAATAATTTCTGTCATTGAAGCGCGTCCTTCGAGACCCATTACGTACCACCTCTGCATGTCCAATCAGCAAGGAGAGAATATGGTGCAGATCATAGTACTGGATGCCTTTGTGCCTTCGTGTTTCACCGCACTCGTTTTTACATGTACATGTTGTATTCCTTCGCACTGAGTTCAGGGACGTGGTCGGATGCGCTGAATCTGGGGCTGCTAATTACGAGTTGTTTTGAACACGAGAAGGTTCACATACTTATCTTGTTGATCGTCTTTGTGCACTTGTATCCACAGAAGGTTTGCTGACGTACCATGCACAGAAAATCAAACGGATATAGTCGGAGGTGGCAGATAACTTTGGAGTCAAGGGACCGTCAACCACTCTAGTATTACAGAAGAAGAAAGATAAGAAGAAGAACCGAACCTTAAATACAAGTACATTTTGGTGGGTGTAGGAAATTAACTATCAGGTGACAGCAAACTCTAAAGCATTGCCTCCAACATCCAGGGAGCCAGTGGTGAGGAATCCCACTTGCATCTCACTTGCATTCGTCCGTGGATGGTCGGATACACAATTTTTTCCTGCAGGGGGGACAGGGTCACAAAGATTAGAAGCTTGAATGTAGGATACTAAACGGACTGTAGCAGATGTTGAAAGTGACCTCCATTCATCTCTTAGCACTTTTGGGCCCTGGTCAGTAAGTGGCAGAGGCCGGATCGAAGTTGGACTGCTGGCATTACAGAAATCTCATCTGAAATGTTTTGCTGCAATTATTGAAGACTATGGGGGTTGTTGCCACACACCTTAGACCTGAGGGCTTCTCACAAAAGTGATCGCGCACTGACAGATCAGGTGTCCTGGGTGCCCAGCTTGGGCCATCTAAGTTTCCTCTTGTGTTTCTAACAGAATATATCCAGCACTTCCTCAGTTCACAGTGGATGCAATACTTTGATGAATATTCATCAGTGCCATTCCATTTAAACGATCATCCGGCATCTTCCTGATGAGATATGTGTTCAGACGAAGTAAGGTTGAGAATGAACTCTCCGTAATGCTGGCTGTTACAGGAAACGTGTGCATCAACTGACTCGAGACTCTAATACCTGGCAGCGCCGTTGCTCTTTTATAGGCCTCTACTGGAAAGTTTTCCATATTTTCGTCCATTTGTTGCAAAATTTGTAACTCTTCAAAGTTACAAGACAAGGGAGTTGGTACGGTTCAGCATAAAACATGCTCCATATCTTTATTACTCGAGTTTTGCGACGGTAACTTTTGTAGATTTCCGATTCTTTGTAGCTGAGTTACAGAGAGTATTAATGACATTTAATCTAACAAATGACAGAGAAGCGGTATGACCACTGTCAGACGGCAATACGCTTCAACAGACAGTATCTGAGAACTGGGTCTGTTGGTCTGTTCAAAGCATAGCAGTAAACTGCTACATAAACAGAGTAACACCTGTAAGCATTTCCGAATGTTTACCATCGATTAGTAATAGTGTCTACTTATTTATTTATTCAGTTAACTTTCATCCACGGCTTCGTTGTGTATGTATCGGCAAAGCACAGCTCGCGACGTGCGCCGTCCCAGCAACTGACCCATCGTACGAAATCAAATGATATAAGTCTTTATATGTCTATGGCATTTCAGAACCGAAACGAACGCATAGATTTCAACACAGATTACTTATTTGGAGGCTAGTTCAATCAGAATTGTCGTGACATATGTTTGATCAAAGTTTGTTAAGCCGTTTAAAGGTAATCTGTATAAAACAAAGAGCTTGCTATCAGCAGCAAGCCGTCTAATCCATTTGTAGTACATAAACTGATATCATACTGCAACATACATCTGAAACATTTCTACAAGAAACACCGGGAGAAAATATGTGAACTTATGTGGTTCACCCACCATCGCCATTTGTGTGATGTATTTCGGATTCAATGTGCCAGGTGCAATCAAAAGACAAAAATTAGTATGGGTAAACAGCGAAAGCTAAGTACGTGCCCTCGCAGACTTCCGTGAAAGCATGCCGCTGTGGCCGAGCGGTTCTAGGCGCTTCAGTCCGGAAAGGTGCTGCTGCTACGGTCGGAGGTTCGAATCCTGCCCCATGCATGGATGTGTGTGATGTCCTTAGGTTAGTTCTAAATCTAGGGGACAGATGACCTCAGATGTTAAGTCTCATAGTGCTTAGAGCCATTCTGAACTTACGTGAAAATCTTTTGAGATCTACAATTTCGTACTTCCCCTCTTATCGAACGCACAAGGTATTGTAAAAAATTACGTTGCTGACCAAGATTTTGTTGCCTTATCGTATATGATTCAGTGGTTCTGCCGTGAAAAGGTTAGATACAGAGTTACTTTCTGATTCATAATATTGGCATCTCACGGATTACTCCCTGTGCCTATGAAGACCCGCCAGGTTAGCCGAGAGCTTCCTGGACCCGTGTATGCGCGCCTGTCCGGGATCGAACGCGCCTGCCGGATTATCGACGAGGGCCAGTATGCCAGCCAGCCTAAATGTGGTTTTCAGGCGGTTTTCCACATCCCACAACGTGAATACCCGACTGGTCCACAAGTTCCGCCACAGTTACACGACTCGCAAGCATTTGCAACACCTTCGCGGTGTTCCATGACTTACACTAGACACAGACAGCTGGGGTACACTAATTCCGTCCCAGGGGGTTTGGGGTGGCGGCAGGAAGGGCATCTGGCCACCCTCTGCAACTAGCGCTGGCAAATCAATAGTAACAAGTCCAACCCCACCTTGTCACGGAAATAAGGTCTCAAGCTAAAGCACTCTCTGTGCCTTTCAACAAGAAGTAAAGTCCAATATTAGAACTGGAATACGCAGTTTCCTGATAAAAACGCCAAACAGGAAACAATGTAATTTGCCAACAAAAGGACTAGGGCGAAATGTCAAGGCGCGTAGATCAGCGAAGTAGCCTGACGATGATGGAAAACCCTAACGAGACACTATTATTTCTTACTAACAAGGAAAAGAATCCACAGAGATCAAATATTTACCGAAAACCTCTGAATGTGTGAGCTTGAACACAGCCTCAAAGTTTATAAATTTTTCACAAAGTAAAAGATTTACCCTCACTTACATAGCGAGAAAACCTACACAATGGCTCATTTATATGCCTCGCAGTCATCAAACGTTAAACCACATAATGTTTATTTTACTTTTATCGTAACTTCCGACACAAAAAAAACAAGAAGGTATTACACAGCAAGTCAACTTATGTTCCCTCAATTTCAGGCTTTCTGCATCTTTAACTCACAATTACGTACACAGTAAAAACTCTGGTTATGACGAGATTCACGGCATCTCCCTCCCTTTTTCGGTCCGTCTCTCTCTCTCTCTCTCTCTCTCTCTCTCTCTCTCTCTCTGTCTCTGACTGAGAGGGGGGGGGGCACGTTCCCATCGACCACCCCGCCCCCCACCAACCCCCAAGCCTTCCTTCGATTTTCCTGTCAATGTTTTCAGTGACGATCGTTCTCTGTAGAAGCCACTAATTCTCAAACGGAATACGTCGGGTAATTTCCTGTTATTCAAACAATGTATTCGTTCTACTATAGGTCACCTGAAATGGTTTTCATAGTATTATGGCGTAATACGTCATGATTAACTCAGATGGTACTTGCGACGGTTGATTGACTGATGAGTGTCATTTATAAAAGGAAGGAAGAATGATTTTGTTTAACTTCCCGTCGACATCGAGGTCATTAAGAGACGGAGGGCAACCTCGGATTGTATGAAGCATGGGGAAGGAAAGCGGTCGTGCCCATTCGAAGAAATCATGCCGGCATTGGTCTGAAGCGAGTTTGGGAAATCACGGAAAACCATAATAAGGATGGCTGAACGCTGGTTTTAACCGTCCGAATGCGAGTCCAACGTGCTAAATACAGCGCCACCTTGCTCG
The DNA here is from genome assembly GCF_021461385.2 of Schistocerca piceifrons. NCBI lineage: Eukaryota > Metazoa > Arthropoda > Insecta > Orthoptera > Acrididae > Schistocerca > Schistocerca piceifrons. The sequence goes on from NC_060141.1 coordinate 785,644,610, forward strand.
GTCAATGTCATTTACCTGTGAGAGTTGTGGACACCGTTAATTTCAGAGACGATCATATCACACAATTTCTGGTATTTTTGTTTTGGTAAGTGAAACTAGTTTAGGTACTGGTATAACAAAGTGAAATGTCTTCGAAATCTTACACAACCGATTACTCGTTACTCTATGCAAGCAATTAGTACGACGTAGAGTCTGGACGGCCTCCTACTTAATGTGCAACATTCTGCACAATATAATTAAATCTGGCTTCTGCCTAACAGGATCTGGTTTAACGTTTGTCCCTAGGATTACATGTATCAAAGGCTGTCTACTAGATATTACATGTAATAAATTATGTCTGGCTTCAGAATCAAAGACTATAAAAAAGGACACCCGTCTCCAACTGTAGTGGAGAGAAACACGATGTCGTGTTATATAGATTGGTGACACGTACACTCGCAACACGTTGAGACAGTTAACATGACATGTATCCAACTGATGAGCAGTGAATAACAGTAACTCGGTATGACATCTTTACACCATCACGAAATTAGAAAGAGGAAGGATTGCAAAAGATGGCAAACTTTTCTGCTCGCTATAAGAGAGAGAAATGTTCCGCAAAGCTGTAAAGTGAATTTCTCGGTGCTGGTTGTGGCAGACAACTGTATTTTATTTCTAACTATAGACGAATCCAAGATATGAAGCAAGTTCATTGCGTTCTCCGCCATTGTTTACGTTCTGCAAACCTCGCAGTAAGGAGATGAGCCCTGTTCGATAGACTGTTATTTACTGACTCTTTGAATCGCATTGGTTTCCTCGAAGCCTCGCCATATATCAGCTAAAATGGTGGTGAGGAGATAAAAAATGTCGATACTCGTCGGCATCGCCCGCGTAGGTAAAGAGTTACGATGAAAGCTCAACAGCGAAATGAGTTTCGGTTAGTTCAAAGGTCGATAAATCGTCTTCTCAACACACATTGTCATAGAAATATAAAACTGTTCCCAGATACCATTAAATTAATAATGAAACTGTGTGGCTGATTCTCGTCAAAGATGGCTACTACTTCTCCTGCTAAGTTTCTTTGGCCAGAACATCCGTCAAAATTATGAATGATGATATTTTTTACTAGCTTTGTCATTTGACCTGAACACGTTGCCCTTACGGAAGCAAAATCGTGTGATGTGAAGGTAATCTCTGGATTACGCCAAGACAGTACTGTAGGGCTATTACTCACAAGGCCACTCAAACTAACTCGGATCATTTGTCAAACGTTCTTCTCAGTCGATGCCGTCGAGAAACACGAGTCGTTTTAGCAGTGGGATTGGTATAGCCTTTTATTGGGAAACCGAGCGAGGTGGCGCAGTGGTTAGCACACTGGACTCGCATTCGGAAGGACGACGGTTCAATCCCGCGTCCAGCCATCCTGATTTAGGTTTTCCGTGATTTCCCTAAATCACTCCAGGCAAATGCCGGGATGGTTCCTTTGAAAGGACACGGCCGACTTCCTTCCCCATCCTTCTCTAATCGTATGAGACCGATAACCTCGCCGTTTGGTCTCTTCCCCCAAACAACCAACCAACCTTTTATTGGGAAGAGATCTTTTTATTCCCTCTTATGCAATAAATCTCAAGAAATTTTAGTTGAAATGATAATGTCATCGTCATACGCATTCCCATACAATATTGTGGTTTTTTTATGGCCAGCCGAGGTGGCCGAGGGGTTCTAGGCGCTACAGTCTGGAACCACGCAACTGCTACGGTCGCAGGTTTGAATCCTGCCTCGGGCATGGATGTGAGTCATGTCCTTAGGTTAGTTAGGTTTAAGTAGTTCTAAGTTCTAGGGGACTGATGACGTCAGAAGTTAAGTCCCATAGTGCTCAGAGCCATTTGAACCATTTTTTCTTTTAGTCTTTTCAATGTTAAATTAACTATTTTCGTCCGTAAGCATTCACTTTTCAGCGAAAACTGTTAAAGAGAAATTGAATGTACAGCCGTGGACAAAACGAGCGAGCCCCCTCTCCTTTTCGTTATGCTGATCCGCACCGTTTGAAAGTCTGCTACATACCATAAGAGGCAAGGCGAAGATGTGCTACCAACATAGTATGCACAGGCGTGAAATTGAAAAACTATCCGAACTTTGTCAGACTGTTTTCAATCATGTGTAAGACTATACCAATGCTGAATAGTGTGGTAAACACAACACGTAAATATAAGATATAAATGAAAGAAGAAACGCTAATTGTTATGAACTGTACTAACAAAACTGAAATTCAGATTATCGCGATAACATAACTGTTTTAGTAAGACAAAGTACCCCAGAACGTTACGAATTATGAAACATTATGCGCATTCGTCCGCGAAACGGTCTGTGTCAACGTTCAGACCAGTCATACTGGATTACCTTTGTTGACCTACCATTAAAGTGTGCAAATTTAGCAATGCGTGAATATTCATGACGAAATTCAGTTAAAAATCATTCAGTGCCACACGTAAGTCTATTCTATTATTGACAGAAGCGGAAAAACTGGCCAGTAACAACTATGAAATTTTACAAAATTTTCATATTTACATCAACAGGGCGCCGGTCCAGAAAAAGGTAGCAATAAAACGTATTGCAGGCGCGAGAATTTCTTAAACTTGGTTTACTGATAGTCTATCTGCCTCCATCGAGATTAGAACAAAAAAGAGGCCACACCTGCCTTGCAGTAGCAAACACCTTTCACTGCGCTAGCAGACAACCCAGGCAAACAGACGTCTACTATTACCCCAGACATGAATAAGCCGGCAATTTCGCAATGAAAATGGCAAAATGATTTGCAATTTCTGTTGCATAGAGCTTTCTGGACTAAAAAACATGAATTTTCTACCTTTATGTCACCGCTTATGTGACAATCATTCGGGATGTTTATCGAAATAACAAAATATTGTTATTAGCGAGTAAATTTAGTAGGATAATTCTGCAACACATTAGGAAATAAACGGTTCTGAGCTGCCAAACGTATTCTACAATTTTGCGAATTCTGTATTAGAATCTCATCACAGGCAAAAACTGTTCATTAGCCAAAGTGTTTCTTAAGCTGGCTAGCAATGGGAATGCTCGCACTTCTAAAACGCGGTGGCATTGATACTGGGATCTGAATTACCACGTGTATAAGCAAATGGATTTTATTTGCATTCCTGTAAACGTGATTTGGAACGAAAGCCTAGCTACGAGTAATATGATGATGTATCGACTGCAACTAGAACATGTTGAATAAAGAGTAGGGGGAATTATTTACGCGGCCTTCATCTGCGGTAACTGTCGTAGCTATTTTCGTTGTTAGGATTTCGTCACCTAAATCGGTAAAAATGGAACCCTAATAGTCTAACTTTCTTGACGGTCTATCTGTCCACCAAACACTTAAGACCCGTTTAGCTCGAGTACGAGTAGACATAATAAGTGGTAATGTATCGCAATTCCTGCGGTATACGGTGTAAAAAAGTGAGCTTCTATGTCAACGCAATCTCAAGATACGGCCGTTTATGTAAAAAAAAAAAATTATGCAAAAGGGAAAAAAAATGGCTCTAAGAACTATGCGAGCAAACTGCTTATGCCATCAGTCCCCTAGACCTAGAACTACTTAACCCTACCTATTCTAGGGACATCACACACATCCATGCCCGAGGTAGCACTTCGTCGCCTTGCCTGTTATGCTGTGTAGCAGACTGTAAAGCTGTGCGGATCAGCATAACGAAAAGGCGAGGGTTCTCGCTCGTTTTGTCCACGACTGTACATTCGCTCATCCTAAGGTGCGCTGTTTACCGCACTCAGAAATTTTATAATAATTCCTCCAATCCCTCTTCAGGGGATTTATTTCTTGATGTGACATGTTGCCACCATTTTCATACACCAACTGTGTCGAGCATGAGAATTGGAAGAGGAAAAAGATAATTGAAGTTACTTGTATGTGTGTTTAATATCTCACTGTCAACAGAAAACAAGGATTTTTTGTTTGTTACCGAGTGAGGTGGCGCAATGATCTCCACACTGGACTCGCTTTCGCGAGGACAGCGGTTCAAATCATTGCTCGGCCGTCCAGATTTACGTTCTGCATGTTTTCCCCAGAAACACTCAAGGAGAATCCTGTTATGATTCCTTTGAGAAAGCAACGGCCAAGTTTCTTTCTCTCTCTTTCTAATCAGAGCTTGATCTCTAATATTCCTCCCTCCCTTCTTAGTTAGGCAAGGAATAAGTCATACAGAACTGGCAGACCTTAGATCCAACAATCAGAACACGTAAAGGCAGTTACTATGGTCACTGTTACTTCCACAAAAAATGGTTCAAATGGCTCTGAGCACTATGGGACTTAACGTCTGAGGTCATCAGTCCCCAGAACTTAGAACTACTTAAACCCAACAAACCTAAGCGGTCGCGAGGTTCCACACTGAAGCGCCTAGAACCGCTCGGCCATACCGACCGGCGTCACTTCCACAGAGATGCGCAATCTATGATACATTATGACGTTACCTGGAGAGCAGTTAAGTCAGTGAATGCTATGCAATGTGCTTAGAAAGAGACGAATAATATTCCATTTGCGTTGTTTCACATTTTCTTCTCGACACCTCTGTTTAACGACTGTGTGTTATTGCACAACCTTATAGTCAAATGCCAATCCGGTGTACAATGTAAAACTCACCATTCCCGATTTTAGCTTGATGATGCAGTAGGTTTTTAAATTCTGTGTTTTATGACACGTGGAACATAGTTTACGTTGCTTTTTTTTTCTTTCGGAGGAAGACATACATGACCGAAAAATAACTTCTCTTTAGAGTTACCGTTTCCCACAAAAATTAAAAAGAAACGCTGCAAATAATAATTCCTTTGCTTAGAAATCGTTCAGATAATTTTAAATTTTGTCTTGTTTAAGCCAAATAGACATGAAGTTGCAAATATTTAGCACTGGTGATTCGATCTGAAGCACGTCGATAACGTGAAAAATATAAACACACCCTATGCTGAATGTTGGGGCTGGCGCACTGGGTAATGACGACAATGAGAGATCACTAGTAGCTCATATTTTCCAAGGAATGATATAACGAGACACAGTCTTCTTAGTATTTGATTGTTTCATATCTGAAATTCTACCTATTATATGCTGAGTTATCTGGTTCGTGGGTTCATTACCCACTATGCATGTATTCACGTAGCAGACGTCATTCAATTAAATTCCCTCCTTTTCATGCAATTAATTTGTGACTAAGCGCTTTCAAACTAATCAACTCTTGTCAGTGGATAACATCAGTTGTTATGACGATGCATTTCTTGAGTGTGCTGAGTGTGTAGATGCTAGGCGTAATGCAAACGAGAGGTTCTGCCTGTAGCCGTTTGCTCTACCAGCAGATAACGGCGATCTAATGCTGTTCTTCTATTTCCTGGACAGTGGATTCATCGGTCTATATTACGTACTGCAGGGAGCCTATGTGAGGTAAATGACTTGATTAAAGAAGGGAACAGGAGGTAAACTAAAGAACAGTAACAGACAGAGTGTTGGCATTTAAACTATTATGTTTGAGGGCTACCACATAAATGCAGGGGCAGTCTTGTCACAAAAAACGCGATTTTTCTAATCCATCATTCTGGGCTGTATGGCGAGCTGTCGGCATGCTGTAGGTGAAGCTAAAGATACATGAAACAGACATACACTGAGATGGCAAAAGTGTTTCGATACCTCCTAATACCGCGTCAGACCTCCTTTTGCCCAGCGTAGTCCAGCAACTCGACCTGGCATGGACTGCACAAGTCGCAGGAAGTCCAATGTATGAAGTAGTGAGCCATGCTGCTTCTGCAGCCGTCCATAATTGCTAGATAATTGCAGGTGCCGGGTTTTATGTACGAACTGATCTCTCGATAGTGTCCCAGTCCGGCGATCTGGATGGTCAAATAATTCAGCTGAATTGTCCAGAATGTTCTTCAAACCAAAGGAGAACGTTGTGGGGCAGTAACATTGCGCATCATCATACATATAAATTCCTTTGTTATTTTGGAAGACGAAATCCATGAACGGCTCCAAGTAGGCGAACATAGCCATTCATGGTCAGTGATCGGTTAAGTTTGACCAGAGGACCTGGACCACTGCATGTTAATCCAGCCTACATCTTCATGCAGCCACCACCAGCCTGCACAATGCATTGTTGACCACGTGGGTCCATGGCTTCGTCGGGTATGCGCCACACTCAAACCCTGTCGTCAGAGACATCGAGACTCCTCTTACCAGACCACGCTTTTCGAGTCACCTAGGGTCCAACCGAAATAGTCACGAGCCCAAGAGAGCCGCTGCAGGCGATGTCGTGCTGTTAGCAAAGGCTCTCCTGTCCGACATCTGCTGACATATCTCATTAACGTCAAATTTGACCGCTTTGTGCTAACGTACACGTTCTTCGCATATGCCTCATTGATTTCTGCGATTATTTCACGCAGTATTGCTTCTCTGTAAGCACTGACATCTCTATCTAAGCGCCGCAGCTCTCGGCCGTTATGAGAAGGCTGTCAGCCAGTGCTTTGTTCATGATGAGAGGTAATACCTGAAATTTGATACTCTCGGCACACTCTTGACACTGTTGATCTCGGAATATTGAATTCCGTAGCGAATTCCGAAATTAAATGTCCCGTTTGTCTACTTCCGACTACCATTCCGAGTTCAAAGGTTGTTAATACCTGTCACGCAGTCATAATCACGCTGGACTCCTTCAAACATGAACCAAATGAGTACAGATGGCAGATCCGTCAATGCACAGCTCTTTTATACGCCTGGATGCGATACACCGTTATCTGTATATGTGCATATCACTAACCCATGACTTTCTTCAGCTCAGTGTAGAATCTGGCGTCGAGTTCATAGTGTGTGTGTGTGTGTGTGTGTGTGTGTGTGTGTGTGTGTGTGTGTCTGGCAAACAGAGGTGAATCCGGGGAATTGAGAATCACAGACGAAAAGATTTAGCCATGCAGATGCTACGCTATACACATACAGGTACATGTGCAGCGTAACAAGTTTTACCACAGTAACTGTAATGCTGATCAGAGCCGTACCAAAGTAACCCTGCGCCCCAGGGCAGAAATGCCAACGATGCGCCCCCTTTCTCGCCAGAGGGACTACATTACTGAATTTTTTCTTTGCGTGTTTAAGAATTTAGGATTTTTAAGGCAGATTTAATGAAAAAGAGAACGTTTTTCAGAAATTTTAATTAAATGTTAATAAAATTTAGTAATAGTATTACTGAAAGGTAATAGAATTACTTGAATGTAACATCACTGCACACAACAAATGAGATTCATCAGTGTAGTAAATAAATAACGTATATTTTATAAAATATCTAGAAAAACAGGAAGTGAAGCACGGCTTATATTTTATTGTTTATGGCAGCTGCTGTATTACAGTATGATGTATACTAGAGAACCGAATTCATTTTCTCCTGAGAAATTATTAGAGTGCAGAAGTTATTAATTCGAAGTAAAAGAATGGCTATAATTATTGAGACCACGTTCCTTTCCAAGAATTTAATTTTTGAAAGAACTGTACTTTCCATTGTCTTTGAGCAAAGCAAAGCCATTGTCTATGTCACTGAAATCAAATTTAGGAGCCTTAAGTTGTTGAAACTGCTTTGGCAATATGCTGTAGCCACTGGAATAGTCGCACATATCCTCCACCTATTTCAGTACTTGGATAGGCATCTCGTAACCCAAAAAGCAGAAAAAACAAACAAAATTTCCAAATAAGATATTTAAGTGCTCTTCAATAGCTCTTCATACTGGAATATGGAAGCCGCTATCTCGTTAACAAGATTAGCTTTATCGACATTTCTGCTATATTTTGCTGCAAAATAAGATGCACATTTTTCAAAATTTGCTGGAGTGCTCTCATTTAAGGCGTCCCCAAAAGTAAATTAAATTGAGTTGAAATGTTTTGTTATGTGTGAAATATGTTTTACAAGTCACCTGCTATAGTATCAAATGCTCTGGAGCACGCTAGATTTGACACTTTTTCTCCAGTCGTCAACTGGCAGAAATCTAAAAAATTGGAAGTTTTCGGTCAAACATTACTCTATATTTGCCTCTGCTCCCCCTCACCAACCTACAAAAAATGGTTCAAATGGCTCTGAGCACTATGGCACTTAACATCTATGGTCATCAGCCCCCTAGAACTTAGAACTAATTAAACCTAACTAACCTAAGGACAGCACACAACACCCAGTCATCACGAGGCAGAGAAAATCCCTGACCCCGCCGGGAATCGAACACCAACCTATAATACCGAAGCAAAGTACAGACGAAGTCTATTGTTAAAAATAAGCTAACTGTGTAGGTGGCAGCTGTATAAACCAAGAGCACTGGTGACACATAACCCATGTGAGTCATATTCGGTAATTTCCACTCATTTATGATGGCACTACGCTAGTAGCGTGAGCTTATCCTCTAGGACCAAGGGAAAGGCTTTTTCTCGAAGGCAGAGGATAGGAACGTGAGTGGTATCACGTATCGATACCATTACACTGGCTACCCACAGTTGTTCATGGCAATAGAAGTCTTCGTCACGCGCCGATGACTGTCATGCGGGTCTGGCGGACCCAATAGAGTACGCCAGCTGAGCCACGCCTGCATGGGCTCCACACCACGATCGCCCTCTGCCATCACAATGTTGGATGGTCAGGGGCGGCCACACGACCCATTCGCAACAAGGCACAGCCCAGTCGCAAGGGAGTTGCCCAGTCACAGCTCAGTCACTATCGCTCGTATTAATGAAGAGAGCCCCAAATTACAGAACTGTTGTTGTTATTGTTATACGAATAGTTGGAACTTATCCTGCATTTTAAATTCTAAAGAATCTTCGTAAATTTTGGAGAAAGCTTTAACTTAAGTAAAGATTCTGTTTATTGCATTTACTTGTTCGCTGATTACTTCAGCTCCTGTACAGATTGCTTGCGATGACAGCTGCCGCGCCACTCTGCAGCCCACCTCTCCATGTCGTTGTGTAGGTTACGTAGATCTCCCAGTTTATTCTTAACTCGTCTTTCTATTTTGCACCCTCTCCGTGCCGGCGCACTTGGTGGGTGCCTACCTCGCCTTTGTCTAGTTACGGCCCTAATACTGTTTGCTCACGGACAATGTCGCGTAACTGCACCATAACCACGGACAAAGTTATCACGGGCATAATACCGCGAACCGCCTTACCTATAGCTGACTGCATGTTGAAGTGGGTGTGTCCAGGATAATGGAAGCCAACACATGTACCACGAAATAGTGGCAAGTACCGCAATACTGCTAGTCACGAACTGACTAAGAATTGCAATGAAATGGGACTTGAGAGAGGATCTCTCAGTTGCTTCGTAAGCTAGGACGCCGCCCAACGCGGTGTGCTCTCTCCGATAGATGAATTCAGTGTAGCCAAATTGACTGGGGGTGGCAATGCGAAGTATTCCTACTGCTTTTGGTTGAGGGGGCAGCTCGATCGCCGGCCGGTGTGGCCAAGCAGTTCTAGGTGCGTCAGTCTGGAACCGCGAGACCGCTATGGTCGCAAGTTCGAATCGTGCCTCGGGCATGGATGTGTGTGATGTCCTTAGGTTAGTTGGATTAAAGTAGTTCTATGTTCTATGGGACTGATGACCTCAGATGTTAAGTCCCATCGTGCTCAGAGCCATTTGGACCATTTTTGAGCAGCTCGATCTTCTGGCGCTCATGTTGGTCACTCTGCAGTGTCGCTAGGTCTCGCAACGAAGGCGGGGTCAGATTTCTAGCGCGACGGAGTTGCTGCGCCTTGAATTGGTTACAGGCCTGGAACTACCGCCGATTTCTTCATGTTGTTGAATTTATGGATTTAATGATTGGTGATTATCAAAATTGGCTCCGCCCCCAGCAACAGATAATCTTCTGCAGAGGCAAGCTCTCTGTTGTTTCAGGTTCCTGGGGAAAATATATATTAATGCGTGAACAGTAGTGTCTAAAGTCATCGTGCAACGATACGCACGTATACAGATGGAGGTAGTATCGCGTATAATGGGCAGTGTATTGGCGGATGTGTCATTTTTACTCGGATGATTGGTGTGAACGGGTTTCTGACATGATTATGGCAAATAACACATTTCTAAAGCTGAATAGTAGTTGGATCTACACGCTTGGAACATTCCTTTTCGGAAATCATTAGAAAATTGAATATTCTGAGATCCATAGCGTCAAGAGCGAGCCGAAAATACCAAATTTCAGTCGTTACTTCACACTATGGTGAAACCAGTGACCGACAACCTTCACTTGACGACTGAGAGCAATGGCGATTGCGCAAAGTTGTCATTGCTAACAGACAAAAAACGCTACATGAAATAAGTGGATAAATCAATGTGTGACGTATCAGTTAGGACAATGTGGCGACATTTGGTAGTTAATGCACTGTGGCAGGAGAATACCGATCCTACTGCACGACATTACCTGCAGCTCCTCACATTGAAAGTTTACCGTCTTACCTCCTTGCCTAGCGACGCCAGATGAAAGTTGATGTCGTCAAGCTTTGAATCAAAATTGCGCAACGGATAACTGGGGAGGGAAGCTTGAGAGCGCTACCTAGAGAGCGTGTCCTTTCTGTACGATACCAGGCAAGGGGCTGGAGGGCTCACACGCTGATGTGTGGGTCCCTGCATTCTATATCTTCTATTTTTAAATGAATTCCTTTAACTGGACTCCTACGTGATTTTTAAGGTATGTTAAAGATTGATGACAATTGATTACGTATTTATTTTAAATATTATCACTCGATTTTACAGCGATTGCAGCAATTGTTCCAGTTTACAGATATTAGAATTTTACAACTTATAGCTCGGGTATATTATATATTAATCTGCACGCACATTTATACGGGCAAGACGGAATTGCGTTGGCCAAATGTGTACCACCAAAGTCTCCCAATATTTTACATAGGACAGCCACTATGTGAGGAGGATAACGGGCAAACTGGGGACCAGATACATTAAGACAGGGGGTCAAATTTCCTAAATTAACGAGATCATTCATTTCCTTACACAATCCGAAGCTGGAAATGAAGAATTAGTACAAATATTCAAATACCTCTCTACCATCCGTGAACACTGAGACAGACGCACTGAGGGCACGTCTGCTCACTTACCCGTCTTCTGTAGCACTTCCTAGAATATGGCGGGCACCCGGAGGTCTTCCTGGGCCCCGGTGGAGGGGGTGGTCGAACCACTTGGCCGTGACCTGCCTCTCCACCCCAAATCTTGTGACACTGGAAAGTCTTTGACTTTTACCTGCCTGTGCTGTCTCTCTGATACCCTACCCAGGAGTAAGGTTGGCACTGCTATACTACAGAACTACTTCCCAACAAAGATTTGGCCATGCTTTACGGAAAGGTGTGAGGAGGATTAGGAAAGTTCATGTGCTGACGCACATTCACGTACAAGAAATGCATAATACACGACACATATAAATACATATTATGAAGCCTGACACATTTCTTTCCACCCGTCCACATGGGTTCTGTTGCACCCGCGGCCGGCCACGGCGTGTAATAAAATTGTCTGCGGAGCCGCCTCTGTTTCTACTTCCCGGTGCGAGCGAGCAGCGAAACCTGCTGCTTATAGAGCGGAAACTACTGTACCGTTTCAACGTGAGCTCGTCACCATATTGGTTGGACCTTAGACGACTGGAAAACTGTGCCCTCGTTAGACGAGTCCCAATTTCAGGTGTTTAGAGTTGATGGTAGGGTCCAAGTGTGGCTCAGAGCCCACCAATCAAGGGATCCAACTTGTCAAAAGGCGCTAACGAAGATCTTGGTAGTTCCCTAATGGGATGGCTTTTGTTTACATGTAACTGATTGGATCATCCGGTCTAGCTGTACCGCTCGTTGACTGGAAATAGTTATGTTCGTTTACTAGGAGGACATTTACAGCCTTTCGCCGACTTTCATGTTCCGAAACAACGATGGAATTCTTATGGATGACAGTGGCCCATGTTACCCTGCCCAGCTGTTCGCGATTGGGTTAACATTCTGGACAATTCGAGCGCATCATTTGGCCACACAGAGAGCCTGACGTGAATCCAATCGAACAATAATGGGACGTAATCGAGAAATCAGTTACTGCGCAAAATTCCGCATCGGCTACACATTCACAATAATGGACGGGTACAGAGGCAGCATGGCTCAATATTTCAGCAGGGGACTTCCAACGACTTGTTGAGTCCCTGCAACGCCGGGCAACAAAGGAAGTCCGGAACGACATTAGAAGGTACCACACGACTTTCGTCACTTCTGTGAAAATATGGAGATTAAGATTGTTGAATTTTTAATTAACTGATTCTTATACCTGTGCCTACTACCACTGACCTCATGATTACATATTCAACACGAATCTCTCTGATTGTAAATGTGATTTTAAAGTTATTTAACTCTCCTTCTCTGTAAGCGGAGTGGTCGGGAAGGCTGCTAATACTCCTCCACGTGCTCAATATGCCTGAGAAAAGTATCCTGATTATAACGCTATTGGCAACCAGCAATACGTCCATGAGATCAATATTCAGTAGTGCATAGTCTACAAGGATACAGTTACATGCGTTTCTTATTCAATTCTAAAGCATTACTTTCAAATGTGAACGGTTATTAATATTAAACGATTGGTGAGTGACGTAAAAAGGCGACAGACGGAAATAATATATTTTAATAATATGTCTGTCAAAATTTGCTGCGTGTTACAACTGGAAAGAAAGGTCCGAGTAACCAGCCAATATCAGGTTCCACAACCAGTCCTTGGTTTCTCAAGAAATAACAAAAAATTGGGAGGTGCGAGTGGGACTCGTGGTCTGCCAATATCAGGTTCCACAACCAGTCCTTGGTTTCTCAAGAAATAACAAAAAATTGGGAGGTGCGAGTGGGACTCGTGGTCTGCGGGTTCCGTACAGACTTGATTGTGTATATCCCAGGAATTGAGAATCTCGAAGATTTTTGCCTGTTGTTTACGTCGATATTGGCAAGATGTCGGTAACGGAAAATGCAAGACTTACTAGAATGTTTTAATTTTACGTTTGTTGTCCGACAAATAGACAAGAAAATTTTACGTGTGATATAATTACGAATTAACAATTTTCTGACTTTTAGTTTACTTTCACTGCGAAACCTTGCTTCTTGCCAACTTTCTAGGTCGACGGCAAGCACCCCAGCAGTTCTGATGAGTGACTTTGCAAGTACCAAAACATGTGACATAAATGGCCGTATGTTTTGATTGCACTGTCTTAGAAAATTAAAATTTGTACTACTCCAAGTTACGTAGACCTCAGTATGTGGCATAAGTTTCAACGTGAGATGTCTACCCGTTTCTTAAAAAAAGGATTTTAGCCGTCGGACAGAAAGACAGATCGACAGGTAGATGGACAATAAAGTGATGATGTAAGAGCAGCATCTTTTTAAATCTAGTCGTTGTTTTCTATGTATTTTGTAGTGTGTTTTATGGTTCCTCCAGATTTATCGCTTATTATTTGGGCTGTTACAGTAATTACGTAGTTCTACGCGGCACACAGCTTGTAATGTTGTTGGATAATTACATTCTGTTTTCAATTCAGTGTTCGATGGTCGAGTTTACAGAGTAAACAAATACGAAAGTGTGCTCATTTTATTTTCAGTCAGTTTACGTAGCACGTAATTTTCAAATATCTGTGTCAAGTTACGACCATCATTATTTCAATGGAATTGCCGTTTTTAAATCAACTGTTTTGTTAACAGCACCAAAGTGGCGGAATATTTTTGATACTGGTAGATGCTCATGTAGGGCTCTGGTTATATATTATGTTTATTTTTGTTAACATTGATTTGCCACAGGATTTTCACCAGCATCAGTTTATAAAAACACGCTGCTATACCGAACCGTAGTTTTTATAATTCAAGGCTATATAGAGACGCTTTAGTACAAGGAGGTTGGCTTCTCTGTGTTTTTTCCCAATGTTTTACACTTGAAATATGTCAGTTTTCCATATATCATATTTTTACTAGAAATTTCATCACAGTTGAACCAAATACGTTACTATTTCATACCAGACGCGTTTCCTTCTACCCATTTTGTAACGATAAACACAATGCGCAAAGTTGTGCCCCAAAAGATGAGGAAAAAAGTCAATGCTGTCTTTCACAACTACGTAGTTTTCGAAATTAGTCGAACAGAAATCATGTAATTTTCTTGTAACACATAAGAATCTCTGCATATACAAAACCGAAACCCTGCAGGAAATCTTTCAGCATGCTGTCTGATTATGCAGATGTTCTTGAATACTACCGCTTCGCTACCTCAACAGCCTCTTATTTATGTCACACTTTCGCCGACCATTTGCTTTGTAATTTGAATTCTAAGCGATAATTAGGAGTGTATGTTTAAATTTTATTAATTACTAACGCAGAAGAACTAATTAGTAACGACGAGCGCGTCTTAGAGGCAGAAATTCTCGGTTCACGTCGAAAAAATTACGCATATGAAAAGAAACTGAAAACAGTTCTATTACAGTATGGTTAAGTAGTATGTTAGGGGATACCTGAGAGAGTTTATAAAGCTGCAGCCCGCCCAGAAGATAAATGAACCACGGACGAATACGACTACTCGTTTCCTTTTGAAGTACAGAGTTTTCTACAATTTCGAGTCATAATATCAGTTGCTGCTGCTACATATTACTACCCATTTCATGGAATATTTTATGAACAATTAACTTATAGAAATGAAATTTTCCTCAACAGTTGAATGTATATCTTAATGATACTGCATGTCATGTGAAACCTATACGCTAAGTATATATTCATACAGCACAAGGTGATATAACTTACTGATTAAGATTTTTTTTTTTTTTTTTTTTTTTTTTTTTTTGAGGTGGCCAGATGGAGAAGGACACATAGAGCAATAAATACCACTCATTCGAAAACGTCATTCTTCGTTACTCAGCAGGTCTGTCCAGGCTACCACTTGGTTAAAATGACGAGTAACAATGCACAATCAATCGTCCATTGTCGTTGTTGATGATTATCAACCTGGTAGAGCACAGTACACTTTTGTAGTAGCTGCAGCCCTTGATCAGACCATTGCTTCCTCTTTCTTCGTCTATGTCTACATTTCAGTTGTAAGCACATATTACATAGTCACATTTACAGAACTTACGGCCACGTGTTTCAAAGGAGTATGTTTCTGTCTTGAGGTGAATTTATGTAAATTAACAAGAATTAATAAGCATAAGACAATTTCTACAACTGTCTCTTCTGGGCAAGATGTGTTACAATCTGGCAGCATAAACCTAAGAACAATGATGTACATGGCTAAAAACTGTTTCAATTATTTGACTAAGCATGTAACGAGAATGTAGATGACTGTGTATGTAACAATAGTGTATATATAAATAACATTGCAGTGATCGAAGTGCGCTTTTCGCCAGTGTCGGAGCTATCAAAGGAAATGTCCTGACTAACTAGTTGACAGCTGAAGATAGATACTTGAAATTTGAATAGAGTGTTGATTTTATACTGTAGGGTTCGTGTAAGAAGGGATTTTTCGAAAATTATACCGTTAAGTTTCTCAAAATCGGGGCTGCAAATGTTTTGAAAATTTGTTACTTTTAAAACAATTTTGAAGCTTGAACTACGACAGCTGATATCTGGTTTGTCGGTCAGGTATGAAAAATATGTTTCAGCATTTTTGGAAATTGAGCCCCAATGGGGTGTTATAGTGGTGTTTTTTAATATAATAAATCAGTATTAAAGGACTATCAAAACATCAAAGGCCATAATGGCATCGCCAAAACATATAAATACGATCAGCACAGCTTCGTCACATAGATCTAAAATAAGGTGTAGAATAGGCCACATCGTCCACACAGTCATTACAGCAACTGGCTACTGAAGTCTATGTGACGATGCTGTGCTAATTATACTTTTATGTTTTGACGATGCCATTATGGCTTTATCACTTTAGGTCATAGTGTAAAGAAGATCTGAGGATGGTCATTACGGACTGAAACCGGTCATCGTGTAAAGAATTGATATTGTGATCAAAGACTAGAATAAAAAACATTCGACAGTATTGGATCACTGTTTGTATACGCGACCATGTCGCAGTTGGTGAAACTATCTTAAAATAATTGAATGAGTACTCTTTTTCAGTTTCTTCTTGTATTCGTTGCTCACTATGATCATAAAAGTTTAATTATGTGAAAAAATTTAAAATTATATTCCACTGTGTAACCACATCCTCAAAATAATTGAATGTTTACCCTTTGCCAATTTCTTCTTGTATTTCTTGCCTACTATGATGCCGAAGGTGTATTTAGAGAAAATTTTAAGTTTAGTTTTTTATGTTGTTGAGACTTGAAAGGTCAAAGGCTGTAATTGATATTGATGTTTGCCCAATAATAGTGTTACCAGAAGATCTTTTCATGTCATTTCTAAATTTATGCCTTTTCTGTCATGAGGGATAAGCTGCCAGTCCGAACAAGAATAGATATTTGTCAGGTCCACTATTTTGCAACTATTTTCTAATGGTGTAATCTTCCTGTTTATGTATATGTAATTTGCGTACATTCTGTTTCCACTCTTGACAGACAGACATTGCCAAAAACTGAGAACTGATTTATTCTTTGGTAACCACTCTGAGAACTCAGCACAGTGTCACGATCTCTGGGTGCCCCTCTAGCTGCTCAATAAGCTGAGTCCACTGTTGCGTTAGCTGTTGTGACGCGCTGCCCGGGTACACCGATAGGGCAACCTCCGATAGTACAGGGTGTCCCAATGACCCTAATTTAAATAGAATTATTTATTAGGAAGAAGGGCTTAACATCAATAAATTGCGTACTAAATTACTCAGAAAAGACCGAAGTTTATAAAAATCCATCATTAATGTTGAATATGTCCTCCATTGCCAGCACGGACGACATCTAGTCGATAGCCGAATTCATCCCAAACTGAGCGTAAGGTGTCTTCTGTCACTGAAGGTACAGCAGCTGATATTCTGGTTTTTAGTTCACCAATGTCACGAGGTAAGTGAGGAACGTAAACACATTGTTTAACATATCCCCACAGGAAGAAATTGCATGGTGTTAAGTCAGGAGACCTAGGAGGCCAAGAGTGTAAAGCCTGGTCTTGCGGTCCTGTACGCCCTATCCATAGTTGCGGCACGTAGGCATTGAGGAAACTGCGCACGTTGTTGTGCCAGTGTGGTGGTGCTCCATCTTGCTGATAGATGAAATTGTCAGAGTCAAGTTATGGGAATGACCACTTCCGCACCATTGCAAGATATGAATGTCCTGTTACGGTTTCTTCCTCAAGAAAATAGAGTCCACAAACCCTGCTTTGGGAAACAGCACAAAAATCATTCACTTTCGGTCTATCACGTTCATGTCCAATTGTTTCATGAAGATTCTTGAGCCCACATATACGCACACTATGACGGTGAACCTTACGGCTAATATAGGAAGTTGCCTCATCGCTGAATATGAACAGTGACAAAAAAGTTTTACCTTCCATTTCCTCTAGAATAGCACTGCTAAAGCCCACTCGCTTCACTTTGTCAGTATCTCGAAGAGCTGGTACACGTCGTAATCAGTACGGTTTCGGGGCTAAACGAGGCCGTAACACACGCCACACTGACATGCGCGGTAACGCAAGTTCTCTGCTAGCACGATGCGTAGAGTTGCGGGGGCTCCGCTCAAATGCTCAACGGATTTTTTCCACTGTTTGTTCAGGAACACTTGGCTGGCCAGGACTTTTGCCTTTACAGCGGCACCCTGTTTCTTCAAACTGTTTATACCACTGTCGAATGTTCTTTGGTGATGGTGGATTAGCACGAAATTGAATACGAAACGTGCACTGAACTGCGATCACTGGTTGAGTAAGACTGAATCCAATAACACAAAACGCATTCTGTTGCGCGGACGCCATATTGCGCGAGACTGACTGCACGCTCCAGATCAGGACTCGTATCGACATCTAGCGGATTTTTTCTGAAACTCTAGACCATGCCGATTACATCCTGCACTGTTTCAGTTATCTAGTAACATTCGTCTCAATATCAGTACAAGTTAAAATCGGGTCATTCTTGTTCGGACACTTTGTATTAGTAAGGAATCGTGCCACTGAATACGAATTTGCTTGTTATTAGTTGAAACTGGCGTGCCGGTTGTAAGGGGACGTCCTTAATTAGCATTACTTTTCCTCAATAGTAGTAGTCGATACCAGTAATGTTTTTGGAATATTATTATCTCAGCTGTTTTTCTGAATGATTTCATATAATTTTATGCAGAATGTGTAATATTTCAAGCTAAAATTTATGAATAGCAATTACTTTATCTTGGTTCTAACAATCGAGATGTAATAGTTCTGAATATACAGTTATGATCGTTTTCTTAGAAACATTTGAAAGTATAAAATATTTGGCGCACTTAAAGTTTCTATTACTTATTACGCAGTTAGTAGTGTTTATTTTTATTTCTGGATTCACTCATAAAATAATAATCTAAAGCAATATAATTTCATTTGCCAAGAAAAATTGTAAACCATTTTGCATACTGTTATTACCGCAGAGTGAAATAGTAGTAAGCACACCTCTGACGTGATCGAACGTATTCTTGTATTTCGGACGAACAATGTAATTATGGCTTTTGTTAATGTGAAAGTTCAAAAAACAGTGGCATAGAGTAAAATGTGAGACAATAAATTTTGGTAAAAACAAAATTTCTGCAACGACATTCTTTGGAATTATTTAGATCAATTGAACCATGAGAACCTAAAATTTGAGAATTTCAGCTTCAGGAACCAGACCTCAAGAATTAAGAACTGGAGCCAACTGCGCGAGGAAAGAGAAGTAAAATTTCTATGTTAACACTTACAATCGCATCATCTGAAAATACTTTACCACACTGTGCAGTAGCAGCAACAAGGAAGGAGGGGTAGATTATACGGTCCAGTATACACTGTCATATAAAAATTTAAGCTTGCACATGGCAAGTTCAAATGACTGTGTAATTTCGTACAAATCGACACCATATGTAAATTATTGGAGTTGCACTACTCTGTACCAGCTAGAAAGGCCAAGAGAATGTATAAATTTTGCTCCTGTTCAGTATTGTTACCATGTCTTGTATGGAATATAAGGGGTGTGAACAGAGACGGATGTGAAGGTATCAGAGATGCTGTGTAATTGTGTGAGATAGCATTTTCAGTAGCAGGTACAGTCTGAAAGGGGCCTCATTGTGGGTCTCCATTTGACTGCCCGGTCGAATCGTTCAATATCCAGTCGTGTGAGACATCTGGATGTGGTAATGGACAGAAACTAGACTGCATGGGGACGTGAGGACCAGCATACGGTTAATCAAAATTCTGGCCGACGATATCTATCACCCACGAGCGAGATTCGCCTTATTCTACGCCACACTCATCGTAACTCATACATATCTGAGCCTGCCATCCAGAACTGTGTCATTCTGCAACATTGGTTGGAGTCTACCTGGACTAGGAAATTAATGTCCCAGGCGTAGGCTGCCGTTAACACTACGACACAGACCGCTGCGTTGGGAGCGGTGGCGTGTCTGGGAAGCATAGACTGCTGATGAACGGCGTCACATTACGTTCAGCGACGAACAGCGGTGCTGCACTACCTCAGACAACAATCGTCACAGAGTAAAGGCCTGGCCAGACAGAATGCGGCCTGGCCGTCCGACCTGTGGCCTTGAACCGCAGCCGGCAGGCCGCACTGTTGAATCGCTCGTTACTGTATGGGGGCGGTCACACAGAGTGCGACTCTGACGCACCGGCCGCCGCCGGGTTGTCACAGATTACAGACTCGCCGCAAGCCGGAGCGGCTGCCTGCCACTGTTGGCCCACTCAACTGTTCTGTTGTCAGACGAAGCAGCGGCGTGAGGCGGTTTCTGTCTTGCAGCTCGTAGTGCATGCACACAGAAAGACGTATAGAGGAGGTGAGAGAATATAACTTTTTGTATGATACACGCGATTCTGATTTGGAGGTAGAATACTTTTGTCCTCGATATACTCTTGATAGAAAGCTGAATAGTGTTGTCACTGTGACGTCCATAACTTCCAATATCAACTACTGTAAACTCGGTAGTATGGATCAACGATCGCCAGGAGAACTAGCGAAAAGAACTGTTTGTAACAGAAGAACTGGGATCCACTATCCTTCGGGCATTTTAACCTGATAGCCTTTCCGTCTGTGCTTCCAAGGCAGTTAGGAAACCCCCAGTTCTATAAATCCTTCTTCAGATTTCTTCCACATCTCTGTGGTAGGAGTAGGTAAATACTTGGGCTGTAGAACAGTCCATATTGCCTGGCACACTTGCTTCACAATATCTGAGACTGTTGAACGTACTAACCGAAATGAAAAAGCTATGGTCTGGTGACTGTCGCCTGTCGTCAAGTATCTGGAAAAGATTAAAATCGATTATGCCGATAGAACGAATAGATAAGTTAACGACCAAAGATATGTTTGTTCAAATTCAATGACAATGTTATGAATACAATGTCTCTAGCGGGACATACAGAACTAGATGTTACTATCGTTTGCTGTATTCGTAAACAATGTAGATAAATTTATCACTCCACTCGTAACTACGTTGTGGGATAGCACTTTCTTCCGCCGAACCTTTCATATGATACAGCAAAACTGAAATGGAATAATTTATATGACTTCTATTTCAGCATAAAGAGGCCACAAACGATAAAACTTACCTCAAACAAACGGCTTGTCTGTGCCTTGTATCAACTCGCTTTCTCCGATTCGTTGTGCACTTTTCGGTGCTACCTTTTTATCAGGCGATGCATTTCCTCGAAACATTCTCGCGACGTACGAAAATATTTGAAGAACCTATCTTCGTCAGACTCTAGATCAATACACAGACGATGGTATTCTCCTAAGCTTTCTCTCTTGCTATCAATGTCGTGCACCCAACATCTCCTCTTCTTAGTGCCAATTCGGATCGCTAGTGCAAGCTACTCATTTCTGCAACTAAAAAAAAAAATGAATTCGCACAAAGATAACGTGTCCCGCGTGAAGATTCCAAATCGTCTAACGCCAAGACAATCGCGCTACGCATGCAAGCTTCGTAATGGGTTTCGGCCCCTTCCGCAGTGTAACAGCTGACGCATCAAGAGTCGCTGCGGCCGGCCGGCCACTGCCTGTGTGGCATCCCTGGCCGCTGACGGGTCCGGTCCACCGCTGCGCCGTCCGTCGCAGCGGCAGGCCGGATTCTGTCTGGCCAGGCCTTAAAAGGTGAGAGGCAAAGCAGTGTTACTGCTCGTATCATGGTGTGACGAGCCAAGGGGTAAGACTTCAGATCGCCATTGGCTGTGATTCAGGGAACTCCTCTGACACAACAGTACGCCAATGACATTCTGTGTCCGCATGTGTTGCCTCCCATGCGACAGTTTTGTGGTGCCATTTCCCAACAGCACAATACCCGTTCACATATGGCTCGTGTCTCTATGAACTGTCTGTGTTACGGGAGCTGTAGCTAGCAAAATACACAAAAAGTTTGGGAGCAGCTCGGACATCAACTCCATCCCATTACCTCTACCCAGGGTCTCAGGAAAGCACACAGCGGCTTATGACACTTTTCCCAACCGAATCAGTGCCAACATCAATGCCAGAATGGATGCAATGTCATACTGATAATTAGGATCATACCTCCAAGTTCTTTGTGAGTGTGACTCGATTTTGTAATCATTAAAATACCATTATATACCACTCGCATTCGGGAGGACGACGGTTCAGTCCCGCGCCCGGTCATACTGCTTTAGGTTTTCCGTGACTTCCCTAAATCGCTCCAGGCAAATGCCGGGATGGTTCCTTTGAAAGGGCACGGCCGACGTCCTTCCCCGTCCTTCCCTTATCCGATGAGACCGATGACCTCGCAGTTTGATCTCTTCCCACAAAAACAACCCAACCCTATCAACCCGTGACGTTTAGATACGTTTCTTCCTCCTCCTTAACACGAGTGGCGTGTAATAACTAAGGCAAGACTTTTTTTCTCGACCAGTTACATTTGAAAAAATGTGGAATTTGATGTGGGACATGTGGAATATTCCTCCTTTAACCACTGTAGTTTCATGAAGTTCCGATAGGTGGCGGCGCTTCACGTGCCGTTCAGATCGCCGTCTGTAACGGAGAAGCGTTCCGAGCTGATAGATCTCATTGAGTTTCCTTTGGTGGATATTCATAGACTCTTTCAGAATCTCTACGGAGATGAGTCAGTGAACAAGAGCGCGGTGAGTCGTTGGGCGAGGGTCCGCTGCTCGTGGTCGTGCGGTAGCGTTCTCGCTTCCCGCGCCCGGGTTCTCGGGCTCGATTCCCGGCGGGGTCAGGGATTTTCTCTGCCTCGTGATGACTGGGTGTTGTGTGCTGTCCTTAGGTTAGTTAGGTTTAAGTAGTTCTAAGTTCTAGGGGACTGATGACCGTAGATGTTAAGTCCCATAGTGCTCAGAGCCATTTGAACCATTTTTTTTGTTGGGCGAGGCATCTGTCATCACAGAGAAGAGCTCGCGCAAACCTGCTCGATGTCTCGTGTCCCGGCCGGTCGCCCTCAGTTGTGGCTCCTGCAATCTTCGGAAGTGAGGACACTCTGATTAGAGGTGCTCGACGGATCACAGTGAGACGTCGCTATTGGTAATTCTGACACATTCGTCCACCAGTTGGGGAACTGAAAGGTTTGTGACCGCTGTGATCCTCGCCGCCTAACAGAAGACCATAAAGGACAAGGAAGGATCATCTCTGCGGAACTGCTTGCGCGTTGAGAGGCGGATCGTGACAGTTTTGGTCGAACATCACCATACGCCACGAAACATCGGATAACAACTTCCAACGAGAAATAAAACGGCAATCCATGGAATAGCCCCACGCCGCCTCTCCTCCGTAAAAAAAGTTCAAAGCCGCACTCTCCACTGGTAAAGTCACGAGAATGGGCTTCTGAAGCTCTGGAATTATCATTCTGTTTATCCTCCCCTATCGTGCAACGATCAACTTGGAAGCGTACTGTGTTACAATCAGGAAATTAATGAAAGAAGTTCAGTGGGTTAGTCATCACAAAAAGGCAAACAAAGTTCTCGTTCTTCTTGAAAACGCCAGGCCTCTCACAAGTCTGTGCACTAAAAAAGGAGTTCACAAAAATTCACTGCATTGTTCTTACTGATTAACCCTACGGCCCAGATATCGAGGCTCCTTAATTCCATCTGTTTGCCCCGATGAAGGATGCACTCTGAGGGAAGCAGTACGCGGATGAAGGGGAGGTTACTGATGCAGCAGGGCGTTCGCCCGACGTCGACCAGTAGGGTGTTACCACGCGAGAATACAGTCCTTCCCAGAATGACTGCGTAAGGCGGTGGGACTGAAAGGGGATAATGTTCAAAAACAGGGTTTTGTAGCCTAAAGAGCAAGGAACAATATGGTGTAACAGAATCCTCAATAAAACCAACCTACTTTCAGAAAAATGTTTTATTGCTTGCTGACAGCGCCTTGTCTATTCAGGCAGCCTCAGTAGTGGCCCTTATGCCCTACCTCACTATTCTGGTGAAGCGGCAGTCAGATGACAAATGACAGCTGTTCTGAGGGTAAGTGGTACAAAACGGGGAATCACTATTGCGTAGCTTACGTTAAGCGTTATACAATGGCTGTTTAGTATAACGACATGTATGTGCTGGGAGGTGCCCAGCAAAAAACGGTCGTCATGTTGTACCTGCTATCAGAGCAGTGAAGTTGGTTCCCTCTCACTCTGAAATCACCTCCTGAAGGGGCATTTGCGCTAGACCTACAGACCGGAATCGGTAGGGTCAATAAGGATACCATGGAAAGTGACCCAATGTGTAAGTCCTCATTGGCATGATACATAATTACATCATCGTATGAATGCATTCCATGTCCACAACAGATGGTGAAACTTGGTGGTCACTACACTCCGCTTTTCCCAATATTATGGAGACTGGTGAAAAACGACTCACTTGAAGCCTCAAACAGAAAATGCTTCACCTCACAGACATACAGGATCGTACTCAAAACTCACAACTGCTCACATGCGGTGCCATGTTCTTTCACTGGTCGCAGGTATATGCATAAATTTACTTTACTTTACATGTTGCAAGGGCCTTATTGACCATACGCGCGCTCTATGAGCTTCTTCCACTGTTTCCCAGGCTTCCGTTGAACATCCTGACCGTTTCGTATTTTTACACTCCTGGAAATGGAAAAAGGAACACATTGACACCGGTGTGTCAGACCCACCATACTTGCTCCGGACACTGCGAGAGGGCTGTACAAGCAATGATCACACGCACGGCACAGCGGACACACCAGGAACCGCGGTGTTGGCTGTCGAATGGCGCTAGCTGCGCAGCATTTGTGCACCGCCGCCGTCAGTGTCAGCCAGTTTGCCGTGGCATACGGAGCTCCATCGCAGTCTTTAACACTGGTAGCATGCCGCGACAGCGTGGACGTGAACCGTATGTGCACTTGACGGACTTTGAGCGAGGGCGTATAGTGGGCATGCGGGAGGCCGGGTGGACGTACCGCCGAATTGCTCAACACGTGGGGCGTGAGGTCTCCACAGTACATCGATGTTGTCGCCAGTGGTCGGCGGAAGGTGCACGTGCCCGTCGACCTGGGACCGAACCGCAGCGACGCACGGATGCACGCCAAGACCGTAGGATCCTACGCAGTGCCGTAGGGGACCGCACCGCCACTTCCCAGCAAATTAGGGACACTGTTGCTCCTGGGGTATCGGCGAGGACCATTCGCAACCGTCTCCATGAAGCTGGGCTACGGTCCCGCACACCGTTAGGCCGTCTTCCGCTCGCGCCCCAACATCGTGCAGCCCGCCTCCAGTGGTGTCGCGACAGGCGTGAATGGAGGGACGAATGGAGACGTGTCGTCTTCAGCGATGAGATTCGCTTCTGCCTTGGTGCCAATGATGGTCGTATGCGTGTTTGGCGCCGTGCAGGTGAGCGCCACAATCAGGATTACATACGACCGAGGCACACAGGGCCAACACCCGGCATCATGGTGTGGGGAGCGATCTCCTACACTGGCCGTACACCACTGGTGATCGTCGAGGGGACACTGAATAGTGCACGGTACATCCAAACCGTCATCGAACCCATCGTTCTACCATTCCTAGACCGACAAGGGAACTTGCTGTTCCAACAGGTCAATGCACGTCCGCATGTATCCCGTGCCACCCAACGTGCTCTAGAAGGTGTAAGTCAACTACCCTGGCCAGCAAGATCTCCGGATCTGTCCCCCATTGAGCATGTTTGGGACTGGATGAAGCGTCGTCTCACGCGGTCTGCACGTCCAGCACGAACGCTGGTCCAACTGAGGCGCCAGGTGGAAATGGCATGGCAAGCCGTTCCACAGGACTACATCCAGCATCTCTACGATCGTCTCCATGGGAGAATAGCAGCCTGCATTGCTGCGAAAGGTGGATATACACTGTACTAGTGCCGACATTGTGGATGCTCTGTTGCCTGTGTCTATGTGCCTGTGGTTCTGTCAGTGTGATCATGTGATGTATCTGACCCCAGGAATGTGTCAATAAGGTTTCCCCTTCCTGGGACAATGAATTCACGATGTTCTTATTTCAATTTCCAGGAGTGTATATGGGTAGGTTGGCTGGCTCTGAGCACTATGGGACTTAACATTTGAGGTCATCAGTCCCCTAGAACTTAGAACTACTTAAACCTAACTAACCTAAGGACATCACATACATTCATGCCCGAGGCACGATTCGAACCTGCGACCGTAGCGCCTAGCACCGCACGACTACCGCGGCCGCTTATGAGTGGGTTGGTAGCATTCTCCACGACCCCAAACTTGGCGGACCAGGAGTCTTGATTTTGGGGTACTCTAGGAGGGTTGCCTTCACCGCGGCTGAGAGAGCCTCTCCTGCCCGTGCTAGTTTTGGTCCACCCCGTGTGTTTTATTTCCCCGATACCTCCATATCTAGAGAGCATTCCCCTATCCGCCACCTTGGGAGGCGCCCGATGGGGGACTAGCAAACCCCACACGGGGGTGTACGCATAAAGCTTCCTAAATACCACCTGCTCGCTGAATAATATGTCTACCGCCTCACAACCGAGTTTTCGGCAAGTGGACCCAGTTTCTCTCAACTGGCCATACTTTGAAAGCTTTACTTGCATGATGGAAAAGATGTTTCACTAAAATTGTTTCGATTTCAGAAAAGTATATTTTTCAAAAAAAAGTTAGAAAAATTTAGAAACTTGGAGTTGAGCGTTAATTTAGGCATCAGAATTTACAGTTTACGTAGGCTCCAGATGTGAGTTGTCGGATATGGAGCGGGTAGGGATTTCCTGGAGCAGCTCGCACGCTTGCTCGCTCAACCATATCCCACTATACAATGAGTCGAGATGTCGAGAATACAGCAGCGAAAAACGTTATGCGTTCTGCATTTCTACTTTTGCAATTCGGTTAGAACCATCACGCATGATTTTCGTCAAGAGTTCGGTTGTCTCTGCGCGTCCTGCAGCTCGACGCATTAGATAATGCCTCCTGCAGTTTCTAACATTGGTTGTTTGTCAGAGGATGGTGACGCAGCTCCCCATTCGCTCGTTCTGGAGTATTCAATAGACTTTAAAACACATATCACAGAAGCCTACCCGTCATGCCAGCCAAGAGTCAGATATTCCTCGTGTATCTATCTGGTATTTAGTGGTGAGATATCTGTTTCTTAGCGTACAGGATCTAGCTGCTGCAAGCCCTTCATTATGCTGATGAACGACGATGTGAGGAGATATGTGAATTATTCATTCTGGGTATGGAGACAGAAAATAATAATTTATTTCCCCATTCATTGAAGAAGCTACGTTCCATTTAAGGGGAAAAAAGATCACATAAGCGTCAATACAGGCCGCAAACACACTAAAGTGACCACTTGTCAAAGGACTGAACAGCCATCGTTTGCAAGGCAGACTTTCAAGAAGAGAGTCAATGACTTTCTGTGAGGTACTGACAGCGATGTGGAACCTTGACGACACAAGTGCCGTGGAGCTGCACCAAGTTTCACAGTTCAGGATCCACTGTGCGAATAGCCGGACAGAGGTGGTCCCACAGATTGTCGATTAGGTTTTAATCTGGGGAGTTTGGTAGACAGTAAACTTATTCAGGCGCTCTTAGAACCACGCACGTATACTGCGAGCTGCATGTTCCATTTTCCTGCTGGTGGGTGATATAGCTCTGATGAAAAGATAAACTGCATTTAGGGGTGGAGATGGTCCCCTAAGATAGATGCATACTTGTTTTGATCCATTGTACCTTCCAGAATGATGTGATCGCTCAGGAAATGAAACAAAAATATTCCCCCGTCCACACCATTCCCTCCTTCGTCTGGAATCTTCCGACGGTCTTCGTTGATCAAATGGTTCAAATGGCTCTGAGCACTGTGCGACTTAACTTCTGAGGTCATCAGTAGAGGACACAATACACATCCATGCCCGAGGCAAGATTCGAACATGCCATCGTAGCAGTCACTCGGTTCCAGACCGTAGCGCGTAGAACCGCACGGCCACTCCGACCGGCTTCGTTGATCCATTATGGATCGTGGGACGACGGCTGGCATTAAATTCTTGATGCAATAATTTAACAACAGCCGTATGATTTATAGAAATTTATTTTATTGTATGATCTTCTATGTGATGCCATCTTCAGGCCCCACTCGTCATAGTCGTAAAATCGCTATACACGACAGGAGCCATATAACTGGATCCGTCAATCAATCGTTAGCTCGTTGTCGCGTAGCAACCTCTGCATCTTTGCACCAGCCTCTCATTGGTGGCTTGTAGATTCTGTATCAGGGTCAGCGCTGCCTACGTCGTGTCGACTGGCTCTGGATTCGCCATACTGAAAAATGCACCAAGTTTTTATCCTCGTCGCCAACTGTTATATGCACTGATCAACACCCACGTGATAATAAAATATGCTTTATTAGGTGTAGCCAGGACACCACTTAATTTTACAACAGATAACCTTCTTTGGAAAATAAAAAAGCTCTTCTCCTGCCCAAAAAATTTAATATCAAAACACGAATATACAACGTTAATAAAATTGACTTTTATAACTGAACTGGTTTTACGTTCCTTGATAGTGCTCTCTCGATGCTCTGCAACGGATGCCGAAGATTTAGACGGGCGCCGCTTCCGGGTCGAAGACTGGCGTGTTGAAGACGGGCACCTGGTCGATCCGACTGCGACGATGTTTCCTCCTGGCGGCGGTCAGCGGCGAGTCGAAAGACGCCGGTTTCCTTTCCTCCCGGCTATTTAACCCGGCGGCTCTAGTCTTCCTTCGCGGATTCTGTCGTGAGGATTGGCGGCCGTTGGCGATACCCGATTGGTGCATGGTTATGTCATCGTATTACCATCCGCGTCGGGAAAAAGGGTCGCGAGCGTGCATATTCCACGGCTGTTTTCATGTTTGGCGGAAAACGCGTCTGGTGCCGGCTGGCGGAACGCGCCGGAACTACGTTGCAGGTACCGCTTATTCTGCAGCGGTAGCCGCCCGTTGTATTTGCGTGGCTGTGCACGCCACGGCAGTAACAGCAGAAACCGATCTAACAAGCTCGCTAGACACTTGTCTTATGTAGGCGTTACCAGCTGCAGTGCCGTATTCTCCCTGTTTACGTATCTCTGTACTTGAATACACAGTTTCTTTGGCGTTTCAGTGTAAGAACTGGGTGGACTTACAGTGTTGGATTCGAACACATCTACGAAAAGAAATAACAGAGACTGTTTTGTATTTTACTTTTGATAGAACCACAAAAGGAGATAATTACTCGTCACCATCTAGAACTACTTACAATGCGCTGACGGAAACACTGAGAGCAGAACACTGAAACACTGATAATGATTAGTTAAAACAACATACAATTTTTTTGACGAATCCTCAACTCTATACAAGTCGGCTCAGTTAGCATATCCTGAAGTTCAACTACTATTCCAGATGCTAAGGCTGGATGGTAAACAGTTCTTGTCCCACAAGAAGGTTCATTGAAGACGAGTTGGTGTGGTCTCGCTAGAAGCAGATGATACGGCACAAAGCAGACAAGGAGAAGGCGGTCTCCTCGGTAGTCGAGCTGACTTGGAAGTTCCAATAAAGCTGTGGCGCCGGGACATACAACTTGACTGTAAGCGCCACCGCTGCAACTTCTTGGTGCGGCAATCGCTGGGCTATATGCCACCTCTGGAGTGGGTGGTCGACCTCTCGGTGCCTGAGGTGCTGATTGGTGGCGCTTGTTGTGCTTGCGATACCACAGACAAGGCTGTTGCATTGCACAGACTTAAAATGAAACCTTACAACAGCAAAGCCGGTCTACGTCGATCAACATTACTAGGATACCACTGGCTATAGACATATCCTTCAATACCTCTCGGACTTTCGCTACGTTCGCGCCAGTCCAGAGCGGCCGAACAGTTTCTGCAGGAAAAGTATTTAAGTGGCCGTGATGGCGGCCACTGCATGTAATCCCACTGATATCAAGGACCCGCAGACCGAATGGAACTCACTGTTGCGCAACTTCCATACGTCCTTCTTACCAACACACATGTCCTATCTGTGATAGCTAGTCATTAATGAGAAGATACCGATAAGAACTAAACTGTATAAAATTCAGCCCGCATCTCGTGGTCGTTAAGTCCCATAGTGCTCAGAGCCATTTGAACCATTTTCTTTTTTTTTGTATAAAATTCACCTTAGTGCGACTGTAGCTTGTGAGTTTTGTGGAAGAATTGAATCCCAGACACACGGAAAGACATGTGGTTGTACGGCGGAGACGTGGATGTATCTTACACAGATATTAGCTCTACCAAAAAGGACTACCAACAGTAATATAACCAATCGAGAACTTATTCGATGAGACCAGCTCCGATTTCCAAACCTGCCAAATGGATGATTGGTCACACAGCAACGTATATAATAGAAAATACGTCAGCAAGTATCACTGAAAGCCTTACTTGTATCCTACACGTGTGTGAGGTGAATAGCTGAGGGTGCAGTCCACAAGAAAGCCTTTGGTAATATGATCAGATGTTCATACTAACTATGCACTACAGAGAATCGTGGATAAAGCACGTAAATCATAAAGTACACACATAACAGATAGACCTGCTGAATACGACGCAGTTACACGGAGCGTCAGCCAGACGGAAATACTTAGGTAGTGAATACCATTTTGCTTATGTCTCTCGAGCAGAACATTTTTTCGGTTCTGAGGACATTATTTGATTTCGAAATAGCGTACCGACCACAAAATCTCGACCTCTATAAGGAATTTTTCACAGTGTCCAACCACATTAGTTTGACTGCCTGGCGAAAGCCCGAATAACAACACTTTCTGGTGCAGCCCACCTTTAGACGCGCAGGATGAGCGTCAGTGGGGTTCTGGAAGGTGACGTCATGGACGTGAAACCAGGCCAACTCCACCGCCGTGGTCAGCAGTGGTAGGTTTCTTGGTTGACGAGCCATGGCGCGAACAGTCCGATCAAGGGAAGTCGAATGGGTTTAAATCGGAGCAGTCTGGTGGCCAGGTAGTACGAAAAACTCATGCTGGTGCTCTTCGAAGCACGCACGTACACTGCGCGCTGTGTGCCAAGTTGCATTGTCCTGCTGGTAGATGACATGGTGGCGAGGAAAAAGCAAACAGATCTTAGGGGTGGCCATTGTCTCCAGGACTGATGCATATTTATGTAAATTCGTTGGTCCTTCCACTGTGGCGAGATCACGCAGAGATTGTAGCGAAAACGCACCCCAGACCATAACGATCACTTCTGCGTCCTGAGTCCTTCCGACGATTGTCGCTGGGCAGGACAATGGCCACGTGTCCGTTGCAACATAAAATATGATCCATCTGAAAAGGCCATTTATTGCCACTCAGGGAAGTCCTCTTGTGGTACTGGCGTGCCAATTCCTACCTTCGTTGCCGATGAATGGCAGTCAGCTTGGGTGCATGCTACGGAGGCTCGTACGCAGCCACGTTTGTTGAGGAGAAACTGTTGGTAGCCCTTGTTTCGCCTGAACGTCAGCTGCACGTCCATTAGTCCGCACACACCTCCGCAGCTGTCGTTACCCCCTCCCCCTCGCACTTATAGCTCATGGTGCAACACAGTTGCCTCGGTGCCGCTTTTCGATTGCGTATTAACCTGAGACATTTTCGCTGCTCTGGTTGAAGTATAGAGCCATTCAGCCACGAACGTTACAAGCTACGAAGATTTGACTCTGTACAGGCGAAGTTTTAAAAGCTTTTAGCTGTTGCCATTATACAGTACTTTATTGGAATCTTTATGTAGCAAACCACCATCATTGTGGTACACTAAAATTACTAATGCTAGATTTGGTATAGCAGTAAAGGAAACAAAATAACAAATCGGAGTAGGTATTAAGATCCATGGAGAAGAAATAAAAAGTTTGATGTTCGCCGATGACATTGTAATTCTGTCAGAGACAGCATAGGACTTGGAAGAGCAGTTAAATGGAGTGGACAGTGTCTTGAAAGGAGGATATAAGATGAACATCAACAAAAGCAAAACGAGGATAATGGAATGTAGTCGAATTAAATCTGGTGATGCTGAGGGAATTAGATTAGGAAATGAGACACTTAAAGTAGTAAAGATGTTTTGCTATTTGGGGAGCAAAATAACTGATGATGGTCGAACAAGAGAGGATATAAAATGTAGACTGGCAATGGCAAGAAAAGCGTTTCTGAAGAAGAGAAATTTGTTAACATCGAGTATACATTTAAGTGTCAGGAAGTCGCTTCTGAAAGTATTTGTATAGAGTGTAGCCATGTATGGAAGTGAAACATGGACGATAAATAGTTTAGACAAGAAGAGAATAGAAGCTTTCGAAATGTGGTGCTACAGAAGAATCCTGAAGATTAGATGGGTAGATCACATAACTAATGAGGAGATATTGAATAGAATTGTGGAGAAGACGAGTTTGTGGCACAACTTGACAAGAAGAAGGGACCGGTTGGTAGGACATGTTCTGAGGCATCAAGGGATCACAAATTTAGCATTGGAGGGCAGTGTGGAGGGTACAAATCGTAGAGGGAGACCAAGAGATGAATACACTAAGAAGATTCAGAAGGATGTAGGTTGCAGTAAGTACTGGGAGATGAAGAAGCTTGTACAGGATAGAGTAGCATGGAGAGCTGCATCAAGGACTCAGGACTTAAGACCACAACAACAACAACAACAAATTTGGTATAAAAAGACTTTTGTTTTAAAATTTATATGTTACTGCATTTTATGCTTAATGTCATTCATAACATTCGTTTTACTTCTTGTCAAAGTAAGATGGGACAAACCGTTAATGCAAGCCATGAGGTAATAAGTCTTTCAATGTGCGTTCCGTGTACAGTACTTGACATGGATGTGTACCTCACTCTTATCGAAATAACATCTTACATCATGACTCTAAAGGCACACAATGACAACTAAACATGACTGTTGCACTTTTATTTTCGTTTCCTGACTTAATTCAATTTCCCTTATTTGACATTCGACATGCTATGTAGGAAATCCGACGAGGTACTATGTTATCCTTTTCCAAAGCACACCTCTCTTTCCTGATAATCAGATTTCTTTTCATTTACTTTCTGTTTGTTATCACCAGTCCACTGGTTTAAGACTTCTTGCGCACATTATCTCTCCTGTTCCCATCTCTTAACCCCATAGTGGTCGTTAAATGGTACTGCATACGTTTCAGACTCGGTACTCTCCTAATGCCATGAAAGCAGTGCCATCCTTACTTGGCAGATAACTAAACACTGCATTTAATTTTCACTATTGTCCTGCTATACGAACTCTCACACACTTATTATCTTTCCCGGCTTTCATTCACTTACTAAGAACAATATTGACAACGGTTGACAGATATCTTTACCTCTTCCCAAACGAAAACATTTTTCTGTCCGGTGCTTCACTTTGTATATATGCCTTGTTCTATATTAAGTTAACCAAAAGAGCCCAAATCTGAGATACAGAAATTATCGTCCCGTATTTTGGCATTTACCTGAATACACTCTCTTCGATAGTGTATCGATTAGATTCTTTCTACATCCAGATGTGTATTATAACTTCACAGACGTTTGAGTATCAAATGGTTCAACTGGCTCTGAGCGCTATGGGACTTAACATCTATGGTCATCAGTCCCCTAGAACTTAGAACTACTTAAACCTAACTAACCTAAGGACAGCACACAACACCCAGCCATCACGAGGCAGAGAAAATCCCTGACCCCGCCGGGAATCGAACCCGGGAACCCGGGCGTGGGAAGCGAGAACGCTACCGCACGACCACGAGATGCGGGCGTTTGAGTATCAATTTACTTTCTAGTTCCCACCTACAATATTTATTCAGAACTTTTAGGTATGTCACTGACATCTAACGGCTTCTTTGAACGTGCGTCACTTGGGG
Organism: Schistocerca piceifrons; assembly: GCF_021461385.2. Lineage (NCBI taxonomy): Eukaryota > Metazoa > Arthropoda > Insecta > Orthoptera > Acrididae > Schistocerca > Schistocerca piceifrons. The sequence continues at coordinate 785,678,062 of NC_060141.1, forward strand.
CCTTACCCATCTCTTCTACATAAAGCATTTTCTACTCTTATATTTATATATACTCTTATAGCTCTATATCTAGAAATTTCTCGACAGTACTTTCCATTATTAAGACTTTCAGTGTGATCCTGACACAAATCCTACCTACTTCCGCACTTAACTAAAATTACTCAACAGTTTTGTTTTGTTTATTCGGAAATGCATTCTATTTCACAGTCCATAACGTCCATGTACTGCAGTCTTTATAGAGATCGTCATCGATTTATCGTCCAGTACTCTGTGTCCAAATACTGAATTTGTAATTTCTCTGACATATTCTATTCATGAAAACGATACTATTTGCCACAGGCATTTTTGTCTTTACGAATACGACCACGACCACTCTAATTCGGGGATGTGGAGCTGTAGTAAACAACAAACAGTTGCTACATGTTCCTTGTTTCGAAGTTGTCCAACGCCTTTGGTAGCTACAATCAATTTCACAGACTGCGATTTGTGATTTACACATCACATGAACTTTAATTTATGTTTGGCGTTAGATCAGATTAATATAAACGCTAACCTTGCGAAAAAGCTATAACTAATGACAGATGTTATTTACGTTTGCTCTGACATTCAATCTGAATTTCGATACTTTGTATGAAAATCCTTGCTTATGTTTCACTTGATGAATGTTTTGAAAATAATAATATTATGGACTGTCCCCAGATTTTAGCAGCAGCAAGTGGTATACACTAGCGTCTCTTGGAACGCTTTTATTGCGTACCGACGTGTATTAGCATGCATGATTTCGACGATGGGCTCATAACGCATGCATAATTTATCTCGCAATGTGTTTTGCTGTTGTGCAGTCAGAATGATATGAAATTAATTCCAGCGGCAAACTCATTAAAACAAATCGGTTCATGTAATATGGAGCACAGCAAGTGGAAACTGTCAACGTACAAAAACAGAACAGCCTCATTATAGACTGATGTACAGCGATATTAAACTGAAAACTAAATAACTTTTAACTAACCATGTCGTACTCACAAATAAAAAAAATTGTTATTTATGTGTCTGCATTATTGCAACAATTCTTGGAAATGATTCTCAAGGACACAGGTTCTATTAATCCTGGCTTGTAATGTGGATTAAGCAATTTTTACTGTTGTGAAGCCGTTCCGTTATTTGGTGTAGCTCACTGCGATACTCTATAATGTGCAAACCATATCTTAGCATTCTTCTGTAGCACCACATTTCAAACGCTCCTATTATCTTCTTGCCTAAATTGCTTATCGTCCACGTTTCACTTCCTTACAAGGCCACACTCCCTCACAATACTTCACCTGAAACATCCCCTGAGAAAAATTTATTAATTACTGTGCTCGTAAACCGGTTACGTTATTTGATTTCCAAACAGCTGAGCAAAACTGATCGTACTCAGACATTTCTCTCTTTACTCATTCTGATCATCACCAAAATGACACACAATACTTTTAGCGCAACGCAATCTGACTGTCAATAACACCTACAAAAGAATGGCCCTGACTGACTATAACCTATACCTTACATGAATCACTTACCTCACAAAAATCTTCGTTACTCAAACTACTGCTATACAGCGAGCGCCAATACTGCCAGCTAAATAATTGATTCTAACTACTGAAAGCACTAACTACTGATAGGTATAGTTAGCAAATGAAATATTTTGATAGAGAACAAACAATTTATTTACCTTAATAACGTTCTAAAGCCATCCAAATTTCGTTTCTCTGCCGGACACACGTCCAGATCATCCGCTCTCAAAACTCCGTCATCTCTCTTCCTAGATCCACCACTGCTGAGGGCTTACCTCCAACTGCACAACGCTATGCGCTGTTCACATCCAACTGCCCAACACTACAATAGCAAATATTCCAACATTGCAAATCAGCCACAGACTGCACACAGCACAGTCAGTGATTTTCATACAGAGCGCTACGTGCGTTACCAACATAAAAATCTAAACAGCCTACTTACACACCTTCACAATAGGCTTCCTAAAGCTTAATTTTATATTAAATGTTAAGAAATTCCCCTTTGTAAGAAATACTTTTCATGCTGTAGCCAGGCTGCATTTTGTACCCTACACCCCCCCCCCCCTCCTCCCTTTCGTTCATCGTCAGGTTTTTTGCTGCCCAAACAGCAAATCTCACCTACCACTTTAACTATCTCATCTATTAATCCTGTGCCCCCAGCATCAGTCGACTTAATAAGCTAATCTTCATTCCCTTCCAAAGTATTTGGTGCCTATGAGACAATTAAAATGTCCATATGGTATGGTTAGGTGTGACCTATGATCTTGTACCGTAGTCTTTCTCTAAAAAGCAATTTATTTGCCAATGTCGCTATGTTAAGACACTTACTGGGGTTTGCTAGTAACAGCAGTATGTATTTCTGTCCTCAGATTCACAAAACCGGGAAGTCGTAGTCACATGATACAATGCTTACACCAGTTCCTCACAAGAGGACTATCCAATATGCATAAAACAGTCGAGGAATTACAGTGATATGCCAGGTCTGCTGTCTAAAAGTGTGTACAAATACAAATTGTAGATATTAGTTTGGTGCATAAGCTCATAGCGTTTTTGTTTTGCGTGTTGGTATTCAGGTTGCTATTGGTTTGTTTGTCAATTGTTATGTTTTGTTTATAGTTTAATGTTGCTATTTAAGTTTAGATGCTGCCATTTTGCCATGTGGAGATAGTGAGTGGCGCGGTAGGCGCTAGAAAATGGAGTGCCAAGTGGATAAATCGGAGTATTTCCGACATAGTCTTCTGTTTGAGTTCAGTAGAGGAGTGACTTCAGCTTAGGGAGACAGAAACACTTGCGCCGTGTATGGAGACAATGCCACTGGATGAAGCACAGCAAAAAAATGGTTTTCTCGTTTCGAGGGGAAAGCGGCCCTCCATATTCAGAAACACGTTCAGGGTTTGATGAATGTCTTTTGAACGCATTCAAATTCAAATGGTTCAAATGGCTCTGCGCACTATGGGACTTAACTTCTGAGGTCATCATTCCTCTAGACTTAGAAATACTTAAACATAACTAACATAAGGACATCACTCACATCCATGTCCGAGGTAGGATGTTTGAACGCAATAATCCACAATGAACCACGCAGTGTACTCGAGAGCTGGCAAGTGTGATGAACTGTGATTTTTCCATCATCATGTGACATTTACATGCAATGGGGAAGGTTCAAAAATCGAGTGTAAGGTCTAACCCAAAATCAAAATTATCAGCAGGTGGCCATACATGCGTCTCTGCTTGCTTGACATCAGTTGGCTGTTGAACAACACCGACTATTCTACTCTGTATCGTTACTGGTGACGAGAAATGGGGTCTTTATGCTAACTTAAGAAACGGAAATGAATGGTTGGGCCAAGTAAAGCTTCAAATCACAGTCCAAAGACCAGCGTGCATACGCAGAAGATAATGTTATGCACTAGGTAGAACAGTGACCGTGTAGTGTACTACGAATTGTTTCCCCAAGGTGTAACCGCTACTGCTGATATTTATTGTCTTAGAGGCGAAATCCAGGAACAACGACTACGAAAGCTGCTTGAAGTGGTGCTAGTCCTCGATAATGCCCGCCATCGTTCTGCTAGACTTACATAAAACACTATACAGGTAGACATTCCGCTCCCAGCTTAATCAGCTGATGTTGAACTCTAAGACTTACTGTCGAACAGCTTTCAATGACATTTCTTACCAGGTTAAAATGAACTCCGAACATGGCTCAACGAGCTCTACGGCTCAATACCAAGTGATTTGTACACTCAAAGAATCTAAAAGTTACCCCATCAGTGGCAGACTGTTGTAGACAGTGAAGGGTAATATATTATTGATGACTAACGTGTCTGTAATATTTATCTGCTATGTTTATTAAACTTATGGAAAAACAGTACGAATTTAAGCACCAGCCCATTATTTAACGATAGCACAGTTGCACTGCATCGCCAGCATTTCAGTGTGCACTATATCTTTTCATAGAAACGTATGTTTCTGTAATACATGAGCAGGGATTTCTAAATTTCTTTTAGGTATTATTGTATACAAGGTGTCAGGGGTACAAATGCTAATATTGTGATCATTGTTGTCTTAATATGTACCCATGTGATTGTGTTATTTGTTTTTTGTCTGTGTTTAAGAGTCTTCCTTCAGACACCTCACATAATTTACTAACTGTTGTTTTCTGCGTGGTCGTAACAGCAGCAATAAGTGAACTACATTTCATAACATAGACTATTTGTATTTTGTCCAAATGTCCATACATCAACACCTGACCTGCTGCTCAGGGGAACATAATCATCTACGTCTTGCTCTTGCCACATGTCCTTGAAGGTAATAATCAACATAAAAATATGCTGCTCATAACAGCAATAATTACTAGCCTCCAAGTGAAGTAAATGTGGATGCAATATTGTTCACTGCGCTCTCCTCAGTCACCAAGAAAAATTTTTGCTCTGATGCCTCTAAAATCCTGTACATCAGGAACGTTAACTTCAGTAATAGAATAAAAAATCTGAGCAGTAACAGCATATAGCCACAAATGAAATATAATTTGGAAATGTAGTAAGGAAAACTCGATGTGAAATTAATTTATTATCCATGAGCTCTGAATCTGTTCCTTTTATCCGTTTTAGAATTTTTTGATTTTGTAGCTTTTAGGAAACTGAATGGGCATACTGGGTGGATAGATACAGACAAAGTAGATACAGGAAATGTAAATTACAGTTTCAGATTGAGGTATTCATATAATTTTCCTAGGTGGCTATATTTTAAAGCGGAACACAAGACACAGCATCAAAATAATAATTTCAACAAATTATCAGCAACAGCAGAGAGCGAGACATTTAAAAACTGGATATCAAACCTTTATATAGCTTAAGACATTAACGATAGTTATTATTATGGGTGTGAAGGTATCCTTTTCCAGGCTGATTTTGCAAACATCTCTAGGTGATAGTTACACTTTAGGGTTATTCTAATGAACAAGGAGTTAGCGTTGCACCAGCCTTCCACCCATTGATATTACACAGGTGGTGATGGTGGCGGTTACAGTGGTAGTAGCTGTAGTACAAGTAGTTGCTGTTGTTATAATAGAAGTATAGTTGACAGTATTAGATGCTGATGTAAATATTAATGGCATAGGTTGCAATGCAAAGTCTAAAATTTTGAAATAGGTAACTTATCTCTCTTTTTAGTCTACTCTTGATCGTGCTAACAGCTTCTCATACACGCCAGTCTGTCACGGTAAAAGTAGTAAGTGTTAAAGAGATTTGGTGTCCCAAAATGTGAATTAATTCTGCGAAAAGGAAGGATGTGATATGGAAATATGTATCTGGCTACTAACAGATTGAAAAATGGGTGGAAATAAGACTAATGTGCTCAGTTTTATAAAAATGATTGTATCAAAGTATGATATTTTCTTGCGGAAGGCATTAAAAGAAGTTGACTTAGATATATATATTTAAACGCCTTTAATCTTATGCTCTAGTGAATTTCATTCTTTGCATATGAAAACGTGGTATCGCTAACACAAATATGACTTGTTCTCAATTTACAAACCTCTGCAGAATTGTGCTGAGGATCATTTGGCTATGCCTTTCAGAACAGTGCGTGTAAGTAACTACGAAAAGAATTATTACTGTCACTTTTGGCGAAGTGATGCTAGTAATGAACATTTAAATGGAAATGGGTTGAATCATGGTAATGGCACCGAGATGGTTCAGCAAGTTTTTTAATTCTTATTCAGATGATGCAAGTGAGTCTGTAGAAACAGACCAGACCTTTTCTAATGTTTTACGCCATATACCGAAAAACATATACATACTAGAAGATTGTGAAACACGTAAAACCTGTCTCTGCTTGTCTGTTATAATGTAAATCGCTCATTAGCAGCATGCAAATGGAGTAATGATGTGTCATCTCATTTGAGTAATGTGAAATTGTTATGGTTCTCATGGGCACACTCTATAATCCGCTATATGACTATTCACGTAGCCACTGCCAAACAATAAGAACAAATGATAATAAAAAAAAATTTGTCTCTGCCCCTTATAGTACTTTGTAATGAACATACCGTAGAAGACACGTTATTAAAGACAAATATACATTCATCAAATATGAATACATGAAAGGGAAAAACAAAGATGTTGAATCATATTTTAGTGCAGAATTTGAAACAAAAATTCTTCTTGGAAAGTGTTTTAACAATTTAAGAGGAAAATGTTGGTTCACAGAAATACTCAGCATATGTGAAACTGCCGACAATTTTTTTTTCATTTGATACTACATGTCCCATACGAAACAGATTGTTCCTGCTATTAGTTTCCGGTTTCCTCCGTTCTATGTGCAGCTGGAAGTAAATGACACGATGACGCGAATCTATTAAAGGTAAAGTGGTCAAGTGTAGGGTCTGAATTACTATTGACAGGAAATCGTGTGCTCTTTTCAGTATTATGTAGAACAAAGTTATTCAGATAATAAATAAACAAATGAATGAGCAAATAAAAGTTTAAGAAATAAATTTTGAAATCACATTTCGTGTTATTATTTAAAATGCATTGATTTAGTCAGTAATACTACACAGTTGGAAAAACATCAAAAATTTTGAAGAATGTATTATGTAGAACGTTTTTTTCTAATGTATAATTAACAAAAATGTATAGCAATACATATTCAACATGTACTTTCTCTGCACCGCATTTGTTTTTGATCAGACGTAAAACTATATTTTGTGAATTTCCTTGAAAGTGACTGTGAAGAACGACGATTTCAGGTGAGTGAATACTTATAAATATAAATTATCAGAACTGAAATAAATCTTTTGTAGCAGACATTACAGCACAGCTTCATTTTTCCACTATTGACTGTTACTGTTAGTTCTTGATTGATATTTCTGGAATATATTACTTATCTGCAGCACTCTTCTGTGAGACCTACCCGTGAAGTGTGAGTGAAAACCATATTGCCATTTGAAACGTGTATTTCTTAAAGCAAGAATATCGATTTTCGCTCCTTATTTTCTCGTATTCTAAGTTCACTAGTAGAACACTTGAAGAGCTGTTTTCGTTATTTGACTTCCTATCGTAACATGGGCCTTGGAAACCATTTATCTTCATGTTCTGTGTGTATTCCCTACGAATTTTACGAGACGCTTAACTGAATGAACGCTTTTACGCTAACTGCAGTGGTATTCAATTAGCTGGATATAACCAGTCTTCTACAGTTTATCAGCAGACACATGTAGTACCTGTTCTCTTACAGTAGTATCATATCACTGAACTACTAAATCAATGCTTCATTTAAAAACCACAGACATACTGTACCAACACCACGGCACTGAAATGCTGACAGTAAAAGAAAGCATATCGTTACGATGCACTTGGGTCAACGCTTTTACGTGTTTAAACATGAGTGCACCTCAGTTTTCACATACGACCGCAGTCGCACATATATCATAACGAGCGACCAATACTGATCACTTTTCATAAGCTCTTTCCTTTCCATCAGTGTCGATAGTTACTATGTTCTCAGACGTCCTTACAAAGGAAATACAACATTGCATAGAACTCACGAAATTCACATTGAGGAGCATTGTGTAGTAACCACAAACGTACTGAAAAGCATCTTACTAATTTAAAAACATTCTGAGCACCGAGCGAAGTATTTGACAATCACAAACGTATAGTAAAATAGCAGCCCATTACATTTGTAACTACTTCTAATATACAGAAACTTTAATGATTACTGATGCTATTCTCTGGACACGTGCCAGGTGATGGACAGATTAAAGGCTGGTCTCAACAGTGTGAGGCAGGTCAACGGGTTGTAAGGAAGATTTCAAAATGATGGAACTAATCTACGGCAGGAAAGGTAATGTAGGCCGCCGTGGCATAATATAAAAATGGAAAAAAAATTACTGAAGGTAAACTGGGTAAACTGTTCTTTCAAGGAGTTCATGACAACCACGTAATATGTTTTATTAAACACCTTTTCGCAATTGCTTTTCTTTATCTATCTTCTATACTTTGTTTCGTGAAAGATTAACTGTACTCTATTGTGAAGTAATCCAGCTTTTGCTAGGTAACATGATTTCCCCTATTAAATTTCGTAGAAAGATACCATCTGGCACAAAGAATGACTCCCCTCAGATATGATGTTCTACCGAGGGTGAAGATCATTGTCTTACATAACAAGAAGCATTTAACTTTTTCAGTAGTAGCATTATCTGAGTAGCGATCTTCTACGTTTTTCTGTTCACTGTTCAAACCTAAAAACAATTAACTATGTTATGGATTATAGCGTGTCAGGCGGTCTTAATACGGGCAGCTTCGTTAACTCCAGTACTAAGTGAATCCGTACAGCTTCCATTGCCGTTAATCACAGCGTTGCCACTATTCATTTCAAGATGCATATAAATCGTCTTGAGCGTTTGATAAACACCTTTCTCTATCCTGAAATTCGTTGATTCTTTCTTTTTACAAATTCTTTAATCTGTTGGTTTAATCATTATGGCAATGAGTGAAATTCTCACTCACAACCTGTTATTAAAATGGCCTTAAGATTACGTAAACAGGCACATCTTCTTAACGGAGTGACTGGACAATGTCAAATAACACGCAAAGTTGATGGTGTTAAGCTATAAATTCTATAAGCATTAATTCATGTAAGAGACTATGTGCAAATACGAAAGTAAGGAAAAAGATTGATGTGATCCTACACTGCGCAAATAGTTTTTGAAGACAGACTGGGTTAATTGGTAACTTAAGGATTTGAAATTAAATTTCCTTGTGCAGGCTTAAAAATATTTCATCTTCTTTCTTAAAACATTCTTTAAAAATTTGACAGTAGGAAATAACATTCCTTTTTCTCGCAGTGTTTGGGAAACATCTGTGCGATTTCGCAACACAGAATATTAATAATGAAAAAGTACATCATAAACTCACATTTTGTCCTTCACGCCAAACACAGCAATAACAGAAATTGGAATATGGTTGTTGCTTATTTATCACACACGGCTCTCTTTTTTAATTTCGTTTTCTTTGCAACGAATTAAATATTTAACTTGACATTTGGAAGAATGAAGCAAGTGGAGTGCTTCTTTCTCCGTTGCAGTCCATTTTGAGTTGTGTTCTCTCTACATAATAAAAACATGAGGACATATTACTTTTCAGTCAACTTGTCCTTTCGCATATTAGGACGCTGAGACAAGCTTTGCAAATTTTTCAAGAGTGTAAACGTTTATGTCAGAAAAAGATCTTCTGCGTTAGATACCTTCGCGTGCCTTCGAGGCACACATCACATACCCAAAATAACTAAGTCCATAAACTATTTACATACATTATTGATAAAAAAAACTCATCACAAGGATGTAACATCCTATAATATTTATTATTTTACAAACCGGTGATTTTAAATACCGTATTTCACTGATTTCAAAATCACTTGTAACTGTCATAAATTCTATAGGGACCTGTCGCACAAAGTTGTATCCATCAGCTTGGAGGGATACCACAAAGCAGGAGTATTCGAAAGCACGCTGTAGTTTCGCAGACTACCGCATAAAGCAGGCCACATAGTGGAACATATAGTCTTACATGAAATCCACAAATGAAGTAAGAACTACCTTGAAACAGTGGAAATTAATAAACAAATGTCCAAATGTCGAATGGAATGATCAGTCACAACTTCCTTAATCGCCGTTTTAACTGCACATACGGCTAATGATCCTATCCACAAACCTTTGTAAATTCTCCTCCTACCCAGATGCCCCACTTTCCTATATTTATTGCTGTTATCTCACTTGCTCCTATATAATTTAACTGCAGTCGTTTCAATTACTGGTTCAGCCTCAGTTGTTACACGTACCTGTTTGTAATAATGGACCTTTTAAGGATGAGGTTATCTTGTCCAGTCGACCCCCTGGAAGAGGACACCAAATACTGCTATATAATCTTCACCTTATTTTACCTCTAAAAACAGTTGTTGTAATTTGTCATGTACTTCATTATTTAATGCGTCACATATTTTCTCTAAACTAAATAATTTTACTGAAATAATGCCTCTAGTTTTCGTCCTGAATAAAACATTAACAGTTATTATCTTTGGAAGGCGACTGAGATATTCTATAGTTAATCTGTTTTCAAATTTTTATACCACAAAAACTGCACAGTCACGACGGTGGATCTGTCGAAGATCAGTTTGTAAAGTAATAAGGCACGTAGAATGTTACACTAGTGTCACATTTTGTTTTTCATCACGTATAAAGTATTCTATCAAGAACCAACACAACAGTCAGTTTATACATGTGCTTACTTTTCACATGAACTGATACCGAAAGCTTTACAGTAGCTACTGTCCTAAATTTCACCTATTTTTGAACCTGGATAACTCCATCAGAAATCTGCGAATTATTCCATCACCATTTTTTTTTGTGTAACATCAGTAGTGGCATAACATTAACACTTTACCGAAAGATAAATTGCTAGCTAAATAAAAAGCCGCCTCCACAGGTGAAAAAGGGACCGTACAGACTTCCCCACACCGATTTGATTCGTTCTGGCAGGATGTAGGGCAAGGCTGGGACTTTAAGATGAGTAAACAGGGAGACGCAACTCTCATCTGTTTTCGACGAAATCGAGTTTGAAAATTTTGGGCTTGCTTATATGCTTTGTAGAGTCACTACTATTCAAAGAATCCGCAGCCGAGCAAAAAAGCGCTTAGTCTCCAAAATCAGGAGGTCTTTTGGTCGAATCTCACAGATATCTTTTTTTTTTTTTTAATTCCTACATCATTCTAACGATGTGAAAGTTTCGTACACTGTGCAGTATGCTGCCATCCTTACCGAAAAGTTACTGCCAAAGGTCTTTGTTTGTTGAAAGAGATCAGTGGCTCAGCTGGACCAAGGGTGAAACGAATCAGTTGATGAGAACGCATGCAAATACGAAAACGGTACAATAACGTCTACAAAGTCGGGCAAATTCTCAACAACGTTATGCAAGAATTTCCTAACCAACTTCTTGAAGCCATATGTGAGAAGGGAACACTTTCTTTTCTTCCTTGATTCAAGTGAGGGCAAAGGAAAGAGAGGTTTGTTCAAATGGCTCTGAGCGCTATGGGACTTAACTTCTCGAGGGCATCAGTCCCCTAAAACGTAGAACTACTTAAACCTAACTAACGTAAGGACATCACACACAGCCATGCCGGAGGTAGGATTCGAACCTGCGACAGTAGCGGTCGCGCGGTTCCAGACTGTAGCGCCTAGAACCGCTAGGCCGCTCCCACCGGCAGAGGTTTGTATTATGAAACAAGATGGTGAGGGTATGCCAGCGTCCTGTATTAAAGTAATACTTCGAAAAGATAGGATTTTTATAGGCAGGTGAAGAATCTTATAAATCGATTAACAAACTGTGCGTCCATCATCTGACAGGATGCGGAAATAGCTTCTAAGGAATACTGCATAAAAATTCAGTCAGTTATTCACAAATAACAGAAGGACTAATTTCAGTGATGGCACAAGTCCATTTTTTCATTCTGAGATGCAGAGTCCTAAAGTTAAATGGGGGCTGGAAAATAAGCAGTTGAGATACCAGAAATATTCAAGTATATATAAAAATCTGCAGTTGAGATGCCAGAAATATTCAAGTATATATACTTATAAAGTATATATACGTGAATATTTCTGATATCTCAACTACAGATTTTTCAGCGCTCATTTAACTTTAGAACTTTGTATCTCAGAATGAACAAAAATGGACTTGTACCACTACTGAAATAAGCCCTTCAATTGTCTGCACCAATATGCTTCGATATGCATGCTGAGCTGCGAAAAATGTGATGACTGAGAACCGTTTACGAATGTAAAGAAAGGTTATTTTACAATAGTCACGTTGTAGGAAACATGCATATGCGACAGTTCGGTGTTTATTACATGATCTCTACGTCGAATAATTATGATGTTCCATGTTTCTACAATCAGTAGCTTCCTGAAACGTGCAGTGCCCACAGGTTACACATGACATTTGGCACAAATTTGGATACAATACTATATATGAAAATGACTATACTGGTTCGACTGGAAGTTCTCGTGATCATTTTTATATCCAACCTCCTTACGACATTTTTCCTTCTTTTCTCATGATAATTGTTATCGATCTCATGCATGAATATTTAAAAAATACTGATAATTTGTACACTATATAGGAGTGAATAAATAAACCGGCAGCGAAATTCGAGCAAGACTCATCTGGTGTCCGTAGCGAAGTGCTTGTTGTCTCACCTCTGGATCACTGGAGTCCTACAATCCATCGAAGTACAAGTCTATAATCTTCAATCTCGAATATCTCGAAAACCATTGAGAATTGTCGTCCTGTTTGTATATGATTAAGCGCTACTTGCGCCCTACACGTCTGGTCAATATGACGGTTGTTAAGAGTAAGACCAAAGTTCAGTTCGCGGTCCTGCAAGGTCTTTTTCCTTCGTTAAAGAGCTACAGCGCTGCAGTCGACCACACTCAGCCTCTTGATGCCAACTGAGGGGCAGCTTGGGTGACATGTAGCTGCTGCGAGGCCTCGGAAGCTGCCAACTGCCAGGAAAGCGGTATGATGACGCCATGCGCTTCCATACACATTTTGCATAACAGAACTGGCAGCGGATGACAAAGGCGTCTGTCTTAACTGCAGGACCTGTCAGCTCCAGTAAGCTGATCTGATAGTTAAATAAAACAGTGTAGCTGCTGGAGAACCAAAAACTGATAATTTATCGTTACCAAAAATGTTCCAGTACGACGTTCTGAGCATGCTCCAGCAACTTATATACACCGAAAGACAGAGATCTTGAGGCCATCAGCGTACAGAAAGGTGTCTACTCTGTAGTGTATGGAAGGAGAGAAATGAACGCAGCATGCAAAATTGTTGAGAACCCCAATAACGAACATGTTTTCCTTTCAACGGAAGTTCAGTATCGAGCACAGACGTACAGCTTCTACGGTCCTATGAACCATTGACCTTACCAAGGTGAGATGGCTAGCTTGCCTCAACGACAAAGACGGGCATAACACAGGTGCAACCACGAAGAAGGGATATACGTGGAAAGGCCAGAGTTGCCTATAGTTTATGAGAAGGGACGGCAGCCTATTAAACAGCTGCGGCAGCACCAGTCTGAAAGTGCATCTTGGTGTTCTCGCAGAGTAGTAGTTCATCGATTAAGTTGCAGGAGTGCGGCCGCATAAACTGCTTTTCTTTTTTTCTACAATTTCGGCTACTTGTTCTGTTGTTTTAAATCACCGAAAACACAAGCACCGTTACAGATCCTGATTGGCATTAAGGAGTAGGCGTGAAGTGAGTCTCTGGGAAAGCAGCCTGTCCATACTGGGATATCTATAGGTGTGCTACAAAATTATGGACGCACCAGTAGAAACTCATACTTGAGCATAAAATGAGCCTGCAGGATGTACTGTTGCATTTGACCACGGATGGCACCTGTGTGGTGTTACCAACACGTTGCTACTATCTGTTGTGATGACAACGGCGGTCTGTGTAGCTGTCAGCGCCTTATGTCGGAATGAAGTGAATTCAGATTTGGGAAAAATGTACTTCCGTAACCAATGTAGTCGATGTGTTGAGTGATTGTGACATACGGTCATTTACGACGCTGATGAGGACAAATGCGAGGACGATAGATGCGACAGTCACAGCGGAACTGAATATCACTAACCTATTCAGCGCGAAAACAACACGAAGGGAGCTCCATAAACATGGAACTGCAGGGTGAGGTGGAATCCCAAACCCACTTATTAGAATTGCAAAGACGCGTAGTACGAAAACTTGTTGCCAAAGCCATAAAACTTTGACTATGGGCCTATGCAAGAAACTCATTTCGCCAGATTTGTCTTGTTTCACTCTGTTTCCAACATCTGTCTGATTTCATTTATCAGGAGTGAAGCATTGGGGTGAAGTGTCGGGGGAGGGAGGGAGGGAGGCGAGCGTTGGTACTGAACTGGAAAGCCATATACTGGTAATCCATGAGCCCCATGGTGACCGCACGGTCACGTGACTGCCGAGAATTATGTGAGCATTCCATGGTGCAATGCTTGTTCTCCAGTGGTCATGCCGCATTCCAAGACGACAAGCCCCCGTTTCACACTGCTCAGATCTTCCAGTACTGGATTTTTGAATATGAGGAGGAATTGTCGCACCTCCCATGGCCACTACAGTTTCCAGATCACATTATTATTGAACTACCGTGACATACTTTTGGGAGATACGTGCGTGATTGCTATCCACCTCCATCAACATTATTTGAACTTGACACTATTTTCCATGAATAATGACACAAGATCCTCTTGTAAACCATACAGGGTCTGTATTTGCCCATTCCGAAAACACTGAAAGCATTTTAGAATACCAACTGGTTTCCTACATCGTAATAGGCATTGTAATGTATCCTGTCTCCTTACACGTTCTGTTGGTTATTTTATGTGTATAGTTTGCTGGAAGCCTCCCTTTTCATGTACAGCAAGATAAGTGAACTACATTTATTTTTAAATCGAAGTTGAGACATAGCTGCAATGAACATGATGTAGAAAAGCGAAAAAAGGCTTCCTACAGACTCTTCAAATTTTCTGGAAGAAAATGTTGTTAGCGTGTTGTACGGGTACGATTAAGATCTTTTTTTCTACCAAATGTCAGTGTCTCTTGCGAAACTTTTCAGCATCAAAACTATGTATAGCTACATTGATGCATGTGGTTCGAGAAACTATTTCGTCTTTTCTCATAGTTACCCACAAACGCCTTCGAATAAGTTTGTACGTCCAGCAGCATTTCAATATTGGGTTTAGGATATTTTAGATTCAAAGTGTATCTATAAAAATACATCTGTCCGCAATACGCAGGTCTGGCGTCACTGTTAATTTCGGCCCTCCCTCTTTCTCTGTCCATTTTCACCTCCCCCCTGCCTGTGCCCGTTTTCTTCTTCCCCCTCGCTGTCTGTCCATATCCTACTTCCCCCTCCTCCCTCCACGCTACCTCTACACCCCCAATAGGAAATTGTTCAAATGGTTCGAAGCACTATGGGACTTAACATGTGAGGTCATCAGTCCCCTAGTCTTAGAACTACCTAAACCTAACTAACCTAAGGATATCACACACATCCATGCCCGAGGCAGGATTCGAACCTGCGACCGCCCCAATTACACGCTGGTGGTTCTCAACACCACAGTATTTCTTTCCAGACTTTAACTAATACATGTAACATACTTGGTGGAAATCGTTCCAGGGCCTTAGGGTTTTTAACTGTAGCTTTGCCCGTGAGCGCAAATGTTCAGTTTATTTCACATATATTTGCACACATATTTCACCTACATCTCTAGAGAATATCGCCCTTCTGTTTCATTTTCATGCAGCAAATTGCTTATGACGAATCTCCTGAGCCATGTGCTGCACAATAATATATTTAAGCATGTAAATTCAGTGATGTCTACCGCCAGCAAAATATGTTGTGAATAGACTTTTAGTAAATAAGTAATAAATTAAAACGTGATGCATGGTGCAACAACTTTTCACACAAATTCTCCATCTACATCTACATTGATACTCTGCAAATCACACTTAACTGTCTGGCAGACGGTTCATCGGACTACCTTCACAATAATATCCTATTACTCCAATCTGGAACAGCGCGCGGAAAAAACTAACACCTGTATCCTTCCGTGCGAGCTTTGATTTCCCTTATTGTATTACTACGATTGTTTCTCCCTTCGGGGGTCGGCGTCAATAAAATATTTTCGCATTCGAAGGGGAAAGCTGGTGATTGAAATCTTGCGGTAAGATTCGACTGGAACGTAAAACGCCATTGTTTTAACGCTGTCCATCCCAAATTCTGTAACATGTCACTGACAGTCTCTCACCTATTTCCCAATAACACAATACGTCATGTTCTTTTTCTTTCTCGATGTTCTCAGTTAATCTCGTGTAGTAAGGATCTCAGACCGTGCAGCAGTACTCTGAAAGAGGACGCACAAGCGTAGTGTAGGCAGTCCCTCTAGTAGGTCAGTTACATTCTCTAAGTGTTCTGCCAGTCAAACGCAATCTTTGGTTTGCTTCCCCACAAAATTTTCTATGCATTTTTCCAAATTTAAGTTGTTTTTAAGTATAATTCCTAGGAATTTAATTGAATTTATGACCTTCAGATTTGACTAACTTGTCGTGTAACCAAAGTTTAACGGATTTCCTTTTAGCCCTCATGCGGATGACCTCACACTTTTCGTTACATAGAGTCAATTGCCAAGTTTCGCACCATACAGATATCTTTTCTAATTCGTTTTGCAAAATGTTTTCATCTTCTGATGACTTTACTGGATGATAAACGATAGCATCATCTGCAAACAACCTAAGACAAATGGTTCAAATGGCTCTGAGCACTATGAGACTTAATATCTGTGCTCGTCAGTCCCCTAGAACTTAGAACTACTTAAACCTAACTCACCTAAGGACATCACACACATCCATGCTCGAGGCAGGATTCGAACCTGCGACCGTAGCGGTCACGCGGTTCCAGACTGAACAACCTAAGACAGCTCTCAGATTGTGTCCTACATCGTTTATACTGTAGCGGGTCGGAGTTTTGTGACACGAGATATTGAACATCAGCTACAGAGGGGAGAAAAGGTCACTAATTCGGCAGGGTAGGCGGGAGAGGAAGAGACACTTTATGGGCGGTGGAATGGGTTTTTTACTAGGCCCGGTAGGTGACGTGTGAGTGAAACATCGGTGGTTCCAGTTTTAGTCGTTTATTGGCACATAAAATCCTTTAAACAAATAGAGTAATACAATGTGTTTTAACTCAATTCCTCGCGGCAGTGGAGTGACGCTGTTCGTTGTAGCGTGCGTATTCCAGTGACGGCAACGGCTCGTGTTACAGCGGAGCGCCACGCTCCGTATTATTCCCTCAGTACCGTGACCGTGACCTTTGCGGCGGCGGTGCGGTCTTCTCCTTGTGAATTCGCTCGGTTTGTTATTAGCAAGCAGCTACAGCGTGGCGCGGTATGCTCCGTCCCGGAATCGGACGAGCGTCCCACAGGTTCGGCGTCTTCTGGCGGAGTTCGTCAGCCTCTAGGTTCAAAGGTGACCCATTTGGTGAGGCCACGATCCCTTCGTCCCCACCAGCCACCTGGGTAACCGAACTCCTTTCTGGTAACGTCTGAGACGGCATCTTCCACTTTGGCCATTGACGCGGTGCCGACATCTTCTTCTGTCGAGCGGCTGGCGGTTAAGTCGCTGCAGCGAACTATGACGTCCGCTGACTAACCATCAGTCCATTCCTCCATGCTCCGTTTCTTCAGCACTTCTTTCTTCCCACAAAGATTCCTCTCATGCCCGTCTGTCAGAGGCAGTCTTTCGGTGTTTTCACCAACGCCATGTAGTTTCTAGAGCGGTGACCAGCTCGGTCGCTGATCTATGCTTCTCACTTTGGGCAGAAACGTGACCAATGTCGACACACGTGCCGGCCGTCGTTGTTTTACCTTAATGCTGGCGTGATCGGGCATTGCACTGTCGTTATCCTCCAGATACGTCAAGCACGTGAGTTTAGTGTGCTAACAACTCCTGTAGCAATGACTGCTGATATGCGAACTGCGCTGGTCGTTGTTCCCCATGGAAGCACTGCCCGTCTTCTCGATAGACGGTCTGTTGAAGTGTGACTGCTGCTGCGCGAGCTCCACTGGTCACCGGCCTCGCCGAACATTTTCACTAAAGCTACAATAAGCCTTTACGTATTTTTCTGCCGGTTCTCTGCTTTGGACAACCATAAATAAAACATAACTTTTACACTCAGTTATTACACATAATTATTAAACACCATACAACATAGATGAGGAAAAGCAGAGGGCCTATAATACTACTCTGACGCTGCGCTAAACTTCGAGCTTCTGTAAAAGATAGCTAATTTTGGAGATTTGCGTTAGTTTAAATTTGGCATGCTTTATTTGTTGTGTCTGCAACAGAGTTCTGACCCGTTTCGTGAACCAAGGCGGATCAGCTCCTTGTTTGTTAATTTATTTGGTATAAATCTCTGAACGGCTGTCAATGCTATTTCTTTGAATCTGGTCTACAGTTACCGGTATATTGTTAATTTGGAAGGAGAGCGGAGATTGTCTTTCAGAAAGGAGTCAATCTGCTTTTTTTGCATAAGTATATTTACGTTTATTTTTGTATAATTTGAGGTTATAATATTCAATCTCGCTACGAAAACCCTGTGGTCACTAAACCCTGTGTCCGTTTTGATGCTCATTATTAGCTCAAAATTATTTGTTGCTAAGAAATGAAGTGTTTTCCAACTGTTTGCAATTCGCATCGACTCATGAACTAACTGCCCAAAATAATCATCAGACAATGCATTTAGCAACATTTCGGTTGATGGTTTCTGTGTACCACCTCATTTAAACATTTATTTTCTCCAGCATATAGAGGGTTAATTAAAGTCACCACCAACTATAATAGTATGAGTCCGATACGTCTTTGAAATTAAATTCTAGTTTTCTTTGAACGTTTCAGCAATTGTATTACCTGATTCGGATCGTCGGTATAAACATTCAATTATTACTTTATTCCTGTTGCCAAGAACGAACTCTGCCCATATTAACGCACAGGAACTATCTACTTCAATTTCGCTATAAGATAAACTACTTTTAACAGCAACAAACACGCTACTGACAACTGTGTTTAGCCTATCCCTTCTGAACTCCGTTAGCTCCTTCGTAAAAATTTCAGCTTACCTTATCTCCGGCTTTAGCCATCTTTCAGTGCTTATAACGGTTTGAGTATCAGCCCTTTCTATTAGCGCTTGGAGCTCTGGTACTTTCCCAACACAGCTACGACAGTTTGCAACTGTTATTGTTCCTGGATCTACGTTGTGATTGTGTTCGACCTGCGTCATTTGACACAGAAGCCCTATTGTGTTTTCCCGAGACCCTCTAACCTAAAAATCCACCCAGTCAACGCCACACAGCCCCTGCTACCCGTATAACCACCTCCTGCACGTAGTGGACTCCTGATCTGACCTATTCAGCAGAAGCCGAAACTAACCATCCTATGGCGCAAGTGGAGGAATCTGCATCCCACGTGGTCGCTGAACCATCTGAGCCTCCGATTCAGACCCTCCACGTGGCTCTATATCAGAGGTCCGCAATCAGTCCCGTCGCCTGTGCTGCAGATGGTGAACTTTGCTTTCATCTAATGAGCGAGACTGTTTGCTGCTTGAAACCAGAGAGAACCTTTTCTGAGCCAAGGTAATGCACATCATTGGTGTCGACATGAGTCACAATCTGGAGTTGGTTTCACCCTGTGCTCTTCATGCCATGTAGAAGGACCTGTTCCACATCTGCAATGAATCCAACTGGTATGCACATGGAGTCCATATTGGCTTTCTTCCCCTTCGTTGTAGCCATGTCTCTAAAGGGTGTCTAACATTGGAGCTCCCAACTACCAATAATCACATCCTATGTGAATGCCCGCGTCTTGCAGGCTCACAGGTTTCCTCTGAAACAGGAAAAGCGACAACATCTGGCTGATGGACAGTGACAGCCACAGACAGCACCTGGAACCTGTTTGGCTGACTCACTAGGGAGGTCTTACGTGCAGCTCCCTAGGAAGTCTTTTGCCACAAACCTCGCCGCAAGGCGTCCTCCCACTCGACCACAGATGAGAGGTCAACCTCAGTGCGAGTAGTAAGTGGGCTGGTGGCTGGTGCAGACTGATTGGCAGACTCAAACGTGCTGGACGTTCGTTGGATTCCCACTGCAGTTTCGAACTGTGTAACTGAAGCCATCACAGCATGGAGCTGAGAGGGATGTGTCACCAACTCGGTTCGCATCCGCACACATCACAGTTCCTATCCATTGTAAAGACTGTTGAAAACAATACTACACAGACAAAGAAAGGACAATCGACATGAGCTACAGTACTCTACTGTTTACACGAGAAAAACGCAGAAACCTAATCTAAAAAGTAAGATTAATATGCATCGATTCAAAAACTGAACTACAAAAGCACACAGGTGTGGCTAAATAGTTCGCTTCTGATTAGGAGCTTGTAATGTGTCACAAAATCGGCTTACTTTCCGACACAATGGAAAACGCAAGAACTGTGTCTATTAAATATTAAATTAACGCGTAGAAACTCAATAAACTAAACTACCAAAGCACACAAGTGAAACTACACAATCCGCTCCTAGTTAGGATCTCGTAAAATGTCACAGAATCGGTTACTTATCTGTTGCTGCTCGCGTTTCAGCCAGCTGCTTCGGCCTGATTTAGTGTTTACCAAATTTTCGCTCCTGAACTGTCATAGAATGATATATTTTTCTAGGCACATTCCACGTCATATGTGGATATTGTCAACGAAACATGTTGCTAATAGAGTTAGTAGTAAAGAAGTAATAAGTTAAAAGTTCACACATGGTGCAGTAGTTTTTGACGCATCTCATTATTTGACGTCATATCCCCTACACTATATGTCATGCAATCATACATTTTTGTAACTACATTCAGTGACATAGTGGGATTCGGTGTGTGAAATGTGTTGCAAATAGAGATACTAGCAAAGGTTTTGTAAATTACAAGGTAATGAATGATGCAGCAGTTTTCCACGTATCAAAAAGTTTATATCATCTTATTTCCTGAGATATTTGTTATACAATGATATAATTTTTCTGATACATTCACTGGTACATGAGAATACCGAATGCTAAATGTGTAGGGAATAAATGTAGTAGTAAAAAAGTAACAAATTAAAACACCATTCGTGATGCAGCAGTTTTACTGCATGAACAGCAAAACTGTCTTAAGCAATAAACTATTTCCTTTCCTTATTTTGTGAGCCTCATCAACGAGAAAAAAACTCGTAAAGGTTCGAAATAATCGGTATACTTTGTTGCAAGTTTCTAAATACTCTCACTCTCAGATACTGGATAACTAAACTACGCATATTCACACATCATGGGCTACATTATTTTTCTCGACGATCACCACGTCTTTAATAGGCAGGTGGTTCTTATCGCCACAACAATGATCTACAGATACTAAATAATATTTTACTAAGTTTGATTGTAACTGGTTGTGATGTTACAAAATAGAAGTGATGTAGCTATTCAATGGAAAGTTGGAAATTAAGATTTAGCTTACTGTTTTATCAATCGCAATTGGCGTAAGAATCATGGATTGACCATTGTCATAAAATATTGCATTATGAGATGTGAATAGTTTTTACTTGCGGTTTCGCGTGGCTTGAGGCAGTCTCAACTAGCGTGCTATTGATTAAGAAATTGCGTTATCGTCTTTCTAATTACTTCATGATCGTACATACGATCATACCCGGTTGTGAAGTTATTGTTATGACAAAAAAATTTCCTAAGGGACCAGAAAGTTCTTAAGGGCGCAAAAACAACTGTAACATCACACAAAAGAGAAATTCAATATTAAAGCTGATGCAAGAAGACGATAAAACAGTTTTCTTTTTATCAAGGTAACACGCACATTGGACTGCTGATCTTGGAGTCTGTAATATTAGCAAAATGCATAATTAAAATGAAAATAATACTGAGGAGATAATAGGAATGAGCACTGCTAAATGATTCAGTATTCCCAGAAAAAATATTTATTATAACTAAAACATATATCGTACCTTAAGCTTAATACAACAATGACGGTAGATTTTTATGTCCGTATCATGTCCATTTAGCGCTCTTTTATATAGCCATTGTCTTCTTTGAGTCGCTCGTGCGTCGTCACGGTAAGTTATAACAGTTCTTTACACTTCACTCAACTCAGACATACACGTTTTTATACATTTAGTAAAAATTAGATCAGACTGCCACAAATCTGCGTCCGTCTTACTTCAGAAAAACAGTACAAGTCTTTTTAGCGCTCAAGGCTTCATTTGTTCTCCCCCGAACAAAATAGTGAAGGATCGCACATCTATCCGTATTTCTGTTTATATTGCCGCCCAAAGACGACGAATTACATTATTTAGAAAATTCCACCGTCGCCATGCGACGCCTTATTATATATTAATCATTCTTTATAAACAAGTATTTGCCTTCTGGCTGAATTTGCTGTTTTAATTAAGCCAAAAATAGCGAATATCACATTGCCTCCCATGAGGAGAGAGGGAATGCCGAAGGATTACCTCGATCCTCATGTCCTCATGAGATATTCGTGATTTTTGGTGTGACATTTACATAATGTTACTGGCGTACCATGTACTTAAATTGAAATTACATTTATAAACATATATCAGATATTTATCATTTTTCAAAATAAAGTTTTTCATTCTTTGTTCATCAGTCACTTCATTCCATAATACCAAGATTAACATTTATGTGCATATTTAAGTTTGGTCCCTATTTGCTTATAACAATAAGTGAACGTTCATTTCGCACTTCAGGGGATAGAATTTAGGAATTACTTTCTCTTGAGCTTAACAAATAATACATGAGTACAGTGAGTGCTTATTTTCACTAAACTAGAGTGGACAATGTTCGAGCATCTGTTGACTCCTTGTGGTTCAATTACAGTTTAATAACGTAGCACTACACTTCGTGATGCTTTCACTTTCTGTGTTAGCTGTCTACGGCGTTCATCATGCAGTACATCTGTCCTTTCCACTGCGGTGCCAGGAATTCAAGTGGCTTCCCGGGTTTTTATTTACAATATGAAACAGAAGAAGTGGAAAATTATTAGTATAACTTATAACCTATTGGATACATTTGTTAAGGATCGGGACTGGTCTGGAGTTTAGGGTCTTCCTATAGTGCACATTCATTTTCTTTGTCCATCAAGAGACAGGATTATAATTCATTTTAGCAGTGTTCAGGAGTGCCGGTATTAATGGCTTTAAGGTCTGAGTAATCTAACAATCTACTTCTCACTCATCTTAACTTCAACTCAAGAAAATCGCTTAATTTACATATGAAGATGTAGTCACACAAGTGTACAAATGTCTTTCCTCCAGTATGTACGATGGAAGTCATGGCGGTTAGCAGTTTAAAGTTTGGATTGTTCCGTCACCCACACGTCAGCCACTCACAGCGGCTGCACAGTGTTGCGTGAGCTCCAACACTCAGTATCCGTTCGCGCTCAGGCTGTAACAGAGCTGCTGGCCGTCGATTGCTCCCTTTTTTTTTTTTTTTTTTTTTTTGTGAACTTCGTATCACACGAGTGCATCGATACAAACACCTCGCGCGCGTTTTCCATCGGAGGAGCCAGACACTGAAGCTGCCTCCACACTTCTCTGTCAACTGCCTCCCATGAGGCTCACAGGTAAGTGACGACGAATGTTTTAGCTGTCGCTGCACTTAGAACAACACTGAACTTTGCGTTGCACCTGTTGTCGTAGCCTTGACTTCTTTTTACACTTGCAGTACAACACTACCACTAATATACAGTGAACAGTTACTTTTATTATGCACGTCGCACTTTAGTGTGCATCTTCACACAGCATTCGTGCTTAGTTCCTTCGTCGATAGAGTTCATTTACAAAACAACCAATTTTGCAGGTTTCCTCCATTGGTACAGAAAGACTTATATTCTACTATTTACAAAATATCACTTACAAGCTAATATTTACAATTAATGGTCACTCCTTTTGTTAAGTCCAGTGAACAACTGCTTTATGAATGGACTCTTTATATCTCAAGATTTGCTTTCACTAGTGAACCTAAAAATATTCTTTCAAACTTTCTTTTAAGTGCTCATCTCCTCATTATGAAAACTACAGGTTTCGCAACACTCGTTGCATTTATTCTTTAGTGCACCCAAGATCATTTTCTACTGCCACGCAGCATATCTACTACTTAACGAGTACACATTTAACGCTGAATCTTTTTTTTTTCTTTTTGTGCTTTCCTGTGTGCTTGCCAAATTTTTTTTATATTTGAGGGCAGACTGGATAACAATAGTTCTCCCTCTTCGCTTCATGTACTCAGCAATCGTTCTCTGTTAAAAAAAAAAAAATAGGGTAACGCGTGTCTACTATTTTTTTGCATGAATGGAATTACCGACAGTTCACTGGGTTTACGCAACCGGTCCATAACAACATTACCAAAGCTAGCGAAGTTCATCACGCTACGTGTCTCATTTCTCATAAGCACTGCTTTGCCCCGAAGCACACGTGCGTTTTACAAGTCGACCCTTGGTCTGGGTTAATGAACCAGGATCAAAAGGAACGGGCACAAGGAAAATGGATTTCATAAGAGGAGTGTCTTAGGAGACATTTTTGCAATAAAATCTGCATGTAAATAAAATTATCTTAATAAACATAGGCACATATATAAACTTCAACCTCCTTCCTTACAGCATGCTTTGCTACTTCTACGTCTTACTCAGGTTATAGTCAATATTAAGTTTAAATATCACTGCATTGCTTGTTCTTTAGATTAGCCTTCAATTAGGGTATTGAATGGTCGCTAGATTACACTACAGATCTTCTGAAGATCTTTACTTGGACTTATTTATGATACAGGTGGCTTGCTGTGTGGTTATTTAGTACCTCGATTCTACTGAAATCAATTCGTCAGCTAACATTCCTCATATACTCTTTACCTTGGGCTCAGATCACAGGGAAATAGTTTACTTTCATAGCAATTAGTGGCCTCGTGGAGTACTTACGCTACATTATTGATGCTTCATGGTTTGCCTCTATTTGTACTGTATTTCACCTAACTTAGTTTACTACAGCTTATTGTCTCCTTGCGTGAACACATGTGGGTTACCACTTGTTTTTCCATTTAACAGCACGCTTTAACTGAACTTTAAGCTATTTCTTCTACTCCTGTCCACTGTCTGGACTGTTTGAACATGTACCCTTTTTTTTTAAGCAGGTAATTTGGGCTTTTACTACAGAACTTCAAGTACTTACATTACTAAAAATAAATCTACAAATATTCTTGTACCTTGAGAGAAGTGCTTATTTACGCATCCTTCTCCATTTCTCACCTTTACATATTTATATAGCTCCGGGCAATCGCCTCGCAAGCACTTTTTTTTTTTTTAATACTAACTTAAAATTAAATTGAAATTCTTGGTGCAACCCCAGTTTCCTGCTTCAGCTTGTTGAAGAAATATCGGTTCATGTCCATCACTATAAACAATTTTTCCATACATAGCATTTAATACTTAAAGATGACATGTAGTAGCCGTTACCATGTAGTCAGTGCGCTGTTCAACACAATACTTATCATTAACAGTTCACACAAGGAAATTTCTAGTAAGCAAGAGGCAAGAAACCAAAACATATTCTATCTGCAGTTGAAGCTGCGTCTGTAAACTAACTCTCTGTTTCAATGGACCAATCGCTCCCGATATGGAGCAACCCTGAATCGGCAATGATAAAACTTTTGAAACAGAAGACACCTGTCTGAAGAGACATGATGACATCACATTGATGTTTGCTCCTGTATCAACAATGGCTGTGACAGGAATGTTAGTAATAGAAATCTTAATCGAAGCCTGGACCTGTTCATCATAAATGTCATTAATGTCTTGAGCTTCTAGGTCAGGTGCAAGGTCATCTCGTAAGTCGGTCTCATGGTCGTACCGTATCGCATTAACATACTCAGAATCAGAGTATTCGTTAGTGCCCCCACTCAAAATCCGCAGCGACCTCTTGGAGGCTGAAAGGTGCTGCCTCTAATTTTCCGCAGGATGTTTAACCTGTTTGTCATTCATGGCCTTAAGTGTTTGTTCCGTTTCATATTGGTGCTGGTTATGTGGTACAAATGCTGGTGTAATGGGGTCAAATCCACTGGGTGCATTCACTTGTGAATAGAATACTTGAGAAGGCTGATGTCGCCCGATCTTTTGGTTGCCGGCAAAACCATTTCCTTGTGAAGGAAAGTTCGCATTTGGTGCCATTTGAAAATTGTTCCGCGGTCCTCTATCCTGTGAATAGTTGTTCTTATGTTGTGCTGGGTGGCCTCCGCCTTGCCCATGCCACTTGCTATATTTCGACCTGTAACTTTGATTGTACACTGGCCCATTTGAAAAATTACCACTAGTTTGTGGAGAATTTCCATACTGCTCAGGCGCAGAATTTAAGGGTGGGTTTCCGTACTGATGTTGTACCTGGTGGTTGTAAATTGGGTGGTATCTCCGCTGATTACTGTAATTGGTTTTCTGATTCCGTTTAAAGTTATTGCCGTTTGCGTTTTGATAACCGCTGGCAGGTTGGTAACAGCGGTCGCAGTAGCTCGCTCTCTCCTTGGGCGCATTGTTGTCCGCGTGCGATGCATTCTGCTGGCTGCCAGGGAAGAATTTGCCGCTGCCAACCTTGGAGCGCACATCCTCGCTAATTAAATCTAAGGAATCCAGCACAGAAAGGAATACATCCGTGTCTTCTTCGGACACATTTACTAATTTCTCTCTAATAGACACAGGGAGTTTGCTTTTGAGAATCATAATTACGTCCTTGGAAGAAATCGGAGAATCCCAGAATTTAATTTTTGCTAGATACTTCTCAAAGTATCGCCGGAGACTTCCATGCTTCTCATTGAAAATTTCCGCACCATACACCTCCTTCCTTAATCTTTGCTGTACCCCATTACTCCAAAATTTTGCCAAGAACATTTTCTCAAACTCTTCATAATTCCTACACGTGTCTACCATTTCCGTTCCCCATAATGCTGCATCACCAGAAATAAAGCCAGTGACGAACTGAATACGCTGTCTGTCTGTCCAGCTCCTGGGAAATATGCCGGAAAAATTCTTTAGGAACACGATGGGGTGTATTTCTCGCTTCTGCGGATGAAAAACAGGAAAAGTGCGATGCTTAATCACACTTTCCTCTTGCATTAAACTCACAATTGTGGGCGGATCATTTAGTTTCCCTACTCGGGACTCAACAGGACTGTTGTTTTGCATGTAATCAGGCGGTGAACGATAAGGAGTTGACTGACATTCGTCACCGTCTAAAGAGTTGTTCCCTATAGTTTGCGTATGCGTGTGCGGATTTTCTACACAGTTTCTCAGCATTCTGACTTCGTCCACTACTTGCTGCTTCCACTCGGGAAGATCCCGTGTAAGTGTCCTCCGAATCTGTCCCAATTCAGAAACCACTGTGTCTCCAGACTTACCAGGAGCAGCTAAGATTTCATAAGTTACATCCTTGACAGTCTCCCTAAGCTCCTCCCTGACCTTCTTTTCGATAAAAATATGTTTACCCTTTATCCATTCACTGTAGTGTTCCGACAATGCCTCCACGTGTGCTTTCACGGTGCTCTTAACCTGTTCTTCGATATTGATTGAGTCTATCTGCCTCGACAGATCCTCTACTACACCTTCAATGTCAGATACTGCATTTCTAACTGAGTTTATTTCTTTGGTAGCTGCCTGAATTTTTGTGTTTAATGTTCCAGATACTTCAGCTATTTCACTTTTCACCTGTTTCTGCATTTTCTGAATTTGATCACTGATCTTAGTTTGCACCTCACCCAAATGGGTATTTAATTCAGCCGTAATTTCTTTATGCAGATCTGTTTTGATTGTGCCTAGCTCTGTTTTTAATGATTCGCTTACAGCATCTAGTCGGGCGTTAACAGTCTCATTTTGTGTTTTTATAGTCTCATTTTGTGTTTTTATATTCTCATTTACTGCGTCAAACTGTTGTTTCAGCATTTCCATTAACGCACCGAGGTCATTTGTAGCTGCAGCGGGACGAGTTTGGACTTTAGGGTCACTTTCCCCTGTTACAGACATGGTTAGTTCAGTTTCCACACGGGAACCTACCGCTCGCGATCGTAAAGGGTATGGAATACTATTAACGTCTTCACTCCCGTCTCCTGTTGTCACCTGTCTCTGTTTACTATCTGCCATTTTCGTCAGTAAATCAGGTGCTACGCAAGGCTTTCGTCGTTTGTCAGTGACGTGGTGAGTCCGCTAAGAGCACCGCCCTCGCGTGAGCAACAAATGAAATTCTATATGGCAAGAAGACAAGATGGAACCTAAACGTTTCAGACAAATGAATGAAGATGCTCTTCACTGCAAATTGCACACACTATCCTCCATGTTGAAAATGTAATACAGCTATACTAACAATGGGGAGAAATAATTTCTATTATCAGACTACGAATAATTTTACTTTGAAAGATAAAATAAAGCAGATTTTCTATAGCGGGAAGGAGATAGAAAGGATGTGGATCGACTTGGAAAAGCAACGTCGCTACTGAAGCACTACACTGCGTATGCAAAATTCTGACTTACTTTTTGATGGCTTGGTTACCGCTACGTTGTCTCAGCAAATTCGCGTCTCTTTTCTTTTCCTTTCTCTCGATAATTAAACTGCGTTATCGACCAGCGTATTTTCTGTCATTCTCACAGAGAGATGATGTGTACATGAAACGACAGAACATTTATTAACAAAAGCACATAGAAAATTTTCCAAGTATTTGAACTAATTTTTGGTCATGTCCCTGTTCGGGCGCCAAGTGTGATGTTACAAAATAGAAGTGATGTTGCTATTCAATGGAAAGTTGGAAATTAAGATTTAGCTTACTGTTTTATCAATCGCAATTGGCGTAAGAATCATGGATTGACCATTGTCATAAAATATTGCATTATGAGATGTGAATAGTTTTTACTTGCGGTTTCGCGTGGCTTGAGGCAGTCTCAACTAGCGTGCTATTGATTAAGAAATTGCGTTATCGTCTTTCTAATTACTTCATGATCGTACATACGATCATACCCGGTTGTGAAGTTATTGTTATGACAAAAAAATTTCCTAAGGGACCAGAAAGTTCTTAAGGGCGCAAAAACAACTGTAACATCACACAAAAGAGAAATTCAATATTAAAGCTGATGCAAGAAGACGATAAAACAGTTTTCTTTTTATCAAGGTAACACGCACATTGGACTGCTGATCTTGGAGTCTGTAATATTAGCAAAATGCATAATTAAAATGAAAATAATACTGAGGAGATAATAGGAATGAGCACTGCTAAATGATTCAGTATTCCCAGAAAAAATATTTATTATAACTAAAACATATATCGTACCTTAAGCTTAATACAACAATGACGGTAGATTTTTATGTCCGTATCATGTCCATTTAGCGCTCTTTTATATAGCCATTGTCTTCTTTGAGTCGCTCGTGCGTCGTCACGGTAAGTTATAACAGTTCTTTACACTTCACTCAACTCAGACATACACGTTTTTATACATTTAGTAAAAATTAGATCAGACTGCCACAAATCTGCGTCCGTCTTACTTCAGAAAAACAGTACAAGTCTTTTTAGCGCTCAAGGCTTCATTTGTTCTCCCCCGAACAAAATAGTGAAGGATCGCACATCTATCCGTATTTCTGTTTATATTGCCGCCCAAAGACGACGAATTACATTATTTAGAAAATTCCACCGTCGCCATGCGACGCCTTATTATATATTAATCATTCTTTATAAACAAGTATTTGCCTTCTGGCTGAATTTGCTGTTTTAATTAAGCCAAAAATAGCGAATATCACATGGTCCATTGACATAGGACGAGATGTGGAACGTACACATGTCGTACATACATGCCTGGTCCACATTAGTGATGCCCATGCACTGCAGCTTATACATACATATACATACATAGTGGTACATAAATCCATTTTATAACATGCATGGATATGCATATCTGAATAGTCAGTGTAGGATATAATATTTACTTCTGATAACAATTTTACTGCTAATCACTTTTTCTTCACTTTTCGTTTGAAGATAGTGATGGTGATCTGTTATTCTTGCAGCCTTCGGGGCTTTTTTCAGATGACTGGCAACAACGACATTAACGTAGGTCGATCAGAGTGTCATAAGGTTGTCTGGTGCTTAAAGCCATCTCTCAGCGTGTATAGAACAGGGAAATAGTAGTCTCATATGAATGCACAGCAAGCACATAGGAGAAACGAAACTGCGTTCACTAAAAAGTGCATTGTGCCAAGTGCGAAAAGGAATTCTTGTGGCTGCATAAAGTCTGATGTCCAGTTGAAAATACAGATCTTGAGACAGTGCGACCAGCTACTGGATATTACTGTGCCTTGCAGGAATCTTTGTTCAGATCCTAGTAAGCTTTCCTGTAACTGATTGACAGCAAGCATTTCTGATGATGGGGGGATTTCCCATGCACGCATATGAGCAAAGGTTTTGGTGGGCCATGGCTGGAAATAGGTCGCGTAATGGGAGACATTTTCTACCTCTCTTCTCACAACATATCTAATTGGTTAACCATGACAAAATCCATGAGTGTAGGAAATTACTAAACTTGCTCATAAAATTATTATTCACTAAAACTAGCAAGGTTTGCTGCAGCTGGCTAACGAATTTCTGACACCAGAGAACCAGCTAAGTTTCGAAAAGTCAGAGTACACTTGCTTCAGGGGTGCCGAAGTATACACTGACAGTAGGGATATCGAGGGAGACACGAGTCCCAGATCGTTGCAGTGAATTACAGAAAGAGAATTGTCCAGACTTAGACCGTGGTACTGAGGTCGAACTGGACTGCGGTTTTCCAGCCGCTACTGTAGCCGTCTTCCACACACGCACTATTTATTTGTGATAAGTATGTGCACTCGATGCAGCAACCAAGGAGAGAGGCATGTGAAACTAGGTAATTAGCATCAGGGCTTCATTGCGCAGCCTGCTTTTTGCACTCATAATTCACTTTGATGGAAGTATTGGTGTTCATATTTCACTTTGCAGGGATCGTTCTTCAAATCACTACGCATTTTAGCAGTCATTGGCCACATCCACCTGCGTTTTACCAACTGTTTCAAGGTTATATTTCGTATTTGCAATTTTTTGTACATTTATTAAATGTTCGTATGCTTGATGGACTGGGTAACATATTTTGTTTGATGTCTTATGGCAAAAAACGGAATTATTACAGGCGCAGTTTGTTTCCTTTGGTAGTTTGATGAAACCGTTCATTGCTGTATTTGTGAGACATGTGGTAGTTTCGATCTTAATGAGGCCACTCCTAGCAATTTTCTTTTAACGAGATTCTAGCCACTGCGCGACTTTCTTCTCTTACATTGACATGATCCTTTGAGGGGAACTCCTTCCTTGTAGGTCACTGGGGATCGGATCTGTAGCACGTTGTGTATGTTAAACTGGTGTGTAGTATGTTATGTGTCGAATGTAGTATGTTAAACTGGTCAACTGACACAACTGTACGTGTTCTATTGGCAGTACATTTACTCGGTTTACTCAAAAGAGCACACCCACAGCGTAGCTTAATTGAAGCTTTTTGTCAACTAGCTGACAAAAGCCGCATTGCCTGGGTAATCATTTTTCCAATCTTCTGTAAGAAATGAAAACAAAAAAATAACTGTGTTTGAAATGTAATATACCAGAACATATCTATGGCAACGCCTCCTCATAGTTATATACAGGGTGTTTCAAAAATGACCGGTATATTTGAAACGGCTATAAAAACTAAACGAGCAGCTATAGAAATACACCGTTTGTTGCAAAATGCTTGGGACAACAGTACATTTTCAGGCGGACAAACTTTCGAAATTACAGTAGTTACAATTTTCAACAACAGATGGCGCTGCAAGTGATGTGAACGATATAGAAGACAACGCAGTCTGAGGGTGCGCCATTCTGTACGTCGTCTTTCTGCTGTAAGCGTGTGCTTTTCACAACGTGCAAGTGTGCTGTAGACAACATGGTTTATTCCTTAGAACAGAGGATTTATCTGATGTTGGAATTCCACCGCCTAGAACACAGTGTTGTTGCAACAAGACGAAGTTTTCAACGGAGGTTTAATGTAACCAAAGGACCGAAAAGCGATACAATAAAGGATCCGTTTGAAAAATTTCAACGGACTGGGAACGTGATGGATGAATGTGCTGGAAAGGTAGGGCGACCACATACGGCAACCACAGAGGGCAACGCACAGCTAGTGCAGCAGGTGATCCAACAGCAGCCTCGGGTTTCCGTTCGCTGTGTTGCAGCTGCAGTGCAAATGACGCCAACGTCCACGTATCGTCTCATGCGCCAGAGTTTACACCTCTATCCATACAAAATTCAAATGCGGCAACCCCTCAGCGCCGCTACCATTGCTGCACGAGAAACATTCGCTAACGATATAGTGCACAGGATTGATGACGGCGATATGCATGTGGGCAGCATTTGGTTTACTGACGAAGCTTATTTTTACCTGGACGGCTTCGTCAATAAACAGAACTGGCGCATATGGGGAACCGAAAAGCCCCATGTTGCAGTCCCATCGTCCCTGCATCCTCAAAAAGTACTGGTCTGGGCCGCCATTTCTTCCAAAGGAATCATTGGCCCATTTTTCAGATCCGAAACGATTACTGCATCACGCTATCGGGACATTCTTCGTGAATTTGTGGCGGTACAAACTGCCTTAGACGACACTGCAAACACCTCGTGGTTTATGCAAGATGGTGCCCGGCCACATCGCACGGCCGACGTCTTTAATTTCCTGAATGAATATTTCGATGATCGTGTGATTGCTTTGGGCTATCCGAAACATACAGGAGGCGGCGTGGATTGGCCTCCCTATTCGCCAGACATGAACCCCTGTGACTTCTTTCTGTGGGGACACTTGAAAGACCAGGTGTACCGCCAGAATCCAGAAACAATTGAACAGCTGAAGCAGTACATCTCAACTGCATGTGAAGCCATTCCGCCAGACACGTTGTCAAAGGTTTCGGGTAATTTCATTCAGAGACTACGCCATATTATTGCTACGCATGGTGGATATGTGGAAAATATCGTACTATAGAGTTTCCCAGACCGCAGCGCCATCTGTTGTTGAAAATTGTAACTACTGTAATTTCGAAAGTTTGTCTGCCTGTAAATGTACTGTTGTCCCAAGCATATTGCAACAAACGGTGTATTTCTATCGCTGCTCGTTTAGTTTTTATTGCCGTTTCAAATATACCGCTCATTTTTGAAACACCCTGTAGATGGGGACTATTTTAGCCTACAGACGTTTCCTCTTAGCAGTTGAAAACTGTCAAAAAAGCTGCCAGGTGCCGAGGTTTCCTTACGTTGACCATAGACGTGTCATAGCAGTGATGGATAAATGAATCGCAACTTCATGCATGATGTGGAAATTCTGCACGCATCTCAATGTTTATGAAGTTATTACTCTAGAACTGTGTGTCATACAATTATATATTTGAGTAGGTACATTCAGTGCCACACTGTCTGCAATATGCGTTACGAGAAGAGTTAGTAACGAAGAAGTATTAAACATAAAAGTACCCGCTGAGAGCGCTAATGCGCTGCTTCCTGGACTCGGGTAGGAGCGCCGGTCCCGGATCGAATCCGCCCGGCCGCTTAACGACGGAGGCCATTGTGCCGTCCAGCCTGGATATGGTTTTTAGGCGGTTTTCCACATCCCACTAGGCGAATACTGGGCAGTTCCCCACTTCCCACCTCAGTTACACAGCTCACAGACATCTGACCACATTCGCACTATTCCATGGATTACACTAGACACAGAAAGTTGGGGTACACTAATTCCGTCCTGGGGGGGGGGGGATACGGGATGGCTGCAGGAACGTCATCCGGCCACCTCTTCATTTAATCATGCTGACCCTGCGTCGCTGCGGGAAACAGGCACAAACAATAGCAAGAAAGAAAGTAATAAACATAAAGGGTCTTGTGCAATGCGACATTTTGTAACGCATCTCAATGTTTATGACGTCGTATCTCCTTAACTACGATAGGAAAATAGTTCTATCGAAATGAACGATGTTGCCGTATAGCGCAACTGCTGACACGTCCTTGTACAACTTCATAACGAATGGAATTCATGGTATCCAGTGATTTATGGCGGTATACGGCAAGTTCCTTTACTTGGATAGAAGCGTATGGGGGCTGAATATTGCTAAATGGAATGCCGGAACTGGTTGCTTTCAGAATAAAATAAAATATCTTAAAGTATACGGATGTCGGTGTATTTTATTGGCACTGAAGAATACAATAATAAGATGTCATGATCCTCAAGGTAAGTCAGTTTCATTTCTTCTGTGCAGACTGTGCCTCAAAATGAGTGGTAGTTTAGTTGGAGACTGAATGTGAGCATGATTTCACAATCTATTTGATTACATAAATTTATAGTTGCATAGCTAAATCAGTGACCCTTAATAACGTTCAGTATTTATTATCCGTTTAATATACAGTATACATACGAATACGTAGCCACTGTGGTATCATTTGATGAATCTCTGATATGAAAAATCGACATCTACAAAGAAACTGTAATTCTAATGAAATGCAGCTCTTTCTGGACGGTTTAGTGCCCCAACGTCGTGAAGAAGCTGTACGGAGTCCATGTTTCCTTAGCTGTGTGGCAGGGCACTAAGTGTGTCCGCTATCTGAGTCTCCACCATTCACTGAGTACACGCCCCGCGATAGTGAGTGCGGAAAATGCCGGCTGCGTGGTTCCGCAATGCATGGGTAGCGGGTGATAAGGCAGCGAGCGCTACTCACACAGTTCCCCCACACTGATGCAGTGCTCTGCAAAGTAGGGTGCGTAAGGATCTTTCTCCTCATTTGTACTTTACTTCTGTACATTCTACTACTCATTATAATGTGAGCATAGTTCTATTGCATATAATAGTGGTGTAAATTATTCTAGAACGAATCTGTAATAGAAATTCATTGAATATACCTATTAATACTGTGAAGTTCTTAAGATTGCTAATCGTACCCTTTAAGCAAATATCACTGCATATCATGATAAAGATGAGATCGTCATATACACTACAGAAAAGAAATTGGTACAACTGGTAAGGTGTCGTCGATTTTGATCCGATGACAGTATATGCCACCTGTACAACGATGCTGGAATCAGTATTCACGTGAACATTCTCACACCATGTAGGGAAGTAGCCTAGTCACGCCGTATAAAATTCTCATCAGTCTTTCCATTGTGTGCCAGCCTAGTCCGCTGTAACTAGCTCTGACATCATAAATGTTGCGCAATACTTTAAAAATCAAGTAAATTACCTGAAACATTTCTAGCATGTCAGGAGTAATACTAAATCAATATGTGTTGAATATCAGTTCAATAACTTTAACCAGTTTCGAAATTTGGAAGTTTTTCTGTAAAAATCATTGGCGCAACAGAAAAGAGCTAGAGACTTAAAAATTTATATTTAGATTCCTTTTTCATAGTAATATAATAGAAACAGTACTTTCGATCTCACAAATTAAAATTGTTGTTGAAATTCATGATTTTCTGGTTTTTGTCTTAAAAATTAAGGAAACAAGATAGATTAAGGAGGCGAATAAAGAAGGATAGGATGTTTACATTTAAGTATAATGGAGATCCGCTTTAATTATAAAGATGTGAGAAGTTGCAACTGAATAACTATATAACTATAGCGATAGCGTATCTCCAAAGGGCAAGTTCAGAGCTCGTCTACTGCGTGTAGTGCAATTAAATTAATTCTCTCGCCCAAAATATTTGACTTAGCCACGTCAGACTTTTATTACGATTACTTACCTGTGAGCTGATTGCACATTTAAATTGAGAGCTTCATCGGCCATCAGCAAAGGAAGCGATGATTTAATCAATAACTTAATGTGGTGCATTACCAGCCCAGTGGCTAGTCGGGAGAGCCGATTTGATCAGGTGTTCCCTTAGCCGTCCGCACCGCGGCTTTATATATAAGAACGCTGCGCGAGGAAGAAAGGCCCCCAGTTCTCTTCAGACGCTGAATAGCACACCACCTGTGTCGGGAGTCGCGTCGCGTCGTGTCGGTATCATTGCTATAAACAGCCTCGGATGCTGTACTAAGTTACTCGGGATACGCGTAACCATGAAATCATTTTCGAGTGAAGTGTTAATTCTGGGTCCGCAGCTCGTGGTCGTGCGGCAGCGTTCTCGCTTCCCACGTCCGGGTTCCCGGGTTCGATTCCCGGCGGGGTCAGGGATTTTCTCTGCCTCGTGATGACTGGGTGTTGCGTGCTGTCCTTAGGTTAGTTAGGTTTAAGTAGTTCTAAGTTCTAGCGGACTGATGACCATAGCTGTTAAGCCCCATAGTGCTCAGAGCCATTGGAACCATTTTTTTTTGTTAATTCTGGGATGACTTTAATGATCTATCTTCAATTTGCGTATGTCGTAGTTTCACGTGCCGTCCCGGGACAAACATTCTACCATTATTTAGCGTGGTGTTTGATGAACATTATCATCAAATTATGGCGAGCATTCACTTAAACATTTAATTTGGAAAGTTATAGTTGCATCAGCGCATTAGACTCTGAACTGCTCTGTTAGATTGCGTAGATTCTTTTTTTTTTCATCTGTGACTTTCAGAATATAGCGAACGTTTTTTCACGATCGTTTTTGATTATGAATCCCAGACAATCTCCTAATTCCTCAGAGCTATAAGCTGTAGCTATAGGTGTATTTCTCAGATGAAGTGGGCACTAGGAATTCTAATTACAGGCTTCACGTTTTGCTAATCACTTTCTGGTTGCCAAAATTGTAGTTAGAGAGCCAGTGTTGAGAACGGCAAAAGACAGCTTAATTAATAGGAACATTTATACAACAATTAATTCCACCCGCCGCCCCACATACGGTTAAACGGCCGGGAAATGTTTCTACATTACAAACCAAACATTAAATAACAGCAACCTAAATTTCCACCTGCCGCCCCACATATGGTGCATCAGCCGTGAACTGCAGTGTTTCTACATTCAAACATTTATACAACAGTAAATTTTCCACCTGCCGCCACACAACCAGTAGATTAGGTTCTGGAGGTCCACGCAGCAGCTACCATCATAAAGGTAAGAAGGTTTGTGAAACCAGACGTCTCAACAAGAACTGTTGTGAATCCGTTATTAGCAGTGCGACTACAGCCACGCACGCCTCTAGCCCGTCTTTCACTCACGCCACAGCCTAGACGAGCACGGCTCGACTGGTGCCATCAGAGGATCACTTGGAAGATGGAATGGCACGCCATGGTCTTCGGCGAGGAAACCAAATTCTACACTGACCCCACCGCATGCCTTGTGATCTGAGCTACTATACGCCACAACTCTCATTCTCCTGTGCTGTTTTTGGAGGGGGCACTAACCAGAGCTCGGTCTGTACTGAATGTTGTTAGACCCGCTCTTTGACTTTTGTCAATACACCAGTAACAAAAATTTTTCAACGAGAAACTCGGTCATGTAGTATGCAAAATTTTTACTCTTGGGAAAAAAAGGAATAGAAGAGAAACACTCGAAACATTACGTCATCAGACCGCCTCACAGGTAACATGTAACAGTTTGGTACGATACGGCGGTGCCTATGTTATTCCGAGTTCCGATGCAAGGTTCCTTCGGACATGTATACATGTCTGAAGGAACAGACATTGCGACGACTACAGCCGCTATGTAATACGTTAAATGTATTTGCAGTTCCAAATATGGACAGCCATCAGCTGCAAAATGGAACGTTGGCAATCAAAATTTGTTCCGCACTAGGACTCGAACCTGGATTTCCGCTTAATGCGAGCGGGAGCTTTATCAATTGGCTATCCGAACACGACTGGTAACCCGACCCAGATTTCCATTTGTCGTCGACCTTGTGTCTTCAGTCTGTACTCGTACACCATTACATATTTTCGTGTACAGGGGAGACATTAGACTTCAATGTCGCTCGCCCGCACGCATGTCCGAAGGAATTTTGCATCGTAAACCGGAATAACACAGGCACTGCAATATCGTTTTTATACGCTAATACTCGGCAAGCGACTTTCAAATATAATGTCTCCCCTGTTCGGGAATATACATACTGGATATGAGAGTGCAGGTTGTTGTCGCATGGTTGACGACGTATGCAAAATTCCGTCCGGTCGTGAGTCGGGCACGGATAGCAAAATGGTTCGGCGACCGCTCGCGATAATCCGAAAATCCGAGTTCGAGTCACACGGCGGTACAAGTTTTCATTGTCATCATTCCATTATATGGCTGATGGTTCTCCATATTCGCAATTGCAGATAAATTTAATGTGTAAAACATTCTCTGGAGTCCGTTTCCGTTTGCCGTTTTAAAATACCGTACGACGTCAAAAAGAGAATCATAAAAAAAGAGGGTTTTCCTTACAAATGCTAAAAATGCAACAGTCGTTATGCAGATGCGTTCATGTGTTATTAACAGGTACTACAGAAAAAACATTTTACGAAAATCAATGTGCTAATGTCAACCCCCACTCCAATGAAAATTTCGAAGCCATTATTGCACCACAGTCATGCTCTTATCATGGGATGTACTAAATTCTCTATAACTATAGTTTCCTGAATGTTGTAATTTCAGTATATCATACGCTCTCATATACAAATATGCACTGTGATGCAGAATACGTTTGCTCTCTTGTAATAGCAAGCACGATAACTACTTATTCGGTTACTAAAATTACAAAGCAAACTCATTGCCAATTAAGGACATCATAGAAAGCAGAATTTCATATCCTTCTGTGGCAACGTGTAATAACAAATAACAGCAATTTTGTCTGAAGCTGCTATCATCAAGTTCTCCATTACATTCTAGAAAGTATGAAAAACGTATGTGAACAATAATAGTATAGGAGCAAAACACGTAAGATGGAATTAAATTGAGGAATTCAGATATGGCTTCGTAAGCAGGAAGAGAGACATGTGAGTCCTCAGAACACCGTACAACGAAACCAGCCTCTTTTTTGATTTACACCAAAAACAGATCCGGAGTACTGTA
This sequence comes from Schistocerca piceifrons, assembly GCF_021461385.2. Lineage (NCBI taxonomy): Eukaryota > Metazoa > Arthropoda > Insecta > Orthoptera > Acrididae > Schistocerca > Schistocerca piceifrons. The sequence continues at coordinate 785,716,812 of NC_060141.1, forward strand.
TTCCACCCAATATCACGGATGCGAGTAAAAAGAAGCAGAATGACAGCAAAATATTTATAATGAAAGTCAAATAGCTCAATGCACACAAGAAGTTATATGGAATATCGTGCATACGATTTCTGCTAAACGAAAATCAGTATGGAAGAAATTACAATGAAATGAATACCCCGAGCTGCATACGGGCGTTGACATAAGTCAACGGGGACAGTTGAAAATGTGTGCCCCAACCGGGACTTAAACTCGATATCTCCTGCTTACATGCACACACTCTATCCACGTGAGCCACCGACCACACAGAGGATAGTGCGACTGCAGGGACTTATCTCTGGCACGCCTCCCGTGAGACCCACAATCCCAAATTATTGTTACACACTATATTCATTGTGTCCCTGCCCATTATAATCATTACTCGCGGCTTTTTGCCGATTCCCGTAAGAGTTTGGGCACTGTTTGCGCATCCACACAGAAGAAGATGGTCAAGTGGCCAGTGAGCCTTAACTATATATATATATACACTCCTGGAAATGGAAAAAAGAACACATTGACACCGGTGTGTCAGACCCACCATACTTGCTCCGGACACTGCGAGAGGGCTGTACAAGCAATGATCACACGCACGGCACAGCGGACACACCAGGAACCGCGGTGTTGGCCGTCGAATGGCGCTAGCTGCGCAGCATTTGTGCACCGCCGCCGTCAGTGTCAGCCAGTTTGCCGTGGCATACGGAGCTCCATCGCAGTCTTTAACACTGGTAGCATGCCGCGACAGCGTGGACGTGAACCGTATGTGCAGCTGACGGACTTTGAGCGAGGGCGTATAGTGGGCATGCGGGAGGCCGGGTGGACGTACCGCCGAATTGCTCAACACGTGGGGCGTGAGGTCTCCACAGTACATCGATGTTGTCGCCAGTGGTCGGCGGAAGGTGCACGTGCCCGTCGACCTGGGACCGGACCGCAGCGACGCACGGATGCACGCCAAGACCGTAGGATCCTACGCAGTGCCGTAGGGGACCGCACCGCCACTTCCCAGCAAATTAAGGACACTGTTGCTCCTGGGGTATCGGCGAGGACCATTCGCAACCGCCTCCATGAAGCTGGGCTACGGTCCCGCACACCGTTAGGCCGTCTTCCGCTCACGCCCCAACATCGTGCAGCCCGCCTCCAGTGGTGTCGCGACAGGCGTGAATGGAGGGCCGAATGCAGACGTGTCGTCTTCAGCGATGAGAGTCGCTTCTGCCTTGGTGCCAATGATGGTCGTATGCGTGTTTGGCGCCGTGCAGGTGAGCGCCACAATCAGGACTGCATACGACCGAGGCACACAGGGCCAACACCCGGCATCATGGTGTGGGGAGCGATCTCCTACACTGGCCGTACACCACTGGTGATCGTCGAGGGGACACTGAATAGTGCACGGTACATCCAAACCGTCATCGAACCCATCGTTCTACCATTCCTAGACCGGCAATGGAACTTGCTGTTCCAACAGGACAATGCACGTCCGCATGTATCCCGTGCCACCCAACGTGCTCTAGAAGGTGTAAGTCAACTACCCTGGCCAGCACGTTCTCCGGATCTGTCCCCCATTGAGCATGTTTGGGACTGGATGAAGCGTCGTCTCACGCGGTCTGCACGTCCAGCACGAACGCTGGTCCAACTGAGGCGCCAGGTGGAAATGGCATGGCAAGCCGTTCCACAGGACTACATCCAGCATCTCTATGATCGTCTCCATGGGAGAATAGCAGCCTGCATTGCTGCGAAAGGTGGATATACACTGTACTGGTGCCAACATTGTGCATGCTCTGTTGCCTATGTGCCTGTGGTTCTGTCAGTGTGATCATGTGATGTATCCGACCCCAGGAATGTGTCAATAAAGTTTCCCCTTCCTGGAACAATGAATTCACGGTGTTCTTATTTCAATTTCCACGAGTGTATATATATATGAAGATGGTATGTGTTCTTTCCGACATGTCCGATATGTAGTACAGCATATAGACGTGCGATAGACTCGATAAGTCGTTGTAAGTCCCATGCAGGAAGATTGAGCCATGTTGCCCCTATAGCCGTCTTTAATTGCGAAAGTGTTCCAAGTGCAGGATTTTGTGCACGATCCTAACTCTCGATTTTGTCCCATAAATGCCGGATGGAATTCATGTCGGACGACCTGGGTCGCCAAATAATTCACTCGAACTGTCAAGACTGTTCTTCAAGCAAATCACGAACAATTGTGGCCCCATGACATGACATAGTTGTTTGGAACATGAAGGCTATGAATGGCTGCAGATCGTCTCGAAGCAGCTGAACATAACCATTTCCAGCCATTGATCAGCTGGACCAGACAACCAAGCATATTCCATGTAAACACAGCCCAAACCATTAAAGAGCCACCACCAGCTTGCACACTGACTTGTGACAACTTGAGGCCGTAGCTTCGTGGGGTCTGCACCACACTTACCAACTGAAATCAAGACTCATCTCACCAGGAGAGTCGTTGCAGGCGATCTTGCTGCAGGCTGCATGAGCTGCAGGCGATGTGCTAGCAAAGGCACTTACGTCCGTCGCCGCTGCCACACAACATCGGCGCCAAATTCCGCCTCATTATCCTAACGGATACGTTCGTCACGACTCCCACATTGATTTCTGAAGTTACTTCATGCATTCTTGCTTGTCTGTTAGCACTGAAACTCGAGGCCTACGCCACTGTTTTCGAAGTGGAGGCCGTCGGTCATTCAATTGTCTATGGTGAGAGTTAATACCTGAAATCTGCTATTCTGCACACACTCTTGACGCTGTGGATCTCGCAGTACTAAATTCCCTAATGATTTCCGAAACGGGAGGCCCTGTGCATCTGGCTCCAACTACCATTCCGCGTTCAAAGTCTGTTGATTCCCTTCGTGCAGCCATGGCCGCGTCGGAAACCATTTCACATGAATCACCTGAGTGCAAATGACAAATCTATCAGTGCACTGGGCTTTTATACCTCGTGTACGCGATACAACCGCCATCAGTCTATGTGCACATCGCTATCCCAAGACTGCTGTGACCTCAGCGTAAATCACCCAAAGAGGAAACAAGATAAAAGATGTGATATGCTCGCTGCACCCCAAGTGACCTAGGAGCCAACGAAGATCATGTTACTGGAAGTCCCTACATGAGTGCAGGCCTAATGGGTTACGCTGTGTTGCCTGATAAATTTTCAACGAGTCTCCAAAATTCACAGAGGGTATGGCTTAAATAGAAACGTCGAAATACGTATCGTGAAGCTGCACTATTTCACTTTTATGATCAGTGGAAGATTAGTAATAGTTTTCGTAAGGATTTAGAGCTTTTAAACACAATATTTTGGTATATCTATCTCTAATGTATGGTCGGTGCAGAAAAGTCAACCCAACCAATAAGGTATCTCGGATACAATGTTTTCGCATCGTATCATATTTTCCTTTTGAGCGCAAAATCTCACTTCCGTTAACAAAGCACTAGTCAGTCCGATTCTAGTACTCATTTGCTACCGGCATCATTTACTTTGAGTAAATAATAAAAATTAACAATGGAATAAATCATTCCCACACTGTCCGTGCAATAACTGTATTTTCATAAAAACAATTTACAAACTCTTGTATAAATCTGAGCTGCAACACGTTACTTTATACGCGCTCAGAGAGGCCGTGTAACCAACTGATATATTTTATTCCAGTGAGAGTAGTCTTTCTAATTTTTCACTGTCTTAGCAATTTCAGCCCATAGTGAATTCGGCTCAAGCTCATATCCTCAAACACAGCAGGGTCGTGCCGCACTGTCGACAACCAGCCTCTTGTGATTGGCTGCAATTTCTTCTTTGGGGATGGCGCTCGGCTGCAGTCTTCCACTGTGGAGTTAATACAGAAGACAAAGCACATCAAATCAGTCTTATTCTAAACAAGTAACACAAATCACAATGCAAAAAAAAAAAGAAAAGAAAAACCATTTCTTATACCTAACGTGTGTTGCTTTAGCAGGAGAGTAAAATTTCACATTTTACATTTTGTCACACCACATTTGGAAGATTATCCATTGCGTGAATAGATGACTCAAGTTATTTACTACCTAATATCAGTAACATAACTATGCGTCCGCGGTCTAGGGGTAGCTTCTTGATTACTAATCAAACACGTCCTCGGTACTGTGTTCGAAACACGCTACCCCTTAAATTTCGATTAATAATCAGCAGCGGCAGACGATGACTTCCGGCATAAGAACTCGTCCTCGTTCTGCCAACGGCATTGTCAAAGAAGGCGGAGGAGCTGACAGAGGTACAGGGCACCCTCTTGTCCTTGAGGTGGGAAACTGCCCCTAAAGGGAGGAAGAATCAGCAATGATCAACGGAATGAGGATGCAGGCAATGGAAACCATTAAAGACTCGTAACGTGGATCCAATGGACATGTGGTCTGTAATTGAAAAGTGCCATGATGATCTCTCTATTGGCCAAAGATTCTAGAATAGTCCCTACCGGGTGGGGACTTCAAAGGGGAAGGTGACCATGAGAAAAATACTGAATAACGAACGAAAGAATAAAGTTGTACGAGTCGGGGCGTGGGATGTCAGATGCTTAGTAGGGAAGCTAGAAAATCTGAAAAGGGAAATGCAAAGGCTCAGTCTAGATACAGTAGGGGATCAGTGAAGTGAAATGGAAAGAAGAATTTCTGGTCAGATGAGTAGCGGGCAATATCAACAGCAGCAGAAGTTAGTATAACGGATGTAGGATTCGTTATGAGTAAGGAAGGTAAGGTAGAGAGTGTGTTACTGTAAACAATTAAGAGATATGGTTGTTCTTATAAGAATCTACAGCAGTCCAACACTGACTACTATAGTTCAGATATAAGTGCGGAAGTCGCAAGCTGAAGATGAAGAGATAAAGCTTATGTGTATACTGGAAGGGTAATATGGTATATAAAGGGAGATGAGAATCTAATGGTCATGGGAGACTGGAATGCAGTTGTAGGGGAAGGAGTAGAAGAAAAGGTTATATGACTGTACGGGCCTGGGACAAAGATTGAGACAGGAGAAAGACTAACTGAGTTCTGTAATAAATTTCGGCTAGTAATAGTGAATGCTATGTTCAAGAATCACAAGAGGAAAAGGTATATCTGGAATAGGCCAGGTGGTACGGGATGATTTCAGTTAGATTACATCATTGTCAGACAGAGTCTCCGAAATCAGATGCTGAATTGTAAGCCATAGCCAGCAGCAGATATAGACTCAGAACACAATGTAGTAGTGATGAAGACTAGGTTGAAGTTTAAGATATTAGTCAGCAAGAAACAATAAACAAAGATGCTGGATATAGAACTACTAAGAGGTGACGAGATGCGCTTCAGGTTCTCTAAGGCTATAGATACAGCAGTAATGAATAGCTCACAAGCCAGACTTCCCATCGCAACCCATTTAGACTTAATGGTAAGAGGGTCCAGTCTAAACCTGAACACGGCTCAAGCGTTACAATAGGAAGAAGTCGTACTGAACTGTGAAGAGAGGCAAAAACAGAGACAGTGAACGATCCAAGGAGAAGAAGTGCAACATAGAGAAGGCTAAAGAGGCGAAGGCATTGTGGTTAAGTGATGGTGGTGTTGGAGTCCCAAGCAGGCGAGCCGTGTCGAAACCTCCCTCGTGAAATTTTTTCCCTCTTTTCGCTGTATTCAAATTTGTGTCTGTGCCGTGTTATAACGTCCGTTTGCAACAGCGAGGAGTAAGGAAGGGACCTGTAATGACAGCTGCTTCTGCAAAACTATTCTTTTAGCAGCCGAAAGGATGCGGCTCGCAAATGGGAAACTCTTCCTTCTCCAATCCCATGGAGACTGCAAAATTCCATGCGACATACGACATGACTAGTTGTTGCAATTGTTACGTAAAACAATATATAGCAATATATTCCTAATAATGATTAATTCTACAGAAAAAATCTGACTGAGAATACGAGAGAGAGAGAAAGAGAGACGTAGGGGGGAAGGAGAACACATAGAGGCAAAAAAGAGAAGAGGGAGAAGTTACTATGAGTATTTTACAGAAGAGCTCAGAAATTCAGAAAGAGAGAATCGTGTTTGATTATGGACATAAATATAAAAAAGCACAAACATTTTACTTATGTTATGCTTCGTTGTAAAGGTTTTCTAGGAACGTTCACCTGTGCGGGGTCTTCGACGAGAAACAACCGTAGGAGACATCAGCCCACAAAGATGAACATCTTCCTTATTTTTCACAGCTAAACAATTAAAATTACATAAAGTAGCTGACATTTCTTCTTGAGTCAACAAATTATAACATTTTCTTCTACAGTTGCACTTAGAGCCTGTTTTTCGGCCAGTATGTATTTCTCCTATATGTGTGCTATATTCTTCCTCCTCAGCGCGTTTCTCAATCGCTATATTTTTTCCCACTTGTCAGGTATTTTACTTTTTTTACCACTAACTTCTGAATCGCTATCACTTGAAACCATCTCCGTACAATGGAAAAAATAGCAACTTTCACAAATAACGCATTCATTATACACGCTATATAGAAACTGAGTGGAAAATAAAACATACAAAATATCCACAATGCAGTATGTATTAAGCCGGTCCATTTTTGAGGAAACATATTTTTAATGACTGTTGCAGCTGCCATGAGGTATTGAAAACTGTTCACAAGGTCACTGAAAACACTGAAATCTTTACTAGGAACTAGCGGAAAAAAATGAAGTGAAGGTGAAAGCTTCCCAGCCTGTTCTTTTTTAAGGTGGTATTTTGAATATTTCGCCGGTAAACAATGATTTACAGCCAAAGTATTGTATAAACTCAGAAGAGCTTTAATGTGGGCATGTATATCTTCCTGACTTCCGTTGATGGGCTATATTTTTACGTCTACTGAGTTTAATATTCAGTACACTGGCAAACTCGCTCCCTTTTTTGAGATCTTCAAGGTTCTGAAAGCGAGACATCTCAAGAGAATATACTTACCTGACTACCGTATGGAACGTAGTGCGTTGCGCGTTCAGACTCTGAGCTACAAGCGTTGAACAGAGCGATAGGTCTCAATCTTTCTGTAGATAATATTCCTGGCCGAGCACCCTAAGAAGCGCTGTGTGTCATGAGCTCCATAACTGGGTTGTGCGTCCTGTAGACTGGTGCACATTGCAACAGTTCACTAAATTCACGCGGTGTGCATGTTTATAATGTGGCTGCAGTTACTGTACGACTAATTGCTTCTAGTCTATTAATTTGTTCATTCATTTTACTACTGTCATCTAACAATATTAGTAATCAATTTTTGTCACAGTGAGTTCCTCTATTAGTTTATTCACGTTAACTGTTTAAGAATATTTATTGAATTACGTGAATGGGCCCTTTCATATTTATCCACCACATATTACAGACTGAGTCACGTTCACACAGCCTTTTGTTTTAAATAATCTCGCAAATTTCGTCTATATCTACCTTCATTCAATTACTTAAAGCCACACTTATTATGTGTCCAGCTGTCTGCGCAAATACTCTCAAAGTCATTAAAAGGTATATCACCAACTGACATAACGGTCATAAAAAGGTTTTAGTTTCATGTCGTCCAGTTTGAAAGTTATAATAAGGTTTGCATTACCTCGTACAATTGTTCAGGTATCTTTGCATGTCTTTGTGAAATTTAAACAACGCCAATTTTTACGTCATCTAAAGCAAAAATAATTTTTTATTTGTTGCTAATTTGGTTCAGCAACGTACTCGAAAATAAATACTGAATTGGTTTTCACTTCGTCTGAAGGTGGAACTTCGGTGTTGTCACTGTATTTTGCATATATAACTTCTCCAGCAACATTAATTACTTCCTGTAATAATTGATGCTATGGTTGTGATAGCGTTCTGGGGAATACGTACACATTTTGGAAGTAGTTCCGTCTTAATGAGTTAGAAGCGTCAGTAATAAATTCGTTTTTACAGAATCTGAAGGTCCTATAATAACTAACAGTATGATATGTGGTAGAAACTATCCATGTCTATTGGTATTACTTTCTTCCATAGTATCACATGTCTGTAACTATTACGTCTCTCTGTAGAATTTGCTTCACCCAAACAGACATTTTGCTAAATATGCGCGAGGATTTTTGGGAACAAAGAAGCATTATTTATAATTTCTTTATTATTTATATGCTTTTACGGATAGTTGAATAAATAACCAAACGTAAACATAATTCCATTTTAACAGTCAGGTCCAGTATTCTAGTCTGACATACCTTACCACCTACTGAGTCGGAATACAAATCGAAATGTCTAATTAATTACGATGCCTTCAGCTGGAGTAGTATCACAACAGGCAACTCCTAGTAATTTACTCTGCAGATTTTCATAAACACATGGAATATGTGGTCTCCAAGTACCACGTTCATTGATAACATGCTGTATTGCATAGCTTGACAACATTAAATAATTTTTATCTACTGTATTTTCTTGAGTGTGTATACACTCGTTCTTGTTGAAAAATTTATTGATTGCTGAACGTTCACACCGCAAGCTGCATATATTTTCAACTGCACTACTGGAGTTTCAGTACTTATGCAAAACAATGCAGCAATCTGCACAGAGTTGACGCGAAACTCTGTCTACTCATCGATTGTTAGTATTATTTTAATGCTACAAAATAGAGGACTTTCTGTTCTTACAAGAGGATGAAACTGATTATCCAATGGCATTACAACAATAACTATTTTAGAAATACTTGCGTTTAAACAATGCAATGTATTGAAACTCGTTACTGCTAGATTACCCTGTACTGGACACTAACAGATATCATCCAAACCAATAACAGAAATGAATAACTGAACAAATAGGCACACATTAACAGCATACAACAACACAATAATTACATGATCCTTGCTGGTTTAATGGAAGCTTGTATCAGTTATCTGAATTATGTTGCGATGAACGGTGACAGCTATCCTCTGAAATAACGACAACAATAATGAACAACTGAAGATTGTACGCATTAATAGTATAAATAAAAAAAACAGAAATAACATTACAATACTTACACGACTTCTTATTGATGTTCAACGACGATAACGAAGGCTAGAATTTGCACCCGAATACCGCAACTGAACGTCCATTAAGTCGTGACAAGTGGCCTTTTATGACAATTACGTTCTATGCGCCAGCAGATAGAATGCCGTTGGCGTCGTGAAACTTGCGCGAACAAACACGCGGCAACAATCGTCGTAGCCTTGTGGTCAGGGGAGCATTCTCCAGGCATTCCCTAGGTAATCTCGTCATTCTGGGACACACACTGGATCAACAAATGTATGTATCTATTTTTGGGGACCACTTCGAACATCATAACCAGTCTGGTTTTCCTTGGTACGATGGCATGAACCAGCTCGACAATGCAACGTGGAACACAGCTTAGTGGTTCAAAGAGCCCCAGAATGAGTTTATCGCATTCTCCTGGCCACCAAACTCACCGGATTTGTAAACCCAGTCTGATGTCTGTGGAGAGACCTCGATTTCACATCTTGGCATGGCCCCACATTCCTGTTGGTAACTTTCAGAACCTCAGTTGCACTCTTTCTGCACGTGTCGCAGTGATTCGCGGTGCAACAGGCGGTTATTGACGTTTATGACAAGTGGTCGATTTAAATGTGTATGCACAATGTATAAATGACAGTCATATGAAAACGACACACATGGGAAAAAGTAAGTATGCTGTTCATTATTTCAAAAGTAATAGCCATAAATGTTAACACATTAATCTTGCTGTGAGAGAAGACTTTTAGGACCTTCATGGAAAAATGGTTTCAGTGGTCTACAGAACCGTGACCATACCCAGGCGTGCGACTCTTCGTCCCGGCCACGAATGTCTTTCTTCAGTGCTCCAAACATACGAAAGTCACATGGGGGGGGGGGGGGGGGAGGGGAGATCGGGTCTGTATGGAAGAGTACAAGGGCTTCCCAGAGAATCTTAAGCAGCGTTGTTCAATCGCTTAAGAATGTCGACGAATGACAGCAATCCGTTGCAGGATAAAGGCAGCCCACATGTTGTTACGTTGGTTCGAGTACAGTGCATAAGTTTCAATGGGAAGCCGTTACATATCGTCCAAACGATCCCTATCTCTCTCTCTTCATGCCATAGCCATCATTTCTGAGCTCTGAAGAAAGACATTCATGTCCGCCAATTTGCTTCGGAAGCAACCGGAAACATTTTCTATGAAAATGGTTCAAATGGCTCTGAGCACTACGGGACATAACATGTGAGGTCATCAGTCAGCTAGACATAGAACTACTTAAACCTAACTAACCTAAAGACATCACACACATCCATGCTCGAGGCAGGATTCGAACCTGCGACCGTAGCAGCTGCGTGGTTCCGGACTGAAGCGCCTAGAACCGATCGGCCACAACGGCCAATCATTTTCTATGAAAGTACTGACCGTCTTGTATCGCAGCAGCGTACGTGTATTAATAGAACGTATTAATAGTTATGGCGATTATTTTTATATAGTAGACCGTTAACTTATTTTTCTTTCCATCTGTCTCGTTTACTGTTGACTGACCATTAAATCAACGAAAATCTGTTATCTTATGTGCGCAAGTTCCAGGTTTCAAATGATGCCAGTGTTCCCGTCTCTCCTGCAAGAAATTCTGAATCCTCCGCAGTACGCAACTGGTAGAGAGTTTAATTTCTAAATAACAGCCGACAATCTCTCGGATTACGTAGTTGTAGCACAGCGTGGGAGGCACTGAACGTTTAAAACTCTCATTTCCTCATTGAAAATTTTATGCCATCTGTGAACAAATAACGACGTACAACCGAATGAAAAACTTCTCTTTTCTACTTCTGGATGTGGGACAGACGCTTGATTCAACGTCAGACTCAGTAGCGCATTCGTGTGGTTAAACTGTATACACCACCACTGTCGAAAAAACATACGCTACAGGGAATGAATGCATTTCAAATTCTTGTACAGCGTTGCCAATGTGAATGATATTTCCTATAGGTTTTTTTTATCATGTTCTGGATATCATTCCTGTTCTATACGTCCTAATACAGCCCAGATCGTGACAAAGTGGGAACCAATTAGAAACTAGAAACACATACTTAAAACAATTGAAAATGACGCACCAAATCGGTTTCATATAACTTAACTCACTAGATCTCATGTCCTGCTCCCATAGCCGCGCACTTTAGCACTCGATTCATGGAATTCTGGTAGGTACACTAGTCCCAAATCGCATTGAACCAACGGATTAACGACGAAGGGTATTGTGACACGCAGTCTGCATGTGGTTTCTAGGCTGTATCCCTCATCCGACGAGGGAATAATTTGTTGGTATGCACGACCCACCTCAATTACGCGATTTGCAATCACTGAGACGGCACTGTCAGTATCATCCCACTACTTTCACGGTGTCTGTTTGTTAAGAATGAACATCGATCATGTTTATATTCTGTACAAGTACCGATAGCCTTAGGAGAAGGCATGGTCACATAACTGTGCTACTTCATTTTCCGGTGCATATCCGTTTTTTCCATTTCCTAACATGTTTCTATTGGTTGTGTAATGTGGGAATGATTTTCCCGCGCGGTTCTGTGAATAGAGCAGCGGTAGCTCAAACATGAAGAGAAAGTTCAGGTCAGACATACATCTGTACTCTGGATTGTTGAATCTGGACCGGTCTACACAGTGGTCATCAAACTGCGGTCCGCGGTCCGCATACAGACCCAATCAACTGCACCTGCGGCCCGCTATATAGCGCTGAAAATAATGCCTCCGAATTTATATACTGTCCTCAATATCGGCTGAGGTATTACATGAATTGCATATTACTCCGTCGACTTTCCCAGCCCATTGATGCAAGTTCCAATCCTCTACCTCTATATGGCTCCACAATGTAGCGTGTAACATGATGGTGTGTACTGTAACTTAGTCGGTACATCAGAACCATCGTTCTGTAATCGATTTTTTAACGGTATAAAACGTCGTCCACACGTGGACTAACTTCTCCTTCAGTATGACAACGCCAGACCACACACGAACGCTGCAACATATGTAACAATCGGGCGCCTTGGGTTCAGTGTCGTAAATGATACTCCATACAGTCCCGACTTGTCCCGGTCCAATTTTCATCTTTTTCCAAAAGTTAAAGACCATCTTCGAGGACTTCTCTTTGATAGTGATGAAGCGATGGTAGCAAAGGCGAGGATGTGGTTCCGTTAATAAAGTCAAACGTTCTACAGTAATGGTATCTACAAATTCGTCTCGCGTTTGTCGCTTAGGCCAGAGGCAGTGTTACGAGGCCCAAAAGCAGTGTTGTAAGTAACGCAGCCACATGGAGTAGTAGGAGAAATGAGAGGGGTAATTTTAAATCATTTTTCTTATAATGCTGATAACTCAAGAGCGGGCTCAACCGGAACCAGTCAGCTGCAGTATTACAAATGTCAAACGAGCGTAATGTGGGTTTGTTAGTGCGCGTTGAACAGACGCTCATCTTCGAATGTGATATATGTTTTTAGCAATTAATACGTAATCAAGCCTGTTACAACACAATGCAATGAGTAAAGGAAAAATGACATTCAAAACATTTTGTAAACATATCCGATCGTGTCGCAGATCGAACTACCTTTATTAATTGCTACAACGTACTACGAACACTGTCAAGACTGTTAAAATCATTTATTCATACAGACGACCGGTTTTGACAAATCTCTGTTGGTATCTTCGGATCTGAAAAAGATGGTACCGAAAATTTTAGGCTGTTGTTGTTGTGGTCTTCAGTTCTGAGACTGGTTTGAGGCAGCTCTTCATGCTATTCTACCCTATGTAAGCTTCTTCATCTCCCAGTACCTACTGCAGCCTACATCCTTCCGAATCTGCTTGGTGTATTCATCTCTCGGTCTCCCTCTACGATTTTTACCCTCCACGCTGCCCTCCAATACTAAATTGGTGATCCCTCGATGTCTCAGAACATGTCCTACCAACCGATCCTTTCTTCTAGTCAAGTGGTGCCACAAGCTCCTCTTCTCCCCATTTCTATTCAATACCTGCTCATTAGTTATGTGATCTACCCATCTAATCTTCAGCATTCTTCTGTAGCACCACATGTCGAAAGCTTCTATTCTCTTCCTGTCCAAACTAGTTATCGTCCATGTTTCACTTCCATACATGGCTGCACTCCATACAAATACTTTAAGAAACGACTTCCTGACATTTAAATCTATTCTCGATGTTAACAAATTTTTATTCTTTAGAAACGCTTTCCTTGCCGTTGCCAGTCTACATTTTATATCCTATCTACTTTGACCATCATCAGTTAATTTTCTCCCCAAATAGCAAAACTCCTTTACTACTTTAAGTGTCTCATTTCCTAATCTAATTCCCTCAGCATCACCCGACTTAATTCGACTACATTCCTTTACCCTCGTTTTGCTTTTGTTTATGTTCATCTTATATCCTCCTTTCAAGACACTGTCCATTTCGTTCAACTGCTCTTCCAAGTCCTTTGCTATCTCTGACAGAATTACAATGTCATCGGGGAACCTCAAAGTTTTTATTTCTTCTCCATGGATTGTAATACCTACTCCGAACTTTTCTTTTGTTTCCTTTATTGCTTGCTCAATATTCAGATTGAATAACATCGGGGATAGGCTACAACCCTGTATCACTCCCTTCCCAACCGCTGCTTCCTTTTCGTGTCCCTCGACTCTTATAACTGCCGTCTGCTTTCTGTACAAATTGTAAATAGACTTTCGCTTTCTGTATTTCACCCCTGCCACCTTCAGAATTAGAAAGAGAGTATTCTAGTCAACACTGTCAAAAGCTTTCTCTAAGTGTACAAATGCTAGAAATGTAGATTTTGCTTTTCCTTAATCTTCCTTCTAAGATAAGTCGTAGGGTCAGTATTTCCTCCCGTGTTCCAACATTTCTACGGAATCCAAACTGATCTTCCCCGACGTCAGCTTCTATCAGTTATTCCATTCGTCTGTAAAGAATTCGCGTTAGTATTTTGCAGCTGTGACTTATTAAACTGATAGTTCGGTAATTTTCACATCGGTCAACACCTGCTTTCTTTGGGATTGGGATTATTATATTCTTCTTGAAGTCTGAGGGTATTTTGCCTGTCTCATACATCTTGCTCACTAGATGGTAGACTTCTGTCAGGACTAGCTGTCCCAAAGCTGTCAATAGTTCTAATGGAATGTTGTCTACTCCGGGGCCCTTGTTTCGACTCAGGTCTTTCAGTGCTCTGTCAAACTCTTCACGCAATATCATATCTCTCATTTCATCTTCATCTACAACCTCTTCTGTTTCCATATTATTCTCCTCAAGTACATCACCCTTGCATAGACCCTCTACATAATCCTTCCACCTTTCTGCTTTCCCTTCTTTGATTTAGAACGGTGTTTCCATCTAAGCTCTTGATATTAATACAAGTGGTTCTCCTTTCTCCAAAGGTCTCTTTAATTTTCCTATAGGCAGTATCTATCCCACCCCCCCCCCCCCTTGAGATAAGCCGCTACATGCTTACATTTGCCATCTAGCCATCCCTGCCGAGCCATTTTGCACTTCCTGTCGATCTCATTTTTTAGACGTTTGTATTCCTTTTTGCCTGCTTTATTTACTACATTTTTATATTTTCTCCTTTCATCAAATAAATTCAATATTTCTTCTGTTACCCAAGGTTTTCTACTAGCCCTCGTCTTTTTACCTATTTGATCCCCTGCTCCCTTCACTACTTCATCCCTCAAAGCTACCCAATCTTCTTCTACTGTATTTCTTTCCCCCATTCCTGTCAGTTGGTCCCTTATGCCCTCCCTGAAACTCCGTACAACCTCTGGTTCTTTCAGTTTATCCAGGTCCCATCTCCTTAAATTCCCACCTTCTTGCAGATTCTTCAGTTTTAATCTACAGTTCATAACCAATAGATTGTGGTCAGAGTCCACATCTGCCCCTGGAAATGTCTTACAATTTAAAACCTGGTTCCTAAATCTCTGTCTTACCATTATATAATCTATCTGATACCTACTAGTATCTCCAGGGTTCTTCCATGTATACAGCCTTCTTTCATGATTCTTAAACCAAGTGTTAGCTATGATTAATTTATGCTCTGCGCAAAATTCTACCAGGCGGCTTCATCTTTGATATCTTAACCCCAAGCCATATTCACCTACTACGTTGCCTTCTCTCCCTTTTCCTACTGACGAATTCCAGTAACCCATGACTATTAAATTTTCGTCTCCCTTCACTACCTGAATACTTTCTTTTATCTCATCATACATTTTATCAATTTCTTCGTCATCTGCAGAGCTAGTTGGCGTATAGACTTGTACTACTGTGGTAGGCATGGGCTTCGTGTCTATCTTGCCCACAATAACGCGTTCACCTTGCTGTTTGTAGTAGCTTACCCGCACTCCTATTTGTCTTATTCATTGTTAAACCTACTCCTGCATTACCCCTATTTGATTTTGTATTCATACCCCTGTATTCACCCGACCAAAAGTCTTGTTCCTCCTGCCACCGAACCTCACTAATCTCCACTATATCTAACTTTAACCTATCCATTTCCCTTTTTAAATTTTCTAACCTACCTCCCCGATTAAGGGATCTGACATTCCACGCTCCGATCTGTAGAACGCTAGTTTTCTTTCTCCTGATAACAACGTCCTCTTGAGTAGTCCCCGCCCGGAGATCCGAATGGGGAACTATTTTACCTCCGGAATAATTTACTCAAGAGGACGCCATCATCATTTAATCATACAGTAAAGCTGCATGCCCTCGGAAAAAATTACGGCAATAGTTTCCCCTTGCTTTCAGCCGTTCGCAGTACCAGAACAGCAAGGCCATTTTGGTTAGTGTTACAAGGCCAGATCAGTAAATCATCCAGACTATTGCCCCTGCAACTACTGAAAAAGCTGCTGCCCCTCTTCAGGAACCACACGTTTGTCTGGCCTCTCAACAGATACCCCTCCGTTGTGGTTGCATCTACGGTACGGCTATCTGTATTGCTGAGGCGCGCAAGCCTCCCCACCAACGGCAAGGTCCATGGTTCATGGGGGCTACAACAACTAATACAACAGCACACATACTCAAAATTTACAGTACATAGAATAATAACATACCTATGTTTACAACGTTATAAAATCTTACTCTTCAGTATGGTAAGTAGTGCTATACAATCTATGTCCATGATGATATCATCGGCATGCCAATTTTAAAATAACGCCTACGTATACACCTATTATTGTGCCGATTATAAGTGTTCATATTCATCAGCACTTTACAAATGACACATCCCAGCGTAAACATTTTGAGCTATGCAAAGTACATCAGGTGGTTCAGTGGTAGTACAAATCTATACAATCATTTCATATTCGATTAAGGTATGGACTTACTATTTCAAATAGTTACATATGTCTAAATTGTTATCATAACATATGAGCCAAGTCAAAATTCTACACTAAAAAGCCTCTTTGTGAATACATGTGCTACATTTACAAAACGTAATTTATACATAAAACTTTTGACATCATTTTGGAAAGTTTATACATCAAACTTTTGACATCATTTTGGAAAGTTTTTAAAAACGTCTTATAAATATTCTTAATTATACTACACCAAATTTTCCTTTATACAGAACCACAACTAATACGGAAGTCCATAACCATCTACTAGCTCTCTGTGTATAGCCAATGGTATCATGTGTAGGTTGATTTTAATATATCCAGGAATACCTTAAAATCTACAGACACAGATACGATATTTTATCAAGAACGTATTCAAGGTATGTGTAGCAACAAATTGAGCCTTTTAATGATTGTGCTTTTTTGTCAGTTGTGCTATTAACATGAGGTTATCCAAGGCAACATGTCACTTGAGGTCTTGGTAGAATCTCGTCACCTGACGCCAATGTGCAATCTGATCACCTGACTTTCAATAAGCTCATGTTCACATTGTATTTGACAACAAAAGCACAATCGTTAAATAGCTTGATTATGTATCTGAAAGAGTTCTTGCAGAAATGTCATATCTGTGCCTGTAGATACCAAGCTGTTCCGGGATATACTGAAATCAACCCACATATGATACTATTAGCTGCACGTTCAGAGCTTTTAAGTGGTTATAGATCGCCGTATTTTTTGTGGTTTTGTATAAGGGAAATCTGATATAGAATTCTTATGAATCTGTATACAGTGTTTTTAAGAAGTATTTAAAATATTATTAACCGGTTTACGTATAAATTAGGTTATATAAATATTGCACATGCTTTTGAAGACAGTTCTTTTTTTTTTTTTTAATATAGACTACTGACTTGTCGCATATGTTACGATAATCATTTAGGCATATATGTAACTATTTGGAATAGTAGGTCTCTGCTTTAATATAATGTGAGATGATTGTATGGATAAGTACCACCACTGCACCATCTGATGTATTACGTATCGTTACGAATCTTTAAGCTGGGGTATGTCAGTTGTAACGCGGTGATGAATGTGAACACTTTTAATCAGTGCAATCATATGTGTGTACGTATCTGTTATTTTAAAATTTACATGTCGACTTCTAGTATAGCTCACGAAATCACAATGGACATACATTGTATATCACCACTTAATCTACTGAAGGAGAAGATTGCACGGTGATGTGGATGTACAGTATGTATGTTGCTATCCGTTTATTGTATATTTTGGATGTAATTATGAGTGCTGTTATATTAGTTGCTGTATCCTAGAATTTTCGGCCCATCTTTTGCTGATCCAATGGTGGCAGCAGAGAATTGTCCGGTTATCTGTATGATTTCAGCAAACCTGGCAAGTGAAAATTTATTCAGTGTTCATAATATTACAGGTCACCCCATGCTGACGATGTCAGAAGTATACATAACATATTTATGTACATTACGAAATAATAGTAAGGTCGGAAGGGGAATTTGTGCTAAAGTGGCCAGTGCATCTTAATTAGCCATTATACATTTTTATACAAGCAGAGCGCTGCTCTCTACCGGAAGCTGGTCACACTAGGTCTAATGTACTTCGACACTTTTGTCAGTGCGATTGACGGTGGAAGCTTCTTCCATTGTTCGTTAGCAAATACTTCGTGTTTTTGAATCGTCTGATATGACATATCATTTATATTATTCTTGCTACCTCAGATGAATGGGCCGTAATAATTTTTTACAACAACATCTAAACATACTATTTTCGCCTAAAACTGTAGTTCGTTGTACATTTATTTCTGTTTGACAGTTTCTTCTGTGGATCGCTGACGCTGACATGACGTTCACTCGGGAAAAGTGGCCACAATATAAACCGGTAAATGGGGCAAACGTGTACACCCCGATAACTGTAAGTTACTTCCCAAAACGCCCATAATTCAGTACAGAAAACTGACTTCTGAACCATTTAGCGTACAAAGCTATATGAAATACGATCATATATAGAACACAGCGATGGCGCACACGACTCTCCTCGCGTACGTAACTGACGACTGCGACATCCAGCCGCAAAGATAAATAAAATAAAATTCTCAGATACGGAGTACAGCAGATTCTGTACTAGATGGAATTACCGATAACGAAAGTAAGATGCACTTTACATGAGCCCAGTGTCTGTATTTGACAGTGTCTGAAGTTAGATGCAATGTTCCTTCGGACAGGCGTGCATGTTTGAAGCTGCAGACACTACTGATGACGTATAGCCGGATCAAATCACGAAATGTATTCGCAGTTTGGAAATACAGGGCCACCACCATTGCACATTTTCCGGAAACAACTGAAAATTAGTGCTAGACTCAGACTCAGAACCGTATTTCCTGCTTTATGCGAGTAATAGCCTTAACCACTTGGGTTGTCCGAAACTCGTTTCGAAGACAGACCCAAACATCCATATGCCCCACTGTCTACTTCCCGAAGCGCTCACATAATTACGTGACCCCCCCCCCCCCCACACACACACATACATAGAGAGAGAGAGAGAGAGAGAAAGAGTTATTAAATTTTCTCGTCAGATTCCCTTGGAATTTGCGTGAAGTACGAGGGTGCGAAGCCTGTGCACGACAGTGCCTGCAAAGTTCCATGCATTGTTCCTTCAGACATCCATGCCAAGAGATGAATATTTTCCTTCGCAAACTGTTTCGTTCCCTTGTCCTGAGCCTGTTTGAAGTTTTTGCTGCTCTTGCCATTGTATTGATGATATCAGCGTCCAGTGGTAGGGTAGAGCTTATTGTTGCACAGTAGAATAATAAATACGTGAAGGAATAGAATTATGGTACAAACTGATTGAGACGACGCTATGTGGGCTGTGTCTGCCTGATGCACAACGATGTTGTAAGCGAATGTCAATATGACAGGCCTGAAGTACAATGACAACAGTGTGGATCAGACAGGACGCTATACTGTAATGAGGCTAAATATTGTAACTTCGCCAAGAGATGTCACAGGGACTCCTTCCAGGATACACACTTCACGTAAAGGAATGCTTTGAGAACCTGAAGTTTAACACTAGAGCAGGGCACATTCAGTGACTAGTGTGGTGAGAGATGAGGGAGGTGGCGGAAGGGTTTGAAGGGGAGGAGGGGAAGCGATCACGTCATCGCCAGCTATGGAACCACCGCCCTCGCAAAGCTCATTCTCAGAGTGTGGCCACTCCATTTGCATCACGGTTACCTACGCAAGACCAGCTCTATTAAGTTACGGAATGCTCTAGTGAATTCAACAAGTATCTACGAGCTGCCACAGAGCTGGCGTACACTACTACAAGACCACAGACATCCACACATGGACGGGATTTATGAGCTGCAAACAGCAATCCTGCTAGCCAGCACGGCGATTTACTGACGATGGGGGCCGGCCCGATCTTCCGTAGATGAAGAACCGATCTGCACATCTGCAAACTATTCTAACTTGAGCATTGGACGCCCGTGTCGGTGCTACTGGGACAGTACGAGTACAGTCTTACTGGTTGTACATTGGAACTACCACTCGGGCTGTCCTTCGTCTTGCAGTTGGATATTCAGCATTGACGCTATCTCGAAAACTAATCACACGGGTACGCAGTTTTCCGGGAATGAGCCTAACTGCAGCTTCACTCATCGAGAGCGCTACTGGTCTACAGAGATGCACTGTACTACGGGTCGCGGCACTGACCACAGGCAACGCCAGGACTGCACTCAGCAAATTCCACGCCGGACACTGAAGTGTCGTCTAGTGCTTTCAAGCAACGCGAGGTCAGCACAGCTACAGTTAGGCAGCCCCGGGATGGAGAAGGATTGATTTAAAATGCTCGCCAGTAGATGATTGTAAATCGATTGACGGTTCATTAGCGCCCTGACGCTCTACACGATCCCTCACTCCGCTCTTCACTCGACCTCCTTATAAGAACGCGACCCCTGCAAGGGTCGTAAGTTTATAATGGATGCAATGTACGGCGAACTATCTACTGTATCTAGAAAAAAGTTGATACATGGCAATGAACTATCTAGTATCCACGCTTTCACAATGATCTTGTTTGGTTTTATGCTGATGTTAGGTCCCAAGCCTCTGGAGATATTTCGTTGTCCGGTAATGAGATACTCTAACTCTATTTCAATGTTGGCTACAGTAGCAGCATCGGTATATAGGAGTCCATGTACAGATAACATAGTTAATTTAACATTTAACTAAATACGAGCAACATTAAAAAAAGGGTTCCATCGACTTTTGGATGCAAATGTTCGCCCTCACAATTGTGTTGAATAGCTTATTTCGGAGCGAAGAAAGGCATTATATAAAAAATCACACTAGCCGAAGGGCAGCCTTGTTTGGCACTGCTCTGAACGGGGCTTCATTGAACCCTGCTTTCCAGGATGTGGAGGATACGTGAAGATAATTCGGAGAAATGTCTTCCATGACATCCCTCTTTTCTAAGGATGTAGTATAAGAGATTATTACCCGAAAGTTCAAATAAAGTACCACTGGTAATTGGTGTCAAGTGACACTTTTACCTAGTGTAAGTCGCTGTCCGTATTCCATTATCTCAGAAAAGGTATGATGTGATCACTTGAAAACTGCTTCATTAGGCTCGTACAGTAATCTGCACTAATAAGCAGTTAACTTCGTTCGAAGGAAACAATTTAAGTGCCCCAGATGCGTCGTACGAGTCTCTTTGAACCGTTTTCTATCTGCATTATGACTGACACTTTCAGTTCCGCCCCCAGGAGTCATATATACTGAAGCACCAAAGAAACTGGTATAGAAATTTGCATTCATATACAGAGATATTTACACCGGCAGAATACGGCGCTGCGGTCGGCAAAGTCTATGTAAGACAACAAGAGTTTGGCGCAGTTGTTAGATCGGTTACTGCTGCAGGAATGGGAGGTTATCAAGATTTAACTGAGTTTGAACAGAATGCTATAGTCGACGCACGAGCGATGGAACATAGCATCTTCGAGGTAGCGACGAAGTGGGAATTTCACGAGTGTATTCTGACTACCAGGAATCGGGTAAAACATCAAATCTCCGACATCGCTGAAGCTGCAAAAGGATCCTGCAAGAACGGGACTAATGACGACTGAAGAGAATCGTTCAACTTGACAGTGCAACCAGTCCGAAAAATGCTGCAGATTTAAATGCTGGGCCATCAAGTGTCAGTGTGTGAACCATTCAACGAAACATCATCGATATAGGCTTTCAGAGACGAAGGCCCACTTGAATATCCTTGATGACTACACAACACGAAGCTTTACGCCTCATCTGGGCCCGTCAACACCGACAATGGACAGTTGGTGACTGGAAACATGTTGCCTGGTCGGATGAATGTCGTTTCAAATTGTATCGAGCGGATGGACGTGCACGGGCATAAAGACAACCTGATGAATGCATAGACCCTGCATGTCTGCAGAGGACTGTTGAAGTTGGTGAAGGTTCTGAAATGGTGTGCAGCATGTGCAGTTGAAGTTATATGCGACCCCTAATTCGTCTGGATACGACTCTGATTGGTGACACATACGTAAGCTTCTTCTCTGCGCATTCCAACGGATCTGGGCAATTCCAGCACGAAAATGCAATACTAAAAACATCCAGAATTGCTACAGAGTGAATCCAGCTGCACTTTTCTTTGTTTAAACAGTTCCAAATGGCTCTGAGCACTATGGGACTTAACGACGGTGGTCATCAGTCCCCTAGAACTTAGAACTACTTAAACCTAACTAAGCTAAGGACATCACACACATCCATGCTCGAGGCAGGATTCGAACCTGCGACCGTAGCAGACATGCGGTTCCGGACTGAAGCGCCTCGAACCGCTCGGCCTCCGCGGCCGTCTTAAACACTTCCGCTGGCTACCAAACTCCCCACACATGAACATCCTTGACCATATTTGTGATGCCTTGGAACGTGCTATTCATAGGAGATCTCCATCGCCCCGTACTCTTACGGGTTTATGGACATCCCTGCAGGATTCATTGAGTCAGTTCCCTCCAGCGCTACCTCAGCAACTAGTCGAGTCCATACCACGTCGCGTTGCGGCACCTCTGAGAGCTCGCGGGGGCGCTACACCATATTTGGCGTGTGTACCAGTTTCTTTGGCTCTTCAGTGTACGTATAATTGCCTTTGGATGTAATCATCTAATAGTCGAGGAGAAATTTTTCTTTATAAGGGAGAGTCAGAAGAAAAAGAAACAGATGAGAAAGAGGAAGTAAAGTTTTCGTTACTTCCAAAGTAATCTGCATAACTGTTAATACATTTAACCCATTGTGAGACAAGACTGTCAGTGGCTTCATGCAGACGTTTTTGCGGTTTCCTGCTCAGAAGCGCACCTCTTCGCACGAAACAAATCGTCGGTAAATAATGTCTTTCTTCAGGCCTCCAAAAAGATGGAAATCGCATTGGGAGAGGTCGGGCCCTTATGGAGGATATGTAAAGGCATGGGAGCTCGGATAGTAGTCGGGCCGGCCGGTGTGGCCGAGCGGTTCTAGGTGCTTCAGTCTGGAACCGCGCCACCGCTACGGTCGCAGGTTCGAATCCTGCCTCGGGCATGGATGTGTGTGATGTCCTTAGGTTAGTTAGGTTTAAGTAGTTCTAAGTTCTAGGGGACTGATGACCTCAGATGTTAAGTCCCATAGTGCTCAGGGCCATTTGAACCATAGTAGTCGAATCAAATTTGGCACCATATGTGCTCGCCCGCTGTAAAGCCCTTTCACATCCTCCATACAGTCTCGATCCCACCTCATGGGATTTAATTATTTTTGGAGCCCTGAAGAACGACATTCGTGACCTTCGATTAGCTCCGGACGAAGAGTTGCACGCCTGGATACAATCGTGGTTTCGTAGGCAACCGCTAACAGTTCACCAAGGCATTGAGTGTCTTGTCTCACAGCGGTATACATTAACAGTTGTGGCCAATAGTGCTGATATAATGAATGTTACCTCCTTTTTTTCCATTTAACTCGTTTTCATTTGACGGCCTCTTATACAACCCAAAAGAACACGAAATTGGACATACGTTTGTTTCTACGCGTCAAACACAGGTTTTCACATGTTTTGGCAGTATAAGGAGGCCTACTGTTCCAGTGTTGGAGTGAATGCTAACAGACAGACTGACCACCTGAGAGTATTAATGTTGTTCGCGTTTTGTGTTGTTACAAAGCCTTGTAGGGTATAATAGAGACGTGAACTGCGTCGTTTGTTAATAGCTGCGAAGGAGACGGAGAAACCACGTATGCATCTGAAAGAGCGTTATCAGCACCTGAGAGATTGGCAGGTGCCTCATTGTGGGTCTCCATGTGGCCGGCTGGTAGAAATGTGCAATATCCAGATTTGTTGGTCATTCGTTGGGGACTGTAGACCGATGTTGGCCTGCTTAGGAACATTGGGAGAGACTTGATCATCAACAAGGTGCCAGTCGATCACGCCTTTCCTCAAGGAAAGGATCGCCGCATTGTATACCTAACACAGTGTAACCCATTTATATCTGCGCCTGACATCCGAGATCAATGGACTGCCTGCAATATTCTCAGTCATGTCGCTCAACTGCGTGGAGACTAGCGTCAGTTGGGGTAATGGGTTATTTTGTCTCATGCTAGGCTGTCCTGAACATCACAACATAAATGACTGCGTTCTGAGTGATACCGCGACCGGGAAACATTGTCTGCTGATAAATGGTGTCGCATTGTTTTCAGTGATGAACAATGGTTGAGCACCGTTCCAGATGAAAATCATCGGCGAGTATGGAGGCGATTGTGGGTAGGATTCTTATACACCTGCTCTACTCATCTGCAACATAGAGTGTCTGCTTCGTGGAAGAATATTATCTGGCTTGGATATGATAACGCTACGAGTCTCACGTCTAACAATTAGTTAAATAACCACCTAGCCTATTTTCGTGCTGTGAGGCAGACATAGGTGAGCATTGTTCTTTACATCCGTCGATGTATAGTAAATAAATCTGGGAACATAAATTTCTAAATGGGTTAACTGACATATATAAATAACGGGAGGACAGTTTCTTTTACGTTTTTGGTTTATTATATCTCTGCGCAGGTAAGATAACAAAGTTTCAAGCATGCACTAATGTTAGAATTTCAAAAGATTATAGTTTGTTTTTCCCTGATAATATTCTAATGCTAATCCTTCTTATAATGGAGGCTAATTCTTTGTGACGGAGCTAGTCACAAAATTGTGCAATTTGACGAGCTGTTAAACGTCAGCTGTTGTCTCTGGTGTTGTCTTCCATACCTTAAAGGGGGAGACAACTGATCCTCCAAAGGGAGAGAGAGAGAAGAGAGAGAAAAAAGAACATCGTTTTCTTACAACAGATCGTAGAGGACAAAATCTTTATATCGTAAAAACTTGAAACTTGTTACCCTAGAAGCGTAAAAATGAAGTTGAAATGCCAGAAGGTTAAATTTTTGCAATGTTTTGGAGAGGCACAGGGGTGTTAATCCTGGTGCCAGGGTGTGGAGTGCCGTATGTGTTGCCTCACATACCGAGTGATCAAAAAGTCAGTATAAGTTTGAAACTTTAATAAACCATGGAATAATGTAGATACAGAGGTAAAAATTGACACACATGCTTGGAATGACATGGGGTTTTATTAGAACAAAAAAATATGCTAGACGCGTAAAAGATATCTTCCTCGCGTCGTTTGGTGGTGATCGTGTGCTCAGCCGCCACTTTCGTCATCCTTGGCCTCCCAGGTCCCCAGACCTCAGTCCGTGCGATTATTGGCTTTGGGGTCAGCTGAAGTCGCAAGTGTATCGTGATCGACCGACATCTCTAGGGAAGCTGAAAGACAACATCCGACGCCAATGCCTCACCATAACTATGGACATGCTTTACAGTGCTGTTCACAACATTATTCCTCGACTACAGCTATTGTTGAGGAATGATGGTGGATCACATTGAGCAATTCCTGTAAAGAACATTATCTTTGCTTTTTTTTGTTATGCTAATTATTACTATTCTGATCATATGAAGCGCCATCTGTCGGACATTTTGTGAACATTTGTATTTTTTTTTTTGTTCTAATAAAACCCCATGTCATTCCAAGCATGTTTGTCAATTTGTACCTCTCTGTCTACATTATTCCGTGATTTATTCAGTTTTCAAAGTTATAGTGACTTTTTGATCACCCAGTATTTTTCAAGAGGATAACGCTCGACCACGAGTGGGACGTGTCCCTATGAACTGCCAGCATGAGGATGAGGTATTCCTGTGACCAGTGAGATATCCAGATCGGTCAGCTAATAGAGCGCCTAAGGGATCAGTAACTACGTCGCAGTGCCGGTATCCACGATATCAATGACCTGTTGCAATAGCTTGCCTCGGGAGAGGACAGAATGGCTTTGCGAAAATCTTCCCAACCGAATCAATGCTTGCATCCAGGGCAGAGAGGCTCCAACGTCACTGTTATAAGCGGGCTCAGACTGCCAATTTCTTTCTTAATTGGATTCGATTTTGTTATCATTGTAATAACCTCACATTCCCTCGCAACCCACGAAGTTTCACTACGTTTTCTCCTCCACTTCTTAGTACCTTACTGATTTTATCAGGCCGAGTGTACACGTAGATGTTAGATGTAAGGGACCTGTCGGAAAGAAAGCGACATTACCACTGGGTGATAATGATCTTTGTTAAGGGAAACACAGAAATAAGAATGCTATTTTAAATTACACTGCACATTAGCTTCGCTTTACACTGCGCCCATAATCATCAATGTTTACCTAGAGGTAGTGCAGCTTCAACGCCGCGCGCGTTCCTCTGTCCATCGTACGAAACTTCGTTACTCTTTTTCCAGCTTCTCTCTTCGCAGAGACCAGTAGTATTTGGGATTGCAATCAAGTTAAATATTAAAATGAGCAATGTTCATTTCATTCTTCTCCTTTTACCTGCACTGAAAAGACAAAGGAAGTATTTCCTTTTGTTTTCCAGCTAAAGAGAAATCCGTATATAGGCTCAAAGGCTCTCAGAGGCGTAGGCAGTTTGCATACAATTTTATAGCCTGATGAAAACCACTTGAACAAAGAACCTCTTGAATGTGTACTTCTTACTCCTTCATTAGCCACACCTGAAATTTTCTCTTAAGTAACCAAGAAATCAACTACGAAACAAATGGGAAATATTCAAGAGAAAAACTGAGTAGCTTACAAATTTAATAATAACTGTTTAATGCAAGACCTACTGGCTGCATATGATTGACATATGCGACACAGATAACAACAACCTTAAGGAACTAGCACAGTGTTGTAATTAACGAATGATCTGGTGACGCTATTACTTTCAGTTTGTCCGCCTCTGTAACTGAGTAGTCAGTGTAGATGACTCCAATGTGAAGGACCCAAGTTTGACTCCCGGTACAGTTTGGGATTTCTCCTCTGTGGGTGGACTGGAATGGATTTCTCTGAGCCTCGTGATGACAATTGTGGAAGTACTTGTCGGAGAAGAGGCTCCAGGTCACGGAAAATGGCCGGGAGAGCGGTGTGCCGAATCCGCGTTCGTCAATGTCGCATTCAGTGATGCCATTGGCTGAAGATGAGATGGCGGTCGGTCCATATCAATGGTCCCGTCGGGCCCTATGTATGGAGGTTACGTTTACTTAAATTACAATGTTACATAGTTTCCTATTTGATTAGATAGTGTGCATTGATGATGTTATACTACTTAGAACTGGGCTAATTTTGCGTATTTTTTCTCCTGTGCATGCGAATAATGAGAGGCAAGCTTACCCATTGGAATAAAAAACAATAGTCTATACATCACTTCAAACTTTCACAGCTGCTTCCGTTAAATGAACAGCCTTTTTGGCAGAAGTGGTACCTTAGAATGTTGTGCACCGAAAGCACCGTCTTCCAGTTACCAAAGCAGTCTTCTTTTTACTCATAAAATTTAAGTGGCATGATGTTTCACCTATAGCCTGATAGGAGATAAGAGTTGGTAAAGCAGATAAGAGTTGGTAAAAATGCCGGCTGACCTTACGTATACCTCACCTTGCTGTTTCGGTAGAAAGATGTAGCGCGTTAGGCAGCCAAGTACGAAACAACAGACAGATTGAACACCCAAAACTTTGCGTCCGTATTGGCCAATTGCAGAGTTGCCCTCTGCACGGCAACACTGATCTACAAACGTGGATCGACAGCAAACGAACCCAATCGGAACTGATGAGAGAGGCTTCAAATTGTCAGCTCATGCTTTACAGCGGCATGCGAGGCGCTCACAGACGAGAGATGTCGAACACCAACAACACGCGTACCATTCCGAGTGTGGTTAACATACATGTAATATCGATATCTTCCCAGACTGGCTGGTTTCATAGTTCCTGTCTTCCTTGATAATTTGTTACGCTACTAATGTTTGGATTTTATTGCCAGTAATATGACGACATCCTCATTCCAGAGCTCGTGCCACGGTACAATTATCTCACTCTGATAGAGGAGATATTTCTTTACACGGGATCTTGCAGTTTTTCCGTATTTTGGGGCAGTATTAATTTCAAAGTGTTGTAATGTGACAGATGTACCCAAAAGCATACACTTAATACGCTGGTCTTCGAGTACATGTACGAGGGTCGGTCAAAAAGTAATGCCTCCCATTTTTTTTCTACTTAAAGAAATTAAGTTAAGTGAAAAATTTGAATTTGGCGCCATTCCTCAAACCTTCTTCTGCAATCCACTGCAGTAGTAACTTTCTGTGTCAACAGGTGGCAGCACAGCAGAAGTTTGTAAGATGGCCGACATCGATGTTCGTTTGAGACAGCGTTGTGTGATTGAATTCTTGAATGCAGAAGGTGAAACGCCCATACGCATTCATGAAAGACTGAAGAAGGTGTATGGTGTTGTGACAGTGGATGTCAGCACTGTTAGACGATGGGTTCGTCGTTGTAAGGAAGCTGAAGGGCAAACACCGTTGACTGACGAAAAGCGGAGCGGCAGGCCGGTGAGTGCAGTGACTCCACACAACATTCAGCAAGTTGATGACATCATTCGTGGTGACCGTCGGGTGACTGCAGATGAAGTGTGTCGCATTATTTCTCTTAGTAAAGGCAGTGTGATCACGATTATTAAACAATTGGGGTACTCAAAAGTTTGTGCACGGTGGGTTCCAAGAATGTTAACCGATCAGAATAAAGAGGCAAGGAAAACAATAGCCTCCCCACACTCGCAGCGCTTCCGTTTGGAGGGAGATGAGTTTCTGAAAAAAATTGTGACCGGGGACGAAACATGGGTGCATTTTTTTGAACCCGAATCAAAGAGGCAGTCAATGGAGTGGCGTCACACAAGCTCGCCGTGGAAGAAAAAATTCAAAACTGTGCGATTGGCAGGGAAAGTTATGGCAACAGTTTTCTGGGATACAGAGGGTGTGATTCTGGTTGATTTTTTGGAGCAGGGATGCACAATAAATTCTGTTCAATACGTCACAACCCTCAACAAACTTTAAGCACGTCTTCAGCGAGTTCGCCCAACAAAATCAATGGCAGATGTTCTTCTTTTGCATGACAATGCAAGACCACACACCAGTCGTCACACCTCTGACGAGATTGTCAAAATTGGATGGGAAGTTTTGCCTCATCCCCCATACAGCCCTGACCTGGCACCATCAGACTTCCATCTGTTCGGGCCACTAAAAGAAGCTCATCGTGGGATTCATTTTGAAGATGAGGAGGACGTCAAAACATCCGTGCGTCAATGGCTTAGGAAGCAGAGCTGTGATTTTTACCGTGCTGGGATACATGCCCTTGTTCAAAGATGGACCAAAACTGTAGAGATGGGCGGAGATTACATTGAAAAATGACAAAATGATCCTCAATGTTGTGGTTTTCAACCTATGTAATTGCATTTAAATTTCCTGACAATTAAACGTAGAAAAAAAAATAGGAGGCATTACTTTTTGACTGACCCTCGTATATCTTGAAGAAGCTTGAACACACGTACAAAATGACACTTCTAGGGAGGGACACTTCTGCGGAGCCTGACGTACGTTCTGGGATAGGTGGTTTACCGCACTCAACATACAGGCACATTAATATTTTGGTTCTTGTTTAGCAGTTTAGCACAGTGTGCTATTGTTCGTGACACATGTTACTAATAACTACATTTATGTTGCAAAGTTGGAACAAAATTAGGTTTAATATGTACACTCCTGGAAATGGAAAAAAGAACACATTGACACCGGTGTGTCAGACCCACCATACTTGCTCCGGACACTGCGAGAGGGCTGTACAAGCATTGATCACACGCACGGCACAGAGGACACACCAGGAACCGCGGTGTTGGCCGTCGAATGGCGCTAGCTGCGCAGCATTTGTGCACCGCCGCCGTCAGTGTCAGCC
This sequence comes from Schistocerca piceifrons, assembly GCF_021461385.2. Lineage (NCBI taxonomy): Eukaryota > Metazoa > Arthropoda > Insecta > Orthoptera > Acrididae > Schistocerca > Schistocerca piceifrons. The sequence goes on from NC_060141.1 coordinate 785,746,598, forward strand.
AGTTTGCCGTGGCATACGGAGCTCCATCGCAGTCTTTAACACTGGTAGCATGCCGCGACAGCGTGGACGTGAACCGTATGTGCAGTTGACGGACTTTGAGCGAGGGCGTATAGTGGGCATGCGGGAGGCCGGGTGGACGTACCGCCGAATTGCTCAACACGTGGGGCGTGAGGTCTCCACAGTACATCGATGTTGTCGCCAGTGGTCGGCGGAAGGTGCACGTGCCCGTCGACCTGGGACCGGACCGCAGCGACGCACGTATGCACGCCAAGACCGTAGGATCCTACGCAGTGCCGTAGGGGACCGCACCGCCACTTCCCAGCAAATTAGGGACACTGTTGCTCCTGGGGTATCGGCGAGGACCATTCGCAACCGTCTCCATGAAGCTGGGCTACGGTCCCGCACACCGTTAGGCCGTCTTCCGCTCACGCCCCAACATCGTGCAGTCCGCCTCCAGTGGTGTCGCGACAGGCGTGAATGGAGGGCCGAATGCAGACGTGTCGTCTTCAGCGATGAGAGTCGCTTCTGCCTTGGTGCCAATGATGGTCGTATGCGTGTTTGGCGCCGTGCAGGTGACCGCCACACTCAGGACTGCATACGACCGAGGCACACAGGGCCAACACCCGGCATCATGGTGTGGGGAGCGATCTCCTACACTGGCCGTACACCACTGGTGATCGTCGAGGGGACACTGAATAGTGCACGGTACATCCAAACCGTCATCGAACCCATCGTTCTACCATTCCTAGACCGGCAAGGGAACTTGCTGTTCCAACAGGACAATGCACGTCCGCATGTATCCCGTGCCACCCAACGTGCTCTAGAAGGTGTAAGTCAACTACCCTGGCCAGCAAGATCTCCGGATCTGTCCCCCATTGAGCATGTTTGGGACTGGATGAAGCGTCGTCTCACGCGGTCTGCACGTCCAGCACGAACGCTGGTCCAACTGAGGCGCCAGGTGGAAATGGCATGGCAAGCCGTTCCACAGGACTACTTCCAGCATTTCTACGATCGTCTCCATGGGAGAATAGCAGCCTGCATTGCTGCGATAGGTGGATATACACTGTACTAGTGCCGACATTGTGCATGCTCTGTTGCCTGTATCTATGTGCCTGTGGTTCTGTCAGTGTGATCATGTGATGTATCTGACCCCAGGAATGTGTCAATAAAGTTTCCCCTTCCTGGGACAATGAATTCACGGTGTTCTTATTTCAATTTCCAGGAGTGTATTTTATTTGTGCTAACAAAATGTTTTGGTGAGAGGGCAAAATGAATGGATGTAGATGTTACGTCATTCGCCTACGTTTCTGCTGCAGTGATTTTGTATTCAGTGTCCACCTACACAGATTTTGATTCTAATAATCTCTCAGGCATGATTCCTTATAACTCAATAGAAAAAGCACGGCCTTTAAATTAGCAATGTTCGTCTTCATTAGCGAACATTGTACGACCTTCAACACATATTTAGCAGATTTTGTGTCGTCTCCATGGAACACCACAAAGAGGTAGACTCTTTTCCTGCACAAGTAAACTTATTTACAATATTTCCAAGACTGCAACAAACTTGTCTGTAATATTTGCGTAATTTTTTCTTCACTGTAAATTCTGTGGGCAGGGCAGGAAAATTACAAATGATTCCAAGTTGCCGTAAACTTGGACTTTATTTCAAGCCTTTGCAATAATGTCATTTGACTTTTTTTTTCTTTTGCCACGAAAATTGTAAATTGAACTGTACAACCGGTGTCGAGTTTATTAAACATCATCTTGAAGATTTTTTCCTAGTGACTGAACGTGCGGTTGAACTTTTGATACTAATGTATTTCTTCTTCAGTACCTCATTTCAGAGCTGTTTCTAGGGCGGTGGCGACTTTCCCTGAGTTCCGCATATCTCTTGGCGAAGGGCCCGTGGACTTCATCGAGACACTCGTCCACAAAATAGTCGTAGATATCCTGAAGCTTTCTGGTTGCAGATGTGTTCTCCTGAAAACATAGCGTACCATCGTCCAATATTTCCAGGGCCACATGTGCTCGAGATTAATAAATTCTCACGTGACAACGTGCTTCTTCGTTTTCCACACAGGCAGGAGCAAGTACGCAACAGTGTACTTGTTTCCACAAACAATCATTAAACAGATAATTTCAAGGAAACGTTCTCTGTTCCCGGAATCAAATTGCTAATCATCTCACCGACATTTTCGTAATGCTTGAAGTGTCGTTATGAAATTGCAGTACTGTTGCTGCCCTCTCGAGGAAGCTGTATTTGAGCTTTAACCTGCTTTTCCGGCTCCATTATTAGAATACATCACAACTACTTTGCGATTTAGTAACTATTTGTGCTATTTCACATACATTCTCCGTTTACCGTAATTCTTTATGAACCTAGTAAATTACTTATTATATTTTGAAGGCTGTCATGAGAGAAGCAGGAATCAGTCTAGGCACGTTAGTTGGAATAGCTTTAAAAACGATCATACGTATCTCGCTTTTCATTTGTAGCAACGCGTAGACAACTAGAACAGTGTTTGTTTCTTCCCAAGAGTTCGTAAGATTGGCGTGAAGTACGAACAACTTTAAGCGGCCTTTCCTGGCAATAAGTGGCAGGTAGCGCCGGACACATAGGTGTATTCCGGACATGTAGTTGTATTCTACTATTCGTCTGGTACAGCCTGTTCCGATGAGCACTACATGAAGTATCTTGGAGTATTCCAGCTGCACAAAACTGTCACGGACTCCCAGTTCGTTGCACTGACCCCTCCCGCTTCTCAGTAACTATCAGAAACAGTCACAGTCGATTCAGAACTGAACAGTGAGCAACAGGTCCGATGCTGCCGCTGCAGGAAACTGGAGAAACACCAAAAGTGGCTTATCAACCTGTAATAGAATAATTCAATTTAATTATATGATTTTTACAGAACACGTCAGTAAGAGGGATGGAAGGATACGATTTCACACTGAGTAAAGCTTTATTTACGTCCCGGGAACGCAATGCATAGGAGCTGAAGAATATCAAATGAAGGACGCGGGCAACTTTAGAAGAAATCCGTAACAGATACAGTTGCAAAAATCTGCACTGTCTGGACATAAAATTGAGGGGTGTCAAAGTATATGATGAAAGAAAACTAGAAGAAGTCAGTTTATGACTCAGTTTGGAAGTATGCTACCAAGTTACCAAATTTTATTTGACATCTTAACTAGTAGGTATTTTCCCCTATACTCAGGAAATATAACGCTTTATAAAGGCAATCTGTCTTTTGCGGGGAGTTCTTGTCGCTGATGATTTCTATTTGCTCCACTTTCTGAAAGCATGATTACGAGCAGAAAAATACTGTTTTAATGGGGTTATGGGCTGCATTAAATAGTGCGTATTCATTCAGGCTTTGACCAAACAAATGGTCATTAATATCAGCAGGGAAGACAAACCAGTTATCATAATCATGGGTGTCACTTCACGTGGATATCGGTCGTACTATTTAATGTGATTCCGCGTTACTATTTATTTTAATTTCCAAAGAAGCAAGTCATTCTTATTTTCTATTGTCTGACCAAAGTATTCGTAACACTTGAACTGTCGTTAAATATATTGCAACACTAGTGCTGTCCTCTCGAGGAAATGCCATTTAAGCTCTAAATTGTTGTTTTGGCTACAGTATTGGAACATTTCACAACTATAACTTGGCGTACAAGAATGTAGTGTTACTGTTTTACGTGTTGGTATTGCGGTTGCTATGGGCTAATTTATCGACTGTTCTAGTTCACTGTTGCTATTTGAGTTTACAAATTCTCATTTAGTCATTTGGAGAGAGAGAGTAAAGCTGTGGACGCTACAAAATTGGGCATCATGTGGCGAAATGGGATTATTTCTGATATATTCTTCTGTTCGAATCCAGAAGAGGGGTGACTGCAGCGGAGGATGCCAGAAACATTTGTACCGTGGGTTGTTGGGTTGTTTGGGGGAAGAGACGAGACAGCAAGGTCATCGGTCTCATCAGATTCGGGAAGGACAGGGAAGGAAATCGTCCGTGCCCTTTCAAAGGAACCATCCCGGAATTTGCCTGGAGCGATGTAGGGAAATCACAGAAAACCTAAATGAGGATGGGCGGACGCGGGATTCAACCGTCGTCCTCCCGAATGCGCATTTGTACCGTGTATGAGGATAATGCCATCGTTTTGACATTAGTGACACTTCACATTCTGTAAGACTTTAGGGCTTTATGAAGATCGTTCAAAGGCATTAATCCACGACGATCCACGTCAGTGTACTCGAGAACTGGCAAATGTGATGAACTGTGACCATTTAACCATGGTGTGGTATTTGCATCCAGTAAGGAAAGTTCTAAAATTGGGTGTAAGGGTACCGCAAGCTCTGAGTCAAAATCATATAAGTCTGCTGTTGGCCATATGTGCATCTCTGCTCATTCTTCATCAACTGGGTCGCGAAAAACTCCGATTTTTCGCATTTTGTATCGTTACTGGATTACAATAAAAGGTGTCTGTTGGCTAAGGTAAGGAAAAGAATGGTTGTGCATAAACAAAACACCAACTCCCCCTACAAAGACTTGCGCGCATCCACAGAATGTAATGTTATGCATTTGGTGGACCAGCAACGTTGTGGTGCACTACGAACTGTTTCTCCGAGCTGTAACCATCACTGCTGGCTTGAGACGCAATCCAACAACAACAACCAGGGCGATTGATTGAAATGATGCTACTCCACGATAAAGCCTGACGCATTCTGCTAGACTTAAAAAAAAAAGAAAAAGAAGAAAGAAAGAAAAAAAAGAAAAAAAACGCAATACAGGAGTTGCGTCGAAAGTCATTCCGCAGCCACCTGACTCACCTTATCTTCCGCCCTCAGATTTTTACCTTATCCGTTTTTTATTGGACAACCTTAAAGAAACTTCCATTCCGGATGAAAATTCGCTCCGAGCATGGCTCGGTGAATTGTTCGCCTCAAAACTGTTTTCACAATCCCGAAATCGAAATGTTGCCGCAGCGTTGGCAGACTGTTGTAAATCCTGAAGGCGAACATATTCGTGATGATTAATGTGTCTGTTATGTGTATCTGTTGTGTTTATTAAACTTTTTTGGAAAACGCTACGAACCTATTACTTCATAATTTAGTTCCTGTTTTTAACTAGCTTTTCACATTTGTGTTCACTGTAACTCCGTACTGAAGCATGTGAAATATCTTTTCACCTTCTTATCCATGGTACTTACATTTTAACGCATTTTCACCGTTTTTGTTAATTTTGCTGGTCCCTTACTAGTTTGAAAAGGTTTTCATCCACGACATTCAGTCACGAAATACATCAGTGTTTGTGAAAAATTGGAACGTCCAGAATGTGTGGTTACAAATTCATAGTAGGTTTCCAGCAACGAGTCATTAGGGCAGGGGAGAGAGGCAGTCAATAATCTGGGCCTGTAGGACCCTCTGTTTGATGAAAGGTTTCAGTTCCGATAGTATCATTTACTTAACAAGGCAAAACAAAAAACCGGAATTGGAAGGAAACGAGAGTACTAGTGTGCCTCGCTGATATTATAAATAACGTTCTGTAAGACGAAACGGGGAGAATGAACAATCTCCTGGAAACGGCTTGGTATTATCTATCAAAGTAAACTGAAGACCTGCTCAGATTGACAGCACCGTCTTGTTTACGCCCTTGAAGTACGGAAGGAAGACAATAATTTCGTAAACTGCTTTATTCTCACAAGTGGAGTTCGATACTTCATTTAAATGAGTGTGTCTGTACTTAAACTGCAGAATGACTGAGAAGATGAAACTTCTACGTTAGTTGATTCTGAAACAGATGAGTAAAACTGAACCTACTGAGCCTATTTTCTCTTTAGTTTTTCTTATCATGTGAACACTGACCCAAAATATTCTAGCGCAACGCAGTCTGACTGCTCAATAATATTACAACCTGACTTAAGATAATTAATTCCAAAGAATGGCCCTGACTGAAACGAAATCTTAACAGTAACCTATATAATTCATTACACACTTAGTTTACAAAAATCTTCATTATGCGAACTACTGCAATACATCCAAAGAATGGCCCTGACTGAAACGAAATCTTAACAGTAACCTATATAATTCATTACACACTTAGTTTACAAAAATCTTCATTATGCGAACTACTGCAATACAGCGAGTGCCAATACTGCCAGATAAATAAAAGATTCTAACTACTAAAGCCACTAACTACTAATAGACATGTGGTTAGCAAAGGAAAGATTTTGTTGCAAACCAAATAATGTATTTTTTACCTTAATAATGTAGCATCCAGTTAAAATACGAAAATAAATCGTCATTGACATCTAGTACAAAGGTATATAATCGTGAATAATATTCAATCTCCATGTCGAACATATGCAGACCTCTACCCTCCACCAATGCTAACTTATCACATCTAACATCGTTCACTGCTGGCAGTTCACCTCCAACTGTGCAACAGTACTTCCATCACTGCTGGCGACTAACATCCAACTTCCCAACAGTACTTCCATCACTGCTGGCGACTAACTACCAACTGTCCAACACAACTGGCGATTAACTTCCAGCAACGAGTTCAACCAGCCACAGAGTCTCTTGCAAAGAAAGCGCAGTCAGAAATCCAATACAAAGTACTACACAGCGCTGCCAACAAAGAGGCAGCCCACTTACAAGTTATTTACACGCTACACTTGAGGAATTGCCCATTTACAATAAGAACATACAGAAAGAAGAGAACGTACACTACATTTCATACTTCTTGCTCACGACCTGACTTTGGCTGTATACATAAAACTACCTTCCCTCGTGATATTGCCATCCTCTTCACTCTACAAAATAACAGAGGCTTCGTCAGCATGGCATATGTTGGGTTTCGGCTCAGTATCTTCAGGCGAAGTTTGTTCACGAGTAAGAGTGGTTTGCATTGTCAAAAACTGTTGGTGCTGGACTGGATATGAATCTGTAGAGGGATACCTATTAGCGGATATTGAGATGTGATGTGTCTGCCTTTAGCCTATAGGGCACCTTGAACTTGTGCTAGGGACACTTTCAGCGAGGTGTCTGAACGTCTCTGGAGGAATGGCAGTCCATTCGTCCTCAATAGCCGAAATCAGAGGAATCAGTGCGTGGACTCTGGGGCTTGGAGCGAAGTCGACTTTCTAACTCAACCCAAACGCGTTCCATTGGGTTCAGATCGGGACCCAAGGCTGACTGTATGGCGCAGGCTATAGAGTGATTCATCACATCGTGGCACTCGTTTCCAGTCATTTATTGTGCAGTGACGCGGCTCTACAATTGTACTCCATTCGTTTAGCTCCCTATGCACAGTATTGTACTAGCTGGCGTGGTGATAGCATCTTGGAGCAAAAGAGTTACTTCTTCCGCTGATTTTATTCAATTTTTTACAACATCTCTCGGCAATGCTCGACGGTCCATGTCCATCAGTCCATGAGGTCCTGCCTGATGTTGGTTTAGCTATGGTTGTTCCTTCGCCTTTCCATACCACAGTCACATCACTTCGGCAGCTATAAAAGTGTTGATGTGTCCCAGTTGGATTTGTTACTAGGTTGACCTCTAATGACTAGTCCAAGCTCGACCACTATGAGCTCTCCGGGTCGACCAGTTCTGCAATTACCATTTCTCTACTGAGAGCGCAATAATCCCCGCCTACTGTTATACTGGCTGATCCATCTCTGAAGACATCTAGTATTAATTCAGCTCTACGTAGGGATGTCCAAACAATCACCTTCTATACGTTTTGCCGCAGCAACGACTGAGGGCTCTCTCCTGGCCATTGCCACTGTGGTTCACCCCGTATTACCTGCGACAGCTGTTCACCGCAGGACGATAATCCGGGATAGGTTTACCTAGAGAACTCCTTTTTCCTCAATGAAACTGTTGTCAAGCTCATGTATCTGAATAGCTTACGTGGCCGGTCGAGGGTTTAGCTCTTATCGGCTTCCAGTACCTGCACGTTTGCGAAATTTTTCCTCGGTCGTTCTCACGCTCCGCCATGGCTGTTGACTGTACCTGTCCCAGGCTGACATGCCGTTTCGGTCAATTAAACTGGTACTGAAGGATCGTCGAGTCATCACAGATAAACGTTTCCATATTTTCGCTGTATGCCGTACACTTCCGGCATAGTGAGTTGTTCTCTGCTGATCTGAGACACTCTCTGGTCTTCTCGAACTGTTGTGTTTGCTCAATAGGCAGCAAGTTCTCTTTGTCACCCGGCAGATGGATCACAGAAAGACAGTACCCGACATTTCTTCTTCTGTGGTTTTGCTTTCCCGGGCGTTAGGTTCCGTGACATTTCTAATTCAATTGGTGGTGGACTTATTGCTCAACAGAATGCATCCCATGTGCTGCATCTCGTGGTGTTGGAGCTTTCATATTTGTCTTGTGAGCTTTACGCGTGTGTTAATCATTCCCGTTTTTGAGTCAGGTGACGATTGGAGAATTTTGTGCCACTATCCATCGGTATAGTTTTTCATGTACACTGTGTCCCAGTTTATCTCCAGTCCTCGTTGATTATGGGGGAGGGGGTCGAAATAAAAAAAATAAATTAATCTCAATGGAAATTTATATTACAATTACTGATTGCGCTTAAGACAATTAAATGAACAACAAGGCATTGCAGTTACAATAACGATTTTGCAGGGAATGATTTATACCCACAATTGCCAATGTACGCACAGAAAGTGACTTACTGCGTGAAAGAATTATATTATGAGTATAAAAAATAGGTACAGAAACTTAAATTACTCACGATTATCAAAAGGAAACATACTAGAGTTACCATACAGCTAGGCGAAACACCAAGTAGAAACAAGCAGCACGTAATTTGCGTTAACTAATTGTGTACGAACAGTATTATCATTTTATCTCGAAGTAAGTTCGGAACCCATCCATCATTAACTGTTTTACCATCCTATTACACAGTCCTAAAATATCAGTCAAATACATCTCTACAAGCCAATATCCTTTCACGAGCTTATCACTCTGCTATCATTAAACTGACTGGTACTTCGATGACAGACCAACGAGACCCTCAGAACTGCAATAATTGTGAAACCAGACAACAGCGACCAGTCCAATAACAAATAAAACACACAATTAGGCACAGCCATTATATCTACGGTAAATTTGGAAATTTGTGGTAAGGACTATGGGACTAAACTACTAAGGTCATCGGTCCCTAAGCTACTACTTAATCTAACTTAAACTAACTTATGCTAAGGACAGCACACGCACCCATGTCCGAGGCACGACTTTAACCTCCGGTGGGCGGAGCCGCAAAATCGTGACAAGATGCCACAAAAGTGGTTCAAATGGCTCTAAACACTATGGGACTTAACATCGGAGGTCACGAGTCCCCTAGAACTCAGAACTACTTAAATCTAACTCACCTAAGGACATCACACACATCCATGCCTGAGGAAGGATTCGAACCTGAGACCGCAGCGGTCACACGGATCCAGACTGTAGCGCCTAGAACCTCTCGGTCTCATCGGCCAGCCAAGATGCCACAGACAGCACGGCTACCCCGAGCGGCTGTTAATCTATAGTCTTAAACAAAATAACATTTTTTAAAAAAGACGGAATATATTCCATTAAAGAGGCCAGAATTTAATTTTTCAACTAATGAAAGGCAGAAAACATAAAATTCAGGTACGAGGCGTGTTTTTTAAGTAAGTACCGTTTTGAAATTAAAAAAAGGCGTGCTAGGATATCTCAACAATTTTATTTTTACATAAAAGCCTGTACCTTAATCTAATTTTCTACATAATTTCCGTCAATATTGAGGCACTTGTCATAACGTTGTAGCAGATATGAATACCCTCCTCATAGAAGTCTGCCGCCTGACTTGTTAACCACTGCATCACCATTGTTTTGACTTCGTCATCGTCTTGAAGACGCTGCCCGCCCAAGTGTTTCTTCTAGTGCAAGAACAGACGGCAGTCGCTTGGCGCAAGATCGGGGCTGTACGGAGGATGATCTAGAGTTCCCCATGGAAAAGATGTGGTGAGATCTTTGGTCTGATTCGCCACATGCGGACGGGCATTGTCTTACAGCAAAACGATGCCCTTCAACTTCCAAGGACTGTTGCTTTGTTCTGGTGTGACATAGGCCACCCATGCTTCATCGCCCGTAACAATTTGGCTTAAGAAATCACCGTCGTTGTTGTACCGCTCAAGGAAAGTCAATGAACTGTCTAAACGTTTGGTTTTGTGCACATCCGTCAACATTTTCGGTACCCAACGTGCGTATAATTTTCGGTAATTCAAGTGCTCGGTCACAATGCCATACAAAGCACTACGAGAAACATTAGGAAAGTCATCCCGCAAGGAGGAGATTGTAAAGCGTCTGTTTTCTCTCACCTTATTGTCCACTTCCTGCACCAAACTTTCATTAACGACGGAAGGACGTCCACTCCGTTGTTCATCACGCACATTTGTGCGGCCATCTTTAAATGCTCTCACCCACTTTCTTACCATTCCATCATCATGTTTTCTCCGTAAACTGCACAGATCTCAAGATAAATATCGATCGCTTTTAGGCCTTTAAAACTAAGAAATCTTATAACAGGCCCCGTAGTTCACAGTCGGCGGGACTCACGATTATCCGAGGCACCTTAAACAATCAGTACACAACGTAAACAAGGAAAAATCAGACTATAATGGCGTCAGTGCGTAGATGAAGGTACAGGCTTTCATGTAAAACTAAAATTATTGAAATGTCTTAGCAAGTCTTTTTTTTTTTAACTTCAAAACGGTAGCTACTTAAGAAACACGCCTCGTAGTTACATAGCTAGTCAGCATATTTGTGATTTGATGCTTCACAGGACACTGGTACTGAGACATAAGGAAGTTATACTAAGAACCTTAGTGCCTTTCAGTCGTGCTGCTATAGACATATCAGCTGAACACTGCCCAATAACATTGAACTCTTCAAAACTAGATAATGAGGTACAGACAAGTGTCTATGAGCTATCATCACAAATACAATTTCTTGACGAAGGTAACCATAATAGATGTACTGTAGTATGTCTGACGTTTCCCTGGTGAAAGAAACGAAAAGCTATCGTGGAATTGTAACAGAAATAATGTCGGACAAAGACCACTGCAAAAATTTGCTTACTGTGACAGATTTAGCTCAATATTCAGAATCCGACTGGTACTTCGTTGGCTTGAGGCTAGAGATATGTTCTACACTCCTGGAAATGGAAAAAGAAACACTGCGAGAGGGCTGTACAAGAAATGATCACACGCACGGCACAGCGGACACACCAGGAACCGCGGTGTTGGCCGTCGAACGGCGCTAGCTGCGCAGCATTTGTGCACCGCCGCCGTCAGTGTCAGCCAGTTTGCCGTGGCATACGGAGCTCCATCGCAGTCTTTAACACTGGTAGCATGCCGCGACAGCGTGGACGTGAACCGTATGTGCAGTTGACGGACTTTGAGCGAAGGCGTATAGTGGGCATGCGGGAGGCCAGGTGGACGTACCGCCGAATTGCTCAACACGTGGGACGTGAGGTCTCCACAGTACATCGATGTTGTCGCCAGTGGTCGGCGGAAGGTGCACGTGCCCGTCGACCTGGGACCAGACCGCAGCGACGCACGGATATACGCCAAGACCGTAGGATCCTACGCAATGCCGTAGGGGACCGCACCGCCACTTCCCAGCAAATTAGGGACACTGTTGCTCCTGGGGTATCGGCGAGGACCATTCGCAACCGTCTCCATGAAGCTGGGCTACGGTCCCGCACATCGTTAGGCCGTCTTCCGCTCACGCCCCAACATCGCGCAGCCCGCCTCCAGTGGTGTCGCGACAGGCGTGAATGGAGGGACGAATGGAGACGTGTCGTCTTCAGCGATGAGAGTCGCTTCTGCCTTGGTGCCAATGATGGTCGTATGCGTGTTTGGCGCCGTGCAGGTGAGCGCCACAATCAGGACTGCATACGACCGAGGCACACAGGGCCAACACCCGGCATCATGGTGTGGGGAGCGATCTCCTACACTGGCCGTACACCACTGGTGATCGTCGAGGGGACACTGAATAGTGCACGGTACATCCAAACCGTCATCGAACCCATCGTTCTACCATTCCTAGACCGGCAAGGGAACTTGCTCTAGAAGGTGTAAGTCAACTACCCTGGCCAGCAAGATCTCCGGATCTGTACCCCATTGAGCATGTTTGGGACTGGATGAAGCGTCGTCTCACGCGGTCTGCACGTCCAGCACGAACGCTGGTCCATCTGAGGCGCCAGGTGGAAATGGCATGGCAAGCCGTTCCACAGGACTACATCCAGCATCGCTACGATCGTCTCCATGGGAGAATAGCAGCCTGCATTGCTGCGAAAGGTGGATATACACTGTACTAGTGCCGACATTGTGCATGCTCTGTTGCCTGTGTCTATGTGCCTGTGGTTCTGTCAGTGTGATCATGTGATGTACCTGACCCCAGGAATGTGTCAATAAAGTTTCCCCTTCCTGGGACAATGAATTCACGGTGTTCTTATTTCAATTTCCAGGAGTGTATTACTCGTCTTTGTGGTTACCCTGCGCAGTTGATTTTATAAATTACGCGAACGATTAGATCTGTGAACGATGTCCTGTTTTGTGAAGGGGCTATTCTGATATTCGAGCAATGTTTTCAATGAGGTACTAAGATGAGTATACATAAAAGATGTGTTTATTCCGTACGTCAGGACCAGACATTAGTGAGTGAATTTTAAATTTTTTCTACCTTATACTTCAAGTATCGTTCCCATGTAATCATTCACGTTCACAGTTCTGCACAGATTTTCTTTCCGTTATGAAATTCCGTGGAAGATTAAATATAATTACAGCCATCAGGGATTCAGATTTCCGCTGATGGTTTCCACGGATATATTGTACTACGAAGTCACATTTCTTTAGTTCCAGGAAAAGCAACCGACTAGCTACTTCATCACGTAACTTCTTTGTGTATGTACCGTATAATTTACCGCTACTACGACACGACAAATTACTTGGCTCTATGATGAAAGTAGCCCTCGTGCGCATGCGGTACATTCCCTGCCGACAAAAACTGCAATCTTAAATTTCCGTGGCGTGAAGGTTTTCGCTCTTTTCCCACGCTGTTACACCTCGTTGGTTCCCACGCAGCTCTGCTCCGTCTGGCTGCGTCCGGGTAGCCGTGAATTACAGTTTGCATAAAAGGCAGGGGAATGCTTCCTCTCTGGAAACACCCCGCCGTAAGGAAGAGTTGAGGCGATTATCTCGCGAAGTGCCACCTGAAACGAGAGGAAATGTTTGTGCATGGTTATCTGAGCTCCGGAGAAAAGTAAAAATGTGAAGTAGTGGGCGAGCTGGCCTGTGCTGTCTCATCAGGGTCGTTTTGACACAAAAACTCTCTGGGGATGTGGAACAAAACGTAATCCACACCTTTGTTGATGTTTTCCTTTTGACGGTATTTTTATACAACCTTGTATCCTCTTATTTATATGCCGTTTGGATAGAACATCTTTGGCAACTACGGCCTTATCACATTAATTGAATAATAATCTACAGAATACTGCAGTTCTGTGCAGGATGCCTTAAGTAACAACCTTTTGATTCCACAGCGACTTTATTCAAACAGTTTCAATAATTTCGCGAGGTTTTTTGCGTCGTTACATAATGGCTTCTATTTTCTTGAAGTCTTCCGCCTACGCAACCAAATGAAAGGCAGTTGATTTTGTGGTGTACGCTTTTCGTTCCTTTTTATTAGTGAAACATTTTCAGTGATCTATAATAAATGTTTCATGTAAGATGTAAAGGGTATAAGTGCAGTTACTTTTACATGTATTACTATAATACTTATACACATTTGTGTGAATGTAGTATTTTTCCCTCTGCATCAAACCGTCTTCTCACAAACACGTCATAAACACTTTATGACGTACTCTTTTTGTGCGTGGTCGTAACTGCGCCACTAAGTGGACTACACCTGTCGTTATCGCTCAACAGTTCTGCGTCCACACATACACAATGCAACAGATGACCTGCTGCCCAGGGGTAAATAAACATTAGTGGCATTCTCCTCCTACATGTACTTGGAGGCACTTCCCTAGAGACATACGATTTGCAATAGCTAAATTTATTACACCGTATACTGTATATATATATATATATATATATATATATATATATATATATATAGGGTGAGTCACTGACTATTTCCACCTATAATAACTCCAAAAGTATGATAGTAACTGAAAAGTTTCTGGGACAGTTGTTGCATAGGACAACGGGGGCCATAATATTACTTTTTTGTTGTTGCTATGTGGGTTCGTGTCAGAGATATGAAGGTCAACTTTTTTTTTTTAATGGGATGCTACAGTTTGGTACTTCTTATCTGTTAGTTGCCGTGGTTGGTGATTATATGGTGTGGTTTTCTGGAGGACAGAATTATAGGCCCCTATTTCATCGAAGAAAATCTTAATGGTAGGAAGTACACCAGACTCCTGCAAGAAAAATTAGGTTCGTTATTGGAAGAAATACGTTTAGGAATAAGGAACAGAATGTGGTATCAACTCGATAGGTGTCAGGCACATTTCTCGCTTATGGCTAGATATGAGTTGCAGAGACAATTCCCAAATCGTTGGATTGGACGCGAAGGAGATGTGTCGTGGCCGGCTCGTTCGCCAGACTTGACGCCTTTGGATTCTGTCTTGTGCGGATTCGTAAAAGACATTGTTTATAAAGATATTCCAACTACACCTCAAGATATGCGAGTGAGAATTGTCAGAGCATGTGCTTCGATAAGTGCCGAAGTTATAAGGAATAACACTCAATCCATGATAAGAAGATTGCAGCACTGCACTGACACCAGTGGTCATCACGTCGACCACCATCTGTATATAGACGTTCATTCCATCTTTGTGACCTTCGTTGACTTTCAAAGACCGCAATGTTACACATCATTGGATTCGTCTCGATAGCCACCACCACAAAAGAAGTACCTAACTATAGTATTCTATTTTAAAAAACAAAGTTGACCTTTATATCTCTGAAGCGACTCCATCTACTAACAAAAAACCAACGTCATATTTTGGCCCCAGTTGTCCCATACAACTTTTGTCCCACAAAATTTTCAGCTACAGTCATACTTCCGAAGTTATTCTTGGTGGCAACAGTTGGCTCACTCTGTATGCAGGGTAGTCCATTGATAGTGACTGGGCCAAATATGCGTATTTCATGAGACGAAATACGCATCAAACGAAAAAACTACAAAGAAAGAAACTCGTCTAGCTTGAAGGGGGAAACCAGATGGCGCTATTGTTGGCCCGCTAGATGGCGCTGCCATAGGTCAAACGGATATCATCTGCGACTTTTTTAATAGGAACCTCCATTTTTATTACATATTCGTGTAGTACGTAAAGAAATATGAAAGTTTTAGTTGAACCACTTTTTTCGCTCTGTGATAGATGGTATTTTAATAGTCACAAACGTGTAAGTACGTGGTATCACGTAACATTCCGCCACTGCGGACCGTATTTGCTTCGTGATACATTACCCAATGTTAAAATGGACCGTTTACCAATCGCGGGAAAGGTCGATATCGTCTTGATGTATGGCTATTGTGATCAAAATGCTCAACGGGCGTGCGCTATGTATTCTGGACGACGTCGTCCAAGGGTCCGGACCGTTCGCCGGATAGTTACGTTATTTAAGGAAACAGGAAGTGCTCAGCCACACGTGAAACGTCAACCACCAGTTGCAACAGATGATGATGCCCAAGTAGGTGTTTTAGCTGCTGTCGCGGCTAATCCGCACATCAGTAGCAGACAAATTGCGCGAGAATCGGGAATCTCAAAAACGTGGGTGTTGGGGATGCTACATCAACATCGATTGCACCCGTACCATATTTCGATGCACCAGTAATTGCATGGCGACTAGTTTCAACGTCGTGTACAGTTCTGCCACTGGGCACAAGAGAAATTACGGGACGATGACAGATTTTTTGCACGCGTTCTATTTAGTGACGAAGCGTCATTCACCAACAGCGGTAACTCAAACCGTCATGATATGCACTATTGGGCAACGGAAAATCCACGATGGGTGCGACAAGTGGAACAACAGCGACCTTGGCGGGTTAAGGTAGGGCCCCATTCTATCGATGGAAATCTAAATGGTGCGAAGTATGCTTATTTCCTACGTAATGTTCTGCCGAATGTTACTACAAGATGTTTCACTGCGTGACAGACTGGCGATGCACTTCCAACATGATGGAAGTCTGGCACATAGCTCGCGCGCGGCTGTAGCGGTATTGAATAGCATATTTCATGACAGGTAGATTGGTAGTCGAAGCACCATATGATGGCCCGCACGTTCACCGGATCTGGCGATCCCTGATTTCTTTCTGTGGGGAAGTTGAAGGATACTTGCCATCGTGATCCACCGACAACGCCTGACAACATGCGTCAGCGCATTGTCAATGCATGTGCGAACATTACGGAAGGCGAACTTCTCGCTGTTGTCAGGAATGTCGTTACACATATTGCCAAATGCATTGAGGTTTACAGACATCATTTTGAGCATTATTGGAATAATGTGGTATTTACAGGTAATCACGCTGTAACAGCATGCGTTCTCAGAAATGATAAGTTCACAAAGGTACATGTATTAAATTGGAACAACCGAAATAAAATGTTCAAACGTACCTACGCTCGGTATTTTAATTTAAAAAAACCAACCCGGTACCAATTGTTCCTCCCAAAATTGTGAGCCATATGTTTGTGACTATTACAGCGCCAACTATAACAAAGCGAAAAGAATGGTCCAACTAAGATATTCATATTTATTTTCGTACTGCACGAATATGTAATAAAAAACTGGAGATATAAATATAGGGTATAATGGGTGTAACTGCAGATACTACTATAAACAAAGACAAAAGAGAACGACGCACCACGAAGGAATTATCCAGATGGGACGGAAATCGGTAGATATGTTGTGTACATGTCCGCGCAAACAAATGATTACAATTTCAGAAAAAGTGGATGATTTATTAAAGAGAAAGAGCATCGCTGATCGTTAGGACTGAATTCGAAGTGGGACTCACCTCTGAAGGCAATTCCTCTCCAGTCAATGAGATTCCAAGTCAGAGACGTGTCGGGAGTCACCACAGACAGTGGTGGTTTACGAGTCTCAATGACACCACTTACAATGGTACGCTCAATTATAAAATTTCTTTGATGTCTAGTGCAGAATAGGCTTGTAGCTATCTTCTGTTCGCTGCAAACTAGCTGGAACAGTTCCGTTATTTATTCATCTCCTTCCAGTATCCAAGCTACAATATAAAGATTTGCGAAGTCTGATTAAGTTCTTCCGTCCTGGTGCTGCTAAATATGAGTATTGTACAGATAGTAGATCACACAGAACTTATGAGTGGGCGTCCGGGTCTGACGTTAAATCATAGAACAAGAAATTAGGTCAACTATAGAGCAGATGGTTGAGTATACGTGATATGCGGGTACTTGGGAAGTTGTCAGGTGTAGGCCAGTCCAGGAAGTCGAGTAAAGTAAAGCAAGTGGGCAACAGGAGAGGAGGAGGTTCACGTTAAGACCTGTTGATGGTCAGCAATGGCCAAGAAAGGCGTCTGTCCTACTTGAAGTCTGGAAAATAAAAGATACAGAAGCAACTACGTTCTGTTCTGCAGAACCCTACAGAGTTCACATATGTGAGGTGCTTCCCGCGCAAGCTATTGCCTAAGCCGAGGGCATGAATTCGCTGGCAGCTTCAACAGAAAGTTTAAGACGTCTCTTGTCAGCAGCTTTAATCAAATAGAACTGCCTGACTCCTGAAAGGCAGGCAGCTTATGTCACCTTGACACAACCGAAGCTACTCTGAGAGGAAACTTGTGAAGCTTTGACTGGTGCCCTTGAAATATGTTTTTAAACAATTACCTAAATATTCCTTGACTGTCTGCCACCTTGTACCTTCCTTTCCCCCTTCAGACGAATAGAAACTCACACTGTTTAAAACAGGACGTCGTCCACTCCCCAGAAAGACAATTTACCCAAGTAGGGGCCTTCAAAATTACGTGAGGAATGTGTTACAAAATTTTGTTTACAGTGTGTTTACAATGAAGTCCAAGACGTATCCACTTTCACAGCCGCACAACACAAATGTTCTAATTCCAAATCTACTGCGTTTCGAAGAAATGAAATGTTTAAAGGATAAGCGACCCTTGAACAATAACAGGCTTTCTTCTACACAGAGCTTTTTGTGTGGATTAGACGCACTGCGGAACGAAATACAAACTGTATCAATTATTTTTCTAATTTTAAACAAATTGTCATCTCCACGATTGTTAGAGTTGTCACTAAATTACAGCATTCTCAGAAGTAACATAAAAGGGTCAGTGGACATAACTTCGTCGACAATTGAAGTTCGCAGAAGAACATCTCTGGGCCAATATTCCCTTATTCGCAACTTTTCACCACAGGCCATGAGAAGCCAAATAGCAATGAAGCAACACAATTCCTCAAAACCAGTAACTTTCCAGGTGGACAATTAAGAATGAAAATTGATTCCGACGTATTTGCCATTGTGAAAGTGTAAAATCGGTTCGCTTCAAGTGCTGTAAATGTAATCAGGTTTTCTCATTGAAATAGCGTAAAAAGGATACAACGCTATTTGGAAATTTTGTCCTGAAGAAGAGCCATCAGATATATGTAGTGATGAACTGAAATCACGCTTTTGCCAATTAAATTTGCACTAAGGCGTGACCTTTTACAGATTGGTTCGTCTTCACTTTCAGAATCTGAAGAAGAACTATCCTGGTGCGCTCTACTAGGTTAAATGCGTGAATGCCTATTTCTACGAGATTCTTCTGAAGAATCATCATCACTACAGTCATTGAAGATGCCACACTCACTGTGACTGTCACTCCTTGAGAGTATCCCCAGTATCTCTTCGTCAGTGCGACCACACCGACGCGCCATTTGATTGTTGAACTCAAAAGTGATAGCACTATAAAAATGCTGGTGAATAGTCAGAAAGCTAAACAACAGCACAGAAGTAGAATGCAGATGATCACACGAACCAGCTAGCATGATGTCGAATACCACTGCAGCGGCCAACGACGTCAGCAGCCCCCACGGAAAGTTGGGGCGCGGCGGGATTTCACGTCGGCGGCTCTCAAAGGGCTATGGAGATATAACCTGAATAAGCTACGACCCCAAGTCTTGAAGCGATCACTAGGTAGCGACTGCCTGAAACAGAGGAAGAAATCCGCTGAACCGTGGTATTTACTTTCAAAATCTCTTCTTAAAGAATTTACTTTATTTACTAGCGATTCATCAAGAACATTAACACACTATGTGAGCGTGGAAGTAGTTACCAAGAAATAACTGATTGAAAGAAATTAAATTTCAACCAATGGAAATTTTAATCATAAAAGCCTTTTCAAGAACAGACTTAAAATTTATAAGCAGTAAAGCAACCTCTAAATATCAAGTTACAATTATTCTGAGGCAGGATAAAAAAATTTTTGTTACAGTTGAAGCCTTCGGGCTAAGAAGCTTCCGCCCCCTATCAACACGGCCGTAGTCACGACCGCTCACAACGACCTCTGGAAACCTACACTGGTGCAAATCTGCAACACACCACATTACTTTAAACTAACATTTTTAACAACTCACACAAACACATTAACTATGCACCCAGTAAGAGGGATGGAAAATGGTACAAATCACTGACATTAAAAATTATTTGCCACCATAAGCGCAACTTGTTTTTAAAGAACTCTTACAGTGGAAGGGTGACAACCTTGTAACTAAAATATCATTAAAATAAAATAAATGAAACGCAGTTTTACATAAAATGTACCAACATACTCTACATTACACATATACCACCTCGCAAGATGATAGGCAAGATAAAACATATTTCAAGAATTCGGCCTTTCCCTTAATTCTATAAATTCGCTAACACCGAATCCGACAAATATGACAGAGACAGCTATTAACGTATGGCAGACCGACAGACAGACAGACCGACACTAACTGCCTAACAAATGCGGACGAGAGACAAACAAGCAAGCCGGCAACGAGAGACTGACCAACAACATAAGTCCAATTTAAAAAGTAACTGAAACAACGTATCACTAATAACTCAGTTTCTAATAATTGCGATATCTGGCGAAGACCTGGCGACGCACGCCGAAACCGCTTTGCCGAACCGTCCACTGCCAGCCGCTTCAACGGACGCAAGAAGGCGCGCCGATCTCCCGCCTCACGGCGTCGCTGCTCGCCCGGCCAGACCGATGTCGTGGCTTGACTCCAGTTGGTCTCGTGTCGGCGGCGAAGCCACTACGCCTCGCTATATGGAGCGGCCACTGGACTCACGTGGCGCCTACGTTCCAGGCGGACAAGTCATCTTGTGGCCCAGTGTGCGACCGACCAACGAACAACCCAACCGCCAATGACCGTTGCCCGAGCAACTCGAGCAGACTGGCGACCTAACGCGCAGACTCAGATGCAGGAACTCAGCCCCAACCGGGCGACCACTAGCTGAGTTGTCTTACTGGCGGAGTGGCAAGGCTCTCATTTTCTGGCTTTAAGGTTTGAAACAAACGACACACATACTAGCACTCTGACGAGAGAAAGACACTAACTGCCGCGCAAATGCAAACGAGAGCCAGACCAGCAATTTCTGACGCGAGACTGACCTAGCCTCACTCCTACTGACCGACCTACTAGCTACTAGACTCGCATAGACAGACAAACTGCCCCTGGCGAGTTTTGTTTTTTTCCTTTATTGTAATTTTAATCACCTATACAGGCGGGTTGCCAGCAGCATATTACGCCGCTCTTCAGCCGTAAGTGGAACAATAACATGACATAGAGGTGATACAGACAATACAAGAAACGGCGGGCAAAAAATGGAGATACAAAAAACAATAAACATGAAGCCGTTCACGCTGGACGATAAAAACACTAACACTTGTTGACACGGCGCACAAAACACGGAGAACGGCGACGACACATGTGAACAGTGGTGTTGTAACTGCGAAAGAACACGAGACACAAAACGAAGCACACACACGAGACACTGATGGCGATGATCTCCGGCGCGCGAATGTTCACTATGCGTGTGCGAGTCCGGGGACCTGCCAAGAGAGGAGGAGGAGGAGGAGGAGGAAGGGGAGTGGGAGAGCGAGATGGGAGAGCAGAGATGCCACGGGCAGGGGAGAAAGGGAGGAGGGAGGAAGGGGGAAAGGAAGCCCGGGGGAAGAGGGGTGGAGGGAGGGGACAGGGGAAAAGGAAAGAGAAGGGAAGGGAAGAGAAGGGAGGGAGGGTGCCTAAAGGAAAGGACACCAGAAGTGGGGGGTGGGGCAGTGTCAATGTTGATAGGAGGGGTAAATGGAGGGGAGGAGGACATCATCAGGGAGGGGGAGCTGGCGGAAGCCACCTTGGGAGAGGGTAAGGAGGCTGGAGAGATGGAGACCGGGTGGGATGTGGGAATACAGGCGCGGCAGTGGGCGCGGGTGGGAGAGGATCGGGGAGACGAGCGGGTGAGGAGGATCGAGTTTACAGGAGGTGTACAGGATCCATATCCTTCCAAGGAAAAGGAGGAGGTGGGGGAAGGGGATGAGATCATACAGGATCCGCGTAGGGGAGGAGAGACGGATGTGATAGGCGAGGCGGAGAGCATGGCGTTCAAGGATTTGGAGGGATTTGTAAAAGGAAGGGGAGGCAGAGATCCTAGCCGGATGGGCATAACAAAGAATAGGGCGGATGAGGGATTTATAGGTGTGGAGGATGGTGGAGGGGTCCAGGCCCCACGTACGGCCGGAGAGGAGCTTGAGGAGACTGAGTCAGGAGCGTGCCTTGGCTTGGATTGTCTGGAGGTGGGGAGTCCAGGAGAGGCGACGGTCGAGGGTGACGCCAAGGTATTTAAGGGTGGGAGTGAGGGCGATTGGACGGCCATAGATGGTGATGTAGAAATCAAGGAGGCAGAAGGAAGGAGTGGTTTTGCCTACAATGATCGCCTGGGTTTTGGAAGGATTGACCTTGAGCAACCACTGGTTGCACCAAGCGGTGAACCGATCAAGATGGGATTGGAGAAGGTGTTGGGAGCGCTGCAGGGTGGGGGCAAGGGCAAGGAAGGCGGTGTCATCGGCCAAATGGAGAAGGTGGACGGGGGGTGACGGCGGCGGCATGTCCGCTGTGTACAAAAGGTACAGAAGTGGGGAGAGGACGGAGCCTTGGGACCGGAAGAGGGGAAAAAGGTGTAGGAATCGGTGTTATGGATGGTGACATAGGAAGGATGGCGGGAGAGAAAGGAGCCGATGAGACGGACTTAGTTAATGGGAAGGGCGAAGGTTTGGAGCTTGAAAAGGAGACCGCAATGCCATACGTGGTCATATGCACGTTCGAGGTCCAGGGAGAGGAAGATTGCGGAGCGACGGGAATTAAGCTGTTCGGAAAGGAGATGAGTGAGGTGAAGGAGAAGGTCGTCGGAAGAGAAGGACGGCCGAAAGCCACACTGGGTAATGGGAAGGAGGCGGTGCTAGCGGAGATGCTGGTGGATGCGTCTGGTGTGGATAGATTCCAGGACCTTGCTGAAGACCGAGGTAAGGCTGATGGGACGGTAGGAGGAGACGGCGGACGGCGGTTTGCCAGCTTTAAGGAACATGAGGATACGGGAGGTTTTGCACAGGTCGGGGTAGTAACCGGTGGACAGGACTACATTGTAGAGCCTGGCCAGGGTGGAGAGGAAAGAGACAGGTGCTTCACAAAGGTGACGGTAGGTGACACGATCGTGACCAGGAGCGGTGTTGCGTTTTGTGCCGAGTGTAGCAATGAGATCCTGTGTAGTGGTAGGGGCATTGAGTTCCGTGTGTGCAATGTTGTCCAAGTACTAGAAACCAGGAGCGAGGGGAGGGACAGAGGTGTCAGTTCGATCACGGATATCCGGGAAGAGGGAGTAATCGAACCGGGGATCATCGGGGATGGAAAATACATCGAAGAGGTAGGAGGCAAAGTGATTGGCCTTACTAAGGGTGTCAGGGAAAGGGTGATCATCTTGAAGAAGAGGATAATAGGGGGAGGGTTTAGTTCCGGTAAGGCAACGGAAGGCCGACCAGTACTTGGGCGAGTTGATTGGTACAGGAGCATTTAAACGGGTGCATGTCAGTCGCCAGTCCCGGCGTTTCTTAGCTGCGAGCAAATTACGAATGCGTCGCCGGAGTTGCCGGTGGTGTCGTAGTGTGTCCGGGTCACGCGTTCGGAGGAAGGCACGGTAGAGACGACGGGATTCACGGAGGAGGAGGACGGCCTGTGGGGGTAAGGTAGGATGGTGGGGGTGGATGGCGACAATAGGGACGTAGGCCTCCACGGCCTCAGACAAGGTCTGCTGGAGAAAGGAG
This sequence comes from Schistocerca piceifrons, assembly GCF_021461385.2. Classification (NCBI taxonomy): domain Eukaryota; kingdom Metazoa; phylum Arthropoda; class Insecta; order Orthoptera; family Acrididae; genus Schistocerca; species Schistocerca piceifrons. The sequence continues at coordinate 785,769,996 of NC_060141.1, forward strand.
GCAGCATGGGTGACATCGTCAGGGCGGTGATAGGTGAATGGGTGGCTGTCGACCTGGGTGGAAAGGGTATCCCGGTAGGCATTCCAGTCGGCATGGGAATAGTCATGGACATACTTAGGGGGAGGGTCATTATGAGGGTCGGGGCGGGGGCAACGACTGTCTGAAATGGTGAGGAGGACAGGGAGATGGTCGCTACCAATAGGCTCCAGGACATCCACCATTATGCAGCCAAGGAGGTTGGGGGAGGAGAGGATAACATCAGGAGTGGAGTTGGATTCGGGACGGGTGTGCTGGGGGATGGGGACGAGGTTGCCTTGAAAGGAGGAGAGGAACCGATGCCACCGCCGTAACTGGGTGGCGATCGACTATGGATGTTGAGGTCGGCGGCGATCAGGTAGGAGGAGAAGGTACGGTCAATGTGACGAGAGGAAGTCGAAGCGAATAGGGGCGTTAGGGCGGACATAGATGGGGGCGCAGGTAACGGTAAGGCCGGGGAAGAAGAGACTAAGGATCAGGTGTTCAGTGGGGGTCGGGAAGGAGAGGTTGGAGCCGAACGGGGATCTGGCGATGGTGCCCAATGGCAACTCCGCCACGCGCAATTGGGAGGGGATTATTGGAGCGGTGGAGGAGGTAGGGCGAAGTGTGGATGGTGTGGTGGGGTTGGAGGACGGTTTCATTAAGGAGGAAGGCGTCCACGCGGTGGGTGGCAAGGGTGTGTAGGAAGAGGTTCTTGTTGGCGGGAAGCGAGCGGATGTTGTTGAAAAGGATACGGTGCTGCCGTGCCATGACAGGGATTTAAACGAGGGTGTCAAGATGGGAGAAGGTGAAATGGGCGTGGTTGTTGGAGTAGGTGGCATACATTTTGAGGTGGAAAACGGAACGGGCGGCGAGGGAGATCTGTTGGAGGGTGTGTGGGTGCTGGAAAGGATGAACATTCTGCAGGACAATAGTGAGGAATCTGATGATGTCCTCAGCGGTAGGGGTGGGCGAAGGGAGTTGCCAGGGGGGGTGGGGGCGTCCAGAGGGCGGACAGGAACGGTGAGTTCAGGAGTGGTAGGAGGGGGTCGGGCCCTACACTTCTGGGAGTAGGTGGGATGAGGGAGGTTACAGGTATTTCAGAAGGGGGGGGGGGGACTGGAGATTGGGGCACTGCCGTAAAAAGTGGGCTTGCCTACAGTGCGGGCAGGTGGGGGCTCGCGGCACTCAGATGTTGGGTGCACGTTATACCGCAAGAACCTTTGTCAACAGAGGGATTGAGGAGGGGAACGGGAGGGGTCAACCTTATAACGCTGGTTAAAAAGGGGGGCACCATCCTTCAGGAGGCGGTCTATGGAGGGGGCGTACTCAGAAAACACCCGCATAAGGCGGGTGGGGCCGGCAGCGTTATGGATCCGGCGAACCGCATGCACCTCCAGATGGGGATGGGCCTGAAGCTCCGCCAACACCTCCTCCTCCGTGATCACTGGACTGAGCCGAGCGATCACGGTGGTGATGGTCGGCGGGCGACGTGGAGGTTGGGGTTGGCGGGAGGGAGGTGGCGAGGGAGCAGGGGTGAGAGAGGCATGAGGGCCAAAGCGGGTGACAGGGATGCGGGAAAGGAGGTCTGTGTGGAGGGTAGGGCTGGGGGAGGAGATGAGTACCAAATCACGGCGAGGAGTGAGGAGGGAGATGGGGGCACCAGGACAATTCTGGCGAAGGAAGAGGGTGAGGTTCCCGGCTTCAAGGAGGGAGGGATCCGGACAGGAGAGGAGGTAGCGGTAGGAGGAGGGGGTAGAGGAGGTGGAAGAGGGGGCAGGGACGGGCGGGGAGACATCCATGGCATCAGGGGTGGGGGAAGGGGGATGAGGCGGAGCCTTTTTTGGAGCAGACGAGGCAGGGGTGCCACTGGGGCGTTTGACGGCGGCGGAGGAGGTGTGGGGGATGGGAACAACTGGAATGTGGCGGGGGGTGGCAGGTCACGGGGCTGGAGTCGGCGCCGGAGATGGTGACGGTGACGGTGAAGGCGAAGGCGACGGCGACGATGACGATGACGGTGGAGGTGGCGGCGATGATGGCGAAGGCGACGGGGAGAGCTGGGCATGGACAGTGGCCTGACGGGCCACCACCCTAGCCGGAGCTGCAGTGACAGGCTGGGTGAGTGGGGGGAAAGGATCAGATCGAGAGGAGTGGGAAGAAGAAGCTGGAGAGGGGGCGACAAAGAGCGAGGGCGAAGGGAGAGTGAGAAGAGGTGGGATGGAAGGAGGGGGGTAGGACTGGGCACACCACGTTATAGTGGTGGAGGCGGCGGAAGGGAAAGTGTAAACTATGGCGGTGGTGGTAGTGGTGGCGGTGGTGGTGGGGGTGGACATGACGACAGGGAGAAACAATAACGCACAGAACGAAAAGAAAAGGACACAAACCGGGGACAGACGAAGACAAAGACGGAGGAAGACGAGGACGGCCGAAGACCAGGGTCGGACGGCGATGGCGGCGGCGACGGCAGCGGCGACCAGGTGGCGGCGGCGGCGGCGGCGAGCACCGGCTGGCGGCGACGGCGGCGGCGGTGGCGGCGGCGAGCACCGGCTGGCGGCGGCGGCGGCGGCGGCGGCGAACAGACGGACGGACAGCAGGCAGCAGCGGAGACGGACAGCGAGCAGGCAGGCGGACTGACGGACGGACGAACGAACGAACGAACGAACGAACAGCTACAGCAGTAAGCGGCGGGCAGACGGGCAGACAGACAGACAGACACAATCTTCGAAGACGTAGATTCCAACCTGAGAGTAGCCCAGGCTTTGCAATCTGACGCCTTCGAATGAGGGGATCCAACCCTCTGATGAAGCCCCTGGCGAGCTTATAGCGCCCCTTAAATGCACGTGAGCAGGCAATCTTTTCCCTTTTCCACCAGAGGGAGACACCAAAGCTGCGACTGTCACAGCGGCGCCACCACCAGAAACAGAGGGCGACTGCTTCACACTACGCGCTGCGGTGCGCTCTTCAAAACAGCAAATTTTACCACGGCTCATCCGCTTTAAGACATATGGGTACCTTTGAGAGAAGAAGTAATGAAGGCAGCAGAGGATTTAAATGGAAAAAAGGTTCAGTAGAAATTCTTCGATAACACACGAAATATTGAATTTAATCGCCAACATGGGAAAATACGAAAAACGCACCAAATCAAGTAGACCATAGATGTGGTGTCGATAGTTCCGATGCCACAGAGTATGTGCACGCTCGTAGATTGTCTCTACGAGAGCGGACGAACTACGCCGACCACAGCGCCCTCTGGCCGACGCTGTGGAGTTCAACGAGCGCCGTTCGCTTTCTGCTCAGTTGATCAATAGCAGACGACCAAGCAACTTAGCTTCTATTTCATAGTTGGCTAGCCATTACAAACTTTGCCTTTGTTACTCAAAAGTTGCGTATATGTCATTTACTAATATTCCCTAATAAATGTGCTTTTACTCTACATGCAGTACCGAAGTGCTTTACCTCACCTGCTCCTACTCGCTTCTTTCATTCGGCTTAGTTTGCAGATCACAGGAGCAGACCTAGGCGCCGCCTTCCAGGCGGGGTACAAAAATAGGGAATACAGATGTCTAAAAAGCGACACTGACTGAATGTCTAAAATCGCAATTCAAGAATGTCCCAGAGGAAACTTCAAGACTGTTTCAACAGCCTTTAATCTGCCTATCAGCCATTCTTGTTTTGCGATTCTCCACTTCGAACAAAAAGATGATGCATATACGAAAAGTGTAAAAAAGCTTTGAAGCAAAGAGAAGCAATTATATAAATATCGAAATCTCAGATAGTAAGTCAGAACTAAACAAAGAAGAGAAGGCTGGAAGTTGGAAGGAACATGTAGAGGTGAAGGGGCAGGAGCTATTCAAACCAACATGAGCATAATGTTAGATTACTGTGAAATGAATGAGCAGGCGAAGCAGTAATGATCCTACCATTTACTTTAGTAGACATAATCTAGAAAGGCAAAATTGTGTTCCTAGCATTTTTAGATTGAGAGAAAACTAATGACATTCTTAATTGAAATACACTGTCTGAAGCTCTGGAGATATCAGTGATGAAACACGACACAAGATTATCTACAACTTGTACAAAAACCAAACTGTAGCTGTAAGACTCCTAGTACTTAAAAAGGAAGCAGTAGCTGAGAAGGGAGAAGTATTGACGCTATAAAATGCAGACTGGACATCGCAACAAAAGCGTTTCTGGAAAAGAAAATTTGTTGACATTTAATATAAATTTAAATGTTGGGAAGTATTTTATGAAGGTACTTGAGTGCGGTGTAACCTCGTATGTAAGTGAAACGTGCACAAGAAACAGTTCTGTCAAAAACACAATGACACTTTCGTAATGTGGTGTTAAGGAAGAATGCTCAACATGAGATACAGAGATCATATAAATAATGAAGAGGTACTGAATTATGCAGGGGAGAAGGAGAGAACTATGACAAGTTGTCTAAAGGAAGGGATGATTGAATGCACATATTCCTGACGATCAAGAAATCGTCAGTTTGGTAACGGAGTCAGAATTCTAGAGTGACACCAAGGATTAACGGCGGTAAGCAGATTCGAATGAATGTAGGATGCAGTAGTTATGTAGAGATGAAGAGGCTTGCATGGATAGACTTGTGTGAAACGCTGTGTCGAAACAGTCTTCAAACTGAAAACCACAAGAAACATGTACTGAGACGAATTTTATTTCTTGTTAGTGCAACTCAGAAGGAAATAGCATTTATTTCGAGAATATTTGTTCACTATAGCCTCTAGTACATGTCACGTGTGATGTATGCGTGTATACACCTATATTACTCAGTACAAACAGCCTTACTTTTAGAAAAAAGTTACTCGAATGGAGTTCTCTTACGGCGACTGTCAGCAAACGTTAAGGATGAATTTCTGCTTTGGACACTCTGCAATTTGTGGTATTTCCCGTAAAACATATATACATTCATGTACCAACATGTATTATACATAACTTTCGAATACACTGGCAGTTCTAAAACGATATAGAAGTCATCAAGGCAAATATAACGTAATGCGTTCTGCATACACTTCCATACGTTTTTTGTGAAGAGAAGGCTTATTCACGGATTTTAAATAAAATGTGAGCATTCTCAGGCCTGTTAAAGGATGCATTAACGTCGTGTGACATTACTTTTAATTACAGTTTGTGTCGAGAAACAAATTAATTGAAAAATACGGCATTTTGGCAACCAAATATCGACCCACCATTGTATCACAACAGCTGAAGTGGTGACTGTATTATGACTGGTCCTTCTTAGCTACATGCAAGACTGGCCTAAGTGAGAGCGCTCATCAGTATGAGATATTGTCTGTCCTCCACAGCTTGCGAATATTCAAGATGATGCACAGCATATTACACTAGGTACTTACGCGAAAGCGTTTGGCACAAAGGTGCTATCAGGGACGTACAAGCTTTCGTTAAAAGAAGCTTACTTATGACAGGCTGTGTATCCTGCCTGTAAAGACAATTTTAGCGACACTGGAAAGGACAACTGGTAAGCTGGTGTTATTACAGGTCGTTATAAGGTATTCTGAACGTTCCAAATAAAATGACTGAAGGCAAAACGAAATAATTACTGTAATAAGAAGTTTGTAGGCGTAGCTACCATCCACAGAAAACACAGAAATATACGTTTTGCAAATAACAACTGTTTCTTTCTTGCTGCAATGTACTTCATACGTTCCAGAAATTTTCGCCTTTTACTTTAATTCTTCTTCAAAGGAACCTTTTGTTTTGATATCCGATATTTGTATATTATTAAACATTTCACGTCTCATGTTTTACATAAATAAGTGAATACATTTAGTTATTCCAGTTTATGTTGGCATCTGCGTTTCCTCTTATCTGGTCACATGCTGAAGGTCACACTAAAAATTAAAGTTCGAAACACATGCACGTTTCGTCCGCAGCTCGTGGTCGTGCGGTAGCGTTCTCGCTTCCCGCGCCCGGGTTCCCGGGTTCGATTCCCTGCGGGGTCAGGGATTTCCTCTGCCTCGTGATGACTGGGTGTTGTGTGATGTCCTTAGGTTGGTTAGGTTTAAGTAGTTCTAAGTTCTAGGGGACCGATGACCATAGCTGTTAAGTCCCTTAGTGCTCAAAGCCGACACATGCACATTTCCACATTCGAACTTTTTCTTCATGATTTTCATGTTCATTGCGCTAATTGCTGAGGAACACCATCATTTTCTTTTAAGCAGCTGTATATATTTTACCGAAAACTGTGGTCTAAAGTCGTAAGTACTCTGTGTTCAGTTTATGTCTCTACCTATTTAGTTTTATTTGTGTAAGTGTTGTCGATCGAACGAAATAATGCTGAAAACTGATATCTGGTCATTTCTGTTCTCTTTATGTGTGTGTGTGTGTGTGTGCATGTGTAAGCGCGCGCGGGCGGTTTGTCAGTTCTAGAAAGTTTAGAAAGTTGAATGTAATAACAGCCAGACAGTGGTTGAAAGCTGTGCTAAAATATTTTGTGGGGAGGTTCTTGCAAGAATTCGGAGGAAGTGGCTGGATGGTATCATTGCGCGGGACTCGAGCACGGACCCCGCGCGACCCGACCGCCGACATGTCACTCAATAACGTCTCGAGAACGGTGACAGCTATCGTTTTGCTGTCAACTTTTAAAACAATTTTGGTATGTCGGCTATGTTTCTTACGGCATAGTGTATTTCCTAATATGAACCACCTGCAAAAGACTTTGATTTTACCTCAGCACACCAAAAGGCAATTTCGTGTAGTGTTCTACTTAAAGAGACAAGCGGGTAGCCACGACGAATAACAAAAAGAAATTCAGTTCATTACCGAATGAAGGTACGGGACTGTAAAATGTGAAAGCATCAATTTTTTTCTCCAAATAGTTCCCTTGCAAACGGATGATAAGTACTACTGGTCATTAAAATTGCTACACCAAGAAGAAAAGCTGATGATAAACGGGTATTCGTTGGACAAACATATTATACTACAACTGACATGTGATTACATTTTGACGCAATTTGGGTGCATAGACCCTGAGAAATCAGTACCCAGAACAACCAGCTCTGGCCGTAATAACGACCTTCATACGCCTGGGCATCGAGTCCAACAGAGCTTGGATGGCGTGTACAGGTACAGCAGCCCATGCAGCTTCAACACGATACCACACTTCATCAAGAGTAGTGAGTGGCGTTCTGTGACGAGCCAGTTGCTCGACCACCATTGAGAAAACGTTTTCAATTAGTGAGAGATCTGGAGAATGTGCTGGCCAGGGCAGCAGTCGGAACATTTTGTGTATCCAGAAAGGCCCGTACAGGACCTCCAGCACGCAGTCGTGCATTATCCTGCTGAACTTAGGTATCCGCAGGGATCGGATGACGGGTAGAGCTACTGGTCGTAACACATCTGAAGTGTAACGTCTACTGTTCAAAGTGCCGTCAGTGCGAACAAGAGGTGACCGAGACGTGTAAACAATGGCACCCCATACCATCACGCCGGGTGATACGCCAGTATGGCGATGACGAATACACGCTTCCAATGTGCGTTGACCGCGATGTCGCCAAACACGGATGCGACCATTATGATGCTGTAAACAGAACCTGGATTCATCCGAAAAAATGACGTTTCGCCATTCGTGCACCCAGGTTCGTCGTAGAGTACACCATCGCAGGCGCTGCTATCTGTGATGCCGCGTCAAGGGTAACCGCAGCAATGGTCTCCGAGGTGATAGTGAATGCTACTGCAAACGTCGTCGAACTGTTCGTGTAGATAGTTGTTGTCTTGCAAACGTCCCCATCTGTTGATTCAGGGATGGAGACGTGGCTGCACGATCCGTTACAGCCATGCGGATAAGATGCCTGTCATCTCGACTGCTAGTGATACGAGGCCGTTGGGATCCAGCACGGCGTTCCGTATTACCCTCCTGAACCCAACGATTCCATATTCTGCTAACAGTCATTGGATCTCGACCAACGTCAGCAGCAATGTCGCGATACGATAAACCACAAACGCGAGAGGCTATAATCCGACCTTTATCAAAGTCAGAAACGTGATGGTACGCATTTCTCCTCCTTACACGAGGCATCACAACAACGTTTCACCAGGCACCGCCGGTCAACTGCTGTTTGTGTATGTGAAATCGGTTGGAAGCTTTCCTCATGTCAGCACGTTGTAGGTGTCGCCAACCTTGTGTGAATGCTCTGAAAAGCTAATCATTTGCTTATCACAGCAACTTCTTCCTGTCGGTTAAATTTCGCGTCTGTAGCACGTCATCTTCGTGTTGTAGCAATTTTAATGGCCAGTAGTGTATATTATAGCTGTCGCCGCGTCCGCGCCAGCGCAGCATGCTGAAGCAGAAGCGTCTGGATGTGGGCAAACCGCGCCGCTGAGTGCATTTCCATGGTAACCACGGCACTGAAGCGACGCTTTGCTGCGTTGCAGCCCTGTCAGGAAGCAGGCCTTAAGGGAAATCGGGAAGTGACGTGGCGGCAAGGCAGAGTGGTCTGCCTCATTCCATTCAGCGGAAGCGCGCAAATTATACGCATTGTGGGAGTAGACTACCTTGCGACAGGTGCGGCGCAGCTGTATCGACTTTCAACTGCGACCGGCGCGGCGCAAGGGGGCACGCAACGCGCAGTTGTTTCCTCACTGTCGCTTCTCGCTGCCAACGGTGCTTCAGATTCGCGACGGCGCTGCTTGGCCAGCAGCACGCTGGACTTCTGCCTAAGCCCTGACAGCGGCTGGCCGCAGCACAGCTGACGCACTGTGGCGTCGGGAGCAGAGATGTCGGTTATCGCTAAAGCGTCGGCTTTTCGGCTATAACGTTTTTTTCCCAGTCCAGTTTAACCTGAGTGTTAAAACCGCTCAGAATAACCGGTCTCTAACATAACCAATTTTGGCTATTTTATTGCTATTATTTCTTCTAATAAGCGTAGAAATGGAACCAAGATTGAATATTTTTTGGCTCACACGGTTTCTAGATACATACAATAAACGTATTAGATTAAATAGGCAAATAACAGAGCACTTAGTCAGATCACCGTTTGCCACTTTCCTCGAAAATTGCTAGCTCGTTGAATCCTACAAAAAAGCACTAGTATTCTCCATCTGATTATAATTTTTTGAGACTCTACTCAAAAATCACGTTGCAATCAGGTATCATACAACTGTTTGAGCGCTACGAAAAGTCAGTGCTAAAAGGTGAAAGCTGAGATCGAACAACTCTGTTTTCCGTGTTAATTTGGCCGTTCTCAAGGGCTCCAAGCAGGTAAAGACATGTTACGTAGACTTAGGAAGCAGATCAGTAACTTTGTGTTTTTAGTGTATACTACGATGGTCACTCCTAAAGAACTGCACACTATTTTTGTAAAAATACAGTATCCATTCTGCATGTGTGAAAGTTTTACAGTGTGTAGATGCATCCTTCCCGCTTGTTTTCAAACATATTTCAACCTGTTCCCGTGAGTGGCGCCGTGACAGCATGTCTTCAAGGTGGCTGCTACACTTGACGTTCGTCAGAAGCAACGTGCTGTCACAGAATTCCTGTGCTGTGAAAACGAGACAGTGGGAAACATCACAGGAGGTAGAAACAGGTGTATGGAGATGCTGCTGTCGATCGCGGTACAGTTAGTCGGTGGGCACGCAGGTTACGTGATGAAAGCGGGCACGGCAATATTGAGGATTGTCCTCGCAGTGGCAGGCCTCGTACTGCACACACTCCAGACAATGTGCAAAGAGTTAACGACGCATAACAGTGAACGAATCGTCACGCTACGTTGGGATAGGGGAAGGAGGTGTTTGCAGAATACTGAAAGTGTTAGCGTTAAAAAAGGTTTGTGTCAGGTGGATTCCCAGGATGTTGGCAGTGGCTCACAAAGAAACAAGGAAAACGGTATGCAGCGAACTATTGGAACAGTACGAGAATGGTGGAGATGAATTTCTTGGAAGAATTGTGACAGGTGATGAAACATGGATCCGTCATTTTTCACCAGAGACGAAGAGGCAATGAATGGAGTGGCATCATGCAAATTCACCCGAGAAAAAAAACTCAAAACCACACCTTCTGCTGGAAAAATTACGGCTACGGAGTTTTTCGATTCCAAAGGACTCTTGCTTGTGGACATCATGCCAAGTGGAACCACCATCAATTCTGATGCATATGTGATGACAAGAAACTTCAAGCTCGACTGTGTCGTGTTGGACCACATCAGCAAAAGCAGGATGTTTTGCTGTTGCAGGACAATGCAAGGCCACATGTCAGTCAAAAAACCATGGAAGCGGTCACAAAACTCGGATGGACAACACTGCAACACCCGCCTTACAGTCCTGACCTGGCTCCATATGACTATCATCTCTTTGTGAAAGTGAAAGACTCTCTTCGTGGAACAAGGTTTGAAGATGATGACTCCCTTTTGCACGCTGCCAAACAGTGGCTCCAACAGAATTTTACCTTGCGGGTATACAGGCGCTGGTTCCAAGATGGCGAAAGGCAGTTGAGAGGGATGGAAATTATGTGGAGAAATGAAAATATTGTTCCTAAAGGATGTACCTACACACTCTAAAACTTTAAAACATGTACAATAAGAGATGGATTTAAGAAAAAATAGTGTGCCTTTCTTTTGGAGTGACCCTCGTATGAATGAAATGCTGTTACGTTTTTAATTTATTACTATTACCATAATTTTCTTTCTATTTTATTATTTAATAGAAAATGCAGACAAACCGTTAATCTTTTAAGCAACTGAAGCACTGTACTTAATTGATACGTCATTTCGTAAAAATGTCTGTAGGTGTGATTCCACAATAAAACGGTAGTCCGGCGACGACAGCGAGATTGTACTGACTACACCAGATGGGGGCAGGACTTGCACACAGTACATACACGCGTACCTTAAGCCACGACACTCCGCAACAGCGGCATCATTCGTATTTTATCCATAGTGGATGCAACTGAACCTCGTGACTTTTCTTTTATGCAGTGTTGAATAATAACTGTTACGGCGTCGAATTTTCCAATACATGACATAATTAGGTTAATTTAACAACATACTTAAGTTAATATAACAACTTTATTTTTTGTGTTTTTTTGTTTTTCTTTATTTTTTATTTTTATTTTATTTTTTTTTATTTTTAATATTTTTGTTTTTTTTTCTTTTTTTTCGTAATTTATATCTAAAAATTCCTCTATGGAGTAGAAGGAGTTGTCATTCAGAAATTCTTTTAATTTCTTCTTAAATACTTGTTGGTTATCTGTCAGACTTTTGATACTATTTGGTAAGTGACCAAAGACTTTAGTGCCAGTATAATTCACCCCTTTCTGTGCCAAAGTTGAATTTAATCTTGAATAGTGAAGGTCGTCCTTTCTCCTAGTATTGTAGTTATGCACACTGCTATAACTTTTGAATTGGGTTTGGTTGTTAATAACAAATTTCATAAGAGAGTATATATACTGAGAAGCTACTGTGAATATCCCTAGGTCCTTAAATAAATGTCTGCAGGATGATCTTGGGTGGACTCCAGCTATTATTCTGATTACACGCTTTTGTGCAACAAATACTTTATTCCTCAGTGATGAATTACCCCAAAATATGATGCCATATGAAAGCAATGAGTGAAAATAGGCGTAGTAAGCTAATTTACTAAGATGTTTATCACCAAAATTTGCAATGACCCTTATTGCATAAGTAGCTGAACTCAAACGTTTCAGCAGATCATCAATGTGTTTCTTTCAATTTAATCTCTCATCAATGGACATACCTAAAAATTTGGAATATTCTACCTTAGCTATATGCTTCTGATTAAGGTCTATATTTATTAATGGCGTCATACCATTCACTGTACGGAACTGTATGTACTGTGTCTTATCAAAATTCAGTGAGAGTCCGTTTACAAGGAACCACTTAGTAATTTTCTGAAAGACAGTACTGACAATTTCATCAGTTAGTTCTTGTTTCTCAGGTGTGATTACTATACTTGTATCATCAGCGAAGAGAACTAACTTTGCCTCTTCATGAATATAGAATGGCAAGTCATTAATATACAATAAGAACAACGAAGGACCCAAGACTGACCCTTGTGGAACCCCATTCTTGATAGTTCCCCAGTTTGAGGAATGTGCTGATCTTTGCATGTTACGAGAACTACTTATTTCAACTTTCTGCACTCTTCCAGTTAGGTACGAATTAAACCATTTGTGCACTGTCCCACTCATGCCACAATACTTGAGCTTGTCTAGCAGAATTTCATGATTTACACAATCAAAAGCCTTTGAGAGATCACAAAAAATCCCAATGGGTGGTGTTCGGTTATTCAGATCATTCAAAATTTGACTGGTGAAAGCATATATGGCATTTTCTGTTGAAAAACCTTTCTGGAAACCAAACTGACATTTTGTTAGTACTTCATTTTTACAGATATGTGAAGCTTCTCTTGAATACATTACTTTCTCAAAAATTTTGGATAAAGCTGTTAGAAGGGAGATTGGACGGTAAGTGTTGACATCAGATCTATCCCCCTTTTTATGCAAAGGTATAACAATAGCATATTTCAGTCTATCAGGGAAAATGCCCTGTTCCAGAGAGCTATTACACAGGTGGCTGAGAATCTTACTTATCTGTTGAGAACAAGCTTTTAGTATTTTGCTGGAAATGCCATCAATTCCATGTGAGTTTTTGCTTTTAAGCAAGTTTATTATTTTCCTAATTTCAGAGGGAGAAGTGGGTGAGATTTCAATTGTATCAAATTGCATAGGTATGGCCTCTTCCATTACCAGCCTAGCATCTTCTAATGAACACCTGGATCCTACTATATCCACAACATTTAGAAAATGATTATTAAAAATATTTTCAACTTCTGACTTTTTGTTCATAAAGTTTTCATTCAGTTTGATGGTAATACTGTCTTCCTCTGCTCTTGGTTGACCTGTTTCTCTTTTAATAATATTCCAAATTGTTTTAATTTTATTATCAGAGTTGCTGATTTCATACATGATACACATACTCCTGGATTTTTTAATAACTTTTCTTAATATAACACAGTACTTTTTATAATTTTTGATAGTTTCTGGGTCACTACTCTTTCTTGCTGTCAGATACATTTCCCTTTTCCGGTTACAAGATATTTTTATACCCTTAGTAAGCCATGGTTTGTTACAATGTTTCTTACGAGTATATTTAACTATTTTCTTGGGGAAGCAGTTTTCAAATGCATTTACAAAAATGTCATGAAGAGAACATAAGCTCCGCGCCCGACTGGCTGCGGCCCGATTGAAGAATAGCTTCAAGACCAGTCATTTCTCTTGTACTATGCAGCGTAGTCTGTACTGAAGAAACCTGCTTATTGTTTATGTCGCTCGTTGGTTGCGACACATCTGTTTAATGAATGAATACAAGTATTGTAAGGTTCACCATTTGTAATAAAACTCATCAATGCGATTTGCTTGAATTGTTGTCTAGCGATCCGAGAAAGCAGTTTTCCTAGACATGCATTATTCGACGATTATGCAGGGTACAACAATAACCGACCCCAATCACAACAGCGGTAGCAGTTGTTATTCTACACCCATCAAGGACATCATCGTCCAAGTAGTGCTGTACCATGTCTCATGCCGTGTGTTTCTTACTCGTTTCTGTCCATATTGTTATTAAAACAGCACTGATCCCTTTTACCCATTATCTGTAAAAACGCAATATTTCAAACCCATACAAATTTGACAATCAAAAATCACTCCTTTTTTTAAAAAAAGATTTCTTTGAAAAAGCAAAATTTTAGCAGTGCTCCAATGGTTAATTGACATTTCGTATGCCGCATAACAGTGGCGCATGCAGACCGGCCACACAACATCAAACAGGAACCGAAACCAAATGGTCGCCCTATGGACCGAAAGGTGGGAGCAGAACCCATTCTTGACACCAACGTTCAGGTGCCCGAAAATTCTTCTGATTGGTTTGATGCGGCCCGCCCCGAAGTTATTTCCTGTGCCATCCTCTCCACCTCAGAGCAGCACTTGCAACCTGTGTCCTCAATTATTTGCTGGATGTATCTTCCTCTACAGGTTTTACCCTCTACATTCTCTAATACCGTGGAAGTTATTCCCTGATATCTTAACAGATGTTATATCATCCAGTCCCTTGTCCTTGTAAGTGTTTCCCATACATTCCTTTCCTGCTCATTCTATGAAGAGCCGGTCGTTGTGGCCGAGCGGTTCTAGGCGCTTCGCCGGCCGGAGTGGCCGAGCGGTTAAAGGCGCGACAGTCTGGAACCGCACGACCGCTACGGTCGCAGGTTCGAATCCTGCCTCGGCATGGATGTGTGTGATGTCCTTGGGTTAGTTAGGTTTAATTAGTTCTAAGTTCTAGGGGACTTATGACCACAGCAGTTGAGTCCCATAGTGCTCACAGCCATTTGAACCATTTTTTCTAGGCGCTTCAGTCTGGAACCGTGCGACCGCTACGGTCGCAGGCTCGAATCCTTCCTTGGGCATGGATGTGTGTGATGTCCTTAGGTTAGTTAGGTTTAAGTTGTTCTAAGTTCTAGGGGACTAACGACCTCAGATGTTAAGTCCCATAGTGCTCAGAGCCATTCCTTACTTTATCAATCCATCCAATTTTCAAATTGTTCGGTAGCACCACATCACAAATAGTTCGATTCTCTTCTGTTCCAGTTTTCCCACAGTCCATATTTCACTACCATACAATGCTGTGCGCCAACGTACTTCCTCAGAAATTTCTTCCTCAAAGTAAGATCTCTATTTGATGTTTGCAGACTTCCATGGCCAGGAATGCTCTTTCTACCAGCGCTAGTCTGCTTTTTATGTCCGCTGTGCTCCGTCCGTCTAGGGTTTTTGCGGCCTAAGTGGCAAAATTTCATCTGCTTCCTGAACACCAGCCATGCTATTAAATTTCTCGCTGTTCTCATTTCTGCTATTTCTCATTAGTTTCGTATTTCCTCGATTTACTCTCAATCCATATTCTCTATTCATTACACTGTTCATTTCATTTGACACATTCTGTATCTCGTCTTCACTTTCACTTGATACGCTTTCAGCCTCAATTTTAGTTCAACTTTTCAATCTTTCTTTTATTTCCGTCATTGCTTCTTCGATGTGTAGAGTGAACGGTAGGGGCACTTGTACATATTGGATAATACCCGTTTTTCCATATAGCTTAACCCTATTTTTCTCAAAATTTCGAATATCTTGCACTATTTTACACTGTCGAACGCTTATTACAGGTCGACAGATACTATGAACGTTTCTAGATTTCTCTTGTCTTGCTTCCATTATCAACCACAACATCAGCCCCGGATCTATGACAGCTACGAACTGAGAGAAAAATTTCATAGTGGCGACCCACACCCCGCTAGCGTTTGAGATAGAACTTCAAAAATATAGTCTATCGATTTTTCAAAAATATGTTTATTTTGTAGCTCACATGTTTTTCATGAGTTAGATATAGAAATCATATATGTTCGACTAGCTGTAAGACATATTACTCGTATTTGGTCTTAAGTATATCAAAGTGCAGTGCCACGCCTCTTCACACAGCATTCTCCTACCTCATATCACTATAATTCGCTCTGTCGAATTCAAACTTGTATATTTTGTAATGGAAGTCGTCAAACCTATATTCAGGACAGTGGAGGTTCAAATGTTCTGTCGTGACGCTCCTGCTCCCAGTCGGCCAGTATGACAACCCAGCCCTCTTAAAGGAAACTCAAAATTAGTATTGGGTGGGATTATTTGTGGCTTGGAGAGTATAATTTGCACTCTTTATGGTCTATTAGCTAATAACTTTCCCTTTTTTGAGTCACAAAATTAAATGTATGGAACATAAGACCAGTGAAGAGAAGAGACAATTAAAGTAGTACACATTTTCTCTCTAATCTTGATACATCTTTACACGGCGTGCTTTCAGTTCTGCAAAATAGTCTGTTACCTCGTCAAAGTTCGTCTCTTTGGAAATTTTATTTTCAATGACTAGGATCACGAGGCCAGACAAACGTTACATACACAATGTTGAATGCAGACACCTTTTAAATATTTTAAGTTTGCTGAAGCTTCAATTACAGCTTGCAGTCGCCGGTAATATGCAGTATCTTCTTAAAGCGACGCTAATAATAGAAAAAGCTTCTTGAGTGTCAAGCTTGCGCAGATGTTGTAACAGGTCAAACGCATTTGATATTTCATTAATTTCGGCGAATTCCAGGCAAAAATCAACTGTATTCCTACCTTTCGAATATTTTCATGCTACATCAGCATCATATTTCTGAAGATCCTCAGTCGACATATCACAAAATGCGTGACCATTGAGGAAGGCAAAATTTTCATGTTGACACTTTGCGCTTTGTAGCCTTGTTTTAATTTGTGTTCAGATCTTGTCAAATACTACTTTTTTATTTTTGGAAAACAGCTTAGTCGGGTCTAGTGTTATTGACTCGTCCTCGCATATTTCCAACTTTTCTGAAATAGGTATAGGTTTCTCGATCCACTGTTCTGTTGGTTTCTCTCTCATTTCTTGCAATATCTTAACAAGGCCTTGCAGTATCCCCACAGAGTGGGAAATGATAGTGTCCTCAGTATGTATCTCGACGTACACTCTATTAATCTCTCGAAGAATACCAGCCTACATTGTTAAGTAGAGGATAAACATAAAAAACATCACTGTACGTAGTAGATGACCAGTTTAGATACCTAGATTCTGCAACAAGAGAGGAATCTTCATTTCCTTTCAGAGCTTTGACAGCTTCCAGAAAGTTATTTAATATAGCTTGAACAGCTACGTGTCTAGCCGACCATTTCGTTTGACGACTTCCTTTTAAGTTGGTTTTTGTACACTTCTGTATGATTTTTCACCGCGTGGTGGATGCAACAAAAAAAGCAATAAAATTTCTCTAAAACCCCAAATACGCTAAATGCTTCTGAACATGATGACAAAGAAAGCACGCCAACAAGCTCTAAGGAGTGTGCTAGACATGGTACCAACTCTATTAGCTCTTACACTTCCATAATTCTGTAATGGCTTCCATTATGTATGCCGGCCATATTAGAACCGTTATCGTAAAATTGTCAACGCCATTTTTGCACATCCAAACCACCAGCCTTTAGTTTTTCTAGCATTCGCTGTGTGATATATTTTCCAGTATTTCCGTGAACTTGTATAAAATCAATAAAGGTTTCCTTTATTTCACATCCAGTTTCTGTTATTTTTATACAGTGAATGCCTTGACTCGTTTGTCCTCAGTGAGATACATCAGGAGTGCAGTCAAACATAAAGGAGAAATAGCCTTCAATGAGTACAGGCTGGACAGGTGATTCAGTGTCTGGCACCGTGCCATAACCTATCGTAACAGGTAGCAGACTGACTCTTCTAGATGCATTTTAATCTGCGAGATTTATAGAAAACTTATGTTGTTATTCAGATCGAAGAAAAGCCGCCGATTACCACAAGAAATGAATGGAGCCATATTTCAGCTTTTGTATAACGACTCGCTCCTGAAAAACCTTAGCAAACGCTCAGTTATATTTATGGAAAACGTCTCATATCATTCAACTGACTGTCCTTGATAAGGCGCCTACAGTTGCTTCCAAGGTGCAAGAAAGTATCGACAGGCTACAATGAAGAAACATTCCCACACCAGACGAACGTAGAAAGGGGCATCTGTTGGACCTCGTAGCTCAGGATAAACCATCTTTACCTCTGTATGTTGTACATGAACTGGCCAAAATTATGGTCGTATGATTCTCAGACTGCCACAATAACACTACCACATCAATGCTATTGAACTCATACCAGCTCAAATAAAAAGTTATGTGACAAGGGGCAACAAAACAACGTACTTTAGGGGAAGTGGAAAACTGACAAAAGATGCTTTAAACCAAACTTAGTCGTCAGATTTCTCATACTGTTGTAAGACCGTTGAAAGAAGTGATAATGAAAGCATCGGAGAATGAATGTGTAGTGGAAAATGATACTGAAGTACTTATCATTTCATTAAAGTCTTAAATCAATTCGAGAGACACTGAAGAAAGTAAGAGAGATTCAGATATAAGTGGCGTGCATCAATTATTGTACTGAAAAAATATTGTGGCGTTATTCAGACACTGCCCCACGACGACCTGTTTTCATTAAAAAGATTATTTTTTTGAGCATATTGGCGGGGTGGCTATGGGCAGTCCTCTTAGTCAGACTGTGGCCAATTACTTTATGGAGAACTTCGAACAACGGGAGTTGCAGACTGCTAGTAATTAACCAGCCATGGTTTAGCGCTATGTCGATGACACTTTCGTAGTGAGGATACAGGGTGCAGAGGAACTGGATGCCTTCGTGATACATCTAAAGAGTATCAGCCCGAAAATACAATATACTGTGGAAAAAGAAACAGCCAACTGAAATTCTTGGATGTGTCTATTATCAAGAAAGAGGACGTAACGTTGAGCCAAAGCGTATACAAAAATGGTTCAAATGGCTCTGAGCACTATGGAACTTAACATCTGAGGTCGTCAGTCCCCTAGAACTTAGAACTACTTAAACCTAACTAACCTAAGGACATCAGATACATCCATGCCCGAGGCAGGATTCGAACCTGCAACCGTACCTGTCGCGCGGTTCCACGATGAAGCGCCTAGAACCTCTCGGCCACTTTGGCCCTCAAAAGTGTGTACAGCAAAGCCACTTATAAAGACCGTTACCTGCATAAAGATTCTAATTACCATCCCAGACAAGAAAGAGGTGTGATTACAACCGTGGCAGAGAGGGAGCACAAAATTTGTGAACCACCGTATTTAAAAGATGAGATTGAACACCGACGGTTGGCATTCAAGAAGAATAGCTATTATAACAAGAAGATGGATCGCACACTTCTCCCTAGGGACAGAATCAGGATCGGCGGTCGCCCAATGGGAAAGTTTTCCTTCCGTTCAACAGTACGGTTACAGACCTCATTGGGATAGTGTTGAGCAAGTATGGTGCAAAAACTACCTTCAGACTCACCAACAGAAGATATACGACGTCCTTCGGCTAACGGTGTATAGATAAAATTCCTTTTAGTTGCGGACTGATTTATATTGGTAACACAAAAAAAAGTGTTAACACCTGTCTGGTTGTACACAAGAGGAACTGTCGCCTGGGACATACGGATCAATGGTTTGTAGCGGAACATCTTTATCATGAGGGTGCTCTTGATGTAAAATATACTGAGACGAGAGTCATATCGAAAACATCGCATTATCATCCGTGTATGTATGGAGGTTATTGAGATTCAAAAACACCGTAATAGTTCCAACAGAAAAGATGGAGGCGTTAAATTAGATAAAATTTGGGTGTGAACATTGCAACATAAGAATGATGATCGATTACTTTCAGTCGAGAATGTTGGCTTTACCAGAGGTATTCTCGTAGCAGACGTCATGTGATGGACAAATTTATGAAATTAGCAGGTATCCATGGCCGTGCTAGAGAAGCTGTGGACGCAGCGTGTGTGAGGTAGAGGGAGCAAATCTCTTGCTTTCCTTGACGTACCTAACCATAACAGAAAATGCATTCATCTCAGGAGGCTCTTACTGCGAAATGCATTCGTGTAACCACAGCCGTATTATTTCTGTGGTCGCTATTACGACTTTATAAGAAATCATTCATTCCCCTTCTCGGTAAATATAGGATGTAATTACAACATAAAAAATCCTATCATCTTTTTATTTTACCGATTTTACCACTTCCACGAAACCTTTTCATATTTTTGATACTTGTGACAAATATGTAATGGCGGGGGCCTTTTTTGCCACTGGACAGAGCTGGTGCGAGATGGATGTATCATATTGTTTTATACAGCCATAAATAATAGTCAGAAATGCTACTCTACTACCTACAATGTTCATGGTGTGAATTTGAACATGCGCACTATATGGAATAGCGTGCGAAAGTACTGTGGCTTATGTTCGCCATATCAGCAGACGTTTGTGGGAAATAAACAACTATTCATGTAAAAAATCACATGTGTGGGAGGATAGAGTTGACGTGGGGTGGGAAAGAGCACAGATCACTCCATTTTGTAAAATGAGGGTGATGTTTCGAAGATATAAACTTTCAAGCCATTCACCACTGCCACATATACACGTTTGAGACAAGCAGTGCAGCTATCGTTTATATGTGTACAGCACCCGAAAGGATTTTTACACATTAATTAGTAATTTTATTTAGACAGAGTTGTGATGGAGTAACGAATGATTATGGCTCTTGTTCTGCAGAGTATGCTCAGTACAGGCTTCCTTGATCATAAAACTTCATGATGCAATCCGATGTATCAGGTGGTAATAAGGAGCGAGAACTGTGTATTAGGCCGCGGCCTTACACTTTAAATTTGCTGTTTGTTGTTGTTGTGGTCTGCAGTCCAGAGATTGGTTTGATGCAGCTCTCCATGCTACTCTATCCTGTGCAAGCTTCTTCATCTGTCAGTACCTAGTGCAAGCTACATACTTCTGAATCTGGTTAGTGTATTCATCTCTTGGTCTTCCTCTACGATTTTTACCCTCCGCGCTGCCCTCCAGTACTAAACTGGTGACACCTTGATGCCCCAGAACATGTCCTACCAACCGATCCCTTCTTCTATCCAGGCTGTGTCACAAATTTCTCTTCTCCCTAATTCTTTTCTATATCTCCTCATTAGTTATCTGTTCTACCCATCTAATCTTCAGCATTCTTCTGTAGCACCACATTCAGAAAGCTTCAATTATCTTCTTGTCCAAACTATTTATCATCCATGTTTCACTTCCGTACATAGCTCCACTCCATCCAAATAATTTCAAAAACGTCTTCCTAACACTTAAGACTGTACTCGATGTTAATCAATTTCTCTTCTTCAGAAGTGCTTTCCTTGCCATTGCCAGTCTACATTTTATATCCGTTCTACTTCGACCATCATTAGTTATTTTGCACCAAAAATAGCAAAACTTATCTACTACTTTACGTGTCTCATTTCCTAATCTGACTACCTAAGCATTCCCCGACTTAATTCGCCTATATTCCATTGTCCTCGTTTTGCTTTTGATGATGTTCATCTTACATCCTTTTTTAAAGACACTGTCCACTTCGTTCAACTGCTCTTCCAGGTCCTTTGCTGTCTCTGACAGAATTACAATGTCATCGGCGAACCTCAAAGTTTTAATTTTTTCTCCATGGATTTTAATTCCTTTTCCGAATTTTTGTTTTCCTTCCTTTACTGCTTGCTTAATATACAGATTGAAGAACCACCGGGATAGGCTACAGCCCTGGCTCACGCCCTTCCCAACCACTGCTTCCCTTTCATGCCCCTCAACTCTTATAACTGCCATTAGGTTTCCGTACAAATTATAAATAGCCTTTAATTCCCTGTATTTTACCCCTGCCATCTTCAGAATTTGAAAGAGAGTATTCCAGGCAATATTGTCGAAAGCTTTCTGTAGGTCTACAAATTCTAGAAACGTAGGTTTGCCTTTCCTTAATCGATCTTCTAAGATAAGTCGCAGGGTCAGAATTGCCTCACCTGTTTCAACATTTCTACGTAATCCAAACTGATCTTTCCCGAGGTCGGTTTCTACCAGTTTTTCCATTCGTTTGTAAGGAATTCGCGTTAGTATTGCAGCCATGACTTATTAAACTGATAGTTCGGTAATTTTCACATCTGTCAACACCTGCTTTCTTTGGAATTGGAATTATTATATTCTTCTTGAAGTCTGAGGGTATTTCGTCAGTCTCGTAGATCTTGCTCACCAGATGGTAGAGTTTTGTCACGGCTGGCTCTCTCAAGCCTGTCAGTAGTTCTAATAGAATGTTGTCTACTACCGGGGCCTTGTTTCGACGTAAGTCTTTCAGTGCTCTGTCAAGCTCTTCATGCAGTGTCGAATCTCCCATTTCAACTACATCTGCATCCTCTTCCATTTCCGTAATATTGTCCTAAAATACATCGCCCTTGTATAGTCCCTCAATATACTCATTCGACCTTTCTGTTTTCCCTTCTTTGCTTAGAACTGGGTTTCCATCTGAGCTCTTGATATTCATAGAAGCGGTTCTCTTTTCTCCAAAGGTTTCTTTAATTTTCCTGTAGGCACTATCTATCTTACCCATAGCGAGATATGCCTCTACATCCTTATATTTGTTCTCTATTCATCCTTGCCTAGCCATTTTGCACTTTCTGTCGACCTCGCTTTTGAGACGTTTTTATTCCTTTTTCCCTGCCTCATTTACTGCATTTTTGTATTTTCCCCTTTAATCATTTAAATCCAATATATCGTCTGCTACCCAGAGGTTTCTACTTGCCCTCGTCTTTTTATCTAACTGATCCTCTGCTGCTTTCAGTATTTCATCCCTCGAAGCTACCCAGTCTTCTTCTACTGTATTTCTTTCCCCCATTCCTGTCAATCGTTCTCTAATGCTCTCCCTGAAACTCTCTACAAACTCTGGTTCTGTCAGTTTATACAGGTCCCATCTACTGAAATTCCTACCTTTTTGCAGTCTCTTCAGTTTTAATCTACAGTTCATACACAACAGACTGTGGTCAGAGTCCACATCTGCCCCTGGAAATGTCTTACAGCTTAAAACCTGGTTCCTAATCTCTGTCTTACCATTATACAGGGTGATTCAAAAAGAATACCACAACTTTAGGAATTTAAAACTCTGCAACGACAAAAGGCAGAGCTAAGCACTATCTGTCGGCGAATTAAGGGAGCTATAAAGTTTCATTTAGTTGTACATTTGTTCGCTTGAGGCGCTGTTGACTAGGCGTCAGCGTCAGTTGATGCTAAGATGGCGACCGCTCAACAGAAAGCTTTTTGTGTTATTGAGTACCGCAGAAGTGAATCGACGACAGTTGTTCAGCGTGGGGCACTGAGAATCCGCGGGAAACAACTCAGTATGAACGTGACTCGCCTAATGTGAACGAACGTTTTCTGTGCCATTTCAGCCAATAAAGTTTTTGGTCCCTTTTTCTTCGAAGGAGCTACTGTAACTGGACTACAATATCTGGAGATGTTAGAGAATTGGCTGTTCCCTCAGCTCGAACAAGAAGCACAACAATTCATATTTCAGCAGGATGCAGCGCCACCACATCGGCACTTATCTGTCCGTAACAACCTGAACGTCAACTACCCGAGGCGATGGATCGGCCGCCAGGCAGCCCGTGACAGAGCACTTCATCACTGGCCTCCTAGAAGCCCTGATCTTACCTCTGCGATTTTTTCTTATGGGGGTATGTTAAGGATATGTTGTTTCGGCCACCTCTCCCAGCCACCATTGATCATTTGAAACGAGAAATAACAGCAGCTATCCAAACTGTTACGCCTGATATGCTACAGAGAGTGTGGAACGAGTTGGAGTATCGGGTTGATATTGCTCAAGTGTCTGGAGGGGGCCATATTGAACATCTCTGAACTTGTTTTTGAGTGAAAAAAACCTTTTTAAATACTCTTTGTAATGATGTATAACAGAAGGTTATATTATGTTTCTTTCATTAAATACACATTTTTAAAGTTGTGGTATTCTTTTTGAATCACCCTGTATAATCTATCTGAAACCTTTCAGTATCTCCAGGCCTCTTCCAGGTATACAACGTGCGGCGTGGCGGGTTTAATTTTGCGTATTGAATGTCATTGACATTCGTCGTACTGTTCACTGCTAAAGTTCCACCTACCTCGGTACGGCTGAAGATCACCAGCCGGTTTCTCCGTATACGCATGTACTGCGCTGACGACGTAAATGCAGAGTTGAAGAAAACGCCATCTGTACTTACACTGCAAAGTACGCGTAAACCCTGGTATCAAGCTATCCTGTAAGTTCTTATAATACTTTTTGGGCTGAATGTGGTGGGTTCGTTCTCTCAGTAAAATGTCAAAATTCTGAAACGAATCTTTTAATCCATTTCAGTTTAAATAAATTACCTGCCATCAGCCCCCACGTAACTAGCGAACAACTTCACTGTCCTCAGTTCAGTGTTCATGCAACCCAGTCCACCCGCAAGTCAGCCAGAAATGTTCTTAAGTCCAACCCGAAGAATTACGCGATTTCACAGTCAATAGTCCGCTACTATATCTCAGTTTCAAATGCAGTCCTTCTCAGTGTATTTTTGTTAAAGAACTAGGTCGCCACATATTCCATATATGGATACGAAACATACCACTCGGAATTTAAAAAAGTCGAAAGTTCACACGACTTTATCACTCCAACAAAACAATTCTAGAACGTGGAAACTTCACAGAATCGTCCGTAAATGCAAATGCTTGTATGGCAACACAATCTGGACGCAAAATTCAAATAACTTCTTCATTTTACACATTATGGACACAGACACGTCAAACATGATCTGCGCGTTCAACAACTACCCAGCGAATCCCTCCTTGCTTCTCCTTCCACATCCTGTAAGTACATGCCAGTGCGCAGTAACTGCTAAACTCTGATTGGTTGATGAAAAGACGAGCCACTCAGAACAATCGTTCCAGATCATTCTCGAGCCAAAACTGTCCTACGCCAATCACTATTCCCAGTTGCATTATTTCAACATGCAGATTTTAATATAATATTTAACAAAATCAAACTTAATGAAAACTAATCTGGGAATTTATTTAGAAAACTATTACCCTGCAAATGGCTATTCTGGCTGCCTTGTTACAAAAGCAAATACTCTTACACATAAGTCATTAGCAATGAGGGGAAAACTACATAGTTAAGTAATGTGGTACAATGTACAATGTTGAATTTCTACGTATGTCCCACTTACACACTCTCATTCATTCATTCTACAACAACAAAACAAATAGATAGTAATTAAGCAATAAGCTTTCTGAATTTTATATGATGAAAATGAAAAGTGGTTAACGTTTTAATTTGAAAATCGAAATAAATTGAACGCCAGTAATGATTTCAAATGATACTAAAAGACAATCAGCTATTATTCCCAACTGAGTTTTTTAGTATAAACTATGACACATAGCGGGCTGAAATTTTTATACAAAATTCTCTTGAATAACAAAAGGCAGTGTATCGACTTTGAACGATATTAAATCGTATTTAATACAGTTTATTTCGATTCTTAGGGGTTTGAATATTCAGTCGCTTGAAGTGACACAGATACCACTTCCCACAGCTAGCATAGCGACAGGAGCGAATGAGTCATTGCTAATACACAACTGGCTGTCTCCTTTACAGCCAACGGCTTCAATGCTATGGGCTGTTCTGCAAAGTACGTTACTGCAATAAGGATATCTCATATTGAATCATGACATTACACACCCAATTCCTAAAATTCCTCCTGAGAATTTTTATGTTTCTTATTGCAACAAATCTTAGTTAAGAATGATTTTGTTAGCTATACTGGCAGTGTCAAATCTAAATGGTTTTTATTCAAATCTAATTTTAACAGAAATCTTTCTCAAATAAACAAAATATCCAAAATTACGTTACAACATTATATACAGTTACATCAGTTATGAATGGCTAGGGCCAAAAAAAAAAAGGGCGCTTAATCAGCATCGAAAAACTTTACTAATTATAATTTAGGCGATGTGTGGGTCGTCTCTTAATTTAACACCAGTCTGACAAAAAGTTGGGGTTTTCTACAAATTTCACTGATGAAGGAAATGAGTGAGGATCATATAGGTCACATAACGGCTCGTCACTGGGATACAGCATCCAATATCAGGTTCCGTCTCAGTACCGTATCTGGTTCTGTCACATTGTTCGTACCTGCAATATACAGTATGTCTAAATGTCCATTCTTAGCACATACATCGTAATGTAACACACACATTTATCCTAATAAATAATAATTCTCCCTTTTCGAAATTAAAAGCAAAACTTTTTCAAAGATATTTTCAATTTTTTTATTTCAAAATTTAACTTTAGTAGCATTTTCATATTTTCCTCTGAGTAAAGAGTGAATCAACTGTTTCTCAAAATTTTAACAGTACCCAAAATATTTTACGATAGGAATTTTCCTTTAGCAAAAATTTTTCGTCTACAGTTATTAAATAGCTTAACCCAAAATTAACTATTATACATAAAGAAAAAATATAACATCATTAAGTGCACTGAAAAATTATTTCTGCCACCATCTGCGGTTCAAAAAATATCATGATCATCACATAAAGAATACAAAATTATGGAACACAGAAAATCATTCATGCCACCTTCTGCAGTTCTGCAAAAACTCCCATATACATTATATAAAAAGAGAAAACAATTTTATAAAATTGCTGAATATTACTCAATGCATCGTCAGTAACTCTGAAGCGCATCTTTCACACACATTACACACAGAGAATCCAAACTATTGAACGTCCTTATAAAATTACTGAAAATTATTCCTGCCAGCTTCTGTGGCCCCTGAAATTTTTCTCACATATGCTTATATACAGAGAATATAGATATCCTTATAGAAAAATTCTGAAACTAACTCATGCCAACTTCTGTGGCTCTGCAAATAAATCTTCTACATTAGCCAACTACTGTGGCTCTTCATTATTTCATAGACAATTTTATTTACTTCCTTAGTAGGCAGTTCTCTCTTGCCTTGAACACATTCCTTACAACAATTTCTTCACAGGATATAGACTTCAGAAAACTAGTTCACATTACTGTATCGCCATTCAGTTCACTTTCATTCTTCTCCCTTTGTGGTTAGTATTTTAGTTTCTGACTGGAAACATTAGCTTCCTGTATCGTGATACGAAAGGAGGTAAGACAATAGCAAAAATTTTGCATGATGAAGAGGAAGGTTGGCAACACGAATAGAAACATAAGTAGTATTGTCAACAAATGGAATGCCAGATGTTCGTCAACCACCTGACAACGCAAAGAATATGTGTCCCCTGAGGCTACTTAGTTCTGTTTAACTGATCGTTCAATACGTATTTCTTTAAATCCAGTACGTTTCTTATTCCCAACTGCTTATATGATTTTATTTCAACATATCGCCTTCTTCGTCTCCCAGAAGAACCTGCTTCTTTCTCTCCAATCTTTTCGTTAATGTCCTCAATGCTTTCTATAGGTCTGCAATAACATATTGGCGGGTCTTTAACAATGGACTCTTGTTCTCCATCAAAAGAAATGAATATAGTTACCACATGTACTATTATTACCGCCTCAGTTTTTCCAAAATCTAGCTTTCCTTTGTATGTCTGCAAGAAATTAGCAATTACCAACATTTCAACACTAAGACCTTTAATAATCAGAAAGTTTTGTACAATCTGAATCCCTCCAATAGTGATTAGAATAATTAATTCCTGTTTTACTACCTTTTTACTTCTACTAGTAGCCACAATAATGTTGAACACACTTACTGGCATAATAACTATTTGCTTCCTTTCAGGTAGAGCGTTTACAAATTCCTGTGACACTGCACACACCTTGGAACCACTGTCTATTAAACAAGGAAATTTTTCATTGAAAACAGAAACCTCTATTGTGGGTTCTCTATTATGGGTTGTCTAGGGTCTATTTTCATTACAGATCCCTAATCGTTTCCCTGCTGTGGGACATCATTGCCTGTAACGTTTCTGTCATCTGACAGGTCTCACCTACGGTCTGCAGCTGACCGCAATCAAAGCGCTGTACTCGGTCATTGAACCTATTTCCAGCGGAGGCCCCTCTCCTCCAGTATCTGCCTCTATAACATTTCGCTCGCTGCACACTGATCCTGTTTAAATTTACTACTGCTCTGTTTTCATTGGGTCTAGCGGCAGGCCTAAAATCTATCCTAGTATTTTCTACCTCTTTTAAAATATTTTCTCACTTTCCAAATAATAGATAAACCGCTTAATGTCATCGCTGGGTGCCAAAATGATATTATTTCACCAATACAATGGCAACGTGTTCTCTATTCACATAATTATTTTCTCTGTTTCAACCTTAGCAGTTAAATAAGACAAAGTAATCACACATTTTTGTACAAACCTTTTAATACTATCTTTCTTGGGGTCATACTCTTCCCCAGACCAAAACTTGTTCAGCACTTCCATTTGCTTCCGTTTCCCCCAGTACTCATAAAGAATGATTGTTTGAAGTCCACTAATCTGTCAAACTTCTTGAAAGCTAAATTTCTCCACATTCTAGCTTCTTCCATTAGAGTAGAGGTAATGAAACGTATCTTTCGCTTGTCATTCCTAGATTTAGGTAATACATCTTCAAAATCACTCCAAAATTGTTTTGAATGAACATTCGTACCTGGATCAAATCTCAAAAATTGTCTGTGAGTAACATATGCAATTTCTGATTAATCTACAACACTGTTAGATACCTGACAGCCACTACGGTTGTTGGCATTTTGCCCTACTTTGGTTAGTCTGCCTTCATGCTCACACAATTGCTCATTCACACTGCTACTGAACAGCTGGATGTCGGTTTCAATGTCAGTAATTTTACTGGCTATTTATGCACCAAACATTGCACATACATCTTTTCCTTCTTTAATTTTGCTTTCTAAGACACATGACTGTCCTCACAGCATTTTTCTACGTTTTGAATGTGTTCCTAAACTTTATTTACTTCTGAATGTAATTGTTTCTTTAACTGCAGGTTGTCCTTAGCAACTTCCTCAATCTGCGAAGTTAGTTCACTTTTCACTGTTACAATACCAGCATTACATTTGAATTTTACCTGATTAATGTCACTTTTAATAGTATCACTAAGCAAAGTCATGTCATTATTCCAAGCTTCCTTCAATTTAGAAATTTTGTCTTCCATTTTAGATTCCATTTCAACAACCAAATTACTGATTTTATTGTCAATATTAGCATCCATTTTATTAATTTTAGTGTCAGTATGGAAACTTTTAATTTCACTACCCAATCCATTCATTTTTGTCATAATATTCGTTAGCATTCTCGAGACACTATCCCTTGATTCCCCCACAATTAACATTGGTTTTTGTTTAGATTTAGTTATAGCTACAGGCATACATTAAATATCAGCTTCCACCGTACTCAGTTCATTTCCTATACCGTAATTAGAAATAACTGAATCTGGCAAACCAATATCATTGGTTTGTGATACATCAAAACTGAAATTAAAAGCCATAGAATCATCTTCGTAATTTACATTACCTAAATCTGCCTTAAGGTACTCATCTACAATTTCCTAATTCTATTCTGCCATTTTGCAAAGGTTCTTGGCACATACACACATAACTCTAAGTAGAACACTACTTATCTTCTGGCTCGTCCGTTTGACTGCACGCCGAGATGAAACAGCGTGTCCGTCCACCAAGCTCTGTCAACGTCGGACCAGAATACGGGCCACCGCTTCCGTCACTACTACTAACTGCTCCCACTGCCGGCCTGCTGCAGTAGAAACGTCGTGTCTTGAAGTTCAGCGTTCGCTGACGTAGCCTGCCACCTCGTTCCACTTGCTGCCGTTTCTTGACGAAAGTTCAATGCACGCATGTTTATTGTCCTACTACAGTTCCTCTAAACGCGTGTGTGAATACTTCACGAGTTCACTCAACACTGCTGCTTTTATAAAGTTCCTACACGCCGAACTTTACTATTGTTTCTCCCGGCCGATAAAGCACCAATTGCGGCAGAGCGGGTTATAAAAGTTTGCCCGTTCGATGTACTCCTCACGGTAAAAGTTCCTCCTGCCTCAGTACGGTGGAAGATCACCAGCCAGTTTCTCTGCATGCGCATATACTACGCTTACGACGTAAATGTAGCGTTGAAGAAAAAGCCATCAGTACTTACGTTTCAAAGTCCGCGTAAACCCTGGTAGCAAGGTGTCCTGTAAATTCTTATAATACTTTTCGGGCGGAATGTGGTTGCTTCGCTCTCTCAGTAAAATTACAAAATTCTGAAACGAATCTTTTAATCTACTTCAGTTAAAGAAAACTACCTGCCATCAGCCCACATGTAATTAGCGAACAACTTCACTGTCCTCAGTTCACAGTTCATGCAGTCCAGTCCGCCCGCAAGGCAGCCAGAAATATGCTTAAGTCCAACCCGAAGAATTACGCGACTTCACAGTCAATACTCCGCTACTATATCTGAGTTTCACATTCAGTCCTTTGCAGTATATTTCTATTAAAGAAATTGTTTGCCAAATATTCCATATATGGATAAGTAATATACCACTCGGAATTTTACAAAAGCCGAAAGTTTACACGCGTTTATCTCTCCAACAAAACAATTCTAGCACTTGGAAACTTCACAAAATTGTCGGTAAATGCAACTGCTTCTACGATAACACAATCTGGACGCGAAATTCAAATAACTTCTTCATTTTACACATTATGTAGAACGTACACGTCCTACATGATCTGCACGTTCAATAACTACCCAGCGACTCTCTCCTTGCTGCTCCTTCCACATCCTATAACTACCTGTCAGTACGCAGTAACTGCTAAAATCTGATTGGTTGATCAAAATGACCAGCGAATCCGATCAATCGTTCGACATCATTCTCGCGTCAATCACTACTCACAGTTCCATTCACGTCATTTCAATGTGCAAATATTAATAACAAAATCAAACTTAAAGAAAACTAATCTGGGGATATATTTAGAAAACTATTACCCTGCAAACGGCTATTCTGGCTGCCTTGTTACAAAAGCAAGTACTCTTAGACATAAGTCATCAGCAACGAGTGGAAAACACAGCTCTCCCACTACACAGTTAAGTAATGTACAATGTACAATATTGAATTTCTACGTATGTCCCACTTACACACTCTCACTCGCTCTCATTCATTCATTCCACAGCAACAAAACAAATAGATATTAATTAAACAATAATCTTTTCTGAATTTTATATTACGAAAATGAAAAGTAGTTAACGTTTTTAATATGAAAATCCGATTAAATTGACATGACATTTTGTGAACTCCAGTAATGATATCAAATGATACTAAAATACAAACTGTTATCACTCCTAACTCAGTTTTTTAGTATAAGTGTCGGTTTGGGGTGTTTTAGGTAATTTCCTCTAACGCCGAAACTATGACAGACAGAAGGCTGAAATTTTTATACCACATTCTGTCGAATTACATAAAGCAGGGTACCGATTTTGAACAACATTATATAATATTTAATATAGTTCATTTAGTTTCTTAGGGGTTTGAATATTCAGTCGCTCTAAGTGACACAGATACCGCTTCCCACGGCTAGGATAGCGACAGGTGCGAATGAGTCTATGCTGATACACAACTGGCTGTCTCCTTTACATCCAACGGTTCCAACTCTATGGGCTGTTCTCCAAAGTAGCTTACTGCAATAAAGTTATCGCGTATTGACTCGCAACGTTACAAACCGGCTTTCATTATCCTCGAACCAAGCGCTAGCTGTGATTATGTTATGCTCTGTACAAAACTCTACCAGGCGACTTGGTCTTCCATTCCTTACCCCCATTCCATTTTCATCTACTACGTTTCCTTCTCTTCCTTTTCGTATTATGATTGTTAAATATTCGTCTCCCTTCACTATCTGAATAATTTCTTTTATATTATCATACATTTCATCAATCTATTCGTCATGTGAGGCGGTAGTTGGCATATAAACTTTTAGAACTGTGGTAGCTGTGGGCTTAGTTTCTATATTGGCCACAATAATGGTTTCACTATGCTGTTTGTAGTAGCTTACCTGCACTCTTTTTTTATTCAGTATTAAACCTACTCCTGCATTACCCCTACTTGATTTTGTACTTATATCCCTATATTCACCTGACCAAAAGTCTTGTCAATCCTGCCGGTGAACTTCACTGAGTCCCACTATGTCTAACTTCAATCTACCCATTTCCCTTTTTACATTTTCTAACCTACCTGCCCGATTAAGGGATCTGACATTCAACTCTCCGATCCTTAGAACGCCGGTTTTCTTTCTCCTGATAAGGACGTCCTCCTGAGTAGTTACCAACCGGAGATCCGAATGGGGGACTATTTTACCTCCGGAATATTTTACCCAAGAGGACGCCATTGTCATTTAACCATACAGTAAAGCTACATGCCCTCGGGAAACATTACAGCTGTAGTTTCCCCCTGCTTTCAGCCGTTCGCAGTACCAGCACAGCAAGGCTGTTTTGGTTAGTGTTGCAGGTACAGATCAGACAATCATCCAGACTGTTGCCCCTGCAACGACTGAAAAGGCTGCTGCCCCTCTTCAGGAACCACAAATTTGTGTGGCCTCTCAAAAGATACCCCTCCATTGTGGATATCTACAGTACGACTATGTGTATCACTGATGCACGCAAGCCTCCCACCAACGGCGAGGTTCATGGTTCATGGAGAGGGTTACTATTAAAAGATAAACATTCACCAGTGATAACATACTATTAAATTGCGAATCACAGTCATGCTTTTCGGATACACCTGTGGATTATATTCCCAGTGGGTAGTTAACAAGTAACTTCCAGTCAAATAATTCAGGGAAACTCGCATCTAAATAGAACTAATTCTTTTTAAAATTTTAATTTTCTTTAAATTAATTAACCAAAAAACTGTAAAGCATAATGACAGCTTACATAGTTAAAATTTACTTGAAACTTCTTCATCAGGAAAACCGTAAAACAATAATTAACACTTCCACAATTCAGTACAACAGGTGTAGTTTCCTAGTTACCATCAACTAGTTAAAGAATTTCTTTACAATTTGTTTCCATGCCTCTCATACCAGCCTATGAAACCATCTCACGTACTGTCCCAATGAATAGCATTAACAAACCTTAACTTACATCAAATTACCAGTTGTTATTAGTAAATTTCTTTTGACCACAGTCTGGTTTACAACCAAGGCACCCCCGTAGCCCACTACTTTGACAACCAGCACATAGCATACAGCAGAAAATGGGCCCGAAGTAGTACTACTGACAATATTCACTGGAGGTTCACGAACGCTAAACTGTATCAGACATTTTATCGGGTAATCTGAGAACAACCCTAATTAGTTCCACGAAACCAATATCATTTAGAGCAGTGACTCACAGAATTTCATCAAGTTGCGAAGAAATTACAGCGAGACCACTGAGGAAGTAGTTTCCTGTAGATAATTTCTAAAACAATAACGCAGTGGTCTTACTTATAATTTAGCGAGTCATATAGCTCTAGAGCTAAACGCAAGTCGCACATCAGCTCAAGAATCATATGTTAACAGCATGAGTAAAACAACAAATGCCCTTTTCTTCTTAAACCGAAGGATACCCGTTTAGCGTCCGTACCAGGTGTAGAAGTAAGGATCCGCAATTTGGTTGCAACAATTACACGTCTGTTGTTTGAAGCTGATAAACAATATTTTATTCACAATTATCTCTTTTGCTGTTTATATATTTCTCCCACCTCTCCGATAGGCTACGAATGCCTAGCCAAACAATAGTTCTTCTTTTGAACCGAACCAGTCAGCGAACCATTTTCGTGCTTTTCATAGGAAGTGAGCATTGTTCAGCGAGAGCGTGTCAAAGTGACGCAAGTAGATGATAATTGGACAGAGCCATGTCTGGAGAACAAGCCGCGTGACGTAATATTTTCCAAGTGAACGCCCCAATCGTTTGCCTGACGCGTTTTGCTGTGTGTGATGGGGCGTTGTCATGGAGAAATATGACTTGCCTTTTCCCATATTCCGGTCGTTTTTCACGTAATCCTGGATGTAAGCGATCATTTACTGTTGGTAGCGATCAGTGTTAACAGTTTCCCCAGATTACCGCTCTGATCTTACCAAACACAGAGCACTGTCTTCTTTTCCTAGCGATTGGGTCTTGTAGTGGATGGCGAAGGTTTGCCTGGGTTCACTCTTGATTTACGACGTTTAAAATTCTCAAAATATATCCATTTTTCGTCACCTGTCACTATTTGATGAAAAAACGACTTTATTTGGAAATGGTGAGCAGCATTTCACAAGTGGTCTTTCGATTTGCTTGCTGTCTTTCATTCAGTTCATGCGGAAGCCATTTTCCGATTTCTGCACCTTTCCCGTAGCTTTCAATCAAAGACAAGTGGCTTTCTGCGTCACATTCAATTGTTAAGCTTGTTCCAGTTGAGTTTGAGTATCATCTTCATCCAATGAGGTCTGCAATTCGTTGTCTTCGAACGTTTTAGAAATTTGTGGTAAGGTCTTATTGGACCAAACTGCTGAGGTCATCGATCCCTAATCTTACACACTAATTAACCTAACCTATACTAACTTACGCTAAGGACGAGACCCACACCCATGGCCGAGGGAGGACTCAAACTTCCGACGGGGGAGGCGCGCGGAGCGTGCACGGCACCCGAGACCACGCGGCTAGCCCGCGAGGCCCGAACTTCCTCGGTGCTTTCCCGCGCTCGTCGTTTCTCACATCAAAACCACCACTTTCGAAAATTTTGAAACACTGTGTTTTCTCAAGGCCATGTTTGCTGAAAGATTGGACAAGCATTCGGTGCGATTCTGCTGCAGTTTTCTTCAAATAATGGCCGGTCGGTGTGGCCGTGCGGTTCTAGGCGCTTCAGTCTGGAACCGCGTGACCGCTACGGTCGCAGGTTCGAATCCTGCCTCGGGCATGAATGTGTGTGATGTCCTTAGGTTGGTTAGGTTTAAGTAGTTCTAAGTTCTAGGGGACTGATGACCACAGATGTTAAGTCCCATAGTGCTCAGAGCCATTTGAACCATTTTTTCAAGTAATGACAGAAAACAAATGCTGTCCACAAATCGTAGTTCGTAGGCACGAATGTCGACATGTTCACGGGTTTGAAACAGATACAGATATAAGGAACTTGGGCTACTGTGTGCTGACATTCGTCGTCAACCGCTACAGGAAGCAGATGGCGCTGCAGACACGGTCTTACGGGTCCTATACTGACTGCAAGCATCGTCTATAGAAAAATTCTGGTTTCATACTTCTACATGTAGTAAATACCAATTCCTGCATACATCTGTATTTGAATATTTGTCACTGTTGCGTGGACCTTTAAAATCACTCGGCTTATGTCACACAGAAATACCCCATTTCACGTCCATCTGCCCAGATGTAGCACATGACCAGAAAAGAAATTTCTCGATCTAACACAGGAAAGAGAGACAATTATGTGATGTAATTAATGTTAACTGAATACTGATTTGTCACGCCAAGTATCCACAGCTGGCTGCGTAACTAGAAACGTAGGCACGGCTATACAGCCGTAATAGAGGCGTAGAAGACACGACTAGACATACCGCCTGAATCCTTTGCTGTCCATTGGTCACCCAGAGTACGACTGTCGTACAAAATCCAATCTTCGCCTAGGCCACAGTTGCACGATATCTCCATGTGCGTAGCCGACCGTGAAATCTGAATAAACACTGATCCCTCCCGAGGTCCCTTGAGTGCCTTTAGCCATACAAATTCGCACGCGATCCGTACTGAGAGAGCCGAGGAGGTACCAGCCTCCTCCTGGAGACAGCTCACACTCACCGCCACACTGCGCCTCCAGCTCCAGTTTCCAGCCCAGGTTAGCTCCACCGACAAGCGTCAAAGACGCTGGTCATTACTAATGTACCACTCCACGGCACACTGACAATGAACAACAATAGTGTTACGCTGATAAATCTGAAATTACGAAGACCTGTCGTAAAGTATATTCTCCGAAATTTTTTTTAAAAATATATTACCCTGTCGAAGAATTTAATTCTTGACGGACTGATTCACAGTATAATTCCGAGTGGGATCGAATTTACATTATCAGTCTTTTTGCCCTCCTGCTTAAAAGAGATGTGTCGTTATGTACAGGGCAAACGTACAACAAAAGCAATGAATTATTTACTGCATCTGGTAAAAATACATTTTCGATGTTTGACTGAAAAGTATTTTCTCCCGTTTTCACAGATTTTGCTACGTCGACTACAAGTTTTCTGCATCCAAACAGTCTTTTTCTTTTCAAAAATTTTTCTCTAATTTGACTTGAGTCTCTTGAAGACAGGTATAAAGCTGTGGACACAGAAATCCACTGCTTCTTCTCACTGGCATTGTTGTAAATGAATAAATCGCAGCACTGATCGACTGCACAAGCGACTCAGTCATTTTTTTCGTTGGAGAGAATAAAAGTTGTTTTTGTACGCAATTCCTGCGCGAAACATGACCGATAGGGGATAAAAAGAAGCTACGAATTCGTGTACAAGTCTCTACAAGTCTACTTGAAGTAAACTTCATAACGTTGAGTCTTCCTTTCAACTGAACTTGTGGTTCAGAAGGCCTAGTCGCATAGATTTCTCTCGGTGACAGTGCAATGACTCTCAAGAGAGGATCTAAATCTTTAAAATAAATGTTATTTCATACTTGTGCGAGTAGCAATTTGGCGCAAATTTCGCATGCGTGCAAATCTTTCTCTCATTTACATAATTCACACTCAGATTAAGCGGAACGGGCCCTGCTTTTCAGACCGCTTAACTTTAAGTGTTTCCTCCCTTCTTTGTTAAATAAAAAATTTAGAAATTTTTTTTGTGGCACTGAAGTCTACTACTTACCGCAATTTCTTTGGGCTAGGAAGATACTGTGTTTTTGCTCTAGCTTTTAAGCAGCACAACAATCATCGCTTGAATCACAATCAATGAAAACGTGAGAGTTACCTTCTATTTCTTCTAACTTTTCCACATTTTCTAACCAAATGTCGTCATTATTGGAATGAGTATCTAAGAAATTAACTAATTAAAGAGACATATATAATTCTTCAGGAGAAGTAGATGATTTAGATTTCATTTTATCATTGTGAGCTGGAAATATTAATTATATACCACATTACTGGGAGAGCTTGGAACCTGTACAAAGTTAGATGCTATTAGCAAGCATGGACCATACGAAGAAGACACAAGGAAAGTTAATTCAGTTTTACCTCCGTTATTAACACTTCATTGTACCGCAAAGGCACTTGCTGTTTTTTGTCGATGTTAAATGAGGTGTTAATTCGAGGGAACCGTAACTGTGAACAACTGTATCTGTGAAACTGTCAACGGAAATTGAAATTCGACTTAAAAATTACGATCGCATTGTGCCATGTTATCTGTTTAGCGATGTGCTGTAAATCAAGGATATGTGACTGCCGTATTTAGCACGCGCTGTCTTCTACGGCTACAGTAGGTGTGTACAATATTCCAGCGACGAATTTGGTAATTCTGAACATTTGTTAAAAAATACTTGGGAGCTAAAATTCTGACACTCAGTTTCTTTCGATATAGAGCTCCTGGAAAAAAGTTGGCCGGTCCTGGTGGCCGAGTGGTTCTAGGCACTACAGTTTGTAACCACGCGACCGCTACGGTCGCAGGTTCGAATCCTGCGTCGGGCATGGATGTGTGTGATGTCCTTAGGTTAGTTAGGTTTAAGTAGTTCTAAGTTCTAGGGGACTGATGACCTTAGAAGTTAAGTCCCATAGTGCTCAGAGCCATTTGAACCATTTTTTGGAGAAATGTTTCGGGCAAATTTCGACACGTCAGGTTAGGCCATTCCCATGTGATTTAGCAGAAAGGACATCCATACATCGACGAGAGGCGCTCCAATCATTCTGTCACTCATTCAGATCCAAGTTAATATTGGGAGGAACAGAAATAATGTTGATAGTCTTCAAAGGTAGGAAAAATAGAGAAATACAGAGACTCTTCCCTTCCCACGAGGTAACGACGAGAGATAATGGCAACATGAAACCAGAATAATTATTATGAGAGCGGTGTAATAGACCCCTTTCACCTATTATTTAATTTGTTTTCTCAGAGCGATGCGGTATATCACCAGAAAGGACGCTATGCACGACAGAAAGAAATGCAATAGAAATATATCCAAGCACAAAAAGTAAACGCACACTATGAATCGGAACGTCGTTCAGTTCCCCATCAGAACTTCAGTTTTCTTTTGGAAAAACGAGACTGTACAGAAATTCCCACCCGTGAAACCAGAATTTACAACAGTGAATGAAACGCGGAACATAGGTAATCGGTGCATTTCCCAGTTGCTACTCATGGTATATGGCGTTATTTGACAGAAACCTACAGGATTAAGTTTCATTATAGCACAATGTGTTCACGGAGTTAACGACATTTATTGCCAGGTGTGAATGCATGAAGACGAAATTTTGCATCTTCGAAAATAGGCAAGAAAATAAAACAATAAACACAGTTCAACATTGTAAAACATATAATTCAGTAAAAATATCTCATGCCGCTGAAAAAAACAATTTTTTTTGCAGACCTGTGTTATCGGACGTGGCTGGAGAACCAGGCAGCCTGAGAGCGGTTTTTAAGTGGTTTCCTAGGTTACTCTACGCAAAGGCTTACCAGGTCCGCAGTTTAAGGCCTCAGAAAATACGATACACAAACACGGGAAATACGAACACACATAGAACATAGCGTATACAATTCACACAGCGATGGCACCCAGGACTCTCCTCGCGTAAGTAACTGACGACTACGACATCCAACCGCAAAATTAAATTAAATAAAATTCCCAAATACTGAGTGCAGCATAGGCTGTACTAGATGGGATTACCGATAGCTAAAGTAAGAGGCACTTTACATTAGGCAGTGTCTGTATTTGACAGTGTCTGTGAAGTTCGATGCAATGTTCTTTCCTGATGACGTATAGCCGTATTAAATCACGAAACGTATTCGCAGTTTGGAAGTGCAGTATTACCACCTTTACACATTTTCCGGAAACAACTGAGAATCTGTGCTGGACCAGGACCCAAACCGTAATTCCTGCTTTTTGCTAGTGGACGCCTCAACCGCTTGGATTGTCCGAAAGACGTTTCGAAGACAGACCCAAACTTCCCTATGCACCACTGTCTGCTTTCCAAAGCGCTCACACAATTGTGTGATCCCACACGGGGAGAGAGTTATTAAATTTTGTCCTAGGATTTCCTTGGCTTTGGCATGAAATACGTCAGTGTTAAGCCTGTATACCGCAGTGTCTGTAAAATTCCATGCACTGTTCCTTCGGACATCCACGCAAAAAAAGAAAAACATGAGTATTTCCTTTTGTCAGCCGTTTCGATCGCTTGTCCAGAGCCTGTTGGTAGTTAATATTGCTCTTGCCATTGTAATCGTGATATCTGAATCTAGTGGTGGATTGGAGATTATTGTTGTACAGTAAAATAATGAATAAGAGAAGAAATAGAATTACAGTACAACCTGATTCAGAAGACGCTACGTGGGGAGTGTGCTGGCTGCACCACGATGCTGTAAGCGTATGTCAACACGGGAGACCTGAAGTACAAACGACAACAGTGTTTATCAGACTGGATGCTGTACTGTAACGAAGCTAAATGTAGTAACTTCACCAACAGATGTCACAAGGACTCCTTCCAGGACGCACATTTCACTTAAAGGAAGGCCTTGGAACCCTGAAGTTAAACAGTGGAGCAGCAGTGAGCGCTGACAGGCTCAGAAAACGAGGGCACATTCGGTCACCAGTGCGGTGGGGGGGGGGGGGGGGGGGGTG
Organism: Schistocerca piceifrons; assembly: GCF_021461385.2. Classification (NCBI taxonomy): domain Eukaryota; kingdom Metazoa; phylum Arthropoda; class Insecta; order Orthoptera; family Acrididae; genus Schistocerca; species Schistocerca piceifrons. The sequence continues at coordinate 785,809,357 of NC_060141.1, forward strand.
AGGGCTCAAATTCAAAGGGCCCTGAGCACTATGGGACTTAACATCTGAGGTCATCACTCCCTTGAAACTTAGAACTTCTTAAACCTACCTAACCTAAGGACATCACACACATCCATGCCCGAGGCACAGAGAAAATAGTAAGAGCATAAATAGTTTTAAATCCCCATAGTTGGCAAAATAGTACTGCATTTAATGACATGAAACACTTTCGTAGTTATGTGCGTACGTCATAATGTTGTGTGGCAATCTATACATGTTATCATAGTGCAGAAGACAGGTATCTGTGATCAGTATCTGTTACAGTAGTTTTACAGATCACTACTTTAACTTATCTTGTCATTAGCTAGCCATTCATTGAAGTTGAAAGGCGTGCTGTAATTACAGTGCATTGGGCCACAGAAGACAGCAGAACTGTGGGGATTGTGACACACACCAGACCGTCTTGGGCTCCTGTCCCCGTTTCCAGTCAGCGTCTGGCGACAGAACAACTTCCCCGAAGGGGAAGCTGCCAGGTGCTTGTAGAAGCCACGCGACAATACCTCGCGCGGGACAAAACGCGGCCGCAGCCTCCGCTGCTTGTCTGGCAGAGAGCAGAGAAAGGAAGAGAAGAGCGGGTGGGGGGGAGTGATAACGAGAAGCCGGCCTGCGGCTGCTGCTGGCTGGCGAGGCGACCGGGCCGCTGAATTGTGTGCCGGGAAATGAGGCCGAAATGAAAGGTGAGAGCCGCGGGCCGTCCCTGCTCCAACTGCCGCAAACGAGTCGGGAGACATTCCGCCGCGCAGTGCGACTGCTGTAAGACTTCACGCAGTGGGGCACCGCAGTGGGTTGGACGGAAACCGTCTAAGAACTTCACCTGCTACTTCTCAATTTCCTTTTAACATTCAAAGTCAGTTGCTTTGTTATGATACCACCCAAGGTCGCAGTCAACTACTTCAAAGAACTATTCCCACCTTGTTAACAAAAAACGAAGTGCATGAACTATTCTGTGTTAGCACAAGAGCCAACAGCGTGTTACGAATGGAAGCCGAAATGCAATCGTTTTAGCTCACGCAGGCTGGCGTGAGGAGGGAAGAACTATACTGACGTGAGGTCTGGAACATGACAAGGAATTAGAATTGAGAAAGAGGACGTAATTAGTTTCATACTTAACTGTAATCCAATAATGATGAACGTCGCTCTTGACGGTACATGTTTCACAAAATTATCTGTTCAGAATACATCCGTAGTAGCTGAATATGGCGCCTTGCTAGGTTGTAGCAAATGATGTAGCTCAAGGCTATGCTAAACTGTAGTCTCTGCAAATGAGAGCGTATGTAGACAGTGAACCATCGCTAGGAAAGTCGGCTGTACAACTGGGGCGAGTGCTAGGGAGTCTCTCTAGACTAGGCCTGCCGTGTGGCGGCGCTCGGTCTGCAATCACTGATAGTGGCGACACGCGGGTCCGACGTGTACTACCGGACCGCGGCCGATTTAAAAGCTACCACCTAGCAAGCGTGGTGTCTGGCGGTGACACCACAAACTACGAATTTCTTAGTGAGCTACAAGAATTACAGTTTATTACTTCTCCAACTTCACCTTCCTGCCTATCGAATTCCAGTCGCACGTAAGACAGAAAGTCATAAGGAAGGCCTTAGCCGATTCTTGAAACGCAACAGTTAGCATTCGGGATGTATGCGTCTGGAAATGTAGTGTGCAAAACTGAAGGACGGAACTAACTTTTGCTTGATGTGTAAGTATATCGATGATACTAGGACGACATATACACTGAAGAGGCGAAGAGACTAGTACACCTGTGTAATATCGTGTAGGACTCCCGCGAGCACGCAAATGGGCCGCAACCCGACTTGGCATGGAGTCAACGTCTGAAGTATTGCTGGAGGGAACTGACACCATGAATCCTGCTGGGCTGTCAACAGATCCATAAGAATACGAGTGGGTGGAGATCTCTTCTGAACAGCACGTTGCGTCCCAGATATACTCAATAATGTTCATATGGGGGGAGTTTGGTGGCCAGTGGAAGTGTTTAAACTCAGAAGAGTGTCCCTGGAGCCACTCTGTAAAAACTGTGAACGTGTGGGATATCGCATTGTCCGGCTGGAATTGCTCAATGGACATGAATGGATACAGGTGTATCAAGGGTCTCATATCACTCCAAATGCCCAACACCATTACAGAGCCTCCATCAGCTTGATGAGTCACCTGCTGACATTCAGGGTCTATGGATTCATTAGATTGTCTTCATACCCGTACATCTCCATCCGCTCGGTACAATTTGCAATTTGAAACGATACTCGTCTGACCAGGCAACATGTTTCCAGTCATCAATGTCGGTGATGACGGGTCCAGTCGAGGCATAAAGTTTTGTGTCGTACAGTCATCAAGGGGGCCTCCGGCTCTGAAAGCCCATATCGATAATTTTTCGTTGAATGGTTCGCACGCTGGCATTTGTTGAAGACCAGCATTGAAATCTGAAGCAATTTGCGGAAGGGTGGCACTTCTGTCACGTTGAAAGAGTCTCTTCAGTCGTCGTTGGTTCCTTTCTTGCAGAAACTTCTTCCGGCCGCAGCAATGTCAGAGATTTAATGTTTTACCGGATTCATGATATTCACGGCACACTCGTAAAATGATCATACAGGAAAATCCGCTGCCGACCGCAGCACTGTATTCTACCACTTTACATACCTGTGTGTTTGAATACGGATGCCATTACCAGTTTATTTTGCGCTTCAGTGTAAATAGAATTACTACAGTATGGCACAGAGGCTAACGGAAAAGTTGGGACATAGTTCTAAATAGGGAGCATAATCACCATGGGCGCCAACGTAAGCTCTGCAACGTGCTATCTCACTGGCCACAGTGTTGGTAAGGAGCGTTCCATTTCTCCTCCAGCGCGGCTCAAAACTATTCGATGGCAGTTGTGGTATGTGGATGTTTGCACTATGTGTCCTTAACGCATCCATCATGTGCTCGATGGGATTAATAAAGTGGGGAGAATGGGCAGACCAGTCCATTCACCTAATATATCCTCATTCCAAGAGCTGATCCATCTGTACATTTCCATGCAGCTGTACATAGTCATACGTAAAACCTAAGTTATGGCCGAATAAAGTACCCGCATGACGAAAGAGTACAGTGCCACAATAACGTTGACTAGTGGCTGTACCGGCCGGTGTGCCCGTGCGGTTCTAAGCGCTTCAGTCTGGAACCGCGTGACCGCTACGGTCGCAAGTTCGACTCCTGCCTCGGGCATGAATGTATGTGATGTCCTTAGGTTAGTTAGGTTTAAGTAGTTCTAAGTTCTAGGGGACTAATGACCTCAGATGTTAAGTCCCACAGTGCTCGGGGCCATTTGAACCATTTGAACTAGTGACTGTAGTGTGTTCAAAGATTTGGAGGTCAGTATACCCATGCAACACTATGCATCTCCTCACCAAAACACCTGCATCACCATAACACTTATGTTTGACAGGGTTCCAGGGGGAATTACGTCTTACCACCTCTCGCCATAGGAGGCTATGTACCTGATCACTACTCAGGCAGACTGTGCTCTCATCCAACAAGACCACACACCCTCACTCCTCGCACCTACGCTCGTGGCACCATCGCGAATTTTTGTGTCGTCGTTGAGTAGAGTCTTTTACCAGGGAAAGCAATGGTGAGTATGATGTTTGCTGACTGGTATCCTCTTTCTACAACACAACTGCACATATGTATTAACAGCGTTCTTTATTATCAAGCACAAGAAGCTACTTATCTTTAAGCTAGTCCATGTGTTGTGGTACAAGCTCTCCAGTAATAGTCCACATTAGCCTCACTGCTGGTGAAGTCAAGCTCCGCTGTGTACCCTACTGTGGTCGCTATGTACTGATTGACACTGAGACGCTGACTGCGACTGTGATCATAACGACTGTCTCACTGGGCTAGAGGTTGAGCCCTCTGTGCCGTGGCGGCTATCTAAACTCTTGTGGTCGAGAGGGTGTTGCTGGCGCGTTGCTTGGAAGTCTGTCATTCGCCTCTCTCCTAATTGACACGCCTACTCCAGCGCCTACTATCGATCTCCTCGCAGCCTCTTTGCCGACCAGTGCGCTGGCGACAGCTTACGCCAGCGCACGAACAGTGCCACCAATCTGTGGGATACAAAGTAAAACAATGTACTGGTCGTTGGACAAGAGGACCACCAATTTGCACACTTTGTGCTGCTATGGAGTGTGAGACTGAGAACCTTGCAGTCCTGTTAAATGTGGTTTCAGGTGACTTCCCACTTGCCCCTTGTACAATGTAGCTGCCCTCTGCTGCTATAGATGACCATGATCAAGCACCTCACCTCCTTTGGACAGCAGTGCCTGTGCTTTGGAACATTCTTCAAGCGAGTGAAACAATGCTGTTCGCAATACCGAACTCGTCGCACTTCGTCCTCCCACTATCCTGATGACTCCTCTCCTTGAGAAGTCATTCAGATGTTGTCACAGGGCCACGTTGTAATGAAGAACACCTCCACAGCACACCGTGACTGCTCGCTTACTGACACACTGCCTTTTCCAGTTGCCAATATCAAGCGGGCAGCCCCATTTCACGTTAAATTTAAGCTGATTTTACGCCATGTACAGACCTCTGCCGACGTACACCCGCACTTTCATTCCGTTCCACGGAGTTGTTAACATGTTATGGATGGTTGGTTGCTTCGGGGAGGGGACCAACCTATCGCATCGGTCTAGGAAACGATGCGGAAAATGTTACCCTTGTACTTTCAAAAGAACAGGCCTTGCATTTTCCTGAAGCGATTTAAAGAAATATACGGAAACCCTAAATCAGTATGGCCAGACGCGGGTTTGAACCATAATCCTCCAGAATGAGAGTCCAGTGGGCTAACCACTGCGCTATCTAGCTCGATAACATGTTATGTTAAGTAATTTATCTCGTCTCTAAATTTTATTGAGCAGTGTAAGTAATTTTACGTCGCCCTTAACGACATGAAAAGCTGTTTTAAGCCCTCGTTCATGCTTTCAATCTAATCAGCTACAGAGTTAGTGGGCCCATATACTTATTTTACTTTGATTGGTCTTGCTTTTTGTCTTTATCTTATCTTCAACAATTTGTTCATTTTGCTGGTCATACGTTTTTATAAGGTCGCTTTCTCGTCGATCTGCTTGCTCAGTACAGAATTTGCAATTGATTCTAAATTAATTTGCCAGTATGTGAGGGACCTGATATTGTCGACATAGCTCACAACTGGATGACAGTGCAATACTAACACACTTTCGTGTAGGTCTGTCCTGCAGGGATTGGGGCCTGGGAGAAGAAGTTTGGTAAAACTTGACTTCTGCCCTGGAGGATCGGCGTGTTGTGTTGAATTCAAATGTGTGTTAATTATAAGGGACCAAACTGCTTAGGTCATCGCCCCCTAGACTTACACTCTACTTAAACTATCTTAGACTGACTTAAGCTAAGAACAGCACACTCACCCATTCGCGAAGGAGGACTCGAACCTCCGGCGGGAGGCGCCGAGCAGTCCGTGACATGACCCATGTTCTGTGGGTAGTATCGTAATCTGTTTGAGGCAGTATTTGAGGGGATGAGTAAGTCTGAGGAAAGAGATGAGAGAGGAAATGCGGAAAGAGAGGGAGAAGAGGAGGTGTATGCAACATATGAGACATAAGCACACAGGAGTGAAGGTTTATGTGAAAACCTATTACGTATATAAACAATTATTTAGCCGTTTCTACATCTACATCTACATGGATACTCTGCAAATCACATTTAAGTGCCGGGCAGAGGGTTCATCGAACCACCTTCATAATTCTCTCTTATTCCAATCTCGTATGGCGTGCGGAAAGAACGAACACCTATATCTTTCCCTACTACCTCTCATTTCCCTTATTTTATCGTGGTGATCATTTCTACCTATGTAGGTCGGTGTGAAAAGAATATTTTCGCATTCGGAGGAGAAAGTTGCTGACTGGAATTTCGTGAGAAGATTCCGTCGCAACGAAAACCGCCTTTCTTTTAATGATATCCAGCCCAAACTAGATTTCTTTGACACTCTCTACCAAATTTCGCGATAATACAAAACGAGCTGCCCTTCCTTGAACTCTTTCGATGTACTCCGTCAGTCCTATCTGGTAAGGATACAACACCGTGCAGCAGTATTCTAAAAGAGGACGGACAAGCGTAGTGTAGGCAGTCTCCTTAGTACCTCTGTTACATTTTCCAAGTGTCCTGCCAATAAAACGCAGTCTTTGATTAGCATTCCCCACAACATTTTCTCTGTGTTTATTCCAATTAAAGTTGTTCGCAACTTTAATACCTAGGTATTTAGTTGAATTTATGTTCTTTAGATTAGACTGCTTTATAGTGTAACTGAAGTTTAACGGATTCCTTTTAGCATTCATGTGAATGACCTGACATTTTTCGTTATTTAGGATCAACTGCCAATTTACGCACTATTCGCACATCTTTTCTAAACAGTTTTCCAATTTGTTTTGGTCTTATGATGACTTTACTAGTCGATAAACGACAGCGTCATCTGCAAACAAACTAAGACGGCTGCTCAGATTGTCTCCCAAATCGTTTATATAGATAACGAATAGCAAAGGTCCAATAACATTATCTTGGGGAACACCATAAATCATTTCTGTTTTACTCGATGACTTTCCGTCAATTGCTACGGACTGTGACCTCTCTGACAGGAAATCACAAAGATGCAGTCACATAACTGACACGATATTCCATAAGCATGCAATTTCACTACAAGCCGCTTGTGTGGTACAGTGTCAAAAGCCTTCCGGAAATCCAGAAATACGGAATCGATCTGAAATCCCTTGTCAATAGCACTTAACGCTTCATGTAAATAAAAAGCTAGTTGTGTTTCACAAGAGCGATGTTTTCTAAACCCATGTTGACTGTGTGCCAATAGACAGTTTTCTTCGAGGTAACTCATAATGTTCGAACACAATATATGTTCCAAAATCCTGCTGCATATCGACCTTAACGACATGGGCCTGTAATTAAGTGGATTACTTCTACCACCTTTCTTGAATATTGGTTGACCTGTGCAACTTTCCAGTCTTTCGGTACGGATCTTTCGTCGAGCGAACGGTTGTATGTGATTCTTACCACGGAGCTAATGCATCAGCATACTCCGAAAGGAACCTAATTGGTATACTAAATATTTACCTCGTCTTCTTCTGTGAAGGCACTTCGGAAGGCTGTGTTCATTAACTCTGTTTTGCCAGCGCTGTCTTTTGAGTCCCAACATTATAAAAACAGATATAATTTTAAAATTATTCACAGAATGACCTTTATTACAATAGTAAGCAAATAACATGAGATGAAACTATCACAAAGTAAATCCTCAAGTGCTTTAAGGTGGTGGTTTCATTCTGAAAAATAATTTTAAAAATTTCACAAAATTAACCTTTACTCTCGTAGTACGCGACATATACAAGAAGCAATTGTCGATAAGTAAATAATCAATTGTATTAAGGGGTGGTTTAGTTTTGGAACCACCAGCACATGCAGTTTTCACCCAAGAATGATTTCGTGGGATGTACTTGAAAGCAGATTCGTATTTTTCCTAGAAAATTCTTCATCTGGAAACTTCCATAAATTCATAACGCCTAATACAAATTATATTGCTAAACAACAAGCAAAGAAGCCTAAACTTTAATGAGTTTTGTATCAGAATTGCATATTTCTCTCGTGGCTTCATTGCGAAGCTAATAATAAAATCAGTGGTACAAACACAATTGTATTCAATTAGGAAACTACAAAGGATACTGCACATCACAGTCTCTTAGAACCACTTATCAAAATTACTGTGCCGACTGTTGCTTTGGATGCTGTAAGCCATGTCTTGCAACAGCATCGTTGGTTTCATGCTAAAGGCACTGATGCATTAAAAGATTAATGTAATAGTGATTTAAGGCTGAAACCACTGGTGCCCAATGCGTTAAATAAGTAATCATAAAGTTTTTAAAAGTCATTAACAAATTTCGCAAACGTCATTAAAAAGTAGGAAATCATTATTTAATTAAAAATAGAGTTTTAATATAACACATTTTTAAATCGGATTTGACACTATAAAATATTTTCTCATTCCCCCTTACCGATTCCTAACCCATAAAAATGTCATGAAAATTTGTGGATAATATTGTTAATAACTGACAATATTTGTAACATTTATAACGAATAACGTTGGGTGCAAGCAATAAGTGACTGATGCATGAATGATTCACCTCATAAATATTATCTACTACACGTGCCGCACTTGTTTCGTTATGAATCTTACATCCATTATAGCTGCTAGAAATTCGCAAGCTCACATTACCAGGCTGTCTGAATTGCATTAGGAATCTGTCTGGGTACACGAGATTTCATTTTATACCTTTCAGTTCGATTTCGAAATATATTATTAAAATTTTCTTTTTATTTACATGATTTTCATTTTCACTATTATAGTAAGTTACTCCTATTTGGTTTTGTGTTGATATCTATGTACTAACATGACTTGAGAACCTAATCTCTCGACCACCACTCTTCACCATTTCCCAACTTTTCTCGTTCTATGACATCAGTTAGGTTTTCCCTACCAGATCTTTATTAGTAGACCCTGACTGGAAATCCGAGTTGGAGTCACTTTATCTCCAAAACATGCGACACAAATTGATACCATCATTATTATGGCATGCCAAGGGGATGTGTCATCGAGAAACATAACGGCTGTAATTTTCCTCCAGCTTTTAGCAGTACACAGTTGCTAGGTTTCGAGGTAAACTTGTCTAATGGTACAAGACCAGATCGGTTAATGATCCAAACTACTTAAGTTCATCATAATCACAAGAAATTTCGTTACCCATTTCTCAAGGTACGGAAACTCCACTGAAAGATTTTATAATCCGCAACTTACAATGAATAGAGATTGGCCTTGTTGAAAACGAAATCCCTTGTCATCGGGAAATATTTTTTTATAACGGATTTTCACTTTTTTCCCTTCTGATCTGTTGCGAATGTAGGGGAACTTTTGTTCATTTACAGTACAGTACCTATATGGAAGACAATTCCCATAACAATTCATGTAAATGATAGCTCTGCTAACGTATCCTGGCCTAGATAATTTACATAAATTTTCCGACAGTAACCACATATAACTCTGGATGTACATGAAAAAATATGTATATACAGGATGCACAGAATATTGCGGAGATAGAAATTGCTACTGATGCGCCATTTTCACAGAATGGATTGTTAGCCAAGGGCTCGTATTGTTAGCCAGTAAATAGATTGTATTAATAATTAGTACGTGTATTCTTTGTTCAATCCTACACTTTTTTAAGTGGAATAATGCCTATAGACATTAACAAACTAAGACTTGTGTAAATCAGAATGTCAGTGGTGTTACTTGGAGGATTCTACTGCAACTCGTTTACGAGAAATAGTATTTTTAAATGTTCACACATCGACTCTAGTACGATACCTGTGGTGGCACACACTAAAGAACAGCACAAGTGCATACACTAGGTATGTGAATTGTGGCCAGTAACCAGATTATTAACCATCACTTGTTACGTGCAAAATGACCACCAGCAGCGAAATACACGCTTCCAATCTGGTTTGGAACGACTGGTGCACACGTGCTAACATTTCAGCGGCCATGTCCGACCAGAACTAGGTCGAGGAATATCATAGGGTTTCGTTGGTAATTCCTTGTAGACAGCGTCCCCACAGAAAAAATTCTACAGGAGTCAAATGCGGGGAATGGGCCAGTCAGGGTACAGCTTCTTTACATACAATCTAACAATTCGGGAAGATATGCTGCGGTACTTTCGTGTTATGAGCTGACCCGTCATCATTTTGGCACGCTAGATTCCTCCTTGTCTTCGGAGAAACATCTTCTAGCATCCGTGGAACGTGGTCTGTTAGGAGGCTGACATACTTCAGCACATTCAGTGTTTCACCTATGAAAAACGAGCCAGTATAGCTGGTTGTTCACTATTACGTACCGTATGTTTATATTCAAAGGACTGTGACGTTCCACCTGGGAAGCCAATGAGGACTGTCAACAGTCCAATAGTCCATGTTTTGGAGGCTCTATGGCTATGATTAGTGTTTTGTCTGGACAAGACAGCCTAGACACAATGAAAGGAAGCCGAAAGGCACGCGCTACGCTCACGCAGATGGGCGTGAGGTCTGAAACAGGATACGTAATGAATGTTATAAAGAAAAGTACGTAGCTCCTGTAATACTTAACTTTAATCCATCCTTTTGGTACATCTGGAGATTGTGGCGATACAAGTGAGACTCTTTAGATACATGCAATGTTACTAATGGCGCCTTGCTAGGTTGTAGCCATTGACTTAGCTGAAGGCTATTCTAACTATTGGCTCGGCTAATGAGCAATGCTTCGTCCATGTAGTCGCTAGTAAAGTCGTCCGTACAACTGGGGCGAGTGCTAGTCCGTATCTCGAGACCTGCCTTGTCGTGGCGCTCGGTCTGCGATCACACAGTGGCGACACGCGGGTCCGATATGTACTAATGGACCGCGACCGATTTCAAACTACCACCTAGCAAGTGTGGTGTCTGGCGGTGACACCACAATTAGTAAATGTGGTGTCATCACTAAACAAGCTACATGATGCATCTGGAGTATCCTACCCGAAGGCCCTTGCGTAGAAGATGACACACTTCTCACAGTCGTTTCAGTGGAGAATCGTGTGATAGGTGCCTCATGCCACTCCCTCATGCAGTTTCCGCATCACCAAGAACATTAGTTTCACCCTCTTCTGTCGTCATGTCTTTGCTTCTGTTACGTTGTCTAGGTGTTACACCACCACTTTCATATATCTGGTTGAAGAGGCTGATAAATAACCGCTGTGATGGTTGAGGTTTATTAGAATACCTTGCTGGATATACGATGTAAGAAGGAACTGTGTTCTTCCTAGGGTCTCTATACACCATGAAATTTTGGCGTTTTCTGCATTGGTTTATTGCATCGTCCACTCAAGACCTATTCCTTGGGCAATCACACTATAACTGACAAGCAACTCATAATGCACTTAAAAAACACACAATCATACTATAAACAAATATAACAATATTTCATCTAGCAACTATGCAGGCGTAATGACACAAACTAATATCGGTGTAGAATCTTTGCAAAATACGATATCTCGCACTATATTTCTGCAACAACCACCGACATTCTGAGTTACAGCAGTTTTTGTTTGTTAATTTGAATAGGTATTATTCAATTTAAAAAGGGTACGTTTTCACATTCAATGCACTTTATAAATGTCATTATAATCTATGTATTGGCTATAATACAAGCCCCCGACTACTAATTCAATTTGTGAAAACCGCACACCAAAGGCATTTTCCATTTTTTGCAAATTTTTGCGGTGCAAGTTTTAAGTGGTTCACCCTATATATATATATATATATATATATATATATATATATATATATATATATATATATATATATATATATATATACGTAATATTGTCATCTTTGAAGAGTGGGGTGTAGTGTTGGCTGCCATCTGGATATGGGGCTGCGATAAAAGGCTGCGTAACAGAAGCTCCAGTTGGTATTAACAACGATAAACTCTGTTGCATGTGGTAGCGTCACTATTAAATAAATAAAATTTTTATTATTTGTCACACAAGTGATATGATAATTTGGCGACTGTGATAGGACTCTAAACTGCAGCCTTTGGATGGAGAGATGTGACCGTTACGTGGATGAATTAGATTTACGTAAGATTCTCCAAACGAATACCAGCCTAGCATCAGTTCTTCCTCTTATTTGTTCCATGTAGTTGTTCCACTTTAGGCAGCACTGAATGTTTAGTTATAGCTGTTGTGTTGTGCCTCTCTCTTTTAAAACACACACACGCGCACGAGTGCACATACACCCCCTATATATATATATATATATATATATATATACCTTTAAGTATCGCATATGACTGCTGCAAAAAATTTCTTTCTAAAACTAGTACCTTGAATGGCAATTTAAAGCAGTGGAAAATAAACTTAGATTCTAGCAGCATTTCAAAAGAGTTTAAGTTAAATTAAACATTAATTGCGTATTGATATCGATTCTAGCGTAAAACATTTTTGTAATTAAGAAATTAAATATACTTAACATTTCCTTTCGTGGAAATTCTGTACCTTAAAGTATTTTTCAGATCTGTTTTACAGACCAATAAGGAATATTCATAAAAAACTCATTAAAGTTTGTCTTACACCCCAGTGCCACACCAATTTCAACTATAGAAGTACTTAGAAAAATCTTTTTTCTTTGTGCAGTTATTTCAAAAAGTCCACTGTTCATTGCTCCACTTAATTCTTTTAATGGTGACCACATTCGTTGTGTCTGGCTACTGCGCTGCCCTCTGTTCATTGATACTATCTTCTACAGTCTGTATTGTTTCTGCACTTTCTTCAACGATAATGTTTCACAACCCATAATCAGTGACATCTTAAGAAAAAATAGACACAAAACTTTAACTCCTAATAGCACATTGGCATAAATTCCCTACTCATTCTAAGGGAAAATGAAAGAGAGTGAAATCTTTTACATTATATATTTATTTCAGGAGAAACTATGACATGACATGCTCTCCCTCCAGGAACGACTTATCGAATATATGGAAAACACATGAATTCCTGTTTAGAGTCCTCGTAATTATTCGCTGAAGTATAGTTTCCTAGTTCTCTACATGGGTCACTTTCACAAAACTAATTATTGTCCGTACATATACTGTGTAACGGAATATTCCAAGTTACTATATCAACGGAAAGAAGAATCTTCGCTTTTTTACTCACAAAATATACTATGCAGTATAGATGGAAATCTAGATGTATTATCTCAACGAATAGATACGTATTTGTGTCATATCACATCTCCACATCTCCACATCTCAGTCATATCACATCTCCACGTCTCCACATCTCCACATCTCCGCATCTCCACTTTTGGCCCCATGTAGTCAAACAGAGATCCCAAGAGAACGGTAAGATCTTTATATGTTAATCCAGTCCTTATAAAACTTAAAAATTACACCAAGTTCATTCGGTTTCTGCATTTATAATGATCATTTCCTTTCCTTTTCTTATAACCTATATATATACATAAATTTAATTCTTTAAGCCACACTTCTTCGTCACGTCATTCTTAAATATAAAATTTGCCCCTGTTTGGCCACTGATGTTCTCCCACTACGCTCACATTTCCTAAAATAACACTTTTCTATAAAAAAAACTTTTTTTCTATTTCTGATAAAAAATATTGTGATACTAGTTGCATTTTGAGTGCTGAATTGAAAACTGTTTTTTGTTTTTTTTCTGTCAGGGATAGTTTATGAGTAATCAAAATTTTATTTCTCTTTTCAGTTTCTGATATAGTGCAGCAAACGTGAGGTGAAATTCAACAAACAAATGCACATCTTTATGATGTTATAAGTTCATCACATTAATGGAGGGTGGGATCTAACATATAACACAGTAACCTTTGTGTATACACTTTGAAGCATTTATTTAACATGAGAAATTACAGAAAATTGACAAACAATGAGCCACTGCCTTGTAATGCACATCACTTTTATCTCTAGTATTGTGAATCTTTCTTCTCTTGAATGATGTTCCAGCAATAATCTGCTAACATAGAAGGTACCCACTTCCCTTCATAGCGCCTTTCTATGGTAGAAATGTCTTCATGGAATCTTTCCCCATGTTCATCCAATACGTCACTACAACTCTCTGTGAAGTAGTCCAGATGAGAGTCCATCATATGTACCTTCAAAGACATATTGCACCCCAAATCCTGATATGCTTTGATCATATCCTTCACCGTTGCTTTGTAGTTAGTAGCTCTTCTTCTTCCGAGGAAGTTTTCTGACACCATCTTGAAACAGTCCCATGCAGTTTTTTCTTTATCAGTTAAACATGCTTCAAAATTTGCACCTTTCTGCAGCTCCCTAATTTGTGGGCCCACAAATACACCTTCCTTTATTTCTGCAGCTGAAAGACGGGGGAATTTGGTAGCTAGATATGCAAACCCACAGCCTGTTGGATCCATGGCCTTCACGAATTGTTTCATCAGGCCAAGTTTGATGTGAAGCGGTGGAAGTAGTATATATTCAGGAGCTACCAGACTTTCACGTTGCACATTCTTTTCGCCAACTTTCCATCTTCACCTAGGCCATTTCTTTTTCACGTAGTGAGAATTTTGGTCTCAACTATCCCACTCGCAAAGAAAACAGGCGTACTTTGTGTAGCCTTGTTGAGTTCCCAGAACCATAGCAATTACCTTGAAATCTGCACATATTTTCCATTTGTGTTCATTGTCTTTTAATGAATTTAGCATCCTTTGTACGAATTCGAAATTAAAGCTACTGGAACAGAGGGTATTTTATTTCCGTTATGGAGCGAAACACCCTTCAGACTTGTTTTCGATGCATCTATGAAACGTCTCCACTCCTGTGAAATATAAGTGAAGTTCAGCATTTTCATCAGGCCAGCAACGTCATTACAAAATGTCAGTGCTTTGTCAGTTGAAATATAAGAAATAAAGGCATGTTCTCTGTGCCTGAACACACTGATTTTAGTACGTTGGTGCAGTAGATTACACTCTTGTAATCTTGAACCAAGCAGCTGCACCTTTTGTTTACTTAGTCCTAGATCACGTACTAAATCATTTAAATCTGCCTCTGTTAACAAATGTGGTGATGACTCACTTGTGCAGTAATATAAAGAATCATCATCTGTGATTACTTCAGTACTAATTATTTCACTGTCACTTGGAATTTGACCTCGAGCTCTTGAAGGTACTGGAAGGTTGTCGGAATGCTGCACTGGCATTCTCACTGAAGGCAGAAACTGGGTAAACAATGTGCCTCTTTGACTTTTTGTTTGTAAAACCCTGAATTTTTGTTAGACAAAAATAACAATCAGTAACATGGCCCTTAGGCTCCCTCCACACAATGGGAACAGCAAACAACGCCACATTCTCTTTACCTTTCCATCACTGAATTAGTTAGCAGTAACATGTAGCACAACAGAAATGTGGTGCCCATTCTTTATCTTGGTCTCCTACCTCTACTCCAAAGTAATGTTTGTATGCTTTCTTTATGACTGAAGAAATGCTCTTCCTATTTCTGGCAAAAGTGAACTTCCCACAGATGTAGCAGAAGTTGTCTGGCTTATATCGACCTCCACGACGACATGGCATTTCTGCAAATTTAAAAATACCACTTTGGTAATACACCTGTATTAAATTAATAGAAGGGAACTAGAGGAACGCTGATGTGTAAAAACAAGCAGTCATTTTACCTTCAGCACCAGGCTCAATCAGTTTACACACAGGAACTAAAAAATTCAACCGTGCTCGGAAATATGACAGACAGTTACTTGTGAGCCAAAACACCCACTCGTTAAGACTGACACAAATTGCGGCTAACACCACTGTTGTAAACGCGATGCACCTGCCCCTAGGAGGCGTGAAGCTTTACTGCCGAGGCAGCGACCGGCTGTCGCCGTTCGAGTTAATGAGATGTTTCAAGTGGTCTTAATGACATAGGTGTGGTGGGGGATAACCTAATGATGTCTGATTCTTCCCACCTGCTGTTGCACAAGAAATTATCACGTTCTATCACTATTGGATGCGGCACCATACCCGTATTTGTCTATAACATCTCTGTGTTTGCCATGAATTGTGAATATACATATATATGCATATTACATAGAAAGTATCCCTGACAACGATATTTTGTTTACATATTTGAATTTCCCACTGTAAAATGGTCTAGAAGCACATACTTTAATATCAGAAATAGAACCCATGTCGAACAGTGTAACTGTAAAATGATTTTACCTATTACCTTAAGTGCCATCGTGGACGCTTCTCTTTTTGTTACCGGTTATATTACCATCCCTTCCTTTCCTTAATTGAACTCATATTCTGCTCCCTGTACTAGAGATGACAGCTGAGAGTGCTATACCTTGGGACACTCTTCAGACTTCTGCTATAACAGATGTTACGTATATATACTTATCAGCCAGAACATTATGACCATCGACCTACTATCAATATGAACCCGTCCAGGTCATAGTAACGCCATCTGTAGAGGAATGACTGCTAGTCAGACACATGTGTTACGTGCAGTATCATCAGTGAGCATGGTGTATGATGAAGGCGCACGATCTGTCTAAGCTTGATCGAGGGAAGATTCTGATGGCCCAGAGGCTCTTCACAAGCATTTAGGAAACTGTATGACTTGTTGTGTGTTCGCCGAGTGCTGTGGTAAGTGTCTTCAACACGTGGCGAAACCAAGGTGAAACCACGTCCAGATGTTGTGAGGTTGGGCAGCTGCGCCTCATTAAAAATAATGTTGGACGTCATTGGCTGGGCGTACGGTGATTGAATTAAAATCAGACTTTAATGCTGGGCTGAGTGCAAGTGGGTCTGAACACGCTGTGCACCGAACACACCTTTTGGTTAGCCTCCGCAGCTGACGACGACCCATGCATGTGCCAACGTTAATACCACGGAATCGGGAACTACGACTAAAATGGGATGTTGGTGCAGTGGCAGAGCGTTGGATGGTCTGGTGAATACCGATGTTTGCTCCATCATGCCGAAGAGATGGCGCAAATTGGTCGTCCTGTGGCGTAACAGCCACATTTGTGCTCCATGAAGGAGACAAGTTGGCGGCGGCTCCATTATGCTCAGAGTAACATTCTCCTGGGCATCCACGGGTCCAGTGGAGTTCGTGAAAGGCACCAGACGACCAAGGAGATTGTGTACACCCTTTCGTGGCGATCATGCTTCCTCACAGCAGTCGTACCTTTCAACAAGGTAATGCGCCATGTCATAAGTCCAGGAGTGTGACGGAGTAATTCAAATTCAAGAAACACAATGGCTAATTCCAGTTAATGTGATGGCCTCGCAACTCACCAGATATGAACCCCATGGAACACATCTGGGATGTGATTGCTTTTGGTATCAGAGTTCATCTCACTGCTCCCTGAAGGTTATGGGATATAGATGACTTACGTGTGCAGACGTGATGCCAACTCCCTCCAGAGGCCTACCAAGGCCTCATTGCTTCCATGCCACGATGTGTCGCAGCTGTCTTCGTGCCAAAAGTGGATATACGGGCTATTATGTAGCTGCTCTTAATGTTCTGCCTGATCAGTACATACATTATTCCAGTTTTAAGTGATGAAATCCAGTATTTACTTGCTGCATTCTTCTCCTGAATTAAAAAAAAATTACTCTGTGAAATTAAGAATTTTCCAAATGGAGAAACATGTTACAATATACAACATTGCCATGTACTTAGAGACAAATATTCCACTGAAACTTAAAAGGTGTCACAGTTATAAAAATCTCATCAACACTTTATTTAGTAGTCTATCTACTATGTTATTATCCTACAACCCACCAGGAAGTGAAATCAAATTGAGGAGGGGGATTATCAGTCGCCAATTATAAGCTAAAAGCTGTTTAGAATTGAAGCTATTTTGTTAAGACATAATGAAACAAATTTGATTTGCGAATATCCTATATTCCTCGACTTCCTTCGAGTGTATGAGAAATGGCTTTACCACCCACAAGTACATAAGTACTTTTAAAGACATGGCATGTTACATGCCACAAAATTCTGTTACTTTGGAAATAATAATATGTTCCAAAAGCTATAATATGTTATATGGCCCTTAAATGTGTAGAACTCGAAATATTTACAAACATTGCACGAAACACAAATTCATGTGTAGCAACACCAAAAACTATAGAAAATGGTAGAAGTTAATTATGGCAGTGTGTAGCGTGCATACCGTCACTGGATTCTAAATTCTGTCATTGGGCTGAAGCACCAAAGAAGAAATATAATGTTTTTCCCAGACACACTATGATCCAGTTGCAACATTATCCTCCTAATTTTATACTACGCAGATTTTGGAAAATAATTGTATACTGTACGGCATTGGAATATTCGTTTATCTACAGTTAAGTACTCAATTTTCTGATAATTCACTTCGACACGAAAAACAGATGCAACATTACTTTCCCTGTATAAACTTCCACTAAATTATACCCACTCTCAATCACTAAGAATAAAACATTTTTCTTCCTCCTTAGCTGAAACACAATTTTCTTCAAAAATTATCTCCCTCTTACCTCTCTCCGTTTTCTCACCTTGTCTATTCTTTTTTGTACAGACTGTTGAAGCACACAAAACCACCTCCAGCTCAGTTTTTATACTGTAACCCCATTTTTTTCAGTAAAACATAACTCAATCTTTTGTTTAAATAACCAATCCCAACCTAGTAAAGTGTCATGTTCATTTTTTGTTCATCATAGAAGAACCAAAACTCATATGATTAATGCTTTCATCAATTCCACTTGTATGCAATCCCGATACTGGATACTGGACCCCACTGAGTCTTATAATGCTAATACTTTTTCATAGACTCTTCTTGCATTATCCAAACAGCACAAACTAAGTGAAATGTAACATTAACTGCTGTATTATCCACCATCTCCTTGACTACAGGTCGCATTTCCAACCCTTCACCTAAATCATCTTCTGTCAATACAACTTGTGTTTGAAGATGCATTTAGCATATTTCGAGTTACGCGCCATTCCTCTGCCTACATTCATTTTGCGCAACTAAGATCAGATAACTTTTATATTTACGTGTTTTATTCACAAAATATGTTCACGTCATCTTACTATTAATCCTTGGGTTGTGATTTCATTACTATCAAGTCGTTTGATTTATCGTCTTGTGCATCTACTACTTGTACATTAATGACTGCCTCACCTTGCCATCCCATTTACTTTTCTGTAGCTGTACCTCCTGCTTGATCTTTAATGGGTTACAGGATATGCAATTCCCATAATTTATGATGATTTTTGATATACACCAAAAATATTTTACGTTTTTTGCAAAGATATGATTTTTCTGAAGAATGTCCACTAAAATCTTCTCTCCTGCCTGATAATTTGGTTCTTCAGTCATGTCATTTAATTTGCAAAGGTAATTCAGTTTAGCATTTCTGTTTGTTAAATCAGTAATGTTTCCTTTCCTTTTCTTTCCTTATCTACCTCTGGTCAATCAATCAACTTCAAAATTAGTTCCTTTCAGACAAATTCCCCAATACCCTCTGTGGGTGATACCTCTGCATTATTATGAAAAAATCATTTAAAATAATTTCCAAGAATCACACATATTGTTCCCATCAAGTGTGTATTATTTTCATAGTAAGTCGTTAACAGTCTTTCAGTGTCCCACATCAATCTCCCGGCCAGATTTCCCTGCTGATGAAACTTTAAATACTGTTTCATAACTTGTTCTGTTTAAACATCCATAAAATTCTGGGCAGTAAACTGTGGTCTGTTATATGATGCAACTTACATGGTGCCATCCACTTTACTGAAATACCTGTCTCTAAGAATCTGTACAAGCACCATACTTGTGGTCTTTAATATTTGGTTGAATTTCATAACTTTTGACCAAACTTCTAACATTCCAAATATGTACTCCTCACTTATTTGCTGGAAGTGGACTTCAAAGATATACCACTGCCATATCCAGTAACATTCCAGACACGTTTGAATACTGTGGATAATTAATTTATTTTGTTTTCAACTTCGCCTTCAGATGTAACTTAGATATTTACATAATATTTCTTATCATGTTATCCACCCCTGCGAAATGATAAATTTTGTATGTGTAATTAATTTTTTCTTGTTGTAAAGATGACCATATCTTGGAAGTGGCTATTTAATATATGAAATCACATAACTTTGGTAAATACACAGTATGCAGTGTGACATCACAGAATTCCTGTTTGTGTAAAGTATCTCATTTTTTACAATCAATCTCTTCTTTGATATGTTACAAACCTGATCTACTTAGAGTTTCTTCAACATCTTGCTAATCGAACAACCTTCCCTTTCATTCTGTCTCATGACAGTTGTTCATTCCTTCATTCTATGTTGCAGTCTTCCCCTTTCATGAAACAAACTCAGATATCATCTTTGAATTCATAATCATCAGTACTAAATTCTCTTTTTCTTCCACTGGTGGTCTTGATAGAGCATTGTTCATGCAGTTCAATTTTCCGTTTATGTATGTTTTATAAACATAATATTGTTGTAAGAATCTACATGTACTGAACTGTGAAGTACTCCCTTTGCGAGTTGTCCCCTGCCACTAAAATTTTCTTCCTCTTCAACAGTGCCTGAATTATTTAGCGCAACGTTTAGCGTTCTGTTTGTTGTGTGGGGTCACAAACAACAAATGAAGACATTAGTTGTGTAAGAAAACTGGAAAGCAAAATTATCAAAGCATGTAATGACAAACATAAGATTCAACATAGTAGTTTACAATAAATGACCATGAAAAACTAGTCGTAATGTTTCACATGTAGAATCCTCTTGTAAAGGGAGCACAGGTGCTATTCAGGGAAATTGAGGGGAACTAAGCAAAAAATACTTAGTTAGATGCAAAAAAAAATAGAAAATTAAGTTGAACAAGGTGTCGAAATTTGGTGTGGACAAGTAAGAAAGATATAAATGCATAGGCCATTAAAGAGACATAGCATATGTCGCTAATGCGTATAATTTCATCATTACTCAAGTAAAGGAACCATACACATAGTAGCCTTTACTACACAGTTTGAGCAACTGACATGACAAAACCACAAAAAATGAAATTCGTGGTCACAAAACACAGCGAGAGGTGAAGTATTTGTGGACAGAAGGTTTGATGGAGAAAAACTCATTCTACTACAAATAGATAGGAGTGAGGTACTGCAAAGTTCCATATCGAAGTTCAGTGGCGTCAAGATATCAATTAACATAGACCTGACAGCCAGATTCTGTCAGAGGCCGCTAGCAAAAAAAATGGCCAAAGGCATATTGAATACGGGTGGGTATATTACATGGCGAAATTTGAGAAAGTTGTGAATGAAATGCCTCATTCTGTCACAGAAATACCGTTACAACAGTTATTAGATGAAATGTCAATCATGACACAAAAATGTATATAAATATTTTTTGAGTCATCAGACTTCTGTCTGATACGGCCCGCCAAGGATTCTCCTCCTGGCCACCTCTTCATCTCAGAACAGCTCTTCCGACTTTTATTTTTATTTTTTTTTTTTGTCATCGGTGTACTGACTGGTTTGATGCGGCCCGCCACGAATTCCTTTCCAGAGCTAACCTCTTCATCTGAGAGTAGCATTTGCAACCTCAATTATTTGCTTGACGTATTCCAATCTCTGTCTTCCTCTACAGTTTTTGCCCTCTACAGCTCCCTCTAGCACCATGTAAGTCATTCCCTCATGTCTTAGCAGATGTCCTATCCTCCTGTCCCTTCTCCTTATGAGTGTTTTCCACATATTCCTTTCCTCTCCGATTCTGCGTAGAACCTCCTCATTCCTTACCTTATCAGTCCACCTAATTTTCAACATTCGTCTATAGCACCACATCTCAAATGCTTCGATTCTCTTCTGTTCCGGTTTTCCCACAGTCCATGTTTCACTACCATACAACGCTGTACTCCTGACGTACATCCTCATAAATTTCTTCCTCAAATTAAAGTTGGTATTTGATATTAGTAGACTTCTCTTGGCCAGAAATGCCTTTTTTGCCATAGCGAGTCTGCTTTTGATGTCCTTGCTCCGTTCGTCATTGGTTATTTTACTGCCTAGGTAGCAGAATTCCTTAACTTCATTGACTTCGTGACCATCAATCCTGTTAAGTTTCTCGCTGTTCTCATTTCTACTACTTCTCATTACCTTCGTCTTTCTCCGATTTACTCTCAAACCATACTGTGTACTCATTAGACTGTTCATTCCGTACAGCAGATCATTTAATTCTTCTTCACTTACACTCAGGATAGCAATGTCATCAATGAATCGTATCATTGATGTCCTTTCACCTTGTATTTTAATTCCACTCCTGAACCTTTCTTTTATTTCCATCATTGCTTCCTCGATGTACAGATTGAAGAGTAGGGGCGAGAGGCTACAGCCTTGTCTTACACCCTTCTTAATACGAGCACTTCGTTCTTGATCGTCCGCTCTTATTATTCCCTTTTTCCAGGTCGACAAATCCTATGAAAGTGTCTTGAATTTTATTTAGCCTTGCTTCCATTATTAGCCGTAACGTCAGAATTGCCTCTCTCGTCCCTTTACTTTTCCTAAAGCCAAACTGATCGTCACCTAGCGCATTCTCAATTTTCTTTTCCATTCTTCTGTATATTATTCTTGTAAGCAGCTTCGATGCATGAGCTGTAAAGCTGATTGTGCGATAATTCTCGCACTTGTCAGCTCTTGCCGTCTTCGGAATTGTGTGGATGATGCTTTTCCGAAAGTCAGATGGTATGTCGCCAGACTCATATATTCTACACACCAACGTGAATAGTCGTTTTGTTTCCACTTCCCCCAATGATTTTAGAAATTCTGATGGAATATTATCTATCCCTTCTGCTTTATTTGACCGTAAGTCCTCCAAAGCTTTTTTAAATTCCGATTCTAATACTGGATCCCCTATCTCTTCTAAATCGACTCCTGTTTCTTCTTCTATCACATCAGACAAATCTTCACCCTCATAGAGGCTTTCAATGTATTATTTCCACCTATCTGCTCTCTCCTCTGCATTTAACAGTGGAATTCCCGTTGCACTCTTAATGTTACCACCGTTGCTTTTAATGTCACCAAAGGTTGTTTTGACGTTCCTGTATGCTGAGTCTGTCCTTCCGACAATCATACCTTTTTCGATGTCTTCACATTTTTCCTTCAGCCATTTCGTCTCAGCTTCCCTGCACATCCTATTTATTTCATTCCTCAGCGACTTGTGTTTCTGTATTCCTGATTTTCACGGAACATGTTTGTACTTCCTCCTTTCATCAATCAACTGAAGTATTTCTTCTGTTACCCATGGTTTCTGTAATGGACTGACAAGACAGCCAGTCCACAGTGACAGGTAACCGAAAGGCACGCGCTTAAACTCACGCAGGCTGGCGTGAGGTCTGAAACAGGATACGTAATGAATGCTATAAAGAAAAGTACGTAGCTTCTGGAATACTTAACTTTAATCCACAATTGGTGAACATTGGTCTTGTTGATACAGTATATGCGTCATTATATACATAGCAAAGGATAATTGGCGCCTTGCTAGGTCGTAGCAATTGACTTAGCTGAAGGCTATGCTAACTATCGTCTCGGCAAATGAGAGCGTAATTCTTAGTGAACCATGGCTAGCAACGTCGGCTGTACAACTGGGGCGAGTGCTAGTAAGTCTCTCTAGACCTGGCGTGTGGCGGCGCTCGGTCTGCAATCATTGATAGTGGCGACACGCGGGTCCGTCGTATACTAATGGACCGCGGCCGATTTAAAAGGTGTGTGGTGTTCAAAATGGTTCAAATGGCTCTGAGCACAATGGGACTCAACTGCTGTGGTCATAAGTCCCCTAGAACTTAGAACTACTTAAACCTAACTAACCTAAGGACATCACACACATCCATGCCCGAGGCAGGATTTGAACCTGCGACCGTAGCGGTCGTGCGGTTCCAGACTCTAGCGCCTTTAACCGCTCGGCCACTCCGGCCGGCCAAGTGTGGTGTCTGGCGGTGACACCACAGTTTCTTCGCAGCTACCTTCTTTGTACCTATGTTTTCCTTCTCAACTTCCATGATGGCCCTTTTTAGAGATGTCCATTCCTCTTCAACTGTACTGCCCACTGTGCTATTCCTTATTACTGTACCTATAGCGTTAGAGAACTTCAAACGTATCTCGTCATTCCTTAGTACTTCCGTATCCCACTTCTTTGCGTATTGATTCTTCGTGACTAATGTCTTGAACTTCAGCCTACTCTTCTTCACTACTATATTGTGATCTGAGTCTATATCTGCTCCTCTGTACGCTTTACAATCCAGTATCTGCTTTCGGAATCTCTGTCTGACCATGATGTAATTTAATTG
Organism: Schistocerca piceifrons; assembly: GCF_021461385.2. Classification (NCBI taxonomy): domain Eukaryota; kingdom Metazoa; phylum Arthropoda; class Insecta; order Orthoptera; family Acrididae; genus Schistocerca; species Schistocerca piceifrons. Next base: position 785,833,356 of record NC_060141.1, read on the forward strand.
AAATCTTCCCGTATTTCTCGGCCTTTCCAAGTATACCTCCTACTCTTGTGATTCCTGAACAGAGTATTCGCTATTCCTAGCTGAAACTTGTTACAGAACTCAATTAGTCTTTCTCCTCTTTCATTCCTTGTCCCAAGCCTATATTCTCCTGTAACCTTTTCTTCTATTCCACCCCCTACAACTGCATTCCAGTCGCCCATGACTATTACATTTTCGTCCCCCTTTACGTACTGCATTACCCTTTCAATATCCTCATACACTTTCTCTATCTGTTCATCTTCAGCTTGCGACGTCGGCATGTATACCTGATCTATCGTTGTCGGTGTTGGTCTGCTGTCGATTCTGATTAGAACTGTTCACAGTAACACACCCTCTGCCCTACCTTCCGATTCATAACGAATCCTACACCTGTTATACCATTTTCTGTTGATGTTGATATTACCCGATACTCATCTGACCAGAAATCCTTGTCTTCCTTCCACTTCACTTCACTGACCCCTACTATATCTAGATTGAGCCTTTGCATTTCCCTTTTCAGATTTTCTAGTTTCCCTACCATGTTCAAGCTTCTGACATTCCACGTCCCGACTCGTAGAACGTTATCCTTTCGTTGATTATTCAATTTTTTTCTCATGGTAACCTCCCCCTAGGCAGTCCCCTCCCGGAGATCCGAATGGGGGACTATTCCGGAATCTTTTGCCAATGGAGAGATCATCATGACACTTCTTCAATTACAGGCCACATGTCTTGTGGATACTCGTTACGTGTCTTTAATGCAGTGGTTTCCATTGCCTTCTGCATCCTCATGTCGTTGATCATTGCTGATTCTTCCGCCTTTAGGGGCAATTTCCCACCCCTAGGACACGAGAGTGCCCTGAACCTCTATCCGCTCCTCCGCCCTCTTTGACAAGGTCGTTGGCAGAATGAGGCTGACTTCTTGCGTCCTCAATTATTTCCTTGATGTATTCCAATCTTTGTCTTATACTACAGTTTGTGCCCTTTATATCCCCAGTTCCACTGAAGTCATTCACTGGTATCCTTACAGATGTTCTATCATCCTGTCCCTTCTCCCTGGCAGTGATTTCAGCATATTCCTTACCTGTCCTATTCCGCACTGAACCTCCTCATTCCTTACCTTATGTGTCCAGCTAAATTTAAACATTCGTCTGTAATACCACATCTTCAAATGGTTCGATTTTCTTCTGTTCCGGTATTCCCAAAGTCCATGTATCACTATCATACAATGCTGTGCTCCAAACGTACATTCTCAGAAATTTCTTCCTCAAATTAAGGCCTATGTTTGATACTAGTATACTTCTCTGGGCCATAATGCCCTTTTTGTTAGTGCTAATATGATTTTGATGTCTTTCTTTCTCCGTTCGTCATTGGTTATTTTGCTGCCTAGGTAGTACAATTCCTGAACTTCAGCTACTTCGTGACCATCAGTTCTCGCTGCTAGATTCTCGCTGTAATCACTTCTGCCAATTCTCATTACTTCCGTCGTTCTTCGATTTACTCACAGTCCATATTCTGTACTCAGTAGACTGTTCATTCCATTCAGCAGATCATGTAATTCTTCTTCACTGTCACCCAGGATAGCAATGTCATCAGCGAATCGCATCATTGATGTCCTTACACCTTTGATTTTAATCCCACGCCTGAATCTTTCTTCTATTTCCATCATTGCTTCTTTAGTGTATAGACTGAACGGTTGGGGCGAAAGACAACATCCCTGTCATCCCTGTCTCACGCCATTTTTAATCCGAAATCTTCGTCCTTGGTCGTCTACTCTCATTATTCCTCCTTGGCTCTTGTACATATTGTATATTACCGTCTCCCCATATAGTTTACCACTACCTTTCTCAGAATTTCGAATATCTTGACTCATTTTAAATTGACGAACGCTTTTTCCAGGTGGACAACTCCTGTGAAAATGTCTTGATTTTTCTCTAGTCTTGCTTCCATTATGAGCTGCTGTGTCATAATTGCCTCTATGGTGCCTTTGCCTTTCCTAAAGCCAAACTGATCGTAAACTAAAATTTTCTTTTCCATAATCCTGTTCTTATTATCAACTTGGATGCATAAGTTGTTAAGGAGATTGTGCGATAATACTCGCACTTGTCAGCTTTTGCAGTCTTCGAAATTGTGTGGATGATATTTTTCCGAAAATAAGATAGTATGTCACAGGACTCATACATTTTACAGACCAGCGTCAATAGTATTTTTATTGCCACTTGCTCCCAATGATTTTAGAAATCCTGATGGAATTTTAACTATCCCTTCTGTCTTATTTTATCTTTAGTCTTTCGAAGATCTTTTAAATTCTGTTTCTAATACTGGATCCCCTAATTCTAAATCGACTCCAGACTCTTCTTCTATCACATCAGAAATATCTTCCCTCTCTTAGAGGACCTCGATGTCCTCTTCTCATCTATCCGCTCTCTTCTTCGCATTTAAAAGTGGAATTCCCAGGACATTTTTAACCTTTGCTTTTAATTTCACCCAATTTTGTTTTGAATTCCCTGTAAGATTTTGAGACAACCATTTCTCTTTCGATTTCTTCACATTTTTCATGCAGCCACTTCATCTTAGCTGCCCTGTGATTCCTATTTATTTCATTCCTCAGCGACATGTATTTGTGTATCATTGAACTTCCCTGAACGTTTTTGTACTTTCTTATTGCTATATCTATAGCCTTAGAGAGCTTCGAGCGTATGTCATCATTCATTAGTACTTCCGTATCCCACTTCTTTGTGTATTGATTCTTCCTGACAATTGTCTTTAACTTCAGCCTACTCTTCTTCACTATTATATTGTGATCTGAGTCTGTATCTGCTACTGGGTATGCCCTACAATCCAGTATCTGCTTTCGGAATCTCTGTTGGACCATAATGTACTTTCACTGGAATCTTCCCGTGTCGACCTTCATTTTCTAGGTATACGTCCTCCTCTTGTAAATCTTGAACACAATATTAGCCATTACTAGCCGAAATGGTTCAAATGGCTCTGAGCACTATGGGACTTAACATCTGAGGTCATCAGTCCCCTAGAACTTAGAACTACCTAAATCTAACTAACCTAAGGATATCACACACATCCATGCCCGAGGCAGGATTCGAACCTGTGACCGTAGCAGTCGCGCCGTTCCCGACTGAAGCGCCTAGAACCGCTCGACTACCACGGCCGGCTACTAGCCGAAATTTATGACCGACTCAGTCTTTCTCCTCTCTCATTCCTTGTCCCAAGCCCGTATTCTCCGGTAAACTTTTCCTCTACACCTTTCCCTACAACTGCGTTCCAGTCCAGAACTATTAAATGTTCATCTCCCTTTGCGTATTGTATTACCCTTTCAGTGTCCTCATATATTTTCTTTATCTCTTCATCTTCAGCTTGCGACGTCCAGATGTTGGTTTGCTGTCCATTCTGATAAGAACAACCCTATCACCGAACTGTTCAAAGCAACACAGTATCAACCCTACCTTCCTATTCATAACGATTCATACTGCCGTTATGTCATTTTCTGATGCTGTTGATATTACCTATACTCATCTGAACAGAAACCCTTGTCTTCTTTCCGTTTCACTTCACTGACCTCTGTTGTATCCAGAGTGAGCTTTTGCATTTCCCTTTTCAAAATTTCTAGCTCTCCTGCCACGTTCAAGCAAGTGACATTACACGCGTCGACTCTTAGAACGTTATCGTTTCTCTGGTTATTCAACTTTTTCTTATGGTCACCTCTAGCTTGGTAGTCCGCTCCCGATATCCGATTGGACGCAATTCCGGAATCTTTTTGTGGTGTCACCGCCAGACACCACACTTGCTAGGTGCTAGTTTGAAATCGGCCGCGGTCCATTAGTACATGTCGAACCCGCGTGTCGCCACTGTGTGATCGCAGACCGAGCGCCACCACAAGGCAGGTCTCGAGATTCGGAATAGCACTCGCCCCAGTTGTACGGACGACGTAGCTAGAGACTATACTGACGAAGCCTCGCTCCTTTGCCGAGCCGATAGTTAGAATAGCCTTCAGCTAAGTCAATGGCTACGACCTAGCAAGGCGCCATTAGTAACATTGCATGTATCTAAAGAGTCTCACTTGTATCCCACAATCTCCAGATCTACCAAAACGATGGATTAAAGTTAAGTATTCCAGAAGCTACGTACTTTTCTTTATAGCATTCATTGCGTATCCTGTTTCAGACCTCACGCCATCCTGCTTTAGCTTAGCGCGTGCCTTTCGGCTTCCTCTCATTGTGTCTAGGCTGTCTTGTCTAGACACAACACTTTTGCCAATTGAGAGAGCATCATGACCTTTCTTCAGTTACAGGTGACATGTCTTGTGGATACATGTAATGTATCTTTAATGCAGTGGTTTCAGTTGCCTTCTGCAACCTCATGCCGTTGATTATCGCTGATTCTTATACCGTTATAGGCAGAATCCTACCGCAGAGACAAGAGAGTGCCCTGAACCTGTGTCTTGAGATGATATATGGTGTGTGCCAAAACCGAGATACCGTTATTCTTTAATGTGAACGGAAATGGCGAAGGGGTTTCCACTGTAATGTTTTATGATACACTGATAGGCTGGGAGCAGCCCTTTCGGAGAGGTTTATCGCCATTTGCTTGCAAAACACCAATACGCAAAGTTAAGAATTGTTAATTTAACTTACTGTAATAAACTCCATTAATACGATTTTGGTTTAATTGTCGTCTAGCGATCCGAGAAAACAGCTTTCTAGGCAACCTATATTAGACGAGTGGGAAGAAGCCAATAGGATGTAAAAATGCCATTGTTTACAAACGATGTCAAAGCAAACCATTACGTATTATGTACTTATATTGTAACAGTGTATGAAAATATGTTTCTGTAAAATGTGTTTAAACTTACTAGGAAAGTAATTTAAGGCCTTTTGTGAAGTTAATGATACAAGGAAATGTATGGGCACTGTACGCTGAGGGTGCAGATGGGAGAATGGACTGACGACTGTTGAACTCAATACTAGTTGGGAAAGTTTGGTGTTTCACAATGGAAGAAAACAGAATCATATGTTCTGGTGAAGGGTGAGAGTGTAATAATCTTCAATCTGCCCATATTTGTGAAATGTATATCTGTTGTATTCTGTAACGACGTCAAATTTTCATTGTAATGTAAGTTCTCCACGCTAGTATAGTAACTTAACTTGTCTTGAGAATTATCTTGTTGAATTTGATGGACGGCAGTGAACCGATAGCAGCACAACAGGGGTGTGAAATTTTTGATTGAAACTTGGCTAGGAGATAGTGGACTGCTCTATTCTAACAGAGACGATGGACTGTAAGTTAACAAAAGGCTTCCAATAACATTAAAATGTAGAACAACGCTAATTTCAAAACCATTGCTGTTAACAAAATAATATAATAAGCACAGAATGTGTAACTACACTCCTGGAAATGGAAAAAAGAACACATTAGAACCGGTGTGTTAGACCCACCATACTTGCTCCGGACACTGCGAGAGGGCTGTACAAGCAATGATCACACGCACGGCACAGCGGACACACCAGGAACCGCGGTGTTGGCCGTCGAATGGCGCTAGCTGCGCAGCATTTGTGCAATGCCGCCGTCAGTGTCAGCCAGTTTGCCATGGCATACGGAGCTCCATCACAGTCTTTAACACTGGTAGCATGCCGCGACAGCGTGGACGTGAACCGTATGTGCAGTTGACGGACTTTGAGCGAGGGCGTATAGTGGGCATGCGGGAGGCCGGGTGGACGTACCGCCGAATTGCTCAACACGTGGGGCGTGAGGTCTCCACAGTACATCGATGTTGTCGCCAGTGGTCGGCGGAAGGTGCACGTGCCCGTCGACCTGGGACCGGACCGCAGCGACGCACGGATGCACGCCAAGACCGTAGGATCCTACGCAGTGCCGTAGGGGACCGCACCGCCACTTCCCAGCAAATTAGGGACACTGTTGCTCCTGGGGTATCGGCGAGGACCATTCGCAACCGTCTCCATGAAGCTGGGCTACGGTCCCGCACACCGTTAGGCCGTCTTCCGCTCACGCCCCAACATCGTGCAGCCCGCCTCCAGTGGTGTCGCGACAGGCGTGAATGGAGGGACGAATGGAGACGTGTCGTCTTCAGCGATGAGAGTCGCTTCTGCCTTGGTGCCAATGATGGTCGTATGCGTGTTTGGCGCCGTGCAGGTGAGCGCCACAATCAGGACTGCATACGACCGAGGCACACAGGGCCAACACCCGGCATCATGGTGTGGGGAGCGATCTCCTACACTGGCCGTACACCACTGGTGATCGTCGAGGGGACACTGAATAGTGCACGGTACATCCAAACCGTCATCGAACCCATCGTTCTACCATTCCTAGACCGGCAAGGGAACTTGCTGTTCCAACAGGACAATGCACGTCCGCATGTATCCCGTGCCACCCAACGTGCTCTAGAAGGTGTAAGTCAACTACCCTGGCCAGCAAGATCTCCGGATCTGTCCCCCATTGAGCATGTTTGGGACTGGATGAAGCGTCGTCTCACGCGGTCTGCACGTCCAGCACGAACGCTGGTCCAACTGAGGCGCCAGGTGGAAATGGCATGGCAAGCCGTTCCCCAGGACTACATCCAGCATCTCTACGATCGTCTCCATGGGAGAATAGCAGCCTGCATTGTTGCGAAAGGTGGATATACACTGTACTAGTGCCGACATTGTGCATGCTCTGTTGCCTGTGTCTATGTGCCTGTGGTTCTGTCAGTGTGATCATGTGATGTATCTGCCCCCAGGAATGTGTCAATAAAGTTTCCCCTTCCTGGGACAATGAATTCACGGTGTTCTTATTTCAATTTCCAGGAGTGTAAAAATAAATGATTTTGGGATATAAATTGATACACAAATTTATTGAGGGTGACAATTACCTTTCTCGAACCACAAAATATATAAGTCTATGATTAAATAAGTTAATTAATAATTTGAGAATGAGGGAACGTAAAGCAGATTCAAGTTTTGAGAAACAATAACTAATCACGAGTGTAGTGGAGTGGCATGGGTCTTGAGAGATTACTGAAAAACTTACAAAAAATTGATTATTTCCAAAATTTACAGCTTTCCGTGAGAACATCCCAGTTGTTGGCCACCTCGGAAGGAACGAGATGTGTAATATTTCTGGCTTTATAGCTGTTATATCCAACTATAAGAAGCTCTACTTAGAGGAGATGAGAAGTCAGGGGTTGGAAGATAACAGAATTGGTGTGTGGTGCAGATGACAAAAGGTTCATTCAGTAAGTGTATCATGAGAAAGACGGCCTAAACTGTGGTCCTTCTCCGCGATTGGCAGCTGTATTCGGAAGGAGGGAGCCAAAATGATACTGTTAGAAAAACTGAGCGGTGAAGTTCCTTACATTTCATACAAAGGGATCTGTCAATAGCAGGCTATCACTCGGTTATTTCAAAGGTGTTCATTATAACCAGAAAAAGAAACAACTGCTAAACGAAAACCTAGAAGAAAGCACTTCAGAGATTCTCGGGTCCGCTCATAACTTGGATGGTGGCCGAGGTGGTTCAGTTTGAAAGGTCAGAACTGGTTTCGTAGTCTCGGAGGACAGACAGGTTGTCTGGTGCAGACTGTGGTGTCACCGCCAGACACCACACTTGCTAGATGGTAGCCTTTAAATCGGGCGCGGTCCGTTAGTATACGTCGGACCCGCGTGTCGCCACTATCAGAGATCGCAGACCGAGCGCCACCACAAGGCAGGTCTCGAGATACGGAATAGCACTCGCCCCAGTTGTACGGACGACGTAGCTAGAGACTATACTGACGAAGCCTCGCTCCTTTGCCGAGCCGATAGTTAGAATAGCCTTCAGCTAAGTCAATGGCTACGACCTAGCAAGGCGCCATTACCAGTTACTATTGATATTGTAAATAATGTACAGACAAGAGCTGCGTTCAACATTAATGGATTAAAGTTAAGTATTCCACCATCTGCGTCCGTTTTTCTAAGTTCTAATTTCCTTGTCCTGTTCCAGACCTTACGCCAGCCTGTGTGGGCTTAAACGCGTGCCTTTCGGCTTCCTCTAACATTAGTGGGTTGGCTCTCCTGCCAATCCACAACACAGACAGTATCGGGTGAGATCTGAGTTAGCTGTCTCTATTATTGGGCGTCTAATTGAGAACTAGTATAATAGTAATTATGCAAACCTGCAGTTAGTTATTTTGTTTATTCTTTGTGAAAATGTGTAGA